>NC_132916.1:56877223-61877223 GCF_047675955.1 Chlorocebus sabaeus
GCAATCACTCTCCACTTCTCCTCAACCTCACTGGCCAAAGGCAACTCCTAATCTACTTTGTATCTTTATAGGTTTGCCTATTCTGGACATTTCATAGGAATGGAATCATACAATGTGTTCTTCAAGACTAGCTTCTTTCTCTTAGTATGCTTCCAAGGTCCACCTGTGCTGTATCATATATCAGTACTTCATTCCTTGTTATTGCCAAACAATATTCCAAGGTATGGATAAAGACAATTTTCTCTTGGTTCAATGACATCTTCCTTTCTCCTTTCCCTCTATCAAGTAGATCTCTGGAAAAACTGGATGACAAGCCAAAACAAACACATTGAGTGAAAATTTGTTCAGTTTGTTATTCCTGTACTCTCTGGGGACGCTCCTCCATACACGATTCCATTTTAATCTATACCTGAATGAGTCGTATATCCATGTATCCAGTTCATACCCTTGGCTTTCTCTCATGTCTACATGTTTGTGAAGCTACAAGAACTCAGCCATTTCCTGTGCAGCACACAACGGAAGTAGCAACAAGAAACCTCTACTTTGGGCAAGACACGTAGCTTTTGGCCAATTGCCAGGATCAAAATGAGATAACGCACATCCAGAGACAATTGCTTTTCCACCCTACAGAGAGGAAAGTTATGATCTGTTCTTGTGGCTGCAGGACCAACATCAGCACAAGACCATCAGAAACTCACCTGTCTAAAAATCATGCAACCACACCTGAGGCCTACTCTCTCTCCCATAAACAGCTCTATCAAGTCAAGGACAGTATTCTACAGCATTTTCCTTACCCCTAAAACTCACACCAGTGAAGTCCAAGTCTTCTCACTGTTTTCTTTCAAGGCCACCTTTTTTCCTCTCTGGAAAATCAACCACTTAGTCACAAACACAATCAATTTTCTTCATCACTTTCCTCAAGCTACTAAATGCAAGAAAGTTCCTGCTGGTGAGACATTGGCAACTGGCTTCATTCACCCAAAGAGGTGCTACTTAGATTGACTGGAATCATAAGTTTTGTTTTACTTTTTCTTTGTTTGGCTGTTGTTGTTGTCATTGTTGTTTGAGACAAGAGCACCCAGGCTGGAGTGCAGTGGTGTGATCACGACTCACTAAAGCCCTGACTTCCGGGCACAGGCAATCCTCCCATCTCAGCATCCCGAGTAGCTGGGACCACAGGCACCTGCCACCACATCCCACTAATTTTTTAATTTTTTTATAGAGATGGGGGTCTCACTTTGATGCCCAGGCTGGTCTTGAACTCCTGGGCTCATGCGATCCTCCTGTCTCAGCCTCCCAAAGTGCTGTGATTACAGGTTTGAGCCACTGTTATCTAGCCAGGTATCATGAGTGAAGAATGAAAAGCAATTTGCGAAAGATAGAAAGATATGTAAAATAAAACAAAGTTAACAATGGCCAACACTCATCTAGTACTCATATTTCCTAAACATTGTGCTTACGACTTTTAAATTTATTTTCTCAGTTAATTCTTATAAGCCTATGATAAATCACATTACTAATGTGATTTTTTTACATGAAGAAATTGAGGCATAATAAGAATAAGCTCTGCTTAAGCAAAGGAGCTAAAATTTGAAAATAACCATAGAGCTGACATTTTTTAAACACTAAACCATACTGCTTCCTCGTACAACAAAATTAAGGGCAGATGAACTCAGTTAGAAAAACCAAATTTGGGCTGGGTGCAGGGGCTCACGCCTGTAATCCCAGAACTTTGGAAGGCCGAGGCAGGCAGATCACAAGGTCAAGAGATCGAAACCATCCTGGCCAACATGGTGAAATCTCGTCTCTACTAAAAATACAAAAATTAACTGGGTGTGCTGGCATGCGCCTGTAGCGCCAGCTACTCAGGAGGCTGAGGCAGGAGAATCGCTTGAACCCAGGAGGCGGAGGTTGCAGTGAGCCGAGATCACACCACTGCACTCCAGCCTGGCAACAGAGTGAGACTCGTCTCAAAAAAAGAAAGAAAAAAGAAAAACCAAATTTACCACTTTTCTGCAAGCCCCCTATGAAGTTTTGCTATTCCCACTCCTAAGATGAAGGAACATGCCTGGGATAACTACAGGAGTTGATCAAGGTAACAGAGAGGAATAGCTTACTCCTTTTCTCTATTATTCTTCTAATACGTGGTATCCAAAAGGCAACAACAGTTGGCTCTTTTGATAATGAGACACACAAAGGAAAGGAACCAAATGGTAGTCTTTAAAATATACATATACAAACACATGCATAGACAGATAGGATAAGTAACTACAAATTGATTAAAAGCTTATGATCTCTGCGTATAGGCTAAATGGGTGCTGATTCAGATGTCTGCTTTTCCACATCAGTCTCCATTACCTAGCCCAGAGCAGCTATGCACTAAAGTACTCTTGTTGAATACTTTTGAAAACCCACTCAGAATTCCTATTTCATTGCTCAGAATAATAATTATATAATTCATTACCTAGACCTGCACTAATAGAGTAGCCACTAACTAAATGGGCTGTTAAAATTTAAATTATAGTGGTTACTAGAAGCAGGGAAGGATGGCGGGAGTGGGGATAGCCAAAGGTTGGTTAACTAACACCAAAATACAGCTAGGTAGGAGGAATGAAGTCTAGTGTTCTATACCCCTAAAAGGTGACTATAATTAATTACAATTTATTGCATATTTTCAAATAGCTAGAAGAATGAATTGTGAATCCTCTTAACACAAAGAAATGTTAAATGTTTGAGGGAATGGATATGCTAATTATCCTGATTTGATCATTACACATTGTATACATCTACTGAGGTATCACATGTACCCCACAAATATGTATAATCATTATCTGTCAATTAAAATAAAAGCAAAAAAAAGTCTTATTATAAGCTGCTAACAAGGTAACTGCAGTAAGAAACTACACTTTTACTCTACATTTCATTTTTTGATGTGACAATTTACACCGTTCTTTATTGTATATCACTTAAATTACATTGTAGCTCTTGTTTTTTAAAAATTTTTAAATTAAGTTAAATGAAAAATTCAGTTCCTCGGTCATACTAGACACCTTTCAAACGTTCAAAAATTCTGTGTGCCTAGTGGCCAGCAGCTTGGACAGCTCATTCACAGACCACGTCCATTATCACAGAAAGAGCTATTGCACAGTGCCAATCTCCACATTGCAATAATCATCTATGAAGATATACAAACACCATAAAGAGAAAAACAGGAAGGGAGAATCAAAGTGCATCACTCAGATGAGCGTCTTCTCAAGACTGCTTCTAAAGAACACAAAAGAATGAACAAAGGGAACGTTAAAATGTAATCTTAAAGTGTCAAACACTACTCCCAGTTAAAATCAGATATACTGTAGAATCCCTAAGGTTTCCATTTAGCATATATCTCATGCTCTATAAATCTACTCTGGGCAAAGAAGGGGTCAGTTTCGCTTTCTTAATCATTAACATCAGCATAAACAACTGGACTTCTCTCTACCCTCTACCCCAAACAAGTTCTGACGGGTGGGGGGTGAGCATTTTTTTGTCTGTTTTGTGGACTGCACTATTCTCAGAGCCTGGCTACATCATAAGTGCTTAACAAATATTTGTAGAATGAATGAATGTACCCACTTCCTAAGAACACACACCCAGCACGAGGGTAAATATTACCATTTCTAAAACAGAAAATTCCAGTGCCTTCTTTCAGATCCCGAAGGTCCCAGGCTCCTTGCTGCCTTGGGCCTTTGCTGGGTGCCATTTCCTATTTCTAGAAGGCTCTTCCCATGATCTCCATGTGACTGGCTCCTTCTCCCCAGCAAGGCCTCATCACATGCTAGAGAAACCTTTGTGACCACTCTGATCTGAAAGTGAGAACTCACCACAGGCCACTCTTTGTCAATCTAACTTACTGCTTCACAATACTCAATAGTCTAATTAGTTACTGTTTATTATTGATCCCTACACCTCTGGAATACAAACGTTTATTATTGATCCCTATACCTCTGGAATACAAACAGGAGCTACTTCTGGAATATAAACAGGGGATAGATGACCTTGTCATTCTGTGTAATCTACAGTGCCTGGTGCATACTAAATGCTCAAGGAACTGTCTACATAAGTATCCTCTGCACAAACTACATTAACTGCATTCTTTGGCCTTAGCTCTTCCATCACTGAACTTTTGTACTACTTGGTTTTAGTTCACAATATCAAGGATTATTTTTTTTCACACTTTCACACACAAAACTTGCAAATTAAATGGAATCACAGCAACCTTTACTCAGACTTACTGTGGATATCTTCTATAATTTACTTTTCAATCATCAGCACTTAAAGTTTGGGGTCATAATCAAAATGAGGATTGATTTTGTTATCAAGAGCAACATAAGTAACATATCTGAGGAAAAATGATGTTAATGAGTTAATATGGTATCATATTAACCTCTGCAGACACTGTGAAATTAAGAGCATAATTCTTTTTTTTTTTATTAATTTATTTATTATTATTAAACTTCAAGTTGTAGGGTACAGGTGCACAACGTGCAGGTTTGCTACATATGTATACTTGTGCCATGTTGCTGTGCTGCACCCATCAACTCGTCATTTACATCAGGTATAACTCCCAATGCAATCCCTCCCCCCTCCCCCCTCCCCATGATAGGCCCCGGTGTGTGATGTTCCCCTTCCCGAGTCCAAGTGATCTCATTGTTCAGTTCCCGCCTATGAGTGAGAACATGCGGTGTTTGGTTTTCTGTTCTTGTGATAGTTTGCTGAGAATGATGGTTTCCAGCTGCATCCATGTCCCTACAAAGGACACAAACTCATCCTTTTTTATGGCTGCATAGTATTCCATGGTGTATATGTGCCACATTTTCTTAATCCAATCTGTCACTGATGGACATTTGGGTTGATTCCAAGTCTTTGCTATTGTGAATAGTGCTGCAATAAACATACATGTGCATGTGTCTTTATAGCAGCATGATTTATAATCCTTTGGGTATATACCTAGTAATGGGATGGCTGGGTCATATGGTACATCTAGTTCTAGATCCTTGAGGAATCGCCATACTGTTTTCCATAATGGTTGAAGAGCATAATTCTTAACTAGTCACAAGTCTGAGGCCAACTTCTCAAAGTGGCCTATAAGGCCTGGCCACATCACAAACACAGTTTAACACCATTATCAGCCTCTGCCCAGGTGTGCTCAGAGAACCTGCAGAAGAAACGCTCACTTCTAACATTATTAAATAGCACAGCATTTCATAATTACTTTCTTTTCTTCCAGATTCTAGGCAAGTTTTATATACTATATATAATTATAGTCAGAATACAACGATCTGAGGTAAACAAAAATTAACGTATATAGATAAGAGTCAAGCAAATGTGAGAAATTTGTGGGAAAAAACACACAGCATTTGATTAGAAATGCAACTTTTTTTTCTTTGTCTGAATTTAAAGAAAGTAAGTAACTAAAAAACAAGGTGGAGGAAATACTAGAAATATTTTATGTATGTTTAAAGGTTTTTATGTAAATAAATTAAACGTGGATACTAAGAATGTCAAAGATAGTATGTTAAGTCATCAAGCCAAATAAAACAAATACTACGAGCCACTGAATAAACAAACATACACGGTTTGTCTATTACAGCCATACATTTTTCAGTTCCTCTATATTCGGGAAGTTTAAAGTGTGTTTTTCAATCCGTGAGTTGAAAAGAGGAAGAGGTCATTTGGTCGTGTCTGGATTCCTGAGCTGGGCCCCAGCCGGGTCTGGCGCCCGCCAAGCCGTGCGCCTCGGGAACGCTGCCCATGGGACCGCGGCGGGTGCGTGGCTGGCCAGGCCCACCTAACCACAGCCGCGCGCTCCAGGAATGAGGAACACGCCGCGCCCCTGCACCCGGCCTGGGGGTGTGGGGAGCCGCAGGCGCTCCGGGAGCCGGGACAGTCCGGCCCTTCCTCACCTACCGAGTGCCTGCTGCAGAGCGCAGGGCGGCGGCCACCTGACCACGCGCACAAACAAGGAGGAGCGGCGCCGCAGGGGCACCGCGCCTCCCTGTCGCACGGCCAGGAAACCCCCCTCCCCAGGGTCCTCTTACCTGGACCTCGGCGGCTCCCTCCTACACCTCCGACCACCGTCACCCACCGACCCCCGAGCCTTCAGCTGCAATTCTCAGCTGATGGGCGGTGGCGTGGGGACGCCCAATGCGCATGCCCGCAGCACAATTCAAGGAAGAAGGCGGGGTTCACCCCTTTTCTATTGGCCCGCGGGGCTGAGTGACAGCGGCCCTGACCGCCCCTCCGGTTCCAAGCTAAGGAATGGGGGTATCAGCAAAATTGCAAGGGAGCTGTTCTTTGAAGCCTGACGTAGAGATGGTGAACGCCTCTTAGCCTGCGTGCAAAAAAGCAGAGGACAGAATGGAGGACAGTTGTCTTCTTTATCTGGTGAAGCCAGCCTTCTTGCACGCGGGTCTTCACCCCGCCCCTTTAGCTCCTGCCTATCTTGTTTGCTAACCTTTAACTGCAGTAGATCGCGTTCACAGCTCTATCGAAAAATGCAAAGGCGAATTCACAATCCTAGCGGGAACAATGAAGGAATAAGTGAAGAGTCATTTCTGGGTCCTCACTTAGTAAACAAGTTTTCCTAGTACGTACAAGTCATTCGAAGCATTCCTGAAAAGCAGGGCGTAATTTTCACAGGGTTTAAAACAAGCAGAGACTGTTACAATGATAAATATGCAAATATAATGTAATTGTTAGATGAAAAGCATCAATTGCTACAAATGAAAGAAAGCCCTCACCAAATTAATTAGAAGATAGATTGGCTTAGCCTTCGCCTATATTAAGGAAACACTATTTTCTAAAATGATTACCCGGATATGTGATATCAAAAGTCCAGATGCACTTAGGTGGAAAAAAGCAAAACCTAGTATAGAATTCTGGTTGGAACTCACCAACACTAAGTGTGGAATGTCATCTGTTTAAGAGAGATGAACAGAGAAAGAATAACCCAGAAAAGGAGTAATCCACAAGATAGGAAATAAACCAGGAAAAGGCAAACTAGAGAACGAAGGGAAAAAAGAGGGAATGGTCCATCATGTCATCTGTCACAGAAAGTTCAAGTAAATAAAGAACTGAAAGTAGTGCTTTGTACTTGAGAATTAGGAAGTGGCTGGTGAACGTTGGAAGAGACATTTCAATCATTGAAGGAACTCATGAAAGGATCTTACATCTGTGTGAGGTTTAGTGCACTTTCCAAATACCATTCATATTATCTTTGATAGACCTCTGGGCTCTGGGAGGGGAAGGTACAATGCACTACAGAAGAACCTGAGATTAAGTGGCCTCTTCAAGTTGCCCTGATAGTTACTGACTATGCTGGGACCAAAACTTAGCCGTCTGAGCCCCCATTCTGGGCTTATTGCAATTTCTTGCTTTAAAATGTGTTATGAATGGATTCCTTCCAGGTCTTTTGAAAACTTAAGAATAAGATTTCATCCTTTGGTATTTAAATGGAAAAAAATAAATATGTCTAGACAACCTTGCAAAATTTAGAAGTATTAGGATAAATGAATTACAAAGAGTTCCTGACACTTATAATATTTCATCTGTGAATCTGGCTGCTACCAAGTTAAATTCAGCCAGGTGTCTTGAACCTGGTAGGGCTTCAAAAGTCTCCTAATTTGATGAGTGATAATGTCACATCTCCCCAAATAAATCCTTTCCATGTGCAGAAGTTACCTGCGACTGAAGGCTTGTAATTTGGATTTTCAGAAATAGTAATTTGGAGATTTGAGCCTTCTTGGAGAGATTTTGAAGGAAACCAGAAGTTCTTGAGTGGGGAATGTTATCTGCATTCTTGTTGTGTCCTTATTAATATAAATACCTCCTAGGATGGAGAACTGTCCACTGCTGTATCTCCAGTGTCTGGGATAGCAATTCCAGGGAATAGAAGGAGATAATTGCTGGTTCATTTAATAGTTACTAAACTAAAAATATTTTTTACATGACCACTGTATGATTCTCTGGGAAAACCAAAGAAGTAAAAGATGCAAAAAGGTGAATAGAGCAAGACAGGGACTTATTGGTAAGTGAGAAGTACAAACTGACTTATGAAAGTTTGTTTTTTATTTATAATACAATGGGAAAACCACAACTAGTTTAAAAAATCTGTGCTAGATTAAAAGGAAGCTTAAATTAATACTTAATAAACAAGAGTTAGTCCAGTTGTACCTTATTTTTAAGCATCTTCCATGTCTCTCTACAGTCTACTTATTTTCTGTTTAAGATCACACAAGTGCCTAGTCATATGCCAAGTACAGGATCGATTTTGCCCTAGCTTTATGAACATGGAGGTAATAAACAGGTATCCCATGGAAATCTTACGTGGAGCATTATAGCATGGTGACTGGTGTATTTGTTTCTAATTTTACCTCCTGATGACTGGTATTTTCGTTTCTAATTTTACCTCCTAAGTGTTATTCATATGTGCCCTCTTCTCTCTATCCCTCACAGTTGACATCCTGATCCACTGCAATAGCCTCCTTGTTGGATCTTCTATCCCCGGGTCTACTCAACTTTATTATTGTCAAAGCCACCACTGAATATTTGAAGCTCCAGTCTGAGAATTTTTCTCCAGGCTTCATGCCATTTCCATGATTGCAGCATTCCTTGAACTGTAAATCTTAAGAAAAAAACCCAAAATGATTAAATTGGGGAGAGCTGGGGAATTATGTGGGTTGAAGTAAGGAATCAGGAACTTGGTCTACAAAGAAATGTTTGGGAAACATATTATATTACATTCTTGAAGATTCACAGAACATATTTGTAAATTAAAGTCACTGAGAAGTGGTTCAGAAAAGAAACATGTATAAATTTCTTTTACCTGGTATTTTATGAGTGTATTTGACGGTGGAACTTGTCTGTAAAACTTTTAAATATGCATAATGGAAAACACTGCTCTCAAAATCAAGTTCAAGCCCCTCGCATATACACAGGGTGACCACACATTTAATTTGCTAGGACAGTCCTAGTTAATGCTTGTTGTCCTGGCCACCTGTCTTCTGAGCATGCCCTTTCATTCTGAAACGTACTTCAGTTCAGATGATGCATCATATGGTCCCTACACATATAAGGACCACGTGGTCTCAATCCTGCCTTTCCAAACATCAAAATTTATGCTTGAAATATGTTGGCTTAAATAACTTCTCTATATCTGTCTGCTCACCCCTCCCTCCCAGCAGCTAGCTCCCCAATCACAAACCAGGGGTTTTCTTATTTCTTTGCTTCGCTCATGTAGTTCCCATTAGCTAGAATACATTTTTTCTTCTCCCCCATATTTTAAATAATTCTTTATTTTGAAATAACTTTAGATTTATAGAAGAGCTGCAAAAATAGTACAGCACTCATATATATACCTCACCCAGCTTCCCCTAATGTTCCCCTAATGTTCCCCTAATGTTAACATCTTACATAACCATGGTCCACTTGTCAAAACTAAGAAATTAGCATTGGTATAGCAGTACCAACTAAACTAGCTTGTATTTTCCCTGCTCCAGCTCTAGAAGCAGTCATTTTGCTATTGAGCTCTTCTTCCTTTTATTGGAAAATGTTGTTTAGAAATCAAGGGCCAGGACCACCAGGCACAGTAGCATGGCTCACACCTGTAAACCCAGCACTTTGGAAGGCGAAGGCAGGCACATCTTTTGAGCCCAGGAATTCGAGACCAACCTAGGCAATGGGGCAAAACCCCCTTGTGATGGTTAATACTGAGTATCAACTTGATTCGATTGAAGGATGCAAAGTATTGTTCTTGGGTATGTCTGTGAAGGTGTCACCAACAGAGATTAACATTTGAGTCAGTGGACTGGAGAACACAGACCCACCCTTAATCTGGTGGGCACCATCTAATCAGCTGCCAGCAAATATAAAGCAAGCAGAAAAACGTGAAAAGGCTAGACTAGCCTAGCCTCCTGGCCTACATCTTTCTCCCATGCTGGATGCTTCCTGCCCCCGAACATCCAAGTTCTTCAACTTTGGAACTCGGACTGGCTTTCCTTGCTCATTAGCCTGCAGACAGCCTATTGTGGGACCTTGTGATCATGTGAGTTAATATTTAATAAACTCATATATATATAATTGTATATATATGTATGTATATATGTGTATAACTCATATATATGTATAATTCCGTTCCTCTAGAGAACCTTGGCTAATACACCCATTTCTACAAAAATTAGCTGGGTGTGGTGATGTGCACAGTAGCTGTAGTCCCAGCTACTCAGAAGGCTGAGGTGGGAGGATTGCCTGAGCCCAAGAGGTCAAGGCTGCAGTGAGCCAAGATCATGCCACTGCACTGCAGCCTGGGCAACAGAGTGAGACCCTGTCCCCCACCCTACCCAAAAAAGAAAAGAAGAGAAATCAAAATCAAGGCACTAGCCTTCTCATTGTTACTAGGGTGTCAATGCTTCTATGCTCCCGTCAATGGACAGAGCTAGAAAATAAATGTATATATACTAACTCATGTATGTAGGATATTTACTCCAGGCTTCATGCCATCTTCACATTTGCTGCATGCCCCAAAATATATTTGGTAAAAATAAAAGTGTTTGGACTGGGCAGAGGTGGGGTTTGTGTGAGTTGGGGCAGGGAATCAGGGAACTGGTCCATAGAGAAATGTATGTAGTATAAATTATATGCAGTATAAGCCTTATAAAAAATATGTCTATATATTTAATTTTACAAGAAACTGCCAAATTATTTTCCAATTGTTTTACATATCCATAACTGTATCAGATTTTATCTATATACATAAAAACATGAATTCATCTAGGCATTCCCAACTGTAATCCAACATTATAGGGGTCATTCTAACCTTCCCTCATCCTAATTTTTAGCTTCTTTCTCTAGAAGTGAGAAACCTAGCTCCCATTATCTACAATTTATGTTCTTATTTGTATAATGTAAAAAATTAGGTTGTTACAAAGGTAATTGTGCTTTTTGCCATTATACCGCAATTACCTTTGCACCAACCTAATAGCTTCAAAATTGCTAACTCCTACTCTGTGTGGGAAAAAAATCTTTAGTGCAGTGTTTATGTGTAGTTCTTCTTGTCTTTAGTCTTACAGTATTGAGCCAAAACAACGTTTTCTTAAAAATCACCATGGTCGGCTCTTTACCTACCCGCTTCAGTGAAATCAGGTTATGTTTGCTTTGCAGTTAAATTCATTTGTCATAGATCTGCATTCTATCCTATGATCCACAAATATACTGATTGATTTTCTTAAAAATTGTATAAAGCTCATTGTTTGTGGTATATAGTTCTGTAGATTTTTGACAGATGCATAGAGTAATATATCCATAACGCCAATACCATAGAGAACAGTTCTATCATACTGAAAATTCCCTTTCACGACAATCTTTATTCAAACCATCCCCCTCCTCCCTCCCATGGCAACCACTTATGTTTTCTATCACCAGAGTTTTGCCTTTTCTAGAATGTCCTATAAATTCGATCATACGATGTATAACCTTTTGGGTCTGATTTCTTTCACTTAGCAGAATGCATTTAAGATACATACACATTGTTGTATAAATCTATAGTTTGTTTTTTTTGTGGCTGAATAATATTCCATTGTTTGGCTATAACATGGCTTATTTATCCATTCACCTCTTCATTGTTTCCAATTTTTTGGCAATTATGAATAAAACTTCTATAAATACTTAAATACAGATTTTGGTAACAATAGAAATTTTCAATCACTTGAGTGAATATCTAGAAGTAGGTTTGTTGGGCTGTATAAGTGTATATTTATTCATTTATTTTTGCTTTAAATATTACTCTGGAGGAGGGGTCACCACACTTCTACTCAATGAAGAGAAATGTTTTTACAATCTAGAGGTAATTTTTTTACACCTATTATGGCATGAATTCATAGGAAATAAGTTCTAGCAGACACGCTCCTTCCTATTGGTTCTCACAAAGTGTGTTTCTCTGGATGGAGCAGGCTGCTGCTTTAATTGCACTCAGGTGACTTTCTCCTTGAGATCCTTTTTTTTCTGATCATTTTCCTTCACTTGTTTCAGGAAGCTGTCTCGGCACTTAGAGTACTTAATATGCTCAATATGCACATTAATTATCTTGGCAAGAATCATGCCCTTAACTTGTTTGTTTACAACAATGCCAACAGTATGCTGGGTAACACTGTAGACTCTTCCAGTTTTTCCATGGTGACACTTGTGGGGCATTCATTTTTGAACAGCACCCATCCTCTTGATGACTACAATATCACCTTTCTTGTAAATTCGCATGTATGTGGCCAAAAGAACAACTCCATGTTTTCTAAAAGGCCTAGAGAACATGTATCAGGTGCCTCTCCTCTTTCCATTTGTGTTCATCATTTTGGCAAATTACTGGAAGATGTCAATTCTGGTTCTACATTTAATTTTACAAAATTCTTCCAAATTGTTTTCCAAGGTGGCTATATCATTTTGCATTCCCATGAGCAATGATTGAGGATCTCTGTTACTATACTTCTTTGTCACCTTTTAATATTGTTGAATTGAAAAAATATTTTTCATTCTCATATTCTCATGGGTGTGTAGTGACATCTCATTGTGATTTTATGCATGCTTATTTGAAATCCATATGTCTTCTTTAGTGAAATGTTAATTCAAATCTTTTGCCTATTTTTTGTTAGGTTGTCTTCCCACTGTTGAGTTTTAGGAATTATTTTTGTATTCTGGTACTTTATCAAATTTATCATTTGCATGCATTTTCTCCTAGTCTGTAGCTCTGTAGCTTATCTTTTCATTCTCTTCTTTTAAAATTTCTAAAATTTTCTTTCAGAAAAGATCTGGGATCTGGCTATGTTGCCCAGGCTAGAATGCAGTGGCTATACATAGGCCAGATCATTGGACATACAACTTTTTAAACTTCTGGGCTCAAGCAATCCTTTCTTCTCAGCCTCCCGAGTAGCTAGGACTATAGGCACACGGCACCACACCCTGCTCATTCTCTTAATGGTGTCTTTCATGGAGAAATAAATCTTTAATTTTTGATAAATTTAATTTTGATAATTTTGATAAATTTCAGGTGGCCATATTTTTGTTTTATAAATTATGCCTTTAGTGATTAATTTAAAAGCTCATCACCAAACCCAAAGTTATACGGATTTTTCCTGTATTTTATTCTCAAAGTTTTATGGTTTTACATTTTACATATAGGTTTACAATTCATTTTCAGTTAATTTTTGTGGAATGTATCAGGTATCTGTTAAGGTTTATTTCGTTTGGTTTTTTGCATGTGAATGTCCAATTATTTCAGTACCTTTGTTGAAAAGTCTATCTTTTCTCCATTGAATTGCCTTTGCATTTTTGCCAAAACTCAGTTGACTATATTTCTGTGAACCTCTCTCTATTTTTCATATGCTGTTCTATTAATCTATGTTTATATTTTCTCCAACATCATGCTGTCTTGATTACTGAAGCTCTCTAGAGTAAGTTTTGAAATTGTATAATTTGAGTCCTCTGACTTTTTTGTTTTCCAGAATTTTTGATCATTTCAGTTTCTTGGCTTTTCTATAGAGATTTTAGAAGCAGTTAGTCAATATCTACAAAATCATGCTGGATTTTGATTGGGATTGTTCTGACTCTACAGAACACATTGGGAAGAACTGACATCTTAATATTGAGACTTCCAATTCATAAACATAGCATATATCCATATCTATTTAGATTTTCTTATATTGTTTTTCATCAGTGTTTTGTAATTTACAATATACAGATTCTGCACATATCTTGTGAGTCATATGTAATTTATTCATTTGGGTACTATTGTAAATGTATTTTTAAATTTTAATTTTTACTTCTTCTTTGCTGAAATATGGAAATATTATTGGTTTTTGTATAACATCCTTGTATTCTGTGACCTTACTAAATGAATGTATTAGTTTTATGAGCTTTTTGTATATTCTTTAGGATTTCTACATAGACAGTTGTTCTGTGAAAGGGTATATATAAAAAGTGACCCCCAAATGCCAAAGAAGGCAAGAAACCAAAAAAGGAGGCAGACAAACCTAGTTCATTGATATTGAGTGACTTATTAGAGGGAACTTACAGACAGCAGCATGGTCTTGGGTGGCCACAAGATAAATAGATCTCTGCACTGCAACCCTCGAGATCCAGGGCATATATCTTGAGGGAAAAGTATATGTGCTCTGGAAGGAATATGTAGGTGGCTATGAGTATCAGGGCCTAAGATTTCTGTAACAGCATCAAGGGAGGTTTTGGAGAAAAACTTACAATAAATATGCATTTCTAAATAAAAAGTAATACATCAGCAAGACATTTTGGCAGCATTCCTGGACTTGGGGTGAGTCAGAAGTCGCATGGCAGATTAGCATTTAAAATAAAGTCACTCTTTTCCCCACAAAAACAAATATAATCTGTGAATATAGTTTTATTTTTTTCTTATTCTGTATGCATTTTATTTCTTTTTCTTGCTCTGTCAAACTAATTAGAACTTCCATTATGACACTGAATAGTACTAATAAGAGAGGACATCCGTGCTGGGTTTCTGATCTTAGGAGGAAAGCATTCAGTTTCTCACTACTAAGCAGGATGAACAGCATGATGTTTGCTGTAGATTTTTTAAGATTTCTTTTCCTAGATTAAGGATGTTTTCTTCTACTTCTAGTTTGCTGAGAATTTTGATCATTAATTAATGCTAAGTTTTGTCAAATGCTTTTTCTCCACCTATTGATTACATACTTTTACTTTTTAGTCGGTTAATATGGTAAAGAGATAGTAATTGATTTTCAAATATTGAGCCAGCCTTGCATTCCTAGGATTAATCCCACTTCGTGGTGATATATTATTCTTATTATACATTGCTGGATTTTATTTGCTAATATATTGTTGAAAATGCTTCTATTTGTATTTTTGAGGGCTATTGTCTGTAGTTTTTGCTTGTTTTTTACTTATAATGCTTTTGCCTATTTTCAGCATCATGACAATGCTGATCTGTGGAATGTGTCCCCTCCTTTTCTATTTTCTGAAAAAGATTTTGTAGGATTGGTATTATTTTGTCCTTAAATATCAGTAGGATTCACCAGTGAAACCACAAGGGCCTTACTTTGTATGTTTTTAAAGATTTTTAACTATACAGCACATTCATTAGATGTAGGACCATTCAGTTGATCTATATCTTCTTGAGTGAGTTTTGGTAGTTTGTTTCTTTTAAGAGGTTTGCCTATTTCATCTAAGTTGTTGAATTTATATGTATAGGGCTGTTTGTAGCATTCCCCATTCTCTCTTTGATGTCTCAGGATTAGTAATAATATTCTTTCTTCTGTTTCCGATACTGTAATTTGCATCTTCTCTCTTTTTTTCTCTTAGCCTGGAAACAGGTTTATTAATACTATTGATTTTTTTAAGCTTTTGGTTCCATTGATTTTTTCCCATTATTTTTTTTGGTTTTCAATTTTATTTTTAAATCCTAATATTTATTACCATCCTTCTACTTGCTTTAAGTTTAATTTGTCCTTTTTTTCTCTTGTTTCTTAAGCTGGAAGCTTAAGTTACTGACTTGAGATTTTTATTCTTTTCTTATATAAGCATTTACTGCTATATATTTTCACTTAAGTACTGCTTTAGCTGCATCACACACATTTTGATATGGTTGTATTTTTTACTTTCATTTAATTCAAAATATTTTTTTAGATAACCCTTAAGACACCCTCTTTGACCCATGGTGATTTTTAGAAATGTATTGTTTAATTTTCCAAATATTTGAGGTGTTTAAGATAATTTTATTTTATTAATATTTAGTGTATTTTTATGGTCAGAAAACATACTTTGTATGATTTCTATTCTTTTAAATTTATTAAGTTTTGTTTGATGGTCAGAAAATCATTACACCTGACTCTGAGTGGATCAAAGATGACAGACACAACCCAACTGGGGGCAAGTTTGAACCTTGCCAGTTTGATATTTGGTGCTAGGCAGAGTGGCTAATGTCTATGTTTTGCCACATGTATTTTACTCTGCCAGAATGAAAAACATTAATTCGGTTCCCCCATGCAATCCCTCACGTGGCGTCATACAAAACTGAGAGGCTTCTGTCTGTGGGTCCATGAAACCAAAAAAGATGATTTTCCTTTGTATTGCGGTTTGACCCCCAAGACTGTGGTGAAGCCAGCGGGGTCACTAGGGCCGCTCAAGGAAAGGGAACCCAGAAACGTGGCATGCAAGCAAAAATGGTAAGGATTTCTTACCAGTCAGACTTCTGGCCTCTCTGTCTCTTTGCAAACCAGTTGTAGGAATGGTAAAAACTCACTGTCTCCTCTGCAAAGTTTTAATTAATAAGAAAAAGGATTCATGAGGGTAGTGTTAAGCTGTAGTGAATCTGGTGTACTTTGTGCTAAGAATTTGTCTTTCTGCATTATAAAAAGAGGTCCTTAGGATAGAATGCGTGCCTAGGACCCCCATAAGCTCACTGTTCAAGCCAGCCCGGCAAACTGGTCAGGTACACACTTTGCTGCAGGTGCCTGAAACAAAAAAAATACTCATTGAGATTTCCCTCCCATCCTGTTTTACGTCCTTGGGAGCTTCACCCTGTAACTACATGGTGGTACTTTCTCTTGGTCTCTGCCATTCAGGAAACAGGAATTTTGGGGTTCATATCATAGTTAGCTCTAAAAATTATCTTAATCAGTTAAAATTATCTTAATCACTTTTGCAAGCTCAGAAGTGACTGCTTTCAGCTCCTTCTGGGAAAAGCAATGGAAACTGCCCAATGCTGTAGCTTGGTGCCTCAGGCTTTATCTTTTCACAGTGGTGGCCAGGGCTCAATTCCTGGCTTAGGGAATGAGTCCTTTCTGGTTCGTTATCTCTGTGACTTTTGCCATTTATTGATTCTCTTCCCCTTTATGAACAACTTCTGATTTTCCATCTTGAATTTTCCTTTCTCTGAGCACGTGGGAGGTTACGTTTGGTAAGTTCAAAAGTCAGAAATATTTTTTGTTTGTTCTGGCTAGAGTCTAGCAATAAGATATTTGGTTAAAAGTCAGCTTCATTAAAAGCAGATATTCAAGCTATAGGTATATTTGAAAGGCCTTCATGGTTTGTTTTTTTCTATTCTTGGATCTTGGTTTTTTTAGAAAAACTTTTTTTTTATTTCTTTTCAGTCATTTGAATTGTTTTACTTTATTTGTCTCCTTGCCATGCTTGATGCACACACGAGAGGACCTAAGATAACTTCAGAAAGCCTGGGACTCCTTGGGGAAAACAGAGAAAGTGCCACACAACTGTTTTGGGAAAAACCTCTGTTTTCCTCATGAAACCTCAGGAATTAAAGCTAAATATACTTTTGGGGATAGTTAATGGCACTTATGGGGCAATACATGGCTCTTTGCACATTTGGATCAGAGAAGCATGCTCTTGGCCACCTAGAAGATATGGCTATGTCCCCATTCCCCTCACCCCCACTGAGAGATGACTCCCATGGGAGGTGGGTTGATTCCCTCTTTTTATGACTCCCATGGGAGATGGGTTGATTCCCTCTTTTTTGGGTGTGGGGAAAGATCCAAGATCTGGTATAAAAATAAGGCCCTTGGGCGGAGCAAGATGGCCGAATAGGAACAGCTCCAGTCTCCAACTCCCAGAGCGAGTGACACAGAAGACAGGTGATTTCTGCATTTTCTACTGAGACTCCACCTCTGGGGACAGGGCACAGTTAACAACAACAACAACAGAAAAGCAGCTGAAACCTCTGCAGATGCAAACGACTCTGTCTGATAGCTTTGAAGAGAGCAGTGGATCTCCCAACATGGAGGTTGAGATCTGAGAACGGAGAGACTGCCCGCTCAAGTGTGTCCCTGACCCCTGAGTAGCCTAACTGGGAGACATCCCCCACTAGGGGCAGACCGACACCCCACACCTCACATGGTGGAATACACCCCTGAGAGGAAGCTTTCAAAGCAAGAATCAGACAGATACACTCACTGTTCAGCAATATTCTATCTTCTGCAGCCTCTGCTGATACCCAGGCAAACAGGGTCTGGAGTGGACCTCAAGCAATCTCCAACAGACCTACAGCTGAGGATCCCGACTGTTAGAAGGAAAACTAACAAACAGGAAGGACACCCACACCAAAACCCCATCAGTACATCACCATCATCAAAGACCAGAGGCAGATAAAACCACAAAGATGGGGAAAAAGCAGGGCAGAAAAGCTGGAGATTCAAAAAATAAGAGTGCATCGCCCCCTGCAAAGGAACTCAGCTCATCGCCAGCAATGGATCAAAGCTGGACGGAGAATGACTTTGGCGAGATGAGAGAAGAAGCCTCCAGTCCATCAAACTTCTCAGAGCTAAAGGAGGAATTACATACCCAGCGCAAAGAAACTAAAAATCTTGAAAAAAGAGTGGAAGAATTGATAACTGGAATAATTAATGCAGAGAAGGCCATAAACGAACTGACAGAGATGAAAACCATGACACGAGAAATACATGACAAATGTACAAGCTTCAGTAACCTACTCGATCAACTGGAAGAAAGAGTATCAGCAATTGAGGATCAAATGAATGAAATGAAACGAGAAGAGAAATCTAAAGAAAAAAGAAGAAAAAGAAATGAACAAAGCCTGCAAGAAGTATGGGATTATGTAAAAAGACCAAATCTACGTCTGATTGGGGTGCCTGAAAGTGAGGGGGGAAATGGAACCAAGTTGGAAAACACTCTTCAGGATATCATCCAGGAGAATTTCCCCAACCTAGTAGGGCAGGCCAACATTCAAATTCAGGAAATACAGAGAACGCCACAAAGATACTCCTTGAGAATAGCGACTCCAAGACACATAATTGCCAGATTCACCAAAGTTGAAACTAAGGAAAAAATCTTAAGGGCAGCCAGAGAGAAAGGTTGGGTTACCCACAAAGGGAAGCCCATCAGACTAACAGCAGATCTCTCAGCAGAAACTCTACAAGCCAGAAGAGTGGGGGCCAATATTCAACATTCTTAAAGAAAAGAATTTTCAACCCAGAATTTCATATCCAGCCAAACTAAGTTTCATAAGTGAAGGAGAAATAAAATCCTTTACAGATAAGCAAATAAATGCTTAGAGATTTTGTCACCACCAGGCCTGCCTTACAAGAGACCCTGAAGGAAGCACTAAACATGGAAAGGAACAACTGGTACCAGCCACTGCAAAAACATGCCAAAATGTAAAGACTATCGAGGCTAGGAAGAAAGTGCATCAACTAACGAGCAAAATAACCAGTTAATATCATAATGGCAGGATCAAGTTCACACATAACAATATTAACTTTAAATGTAAGTGGACTACACGCTCCAATTAAAAGTCACAGACTGGCAAACTGGATAAAGAGTCAAGACCCATCAGTTTGCTGTATTCAGGAGACCCATCTCACATGCAGAGACATACATAGGCTCAAAATAAAGGGATGGAGGAAGATCTGCCAAGCAAATGGAGAACAAAAAAAAGCAGGGGTTACAATACTAGTCTCTGATAAAACAGACTTTAAACCATCAAAGATCAAGAGACAAAGAAGGCCATTACATAATGGTCAAGGGATCAATTCAACGGGAAGAGCTAACTATCCTAAATATATATGCACCCAATACAGGAGCACCCAGATTCATAAAGCAAGTCCTTAGAGACTTACAAAGAGACTTAGACTCCCATACAATAATAATCGGAGACTTCAACACCCCACTGTCAACATTAGACAGATCAACGAGACAGAAAGTTAACAAGGATATCCAGGAATTGAACTCATCTCTGCAGCAAGCAGACCTAATAGACATCTATAGAACTCTCCACCCCAAATCAACAGAATATACATTCTTCTCAGCACCACATCACACTTATTCCAAAATTGACCACATAATTGGAAGTAAAGCACTCCTCAGCAAATGTACAAGAACAGAAATTATAACAAACTGTCTCTCAGACCACAGTGCAATCAAACTAGAGCTCAGGACTACGAAACTCAATCAAAACCACTCAACTACATGGAAACTGAATAACCTGCTCCAGAATGACTACTGGGTACACAACGAAACGACGGCAGAAATAGAGATGTTCTTTGAAACCAATGAGAACAAAGATACAACATACCAGAATCTCTGGGACACATTTAAAGCAGTGTGTAGAGAGAAATTTATAGCACTAAATGCCCACAAGAGAAATCTGGAAAGAACTAAAATTGGCACTCTAGCATCACAATTAAAAGAACTAGAGAAGCAAGAGCAAACGCATTCAAAAGCTAGCAGAAGGCAAGAAATAACTAAGATCAGAGCAGAACTGAAGGAGATAGAGACACAAAAAACCCTCCAAAAAATCAATGAATCCAGGAGTTGGTTTTTTGAAAAGATCAACAAAATTGATAGACTGCTAGCAAGACTAATAAAGAAGAAAAGAGAGAAGAATCAAATAGACGCAATAAAAAATGATAAAAGGGACCTCACCACCGACCCCACAGAAATACAAACTACCATCAGAGAATACTATAAACACCTGTACACAAATAAACTAGAAAATCTAGAAGAAATGGATAATTTCCTGGACACTTACACTCTCCCAAGACTAAACCAAGAAGAAGCTGAATTCCTGAATAGACCAATAGCAGGCTCTGAAATTGAGGCAATAATTAATAGCCTACCAATGAAAAAAAGTCCAGGATCAGATGGATTCACAGCTGAATTCTACCAGAGGTACAAGGAGGAGCTGGTACCATTCCTTCTGAAACTATTCCAATCAATAGAAAAAGAGGGAATCCTCCCTAACTCATTTTATGAGGCCAACATCATCCTGATACCAAAACCTGGCAGAGACACAACAAAAAGAGAATTTTAGACCAATATCCCTGATGAACATCAATGCAAAAATCCTCAATAAAATACTGGCAAACCGGATCCAGCAGCACATCATAAAGCTTATCTACCATGATCAAGTGGGCTTCATCTCTGGGATGCAAGGCTGGTTCAACATATGCAAATCAATAAACGTAATCCAGCATATAAACAGAACCAAAGACAAGAACCACATGATTATCTCAATAGATGCAGAAAAGGCCTTTGACAAAATTCAACAGCCCTTCATGCTAAAAACGCTCAATAAATTCGGTATTGATGGAACGTATCTCAAAATAATAAGAGCTATTTATGACAAACCCACAGCCAATATCATACTGAATGGGCAAAAACTGGAAAAAATCCCTTTGAAAACTGGCACAAGACAGGGATGCCCTCTCTCACCACTCTTATTCAACATAGTGTTGGAAGTTCTGGCTAGGACAATCAGGCAAGAGAAAGAAATCAAGGGTATTCAGTTAGGAAAAGAAGAAGTCAAATTGTCCCTGTTTGCAGAGGATGTGATTGTATATTTAGAAAACCCCATTGTCTCAGCTCAAAATCTCCTTAAGCTGAAAAGAAACTTCAGCAAAGTCTCAGGATACAAAATAAATGTGCAAAAATCACAGGCATTCTTATACACCAGTAACAGACAAACAGAGAGCCAAATCAGGAATGAACTTCCATTCACAATTGCTTTAAAGAGAATAAAATACCTAGGAATCCAACTTACTAGGAATGTAAAGGACCTCTTCAAGGAGAACTACAAACCACTGCTCAGTGAAATCAAAGAGGACACAAACAAATGGAAGAACATACCATGCTCATGGATAGGGAGAATCAATATTGTGAAAATGGCCATACTGCCCAAGGTAATTTATAGATTCATGCCATCCCCATCAAGCTACCAATGAGTTTCTTCACAGAATTGGAAAAAACTGCTTCAAAGTTCATATGGAACCAAAAAATAGCCTGCATTGCCAAGACAATCCTAAGTCAAAAGAACAAAGCTGGAGGCATCACACTACCTGACTTCAAACTATACTACAAGGCTACAGTAACCAAAACAGCATGGTACTGGAACCAAAACAGAGATATAGACCAATGGAACAGAACAGAGTCCTCAGAAATAATACCACACATCTACAGCCAACTGATCTTTGACAAACCTGAGAAAAACAAGACATGGGGAAAGGATTCCCTACTTAATAAATGGTGCTGGGAAAGTTGGCTAGCCATAAGTAGAAAGCTGAAACTGGATCCTTTCCTTACTCCTTATATGAAAATTAATTCAAGATGGATTAGAGACTTAAATGTTAGACCTAATACCATAAAAATCCTAGAAGAAAACCTAGGTAATACCATTCAGGATATAGGCATGGGCAAGGACTTCATGTCTAAAACACCAAAAGCAACAACAACAAAAGCCAAAATTGACAAATGGGATCTAATTAAACTAAAGAGCTTCTGCACAGCAAAAGAAACTACCATCAGAGTGAACAGGCAACCTACAGAATGGGAGAAAATTTTTGCAATCTACTCATCTGACAAAGGGCTAATATCCAGAACCTACAAAGAACTCAAACAAATTTACAAGAAAAACACAACCCCATAAAAAAGTGGGCAAAGGATATGAACAGACATTTCTCAAAAGAAGACATTCATACAGCCACAGACACATGAAAAAATGCTCATCATCACTGGCCATCAGAGAAATGCAAATCAAAACCACAATGAGATACCATCTCACACCAGTTAGAATGGCAATCATTAAAAAGTCAGGAAACAACAGGTGCTGGAGAGGATGTGGAGAAATAGGAACACTTTTACACTGTTGGTGGGATTGTAAACTAGTTCAACCATTATGGAAAACAGTGTGGCGATTCCTCAAGGATCCAGAACTAGAAGTACCATATGACCCAGCCATCCTATTACTGAGTATATACCCAAAGGATTATAAATCATGCTGCTATAAAGACACATGCACACGTATGTTTATTGCGGCACTATTCACAATAGCAAAGACTTGGAATCAACCCAAATGTCCATCAGTGACAGACTGGATTAAGAAAATGTGGCACATATACACCATGGAATACTATGCAGCCATAAAAAAGGATGAGTTTGTGTCCTTTGTAGGGACATGGATGCAGCTGGAAACCATCATTCTCAGCAAACTATCGCAAGAACAGAAAACCAAACACCGCATGTTTTCACTTATAGGTGGGAACTGAACAATGAGATTACTTTGACTCAGGAAGGGGAACATCATACACTGGGGCCTATCATGGGGGCGGGGAGTGGGGAGGGATTGCACTGGGAGTTATACCTGATGTAAACGACGAGTTGATGGGTGCTGACGAGTTGATGGGTGCAGTACGCCAACATGGCACAAGTATACATATGTAACAAACCTGGACGTTATGCACATGAACCTTAGAACTTAAAGTATAATATTAATAATATAAATAAATAAATAAATAAATAAATAGGAAAAAAAAATAAGACCCTTAATTTTGCGGGATCTCTTTTGACTTCAGGATGTGCCTACTTATGAGGCCCTTAGAAACTGTGTCTTCCTAACCCTGCTTTTCTGAGGACTCCACTCTGAAGCCAGTAATCCAATTAAGAAACTTGAAAGCTGGCAAATGAAAAATCTTACCAATACTGCATCTTCTGTTTTTCTGTGTATTTATATGTGTTGTGTGTGTGACATTCATAAATAAAAGAGCTTGGGTTAATTGGCTTAACAATAATAAGCACTTAAATCAAATTTTTTTTCAGAAAAATAAAAACTGTAATGTCTTTTACTTTACGTGACTGTAGTAAGCTTTGGGAAATAAACAGTTTTAAAGACTATTGGTAAAATAAAGATAGTTGGCTTATATTAGGCAGGTCAGATATTAGGTTTGCTAAATTCTTTAAGGTAATAAACTGCTTCTTCAACTTTTGAAAGTTGTTCAACTCACCTGCTTTGGAGCCATTAGATTCCGGGTAAGGTCTGGAGACATGTGGAGTTAGTCAAGCCCCTGGCTATGCTAAAAAAAACAGTCAGACTTATCTGTCTTGGGCCCTAGGCTTCACACGTAGTACATAATTAAAATTCACTTACTTAGCACGTTTTTCACCAAAAACAAAAATCACTAAGAGTTAACATTGCAACATGTAATTAAGACACTGAAAAAACAGTTTTACATGCAAGCTGTGTGAGGCAGGTGAAATGTGCTTTTGACAAAAGATTATAAGAAATTATGGGAATGTATGTGTTTTCTTTTTGTTGTTTGTTTTTTTTTGTTTGCCTAGATTAAAGGGCTAATGGATTGTTTTAAGTTACAAAGGATAAAGCTGAAAGTTTGAGCAAGTTGTGGAAGGTTTGTGAAAAATTAATCTTGTAAAAGAAATTCTGTGTGTGAACATATTGGCTAAATTTAAAGGGGTATTATTCAGTTTTTCCATAAATTGAACATTGGAATAAAAGCACAACAGGGTTCTCTTAGAGCACTGATCTCTTTAACAAAAATTTATAAAGGATTATTAAAGGTTTATGAGAATCTCACCTTATGGTCAAACTGATTAAAATAGATTTGTCTACAAGATGCTGTTAAAAATCGGGGTTGACACTAATAGTACACTAATGCAAAGGTGAAATTTGGCTTTCTCTCTTGAACAAGATTTTCGTAGAATATTAAAGAATGATGAAAGCTTTTTGTTTGCCTTTTGAATAAACCACAGGAAAAAGAAGGGAAAAAAAAGAGACAGATGGTTTGGAAAGTTAAGTCTTCCCTCTATCAATGAGTAAATGTTTTTGCCTTTTTAAAAATTTCAAGTAACCATTTTGACTAAATGAATAACCTGTGGTGGCCTGGAATTCTATTTTATAATAGCAAGTGTTTTAAAGTTTTAACATATTTGACAGGCTTCATAAAATCAAATTTCAGTTTCAAAATGGTCTTTCCTGACCTCTGACTTTGGGGTGCAACAGAGGGCCCCTGAAGCATCCCCAAAGAGAGGTAAGCAGGATTATTTGACATGTTAAGTTACATGAGAAGCATTGTCAAAATAAAAAACATTGTTTAACCCTCTTTAGGTTACATTTTAGTGAATGTTATCAATATATGTTCCAAGCTGAATGGAATGTCTAAAATTCTAATACACCCAAGTATATACTATCAATGATAATTATGGTTATTTCAGACCACAGAAATAACCAAATTTCTTTGTCAATTGTGTCTTTAATTATGACTATTCAGTCATTTCCACAGTTAATTGCTTAATGCTGATGCAGTATCTGGAAACTTCACAAGCATGGAAAAAATCCTAGAATACGGTGTCTTTTAGGAGGATCATGAAATGATGGAAAGGACCAAAAGCACCTTTGAATAAAGGTTTTATTTATTTATTTATTTATTATTTATTTTTTTGAGACGGAGTCTTGTTCTGTTGCTCAGGCTGGAGTGCAGTGGCATGATCTCAGCTCACTGCAACCTCCACCTCCTGGGTTCTGCAGGGAAGGGAGAGAGTAGAGAGTAGCCATATGTTAAAGTATTTGGTGTGGGGATAATTTTAAAATAGACATTTCCGTTTTGGGCATTTACCTGTTTAGCCTTGGTGTCCCCTCGTTTGATCAACCCAGTACTGTTCAGCTTGACCGCTAAGGGGCAGCAGAGTATGGGAAAATAAGAGGGCCATGAACAAGAATGACGTTATCTTAAAAATAGTTCAGCAATAAAGAAATGCCAAGAAATAATTAGTAATATGTCACAATCCCCTTTATATTTTTACCTACAACTTTAAAAACTTTATTTTCAATCACCATAATTTATAATACGTTAAGTAAATTATTTCTAAATTATGAATAAACTTTCCTCAAAAATTAGTATTTGAAAATACTTTTTAAGAGAAATTAAGAAAACTATCATGACTTAATATTTCTTCCGATATTGATCAAGAAGTGGAAATTTTTTAAGTTGTTGGAAAAAAAACATTATATCATTTGAACTCTGTAAGAATATTAATTAGATTTTGGTCTAGAAAGAATCTGATAATAGAAATTTCAGACCATTACTACATGATATGGTTTGCCTGTGTCTCCACCCAAATCTCATCTTGAATTGCAGCTCCCATAATCCCCCACGTGTCATGGGAGGGACCCGATGGGAAGTAATTGAATCATCGGGGAAAGGACTTTGCTGTGCTGTTCTCATGACAGTGAGTAAGTCTCACGAGATCTGATGGTTTTATGAAGAGAAGTTCCCCTGCACACGGTCTCTCTTGCCTGCTACCATGTAACACATCCCTTTGCTCTTCCTTCAGCTTCGACCATGATTGTGAGGCTTCCTCAGCCATGTAGAACTGTGAGTCCATTAAACTTCTTTCCTTTATAAATTAACCAGTCTTGGATATGTCTTTATTAGCAGCATGAGAACAGACTAATGCATTATATCTAACTAGTTCCATAAGTCATAAAGTAAAATACAGCATTTTGAACAATTTTGTTCAGGCCATAGTGCAGGATAGTAATTATTTGACTTGCATGTGACATGAGAAAAGCAATTTCATTACTTTACAATGATATTTGGTAGATACCTGACACACAGTAGATTCATAATAAATAACCATTTCTTTAACTCTTAATTCCCTGGGTGATTAATTGTGACGTATAAGATGATGGCCCCCAAATAAATCTCTCTAGTCTTTTGAGCTCTACACAGATCTATCCATTTGTTTATTGGACAGTTCCCAATATGATTGTTCAAAGGCATCTCAACATCAAGACATGCCAACTGGAAATCTCTTCCCCTTCCACCCTCTACCCAAGTTTTTTCCTCTACCAGTTTATATAGGCCAGAATGTAAGAAATCATCCTGGAATTTTCATTTTTTCTCATCCACAACATCAAATCCATTTTCAGATTGTTTCAGGCAGAAATTTAATTTATTATAAAGGTTTCAGGAAGACCCCATAATTTACAGGAAGACATAAGAACCAGGCTCAGAGAGGAATCAGGCGAACATTCCACCACTGAATGATCTGCTTAGAAAGCCACCGCAGAAATTTGCAATCTTGGCTGAACCCTTTCACCATCCCCATGGAACAGCATCACTGCAGGTGCTGGGAAGAATCTCTTACTCCCACTCTGTTTGTGTCACATCTTCAGTTTCTGAGTGGCTGTGGGGACAAGAATGATTTTACTTTAAATGCTAATCTGCTGACTAACCCCCGTCTGGGAATGCCACCAAAATATCTAGTTGATGTCTAGAAATGCCTATCCATTGTAGGTTTCCTCTAAAGAAATCCGAGATGCTGCTGAAGAAATCATAGACATGATGCTCACAATCACCTGTACGTTTCTTCCAGAACACATATACTTTTCGCCCAATATAGAAGCCCTGGATCTGGGAGGTTGCAGTATGGAAATCTATTTGTCTTGCAGCTGCCTAAGACGATGCTTCTGTCTATAAGTTCTCCCAATAAAATATTGACAAACTGAATTTGTCTGCCTTCTTCTTTGATTTCTTGGCTCCTTTGGCATTTGGGGGTCACTTTGGCATATATGGCCCTTTCATGGACCCATGTGCATGCATATATCTTGTAGACACTGGGGAGTCATGGTGCATGGAGAGGGCCAATAGCATCACTTGGGCCCTGATTTCCCCTCTCTTGATATTCCTCACCAACAGGAAGAATATTTGAATATTAGGCAATCAAATTAATATGTATCCCCTACAATTCACACACTTTATCTCCCTCTACTTACATCTAAATGGTTTTCTCTTTCTGTTTATGTAATAATTCCTTACATAACCCCAAACACATTCATCTCTTACCCAAGTGGCAACTCAGTCGTCCCAGTTACTGCTTCAGCTTCAAGTTCATGACTTCTGGGTGGCATATGTTCCTACTCTAGTCCTCTTAAAATCCTCTCTCCATAATTAATAACTTATTGACTAAATTATACAGTTACATACCACTACACATTGAGCATCTAAAATCCAAAAATTTGGAATACAGAATTTCAAATCTGAAACTTTCTGATCATCAGCATGGCACTTAAAGGAAATGCTCATTGGAGTATTTCAGGTTTTGAATTTTCAGATTTGGGATGCTTAATACGTAAGTACGAGTGTTGTAGATTTGGGTTTTTTGTTTTTGGTTTTTTTGTTGTTGTTTTTTGGATTTTGGAGTACTTGCATTGTACTTGTTTTTATTTATTTATTTATTTTTGAGACAGAGACTTGCTCTGTTGCCCAGGCTGGAGTGCAGTGGTGCAATCTTGGCTCACTGCAAGCTCCACCTCCTGGGTTCACGCCATTCTCCTGCCTCAGTCTCCCAAGTAGCTGGGACTACAGGCACCCGCCACCATGCCTGGCTTTTTTTTTTTTTTTTTTTGTATTTTTAGAAGAGACGGGGTTTCACCATGTTAGCCAGGATGGTCTCAATCTCCTGACCTCATGATCCACCCGCCTCGGCCTCCCAACTGTCTTGCCCTTTAGTCTCCTTTATTCTGGAGAAGTTCTTTAGGCTTTTACAACGTTAACATTTTTGAAGAATATAACCTCAACCCCCACCGCCCTCCACCCTTTTAAAAATAGGATGTTTCTCAACTTGGGTTTCTCTGAAATTTCTTCATGATTAAATCCAGGTTATGCACTCCAGACTAGAATACCATGTACAGTATATTTTGTGCTTCCCATGGTATCTTATCCAGAGGCATACCCTGCCATCTGCCCTTCATTGGGAATATTAATTTTGATCATCATCTCAGGGTCTTGTTTGATGTCTCCACTATATAGCTACCATTGTTTCTTTCGCAGGTAATAAGCAGTTTCTTGGAAACATTTTAAACCATATAAATACTACCTGATTCTCATAAAACTCCACCCCTCCTCAATTTAGCATCTAGTGATGATTCTTGCCTAAGTCAATATTAATGTGACGTTTCCAAAACAGTGTTTCAAATTTATACTCTCTTCACATGTACCAGTTGGCACTTTGCATTCTATTGTAAAAAAGAGCTTTCATTTATTATCTATCTGTCTGTCTGTCTGTCTATCTATCTATCATTTTATCTGTATCTGATTAGTGTGGCCTCATTCTTTTTCAATGGTTTATACTTTTTATTCCCCATAGTTATATAAGGACTCAAATTGTCCCACATTCAGTCAGTAGGAGCTCACTTACGCTACCAACATCATTCTTATGAAATACTCCAACATTAAAAAAAAAAATCCTCCTTAATTTTTGGCATCAAAATGTGTTCCAGTTTCCTCCTGTACTTCCTTCCCTGTCCCATATGGGAATGAGCCATTTCTTTGAATAAGAAAGAAGCACTAGTTGCTCTTACTGATTAAAAGTATTAAACACCAAGATGTGGGTCTTCCGGGTGCTCCTTGCTACTCAAGTGTCTTTGCTTCCAGGAATGGGAAGTTTTAAGACACTCTACAAGACTGAAGGCTACTATTTTAGGGCTCAAGTATAAAAAACTGAGGAAAGTGGCCACTATCTTTTTGCACAATAGCAGCCTTAATTGGGTACTAGTGAAGTGGGGATTTTTAAAGTTTAGGAAAATAGCATTCTTTAAATAGACATTCAGAATCTCAGGCAGGGCACCATGGATGTGGCAGTGGTGGAATTTGTTTAGCCATTCTGAGAGTAAAACAAGAGATGCGGTGGACCTTATCAGGAGACCTGGGGAAGAAGAGAACATGGGGGTATGGAATGTGATTTTATTGGGTAGACTGATCTGTGTGCACATAGATGCACCCTTCTGAGGAATCCTAGGAGTAACCAGGAAACATTTTGCAAGGAGGAGATTAAGTCTTGTACCATCAAACTAGTGAGGGCTCTGGTAAGAATGAACTGGGAAATAAAAGTAAAAATAAATTGATTTAAAACTCATAGATCAGTGAAGCCAGAAAATACTAGAGAAACCTGAAAATACTCGGGCACACACCTGTACACACAGAAACACACACACACAAACACACACACACAAAATTTAAAATTCACAGACTAGTGAAGCCTATTACCTAAAAACTGTAGCTATATAGAGAAAAGATATACACACTTATATGTACACATGTAACCTTTTCTAGGAATCTACACTTTCAACAGAGCCCAGACCCATGGCATAGGGTTAATGCCAATAAAAGTAGTTCAGTCTCTAGCTCACAGGTTAAGATTCAGAAGCAAGGTTGCGCTTATTCATGGTTAAATGAAGTAAAACTATTCACTGTTGTTAGGTGAACTCTTTAAACCTTCTTAAGACCATATGCCTCAGTATACCAACAAACTCATACACCTAGAGAAACCAAGTTAGTTTCTATTCGTGCCTTGGATGACTCAGCATGAATCTATTCTTCAAGGATATGGCTTATCTAAAAACATCCCTTTCTGGTCCACCCCAGTTTTTGTCCATTCTTCTGTGATGGGTTTAAAACTACACCATTTTTCTAAGGATGGGAAGGTGAGATGTTAGGTGAGTTACTGGTATTTTAATAAATCATTAATTTTAGACACCTAACACTGCCTATTAGCCTGGAAAATACTTTTATACTGCCTAATATCAATTCAATAAGATTGGTTCTCTAAATCATCTCAAGCTGTCTGAATCATGAAAGAATATAAAAAGAAAAAACCCCCACAAATTCTGAAAACATAAGTAGTAGAAGAAATGTATTCCTAAAGTAAGATTAAAGCTATTATGAGGAAACTTTTCCTCAGTCTTCACACTCTATACCATAGCGATTTTGAAGGTATAGTTTGAAAGAGATGTAATTTACCTCTACCTTCATGAATAAATGAAGTATAGTTTGTCATTAATGCTAAAGTGCTGCTCAGGGGAGATAATGTAATAAAGCTCAGCTTTGACAGCCAAATTACTTCTCAACTGTGGTGGTTACAGACGAGATTTTTCAGAAGGTAAAGTAACACACAAGAAAAGATTTTTTTAAATGATTAGCAAATTGTATCTATATATCTCATTGGACTAAGTGTATTGCCAGCCATTTATTTAGGAGTATATTTGACTATATTTTTAATGGCTTTCTGCAACACATTCCCACTCTAAATATATTAAAATGTGAATGTGGGAACACTTTTTAGAAAGGTCAAGAGGTTACATTTAATATGGAAAAATATTGGTAGAAAAATCACAAACTTTTATCAGTTTAACTGGAGATTTTTTTTCCCCCTCCAAGAAGACTTTGAAATTGCTGCCTTTTAAAAAATTTTTTGAAAGCAGGAATTTGAGAACTTTAAAATAGTTCAAACAAGAAAGCAATGGTGAACAATTTCTCCCAAGCTGAGTCTGTGGAGCTGTGTCACAAGAACGTGAACGGATCCTGCATTTAAACTCCTTACTCACCAGGTCCTCAAGCTATCCTCTATGCTGTCCTTGGTTTTGGGGCTGTGCTGGCAATGTTTGGAAACTTACTGGTCATGATTGCTATCCTCCACTTCAAACAACCGCACACACCTACAAACTTTCTGATCGCGTCGCTGGCTGTGCTGACTTCTTGGTGGGAGTCACTGTGATGCCCTTCAGCACAGTGAGGTCTGTGGAGAGCTGTTGGTACTTTGGGGACAGTTACTGTAAATTACGTACATGTTTTGACACATCCTTCTGTTTTGCTTCTTTATTTCATTTATGCTGTATCTCTGGTGATAGATACATTGCTGTTACTGATCCTCTGAGCTATCCAACCAAGTTTACTGTGTCAGTTTCAGGGATATGCATTGTTCTTTCCTGTTTCTTTTGTGTCACATACAGCTTTTCAGTCTTTTACACGGGGGCTAACGAAGAAGGAATTGAGGAATTAGTGGTTTCTCTCACCTGTGTAAGAGGTTGTCAGGCTCCACTGAATCAAAATTGGGTCCTACTTTGTTTTCTTCTATTTTTTATACCGACTGTCGCCATGGTGTTTATATACAGTAAGATATTTTTGGTGGCCAAGCATCAGGCTAGGAAGATAGAAAGTACAACCAGCCAAGCTCAGTCATCCTCAGAGAGTTACAAGGAAAGAGTAGCAAAAAGAGAGAGAAAGGCTGCCAGAACCTTGGGAATTGCTATGGCAGCATTTCTTGTCTCTTGGCTACCTTATGTCACTGATGCAGTGATTGATATTTACATGAATTTTATAACTCCTCCTTATGTTTATGAGATTTTAGTTTGGTGTGTTTATTATAATTCAACTATGAACTTCTTGATATATGCTTTCTTTTACCCATGGTTTCGGAAGGCAATAAAACTTATTGTAAGCGGCAAGGTCTTAAGGAGTGATTCGTCAACAAATAATTTATTTTCTTGGAGACAGATTAAAAACATTACTGTGGAGACCTCAAAACTAACTTGAAATTAAGGTCAAGTGCAAAAACAAACACTTGGATATAGAGATGCAAGCATGACCATCTGCCAAGTTGGAGGACGATACGCTCAATAGTTGTTCTAAAGCATTTGTTACCTTCATGTATTTTGACATATTTTAGATTTAGTGATAGGTGAATAAGATCTGTCCGTTCTTTTCCATTTAGCATTCTTTTGTGGTTTTCTGGTTGCCTACTTTCTTCTCTGAGATTCCTACTTGAATCTTCAAATATTTTCAAGTTTTGTAGTTTCTCCCACACTCATGATCAGTGTTCAGCTGTCCAAAATACACAAAGGGGAAAATAAAGCTCCTGCTTTACTTACAAGTTAGATTCTCTGAGGACAAAAATCTTTAATGCATATCTTGCTTGAGAAGAAGACACGGGATTATAAATTCTTGAAACATTATTTTAATGTAAAAAGACTTACAGAGAGCTGGAATGTAGAACTTTCTAGTGCTCGGAGATCATCTGAAAAACACTTGAGCGCTTTTATTTTCTGAACCCTGGCAGTTCTTTCTGCTCATTTTACAAAGACTGTGTTAGCAAAGAAAACGTTTAATGATTATGTAAATACACACTACATCTTACTTTTGGAGAATATAATTTATTATTGTGGAATAAGCATGTGAACAAAAAGATGCCTTCTGTAGTTCTTTTTTTAGTAATTTTAAATAAAATAAGAATTTTTATTTTTATTTTTTATTTTTATTTTTATTTTTTTTATTTTCTTAAAAAAATGTTTATTTGGAAAAGTCAGCCTCTTACACAAGGTTTTGTATCTATGCTTTTAACTCTGTCAATTACAGTGGTATTTTAAATGCATTGAATATAATTCATTGAATATCTATATCTTTCTGCCTCGATTTAAGTGATATTAGGTTAAAAAAATATTTACAGTTTTCATTCTGGTCCACCTTCCCTCCTTATCCTTATACTGAATCAATTTCTCTAATTTTCAGGTAAGTGAAAGGGGTCACGAAATTTCTAGGTTTGTGTGGAGAGTAAGAATGTATCCAACAATTCAACAACGATTTTCTGTAAGGCCTTCTCTGAAAAAAGAGAAAGAATTACTTATTAAAACTAAGCACACTTAGCAACTTCTTTCCCAATCCTATCTTTATTCGTTTGTCTGGTGCCAAATTTTTCTGGCCCTTTTTAATTTGCAAACATTAAAAAATAAAATTAAAAAACAAAAAAAAGAACACAACAAAACACCAAACACACACATATCTTATGCATAGCACTAAGCTGGAAGCAGATATAAATGGGACCACTGTGAATCAAAGGGAAAAAATTCCAGGAAAAAAAAATTCCAATAGCTTCACAGTTTAACTGAGGTTTTGGAAAAACTTAAGTGAATTCAGCTGATGTTTGAAATATCTGTCTACATTTAATTAGGTGTGTTGTATTTACCAAGAAGGCACAAATATGTAGTTTTGTAGATTTTAATACTAACTTTTCCAGTGAGAAAAATAATACCAGGTGATTTCAAAAAGGGCAGTGATCTATAAACACTCAAAATGCATCTTTGAACAAGGGAGCAAAAATAGCTAATTTAATGAAAACAAACCTTAAGCACTGCACTTGGCTTCTAATAAGCATTCCAAGAAAAGGTACCTGAGAGTGGTTGACAAGTACACTGTGTCTAGAACAGCCAAGATGTTGCCAAAGTTTTATGCTTTGAATTTCCTAAATATGTAGCTAGCAGAAACATATGCCAGAAATCTACTGATGCTAGGAAAATATTTGTCAGCATTTTATAAAATCTCTAATTTTCAACCAATATTTCTGTTCATAAATCTTCCAGTGAAAATGTCTGAAATATATTACATGTAACAATGAAGCAAGATTAATTTTAAATTTTGGATTTGCCTCAGACAAGCTAGTTGTTATTTTTCCTTTTAACACAACACTCGAAATAGATGAATTCAGCAAAAATGGTTTAAGAAGTTAAGGCTCTCTAGAGTTCTAATGACTAAAACTTAAGGCACATATTATAATCTTTATGACACTATTAAAAGCAAAGATTAAAACAAAACAAAACAAAACCTACTTCCTTCCCGCATCTAAAATAAGAATTTTTAAAAGCCAATTCAAATGAGCAGTTTTTCACTTTTGAGTCCTTACTTTGTACCAGATATTGTATTTGGCATTGAAATTGTATAAAGCTGAGTAATCCAAATATAGCCAAGGATTGTTTCAAAATAGCAAATATCCAAATTGGTATTATACACTCTAGGAACAGCTTCAGTTTTCCCATCTGATTATACATTTCTCAATCAATAGAAATTTTAATTCTTTTAAATTAAAAGTATACATTGAGTGTTTCCAGATACAGTCAAAATTTGAAAAAACAAATAATAAAACGGTTTGCCTTCTCATATCCCTGAATCACAGCCTGAAATCTTTGTTTAGGTAGCTGAATTTCCCAGACAATTCTGTAATAGGTCTGTTTTATAAAATGAAAAGAAAAAGTAAGTGAGTAAATAGAGCTACATAAATATTACGTGTCATACATTTTGTAGATGAACCAGTTTGGAAATACTTTACACAAGATTAAGCTGTTTCAATATTTGTGTGTTAATACCTTTCAAAAAGATCAGAGAATATTTAGGAGGACAAAAAATTAAAGGTAAGCCGGGCACGGTGGCTCAAGCCTGTAATCCCAGCACTTTGGGAGGCCGAGACGGGCGGATCATGAGGTCAGGAGATCGAGACCATCCTGGTGAACACGGTGAAACCCCGTCTCTACTAAAAAATACAAAAAACTAGCCGGGCGAGGTGGCAGGGGCCTGTAGTCCCAGCTACTCGGGAGGCTGAGGCAGGAGAATGGCGTAAACCCGGGAGGCGGAGCTTGCAGTGAGCTGAGATCGCGCCACTGTACGCCAGCCTGGGCGACAGAGCGAGACTCCGTCTCAAAAAAAAAAAAAAAAAAAAAAAAAAAAAAAAAAATTAAAGGTAAAAGAGGACAAAAGGAAGATGCAAGTGTTCATAGCAGGGTACCTATTTGTGGTTCAGATAATACTGTAAAGGAACGGCTTTATTGATCAACTTTCAAATGCTCACAGTTAAGGTCCCATATTCTTCTTCTTTAAAAAGGAGCTCAGAACTTGAGAGTCAGGTAATGTCTTAATAGAAATGTGAGTTCCTTCCTTCAATTGCAAGTGTGAACTTACATTGACACATAAAAAATAAGGAACACAATTTGGGGGGACTTTAAAAATATATACCATTCCATTTACTTGTACTATGTAGAGTGTAATTTTAGATGAACTGATTACAGATATAAATACTGTACAGTCATATTTCCAAGATCGTATCCACATCATAGTGGAGAATACACTTCCAGTCTCCTCTTTCTTGCTTATTTTCTTTTCCTCTTCTTGTGGTGCTTAAAAAGGAAGTCTTTTGATCAAAAATGTATTTTCCCCAAAACTAACTAGACTGTTAATGCAACACCACTCCTCTCTTCTACACATCATTTATTTATACAAATAAGCTATAAATTTCTTCACAAGCTGCATACCAAGTTGCTGCAGGGCCGTGGATATATTTGGAATAAGACACACTGAGGGTGGAAGTAGGCTTCACTCGGGAAGACTACCTGCAAGTAAAATCTGACTTTGGAACATGCTGCTGAGCTTGGTCTCAATCCTGGAGCACTGTGGTTCCAAATTGTCTGCTTCAGCCAATGGGAGGTTGCAGAACTATTGCAAAGAGGTAATTAATCCACTTACGTCCCACGTGGAGGCTATATAAATACTATGTCTCTTATGTATATGTACTATTAAAAATAATACATGTTTTTTTATTGATAAAATACATATTTATTTAACATCATTGCTGAATTTATAGTAACTTGTGTCCACATGTATTTTTCTCAATTATCTGATACTAAAAGGACAACTACTACACTATGTGAAGCTCTTCGTATTTTTAAAAAGTATTAGCATAGAGAGTTCAGACATAGAAAGTTATAGAATAGGCCGGGCGCGGTGGCTCAAGCCTGTAATCCCAGCACTTTGGGAGGCTGAGACGGGCGGATCACAAGGTCAGGAGATCGAGACCATCCTGGCTAACAGGGTGAAACCCCGTCTTTACTAAAAAAATACAAAAAACTAGCCGGGCGAGGTGGCGGGCGCCTGTAGTCCCAGCTACTCGGGAGGCTGAGGCAGGAGAATGGCGTAAATCTGGGAGGCGGAGCTTGCAGTGAGCTGAGATCCGGCCACTGCACTCCAGCCTGGGCGACAGAGGGAGACTCCGCCTAAAAAAAAAAAAAAAAAAAAGAAAGAAAGAAAGAAAGAAAGAAAGAAAGAAAGAAAGAAAGAAAGTTATAGAATAACTGCTGTAGTTTGCCCCTGTTAGAGCAACTTTATCAATTATTTCGTGGCAGTGCTGTGAATAGTCCATCACTAATTCATTATAGTAAATGATCACGATCACCCAACTCTTCTCAGAGAGCTGTCAGGATAACTGGCTATTACTGCAACAGAGTTTCTTCATTTATTACTGATATAAATGATGATTAGCTGGATTTCCTGAACTTCTCATGTGTTTGCAACCTTTTAAGATGTTATATTAATTTTTCTTCAGCTATGATACCCTTGACTTATGTTCTCACTATTCATTTTTGATACATTACAACCTATTAAGGTCAGTCTTAAAGAATGACATTTCAGAATTGCATTTGAAAAAAGCAGAAATGCACTAGTGATGTTAATTTAAAAATCAAATTATTTCGAAGTGAGCATTAAAAGCAACAGATATGCCCTTTGACACACAAACTGTATTCTGTTTACTAAGATAACAAGTCTGTTACAGTACATTAGCAATAATTTTTAGATTATTTTCTGCCTGTAGACAGATATATTCCTATATTTTATAAATCAAGTAATTTGATGTTTACTGACTATATTAATTTGCTGTGTACTTTTTGTTTGCTAGTAAGTCTTTGTTCGTATTATTTCAATACCTAGCACAGTGCCTTGCACTTATTAAGTTCCTAAAGGTATTTTTTAAGTAAATGAACAATCAATTCTTTTATATTTCTACCCATCAAATAATAATCTATTAGTCTTTTATATTTAAAAAATTGGCTATTCTCTCCTTTATTTGGTTTGCTAAAATAGAAAATGCTTAATAATCAATGTTTAGGAAAAATCTAACTTTAGTCTATTGATAGGGTTTATTTACCCCAATCACTAAAAGGTAATTTTTTATTTAATAAGAAAAAGTGCTAAAACATGTAAACTTGCAATATTGAGTTTTCTTACCTTACCTGAAGTGGACATTCATAAAGTATATGATACCTCAGAGATTTACTGTGAGGGTTGTAAATGTTAAGCTTTTTGAAAACATACACCACCTTTTTCCTACAAAGACTGCATACTCTGCACTATAAAGGTTCAGAGTGAGATTCTAAAGCCACATTACCTGTGTTTGAATCTCATCTCCATCATCTGCAGCCTTGGATAAGTCACTTACCCTTTGTAGATCATAGTTGCTTACCTATAAAATGGATATGATTATGGAACATTTTTATTGAGTTTTTATGTATTAATGACCATTATGTAAAACAATTCTGTAGATTTTGGAGACCAAAGAGCCAATAAGGGAACCTCTATCACATAAAAATTGTTTGTTTTATGTTTTATAAATGTTTTTGGTAGAAAGAAATTTGTAAGGATTTTTTGAAATAGTTTCAAAACATATATTTTTACGATTGATTTTCTGAAATCACATAATCAAGACTGTTAACCAAAAAAGCAATGTTGGAAAAGTAGTTTTTTATTAGAAATTAGAGCTCAGAAAGAGCTCCAGAGTTCTGTTGGAAGAACCACTTAACCGATTTGAACTCAACATGAGCTCAAAAGTACATTTTTCATAGAGAATAAATTACTCTAAATTTTCCTAAGAGTGAGAGATAGCAAAAATCCAAATAAACATTTTAAAGATTACATACACCTATACAAATAAAAGAATATTTTTATAAAGAGCTTGCATTGCTTTTGTATTTTGTGTGTTTTCAGAATTAGCATTTTCATTTTCTTATTGTTAATATTAATTATAGGAACTATTAATAAAAAAGCTCCAGAGAGATTATATGCTTTAAATGCTGGAGCTGGGATATTTGGATGCATGTCTGTCTATCATCAAAGCTAATGTTTTGCAAACACTATCATTGTGAATCTGTTGGAAAAAGCAATGACATTTCTTGGAAATGAAAAATTATAGACTATCTTCCCAGGTGTAGCATAAGAGCTAACATTTATATTTTATTCTGATTTTATTCTGTTCAAACACACACACGCACACACACGTCTAACGCCAAAGGGCAAGTTTCATTATTTCCTAAGGGCAATACTAAGCTAAGCATCATAGATCACTTCAAAGACAAGAATATATAAGGTCCCTGTCATAATTCATCCCCGTTAAAGTTATAAAGCAGGCAAAATTCCTCGGGGAGTCCCCCAGCTACCCTGTCTCTACTTTCTCACCTAGGAACACTTTGACATTTCAGGCTGTGTTCAACCTGTTTGTGCTGCGTCCTTTACAATCAGTAATATGAGCTGTTAAACAATAACTACTTACCAAATGAATAAAATTCTTCATATGGGAGCATTAACAATAAAACTTACCATTCTCAGAGGGGTTCTCTTTTGGGTTGGTAGTGGATAAAGGTACAAGAGAAATTTTAAGAGATGTTCAAAGAGTAATAGTTTGTAAAAAGAAGAAAGTAAAAAGAGTGAAGTTTTAGAAAGGGAGGAGTTATTTAAATGGGACAACTTCCTGGTGTTGCTCGATTAAGACCAATTAGGCAAAACTAAAGCTTCAACTATTAGGAAGATTTTTTTCCTCTCTTCTCTCATCAAAGGCCAAGGCTAAGTGAGTTTATAATGCAACTGCTGTCCGTTTTCAGCTTGCACCCACATACTGAGACAGCCCATCTGTAAATCAAGCTTGGGTGCTTCTCCTCTTTAGTTTCCTGAAGTGTGAAATGGAGGGGGACTGCTGCAAAGGCAGTAGGTAATGGGCTCTGGCTCATATTGCTTACATGTCCCCTCTGGACTTGCTTGTGGTTGGTCCCAGATGTATCATTTCCATTGGAGGATCCAAAAAGACCTAACTCATAATGGACAGTTACAGACACGTGATAGCTTGATGTCACATGGTCAAGCATTCCATCACTTCCTGGGCTCAGCAGCTCACCAAGAGCTATCTTTCAAAAGGTGTTTATCTTCCTTACTCTAGACCCCCAGAGGACTGCACTGTGTTTCTCTCAGAGCCTCCCATAAAAAATACACTGCATCTTTTTCCACTACTAATACCTTCAGCACTACAAGGTCATCAAATTGTGACAGTTATTCTATTGCTTAGACCCACTGCAGAGCCATCTTCTGCTTCAGGCTCCACCCAGAGCTGGAAGAATTTAGTATTATCCAGTGTATGCACGAGAGTGGTATTCCTAAGCACGGAATATATTTTCTCAAGATCCTAAAGAGGTATACCAAGCATTGTGCTTCCTTTTTCACCTGTAGAGAGTACCAGATGTAATCATTTGTGTTTCACTTTGGATGGGACATCTCTGACCACTATAATGAAGTAGAGAGCTCCTCAATCTTCATAGAGGCTATCTCCAAACTTCTAAGAAGCATGTATATTCCCAAGGCCTCTAGTGTGCCATGTATAAATTGCTTATCCTGCATGATCAGCATAATGTCATCAATGTAATAAATCAATGTAATCTAAAATAGGATGCCCAAGTAGTCCAGATTCCTTTCTTGAAGAGGGATCTTAACAGTGTCTCTCTGGGTCTGTCATAAAGACACAGTAAGTTATGAGAGCATCATTTTGAGGGTAGTAATACATCGCATTAACATAGACAACAGGGTTTGATTGATAAGACATAAAACTTACTGAAAATGTTGGTCCAAATCTGATGGACATCATGCTGTTATCTACATCAGAGTTTCCCAACCAATGCCATGATGACGTGTTGCAAATGGATTACATGAAGGCCTGGAGATACTAATCCACTCAGTCAGTACTCAGGACAATCAGACTAGGCCCAGGATGGTCAGTGCTCTTGGACTAGTAAACTCTGGCCAGTGAGCTTCTTCTGATGGTTGCCCACACTGAGCAAGGCCTTTTCCATAGGTGTCAGGTGGAATGAGCAACCTCCATCACTTGCTGTTTTTCCCCATCGTGCTGAAAAGAGGTATTTCTTAACACTTTGTGTAGTTGATTTAATTTTGAATTGTTCACTTCTCCTTGTAATCACACCCTTTGTTATATAATTTTGCAGTTCTGTCCATGTGAGGCAGAACGAGAGGAGAAGAGACGGTGTGCAAACTCTGAGCCTAGGCCTTATGATATCTTATTTCTGTTTGCTCTCTTGAACCTCTGCCATTGCCATGAGAACATGCTCAGGTAGCTGGCAGATCCAAGGAGCATGAGAGACACATGAAGCCTTGCTACAGCGTTAACCAGAGCCACGTCCTCCCTGTCTTCAGCTGCCATAGCCTGAAGTAGAGTCAACTCAGCTCAACCTCAGATGTGTGGGAAATAAATGTTTAATGTCATATATTAGTGAGGATTTGTGATTGTTTGTTACATGCAATAGTCAACTGGCAAACACTATACTATATTTTTATTATTTCAAAGCAAAAAAAATTCACCAAAGTTAAAGACAAGGAAGACTTTACTGCAGACAACTGCAATGGATAGAGAGGGCAGAACTCAACTCATCTGAGCTCAACTTCACTGAAACAAAGGGCTGCAGAGTTTTGGAAAGTTAAGAGAGAGGAGGTTGTAGGTCACCGGTGTTTGCTAATGGACCTCATCGAAAGGGAAAGTGAGCTTTCTTATATCTTCATGACAGGAGGTAGTTTTCCAACTTGGAGCAAGGCATCCTTTGAAGTTAAGACTTCTACCTTTCTACAGGAATTGGAAAATAAGGATGTTATCATCTTTCTTGATAATTACATTTCAAAGGAATGGCTCTTAGGTCCTTGGGAAAGACGTTCTTGGGTTGTAATACTAGCAAGAAGCTTTAAAAAGACTTACCTCACAAAGACACAGATAAAGAATTCACAAATACTAATTTTCTAAAGTAAATGCTCTAAGAAAAGGGAGGCCGAGGCCTCAAGTCAGGAATAAGCCTGTCTTAAGTTTAGTCAAGCTGAGGGGAACATTAAGGCTAACTGTCTTAATCAATTGCAATGATTATATTATATAAAGCAAATGTATCATTTTCATAAGATGTCTTACGTTGACACCCCAAATTCCCTCTGGTTTACCCTATTGCAAGGTACATATAATAAAGTGAAAAAGATTGGGGAGCATAGACTCAAACCTAGGTGTGAATAAATTATTTTCCAGAAGGAGGCAGGCTCTAGGTATGAAGACGTGTACACATTCCATGGTGACTTGAAGGCTTACCCTGTCCGTTATCAGCAAGGCTGGGAGTAGAGTTTATGTTGCTCCAGCAATCAATACCTGCCATTTTCTCACTGAGCTTCGCAAAGCAAACCTCTTCTTCCTTTATGTGTTGACTCTTTTCTGACCACCATTTATATCAAGAAATAGAGGAAAAAAGGAGAAGAAGTACCAGAAGGAATACTTCCACAGAAGGAAGATAGTATACCATATTGAAAAGGCAAAGTGAAAGATCATGTACTAGGTTCTCACCTGATAAATGTTTATTTATGGCCTACTATGGATTTTGCATTGAATTGAATATTCTAATAGCAAATACAAAAGAAATAAAATAACATTTCCCATAATCTCACCTGTGGTTGGTGAATTACCTGCAGGTGCTTCTTAAAAACATAGCTCTCAGGCTTCCATCCGAGACCTCCTAATCACTATCTATCAACGAATCTACATTTGAACCAAAGATTGGAATAGAAACACTACCAAATAAGTTGTACTTGTCTTTGTCAAACTACTCTATAAAATACATTTCTTCTGGAATGTTTCATGTTTTGGATATTGATTTTATTTCTTTCTTATTTTCATCCAAATAAGCAGGTTTGTTTAGTTTTAGTTTTTATTTTTCATCTATTCTCCCCTCAGCCAAAGCACACATTTAGTGCCTGATAGATTTGTTTTGTTTTGTTTTGAGACAGAGTCTTGCTCTGTTGCCCAGGCTGCAGTGCAGTGGTACATTCTTGGCTCACTACAACCTCCGCCTCCTGGGTTCAAACAATTCTCCTGCCTCAGCCTCCCAAGTAGCTGGGATTACAAGCATCTGCTAACGTGCCTGCTAATTTTTTTATTTTTTAGTAGAAACAGGGTTTCACCATGTGTGCCAGGCTGGTCTCGAACTCCTGACCTCAGGCGATGCACCTGCCTCGGCCTCCCAATGTGTGGGATTACAGGTGTGAGTCACCGTGCCCAGTGCCTGGTAGTTTTGACGCTGTGTTGATCTGGCCCTGAAGATCCCCCAAATACAACCCTGCTCTACAATGGTGCTTCAGTTCTTGTTCTGCTGTCATACAGGATAAGTCCCTGATCCAGGGCGTCGGCCAGTGGGTAGCTCGGCCCAGTTCCTAGTTGTGAATCTGTGTCTGTGTCCTTAAATCTCCCCACACTAAGATCTTTCTAAAAGCCAACGTCCTGGGTGGAACTGGGGCAAGGTCATGTGACTTCAGCATCCTTTCACGTGTGCTGCAAGGTCACAAGCTCACTCCAGTCCCTGACTTTAAGCAATGAGCATGTACTATTTCCTGTCTGCACAGAGCACTTTCATTAGACCTCTTTAAAGGAGCCAAGATCCTAGGTGTCTTTGCTGCTTCCGAAACTGCAAAACTCATAGGCCCTCATTTTCAGCTCCACTCACATGTTGTGTTTGTATCTTTTCGTGCACACAGAGAAGATGGTCTTATTTATGAACTTTGCTGTATCTTTCTTCCCTTTTATATGTCTGCCCTTTCCACATTTTCCTTTGGAGCACAGGGGTGGATGAATGAACTAACTGAACCATCTTGACTGAAAGTCCTAATGAAGTCTTTATCTTGTCTGGGAAGAAAAGGTGGAAAAGGATGAACCTGTTTTATCTGAGCGTGTATATTTTCTAATCTTAACTTTTTTACCTCAACTAGTTCTTTGGTCTCAAAAGGTAAGAACTTGAGAGTTTTGTTTTCTAGCTTCTCTACTGACAAAGAATGCTCATCCTTCTTACTTTTCTGACTTCTGACTTCTACGCCCGAGGGGATAAAAAATCCTGCAGATAGGCATCTCACAGAGGTGACAGGAGCAGCGGGACACCATCATCCATGGACCACATTTCCTGCCAGCAGCAGAAGCAGGTGGTGCCTGTGGTAGGCAGAAAAATGCATACACCATCCCATCCCCATCTTGATGTTCAGATTCGAATCCCTAGAATCTGTAAATGTGTCATCTTACATGGCAAAAGGGACTTTGAAGATGTGATTAAATTAAGGATCTTGAGACAAGAAGATTATCCAGGATTAGCCAGGTGGGCCTAATGTAATCACAAGTCATTAGAAATGTAACAGGGAGGGAGGGGAGTCAGTGTCAGGGTCAGAGAAAGATTTCAAGATGCTATGCTGCTGGTTTTATGAATGGAGGAAGGGACAACAACCTAGGGAATGCTAAGAAGCTTACAAAGGCAGAAAAGAGATTCTCCCAGAGATTCCCTGAAAGGAATGCGCACCTCTGGCAACTTGATTTTGGTGCAGTGAAACTCATTTCAAATCTCTAAAATCCAGAACTCCAGTCATGTAAGACAACATGACAAAAAATTTGTGCTGCGATTAACCTCTAAATGTGGGTTAACTTCTTACAGCAGCGATAGGAAATGAGTACAACACCATAATCCCAAGGCAGATGCCCCATGTATGGCTACAGATACCTCCAGCGGTTCTGGTGCTTACCTAACCAATGAGCCCAGGTGTCAGCAGCCAATCAGTAACGTTTGGAGACTTCACTTTGCTAATACAGGACAGAGGCAGTTCATGGCCCTCTGGTTTTAAGAAACTGCCCTATTTCTACTCCCCTGAATCCAATCTCCCAGAACCTAGATCTGTGCTTGGTTCCCTGCTTGGCAGTAAAACTTTTCCAGTTGGAGCTCAATCTCTGGTCTCATATTTCCCACTAGTTTTTCCTTTAACACCCTTGAATAAAATAACAAATAATAAAACCAAACCCAAACACAAATAACAACATGAATGTTCCCTGAACCCATGTCTCCTGCTATCTACCACATAACTTTCTTTCATTTTACAGCTGAGCAGTATCAGTCATTGTTCATTATTTCACCTGCCTTCCCTCTCCGTTCCCATTCATTCTCAATCCACTGCCATCTAGATTCTGTCTCCAGCATTCCACCAGAAGAAGTCCAATCATGCTCATAATTCATCTAGTTGTTAATGACAACAAACAATTCTCAGTCTTCATTTAACTTGACACATCTACAACACTGGACACTCCTGGCTATGCCTCCCTTACCTGAACCTCTTTCATTCCATGACATCTATGGGACCACTTTTTCCTGTTTTTCTATCTGTATTTCTGGCTACTCTCTCTTTTTGCAGGCATAACTTTGAACTTGGTGCTCCTCTGTTCCTTCTGTTTTCACTGTGCACACTCTAATCCAGTAAACAAATACTGAGTAGCATCCTACTACTCTATAAAATACATTTCTTCTAGAATGTTTCATGTTTTTGTTGTTGATTTTATTTATCATTTTCATTCAAATGAGTGAGTTTGTTCAGTTTTAGTTTTTATTTTTCTTCTATTCTCCCCTCACCCAAAACACACATTTAGTGCCTGGTAGGCTTTTCATTTTTATTTACTTTTATTTTTTTCATTTTTATTTACTTTTATTTAACTGGACACATCTATAGCATTGGACATCCTGGCTATGGGCACCAGGCAATCACATTTTTTCTACGGTTTCAAAACACCAGAATGTGAGAAATCCCAAATGACTGTTTCTGGCACAGTTTCTTTCCTGAGCTGAAAACTCATATGCCAGACTCCCTACTGAAGAACTCCAGGGTTATGTCCCTCTGACCAGTCCAAACCTAACCCATCATCTTTCTCTTCTAGACTCACTCTTTCTCTTGCTTACTGTATCCTGCCCACTGGCAAGTTGTAAACCCGGGAATCATCCTTGACTCTTTATTTTATTTTATTTTATTTTATTTTATTTATGTATTTATTTTTGAGACAGAGTCTCACTCTGTCACCCAGGCTGGAGCTCAGTGGTGAGATCTTGGCTCACTGCAAGCTCCGCCTCCCGGGTTGATGTTATTCTCCTGCCTCAGCCTCCCGAGTAGCTGGGACTACAGGTGCCCACCACTACGCCCGGCTAATTTTTTGTATTTTTTAGTAGAGACGGGGTTTCACTGTGTTAGCCAAGATGATCTCGATCTCCTGACCTTGTGATCCGCCCGCCTCGGCCTCCCAAAGTGCTGGGATTACAGGCGTGAGCTATCGCTCCTGGCCTCATCCTTGACTCTTACCTGCATCACGCAGCCCTGAACCCTGCATCCTTTTGGTCTTTAAATTGCATGTATCATATTTCAGAAAATAGAGAAGCAAGGTTACTAAGAGTGGGGTGAGAATTAAAGGGAAGGTAAAATGATTGTTTGTATGTCACACCTTTAATATATGTATTAATTTATTCCTATATATTTTTAGTACCTTTATCCTAACTGGCATATCATACTTACATTTTCAAGTCCTATATAAACCGTTGTGGAGGAAAAAGTTCTTTATAATTTCCTAGTTAATAGGTGTCATATATGGTCAAAATTAGCTATTTTTTTTCCCCAGGCCTCAAATCCTTTTTATGGAGCTTCATTCCTTAATCTCACTTCCTAATCCCCTAAATTACTGTTAGTATTACGAGGACAAAGCTGTATGCCAGGAAAGGCTGTTACTATCAGAACTGCCTGGACCTCAGCTTCTATACCCTCTTGTCTGGAAATTTCACATTTACCTCCACATGGGGTATTCTTTGCCTCGTCATCGAGCTGCTATTACAAAGAGATAATTTAATATCTGAAATGAAATAGGCAGAGTTATTCCATGGGCATATGACTGGGGCAGCAGTGCAGAGACCTACTATTAGGGTTTCATGCCCATAGTTGTTGTCTCAAATTTCTGTCTTTGAAGTGTGTGTGTTGTTAAGTGAAGGGACAACGGAGCGTGTGCTGGGTGCTTTGAACCTCAGACCACCAGTAGTCTTGCATTACACCTGTCCCTTCTTCCCTGGGAGGGGTATTCAGCCTCATGTTCCCCTGCCCCATGGCACCTTGGGCTCTATCCAGTCTCCTCCTACCTTCTCTGACCAGGGACCACTGCCATCCTCTTTTCACCCCTGCAGAGGACAGGATGCATCACAGGGAGAGTTGCAATCAGGCACATCCTCCACAGTCTCAGGGCTAGGCATAGACTGTTGTCCCCATCTCTGACTGGCAGGGTCATAGCACGTTTGATGAGCTCCTCAACAGGGCCAAGCCCCTCATTACCTCCAATCCAGGTATCAAGTGCTTTCTAGTGTGCAGGTTGTGATCCCTTGGGGGTCATCGGTCTGCCTTTGGTTGAGGTAGCAGGCCTGTGAGAAGGGCAGATACCTGGCTCAACTTCTCACTCCCATCCTGACTATGGCATATTGGCTCAGCAGCTGGTAGGAGGGGGAATCTGGCAGTGGGTGGGCCATGTGCAAGCTGAGTTGCAAGGCAGGGTATGCAGACACCTGTGAGAGTCCTCACTTGCCCTGCAAATACCTCTTTGTCCAAGGACATTACATAGCAGATATCGAACACTATGACAGGCCAAGAAAGAAAGACCACAAAAGAAAGGCAAAAGCTTTCTATTTCAGTACCTTTAATGACATTTTTGTCCATATTTTTGAACAAGCGTCTCTGCATTTTATTTTGTGCTGGATGCTGCAAATGATATAGACAGTCTTGTAAATAAGGAATAGATAATATTATTGTCAAATGCTGGGTTAGGCTATTTCAGGACAGCTGAATTTAAAGAAATCTCACGGTTATGAAAATCATAAGTGTTTCTACCAAGTCGCAGAGCACAGAGAAACAGTTCTCCTATGGTAGGAGAACTTATTAATTATAATTATCAAAAGTGGGATTCATTTCATGATTCACATCTTACACTGTGGGGATTCCTTGTGAAGAATTTATAATGGGTACGATGGATTGGCTGGTTTCCTAAAATGTCCTAGGAGATGGAAGCTTATTAAAAGATGATTTCTCAAATATGTAATTATGTTATACATGATCGTCCTTTGAAAAGAAGAGATTCCCATGTGTGTAAAACCAGGTATTTAAATTACATTTCTTCAATTACTTGGTTAATGTGATTACTGGTCTGATGAAAATTCACAGTAGATTTGCTTGAGGTTAGCTACGAGGTTTAGACATAGTGACAGAAATAATTATGAGATTAAAGACAGAATTATGTTTTATGTTTTGAAATTTAATTTCTCTTGATAATTAAAATTGAAAAAGAATATAATATGAAACAATATTTGTAAGTACTCACATATGCAGTTTGTTTGTTTTTGTTTTAATTTTCAGAATTCAAAATTATAATTCCCTATCACAAGGAAGGACAGAAATAGCAAACAACAAACAGCAGAACCATGACCAACAATTTTTCCCAACCTGTTGTGCAGCTCTGCTATGGGGATGTGAATTGGATCTTGTATTAAAACTCCCTATTCTCCTGGGTCCTGGGTGATTCTGTATACGACGTTTAGTTTTGGGTCTTTGCTGGCTGTATTTGGAAATCTCTTAGTAATGACTTCTGTTCTTCATTTTAAGCAGCTGCAGTCTCCAACCAATTTTCTCATTGCCTCTCTGGCCTGTGCTGACTTCTTGGTAGGTGTGACTGTGATACCCTTCAGCACGGTCAGGACCGTAGAGAGCTGCTAGTATTTTGGAGCCAAATTTTGTACTCTTCACAGTTGCTGTGATGCGGCATTTTGTTACTCTTCTGTTCTCCACTTGTGCTTCATCTACATCAACAGATACATTGCCATTACTGACCACCTGGCCTATCCTACCAAGTTCACCATGTCTGTGTCCGGAATTTGTGTCAGCGTGTCCTGGATTCTGCCTCTCACATATAGCGGTGCTGTATTCTACACAGGTGCCAATGATGGTGGACTGGAGGAATTAGTAAGTGCTCTCAACTGTGTAGGTGGCTGTCAAATTGTTGTAAGTCAAGGCTAGGTGTTGATAGATTTTCTGTTATTCTTCATACCTATTCTTGTTATGATAATTATTTACAGTAAGATTTTTCTTATAGCTAAACAACAAGCTATAAAAATTGAAACTACTAGTAGCAAAGTAGAATCATCCTCAGAGAGTTACAAAATCAGAGTGGCCGAGAGAGGGGAAAGCAGCTAAAACCCTGGGGGTCATGGTAATAGTATTTATTATTTCATGGTTACCGTATACAATTGATATATTAATTGATGCCTTTATGAGCTTCCTGACCCCTGCCTATACCTATGAAATTTGCTGTTAGGGTGCTTACTATAACTCGGTCATGAATCCTTTGATTTATGCTTTATTTTATCCTTGGTTTAGGAAAGCCATAAAACTTATTTTAAGTGGGGATGTTTCAAAGGCTAGTTCATCAACCATTAGCTTATTTTCAGAATAAGTCTAAGCGCTAAGTTGAGAAAATTAAAAATATTTTCAAAATTATTAATTTATGAGGAAATTAAATATAATAAATAAATAAAACTTTTCAAAATTGGAGAAATATATCACTTTTCAAATTAACCAGAAAAAAGATCACAGGAAGATTAAACTATTGTAAAGATATTTACTACATTAAACAATAAATGATAAAGTGGTTCACACATGTCACCTGTCTCTATGTTTTGTACACATCCTTGCCACATGCACTTGTTTTTTTCCGATTTATAGAATTCTGAATCGCATTTTTGGATGTGACATTTTGAATCTTTTTTTTAAAATGCTCAACTTACTTTCATTTATTTTCAAGTGGCCATTCTTTTTTTTTTTTTTTTTTTTTTTTTTGAGATGGAGTTTTGCTCTTGTTGCCCAGGTGGGAGTGCAGGGGTGTGATTTCAGTTCACTGCGACCTCTGCCTCCCGGGTTCAAGTGATTCTCCTGCCTCAGCCTCCCGAGTAGCTGGGATTACAGGCACGCACCACTACACCCGGCTCCTTTTTGTATTTTTTAGTAGAGACAGAGTTTCACCATGTTGGCCAGGCTGGTCTCAAACTCCTGACTTCAGGTGATCTGCCTGCCTCCGCCTCCTAAAGTGCTGGAATTACAAGTGGCCATTCTTTAAATGTCTTTTGCAACACTGTATTAGTTGGCTAGGGCTGCATTGTTTAAGTGGTTTTTGCTACACTGTATTATTTGACTAGGAGTGCAATAAGAAAGTACCACAGACTAGATGGCTTAAACAACAAAAGTTTATTTTCCCATGATTCTACTGGCTGGAAGTCCAAGGTCTAGGTGTCAGCAGGGTGAATTTCTTTTGAGGGCCTCTTTCCTTAACTTGCAGATGGCTGTCTTCTTTTAGTGTCTTCACCTGGTCTTTCTCTATTTGTGTGTGTCCTAAACTCCTCTTCTCATAAAGATAAGCAATCGTATTGGATTATGGCTCACTCTAATCACTTCATTTTGACTTAATTATCTAGACGTGAGTACTAGAGGTTAGAACTTCAACATATGAATTTGGGGTAACAATTCAGCTCATAACAGACACAGTCAGACACAGTCCACGTGGGATGATACTACCAAAGGGTGTGTTTATTTGCTGCTCTTCTGTGACTATTCCTCCCGATTTCTTTAATGATTGTGCCTTCCAAGAGTTTGGGAGGCAGCAGGTAAGCCTCTCCTGCTTAATGGCTGGGCAGAATCTCAGCATGCTCACCCATAATATGGTGAAACCAATAATTCAGCCTTGGGATCCGGAAGTAACTATAGACATTACCCAGAAATGTTTCATGTGAAAAAATCTACCACAAAAAGTCTGGCACAAAGATTATTAGCAAATGGAAACTACAAGAATTACCAATCATCACTAGTAGCTGTCATTTCTATGTCAACTTTTATCTCCTGAAAATAATGTATAACTTGCTTCCACAACTTTTCTTAGTAGTTTTTCTCACACTAAAAATAATGTGTATTTCACTACCTAGAATGTTGCAGAGTCAAAATTCTATGCTAATACTGTAAAAAAAGTGTATTAAAAAGAGTATAAACAATGTGTGCTATAACTTTACATTTTGCTCTCTGGGAGTTTACACGTTGGTTCAATAGAAGTCATTTTGGAATGCATATCTAGAGTATTCTATATAATGCTTTTGTTGTCACCATGTGATAACCTCTTTGGGCATAGATGGCTGAATTAGAGTTGGACAGGTGATTTTAGGAAAACTCTTCAATAGCCTTGGTTAAGTCCATCACATCATCACTCAAAAGAATAAGAACTGAAACACCAAATCCGTTAATACTGAACTTTAGAATGAAGGTTGCTGTATCTTGCCTAAGTTTTATTTCTCTGAGTTTTAAGTGGTCATTGTTTCTTTTATTACTGTGACAAAATCATACTTGTCACCAAAACGTATTCAGCACATACTTAGAGATGAAACATTTGAACATTTCTTTTAGGCTCCAGCTAAAGACAAGATGGTCTAATATTTTCACATGGCTAGCTAACACACCTAAATGAGAGAAAAATCAATATAGAAATTCAAAAATAGGAAGTTAAACTATTATTTGCAGGTAATATGATTGAAAATAAATTTGTCTAAGTCTTCCTTATTACAGTTGAGAACGAGTCCCAGACATCAAAAACTCATATCCTGGTATAGAAATAGATTACAAATATACATTTATCTGTAATTATTTTGTTTGCTTAAGATGCAAATGTACTCAGTGACCTTGAATTATAAAATATATCACAAAAGAAAATTTTCTTATTACATTTATTTAAAAAAATTCCTATGTGGGACATCTTCTTCCAGTAATGGTAGAATAGGTTATTTATTCCATTCTCCTAGTGAGAAGATCTAGGAAATCTGGAAAAAGTGTTTTAAAAATCTTTAAAATATCAGAAAGATATAAATGCAATCAACAATTATTTAAGATTCAGGGAAAAACGAAATTCAGAGAGATGAATCTAAACTTTAGGGCCAATACCAAAAGGAGCATCTGAGTATACGAAGAGTGAAGCAGAGCTTTTAAAAATTATTATTATTTCAATAGTTTTGTGGGTACAAGTGGTTTTTTGGTTACATAGATAAGTTCTTTAGCGGTGATTTCTGAGATTTGAATGCACTCATCACCTGAGCAGTGTATAGTGTACCCAGTACCTAGTTGCCCCCAGAACCTTCTCCCTTGAGTCCCCAAAGTCCACTGTATTACTCTTAAGCCTTTGCTTTCTCATAGCTTAGCTCCCATTTAAATGAGAACACACAATATTTGGTGTTCCCTTCCTGAGTTACTTCAGTTAGAATAATGGCCTCCAGCTCCATCCAAGTTGCTGCAAAACACATTATTTTGTTCCTTCTTATGGCTGAGTAGTATTCCATGGTGTATATGTACCACATTTTCTTTAACCACTTGTTAGTCAATGGGCACTTGGACTAGTTCCATATCTTTTCAATTGCAAATTGTGCTGCTATAAACATAAGTATGTATGTGTCTTTTTCATAAAATGACTTCTTTTCCTTTGGGTAGATATCCAGTAGTGGGATTGCTGGATTGAATGGCAGTACTACGTTTAGTTCTTTAAGAAATCTTCATACTGTTTTCCATAGTGATAGTACTAATTTACATTTCCACTAACAGTGTAAAAGTGTCCCCTTTTCACCATATCCATGCCAACATCTATGGTTTTTCACTTTTTAATTGTGGCTGTTCTTGCAGGAGTAAGGTGGTATCTCACTGTGGTTTTAATTTCCCTGATGATTAGTGAAGCTGAGCATTTTTTTATATGTTTGTTGGCTGTTTGTACATCTCCTTTTGATAACTGTCTATCCATGTCCTTGAAGGAGAGATTTTGACAGCCTGATATGGTTAGTGGGAAATGATTAGATTGTAGAGCCTAACAAGAAAAATGAGCCCAGGCATCACCGACCACTAATGGTTTTTGTTACAGTCTGGAAGACTATTATTCTCTAAACATCGGGGTAAACCTTTACTTCAAATAGTATCAATGTCTATAACAGAGAAAAGGATTATTCCAGATTGCTGATTTTTCTAGCCACATGCCACAAGTAAAGGCAAATTTTCTCTGAAGAAACATAATATCTCAGTTTCAAGTTATTACACCAACTTTTCATATAGAATGTCTCAACTCAATTTAAACAAACAGGAAAAAGGAGAAAAGAATATCGTGAAAATCAACAGAAATGATGGAAAAAAATTTTTAAACTAATGGGAAATCCACATTATGCTTTACAGTAACTTGATTACCTTTAACAGTTTTTAATATAAGAAAGCTGACCACATTCAAGGAAATAATCATGTTTGGAAACTGTAAACCATTTTAAAAAATCAAAGTTCTAGATCTGAAAATTGCTGCTCTCTGCTTCTCAAGCCACAAAAAATCCAGATATTCATTACGTAGAGGTCTACAAATAGGTTATACAAAAATAGTATCTATGTGCTGTCTGTCTCCTGCCTCCTATCTCTCACAGGTCAGAATTCATGCCACAGAAAGTTTGCCCCCTGAAACTGTAGGGTATCTTCATTTGGTCACTTCAACAACCTTTGCAAAAGTGAATTCCCACACCACTTGAGTCTGGAAGTGATGGGAGAAACTAGTCTCTGGGCATTGGCTACAAACCATGGAACCTCATGCCACTAAAGGGTTTGGTGTCCTTAGGGGTGTCTTAGAGTAAGCAGTAAAGTGTTAGAGAATATGAAGACGCATAAATATGATGGTCCAATACAAATGCCCATGGGACAAGGAAGAAATCAGACTGAAAATTTGAAAATATTATCAATCGGATGATAAAATAAGATAAATAAAATAGCAAAATAAAAATTGTAGAATGCAGGGGAGAAATTTTTGATTTGGGCTATGATGACATACTTTGATCAAACCATCTTCCCCACTTAAGACAATTACAAAAGCTCAACTGAACACATAGAACAACTGTTTAAAGTATTGGAGAGCAACTATGACAGCCTAGAATTGTTGGACAAAATTCTAGAGAGAAAGGAAGCACATTAAAGTGAGCTGGGCCTTCTGCAAAAATGTTTATATTCACAACAGCATCTATTCTTGCTGTGACACATACAGGCTAAGCAGAAAATGGTGTCCTAAACCAGTCAGTAGTCTCCAGTCGCTGTCTGGAAAACATTTGTAGTTTAGGGACCAAAGAAGCCAGTGTTTCAGAGACCAACACTCAGGAGAAGGGAGAATAGCAGAGAAGTGAGGGCAGCATTCTGTGTTGCTTTTGCCCTTGGAGATTTTTCTGAATTCTGAAATTCTCTGTGGCTAGAACCCGAGAAACAAAGGAAAATGCAATTGCTAAGAAGCTAAGCAGGACTTTGGCAGTCTCTTGTAACTGGAGAGGCAAAAATTGCAGTTCAGGGGCTGCTGCAGAGAAAAAACCAAGGTAAACACCCCAGGATTTCAACTGAGACTTCTTGGAGGAAGGTATTAAAGTGGTAGCTTTTTTTTTTTTTTTTTTTTTTTTTTGAGTTGGAGTCTTGCTCTATCACCCGGATGGGAGTGTAATGGTGCAATCTCAGCTCACTGCAACCTCCGCCTCCCAGGTTCAAGTGATTCTCCTGCCTCAGCCTGCTGAGTAGCTGGGATTACAGGCACGCGCCACCATGCCCAGCTACTATTTGTATTTTTAGTAGAGACTAAACATTAGTTTCACCATGTTGATCAGGCTGGTCTTGAACTTCTGACCTCATGATCTGCCCACCTTGGCCTCCGAAGTGCTGGGATTACAGGCGTGAGCCACCGTGCCTGGCCTAAAGTGGTTGCATTTTAAACCTCATGGTTACTATATATGATTGATTCATTCACTCATTGGTTCTCTTTGGGGTTTTATACCACCTTCCTATGTTTATGAGATAGTTTCCTAGTTTGGTTACTCTAACTCTGTTCCAAATACTTTGATTTATGCTTTATTTTACCCTTGGTTTAGGGGTGCAATAAAACTTATTATAACTAGAAAATATTAAAACACAGTTTACCAACCATAAACTTATTCTCTAAATCACCCTAAATTTGAAACTAAGGAATTTGTGCTTTAATGAGAATTTTTCAGTAATAATGATATGAAAAACAGTGCATGAATATAATACATTAAATTTGGAAAGAGGAATGGTACTTCAATTTTAATTGCATAATCTTTATACTTTTATTGTTTTGTTGAAGTGAACATTTTTAAGTATTTGATAGAAACATATTTACTAAATGATGGTTAATACAAGGTTTATATTTCCAGTTTCTGCAAATCTGCCACTTCCCTACTTTGTCAGTTGTTAGTTATTTTCCTCCTCCAGGCCTTCATTTCATACTTAACTTCTGCCACTTTCAAAGGTTTCCTGGTTCCCTAGTCCCTGTGTAAGTCTTGCCCTCTATATCTTTCTCTAGATTGGATTTGCTTTGCTTTCGTTTTCAGAAGCTTATTTCTTGGGGTCCAGTTTTTCTGCAGCACCTAAGAGGTCTCTGAGCTTTATACATCAGCCATTTCAGGCCCAGGACAGAACTCATATTTTACATTTTGGAGATGTTTCACAAATGTGGAAATAACTTTGGTTCAATATCTGCAATGGCGATTTTTATGGGATTGTTCTTCTCATCCCATACAGGTTGTTATTTTATGTTTCAGTCGTAATATAAGGCATTTTGCTGTCTTTTTTTTCTATAAATACTATCCAAAGTTTGCACATTGTCGATGATGAAAATAATAATGTATTTTAAATTATGGGAAAAGAATAGATTATTCAAAAATGATGATTGGACATACAGGTTTTTGGAAAAATATTGCTAAGTGTCTTGTCTCATATCATTCACAAAATCAAAGCTGATTTCTTCCAGAGGTTACAAAATTAGAAGAAAACATTGCCTCCATAATTTTCTATTGTCAGAATCATAACAGAAAACCCAAATTGTCATGTGCTCAGTTTAAATATTTTAAACTTCGAAACAAAAAAAGGCAAATTAGGGAAAAAAGAGAACTTTTGAAAAACTATGGGTAGCATGCTTAATGGAACAAAAATACACCATGGAATACTATGAAGCTATAAAAAAAGAACAAGATCATGTCCTCTGCAGGATCATGGATGGAGCTGGAAGTCATTATCCTTAGCAAACTAATACAGGAACGGAAAACCGAATACAGCATGTTCTCACTTATAAGTGGGAGCTAAATGATGAGAATACACAGACATAATGAAGGGAACAACAGACACTGGGGCCTATTTGGGAGAGGAGGGTGGAAGGAGGGAGAGGATCAGGAAAAATATCTATTCAGTACTATGCTTAGTACCTGGGTGACAAAATAGTCTGCACATTAAACCCCCGTGACACAAATTTACCTATGTCACAAACCTGCACACGTGCTGCTGAACCTAAAATAAAAGTTTAAAAAAAAAAATAAAAAGAAAGAAAAAGCCGGTGTGATAGCTGACGCCTGTAATCCCAGCTCTTTGGGAGGCTGAGGCAGATGAACCACTTGAGCCCAGGAGTTCAAGACCAGCCTGGGCAACTTGATGAAACCCTGTCTCTATAAAAAAGTTTAAAAAATAGGCCGGGCGCGGTGGCTCACGCCTATAATCCTAGCACTTTGGGAGGCTGAGGTGGGCAGATTACCTGAGCTCAGGAGTTGAAGACCAGCCTGGGCAACACAGTGAAACTTCGTTTCTACTAAAATACAAAAAATAAGCCAGGCGCGGCAGCATGCGCCTGTAGTCCCAGCTACTTGGGAGGCTGAGGCAGAAGAATTGCTTGAATCCGGGAGGCAGAGGTTGCAGTGAGCCGAGATTGTACCACTACACTCCAGCCTGGGCGACAGAGCGAGACTTCATCTCTAAACAAACAAACAAACAAGCAAAAACAAAACAAACAAACAAAAAAACAGAACTTGACACATTTTGCTTGATTCTGCAGTTCCATTTCTAGCAATTAATCCTAAGAAAAGAGCCTGGCAGGTAAGCAGACATTACAAGCATGTTTATTGCATAACTTAACTATTAATTGGGAAAACCTACATTGATATGGAATTAGTTAAATAAATTATTCTCTACCTATGTAATGGAATGTTATGAAGTCTTTAAAGAGTTCCTGTACAAACTTACATGGTAAGACAATCACAAATTTTTTTTACTAAAGACAAAACAAAAAACTCTAATGTAGCTTACAAAACAGTATATGTAATACAGCCCCTATATATGTATGTTCTTATATACATTCTTACAAAGTCTCATCTCATGTATTACAGGCAGTGTGTATGTGCGTGGAGGAGGGAATAATTACTTTGTAAATTATTTCTATCACGTACATCTTTGTGATAAAATAATATGTTAAAATTGATAGAGTCATTTCACATATCTCAGTTCTGATCTGAGCATTGAAATTAGGGTTGTCTGTTTTCATTCAAGGAGAATATCTTTTGAGTATGTATCTGTGGCATACAGCTTTTTAACATATATAATGAAATAATAGCTTCATTGGTATATTTCAGAAACTACATTTTAAAGGCATTAATGTATCTTAGGCATTACATCTTAATGTATTGATGTATTATAAGTGTTATTTTGCAGCAGGCCTATCAGCTCTTCCAACTCTTTCTTCTAAAGGTTAATTATGTACTATATTCAGGAGTTATAGAAGCTACTAGGAGTCATTCCCAAATCCATTTCCTCCATGAACATGTGGCTAGTTACACAGTAAGAATCAATTCAAGATTTTGTTAATATGGTAAAATAAAGGTCAAATAGCTCTAGGAACAGAATAGTGAATAGAAAAGGTTTTCTGTAGAAGGTAGAATGTCTTACAGTGTCCCAATTCCCATTAGCACAGCGACTTGAGTTGTATCCTGAGGGTAATCCTGACTAGACGTGGGAGCCTAATTGGAGTTTTCTCAGATGTCTCACACTGTGAAAGTCTGATTGAAAACCCGGGACATAGAGTTAGTACTGTGACCCTGTAAAAATACTGGCTGAAGTGTTAAAATGGCACCTCAGTAGTCATACCTGACTTCAGAAACGTCAGAGGACTATGAAAGAGTGTGTTTGGAAGAGGTTTACACAAAGGTTTTAATTACATGCATAGATACAGGGTGATTGGCATAGGAAATGAAAACCAAACAAACAAAAGCAAAGTTGGGCATTTAAACTTCCTGACTGTCAGGAAAGGACTTAGAGCAAAAGCATGGAAGGCAATAATTTTTAACAGCCGCCATCTTAGACTTGACATTTCTTTAAAAACTTAATGATTTCCTAGCAATAGAAAGAAGGCTAAGCCAACCCATCAGCACTAGCCACAGGATACAGAGACCTGTGGCTGGGACATATGCATTGGAAGAGGAAGACTTCACAAGGCTGGAAGGAAAACTTGCCTTCTTGGAGGTAAAATGCTGCTAAGCATGCTCCTTAAAGTTAGGAAAATGCATTCCCCAAGACAGACCACAAAGAGTACCCACAGATAATAATGTGGAGGTCAAGTCCAGTGGCACCTGGACACCACCCCGGGGAAAAGGAGTAAACCCTAAATATACTGAGATTTATTTATTGTGCCCAAAGGAATGCAAGCATATAAGCAAATTTAAGTGAATTGCAGAAAAATAAATTACATTCATAGCATACCTGAGTGTGTAATACCAAAGATTTGTACCTATCATCGAGTATATTTTTGTCCTCTCTCCTCCCACACACTGACCTTTGCATAAATCCACACTGCTTGGAAAATGAATACAGGTGTGATCAGTTTTCAACCTGTGCACATTTCTCCTTTATCCCATGCTGCTGCCTAAACAATGCCTATGTTACAGTAACACAAGCCTCCTTGTCCATCCTGACAATGCGTGACACCTCCTCTACTCCAAGACTTGACACACACACTGTTCTGTCTTTCTTGATTATGTTTTCCATGTTTTTACCTTCAATTTCTCTCCTCAACCTACTATACCCAACTTTAAGTTCACCTCATTGGTATATTTTCTCCATACACTCTTGGAGAAAGTGTGTATTGCTCCATTAGGTTGTTCTTCCACTGCAGAACACGTCTAAGATGCTGGACTCCCCTATTAAATGTATTTCATACAGCTGTGGTGAAGGTCATATTTCCTGGTCCCTCCTGCACTGAATGAGCATATCTTAGATGATAAATTCACTCCAGCATTCAAGTTTCCTTAAGTATTTGGATGCCTTTCTTGACAGCAAAGCAAAGAAGTTCTGACCTTTCATCTTCAGTTGGTATTGCATTTGCATCCATATTTTAATCATCTGACCAAGCAATCTGTTGGGGCTATTCCTAGCTCCTTGAACTAAAATATTTAATAAAGACTGTCTGCTTAGTGGGTTCATATCAATATATTCAGCTCAATCCAACTTTACATTCTTTCCGTATTTGTCTTATAAGGTTTAGATTCAGTCCCATAGATAGTATTCAGGTTTCTGCTACTATATATTGTCAAAATCATCCAACGTTTTTGGTTTATGTTCTAACTCCTCATGGATCACACTATATACCTCTCCTATTTGGGCCAGAGTCTGACTGTAAGTCAGTCTAAAAGCAAGAAAAGGTGTTAAGAGTAGGTTCTGAGGAAGATCAGCAGTACATTGTAAGGCCACTACCTCAGAAGAGGAATTACAGATTCTTTACTTGAGGGGAGACTGACCTCCTCAGGCAGGGCTGAAAAGCTGCCTCCACTGGCAGAAAAGGTTTAAGCCAATTTAAGAGTTCAAGATGATCTTTATAAAGATCGGTCTATATGTCACTATTCTAATTTTCAGAACCCTTTTCCTTCTAAATCAGTTCCAGGATTTTAATGAAAGAGACCCTGGGAGTTCGGAAATTGAGTTTACTTTGTTATTCAACCACCTACAGAATTAGACTTTGGGTTTGATATTCAGAAACATATCCTTGTGGCTGTAAGAGATAAGAGATTCTTTCAATGCATTTACAGAAGCTTTCATGTCCTTCTAGCCTATAAAACTTACCCTTTTTTCCCCCCAAGTTCTCCAGAGCAGTTAAAAGTAACTAACCCATTATACTCCTCATTTTCATTAAAATGTTGTATGGCAACAAACCCATGGTCACCCAGACCCTTGATTTCTGTAAATATTTGACTGTAAGTGTCTATAGATGATAATTTGAGTAAATGTTTTGCCACTGTATGCCAGAGAATACCAGTTCCCTATCTATCACTGGAAACAGAGTCAGTAATACCTTTAAATATGATTATATCAGATAATCAATGCCAGAAAACCAGAAGGCATTCAGAGATTTCCTCTTTTTTTTTTTTTTTTTTTTGAGACGGAGTCTTGCTCTGTCACCCAGGCTGGAGTGCAGTGGCCGGATCTCAGCTCACTGCAAGCTCCGCCTCCCGGGTTCACGCCATTCTCCTGCCTCAGCCTCCCGAGTAGCTGGGACTACAGGCGCCCGCCACCTCGCCCGGCTAGTTTTTTTTTTTTTTGTATTTTTAGTAGAGACAGGGTTTCACCGTGTTAGCCAGGATGGTCTCGATCTCCTGACCTCGTGATCCGCCCGTCTCGGCCTCCCAAAGTGCTGGGATTACAGGCTTGAGCCACCGCGCCCGGCCCAGAGATTTCCTCTTAACATTCAGTTCCTGTGGAACATTACTCTTTTATCATTATATAATGTCCCTCTTTATTTCTTAAAGTACTATTTGTGTAAATTTTACATTGTCTGCTATTTATATAATCACATCTGCTTTTTAAATGCTTATTATCATAGTATATCCCTCTCCATTCTTTTTTTCAAACTATCTGTATTTAAAATATATCTCTTGTAGTCAGTATATAGTTAGGTATTGCTTTTTTAATGCAGTCTGAAAATCTCAGCTTATTTATATATATACTTATTAATATATATTCATATATACTTAATATATATACTTATATATAAATATATACTTAATATATATTTAAATACATATTATTTATTCATATATATTTGCTATTTATTCATATATTATATATAATAAAAATATATATTATATATTATATCTTTAATATATATTTATATATAAATGTATTTAGATTTAATATGTAAATTATATTTTAATATACATTTATTTATATTTAATATATAATTATATGTATTTAATATATATTTATTTATGTTTAATATATAATTATATATTTAATATATATTTATTTATATTTTATATATAAATTATATATATTTAATATATATTTATTTATATATTATATATTTTTATATTTAAAGCACTGCAAGTAAATATATATATTATATATCTGATGTAAGTAATAGCATATATTTGGGTTTAATTCTATTTTCTTGCTATCTATTTTTCATTTGTTCTGTTTGGATTTTAACTCTCTGTTTCTCTTTTCTTGTCTAATTTGGGCTAGACACTTTTAGTTTCCATTGCTTTTCTTCTATTGGCTTCTTAACTATGGAGAGATACAACGTGGTTATAGATTAGTAGACTAAACACTTAAGACGTCCAATTCTTCAACGTTATCAGGAAAATATAGCAGTCCTGAATATGCATGCACCTAATTGCAGAGCATCTAACTTTATAAACCATAAATGACAGAACTAAAAGGATAAATGAACAAATTTACCTTGATCAGGTATTTTAGCACCTCTCACTCCATAATTCATTTATAGACTCAATTTTGTACCAACAAAAATTCCACAAGTTTTTTGGGCAGATATTGGCATGGAGATTCTAAAATTTACATGAAACATCAAAAGACATGGAATGTACTAAATAATTTTGATAAAGGATAACAAGGTGGAAGTCTTATATTAATACAACGTGACTTTAAGACTTACTAGAGGCCAGGCGCAGTGGCTCACGCCTGTAATCCCAGCACTTTGGGAGGCTGAGGCGGGCAGATCATGAGGTCAGATTGAGACCAGCCTGGCCAACATGGTGAAACCCCATCTCTACTAAAAATACGAAAATTAGCTGGGCATGGTGGTGCGTGCCTGTAGTCCCAGCTACTCGGGAAGCTGAGGCAGGTGAATCTCTTGAATCCAGGAGGTGGAGGTTGCAGTGAGCCGAGATCATGCCACTGCACTCCAGCCTGGTGACAGAGCGAGACTCCATCTCCAAAACAAACAAACAAACACACAAACAAACAAAAACTTACTAGGAAGTTTGAGACAAGGCGGTAACACATTGGCCTAAATATATACATGTTAAATAGTGTAATAAAATAGAGAGTCCAGAAATAGATCCATTCTTAAACGGTAAATTGGTTTTTGATAAATGCCATTCACTGTGGAAACAATAGTCTGTTAAAGAAATGCTGCTAGAATTGCTTAATATCCATATACTGCTACTATGGCTACTACTAAACCTCAAACCTTTCCTCACAACATATTCAAAATTAATGTGAAACTAGACCTAAACATAAGAACTAAAACTGTAAAAATTCTAGGGGGAGCATAGAAGAAAAAGTTGTGATAATCAGGTTAGGCAAAGATTTCTCAGAAAATAAACAAAGTCAATAACCATACAAATTAGTTAAAATTTTTGAAAATTAAGACCTTCTACTTTTCAAAAACACTATCAAGGGAGTGAAAAGTAGATATTTACAGCATATGTTTGGAAATAAGATATATCCAATTAAGTCAATAATAAAAAATAAAATTCAGTGAAAAATGAGCAAATGTTTTTACAGCTGGTTCACTAAAATGAATACATTAGCAGCTAATAATAACAGGAAAAGATGCTCAACCTCATTATTCACCAACTTAAAAATGTGAGATACTGCTACACCCTGTAGAATGGATAAAATAAAAAGAAATGGCAATACCAAGTGTTGAAGAGGGCTTAGAGTGATTGGAACATTCAGATTGTTGGTGGGAGCATAAAGTGGTGCAGTTACTTTAGAAGACAGTTTTTCGCTTCTTACACAGTTAAATGTAAGTTTCCTATAAAATCCACCAATTCTACATCTGGATGTTTACTCAAAAATATAAAATCATGTGTTTATGCAAATAATTGTATACAAATATTGACAGCAATACTATTCATAGCAGCCCCAACAGGAACACTGTCCAAATGTCTATCAACAGGGTATATTAATCAATCAGGTGTGGTATATTCATGCAATGCATAATATGCTTAGCAATAATAAGAAATGAACAATGAATATACCCTATAACATGAATAAATCGCCCAGATACTGAACTGAGTGAAAGAAGCTGGTCACAGAGGACTACAGGCTGTGTGGTTCTCTTCACATGTGATTTTTTTTTTTTTTTTTTTTTTTTGGGACAGAGCACATGTGATTTTTAGAACAGGTAAAAATAATCTATAGCAATAGAAAGGAAATCAGTGCTTGCCTATGGCAGGAGAAAGGAAGTGGGGGTAAGATTGGCTGCAAAGGGCAATTAATGTGTCTAATAGCATCATCTTACACAGATAAAACTTGACATTGTAGTTTCTACAAAATTCTAATTAGTCTGCTTACCATAATTGTAACATAATTGGTATAATTATCACTTTGAGTTTGATAAATGAATAAAACTGATTCTTATACTTTGATCCACAGCAGTCGACAATTACTTTTGTATACAAAGTTTCAGAGACTGTATCGTGTAATTTGTAAACCAAAAAATATTTAACTAAACAAACATGCATAAAATTTATTTTAATATTACAAAATACAAAGTAATGTAGTTTTTAGGATTGTAGCTAGAGATAATTCATATTCATAAGAAAGATAAGTTTTGTTAGAATTATAATGGATGATAAGACATTCATGAATTTAAAATTGTATAGTTAAAATGTCCTAGAGATTTATGATTGTTTTAGTATAATATTACATCAAGGTATCACAATAAACTTAGTTTTGAAAATAAATAAATTAATTCAAAAACAAAAACAATAGAATCCTTCGAATCAAGGATTCCAGTGCATGATTCATTTTTCAGTGGATCTAAGTGTCAGTGTGTTTTACAAATTTGTTTTGACAAAACACTTATCTAGAATTCTTTAATTAAACTTGCAAAAATTGACATAGAAAATACATGAAAAAATGAAGAAAAATGACTGAACAAGTACTAGTTCTATTCGAGATACAAAACTAAGGGTTTAAAAAAGGAAGATTTGCTAGAGCTCATTTGGAGGCTGTGATTGAAGAAAAATTACTTTCATACTGTTTCTCATCCTACTCAAAGTATTCCATAAGCTGTTAATCTATATTTCTAAGAAATACTTGCCAAACACAAATGGATTATGGATTGAATCAAGCTGAGCACTGATTCAGCTATGTACTAACTTGAAGAATTGCTTAGACCATAACTTAGATAAATTGATTGCATATAATCAATGCCCGCCGCTCTTCATTTACAGTTGAACACATTGACCCTGCTTTGTGTTTGGTTGCTTTTAGCCTCTAATCCAAAGAGACAAGAGTACAAAACATTTGTCTCCCTTTCCTCTTATTAACAAATTTTTGAGTTTGGGTACTGCAACAACAGGGCCTCATTATCACATCTTCCTCCCACCTTGGTCATAATGAAGAATGTTTCACACTCTGGGTCACTGGGGAGATAGTTTACTTAGTGGACTTTTATTTTAGAAATGTCTTTAAGGAGTTCACAACCTGCAAACTAAAGAGCAAGTGTGGAAGTGAGACTGAAAACTTTAGCTGATGCAAGACACTCAAAAGTTTGCCTCTAAATTTTGCCCCGGGTGTTAAAATCATAAAACTCTGGGAAAGAGGACTTCTGCTTACTCTCGATCTTATCTGATCCAAATCCATTTATGATGATTGCCTTAGGAGCAAGAGTGAAAGAGTTGTATATGTGCAATAATTTTAGAGGCCTTGAAAACACCCTCAAATTGACGTCCCATCTCAGCACTGGACTAGGGCTCTTTATTCACTAATCCAAAACATAAAAGTATAAAACAGAATCCTCTAGTAAGTTTAGATGGTACAATTAAAAAAAGAATATCTAAAATTCTATTAATATTAAAGTAGAATTTTTATTTTCTCATGTTTTTAGGGACCCCTTTGTCTCATCTGCCTGACATTGTGCTTACTGTAGACGCTATTGTGTTTCACCTGTGTAGTACTTATCACAATTTGAAATCATAAATCTGTCTTTCTATTTCCTTAAGTTTTGTTTCCCTCTCAAGATTATAAACTTCATGAGTATTGTGGTCATAACAGTTTTGTTCATTATCTTAATACACAGCTACTGGAATTCAATAAATATGTGTTGAACAGATGAATTAATAAATATCAGAATGATGAAGGGGTATAAAGTTATTTCTCTATTTGAAATGGAGGCAAGTGTCACTTGACATTTTTTTATTGCCTACCACAATGGTCTTAATGGAGGAAGGGGGTTGATTTTGTCCCTTGAGGAATTTGGCAATGTCTGGAGACATTTTTGGTATCTCAACTAGAAGGATTTTAGGGATGCTGCTAAAAGCCATGTGATGAACAGAATAACTTCTCATATCAAAGAGTTACCTGAATTCAAATGTCTATTGTGCTCAAGTTAAGAAAGCCCTGAACAGGGTCTTGTCTATATAAGCAATTGACATCATTTCACAAAATCAGACACTCAGAAAATATTAAGAAGAATCTGAAAATTACTTGGTTAAGAGTGTTAATTTTATTGACTAGGAATCAGATAGCAAGATGAATTAATCATAATACTTATCACTCTTTATAACTTGAAAAGCAAGTTCACAAATGTCTCTAAAGTCACAGCCCTGTACTGGAAAGAGAGTTGAACCCTTCTTCCGGAAGAGAATAATATTTTTCTTCGCTTTGCAGTGTTTTTACATTCCAGGGTTGGGAACATTACTGAGGATTCTCTTCCCATTTTCCAGTTTCCTGTTCATTATTCTTATTTTTTGACTACTTTTAGCATTGGGAGCACAAAGGCCAGTCACCAGGAATTGCAAACAAATGTGTAGTCAGAGAGAGGGCTCACTGCCCATTTGTCATGTGGATGCAGACATATTGCAGATGTGTTCCCAGTAGCTGTCTTGAAAGGAGGACTGTTCTTTCCACCAGCATCTCAGAAATGCTGGTGTGTCTAAACACCATGTCGTTCTTTAATGCTTTCATGCAATGTATTTTATCAATCTCAAGTTCCCCTCGCTATACATTATAATAATTTCTGCTTGTTGGTAACCTGTGCAGATGGAAAAGTGATTCTTAACAGGAGAGAAAGAGGCAAGTATTGATGCTTACTGTTTACACCCTATTGTATCTTTGTAACAAAAACCCGGATGTCTAAGTTGTGATTGGGAACAAGGGAATGGTTTAAGTCTATGCACTAAGGAAAAATAAATCTTTGGCCTAAAATAATAATGGTAATAGAATTTAATATACAGTAGAGACCTGTTTTGTAGAATAACTTTCCTAGTAGTCACTGTTGAAAATAATCCTACTAGTTCACACCTCGCACCACAGGGATTCCATTGAGGGATTTTCCCATTGAAGGCATTTATTTAGCTAAAAGGACTTCATGTTTAAGGCTGTAATGCAAGACAGATAACCGAGATAAAGGTAACAGGAGGTGATCTTTCAGCTCCGTGATTACATCCCATATCAGCGACTGTTGCACAGAGAAACTCAAAAGGTAAAAATAAAATATAAAAGGATATTTATGACCAAAAGGGAATTTTATCAAATTAAGAGCATGAGACGTTTGTCAGCTGAAACAATCTCCAGTAATATTGTTCAATATAATTTTTGTCAAATTTTATTTTGCCATAAAAAACATTTGGGATTTATAATACAAATGGAAACTTGAAAAATTATATTGGAGATAATATCTTATAATTTCCTCTGACATCCTGATGAATATGTGTTTTTTTTCCCCCAGGAGCACTGAAAATCAGAAACAATCCTGTATTTTTTGCGACAATCAACAAGGACAAAACTTCTCTACGTGTAAATAACAGCGTTATGAGCAGCAACTCATCCCTGCTGGCAGCTGTGCAGTTGTGCTATGCGAACGTGAATGGGTCCTGTGTGAAAATCCCCTACTCGCCTGGATCCCGGGTGATTCTGTACATAGTGTTTGGCTTTGGGGTTGTGCTGGCTGTGTTTGGAAACCTCCTGGTTATGATTTCAATCCTCCATTTCAAGCAGCTGCACTCTCCAACCAATTTTCTCATTGCCTCTCTGGCCTGTGCTGATTTCTTGGTGGGTGTGACTGTGATGCCCTTCAGCATGGTCAGGACCGTGGAGAGCTGCTGGTATTTTGGGAGAAGTTTTTGTACTTTCCACACCTGCTGTGATGTGGCATTTTGTTACTCTTCTCTCTTTCACTTGTGCTTCATCTCCATCGACAGGTACATTGCGGTTACTGACCCTCTGATCTATCCTACAAAGTTCACCGTATCTGTGTCAGGAATTTGCATCAGCGTGTCCTGGATCCTGCCCCTCGTGTACAGCGGTGCTGTGTTCTACACAGGTGTCTACGATGATGGGCTGGAAGAATTATCTGATGCCCTAAACTGTATAGGAGGTTGTCAGACTGTTGTAAATCAAAACTGGGTGTTAATAGATTTTCTATCCTTCTTTATACCTACCCTTGTTATGATAATTCTGTATGGTAACATATTTCTTGTGGCTAGACGACAGGCTAAAAAGATAGAAAATACTGGTAGCAAGACAGAATCATCCTCAGAGAGTTACAAAGCCAGAGTGGCCAGGAGAGAGAGAAAAGCAGCTAAAACCCTGGGGGTCACAGTGGTAGCATTTATGGTTTCATGGTTACCATATAGCATTGATTCATTAATTGATGCCTTTATGGGCTTTATAACCCCTCCCTATATTTATGAGATTTGCTGTTGGTGTGCTTATTATAACTCAGCCGTGAATCCTTTGATTTATGCTTTATTTTACCCATGGTTTAGGAAAGCAATAAAAGTTATTGTGACTGGTCAGGTTTTAAAGAACAGTTCAGCCACCATGAATTTGTTCTCTGAACACGTATAAGCAGTTGGATAGAAGAAGCTCAAGATACCTTTAAAATTACCAAGTGAACTGAGTTTTAAAAAAGCAAGTAAGACTATGAATGAAGAGCAAATAAATTGCTCTTCAAATGAAACAAGATAAATCAATGTTTTTTAGTCTTGTTAAGATGTACACTTTCCTGTCCCTTCTGCAAAAGTATTTACTTGACTAATAAATGTTAAGTTCCTATTTGTCAACTGCTTAAGAGCTCAGCATATCCCACTCCCTGCATATACTCTTTGTCTTTTAATCCATTGACTCTTCTCTCTCCTCTGATATTTTTCCTAAAAGTATTTCTGTTCTTTTTTTTATTCCCTTTCCTCTTTTCTTTACATAGCTTTCTACTCTTTCTCAGCCTGCCAAAAATTTCATTTGTGAATAGCCTTTATCGAGTTCCTGGTTTCTTTTGCTTTGGTTATTTTACCACAGGAGCCCTTTTAGGTATCAGTTTAATCTATTCAATCTTGGGAGAGATCTCAGGGTGTGTGGGGCAATTTGCAAATGTAGACATCATCTTGACCAGGCTGTTGTAATTATCAAACCAGTTACTGCCATTCTTGTAATTATTTCCTCCCCAAAGTAGGAAGCAGAAGCCACTGTACTTCCCAGAATGATGTTGGGATGATTATTTGGCTGCTGTTCTTGCTATTTCACAAAACTGTTTAAAGAGTTGGTATGAATAGAACTCTATGTTACATTATTCAGTTCATACACATTGAATATTACTTGTTCCTTTAGAGAGAGGATATCTTTTAAGTGCAGTCTCTAGCTTTCTTTCTCCTATAGTAAAACTGAATTACAGCAAGGAATTTGCAAGTTTTAGAAGCCATGTGGAATATACATCAATGAGAAGCATTCAGGTATTCATCCATTTTTTTCCCATTTACCAAACATGAAACCTATGCCTATATTGTAATGAAATCAGTGCTAGATGCCTTAGACACAGGCATAACATCCCACTTTTGTCTTTAATAAGCTGTGCCTCTGGCAAGAAGCAATGTTGGTCACTGAAAATTTTAAAAACGGCAAACACTAACTCAACCAGGTAATTAAGACTCGATATCAGTAGTAGTAAGGCATGTGGCTATTGTGTGTTCTTGACATTATGTAATGAGAATGGCTTTTACCTCTATGACATTTCTTCTCCAAATCCATAACCCCCATGTAGTCATGAGAAAAACGTCAGACAAAACTTTATTGAGGAATATTCTGCGTACTATTTGATCAGTATTCCTCAAAACTGTCAAAGTCATCAAAAATAAAGTATGAGAAACTGTCATGATCTAGAGGAAACTAAGAGGACATGACAACTAAATGTAGTATGGCATCCTAAATGGAAATCTAGAAAGAAAAAGGACATTCGGGAAAGTGAGGAAATCTGAATAATGAATGGAAATTTTATTGCTATATTGATAACAATATTGGAACATTAATTATCACAAATGTACTATACTAGTTTAAGATGTTAATAATAAGAGAAACTACTTGCAGAGTGTATAGGAATTCTCTTTACTATCTTTGCAATTTTTCAGTAAGTCTACAACTATTCTGAAATTAAAAGTTTATTCAAAAAATATAGAGTTCACAATTCCTGCTTGATAAAGTTTCTAGCCTGTCTATGTGAAGACCACAATGCACTTATCCTTCCAGTCATTCATTTATTCATTCCAAAAATATCTTTGAAGACTTAGTGTGTACTAGATTCTTGGTTCAGTGTGATCAGGAATAGAAAACCAGGAACTTAGAATATTTTGTGGCAAAACCCAAAATACCAGTGATTATGACTTGGAATGCATGGAAGTTTAAGCTATAAAAGGATGTGTTTAAGTAACACAGGAGAAAGGAGAATTCAGACCTGGATGGAAAATGAAGGAGATGTATTAAAGAAGTGAAATTTAAGTAGGGCCCTACATTTTAAGAAGGATTTCTATAGGAGGGAAAAGATGGGAAGGGATTTTCAGGCATGAGCAAAGAAACTGAGAAAGTGCAAAGTGTTCAGGGAATATGAAAATAAAACAACTAGGCTGAGTGCGGTGGCTCACACCTGTAATCCCAGCACTTTGGGAGGCCAAGGCGGACGGATCACAAGGTCAAAAGATTGAGAACAGCCTGGCCAACGTGGTGAAACTCCATCTCTACTAAAAATACAAAAATTAGCTGGGCGTGGTGGTGCGCACCTGTTGTCCCAGCTACTCGGGAGACTGAGGCAGGAGAATCTCTTGAACCGGGAGGTGGAGATTGCAGTGAGTCGAGATTGTGCCACTGTGCTCCAGCCTGGGTGACAGATCGAAACTTCATCAAAAAAAAAAAAAAGGAAAAGAAAGAAGGAAGGAAGGAAGGAAGGAAGGAAGGAAGGAAGGAAGGAAGGAAGGAAGGAAGGAAGGAAGGAAGGAAGGAAGGAAGGAAGGAATAAAAAAGAAACAACTAAACAACCACCAAGAAGTAGTCACACTTTTAAATCCTCCCAAGGTTGGCATCTGAACCCTGCACCTCTGCCTCTTCTGGGCATCCTCCATTGTGGTTTGGAGACATTCTCCCCACTCTGCTCAAGTTTCAACTCCCAGAATTTTCATTGTTTTCGAAGAAACATTTCTCAAATGAGGTTTTGCAAAATGGTCATCACATAAAATATATCTGATTCAACAGGAAAAAGATATCTGATTCAACAATGTTTTGGAACTGTTGCATACTGTTTTCTGCTCTTGGGGAACAACACTATACATTGGCATATTAAAGACTCAGAGAAGCCCTGTTTGAGCAAAAACCTGTCCAGTTTTGTTTAGATATGCATTCTAAAAATTTATTAAACCATGGGGACTCTTCTGATGTGAGGAACTGAATAACAGAGCTATTGTCCAAGGAAAACATTTAAGGAACACCATCTCTATCATTGATTTGGTTCTTGCCAAATATATTCTTAATTTTTGTATTGGTCTTTTGCACACAATATACTTCATTCAATTTATATTTCTAAAAGGTAGGGGTGATTTTCCAACCCACGGTATAATAATGAGTAAGCACTCATAACAGGTTTTTTTGTCAATTATGATGTATAAGATAAATTATACAGTACGTAAAATGGGATAAATTATGTGACTTTGAAGGAAGGACTGGATGCTGTGGGCTGGAAAATCTCAGACAGTTCCATGGAGAACTCAGAATACAATACCTGCTAAGCAGTGGAGGATTGGTTTAAATAGAAAAAAGAAAAAACATAGGTAGTGGTTACAAGCAGAGCCAGACAGCCAGTCCTATTTTGGGACAAAGATATCTTGCTGGAGATCACACAGTGGGTCAGCACCAGGGACAGAGTCCCCAGAATTTGAAATAGCCTGGTTGTTACAGTCTTGGAGCAATCAGTAGAAACATGTAAAGGCATATTATTTTATTTTACATTTCAAGGTACATGTGCAGGATGTGCAGGTTTGTTACATTGGTAAACGTGCCACGGTGGTTTGCTGCACTTCTCAACCCATCACCTGGGTATTAAGCCAGGCATGCATTACCTATTTTCCCTAATGCTCTCTGTCCCCATCCTACCCTCTTCCAACAGACCTCAGTGTGTGATACTCCCCTCCCTGTGTCCATGTATTCTCATTGTTCAGCTCCCACTGAAGAATCAATATCGTGAAAAAGGCCATACTGCCCAAAGCAATTTATAAATTCAATGCTATTTCCATTAAACTACCATTGACATTCTTCACATAATTAGAAAAAACAACTATTTTAAAATTCATATGGAACTTAAAAAAAGCTCGTATAGCCAGGACAATCCTAAGCAAAAAGAACAAAGCTACAGGCATCATGCAATCTGACTTCAAACTATACTACAAGGCGACAGTAACTAAAACAGCATGGCACTGGTACAAAACTGGCACATAGACCAATGGAACAAAATAGAGAACTCAGAAATAATACCACACATCTACAACCATCTGATCTTCAACAAACCTGACAAAAATCAAGCAATGGGGAAAGTATACCCCATTTAATAAATGGTGCTAGCCATATCCAAAAATACTGAAACTGGACCCCTTCCTTACATCCTATACAAGAACTAACTCAAGATGGATTAAAGACTTAAATGCAAGAACAATTAATATTTCACTAGTAAGGCTGCCCTCTACCAGATGGGTAATGGAGTCACAATGCAGGGCTAGGAAATGGAGGGCTGGGGATGCTGTGGCTAATTTTAAACACAGCAGCAAACACAGAAAAACCCACAAGGTCCTATAGACTCCTGACTAACCCCAGCATCAGATCTTGGTCTCTGTGGCCTGTGTGATTAATTCATAATTCAAAGCCCAAAGCCTAATTTCTATTGTGTTTAGGATCAAATTCTAACTCTGTGATTCTGATATATGAGGTTTTGCATAGTCTTACCCCTGCACAACTCTTTACCCACTACCTATTCTGTTCTCCCCTTACTTGTTATGCTCCAGATATATCTGTCCAATCCCAGCCCCTTGGCTACCCCCCACAGGATGCCTCAGGAACTGTGCACAGGCTATCCCATCTATTGTACGAGGTCACTCAGGAGATTTGCACAGGATATTTCATCTGCTGGATCACTCAGTCCTCAGATCTTCACAGGGTTGGTTCCTTATGTAGGTCTCAGCTTTCACATCACTCCCTCAGAAAAATCACCATCTCAGCTAATGTTGGTATCTATTTTTTATTCTTTTATTTACCTTGCTTTTCTTTCATTTCCTTAATTGTACAGATCAAAATGTGTTACAATCTTATTCATCTGTTTATTTTCTTGTGTTTTAACTGTCTGTCTCCTAATGACATGTAAGCTCTAGGAGGTCAGATACTTGCTGAAGTATCACTATGAGTAAATCAGATAGCTTGTACTGGTCTTTCATTTCTTTGCTACTTTGTTGTTGTTTTACTTTGGTCAGTTGAGTAAATAAATGAGTAAATACATAAAATAGGAATAGATTCCCCAGCGTTAGGAGGATACATTAAATGTATTCTTTTTTTTTTAAGTTCTGGGGTACATGTGCAGGATGTGCAGATTTCTTACATAGGTAAATGTGTGCCATGGAGGTTTGTTGCACCTATCAACCCATTACCTAGGTATTAAGCCTGGAAAAATGCATTATTTTTATAAACTTTTTTTGGGGACGGGCAGAGTCTTGCTGTGACCTTGACTGGGGTACAGTGGCATGATCATAGCTAACTGCAGTCCCAAACTCCTGGGCTCAGGTGATACTCCCATGTAGCTGGGGCTACGGGCATGTGCCACCATGCCTGGCTAATTTTTTTAAGAACTTTATTTTTGTAGAAAAGGGATCTCATTTTGTTGCCCAGGTTAGTCTCAAACACGACTTCAAGCAATACTCCCATTTTGGCCTCCTGAAGTGCTGGGATTACAGATTTGAGACACTGTGCCCAGCCTTAGATGCATTTTTAAAAGAATAAAATAGCTAGGTTGGCCTTATCTGAAGACTTGTTGAATGTGCCACTAAATCTCTTAACATCTAGTGTTCAGCAAGCTTTTTCATTCTTAGAACTCAATCAATAAAACTCAATCATAGAAAACTATTTCAAAAGACTCACTCTCTGAAATAATAATAAAAAAAAATCTTCCTAAAGAGTTTATGGGGGCTGGGGATGGTGGCTCACATCTATAATCACCTATAATCCCAGCACTTTGGGAGGTCAAGGCAGGTGGATCACTTGAGGCCAGGAGTTAGAGACCAGCCTGGCCAATAATAGTTAAACCCCCTGTCTACTAAAAATACAAAAAAATTAGCCTGGCATGGTGGTGCACACCTGCACTTGGGAGGCTGAGGCACAACAGTCATTTGAACCCTGAAGGCCGAGGTTGCAGTGAGCTGCGATCACGCCACTGCACTCCAGCCTGGGCGACAAAGCAAGACTGTCTCAAAAAAAAAAAAAGAAAAAAAGAAAAAACAATTTATTGGAAAATATTTGAGACCTGAGATCTGAACCAATCATGAGTTTCATGTTACTATTAAACATATCTTTGCTTGCTGATCGTTTTCAGAGAAGCCTCTAAGCTGTTTTCCAGCTTGTACTCTTTCTGAAGCCTACACAATTCAAGCAGCATGGCCCACAGCAGTGTTGGTAAGAGGCAGACTGGGATTTGGAACCAACTCTGTTAACTCTAAAGGTCCTACTTTCACCTACTGTGTAATCCTCCTTCAAAGCAAGATTGAGGTGATGGAAAGTGTGCTGGCCAAACATTAGGTTTCTGGGTTCTAAGTCCTGTCTCTGCCAATCATAGTTTGTGGGACTTCAGACAAGTCAGTTTATCTTATTGGACCTTAATGTGAAATAATGTTAACTCCAATCCATGGCCACTAAAGTTCCTTCCAGTCCTAGAAATTCTAATACAAAGCACATGTGAGCAACATAGCAGGGCTTTCTCTGTGTACCCACAGTGGAGTTTGATGTGCTAAGGCTCTCAGAAGCCGATTTTGATGATAACCCAAGTTACTTGAGAGATGGTCAAGCCAACACTGGGACTGGAATTCACAGATTTGATCATGGGGTTAGATGGAAACCACCAAAAACAAGAAAAAGAGAAAAGATTACCCCAAGCACTGTGAGGGGAAGCAGTATTGGAAAATGAGCTCCAAGCAGGCAAGGAATTCACCTGACAGCATGGATGAAGAGCAGGTCTGGAATGCACCAAATGACTAGGATCAGGAGTGTCTGTAAGGGTCAGAATGTAGCAGAGAGCATTGTACAGGGTTCTACCCACAGACTTTAATACACAGACTTTCAAATGCCATGCTACATTTACCATCAAGTACAGTCAGTTAGGAAGCAGATGATGTAAGCTTGCCTGACTGAGCTGCCACATATTGCAGGAGAGTCTCCTGTAGTGCAAAGTGGAGCAGTTTGAAAACTTGGGAAGAGAAAGAGAGTAGTGAGGGCTGTGGTGGAACTCAGCGTCAGAGGCCAGGGTAACCAGTGCCACGGTAGCAGCAGAACATGAACTACCTGGGACTCACAGAAAACAGTGGTGCTGAGACCTGGGGAGTTTTTTTTCCTCCTAATGTCTTTTTGGCCTGAAATAAAAGAACACACAGAAATAGTCCTTGGATTGAGTTGCGGGAGCAACAGGTCAATGAAATAAATTCTCCTTTCCCATCACTTACCTGCATGAGGACTGGAGTCAAACTCATCTAAGCCACTGATTGTTCCTCAGGATGGTTATGTTATCTAGAAAGTTGCCCTTAACATACCCAACCACTGAAATGTCTTCCTGCTTGAGTTGTGCTTTCTTTAGTGTCATTTAGTAGCTGTGCTATGCTTTCAGGCTAAAGCCACATTTTTTCAAGCTAGAATTGAATTAGGGTGTGTAGCTGGAAGCCAAGAGAATGCAGTCATTTTTAAGTCAGAAGCATGTGGGAATGTGTGGCTTTGATAGCACAGCATTCAAAGTAATTGATAGTGAAGATATAAGGTCTTGGATTAAAGAGACAGGAAGAACATCCTAGGGGCCTGTGGTAGGCAGCACCATGCCCCCTTCCCCAAATATGCCCATATCCTAATCCCCAGAACCTGTTAATATGTTATCTTGCTTGGCCAAAGGACCTTTGTTGGTGCAATTTAATTAAAGATCTTGAGATGTGAAGATTACCCTGGATTATTAATATTGACTCGATGTAATGTAAGAGTTCTTATGAGGGAAAGAGTGAGGTAAGAGGGCCAGGGTCAGATGAGATGCAATAATGGAAACAGAGGTCAGAGTGATGCAGCCACAAGCCAAGGAACGCAGGCAGCCCCTAGAAGCTGGAAAAGATGTGGAACAGTCTCCTCGGAGCCTCTAAAGGAACACAGCCCTGCTGACATCTTAATTTTAGCCCTATAAAACCCAGTTCAGATTTCTGACCTCCAGAACTATATAATAATTTTTTTTGTTTTAAACCACTATATTTGTGGTGATTCATTACTGCAGCAATAGGAAACTAGCACAGTGCCTTTTGATATGATTCATCTTTTAGCGAGGAAGGTGTTCAGGTCTGTCCCATTTCCATCCCTACCATGCTGACATATCTGGAATCCTTAATTCGATCTCTCACTATAACCCTCTCCTGGAAATCAGAAAATGAATATTAGCTTCACAAATTATTACAAACCCACAGAAAAATAAATATAGAGAAATACAATCAAAGAACTGTATTTCAAAACAGCATGCTTTGAGTGGAAGGACTAGAACGTATAAAATGTTGACAGCAGTTTTCTCTAGAAAGTGGGAGTTAGAAAAAAATTCTTTTCTTCTCTGTGCTTTTGGGCATTTCCTAAATTACACACATATGCAATGAGTTATAATGTTTATAAACCAAAGAACTTATTTTAAAAAGAAAACAAAAAACAAAAACATATTATCTGTATTGTCTCAACCTTACCCATGTCCAGCAATACTCAACCCAGCTGAGTCCTTTAACTTTTGCTCCTGGAAAAGAGGAAGAGTGGTGTTCCAGAAATCACATAGACACTTCAACAGAGCACAGATGGTTTAAGTCTCAGCTCTTTTCCTTGCTAATTGTATGAATTTCAAACAACATTCTTAACCTACCTGAACTTCACCCCTTTGCAGAGATTTTCTGAATAAGAATTCAAGTTTAGTAAAAGCGGTTTTTAAAAAGTAGCTATTAGTTTGTATACTGCTCCTTTGGTTTAACTTCAAAGTATATTTTTCTACCTTTTATGCCTATGGGAAGTGACCTATCTCTAAAACCCAGTTCAAATTTCACTTCTTTTTAAATTAAGTCTTTGTGATTGTGACAATTTATGGAGAACTTACTATGTGCCAAGTACTATGACAATTGGTTTATGATAATCACATGATTATCTCATCTCATTTTCACAACACAGTGAGGTAGGTGTTATAATTTCTATTTTACAGATGACAAAACTGAGGCTAAGGAGAGGTGAGTAACTCATCCAAGACACAGGAAATGCAAAGGCTTCAATTTGAAATTGGCCAGGCCTGTCTGACTCCTTAGCCCTTGCTTTTGAATACTGGCGCCTCTAGAAAGAAGCCACAACTCCCTCCTGTGATCACGGTAGCTCTTTGTTCCACCTCTGTTGAGAACTGATTTTACACTGCTTTGTTTATTCTTACTTATAGTTATTTCTATTTGTTTGGACTGAAAGCGTTTTGGGTGCAGTGTTGACGTTTCTGGAATTTTGGATTCAACAGATTTTAGCATCACATTCTGCACATAGCAGGTTTCCAATAAACATAGAGAGGCTGACAAAAATCACATTTGAAGTATTTGAAGTAATATTGCACTTCTTCAAACTTAAGGCCTGGGAGAAGTCATTCAGGGCCATGCGCTGTGGACCTCCGGCCACATATGCAAGGCTTTCAGAGCCCCTGGGCTTTCTGTTCAGGACCCAGGTCCACAGTGGATCTCCAAGCCCTCCCTAAGAGGGAAGAATTGAATAGCCATGCAGGAAAATTGCCTGCCTGTGAATTCAAACTATTCCAGGATCACTGGTGTTGCCCCTCACAATACACTTAGGTGAGATCAAGATGTGGAAATTGAGAAAGGTCACTCTTAATGTTGGCAGGTACTTTCAATGTTAGCAGGACAGAAACGGAATAGACAGATGGCAGCATGGAACAAACACAGGGATTTTGCCTACATTCATCAACTTTCCAGCACAACAAACAGACTTTCAGTGGTTTATGACAATAAACATTTATTTTTGCTTATGTTCCATGAGGGCTGCAGGATGGCTGCAGCTCTGCTCCAGCTGTGGGCTAATTATGAGTCTGCTCTTCTTGTCTTCTTACTCTAGGACCCAGGCTAAAGCAACAGCTCCTACTGAGACAATCTGTTCTCAGGGCAGAACGAAGAAGTGCAAAAGCTGGACTAAACCATGCAATTACATTTAAAATTTTGTTTGAGTATAGCAAGTGCCACATCAGTCTATGTTGATGTATTGAAGCAAGTCACATAACCAAGCCCAACATCAGTAGGTCTGAGACATTTGCTCCTTCCAACGAAGTAGAGAGTGAGGAAAACTAAAGTGAGAAAAGAGCATAAAATAGAGGTGGCAAGTGTAGAAACCAAACCTCTTAGTGACAACATATGATAGGTGCCCAGGGCCAGCTCTGAGGATGGTGAATCCCTTCTTTTTGATGGTCAGAGGTTTCCTTTACATTTGCAACATTGCAGCCATCAGAGTTCCAGAGACAAGGTATGCAACCTGTAAAGCTCTGCATAGGAGAAGGGGCCTCATCCTCTCTCACTTTGTAGGCTACTGTTAGTGTGACCTCTTGATTCTCGGTGCTCTCTACACAACTAACTTTATGAAACAGAGTGAATCAGAGGCAATACAGAGAGGCCCTTGCTAGGGAAATTGCCTTCCTCAGAACCTTTGTCCATCTATATGGCATATAGGTCATATATTTCTACTCATACTCACAACATATACTCATACATATACACAGCTATTTCTACTCATACACACATACACTCAAGTGTATTACATACTTAACACACGCTGCCAGTTGGGATGAGCTATAATGTGGTTTGACTAAGTTGTAAGAAAACAATATAATTAAGTTGAGAGATCTTTGTAGAAAAATATAATGGTCAGGTTTATATAAAACAAGAAAGATCTATCATGAAATTTACAACCATGCTGATACATTTAATGAAGCAGGAAGTTTTTTAAAATACCAAAAAATTCTAAGTAAGCACAAAAGCACCAAAAAATGATTGTGCTTGTTCAGCAATCTTCCAGCAGAATGCTCTTGATAAACATGAGTTTTTATTAGGCTTCAGCCTTTCAGTAGTTAATGGTGAAGTGTGACTGTCACTGCCTTCTGTTCACATATGATCACAAAGCTTTCATGCTCAAAAGAATGCCCCAGTGTTCACATTTAAAAGAGATTCTTAAATCAGGAGGTCCCTGAACTTATATAGGAAAAAATTCTATCTTTACATTCACTAACCTCTATCTGAAATTTTATCACTTCCTTCCATTTTAAATATAGGCAAAACCACAGTGGTATTAACACTACCTCTCATGTTTGTCACTAATAGAAATTAATGGTTTTATATCTCGATATAGTTGTGGATATTATAAAATTTCATTTATGCTCATCACTGCTTTGAAATTACAGTAGTTTTATTGCGCCTGCCAGCAGATCTTGTTATTTGATGCTTTCAAAAAGAAGCACACATATGATTATATTACAAATTTGACTGTTTTTAAGACTTTTATATAATATTTTAATAATTGTTTTTCTTTATAATTCCATGTTTAAAAAAAACTTTATTCCTTCAGAAGTTTTCATCATGAGTAGGGGTCTGTGGTCTTTACCAGAGTGTCAAAAATGTCCACGGCACAAAAAATCAATAACACTTGCCTTACATGTGGTTAACTCTCACTCAACTAGAGAGAGTGACTAAGGGTTATTATCACCACAGACACTCTACTGAGATCTCAAGAGAATGTCATTGAGTACAGGCTTTCATTTGTCCAAGGGCCTAACCCAGTTTTCTGGGTGCAACAGATTTGCTTCTTACATTCTATTCTCCTAACAAAGAGGATGAAAAAGCTGGGCTTCAAATCCTGGGGTCAGGTGCCTCCCCTCTCCACCCATCAGCTCATGCTTCCCTTTGTGGTGTCCACTGAAGGTGCAATTCTTGTTCTCATTCTCCCCTGGTTCTTTGGTGATGTAAACATTGTATCATGACACGCATGTCCTTGTGTTTCTGTGATTCACTGGAAACTGGAGTCTCCTACTTGCTCTTCAGTGTTAGTCCTATTCACAGATTTATTAGCTGTCCAGGTTTCCCCAATATTTCAGAGAAATAGTAGACAGGTTAACAGCTTTCAAGTAAGAAGATAGGTGAAGAGCTTTCAAGTAAGGATGCCAAGGTAGATTACCAGATCTTTGTGGGCCTCATCTGTTGTGCTCTGTAAGGGTAATATCCACCTCACAGGTTTATAGGCATTACGTGAGATGCAGAACATCATAGGTTCTCAGTAACTGTTAGTTCCTTCCCTTCTTTTCATTGGGGACCTATCTGGCTAAGGCAGCCTTCTCCACCTAACAGGAAACAATAATATATGCAAGAAGCAGAATCACTTCTTGCTTCTATCTAAGTGACTAGTTCAGAGCTCCACCTTGTGAAGCAGCCGGGTCTCTTATTTCCAAGATGGAGACTGCTATGCCTAGTTGATTGGGAATAGGGTGGCTTATTTCTAGAAAGGTAAGAGAAAAAAATGCTTTTTAAAGTAATGACTCACTTATAGGTTGCAAATTATATTTATTGTTATACAAAAGGCACAGTATTTCTAGCTTCTTAATAACTCAAAACTATATATGCTCGGATAAGTTTTAGTTTATCATTTATCTGTAATTTATTTAATAATGCCTAAGAGTTAACAAAAAAGAAGCTATAATTACTTCCAAAGAAAAATTAAGCACTAAAGAATACATATAGAAAAATATTTTTACAACAATTTTTTTAAATAAGGAGGAAAGTTTGGGGTTAATAGCACCTCTCTCTCTCTCCATAAATCCATATATACATAAATGGGATAAACTCATTTTAGCTAACTTAATTGACAAAATAAGATTTTTACTCCTTTAATGATTATTTATTTATTTATTTATTTGTTTATTTATTTATTTTTGAGACAGAGTTTCACTCTTATTGCCCGGGCTGGAGTACAATGTTGCAATCTTGGCTCACTGCAACCTCCATCTCCCGGGTTCAAGCAATTGTCCTGCCTCAGACTCCCGAATAGTTGGGATTACAGGCGTGTGCCATCACGCCCAGCTAATTTTGTATTTTTAGTAGAGACAGGGTTTCTCCATGTTGATCAAGCTGGTCTCGAGCTCCTGATCTCAGGTGATCTGCCCTCCTCGGCCTCCCAAAATTCTGGGATTACAGGCATGAGCCACTGCACCCAGTCACTCCTTTAATGATTATTATTGAAATGTGAATGGTTGTTTTAAGTACTTGTTTAATGGCTGCTTATCTGACTATTGACATATGAATTGCTCTTGAAACACATTTGCTCCTTCATTGTCTAAGTTTACCTGTTGAGATTGATACACCTGTATCTGTATCTATAGCTACACCTATCTGTGCATCTGTAGTTGAGAGGCTTTGAGGCTTTGAATTAATTCATAAAAAAGTTTTTCAAATAAGCAATTATTAATTTGGAAAAAAAATCTCAGTAATAAATATAAAGGAATGGTGATTAGAGGCTTTAGGGAAATATTCAGGAGAAGACAGGCAGGCTGTATATAAAGGTGCTCAGGCCCTTTACTAGTAATCGCTGCTGAGAAACCTTTGGTTCAATTCTGAGCAGGCATGTGGCACAGGAGCTTGTTTTTACAAAAAACAAAACCAAAAGCATGTGCTGGTATTCCTGGAAAGATAGCAGGTCTAACTTGTGTGAGAAAAATTTAAAGGAAGAAATAATAAGATGAAAAGATGTGGATAATTACCACTTAAAATATTCCAAGTATGTTCAGGTTTAAATTATTCAAAAAGATAAGAAAAACATTCCTTCAAGAATATGATACTTTTACTCAGTGATTACCACAATGGACAAACCTGGCTGACAAGTCAGCCTAGTGCTTGGGATTTTAGGAGATGGGGATTCTAAAATGAACACTTTGAGAAAAAGACATTCTAGACACTTGATTATGATTAGGAAATATGAAATGAAATTATGATTCAAACCAGGTTTCCTGAAGTTAGATTATGCCATATTTTCACTTAAGAACCTAGTAGAAAGGAAATAGTACAAACACCTAATTTTAGTCGAGGAAACTCTGTGGTGGGAGGAGGGAGGATTCAAAGATTGTTGATATCTCTCCCGACTGCTCCATGTGGCAGAACCAGTGTGAGAACTCAGGAAGCCAGACCGCAGTGCTCTGTTCCTTCCATCGTTGCATCTTAGTTGTTTCAAGGAAGCAATGAATGAGGAATCAAATACGTGCACAGTGTTCAGGCTTATCCAGTGGATATTAAGATGATTTCTTGCTCTCCTTTTCCTCCAAAGTACTATAATACCATTGAATGAGGGAAGTGCTTACCCTTTTCCAAATTAAGGAGCTTGTCTTTCTCTTCTACTTAACCCATGCTGTCCTGGAAGCATGCCCACAAACCCAACACCACACAGCCCACGGTCACAGTGCCGCTTATCCTTCCTGTGAGGTTCTACTCCTTGCCTGCATTTAGAAGAAGGAATCATTCTTGGTACAAATCAACAGTGCGTGTCTGCGGTGAGAAGAGCTTCTGACTCAGTGTGAGTTTCAGTGCCTTCCGAAACCACTGGTAGGAAAAGACATAGATGATGGGGTTGCAGGCTGAGTTGAAGTAAGCAAACCAGATAAAGATGTCAAAGACCAGTGGGGGTGTGATAAAGTGAAGGAGGCTGTCGACCATCGTGTCTATGGTGAAGGGCAGCCAGCACAAGAGGTATATGCCCACAGCAATGCCCAGAGTCTTGGCAGCTTTTCTCTCATGCTTGGCAGCCCCAGCCAGGCTATTGCTCAATGTAGTAATCTGCTGAGCCTGCCTGGTAGCTACCACAAAGATCTTCACATACAAGCTGATCATAATGAGGCAGGGGACAAAGAACAAAGGGAAGTTTAACCAGCCCCAAAATTTATTGAGCAGCAGCTGGCAACTGCCCACACAAGGCGTCTCTTCCAGCCACTGGCTGAGCCTTGTCTCTACCACATCTGTGTAGAGGAAGAAGGAAGTGTATGTTGCGGGCACCCCCCATCCTGCTAGGATGTACCTGAGGGCCACCCTCACTGTGAACTTGGAGGGATAGAGCAGGGGGTCACAGATGGCACAGTGGCGGTCAATGGAAATGAAACATAGATGGAAGATGGAGGTGAGGCAGAAGAGGGTGTCCAGGTAAGTGTGCAGGCGGCAGAGGAAGTCCCCGAAGAACCAGCAGCTCTCCACTGAGCGAATGGTGCTGAGGGGCAGCACGAGCAGACCCAGAAACATGTCAGCCAAGGCCAGGGAGAGCAGCAAGAAGTTGGTGGGTGTGTGAAGCGCTTTGAAGTAGGACACAGCAAATGCTACAAATAAATTCCCTAGCACGATAATCAGCATGCCTGCTGCACAGGCCAGGTAGATGACCAACTGGATGGCCAGAGTATGTACTGTCCTGGGGCAAGACCCATTCACCTGGTAGCAGAATGCCGCAGGGTGCTCTTCAGCACCTTGGATAAAGACAGCTCTCATTTATGGTTTCCACTCTTCCTCTGTCTGAGAACTGGCCACCTTCTCCACTGCGGGGCAAAAAAAAAAAAAAAAACTATCTGCTAAATACTCACAAAGTGAAATGAAGAGGAGGAAACTAAAGTACAATTTGGAACCTAGTGCATGTCCCTGGGTACTGAATCAACTGTGCCCTGAAAATCAAATGCAGCATGGTATTCAAGGTTTCATGAGAGTTATTTCTGCTAGCCCTAGTTTATATGACTAGGTAGTTTAAAACGAGTGTACATAGTATTCTTAAAGAAAGAAAAGAAGGATGTAAACTGAATGTTTCCTCAAAGAAACCTTGATTATATCAGTAGGTAGTATTAAATAATAGAGAGTGTCTCTTGCATTTTGATAAGGTACTTTTTGTCAAATGTAAAGTGAAATTTAAAGCAATGATCTGAATCAAGTGACCAATTCATTCTTGTTAAATTATTCCTTGGAAAAAGTGTAAGTTCTAGTTTCCCTCTTTAAGAATTACATACATTGACAATAAAATCAGCAGATTAAGCTTTTTAGCTACATGTCAACTGTTCCCAAGAGAAGAATTCAGCATGCAAATACTAATAATTAAAAGGGTAGAAAATTGCTCTAGTTTAGTTTTAAATGCTGCACATTTTATGATGATAGCATAAAGCGTTTACACATCTTGGTAGAACTATTTGATAGGCAAAATGATTTTATCTGTTTAACATCGTAAATCTGTGAACTATTAACCAAGTCCTAATATATTGAATTCAGGGTTTCTAAGCTACTTACACAGGTAGGAATCAGAATCCCTTTCTGGGAAGAAATGTTTCTTGGAGCAGGTGGACATAGGGAATGTTAGAGTACTCTTCTGTTGGCCACAATGACAGATGTGCAATCAGTTAATGATTTTATACTCTCAATAGAAACTACTCCTCCATGTGCTATGATACAAATAAGCTGTGAAGAGGCACCATGGGACCTAGTTTGCACTATTCGCAAGTCTCAGTTGTTTAAGGTTCCTCAGTACAGAATCACTTACCCTGACAATTAATTACAGATAAAATGTAAAGACACTGGATGTATATATTCTTTTTTAGTTCTTCAGTTCTGGGATGTTTTGAAGGTATTCTTGCCTGCTAATGGCTGCTATATATTCTCTAATTTCATTTTTAGTGACTTCTTTATTTCTCTTCTGCTTTAGGGTTATTTGTGTATATTTCTCTCAACATGAGAAATCGCTGAGAATAATTGATCATGAGTTTTTTGCTTCATCAAGGGGTGGTTTGTGACTTCTACACAGGATTCATTATTATGTGTTTTTTGAGCACTGTATTTTGTGGTGGTGAAAGAAAGCATAGTAGATGAAACAGTTTACCTGGAAAAAGAATAGTTAAATTACTGTTTCATCCTTTCCTGTGCCATCACCTAACCTCTCCCTCTGTTTCCCCATTGGTAAGATTATGTACAATTATACCTGTGTAACTTGATTTCACAGGGATGTTATCAAGGAAAATAATATGTTGAGTCATTTTCTGCTCTCTGCCTCTTGATATCTTAGAAGCTGGTATGCCTCTTTATGGTTACAGAGAAACCACTTCACAGGATCAGTCAAACTAAAGTTGTAAAAATGACAGAATTCTAGAGATGACACTAAATTGCATCTGCCAGAGGGGCCTGGAAAAGGAGGTGGGTCAGGTTATAAAGAAAGAAGGAGGTTGGTATGCACCTCTCCTTTCTCTACAAATCCATGGCTAAACCCAGTGTTTTCCAAGGCAAAGCTCCTTTGGCCTGGTGACCACTGGAATCTTGCCTTATCCCAGCTTCATATGTGTGGAAATAAATTTCTGGCTCTAGAACTTAATTAGACCAAGAAAGAATATTGCATTACTATGTACCTTGAAACTCCTTTAGCTTAAAAGTCATAATGCACATATAATTGTCTAAGGAGTCCTATGACCTTACATTTAATTTGACCAAGAATCTGTGAAAAACACAAACAAATGTCTTGTAGCTGGAATAGGACTGAAGAAGAAACAGAGAAAGGTTTTTGGTTCTGGGATAGATTACATCAAACCTACTAAAATGTAATATGTAACACAATTGTATTTGAAAATATACAGTCAGAATTTTATAGACTGTTTCTAGTGTGGTCTCTATGTCTCAGATTACTTAACACCACTGTGTCCAGTTTTCTCATCTATTAGTTGAATATAATACATTATCTATGTCACAATTTTGTTGTGAATATTAATGAGTTAAAATTCATAAAGTGCAGCCTCTGGCATGTAGAAAGTTGAGTTGGGCAGACAGGAGTTTCAGTGGATATCTAGTGCATAAAACTCTTAACCTTCCCAAGTTAGGGCTCTTATCCCTTCTTCCACTGACTTTTAGAAATACATTCCATTACATAACAATCACAGGCAAAAGTAATTGGATTCTGGATCTTCTAAAGTTTCTCGCTTACCTTGGGGGTTCACTAATGTTGCAGCAAGCTGCTAAAGGTCTTGAATAGAGGAACGTTTTGATTTCTTTTAAATCTCCCCACTGCGTCCCGTGTAGCCTCCTCTGCACTGTACTCACAGGTTGAAATAACTAGTGCCCAGTTCCCAAAGACCATACTATGTGTCCCACTCACCTGCTTTGTAAATACTCTGTACTTTCTTCTTTTACAGCACCCTTGAGGCACTAGGTTACAGATTAGCATTTACTTCTGGTCCCCCATCCAGTATAACCTTCATGAGAGGATGTACTGTATCTTATTCACCAATACGACCTGATACCTATCACAGTTCCTGGGTGTGTTATTATTAGTTATTATTATATTAAGGTTCTTGTTAGTCACAAGAAAAACAAATTGAATGTAATTGATCAGTCCCTGAACAAACTAACATTGTAGGAATGGTATGAATAGATCACTCACATTGTGTGACTTTTATCAGTAGCTTTTCTCCTAATACTTAGGTACTAAATCTGTTATGAGACATGGGGAGCAACTCAATTTAGAAGTCGTACTGTTATTACATGATTATATATATATATACACACACCTGAAAGACTCCACCAAAAAACTGTTAGAACTAATAAATAAATTCAGTAAAGTTGCAGGATACAAAATCAACACATAAAAATCAGTGTTTCTATATACTAATAGCAAACTATCTGAAAAAGAAAATCAAGAAAGCAATCCTACTTACAATAGCTACAAAAAATGAAATACCAGGAATACATTTAACCAAAGAGGTGAAAGATATCTGCAATGAAAACTATAAAACACTGCTGAAAGAAATTTCAGAGGACATAGATAAGTGGAAAGATATTCTATGTTCACGAATTAGAATAATTAATATCGTTAAAATGTTCATACTACCCAAAGTAATCTACAAATTCAATACAACCTTATTAAAATACAGTAACATTTCTGACATAAATAGAAAAATAATCCTAAAATTAATATGGAACCACAAAAGACCGTGAATAACCAAAGCAATCTTGAGCAAACAGAGCAAAGCTGTACACATCATATTACCTGACTTCAAAGTATATTACAAAGCTATTATAACCCAAATAGTATGCTATTGGCATAAAAATAGATGCATGTACCAGTGCAAAATAATACAGAACACAGAAGTAAATCTATGTACTTACAGCCAACTGATTTTATCTATGTACTTACAGCTAACTGATTTTTGACAGTTAAGAACACACATTGGGAAAAGGAAGATCCTTTCAATAAATGGTACTGGGAAAATGAAACATCCACATGCAGAAAAGTGGAATTAGACCCCTATATGTCACGATATACAAAAATCAACTCAAAATGAATTAATATATGTAAGACCTGAAGCTACAACATAGGGGAAACACTTGATGACATTGGTCTGACCAAAATTTTTTTAGGTAAGAACTCAAAAGCACAGACAACAAAAGCAAACGTAGACAAATGGGATTGGATCAAACTAAAAAGCTCCTGTGCAACAAAGAGAGCAAGTAACGGAGTGAAGAGACGACCTGCAGAGTAGGAGAAAATACTTGCAAACTCTACATCTGAAAAGAGGTAAGGAACTTAAGCGGCTCAATAGCAGAAAAAGCAAATAATCCGATTAAGAAATGGGCAAAAGACTGAAGCAGACATTTCTAAAGAAAAACATCGAAGACATACAAATGGCCAATAGAAATATTAAAAAATGCTCGGCATCACTAATTCAGAGGTCCTCAACTCGTGGGCCACAGACTGGTACCAATTCCTAATCCCTGGGCCATGGACCAGGGTTCCAAAATTGTTTTGGAACAAGAAATGGAGGTGGAAGTAACATGTATCTTATAATGGCACCAGTAATGGTACTCGTTTGTGGCCTGTTAGGAACTGGGCCGCCCAGCAGGAGGTGAGCAGTGGCAAGCGAGCATTACCACCTGAGCTCTGCCTCCTCTCAGATCAGCAGCAGCATTAGATTCTCAAAGGAGCACAAATCCTATTGTCAACTGTGCATGCAAGCGATCAAGGTTACGCGCTCCTTATGAGAATCTAACTAATGCCTGATTATTTGAGGTGGAGCAGTTTCATCTTGAAACCATCGTCTCCACAACCCCATTTGTGGAAAAATTGTCTGCCACAAAACTGGTCCCTGGTGACAAAAAGGCTGGGGACTGCTGACTAATTATCAGGGACATGCATATCAAAATCACAGTGAGATATCACTTTGTCCCAATTAGCATAGCTATTATAAAAAATGCAAAAAATAAAAAATGCTGGTATGGATGTGGAGAAATGGGAATATTTATATACTGTTGATGTGAATATAAATTAATATAGCCATTGTGGATAACAGTATGAAGGTACCTCATAAAATTAAAAATAGAACTGCTATCTGATCTAGCAATGACACTACTGGATATTTATCCAAAGGAAATTAAATCAGTATGTTGAAGAGATATCTGTACTCCCATATTTATTGCAGTACTATTCACAATAGCCAAACTGTGGAATCAACCTAAGTGTTCATATATGGATGAATGGATTTTAAAAAAGGTATATACACACAATTGAATACTAAACAGCCATAAAAAGAATGAAATTCTATTATTTGTAGCAACATGGATAAACCTGGAGGCCATTATGTTAAGTGAAACAAGCCAGTCACAGGAAGACAAATATTACAGTCTTACTCATGGTGGAATCCAAAAGAGCTGATCTACTGGAAGTACAGAATAGAATAGTGGTTACCAGAGGCTGGGGAGGGTAGGGAGGAGTGGATGGTAAGGAGAAATTGGTAAATAGGTACTATGTGCAGTTAGGAGAAATAAGTTCCGGTGTTCTGTTTCACAGTGGGGTGACTATAGTTAACAATATTGTATTGTATGTTCAAAACAACTAGAGGAGAGGACTTTGAATGTTCTCACCACAAAGGAATGATAAATGTTTGAAGTGATGAATATGCTAAATATCTTAATTTGGTCATTACACAGTGTATGCATGTACCCCATTCATATGTACAATTATGTGCCAATTTACAGTAAAATTAAAAGAAGTTATGTTGCTGCTCTAGGAGAGGTTTTATTGGACAGAAGGGTCTGTGGCCCCCAGAGGTAGCACAAGAGTAATGGGATCCAGGAAGCAGTTTCAGAGGAGCAGGGAGGAAGCACAGAGAGGATGGTCATGAGACTCACAAGAAGAACATAGGCCCAGGGGTCAAGAGGCTGGAATTAATCTCCAGCTGCATTTGACTGAGTCTTACGGCCTTGAACCATTCTTGGTTCCAGTGTCATCATGTTGCCTTTCCTAGTCTCATTTCCCACTTTGTTCTGTTTTCATTTTTTTATAAACATACTTTAAAAAATAATCTAGTCAGGTCTCTTTTTCTTGTATACATTCATGTAAGCCATTCTTAAATCCTTTTGGAACAAGGGGTGAAAGTGGAAGTAACATATATCTTATAGTTACAGTGAATCCTTGGAACCAACAGTACCAATTTAAGGAATATGTCCCAGGGAGATGATCACACAAGATAAACTATGCATGCTAAAGGATATTCTGTGAAGCATTATTAATAGTAGTAAAAAATGGAAACAACCTGAATGTGCTCTAGTAGGGGATTGATTAAACAAACTATAGTAACTATAGTACAATTCATGCAATAAGATCTTTTGCAGTCATTAAAATTAATGATATAGTTCTATTGCTACTGACCAATATATTCATGACATTTTCCTGAATAAAATCAACAGATACCAAAAGACAGAAAACAAAATTAGCAAAATCGATCCCTGTGGGTCCATGTATACATGGAGAGAGTTGACAGTGGGTCTCTGGTTGGTTTTGGAAGTACTTTTCTGGAGTACTTGAAGTTTCATTTTATTCTTTGTAATAAGAATGCGTAACTTTTACCAAAGAGGAAAAAATCTATATTTTTACTCCAAGGAAAAAAAAATGGGTCATGGTTGTGCTCAGATTTTAAACTTTGTCCCAGGTCTCCTAGCCAGTGACAATATAATCTTTGTACTGTTAGCTGTTCATGAAATCTACCAGAGTAGTACTCTAGACTAAAAATTATCTAGATCGCCTAGCTCCTTCTAATTTTGAATACACCTATGCATATTTGAGAAATTTTTTTTCATAAGGATTTGAAAATGTTTCATGGAATATTTAGAGATTGTTACTTAATTCTCATTTATGGTCTGGAGTGTTGCTATCAAATTCTAGAAACCAAATTTGTTTTCAAATTACCACCAACTTTAACAAAATCAATTGTAATGAGACTGTGTTAATTATGATAACCTGAAATTATGAAGGCAGATGGAAGTGTTCTTAGTACAAGCTCAAACTGGCAATCCTCACTCAGGTTCAGAGATTCTCTTGCTATAGCATGTTGTCTATGGACAGTCTTTACCTACCTTTGAGAGCACATAGGACAGAATAATTCTTGATTCCTCAAAATCTGTCTGATATGATTTGGGTCTGTGTCCCCATATAAATCTCATGTCAAATTGTAATCCTCAGTGTTGGAGATGAGGCCTGGTGGGAGGTGATTGGATCATGGGGGTAGATTTTTCCCTTTGGTGCTATTCTCTTGATAGTGTGTGAGTTATCACGAGATCTGGTTGTTTACAAGTGTGTAGCACCTCCCTCCTGCCTCTTCCTCCCACTTCAGCCCTGTAAGATGTGCCTGCTTTCCCTTTGCCTTCTGCCATAATTGTAAGTTCCCTGAGGCCTCCTCAGCCATTCTTCCTGTACAGACTGCAAAACCTTGAGCCAGTTAAACTTCTTATTTATAAGTTACCCTTGGCCTAGCTCCACTCTGCACCCGGGTTTTCTTCCTCTCTGCTGACGTTGCTGAGCAACAGTGGTCTCAGGTCTACCACTGAATTCCTGGGTAAGGATGCAGAACAGTAGCTACCCAGTGGCAACAGCTTACCACAGACTTTGCCACATGCCCTGTCTTTGCAATTTCACTTCAGTGGGTGAAAGTACTTGCTTAAACTTGCTTCCTCATGCTGATTTTCAGGAAGTTGGCTTAGTGACCCCTTCTCTGATGCTCTAACTCCACTTCCCCAGCTTTCCCTTGACTCTAACAGAGGCGCTGGTTCCCTTACCAAACCTGATGCTACAGTCCTTTGGTCAAAAATGCAGGCAGTCTCTCCACAACCCATGCCAGGCTAAATTTTCTTCTGCTATGCTGTCTTGGCTTCATTGTGCCTGGCTCTGCCATAACACATAGTACCCTGTAGTGTAACTGAGCAGCTATGGTCTCTCCTATGAAGTCAAAATTCTCGTGAGGCCAGGGTTTGAGTTTTATTTATCTCTGAACCGCAAGCAATCAGAGCAACACTTGGCACATAGTAGGTGCTCAATAAATGTTCATTGAACCGAGTGGCTTTTAATACAGAGAGCAAGTATTATGGAAGTTACCATTCCCCCTGAGATAATGGCTACTCTGCTCAACTTAGATGAGTCCTGGGAAGAGGAGATTTGGTTTAGGAATGAAAATGCTTCACTCTCCTTGACCTAGCCAAGGAAGAGCATGTGGAGCTGTTCTGAGAAACAATTGAGCTAATGTTTGTGGACACCCATGTAAAGTTCAATCTGGGAGGATAATGAATATGTTGTGTACACACTTATGCAAGACATGGATGCATCCCCACTATGTGTACACACAGGCTGCATACATACATGTATCAAAAGTGTATATTGGGAGAAAGAAAGCATATTTTCCTAAACTTTTTATTCATTTATCTCATTTAGTAAGACAGTCCGATTTTATCAAATATTGCAAATCTCACATCAATTCTTTCTGAAAAGGGGTTTAAGCCAAAATCATTACAATTGGAAGTAACTACAACTGTCTGCGTCCTTCTCCCCTTCCATGTCACAAGCATCCTCCATAACTCAGACTTTCTGTATGCCCAGGCTCTCTCCCACTCCCCTAACAAGCAATGACAATCTCAAGAAAGATTTAGATAACTCAAACATACAAGGCTGTCAATGATTGTGGAAACTAACTTTGCTTTTGCATCTGATGTTTTCAAGTTAAAGTGAGAAAATCTCTATATGATTTAAGCCAAAAGACTCAAATTCTAGATCCCCAATTTGGAATCTCAGGAGTCAGCAAGACTTGGGAGAGATTCTTTTTATTGGAGTTGTCTTTCCCCAAAGCCCAGAAATGGACCACTTTGGTAGCTTTAGTATACTTGGAAGGCTAGATCTATGACTCCTACCTAGATACTCATTACGCCAACTGGAAGGATCTCCTTATCTAGTCAATTCATGCCCCTACTTGTGTGGAGAAGGGGCATCCAAGATTCCCCACCAGAAAAGAGTCCTATTGAATGAGGAACACAACCTAAGCAAGGGCAGGAAACAGGCTTAGGGTGGAAGAGTCAGCGTGGAAGATCATGCCTGTGACAATCATCCTCAATGCCTTGCGAAACCAAGGATAAAACATGCCATATATGATGGGATTGAAAGCCGAGTTGAAATAGCCTAGCCAGAGGAAGACATTGTACAGATCTTCAGGGGTTGTAAAATTAATGAAAGGATCTGTGATCGTCAAGACAAAGAAGGGCAACCAGCACAACACAAACACTCCCATGACTATTCCTAAGGTCCTGGTGGCCTTGCTTTCTGTTTTAGAGGATGTCATTTTTTTGCTTTCTGACCCAGCCTGTTTAGTCCTAGAACCTGTGCCAATTTGCTTAGCATGCTTCCTGGCTACTGTGAATATGTGTATGTAAATTCCCACCATGGTCGTCCCAGGGAGAAAGAAAGCTATAAAGGAGGCCAGTATCCCCCAGAGCTTATTAAATATTAACACACACAAACCTGTGCAATCAAAGACTGCAACAAACTCTTCTGCACCAATTATGTTTAGTTTTGAGAATACCAGGCCAAAGGCAAAAAGCATGGGAATGGACCAACTGATGAGTAGAGTTCTATGACAGGGATGGTAATTCTGGCGACATATTGCAATGGGTCACAAACAGCATAGGAACGGTCAACTGAGATGAAGCAGAGGTGAAAAATGGAGGTGGTGCAGAGCATGATGTCGCAGCAGCTGTGGACTTTGCAAAAGAGGTCTCCAAAATACCAGCAGGACTCGATGGATCTGATCATACTGAAGGGCATAACCACACAGCTCAGCAAAAAGTCAGTGGTGGCCATGGAGAGGATCACGAAGTTGGTCGGGGAGTGGAGCTGCTTGAAGTGAGCGATGGAAATGATTATGATCATGTTGCCCAGCATAGTCATCACTATAGCCCCGATCATGACCAGGTACATGGCCCAGACAGTCAGCACCGGCCTCACATTTCTAGGGCACGAATGGTTAACTGAACTAAAGCAAAATTGTACCGTTGGGGGGTTCTGAGGGTCAGACAAATTCATCGTCTTTGTCTTATGGGTACTATGAATCTTGTTCAAAAGGGCTGTGTTCCTTTCAGTTCTGTGTGAGAAAGACACAGTACAACAATACAAATCACCAGCAGCACAGCTTTTTTTCAGAGGCCAAATTAAGCCTGCATGTACAATCCAAGTCTGAATTCCCTACTAACCAGGAGCACTGCTTCCTAAAACTTTGCATGCATACAAAGTTAGGCATCTTTTTTTTTTTTTTTTGAGACGGAGTCTCGCTCTGTCGCCCAGGCTGGAGTGCAATGGCCGGATCTCAACTCACTGCAAGCTCCGCCTCCCGGGTTTATGCCATTCTCCTGCCTCAGCCTCCCGAGTGGCTGGGACTACAGGCGCCCGCCACCTCGCCCGGCTAGTTTTTTGTATTTTTTAGTAGAGACGAGGTTTCACCGTGTTAGCCAGGATGGTCTCGATCTCCTGACCTCGTGATCCGCCCGTCTCAGCCTCCCAAAGTGCTGGGATTACAGAGGCATCTTTTTAAAACACAGATTCTGATTCTGGGGGAGGGCTGAGAGTTTGCCTCTAAGCTCTCAGCAGATGCCAGTGTTGTTAGTTCAAGAACCACCCCTAGAATAGGAAGGGGCTGAAGAAAACTGGATTGCTATTAGGTCATCCTCGTCTCAGTAATGCAGGTGAATGCACATTCCAGTTACCTTAATATTAACCTTAACTCAGGATTCCAAATCCGTAGGCAGATTGAGTTTTTCCTGTCCCACTTATATTGGACAATTTTTAAACAATAAAAGCTCCTCAAGGATTATGAAGAACTATGGAACTATTTTTTAATGTTTAGCTTAATCAATAATTATGATCTGAAGATTACGCTGATACTTCTTTTTAGCTTTATGCTTGGGCATTTGCCAGTGCTTTCCGTCCTGCCACTTATGACATACTATTCAATTAAGGAAACATTTCTGTCTCCAGCATGGAGAACAACATAGTTTTTAGAGTTTTGAGCTATATTATGGCAAATTAAAAATATACTGAGGATAACAAAATTATACTTGAACAATTAAAAATATAAAGGAAAAACCCACAAATAAAAGATTCTATAATCTGTGGCTTATCTCCTTTCGTTTAGCAGCTATATTCATGAATCCGAATTCAAGTTGAGGTCCTCTCCCCCCGTTTTTGTCTTATATTCATAACAAACGTGATATGTGTGAGTGTTCACTGCTTAATCTATCATTTTGTATAATTAATACTGTTGCCCTTATAATGTGAAAATAATGAGACTTACTCACCCAGAGTATGACATGGTTTGATTTGTTTTTCCAGTGCCGGAGCTGGATGTGTAATTCTGGTGACCAATGCGATCTAAGGCCAGTTGAAATGGACTTTGGCCTGAGAATAGGCTAAAACTAAATGGTCCATTGGGAAAATGAACCCACAAGCACGTCCTCACCAGATTTAATTGCGAAAGACATTAATAAAAATACAAGCACCTTTAAAAATACTATTTTCACTATTTGCTATAATAGCTTAGCAATTATCTCCAATATCTGTGTATTATTTGAAATGTTACCATTATGATATGTTTTATTTGCTCTGGGTATAGTAACTTGATTTCTTAAATTGTTTTAGGGTTTTTAAAAAAATACCAGTCACATACCAAACGATTAAGTTGTACTTGAAACACCAAACCATAGGGAAATAAAATGTAAGAAGAACAAAGATGTGTTCCGTTCCTTTATAAAGTGCAGACTAGCAATCAGAATACACAAAATAAATTGTTTACTAGTCACTTTGGTTCCAAAGCTCTAAAAGGCTGCAAATAATCAAATCTTAATATCTGATACTTTATTTAATAAGTTAAATTTAGCCTGCTGTTTATCTCCCCTGCATTTGTAATTTAAAAACTTTTCCTCAATTCTTTTAAAATTCTTTTAAAAATCAACCTTTAAGAAAGCTAACTACAAAGTCACTTCAGCATTTGTGACTATATATTCATAAATAGAGCATTTCCCATACAAAATTTTACATTTCATTATATAGGTTTTAAAGTTTTAAGTTCCATGTTTGAAAATCTGTTCACTGAAAGAATATAAGTTAACCTCCTCGGTTTGTAAAGTGAATTTACTTATTTATTTATTTATTTATTTGAAAAACATGGCATGAAACAACTTCTAGAAATTAACAGTATTCTCTCATATATTACAGTTACACATATTAAGGAAATGGTTAAACATTTAAGTGTTAGATTAAGACAAGAAGATAGAGTAAGACACACACATATATTTTTAAAATTATTACATGGGTGAATTGTTAAGGTAATGTCAAAGATAAGAATAATTTCAAACTCCTATCTTAAGGTCTTGGCGAAAAGTTATGAAAACAAGTAACCACATGCAAATGTGACTGCTGGCTTGCTTGTTTGCTAAAGGGAAATGATTATACAATTAAATCAAGTTGGAGTTTTGTTTATTATTTAAAACTTAACAGAATAGAGATTCCTTTTATTTGGAGATTCGCCTTCGGAAAAGATAGATACAGCATTTTTTTTAACAAAATAAAATAAAGTTAAGCCCTTTATGACATCTCACTTTTATCATTGGATATGATTGTGCCTTTTTCTCTTTTTTACTGATAACATTTCCCCAAGCATCAGCAACAAAGGGCTAAATTAATTATAACATTGCAAACAACCACCCATGGAAATTATTAGTTATTTCTTCTAGGAGGCAGAAAGAAACATCCGTTGACAATTCTGGAGAGAAGAGCAAGAATTGCATAGTTTTTTAGTTCAAATGTAGTTCTTTAAGGGAGAAGATGATAGACTAATGAAACATTATACAAGAACTCTGAAATAATAATTTTGAAAATGTAAACAATTATTGGAATTTCAAGGAAAAGGGGATTTTATGCAATAATTTTTTTCTCCAGTACTAGAACTCTAAAAGTATATTAGTATATACATATTTCCATCAAATAAAAAGGGGGAAATATAGCTCAACTACTTCAACAATGCATTGTAAATAAATGGAAAAAAATTAGGAGAGGACATATCATACCTGCTTTATCAGGCATGATTTTTCTCTTACTGGTTACATAGCCCAAACAATCTACTTCTGCAGCCACTTTCACAAAAATAGTAATTTTGTCTTACTTTGATGTATCTCATCCATACAATAGTGGAATAGGTAAGGGAAATTATTTGTAAGTTAGACTTAAGAAAGATTTGCTGTGGGTCTTCGCATCATTGTTTCTTTCAGATCTCAGCGATTTAAGAAAATGAGCCAGATTTATTTTTATGGGTCAGTATTTTAAGAGGGGTATCTTTCAACATGCAAAAATAGCAAACGAAGAAAATAAACCTATCTGATTTTTTTCTGTCCTAATATATTCTCCTTTGGCTTGCCAAAATTTGGCTACTTAGGCTGGTGAAATTAATATCATTGAAAGGTGAGTTATCTGGTTCCTTACCAAGCAAATTTGCACTGTGTTCTCTCGCTGTCTGCCCTGCTCATTTCCTAGGAACCTGGGACCACACTATTGTAGGTAGGCTCCTAGCAGGCTGTGCTGTTACCAGTATTTATGCCTAAAATACGCCTCTAGGGGCAGTGTCCTATGTCCTGCTTTTGACCAGTGTGTCTTTTCACAACCTTCAGTGTGCTGCCAGCAAGAGATTAGACTAAGTCACTAGAGAAATGGCCCTGGGAGGGGGCTTCTGTTCTGTGCAAACATTGCTATGACCTCAGAGGGACAACAAGGACTAGCCTCACACAAGAACAAAGGTAGGAAGAATGAAAAAGAGGGAAGGAAGGAAGGAAGAGAGGAAGGAAAGAATGGTGGGAGAGAGGAAGGAGAAAATGTAGTTGAAATACAACTCATGCTCTGTCCACTTATTACCAAATGCTAGATAATGCATTCATCCTGTGAATTCTTTAATCTCTAGTAAAAGTTTGGCTCATTTATATCTTTTCTTGAGCCCACGGAGGTCAAGGTTGTAGTGAGCCATGATTGTGCCACTGCATTCTAGCCTGTGTGACAGAGTAAGACCCTATCTCAAAAAAAAAAAAAAAAAAGAAAGAAAGAAATGAAAAGAAAAGAAAATTGTCAGCAATTATTTGGGACAAATCTAATGATGCAAAATTAGTATTCTTATTTAGTACAAACAATAGTCAATCAAAGCCAGTTTTTCCCATTGTAAATCTTAGGATATGTGCATTTGCATGAATGTATTATGTGCATATAATCAATACATTTTCTCTCAAAAAAAAAAAAAAAAAGAAATGACAAGGGAAATCGATATCGCTGGTATTCATTTTGGAAATGATCTTTATATATTTGTCATTTATAATATTGATAATATTTAAGAGAATTTAGCATATTAAAATACTTAAAATAACTTTGTGATTACCACTTAAAATATATTATTAAATAATTGATTTAGACATAATTTTTAAGTTGAAAGGCACAAGAGAAGTTTAATGTAAAAGGTATTATAATTTTAGGATCTTCAATTCACTGTATTTGTAAGTAAGTTTACAATTTAAGTATTATGGAAGTTTTTATGTGTCTGATAATTAAATCATCAATAAGAGAACTTATTTAATAAATTCAGATAAAATACTAAGGGAATTAAATTCACTAGTCTGTAACTGCCACTTGAAAGCTGTTAAAAGTTGCTAAATGTATATACAGAATAACTTCTGTTTATAAGTTATAAATTAAATAAAGTTTATAAATTAGAAGCTAAATAAAAGTTACATATTAAGTAAAATTTTAAGGAAGATCTAGGCTTTTCAATATTATTTTCTAAATGAAATATTGGTTATAAAAGCCAAAATTACTTTGACATTTCTTTTCTTTTTCTCTCTCTCTTTTTTTTTTTTTTTTTTTTTTTTGAGATGGAGTCTCTCTCGGTTGCCAGGCTGGAGTGCAGTGGCTCGATCTCGGCTCACTGCAACCTCTGCCTCCCGGGTTCAAGTAATTCTCCTGCCTTAGCCTCCTGAGTAGCTGGGACTACAGGAGTGCGCCACCACACACAGCTAATTTCTGTATTTTTAGTAGAGACGGGGTTTCACCATGTTGGCCAAGATGGTCTTGATCTCTTGACCTCAGGTGATCCACCCACCTCAGCCTCCCAAAGTGCTGGGATTACAGGCATGAGTCACCGTGCCAGGCTGACATATCTTTTCTATACACAAAAAGAACACAGAAAACTCAAACTGATCTTAAAAATTAAAAAAGAAATTAGCCAAATGGAAGAGGATGGTGAATAGCCCCCACATAGGGCAAACAGGGTGAATGACTAACTGAGGGGGCAATGATTCCTTCAGAGGAGTATGCAGCTGGGAGGAGACATTCGATGTGCAAGGACAAAGAAGACCAAGTTGAGTACGTGCAAAATGTGATGCCTTTGGGAAGAATTTCAAAACTTTATCTCAGAGCAATGAAAAGCTACCTTCGTCAGCTCCGACAGGAAACAGATGGCACAGTCAACCTGGCTGATTGAGGAGAGCTTAATAAAGGACCATTTACTAGGGTGTGGTGTGGGCAGTGTTTAAGGGAACTAGAAAAAAGCAGTCTCATAGCCAGGGGTAGCAATAGCAGGGAACCACCACCTCAGCTAGACCAGAAGTGGCAGGGGAAGGAAGCAGTTATGGGAGATTTGAGAGGATGACTGCATGGAGAGGGACTCCAAATGGCCTTTCCTAGAGGAACACAACCAGCCCCAGGGCAATGTGGCAGAAAGGTTGCCTGGGATAAGTACCCGACTTCACCCTCCTTCCACCAGCTGATCTCCTGCAGGTGCTTCCCAATGGTGAACTGTCATCTGAAACCTTGAGCAGGAGAACTCCTTAATCCAGTTTGTACAGGCCAACCCCCTACCCAGACTGGGTGGAGAAGGCTTGGGGCCTATGAAAGGATCTAGCATAGAAACTGTTTAAAATACTTAAAAGAAAAGTGTCAATGCTAGATTACTGTGCAGAATCTATTGGAAAGCTGTGAAACTGGAGAGAAGAAGACAGGGGTGGGAGGCAAGGCACATTACAGATGAATTTCCAAATGAATATTTATATTCTTTAATGAGTACTCAATGTCTATCTTAATGAATATACACAGATCCCATATAACCTTACAGCTATAGGTTTCATGCAGCTACTTAGCTAAGTCTATCCAAAAAGATTATCCCAGGTCTATCTAGGTATATTTATACCTACAGACAGTTCTCATTCTAACAGCCATGTGCCAGTGTCCCAATACTGAAGCCAGCTGTCCCTATACTGCTCCCTCCCCTCTTTAAATTATCTAATGCTGCTTCCAGAGTAGTACATGGGCACACACACATACACACACACACACACATACACACACACACACGCACACACACACAAAGAGATAAACATATATACTGAAGTTTTTAGAGTAAAGATGTAGACACTACCTGGCTAATGGGATTATTTATATCCCAAACTTCAGCATCACACAATATACCTGTGTAACAAACCTACACATGTACCCCCTGAATCTTAGGTAAACATTGAAATTATTTTTTAAAAAGACTCATGCACCCATATATTCATCTCAGCACTATTCACAATAGCAAAGGCATGCAATCAACCCAGGTTCCCAACAACAGTTGATTGGATAAAGAAAATGTGGTATATACACACCATGGAAGACTATACAGCCATCAAAAGAATGGAATCATGCCCTTTGCAGCAACGTGTATGTAGCTGGAAACCATTATCCTAAGTGAACTCATGCAGTAACAGAAAACCAAATACCGCCTGTTCTCACTTATAAGTAGGAGCTAAACACTGGGTACACATAGTCATAAAAATGGTAAAAGTAGACACTGGGGAATACAAGAGAGGACAAGGAGGGAAGTAAGTTTTGAATAAAACTACCTACAGTTCACTATACTCACTACCTGGATGACGGATTCATCCATACTCCAAACATCAACATCGTGCAATATACCTAGGTAACAAACCTGATCATGCATCTCCTGATTCTAAAATAAAAGTTTAAATAAATATCCCTCCAAATTAAATAAATAAATAAGTGGAGAAACAAATATGAATTTTTAAAACAGGAACTGAAAAGAAGCCAAAAGTAGAAGGACCACCGGGTATAAACAATCTATCACTACAGAAGTGGAGAAAGTTAATTTTAATGTCCTCACCTGTGAAGGGAGAGGGCTGGCTGGGTGATGTCTACTGTCCTGTGAGACTGTCAGAAAGAAGGCACTTGGCAGTGCTTCTCACCCTAATGTCCCTTCCTAGATAGAGCCAAAATTATTCAAATCTAGATCAGCCCTTAGACTGGATTATCCGTTGGTAATTATGCAAAGGTAAATATCCTTTGGTAAAAATGAGAATATTTTACGGCTATCAATTATGCATTTATTAGGCACATTTACTATTTGCCTAACAAGTAGAGGGAATAAAAACTGTAACAATGGTGACAGGGAGGTAGCCCTTACTGACTTACAATGCCCTTTGAGATGGAAGTTGAGCCTGGATAATTTTCCATGATTGGATCTAGGACAAAGAGTATTTGGGTATTGAGAGAAAACAACTTAGAAAAGAGACAGGAAAAATACAAAATTAAAATATCCTATTTCAAAGTTTGACCTAAGGCTGACCTCGGTCAGGAAAAGAGGAACATTCGGCTGGGTGCACTGGGGGTGGATCATGCCTGTAATCCCAGCACTTTCGGAGGCTGAGGAGGGCAGATTGCTTGAGCCTATGAGTTCAAGACCAGCCTGGACAACATGGCGAAACCCTGTCTCTACTATAACTACAAAAGCTAGCCAGGTGTGATGGCACACACTTGTAATCTCAGCTACTTGTGAGGCTGAGGTGGGAGGATTGCTTGAGCCCAGGCGGTGGAGGTTGCAGTGAGCTGAGATTGTGCCACTGGACTCCAGCCTGGGTGACAGAGTGAGACCCTGTCTCAAAAACAAACTTACAAAAAAACTTAAATTGTTTTTTAAAAAAAAGGAAGAAAAGGGAATATTCTAGTCTCCTTCTCCTTTTCCTCTTCTCCCTCCTACAACATAATCCCAGGTATGAGGGGATTGTGGACATGACTGACATATGTGCTCATGTATTTCCCAACTCATGAAGGTTCTGTTGATCTCTTAATGCTTCACAGAAAAGTCACTGAAAAAATGTTCACCAAAGGTAATGATCTGATATAGATTGTAGGTATTATGGTGTGATGAAATTTGTTTGGGGGCACCCTAAGGAAGACTTTTGGAGAAAGTGGTTGAAACAAGGACAAGGAGAGACCTTGTGATTGCTGGCCAATCATGAAGACATACCAAGCAGATTAAGATGCTAGAGAAACAGGAACCAGAAAGTCATTTCAAATGTAAACCACAAAGTAAATAATCGCAAAAGCAAAAGCTCAAATTGCATATGTTGATTCATAATCAATCTGCCTCACCTATGGAAAACTCTTTGTAGTGAGCCTAAAGGTATCATAAAATAACTGAATAATTTATGAAATGATGGTTAATGATTCTCCCAAGACATATGATAAGGCAGGCCACTAGTTGATAATAAAGGCCGACCTTAAGGCACACTTCCTTCATGGACCCACAGGCCGCAATGATCTTCCTTTTCCTGAATTCCTAGAATGGTATCAGATAGGAACCAAAGCCAACACTTTATAAAAAATTCTTATATTGCTTTTTAATTGTCTCATGTATGTAAATCTAGGCCAACCTATTCTGAACTATGTTTTATATTTCTTTTGTACATTTTCCTCACCAGTTAGAGGTGAGTGTGGATTGGAAGTGAGTTAACAATTAACAAATAATTGAATAATAGATTTACCGGTCAAAGATAGTGAATGTACCTCTTGTGTAGGTGATAGAACACTTACCTCAATTACTGAAATTTAATAGTATCATGTTTGTAGTGTTCTGGGGATGTAAGGTATATGTCGCAAGTCAAAATAATAACAATCTCATTTGCAATATTCTATTCACTTTCACAACAGCTTTTTATTAATGTGCTTCAGGAAACAAATTTGCAGTTTCTGAATGGGAACTAAATATCTTTCCTGACACTATGTACTTGAGTGCTTTCTGAAACCATGGATAAAAAAAGCCATGAATAAGAGGGTTACAAGTAGAGTTGAAGTACCCAAGCCACACTAAAAGATCCAATATTAGTAAGGGAGTGGAGTAGTCTAGGTATGGGTCAATCAGAACAGCAAGGAAACAAGGCAACCAGCAAGCCAGAAACACCCCCATTACTATACCCAGGGTCTTCGCTGCTTTCCTGTCCTTTTTCTTGGATAGGTGTTTTTTCACTGCCCCCTTTGTGCTTTCAGGCACATGGCTGATGACTCGAGCATGCTGTTTGGAAACGATAAAGATTTTGCCATAAATACCAACCATGATGGAGCCAGGGGTAAAGAAACATGTAGTGAACAATATTGTCCCCCAAAATTTATTGAAAGTAAGGGCACAGAAATTGAAGCAAGCGACAAGTATCTTATAGCTCTGCATACCGGAAACATTGGCCTCGGATAGGACTAAACCAAAAGAAAAAAGAGCAGGAACTGACCAGCAAAATGCCAGCAGTCGCTTTATGGTGGAGCTCGTCATTCTGGTTGTGTAATATAAAGGGTAACACACAGCATAAAATCGGTCAATAGCAATGGAACAGAGGTGGAAAATGGAGGTCAGGCTGAGCATCATGTCAAAGCTCATATGGAATTTACAAAAGCCATCTCCAAAGTACCAGCAGCTCTCCACTGATCGCACCATGCTGTATGGCATAATGACAGAACCCAGCAGAAAGTCCGTGGTTGCCATGGAGAGGATCAGAAAGTTTGTGGGAGAGTGAAGCTGTTTGAAATGCGATATAGAAACTATTATAACCAAGTTTCCAAAAATAGTGATAATCATGACTCCAGTCATAACCAGATACATTATCACCCGGATATGAAAAGAGCGGTTTGTGGGAGGACAGGATTTATTTACAAATTTTGGACAACTGGATAGGTCTTTGGGAATGTAAGTTAGATCCATGGTGCTTTACCACTTGAAATTTCTTTCCAGAAGGATGAGTCACTGTTTCTTCTCTTCTTAAAATGATTCCAGTAAATTTCAGCTCCTAATAGTACAAAAGTGTTCAAAGTTATCTATTATTAATTCACTTCAGTTGCAATTTATTCAAATATTTTAAATTATATCAACTGTGTTTGCTTTCTGAGTTACTTGCTGCATTAGAAAAATGAAATTTTTCAATCGTGTATTCTTTCTTGTGTTATCCTATTTAATTTTATTTCATCCATCCATGTATCCAACATAGGTTTATCTATTGACTGTTTTATTCCTGGTAAAGAATTGGGAGATTTTCAAGAATTTTTGGTCAGCTTTCACTTTGAACAGACACATTCCTAGAAACTGTTTTGAATATGGCCGCTAACATCTCTTGCATCATAAAAAATACTCAACACACAAAAACCAAGTGAAATGCCAAAGTTTTTCTTTAGGCATTCTTTCGATAATTTGCAATCTTCATTTGTAAACAGTGTGCAAATGTTTTAAGAGTTATAAATGGCATATTGCTGCCAAAACATGCAGTACCATGAAACATGGCTGTTGAAAGCCATGTGCCTATGGGTTAAACCATGCACCTGGGTCAGTGCTTCATAGCTTCTCTGTTTGCTACTCTCTTCCCGTCCTCCCTTCTGCCTCTCCTGTCCTCTACTCTTCATGCTCCTTCCCTGTATTTCTTAAGTCTTATAGCTTCTCTGAGATTCTAACTAGTGAAGCCATGTCATACGTTCCATCCCTGAGAGACCAATAAAAATTACAAATTCCACACTCACAGACCCAGTTACTCAAATTTCACATGACTCCTTTTGGTCACAGTGGGCTGATTAAAGGAGGGTGGACACATCGCATAAATAAAAACTTCCAATGAATTGTCACACTTGCTTTGCTATTTGCTTTGGAATACACATCACCTTGAAAAGCCACTCCCTGGCAACCTCAAAAGAAGCTTGACACTGTGCCTATAACAAAGCACGGAGTCTGCTTAGTGGGTCACAGAAAAGTAGGTTCAATCTTGAGTGAATCAGACAGAGGAGACACCCTGGGCCTATGATGAATTCTCCCAAGTTATGTAAAGATTCAACTGCAGTGTACATTTAACAAATGCATCTAGTTAGGCAGATTCAGTTTAGTTTTTCCTTTAGAATCCTAAGAAAGAGCACAAAAATAACCTCCGAGAAAGAGCAAAAACTGACCCCTTCCTCATCTCAAGGTGCTATTAGTTCCCTTCCTTGCTTTTGATTCTGTCATTCTTCCCGACTGACAGGGAAGAAAAGGAACTTCCTGGTGACAAAAGAACCTGAATTTTGCTGGTTAGAGACATTTCTTATTACCAAGTCACAGAAAGGTGTCTCCTTGGAAAGTCTTAGGAGGACCTTTTATAGAGCTGACTGTTGCATGTGACTCCCTCGTTTCTCTAAGTTAAAGGTTTACATCAGCGACTTCCAAAGAGGAGGTAGCAAAAGAGGCTTGCATTGAGAGTTCTCCTAGTCCAGCTTCTGCCATCAGCCAGCTGTGAACTCTCAGTGATGGGAGGTGTGCTGGGGTAGATGAGGAGCCTTGCAGGCTTCTCCAGCTCTGAAAGTGTGGAATCACTGGTAACAGAAAGGTGGTTCATTTTAAATCATCTTCTTGTAAACAAATAAGAAACAGAAGAGCAGAGAAACAAGATGAAAGAGAGATATGAAATAAAGTTTGGGGTTCAATACAGAGATTCAATGAATAGTACTTTCAGTTCTGGGACATGCCTGATCAATATTAGTTAATATTTAGCCATAAAAAAGAATGAAATCTTGTCATCTGCAACAGCATGAGTGGAACTGGAGGACAATATGTTAGCTGTAATAGCCAGACATAGAGAGACAAATGTCTCACGTTCTCGCTCATTTAGGGAGAAAAAAAAAAAAAAGCATTGAACTCATGGAGATAGGGAGCAGCATGATGGTTATCAGAGGCTGGAAAGGATAGTGGGAGAGGGGGATAAGGAGGGAATGGTTATTGGGTACAAAAATACAGTTAGATGGAGTGAATATAATCTAGTATTAAGTAGCACATTGGATGATTATAGTTGATAATAACTTACTGTATATTTTAAAATGACTAAAAGAGTAGAATTGGAATATTCCTAACACAAAAGAAATAATAAATGCTTGAGATGATGGATACTCCAGTTACTCTGGTTTGACCATTACACATTGAATTCCTGTATCAAAATATCACACGTACCCTATTAATATGTACAACTGTTATGTATCCATCATAATTTCAAAAATTTTAAAGGAAAAGTTGATCAGGTTCAGGATAGGGTACCCCAAAACACGGCCCCTTGGCATTTGAGGAAATAGTGGAAGTAAGTTTACTCTGGCCTTCTCCCACTTCTTCCCTAAAGCAGACCCTAAAAGAATGATCTGGTCTTCTCCTAAAATAGGTCATAAGACCCTCTTGTGTCCTATACTCGGGGGAAAAGAATGTCACACAGAGATACCAGGAAGAATCTGAACAAACAGGCCTTGTTCAGTTACCCCCAGTTTATTACTGTTATATCTTTTTGTCATACTTTTGCATGACTGTTCATAAAAATGCACAGTTTTTACTGTTTTGAGGCAGTATTCATTATTGAAGTATCCTGTGTCATGTAAAATTTATATTAAATAAACATGTGTGCTTTTCTCTTGTTAAAAATTATATTGAGGATACTTTTCTCTCCATTATAGATAGTCCTCCACTCACTGCCTCTCTTTATTCTTTGGTTTTCACCAAGGAAAGGTTGTGAACATCTAGCCTGGGCCCCGTTTGAGCACATTAGTGATAGCACTTGAGAAATAATTGTTGAATTTATATCTGTGTTAAAAAATATATGAACTCACCACCGTGAGACAAGTAACTTGTCTATCTATCCATCACCACTGGATTCTCAGTATCTAAGTTAAGGCTTCTAGTATACACTAGAGACATATGTTTCAATGAATAAACCTACACATAAATTGTAAATCATTACTGCTTTAAAAATATCTGCATTGTTTCAATAAAAGCAATTAATTCAATGTGCTTAAATCATCCCTATAAATGAATGGATTCGTTTCAGGAGTACACTTTGTGAAAATTTCTTCTAGTATTGAATTGTTGATGGTGTTCTTATAAAATAACCCCTCCCAAAGCAGCATTTAGACAGAAGGAGCTGAGAGATTTTGTGTAGACATAATTTACTGATCCTGTAGCATGAGAAAACCAGAGATTTTGACTCTGGACAGAGATAGACAGTGTTAGTAGAAGAAAACAAAAGTGGAAGTATTTAAGCTAGATGCAGTTGGGAGGTGCTGCTGCCAGTGGCATGACACCCCTCAGTGTCCCACTGAGGTGTGAAGATGAGGTTGTCTTGGCTCTTTTCAGTCCCATATGTGATGTTCGCACCTTATCTACCACTTAGAGGAATTGGGGATTTTTTTCCAGCTAAAACTCACATACTCTCAAAGATAAAAGGAAATACTCTTGCGAAATACAGACTTGCAGTTAAACTCATACAGTATTTAAATGCAGTTAATGTTTATGATTACACAGGAGACTCAGCCACACCCCAGTTGCCCCTATGACCTTATTGATCACAGTCACGACATTTAAGCAACCTCACATAGGTCTTACGTATAAGTAACTGTTTCATGTTTTAAGTATTGGGAGGATTCTATAAGATGTTTCAACACGCGACCAAATCTTTCACTATGTGCAACTTCCTATATACACAAGGAAAATTCATATACTTTCAAAACTGGAGAAGGCCATAAATAAAATATTTACAAATATGTATTATGTGGTGCAGTTTCTAGCCTCATCGTTATCTTAACATTCCACAGTGGGCATCTGTGTAGTAAGAACACAGTGAGGCTCACAATAACCAGCTTTAACAAACTAACAATATTCTTTTGGAAAACTGTATTCTAATTTCCAAATAACTGATTTGCAAATAAACTTTTACTGTTTCATAATACGTTTATACATTTGAAGTTGACATGCAGATCTTTGCGGTCATTAACATTGTTCCTACCTTCCTCCCTGCTTTTCTTCATAAAAATTATGCTAGCTCCTTTAGCTTTTTTAGACTTTTATGTCATCTATTATGTTGAATCACATAGCCTCTATGAAATTCTCATTTTTTAAGTTACAAATGTTCAAATATTAATAATTACAAATAATTTCCCGCTGGGACCTTTTCCTTTTCCTCCTCAAGTTTTAGTTTTAAGCACTGACTAAGGTTGGCATATCTCCAGCCACATACCTTTGGAAAAAGTCAGATTTGCAATGCAATATATCATGGAGTTAATGCTTGTTGAAGAGAATCTTTGATTGTCTGGACACATTCATTTTAGTAGGAGGCAGAGATGACTTAACAGCAACACCAAGTTAGGAATCTAATTTTCACAGCCTTCCAGGATGAATACCATATAACCTGTAGTAGACTGTAATCGTGGTTCTGACCATAGAGGCAAGCATTTGTACATGTGCTCTACCTGGCACCAAATAAAGGTGTCACTACTGCCATAAAACATGTTCTCCTCTTCTAGAACCTACCTATCTGGGCAAAGAACTTACAATTGCCATTGCCACCTATGTATGTACGTACAAACATATAAATCAATATAAATTATAATTTCATTTTTCCTTGTTGGAAAAACAGGTAAGAAAGATAAGCAAAGGAAGATATGAGCTATTAGTGTTCCACTTCTTCAATTTATTAACTCAGATTATATGTACAAAGAAGCAGATTTTTAAAGATTTCTCATTTGAACACAAATTTGGATAATGTCATAAATAATTCTCCTTTAAATTCTGACAGCCCTAGGGCTCTTGGAATTTAAGACTGAAGTCTAAAACTATTGATATATAATGGCAGAGAGGAAAGTGCATTTTAGCATTGTTGAAATACCTAACTACGTTTACTGAATCATGTCTTGCATAGTTCTTGTACTTTGCAAAAGTATTTTGTATGTCACTATATAAAAATTTACCAATCTTGTCAAATGAATTTTTATGGAAAAATTAAGACCTTTCTTTCACCAGAAAATTATAATGATTATTTTTTAGTTAAAAACTATCTTCTCAATTGCAACCCATTTCAACAATTTCTGATTCTTTATAAAATGCAACTATCACTGTTCACTTATTTTGAAGAAGAGAATAAATTAGCAATAATTTAAAAAGAATAGAACATTTCCAATTCTTTTTATTGACCCAGTACCTTCCCTTTCCTGATATGTTGGTTGTGAATCAATGACCCTTTTCTTGTGGCTTCACAGGTGCGATATCAGGAAATTCCGGAAAGTTCAGTGTGGAGGATTAAGATATCTGATTCCTATATAAGTTTGCTTCTGCTCTCAGGAGAACTGGAGTAGAGAACTCAGATCCAGGAGCTTCCAGATAGGCACTAACTGTGGAGTCCCGGTGGGATTACTCTTTTAACTTTCTCAAGAGATACTGAAATACCCTGGGTTTTTTGTTTGTTTGTTTGTTTGTTTATTTGTTTTGATTTTTTTTGAGACAGAGTCTTACTCTGTCGAGGGCAGTGGTGCGATCTCAGCTCATGGCAACCTCCGCCTCCTGGGTTCAAGTGATTCTCCTGCCTCAGCCGCCCAAGTAGCTGGGACTACAGATGCATGTCACCACGTCCAATTAATTTTTGTATTTTTAGTAGAGACAGGGTTTCACTATGTTGGCCAGGATGGTCTCCATCTCTTGACCTCATGATCCGCCCACCTGGGCCTCCCAAAGTGCTGGGATTATAGGCATCCCTGTGTATTTTTAATGGCCCAGTTTGTTTTATTTTTTTTTTTTCCAAATGAAAGACTATTTTATATCTGATTTCATGATCATTCTAGGAAGATTAAGTACAGACATTTCCATATATTGAAAATACACAGATGTATGGGCTCAATTAAATGCTGGCTAATATCCAAGGGGGTAATAATTGTCTGAATCATAAAAGGTTTCTGTTTATACTTTGATTCCTAAATGTAATGAGAAAGTACTGGGATGGGAGAATTTTTATTTTCACTGCAGTGATTTGTACGAGTTTGAATGTTGAAAATCTTTGTTTTAAAAAAAAAGCCAGTTAAAATGTCACAAATCCAAAAAAATTAAAAAGTTCAGTAAACAAAGAACACAGAATAAGAAGTCAAGAAAGCTGGGCTCTAGTCCTGCACTTATAACTAGTTGTATAATCCAGGGTAAACCACTAAATCCCCCAGGCTCAGTTTTCGCATTTGTAACTTCCTATAAAATTCTGGGTGTTGAGGAAGATGACTTTACTAATTCTGGGAAATGAAGGCAGAGTGAATGGTAGAAGGCAGCAAGTATGCAGGATGCTGGATCGCTCTGTCATCCTCACTAGAACACGGCAAGGTGATTACATTTTGAAACGTAAAAGGACATTGAAAAGGTACTGACAGATTTGCTTTCATAACTGCACCTGGATACAACTACTCTCTTCTTGAAAACTCACAATTTTCATTGCTATAATGTAAATGAAGAAATTAAACAAGGAATATTTCAGTGAAACACAGTTCACTACCATATATAAACACACGCACATACACACACACACACACATTCACAGAGATATATCTGAAAATAAAACTTCATGAGGTTATACTTAGCCTCGGTGCAAGTGATGTATTTTGATATTATCTATTTTCTTCTATTCTAATTTGCTTTTCATTAAAAATGTTGTTTGCAGTCAGTGGTTTACTGGAACCACCCATGATTATTTTCAAGAAGAGTTTGTTAACTTTTCAGGACATTACACTTATAGGTTAAAATCACTTATAAGGAAAGGGTTTTTAAATGTATATACCATGGAAATCCTCAAACTCTACAAATTAGGACTTTTTTTTAGAGCCCAGTGTTGAACTTATACCAACACATCACTGGTCACAGCCCATCAGTTTTTTATGAGTTTCAGCCTGAAGTTAATAATTTTCTTCTTTATCTCTCCCTCTCATTCTTGTGTTATTAAAAAGTATGTGTATAAATATCAAGCAAAAAGGAAAGATGGACTCAAAACAAAACTTAAGTAGGTATTTCACATTTATTGAAACATCAGAACACCAAATAGCAATACAAAATGTGGATGAGCCTATGGAGGAAAGGAAGACACTAAACAGAGTTCTACTGCATGTAACATGGAAACTACTAGCTGCTGTGATTAGGATGGCTCCTGAATGAAAACCTGCCTGAAGTCTGTGGCCCCAGTTACTCAGTTTGCCAATTCTTCTTTTAGTTAAGAAACGTTTGTTCTCACAACAGCAGAATCTAGCAAAGGCTTAACTCTCGGCTAACACATAACTGACTCCTGGAAGAATATGGGTTTTTGAAATTGTTATTTCCATATTTACTCACCTATCATTTTTAGTTGCTGATGTTCCAAAGTACATCTGATAAGATACTGAGGAACAAAAATGAAATGGGAATATCACATGAAGTGTCTGTGGTGGAGTGGGGGACAAGCAGTTCCCAAGCTCAGCCTATGTTTTGACCCTTTTTGAACAGTATAAAAGGTTTTGTGTGTCCTCTTTGTTCCATCTCTGGCTTTCCCCCACGTTCTCTTTATTTTTCTAATTTTCTTTCTTTTTTCTCTACCAGGAAGTAGTGGATGTGTAAAGAATTCTGAAAATTATTGGAGGGATTTTGGGCTCAAAGAGAAGCTTCCATTTTTTTATTCTCATCTTAGAAACCAAGAGCTTTCTATGGTAGCTAAAATAATACACACATGCACAAAAACACACATTTTAAACAACTTCATTCTTCTAAATTCTAGTTTTTTGCTCCAATTTATTCATGCAGAATAAGTTTACTCATTTTCTTTTTGTATACACAAATTAGTATTATGGAAATGTGAGCTGAAAATTTTACCTAGCAAAATGTACTTCAGTGCTCTGCGAAACCAGGGATAGAAGAAACCGTATATTAACGGATTACATGTGGAGTTAAAATAACCAAACCACGTCAAGGCATCAAACAAAACTACAGGAGTAGAGAAGTTCAAAAAGGGATCCAATAAAATTGTGAAGAAACAAGGAAACCAACATAATAAGAAAACTCCCATCACTATTCCTAAAGTTTTGGCAGCTTTTTTGTCTTTCTTCACTTGATTATTTTGATTTTCTGGCAAGTTATTGATGGCATGAGCATGTTTTCTGGATACTGCAAAAATTTTGCCATAAATCCCCACCATCATAGACCCAGGAGTGAAGAAACCTGCCATAAACAAGGTGGTCCCCCATAGTTTGTTGAACATCACTGGGCAGGAACTGGAACAGGCAACCAAGATGTCATAACCCTCTATTCCATCTGCATAGGCCTCTGAGAAGACCACCCCGAAGGCAAATGCTCCAGGGACCGACCAGCATAGAAGTAGCAATCTTTTAATGACTGGAATAGTTATTTTGGTGGAATAACGTAATGGGTAACAGATAGCATAAAATCTATCAATGGCCACTGAGCAAAGATGAAAAATGGATGTTATGCTAAGCATCAGGTCAAAACTATAATGAATCTTGCAAAATGTAAGCCCAAAATACCAGCAGTTCTCCACCGATCTGATCATACTATATGGCATGATGGTGAATCCCAGGAGGAAATCAGTGATGGCCATGGAAAGGATGAGGAAGTTGGTTGGTGTGTGAAGCTACTTGAAGTAGGAAATAGAAATTATCATGGCAAGATTGCCAAATATTGTGATGAATATGGCTCCTGCCATAAATGAATACATGGCCACTCGGACACCCAGAGACCTTTCATTTTCTGGGCAAGATCTATTTCCATATTCAGAGCAATCGAATGTTTCCTTCAAAAAAAAAGAACAGATAGAATTTTGTCAGAATATAAACATTCTATGTTTTATATATGCTTTCATAGAAAAACCCAAGAAAGGCAGAGAAGAATCAAGGAAGATGATTTATGCTGCAATATTACTCATGATCTTTCCCATTTACTTATTTTAACCTTTATTTGTAATTTTGTAGAATTGTAACCTGATTGGCTTAAAAGATGGTTATTGACCAGGTGCGGTGACTTACGCCTGTAATCCCAGCACTTTGGGAGGCCGAGGCGGGGAGATCACCGAAGGTCAGGAGTTTGAGACCAGCCGGGCCAACATGGTGAAACACCATCTCTACTAAAAACACAAAAGTTAGCCAGGCGTGGTGGCACGTGCCTGTAATCCCATCTACTCGGGAGGCTGAGGCAGCAGAATCTCTGGAACCCAGGAGGCGGAGGTTGCAGTGAGATGAGATTGCACCACTGCACTCCAGCTTGGGAGACAGAGAGAAACTCCATCTCAAAAAAAAAAAGATCATTATTTACTCCATACTTTCCTCTATATTACCAACATTTAGGAAGCTCTTACTTTATGCCAGGCTTTGAAATTGAAAAGAAGAAAAATCAAATTATTGAACTAACTCTTACGTGTGTAGGAAGAATAGATATCTATTAGACAATACGTGTACTTCTTCCTCCAAGGAGTTGGAAATATATAATGAGATTTGATTTGATTGTGATCTATTACCTGTGGGATCAGGAGGTTATTATTTAAAAACAATTTCGATCTTGTGTTCTATTATTTTCACTGTGCTTTGTTTTGTTTTATTCATACCAATGCTGTTTTAAGGGGGAAGAATCATTTAATGACCCCTAATTATCTGGTAGAGTCAATCTATAAGGCAAATAATGAGGTCTTAACAAGCATTGCATCAGCCAGAGCAGCTAAGTCAGAGGTGGGCGGAGACCAAAGCTGGACTACCCTCAGTTCTTTGTGAAGAGCAACTGCACCTCCTCAGAGCCCTGTGCAATGACAGCCTGACAAGTTGCCATGTGTAGGCCACACACAAGGCTATGAGCAGAGGGCTAGAGAACTTTTAGAAAGCAAGCCGTCTCCACTGCAAGAAAATTAAGCACATGCCCTCCTTGTGTTGGTCCAGAATGCTCAATTTACATATTAAAATCTGCATGTTATTCTTTCTATACACATTTGAAATGTAACTTTTTCATGAGTTAGAATAATTTTCTTTTTAAAAAGGATGTTAGGGAAAAAAGAGCTGTCTGTAAAGCATAAATCTTAATATTGTGGAAATGCCTTTGGCCTTCAGTGACCCCACACATATCAGACCTTACCAGTTTCCAAGAGATAAACCAATAAATTCTCGGCCTCTTTGATATAAGAGCACATCACAAATAGAGTAAGGCATTTTTCTTGAATGGCCACAATATGCAAGACACAAGGAAGGGAAGAAGAAAGCATGAAGACAAACCCTGCAGCAGAGATTCTAGAATGCAGCTGAAGAGACAAAGCACATCAACACTTAAAACCTACGTGATTCTGCACCACAGATGAAAGCAACAGCAGCAATTACCTGACCAAAAAGAGGTCCAGGCAAAATGTACAATCAAAGATAAAAAATGGACAAGATCGTTTCAGGCTGGGCTACACAGGAATGTTCCAGCAAGGGTATGACTTTGATCTGGGTCTCAATAGGAGAGTAGGGTTTGAACAGAAGAGAAAAAGCCTGTTCTACACAGAAGGTAGGATGAAGAAAAGACACAAGGCTGTATGTGTTCCGTGACCTTCTAAAAGGAATTCTCAGGACCCCTAAAACACGGCAGAGAAAATACGGGGTGGAGGGGAGAATAGAGTGAGAGAAGAAAGTGTTGCTAGTTCCACTGTTGTACCTCAAGCCAGTGTTCTTAGCCAGCATTAGTCAAAAGAGATTTCCCGCTTTGTTCTTAAATTTGGGTAGTGATTTTTTTTAATTAAAGTAATTAATTTAGTTACAAGAGAGCGAGTACAGATTTGAAATTAAAAGCTTCCTCCAACTGATGCCAAGTGGCGACTCCAAGGCAGTTTTCTCATCGTTATTCTTCCTCCTCGGGGGCCTTGTCCCCACTTGCAGAGAACTAACGGCCTGATATATGACAGGACGTATTTGAGCAATAGAACTAAAGGTCTTTATACCCGCCACCTGGGTGATTGCATACCACAAAATAGAAACACTACCAAACTGCATTTCAGGTCTCTGCCAACACCCTAAATGCTGTTTACAGAAACAGCTGACTTATCCATGAAAGAGTTTCATCAGAACAGTTTTATCCAGATCTGTCTAAAATGTGTACAACCAATTATTAAACTATATTCATTTTTAGCAGCTGAAATGGGGGTTTCTAACCAAATACTGCATGCTCTCACTTATAAGTGGAAGCTAAACGATGAGAACTTATGAACATAAAGAAGGAAACGACAGACACAGGGGTCTACTTGGGGCCGGAGTGGGGAGGAGGGCGGGAGGAGGGAGAAGAGCAGAAAAGATAAGTATTGGGTACTGGGATTAATACAGGGGTGATGAAATAATCTGTACACCAAACCCTCAAGACACGAGTTTGCCTATGTAACAAACCTTCACATGTACCCCCTGAACCTAAAATAAAAGTTAAAAAACATAAAGATTAAAATTAAAAAACAGACACATTAAAAAGTAGGGATTTCTAACATGCGCATATAGCATTTTGCTCTTCCTAACATTGTCACAGAAAAAAAAAAAAAAGATAGCAAGAAAAACAAAAGAGAGGTGAGAGATTTCCCTCCTTCTTGGTACTAAGGTTTTTAGTTACTTGTCATTTCTTCTTAGCCACCTACTGACCAGTTAGGCATCACCACAGAAGAAAATACTGAGAGAAAATGCAGTATTATCAAAAAGAAAAAAGGATTTCTGACCATCTTCAGTATGCTCATTAAAAAGCATAGGAAATCCAAAGCAAAATTTGTTGGTTTATTTTTAAATCACTTTACTTATTAGAAAGTAATGCAAAAAAAGAAAAAAAAAACCAAAAGAACAAAAGCAACAACAAATAATCTCCTTTTAAAACACATTCAACATTCTTGTGCTAAAGGCAATTTCACAACAGTACTTTTTTTTTTTTCTTTTACTTTAAGTTCTGGGATACATGCACAGAACGCGCAGGTCTATTGCATAGGTATACATGTGCCATGGTGGTTTGCTGCACCTATCAACCCATCCTCTAGGTTTTAAGACCCGCATGCATTAGGTATTTGTCCTAATGCTCTCCCTCCCCTTGCCCCCCCTGAAAGGCCCTGGTGTGTGATGTTCCCCTCCCTGTGTCCATGTGTTCTCACTGTTCAGCTCCCACTTATGAGTGAGAACATGTGGTGCTTGATTTTCTGTTCCAACAACAGTACATTTTAAGATTTAATTGCCTGCAAACTTCTTTGTGTTCCTGGCTTAATCACTTTGATATTATTAATCATCTTGCCATCCCACTTTTGTTAAAATCATGCTGAATCCTTCTAAGTCTAAAGTCATAGGCTGCAGAGCTTGACTAATTTTCCTTTTAACCGTCAGAAATTTTAATTAGATAATTAGCTCTAAGTACTAAAGTTCTTTGAAACACATAATATGATGTCTACATTCACACTTGAATTCCTCATACACATGCCACAAAGTATGGAGAGGTGTATCAGATGATTATTTGATGAATTCATCAAATAATAATTTTAATTCCATTTAAATATCACATCCCTCATAATTTATTTGACGTAGTTCCTTCATGTGACATTTATCATCAGTTTGAACCTTTCAAAAACCATATCTTTCACATTTGTTGTCTAAGGAAAGCTAAATGTAAAAGCAGTATTTTAAAGGTTATAGTTTTCAAGGATCATTTTTTCTATTTTTTAAACTTGTTAACATAAGCATCTATAGATACATGGATTGCCGTAGAGTTAAATGGAAAGTCAGATCTTGTCGCCATTGCTGCTATGTTTCTAAAAGAAGCTCAGACACAAAGAAATAAAGATTTGTAACATAATGAATTGTTTGCCCATTCCGCCTATGAATAAATAAACTTTATTCTACTAAATTGTTAAAATAAAAGTGTTTTCTATATTCCCTGAGAAAGTGATCAAACTACAGAACCATGAGCACAATGATAAGGAGTGTTCTATTTTTTCTAAATTTTTTATTATTTGTTATTATTTTTTAAGGGGTAGGGAGGAAGAAGCAGAATTTTCTGAGTTTTCTTATGTGATGTCTTTTCTTTTTGCCTAGTCTTTAGATTTGATTACTGCTTCATTAGTAAATAAATATTCCTCTGTTTTAGTAACCACCTTTTTTTTTTTTTTTTTTGAGACGGAGTCTCCCTCTGTAGCCCAGGCTGGAGTGCAGTGGCATGATCTTGGCTCACTGCAACCTCCATTTCCCGGGTTTAAGTGATTCTCCTGCCTCAGCCTCCTGAGTAGCTGGGACTACAGGCATGCGCCACCACGCCTGGCTAATTTTTGTATTTTTAGTAGAGACGGGGTTTCACCATGTTAGCCAGGATGGTCTCAATCTCCTGACCTCGTGATCCGCCCACCTCGGCCTCCCAAAGTTCTGGAATTACAGGCGTGAGCCACCATGCCCTGCCTAGTAACCACTTTTAAGACTTAATGGACTTCACTATGTCTTTCTGCCAGCTAATCATTATTTCTCATTTCCTTGAATTATTTTGCCCTTACCCAAGCTGTTGATTTCTTTTGATTGTTCAATTTCTATCAAATATTTAAAGTTAATGAATCTTAACATATTAAATGGATGGTGTAATATATAATACGAATAGCCTTAGCACAATGCCTGATATATAGCATGCTATCAAAAGCTACTTTCTTTCCCTCCCTCCTTCCTTCCTTTTTTCCTTCCTTTACTGTTGTAAATAATCACCACATTCAAGGACACATTTGACCAGAAAAGATTTCTCCTAAGAAAGAGAGGAAATGGGATTGTAAGGAAAAAGGCCAGGTAACTGTCTTAATACTTAATACTTAAGACAGTTATAAACACTTAATAGTTAAGACAGTGATAGATCATTCGCTCAGCCACTTATAAGGAGGTAACCTTTTCTAGGGTTCTAAATATTCTTCCCAGGAAACTTGTTACATGCCAGAAGGTAGCATGTTATTTCGTTCACATATTAAAATGACTGCCTTTTATTACAGATTCATATTAAGTCCTGCACCTTCCACAATCTTCCACATGCCTACACATTCTCTCTGCACATGACCAAAATTCAAAAAGAAAGACCCAATGCACCAGCAATCGACAGCATTATTAGGATGGAAATTTACTCCTTAAGGAAACCTCAAGGAAGAGAAAACACAGATCTTTGTTTCATAATCCCTCATCTTCCACATACCTGTGTCACTGCAGAAGATTCCATTGTTAACTCCTTACTGGAGGAACTGTTTTCTTTGTTTCTTCTCTAACTACTGTTAATGTTTATATGGAACCAGAAGACCTAAACTATGTGAGTTGTGCTGATTTATAACTTAATAATTCGTCTTAAGGGTATTAAATGTGAAAGTGAAAAAAAAAAAAACGAAAACAAAATCCTTGTCATTCAAAAGTTTAACAGCTCAGTGAGCTTAAACCACTCCTCCATCCTCCCAGGAGTCTCCGCTTACCTAAGTTTTTATCACCTACAGCATTTAAGACTCTAAGTCTGCTATTACATAAAACAATTCTGAGCCCTTGAGTTATGCAGGGTTCTACGGAGCCTGGTCTCAACCACACATGGATGGGATCTCTGGTTCAAGCAGAAAAATGGACATTTGTCCTCTATCATTTCAGAAAGATCTGACAGTCACAGTCCATATTTTGTCTCACATGCTAGTCACTGAGGGCTTACCCATTGCTTTCCTCATTTTTTCTTTGTATAAATGTGATTAAAAGAACTCATCTCATCAACACTTTTAGATCTGGAGGAATTTAGCATAATTATTATCTTTGTAAATAATTCACATGATTATACCAAAATCGTCTCAGATGCTACTGGTTTAAATCTACTCATGTTTAAGGGCCTACCGTTTTTGTCTGTGTTCTTTTGGAATGTGAAAGTTCATGTTGCTCTGATGGGACAGCCTTGGGAGGCAAGATACCCCAGATGTAGATGAAATATAACCCTGGTCATTAGAAGAAACCAGGGTCCTGCTTGAATAAAAATTACAGTGCTCTGTATGATCTCAGTCAGCTCTGCCTAGGGCTACTGCATGGGCGTGCAGATTGTGCAGTCATACAAGGAGCTGAGTTTTGAAGAAGTCATGCTTAACTTAATGCTCTGATGTGATCTCTTGAAATTCTTAATAACTTTCTAACAAGGGGCTCTACATTTTCATTTTGTACTGGACCTCGTGAAAAGATATAGCTAGTCCTGGCTGAACCTACCTTAGTAGTTTTGTTTTTTTTTTTTTTCTTTTTTAGAGACAAAGTCTTGTTCTGACACCCAAGCTGCAATGCACAGGCATGATCACAGCTCACTACAGCCTTGAACTTCTGAGCTCAAGCGATCCTCCAGCCTCAGCCTGCCAAGTAGCTGGCATTACAGGTACATGCCCCACCATGCCTGGCTAGTAGCTCTTCTCGAAGAGGTGAAAGAGGAACAACAACAAAAAATCTCTTTTCATCTCGAAGCATATTTATAGTTACATTATGAATGAGATGAGATAAAATAATGACTTATATTATCAATAAGATGAGATCATGTATATGAAAGTATTTTTAAAAGAAATCTTTATACCTATTAGCCAAAAGCGTAGAAATAGCAAAACACATTGCTACTCAAAAGTTGCCAGCAACTTTTATTTCTTCTGGGAGAGACCAAAAGTCATTTTGAACAAATTTCCTGGGTTCTGTAAAGAATTACTTAAGTGTTCTTTTTTAATTATGTAGATGGGAGACAAGCAGGAGAGGAAGGTTAGAACTTAATGTGTATTTTTAATGCGCAAAGGAACTTATGTGGAGCAAAGAGAATGAGACTTGTCAAGCCCAGGAGTTCAAAACCAGCCTGGGCAACATAGTGAGACCTCATCTCTACAAAAAATTGAAAAAATTAGCTCGGGACAGACCATGACAAATGGCAGTAGGAGAACCAGGGATGAAAAGTTAAAATCAAAGCCTGGAAACAAACAATATACAGCTGAGCCTAAAAAAAGTCTTCAGAACCAGTGTCTCCAATCCTGAACACAAGATTTAAGAATAACAGCTCTGCAGTGATGCAAATGTAATGAGTACCAGCTCATTCCTCTTGGTTTTTTCTAAGCCCTTAGAAACCACAGCTTCCCCCCACACCCTGGTGTCTCCACATCATAGCAGTCGGAATGGCATCATCAGACAGGGTGACATCTATTTTCAACAGTGACACCTGCTGGCAGCCTGGGAAAACAGTCTTTGGATTCAGTCCCCAGAGAATATAACCAAAAGACAAGCCCCCAAGGGAAATGGGAAAAATGCAAATTAATTTGAATATTACAAAGAAATATGATCTTATTTTGTAACTTACACTAAAGTAAAGGGGTATATCATAAACATAAGTTCACATTTTTTAATGAAACTCAGGTACAAAGAATTTGAATTAATTACAATAATTATGCCAATTACGTCTTGCTTTCCTTATGTGTTTGCTTCTAACAAAATGAACATACATGACTGTCAACTAGATTAACAATAGCTTGCATACATCTCTATGGTACTTTCTGCCTATCATCTCAGGTAGCTACTCTCTTAACTTTTGTGCTTATCATTTTTGGTATTCATTTAATAACTGTGTCGTGTATATGTATATAAGTAAATCAAAACATTGTTTGGCTTGTTTTTCGAACTCTTTATAAAATGTATATCATGTTGCCTTTTGGAATGTGTTTTACTGTCTTTTGGAATTTGTTTTGGTCTTATTTTTTCATTTAAGTTTATATTACTTGTAGCTGCACTTCTTTCATTTCACTGCCATCTAACAAATCTTTTCTAACAATTGCTATTTTTTTAGTTTTTTAGCTACTATGAACAGTGCTATTTTGAAAATTCTAATGCAAGTCTCCTGGAGCATGTATATTCAAGAAATTTCCTGGGAAATATACATGAGAAAGTAATTGCAAAGTCAGAAAGAACATGAATACTCATCCTCAAAAGACAAAACCAAATTGTGTTTCCAAATGGCTATCCTGATTTATATCCTCACAATCAACATGCAGAAATTCTATTGACCTATAGCCAATACATAATATTCTCAAAGTTAAATTTGTGACAGTAATTTAACAAGTAAAACATGGTATTTTATTGCAGTCTTGATTTGCATTTTCCTGATTACCAGTGAGGTAGAAAATGTGTTTACTGTCCTTATTTGTTTATCCTTCTGTGGAATCCTGTCATTTTTCTTTTTTTGCCGATTTTTCTTTCCTCTTGGGTTTATAGAAATTCCTTTTATGGCTGAGTACAGTGGCTCATGCCTATAATCCCAGCGCTTTGGAAGACTGAGGCAAGAGCATCACTTGGGCCAAGGAGTTGGAAACCAACCTGGGCAACACAGTGAGAGCTTGTCTCTACAAAAAAAAATTTTTTTAATTAGCTTGGCATGGTGGTGCATGCCTACGGTCCCAGCAGCTGTGAAGGTAAAGGGAGGAGGATCACTTGAACCTGGGGAGGTTGAGACTGCAGTGAGCCATGATCACGCCACTGCACTCCAGCCTAGGTGACACAGCAAGACTCTGTCTAAAAACAAAACAAAACAAAATTCTTTTTATATCCTTAATAATAAACTTTTATTAGTTACATATGTATCAAATATATTCTCCCAGTGGATAGCTTGCCTTTGCCTTTCAGGTATTCTTTGATAACCAAAAGTTGTTTCATATAGCTCAATATTTCAATCTTTCATGTTTTTTGTGTGTGTTTTTAATTTGAGAAATCTTTCACTACTTCAAAGTCAAAGAAATAATCATCTATATTTTCTACTGAAAATTTCAAACTTTTTTAACATTTAACTTTTTAATTTATCTGGAATTACGTGTGGTATGAAGTAAAGACAGAATTTAATTTTTGCATGTAAACCGTTATTTGCAATTCCACTAATTGAGTAGACCTTCCTTTCCCCATGGAACATCTCTGCAGATATGTCATATATCAAAGTCCATAGCTGTCTTTTGAGCTCTCCATCTAATTCAAGTTACTAACTTGTATATTGTTGCACAAACCATATTGTCTTAGTTACCATAGCTTCATGCTGACTTTTATAATTAATAGACCAAGACTTCTTCTTTTTGTTCTCCTTGTCTTCCTCCTCTTCTTCTCTTCCTTTCCTTCTCATTCTTCTGAAGTGTCATGGTTATTTTTGTGTTTTAAGCACCTATATTAATTAGCCTTCTAAGTTTCATAAAACCTATGTTTAAATCTTGAGTGGATAGCATTAACATCTCTTCAGTATTAAGTCTTCCTCTCCATAAACTTGAACTAGCTTCACATTTATTTGGTCTTATGTAATACTCTTCAGTAAACTTTCTTAATAGTCTACAAGTAGGTCTTGTACATTTCTTGACAGCTTTATTTCTAGATACCTCATAATTTTTATTTACGACTTTTTAAAAAGGCATGTTCTATTTGCAGACATTCAATAGGATTTTTATATGTTGGTCCACGCTGTATCCAGGCAACTTGCAGAGTTCTTCCATCATTAAAAAAATTTTATCTGTAGCTTCTTTTGGTTTCCATGTGGTCAATCATATTATCTGCAAATCATGATTATTTTATTTCTCCCTTTCCAATCGTTTAAGTCTTCAATTCTTTGTTCTTAATATATTGCACTGTTTAAGACCTCTGGAATGATGTTGATTGAGGAATAATTATAAAATGATGAAACTGCTTTTAAAAAAATTCATACCTCTTATGACATTTAAAAAGTCTTTCAGAGATGATATCTTAGTTAAGAACCTTTTGGGATTTCCTTTCTGCCAGTCTTTATTTCAGTCAAAAAAAAAATTAACTTTTCTCATTGTATCTTATGATGATATATAGAAAACAGACATCACAGTTTATCCTCCAGTCAAATCACTGAGACTTGGCTTGAAGTGTTTCCTACTGTTTCTGAAATCCAATCCACATTAAGGATATTTTAAAATGTGTATTAACCATTTAAATCTGAAATAAGTAGAGTTAGTATTACCTAAGTCTGATAAAGACTTGTTAACTTCTCTGAATTATTAAAGCAGTCATTGTGAAAGCTTTTGTAGCCACTTAGATGCTCCTCATTGAGGTTTGTTGGGTGTGCCCCTTGAGACTTCAGTAACGCAGTTTATGCTGCATTACTATACCCTGTTCCCACTTCATTTTTATCTGTGTCCTCCCCCACTCCAAATATACACTAATAAAGTAGATTTAAAATTTAAAAAAAATTATACCACAAAAATGAGGAAAATATATGGGAAAAGGGAAGAAAGGAATCAAAGAAGAAAAAGAAGGAAGGAAAGAGGAAAAGGGGGAAAGATGCAAGAAAAGAAATAAGGAAGACCTGGAGGAAGAAAGATATGCATGACATGATTACCCTCAAAACTCACCAATGGCTTCCCTTCTTAAAAATGGAGATAAGGCTCTTACTTTGGCATAAAATCCTGAATGATCTGGCCCTCAGATATCTATCTGACCTCAATTCCTACAACTCCTCTCATTGATACAAAAAAATCAGATTTGATAGAAGAAGAAATATCTCACTATAAGTTGTCTTAAGCATAGATCTAAAACATAAGAACAAAGAAAATTTGAAAGTAAAAGATTTAAAGAGCATATACCAGAAAAATGTAAACCATAGAAAGCATCTATACTCATATTAATATCAGATAACAAATATGTTAAGGCCAAAAACGTTACAAGTTAAAAGGATAAATAGTAAAAAAAAGTTTCATTTACCAAGAAGACGTGTTTCTAGATTTAATAACAAAGTTTCCAAATATTAGGTAAAGGTGACATCTACAAGAGAAAACAGACAAAATCTATATTTGTGGGAGATGTTTTGATATACATCTAGCAAAATTAATAGAATAACTGGATTCGATATTAGTAAGATTTTTTTATTATTATACTTTAAGTTCTGGGATACATGTGCAGAATGAGCAGGTTTGTTACATGAATATACACGTGCTGTGGTGGTTTGCTGCACCCATCAACCCATCATCTACATTAGGTATTTCTCCTAATGCTCTCCCTCTCCTTGACCTCACCCCCTGACAGGCCCTGGTGTGTGACGTTCCCCTCCATGTATCCATGTGTCCTCTTTATTCAACTCCCACTTCTGAGTGAAAACATGTGGTGTTTGGTTTTCTGTTCCTGTATTAGTTTGCTGAGAATGATAGTTTCCAGCTTCATCCATGTCCCTGTAAAGGACATGAACTCATTCTTTTTTATGGCTACATAGTATTCCATGGTGTATATATGTCACATTTTCTTTATCCTGTCTATCACTGATGGGCATTTGGGTTGGTTCCAGGTTTTTGCTGTTGTGAATAGTGCTACAATAAACATATGGGTGCATGTGTCTTTATAGTAGAATGATTTATAATCCTTTGTGTATATAACCAGTAATGGGATTGCTGGGTCAAATGGTACTTCTAGTTCTAGATCCTTGAGGAATCGCCACACTGTCCTCTACAATGGTTCAACTAATTTATACTCCCAAAAACAGTGTAAAAGTGTTCCTATTTCTCCACATTCTCTCCAGCATCTGATGCTTCTTGACTTTTTAATGATCACCATTCTAGCTGGCATGAGATGGTATCTCATTGTGGTTTTGATTTGCACTTCTCTAATGACCATTGATGATGAGCTTTATTTCATATATCTGTTGACCACATAAATGTCTGCTTTTGAGAAGTGTCTGTTCATAGCCTTTCCCACTTTTTGATGATTTTTTTTTTTTTTTTTTTTTTTGTAAATTTGTTTAAGTTCCTTGTAGACTTTGGATATTAGTCCTTTGTCAGATGGACAGATTGCAAAATTTTTCTCCCATTCTGTAGGTTGCCTGTTCACTCTGATGATAGTCTCTTTTGCAGTACAGAAGCTCTTTAGTTTAACTAGATCCCATTCATCAATTTTGGCTTTTGTTACCATTGCTTTTGATGCTTTAGTCAGGAAGTCTTTCCTTGTGCCTATGTCCTGAATGGTATTGCCCAAGTTTTCTTCAAGGGTTTTATGGTTTTACATTTTATGTTTAAATATTTAATCCATCTTGAGTTACTTTTTGCATAAGGTGTAAGGAAGGGGTCCAGTTTCAGTTTTCTGCATATGGCTAGCCAGTTATCCCAACACCACTTACTAAATAGGAAATCCTTACCCCATTGCTTGTTTTTGTTAGGTTTGTCAAAGATCAGATTATTTGTAGATGTGTTGTTATTTCTGAGGACTTGGTTCTGTTCCATTAGTCTATATATCTGTTTTGGTACCAGTACCATGCTGTTTTGGTTACTGTAGCCTTGGAGTATAGTTTGAAGTTAGGTAGCATGATGCCTCCAGCTTTGTTCTTTTTGCTTAGGATTGCTATGGCTCTGTGGGCTCTTTTTTGGTTCCATACAAAATTTAAAGTAGTTTTTTTCTAATTGTGTAAAGAAAGTCAGTGTTAGCTTGATGGGAATAGCATTGAATTTATAAATTATTTTGGGAATATGGCCAATTTGGTGATATTGATTCTTCCTATCCAGGAGCATGGAATGTTTTTCCATTTGTTTACATCCTCTCTTATTTCCTTGAGCAGTAGTTTGTAGTTCTCCTTGAAGAGGTCCTTCATATCCCTTGTAAGTTGGATTCCTAGGTACTTTATTCTCTTGGTAGCAATAGTGAACGGGAGTTCAGGCATGATTTGGCTCTCTGTCTGTTATTGATGTATAGGAATGCTTATGATTTTTGCACATTGATTTTGTATCCTGAGACTTTGCTGAAGTTGCTTATCAGCTTCAGGAGTTTTGGACTGAGACTATGGAGTTTTCTAAATGTACAATCATGTCATCTGCAAGTAGAGACAATGTGACTTCCTCTTTTCCTATTTGAATACCCTTTATTTCTTTCTCTTGCCTGATTGCCCTGGCCCAAACTTTCAGTACTATGTTGACTAGGAGTAGTGACAGAGGGCATCCTTGTCTTGTGCCAGTTTTCAAAGTAAATACTTCCAATTTTTGCCCACTCAGTATGATATCAGCTATGGGTTTGTCATACATAGCTCTTAGTATTTTGAGATATGTTCCATCAATACCTAGTTTCTTGAGTGTTCTTAGCATGAAGGGGTGTTGAACTTTATCAAAGTCCTTTACATCTATTGAAATAATCATGTGATTTTTGTCATAGGTTCTGTTTATGTGATGAATTAAGTTTATTGATTTGCATATGTTGATTCATCCTTGCATCCCAGGGATGAAGCCGACCTGATTGTAATGGATAAGCTTTTTGATGGGCTGCTGGATTCGGTTTGCCAGTATTTTGTTAAGGATTTTCATATCGATGTTCATTAGAGATATTGGCCTGAAATTCTATTTTTTGTTGTGTCTCTGCCATGTTTCAATATCAGGATGATGCTGGTCTCATAAAATGAGTTAGGGAGGAGTCCTTTTTTTTTATTGATTCAGGAAGAATCGTACCAGCTCCTCTTTCTACCTCTGTTAGAATTCAGCTGTGAATCTGTCTGGACCTGGGCTTTTTTCTGTTGGTAGGTTATTAATTACTACCTCAATTTCAGAACTTGTTATTGGTCTACTCAGGGATTCTATTTCTTCCTGGTTTAGTTTTGGGAGGGTGTGTGTGTCCAGGAATCTATTCAATTCTTCTAGATTTTCTAGTTTATTTGCATAGAGGTGTTTATAGTATTCTCTGATAGTAGTTTGTATTTCTGTGGGATCACTGCTGATACCTCCTTTATCATTTTTTATTGTGTCTATTTGATTCCTCTCTCTTTTCTTTTTTATTAGTCTGGTTAGAGATCTATCTATTTTATCAATCTTTTCAAAAAACCACCTCCTGGATTCTTTGATTTTTTGAAGGGTTTTTTGTGTCTCTATATCCTTCAGTTCTTCTCTGATCTTAGTTGTTTCTTGTCTTCTGCTAGCTTTTGAATTTGTTTGCTCTTGCTTCTCCAGTTATTTTAATTGTGATGTTAGGGTGTCAATTTTAGATCTTTCTCACTTTCTCCTGTGGGCATTTAGTGCTATAAATTTCTCTTTAAACACTGCTTTAGCTGTGTCCCAGAGATTCTGGTGCATTGTGTCTTTGTTCTCATTGGTTTCAAAGAATTTATTTATTTCTGCCTTAATTTCATTATTTATCCATTAGTCATTCAGGAGCAGGTTGTTCAGTTTTCACAGAGTTGTATGGTTTTGAGTGAGTTTCTTAATCTTGAGTTCTAATTTCATTGCACTGTGGTCTGAGAGACTGTTCTGATTTATGTTGCTTTACATTTGTGAAGGAGTGTTTTACTTCATGTTACATGGTCAATTTTAGAATAAGTGCTATGTGGTGCTGAGAAGAATGTATATTCTCTTGATTTGTGGTGCAGAGTTCTGTATTAGGTCTGCTGGGTCCAGAGCTGAGTTGAAGTCCTGAATATCCTTGTTTGTTTTCTGTCTTGTTGATCTGTCTAATATTGATGGTGGGGTGTTAGAGTCTCCCACTATTATTGTGTGGGAGTCTAAGTCTCTTTGTAGGTCCCTAAGAACTTATTTTATGAATCTGGGTACTCCTGTATTGGGTGCATATATATTTAGGATAGTTAGCTCTTCTTGTTTCATTGATCCCTTCACCAAAAGGTAATACCCTTCCTTGTCTTTTTTGTTCTGTGTTGGTTTAAAATCTGTTTTATCAGAGATTAGGATTGCAACCACTGCCTTTTTTTTTTTTTTTTTTTGCTTGCTTTCCATTTGCTAGGTAAATATTCCTCCATCTTTTTATTTTGAGCCTATGTGTGTCTTTGCGTGTGAGTTGTGTCTCCTGAATACACCACACTGATGTTTCTTGACTCTTTATCCAATTTGTCACTCTGTGTCTTTTAACTGGGGGCATTTAGCCCATTTACATTTAAGGTTAATATTGTTATGTTTGATTTCGATCCTGTTATCATGATGCTATCTGGTTATTTTGCCCATTAGTTGATATAGTTTCTTCACAGTGTTGTTGGTCTTTATATTTTGGTATGTTTTTGCAGTGGCTGGTACCAACTTTTTCTCTCCATGTTTAATGCTTCCTTCAGGAGCTCTCATATGGCAGTCCTGGTGGTGACAAAATCCCTTAGCATTTGCTTGTCTGTAAAGGATTTTATTTCTCCTTTACTTATGAAGCTTATTTTGACTGGATATGAAACTGTGGGTTGAACATTCTTTTCTTTAAGAAAGTTGAATATTGGCCCCCACTCTCTTCTGGCTTATAAGGTTCCTGCAGAGAAATCTGCTGATGGGCTTCTCTTTGTTGGTAACCTGACCTTTCTCTCTTGATGCACTTAACATTTTTTTTATTTGTTTCAACCTTGGTGAATTGGACGGTTAGGTGTCTCAGGGTTGCTCTTCTCAAGGAGTGTCCTAGTAGTGTTCTCTGTATTTCCTGAATTTGAATGTAGGCCTGTCTTACTAGGTTAGGGAAGTTCTCCTGCATAATATCCTGAAGTGTGTTTTCCAACTTGGTTCCATTCTCCCTGTCACTTTCAGGTACGCCAATCCAACTAGGTTTGGTCTTTTCACATAGTCCCATATTTCTTGGAGACTTTGTTCATTCCTTTTCATTCTTTTTTCTCTAATCTTGTCTTCATGCTTTATTTCATTAAGTTGATCTTCAATCTCTGATATCCTTTCTTCTACTTGATTGATTCAGCTATCAATACTTGTTTATGCTTTATGAAGTTCTCATGCTGTATTTTACAGCTCCATGAGGTCGTTTATGTTCTTTTCTAAATTGGTTATTCTAGTTAGCAGTTATTGTAACCTTTTATCAAGGTTCTTAGCTTCTTTCTTTTGGGTTAGAACATGCTCTTTTAGCTTGGAGGAGTTTGTTATTACCCACCTTCTAAACCTACTTCTGTCAATTCATCAAACTCATTCCCCATCCAGTTTTGTTCCCTTGCTGGTAAGGAGCTATGATTCTTTGAAGGAGAGGAGGCATTCCAGTTTTTTGAATTTTCAGCCTTTTTGTGCTGGTTTTTCCTCATGTTCGTGGATTTATCTATCTTTGATCTTTGATGCTGAGTACCTTTGGATGGGGTTTTTCCTGGGCATCCTTTATGCTGATGTTGATATTATTACTTTCTGTTTGTTAGTTTTCCTTGTAACAGTCAGGCCTCTTTTCTGCAAGTCTGCTTGAGTTTGCTAGGGGTCCACTCCAGACCCTTTTGCCTGGGTATCACCAGCAGAGGCTGCAGAACAGCAAACATTGCTGCCTGCTCCTTTCTCTGGAAGCTTTGTCCCAGAGGGGCACTCACCAGATGCCAGCCAGAGCTCTCCTGTATGAGGTGTCTCAGTCAGGAAGCACCGGGTTCTGGGACCCACTTGAGGAAGCAGTCTGTGCCTTAGCAGAGCTCAAGTGCTGTGCTGGGAGATTCTTCAGAGCTGGTAGGCAGGAACGTTTAAGTCTGCTGAAGCTGTTCCCACAGCTGCCCCTTGCCCCAGGTGCTCTGTCCCAGGGAGATCGGAGTTTTATCTGTAAGCCTGTGACTGGGGTTGCTGCCTTTCTGTCAGAGATGTCCTGCCCAGAGAGGAGGAATCTAGAGAAGTAGGCTGGCTACAGCGGTTTTGCAGTGCTGTGGTGGGCTCAGCCCAGTGCGAACTTCCCCGTGGCTTTGTTTACACTGTGAGGGGAAAACAGCCTACTCAAGTCTCAGTAATGGCAGAAGCCCCTCCCCACACCAAGCTCGAGTGCCCCAGGTTGACTTCAGACTGCTGTGCTGCCAGCAAGAATTTCAAGCCAGTGAATCTTAGCTTGCTGGTCTCCATGGGGGTGGGACCCTCTGAGCAAGACCACTTGACTCCCTGGCTTCTAGCTTCAGCCCCCTCTCCATGGGAGTGCACAGTTCTGTCTAGCTGGCATTCCAGGTGCCACTGGGAACCAAAACAAAAAACAAAAAACAAAAAAAAAACCCTCCTGCAACTAGCTTGGTGTCTGCCCCAACGGCCGCCCAGTTTGTGCTTGAAACCCAGGGCCCTTGTGGTGTAGGCACCTGAGCAAATCTCCTGGTCTGCAGGTTGCAAAAACCGTGGGAAAAGCATAGGATCTGGGCCAGATAGCACCGTCCCTCATGGCACCCTCCCTCACAGCTTCCCTTGGCTGGGGGAAGGAATTCCCCGACCCCTTGTGCTTCCTCAGTAAGGCGACACCCCACCCTACTTCAGTTCGCCCTCTGTGGATTGCACCTGCTGTCTAACCAGTCCCAATGAGATGAACCAGGTACTTCAGTTGAAAATGCAGAAATCACTCGCCTTCTGCATTGGTCTCTCTGGGAGCCGCAGACCAGAACTGTTCCTATTCAGCAACACTGCCTGGAACTGGCAAACATTAGTAAGAATTTTTTTTTTTTTTTTTTTTTTTTTTTGAAACGGAGTCTCCTTCGTCACCCAGACTGGAGTGCAGTGGCAGGATCTCGGCTCACTGCAAGCTCCACCTCCCGGGTTCACGCCATTCTCCTGCCTCAGTCTCCAGAGCAGCTGGGACTACAGGCACCCACCACCATACCCGGCTAATTTTTTTGTATTTTTAGTAGAGATGGGGTTTCACCGTATTAGCCAGGATGGTCTTGATCTCCTGACCTCGTGATCCGCCCACTTCAGCCTCCCAAAGTGCTGGGATTATGGACGTGAGCCACCACTCCCGGCCTTAAATTTTTTTTTTTTTTTTTTTTTTTTTTTTTTTTTTTTTTTGAGACAATCTCCCTTTCTCCCCCAGGCTGGAGTGCAGTGGCATGATTTTGACTCACTGCAATCTCCGCTTCTGGGTTCACGCCATTCTCCTGCCTCAGCCTCCCGAGTAGCTGGGACTACAGGAAACTGCCACCACGCCCGGCTAATTTTTTTTTGCATTTTTAGTAGAGACGGGGTTTCACTGTGTTAGCCAGGATGGTCTTGATCTCCTGACCTCGTGATCTCCTGACCTCGTGATCTGCCCGCCTAGGCCTCCCAAAGTGCTGAGATTACAGGCATGAGCCACAGCGCCTGGCCTAGTAAGATTTTAAATAAGCTACACCTGAGCAAAATCTGTAAAACATTGTATGAAGCAACTGTAGGAAATGTACATTTCGGGTGTAAACAAAACATTCACAAAACTGATAAAAATGTTGAAATATAAACTAAACTCTCAACTTTAATCATTTATATCACGTTCTCTGAGCATGAAGCAAGAATAGGTCAACAAAAAGGTAACTAGAAATATTCCCTATCTGTGGATATAAAAAAACACATACTTCTAAAAAATTCATTAACTAAAGAAAGAACCAAACATTAAATTAGATTTTACTTTGAACTGGAAAACGAATAATTTATTAAGGCTTGAAAAAGGCAACCAAAGCAGAACCTAGAGGGATAATTTTTCCCTCAAATTGCTTATGTTAGAAAAGAAAAAAGACTTAAAATTAACTCAATAATCATTCAAATTAAGAAGTTAGAAAAAGAACAGTGTAGAACCCAAAGAAACAAGAGGAAAGAAGAGTTGGAGCAATGACTGACACAGAAAACCAACACAATAGAAAGGATCAACAAAGCCTAGAACTTATAGTTAGAAGATTAAGAAAGCTAGGTTGTGGTGAGGGAAGATAAACAATCTCAGAAGTTAAAAAGATGGCATATCTACATACTTAGCAAATATTTGAAAAGCAATAAGAAAATGTGTTGAACAACTTTTGCTGATACACTTGATAACCTATGTGAAACTGACAAATCCTGGGGAAAATGAATTTTGCGCAAACTGACTCAAGAAATGGAAGATAGTCTGTGGTTCAACAGCCTGTATTTCTATAAGAAAAACGTGTTCATATCTAATTGATATGTAGGAGGATGATCTCAATATAATTCAGAATGATTTGTTGGTTCTTATATGATTTTCCCCAACACATTCATGTTTTCAAGTGATTATGCTAAACCTCACAATTGAAAAAAATGCCTTGACAGTATATGGAGACCTTACGAGTCTTCCTGAAGTTCGAGCAGTTGCTGCTTTGGTGGCCATGAAAATTGCCAAAGTTTCTACAGCATTAAGCTGTCTGGTGAAGCTGAGAATTGAGATGGAAAAGCTGTGAAGTCATTTCCTCCAGCGTCGAAAAATTTTTTTGATTGATAATGAATGGCACTCCCTAGGCTAAGTTTTCAGTTTTAATGTTTTTAACTAAATTGATCTCTATTGAAATTAAGTGCACACGTGGACCCACAATTTAAAGGAACAAGTGTGAGCTCTAGGCTCCAAGATATTGACTATGAAGCTGAGTGCAAATGCCCACAGATATTCAGTCTGCTAGTGTTTTTGTAAGGCTTCTCATTGCTTTTGTTAGGTCCCTGGTTCCAGTGCTACAGTGCTACACAGTACTTGGGTGATCTGCCTAGTTTTTCAAGTACCTGCACATTATGTCAAAGTAAGTAGTCCTTGACCATTACAAAGGAATTAGTCATTTTAAGTATTCCTATGAAGAAAACTCCATGTCAGGTCCAGATGGTTTCAATGGCAAGCTCTACTGAATATTCAAGGAACAAATAATTCCCATCTTACACCAACTATTCAGGACACTGAGAATGGTTAACTTGCCAATTGATTTTATGAAGATAGCATAAACTAGGTACAAATCCTGACAAGAATGTACAAGACAGAAAAATTAAAGTTTAATCTTACTCATAATCTTACCTATATATGCAACAGTAATAGAGTTCCAAGTTACTTGAAAAAAAAAAGATAAATTATACCTACATTGGTCTACCCCAGGGACAAAAGCATAGTTTGATTTTTTGACATAAAGACATTACTTAAAGTAATCTATCACAATATCAAATTAAGAGAGAATAATCATTTACTTATCTCAACAGACACATGGCAAAATTCAAACCTATTTATGATTTTAAAAAACCCTCTTGGCAAACTAGGAAAACATGGCAATTTACCTGATGAAGGGTATCTATAAAAACAAATAAAAAGCATTTTAGCAAATATGTAATGATGAAACATTAAAAGTATTTCCTTGAAGATGAGAAATAAGTCTAGAGAACCCTCTAAAGCAGGGATTTCCAAATCTTTTGGCTTTTCTGGGCCACACTGGAAGAAGAATTGTTTTGGGCAACACGTAAAATACACTAACACTAATGATACTGATTAGCTGAAAAAAAAAAAAAAAGAACGCAAAAAAAAAACTCATCATGTTTTAAGAAAGTTTACAAATTTGTATTGGGCCACATTCAAAGCCATCCTGGGCTGCAGGTTGAACAAGCTTGCTCTAAAGCCATTTCAATTTCTTGCTTTTGCTGGGGACCCTAGCCAGTGTAGTAAAGCTGGAAGAAAATTTACAAAGATTAGAAAAATGAAAAAAAAAATGGTTATGATTGACAAATGATATGACTGTCTATATAAAATATCCAAGTATGTGTATGCATTTTTAGAGTTTATACGAGAGATTAGCAAGGTTGCCAGTTAGGAATATTAAAATACATGTAACAAACCTTCATGTGTACCCCCCAACCTAAAATAAAAGTTTTTAAAAAATTAAAATACAGAAATATATTGCTTTTCTGTCTAGCGACAAGAAAGGACGCAAAATCGTAATTTGTAAAATACAAATTATCTTTACAACATAATCAAAAAATAGAAAAAGTACCTTTAAAGACACACGTGCCAGTTGTTTATGGAAAAATTTTTAAATTTTATCAAAAGACATAAACAAACACCTAAAGAAGGATTAAAAGAATCACTGTGGTAAAGATGTTAATTTTCCCCAAACTCATCTATAGATTTAATGTACTCTCTATCAAAATCTCAGAGGATATATGTGTGTATGTATGTTATTTGACAAGTTGTCCCCAAAATTTATAAGGAGTTACAAAAGGTTACATACAGCTAAATTCTTCAGATGAAGAAATAAACAAAGAGGAAAAGAAGAGAAAATAGAGTGAAGGAATTTTTCATTTTTTTTTTTTTGAGACGGAGTCTCCCTTTGTCGCTCAGGCTGGAGTGCAGTGGTGCGATCTCGGCTCACTTCAAGCTCCTCTTCCTGGGTTCACACTATTCTCCTGCCTCAGCCTCCCAAATAGCTGGGACTACAGGTGCCCGCCACCAGGCCCGGCTAATTATTATTATTATTATTATTATTATTTATTTTTAGTAGAGACAGGGTTTCACTGTGTTAGCCAAGATGGTCTCGAACTCCTGATCTCGTGATTGGCCCGCCATGGCCTCCCAAAGTGCTGGGAATGCAGGCGTGAGCCACTGCTCCTGGCAGGAATTTTTCTTAGCCTTATTTCAAGGCTTAAGTTAGAGGTATTTGTAAAGCAATAAATAAATTGATAAATGGATCCTTTAAGGAACCTAAACACTCTCCCAAGTGTGCATAATAACTTATATTAATTATAAATAATAAATTATATTGCCAACACACACGTTGGCAATATAAAAATCTACACACACGTATGTGTGTGTGTATATAAATTTAATTTATTATAGTACCAACAACAGGTTAAAGGGGAAAAGTTAGACTTTTCAATAAAAGGTGCTAGGACAATTAGTTATACAGAAATAATAAGGGAAATTAGGCCCTATCTCACACCATACACAAGAATCAATTCCAGAATTAAGGTAAGTTAAAAACCTAAATATGAAAGGTATAACTATAAAACTCTTAGAAGACAATATAGGGAAATTTCCTTATGATCTCGTGGTAGGAAAGGATTACTTAAGTCACAAAAAGCACGAAACTTGAAGGAAAAGATTGATAAATTTGACCTCATTAGGATGAAAAAATTATGTTTAGCAAAGGTCATAATAAATGACTGAAAAAATAAGCTACTCATTGGGAAAGATATTTGTGCCAAATATAATTGACAACAAGTTAACATTGAGAGTATGCAGACCTAAAAATCAATAAAAAAATTTATTTAAAAAACATGATTTTTCCTAAACTGAGTGTAGGCTGCAAGGATGCTCAATGTGAGTTTCATATCTAATATTCATACTTTACATTTATTCTGTAACTTATTTTAATCTATTTATTAAAAACTACTTTTTTTTTTTGGCCGGGCGCAGTGGCTCATGCCTGTAATCCCAGCACTTTGGAAGGCCGAGCTGGGCGGATCACCAGGTCAGCAGATCGAGGTCATCCTTGTCAACATGGTGAAACTCCGTCTCTACTAAAACACAAAAAATTAGCCGGGTGTGTGGTGTGTGCCTGCAGGCCCAGCTACTTGAGAGGCTGAGACAGGGGAATCAGTTGAACCTGGGAGGCGGAGATTGCAGTGGGCCGAGATTGCACCACCGCACTCCAGCCTGGCAACAGAGCAAGACTCTGTCTTAAAAACAAAAACAATAACAATAACAAAAATCTGTTTTTTTGTAAGGAGAAATCATCACCATGCAATATGTTATGTACAATAATAAAACAATGCCTAAATTGCTTTTAGGTAACAGCGAAGGATACACCCTCCCCAGCCTGAATGGGATGACATCAGGAAAGCTTTAGAAAACAGTTGCACTTGAGGTAAAGCCTTAAGAACAAGTAAGTAAATTATTTGGTGAAGAGCATTCTGAACAGTTGGAACAGAATGGCCTAGCCTAGGAGTTCTGAAAAGACATTGGGGTTTTCAGGAAATTTAGGTGACTTGATACGGCTGAAATATAATACACTGGTAAGAAAGGGGCAGGAGATACAGAGACAAAGCTAGGTCAGACAGATGACAGAAAATCTTTCATGCCAGCTGAGAAATGTGGACATTACGGTGTAACTCAGAAACTAATATATAACCATTTAAGGATGTTCAACAGCAGAAAGACAAGGTCAAATTCAGGTTTTAGATGAGTCAGTGGCTACTGTGGGGAGAATGAACTAGAAGGGTGAAGACTTGAGGAATGAAAACCAGTTTGGAGATTAATCCAGAGTCCATAGAAGGGAAAGTTAAGACTTGCATGAAGATGCATTGCCCATCCTTGACTGGTGGATGGGGAGTAAAGGGGAGGAGAAGTGAAGGATTACCCCCAGGTTTTCAGCCTGAGCGATTGCAAGGAGAGTGATTCAACAGAGAACATGGGAAGAGAAGGGTGAGTAGTGGGATGATTTGGTTTAGTTCAGCACATGTGCAAAGGAGAAGACCAATTGATGGGAAAACACCAGTATATTTTATGTGGGTTGGACAGTCAAAGAAGGAAACTAGATGTCAGTAAGAATGTGATCACAACAGTAAGCTTCAGAGTTTCCTACAATACATCATATAATGATATAGGATGATGTATAATGCTGTGATCTGGGCTCAGAATTGGCAGTTAGGGATATAGGTTTTAATTCTATCTCTGCACCTATGAACCAGGTACAGTGACGAAGTGAATTGTAAACAATAATTATAAGTCGAATTTATTGACAATGTGCTATGAACTATATGCTGTACATTATTCAAGCACATGACAAATATCTTACTTCATTTAGCAAAGGTTATCATAAGTGACTGAAAAAAATAAGTGATACAAGTAATTTCCATTTTGTGGGAATGAGAACTTCATTTAATTCCCATGGAAATTCCAGAGGGTTGGAGAACATACTGGTCTTGTTCACATCTGAATCCTTAGCATCTAGCTAACACACTTATAGGCATATAATACATGCACAATAAATACTAGCTATAGGAATAAATAAATAATTTAATTAATGAATACCTCTTCATAAGAACCCTGAAAATTATGTATTATTTGAACCTTGAAAGCTATGTATTAAATATGAATATAAATATTACTCATATTTCTCTAGAAATGAGAAAACTGATAGTTAAAGAGGTTTAGTAAAACACTTTCTCTTGTGAAACATTGCTAGGCAGCCAGTCATCACAAGTGTTTGAAAACAAACTCAGGCCAGTATATTTCCAGGTATATCATAAGTAATGATTCTGGCTTCCTTTGTTTGTTGGTGGTAATAGGAGTGATGAAGAAGACAATTCAAATGATTTAATTACCCAGGTAATGATTGCCATTTTGCATTTCTTTTCTTTCTTTTTTTTTCTTTTTTTTTTTTTTTAACATAGAGCTAATCTGTGATCTGGCTGCACATGTTCTAATAGGGCATTGTGGTAACTCTACCTCTAGTCTAATATGGTTGTAAAACACATTGTACTGTGGTGTTTCATTGTGTTTTGTTGTGTGTTTTATTTTATTGTTCCTAGTAATATAAACCATGGAAGGAAGACCAGTTGATGATCTGTATGTTCTTCCTTAATCCCAAAACTTTCTGTAATGTCCCACACTTAGGAGAAGACACAGACAAGATGAAAACTTTAAGCCATTTGGGCTTAGAGTTATCAACACATTTCAAGCATATGAGATTGAGATCAGTGTTTACAAACTCTCTGGTTGTTAAAAGTAGTCTTGAGAGGATTGCTTATAGAAGTAATTAAAGGTGTTGATTGGCTGTTTACCAATGCCTACCTCAATTCATTTACAATTTGACACTTTGAAGCTGTGATTTGGTAAACTTGAGTCCCCAGTCCAAAGAGACTCCTATAAACAGCATCTCTCTCACATTATTCTTATTTGTCAAACTTCAGAGTAAATAGAGACCAGAGGGCATCATTAACACGTCTGCTCTTTGGCTTTGATCATGATGGGAAATAATTTCACAGTAGAAGTCAGTGGGGAAGTAGGTGTACTTAGTGGAGATAGGAAAACATTTATCACCAAACTTTATTTGAGGAACCAAACACCTGGGGAATTCTCAGACTATTAAGCAAAGGTGAAATGTAAACCTGAGAAAGAAAACTTTAGCTGATGCAAGATAAGCAAGACAGTGACCTGTGCCTTAGTCTATCTACTTATTTTATGTAAATGTTTATAGATTTGGCACATGAGCAAAGAGCAAGGAATTTCTTATCTGGAAGATAACAGAAGTTGCAGGAAAACCATTCAGCTAACATCATGCCTCAGCCCTGGTTGGCTGATACAGAAAATCCTTAATTAAATACTCATTTGGTTTGTCCCTTAATAAGTAATTTCAAATATTAAAATTGTAAGTATACTGCACACATTGAATAAGGTAAGCTCCTCCATCAAAAGAGGGAATAATACAGAATAAGGTCAACTTTTTTCTTAGTGGCAAAAATTTACTTTTGGCTGTTGTCTTTGTCACCAGTCTCTAGTGAATTGTGACTGTGGGTTGTTAGGAGTCCCTGGGCCTTTACTTTCCTTGATAATTGGCACTAACCATAGTCTTCCTCGTCCTTCTCAAGCCCACTATAAGACCTTGTTGCCCCAAACACCTTTCTTGCCACTAGGGCAACTGAAAAGCTGGAATAGTGCATTCTGATATTTCATTAATAAACTTTTTTTAAACTTAGGGGGACAAATGTAGGTTTATTCAATACCTTCTATTATCACTATATTTTCATAAATGAAAAGAGCATATTATTCCCGGAAATTTAGTAAGGACATAATCTTAGACAACAAACAGTCTCTTAAATTGAGTAAGTTTTCCGATATGGACAGCTCACCACATTGTTTTGATTTTCTCACTTTACAATTACCTGTATAAAGTTTGTCACAACCCACAGCAATCTTCATACTGAGAGGATTTGGGAATCCCTGACTTAGACGATCAAGGTACCATTAGTTTGAGAAAATATTAAAACATTGAAATCTCAAGAACTAACTTTAGAAATAAATTTTTTCCTTGCTGGTTTGAAATTGTTGCATTCTATTCAATATATCTTTTTTCTCTCCCTTCCTTGAACAAATGTTCATCGAGCAGCAACCCTGTACCAGGCTCTGTGGCAGGGACGGGGGATGAATGAGGCTGCCTACAGGAGCTCATAGCCGAGGCTTCTGAGTGAAGTTTTAAACATTGTAGTCTTCATAATTCCTCTAAAATTTCAACCTACTATATACACTTAAAAGCTTAGAATTCCTTTTTATTAAAGATCTAAATAAATGGTTCTTAGAACTGCATTCATTTCAAAGAAACCAAGTCACTTATTGAAACTGCAGATTTCTAAGTCTCAATCCCATCCTCCCAGATAATTTCAACGCAGTTAGGGCTTCCAACACAGTAAAAGGCCATAAACCAAATCTAGTTAATGGTTTCAGAATATATGTTTTAATAACTTTGCTTTTAAAATTGTATTATATTAATAAAGAATACACTTTTTATCAAAATTTAACCCATATAGGCACATTCTCTTAAATTTAATTGGGAATAAAATTATGAATCCCTACTTCCTGAAACAGGAAAGTGGGTAGAGTTTGTAGCCTGATGTGGTTAGGCTTTGTGTCCCCACCCAAACCTCATCTTGAATTGTTATTCCCCATGATTCCCATGTGTCAAGGGAAAGAACGGGTGGGAGGTGATTGGATCATGGTGGCAGTGTTCCCCATGCTGTTCTCGTGATAGTGTGAGAGTTATCTCCAGATCTGATGGTTTTATAAGTGTCTGATGGTTCCTCCTACATACACTCTTTCTCTTCTGCCACCTTGTGAAGAAGGATGTGTTTGCTTCCCTTTCCGCCATGATTATAAGTTTCCCGAGGCCTCCCCAACTATGTGGAATTGTGAGTCAATTATACCTCTTTTCTTTATGAATTACCCAGTCTTGGGCAGTTCTTTTTAGTCATGTGAAAATGGACTAATACATAGCCTGACAGATTTGGGCTCAAATCCTATCTCTAACATTTTTTAATTGTGTCCCCTTGGATATTTTATTATTTATTATCTATTCAGCTAAAAAACATGCAGTGAGTGACTTTCTCTGTGCCAAACATGATGCTAAGTGCAGCAGTGCTTAATAAATCACTGTCCCTAGCTTCTGCAATTCACTGTCTAGAGAGGGCAGAGGGCACCACAATGAATATATGCACTGACAGGGATGGGCGTGGGATATTTTGAGAGTTCAGAGAGACACTTACCTGGCCTGAGGGGATAACAGAGAGCTTCCTGGAGAGGCAATCCTCAAGATGAGCCCTTTCAGATGAGTAGATGTCAGCCAGTTACAGCGAGGGATTTGGGGGAGACATTTCAGGCATATAGGGCTGCAGGAGCAAAAACACAAAGGAGGGAAAGTATGGGAACTACAAAGAGAACTGGGATTTTAACCCCAGCTGACGTGGTTCCAAAGTCTGAGCATGTCCCCATATGCCAGGATGCTTCAGAGTGCTCTACACTAGTGTGCTTCACAGATTGCACAGAGTTTTCATGAAGCTTAATTACATTGGTAGATAATAGGTGTTTTGCAGATTGATATCAAAATATAAATTACTTTCATAACTTTACAATTTACATATTTATAGATTATGTGCTATATAATTATATATACATATACCAATAATTTCTTATATAAATCATCTTATGTGTATATATACATGCTATATAAAGTTTTTTCAAAATAAAATCCCCCCAGTTTCTCAAATAACTGACATATCAGAGACTATGCACAAATGTGCCACCAGGTTACTTCCTTTTGTATAGAGCTTGAAATAGATCTTCTGCTATCCTTTTTGCATAATTATAATTGTAAAATTTATTAGGAAGGAGGATACTAGGATTCTGCATTAGTTTTTTTTTTTTAAAAAAAAAGAACTGACATGTTATGTCTGTGTATGTCAACATCTCTGTGTGCAACACCATAGCATATGCTGAGTGAACACCACTACAGCACACACCGATAAAATGACAGAGAATATCACTAATAATACATTGTTCACCAAGGGTTTTTTACATGTAAGACCCATGCTAGGCGATACTTCTCATCTGGTAATCAACAATCTACTGAAGGAGGTGAGATCATTGCCCTCACTTTATAGCTGAGTGAAGGAAGGTTTTGCATTTTTAAGTAACTTTGTCCAAATAATAGCTGATAAATATTGGAGTCAGAAATGCAGACCCATAGCATCTGGCTCCCAAGCCTGCCCTCCTCACCATAGTTTATCTTCAATGATGAGGGCTTGAATATTCTCAATTAAAATCTCCCTGGGAGCAACCTGGCTTGCAAAATACTACTTTACCACATCACATTGTTAAAACATTGATCAAAAAAACAAATTTTAGAGTTTGGCATCTCAGTGATTTCATATCTGACTTGTACATTTATTAAGAGGGGTACTGGGGGATTGCTGAACAGGATGGCCAAATAGGAACAGCTCCAGTCTGAAGCTCCCAGTGAGACCAATGCAGAAGGCTGGTGATTTCTGCATTTCCAACTGAGGTACCTGGTTCATCTCATTGGAAATGGTTAGAGAGTGGGTGCAGCCCCAGGGATGAGCAGAGGCAGTATGGGGGCATTGCCTCACCTAGGAAGTGCAAGAGGTTGGGGAACTCCCTCCCTTAGCCAAGGAAAGTGCTGAGGGAATGTGCCGTGAGGGACAGAGCTATCTGGCTCAGATACTATACTTTTTTCACAGTCTTCACAACCCACAGACCAGGAGATTCCCTTGGGTTCCTACACCAAAAGGGCCCAAGCACGAAACTGGGTGGCCATTTGGGCAGACACTGAGCTAGCTGCAGGAGTTTTTTGGTTTTTTTTTTTTTTCCATACTCCAGTGGCGCCTGGGCTGCCAGCAAGACAGAAGAATTCACTCCCCTGGAAAAGGGGCTGAAGCCAGGGAGTCAAGTGGTCTTGTTCAGTGGGTCCCTCTCCCATGGAGCCCAGCAAGCTAAGATCCACTGGCTTGAAATTCTCGCTGGCAGCACAGCAGTCTGAAGTCAACCTGGGACACTTTAGCTTGGTGTGGGAGGGGCATCCACCATTACTGAGGCTTGAGTAGGCTGTCTTCCCCCTCACAGTGTAAACAAAGCCTCCTGGAAGTTTGGACTGAGCAGAGCCCACTGCAGCACAGCAAAGTCGCTGTAGCCAGACTGCCTCTCTAGATTCCTCCTCTATGGGCAGGACATCTCTGAAAGAAAGGCAGCAGCCCCAGTCAGGGCCTTATAGATAAAACTCCCATCTACCTGGGACAGAGCACCTGGGGGAAGGGGCAGCTGTGGGAGCTGCTTCAGCAGACTTAAACATTCCTGCCTGCCAGCTCTGAAGAGAGCAGTTTATCTCCAAGCATAGTGCTTGAGTTCTGATAAGGGACAAATGGCCTCCTCAAGTGGGTCCCTGACCCCCATGCCTCCTGACTGGGAGACTCCTCCCAGAAGGATTTGACAGACACCTCATACAGGAGAGCTCCGGTTGGCATCTGGCAGGTGCCCCTCTGAGACAAAGCTTCCAGAGGAAGGAGCAGGCAGCAATTTTTGCTGTTCTGCAGCCTCCACTGGTGATACCCAGGCAAACAGGGTCTGGAGTGGACCTCCAGCAAACTCCAGCAGATCTGCAGAAGAGGTGCCTGACTCTTAGAATGAAAAACAGAAAGCAATAGCATCAACATCAACACAAAGGATGACCACGCAAAAACTCCATCCAAAGGTCACCAACAGCAAAGGCCAAAGGTACATGAATCCATGAAGATGAGGAAAAGCCAGCACAAAAAGGTTGAACATTTCAAAAACCAGAATGCCTCTTCTCTTCTAAAGGATCACAACTCCTTACCAGTGAGAGAACATAACTGGATGAAGAATGAGTTTGACGAACTGACAGAAGTAGGCTTTAGAGGTAGGTAATAACAAACTCCTCTGAGCTAAAGGAGCTTGTTCTAACCCAATGCAAGGAAGCTAAGAACCTTGATAAAAGGTTAGAGGAATTGCTGACTAGAATAACCAATTTAGGGAAGAGCATAAATAACCTGATGAGAACTTCGTGGAGCATACACAGGTATCAATAGCCAAATCGATCAAGCAGAAGAAAGGATATCAGAGATTGAACATCAACTTAATGATATAATGTGTGAAGACAAGACTATAGAAAAAGAATGAAAAGGAATGAATAAAGCTTCCAAGAAATCAGGGATGATGTGAAAAGACCAAACCTATTTTTGATTGGTGTACCTGAAAGTGATGGGGAGAATGGAACCAAGTTGGAAAACACACTTCAGGATATTATGCAGGACAGCTTCCCCAACTTAGCAAGACAGGCCAACATTCAGATTCAGGAAATACAGAGAACACCACAAAGGTACTGCTCGAGAAGAGCAACCCCAAGACACATACTCGTCAGATCACCAAGATTGAAATGAAGGAAAAATGTTAAGGGCAGGAAGAGAGAAAGCTTGGGTTACCCACAAAGGGAAGCCCATCAGACTAACGGTGGCTCTCTGAGAAAACCTACAAGTCAGAAGAGAGTGGGAGTCAATATTCAACATTCTTAAATTAAAGAATTTTCAACCCAGAATTTCATATTCAGCCAAAGTAAGCTTCATAAGTGAAGGAGAAATAAAATCCTTTACAGACAAGAAAATGCTGAAACTATTCCAAACAATAGAAAAAGATGGATTCCTCCTTAACTCATTTTAAGAGGCCAGCATCATACTGATACCAAAACATGGCAGAGACACAACAAGAAAAAGAAAATTTCAGGTCAATATCCCTGATGAACATTGATGCAAAAATCCTCAATAAAATACTGGCAAACCGAATCCAGCAGCATATCAAAAAGCTTATCCACCACAATCAAGTCAGCTTTGTCCCTTGGATACAAGGCTGGTTCAACATATGCAAATCGATAAATGGAATCCATCACATAAACAGAACCAATGACAGAAACCACATGATTATCTCAATAGATGCAGAAAAGGCCTTCAATAAAATTAAACACCGCTTCATGCTAAAAATGCTCAATAAACTAGGTATTGATGGAACATATCTCAAAATAATAAGAGCTATTTATGACAAACCCACAACCAATATCATACTGAATGGGCAAAAGCTGGAAGCATTCCCTTTGAAAACCGGCACAAGACAAGGATGCTCTCTCTCACCTCTCCTATTCAACATAGTATAGGAAGTTCTGACCAGGGCAATTAGGCAAGAGAAAGAAATAAAGGTATTCAAATAGGAAGAGAGGAAGTCAAATTGTCTCTGTTTGCAGATGACATGAATGTATATTTAGAAAAACCCATTGTTTCAGCCCAAAAACTCCTTAAGCTGATAAGCAAATTCAGCAAAGTCTCAGGATACAAAATCACTATGCAAAAATCACAAGCATTCCTATACATCAATAACAGACAAACAGAGTACAAAATCATGAGTGAACTCCCATTCACAATTGCTACCAAGAAAATAAAATACCTAAGAATACAACTTACAAGGGATATGAAGGACCTCTTCAAGAACTACAAACCACTGCTCAATAAATTAACAGAGGACACAAACAAACAGAAAAACATTCCATGCTCATGGAAAGGAAGAATCAATATCATGAAAATGGCCATACTGCCCAAAGTAATATATAGCTTCAATGCTATTCCTGTCAAGCTACCATTGACTTTCCTTACAGAATTAGAAAAAAACTACTTTAAATTTCATATGGAACCAAAAAAGAGTGCCTGTAGCCAAGACAATTCTAAGCAAAAAGAACAAAGCTGGAGGCATCATGCTACCTGACTTTGAACTATACTGCAAGGCTACAGTAACCAAAACAGCATGGTACTTGTACCAAAACAGATATATAGACCAATGGAACAGAACAGAGAACTCAGAATTAACACCACACATCTATAACCATCTGATCTTTGACAGACCTAACGAAAGCAAGCAATGGGGAAAGGATTCCCTATTTAATAAATGGTGTTAGAAAACTGGCTAGCCATATGTAGAGAACTAAAACTGGACTTTTTCCTTACACCTTATACAAAAATTAACTCAAGATGGATTAAAGATTTAAACATAAGATCTAAAACCATAAAAACCCTAGAAGGAAACCTAGGCAATACCATTCAGGACATAGGCATGGGCAAAGACTTTATGACTAAAATACCAAAAGCAATGGCTACAAAAGCCAAAATTGAGAAAAGGGATCTAATCAAACTAAAGAGCTTCTGCACAGCAGAAGAAACTATCATCAGAGTGAACAGGCAACCTACAGAATGGGAGAAAAATTGTGCAGTCTATCCATCTGACAAAGGACTAATATCCAGAATCTACAAGGAATTTAAAACAAATTTGCAAGAAAAAAAAAAAAAAACATCAAAAAGTGGGCAAAGCATATGAACAGACAGTTCTCAAAAGAAGACATTTATGCAGCCAACCAACATATGAAAAAAAGCTCTTCATCACTGGTTGTCAGAGAAATGCAAATCAAAACCACAATGAGATACCATCTCACGCCAGTTAGAATGGCAATCATTAAAAAGTCAGGAAACAACAGATGCTAGAGAGGAAGTGGAGAAATAGGAATGCTTTTACACTGTTGGTGGGAGTGTAAATTAGTTCAACCATTGTGGAAGACAGTGTGGTGATTCCTCAAGGATCTAGAACTAGAAATACCATTTGACCCAACAATCCCATTACTGGTTATATACCCAAAGGATTATAAATCATTCTACCATAAATTCACTTGCACACGTATATTTATTACAGCACTATTCACAATAGCAAAGACTTGGAACCAACTCAAATGCGCATCAACGTTAGAATGGATGAAGAAAATTTGGCACATATACAACATGGAATACTATGCAGCCATAAAAAAAGAATGATTTCATGTCTCTCGCAGGGACATGGATGAAACTGGAAACCATCATTCTCAGTAAACTAATACAGGAACAGAAAACCAAACAGAGCATGTTCTCATTCATAACTGTGAGTTGAACAGTGAGAACATATGGGCACAGGGAGGGGAACATCACACACTGAGGCCTGTCAGTGGGTAAGGGGCAAGGAGAGGGATAGCATTAGGAGAAATACCTAATGTAGATGACGGGTTGATGGGTGCAGCAAACCACCATGACACCTGTATACCTACGTAACAAACCTGCACGTTCTGTACATGTATCCCAAAACTAGAAGTATACTTAAAAAAAGAGGGATACCTGCCATTGATAAATCATTGTGGGTGGCCTAATTTTAAGCTCCTACATCACTTTAATTTATAAATATATTGAGAACATTTTAATTTGTGTGAGTCAATAATGTCTTCCCCCTGTGAAAAATGAAAGAAACAAAGGAAATGCTGAAGCTAATTTGAATCAGAACAGAACCAGCCTCAATGGAATGAATGTTAGAGCAGCCTAAGTTCACTGGGAGCTTAAAGGCTTGGGGCAGGAGGTTTAGAAGGACAAGCGATGTGGAGAAGGTGGTGAGGATCTGTCAAGTTTACTTCCAATATTTCTTATAGCTGGCCACATACTCAATGAGTTATATTAAAGCACTTTGGAAAATGCATATGTACTTATCTTTTAAAAAAGCAAAAGACAAAAAACAAAACTCTCAATCTGATTCTTACATCATCCAGATTTTCTGAGTGCATATCTCAACTACTAAATAATAATTTTGTCAGTACACTTTATCATCTACTAGATTTAGAACCATAAATCATTCTGCATATTTCTTTATACCTTTAATGTTCAAGTTCTTATTGAGAACTAAAGGCAAACTGTGGCTCATCAGAATCGACAATGAATTGGAGTTCATCTGCTTTGCACTACTTTTTTGGCAAATATTTATGAGTCTCTAAAGATTGGATTATTGACTTAAAGAACTGACTTCAAAATCAAGATGGATTCCAGTTCACTGATCTCTTAAGATGACATTATTATTATCATTATTAAATCAGTTCCAACAAACTTCCTTGCTAACACTTCTTTTACTGATCTGAAGTGGAAATTTATATGAACATTCCTCTTTGAGAAAAGGGTGGAAGTTGACACGGTTTTGATTGCAAGTTATCTTGACCTGGGGAAGGAGTGGCATTGAAATTGCTTTCTTGGTATTTGCTATAATCTTATATGTCAAGTTAAGGTTCTTTCTGTGGATGCAACCAAAAGTTATTCTCAAAGGGAATTAATTAGAAGGCTATCTGGGACTCATGGAATCCATGCTGTATAACTGAATTTGGAAATGAACAAACAGGTGGGTAGTTCTGGAGTTGGGGAAGAAAGAAATCTTGATATTACCATGAGCAGTCTGCTCATGATCTTACCACTTGGATAAAATGAACACCCACATGATTTCATTATTTTCTGCTAATTATTCTGCTAAGAATCACTGTTTCTATCCCTTTGTCAGAGATTCAAATTCTAGAGAAAGGTCTGAAAATACAAGCTTGGGTAATTTACTCATCTGCTTAATTAAAGGGAGAGGCAGGGGTCAATTTTTTTATTACAATTCCAATGAACTATAACTAGTTGGAATAAAAAACATCTCAAAAGTGAATTGGATTCCAGTTGTTAAATAGACTCTGGAAAATTAAAAGACAAAAACACCTCTGCATGAGGCAAGGGAAGCTACAGCAAAGCTGGGAATATGGAAAGATGAAGCAAACCTTTCTTCCTGTTGTGCTGAGGGAGTCAGTTATTACGTATTATGAATATTAAAAACAAAACCAACAATAAAGATAGACTATAAGAGCTTTAGTACCAAGTGAAAAAATGTAAAATTATTTGAGTCGTGAACTTGTCCCAAGATAAATGTGGAATCTATGCTAAAACCTGAATAGTACTTTAAAGTAAATGTAAAAAAGATTATCACCATTATCAATATTGATTCACAAATTCTAACTAGTGAAGTACAGTAAGGAATATAAATCAGAATCATAATTACTGGAAAGAAGATAAAACTTAGCCTTGTTTGAGGATAATATGATTTGTATAATGAAAACCCAAATCAGTCAACTGAAAAGCTAATATAAACTTTATTATAAAACCAGCAGTAATGGTTACATAGAAAACATAAAGGTTTTAGAAAAAAATTCAGAATAGGCAAAACATACATACAGAAAAGTACAAAACACTTCAGAGTAATCTTAAGAAGAATTATGGGAGGAAATGAAGAAAAGCACATAAAATTACCACAAAGTATAGAAAACTCACTAAATGCTTGTTTCCTTTTTAAAATTTGACAGACTGGTCTTACAGGTGAAAAAAGTCAAACTGGTCTCACAGGTGAAAAAACTGTTCTGAAACTGAGAGTGGTTAGGGACGCTACTTATTTTGCCTTGTGTATACTAAATTAAAAACATAAAACATAACGTTTTTAAAATGTACTAGAGCAAAAATTGATACAGATCATTCAGACAAAACACATACTCCAGAAACAGACTATAATTTCTGGAAGGATTTAACATATCCTCAGCAGATCCTCAGATTTGTAAACAGAAATTTATATGCAGCAGTGTGCATTTAGTTATGTTTAAAATCATCTGCCTTACCCTAAGTTATTCATGGGCCGAAGGTAAATCCAAATCCCTGGTGATACTCAATCTGAAACAGACCATGTGAAGTTTGTATTCATCAGCTCAATTGCTGATGAATGCTTGTAATTTAGAATGTTTGCCCACTTCCTTTAGATAATCTTATTTGAAACCATTATTTGTTCCTCTTTTTTATTTTTATATATGCCATCTAAATAGCCATAGTATATCCAGTCTGATTATACCTCTTTTTGGCCCTCATGTTTAGCTACTTTGATGGATGCCTGCTTCTCTTTCTGTGTACTGTGGAGCCCATCAAAGTAAATTTGTTTAATGCCAGATAGCCTGTGTTTTGAACCCTATCATGCCAGATATGACCTTAAGACATGGTAAAATCCTTCTAGACATTTTCATGACTTCAGTAGCAGGTAAAAAGCAGAAATTTCATTTAATTAATATTATTTTTAGAAAAGTTAGAAACAACTGGAATTGTTAACAATAGGGAATGGTTAAAAATATATTTGTACATCTGTGCAAAGTCACATTATACAGTCACAAAAAGGGATTACTCGTAGCCCAAACCTCAGCAGCATGCATTATATTTAGTTAACAAATGTGCACACATACCCCCTGACTCCAAAATAAAAGTTGAAAAGGAAAAATATTAATATAAAATAAAGAATTTTAGATGATATAATCCTTACCAGGAAGTATGCTGTGAGTAACATTTTTAAAATTTCATTTGGTTTGTACATATTTTATTTTCCTTCATTTTTCAAATTTCTCAGCAGTATGAGAATCAGAAAAACTTACTTTAAAAATATGAAACTCAAGATATTTAAGGATTGGAACATATATTAACAATATAAATAAATTATGTGTCAACACTTATTTAGCAGTAACATTTAATGTGTGTACTTTTAGTTGATTTTACTAAAAGACATATACACATATGTGACAAGGACATGTACACAGATATGACAAAATCATTCTAATTTGCATCCTCTAATTCAGCCCTATAGTTTCCACCACTGAACAGCTAAGGTACCATAGCAAACTCATGGCAGTTCTTCTAAGGGCAGGAAAAGTTATATAAAATGCAGGCCTTTAAATGCTGGAGTTGCAAAGTTCCGATATGCGTGGTAAGAATGGAAAAGATTATACCTCCTATATCCCAAATAGGAAATTACCTATAAGCATCATAATTTAACTCACCAAACATGCTTTGACTCAAGTAACTGATTAAAAAAATCCATATGGTTGGGGCATGTGGTGGGTTATGTTGTGTTCATAAACATGATCACCAATTTGCAAAACAGTAAAATATAATAATTCTATGAACTCGATTCCAAAAGTAATTTACACCTGGATGAATCTTTTTGGAAAATTTTACCAAACAGAATCATCTTCAGTGCTTTTCTAAACCAGGGATAGAAAAATGCATAAACCATTGGATTAAATGTAGAGTTCAAGTAGCCAAACCAAATCAATACATCATTCAAAGTAGGTGGAAGAGTGTAGTGAAGAAAAGGGTCGATGACTGTACAGACAAAGAAAGGGCACCAGCATATTAGGAAAACTCCCATCACAATCCCCAATGTCTTCGCAGCTTTCCTTTCTTTGCTTTGTGAAATTCCATTTTTCATTTCCAATCCAATTTGGAGCTTCTGATTGGCATCATTAATTGATCTTGCCTGCTCTTTAGCTATAAGATATATTCTGTAATAGATACATAACATAATAGATCCAGGTATGTAAAAAGAAGTCATAAAGGCCAGTACCCCAGATATTTTGCTAAAGAACACAGAGCAACCTCCTCTGCAGTGAACATGTTTGTAATATATCTCTTCAGCGCCTTTGAAGTTTAGCTCCAGAAAGATCATCCCAAATGCAAAAACAGCAGGGACACTCCAACTAATGAAGATCATCACACAAATAACCAAGATATTGATCTTGGCTTTATATCTCAATGGGTCACACACAGCATAGTAGCGGTCAATGGAGATGAAAGACAGATGGAAAATGGAGGCTGAGCTCAGCATAATGTCGGTGCTGGTGTGGATTTTACAGAAGACTTCTCCAAAATACCAACAGTGCTCAGCAGATCTCACCATGCTGTAAGGCATGACCAGACACCCCAGAAGAAAGTCCACAGTGGCCATGGAATGAATGAGCCAATTTGTCGGAGTATGAAGTTGCTTGAAGTGTGATATAGAAACAATAACTATCAGATTGCCGACCAATGTGGTCAGAATTATGAGCGCCATTAAACTGTACAGGGAAGCACGGACATCATTTGACCAGTTGTTTTTCACACAGGAAATATTAATTATATTGTGGCAAAAGGGCATGATTCCTGAGGGCTGTCAACCAGTTTACTTTTCCCTTTGTGTGTTGATTAATCTTTTTCCCAAATTTGTAATCAGGTTACAGTTCCTTCTCGTTTTTATTTTTTATTTGCACATATCTATCCCAGAAACCTAGGAGGAAAAAAAAAGAGTAAATCATTGGCAATCTGATTCCTCTCACTTCTGACACATTTACCTATTACTCCCTGTTGAAGAATAGTTATTTTGGAAGGAACTTTATTTCCAAGTTCCTTTCAATAGTTCAATACAGCAATTTTTAAAAAAAACTTTTACCTGGAGTAGGACATTGTTCTAGAAATACAAAGCTAAATTATTAGGTTGAACTATATGAAACCGCCACATTTGTAGGTCAGAGAAGATCAAATGAAGATTATGATCCACATCTGTGGAAACAATCTGTGTCCATAGGAAGCCAGTCTAGTGGGGGAGACTTACATTCTAAAGGGTAGAAAGAAATTGCCAGAAAATCTGGAATTAAAATATGTTTATGCAAAAGACAAGAAGTCTTTTAAAGGTGCCTCTTGTGCAGAATTAATACCCACTAGTGCCCACTTTTGCACTTGGTCATAGATAAGTTATATATTTCTTATTTTATAATTAATTGTAATAAGAAGCAACTTACATATATTTGCAGCTTGCAAAGTACTTCTACATATATTCCATGCATTATTTCGTTACTGTTTTATTTGACACTTATAAGACCAACTTCATTTTTTGTAAGGAAGACATGACATGCTTTATTAACCTCATTTTACTGGCAAGAAATTGAAGTTTAATTCACAAAATCATTAAAGCTTGACTATGAGCTGTGGGCTCAATTACTAGTTCAGTTTCTTTGATACCAGTCCAGTCTTTCTGTCCATTGCAGAAAGAACCAACTCGAGGTCAATTTTTAAAAATTAAGCTTTAAATTTTCATATAAGAATTTATGGTGTCTTAAATAATGGCAGCTACTAGTGAAGGATGATATTGTGGTCCCGCTTATTAAGGATTTTTGATATACCGACTAAAGTCTATGGTAAGAAGTGAAGTGGCATGGTGCAAAGAGCACTGATATGAAAGCCTAGGGAAGCTGAGTTTCCATGTGGGTTGTGGGCAAGGCACATGACATCTTTAGTTTTTAAGTTCTGAAATCCAATAAATCTCACTTTTAAACAGGTAAAAAATATTATGAGTAGGCATCTTCTACTAGGCCTCCTCTTTTTGTACTTCACTGAAGAACCTCAAAGTTCCAGGGGACTCAGTTTGAAACTGTCCCTTTTGTTTCTATATGACCCTGTAATTCTGAGCTAAATTCTAGAACTTGGATTCACACAGATACATATGCGTGCACACACACACACACACACACAACATATATACAGACATGTACATATATATATATATATAAAGAGAGAAGGGGGGAGAGACAGAGAGAGAGAGGAAGAAAGAAAAGAGAAAGAAAGGAAGAAGGAAGGAAGGAAGGAAGGAAGGAAGGAAGGAAGGAAGGAAGGAAGGAAGGAAGGAAAGAAGGAGGGAGGGAGGGAGGGGAAGAAAGAAAAAGAAAGAAGAAAAAGAAAGACAGAAAGAAAGAAAAGAAGGAAGGAAGGAAAGAAAGAAAGAAAGGAAAAGAAAGAAAGAAAGAAAAGAAAGAAAGAAAGAAAGAAAGAAAGAAAGAAAGAAAGAAAGAAAGAAAGAAAGAAAGAAAGAAAGAAAGAAGAAAGGAAGGAAGGAAGGAAGGAAGGAAGGAAGGAAGGAAGGAAGGAAGGAAGGAAGGAAGGAAGGAAGGAAAAGAAAAGAAAAGAAAAAGAGAGAGAAAGAAGGAAAGAAAAAGAAAGGAGAAACCGCTTGGGGCAGAGTACAAATTTCTGGCAATGAAGTCCTATAGTCTATCACTTTGGTATGAAAATGCTAGAAAATAGCAACAATTCCTAGAATTCCAGGAGTCTGCCTTCCTTTTTATCTTTTTCCCTTCCCTCTGGGCTGATGGTTTAGAATGAGAGAAAAGGAATATCTAGGTATGAAAATGTACATTTTAATAAATTTGAAACACTTTTCCCCCACTCTCCTTTGGTCTTCTATTCCCAGAAGGAAACATATTTATACCAAATAAATCTGTAAGATTTATTTAAAAAGACACACAGACTCATTCCATGATAGAAGCCAAACAGCAAAAAAACCCGTTATTTAAACAAGCAATATTTGAATTATGATTATAATTTCACTAAAACACTGATGGATTTCTTACTATGAAATTTAAGTTTGCATTTAACTAAACTCAATCAGTTAAGTTATATATTTTCTAGTTAGACTTTTCCTTCACTATTTCCCTCTCTTTTCCTTCTTTCTTTTACTTATTTGTTGACTTCCTAAAGGAACCACGTAACATTCAAAATCACTGTTTAGAAATGTTTGTTTATTTATTCCTGACTCTTAAAAGCATTTCTATCCGATGTCACATTGAGTAGGGACTCTTAGCAGGAACTAGGGTTCACAAAGAAGTAAGGGAAGGTGGAAATAAAGCAAAACACAAATTTCACTTTTAGAACAGGAAATTGACAGAAGATGAAAATGCCATCTGGCAACTTCATAGGCCTTGTTTTTTTGTGGCTTTAAAATGTGTAGTCAATTCCCAAATAAAAACCAAAATGTCTCAGAGCCTACCTCAAACTCATATTTGCACATATAGGTTTAAGAGAAATCAAGACTTAGGCACAGTATCTTAGAAATTGTTGATAGTATGAATGCCACATCTGTAGAATAATTTGTCTACCCAACTTAAACAATATTAAACATCATTGTTTGTATGAGTGCTTTTTAAAGTGTTATAATTTGTTTTTGAATAGATTTATTTGTTTAAGTGCTCTATGACAACATTGTGAGTTGAAAGCTTATCTAAGGACCTGGCAAAATAGTGTTTTTGTTTCTTTTCTTTCAGCTTTAAGAATTTAAGAGCTAGAAATAATTATTATCTGTATATACAAATTATCCAGGTTGAATATACAATAGCAATATGGGAAGTTAATAAATAGCTGTTTGATTACCTAACTAAGCAAACAGTTCTGTGCAAATGATCTAATCATCTAATGTTTGAAAATGACATATGAATTAAAAATATGTTGATAGAACTTATAGTTTAAAATAGATCTCTCTAGCAAGGCAGGAACTCCCTGGCAGAGTGCCCCAACTTTCCAACAGAAGGTCATGAACACTAACCCTATCATAACCTTTGTCCCTGATTCCATCAACCACACATTGCTAATTGCTCAGACTTTCATCTCTATACTACTCTACTCATTTCCTAATCCAAACCGATTTCCCATTGTGCTATTACTCACAAAACCCTTCCAAGGGTGCCCTTGGGGACTCATGGTCTTTATTCCATTTCCTAAAATTCTTTTTTAAATGCTTCCCTCTCTTTGTTCTAACTAAAACTCTCTCCCCTCAGGACACTTTCTCCCCTGCAGCCTTGTCAATGGTGGCTGTTTCTTTCCTACATTCCTTGTACCTCTTCATATTATATGATCTGGAGGAAGAGTAAGTGTCCACTTACACTCATTGCCACTGAAGTTCATTATCCCTCTTTTCTCCCTAACCTCTAACCCTTTGCAAGCTTTGAAGTTCATGTCTTCATGCTATACCTCTGTATTAGTCCATTCTCACACTCCTATGAAGAACTGCCTGACACTGGGTAATTTATAAAGGAAAGAGGTTTAATTGACTCACAGTTCTGCAGGACTGAGGAGGACTCAGGAAACTTACAATCATGGTGGAAGGGGAAGTAAACACGTTCCTTTTCACATGGTGGCAGAAAGGAGAAGTGCAGAGTGAAGTGGGGTAAAAGCCCCTAAGAAAACCATCAGATCTCATGAGAACTGACTCACTATCATGAGGACAGCATGGAGGTAGCTTCCCCCATGACTCAATTACCTCCCACCAGGTCCCTCCCATGGCACATGGGGATTATGAGAACTACAATTCAAGATGAGATTTGAGTGGGGACACAAACTACATCAACTTCCTCCTATTGCAGGCATGTACAGACTCCCAAGTCATCTCTCTGTACTTCTTGAAGATATGAGCTCCTGGCTTACTGTCACTGTTTGTAATGCTACTCCTGCTAAAGTTCTTAGCAATTTTATTGTCCACCTAAATGATCCTTCCAATAATGGACTCTTAGTTTATTGACCTCTATCTTTTAACAATTATAGACTCACCTCCATCTCATCTCACCTTCCATGGTCATATCCCGGGATGTCATTATAAATGACAAGAGTCATCCAAATGATTGGTTTCAAGCTTCACATCCTGTCCTCCCAGTCCATGTGCTTCCTTTCCAACAATTTTTCACCAGTGCTTCGTTTCCAACAATGTTTCAACTCCCTTGAAGCCCTCAATTCATTTATTTTACACACCTCTCCACTGTCCTTCATTTACTCATGTCTACCTCTTTACTCAGTTTAGATTCCAGTATTTTCTGGCATTATCTTAAGCTCTCTCCCGTTAACATACTTTCCTGGCTAAACTTGAACAGTGGCTAAATGCAATTTCCTCTCGCTCCACTCCTGCACACCGAATGTGGCATAGAAAAACACGCAGCAACCTTCTTTTAAATTCGTAACAAAAATGGACCATTACAATTGCTCAGGAATCCTACTCCATTTCCCTTTTACCTTCATTTCTCTCCTCTCTGAGATGACTATTTCATGCCTCCTCCCTTCTTGAATGTCAAATACTTATTTACATCCTTACTCTCACCTAACGACTTTGCATTCTGTTTCACTGAAAAAAGTGATGCAATCAGAAGAGAATGTCCACATGCCACCAGCTTATACCTGTTTACAAATTCAGCTTACACCCTTATTGCTGCAAATTACTGCAAATGAATGGACTCTCTCCCTTCACAGGCCACTCCTCAGATGTGGTCCATACCCACCTCTTTATGCCTATTCCAAGATATACCCTCCAACTCTCTTTCCCCTGCATCTTCAGTGGTTCCCTTCCAAATACCTTCACTCTCAAATATGCAGTAATATTTTCCACCTTAAAAGAATTATTGAAGCCTGCATCTTCTTTCATTTGTCAACTACCCCTTTATCAGAAAGGAACTCTTTGAGTCATTTATACCCCCTATCTCTAATTCCTCTAATCCTATCTTTTAAAATTCACCGTAATGAGAATATCATCATCAATATTCCACCAAAACCGTTCTTAACCAAGTTTTTCTACATTACTAAACCCAGTGGTAAGTTATCAGGCCTCAAGTTCTTGCTTGGCCTTTCAATTCCCCCTTGAAACAGTTTCTTCCCTTGGTTCCTGTGTCACCGCCCCCTTGTAGTTCTGCTGCCTCACAAGCTGCTCTCGTCAGTTGCTGTTATGGTTCTTCTTCATCTCAGTGGCCCTAAGGCTCAGTCCTCATAACCACTCCCTTGGTGATTTCATACTGTATTGTGGCATAGTCTATGTGCTGATGAGCTTCAAATGAACACTTCCAACTTTGACCTTTCCCCTGAACTGTAGACTAATGTTTCCTGCTGCCCATAGGATATCGCCACTTAACTTGTCTAAAGCCAAGCCCTTGACCTCCCTCCTGTGCCTAGCTTCTCCTCCTCCTCTCTACATCTCTAGAACGTGACAACTCTATTCTTGAACATCCACCATCCAAAACTTCGAGTTAATTCTTAGCTTCTCACACTCAACAACATGTCCAATTCATCAATAAATGATCTTGGCCCTTCATTGAAAATGTATCTAGAATCAGATCATTTCTCATCATTTCTACCGTCACCATCCTGGTCCAAGTCACCAACAACCTCCGGATTAATCTAATAACCTCCCAGCTGGTTCCCCTGCTTTTTCTCTTGTCTCTCCACAGAAAGTATCCCCAACAAGCAGCCAAAGTGATCACATAAGTACATACATTTTTCACATAAATTCTTCCAGAATGGTACAACATGAGTCTCAAATGTAAAAGAACAGGGGCATTAAAAATATGCCCAGAGCCAATACTGAGACATTTGCCAGTCAGGCACCCCTATCAGGCCAAAGAAAGCTGCACGGTGACATGCTGCATCTGTGCCTGCCTGATGTTAAGACCACACTTCTCACAGTCTCCTGAAACTTGATCTAATCCTACAGTGGTGTGTGTATGTGAGGCTGCATTCTGCCCATTGGTAACATACTTAAATTCATCAAGTTCTGTATACTTTCAAGTATGAGTAACTATTTTAATATAAGTGAGCTATTACTGCAATTTTTATAGACAACACAGCAAAAAGAGAACTACAGATCTGGAGTTCTGTGACTGGTACAAGCTAGTTAATTTTCTTTTCCATTGGTATTCAGAGGAGCGGTTCTATGAAATACTTTTGGCCTTACCAGTGAAAAACTAAAAAAGAGGTGATTGAGATATGAATTTTTTTTTGTAAAAGTGTAAATAAAGCTTCTGACTTTCAGACATTATTCTTAAGGGAAGTCATCCTTACTGGACCAGAGACATACAAGATAAAAGAAAAGGACAGAAACATCCCTGGCTTCCCTGAAGCTGTACATTTCACAACCTGAACTTGCTTCCATTTACCCCCCTTATTTTGGTTTATTTTAGATTATTGACTCAAGGACATAGCTTCTAAGCCAATAAGAAGTGATTAGTTTCCTCCTCACCACTCTTTTTTAACAGGTGAAAAGTAGGTAAGAACTCTATGGACAGTGTGGAGAGTAGGCTCAACAGCTGATATTGAACCAAGGAGAAATTCGCTATTAAATAAAAGAAAAGGAGGTCCCCAGAGTCCCCCAAAAGAGGCAATCATAGAGTCAGAGTAGTGGGTGGAGAGGGTGGGAGTCAAAACCTTTTGAAAACTAAGCTGCAAACAGTGGTGTCCTAATGAACAAAGCCTAGGGGACGCGGCGGTTATGCAGGTTTGGATGAAGAACTTCTCAGCATGCCCAGTGCCTACAGGAGAAAATCACCCGAGCTCCAAAGCAGATTTAGGAAAAGATCAAGATCCTCTGCCCCTTTCCCCAAGGAAACTGGCATCCCTACAAGAAAAAGACAGTGGAGTGGCCTTTAGTTGCAACAGTGAAGAGCCTTCCACCAGGCATATATACTAGTGTATCCTTACCTGAATGCACAAGCCAAACAGACATGCAAAAGCAGTCACCAAGCAGAAAATGTGGAGCAGTTAAGTTTCTGGGCAATTCAAAGTAGGGGCCACTTCACACCTTAAAAGAAACTAGGAATAAACAAAATGTCTATGACCCAGGCAGAAGCCACTATCTCAATGCCTGATTGGCGTGTTTGGGTTTGTGTGTTATTGTTTGTGTGTGTCTGTTTAAGTGACACTGTTTTTCTTCTGTCTGGTAATTTTGCAGTTACCACATAATGCTAAATCAGAGATAGAGACATGGGACATTATAATCTACCCCAGAATGTGACATTTTGCTCTAGAACTTTTGATGGCTATCTTGTATTTGCTTTGATAATAAATATTCTAAAGTACATGATACCCTGATTGATTTGTGGGAGAGAATTTAAAAGTAATATGGACCTAAAATTGCAACTAAACTTTGTCTTAACCTAAATATACTGTTGTTTTATGATCTCTTATTGATCTTAGGTAATGTTATACAAAAGTTGTATGAACCCACAGAAGCTATCACACTCAAACCTCTGGTAAACTTTTAATGTCTCATTTGGTTCTTGCCCAATCTGTGACCATTGGAGCATCATAAAGAAAACACTGGTAGCCAATACAACCAGTTTGAGTTTATGAAAGGTCACAAGTCTGTGATGTGCAAAGGAGATAAATGATTTTAAATGTTCCAGAAAAAAAAAAAAACATAAATGCTAGGTGAATCCATTAAATAGTCCTCAAATACAGAAAATGTTTTCTGGACACACCTGATCCCCAGCCTCTCTCTATATATATACCTTGGATTGGAAACATGTTCACTTTGCATTTGTTTCCTGAACCAAGAAAGCCTGAAGTTTTTAACCATGTCCTTAAATGGAAGAATAATTGTTAGGATCAGATATTCTCAAAAGGTGCTTCAAAGCCCAGCTTTTAAAAGAGCAGTGCTGGTAGCAAGAACAAACTTTGAAATCTAGCAAGATCCTACCCCGGATGAGAGTGTTGTTGGCTGTCATGTGTCCCCATCAGTGTTTCTGGGGAAATAGACATTGCTGAAATGTTCTGGTCTCTCCTGTTCTGTGTGGCTATGTCATGTTCTGTACTTGTATCTATAGTTAACAGTCTAGAATTTAACTTTACAGTAAGTGTAGTTTGGCCTCTTCCTACAAATCCATAGCCCCAAAATAATGTACCTTTACAGGGACAAATATAGGCTGACTTTTAACTACTCAGGAACACTGTGTCTTTTAATTAAATGGGGTACTGTATACAGAAAGTTTGAAACCAAGAAAAAGTTTGAAACCACAAAATGTTAAATATAGGAAATATGACTTTATGGTATATTCAAGGGCTTATAGCACCTATGTGTACTTAAAAAGAAAACAACTTACTTGCAGAGAGGTATAAGATTCTTATACCCAATACCTCCTAATAATACTCTTAAGGTAATACTTTGAGAAAGGTATAAGAATTAGGATCTCAAGAATTGGGAAACTGAGTCATGAAAGGACTAATAATGACCTCTGCACAAATCAATCATCGAGTTCACTTTAAAATAATTCTGGCAAATTTTCTTTTAAAATTGAAATACAGTTGATGAAAAGATACATTTTTTAAAAATCAAAAGTGAGGAAAGTCACAGCATGAAAGAATTGGAAGCAAACATTGTAAATAGATCGGCAGGTGAGAGGAAAATCTGCCTCCTTACATCCCCTGTCAGCCCAGTCTTCATGACCACCAAAAAATCCTATGCCCCTGATACGAGCTACCAAGGAAAGTTCAGAAACCATTTAACAAAATACACAAGCAGCACAGGGTGAGGCCAAGTCATCCAGAAAACGCAGCTACTATAGAAGCAGGAAAATAAGAATTTTAAGTAAAATTTAGTAGAAACACCTGAAGAGTACAGATAAAGATTTGAAACCAAAAGAAATGATACAGACATTTTGAAAACCCAGGAAATAATTATAAAAGAGAATAATCACAACTAAAGACTGAATCACGGACCCGGTGGATAAAATAGAGGAGTCTCACATACACTAAGCCAAAATATAAAGAAATACAAAATTCATTCACTTTTTTTTTTTTTTTTTTTTTTTTTTTTTAAATAACATCTTTCTGTGTCGCCCAGGCTGGAGTGCAATGGCACCATCATGGTTCACTGCAGCCTCAGTCTCTGGGGCTCAAATGATCCTCCTGCCTTAGCCCCCCAAATAGATGGAACCACAGATATGTGTCATCATGACATATTTCTAAGTTGCCCAGGCTGGTCTTGAATGCCTGGGCTTCAAGCAATCCTCCTGCCTTGGCCTCCAAAAGCATTAGGAATACAGACATGAGTCACCGTACCCGACCTGATTTGACTTTTCTAACAGTATCACACTGATTGCTGCCTTGAGAACAGATGCAGAGGAGCAAAGACATAAGCAAGGAGATCAATTAGGGAGCTGCTGCAACAGAAGCTGCCACCTGGCGAGAGAAGATGGTGCTTTGGAGCAGAGCAGTGGTTGTCAGCATGGAGAGGACAGATCAAGTTTGGACATGTTTTGAAGATACGGCCATGAAGAAATTGCAGATAGACTTGACTGTGGGTTTGGAGAAAGTCACCGAGGGAAGTAACAGGGCTTTGGGTTGAGCAGCTTGAAAGATGGAGGTACTAGTTAGAGAGATGGAGAAGATGGTGACTGGCGAAGGACAAGAAGCAGAGGAAATGGAATGCTTTGCCCTTGTGAGGTTGGAGCTATGTGAAGAAGGAAAGGTCTTTTAGTGCTCAGCTGCTTTGGTTCAAGTCCCAGCTAGGCCATTCACTGGTCTTATGGCCTTGAACATACTACCCAGCCTCTGGAGGCTGCAGTTTCTTCATGTGAAAAACAAACAAAAAGAAAACAAAAACAAACAACCCATTTTCTGGAGCTCTTATGAAGCTGGAATGAGTTAATTTTTATAAAGTGCTTATAATAGCATATTGTAGACAGTGTTCATCAACTAAGTAAACATCCAAGAGTGACGCAAGGGAAATCGAGGTGCTGTTTCAAGAATACACATATATTTAAATGTAAGTAGATGCACTCTAATGGATCACTATAGGCAGAAGGGAAGGAAAGGAGAAACAGAGATAAATAGGGGGAGGGAGAGACAATAAGATGAAATACATATATAGAAGTAGGATGTCAGAAGGGAATGGCATGTGTTTTATTCACTGCTGAAGCTCCAAGGCCTGAAAATGTCTACAACATGTACTGAGCACAAAAGGGAATAAAGAATTGAATGAATGAACAAATGAACTGAGGAGTTCATTAGCTCACTTCTGTGCCTTGTGGAGCCTATAAAAAAATTCATGCACATATACTTAGCCTGGTTCTGAATTCTGAGTATCAAGGAAAATATTGTATAAGCATCCAAATAGAAAGAACTGGTTATTTTAAAAGGAAAGAAGTTCAGGCTAGCATAGGACATCTCATCTGTAATTTTGGGAGCCAGAAGGCAATAGAATGAAGTTAGAAATTATGAGGGAAATAGGATAATTCATCAATCCTGTATGCAGCCAAAAGGGTGATCATATAAGAGTAAAAGAATGACAGTAAAAATACATTTATGACCACCTGCTGAGAAATTCTAGCAAATACTCTAGCAATATAAAAATTAAATCAAAACAAAAATTTCTACATAGCGAGAGATGAAAATACAAGCAACAACGAGTAATATCTAAATTAAGGTTTAGTTTAAATTGAAAGGGGTTATGTTAATATGACACAATACAATGCTTGTTAAAAGAATATTCAAAATGAAAAAAAAATAAATTTCAAGGAAACACTTAATATTGGCCTGGAACTTAAATTCTAATTATCTTAATAACATCTAGTTGTTATCAGAGGTGCTGAGGGGCCGGCAAGTTAAACTTCTTGACTAGATGGAAAGATGCGCAGTTATAATTTAATTTTGGAAAGCTGATCTAGCAGCATTTTTTAAAATTTAAAACGCTCACATTGTTTGAATCAGCTCAGTTCAGTGCAATTGTTTTTGTGATAGCAACGAAAGAAAAAAGTAAAATAGTCTCAACTTTTATGTCAGACTTAGATATATATATCAGTAGACATATTATATGTGTTTAACAAGATGTTAAATAAAATGAGCTGGTTCTTTCTATATAGAGACAGAAAGTTGTCAATAATGTATTTTTAAGTAAAGAAAAAACATTTACAGATTATTTTAAAATATACAATTATGTATTTTAAAATATCATATGTCAATATATTGTTAAGTAAAGAAAACATCTGCAGAGTACTTAAAGACATCATACATAGGGATACACAGTTACATATGTTTATGTAATTATGGGAAATAGGTATGGAATGGAGTACTCCAATTCTCAATATTGTTTACTCAGCAATAGTGAGACTGAAACTCAAAAAACAAAACAAAAAAATTAAACAACAACAAAAAGAAAATAATACAAAATTTTAGCAATATTTTTACCTGAATGGTGAATTATGGGCGAATTTTATTTACTTTTCCATCTCTATGATATATTCTAAGTTTCTTTCTATGGGAATGTTTCACTTTCATAACTAGAAAACTTTTTAATAAAAGTACATGTATTGTTTATAAATTGAATTTCATTTTAAAAAACTATTGGTGAATAATTATCAATAAATTTGTATTCTTTGTGTTTCTTTGACTTGTTTAATTCTTTGCATGATTTATTTATCTATTTTACCTTTGTACTAAAATCATACTTTTGCTAAATTTCTGAACTGAACTCATTTCCTGTTTTTGTTCTATTATAAAAATTTGGGGAAAAAATGTAAAATAGACAATAATAATTTTATTCCAAAACTATACTTGCAGCTCTGTAATTTATCCAGTATTTTTAATAAATATACTACAAATATTTTTGAAAAATACTTATTTTTAAAGGTGGAAAGAGACCAGGGTGGGGAGAAACAGCATTTTTAAATGTTTAAGTCATGGTTCTTGAGATGAAACATTGCTGGAAGTGAACCAGTTCTGTTTCAAAGAAACAGGAAATGGGACAAAACTCATTTGTTTGCTCCTACATCAACACAGACCAACAAAAAAAAAGAGTAAAACAGTCATCAGCAATATTATGGTAAATGTACTATACATGAAAGTGTCTCTGCTAGTTTGACATGCATAAAGTAATATGAATCAGATTTAGGTAATATAACTAAAAGGTTCTTCAGTTAATTGATCTAATATATGGCATGTATACACACACACACTGAATTTAGTTTAAATTGAAAGGGATTCTGTTGATATGACACAATACATTTGAAAATGTACTGGGATTTTCCTACCAAATATATTTGTACAAATAATATTTGTGCAAATAAGATTATGATTTTGCAGTTTAGTTTTGTATACAGTGACAATAAGACATATTGTAATTATAAAACCTAAAAAATATCTATAAAGACTGCTTATATATGATGTTAAAACTAGCCATTGTACCCAGCATAGAATTTCCTTCTTCATTAACAAGAAAAGGAGATTTTTTAAAAGTTTCAACTTTTTATATGTCCTAGCTTTCCATAAATGAATTTTTAATAAAAGAGACACAACTCTTTTTAAAAGACATGTAAAGCAAGCTATTTAAAAATATATAACCATTCTTTTAGCTTCTCTTACTAAAGTAGCTATTAAGCAACTAAATTACAGAAAACCCTTGTTAATCTTCACACTAAATCATCCTAAATTTTAACAGATGAATAAGTACCAAGCCATTGATAAATCTCATTATCTTTAGCATTCTTCCTGTAAAATAGTACTCTAGGCCTTTGGGTTAGTCTCTAGGATTTGGTTTGGCTGTTGAGCAAATTCAGACCTACCTGCTCAGGTAAGAGTGAGCATAGTCAGTGGATGAGCAGACAGCAGGAATACTGCCTTTGGGACCAGTCTGCATCAATCTCCTGTATACTTGCTGCGGGCTACAGCCCACTGCTGCTCTATGATAGGCCACAGTTAACAAAGACAGAATGACGCAAATATTAAAACAAAACAAAATTTATAAAAAGCTGACAGTAAATCTTTCTGAAACAAGCTAACAATATGTTATCAAGAAACATAACTGGGAGGAGCTTTTATTCTGAACCAGCATCAGGAAGCTAGTAGTGATCAAGCTAAATAGGGAAGGTAAATATTACCACTACTGTAAAAATAACTCCAAGCATGGGTCACCAGGAACCACAACGATGCGTTAACAGTATATATATGAAAACACGTGTCCATTAAAACGGACTTAATTGTTGATTGATTTGAAAGAAAAGTACTTCTCTATTAGACATCTGTACAAAGAAAATAACTAGCATTTAAAAAAAAAAACAACTTGCTTTCAAAAGAGATGACTTGTACCCAACAAATGAATATTTTTTAAAAATAGAATGTACTCAAACCCCATAACATATTATAGTTAGAAAATACTTTAAAGCAATGGCTTTCCAACTACTTTTGAACCACAACTACAAAAAGAAATACATTTTATATTTTTATTCAGTACATATGTAGGTAGCACCCATAACAAATGTTTTCATTAAAAAATACCCTTACTTTGTTTAAGTCACTCTGATATTTCCTATTTTATTCTATTTCTTCTTTTAATACTGGAAATTACAACCCAATAATGTTATCAACCACAATAGAAAAGCACTGTCTTAAATGTTATATGGTCACACACATTTATCCCATCAGTTTTTGTTTGTTTGTTTGTTTTTGAGAGGAGTTTCACTCTTGTCGCCCAGGCTGGAGTGCAATGGCGCGATCTCAGCTCACTGCAACCTCTGCTTCCCAGGTTCAAGCAATTCTCCCGCCTTAGCCACCCAAGTAGCTGGGGTTACAGGCACCTGCCACCACACCTAGCTAATTTTTGCATTTTTTTAGTAGAGATGGGATTTCACCATATTGACCAGGCTGGTCTCGAGCTCCAGACCTCAGGTGATCCACCCACCTAGGCCTCCCAAAGTGCTGAGATTACAGGCGTGAGCCACTGCGCCCGTCCTATCTTATCAATTTTTACACTTAGACTTTTGAATACAATAAAAGTTGATTAAATAAAAATTATTTTAAAGTAGAAGAGAGAAAAAAAATTAAACGAAGATATATAAGAATAAAGCAAAGAATAAAAATCAGGAAACATAAGTAAATCGAAAACCAAATATAAAAAAAAATGGTTTTATATATAAAACTTCCAAAATGACCCTCTCTACATGGAACCAGATCCTCCAATATGGCAAAATGAAGAGCTGCACAAGGGCAGTTTCTCTTCCATTTCTGTCTGTTACTCTGCATAGGATTAAAGCATCATTATGACTCATTGATTATCAGTCTCAGTTCTTCACCCTCCTCACGTCCACACCTCTGTCTTTCCTTCACTGGGGGTAGAAAGTACTTTTTTTGCCCTTTGAATTTGAACTTTGCATTTGACATGTCTTGGCCAAAAGAATGTGAACAGAAATAAAAATGTTCCAGCTCCAAACCTAGTCTTTGGGAGGACATGTTTATGAATGTCCTTTATCTTATCACCAGGAATACAACGTACCCAGCTAAGTCACTTGTCCAAGGAAGATGAGAGACATGTGGAACAGACCAGGGAATGAAGACCTGCAGCACGTGGCAGCCACCCTAGCTGACCCCATGGATTCATGAGCACAAGTTGCTATTATTTTAAGCTATGGAATTTTGGTATCATTTGTTACACAGCAGGATCAAAGCAATATTAACTGTGTCAATTGTATTTTTGAAGGAAGCCATGGAGATCTGCTGCCCCATTCTCCTGCCTTGGGATCACTAGAGAAACACTGACACCCCACAATGAGTCAACTGTGACCTAAACAGCCATTATTAAAAGCAGTGATAGAACAAGCAAAAGGGCATACAGTGTAATTATCCTTTACTAAGTGAATATAACTGCTGCTTCAGAAGTCTCCAGATATTAAAGGTTGGTTCAAGAAATAATATCCAGGTTCAGTTCTTGTTAATAGTACATAGAAAATGTCATTCACTTTTCTCAAAATGAGTTTAATATTGCCTGAATCTTACATATTCCTGGCTTATCACAAATCAGTCTTCTTTGCAGGCAAGCACAGTACCTCATGTATAAAAGTTTACCAAGCTCTAGGAAATCAAGGCTCTCGTCTGCTTTATTCACTAGTCTCTCCCCATGGCTTAAAACACTGCTTGACAGGCCAGGCGCGGTGGCTCACGCCTGTAATCCCAGCACTTTGGGAGGCCGAGGCAGGCGGATCGCGAGGTCAGCAGATCGAGACCATCTTGGCTCGGTGAAACCCTGTCTCTACTAAAAATACAAAAAATTAGCCGGGCGTGGTGGTGGTGGCGGGCGCCTGTAGTCCCAGCTACTTGGGAGGCTGAGGCAGGAGAATGGCGTGAACCTGGGAGGCAGAGCTTGTATTGAACGGAGATCGCGCCACCACACTCCAACCTGGGTGACAGAGTCAGACTTCATCTCAAAAAACAACAACAACAAAAAACACAGTGCTTGATAAACCATAGATGCTTAATAAATATTGGCTTACTGAATAACACTGAATTACTGGATAAATTATTTTAATTATTCATTTTTAAAAGCCTTTTAATCAAAGGATTACATTGATATGGAATTCTCTTAGTTTCACTGTGCTAATTACAAAACCGCACAGGCAGTAAATATTCTCTTCATCTCCTGCTCTTTCTTTCATCTGGAGAACTTATCTAATTGGATAATGATTTTTTCTTCTAGGAATATACAGTTAATAGTGAGATTGACATACAAATAAATATTTATTGCACAATAGAGGGACTGCTAAATGGAAATATAAAGGCTGTGTTATGGGAGAGCAGAAGGATTTGGAAACCCCTTGTGGCAGCCAGAACAGGCTTCATGCATGAGGCCACACATAAGCTGAATCTGCAAAGATAATCCTCAGAGACTTCACAAACCAGCTAAATTTAGAATAGGAAAATACACACAAAAACTCTTGTTTAATCTTAATAAACTAATTTCATAGTGGACAATTAAAGTCCTTTAGTTAGTAACAATCTTGTTTTAAAATGTTATTCTTATTCCTGCATCTTTTTTTTAAATCAACAAAAGTGTCTTGAATGTTTACTGTGGGCATTCCAAATAAAGCTTCTTTTTCCTTTCTATTAAGCATGCATACACACACACACACACACACACCCCTAAAAAAAGAAATAAAACTTAAAATATCTTAATTCCCACTCTCTGAACCCAGTGAATTTCAAGCTAATTATCAACTCCATCACCAAATGGGTCTTAGTGAAGTGACAGCATGATCTACATCCTTGGACATGCGTGCCCGCTCTCTACTGCTTTGACGATTGAATAGGACATTCCTGTAGAATTGTGAACTCCAAGAAGGCAGAGATTTTGTTGTTGTTGTTTCGTTTTTGAGATAGGGTCTCCCTCTGTCACCCAGGCTGGAGTGCAGTGGTGTAATCACGGCTCACTGTAACCTTAACCTCCTGGGATTCTCCCACCTCAACCTCCTGAGTAGCTGGGACTAAGGGCATGCACCACCACACCCAGCTAGTTTTTGTATTTCTTTTTTCTTTCTTTTTTTGAAGAGAAGAGATTTGGCCATAGTACCCAAGCTGGTCTTGAACTCCTGGGATCAAGGGATACACCTGCCTCAGCTTCCCCAAGTGCTGAGATTACAGGCATGAGTCAACCACCACACCTGCCTGAAGACAGAGACTTTGTATGCTTTGTTCACTGCTATAACCCCAGGGCCTAGCATATAGCAGGTGATCCCTAACTACTGGTTGGTTGACTGACAGATTTCTACCAGATTAGCTGAATATTCACATCTCTAGCACAAAAGAGAAATCTCAGAGCTTGCAGTATTGATTCAGAAGGCATTCACCTAGTGGTAATAGTTGAAGTTGTCTGTGGCAGAAGATAAAAGAAATCCCAGAAGGGGAAAGAGGGAGGAAGATGGAACTGTAAGAAATGTCAATATATAAGTAAAATACTTCCAGATACTGGGATGATAAAAAATCAACCAACAAAGCCAAGAGGGGAAGAAGAGTTTAATGAAGTTATGAAGTAAAATGCCACTGAGTGTTAGAGTAAGGATAGAGATCAAGCATAAGGTCAAAGATTTAAAAAGGTATCATTAGTGGTTTGGAAGCAATGTCAGTGGAGTATTATGGACCATGGAGAAGATAGTGTATGGTAAGAAAATAAAGGTAGCCAGGGTAAATAAATTTTTTGAGACATATGACACTGCAAAGAAAGTGAGAAATGGAATAACAGTTTGAAGGAATGGGAAGTCCAGGGAAATGTAGAGCAAATACAAATTAAAAACAAGAGGTTTCATTTTCCCTGTAGAAAATAAGAAAAGAGATTTTCCTTGCTTTCCCTTTTTCAAAGAGCCTTTGTATTAGAAAACTTGTGCTTTAAGGTCTTTCCCTGTCTCTTTAAAACGTAGACAAATCTTTTTAATGCTAACTCAGCCTCTTGTCAGCATTATGACCCAGGAATGTCTTTCTCAAGGACTGGGAACCATCTCTTGGAAATGTAAACATTAAGGAAGACAGCACCCTATCTCCCAGATTCTGTGGGATGGTAGGAAACTAGCCTCAGCTTACTACTTGCTCCAAGTTGCAAAACTCCCTCTTGTCATAAAGAGCAGTTGATTTTCACCTTGGTTAAAGCCAGTAAGCTAACACAGATGGTTACCCCAACTACCATGTGGGTTTAGAATGAATTATGTGTAACATATGGTGCTGTCAAGTCCTCTTACATAAGCACTAGTTATAGTTTATTTGAAGAAAATGTGTGTATTCATCAGGGTTCACCAGAGAAACGGAACAAATAGGATGTTTCTATGGTCTAAATGTTTGTGCCCCTCAAAATTCATTTGTTAAAACCTAATTCCTCATGGGATGTATTAGGAGGTGGAACTAATTAAAACTTTGGGGGTGATTAAGTTATGAAGGTGGAGCCTTTATGAATGAAATTAGTTCCCTTATAAGGACCCAGAGAGAGTACAGCTCCCCTCTTCTACCCTGTGAGAACACAGAGAGAAAATGTCATCTATGAACCAGAAAGCAGGCCCTTACCAGATACCAAATATACCAACACCTTGTTCTTGGTTTTCCCACCCTCCAGAATGGTGAGAAATAAAAGAACGAGATCTATTAAAAGGAGCTGGTTCATACATTATGGAGGCTGGCAAGTACCACATTGTTCAGGGTGAGTCGGCAAGCTGGAAACCCATTAGAGTTGATGATGTAGCTCCAGTCCTAAGACTAGCAGGCCTGAGACCCATGAATAGCCAACGTCTCAGTTTGATTCTGAAGGTAAGAAAAAGCCAATGTTCTAGTTCAAAGCCAGTCACTCAGGAGGAATTCTCTCTTACCTGGGGGAAGGTCAACCTTTTTGCTCTATTCAGACTTTCAACTGAATGGATGAGGCCTACTCACCTTAGGAAGACAATCTGCATTAGAGTTTAAGTGCTAATCTTACCCCAAAACACCCTCACAGAAATACTCAGAATAATGTTTAACCAAATATCTGGGCACCCTGTGGCCCAATCAAGTTGACACACAAAAATTAATCATCACAATGTCTGGAACGGATTGTGTCTGCTTGCCTATATAATGTACCCTGGAACTTAAAGTATAACAATAACAACAACAACAAAAAAAGAATGAGGTGTATTTTGTCTTTGCAATATCTTAGTGGACTGCCTGTGACGTGCATCACATAATACAAATGTTTTCTTTCTCTTCTACCTTTGTAGAATGGTTTTCTGGGTTGGGAGGAGATTTGGTTTTAAATTATATTTTCCCAACAGCTGCATTTGTTGTTTGATTAGAGTAAATGTGAAAGTGTTTGTCAGACAGCAGGATGAACCAGAAGGAAAGAAAAAGTGAAGATCAAATAAGATGTATTTGATGGAGCATGGGTTCAGGGCGATGGAAGATGATGTTACAAGAAATACAGGGGGCTACAAGCCTTGAAAGGAAGAGAAACCCTTCCCTTTCTTGCTCTTTCTCCTCTTCCCAACTGTGTTAGTTTTCTGGGGCTGCCATAATAAAATAACACAGAATGGCTTAAACAACAGAAATTTATTTTCTCATAGTTCTGGAGGCTGGAAGTCCAAGATCACGGTGTCAATAGATTTGATTTCTCCTGAGGCTTCTCTCCTTGGCTAACAGATGACTGCATTCTCACTGTGATTTTGCATGGTCTAACACATTTTTGGTGTTTTTTGTGTATCCAAATTTTCTCTTCTTCTGACTCCAGTGTGATTGCATTAGGACCCACACTAGCAGTCTTATTTTAACTTAATCACCTCTTAAAGGCCCCATCTTCCAATACAATTACATGTTGAGGTACTGGGGGTTAAAACTTCAATGTATGAAATTTAGGGGATACTATTCAACCCATAATGCCAATGTATCCAACTCTACTCAGCCTTCAAAACTCAATTCACTTGTTACTTTCACCTTAAAATTGAGGTCAGTTTCTCTCATGCTTTCACTTCCTTAGAACTTTTTCTTTCTTTTTCATATGGCCTTGTAATACAGTTAACTATTTTTATTTCTTAAGAATTTATTTTATATTCTAAATAATGATTTACAATATAAATAATTATATTCTACAAACATTTTCTTGCATATACTTATATACAATATTAGCTGTATTAATGGTTGTGTGAATGGAACTGATATTTGATGATGTTAACTTTACTTGGACCTTTACTTACCTCTCATTAGAAGATTATCTGGGCCTCAGAATCTTTATCTGTAAAGTTAGCAGATTGGCATAGATAATCTCCTTGTTTCTTTTATCTCTACTATTCCATCCATCCATTATTTCATTCATTCTCTTACTCATCCATTCAGGAATTATCAAAGAAGTATCTTCTATTCCTAGATGGCAGAGGCAGTGCTCAGTGTTTTGAAAACAATGAACAAGACCAAGTTTCTACCTTCCAGGTCAAATAGTTGACATTCTAATTTTAACCTGCCATCAAATTCAGATGAGTTTGTCTTGCCCTTCTTGTTCCCCAGCATTCCACATCGTAAGGCCCATTTTGCAAAGTCATGCTGCAGGGAGTCTTATTTAGACTACCTTCCTACCAGCTTATTTGTGGTCAATCTCTTCAGTTTTTCCCACAGTCTAAATATACTGCAGTCCTCACACCTCTACATATCACTTCAATACAACTATACCACAATTAAACATTTAGAGAGATCATGTGATATGACTTGAATACCCCATGAACCCAAGATATCTGCCCCAACTCATCTTGCCCAATAATAGGCAAGTGTACCTGAAGTTACCTCTTTAGAACAGCTTCTTTGGATTAAGGTATTTTTTTCTGGAAGTCTTCTTTTAAAATGCAGATATCATATCCCCTGTTGTACTTTATTATAGTAATTGATTGCAGCTGTATCCTTTATTTCACACTTCCCACAGTGCCTTCAGTGTAAAGCAATAAATGAAATAGAAATTCTCTGAGGACTACATCCACTAATATTAACAGATATTTTAGCACGAGTTAGCTTATGACCACAGAGTTTATGGGTAACAAAGTATTAACATAAGAAGAGTTCGGGATAAATTTGGAGCTTGCTGCACTTTTCATTTTTTATTTTTGAAATCAGTCTCAGGTGATTAAGAAGTTTGATGCCTTACAAGTGAAGAGGCTGGTTCCATTGTGGGGATTGGATATCAACACAGGTGTATTTAAAATGCTCTGACTGTTAAAAAGGTACTGAAAGCAGATGCACAGGACAGTGTGTAACTGGCACAAATACTGACTGTTTTCCATCATAATGGAAGAAAAGTAGCATAATCAGCCAGCACTACAAAAAAAATCAAATCCTTTCAGATGATGATAAATTGTGAAATGCATAACCAAGGATTAAAATGTTTACTTTTATATTTATAGAGGTTTTGCTTATTACACAAACTAGGAATCAGCAATTTCTAGAAAATAAATATCTTAAGTTTTGCAGGCCACAGACCTGTGATAGCTACTAGACTTTGCCACTGTAACATGAAATAAGTCATAGTCAATAGCAATAGCAAATGAATGAGTGCAGTTGTGTTCCAATAAAACATTATGTATAACAAATAGTTTACTGACCCTGATATAGACTATGGAAAAGATACTATGAGAATTTCCTACCATCAATCAAATCAACAAGATGGGAATTCAAAGTCATTTTCCTGGTAAGATTCTTCTGTCCATTCTACTAAAAATACAAAAGACAGCTAGAGTAAAAATACAATTTGCAATATAAAAAAAAAAGTTGACTGAGGCAAAAATAAGGAAAAAGATATCAGTCTTTACAATTGCATTTGATGCTTACATTCAGGCTTAGCTATTTTCTAAGCTAAGGAATCTTCTATTCCTAGATGGCAGAGGCAGTGCTCAGTGTTTTGAAAACAATGAACAAGACCAAGTTTCTACCTTCCAGGTCAAATAGTTGACATTCTAATTTTAACCTGCCGTCAAATTCAGATGAGTTTGTCTCATAAAAAGAAAACAGTCTTATCTCCACAAAACACTGTATATAAACTTCCTTATAAGCTTACCAGGGATGTAATTGGTTATTTCTTGGAAACTGTTCCAAAAGTGTTTCAGGCTTCAGGAGAATTCTGTTATGAGGGTCCTTACTCTTTCCCATTCATCCCTCAATTTTTTATAGCAAAGTTAGCGAAGATTTTGTCTGACCTCCTTCCACCACCTCCCCTTTCTTCAGATGCTTTATTCTTTTCATTGAAGAGTCCATCTTTTCAGGAATACAGTTGCCAGGGGCCCCAACGTTTCCGTAGCAAATTGAACATGACCATGCCTAGAGATGTTCACCATTAAAAGTACATAGGCAAGGCCGGGAGTGGTGGCTCACGCCTGTAATCCCAACACTTTGGGAGGCTGAGGTGGAAGGATCACGAGGTCAGGAGATAGAGACCATCCTGGCTAACACGGTGAAACCCCGTCTTTACTAAAAATACAAAAAACTAGCCGGGCGAGGTGGCGGGCGCCTGTAGTCCCAGCTACTCCGGAGGCTGAGGCAGGAGAATGGCGTGAACCCGGGAGGCGGAGCTTGCAGTGAGCTGAGATCCGGCCACTGCACTCCAGCCCGGGCTACAGAGCAAGACTCCGTCTCAAAAAAAAAAAAAAAATTAGCCGGGCGTGGTGGCGAGCACCTGTAGTCCCAGCTACTGGGGAGGCTGAGCCAGGAGAATGGCGTGAACCAGGGAGGCAGAACTTGCAGTGAGCCAAGATCGTGCCACTGCACTCCAGCCTGGGTGACAGAGCGAGATTCCGTCTCAAAAAAAAAAAAAAAAATAGTACACAGGCAAATCATGAGGTCTTCAATACATAAAGAAATGTCTCCATATGTGGAACTCGGGGCTGGCAGGAGATACAAAGAATGTGGCTTAAATCCCCTAAAATCAGATTGGCATAGACCTGGCTTTGTTCAGAACTAAGTGCTTCCTGGCATGGGACATGGCATATAGTCAGTTGCACAGTTCTATTCCTATTGTGGATAAAGATGATCCAACAGCACTATCATGACTTTCTAAAAAGCATTCTGAAAGCAGATAAAATTCCCTTTACTCTGATTTTAAAATAATCTTTAGCAAGTAACTTATACGTAATATCAGGTTTCCCAAGCAGTTTTATAACATGAAGGTACTGCTGTTCTGAAATAAGTATATCCGACTGGCTTAGTAGTAAGCAATCAATCACTTTCGGGGTGCTTACTGGATATGGGTCCTGTATTGCATTTTCAAATTTAATCTTCTTGCCAATACTGAGAGTCTGGAAACATTAATCCCATTTTTGTTAGAGAGACTGATACTCAAGGAAGCTAAGGAATTTGGTAATTATACGCAGGCCTGTCTTCAAAGTTCTATCTCCTTGTGCTGCTATTTTATTTCTCCCGTGTGTAAATGACTAGACTCATTCTGGTTTATAAATCATCTTTGGTGAGTTCTGTTAAAAGTGGCTCAGTCTCACGCCTATAATCCCAGCACTTTGGGAGGCCGAGGCGGGTAGATTATAAGGCAAAGAGATCGAGACCATCCTGGCCAACATGGTGAAACTCCATCTCTACTGAAAATACAAAAATTAACTGGGCATGGTGGCGCATGCCTGTAGTCCCAGTTACTCAGGAGGCTGAGGCAAGAGAATTGTTTGAACACAGGAGGCAGAGGTTGCAGTGAGCGGAGATCACGCCACTGCATTCCAGCCTGGGTGACAGAGAGAGACTCTGCCTGGAAAAAAAAAAAAAAAAAAAAAAAAAAAGTGGCTCAGTTTCTAATCATCTGATCGTATCTGATGGAATTCAAGAGAAATTATTTTCTGAACTTAAAGTATTGAGAACCAGAACCGAAATAGATTCCCTATGTAATACAACTTTGTAACACTCTATTCCTGACTACAAAGGGTAGTAAATGATATATTTCTTTAAAGATTAAGCTACAATGCAGTTCAGTACTAATAATTATGATGATTACTAGAGAGTGTATAAGTACAGAACATGACAATAATGTCTTCTACTAACCTTGCAAAATATATGAAACCATCTCTGGGTCAGGAATCAAACAGCTACTGAATTAGTTCACTGTGTAGAGAACTTCATGTAGATCCCTAAATTTTAGATAAAATATTATATCAGGGGTGCGTCTATCTAAATAGCTTAGCACATTAAGAGCATTTACATCAAAGTATCTTAGTATATTTGGAATATTTATATATAAAAGGTTTATCACAGTCCCTGGAACCCAGTAGAAACTCAGTAAATAATAGTTAGGGAAGCTAATAATAATATGGAGGCTAAAAAGCAAAGTGGTGCTTCAAAAATTGTGTTCAGTTCAGAGCCCTGAGGACAGACCAATTGTTAGCAGGTCTCATGCATCTCCCAAAACTCCTTTCAGAAAACAAGTTGACTGATAAACAAACTCATTTGATACCACCTACTCTGAATTATTACAGAGTAGAGTGTTAGAGGATTGTCTATATATCCATTCGTTGGCAACCAGAAATAGAAGAGCATGTCAACAAGCCACTCAACTTATACATTTCAGGAAGAATATTTTCTCATTCTGAAACATCCCTAAGAAACTACACTTTGTATGCTAATTTCTATTTGAACTTTGAATCTCTTACCCAGATATTATATTTATATGTACCTGTAGAGGGCAGCCTTCTACAAATTTTTGTAAGATGTGGATTTTTAGCCTTCCTTCCTCCTCCCAAAATGCTCCAGAAGGGAGTGACCCAGCATGAAACAAACTTTGCCTTTGCTTGGGAGAAACTAGAACAATCTACAATAGCAGATTTTCCACCATGTGTTACTCAGACCCTTGTTGTGCATCTTGGGAACTCTTGACGGCAGAGCCTGAACATACTGCGTGTGCAAGTGCAGCCTAAGCTTGGCAATTGTCAGTAATAACAAAGTAACAAGTAACAAAGAAGAAGAAGAAGCAAGAGGAAGAGAAGGAGGAGGGGAGGAAGGAAGAGGAGAGGAAAAGGAGAGGAGGAGAAGGGAGAGGAAACATGGAAAGAAAATGAGGAAGAGGAAGAGAAGGAGAAAAAAGAAGGAAGGAAGGGGAGGAGGAAGAGCTTTGACTAACCCTGTACTAGTCTCTAGGCCAAGGGAATTACATGAAATCCCACGTTTATTCTCACAGTACCTCTAAATAATAGATATTATTTTTAACCATTACTTTACCAAAAAAAAGGAACTGAAAATTAAATCAGTTACTACTAAGAAGCAGCTGTGGAATTTGATTCCAGATTTGTCTGATTTGAGTTCTAGCTCCTAACCACTACCAAGAATTTGCAAATAAAAATTAAATCAGGCTAGGTGCGGTGGCTTACATTTGTAATCCCTTCACTTTGGGAGGCCAAGGCCAATGGATCGCTGGAGCTCAGGAGTTCAAGACCAGCCTGGGCAACATGGTGAAACACCACCTCTATAAAAAATACAAAAATTAGCTGCTTTTTTTGTGGTGTATGCCTATAGTCCCAGCTAGTTGGGAGGCTAAGGTGTGAGGATCACTTGAGCCCAGAAGGTCGAGGCTGCAGTGAGCAATGTTCACACCACTGCACTTCAGCCTGGGTGACAAAGCCAGACCCTGTCTCAAAAAGAAAATAATAATAATAATAATAATAATAATTTAAATTAAAGGGTTTCCCATCTCTTTTGCTGATTTCTCTCACAGACCCTTAAAATACCTAGAGAGGGAAACTACATGAGGCTACTACATGAATGAGAACTTTACTTAACACCTGTCTATGAATGAATGGATAGACTATTATTAATTAAATGGTAAGCAGATGAGACAACATAGTAACATTAATTTCAAAACGTTTTCAAAATAGTATTTGTAATTGTCTTAATCCATAACAATAGTATAACATTTTATCAGCAGTTTCTGAAGATAATTTCCACATATTTATTTCCAGTAAGATTAAATTATATGTGTGTATTTAGGAAGTTATTGTCAGGCTATCAGATTTTATTTTCTTACCACAATGCTTTTATAATTGATCTCCACAAAAGCTAGTTTTCCAGTACTAGCTAGGTACACATGACAGCAGGCTTTTGAATTAATTTTTACTAATATTGAGATAACAAACTCTTGGTTAGTTCTATTTAATGGAGCAAAACAAAATTTTACCAAAAACAGGAAGAAAAAAAGTCAACTGGTTCAAAACCAATTTCATTAAATCAACATCATAATCTATTAAAACAGAATTTCTGATTCTAATATTTTTTATATCTCAAATCAAAGTTTATCCAATCAACATGTCTAGAATGCATACTGTCCAAACATTAACTATTTATCAGATAATCTGCTACCATGGTTACACCTGGACCCTATTTGCTTTGGCAGGAGTCCAAAGTTTCCAGGAAGTGTGGATGATTAAATAGCTTTTCATGCTGATAAGCACCTTTGCTGTATTTCTATAACTGGACCACCAAACAGAATTTCAAAATGGCGAGATTAAAAGAGCTCACTCTTCTGTTTATATATTTTCATTGATCCCTTTAAACTTACTTTCCATGCCAGAAAAATTCTCTTTATGTTGCCAGTCTTCTCCCAATGTCCCAATGTCCCAAGGAAAATTCTTATTCTCCACATCACATCAACAGATATGATTAATTATTGAGCGGTGACAACGTGTTAGCAGCCCTCACTCCCTGCGCCTCCTCGGCCTTGGCATCCACTCTGGAGGGGCTTGAGGAGCCCTTCAGCTTGCCACTGAACTGTGGGAGCCCCTCTCTGGGCTGGTCGAGACCGGAGCCAGCTCCCTCTGCTTGCAGTGAGGTGTGGAGGGAGAGGCACCGCGGGAACTGGGGCTGCACGTGGTGCTCGAGGGCCAGCATGAGTTCTGGCGGGTGCAGAGGCTGGGGGCCCCACACTCGGAGCGGCCAACCGGCCAGCGCAGCAGGCCCAGGACAGTGAGGGGCTAAGCACCCAGGCCAGCAGCTGCCGAAGTTGCCCTGGGTCCTCCAGCAGTGCTGGCCTGCTGGCACTGCACTCAAATTCTCGCCAGTCCTCAGCTGCCTCCCTGTGGGGGAGGGCTCAGGACCTGCAGCCGGCCATATCCGAGCCCCACCCCCTGGTGGTGGGCTGTCACATGGCCGTGGGCTCTCACATGGCCAGCGCCTTCCCGGCAAGTGTTGCCCCCTGCTCCACGGCGCTGGGTCCCCATCAACCAACCAGGAGCTGAGCAGTGCTGGTGCACAGTGCAGGACTGTCAGGCAACTCGCCTGCAGCCCTGGTGACCACTGGGTGGAGCCAGGGGGGCTCCTGAGTCTGGTGAGGACTTGGGGAACTTTTATGTCTAACTAAGGGATGTAAACGCACCAATCAGCACTCTGTGTCTAGCTCAAGGATTGTAAATACACCAATCACTACTCTGTGTCTAGCTCAAGGTTTGTAAATACACCAATTAGTACTCTGTATCTAACTAACCTAGTGGGGACTTGGAGAACTTTTACGTCTAGCTAGAGGATTATAAATGTACCAATCAGCATGCTGTCAAAATAGACCAATCAGCTCTCTGTAAAATGGACCAATCAGCTCTCTGTAAAATAGACCAATCATCAGGATGTAGGTGGAGTCAGATAAGGGAATAAAAGCAGGCTACCAGCCAGCGGCAACCCGCATGGGTGTTTTTCCCCGAGTGCTGTTGTTTTGTTCTTTGCAGTAAATCTTGCTGCTGTTTACTCTTTGGGTCCACGCTGACTTTGTGAGCTGTAACGCTCACCGTGAAGGTGTGCAGCTTCCCTCCTGGAGCTAGCGAGACCGCATAACCCACCAGAAAGAATGAACAACTCCAGACGTACTGCTTTTGAAAGCTGTAACACTCACCACAAAGGTCTACAACTTCACCCCTGTCAGTGAGACCACGAACCTACCAGAAGAAAGAAGCTCCAGAGGCATCTGAACGTCTGAAGGAACAAACTCCGGACATACCATCTTTAAGAACTGTACCACTCACCACGAGGGTCTGTCACTTCATTCTTGAAGTCAGCGAGACCAAGAACCCACCAATTCCGGGGACATTATGATGGCTGTTCCACATATATGTTTAAATATTAATTGAGTACTTTTACCTTAACCCTCACACTGCATTGTATCGAATTCTGTGCTGTTAAAGGTACAAGATTGACTTCGAGGAATGTGGTATGTCTCTCTTACAAAGCTAAGGCTGCAATATAAATTTGGCTTTAATAATCGTTAAGCAATAAATCAACATCCAGAACTTAAATAGGCTTGACAATGAGCTATTCAAGAAGCACAGGGTAGCGTTCAGGTAGTTGCTAGTAAGAAAATACTAGCAACATAAAGTGGTAGGGAAAGCAGTAAGCATGAAGTTAAATTATTCTGGTTTGAGGATTTGATACACATAAGTTAGGAACTTTGAATGTGACACTCTGCTCTCTAATGCAGAATGGAGAAAAATGTGCCTACCTTGTGAAATATGTAAAATGTATGTTTAAAATGTCTTGTAAAAACTATAAAGCATTATAAACAAAGTATTAATAAGGCAAGAAGATAAAGATAAAAATGCCTTCAGATCCATGGAAAGGATAGGGAATGTATAGACTTATGTTAGCCTTGTCCTTGAAGGAGCAGGTGGTATTGGCTTGCAATTACATTTTATCCCAGCTCAACCACTTATTGGCTAACCTTGAGTATATGCATATTACAGATGCATATATTACAATTTATTGGGCTACGTTCCAATAAACCCATAATAAGTTGAAAATATCGTTAGGTCAAGAAAGTATTCCGTAACCTACCAAACATGATAGCTTAGCCTACCCTACCATAAATATGCTCAGAATACTTAACATTAACCTATAGTTGGGAAAGATAGTCTAACACAAAGTCTATAATAAAGTGTTGAATATCTTATGTAATGTATTGAATACACTGTGGAATATGGTATCAATGTTTTACTGTTGTGATCACGTGGCTGACTGGGAGCTGCGGCTCAGCTCACTGCCAGTGTCCAGCATCATGAGAGAATATCATACCGCATATTGCTAGCCCAAGAAAAGATCAAAATTCAAAATTTGAAGTACACTTTCTACTAAATGTATATGACTTTTGCATCATTGTAAGTTGAAAATTTGTAAGTCAAAATGTTATAAGTAGGGGACCATAACCCTTTGCCTCTGTAAGTCTGAATGTTGTGCTTTAGTTTTTTTTTATTTTGTAAACAGTTTCAACTTTTTTTTCAGTTTCAGGGGGTACATGTGCAGGATTGTGACATGGGGTATATTGTGTTACACTGAGGTGTCCAGTACAAATGATCCCATCACCTGGGTGGTGAACATAGCACCCAATAGTTAGCTTTTCAACCCTTGCCCCCTCCCTTCTCTCCCCTCCAGTAGTTCCTGGTGTCTGTGGTTCTCATCTTTATGTCCATGAGTAACCGATATTTAGATCCTATTTATAAGTGAGAACGTGTGGCATTTGGTTTTCTCCTCTTACTCACTTGGGATAATGGCCTCCAGCTCCTTCCATGTTACTGCATAGGACATGATTTTGTTCTTTTTTATGGGTGCATAGTATTCTATTGTGTATATGTATCAAGCATTATCCTTTTAAAATGAAATAAATAGTGCTTCCTTGACAAGATCGTTTTGTGTGAGAAAGTTCCTGGTTTTAGTAGGTACTTGAAAAGTGCATGTTATTGTTATACCTCAGCAACACTAAAACACACTACAAGTATATTTAAAACAAACACAATAACTCTTGTTAGGGCCACTACACAGGTGTGGTAGAAGGCACTGAGCAGGGTACTGAGGGGTTGGCCCAGCATAGGAAAAGAGCAGCCATTCTTTTGAGGGTGTGAAAGGTAGAGCTTGCTTTACTTCCAGAATGTTAGGGCGAGGGGGTCATGGAATACTGTGGGGGCATTTTTGTACTTCACAATTGATCTTTTTCTTTCCTTTTTGCAATGTTGAATATTTTGCAAGACCAGGGGTTTAGAGCCAGTGAGAGCATGCTTCACTACACCAATGGACTCGGGCAACTGGAACCCTCTCCAAGGACTGAGTGCTCTAGGAACCTCAAAGTTCTGTGTTTTTTATTTTTTTTAATTTTTATACAGATGTATTTGTAGAGATAAAAGAAGCTTTTCCTCTCCCTTGTTTTCTCCATTCACTTGACAGTGAATACTTTTAGCAAAAGAAGGATGAAAACACCACAGCATTTTTTGGGGAAGTTTGGCATATTTTAAGATAAATAAACAAAAAAGAGTGAATTGAGATGGAGAAAATGTCCTGAGCTGATGCCCACGTTATCTCCTTTCCCTCGCCTCTGCTGGTTCCCTAAGTCTCTGTTGGAGAACGCTTTGAAGCTCTCCTATCATCACAAAGATGCATTTAGTAAAGAATAAAGAAAAGGACCAAAAGCTGGATGAAGAGAGTCAGTCTAATGGTACCCCACTGAGCATTCTCTGGTCCCACCTTCTGGAACAAAACCATTCCTCATGAAGGTTCACACTAGGTTCTCATGATCATAGACCACATTCCTGAACTCCCATCAGCTGCTCGGCTGGCCCTTCTATCCTGGTCCTGGCACCTGGGCTCCACTCATCCCAGTGTCCTGTCTCAGAACTGCAAGAAAGCCTTATTAGTCCAGTGTGTTCTTGTCTGCAAACCACCAGACACGGTGTCCTGTTGATCCTGCAATTATTGAAGTTTTTGTGGGGTATGAGCCAGACCAGAGAAATCTTCCTCTCTCTAGCCTCTGTGCCCCAAAAATGAACGACTCCAGTAAGCCCAAATTCTCTAAGGTTAAATTGAAACCACAGTCCAGGATTAGGAAAGTTCCAAAGCCTTCACACCTGACTATGGAAATTTGACAAGTACAGTTGACTCTTGAATAATGTGGGTGTTAGGGGTGCCCATCTGTCACAGAGTTTAAAATCCAAATCTAATTTTTGACTCCCCACAGATTTAACTACGAATAGCCTACGGTTGACCAGAAGCATTACCAATAACATAAATGATTGATTAACACATATTGTATATGCACATATTGTATTATTTGCTGTATTCTTACAATAAAGTAAGTTAAAGGAAAAATGGTATTAAGAAAGCCATAAAAAATAGAAAATACAATTGTCTGTCTGAAATGGGGACACCTGCAGCTGCAGACCATAATCTATGGTCCATATCAGGCAATTCAACTTTTTCTTGTAATGTTGTGCCTTTTTTCTGCTTCTTGGAAGCATTTCCACCATCACTAGTGGCACTTCCTATGGGTCCCATGGTATTACTCAAGGTTTGTGGTATTGCACTAAACACAATGAAAAATACACAAGAACTCCAAAATCACTTTTTGCTGCAATCCCCAATTTACTGAAGAAGAACTGCTCATGCAAAGACGATTATTGTCACAGGGTGTGAAGCAGAGTCTTGCAACACTTGAGCTCACCACAGTAGCAACAGGAAGGGGCAATAACATTTTCACAGTAGTACAGTACGTAATACTACAGTAAATTTTATGTGGTAATGACTTAATACTTCATCTTTACACATAAAATCTTTACAATGACTTAATACTGCATCTTACATTTCTCTTCATTGCAAATGGGATTATGTACGGTCTGTAAGTGCATGTGTATTCTGATAAATTTTGCCTTTATATAATAGATTTGTATATATTTTATGGCAATAAATGATAAAATGATAACATATATTGTATGCTTTCATGACTTATCTTTTTCTTAATTTTTTCAATATTTCTAGGCTATGTGGTTTGTCTGCAAGATTTTTCAAATTGTCACAGATCTCCAAAATATTTTTCAATATATTTATTGAAAAAATCTACATATAAGTGGATGTGTGCAGTTCAAACCTGCGTTGCTCAAGGATCAACTGTACTGAGCTATGAATAGAAAAAAACTGTAACAGACAGATACTCCTGAGATGCTTGGAGGCTGGAGGAGAATGAGATTATCACTTGGACATCACTGTTGAGCAGAAGTCAACCCTCTACCACAAGCCAGATGCTTTTCCCTATATGAGGGCATTTTTGAAGGCTGGCTTTTGAAGGGATATATAGTCTGTTTCCTGTCTGATAGCACCACACCCAAGCAAACCTTTCTGTCATAGCACTTTCCTTTCTTTCTTTCTTTTTTTTTTTTTTTTTTTTGAGATGGAGTCTCGCTCTGTCACCCAGGCTGGAGCGTGACACTGCAAGCTCCACCTCCCGGGTTCACACCGTTCTCCTGCCTCAGCCTCTTGAGTAGATGGGACTACAGGCACCCGCCACCACGCCCAGCTAATTTTTTTGTATTTTTAGTAGAGACGGGTTTTCACCATGTTAGCCAGGATGGTCTCAATCTCCTTACCTCTTGATCCGCCCACCTCAGCCTCCCAAAGTGTTGGGATTACAGGTGTGAGCTACCGCACCCAGCCTCTATCATAGCACTTTTCTAGAAGTAGAAACACAGCTGACTCACATTTTAGTCTGCATCTGTGTCCGAATGTGGTTCCCCAAACATGCGTTGGCCTGTGTGTGTGGCCATCAGTACATGTACATCTGTGTGTGCACATGTTCCTCTGCCTTGCCAATTTAAGAAACTTCATATTTAGTATTTGAAAGTGCCAGATTTTTATTGTATTATGGAGAACTCTCATTAGTTCTCCCCTCCCCTTTTCTTTACCACTTCCGTCTCATCATTGTTTCACGTTAGACCATGTTACTTTTCCATGACCCTCTCCTTGGATTCACTAAGAACTCTGGATAAATAGCAGATCTCTGCTGGGCACGATGGTTCATGCCTGTAATCCCAACACTTTGGGAGGCCAAGGCAGGCAGATCACAAAGTCAGGAGATCGAGACCATCCTGGCTAACACAGTGAAACCCTGTCTCTACTAAAAACACAAAAAATTAGCTGGGTGTGGTGGCATGCACCTGTAGGCCCAGCTACTCAGGAGGCTGAGGCAGGAGACTCGTTTGAACCCAGGAGGCGGAGGTTGCAGTGAGCCAAGACCGTGCCATTGCACTCCAGCCTGGGAGACAGAGCAAGACTCCATCTCAAAAAAAAAAAAAAAAAAAAAGAAAGAAAAAAGAAAACACTGTAGATCTCAATTTTTAAGGGTACAGTTTTTCTTTATGTTTAGTCTATAAGTTGCCATGATAAAAATGTTATACACAGTAACAGCACTATAATACAGCACTATTGATTTATATGTGTTTTCCTCGTATTTTAAGATTGGGTTATCATTATCGTCATATTTGAAGTGCTCCAGATATTTAGATTTACTGGGTCCCATATTTACTTAGTAATTTTATCTACTAGGTTTCATTTAAATTACACAAACCCCAAATAGGTAAGAATATTATTAGAACATAGATTTGTTTTTGCATTTTCTGTACTTAAACAATAATTCCATTGCACACTAGAGCATGCTGCCTAAGCATTATTATAAGTGTAGGATACTCTCCTCATCTAAGAATTTTACTATCTTTTCAAAAACAAAAATTATGGTGAAAGGTAGGGGTCCAGTTTCATTCTTCTGCATATGGCTAGCCAGTTATCCCAGCACCATTTACTGAATAGAGAGTCCTTTCGCTATTGCTTATTTTTGTCTACTTGGTCAAAACTTGTATGGTTGAAGGTGTGTGTATTAGACTGTTCTTGGCATTACTATAAAGAAATGCCAGAGACTGGGTAATTTATATGAAAAGAGGTTTTATTGGCTCATGGTTCTGCAGACTGTGCAGGAAGCACCATGCCAGCATCTGCTTCTGGGGAGGCCTTGGGAAGATTTTACTCATGGCAGAAGACGAAGCAGGAGCAGGCGCTTCACATGGCAAAAGCAGGAGCAAGGGAGAGTAGGGGGACTGCCACACGCTTTTAAATGACCAGATCTTGTGAGAGCTCACTATCGCCAAGAAGTACCAAGCTGTGAAAGCTGCATCCCCATGACCCAAATGCCTCCCACCAGGCCCCCACCTCCAGCATTGGGTATTACAATTCAACGTGAGATTCGGGTGGGGACAAATATACAAACTATATCAGTGTGCAGCTTTGTTTCTGAGTTCTCTATTCTGCTCCAATGGTCTGTGTGTCTGTTTTTGTATCAGTACCATGATGTTTTAGTTACTGTGGACTTACTGTAGTTTGAAGTTGGGTAACATGATGCTGCTGCCTTTGTTGGTTTTTGTGTGTTTGTTTTGTTTTTTGCTTACGCTTTTACTTTGGCTCTGGGGGTTCTTTTCTGGTTTACATGAATTATAAAATAGTTTTTCTAATTCTGTGAAAAATAACCTTGGTAGTTTGGTAGGAATAGCACTAATCTGTAGGTTATTTTGTTAAGATGGATTAAAGATTTAAACATAAGACCTGGGAACTACAGGAATCTAGATGAAAATGTAGGAAATGCCATTCTAGGCATCAGCCTTACAAAATAATTTATGGCTAAGACCATAAAAGCAATTGCAACAAAAAAGAAAATTGACAAATGGAACCTAATTAAACTAATGAGCTTCTGCACAGCAAAAGAAACTATCAACAGAGTAAACAGACAACCTACAGAATGAGAGACAATACCTGCAAACTGCATCTGACCAAAGATCTAATAAAGGTTAATATCCAGAATCTATAAGGAACTTGAATCAACAACAAAAAAAACTCTATTAAAAATGAACAAAGGACATGAACAGATCCTTCTCAAAAGAAGACATGCAAGTAGTCAAGAAAGATATGAACAAATGCTCAACATCACTCATTATCAGAGAAATGCAAATCAAAACCACAATGAGATACCATCTCATACCAGTCAGAATAGCTATTATTTAAAAAGTCAAAAATAACAGCTGCTGTTGGGGCTGTGGAGAAAAGGGAGCTCTGTACTGTTGGTGGGAATGTAAATTAGTTCAGCCACTGTGGAAAGCAGTTTGGAGATTTCTCAAAGAATTCAAAACAGAACTACCATCTGATCCAGCAACCGCATTACTAACTATATACCCAAAGGAGAAGAAATTGTTAAAAGACATGTGCGCTCGTATGTTCATGATAGTGCTATTCACAATAGCAAAGACATGGAATCAACATAGTTGCCCATCAGTGATGGGTTAGATAAAGAAAATATGGTACATATACACCATAGAATACTACACAGCCATAAAAAAGAACAAAATCATGTATTTTGCAGCAACATGGATGCAGCTGGAGGTCATTATCCTAAGCGAGTTAAAGCAGGAACAGAAAACCAAATACTGCATATTCTCACTTTCAAAGGGAAGCTAAACATTTGGTATACATAAAGATAGCAACAGCAGACACTGGGGGCTACTACAGCTGGGAAACAGGGAGAGGGAAAGGGCTGAAAACTACCTATTGGTTGTTATGCTTATCACCTGGGTGACATTTGTACCCCAAACCTCAGCATTACCTGATATACCCATGTAACAAACCTGCACATGTACCCCCTGAATCTAAAATAAACATTGAAATTATTTTTTTTAATAAAAAATAAAAATAAAAGTGATCCATTTGGAACACGCCCAGTACAACCCCAGGACAGCCCAATACAACGCCCAGGACAGCGAAGCAGAGGAAATTCGAGGTATCAGCTTTCAGTATAAAATCAAAGTGATGTGTTTCAGAACAGCTTTTGACGTTGACTTGATTTTCTAGTTGACTTTTTTAGTATTCCTCTTGATATTCAGAACATTGTGATTAAGAGTCAGTTTCTTTCACTTTTGTTATATATATATATATATTTATGTACTTTTGATATATATTGTATATAAAATAGATTATTAGGAAAAAGAATATTGGTTTCTTCAAAGAATCAATTAGGTAAAGAGGGTAATGTTTTTAAGACCCTTTTTCCTAGTGGTTGTACTTCATGAATTAATAATTCTGGAACTTTTGCTGTTTATTTTATGTTACTTTTTAATGTATGTTCCCCTACAAAGTAAGCTTCGGAAAAATGAATGCAAAAGTCCCATGGGCTGAGCATGGTGGCTCATGCCTGTAATCCCAGCACTTTGGGAGGCCTAGACAGGCGGATCACCTGAGATCAGATTTCGAGACCAGCCTGACCAACATGGAGAAACCCCATCTCTACTAAAAATACAAAATTAGCCAGGCATGGTGGAGCACGCCTGTAATCTCAGCCTGTAATCCCAGCTACTCAGGAGGCTCGGGCAGGAGAATCGCTTGAACCCAGGAGATGGAGATTGCAGTGAGCTGAGATCATGCCATTTCATTCCAGCCTGGGCAACAAGAGTGAAACTCTGTCTCAAAAAAAGAAAAAAAAATCCTTTGTGTATATTAAAAGGAGATGGTTTTACCACAAACTGTAGTTAAGGCAAACAGTTAAATTTACTATTGACCAAAAGTAGAGATTATTACATTATTTAATTTAATTATACAACATATAGAAAGTTTTTTAGTGTAGTACTTTTCTAATAGTTATGACTATTGGGAATGTATTTTGAAATACATATCACATACAGCAAAAAGAAAAGGAAAACAATCCTATTTAAAAATTACATTGCAATATATACATATGTAAATATAAATACATATATTCACTGTGATAGCATCCAGAATGGCCCCCATGAAGCCCCACCTCCTGATATTCTCAACTCTGTTTGTTCTCTCCACATTGTGCCATTGTTGGTCCATGTGACCAATATCGTGTGAAAGAAGAGATGTCACTTCTGTGATTAGGTTTTCAAAGACTGTGGCTTACATCCAAGTTCCCTCGTTCTTTCTCTCATGTGCTTTCTCTCTCAGTATCATTGCTCTAGGAGAAGCCAGATGACATTTTATGAAAGTTTTTCTAGCATCCTACAGAATGGAGGCCTGGCAACAACCGTGAGTGAGCTTAGAAACAGATTTTTTCCAGCCCTACCCAAGCCTTGAGATGATGGCAGCCCTGGGGACAAGTTAACTACAACTTTACAAAGGCCCTAATTCAGAACAACTCCACTAAGCCAGTCCCGGATCCTGACCCTCAGAAACTCTATAAGGTAATAAATCTTTGTTGTTTTAAGATATTAGTTTGGGGGCAATTCATTACACCACAAGGGAAACCTACCATAGTTGTCAATGTTGAGCAGAAAAGAAACATTTAGAATTCTTCTGAAGTTTTTAATAATTCAAGCCTATCACCAACACATCAATATGTTTTCTGTTTTACATTGAAATTATATGAGAGTATGGAGACTTGCTCTGTGGATTCCTGTTTCTAAATACATTATGGGTTTTCTTATTTTCTATTAGGTCTTGGAAAAAAGCAAATGTCGGTTAATGTCACCCAAAAGCACAAGGGATTTTACTCAAATATTTCTTGGATGATATAGTACTTTTTAGGAAGAACATCTGCCACAAAAATGTTTGTCTCAAAATGATGTTTTGCTGGCATAGATCACTGCTGCAAGTGCCTTGCTCTCTTGTGCAGAAGGGCATGCTTTGCACAGTGCATGGCTGCTATTGGTGCTATGTAATTGTCCATCATCAGAGTACTATGATATTAGTGCTCAGAGTCTATTAGTCACTTTGCGAGATGTTTTGGCTTAAATGACGTTCTTTGTTTCACTGAATTGTGTAATGTCAAGAGATTCTGCTGTTACTAATATAGAACACATAATGCTAGATTAAATACCTAATTTCTTAAAATGGGACTGTCTCATTTTCTAATTCCAGAGGAATTCAATGATCTAATGGTTTCACTATCAATCCATCAGCAATCCTTCTCTAAGAGTGTCTGTTGGAGTCTTGGGGACCCAGACCAGCTGAATATTCTTACCAGGTAAACCTTTTGTTGAAGCTTCAGATTATGGTAGAAAACAGTAGCGGTGGAGAGAGGAACAGGAATGGTCTTTGATTCGTTTGCCAGGGCTGCCTAACAAAGTACCATGAACTGGGTGACTTAAACAACAGAAATGTATTTCTCACAGTTTTGGAGGCTGGAAATCCAAGATCAAGGTGTTGGCAGAGTTGGTTTATTCTGAAGGACTCTCTACTTAGCTTGTAAAGAGTTGTTTTTCCTTTGTGTCTTCATATGGTCTCCCTTTGAGCCTGTTGTGCCCTACTCACCTCTTCTTTTATGAACACCAGTCATATTGAATTAGGGTCCATCCTAATGACCTTATGTTACCTCTCTAAAGACCCTGTCTCCAAATACAATCACATTCTGAGGTACTTCAACATGTAAATTTTTGGGAGACATTATTCAAACCACAAGAGAATCAAAATGCATTCTTTAGGTAAAAAACTAAAATAGCAAACAAATAAAATCTTTGGAAATTTTCAACAGAGCTGAATAAGTGATATGTATTATAATAAAAGTGGTAACAAGAGCAGCCTTCTTGTAAGTAAATTTTATGATAGTTCTGATATGTTTTTTACCCGTAGTTTTTATTTCTTCTGCATAAAAGATTTGTAATACTTATTTGATATAATTAGCTCCCTTCCAAGAAAGACCAATGTTCAAATACAGTTTTTTATAAAATCTACATTAACAGATAATTTATTAAACTTATATTATCTGGTGTGTGTGTGTTTGTCTAAATAAAGAGAAATCAGTAATTCACTTATACTAGAGAACAATATTAACCCAGAACAATCTTTCTTTTCTTATCCATCATTTTTTAAATTATCCCAAGTAAAAAACAGAAAATGTCAATATTCTACCAAATTAATGAGTATACAATAGGTGCTATAACTATTAGCATTATTCTTCTTGCTTGTGCTATGAGACCTGATGAAGCATTTGATGCCCAGTCTTTCTCATACAACCTCCCAAACAGAGTTACTGTTAAGACAGGTCCGGATGTTGGCTTCAGACTAAACAAGCGTCCATCAGTTGACACCTGATTAAAACAAAAAAGTAGGCAAAGGCTACATTCAAGTTATACAATCCCATAACTCACTTTAAAAATTTACTCTAACAGAATGAAGAAACAAAAATGCTGGCCAAATTCTATTGCATCAGAAAAATTTGAAATGTTGCCGAGTACAAGAAAAATTGGAGTTATGAAACTGGCACTGATTCATTTATTATTGAGATGCCTGTAATCAATATCTTCTACTTTACTTACCTGTGGAGGTGCCGTAAGAGTTAATAAACACAAACCAGTGGATTTGGCAGTATACAGAAGAGAAATCTAGTCCTCTCAGACAAAATAAATGCTTCCCACAATTGCTCCTCACAATGGTCTGAAGCAATTGACTAAGAGAGGTTTGAACTGAGCATCTGTCATCTCCTGTCTCTTGCTCACTACAACCACCTCATCATTCCATTGTCCTCCCTCACCCCAGCAGTGGTTTCTACCAGGAACAGGGAGTGAGAGGAGAACTTGCAGGAAGTCAGCGGAAGAATATGGCTGGGCAGAGCACATGTGCAACAAGGGATTATTTCTGAACTTTAAAAAGTTTTTGCTTTTTTGCCAACATCAGCCACTGTCGAATTATCTCTTTTTCAACTTTTCCTTGTCTCTTTTCCTTCTACCGTCACACAGAGCCTTGACTCACTCGATGAGAGGGACTCCTTTCAACTTCCCTAGGCCATCACTTCCCAGTATCCTAATGGGCTCCAGTGGGACTGGTTCTGAAACTGCTCTCATTGAATCTTCTTTCTACGTGGAAGACCTTAAACTCCCTATAATCCCCAAAATAAGATATATATCTTTTTATTCTCAAGGACACACTAATTACTATGTTAAGAATTCCCAGTCAAGAAATGCAGCCTGCTCAATGTCCTTCATGATCCCCAGGGACAATCTGACCCTTTCCAAATGGAAATTTTTATGATATTTGTAACCACTTGAGCAGGGTTTTATACCAAAAAGTGCTTCCTCTAACATGAAACAATTGGCAATATTCAAAGATTCTTACCTGAAATTCTCCAGGTGCAAGCTGATTTTCACTCAGCAGCACCTCAGGAAAGACATACTGGGTTCTGAAAGTGCCACTGAGGGAGAACATTTCAAACCTGGTAGAAGCTGTTTCAACTGAGTCACCGCAAGTGTTTAAATTAGTCGTTTTACACTTCAACAAGGTACAAATCTAGGGAAGTCATGAAAACCAGTAAGTCATAAGAAAGTCATGTGGGATTTGTTAATTTACTTGATTTAATCATTTCATGGTGTATACACATATCAAAATATCACATCATACACTGTAAAGATATATAATTTTCATTCATTAATGACAATAAAGCTAGGGTAAATTTTAAAGATAAAAATAGAATTAAATAATTAAATAAAATGCTAGATGCTCTTAAAAAACATGAGAAAGTCAACTGAAATACTCTCTTGATCTAGAAAAATGCCTATGCCACTTTATTTGGTAAAATAATGTTACTTCTTCATTAGAGTCATCCAGTTTATTACGGAATAATTAATACAACTAATAATAAAAATAAAGGACTTTAAGCCCCAGTGCCTCCTGCAATTCACTGTCAAAAAGATTAGCCACGTAAAAGCAATCAGATCCTTGGCCTATAGCCATGAACAACTATATCTTCAATATTCTCAAGTTACTAATGATTTTAATTATCAAGAATTTAAAATGTGTTTAAAGGTTTAATTTAGGCACCTGTGTAAATCATATCTTATTGCCTGTTTCACACAATAAAAGAGCTTCAGAGTTGTAATGAACCCCAGAGTTGACCTAGAGGCAACCCCTGTAATCTGGAAAAGTCATATCCTCTATATCTGTGCAAGAACTGAAACACTTCTCCATTAAGTTTTTTTTCCACTATAATATGTAGCTATTGAATATAAAATCTAAGTATGTGAGTCATCTCACCATGTAGATGAAAAGTTTCCAAAAGGAGATCCATATTCATTTAATGCCATCTGTACAGCATATTCCAAGTCACCTTCATTTCTTGCTTGACTAAAGCAGTAGCCACTAACTGGTCTCATTGTTTCTACTTTGCAGGTGGAAAGTAATCACTTCAGTGTAAGTGTATTAAGATGGGATAGAAGTAACTTTCAGGTAAAGGTAGAATGAACACATGCTTCAATTTTATTTTCTACAATCCTTCAAAAAGAACACTAATTTTTTAGCCCACAAAGATAGGAAAATAGGATAGACCACAGCACAGTTTTAAAAACTAGGATGTTGATAGAAACAGTAGTAACTGATTTAGCAGACCTAAGAAAGCCAAGTCCTAAACTAACAGTAGAAAGAGCCAAGAATCAACCCTATATACACTGCAAAGCACTCAAAGATTTAATCACTGGGACCGCTCTGTACCTAGAGCTAGGAGTAAAGTTGTGGCAGTCAAAGGAAAAAAAAAAAATGAGCAGAAAATTGTGAAGGATGCCTTGGATACTAAGTCCTCCAAACAATTGGGTAACTGATCCTCCCCTACTCCAGTAAATAACTGACAATGTTTCCAGAGGGGGTAAAGTGGATGTTCTTTAGATGAAAGTTTGACACAGTTGAAGGGGATTACCTGAATAAATAATACTGAATGTTGAAAACGTTCCCCCTCAACCCCCACCCACACCTTGCAAGGCCATTTTCCCCACTTGGCTCCCTAATGCTGCCAGCAGGGATTTATCTTTCAGGAATAGGGTTGCCAGGTAAAACACAGGGCAAGACTCCCAGTTAAATTTGAAGTTCAGATACACAACAAATAATTTTTTAGTATAAGTATGGCTTAAATATTGAATGGGACATTCTTACACTTTAAAAAAAAAAAAAAAGTTTATCTGGGCTGCGAGCAGTGACTCCCACCTGTAATCCCAGCACTTTGGGAGGCCGAGGCAGGTGGATCACTTGAGGTCAAGAGTTCCAGACCAGCCTGGCCAACACGGTGAAACCCCATCTGTACCAGACATATAAAAAATTAGCTGGGTGTGGTGGCATGCACCTCTAATCCCAGCTACTTGGGACGTTGAGGCAGGAGAATTGTTTGAACCCAGAAGGCAGAGGTTGCAGTGAGTGGAGATCGTGCCATTGCACTCCAGCCTTGGCAACAGAGAGAGAGTGTCTCAACCAAAAAAAAAAAAAAAAAAAAAAAAAAGCTTATCTGAACTTCAAATTTACCTGGAGATCCTGTATTTTTATTTCCTAAACTAGACAACTGATTCAAGAAGGAAATTAGAAGAATCTTGAAAACTGCGAGACATGACCATCCCAAGAGGAAGTCACTAAAGACACTTACCTTAGATTTCCCCCCAGCAAAAGGTCCAGCTAGGTCATTCTATCATGAAGCTCAAAATTTGCAAGTGTTACTCACATGCTCAGAATTTTCTGTGAGTTTTTGGTAATCCCCAAGAATTACCAGATATGTGAGAAAAACTTATTGCATGAAAAAACAAATAAAAAAGCAGATAAAAGCAACTTAAAGGAAGCAGGGGGAAGGAGCCTCAATAAAAAGTTTTCTAAATAGCCTCAGAGAGAGAAGAAAAAATAATACATGCACAAAACAACAAGTGTTGAAGAAAAAGTAAAACTCAGAAGACAAGAAAAAAGAGTTCTTGGAAATTATGAACATGTTAACAAAAATAAAAGATTCAGTACAAGATTTGGAAGATCAAGAGGAGGAAATCTCTCAGAAAGTACAGGGAAAAAATAAAGTAGTAAAAAATAGCAGAGAAAATGTCGGAAAATTAGAGCACCAATCCAAGAGGCAAAAGAGCCCAATAATAAGAGTTTCAGAAAAAGAGAAAAAGAAAATGGAAAGGAAGAAACTCTGCATGCATTCTGGGGAAGGTGCAGAATCAGGAATACACATACAGAGAATCAAGAATCAGAAGAACTTCAGAATTCTCAATAGCAACATAAGATGTGAGGATATAATACATTCACAATCCTGAAGAAAAGTTATAACCACCTTTGAATTCCATGCCCAGGGAAATACTTAACTAAATTTAAGAGGAAAGGCACTTTCAGACTGGTAAATCTCAAAAATCTTGCATCCCAATCACTCTCTTTCTGGAAACTGTTAACAAGAAAGAGGGCACAAGCCCAAAACAAGGAAGACAGGGAACAGAAAACAGGAAATCCACACCGGGAAGTGGTAAAAAAAAATCTTCACCGCGAGGATAAAGGGAGATTCCAGGATGACTCCTATCATGTACAAGGCATGGAGAGCAGCCAGTTCAGATTAGAGCAACGTAACTAGACAGCGTTGACTCCAACAGAAGAAAGGAGCAAATAAAGGTAGAAGGAGAAAAACAGAGAACCCAAAGCAAGGAAATAGCTAAGAGAGCATTCCTAGGATGACAGTAAAGGAAATCTCAATATGACAGCTGTGCAGAAAGACTAGAGGGAAACCAGTGCAGAGAAAGGTTATTATTTTTAGCTTGAGATAATCTTATGAAAATGATATTGTGGGAAAATTATTCTGAGATGCTGTTGGAAGATATGGGGTTTTAACAAAAAGTCAAAGAAAATTAACTAAATTTTAAAAAATAAGGCAATTTTACAACTTTAGGAAAAACAAAGAAAAAATGTAAAAGCAATAAGCTTGCAATGACATATTGATATAAACAAAATTATACATATTCACTATAGAATGCTTAGAAAATCTGTGTGGCAAGATAGGGGTTTATTTCACTTTTACCTCTCTTTATTTCTCTTCACTTGGATTGGAAGTGGCTTTTGGTGATAATCAAGATTTTTCAAGCATAATATATCATCATAGTTAGACAATGAAAAATTATAAATATAATATTATACTAAAATTCCTTATCTTCAATACCAAAATCCAAAATCCTCTGAAAACAAAGGATTTTTGTAACCCACTGGCACATTGGCATTAAGACCTAACTTGAATTAACATAAGGCTATAACATTTTTATTCAAGCTATTTAAGGTGAATAGTCCCATGTTTTCCAATAGATATATTAATATGCTTGATTCTGGGTATTTTCCTAGACTCTTCTGGTAATATCAAGTAATATGTATTATTATCTTTAAATAGAAAGATTCCAAAACATAACTGGTACCAATTGTTTAAATAGAATATCACCATCTAGCAAGATAAACAGAAAGCTTGGTTTTACTTGACAAAGCTCACAACACTAAGAAAGAACTTCCCACAACTCTCTTTAGGTAGAGTCAAGACTCTGGGGGAGGCAAAAAGGTAGGAAAAGGTAGAGGAGGCAGGAAGGAAAAGGAGGGAAGAAGAGCTAAGAGATTACCCTCTTGTTTTGTGACCAACCTTTTTTAACTTAAAAATAATACATCACAATTTATACTTCAATTATAAAAATTTACATAGCAATGTAATACCACATGTATGTCACATATATAAGGCTACATATGTTAATATACCATATAATATATCGTATAATTCATTTAATTTCCACTTGTTGGACATTTTGTACCTGTGTTCATGATACTACTTTTCCCCCTTTCTTCCAGCACCTTGGAACACTGAGTAGAAGTATTGATTCCTCCTTTTTTATTTTATTTTATTTTATTTTATTTTATTTTATTATTTTATTTTATTTTATTTTGAGACAGAGTCTCACTCTTTTGCCTAGGCTGGAGTGCAGTGGCACAATTTCAGCTCACTGCAACCTCCGTCTCCCAGGATCAAGCAATTCTCCCACCTCGACCTCCCAAGTAGCTGGGATTGCAGGTGCCTGCCACTATGCCTGGCTAATTTTTGTATTTTTAGTAGAGACAGGGTTTCACCATGTTGGACAGGCTGGTCACGAACTCCTGATCTCAGGTGATCTGCCCGCCTTGACCTCCTAAAGTGCTGGGATTACAGGCCACCGCACCTGGCCTGATTCCTCTCATATTTTATATATTTTTTCTTTTGTAGCTCTTTCTCCTAGACCTACAAAGGCAATCAAGGCTCTCTCATTTGTTGAGAAACATACACACACACACACACACACACACACACACACACACACACACACAATTTCTCCTGACCATGAGTCTCTGTTAAGCCCTTGTCTTGCTTCTCTTCTTCTTGTCTCAGATAAGACTTCTTGGGGAAAAAAATGCGTTCACTTCCCCTTTGACTTTTCAACCCAATATAATCTGCCCATCATCCTATCATTACGAGCTCAGAAAATTCTGCCAAAATTATACTCAAAAATGCTAATAATGGTCAACGTATTGCATTAATACATCTCCCGATTTCCTTCTTCCAAGAATCTCTACTTCCTTGCATCTACCAGATGTTCTCTTTTTAAATTATCTTTTATTTCTCAATTGTATTTGCAGGTTTCTTGTCCTCTGTCCTTTCCTGCCCCAAATACTGAAGCTCCTAAAGGTTCTACCTTGTCAATAGTTCTTTATTGTCAGTACAGTCTCCTTTGCAGTGTCATTCACTCTTGTGTGCTTAATCGCCCCTTGTATCTTGCTGATTCTCGAAACAATATTTCAAATTCTAGTACCTCCGTTAAGCATCACACTGAAGTATTCAACAGCCAACTGGCTGGGTCCAGCTGAATGTCTCATAACTACTTCAAAACCATCGTATTTATAACTGAACTCAGCCTCTACCCACTATCAACCAGTCTGCTCCTCTCTTGCCTCCTAATCTGTCAGAGGCATCTCACGCACCCAGCCATTCTTGCCAGAAACCTGCCACATTCTGGACTCTTCATTCTGCTTTCCTGTTCCACATCAAATTAGCCATTGAGTTCCGTTTTCTAAATATTTCTAGACTCCATGCTTTGCTTTTATTCCGACAAACACAATCTTGGTCCAGACCCTTAATAAGACTATTTTAATAATCTAGTCTTTTGGGTCTTTGTTCCATTATCTACAGAGTAGTAAAAATGATACACTCAAAGGCAGATCTGACCACATCATTCCCTCACTGGACCACTTCCACCAACTGACCATCACCCGCAGAATAAAGGTTGAAGCTTAAGTGTGCTCGGTAAGATCCTGCAGGACAGGATGTTGCCCCCAGGCTTATTTCCCACCAACCCCAGCTTCTCGAGCTATGCCTTAGTAGCACTGACCTGCTTGATTTTCCCTGCAGACCCTGCTCCTGCCTGCATCCACACCCTTGTTCATGCTCTTCACACCACAAAGAATCCCCTCCTCCTCTTTTTCACCTGGATAATAGCATCAGCTCCAGAAACTTCCCTGCATTCCCAAATTAATCTAAGTGGAGCTCGTTAGTACTCCTGCAGCAAAATGTGCATTCTACTGACTATCACATGCCAACCTATGCTGAAACTATCTGTTCTAATGTCTTTCTCCATTACTAATTCCTCAAGAGGAGAATTTATGCTTATTTATCTTCATATCATTAACACTAAATAAATACCTGGCATATAGTAGGCCTTCACTTGCTAAAATGAACAAGTATTGATAGAGTAGTTATCATAGAGCAAACAAAATACTGTGCAGTTGGCATAATTTCAGCACTCAAGGGGTTCTCAGTCTCAAATAAGTATGTGAATACTATGACATAGTATGTCTTTGATAAAGCTAAGCATATGGTGCTCTGGGAGCACACAAAGGAGGTACTTAACTCAGCTGGGGAGGTAGGAGTAGCTCCTTGGGAAATATCCAGGCAGGCTCCTTGGTGAAGATAACACCTGAAAAGTGCTATGAAAATGAGTAGGTGGGGCTCGCCATGGATAAAGGACCAAACAATCTGTGCAAACACCTCGAGGTTCTGCAGGTGCTAGCAAATAGGAAATAGGAAAATATCTCAATAATGCAGAAGATCAGGATATATGTAAGTAGAAGTGAAATTAGAGGATGGAGAATAGGAAGGGACCACACATCTAGACTTCGTATATCTTTCATGTTAAGAAATTGGATTTGTCAATTAGAAGTCAGTGAAGAATTTTAAGCCAGACAGTATTATAATCAAAAACAGCTTTTTGTGATTTCTGTAACTACAGTGTAGGGAACTGACTGGATGGAGCTGAGATTGTCAGACTGTCAACAGGAAGCTCTGTTAAGTGAGATAAGATGAGGGCCAGACCAAGGAAGAGAAGAGTAGAATTAGAGGACCATGGAGGCCACTTGTGAGCATGAGAGATTGGATCTTTGCAGCAATAAATCATTCCATTGAACAATCTTGGTGGTCAACTCCATCCATGTCCAGGATATACTTAGCGTCAAACTCTTTATAATGCAAGATAGGCATTTGTGAACATGTAGGGAAAATGGTTTAATTTGTTCAGGAGGAAATAAAACAGGTTTTCAATGAACTGTTATAATTATCTGTAATTTAAATATTTAGTTTTAATACTGCTACTGCAAGTAAATGTTCTGCCTTTCCCCAATCAGCTTAAAATCGAACTGACATCTAACTGACATCTAAGATTTCAAGATTTAGCAAATAGGCCAGGCTTGGTGGCTCATCCCTGTAATCTCAATACTTTGGGAGGCTAAGGTGGCCGGATCGCCTGAGCTCAGGGAGTTCAAGACCACCCTGGCCAATATGGTGAAACCCAGTCTCTACTAAAATACAAAAAAAAAAAAAAAAATTAGCCAGGCACGGTGGCGCTTGCCTATAGTCCCAGCTACTTGGGAGGCTGAGTCATGAGAATTGTGTGCCACTGCACTCCAGCTTGGGCAACAGAGTGAGACTCTGTCTCAAAAAAAAAAAAAAAAAAAAAAAGATGTAGCAAATAAATTTAGCCTATATTTATAGGCTTCCCAGCTTAAGTTTAATTTCAGGTAAACAACAAAAGTTTTAGGATGCATAAATCCCCAAAAGCGGGATATGCATATGCTAAAAAATCATTCATTATTTATCTAAAATGTATATTTAACTGAGTGTCTTTATTTTGTCCAGTAACTCTTCTGACAACAAAATATTACCTGTAGATAATAGCGCCCTTCCACAGTGTGCAGTCCATCAAATGCCCCTAGGGCATACACTTCATCTGCTAGGTTGTCAGACATCTTGTAGCTTAGATGACAGCAGAGATCTTTCTGACAAACTGTGTAATTTCCTGCAACCCCTTCGAGCTTCACGAAAGTGAATTCATCGAAAAAGACAGTGCCCTTAAATTCCTGGTTTCCTGACGAGGGCGGTTCTATGCTGCTGGCATAGGAAGTCCAGTTCACAACTGCAGAGCGGGATGGGTGGGATTCCAGCTGTGAGAGGAGGAGTCTTCCCTCTTCTGTCTTCATATCATAATGAAATGCTCTTGAAGAATTGGGTGCATAGATGCCACTTCCTGGAAGTAATAAGTTGAAAATATCATGTGAAATGGGAAAGTAAAAAGGGATTTCATGATTGTTATTACTATTTTAAACTCATATTCACATTTTACTCCCTCTAAGTTATATGTTTTATTAATTTCAGTAAAACATGCTGATAAAGACAGAGAAGTGAGAGGAAATCAGTTAAGGTATGACACCAAAAAGCCAAGAAAGGAGAGATGTATGTAAGAAGTCATATATTTTGGAAAAAAAAATCAAGATAAATAAAACCAAATAAATCTACAAAACAATTTAGACTGAGATTGATTCTATAGCATATTAACAACTAGATGTTCAAAAATTAAGAGCTGGAAAACATTGTATTAAGGAGTATGCATTAGCTAGAAAAACATGGTTTTTTTTTCTTTTCTGATTACATCAGCCTGCATATCTTTTAAGATCACACATTACCTGTCATTTTCTTTGAGGGGTAATGTATGTTGGATGCAAGGAAATTGACCCTCATGCCCATAGCCCAAGCCGAATGGAATTCAACAGCTGACAAATGTGGCAAAACATTCATCCAAGCTGTTGGGAATAGTATGGTGTCCACGTGGAAATCTTTCACCAAGGTAACAGCAGGATCATGGAAGAGTATATCAAAGCATGTGAAAATGCCAAAATTTCCAAAGCTGGTATTGAAAGTCACGATCTCAGGCTCCTTGGGAACATTGAATTGCTCTTCACCCATGAAAAGGTTTTGCTGCAACAAACAGAAGATAAAGAGAAAAAAATTCTTTTAGGAAGTTGATCTGGACATCACAGTGTCGGAAAAAGTGCAAGCTCACATCTTAGTGCCAATTTAATCTATGATCACTGTTTTCATGGGAAAAGAGTTTGCTTTAGAGAACCAGAGGCCATTCCGGCTAAACTGAGCCTTTGGTTCAGTCTCCACATTACAGATATGTACATGGGTATCTTTATCTATAAAGACCCTTTGGAGTCTTATAAGACATGGGAGTAAAATAGATTACTTCTATTTGCCAAGTATACTTAACTGTTTTCCTTGACAAGGAACTTTGTTTGCTCCATTCTCCTCAAGACAGAGTTTATGTGGTAAGCAGTTTTTCATTCTAGTCTAGACCCATTGCCAGGGTATGTCTTTAAAAAGACAAAGTCCAAAAGGCAACACTGTGCAACATAATGCATGTAGCACTTTCTGACTCCTACACACTCCTAAAAACACAATCCTGTGTTCTTACATGCACACGGAACCCCTTAAGCCTCTTTATAGGAGCTTTCCACACTTTATCATTACTTTCTACGCTTTGCCTCTACTCGATTTCTAAAGTATGCTTATCATTATCAATAATGTATTTTTCTCCTTGCCCGCTTTATTTCCTTAGATATTAACTAATTGGATTATTTGCAAATTAATTTTACCTTATGGTAGCGTGCCACCAGTTTTCCTTGAGAATCAAATACCACATCAGTGTTGTATTGGTAACGGCCATCAGGGGGACACTGAGGATCACCGGTATTGCATGGCTTCTTGTCCCCAATATTTGCCACAACGTAGATAGAGTTGTTCTTGGCCAAGCAGCTGAGTCTTTCTTGTACTGGGGTCTGGCCAAATCTGATATATGTTTATTGGAGGAAGAAAATCTTTGTAAATCAATCTTAGCTTTTAAGAAAATCCTGAATGATAGTTGCCTAAACTTCTTATTTGATATATGCAAAAATAAATTCTAAATAACAATAATTAGAAGAGAAGGATTAAGACAAGAAAGGAGTTCAGAGGAAGCCCATTGGTTGTAGCAATCTACTGTAGGATAAGATACCAGATCACATACTTTTTCTTCATAGCATTTATCGTAATCTATAATCATATTTTCGCTTATCTGTTCATCTTATAATGTCTGCAGCATCCTGTGGATATCATGGGTCAATGACTTACATATCTTGTTTACTAAACTTATGTCTAACAGAAGAGAGGCGTTAAAAAATATTTTGGGGTGGGTGTGGTTGCTCATGCCTGTAATTCCAGCACTTTAGGAGTAGAAGGAGGAAGGATTGCTTGATCTAGGAGTTTGAGACCAGCCTGGGCAACAAAGTAAGACCGTCTCTCTACAAAAAAATGAAAAAAAAAAAAAAATTGCCAGGCATAGTGGTGTGTGCCTGTAGTCTCAGATATTTGGGAGGCTGCGGTGGGAGGACTGCTTGAACTTGGGAGTTTGAGGCTACAGTAAGTTTCACTGCATTCCAACGTGGGCAACAGAGCAAAACCCTGAACCCTGTCTCAAAAAAAAAAAAAAAAAAAAAAAAAAACTTTGCAGGGGCCAGGTGTGGTGGCTCATGCCAGTAATCCCAGCACTTTGGGAGGCCAAGGTGGGTGGATCGCCTGAGGTCAGGAGTTTGAGACCAGCCTGACCAACATGGAGAAACCCCGTCTCTACTAAAAATACAAAATTAGCTGGGTGCGTGCCTATAATCCCAGCTACTCGAGAGGCTGAGGCGGGAGAATCGCTTGATCTTGGGAGGCGGAGGTTGTGGTGAGCAGAGATCACACCATTGTACTCCATCCTAGGCAACAAGAGGGAGACTCCATCTCAAAAAAATTTAATTTAGAGGTAGGGGGATCCTAGGAAGATAGCAGAGCAGGGAATTTTTCTCCCCCACCTAGATAACAATTGCACAGTTGAAATCTGTCTGATATTGCTATTTTGGAGCTCTAGTGCTTGCAACTTCCAGAGGAATGCTTGGAAGGTAACTTACAGTTAATTTCAGTTCATTTTAACTCTTAGCTCAATAGTGGTTACCAATTCCTCATCCCCTGTCCCTGTGACAGGCTACCATGTCTGTGTTCCTAAAGCAGCTTGCAGGCAGCATATGGGAACAGGGTGGACAATAATGACTTTGTCTTTCAAATATATGAGATCTGTGTTCTGATCACTAATTGCTGCTTCTGATCATGGAGGTACAAACACACAGGCAAGCAGCTATTGTTGTGTATACACACACACACACACACACACACCATTTTTGCAGGCCCTCTCTCTGGCTGAAGTGGCTTCCAGGAGATTTAGAGCCAGTGCCTTATTTATTTATTTATTTTTCTCTTTTTCTCCTTTGGGTAGTGAGACACTTAAGGAAAAAGACACATAAAAGCAATTAAATATACAGGAAATTTTAGAAAGTTGCCATACATGCCCAGGGAAAGGCACAGGCTCATAAAAGACCTAAGAAGACCATAAATTTACATCTCAAGCTGATCCTCAACACAAACATCCTACAACAACAACAATAAAACAAACATAGCAAACCCAGAGAATCTGGTTCCCAGAGTAACCATGTGATAAGATTCAAATGTCTAGTTATCAACCAGAAAAATCAAAAATCATACAAAGAAACAGGAAAATATGGCTCACTCAAAGGAGAGGGAAAATAAACCAACTAAAATCATCCCTGAAAAAGACCACATGACAGACCTACTAAACACAGACTTTAAAACAATGGTTTTACAGATGCTCAAGAAAATAAAGGAAGATGTGGAGAAAATCAAAAACCAAAACAAAGTAGAAATATCAATAAAAAGATAGAAAACCTTAAAAAACTGGAGCTGAAAATTACAATAACTAAAATGAATATTTTATAGGAGGATTCAAAGACCAATTCAGGCATGTAGAAAAAAATAAGCAAACTGGAAGACAGGACAGTTGAAATTATTCAGTCTGCAGAACAACAACAAAAAACAGTAAAGAAAATTGAATAGAGCCTTAGGAACACCATCAAGTGTTCAACACATGCATTGTGGGAGTCTCAGAAGGAGAAGAGAGATTATTTGAAGAAATAATGGCTGAAAACTTCCCACATTTGAAGAAAGATATGAATAAAAAGATCCAAGAAGCTCAACAGACTCTGAGAGAATGAATTCAAAGAGACCCACACTAAGACACACTATAATCAAATTGTAGAAAGCCAAAGACAAAATAAGAATCTTGAAAGCAGCAAGACAGAAGTGACTCATACATACAAGGGATCCCCAATAAGATTATCAGCAGATTTCTCATCAGTAGCTTTGGAGACCAGAAAGCATTGAGCTGATATATTTAAAGTACTGAAAGAACAAAAAAATCTGACAATCAAGAATGCTCTATCCAGCAGAACTGTCCTTCAAAAGTGTGGGAGAAATGAAGACATTACCAGATTTTAGAAGAAAGGAAAGAGAGAGGGAAGGGGAGGAGGGGGCATGGTGGCTCCTAGCCACTTTGCGAGGCTGAGGCAGGTGGATCATGAGGTCAGGAGATCGAGACCATCCTGGCTAACATGGTAAAACCCCATCTCTACTAAAAATACAAAAAATTAGCCGGGCGTGGTGAAGGGTGCCTGTAGTCCCACCTACTCGGGAGGCTGAGGCAGGAGAATGACCTAAATGAACTTGGGAGGAGGAGCTTGCAGTAAGCCTAGCTGGAGCCACTGCACTCCAGCCTGGGTGACAGAGCGAGATCTGTCTCAAAAAAAAAAAAAAAGAAGAAAGAAAGAAAGAAAGAAGGAAGGGAGGGAGGGAGAGAGGGACAAAGGAAGGAAGGATGGATATTGAGCTTTGCACAAGAGGCTAAGATTTGTTCCAAATTTAGTGACAAATAGGTACTATTAAAACCTTTAAAGACAAAAACAACCTGGTCAAAATTTTCTTCATAAAGATAAATAGAACACGCAATATAGAATGTACTAGAACAATGAGAGACTAAATGCAAGGGACTCATTAGGAAGCTGTTGCCATAGTTCAAATAAGAGGTAACAAGGATTGGCTAGGGCAATACCAGCTAGTATGAAACTATGGAAATCCTGGAGCATTTGTTAATGTCTGATTTTTTTAACTCTTTTTCAAAGTTACCAATAATTGTCCCAGTAAAGCAATTAAAATACAATTTTGAAAATAATATATAACATATTGCTATATTTATCCTCTATTGCAAAACTCTGAAATGGTAAATGGTTTACACCAGGTTATTGAAGCATAGCTGAGAAGGCTAAGATAACTGTTATATGAAGAAAAATTTGGTGCCATCAAATCTTGGTTATTAGATCTACAAACAAATTTGTATAATTAATATAAGGAAGACCATAGCAATCATCTATAAAATAGATCGTTGAAAAAGATCAGAAAAGGATATAATAATACACATAGAAAAGTATTGTTTAAATGTGTTTATAAGACAGAATAACCATTCAATAGTTTAACCCACCTTTGTTTCAATTAATATCTGAAATGCATAGATATAAATTACAACACATTGAACCACTTGAAACATGTTTACTCCCAGTCTTTTTGGATCACCTGAAGTGGTGGAATAGGTAGGTTGGTGTTTTGGATTTCTGAAACAATTCTGATGACAAACATATTTTCCTACTGTCTCTATTAGTCTTCATGTATTCTAATATATTTCAATTCAAGCTACATTTCTCAGACTGTTTGGCATATACATAAAATGCTCCAAAATTAAACCACATGTCCTGATTGAGGGTTTAAAAATTCAATTTGCTTATGTGTGCCTGAAATCTGCCTGTTGCTTCATCTGTAATATTTACCAAGTTCTTAATCCATGTAGAGTTTTGTCCTGGGCACAGAAGAAGGGGGTGAAAAAGAATAATTGAAATGCATTTTCTAAGGCTGCTTTCAAAGTGTTCAATCTCTAGGTATAACAAAAATCATCAATTATTGAAAAGACATTTACTAACCTAAAATCAGCACGTGTTAAATATTCAACAAATATGCATTAGGTTTTGACACAAGACAAAGCACTATATTAGACATGTGGGCAACCAGGGGAAGAATATTCCAGGCAGAGCTGTCCAAGCACACAATGTGCGAGACATGGAAATGTCAGATGTGGTTACTATGCTTATAAAGCATTAGACTTACTGAAGAAACAGTATGTGCACACAAAACTCTGAAATAACAGTATGAAATAATACACAATCAAATATCAAAATGCCTTTTCAGCCCTTCAGCTCCAAGCTGACCCTGATGAGGGCAATATGATCTTGGTGGCTCTGCAGAGACATCCACCCAGGAAGGCTTCCGCTCCCTGGGCCTCTCCCTTTGCTTTGTTTCCTAGGCCTCTGAGATTGGATTTCGTGAGGTGAGATGAGGGCAGGCCCAAGAAGGGTAGTTACCACTGAGCCCCAGTCACTATCAAGATGATAGAGGTACTGACACCTGACTCTCAGAAACTGCTACACCAGCTGAATGCCCTGTTGGAACAGAAGTCTGGATGTCAGTTAAAGATCTCTGGCTTGAGACAATTGAATTTGCACATGATAGACAATAGCCTCAGAACGATTGCAAGGCTACAGGACTTTGAAGTACAAGATGCTAGTCTAACTCAGTTCTTTGACTTTAACATAAAGGCATTTTCTCTGTGAATTTACTGGACAGATTCCTGTGTTAAATGAAAGTACAGTCCAAGCACCTTGGATGTGTTGGACTGAGCTGCTTCTATTTGGCTGTAAAATCAATAGAAGAGGAAAGGAATGTCCCATTGGCAACTGATGTGTTCCAAATAAGTGAATAAAGGTTCACAGTTTCAGACTCGATGAGAATGGAAAAGATTGTATTGGAGAAGGTGTAATGTAAAGTGAAAGCTGCTACTGCCTCTCAATTTCTGCAACTCCACTATGCACTCATTCAAGAGAACTTGCCATTTGAAAGGAGAAGTGACCTCAATTTTGACTGGAAGCCCAACTTAAGGCATGTCAAGATCAAAAGCTCTAACCTTTAGAGTCTAAATCAAAGCCTTCTGTGTTGATATTGTCTATAATCATATTGGAGATCCAAAAACAGAAGTATGTAGAGCTAATAAAATGAGTAGAATGTCTTCAGAAACATTCCAAGATAAATTGTAGAGATGTGACCTTCTGGAAAGAGCTTGTATCCAAGTGTTTAACTGAATACTCATCAAACAAATTTTCCAAATCAAACATTCGGAAGTTGAAACGGATTGTTTCTGGGCATAATGCATTGCAATTGAAACATAGTTACTGCAGAAAAATTCACTGTCCAACAATTCCTGAAATGGTTCACTAATTGGTAAATTTGGTTCATTGTTATTCTCCATATAGAGAAAATTTTCCAATGCTATAATTTCTTTTGCAATTAGAATATTAATTATCTTCAGAATAAACAAAATGAAGTTGGAATCACAAAGGGGAAAATGACTTCACTGATTTTTCAGTTAATATTTGAAGACATTTACTACATAGAAACTATAACACCTCAATAGTAAGGAATTATCCAACCTCTGATATGTAAGTCAGCCATTTCATGATCTTTTCAGCTTTGAAAACAGCATCCTTCTTAGTAGCATGAATTTTGAAAGTAGCACTAAAATTGTGTTTTTATTGCACATCTTGCTGTATGTAGACCCACGCTCACGCTCGTTTTAAGTTACACAAGCCTGAGTTAAGACAATAGGGACAAAAACTTTAAACCATATGTGAACAGATTTGAAACTATTCATGTGTAAGCAAAATGAGTATGAATTTGGGTATTGTACCTAAAGAAAAAGTAAGATATGGCAGATGGTCTCCACTTTGGGTTTCCGAAAACTGTCAGGGTGTTTTGACACTGTAGTTACATATCATTGCTACAGCAGTTAGATGACTGTAAAGTAGTTATATGCTTGGTCACTGCATATATGATATATACTTGTCATCTAAATTTTATTTTAAAAAAATTTGCAGGCGCATTGTCGGCCCCAACCCTCTCTCTGCCCCACAGATGCTGCTGTAAGGTGAAAGAGAGGGCCCTGACAAGGATGAGACAATGGCAGCAGGCTGGCCACATGCACAGCTACCACTACTCCTGGTCTGTGGCCACTCCTGGGACAGGAACTGCTGGGCCACCCACTGACAACCATCTTGGCTATCCCCACTGCTTCCCAAACCATGTTCCAGTCTGGAGTTGAGCCTGAGTGGAATGGGATGAAGACAAGACCCCACGCAGAACACCAGAGGCTGGACAGGTATCTCCAACCATCTTGGAGATACCAAAATAAAGCAACAAGCAGTGCACCCTGGGGAAGAAACTCTGGGGAGGGCGGAGATGGAAAGGGTGGAATGGACATGCTACAAGCTCCCTCACACATCGCCATTTAAATTTCTTAACTCACAGTAATGATTTATCTTTTTCTACTCAAAACTAAATATTGACATTCATATGATTATGAATCTTAGATATAAATACTTCACATTTAACAGTAATATTTAAGCAGACTTCAAATAAGTTTGGGTTTTTTGTTGTTTCTGTAAATAAGGTTATAATAGCAACAAAAAGCTCTTCTCTGAAGCCTTTCCCCATAACTCTGCTTTATAGACTCCATAATAGTATAATGAGTTTAAACTATGAAGCCTCAAAACATCACAACTACATTAAGGCGATGTTCCCAAATTTAGGGGAACTGCCTATTAATATTATGCTATGGTGTAACCATGTGTAGATTTAAATTCATCTGTGAAACATTCAAATCAAAGCTAAAAGTAAAAATATGAAATGCTAATGATGAGTCTGGAAAGGTACACTGTGAAACTTCATTTCTAACATTGATCTAACTTTCTAGATTATATCAATATATTGTATTCAGGTGGTATTAAAAAATGCTAAGCTATTTAATTTAAATGTTGAATTTTAAATTATGAGGTCTACATCAAAACCAACATTTGACTAACGGACTCTTTAGGCATAAATAAAGGTTAATATTCTAGGCAGTATAAATAGTTTCTTGGCACCCACAATGCAAGTAATACATAATTCAGAGATGTGCACTTTATTACACAGAAGGAACATACCTCACCATAATAAAGGCTATATATGGCATTTATGTCACCACCCACAGCTAACATCCTATGGAATGGGGAAAAGCTGAAAGCCTTTGTTCTAAGAACTGTAATAAGACAAGGAAGCCCACCTTCACCACTTCTATTTGACATTGTACTGGAAGTCCTAGCTAGAGCAATCGGTAAGAGAAAGAAATAAAAGATGAGGAGGAAGCAGAGCAAGATGGCCAAATAGAACCTTCCAGTGATTGTCTTCCTGCAGGATCACCAAACTGAACAACCATCTACACAAGAAAGCACCTTCATAAGAACCAAAAATCAGAAGAGTAACCACAATACCTTGTTTTGAAATCATATCAAGACAAGAGGCACTGAAGGGGGTAGAAAAGAAAGTCTTTAATTGCCAACACCACTCTCCCCCCTCCTCCAGGCCACCATATGGTGTGGAGAGAAAATTTGTGCCCTTGGGAGAAGGAAAGTACAGTGATTGTGAGACTTTGCACTGGAAGTCAGTGATGCCATGTAACAGCAGAAAGCAACATGGCACAGAATTCAGCCAGTGCCCACAGAGGGCACATTTGGAACAGCTCTAGCCAGAGGGGAATTGTCCTTCCCAGCAGTCAGAACCTGAGCTCCACCAAGCATCACCAGTGTAGGATAAAGTTCTCTGGGGTTCTAAGTAAACTTGAAAGGCAGTCTAGGCCAGGGGGTTCCCAATCCTTAAGCCTATTAGGAAATGGGCTGCACAGCAGTACCAGTCCATGGCCTGTTAGAAACCGGCTGCACAGCAGGAGGTGAGTGGCATTACTGCCTGAGCTCCGCCTCCTGTCAGATCAGTTGCAGCATCAGATTCTCATAGGAGTGGAAGCCTGTTGCGAACTGTGCATCTGAGGAATCTAGGTTGTATGCTCCTTATGAGAATTTAACTAATGTCTGACGATCTGAGATGGAACAGTTTTACCCAGAAACCATCCTCTACCCTGCCCATTAAAAAATTGTCTTCCACAAAACCAGTTCCTGGTGCCAAAAATGTTGGGGACCACTGATTTAAGCCACAAGGACTACAATTCCTAGGCAAGTCCTAGTGCTGTACTGAGCTCCGAACCAGTAGCCTTGGAGTGCCATAACCTAGTGAGACACCAGCTGGAGTGGTCAAAGGAGTGCTTGCATCACCCCTCCTCCAATTCCAGGCAGCACAGCTCACAGCTTTGAGAGAGAAACTCCATCCCTCTACCTTAAAAAAGGAGAGAGGAGCATAGAAAGAACTTTGTCTTGCAACTTGGATAACAGCTCACCCACAGTAAAATAAAGCACCAAACAGAGTACTGAAGCCCCTAACCCAGGTCCTAGCTCCCTGATGACATTTCTAGACATACACTGGGCTGTAAGGGAACTTTCTGCCTTGAATGGAAGGTCCTAGTTATGGCAAGATTCATCACCTGCTAACTAAAGAGTCCTTGGGCGTTGAATAAACATCAGTGATAGCCAGGCAGTACTCACTACAAGCCTTGGGTGAGTCCCAGTACCATGCTGGCTTCAGGTGTGACCTAGCACCTTCCCAGCTGTGGTGGCCATGGGGTGAGACTCCTGCTTCACGAAAGGAGAGGGAAGAGTAAAAGGACTTTGTCTTACAAATTGGGTACCAACTTAGCCGCAGTAACATAAAGCACCAAGCAGAATCCTAAAGTTCTCAATTCCAAGACTTAGTTCCTGGGTGGCATTTCTAGACCCACTGTGGGCCAGAAAAGAACCCACTGCCGTTTCCTATAAGAAATGCTAAAGAAATTTCTTCAAACTGAAAGAAAAAAACGTCAATAACCAATAAGAAAGCATCTGAAGGTACAAAACTCACTGGTAATAGTAAGTACATAGGCAAACATGGAGTATTATAACCTATAATTGTGACGCAAACTCCTCATATCTTGAGTAGAAAAACTAAAATATGAACCAATCAAAAATAATAACGAGAAAAGCTTTTTAAGGCATAGATAGCATAATAAGATATAAATAGAAATTTTAAAAATTAAAAAGTATGGGAGATGAAGTTAAAGTATGGAGCTTTTATTAGTTTTTGCTTGTTTGTTTATGCGATCAATGTTAAGTTGTCATCAGTTTAAAATAAGAATTATAAGTTGTTATTTGCAAACTGCATGATAACATCAAATCAAAAAACCTACAACAGAGACACAAAAAATAAAAAGCAAAAATTAAAACATACCATCAGAGAAAAAACACCGTCACAAAAAGGAAGACAGGAAGGAAGCAAAGAAGACAATACCACAAAACAACCAGAAAGCAAAAAACAAAATGTCAGGGATATTTCCTTACTTAACAATAAAACATTAAATGTAAATGGACTAAACTCTCCAATCAAAAGACATAGAGTGGCTGAATGGATTAAAAACAAATAAAAGGCAATGACTTGTTGTGTACAAGAAACACACTTCACTTATAAAGACACACATAGACTGAAAATAAAGGGATAGCAAAAGATATTCCATGCAAATGGAAAACCAAAGGAGCAGGAGTGGCTATATTTTTATCAGACAGAATAGTTTTCAGGACAAAAACCATAAAAAGAGACAAAGAAATTAATTATATAATGATAAAGAGGTCAATTCAGTCAGAAGATACAACAATTGTAAATACATATGCACCTAACACTTGAGCACATAGATATATAAAGGAAATATTATTAGAGCTAAAGAGAGTGATAGACCCCAATGCAACAATAGCTGGAGATTTCAACATCCCACTTTCAGCACTGGACAGATCATCGGGAGGGAAAAACAATAAAGAAACATTGGACTTAATCTGCATTATAGACCAACTGACCTAATAGATAGTTACAGAAAATTTCATCCAATGGCTACAGAATAAACATTTTCTCCACACATGGATCATTCTCAAGGAGAGACCATATGCTCAGTCACAAAGCAAATCTTAAAACGTTTTTAAAAAATTGAGATCATATCAAGTATCTTCTCTAACCACAATGAAATAATACTAGAAATCGATAGCAAAAGGAATTTTGAAAACTATACAAACATATGGAAATTAAAGAATGTGCTCCTGAATTACCAGTGGGTTAATGAAGAAATTAAGAAGAGCGTTAAAAATTTTATTGAAACTAATGGAAATGGAAATGCAACATACCAAAACCTACAGGATATAGCAAAATCAGTCTAAGAGGAAAGTTTGTAGATATAAGTACCTACATTAACAAAGAAGAAAACCTTCAAATAAACAGCATAATGATGCATTTAAAAACTATAAAAAGAAGAGCAAACCAAATCTGAAATTAGCAGAAGAAAAATAATAAATATCAGAACAGAAATAAATGAAATTGAAATTTAAAAATACAAAAGAACAGCGAAACAAAAAGTTGGTTTTTTGAAAAGATAAACAAAATTGACTTTTAGTGAGATTAAGAAAAAAGAGAGAAGACAAATAAACCCAGAGTTGAAAAGTGAGACATTATAACCAATACTGCAGAAATTCTCAAGATCATTAGAGATTACTATGAGCAACTATATACCAATAAATTGGAAAACCTAGAAGACATGAATAAATTCCTAGACACATACAACCTACCAAGATTGAACCATGAAGAAATCCAAAACCTGAATAGACCAATAACAAATAATAAGATTGAAACTGTAATAAAAGTTCTCCCGGCAAAGAAAAGCCCAGGACTTAATGGCTCCGGTGTTGAATTTTACCAAACAATTAAAGAACTAATCCCAATCCTATTCAAACTATTCCAAAAATCAGAGAAGGGAATACTTCCAAACTCATTTAATGAGGCTAGTATTGCCCTGACACCAAAACCAAAGACACATAAAAAAGAAAACTACAGCCCAAAATTATTGATGAACATTGATGCAAAGATCCTCAACAAAATACTAGCAAACCAAATGCAAAAATACATTAAAAAATTATTCATCATGACCAAGTTGGATTTATCCCAAGGGTGCAAGGAAGGCTCAACATACACAAATCAGTTGATGTGATGCATCATATCAACAGAATGAAGAACAAAAACTGTATGATCATTTCAATTGACACTGAAAAAATATTTGATAAAATTCATCATTCCTTCATAATAAAAACCCTCAATAACTGGGTATAGAAGGAACATACCTCAACACAATAATAGCCATTTATGACAAACCCATGGCTAGTATCACACTGAATGAGGAAAAACTGAAAGCTTTCCTCTAAGATCTGGAACAGACAAGGATGTCCCTTTTCACCACTATTATTCAACGTAGTAGTAGATGTCTTCACTAAAGTAATCAGACAAGAGAAGGAAATAAAAGACACCCAAATTGGAAGGAAAGAAGTAAACTTATTTTTGTTTGCAGATGCTATTATCCTATGCTTGGAAAAACCTAAAGACTCCACCAAAAAACTAATAGAACTGGTAAACAAATTCAGTAAAGTTGCAGACAACAAAATCAACATACAAAAATCAGTAGCATTTCTATGTGCCAACAGCAAGCAATCTGAAAAAGAAATCAAGAAAGGAATAGCATTTATAATAGCTATCAATAAAATACAATACCTAAGAATTAACTTACCCAAAGAAGTGAAAGCTCTCTAAAATGAAGTATGTAAAGCATTGATATAAGAAATTGAAGGGGACACAAAATATGGAAAGATATTCCATGTTCATGGATTGGAAGAATCAATATTGTTAAAATGCCCATATTATCCAAAGCATTGTACAGATTCAGTGCAATCTCCATCAAAATACCAATGACATTCTTCACAGAAATAGAAAAGGAATTCTAAAATTTATGTGGAACCACAGAAGATCCAGAATAGCCAAAGCCATCCTGAGCGAAAAGAGAAAAACTGGAGAAATCACATTACCTGACTTTAAATTATACTACAGAGCTCTAGTAACCAAAACAGCATGGTACTGGCATAAAAATGGACACATAGACCAATGAAACAGAATAGAGAATCCACAAATAAATCTAAACATCTACAGTGAACTCATTTTCAACAAAGATGCCAAGAGCATATATTGGGAAAAGGACAGTCTCTTCAATAAATGGTGCTGGGAAAACTGGATATCCACAGGCAGAAGAATGAAAGTAGACCCCTATCTCTCACCATATAAATAAAAACGAATTATAGATTTAAATATTTGACCTCAAACTATGAAACTACTAAAAGAAAACTTTGGGGAGACTCTCCAGGACATTGGTCTGAACAAAGATTTCTTGAGTAATACCTCACAGGCACAGGTAACTAAAGTAAAAATGGACAAATGGAATCACATGAAGGTAAAAAGTCTCTGCATAGCAGAGGAAACTATCAAGAAAGTTAAGAGACAACCCACAGAATGGGATAAAATATTTGCAAACTACCCATCTGACAAGGGATTAATAACCGGAATATATAAGAAGCTAAAACAACTCTATAGGAAAAAAATCAAATAATCCAATTAAAAAATGGGCAAACGATTTGAATAGACTTTTCTCAAAATAAGTTATACAAACAGCAAACAGGCATATGAAAAGGTGTTCAACATCACTGATCATCAGAAAAATGCAAATCAACAAGGGCACGGTGGCTCACGCCTGTAATCCCAGCACTCTGGGAGGCCTAGGCGGGCGGATCACCTGAGTTCAGAGTTCGAGACCAGTCTGGCCAACATGGTGGAGCCCCGTCTCTATTCAAAATACAAAAATTAGCTGGGTGTAGTGGCGGGCGCCTGTAATCCCAGCTACTCAGGAGGCTGAGGCAGAAGAATCACTTGAACCCAGGAGGCAGAGGTTGCAGTGAGCTGAGATCGCACCAATTGCACTCCAGCATGGTGGCAAGAGTGAGGCTCTGTCTCAAAAAAAAAAAAAAAAAGAAGAAAGTAAAAAAACAAATCAAAACTACAATTATATCATCTCGCACCGGTTAAAATTGCTGGTGAGGATGTGGAGAAAAGGGAACCTTCGTATGCTGTTAGTGGGAATGTAAATTAGTACGGTCACTGTGGAGAACAGTTTGGAGGTTTCTCAAAACACTAAAAATGGAGCTACCATATGATCCAGCAATCCCACTGCTGGGTATATGCCCCTCAAAAAGGAAATCAGTATATAGAAAAGATATCTACACTTTCATGTTCATTGCAACTCTGTTCACATAGCCAAAATTTGGAAACAACCATGTGGTACATGCACAGAATAAAGTACTATGCAGCCACAAAAAGAATGAGATTTAGTTATTTGCAACAATATGAATGGAACTGGAGATAATTAGGTTATGTGAAATAACATAAGTTAGGCACAGAAAGACAAACATCACATGTTCTCACTTATTTGTGGGATCTAAAAATCAAACAATTGAACCCAAGGAGATAGAGATAGAGAATAGAAAGATGGTTACCAGAGGCTGGGAACATAGTTAGGGGAGGGGTGGGGGAGAAAGTGAGATTAATGGGTACAAAAAAAATAGTTAAAATGAATGAATAAGGTCTAGTATTGGATAGCACAATAGGGTGACTATAATCAATAATAATTGTACATTTTAAAAGACCTAGAAGAGTATAATTGAATGGTTAGTAATACAACGGATAAATGCTGGAGGGGATGGAAACCCCATTCTTCATGATGTGATTATTACCATTGCATGCCTGTGTACAAACATCAAAACATCTCGTGTACCCTGTAAATATATACATCTACTATGTATCCATGAAAGTTAAGAATAAAATAATTAACAAAAAAAGTTGAATAAGTAAAGTCATCTTTAAGTTAGGTTATTAGACATAGTTTGTCACTGAAGAAATATGCAAACTTTCTTCTATGATGCAATGAAAATGTCTGAACAAAATTGTACTTCTCTTAACTGCTCAGAAACTCTTAGAACTATACTTAATATCCAATTGTAATGAGCAGCTCTTTACCATGATGCCTCATAACAACTGCTTCCTCTATTCATATGGTTTCTAGTTTGTTGTTAAGACTAAACTATCCTATTTTTAATTATATTAGATATAATTAGAAACTTCAAATCCTTCTGGAATGATATGACATATAAATGCTAAATAAATTAATTAAATAAAAAAGAAGAGTGATGACAGCCTGTTCCTTTAACACTCAGTCTAAGAGGTGATGTGGTCCCAAAAGTTTAGTGACTATGAGAAGAGGAAGCAATCGACTCTGTGCATACTTCAAACATACTCAATAGGATGAGATCTGATTCTATGAGAGCAGGGAAGGATATTGAGTCCTCCCTTTCTCTCGCATCCTACATCCAGTCTTTCAGCAAACCCTGCCAGTGCTACTTTCAGACTTTATTCGGAATCTGTCCACTTCTCAATACCTAAACGTCTACCATCTCTTGATCTCAGACACCATCATCTCTCTGCCAAAATTATCACAACAGCTTTTTAACTGTCCTCTGCTTCTTTGGTGACCTACACCCTGGAATCTATTCTCTACATTGCAATCCTCCTGCCCTTCTGCCTCTATGTCCTGCTTTTCTCCTCTTCTGTCACATCACTGTAACCACACTAACCCTTTTTCTGTTCCATAGGTTAGACACATACTCTCACCACAGGATCCTGGAATTTAGAATTCCCTCAGCCTGGAATGCACTTTTCTCGGGTACTCATATGATCTGTCGCCTCATTTCTTTCAGGTCTTCACTGAAATCTCACTGCAATGCCCTCTGATGACCTTTTAAAAACTTCAGCCCCATGCTTGCCACCCTATTCACCTTCCCCACTTTATTTTTTCCATAGCATTTACTTCCACCTCATATCGTAGATAGGTAGACAGATGAAAGATATCTATATAAAGATAGATAGATGATAGATAGATAATTATCTTTTTTTTAAAAAATGTATTACCTCCCCACACTAGAATATAAATTTCAAGAGGACAGGAATTTTTAATCTGTTTTGTTCACTTCGTTGCCAAGAACAATGTCTAGACATAATAGGTAGTCAAAAAAAATTGCAGAGTTAATAAATTAAGGCAGCTGGGTGTGATGGCTCATACCTGTAATCCCAGCACTTTGGGAGGCCGAGCAGGTGGATCACTTGAGGCCGGGGGTTCAAGACCAGCCTGGCCAACATGGTGAAACCTGTCTCTACTGAAAATACGAAAAACTAGCTGGGCGTTGTGGCTCACACTTGTCATCCTCAGGAGGCTGAGGCATGAGAATTGCTTGGACCTGGGGGATAGAGGTTGCAGTGAGCTGAGATCATGCCACTGCACTCCAGCCTGGGTGACACAGAGTCTCTCTCTCGAAAAAAAAAAAAAAAAAAGTAGAGAGAGTGAGAGAATTAAGAAGGCAAGAAATTCAGACATCATTAGTTGATGGAAAACATAAAGGGGCGACTGGGTTCCTTGAAATGAATTGAATGGGACATCCTTGTGGGGATGTTCAGGAGGCCCTTGGAGATGAGGTTGTAGGGAAAGGCCATTTGGAAATAAGTCAATTCTGTTCATAGTGGAAGTAATAATAGAGTGCTTGCCTTCTAGAAACTAAAGCACTGACATATGACATGATTAAATAATAAATAATTATGATACAATTAAATAAGAATAGAGTATGCCAGGCGTGGTGGCTCAAGCCTGTAATCCCAGCACTTTAGGAGGCCAAGACGGGAGGATCATGAGGTCAGGAGATCGAGACCATCCTGGCTAACACAGTGAAACCCCGTCTCTACTAAAAAAAATACAAAAAACTAGCCGGGCAAGGTGGCGGGCACCTGTAGTCCCAGCTACTCGGGAGGCTGAGGCAGGAGAATGGCGTGAACCCGGGAGGCGGAGCTTGCAGTGAGCCGAGATCCAGCCACTGCACTCCAGCCTGGGCGACAGAGCGAGACTCCGTCTCAAAAAAAAAAAAAAAAAAAAAAAAAAAAGAATAGAGTACATGATTATGATAGATAACACTGGAATTTGTCAAAATCCATCTTATCAAAATCAAGGTGTCTCTGTAAGTAGTTTTTGTGGGTTTGTTTGTTTGTTTGTTTGTTTTTTGAGACAGAGTCTAGCTCTGTCACCCAGGCTGGAGTGCAGTGCCACTATCTTGGCTTACTGCAACCTCTGCCTCCCAGGTTCAAGCAGTTTTCCCTGCCTCAGCCTCCCAAGTAGCTGAGATTATAGGTGCCCACCACTGCGCCCCACTAATTTTTGTATTTTTAGTAGTGATGGGGTTTTGCCAAATTGGCCAGGCTGGTCTCGAACTCCTGACCTCAGGTGATCCTCCTGCCTCGGCCTCCCAAAGTACTGGACTTACAGGCGTGAGCCATTGCACCCAGCCAGTTTCTGTGTTTTTTTTTCTATTATTATTATTATTATTATTATACTTTAAGTTTTGAGATACATGTGCAGAACATGCAGGTTTGTTACATAGGTATATATGTGCCATGGTGGTTTGCTGCACCCACCAACCCATCATCTATATTAGGTATTTCTCCTAATGTTATCCCTCCCTTAGCCCCCCACACCCTGATAGGCCCTGGTGTGTGATGTTCCCCTCCCTGTGTTCATGTGTTCTCATTGTTCAACTCCCACCTATGAGTGAGAACATGCAGTGTTTGGTTTTCTGTTCCTGTGTTAGTTTGCTGAGAATGATGGTTTCCAGCTTTATCCATGTCCCTGCAAAGGACATGAACTCATTCTTTTATATGGCTGCATAGTGTTCCATGGTGTTATGTGCCACGTTTTCTTTATCCAGTCTACCATTGATGGGCATTTGGGTTGGTTCCAAGTCTTTGCTATTGTGAATAGTGCCACAGTAAACATACGTGTGCATGTGTCTTTATAGTATAATGATTTATGATCCTTTGGTATATACCCAGTAATGGGATTGCTGGGTCAAATGGTATTTGTGGTTCTAGATCCTTAAGGAATCACCACACTGTCTTCCACAATGGTTGAACCAATTTATACTCCCACCAACAGTGTAAAAGCATTCCTCTTTCTCCACATCCTCTCCAGCATCTGTTGTTTCCTGACTTTTTAATGATCACCATTCTAACTGGCATTGTGTGGTTTTGAGAATAGTTCCAAAAGAGGAATTCCTAAAACAATTTTAGCCTTGTGTATTCAGAAAGAAGTATGTGAACCGACATGATTTTCTTAGGTGTATAAGATGTTGGTTTCCTTACATTAAAATTAATAGTCCTGCTTTCATCATACTTAATATCTCTTTAGTCTAGACCTGACTTAAACCACTTACAATCCTGACATATCATCTCTTAGGTTACAATCAGTTTATACTTTAAGGACTTTACTACATTAATCTTACCAGCTATCTTATCAATGAGAAAGGAAAACTATTAATCTTAAACCGATGTGACTCTATTTTGCCATTTACTCATATAGTTTTCAAATCACAGACCCACACAGGGAAATATTTTTCTGTTCACTGATGAGGAGTCAGAGACCAGAGATGTTCACATTGAATGTGATGATTTCTTTATTTTCTTTATTTTATTTTTATTTTTTTTGAGACTGTGTCTCGCTCTGTCGCCCAGGCTGCGGTGAGGTGGCACGATCTCGGCTCACTGCAAGCTCCGCCTCCTGGGTTCACCCCATTCTCCTGCCTCAGCCTCCTGAATAGCTGGGACTACAGGCACCCACCACCACACCCAGATAATTTTTGTATTTTTTTAGTAGAGACAGGGTTTCACCATGTTAGCCAGGATGGTCTCGATCTCCTGACCTCGTGATCTACCCACCTCGGTCTCCCAAAGTGCTGGATTTACAGGCGTGAGCCACCGCATCCAGCCCAAATGTGATGATTTCTAAGTTACCTTCTAGCTTTTATTTCTGTGACTTCATAATTCATATTTACTCTCCCAGTAAATATACCCATAGTAGATGAAAAATAAGCTATACTGAAACTTAAGAGTTGATCGTGGATCTATGCAATGATCATCAACAAAATTTTCCCCAGTAAATCAAGGTGATATTCACTAGTGAATTTTTCACAAGTTGTTTCTTTACCTGTTAGGATTATTACAGGGGATCCAGTTTACTTCAGGGTCTGGGATGTCCTCCAAGTATGGATAGAGAGAGTCCCTGCGGAAGTTCCAGCCATAAATACCATCTTCTGGAGTCACAATAATATGCGCACCCTGTTAAAAATGCACCTTAATCAAAAGGGGGACTTGCAAAAGGAGCTGAGGAACTGAGTGGCAGAGTAACAACTATTTGGGCTTCCCCCCACGCCCCTTAAATCTTATTTTGTTTTCTATATTTTTATAATTTATTTTCTTTTCCAAAGGTTTTTAATTTCCTTTTTTTTCAGTGCAGTGTTGTTTCTTTTCATTTTTCTTTTCTTTTCTTTATTTCTAATTTTAGATTCAGAGGGTACATATGCGGGTTTGTTACATGGATATGTTACATAATGGTGAGGTTTAGGCTTCTAGTGGAGCATTTTCTCTCTCTCTCTCTCTCTCTCTCTCTCTTTTCTTTTTTGAGATGGAATTTTGCTCTTGTTGCCCAGGCTGGAGTGCAATGGCACTATCTCGGCTCACCGCAACCTCCACCTCCCGGGTTCAAGCGATTCTCCTGCCTCAGCCTCATGAGTAGCTAGGATCACAGGCACCTGCCACCACGCCTGGCTAATTTTTGTATTCTTAGTAGAGATGGGGTTTCTCCATATTGATCAGGCTGGTCTTGAACTCCCGACCTCAGGTGATCCGCCCGCCTTAGCCTCCCAAAATGCTGGAATTACAGGCATGAGCTGCCGTGCCCGACTTAGTCAAGCATTTTAATTTTCTAATCCTGCCATTGTTGTTTCCTATGGCAGTTGTTAACTATAAACCTAGCTTGTCCTGGAACCAAGCCTCTCCTTGAACTTTGGCTGATAATTGTGCCTGTGTCAGGACTGACTAATAAATGCTCTGTTTGTTTCCTTCTCTGCCCCAGCCTTCCCCTGCAAACATGATTCCTGCTTCTCAGAAAAAGAGGAGCCACAAACTGGTTACTTGAACTGTGCCATGCCTGCAAGTACTGCCTGAGCTAACCTGGGCACCTTCTGATTAGAGAGTCACCTTAAAAAGCTCTGTGACCCTTAAGGAAATAGTTGGACTAAGGGTGAAAAAGAACATCAGAACTCCTGATAACCTTTTAAATATTAGTATATATAAGAACATAGGGCAGGCACAGTAGCTCATGCCTGTAATCCCAGCACTATGGGAGCCCGAGGCGGGTGGATCACCTGAGGTCAGGAGTTCAAGTCCAGCCTGGGCAACATGGCAAAATGCCATCTCTACAAAAAATACAACACTTAGCTGGGCACGGAGGCACGCACCTGTGGTCTCAGCTACTCTGGAGGCTATAGTGGGAGAATCACCTGAGCCCGAGAAGTCAAGGCTGCAGTGAGCGGTGATCACACCACTACACTCCATCCTGGATGACAGAGTGAAACCCTGTCTCAACAACAACACAAAAGAATACATATTTGTGGATATATGTAATACACATTTATCCATGACTTTTATCACACTTCATATATCCCTGGTCTACACCTAATCGATTAATAGCTTTTACAATAATATTCCTATAAACCACAATTTATCCTGTATGATTAACTTGAAACTGAAACCTTCACTCAACTTAAGGACTCACAATGCATTACATATACTTTTATCTTGTAATTAGAATGAAGTATGAAGTATATAATGCATGCTGGCAAGGAATTGAAAACTTGTTTGTTTTCAGATTATAAATTTATTCCAAAACCTGCAAACCCTTAATAGCACATGAGTACATGAAGGCCACTAATACTCTAAAAATAGCACCTGGTCCCTGATCCATTTATCCTCCATCCTCCATCTGTACCAGAAAAAGGGAACAAAGATGTTGAATTTATGGCCAGTTCCTCAAAGGTCTGCTGCTTCTTGATAATGAGCAAATTGTTCTTTTCTTAACTTTGTTCTTACTGTTAGGGTAGTGTCCTTGCTCTAATTTTGAGAGGAAACTAGAATTCTAACTGTAAAATAAAGGTTCTTGGCTCCTCTGATACATATGGCATCTAATAATGTAAAGGACCCTGACACTGGCCCTGTCTCCTAGGACCCCCTCCTTTCTCATAGAATCCAGTACACTGCAGAGATGGTAGAGATGGTACCTGCTGTGCTGCTGATGTGATCGCTCCTTCCAAAACGTCCAGATTACGATTCATTAATGCCAAAGCCTCCTCACGAGACACTGGTGTTAGGGTGACATTGGGCAATATCACTGCATGTTCATAAACAGCTGCAGTGAAAGTGTCCTGGCAGCTGGTTCTTGAGACATAGAGAAGCAAAATTGCCACATAAGCTGGCAGCTGAGTAGTCATGCTGAAGTCCAATGACTGCTGAAAAACAGAGCATGTCCTGGTATTTATAGAGAGAAGACACGTGGTGTCCAGAGTTAGTACCTTAAAAATAAACTATGGAAGTTGATTAAGAAAACTCTATGATTTCACAGCATTGTTAGTTAACAAAGGACCCTCCCTTATTGCAGTAATTTGAGAAGAGTAAATCAAGAACTGTATGTACATTATTTCGCTAGGGCTGCCTAACAAAATACAATAAACTGGGTGGTGTAAAAAATAAAAAATTTATTGTTTCGTGGTTCTGGAGGCTAGGAGTCGCAGAGGAAGGTGTCAGCAGAGTTGGTTCCTCTTGAGGGCGGTGAGGGAAGGATGTGTTCCAGGCCTCTCTCCTTGACCCATAGATGGCTGCCCTCTCCCTGTGTCTCTTCATATGATATTCTCCCCATGTGTGTGTCTGTGTCCAAGTTTTCCCTTTTTATGAGGACACCACTCTCATCTTTAACATGGGGAAAAGGAAAATCCCAGCTCTAGTTTCTTTTATCGTTGTTGTTGTTGTTGTTTGTTGTTGTTGTTGTTTTGAGACGGAGTTTCACTCTTGTCACCCAGGCTGCAGTGCAGTGGCACAATCTCAGCTCACTACAGCCTCCACCTCTCGGGTTCATGCGATTCTCCTGCCTCAGCCTCCCAAGTAGCTGGGATTACAGGTGCCTGCCACCATGCCCGGCTACTTTTTGTATTTTTAGTTGAGACAGGGTTTTTTCATGTTGGGCAGGCTGGTCTCAAACTCCTGACCTCAGGTGATCCACCTGCTTTGTTTTTATGCCAACTAAGGGCAGAAGAAAAAAGTCAAGTGAAGGTCATAAACCCAGGGGTACAGGCCACTAAAAGACTGAGACTGAATCATAGAACCCATTAGATTTAGTGCCCACTGTACTCCAGTATAACTTCATCTTAATTAACTAGATCTGAAATGACCCTGTTTCCAAAAAAGATTACATTCTAAGATACTGGCAGTTAGGACTTCAACTTATAAATTTTTGGAATTCATATATTTTGGAATGTCAGCACATAGACGTTCAAATAACTTTAAAACTTCTATTATTATTTTCATGTGAATATTTCAGCTCTACACTTTGATTTGCTTTTGTTTCCTCAAAATGGGGAAGCCAGGACAAAGAGGAATACAAAAGAGTTACTCATTTTCTATTGCTATATAACAAATTATCCCCAAATTCAGCAACTTCAAAAAGCAAACATACATTATCTCCCACTTTCTGTGGGTCAGGAATCCAGGGGCAGTTTAGCTGGTGCCTCTGGCCCAAAGTCTCTCTCACAAGGCTGCAGTCAAGCAGCCTCCAAGTCTAGTTACACCAAGGCTTGACTCCAGGAGGATTCACTTCCAAGCTCCAAGTTCCCTCATGTGGCTGACAGCAGGGCTCAGGTCCTCATTGGCTGCTGCCCAGAGACATGAGTTCCTAGTGATGCAAGCCTCACCACAGGGCAGCCAGCACTATGGTATCTGGATTCCCTTAGAGGAGAGATTCCCAGAGAGCAAGTGAACCCACTTGACAAGGAAGCCATGGATGCTTCGTAATGTAATCGGGGAAGCAACACTTCATCACTTTTGCTGTATTCTATCCAATAAAACATTAGGAACCAACTTTGAAGCTGCTTATCACAGAGGCAACAGAGGTGTACAAAGAATGAGAGCAAAAACAATAAAATAAAATACTGAGAGCTGGGGAGGGAGATCCAGAGCGAGGAGAGGGAAATTATAACAAATAGAAAAACTGTTCGTAGATTTTGATACTAAGTTGGCAAATTTTGTTTCAGTTGTGCATTAAGGGTAATATTTACAGAATTAGTGTTTATGTTTTTCCGTTTTATTTTTAGATCTGTTTGTCTTTGAATGGTATTTTCATAATTCAATATGCAAACACGCCTATCTAATTTTTTACTTTAGTAACTATAATGTATTTATTCTGCAATTGCCAAGGTAACCCAGCGGTTGTGGTTGGCTGGTCCTCCTGAGTCTCCGGTAAACACCAGCTTCTCTGACTGCTTGCTGACCTCTTAGGGCCTTTTCATGCCCAGGTGGGTGGCAATACCACATATTTCACAAACAGATGTCATTATTATGTAACAATTTATAAAAGGAAGCACTGAAATAAAAGTTAAAACTGAGATGAGTTGCCAAGAAGTTAAAAAATTACTTATTTGCCCTTCTTAGATTAAAAATACTGAATCTCCCATGGAGTTTCTAGTCCAACTCATACAGAGCTTGGCAGTCATTTTTCCCATGCTCACAACAAGAAAAAAGCTAAACAAATAAAAATCAACAACTTTTCTAAGATGCATCAGAGAACTGAGATCACAGGACAAACTGCGGTCCTCAAAATTGAAGAGACAGGCAAACACAGAGGGTAAGAGTGTACTGGGAGCAGAGTCCTCTATGGCTGGCGCCAGTACCATGGGGTCACTTGAACTGTAATTGACGAATTGCTGGAGGCTCAGGGTGGACAACCTTGAGAGTTCTGGTCTGTTCTTCTAAATAAAAGCCTGCCCTCAAGGTAAAGTATTTTACCAGAGCCTAACCTACCTAGGGGAAGAAAAATTCCAACCCCAGCCACTCTAATCTTTAACATGGGGAAAGGGAAAATCTCAGCTCTAGCTTGTTTTTATGCCAACTAATGGCAGAAGAAAAAAGCCAAGTGAAGTTCATAAACCCAAGGGTACAGGCTCACTAAAAGACTGAGACTGAATCATAGGACCAATAACCCTGTCCCTCCTCCAGCACGTTACTGCCACATGGATCTAGCCTTTCTGGCCTACCTAGCATGTACTAGCTGAGAGCAAATCTTCAGATGAAATACTGCAGTTCGGCCAGGTGTGGTGGCTCACGCCTATAATCCCAGCACTTTGGGAGGCTGAGGCGGGCGGATCACCGAAGGTCAGGAGTTTGAGACAAGCCTGACCAACATGGAGAAACCCCACCTCTACTAAAAATACAAAAATTAGCTGGGCATGGAGGGAGTGGGGTGGGGGGCGCCTGTAATCCCAGCTACTCGGGAGTCTGAGACAGGAGAATTGCTTGAACCCAGGAGGTGGAGTTTGCCTTGAGCCGAGATCGTGCCATTGCACTCCAGCTTGGTGACAGAGTGAGACTCCATCTCAAAGAAAAAAAAAAAAAAGAGAGAGAAAAATAAATAGAAATAGAAACAGTGCAGTTCTTGCAGTAGAGTATCATCAGCAGGACGTGGACCTGGGAGGCACCAACAGCCTCTACTACAACTCCTAGGGTGGTTCTCTGGATCCTTAACCCTACTGCTACAGCCTGCCAAGGTCCCCAAATGCAGCCCTTCTGCTCACACAGAGTAGAAACTGGGAGAATTGTCTCCAAGGAAATGACTTTGAGTGTAGACAAAAGCCCTAATTGGTACCTCCAGACTCCTTCAACCAAATTTGCATAGATGGAGCAGATTGCCTTTTGCAAGGAAAACATGACATCGCACTGTCCAGAACAGAGCAAGACCCACAGTGTTCTGGATTTTCCTAGCAGAGCAGTGGTCACCCCAACCCAGGCAGCAGGCCCCCAGAGGAGCTCAGAAGCAAGTCCTGCCCAGCTTACGCAGAGAGAACCAGAAACAAGGGAAAAGGAGAGGAGAGCAAGGACTGAGTGGAGTGAGCACTGCCTCTTACACTTCACCCAGTGAACTCTGAAAAGCCATGTGCACAGCGTGTAAAAGTGTGTCCACATACATGTGTCCGATAAAAGATTGATTGGCAGTCAGCCTCTGCATTGCCACTCAAAATATATGCAGATATTTTCATATTTAGTATCTACAACACGATGTCAATTCTTTTGTTGACATTTAGGAAAAACTATTCATTTTTCCTCTGCTCTCACACCACAACAATTAACACAAAAGACTGGTTACCCCCAAGTAGGTGGGGATTTCTCCCCACTAGAAAGCAAGTAATTGACTCTGTAGCAGACATCAGCTGGCTATCTTCCAGTTCAATCCAAACACTATTTATCCAAAGATAGCATCAGATCCCGCATACTAAGGGCTCAGTCCCACAAAACCGCCCCCTCCTTCCCACCAGTAACAAGTCTGGGCCTCCAGATCTTCCGACCAAATGGCTCTGGGTTGGGGTTTCCATGACCCCTTTTTTTGGGTTCAATTAATTTGCTAGAGTGGTTCACAGAACTCGCGGAAACACTTACCTTTAGTGGCTTATTGTAAAGGATATTACAAAGGATACAAATGAAGAGGTGCATAGAGCGAGGTATGGGGGAAAGACTGGAGAGCCTTCCACGCACCCCTAGATATGCCACCCTCCAGGAACCTCCACGTGTTCGGCTGTAAGGAAACTCTGCACCCTGTCCTTTTGGGTTTTTATGGAAGCTTCATTACATAGTCATGATTGACAATCGTGTAGAAATGCGATTGGACAAAAAGGATATGATCCCATACTAACAGTTTGAGTGGGGAAACCCAGTAGAGTTTGTCTGTTCAGGTTTGTCTTGACATCTCTTTGTAGCATTTCTTCCCTAAGGTATGGGGTGGGACCCTCTCTGAAATGAGGGTCTTTTGAGCCACAATCAGATTATAGTCCTGCCTTAGGGAAGACAGGGGAATGTCAGAGACGGAGATGCTGTTTCATAAGGCCTGCTCCTGAGGCCTAAAACCCCCTAATGTTAACAACAACAACAAAAAAACCCTAACAAAGGATATGGGATTTATAAGCCAGGAACTATAATATCACAAGTTGTTAATGTTACAAGAATACATATTGTTGCATAGGACTTAATAAAACTATTTTTGCATTGTTAATGTAGCCTATAAACATGATGATGTAGCTTGAACTTGCTCTCATGAAAGAAAAAATTTGTTTGCTTACCAGTGAGTTATACTCTGCTGTATCAGAAATATTAAGTCAAGCCATAAGAGTGGCTTCACTCTCCGTAGAAAGATTTTAGATGAGGAAGATACAGTTGTGAGAGCTGAGTCTAGCAGAGCGATCGTTTTTATCAATGACAAACAAAATAAGTGTGGTTAGGGGAGGGAGAAGAGACAAAAAGATCAAAGAAAATAAAAAGCAAAAGGTATTAAAATGTGGGAGGTAAAATTACTCCAAGAAGTATAGGCTTAGTAAGAGCTGAAAACTGACCACGAGATTTGACTTTTTTTTTTAGACAAGGTCTCACTCTGTTGCCTAGGCTGGAGTGCAGTGGTACAATCTTGGCTCACTGCAGCCTCTACCTCCTGGGCTCAAGTGATCTTCCCACCCCAGCCTCTCCGGTAGCTGGCACCATAGGCACATACCAGCATACTCGGCTAATTTGCTGTTGTTGTTTTTATTGTTTGTAGAGACAGGGTTTTGCCATATTGTCCAGGCTGGTCTCAAACTCCTTGGCTCAAGCCATCTGCCTGCCTTGGCCTTCCAAAGTGCTGAGATTACAGGTGTGAGTTACGGTAGCCTGCCCCGAGATTGGATTTTAAAGTTCCTTTTAATAAAGAGAGAGGGGCAGGAGTCAGTTTACATAAAAATGCATGAGGTGAGAGGTGCCGAGGAAACTGGGGCAACCAGAGCGCATAATGCAGCCTCCAGACAACTGGCTTAGGAAAGAGAAGAAAGAAGTCTAGAAGGAACCAATGTGAGGCAATAAAGAGGGAAGATGCCCACCTCCTGCACACAGAGGAATCTGGGGCACAAACCTAAGATCTGAGAGCGATAGTCCCTGAAGGGAGAATCCAGGAAAGATGGGAGGGGGAAACCGAGTGCGTTTTCTGCTGCCCAGAATATCTCTGACTTCCTGGTCTTGGACTGCATTACAGCAGGTAGAAATAAACACTTAGGAAGAGTTCAGGAATGCATTTATCAAACATTCTGTGGACATAAGAGGTGTCTCCTACATAACCCAGAGAACCCAGCTGTTCTTCAGTATGTCTCTTTCCAGAGTTAATTAGTGACCAACCAGAAAAATGACTAAGAGAACCAGGACAGTGGACCAGAGGTATCTGGGGAAAAGGTGACACGGTGGTCCTGTCTAGGAAGCTCCCAGCCTGGCACAACCTGCAATAAACCCCTGAGCACTGAGAGGGGCTCAACCAAGATTGGGTAGATTTTAGAACAGAATAATTTCAAAAGGAAATGAGATGTGATCTGAATGACATATTTTAATTTAATTTATTTTATTTATTTATTTATTGAGAAGGAGTTTTGCTTTTCTTGCCCCAGGCTGGACTGCAATGATGTAGTCTCAGCTCACTGCAACCTCCGCCTCCCAGATTCAAGTGATTCTCCTGTCTCAGCCTCCCGAGTAGCTGGGATTACAGGCACGCACCACCACGATGAGCTAATTTTTGTATTTTTAGTAGAGACGGGGTTTTTCCATGTCAGCCAGACTGGTCTCAAACTCCTGACATCAGGTGATCTGTCCACCTCAGCTTCCCAAAGTGCTGGGATTACAGGTGTGAGCCACCACACCCAGCTGATATAATCTATTTTTTTTTTTTAATTTCCGTTTTAGCTGGCCCTGTGGCTCACAGCTGTAATCTCGGCACTTTGGGAGGCCAAGGAGAGCAAATCACTTGAGGTCAGGAGTTCAAGACCAGCCTGGCCAACATGATGAAACCCCGTCTATACCAAAAATACAAAAAATTAGCCGGGTGTGGAGGCGCGTGCCTGAAGTCTCAGCTACTTGGGAGGCTGAGGCGGGAGAATCACTTGAACTAGGGATGAAGAGGGCCAGCCCTTCCACACCTGTGGGTATTTCCTGTCAGGTGAGACAAGAGACTGAGAAAAGAAATGAGACACAGAGATAAAGTATAGAGAAAGAACACTGGACCCAGGGAACCGGCGCTCAGCATACAGAGGACCTGCACCGGTACTGATCTCTGAGTTCCTCCAGTATTTATTGATTACTACTTTCACTATCTCAGCAAGGGGAATGTGGCAGGAGAACAGGGTGATAGTGGGGAGAAGGTCAGCAAGAAAACATGTGAGCAAAGGAATCTATCACAAATCAGTTCAAGGGAAGGTACTATGCCTGGATGTGCATGTAGGCCAGAGTGTAATAAAGAGTAACAGACCAGCATTGCCACCAGCATATCTCGCCTCCAGCCACAGGGCAGTTTTCTCCTATCTCAGAATAGAACAAATGTACAATCAGGTTTTATACCGGGACATTCCATCCCCAGGGGCAGGCAGGAGACAGAGGCCTTCCTCTTATCTCAACTACAAGAGGCCTTCCTCTTCTACTAATCCTCCTCAGCACATACCCTTCACGAGTGTCCGGCTGGGGGATGGTCAGGTCTTTTCCATCCCACAAGGCCATATCTCAGGCTATCTCAGTGGGGAGAAACCTTGGACAATACCCAGCTTTCCTGGGCAGAGGTCCCTGCGGCTTTCCACAGAGCATTGTGCCCCTGGTTAATCGAGAATGGAGAATGGCGATGACTTTTGCCCTACATACTGCCTGTAAAGATATTATTAACAAGGCACATCCTGCACAGCCCTAGATCCCTTAAATCTTGATTTCATATGACATCTGTTTCTGTGAGCACAAGGTTGGGGCTAAAGTTACAGATTAACAGCATCTCAAAGCCAAACAATTGTTCAGGGGACAGATCAAATGGAGTTTCTTATTGTTATGCCCAGACCGTTTGTTCCCCAAAGAAGACCACCAGAGTCCAGAGTCAAAGTCAAGCGGCAAGGATCTTTACTACAAGTTCGAACCTGGTCCCTCCATTCCACAGCATACAAGAGGGCCTCGAACAATGCGAGTGTTTGCTTTTTATAGCCCGAAAGTTACAGGGGAACAAAGGAATTCTTTTGGTTCCCGCGCTTTCAGTAAAACTTTGAACGGCTGCCTCCTTATCGGAGACTTTCCAGGTGGTGTTTGTACTGGGCTCAGGAAGTTTGAGAGATATATGGCGCTATGTGGTGGGATGGGAGGATGGGATGTGTTTGTACTGGGCTCAGGAAGTTTGAGAGATATATGGCGATATGTGGTGGGATGGGAGGATGGGATGTGTTTGTACTGGGCTCAGGAAGTTTGAGAGATATATGGCGATATGTGGTGGGATGGGAGGATGGGATGTGTTTGTACTGGGCTTGTTTGTTTTGAGCCCGGGGCTGAGGAATGTGCCTGATTTCTTTTCATCCCCCCTTTTCATAGGTACTTCTAGAGCCAATCTTGGGTCTTATAAGTCTGATTCTGTTTCAGCGTTTACAGGTTGGTATTGGGCTCTGAGGACCATGAGCTGTATGGTGTCAAATCTCTTCTTAACAAATTGTAAAATTCTGTTAAAGACACAAGGTCCTACGGTAAGCAGAAATAGTAGACTTAGCAGGGGTCAAAGGAAGGGGGCTAACAGAGAAAACATAGAGGAATTCCACCATTGGTCTGCAGCTGAAGCAAACTGCCATGTTTTTACTTCTGCGCTTAACTTGCGTAACTGTTGGACCCGGTCCTTTACAAGCCCTGATTCATTTATGTAGAAACAACAGTCTTCTTTCAGAAACATACATGTACCACCTTTTTCTGCAGTGAGTAGGTCTAGGGCCCTCCGGTTCTGCAAGGTTATCTGAGCTAGGGACGTGAGCTGCCGCTGAAGGGAGGCAAGGGACTCAGCTGACTCCTCCATAGCAACGGCAAATTGTTGGTACAGCTTGTTACTTTCTATGAGGGTGTGACCTAGGGCTCCCCCCGCCAGTCCGGCCGCAATGAGGGATGCGGTGAGGGAGATTCCCGCAATGAGGGGAAGAAATATGGCTCGTGCAGATCTCGGTCTAGGGACTGGGTGAATAGCAGTACTAGTCCAGTTACCGGTGTACCCTAGGAACTCGCCAGCAGTTAGTAGAGTCAACCGGGGAACTAATATGACAGGAAGACACAGTAGGTTGGTAACAGAGGGACTAGGTAGGTTCTTAGATAATGTTCCATTACACCAGAAGAATATGCCCGGCGGAGCCCTTAGGGTGATATTAGGGGGCATTGCAGTGATGCTGCAGAGGCTGGAATTGGTTCCTGAGAAACAGTAGGGAAACTTCTCCTGACTGGGGTTTAGGTATAGGGGCACATTTAGGATAGGAGCATATGAGAGGTTTTGGAGGTTGTTAGCTTGGGCAGAGGTAGAGGATCCCCATGGCAGAGGGACAGCGGTTAGCGGTGGATGCCCTAGAGTGGCACACAGAAAGCAGCCAGACAGGCTGTGAAGTCCTGTAAGGTTAGCAAGTTCTAGTCCTTCTTGTAATAATTTTAATCAGGAGAAAGGACATAAGTCTTGTGTTAGTCTGTTTTCCTGTCGTTGGATATTCCTGTGGACCAGGGGCAGTACTTGCACTAGGCCTCGCCACAGATAGAGGTGACTGCTAGGCCATGTGGAGGAGGGGGAGTAGTATACAGCCCCATGTTGAGGCGTGGTCCAGCGGGAGTTCCAGGGGTCTCTAACTATCCGTGTATATGAAAAGTCTCCATCCCGTCTATGATGGAAGGGCCACTTAGGGTCTAACTGTTTTTTCTCTCCCCAACAATGGGATCTATGGATGTTACAATAGTTATAAGGACAGCCGGCATTTTGGTGCCACCAATAGTGTTTACAATTGTATTTAGTCTGATCAAACTCAAAGCATATTATTGGTGTCATAGGTTTGGCTATTTGAAAACCAGTAAAATTTAGTAGAATTGGGCTGTTGCACCCTGAGGAGGGGCAATCAGCACTGGCCAATAATTTCCCGGGCTTATGAGGTTGCCCAGGGTGGGTTCGGTTTTCATAAAGCCAGAATCTCCAGACAAAGGGATTAAGAGCTGGTTTTGTGATTTCCCCAGCAGCCACTAGGGCGACTAACGTTAGGGTTAGACTACCTAACTGCATGTTTGCAGTGAGCTATGCTGCCGGCGCAGGGTGAGTTTTAAGGGGTTGTTCTTAGCTCTGTCCACGGTCTACATGTCCAGTGCTTCAGCCGCCGCTGTGATTGGTCCCAGAAGGTCGGAGGTTGGGTCCACTGGCTTGACGTGGGTGTAGGGGATCCACGACGCGATGCCTTCTACCTTCAGGGCGGTGGGTGTGGTTAGGAGTACCTGGAGTGGTCCTTTCCACCTGGGTTCTAGGGTCTCTTGTCGGTGTCACTTGACCAGGACCCAGTCTCCTGGCTGGTACGGATGGGGTGTCAGTGGGGGACCAGTCTCATATAGTTCCTTCAGCTTGGGCCAGATTTCTTGATGAATTTTCTGCAAGGCTTGTAGGGAAAATAAGAGTTCAGAGACATTTTTTGTTTCAGACTTGAGCAGATCATCTTTTAGGCTGGAAACTAGGGGTGGGGGTCTGCCATACATGATTTCATAAGGGGTAAGGCCCAGTCTGTAAGGGGTATTACGGGCCCGGAACAGAGCGTAGGGGAGAAGGACCACCCAATTAGCACCAGTCTCCATAGTTAATTTAGTTAAGGTCTCCTTTAAGGTCCGATTCATCCTCTCTACCTGTCCTGAACTCTGGGGCCTGTAAGCGCAATGTAGTTTCCAATTTGCCCCAAGGATGGAAGCCAAATCCTGACTTACCTTAGCGACGAAGGCCGGCCCATTATCTGACCCTATCTGGACGGGGAAGCCATACCTGGGGAGGATATCTTCCAGGATTTTCTTTGCTACAACCTAAGCAGTTTCCCTTTTGGTGGGGAATGCTTCAGTCCACCCTGAAAAGGTATCTACAAAGACAAGTAAGTACCGATGCCCGTATTTTCCTGGCTTTATCTCAGTAAAATCTACTTCCCAGTAGATACCGGGCCTGGTTCCCCTGAGCCTTGTTCCCATTGCAGCCTGGGATTGGGGGTAGGCGCTGTTAAGCTGGCAGACTTTGCAACTCGTCACAATGCTGCTGGCCGTCTCGGCTGTATGTCTGAATTTGAGCTTAGAGCGTCTGATCAGGTCTATCATCCGCCGAGCACCCAGGTGGGTGGTTCAGTGGATGTGTTCTAACACTTGTTGTCCTAATTTTTCTGGTAGGATGGTTTGGTCATTAGTATCAGTCCACCACCCATTCTGGATCTGTTTCAGGGGAAGTTTGTCAATCCACTGGAGATCTTGTTCTGAATAATCAGGGAGATATGGCAAGTCCCTGGGGCCCGGATCAGGGAGCTGGAGTGCAAGGAGCTGGCTGGGAGCCTTGGCCACACTCCTTGCAGTTTGGTCTGCTAGAAAGTTGCCTTGAGCAATTGGAGTGGTTGGTTTCTGATGCCCTGGGCAATGTACAATAGCCAATTTTTCTGGTCTCCATAGGGCTGTTAGCAGGGCTAGGATCTCTTGCTTGTTTTTTATTTCTTTTCCTTCAGCCGTTAGTAACCCTCACTCCCTGTAAATGGCCCCATGTCTGTGCACCGTAGCAAAAGTATAGCGGCTGTCTGTGTATACTGTCAGTTTCTTCCCTGCCCCTAAGGTAAGAGTTCGGGTGAGCGCTATCAGTTCGGCCTTCCGGGCCGATGTTCCCGGGGGCAGGGGTTCCACCCAAATTACCTCAGTCTCTGAAGTTACTGCCACTCCAGCGTACCTCTGGCCTTGGTGTACGAAGCTGCTCCCATCAGTGAACCAGACTAGGTCAGCGTCCGGAAGTGGGCGGTCCTGCATGTCCTCTTGAACTCCATGCACCTGAGCTAGAATCTCGGTGCAATCATGGAGCAGGCGTCCAGGTCTGGGTTGGGCAGCAGCGAGGCAGGGTTTAAGGTTGTTGGGGGCAGGAAAGTTATCCTGAGGGGATTTAGTAGTAGTCCTTGGTAGTGGGTGAGCCGGGCGTTACTTATCCATCGATTAGGTGGCTGTTTGAGTACACCCTCGATGGCATGTGGAGTAACGACCCATAATTCTTGACCCATGACAAGTTTATCAGCATCTTGTACCATCAGGGCCGTGGCTGCAATCATTCGGAGACAAGGGGGCCACCCGGCAGCCACTGGGTCTAATTTCTTTGACAGGTAGGCAACCGGCCTCTGCCAGGGGCCTAAGTTCTGAGTTATTACCGCCTTGGTGACACCCTTGCTCTTGTCCACGTATAAGTGGAAGGGCTTGGTGACATCAGGTAGTCCCAGTGCAGGCGCAGAGAGTAGGGCAGTTTTGATCTGTTGGAAAGCCGACTCGGCTTCTTCTGTCCAATTAAATGGCTGCTGCCCCTGTGTTGCCTGATACAAGGGTTTAGCCAGCTCTGCGAACCCAGGTATCCATAGTCTACAAAATCCCGCCGACCCCAGGAATTCCCTTACTTGTCGGGTGGATTGTGGCCTGGGGATCTGCAGAACAGTCTGCTTCCGGGCATTTGTTAACCAGCGCTGTCCTCCTTTTAGCAGGTACCCCAGATATGTCACTTCTGATTTACAGATTTGAGCTTTCTTTGCCGAGGCTCGGTAGCCTAGATTCCCTAGAGCTTGTAAGAGACCCTTGGTCCCTTGAATACAAGCTTCTTGGGTCTCAGCAGCAATCAGGAGGTCATCAACATACTGTAGTAAGGTTATTTCAGGGTGTTTGCGTCGGTACTCACCCAGGTCTTCATGGAGGGCCTCGTTGAACAGGGTAGGAGAGTTTTTGAATCCCTGCGGCAGTCTGGTCCATGTCAGTTGGCCACTTATGCCCCTCTCAGGGTCAGTCCACTCAAAGGCGAAGAGCTTTTGGCTCTGAGGGGCTAAAGGCAAACTGAAGAAAGCATCTTTCAAATCTAAAACAGTGTACCATTGATGTTTAGGGTTTAGGGTACTCAGGAGGGTGTACGGGTTAGGCACGGTTGGGTGTATGTCCATAACCCTCTTATTGACTTCTCTCAAGTCTTGTACAGGTCTGTATTCTCCGCTATTAGGTTTTCGTACCGGCAACAATGGAGTATTCCAGGGCGAGTGACATGGGCGAAGGACCCCTTGGTCGAGGAGCCGGCAAATATGTGGTGCAATCCCTTCTTTGGCCTCTAGGGGCATTGGGTATTGGCGTACCCGCACGGGGTCTGTCCCAGGCTTAAGTTCAACAAACAAAGCAGGACGGTGTTTTGCTAGTCCTAAACCCCCCATTTCTGCCCAAGCTCCTGGATATTGCTGGAGCCAGGTTGCTACGTCCTGGTCAGGGGCCGCTCGCTCCTGGTGGAGCCGGTATTCATCTTTTAGGGTTATAGTCAGGACGGACACGGGCTGATTTTGGGAGTTGGTCATGATGGGCCCCTCAGGGAGGAAATGGATCTGTGCTCCCATTTTAGTTAGCAGGTCTCTCCCTAGTAGGGGACAGGGGCTCTCAGGGATAACCAGGAAAGAATGGGTTACATTCCTGGCTCCGAGGTTTACTGTTCTTTGTGTTGTCCAGGGGTATTTCTTAACTCCTGTGGCCCCTTGCACCCACGAGGACTTGGAGGATAATTTTCCATTAGTTTTAACTAGGACCGAGTGCTGTGCTCCCGTATCGACCAAGAACTGGACTGGGGACCCCTCCACTTGTAAAGTTACCCTAGGTTCGGGGAGGGGGTCCGAACCTCATCTTCCCTAGTCTTCATCTTGAGTGACTAGTATGGGTGTAGACCTAGGGGGTCCCTGTCCTCGTTGTTTCTTTTTGGGGCAGTCTGTTATCCAGTGACCAGCTTTCTTACAGTATGCACATTGGTCTTTGCTCAGATTATCATGCCTGGGGGGCCGCCTAGGTTGGGTGTACTCTGGCTGTAGATGCTCTTTCTGTACTACTGCTGCCAGGACCTTGGTCATTTTTTCAGTGGCTTTAAATTGCCTTTCCTCTGGAGTATCTCTGTTATTGTAAACCTGCTGGGCTATCTGAAGGAGGTCCTGAATCCGCTTTCCCTCCAAGTCTTCTAATTTCTGGAGTTTCCTTTTAATATCTGGCACTGCCTGATTTATGAAAGACATTACAACAGCTGCCTGACTTCCTGGAGCCTCTGGGTCTATGGGGGTGTACTGTCTAAAAGCTTCCATTAATCTTTCTAAGTAGGTAGCTGGGCTTTCTGCCTTTCCCTGCAGAACAGAGTATACTTTAGCCAAATTAGTGGGCTTGCGAGCAGCCGCCTGGAGACCCACCATTAGAGTCTGGCGATAAAGGTGTAGCCGTCTCCTACCTTCTGCCGTGTTGTAGTCCCACGCCGGCCTGGTCAGAGGAAAGGTTGCGTTTATGAGGTTGGGGTTGGCAGTCGGTTGACCGTCATCCCCCGGGACCAGCTTTCTAGCTTCTACCTGTATTCTCTCTCGCCCTTCCATGGTAAACAAGATTCGGAGGAGCTGCTGACAATCATCCCAAGTGGGCTGGTGGGTGAACATGACACTATCCAGTAAAGCCAGTAAATCTTTGGGGTTGTCTGAAAACCGAGCACTCTGAGTCTTCCAGTTATACAGATCACTGTTGGAGAATGGCCAGTACTGGAGCCTGGGGATTCCTGTGTCATCTGGGGGTCCTATTTCCCGAAGGGGTAAAGCCACCATGGAGTCAGGCGGCTGGGGAGGGCTAGTCCGGGAAGTGCGACCTCGTGTCCGCCCCGCTGGCCCTTCAAAGTTACTTTCCCTTTCAGCAGGCCCGTGTGTGCCAGCCGCCTCCCGTCCGCCTGCTCCCTCCCGCGGCTCAGCCCGGGGGGTGGGTCTGGGTGCATCAGCCGCCTCCCCTCCCCTGCTCCTTCCTGCAGCTCAGCCCGGGGGGCTGGGGCCTGGGGCCCGGAGGGGTACAGAGGGGGTTCTGTGAACAGTGGGTCCCTGCTGTCAGGTAGAACAGGATTGGGGGGGGCAGTTGGTTGCTTGGATTTTAGTGGTCGAGCAACCAGTGCCTTACAAGGTTCAGAGGCTAATTGGAAAGGGGACAGCCAAGGAGGCGGGTTCTCAACAAGGTCCTGCCATATGAGGATATATGGGATTTGATCTAAGTGGCTCGTGCGCCCAGGTAGGAAAATCTTGGACTTTACTCTAGTGATGACAGCAAGTCAGAAGGTCCCTTCGGGTGGCCACCCCACATCAAAGGCAGGCCATTCGGAGCGACACAGAGTAATTAGCTTTCCTTTCCTGATTTCTATACCAAGATCTTGGCCCCTTGCTCTAACTTCTTTGAAATTACTTGTAAGGAGAGATAGAGGAGTGCTCTGGGTATTACCCATCCTGTAATGATTTGTAGTCTCTTCCTGTAAAGGAATGTGGGTTAGAATCCCTGTAAAGGAAATCTGATCTGACTTATTAATGATATCTAGTCGCAGGCGCGCTTTGGCAGCCTGGGTCAGAGACAGTTGCTGCCTAGATCGCAGACGTGCTCGGGCACCCCAGATCAAAGATGGCTGCTGCCCAAACCGATCGCAAGCGCGCACCGGAAGCCCGGGTCAGAGTTAGCTGCCTGGATCGCAATCGCGCTCGGGCAACCCAGATCAAAGACAGGTGCTGCCCAAACCGGGGCAGTTCAGATCGCAAGCGCGCACCGGAAGCCCGGGTCAGAGTTAGCTGCTTGGATCGTGAACGCGCTCGGGCAGCCCAGATCAGAGACAGCTGCTGCCCAAACCGCAAACGCACTTGGGGCAGTTCACATGGCAATTTAGATCAGACGAGAGCCAGGGGACGTCTCCCACCAGTCTCCGCTGGCCGTCCTATGGCGTGTCCGCCAGGACTGTGCCAGCTCCAGTTTCAGACCTCGTGAGTCACAGATTCAGATTCAGAACAGACACAGACAGACAAATGGAGACAAGCCAGCTCACCTATCAGTAGATCAATCCTAGCAGATCCATTGACCAGAGGTCTGGTGGGCTTGGGGAATCCCGGACGGGCCCCCAGATGTTATGCCCAGACCGTTTGTTCCCCAAAGAAGACCACCAGAGTCCAGAGTCAAAGCCAAGCGGCAAGGATCTTTACTACAAGTTCGAACCTGGTCCCTCCATTCCACAGCATACAAGAGGGCCTCGAACAATGCGAGTGTTTGCTTTTTATAGCCCGAAAGTTACAGGGGAACAAAGGAATTCTTTTGGTTCCCGCACTTTCAGTAAAACTTTGAATGGCTGCCTCCTTATCAGAGACTTTCCAGGTGGTGTTTGTACTGGGCTCAGGAAGTTTGAGAGATATATGGCGATATGTGGTGGGATGGGAGGATGGGATGTGTTTGTACTGGGCTCAGGAAGTTTGAGAGATATATGGCGCTATGTGGTGGGATGGGAGGATGGGATGTGTTCGTACTGGGCTCAGGAAGTTTGAGAGATATATGGCGATATGTGGTGAGATGGGAGGATGGGATGTGTTTGTACTGGGCTTGTTTGTTTTGAGCCCGGGGCTGAGGAATGTGCCTGATTTCTTTTCATTATGTCTTCCTTTTCTACACAGACACAGTAACAGTCTGATCTCTCTTTCTTTTCCCTACACAGGGAGGTGGAGGTTGCAGTGAGCCGAGATTGTGCCACTGCATGCACTCCAGCCTGGGCAACAGAGTGAGACTCCGTCTCAAAAAAAAAAAAAAAATCCATTTTAAGTATCCATTTTCCAAATAAATAGAATGCAAGAGTCAAATAAGTCATGACTAAAGGGACAATACTAGCTAAAAAGTTGTTCATAGTTACTTTAAAAGATGTCCTTATTCTTTAACTTCCTGTATCTTAATTGACTAGAATCAAATACCCTCTACATATTCAAAGTTCATCCTGTTATTTACAAATGAAGTGTATTAGTCAGGGTTCTCCAGAGAAACAGAACCAACAGGAGAGAGAGAGAAAGAGATTTATGATAAGGTATTGGCTCAGACAGTTATGAAGGCTGAGAAATCCCACCGTCTGGTCTGCCATTTGCAAGCTGGAGATGCAGGAAAGCCAGAGCTGTTGTTCGAAGGCCTGAGAGCTGGAGAGTTGATGGTGTCAATTCCAATCCAGGCCTGAAGGCCTGAGAACCAGGAGCACATGAAGGCAGGAGAAGATCTCTATCCAGCTCATGCAGTCTGGCAAAAAAGAAATTCAAACCTCTTCCTTCTTGTTTTTCTCTGCAGGCCCTCAAGGGACTGGATGATGCCTATCCACATTGGGGAGAATGGTCTGCTTTACTCAGTTTACCAATTCAAATGCTGTTCTCTTCCTTGAAACACCCTCACAGACACACCCAGAAACAATGGTTAACCAGCTATCTGGGCATCTCACGACCCAGTCAAATCAACACATAAAATTAACCATCTTATGATGAAAACAACACTTGCATACCTTAGTGCAGTTACTGCAAAAGGATTTTTCTAGGCCCTCTTCCCATTTAAATATATGCTCCACTATACATATACATACTTACATATACTTAAACTCACATACATGGAGGATGAATGCAGCTCCCACAAATGAACCTGTGCTATACCAAATACGTAAAATGTGAAATTTGCACACACACTTGTTGCTTTTCAAATCTGCTTAAGTTTATTCTATTTGTTTCCGTAAGTTTATGACATCTCTTCTAAACAGACACTAACGGATCTTTTTTTCTTCCTCCTTTAGCCAGGCTGATCCTAAAAAGGCCCTGCTAAAGGAGACCACTGCAACTTCCCAGGTCCCTGCCCTAAGCATGGAGGGTCCTTCTCGAATACTCTTCCACACAGGGCCATAACTAAGACAGGCAAAGGGGCTCCACTTTGGCTCCTCAAGCGTCCATCTCTTGAAATCTGGTCAAAGAAAACAAAGGATTAACTTCAGTGCAGAGTTTAGGTTACAACCTAGATCCCTTCTCTGGCAAGATCACTCCTAATGCAGTGTAGAATGGTAAAAATCACACAGGATTTGTGTTGGAAGATCCAGGTTCATGTTTCAAGTCTGAAAGTAGAGGGGTTTTGCTTGAAAGTACAGCAAACAAATTTGTTGCACAGGTGGTCAAATAAGATCATGTATAAAAATATGTTCTTCAAACTCATGAAACACTATACAAAATATTAGTTATTAGTATAATTATAACAACTTCTCAAAATAGCATACCCAGAAAAGAAGTTATAGATGCATTATTTAATGTATTTAATTTGCACCTTCTACACCATGCAAATGACAACATTATTGCCATTATCAGTAATCAATATTTTTGTTTTAGCTTCTCTGTGAATTTACTGTTGCCTTGAATATAAACATCACATTTTTGTTAAAAAAATGAACCCCAGATTCTCCATCACAGCCTAATGGCAATCTAAAACCACAACTTGTATTCCATATCATAGTTCCCACGTCTTTAAAGTGTTTCTTGTAGAATGTCAACCACGGTATTGCTATACTCTCATTATTGCAAAGATTTTCTTTATGCTGCTCTACCCATCTACTCTGCTCGAAGGAATTCATCATCCTGCAAACCTCCTACCTCATAATGTCTTTCAGGGGCAAGCTGACTCCCACTTAGAATGATCTGTGGGAAAATATAATGCGTTCCGAATGTGCCACTGAGAGACAAATCCTCAAACTTGGTAAAAGCTGACCCCACAGCTTCTCCATACGTTTCCAGGTTAGTGGTTTGACACTTCAGTAATGTGCATATCTATGGAAAAAAAGAAAAGAGAAGGAGTCAGAAACCTTGCAAATAGTTTCTCAGCTAAATAATGCAATTTCAAACTATAAAGGAATATTTAAATTGCCCTATAAGAAGTATTTTTCAAACTGCAGGTAACAACTAATTAGTGAATCCTAAAATCAATTTAGTGGGTCGGGATTAGCACTTTTTATACTGAAGTCAAATAGAATAGACTAGAATTTTAAAAATCAGAGTTATTGCACATAATAATAGCTATTTATAATCCTATTTTAAATTATTTCATAAACTACTTCAATTAAATATCTTTTTTTTTATTCAGTCACACATCTACTTGGCTACACTAGCTTATGATGTAAATTGTCCTTCTTTCTCTGGATTTAGTTGAAGACAATTTGAAAAACCTGCTCCAAAGTAAACTAATGGAAAAAGAGAATACACAGAAGTTGCAGCTTTTGAAACCTGAACCTGGCCTGCTGATAACTAATGAATTTGCTTTATGTTTTTGCCTTGCAACTAAAAGAACTAATTCTGTTCTTGCTAAGACTGAACAAATAATGTATTATGGGGACAAAATTCAGTAATAACATTACTAATTATAAAATTAGCTAAATCCAGCCCAATTTTCCTTTTTTTTTTTTTTTTTTGAGATGGAGTCTCGCTATGTTGCCCAGGCTGGAGTGCAATGGCCGGATCTCAGCTCACTGCAAGCTCCGCCTCCCGGGTTTAAGCCATTCTCCTGCCTCAGCCTCCCGAGTAGCTGGGACTACAGGTGCCCGCCACCACGCCCAGCTAGTTTTTTGTATTTTTTAGTAGAGACGGGGTTTCACTGTGTTAGCCAGGATGGTCTCGATCTCCTGACCTCGTGATCCACCCGTCTCGGCCTCTCAAAGTGCTGGGACTACAGGCTTGAGCCACCGCGCCCGGCCCCCAATTTTCAAAGACAGGCAATGATGACCTAGAATAAAAACTAATAATAAGACCACTCTAACATATTTAAGCATTTCTACCTGTAAGTAATATTGGCCTTCTACTGTGTGCAGTCCATCCAAAGCACCTAGGGCATAGACCTCATCTGCTCGCTTCTTAGACATCTTGTAAGTTAAGTGACAACACAGATCTTTCTGGCAAACTGTAATTTCCTGTATTTCTCTTAAGCTTAGTGAAGGTAAACTCATCAAAATAAATCATCCCCGGAAAATCTGACTGCTCAGAGGAAAACGGTTTGACACTGCTGGCATATGCATGCCAGTCAACAGCTGCAGGGTAGGTGGGCTCACGGCGAGGCTGAGACTTCAGTCCTGATAGCAACAGCTGACCACTCTTTGTTTCCATGTCATAGTGGTACACCTTGACTGCTTCTGGGGTGTAGATTCCACTCCCTACAAGCAACATAAAGAAACACAAACACTGGTTTCAGATTTGTTATGGTGACCAACTAATAGAATATTCCCATGTGGAATTAAATACAAAGTTATTAAAGCATATTTTTAAGATAGATAAGGAGTTAGTTGTTACATTGGCCTAAGTTCCAATTTGACTCTGTGTCCTCCATAAGGTACTCCTTGCACTGAAATTATCATTTGACATGGAGGGCATAGTTTTAAGCCAACTTAGCAACAAACTAGAAAATCCCCCAATGTGAAGAATAATTTTAGCTCTCCACTGACGATTTGGTTTATTTGTGTTTGGGATTTGTTATTCAACAAATAACAAAGCAGTTAAGAAGGAAGCCTGCATTACTTTGAACATGGATATTATAAAGGAGAAACTCTAAAAACCTGATTAAGTCAAAAGTGATTTTTATCACTTCAACAAGTTTTTTTTTAATGCTTGAAATATTTTTATTTATTTGTATTTTTTTCTTCCAATTTTCATTTTAGTTATAGAAGGGAAATATGTGAAGGTTTGTTACATGGGTAAATTGCATGTTGCTGGGGTGTGGTGTGCAAATGATTTTGTCACCCAGGTAGTGAGCATAATATCCAATAGGTAGTTTTTCAATCATCACCCTCCTCCTACCCTCCACCCTCAACTAAGCCCTGGTGTCTATTGTTTCCCTCTTTGTGTTCATGTGTACTCAATGTTTAACTTCAACTCTTAAGTGAGAACATGTGGTATTTGATTTTCTGTTCCTGTGTTAACTCGCTGAGGATAATGACCTCCAGTTGCATCCATCTTGTTGCATAGAACATTATTTCATTCTTTTTTATGGCTATGTAGTATTCCATGGTGTATATGTATCACATTTTCCTTATCCACTTCACTGTTGATGAGCACCTAGGTTGATTCCATGTTATTGCTATTGCAAAAAGTGCTGCAATTAGCATACAAGCGCATGTGTCTTTATGGTAGAATGTTTTATATTCCTTTAGGTATATACCTATTAATGGGATTGCTGGGTCGAATGGTAGTTCTGTTTTAAGTTCTCTGAGAAATCTCCAAACTGCTTTACACTGTGGCTGAACTAATTTACATTTTCACCAGCAGTGTACAAGCGTTCCCTTTTCTTCACAACCTTGCTAGCATCTGTTTGTCTTTTTTTTTTTAATCATAGCCATTCTGACTGGAGTGAGGTGGTATCTCATTGTGGTTTTGATTTGCATTTCTCTAATGATTAGTGATGTTGAGCATTTTTACATGCTTGCTGGCCACGTGTATGTCTTCTTTTGAGAAGTGCCTGTTCACGTCCTTTGTCCATTTTTTAATGGGATAGTTTGTTTTTTGTTTGTTGATTTGTTTAAGCTCCTTATGGATTCTGGATATTAGATCTCTATGGAATGCATAGTTTGCAAATATTTTCTTCTGCTCTGTAGGTTATCTGTTTACTTTAAACAACAAGATTTATTTCGATATTACTAACGCACGTTGGCTAGGAAGTTTCTTAGAACTGGCTTTGATTTTTTTATGTGACTTCCTCCAGCCCCAATTTCCTTTCAAGTAAAATTGAGATAATAATGTTTGCCTCCTTTATTCACAAGGACAATGAAGTTTCCTTAAGTAGAAACAAATGCTGTTATTAATTTTGTGATCTTAAAATTGGTAATAAAGTTATTAAACAAAAGTTTGTGGCTTGAAAATCAATGAAGCCTTTTTAAGACTGTCACTCCCACTTGGCACATGCCCGCATGAGTTACCTGTCGTGTGCATGCTGGTGTTGTGGGTATTTGCAGCAAGTAGATTGACTCCCACGGCCTTGGCACATGCTGAATGGAAGGGAACAGCCGAGAGGAGGGGCAGCATGTTGTACCATGCTGTGGGGTACAGAATGCTGTCAACTTGAAACTCATCCACCACCACCACAGCTGGGTCATGAGAAAAAATGTCAAAGCAAATAAAAATGCCAAACTTCCCAAAGGGAGTGTCAAAAGTCACAAGATCTGAATCCTTGGGGAAATTGAATTGAATTTCAGGTGCAAAAAGATTGTACTGTTAATAAAAAAGCTAAGAAGAAGAAAATTAATAAGAAAACTGCCAAATAGATGTGATCAATTAAGTCTTTCCCCATTAAATCTTTCCTCCCAGGTATGTTGACTTGCAGGTTTAAAACTGTTACACACAGGCCAGGTGTGGTGGCTTACGCCTGTAATCCCAGCACTTTAGGAGGCTGAGGTGGGTGGATCACTTGAGGTCAGGAGTTCGAGACCAGCCTGGCCAATGTGGTGAAACCCTGTCTATACTATAAATATCAAAAAAATTTAGCCAGGCATAATGGTATGTACCTGTAATCCCAGTTACTCGGAGGCTGAGGCAGGAGGAGCCCCTGAATCCAGGAGTCAGAGGTTACAGTGAACCAAGATTGCGCCGCTGCACTCCAGCCTGTGCAACAGAGTGAGATTCCATTTCCAACAACAACAACAACAACAAAATAAAACTGTTACCCATACATTTGTAAAAATCATGCCCACTATACCACCATCTATAAATTTTCTTACTGTGACATTAATCAAAAAACTTTATCTTTTTTACAACCAATGTACATGTACAAATGATATTTAAAATGTGAAATTTTCTATCTTAAAATCACAGGTTGAAATCTTGACTCCTACACTTCTCAGATTGTTTTCCACTGTATTCTTTAAATTTCAACAGCACTAGCATGTTAATAAAATAAACTTTGTCATGTGTCCCAATGATACTGCCAAGTTTATAGAAGTGAAGTCCATTGAAAATTAATTTAGACAATGCAATTGTTACATATTATTAATTAGTAAGCCATTAGTAACTTTATTTTATTTTTCAGCCTAGTTCTTTTTCCAAAACTCCACTTAACCTGGGCTCAGGAGTATAGTGTATGTTTTGCTCAGGTTTTTGTTTGGCCTGTTGTGTGCATGCGTGTGCTCTGGGGGGAGCTACTTCCCATCTCTGTGGTCCCTGGAGGCCTCTTGCTCCTCCATTCTTCTCCCATGTGGCAGTCTATCCTTTATCCTTTGGTGGTTGGCTCAGGAAAGGCATGTCAACTAATTGAATCAAGGAGTGATAAGGCCTTTGCAGGGTTCTAGGAGGGAGAAATACACCCTTCCTGTAGATTTTGTTGATAAAGATGTGAACTGCGTGTTGCTCCAGCAATGTGGCTTCTAAAAGGAGAGTTGCCCCGAGAAAGAAGCTGTAACAAAGGGCTAGGAGAGCTACAGGGATGGATGATAATTTTGGAGCCTCTGAGTGTCAGACTGCACTGAAATGAGACCTATCCTTTCTATGATACAATTTTTACATGTGCATAAGCAAGAAATTGTCCGTATTGTTAAAGCCACTTTCAGTTGAGGTTTTGTTTTCATTCCAATCAAAAAATCCTAATGGAATATATGGTAGCTTAGTATGAAATGCTAACAAATTGGGCTAAAAAAGGAACCTGATATTAAATCATGAATGAAACAGAATTTTTACTTATTTTTCAGAGAACATTAAAAGCTTTGTGTGGTTATTGTCACATCCATTTAAATACTCTACCATATTCTGTTTAATGATAAATGCAAACCCAGAACCCTTATATGGAACTGAATTAAATCTCCTTTTCAACTATGATGTAATAATTATAAGATGCATCTATAACAGTTCTCTTCCCAGCATTCAACAAACAGACACACATACATACCACAAGCACACAAAAGAAGTAACAAGTTAAGCTAAGGCACAAGTGATTCTCACCTTATGGTAGCGTGCCACCAGTTTTCCCTAAGAATCAAACACCACATCAGTGTTGTATTGGTAATGGCCATCAGGGGGACACTGAGGGTCACTGGCATTGCATGGCTTCATGTCCCCAATATTAGCCACAACATAGATAGAGTTGTCCTTGGCCAGGCAGCTGAGTCTTTGTTGCACTGGTGTGTTGCCAAATCTAATTCAATAGACATTTCCTCAAACTTACTACGTTTTAGTGATTTCTGAAATACCAAAGTGGTACTTTATTTGCCCATTACCCACAACACAACAGCTCTAGGTCAAGAAGCAACAGAAAATATTTTAAAACTCTCACGTGACATAGTGTTTATCTTCCTGAAAGCTAACCTAATTTACTATGCCAAACTCCAGATTACAGTACATGACTGAAGGAAAGAAAAGATGGAAGAGGAAGAGGAGGATGAAAAGAAGCAGCACATTCTCTTATGAAGTGCTCCCAGGAAGATAAATGAAGCGCTTGAAATTTAGCAGACTCTGTAAATGGAGAGGACCTTTTCTATAATCCAAGCCATAATTTGTACAAGTTTGCTGATACGAGATGTGGTTGGAAACAGAAATGCCAGGTGACAGTAAATAGTTTGTACCCTCCAGATTGTCTTCTATAGAAAACAAATATAGCATTAAGTAGTGGAAATGTTAAAAATTAAAATAAAAAATAAAAAGTACTTCACTGTGCTGGCTCAGTTTCCTCATCTGTCTAATGTAACATAATAGCTTCCTTTCTGCCTTAGTGGATCCACATGAGAAATTCTGAGATAAGTACAGACATGAAATTGTTTTACCAAGTCCATCCATATTAAAAGTATTTATCCTTGATATAAGAAGGGAATGTGGCATGGTGATAGCTGGCTTCAAATATTTGAAAGGCTTAATTTATAGGAGATGGGTCATATGTGTGAACATAGCATAGAGTACACAAAAACAATGAAAGGAAGTTAAAGAGAGGCAGATTTCAGCAGAAAATACGATAAAAAAGGTTTAGCAACCAGCTCACTCTGTCAAATAAATGGATTTGCTAGTCACTAAAATCTTATTACAATATGCTGCATCTAAGCCCTTAGAGTCCATTCCGTTAGCACAGCTTAAATGACATAGCTGTTTTAATTATGGCCAATCTAATGACCAATTATGAGAACATAAGCCTTCCTTTTTTCACATATTTGCAATGCAAATAGTAACGCCAACTGCATAAATTGAATGCAATAATGTGTATAGTACACCAGGTACAGTTCTTAGAACCAAGTAAGTGCTCAGTAAATGAACATTGCTATTATGGATTGTGTGATTAGAGGCCATTCCATGTCTCTCTGTGATCTCACAGCCCTTCTGCAATTGAGGTTAAACTAACCTTTGAATAAAAAGGACACATTAATGGCCTACTGGTTTAGACCTTTTTGTTTTATTTTCTTCTAAAAAAAAACAAAACAGAGAAATACTACTAATATTCACATTCATTAAGACCTTTAATAAGTTTATCGTGTCCTTTGTTTAATTTTTCTTTTCTTGACTAAATAATTTGAGTTATTTAATATTTCCCACTAGTTACTCATGAAAAAAGCCCATGGAACTCTTTGACATGTCAGCATTCTAAATATTTAAACATGCAAGGATGACCGCATGACTCTATTATTCTCTTTAGGGATAAATATCACTAGGGAGAAAACTGACTTTCTTTTCTGATATTATCATTATATTAAATACTGGATTTCTCCTTTTTGTAACACAAAACTGAAAGGTTGTCATTTGAATAAGTAGGTGTAAGAGTTCATAATGTTGAAATTTCATAAGTCACTTACTTTCCCCACCTAAAATAATTTATCTATAGCTAATTATCAGAATTATGGGTATCTTTCCCCTGGAAAAGTCAGTTTCATTAGCCCAGTCAAATACAATACATTTTAGTGTAAGTCTCATGAATTGCAGCAAATAATGATTCATTCTCCTGCCTCTGCCTCCCAAGTAGCTGGGACTACAGGCGCCCACCACTACGCCCATCTAATGTTTTTGTATTTTTAGTAGAGACAGGGTTTCACCGTGTTAGCCAGGATGGTCTCCATCTCCCAACCTCGTGATCCGCCCATCTCAGCCTCCCAAAGTGTTGGGATTACAGTAGTGAGCCACTGCGCCCAGCCTCACACCGTTCTTGAAAGACAATTGCAACAAATAACCAACCAGTCATCAGTATCTCAAGTCACTTACCAAACAGGAGATATGCCAGATGTAAGCAGTATCTGCAGATTCAACACTATTTCTTTTCTGGGTTTGTTTTTTTTTTTTTTTTTTTTTTTTTGAGACAGAGTCTCACTCTGTCATTCAAGCAATTCTCCTGCCTCAGCCTCCCGAGTAGCTGGGATTACAGGCAAACACCACCACACTCAGCTAATTTTTGTATTTTAGTAGAGATGGGGTTTTACTATGTTGTCCAGGCTGGTCTCAAACTCCTGATCTCAAGTGATCCGCCCACCTCAGCCTCCCAAAGTGCTGGTAAGCAAAAAGAACAAAGCCTGAGGCATCACATTACCCAAGGCTACAGTAACCAAAACAACATGGTACTGTTACAAAAACAGACACACAGACCATAGAACAGAATAGAGAACCTAGAAACAAAGCTGCATACCTACAACCATCTGTAGCTCAAACAAAGTTCACAAAAATAAGCATGGGGAAAGGACTCCTTATTCAACAAAAGGTGCTGGAATATCTGGCTAGCCATATGCAGAAGATTGAAACTGGACCCCTATCTTTCACCATATACAAAAATTAACTCAAAATGGATGAAAGATTTAAATTTATGACCTCAAACTATAAGAATCCTAGAAGAAATCTAAGAAACACCATTCTGGACATCAACCTTGTAAAATAATTTATGACTAAGTCCTCAAAAGCAATTGCAACAAAAAAATTGGCCGGGCGCGGTGGCTCAAGCCTGTAATCCCAGCACTTTGGGAGGCCGAAGCGGGCGGATCACGAGGTCAGGAAATCGAGACCATCCTGGCTAACCCGGTGAAACCCCGTCTCTACTAAAAAATACAAAAAAACTAGCCGGGCGAGGTGGCGGGCGCCTGTATTCCCAGCTGCTCGGGAGGTTGAGGCAGGAGAATGGCGTGAACCCGGGGGGCGGAGCTTGCAGTGAGCTGAGATCCGGCCACTGCACTCCAGCCTGGGCGACAGAGCGAGACTCCAAGACTCCGTCTCAAAAAAAAAAAAAAAAAAAAAAATTGACACGTAGGACCTTATTTAACTAAAGAGCTCTGTATAGCAAAAGTCAACTATCAACAGAGTAAATAGACAACCTACAGAATGGGAGAAAACATTTGCAAACTAGGCGTCTAACAAAGGTCTAATATTCAGAATCCATAAAGAACTTAAATCAATAAGCAAAAACAAAACAAATAACTCGATTGAAAAGTAGGCAAATGACATGAACAGACACTTCTCAAAAAAGGACATACAAGCGGCTAACAAACACATGAACAAACACTCAACACTTATCATCAGAGATATGCCAAGCAAAACTACAATGAGATATCTCTCATGCCAGTCAGAATGACTATTAACAAAAAGTCAAATAATGAAAGATGCTAAGGAGAAAAGGGAATGCTTATACACTGTTGGTGGAAATGTAAATTAGTTCAGCCATTGTGGAAAGCAGTTTGGAGATTTCTCAGAAAACTTAAAACACAGTGGCCATTTGACTCACAATCCCATTACTAGGTATATACCCAAAGGAAAGGAAATCATTCTACCAAAAAGACTGATGCACTTGTATGTTCATCGCAGCACTTTTCACAACAGCAAAGATATGGAATTAACCTAGGTGCCCAAGAAAGAACAAAATCATGGCTGGGCGCGGTGGCTCAAGCCTGTAATCCCAGCACTTTGGGAGGCCGAGACGGGTGGATCACGAGGTCAGGAGATCGAGACCATCCTGGCTAACACAGTGAAACCCCGTCTCTACTAAAAAATACAAAAAACTAGCCGGGCGAGGTGGCGGGCGCCTGTAGTCCCAGCTACTCCGGAGGCTGAGGCAGGAGAATGGCGTAAACCCGGGAGTCAGAGCTTGCAGTGAGCTGAGATCTGGCCACTGCACTCCAGCCTGGGCAACAGAGCAAGACTCTGTCTCAAAAAAAAAAAAAAAAAAAAAAAGAACAAAATCAAGTCTTTTGCATCAACAAAGGACATTATCCTCAGCGAGTTAACACAGAAGCAGAAAACCAAATACTGCATGTTCTCACTTATAAGTGGGAGCTAAGCATTGGGAACTCATGACCATAAAGATGGGAACAATAGACACTGGGAACTAATAGAGCGGGGACAGAGGGAGGAAGGCAAGGACTGAAAACCTTCCTATTGGATACTATGCTGGGTGGCATGATCATTGTACTCCAATCCTCAGCGTCATGCAATTTTCCCATGTAGCAAACCTGCACATGTACTCCCTCAATCTAAAATAAAAGTTGAAATTACAGAAAAAAAAAAGGAAACATCTACATCCTATGCCACAGATTGACTATTTATCAACACAAGTACCAGTCAAGTTCAGTGAGTTTGCTGTTGGTGTTTTACAACGTCACAAGTTTTGTTTAGAAATTAATTATATGACATCACCTCCAGGGTTCTCTACATGGAATCCAGTTCACTCCAGGGTCTGGTATATCCTCCAAATAGGGGTAAATGCTCTCCCTGGTGAAGACCCAACCATAGATTCCATCTTCTGGGGTCACAATGATATGTGCACCCTGCTCAAAACAAGTGGGGCAAAAAAGTTTCTCATGAATTCCAAATACTCTTTTATCAAACTGCAAGTCTCCTTTACGAGTATAAAAGGGTAATACCTGCTTCGCTGCCAGCTTAACTGCTTTCTCCAAAACATCTATGTTCTTGTTCATCAGGAGCAAACCTTCTTCTTTTGAAACAGGTGTTTCTGTTCTGTTTGGTAATATCACTGTATGCTCATATACTGCAGCACTAGAAGTGTCCAGCGCACCAACACTCAGGGCAAGGAGGGCAACAACTGCCACACATTTTGGAAAATATGATCTAATCATAACTAAAATTTAGTGATCTTTGAAACACAAGCTCAGATTCTTAAACGTTTTGTTTCACTGGAAAAACTTTACATTAAATCCCTTCCAACAATTGGCTGTTTATATTTTCTTACACATACATTACACAACACAGCACTGAGAAAGGATGCTGTGCAAGAAAAATGAGAGCCAGGACATAATCGGATTGACCCAAGTGTACAGTGCAGTTGTTGACATTGTTCAGAGTGAACTCAACACTAAAAGACTGAGCCAACCAGATGAGTTCACCCCAGTCCAAAACACACTGGCAGTTGAAGTCTTTTTTTTTTTTCTTTTTAATAAAAAAAGGTTTTCCTGGTAAGCCAATATTTCTATTAAAAGGACCAATATTGGACTGTTCCAGAAGGTAGTCATCATAGCAACAATTTATTGAGCACTCTACTTATATATTTATATGGCCATTTCCATTTGAAAGGCCCTTGTTCTCCATCTGTCTAAGTTCCAACTCCCCCTAAAGTACTCCCAAATCCACCCCAGTCCTAAGTGATATTTCTGAACTCCTATAGCTTTTTTTTTCTGTGCTGCTGAATGTCTCTCACTCCTTGCTGTTGTCTTGACCTTTAATTTAAATATTATACCAATACTTAATATTGTATATGCATGTTTTGTCTTCTTAAAGAGATTAAAAAGAAACTTGATGTTTTCTTTCAGAACATCCATGTCCAATAAATATCTAGATAGAGATGGTGTATCCTGGGATGTGGCCCCTAGAGGGTAAGGGAAGTGTCCTGCTCACTGTTGAACCTCATCACCCCAGCACATGTGTGACAGATGGTGAAAGCTCAATATGAGAATGAATGTTGAATGAAGGAATCTACTACCTGATGGACCAGTCTATTCCGCCTTTGAACATTGCCAATTTTAAGAACATTCTTTCTTGTTATTGAGATGCAATTTACTTCACCTGTGTTCTACAGTTTAAACCTGCTTCCATTTGAAGACTAATCAATAATTCAAAAAGTGTTAAGTTCTCTCTCGATTCTTTTATTTTTTAAACATATCATCCTTATAAGTCTCTTAAGGGCAAGGCCACATTATAATTCTCTGCTGCTCTATAGAATTTTATACAGTGCTAAGCTCCGTAAATGTTTTTTCATTAGTTAAATTCAATTCCCTCACCTAATTTTGGTTTGAATCCCCTTGTTTGAATATGAGTTAATTTAAAACGTAGAAATTTTTTTAAGGTTTAAATCTCTGATTCTAGAACAATTAACACTGCTTCTCCCTCTTGAAATTCTTTCTAAGATCTAAGGAAACTTGTAAGTTATGGAGATTTATGTCTATTGGGTTTGGTTTGGTTCTATAATTCAAAGTTCCTTGGTTTCAATAAACTTTTCCATTATCCAAATATTTCTGCTCCCAGGTACCCCATGGTGTTTCCATATGTCCTTATGCCCTGATACCATTTCAGGGCATAAGGACATATGAACATAAATTCAGCCCTAAATTCTGAATTTATGTCTGACATAAATTATTTTCATCAGACATCAGACATAAATTCTTTTCAAAATAAATTTCTGAGGAGAAGAGGGAAACCATGTAAGACAGATGGATTGATCTGGTATGAGAAGAAAACAATTTTCATATTTCGAGTTGAAATTCTAACTCTTTTCCTGGTTCACCTGAGTTTCTGAATAGAACCAAAAGGAAACAAATGGGAATTCCCCTTCATTCTCCCAGTCCCTAGTTCCAGGAAATGTACCAGCTTTTTATTATGTTGAAATCGATAGAAACTTGAGTTATATATTTTATTACCCAATGTTGTTAATAACGCCTTTGTTTCATAGGTGTATAAGGCTTGCAGATACAAATTATTTGAAACACTGTATTGATACATAATCTTTATGACAGTCTGGCATTATTGTAGGATTAAGAAGTTTAGAGTCAGAAGTTTTGTATTACAGTAAATATAATTCTTCTTTTAAATATGTAAGGGACACATTTTAAAGGAGAGAAGAGGTGCTGAAAGAACATCTCTAAGAGTGTATTGGCTTTCCCCAAATCTCTGTTTCTAACACTCATTGTAAAACCTCCTCTCCATTCTCCTTATCAAGATCCTGACCCCATGAACAAGAATTCCTCTTTCAGGCTCTCCATCAGCCTCTCTGATCCCACTCCTCCCACTCTAGCCCTCAATACTGTAATCCATTAGCGTTCCCTTGACCATTGCTATCGTTAATTAAGATACTTCCCATGCATATGTTGAATCAAAGCGGAGAGTAAGAGCTTTCTTTCTCTTGGTTTCATTTTATATTTTGTGTTCTTAGCTAAAAGTACTCTTCTTATAACATGATCACTATTGCTCTGATCCTGGAATGATTCTGACCAAATCCTGCCTTTCTAACTCAAATCCATTGCCTCCCCAGTCTTGTTGCTATTCCCTTCTCTAAACTCTGAATGCACTTATGGCCAGTAGCCACATTGTTGTTCACTGTTTTTCAATCCCTTACTCTACCCTCTCACCTGGCCCCAGGTTTTTTTCTACTTCATAACTTCAACTATCTTCTAACGAAAGGATAATGACTGTGTCTCTATCTTTAGCTCAAACTTCTGTTCTGAACTTCAGGCCAATTTATTCAACTCAGAAGAGCTCCCTTCCACAAGCTCCCACCAGGTATCAACCCACCTGCCAGTCACTGGACCTGTAAATACTGCCTCCCCCCATCCTTACTATAAATGACTGCTCTTGACCCTATTTAAGTCTAGCCCCTATCCTTGAACACTGGATCCCAAGGACATTGCTCTAGAAGTTAGGCCTTCTTACTTTTTTGTTTGTTTGTTTGTTTTGGAGACAGGATCTCACTCTGTCACCCAGGTTCTAGTGTAATGGTGCAGTCTTGGCTCACTGCAACCTCCACCTCCCAGGTTCAAAAGATTCTCCTGCCTCAGCCTCCCAAGTAGCTGGGATTACAGGCACCCATCCCCACACCTGGCAAATTTTTGTATTTTTAGCAGAGATGGAGTTTTACCATGTAGGCCAGGGTGGTCTCGAACTCCTGATCTCAAGTGATCTGCTCACCTCGGCCTCTCAAAGTGCTGGGATTATACGCATGAACCACCATGCTCGGCTTTTTTTTTTTTTTTGAGATGGAAAGTTGCTCCATCACCCAGGCTGGAGTGCAGTGGCACAATCTTGGCTCACTGCAACCTCTGCCTCCCAGGTTCAAGCAATTCTCCTCCCTCAGTCTCCTGAGTAGCTGGACTTACAGGTGCACATCACCATGCCTGGCTGATTTTTGTATTTTCAGTAGAGACAGGGTTTCGCAATATTAGCCAGGCTATTCTCAAACTCCTGACCTCAAGTGATCCACCCACCTTGACCTCCCAAAGTGCTGAGATTATAGGCATGAGCCACCGTGCCCAGCCCTGTTACTGTTTATCACCAATTTTTCTTTCTCTATTGGATACAATAAAGAAGACACAAGTATCCTATTATATATATTCTATAACTATCTGGTAATATTTTCTATCTAAAAAAAAAAAAAACCCTCTTGATCTGACATCCCTTTCCAGGTCCTGCCCCATTTCTCAGCTTTATTTTACAACAAAACTCCTTTCCACCATGGCGTGTACTCCTTGCCTCAATTCCTATCCGCCCAACAGGATTTTACCACCACGACTTCATTGCCTTGTCCAGTTGCCATTAATCTCCCTATTACTAAGTTCGATCGTCAGTTCTCAGTCTTATCTTACTTGACGTCTTGGTAGTATTTGACACAGCTGCCATTATCCCATTCTTAATGTACTTTCTTCTTCACACTCTTTTGGTTTTCCTTTTTCTTTTTTCTTGGCTTTTGTATTTGTTTACTTTGTTTTGTTTCTTTGGACTTTTTTTTTTTCTGGTTTCTACTCATGATCCCTGACTTGGCAATATTGGTGCACCCTGGGGCCCCAACCTTTGTAAGTCTTCTGTTCCAATCTACACTCACTTCCTAGGTGATTACATCCATTTCATCTCTTTAAATATTTTGTTCATCTCATCAACATGAACAAAACTGAGCTCCTGACTTTCTCCTCCTGATGTTCTTTGACCAGTAGTCTTTCAGATCTCAATTAATGGCTTCTCTCATCTCCCTTTTGCTCAGGTCAAAACCCTTGGAGTCATCCTTACTTCTTTCTATCTCTCTCAGTCTACACGCGTTTAAGCAAGTAGTCTTTTACTACAGCAACTGTGGTCCAAGCCATCATTATCACTAGTCTGGATTATTCCCAAACCCTCGCACCTGGTTTTTGTACCACTACTTCTACTTTTGCACAACAACTATCAGAGCTATTCTATTAAAATGTAAGACTAATCATGTCATTCCTCTGCTCAAAACCTATCAATGGCCTGGGCGCAGTGACTCACACCTGTAATCCCAGCACTTTGGGAAGCCAAGGAGGGCGGATTGCCTGAGGTCAGGAGTTCGAGACCAGCCTGACCAAAATGGAGATACCTGTCTCTACTAAAAATACAAAATTAGCTGAGCATAGTGGCATGCACCTATAATCCCAGCTACGCGCGAGGCTGAGGTAGGAGAATCACTTGAACCCAGGAGTCAGAGGTTGCAGTGAGCCAAGATCACACCATTGCACTCCAGCCTGGGCAACAAGAGTGAAACTCTGTCTCAAAAAAAAAAAAAATTATCAATGGCATTCAACTTTACTCAGAGTAAAAGGCCAAGTTCCTACAATGCCTAAAAGAACCACTATAAGCTGTCACTTCTAACAATTCCTACTACTTTTCCCATGTTCACTCGGCTCCAGTTGCATTGACTTCTTTGTTGTTCCTCAAGCATGTCCCCGTATGGACTCCACTACCCTTAGGGGACTGCTGCAGTTGGCTCATTCCTGGCCACTTTGCCTTTAGAACTTCCTCCTCCACTCCATCCTTCAAACAACCATCAAATTTATCCAGTTTTTAAACTGTTTAGTCCCTCATGGCTACTTGACTCTAAAACTCTTCAATATGTCTTTCTCTCAGCTTCTAGATAAAGTCTAGACTTCATTTGTGTTTCAATAATCTGGCTCTGGACTATCTCTCCAGTCTTATTTTTTACATTGTCTGTCCTTATCCTTCCTCCTTGCATCCTCTTCCTCCCTAATACATTAAGAACTGCCTGAAGCATACTTCCATGTCTTTGCATGCATGACTAACCCTATCCTAGATGCCCTGATTATCTTATTCTGTTTGTCTGTGACATTTTTCTGGTCTTCCAAGGTAGAATTGATCCATTTCTGGTCCTTGTATTGATCACAGCACTATCACATTCTATGACTTTTATTATATGTATTAAATGAGATCCTTGAAAATGCTTAGCACAGTGTGAGATGTATTCTAAATGCTCATTATTTAATTGCTATGCTAATGAGTGGTAATGATGATGGTGGTAGTGATGCTCTATCTCTTCTTCTAGACTGAGATCTTTCAGAAATAGAATGTTTGTTTTATTTATCACCATTCAGCACAGGGCTTGCCTGACCTGAAGCAGGCATCCAAAAATTCATTTGACATTTTAAGATGCACAAGAAGACATGTACAAGGATGCTCAGAGAAGTTTTAGTTATAATAGAAAATGATACTAATAATAATTGTAATAAACAAACAACTAAAAAAGTAGAAAACTTAAGTATGTGTTAAACTTGACCATGCAACAAAAGTCCAGGTACAAAGTTCTTCAAAATGATGATGCAGAGTTGGCTAACATTGCTTCATGGTTCTGTGTTCAGCTTATTACTGAGAAATCACATAAGCACCACAAAGTACATTATACAGTTGAGATAAAGGACATATACCGACACCAAACCTGCGTTTTCACAGAGACGTATCGAAAGATCATGGCTTCAGTAACTTTTTTACAGTGAAGAAGATGCCAGGTCAAAGAAAGTCCATGTCAGTTCACATCACTACACGTCACCACTGCATGTCAGAGAAAGCCCAAAATAGGCATACTACCTGCCTACTGATGGCTGGTTGAGGGGCCATGATCACATGCCTGGGTCCACCACTGCATCACGGCTGAATGCAACCACATTTTTTATGTTAGCACATCATCTGGTTTACCCACAATTTCCATGCAGCAGGCCTGGCCATACTCACCATATTCAATAATGGCAGAATGGACAAATGAAAAATGCTTTATCTGTTGAACCAGGCAAGATGCAACCAGAAAACAGAAACCATCCCAATTATTTTAAGAAAATTTAATATAAAGATCTGACCCAACAGGTATTTGATGAATGAAGGGCAAAAAGTGAACACTGGGGTAACTCTGAGATGGTAACTACGGGAAGCAGCTACCACTCCTAGTGTGTGAACAGTCGGAAGAAGAGAGTGTTAGAACCTGGAAGGTGGCTGGAGGAGCCTGTGGAGCTGAGGCTCAGGAGTGGGAGAACAGGGTGCTCTCCAGCTGGTGCTGATGAATCAGATCCTCATAGGGCCCCCCTGGAGCTGGACCTCAGTACTGGCTGGTGCTGGTATTTTTGAAGAATGGCAATAATGCTGGTTCTGAGAGTGTGGGGAAAAAAACCTAGAAACAACGGCTGCTAGAACAAACTGCTGCTGCCAGGTACAATACTGTGGTTGGGAAGACACCGATAGGTCAGCTAACAGGACAAGTCCCTGTCCTCTTCCAGTGTAAGTGTCCCTCTGGTGTCTCCTACTAGCAAAACTTAGCAAGGAGCAGCCAACGAAAGAGAAGTATTTGCTTAGTCACAGAATCACAAAAAAATAATATGGAAAGGTGGGTTTGGAGCTGAGAGATAATAACTTAGTAATCTGTATATCCGTATAACTGTGCACCATGAAGCAGTGAAAACAGTGCACCATAAAGCAGTGAAAGTGGATGAAATAGAGCAATGCTCTTTTACATGGGCTAAGCTCAGGATGTTGAGTATAAAAATAAGAAACATGCAAAATGTGAATAATTTATCATATATAGAATACACATTTCAAAAAGATGCAAAATTGTACTAAGTAAGATTGTGTATGTATATAGAAGTCATGGGAATAATCTATCACTATCTTAGGAGAGGGAGTTCCTCAGGGGTAAGGGGATGGGAACAAGAAGAGACATGCCGGGGCTGGGACACAGAGGCTTCTGCTCTATTCATATTGTTTTATTGCATAAGCTGGGCTGTGGGTCCGTGGGTGATTGTTATGCAAAACGATCTGTGTGTCAGAAACATCTGCAGAAATAAAATGTTTAAATAACTTGGAATATGTATTTTTTCTTTTTTTGAGAAAGAGTGTCACTCTGTTGCCCAACCTGGAATGTAGTGGCAGGATCTAAGCTCATTGCAACCTCTGCCTCCCAGGTTCAAGAGATCCACCCACCTCAGCCTCCCAAGCAGTTGGGACTACAGGTTCCCACCACCATACCCAGCTCATTTTTGTACTTTTAATAGAGATAGGATTTCACCATGTTGGCCAGGCTGGTGTTGAACTCCTGACCTCAGGTAATCCACCCGCCTCAGCCTCCCAAAGTGCTGGGATTACAGGTGTGAGCCACCATGCCCAGCTGAGTTTTATTTTATATGATTGTTAGTTGCATAAATATCTTCTTTCAAGAAGTGTCTGTTCATGCCCTTTGCCCACTTTTTAATGGGTTTGTTCGTTTTTTTTTTTTTTTCTTGTGGAATAAAATGTTCCTTGTAGATTCCAGATATTGGACATTTGTCAGACGGATAGATTGCAAAACATTTTTTTTTTTTTTTGAGATGGAGTCTAGCTTTGTTGCCAGGCTGGAGTACAGTGACACAATCTCAGCTCACTGTCACCTCCACCTGCTGGGTTCAAGCTTTTCTCCTGCTTCAGCCTCTCGAGTAACTGGGATTACAGGCGTGCGCCACCACACCCAGCTAATTTTTTTTTTTTTTTTGTAGAAACAGGGTTTCACTATGTTACCCAGAATGGTCTCGATCTCCTGACCTCGTGATCCACCTGCCTTGGCCTCCCCAAGTGCTGGGATTACAGGCATGAGCCACCGCGCCCAGTCTGATTGCAAAATTTTTGCTTAAGTTCCTTGTAGATTCTGGATATTGAACCTTTGTCAGGAGGATAGATTGCAAAAATTTTCTTCCATTCCATGGTTTGTCTGTTCACTCTGATGATAGCTTCTTTGCTGTGAAGAAGCTCTTCAGTTTAATTAGATTCCATTTGTCAATTTTTGCTTTTGTTGCAGTTGCTTTTGGTGTTTTTGTCGTGAAATCTTTGTTCATGCCTATGTTCTGAATGGTATTGTCTAGATTTTCTTCCAGGGTTTTTATAGTTTTGGGTTTTACATCTAAGTTGTCAATCCATCTTCAGTTAATTTTTGTATAAGGTATAAGGAAGGGGTCCAGTTTCCATTGTCTGCATGTGGCTAGCCAGTTTTCCCAGAACCATTTAATAAATAGGGAATCCTTTCCCCATTGCTTCTTTTTGTCCAGTTTGTCGAAGATCAGATGGTTGTAGATGTGCAGTATTTTTTTTAATTCACTTCTGAAATGCAAAATGCAAAGTAACAAGGAAGCAAAGGTTTATAACATAACTGATCAAAGCTTTTAGCAGGGTTGTTCAATCCATATTGAAACAAAATAAGATGTCACAGAATTCTTGAAGACAGGTAAATTGAAATTAGTCAGTTCACTCTCATTATTTTTCTCCTTTGACTTAGCTTCACGTGGTCTAGAAATTCTCAAAGAAATTGTTGATTTTTTTTTTTTTTTTTTTTGACACAAGATCTTGCTTTTTTGTCCGGGCTGGAGTGCAGTGGCGCGATCACAGCTCACTGCAGTTTTGACCTCAGAGGCTCAAGTGATCCTCCCTCCTCAGCCTCCCAAGTAGCTGAGAACACAGCCACACACCACCACACCTGGCTGGCTTTTTGTATTTTTGGTACAGACAGGGTTTTACCATGTTTCTCAGGCTGGTCTTGAACTCCTGAGCTCAAGGAATCCTCCTGCCTCAGTTTCCCAAAGTATCAGGATTACAGGCATGTTTTCTTTCCCATTCCAAGTACTTCGTCTTATTTGCATACTCAAGAAATCCTCTTCACAGTTGTCCCTGTTTCTTTATCCAAATGTCTTCTCAGGAATGCCTTCATTGGAAGTAACTGTGTGTGGCTCAGTGTAAGTGTGTGAGTGTGGGTGTGGGTGTAATAACCATATTGACCTAAGCAGGCATCCAGTCTCAGATGTCTTTTAGAACATTATCACCTATGGACTCTCTTGGAATGATGGTCAGAATGGAGTTAGAAATGTAAAAAGAATTTAGGAAAGAGGCCAAAACAGAAAGAATGCTGCCAGAAATCACCTGTACAGAGCAATGAGCTGACACTATGAAGATAGGTCAAAATGCAAAGAAAGTAGGAAGTAGGAGCAGTGCAATTGCAAAGCAGGTTGTGAGCATATCACAAAAATTATGGAAATAGATCATATCAAAGGGGGCAATGCCACAGAGTGGCAAAGGGAACAAAGAGAATGCATTGACCACTGTCTCAGTACTTAGTACTTGGGATGTAGTAGGTGATCAATGCTTCCTGAATGAATGAAAGAAGGCTAAGTAGTGAGCCCTGAGAGAAGGCGGCTGCTGAGCCTGTGACTTTGTAATACAGGGGGCTGTAACCAGGAAGTTGTAAGAGAACATTTCAGGACAAAAATCTAATGAAAGAAAATAGCAGAAAATAAGAGCTTTGTTTATTATCTGCAGAACCACAAGGGACTCAAGAACTAACATGAAATTTTAAAATGGGATGAAAGATAGTTATCAAAGAAGTATTAAGGCTAAATGAAACTATGCTTGGGTTGTCTGATAAAATAAAATGTATGTGAGAAACCACTGTGGAAATGGGCTAAAATGTGCAATTTTGCAGTAGAGCATTAAGTGCTCTTTAATTTCCTTGGCACTTGGTGCTTTTGTTTTTTGTTTTTGTTTTTGTTTTTAACAAACTGAGGTACAGCTGACAGCTCCAAGCTTGGATCAGAACTGCCCCTTTCTGTGAAAGGAGCTCCTTGCTTGTATCTTACTCAAATCAGTTGGTTTAAGGTCAGCTGTTGATTTTCAATCAACATCTAAACTTCTACAAGTGAAACATCATTGCCCAAGAGCCAAAATACATGCTGCAAAACCACTGCACAACATCTATCTTCCTCAAGCAAAACTTGGCAAATCTTAAATGTCCCATACTTCATGAAAAGAAAAAAAAAAAGCCAGGCGTGGTGGCTCATGCCTGTCATCCCAGCACATCGGGAGGCCAAGGTGGGTGGATCACCTGAGGTCAGAAGATCAAGACCAGCCTAGCCAACATGACAAAACCCCATCTCTACTAAAAATACAAAAATTAGCTAGGCATGGTGATGGGTGCCTGTAATTCCAGCTACTTGGGAGGCCGAGGCAGGAGAATCACCTGAACCCAGGAGGCAGAGGTTGCAGTGAGCTGAACCCCCGCCATTGCACTCCAGCCTGGGTGACAGAGTGAGATTCTGTCTCAAAAAAAAAAAAAAAAAGAAAAGAAAAGAAAAGAAAAAAGAACATAAAACTTTTATGATTATACGATTTGGGCTATATACACAAATGCATATTCATTACAGCTTTAAAACTACCATCTTTGATGTCCCAGTGCTGAACATAGGGAATATGTATGCTCTTCTCAAAATTAAATACAAAATGTGGCTTAACTTCCATATCCCTTCTCTTAGTAGTAACCACTAGATTATAAAAGGAATCTTACTTTTCTAGTGTATTTTAGTAGAATATTAAAATCAAATCCATATGTGGGTTTATGACAATATGTAAAAACAAAAGATAAATGCTTCAATTGTGATCTTTTAATGTAAAAGTATTGAACTTAAAAATACTTTGGGACATAAAAATCAGAAAATAAATCTGAAAATTCAAAATCATTTATTTAATTTTAAGAGTATCTGAATTAAATGACCAATAACAAATATACTATTATACTTCAAGTAGCATGGAATATATGTATTTTGTAAAAAGTCAACCGAATGCTGAAAATAGTGTAACTTTTAACTGTCATGGTCTTTGTGTTATGAGATTTCTGCCTGCTAAATTATGCCATAGCCTTAAGGGAGGACAGTTGGGGCTATGAGTGCCCTGGGTCAGGTCTCCTTTGATATGAACTTGGAATAGCCTTCAATTCTTCTAGCACTCAAAGCTACATTCACTGTTGAAATAAATGTCAACATTGGCTCTTGATTGGAAAGTAAATCTCCTGATAAACATTAGCACAGAAAACTAGGTGAATTCAAATTGTCTTTAATGTCAAACAGAATTCAGTCATAAACCTCTAAATTCCCATCATTACTATTCTCTTCAAGGGCACAGCTATGTTTGCCATGGCCCTGAAACTCCTCACTCTGCACCCTCCCATACATACAAACCCACAGAAAGTCTCAAGCAAATGAGGCTGGAACCGCAGTCTGATCTTCATTTATCTGACCCAAACACCCAGGCTCTTTCCATTGTTCCACACCGCAACATTTCAGAGTAGCCAAAAAAATGGAAAACATTATCATAAAACTTAAAAAATAATTATTGATGAGAAAAAATATTTAGGACTCACTGGTCTATACTACTGAAATAGCACTTCAAAATTTCTTAGTAAACTTGGGAAGCTGATAAGCACATTTAGCCAAGTACATGATGCAGAAACTGAATGATAGACATGCCCTATACCAATACAATATTTTGCAAAGCTATGATCATTAGTAATATGAATATTAGCAGGTAAGTTATTGCTGAATTGCTGGTCCCACTTGAGCTGTGAAATGAGTCCTTTATGTACCACCTCCCAAAGAGGGATACTGTTAGTATAGGCCCAGATGATCCATTCTTGTTTACCAAACGCCCATCTTTCAGCACCTAAAGAAAAGGTGGGAAAAGTACAGTCAGCTTTCTTAACATACAAGTTAAAAGCAAAGTAATCATTTTGAAACCATCCTAGGTATAATATATAGTCAAGTCATTCCTGATTGAGGAGGATGCAGCAAGTAGGCCAGGCAGGGGACAGCCATTTACTATATAATGAAGACTAGAGCAATTCGAGAGGGCCCAAGATTTTAGTTTCAACAATCAAATGTAACCATTAATGGAAAGTCAAAATCAGCAGCAGCAATTCATTGAGTTCGATTATGTGCAAGACAATCAGGAACCAGAGAGGTATACATCACATCTTTCCCTCAAGAAGTTTAAGAGCTAATGGTGAAATGGAGTGGATTCTAAACATAAAGAGAGGAATCAGTTTATCAGTATATCAGAGAAGAAAACAGGTAAGTGCTTAGGAGGTCTGAGAAGAAAAAACTGAACTGGTCTATTTCACGGAGTGGTACACAAGCTGCCAGAAACCCAAGCTGTTAGGAATCTCTTTCTAGGGCTGTATGGTGAAGACATTGTGGTGAGTGGACATTGAATCAGCGAGGCTCATTCTGAGACAGAAGTGTGTGTGACAGGTCAAGGCAATGTGAGTTCGCATTCTAGATTGGTTAGAACCGGTGGTGTGCTAGAGCTAGTGGTGCACAGGCTCATGAGAACAGATTGTTAAAGTTCCAAGAAATTTGACAGCTGGCTTTTAAACACGACTACTTCCCCCCACCCCCGTTTTGTGATGGAGTCTTGCTCTGTCACCCAGGCTGGAGTGCAGTGGCACAATCTTGGCTCACTGCAAGCTCCACCTTCTGAGTTCAAGTGATTCTCCTGCCTCAGCCTCCCCGGTAGCTGGGATTACAGGGGCATGCCACCAAGTCCAGCTAATTTTTGTATTTTTAGTAGAGACAGGTCTTCACCATGTTAACCAGGCTGGTCTCCAACTCCTGGCCTCAAATGATCCTCCCAACTCGGCCTCCCAAAGTGCTGGGATTACAGGCGTGAGCTATCAAGCTCTGCCAACAGATCCATTCTTGAAGCTGATCATGGCGAGAATATGGACACAATGAAAATTGGCAAATTCCATAAATTAGGGCTTTTTGTTTTCTACCTCAGGGAAGGATTTGTTAAAAGTTGCATCACACCACTGGCTACAGCTGAAGATTAGTGAAGAAGAGAAGAAGGAATATGGTCAGAGGAAGGTGGAGATCAGACTGTGAAAGGCATGAATGACTAGATCTAGCCTGAAGCCACAGTGGAGTCTTCGTAAGAGAAGAATGTGTACAAAGCAATCGAACAAAAGTAGAAGGAAACATGAATAGACAGTCAATAAACAGAAAAGAATAAAAGAAAATGAACCCGTTAGTTGCAGAAATGGAGTTGGAATGGAGAAGAAATTGAAAATTGGGAAATTGGTTGGAGTGGAGAAGAAATTGAAAATTGGGAAAATAGATGCTTTATAACTGGAAGAAGAAAATGACTAAATATCCTAGAAGATAATGATTGTGCTTTACTGTTCACAAAGTGCCGTCACATGCATTATCATATTTGATCCTCACCAAACCAGTCAGGAAAATATTCTCTTCTATGAGTAGGAAATTCAGGGGTTAAGTAACTTTCCCAAGGTTATCTAACTAGTTAGTTACAGAGAACAGACTCTGCCAGTGCTTCTGATAATACACCAGAGTTGCTTAAGGTGCTAAAGCAAGATGTTTCCACATTTGTGGGCATGGTCAGTAACACCACCCTTTTTACATAAAACTAAAGTGGTGGTGGGGGTTGAGGATATGCAATAAGTGTGTTGAAATCTCTGCCATAGTGATCCTCTAAGATAATGTGTAAATATTTACGGACAGAGTGTGCATCCATCAACAGAACTGAGAAACTACTCAAGAAGCCATAGTGAGCATAACTGATGTAAAACACTTGCCATCTTCAATATTGTGACTGCTCTCTCTAGAAACAACATATTCACAGAAGGGCCATGCCATTCAAGGTCTCTAGAGAAAAGAAGCACTAAAAAACCCAAGAATGGGTTATTGGACTTTCTGGTTCTTTTTGAGAAAAGTAGGCACCTTAATCCTACCTGGTCTTTAGATCACCAACCCTAAAGAGGAGAAACACATTGCCTCAGGCTTCCGTGGCTTCTTGGAAATCTTTTCCAAAAATGCCCAACTCCTTTTGCTTTAATTCTGCGCTCACAAAACAAACGGATCTATCATTTGTACTTTCGAGGATATTTGCCAATGAAGAGTCTCCTTGACATACAGTTCATTGTTCCCAGCTAAGGGAACCTATTTTTTTAAATAACAAGTTGGTGTTCTCGCTTATCTATCTTGCAAGTTTGATTAGTATCTGTTCCTTAGAACCTGATGAACTTCAGTGAAAGTCATGCCACAGAGAATCTACACTTGTAAAATAAAGACTTGCCTCACCCTCACCATGATGTTCCCTCCAAGGGACTGCAATTCCAAAGACCCTCCCTGCCAGCTGTCACATGCCTCTTTCATCTCTTTTTTTGGTGTAATACAATCTATATCTCATTTCTTTCTTCTGCAAATGGGCTGGAGCAGGTGAGACAAGATCCAAATGATGATTATAGGTGCCCAGTTTAAACGGTAGGTTCTATGCCCCCCTTCCCTCCTTTCTTCCATTCAAGAAAGAGCCAGAGATGGGATACAGCATGACAAGTTCACAGAATCATTAAAAGTTGAGACCTACTGATACCACACTTACCCTGATGTAATAATTACACATTGCATGTCTGTATCAAAATATCTCCTGCAACACATAAATATATACACCTACTGTGTACCCAAAAAATTAAAAACAAGGCTGGACATGCCTGTAATTCCAGAACTTTGGGAGGTTGAGGTGGCAGATCACTCGAGGTAAGGAGTTTGAGACCAGCCTGGCCAATGCGGTGAAATCCCATCTCCGCTAAAAATACACAAATTAGCTGGGCGTGGTGGCATGCACCTGTAGTCCCAGCTACTTATGAGACTGAGGCAGGAGAATCGCTTGAACCCAGGAGGCAGAGGCTGCAGTGAGCCGAGAATGCACCACTGCACTCCAGCCTGGGTGGGCAACACAGCGAGACTCCATCTCAAATAATAATAATAATTATTAAAAATAATAAAATTACATTTTTTTAAGAGTTGAGATGTACAAATACTATGGAGTTAAGCACTTAAATGTGTATTCTCTTGTATCATTCTCTAACTCTTCTTAACTTCCTGAAGCCATTTGGGATGAAATTTTTAAAAGAAAGAAAGGAAGTAGCTACGGAATACATTATTTACGTTCTCCAACTCCTCATGCACTATCACCATCCACCTTCAAACACTTATGTGGTTCAGAGTAAGAGTGAAATCATATTTCTGGCTTTGGATCTTTAAAACCTAGTTTGGAAAACTCTAGCATTTTTTGTCTTTCTCCCATGGATGAAGTAGTTTCATCAGGTGAATGTTCAGTCTTACTTTGGGACAATTCCTCAAAGAGAAAGAGTTCTGTGAGTACAAGATGTGGAAAAAGTGTCAAAGTAGTACCAGAAAATTAGATTGTGTGCTCAGTTTACATGTTCAGGCTTACAGGATATAATGCATCAATATGGCTAGACGCTATGTCCTCCTAAGTTTACCTTGGTGACCCTGATTTCCCTCTCTCATTTCCTTTAAGTGACCTCAGGTAGACGTTTATGTCAGTCCAGCCACCTTTTAGCTACTGGATTTTAGCCCGAGACTCCTTGCTGTAGATCTAATCATGATTTTCTGTAGTTGGTACTTTAGCTTTTATTCCAGCCTCAATTTCCTCATGAGATTCTACCTAAACAGGTTCTACGGCAGCAAAAGATTCCTGGTCTTTGGATTTTACAGCCTTAAGGCTATACCATATGTCAAATTGTTGGTTTCACAGAATTAAATATTTTTGTAAGTATGATATATTCCACTCTGATAACACAGCAGATGCAGATACATGGCCATAAGCAAGCTGCAATTTTAAAAACTTCGTTACTTGATGCCTTGATGGAATTAACTTGGACCCTATTTTACAGACCATGCAATGATTTCACCCTAGTTATTGAAACCCAGCCACTGTTTACCACAATTCAGAGAAGACATTAATATTCAAACCACTGGAGTATGCATATATATGCGTGTATGTGAGTGTGTGCAAGTGTTGTATATTAACAGATATAAGCCTGCAGAGTCATAATTCTTACTCGAAGCCAGCTTAATTTGTGAATTAATTAGCTACAGTCACTATAATTTGTGAACAAATGCTGGATACAGTGTGCATGCCTTTAAGTCTTAGCTACTCAGGAGGCTGAGGCAGGAGGGTTGCTTGAGCCCAGGAGTTTGAAGCTTCAGTGAGCTATGATCATGCCACTGCACTCTAACCTGGGTGACAGAGGAAGACCCTGTTTCAAAATAAAAATGTGAAATAAATATCTGATTTTCTGTTTGCCTTCACATGTAACAAAAGGAAATTAAAAATCTATAAATAAACACTCTTCAGTGAACGGTATCTCAAACTCACAGTTCTAGGTATGTTGTTTATTATGTTCTTCCAATGAAGTGTCGTCATTTTATAATTAGTTGTTATAAATTGAAAAAATGATCACAATATTTTCCCCTCCTTGACGCATGTCCTTTTGCCATGTGATTTTATAGCTCTTCCCATTGAGAGGTCTGAGTCCTTTATTTCCCTACCGCTTGAATCAACATTGCTCATGTAACTTCCTGTGTTGATGCAACATTTGCAAACACGGTGCAAGCAGAGACTTGCAAAGAACTTGCCCATTGTGTTTTTTTTTCTCTTGATGCTTCTGGACTCATTAAGCTAACATGTGAACAAGCTCAGGTTTGCTGAAAGATGAGATACCACAGGGAGAGATGGCCTTAATAATCCCAGCTGTCCAAGACAAGGCAATCACAAACTGATCAGTGCTAGTCAACCCACTAGCCCACTAGCCAACGGCAGACATAATGAGCCCAGCCAGCATCAACTGAGCCTATCTCAGACCAGAAAAACAGCCTAGCTACACCAAGTTCAAATTGCCAACCCACAGAATCAGGGCTAAAGAAATGGTTTTGAGGAAATTTGTTACACAGCAGAGGTTAACTGGCAGAGTGGCTATAGCTTGTTTTACTTGACTTCAGAGAACATATAAAATGAAAATACTCTTATAAAAGTCCTCTTACCTCAAACTTTCCAGGTGACAGATGAATTTCGGTCAGTAGCACTTCAGGAAAAACATATTTTGTTCCAAATGTGCCACTGAGGGAGAACATTTCAAATCTTGTAGAAGCAGTTTCTACTGGCTGTCCACAAGTTGTCAAATTAGTAGTTTTGCACTTCAGCATTGTGCAAACCTATGTGGAACAAACGCAGATAAAACACAATGCCTTACATTGAAGTTACTTGTACCAGAAATGTTGCCTTAGTTTTTAACCACATGAAGCAAACATTATCTTTCTCTGAAAAGGGATTTGGATCATGTTTCTTATAATTAACTACTTTATCAAAAATGGCAAGTGATTTGAGAATCAACCTACTTCCTAGATAACAAGTGGATTAAGAGAAAGAAGTCAGTTTAGAATTAAACTATTAATTTGGTATGTCAGATGATGGCACTGAGCTCAATGAAGTGGAGGTCTTTGGGCAACAATAGTACTGAAGCTGAAAGGATATTAAATTTTTTCCACCCCTGAATCTCACCTCTCTTTTTAATCCTTTTCTTTAGAAGAAGGCAGTGGGCATGGAGTATAATAAGAAAATACAAATTCAGAGCCCACATTCTATAAAACATTTTCATCTTTAAAATTTTCATTTGAAAGCAATACAAGGCCAGATGTGGTGGTTCACACATGTTATCCCAGCACTTTGGGAGGCCAAGGCAGTCGGATCACCAGAGGTGAGGAGTTCGAGACCAGCCTGGCCAACATGGTGAAACCCCGTCTCTACTAAAAATGGATCCAGGTATGGTGGCATATGCCTATAGTCCCAGCTACTCAGGAGCCTGAGGCAAGAGAATCGCTTGAACCTGGAAGGCAGAGGTTGCAATAAGCCGAGATCATGCTACTACACTCCAGCGTGGTGACAGAGTGAGACTCTGTCTCAAAAAAAAAAAAAAAAAAAAAAAAGAAAGAAAGCTGTACAAAAACTAGGATATCTGATTAGAAGAGAAACTAAGATAAAAGTAGTATCCCTATTTACTGTTAGTTTTGCAAGTGAAAATAAAACTGTTCATAATTCAGATATGTTGGCAAGCCCAGTTAAGGAAGTCTTCCTGATGTTCACCACAATAGGCTGGTTTATTTGTCAAATAGAAAGTCATCACGGTTTGGTTAATAATTTTTTAAATACGTTAAAAGCAAGCAATAAGATTATACTTAATTCCCGTTGCAAATATTTTATCCTAGTGTATGTATGTGTATAAATGCACCTGTGTGTGTGTGTGTGTGTGTTGTCATCAATGCATGGAGTCAAGCCAAGGAAAAGCACCTGGTTTTGTGGAACAAATATAAAAAGTTGACCTGGAATTTACCTTTCACTGGAACTCCCTTTCATTTGAACTGAGATTACCTGCCAGTACTCTCTTCTCCTTCGGCCATGCAATCCTGTGAAAGCTCCTAGAACATACACTTCATTCTCTTCTTTTTGTAACATTCTGTAGCTTAAATGACAGCAAAGCTCCTTTTGACAGACTGTAAGATTTCCTGCATTTTCAAAAAGTTCTGTGAAGTTGAACTCATCCCAGGAAATAAATCCTGTAAAAGTGCTTTTCTGTACTGGAAATGGTTTGATAGTGGTGGCATAGGCACTCCAATTCACAGCTGTTGGGTGGGCAAGCGGGGATACGGGATGTGAATCCACCTCCGAAAGGAGGAGTTTTCCCAACTCTGTCTTCATGTCATAATGATACACTTCAGAACCGTTTGGTGCGTAAATACCACTTCCTGTGAATGAAAGACAGGTCTTCTAAAAACAACACACACACAAAAACCAACACTGCCAATTTCCCCATCAGAACTGAGCATGTGGTCACGTCACCATATTAGTCACAATGAGAGAGCATGCACACTTTTAATCACACTGAACACCTAACTACTTCTATTCTCTATTGGAAGAGATTAAAACAAACATTCCTTAGTCTCATTTCAATTAAACCTTAAATATAATCGCATTATTTATTCGCATTATGGAAAATTAAACCAACTACAAAAATCTTTGTAGTCAGGAGTTCCTGAAATGTGGGGAAAGGGAATAAAAATTCTCCCCTGTTCCTCATTGTGGTGGTTTTCAAATATATCCAAAAATTCCTTAACACTCTTCTTTCCGGTGGGAGGATCTAATTCCTTTCCCCTTGAATGTGAGCTAGACTTAGTGACTCACTTCCATTGAACAGAACATGGCAGAAGTGATGGTGGGTAACTAGTCATAAACAGCAATGTGGCTTCCTCCCTTTTCTCTCTTGTCCCCTCTCTTTAATTGCCCTAGGGGAAGACAGCAGCGATGTCATGAGGATATGCCATGCAGCCCCATGAGGAGGCAAAGGGAAAGATGCAGAGGCTTCCATGGCCACTGAGGAAAGTAGAAGCTGGGTAGCATTTGGCAAATTACTTGCACTCTCTGTATCTCAATTTTCTCATCTGCAAAATTGGGATGATACTAACTATCTCATGTAATTATTATAATAATTAAATGAATAATACACATAAAGGTCTTAGTATAACCGTAGGTTATAATCAACTGCTAGCTTTTTTTTTTCTATTATGAAACGATGACAAACACAGTAAGGAGTTCCGACAAAGAAGCAAAAAATTAATACAGGTCATATCTGAGGCATTCATTTCTCTGCACTTAAAAATAGAAGATGAAACCTAACCTGGTCATGAATTACCTGTCATATTTAGGCTGACACGATGTGTATTGGCCGCGAGAAGATTAACTCCCATTCCCATAGCCCAAGCTGAATGGAATTCAATAGCTGTCAAAAGGGGCAAAACATTCTTCCAGGCTGTGGGAAACAGTATGGTGTCCACATGGAAATTTTTCACCAGGGTAACAGCGGGATCATAGAAGAATATATCAAAGCACGTGAAAATGCCAAACCTTCCAAATGTGGTGTTGAAAGTCACCAACTCCGGCTTTTCAGGGACATCAAACTGAGGTTCAGAGTACAGGTGATACTACAACAAATGGATAGGATAAAACTAGTAAAGCCTTGTTTATTGAAGAGATGACTCATAAAAACCCTCCAAGTTGGTAATAAATTTGGCTATGGTCAACTGCAGGGAATCTCCTAGGAAGTGGATAAATCTGGCAATTGGAAGGAAATTTCTAAGGAAAATGTGGAGGAATATGTAACATATGTCTATAGCATCTCTCTCATCTCCTCTCTCTCCTTTCTCTCTCTGTCCGTCTCTCTCAGTTAAGAGCAAAATACCGTCCCATAAACCCCAAAGTATATAAGGTTTTTATTTTATTTTATTTTATTTTGTTTTATTTTTCTGAGACGGAGTTTCGCTCTATCACCCAGGATGGAGTACTGTGGCATGATTTCAGATCACTGCAACCTCCATCTCCTGGGTTCAAACGATTCTCCTGCATCAGCCTCCCAAGTAGCTGGGATTACAGGCATATGCCACCATGCCCGGTTAATTTTTTTTGTATTTTTAGTGGAGACGGGGTTTCACCGTGTCAGCCAGGATGATCTTGATCTCCTGACCTCATGATCTGCCCACCTGGGCCTCCTAAAGTGCTGGGATTACAGGCATGAGCCACCACGCCCTGCCCTATAAGCTTCTTAAAAGTTAAAAGTCATGCATTATTCTTCTTTGAATCCTTGGTACCTAGAAATGTAATGTTAATAGATGCATAATAAATATCTATGAGTCAGGTTAAAGATGCCATCTCTCTCTTTAGTGTTCCATCCAAAGTAATCTCAGTGACTCTTACCCACCTTTCAAAATTACCATAGAAAAGAAATGTATTTAATTCCCCTGATTCCTTCCAGGTAAACTAAAAAAAATTTAGTCTAATATAATAATTGGGGTCAACAGTTAATAAAATGGTCTGCAATCTAGGAAATGCTGAGGGTTCAGAAAGAGACTATTAAAACCTCTCTAAATTTATTTTATATCTAAAAAATAGAAAAGAAATTGAACTTTACTATTATTTTAAGAATTGACAGGCCAGGCGAGGTGGCTCATGCCTGTAATCCCAGCACTTTGGGAGGCCAAGGCAGGCGGATCACTTGAGGCCAGGGGCTCAAGATCAGCCTGGCCAACATGGTGAAACCCCGTCTCTACTAAAAAATCCAAAAATTAGCCGGGCGTGGTGGTGTGCACCTGTAATCCCAGCTACTCAGGAGGCTGAGGCAGGAGAATGGGTTGAATCTGGGAGTCAGAGGCTGCAGTGAGCTGAGATCGTGCCCTGCACTCAAGCCCAAGTGACAGAGCCGGACTCTGCCTCAAAAAAAAAAAAAAAAAAAAAAAAGAATTGATTGAAAAAGATATTCTCATTAGATTCACATATGTCAGAGGTCATAGGTTACAAACGGTCCCTGAGGTACCCTCATGGAAGAATGAGAGCCTCTCAACTTAGACAGGTGATTGCAGGTTCCTTGCTAGTTTGTCCACATTCAGTGCACTGTGCCATCCTGCACGTTACAGAATGGAAGAATAGCTTCAAATGATTACTGCAAAGAAACTGCATTGAAAGATAATACAAACAATGCAAACATTCTCCCAAGCAAGAAAATGGAAGTAGTGACATTTCTATTTTTACTATGAGACACATTTTAAGAAGAAAATGAAGTGCAGTGATATATATGAAAAGAAGTTGTCAAAATCTACAAAATGATGAAGAAAGCATTTTGAAATTGTTGTGCTTTATAAATACACACACAAGAATACATATATTGAGGACTTACGTTAACAATTTTTTCCAATGGGGGTCCGTGATCAAAATAATTTGAAAACCATTGGTTTAACGTCGCTCCTCTTAATTAATATTTATATTTTAACTGAGACTGCCAGGAGATAATTTCTCCACTCCAAAGATTCTGAGGCTACAATTTAAGATGCTTAGAAAACGTCTGGGAGCGGAGAAGGGACACTCACACTGACTGTACATCACACATATCCATTCAAAAGGCCAGCCTTCTCTCCCTACCTAGTTTAGTATCAAATTATGACTTAAAGGTTATTTGATTCTTTTTTTCAATTCAGAGTTTAAAGTAAGCATTTATGGTTTGAGCTTAAATCTATAAAATGGTAATTAAATTAGCTGGTGTAGAAAATAGGGTATTTTATGATTTGATAGCAAATTAAATTATATGAAGTTGAGTCATACAATTTTGAAGCATCTTTATACCATTTCAATATTAAATAGTATTTAGATTATGGTTGTGCTCGGTGGTTTATGTCTCTAATCTCAGCATTTTGGGAGGCCAAGGTGGCAGGACTGCTTGAGGTGAGGAGTTCAAGGACAGCCTGGGCAATGTCTTTATCTCAGCACATGCCTTTAATCTCAGCTACTTGGGAGACTGAGGCAGGAGTATCACTAGAGCCCAGGAGTTTGAGGTTAACAGTGAGCCATGGGCCGGGCGTGGTGGCTCAAGCCTGTAATCCCAGCACTTTGGGAGGCCAAGACGGGTGGATCACAAGGTCAGGAGATCAAGACCATCCTGGCTAACACGGTGAAACCCCCTCTCTACTAAAAAAATACAAAAAACTAGCTGGGCGAGGTGGCAGGCGCCTGTAGTCCCAGCTACTCGGGAGGCTGAGGCAGGAGAATGGCGTGAACCCGGGAGGCGGAGCTTGCAGTGAGCTGAGATCTGGCCACTGCACTCCAGCCTGGGCGACACAGTGAGACTCCGTCTCAAAAAAAAAAAAAAAAAAACAAAAAAAAACAGTGAGCCGTGATGGCTCCACTGCACTCCAGCCTGGGCAACAGTGAGACTCTGTCTCTAAAAAAAAAATAAAATTATTGAAATAGCGCCCAGATTATAGTCACCTTAGTATTTGTTTTATATTAAAATTATTTGTTTTATATGTGCAAAAAGTTTATCTCAATCCTGGACCATTATGACACTTTTTTTTTTAACAGCTGTCTACATGATTTTCCAGAGTAGTTTTTTCGAAAGTGTCATTTTCTTTTTTCTTTTTCTGAAAGTCTACCTCTGTCACCCAGGCTGGAGTACAGTGATGCAATCTCGGCTCACTGCAGCCTCTGCCTCTTGGGTTCAAGCAAGTTTCCTGCTTTAGCCTCCCACATAACTGGGACTATAGGCATGTGCCATCATGCCCAGCTAATTTTTGTATTTTTTAGTAGAGACGGGGTTTCACTATGTTGACCAGGCTGGTCTCAAATTCCTGGCCTCAAGAGATCCACCGACCTCAAGCCTCCCAAAGTGCTGGGCTTACAGGCATAAGCCACCATGCCTGGCCCAAAGTGTAATTTTCTTTATTGCCCACTTTCTAAAACAAACAAAAAAACAAAACAAAAACCCTTTAGTAATATTGTATCATACAGGGAATGAAAGTCAAACTCCTAAACCCAGGATTGACCACTCACGACACGCTCCGTTTTACACATCTGCCCCTCTCTCTTACCTTATGGTAACGTGCCACGAGTTTTCCTTCTGGATTATACACCACATTGGTATTGTATTGAAAATAGCCATTCGGAGGACATGTGGAGTGACGGCTTTTTGTCCAATTACATGGCTTTTTGTCCCCCAAATTTGCCAAGACATAAATAGAGTTGTTCTTGGCCAAGCAGCTGAGTCTTGCTTGCACTGGTGTGTGACCAAATCTAAACCAAATTATAATTAAGACATTTCAATTTTTAAAAAATATTTTAGTAACTTCATACAGAGACAATAGCAACTGTAACCACTTAAGTGGAACTTAAGTCAATACAAAAACTATGCATAAAAATATCCTACTTTAAAAGCCACAGATGATGACTTACACTTGATGAATACCTCCCACACCATATCTGTTGCTCCAGAAATTCATTACTCAGTCTCCTGCCTCATCAAGGATCTCCTCGCTACTGAAACATCCCATCAGCAGGAAATATCCTCTAGTACCTCCCATCTTTAAAAAATAAAATTAAAACCTCTTTTGACCATTCCAAACATGCCCTTCCAAATATTGCTTTAATCCTCAGCTCTCCCTTAAAGCAAAACTCCTCAAAAGATCAGTGCCTCTTGCCGTTGCCAGTTCCTCCTCTCCCGTTCTCTTTTAGAGCACTCCAACTTTTATCTCTATCACCCAAACTGTTACTAATGCCAGCAGTGACCCCCACATTTTACCTGATCTCATCTTGACTTTTCAACAGCAGTTGGCACAGTTAATTACACTTCCTCCTGGAAACACCTCACTTTATTGGACCCACCCTCTCACTTTCCTATTTATTGGTTGCTCTTCTTCGACTCTTCTGCTGGTTCCTCCTTTTCTCCCAAATCTAACCACTGGAATTTCCTAAGGCTCAAGCCTCATACCTATACTCTTCGCTAACTCACTTCCTCAGGGGAACTCATCACGGTGTTTGAAACCATCTATATGCTGACGTCTGATCTTCTATCTCCAGATATAATTTTGTCTTTTCATGCCAGACTTGTCTGTGCAACTGCCAGGTTGACATCTCCAGGATGACAGTAGGACTTAGATTTTTAATATATATTAGAAGGTTTCTAGATAACCGTTTCCCAGGAAAATGAGCTTTGTGAGCCTAGGAAAACACAGTTTCAAAGCATAAGATCTTATGATTCACTTGAAAATACATGGTGACATCTTTCTGCCTAGGAAGCAACTCTGGGATGGAGAGACTCTATGACACTGAAAGGGTGTCCCCTCAGCAGAGGCCTTGGAATGTATTCCTAACACAATCTACTGTCTACCTCAGAAATTAAGTTGCTACTTGTATCTATGAGATCCTCTTCCCTTAGTTTTTCTTGCAGTAATACCCTATTTACATATTTTCTCAAAATTTAATAAAGATGTTTAATCACAAACGATTGTTAAATAGTATCTAAGTATAAGTTTTTAAAATCTGACAAATATTGAGATAAATATAACCATAACATATACCACATATAGGATAATTCAAGAGCAATCATTTTGCTTTGTGAACATGCACGTTTTAGAGAGTTACTTTTGCACAAAAGACTAAGATAGTTAAAATACCTGTGGGAGTCTTGACAAGGAATCCAGTTCACCTGAGGGTCTGGGATATCCTCCAGATAAGGGAAAACAGTTTCCCTGGTAAATTCCCATCCATAAAGTGCATCTTCTGGAGTCACAATGATTCGAGCACCCTGTTCAAAACAAGTGAAATAAAAATGATTTTTCCATGTACAATACAGACAATTCAACCCTGTCATCTTCCACCAGTTCCCGTGCCCCTCGCATACATTATGATTAGCAGAAATAAGAGAATACCTGCTCGGCTGCCTGCTTGATCGCTCTCTCAAGAATGTCTATATTCTTGTTCATGAGATTCAAGGCATCCTCCTGAGAAACAGGTGTTTCTGTTTTATTTGGCAAAATGACAGCATGTTCATACACTGCAGCTTTAAAACTGTCCTGAGTACCAACCTGCAGGGTTATTAGGGCAAAAACTGCCACAGAGGTTGGAAAAGAGGAAGTGACCATGGCCAAGGTTTAGTGATTTCTGAAAGTAAAAATAACATTCACGTAGTATTTATAGAGGGAAGAATGTTTGCATAACATGTGGCTGCCAGGTACTGGCCTTTTACTCTATCACCTTTTTTTTTTTTTTTTTTTTTGAGGCAGAGTTTGCTCTGTCGCCTAGGCTGGAGTGTAGTGGAGCAATCTCAGCTCACTGTAACCTCCGCCTCCCAGGTTCAAGTGATTGTCCTTCCTCAGTCTCCTGAGCAGGTAGGACTGTAGGCGCACACCACCACACCCAGCTAATTTTTGTATTTTTAGTAGAGACGGGGCTTCACCATTTTGGCCAGGTTGGTCTCGAACTCCTGACCTTGTGGTCCATCCATCTCGGCCTCCCAAAGTGCTGGGATTATAGGCGTGAGCCACTGCACCTGGCCTAATTTATAATCTTAAAGAACACAATATGTCTGACCACTTTTAAAGAAAGAAAAATTGCAATTCATTTAAGACAATCAGAAAGTATTACAGGGATTGAACAGCATGTACTATTAAGATTTAATATTGAATTTCCAAAAGACACCCGAATTCAAATATAGAACAATTCCAGCTTTTATTAGTAGAAACTCATAACTAAATTAACTCTCATGTAAAAAAATCACATCACACAACAAATATCTCATTTATTAAATTTAAAAATTGACAACAATTTTTTTGGTTCTGTTGAGTCACTAACATCGTGTTTATTTTTAGATGAGGGGGAAAAAATTAAATACTTACTACTAAGAAAATGTATCACAGAACAATATCGAGAACAAAATTTACCCAAATCTATACTCTGACTTACTTATTGCTGTTAAGGACTGAAAACATGTGCTCCAGAAAAGCAGGATTTTGTGTCTGGTTTGTTCATTGCTGTATAGTTAGTGCCTATAGCACCAATACCCCCAGGCACCTAGGCCAGAGGAGGAATCTCTGCTCAGGGGCCCCAGACCTCAGCAGAATCTGCTTCTTTCCTTCTTTCTCTCTTTCACCCTTCCCTCCCCCTCCTCCCCCTATTCCTCCTCCTCTACTTCCTCCTTCTTCTTCCTCCCTCCCCACCCACTGCTTTGGAGGAAGATACCAGGTAAGGGGAAGTGTCCAGAACTGATGATAAAGATCATCTGAGTTGTAATAAAGAGAAGATGTAACTTTCATTTTTGTTAGCAGCAAATAATAACAATGAGTTTAAAAACAATGCTAACAAGTCAGATGCGGTGGCTCACGTCTGTAATCCCAGCACTTTGGGAGGCCGAGGCAGGCAGATCACCTGAGGTCAGGAGTTCAAGACCAGCCTGGCCAACATAGTGAAACCCCGTCTCTACTAAAAACACAGAAAGTAGCCGGACGTGGTGGTGGGCACCTGTAATCCCAGCTACTTGGGAGGCTGAGGCAGGAGAATTGCTGGAACCCGGGAGGCGGAGGCTGCAGTGAGCTGAGATCACACCATTGCGCTCCAGAAAAATACCTTAACAACAAATACAGGATGTGATCTTGGATGCCTTCTTAGGACATCAGTATTCTCCCTTCCCCAGGCCCAATCCTACCAGATAAAGGGTTTGTTTTATGTTTATCCAGTCCTTTGGTAAAAGTCAGAGAAATGCTTTTAGATAGCATAGAAGAGTAGGTACAAATAAACAAAGTTTATTCTGTGCTTTACTTCATACTGAGGTAAATTCTTTGTTAAGAATGGGGCCTAGGGGCTATAAATAAGATCTGCTCATATTTTCTGCTTTGAATAGACGTTTCTATTAAAGGAATAACTTTTCTTATCTCTATAGAGCAGAAAACTAAAAATAATTTCAGGAAAAATGGTCAAGCCCTTTTGTGGAAAATGCAAAGGGATAGATATTTTTATGAATTTTTAGCAGATTGTATAACAGACTTAGTATACAACCATACTACATAGTGTATATATAATTAGTAAATTAGCATAAGTGAATAGTATGTGATAGATTGAGTGCCGTTAGAGTTTAGAAATCATGTAACCCAAATGCCCACTTATTACAGGATAGCAATCTGAGGCATAGAGAGCTAGAGTGACAGAGCAGGATGTGCCGCTTCTCATTCCTGATTCCAGAGTCTTTCCTTTATACCCAAAACAGCACACGTGTCTATGCTCTGTTTTAATGTCTGCAACTGAGTGTCTGAACACTCGTGTCTTTGGGGTTATTTTTTGGTGTTTGTTTTTTTGTTTTGAGACAGAGTCTTGCTCTGTTGCTCAGGCTGGAGTGCAGTAATATGATCATGATTCACTTCAGCCTCCACCTCCTGGACTCAAGTGAGTCCACCTCAGCCTTCCTAGCAGCTGGAACGCCAGGTATGCACCAACATGTCGGGCTAATTTTTGTTATTTTTTGTAGAGAGGGAGTTTTACCATGTTGCCCAGGCTTGTTTCAAACTCCTGGGCTCAAGCAATCCACCCACTTTGGCTTCTGAAAGTGGTGAGATTATAGGTGTGAGCCACTGAAGCCAGCCACTCATGTCTTTTAAAGAACCCAATTCAAAATGATCACCTTAGGAAGACGATAGGCAAATGTGCTAAGTGCTAAAGAAATTTCTGATGCAGTTGACGCCTAATAAAAACAACAAAGCTCTTCCATCTCCGTAAGTACAATTTTGGCCATGACCTACCTTCATTGATCTAGTATCACCAATTAGTAATACTTCCTTATCTCTTTTGCTTGGAAGTAGTCAGGTAAGCTGATGAGGAGGAGTTAACAGTTTTAAAATTTTGGCAGTAGAAGTGGGGACAATCATATCTGTTATTGTGTTCCCAAATCTGGATGTTTTTCTCTGTCCTTGGCTGTAAAAGATAGAAATGATGTTGATTAGAGTTTTGGTTTTTTGTTTATTTGATTGTTTGGCTAACAGGGAAAGGGAAAATCACTTCTGATATAAAATCAAGCTGACCAAATTCCCTCCTTTGTTTTTTTATTTGCAGCATCTAAAAATTGTCTCATAGAAACTGAGAATCTAAGTAACAAAGGTAATTGCAAAAAAGAATCAGAAGTTAGTAAATTAAGGAGCAATTTAAATATAGGAAAATCCCTGAGATGTAAAGAAAACATTTGCCATAGAGGTCATTGATATTGTTTTAAATCTTCAGAAGTAAAAAACCAAATTCAGGACATACAATTTCAAGAGTTGACTTTTCATAAAGATGATTGATCAGATAAAGCTTAACATTTTTAGTTGAACTGAATTATAAATTAAAGTAAGGTTATTTTTGCCACAGGGAACATTTATTAATTGTAATTTACTGCTAAAAGAGCCTGCTTCCTAATTTGTCATTTTGTGATTAACCAACTTAGCTAAAAGGGTAAAAAGTTAAAATCAATTAAAAATTATTTGGTCAAAGAGTCACTATAAAAAACAGTAACTGGGTGGGCGCAGTGGCTCATGGCTATAATCCCAGCACTTTGGGAGGCCGAGGAGGGCGAATCATTTGAGGTCAGGAGTTTCGAGTCCAGCCTATCTGACATGGTGAAACCCAGTCTCTACTAAAAATATAAAAACTAGCTGGGCATGGAGGCAGATGCCTGTAATCCCAGCTACTCGTGAGGCTGAGGCGGGAGAATTGCTTGAACCCAGGAGGCAGAGGTTGCAGTGAGCTGAGATCACGCCATTGCACTCCAGCCTGGGCGACAGAGTGAGACTCTGTCTCAAAAATAAACAACAAACAAACAAATGAAAAACAGTAATAGCTCAAATATTTGTTTCTAATTGTGAATCTGATCATTTGTTAGAATAATATTCAATTGGGCTAGGTTTTAAGTCTGTAATTTTAAAAACCTCATTTTTTTCCCACTTTCTCAAGAGTAAGTATAGAGGTGTAGTTTCTGCTTTGCACCACTTCTTTGGACCTCTATTTCTCATCTAAACATTTAGGTAATCATACCTGCTCTATCTCCTAAAGATGCATGAAAGTCCTCTGTAAGACTCTGATGCAGATGACAATAATTAACAAAAGTGAGTGACTATTTAGTAATATAATATCCTGACTGCTTAATATTATTTCATTGTTAGACCCACAGAACTACTGTTGTTCAATTAAAATTCTAGTCTATTTGGATGACCCTGCTGAAGAACTGCTGGAATGAAATGGGGTTGACAGGGTACCTGCATCAACTCCTGATTCATGCTAAACCCAGTGTGGTAGAAGAACCGCAGTGGGGTAGCACAGGCGAAGCAAGAAAACCAAGGAACTCAACCCCAGGAAGGAGAGGAGCTGCTCCAGGCTCTGACACTGGCTGCTGGACTTCCTGTTCTATCCCTTCTCCTGGATGCAAAATGACGAGTGAACTGAGAAACAAAGAGTGGGACATAGCATGTATCATTATCAATGATATTCTCATAGGCAGCAAGGGTGACATGTCAAAATAAGAATAAGAAGCAACAAGAGACAGAAAAGCCAGGCTCCAATGTTAAAACGGTTTCTCTTAATATTGTATACCAAAAAAGTACAATACTGTATCCAAAAAAAGTACTTAATGGCAAAGAAAAAAGTTTCTGTCCCTACACCATTAGAGTATTGCATATGACTTTAGCGAGACTGAGTCAGCCTCTGTAAAAGGAAAGGTTGGCTTGAAGAGAACTGGCTTGCATTTTAACCATCTTTGGGGGCCAGGTCTCATTCAGATGAGGTAATCCTCCCGCTTTAGAGTTGGGTGGGTGTTCAGTGCTTCAGATAGCTAACGAACACTGCTGAAATCAAGAGAAAATCTGAGAGGGTAATGATATATCACAGCCTTGGGTTCTCTGAAAGCACTACTAGATGGAAATGCTTGTGCCACATGAAATTGCCAATCACTGCTTTCGACCTAGCGAAAGTAATTGCACATGGTTCAACCAACATGTCTGTTTTCCTCTCTCAGAAACTTAGGGCTGAAGTTGCAGAAGTCCCTTTGAGTTAGTAACATCCTCCCCTACCTTCCGACAGCTCCTGCTTCCTTAAAATAAAATATTAACAATATTAATATCATAGTTCTACCCACTATGCCAGTGTATTAACTCTGCCAAAAGCTTCTTGCATTCACCAGCAGGTCCTTTTAAAAAATCAAACATTCTCTTGATTGAATTAAAAGCTTTTGGTAAAGTCGGGATGACTGTCACCACGGAAATAATTCCACAGGAACTGGATCCAAGTCACTCGTTGATTTATGTAGGCAGTTGGAGAAACATGCGTTTGAAAGGGTATGGTACCAAAATAACATGGAAATCTCAGACGTGAAAAAAATAAAAAGATGGATTAAAAATAGAAAAGTTTATGTTTTATTGAGCAATATGAGAATGTCACAGCAATTCACCAATAATGCCCCTTGTTTATTTTCAAGTGAGCAAGGAAGCAAAGAAAAATAATGTTTGCAACCCAAGATAACTACTTACAGCTTTAGTCAAGGGAGAGCCTTCCACTCCTGTGGACCTCGGCTGCTTTCCTTTCCAAGGCCCCTGCTCCTCCAGTCACCCCTGGTGACTTCCTGTTTTGGTTTCACTTTCTGGGTGGGCTGTACCCTCTGAGATGACAGAGAGGAGTCCCAGCAGTTGCTGGTTCAAGGATGCTGCATCTTCAGTCAGACGCCAGGAGAAGGAGTGTCTATTTTATTCTAGCCTGGCAATTCTGATTCCGGAGCTTTTCTTTCAAGGAACTATATGGGACATATAACACAGGCCAAGAGCATTGACACAATTTCTACTGAACCAAGCTCAGCAGAAAAACCACAGCTATAGAATCAGGAGATTCTCTAGCCTATAAAGCCTAAGTTGACTCTTATATTCTTGGCGTAGTCTTTCTCTTTAGCACATTATTCTTGTACTGTAATGTAGATCCCACTCTAGACTGTCCTTCAAATTAGAGAGAACTAAATTGTGTATTATCCTGTATCTAGTTATGGTGAGTTTTTTCTCACTGAAAGTTATAAGGGTCATGGTGGCATCCGATAATAATTAACATGGACATGGACTCTGGGGCCAGAATGACTGGGATTGAGCCACTGACTAACTATGTGAGTATGAGCAAGTTTTGTGCCTGCTCTGTGCCTCAGTTTCCCCTATCTGCAAAATGGCGATATGTGCTGAATAATTTTTGCTGTTATTACTATTGCTTCATTCCTAGAAGATGGAGGCCCAATTACAAGGGCCATGCCCAAGGCAGCTTTGACCCAGATGTGGCTGACATACCCGCCTGTCCTTGGTTACTGTCTTGTTAAAGGAATGTCAATGCATCTACTTCTTTATTTTTGCATTGTTCTGTCTCCACAAAGTCTTTCAAGTTTCCTCTCTTCCAGATCAACCTGATCTGAACGGTTTCTCCTAAAATTATGAACTTAAATTCGGTTTCTACTTGCTAATCTTGATGGCATTCCCTCCAATCGTACCATAGATTATCTTTCTGATCAAAAGCTTTCACTTCACCTATTTCATGCACCATTCTATCTTTTAAAAAACACGCTAAACAACCTGTTGTGTAACTGGATTACTCACACGTTGCTGTTGGGAATGTAGGATGGTACAGCCACTCTAGAAAACAGCTTAGCAGCTCCCTGAAAAGTGAATCATGGCTCCACTCCTTTCCCGCGCTGGGTGGCAGCCAGGCAGGGAGGTAGGGCAAGATCATAGCACCTCCTTTACCCTCCTTATCCTTCCTCTGGGGATGCCTGACAGGACAGGAATTTAGAGGACCCAGTAGGGGAAGAAATTCTTTATGAGTTGTTTCTTCAGTTTCTTGTAAGTTAAACCATTAACCACAGTGACTACATGCAAAAACAGAATAATGGAAGTTTGGCATTTGTCTGCATTTTTTAAACACCCCAAAATGTGAGTCTTATGCCATAGTTCTACTGAATGGAGTTTGTTTATATGGAAAGATCAATTCATGAACAATATCAAATTGGAAATTCTCACTCTTCTGAATCATCTCACCAAAGTTTTCAGTGCTGTGTTATCAGAAATTCCTACAGCTATATGAATGAAGAAGCTGTGGGCAGATCTTAAGATAATTTAAGATATTAAAGATAAATTTAATAAATTTGTTATTAAGATAAATTCTTAATTCTCACAGTTATGTGAATGAAGAAGCTGTGGGCAGATCCTTCTTTCCCATGCAGTTCTTTCCAATTAATAATGTTGCTTTACTACAATAATACTGTTTTTTCAGAAGATGCAGTAGCAAGCATACAATTCAATGCCGTAGTTCTCCTACTGCATATGATTGCCTACTTCCTAATTCACATCCCTGTCTCCCTCACTAAACCGTGTTCCAGAACTACAGGCTGGACCCACCTCACTAACAACCAAGACACGAACAACCAAGCCATTCGCATTTTTATCAGATAAGTAAAATGAAAGAGACAAAAGCCAACCAATAAATATGATGATAGAACAGAAAACAATAGAAGAAAAAGCATAGCTAAAAGTTCTGAAAATATACGGAGAAGAAAAGGTATTAGTACTATTCTCAAACGAAAAATTTATCTACACTGGTTTTAATTCTCTTAAAAGAAAAAAAAGAAACCTACCTGTATTTATGCAACAACTGATTTCATAGCTGTCATTTTTTAAATTTACAATAAGGTTAATTGACTGGTTTGGTATTCAATTTTTGTCTTGACTGATAAACACTTGCAAATGATATACTGCTTTTTGTGTCTGGCATGCTATTGTTGACCTTTTGTCAACATGAAATACACTCTGAATTGTTTTAGTACTGATGATAAAGTTGCACTGAACTACAAGTCAAAATTTGTTATGACATCATGTTTTCCTAGATGGTCCCTTGTAATACTCAACTATAAGTAAGCTGGGATTAGAAGTCTGGCTGTAGGTTTTCTGAAAGAAACTAGTGCAAATATTTAGGAGTTGCAAGCTGCTCTCAACGGAGACTGGCTGCGCAGACTTTAGTTTCCTTTGTTAATACTTTAAATAACATTTTAGCTTCTCCATGTAAATATGTTGTGTCTGAGCCTCCCCCTCCTGTGGGTTTGTTTCATAAAACAGGGTCATGTGACAGTGATACCAAAGAAAAGGTGAGTATCATGGGACTACCCTGTGGATAATTTCCTTCTGATATGAATGTATAGAGATATTTCTCAATTATTAATTGCACTTAATGAAAATTAATTGGCTATGTAAGAATTTATTACCCACATCTTTTCCAGCTAGGTTAGAGAGGGTATCTGTGACATATTTAAATCTTGATCATTAAAAAATAAGTAAATAGGATTTTTTTTTTTTTTTTTTTTTTGAGACAGAGTCTTGCTCTGTCGCCCAGGCTGGAGTATAGTGGTATGATCTCCGGCTCACTGGAACCTCCTTCTCCCAGGTTCAAGTGATTCTCTAGCCTCAGCCTCCTGAGTAGCTGGGATTACAGGTGTGTGCCACCATGCCAGGCTAATTTTTGTATTTTTTGTAGAGACGGAGTTTCACAATGTTTGCCAGGCTGTTCCTGAACTCCTAACCTCGGGTGATCCGCCCACCTCGGCCTCCCAAAGTGCTGGGATTACAGGCATGAGCCACCATGCCCAGTCAGATATTTAATTAATGTATGATATTTAATATTTATTGTCAAAATCAAGTTTCTTGTCTAAAATAAATTAGTTGAAAACAAACAAACTAATCATGCAGTTATCATGCAACCCAGTAGTTGTATTGCTGGGCATTTATTCCAGGGAAACGAAGTCTTTTTTTTTTTTTTTTTTTTTGAGACAGAATCTCTCGCTATCGCCCAGGCTGGAGTGCAGTGGCGCGATCTAGGCTCACTGCAACCTCCGCCTCCCGACTTCACGCCATGCTCCTGCCTCAGCCTCCCAAGTAGCTGGGACTACAGGTACCCTCTACCACGCCTGGCTAATGTTTGTATTTTTAGTAGAGAGAGGGCTTCGTCGTGGTAGCCAGGATGGTCTCGATCTCCTGATCTCATGATCTGCCCACCTCAGCCTCCTAAAGTGCTGGGATTACAGGCGTGAGCCACCACGCCTGGTGAGAAATGAAGTCTTATGCTTGGTACCCCACCCTCTACCCTAGCCCCTGGCAAAAAAAACCCCAAAAAACCTGTTTCTAAATGTTCATAGCAGCTTTATTTGTAACAAATAAAGTAGTATTCCATTGTGTCATATAGCCACCCAATGGAATACCACTCAGCAATTTAAAGAACTGAACTATTGATACATGCAACAATGCCAATAGAATCAAGGGCATTATGCTGACTGAAAAAAGTCAATCCAAAAAGTTTCATACAATACGATTTAATTTATACGTTTCTTAAAATGACCAGATGATAGAAATGGAGAATCAATTAGTGGCTGCCAGAAGTGAAGATGGGAGGGAAGTGGATGTGGCTACAAAAAGGCAACACGAAGAATATGATGATGGGAATGTTCTGTATCCTGGTTGTGCTATTGTACTATAGTTCTGCAAGATGTTACCATTGGTGAAAACTGGGGAAAGAATACTCATGATATTTTTCTATTATTTCTTACAACTGCACGTGAATTAACAATTATTTCAAAATTGTTAAAGTTTAATTTTTAAAAACGATCTGTGATTTGTATTTATCCTTTATAGTTTTCCTTTGGATTGATTTACGTATCATATTATAATGTATAGTTTACAATATGATCTTAACATAAAAGATACCTTTTATTACTAACATATTCCACATTTGGTTATATAAAATATTCTCATTATTAAAAAGGTTCTTTTAAGCTACTCAGTCTCATTACATTTAGAAGACTATAAATATATAAAAATATAAACACATACACAGAGATTTCCCTTGATAGTATTGACCTACCTTTTGGTTTCCTTGTTCAAAGTGTTGTTTCCTCTGTCTTTTCTCATATTTTTAAACTTTTCTGTCACTTATCTTTTCTTTTTTTTTTAAGACGGAGTCTTGCTCTGTCACCAGGCTGGAGTGCAGTGGTGTGATCTCAGTTCACTGCAACCTCTGCCTCCTGGGTTCAAGCAATTCTCCTGCCTCGGCCTCCCAAGTAGCTGGGACAACAGGCGTGCACCACTAAAAGGCATGCCCAGCTAACTTTTGTATTTTTAGTAGAGATGGGGTTTCACCAGGATAGTCTCGATATCTTGACCTCGTGTTCCATCCACCTTGCCCTCCCAAAGTGCTGGGATTACAGGCGTGAGCCACTGCTCCTGGCCCACTTATCTTAATACTTGCAAAATTTTAAAATGAGAAAGGGGTAAATTTGGTTTTGTACATAGCATCTTTAAATACAATGCTATCCAAAAGAAGTATTGAGAGCAGCCTATTGGGAATGGGAATGAAAGAAGTTCTCTCCCCAGAAAGCCGGTGCAGGGGGCCAGGGTCACATTCTGTCCTGGCACTGCTCTGGGAAGGGAACTGCAGGCCATTTGTCCTCCTCACATTGGATCACCCTCTGCAGGTTCAAGAATGAAAGGCTTGAGCGGACAGGGAAATGAAGAGATCACAAGACAGATGTACATACAGTCTTGACACTCAATGCCAGGCAGTCTTCCAAAGCCATCCTCTCCAACCCTTGGTATTGTCCTCCTTTTCCATATTTTTGGTTTTGGTGGTGTGCAATGACAAACCATGGCGGCTTGAACTTTTGCCACTTCAGGATCCATTTTGCTCCTCTTCTTCCCCAATTCACTAACAGTCACCACCATCCACCCACACCCTCAAGCCAAAACCTAGGAGTCCTCCTAGATTCCTCTCTCCTCCCTCCACATCAGCACGTTCTGTTGGTTCCACTCCCAGATAGAGCCTTTTCTCTCCATCACCAACTCCCTGGTCCAAACCATTGTCTCTCTCAAATCTTCCGAGGTTCCCCCTCCATTCCCATTTACCATCCCTATCCCCACCCACTCACTGTCCACATGCAGACAGAATCAGATTCTGGCATCACCTCCAGTTTACTAGACTCCAGCCAGCAGACCAAGCCTCATCTTTGACCATGTCAAGCCCTTGTGCACATACTACGGACTGTCCTCTGTCAGAATGAATGAATGGTGGCTACATTCTCCTCCTTCAGATCTCAACTCAAAGGTTGCACTTCCATGGACTTTTTCAAATTAGGCACCCACATCTAAACAACCCTAGCCAACCACTCTATCACATCACCATGTTTTTTTTTTTTTTTCTTCCTAGCATTTCTGTAAGATAACTGGAGAGTCTGATATTTACTTGTTGTTTGTTTCTTTCACCAGTATAAGTTACATAAAAGCAGAAATTGTGTTTATCTTGATCACAGCCAAATCCCTAGCATCTGGCTCAGTGTCAGCCCAGAGAAGACATTCAAAAGATATTTTTGAATGAATACATAAAAGCATTTCTTCTTTTAAAACATTACTGTAAATGTGGCTACTACACCATGAAAATAGGTCAAGAAGCATGAGAGTTACACAATAGACATTTATTCACTTTAACAACATCACGGATTTCACACGAAGTTGGAGGAAGCCCTTCCCTAATAAAACAAGCATTTGCATTAGGGGAAGGAGGCTGACCTGCTCTAGGGATGAAATACATCTACCAAGAATATGGATAAAAACAAAAACAAAACAGATGGCAGAACCAAAAAACAGAGACATTAAAGGAAACGAACAACGTTATACCAAGGAATGTTTATAAATCCAGATCATAAGTGAACGTAAGTTACAAAAATGGAAGTTGTAAGTATTGTTATTCTTGTACTTTTCACACAAACAGAATTTTTTTTTTTTTTTTTTTTTTTTTTTTTGAGACAGAGTCTGGCTCTGTCGCCCAGGCTGGAGTGCAGTGGCCGGATCTCAGCTCACTGCAAGCTCCGCCTCCCGGGTTTACGCCATTCTCCTGCCTCAGCCTCCGGAGTAGCTGGGACTACAGGCGCCCGCCACCTCGCCCGGCTAGTTTTTTGTATTTTTAGTAGAGACGGGGTTTCACCGTGTTCGCCAGGATGGTCTCGATCTCCTGACCTCGTGATCCGCCCGTCTCGGCCTCCCAAAGTGCTGGGATTACAGGCTTGAGCCACCGCGCCCGGCCCACAAACAGAATTTTTAGAAAAGCTTAAAGCCAGGGAGTGCTAGAGAGTTTCTGTATGGCAGGCAAGAATTCTTCCTTTTGAACAAGACTGAAAAACCTCAGGACAAAGAGAACGTATATCTTTTAAAAACTGATTTCATAGTAATGTTTCTATATATTTTGAAGCACCTTTATACATTTAGAGCATATCAAATTAGTTCATTTATTTCCCTGTTCATAAAAAAGTACATTCACAGAATTAGTGTACTCAGACTAAAAAATAAACAGAGGAAATGAGAACTAACTCAAGTTAATAACAACATCTTCAAGGACAAGTTTGGTCACTTAAAAACTAAGTTTTGTTTTGTTTTGTTTTGCTTGTTTTTAATTACCCTTTTCATACTTAATATTTCAAATATAGCTAGTTCAGCAGGACTGCTTTTCAGTATCACAGTAAGTACAACCCCAATACAAGATCATCCAAAAACACGTTGACACTTCCAAGACACTGGCATGGGGTCCACGGAGTTTTGTGCGTAAAATTTTAGAAACCCTTCCTACAGTGATGTTTAAGGCCAGAAGCATTTATTTCTCAACCTTGTATCAATCCAGGATCCATCAGACTAGGTTTCATTAGGCAAGAGAGTAGTTCGTTCCTCCTCTGTGCTGAGGATGTTTTGAGATTTAGACCTACATTGAAGGAAAGAGATGAATATCAATATTTCTCATCTTAAAAACAAACAAACAAACATAAAACCAGTACCTGTATCTCCATCCAACTATCTTTTTAAAAAAGTATCTACTGCCTGGGCGCAGTGGCTCACGCCTGTAATCCTAGCATTTTGGGAGGCCAAGGTGGGCAGATCACTTGAGGTCAGTAGTTTGAGACCAGCCTGGCCAACATGGTGAAATCCTGTCTCTACTAAAAATACAAAAATTAACAGGGCATAGTGGCCCACGCCTGTAATCTCAGCTACGCAGGAGGCTGAGGCAGGAGAACTGCTTGAACCCAGGAGACAGAGGTTGCAGTGAGCTGAGATTGTGTCACTGCATGCCAGTCTGGGTGACAGAGCAAGTCAACATCTCAAAAAATAAAAATTAAAAGAATATCTACCAACTGATAAGCCTCAGAATGCCTAGAAATCCACGGACTGGAAGAATAAATGTAAAATGTTATTTATTTTCCACTTGCACTGGCTAACTTTTAAAGAGAGAAAAAAGCCCCCAAATTGACCATACCTTCTTCTCCTTGAATACTCCAGTAGATAAAACAAGCCCATGGCTAATCCCTTAAATACAATTAAAAGTACTGATTAATGTGAATTTTCCAAGTCAAGTTTTTCCACAAATATAAGGAAAATGAAAATAAAAGACTGATTACTCACACTTATCAGAGCCCATAGACCTTGTATAGCTGCTGCCCATTCAAAACCAATTTTCTCATACAGAAATCCACCTAGCGTTGGTCCTAAAAAAGCACTAACAACAGAAAGAAGAAAAAGTATTCAGTAGTGCAAAAAATAAATAATTACTTCATAAAAAGCTACATGATCCTTCAATTGTAAGTATTCATAAAATTGGAAGATAAGTACCAAAGAAAAAACTAATTCCTGGACACAGTATTCAGTAAAAGAAAATAATTCTACCTGATAATGACATTCAAAATTTTTTAACAATTGTGAAATTATTACTGCTTCTGAAAAGTAGATGGCTTATATAAAAATAAAAAAGATGAAACTGGTTTAAAAAATTCTTTATATTATTCTATTCTCAGTATTTGCAACTAATATAACTCAATTCAAAACAATATATTACATTGGTTAGCATAGTTACCCTTCTGGTAGAAGGTAAAAATAAACAAATGAATGAATAAATGAATAAACTGTAAAAATCAGAGACATGTTTCTATTAAAGGAACTTATAAATATCACTTAAATAAGATAAACTATATGAAAGCATTTTGACTAAGTATTAAACTGTTGGTATACGCATTGATTGTTGAGTGACAGGGTATGGATTAGAACTCTGGCTTTCCCCTAGAGGAACTGTTTGTCTTTGAGAAACTCATCTGATCTCTCAGTGTTTCAATTTCTTCATCAACTAAAATAGGGATAGTATTAATATTTTCCATCTTGCAAGTATGAATGAATTAAATGATGCTGGGCACAGTGGCTCATGCCTGTAAGCCCAGCACTTTGGGAGGCCAAGGCAGGCAGATCACCTGAGGTCAGGAGTTCAAGACCAGCCTGGCCAACATGTTGAAACCCTGTCTCTACTAAAAATACAAAAATTAGCCAGATGTGGTGGCGGGCACCTGTAATCTGAGCTACTCAGGATGCTGAGTCAGAAGAATCTCTTGAACCCAGGAGGCGGAGGTTGCAGTGAGCCAAGATCGTACCATTGCACTCCAGCCTGGGTGATGAGAGTGAAACTCTATCTCAAAAAAAAAAAAAAAAAAAAAAGAAAGAAAGAAATTAAATGACTACTCACCCGATTGACCACATTGCACTGAAAAGACCTGATACAAGTCCCAATGTACTTAATCCCTCTTCAAACCCATTTTCACTGCAAAAAGAGACATGAGTGTATCCATTATTAAAAGGAAAACCTGTGTGAAAGAAAAATTGTATGATAGATCAATTAAGATAAACCAAGGATAATCTGGAAAAAACCAACAGCAAGAACACTCCACTTCTAAGATAAAAAGCAAATCTAATTTAAAAGAATTTTCATAGTTACATTTACTCCATGGTTTTCTAGAAATAATTTTTCTACATATATATGATATTAAGAAGCATGGCTTGTTTGCATTAAATACTTATAAAAATATACAATTAAGAAATTCTTAAAATGAGATGAAGATGGAAAGAGAACAAAGACAACTTTAAAAAAACCGAGATAGCTCCTTATTCCCATGAGAACTATTGAACTGACCCAGCACAGCCATAGTACTTAGTGTTCTTCATCATCACACCTATTAAACAAAAGAACGATGACCAGGTGACACATGCTGGTCACTCTAGGCTCTCTCATGGACCCCCTCCATGAAAGAGGAACAATGCTGAGACCTATCTATTTTGCTTTAGCTTTTCAAAATTACATACATACTGAGGCATACATCAAGCCAGATATCTGTCCACAACCCATTTTAGCTATTAATGTACTATTATCATTTCTATTAGCATATTATTACTATTTATATCATGATATCATATGCTACAGAATCATGAAGATTTGACATTGGGGCAAAAATATCCAACATGCTGCAAAATTGAGAAATTCAAGAAAGCCTGTGATACTTACTACTTATTCACAATACAGCTCTTCAAGCAATGGAAGTAACTTACTGTGCACAACTGAGAATTTCCGGGAAAGTTGGAATTATACTCATTCCGGCAGAGATGCCATTTACAACTAGTATCAGCACCAGCAGCCAAAGCTGACTGCAAAAGGGTTTTGGAGAAAACAAATACAAAAAGAAAAACATTAGCATTTTAAGAAACACAAAGCTTAATGCTAAGGAAGTGAGGATCCCAGATACATTATTTTCACTGATTATGTGCCTAGTCTCATTCCCATTCCCATCTAACCCATTTCATTCAGTTGGAGTGCCTTTTAGCTCCTTACAGTATTTGTGGGGGCTGGGGGGAATTCATCCTGATATCTCCATCTTTTTGGTCCTTTGGTTATATATATCACATGTCTGGAGCCAACCTGGCTTCTTCTCACCAGACAAAATCCCTTCAAAATTAGTGAAAATGTCAGTACTAATACTCTTCTTTCAATCACTTGGCTTTGAACTTCAATTAATTTAAAAATGGCATAGAAGGAAAGAGGTAAAAGAAGAGTCAGGAAACACATTTGTTCCATATGAGGAGACTATGCCAGTTACTTAATATATGTTACCAGATTTAATCCTTGTAATGTAAGTACTATTATCAGCTCCTTTTTGTAGATGAGAAAACTGAGGCTCTTGGAAGTTAAGTGGTTTGCTTACTAGTACATGGCAAAGCCAAAACCTAAACTCAAGTCTGAAGGACTCTGAAACCCCTTCCTTTCCATATTACTATGTTTTATCCCAGAAGTACCTGAAAAGGTCTAAGAAGTTCAGTTTATTTTAGCAACTAAATTACATTAAGCAATTTAGTTGTAATTACATTAAGCAAGGTTTAATAGGCAGCTACTACATGCTAAGGATGATACAGAAACAAAAACAGATTTGGTCCCTGCCTCAAGGAAAAAGAATAGAAAAAAACAAAAATATATTCTAAGAACTATCAAGTAAAGGTAAGTAGCAACAAAATCTATTTTAAAAATAAAGTATAAACAAGTAGGTACAATTGAAATACAGGAGAATATGCATTTTTGTCATTTGAGACAGATTTTATGCATTTTTTTCTGCTTCTCCCACTGCTAGCTTCTAGTAGGGTAAAATATTGTCAGCCTAACAATTCAATAGAGTACTACAGTTAATTATTTAAATATTAATGTTCCAAATACTAACCTATACCAGTGTTAAAACAAAATTTTTTGAAATAATTCCTAATGTTATTTAGCCAAACATACAGAAGAAAAAAAACTACCTTTTAATATGCAAGACTGGGACAGGCCCTAAGAGTATGTAGCACCCAGCTGTGATTAAATTGCCAAACACCAGAAGCCATTTCCTTAGAGGCTGATAAGGAGAAAGAGAGTCAAAATGAGTCTTAGAGCCAAAGACCCTCCATAATCAAACAATATAAAACATTAGTAAAAAACACAAATCATGATATTAAAAAACCCAAATACAATGAAGAAAACAAAACTTTACATTTATTTATTTATTATTTATTTATTTTTTATTTTATTTTTTATGTTTTTGAGACGGAGTCTTGCTTTGTCACCCAGGCTGGAGTGCAGTGGCGCGATCTCGGCTCATTGCAAGCTCCGCCTCCCGGGTTCACGACATTCTCCTGACTCAGCCTCCGGGGTAGCTGGGACTACAGGTGCCCGCCACAACGCTTGGCTAATTTTTTTTGTATTTTTTTAGTAGAGACGGGGTTTTACCATGTTAGCCAGGATGGTCTCAATCTCCTGACCTCGTGATCCGCCTGCCTTGACCTCCCAAAGTGCTGGGATTACAGCAGTGAGAAAATAAGGAGATGATAAACTCGCAAGCAAGGACGATATATAACAAGACAGAAAGTGAACAAAGGACAAAGATTTCTTAGCAGGGGAGTGTATTGCAGATCAGATTTTGCACATGATGAACTATTACAAATATAACAACAAAAAAACTAACTCTAAAATGCAATGACCAGCCAGGCGCGGTGGCTCACATCTATAATCCCAACAGTCTGGGAGGCCGATGTCGGAATATTGCTTGAGCTCACAAGTTTGAGACCAGCCTAGCCAACATGGTAAAACCCAGTCTCTACTAAAAAAGCACAAAAATTAGCCAGGTGTGGTGGTAGACATCTGTAATCCCAGCTACTCAGGAGGCTGAGGCAGGAAAATTGCTTGAACCTGGGAGGCGGAGATTGCAGTGAGCCAAGATCATACCACTATACTCCATTCTGGGCAACAGAGCAAGATTCTGTCCAAAAAAAAAAAAAACCAGTGACTACAAAAAAACCCCTACCAGGTATTAATAGTTACAATACCTAGAAAAATCACATCATTAAATTACCTGCTAGAGACTGAATGCTTATATCCCCCCAAAATTTATACATTAAATCTTAACACCAATGTGCTGGTATCTGGAGGTGAGCCTTTGGGAGGTGATTAGGTAATGAAGGTGTAGCCTTCATGAATAGGATTAGTATCTCTATACAAGAGGCCACAGAGAGCTCCCTTGCCTGTTCCATCGTGGTGAGGTTACAGTGAAAGAAGACAATCTGTGCGCCAGGCAACAGGCCCTCATCAGACATCAGATCTACCAGTGCCTTAATCTTGGACATTTTGGTCTCCACAATTGTGAGAAATAAATTTCTATTGTTTATAAATCCTCTCAGTTTATGGTATTTTGTTACAGTATCCTGAATGGACTAAGATTGTATCCAGTAAAATTATCCCTTATAAACTACTTGAATCAGGACAAAAATTACAGGGGTACCATATCTGCTCAGTTATGTAAGATTATATCTGAAAACCAAGCTCCAAACACTGTTTAAGATACTTGCTTTTTGACATCTGGGTTACTAAGTATTCCACAAGTAAATCAGTTCTTGATAAATAAATATGCAAATGAAATGAAGGGAAATGCAAAATATAAGCCCTAAAATCACAGAAGTTTAAGATTTGACTAGCAGTGCTCTCATCATCTGTACTGAATGGTTTAAACCTGGTTGAAAGAGAACAGAAGGGTATTTTTTTTTTTAAACAGAAAGGCTATGAGATAACCAGTGCATATTTGTGTGGTCAATTTTTTCACTCACACAGAAAATCTAAATTATCTCCTCCTAAAGAAGAAATCTCTCAATTCGATCAAGTCTGTCTAAGACTTTGCCCTATTTATTAAGATCAATCCATTTTTTTTACATCAAGAGAGTTTTTTCCTTTGGAGAGTCTAATCCAGGAGCTGGATGTGGTGGCACATGCCTATAATCCCTGCTACCTAGGAGGCTGATGCAGGAGGATCACTTGAGACCAAGAGTTCAAGGCTGCAGTAAGCTATGATCGCGCCACTGCCCTCCAGTCTGGATGACAATGTTGGGGGAAGAAATTAGAAAAAGAAAGTCTAATCCAATTTTTTTTTTTAAGCATAAGACTCTTCCTCTTTTCCCAAGTGAAGCAATTTAAAGTGAATTGGTTTAGTATGATAGCTGACCCTTAGGGTGATAGAAGATACTGCAACCTCTCCCTAGTCCAATTGAATATATCAAGTCTAACCAGTGGACCCCTAGAGTTCCAAAGGAACAATTGGAAAACCACTGCTCTAAACATGCAAAAGTGACTCAAGTATAAATTAAGTGTACGTACTGGCATTTTATCACTTAGGAGACCAAATAGCGGTGAAGAGATGGCATACGACAGTGCCAGACCCAGGAATACTAGTCCCACATATCCAGCTGGTAAATTAAACTGTAAAAGAAATCCTATATTAAAGTTACATAATTAAGTCATTTTTAAGTAAACATCCCTCTTTTCCTTCTACCATTTCTTTAGCTCTTGTTATTACCATAAGTCTACTAATAATATTCTGCACTGTCCTAATTTTCATCTTACCTTTGAAAATGCGTTACTTTTTCTCTATGGGAGGACAACCTAACCAGAAGTCAGAAGAGTAGATTTTTTGCTTTGTAGCCTTTGGCATTAAACATACTTTGCTTCCATAACTCAGAGCATTTTTATATGTAAATTAATGTTTTGCAAACTTCAATGTGCATAAAAATTACCTGGAGAACTTGCTAAAAGAGATTCTTGGATTCCAACCATAGGGTTTCTGATTCAGAAAAAGAGGAAAATAAATTTCTAAAGATTTCTTAGGTTGGAGTTGGGTAATGGGATGGGCCACAGCACTTCAAACTGAAAAGGGGGCAGCAGTGGTGAGGCACCACCAATAGCCCTGAGGGAGTCAATGTCTGATATAAAACTGGGTGTGGTGGCGCATGCCTGTAATCCCAGCATTTAGGGAGATTGAGGCAGGTGGATCACTTCAGGTCAGGAGTTTGAGACAAGCCTGGCCAACATGATGAAACCCCATCTCTGCTAAAAAATACAAAAATTAGCCTGCTGTGGTGGCACATGCCTGTAATCCCAGCTACTCAGGAGGCTGAGGCAGGAGAATCGCTTGAACTTGGGAGGCAGAGGCTACGGTGAGCCGAGATCATGCCACTATACTCCAGCTTGGGTGACACAGCGAGACTCTGTCTCAAAAGCAAAAAAAAAGTTCTGATATAGTCCATCATCAGCCAGAAACAAGAAGGGCCTATACTACCTCCCATACCACAAATGGGTCGATTATAGTTATCTTCGAGGAAACCTCCTGTCTTCCTCATCTTTTTAAAATAAATTACATTTTCTTGAGAAACAACAACAAAAAAGATTTCTTATAAGATATACACAAACAAGTTAGATTTCCCAGAGATTAGTTATAGATTTTTTTTCATTGTTTAGACACAACTTCTTAAAAGCACAGAAAAACAGCTGAAAAATATAGGTTGTTGACGATCTAAATGGACTGTGTCAGTATAATCACAAAACATTTTTCTTATGGGCGTCACACGTATCCGTGTGAAGAGACCACCAAACAGGCTTTGTGTCAGCAATAAAGCTTTTTAATCACTTGGGTGCAGACAGACTGAGTCTGAAAAAGGAGTCAGCAAAGTGAGATGGGGTGGGGCGGTTTGATAGGATTTGGGTAACTAGTGGAAAATTACAGTTAAAAGTGGTTATCTCTTACGGGCAGGGGCTGAGGTCACAAGGTGCAGGGTGGGGAGATCATAAAACTCATTGCCCAGGGGAGGAATGTCGATTGATCAGTTGGGGAGGGGCAGGAACAAATCACAATGGTAAAATGTCATCTTTTATGGTTCTTCAGTTGCTCCAGGTCATCTGGATGTATACATGCAGGTCACAGGGGTTATGATGGCTTAGCTTGGGCTCAGAGGCCTGACATTGGGTAACTTACGGTACTCACTGGCTAAAGGCAGTATTATATTACTGTCTAAATCTTGGACCAGGCACTAAAATAACAGTCTCCATGTTTACCTGTGAAGTTCCCCAAACTGTCTTCAGTGATTTCAAGGGGTAGTGTAAAATTATAAGAAAAATTAATTTTAATCTTTACATTCTATGATCAGTAAATGTTCAGAAAGCATTTGAAATGACCATATTAGCAACTTTATTGATATTAGAAAGTATATTGAAACTTAAGTTTCTGTGCTATCTTAAATCCAGTACCTCAAAGTCATTATGGGCCGAAGTTAGTCATTTTTGCCTTTTATCAACACATATTAATTGTCCAGTGTAATTAACTACCACACCTTGTAATGGACTGTGTCAGTAATAATATTTTTTCAAAAATATCTAAGAACAAATTTCGATGACTTCAAACTTTTAGAATTCAACATTTTATTTTTTAGTTCTAGGGATACTTGGTTCCTTTCTCAAATCCCAGAATAATACAGTCCATAGTCATCTGATTATACAAAGTAGCCTAAAAAGTCAGTAGACCCAGGGGGGATCTGTTACAGAAGAAGCACATCTTACATCAAATGAGCTACTCTGTACCCCTAATGTCTCACTGCAATTCAAACAAACAGAGGAAAAGTCTCCTTGTTAAGCAGCATGGATGATGTCCAAGCTAGACCTACAATGACATGAGCAAGGTCTTAGAAAGAAGGAAACTAATGTTTTGGCCACTTAGTGAAAGACTTCTTTCATTTTTACTGAATTAGATCCCTAGTTCACAGGCACAGCAGAGACAGACAGGCTACCTCGGTGTGTAGTGCCCACTCTGCCTCCTTCTCCCAGCCACGCAAGGGTCTTTCCACAGAGCAGGGCCCAAGAACAAGCAGTTACATACATCCACCTGCTACAATGCAGCACTCTTCAGCAATCAGGCAACTTACCTTCTCCAAAACAAAGAGAGACAGAGTAGGATCAAGGAAGCCAAAACATGAGCTGAGTGAGTTGATGACAAAGGCTATAAGGCCAACTTTGGGTAAAGCAATCAGTTTCCAGAATGAGTGTTCACCTGGATCAGACTCTTTGGAGAAAAAAGAAAAAAAAAAAATTCAAAGCAATTAAAATCTCTTAATTTTAACTTATTTGGAAAACTGGTCAGACCATCTTTATCTGGTAATCAACACAACTCAACCTCTGAATTTGCCTAAAATTGTATACAATCTACACTTGCATATAAATTATTCAAACCTAGAGGCCACATTCAATTTATCAAAAACAATTTCCCAAATTAGAAAGAATCAACTGGAATCAGAGTGTGAGGGAAAGAAGGAGTCTTAGGTTACAGGTTGTAACTATTATACTCATCCTGGCCAGAGATAATATCAGGTTTAGACATTGTGTTAATCTGTTCTCACACTGCTAATAAAGACATGCCTGAGGCTGGGTAATTTATAAAGGAAAGAGGTTTAAGAAACTCAAAGTTCCACATGGCTGGGGAAGCCTCACAATCATGGTGGAAGATGAAGGAAGAGTAAAGGGACACCTTACATGGCTGCAGGCAAGAGAGCTTGTGCAGGGGAACTCCCATCTATAAAAATATCAGATCTTGTGAGACTTATTCACCACCATGAGAACAGTATGGGGGAAACCACCCCCATGATTTAATTACCTCCACCTGGCCCCACCTTTGACATGTGGGGATTATTACAATTCAAGGCGAGATTCGGGTGGGGATATAGCAAACTCATATCAGACATGAAAGCTTTTTTTTTTTTTTAAGAGATGGTGTGTATTGCTCTGTCACCCAGGCTGGAGTGCAATGGTGTTCTTATAGTTCACTGCAGCCTCCAACTCCTGCACTCAAGTGATCCTCCTGCCTCAGCTTCCCAAGTAGCTGGGACTACAGATGTGCACTACCTCACCCAGCTAATTTAAAAAATTTTAGAGATGGGGTCTCCCTACGTTGCCCAGACTGTTCGCAAATTTTTGGCCTAAAGCGATCCTCCCACCTCAGCCTCCCACTTGTGGATGTGGAAACACTTTGATGGCCATGACAGCCTTCATTTATCCCCATTTCTCCCACAATATCCTGTACAGTTCATTAGTCTATAAATACTTGTTGAATCACGATCAAATATGGAGCAAAGTGCAAAAACATCATGAAGTGTGGTTCAACTATTTTAAGTGTTATCCTTAGATTTTTTTCAGGATATAAGAGATAAAGTGAAACCTTGGTGTTAGTTTTTGTTTGTTTTTGTTTTTTGTTTTTTTGTTTGTGTGTGTGTGTGTGTGTGTGTGTGTTTTTTTTTTGAGACAGAGTCTCACTCTGTCACCCAGGCTGGAGCGCAGTGACGCGATCTCGGCTCACTGCAACCTCCACCTCCTGAATTCAAGCAATTCTCCTGAGCCTCAGCCTCCTGAGTAGCTGGGATTACAGGTGCACGCAACATGCCTGGCTAATTTTTGTATTTTTAGTAGAGACGGGGTTTCACCATGTTGGTCAGGCTGGTCTCGAACTCCTGACCCCCGGACCCATCCACCTTGGCCTTCCAAAGTGCTGAGATTACAGGCATGAGCCACCATGCCTGGCCGGTGTTAGTTTCTCAATTATGAACCAAGTATTCAATGGTGAAATAAATCTGAGCACATCCTTGATGCTCAACTACAGAAACTGCAGGATGTAGTTGGACTTAGAAAGAGGAGAAACACCACTGTGTGGCTCAGTGAGGTATTGCAGGCAGGGAGACAAGTTCGTGTGATTTTTGAATTGTATATACTAAGGATATTAGTCACTTTTAAAATAAAAATTATAAAAGATTCCAATTTTAATTGGTTACATTTATTGTGAAAGTAAGAAGTATTATGTATTTATGGTAAAAAATAAATCATTATTGCATAATAGTCCCTGTTCCTAAAATCTAGGGTGAGAAAAGGAGTTGTCATAGTGAGAATACATTAAAACATCCATGAAAATGAAACATAATTAGTATAATTAAGCTGTTGAAGACCAAGTAATGAAAACTTGGGGTACTTGCTTGAAGGGACATGACTCCCTGGCTGACAAAACCTGACACAGGAAGTTACTGTTAGAGATGGGGAATAGGGTTGTCCTCAAGTGTGAGGGGGCAGGAAAAATGCTGAGCACTATGGCACTACCTATACCAAATCTAGTCCAGTGATCGAGAAGGTTTAGAAAAACTCCCCAGAAAAGGGCTGGGCACAGTGGCTCATGCCTGTAATCCCAGCACTTCGGGGGGCCGAAGTGGGTATATCATGAGGTCAAGAGTTCGAGACCAGCCTGGCCAACATGGTGAAACCCTGTCTCTACTAAAAATATAAAAATTAACCAGGTGTGGTGGCACAGGCCTGTAATCCCAGCTACTCTGGAGGCTGAGGCAGGAGAATTGCTTGAACCTGGGAAGCAAAGGTTGCAATGAGCCAAGATTGTGCCACTGTATTCCAGCCTGAGCAACAGAGCAAGACTGTCTCACAAAAAAAAAAAAAAAAAAAAAAAAAAAAAAAGAAAGAAACCCCTCCGCCCTGCAAAAAGGTAATAAAATCAAGTTTTGCAGGATAACTAAGAGTTAGGTAGAGTGGAAGAAAGATATTCCACTCTTCTACTTAAATCTAACAATAGGCCAGGCACAGTGGCTCACACCTGTAATCCCAGCACTTTGAGAAACCAAGATGGGAGGATCACTTGAAGTCAGGAGATCGAGACTAGACTGGCCAACATGGTGAAACCCCATCTCTACTAAAAATACAAAAATTACCCAGGTGTGGTGGCATGTACCTGTACTCCCAGCTACTTGAGAGGCTGAAGCATGAGATTTGCTTGATCACAGGAGGCAGAGCTTGAAGTGAGCCAAGATTACACCACTACACTCCAGCCAGGGTGACAGACTCCGTTTCAAAAAAAAACAAAAAATCTAACAATAGCTCCCAATGGCTTTCAGGATAAAGTTCATATTTCATGGATTTAAGGATTTTTTATTTTAAAAAATAAGTAAAAATTGTCTCTATTTATGGTATAAAACATTATATTTTGATATATGTATACATTGTGGAATAACTAAATGAAGCTAATTAACATGCTTTGCCTCACATACTTTTTTTTAATGGTAAGAACACTTAAAATCTACTATTGACAATTTTCAAGTGTACAATATGTTGTTATTAACTATAGTCGCCATGATGTACAATAGATCTCTTAAACTTACTAGATTTAAAGATTTTAATAAGATAATTGACACGTCCATGACTCTATTTTAGAAGTATTTTTTTTTTTAGAGCAGTATAGGAGAGGGGACCTGGTGAGCAGATATAATGAATGATTCTTAGCCACCCAATGCTAAAGCCACATTGTCTATGGGTCTAAAAGGTGGTAAAGAAATGGGCAGAACTTATAAAATAAAAAATTCTGCCAATATCAGTAATTTTTAAAATTTATTTGATTTTTTAGCATCTATCTATAAACTCTTCTAAAACAATAACAATTTTTTTTTTTTTTGAGACAGAGTCTCACTCTCCTGCCCAGGCTGGAGTGCAGTGCCGTGATCTTGGCTCACTCAACTTCCGCCTCCTGGGTTCAAGCAATTCTCCTGTCTCAGCCTCCTGAGTAGCTGGGATTACAGGCATGCACCACCATGCCTGGCTAATTTTTGTATTTTTAGTAGAGACGGGGTTTCACCAGGTTGGCCAGGCTGGTCTCGAACTCCTGACCTCAGGTGATCTACCTGCCTCAGCCTCCCAAAGTGCTGGGATTACAGGCATGAGCCACTGTACCTGACCAAATAATAACAATCTTTAAAAGTAGTACTAATTGGGAATACTTAAATCTACATTTACAGCCTTAATATTATCAATACTAGAGATTTTTTTTAAATACCAGTTTATAATTTTTTTGCGGGGGCGGACACAGTCTCACTCTGTCACCCAGGCTGGAATGCAATGGCACAATCTTGGCTCACTGCAACCTCCACCTCCTGGGTTCAAGCGATTCTCATGCCTTAGCCTCCCGAGTAGCTTGGACTACAGGTGTGCACCACCATGCCCAGCTAATTTTTGTACTTGTAGTAGACACAGGGTTTCACCATGTTGGCCAGGCTGGTCTCGAACCCTTGGCCTCAAGTGATCTACCAGCCTTAGCATCCCAAAGTGCTGTGATTACAGGCATGAGCCACTGTGTCCGGCCCAGTTCATAATTTTTTAAAAACACTATTAAAAGAGAACACCTGAATCTACATCCTTGTATCTGAGCTACTCTGTGAAGACAGCTGCAAGGACCACTGGGAAAGAAGGATGGGCATTATTCTCTTAGCTTATAGCCTTCTAGGAACATTGGGCTATGTGTGGCCCACAGAAACTTCTGGCTTTGATATTTAGTTCAGTCCAAGAAAATCTCTCATAGACACAGCATATGGTAATGGTTTATGATCAGAAGTTAAATATTTGCTAGCTCTAAAGGTTGGAAAGAATTTTTAATTTACAGAAATTCATATAAACTAATTGCCTGCATTACTGAAAAAATAATCAGTTATTTTTAAAAGCTACTTTTGATTATATAAAATAAAACAATATCTGGTAAACTGGTCCCTTACAAAGGTATAAACATATATTTAAGGTTCTTAAAATGAGTCATAAGTGTGGACTTACCATAATTGGGTAAAATATACATATTCAGTGGTACCATCAGCAAAACGATGCATCCCAGAACAATAAAGGGCACTTCATAGCCAAAGGACTGATATAAAAAGCCACCTAGAGGAGGACCTAGTATTAGCCCCAGTCCAGAAAATGTCTCAAGACTTCCCTTAAAATGAGAAAAAGAAAAAATCAGTTTAAATACTTCATTTGAAGAATTAACAAGGTACTATCTAAAAAAAACGAAATTCTGTCTTCTTCATAATTTACATACACACACTCCCAAGATGGACTCAAAATTTAAATGCACATATTGAAATCATAAAACTATTAGAAAAATAAAATATGGGAGTATTTAAAAAATTGTTATCATAGGGAAGGTATTGTAATTGTGACATAAAACACCAGAAGATAAAAAAGATTGACAAATCTGATTACGTGAAAATATGAAAACTATGCATAAAAAAAATCAAAAGATAAATGAAGAACAGAGAAAAAAATGGCAAAGAACTAATTCCCCAAATACATCATGAGAGCTACAATGAGGAAAAGAAAAATGGGCAAATGCTATAAATAAACTGTTGACACATAGAGTGGAATACAAAGATATTTTGGAAGTTCACCCTCACTTTTTAAAAGAAATGAAATGAGCAAATTTAAACCACAAGATACCAATTTTCACCTATTTCCTATCGAATGCTCTATGCTAGCAAGTGAACACCAGTAGGCAATTTGGCAATTTGGCAAATTAAGGCACATATCTCATGACGCAGAATTCCACTTGTAAAAAATTAACTTACAAGTATAGACATGCAGATGTGACATGGTATGTATATAAGCTTATGCACTATAGCAGAGTTTTGCAATAGCAAAAGATGAAAATAATCTAAATATTGATCAACGATGTAAGTAAACCAGGTTATATCCACACAGTGAAATACTATACAGCCAGTAAGAAAAGTAAAGAGTAAGAAAGTTCCTTATATGTAGGTACAGGAAGATCTCCAAGATGATTTCATTGTTGGTGTAACCAGTGAGGTGCTGAATGGTACATATGGTATGCTACCATTTGTGTAAAGAAAAAAGAGGGATAATGCAATAGTCCTGTCCAAGTAAAAAAATAAAAAGAAAAAAGGGGGAGGCAAATCATGCTCTCTCGCTTGTGCGCTCTCTCTCTCTCTCAGTGTGTGTGTGTGTGTGTCAGTGTGTACATACATATATGTGGAATTTCTCTGGAAGAAACCTACAATATCTGTTGCCTTCCCTAAGGGGATGGAGGGCTGGGCACCTGCACAACTGGTGTGTATAAAAAGGCTGAGCAACAGTTATATGTAGAATATATTTACTATATTCTATGTTCCCTTCTGTAACTTTCGAATTTTGTACAATATAAAATTATTTTGTTTAAAGTTAAACAAAACAATGCTATGGAAAAAAAAAAGGGTTTACCACTATAGATATTGTAACATTTTAAATCAATCTAGTTTTTAGGGACCTTAAACAGAGATCTGTGGCTTGCAACCTTATATCCTCAGACCTTACAGAGTACACAAAAATATTCTATTAATAACTTTCAACACTTCAAAAAGAAACTGAAATTCTTTAATCACAATAAGGCCATCCAGATCAATTACCATGTTAGTGTGTTAGCTGTTGGCTGCAATTTTATACAGAAACTTGGTATAGCAACACTGGTGTCTCTTGCTGATCAGAAGATCCAATGGACTATTATCATTATCGTAGGAATTTATTAGGTAGCGCTTTCCAGAGTGTTCCACAGAATACCAGCTCTTTAAGAGATCAACAAGTCTTGTTTGTTTGAAAAAATAGTTCCAGCCAGGCGTGGTGGCTCACACTCGTAATCCCAGCCACCTTGGAAGGCCAAAGTGGTAGGATTGCTTGAGGCCAGGAATTGAAGACCAGCCTGGGCAACTCAGCAAGACCCTGTCTCAGAAAAAGAAAGAAAAAGAAAGAGAGAAAGAGAGAGAGAGAGAGAGAGAGAGAGAGAGAGAGAGAGAAAGAAAGAAAGAAAGAAAGAAAGAAAGAAAGAAAGAAAGAAAGAAAGAAAGAAAGAAAGAGAAAGAAAGAAAGAAAGAAAGAAAGAAAGAAAGAAAGAAAGAAAGAAAGAAAGAAAGAAAGAAAGAAAGAAAGAAAGAAAGAAAGAAAGAAAGAAAGAAAGAAAGAAAGAAAAGGCCGGGCGCAGTGGCTCAAGCCTGTAATCCCAGCACTTTGGGAGGCCGAGACGGGCGGATCACGAGGTCAGGAGATCGAGACCATCCTGGCTAACACGGTGAAACCCCGTCTCTACTAAAAAATACAAAAAACTAGCCGGGCGAGGTGGCGGGCGCCTGTAGTCCCAGCTACTCGGGAGGCTGAGGCAGGAGAATGGCGTAAACCCGGGAGGCGGAGCTTGCAGTGAGCTGAGATCCGGCCACTGCACTCCAGCCTGGGCGACAGAGCTAGACTCCATCTCAAAAAAAAAAAAAAAAAAAAGAAAGAAAGAGAGAGAGAGAAAGAGAGAGAGAGAGAGAAAGAAAGAAAGAAAGAAAGAAAGAAAGAAAGAAAGAAAGAAAGAAAGAAAGAAAGAAAGAAAGAAAGAAAGAAAGAAAGGAGGGAGTGAGGGAGGGAGGGAGGGAAGGAAGGAAGGAAGGAAGGAAGGAAGGAAGGAAGGAAGGAAGGAAGGAAAGAAAGAAAAGATAGAAAAAAGTGGTTCCATAGTTAAAGTGCGTTGTAGAACATCTAATAAAGTAATCCTACTCCAAGATTTTCAAGGTCTGAAGACATTAATGTGAACTAGGCATCTCTAAGTTAGAGGCAGCAGATAGCACTCTCCAAACCTGCTTAGCCATAAACCCTTATCTTATAGGGCATATCAACAGACTAGTGTTCTTCTGAGCCCTTTCTCAGAAAAACATATTTTTTTTCCTCCCTTTCTAGAGAAATATATTTTCTGGAAATGTAAATTGTATACCTGCCAAATGGCAACAGAATCTAACATAAACTTATCCAGCTATATACATAAATGCTTAACAAAAAGTGGGAATAAGTATTTACACAGCAAAGCGTTTACCTGATAGTAAAAATTTTCAAACTACAGTATTAAATGAGTAAATAAGGGAGTCCTTGTTACTAAGCTGATTAGATTCTGAAGTCTAAGAGAACAATTAAACGCTATAAGGGCACCATACAGACTCTGATATGAGTCTTTCAGAAGCGCATGGGCCCAGAGAGAGAGAGCTATAATAGAAAAGACTTCTTGGGGGTCAGAGAGGCAGCTGCCTATGGATGGGATGGGAATCTAATATGTCACTAATACCAGTTCTATAAGCATCTAAGCAGTATACAAAAGCACATGTCAATATGATGCCACCATTTTACATCAAAATGCAAAAGCATCCTCAGATAGACAGCACAGAAGCACTTAAGGACTTTGAGATGATTTCTAAGATCCCGTGCATAAATCTGGGGAAAGTAGAGGAAGGACTTTAGTATGAATTGATTATTTTGCCACTAGGGATAACTCTTTTTCTAAGGCAGAGGAATACTTCAGGCAGCTCAACCACAATCTACGCTGTAGGTAGACAGCAAAAAAAACTACCAAGGAATTTTTTTTTTTAAGTGGTAAAAAGAATGACTGATTTGGACCACATTTACCTGTCAAACTGCCCATTCAGGGAATTCTAAAACCAGGAAGAGCACCTAAGTAACACCAGTGTTACATTTATTGACAGGCTTGCTGCTAGTCGAACTCGGGGTGAAAGGCAACAATAATACAGAGAGTACAGAAATGCAAGTATAGAAGAATGGATCCCAGCTTTAACTTGGAAGGGCAAATATGTTGGCCTACACTCAAAGGAAAGTGGGAAATACTTATAAAATACATACCAATACTGTAGCCACGTTATTTGGAAAAGCCTTTGCCAGGATAGAAGAAGATGCAGTCACTGCTGCAGCAAAGCTAACTGCATCCATTACTCTCACTAGAAAACACATAGCAATAAATACTGGTCCATCTGGGACTCGGTCCAATACACTAAAAAGGAATAAGACAATTCTCAAATGCCAAGCTAGTTTTCATTTTTTTCCTTTTTAACTGTACTCACTAAAAAGAGTAGTACCTCACCCATAGTTATTAGAATAAATCACTTTAGAATACAATTTTTTTTTAAAAGAGTTGCTTTGCTGTCTTTTCAGTAGGAGAAAATTACCCTTTTTCTTTTTTTGGTAACAATTTGAGTCATAACAACAGCTTAGTTGCCCTGTTCTGCGATATAACTGGTCCCCCAGGTGATAGTACCAAATAAACCTTTCTAGAATATGTAGAATCGGTGTGGTGACTTATGCCTGTAATTCCAGCACTTTGAGTGGTCGAGGCAGGCATATGCCCCGAGGTCAGGAGCTGGAGACCAGCCTGGACAACATGGCGAAATCCCATCTCTACTAAAAAATACAAAAATTAACTGGGCATGGTGGCAAGCACCTGTAATCCCAGCTTCTTGGAAAGTTGAGGCAGGAGAGTCGTTTGAACCTGGGAGGCAGAGGTTGCAGTGAGCCGAGATCGCACTACTGCACTCCAGCCTGGGAAACAGGGCAAGACATCGTCTCAAAAAAAAAAAAAAAAAAAAGAAAAAGAAAAAGAAGAATAACACGTAGAATCACTCTGACAAGACCCATATAGAAGAGAGAACTCAGTTTCAGATCTCTCCCATGGTAGGACTCAAACTAAAAAAAAAAAAAAGGAATAAAGAAAGAAAAAAAAAGACCCTTCCAAAAAATTTTTAACCCCATTTCATTTAACAGTTTTCTTGAGTTTACTTCATTATAATCTTACTATACTGTTATTCCTCTGTGTTCCCATGTACTTATATAAGCTCTTCCATATTATTTGGCATTACGCTGCTGGTTTAAGAACTCTAAGCTTAAGAACTTTCACATCTGTTTTGTCACTGGCACTCATTTTTCCTTTTTCGGGAAGTAGCAATGGGGGAAACCATTCTATTCCATGCTCTGAACTGAGCATGTGACCTGGCCTGGTCAAGCAGAACATTCTTTCCCCCTGGCTACAGCCATCAGCAAAGGTCAGGTCAGTGGGGCTTCCTTCTGTGACTCTAATAGGAACTACTAGGCAACTGGCACTTTCTACTGAAACTGCTAGGGGTCACCTTGCCATCTAAAGGGGAGAGCTTGTTCAAATCACAAGAGGAAAAATTTCTCATGACATCGTTTCAAATCTGTATTCTGATATTTTTTGAGTTGACACTTTATTAAAGAAATTCACTTTTTTACTAAAACTAGCACGTTTCTGTAACTCAGAAAAGTGAGTTAAGTTTCTGTCACTCACAATCACAGGAGTCCTAATGAATAGGCTCAGTAGCAAGCATCAAGGAGATCCCCCAGAGGCCTGTTGCCTTAAAATCAATGCCATTTATCCCTGTTCTCTACTTACTCAACTTCTGCCATTAGTCACATGCTATGCATTTGACAGACAATAATGGAACCATTGACTTAAAGAACCTTTAACAATTTAAACAGAAGATGGATTACAAAATCTGTTCAAGCTCCCAAATATAATCAGAAAATGACTTACCCAAAGAGAATTGTAACTCCTCCTGAGACAAACATTCCTGCTACAAACATAAATTTTGCTCCAATATGTACAAGCTATAATAAATGTCAAAGAAGAGTGGTAAATTTATGACTTCTGAAAGTCTATACTGATAGAAACAAATCCACTGTATTGGAAAATATAGGATGGGGGAAGACATGTACAGTTAATATATTATAATAATTCTTTAATATAGTGACAGTGCTCATTGCTTAAAAACATGGAAAGAGTTAAAAATCAATCAAATCTGAGGAAGGAACTGTCAACAGTGGCACAATTTATAAAATTATAACCATGGTTATTTCAGTATCGATGCAAATTCTAGATTAGTAAACTAAAATAATTCATCATATAATTTTTAAAAATTAAGATGTGCATATGAACTTTATACTTACATAGTTTCCAAATACCAAGCATGCCAGCAACTCGAACAAAGCAAAACATCCAAAGATCATACCGATAATCGTGTTGCTGGTTCCCTTCTTTTCAGCCTTTAAGTAATAGAAATGGAAACAAAGTTTCAAAGAAAAAATAGCATCAATATGGAAAAATGGGAATAATAGATCAGAGCATCATCTTCTTTTGAACTTTATCTGCATATCAGTTTCAAAAAGATTATTCTTTTAAAATAAATGGGGTGGGGAAGGAAGGGAAATTAGTAATAGTTTAGATAGTAAACCATAGTCTCTTACATGAAAATAATTCACTCACCATGCCTATAAAGAATTGTTAGCTTTAGCTGGCAAAAGTCAGAATTAGAGTGTATAAACAAACACAAAAAATGCCTTGGTTAAGGAAATTTGGGCTCTATTGCATAGTCACAGGACCGAGGAAACAGCTGATTTAGACACACTTCCTTTTGGGTATCACATTCAATTATAGGAAACAAAACAAAAATCACTGGCCAGTCTTCAAACTCAAGAAGAGGAAGTTCCATGAGTTGGCACATGGGTCAGACCAAGGCCCAATCAGTCTAGGTCTCTGTTTCTGACAGTAATACCAATTACCTGACAGTTTGGAGAAGACAGTTTTCCTTCCTGTCATCAACAACACAGGTGAGAGATGCTCCCCTGACATTCTACGTTCTCCTGAAACAGCCAAGGTAGTTTATCATCCATCAATTACAGTTACTAATGTTTATAGCCTATTCTATCAGTGAGCTCCTAAGATTTGCTACAGGTAATGTTTATCCTAAATCTACTTCTTTTGAACTTCAAATGCTACCACTGTGATACACAACTACATTCACATATAAAAATAGAAAGTTTAAAAAACTTTGTCAAGTCCTGGAACTACGGCAGATCCTTAAATCAGATTCTAGCTATAGAAATTTAAGGAATCAATACGAGTTTAATTTCTTTAAGATAAGACTGGCCACTTAGCATACTACAAAGGCAAAGCCTGAACTGTCATATATTGACCATCTTGTGTATATATAAGGCATTGTACCAGCAGTGAATATTTATGGTCAGAAGAGTCCAGTTTAGATCCATCCTTTAGGCAGAGCTTTGGATTTTTGCAAATAACTTCATAATTAATACAGAAATGCACACATGCACACACACTTTTGCACTCTTCAACATCCATTCTCTACAACCATGATTGCCTTTCTTTACCTTTTCTCTCTAAGTACAATTTACGATAAAAATTTTCTCCATCCCTTCCCATGTAAAGATACTATCATCATTCAATCTTTGTCTTTTTCAAGGATGTCTTTTTCCATGTCAGACTGTGCCTCTTTAAATAAACCATACATTTCTCATAGCGTCATACCACAGGAAGCCAGAGAAGTGAACTCTGTTGTTCTAAGCTAAATTTTAGGAAGGGCTTCCCTCTTACTCTAGGAAGTCCTCAGAAATGTCCCTAAGCAGTTGGTGGTGCATGAAGGCAGAGAGGATGGGCCCACAGCTCCACAGTAATGGCTTGGGAAAGATTTAAGCCCCTAATTCTTGGGCTTCATAACTAGCCATTCCCTTTCCATGTACTAATAACCATAGGAAATAATGGTGTGGATACGAGAGAGTTCATTAAAATACCTTTAATGGCACTGTAACAAATGGTTATGCTGTACATTGACTGGAGCATGAGGTCTACATTTCTACTACACATGGATCAGGTTCCTCAAAAAGAAAATGTTGTGAAAGGAGTCAATTAAGGCATAAGAAAAATATTCATGTTGGGCACAGTGGCTCACACCTGTAATCCCAGCACTTTGGGAGGCCGAGGTGGGAGAATCACTTGAGGTCAGGAGTTCGAGACCCACCTGGCCAGCATGGTGAAACCCCGTCTCTACTAAAAATACAAAAATTAGCCAGGTGTGGTGGCACATGTCTGTAATCCCAGCTACACAGGAGACTGAGGAAGGAGAATTGCTTGAACCCAGGAGTCAGGGGTTGCAGTGAGCCGAGATTGTGCCACTGCACTCCAGCCTGGGTGACAGAGCGAGACTCTGTCTCAAAAAAAAAAAAAAGAAAAAGAAAAGAAAAGAAAAGAAAGAAAAAGAAAGAAAAAAAGGAAAGAAAGAAAGAAAAGAAAGACAAACATTCATTAGTCAAGTTACATTATCAATGCATAATAGTTCCAATAAGTACTTAATTTAGAATCTAGCAGAAAATATATAAATGCCTATAGCAATTAATACTTACTAGACCCTCATTATGAGCCAGGATCTCTATTAAGTGCCATTTTACATGGTATCTAACAACAATTAAATAAGGGATGTATTTTTAGCTGGCCTCATTTATAGATGAGGAGAGGGACTTGCAAAGGTTACAAGGTCGTAAGCCATTACAGCTTCCATCGTGTGCATGTTCCCATATTCACTGTAGAAATGGAATGCTGACACAGGATGTGCTAGAACCACATGCTACGGCAGCAGCCAAATGCCATTTTTGGAACACGGATCCTGCTTCACATTAGGAAAGCAAAAACAGCTATTAAGAGCAATTTCTAGGCCGGGCACAGTGGCTCATGCCTGTAATTCCAGCACTTTAGGAGGCCAAGGCAGGCGGATCACCTGAGGTCAGGAGTTCAAGACCAGCCTGGCCAATATGATGAAACCCCATTTCTACTAAAAAATACAAAACAACTAGCTGGGTGTGGTGACATGCACCTGTAATCCCAGCTACTTGGGAGACTGAGGTGGGAGAATCACTTGAACCTGGGAGGCGGAGGTTGCAGTGAGCCGAGATCATGCCACTGCACTCCAGCCTGGGCATGACGGAGCGAGGCTCTGTCTCAATAAATAAATAAATATATAAATAAATAATTAATAAATAAGCAATTTCTGGTTCTCTGACCAAGGATGAGGGTGGCAAGAAAAATTATGACGAGAAGTAGGAAGCCCACACCAGAATTTAGGAAAGGCACTGTTTTTCCTTTGCCCAGTTAGTTTAGCTAATAAGAAAGATGGCAGAACATGCAGGAGGAAGGGTGAGGCTTCACCAATGCATTTGTTGACCGTAAGATTTTAATCAGAAATGAAAAGTCAAAGCCTGCTCTTCATATTTACAGCTTTTAAAATTAGAATGTTCTCTCTCCTGCCTCTGTCTCCTTTCTTTCTGCCTTCCCTCTGCGCGGCGAGACAAAGTAGCAAATGTAAGAAGCCACACTTTGCTCACTTCTGCTTGCCAGCACAATGTCACAAAACCCCTGACTCTGTGACAACATGCAGCTCTTGGGAGGGATGAGTTGAAGACAGAGCAGGATAGAGCACATGGCCCCCCACATCTCTTGCCTGAGCTATTACATTCCTTAAATGATAAAGGCCCCAGCCTTGCCTTTTCCTACACATAAGATAACATCTAACAGGGTTGTGATTAGGCTTTTATAAACTATTACCAAAAGTACGTTCGTAATCTATAACCAGATATACTCCTACACCTAAACTGTGATGTGATCTTGCGCGTACTGAATCTCCACCACCTGTATATGAACTGGGAACTAAAATACTCAGCCTGTAGTTCTCAGTAAGACTCCTGAACAAAATGAACTTTAATTCTTTAAAAGCTTGACTTTTTTCTTTAGTCAACATTTTCTATAAGCAAAACACTCAGTCAAAAGCTTAAAAAGCACACACCCATAGCCTGGTTTTCCTTTGTCCCTATTCACTTAGAGGAAACTAACGTTATTTGCACTCACTGAATTCCAGCTGAGCTAGGAAATGCCCTTCCCACTGGTTGATTCACTCACTCCAATTCTTCTCCATCTCAATTCCACAGGCTCTTATTATTTAAAAAAAAAAATTTTTTGAGACAGAGCCACACTCTGTCACCAGGCTGGAGTGCAGTGGCACGATCTCGGCTCACTGCAACCTCGGCCCCTTGGGTTCAAGCGATTCTCCTGCCTCAGCCTCCTGAGTAGCTGGAACTACAGGCACGTGCCACCACGCCTGGGTAATTTTTGTATTTTTAGTACAGACAGGGTTTCATCATGTTGGCCAGGCTGGTCTCGAACTCCTGACCTCAGGTGATCCTCCCGTCGGCCTCCCAAAGTGCTGGGATTACAGGTGGGAGCCACTGTGCCTAGCATTATTATTAATATTTACAAATCCCAAGTCTGGCCAGACTGCTTTGTCTTGCTCAGACACCACTGATGACTGCCCACTGACTAAGTCCTTGACAAGTGCCCTTCTTTCTATCTCCGGCCTGCCTCCTCAGATCCACTGTCTCCTATTAGACCTCACTTCACCCCAGGCTCGAGCCACATCAAGAAGCTGTCTGCTCTTCCCCAGGAACATGCCATTCACTCTGCAATTCCTGTGACTATACCTAGAACACCTCCATCTCTGTTGTTCACGATAAGAATTAACATTTCTTAGGACCCACCTTAGGCCAGGTGCCGTGGCTCACACCTGTAATCCCAGCATTTTGAGAGGCCGTGGTGGGCAGATCGCTTGAGCTCAGGAGTTCAAGGTCAGCCTGGGCAACATGGTGAAACCCCATTTCTACTAAAAATAGAAAAAAAATAGCTAGGCGTGGTGGCACATGCCTGTGCCCCAGCTCCTCACGGGGCTGAGGCAAAAGGATCTCTTGAGCCTGGAAGGTTGAGGCAGCAGTGAACCCTGATCATGCCACTGCACTTCCAGCCTCAGTGACAGAGTGAAACCCTGCCTCAAAAAAAAAAAAAAAAAAAAAAAAAAAAAAAAAGGCCCATGTTAAATTTATCCTGAGAGTTCCTTTCAGTACCGCCCTTTCTTCTCCTATCCCCACTCCATGTATGACACAATTAACCATTCTTCTTTCGAGGGTCTTATAACATTAGTATGGATAGAGGGAAGCCAGAAGAAAATGATAATGTAAAAACAGAAAAAAACCCCAAAAACCAGTCTTATAACATTCTGGAAATCCTTTTCTTAAGGGATATCCAAATCATTGGGACCTTTTCTTTTCCCCATATTTTTTCACTCCCAATGGGTGGACAAGAGAGAACCATTTCCCTGATTTTTTTATTCTACCCTAACACATCCCATGCTTTGCCTGCTCTAGAGAAGGAACTCATTAAACCTCTACTTAATAGAAGTGAATTGGGCAAGTCACAACTTCTGAGACTGTTTCTTCATTTGCAACATGCTGAGATTCTCAAGATTCTGTATGCGGTTGTTGCAGGGATCAAATGGATAAATGAGGGGTAATGTGTACTAAAAGCCAGAGAGCACTGTATGGGTATATGGCAATATTGTTCCTTTAGCAGAGAAGCCACTTTATCTTCTTTTGTATCACACAGAATGAAGGACTACATGTTTTAAAGGCAGCTGGAGGACTATGAAGCCGCCACTGCACTGTGAACCAAGGATCTGGCAAAAAGAACAAAATAAAACACATGGATATGTTGTCTACACTCCAAGCCAGTCATATTCATTTCATACTATATCCTATTGACATCCAGAATCCAGCTGGACTTTCTAGGGATTATTATCTTTGAATCTGTGTCAATAAATCCTAACACCACATAAAAGGCTATGCCTAGAAGGAACAAGCCCTATTAATCAGAATTCCTCCCTTGCATAAACATTGCTGCTAGGATCCATAGAAATTCAAGTTAAAAGAGGGAATATGGAGTGGGGCAGGGGCTGGGCATGGTGGCTCACACCTGTTACCCCAGCACTTTGGGAGGCCAAGGTGAGCAGATCACCTGAGGTCAGGAGATCGAGGCCAGGCTGCCCAACATGGCGAAACCCCATCTCTACTAAAACTACAAAAATTACCCAGACGTGGTGGTAGGCGCCGGTAATTCCAACCACTCAGGAGGCTGAGGCAGAAGAATCACTTGAACCAGGGAGGCAGAGGTTGCAGTGAGCTGAGATCGCAACTTTGCACTCCAGCCTGGGCAACAAGAGCGAAACTGTCTCAAAAGAAAAAAAAAAAAAAGGAAGTGGGGGCAGGAATCAAAACGTCCTAATTCTAAAATGTGGATAAAACCTCAAGAAAATAGTTACTGTCTTAACACAGACCTATTGCAGTGATACTTGAATCTCAGTTATTCAGTGCACTCCTTTTTTTTCAGCTGCAGAAACCAAATAAGGATTAATCAGACTACAGGGTAAGCAAAGTAATTCTCAGAAGATCAACTACTTTTAGGTGAATTACCTCCCAAGAAGATGTTCTTTCTGACTGGATTTTTTTTTCCTGGTATCAAGCATTCTATAAGAAGTATTCTGTTGGCTGGAGTTCTATATACCATCTGTCCTATATGTAGATTTTTACATTTTATATACTATAAAATAAAATAATTCAAACGGCTTAAAAAAAAAAAAAAAGGAAAAAGAAAAACAGAGCTCCTAGGTGAAGGGGTGGCCTGCCCCTCCACACCTGAGGGCGTTTCTCATTAGGTGGAACGAGAGACTTGAGAAAAGAAATGAGACACAGAGACAAAGTATAGAGAAAGAAGTGTTCAGCATACAGAGGACCCGCGCCGGCACAGGTCTCTGAGTTCCCTCACTATTTATTGATCATTATCTTTACCATCTTAGAAAAAGGGAAGTGGCAGGATAATAGGATCATCATAGGGAGAAGGTCAGCAGTAAGACATATGAATAAAGATCTCTGTGACATGAACAAGTTTAAGGAAAAGTGCTGTGCCTTGATATGCATATGCAAACATCTCCATAAACCTTTTTAGTGCATAAAGAGCAGCATTGCCTCTAACATATCCCACCTTCAGCCCTAAGGCGGTTTTCTCCTTTCTCAGTAAACAGAACAATCCGGTTTTACACCGAGATGTTCCATTGCCCAGGGACAGGCAGGAGACAGATGCTTTTCTCTATCTCAACTGCCAAGAGACCTTCTTTCCCCTTATACTAGTCCTCCTCAGCATAGACCCTTCACGGGTGTCAGGCTGGGGGACAATCAGGTCTTCTCCTTCCCATGAGGCCATATTTCAGACTATCACATGGGGAGAAACCTTGGACAATACCTAGCTTTCCTAGGCAGAGGTCCCTGTGACTTTTGGCAGTGTACGTGTCCCTGGGTAGTTGAGATTAAGAGAATGGTGATGACTTTTCACAAGCATACTGCCTTCAGGCACTTGTTTAACAAAGCACACCCTGCACAGCCCAAAATCCAGTAAACCTTGAGTCACCACAGCACATGTCTCTTCCAAGGACAAGGTTGGGGGTAGGGTCACAGATTAACGGCATCTCAAATACAGAACAAAATGGAGTCTCTTATGTCTACTTCTTTCTATATAGACACAGTAACAGTCTGATCTCTTTCTTTTCCCCACACTAAGGATTTAAAAATGTCTTACCTCCTTGGGGAAAAAGGGTCCAAGTATAGAATAGCACATCATGGAACCCAAGTTCATCGAAGCTGCCGATATCAGTACAAAAACCTGTTCTCTCGAAAGCCACCTGGGAGTCTCTCCTGCACTTCCTGCAGGATCATCACCTTGAATGCAAACATGCAGCAATTAGGTATATAATTGAGACTACTGATCAAAATACACAAATGTGATTTCTGTGCACATATGTTGCACTCTGAAGATATCATTTGCTGAGCTTAGGGCTATTTTGAATATAGCACATTTGATCAAATGGAACACAATCCTTGTACATTACTGCAGTTTTGAAAACATACTGCTTTTATTTACATACTATTCTTTACTAGAATTTAAATGCAGAAATCATCAAGCTATCTGATCTGTTTCACCTTCACTTTAAAGTCTGTTTCTCTGGTCTTTAATAACCCTTCAAGAAAGATGAGGTGGCAGGGTGATCTCCAAAGGGTGATGCTCTCTGAAGCATAATGTCCTTATTTTCTCAAGTTACTTGAATCATATGCTACATGAACTCAATGTTTCAAGCATGTAATGTTAACTTATTAAGATTTCTGGCCGGGCGCAGTGGCTCACGCCTGTAATCACAGCACTTTGGGAGGCCGAAGCAGGCGGATCATGAGGTCAGGAGATAGAGACCATCCTGGCTAACACGGTGAAACCCGGTCTGTACTAAAAATACAAAAAAATTAGCTGGGCACGTGGTGGCGGGCACCTGTACTCCCAGCTACTCGGGAAGCTAAGACAGGAGTATGGCGTGAACCCGGGAGGCCGAGCTTGCAGTGAGCGGAGATCCCGCTACTGCACTCCAGCCTGGGCAACAGAGGGAGACTCTGTACCAACAAACAAATAAACAAACAAACAAAAAACCCACAAAGATTTCTAAGGCAATATTGAAGTCAAATGAAGTGTAAATAGGAGAAAATAAGCGAAATCATTCAGCTGGTGAATTAATGTTTACAATGGTATGCTTCTGGATAGACAAGTCCCAAAATTCACAAATCAATACTTTTCTTACCCTAATTACTAGTCTTTTGCATCAGCTAATTTAACACATTTCCAGGGCTAAATTGTCATTTAAAAACACTAAATCAATTACTCAGAGTTCCAAATATCCAAGCAAATCTATCAGCCACTTATAAATTAAACTGTTTTTAGGAAAAACTTAAGAAAAATATATTTGCTTTGCTCTATTTGTCAGAGGTTGCCATTGCAGTCCAGAAGGGGAAAAAAAATCTGTGCAATATGAGGAAGTCTTATGAATCTTTGTAAATTGTTTGTAGTAGATGAGAAAGGGAAATGAAAGTTAAAAACAAAGGCAACAACACTGGGTACTTGAAAGGTAACGTTTTACATTTGCCTAATGGCATACTTATTTGAATGCATTAAACACACAGTACTTAAAAGCAGAGGCATAGGTTAGAATGTCATTAGATACCGTGACACACATCCAGTCCTGGAACTTTGCCCCGTCCAGAGAGAAAAGAAACGCTGGCCCGAACCCCACGATCAGGCCCCAGCCTTTTCCAATCTCTCGGAAACGAATCAAGCTAAAAGCAATTCAGTCGTTGCTAAAGAGACAGGCCCGAAGCCGCCGCTGGGCTCCGGGCTCCCGGCCACTCAATTCATGGTCACCTCCTGGTGCGCGTGGGCCCTCCAGGTCACCCGGCGCGTCCATCCCTGGTGCGTGGAGTCCTGAGCCCCACCTCCCGAGTTCAAGCCACGTCCTTGGACTCGACCTCCAAGGAGCCACTGGCACTCCGGCGGGCGACCGCTGCTCAGCTGGAACCTGGCATTCCCGACTCCCTGTGGGCAGCGATCCGCCCAGCCCGGAGCTCCGCAAAGCCTTCCAGGACTCTGCGTCCCCCGGAGGCGGCCGGGGGCGGGGCAGGGGTGGAGCAAGGCTCCTTTTTTTTTTTTTTTTTTTGCCCCCCCCATTATCTTAATCCACCACCTCAGCTGCTATATCATGGTGTCCTTTTTCATTCTGTGAGAGAGAGAGAGTGAAAAAAGATGAATCTATATTCCATACAGTTGTACCCCCCTCTATCTTAAAATAAGTTCAATTTATTCCTACGAAACGAAAGAAAGGAAGCTTACGTAGAAACAGAAAAGGTAGGGAGTACGTCAACTGAAAGACACAAAAGTGAATTAGAAAATTAGGTTTATACAGGACCTTTGAAAGAGTGAATTATTTTTCACAGTGGGTAAATGCGGTAGTGTTCGTAATTATTGAAGCCAGACACTATTGAACTGGAAATGAATTAACCAATATGAAGCACCTGTAGTCGAAAAATATTTGCAAGAATACTAACGAAGCATGGTGAAGTGGCTAGGAGTGCGACCTCTGGAGGTAGGTGCCGGGGTTTCAAGTCAGAGCACTTACTGGCTGTGTGTAACTTTGGATGACAAGGTCAGTTTCTCTATCTGTACAACTGAGATTATAATGTTTATCTTGTAGAGTGGCTGTGAGCATTGGCGATAAAGTGTGTTAGTAGCTAGCACATGAACATGATGGCTACTACCTTACTCTCACACTCACAGTTTTCTTGCACAAAAAATAGGTTTCACTTATTTTCACCTTTTTTACCATTTGGGAAGTGTTAAATCTTGAGGACTAGGACTAGCTGGGCGCAGTGGCTCATGCCTGTAATCCCAGCACTTTGGGAGGCCAAGGTGGGCAGATCACCTGAGGTCAGGAGTTCTAGACCAGCCTGGTCAACATGGTGAAACTCTGTCTATACTAAAACTACAAAAAAAAAAAAAAAACAATAGCTGGGCGTGGTGGCGGGTACCTGTAATCCCAGCTACTCAGGAGGATGAGGCAGGAGAATCATTTGAGGCAGAGGTTACAGTGAGGCAAGATCCCAAAGAATTGTGTGAGGGTGGCTTTATCAACTGAGAATCTGCCTCAGATCCACTGTACAAGGTTGATTCCAATACATGGGATGGTGGATAGTAAATTTGTAATTACTGGGCCTCTTCACTCCAGCCTGGGTGAAAAAGTGAAACTCCTTCTTAAATAAATAAATAAAAAGAAGTTTAAGGACTGGGAAATTCTTGATTTGAAGCCAAACCAAAACAAAAGACTGAATTAGCACTTTGTGCCAGGCATTATCAATTTAAAGATGAATGAACCCATCCAGACTCTGCCCTCAAGTAGCACACCTTCTAGCAGATGAAATTCACACTAATAATCTATTATAATGCAATCGGTTGTATATAAACATATTGCAAGAACCATTTACTTTGGCAAATGGGTCCTGGATGACTTCCTGAGGAAGTGATGTTACCTTGGTTCTTGAAGGTTATGTAAAAATTCCCCAGTGGGCGAGTTGTGAAGGAGAACCTAGAGAACCACTCTGAACAGAAAGTTCCACTCTAGGCTGGGCGTGGTGACTCATACCTGTAATCCCAGCACTTTGGGAGGCCCAGGTGGGCAGATCACGAGGTCAGGAGATCGAGACCATCCTGGCCAACATGGTGAAACCCCATCTCTACTAAAATACAAAAAATTAGCCAGCGTGGTGTTACACGCCTGTAGTCCCAGGTACTCAGGAGGCTGAGGCAGTGGAATCGCTTGAACCCAGGAGGTTGCAGTGAGCCGAGATCACACCACTGCACTCCAGCCTGGCAACAGAGCAAGACCCTGTCTAAAAGAAAAGAAGAGAAAAGAAAAAAGAAAAGAAAAGAGAAAAGAAAAGTTTCACTCTAGCAAAGGTTCCCTAAAGTAGCCTTGTGAAATCTTTATGCTCTAACCCCTGACAGTTTCTCCAATCTCATTTAACTCTATGCTTTCTCTTCAATCTAACATCTGTAGAGGGAAATTTTCTTGAACGATTTATTTGATGATTACATTTCCTCTTTTATTTTCTTTCTGGACTGTGCTTTATGTGGATATTGGCTCACCCAAACTGGTCCTCTTATTTCCCTTTTTCTTCTCTCTCTCTCTTTTTTTTTTTTTTTTTTTTTTTTAGACAGGGTCTCACTCTGTTGCCCAAGCTACCACTACCATGACACTATCATGGCTCTCTCCAGCCTCAACCTCCTGGGCTCAACTGATCCTCCCACTTCAGCCTCCTGAGTAGGTGGGACTATAGGTATGTGCCGCCACGCCTGTCTAGTTATTATTTTTTCTTTTTTTTCCCCTCCATCTTATAGGAAGTATCCCTAATTGTACCTTGCCATCTGAATTTTTGCCAACCGAATCTTGCCAACTGTATCTTGCCAACTGAATGTTTCATTTCTGTTGCCATCTATTTCCTTATATCTCCATTCTCATTCCTCTCCCCATTTGCAATCATTCTTGCACGTTTAATGCAAATCTTGTTCTTTATGTTCTCAAAAAGAATCTGTGTTCTTATGTGTCCATCTATTTTTAATTTACATCAAGGCTATTCATATCCCTATCCTCCTCTCTTCCTCTAATCTCTACCTGTCATTCTCCCTTCAGATCATCAATTTTATAATCAAATATTATTACTGTGTTCGTTTTCTGGGGCTGCTGTACAAATCACCACAAATTGGGTAGCTTAGAACAAGGTCCTGGAGGCCAGAAGTTCAACATCAGTTTCACTGAGCCAAAATCAGGTGTCAGCAGGATCATGTTCCCTCTAGAGGCTCTAGGGAAGAGTCTGTTTCTTGCCCCTTGAAGCTTCTAGTGACTATTGGCATTTTGTGCTGCATCACCCTAATCTCTGTCTCTGGGATCACTGTGCCTCTTCTCTTCTGTGTGTCATCTTCGTTTGCCAGTCTCTTGTAAGGATATTTTGAATTAATTTAGGGCCCACCTGGATAATCCAGGATGATCTCTTCATCTCAAGTTCTCCAATTTAATCACATCTGCACAGACCCTTTTTTTCATATAAAGTAACATTTACAGGCTTCAGGGATTAGGATGTGGATGTATCTTTGGAATCCATTATCAGCCTACCACAATTATCTATTCATAGACATATATACACATATAGAGTATTTTTTTTCTTTACAAACTAAAACGGAGTAATATAGTCTTTGTTTAAATGCCACCTCCTCAGAGAAATTCAATCTTTATTATTTATTTATTTAATAATAGAGACGAGGTTTCACCATGTTGCCCAGGTTGGTGTCAAACTCCTGGACTCAGGCAATCCATCTGCCCTGGTTCCCCAAAGTGCTGTGATTACTGATTACTGCTGTGAGCCACCACACCTGACCAAGACATTCATTCTTTTTTTTTTTTTCTTTGAGATGGAGTTTCACTCTTGTTGCCCAGGCTGGAGAGCAATGGTGCCATCTTGGCTCACGGCAACCTCCGCCTCCTGGGTTCAAGTGGTTCTCCTGCCTCAGCTTCCCGAGTAGCTGGGACTACAGGCATGTGCCACCATGTCTGGCTAATTTTGTATTTTTAATAGAGATGGGGTTTCTCCATGTTGGTCAGCCTGGTCTTGAACTCTCGACCTCGGGTAATCCACCTGCCTCAGCCTCCCAAAGTGCTGGGATTACAGGCGTGAGCCACGGTGCCCAGCTAAGAAATTCATTCTTATCCCCTTATCCAAATACAGCCCCAGTCATCCTTTGTCCTTTCACCTTTCTATTTTTCTTCCTAGCACTTCTATCAGTCAGGGTTCTCTGTTGCTAATTTAAAAAAGCAACATTGGCTAATTTAAGCAGAAAATGAATTTATCATTGATTATTAGGTAACACATAGTATCATCAGGAGGATCACGCATACCACTTAGAGGCTAAGTGCCTAAAGTCACACCACCTAAGTGGTCCAGTATGCATAGCACTGCAACCCTGCTGGACGTACATCTCCAGCACATGCTGCCAATACCACTGGAGCCAGGTATAAGACATTGTAGTTAGAATATCATCCCCACTCCTCAAGAATGCTGCCACTCTCACCAGAAGAGGTTTTAGGTGGTGCTGGCTTCTTCCACTCACTTGCTTCCATTGCATATCAAGACCCGACATGTTTGAAGTCAGGCAGTAAAAAGTGTCCAACTACGTTCTTCTTTTCAAGAGTGGTTTGAATATTTTGGTTACTTTGAATTTCTAGAGAAATGTCACAATTAGCTCTCATATTCTCCAAACAACCTGGTGGAATTCTTACTGGTATTTTTTTTACTCCATGTATCAATTTGGGGAGAACTGATATTGAATCACTATTAAGCTTTTAATCCATGAACACAGTATATCTCTCCAATTATAAAGATATTTCTTTCATAACATTTTCACATTTTTCATGGTGTAGGTATTACATGCTTCATGTTAAATTTATTCCAAAATACCTTAGTTTTAGAAGCTACTAAAAATGGTATTTTTACATTTAAATTTCCAACAATTTGCTGATTATATATAAAAGTAAATGAACTTTTGTATGAATATGGTATCCTGCAATCTTGCTAAATTCCCTAATTAGTTCTAGTCATTGTTGTGTAGATTCTATTAGATTTTCTACATAAACAATTATGCCATCTGTGAATAGAGCTTTACTTCTTCCTTTTTGAAATGTACGCTTTTGTTTCTTTCACTTATTCTATTGCACTCACTAGGATGCCCAGTAAAATGGTGAATAAATGTGGTGGGAATGACAGCCTCACTTTGTTCCCAATCTCACAGGAAAAACACTTGGTCTTCCACTATAAAGTACGAAGTTAGCTGTAGATTTTTCACATGCGCCTTTCAGAGGATTAAGGATGCTATCTTCTATTCCTAATGTGTTGAGAAATTTTAAAATGAATTTGTGTTAAATTTTATCCAATAGTACTTCTGCGTCTACTGTACATGATTTTTCTTCTTTATTCTGTTAATATATTAAATTACACTGATCAATTGTCTAAGGTTAATTGTCTAATGTTAACCTTGCATTCTTGAGATAAATCTTGCTTGGTCAAGAAGTAGTCTCTTTTTTATATATTGCTGGATAAATTTGCTAATATTTTGTTAAAGATTTTTTTGTGTACGCTTATGAGTAATGTTGATCTGTAATTTCTTTTTATTTTCTTTTGTCAGGCTTTGGTAGTAAGTAATTCTGCACTCATAAAACAAGTCAAAAACTTCCCCTCCTCCAGTATTAACATGTATTAATTTGAGAAGATAGTCTACTTACATATAAGGTAAGTATTGATGGGATTGGGTTTATGTCTACCATTTTACTATTTGTCTTATATCTTCCCATCTGTTTTTTATTCATTTGTTTCTTTTTTTTTTTTAACCTTATTTTGGCTTATTTGGGAAAAAAATATTTTGAAATTCCATTGCAATTTATATGTTATCATTTTAACTATATTTCAACTATTTTTAGTCATTGCTTAGGGATTACAATATACACATTCTTAACTCTCCTGGTCCACTTAGAGCTAATATTGCAGCACTTCATGTAAAATGTAAGAACCTTGCAGATTGTTAGACTCATAGAGACGGCCTTACCCAGCAGCCACCTCTTCTCCCTTCATCCTTCATTCTTAGTTGTCATACGGATTATATCTATGAAGACACAAAGTTCATCATGCAATATTATAATTTTTACTTTAGCCATATGTACTGTTTAATCAAAAAGAAAAATATTCTGAAATTTACTCACATATTGACCATTTTCAGTGATCTTCATTCCTTCTGGAACATCTAAATTTTCCATCAGGTATCATTTTTCTTCAACATGAATAACTTTCTGTAACATTTCTTCAAGTATGAATCTTCTGGTGATTAGTTCTGTTAGTTTTTGTTTAGCTCTGAATGTCATCATTTTGTCTTCGTTCTGGAAGGGCCTTTTATTGAATATAGAAATATGGGTAAAAAGTTGTCTTTCAGCCCTTTCAAGATGTGATTCTGTTATCATTTGGCTCCTATCTTTTGAGAGAAATTAGTTGAATTTTGTATTATTGGTTTCCTGTATATGTCTTTTTTCCCCCAAATACTACTGTAATTTTATCTTTGAGTTTTAATATCTCACTTATGATATGCCCAGGTGTGTATACCTGTGTGTATTTATTCTTCTTGGGGTTCACTGGGCTTCTTGAATCTGAATTTATGTGTTTCACCAAATTTGGGAAGGTTTTGAATATTATTTTCTCTCTCTCTCTCTCTCTCTTTTTTTTTTCTTTGAGATGGAGTTTCGCTCTTGTTGCCCAGGCTGGAGTGCGGTGGCGTGACCTCAGTTCACTGCAACCTCCGCCTTCCAGGTTTTAAACGCTTCTCCTGTCTCAGCCTCCTGAGTAGCTGAGATTACAGTAATGCTCCACCATGCCCAACTAATATTGTATTTTTAGTAGAGAGGGAGTTTAACCAAGTTAGTCAGGAGTTCAATTGGTTAACCAAGTTTAATCAAGTTGAACTCCTGACCTTATGATCCACCTGCCTCAGCTTCCCAAAGTGCTGGGATTACAGGCATAAGCCACCGTGCTACCCTATGTATGTGTAGTTCAGGGTTCAGCCAGAGATTGAGGCAGAGTATACATGGAAAATTCTGGTTTTCCCCTCTCTGGCTCTCTCCTTTCTAGGATTTCCCCACTTTCTTCAATTTCCAGTGCCATGGTTATTCTAAACTCTTGTGATGGATAATACTGGGTGTCAACTTGATTGGATTGAAGGATACAAAGTATTGATCCTGGGTGTGTCTGTGAGGGTGTTGCCAAAGGAGATTAACATTTGAGTCAGTGGGCCAGGAAAGGCAGACCCACCATTAATCTGGGTGGGCATCATCTAATCAGCTGCCAGTCTGGCTAGAATATAAGCAGTTAGAAAATGTGAAAAGAGAAACTGGCCTAGCCTCTCGGCCTATACCTTTCTTCCATGCTGGATGCTTCCTGCCCTTGAACATTGGACTCCAAGTTCTTCAGTTTTGGGACTCGGATTGGTTCTCCTTGCTCCTCAACCTGCAGATGGCCTATTGTGGGACACTGTGATTGTGTAAGTTAATACTTAATAAACTCCCCTTATATATATGGTTCGGGTGCGGTGGCTCACGCCTGTAATCCCAGCACTTTGGGAGTCTGAGGTGGGTAGATCATCTGAGGTCAGAAGTTTGAGAGCAGCCTGGCCAACATGGTGAAACCCCGTCTCTACTAAAAATATAAAAATTAGCCAGGCATGGTGGCACATGCCTGTAATCCCAGCTACTCAGGACGCTGAAGCAGGAGAATCGCTTGAACCCAGGAGGCAGAAGTTGCAGTGAGCTGAGATCATGCCATTGTACTCCAATCTGGGCAACAGAGCAAAACTCTGTCTCAAAAAATATACATATATATACAAAATATATATATAATATTTTATATGTTATATACATATATAACATATAAAATATAATATATAACATATATAATATATAATATGCACAACATATAAAATGCAATATATAATATGTTATATTTTTATATACATATAAAAATATATATATTCCATTGGTTCTGTCCTTCTAGAGAACCCTGACTAATACAACTCTGTTCTCTGGTTTTTAAGGTATTACAACTGAGGAACTCTATTAGTTGTTCCATGTAGCACTGACTAAGGGTGTCCTCATGCTAACACTCATAAAAATGGAAAATAAGCCAGTGTCATTCCTTCCTCTCAGTGTTGGTCCCCACATCTATCCCCAAATTCCGTCACTCTCCAGTGTCTTCAGGTAGTTATTTTTTGTTTTGATACATTTTCAGAGTTACATTAGTTATCTGCAAGAAGGATAGTCTTGCAGAACCTCCTACTAATTAATATTTGTTGTATTTTATTAAACTAATAATCTGTGATGAATTGAGTGAAAAATCCTCAGATAGATAGTCATTTTGTAAAGCACTGCCTTAAGAGACTTTTGATGAGGTCCTATAACCGAGACCCCTGGAACTATTACATTCCTACCATTCCCTAGACCTGACTGCTCAAACAAACCGTTCTATTCTTACTATTCCCTAGACCTGGCTGCTCAAACAAACTGTTCTATTCTCTGGGCCATCCAGTACATTTCCAACGAATTCATTTTAAAATGTTGGCCACAGCTCATTCTGCTGCTTGGAAAGAATTATCACTGACACAGTATTATTCAAATCTCCTACAATGAACATGCTTACTTATTCTAATATTTAAAAAGCAAGGCCGGGCGCGGTGGCTCAAGCCTGTAATCCCAGCACTTTGGGAGGCCGAGACGGGCGGATCACGAGGTCAGGAGATCGAGACCATCCTGGCTAACACGGTGAAACCCCGTCTCTACTAAAAATACAAAAAACTAGCCGGGCGAGGCGGCGGGCGCCTGTAGTCCCAGCTACTCGGGAGGCTGAGACAGGAGAATGGCGGGAACCCGGGAGGCGGAGCTTGCAGTGAGCTGAGATCCGGCCACTGTACTCCAGCCTGGGCAGCAGACCGAGACTCCGTCTCAAAAAAAAAAAGCAATAGCTGTTATTTACAAATGAAGACATCATCTGTAAGTTGGAGACATAGGAGGGAAGCGGGCATTAACTACAGCTCATAGTCATGTGGATAAAGTCAAGTGAAATCAGAAAACTAATATAGCAGACAGCATAGATGTTCAACATTTACTAACAGTGAAAATTGTTTGAAAATAATGATGTAGAATACTGAAACCGAAAAAGTGCTTAAAGGGATCTCGTATAATTGCCTACTTCATTTTGCAGATGAAGTACCTGAGATCCAGAGATTGGAAGTCTCTTGACCAAGGCTACAGAGTCAGAAAATGGTAGAGAGGAGGATCTACATCGAGTCCTGGAATCACCAGTCTGCCCTTCACATTCATTTGTAGTGTTAGAACCAGTTATAAAAATAGGACTTTTTTTTTTTTTTAATGTAGTTTCAGTTATAAGGATAGGAGTGGTACTGACTTCATTATAATGATTCCCTAATAAGAAGTGCAGGCATCAAATACATTTTAGAGCATCAGGACCCATTTTCAAAAGAAACGTTGCACAGATAACAGCAGAGGAAGCAGCAGAGAGGGCTGGAGTCTCAACCACACAAGCCCTCTTTGTATCCTAAGGGAATCAATTTAATGTTAATTTAAGCTTTGCTCTACCCGCCACTACTCTTTATTTCATTTATAAATTACGGTGTAGTGGCCAGGTGCAGTGGCTCATGCCTGTAATCCCAGCACTTTGGGAGGCTGATTCGGGTGGATCATCTGAGGTCAGGAGTTTGAGACCAGCCTGGCCAATGTGGTGAAACCCTATCTCTACTAAAAATACAAAAATTAGCCAGGCGTGGTGGCAGGTGCCTGTAATCCCAGCTACCCGAGAGTCTGAGGCAGGAGAATTGCTTGAACCCGGGAGGCGGAAGTTGCAGTGAGCCGAGATCGTGCCACTACACTCCAGCCTGGACGACAAAGTGAGGCTCTATCTCAAAAACAAAAAACAAAAACAAAAAAAAATAAAACTGTGTAGTTGGTTTATAATTAGTTTATTTATAAAAATCAGCCAGGTTTGGTGGCAGGCGCCTGTAATCCCAGCTACACGGGATAATACTTATGAAGTATTATCTCTAATTATATTCCATAGTATGTTTGTTTAGTTTCCTTGAACTCTAAGTCAGCCCTGTAGTGTGCTGTTACAGTACCCAAGAGTTCTGGGTAACATCTGGTAGCAAAAAAAAAAAAAAAAAAAGTGGATGGTTGGGCACAGTGGAGTTCAAGATCGGCCTGTGCAACAGAGCAAGATGCTGTTTCTAAAGAAAGAAAGAAAAAAAACCACCAGATAAAAACTACAAAACAAGCATGTGAAGATATATTCTTACTAAGACTTGTGAAAACTTAGATGATAATTACACAAAACCCTCCAAAAATATAAGCTATTGGCACAGGCTTCATACTTAGCTATATAATCATCTAACCCCATTCTCCCCTACAACCTTGTTTTCACTTAACAAACATGTTAACTTTACAAGCTACTACCGACAGCCTTTATTAGTCTATTCTACTCTTGCTAATCCATCTGCTTTCTTATTTTCTGTTTTTTTCTCTCTTTGCTACTTCTCTTTTTCCTTTAATTCTTCCTTCGATGTAATGGGATTCTATTCAAATCTTTCTTCAGCTATGACTAATTTTTCTTCATTATGTTTAAAACTACATGGTATAATAAATGAGAGTTAAGCCTATATGTTCCTGAGTTGCAGCAGTAGAGTATGTTTTAATTTTTTCTCCTATTTCTTATCACTCATCCATTGTATTTAGTTTCTACTCCCTACCCCAAAGGTAGGGACACTTGAAGTTTTCAAATTAAAAGTGATTTCCTGGGATGCTCAAAGCTTCCAACTAACTCACAACAGATGCTAATTTATTACGGTAGTCCTCAACATGGCTTTCCTTTAAGTATGACATCTACTCAAGAGGCTTTTTAAAATTTTGTTTATTTTTTTTGAGACGGAGTTTTGCTCTGTGGCCCAGGCTGGAGTGCAATGGTGTGATCTCTGCTCACTGTAACCTCCGCCTCCTGGGTTCAAGCGATTCTCCTGCCTCAGCCTCCTGAGTAGCCAGGATTACAGGCGCCTGCCACCACACCTGGCTAATTTTTGTATTTTTAGTAGAGACAGGGTTTCACCACGTTGGCCAGACTGGTCTCAAACTCCTGACCCCGTGACCCGCCCGCCTCAGCCTCCCAAAGTGCTGGGATTACAGGCTGAGCCACAGCACCTGGCCCCAGGAGGTTTCTTTAATCTTATTTCACTCAGTGAATTCATTCAGTACACATGTGTTTAGCCTCCAATATGCAATTCACTGTACTAAGTGCTGGATGGTTTCGGACAGGAGAAAGGTAATATTTAAGAACCTTTCCATGTATTTTCATGTGAAGTTCTTTATAAGGTAAATTACTTTACAGGCATAGTGGTAAACACTTTAAATGCCTATCTCATTTAATCCTCACAGAAATATTATAGCATTACCACCATTTTACTAGCTCAGAAAGAAAATAACTTGCCAAAGGTCACAAAGTAAGCTGGAATTTTAACCCTGCACAGTTGGGTCCTCCTGACCACTCCATGATATAAAATCATGATTATGTCTCAGCCCGGTTTTTCTCTCCAGCTCTGGTCTTCCAAGTAAGTTTTTTTGCAGTTCATTTCAAAAATGCTTTCTTTCATTTGATCATTCTATATCTCCTCCTTCTTTGTCATCTGTTATGAGTTGAACTGTGTTCCCTCAAAATTCACATGTTGAAATCCTAACACCTTCTACTTCAGAATAAGACCTGATTTGGAATAGGTTTGTTGGAGATGTAATCAGTTAAGAGGAGGTCATACTGGAGCAGGTGGGCCCCTAATCCAATATGGCTGATATTCTTATAAAAAGGAAACATTCGGACGCAAACTCAGACATGCACACAGGAAGAACATCATGCAAAGATTGGAGTTATGCTAACACAAGTCAAGGAACACCAAGATTGCCAACAAACTTCCAGAAGCTAGGAAAGAGGCGTGAAATGGATTCTTCCTCACACCCACAGAAGGAACCAACTCACCCAACACTTTGACTTCAGACTTCCAGCCTTCAGGACTATGAGATAATAGATTTCTGTTGGTTAAGCCACCCAGTTTGTGGTACTTTGTTATGGCAGCCCTAGTAAACTACACATTTACACTTAGATAATTCAGAAATCCAAATGCAAATTTTTCTGCCTAACAGCAATATTCCCTTCGTCCATCTATATAGTTTTTAGCACAGCGGGATAGAACCAGTTGTACTGTTGCCAAACCAGAGATGAAAAGAGTAATTTTTGAATTCTCAGCAATCTCCTTTCCACATTCTGGCAATCAATCAAATGACTGAAGGGTTAGGAGCACAGGCTTTGAAGTCCACTGAGCTTAAATACCAGCTTCCACATTTATTAGCTGTGTGATCTTGGGCAACTACCTAAACCTTGGCTTCCTGACCTGTTAAAGTGGGCTAATACCATCACTACCAGATACAGTCTCTATAACAATAAAGGGGAAAAATGCCTGAAAAGAATTTAGCACCTTACCTGGCATATAGAAAAAGTGAAACAAGTTACCTGTTACTATCAGTATTGTTCCTAAAACAAACTTTAGAATACATTTGGTTTCCATATGTGTGTCAGATTCATATTTGTGCACATGATGTGTTATACTCTGCTGGTATAAGAGTGACCAGTCACTAACCTCTGTGTAGTCTCCCACCTTTACCAGTCTCAGAAATTGAGAGGAGGTAACCTTAAAAATGTGAACTAGGAGGTTGGGCGCAGTGACTCACACCTGTAATCCCCGCACTTTGGGAGGCCAAGGTGGGCGGATCAACCAAGGTCAGGAGTTCGAGACTAGCCTGGCCAACATGGTGAAACCCCTGTTTCTACTAAAAATACAAAACTTAGCCAGGCATAGCGGTGGGTGCCTGTAATTCTAGCTACTCGGGAGGCTGAGGCAGGAGAATCGCTGGAACCCGGGAGTCAGAGGTTGGAGTGAGCTAAGATCCCGCCACTGCACTCCAGCCTGGGTGACAAGAACAAAACTCCATCTCAAAAAAAAAAAAAAAAAAACACAACAGTGAACTAGGAAAATCTATATTAAAGAACCCCTGTATCACCAGTGTGCCCTTTGACTTCATTTTGGGGGTTAGAGCTGGTTTTATAAGTAGGACTTAAAAAAAAATGTAGCTCCAGGTCTAAGGAGGGAGGTTTGTGTGAAAGGACATTTAGTGCAGTGAGATATTAAAGCAGAGATCCACGATGTCTGAGTCAACAGAACAGATTAGCAGCTGCTAAAAGATAGAGACCAAGTCTGAGTTGGCTGGTACTGGGAACAACTGCTTTAGCTAACAAGACACTTGATCATTTCCCCCCATGTAAATATGCTGTTTGCCAGTGATTGTTTTCACATTTAGGTTTCCCAAATTCCCTGCTTCTTCCTTAAAAACTTTTTTGGGGAAGGAATCTAATATGCTTAGCATATTAACTTTACTATCTTTAGATAATAAGAAATATGCTGAAAGATTATTTGCCACATTCTCCTTAAAAAATACAAACGTGTTAACTATAACCTCCAAAATAGGCAAGAAGGCCTTCACGCCTTTGCCCCTACACTTTCATCCATTTAGAATACCGTGTCCTCTCCTTCCATGCTCGCCGATTTGGAATCCCTTAGTTTTTGTTTTGCTGCCAGAAGCCTGAGGTCCTCTTCTTACCTTTCCACACCATCCCCCACTCCCTAACCCCCTGTCACTTTTATCTCCTCTGTGGCCCTGAGGTATTCTGATTTTTGTCTCAAATCTTATTCCCACCACAAACAAACCAGGGCAGCAGGAATGAATCCTTATCTTTATAAATTCCGCGTTTTCTTTTTTTTAATCAAAAGCTCAATAAACATTTGCCTGAGTTACTGACAGAGAAGCAGCTTGAACGCTTTAAAAATGAAACTGAAACCAACGGAAAATCTAAAACTGAACTCTATCAGTTTATTAACATTACAGCAGGTCTCTGTTATGATGAACTCCCTGGCGCTCTTACCGCGTTATCCAGTTTTGTTTTTTTTCGCCGCACTCACCAGTCTAACACTATCTGTTCACTGGATTCACAGCGCTGGCACGTGCCAAGCGCCTAATAATTGCTCACTGGATTGGCGGCTGACTACTCAGGAGAGGAAATTAAACACAAAGGCAGTATTGATCATATTCAGTAGTGTTTCGTGCGTTTGCTTTGGAAGTGGGGATTGGGGAATGGTCAATCATTTCCAAATTTATAATGTTGCTTCCCGTAAGAAAATGGATTCCTCCAAGACCGGATATTTCATGTCTATAGTCCTGGCCCTGCGTCAGGCACATTGTAGGTGTTGAAAATGCACCTAAGGAATTCTGATTTGCGCGGGACTGTGTATTCCGAGCACAATCCATTCTTAAAAACCAAACAAAGCAGAACAAACTTCGTTCAGAAGCGACTCCCCCTATATTTAGAAACTAGAATTGAACCCCTGACTGCAGGGTCCCCCTTTACCAACACACCGCAGGGAAAGTGCTTAGAAATAGTGGAAGCAGCCGGGGGCAGTGGCTCACGCCTGTAATCCCAGCACTTTGGGAGGCCGAGGCGGGAGGATCACCTGAGGTCAGGAGTTCGAGACCAGCCTGGCCGACATGGTAAAATCCCGTCTTTACTAAAAATACAAAAAATTAGCCAGGCGTGGTGGCAGGCGCCTGTAATTCCGGCTACTCGGGAGGCTGAGGCAGGAGAATCGCTTGAAACCGGGAGCCAGAGGTTGCAGTGAGCCGAGATCGCGCCGTTGCACTCCAGCCTGGAATAGTGAAAGCATGTTGGTTCTCGTTTCATGAAGACAAAGATGACGATCACACCCACAACGACACAATCATGGGGGTCTCTCAGGGTGACTTAGGAGCGAAGGAACAAAATGCGCTGCCGGGGAAGACTGGGTCTTGTGGAAGCGCGGGGAAAGTAGAACGTGGTGTGGAAAGGGTTAAAACTGGCGCTCGGCGGGATACAAGGCTCCAGGTGCCTTAAAGACCACGCGGACCAACTTGTTTGTCTGCTGTCGCGCTCCGTAGAATGAGTTCCCTGGGCCTCGGTGGGCCACGCCCGCTCAAAGAAGGACAACGCGAAGCTGCCCACGTAGTGCCTGTTGCACTCGCCAAGGACTGGCCTGGCAGACACAGAAAACTCGCAGTACTCTTGCCTCAGAACAGCCTGAATCCGGAAACAGAAAGTCCCCAGGCCCGGCACCGCAGGAGCCACCTCTTTCGAGGGTGGGAGTGCACATGCGCACAGGGGGCCTGAAAAACCCTTAAATACCGTCATGCGGGCTGATGAGGCCTCTTTCCCTGCCGCCGCGGAGTCGCGCGGAGGCGGAGGCTTGGGGTAAGTTTAGCGAGGCGGCAGGGGTGTATTGGTTGTGATTCGTGGCTCGTTGTGTTTTTACAGGGGTTGGTTATAAGTATCTGGTTCTCTAGCAGGTCAATGCTTTTGTTTTTCAGTGCGTTCAAGATTCCGCTTCACCCGTAACCCACCGCCATGGCCGAGGAAGGGTGAGTCCAGGGGCCGGGTTTGGAGTTGGGGTCGGGTTTCGGCTGAGGCGTGGGCCTGGAGTTGGCGGAGCAGGACTGGGTCGAACGGGTCGCCGTAAGCGCATCTGTTGTACACTTAGGCCTTTTCTGAGTTCAAGGCCTTATGTGGTGTGAGGATTTTAACTGATGGTTCTGATGTGTCGTGTTTCAGCATTGCTGCTGGAGGTGTAATGGACGTTAATACTGCTTTACAAGAGGTGCTGAAGACCGCCCTCATCCACGATGGCCTAGCACGTGGAATTCGCGAAGCTGCCAAAGCCTTAGACAAGTACGTGTATCAGTCTCAATACTGTGGGTTCTTGCAACCGGAACAAAACTGCCACCCAAGGGAAGAAGGCGTGGAGTTCATGGTGTTAGCGCAAAAGTTCTGAATGGCATCCGTCCTACAGGAAACCTAGGAAAAGGTATCACAACTTAGATCTATAAAGCCCACTTAAAATGTGTGGGTTGCTGTTGGAATGGGGATAAGCACTCAAAACTACAGTGTTTGAATGATGACTTAAATTGTCGGATACCCCTTCACTCCTTTTATGAGTGAAATGTAAGAGTCTGACAAACCTGTAGGTTGTGGGGCTAGTCAGTTTTATACTTAGGCGGACAGATGAGGTGGAGAGCCACATTACGTTTGGCAGTTTGCAAAACAAGCATTACATTAATGGAATTTCAAACTCAGGTTTCAGAAGCATTTGGTCCTAGGTGTAGGAATACCTGTGATTTATTTGAATTTGGGATGTTTATTAATGTATTTTGGATGGATCGAGTTAATGTGTTTTTTATGGTGGTTGCATTGACAACGTACTCTTGAGCTGAATTTAAATGCAGTTTTAAGGTTTTACAGGACAAGTTCAGTTCGTTTTGGTGTAATCTAGCTAGTTGAATCCGATGGAAACGGCATTATTGTTTAATGTATTTAGTAGATTCTAGTATGAATCTTATGTATTCTACTTCGGCAGTATTGCAAGGCATTTCATAACTGTTTCATTAATGCCACAGCTTTTTTTTTTTCCTTTTGAGACAGTCTCGCTCTGTTGCCCAGGCTGGAGTGCAGTGGCGCGATCTCATTGCAACCTTTACCTACCAGGTTGAAGCAATTATTGGAATTACAGGCACATGCCACCACGCCCAGCTAGTTTTTGTACTTTCAGTAGAAATGGGGTTTCGCCATGTTGGTTTCTGGCTGGTCTGGAACTCCTGACCTCAGATCATCTGCCCCCCCTTGTCCTCCCAAAGTGCTGAGATTATGGGAGTGAGCCTCGGCGCCCGGCTTTTCACATGTTTCTTAGGATATATGAAGCTGGCTTACAAGAAAGCCATTATGATTGGGATTTGGCCACAAGTTTTAAAAATGCCTTAATACCAATTCAGTGTGTCAGGGAAAGAGGTTTTACTGAAGACCAGTTGTAGGTTAATTGAAGATGTATGTGCTCCCTAGCAGGTTCTTCAGACGCAGGCAATTTTGTACACATTTATGTGTTTGCTGCTTATGTTTTGCAAGTGTTAGTGCAAAGATAACTCTCCTGAAATGCAAGAATGATGGATTTGGATCTGAGTTTTAGCTTCATTTTCATTGTAATTTGAATTTCAGGCGCCAAGCTCATCTTTGTGTGCTTGCATCCAACTGTGATGAGCCTATGTATGTCAAGTTGGTGGAGGCCCTTTGTGCTGAACATCAGATCAACCTAATTAAGGTAAGGCTGCTAAGGATTGAGTTGGGACTAATGTTCAGTGATGCTTGTATACCAGGGTCAATTTTGTGAAGTCTCAAGCTCTTCATTTTGTGCAGTTGTAAACGTTACGCGCACCTGATATTATTGTTGGCCATTTTAAAGATGATTGTAGGTAGAAGCATTTTATACCTGCAGAATTGAATGCTAATTTTGACGTTGGTATACAACAAAGATTAGTAGGCTTGTAGGTGATCTTTGTGCTGTACATGATGACAACTGGCTCCCTCTACTGAACTGCCATGAGGAAACTGCCATGTCACCCTTCTGACTACAGCCACCTTTTGGGTTGAATTTATTTTTGGTAGTGTTAATGTCTATTAATGTGATTTTTTTTTTTTTTTTTTTAAATTTTCTCCCAATAGGTTGATGACAACAAGAAACTAGGAGAATGGGTAGGCCTATGTAAAATTGACAGAGAGGGGAAGCCCCGTAAAGTGGTTGGTTGCAGTTGTGTAGTAGTTAAGGTAAGTCACCATTTATTTTAGGAATGAAGGTTGTGCTGGGTAATCATATAACACCTTGTATTGAAATTAAGTTGAGGATCTTAAAAAAGGAAAAAACGGATTCAACAGGTTTAAAGCATTTTCTGCATTTCAGAAAAAAAATAAAAGCTGTAATTTACAAGCCAGCCAATGAATCTGCTTACCTGATTGTGTTTGTGCAGATATACTTTAAAAACTGGCAATAGTAAAGCCATGTTACGAGCCTTAAGGACATTGAAGTCGTTAAGGTCCCTGAAAGTGGCTATAACAAATCTTAGTGATGAGAAACATATTTATAAGATGTAGCTAATTGTTGAAGCTCCGCTGTAGTTGATGATAATAACTTGGTGAAATTCCTAAATGTTAACAAGAAATGGCATGTGATTTTTTTTTTTTTTTTTTTTTTTAAGGACTATGGAAAGGAGTCTCAGGCCAAGGATGTTATCGAAGAGTACTTCAAATGCAAGAAATGAATAAATCTTTGGCTCACATTCCTCATGTCTGGCTTTTTATTTGGGGCAGTAAAATAAGGTCCCCGTTAGCAAAGTAAAATGTAACAGATGAACTGGAAATGTGCTCTCAAAGTCTTCTCCCCAACCAATGACTGCATCGTGGGGCGATTCAAATCTGAACAGCCCTAGCAAAGAGAGGTCTGCCATGCAGCATTGGTGATGGCCAGGGTTACTTAGCTATGGACATTTATCCCTGACTAGACTCTTCTAGAATCTGGAGAGAGAGGCTGTGTTTTTAATAGATTAAAGTCTATGAAAGGACAATGAGTAGATATACTGGGCAGGTTAGTAGAAAGTACACAGTTGGACCAGGATCAGATCTTGCCTGTAGGACATGTCTGTGATGTCCAGGAATGCTTGACTTTTTGAGATGGAGTTTCATTCTTGGTGCCCAGGTTGGAGTGCAGTGGTGCAATCTTGGCTCACTGCAACCTCTTCTGGGTTCAAGTGATTCTCGTGCCTCAGTCTCCCAAGCAGCTGGGATTGTAGATGCCTGGCAATTTTTTGTATTTTTTAGTAGAGATGGGGTTTCACCATGCTGGCCAGGATGGTCTCGAACCGCAGGTGATCCACCAGTTTTGGCCTCCCAGAGTGCCGGGATGACAAGTATGAGCCACCATGCCTGGCCTCTTGTTTTGTGCAGTAGCGAGGGGCTTGAATGCATCCCAGTCCCTAGGAATCTCCACAGTGAAAGAAGCCATGGCTGGTGTTCGGTGTATTTCAAACTTGGATGAATGTACTGTTAAAAGAATGTGAGGCCGTGTACTTTCTCTATCCTGGTTTTGAAAACTATACCAACGTTTTTCTTTGCATCTTATACGTTAACAGGCTGAAGGCCTTAATTGGGAATCAGAGTAGGGTCTCCCATACTGGTTGGTTTGGTAGTTACAGCTAAAGCTGGTTGACCTTAGCATGGTGGTGACATTGAGTGGCCTCATGGAAAGCAAGGAGCTCCAAGATACTTTCTCTGAAGTGTGTGTAACCTGGAAATGTGTTAACATTGAAATTGTCAACTTTATGTACTCTGGCTTTTCTGAGAAAAGTTCACTTTGAATTCTAGTTTCCATGTATCACCAATCTTTGCTGACATTTTTGAGTGCCTGTTGCATATATGGCACTGTTAGGGCTGTTACATACGTTCAATTAGAATGGAAAGCAGGTGAAGTGTCTTACATGTGTGGTTTTTTTTCATAGAGATGGGATTTCACCACATTGTCCGGGCTCAGATTTTTTTTGTTATTGTATTTCCATGTCCACTGTCACCTCAGCTGCAAAACACCAAAGTCAGAAGGAATGTTAATCCCAAGGTTTTGTTTTGTTTTGTTTTGTTGTCACCCAGGCTGGAGTGCAGTGGCGCAATCTTGGCTCATTGCGACCTCTGCCTCTAGAGTAGCTGGGGTTACAGGTGCGTGCCACCATGCCCAGCTAATTTTTGTATTTTTAGTAGATACAGGGTTTCACTATGTTGGCCAGGCTAGTCTGTAACTCCTGACCTCAGGTGTTGGATTGGCCTCTCAAAGTGCTGGGATTACAGGTATGAGCCACCGTACCTGGCCTAAAATCTAACCTTAACTCTGCATTTTCCCTTCTTGTTGCTCTGTGTTTGCTCCTCCAAGTCATTGAAACGTCTCCATCCTCAGACTTTTGTCTGTTTTCTGGCTGTTGTCCTCACTGGAGACTGCTCGTGTGCTTGCCAGCAGCCTCTGGTCAAATGCAGTGGCTCAATCCCAGCCTTTTCCTGACCTCCAGGATTTTAAGTGCTGTTGGCATTTTGACCGTTACATTTCAGTTCTTTCCCTTCTGCCTGTGCTTTCAGTTGTAATAGTTTCCAGAGTTCAGGTGAGCATCAGTTTGCTGCTCTGCAGCCTTCCTGGGACATTCTCCCACTCCCACAGCTTCCCCTGTTTCCCAAGTCTATTTTGTTTTCTTTGATTCACTCTCAGCTGTACCAGACAATTTCCCCAGGAACACCCACTTGCTCTTCAAATTTTGCATGCCTTGAAGTGAACTTTATCATCACATGTTTTTGTTAGAGGAAAAGAAAGCTGACCATGTGGTATGTACCAGACTGCGTTCATTATCACTTGTTACTACCTACCACCTTCCCATGCCAAAGGCCTTGGCATCCTCAACTTCTACCTGCGCTGTAAAGGTCTTACTACTGTCAGTCTCATCCAGATGATTTTCAAGACGTGAGTCACTCCACTCCAGTTACTCATCCAGACTTCTGAGTTGTAGTTATTGAAAAGTGATCATACCCATCTCTTCATAACTTTGGTTTGTTTGAAGTACCTCTGCTTTTCTCCATCTGGATATCTCCTACTCATTCTTCAAAACTCAGTGCAAATGTAGTGTCAGCTTCAGAGTGTGATTTGCCTGTGTAGCTTATATGGGATCACTGGGGAGCCCATTAAAGCAAAAGTGCCAGTACAGAAGCAGATGTGTTCATTGTTTTATGTGGGAAAATAGTTTTATGAAACCAGTTGCTGTGTGTGCTCAGAATCTTGGTGAGGACATCACTCACGAACCCAAAAGGAGAGCTGTTTGAGCCAAGCACTTGATGTTTTCTTGCACCCATGGACAATGAGACTTGTGACTCCCTGTGTACTTTGGCTGTGAGAGCCTCCAAATGAAAAACTCCATTTTCTTTCTATTCTTTATTTTTGCTTCATTCTGATTTTATTAAAGTGTATTCTATGTATTTCTGATAAACCACTTTAAATGCTTTAAAAAATGAATGAGAGGTGGGGTGCGGTGGCTCATGCCTTAATCCCAGCACTTTGGGAGGCTGAGACGGGCAGATCACAAGGTCAGGAGTTTGAGACCAGCCTGGCCAACAGGGTGAAACCGCGTCTCTACTAAAAATACGAAAAATAGCTGGGCGTGGTGGCAGGTACCTGTAATCCCAGCTACTCGGGAGGCTGATGCAGGAGAATCATTTGAACCTTGGCAGGTGGAGGTTGCAGTGAGCCAAGATTGTGTCATTGCACTCCAGCCTGGGCAACAGGGCGAGACTCCATCTCAAATAAAAAAAAATGAGAACAAAGATTGTAAAAAGCCTGTATTAGACTGCTATTATAAACAAGTATTGTCAGTCTTTAACTGGATTGTTGAGGCAACAGAAGCATTACATAGACAGGGCTTATAAACCCTAGGAAAGTGTGGAAACATCTACTAGTCTTAACTGAGGACTAATCTAGCCCTTAATGGAGTTTGAATTTCTTTGTTTTTTGAGACGGAGTCTCGCTCTGTCGCCCAGGCTGGAGTGCAGTGGCTGGATCTCAACTCACTACAAGCTCCGCCTCCCATGTTTATGCCATTCTGCCTCAGCCTACCCAGTAACTGGGACTATAGGCACCCGCCACCTCGCCCGGCTAGTTTTTTTTTTTTTTTTTTTTTTGTATTTTTTAGTAGAGACGGGGTTTCACCGTGTTAGCCAGGATGGTCTCGATCTCCTGACCTCGTGATCCGCCCGTCTCAGCCTCCCATAGTTTAATTTCTTTTTTAAAATGAGTTCATTATTTAAAGAGTTGTGCTCAAGGACTATGTTAAGCACAAGTACTCCTGAGAGCCACTGAGAAGGAAGAGACTAGTCAGGGAATAAGGTCACAGCCATCACCACTCCAGGACAAGGATGGGACAGGCTGATGGCAGAGAAGGGAACAGCGTTGTCTTCCCAGCCAGGCATGTTCAAAAAAGTCAATCCACGTGCTAGAACAACTTCAGCAGTAAGTCCCAGCAAGAGTAAAAGAGATGGTGTGGTTAAGGAGGTGATCTGGGGAGAGGGCACAAGACTCACTCAGGGCACCAGTCTGACTCACTGCTGGTGGCTTGGGATATAGAAGTATTGACACAGCAGAATGTTCAGAAGGATTGGGACCAAGCCGATCCCAGGCAAAAATAAATCATGAGTTCTTTTTTGAAAACATGGTTTGACACTTCAAATATAACAGTACATCTCAATTCAAATTGCTTTATCATAAGTGAGATGTTTCAGCCAGCTTTTGTCCCAGAGTTTACAGATCGTAATCTTAGTCTGTTGATAAATCATATTCAAATCTGGCTTTTACTTGGGAAGGCTTACAAATCAGGGTGGAGGATGAATCTTCTAACGTTTCTTCCTCTGTGTTGATGGGCAGTTTTCTAAGCTCTTCCCTACTTTGTGAAATATTCCTACAGAGTATTTTTGATCCTCTTTTCCACCCCCTCCTCTTTCTTCTTCCTTTCTTCTTTCCCCCCCCCCCCCCCCCGCTAAATGTTCAGTGACGGTTTTCATCACCACACTGTTAATTTGGCTTCCACAGTACCTTAGTTTTTGGAAGGAAATGTGCCAGAGAAGAGATAGAAGTGTCTTTTTGTTGTGTTTTTCTATCTCGTTTGAGTTTCTTTCTTTTAAATATGAATTAAGCAAACTGAACGACAAAGATTGTGAAGATAGAGACCCTGGTGATCCTCCTGAGTCCCTACCAATCAGTGAGGTTCTATTTGCCTTTCACTTTTTGATGATAAAGAGAGAGAAAAAAATTTTTGTTTTTGTTTATTTTGTTTTTTTAAGATGGAGTCTTGCTCTGTTGCCCAGGTTGGAGTGCAGTGGCACAATCTCGGCTCACTATAGCCTCTGCCTCCTGGGTTCAAGTGATTCTTCTGCTTCAGCTTCCCGAGTAACTGGGACTAGAGGCGCACGCCACCCTGCCCGGCTAATTTTCGTATTTTTAGTAGAGACGGGGTTTCACCATATTGGCCAGGCTGGTCTCGAACTCCTGACCTCGTGATCTGCCTGCCTCGGCCTCCCAAAGTGCTGGGATTACAGGTGTGAGCCACTGTGCCTGGCCAGGGAGAGAAAAAATTGTAAAGCATCAATTCAGAATGCTTTAGTTTAGAAAACATTTATTAGGCCAATTTCAAATAAAAGAATAGGCATAGCTATAAGTATATTCATCACAGAGCTACAATACTTTGTGTTGATGATGGAGGAGAATTGAATAAAATGTATGTTTACATAGTGGGATATTAGGATGCCACCAAAATGGACAGTATGGAAGGGCATTTGTTAATATACATTTTTTGAAAAGTAGTTGAATGTAAAATAAAAATTTTCTTAAAAAAAAAAAAAGGAAATACTAAAATAATATAGAATATAAAGAGGCCGAGTGCGGTGGCTCACGCCTGCAATTCTAACACTTTGGGAGGCCAAGGTGGGCGCAGATCACCTGAGGTCAGGAGTTCGAGACCAGACTGGCGAACATGGTGACGCCCTGTCTCTACCAAAAATACAAAAATTAGCCAGGCATGGTGGCAGGCGCCTGTAATCCCAGCTACTCGGGAGGCTAAGGTGGGAGAATCTCTTGAACCCGGGAGGCGGAGGTTGCAGTGAACCAAGATCGCATCACTGCACTCCAGCCTGGGGCAACAGAGCGAGACTCAGTCTCAAAAAAATAAAAAAATAAAGATAAAAGAATATGAAGGTACATGCTGGCAGAGAAGACAGGTGGAAAGGATATACATCAAGGTGTTAATGTTTCTAGGAAGGTTTTCCATTTGCTTGTTTTCTTTTTCGTCTAATCAACATGTATTGCTTTTGAAGTAAAATATTTATTTTTATTTATTTTTATTTTTTAAAGGAAAGTTTACTTGGAAGAAACCCAAGTGGGCTCTGAGAAAGAAGGTCAAGTGCCAAGAAAACATTTTAAATTAAAGAAATGAAATAATGATACAGTACATTCTTGGGGTTAATTTGAGTGCCATTAATATAATAATTTTTTTTTTTTTTTTTTTTTTTTTTTTTTTTTTTTGAGATTTTGAGTCTCGCTCTGTCACCCAGGCTGGAATGCAGTGGCACCATCTCGGCTCACTGCAAGCTCCGCCTCCCGGGTTCACGGCATTCTCCTGCCTCAGCCTCTGGAGTATCCGGGACTACAGGCACCTGCCACCACGCCTGGCTAATTTTTTTGTATTTTTTTGTTTTTTTAGTAGAGACAGGGTTTCACCGTGTTATCCAGGATGGTCTCGATCTCCTGACCTCGTGATCCGCCCGCCTCTGCCTCCCAAAGTGCTGGGATTACAGGCATGAGCCACCACACCTGGCTTTAGTATAATAATCTTTTTAAAAATTTATGTTTTGTGAATCAAGTGAATTTATACGTGTCTATACTTTCAGTTGTAAAAACAAAACTGCTTAAAATGAATGAATTCATGCCTAGCCAACAGAGGGCAGTAAGAAACTGATGCCAGCTGAGGGACAGGTCAGTGAAAAACAGGAAGACAAGGTAAGAAGCAGGGACTATAGCAGGTTCACCCTAGGAAAAGATTCTTATCCCATTCTCTGAAGATTTTGAGAATTCTATTTGTAGGAATAGAGATTATAGGATATTGTTGAGCTTAGTTTACTATTTCTGGTTGCATTTATTTGCTTTTTACAAATTGTTACCCCCATTTGGATTGAGTTTAATAAAAGCTTCCAATAACAATAATAATACCAAATTAGCCTTGCTCTTAGACCATTTACATTTAAACTCTTTAAATACTAAAGGACATTGGCATTTTCTAACTCACATAACATTATTTCAATTAGTTGTAATTTTAAGTAGTTTAATGAAGTTTTATAAATGATATCAATTAGAATTCTGTAACCACCTCAGTGGACACTGGCTGTTTTTTATCTTTCTTCCAAGGTTACTAATATTGCTCAATTGCAATATATATGTATGAAATAAAAATCAGAAATTATAAAAATTTAAACCGTTGATTTTCAATGTTTTCTCTGCCATATTGAGAATATGCCTAGAACTACCTGAAGAACAAGTTTCCAGAGAAAGCCTATTCTGGAAAATGGGCATAATTTGGAGATGATCAAGGCAAGGGGTATGCTTTGGAGATTAAATTCTCCACACCGTAGTTCCATGGGAGCATTAACTATGTTCTGAGCCTTTATCTCCCATGCCTAGGATAGTGCGTGGTATGGCAGGCACTCAGATATTTCACTTGTCTGTTTGTGAGCTTTCTTTTCAGGCTTAAACTCCTCAGCCTTTATTCACCCTCTATTTTTTAAGGTTCCTTTTCCTCTGGCAACAAAAGTAAGTCTCTCAGGTTGGGCTGCTTTGAGTCGAGTGTGGAGCCAAGCTGTCTCAACTTCCTTTCTCTCCAGCTCCACTCTAGGGAGCAGGGCATAGAAACATATCCTATCACAATATGGAGTACATGGCTCTAAGAAGCTGAAAAAATAACTTTAAAAGCCATTGTGAGACCTGGGAACAGTAAAAAGCATGTGAATTCAGGGAAACTATTTTTACATTGCAATAATTTCTTTTTGAAGCTTATTTATTGAGACATATGCCAACAGCACAGAATTATACGAGTGATGTGAATTAAACCTTATACAAATGTAGTATTTGTCTTTTTATTTTTCCTTCTCTCAACTACCCCCAACTAAAATTTACAAATGGATATAAAAATCCTGTTTGTACCTCGTTGGCTCGTTAGAGAAATACTGAGTCAAAGGTCTGTGATATTTCACAGTGCTGCCCCCAGGTGAAAAGAAGCAAAATGCACATAAAAAAATAAATAAATATGAGATGCATAAGGGGAAAATAAAATATTAGCAAATTAAAAAGCCCACCTTCTCTTGTAGATTTGATGCTGGATAAACTTGATGGATTCTAGGAGTCAGCAGATGTTTTGCTAAATGGGTACATGTTGTGTCTTGCAGGAGGTACTTAGCCCTACGAGGGTCATAACGTGATGCAGTTATGCCACTCTTTCAGGAGGAAATGCACATATAATTTAAGAATAAATTAAAACCTTTTCTACATTTCCTCACAAGCTGCATTTTGAAATAAAATTATCCATTTCAAAATATTATATTCCAAATTTCTATCATGTGAAGACTCTAGAAAAGTTTACTCCAAAATAATGAAAATGATAACATAATGTGAATGATGCTAAAGTGCAAAAGCAGAATTCAGAGTTGTATGTGAAGAGGAAATGATACACAATAAATCTGTTAGATATTTTTGGTAACATATCAGGGCATAAAAGGCGGAGTTGTCATATTACCTTTGTTGTTGTGTTGTCTTGTGAAGTGAGTCTCATTCAAAGTATTTTGGGTTGCACTGCTGCCTTCTAGAAGTGCTCAGTATGGAATACAGGACAGATGAAGTTTAACAGTCACTTTGGTTTGACACTATTGTGCTGGGTTGCAGTAAAAATAAAACAGATAAGAAGTGAACTGGTCTTCAAATAAACTTCTATATTGCAGTGAAACTGCTAAGGTGTTTCTCCTGTCGTAGCAATGGGCAACAACACGACCTTTTATGATCCAGAAACCTGTCTGGCCAATGAATCCAATACATCCCAGTACGAGACAATTTTAAAGTCCGTGTTCAAAGTTTATTTGCAGCAAATAGAGTTAATACTTTAAAAGCAGAAGTATTAGGCTGGGTGCAGTGGCTCATGCCTGTAATCCCAGCACTTTGGGAGGCTGAGGCGGCGGGCAGATCACTTGAGGTTAGGAGTTCAAGACCAGCCTGGCCAGCATGATTAAACCCTGTCTCTACTAAAAATACACAAATTAGCCAGGCACGGGACGCATGCCTGTAATCCCAGTTACTCAGGAGGCTGAGGCAGGAGGATCACTTGAACCTGAGAGGCAGAGGTTGCACTGCAGCCTGGGAGACAGAATGAGACTCCATCTCCACAAAAAGAAAGAAAGAAAAAAAAAAGCAGTATTTCTTGGTGGTGGTGGAGAGGTGGCAATGGGAAAAGGAGACAGAGAAAGTGAGGGAGGGATGGAGAGAGAGGGAGACAGAGGGAGAGAAAAATGTTCAGGTCACTATAAATTAGTACAGAGGATTCCCATTTTTTTTTGCCCCATGCTGGTGATTTTCTCAAGTTAAAAAATGAAAACGAAATGCCAGCATTCACTTTTTATTTTGGAAATTCAGCTTGATGCAATTGTTAGTTGAAAATAAATGTAAATAGGCCGGGCACAATGGTTAATGCCTGTAATCCCAGCACTTTGGGAGGCCGAAGTGGGTGAATCATGAGGTCAAGAGATTGAGACCATCTTGACCAACATGGTGAAACCCTGTCTTTACTAAAAATATAAAAATTAGCTGGGTCTGGTGGCAGGCGCCTGTAGTCTCAGCTACTTGGGAGGCTGAGTCAGGAGAATCACTTGAACTCGGGAGGCAGAGGTTGCAGTGAGCCGAGACTGCGCCACTGCACTCCAGCCTGGTGACAGAGCGAGATTCTGTCTCAAAAAACAAAACAAAACAAACAAACAAAAAAACAGAAAAAAAAAAAAAGAAAATAAATGTAAATAAACGGAATATTATCTGACTGATTCTGCTTTCATTGCATTGGATAGAACTCAGTAGTTGTTTTCTCTGGAGATAACAGAAAGTCTCAATTGAAATAGCATTTTATTGAAGTGAAAAGAACTTATAATTAATTGTCAGTTCACGGATTTGTACTTGTGCTGAAAGTCTTTAAGGCAGCAAATAAAATGTTCCTCTACCTGTGCACTTTATTCTCCTACTAAGATATTCAAATTTGAAAATTAACAGCTAGTTTGGATGAGATATGCAAACTTCTATTTAAGAAAAGCAATATATTTAATAATATTTATATTGCCTTATCTGAATTGGAAGACAACCAAAAAATAATGTATGTGTATTATTTTATTTATTTGTTTTTTTTCTTTTGAGATAGAGTCTTGCTCTGTCACCTAGGCTGGAATGCAGTGGCATGATCTCAGCCCACTGCAGCCTCTGCCTCCCAGGTTCAAGCGATTCTCCTGCCTCAGCCTTCTGAGTAGCTGCGATTACAGGCACAAGCCACCATGCCCAGCTAATTTTTGTATTTTTTGTAGAGATGGAGTTTCATCATGTTAGCCAGGCTGGTCTCAAACTCCTGACCTCAGGTGATGCACCCACATTGGCCTCTCAAAGTGCTAAAATTACAGGTGTGATCCACTGTGCCTGGCCCCAACATATAAATAATATGTAAATAATAATAAAACTCTGTAGAGTTGAGTGGATGATCATGTAAATCAGCTCCTTTTAACCTTGTTCTGTGATTCCAGAAATCTATAGATTCTTTGATTTCTATTTCAATGACTTGATAATGAGAGTTAAATAATTGCGCAAATAAATATTGGGGATTTATGTTATAATAACATCTTGTTATATTAGGTGATTCCCAAATTACTTCATTTTTTATTTTAGTCTTTTGAAGAGGGTCTACCACGGTGGAGGGACTCTTACATAATACAAGGGTCTATTTAAGATTGACCATTTAGTATAAAACAAAAAGGTATATTTATATATTTATGATGATCATTTCCCAAAGTTAGCTTGTTGTTAAATGATGCAAAATTTAGGGAATTAAAGCAAACAACCCAAACTATTAAAGTATTCTTCCTAATGACATAAGTGATCTTCTTTAATTCTGTCACCGAAGGTAAATAAATATTAATGACAATTATGGTAAAAGTTATTTTCCTGAGTGTCAGCAGCCACCTTGCCTCTATTATAATGATTGGTTTTGATATTTTCTAGAAGTAATTATATGGCCAGACCAAAATATGACCTTCCTACTTTCTTTCCTGTGTTTCTGGAGAAGATGCTTTCTCTTGCCTCTAGAGAATTTAGGCCTGATGTAACAATATTTTTCCACTGCAGATTCTACTGGAATTGGAGTCCGAGGTTTTTTTGGTTTTTGTTTTCTTCTTGAGACGGAGTTTCACTCTGTCACCCAGGTTGAAGTTCAGTGTCGCAATCTCGGCTCACTGCAACCTCTGTCTCCTGAGTTCAAATAATTCTGCCTCAGCCTCCCAAGCAGCTGGGACTGCAGGCCTGCGCCACCATGCCCAGTTATTTTATTTTATTTTATTTTTATTTTTTGTATTTTTAATAAAGACGGGGTTTCACCATGTTGATCAGGCTGGTTTTGAACTCCTGACCTCAGGTGATCCACCTGCCTCAGTCTCCCAAAGTGTTGGGATTACAGGCGTGAACCACTGTGCCTGGCCAAGTCTGAGTTTTTAAGATGGAAGAGACTTGAGAAATGGTCTAGTTTGATTCCTTCATTTTCCAAATGAGAAGATAGAACCCCAAGTTCCAGGACATGACCCAAGAAACCTTTGAACATTGTGTAAACTGACTGATTATAGGATTTGCCATTTTGTTGAATATTAGAATAGTTTGTATTTAATGTATGTAGAAGGATTATTATTATTATTATTAGACAGAGTCTTGCTCTGTCATCAGGCTGGAGTGCAGTGGCATGATCTTGGCTCACTGTAACTTCCGCCTCCCGGGTTCAAGCGACTCGCCTGCCTCAGCCTCCCAAGTAGCTGGGACTACAGGTGCTCACCACCATGCCCAGCCAGTTTTTTGTATTTTAGTAGAGATGGGGTTTCACCATGTTAGCCAGGATGGTCTTGATCTCCTGACCTTGTGATCCACCTGCCTCAGCCTCCCAAAGTGCTGGGATTACAGGTTTGAGCCACCACGCCTGGCCCTGAAGGAATATATTTTATAAATTGGTAGGTAGCTTCCACAAGAGGCATGTAGAGATTTGGAAAAAAAACTGTTTATACAAAGCTAACTTTCAAATGTACAAACATAGCCTTCCATAAGTCATTCATTTGCAATGCTCTGCACTTTGAGTTTTGCTGTGCAAAAACTGTGCAATATTTTCCTGATCTCTACTTATTCCATATTATCCAGACCAACAACAGTGGTTCAGCATGGTGAATTCTCCAGAAAGAGGGATTTACAACACTGAGTCTTATCAAGTCCTCAGTAGGGGAGCAACACAGGTGAATTAATAGGGCCAAGGAGACACCTTTAAAGAAAAGGGAAGGGAAGGGGAGCTATTTGTCCAGAAAATAGTGATTTGAAGAAAACCAATCTGGAACTGTATGATGAGGGTATATTTTATAAAATATTACAGCTAGCTGCTTTGCCTTGCCATGAAATAAGCAAATGAGAATTAATTTTTATTTATTTATTTATTTATTTATTTATTTATTTATTTTGGAGGCGGAGTCTTCACTCTGTCACCCAGGCTGGAGTGCAGTGGCTTGATCTCGGCTCACTGCAAGCTCCGTCTCCCAGGTTAGCGCCATTCTCCTGCCTCAGCCTCCCGAGTAGCTGGGACTACAGGCACCCGCCACCACGCCCGGCTAATTTTTTGTATTTTAGTAGAGACGGGGTTTCACCGTGTTAGCCAGGATGGTCTCGATCTCCTGACCTCGTGATCCGCCCGCCTCGGCCTCCCAAAGTGCAGGGATTACAGGCGTGAGCCACCGCGCCCGGCCGAGAATTAATTTTTAGAAGAGGTTATAATAACTTTAAATGAGGAGTGTTGCTACCTATAGTTGATTGTAAAGGGAATTGGGCTTTTAAATATAATACTGGGTTAAGTACACTTCTTCTGAGACCCTGTCAGCAGAATGCTGATTTTGTAATTGGAAAAGAGAATATCTCTTAAGGATCTCTTTAACAAGTCAGCCTAAGACACAGATTCTCATCCTCAACTAGAATACTACTCCCATTCACAAAAACCTGGGGAATATGATCACATTAATGCCCAATAGATTTATAGCAAGAATAAGAGCAAAATAAAATCTATGTATTTTGAAGACATTGACTTTCCTAGTGGATATATTTTCAGATTCTAAGAGTTGGAGGTAAAAATGTTTTTTTAAAGTTTTTTTTTTTAGTTAGTGTATTATTTGTATCTGCTTTGGTAAAATTTCAAAATAAGACAGTGATTTCTATTGTTTTGGTTAACTTTTGCCTTCCTCATACTCTCTGTGAGTATTCTAAATTTGAGATTGTTGGTGATAAATCCATTTCCTGAGAACATTTTAGCTAGTATTAAAACTTAATATATGTGGCTATTATTTTTAAAGTTTAAATTTTTTTTGTTTACATTTTAAAAATGAACGACTGAAATGTAGGTAACATGAGGAGAGCAATATTCTGAAAAATGAGGTGAAGTACCAATTTAATGTTTAGATAAAGACCAACATTTCTTTAGAATAACTTTTATTTAAAGACATATCAAATTTGAAACATTATTATGACACAGTCAATTTGAATAAGATTGGTTTTTAATCTATGGCTAGAGAAAGTTTACAAAAGAACCAACAGTCTCTGGTTTGTAGTTTTATCCAATTTTACCTTTCAGTCCTTTTGAGGGTAATTTCATTACATTCTGTGCAGTAAACAGGAGATGGCAGCATTACTTCAGCCATTCAAAAAGACACTCAAATTAATCCCTTCTGAAAAGAGAAGGCTGGGAGCTGACGGAGAGTAGAGATTTAGCAGCAGGTGCTACAATGTACATAGAACAGAGGAATGTATGTTTCCTATGTAGGATACATAGGAAACAAATGTGAAATAAAACTGTTTAATGTCTCTGAATGCTGCACATTTTTACGCATATTTTCCAGTATAACCACCCCTTCCCTTGTAAAAGTGAAATGGGTCAGATGTTGAGATTTTTATGGGATTTAGAAAGCTGTGTATACATAACAAAGAGCTTGGCTCTACAGCTGCAGGATTTTTAATCTCTATTTTTTATGGAGTAGTAATTTTCTAAGAACACTAGACACTCATCTTCTTTATTTTTTCTCAAATTTCTAAGCATACATTAATAATAATATGGAACTTGGGTCTCAGGTCAAAAAAATACATACGTGATCCAAACTGATAGTATCTCTTACAACTGTTAATGCAGGAGATAAAATATTAGAGTGGTAAATCCATGGGCCTCCAGGCCTCAGCTCCTTTTTCACGTCTAATTTGATACCTCTTCTTGAGGACGCAGCTACTAAGGAGCACAGATCTGTAATATACAAACTGGGTATATTTTGTTGAATTTTTTTATATATCTGTAAATAAATTTACTTATGTTTTGTTTGTGAAAACTTTGTAACAGTTTTTCTTAGCTTCCTTCAGGAAATCTAACCAGCTATTGGAAAAATACTTGGAAAATCAAAAATTTTATTAACTTTAAGTAAAAGAAGAGAAAATGAAGGCCTAAATAGAAGTTTCCTTGATGCTGATGTTTGACCTTTACCCTGGTTAAGGAAGAAAAGATTCAAAGAATTGTTCAAAGATTCAAAGAAAAGATTCAAAAATTGTCTTCATTCAAAGAATGGAGACTTGAATTCCAACCTTTATCTTCATTTTAAAGTCTATATTCTTAGGAGTCTTGTTTAGGAGATATTTTGCCAAACCCTATTTTTAAAATATGGATTTTTGTTGCTCATTTTAACTAACGTCTGAGCTTTAATTTCCTCATATCTGCACATAATCTGCTTTAGGCTATGATTGCTTTTTTTTTCTCTTTTGAGAAGGCAACTTTTCCATGTTGGTATAAGTTTAGCTTGTATTTACTAAGCAGAACATTTTATTAATATGTTAACCATTTCTCCATTAAAATCCAAGTCTATCACATACATAAATATAGCTTTTATGGGTTCACCAGAGATCCAAACGTGAACCTGAAATTTAGTCTACCACTTGGCAGCTTATGTCAACTGGCAGGGCTTCTATATCAGAAATAATGACTTGAGTGTGAGTTTGAATAAATGAAAACCATAGATATTTAATCATAATGCAGTCAAGAGGTTTATCCTGGGCTCCATAAATAGTGGGGAGGGCATAACTGGTCTTGAAACACTTTTCACTTTTCTTTTTCAGTATGTTCTGTTTTCTCATTAAGTAATTGTGAACAAAGACACTGATACTAATTTTTATGCTCTTTGACATGCTAATGGCTTTAAAATGTGATATTTGACAGAGTCTTGGTCTATTTGGAGGGCCAACCACTGAGCATCAGATTGGAGATTCTTATGGTGTCCATACTAAGGCCTTTGAAAAGTGGTTACTCAGAGAGGTGAATGCAAGGGCTTTTAAGATGTCTGTGTCTGTACCCGTATCTGTATCTCTCTCTTTCTCTTTCTCTCTCTCTCATTTTGTGGTTGGTCAACGTACACTGGCTTTATAGTCAGGGGAGCTTGAATGTGAATCCTGCTTTGCCAGTTACTGATTGTGAGACAACAGAGAAGTCATTTCACTTATATAAACCTCATGTTTTTTCTCTAAAATAGGTATAATAATACCTGTCTTATAATGTTTTTGTGAGGATGAGATGATATGTATGAAGTACTTTTGTCCAATGTCTCAAACATAAATAATGGTGGTTGTTATTATGATACAGAATTATCAGAGCAAATTTCAATGTATATAATATTTTTAAAGAATAAAATTTGATGACTTTTTCTTTGCAAAACTCTACCCTATATAAAGATAGTTTTAAGATCTGTTAAAACTCGAATATTCCCTATGGAATAGGTTATAACTTTTAGTTGCATAGTGCTTGAGACAATATATTTGTGTAACCTTCTCTGAAAAGTTTTATAAATAGCTTTCATAGACCATGGACTTTATTAGGGTCCCAGTCCTAAGGGGTCTATAGAAGCCTGTCTAAAGATTATTTAGAAAGATTATAGAAAACTGTTCAGTCCAATGGGTGTTTATGTCTGTTCAGACCCTTGCTCTTGGCTTCAGCTCTCAGCTGTGGCTTTGTGCCCCTGGAGATAGCATGCTTGTTAAGCGCATTGGTTTTAGCCACTTAGAGCAGTTGCTGCTCTGAACAGAATTGCCCAAACAGAACACTCATTTTTGCACACTATTTACTGAGTGTTTAACACAATGTTTTATTTTTTATTTATGTAGAATTTTTTTTTGTTACCTAAGAAACAAAACCATTTTAAATATTTCATTTAAATATTCCCAAAGTCTAGGCCTTCAGCCTTGGAAGTTCTTTGATGTTGAATCCTTTGTGTTTTCTTTCAGTTACAATTCAGGTCTTTGAGCAGCGAGTCAGATAATCTTGTTCCTTGCTCTTCGTTCTTCTCTGCCTGCCCTTTCTTCTCTCTTCCAGCCCCTCGTTTGTACAGCCCAAATTAGCCTATAGATTGCATCTTTGGTTAAGAGTTTCTCGAAGGTAGGGAACACACTTCTTATGTGCTTTCCTCAGTGGCTAATAAGATATTTTGTTCAAAAGTACTTAAAATGAGGACATTAAAATGATCTATGATCATATTTTCTGTGTTGAGGATGCCAAATACTATTTGCACTGCCAAATATGATTAAGCTAAAATGGGGCTCTTCATTCTGGAAACAAGATAATTGAATATGGTGACAGAGATGATGAATAGTACAGATTGAAAAAACAGTCTCCCATTACCATTTAGGTTAATCCATCGGATAATTAAATAAAACAAAAAGCTCCTTTACATATGGAATAGACAACACATTACTCTAAGAGATGTTATGTGCTGAAAAGGGAAAGATTTGAATAAGTATAGAGGAAAGTTGTAGAATGAATAATCAAAGGAAGCTGCATATTTTGAGTGTATCTCTATACTTTAAGGCTAATATCAGTCACTGCCATCTTGGGATCTCTGCCAAGATTGAGCCTGCCTACTGGACTGGTAGGACGCTGGATTTGACAGTAGGGCTGTTATTATGCTTGTGGGAGTAATAGAGAATAGAATTGCAGTTTTAGGCCGGGCGCGGTGGCTCAAGCCTGTAATCCCAGCACTTTGGGAGGCCGAGACGGGCGGATCACGAGGTCAGGAGATCGAGACCAGCCTGGCTAACACAGTGAAACCCCGTCTCTACTAAAAACAATACAAAAAACTAGCTGGGCGAGGTGGCGGGCGCCTGTGGTCCCAGCTACTCGGGAGGCTGAGGCAGGAGAATGGCGTGGACCCAGGAGGCGGAGCTTGCAGTGAGCTGAGATCCGGCCACTGCACTCCAGCCTGGGAGACAGAGTGAGACTGCGTCTCAAAAAAAAAAAAAAAAAAAAAAAAAAAAAAAAAGGAATTGCAGTTTTTTTTTTTTGTTTTTTTTTTTTGTTTTTTTTTTTTTGTTTGTTTTTGAGACGGAGTCTCGCTCTGTCTCCCAGGCTGGAGTGCAGTGGCCGGATCTCAGCTCACTGCAAGCTCCGCCTCCTGGGTCCACGCCATTCTCCTGCCTCAGCCTCCTGAGTAGCTGGGACTACAGGCGCCCGCCACCTCGCCCAGCTAGTTTTTTGTATTGTTTTTAGTAGAGACGGGGTTTCACTGTGTTAGCCAGGCTGGTCTCGATCGCCTGACCTCGTGATCCGCCCGTCTCGGCCTCCCAAGAGAATTGCAGTTTTAATTTTAAAATTATTTTGTCTTTGTCTCCAGTACCCTTCATCATCCTTACCTAATAAAACCCCTATCCTGGTTCATACCACACTTCTCCTCATCCATTCCTGCACCGCACAGCTGAACATTATTGCAGAAAAGCATACAACCAAACCAACTTGTTTCCTCTCAGTGTATAAGGATGTAGGTAGGAGGTTAGATATGGAGGTAGCAACTTGGGAATGTTATTTTCTGATGGTTTTTATTTTCTCTCAGTGGAATAAGGAAGTAAGTTCATTACAGAAAGAGGGAGGAGGAGGTGGTGGAAATTTGAGATGAAAGGAGAGTGACAGAGTAAATAAACAAAGCATGTGATCCTATAGTTGCTTAAGCTGTGGTCCCCATTTCTTGATTCCTATTTATAGCAAAACCCCTCAAAAGAGTTGTCTGTTCTCTCCGTTGTTAGCTCCTCTTCCAGTTGATCTTGAACTCACTTCAATAAGGTATTTGCTGTCAACATTTCTCTGAAACTTGGCTTCTCAGTGTCACTGGTTATTTCCAGGTTCCTAAATTTAATGGTTCATTCTCAGCCTTTTAACTTTCTTGACATCTTGGCGGCATTTGGCAGTTGATCACTCCTTCCTCTGTGAAAGACTTTCTTTACTTGCCTTCTAGAATCCTCTACCCTTCTGTTTTATTCCTGCTTCATTTGCTTCTCCTCAGTCACATGACCAATTCCTCCCCCTTGTCTCTGTCCTAAATATTGCAAACTCAGGTTTCCTTCCTGGATCTCCTCTTTTTTCTATCCACACTCACTCTCTTGGTGATTTTATCCTTATGTATGTGGAAGGCTTCCCAATTTACATCTCCATTCCAGACCTCTCCCCTGATCTCCAGGTGCATGGACTTAACTGCTCACTTGACATTTCTACTTGCATGTCTAACAGGCTTCTCTAATCAAACTTCTGACCTTTCCTCAAAAAACTTACTCTATTCTTAATTCTTCCTTATTACACTAAGGACAACTCTATCTTCTTTTTCTTTTCTTTCTTTCTTTTCTTTTCTTTTCTTTTCTTTTTTTTTTTTTGAGACAGAGTCCTGCTCTGTCGCTCAGGCTGGAGTGCAGTGGCGTCTTCTCAGCTCACTGCAACCTCCGCCTCCCGGGTTCAAGAGATTCTCTTGCCTTAGCCTCCTGAGTAGCTGGGATTACAGGTACACACCACCATGCTCAGTTAATTTTTTTTGTATTTTTAGTAGAAACGGGGTTTTGCCATGTTGGCCAGGCTGGTCTCTAACTCCTGACCTCAGGTGATCTACCTGCCTCGGCCTCCCAAAGTGCTGGGGTTACAGGCGTGAGCCACCACGCCTGACCAACTCTACCTTCTTAATTGCTCAGGCCAAAAAATTTGGAGTCATTCTTACATCCTTTCTTTCTCTTATGCTCCATAGTCATCTCTGTCAGCAAATCTCATTAGTTTTGCTTCAACATTCAGTCAACATGTGATGATTTCTTACCACTGTTACTGCTTCCATTCTGGTCGAAATCACTATCATCTCTCTCCCTTGGGTAACTGCAATAGCTTTCTAACCCCTTTTCACCTTTGACCCTGACAGTCTGTTCTCCCAAACAGCAGTCACAGGAATCTTTTAGAAAACCTAAATTTATCATTTTACTCCTCTGTTCAAATCCTCTAGTAGCTCTCCATCTCATGCCGAGGAAAAGGCAGTCCTTAGAGTGGCCTACCAGGCCCTACATAATCCGACTGTCTGCTGCCTCTATAATCTTTTCCCCTACCTTCCTCCCTCCCTCACTTTACTTAGCAACACTGGCCTCCTTGGTATTCTTTGATAGTACCAACCATACTCCTGCCTCAGAACCTCAGGACTTGCTGTCTCCTCTGCACAGAATGATATTCCCTTGTGTTTCTGCATACCTCACTCCATCCCCCTCAGATTTCTGCTCAGATGACACTTTATGAAGGCATTCTCTTGATCATCCTGTCCTGTTGAAAATAGCAGCCCGTCTTTGTACTGACTCCTTTCTGTTCTAGTAATGAACTGTAGAAATGATCCCTGAAAGACTAGTCTTAAGGCTCCTTTCTTTCTCCTCCACTTATTTTATTTTATTTTATTTTATTTTATTTTATTTTATTTTATTTTATTTTTGAGACAGAGTCTTGCTCTGTTGCCCAGGCTGGAGCGCAGTTTCGCGATCACGGCTCACTGCAACCTCCACCTCCTGGGTTCAAGTGATTCTCCTGCCTTAGCATTCTGAGGAGCATGGATAGCATGTGCCACAATGGCCAGCTAATTTTTGTATTTTTAGTAGAGACAGGGTTTCACCATGTTGGCCAGACTGGTCTCCAACTCCTAGCTTCGGGTGATCCACCCGTCTTAGCCTCCCAAAGTGTTGGGATTACAGGCGTGAGACACCACGCCCGGCCTCTACTTTCTTAATTTGTCTCTGTACCATTCATCACCATTTGACACTCTGTATTTAAATTACTTACTTGTGTGTTATATGTTTTCCTCAGTTAAAACATAATTTTCATTTTTATAGATAGAGAGTTAAGGAAGGGCTTCCTGAAGAAGTAACTCTTTAATTGAAACATGAAAGAGGAGGAGAAATTAAATAGGCCCAGAGAGGATTCTTCCAGGCAAAGGGAAATACACATGCGTAGGCTTCCTTTTGTGGGCGGAAGCAGGGTGAAGACAAAAGAATAAATAAGGCCTCACTCCCTCACATTGGACTCCTCCATGATGACTGAAATTATGGCCACCAGGAACTCTCAGGCTCAGCTTGTCACACTCATGACCAGAAAGTAACTCAGTGCTAGTCTCTCTGCTCCTATGTTCATAAACTCTAGAGAAGGACTTGGATGAGCCCTCTTGTGTTAAGAGATGAATTGGAGGAGTGGAGCAGTATGTCTGGTTGAGCTTGGGTCACTTCTTCACCTCTTAGATAGATCTCTGTGACCAGGAAGGTGGCCACATCTATAAAAAGATGGCAGCTACCCCTCAAGCTTCATGTTAAATGGTGGAAAGGTACATTTCCCCCCACAAAAACAGGGATTAAGAATCAAGAGGGAGGCCGAGGCGGGCGGATCATGAGGTCAGGAGATCGAGACCATCCTGGCTAACACGGCGAAACCCTGTCTCTACTAAAAATACAAAAAATTAGCAGGGTGTGGTGGTGGGCGCTTGTAGTCCTAGCTACTCAGGCGGCTGAGGCAGGAGAATGGCGTGAACCTGGGAGGCGGAGCTTGCAGTGAACCGAGATCGCACCACTGCACTCCAGCCTGGGTGACAGAGCAAGACTCTGTCTCAAAAAAAAAAAAAACCAAAAACCAAAAACCAAACACAAACAAACAAACAAAAACTCAACATCAGCCCAGATGTAGCGGTTCATTCCTGTAATCCCAGCGCTTTGGGAGACTGAGGCCAGCAGATCTCTTGAGCTGAAGAGTTGGAGACCTAGTGAAACCCTGTCTCTACAAAAAATACAAAACTTAGCTGGACATGGTGATGTGGACTTGTAGTCCCAGCTACTCAGGAAGCTGAGGTGGAAGCAACTTGAGCAGTTGATTGAGGTCGAGGCTGCAGTGAGCCGTGATAGCACCACTGCATTGTAACCTGGGAGACAGAGTGAGACTCTGTCTCAAAAAAACAAAACGAGAACAAAACCAAAACAAAAAACAAACCTCAACATCATCTCAGAGGTATCTTTTTTTTTTTCCTTGCTTCTCTAAATCCATTCTCCAACTTTGTGGGGAGTGTGACTGGAATGAACTGCACTCATGAGCATCTCTTGTGTTCTACCAGTTAGAGGCACTATCAGGGTGGGAAGTGGGTGAGGCCAGGGTATTTAGTATCCAGGCTTCCTGCTGGTTCAACTTAGTCTTGTAGGGCTGTAGGGCAGCCCCTATACTCTCCAAGGGTAGGAATAACTTTTTTGCTGTTGCTAGTCCTGGAATCCTGTGCCATCCTGCTGTTTCTTCAAATCCTGCTTACTCTTTTTGTAAACAATTCTTTTATTAAAATTTGTTCAATTATCCAGTTTAAATATGCCATTCATTTCCTGTTTGGACATAGATTGATATAAAAATACGGGATATTCTAAAGGAACAATTTGGGAAAGCTAAAGAAGATAAAAGAGAATGTGCCTTTGTACAAATTCTATAAAACAAACTGCAGAGACAAATCAGAGGAGACTGAGGCTCTAATGCAAAATTCCCAGGAGAGAATTAAACTAGACATCTGCAGGTAGAGAATAAAGCAGGCTGGATTTCAAATGGTCCAAATCCATGCTGATCTATGCTGATGGTAAAGATGGAAAGATGAATTAGGATACATTTTGGGGAAGTTTATACACTGATGATGCCCTTTCTGGAAAATTCAGTTCCAGTCAATCAAAGGTTCATAGAAAGGTCATGATAATAACTCACTTTTTCTATTTCCTTGGCATGTACACCCTCCAGACCCAAAATCTCTTTCATTGTTACATTTATTTAGCAAGTGCTGTGATTATTGCATGATATTTATTTGTAAAATAGGATTAACAAATGGACCACCACTGGTTCACCCGTATCAAGAAATAGCTCTAAAGAGGAAGACATCTGTGGAAGATAAATGAGAGGACACTTAGATGGCCAAAGCAACCCAAAATAAACAGAAGGAAAAAAAAAATAAACCTGAGATATCGCAACATATGAGAACCAACTTGTATACCAACTCTGCAATGGTAGAGGAACTTTTGGGAGAAAAGTTGGCATTCATCTATGATGAAGAGAGCAGGCTGGTTACCTTCTGTAACCAACACAACTGAAATCAATACAGTCTTTAAACCATGGCATAGTTTTTTAAATAAGTGTGCATTAATCTTGCAAGTGTGCACAATGCTCATGGAAAGAAGAAATTATTGTAATGTTTTATCTTAGTGCTGTACCTAGCAAAGTGCTTTACATATTGAAAATGCAAGCATTAGTTGAATGAATAAATGAAAAAAATTAATCCACTGGAAAATGAGCACTGACCATTAGCATATCAGTAATTTAGCACTTTTGTTCTCAGTGTAATGTTTTGCTTATTTAACTTACTGTTGTTTTGATTGGGTTCTATTAATTGGTAGTAGTATTTATTGGACCTATTAAAGATATATGTTTAGCATCTATTTACATTGCTGAAGTTAATTGGTGGGAATTCAAACACCTTTTGGATCTATCCCTCTAGAAATTACAGACAAATCTATTAATTTTTTAGTCATTAGTATGCAGCCATTGGACATGTATATTTACATGTAAATATACAAACCAGATGTGTTGCCAAGTTATTGCTTGTTTCTAATTTGGATCCTGAGTTTTCTTGGCCACCTTAACCTGAACAAAAGTGTAGACAACAGAACAGTGAAAATCTAGTGCCTCTATAGAGTGGACAAGTACCAGAAGTAGCCCCAGAGGGGGCATCGCTGCCATCATCTTTATGTATTTGTAAATCTGCATATCAGAGGATTCCATTTTAAGTGGAATTATTACAATTTTATCAATGTCTCTATAGTTGCCTTAAAAGCCAATTTTATGACATTTGTGAGCATTGAGTAAGAGGAAAAGAATGGAAAAATGTATCCAAGAAATGTGATAGATATGTAAATTTGGGTGCAACTTTAGACTTGAGATTTAAAAATAAAACTGGGCTCCTATAGAATTTTTACATACTATATAATAAAAGTCTGCAATCTGATCCTCACACATCTCCATTAACATCTAACATTGAATTTGTTCTATTCTCATTGTTTTTCATTGATACAAGTGTTGGGTGAGGAATTCAGGAACTTTCCTTCACAAATGTTTTATTTGATTTACAGCATTAGGGACTGTGATATTCCTGGTTAGAATATTTTACTGTTGAAGTCTTTAAGTAAAAAACATTAGTTGAATTCCCACAGGAGAATGTGCATCAGCCCTGTGTTAAGCTCTTTGTTCAGACTTATTATTTCAGCTTCCAAAATGTGTTTTGACTAACCTAATAGTGTGATAAATGCAAGAAGTGTGTGCACAGCTTAAAACATTTGGAAATGCTTCTACTATGTGCTGCTTTTACACTGGGCAGTTTACTTTCTCTGCAAAAGTATTTCTATTCCACACTCTACTGTCCCATGGGTTTCTGAAAGGTGAGCATGAACTTTGTGGGAATTCTATTTTTGGATTTTAAAACTAGAGTTGCATGGTAAACAGTTTTTTACTTTTACCTTGTTAGAGTTTTCAAACTTTCTCCCTTTTTGAGTGCATGGACATCAGTTTCACTTGTTGCCCTTTATATTTATGCACATTTCCTAAACTCACAACACATAAGCCTTCCAGTTAGGTGGCATATTCCTCCTGGATTCTCCATGCTTTTTCATTTCCCTTTTTGACCTTTCTAATCATCTCCTTTCCTTAACCACTTAGCGGTTGTGAACCTTCAAGCTATAGTTCCATTATCAAGACAGCCTACATCACCAAGACAGTCTACTCCTTTACACTGTATATATGCCCTTCCCAATAAAGTAGTCAGTAGCCACATGCAATTGTTGAATACATGCAGTGGGGCTAGTCCAAACTGAGGTGTGCTCTAAGTGTAGAATACACGCTGGATTTCCAAGACTTAGTATAAGTGAAAAGGATATAAAACAGCTGATTCATCATTTTATATTGGCTATTGTGTTGAAATAATAATATTTGGGACTTATTGGTTTAAATAACATATATTATTAAGAAATTAAAATGTGGCCAGTCATGGTGGCCCACACCTGTAATTCCAGTGCCTTGGGAGGCTGAGGCAGGCAGATTACCTGAGATCAGGAGTTCAAGACCAGCCTGGCCAACATGGTGAAACCCTGTCTCTACTAAAAAGACAAAATTAGCCAGGCATGGTAGCTCATGCCTGTAATCCTAGCTACTTGGGAGGCTGAGCCAGGAGAATCACTTCAACCCAGGAAGCCGAGGTTGCAGTGAGTGGAGATCATGCCATTGCATTCCACCTGTGGTGACAAAAAGAAATTAAAATGTATTACTAAAAAGTTTTCTTTCCTTTATCTTTTAAAAATTAGGCTACTAGAAAATGTGGCTCATATTATGTTTCAATTAGAGAGCATGGCTCAATATCAATCTTTCTCAAATCTAGTTATCCATCAGAAGCATCTAATAAAGAAAACAATACATGGCTGAGTGCGGTTGCTCACACCTGTAGTCCCAGCACTTCGGGAGGCTGAGACGGTGGGCAGATCACCTGAGGTCAGGAGTTCGAGACTAGCCTGGCCAACATGGTGAAACCCTGACTTTACCAAAACTACAAGAATTAGTGCATGTGGTGCACACCTGTATTCCTAGCTACTCAGGAGGCTAGGCAGGAGAATCGCTTGAACCCTGGAGATGGAGGTTGCAGTAAGCTGGAATCATGCCACTGCACTTCAGCCTGGGTGACAGAATGAGACTCCATCTGAAAAAAAAAAAAAAAAGGAAAACAAAACAAAGCAAAAAACCCACAGTTTCCTGTTCCCTACCACAGACCTAGTGAATCAGGATGCTGGAATGAGTCCCAGGAAATCTGTATGTTTGGAAGGCTCTCCAGGTGGTTTTGAGGCACTGAGTTAGGAGAACAACGTTTGAGAACTTCTACCCTATCTGCCCTCTTTTCCCACCTCATGACAACACTTTTTGGTTTGGGATCCCATATGCTGCAGGAAGTACTCTTTTATGTGACTGAATATGGTTGTGGGTAAATCACAAAACACAAGGGATTACCTGCTTCCTAAAGTAGTTTTCTTCCCTTAACCTATTTAAATTTATTTTTATACATTTTTATACCTGTCAATTTTTTAATTGACAGGTAAACATTGTATATATTTATTCTATTCAATCTGGTGTTTCGATATATGTGTACCTTGTAGAATGGCTAGATCAAGTTAATTCAGCTATGTATTACCTTGCATACTTTTTTTTAACGGAAAGAATACTTAAAATCTACTCTGTCAGCGGTTTTCAAATATACAATAAATCCACTGTCATCACCGTAATGTACAATATGTCTTTTGAACTTTTCCCTCCCATCTATCAGAAATTTTGTGTCCTTTGACCAACATCTTCCCTATTTAAATGTAGAACTCTTTAAGAAGGAGCTTAATAAATAAAGGTATTTGCATAGTGCTGTGGAAACTCTTCTGATTCAGTTTGGAGAAGCAATGGTCACTTACCTTTTAAAACTCCATTTAAAGGAGTGGGGGATGATATATTTGTATAGCAAACCTTTTATTTTAATTTAAAAGATATATACAGACATTTTATTATCAATCTTACGATGTAGGGCTAATGGTTTCTTGACATGTTGGTCTGCTGACTGCAGCCCTGCATTACCTTTCTTCCATAAGCAACATCCAAAATGTGCCCTTTACAAATTCCACTTCTAGTTTCTTTAAAATGTAGAAATATCTTTTTCATTAATTATTTATTTACTGAAGAGATGGGGTCTTGCTATGTTGGCTAGGTTGGTCTTGAACTCCCGGCCTCAGCTTCACAAAGTGCTAGGATTACTGGTGTGAGCCACCATACCCAGCCTAGAAAGATCTTAGAGTACTTATGAGGCAATCTAAGTATAGTATTTTCTAGATTATTGTGACTGTTTTTCTAACTTTGTATAATTTCATCATTTAATTTGACAGAAATTCACTTTTCTTCTTATTTTTCCAAAGGATTTAACTTAGTTTTCCCAGAGAGACTTTTTGGTTTTGCTTTTCTGTTTCATAAGTTTGCATCTTATTTATTAAATTGCAAAAGTTCAGTAAGTACAATTGTCATAACCAGGTTTGGGAATAGAGTTGACTTTTGTAGAGCATAAAACTGTCAGGAGCAATATTGTACAGCCCTTCTAAGATGTATAATAATCTGCTATTGAGAGCACTTAGAATGTCATGGACATCAGTCTAACATGTTTAACAGAAGGAATGGACAGCATGATGAATTAATCTGATGAATCAATTCATGGAAGGTCATTAAGAGAAGCTCTATGATAAAAAATAATAATGTAACAATACTAATTACTATTTATTGAACATTTACTATGTTGCAGACATAGACACTTTATGTGTAATAACTCACATTTGACTTACAAACATCCTTTGAGGCATGGTTTATAATTAGCTTAATTTTATATATAAGGAAATTAATGCTTCCAGAGATTAAGTCACTTAAGGTCACACAACTTTAAATTTAGAGATAAAATTCAAAGCCAGGCCAGTCTGATCCTAGAATTCACGATAAGCTTTTAACTTCGAAAGCCTAACCTTGAGGAGAGGGTTCATGTTGTCCTTTGCTGGAGATCTTACTTGGCCTGACATTGATCTATGGGGCTGGGTCAAGGGCACAGACTCTGCAAAGCAAGCAATCACCATAACAAATAACTTGCATGTGTGTCCTTGGTCAGTGAGCAACTCTATTAGCCTTTTTCGAATATGATGAAGCAACGTGTAATTAATATATTTAATGTCTTAAACTAATGAATTGATTGAGTATTTTGAAACAAACTTTGCTGAGAATATTATTTGTGCTTGAGCCCAGGCTTCAAAGACATAAATACATTTTTATCCTAATTTCTGGACACTGTATCCTGGGATCCCCAAACCAGGTATTTATCACGCTGTCTCCTTTGTGGTGCTTTTCCTTGGTGTGATGAATGTGGCTTCCTGGCAGGACTGTTTTACACCAGCCTCCAGGCAGAGTCCTTTTAGCTCAAAGAAAAATAAATTGACTTTAGGAAAAAAAAAAAAAACACCCTGCCTTCAACTTTTTGATCCTTCCTTTTCCATCTTCTTTTTCCTGACTGTGGTACTATGCATACTTTGGTCTTCAGGGATCCATCGCTCATTTCTACAAGAGCATCAGGTGACCCAGATATGCACTTTGAGTGCCTTTTATATGCTTTGTCACACCCATATTTGTATATGATAATTAATCACCCATGGATCAATCACCTAAAATAATGGCCTAGGCTACCTCTCCTTCCACCATGATTTTCCTCCCACAGGAAAGCTGTGCAGGTAGCTTTGCCTAGGTGTCATTTGGTAATAAAATATTTTTTCTAGATGTTTTCCAGTGAGTTACAAGCACTCACAGTGATTTACACTTATTTTCTTGTCTTTGCAAGTGAATAATGGCATTTACTTTCTTTGAAGTATAATTATGCCCAAAGAAGTAGTTCTATTAATTTGGAGGATATGTATTTCAAAGACTTTACTTTTAAATCTTCCACATTTGAAATATTTTTTACAATGATAATTTTGATCAGAGAGTTTAAAAAATAAAGCTGTATAGCTCCTCTTTTGCACTGCTAAGAGCAATCAAAATTATTCTATGAAGTTTTTGGTGCATAAAGATTTCCTGCCAGGACAGGGAGCAACTTTGTTAGATCCTTAAGCTTAGATGAACTTATATTGTTTATTCTGCGTTACTTGAAATTCAAGACTTTTGGCTACCAGAAAATAAGCAGCTGCCACAAGTAAATCCAGAGGAAACAGGAATACTGAAATTTCTTTTCTGTGGAGACCTGTTCCTTGGAACCTTAGTTCCAATACTAAACATGAGTTTCACTTAATTTCAAAAAAGTTAGCTTCATAGTTACAATCAGCTTTGCAGTGAGAAGAGATCTCCTATTGTTTTTCTCTGGAAGAAAATGCATTTTAGGATTGGAAATCAAATTGAATATCAAGAGTGGATAGGAACACTGACATGCTTTTACAGATGGGCAAATTCAAATTATTTTTGAAGGGCACTGGCATTTAAATAATTACTCACATGTGCCTTGTAAAATAAATATTGCTTATGAAGTGTGCCAGCAGTTCTCAAACTGTGGTCTCCACATCAGCAGCATCAGTGTAATTTTATGTGTCTCTTATCTGTGATTCTGAAACTCAAAAAGCTCTTCAAACTAAAAGGTATTTCCTAACTCATTTGGCAGCAAAATCTGACCTGACTTGAACTCATCTGGCAGCAGAACTTGACCTGAAAAAAGGTGAAGGTATTTGTAGCCTTTATTTATCTCTCTTAGTAGAAATATCCATGCACTGCATTGAAGAAGTATTAATGTTTGATCATGGAGAGCTGCCACAGACCCTGATGAGAGTATGCCATAAAGCCTTTATAACTTTTTTTTTAAATTGAATTCTCAAACACAACTGGTCCTAAGGGTTTTTGATATGAACGTGGACCTGTTATAAAATGTCAGGGAGTGCTAAGTGCTAGGAAGAAAAATTAATCAAGGTAAGGGGATAGATAAAAATGGAAAATGCTACATAGATCCTAAGCATGAATGATTGTTACGGGTCTGCACAATATGCATCCAACTTTAGGAGCAATCACTAACATGTGGGCATGAAAAAATATAATCATTTGTAGAAAATAGAAGGACTTTGGCAAAAACACACACACACAAAACCCTTCAAGAGGAACTTAAGTTAAAGTCTTCTAATCAGTTCCCACCAAGTAATTTCTTAAATACAAAACAAAATTTTATTAAAATTATAGCCTGATACAGTAAGATGTGAATGCTTGTAAAGTATGTAGAATTCAAGGAAATGGAGTTTAGAAGGGGAGTTATACTCTTCTATAATGGGGACATAAATATATGTTTAGATAATTGATGACTAAATGGATTAATTAGTGACATGGAGAAGAGAGTCTGGGGGCAAGGGAATCTGAGTTATCTCTGTGTATGTGCATGTGCATGTGCGTGCGTGTGTGTGTGTGTGTGTGGCCCAATCGAAGCACATTTATGACTTTTTCATTATGCAAAAATGGCATATGGAAATCTTCTATGAAATGTTAGTGATAGCATCAGCCCTGCCAACTTCAAATTCTGGTGCCACTATTTATGTTTAACATTTTTCTCATGTTACACTGCATGTAATAGTCTTCACCTGCTAGGAAATATGATTACTAAGCTATTATTAACATGTTTAGTAATTTAAGTGGTGTCTGACTCTTTTGCTTTTTCTTATTATTTTATCTTGAGTGTATAATTTATAACAATATTTAATGTGCACTAAACTGTCATAAGCCCAGCGTAAACTTAGTGAATATTTAAGGATGACTATGTATCTTTGTCATGAGCTAAATTAAAGCTTTTAAGTGATTTCTGTTGATTTGATCTCTAAAAATTTTCAATGAAAAGTTATGTTTGGCAAAGAATTGTGCACTGATATCTATGAAATCATAGTTTTGGGTGAAAATAATCTTATATTTATCTATTTATTTATTTGAGATGTAGTCTTGCTCTGTTACCCAGGCTAGAGTGCAGTGGCACAATCTCGGCTCACTGCAGCCTCCACCTCTCGGGTTCAAGCGATTCTCCTGCTTCAACTTTCTGAGTAGCTGGGATTACAGGCGCCCACCACCATGCCCAGCTAATTTTTGTATTTTTAGTAGAGATGGAGTTTCATCATGTTGGCCAGACTGGTCTCAAACTCCTGACCTCAGCCTCCCAAAGTGCTGGGACTACAGGTGTGAGCTACCTCACCCAACCATGAATCATTTTATCATCCCCCTTAGCACATGATCACACAGTCCCTGCTGGAGGCTCAGGGTAAATAATTGACTGTCTCTCTTTCTTTTTGCGACTCCATTTTTGCTCTATACTGAGTAAAACATAGTATTAGCAAAACTATGTGCTTGTGTTTTCTGAAGCTGTAGAGACTAAACTACTCCTTCAACCTTTAACATATACTGTTATATTTGACCCTCACTTTTTCTTTCCCAAGTTGTCACATAAATGATTTTTTGACAAATGTTTTTGGAGCTTTTCTTCATAGTGCCTGGCTTCTAAACCAATTGCCCTCCATTGGACACTGTCTCATTTTCTTTTGTCCATTTGAAAATATAATACCCAAATGCAGCCACAGCAAGCTAGAAGGGCTATGACCAACACAGAACATAGTGACATTAAAAGTTTCCTATATCTGGAACCATGCTGTTATTTTTGCAATCCTATTATATATTTCCTTGTTTATTGTTTTATGCTGTTAACAGCCTTCGGCACTTTTGTGCCACCTCAAATGAGCTACTCTCGACCTTAGCTTTTTACATCTTGTCCTACAGATTCATGTTTGATTGTATAAGTGATATGCAGAAATCAGCCTATTTACTAGTCAGTTGGTAGGTTGATGTGACACAATTACACACAGGAATGGTTCAAAATAACTGGAAAACTTCATATTAAATTAATTATAATTTTAAAAGCAGAATTTTCATAGTTTTAAATTTTGAGGCGGTAACTGAATTGCTAACACTACTATTAACAATATTCTCATTGCTTTGCACCCTGCGTCTATTGATTTTAGAAAATGTCAGTGGAGATCATGTTCAAGATATTGATCCCTGAATTAACAAGTAATAGCTTCAAGTAGTGTTGATGTATATGAAGTTTTCTGAGTAAAAGACAAAACACCACATCTTGGAACTTGTTTTCTGGAGTTGACCATAAGGATATTAGACGTTTTTATTTTAGTTTATGTTATGTTATTTTTTGAAAAGTATGTGGTTAGGAGAATGGGTTACATGCTGATTACAGATCTCCCTTGCAGACCTTCAGCTTATGAAGTTAGGAGAATGATTTATAAAGTTGACTGTAGGTCAGATCATCTTTGAGAAAGCTGTGCTTTCAACACCACAGGATTAAAAGAAAAAACCAAAAGGAAAAACACTATATTAAAAACAACCCCTCCTCCCAGCTCCTATTCTCAACCCCCACTCTCTTTCCCCAATATCCTGGTTCATAACCCGGCATAAAGTCCATGCTGGTGACTGATGGTCTTTGCCTCTGTGTGTCTGCTTCCTTCCTTGGCGTTCTGGTTTTCCCAGTCTCTCTGTCTATGCTCATTACTTTTGCTCACTCTGTTTTCATCAGGATTATTAAACTGCTTGGGTCTTGCTTTGTGGTCTTTTTGAAAGGAAATTCTTAGCCACAGGCAAAGACAATGGAGCAAATTTCACTTTCTTGGTCTTAGCACCATATTGCTAGGGAGTTAGTTACATTATGCCATGAAAAATTCATTGGTTACCAGATTTCCAAGACCTCACTCGTGGATATAACCCTAATGAAATATCAGTGAAGACAAGAATCCAAGAACACCATGCCAGACTCCCCAAAGGGAGTTACATTTTCAAGACAGAAAACTTTTAAGTGTATTATGTATGAGCCTTTTAAATGTTATAACTCATAGTTGACTAGACAGAGTGAAAGCACAAATAAAAATGTAGCACTTTTTTTTTTTTTTTTTTTTGCAAAATTTTCATCTAAGTATCAATCCATACTGAGAGTAGCAATAATGTATATGGCATATTTTTCTTTTTTTCTTTTTTTAAAATGGAGTCTCGCTATGTCACCCAGGCTGGAGTGCAGTGGCATGATCCTCCAGAGTAGCTGGGATAACAGGCATGTGCCACCAGGCCCAGCTAAGTTTTGTATTTTTAGTAGAGACGGAGATTCATCAGGTTGACCAGGCTGGTCTCGAACTTCTGACCTCATGTGATCTGCCCACCTTGGCCTCCCAGAGTGCTGGGATTGCAGGCGTGAGCCACTGCGCCCGGCAATGGCATATTTTTCATAAATTAATTAGGTATTTATTTTCTATTTTAAACAGTCTTACTTTTTATCTTTTAATCCAACCTCTTTCCTCTATCTAGGATTTCGAACTGACAAAAACTTAACCGCACCTCTGTCTAATAAGGGTAACCTAGAAATTAGAAATTCTAATACATCTGATATCTTGATAATACAACCAAGGTTACCAACATGAATGTGTGATATTATTTTCCATAAAGATTGTTCTCTTCGGGCCAGGCGAGGTGACTCACGTCTGCAATCCCAGCGCTTTGCAAGGCCAATTGTGGACAGATCACCTGAGGTCAGGAGTTCAAGAGTAGCCTGGCGAATATAGTGAAACCCCATCTCTACTAAAAAAAAAAATACAAAAATTAGCTGGGCATGGTGGCAGGCACTTGTAATCCCAGTTACCCAGGAGGCTGAGGGGAGAGAATCACTTGAGCCTGGGAGGTGGAGGTTGCAGTGAGCCAAGATCATGCCACTGTACTCCAGCCTGGGAGACAGAGTGAGACTCTGTCTCAAAAACAAACAAACAAACAAACAAACAACCATTGTTCTTTTGGGGCCAAGCACAGTGGCTCATTGGCTCACACCTGTAATCCTAGCACTTCGTGGGGTGGAGGCAGGTGGATTGCTTGAGCCCAAGAGTTTGAGATCAGCCTGGCCAACATGATAAAACTCCTTCTCTACAAACAAAAAAAATTAGCTGGATGTGGTGGTGCACCTGTACTCCCAGCTACTCAGGTGGCTGAGGTGGGAGGATCACCTGACCAGGGGAGGTTGAGGCAGCAGTGAGCAGATATCGTGTCACTGTACTCCACACTCTAACCTGGGTGATAGAGTGAGACCCTTTCTCTCTCTCTCTCTCTCTCTCTCTCTCTCTCTCTATATATATATATATATATATATTTCTCTTGGGAAAACCTACTGACAATGATAAACTGTTCAGATTTTAGTCTTATAGTGGGTAATATAATCAGAAAGACTTTGGGGGAATCAAATCCTTAATAAATGTAAAATATTTCTTTGGAAGAGTCTAATTCCTGACAAATTATGAGGGTCTTCAAATGTGCCCCACTGCACATGTAGACTCGAGTTCCCCTCAACTTGCCTAATGACCTTGTAAACTAAAAAAGCAAAAGTCTAGTGGTTTATCATTGTCAAAAACCCCCTAGCCAGATGAAATTTGAGTTGTCTATGCACTCCCTGAATGTATATATGTTTTTTATTGTAATTACTTGCTTTTTAAATGGCATATCTATATTAAATGTATATAGGAAATAGAATTATCTTCTGGAAAGAGATAATCAAATAGTAAAGTGTAGGCCACAGAAGACCTTGATATGCAGGCCCTGGATGGCAGAAGACATTACAGGAAAGGGCGGTCACCAGAGAGTTAAAGTGGCATTTGGGATTCTTGTTCACTGTCCCTCCAACTATTGTGTGTGTTTGTTTGTTTTTCTGATTCACAGGGTAATAGAAAGTTTTTTATTTAGCTCAGGGATGGAAAAATTATGGCAATTCAAGCATAGGCTAAATTTAATTGATTTTCGCTCTACTATGCAAAGTCACCGATTAAAAATAGCCAACGGGATTGTAATGGAAATGTGTACTTTAGAATCAGACTGAAAAACTTGCAGCTATCGAAGTGAGCCTTTTCAGATAGTCAGTGTACAGTACTACTTACAAGACTTCACCCTTTTCAACCAATTGGATGATTCACTTGGAACTCTACACTTTTGCTCTTCCTAGTTCTGAAAGCATCACAACCTATTCTTAAAAACAAAACTTCTGCAATTTTGATATTTGCTTATACCAGTTTCATGCACTAATTTCAATTATTAGTTTCTATATTTAGATAGTTAGGTCAGCTGTGCTCCCTCCCTTCTAGACTAAATCTCAGTGGAAGCAAATGGTGGGGATGGTGTCACCCGATGGTGTGTGAGGGAGGCTTGGGAATGGGCTATAGCCAGAGCTGATATGTCGTCAGGTTAAAGTGCAGTTAGGGAAGTGAATCCTGTTTTATTTTCCCGAATCTTGCCTTTCCCTAGTTGTTCCCTTGCCCTAGGAGAGGACCAACTGTAGGACACCAAGTCCAAACAGAGATAAGATATAGTTCAGGTCCAGTCTAGGCACAGAAAACAATGGAAAATCTCTTAAGACTAAGACGGGAGCTGTCCAGGATTAATGCTGGATCCTTCAAGCATTTCTTTAGGAAAATGAGGTAAATAAAGAGAATGGGAGCTATTCCCAAAGATTTACAACTTTGCTAACAATGTGGGAACCATTGGAGGTTGGATGTAAAGGAAGAGCATGTGGCTTTTTGAGGGTAGTTGGAAGAACGTACAATGACTTCTAAATACTATCAATACTCCTAGTTCTGGTCCACTAGTAGTGCCTCTCCTTCCATGTCCCACTGCCACCCTGGAGATCTATCAGAGCATCCTTCTGTGCACTGATTTCTGGACTTCTTTCTTGAGTTGGATGCCAAGATGCCAATTTTAATTAGAAAAATTTTAGTAAATAAATATTGTCAGATTTCTCCAAATATCTGAATACTTTTTTTTGAGACTGAGTCTTGCCCTGTCGCTCAGGCTGCAGTGCAGTGGTGCGATCTTGGCACACTGCAACCTCTGCCTCCCTGGTTCAAGTGATTCTCCTGCCTCAGCTTCCCGAATAGCTGGGATTGTTGGTGCATGTCACCACTCCTGGCTAATTTTTTTTGTATCTTTAGTAGAGACAACATTTCACCATGTTGGCCAGGCTGGTCTCAAACTCCTGACCTTGTGATCTGCCCGCCTTGGCCTCCCAAAGTGCTGAGATTACCAGTGTGAGCCACTGCGTCTGGCCAAATATCTGAATACTTTTTAAGGTAGCAAGGAGTCACTAAGACAAAGGACTTGAACCCATTATAAGTTAAAGTGCACTCACCAAGTATCATGCCGCTGGGCAGCACTGGACTGTGCTGTGCTGAGTGTGGGCAGTTCAACTACAAATCAATCAGTGTATAATCAATGTTAAAAGGGATGGTTCAAAAGATGAGTGTTACGTGATTTCAGATCAGGGAGAGGACTACATGGTCTTGAGTGATCAAGGGGTTTCTATGGAAGAAGCATCACTAACTGGACCTTCTTCAGGGAGAGGAAATAGGTATTCAGAGAGATGCTTTTGTGTTCCCTGATGTCATAGAAGTGACATTAGGGAGAGGGTGAGGGACTTTGGCTTACATTGAGAAGTCTCAGGGGCAGCTTTGAACAGATGTGTTTGGTGGAAGGCAGAAATAATATAAGAACTTTGAAAGTCAGTGTGAGGAGTATAAGCTTTACACTGAGGGTAATGGTGAACTATTGACTTTAGGACTGGTGTATAAAGTATAGCATGTTGATGAAAGGAGGTGAAGGGTAGCAGAATATGCCACTCCCAAATATGCAACTTGGCATAAGGATGATTTTGAACTAAAGGCACTTGAATAACAGAAGGTGCAAGAAGGGCGCACTGACTTCCCCTTTTCTTCCTTTTTTTTTTAATTTATTTATTATTATTAAACTTCAAGTTGTAGGGTACATGTGCACAACGTGCAGGTTTGCTACATATGTATACTTGTGCCCCTTTTCTTCCTAAAAGTAGGTGATAAATCCCTCATGTGAAAGATGCTCATTCTGGAGGTAAGAAACATTCTTATCACCAGAGATAGGGAGTCAAGGCTGAGAGAATTCTGCACACACAGATCCTGTTAAAGCGATTCTTATCTTTCTTTGATCCTCTCATGCTCTAGTTTGGATACAGAAGCCTCCAAACTTCATGCAGAAACTTGATTTCCAGTGTTGGAGGTGGGGCCTAATGGGAGGTGTTTGAGGTCATGGAGGTGGATCGCTCATGAACAGATCAATGCTGTCCCTGGGTAGGAGGATGGCAGTGGGGAGTCGGTCAGTTCTCACTCTACTAGTTCCAGGGAGAACTGGTTGTTGAAAAAGCCTAGCACGTCCTCCTCCTCTCAGTCTCTCTCTCACTCTTGTTTCTGCTCTTTCATCCTGGGATCTCTTCTCTGCTCACGTGGGCTTCCCTTCACCCTCCACCATGAGAGGAAGCAGCCCGAAGCCCTCACCAGAAACAAATACTGGTGTTATGCTTCTTGCATAGCGGTGAGCTAAATATACCTCCTTTATAAATTACCCAGCCACAGGTATTTCTTTATAGCATTGCAAATGGACAAAGACATTCCATATATTTTAGTGACTTTTCTACAACTGCCTCTCTGTGTCCAACCTAGTATACAAGCACTCAGGCTGTGCCACCTCTTTGGGTCTTCATTTTCCTGTATGCTTTTCTCCTATTAATCTGTCTTATGTTGACTTAATTCTCAGGGCCCACCAGAAGCCACCAGAAGCCCTAGGAGGGTAGGAGTAAAGTGTTGCCTCCCTTCTAGAGGGTTTTAGGAAGATTGTTTGTCTAGCAGAAGTGCAGTTTGGCCTGGAAAGTAGTAAAACTGGAGTTGGGGAGACTTTGGGGAGAAATGCAGGGGAGGTTGACATAGGCCTCGTGAAGTTAAGAAGGCCAGAAGGAGGGAGTGCTGTGTTGCAGCAGTTACGGAAAGTTCATGATGGGGCCACCTTTCAGAAGGATAAGGCTGTGTAAGTGACAACCACAGTTCTCCAACCTGAGAGAAGTAACTGACTTTATATTTTGGAGAAAGATGTCAAGTGTTTGATTTTGTGCAGTGGATCTGCATGACGCAGCTGGTGTTGATACTGAGGCTGTAGGCTCTATCTGGCTCCCCAACAGGCATTCTGGAGAGGTTTTTCCAAGAAATTAATTCCAAGGACCGTTGAGGCCTGGTGCCTCTCTGTTGATTGTAACCTTTCTGGCATGGTTTTACTGGCCAATGGTATGTATGTCAGTTTCATTTTTATCACTCTGGATAAAAATGTTTGGAGCAGGAAAGCAAATTCTACAGCTTGTGCTTTTTAGGTTCATGGATTTGAGTGGCCTCAGATAGTTCCTATATCTTCATTCCTGCAACATCCCAAACTCCTTTTCCTTGAAGTCCTTTAAAAGATAGCTTAATGACCGGGTGCGGTGGCTCACGCCTATAATCCCAGCACTTTGGGAGACTGAGGCAGGTAGATCACGAGGTCAGGAGATCAAGACCATCCTGGCCAACACGGTGAAACCCCGTCTCACTAAAAATACAAAAAAAAAAAAAAAAAAAAATTAGCCGGGAGTGGCAGTGGGCCCCTGTTGTCCCAGTTACTTGGGAGGCTGAGGTAGGAAAATGGTGTGAACCTGGGAGGTGGAACTTGCAGTGAGCCAAGATCGTGCCACTGCACTCCAGCCTGCACGACAGTGTGAGACTCTGTCTCAAAAAAATAAATAAATAAAAATAAAAGATAGCTTCAGAACTCTAGGAGATAGTCCAAGAAGTCAGTCAGCCTCCTACTCCTCTACTCCTCTTGATCCTACACTGGATTAGTTGATCTCATTCACTCTCCAAATATTTACTGACCACCTATTAAGTCCTAGGCTTTACCCCCAGGAAGATCACAGTGAACTGGAGAAGTCAAGCATCTGGACTGGAAATTGAAATGCAGCCTCCGACATACCATGCTAGGTGTAGTGTAGGATAGGCTTCTGGAGCCAGGCTGCATTTGAACTCTAATGCACACACTGCCTGTGTGACCTTGAGCAAGTTACTTAACACGTCTGTGCCAGTTTTGCCCTCTGTAAAATCAAAATAATAATAGCAGGATTATCTTGAAAGTTAATTGGGGTGATGCAGGAAAGAAGTGCTAAATAAAAATCAGCCAGTATATTCCGGCTCAGAGAAAGGGTAGGGTGGAATGAAACATGGCATAGGAGCAGCTGACTATTGTTAGTGCATACTAGTACATATTGGAGATCAATAGCCAGAGTCCATTTTGATTGGTTATGGTGTCTGTCCTGATTGGCCACTGTGTCCATTTTGATTGGTTGGTGACTACTGTATGGGTTGTTTAATATTTTTTATATCATCTCAAAGTTTAAGTCAGTGGTCCTGAAACATTACATGTGCCTCAGTATAAATGGAATGCTTGCTAAAAGTGCAATTCTTGGGTCCCAGTCCCAGAGATTATGATTCAGTTAATGTGGAGTGGGCCCAGAAGTATTTTAAACATGCATTGATTGCAAGGCTGCTCTCCTAGAAGCTCTGATTTAGAAGGACAGAAGAGGTTATCTGGAAGAAGTAACATTTAGCCAAGACCTGGAATTATAACAGCTTTAGGCAAGGAGGTTAGGAGAGCAGGATGGAGTAGGGGATTATTCTTTTCAAAGGGAACAGCATGGGCAAAGGCACAAAAGTTATGGTAGAAACATTCAGAATGGTTGGAGTATTAAGTCAAGGGTGGATGGCAGCAAAAGACAGAAAAACCCAATTACAAAGGCATTGTAAACAGTAGGTTTTTATTTTACCTTCAGTGTAATGAATGAGAACTCAATGTGTTTTACGAGTGGGTTGGCAGTATCAAACTTACGCGCTGGAAGATCTCTGATTTTGTGCAAAGGGATGAGGGCAAACAAGCCAGGGGCAGGAGGCAGCCTGTGAGCTCCCTGGTGAGAACTGCTAGCTTGGTGGCCTGTCACGAATCCTTACTACTGCTCTTGGCACTTTTCCTGAATCTTTCCCTCCTTACTGACGTCTGGCCCTCTCTGGACCTGGTCAGCCACTCAGGCCAACTGTCTTCCTTCATGGCTGGTGTGTGACCTCCCTGCTTCAGCCTCTGACATGATGGCCACAGTGACTGTGCTCTGGTTTCAGTACTTGGTCACATTGGCACCCAACAATGCAGAGGAAGCAGGTGGGTAACTGGAATGTAAGTAGAGGAAAGCAAGGCCCTATCTGTCTAATTCATCTCCCTGTGGCTACAAATGTGTAGCAGTAGTGTCTAGGGGAGTAGTATGGAGTAAGCACTCAGTTCATATCTGCTACAGAATGAGGGCTCTGTCTCTGGCAGGGGCCTACGGTAGATACCAGAGGCCAATTCCAACTTCTGTGGATAGTGTGGAGTGATTGTAATTTGACTCAGCTTGTCATTGTCTCTGAGGGGTCCTTTTTATTCATCCTTTTGATCATACCTCCTCTCGTGTTTCCACCTTATTCTTTGCATTAGTTTTTAACAGGAAAAGGAGATTGAACATTTTTTTAAGTGTCAGTCAATCTCAAAATATTGTATGTTAGCTCTACAAGCTATCCTGCTGTGCATCTTGGGCTTATTTGGAGTTACTTTGCCAAAGCAGAGAAAGTACAAATCCTAGAAACCTGTTTCTCACTAAACTCACTTCATAAACCCATCCAGAGTCATTTTCCACAATGGGATTGAAAAAGAAAGAAGAAGAACAGGCAGTAATCAATTGTAGCACTTACTAGTTTACCCCTCAAATCTCAACCTTTTGCCAGCATTTAGAGCAGGATCCCGGGAGGACAAGAAATAGAGAAAGGAGGTTAAGTGAGCTCCTAAAATGGTCATAATTTTCCAAAGTTCATGTTTTAAAACCCTGGGATCAGTCCCCGGAAGACCATTTATTCAATTATTAAAACAAAATTATGGATAATGCGCTTTCCCCCACCAAGCTGACTGGATATTTGTCAAACCTGAGTTGTACCCATCGATAATAGGGATTAGGAAGGACTTGCTATAAAGTGCGAAGTGTGTGTTTAATTGTTACTGTAAGAAAAATATAACTTACGGGTAAACTGTGCAGAATCTGAGACAAAGTGCCCTTTTTACTTTTGTAGGAATGTCATGCTAACCAAATGTGTCCGCATGGTTTCAATTAAGCAGAGGAATGTTAAATGTAAAGCTAAATTGATGAAAATAACCAAACTTTCTGACAAACCAATAAATTGGAGTCTAGAACTCATTGCCCATACTGTATGGCAGCCAGAGAAACATTGCTAGATCATCAATTTTTACTTAATTTTTGAGTTAGTTTATACTTGAAAAGAGAAAAGGAATGCTAGGAAAGTAATTTAAATTATTCCCAGCTATAAACAGAGAATATGCATGTTGGATGTAGACCTTATTCTTCCCTGTATGCAATTGAACTGATTGTTTATTCTTTTAGCAATTTCCTCACTGAAATTTTTGGAAACGTAAGACAGAGTTTTCAGGGAACTCTCATGTCAACATTTTGGCAAATGATCTGGCAACATGCTAGTCATTGGACCGCCTTTCTGAACTCCTCAGAACGACTCCATGGCAATCTGTTTTCTTTGAAAGTGATGTTTTAATTTTCCTTCCCTCAAATTTTTATTCCTTCAAGTTGCTGTCACTTTGAGATGACAATATACTAGAAAAATTATGAGTTTGGAGAAGAAAATTCTAAATTTCTTCCTGAAAACAGAGGGTAAAATTACATAGTCAGAAATATGACTCTCTGCACATTTCTGCTTATGTCAGAAGTTTCCATTTCTAATACAGAAATTTACCTCTGAATTGGTCTTTTTATTTCGTGGGAGATGGCAGGAAATAAACCTTTGAAATCAAAGAAAGGGGAAGCTAAGACCATCATCTTTACCACTGTGAAATGGGTACCCTTTGGTGAAAGGTCAGTCAGAAACCCAGGCTCCCACATCTTGATCTCCACTGCCCTCCAGGTACAGAAGTTTCCTGTGATCCTCTCGCTGAGAAAGTAGAACTGCTTCCACATGTAAGGTAGTGTCTCTCAGTTTCTATGGCTCTATCCCAAGCCCAAAGTGTGCCAGAAGGACCCTGTATCCTATTTGGGCCAAATTTTAGTCCAGGCAAGGGCCTATTTCAAAACCTATTAATGCTATAATTTTTTTTTCTAACAACACTGGGGAGCAATCAGTTTTTCTTATTAGATGGTCACTCAACACTTTTGTCTGGTGGCCACTCAAAAAATACTACATTTTGCAAAATTATTTTTGGGCACTTCCATGAAACTGCTCCTAAAAAGGAGCAGTTTAATTTAAAAAAAAATTAAAGTTTCATGCTCCTGTTTTTATTAACGTTTCAAACCTTTTCTCAATGTTTAATCAAATTCATCTGAAATTTAAATCAGAGTTAATTACATATATTATGTATTTCCAAGGACTTACACTACATTTTAAATTTTTATTACTTATTTAAATGGCATTCAGAGGAAAAAGATGAAATAATCTCATTTGAGGGCAGGCAACATGGTTTTCCCTCAATTTACCTTTGCATCTAGTTGTTACTAATGGTGCTGACTTCATATAAATGCTCAATTACTATTGCTGCTATAGTTCTCGTTAACTGCTGTATTTAAGATGAGTGGTGGTGGCCTCTTGATCAATCAAGTATTTAAAGCACCGTATCTTTTAAGCTTTTGTGTTATCCACACATTTAATTTGCTTAAAACCTCTTAGGTATTCATTCAAATCACAGATGAAAAAGTTGGATATCTGTGTCCTGAGATAAGCTGGTAGTTATCTCCCTCCAGGTTCAGTTGATTGGCAGATATTTATTGGGTATTTAGGCCCTTTGCTCAGACCAGGGTTGCAAAGATAATATTACATGATCTCTGTCTTCCAATAACTCTCAATAGAGATGATAGTAAAGCAGTGATTAATAAATATTCTATCAGTCAGCTATGAATTCATTTAATGTGGTATTCCCCAGATCACAGTCCTCATTCTTTCCATATAAGTGTCTGCTATATATAGATAAGGCAATAGGATAAGTCTTAGAAAAAGATTATGCTTTGTGATATTTATTTCATTTACAAATTTATCTTTAAAGACTTCATTAAGAGTTTTACTGTAATCAAGCCCCACTATACCTACCAATTTAGGATAGTTTCAGCCCGGTATAGACAGGCATAGTTTGCAGGGAACAAGGTTAACTCTCCAGTTCAGCGTAACTGAAGCCTTTTGATACTCTGATTTCTTAGTTAGGTATTCCTCTGACTTTTGCCGTCCTCTCTTCTGGGTTTGATCCCACTTTTCTAATAACTTCTTTGTATTCATATTTCTCATCCATCTTTTCTTTAGTCTTTCACAATCCCCTGCCCTCTGGCTATCTCCAGCACTCCTCAATTTTCACATTAGTGTTTAGCTCTTGGTCAATTTGTTGTTCATTCCAACATTAGAACTTTCAAAAATATGTAAAGATAGCTAATAAACATATTAGACATGATATTTGTAAGTCATGATACATTAATCACTCTCATTACATATATTTTCTCTAAATATATCTGATATAACTTTTGTCTCTAGCCAAAAGATATTAAGTCATATGTAATGGGGGTAAGAAATATCACCCTTTATACTGTACTTCAGCCTATGACTCAAAGACTGATCAATACAAAGTTATCATGAGGATGGTGGGGCAGCATATTTCAAAGTGAGGTTTCAAGGAAGTCTTTATGGACCATCCCTCACCAAAGAAACACTGTTAGGCCCACTTCATCTGATTTGCCCTTCAAGAGCTGCCTACAGTACTCAGGAACCTTACCATTACAGCAGATAAGTAGATGGAGTCTAGAAGGTTTTCCACTTGACCAATGGTCAACCATGTTATCATCCTTCTGTTGTCATTTTGGTAGACAAAGAATAACATTCAGATTCAAAAATCATTTATTATTAAGGGCCTATTGTGTGTAGGCATAGGCACTTTCACAATAAATTGCTATTCTTTAATTTAACAAATATGTATCTTGAGAACCCATTATGTGCCAGGTTTGTGTACTATATGGAAGATTTGATATTTGGTCTAAAATCTTGGGGGAAAATCCATCAAATATAAAATACGAAAGTGAAAGTCTCTCAGAAAGTTATTTGTGTTTTTGTTTTTGTTTTTTTGAGATGGAGTTTCACTCTTGTCACCCAGGCTGGAGTGCTATGGCACAATCTCCGCTCACTGCAACCTCTAATTCAAGCAATTCTTCTGCCTCAGCCTCCCGAGTAGTTGGGATCACAGGTGCCCACCACTACACCCGGATAATTTTTTTTGTATTTTTAGTAGAGACGAGGTTTCACCATGTTGGCCAGGCTGGTCTTGAACTCCTGGCCTGACCTCAGGTGATCCACTGGCCTCAGTCTCCCAAAGTGCTGGGATTATAGGTGTGAGCCACTGCACCCAGCCTCCAGAATCTATAAATGCTATACAACAACAAAACAAAATGAGAGGATTTTAAAATGGAATATTGTGGATATTTTCATATGATTTTTCAAGCACAAAGCAGAATGAAGCAAAAATTACTTATGGGGGAAATACACACATTTTTCCTTTGTACTTTTTTTTCTTTTTCTTTTGCTCCTGCTTGAGCATTAACAACAACATATGGTGAATATAAGTTTGCAATATATATAATGCTTTTGTATTTTTCATAAATTTTAATGTAAATACTCAAATTCAAACTGAATGGATTAGATGAATCCAATTCGTATATGAACGGCTCACATAACTTTGGTTCCTAGGAAACTGGTGTAACCTACTTTTTGGTAGATTCCTTTACCTTCATTCAGAAGTGCACTTTTCAGTGTTGGCTAAGTTCTAAGAACAGATTAGAAAGGAATAGGCTAAGAACTCAGAAAACCTTGTTCGTACTTCTAATTTAGGCTGTGACATTAGCTTTGTTCCATTGCTTCCTCATATTTGGCACTGGTAAAATGTCTATTGAATAGCAATCTTAAGAGGTACACTAAAAATCATTTCAATTTTAAGGGCTTTAATAATAATACAGGTTTAAAAACAGCAGCGACATAGATAATAGTAGCTAGCATTTATAAGGCTAAGTATTTTATTTTATTTTATTGTAGAGATGGAGTCTCGCTCTGTCACCCAGTCTGGAGTGCAGTGTTGCACGATCTCGGCTCACTGTAACCTTTGCCTCCAGGACTCAAGCAGTCCTCCCACCTCAGCCTCCAGAGTAGCTGGGATTACAGGCATGCACCATCATGCCTGGCTAATTTTTTGTATTTTTAGTAGAGGCGGGGTTTCAACATGTTGGGCAGACTGGTTTCGAACTCCCGACCTCAAGTGATCCACCCTCCTCGTCCTCCCAAAGTGTTGGGATTATAGGCGTGAGCCACCATGCCCAGTAGGCCAAGTATTTTAAATACATCCTCTTGTAATTCTTACACTTCTCTGTGCTGTTGGCTCTGATATTATCTCCACTTTGTGAGTTTCAAGAGATTAACTATGTTTCCCAGATCTGAATGCTCTTAATGCCTGTGTTATGGAGGCTCTTTTGGATTTTTTTCTCATTAGTTGGTATTTGTCTTAAATGAATAATACAGTAATAATAGCCATATCTATAAATCCAAAGCTAGTGCTCATCACCTTGTTTGAAAGACTTTATGTAAAAGTGTATGTATATATCTCTATATAAATGCTTTCCTAAATACAGTGTATAAAGTCTGATGTCATATGTAAAGGTAATAAGAAAAGACTAAATCTGAATTGGAGACTTGAGATAATATTGTTTACTTATTCGTAGCATCATGGGAACATTTGAAAATAATATAGCAGAAAGTTAAACAAATGGGAGTGGGGCGTTACAATGGAATAGCAGTCCTTGAGATTCAGTGAGACACCAGTAGGATTTTTGGAACAGCATTTTAGAAAACCCTTTGTCCATGGTGACTTCTTTTTTCCTTGGGGCTGTAACAAAGGACATTTTACTAATAGAGCAATTTATGTTAAATCCCTTCCTGAGCCCAAGAAAACCTGGACTTTTACTTCCAGGTTATATTTCTCTCATTCTTCTAAGACTAAGGTTTGAAAAAAGCTTGAAAAGCAGGATTCAATAAATACATGAGCTTGCTAGGAATATTTAGACACTCGGTCTTGTGACTGTGGAAAATCATTCACTCTAGCAGAACCCAAAGGGCTTTTATTTCCCGTTATGGGAAATACAATCTGGGTGAGATGGAGAACGTTCTTTAAAGGGAGATGTTTGTGGGTCACTTCAAAGTTACGCTTGCTTACCTAGGGCTCTCTCCTTGAAGAAACTTTGTTAACGTCAGCATCCATGTTTCCTTTTTCAGTTTAGAAGGCGCATTTCTCCTCCCCACTCACCCCCACTTCCTGTTTTCTGGTAGCTTTGCAGATTCGAAATGCCTCTCAGGACATAGTGTAGGGGCCAAGGACATGGTGCCAAACAGCCATGATTTAGAACAATTGAGCCCCCCTGGATGTATTTTTCTACTTTACCAGCAGTTTGATGACTAAGGACTATAAACTTTGAATACTGAGTCCAAGTCCCTGTAGACTGTTCTGTTCACAATTCAACTCCTACACTGTTTTATAGAGAACAACACTGGCTCTTGTCTTTAAAAAAATAAAAAAGGTAATTTCTGGTTCTTTAGACATACTGAAACGTGATATTTTCCAAATGTTTAGAAACTATGATACATGAGAAGACCAAGCTGACAGTATTATTATGCATAATTTTTTAGGGTTGTCTTTCCCTATTTATTACTTGTGGTAGCAGATAATCAGCTCAAATAAGTTATTTGAATATATAGATCCATTTTGGAAGGCTGAGATGGGAGGATTGCTCGAGCTCAGGAGTTCGAGGCCAGTCTGGGCAACGTGATGAGACGCCATATTTACAAAAACACAAAAAAATTAGCCAGGTGTGGTGACATGTGCCTGTAGTCCAACTATTCGAGAGCCTGAGGTAGGAGGATCACTTGAGCCTAGGGAGGCCAAGGCTACAGTGAGCCAAGATAGAACCACTGCTCTGCAGCCAGCCTGGGTGACAGAGTGAGACCGTGTATCAAAAAAAAAAAAAAAGGAAAAAAGAAAAAATAATAAAGGAATATATATATACACATATATATGTGTGTGTGCGTATATATATACACATATATCTATATCTATATCTATATCTATATAGATATCCACCACACAAAACCCCTGTAAGGACTCTCTTTGTCCTGTTGGTATAAAGAAGTCTTTTCTCATGGAAAAAATAAATAAATTCTATTTGATATTTAAAAATGTAACAAACATTTACTGAGAGATGGCTAAGTGCCTTGCACTGCACTAAGTGTTGAACAGTAAAAAACAGTTTCTGTGGACAAGAAGTTTCAGGCCCAGAACAGTAGGCTTCCACAAACACATGCTATGCTATGCTCTACTGTGTTTACTGAGATTACATTAGATCTCGTAACCATAAAAGACAGAGATTTCCAAAATGTATTCTTAGTGGGACTGCTGCTTAAACTGCAGTGTATTAATAAACAAGACTACAGGAGAATGTTCCACAGTCAAATACATGTTTGGAAAACTCGTGACTAGGCAAAGTTAAATAGGATTCTGTTGAACTCACCTGACCTCAGAACCCTTTTCCTTAAACATCTTTAGGGGCAGGTTCCTGTAAAACACAAATTTTGCGAAACTGATATGTTAACTTTTAATAACTTGGAAACTTTATTTATAGGGTAGTTTCCTGGGCTAGAAAGTTCCAAGGTGACAGTTATCATTGGGGTTGAGAAATCTGCTATGGGACACTTTGCTGTCACTGTTGGAGAGCATCTAGAGCCTGTAACCTTTTACTTGACATGTTAGCCCTCATGGAATCCCAGCTCCCAGTTCGTCCTATTTCCTCAGCTTCCCTGCCACCCTCCACTGATAGAGTGTGAGGGAGTCAACAGGAACACATCGCAGAGTGGGGACAGGTGTGCTCCTGCGATGGGTTTAGTTTGGAGAGCAGCTGGGTCAGGCATCACCCTGTGAATCTCCTGGGATAATCCAGCTCCCGGACTCTGTAATAAACCTAGATATTTGTTTTACTAAGTGAGATGCTTCCCTGAGCGTTCCTTTGTGTACAGGGACAGTGGAGACAGCTGAATTTCTCCTGGATGCAGATGGTCATTTCAGGGGAGATGTCTAATGATGCTTTATAGCTTTCAAAGTGCTTTCACATTGTTTGTTTCATTTGATCCTTCTACAAATCCCCTGAATCAGCATGGCAGAGTTTTCTCCCAACTTTGGAGATATGCAATTTAGGCTTAGAGATGAAAGGATTGGTCTAAATTTACATGATAAGGAAATAACCAAATCAGATTGGAACACAGCCACAGTGCTTCTCAAAACTAACCTGGAAATCTTGTTAAAATGCCAACTCCCATTCAGTACGTCAATGGTGTGGCCACAGATTCTGCATTTCTTATACTTTGCCACATGATGCTGACATCCCTATTTCCTGCTAGGCAATAGTTTAAATAGCCAAAATTCTAGACCATAACACCTTATATAAATACAAATTGGTTGAATATGTATGGGAAATTTATTTCTCAAAAACCATCTTCAAAATTGTCCCCTGAGTACATGCAAGACTCATGACCCTACTAGATGTGTCTCTATGGTCATGTGGCTGTGCTGTTCATAATCTTTCACTCAAATCCGTCATTGCATTGGTCAGCGAAACCCCCGTGCTATGCTTTGTATTCAATTCTCTCTTTTTCACTTCACACTGTTATTCACATCTGCCAACCTGTCCCCAGTCCTTAATTAGCCCATCTCTTCCTTCCAAGTATGTTGCATCTCATTTTCAAGATTTAAAGATAAATTTTTACTAAAAGTTTTCCCTAATTGAATCAAACTATCCCAATCTATATCTCAGGGCCTCAATCAGTGTACATGTGGAAATACTACATGTATTAACTTTTTTGTAGTCTATAGTGTATTTTTTGTAAGCCACATGTTTGTATAGATGACATTTACTATGAGGAAAGAATAGCTTTTTAACTGTAATCCTCTTGTGGATAAATTTCTTCTAGGAGGATAAGTATGTCAAAATTATATCTTAATGAGGCAGAATGAGTAAGGAGCACCATGTTGCAGGTAACAATGGGAGGTAATGGTTTGTACCATGGCTTCTGGAACCACACACAGACTTGATTTGAATACCAGAATTTACAATCTATATGAGCTAGGCAATTTTTTTTAAACTTCTTTATACAAAGGGAATTCTCAAGGGAGTACTTACTTCTTCATATTAATTGTTCATTAAATTTTAGAACAACATTTTCTGTTTTGCAGAGAATAGTTAACACAGGCCTGTGGTTGTAAAAATATAGCATGACAAATTGAACTTTACCGTCAATTTCATAATGTTGTACACAAGGATAAGGTGCTGAGTGAATAGATTCATTATTAATTGATAAATATACACCCTTGAAAACTACAGAATATGATCCTGAAGTCTTTGCTTTATAAAGCTATAAGATTTGTTTTCCAATTAAAAAATGAGATTATTATCTATACTTACAAAGTGCTAAATAGAACTCTTGTGTTTTCAAAATGAGTATTTTTAAAAAAAAATTTGGAAGATTCTTATTAACAAAACTAAAAACAAAATAATCTGTGCCCTTTGTAATTATCGAGTTTATTTTCTGTAAGGTGTGAAATATCAAACTACATAACTCTTATTGGCTATAATTAATATATACAACATCTTTTAAAGTATTAATAATTCTGAAGCTTGTTTGCATGTCTGTTTGAAATCTAGAGAGAGTATGAATGCAGATCCAAAACCTCAGGTGTTTTCCCATAGCTTTGCCTCTGTTGTAACTTCTGTCATTGACAAATCCTTGTGTCTTAAATTTGTTTGGTTGCTCAAGGCTTGGTTCCCCAAGTTTAAGCTGTTAACCTGCTGAGGGGAGTCAGGGTGTGAGACAGGTAATTATAGGACAAGCTTATGGGGTTTGCGTGTGAATTTTGGTCATGAAGAAGATGCTAGATATGGATAGTTCCAAGGGAGGGAGATGCTAAAGGAAAACAGGAATAGGAAAGAACACATTATGTTTATTAAGGAAAGTGAAGAGCTTGGCTTTAGTAAACTGCCCATAGAGTAGAATGGAGAAAGATAAATACAATGGAACAAGTAAGGATCAACTGGTAAACTCCCACATGGTGGTGGGATTCGAATGTCCTGCTAAAGGTTTGCACTTTGCTTTAAGTCTTGCTAATTAGAGAAATCACATGATGGAATATGTTTTAGTTATATTATCCAGGCATTTGGTTGTGCAAGAATGGCTTGGGTCTGGGAGAGATTGAAAGCAGGAACTCATTTAGAAGTCAGCTCAATCGATGCCATGCGAGGTGAGAAGTGGTATCCTAGATCAGTAGCTGTGGCAATAAAGAGGGCAGGATAAGAGAGGTAAAGCAATTGTATTAAAAAGAATCAGAGCATTCCATTCTGTCTGTTTGCATTTGAGGAAACAGAAGAATGGGAGAAACCTACCCTAACTAGAACATGCAAGCCCAGTGAACCAGCAGAACCATGTCACAAATGGCAAGACCAAGAGATGATTTGTTTGGTTTTAGATATGTTGCTTTGAGATAATTCCAGAATCTTTAAATCTCGATTATCTGTCACCTAAGAGGGTCAAGAAGTAAAATGGAGAAGAAACATATGGAAGAGGTACTTGAACTGTACAACCACGTAAATTTTCTAAGGAGATAAATTGAAAAGGAGAAGATACAGGGAGATAAGGATGGGATCATGGAAAGGAGTAATGGACTGGAGACAGGAGGAGGAATGGTTAGTGAGGTAGGAGATGAATCAGACAGAAGGCAAAGTGGAAGGGTCTCTTTGTTTCGTTTTAATAAAAAAAATTATGTATACTTGTAAGTATTCAGAATGACAACAAAAGAGCTGCGACTTTTTTTTGCAATTAAAGTGGTATTCAGTTAACAGAACAATTATTTTGCATAAGCTGCATCAGAGACAACTGAAAATGTAGAAAACTACCATCTCCACATATAACTAATTTGTGCTCTGCACCAACAAGAACCTGCTTTAAATTTCATGCCAATTTACAACCTCCATACTGTACCAGGCAAGGTTAGGGGCTATTGAGAATACCACCAGGAGGGGCTATTTAAAGACACAGTGGGTTACTGTGTTAATTATACAAAAAAAGACACTGTATAATTTAAAAACTCATCTTACATAGTCTTACATTTCGGTTTTTTTCTTTAAAAGAAATGAGTTGTGTATAGGACGGTTAAATGTTTTATTATTAAAAAAAATTTTTTTATTATTATTTTTTAAGATGGAGTCTTGCTCTGTTGCCCAGGCTGGAGTGCAGTGGCACAATCTCCTCTCACTGCAAGCTCCGCCTCCTGGGTTCACACCATTCTCCTGCCTCAGCCTCCCGAGTACCTGGGACTACAGGTGTCTGCCACCACCTCCGGCTAATGTTTTTGTATTTTTAGTAGAGATGGGGTTTCACTGTGTTAGCCGGGATGGTCTCGATCTCCTGACCTCGTGATCCGCCCGCCTTGGCCTCCCAAAGTGCTGGGATTATAGGTGTGAGCCACTGCGCCTGGCCGAATGTTTTATAGACAAGAAAAAAACTGTGATAGAACCAACTTATTCATCATCATCATCTTCTTCTTCATCTTCATCCTCTTAATCTTCCTCTTTCTCATCCTCTTCATCTTTCTCCTCTTTCTTTTTCCTGCGTTTCTCAGCCTTGGCAACTCCCTCTTTCACTGCATCAGGTTTTCCTTTAGCTTGGTGTGCAGCAATATCCTTTTCATATTTTTCCTTCAGGTTCACAGCCTTCTTTTCCTAAGGATGCTTGTCATCTGCAGCTGTGTCATTCCACAGCTTTCCCAGCATCTTCACACCACCACCAACGCATAGGACAGGATGGATGTTCTCCTTTGATTTTTTAGTGATACTCAGAACACAACAAGAAAAAGGCCAAAAGAGGCCTCTTGGGTGCATTGGGATCCTTGAAGTTCTTTTTTGTCTCCCCTTTAGGAGGGATACAGGTTGTCATTTCTCTTTCATAACAGGCCTTGTCTGCCTCTGCCATATCTTCACATTTTTCTTTCTCTTTAGCAGACGTGGTCTTCCACCTCTCTGAGCATGTCTTAGATAATTTTGAGAAATTGACCGAAGCATCTTCGTTGTGCTTCTTGTGCTCCTCCTGACAAGTTTGCACAAGAATGCTGTGAAGACATTTTGCCTCTCAGCTTCTTAAGATCTCTTCTGCCCATGTTTCATTATTTTTCCTCAGAAAGACACAGAGTTGCCCTGTGCCAGTCCAGCTTTCACTTGCCCCGGTGCTGTCCCTATGGAGCTCAGTGTACTGCAATGGCGGGGAGAGTGAGAGCCAGACACAGCCTCACCGGAAGAGTTTCTTGAATGCTGAATAATTAATAGTACACCATGCAGCAGAGAACTAGGGGACAGGTTCCCAGGGAAGACTGTGTCCTCTTTAAATTTACAACTTGCCTCTCAATATTTATGCACACACTGCTACATGATGTAAACATTGAAATATTTATCATGGAATAAATTTAGATAAATAGTGATAAAAATAAGATTACTCATTTTTGATTCATTAAATTTATGTGAGAAAATAGGTACAGTCTTTTTAGCAAATTGCAAAGAAATTGATTTCTGTATCAGTAGTATAAGGATAATAATAAAAATTATGTAATATACTGAGCTACTGCAATCACAAATCATGTATACTATGATGTGAATGAACTACCCACACTTCTAATATCAGCCTCCTCACCAGAAGTGGATAATATCAATCTCATCCACTCTCCCTCTGCAAGAATAGATCCCATCAATTCTTTGCTTTCTTTCTTTTCTTTTCTTTTTCTTTAGAGACAGGGTCTCACTCTGTTGCCAGGCTGGAGTGCAGTGATACCATCATAGCTCACTGCAGCCTCAAACTCCCAGGCTCAAGCAATCTTCCTGCATCAGCCTGCCAAATAGCTGGGATGACGGATGTGTGCCACCACACCCAGCTAATGATTAATTTTTTTTTTTTTATGGCAACGGGATTTTGCTGTATTGCCCAGCCTCATCTCAAACTCCTGGCCTCCAGCCATCCTCTAGCATTGGCCTCCCAAAGAGCTGGGATTACAGGCATGAGCCATTGTGCCTGGCCCAATTCTTTGCTTTCTAATGGGCCATTTCTGTCAGCAAATAAAAATGCTATTCAATTTTAACTTGTTATTTAATATTTTTTTCTTAACTTCTTTTTTTCTCTTTCAGTTTTTGCCCATTTTCTCAAAAAAGGCGACTTTATCTGCTGCCTTCAATTTCTCTTTCCCCATTGCTTCTTCATCCATACTAAACAGTCTTTCATTCCTATCATTTCATTCCATCACAACAGCTTCTGTCAAAGTCACCAGTGACCTCCATATTGCTAAATCCATTAGTCTCTCAGCCTTCCTGTCACTCAGCCTATCAGTAGCTCTTGACACAGGCAGTCACTTCTGGGAAAGACTTTCTTCATGTTGCAAATTACACATAACACGGCCCAGACAACTACCCTTTCAAATGTGTTCCTCCTGCCATGGTAAAAGGCAACTCTATCATCACCACTGCTTGGGGCAAAAAATCGTGTTGTTACCTTTGATTTCTTTCTTTGAAACCCCACATCCAATCTGTTAGAAAACCCTACTGGCTCTACAATGAAAATGTCTCCAGGAATATGGCCCCTTCTACTCTTGATGGAAGATGCTATCATCTCCCACCTTGGTTACTACAAGCCTCCCAACTCATCTCCTTGTTTCCACCCTGTGCCTTCCTATGGTCTATTCTACACAATAGCCAGGGATTCTTTTAAGCAATTGCTGTATAATATTATATTATATGTAATAAATTATATGTGTTATATGTATTAAATTATATGTAATAAAATTTCTTTGTTTGAAACTCTCCAATAATCTCCTATGTAACTCAGAGTAAAAGCCAAACTCCTTATGATGGCCTACAAGATCCTACATAACCCGGTGCCCGCTGCTTCTCCGATCCTGATGTTCCCAATAACCGTGATATGTTCACCTTAGGAAAACTGAAGTTGATGAGTCTTTGCTTGGGCATCCATGTGGCTCACTGTCTCAATTCTTTCAGGAGTTTGCTGAAATTTTACCTTTTCAATGGGACCCTTCTTGATCTGCCTATTTAAAATAAGTCCTGGCCCCTTATGCCTCTAGTCCTATACCATACTTTATTTTTCTTTTCTGCACTTGCTACCTTATGACAACAAGTTTTCTTTTCTTTTCTTTTTTTAAAAAATAATATGAACTCCATTGGAGTAGAAGTTTGTTTTTTCATTCTAGTATTCAAGCACTTAGAACTGGTTCTGGCCCATAATAGGCACTCCATATATATGAATGAATTAAAATAAAAACGAAATTAGCCTAATTTGATTTAATGAAATTGCTTGCATTCACCTTATATTGAACATCTGGAAAGTTGTTTGTATTGACTTTGGAGTATTTTAGATTCTGATCCAGTGATAATCCAATGATATATTTCAAGTGTTGTTTAAGTGTTTTAGGAAATATTGGTTTCAATGGGAGTATTACTTTATGGAAAGTAATCTACATTTGTAGTAAATGCATCAAGAAACTAATATATGTGAGAAGGTCCTGGCATGGATTATCAGTGATTATCAGCTTCATAACCGTGTTCTCCTGGCTATAAATATGTCTCACTTTCCATACTCAATGATTTAATGAGAGGCACTGTGGTCAAATGGAAAGAACCTGAAATTTTAAGTCTGAAGTCTAGGTTACTCCTCATCAATTGGGTACCTTGCATAAATTACTTAACTTTTGGGGGGATATTTTCCTCCTTTAAAAAAGTGGTAACAACAGTGAGTTGACTGTAACAATTAAATGAAGTCTGAGAAACTTGTTGAGAGCATGTACTTTGTTTTGTTCATTGTCGTATTCTCAGGGATTGTCACGTGTGAACAGTGAGTGGCACACTGTATGATCCATGAAATATTTGTTGAATGAATGAAAAAATAATGTGTGCAAAGAACCCAGACAAGTGCCTGGCACAATGTAGGCACTTAAAAAATGGTAGTACAGGCACAGTGTCTCTTGCCTGTAGTCCTAGCATTTTGAGAGGCCGAGGCAGGAGGATTGCTTAAATTCAGGCAGAAAAAAGTAAAGTATGGTATAGGACTAGGTGCATAAGGGGCCAGGACTTATTTTAAATAGGCAGATCATATTTCTGGGAGCTAGGAAATCCAAGATTAACACGTCAGCCTCCCAAGTAGCTGGAACTACAGGCACTCACCACCACACCTGGCTGACCGTTACATTTTTTTATAGAGATGGGCTCTCCTTATGTTACCCAGGATGGTCTCAAATGCCTGAATTTAATAGGCAGATCAAGAAGGGTCCCATTGAAAAGGTAAAATTTGAGCAAATTCCTGAAAGAATTGAGACAGTGAGCCACATGGAATTTAATGAGCCAGGGAGGTTGAGGCTGCCATGAGCCACTGCACTCCAACCTGGGTAACAAACAAGACTCTGTCTCAAAAACAAAGGTAGCTATTGTAATAGGTATTAGTAAATTAACTGTATTTCTTTAGTTATACTATATTCAAGAGCATAGAATAGATTCTGGCTGACTTTAGCTGTTTATTCCTTTTTAGATAGATTTGAAGATGTTTGATTGAGCTTACAGAACATTTTTAACACTGGAACTAGAAGGCGTTTTCACTTGCTTTTCTCTTGATGAAAAGAACAATTCAACACCGACACTATAGCTGTAGTTAAAATAGAAGCTGCAATAAATTTTGGTTAACAGTTAATGTCAAAACAGTTTTTTGGAGTTTTTCTACAAATTTGGTGGTAGAACTATAAGTAAGTGGTCCTGATGCTTTCAATTGAACTGTTCATCCACAGCCTCCTTGCACAATGTTACCAGAGTAGGACCCAGATGTAGCATTTCCCAGTTATACCACCTTGAAAACAGACCTCTGCTGATGTATTCAATGGCTTTTAGGATAGCATTGCCCTTTGGACACAGAGGAGTTAGCAGCGGAAGAACTAGAATTGGAAATCTAAGTTCATGTCCCATGGATTCAGTAACTAGACATGTGATGTTAAATTATTTGACTCAGTTCCTAATCTATTAAAGATGGATTAAAAAATACACAGCTTGTCCACCTTTCAATGTAATTTAGAAAGGAGAAGTATATATTTTATCCAAGAATGTTGCTATGGTCTGAAGGTTGTGAATGTTTATGGCCTCTTAACATTCATACGTTGAAAACCTAATCACCAATTTAATGGTATTAGGAGGTGAGGCCTTTGGGAAGTGATTAGGTCATGGAGGCAGAGCCCTCATGAATGGGATTTGTGCCCTTATAAAGAGGGCTGTCTCTGACCACGTTAGGAAACAGTGGAAATGTGCCAACCATGAACCCATCCATGGGCTCTCAACAGACAGCAAATTTGCCTTAATCTTGGATTTCCTAGCTTCCAGAAATGTGATAAATAAATTTCTTTTGTTTATAAGCTACCTAATCTCTGGTATTTTGTTCCAGCAGTCAGAATGGACTAAGACAGATGCTTTGGTAGCAAGCAACAAAATAACAACTAAAGCTTGTTTAAATAAAGGGAAAGTTTTCATAAGACATTAGACATATGAAACCAAAGGTAGGATATGTAGGCAGGCCTGAGTGAGGTGCTGAAATAGAGAACTAGAAAGCCCTCAGAAACCACAGCATCTTAATCCACCCACTTTCTCTGCATCATTTGTATTCATTACATAGCTATGGGTTTCTACTTCCTTTTCTTGGTTTTCTTCATAGCCCAGCTCTGTTGGTTGGCTTATTAACACAAAAAAGTCTTTAGGTGGTAATCCCAGCCACTAATTCAGTAACTTGACAGGTAGACTACCCTCAGAAAATGAATTGGGCCTATCTGTATTTTAACTGGAAATTCTCCGAAGAGAAAATCACAGAGACTGCAGTTAATTAGGTGTCCTTTGGGTACAATCAGCCATGCCTGGGTTTTGGGTCATATGTCTTTCTGTGCATTCGGTGAGTCCTGTGGGAACATTCTCTCTGACAAAGGAGATATGAGTAGATCTTAAAAGAGTGTTAGGAAGTACAGGGAAATAATGGGCAAGCAAAGTGATTGACTTTTCCAGTCCAAGTCTTCAAATTTAATTGGAGATTAAAAATAAATATGTGAAAAATTTAAACCAGTCATATGTATGTCTTTCCCTATATCTTGATTTTCTAATGCAGAATAGATTTATATTGTTAAGGTAAGTGAGTTTCTATGATTCAAAAAAGTTAATTTTGCTCAAAGAGGTGTCTAACTACAAATATGGAGTAGTACAGGGCAGAAGTGTGTGTTCAGAGTGTTTCATTTGGGTAGAGCCCTACAACTTTCTTTTTCCCCGCGTCAGAGTTTCCCACTTACTTAATGTTCAACTCTTTTATCTGAAAATAAAAACAAAACAAAACAGGACAAATAGGCAAACAAAAAACTCTGGAGAATATTTTGACCCTTATTAAAATGTAGAAAAACAGAGCTTGTTTGGAAAGTCTTCAAAAAGTTATGTTTGGTCTCTGAGGTATATGGTTTGTTTTTATTTCTGTTTACATAATGCATTTTATATATTATTAAATATAAACATATTAAATATTATGTAATATTTATGTTACATATGTATTTATATTGCCAAGTCAGTGTTGGATGGGCTCCAGTATGTTTTTGGTTACCTCAAGGTAACCTGAAGGCTCTCTTCTTTCTCTTTATTAATGTCTTTGCAAGCATTTCTAAATGAACTTTATTTGTATCTCACTAAGCAGCATGTATTGCTCACAACAAGAAATTTGGGGAATATAGAATAGTATAAAAATGGAAACAAAACATAGATAATCACACTACCTACAGGCAACCATTGTTCATATTTCGTCATGGTATTTTTTTCAGCATTTTTTTCATGATTTTTAAATAAACTTTTTTTCATAATGGATGAGTAGTGCATATATGGCTTGTTACTCTGTTTTTCTCACTCAAGATTTTATTATATGAAGTTTCTTATGTCATTAAACTTTTTATATACATTATTAGTAATGTCATAATGTTTTATTCGTGGATGTGCCATGTAGTAAAAGTTTTGCTTACCTATATCCTAACAGTGGACATTGAAATTGTTTCTTATTTTACTTTATTGTAACTGCATTATGCGACAATGTATATTTTTGGTGTACAATCTTTGTCCAAGTTTTGGTTCCTCCTGCAGAATAAATTTCCAGAAACATAATTACTTGATGAAAGTTTGTACACTCTTCATGTTTCTGAAACCATTTCAAATTTTCTTTCCAGAATTCTTGTACCATTTTGCAAGCCCTTCAACACTGAAAAGATGTCTCTTCTGGCACCCTTTGTTGTATTAAGTATAACCATTAAAAACAAAATAAAACAAAAGAACAAACAAAACTGCTAACTTTTATAGGGGAAAATAATCTTCCATTTTCTTGTTGATGACTAGTGAAATTGACATTATTTTCTCAGCGATGATTTTCTCATATATCGATAGTCACTTGAAGTTTTTCTGGGGAGCATCTGTTTGCATCATTTTCCTTTTGTGGTTTTTTAATGTTTTCTTTAATAACTTTTATGAACCTTTTGTTTGTTAAAAATATAACCATTTGCCATGTAACTTAGAAGTATCCTTTTTTTGACATATAGATGCCTTACACTTTTAACTCATTAAATCTAATGTTCTTTTGATTTTCAACTTTATTTTTCCTTTCAACTTTTTGTTTTAAAACTTCCAGACTCAGAAAAATTAAAAGAATAATCCAATGAGCCCTGTATACTCTTTACTTAGATTTCACTGGCTGATAAAATTTTGTCACATTTTCTCTCCTTTCTCTGACCTCAATATATGATACATACATATACATATATGCATATATATGTTTGTGTATATATAAGTAAATGAGAGATATTTATTTATTATTGTTGAACTATTTGAAAGTAAGCTTCAGACATCATGACACTGGGCTGCTATCTTCTTCGTTGTAAATCTCTTAAGAATATAGATATTCTCCTATGTACTACAATACCATTAAAACACCTAAGACAATTAACAAAAATTACATAATGTCTTTTTAAAAAATTAATTAATTAATTTTTTTTGAGACGGAGTTTCACTCTTGTTGCCCAGGCTGGAGTGCAATGATACGATCTCATCTCACTGCAACTTCTGCCTCTCAGGTTCAAGTGATTCTCCTGCCTCAGCCTCCCGAGTAGCTGGGATTAAAGGTGCCTGCCACCAGGCCCAGCTAATTTTTGTATTTTTAGTAGAGACGGGGTTTCACCATGTTGGCCAAGCTGGTCTTGAACTTCTGACCTCAGATAATCTACCCGCCTTGGCCTCCCAAAGTACTGGGATTACAGGTGTGAGCCACGGTGCCTGACCAAAAATTACATGATATCTAATATCCAGTCCTTATTTGAATTTTTCCTATTGCTCCTAAAATAAGTCTTTCATTATTTTATGGTCTTCTATTACTTTATCCAAAATTCAGTTAGGTTTCATCATTGCATCTTTTGCATGACTGTTCAGTTTATTGAAGATTGTTCTTAAAATTTGTTTAAGAATGTCCTTTTTAAAGAAGAGATTAAATTGGTTTTACCTATATTTTCTATTAGTTAAACATTTCTTTTTGTAATAACACAATTTTATATTGAAATGGAATTTATTTGGGTTATGGTTTCTGCTGGATTCTCAGATTGTTTTTCTTTCTAAATAGCTTATTTCATTCCAGCAAAACTGTCTTAGGATCTGGTCCATTGATATTATACCAGTTCCATATGAATTTAATCATTGTAGATTTGTAATGGATTTTAATATATGGTAGGTCTAATCACCACTATCGTCATTTTCCATTGTTCTGTTTTTGAATAGTTGCACATGTTTCTTCCCTTAAATAAATATCACAGTCTTTTCTTTCCATGTTGTATAAAGAATAGCACATTTGTATGTTCATTGAAATTCTAGTAACCCTCTATAACTATCTTTTACTAAATTTTCATTGTTTTCTTGCTTGATAACTCTCAGTACTTGATAGGAAATTTAATCTATATATTGTCACTCAGTAGGTTTCAAAGCTTAGGTGAATATGTATAGAATATTGTCTTAGGTGAGCATATATAGGTAAATATTTATTGTTTGTTCACTCATAAATATTCTAAATTCTATTCCAACATGAAGCCACAGAGAGCCACAACTCTGTACAACATTGACTTCTGAGAGAGGAGGAAGGAAGAAACCGGGTCAGGCAGGCAGTTAGGGTGGGTCCTTGGTAAAACTTCAAACTAAAAACAGCCTGAAAATTAAGCTGCGGCCCCAAAATGGGAACGCCCACTACGAACCCAGAAGAACAAATTCCACTCCTTTTTTGAACATATTTCTCTCTCCTTGGTGTGCCTTTTTCTTGTGTCATGTGCTTTCTTCTGATTGGTCCTTACCGTTCACCTATTTTACATATTCTGTGATTGGCCGAGAGCCAAATCTTCGTTTGGATAAAGTAACATCACTCCAGTCCCTGACTGGTTGTGAGCCAAGGCTTCACCTCTGCCTCCAAATGATTCTTTTCACTATCCTGTCTCTTTCTGAATGATGCCTTCTCCAAGATGTGCAGACCAGTCAGTGTGCTCCTCCTCCTTCCCAGTCCATAAAACCCCCAAACTTAGCCCCTCAGCCAGCAACCCTGTTTTGGGTCCCCTCTCCTTGCTGAGAGCTTTTCTGTCACTTAAGAAATCTGACTCTACCTTACTCACTCTTGGTGTCTGTGTGCCTTATTCTTCTTGGTCATGAGACAAGAAACCAGAGTGGGACTGGAGTGGGAACCTGTGGTGGGAATAAAAGATCTGTAACACTTTCTCCCACTCACCAAACAACAGGAATGAAAAAGCTACAACACTACCACCTCTCTCTTCTCCCAAAATCCACTCCCATTGCTTTTATGAAATTACACTTTGGCATAAGGCAATTATCTTTAATTGTAGTAAAGATGTCCCTATTATTAATAAATGTGTTGCTTCATCCACATTAAGGATGTTGCTTGTTACATGACACGGGGTCCAGTTTATGAGAACTTCAAGGGAAAGCATTCTTTCTAGCCTCATTATAAGGAATACTTTTCCCAAATAGTTGTTATGTTTTAATCTTATGAATATTGAATCTTATAATCTATTACGTTTGAATTTATGCTTTTGTTGCTTGAAATCATAGAGCCAAATTTGTGACCCATAAATAACAGGCATACAAAGTATCACTAATTCATTTATTTTTTCAGGTCTCCAACAGGGATTAGTGAAAGATTTAAAATATTCCCAATTGCCCAACCTACTTTTCTTGTATGGGTATATATTGACATCCAAATGGTGTTCATACTACCTGTTTGAATTGCTGTTTTAATTAGCCTATTTGAGATTTTTTTCCCTTTCTTTTAAAAATATTGCAAACTCACCTATAAACTGAAGGAATTATTTCAGGGTGCAGTAAAAGCATGGAGAGAATACCCACTATGGTAATAATAAGCTTGAGTCTCATATTTTAAAGGGACTGTAAGTTTAGCTTTGCTCTGTCACTGGAACAGAAGTGTTGTAAACACTTGAAAATCATGACATCCAGGCTTATGCTCCCTTTGCTCCATCCCCTTCTATAAACCTTCACTCATGCCCTTCAAAATATGAGAGAATTGACCTCATTACTATTTATAGAGATTTTACTTCCACAAAAGCTCGAGGCTCTTCAGGGGCTCTTAATATTACAGCACCCATTGCAAAGATTTAAATCAGTGCATTATTATATATTCCAAAATATTCTTGTAAAGAAGGAGTGTACCACATTCCCACTTTACTAGTTCAAGGAGAAGAAAGAGCTCTGAATCCACCCTTAAATAGCTGCCTGAAAGGAAAGGATATTCTAATAACACTGAGCAAAGCCTACTGCATGTCACAGACCACTCTGCTTGAGACAGAATAAGGTGATGACAGATTATTTACACACATACCCAGTACATAGGAGAAAGGGCTGTACACCCTTTACCCCTTCTTTGACTTTTTGTTTTGATGAATAGTTTTCTTTAGAAACAAATCCCCTCATTGTAATATAAGTTGTCATTACATACATGCATGGGAACACATTTATATGTACCTCTTCTTTCTCTTGGTATTATATAATAAAAGTCTAAAGTCATGTTTATCATGACATACCTTTATGTAGAACAAAAATCCAGAATTTAAAAAAAATTAATAAGTAGGATAGCTAGAGGAAAGAAAAGAGAATACTTTTTTACACACTGAAGTAACAGACTGATGAGTCTAGAAATAGGGGTCATGGAAACAAAGATTTGGTGAATTTCTAAAAGGACGGAATTGAATTACTATTAAGTCTCGCACTATTTACTGCATAAAAGATAATGCCAATGTCTGTGAAGAGCTGGTAGACATTTTTCTTTTATACCTAGAGGTTAGGCCTCTATCTGGATTTTTTATTCTTTGTATGTTTTCGATTTTGTGTGTGTGTGTAGCCAAGCATCAGAGAAGTTCACTCAAAACAATTATACCTGATATTACAGTGAATTTTGAATTAAAGTCCTTTTTTTTTTTTTTTTTTTTTTTTTTTTTTTTTTTTTTTTTTTTTTTTTTTTGAGACAGGATTTGGCTCTGTCACCCAGGCTGGAGTACAGTGGCCAGATCTTGGCTCACTGCAACCTCTGCCTCCTAGGCTTAAGCCATTATCCCACCTCAGTCTCCCGAGTAGCTGGGACCACAGATGTGTGTCAACATGCCAGGATAACTTTTTTGTACTTTTGGTAGATATGGAGTTTCACCATGTTGACCAGGCTGGTCTTGAACTCCTGGGCTCAAGGGATCCACCCACCTCAGCCTCCCAAAGTGCTAGAATTATAGGCGTGAGCCACTATGTCCAGCTTTTCTTAGCTTTTCTTCAAATGAATGTGGTAGCAATTAAACTGACAAGACTGAAAAATTACTGGAAGGCATTTGGCTGAACTACATCCTAATTTAATATCATGCAACTTTAAATATAAAAATCATTCATACAAAAGAAGTCTTTTTTTTAGCAGACCAGTTTTAAATACGCAATATCTTACAGTTTTTAAAAAATAAATTTTTGATCTCATATCTACCTTCTACTTTATTCTGAATAAGAATTAATATTACCCCTTTAAAGTGATGTGGTATTAGAATTATGAATTCATTCCCTTAAAGAAACACCGAAGGTGAAGGGATCAAAGTGGAATTCTGATATGCTTTTTGATCAAAGAAGTAGGTTTTATGCTATTAAGTAAAATTAAGTCTCAACTATATAATAGATTTTTCACATTAAAATCCAAGTGTTTTTGGCCGGGCGCGGTGGCTCAAGCCTGTAATCCCAGCACTTTGGGAGGCCGAGACGGGTGGATCACGAGGTCAGGAGATCGAGACCCTCCTGGCTAACACGGTGAAACCCCGTCTCTACCAAAAAATACAAAAAAAAACTAGCCGGGCGACATGGCGGGCGCCTGTAGTCCCAGCTACTCGGGAGGCTGAGGCAGGAGAATGGCGTAAACCTGGGAGGTGGAGCTTGCAGTGAGCTGAGATCCGGCCACTGCACTCCAGCCTGGGTGACAGAGCAAGACTCCGTCTCAAAAAAAAAAAAAAATAAAAAATAAATAAATAAATAAATAAATAAATAAATAAATAAATAAAATCCAAGTGTTTTTGCCTTTGATGATCTCTGTAATGCCTATTTCTGCCTTGTGACTGTTAACTTATTAGAGGTAACTCTGCTTTAGTTACCTTGGGTACCATATTGGAAGACAATGCCTAATCTAGAAGTGTCTCTTATTCCTCCAAAGTATAATTGTTATATATATTTCATATTTACTGAACGTTATTGTAGCCCATCAGTTTGAAAGGGGGGTAATGTAAAATAGTATATGAATCCCTGGTAGCTTCCTATAAACCCAGTGTTTAACTATCATAGGTACTATATTTGCCAACAATTCTGGGTAGATATTTGCTGTAATTTTTTTAAAAAGTCATTTTCATGTATGTGCCTAGCCCTGAAAAGACAAAAGAAGGAAAAGTGGCTATGCTGGTTTAATCTGAGCCAGTATCTGACCTGATTGCTTTTATTCAAGAAGCCATATATCAATCAGGCTTGATTTCCAAGAAATGGTTTATGTTTGAAGCATAGGTTGTTCATTGCTTTTAATAGCAAAACATAGAAACTGGAAAATAGTTTTTAAGTAGAGTCAGCCCATGTAATTTCTGAGCATAATCTTTTTATAAAATTTTTACAAAAATCTTGCCTTCCAACTTTTGCTTTCCAGTTGAACCTAATCACTTTGTGGGTTTTGATGATCTAGCAGGTATGAAGCGCTATACATTAAATGCAGTGCTGACAAAGGAAATTCACTAGCAAGGGTTTCATTAACTGAGGATTAAGCTAAAACCCTTTCCCAGAATTGCCAATAAATGAGACTCTAATCTAAAATTTCACATTAAGTTTAGTACAACTAAAACGTGTGTGTTCGCACATGTGTGTGTGCTTGCTGAACGAGTGTGTATGTGAGCGAGGGCAAATCCTAAAATGAGTTAAAATTTTTTTATTATTATTATTTAGTTGGCTGGGAAAGTACAAATTTTTCTTGTAAGTATAATGCACTAAGCAAGGGAAAATTGTACAACTTAAACATACTCAATGGACCCATCCAAGCAGATGCATACATATACGTAATTGTTCATACACATATCCAAACATAAAATTGAGAGATTTGAAGGGGGAACTCTTTACCACATTATAGGGTGGGCTTAGGTCTGAGTTGAAGGAATACATTTCACATTTATTTTACACAGTGGAGACTTCTAAAAGGCAATTTGCAAGGTTGATTCTGAAAATGCCACTCTTAAAAATATTTTGCAATTTTCCTTGCATTTTCTATTATATTTAGATGTGATTATGATTATTAAACTACTCTGAGGTAAGAATAAAGATTGCTTGAACCTTGCTGACTTTTTTTACATTACTGATTTAAGTATATTTTTAAAGGCAAAATTGGTTATAAATGAGCATATCTATGTAAATCTAACTCATGATTACATAAAAATAAATTGCTACTTATTAATCATATTTTTTAGCTAAGAATATAAAGCTTTACAATTTTTTTGTCTGAGTAATTTGGATTGATGCTTAAATTTGATGGTTAATGGCTTATAAAATTTTAATTGTGCTATTATGATCTAATTTTCAATCATGAAGGTTGTGATGAATTTGCAGATGTTTATAAAATAGTAGTTCTGTGAGCTTCAAATGAACTCCATGGAAAATTTGGTGCAGTCCTTATTCTGAAGCTGATAAATGACATCCCCTGCTTGAAGATGAGTCAACAAAAGCTTTGAGAAGTTAAATGACTTGCTTCAGATTTTGTGTTTTGTTTGTATACTGTAAATGGGGGATTAGAACACAAGTAACTTTCCCACCGTCTTGTTCAGTTTCCTTTATTGCATCACACCACATTTAATTATTTAATCATTAGTTCATCATTTTTCACTTTAAGAAAGTTTTGTATAATTTATTAATTCCAAACACATCTGAAATACAGAATCTTATAGAAATTCCACATACTTGGCCAGGTGTGGTGGCTCACGCCTGTAATCCCAGCACTTTGGGAGGTTGAGGTGGGTGGATCACCTGAGGTCGGGAGTTTGAGACCAGCCTGGCCAACATGACAAAACCCTGTCTCTATTAAAAATACAAAAATTAACAGGGCATGGTGGTGCGTGCCTGTAATCGCAGCTACTTGGGAGGCTGAGCCAGGAGAATTGCTTAAACCCAGGAGGCAGATGTTGCAGTGAGCCGAGATCGTACCACTGCTCTCCAGTCTGGGTGACAGAAAAATACTCTGTCTCAAAAAACAAAAAAAAGTTTATTATTTTAAAATCCATCTCTTTTTTCTGTTTGACACAAATAAGAGCAGTAGATTTGATTCTAATAAAATTGGGTCGATTTAAAAGTATTGTTCATGTATACTTCCTTTATATATTTTTGTTCCCAAGGAGTTTTGATTCCATTGACTACATTGAAAATAAAAGGCAAACTAAGGTTTCAAATGCTTTAGTTCTCTCCACTAAACATTAAAGAAAATAACTTGAACTGAGAACTAGGAAGAAATGGTAAATAAGAAAAGTCTGTGATTAAAGGTTTTCAAATTATATGACTAGATCTGCTACTCCAACATTTCAACAAAAAGCTCCATTTTCTATCTCAGATGAGGGTGGTCTCAAGTCATCAGTGGCTGATCTGACAGAGTAAATCTGAAACAAATTGCTGCCACAATAATCCTTCTCTGGTATGACATGCTAATAAGGAAGAAAATCACAAGTGTCTCAAAAATGAGTTGATTTAGTTGGTGAACAATACATTCATTATCATCTAATGAGATGGATGAATGTAATAGCTTTTATCTTTACACATAAAATTAATTTTAAAGAAACAGGTATATTGATCTGGATGAAATAAATGATCATCTAATTGTTTTTCATAATTGTGAACTTTTAGGAATAATCTTATTAGAGGAACACACTTTGTTTGATCTTTTGCTTTTTTAAATTGCTTATTACTTTCACACAAAATGACATTAAATGAATTAATAGGACCTTGTAAAATTCAAATAAAGTTTAATGAATATCTAAGGTTGCCAACCAAAGAAGAATCATTATTCAAATGTTTCTTTGGGATGAAAATTGCAAGCAATGAATTATTAATGCCCAAGTTAGGTTCTCATTTCTGACTGTGCATCTAAGTGATCATCCCATGTGCCCACTATAATAACATTTTGTATGACACTCCAGGGCTCCCATAATGATATCACAATCATTGGCTAAGTTAAAGGTCTAGTCATTAAACTAGCAACAGTTGCATGGCAGGTTAAAAGGTATGTGTATATACACACACACACACACACATAAATACACACACATATATATACATATATATGAGACTATAAGAAAATAGCATGTAATGCCATAAACAGCAACTTTTAAAAAAGATATGTGAAGCTGGGTGTGGTGGCTTTCACCTATAGTCTCAGCACTTTGGGAGGCTGAGGCAGGCAGATCACTTGAGCCCAGAAGTTCAAGACCAGCTTAGGCAACATGGCAAAACCCATCTCTATCAAAAATACAAAAATTAGCTGGGCGTGGTAGCACGTACCTTGTAGTTCCAGCTACTTGGGAGGCTGAGTTGGGAGGATCGATTGAGCATGGGAGGTTGAGGCTGCAATGAGCTGTGATTGCACCACTGCACTTCAGCCTGGGTGACAGAGAGAGACTCATTCTCTCTCTCTCTCTCTCTCTCTATATATATATATATATATACACACACACACATATATATATAATGTATAAATGAGGAATGATTTTGAAAAAGTACATTAAGACCTCAGAAACAAATTATTATCTTATCCTAGGGTTTTTCTTTAAACTACAATCCTAAGCCATTAGAAAATAATTTCTCTGAACAATTGATACAGGTAAAAATCCAACTATAGCAAAAAATGGTACTTAGATTTCCTTCCAGGCCAATTCATGTTAAGTTTCATATCTAGCAAGGAAGACCCAAGTGTGTTTTTTATTAAAGCTTACATGAGCAGCTGGTATAATGTTCCTGAAGTTTCATCCATCATGCTACCAACTTCTTCATCCTAGGGAAACATTATATTCTTTTGTTGTGTCTCAAAGACAAGAAATGCGTTTAACAAGTTTTGCCAATGACAAATGAATAATTGAGGGAGTGAAAGTCATAGTCGGCAATATGCTTGCTAGGTGTTCAGAAAGTAGGGCATGCAGATTTCCAGTGCGTTTTACTATAGCATGAACCATGATCAGCTGGTCCTTAAGTGGTGAAATCTACGAACCTACTTTTGCATTTTTTTTCTGGTCCTGTGAAATTCAAAGATCATACAGTACTTAGCAATGAAATTAGTACCAGAAACACCATGTGTTTAGGTTGGGAAAATGTCTTTTTGGAGAGCGTGTGACTCCATCATGACCAAGTAGGACTAAGTTTCTTTTCTTTTTGTTTCTCTCTTTCTTCTTATCATTAAACAATAAGGAAATATTTGAAAATTAAAAATCACACAAATGAGGAGGATTTGGTTACTTCAGTGGAAGTGGGCTATTATACCAGACATGGTTCAAGAATGCAACATGTTTCCTACTGATGGCTGCCTTACTCCAAGGGTCTTGTTATGTTGAAGTAGGGAGTTTTGATCTCAACATTTTAGGACTGTTCTACTCAGAAAAAAATCTTCATTGAAGATTTATATTGGAAAAATTACTCTGCTTAAAGTAAGTTCAGTAAAATTGAAAAAAAAAACCAAAAAACAAAAATATGTAAATGGTTAACTGTGCCACTTTGAAGCTTAACCAAAGGATTTAAATGACCTAATAAATTTTGCCAAAAAAATCATTCCGGATAAAAATTCATTGTTAAAGGCATAGTCCTGAGTAAAATGTTTATTTTTATTAATATGAATTTAGATTGTGCTCAGATATGATAAAACTAAATCCAAAATGACCATCAACCATAATATTCTATACTTAATTTTATGAATTACTTTTCACTTATTGCCACTTACTTACTCTTCACTTATTGTCAATTTAATAATTACGTGTACAAGACCAACTATCTACTTCAGTGTTTCACACAAAAAAGTTACATTTTGTAAGTTTACTGAGAGATTTGGTGCAATATTTAATGCTTTCTAATATGGTTACTCAAAGGTAGTTGAAGCATCACTACCTTTTCATCTTCATTGGGTTCTGCCACTGTTCATTCTAAAAAATAAGAATAATTTACTCCTAGCTAGTAAGCTACGTATTGCTGAAGTTAATAATAAATTCAAAGAGTTTTTTAAATATTTATTTGAGAATTTATAAAGAAAATATAGAAAAAAGAACAATATCAGCAGTCCAGGATGAATTCCATGATTAATAACTAAATTCTTAGCAATAAATCCACTCAACATAAAATATTTTATAATATTTAGGAGTTGGTTTTTTGTTTTTGTTTTTGTTTTTGTTTTTTTGAGACAAAGTCTCACTCTGTTACCCAGGCTGGAGTGCAGTGGCCAATCTCAGCTCACTGCAACCTCCACCTCCTGGGTTCAAGCAATTCTTGTGCCTCAGCTTTTTGAGTACCTGTGATTACATGTGCTTGCTACTAGGCCTGACTAATTTTTGCATTTTTAGTAGAGACAGGGTTTCACCATGTTGGCCAGGCTGGTCTTGAACTCCTGACCTCAAGTGATCTGTCCGCTTCGGCCTCCCAAAGTGCTGGGATTACAGGCATGAGCCACCACACCCGGCCTTGGATTTATTTCAGTTGAATATTCACCATTTTCATGGTTGTCTGAGTTTGAAAATGTAGTCACCTTTATTTCCTCTCTCTGATTTCTTATAGCCTTTCTGTCATCAATCTCTTTCTTTTTGTATCATTCACATTCATTGTCTTTCCTTTTCTCACAGCTACCATGTGAGCGCAGGCTCCCAAAGTAACCTGTACATACATACATATGTACGTGCATAACCTGTCATGTCTGGATTACTCTGGTTTGCCTGCCTTTTCTCACTCCTCTGTAACCTTCATATTGATTCCTTACAGCCTGGATTTCCTTTAAGTATCTATCATGACTCCTTTCATATCAGATTCAGACTTCTGGTTCTGGTATTCAAAGTGCCAAAATCTGAAAACAACTTTGCTGTCTAAGTATGGTTTTTGTATTTACTTTTGATTTCCTATTCCCTATCTGCCATTCCCCATTCAGGGGTACTAGACTAAAGAAGATTAAATCTTTTTTTTTTTTCCTTGATTTCCCTAAACCAGGATGTATACTGGTCATTTCATATGATTCTATTTTGGTAACACTATTTGACATATAAGAAATGCAAAGCAACAGAGACAGAGTGATGTAAGCTAATGGCACGCCTTTGTTCTACAGGTGAGAGTTTAAGGCCAAGGTCTGCAGCATCTTAATGCAGAGCTGTCTTCAGTTTGTTGTGCTGTCATGTTTGTTTTTAAGCTTGGAGATGTCCCTTAAGTAATTAAATACCCAGATAACATGTCCTGTGTCATCAGGGCACACAGATTTTCCTTAAATGTTTGAATCCTATGCCCCAGGGACACAAGGAACGCTTCCCTGGTAAAAGCAAGCACTATCCTTTTCAAAGTCTTGGAATGTCTTTATTGAGAAGTATAACTTTTCATTCTAGAATTCAAAAGCAGTCTTAAAACCAAAAGTATAAATGGTTTGCCTCAGATCCTTTTAGATGCTTTCCTGAGTAGTTTTTTGCTAAGGAAAGAGGTTTGAACTAAACAAAGGGGTATTAGCTACATGGCAGGATAGGTGTGAAGGAGACAGCATGAAGAGAGGCTAAAGTTTAGCCTGGCATAAACTATGCAGTGAGGGTCACCTTCAGGATGCCTGTTCACTCCTAACTTGCATACCCGATATCAAGCTACTCACTGGGTGACTATAGCCTTGTACTTCATTACCCTACATGAATCTGTTCTGCTGACATATCTGAAGGCCTAGAACATTCCCAACCTCCTCCTAACATCAAACTGACTTCTCCTGCATTTGGTTCCCCCAGAAAAGTCTTAAAGAACAGGGAATGACTAATCTGAAAAATGAAGCTTTGCCAGGTTCATTGATCTAGATGTATTACTCCTTCTCAGACAAATGAGACCATGCATTCTGAAATTCTTGACCCAGAGGCACTTCCAATGGCCCTGTGGGAAGATAGTTTGTTTGGAACAAGGGCAAAGTCCTCAAACAATTCTGAATAGACAGCTTCCTACTCTGCCTATACGCAGGTCACTGTGTCTAGATATTCTATTGTAGTCTTCAAAAAATCTACAGTAGACTGAGGCTTCTTTCAACTGAGACCTAGTTTTTCCTAAGAAGCAGGACTTTCTGGCACTGATCTAGTATCCTATTATCTCAAAAGAGATTTTAAACATTTTATTAGGGTCATACACTTTCATGGTAACTTCCATAGGAGCAAATAAACATCTACTGTGTTTTAGGTACTGATTTAAGTGTTTCTCATGCATTAATTTTGATAATTCTTACTTTAACGATCTTTACCTTAATAATCTGTTGTTGTGTTCTTATTATCCCTATTTTATAGATAAATAATTGAGGCAGACAGAGGTTAGAAGATTTAAACTGATGTTGCCAGAACTTGAAACCAGACAGTGGCTTATACTAGAGGCCGTGTTCTCAGCTACCATACTATCTGCTGTTCCTGCTGATGACCTGGGGTAAGTTTCATTCACTGGCAAAAGAGAAGTAAGCCCAGGCAGGTGTCTCTGCAATGCTGCTTATCTCTGTAATTGCAGTTGCCACTTTGTCCTGTAAATTTCACATTTTTGTGTTCTACTGGAGTATGATCTTCTTGAAGACAAGTATTTTACTTCATTCATCTTTGTTTACTGTTTGTAAAATGAATGAGTTTATGTTATTTGTGTTGTGGAGGGCAGGGCAGTAAAAGTCAGAGTTATTTAGGAGAAGATCTGATCTCTGTCTAGTGAACCTGCATGATTATCATAAGACTCAAGGAGTTGTTTTTTAAGTAACTGGTACTGTCACCAAGTCTGAACTGGGCCACTGCTCTCTCAGTAATAAGATTGTAGAACAAAGACATACTGTGTCTTTCATGACTCAAACATCAGTTTTGGGAAAACCCTCAAAGCATCAATTTTCAGCAAAACAAGAAATTTTAAAAATCTCATTGAAGTGTATCAAACATTTGGATACAACCCGAGTATAGGGGAAGGAGGATCTTGTTAAACCAAACCACAGAGATACAGTTGGCAATATCCAGAATATGAGAAATCTACAGAACAAATGACTAGGAGTCTTCAATAAATAAAAATGATGAAACAATAGAACGAGAGGGAGAATCTATAAATTTTTTAATGAGGGTTAAATCTGCTTAATGTCCTGTGTGAATACAGACTTTAACAAATTTAAAAAGGGCAAAACAGGCCAGGCATGGTGGCCCACGTCTGTAATCCCAGCACTTTGAGATCGCTTGAGCTCAGGAGTCTGAGACCAGCCAAGGCAACATGGCGAGATCCCATCTCTACTGAAAATATAAAAGCCAGCCAGGTATGGAGTGCATGCCTGTGGTCCCATCTACTCTGGAGGCTGAGGTGGGAGGATCACTTAAGCGTGGAGGGCAGGGTTGCAGGGAGCAGAGATTTCACCACTGCACTCTAGCCTGAGTAACAGAGCCAACCCTGTCTCAAAAAAATTTTTTTGAATAGTGATAGGATCTTTGGTAATAGTAAGATACTATTAAGGACTTGCTAATTTAGATGCAAAAGTGGTATTTTTAAATGTTTTCTAAAAAAAAAATTGATTTCTGTTAAAGATATACCACAAGTATTTATGGATGAAATGATATGATGCCTTGGATTTGCTTTAAAATTCATATTGGATTTACCATTCATTAAAAATTGTTTAAGGTAGGTCATGGGTACGTGCATAACGGGTAAACTCATCTCATGACTTTTGTATGATTTAAACTTTTTGAGACTAATAAGTTAAGAAAGACATTTTCAGCAGAATGGCTTATAAATCCAGTATGGTTTATTGTTAGATATGTAAACCTGGTCTGGAATTGAACACTTTCTTATCATTCATTGGTCAGTGACTTTGTTCTATCATTTATATATTGTTCTGTATCAAACTATCCTAAAAATTAGAGGCTTACAACAATGACTTTCATTTATTTTGTTCCTCAGTCTGTCATTTGAATGACGCTAGGAGGTTTGGTGCCTCCTAGCATCAGATAGGGCAGCCCCCCTCCAGGGTCTGGATGACTTACTTTCAAGATGACTCATTCGGATAGGCTGGCAAGTGGGTGCTGGCCGTCAGCTTGAAGCTCAGTCAGGACCATGAGCCAGGGGCCTTGGTTCCAGTTTACCTGGGCTGCTTGGACTTCCTAAGAGCGTGGTGGCTGTGTTCTGAGAGCCAATGTCCCAAGAGACAGGAAGTAGACCATGTCAATTTTTTAAGGTCTGGGCTCAAAAACTGACATGGTGGCATTTCCTTTGTCTATGGGTTGTGCTGCCCCACAGCCCAGGCATAAGGAGTGGAACACGTGCTCCACCTCTCAGTAGGAGGGTGTCAAGAGTTTTGAGGTCATGTTTTAAAACTACCTTCTTTGCAATCACTCACAGAGCCTCAGGTGTCAAACTATAGAACTGTTTTATGAAAATAACTAGAATAGATGTAACAATGCTTGGGCCTAGAGTTTTTTTTTTTTTTCCTGAGACAGTCTCCCTTCATTGCCCAGGCTGGAGTACCGTGGTGCCATCTTGGCTCACTGCAAGCTCCGACTCCTGGGTTCACACCATTCTCTTGCTTTAGCCTCCCAAGTAGCTGGGACTACAGGCACCTGCCACCACGCCTGGCTAATATTTTGTATTTTTAGTAGAGATGGGGTTTCACCGTGTTAGCCAGGATGGTCTCGATTTCCTGACCTTGTGATCCTCCCACCTCAGCCTCCCAAAGTGCCAGGATTACAGGCATAAGCCACTGTGCCTGGCAGGGCCCAGAGATTTAAGTGGCCCTTCTTACAGTAGGTTCAGCAAATGAGTATAGATGGTGTCCACCTTCAAATAGGCAATGCTAGGGCTAGCTGAGGTAAGAAAGGGTGAAACAAATCACTAGAATAGTTTGTAATGGCTGGAAGTTGAAGCGTAGAGAAAGGGAAGTTACACTGTCTTCCTAATATTATTCCTGGGTAGCAGATAAGACTTCTGCTGGCTGGGCCATCAGGCACTGGGCCCTCACTCCTTTTATCTACTAGTTGCGTGACAATACCAAGTAGCCACAGCCACCCAATTTTACTCACAAATGTGGTGAGGACAAGAGATTCTGAAGTAGCATGGAGAGTGTGGAAAGACTGGCAATGGACAAGTTTGTGGACAAGACTCAGGGCTAAACGAATTATTTGGGAAAAGGAAGTGGTTGTACTGTTTGCTGTGTACCAGACAATGAAAAACTTGGATTTTCCCCCAAAAAGCATGAGTACACTTATCCAGCTAAAATGTTCTCAAGGTTAGAACCACAAGAAAATAATGACTGAAATGTAAATTATTTTTCTTTTAATTCTTTCCCAGCTCATTTTTTAAACTATGCTTAGTTGCCAACAATGGCTCTTGGGAATTCTTTTCTGCTTAAGTGATATTCATCCATCTGTCTTTAAGAATTTATTTTAATTGATACATTTGCTTTGTTACCTACTTCTGATGGAGCTGTCATTTTAGACACCTCTAGATTCAATTTGTTCAATAGACATTTATTAAGCACCTCCTGTGAATTATGCCTGGCCCTGGAGAACCTGGCTATGAGATTTTAAATGAAAAATATATTTCATGGAAGAGGTCCTAAAATGCTGTGGGAACACAGTGGAGAGGAATAAACTTTGCCTTGGGAAGTTGGGAAAAGCTGCCTAGAGCAGGTGATATCTGAGCTGAATCTTGATGGATGGGTAGGAGCCTGCCAGTTAGAGAGACAGGAAATAACATGTTCAGCTATCCAGAGTTGTGAAAAATTCATGGTACGTTCTGTGATAGAGAGTGTAATGAATTGACTCAGTAGGGAACAATATGATTGGTGAGGTGCTTTTTCTCTTGTCATTGTTTCTTTTTGAACTAGGTTGAGAGAAAAATAATTCCAGCAAAATTAAGCACTTTATATCACAAACTGTTAATAACAAAACACTTCCCTCTGCAAGAGTTCCCCACCCCTGTCTTTGGTATGCTAGAAAACTGTATATGTGGCTGTAAGGTGGCTCATGTCTTTAATCCCAGCACTTTGGGAGGCTGAGGCAGGAGGTTCGCTTGAGGCTAGGAGTTTAAGACCAGGCGGGGCAACACAGTGAGGCCTTGACTCTGTAAAATAAAGAAAACTGAAAAAATAAAAATATTTTAAAAATTAAAAAAGAACCACATATACCATACCAAGGAGTTTGAACTTGTAGGCAAAAAAGTCAACGAAAGACTTTAAGCTGGTGAATGAAATGTTGCTAAGTCTTAGACAAGGCAGTGGCTAAGAAGAGATGGGCTGGCTAGATCTGAGAGAACTGGAAGAGGCAGAGTCAACGGGATTTACTGTTTTATTGGCTGAGGAGGAGAATGGAAGAGAAGGGAAACACTGAGTTTGGCCACCTGATACTCTGGCGAGGTCATTTGCTGACAAACGAGGAGGAAGTTTTTGGAAGAGGAGGCCGTGGAGGATGTGGTTCATTTCTGGGCTGGTGATACCCGAGGAGTCTGAAGTATATCCAGAAGTTATTTTGGGTCTGTTGTTCAGGAGGGGGCAAGATGAGGTTTGTGAACATGTAGGGAAGTAAGTTGTTGATGTCATGGAAATAGTCTTTTTTGGTTGTTTGAGACGGAGTCTCGCTTTGTCGCCCAGGCTGGAGCGCAGAGGCGCGATCTCGGCTCACTGCAGGCTCCGCCTCCCGGGTTCACGCCATTCTCCTGCCTCAGCCTCCCGAGTAGCTGGGACTACAGGCCCTTGCCACCACGCCTGGCTAATTTTTTTGTATTTTTAGTAGAGACGGGGTTTCACTGTGTTAACCAGGATGGTCTCAATCTCCTGACCTTGTTATCTGCTCACCTCGGCCTCCCAAAGTGCTGGGATTGCAGGCGTGAGCCACCACGCCTGGCCAGAAATAGTCTTTTAATATTCCTTTCCTTCAAAAATATCTTGAACTCAGTACCTTCTACATTCTGTATGGGGTGATACTTGAGTACTTTCTATATCTTTCTGAACTTATAACTAGCTTAACATGAACTGTTCAGTTGCTTAAGTTGACAGTACACCAGGATCTCTCAGAAGCTTGCTGCCCCAACAACTCTACTGAAGACTGCTTTGGGGAAATCACACCTTTTTTAATGGTTGTATAACTCTCCTTACTCTCTTCCTTTCAATCCTTGGATTCAAGTTCCTCTACCCACTCTCGCCTTTTTGACAAACATTTTTTCTTCTTTCAGTCTTCTCTTTCTCCTTGTTTCGTTGACTCCTGCGACTGATGTCGCAGGCATTTCTCACTCTGGTGTGTAAGTCTCAAATCAGCCACTCTTAATCATCTCAAGATTTCTCTTCAAGAAATGCTTCTTTCCTTTTTCCGTATTGGTGACTTGTCCATAGGCCTCTGATTGTGCACTATTTTGGAATTAAGTGAGATTACTTTGATAAACTATTCTCAGCAACCTATTGCCATTTTTCAGCTCCTTCTAGAAATTATAGTAGAAGACACCATTATGTGGTAGCTATTACATGCCATTCTCTGCTGGGCTCTTAGGTTGCAGCAGCAACAGCAGTAGTAGTAGCAGTAGCAGTAGCAAAGCCTTATGCATGTGCCGGGCACAATTCTAAGTGTATTGTGCATGTATGAAGACATTCAGTCCTTACTATGGTACCAACCAGGTAGGTACAATTATTATCTCCACTTTGCATCTGAGCAAAGTGAGATACATTGGGTAACTTTCCTAACATATTGGAACTAGTAAATGGTTAAATTGTCAACCAGGGACACATTTGTGCACCAACCAATTTTCTCTTTCATTTCACCACTTTGGAGTCCCTAAGTTGTACTTGTTCAATCGAAGCATGTTATAGATGTCCAGCCGTGTTTTCAAGGGTTCTTAACGTCTTTTCTGTAACATAGATTATATTCCAGTCATGTAAATGAAGTAGGCATTCTTATTTACTAAATGCATAAATATTATAGATGACTTGTCAAGGGAAACAAACCTCGAATTTGACCTCTGGGAACTCTGTATATTTCCTCTTATTACTTGTGGCTTTTCCTGCTTAAATCCCATATGGGCTGAGAAACTCTTATTGGAACTTCATACAATGATTTAAGGGGAAGTCAATGAGCACTCCCTATTGAACTCTGCCTTCCTGGTGGTCAAAAATATGCAAAAACACAGATGAGCATCAAATGATGTTTGGAATTTGAGATCTAATCTTAGTTTTTCTGGAAGTGTCCAAGAAAACTAACCTTCTGAATGACTTGAGGCCTAGTTAAACTCGTTGTGAGGATTTAATTGGATGGGTAGGCTACTTGCTGGACATTCTAATTACATTAAAATTTACTCTGACCACTGGGACCTGGTATAGTAATATGAATAACACGTTTCTTTTTGTCAGAAAGCCATCACTTTTCTTCCAAGTATTGGATCTATTTATAAGCAAAATTTTTTTAAAGAAATTTTCAAGTCTCCCACTATTATTGTGTGGGAGTCTAAGTCTCTTTGTAGGTTTCTAAGAACTTACTTTATGAATCTGGGTGCTCCTGTATTGAGTGCATATATATTTAGGATAGTTAACTCTTCTTCGTGCATTGATCCCTTTACCATTACGTAATGCCTTTCTTTGTCTTTTTTGATATTTGTTAGTTTAAAGTCTGTTTTATCAGAGACTAGGATTGCAACCCCTGTTTTTTTTTTTTTTTCTTTCCACTTACTTGGTAAATAATCCTCCACCCCTTTATTTTGAGCCTATGTGTGTCTTTGCATGTGAGATGGGTCTCCTGAATACAGCACACAGATAGATCTTGACTCTATCCAATTTGCCCATCTGTGTCTTTTAATTGGGGCATTTAGCCCAATTGCATTTAAGGTTAATATTGTTAATATTGTTAATAATATCAAATGTGTGAATTTGATCCTGTCATCATGATGCTAGCTGGTTATTTTGCACATTATTTTGTGCGGTTTTTTCATAGTGTCATCGGTCATTATATTTTGGTGTGTTTTTTGCAGTGGCTAGTACTGATTTTTCCTTTCCATATTTAGTGCTTCCTTCAGGAGCTTTTGCAAGGCAGGCCTGATGGTGACAAAATCCCTCAGCATTTGCTTGTCTGGAAAGGATCTTGTTTCTCCTTCGCTTATGAAGCTTAGTTTGGCTGGATATGAAATTCTAGGTTGAAAATTCTTTTCCTTAAGAATGTTGAATATTGGTCCCCACTCTCTTCTGACTTGTAGGGTTTCTGCAGAGAGATCTGATGTTAGTCTGATGGGCTTCCCTTTGTAGGTGACCTGACCTCTTTGTCTGCCTTTAACAGTTTTTCCTTCATTTAAACCTTGGAGAATCTGATGATTATGTGTCTTGGGGTTGCTCTTCTCGAGAAGTATCTTTGTGGTGTTCTCTGTATTTCCTGAATTTGAATGTTAGCCTGTCTTGCTAGGTTGGGGAAATTCTCCTGGATAATATCCTGAAGTGTGTTTTCCAACTTGGTTCCATTCTCTGTGTCACTTTTGAGTATACCAATCAGTCATAGGTTTGGTCTTTTCACATCGTCCCATATTTCTTGGAGACTTTGTTCATTCCTTTTCATTCTTTTTCCTCTAATCTTGTCTGCATGCCTTATTTCAGCAAGATGGCCTTCGATCTCTGATATCCTTTCTTCTGCTTGATCGATTCAGCTATTGATACTTGTATATGCTTCACAAAGTTTTCATGCTGTGTTTTTCAGCTCCATCAGGTCATTTATGTTCTTCTCTAAACTGGTTATTCTAGTTAGCAGTTCCTTTAACCTTTTATTGAGGTTCTTAGCTTCCTTGCATTGGGTTAGAGGGAGAGCATCAGGACAAACACCTAATGCATGCAGGGCTTAAAATCTAGATGGCAGGTTGATAGATGCAGCAAACCACCATGGCACACATATACCTATGTAACAAACCTGCACATTCTGCACATGTATGCCAGAACTTAAAGTAAAATAAAAAAAAAAATGTTCAGACTGGCCACTATCCGTGTATGTAAAGAAGTACTTCCTGGCATCCCAGCAGCACTGGTGGCCTGCTGTGCCTTGGGAGGAGCAGCAGAGAGATGTCCTATTGGATGAACTACTTCAATAAGACCAATCTGTTTGAAACAGATTCAAATGTTTTGTATTCTGTCACTGTGCAACCAACTGACATTTCTGTTTAAAAACTTCAAAATTGTTCTTTGAAGAGTCATAGGAATCAATAAACATGACTTGCTTTTTTTTTTTTTTTTTGCAATATGTCTATTGTCATTTAGCCAGTTATGAAAAATCTTTTCTTTTTTAATGCCTTTTTTTATTTTTAAAGAAAAACATCCATTTTGGTGGAAGAAACTTATTGTGGCAATGTATAGTACTTGACAAATTTTAGTTATCAGTCAAGTTTAATTTCTGACAGAAACCCTATCAATAACAATATTAAAATTTTGTACATTCTTGTCCAGGCACAGTGGCTCACACCTGTAATCTCAGCACTTTGGGAGACCAAGGTTGGAGGATCACTTGAAATCAGGAGTTTGAGACCAGCCTGGCCAACATGGTGAAACCCCATTTCTATTGAAAATACAAAAATTAGCCAAGTGTGGTGGCAAGTGCCTGTAATCCCAACTACTCAGGAGGCTGAGGCAGGAAAATCTCTTGAACCCGGGAGGTGGAGGTTGCAGTGAGCTGTGATCGCGCCATTTCACTCTAGCCTGGGCAACAGAACAAGACTCTGTCTCAAAAAAAAAAAAAAAAGATCATTTAAATTGTCTTCACGATGGAAAGGTTGAAATGTGAATGGTCAGTAAAAACTTGTTTCATTTTCTGATATTACCTGCTTTAAAAACAAAAATCATGTTGTCTAATTTCTTATATAATGGAAAGAAAGGTCATCTAGGATATTAAAATATCTTTTAAAAAAATCTTTTAAAATATCTTTTAAAAAAATCTTGTTGGCCAGGCGCGGTGGTTCACGACTGTAATCCCAGCACTTTGGGAGGCCGAGGCGGGCAGATCATGAGGTCAGGAGATCGAGACCATCCTGGCTAACACGGTGAAACCCCATCTCTCCAAAAATACAAAATAATACAAAAAAATAAAAAAACTAGCTGGGCGTGGTGGCAGGTACCTGTAGTCCCAACTACTTGGGAAGCTGAGGCAGGAAAATGGTGTGAACCCGGGAGGTGGAGCTTGTAGTGAGCTGAGATCACACCACTGCACTCCAGCCTGGGCTACAGAGGGAGACTCTGTTTCAAAAAAAAAAAAAAGATCTTGTTAAATTATTCTCTCAAGTATATCAGTCACTCCACTAAATCTTATTTCATTTAAAAACAATTTTTGTCAGAGTTCCTGTTTCAGTTTGGGTCAAACAGCTCTTTACTCGATTACTTGATGTCAAACCTACATAGAGTTTCTGGAGGGGCCTCCACTCACTCCATCGCCATACCTGAGAGAATGCCAGATTTCCTGCTTCCTCATTTGCATGACTTCTCAAAGTCAGCATGTTGATAATGACTTATAGAAAACAGTCCTTTTAAAAGGAATGGCTTGCTATTGGTTTGGGCAGGAGGCATTTTGAGTGACTGAGCAGTTAAGTCATCTCCTTATTTGAGAATAAATGATGAAGGGGTGTTTGAATGGGTTACCAAGTTATAAATTAATCTTGAGGTACTCGAATGATTGTAAACCACCTGAGCTTTCCTCTCAGCTTTTAAATCATATGATATCAATCTTTGCTCATTTTCCTCTGGGTAATTTGTTATTGTGCTGATGGTAACCAATTCCATGAGACGTTAACCGGCGATCCACATTACCAGTGAGTATACATTACAGCACTAAAATAAAAATAAACTCACGGAAGAAATAGCTTGAGATCTCAACCGTGCTTTTCTGAGTACAAAACGGCATGACGGTTTGGGGATTTCTAGCTGAAAATAAATTTAATTATGTTACTACTTTGCTGCTGCTAATTAGTGCCTAAGATTTGTATCAGGAGTGCAGTCCAGTGTAGGTTTGGAAAAGACGGTTTACTACAAAGTCAGGATAACAAAAAACAAAATGGGTTGCCTCTCTCACTCTCACTATGTAAAGTGACATTTAAATTAGATCCTGGAAATTACCTTTTCTGTTTATGTTAGCAAGATATTCTTCTCTTTTGCTTTATTCAAATAGGGAAGCAGCTTTATAACATTTTGTATCGCCTACATGAAGTGCTTTGCATACCTGTAACCTTTCAATTAATGTTATTTATGTTTCAATAAACCACCATGCTACTTTTCCAGATGTCCTGATCCTTCATGTAAATGAATTTATTAGATCCAGCCACCAGACTCAATGAAATCTGCCAAATTCACTGTCTGGGCCACATACCATGGAGTTTAAGCTATATTTGCATAAGCTTGTTCTGTAAGTGTAATCTTATGTATCATCTGCAGAGTTAAAGTTTCACTAATGTAAATCCCTGACAAATCAAATACAGATGTAGCTTTTTGCCCTCAGGGGTGAGCCTGTCAATTCTCGGCTCTCGTATCTACCTCCTCCCATTGGTGCTGTGCCCCCCATCCTCAACTTCTTTTCAGTACTACTAATCTTTCAAAATTGTTTATGTAAATACATTGCGGGTACCAAACATGGCAGCAAATATGGGTTGCTCAGGCCTTCTTTCCATCATTCTGCCAGGCTACAATAACGTTGGCGAGTCATTTGAAGGGAGCTAGTTGTACCACCTGGAAAAATTTTCCCTGCCAATCAGTGGATGGCAGACAGATTGTTTCAGTTTGCCTAGAGATGTTTTAGATAAGGAGGAGTCAAGCTTAATAAATGGGTTAATGTCAGCCGGCAAATTCCATAACGTGGCCAAGGTAAATTTAATAATAGGCCAATAGAGGAAGGAGGAGGGGGTTGGCATGAAGAGGCTGAAGGGGTGGGGGAAGTGGGGGGAGGGTCTATCTATTTAGGCCCAGTCTTTTTGGTGATTGTCACAACCTCAATGAAAGGCAGGATTCTTCTTTAGATTCAGTGATTAGCTTCAGAACTCTTGACAGGTTTAAGCCGCATCTAAAAAGACGGAAAATATGACTGCCGAAAGTGGAGGGTGTTAGTGTTCTTTGGGTTTGTTTTTGATTATTTTAAAGTCTAAATATGTTTCCTCTGCTGGTGCCCAGTTGCTATTTATTTGACTTTAGCCTTTGATCCCCCTTATGCTGGCACATCATAAAAAACATATTCCTGCTCAAGTCTTATATTATGTAGTTTGTTTCTGCTCAGGGTGTTCACCAGGCTGGGCTGCACCCACTGAATAAGCCTCTCTTTGTTTTTGATGGACTCCAGGTGTTTATCACTATGAGTTAGTAATGGAGTTAACCGCAAGAAGCAAACTGGAAAAATAAGGGATTGGGGAAAATTCCGAGTTTGATAATTTAGGAGTCTGCCTTTTGGCAAAACCCCTAAGGGAATAAAATACACTAAAAAAACAAAACAAAACAAAACAAAACAAAAAAAAACGGGGTCTTGCTTCTGCTTTGTAATCAAGTTGGATGAAATTGGGATTTTTAGTATGCACAGATATGCTTATTCATTTTATTTCTTCAATGAATTTCTTTGAAAGTGGCCAAAGAGCCTTTTCTCCCTATGCATTTTCATCATGGTACTAAAATGAATAATGGCAGCTATTCCAGAAGAGATTACTGATATCCATTTTCTTGATCTGAGCTAGGAGGATTAATGCCAGAAGCAATTTTCCACCTGTGGTAACTTTTTCTTTCCCCTTTGGAGGAGGGGACATAGGGGCCAGCAATAATATTGGTATGAATGTGAAAGTGATCAGAAGAGACCCCCCTTACCCAATCACTTTTCAATTAGGGTACTTCTTATTTTTGTTTTTCTTTTCTGCCCAACCAGATATTGTTTGGGAGTAGAGGCCAATTTAAAGAAAGTGTATGATGGTGAACAAGATTGCTGGAGACGTTTGTTTATTTGTCTATCTCCTTTGTTTATACAAATGTATATGGTGCTTCCTGTGTTAAAGATCAAAGCTTTACTTAGGACACCTTGAAACAAGGTCCAAGGTCAGGGCCTCTGAAGAATGCACGTTTGCTACTGTTAATCTAAGAATCCTGATTTTTCCACATATTACTTTGTTATCTGATTTAAGTATTGCAGTCCTAGGTATAAGAAAAATCTGTGGCCAAATAAGAGGATTTAACAAAGTATTTGCACAAAATGGATTAAAAGGAGATGTAGCCTGGGCGTGGTGGCTCACGCCTGTAATCCCAGCACTTTGGGAGGCCAAGGTGGGCAGATCACGAGGTCAGGAGATGTAGACCATCCTGGCTAACAGGGCGAAACCCTATCTCTACTAAAAATACAAAAAGTTAGCCAGGCGTCGTGGCGGGCGCTTGTAGTCCCAGCTACTCGGGAGGCTGAGGCAGGAGAATGGCGTGAACCTGGGAGGTGGAGCTTGCAGTGAACCGAGATCCTGCCACTGCACTCCAGCCTGGGTGGCAGTGCGAGACTCCATCTCAAAAAAAAAAAAAAAAAAAAAAGGACATGCAGTGTCTATGAAATATGGATTTTATAAAGTACTACTAATAATTTTTGAGCATATGCTAGGCATTGCTCTAATTTTTTCACATGAATTAAAATACTTAATTTTTCCACTGACTAATGGAAAAGTTAGTGGACTAATCTATTAGACTAATCTATGATGTAGATACCATTATTATCCTCCTTTATTGAGGAGGAAAGTGAGGCACAAATAATCTAACCCACTGGCTCCAACAGCAAAAGAATTGCATAGCCAATAATAAACTATAGGCAGTTTGGCTTTAAAGCTAGTGTTTCACACTGGGTTTCTGTAAGATGCAAATAAGGATGGGGTAAGTTTCCTAACTCTCAGAAACTTATACTGCCAAAACAAAATTTTGTATTAAGATTCTATTTGAAATGTTTAAGAGAAATGAGCTCTACAGAAAGTATAACTTAATGGTAAATGTTCCAGTACTTTGCTTTGACATTTTTACCACACCATATATAGTAGTACTAACATGATAAGTCATCTCAGAAGTTAATTTTCGTTTGATTTTCTTTGGAGTTTTCAAATATCATTTAAAAACTTAATTCAGTGTCTACTTTCCATGTCTAAGTAGGTATGTCCCATAAATGTGTATATTTCATCACAAGCTAAAAGGGAACTCAGAGGACTACAATTCAACAAGACAAAAATCTATTTTTACTTTGGCCTTTCCAAAGCAGTAAGTTGATTTTTTCTTTTTCTGGAATACAGTGTGCATCCAATCCAAACTTCTCAAGTTCAAATTGATTCTCAAATTCCCCAAACACAAAAATTGAGAAACTCTTATTTTTTGATTATCTTGGAAAAAGAGGAGAGCTATTAGAAAAGTAGAAATTGGAAAGAGAAGCAGACCCTAAAGAAACTCTCCTGTTAGCTTTCCCAGAGAAAAGGGAATATTTAAGACATCAGCAATCAGTTTGGGCATTTGAGCCCTCTCTCTCTTTATATGCCAATAAAAGAGCTAGTTGGTACTCTTGATAACTACAGACCCTGTTTACTGAAAGCTTCGTTTCCCTGTGTGGATCCATCTAACTGAGAGGGAGGGACTAAAAGAGTGGCAAAAAGGTACTCCCATTTTATGGTACACCATTTGGTAGTTTCTTGTTTCTTTGTCCCTCTTCACAGACATTTCTGAATCCATTTATATTTTATTTACAAAAGCACATAGTCCTTCTTGAACATCCTCCTGCTTCTCTACTTTACAACATATACAAAGTTTAAATGTTATTTAATGTATGTAAACAGTGGCAGAATATAGCATTATTCTTTCCTCTTTGTGTTTCTCAAGGACATATGATCACATTGAAACGTACGTGGAGCAGGTCTTTAGGCCTTCCTGTAAAAGTCAATAGAATGGATTTGGAAGTGTCCTGGATAGCCATGGCATGATGTCTTTTTAGTCACCTTCCAATTTACAGGGTTTATACAGAGAAAACACTTTCTGAGACATGGGACTAGGGCTTAGCAGGCAGGTCAATGGAAAATCGGTCACTTCATCAGCTGCAGTCCCACCAAAGCCAGCTGGAAACTTAGCAGTTCTCCAATGGAGAGTATGCACCGCCAGGGCCCAAAGATGGAGGGGGACTGCAGACAAGGCCAGGGCTGCCTGCATATTTGCAAAATGATGACAAGTGGAGGAGGAAATCATTTATTCTCTCACTGCAAGCTGCCTGCCACCTTCTGCAATACCTCTAACAGCAACAGTTCCACCCACAACCATGCCAGCGGCACTAGCAGACACATACACCCTCGCACTCTCACTGGGTATGTAACACTGCTTCCCCTCTTCCTTTTCAGCTCCCGGCTCTTACCATAGATTTTGTCTCTAGAAATAATATTTGAAGAGCAGGCCGGGTGCAGTGGCTCCTGCCTGTAATCCCAGCACTTTGGGAGATCCAGGCGGCGGATAACCTGAGGTCAGGAGTTCCAGACCAGTCTGTCTCTACTAAAAATACAAAAATTAGCCAGGTGTGGTGGTAGGTGCCTGCAATCCCAGCTACTCAGGAGACTGAGGCAGGAGAATTGCTTGAGCCTGGGTGACAGAGCGAGACTCCATCTAAAAAAAAAAAAAAAAAAAAAAGAAGAGCAGTACCAAAAGGATACGCATTCCATCTACTTCTCCAATTTTTCTAATATTTGCCAGCCTACCAGACAGCTATATGCTTTGATCAGATTGCTTTGGTCCCTTGTGGAACTGTTTTTACTGAACTGCATTTGGCATTGTGCCCTCAGCAGGCATTGAGGAAAGCAGGGAGAAGCAGTCATAAGAAATGACTGTACTTTTTGTTGAAGTTTGTTCTTAAGTTTGTTGTTTATCCGTGTCTTTTTTATGAGTCCCAGAAGAGATGTTTCTGTTAAGCGGATGCCAGGAAAAGCTGTCTTCCTGAACAACTGGTATCTTTTTAACACGGACACCAGGCATCTTGTAACTGCTAACTCATCATTTAAGTCAGTAAAATCTTCTTAAGAACATGACCAGAATCTGTGATTCTCATGTTACAACCAATTATTTCATCCAACAAATGACTACAATTCATTTCAAATAAATTTGTGCTATCATTGACCAAGAAACCTGCCAGAATGTTTAAGTGTTGTGGAAAAAACTCTTCGGGTTTAAGCACATACATTCACAGGAAATATCTATGCTTTCAATTAGGCGATAATGAGGATGACAACGATTTGTTTTTAGGAGTGTTATTTTTAATTCTTTTTTTCCTTTTTTTAACCTACTCATATGATTTCAAGGATTCTTGGTATTAGTTTATTGATAAGAAATTGAAGGGGATGAGAAGGTAAATGGTAATTTAGAAATGTTGATTGCGGTAAAGCAGAGAAAATGATCAGATGAAGAAAAATGAATCCCAGGGATTATAAATTTCCAGAGATTTTATTCTAAGTATTGAAATATTAATTGGCCGATCTACTTTTTATCAATTTTATTTGAATCAAAATGGCTATAGACTTTCAGTTGGGAAAAGGAGTCTCCTTGGTACTTGAGAAGTAAAGAACAAGGCTGGGTGTGATGGCTGTCTCCTGAAATCCCAGTACTTTGGGAGGTCAAGGCAGGTCAAGGCAGGTGGGTCACTGGGGTCCAGGAGTTTGAGAACAGCCTCGTCAATGTGGCAAAACAAAAGAAGGATAAAATTTAGCTGGACATGGTGGCGGGCATCTGTAGTTCCAGCTACTTGGGAGGCTGAGGTGGGAGGATAACTTGAGCCTGGGAGGTTGAAGCTGCAGTGAGGCGAGATCTGTGCCACTGCCCTCCAGCCTGGCTGGCAGTGAGACCTTGTCAAAAAAAAAAAGAAAGTAAAGAACAAGTTAGCCTCAGTACCCATGGAAAAGTGTTTCTCAAAGTGTGGTTCCTGGAGCAGCAGCTTCAACATCACCACCACTTGGGAATTTGTTAGAAATGCAAATATAGGGGCCCCATCCCAAACCCTACTGCATCTGAAATTCTGGAGGTGAAGCCAACCATCCGTTTGCCCTTCGGGTGATCCTGATGCCTGCTAAAGTTTGAGAACCAGCGAGTCTCAAATTTCTCCAAGGTGATGGTACTCAGTCAAACCTTTCTCAGCCAGAGTGTGCACAGGCTGAGTCTCAGAGAGAATCGATCGAGGTTATAGTATAAAAAGATCACCCGATGAGGAAGGTGTCATTGATGACTTTTATATTTTCCCTTGCATTGCAAGGTATTGATTCAACCAAAGAAACAGAGAGGCTGTTCAAATTTTATGAATTATCAATATATGTATGGCACAATGTATAATATGGCACTTCTTCAAAGAAGCAACAGTTAGCGATGACATGGTAAGTTTTTTGAATGTATTAATAGTGGCCGAATTGGCTGAATGAATTAAAAGTGGCTGAATTGGCTGCACTGCCAATTTCAAAGGTCTCCAGGTAGCAGGATCTGGCCCTGTGTTTTAAACTTGCTGGGTAACACCTCTGAAAACATGGAATATTCATAAAACCTGAAGTGAATCACGTGATATAATCTTTGTACTTATCAATTTTATACTTTTTCCAGGTTTTTGAAATTATAAAAATAACAATTAATGCTCATTCTATAAAAGCAAATATTACAATTTTGTTTTTTGGGATGGGGTCTCACTGTCTTGCCCAGGTTGGAGTGCAGTGGTGCAATCCTAACTCACTGCAACCTCTGCCTCCTGGGTTCAAGAGATTCTTCTGCCTCGGCCTCCTGAGTAGCTGGGATTACACGCATGTGCCACCATGCCTGGCTAATTTTTGTATTTTCAGTAGACACAAGGTTTCACCATGTTGGCCAGGCTGGTCTCGAACTCCTGACCTCAGGTGATTCACTTGCCTCGGCTTCCCAAAGTACTGGGATTATAGGCGTGAGTCACTGTGGCCTACAAATATTAAAAAAATATAAAGGAAAAGTTAAAGGCTCTTATAACCCATATCACTTCTTGCCTCTTCACCTAAGCCCTGTTTACCTATTAGTTCTCCAGAGGTAATTACTGATAACAGTTTGAGGTACATTTTTCTAGAACTTTTACAGCCTATAGAAACATATGTAAATATATCATTTTGTTTTTTAGCACAAATCAAATTATACTCTGTAGTGTACTCTAGTGTACTATTTTGCTACTTGCTTTTTTCCACTAAAGTATTTTCTGGAACAAGTTTCTATAGCTAAGATTTACAGAAAAAAATAATAGTTATGAAGAATCAATCAACATACAACCTTTGGTAGCTTAAATTGCTGTTCTATGAGATAACCAAAGTGCTTGCTCTCAGTAGGTCTACAGTGTGGTTGGGAAGAGAATGATAATACTAGTTAATCAAAGCAAGTGAGAGCTGAGCTCCCAGGGACTCGTTTATGTGTGATTCTGTCATGAAGAGATGTGAGACCTATCAGTCAGGCTGCAGAGGAGTGATGAGAGAGGAGGCAGTTAAGATGCAAAGGATTAGGGCCAGTAAGAAAATAGTGGTGGGAGTGAGGCTGAACTTTTCCGCTTTGCTCAAGCAAGAACAAAGTCATCATCATCATAATAGCAGAATTGAGTGTGGCATCTGGAGGGATACATTTAAAGACCGTCCTGGAGTGGAAGGGAATGTTTGAGATTAGTGGGAAATCCGATGGATTAGTGGAGGGTGAGAGAACATTTAAAATGAAGGCAGAGAGAGTTAGACATGATATGGTAAAATACTTGGTTAAAATGGAGACATTATGTGATATGGCCAAGAAGGAATGTCTTGCTTCATTCACATTTATCTAACAGATGCCTCATCTTTTTGAAGAAGGAAACACACACACACACACACATATGCACACACACAGTCCTTTTTAAAGCAGTTTAATTCAAATGAAATAATTTTTTGATGGTGTCTAGGAGTTTCATAGGATGGATATTTTAATAATAACTATCTAATTTGAACTTGCATGATTTATTATGTGGTGGTCTATACATGATTGATTTGTGTAACATCTAAACTCAGAGGAACCGATCTATGGCTTTAACAACTGTTTTAGGTGAGTATTGAAGTATGATTTGTTTCTATATTCTTATTTCTTGTAAGACAGTTTATTCTAAGCTACAATCAATTCACGGCTTGTTACCTACAATGGACACTGTTCATAGTAATAGTTTTATTTTATACACACATAAATAGGAAAAAGCATCTATGTGGTTCTATTTCAAAAAGAAAGTTTTCCTGATAAAATATATATAATTCTTTCTTTAGCCTACAGCATTCTCTGAAAATTATAGCATCAAAGTGTAATCATTGTTGCCTGAGAGTCCAACACTGGATAGGCAGAGTGTTCGTTGGTTTGAAACAAGCTTAACACTTAGCAAGATTTGTTACTTCTTTTCCTTAGACAAAGATCAAATGAACAAATTCCTACTCAATGTTATAATAGAAGGAGACAAAGGAAAAAGAGCAATTGTATTCTATTGCTGACCTTTTCCCCTGTATTGAGATTTGATGTCCAAAATTTTACAGTTTTGTTCCATGGGAATGACTCATGCATAGGATAAATAGGATTTTCCCTAGGAAAACAGCAGAATACCATGGCTCTGTAAGTGTACATTTTCATGCCTTTAAGCCTTTTATAATGTGGTTGACTATCTTCATAAGAGAAGAAAGTAGCACACTAAAGATTCTCCCTAAGCTTAATGTAATGATAAAAGATGCTGGGTGTGTTTTGTTTATTTTCTTTCTAAGTCCTATCCAAATTTAAATACAAGTTGTTATAAAATTATGAAAGGATGAATTAAATTGCTTACAATAGGATGGAAACACAGTAAAGGCAGAAATTTGGAAAAAGGCAAGGAAATCCTTAATCTATGCATTCTTCCCAAAGTATCCCTCCCCTTGTTTTTCAAAACCCAGCCTGTGCTTTAGGATTTTAAAATATTAAACCTAAAACTTTCCTTTCTCTCTTTTCCATGTTTTCCTCACCATTCTTTTTTTTTTAAGCTTACACTGGTGAGAGTTTGGCCTCCAAGTCTGAGGCAGTTTATGGGCACCAGTTGTTATGGTCTAATAATCTTTCCCAGGCTCTCCCTATTTGCAAGACACATTCTAATTTGGGGTCATATGGATCATTTATAAGGAAATGCCTTTTTGTAATCCACTTGCCCCTACATATATTTTTATTTGTAATATTTACACAGCTAATTTGACCAGAGGAGAAACTGCTCTTGGAACATGAGTGATTTCTACACAGAGAACAAATTTAGTTCCAATCAAGATCTCCATGATTAGGAACGGGTGTTCAGGGTAATTTGGAATTCAAGGCAACTACCAATACAGCACACGTTTAGATTTTTAGATGTGGTGGTGAACTGTTGAAAAGAAACTGGCTGAGATTTGAGCATTATTTGAAGTGGAAAAAGAAAAATAGCTTGTCTCTGGGCTTCATGCCATTTGTCTCCTTTAGTATCTGAATATTTTTTTTTTTCTTTCTGGTTTGGGGAAAAAGTGAGGCACTGTGGGCTGTAGCAGGAAGCAGGAATGGTTCCTCTATAAGCAAAAAGATATCTGCCCAGTGATGTCTCAGAAAAATACTAGGTCTTGGAAATTATAGAGGAAGTCTTATCGCCAGGATTAGAATAAGAATAGAACAGTACAGTGTTCTCTATTCCCAAAGGTTTGATATTGGTTTAAGATCGTTTTAGCTGCAAGTAATAAAAACCTGACACAAACTGACTTAACATAAAGGAAAATTATTATATTATATCCTAGAAATCCCAGAAATAAGTCATGACGACTTTAGGGGTGGTGAGTTTAGCAACATGGAGACGGCATCAAGGGCCCGTGTTCTCTGTTTCTCTCATACCCTGCCTAGCTGCCTAGGACCATTCATGCTATTTCTTTTTTTCTTTTCCTTTTTCCTTCTTTTCTTTTCTTTTCTTTTTTTTTTTTTTGCTCTGTCACCCAGCCTAGAGTGCAATGGCACCATCTCGGCTCACTGCAACCTCCCCCTGCTGGATTCAAGCGATTCTCCTGTCTCAGCCTCCAGAGCTCCAGAGTAGCTGGGACTACAGGTGCGTGCCACCACTCCTGGGTAATTTTTGTACTTTTAATAGGAATGGGGTCTTGCCATGTTGGCCAGGCTGGTCTCGAACTCCTGACTTCAGGTAATCCATCGCCTCACCTCCTAAAATGCTGGGATTACAAGCATGAGCCACCACACCTAGCCCATCGGGCTATTTCTCCTGTGTGACAGAACAGCCAGGGGGAATCAGCGCTGTCCCTTCCTGGGTCATTTCCAATGAGAAAGGAAGAGTTCCCTGCCTCAGAAGGGGTAAGGAATCTTTCCCTTTAGTCTTTGAAGCACAGAGAACAGTCAGCGCAATGTCATATGCCAATTGACTCAGAGGAGACAAGATCCACCCTGGGAGTATGGAGTGGAGGATGAATTCAGCTCCTCTTTTGTTCATTGCAATATTATAACACTATTTGTTTTCTACCATTTGTAGAAAACATTTTGATGTGCCATAATTTAAATTTTCTTCTTCTATTAGGTTGATGTAAAAGTAATTGCTGTTTGTTTCACAATGAGAACACATGGACACAGGGAGGGGAACATCACACACTGGGGCCTGTTACGGGGTAGGGGGCTAGGGGAGGGATAGCACTAGGAGAAATACCTAATGTAGATGATGGGTTGATGGATGCAGGAAACCACCATGGCACATGTATACCTATGTAACAAACCTGCACGTTCTGCACATGTATCCCAGAACTTAAAGTATAATAATAATAAAAATTTTAAAAAAAGTAATTGTGGTTTCAGACCATCAATTTTAAGTCGTTATAACTAGGTTTAACCAATCTTTATTAATCTAAACCAGACCCATTACAACCAACACAGTTTTGCCAATGAGAAATAAGTTTGTTTATTCCTGTAGCATAAAAATCCGTGCTTTGGTATTTGATGAACTCTTGGAAAGCATTTTCTGCATCCTGCTGGTTGCGGAAGGGTTTTCCTTGAAAAAAGTTGTCAAGCGGCTTGAAGAAGTGGTAGTCGCTTGGAAAGAGGTCAGGTGAAAATGGTGGATGAGGCAAAACTTGGTAACCCAATTCTTTCAACTTTTGAAGCCTTGGTTGTGCGAAGAGAGGTCAGGCGTTGTTGTGGAGAAGAATTGGGTCCTTTCCGTTGACCAATGCCGGCCGCAGGTGTTGCAGTTTTCAGTGCATCTCATCGATTTGCTGAGCATACTTCTTAGATGTAATGGTTTCAGTGGGATTCAGAGAGCTGTAGTGGATCAGACCAGCAGCAGATCACCAAACAGTGCACATGACCTTTTTATGTTGCCAGTGTGGCTTTGGGAAGTGCTTTGGCGCTTCTTCTTGGTCCGACCACTGAGCTGGTCATCATCAGCTGTATAAAATCCACTTTTCATTGCATGTCATAATCCAGTCGAGACATGGTTCACGTTGTTGTATAAAATAAGAGAAGACGACACTTGACAATTCTTTGGATTTTCACTCAGCTCATGAGGCACCCACTTATTGAGCTTTTTCACCTTGCCAATTTGCTTCAAATGCTGAATGACCTTAGAATGGTTGACCCTGAGTTCTTCAGTAACTTCTAGTGTAGTTGTAAGAGGAGCAGGTTTGATGATTGCTTTCTGTTGGTCGCTGTTGGCCTCTGATGGCCCACCACTATGATCCTCATCTTCAAGGCTCTTGTCTTCTTTGCAAAACTTCTTGAACCACCACTGCACTGTATGTTGGTTACCAGTTCCTGGGCCAAATGCATTGCTGATGTCGTGAGTTGTCTCTGCTGCTTGATGACCAATTTTGAACTCGGGTAAGAACATCACTTGAATTTGCTTTTTGTCTAACATCATTTTCAAAGTCTAAAATAAATACGAAATGAACAGCAAGTAATAAGTTATTAGCAAAAAAATAAAATGATAAATGTGCATCAAAATGATGTATAACATATCAACATTTATTTAAGAATGTATTCCAATGTCAAATGGCAAATTTCAGCAATGCAAAAACCACAATTACATTTGCACCAAGCTAATAGGAAAATAAGATGAATGCATAGAATCATGTGATATATCAAATTGATTTGTGGGGATCATGTGCAATTTTAACTTCCTTTTAAAATACTGCTTTTATGGAAAAATGCATTCTGAGTTTTAACAAACCAACTTCCAATTAAGTAACTGTGCTTATTCCAATGTTTAGCACAGAATCTAGCATGGGATAGCTGATCAATAAATATCTGTTGAAAAGATATGACTTTGGAAACACGACCCATTGGTGAACTGGTAATACTTGTCTGCAATCTAACCCTTCCCTCAAGGAACTTTCAGTGGAAAAGCTGACATATGTCAAAAACATTATTTGTGATTAATAGAAGAAAATATACAATAAAATGCTAAATCAAATATCTTCAAGAGCACCAACCATTAAGTGTAGCCATTAAGATTAAGGGCTTTTTCCAGGGGAAAAAGATAGCAACTATTGCCAGAGTATGTACTGTTAGAAAGTTCAAACAAAAGTCAAATCCCCCTTCCCATAAAAGCAGCAATCAAAATATCATACTATTTTATAAAAATATAACTTAATAAACTGTGAAATTGAGAAGAATTCTGTGTAGTGTTTAGGTATGTGATTAAAAATATCAATAACAAATATATCGTAAATCAAGCTGGCATTGTTAGCATGCAGATAAACATTTTTCCAGCCATCTCATTGCAATATGTGTTAGAATTGCATCAGCTATAATTTTAAGAAAACTATTTTTTAGTCTCAGGAACCCAAGTAATGGACAATATGCTAAATGTAGCTTTAGTTCTTTATTGCAGAGCAAGACCTGGTCATGTTGAAGTAGGTCATTGCCGTTAAATAATGAATTGAACCTGGGAAGCCTCTCTTGCTTCAAAATTTCTTTCCTATTCTACTGTCTCTCTGGGTGAAACTTTACTATTAGACATTTATTCCTTTAGGTCAGCATATGTATTCTTTTGAAAGTTATTCATCTCTTCATGTAAAAAATACCTCAAATTCATTTTTCCCTTACAATGAAATCTGGTCATTGACAGGATATGTTAACATAAAATCAGCGATTAACACTTGTGGTGTACTGGACATTACATAAACATCTGGGTTACAAAGTGGCCTCATTTTTACCGGCCATAATTTAGTGGGAAGACACAGATAAACACTGTGATATGATGGCAAGTATTATAGGCACAGCAATCCTGATTCACATACTAGGTAAGAAGAAGTGAGTATTTTGTAAGGATATGGAATTCTGACATAGGAAAGATGGCAAAAAGAGGGCACGGAGTTTTGGTGGGAAGAAACCTCTAATATAGGGCATAGAGGAAAAATAGGGCAAGATGAAGAGGACACGGATCACATTTTAATTATTTCAAGATAATGTTTATAAGTAGGAGCTTTTATAAAATAATCTCTTAAATTGAGAAACTTGTGTAACATTTGTTTTAAATTTAGAATTGATTGTAGTCAATTAATAACCTTTGAGAACACAATGTGTAATACAAATGTTACAAGATACCTCTAAATATTGTGGTGATGTCACTCTTGTTCTCCTCCATCTCCCAAATACATAACAGATGAAGGTAAAGTGACAGACATATACACAAATGATGGTAATAATTGTATGATTTCCAGTTACTCATGACTGACAAACTGTCACAACATTCCTTGCTTGTTTCCAAATACTCTTCCTTGTGTCAGCAACAATTTCCTGTGCAAAATACCAGAGCAATTTCTCTTAAGAATCAGTCTCACAGTCATCACCCAGACATTATTTCTAAATAATTTTCAGTATTAATTTAACCCCTAAGTCCTGATGGCAAAAGTCCTTAAGCTATGTGATTGTGTGCTTTGATTTGTCAATAAATCCAGCTCCCAGCACCATCTTCAGCCATAGATCACATTTATATGATAGTCAGCCTCTAGGAAATCACTATCCATGGCCTGAAGGCCGAAGGACTTGAGTGTCAAAGCACTTGCAAGATTCTCAGTGGTCTTTTAAAGTAGGAATTACATTATCAGGGGACCTTGGTATCTATTGTACCCATTTTGAGCCAGATGATTTTACATTGAGGGGGGCTGCCTTTAGCAGCATCCCTTTCCTCTAGCCACTAGATACCAAAGCATCTCCTGCCCTCAAATTGTAACAATCATAAATGTCTCCAGACATTGCAAATATCCTCTAGGAAACAAAATTGTCCTGAGCTGAGAACCACTGGGCTACGCACCAATATCCACTCTTCAGTAATGTAATTGATAGTGTTCATAGGTCGATTTTATAGTACTGTGTGGCATGAAAAGGAAGCCTACACATGACTCAGTGAGAAAGAATGGACAGCCCAACAGATCAACACCCACGGCCAATGATACATCAGAACACACTTCACCACAGATGACAGGAGGAAAGTGAAGTGGGAGGTGAATGATGTTGTATGATTCAATAGATTTCTTTTTATGTGTGACATTTGCTTTTTCTTCTTTTAAAAGTAACACATGTTCATTATATAGAAAAGGAACCAATATACAAGTATAAGAAAGAAAAAGAATAATAGCCCTGATATCACCACCAAGAGATAATGGTTATTGCTGCAAATTATATTATTTTTTCTAGTAATCACTACTTCTCCATGTGATGTGTGGGGTCCTCCCTGTGAGGGGATTGTTCCTGCTGCTCTGGTAAGGTGAGTCTTGTCTATGGGACCTGCTTTGGCCAATGAGATGTGATGGAAATGATGGGCTGCTTTTGAGTGCAACCTTTAAAAGTCACCACGTGGTTTCTCTTTAGCTTTTTTCTCTTGACCATGAGAAGAACAAAGTACTGAAAAATGGCTGTTACTTTGTACTAATCAGTAGAACAAAGAAGACTCAAAACAGAGCTACAACTGACATGAAACCAGAGCAAGAATTAAACCTTTATTACTATAAATCACTATAAATTACTCCCAAATACATAACAGATGAAGGAATTCTGGGATTATTTGTCACTGCAGCATAACCCCATAAAAAACTTATAGTATATTTTATTCTAGTCTTTTATGTATATATGTAAGAATAAGATATAAATACATTATTTAATATAGCAACATCTCTCTATGTATTTTTACACTATTGAAATAATTTTCATTTTATAATCTTTGTGATTGATTTTTTCTCTTTATAATTTTCAACTATAATTCTTCATGTCTTACAAAGATTTTTACACTATAACTCAGGAGGATAGTATGTAAGATATGTAGGAAGAGAGAATACATTTGCAAAACGATATCACCTTATATTTTAGGTACATACAGGTTTATCTGTAGTTTAGAAAGAAATAGAATGTGTCATACTTAGCTCCTAACTGATATTGCTTTGGTCCCATTTCTCTGTGATGTTTCTCTGTCATTATTATTACTTCTAACAATTTCCTATATAGTACATGGGGACAGTGACAAGTTGAGTTCTTTGGCAACAGTTATAATTACCGTATATTTATGTGAACAAATGTATTTGTTTTATCTTCACGATTAAGTATAAATTATTGAAACAGAAATGAGTGTTTAGAAGCTGGGATGGCTGTTTGGGTGTGTCAAACAAGTTAAACTTGACAATAAGGCATGTGCTTTAAATTTCATTGGTTTGTGGCACTGTTTACTCTGGCGGCAGGGCTGTTCTTAAGTCAAGCTTTCTTGCTCTCCCCCATAAACTCTTACATGGTAGACTGATGTCAGCCAATCCTAAAGGAAATATCTGGAAACAGCACATTTATTTTCAATCTGACGCTGATCAGTCATACCTCCAAGTGCCTCATTAGACTATGTGGAAAAGTTTTCAAAGTCTTGGAGAATATCATAATGTGGGCAACCAAAATTTAAATATTTGATAGATAGACCATGATAATGTAAGTGTGATTTTGCAAAGCAGGCTATTATGATGTATGTAGCTCAGGGCCTCAAGATGTTCATTAGTTTATTTTAACTGTATCCTAAAGCAATGACTTACCAGATGATAAGAAATATATTTTTACTGAGTTTATTATGTTTTACATTGGCTATTTTAGTTGATGGCCTTGATGTTTGAGTCTTGGCTAAGCACAAAAGCACATCTTTTTTTGTGTAACAAATACAAATACAGAAGTGTGTGTATTTGTTATCTTTATTTGCTGTGTGACTGTATGAGACATCTTCTCAGTTAAATGGAAACTGAGATAAGAACCGTTCCTTGAAGGCTCAGATAATTTCTTGAAAAAAATGAGAGCTTATTTATTATTCAAGGTGTTAGATGGGTGTTCTGCATTTTACTATGGAAGGAATAATTTTTTTGCTTATAGTTTCTAGGTGCTGCTGGGCTGAGTGGCTCACGCCTGTAATCCCAGTACTTTGGGAGGCTGAGGCGGGCGGATCACCTGAGGTCGGAAGTTTGAGACCAGCTTGACCAACATGGAGAAACCCTGTCTCTACTAAAAATACAAAAAAATTAGCTGGGTGTGGTGGCACATGCCTGTAATCCCAGCTACTTGGGAGACTGAGACAGGAGAATCACTTGAACCTGACAGGCAGAGATTGCAGTGAGCTGAGATGGCACGACTGCACGCCAGCCTGGGCAACAAGAGCGAAACTCTGAATCAAAACAAACAAACAAACAAACAAAAGTATAGTTTCTAGGTGCTGCTATGTTCTTTAACATCACTCTAGTTGGATGCTTCTGGTCATTTCCAGCCAGAATTCTCCACGAAACCCAGTGTTTCAGTTCATTCATTTATTTGTTCAAAAAAGTCTGTGGACAATGTACTATTTTCTAGTTTCTTAGGTTATAGTAGGATTTGATAAGAACTATAAAAATCCATGCCTTTGATAAGAACTATAAAAATCCATGCCTTTGAAAATAATAACACTTACATATGTTGTACATTGTGGCTTATTGAAATATTTACTTGCATGATGTCATTTGATTCACAACCCTGTGAGGTAGAGAAGACAGGATTGTCTGTATTTTATAAGTTAGACAGCTGATTGTTATGTTTTTGACTACAATTGTCTATTTATTATAGACTAGCATCATGAATTGGAATTTTATCTACATGCTACTGACAAATTTGACCTATACAATAGTGACCTCAGTGAAGTGGTGGATGGAAGAATCACTGGGTGAGGAGATAGGAAGGTGAGGGGGTAGAGACAATGACTATTTAGGGAACTCTTTTGAGGAAGTAGGGAATTGGGGGAAATCTGAAGGAGGACCGGAGGCCCAGGGAGGTTTTTCTCAAGAAGTTTGGAAGCATGTTTACATGGTGATAAGAATGAGCCAGTAACAATGAAAGAACTGATGATGCAGGAGAGAGGGAGGGGACAATTGCAAGAAAAAGTCTCTGAAAAAGCTCAAGAGGGGTGAGATTGGGGTATAAAATAGCCTTAAGAGAGAGAAGGGGGGGCAGAGCAAGATAGCCGAATAGAAACAGCTCCAGTCTCCAACTCCCAGCACGAGCGACACAGAAGACCGGTGATTTCTGCATTTTCAACTGAGGTACTGGGTTCATTTCACTAGGGAGTGCCGGACAATCGGTGCTGGTCAGCTGCTGCAGCCCGACCAGCGAGAGCTGAAGCAGGAGGAGGCATCGCATCACCTGGGAAGCGCAAGGGGAAAGGGAATCCCTTTTCCTAGCCAGGGGAACTAAGACACACAACACCTGGAAAATCGGGTAACTCCCACCCCAATACTGCGCTTTAAGCAAACAGGCACACCAGGAGATTATATCCCACACCTGGCCGGGAGGGTCCCACGCCCACGGAGCCTCCCTCATTGCTAGCACAGCAGTCTGCGATCTAACCGCAAGGCAGCAGTGAGGCCGGGGGAGGGAGCTCAAGGAAACCTGCCTGTCTCTGTAGACTCCACCTCTGGGGACAGGGCACAGCTAAACAACAACAAAAGCAGCAGAAACCTCTGCAGACGCAAACGACTCTGTCTGACAGCTTTGAAGAGAGCAGTGGATCTCCCAACACGGAGGTTGAGATCTGAGAACGGACAGACTGCCTGTTCAAGTGGGTCCCTGACCCCTGAGTAGCCTAACTGGGAGACATCCCCCACTAGGAGCAGTCTGACACCCCACACCTCACAGGGTGGAGTACACCCCTGAGAGGAAGCCTCCAAAGCAAGAATCAGACAGGTACACTCGCTGTTCAGCAATATTCTATCTTCTGCAGCCTCTGCTGCTGACACCCAGGCAAAAGGGTCTGGAGTGGACCTCAAGCAATCTCCAACAGACCTACAGCTGAGGGTCCTGACTGTTAGAAGGAAAACTATCAAACAGGAAGGACACCTACACCAAAACCCCATCAGTATGTCACCATCATCATGAAAGACCAGAGGCAGATAAAACCACAAAGATGGGGAAAAAGCAAGACAGAAAAGCTGGAAATTCAAAAAATAAGAGCACATCTCCCCTGGCAAAGGAGCGCAGCTCATCACCAGCAATGGATCAAAGCTTGACGGAGAATGACTTTGGCGAGATGAGAGAAGAAGGCTTCAGTCCATCAAACTTCTCAGAGCTAAAGGAGGAATTATGTACCCAGCACAAAGAAACTAAAAATCTTGAAAAAAAAGTGGAAGAATTGATGGCTAGAGTAATTAATGCAGAGAAGGTCATAAACAAAATGAAAGAGATGAAAACCATGACACGAGAAATACGTGACAAATGCACAAGCTTCAGTAACTGACTCGATCAACTGGAAGAAAGAGTATCAGAGATTGAGGATCAAATGAACGAAATGAAGCGAGAAGAGAAACCAAAAGAAAAAAGAAGAAAAAGAAATGAACAAAGCCTGCAAGAAGTATGGGATTATGTAAAAGGACCAAATCAACATCTGATTGGGGTGCCTGAAAGTGAGGGGGAAAATGGAACCAAGTTGGAAAACACTCTTCAGGATATCATCCAGGAGAACTTCCCCAACCTAGTAGGGCAGGCGAATATTCAAATCCAGGAAATACAGAGAATGCCACAAAGATACTCCTCGAGAAGAGCAACTCCAAGACACATAATTGCCAGATTCACCAAAGTTGAAATGAAGGAAAAAATCTTAAGGGCAGCCAGAGAGAAAGGTCGGGTTACCCACAAAGGGAAGCCCATCAGACTAACAGCAGATCTCTTGGCAGAAACTCTACAAGCCAGAAGAGAGTGGGGGCCAATATTCAACATTCTTAAAGAGAAGAATTTTCAACCCAGAATTTCATATCCAGCCAAACTAAGTTTCATAAGTGAAGGAGAAATAAAATCCTTTGCAGATAAGCAAATGCTTAGAGATTTTGTCATCACCAGGCCTGCCTTACAAGAGACCCTGAAGGAAGCACTAAACATGGAAAGGAACAACCGGTACCAGCCATTGCAAAAACATGCCAAAATGTAAAGACCATCGAGGTTAGGAAGAAACTGCATCAACTAACGAGCAAAATAACCAGTTAATATCATAATGGCAGGATCAAGTTCACACATAACAATATTAACCTTAAATGTAAATGGACTAAATGCTCCAATTAAAAGACACAGACTGGCAAACTGGATAAAGAGTCAAGACCCATCAGTCTGCTGTATTCAGGAGACCCATCTCACATGCAGAGACATACATAGGCTCAAAATAAAGGGATGGAGGAAGATCTATCAAGCAAATGGAGAAGAAAAAAAAGCAGGGGTTGCAATACTAGTCTCTGATAAAACAGACTTTAAACCATCAAAGATCAAAAGAGACAAAGAAGGCCATTACATAATGGTAAAGGGATCAATTCAACAGGAAGAGATAACTATCCTAAATATATATGCACCCAATACAGGAGCACCCAGATTCATAAAGCAAGTCCTTAGAGACTTACAAAGAGACTTAGACTCCCATACAATAATAATGGGAGACTTCAACACTCCACTGTCAACATTAGACAGATCAACAAGAAAGAAAGTTAACAAGGATATCCAGGAATTGAACTCATCTCTGCAGCAAGCAGACCTAATAGACATCTATAGAACTCTCCACCCCAAATCAACAGAATATACATTCTTCTTAGCACCACATTGCACTTATTCCAAAATTGACCACATAATTGGAAGTAAAGCACTCCTCAGCAAATGTACAAGAACAGAAATTATAACAAACTGTCTCTCAGACCACAGTGAAATCAAACTAGAACTCAGGACTAAGAAACTCAATCAAAACTGCTCAACTACATGGCAACTGAACAACCTGCTCCTGAATGACTACTGGGTACATAACGAAATGAAGGCAGAAATAAAGATGTTCTTTGAAACCAATGAGAACAAAGATACAACATACCAGAATCTCTGGGACACATTTAAAGCAGTGTGTAGAGGGAAATTTATAGCACTAAATGCCCACAAGAGAAAGCAGGAAAGATCTAAAATTGACACTCTAACATCACAATTAAAAGAACTAGAGAAGCAAGAGCAAATGCATTCGAAAGCCAGCAGAAGGCAAGAAATAACTAAGATCAGAGCAGAACTGAAAGAGATAGAGACACAAAAAACCCTCCAAAAAATCAATGAATCCAGGAGTTGTTTTTTTGAAAAGATCAACAAAATTGACAGACCACTAGCAAGACTAATAAAGAAGAAAAGAGAGAAGAATCAAATAGACGCAATAAAAAATGATAAAGGGGATATCACCACTGACCCCACAGAAATACAAACTACCATCAGAGAATACTATAAACACCTCTACGCAAATAAACTAGAAAATCTAGAAGAAATGGATAATTTCCTGGACACTTACACTCTTCCAAGACTAAACCAGGAAGAAGTTGAATCCCTGAATAGACCAATAGCAGGCTCTGAAATTGAGGCAATAATTAATAGCCTACCAACCAAAAAAAGTCCAGGACCAGATGGATTCACAGCTGAATTCTACCAGAGGTACAAGGAGGAGCTGGTACCATTCCTTCTGAAACTATTCCAATCAATAGAAAAAGAGGGAATCCTCCCGAACTCATTTATGAGGCCAACATCATCCTGATACCAAAGCCTGGCAGAGACACACACAAAAAAGAGAATTTTAGACCAATATCCCTGATGAACATCGATGCAAAATCCTCAATAAAATGCTGGCAAACCGGATTCAGCAGCACATCAAAAAGCTTACTTACCACAATCAAGTGGGCTTCATCCCTGGGATGCAAGGCTGGTTCAACATTCACAAATCAATAAACATAATCCAGCATATAAGCAGAACCAAAGACAAGAACCACATGATTATCTCAATAGATGCAGAAAAGGCTTTTGACAAAATTCAACAGCCCTTCATGCTAAAAACGCTCAATAAATGCGGTATTGATGGAACGTAACTCAAAATCATAAGAGCTATTTACGACAAACTCACAGCCAATATCATACTGAATGGGCAAAAACTGGAAAAATTCCCTTTGAAAACTGGCACAAGACAGGGATGCCCTCTCTCACCACTCCTATTCAACACAGTGTTGGAAGTTCTGGCTAGGGCAATCAGGCAAGAGAAAGAAATCAAGGGTATTCAGTTAGGAAAAGAAGAAGTCAAATTGTCCCTCTTTGCAGATGACATGATTGTATATTTAGAAAACCCCATTGTCACAGCCCAAAATCTCCTTAAGCTGATAAGCAACTTCAGTAAAGTCTCAGGATACAAAATTAATGTGCAAAAATCACAAGCATTCTTATACACCAGTAACAGACAAACAGAGAGCCAAATCAGGAATGAACTTCCATTCACAATTGCTTCAAAGAGAATAAAATACCTAGGAATCCAACTTCCAAGGGATGTAAAGGACCTCTTCAAGGAGAACTACAAACCACTGCTCAGTGAAATAAAAGAGGACACAAACAAATGGAAGAACATACCATGCTCATGGATAGGAAGACTCAATATCGTGAAAATGGCCATACTGCCCAAGGTAATTTATAGATTCAATGCCATCCCCATCAAGCTACCAATGAGTTTCTTCACAGAATTGGAAAAAACTGCTTTAAAGTTCATATGGAACCAAAAAAGAGCCTGCATCTCCAAGACAATCCTAAGTCAAAAGAACAAAGCTGGAGGCATCACGCTACCTGACTTCAAACTATACTAAAGGCTACAGTAACCAAAACAGCATGGTACTGGAACCAAAACAGAGATATAGACCAATGGAACAGAACAGAGTCCTCAGAAATAATACCACACATCTACAGCCATCTGATCTTTGACAAACCTGAGAGAAACAAGAAATGGGGAAAGGATTCCCTATTTAATAAATGGTGCTGGGAAAATTGGCTAGCCATAAGTAGAAAGCTGAAACTGGATCCTTTCCTTACTCCTTATACGAAAATTAATTCAAGATGGATTAGAGACTTAAATGTTAGACCTAATACCATAAAAATCCTAGAGGAAAACCTAGGTAGTACCATTCAGGACATAAGCATGGGCAAAGACTTCATGTCTAAAACACCAAAAGCAACAGCAGCAAAAGCCAAAATTGATGAATGGGATCTAATTAAACTAAAAAGCTTCTGCACAGCAAAAGAAACTACCATCAGAGTGAACAGGCAACCTACAGAATGGGAGAAAATGTTTGCAATCTACTCATCTGACAAAGGGCTAATATCCAGAACCTACAAAGAACTCAAACAAATTTACAAGAAAAAAACAAACAACCCCATCAAAAAGTGGGCAAAGGATATGAACAGACATTTCTCAAAAGAAGACATTCATACAGCCAACAGACACATGAAAAAATGCTCATCATCACTGGCCATCAGAGAAATGCAAATCAAAACCACAATGAGATACCATCTCACACCAGTTAGAACGGCGATCATTAAAATGTCAGGAAACAACAGGTGCTCGAGAGGATATGGAGAAATAGGAACACTTTTACACTGTTGGTGGGATTGTAAACTAGTTCAACCATTATGGAAAACAGTATGGCGATTCCTCAAGGATCTAGAACTAGAAGTACCATATGACCCAGCCATCCCATTACTGGGTATATACCCAAAGGATTATAAATCATGCTGCTATAAAGACACATGCACACATATGTTTATTGCAGCACTATTCACAATAGCAAAGACTGGGAATCAACCCAAATGTCCATCAGTGACAGACTGGATTAAGAAAATGTGGCACATATACACCATGGATTACTATGCAGCCATAAAAAAGGATGAGTTTGTGTCCTTTGTAGGGACATGGATGCAGCTGGAAACCATCATTCTTAGCAAACTATCACAAGAACAGAAAACCGAACACCGCATGTTCTCACTCATAGGTGGAAACTGAACAATGAGATCACTTGGACTCGGGAAGGGGAGTATCATACACCGGGGCCTATCATGGGGAGGGGGGAGGGGGGAGGGATTGCATTGGGAGTTATACCTGATGTAAATGACTAGTTGATGGATGCTGACGAGTTGATGGGTGCAGCACAGCAACATGGCACAAGTATACATATGTAACAAACCTGCACGTTATGCACATGTACCCTAGAACTTAAAGTATAATAATAATAATAAATAAATAAATTAATTAAAGAGAGAAGGAAAATTCAATTCAGTTTAATTGAAGGAAGACAAAGGATACGGACATGGATAGGTAGGCCGGTAAATCTGATGGAAAATAGCATGGTTCTCATCTAATCAATTCTCTTTTCTCAGTGAAATAAGAGATGTGCTAGCTAAGAGTGGGGAGCATGCAGATGGTGCTTAAGTTATAAGAGGAAAGGAAAAGATGTAAAACCATCATTGTATATCCAACTTCACCTTTTTAATGTAGTAGGTTTTCTCTTCAAGTTTCTTTTTTTTTGAGACAGAGTCTCACTCTATCACCCAGGCTGAAGTGCAGTGGCATGATCTTAGCTCACTGCAACCACAGCATCGCATGTTCCAGTGATTCTCCTGGCTCAGCCTCCTGAGTAGCTGGGATTACAGGCATGTGCCACCACACCCGGCTAATTTTTTATATTTTTAGTAGAGACAGGGTTTTATCATGTTGACCAGGCTCATCTCGAACTCCTGACCTCAAGTGATTGGCCTGCCTTGGCCTCCCAAAGTGCTAGGATTATAGGCGTAAGCGAATGCACCCAGCCTCAAGTTTATATAAAGATAAAAACACTTACCCCTGGAATGTACATAATTGTAAAAATCCTCACTATTGTCCTTATTGTTCGTGTACTTTGTATCAGCCCATGGATGTTTTTATGCTTTAATGTCAGGTTGTATAGGTTAGTTGAACATCCCGCCTTATGAGATAAATTTATGTTTTGCCACATGTAAAAAGTACCTAATATGCCATATTTTTAAATTGCTGTTAATGACTCTTGGCTAGTTTTGAGGTTCAAAATATTTGTTGAACTAATGGTGGTTATGTTTGTGCTTTGATGAACTCTGTAATGAAGTTTTATAATTTTGAGTGATAGTTGCTATAAAATTTCAGCAAAATTTTTATATTTCTAAAAAGGACATCAAGGTACGGGTATTGTTTAGGTCACTTCTTCACATCATCTCCACATATCTTCTGACAGTTTTTGTTTCAGACTACTTTTTCAAGGCTGTTGGCCATGCATGTTTGCAAATATCCCTGAAAGATAGAGATCCCTGTGGGATAGAGGGAAGATTTTCTTCCTGACTAGGATAATAAAGATAACAGCGCTCACTAGAAAAGGTTAAGCAGATTTGTTAGCAGCCCTTATTAGATTAGGGTTTTCCTAAGTTTAGAATTCCTCGGTTACGACACAGACCAAGTAACTCTGTGTGTAGCACTCACTTAGGTCTACCTACATCACTCCCACGGGACTTGGGGGACAAGGTGGAACCAATGGGAGTGTGAAGCTCATGTTGCCTGCTGTGCTGTGAGTAACAGAGCCTTTTGTCTCTGACCCAGAAGTCTCATGTTCTCTGACAACATTTACAGAACTGTGTCTAGCTAACTTGTTAACTTACAAGTGGGGTCTAAACATCCCAGACCCTTCGCAGTTCCGGACATTTCAAAAGCTACATCAACACAGTCACTTAATATCATGGAAAAATGTAAGGCACTCTTTACTAATTCTTTGGAGCTCTACTTTTACCTCTGATCTTTTCCCTTTTGTTTTTTCTTTCTTCTTTATTTTGTTATTTTTAATTTTCAGGATTGAATTTAAACACCTAATTTTTTAATTCAACATTTAAGACACACGTTTTGCTTTAAAGTCTTCAGTAATAATATTTAAATTATTTCCTCAGCTTTTAAAAAGGACAACTTTTCTTAAATTTGTCTTTTCTAAAGGGTAGGTATTTCAGAAAAATTTTCTTCTAGGTGGGAATAGTAATTGCTTCTGAGTCACAGCAAGCAATGGATTGAATTTTAAACTCTGGAGATCACATTCCAGCCGAGCAATTTCCCAAAGAAAAGAAATCTAAAGTAGCCCCGTAAATATTAAGCAAGTGACAGCAATGATAAGTAGGGGACTGCTTTGAACTGACGATGGAGAGTGGGCCCATTGTGGTTTACCAAATTTAGACTTGGTAAAATGAGAACTAGCATGTACAGGCATAGGAGAAACCAGGGTCAGTCAATGGGGACAGCCAGGGAAGCCCCAGCTGGCTTCTTTCAAGAGATATAACCAGAGAGAGGGTCTTGGAAGTCATCAAGGAGCGAGACATGAGCAGCTTAAAATGCTCTGGAGATGGCAAGGGAAAATTACATCCTGTGCTTTCAGGGCTGCAGGATGTGGGTTGACAGAATCAAGCATGGAATTTTCCTACTCAAAATGAGGGGACAAGACTGGTGATCAAAGGCCAGAAATAAATAAAGGTCCCAAAGCAGCTCAGACTCATGACGCGTACGGCACAGTGAAATCCAATTGACTTCACCCAAGTGGTAAGAAAATTTCAGGAAACAATGAGGCGATGAAAGCATGCCTAATTCAGGAAAACCTGGTGGATCTTAGACAGCCCTCTTGAATTGCCTGTGTTAAAACTTCACTAAATATAATTAACTAAATAATTATTTAAGTATGCAGGCGTTCTATATATTTAAGGAATTTAGTGTTTTTTGTTTTGTCTTTTTTTTTTTTTTGAGACAGACTTTTTGCTTTGTTGCCCAGGTTGGAGTGTAGTGGAGCCATCTCGGTGCATTGCAACTTCCGCCTCCCAGGTTCAAGTGATTCTCGTGCCTCAGTCTACCGAGTAGCTGAGATTACAGGCATGCACCACCACACCTGGCTAATTTTTGCATTTTTAGTAGAGACGGGGTTTAGCCATGTTGGCCAGGCTGGTTGTGAACTCCTGGCCTCAAGTGATCACACGCCTTGGCCTCCCAAACTGCTGGGATTACAGGTACGTGCCACCTCACCAGGCTTAATGTACATTTAAGGGATTAAAGTTACAGATTACAAAAACACTGTCACTGTCAAGGCATCCTAATTCAGAAATCATTGCATTACATGTCTTCCTAAAGGTATTAGAGTAAAACAAAACTGTAGAAATGATGAGCTTTTATTAATTTCTTTGAAATAAAATGTTGTTAAATAACGCTATTCTATCACAAGATTTCTACTTGTTTTTAAAAGCACGTGACCTTTGAGATCTATTTTGGATAACTCTAGATGCTTAACCTCTTTATTTGAGGAAATAGTCATAATGGATTATTGATATTTAAATGGCTTTTCTTAATGCTAATTGAAAAAAATAACCATGAGAATCGTGCTTAAAATTTTACTTTATTTTATTGTTTTAGAGACAGGGTCTCTAAACAGATTAGTGTGCACTGGCACAATCATGGCTCACTGCAGCCTCGAACTCCTGGGCTCAAGGGATTCAGCTTAACCTCTGGGATAGCTAAGTGTGCACCACCTTGCCCGGCTAATTTTTACATTTTTTTATAGAGATGGGATATTGTTGTGTTGCCCAGGCTGGTCTCAAATGCCTGGGTTCAAATGATTTTCCCGTCTTGGCCTCCCAAAGTGCTGGGATTTCAGGCATGAACCACCGCACCTGGTCCTGCTTAAAATTTTAATTCTCATGTTAACAGAATGTTGGCTACTCCACCAAAAATGCCCGCTCTCCAGAAGAAAAGTAAGCTAAATAAGTGGGTTAGTAGGAAGGTAAGAAGTTGTGTGGAATCTGCCCCATATGCCAGCTATTTATTTCCTCATTAAATGTTTAATGCAAGAGAAGTACTTATTATCTGTCCTTACGAAGCCTACTTTCTGGTTGGGGGAGACTGAAAACCAACACATCAAATAATGTATCAAGTGGCGTTAAGTGCCATGGAGGAATACAGAGCAGGAGAAGGGGATTAAAGAAGCCTGGGCATGGGGTGAGGATGTTGTCAGAGTCAGATGTGTCAAAAACCTGCATCTGATAATAATGTCCCTTTGCTCAAATCCTTCAAAGCTATCTCATTACTTCAGCACTAAGACCACAGTTCTAAACCTAATGTACCCCACCCTGCATAGTATGACCCTCGACAAACTCTCCACCCTCAACTCCTCCCATGTGTGCTGACACACTCTTCATTTCTGCCGTATTTAGTTCCACAGACCCCCAGGATATATCATCCTTTCAAGCATCTTCTTGTTTACTGACCTGTAAATACCTATCCTTTGCTCCCCAATTCTGTCTGATCTAATAAAGCTTCTTCTTATCATTTAAGACTCTGACCTAGCACCATCTTTTCTTAGAAGTGCTTTTAATCCATTTTATCTAGCACCATAGGTCAGTTTCAATTCCTCCTCTTTTCATGGCTCTGTAAACGGCTTCCCCCAAGAATTCTGCTCAGAATTCCACAACACTGTTCTCTGTGCTTCTGTCTGTTCTAGCACCTCTCACATTGTGTTGCTTATATGAGAAAGTTTGGAATTAGGTTAGCATAAACAAATACATATCATTTAGTTCTAATAATTTGTATTTTTAGTAGAGATGGGGTTTAGCCCTGTTGGCCAGGCTGGTAGTGAACTCCTGGCCTCAAATGATCACCCACCTTGGCCTCTCAAACTGCTGGGATTACAGGCACGTGCCACCTCACCAGGCTTAATGTACATTTAAGGGATTAAAGTTACAGATTACAAAAACACTGTCACTGTCAAGGCATCCTAATTCAGAAATCATTGCATTACATGTCTTCCTAAAGGTATTAGAGTAAAACAAAACTGTAGAAATGATTCTTCTGACTGCAATGTGAATTGCTCAAGGACAGGGTTTGAGTATGTTTGCTTTTATTCTCCCTACATGGACACAATCTTTGGCACTTTGTATACATCTCACAAATGTTGGTTCAATCAATCCATTTTGTATGTAAACATTCTAACTGAATTTTAAATCTTTCTTGTTTTAGTGACAAAGATCTTCCATGGTAATTTTCTACACAATAGTATTAATATGTAGTCGCAGGAATATATCCACCCCCGATTTTTTTTCTATTATAGATGCCATATCATATTCTGAAGACACAATGTCATCTAATGCTTACTGAATTCATGCTAGGTGCCAAGCACCGTTCTCTGCACTGTAAATAACGAACAATTTACGTATTCCTAACAACAACCCTGGAAATGGAATGGTCATTATCCATTTCCTCATCTTGCATGAGTACAAAATAGTTAAATAACTTGCTAAAGATTAGTCACATCACTAGGTTTCAAACCCAAGCACCATAACTCTAATTCTATGCTTTCAACCATTATACGACACTGCCTACTTTTTATTAAGCTTCAGAAAGTTAAATTATTCATTCCTTAAGAGAGGGGAAAAGAGGAAGCTGAGAAATACTGGCATACAATTTGAACTACTGAGAATTTTAAGGGTTTCTTGGTATGGTGTGGAAGGTGCCAAGTACCTTAGGAATTGTGCCAAAACTTTGAACTGAAGCCTGTAGGTACAGTGTATTAGACACATGATATTTTTGTCATCTGCTACCTTCAATAATAATTCATTTAATCCAGTGAAGGGTGATCAATCCTTTGGAATACATACAAGATACTGTGGTTGCCATGGGGTGAAGTAAGAAGATAGAAAACAAATAATTAACTCTTTGTAGCCTGCAAATAGTTTTTCCACTGTAATACCTTCTATAAGTTCTGCTGGTAAAAAAACAACACCCATTTGAATAGCATGCTCGCATGCACTGTTTCTTTGGATTCTTTCCACAACTTAGAAAGATGTAAGCAGTGCATTCATGATCCGTGTCTTATAGATGCAAAGACTCAACTTGCCCAAAGGCATGAGTGGGAAAATATGAAAATGAATGAGGCATATGAATGACATCATTTGCTCCTTTTCTCTCCCCTTTATCTTGCCTTTCATAATTATATTAGATAAGAGAGTTTAACTGCAATTTATCCAATTGCAGTTTATCTTAATACTATTTATCTAATGTAAAACAGTATCAAAATTGGTCCCGTTTTTCATTAATGTTAAGAAAAGTGGGGCCGGGCAAGTGGCTCACTCATGTAATCCCAGCACTTTGGGAGGCCATTCAGGTGGATGACTTGAGATCAGGAGTTTGAGACCAGCCTGGTCAACATGGTGAAACAATTAGCCAGGCATGGTGGCAGGTGCCTGTAATCCCAGCTACTTGGGAGGCTGAGACAGGAGAATCATTTGAACCCAGGAGGTGGAGGTTGCAGTGAGCCAAGATCGTGCCACCTCACTCCAGCTTGGGCGACAGAGCTACACTTCATCTCAAAAAAAAAAAAAAAAAAAAAAAGAAAACTGATTGGTTATTGGTTGAGAAACCATTTCTGAAATGTTGTAATTAATGTACAGACCATCTCTACAGTCTCCTAATTTTGAGGAGATTTTAATTGCTGATCTTACCTTCCAGTGTTACAAGTCCTCTATGTTCTATGAGCTTCCACCTCCCACATTCCTATCTGGTGAGAGCCTAGAAGAACCAAATATAATGGTTCCCAGAAATCTGGATGATGGTGTTAGCGATAATGATCCATGTTTCTCCAACAATAACAATAGTTCGTATCTATTACCACGTTGGATTATTACCACAACCTCTTGAATTACGTGTGGTAGATATTAATGTCCCAGATTTACAGATGAAGAATCACCACATAGCTAGGGTAAGTGATTCTGTGTTCTTTTCAGAATTTTCTCACAGGCTTTACCATATATGTGTCTGTGAATTCAAGTCTACTGTGAAGCATACCTTTGCAAACCCACTCCTTCCCATTCTCCCACATGTAAATAAATAGCACCTTCATCTAGCAGTTGCTTGAGTAAGAAACTTATGAGGTTTCCTTGAATTCTCTCTCTTCTTTCTCCCTACACCAAATCCATCAGCAAGTCCTGATTACTTTATTTCAAAAACACAACCAAAATCTGTCCACTTCTTTTCATTGCCGGTATTTTTATCTATTTCATTTAGGACTAACATTCCCAGGACCTAGAACAGTGTCTGGTACGTCATAGGTCCTCAATAAATATTTGCAAAATGAATATTTCCACTGTGATACTAGCAGTTATCTTAAAAATGTTTAGAAATATATATGGCAGGAACTTGGATCATTGGCAGGACTTCTGAAGTTCTTTAAGTTTCCTCCTCTGCCAGGTGCTAACACTTTGATTCCTGGGTCCTGAGGCAGTTTGGAAGTTCTAGGGGAAAGGATAAGATGGCTGAGACATTACTTTGTATCACCTTTTCTCAAGTGTTAGGAGATACTTAATTTCTGTTAATGTGCTTATGAATCGAATGTCACAACAGAAAAAGGATTGTGTGTTCCCACATTTGGGAGATGGAGCCAACAGTAATTCACTAAATTTGAAGTATTTTTATAATTATGAACATATTAGGGAAGAAGCTAAAATATTTTTATTATAATAAAGACAAACCTTTACCCAAGCCAGGCAGTTTGGGAAATGCTGCTGAAAATGTATCCTCTCTCCAAGAAAAGTAACTTGAGTACTCATCTAATTTTATTTAAAAAATTCCAACAGCCAATAATCACTTTGTAGCAATAGTATATGTGTATATTTACCTGAATAGTAACCAATTCTGATAAAGACTCCCTAGTCTACAAAAGGATATTGATGTACAAAGAGTAGGAAATGCTTCATTAAATTAATTGATGTACAAAGAGTAGATAAATGCTTCATTAAAATAAAGAAGGAAACAAGAAGTCTGGTAAATTTTTGATACTATTTTAATTTTTAATCTGTTTTATAAATTCTAAGTAGTGTCAGACAAGAGTGCATTATTGCTTCATAATTCAGTAGCTTTGTGATTTGTAAGACTATTTACTACATCAAAAAAAAAAAAAAAAAAGGATGGACAAGCAGAAAATCCTGTGAATCCTGAATTCTTATATTAATGTGAAAATATTACTATTCTGCTATTTGACTTGTCCTCGAATCCTTGGATTATTAATCAGTTTGAGAGGGTCCAGAGAGAGAGCCTTTCCTGTTGCAGATTTGCTTTGTCTGTTTCCGTCATCTGTATCAGATAGGAGTTAAGTTAGAAGTGAAACATGACATTCTGACAGTGAATCCAGCAGACAGATTCTTGGCTGCATTCTCTGCTACACTTGAACTTCTGCTAAGCATGTGATGAAAGAGTGTTTTCAACTGCACCAGCTGTGGAGAGGTTAATAAAACAAAAGAGGGGAAACAAAAGTGCTCACAGCAGAAAGCTTCTGGCTTTGCTGATTTTTCTGGTTACAAACAATATGTCAGAGAGCTATAACTGCTGTGTTGGTTTGGGCTTCAAGCCATTTAAGACAAGTTGAGCTTCTGAATTAAAAGTTTAAAGAGAATAAATAAGCAGTACATCAGATGCAATGTTACATATTTTGGTGCTGGAAATGGAAAGCTCTTACTTTGCCATAGACACTTGGAAATTAGGAAACTGGTGTGTATTTGGCTGGCATCCTTGATAGTTTCTCCCGTAAACAGAAAACTGCACAGGCTTTCAGATGTTTGAGATATGCGGAAGCAAAAGTGGTCTTGGCTTAGTGGACTGCAAGCAGTCTCTTATGCTTTCTGTCTCTCTTCCTGTGTCCCACTCCTCCAGCAAAGGACCATGAAATGTGGAACCTTGCCCAGCCTGCTGCTCAGGGGACGATTGCTCAAGGCTGTCTTATGCAGAGGAGGTCAACAGTTGACCCATGAACCATTTAAACTGGAAGGAAGAATTAACCAATACTCTGAGAGATTGACTACATCTACTTTCCCCTGAAAGTTAGAGTGCAGAGTACAGGAGAGGAAGGCCATTTACTAATTTTCCTGTTTCCTTCACCAGTCCTCTACCTCTCCATACCTAAAGTCCTTCACTCAGTATACTCAAGTCATCTGTTCTATGACTGCATTCTCACATGCCACGGCATATAAGAGGTAGGATAACGAGTTCCATCACTTCACACAAGCATCTACCAGGAGGAGGGAAATAGAAACAACCTGTTACCTTCAACTTCGCCACTTGCCGTTAAACTGAAGGTTTGTTATATAAGCGTTTGGGGACATAATGAATGTGACTTACATATATCATCTGGGAGACATGGTGTTTATGTTTCTTGAGTTGAATTGGGGCAGAAAAAAAATGGGCATCTAAAATGCTCAATAATCGAGAGAAACTTTAAAAGTTATTCCTCACCCTAATTTGTCTAATATCTATCTTTATCATCTTATTCATCAGTTACTTGGGAAATTCAGATTTGGAAATTTCTACTGAAATAAAATGGATTGTTTTGGAGACTGTTTCTGAATCGTTGCAGAACTCCCACAAAGTCCCAACACAGGTCTCATTCCTCGTTTCCTCCTGACCCCCAGTATTCCAGCTGATTCAAGTTCACGCCCACATCTTCTCTTCAGATGTGCAGCTCCTCAGAGAGTCTTCTCTGTGGCTCCTAGACTTATTTTGTCAAGTACTGGAGCACCATGAACTTGCTAGGAAGCAAATGTACATGTGTTCTACACCAGAAGACAATCAGATGCACTGATGTCTTGATTTATTGGGTTTGTAAATTTGGATGTGATTAAGTACAGCACTGAGGAATCTGTCCTTTTAGACTGCATTTACTGCAGGATAATGAATGTGATCTGATTTACACAAATGTGGTCTGCAGAAAGGTTTGTTTAGTAGTACTCTCAGTCACAAACTGCGGTATATACTTCATATAAAGCATTAGGTCAAGGGAACAGTTGGGCAAAAGTGTGGAAGGTGTTGAATTGGTTGGAACACTATGTGAGATGCTAAGTTGCCCCAAATTTTATTCAACATGTACATACAATTATCAAATACCAATTTGATATCAAGACAATACTAATTTTTACTTCTCCTTTTTCTCTCTGCTGCTAGCCTGTGAAGACAAAACCAACACCTAGAATTTTTTCCATCCCTCACCTTTCCTTTGAGAACTCAACAACCCAAGCAACATGGACCTTTTTCCAAATATCATTTAGGAGAAGTCACTGGCAGTTTAAGAAAAAGATTTTTTAAAATAGTTTCAGGGTGAGATATCTTCCAACATAAACTTTAAATATCATTCTTAGCATCAGAGCAACAATATTTTTAGTGTGAGTACTTATTTTTAATAAACTTGATTTTTTAGAGTTTATTTTTAAAAGCTGTAGAATTTTGTTTATTTTGGGGTGTACATACTAGATGTATGTATTTATGGGGTACATAAGATGTTTTGATACAAGCATGCAATGTGAAAAAAGCACATCATGGAGAATTGGGGATCCATCCCCTCAAGCATTGATCCTTTGAGTTACAAACAACCCAATCAGACTATTTAAGTTATTTTAAAAAGTATAATTAAGTTCTTATTGAACTATAGTCACCCTATTGTGCTATCAAATTGTAGGTCTTATTCATCTTTTTTTTTTTTTTTTTTTTTTTTTTTTGAGATGGAGTCTTGCTCTGTCGCCCAGGCTAGAGTGCAGTGGCACGATCTCGGCTTACTGCAACCTCCTTCCTGGTTCAAGCGATTCTCCTGTCTCAGCCTCCAGAGAAGCTGGGATTACAGGTGCACAGCACCAGGCCTAGCTAATTTTTGCATTTTGGGTAGAGACGAGGTTTCACCATGTTGGCAAGGCTGGTCTCGAACTCCTGACTTTAAGTGGTCCGCCTGTCTCGGCCTCCCAAAGTGCTAGGATTAAAGGCGTGAACCACTATGCCCAGCCTTTAGTCATTCTTTCTATTTTTTTTTTTTTTGTACCCAATAAGCATCCCCACCTCCCTGCCAGCCCTTCACTAGCCTTGCTAGACTCTGGTAACCATCCTTCTACTTGTCTATGTTCATGAGTTCAATTGTTTTGATTTTTAGATCCCACAAATAAGTGAGAACATGTGATGTTTGTCTTTCTGTGCCTGGCTTATTACCCTTAACATAATGATCTCCAGGTCCATTGCAAATGACTGCATTTCATTCTCTTTTTATGGCTGAATAGTACTCCATTGTGTATAGGAACTACATTGTCTTTATCCGTTCATCTGTTGATGGACACTTAGGTTGCTTCCAAATCTTAGCTATTGCAAACAGTACATGACAAACATAGGAGTGCAGATATCTCTTCCATATCCTGATTTCCTTTTTTTGGGGTGTACAACTGGCAGTGGGATTGCTGGATCATATGATAGCTCAATCTTTAGTTTTTTGAGGAACCTCCAAATTATTCTCCATTGTGGTTGTACTAATTTACATTCCCACCAACAGTGTATGAGCGTTCCCTTCTCCACATCCTTGCTAGCATTTGTTATTCCCTGTCTTTTGAACACAAGCTGAAGCTCAGTTTTTAATCTCTAAAATAGGGCTAAGAGTGTTTAGGTAAATATAAAAATTCAGTATGTGTCTAAAATAAAGATACCTAGCAGAGAGTATGCAAAAAATTAAAATTTTGCCTCATCTTATATAAGAAATATAATTAATGCTTACTAAATTTGATAGTAGAGGTGAATGGAAATTAATTCCCGTAAAATAATCTTTACAAAGATAATATAACCAACCAGTAAAATTGGCTTTGAGGAGACATTTGGCTTCTAATTCAGAGAATACTTCATCTTTGTATTTTCTCCAGTGTTTTTGGAATGTATGTTCAGCAGGCAATAAACAAACAAAAATTTGAAATCATCTTCGTCTTGGTTTGGAAGAAGTAGAAGTAGTATAACTATTGGCCACTGAGACGCTGTGGGTTTCCCAAGAGACAAGATGTGCTGGGCGTGGAGCCTTAGAGTGTGGAGGGGCAAAATTACAGGGTTTGGAAGAAAATGTTGTTCTACATGACCCAACAAGGCACATTATCAGATACTTAGTACTGGCTGCTTACCTGGGCAGCACCCCAAAAGGGAGAAGAGTATGGGATAGAGGAAATAATTATCTGGAGACTGTTATTCAACATTTAAGATCCATGTGAGGGAGCTACAGTACAATGTTTCTTTTACGGCAGTCTGTATTAAAATGTCCACTTCATCTGTTTTTGGGAATATGTTGCTTGATTCAAATAACTACTTTTAATATTTAAAGTAAATACAATTAGAATAATAGGAACAACATTAATTTTTGCAAACAGAAAAGGGTTATCGCTGTTCTTTTTAGCATCAGTCACCTCGTGCTGAGTCTGCGGGAGGCACAAGAGGATCTCCACCTACCCAGCATGCCTCCCTTTCTGGAGGGCCCTTGTCCTGTGATAAACAAGTGAAGCATCAACACACACATAGGGCCCACTAGCTGCTGTCAAATGACATCTGGCTTAGAGATGACAAATAAAATATAGGACCCGTGGCAACAATAGAGAACTTTGCTTTCATAACTGAAAACCTGAGAAAGTTTTGCTGTGTGGATTCACCAGTTTGCTTTCCACAAGGGTTTACTATCCTGTTCGTCAGTCTGATTTTTGATTATTCTAAAATTGTCTCTGAGTGCAGTGTAAAGAGTTTCTATGTATGAACCATAACACATAGAGTAGATGTCTGCCTTTCCTTACCAGGCATCAGATTCTCCCTGGATCATTTACTGTTTAGAATCACAAAACAAATACAATGTTGATAATACAACTTTACAAATGGTGAATTTTAAAAAATATTTTATGACCTCTTAATTACATATGGCAAACTGAAAGACATTGGGAAAAATAATTTTAACATAGTAATGACTGTTTGTGAAGTTCTTTAAAATTGCCTTTTAAAATTATTGATTACATCAAGGGCAAATATAAACATTATAAATTGGTCAGATTAGCTGTTGTGGGTTTTCGTCTAAGAGTACTTTTCTTTTTTTCCTATCAGGCTTATTTATTGAATCACCAATCTAATTTCTGAATTGTCGTTATCCTTTAACATTTTTACAGTTATAAGTTATTTGGTATTGATTATATCTGCTGGGAGAATTTATCCAGAGTCATGGGTTTCTCTTCCCTTTTTTTTAATCAGTGACGGATTTTAGTAACATCATGATCATCATATCGCTCACTGGGAATGCATTGTGTGCCAGGCACTTTGTAGACATTCTTTTAATAGTCATAACAACCTTGCGGTGTTTATGGATGAGGCTCAGGAAGTTAAAGAAAACTCTAAGAACTTGTACTCAGGGTTGTCTCCTTCAAAATTCTTTGCTGATCCTAATTCTGAAATGTGTGAAGTTGTCAAAATATGAAATATTGGCTACCCTAGCATGGTAACAGTACATTTGTAAGCATTAATGTATCCAGAGGAGCAAATCCCTCGTCTTTAAAGTGCCCATGCTTGTTTTTCAGCAGCTCTGAGGCCATAGGACTCTACCACACCATAAACTCTGTTGGTTTTTGCTCTGTTTTCAAAGCATCTAACGCTACCAGAAAGTAGTTCAAGCATGTTAGAAGAATCAGGCTTCCTAAATTGGGCGATGCATAATTTGGTTTAAAACTGATATAACAATCGGAAATTCTACTTATCCACTGAATCATATTGATTACACGCCAATGTCTTGTTCTTTATCCTAACTGCACTCATTCTATTTTGTTTTCATCTACAGAATTCTCATAGCTTACAAAGTAAATTTCAAAACAGATATTTAAAGGGACAAAAGGGCTTAGATAACTTTGTAAAAATTAGGGGAAATCAATTTCAAAGATAACTGTAGATATCTGGAATATGCAAGTAGCATCCAAGTTCTTGATTATAAAGACATGATACTTGGTACCTTCAAAACCAAAACAATGCTCCTCTTGGGATTTTCAAAAAAATACAGAAAGAGTAAACTCAGAATAAAAATATAAGTAGAGATGGGGCCTAAAAATGGAAAGCAATTATGAAGAGAAAGTGAAAGACAAAGAGGAATATTTAGAAAAATCAGATAACAGTGATCTGAAAGACAGAACCCTCAGGATAGAGAAAGATACAAAGATAAATAGTGGTGGAAAATAATGAGGGCACAAGGTTATAATTCAAAGTAAATTTTCCAAATTGCATATCCTGTTTAAAATGTGTGTCTTAGGGTTTTACATGAGTCTGGTACAGTGGGAAAAAACACTGGACTGGGAATCTGAGGCCCTGGTTTGGGATCTGGCTAAACCATTCATCATCTATGTTTTCTTAAACAACCTAGTCAGGGCCCTGATTTTGTTATATATATAGAGAGAGATCTAAGAGATGCTGTTCAATGCCTTCCAATGCTAAATAACTCAATCTCGCAAGGAGCAGAATTTAGAATGATACATTATTAAATGGCAAGATAATATTTTCTTGCCATTAACTGATACTGTACTGATGGACAACCTGCATAGGACCCAATAGAGTCCAGAGAACCTGTTTATTCTTTCTTTATTTCTTTTTTTTTTTTTAAGAAACATTAACTTCTATTAATTTATTCGTCAAGTATTTTAGGATGGTTATGTAGTTTGATAATGTGCTGAATGATCATTAAGGATATATCAAATTTTAGTAACAAATAAATTATTTAAAATTATTTGCCAGAATCCTTAAAAATGACAAAAACTAAGAAAACTAAGTGACATTATGATGGTAAAATTCAAATGTTGAGTTATCCTAAAAGAGAACAGTAATAAAGTACTAACAGCAATTTTTATATGGCATTCAATGTAAGTTACATTGAAGTCATTAACCTAAAAGAGTTACACAGGTAAAACATCCAGATTCCTCACCAAAAATGTGTTAAGATTCCATTTATTCGAGTCTAATACATCTTTAAGTGGAATTTTGATGTTTTTTCTATATGGAATCTGAACACTTTTTTTAAGATTATTTTTTGCCAGGCATGGTGGCACACACCTGTAGTCCCAGCTACTTAGGGGGATGAAGTGGGAGGATCCCTTGAGCCCAGGAGATCGAGGCTGCAGTAAGCCATGATTGTGCCACTGCACTCCAGCATGGGCAACAAAGTGAGATTTGGTATCAAGAAAAAAAAGGATAATAATAACAATATTAGTGTTATCAAAGTAGTGTAGTGGTTAAACACGTGGACTGTACAACCAGCTACTTAAGTCAAAATCCTGGCTTCACTGCCTACTAGTTGTGTGATCTTGAGCAAGCTATCAACACACTCTGTGCCTCAGTTTCCTCACCTATAAAATGGGTATATAAGAGTATTCACTTCATATGACAACTTTAAGCATTAAATGAATAAGTACAATTCTTTTAATAGTAGCCTTACCCTGTCACTGTAACAATCATATTTTCCTGACATTATGCAAACATTCTCTTAGATTTTGTTGTATACAGTGCATATTTGATCTTTCTTACTAACTTGAAACTGACTATGCAAATAAAAGTTTGGTATTTTAAGGTCTAGTGCTGTCCTTGAGGTCTAGATAAAATCGGTGTACAACTGGACACTACTGTAATTTGGGCCTTCTGTATAATAGTTTAGTTTTTTGCCTAAAGTCTCCCTATAATTGCCAACTCAGTAAACCCTTTAATTTCAAATATACAATGATGCATAAAAGTATGGTGCCATAGTTAGAATAAATTTCAAAATGATCTAATCAAATGGATGTTAGAAAAAAATAAGGTGAGTTTGACATTGTAATGTCCATATAGGTTCTGAGGTAACATGGATAATACTTTTCTCTTTTGGCAATAAAGAAAAATATGTTTTCACCTTTTTTTGTGCTTTTTAATGCACATAGCCATGAATGCCAGTGCACTTAAGTAATACAAAAACAAGACCTGCCCCCTTCCCCTCCCGCTCACACACACACACACATGCATACACACGCATACCCCTGAGCATATCAGTGGAAGATACAGGGGTTTCTTATGTAGAGCATGATTACTGTAGCCTTGATTGATGAATTGAGGGTCCTTATGTACCAAGGAAAGCTGGTGTTAAATATAGGCTCATGTTAGAGCTTGAGAAGCAGTTTTGATGGAAGGAGGTGTAGAAGGGAATCAGTATTACTCTGAACAGAATTATACTTTGTCTCCTAGCTCCATATGTCTTAGCTGTGTGATCTTGGGAAAGCCATTCAAACCCTCTGAAACACAGGATCCTATTTCATAATGTGAGTGCAAATACTGTATCTATGTTATAAAATCGTTACAGTAATAAACAGAGGCATCTCCGTGCTCTGCAAACTCTCAAAAAAGTAATGTTTATTCTATTTGAGGGGATGGGGTAGGGTATGTGGACTGTTTTTATGTTAAATGAAAAGAAGGGAATATTCCAACGAATAAAAAGTACATGTGAAACATTTAGAAAAATTATAGGAGAGGTTTTTGAACTCCAGAATAAAATGCTTAGAATATAGGAATTGCTAAGTAAACATCAAGTCATGAACACATCAGGTCCTTTATCTTCATGAAGAAAAATGTAAATAATTCTTCAGAAAGCTTTTTTTGGATAGTATTAAAACATTTACAGAGGAGTCAGGGAAAAAAATAACATCAACAGGTCTGAAGCAGATTTCTAGCAGAAGTAGAGCTAACAAAGTCTTGTCCTCTGTCTCGCAAAGAGGCTTAAAAACCAAAGTGGTCCCCTAGTGCAATGATGTCTACTTAAAGCTAGTTGTGTTTGACAAGTGTCTTAACTGGGAAAAATTTCTTTCTCATTGGTTTTCTCAGCCATCATTGTGTGGGCAGGTATTTAAAGTATCTGGTTTCAGCTAACCTTCAAAGAATCAATAACCAAAGTCACTCACACATATACAAAACCATTAGGAAGGGAAGGCAGGAGCCAGTGCAGTGAACGGCCTCATCTGTCAGATGCTTCATCTCTCAGTTTGGTGGTGTTTGCCTGGCCGGGAAGGACCTGTGCCAGTGAGAACTCCTGTTCTCCATTCACTCCCATTCGTTCACTCATGCCTCAGTAACTGTAGGACCCTGGGTTGGTGATTAAGACAGAACACGATTAATGACCTTCAAGTCACAGTGGGAAGCCTGGTCACTTATGGACTATAGAAGTGGGCAGAGAACAAGGGCACAGCCTGTTCCCCATGTACATGGCATGTGGCCGTGGTCCGATAAAGAGCCTTTTTCACCATATCTCTCTGTTGTGGGGCTCTTTTTAATTTTTTTCCTATTTACATAATATTTCTAGAGTCAAAGGGGGTCTCTTAAAAAGATCACATCCTTGTATTTTTACAACTCTTTAGCATTATTTTATCAGACCTGAGGTTGTTGATGCATGCCTGTTTGTTTCTCATAAACTGATTAAGAAGTCACTGTAATGAGTTCAAATGTAACATAATTAGAACTTTTTCATATAAAATTATTTTTCATTTAGAAAATACAGATATGAGCAAAAAAATCAGTCTCTTAAAAATGAGTTCACTGAGTACCTTAAAATAGTAAAAAATATGAGAAGGTAGCAGAAATATAAATTTTACACTTGCTATCGGATATGCAAAATCATCCACCTCCTCAATTTGCTTCCAGCATCCTGATTACATTAATTTTGCTATAGAATGTGTGGCTATTTTTGAAGGACTAAAATTTATAAATATAAAATCTATATTTCTTCTATTTTATAAATCCTATTTTCCTGAAAATGATTATTATTTTGCCTTTCTCCACAACACAGATAGGCAATTAGGGAACATAGACAAGAAAAGAAGAGATAGTATGTTGCTTTATAAAGCCATCATTTATTTGAAATCATTTAATGTACAACAGAAGCATACATTATAAAGACTATTTATTTACTTTTTTTTTTGGAGATGGAGTCTCGCTTTGTGCAGTAAGGCAATCTCGGCTCACTGCAACCTCTGCCTCCTGGGTTCAAGTGATTCTCCTGCCTCAGCCTCCCGAGAAGCTGGGATTAAGGCGTGCACCACCATGCCCGGCTAATTTTTGTATTTTTAGTAGAGATGGGGTTTCACCATGTTGACCAGGCTGGTCTCAAACTCCTGACCTCAGGTGATCCACCCGCCTCAGCCTCCCAAAGTGTTGGGATTACAGGCGTAAGCCACCGTGCCTGGCTGATTTATTTACTTTATAAATAAAGAGTACATGTAGCTATATTGGGGAAGCAGAAGAAAAAAGTTACAGCAGTTATTAGATTTCAGAACTGTCTTTTTCAGTGGTTTTGATAATACTTTTTCATGTATTTCAAAAATGTGTAATATTATACAGTTTTATATTTCACTGAATTGAATTGCCTTCAAGCAAATGCTTATAGATGCAACTGGAGTCAGCAGGAAACCTTCTATCATATGTTGTCCTGCCACAGTAAAACATATTTGGTTATTTTCCTAAACCACAAATAAATAATTCTTATAACAGTCATTTCTAACCACCATTTTACTGATGTGGACACGATGGAAACATTGTTCATTTAAATAAAATGCAAACTCTTAGACTTACACTCCAAATTTACTAGCTCTTTCTTTTTTAGACTAAAATAGTGGAGAGGAAAAGCCAGGAGCAAATGAGAGCACATCTCAGAGGGAACTCTGAGGACACGAGCTGTCCCAGACTCCTGACTGTCGCCAGCGGCCAAGACATGGGCTACGGCAGTAAGGCCTTCTCAAGGGCAAATATGCTGGGAAAGTCTTTATTTTCATGTTCCTGCTTCTCCTTTTTCTTTGTAAGATTTATTTTGTTGTTGTTGTTGTTGCTGTTGTTTGTCTTCCAAGTTTCTATAAGTTACTGGGTTTTTTTGTTTGTTTGCTTTTTGAGACAGAGTCTAGCTCCATCACCCAGGCTGGAGTGCAGTGACGCCATCTCGGCTCACTGCAACATCCGCCTCCCAGGTTCAAGTGATTCTCCTGCTTCAGCCTCCCCAGTAGCTGCGATTATAGGTGGCTGCCACCACACCCAGCTAATTTTTGTATTTTTAGTAGAGATAGGGTTTCACCATATTGGTCAGGTTGGTCTCGAACTTCTGGCCCCAAGTGATCTGCCCATCTCGGCCTTCCAAAATGCAGGGATTACAGGCGTGAGCCACCACATTTGGCCAATAAGTTACTATTTTGAGAGAAGGAATGGATGCCTGCCAGAGGAAGGATTCTGAAAGGTTTTTATGATAAGCATTGCTAACATTTATTGAATGCTAGGTGTCAGGCTCTTTATTGAACTCTTTATCTGTAAAAGCACTTGTACTCCCCTCTTTTGTTCAATGCCTTGGACAAAGAAGGAAGTTTTATCAAAATTATAAGTGAGACAAAATGAGGAGGATTAGCTAATTTGTTGGGGGAGAATAATTCATTAACAATAACTTTCTAAGCTAGAAAGAGTGGTTGAAACAAAGAAGTTGAAATTCAACAGGATAAACATAAATCTTACATTTAGCTTCAAATAATCAATTTCTTGTGTGGAGAATAGTGAATATTTGATTTGGTAGCATATGGAAGGTAAGTTTACATATTTTAATGCAAGTTAATCTAACCCAAGAGTGTGGGCCTACTGCTAAACACCTAACTCAGCTTTATTGTCTATTAGTTGAAATATAGTGACCACATCAAGGAAATTATTAGTCTAACCTCAATTGCTGCTGGTCACACAGGAAGTGCTCTATGTAGTTCTGGGCACTACATTTTTAGGGAGAAGTTGACAGCAAACTGGAACATGTTCAAAGGAATGACGGTGAAGGGTCTGGAAACCATATCATATAAGGAATAACTGGGGGAATGTGTTCATTTAGCCCAAGAAAATGACAAGCTGTGTTAACAATTTCAAAGGCTGTTCGGTAGAAGAGGGGGTAGACTTTTCCACAGAGTTACGGAACTCAAATGAATGGTGGAATCACAGAGTGGTAAGTTTAGGCTCCCAGAAGAAAAAATGCTTTTCTAATAATTACAGTTATTCATGAACAGGCTGACTCAATAGTGGCAACTTGCTGGCCACCAGGAGTGACCCATGTGCCCACCTGTCTGAGCAGCAGGAGGGAGGGTGAGGGCTGCTGGCTCTTGGGAGTCTGAGACAGAATCTATGACGATAGTTTCGTGTACTCCCTGCAAGAAGCATAGTCAGGATCTAGGGCAAAGTTTTCTCTTTTAAACTTAAGTCCATCTTCATATCTGCAGTGACCCACTCAGGATTCTTTTATGCATTTAGAGAGAATGGCTCTCTCTCTCTCTTTTTCTCTTTATCTCTCTTTCCCTCTCTCTTTCACACACACAGTGTATTTTATATCTTTCTTCCTTTTATCATCTCTTAACTGGGATAAAAGGGGTCAAGACGGGTAGCCAAGTGGCAGTAAAATACATCTGAATCAAAGTCACATTCAGCAGCCATAGCAGAAATATTTTCCCAAGGTTTATTTCTGATTCTAACTGCAATAGTTCATGATCTAGCTTGGCATGCGTCAGCCAGGTTGGTGCTCTGTAACTTGTGTGGGAAAAGATATACTGGAAATAGAGTAAGCGGTAAACACTAAGAATGTTTGCCTTGATGGCAAAAATCGTGTTGCAAAGGTGTGTTGTGTTTTCTTGGGAATTGTAGGGTAGAAACATTACATGAAAAGAACAGATTAAAAATTGTTGTTGTCAGCATCCATCTTTGTACAGTTTTCTAAAGCTTTTTCTCCATATGTATTAGTGACTATGGTATTCTTTACTGTAAATCCTTCACTCATGCGGACATCTAAAGATAGGTCCTACATTTACGAATTGAGAGACGGTGACAAGTCTTTCCCTTCCTCCCTCTTTTGCTTTTCCCTTCTTCCATTGTCTTCTTCCTCCTCCTTTTCCTCCCTTCTCCAGCTCCCCCATCTGTTCTCTTCCTCCTCATTTTCTTCTTTGCTTTTCCTAACAAAGGGGCACGCTTTTTTTCTACCCTTGAAACCCCCCAGTCTTCAGTGTACAGACTGAGAGTGCTTTCGGTTTCAGCCTGGCATTTCACCTTTTTCCTGTGCTTTGCTGTTTGCTGACTCTGCAACTTTGCAATGTCCTTTTGGTGAAGCAAACAGGACAGCCTAACCTGTGGAGAAATTATTAATAAAATTTCAAGAAGTCAACTCAGCATGGATTGAATAATGAAATTTGGAATGTCTTCCCTATTGTTGCCTGCATCTAGCCAGGCAGGCTTGGCCCGAGTGGCTCAACCCAGCTTGCCCTGTGTGGTTTGAGGCCTTTAACTATGAGGCAGGTCATTAACCGGCTGGTGAAGCAGCAGCACATTGTTCTGTTATTTTCAAACCACAACAGCCTCTGTGGAATCCAAGAGCCATAAAAATGTAGTTCTGATGCTGCCTGACAGAGGCATAATTCATGAACTCTATAATTTAAAGGGATTTCAATGCAATTGTAAAACTAATAAAAAATGAATTGCTTTTGGGGAACACTGGTACCTTATTCAATCGATTCTACTAATTTAAAAATACAGTTGACCTGGTAGCTGTGTGTGTGTGTGTGTGTGTGCGCGCGTGTGAAGATAAGTAAGATTAAATCTGATGCCAATAGTTAGTTTCACGTACATAACATTGCTTTTGGACCAAAAACAAAAAAAAGAAAAAGAAAAAGAGTCTCAGAACAATGTATGGCCTGTAGCCAGTAAGTCAGTAACAAAGTGCTTCTTTCCATGCCTTTTTATCATTTCCCCCCAAATGTTGATTATGACCAAGTTAAAAAAAAAAAAGTTTTGGTAAGTTACTAGAAGGTTTAAATTTCAGTCTAGATTTTTTTTGTTTAAGCCTCAAATGAAAGGCTTTCTTTAATCAGATAACTGACCAGCCAGTAATTTTAGCCCAACTATGACACACCAGTTGGCAGGTACAGAGGTGCGCAGGCCCAAGCCTTTGCCTCTGTCCCTGCTTCTCTGCCCGCTGGGACTGTCATTGAGCTTCCCTGTCTTACTGCTGGTCCCCAGAGACTGCCTCCACACATCCTGAAGTTCAGAAAACGAGAGGCAGCTGTCATAGGTGACTACGCAGATGGCACAAGAGGGACTCCGTCCCTCCATCACCCCACCTGGGGAGAAAAAATAGGGCCACCCCACACCGCAGCTGTCTCAGATCCAGAGCATCTACGTTTCAAATTGATCCCTGATTTCCTGAAACCTTGGCTCTGAAGTTGTTTAGGAGGCTTCAGTGGGGCTTTAGATACAAGCACATTAACTCTTCTGTTTTCACTTCTCCATCATGAGTAATGGCAACTCAGAAATGCCCTCTATGATGTCGCGTCACAAAAGGCTTAGAAAATTATCCCTTTCCCCTATTGTCTGTCTGTTTTCTTTTGTTCCTTCTCCACTCACCACGTTCACTGGCAGCCATGAATAAAATGTAACATGCTAAATGACTGACATCCATTAAAGCTCCTCGACAAACCTTCGGCCGTGTTTTGAAAGGCCTTTGGAAGGAAAAGGATTGTGTGCTCTTTGAATCTTGGTCTGCTGAACGCCTGCCAAGTGAAGGCTGCTCCATTCAAAGGGCTGAGTGAATAAATGAGAATAACATCCTTGGGGACCTGCAGGATCAGTTTACTCCGAAAATGCTCAGCTTCACAAAGGGTCAGAGTCACAAGGTAAATGAAAATGGCTAGAAAAGGACTTTGATGGCCGAAACACTGTAACAGTAGAGGACTTGAAAGAAAACTTTATTTAAAAAAAATAAAAAAGAGGAAAAAGAGAAAAGCGGGGGCAGGGGAATCTCAGAAAGGGAAAATCAGTTGATAAGAACAAAATGCTTTGACAGCAACATCAGTGAATATTTGCTTATAAATTATACACAGGTAGTATATACATAAATGTACGTGCTTGTAAAAATGTATAAACTTTTCATCCACATCTGTAAACACCATGAACTAATTTTACTTTACACATGAATAAAAACTGGGTCAAGCCTGTTAGCTCATTTTCTTGGTGGGCTACAAGTATTCTAATTGTCATCTTAGTTGAAAGTGATAAAATCTGCAGTGCCATCAAAGATGCCATTTCTTTGGATCACTCCTTGTTTTTTTGTTTTTTTTTCACACACTATTTCTCAGTTAGAATCATTTCTATTTAACCACTTTAATGGAGGTGAATTAGAAGCAGTTTTTAGGCAAGGAAATCAGAAAAACCACAAGAATTCTTGACACGTTTCCACAGAGACCCCTGCATGGTGCCTGACACAGGGTCACTCATACCAGACCCTCGGGCCCCTGACCCTTTCAGCTAATTTTTAGGTTTATAGACTGGTAGTTTAAAAGAAATTCTGCAGTATTAGTTATATCAGATTATCTCCCGTAAAGATGTAAGTGAAGTTCAGGTCTCTCCTTTAAAAAAAAAAAAAACTCAGCAAATGATAATTATGACAGAGGTAGGAGCTAAAGTAGTTGAAGTAGAGGAAGGAGAACGGTGGCAAACGACGGCCTTGCCCCTGCAGGTCTGGTTTCCAGGAGAGGCGACATCAGACAAACTCAACCTTGAATGGTGGGATGGGTGAAATGTGCCCCTCTGCCTTCCAAAGTTCTGTCCCCGGAACCTGTGAATGCAAGCTGATTTGGAAAAAGGATCTTTGCAGATGTAGTTAAATGAAGGAATCCAAGATGAGCTCATCATGGATTAGGATGGGCTCCAAATCCAAGGACAGTGTCCTTTTTAAAGAAGAGAGGGGAGAACACAGGGAAGAAGGGAATATGAAGTCAGAGACAGAGATTGGAGGAATGTGTTCCTAAGCCAAGGAATGCCAAGGGTTGTGGGCAACCACAAGAAGCCAGGAGACAGGCATGGATCAAGTTCTCCCTCCCAGCTTCAGAAGGAACCACCCTGCTGACACCTTGATTTAGGACTTCTGGTTTCCAGAACTGTAAGAGAATAAAGTTCTGTTGTTTTCAGCCACCAAGTTTGTAGCAGTTTGTTACTGCTACTCCGGGAAACAAAGACCGATGGCAGTGGCTGGGTGCTGCTGCAATCGTGGGGTCATTCATTTTGGGCTTGCTGCTCTCCAGGAAGAGAGAAAACAATTGGGGTAGATGATTGCATTACTGAGTGACAATGGCCACATAGGCACTCTCTGTCAGAGGTCTCCCTTGTGATTATTTTTCCTAAAAGACCTCTGGTTTTCAATCACCAAACATGCATATCTCCTCAGAACAACATTATTTAGCCGATGTTTGTAAAGGAAAAAAAAAAATTGTTCCCCCAAATTCATTAGTCTATGGGAAAAAGCTCATGTTATGTTCCAAATATCATTGGTATCAGAATGGCATGTCAAAGGCTGCTGGTGTTAAGGCCATGGTACTCCACACAAAGCAACTGCATGTGTTAACTGCAATATTAACTCTTCGATAATTAAAAATTGATGTTTTAAGCAGTTTATATTCTAATTTACTAGTTTGTTACTTATATAGAGGAGTCTTACTGTGTTTTAATAATTTAGTTGGTGGTTTGGGGTTAGTATATAGCACATTTTAACTTTTTCCACTACAAATAATGGAAACTGACTTTCAGTTACTGTTTTTTCAAAGAATGTCTGTTTCTCAAGAATGTATTATGGAAGTTGTGCAGGAGAGGTGTGTAGTTCCTTTTATTGGTGTACTTATTTGTATACATATTTTAAAAGACCATGACCGTATGCTTGGAGGGAATCTTTCGTTAAAAGATGTGATTTAGGCCAGGCATGGTGGCTCACACTTGTAATTCCAGCACTTTGGCAAAGGCTGAGGTGGGTGAACCACAAGGTCAGGGGTTTGAGACCAGCCTGAACAACATGGTGGAACCCCATCTCTACTAAAAATACAAAAAATTCACTGGGCGTAATGGTGGACCCCTTTAATCCCAGCTACTCGGGAGGATGAGGCAGGAGAATCGCTTGAACCTGGGAGGTGGAGGTTGCAGTGAGGCAAGATCGTGCCACTGCACTCCAGCCCAGGTGACAGAGTAAGACTCTGTCTCAAAAAAAAAGAAAAAAAAGAAAAAGAAAAAGAAAGAGAAACAATGTGATTTAGTGTCTTTACCTGTTTGAATTAGCAATTTTAGGGAGTGGCTGATTTAATTTAGATTTAGGATACTTTAGTGTTTACGATTTATAGTAGATTCTTCTTCAGTTTCCATATATGATACTGGCTGAAACAAACTTTTGAATACTGGTCATTGCTTCAAAATAAAGGTTTTACAACATAAAAATGTTGAAATATACACTTATTATGCTTGAGTTTTCAGGATTTAGATTGCACAAAATGCTTTCTATTCAATTACTTAAAATTTTCAGGCCAGGTGTAGTGGCTTACGCCTGTAATCCCAGCACTTTGGGAGACTGAGTTGGGCAGATTACTTGAGGTCAGGAGTTTGAGACCAGCCTGGCCAACATGGTGAAACCCCATCTCTACTAAAAATACAAAAATTAGCCAGGCGTTGTGGTGCACGTCTGTAATCCCAGCTACTTGGGAGGCTGAGGTAAGAGAATCGCTTGAACTAGGAGGTGGAAGTTGCAGTGGACCCAGGTTGTGCCACTGCACTCCAGCCTGGGTGACAGAGCAAGACTCCATCTCAAAAATAAAATAAAAATAAAAATAAAATTCAGGGAATACGTTTGAGAAAAAGTTTCAAGTAACTCTAGATATCAACAAAAAATTTTTAGGTATCAGTGGCTTAAAAAAGTTATCTATTTTCCTTGATGCTTCAAGCATTCCCAAGGAGAAAGATACTGGAAAATGTGGTTTAAAGTGTAAATTTATAGAGCACAGTCATAACCGACAGTTAATATGTAAGTACCTATTTGTTTAGAATATGTATGTGGGAAAAAATCCTGGTTAAAAAGAGAAAAACAAATTATCTGGAATGGATTTATCACAATTATGTGTTCTAAAAAATCTTATCTTGAAAAAAATGCCAAATAAGACTGACACATGGAATTCATTATATTCTAGCTAATGGTTTCAATCAAATTTATAACAGAGCTGAGTTGGCAGCAAGCATTCCTGGACCTGTCTCTCCAATCACAGAGTACCCAGGGACACAGGCATTTACACACAGAGTAAGTTCAGTGTCTGTACTACTAATGGCTAATGTCTCTGCCACCCACATTTTTCACTCTCAGGGACAAAATAAATTTTGTTTGTTTGTTTTGCCTCTATGAAATGCCAAAATAAACTTTATTGTAGGATAAATGGTATTGAATTTTTGAGCTTAGCACTATTATAAGTTCATAGTAGAGTTGGATGGAATGGAGAACATTATATTTCTTTTTTGTGGCATGACTTAGCAGTTCACACATGGAGAAAATAAGAAACAACGATTTCTTGGCCCTGGCAGTGAAAAGTTGTGTTTGTTTATTTCTTTTTTCATGCATTCAAGTATGATTCAGAGTTGACATTTATCTAGATTGTTTTTAAATCCAAATTTCTTTTGGAGTATTTTGTTAATTCTTCATACACAATTTATTTTGTTAACTTCAACAAATGAACTACCTTTTTTGTTTCCTTTGGGGTGTGGGGATGGGTGAAAAGAAGAAGTCTAGGTGAGAATGCTTTATTTTGTGTATTAACTACTTTTTACAAAGATGCCTTGAAAAGAATAGAGAGTTGGAAACTAATTGTAAGTAATGGCTTGAGTTGAAAGTGCTGAAGAAATTCTTTTCTTATGTGTGCAATTTTGACCTTCAGGGGGCGTCCGAGTGCAGCAAAGCTAAATAAGCTGGCATACACCACCCTGTTTTCATGCTACCTGAGTAACCTTAGTTCAGAAAAATGTAGCAAAAGCCAAAGTAAGCACTCCTTCCCCATCTGTCACTGCGTGGACGAGAGCTGAGGCAGCCATATTTAATCAGCACCAAAGTCTCCCCCTGGGTGATGTTCGTGCCCTTCTGTAATATTTTATTCTAAGCCATTTCCCAGACAGCATTATTGATTCGTGCCATTATTCTCCCCCAAGCTCCGGGAGCTTGTGCAATGTGATACCAACTGCAGTTCTCTTCATGAACATAACCTCAGAACCGAAAAGTAAGGTGACTGCTTGTAACATTCAGAATTACCCAGATGGCATATTATGCAGTGTATCATAGGCGTTTTAAACTCTTACAATCAGATACCAATTGGTTATAATGCTTTTGCTAAAATAGGAAATTACCAAACAAAAATAATTTGGCATTTGTTTCTTATTTATGCATTTTTCCCTTTTAACTAGTGGATTTATGCTTGTAGTGAGAAGATACTGTATTTTAGGTATTTTGTGTGGGAGGTTTGGATGAGAAACTCCCCTCCCCTGGAAGACTCATTAAAAATAATAATACAAATTTATGTTTATCTTGACTAGAGTTCTGAAATTATTTCCTTTATCCTCTATCAGAGGTAAAGGAGGACAGTAAAATTTTCTTTTTTCCTAATGATAGAAAATAATTTCTGAGAGGAGACTCTGGTTGTTGAATGTATTAGTGAGTGAATGAATGAATGAAAAAAAAAAAAAAAACTATATTCATTATTGGGCCCAGAAACCTGTTTACTCTCAGGAAAACGGCCCATTGATTAGTTTTCTCAAATTTAAATTTGGAGTCCAGCAGCATCCTTAAAAAGTATGCAAACTCTTTTTTTCTTTTTTTGGAGATGGAATCTTGCTCTGTCACCCAGGCTGGAGTGCAGTGGCTCTGCCTCCTGGGTTCACGCCATTCTCCTGCCTTAGCTTCCTAAGTAGCTGGGACTACAGGTGCCCACCACCATGCCCGGCTAATTTTGTTTTTGTATTTTTAGTAGAGATGGGGTTTCACCGTGTTAGCCAGGATGACCTCCATCTCCTGACCTCGTGTTCTGCCCACCTCGGCCTCCCAAAGTGCTGGGATTAGAGGCGTGAGCCACTACGCCTGGCCGTATGCAAACTCTTATTTACCCTTTAGACACAGTATCATAAAAAGTAACAAATGCTCTGCACATCTTCCCTCCATCTACATCCTTGTGTACATAATTTTTGGATAAAGGTCTGTAAAGTACTACCTAGATCTTTGTAATTTTAGCACTAAGTTTTAATTTTATCTTGGACTCAGTGAAGTAATGAAAGTTGAAATGTCCACTCTCCTCCTCCTCTTTTGCCTACTCCAGCAACATGTTCTAACGTACTAACTGTAGTACTAAACCCCCATCTCTAGTAGTATGATTTATATAGTTTGGATGTTTGTCCCCTCCAAATCTCATGCTGAAATGTGATCTGCATTGTTGGAGGTGGGGCCTGGTAGGGGGTGTTTAGATCATGGGAGCAGATCCCTCATGAATGGCTTGTGCCCTCCCTGTAGTAATTAGTGGTAATGAGTTCATGTGAGATCTGCTTGTTTAAAGAGTGTAGCACCTCTCCCCTCTCTCTCCTGCTCCCTCTCTTGCCATGTAATATGCCTGCCTCACCCTCACTTTTCACCATAACTGGAAGCCTCCTTAGACCCTCACCAGGAGCAGATGCCAGTGCCATGCTTCCCACACAACCTGCAGAACCATGAGCCAAAATAAACCTCTTTTCTTTATAAATTACCCAGTCTTAGGTATTCCTTTATAGAAATGCAGAATGAACTAATACAGAAAATTGGTAGCAAGCAGGCGGTGTTGCTCTAAAGATACTTGAAGATGTGGAAGCAGTTTTGGAACTGGGTAATGGGCAAACGTTGGAAGAGTTTGGAAGACTCAGAAGAAGACAGGAAAAAGAGGAAAAGTTTGGAACTTTTGAGAGATTGATTGAATGGCTGTGATTGAAATACTGATAGTGATATGGACAGCAAAGGTCTCAGCTGGAAATGAGAAATATATTGAGAACTGGAGCAAAGGTCATCCTTGTTATGCGCTAGCAAAGAACTTGACTGCCTTGTGCTCATGCCATAGGGCTTTGTGTAGGGTTAAACTTAAGAGTGATGACCTAGGGTTTCTGGCAGAAGAAATTTCTAAGCAGCAATGCATTGAAGAAACAGTGTGACTGCTTCTAACAATGTAGAATCAGATACAGTAGCAAAGGAATGGCAAAGTTGGAACTTATATTTAAAAGGAAAGTAGAGTGTAAAAACTTGGAAAAGTCAAAACCTGGTCTTGTAGCAGAGAAGGAAAGAGCATTATCAGGGAAAGAATCTAAGAGGGCTATGGAGGAACCACTTTCTAAAGAGATTAATGTAACTAAAAGGGCTAACATCCAAAACAATGGGAAAAGGGCCTCGAAAGCATTTCAGAAGTCTTGGAGACAGCTCCTTCCATCACAGGCCCAGAGATCTAGGAGGAAAGAATAGTTTCAGGGGCCAGGCCCAGGACCCTGCTGCTGTGCTCAGTCTCTGGACACTGCTCCCCTAATCTTGGTCTCTCTGGCTCCAGTCTTGACTCAAAGGCCCTCAGGTGCAGCTCAGGCAGCCACTTCAGAGAGTGCAAATCATAAGCCATGGCAGCCTCCATATGGAGTTAATCTTGCAGGTACACAGAATGCAAGAATGAAGACGGCTTGGCAGCTTCCACCTAGATTTCAGAGGATATATGGGAAAGCACAGGTGTCCAGACAGAAGCCTGCTGCAGCCTCTACTAGGGAAGTGCTGAGAAGAAATGTAGGGTTTGGAACCCTGACAGAGTCCTCACCAGGGCACTACCTAGTGGAACTTTGGGAATGGGACTGCCATCCCCCAGACCCAAGAATTGTAGAGCCAGCAGCAGCTTGTACCCTGAGCCTAGATAAGCCACAGGCACTCAAGAGAACAGTTATGAGGACTGTGCCCTACAAAGCCTCAGGAGCAGAGCTGCCTAAGGCCTTGGAAGCTCATCCCTGGCACCAGTGTGCCCTCAATGTGGGACACATAGTCAAAGAAGATTACTTTGGAGCTTCAAGGTCTAATGTCTGCCCCGCTGGGTTTCAGACTTGTGTGGGCCCTGTGACCCCTTTCTTTTGGCCTGTTTCTCCCTTTTGCAACAAGAATGTTTATGCAATGCCTGTACCATCTTTGTGTCTTGGAAGTAAATAATTTATTTTTTATTTTATAGACTCGTAGGTGGAAGAAACACGTCTTGAGTCTCAGATGAGACTTGTGGCTTTGGACTTTGAGTTCACACTGGAACGAATTAAGACTTTGAGGAAGACTATTAGTAAGGGATGAATATATTTTGCATTGTGAGAAGGACATGAGATTTGGGGGACCAGGGGCAGAATGATATACTTTGGATGTTTGTCTTCTCTAAATCTCATGTTGAAATGTGATCCCCAATGTTGGAAGTGAGGCCTGGTGGGAGGTGTTAGGGTCATGGGGGCAGATCTCTCATGAATGGCTTGGTGCCTTCCCCACAGTAATGAGTGGCGATGAGTTTACATGAGGTCTGGTTGTTTAAAAAGAGTGTGGCACCTCTCCTTTCCCTCTCTTGTTCCCTTTCTCTCCATGTGATAGGTCTGCACCCCCTTTGCCTTCTGCCATGATTGGAAGCTTCCTCAGGCCCTTACCAGAAGCGGATGCTAGCACCATACTTCCTGTACAGCCTGCAGAACTGTGAACCAAAATAAACCTCTTTTCTTTATAAATTATGCAGTCTCAGGTGTTCCTTTATAGGAAGGCAGAATAGACTAACACAATGATCTTCACAATTTTTGTGTGTAGTTAAGTATAAGTTTACTATTGGAATTCATCTTTGTACAGTAATTAGTAACAATGAAGAATTTTGCTTGCCACGTTTTAGAACATGAAGTTATTACAGTAATAATTTACCTGAATACCATGATAGATAATAGAGATCATAATAATCAAAATATTGCCAATTATTGAATATCTTCTATATTTCAGATATTCTATTAGGCAATTTATTAAGCAAAATATTAGAATCCAACTCTCATCATAACTCTAAGTAGATATTATACCAAATTTGTATATGCTTAAAGTGAAGCTCAGGGAGATTAGGTAATTGTTATTATTTTAACTAGGCCACTCAAGTTACTTCAAGGGGAGAGTTTTCTAAAGAATAATCAAGCTGCATGTGATGACTCACACCTGTAATCCCAGCACTTCGGGAAGCTGAGGAAGTAGGATCGCTTGAGGTCAGCAGTTGGAGGCTGTAGTGAGCTATGATCACACCACTGCACTCCAGCCCAGGCTACAGAGAGAGATAAGCTCAGGTACAGCTAGTAACTAATTTTACTGAAATTTTCATAATGCTCAATTCTGGGCTGAGTGTTCTGCATACCTTTTATCACTTCTTCCTCACACAGTCCTATGAGGCATTATTATCCCTACATGTTAGACAAAGAAACTGAGGCTTAGACAAATTTAGTATCTCACCCAAACCTACAGTTAGTCAGTTTGAACATAAACCTTACTAATTCTAGTGTCAAACTGCTTTACTACTATGCTACACAGTCTCTCCAATATATCACGGAATTTAGTACGTGAAAAAAGTAGCATTTTAAATCAGCCAGTGGAAAAACAATACGTAATTCAAGAAGTGGTACTGGGCTAACTCTATAAAATTGTGGGAAAATTAAACTAAATATTTAGTTCAAACATACCAAGATAAATTCCAGATGGGATCAAATATATAAATATAAAAAATGAATCCATAAATATCCTCAAAGAAAATTAACATGGATATTTTTATATTCTTGGAAAGGTTGCTCTCAGTATGACAAGAAGACCAGGAATCATAAAAGGTTGATAATTTCGACTATGAAATGTCTTAAACTTTTGAATGCAAAATGTATTTTAAACCATTTAAAAGCCAAAAGCACACTAAGAAAATATTCACAACATATACGCTAAACAAAGTATTAATGATCTTAATATATACAGAACCCTTTAAATCAATAAGAATAACACTCTAGTAGCAAAGTGACTAAAGTTTGTGAACAATAACCTTACAAGAGGAGAAACACAAATAGTCAAAAACATCGTAATGATTCAAGGAAGGCAAATTTAAAAAGGGAGATAACATTTTTCACCTCTCTGATTGGAAAAGATTAATGCTTTGTGTTAACAATGGTTTGGGAAAGTGAATAGCTCATAATGTAAATTGCTAATTGTATCATTGAATCAACAATAAAAAAGAGTGGGCATCTTAATAATAATTCCACTTTGAAAATTTTAAACTACAAAAATAGGCAAAAATAAATCTGTAAGATATATATATATATATAAAATACTCAAATAGATTTATTTCAGCATTATTTATTGTGGAGAAAATTGGAAACAATATAAATGTCTATCATGAAGACATTTCTGTTAGATATTATAGTATATGGATACAGTGGAATACTATGAACTATTAGAAATAATGCTGCAAAGCTATATTTATGAGCATGGAAATATGTTCATGACATTGGAGTCAAAAATGCAAGCTACAAACCAGCTGTGAAAAATCATACGTGAATACCAAAATACATCTAAAGAAAAGCCCAGATGTCTAGTCAATAAAACAATCACAGCATTACAGTGGTTTTTATTTTTTAAAATAATTTATTGTATTTAAATTTTCTGTTTGTTTTATGATGTCTTATGTTTACCATCAGAAAAGTAAGAAAGCTATTTTCCTTGTGAGAAACTGCTGGAAAGACATACATGCATGGGCTGGAACTAATGAAGTGGAAACGGAAAGGAGGCAATGCTGAGACCAGTACTGCCCAGGTTTCCTCCAGGCTGTGCAGTCTCAGGCCATCTCTGCTCCTGCTGGGCAACCACTCTGTCCTCCTTTTTATGGCTCACATATTTTGCCCTAACATTACTTTGGCTTACACATGGCTGCGACTGGTCACGATCCACAGCATCCTGGTGCTATTTCAGAATTTATGTTAATTGGCTCATGGACTTACTGCTCTCTGGGAATTTCTTCTTACTTAAAATCACTGAGAAAAGAAATCTGAATGATCATAGCCATCATTTTTTCCCTTCAATCTAGGCCATGTCAAATGTCACTGGAAGGCATATGACTTAATTATCTTTGGCTCAGGTGCTCACTTCATACAATTACCCGAGGCAGATTAGAGTACCATGATGCCCAAGTCACCCAGGCCAGCTCTCAACCAGGGGCTAGGAGCAACACTAAGGCCCTTACAGTGGCTTCCTGGAAGGCAGGCAGGAAGAAATGATCGACTTTCCATACACTTGGCAATTAAAACTATCATATAGTGACTATTGTATTTACTTCCTATGACTGTTGATTTAATAATTTTAAAAGCTGGTGGGCTTGCATAGCAAAGGAAATAATCAACTAAATGAAGAGACAATCCACCTGAATAGGAGAAAATATTTGCAAACTACCCATCTGACAAGGGATTAATAACCAGACTACATAAGGAGCTCAAATAACTCAATAGTAAAAAAAACAAAAAACAAAACAAAAAAAACCCACAAATAGGCTGGGCGCAATGGCTCACACCTGTAATCCCAGCACTTTTGGAGGCCGATGGATCACTTGAGGTCAGGAATTCAAGACCAGCCTGGCCAACATGGTGAAACCCCTTCTCTACTAAAAACACAAAAATTAGCCAGGCATAGTGGCAGGCATCTATAATCTCAGCTACTCAGGAGGTTGAGACAGGAGAATCGCTTGAACCCAGAAAGCGGAGGTTGCAGTGAGCCAAGATTGCATCACTGCACTCCAGCCTGGGCAATAGAACAAGACTCCATCTCAACAAAACAAAACAAAAACCTTCACACATAATCTGTTTAGAAAATGGGCAAAAGATCTGAACAGACCTTTCTCCTAAGAAGACATACAAATGGCCAACAGGTATATGAAAAAAATGCTGAACATCATTAATCATCAGATAAATGCAAATCAAAACCACAATGGAATATCATCTTACCTTAGTCAAAATGGCTTGCATCAAAATGACAGGCAATAATAGATGTTGACAAGGATGTGGAGAAAGAGGAACCCTTGTACACTCATGGTGAGAATGTAAATTAATACAGCCACTATGGAGAACAGTATGGTGGTTCCTCAGAAAACTAAAAATAGAAGCACTGTATAATCCAGCAATTCCAGCACTGAGTATATGTCCAAAAGGAAGGAAATCAATATATCAAAAAGATCTCTGCACTCCCATGTGTATTGCAACACTATTCATAATTACCAAAATATGGAATCAACTTATAGTTGTGCCCATCAAGAAAAGAATGGATTCAGAAAATGTGGTACACATACACAATGAGAAATTATCCAGCCATAAAGAAATAGAATAGAATCTTGTCATTTGCAGCGACACGAATGGAACTGGAGGCATTATGTTAAAATAAGCCAGGCACAGAAAGACAAATATCACATGTTCTCACTCACATGTGGGAGCTAAAAAAGTAAAACTTATGAGGTTAGAGAGTGGAATGGTGGTTACCAGAGGCTGGGAAGGGTAGGAGACAGCAGGGCATACAGGGAGCAAAAAGAATATAAATGATTTTATTACCACTGAACTGTACACTTAAAAATGGTAAAGTTGGGCCAGGCAAGGTGGCTAACGCCTGTAATCCCAGCACTTTGGGAGACTGAGGCGGGCAGATCACTCAAGGTCAGGAGTTTGAAACTAGCCTGGCCAACATAGTGAAACCTCGTCTCTACTAAAAATACACACACACACACACACACACAAAATAGCTGGGCATGGTGGCATGCTCCTGTAATCCCAGCTACTTGGGAGGCCGAGCCAGAAGAATCACTTGAACCCTGGGGGCAGAGGTTGCTGGGAGCCGAGATTGCACCACTGCACTCCAGCCTGGGTGACAGTGTGAGTGAGACTCTGCCTCAAAAAATAAAATAAAATAAAATAAAAAAAGGGTAAAGTTGTAAATTATATGTGATATTTTACCTCAATAAAAAAGAAAAATAGCTAGTGGGGAAAAAACATGGAAAAACAACAGAATTTCTACTCTGTAACTGTAACATCAGAAATCTGGAAAGCAGTGGAAATAAAACCATATTAAATAGGGAAACTTATTTTTCTCAGCTTAGGAAAAGTTAGGCATTGAAATAACCAAATAACAACAGTAAATTTGACCTTCAGGTCATAATAAATACCCGCACCACTGAGCACTCTGCTGTGCACTTTAAAAAGCCATTCAGAAACTCTTCACAGCATAGGCAATATGATACATTTTGGCTTCAAGAAATGTAATATGTAAATCTTTACGAAACTAAACATCAAAGAAGATAGGAAAATAGCATTTAGAATTATAATTTGAATAATGTAGTCTAAATCTTTTGAATAAAAATGTATAGTAATATTAATTTTTCCATGTTGTACCAATTTAAAAGTTCGAATAACTTATACATTCTAAATGACAACGATCTGCATTGTCCAATTATTATGACTTACAATGTGGCTCCAAATATTTTATTACAAGTCATGGATCTTACTGATTCATAAACCAAGATAAGAAATTTAAGTAAAGATTTTGCCCCAATTTATAAATTTGATTATTTCCTTGAACAAAGCAAAATCAAATCTTGTATAATTATCCAGGGGGCTAATTTGCATGGCCAGTGTCAATAATGCTGTGAAAACTCCCATGGCAAATAGAGCAAATGTAGACACTCCCTTATAAGGCCAGTGTTTTCAGATCAAATCTGAGAATTAGACTCCATGACATTACTCCTTTTCAATTACATTTATAAAAGCTTTTAATGCAAGTGAACATTATACTATTTTGTCATTCTATTATTTCAAAACCATGATTAAAATTCGCAATGTGTCTTGGAGTATGCCAGCACTAGGGATAAAGATGAAAAGATACAACTCCTAATTTGAAGGGATTGAAGGTTTAGTAGTGGAGACAGACAAACAAATAGATCATTACATTATGTGCTGTTCTAGAAAAGAGCTCAGAATGTTACAAGAGGCGTGTTCCTTACTTCTTTTCTCAATCTACTTGGGAGTCATCTGTACACGAATATTCTTGTGAACATTCAAGTGTTTCAATATCCTGGTTTTGAGTATCTTCTCCAAGTAGAGCTGTAACACGTTTTTTGGAATTAATACATAATCTACACACAAGCCCTGAGGCATAATTTCTATTGATATGAAACATGACTTTAACTTCTTGCCAAACAATACTTCTGTAGTGTTTCTTGCTCGATGAGAACTGTTGTATTGAGTTCTGACAGCAATAAAGGTGTTTCATCAATCCATCTCATGAAATAGTGGTACCCATCTAATGCAACCAACCAAACACTTTATAAAGTTTAATATTCTCATTTCATTTCCAAACACTCACTAAATACATGGGAATTTTTTTTTTAACACACACATTGTTGATTTTCTGTGTAGGGTAAAAAGTATGTGTCTTATTCAAGTAATTGGCATTCAATCTCTTCCACTCATCTTGTTGAAAATTCCTTCATTTCCCTACTTTCTAATATCAACTTACAAGTCATTTTGTAGTGCCTTGGGTCGTCTTGTTTTGTAGATAAAAATCACTTAATACCAAAAGAAAAAAAGGAAAAAAAAAAGTGAATTGATATATGAGCTAAACATTTCCTTGATGGGCAATGAAAAAAACTAAGGAATTTGCTTGATGATCCGTTTCATTTCCTAGTTATACAACTTAGAATAAGATAACCTTCCAAAGAATCCATTGAGAAAGTGCTCTTCTAGCCTAATTGTGGGATTTAAATTTCAATTAAAATTGGACTTTTCTCCACACAGTCTGCAACCGAGAATGAGTCTGGAATCTGTCTTTTTAAGGTGGGACTATAAGCCAGCAAACTCACTCTGCAAGAGAAAAATGGGAGGAATGAAAATTCTCAATTTTCAGAAAATGTGTTACTATGCTTTCAGACAAATATCATATAGGAGAGGTACATGATGTCTTCAAATATACAAAAACAGAGTTTATAGGCATTTGTTTCAACCCAGATAATAGAAATCTATTATGGAAAATAATAGGTTTCTCGGAGAGAGCAAAATGCTGAAAGAATGGGAATTATGAGAGAATTCAAGGCTCATTATTAACTTCCATGTTGTAACTTGTGTAGTAGATAAAATGCTCCTGATTTGAATGCAAATTTTCTTTCTTCTTTCTCCTTCTCCTCCTCTCTTAAAACTCCTTTTGGTTTGATGAGAGAATGTGAGGAATGAGTTCGTGATTGCCCTTATTTTGTTTTTAAGCCTGGGACAATATTCACCCACCAGAAGGAAGGTTGGTTTCTGATTAAAATAGTCTCATTACTAAATCTTCTTTTTAAATGGAATTGTTATTTGCTGACTAGAAGTAGCCACTATCATCTTCAGACTGAATGAATTCTTAAGTATTCTGACTGGAAACTTAATAAGATAGAATAAAAATATCTTTCACCTATATGTTCCTCTGAAACATTTTCAACTGCATTGACAGGAAGTGTAATAGCAAATTGAACCAGTAAAGTTTTCTTACAGGGAGTTTAAAAATGTTTACTAAGGCCCAGCGCGGTGGCTCACTCCTGTAATCCCAGCACTTTGGGAGGTCGAAGTGGGTGGATTGCTAGAGGCCAGGAGCTTGCAATGAGCCTGGACAACCTGGTGAAACCCCGTCTCTACTAAAAAATACAAAAATTAGCTGGGCATGGCAGTGTGCACCTGTAATCCCAGCTACTCAGGAGACTGAGGCAGGAGAATCACTTGAACCGAGGAGGCAGAAGTTGTAGTGAGTTGAGATTGCGGCACTGCACTCCAGTCTGGGTGACAGAGCAAGACTGTCTCAAAAAAAAAAAAAAAAAGAAAGAAAAAAAAAAAAGAAGTGTTGCCTAAAGCCCTTGGGAGGGGAGGGTCCTGGGTCCGTGGTCCATTGCTCACTCTTGCTGTGCTCTGCTCTGCTCCTGATCTTGTTCCTGATACTTTTGCAAGCTACATTTCCCAGGTGCAGGTATCAGCTGACTTAGCTGGGCTCGACCAATGGATGACTATGATGAGATCGTTGAGGGCAGAAGAGAAAAGCCAGGGTGTTTCTCAGGACAGCTCTCTGCCTCTGGTGGCATCTTCAACAACGACTACATATACTCCATGGCTCTAGCTCCCATCTGACTTGCCTGCTATTATTCCAGCTTCTCCTCAATAGTCTTTGGCCTGGCTTCTACAATAGCATCTTCTTCGTCTATCAAATCAATGACATCCTTTTTGTCACTAGTCTCTGGATTTCCTCACTGTCCTCAGCATCGTTTCTCAGGTTCTTTATCATCTGTGTAATCAGTTCCCTGCATTAAAAATCCTTTGAATTAATTTCTTTTTTCCTGGTTAGAACTTCACTGATGTAGCTTTTGTTTGTTAGTCTTTGTTGAACAAATATCCCAGAGTTGCATATTTCAGGGAAAAAAAGCTGGGTTATACCAACAATATTGGCCGAATATTGCAAATACTCAAATCAATTCAAAAGTAAATCAAAGTTTTTTTCCTTCCTAATACTAAACAGTCAGTTTAATAGATTTCTTTTCTTGAATAACTGAGTAATTTTTTTATTTGTGTTGGTGTAATTTTATACCACAGTTGTTGTCTCCCCCATAGTTAACAAGGGCGAGTCTACTCAGATCACAAAATGTGGAATGAATGCCTGCTTAGCTGTTTATACCTTCCTGGGGACTTTTTGGCCTCGATCATACCACTGGACATATTGCATATAGAAACTTATCATGTTGACTGTTCAAAAAATTTGAAATGGTGATATTTACTGTGAGTTTATTAAGAAAAGGAGGGAGAGGAGAGGATATGAGAGAGGAGGAGAAGAAAGAAAGTGAAAAGAAAAAAACCCACCTTGAAACACATGGGTATTGTGAAGCCTGGCTCTGTTAGGAGCTTCTGATTTAGGCAAGTCGTTCTACACTTTGAAACTCACCTTAACACGATGGAATTTGCATGAGTTCAGATAACTCAAAATTCAGTTTAAACACTAAGGACTATTTATTATCTCAAATAACAAAAGGTCCCACGTGGAGCTGCTCCAGGTTGTCCAGGTCTGGTAATGCAGAGCTCAGTGGCATCACCAAAGTCCAGGTTCTGACAGTTTATTCTTTGCCCTCCTGAACTCTCCTGCAGTTACAGAATTCAAGGCAAAACATGCAGCTGAGACAAAATTGAGCAGATGAGGCCCTACCTTCTTTGAGTCTCTTTTCTATGAATGCAAGACCTTTTCCTAGGACTACTTTGAAGTTGGAATGAATCACTCTGAAATTTGGACATATTTTAGAAGTAATTTTAATTGTTATTTTTGGTGATCAATCATAGAGAATAAAAATGGTATAAATGTTTCCGATCAAAATCAGAATTCTCAGAAAGCATACCAAGGAAAACACACCTTTCTATTTTTAAACATGGGTTCATACATACAGAATGGTTTGGAATTTTTTCCCTTGTGGGAAATATAAATAATTACTGAAGTTTAATGAGCACTTACTATATGCCAGGCACTGGGACAAGCACTTTAATTGCTCCTTACAACCACTTAATGAAATGGGTACTGTTAATATCATCCCATTGTGAAGATGAGAAATTTGAGGTACTGGGAGGTTAAATAATTTTGCTGCTATCCCTCAGTTGTTAAATTTGGCAGCAAGCAAGGATTTTTAACTCAAGGGATTTAACAGCAGAATCCTTGCCTCCAAAGCCACAGGCAGACAAATACACGTTTTGTCCAGAATTCACCCAAACAAAACTCTCAGGACATTATGGATTTTGCAGTAGTTCTTTGCAGCTGCTTTGAAACATCATGATTATTAGGGGCTTTATTCAAAAATCCATCTGCTTCTAGAATGTACAAAAGTGAGCACAGCCATCCCTTAGTATACTTAGGAGATTGGTTCCAGGATTCTCTGTGTATACCTAAATCCTCGAATACTCAAAATCTGCAGTCGGCCCTGCCAAAATATAATATATATAGGAAATGTCAGCTTTTGGCATACACAGGTTTTGCATCCCCTGAAACTATATTTTTCCCTCCGTGTTTAGTTGAAAAAAATTAACCTATAGCTAGACCCATACAGTCCAAACTCGTGTTGTTCAAGGGTCAACTGTGTATATATTTTAAAAACTCCCTAATTTAATATCCACTCATGTTGTTCTTTAGTTCAGTGTTTCTCAGATGTTAATGTGCCCAACAATATCTGGGGGTTCTGTCAAATGCAGATTCCGATTAAGGAGGTGTGAGGAGGGAGCTAACAAGCTCCACGGTGATGCCCATGCTGCTGGTCTGAGGACTACAGTCAGAATAGAAGAGCATTAAATGACCTTTTATATGGTGGTGGTGGTGATCTTGCTATGTGCTAGAGTCAGCTTCTACTGGATTGTGAGAGCCAATTGCCTAATTTTCAGGAGTCTTGGGAGTTTGTCGTTTAGCACAGTCAATTAACAATTAATTTATATAACCTGACAATGAAGCAAACGATATTAAAAACAAAGGCAATAAATGTCAACTTCATTACTTACTAATTACTTTACTACATTTCTCAATTACTGACACTCTGATGCCATTACATAGTGTCCTACTGCACGGTTCTTCCCAGCTCTGCATTAAGTGATGGCATATTGAAAGCTTGAAATTGATCATGGTGGGAATATTTACACCATGAAAATGGGAAAATACTACACATCACAACTCCCCCACCCCCCCCCCCCCCCCGCCCCCATAGAGAGCCTGTGTTAAAACATTTACTATCACACTCGTCTGGTGAACCTATGTTGCATTTATACCTAGGTTTACTGATTTTTTTTTTTTTTAAAGCTGGTTGTTATTCCAAAACACAGAACTAGTTTCATGGAGCTATCTTTGTCTAATTTTATAGACTGGGTGAGAGTGTGAGGGAAGGTCTTCCAGTTTCAGTTTGTGAGTTAGCTGAGCTGTAGTTCCTGGGCGTACATATTAGTGCTCTTGTTTTGGGAAGGAATACCCTTGGAGCTCATTTGTACATGTCTTTCAGGCTAGTTACTCAAAAGAGAGAAGAGAGTACAGCCTGCGTATGCTCACACATAAGTTGCTATATATACGAAATGTCAACTTGCTCTATTGTTTGGACTCGACCATCCCCTCGTTACAGTCATTTGTTCTGCATGGTCTGGGCACAGTTTCATATTTTGCTTTTGGCAGCTGAGAGCTATTATTGGGCCCCACAACATCTGTTTCAACAACAGAGGGTCCCTGGTCAGAAAAACTAATTAAAAAAGGAACCCAAAACAAAAAGTCGTAACTTATGTTGTACAGTATATATACAGTAAACATGGTTACCAGCGAAAGAAAGAAAACCCTTTCATATGGTTGGAGTTATTTACAAAAGTACGACAAGCGATGAAAGACTTGAGCCATATTTTGAGTTTGAGGCTGCAGGAGAGGATGCTAACTAGTCAGCTTCCCTGATGTGGGATGCTTTGCAAGGGCTGTGCTAATTGGCAAGATCATTCTGTGGTATGATCAACTGTATGAATAACAAAATATAATGGGTTCCAAAACATTCACTCAGCCCTTCTGATTCATTCTTCCATCAAACGTTCACTCATCAAGATATAAGTTCAAAGTCCTGGTGATTTCCTGGAAGGCTAAATTGTTTTTCCTAACCTGGCAGGGGCAAGGGCAGTGGTGTTTACATTGAACTGATGAAACGCAAGTAATAGACAAAACATAGAGAGATGTGGGACCAGGAACCTGTAAAAACTTCATCTTTTTTTTCCTTCAGTTTGCTTCCTAAGTTAAGAGATAATGGGAAAAAACTCAAAACCTCCTTTCTTCCTTTCACGTCTACAGGAACAGGCTTTCTACTCTCTTACTATGAATAGAGCCTCCTCAGTGATGATTGAAATGCTTTTTGTGTGTATGTACCTGCTTTGGAGAAACACAACCTCTTCCCTCTTAAGACTCTGAATATTTAGAAGCAAATCAACGAGCAATGCTAAATCTAGCGTTTTTAAAAAACAATCAATAAATAGTCCTTCTGTAAACATTTCTTTTCTACAGGGGCTGAAGCAGGGTTGGGCCATGTTGGCAATTGTGCTCATTTCTATTTTCAGCCTCTTAGCCTCACAGAACAGCTGCACAAGTGCTGGGACCCGTGGGGAATACAGCCCACCTGGTTCCGTACTTTTCTTCCCACCCAGACGAAAATTTTAGTCTCTTAGTTGCTAACAAGATGACTACCCATTTCCATGGTTGACTATCTCTATCCCAGATACTTTTGCAACTGGGTATGCTACTAAGTTAATTCAGTGGTGGCCTCTCACACTCAGTTTGTGTTTAATGGTGTGAATCAGTGTGATTTCAAGGCAGTAGTGCATGTACATTAAGGAAGTAGGCTGTAGCTAAACTGCATGGGTTTGGGTCTCAGGTCTGACTCTTGTTAGTTGTGTGACTTTGGATAAAATGCTAATTTGTTTGTTGTTTTAATACAGTCAGTGATACAGAGCTTGCACTATTATGTCATGCACTCTCTAAGGACCTTATAGATAGTAACTCATGTCATGTTCACACCCCGGAGAGAGACCTTTGATCACTCTCCATTTTTCAGATGAGGAGACTGAGGTACAAAAGATAGAAGGGCATCTTTCTTAAAAGATAAGTAAAAGATAGAAGGGCATATTAACTAAGAATGTGGGCTCTGTAGTGTTGTTGCCTGAGTTTGAATTCTAGATTTGCCACTTCCTGACTGTGCCTAACCTCAGGCCACAAAACAACAGATCATATCCATCCTACTCCCATCATTCTATCCTTCGAGGGATTTTGTTTTAAAATACAACAATATAGTACAACAATATGTTGTATAAAATACATACAACATATGTATTTTGACATATGATCAAAATACATAACAAACTCTTAGAATATATGTAGCTTTTAAAACAAAACACTACATTCTCCACACTTCTCTTATTTTGTAATGTTTTAGTAAAAATGTTATCATAGTCTTGCACCAGTCTGGCCTGGTATTTGGGAATGACCATCTCACTAACGTATTTCTGGAGTATCATTGTTTCTATAATCAATACGATAATATGGAGAGAAATTATCAGCGTATTTTTATCATTATTGGCCCAGTGTACTAAAAAAAAGAAAAAAGGGAAAAAATATCATTCAGACAAAGAAACACAAAACCCTACATAGTCTTATTTGGGAAACTAGTAGTACATATTACAGAACTTTCATAATACATTTGGAGAATTTTAAATTTAGTGATTCCAAAAAACATGTATTCATGCCATAAATTACCTCTCCCTCAGTTCTGAATATTGCAGAACACATCTTTGAGCAAACATTGCGTATCTGGGACCGCAGTAGTTCTGCTCTATAGGTGTGCCAATCGGTAATGATCCATGGCTGCATACCCTGCTCTGTAATACCCCCGCCATCAGCCAACCAGAAAGCCCCAGAGACTTCTCTGGCCATCTGAAAACACTGCCATTAGAGAAGGCTCTGCCTGGCTGTTTTCTTCTCTTCCCGGGAAATATGGCCAGATTATTGCTGACCTATCTGGAGGTGACAGGAACATGGTAATCTGTTCTTTTACTAATGAATCTTCCATAACATTTCCCACAAAGAATTACTAACTACTCATGACGTTCATCAAATAACAGTAAGGCTGCCCTCTTTTCCCTCAGCCAGCTTTCATAATCTAAAAATATGTCAGGATAGAATGAACTTTGTAGAGTTTCTGTTTTTCTTTTAGAAATGGACTGAGATGCAGAAATGATCTTGGCTAACATTCTCAGTATTGGAACTGATTTGGTAGTTGTTGCATGTTAAATAAGTGACATTGTGTATTCAATCTCATTTAGAAATTGTAAAAAGCAGAGCAGATTATTTGTCGCTTTTATTTCTCTATGGTATTTTTTTACATTTTTAAAATTCACCGTCTTTGAATTTCTTGAGTTATGCATTTATTCATGGAGCCCTTTTTATGTACATATTTAAAGGAAACGTGTGGGTTGCTCTTAAGTTCCCATTGTGGACATTCGATTGACATTTTTAAAAATTCCATTTATGCTTAGAGATTAATGGAAAAATCAGGGCTTTTAAAAGCGATTTTATTTCCGAGATGTTTGCTTGCCAAAATCTGAATATAATTTAGTGTAGGTGATTCAGAGTTATGTGTAGAGGGAGTTTGGATGAATGGTTTATCAGACTCACACTCTTGTAGTCTTTGGTTTTGTGTGTTGTGGAAACGGGTTGGCAAACAATGGGACGAGTAATCATTCTGTGCTTCTCTGGTGGAGTAATATAAGCAACAGTTCATGTTTTCAGTTTCCACGTTGAGGGTAGAGAGTTGAGAGCCTAGCATTAACACTCCATTTTTAGACTGCTTTGTTTTTACTTGGTTTGCTTTTCAGTAATACTTTTGTTTCATTTGTTTATACTAAGTCTTGACGTTTTGAAGAGAAGGAAGATAAAGTGACAAAATCTTCTCTTCTATCATGTTCTTTTTGATAATAGCTTTATTGAGATACAATTCTCTATCATCCTTTAAAAATCTTTGCTCAAAGCATAACTTATTGCAGTTTGAGACTCCTGTACATTTAACCAGTGATCTGTTCAGCTACCAGCTCTGAGATGAAAATAGGCAATAAGGCTCTGTTCCTTGGAGAACTTGCTTGTATTGAACCAAAATCTGTCTCTTTGAGGTTTTGATAATTGGAACACCATGGAACAAATCTAATCCCTTTCTCACATGACAAGCCATTATGTGAAGGCAGTGATTACAGCCTCCTGAAATCCTCCCTTGAGGTTAAACATTTCCAATATTTTTTGTTTTCTTTCTCTCTCTCTTTCTTTCTTTCTTTCTTTCTTTCTTTCTTTCTTTCTTTCTTTCTTTCTTTCTTTCTTTCTTTCTTTCTTTCTCTCTCTCTCTCTCTCTCTCTCTCTCTCTCTCTTTCTTTCTTTCTTTCTTTCTTTCTTTCTTTCTTTCTTTCTTTCTTTCTTTCTTTCTTTCGACAAAGTCTGTCACCCAGGCTGGAGTGCAGTGGCATGATCTCAGCTCACTGCAGCCTTGACCTTCTGGGCTCAAGTGATCCTTTACCTCAGCCTCCTATGTAGCTGGGACTGCAGGTGTACACCACCACAGCCAGCTGAGTTTCACTCTTTTTGGAGATGGGAGTCTCCCTATGTTGCACAGGCTGGTCTGGAATTCCTGGGCTCAAGCCGTCCTTCCTCCTCAGCCTCCCAAAGTGCTGGGATTACACAGGTGTGAGCCACCATGCTCAGCTATCCTGTAAATATAATTTTGACTGCTGTCTCTATTCCTAATTATGGTTCTCTGAATTCAGGCTCTCTTACACATGGCTCCCAGAAATGAGCAGAGGACCCAGGAATGTCTAGTCAGAATAAGGCAGTGAAGGATTTTATCTCCCTCATTCGGGGACGCTAATCATGTGAAGGTGCATGAATTCCTTTTGGGGAATGCTGAACTTGCCGACCACTTAATTAAACCACTAGATAGTTTTGCATTTTTTTTCGAAGCCATATTTTTCCTTTCCCAAAAATATTTTATTCTGTATCACTTGACTTGCTTTGTAGCAAATGAAAATTTGCTACCCTCATCACTTCATCCTCTGATAAAAATGTGGAAAATGACAGACCTAAGAATAGAGCCCTGGCTTCCCTCCATGGTGCTATTTCTAAGTGCTGATATTTCACTTGATTGATAATCCACTTCATTGTAAAGCATCCAGGCAAGTTTTATCCATTTTGTTCATAGGATAATTTCTATTGTTTATGAGTTACCTCCCTAAGTAAGAAATGAACCTAGCAGGTATGATTTGTTTCCAGTAAGCACGCTGATTTTTAAGTCACTATTCCTGCATGGAACTCAATTTTCTTTCCCCATAAAATGAGGCAGTTGGGCAAGAACATTCCACCTCACTATTCCCATAAACTTTAAAAATGAAGCCTGAAGAAAACCTTTTGGTTCCAGACCTTCATTTAGGACTCTGGGCCACCTCAGTTCCAGCAACGGTCCATATGTGTGGCCTTATAACTGGAGGTTTCAGTTTCTAAAATTCTGTAATGCTTACTTCTGTTATACTCAATAGGAAAACATTTTAATCAGGGAGAAAATTAGAAAAAGAGATAATTTCAATGGGCTAAATTTGAATGCAAGACAAGGTGGTAATAGCAATTCACGTTCACATTCCCATCTCAGAAATGTTGGGGTCCAGGCGTGTCTCAAATTTGGATTTATATGACATCCTGAGGGAGCTACAAAGTAAAACATTTCTGCTCAGAGCAAACATTCATACAAAATGGAGGAAATACAGACTAATAACATTGATATTTCTGCAGCAAAGCATGAATATTCATAGAAAGTAGAATAAAGACTGTAACAGCATGTCAGTTAACAGCAAGTTTGTTACCCATACTTAAGAAAAATTTTCTAGTTTCAGATTTTCTTTTGGATTTTAGAATTGTAGAGAAGGGATTCTGTACCTATGTTAGTAAAATCATGGACACATAGTGGAAACAAAAGCTTACCTTATTTATTGGTTTTTACTTTTACCAAAACAGAAAGATGGGCAATTGGGCATGATATGTATCCATTTGATTTTATAAAATTCATCCTAAGCCTCCAAATGAATTAAACATGATGACACCAACTGACTGCCCCCCACAGAGAATTAAGTACTTTCTCGTTTGTGTTTCCACTGTATGCTAAACAGATTCTTTCATTCAATAGGCATTTATTGAGTCTCTACTATGTACCAAGCCCTGAACTAGGAAAATGGGCATATAAGAGTGAAGAAGTCAGGTACTGATCATTGTCCTTATTGAACTCACCAGTGAAGAGAAATAGAAAGGTACAATGCAAATGCTCGCAAATTAGTAGGGAGATTTAATGTGGTCTTTTGGTTCAGGGAACTCCCTGAGAATAAGCGTCTAGACTAAGACTTGAAGGATGGTGTGGCACCAGCTGAATGAGGAGGGTAGGGGAGAGATATCACATATGTCCAGGAAGTGAACATATGGGATGGTACAGCTGGGAAGAATTTGTTCAGTGATCCCAAAGGATCCTGTAAAGTTGGAGTATAGAGAAGAGGGAGAGTAGCTAGAGACGATGGGTTAGGGATCAGAGAGTGGAGGACCATGTAAGCCACATTAAAGAGTTTGGACCTGTTGGTAACCAGGTCAGTCTTCTCTAAAAATGAACAGGTCTTTGAGTCATGGATCATATCCTTTTCTTAGTTTCCAGAGCTCATCACAATGACTGGCATATGGTAAATTAATATTAATCCAACGTGGGGAAGGATGGAAGCTAGAAGGAAAGGAAGGAAGGAGAGGAGAGAAGAATGTGGAAAAGAAGAAGGAAGGAAGAGGAATGAATTTAAGAATGAATGACTCAATACAAACACAGAAGAAAACTTTTTTGAGTATGAGAGGTGGGTAGTATTAAACATTTAGAAGGGTGGAGAGGTGGTTTCTTAGCTAAGAGTTTAGAGTCTGGGTCTTTAAATGGAGCCTTAACTTATTCTTTACCCTCAGGCAAATAGCTTTGCTCTCAGGACCTCAGTTTTCTCTTCTGCAAAAGAGCTGTCATCTCTAGCTCTGAACGCAATAATTTTATAAAAGGAGCTTTCAAATGAATGTGGGGACAGATTTCTATTATCCAGAGCACAATTGGTTGCAAATTGCAGTGTGATTCTTGTGGATGCTCCATGTGAGGAAAGGATCATGGGAAGAGTCTGTGTTCAGGAAGGTAAATGCCCATATACAGAATCTAAGCTTTTTGATTCATCTTTGATTGAATATTCATTCTACTTCTAATAATACAGATGGAAGAGTTATTTTTCTTCAAATTTATATTCAGTAACGCCCTCAACATCTCTCAAATTACTAGTGTCAGTTGAGACAAGAACAAAACAAGAATGTTAAAAATACCTTGTGTCTCTATGCCATTGCCACAAAAATTCAATAGCCAGCTTACTTGCCGGCAAAGGCTTTCTTTTCAGGGAAGATAATTTGCATGTGGGGCTCCATTCAAGTACTTTGAAAATGTGTCCAAGGAAACGTAGCAATTGAAATGATTATCAGAAACTGGTTGCATTTTTTGTTCTAAATCAGACTGATTTCCAAGACACTTGGTGTGCTAGAGGAGGATGAAAAGTGGGCATTTGGAGCCCATTCTTAGTCTTCAAACATTCAGGACACTTGAAATGTATTCTCTAGTTTGGTCTATGGTAACTCGGTCTGTTTCCGTTTCATTACTCCAGTGTTTGCAGGTAAAATGTACATTATATGGTTTAGAACTTTGAATAACTTTTTGTGGGTGTCTATGCTTAAGACAATTTTAGTATTAGTAGACATTAATTATAGCCAGCGGTTTGGGGAACAAGCTAGGAATCTATGGAGCCAGTGGGCTTGTTCACAGTTTTTTAAAATTGGGGTTTTCTGCAGGGAAGATGCAAGAAAAGAGGCCAGATGGGTGTTATATAGGGACAGAGAGATCTCAACATCTTAGCAGTTATGATGTTGCTGAAATAGTGAGCCAGTGAGGGAAGAATGGAGAGGCTGAAGTCCACCGTCACCTGCAAGGTCTTGACTCAAGCTATGGAATTTTGGAGAGTTCTTTTCACCCATCTGGGCCTCAGTCTTCTTTTATAAGATGAATAAGTCAGCCTGCATGAAGCCCAAGACCCCTCAGTTCCGAAATTCTACAAATTCAGGAAGACAGGGTGCTTTACATACAGAAATTTTTCAATTATGCTTTTGCTTCTGAGAGAAAATATCATGGAGATTCAAGTTTATTGTAATAAAAAATAGTGATGCTTTTTATTTCAAGAAAGACTGCCAATTTCAGTCAAAGGAAGGTACAATAGCTTCTAAATGGTTAACAGTCTTCCTTTGCATTTTGGGGAAGCTTGATATACTGTTTACTTTCCTTGCTGAGTGTGTTTTAGACTTCAGAGTCCAAATGTGAATCATTCCAGTTACAAACATATTTTACTGTTTTCCTTCACACTCATACACACACATACACATTTCATATACACATGCACACATATACATATACAAATTATATTTACATATTTTGATTTGGTTTATTATTCAAAACATTTTAACTACTAAGAACTTATGCTGCTTTGTAGCTTCAGGAACACTATTTTTTTAAGGTATTAGCATACATGACAATGCTTGCTATTCATTTATGGGAAATGAAACAGAAATTGGTACAATATGGGGTTTCTAGGAAATTTACTTCAGGAAGTCAGCCTTACCCAGAGTAAACTTCTGTCTGTTCATGTTAACACTTAACCTGAAACACATTGTCCAAGTCTGCTGGACTCAACTCAGGAATACAAGTACATGTAGAGGCCTCAACATCCCATAAAATGATCAGTAGCGATGCAATATCTTTCTGATTTTATTTATTTTCTTATTTTGGCACTTTACTACTGGTATGACCTTCTGCTTAGCATGGTACTACACCAGAGAAGGTATCTTGGATCCCTCTTCTACAAAATGAGAAGAAAATTATACTCTGCCTACACAAAACAGAACCTGTACAAGAAACATTTCAAAAATACTTTTCGCTCTCAGAAGAATGCAATGCATCAATAAAACTTGTAATTTGAAAAGCTTTACTTCTCACTGATGCCCAAAAGGATTTGATGTGGCTTAACAGAAAATCATTAACACAAGAGTAAGAAGAAAAGGACCAAGCCATAAGGGAGAAAAGAAGGGATTTGCTGTTGTTGCTCTGTTTGTTTTGTTTTGTTTTGTTTTGAAATAATTGAAGATCAAGCACTGAATTGCCACCCCAGGGAATTTCTACATAATGACAAAATTTGTTTAATTGTGGGATTAATAGGGGGCGCAAAAGTCTTTTACTTGGAAACTGCTGAGCCTGGCGAGCAGTAACTATCAGCGGTTGCCATCTGACAGTTATTCTGTGGCTTAAGGAAAATGGCTTGTGGTCACAGTCCAATTCCTGTTGGACAGGTATCCACATCATAAGAAACCACCACTAAATTTGGCACCTAGACGAACTATTATTGGCAGCAGAGAGAGAAGGCCTGAATCAGCATTTGGATTTGAGAGCCCTGACCATCTAACCTGGTCACTCCAGGTCAGGGCTGAGAGTGGCATGTTTGCAGGGTTTAAAATGGGAACATTTAAGGGATTATTGCCTGATGCCATTTGATGGTCTACGAATAAAATGATTATTCAGATATCTAGCATTTTCCATCTGGCACATTTTTATGTACTTAATTGCATCAAGAAAAGGAAATCCTCCACCCCCCTTATATTGAATATGATATTTTATCAGCCTCTTAAAGAATACAAGCAGATACTACAGGCACTATTACTATGTAACAGTGTATTCAAGTACTCAAGGTTGTTGTAAACAGTCACTGTGCTGACAGAGCTCACATTTATACAGAATGACAAAGCCATGATGAAGAAAAGCAAAGAAATATATGCCAAAAGGCCATTCAGCAGTGAAAGCATGGCTTTTAGTGAGCTTCCAGGTCCTAGGCAGTTTACTACTGACCACCGCAAGGGCAGTAGAGGCCCCATGGTGGTTCTGTCCAAAAAGCGGAATTCTCAAGGCTTTATTTGCCTTAAACTTGATGTCCTAGTAGGCCTGATATCTACTGCAGAGAAGTATAAATGGCTTATTCTTCCAGCAGGAGCTCACTTTGTTTCCTTCACTCCTCTAAACCTGGTTACTTTTATTCAACACACAGTAAAATACACCCTTGAACGGAGAGAGTATACTAATGGATCAAAGGTGTTCCAAGGGCATTGCCACCAATATGTCAACAGTAGGATTTACCTGGCCCAAGGGGCCCGCCAGTCATTTAACAGGGTAGCAGTCTGGGGCGCCAACGGACTCTGCAGCATTGTAGCTAAGGTTGACCTCAGTAGGGTGGTGCACCTCCTGCTGGTCAATAAATGAGGTAAATTTAATGGCAGGCTTTGAGGTGAACCAATGTTTTATTCCTTGGCTAAGGCTGAAAACCTGGCTGGCCATAAGGAGGAGAGGGTGATATTTAGGAGCGTGGAGAGGCAGGCAAAGTGCTCGTAAAGACCTTGGAAAATGCTTATAAACGTGGTTGAAAAGAGACAAGGCATTGGAAACAAAAGCAGATTTTCCAAACCAAATCTCTGAGATGCAATTATATATATTTTTTTCTGGAGACAAGTTCTGGTTGAACCGTGTGGTACAACTGTTAACAGCGTTTTGCCAGAAGGAGTCAAGTAAACATGGCAAAGAAATGTTTTTCTCCTTTAGGGAATATTCACTTTTCTCTTTCCTATGACTTTTTTTTTTTTTTTTAACCCTACCTGGAAATAGTTATAGTTGTTATAATCATATCAAACTAAATTAATGTAATTTAGAATAATTAAAGTTTTGTGGGTTTTTTCCTTTTTCTTTATACTGTATTTGCTTAGTTTCTTTGCATAGTCATAACTTTTGGCATTTGAAATCATTTAAATTAAAAATGTTGTAGATGCTTTTACAGTAAATCAAAGACAAATTTTTTTTTTTTTTAACAAAGTTTCAATACATTTCCAAAGTGGCAGCGAGAGGATAACTGTAAACAAAAGCAGTAGAACTGATGCAATTAGGGCAAATATAACCTAATTAATAAGTTACATGTAGATGATTGTGATTTGAGAATAGAATTTGGATTATAATGACTCACAACAGTTAAAATATATTTACTTGTTATTCCATAACATTAAGAACCTACTTTCTGTCTCCCGTTTTTTAAAAAAATCTAACTTCTGACTTTCAGAACTTCCTTTGCAAATGATTTTTAAATTGAAGGAAAGGGGTAGGAAAAAGCTCAGTAACCTTTTAATACTTTTTTATTGCTTTAATCTATACCTAGGAAATGTCAGGGTACACATTATCCAATATTTTCTGGGAGTTTTAAATTAGTCATGTGCACAGGAAGCATTTGGTTTCCACTAAATACCTAAATACTTCCTCTTTTCTTAGTCTTTTTTCTCACAATAATAGAAACAGAAGTCCTGGTCATTTGCAAAATCCGTCAACCTAAAGCAAGCTGGATGCTTTATTAGCATCTGATTAATACAGCTGCTTTTTAAAATCAACATGCTTACCTAAGCCTCTAAGATGCGATGAGTTAAAAGCTAAAATGGAACAATGAGATTCTGGATTGCTTTTTTCCCTTGTAAACAGCGCCTGGGCTCCTACCAGTCCCCAGTTAGCCTTCTTACCTGTGAGGCCCCCGCGATTAAGGCAGGTGTAACAGCTGCAGATGCCACCAGGGGGTGCCAAAGGACAGTACCTGCCCGCGTAATAGGCTACAGGGCACTATGAAAGACTAGGAGAAAATTCCCTAAAGCTAGAAAATTAGAATGTAGATCCACCTTGGGCCATGATGGAGCATATTCTTATAATAATGTATTTGTTCTGAGAGCCTCTAATCACTGCAGATGGACAGAGCCATTGCAATCATCTCAGAAATGTCCTCATTTTATAAATGAGTCTGCTGAGATCCAGAGAGATTGAGGATTCCTCCAACACCCATATTAGTAGACTGCGGCAGAACTGGGACCAGGACTGAGGTCTCCAGATTTTTCTTAGACCATCTTCTGCTCCAACCTGCTATCGCCCCATGATGAAAATGCGTCCAAGAAAGTTCACACATTGCATTTGGCCCTATCCCAGGGTCCTTTTCAACATTTGGCAGATGGAAAATGATCTCCTTCCCTGAACATCCAGGTTTTAATTAGTAGATATTGTGAATGTTCACTTCCCACTTCCTCCTTACAGATTCATATAGAAATGAACAGAATTCACCCCGAGATCTTTGTGTTCTTATTAGGGAAACCTCATTCCTATAGGAGTGTTTTCTAACTCTTTCTTCCCTTCTTATCTCCATTTTCCAGTGAATACCAGCCACAGGATTTTTCTTATTCCTCTAGTCAGGACACTGCTGGCCCCTTGTCAAAACTAACAAAATCACTCTTGCCAAAAAATACATAGGAACTAATATTTTAAAATATATTAAAATGTCTGTGTTACAATGCATGCTAAAAAACCATTTCCAACTGATGCAGACCCAATGTCTTCCAGGTAAAACCTATGCTCCTGCTTTGTGAGAGAGCCCCTGCTTTCTTTGAAAACAACCAATTTTAGGCCCATATTATAGATCTAGGTGAAAAGCCCACAGCACAACATAAATTAGAATTAGAATCATAGCTGAAACCTTTTAGAGCGGCTATTGATTTTAACATGCCTGGTCCATAGAGGCAACCTCACTGAGTCCACTTCCTCCTAATTTGACAGCTGCTCGGCTATGGCCAGAGCTTGGACTAATGAGGTTACAGCTGTCAGGGTTAATCAACAGATCCAAATATGAACAAGGAATTGGGTAGCTGGTTTCAGTTAATTTGCGCAAATGTACAGATTGGGTGGGCAATATTTACACTGGTGACTCAAAACAAATTTTCAGGAATGGAGCCAAAAATGATCTCACCAGTTCTCAGCTCTACTCTGGGGAGATAAGACACAAATTACAGAAACAGGAGATGGAACACAAAAGAGTTCATAGCTTCGAACTACCCATGAAAATCCCATTTACATCCAGTTTATTTCCCTCTTTGTCGAGTATCTATTTTCCAATCCTTGAGTTTCTGGTCATTCCACAAAAAGTTCTCAAACTGTCCCCTGATGATTCAGTGTGGGATGTGTGGGTCTTCTTCCCTTGCCATGGGACTTTACGTAAGAGTCGTCCCTCTCCCAATCTGCACACATATGAGAGCATCCAAAGTGAATGCCACAATCCCTACATGTCCATTTTGTTATGAAAACATAATTCTATTAATATAAATACAGTCTGCATTTGCCAGAGCTAACTAGAACAGGTGCAAAGTCTTTAGATGCTTGCTTGCACTGAGAAATGAAAAGAGTGTACAAACAGTTTCTCTTGTGGTGGCACTGCTGGTGTCGATGTAACATTCATCTCTGTTGCATTCCTTGATATTCGTGGAAGATAGCCCAGGAAACTCAATACAACTGGCTTGTAGGGTAGAGAAGGAAGAAGCAGGAAGAGACAGATAGTGATGACATGGTCTCTAGGATTCTGTTTATGCAAATACTCTCCCCTTGATCTGGGGCTTGTGCGGGTTATGTATAGAGTACATTCTGTCAAATCTCCTGCTGAGAGTTAAGGGATGCTGCCAACATAAATATTCTGCCGATTCTGAATTTAGAAAACAGCTTAAAGGCTCCTGATGTTTCTGTTCTTCCTCTTTTTTTTTTTTTTTAATCTTATCCATGTGACTGCCACCGTATTGCCCATGGTTTCAAATTTACTTTGTAGTTTTCCAGGCAAGAGAAAGTCATTGCCTGAAAGGCACATCTGGGTTTCTGTCTGCATTATCAGAGTGATCTCAACACTGCACTTCATTTTGTGGGATGAGAGCATTAAATGCATGTGCCATTGGGTGGAATAGTCTAATAAATACATAATACATGAGTTCCTAAGGGTATGTGTGTTAGTATTTGTACAGAATACACACACACACACACACACACACACTCACTCTACATACACATATACACATATATATGAAATCTTATATATAGTACAGGTAGCTTATATTTAAATGTGTGTGTGTGTGTATATATATATACACACACACGAGTATATATATACATATATATATACACACACACACAAACACACACACGAGTATATACTCAGGTTGAGTGTCCCTTACCTGAAATGCTTGGGACCAGAAGTATTTCAGCTTTCAAGCTTTTTTCATATTTTGGAATATTTGCATTATACTTATCGGTTGAGCATCTCAAGTTCAGAAATCCAGAATCTAAAATGCCCCAATGAACATTTCCTTTGAGTATCATCCTATTGGGGCTCAAAAGTTTTGGATTTGGAGTGTTTCAGATTTTGGATTTTCAGATTTGGGATGCTCAACCTGCTCAAACTCTTATTTATAGTGGTTTGGGATAAACTGCTGCCAATGTCACCACAGCAGTAATGGTAGGAAGAATTCTAACGTGGGCTTTTAGGAGATCTGTCCCCAGTGCATACTTCCTGTATACTGTCTTCTTCCTTGAATGTGGGTAACTTGTGAATATGATGGGAGATCAACCCCAGAGATTATTCTAATTAAATGAGCCCTAAGAAAGAGGGACCGAGTGCTCCTTGAGGTCAGAGAGATGCTCATGCTGGCTTTGAAGAAGTCAGTTGCCATGTTGTGAGACTGAGATGGCCCTTGGGAGGACCACACAGCAAGATTTACAGGAGCCTCTCAGAGCTAAGAGATGCTGATCTGACATCTAGAAAGAAAGCAGAGGCCTCAGTCTTACAGCAGCAAGGAGCTGAATCCAGTCAAGATCTTGTGAGTTTATATTGACCTCGGTTGACATCTTGATTTCAGTGTGGTGAGTCCTTGGACAGAAATTCTGCTATGCTGTGTCATCATGTAATAAATGGATATTGCTTCAAGCTGCTAAGTTTGTAGTACTTTTTTCTGCAGGAAGAGAAAACTAATATATTCATGCTCAGTACAAACTGTGTCTAGGTTTTGAACATCAACAGGACTGGCATTCTCAAGAGAGGGAGAAGTGTGTCCACATTGTGCACGCCACAAATTACCTACTGTAAAGAACATCAAGTTATAAATGGTAGTAGTGGTTGTTATATTCCTCTTCTTGTCAAACATCTCATTTTCTCTTCTGCCTTAGGGCAAGTAGCTAGTCCTTTGTTTTTCAAAAGGAACAGAAGTTTGTTTGAATTCTGATGTAGGGCTTCAAAACACAATATCATAGAACAAGATGCAGGACGTGTTGTGCTGCGATTAAATAATTATTCCTGGGAGTTCCCAGTTTTTCATTTGCACTGCCTTCTAAAGAGGAGTCTGGCTTGTTAGCAGACTGCTCTTTTGGTTTAATAACAAAGAACTAGAAGGAAAGGGAAGGGAAAGGATGACAGGAGGCACTAATGACAGCGGTAGGGGGATTTTGTTCTGGAAAATTTGTTGTAGAAGAATGAGAGATCTTCCTGATCTGAAGGCAGGATTCCATGTTCCTGGTATTAGGAACGTTGTCCTGCATGCAGTTGGTATTAAGGTATATTTTTAAAATAAATTAAATTTAACAAAGACATGGATGGCAGGGAAAAATGGGAATTTTAAAGATGCATTTCTTTTCTACAAATCCCCTTATGGTGTTAAAAATGGAAATAAATAACTGAGGTTATTTTGAAACTACTTTTGTGTCCTAAACTCTGTTCTTCAAAGTGTATTCTGTTCACCGAGGTTAAATCTCTTTTGTGATACCACTCAAAGTCTGTACTAGGGAGATCAAAGATTAGTGAGCATGAATTGAGCACAATTTCTTTTTTTTTTTTATTATCCTAAATGTCAAAGCCCCCAAAATATTTTTTTTTATTATTATACTTTAAGTTCTAGGGTACATGTGCATAACTTACAGGTTTGTTACATATGTGTACTTGTGCCATGCTGGTGTGCTGCACCCATCAACTCGTCAGCACCCATCAACTCGTCATTTACATCAGGTATAACTCCCAATGCAATCCCTCCCCCCTCCCCCCTCCCCATAATAGGCCCCGGTGTGTGATATTCCCCTTCACTTGTCCAAGTGATCTCATTGTTCAGTTCCCACCTATGAGTGAGAACATGTGATGTTTGGTTTTCTGTTCTTGTGATAGTTTGCTGAGAAGGATGGTTTCCAGCTGCATCCATGTCCCTACAAAGGACACAAACTCATCCTTTTTTATGGCTGCCTAGTATTCCATGGTGTGTATGTGCCACATTTTCTTAATCCAGTCTGTCACTGATGGACATCTGGGTTGATTCCAAGTCTTTGCTGTTGTGAATAGGAGCACAATTTTTGGAGTGCTTCTGACATTCCTCGTACTGGGCCCTTAAAGACACAGTGATGAATGCAATGCAGGCCTTGCCTTCAGAGCTTCCAATGCAGTCAGACCAGGAAATCAGTCCTTACTGTTGTTTAGGTCAGCAGGACAAGGGCCAACCCATAAAGGCCCACAGGCTCTAGCAGTGGCCCTTGCAGTCATGCTATGGATAGGATGGTACAGTAGGCCTATAGCCCAGGCAGGTCGAATTTGCCCTCCTGAGCAGAAGTGAAACATAAGAACCAAACAACTTTCTCTTTACTGTAATGAATGGCTGATGTCCTCAGCCTTGATTTTATCCAATGATTGAGAAATCCAATGTAATTATTACTATTCTCGATCATACACAGGAATATAAAGCCTTAATGAAAAAAGATCAACATAGTTTTTATCTGGAGTGACTTTTCAATAAAGCACCAACATACAAAGTGTCAGTAGTGACACATGAAAAGAGAAAGCTATTTATTCTTTTTAGAATAATGGTTAGCAAACTACAGCCTGGCCCAAACCCAACTATTCCCCTGTTTTCATAAATAAACTTCTGTTGGAGCACAGCCATGTTCATTTGAATACATAGTGTTTATGACTGCTTTCATGATTTATAATGGCAGAGGTGAGTATCTGAGGCAGAGACTATTTGGCCCACTAACCTTTCTTAGGCAAGAACTTTTAGTCCATACCTTTCTGAGGTTAGTTTTGTGAAATTCATGTGGCAAGGAGTTTCCATCCTAACATAGAGATGTAAATGAGAGGCCTTTAGTAAATAATAGAATTGAATAGAATTGATTCGCTTGTGAATAAAACAAGGCTTTTATTACTAAGATTTGGAAAAAGTTTCTGAAGGCCACAAAACCTGAGAATTCGGGCATGTCAATTATAATTTTGTGTGTGTGTGTGTGTGTGTGTGTATTAAAAGATCACAATTACTCCCTGGAAATATGTTTAGAGCGGTAATTCTCAACTGAAGGGACAGCCAAAAATGTTTGCAGGCATTGTCATAACCCAGGGGAAATTGTCCCTGGCCAGGGATGCTGCTACATATCTTACTATGCACAGGACAGTCTCCGCAACAAATGTTAGTACTGTGGAGGTTGAGGAACTCTGGCTCAGAAGTTTTACTAGCTTTTGAGGGCAATAGGAGGACTTATGCAATTTATTTATTTAAATTTTGATGTAGCCCAATTTGCCTATTTTTTCTTTTGTTGCATATATGTATATATGTGTGTATATGTATATATGTGTGTATACATATATGTGTGTATATGTATATATGTGTGTGTATACATATGTATACACACATATATACATATACACACATATATACATATATACATATATGTATACACACATATATACATATACACACATATATATACATACGTACAGGATCTCACTTTGTTGCCCAGGCTAGAGTGCAGTGGCATGATTACAGCTCACTGCAGACTCAACCTCCCCAGGCTCAGGTGATCCTCCCACCTCAGCCTGCCTAGTAGCTGGGACTACAGGTATGCTCCTTCATGCCCAGCTAATTTTTGTAGTTTTAGTAGAGACAGAATTTTGTAATGTTGCCCAGGCTGGTCTTGAACTCCTGAGCTCAAGCGACCTACCCACCTCCATCTGTCAAAAGTGCTGGGATTTTAGGCGTGAACCACTGTGCGCAACCCACTTATCTGATTTAGATAGTCATATAGGTAGAGGGAAAGAGCATGTCTAATTCGCTCAAGAAGAAGCCTATGAAACAGCAGAATCTATTCCATACCTTTAGAACTACCACTGATTTATTTGTGGGCCAAGAATGAATTTTCAGTTCCAACTATCTTTCGAATAAAATCCTTGAACTTATCATTAATGTTTATGCTATTAATAGTTTCCCTAGCGCTGCTCTGACAAGGTACTGCTCTATACACTGGTTGGTTTAAACAACAGAAATTGTCTCATACGTCTGGAAGCTAGAAGTCCAAGATCAAGGTGTTGGCAAGGTTGCCTCCTTCTGAGGGCTGTGAGTGTCTATTTCCTGCTTCTCTCTTAGCATCTGGTGGTTGGCTGGCAGTCTGGCTTCTGCTGCATCATCCTGATCTCTGTATGCATTTTCATATGGTATTCTTTGTGTATATGTGTGTGTCCCTGGGTCCAGTTTCTTCCTTTTATAATGACATCATCATGTTGAATTAGAGTCTACCCTAATGACTTTATTTTAACTTGATTCCTCTGTAAAAAACCTTATCTCCAAATAAAGCCACATCCTGCAATACTGGGAGTTAGTTATTGCAACATATCTTTTTTGGGGGGGCATACAATTGAACCTTCATAGCACCACAGATGATGACTATTTTAAAAATGGTCAATTCAGTGGCTATGAATTTCTACAATTTACTGAGGGCCCACCTTCCTTTTCAGCATCTAGAAGACAGCCATTTCAAAGAGATTCAGTGTGAAAGATTTAAATGAACTTCCACTGTCAAATAACATGAAAAGGAGTTTGCTTTCAAGCCATTCATGACCCCTTTTTCCATCACAAAAAGTGGCCTTAAAACTCTTCAGACGTTCAACAAAGTTAGTATATAAGCAATAAGGAATATACGTTTGTTTATAGAACAGCTACATTTGTCCTGAAATGATAAGCGATTACTTTGTGTTTAAAGGGAGACTGAGTCGGGCGGTCCTGCCTACATTATTGCCTCCTCGCTGTTCCAGAGGGTCTTCACTCCAGCTTGTGGGCGCCTTTGGTGGTCAGCGAGATCATTAAACAAAAGAGCCCAATGTGCTCGCTGCAATCTGCCACCCAAAGTGACCAGCCAAAATTACCTGTGACCTTTCCCAGGAGTGTGAGCCGAAAACCCTTCCTTGAAAGAGGGAGCAATAAAGAAATTTGGACTTCAGTCTTTCATGGGTGTGCTCATAGGAATGTTTATTGGCGAGACACTAAGAATAAACTCAGTTATTGAAGAGGGAGCTGGGAAGTTGACAAGCATGGCTAAACCCAGCAGAGAAATTTGATGAGGAAATTAGATGCTGTGTAGATGGTGTGTAGAGATTAGTCTTCTGAAAGTCAGGATTATTATATAAGTAAGTGGGGGAAGGGTCCCCGCTTTGTGACTGACAAATTCCATTTATACAGGTATTCTTCCAGCTAATTAGACTCATAATGCTGCATTTGTTTATACATTTCTAGCAAACTCTTTTCATGGAGTAGTTTAATGAGATGAAACACCAGATGGGCAGCATTTTCCCTTCAAAATTAGATCGCAGCAAAAAGAATTAAGATTAACAAAAATGTATAGCTAAAACCTGTCCCTGTAACAGATTTCTTTTAATGAGAGCAATACATTTTAAACTGCATCCATTTGTTAATATTTGAATAGGACTGTGCCTATAAACAATGAGAACTCTAGTTATTTCAGGTAGGGCACTACAATAGCATAGCACAGAGGGAAAGAGAGGCATAAAAACCCTTCGCAAATAAGCATTTTTTTTTTTTTTTTTTTTTTTTTTGAGACAGAGTTTGACTCTTGTCAGCCAGGTTGGAGTGCAATGGCGCGATCTTGGCTCACTACAACCTCTGCCTCCCAGGTTCAAACGATTCTCCTGCCTCAGCCTCCTGAGTAGCTGGGATTACGGGTGTCCACAACTATGCCCAGCTAATTTTTGTATTTTTAGTAGAGACGGGGTTTCACCATGTTGGCCAGGCTGGTCTCAAACTCCTGACCTTCGGTGATCTGTCCCCCTCAGCCTCCCAAAGGGCTGGGATTACAGATGTGAGCCAATGCGCCCAGCCCTAAATGAGCATTTTAAAATCATATTCAGTGATGCATATCCCAACGACCAAAACAGCTCATTTTTGCTACATGCAACCCTCACACAATTGGTCATTTTAGAAGGTTTTTGTAATTCTGCTTTCATTCAGTTGAACAAATGAGATGATCTGTAGAGGGCTTATTTTGCACATTACCTGGCATACAATAAATGCTCAATAAAATTGATTCTGTCTCTCATTTTAATTGTCTTCACCCACAAGTCCTGGCTGCCACTCCTATATACACACATTACAAGCAAAGATGCCTGGTGTTGGCTAAAAGTCATGTAAATACACGAATCTCTACCGTGACACCATTCACCTCCGCTGGTGCTTTGCTTAGCCACCTCACATGCAGCCAGACCAGTTGCAGATTAAATGACTTGTTTACACTGTGGTAAACAAATTTTATAAGTGGATTTTTTTGATAACCATTATGACCCTTTGTGGGAAAAACTCAACCTTACCAAGCTAAAAATTCAAGTGACATCAATGTGTTTATGTTTCAGATCATACAGATCAGTTTTTCTGTCCAAAGCCAAAAGATGTAGGAAGAAGTATTTGCCTGCTTAATGTTATGCATGAAACCAGCAAAGCTACATCATTTTGGCATGTCTCCTAAAACCTGTTCATTCTTGATTCTTTAAAAAAATTGTGCAGTTCATCTGGCCTTATAGTCATGGCTCTTAATGAATGGTTAATATTTGCTTTGTGATTGTTGGTTTAAACAACGTATTCACCGTGTCACTCAAAAGAGAAAAAAAATATTTTACTAATGAATTAATTTCCTGGAGCTTAGTTAATAAAGACAATTTATAATTAATCATTAGTTACCATAAACAAGACACGCAGAGGTCTCATGCAGAGACCTCTCCAAGACTATCTGGGTTGAGACTGTATATGATTGGCTTAGAGACCTTCACTGAGTGACAGACGCCATCAACATCATAAGTAGATTTTCCTCCTCATTCCTAAATACAACCCAATATATTGTTTATACAGTGAGAAATGAATCACAAATGAAAAAAACACAAGGAATTATTTACTAATGCTGATGTGTTATTTAAAGGAAGTTAGCTTATTAAATGTAAAATATACTTGTTGAGCATACACATTTCATAAATGCATGTGGCTTGCAGTAGTAATAGCATGCAAATTGCAGATATTGCAAAAATTTCTAAGTTCTTTGCATATATTTACTCATTTATTCCTTAAAGCAATCTAATAAGCAAAAAGTATTTTTAGCCCCATTTAACAGATTAAGAAACTGAGGCCCAGAGAGCTTGAGTAAATTTCCCAAAATTACACAGCTAGTAGGTGGCAGAGTTGACTTTCAAACTTAGGCAGTTTGGATCCAGATCTCACACTCTCAAATATCATACTACCTCTTAATGAAAAAAAGAAAAAAAAAAGAGAGAGAGAGAGAAAAGTTCATGATGGAAGAAAGATCTCAAAAGAAGAAGGCACTCAAATCAACCATCTAAACTTTCCCTTTCAGAAACCATAAGAAATGTTTGAGTTTAATAAATGCAAGAAGAAAATAAATAAAAGAATAGAAATCAATGAAATTAAAAGCAAAAAGCCATATAGAAAATCAATAGACCAGTTTAGACATGAAACTAGACAAAAGAGATAGAGTCTGGATCTATTTATACATTGCATACAAATAATTGATTTTATTTTTGATTCATAAGGTTGAAAATTCACTTTGAGGATCTTTATATAACTTCAGCCCTGATACCATCATATCTAGTCACTGTATTTATAAACTACTTAGAACTTCATATTTTAAGCTGGAATGTTTCTTTCGTAGCCCAACAATTTTACACTGAAATAAAAGGCATGTGGTTTGAATATGTATCACTGTTTTGTGCACACCCATTTTTCATTTCACAGTGTTTTCACATACTGCTGAATTAATTATTTTAGACATAAAAATCAGCTTTTTCTGAACTGAACATCCTGCCTCACAAAAGATGCGGAAGTACAGTGCGATTGAATTTGTCACGAATGCTTGCTTTGATTTTTTTTTTTTTTTTGGCAAACTCTGCCAAACCCAAACTGTTTCAGGGGTTCATTTTACCTTTAAACGGAAGGACCAATTCCTAGGAGGAAGTTATATTTTGCACATTACAGTTAAAAATTGTGTTTATTTTATTTTATTTTTGCAGCCAAAGAATTGCAACAAAACAGTTTTCTCTTTGCAGCTACTATTTACCAAGATAGCTTTTAAAAAGATTGCTCGTTTTCCTTTCTGAGAACTCTGTTATTTCAAGTATGTTTTCTTTCTCTATTTTTTTGCAGCTGTGAACATTTTTATAAAACAGCTTCAATATGAATCTTTTATGACTATTCTTCAGTCATCTGAGTTATACTGAGCATGTAAGGCATAAGAGATACCCGCTTTGGATACCAGTTCAGAGAGAGAGAGCAGCAGCATGCAATCCACACAAAGGAAACTCAATCCTCTAACAGCTAATTAAAAAAGCATTACTTTCCACCAGGCCTGACCTCCAGCCATATAAAGGATAAAGATGGCTGTCTGTCAATCATGTTTACCTAACAAATTCTGGCACGGGATCATGATGAATGGACAGATCTAAAAAGGGACGATATTGCTCAGAACTCCTAGGTACTCTTAATACCACCTTTAAAGAGGCAGAAGACCTCATCAGTAATTTGAAACCTCTGCCTCAGTGCTAGGGATACACCAGGGCTAAATTTGCTGAGGACCAGCAGATACCAGATACAAGAAGGTCAGTAGAAACATATTTTCATATCTTCAAGGATTTTGACATAAGTATATTTAAGATATCATAAAGACTTCATGTATCTAAATGTTTTCATTCAGATCTTTTTAAACCTTTGTAGTCAATTGAGACTAAGCCAAAAACCTAACAGTAGACTGTGTCTGTTCTTCCCTGAAGTTATCCCAAAATCGACTAGCATGAAGGAATCCTTGAAGTTATTTAGTCCATCTTCCTATTCCAGGCAGGCCAGCAATATCATTTTCTCCTTCAGCCATAAAAAATGCCAAGAGAAGGTGAGTTCATAATTTACGTTGCTATGCTATTACAGAGATTGAAAGTTTTTATAGCCAAGAAATTTTTCCTAAATCTAAACTAGATCCTATCTTTTTAAAAACATTTCATTCTTTCCTTCATTAATTTTTTTTTTTTTTTTTAAAGTAAGCTTTTAACATCAGCCATAAAATATTCTTCACAACTTTCCACTATGCGGACTACTTTGAAGAGAACTTTGGATAGAAAAAAGTTCAGGCTAGGGAACACTAGCTGGCCCTGATTCTCTCCTGTCAGTTAATGAATGGGATCATTATCGCCGCAGGCTTTCTAACCTGTGTTTCCCAACACAGCCCTGGTTACAGCTGGCCTATCCTTTGCATTCCTTCGGGGCTTACCTTATCTACTTTAGTACTGATTTTGGACCACAGCAAGGAAAAAAACCCAGATCTTTTATAGTAAAAATGATAATTTTTACTGCAACCTCCATTTCCCAAGCTCAAGCAATTCTCCTGCGCTAGTCTCCTAAGAAGCTGGGATTACAGGTGTGTGCCACCCTGCCCAGCTAATTTTTGTATTTTTAGTAGAGATGGGGTTTCACCATGTTGACCAGGCTTGTCTTGAACTCCTGACCTCAGGTGATCCTCCTGCCTCAGCCTCACAAAATGCTGGGATTACAGGCATGAGCCACCGTGCTGGCCATTTACCAGCATTTTTGAGCTCCAGATGCTGTATCCAGAGATAACGTGGTGGCAAAAATTAAATTGACTAAGTGTGATGGTGGTATATTCTCTTGGTTCTTACTTCCTAGGGTGCCATTTATACATTTTTCACTTATTTTAATTTATTTTGCTAACTCAGTTTGAGACTGTGGTCTATCATATCTCTTTTCTGTACCATCTTTATGCAGGTTGCTTTATTTCTCCCCTGAATCAGATGACGGATGTGAAAGTACTTTATTTTACAATTATCCCAACTACATATGATGATTTTTTTCACTCCTTTACCAAGCCCCTTCTCTAATGTATGCATATCTGTTCTCAACATTTTCTTGTTATGCACATATAGTTTTTGGAATATATTTATAATTGTCCTCTAATTATTTAATGTAAGTTCGTCTTGTCTTTTCAAAGGCAAGGGGTAGTAGGGAATGGTAGCTATAACTCAACCATTCCCTGAGGCAAGTTAAGTAACTTCTTCATGCCTCAGTTTATCACAAGTAATATGAGGTATAATAACAATACCTTTACATAGGATTGTTGTGAAGATTACAAAATTGGTGCAGTGCTTACAGCAGTTTCTAATACACAATGAACACTGTAAATATAGTTATTATGAAGAGCTAGTCGTCCACTTAATGTTATAATAGTATCATTTGAAAGTCTAAGCAATCCATAAAAATGTGAGTCACTGAAGGTAATCTCTATTCCTTGCTCAATTGCATTTGTTACATGTGCTGTTTGTTACATGTGCTCTTTTTCTCCCCCTCGGGCTGATGTTCTAGCATTAGTAGTTATTCCTTAGTCAGACACCCTCTCAGATATATGCTCCTTCATAATTTGCAAAACTACATTATCCCAGGTGTCTCAATGCCTTGATAGGATACACTTAAATCATTGTTCTTCAGAGTCCACTAATCAGACCTATTTTCCTCTGCTGATTTGTTAGATTTGCAATTCTATGAAAAGTATTACCAGGCTAATTTGGTTTATTGTTCTCACTCATCACATTAAGATTTTGCTTAATCCAATGAATTTGCTCCTTATAAATGGAATTTGGGTGGCGAGTTTTATTATATTTCCAAACTTTGTCTATAATTTTAATGACCTGCTCTGTGTCCTTCTTTTAGTTGGTGAATATATCAATGTCAACCTTTGATCTTTTTTCCCAGTTGCTAATAAGAGATTAAGTTGTAAGTATCTACATATTCTGGTTAAATGAGATTATAGCTCCTTGTCTATTCTTTATGTCCACACATTATTTTAGTGTGCAAAGAAATACAACAGGATATTGGGGAATTCTACTTAGTGATACGAATTCACTGCCATTTTGGGACTGTGCATGTGTGTGTCTGTGTGTGTATGTATGTGATTTCCTTGCCATTCCTAAGAAGGGAAAGCGAATTTAAATAATTTATGACATATTAATGATGCCCAGTTGAAATACATCTGTAACTTGTAATGTTTAATAGTGGTGAGAAAGTTTAATTTGCCCTCTCTTTTACCCATGTTATAAAAAGAAGACTATTTGAGTTTAGAGAAAGTGAAACACTAAGCAGAGCATATTATGTAGCTCCTTCTTTTCATTTGCTTTTCATGAGCTTCACCCTAAAATTCCTTTAAATGTCTGTCTTCATAACGGCTTTTGGCACTGTTATTTTTGGGTGACCTAATAAGGAATGCAACACGAGAAAGAAGTGTATGAGCTTTCGGCCCTGCAGACAAATATCTGCAATCAATCATAAAATTTACAGCAGATACTAAAAAAGAGAAGCGATTTTACAGAGAAAGGGTCTAGAGTGGCATAATGTCATCATAGGAAAAGACTCTAAATGGCATTTAATTCCAGCGTACTCCAGAGGTGCAACTGATATTTCATAAATCATCTACATTAAAATATTATGTTAAAGGGCTATAAAGTGGAGGCATCAATGGATGTAATTTAAAGTGCCCAGTCTCAAAAAGGAGTCACTCCCTTGAGACTGATAAGAACCATAGCTGTCTCCTACACAGAACTTCATAATAGAACTTTTTCAATCTCAGAATTACTATAGTAGGAGAAAGTGACTTATAGACCAAAAATCTGGGAAGTTCCTTTCCATATCATGCTGCTTCCATTATGGTATGACTGTCCAACACTGTTTTGAAGGGGTCGGGGAGAAAATGGACCAGTTGTTGAAGGTGAGTTTCCAATGAGAAGCAATATGGTATGGTAGAAGTGAGCAGCCTGCAACGCAGCCCACGAATTGGCCATGTAGCCACATGTAACACAGCATATGAAAAATCTTAAATAGATATTTCAGTGGAGGTGTCAAGACAATCAATGCCACAATTCAGAGAAAGCTGTGAGACCATGAAGCAGTGTTTTCTTTTTCATTTTCATGGAAAATTTCAAATACTTACAGAAGTATGTTGAATAGTAGAATGAATCCCTTTGTACCCATCGCTGGACTTCAACACATCATCAGTCTTATTTCATCTCTGTGCTTCTCCATCCACTAGTGGATTGTTTTAAAACAAATCCCATATATCATATCACCTCATCTATAAATATCTTAGTATGTATTGCTAAAAGATAAGAAAACTTCAATGTTAAACATAGCCAAAATACCATTATTCCTCTGAAAAGTTTAACTGTATTTCCATAATATCATCATATATCCAGCAGTGTTCACATTTCCCTGATTGTCTCATAACCTTTTTATAGTTAGCATGTTTGACTTAGGATCTAAACAAACTCCGTGACTCATACTCGGTTGGTGTGTCTCTTCAGTTACTTTTAATTTATAGATTTCTTTCCTCTCCTTAAATTTTGCCCTTGTCATTAATTTGTTGAAAAAACTGGGTTGTTTGTCCTATAGTTTTTCACATTCTGAATTTTACTGATTGCATTCTTGTTTAGTATGTCCCTCTGTGTTTCTTGTAAACTGACGATAAGATTTAGAAGTTTGAATAACACCAAATTTTCAAAGACGATGGGCAAAAACTAGATCTTTTTAACCTGTCACCCACATAGAAAGTAGAAAGAGTAAAGGTTACACAGGATATTAAGAAAGGAAGTGATATGCTGGAGTCTTCTTTGACCTTAATTCAAAAGGAAAGGGCTTTCAGAAGACCCTCTCTGACCCCTGCATTGGGTCAGTATTTGGGTCTGCCAAAAAAAAAAAAAAAAAAAAAAAAAAAAAGAAGAAAATTCTAAAAGCTGAGTGATGGATGGGCTAGCTACTTTGATTGTGGAGCCAAGATGAAGTAGCTCTGTTCAGATTTGCAATCCTGAAGTTTGTCAGACCAGAGAATGTGTGAGATCATCCTGTGGACCATTAAGTGTAAAACAGTGGCATGGATGATTTTAGATTCTAACAAGAATGCTACTAGAAAGAAGGCACTGATGCCTTTGGGCAGAAGAAGGAGTAAGAGACCAGCCAGAGCAAAGATGAATTTGCCCTTGATAAAGGAACTTCAATAAAATATCAGAAGTCATTGGTGGTCCTGTGGTTGTTAAGAGGTGGTTCACACAAAATCCAATGAAAACTCCCAGGAATGACTTGATTCTTGCTTACATGCCTTCAATACAATCCAAAATCATGGCCATGGACCACAAGGTGTTATCAACATTTTTACTTCAGCATCCTCCCACCTTCTTAGCTATTCCTATAGTTTTTGCTCTATTTTATTTTAAGAAATACTTAGGTTGCTCCTTGCTTAGACATTTGGCGTTTGTTCTTGGCTCCTTGTAAAACTCTTTTTCTCAAAATCTTTGCATGACCTCTTCTAATCATTTGAGGAGGTTTCTACTCAGAAGTCACCTTATTATAAGGGCTCTATAACAATGATCTATAGCAATTCGTTCAGCACTTGCCATAGCTAGACTCTATCAAGTTACTGTGCATGCTTTCTTAGTAGCACTGACCAATACCTGAACTAATGTTTAGTCTTTGGTGCTTCCCACCCCAATCCTAGAATATAAGCTCCATTATAGATAGGCAGTCTTGCTGGAATCACCAGCAGCTATAACAACAGTACATGGCACGAATAGCTGCTTAAGAATTATTTGTTAACTAATCCACTACAACTTTAACTTATCCTTATAGTTGAATTATATTTTAAATATTGGTATCCCTTCAAGCAGTGTTTTGCAAAATGTATTTAATGATTATCAAATTGATCTCTTTTGCATTTTACCCAAGTTTCTTTAGTGATTTTATTTTATTTTATTTTATCCACCTTAAGACATAGATCTTAGAATTTCAGAAATCGAGGAGAACAAAATCAACCCCCTTATTTTACAAATGAAAGGACTCAGGATAAGTGTCTTATTAAAAGGTATAAAAGATCCACTAGAGTATGGCTTTTCCATCAAATAAACTATTTGCTATTTCTTCCATTAGTATTAGATTTGTTTTATTAACTTGATTATAAGCTTGCTGCTGATACACTGATTTATACATTTACCTAAACTTCCACAGAGCCTATCCTAGTGCCGAGCATAAATGTGGCCTTCAAAAAATACAAGTTGCTTAATTGATTTATTGTAATATCAGAAGGACATTCAAAACGACATCAAGAACAATTATATGTAAAAAATGTGGCATTACCCAAATTCCTCCTTCAAACATTTGAATTTTATTACCATGATAATTATTTTAAGTGAAATAACATTTTTTATTCATTCTGTTTTCATATGAACGTGTAAAGATGAAGTAGTCAAGAAAATATTTTTTTCAGAGATTTCTTTGCTATTTGAGCCATGGTTTTCCCATTTGGGGAAATAAAGGAAAACTAATTTAGAAAAATATTTTGATCAAAGGCTGTATAAAACAGCAAATGGTTTAGCTAATTCTCTTCACTAAAGATGAATTTAGTTTAATAAAAAGAGCATCAGACTAAGAGTTGACCTGTAGACCTAGTTTATCCGTGCACTAGTTGTGTGTTGTTAGGCTTAATGCAACTTTATGTGCTTTTATTTTCTCATCCCTGCTATATCTGTGCAGAGCTCAGTAGGTAAAATAAGATAATAAAAGTGAAAGCACTTTTGAAATGATTAAAGTCTATTGATTCTGAAGTTTCTATGTGGCTGTAAGGATTCCTCTGTGCTGAGCAGCACAAAAGAAAAAAGTCACACTTCAGCAACTATCAACTATTTAGAATCATAGATCTCAGAGGGAAAAGGATATTAAAGGTCCCTCTCTGCTTAAGTGTCTGTTATAATATGCTTCCTAAAGTTGAAATGTGTAGCACTGGTGGTACATGAGGTGACTTTAGATGGATCAGGAGTGAATGTTTTACATTATGTGCTTATTTTAAAGAATTTTGGAAAAAAAGGATAATATCAAGCCATCAAACCTTTGATATGAAAGAGATTACTGCTTTCAACATTAATGTATTTAAGCAAAGAAGGTATCATTTTAATTTTAAAAATCAAGACATAAATAGAAACTCATGATATAAGTCTTTAAATGACTAAAGCTTGGGAAATACTTTTTTACATCCATCTGTGAAGTATAATAGTTGCTTGGCCTCTCACAAACCAAAGATGAAAATTCCACTGCTGGACCAGGAAGCTTACTCTGTTTGGAAACCTCTGAACATCTGAAAATATTATTTTTACCTGTGTGAAATCTATCTCGTTGTAGCTTCCAACATTTGATCTTGATCCTACAAATTGAGGACACCAAGAACAAGGCTAATCACTTTTCCTCACCACACTTCACACTCCCGTGGCTACCATACCATGATGCCAAGAATTGACAAGAACCTTTGTCTCCTATCCCAGTGTCCACCTGCAATGTCACTAACAAGGGCAACAGGGTTGGGCTTTAATGATGCCCGCTGGTAAAACTGGAATTGTTTTGGTTTCCTGACTCCCTCCAAATCTTTCTACATATTTTTATTTGGCCAATTCTATGTAGACTGATAATTTTCTTTTTAACTTTAAAAACTTTTATAAATTGGGAGGAATTTGTTTCTAAGTTTCGAATTTGCTTACACTAAAATAGTTGTGAATGTGTTAGCTTTTCTAGGAGAGGAAGAGTTATCACAAATTTTAAAATGATTTTTCTGTGAGATATTTTTTTCCCTTCCAAAATTACAGTTTGCTGTTTACTAAAGGTGAGCCAACTTGAGTATTCTGCCATCTCATTTTTTTTCTAAACTTGGCTTGCATGGGACTTTTGTTTTCTTTCTTTTTTTTTTTTTTTTTTCTAAAAGGTTTTCTTGTCTTTTCCTTTTAAATTATACTTTAAGTTCTAGGGTTCATGTGCACAATGTGCAGGTTTGTTACATAGGTATATATGTGCTGTGTTGGTTTGCTGCACCCATTAACTCGTCATTTACATTAGGTATTTCTCCTAATGCTATGCCTTTCCCAGCCCCCCACCCCATGACAGGCTCTGGTATGTGATGTTTCCCGCCCTGTGTACAAGTGATCTCATTGTTCAGTTCCCACCTATGAGTGAGAATATGTGGTGTTTGGTTTCCTGTCCTTGTGATAGTTTGCTCAGAATGATGGTTTCCAGCTTCATCCATGTCCCTGCAAAGGACATGAACTCATCCTTTTTCATGGCTACATAATATTCCATGGTGTATATGTGCCACATTTTCTTAATCCAGTCTATCATTGATGGACATTTGGGTTGGTTCCAAGTCTTTGCTTTTGTGAATAGTGCCACAATAAACATATGTGTGCATATGTCTTTATAGTAGCATGATTTACAATCCTTTGGGTATATACCCAGTAATGGGATTGCTGGGTCAAATGGTATTTCTAGTTCTAGATACTTGAGGAATCACCACACTGTTTTCCACAATGGTTGAACTAGTTTACAGTCCCACCAACAGGGTAAAAGCGTTCCTATTTCTCCACATCCTCTCCAGCACCTGTTGTTTCCTGACTTTTTAATGATCTCCATTCTAACTGGTGGGAGATGGTATCACATTGTAGTTTTGATTTCCATTTATCTGATGACCAATGATGATAAGCATTTTCTCACATGTCTGTTGGCTGCATAAATGTCTTCCTTTGAGAAGTATCTGTTCATATCCTTTGCCCACTTTTTGATGCGGTTGTTTTTTTTTTTTTTTTTTTTTTTCTTGTAAATTTGTTTAGGTTCTTTGTAGATTCTGGATATTATCCCTTTGGTCAGATGGGTAGATTGCAAAACTTTTCTCCCATTCTATAGGTTGCCTGTTCACTCTGATGGTAGTTTCTTTTGCTGTGCAGAAGCTTTTAGTTTAATTAGATCTCATTTGTCTATTTTGGCTTTTGTTGCAATTGCTTTTGGTATTTTAGTCATGAAGTCCTTGTCCATGCCTATGTCCTGAATGGTATTACCTAGGTTTTCTTCTAGGGTTTTTATGGTTTTAGGTCTAACATTTAAGTCTTTAATCTGTCTTGAATTAATTTTTGTGTAACTTGTAAGGAAGGGATCCAGTTTCAGCTTTCTACATACGGTTAGCCAGTTTTCCCAGCACCATTTATTAAATAGGGAATCCTTTCCCCATTTCTTGTTTTTGTCTGGTTTGTCAAAGATCAGATAGTTGTAGATGTGAGGTGTTATTTCAGAGGCCTCTACTCTGTTCCATTGGTCTACATCTCTGTTTTGGTACCAGTACCATATGTTTTGGTTACTGTAGCCTTGTAGTATAGTTTGAAGTCAGGTAGCATGATGCTTCCAGCTTTGTTCTTTTTGCTTAGGATTATCTTGGCAATGCAGGCTCTTTTTTGGTTCCAGATGAACTTTCAAGTAGTTTTTTCCAATTCTGTGAAGGAAGTCATTGGTAGCTTGATGGGGATAGCATTGAATCTATAAATTATCTTGGGCAGTATGGCCATTTTCACAATGTTTATCCTTCCTATCCATGAGTATGGAGTGTTCTTCCATTTGTTTGTGTGCTCTTTTATTTCATTGAGCAGTTGTTTGTAGTTCTCCTTAAAGAGGTGCTTCACGTTCCTTGTAAGTTGGATTCCTAGATATTTTATTCTCTTTATAGCAGTTGTGAATGGGAGTTCACTCATGATTTGGCTCTCTGTCTGTTATGGGTGTATAAGAATGCTTGTGATTTTTGCACATTGATTTTGTATCCTGAGACTTTGCTGAAGTTGCTTATCAGCTTAAGGAGATTTTGGGCTGAGACTATGGGGTTTTCTAAATATACAATCATGTCATCTGCAAACAGGGATAATTTGACTTCCTCTTTTCCTAATTGAATATCCTTTATTTCTTTCTTCTGCCTGATTGCCCTGGCCAGAACTTCCAACACTATGTTGAACAGGAGTGGTGAGAGAGGGCATCCCTGTCTTGTACCAGTTTTCAAGGGGAATGCTTCCAGGTTTTGCCCATTCAGTATGATGTTGGCTGCTGGTTTGTCATAAATAGCTCTTATTATTTTGAGAGATGTGCCATCAATACCTAATATATTGAGAGTTTTTAGCATGAAGGGCTGTTGAATTTTGTCAAAGGCCTTTTCTGCATCTATTGAGATAATCATGTGGTTTTCATCGTTGGTTCTGTTTATGTGATGGATTACATTTATTGATTTGCATATGCTGAACCAGCCTTGGATCCCAAGGATGAAGCTGACTTGATTGTGGTGAGTAAGCTTTTTGATGTGCTGCTGGATTTGGTTTGCCAGTATTTTATTGAGGATTTTTGCATCGATGTTCATCAGAGATATTTGTCTAAAATTCTCTTTTTTTGTTGTGTCTCTGTCAGGCTTTGGTATCAGCATGATGCTGTTCTCATAAAATGAGTTAGGGAGGATTCCCTCTTTTTCTATTTTTTGGAATAGCTTCAGAAGAAATGGTACCAGCTGCTCTTTGAACCTCTGGTAGAATTCGCCTATGAATCAGTCTGGTTCTGGACTTCTTTTGGTTGGTAGGCTATTAATTATTGCCTCAATTTCAGAGCCTGTTATTGGTCTATTCAGAGATTCAGCTTATTCTGGGACGGTGTATGTGTTAGTCTTAGGAGGGTGTGTGTGTCCAGGAATTTATCTATTGCTTCAAGATTTTCTAGTTTATTTGCATAGAGGTGTTTATAGTATTCTCTGATGGTAGTTTGTATTTCTGTGGGATTGGTGGTGATATCCCCTTTATCAATTTTTATGGTATCTATTTGATTCTTCCCTTTTCTTCTTTATTAGTCTTGCTAGCGGTCTATCAATTTTGTTGATCTTTTCAAAAAGCCAGCTCCTGGATTCGTTGATTTTTTGAAGGGTTTTTTGTATCTCTATCTCCTTCAGTTCTGCTCTGATCTTAGTTATTTTTTGCCTTCTGCTAACTTTTGAATTTGTTTGCTCTTACTTCTCTAGTTCTTTTAATTGTGATGTTAGGGTGTCGATTTTAGATCTTTCCTGCTTTCTCTTGTGGGCATTTAGTGCTGTAAATTTCCCTCTACACACTGCTTTAAATACGTCCCAGAGATTTTGGCACGTTGTGTCTTTGTTTTCATTGGTTGCAAAGATCATCTTTAATTCTACCTTCATTTTGTTATTTACCCAGTAGTCGTTCAGGAGCATGTTGTTCAGTTTCCATGTAGTTGTGCATATTTGAGTGAGTTTCTTAATCTTGAGCTCTAATTTAATTGCGCTGTGGTCTGAGAGACAGTTTGTTGCGATTTATGTTCTTTTACATTTTCTAAGGAGTGCTTTACTTCCAACTATGTGGTCAATTTTGGAATAAGTGCGAAGTGGTGCTGAGAAGAATGTATATTCTGTTGATTTGGGGTGGAGAGTTCTGTAGATGTCTATTAGGTCTGCTTAGTCCAGAGCTGAGTTCAAGTCCTGGATATCCTTGTTGATTTTCTGTCTCGTTGATCTGTCTAATGTTGACAGTGGGGTGTTAAAGTCTCCCATTGTTACTGTGTGGGAGTCTAAGTCTCTTTGTTGGTCTCTAAGGACTTGCTTTATGAATCTGGGTGCTCTTGTATTGGGTGCATATATATTTAAGATAGTTAGCTCTTTTTGTTGAATTGATCCCTTTACCATTATGTAATGGTCTTCTTTGTCTCTTTTGATCAATGTTGGTTTACAGTCTGTTTTATCAGAGACTAGGACTGGAACCCCTGCTTTTTTTTTTTTGCTTTCCATTTGCTTAGTAGATGTTCCTCTATCCCCTTATTTTAAGCCTATGTGTATCTCTGCATGTGAGGTGGGTCTCCTAAATATAGTACACTGATGGGTCTTGACTCTTTATCCAATTTGCCAATCTGTGTCTTTTAATTGGGGCATTTTGCCCATTTACATTTAAGGTTAATATTGTTATGTGTGAATTTGATCCTGTCATTATGATGTTAGCTGGTTATTTTGCCCGTTAGTTGATGCAGTTTCTTCCTAGCATCGATGGTCTTTACAATTTGGCATGTTTTTGCAGTGGCTGGTACCGATTGTTCCTTTCCATGGTTAGTGCTTCCTTCAGGAGCTCTTGTAAGGCACGCCTGGTGCTGAAAAAATCTCTCAGCATTTGGTTGTCTGTAAAGGATTTTATTTCTCCTTCATTTATGAAGCTTAGTTTGGCTGGATATGAAATTCTGGACTGGAAATTCTTTTCTTTTAGAATGTTGAATATTGTCCCCCACTCTCTTCTGGCTTGTAGAGCTTCTGCTGAGAGATCCGCTGTTAGTGTGATGGGCTTCCCTTTGTGGGTAACCTGACCTTTCTCTCTGGCTGCCCTTAATATTTTTTCCTTCATTTCAACCTTGGTGAATCTGACAATTATGTGTCTTGGGGTTGCTCTTCTTGAGGAGTATCTTTGTGGTGTTCTGTGTATTTCCTGAATTTAAATGTTGACCAGCCTTGCTAGGTTGGGGAAGTGCTCCTGGATAATATCCTGAAGAGCATTTTCCAACTTGGTTCCATTCTCCCCATCACTTTCAGATACACCAATCAAACTTAGATTTGATCTTTTCACATAATCCATATTTCTTGGAGGCTTTGTTCATTTCTTTTTACTCTTTTTTCTCTAAACTTGTCTTCTTGCTTTATTTCATTAATTTGATCTTCAATCACTGATACCCTGTCTTTCACTTGATCTAATCAGCTATTGAAGCTTATGCAAGAATCACGTAGTTGTCATGCCATGGTTTTCAGTTTCATCAGGTCATTTAAGTTCTTCTCCACACTGTTTATTCTAGTTCACCATTCTTTTAATCTTTTTTCAAGGTTTTTAGCTTCCTTGTGATGGTTCGAACACCCCCCTTTAGCTCAGAGAAGTTTGTTATTACCAACCTTCTGAAGCCTACTTCTGTCAACTCTTCAAAGTCATTCTCCATCCAGCTTTGTTCCATTGTTGACAAGGAGCTGTGATCCTTTGGAGGAGAAGAGGTGCTCTGGTTTTATAATTTTCAGTTTTTCTGCTCTGGTTTCTCCCCATCTTTGTGGTTTTATCTACCTTTGGTTTGTGATGTTGGTGACCTATAGATGGGGTTTTGGTGTGGATGTCCTTTTTGTTGATGTTGATGCTATTCTTTTCTGTTTGTTGGTTTTCCTTGTAATGGTCAAGTCCCTCAGCTGCAGGTCTGTTGGAGTTTGCTGGAGGTACACTCCAGACCCTGTTTGCCTGGGTATCACCAGCAGAGTGTGCAGAACAGCAACTATTGTAGAACAGCAAATATTGCTGCCTGATCCTTCCTCTAGAAGCTTCATCCCAGAGGGACACCGGCTGTATGAGGTGTCAGTCGGTCCCTACTGGGAGGTGTCTCCCAGTTAGGCTACACAGGGGTCAGGGTCCCACTTGAGGAGGCAGTCTGTCCATTCCCAGAGCTCAAACACCATGCTGGGAGAACCACTGCTCTCTTCAGAGCTGTCAGACAGGGATGTTTAAATCTGCAGAAGTTTCTGCTGCCTTTTGTTCAGTTATGCCCTGCCCCCCAGAGGTGGAGTCTACAGAGGCAGCAGGCCTTTGTGCACTGTGGTGGGCTCTGCCCAATTTGAGCTTCCCTGGCTGTTTTGTTTACCTACTCAAGCTCAGCAATGGTGGACGCCCCTCCCCCTGCCAGGCTGCTGCCTCACAGATTGATCTCAGACTGCTGCGCTAACAGTGAGCAAGGCTCTGTGGGCATGGGACCTGCCGAGCCAGGTGCAGGATATAATCTCCTGGTGTGTTGTTTGCTAAGACCATTAGAAAAGCACACTATTTGGGTGGGAGTGCCCTGTTTTTCCAGTTACAGCCTGTCATGGCTTCCCTTGGCTAGGAAAGGGAAATCCCCCAATCCCTTGCACTTCCCAGGTGAGGCGATGTCCCGCCCTGCTTCTGCTCACCCTCTGTGGGCTGCACCCACCGTCCAACCAGTCCCAATGAGATGAACCAGGTACCTCAGTTGGAAATTTAGAAATCACCCATCTTCTGCATCGATCATGCTGGGAGCTACTGAGTGGAGCTGTTCCTATTCGGCCATCGTGAAATGGCGCCCCCGGGACTTTTGTTTTCAAGCTATGTCTCTACTATCATTTCTTTGAAGATGTCAAGTATATTAAGAAAAAAAGAAGAGAATTTAACTTTTTAAAAATATCAAAATATGTTGACATATTTTATTCAAAATCATCCTTGCCTGAAACTTCTGAGGTTTTATGAACATAGCAGCTTCTCATTTCTTTCCATGTGTGAAAAGGAACTAGAGTAGAAGAATAATGGAAAGGAACAAAGCCATGACATTAGATTCCTAAGAGGTACTACTTTCTGTCCATTTCACTGTCCAGGTGAGAGGAGCAGCCTGATTGGAGAGGCACAGTTGATGCCCTGTGACTGGAGCATCTGGAGAAAGACCAAAGTTACAAGAGATGAAATTAAATGGCTTTTTTATGTCTAACTCACATAGACCTAAAATATCATTATAATTCTGCCAATTTTTTGGCTGTCCTGATGAAAGAAGAGCTGACCAACTTCCCAAGGAAAACTCACAGGCCATGAGGTACCTCTAATAAACATTGACCTCTTGTGAATTTTTCTAGTGGAAGTGAGTTTCTCCTTCCACTAAAATGGGAATATTATTTTATATTTATATTTATTTTTATTTTTTTTGAGACAGAGTCTCACTCAGTTGCCCAGGTGGGAGTGCCATGACATGATCTCAGCTCACTGCAACCTCTGCCTCCTGGTTCAAGCATTTCTCCTGCCTCAGCCTCCTGAGTAGCTGGGATTACTATTTTAAATAGAAAATCTAACTACTATAGGAGGATTTTCTACTAAACTTATGACCACAAGAACAAGAAAGTTTATAGTGTTGCATTATAACTGGGGTGAATTTGTGTCGCATCCCAGAAGCCCATCCATAGCGTCTTGCTGGGATGGGATGCAAGGTAAATGGGGACTAGAAAAGGATAGTGGGGAAAGGGAGATTGGACACTGACTTGGCTAAATGGACTGGATCCCCAAAGTGAGTAACAAGTACTTACATGTACGTTGTACATAACAGGGAAGCGAACTTGGACTTGACTCTGGCAGATGCTAGTGTCATAGGTTAGTTCATTAATTGATGGGGCAGATCAAGGGAATTGGTGATACATCAGCCAACCAATGACACTGTGAATCTGGGAGTGATCAATCTGTTTAGGGTACACCTTCACTCACACCTGTGAGGGAAAACAGGAAGGGAGCCAGATGAAGGTGGGAGAGCCATCAAGACTGCAATGCAAGTCAGTACTCAGGTGAAGTAAAGAAGAGAGGAAGCAGGGTTGGGTGGGAGCCTCTTAGATTGCAGTGCACAACCATCAGGGAGTCCTATAACTGAAATCACCCATAAGCAAAGTCCAACATCGCTCAAAAATTGGCCTGCCTTAGTATCTCTGCTGCACCCAGTTATTGGCTGGGGAGCACCCTGCGGGAATAGTGGCCTTGGCAAAAACACAGTGATGGATTTTGGAGTGTAGCAACTGGGGCCATCAGTCAATTACCTCCTGGAAGACAGAGATCTGAGGGGTGTATTTTCATGGCCTCCAATACATCTAATTTCTCTTCCTCCTATACTCTTCTTGGCTTAATCCATCCCAGCCTTACTTGACTTCTCTAGTGTTCCCTGAACATACCAAATGTACTCATAACTCAGAGCTTTTGTAGTGACTGTTTCCAGGACTTCCATTAGCCTAAAGGTTGTCTTTGTGAGAATTAGGAAAAGGTGCCCCTTTCTCAAGGTACACTCTTACATGGCTGCCCTGGGCCTGTTCTCCTTGCCTGGCACACTGTTCTCTCAGATACTTGCAGTGTTGGTTCTGTTGCTTCTTTCAGGTCTTTGCAGACATTGTCATTTTAGTTACACTTTCCTTTACCCTATTTTAAAATAGTCCTCTCCATGAAACACACATAATTTCTCTTTCCTGTTTTACTTTTCTCCATGGAACTTATCCCTTCTGATATGCTATATATTTTCTAATTTATTGTATTGTTCTTTTCACACTAACATAAAGTCTTTCCATGAGGGCGGGTTTTTTTCTTTTCTTTTTTCCTGTTTTGTTTACTGCTTTATCTGCAGAATCCTGAAACATGCCTGGAACATTAAGTACTCAAATATGAGGCATCTTCATAAATTTCATGGAAAATATGTATTCTGAAAATACTATGGATAGATTTTAAAAATTCTTGCACCCAAATAAACTTGTACTAACTTGTTATAAAGTGTATAAACAGAATCTGGTTTGAGTCACTAAGAAGGATAAGATGTCAGTTTGAAAAGAACCCCTAATAGAGCAACATGAATTCTGCTAAAATTGAAGCAAGCACAAACGTCAAATTTATGTTGAAACTTGGGTGAACAAATGGTAAAATCACTAGCACTTTATGAAAACTTTATGGGGACAATGCCCCAAAGAAATCAGAAGTTTACAAATGGATAATTCATTTTAAGAAGGTGTGAGACGATGTTAAAGACAAAACCTGCAGTGGCAGACCATCCACGTCAATTTGCAAGGAAAAAAATTTATCTTGTTCATGCTCTAAAGAGGACTGATGATTAACAGCAGAAACAATAGCCAATGCGGTAGACATCTCAACTGGTTATAATTTCAATGGAATTTTAAACAAGTAGCATCAAGATCCTTGAGTATTTCTTCAAAGAATTGTAAGAGGAAATGAAACATGGCTTTACTAGTACAATTCTGAAGACAAAGCACAATCAGAGCAATGGCTACCAAGAGGTAGACGTGGTCCAGTCACAGCAAAAGTGAGCCAGTCAAGAGCAAAGGTCATGGCAAGAGTTCTTTGGGATGCTCCCAGCATTTTGCCATTGGCTTTCTGGAGGGCCAAAGAATGATGATATCTGCTTATTATGAGAAAGTTAGCCAAAGCTTTATTTGAAAAACATTCAGGAAATCCTCACCAGAGTCCTTCTCCACCATGACAATGCTCCTGCTTATTCTTCTCCTCAAAAATGGACAATTTTGTGAGGGTTTCAATGAAAAATTATTAGGCATCCACCTCATGGTGCTGATTTGATCCCTTTTGACTTCTTTTTGTTTCCTAATCTTTAAAAAGCTGTAAAAGGCACTCATTTTTTTTTTTTTTTCAGTTAATAATGTAAAAAAGACTGCATTGACTGGCCAAATTCCCAAGACCCTCAGTCCTCTAGGAATGGACTAAATGGCTGGTATCATTGATTGCAAAGTGTCTTGAACTTGATAAAGTTTATGTTGAGAAATAAAGTTTATAGTTTTTATTTTTACCTTTTAATTCCATTTTCCCACAAAGTTTTTGAAGTCCCCTCATATTTGTTGAATTTCCTTTTAAATACTTCTTGTTGCTTGTCTTCCTTTGTCTCTACATCTTTTCTTTTCCTCTTAGCTTTCTTTTACCTTAAAATTTTTGGCTAATCCATGACTATGTTTTCTCCATGGCTTAAACTCATTCTATTAAGTATCTATAGGCTTCCACTGAGCTTTGCTTCTTCTTCCTACAACCTGAATCTCTTCATATTTTATGGTTCTAATTAGTAAAACAGTCTGTCCAAACTTATTTCTATTTTGGGGCACACCCTTTTTTTTTTTTTTTTTTTTTTTTTTTACCAGGCTACTATACAGCTGCTGGCCACTGGTTAACTTATAAACCAGCTTTCACTGGATTCCACACTTAGACTTCTTAGCCATGTTGGAGAATTCAAACCATGGTTACTCAGGGCTATCTGCCCTCTCTCCCCTAGGTGAAGCAGATACCTAATCTCTGTAGGTGTTAAAATTATTGGTTTAGTTTTGTAAGATATGGAAATAGGATCTAAGTTGGATATCAAAGATTTTCAAAATGTGTTCATCTGTATTATCTGTTCCTAACCTACATTTAGTTCATTCATTTTTAAAAAAATATCCCTTACACCATGTAATGGCTAAGGACCCTGGCTGGAGATCTCAGTTTCTGTAATTGATTGCCATCCCTCGTCAATTATATTTCTGAAAAGTTTCTTGAATATACATCTGTCTCTAGATTCCCACATATGTTTCCTTAATTAGGTTTCTCCAGACTTAACTTCTCACTTCTATATAGATTCCACACCTTTACTAGAATATCTTTTAAAATACTAATGCAACTAGGTCATTTTTCTCTTCAAAATCCTTCCATGATAAATACTGCAGTTAGACAAAAATAATTAAATAAAATGTTAAAATGGTTGAAAAATAAGAAAAAGGTAAATCATATGATTATACAATTCAAATCCAAAAGCATCTTCAAACAAGGTAATAGAAATAAGTAAATTTAATACAATTGTTAGATGCAAGATAAACTTACAAAAATCAGTTATTTTGATTATTAGCAAGAAACAATGGAAAAAATTGTAAAATTAATTCCATAGTAGCATCAAAAATTAAATAGTTAAGAATAGATTTAATGAAAGATGTATATGATCTCTACACTGAGAATTATAAAACATTGCTGAGAGAAAGGAGGCCTAAATAAATGGCAAGATATACCATTCTCAAGAATTGGAAGGCTCAATGTTATTAAGATTTAAATTCTCCCCAAGCTGATCTATCGAATCAATACACTTCCAAATGAAATCCCAATGTGTGTGTGTGTGCTCTGCATGTGAAAATTGTCAATTTGATTTTAGAATTATATGTAATTGCAAAAGTATTTTTGTACAGGACAATTTTGAAGGAGACAAACACATTTGGTGGATTTATATTACCGTATTTCAAGATTTACTATCAAGATAGTATATATAGGTGCAATGAAAAAAAAAAAAACCAAACTAATAAAAGACTCAATGGAACAGAATATAAAAATCAAGAAGTAAACCCACACATGTATGGCCACTCACGTTCAAGAAAGATGTGCATCATTGCAATATGGAAATGATGGCCTTTATAGTAAATGATGCTATAACATTGGATATCCACACAGAATAAATGAATCTTTAGCCCCATCTCTGATCCATATCTCATACCATACACAAAAATTAATTTGAGATGGATTATAGACCTAAATACATGAATGATAAGACAAAATTTATAAAGTAAATTTTGTAGGAAAATATGTTCATGACCTTGGCATAGGCAAAAATTTCTTAAGACATGAAAAGCACCAACCATAAAACAAAAAAATTTTGATAAATCTGACTTCATTTAAATTAAGAACTTATGATAATAAGACACCCGTGGAAGAGTGAAAAGACAAGTCACAGATTAGACGAAGGTATTCACAATGTTTACGTGCAACAAAGGACTCCAATTATATTCAGAATAAAAAAATAACTCATAATAAGGAAAAGATGAACAACATATTAAAAAAATAAGCCAAGACTTGAACAGATCCTTCAGAAAATAGGATATCCAAATGGCCAATCAGCATTTGCAAAGGTATTTAATATCATTGCTCATCAGGGAAATACAAATTTAACACACAAGAAATATCACTATACTGTACCAGTCTGACTTAAACTAAAAGGACTACTGCCAATACTAAATGCTAGGACAGACACAGATCAACTAAAATTCTTATACAATTATAAAATTGCTGTGAGAAATTAGTTTATTACAACCACTTGAGAAAACTGGTTTTGCATTATCTTCTAAAGCTAAAGATAATGACCTAGGAATCCCACTCCTAGATATGTGCATATAAGATATGAGTGTGTATGTCTACATAATGATTTGTACAAAAATATTTATGGCAGTTTTATTTACAATAGCCCCAAACTGGAAATAATCAACATTTTCAGAAAGAGGAAAATGATGCTATGGACTGAATTGTGTCCTCTCAAAATTCATGTTGAAGCCCTAACCCACAATATGATGGTATATGGAGATTTAGCCTTTGGGAGATAATTAGTTTTTGAAGAGGTCATGAGGATACAGCATTCATGATAGGAAGAGAAAGAGACAGGCACTAAGGAAAGGCCAAGTAAGGACACAGTGAGAAGTTGGCCACCTGTAACCCAAGGAAAGAGTTCTCAGCAGACACCAGTCCTGCTGGCACCTTATTCTTGGACTTTCCAGCCCCCAGAACTGTGAGAAAATAATGTTCTATATGGTATGTTCTTAAGGGAGTCCAAGCTGACTAAGACAAATGGTAAATACATTGTGATATATTCATACAAGTAAGGTATACACAGCAGTAAAAATGAATGAACCACTGACTCAAACTACATTGATGGATTGCAAAGATACTAGGCTGATGGAAAAAAAGCCAGATAGGAAAGAATGCAGACTGTTGAAAGTCATTTATATAAAGTTTGAGATAGGCAGAACTAATTGATAGTTATCTCTGAGGGTGAGGAGGGCCTCACTTAGAAGGGCCATGAAAGTACCTTATAGGGTATTTCAAATATTCTATGTCTTGATTGGAATGGTGGTTATATATCAAAATTCGTTATACTTAAGATCAGAGGGTTCTACATAAGAATGTTTAGAAAAATCTCTACTGGGTCCCTCTTTTTCTTTGTATGACACATAATGGATGCCCTTTATTATTTCGGTTTAATTTTCTCCACCTCCTGCACCACCTTTTTTTTTTTTTTTTTGAGACAGAATCTTTTTTTTTTTTGGGATGCAGTCTCACTCTGTCACCCAGGCTGGAGTGCAGTGGCCAGATCTCAGCTCACTGCAAGCTCCGCCTCCCAGGTTTAGCCATTCTCCTACCTCAGCCTCCCGAGTAGCTGGGACTACAGGTGCCCGCCACCTCGCCCGGCTAGTTTTTTGGGTTTTTTTTTAGTGAAGACGGGGTTTCACCGTGTTAGCCAGGATGGTCTCGATCTCCTGACCTCGTGATCCGACCGTCTCGGCCTCCCAATTGAGGCAGAATCTTGCTGTATTGCCCAGACTGGAGTGCAGTTGTGTGATCCCAGCTCACTGTAACCTCTGCCTCGAAGGTTCCATTGTGCTTCACTTGACACATGTGTCTTGGGTTCCAGGTCTGCTACTTCTTAAGCTTTACACTTTTTCAACTCCATATCGTCACTCATTCTTATGAATTGTCTCATCCTAAAAGTCCCTTACCACTTTTTGCCTGATGAAATCCTACATGTATTTTGGTGTTCAGTTCAATTAGTGAATTCTTTTCTGATACTTCTAAGCAGAAATATTCCTCTGTTAGAACATTGTTCCTGTACAAGACAAGTCATAGGTTAGAAGAAGGTATTCACAGTGATTACATGGAACAAAGGACTCCAATTATATTCAGAATAAATAAATAACTCATAAATTAATTAAGAGAAGATGAACAACATATTAAAAAAAACAAAGACTTGAGCATTTATTATTTCCTTCTACAATTAGCTGCATGTGAATTTTCCCATTAGAATGTGAACCCAAACCCCTTGAAGGTAAGTACCATGACTAGTTAATCTTTACATTTTAGGCATATAGCACAGTACTAAAAAATATATTAGTGCCTAGAGTAATTAACAGAACATACTTTCTAGCCCTGTTGCCACAGAGAGAGATGTAAAGTCATTGCACCAGAAGTGCTGTGGTGTCCATTTTTACTCGTGAGATGTCTGATATTTGCATCAGGAACTGAAAAGGAAGAGATTATTAGTGCCGATAGAGCTTTAACTTTTCACCTTCTGTCACCAGAGCAGGAGATGGCTGATCATGCAAAGAACATTTAATTGTCAGAGAGACTGCAGACCCAGCATTCTTGGAGAGTCAGCTGCTGCATTATGCAACCATTCTCAGGATTAACAGACATAGACTATACCTTAGCTGGGCTCTTTGTTTGTTTGTTTGTTTTTTAAGGCAAAAAGACTCAAGCCATATATCAAGCAATGTAATAGAACAAAAGGGACTTCAAGGTAGTACATGCATTGAAATTGGAGCAGTAAATCCATCAGAAACCCAAAATAACTCTTGGGACTGGGCACTTTATCTGTTTTCTTTACCAACTATTTTATCCTTTTCCAATTCTGCTTGAATTTGACCCTTCCTTGAATTTGGCCTTTCCTGTTTTCTCCGTTCACTTCTATCATACCCTTTCAATTTTATATTCACCATTAACTGCCTCACTTAGTCTATATTACTTAATTCAAGTTCCCAAGGGTGGTCCTGATTAACCCAATTCATTTTCCTGCTAAGTTATGACCTAGGTCACTAGCCCTTCTCAGCAGGCACCAAATTAAATAATTTCTCCATATATCATCATATATTGATATTTGTTTCATGTATTCACTAAATAGCAATTATTACTCTATGGCCAAAACTAGTAATCATACATTTCCTACTTTGAAAAATTGTAATGAGGTTTACTTTGTTTTGTGATTACATCCATATTAGTAGATGTAAAATGAATATTTATTAAATTAACAACAACCACTTGTGTCTAGAAAATATTCTCCAGTCACTTTCGGAGGTGTTACATATATTTAAATCATAGCAGAAACTCAAAAATTGCTGTTGGTTGAGTTGGAAATTTAAATATGCTTTGCTCATCCTCAGCAAAATAGATTATTATACTCTTGTGATGACTGCAAATAATTTAAGAAATATCTCAGGGACAGTCCACACATTAAATTTTCTTTTTTCTGTCTCTGCAAATATTAAATGCATTGAAAATAAAGCTAAGGAAGAGACCCATTTCTGTACACTTGAGCTTGTGTTTGTGATAGAAAAACCAAGCGTCAGATTCAAAGAGTTATTTATATTTCTAGTGTCATGCTTGTTTCTCTAGTAGTTGTGATTTAGGTACCTAAAAAAATACAGGTCTGTCATGTAATTTTGTCATTTAGTCAAAATCTGATAAAATTATTAAATTTAAATACAACTTTACAAGTTGCCTGAAGCATGATTTGCTCTATTTGCATTTTCCTTGAATGGGTCCTTGTCAAGCACTTGGTTGGATTCAGCATGGCTGAAAGTCAGCCCTTAATTCTGACTGCCCTTACAAATGGAGGAGAGCAGCCAGTTTCAACACATGACTCGGAGTTCATTTGGGGTTTTGTCGGCAGAGTGCAAAAAATATATATATGTTGTTATCGGTTAAGTGTGTAAATTGGCATTTTTGTAGATGTTATATGGCTATATAAATTACATCTGGATATTAAATTATTGGCACAGGCATTTGCTATTTTGAAGAAACTAATTAAGTCTAAATGACTAATTCCCAGTTGCAGAGTCATGAACACAAAATATGATTCATGGAAGTAGGCAGCACTTCACATCCAAGACATGGTAATGCTTTATTTGTGTGCATTTAAGGAAGACGGTGGCAGGAGTTCATTTGCTGCACCTGTTACCAAAAGTTGTGAAGGCAAGGAAGAGCCTGGAATTGTCTGCACATCATGCCCATTGGCACTTCAGGAATGATCGCTGATGCCAGCCCCACTCTGGCAACCCTGTTTCTGACAGCCTCGTCATGACTCACACACAATGAGCACAGAGCATGAAGACACTGAGATGAGACACTGAAAACCTCCACAGAAATCAGGGGTAAACAAAGGGGGCTGTTGAGGTGGGAGTAGAGAAATTATTTTCCTTTCTGTTTTATAACAAGTGATAGGCTTGCATTTGCTGATTTAAGAATATTTACAAAGCATATACATTATACTTGTTAGTTTTGCTTCTGGATTTGAATCAGGAGCTATCTTCATCACACACAATTTTTTTAAAGCACTGACTTTTTCTAAAAAATGTGATGCTTAGGGCTTGTGTAAAGGATGCTTAGAATTTGCATAAAACACTTGGTTCCTACTGTTTTGTAACTCTCCATCTGCTCCTCTCAGTAAGAAAAAAAACACAGGGCAGACATGCATTGCTTACTGAAACTGCTATGGATGTAGTCATACTTTATTTTATTTCACTGCTCAACATTCATTTTTCTTTCTAAAACAGCATAATTACTGCTGTAATCAGAGGTCTGATGTTTTCTAGTCAAGGACAAATTAGACCAATCAGTTGCCCTGCTTTTGAATGTGAATCTTGAGTAGAAGAGTAGGCAGTATCTTAATGGTTAGCTTTCCACCCTCCTGCTAGTGGAGTCCTCAGCAGCCTTTGCCATCTGGGAGACAACTGTGGGAGCTCCTGCCTCTGAGCTTTGGGAGCTGACTTGCTTTCTGTGTGTATTCTGAAGCCTTGTTCTTCATCCTTTGATACATTTTGAACCCTTCTTCACTCCCTGATTTCCTTCCAATGAATTTTATGTCTAGTTTTCAAATACAGAGATTTTACTGATATATTACTTATAATTTTATTTTAAAATTTTCACTCAGAATGCAAATGATCATGATGCAAGTGACATTATGAAATAAAAAGCAAATTCCTCATAAGTATCATGCATTTATTGTTAATAACAAAATATTTAAAATTATCTCACAATTATTGAAACCAATATGTCAGAAAACCATGGTTGAAAAATGCTGATATCTGGCCTTAGCACCTAATGGCAACCTGTTTCCAATTTTTATGTAGAGATGGTCTCTGAGATCTAGAGACCATCTACAGAGATGGTTTCAAACTTTAGGATCTGGGAATTTAAGACAACATAATTATACCATTTGTAGGAACCTACTGGAGTGGGAAAAATTCTACCTGGGGGAGGCTTTGGCTAAGCAGAAATGAAAATGGGAGGAAGGAGACTAGGGTGTATGTGGGAAAGACTGAAAGAAGAACTTCAAGGATGAGGTTGGAATAGGTTGAAAGGGAATACGTAGCTTTATCATACTGACACTTCTTTGGTGTGTAACTAATGTTCCTGGGTTTTCCAGGTGGTAAGGCACTAGGTAGGTCATTCATTCACTATGTAGGCTACTTTTATTTATTTATTTTTGAAGTCCTTGTCCTTTATTGGGCAAGGAGTGAGGGCAGCAGACAGACTGGTTGGACATAGTAGATGGGTGTGTGAGGACAAATGCTATCCAAAAGCCAACCAACCCACACTCCCTTGAAATGGATGCTAATGCCCTTCAAACTCTGGGCAATGGTTTCACACAGCCTCTTCCAAGGATAAAAGAAGGGGTTCTTGTAAAGCTTCTTGTTATCCTCACAAAGCAAGTTCTGAGTTCTGGTTTTTCTAGGACACTAACTCTAGTCACAAAGATCTCTGGAGTAATCAGGCATGGTGGAGTGGCAAGGTGAGTGTTTCAAAAGGATAAGTAGAACAGGAGTCTTGCCCAAACCCTGTTACAACATCAGTGCGTGTATATGGCTTCTCAGCCCAACTAGAAATTGACAGAGAGGCATGTATGTGGTGAAAAGATATATGTATATTTAGGATTAATCAGCTGGACTCAGTTTAGATTATTCCAATTTTGTTGGCAACATCCAAAGCATTGTAATCAGGAGCCAGTTGGACATATGCCTTCTTCTCTCCATCAGGCCGAATCAGGTGTTGACCTCGGCCCCTCAATATCATAGAGCTTCTTCACAGCCTGTTTAATCTGGTGCTTGTTGGCTTTAGCATCCACAATGAACACAAGTGTGTTGTTGTCATCTATCTTCTCCATGGCAGATTCAGTGGTCAGCAGAAACTTGATGATAGCATAGTGGTCAAGCTTGTTTCTCCTGGGAGTGCTCTTCCGAGGATATTTGGACTGCCTCCGGAGTCGTGGTGTCTTGGGCCGCCAGAAGGTGGGTGATGTGCAGATCTTTTTCTGTGTGTGTGTGGCTGTAGATACCTTTCAACACTGCCTTCTTGGCCTTTAAAGCCTTCTCTTTGGCTTCTGCTTTGGAGGGGCAGGAGCTTCCTTCTTCGCTTTTGGCACCATCTTGTCTCATGGTTACTTTCATATTGATAGTCACTATATAAGAGAATTGCCTCACCGAAGAGTCTGTTGAGATAGCATTCATTTTGTAGACGAATGGCCACACTGTTGTAATCATAGCTAACCGAACCCACTTGTGAGTCACTAACACTGGGGCAGCCAATCTACAGTCTGACCAGTGGCCTGTAATGATGGCCTGCTATGCAAAGCTCTTTTTTTTTTTTTTTTTTTTAAATGTCCTGAAATTACTTGATGCTATCTAAAAACCTAAATCTATTATTATTATTATTATTATTATACTTTAAGTTCTAGGGTACATGTGCATAACGTGCAGGTTTGTTACATATGTATACCTGTGCCATGTTGGTGTGCTGCACCCATCAACTCGTCAGCACCCATCAACTCGTCATTTACATCAGGTATAACTCCCAATGCAATCCCTCCCCTCTCCCCCATCCCCATGATAGACCCTGGTGTGTGATATTCCCCTTCCTGAGTCCAAGTGATCTCATTGTTCAGTTCCCACCTATGAGTGAGAACATGCGGTGTTTGGTTTTCTGTTCTTGCAATAGTTTGCTGAGAATGATGGTTTCCAGCTGCATCCATGTCCCTATGAAGGACACAAACTTATCCTTTTTTATGGCTGCCTAGTATTCCATGGTGTATATGTGCCACATTTTCTTAATCCAGTCTGTCACTGTTGGACATCTGGGTTGATTCCAAGTCTTTGTTATTGTGAATAGTGCCGCAAACACCAAAAGCAACGGCAACAAAAGCCAAAATTGACAAATGGGATCTAATTAAACTAAAGAGCTTCTGCACAGCAAAAGAAACTACCATCAGAGTGAACAGGCAACCTACAGAATGGGAGAAAATTTTTGCAATCTACTCATCTGACAAAGGGCTAATATCCAGAACCTACAAAGAACTCAAACAAATTTACAAGAAAAAAACAAACAACTCCATCAAAAAGTGGGCAAAGGATATGAACAGACTTTTCTCAAAAGAAGACATTCATACAGCCAACAGACACATGAAAAAAATGCTCATCATCACTGGCCATCAGAGAAATGCAGATCAAAACTGCAATGAGACACCATCTCACACCAGTTAGAATGGCAATCATTAAAAAGTCAGAAAACAACAGGTACTGGAGAGGATGTGGAGAAATAGGAACACTTTTACACTGTTGGTGGGATTGTAAACTAGTTCAACCATTATGGAAAACAGTATGGCGATTCCTCAAGGATCTAGAACTAGAAGTACCATATGACCCAGCCACCCCATTACTGGGTATATACCCAAAGGATTATAAATCATGCTGCTATAAAGACACATGCACATGTATGTTTATTGCGGCAAAGCTCTTTTTAAGCAGGAAATAATTGTCATTAGCTAGGACAAACCCTCCTTTCTCTTGGGCATATCAATAGTGAAATCTTTGAAGCATGGTATTCATGTGGTAAAGAGAATGTAGTTGTTAGCAGGGGCCATGAAAAGCTCTGAATAAGCCGAAACTAGAAGTAAGAAGAAACCATACGGAAAAAAAAAAAAATAGGAGAAATAGACCAGAAGACTTCCATTTCTGCCAATGTGGTCGATTAGAAAACCTGAACCCTTCTGTATCACCTGGAATTGCTGGATACAATATAACAAATATCCATTTAAATGCCTAACTGACCTTGCAAGAATATATTCATACATAAATGCATACGTACATATAAGCACACATCTATGTAGACATAAGGAAATCTCTGGAAGTTAGAAACCAAGAGGAAAATGAAAACCAGAACAGTAAGAGTTTATTTTGCAGTTGCCTGTGGGTATTTTTCAATCTTAGTAGCCAAGGACTTGGCTTTTACATGCCTTTGGAAAGAGGATATTCAGCCTTAAGTTATGTTGAGATAGAAGTTCTGAGTCTTCTGCTTAAAGCCAGGGATACAACCTCAATCAAATGGTGTATCAGTAACAAACTGCCTGTCAGGATAGGCATTTTTCAACCATGGTTTTCTGACACAGCAGAGAGGATGACATGGGGGTTTGTCTGTTTTGTCCTGGGGTGAGGATGGGAAATGAGTCTCCTTGGTTATTTGTATCCATGCCTTCTGCCTTCCGCCTTGTGATTTTGAGATTTGAATTTACTCTCTCTGTAGGATCTGGAAGGCAAAAACTGTGAAACAATATTGTAAGAGTAATAATGTCCACTTTCTATAATAATTTTATGATAATTGTACAGTTCTGTAAAAATAACACAACTCTGGAGGAAGACACATTCTCGAGATTCTCTGAAGATAAAGTCACAATCCGGATCACAAACATACTCAAGTAAGCACTTCACCATGAAGAAAAACCAGCAGATGACAGCAAATAGCAGGAACACACCAAAAAGAAACAAAGGCTACCAGTGTTTTAAAAAAGATAACAAAAGGTAAGGCATAAAAAATGAGATCAGACTCTATCCAAAAAGACGCAGCACATTGTGAGGGAATGTCCAGAACTTTAAAGAGATTTTTTGCTGTTTGTTCACTTTTCATAAATGTAGAAAAGCAATGGTCTAGAAGTAGCCGCAGAAAAGGGGAAAGAGGAGAATGCAAATATTGTCTTTGTGATGTTTTGATAAACACATTGTGGGAAAATGAACACCCATCATTTCAAAAGGCTTTGGGGCAAGAAGAAGATTTTAGTGTAAGACGAGATTGTAGAGGGAGTGTTTTCAGAATATGGGAATGTGAAATTTATTTTAATGAAACATTGTTTTCAAAAGGAGTGTTGAAAACAATTAGGAAGGAGGTTCATAGAAGAAAAAATATGGAAATAATAATACTTGAGAGTACTTAGTTGACCAGAGGATTTGTATTCTGTCAAATGGCTCAGAATGGCTGGTTGAGAAAAAGTGTTGTTTGCATTTGAAGTGACACGTATGACTCTGAGGTTTCAAGTGGTATCCTAGGATGTTAGCATTCTAACATCATTTCTCTTTAAACAAGGTCATAGTGTTCTAAAAAGAAATCTCTTCATGTGGTGCTATGAAAACACACAAACAATGATATCATACTGGACACTCTGATAAACTCTTTTAATCCAATATCTCATTTAATCCTCCCTTCCAGCTCAGAATATAGATACTACTATAATCTCCATTCACTTATAAGAAAATAAAGGCTCAGAAATTTCAAGTAATTTGATTAATGTCACACAGCAATAAGTTAGGGACATTATATTGGTGCTGTTTCAAACTGTGAAAAGGAATTAGCTAGTGAGAGAAGTAAAGAAAGAGCAACTTCCATTGTGTATACCGTATGTATGAAAAGCACAGAGAAAGAAAACATTATGTGTTTTGTAAACTAGTATGGTCAGAGGAAAGGATCTATGTGAGAAGGTTGTGGAGGATAAAGCAGAAATATAGTCAGGAATCAAAATATGGCAAGACTTGTATCTGAGCTTTCTCCTGAAAACCAATAAAGTTCTTTATAAAGGAAAGAGCTATAACCTGATTTTCATTTTAGGATAATCCCTCTTGTAGTAACATTGTGGATGGATCTGTGAGAAACTAAGCCATCAGATCAGTCAGGTTTGCAATAATCCAGGCAAAAAGCATTTCACTAAGATATGAATGAAAGTAGGGCATCATTAAGGAGGCAGAATCTGTTATATCTAGTTACCGAATGCAAGTGTGAGTATGAGTGTGTGTGTGTGTGTCAGGAGTTGAGAGCTGCAAGAAGGGACTATATAGTGACTGAGAAGATGGATGATTAGTCCATGAAATGAGGCAGAGAATGAGAATTCAGTTTCGATCCCGTCGAATTTGTGTTTTCCTTTGGGATATTAAAATGCTGCAGATGTGCATTCTCAGGACTCAAATTTAGCTATGTGAAACAATAACGAAAAATAACCCAAATTTCAACAACATAGTGTAGTAGTCATGTCTGGGGCTCTTGGGTGGTCCCAGCTAATCAGTTTCCCCAGAGGCAACTTTTCCCCATCAATCTGATTGATGTCAGAGATGAGTCTTAGATGCCATCTGATGTTCAAGCTATTAATGCAGTGCTTTTACAAGACAGACAGCAGGAATAGCCCAGTGGCATCAACTGGATAGAGTTAGGGGTCAGATGATTGCCTGAATGGGAAGGTTTTCAGTCCAGGTCAGTTCACAGGTGTTTCTTTCATAAAGAGAGTTTAAGCTGTTCTTGTAAGGGTAAGTTTTCTTTTAAGGTTTATGAGAATTGTGTCTGTGCTGAGGTGATTTGGTCTCCTGGAAATCCCTGGGCTACAGTGTATTACACAGCGTTAGCCCTGCAAGCTGTTTGAGTGGGCCTCATGACAATCATTAATCTTGTAGCCACAATATGGCTCTTACAGTATACTACAATTAGTTATCTAATGCTGAGTAACAAATTAACTTTAATTTGAACTTAATGACTTATTGAGGTTCATTCCATTAGACAAAAGCCATTGTATGATCAAGTGGTTTTCTGGGACAATGCCTTAGCTCTTTATGAAGTCCTAAGAAATTTTATAGTCACACCCTCAGCTTTGTGTTTGGCCCATGTGCCTCTCATAGTATCCCTGAGATGATCCTTACATCCAGGGGCAATTTCTTAATCTCTTAATATTTTAATTTTAGCCACTTAGAGAATTGGGAATATTCAACTTTGATAATCCTTGGCTCCATTTTGTTAACAGTTCTTCCTTCAGCATATCTGTCTTGCATTCTAATACATGCAACAAGAAGACACAAAGCAGCAACTTCAACACACTGCCTTGAAATCTCCTTGGCTACTTGAGAGGATAGTTGACCAGAGGGATATACATTTTGTCTGGTGGCTCGGAATGGCCGGTCATCAATTGCACTTGAAGTGGCATGCTTATATCCAGTTTTAAGTGATGCACTTGGTTGTTTTCTGCTTTCCACATTACTGCTGGTGGCAGTGTTACTAAACTTTCTGTCACTACATAATAAGGAACCTCCTTCCTCCACGACCATTCTCTTCACATCCTTGAGAGAGACATATAAAGCTTTCAGGTTCAGGACTCAGCAGAGCTATTGTAGACCTTCTCATCCTAGACATTTTGGATGTAGGGGAAGCAATTGCTTAAGCATGACCACTTATCCTGCTGTATTAGGGTACTGACAGGAAGCATCTGTTATGCTAGAAATACTAATTTGATCAGACTAAAAAAGAGACTATTTATAAATATCTGGGCATGTTCTGGGAACACAATAAGGAATTTCCAGGAACCCAGGGCTAAAGGCAATGGAAATTGTTACCACCTGTAGGTGTAAGGATCGAGTCAAGAGAACAATAATGAAAGGCTGGAGAGGGCCTCATGATACTTTCTGTGTCCTTCTTTAGGGAGGCAGTCAATCTTTAGTGACAGGGCAGAGAGGGAGCCTAGGGAATAAATACCCAATGTCATTCTCTTCTTTCCTTTCTGTTAGTATACTCCATTAGTTCAAAACAACTGGGAACCAAAGGAGAAGGGGATCCATTGATTCACTCATATTGCTCAGGAACAGCCTCCTGGAATCCAGAGCAATGTGGAGAACAGCAGAAAGTAGATCTGGAGGGGTAAATGGACAGTATTCAGCACACCAGGGAAATAAAAGACAAGTCCTCTATGTCAGTGGTTTTAAAATGTGTTCCCTAATCAGCATCATTGATGTCACCTGAGACTTGCTAGAAATTCAAATTATTAGGCTCCACCGCTGATCTATTAAATCAGAATCCCTAATGTGGCCTCAACAATATGTGGATTAACAAGCCCTCTAGGTGATTCTGACGCATGCTAAAGTAAGATAACCATCATTCTATACTCTAAAATATACAATAGCTGTATGAGGTATTTAATTCTATCTCCCCCATCAGCTCATCACCCTTCCTCTCATGCCCTTACAGGCCCTGGAATTGGAGACAGGGCACAAGCTTCTTATTCGTGGATACTCATCAATGCATTGTTAATCCTTAGTTTCCTCTTAAACTAATTCTTGCCTTTTTAGTCCAAGAATCCTCTGTATTGTTTATTTATGCATTAACTTTATTACCAGAGTCATTCAAAGTCTTGCTTTTTGATTCTCAAAATGTTTTAAATTGCAAAACTTTTTTCCTGCACTTGTCTTTGCTATAAGTTACAAAAATTTAACACTTTTAATAAGGACCAAACTCTGATCTGATCTGATCAGCTGGACTGAGGGTTAAAATTAAAGTTGAAGGAGTTGGGGGGATAATATTGTTATTACTATATAATCTTTCTGGAGAGGCAGAAATTCTGTTTTACAAAAAGCATTGTAGCTATTTCCTAAAGAGGATTAAAGGTCACAAAGTAAGAGAACTAGCTGGGCCAAAGAGCACAATATTAAATGATCAAATACGGTGCTAAACTATAGCTGCAGCGTTGACCAGTTGTTATTTGAATATATTATGGAGATTGAAATAGAGGTTTGGTTCATAACTCAAGAAGTTATTCATTTCTTCTTTCAGGGACGTTCACTTTAAAATAAGAAAACCTCAATATTAATTTTTTAATTTCAAAAGTAATATACAGATTCTAACTAGTGAAATATGACATAAAAGGCACATTGATACCAGGTGTGGTGGCTCATGCCTGTAATCTCAGCACTTTGGGAGGCAAAGGCAGGCGGATGACCTGAGGTTAGGAGTTAAAGTTGAGCTTGGCCAACATGGTGAAACCCCATCTCTACTAAAAATACTAAAGTTAGCCAGGTATGGTGGCAGGCACCTGTAATCCCAGTTACTCAGGAGGCTGAGGCAGGAGAATCGTTTGAACCTGGAAGCCAGAGGTTGCAGTGAGCTGAGATCATGCCATTATTGCCCTCCAGCCTGGGGATAGATCGAGACTCAGTCTCAAAAAAAAAAAAAAAAAAAAAAGGCACATTGACTCCATTTGCCTAGCTGAAACATGCTAATCTGAATAAAAATTCATCCACCCTCTTCCATCTTCAGTTAAACTAGAAGCAGGCAACTTCCTTAAAATACAGTTCTATAAAAAATATCTTTTCAAGAGAATGATTTTGAAATTAATCAAGGGAAGATATTCAAGTCTACATGTAACTCCCCAGATCTCAAGGAGGAATGGATTTCTAATAGTGAAGAAAGTCTTAGTGTCCCATGCTTGATGAATTATTTGTTAACTGGAACAGCAAGAAGAGGGGTAAGGGTTAATGGCAAAAAGCAAGCTTGGAAGAAATTTTTCTATTACTGATAATGACTTCAATTTATTTAAGAATTAGATAGAGATAATGAGTGTCTATAGCGTTGTTGTGAGAACTAGAGCGATTAATACGACAAGTGATATGCTCAGCTTGATGAACATAGTAGGAACACAGTCAATATTAGCAATAACCATAGTTCATTGTGACTAAGTGTATGGACTCTGGACTGAGGTAACCTAGGTTCAAATCCCAGCTCTGCTGCTTATCAGGGATATGAACTCAAGCAAGTTACTTAATCTCCTCACATGTAAATTTCCTCAGTGGGAATAGAATTGCATTTACCCAATAAGGTTATTGGTAAAATTAAAAGGTTTAGAAAGATCATTTATGTTCTTTTTTTATTTATTAGAATCAAGGATGCATATTGTTAGACATTTTGATGTTTCTGATATGTACCATTCATTGTAAGTGATCTGATGAATATCCTTCTAACTAAATCGGACCCATTCCCAGAGTGAAAATAGAATTACTGAGTTGAAGATACACATGGTTTAATGGTTTTTTACTTTTAAAAACCATTAAAAACCATAAATAAATAGTAGTTTATTACTAAAATATTCTAAGAATTGTTTATTCTCTCACCAAAAAGGTATAGGTGTCTGTTTCCTTATATTCTCACTTTTTTCACATTATAATTTTTAAATATATGCCAATTTGTAGGTGAAAAATGTTAATTTCTATAAAAAATTGCCTCCATTCTATTGGCTAAAAGTAATTTCTAAAGGTCTCAGCTAAACAAAATCTTAGATAATTTGACAACTGTTACCAGGCTTTTGCACTCTCAGTTTCCCAAACCTTTCAAATTTAAATAATCCCTGGTAGTGTCATAGTTTTATTCTAGATATCTTAAAGAATTTGGGAAAGATATACCTATTCTGAGAGAAGCCCATAGGTATTTATTTCTTATTATTCTCTGATCATAAGAAAAAATAGAATTTTCTGGCCTAAATCTAGAAGGCATATCTCAAATCTCCTTTGAATTAGTTTTTAAAGAAACAATATAATTATCTTTTTTTCCCTAAAGAAGTGTGTTTTGTTGTTGTTGTTGTTGTTGTTGTTGTTTGTTTTAAGTACAAAAGCCTTCAGCAGTTTGGTTCTATTCGCTTTAGATAAGCAGCCAAAAAGTTCAGAAGTCCAATCCAAAATTATTCTTAGTCTTTACTTGCCAAAAAGATCAGATTAAATATCGCATAAGAATAGGCTTTCTTGGAAGATTTCTGGTTCAGGACTTCCTGGCTTTGGCATGAGTTAAGGACACCACAATACAAGTAGTTGACTCAGAACTGTAGTGAGAGTGGTACCTAGGAGTCTGAAAACAAAATACTGTCTGCATCTCCTATTTGAATAATTCATAAGGATTTATTTTTATCTATCTAGACTCCAGCATTACATTTAAATAACATTCTCCTACCTAATGACGTTGGCTTAACAATAATTGTTTTTAATGTCTTAAATATATTTTTGCTTGCAGTTTGTCTAAATGCTATTTTTCAAGAAAAAATCGTTTGTCCTTAAGTAGAATACATTCCCTTTAACCGCTTGATCATTACATTTCTTTCTCATGCTTCTGTGTGGTATAATTTTTGCACTTTAAATAGTACGCTATTAAGCCATGTGGAGGATATTTTTGACTGTATCATACCTATGGGTATTTGGTTTTTAAACATAATATGGTTTCTCAAAAGGTCTGGTATTGAAATAACAAATTTAGAATGAAATTACTCTCTTAACCATATCCCTTAAATGGTTTGAATTCTAGCTGTGGATAAATCCTAGTTTCTTTAGAAGTTACCTCTCCCGTTAGACCAGCCATCCCCAGCAATTAAGACTGGCCAGTGTGCTCCTGCGGACAGTTCCTGCCTTGATTTACGGGGTTAGGAATTAAGGACCTTTTCACAAAGAATGCTTGTTGGGTATTAACTATCATATCCTAGTGACTCTGAGTGCTATAAAGACCATGTATTTTAAATTTGATTCTTATAAACTTTAATCTTTACTGGATATTTATACTCCTTTTCTAAACTTTAAAAGAATTACATCTTAATTACTTGCTTTAGAAAATTTTTTTTCCTAAATGATGTAAGCCAATCTGAAAAAGCTACATACTGTTGTGATTTCAGTTATATGACTTTCTGAAACAGACAAAACTATGGAGACCATAAAGTAATCAGTGGTTGCCAGGGGTCGTGGGGGAGGGGGAAGGGATGAATAGGTGAAGCAAAGGGGAATTTTAGGATAGTAGAACGATTCTGTGTAATAGTGTAATCACAGATACATGACATTATGCATTTGTCAAAACCCATAGAACTTTACTGAAGAAAGAGTGAACCCTAAAGTGTGAAATTACAAAAAAATTATATATGAGATTGAAGGATCTCAGAAAGAAATGGAGATCGTAACAAGAATATATCTGCATTACAATTGTAAAAAAAAAAAAAAAAAAGAAAAGCAACCACCTCACTCAGGAGGGTGAAGGCAAAAGATGTTGACTTTGGAAACGAGTAGAGTCTGTAAGACTAAAGGTAAAAGAAACTGCACATGAGCTCTATACTATGGTTGATGAAGTTGTTTTTCATAGGTATACAGGAAATAATTCTGATACTGATGTACATGTACAATGGAATCAAAAAATTAAGTACATGAATGGTACATGGTGGAAGCCAGATTTCCCACTTTTGGAGTGAAAATCCACAGACACACAAGAGAAAGAGACTAGTATGGTGTAGTATTGGCTTAGAATTGGAGACAGTCAGTATGAACTCACGTTTTTTGTTTGTTTGTTTATTGAGACTGAATCTTGCTCTTGTTGCCCAGGCTGGAGTGCAATGGCACACAATCTTGGCTCACTGCAACCTCAGCCTTCCAGGTTCAAGCGATTCTCCTGACTCAGCCTCCCAAGCAGCTGGGATTACAGGCACCCACCACCAGGTCAGGCTAATGTTTTTGTATTTTTAGCAGAGATAGTGTTTCACTATGTTGGCTAGGCTGGTCTCGAACTCCTGACCTCAAGTGATCTGCTCGCCTCAGCCTCCCAAAGTGCTGAGATTACATGCATGAGCCACACGCCTGGCCTGTTTTGAAGTTGTTACTCTTAAATTTTCTATATGGAAAATGATCAAATTCAAATAAAGAAGATGATTAACTCTACCCATAGAATTAATTTTACAGCAAAAAGCCTATGGATAAGAAGACTGTTATTACATCTACTTCATTTACATATTTCTTTGGAAGTTGTTAATTTGATCCATTAGTTGTTACTTTGGTGATACATATTACATTAAAACAATATTGTTTATGTTTATAATTAGAATTATTTTTCTGAATATGACATGAAGCCAGTTACTAGGCCAATGGATGACTCTTTTATATGAAAGCTACATTCTGATTTAAATATAAGTATTTACAAATGTTAGGTCAGAACTATGTAAATGATTTTAAACTTACACCATTTGTCCTGAGACAAGAGTCTGATTGTTATGGGAAAGCCTAGTTAAGTCAGACTAATACATTACCTTGATTTGAGTGAAACACATTGACAAAATCTCATTTAATCTTCATAATGACCTTTTTAGTTAGATATTGTTATTCTTTATTCTTCATAATTGCCTAGTAATCAAGTTAAGGTAGAGTCAAGGTCAAAGATCTCTTGGTTCACAGGTAGCTTTAATTCATATAAATCTGGAACGGTTTTTGGTTTTGAGTGAAGGCAATATTGACCTTCATGATGTCAAAAATGTCAAGGCAAGGGATCTACTTAAATGTTTCAAAGTCAGTTTGCTTTCATTCATTCAAGTGGGAACAGGGTAGTTTAGGGACCAGAGAGAGAGCATTGAGAGCAGGGCCAAAATAAAACAGGTGAGAAAGAAGACAAAATAGGGAGAGGGCTGTGAGAAACGGGGACTTAGGAGGTGCTTAGGGGGACATAAGACATGATAGGTTGACCTCAATAAGCAAACATGGGTGGGTGAAAATGTATGTGGAGGTAGTAGGTGGTTAGTTAATGATGGGTGACACTTGATTCAGACATGCCATAAGTTAAATTATAATGAAACGTGTCTCAAATTTACTTCCACTGATGCTGAAAGTCAGACAAAACTATCTGAGAAATTACATTGCTACCCACATTAATAAAGTAGCATATAGAATTTCACATGCCTCCTCTTCTAATAATGCTGCCATATTTCAAACAGAGACATTCCTTGTGTGTGCCAGTACTGATCCTGATATTTTGCTATTACCCTAAAACATTTTTGTTAATCCCTCTAAATGACATAGTAAATGATTTCTTGATGTTGAATAAACACAATGTGCCTATTAATATGAAGAGAGATACAATTGACATTAGTATGTATTCAAATGTATTTTGAAATATGCATATTGGATAAAATGTTGCTCTAACAGTTTTTCATGGACTAAATTAATGTTTTTAAGGCATTTAATTTTACCAGTGGGACCACAATGGGTGTCAAGATTTTCTAAAGAACGTCATCCAGAAAGCTTCACGCCTGAGAATTGAGGGAAAAAAGTGTAATACAAATAGAAAGACTTGACTGAAATATAAAGTCATTAGAAAGACTAGACATGTCATAAAAAGTACAAGAAGGGTGTGGAAAGCAGGCCCATGACTGAAATTGGGCATATAGTTTCTGAGTCACTGAACAAGCATCTGCCAGGTACTACTAGGTACGATAAACTGCCTTAAATACTCATGACACCTATCAATAAGTCAATTTCCCCATAACTTATTGAGGAATGGGGAAATTGACTTATTGACGGGTTTCATGAATATTTAAGGCAATTCTACCTATTTAGGAAATTACAGGCTAATTGTCACCTGGTCTCCTGTGTGTGTCTGTGTGTGTGTCTGCATATGTATTTATCTGCTAGTGTACGTGTGTGTGTCTCTCCACGGGGAAATCGACTTATTGATAGTAGTGTCACATCAGTGTTCCTTTTTTAGCTGTTGCTATGGGGACATATACAAAGATTAGTGATTCAGGATGGGGAGGTAATATACAAGCAAAGTCTGTCATTGTCAGGCACTGCTTGGTTAAAGGTAATCAAAAGGAGTCAGACTTGGAGGGACTGATACCCAGAACCAAGGATTAGTCAGATGGTGAAAGGACAGACTGAATGCCATATTCTGAGATGCTGTCTCGTCCAGCAGAATGGAGACAGTAACAGCTCTGATATCAGCCAGTTCAGATAAGTCAGCATCCAGGTGTCCCACCCTGAAGGTGAGTCAAAGGCAGTCAGCCTCAGGATTAGTGTCAGCAGTTTCAGGACCTTAACTAAGCAAATGTGTTCACATTCAGAAGTAGTTTTCAAAGGATGAATGCTGGGCAGAGTTGGGAAGATTGTCAAGCAAGAGATTCAGGCACAGAAAACTGAGCCAAAACTCAAATCTCAGACCTAGGACAAAAGGGCAGGACTGCACTAGTTACTTGATGTTAAGTCTCTGAAAAATGACTTTTTTCTGATTGAATACTAGTCATATCCAAGCAAGGCAAGGTTTTAATTTGATGTTGTTTGTTGTTTATTTACATATCAATATATAAGGGGCGGCAAATGCTGTTTAAAAATCTGTAGTTCAATAATTCCACATTCAATTTTATTTTATTTGGAACATAGTTTACCAGGTTCTGGCAATACATTTGTGCTATCTTCATAAAATAAATTGAGGAGAGTCTCATCTTTCTTTATGGTATCAGATAGTTAAGCAACACTGGAATAATTTGAAAAATTTGGCCCACCCCTTTTAAGTGGCAGACCACTGTTCTTAATATTTTGTGTTTATTACATTTATCCCTCATTTATTTGATGTTTTAAGAACTTTACAGAATCTTCCCTCTTATGTAGGAGACATAAATTGGAAAGTTGGTACTATGGTTTGAATGTGTCCCCTCCAAAATTTGTGTGTTGAAAACTTAATTCCTAATGCAGCAGTATTGGGAGGTGTGGCCTTTTGAGAGGCATTTAGGTCATGAGGGCAAAATGAATTAATGCAATTATAAAAAGGGCTTGTGGGTGTGGACTCACTCTCTTTCTAGCTCTTCCATGTGAGAATTCAATGTTCGTCTCTCTTGCCCTTCCACCTTCTACCATGTGAGGATGCAGCAAGAAGTCCCTTACCAGATGCCATTGTTTTGATCTTGGGCTTTCCAGCCTCCAGAACAGTAAAGAAACGTATTTCTGTTCTTCATAAATTACCCAGCCTATGGTATTCTGTTATAGCAGCACAAACACTTAAGGTAATTGGAAACTGGACAAAGTTGAAGACTTAAGAAAAGAGTGATGGAGTCAAGGCTAGAACAGCATCATGAGAGCTGTTCTATAAATACTTTCGGACTTTTCAAAGATATGTTGCTTCAAGTGCAAATAACCTGTTCTTATTTTGATTTTGGCCTAAGCTCTCTTTATCTAAATTATATGATAAATATAATTTATTCATATTTATGTAAATAATATGACATGGTGTTTGAGTAACAAAATATTTTCAGTCCTAGAAAAACAAAGTTTTGGTAACCACAGTGAACCTGGCAATAAGTGCAGTTTAGAGCACTAAAAGAAGCTGTGAAGCTCTAGTTTTAAAATGGTTTGTAAGCCATGTGTATGACATTTGTGAACTCTATACATGTAAAAACAGGAAAATAATAAATTTGCTTTCACTGAAGACCTTCTAACCACGGTTCCTTTCTATTTTTTACACATACGCACACAGAAATTTTCTGTTGTTTGGAATCCAAAAGAAATATATATATGCATTTTAACACATAACATTGTATTTCTTTTAAAAATATAATTTAATATATGAAAAATTATTAAATGTCTGCTGTGTTCTATATTATCATTTATTTTAAAATATTGTCTACTTAGGCTCCTGAACTGAACAAAACTATATATAGAGAGTTAGTGTTTACTTTGGTTTAATATAGGTAGGATGTATTTGAAGAGAGTCTAGAGTTATTAAAGCAAACTGTTATAACGTAAAATGTATTACATTTTAAGTTTGCTTTTTGTTGATTAAAAATTTAAAGCATACCTTAATTAAACAAAATGAAAATATTCTCAATATAAATAATGAGTTGATGGAGGAAATAAAGATGGCTTTGAAATTTCCTTTATGTTTCTAACTTGAATGTTACCAATCATATTATGCATATTATGAGATTTTGTGTGTGGGAAAAGGCATAAAGCTATGATCTTGGGGGCATGTGGCTCAGGCTGAATTTGCTAGCACAGCCAAGTCAGGCACACAATAAAGCAAATCATTTGTTTGGTGCTTTAAGCCAGTTTCAGTTTAAGAATGAGTTGTATATATTCCTTACTTTGTCTTTATGTTGCTCATATTGTCAAATTTGGGTTATGATTTTCTTGAAGAAGCCAGAAAAGTGAAACACACAATTTAAATGCATTTTCTAATCAAGACATATAAACAGATTTTTGTATATATATATATACTTTTTACTTTTCTTGAGAAACAAAAGACTGAAGCACTTAACGATATAGGTATGTCTACTTCAATCCTTTGACCATAAAAACATATATACAACTTCAGAATTGTATACATTTTTTCCATGTACACGTATTTTATTAATAATACTCTGCTCAAACAAACTATTTTTTTAACTAGTCAGAAAATATTTTTTAAATACCCATACTTCTTTTGGGTTAGAACAATGTTTTGCATTTGGAATTTGTCCTCTAATTGGTTTATTACTCGCCAAAGGGGAAATGGTGAGCCTTTGAATGTGTTATTCAGATTGATATAGACTGTGTGCTAAACTGTGACCCTTTATGTTTAGAAGACAGCTTTAGCTCAATTTTAATTCTGCTAAAATCTACATAACATACAGGTATGCCCTTTATATACCTTATGTATATAACGTAATTGAAAAACAATTATAAAGAACAATTGACAATATAATTGAAAAACAGTTATGTTATTCTTCATTAGAGTAGAAATTGTTGATTGTCTTCTCCAACAACCATTGCCCCATTTCTCCTTCTTGAGAATGTCCTGATTTTTATTTAAGTGTCCACATCTCTTCTGGGCAGCCCATGAGCTTCTAAGGAAGTTTATGTCATAAAAACAGTAATCCCATCACCCTTGCCACAGGAACAGGTTCAGAAACAGTGCTAAATCAATGCAGCCACAGCAATTATTTTATACGTGATGTGTGACCCAATTTGGAACCATGAGACATGAAGAAAGATGGCTGTGCTCTCCTGAGAGAGTAGTCTCTTCTCTTGTAAATACATTGTGGTGTACTAGTGTGAGGCCTAGCACTGCTATCGCCAGTTATACCAATATGAGGATGCAGCCACATAGGCAAGTACAGCTAAAGGAATAGCAGAGAAATGGAGATGCAACCACTGCATTAAGCCAATCCCAGAGCCTGCTCTACCTCTGAAATTTATGATGTAAGTTTGTTATTTACTTTACTTTGCATGTTCTCATCAAAAACATTCTAAATTCACAGGTTCAAAAACCACATATTTCAGATTTTTAGCATAATTTTTTCCCAAGTATTTTCAGGAAGGGCAATTCATTGTGTCAAATTAAATATGATATATTTTAAAACATTTTAAGTGTCTATGTAAATAGATGTATACACTACAAAAAATCTTAGTCAAACCATATGTTCTGATATGGGATTTGAAAAGCATCACCTCCATTTTTGGAGTTAATGCTTATTAACATGGTTTTCTCAATGTTTGGCAAGATACTTGAAGTACACCTTTAGTACATCCTTAAAACATTTTCCCTTCTGTTTATAGTTTATGGTATCATTGTCTTGATTCATCATGAAGCAGCTTCTTATATATTCTGTTCTCTTACTATTCTTCCATTCAGAGTTACCTATTATTAACTACCATTTAATAGTGAACAACAGTACAGCTTTTTAAAAGCCACGTTTAGCTAAACCTTTTCATTCATTCAACGTTGAATTATTATTTTTAGTAGAGTACCCAGCCTGTGCTAGCACAGTGCTAGCCATTGGTATTAGCTGTGTGACAGATAAAAGTCCTGCACTCTAAGGGTTTATTGACTTGTGGTTTAGACAGAAAAGAAAGTGAACAGTTAATTCAAAGTGATAAGAACATTATGGGGCTAAGTATAGAGCCTTATGAAAACACGTGGTGGGTGGTATGTAATCCAGACCTGGGTATTTAGAGAAGGAGAATCAAAAAAAGTAACATCTAAGCTGAGACTGAAAGGCCAAGTAGGAAATAGCTGTTAACCGTGTGAAGTTCTGAGAGGAAGAGGGAAGGCATAGAAGTGGCTTTCTTGGTCGGGGAACAGTGCATAGACGCAGAAAGAGAAGAGAATATGGTACATCCTGGGCAGCCAGAAGTAATTCAAGATGCTGGCGCACAGAGCATTTCATGTCATCAGAAGCCCAATTAGGAACGGCTTGGGAGGCCTGCTAATGAATTTGAACTTTACTCTTAGAACATTGAGAAACTTTGGAAGGAAGAAACTTAAACAGTGAATAAGAGGATATCTTTACCTTTAGTGTAGTTGTCCAAAAGAGATCAAGATTAGGGCCAGGGAGACCAGTAAGAGAGCTTAGGCAGTCTTTTGAGCAAGAAATGATGTTGGCTTGGGTTCTTTCAAGAAAAATAATTAATAGGATGTAGCGATTAATTGGGTGTTGTGGAGAACTGGGGTGTTAATTTAATACATTGTTTAATAGGTGTCAGATCTCACAGGACTTACTCTCATAGAACTCATTTTGACTTGAATAGTTTTCGTCATAAGTTATTCAAGATATCTATGTCCTGGGCAAGACAGCATACATAGAGCAGCCATATCAATATAAAAGCCCGATTCCATGTTCAGGGTAATTCAAAAAGAACCTTTGTGCTTGAGCAAAGGAGGATTGAGCAGAAGATATGTGTAAACATGTAAAATTCTCATTCCTAAGGGGTTTTAATGATCACAATCTGATCAGTGCTGTGAGTCTGAAGGACAGGAGTAACGCTTGGCACAAATCCACCATGGATTAGTAGCTATGTATGTGGTTTTGAACTTCAGAATAGCAGTGAGGTCATCGTTGTTGGGAAATTTTAAAGTAGTATAAAATGGGAACTCATGCATTTCAACTTATAATTAAAGACATTTGAATTAAGGTTGTTTGGGGGTACTTGTAATTTGAAGAAACTCTTAAGAGAAAAGGGGAAAACTCAAGGCAGAAGGTATAAACTCAAAAGCAGTCTGCTAAAGTGAACTAAGAGTCAACACAAAGGAAAAGGGAGAGGTCAACGCATTCTCATACTGAATTTCGGTTGCTTTTGTGTAGCAATATATTCTTTGTAGTAGTTTGTTTTTTCTTTAGTTTGTATTCTCCAAGTATGAAAAGGAAAGAAAGAAAAAAATAGTTTCCTTCAAGCAGTATGTTCTGGTCTCACACAATCTCTTTAAGAAATGTTAAAAACAATGCAAAACACAACAAAACCACAAGCACAGGAACTTTTGTTATATTCACAATATATAAACCATTTTCTTCTCAAGATGAAATATTCTACACTTCACATATCATTCTCTACTCTTTGTAGCCTGAAAAAAAATCACAAAAGATGATTCCCTATGAAAAAGTTGACTCTTGAGCCAAAATTAATTTTATTTAGTTTAGATTTGTTTAGTTTTTAACTTTTTTACTGTAATATATAAACATACATATAGAACAGAAACAGAACAAAAATTCTAAGTTAAGTAATTTATTACAAAGTGAATGCCCCTGTAATCAGTGAAACCCCTGAAGTAGGAAGAAATAGCAAATTTCCAGAATTCAAAACATCCTTTGTATGCCTTAGTCATTATTCCTTACTTCCTTCTCCAAATGTTTATTACAATCATTTTTATGATAATCACATTCATGCTTGTATTTGTAGATACACCATACTAGTATGCATCCTTTAACACTATCATTTAGTGTCAAAGTTTTGAAGCTTACCTGAATGGAATCATGGAGTACGCATTCTATTAGTCTGGGGTCTTTCATTTCACTTTATATTTGTGAAATTCATGCACAATGTTGTTTTTAGTTGTTTATCAAATAATTCACAAGGATTGTATGGATATACCAGAACTTCTTTGTCTCTTCTACCTCTGATGGACTTCTGAGTTATTTCCAGTTTCAAATTATTAAGTACTGTAACATTCTCATGCCTATCTCTTGGGGCACATGAACTCATTGCCATTGGGTAGAAATTGTTGAGTCAATAGGTTATGTATAAGTTCAACTTCAATAAATAATGTCAAACAGTTTTCCAAGAGGTTATACCAATTTACAACTCAATTATCAGGTAATGAGAGTTCTATTTGCTCCACATCCGCACCAACACCTGTGGCTATCAGTTGTTTCCTTTTTAGTAGTTCTTGTGGATATTTAGTAGTTAATCATTTTGGTTTTATTAGCATTTTTATGATTGCTAATTTTATTAGTCCATTCTTGTACTGATATAAAGAAATACCTGAGACTAGGAAATTTATAAAGAAAAGACCCTTAATTGGCTCATAGTTCTGCAGGCTGTAGAGGAAGCATAGCAACCTCTACTTCTGGAAAGGCCTCAGGAAACTTCCAATCATGGCAGAAGGTGAAGTGGGAGTGAGGCATGTCACATGGCCAGAGCAGGAGGAAGGAGGGGAGGTGCCACACATTTTTAAACAACCAGATCTCAACTAGAGCTCAGTATCGTGATGATGGCACCAAGGGGGAATGTTGTTAAACAATGAGAAACTGCCCCCATGATCCAGTTACCTCCCACCAGGCCCCATCTCCAACATTGGGGATTATAATTCAACATAAGATTTGGATGGGGACACAGATCCAAACCATATTACTAATGCAATTGAACCCTCTTCCAGATGTTTATTGAATGCTTTGTATTTTTCTCTTACTTGAAGTACCTATTCAAATCTCTTGCCTATTTTTCTACTGAGCTGCCTTTTTCTTATTTATCTATAAGTATCTTTTGTGGACTTGGTATGTGAGCCCGTTGTCAGATACCTGTACTGCACATACTGTCTCCAGCCTGTGGCTTACCTCTTCACTCTCTTGATACTATCTTTTGATAAAGATATTTTTAGTTTTAATGTAGCCCATTTATCAATCTTTGCCTATAGGGTTAGTGAATTTCCTGTCTTTTGAAAAGTTTTTTTCTTACTGTAAGGTCATGAAGATATTCCCTTATAGTATTTTCTAAAATGTTTGTTTTTATATGCTTTCCACAATTAGATCTAAAAATCTACCTGGAATTATTTTCTGTGTGTGTCTTATGAGGTAGAGGAACAACTTCCATTTTTAAAATATTGATATCTAATGGTCTCAGCACACTTTATTCCCCACTGCTCTATAGAGCTAACTTTTTCATTAATCAATCATCTATATATGCATGTCTATTTGTGTGATTCTCATTTTAATCCATTGATCTAATCTATCTTTTTACCAATACCTCACTATTTCAGTTATATGTTATTGTAATTATAATCAATCTTTATTTTTACCAATATATTTTCCCTTTTCATTGCTTTCCATTTCTTCTTGCATCCCAACCTTCCATCTGAACTTATTTTCCTCATGCTTGATGACCACCCCTTAGTGCAAGTGCTTAGAAAAGGAATTCTCTCGATTTCTGTTTGTCTGAAAAATACTTACTTCTCCTTCATTCATCAAGTATATTTTTACTGGGTATAAAATTGTACCTTAGCAGTTTTTTCCTCAGACTTATAGATATATTACTCCATTCTCTTGCTTTTATTTTTTTGCCTGTTGAGAGGAAGGCTCTCTGTGTACTTTTTGTGTCTTTTAAGATAATCTGTCTTATTTTTTCATACTTCTTTTAAGATTTCTATTCCATCCTTCTCTCTCTCTCGTTTATTCAGTAAGTTTGCACCTCGGTGTGATGTTTTAAGAAAAAAAATTGCTTGGAGTTTGTAAGCATTCTTGAATCTGTAGTTTAATATCCTTCATAAATTTTTGAAAGTCCCCCTCAACAATGATCTCTTCAAATATTTCTTTTGCTCTCCTTTCCTCTATGTCTGATGTTTTAAATACTAAAATATTAGAATTCTTAATCTTTTCTGTATATCTTTTATCACCTTTTCTGTGTTCTCCTTCTCTTTTTCTCCCTCTACCTCTCTCCTTTTCTCTTTCTTATTCTACATATTTTATTTTTCTTATTTTACAGCTACCAATTTATCTTTTGCTAGGTCAAATCTGCTGTTACACCTATGCACTGATTTTCTAATCTTGATAAATGTAATTTAAATTCTACATTTTCCATTTGATTCTTTCTTTATAACTTCCAGTTCCAATACTTAATCTTGTCATTATTTCTTCGAACATAGAAAGCATAGTTATTTTATAGTCTGTGTCTTTTATCTTCATTTTGTGCATATTTCTGTTTCTTATTATTTCTGCTATTTTTCTTAAATGTGTTATTTTCTCCTAGTGTGACTTATTTTTTTATTATATGCTATTAGTTGATTTTGTAAATTTGCTTATAGAAATAATTTGAGGCTTCACATGATGTTATCTTTCTCCAGGGAGGATTTACATTTGCTTTTGTCAGATATCTGGCCAGAATTGGCAAGATGGAATTCATTCAGTCAAATTTCAAATATTTCATGATGTAAAGCTAAGTTCTGGCAACTGTGAAGGTCTCTTTACTTCTAATTCACCCTTAATTCCAAAGGCATAGTGAAGAAAAAGCAAAGAAAATTACCAAGACTCTACCATTTTTGCAGGCCCTGAACTCCAATTTCTGATCCCTGGTCCTGCTAGTTTGTCAAATGCATAGGTCAGTCTTACAGCTGCCCCATCCAGAATGAAGTGTTCTTAGAGGGAAGATAGATTCAACTCTCAGACTCATATTCACAGACTCCTATACTCTTCCATTATCTGTCCCAATAATTCTCCAATATCTTAGTAGATTTCATTTCCTTTAAACATATACTCAAAAACATTTTGTGCAACTTTTTTTTTAAGTGGAAATGTTGGTTAGAATTACCTCTGTTTGGAGTAGAAGCTTAGAAAATGAGTTCATTTCTGTAAGCATGAGCTCATTGTCTCATCTTCTCAAGTAAGAAAAATATATTAGAAGGTAAAATTATGAATATTTCATAACTGAAAGCTGGAGAAAAGTTGTATAGGAAATATTTTTAGGAGACCATGAAATATGAAATTTTAAACTCTGATCTGATGATATTATTCACTTGTTTTCTTAATTCACTTGTGATGATATTATTCACTTCTTTTCTTAATTAAACTGCTAACAAAATTTGACCAGAAATTCTACAGCCACTGCTACTTGAATGAACAAGGGCTTAGAAAGTGTGCTTTCAACTGGCAGTGGAGGGGAAAAAATGTTGGCTCTTAGCTTAAGTGTATTTAGGATTCTAAATGGAGCCAAAATTTTAAATTCACAATTTGGTTTATTTGTGAAAGAAAACAGAGAAAGCATTGTGGTATATTACGTTTTTCTGACTACAAGTTCTAAGGCTTTAAAAGCTGTGGTTTCAAGAATGTAAAAGAAAGACGGCCAGAGATAATGTTTTATATTTCATTTTTTTTTTCAAAAATAATTTTTAAGTTTTTTTAAAAAGAAATAGAGACAAGGTTTCACCGTGTTGCCCAGGCTGGTCTCAAACTCCTGGGCTCAAGCAATCCTCTCATCTCGGTCTCCCAAAGTGCTAGGATTACAGGTGTGAGCCACTGTGCCTTGCCAAGAATGTTTTATGTTCTAGAGCCACAGCAAAGCGGAAAAATTATAGTGGTCTAATGATGTTGTTCAGTATGTGATTTAAACTTGAGATGAGATATGCTTGTATTTGAATAGCAAAATGACATGCATTTTTCCATCTGGCTATAGGACAGAATTGCAAAGTAAAAGCATATCTGCAAACTATTTTGGAATTTGCTGACCAAATTATCAATTGTTTCATATTAGCACTATGGTCAGCTTTCTGTTCTTATCTTGTGATATCATTTAATTAATCAAGATACAAATTATAAAAACTAGACATTTGGTTTTTTTCCTCTAAAATAAAAACAACGAAGAGCTGTAGTTTCAGGAACAGTCGGAAAACCAAGAACTGGAAATCTTTCACACCTCCTAATCTTATAGCAATTGTAAGATTATTTGAAAATTCTACACTGAAGTGATTAAGGTGGTTAAAATGATGAAAAGGAGCAATGCATAGCTGGCAGCAAACATAGCATGTTTTATGTAAAGAAAACTAGGCATTGATGTAGTTTGAGAGCAGCCAACTACCGGCTGCCAGGCTCTGTCCAAAATTATGTATTCAGGACTTTGGCTTTTGTCAGTATGGTAGGCAAGATACTCTGAAGGATTCTCCTAGGGGAAAAAAATGACTCCTCCATAAAACATTTTCGTCGTATTTCTGTGCTTGCAGGCAACAAGGACAAACCTTAAAGAAACTATCACTCCAACACAAAAACATGAGCTGAAAATGGAACCATGAACACACTCAAAAATAACTTTGCTTTTAGGGCACATGCCTGTAATCATGCTACAATTGGGAAACTATGTCTTGGACCATGAACAAAATGGGTGAAATGAATCAGATGCTAGGATTATTAACCCAAGAACTCCCCAAGGAAGACAAAGTTGTCCAAAGCCAGTAGTACCTTCCTGCTTCTGATAGAAACAAGCATAATTCTTCTCCACAGGTAATCATCCTCAACTTAAGCCGTTGATTTTCATGGATAAAGACAAATCAAATCAAGGTCAGAATCAAAAATCATTAAGTGAACACAAAACAAAAAAAGTGGGTTTCAGTAGTGACCACAAGCAAATTGAGATATTGGAACTACTCAATAATCAATATAAATTATCTAAGTAAAAATATTTAAATAAACAAAAACGAATTATGACTAACTTTAGCAAAATTAACTTTCATGAGGTGGCTTGTGCACCACGTTATGAACTTTCAGTTCCACCTCTTAGCCAGTCATCCATGCAGCGCCCAGTTCCACGTGCTCTGTAAACAGCTTTGTGCGAATGCACCTGCTGATACGTTTTCTCAAACTGTGTGGTTTTGATCTCTTGCTTCCTGCCTGGGAATTCTCTAACACCATGGCATAGGAACTCACTTGGTACTCGTATATGCACGACATAGGAGAATTTCTGCCCATGGTGCCCCACTTTAACCAACGAGATAATTTGAATGTAGTCACATTTATCAACTTTTTAATAGTTTTATTCTGCATCGTTTCATAAAATTTTTTTAAATCTCAAGTTTGTAATAATCTCCTCTTGCATTGTCTTCTAAATTTAAAAATTTTGTTTTCCTAATTTGAGTCTTTAATCCATCAGGATTACTCTTTGGTGAAATGGTAGCTGTGACATATAGTAAAGATTTGATTTAATTTTATTTAATATGGATGACCAATTGCCCTAACCCCCAATGTGAGCCTCAAGCTGGACTCTTCATTCTGATTAGTGGATAAAATTACTTATCTCAATTCTAATATTACAGCTTTGTTATTTAGCTTTATATCTGTCCTCCATCCTTACTCTTTTTGTTGTGTCCCCAATGTTCTGGCTCCTCATGGGTCTTTTCCATTCTGTGTAAATTATATAATTATTTGTAAAATCACCAAAAAGGTCTGCTTGGGTTTTCAAAATTTGGTTGGGTTTCCAATGAAGTTTGGAAATTTTTTGGAAAGAAATTATATTCTTAAGATTTTGTGTATTCCTACCTTAAACATGAGATTTTTTTTTTTTTAAGTATTTAGGTCTTCTTCAATTTTTCAGAATTTCACCATTTTCCCCATACATATTCTGAGCGTCTCTTGTTAGATTTTTATCTTTACATTTTTCCTTTCTGTTTCAACTGTAAATGGTATATTTTTATAGATTATATTTAAAATATTATTTTCTAGCAAATACTAATGCAATTCCCTATATATATTGATTTTGTACCTAGATATCTTGTTACAGTCTCTTCATTATTCTAATATTTTATTTATACCTTCCTTTTGTTTTCTAGGTAGACAACCATATCATGCAAAAAAAAATTCTTTTTTTAAGATATTTAAAACATTTAGTCATGTGACTTGACCACGTAACTTGTTTTGGCCATTGGGATGTTATTGAACATGGTGAGAGTAGAGGCTTGAAGTATGGATGCATAATTGGGCTGGCCCTCTGAACTCTACTCTTTGGTCATGAGAAGAACATGCCTTGAATAACCATTGGTTCAAGGAAGATGAAAGAAATGAGCTGCAGATCTAGCTTTAACCCATGGTTTGGAGCAATCTCAGCCAAACTTAGGCTATATCAGCCAAACCTCAGCAAAGTGAGAAATAAATGTTCATTGCAGCACGTCACTGAGATTGTGTGATTGGTTGTAACATTAGCAGACTGATACAACATTGAACTCTTTGTCATGGCAGAGTGTTCCCATGTCAGTAAATATTTCTGACCAACCTTATAAACTACTTGTTTGCCCTTTCTAGTCCTACATCCTTGAAAAGCACTCCCTTATATAGTCTCCTGGTTCCTGTGCTTATTTTTTTGCCAGGTTTAGCATTTTTGGGGGCGTGTAAGTGACTTTTTTTCTTAAAGCAGAGACTGTATTTCCCTATTTGGATTATGCCTGGATTTGTCTTGAATGTTTGCCCAGAGGCAAGAAATAATGAAGGCGTGACTCTTGAGAGCTTCTTTGGAGGTTCTAGCAGGGGAGCGCAGCTACTCGTATACCCTTGACCGAAGACTGGTCCTCCTCTAGCGGGGATGGTCGTCCTCTTTGACTGAGCACGCAGCTTCGGGAGGGATGCACATGGAGCAGTGAGGGAGGAGGGGGACACCTGTCGTCCTCTTTGACTGAGCACGCAGCTTCGGGAGGGATGCACAGGGAGCAGTGAGGGAGGAAGGGGACACCTGTCGTCCTCTTTGACTGAGCACGCAGCTTCGGGAGGGATGCACATGGAGCAGTGAGGGAGGAAGGGGACACCTGCCTAGCCAGCCAGATCAGCTGAATCAACCCTGCGACAGATGTTGCAGCCAGATCGCCCTCGCATCCAGGGGTTACTCTTGAGGAAGATAAACATCATGTTGCAAGGCACCTGACTCTGGAAAGTCCTTTTCAGAAAAGAGAAGCTCGCTTTCCTCTAGCAAGGAGAAAGGACTTCTGACAGTCAATAGGTTCAGTGGACTCGGGGGCTTTAAGATCATTGGCTCTTCAACACAAATGTCCCCCTTCCAGATCTGAGTCCCACTCTTCTCCTGTTACAACCCTGACTTTGACAGTGGAGAATTTTTAAGGCTGTGCATTAAGTTTCTTTTGTAGTTCTGCCACTTTTATCATTAAGAAATGAAGTACAAGAAGTCTGTGACATAAATTGTTTCTATGAATTAGGCCCTTACTATCTTTCTTACATTATTTTACTTAGTTTTCCCAATACATTATAAAGTCAGGGTAACTATCATCCTTATGTTTAAAGGAAAAAAAATAAAGTTTACAGAGATAAAGTAACTTGAAGAAGACCTTAGCCAATAGGTAGCAGAGTGAAGATTTGAATAATTAGGTCCATTTGACTTCAAAGCCCACACAATGATATGTGGAATGACCATGGACATGAAAATGAATGAAGTACAGAAACAGTTCCTTATTTTACCAAAAGTATTCAAAACCAAAAATAATTAAATGGAAATTAAAAACAAAGCAAGTACAGATGTTTGAAGGGGGAAATATCATTGTTAGAAACTGACAGGGTTTAAAGAGCCAGGTATTGTGAGAGGTATAACACATGTAGATAGGGCAGTCAGTCACACAGTAGGAAAGAAATTAAAATTAGTGAACACTTAGTAAGTTCCAGACACTACCCCACATGCTTTCATATATATATATATATATATAATTTAACCTTGACAATATATTATTGATCTAGGTATTGTCCAGAACTAGTAGGTGAGGGAGCAGAGTTTGGGCTCAGCTCTGACTTCAATGCCTATGTTCTTTCTACTAGAGTCACATTAATCTAAGTGTGGTCCTTGGACCAGCATTATCAGTATCACCTAGCAGCAACAACCTGGCGGTTGTTAGAGGTGCAGAATTTTAGGCTCAACCCAGACCTTCTGATCAGAATCAGTATTTTAACAATATTTTCAGTTGAGTTCTGTGCACATTAAACTCTGAGGAGTACTACACCATTACATATAATTTCAGCACATGTGGACTTGGAGAACTTAAATGTTTAACAATGAACCCCCCAGGAAATCTGTCTTCATAGAAGCTTGGTAAATAGTAAGATGTTTAAATCTCTCGGTGGTCTTAAAACAAGATCCAAATGGGGCTAAATGTTATAGAAATCAAGCTAATTTTATCTCTAGCTCTTTATTCACACAGGCAAACCTTGAGTTACTTGAATAAGTTATAGTGAAGGATATTTAAAAGAAGCCTCCATGCCCTGAACTCTGTTTAGGGCAAGACTTCAGATAATAAGAAATGTTCCTTGTCATTAATGAACTTTTAATATAAATGTAAAATATAAACTTAGATAAAAGAAAAAACATGAACAAACCAACAAGAAAGCACACAAGACAGGATATAGAATAGCAGCAGACAGATGACAGAGGTGTGGGTTTTATAGAAGTTCCTGGAGGCCTCAGTTGGCAGAGCCACATGAGTTTACACCATAAGGCTTCTTGCAAAGTGATTCTAGTCAGAGGTTTGAAGGAAGAACTGTGGTTCCTTAGACAGCAAGTACTAAGCATTTCAGTAAAGGGAAATGCCACAAAATAGTTGCTTTGAGATGAGGCCAAGAAAACCATGATTCATAGATAGAAGTGAAGGTGTTTATCTGGAGCATAGAAGATGAGTTGAGGCCAGATTCAGCTAACGGTCCGTGTTTGACTGAGTGTATCATGATTAAGAAGAGAAAGTAAGAAGTAGCTGGGAAAGAAAGGAAAGGAAGAGGAGAATGGGATATACACAAGTATTAGTCAGGGACAGAGACTGAGGGAAAGAGACTGATTAATTTATTTTAAGAGATGGACTGGCAACATACAGGAAGAATTCCTTCATCTTTGCGGAGCCACTCCACTCCCTTTTTAGGGCCTTCAAATGATTGGATGAGGCTAACACACATTATAGAGGGTAATGAGTTTATTCAAAGTCCGCTGATTTAAATGTTAATTACAAAAACATTTTAAAAGATAACTACAAAACAACATCTAGAATGGCATTTGACCAAACTACTGGGCATCATAGCTTTGACAAGTTGGTACATAAAATTAACCATCACAGCATATATAGAGGCACTAAAATTTTCTAAGGAATCCTTTCAAGTCTGTTGGAGTAGGGTGATTATAGCCAACTGCCTCCATCAGCAGTGGAGAGTGTGGCCAGTGAGGTTGAATTGATTATTATGATGATTCAAAAATGTTTTCTAACTATATTTTGACTATTAGGCTGATATTGATAGATATTCAGTGTCAATATCACAGAAAATGATGTGATATGTGCATTTTATTCAGTAACATTAGAGTTCTTTGTTCGGTTCTGAATGCCATGATTTGAACAAAGCAGAGTTCATTCAGAGTAGAATGTCCAGAATAGGTTATCCTTAAAACAAGAAGATTTTGGAGGATGCAATATTTGGTTGTGTTGGACAACATAAAAGGGAGCTAAACTGATCCTATGTTGCTCCAGAGGACTGATGAGGACCAATGGATAGGAGGCACATGTTGTCAGTAGAACTTCTTGGCAAGCAGAACTTCATATAGGCAAGCTGACTGTCTAGAGGAGCATTTGCGAAAGCAATGAGCTGAATCCGGCATATGCTCTCTCAGAGGTAACACGGAGGTGATTCCTGAGTGGTGGTTCAGGTTGAAAAGATGACCATTCATGTGTATTCTGCCTTTAAGATGCTGTGTTCTAAGGCAGTGCCTTTGCTTAGTCATTTTGCTGCCTATTCTCTGACTAAATAAATATTTGAGTATGAACTATGTAAAAAGAACCCAGAAAACGTTGGGAGCATTTATCGGCTCTTTTGATCTCTCTGTTTGCTTTAGATCAGCAGTTAAGAAAGGAGTAGAGTGGTGGGCCTAAGAGTAACTTATTTTCCTCATGCTTCTCTGAATATTCCAAATTTTCTACCATGAATGTGTATTAATGTTATTTTTAACAAGGCAAAGCAAGTGGGGCCAAGTCTACAATCTACTTTATGGTGACCACAAATGACCCTGTGTATAGAAGTCTTTCCGGCCCTTAGAATAGTGAAGGGGTCTGAGAGAGAGCAGCTGGGAGAGAAGAGGAGCCAGAACTTTGCGTAACCTCTTATTTTTTTTAAAAAAGTCTCATCGTGGTTTTGACCAGTATTTTTTAGTATACAGCTATTCCAGGCCCCCTATTTTCTGGCAGATTCATAACACCAAAATTAAAATGTGATTTTGCTTCCCTTTCTTAAGTTGGAAATGCCCAAAACTCAAATGTCCCCGGGTGTGTCAAGGGGATTTAAGCCTGGAAGGTGATGGAGACTCTCTTCAATGCTCCCTTTTCTGTGATATGACAGGAAGTCAAGGCACTGGGGCTGGCTAAGACTATCAGACTTTGGGAGTTACAGTAGGGATACGGAGGTTAGCTGCAGAGAAAGCTTCTGCAGGAAAACAGATTTTGCACTTGCATACCTTTATTCCAGACTGGAGAGATCCCCAAACAGATAGGAGAACACACTGGGAGGAAGCGAGCGGACTATACCCTTAGACCAAGGACTTTATGTGTCTCTCCACTGCAGTTTGCCTAAAAATGGGCAGCACAGCTCACTGCTGGTTAGTTTTCCTTTGAAAGAGACCCTGTTGGAGATACTGCTTCCAGGGACATGAGAGCTTGAGCACCAATATCTGGTAGAATTTACTGCTGGCTAAGTGTTCATAAATCCTAAGAAAGAAAGACTTGCAGCAACAGATTGCATCAAGACTTGAGAGAACTGTTAGGAGTAGAATCCTGCAACTTCTCTTAAGGCTAGTGAGGTTTTATTTCTGTACATTTCCCAGATGGTCAACTAAAAGTTGGCTGCGATTTTTCAAGCGCCATGACTTGGTATCAAATGGTACTAAATAATAACCGGCCAGTAGACTTCATCTCAATTTTGCTTTTTTGATTCACTAGAAAAAAAAGTTTATTTCACTTATCATTTATGTAGTATATTTAATAGCACACACTTAAACTTTGAAAAATGAGCCCAAGACTTCCTTAATTTTGAAGATAAAGCATTAAAGAAATAAATGAAATAGGAAAATTCTTTAACAATACCCAAATCAAAGACAGAGAAATTTCACTACTTTCCTGGTGTAAGGATGACCTGATTGTCCTGCTGAGGCTGAGACTTCCGTGCCAACTAGAGGATGAGATTTAAGGGAGGTCAAGGCAGAGCAGAAAGATGAGTCACTGGAACTTTCCCTCTGTCTTACTGCTTATGAGGCTTGAGGCTAGAACCTGGCAAGTTGCTTGCTTTTGCTATATTGTAACTTTTGTTGTCTAGTTTATTGTTGATGGTTCTGATAAATATAGATTTGCCTTGATGGACAAAATTGTCATGAGGATTGAATTATTAAGATGTGTAAAGTATTCCAAACAGAACTTGGCATATAATAAGTGTTCAATAAACTATCATCGTTGCCTCAATCCAATTATCAGTGCCCCTCCTATGTTTTTTCTCAGTTGCATAACTTGCTGTTTTATTATCCTGGATGTTTGTCTTTCAATTTGGTGGGTAAGGGACCAAGAGGAGAAAACAGAAGAGAAAGGAGGGTAAGAATTAGCCCTCAATGTAGGATTTTTTTTTTTAGAGTATGATTACTGCTTATAAAATGCATTATTAGTTGGTGTGTGAAGGAAATAGATTCAGGAACTTTTGAGCATTGGTGAACACCCTTACATATTTGCGGCAAGTATATTCAGTTTTTGCATAAACATACATTTCATAAACACAAATTTGCATAACCACAAATGAAAACCTAATAAATGCAGCAATAGAAAAGAGAAGATGACACTAATATTTCTGAACTGCTGCCTCGTTTGTTCTTGGCGTAGGTCCTAATATCTTGCAAGTCTACAAGGGTATGCACACATTGTCCATTTGAATGGCTATTTCAGTCAACTCGGTCTACTGATATTAAATGTATTTTACTTAAATGCATATTCTCCTACCTTTGACTTGGTATTCAAAACATCAGTATTAGTTTTCATATAAATTTTGACTCATTTAACAGACTAGGATGGAGGCTTGTGTCTGAAATACTGAATTTTACACATAGTTTAGTTACAATATATTTTTTTCCTTGTAAAAGGAATAACTTCTGAAGAGGTAATATAAATATGGGGAAGGGTCTGGCCAAGCACAGTGGTAGCTCACACCTATAATCCTAGCACTTTGGAAGGCTGAGGCTGGTGGATCATGTGAACCCAAGAGTTTAAGACCAGCCTGGACAACATGGTGAAACCTCATTTCTGCGAAAAATACAAAAATTAGCCAGGCATGGTGGTGCACACCTATAGTCCCAGCTACTCAGGAGGCTGAGGTGGGAGGATTTCCGGAGGCTGCAGTAAGCCATGATTGTGCCACTGCACTCCAGCCTGGGTGACAGAGTGAGATCCTATCTCAATAAAAAAAAAATAAATACAGGGATCTTTGGCATTTTTATAAAACTCATCACTCTATTTTTTTAATGAGGCTTTTCTTTTTTCTTTGAGTTTATTATTTGATTTTTTTATTTTTTTTGGCTCACTGCAGCCTTCACTTCCTGGGCTCAGGTGATCCTCCCACCTCAGCCTCCTGAGTAGCTGGGACCACAGGTACACACCTTCATGCCCAGAAAATTTTTTGTATTTGTAGTAGAGGCAGGGTTTTGTCATGTTGTCCAGGCTGGTCTCAAATTCATGGGCTCAAGTGATCCTCCCACCTCAGGCTCCCAAAGTGCTGGGATTACAGGCATGAGCTACCGCACCACACCTCTTATTTGATTTTTTGAAAAATTACTTAAGAACTCTATGTCTGTGTTACCAAGGGAAATAATAAACTAAAATTAACTCTTTCTTCCTCCTCTCTATTCCTTTTCCACCCCTCTGCCCCCCAGCCTAGTTATCTAACAGTAAAAGACTGTTATATATCTCTACCTTATTGCTCAGACACATCCACACAGTATATACACGTATACATAGTGTTTTCTACGTTTTGTTTTGTTTTTGTTTTTGTTTTTATTTTTGTTTTGAGACGGAGTTTGACTCTTATTGCCCAGGCTGGAGTGCAGTGGCACAATCTCGTCTCACTGAAACCTCCGCCTCCCAGGTTCAAGCAATTCTCCTGCTCCAGTCTCCCAAGTAGCTGGGATTACAGGTGTGCACCACCACATCCAGCTAATTTTGTATTTTTACTAGAGATGGGGTTTCTCCGTGTTAGTCAGGCTGGTCTCAAACTCCTGACCTCAGGTGATCCGCCCGCCTCGGCCTCCCTAAGTGTTGGGATTACAGGCTTGAGCTACCATGCCCGGCCGGGTTTGTTTTTTACTGAAGGAGGATTATATTACAAGTATTACATTAAAAGTACCTTTTTCACTTGACAATGCAAGGCAAAATGATTTTTGACCTAGTAGTTTGGGTGAAACAATTGCCTGGACCTCCCAAAGTACTGAGATTACAGGCGTGAGCCACTGTGCTCAGTCACAGAAGTTATACTTCTAAAATTATGAAAGCTTAAAATTCTCACCAAGACTTTTGGGACAGTGCACAGTATGTTGCATTACATGCAGAAATAAAAGATATGTATGTATACACACATGTCGTCATTTTTGTACAAGTTTATGTATGTGTATGATAGATCTTGTATATAGTGACAACCTAATATAGTCCAATGGACAACTGGGATGGAGATAAGGCCAATTGTGGTACTGTTGTAAAGTGATTGGATAAATTTTTCACTATATAATCCATTTCAGTGTTTAAATAGTTTTTAACTTTGTGCGCATTTTAAAAACAGAATAGTATGAAAAAATATTTTAAATGCTGTGTGTAGAAATAGTTTGTGTGGGACTTTTTAGTGCAAGATTATTAAGCAGGCCATTTAATATAGTTTTGCCCATCACCAACACATCAAAAATGAAAGGAACCCACTTGTGGAATGGGCACACCAATGAGATACTCCAAATACTCTCCCAGCTAAATATTTCTGCCTTGCAGTAAGGAATCTCATGAGCTAACAGGGAGAAAGAGGTGAGCAGAGAGTCCTGTCCCCAGAAGTAAAGTACTGAAATCCAGTTACCATCCCATAGGGGTATAAGAATTCTGAGATATGGCTGGGTGCAGTCGCTCATGCCTGTAATCCCAGCGGGGAGATCACCTGAAGTCGGGAGGTTGAGACCAGCCTGATCAACATGGGGAAGCCCTGCCTCTACTAAAAATACAAAAAATTAGCCGGGCATGGTGGCACATGCCTGTAATCCCAGCTGCTAGGGAGACTGGGGCAGGAGAATCGCTTGAACCTGGGAGGCAGAGATTGTGGTGAGCCGAGACCACACCACTGCACTCCGGCCTGGGCAATGAGAGTGAAACTCTGTCTCAAAAAATAAATAAATAAATAAATAAATAAATAAATAAATAAATAAATAAATAAATAAAATTAAAAATTTTAAACATAAAAATACAAAAATTAGCCGGGCATGGTGGCCTGTGCCTGTAGTCCCAGCTACTCGGGAGGCTGAGACAGGAGAATCGCTTGAACCCAGGAGTTGGAGGTTGCAGTGAGCCAAGTTTGCACCATTGTACTCTAGCCTGGGTGACAGAGTGAGACTCCGTCTCAAAAAAAAAAAAAAAAAGAATTCTGAGATATCTGTAAATTTCTACATTTGCTACTTATTTAAAATTCTCTGCTTTCCCCCTTAATTGTAAGCAGCAAACTACATGAAACAGAAGAGATCTTGTCATTGCTGACACTCAGAGAGGAATGATCAGAGGTCCTTGCCTACTCTGTAGCAAGGATTGGGTGAGGGTGGTGATATTGGAGAACATCCAGGGAAGACAATGGGTGCAGCTAGAGAAAAGAAGAGCAAGTTGAGGCCCCATGGCTTGCGAACAAGAAGAAAATACAGTCCTGGATTAGAGGAGTGGTCCTAGGATTTAGTAGTTTCATGCTTTTCCTCTATCCATGATGCCTGAGTGATACATCTTTTTACTTTAGATCTGTCAGGCTTCTGCTCCTCGGCCCCCTCTTGTGGGTAAGTATTTCCATCACTACAATTGCTTTCTGCAGTGATCACTCTCTACTCCATATTCCTGCTCCATCAAGTTCTTTCTCCTCTTGAAGCATTATAGACTAACCAGAGGGCCCCAGGGATCTCCGGACCACACTCGGGAGAAGCTCTGGCTCAAATGATGCATGACTAGGAAATAAAATACAGTATATCAAATAGTTGTCCTCACTTATCATATCCAAATGGTGACAGTTACAAGGAAAAAAATTACAGAAAACCTAGTAATACAATATACTTGCCTTAAATATTACATCACCTTTCAGGAAAAGCAGTCTCATTTTTATGGTGTATGGGATGTATCTTAGTTAAGTGAGTTCTTTGTCCTTGGGTTTTGAGCTGTGGTATGCCATAGTTGAAAAATGGAAGTGTAACAGGCATTTCACTGTACTCAAAAAGTGGGTAACACCTCTCATACTTTGTGTAAGCAACTTCTGCAGTTTTCTTTTTCTGTTGGGTAGAGTAGAGGCATTTCCATAAAACCATGAAATCATTGAGTACAATTATTGTAGGTCATTTTGTAAATAATAATCTGGTTTGTAGCGAGTCTGAATCTCCCAACATTTTTGTTTATAGAGTCTGAATTTGACTAGAATGTGAGTGGAATTCAGTGGTAAATTGGCCATTTTTCCATCAGTAGCAGCAATGAAACTTACACATTCTAGTGAAAACATATCAGATTTCTGCACTGTAACACACAAATGCACATATTACTTTCCAAGAATGTCGTTTATCTCTGACAATATACATGTGTGCGTTTGGAGGAAGAAGCTATATGTAGATTTGTGAGTTCATAGAGAGAAAGAGAATTTTTCTTTTGTGGTAGATAAACAACATATATATCCTAAATCTTGTTAATAGGCTGCTATGGACTGAACTGTGCCCTCCCTCAGATTCACATGTTGAAGTCCTAATCCTCAGTGTGGCTGTATTTGGAGATAGGGCCTATAAGAGGTAATTAAGTTTAAATGAGGTCATGAGTGTGGAACCCTGATGATAAGATTAATGTCCTTATAAAGAGAGAAATCTCCCCCACCCACTGGCGGACCTTGTGCACAGAGGAAAGGCCATGTGACAACATAGCCAGAAGTGGCCTGCAAGCCAGTAAAAGCGCTTTACCAGGCCTTGATCTGGCACTTCTGGCCTCCTGAACAGGGAGAAAATAAATTTCTATTGTTTAAGCCACCCAGTATGGTACTTTGTTATGCCAATCCTAACATTAATGTATAGGCCAAAGAAATATTCTGGGAAATAACAGAGTCCTGTGTAGAAATGAACTTTAGAAACACCCTAAGATATGCATTTTGAAACATTTTGCCAACATGAAATATTTTCACTATTTAATTTTTGTTTCAAAATTTGCCATCTTAAAAGTTCAAAATATTTTAATATAGTACCTTCTAGATAATCTGCTCATAAGAACTAGTAAATTCATTATATAATTCATCAAATCGCTAAGCTTTTTATTCAGAAAGAAAGATTATTGGAGAACTAACCCTTTGGCGGATTGCAAAGGATCAGAGTTGAATCTAATGTAGAAGATTTTTAGCAATGCTTTGGCTGTATCTCCATGAAGTAACCAAACTAAAGAGCCTGTGCATCATTTTTTCCCATCTTTGAGAGCTCAGTGTAAAGAGATGAGCCATTGAGAGCTCTGATAATAGATGCAACCATTCCAAATTCTTGACTGCATGATTTATTTTTCAGACCTCTAATGATGCTCTTCAATCTTAGGGTAATTGGAATAGTTTTATTCGTTAGCAATCTTTTCCCAGCAGATTTTTTAAGTGTAGTAGGGTATGTCTGTTTGTCTCCATCTCAACCCCTACATTTCTATCTGCCTCTAGATCTGTATCATGTGCGAGTGTTCCTTAAAGCCATTTTCCTGAGAGATGCTGGTGCCTAGTTTTAAATGTGCCACAACCCCCCTCTCCGTCTATGCCTCACTAAATCTGTTTTCTACTTGATCTAGAGTAAATTGAAATCTTGAAATTAAAGTGCAAGTTGGTGACTTGCCACATACTCCAAAAAGCATGACAAAATCGAGAGAAATCAATGGAGGAATAAAGAAGCATGACCAATTTTGTCTCAAAATATTCTTTCACAGCTGAACCACTTGCTGATAGGACAGTTGTTTGATTCTGAGACCCCTCATTTGCTCTATTTTCCAATTTAGGTATTGCTGATTTGAAATGCACCAATGTCTCAAGTTCAATGCAGCAAAGATCTGGAATCCTTCTCTTCTTTGAGGAAAGTGAAGGACCCCTCATGCACTGGCTGTGACCAATCAAGTTTTTCTTGATGCCAAAAAATTAAACACAGTAAGGCCAGACCCTGTCAGCAACGAGTTGATTGCTTTAAATAAGGGAGATTTCCTGAATGTTTAAATTGAAACTTCGACTTTGATTAAAGCAAAGAGAAGTACCAGGATGGCTTCCTAACTATTTAGTTCCTAAAATTCCTGTGAGGTCTGGAGATGACAAATTCAATTCTGATGTGCTGTGTTTTACACTCTGCAGACTGTAGTAAAAGGGAAAACTAATCAAGCTTGGGTTTCCCATGGGCTCAGCTTTAAGATGTTTTCCTATTTAAAGCCATGGAAATATGTTAAAACCCACATAGGCACAGTGAAGTTTATATAAGGCAAAATCTATGAGACTGTGTTTTTGTACAGTGTGCATATTTTGATTTTTCATTATTTTTGGTTTGTTTAATGGCTTATTTTGTTTAAAATTATATTCTTACAATAGATTTATAATAAAAGATTGGAAAGAATGGTTTACAAATATGTTTATACATATATTATACATATATACAATTTATATTGTAAAGTGGTTATGTTGTCAAGTAGAACACATTCACTTGAATTTAAAATTTTTATTAAAAATAAAAAATAGAAAATTGATTAATCACAGACATAAAAATGCATGGCAATATATCCAGTCATGTCATGATACAAAGTAAGGATTTATTTTTAGAGCCAGTGCCATTATTGTATAATTAAAAATACCAATTACAATGTAAAAATCATAACATGAGAATAAATGGGAAAGGAGAGTAAATGAATACAATGTCAACTAAACAAACTAGACATTTCATATATAAACAAAGGATTGAATTTTACATAAACCATTGTTTGTAAACAAATGATAATTAAAAGTAGTGCTTTCCATTAGAAGATAGAGCAAGGGACCCTTGATTCTTCTGTTTCATTTTAACCTGGTCATTAGGCCAGTTTTTCATTAAGTTTTACGTCTATGAAATTGTAGTCAAAACCAAAATCTTGTAAGGAAGTTAAAGATGTTACATGTGTATGTGTTTGTACATACACCCTATCGTCTATCTGCCTGTTTATCTATTTACTTATATCTGTAGTTTTTTGGGGTTGATGACTGCTTGTTTTTAGAACATTAGAAACAAAATGACTATTCACAGTGAACAACTCAGGCCATAGAAAAATGGAGATTTCTTCATGAATATATACAGGAAATTTATTAAACTTAATCTTTGGATCTTTTCTCAAATTTAACACACAGTAAACACAATGAAAAGACTAAGTGTCTTTCTGATCCTCACAATGTGACACAATTTTATATTTTCACAAGGAGTATAGTACTCAATTTATGGAGATAAATTCATTCTTTCAGATCACATTAACTAAATGATTTTTTTTTTTTAATCTCCTGAAAGGGTGTAGCCAAAATATGTGTTCACCAATAGCATTCATGGCTTTCCTTATATCTATGTAAGATGATGGAATGAACATATTTAACTCATTTGTCCATACACAACAATTTTACACTTAAATAATCAACGTTGGGGGTCTTCCTCTTTGTGTGTTAGCTTTGGAAGAGGTGATACTGAGTCAAAATTTAATTCACTAGGGGCTTAATGGAAGTGGCAGAATCAAACTTTTAGCCTTTGTCTAGGAAGCTGGTTTATTTCTACAGGGAAAACTAGACATGGTTTAGTTAAGTCCTTTGAAAGTTCAAAGCTTCCTTGATTTTGAACGAGTGACTAAGATTTTGAAATTTTATCATATTTTCACTAATAATTCACATAATACAAGAAATCTTGAAGTTTATTGATTTATTATTTATTTATGGTGGTTGATTTATTTTGATTCTCAAATTTTATAGATGAGGAAATTGAGACCCAGAAACTTGCAATGCATTTTTGGTCCTGCAGGCAGTCAGTGGCAGGCCAGGAACAGTCCTTGACACTGGTCTTTGGCTTTCTGAACTGAAGTCCATCACTACCCCACCACCTCCCTTCCCATGATTACTCAACATTTGTCATTAAAATCACGCAACACGAGAGAAGAAAGTATCCTAAAACATGAAAATCACGATAAGAAATTTAAAATTGTTTTGGAAGAGCTTTTATTTTTCCTAAAAAGCCTTTATCAACAGTTTATATAGGCCAGATGCGGTGGCTCACGCCTGTAATCCAAGCACTTTGGGAGGACGAGGCGGGTGGATCATCGGAGGTCAGGAGTTTGAGACCAGCCTGGCCAGCATGGTGAAACCCTGTCTCTACTAAAAACACAAAAATTAGCCAGATGTGGCGGTGTGCACCAGTAGTTCCAGCTACTCAGGAGGCTGAGGCAGGAGAATCACTTGAACCTGGGAGACAGAGGTTGCAGTGAGCCGAGATCATGCCACTGCACTCCAGCCTGGGCAACAGAGTGAGATTCTGCCTCAAAAAAAAAAAAAAAAAAAAAAAGAAAACAGAAAAAAAAAACAAACAGTTTATATAAAGGGTGGATGCACAATTACAATTGGATTGCCTGTACAATCATTTTACATTTTTTTAAACAAAATATAAAAGCTTTTAAACAAACAAAAATAAAAGTTCAGTAATAGAAAAATGCAATTTTGACAAACCTTTCCACTATAGTTAAGTATAAACTTGGCTCTTGTGGTCTTTGAGGAATTCATACTTGTGTTAGAAGAGAAGTTAAGGACATATTTATGTGAATACCAAATGAGCTGTTTCAGAAACAAATAAACTCTATCTTTTTGAAATGAGAATGTCTGAACACACGATTATAGATCTGGTTGGTTTTGATCTTTAGAAGTCCATTGCATGCTCTCCTTCTGCCAAACTACACTAGAAACTGTTGTTATTGCTGATGAGCAGTTTGACTCTACCACTATAATATAAATGTTAGTTTAAAGCTCCTTATTTTCTTTATGAACATATTCATTTGGATTGATAGAAAGTGACTGCATTTCACCCAGAGAACTGCTTGGTGGGAACGGTTTTTGGTTTTGTACAGTGGCAAATATCTGGAGTCAAAAATACTTTTATGATAAAATCATATTAGACTGTTAGGTAATTGGTAGGAAAATGCTGTTGAACATTATTTAATTTCTTGTTAAGTTTAATGGGAGTTTTTTCTCAGATTATAGTATAAGACTTAAATTGGGTTATCTTTTCTGTTATCTCAAAAAATGGGGTTTTTACTGTTTTTGCTGTTTGGAGCTTATTTAAATGATACAAAATTTTTCATTTGATCCTCCAGCCCAGAAGGTCAACACTAATAGTCTTGTTTGGTTTAATAATAGCATCCCTTGCTGTGTTAAGAATTCTGTAGATCTGCGCTGACTAATAAGACAGCCCCAACCATATGTGACTAGTGAGTACCTAAAATTCGACCTGTTTGAATTGAGGTATGTGCGCTAAGTTGAAGATATATACTGGATTTCAAAGAGTTAGTATGAAAAAAGGAACATAAAATATCTCATCATTTTTGATTATTAATTACATTTTGAAATAACATTTGTATACATTTAATTAAATAAAATATATTGTTAAAACAAATTCCTTTTCCTTTTTTGCTTTCTTGTAATATGACTACTAGAAAATGAAAAATTACATATATGTCTCACGTTGTACATCAGTTATAATAGTGTTGCCAGGTATAGTCATTTCCATACATAGAATCCATGTCACTTCTTCTGAAGTATATTCTTAGAAAAGCCAAATTGGAAATGAATCGCCTAAACCCCATCCTGATGTATACATAGGCATCACATAGAAGTCAGTGGGCACTCGATCCACACCTCAGAGTTGAAATTTCTCTCAACAGGTTCTGTTATAAACAGAAGAATCATTGAGTTAATTTACAAGCTAAACTCAGTGGTTGTTTAGTCTTCTCTCTTTAGATTTTTCTTAATCTATGAGAATTTTTGTTTAAATTAGATATGTTTTTCTCTCCATTTTTCCAGGAACAGAACTGGCATAACAGACCACTGTAGGTGATAATAGATTCTCCAGTCTTTGTTCAATATCAGAATTATCATTGCCTTACTTGAAACAGCTGAGAAAGACAGATGTTAGGGTGATCTAGTTGCAATCTAGCTGCTCCATAGATGGTCTTTTTTTTTTTTTTTCACAAGGTGGAGAAGCACAATCCCAGTATGCCAGTATCTGTGTAGTGGGAAACACAAACAAGCCAAGCTAAACCTAGAATCGAATAAAAGGAGTGACCCTACCAACCTTGACCTCTCTTTGAACTTGCTCCTGAAAGATGCAAATAACCATCTAGTTGAATGTGGATGAGATGTAAGATTTTGTGGGGTCGCATCCAGTCTCTTGTTTATCTTTTATCCTTCACATGACACTGGCACCATGTCAAGTATGCATACATTAGGAGTTTAGGACATTTTTGTTAAATTGAATTGAATCATTCAGAAATATGAATTAGCTTAACAAAAAAGATGTTTTAGGGAGATCATTTTTAATAGAATAAAGAAAAAGAACTAAGAATAGGCACCAAAATGTAAACTTCCTTCTAAATTGTCTAGTTTAACTTTCATGAATATTACGTATTTAATTTAACCAACTTTAGTTAGAAAAGAAAGAAGAGGTTTTCATGCTCTTTGAGGCTTGTGTATACCACTTACCAGAACACCAGAGCTTCTGTCAGTCAATAGCACATGCAAAATTTATCAAGTATGTTGCTTCACATAGAGGTTACTCTGTCATTACTAGCTAACTTGGATCTGCCAGATAATTTTTTTATGGAAGTGTGTACTGCCAAAAAAGAGGTGTCCCTTGATTGATGGCCACAGCTGACCTAAATGCTCAAGGATCACATTGTAATAACCCCTTTATCATATATTAACCACAAAACCCAAGTCCAAATAGTTATAAGGGTTTTGTTGAAACCCACAAAACCTGGGAAGGCCAGAGACTGGAAGGATTTTTATCCTTTCCACAACCCAATGACATCCCACAGCCTCTGCGTGAGATTGGGTATCTGATTTTCAGCCCCTGAGAACAGACACACTGAAAAGCCCGTGGTATTGAAGGTTCATTCATAACACCAATATTTTCTTCTTTTCCTTTGGTTTCGCCTATTTTTAAAATCCACTTTAGCTTAAAAACGTGAGGTATAATCATAATATTTTAAGCCATAAAAATGAATATACATACAGTTTACTGGGAATGTAAGCCAGACCAACAATATTTCATAAAAGTGGTTTATATAATTTCATTTCCTTTTTTATTTGGTAAATGCCAATTTGTAAAGGGAGAAAAAGAAAGTGAGAATGAAAATCTCCATGTTTTTGAAGTACATGGAAGTCAGCAAGATTGACTGTAATGGCTACTCAAGCCTATGTGGTCTGCCATATGTTATTCTAATTTTCTTTGTGGTCTAAATGACAAGCTGCATTGAAAGTGCCTAAGGAGTATCAAGAGGGTTTAAAGCAACAAAATCTCAGATTTGGTTCTTGTATGTTTGAAGAAAAAGAGACTGGTAACTTAGTCAATGTGGCCATTGAGAGATTTGAAGTAGATGCATACATCTTGACTAAGCTCATTTCTGAGTTTATCTTCTGTTTAAGAATAAAGGATAAGGATGGTATATTAGTTCTAGTCTAATATTTGTCAGATAGAAAGCTAGAATTATGCAGTCATGTGCTGCATAAAGACATTTAGGTAAAAAACAAGTGACATATATGAAGGTGGTCCCATAAGACTATAATGGAGCTGAAAATTTTCTATTGCCTAGTGACATCATAGCTGTCATAATGTTATAGGACAACATATTACTCATGCAAAACTATGATGGAAAAAAAAAAAACAAGCAAAGCATCATGGACGTATTTCTGAAAAGTGTAACATTTCCTGCAGATGAGCCCCAGACAGGTGCTTGAGGAGGTCTTACAGAAGAAGACATCGTTATCATAGGAGAGGACAACTCCATGTGTGTTATTGCCCCTGAAGACCTTCCAGTAGGACAAAAGGTGGAGATGGAAGACCACAATGTTGTTGATCCTGACCCTGTGTAGGGCTAGATAACTTGGTACATTTTTGTACAACTGTACAAAGTGTTTGTGTTTTAAGCATAGTGTTATCACGAAAATGTCAAAAAGTTTAAAAAATTAGAAAGCTCATAAAGTAAAAAAGTTACAGTAAGCTAAGGTTAATTTATCATTAAAATATAAAAAGTAAATTTAGTGTAGTCTAAATGTATCATGTTTATAAACTCCACAGTAATATACAGTGATGTCTTAGGCCCTCATATTCACTTATTACTTATTTACTCACCCAGAGCAACTTCCAGTCCTGCAAGTTCCATTCATGGTAAGTTTCCTACACTGGTGTAACCCTTCTTTATCTTTTATATCATATTTTTGCTGCACCTTTTCTATGTTTAGCTATGTTTAGCTACAAAAATACTTACCATTATATTATAGTTGCCTACAGTATTCAGTACAGCAGCATCCTGCATGGGCTTGTAGGCTTCAGAGCCATAGGCTGTACCATAGAGCTTAGATGTATCGTAGGCCATGCCATCTAGGTTTGTGTAAGAAAAGTATACTCTGATGATCGCACAATGATGAAATCTCCCAGTGACCTTTCTCAGAATGTGTACCCACTGTTAAGTGACACATGACTGTTTTCGTATCCAGGTAAGTAAATCAGACACCTCCATAAACTATTTCTCTCTCATCTGTCTGTCATTAAGGTTCTTTCCTCCCTCCCTCCCTTCCTTCTTTCCTTCTCGCCTTCCTTCCTTCCTTCCCTTCCTCCTTCCGCCCTCCCTCCTTCCCTTTCTTCCCTCCTTCCTCTCTCCCTCCCTTCCTTCCTTCCCTCCTCCTTCTGCCCTTCCTCCCTCCTTTCCTTCCCTCCTTCCTCCCTCCCTCCCTCCCTTCCTTCCTTCTTCTTTCCCTCCCTTCTTCCTTCCTTCCTTCCTTCCTTCCTTCCTTCCTTCCTTCCTTCCTTCCTTCCTTCCTTCCTTCCTTTCCTTCCTTCCTTCCTTCCTTCCTTGAAGCAGAGACAGAGAGGACCACAGCTTGGATCAATTTGAGAGAAGCAGAATTAGAAGATGAAAATACACAGAATTCTGAATGCGTGCACTGGGCTAATGTGTTCAGATCTCCTCGGGGGTAAAGCCTATGCTTTGACATATTATTTTAAAAGGATGAAGTATTCATAACCAGCTGTGTTTGGCACCACACACTTCTCTGTGTCATTGATGGCACTAAGTAGTGGTTATGCACCTGTATACCATCAAAGACTCTGTCATTATCCTCCACTCCATTTTGCTAAGGAACTGCTTTGACATCGTTACATGCTGAATAAACTTTATTTAGAAACGAATAATTTGTATATGCATTTTAGAAGATTAATTAGAGACATTTATTTATTAGAATCAGTCCACTAAGAGGAGAGTCTGCCAGATTTGAAGATATTTCTTGTATTTATAGAACTACAGGTGGAATGCTTGTTTATTATGCAATTATGCAGCAGTTTGTTGGCTATGCTGTAAATAACTTCTTTTATTTTTCTCTCCATTACCTACATTTCCCTCCTGGTGTTCCATGGACTACAGATGGCCAGTTATATGTCCCTGGTCTCTGCTAACTTGCAGCTTTGTTGTGACTTATTCCAAGAGAGTTTCATGACTTGACAAGGCCTGGCCCCTGCTCAAAGGGTCAGAGAAATAGCCTCATACATGGAAGCTATGTTTCAATGAAATCCTAGTCTTAATTTACCATCTGATATCTAATTCTCAACCGCAACAATTGCTGAAGTACTCAGTCAGGTTCAACAAGAAGCTGACCATGCAATCTCAAAATCTTTCTCAAAATTCAGCTAGATCATGGAAAAAAGCAAAAGACACTTCACAACCTATTCCATTAGAGGTTAAAACAAAGAATGCTAAGTTCTGTTTGGCAAATAACCTTGTGGTAAGGTTTACTCCATTGCCAATTTTTCTGTAAACAATCAAGCATTTAATTTCCAATGATTGATTCAGATGTCTTACTTGGAACAAATATTAATTAGATGGGCTATGATTACCAGTTTCTCACCCATCATATTTCTTAAACATAGACCTTCCACTGTCTTGCCTAGTAAATAATAAGATTGCAAAATTTGACCGCTACAGTACTTAGTGTCTATACACAAATTTTGGCACTTGATTGAATTGTTTTCTCTTTTCTTATTAGTTTATGAATGTAAGCCTTGTTTTCCTACTTATGACTACAAATCTGTCTTTTATGTCTTTTATTTTTCTTAATATCCACAGAAGCACAACATAGTGCTAAGGGTAGAGGTAAATGCTGGCAGAACTTGTTCAACGTACCTGAATGGCTCCTTCTGTTTTTGTACATGAAACTGCTCCCCATCAGTGGGTTTCACCATAGTGTGTGATATCTTTGCTGTCATTTTGAAATGTTGGTCCTCCTACTCATCCATCAAGATGAGCTTACATATCACCTCCTTTGGGAAGATTTCTCTGATCATCCTCCAAACAATTAACCACTCCCTCTGTGCCCCACTGTGTTTTGTGTATGCTTTGATTTCTGTTGTATACCCCCTCCTCTGTAACTGCCTTATTGTTTGTTGCAGTGTTTGTTTTGGCTACTGGAATGTGATTCGTTGGGAAGAGGGTCTTTATTATCAGCCTTTCATTTGGCTTAGCACAGTATAGCCGACATTTGTTGAATTGATAAATAGATGTGAATCACTAGACTTGTGCCATCTCTGATAAACTGGTGTTTATGTCTATCGATCTGCTTTTGGTGAAAATTCCAGTAGACTTTAAAGGAAATTCCATATGTTGTTTGATAGTTGAAGGTCTTTGTTGAACTTTATAATATTTACTTTATGTCGTGCCTTGGCACTAGTGTCTGTATATATATACTCTTTCTTCTAATATCCCCATGAAACTTGAGTTCCTCAAATTTCCCCTGCCTTTGCCTTCCAGCTCCTGATTTCTTCACTTGCCCTCTGGGTTTAAATGTTCCCTTTGTACATTTTTATACTTGATACATTAGCGAGTACATTTACTCCAAATTTCACTTTCCTTTCTATGCCATCTAGAAGAAACAGGAGAGACCTCTTAAAAGGAGGCAATTTGGAACTCTGGAAGTTGTATGAGCATCTTAGCTCTTCAGTCTATTTGGAACAGAAAGTCTTCGCTGTGAACAAAGAAAGCTATGAGTAAAAACAGAACATATAAAACAAATAAAGTAGGGGTCATAGTCCACATATCAAAAAGGTACCTCCTCCTGCAAAATTATTCTCAGCAGGCCTCCTTTTATAGCTAGTTCATGGAGGTCAATTGATATGTAATTGAATTTTCCGAAAATATCTTCACATGAGACTATTCAGTAATGATATATAATAAGATTTAGTCCCACAGTGGTATCTGCAATCCTGAAAAGCTGCAGTGTTTTGAATGTTTTTACGGGTTGTATTTTATAAAGTAAGTGAGTATCTATGTATCAGGGGCCAGATCATGCCTGTGAAAAGGACATTGTTCCTATCTCCACCTGCTACAAGCTGCTATGCCTCCTTGAGGACATGAGGTGGAAGCCCATGCTATTATTCTTGGGGTTAAAATGAAGATGAAGGTAAGGACTGAAAGTCTCTCCAGGCTGGAGAGAAGGGTGAGATGATAAAGTATAATATCTGGCCACAAGCATGCTTCTCCTTGGGCATAGTTCCATGGTTGTGTTTCAGGTTTTGTGTTATTCGCTTCTATTAATATTTTTTACAAGTCTCTAGCATCATTATCTCTTGAGCTCTCAGTTTCGGGACATTTCTTTTTATTTTCTCACATATGTGCTACTACTTGGGACAAGATGCATTCTTCTTCAGCCTGAAAAGCCTTCTAGCACACTCCTGAAGACAAGACAGTGTGGATGGCGTGATATTCATCCTGCTGAGAGCGGACTTCAGTTTTTCTCCCAGGTCAGGAATATGTGTCTTGGGTCCCTTCTTTTGACTTTGGTGGGAACAAAGTGCAGAACCAGTTCCTGCCATCTCAGTGGATGGAGTTTGTTTGGCAGCAGTGATCTTCCCTGTGTGTCCTTCTGGGCAGAATGTCTTCGTTATAGTCATAGACGGTGGCACACATGGAGAAGCAGGGCTAAGTGGCCACAAACCCAAGCGCTCCCTCTATTCCAAATGCTTTTTTTTTTTTTTTGAGTATACATTGAAAAATTTTTCCACTCACAATCACCTAGTTTTCCAGTGACTCTAAAACCATGAAAAATGACACAGTGGAGGAAAATCCAGTATCCTCTGTAGGCAAAACAGCCTTTTTCTGTAAAACATCTGTCAGTTTGGTGAGGAGAGAGATTTCCAAAAAGAGGGGAAATGAGATCAATGACTAGGTCATCTGAAATTGAAATTGCTTGGAAGTTGAGGGAAACTGCAAAGAGGCCCTGTGGTCATATATAAGATGTTTGTTTCCCAATGAGGTAGAGAGAGAAGAAACAGGAGAGGGTTGTGTGTCTTCCTCGGCAGTTTGGACTTTGCACCATAAGCCACAAGGTGCCTTTGAACAACTGCACATGGAAGGTGGCATGTTGGGGTGGAGAGACTGGGAGCTTTGGAAGAAGCTGCTTAAACAGACATCCAAATGTTTTAGTTATTAACCGTGTAATCTTAAACCAAAAACATTTTCTTATCTTCATTTTCTTATCTAAAAGGTAGCTATAATGATACTGGTGAGAATTAAATAAACGTATACATGTAAAGCACCTCACCTAGAACATGACACCCAAACACAGGCTATGTAAGTTAATGTTTGTCCACAACAAGTGTATACAAATTTGTTAATTCTTCTTTAATTAGAAAGTTGGGGCCAGGCATAGTGGCTCATGCCTCTAATACCAGTACTTTGGGATGCCAAGGTGGGTGGATTACTTGAGGCCGGGAGTTCGAGCCTAGCCTAAGCATCATAGTAAGACCCCTATCTCTAAGGTTGGCTGGGCTGGTTTCATTAGAAGAGGGGAATGGTTAGCTAATTTGTCTCATATGAGACAGGAAAACACAGACCAAGAGATAAAGCACTAACCCTCGAATGGCATGCAGAATATTTAACATATATGTAGAGAATGATACCCAAAATTTACATTGGAAAGCAGAACAGCAGATTTTTAAACTTCTTTTTGTTTTGCCTAATTTTTTGAGATTCTGAACAAAATTTTCTAAGCAGGCCAGCTGGCTGGCTCATTTGGTTCAGGGAACTCAATGCCTAATACTGTAATATTCCCTTCCTTCTGGCCCTATAGCTGGCACTTGAAAATGACATGGAAGCAGAGATGCATTGATCAGTGGTACCTACCTCCAGCAGGTATAGACATTCCTGTGCTGGAACAGTCTTGTTTGTGGATAAAATGTTCTGCTTTTTGTCAAAACTTTTGAAATTAACAGATCGTATATGCACTGAAAATTGAGATGCTCAAAAGAACTAGCCAAATAAACTGATCAACTGTAAAAACACAGCCTGGGACTTGGAGAAGCTGCCTTCCAGCTTGAGCTCTGCCAGTATTACACTGTATGAACCTGCATGGATTAGGCCACCTCTGACCCTCAGGTTCCTCATCTGTTGAATGGGGAAGCTGGTCTGTATTGCGAAAGTCTCTTTCAGATCAAGCTGTGTATTATTGTAAATCTTGATTTGTATTTCTAGGCTCAATATAGCATCATCACTCTGATCCCCAGGCCTATTTTCCAGCTTCTAATCAATCACCAAGTCCTGTTTAGCATTTCTGTTAAGAACTTGAACTTTGGAATCAGACGGACTTAGATGCAAATTCTAGTTCAGTGATGCATTAGCGGGGAAGTTACTTCCTTTTTCTCCACACTTCAATTCCCTCATCTACAAAACAGGTCAACAGTAGTATTTACATTATTGAATTAGATAATGCTTGTAAAGTGCTTAGCACAAATGCCTACTGTTTAAATAAATAGCTAGATTACAAATCTCCTTTTCCAAATAGCTCTTGAATTTGACTCTTCCTCTTTACTCTCACCGCCTTAACACTTTTTGCCTGGAATACTAAAACTAAATTGGCTTCTTCAACTCTAGTCTAACTCTGCCCTGGCAGAAAGGTGATCTCCGAAAAACATGTGACATTACAGCAACAATACAATTTATATGGGGGTCCACAGAATTGGAAGATGGGGAGGCCTAGAAATGCAACGCCTGATTTAACAAGTTTGAGACCAAAGTGACAGAAGGAAAGGCCTTCTTGAATGTTCTAGGTCAATTGTATTCAGTCAGACTGAAGGCTAGTTGAGGGTAGGAGGGACAGTATTAGGAATGTCTAACAAGGGTCCTCTAATGCCTCCTTACACTCTTTTCTGAAACATTCCCAAGACTTGCTTTGATTTGTGGGCAGATTCCTGTTTGAGCAGAAGTGTGGTTGACTGAGCTCTGTGTGGGCACTGGCTTCTGGTCAGACAGGCTTAGGTAAAGGATGAACTTTCTAAATGAAACCAGGCCACATACTGACATTTTCAGATGCAAGTTGAAGCACAGCACAGCTGCTTTGGCACAATGCAAGGACTTCACTTCGTTCCCCATGTCTTTTCTGAGCTGGGGTTGGGAGAGGAAACAGCCAGAAAAACATGGATTTCAACTGCAGCATCTATGATTTAGGTTAGGCATAGACATTTCCTGCTCTGAGTCCTATATAGCATAATAAAATTCACTGGACTTTGCATTTGGCAGAGAGAGGAGTCTCTCCTGCTGAAAAGTATGAGGACTCTCCCACTAAAACAACACAAAAAAAGTTTGGCTTTCATCACTGACCTGCTAGCCCTCTGGATCACTGTGAAAAAAAGTCAGAAGGGCAGAGCTGTATCAGTGTGCCAGGAGCAAAGAGGGTTAGCATGTCACCCGGGAGAACTGCAGGCTTTTAAACCCCTTTTCAATTTCAGAGCAATGGTAGCAACAGGGCCAGGGACTGGGGAAGGGTGAGGGGGCCCATGTGAGGCTGACTCGGGCATCACATTACAGGGCCAGAGGGACTGGAGAAAGGGAACATTTGGCTCTCATTACAGAACAAAGGGACAGGGTGCTAGAAAACAGAGCGAATCTAGGTCAGAGGTACCTGAATCTCCCACAGGTGCAGTAGTCAATTTGCACATCTCCACTCAGGAGGGAGCCTCCCAAAGCTGTCTCCTGCAGTCTGCATTTGCCAACAATAACATTTTACCAGGAACGCAGCTTGTCAAAACCAGCATTATAACTCAAGCAGTGGCGTGATGAAAATAATGTTTTCTCAGGGGCCAAGCTCATTGCTATTGAGAAGTTAGACCTGTTAGCACGTGATTTTCACTAAATCTCCTCCAAATAGTCAAAATCTTTATATAATATTATTTTTTACAAACCTCCTCTAATAAATTGTTTACTTTTTCTTGGAGGGGGTTGGTGAGAAGAAGGGAAGACAGAAAATCTGTGATTCTTATTAAGGGGTAGATATTATTGATCGTAATTTAAAATCTAAACTTTCCATCTTCCTTAATTTTAACAAAGTTGTGCATAATTTGATCAAGAGGGAATTACTTTTATTATTCTTCAGTTATTTTATCTAATTAATTACTTAATGAATTACTCTTGTGTCGCTTTTTTCACCCTGCCTTCTGATGAAGCATCATTTTGAAAATCTCTATTTTTTGGCAAGGCAGTGATTGGTCAAAGTTTTTTGTTTTTTTTTTTTTTTTTGGCGCGGGGTTGGGGGGGCTTTCCAGTCTTTTGACTATTGCTCTGTTTTTTCTCTTTTGAAATAACCCCAAGCCTTAGAAGGGCGAAAGACCAGCTCAGATGCCACGCTGCCTGAAGGTCTGCCAGCTTACCACCCAAACCTTGTAACTGTATTTTAAGTCATTAACGACGAAGCCCCAGAAACGCTGGCGGAGGGTATGTTTCATCTAAAACAATATAAAAGTGTATAAGGAGAGAAAAGCAGGCCTCAGGTATTTGCAGGGGTCCTGTTATGTGGTGGTTGTGATGAAAATAGGCTTAGTGATTTTAACAGCTGGCAATTTATTAGCAAACCTGGTCCTACTAAAAAAATATGGAAAATCAGAATTGATGTAGAGTGTTAATCGCAAATCCTTTATATTTGCAAGACTTCTGTATTGTGTTAACTTTTACTATGGCAGGGAGCAGACAACCTTTTGGAGCAAAAGGCTAGGCAAATGAACTTCTTTTGTCAAACACCACTCCGTGGGGATGCAGGCTGTGTCTGCCTGTGTCATTTGGTCTAGAGGGCAAATAATTTTCCTTTATGTGACTGGGAAAAACCACGTGAAGAGTCTCGCAGGCTTAGCTAATGTCGCTTTTGAGAATCCCTTCATAAGGCTTAATGTTGGAGTCGTCATTTTCAAGCTACGTTTGTGGCGGTTCTTTCTCTAAGCACATCATCCTAAGAGATTGCCTTCCTGTTGGCTGAGCTTTTATACACAGTAATTGAAAACAACGCATTTTCTGCTGCCAACTGGTGTCACCGAAGTGATCACTCTCTCTTTCTATTTCAGATTTAACAATGTGGCAGTGGATGAGATGGGAGACATGCTCTAAGTATTCAAAATGAAAAACACCAGAACACAACCGTTATTTTATGAAAGAGGCTGGAAAATGGTTAGTAAAGAAATCACAGATGTGTTTCACAGACGAGGGGGAGGTGAGGGTAGTGCTACACTCTGAAAGTAGCATGACAAGCACAACGTATTCCTAATTTTGCTCAACACATTACTTTTTGCATTTTCCTAGCTTTATTTGGTGGTGATGGTGGTGGGGGGTTGTCTTCACTTTCCAGAGGATCTGTGTGATTGTTCATGTGCATGTGTGTGTATGTGCGTGTGTGTGTGTGTGTGTGTGTGTGTGTGTTTATCCTCTTGGGAAACATAAGAGTATTTTATAGAACACTGACCACGGTTATTTACCTATAGTCACACTAAACAAAGACAGCTAGATGAAACATGGAAAGAACTACTCTCTCAAATTAGAAATTACATTTTTCAACTCTTGCCCAGAAAAATGAAATGTAAAAAATGTGAGTATATTTAAAATGGTAGACCACTCAAAATGGACCTTACGTTCCTTATGTTTGGCAAAAAATCCCTACAAAAATAAATTGCTGACTTTTGCCTTAATTTTACTTAAATCTACAAAAGATTTAAGAGTTTTGAGTACAGGGACTATGTCTCATTTTGCAGAGCCATGTAGCAGGTATTCAATGTGTCTGATTAATCAATTAAAGATATTAATTCTGATTTATGGTACTAAATTAATACATAAAATGTCTAGTTTAACTGCGAAAAAGGATCTTAAAGGAGTGTGTGTTTTTATAGGTGACATTTATCTATTTTCCTCTGTCTACAAAAAATTGTAAAATAATATGTTTTATTTATGCTTTATTTTTTGACTAAGGTTTTATGTGTATTTTAATAAATATATTGACAGAAGAATCACAATTTTATCTGACTTTTTAAAGATAATTTAATTATACCTAAGTGGCATAACTGCTTATAATACTAAAAGAGACACACACCAACATTTCTACCTACTAAGTGTTTGTGGTTGACTGTCATTTACAGCAAGTGATACCTTAGCAGAGTTCTGTGCTCTGACAGTTTCAATAATCCTCAAAGAGAGAGGAGCACACCACAGGAACAAGAATAGTATCTCCAGATCTCCAGTATCTCCCGGAGATACTGCCTTGCCTTTGGTAAAGAGTTTTAAAATAAATTTCAAGGTAGTGCTAAGCTTTCATAAGAACGTGTGTTTTGGTTGGTCAGTATCATAAGAATCATTTTGGGGGACTTGATAAAAAAACTATCTATTCAAATTCTTCATCTGTTACAGATATTTAGTTTAGATCATTAGATTAACTGTGGTAATTTTGCTCTCACTGAGTATCCATTGGAAGAATTGTGCTCTGTCTCTTCTAGAGAGGAATAATTTGCTTTTATTCTCAATTTAGAAATGTATAGATGGTGCTTGCTATATGTAAGGCATCCTTTTAAGCACTTCCTAAATCTGAGTGTATTTAATCCCCATAATCCTATGAGGTAGGTACATGTATTTACAGATGAGAAAACCAGGGCACAGAGAATCTGAGTAAATTTCCCCACAGCTCAACAGGTGGTAGGTAGAGGAGTAGGGCATTGATTCCATTCGGTCTGACACCAGAATCTTTGTCCTACTTTCTCTAGAATAGCATTGTGCAATACAAATATAATGTAGGCTATATATGTAATTTTAAATTTCCTATTAGCCACACTAAAAAAGTAAGAAATAAAATGTACAAGGTTGACCCTTGAACAACATGGGTTTGAACTGCACAAGTTCACTTGTACCTGGATTTTCTTCCTCTTCTGCCACTCCCGAGACAGCCAAACCAGCCCCTCTTCTTCCTCCTTCTCCTCCTCAGCCTACCTAATGTGAAGATGACAAGGATGAAGACCTATATGGTCATTTCCGTTCACTGCATAGTAAATATATTTCTTTTCTTTATGATTTTCTTAATAACATTTTCTCTTCTCTAGCTTACTTCACTGTAGGAGTACAGTATATAATGTGTATAATGTACACAATATGTGTTAATTGACTGTTTATACGATCAGTAAGTCTTCCAGTCAACAGCAGTCTATTAGTAGTTAAGTATTTGGGGAGTCAAAAGCTGTATTTGGAGTTTTGACTGCTTGGGCTGTCAGTGCCCCTAACCCTCGTGCTGTTTAGCGGTCAAGTGTACTTGCCAAATCAATATATGTGTGTTAAACAGAAATGTTTTACACGAGGTCAGTTTAAATTTTAAATTAATTAAAGTTAAGTAAAATAAACTTAGTTCCACAGTTGCACTACCCACATTTTAAGCAGTCAGCAGTCTCCTATGTCTGATGGCTACCGTATTGAATACTACAGCTGTGGAGAGTAAACTTTCCATAGAGGTATATTCCTTGGAAATAATTCCAGAGAATAAAATTAAGGAGAATTTAGCACATGAAATTTTCTTCTCCCTGTTACTCCAGGCACATTTTCATGGCAGAAGGAAAAATAACATTGACTTTCAATTTCTAACTTACCAAAGGGCCACACACCATTGGGTCAGCAAAAGAGTATCTTCTGATGGGATTTTCTGTCGAGTTTGTGTTCTTCAAATGGCCATTTTCAATGGTGCTCAGACTCTAGCTTATCTGAGGGGACCTGTGTGCCTATCCAGAAGCGTTTCCTCATTGAGAAGAAACATCATCGCCAACAACCACAAGTGGAGGGAGGGAGAAAAGGAGGGAGGGAGACGTTTGGATACATTTCCGCCACTCACATATTAACAGCTCCTTTTTCAAAAAAAAATTACATCTTACTGTGATTTTGTGTTTACTTTTTAGATATGAATATAACCAATAGCACTAAATATATTCGGAAGTTAGGGATGTTGAATCACAAATGAGAGATTAGGTTGACAGAAGACAGAGAAAAGAGCTGTTTTGTTGTTTTCTTTTGATTACTAAGAATCCAAAAATAAACCAAGAGAAAGTATAATGACTGGATAAGGAAAATGTGGTGCATATACACTGTCATGCACCACATAAGGACATTTCAGTCAACAATGGACCACATATATGACTGTGGTCCTATAAGATTATAATGTAGTAGAAAAATTCCTACCACCTCATGATGTCATAACCATCATAACTTCTTCATAGCGCACTGGGTTAGTCAAGTGTCTGTGGTGATGCTGGTATGGACAGTAACATGCTATATAGGTCTGTGGTCTGGGAGCAATAGGCCGGCTATTCCATATAGCCTAGGTATGTCGTAGGCTCTACAACCTAGGTCTGTGTAATTTCACTTAATGATGTTCACATAATGATGAAATCACCTAAAAGTGCATTTCTCAGTTGTATTTCCGTCCCTAAGCAATGCATGACACTGTGTGTGTGTCTGTGTGTGTTTATAATGAAATATTATTCAGTCTTAAAAAAGAAAATCCTGTCATCTACAACAACGTGGATGAATGCAGAGGACATTGTGCTAAGTTAAATAAGCCAACACAGACAAATAAATGAATGATCCTGTTTATGTGCAGAAGCAGAGTAGAATGGTAGTAGCCAGGGACCGGATAATGGGGAAATAGGGACACAAAGGGACAAGTTTTAGTTATGCAGGATGAATAAGTTCTGGAGATCTAAGGTACAGCATGGTGACTATAGTTAATAAGACTGAATAGTGTACTTAAAATTTGCTAAGAGAATTGATCTGAAGTGTTTTCACCACACACAAAAAATTGCAACTATGTGAGCTGATTGGTGATTAGATATGTACATTAGTTTGACTTTGGCAATCATTTCGCAGTGACTACCTATATCAAATCACCACATTGTACAGCTTGAATAAATACAACTTTGGCAAGTATACTCGAAAAAGATTGAAAATTACAAAAAAATTTCTATATTAACTGTGGCAAATATGCATGCATTTTTAATTTATTCTATGAGCCTGGTACAAATTAAATTTTGCTAGCAATATTAAAGTCAATTAAGCTATGTTTTATTTACAACTGTGATATCTTTTTCACTCAAATCATTTACTATCAAAAGAAAAACAATTTTTATTATTGCATGAAACAAATATTTTTATAAATTGATGTCAATGTTACCAATTATAACTCTTCTTTTCCATTTTTTTTTTGCTAATGAGGGAAAATATATTTAAATTATAATTGTTAAACTTCAGTTTTTGGCTGAGTGGAAATCCTGTGGGATAAAATGGAAAGAGAAAGAGCCTTGGGGTCAGCAGATCTGGATTTTAATCCAGATTCTGTCACTTAAAAACAGTTTCTTTCTAAACTTGAATACTTTATTTAATCTTTGTGAATTTCCAGTTTCCTGCCTTGTAGACTGGGGACAATAACACATATTTTGTAAGGCAGTAAAAAAGAGTAAATGAAAAAATATGTAAAATGCTTAGTTTAATATGCATAATGGTTTACATATTAGAGCAGTAATTAAATGTTAATTTCTTTTTCATAGTTACATGTGCATTCTTTCATATCAATAGATCTTAATTCATCCAGTGCCTCAGAATTTTTATTAGCAAAAACACTATTACAATTGTTTGATAACATTTTCAATCCTCAAAACATCTGATAATTTAGCTTAGTTATGTTCTTTTTCCATTAGAAGTTTCTAAATTATGTCTAATTTAATGATTGCAGTGATCAAAATTGATTCAAATGAGACATCATTCAGGTTCTGAATGTTTGACAATTTTCTAGAGGAAGGAAAGACAAAGTGGACAAAAAAAAAGGAAGAAAGAATACAATCTTGAACAGTAGTACAGTAATTATACTGGTGGTAATTGAATAAAAAGTTATCTTCTGGATTAAACACTTCAGGGGATTTTTCCTTTATAGCCCATCCATAGCGATGGGAGATCCACCGCAGTCATCTCATGATGTGTGTTGTCGGGCTATTTAAAGGCTGCTGTTTCACTTCCAAACTTCACTCCCTTCTGACGTCTTCAGTGCTGTGCACTTGGCAACCTTGGCCACCCTTCAGCAGATAATTTGTATGCTATGTAAGCATTTAGAAGAACCCAGAGTTAAACCAAGGATAAGAGTCATCGGTAACATTTATAGTTACTGAAGTCCTCACTATGTGTCACAAAGTGGGTCAGAGGGTGCATCTTTCAGGAGAAAAAGAACATTCTTTTAGTGCTATTTCTACTTTCACATTGATATGACAATGATTCCTACAGCTAAATTAAGGTTTGACCTCATGTGTCAAATGATTTTTGTTTAGTCAACAGATTTTTTTCTAAATGTTATCCTCTCCAAAAAAATCAGAAATTTAGCATTCAGGTTATGCTTGATCACAAGTGTGTGTGTGTGTGTGTATATATATATAATGTGTGTGTATATATTATATATATATATATGCAAGAAGAGCCTTTTCTTGACAATAATTCAATGTGAGGAATATTTAGATAAATGTATTGAATGTACAAAAGTGTAATAAAACCCCCTTTAGTTTAATAGATAAAAGAGCATTGCGGGAGATTTTTTACTTTGCAGGGTTGGAGTATGTGCTCTGCTCATGGAAACCAGCTGTCATGCCACTTCCCAGCACTTGGAGGGAACAGAAACTTGTTTCTTCTCTACTGTTAAAGCACAGGGGTGTGCCCAAGGCAAAGATTAGAGTGACTGTGGGTCTGCAGGTGGTTTTATGGATTTGCTGGGAGGTCAAAGAAACATCTTTTTTTGCACTTCTTCTTTTCTCCAAGTTGGGCATTGCCTGAAATGGACACATTCAGCAGCACTGTGGGATGAGATATGTACAAGGCATCATTTCCCTCTAAGGCAAATACCTTCACTGCTGGCAAACCATCAGAATTTGCAAGCTCAGCCAGCACCTTTGACCCGGCCACACAGCTGACAGCACAGTTGGCAGTTGGTAGCTTCCATTTATCCTAAGTCAGCTCCCGAGGCATCGACATAAAATGAAATAAGGATTTGAGCAGTCACTTCAGAAATGAAAATGGGAATGCCTAATAGTTTGCTTCAGTTTACTCAGGCTGAGAACAATTTATTAAGCTGGTACAATGGGCAAGTCATAAGTGAGAGTACCTGCTCAGGGGAAAGAAATAGATTGATCAGGCACATTATCTAGAGATCCAGAAGAGGAAACCACTGCTTTCTAACAGTCAACCCACTGATGGCTTGGGATATAGTTGAGACTACCGCATATTTCAGTAGGCAGATATTGTCACCTTCACATCCTCAGTGCCTACCACTGTGCCTGATAGTTTGTGCTTAGTCAGTGAATGTTTGCACAATTAATGAGTAAAGCCCATATGTGTATATGTTTATACATAATTATTTTTTCTAGTTCATGTAATTAATGAATGAAATTCCCAAGTCATTGTTCTATGAGGAACAGGATGAGAAATAAGGAACTAATATTTTTCTTCCTACTGTATGCTAGACATACCAAATTTGCATAAGGAGAACTGGTCAAAACAAGATTGAAAGGTAGGTATCTTTCATGCTAAAGTCCATGGGTTTTTCACTTTACCTAAAACTTAAAATGTCACCAATTGTAAAGCATTTGGAGGAGACACTGAGTATAAGGAGATATTCATCAAGAATTCTATGTTAAAATATGATTATCTTTATATATGACAGAAAAATAACACTTAAAATATAACGGATTGAAAAGATTCTTTTCAAGAGATACAAAATATACAAAAATATATACTAATTTGGAATAAACTTAGTAAGACATATGCAGAAATGAATGAAAACAAAGCTATAAAGCTTTACTCAAAACAAATATAAAACAATAAATAAATATATATATTTTGTTCTAGGATGGGAATTTTCAACATTGTAAAGTTGTCGCTTCTTCCCCATATTAATGTATACATTTAATGAAATTTTAACCCAATATCCACAGACTTTTACTTTGAAATTTGACCACTAGTTCTAGAATTTATTTGGAAAAATAAATGGAGAAAGTAGGCAAGATTGTTTTTAAAAGAAAAATAATAAGGCCTACTTGCATTATCAGATATTATAAAATAAGTTATAAATCACATTACTTAGAGCAGTGTGGCACTGGCATTAGAATTTACAGCAGATCATTGGAAGCATAAATAAATTGGATAGAGGATAAATACATTAATAAATAGATAAGTGTAAAATGAATGTGATAAGGATGAGATTTCAAATTAGTGATGAAGTAATGGATTATCCAAATAATGGTAATCAGATCTTTGGCTTAAAAATGCAAAAAAGCAGTTAGACAGCTATTATATTAAAAAAATTTATTAAGGAGGTTTACAGAATGAAATATAATAGCGTATAGACATATGTCTTGCTGATATTGGAGTGGAGTATAGAGAAAATAAAAGAAAATACTGATAGATTTGGGTTGGAAACATAAATAAAACCAAAAAGCAAATTACGAACTGTAAAAAATAGGATCAACACATTGCAGAAAGATTGTTAATATCTTCAGATTATAAACTATTTTAAATGAAAAGAATGGACATCACAGCATTAAAAGAGAGACATGAACTGGCAAGTCAGAAGATCTATATGACCAATAAACTTGCACATCATTTTAAACATTCCTTGGTAATCAAAGACATGCTAATTAAAACAAGACGTCATTCCTTGCCAAATCCATGTACCAGGGGATGTCTTTGTTGCATTTGCAGGCTTGTTGTAGACCTTGCCTCCCCTGCTGTTGTTGCCCTGGGTTGGGCTGGACAGAGCTGTCTCCCACCTGTATTTGCTAGGCATCGTTTTCTCCCACCCCAGCTGAAACACCGAGGACCTCCCTCCAGATACCAAATACCTCCTCACTGCTCCTTGGATAAAATGGAGATACATTTTATTTCCTTTTGGTGATACCTCCTCTTAGGGAAATACCTGCCTCATCTTCTTTATTTCCCAGGGACTTACTAAGTTTTATTGGAATAGCTTTTCCTGGATTCCCCAGCCTTCTGTTGGACTAACGTATGATCTTAATAAAGAACTGGCCACAGAGCCCACTTCTAGTACCAGACTCCATGTGGCACTGAGACTGGAATAGCAGCTCCTTTCCAATAACTAAGTCTTTCTAGGGGTCAGGCTTATTTTGTTGGGGATTTCCTCTCAGGCTTCCTGCAATAGCAAAATCCCAAAGATACCAGACATATTCATCCCTCTCTGATTTGCCCTTAAAGTTGACGTGAGACAACTTCTTCTTCTTCTTCTTCTTCTTCTTCTTCTTCTTCTTCTTCTTCTTCTTCTTCTTCTTCTTCTTCTTCTTCTTCTTCTTCCTCTTCTTCTTCTTCTTCTTCTTCTTCTTCTTCTTCCTCTTCTTCTTTTTTTTTTGGTATCATATACCCATGAAATGGAATGGATTTTTTTTCTTGCATATGTCTTAAAATTTCTCTAAATCTCTATCATGAACTGGCATTACTTCTGTAATTTTAAAATGCCATTTTAAGAGTAAACATTATGTGTATTGAAAAATATGAATTTTATTTTGTGAGTTCCTAGCCTAGGGATGTTGAATCTTTAGCAAGACCTTTTTCCCTAGCTAAAGATCAAGATCTACATTTTACCTTATCCCAGGCAGGATAAGCAACATTTACAGATATTTTAAATTGAATAAATTGAAGTTGAAGTTAAGCCCTTAGTTCATTTCTAGATGTCTCTAGTTTTGTTAAGTCATCTGATTTTTTTTTTTTTTTTTGCATTTAAATTATAGCTAAGTCTGTTACATAGAAACTCACATCTTGACCCTGGCATTTAATAAATTCCTTTGAAGGTTGCTTTAAAAATAAAATAGAATATTTCCCATGTTTGCTATAATTATACTTCCCACAAAACACGCAAAAGATATGTGAGAAAATGTTTCTAATTTACATAGTGTCTCCTAAAAGTTGGTTTGAGCTTGGAAAAGAGCTAAAACCATAAATATTTTAAGGGTGTTTATGGGCAACTACTAATTTGTTCTAAGCTTACATTTCATATATTTAAACCCTATTATAATGTCAAAGTTCTTGACATACACTGTGATACTCATGCTTTTAGATAGTTTACATACTTTATTTAAACAATTCTCATTGATTTACTCCATAAAGTTTGATTTTAAATTGTCTAGGAACAAAGATTATGGACTTTTTTGTTCTTTAAGAGTTTCCTGGTGATTATCTAAGTATTTAGTATATATAAGTTACTAAACAAATCAACTAACATATTTATTGCCCACTTATTATGTGAAATATTCAAAAATAGGAATTGAAGATCATTTAAGAGAAAAAATGTTCATTGCATTATACTTGTCCCCAATCATGAGGAAACAATCTATGTACACATAGAAAAGAGTAACTATGGGGCAGCACATAGTGACAAACAAGTGACAAAGTTAATGTTAATGTAGATGGGTAAGTAGCCATACAGAGGAGCAGAAGGGATAGTCATGAGCCTGCCATATAGTAGGTGCTCAACAATTGCTGTTTGAGTGAATATATTTGTTAAATTAATTACCCAATAAGTACTTATTGTCCCTTATTCTCATAACAGCCCTGAAAGATGGCATCATTAGCGTCACTTTTGATAAGAAGAAGATAGACCTTCACAGAGGTTCTAGGTAGCAAGCATTCCAAGTGGTACGGTAGGGGGTTTCATAGCCACATCTGTTTGACTCAAAGATCTATGCTTCCCCTCTCCAACTACATTGCTTCTTGCAGACAGAATGTTTTTGCTATGGTCACCTTGAAAATGTGGACCTGCTTTTGAAGGGATGTTCATTTGTTAAGTCATTCTTGCAACAAATACTGACCACTCACAATATACCACATACTATCCTAGGCACTGGAGGTATGATGGTGAGTAAAAAGTGGACAACGTCCCTTATGAAATTTAAAGTCTCTTCAAAAAGATAGCAATAAAAATACCACATACCAAAAAAAAGTAGTTAGAAAGAATGAATAAGACCTACTATTTGCTAGCACAACAGGGTGACTGTAGTCAGTAATGAATTAATTGTACATTTTAAAATAACTAAAAGGGTATAATTGGATTGTTTGTAACAAAAAGAATAAATGCTTGAGGGAATGGAAAAATATCACAAAATTCAATAAAAAGTTGAAAATTTGAATTGTATGAGAAAGAAGATATGCGTGGTACTAAAGAGCTTACAGTAAATAGATTTGGTCTTATTAAAGTGTCAGGATCCTAAAGTCTGAAGAGTAAGTAAGCTTGAACTTCACAATTTGGAAAATAAAGAATATTCCAGATCCAAAGGATGAGGGGCAAAAGAGAAAATGGTGATTAAGAAGGTCTAATTATGGCCAAGGGGATCATGGTGCAAGATGGAGCTTAAACAGCAGGTAGGCACAAGGCCATTCTGGGTCTGAAAAGTCATTGTAAATATTTTTTCCTTTTTCTGAGATCAATGACAAACCAGTGAAAAGTTTTAGCTGAGGAATAGTGAGGTTGAGGGAGCAGTGAAGAACATATGACAGAACGTGCAGATGGATTAAATAAGGCCAAGGTGGATTTGGGTAGACCAGAGGGGAGGCTTTTTTTACACCAGCCAAGAGATTGTGGTGGATAGTACTACAGAGTTCATAATAAAGACTTAGAAAAAGGAATAGATTTCAGAGCTTATTTAGGAGATAAATTAGCATAATTTCATGAGGGATAGAATGTAGCAAGGAGTTTGTTAAAGAAAAGGTAAGTCTCAAGGATGAGCTCAGGTTCCTGGTTTATATAACTTGATAGATATTAGTTCCCTTCACTGTGAACAAGAAACAAAGTCTGGAGGGGAAGATCATGAGTTTATTTTTTGACATACTAAATTTGCAGTACACTTGAGACTGGTTGGTAGACATATGAAATCAGCTACTGATTATATGCATCTGTAACTCAAACAAAGGTCTTAGCTAGAGAGATAAATCTGTAGGTCATCTGAGTGGAGGTGGTGATTGAAGTTGTGAGTGTAAATGAGATCACCTAGGGAGAGATATAGAGAAAGCAGAGGAAAGGACTACTAAGCACGAGGCAGCAACAACATTTAATGGCCAAGTAGAAGAAAATGTGCTTCTTAAAGAGACAGAGGCCCGGTCTTCATCTGTGACTTGGCCTGGACTCACCCCTACTGGGGCGGAAAGAAACAAATAAAATAGAATGAATGAATAAAGAGAGTGAGAGGTAGAAAGTAAGAGAGTATTATACCTGAAAACCATGGAAAATAGTAAAATTAAAAGAATGGACCAGTAACATTGGAGGTTTTTGCAAGATCATCTGAAATACTTTACATGGAGCTAGAGAAGAAAGGGAATGTCTGACTGCCTCCCTTCCTGTTACAAAGAATTGAAGTGGAGATACAAATTACTCTTTTCTTATTACTGGAAAATATTCATTAAATGGATGGATAGATAGATAAGTAGACAGACATAGACATAGACATAGATATAGATGCAGATGTGGATATAAAACCTAGTCCATTTCTGAATAATTGCTACCCAGGAGACCTTAGGGCTATTGAACCTATTTCGTCCAGCACTACCCCCAGTTTCATTGCCAGTAGATTGCCCCATAGAGATAGTACTTACATTACTGATAGAAAACCTGCTGTTGTTAATTTCTCAAACACACAGCTATTTCAAGATGAAAACTTTCACATAAAGGAAACTTTTTAAAGGGTTTTTTGATGTGCTTCATTTGGAAAGTCAACTTATATCCTCAAAATAACTCGAAATTCTTTTCAAACTTGGTTTTAACAAAGTATTTTTTGTTGCCTCATTGGGATTGGAAGAAATGTCTTGTCATTTAAGAAAAAGCTTTAAATTTGTGCATACATTTAGAACTGAACTAAAATGATTTAAGTAAGAAAATGACTAGATCACAGGATCTCAGAGACAGCCTAGAAAGAGGAAAAATTGGCAAGTGGATACTAGATCAGATGCCGTTGCAATAGTCCTGATTTAAAATATTTCTAGTTCTAGACATCTACAGTGGGAAATGGGAATGGGAAAAAAATCAGTTTCTGGAAATAGGTAGAAAAATTGATATGATGCCAAGACTAAGTAGAAGTGAAGACATAGAGTTGAGATTCAGCAAATGTCTCCATTTTGTGGAAAAGGAAATTCAGAGAGATGTGATAATATTTCCCCAAACACTCGTTTAATAAGTTGCAGACCTGGCATCTATGCTTTAGACTTCTGACTTCAAATGCAAGGCATTATCTAATATAAAGCCATAACAAATGCTGATAGAAAAACAACTTAAATATATAGAAACAGAGAGTAGAAAGGTTACCAGGGGCAGGGGGGTAGAGGAAATGGAGAGATAAAAGGTCAAAGGGCACAAAGTTTCAATTATGCAGAAGGAACATGTCTAGGAACCTAACGTACAGTATACATATGATAACTAAAAATGTTGTATCTGGAAATTTGCAAAGAGATTAGATTTTAGGTACTTTTACTACATACATACACGCAAAAGGTAACTATATGAGATGATACATTAATTTGTTTGACTGTGGTAATTATTTCATTATGTATATGTAGATCAAAGCATCGTTGCGTATCATAAATATATACAATAAAAAGAGCTAAAATAAGTAACAAAAAATTCATGGAAGTATGTTCTATGAAACACATTTGATTAAGAAACAAAATGAGTCAGAACTCTCTTTCTGATGGAAAAGTAGCTTCCTCAAATGAGTCCTTTCTTGTAAAGAACTAGTTAATCACCACTAGCTCTTGATGGAGAATGAAGAGAATGAGGATGGTCTTTTCTGGGCTAGTGTGTGGTCCCTGGCTGGCCACACTGAAGACGCACACTCTCAACACAGTTGAACCAGGATAGGTGGTTGGACTCACACCTGCTGGCTCATGGTTCCATAGTGAGCTACCACACTGGAAGAAATGACATAGTGACTATGGATTAATTCATGCCCAAGCCCTCAAACTTCCTATGAAAGGATTTCAGGGAAAAAAAGAAAAAGAGCAAAGTTGATCATTTCTCCTTTTTTTTTTTTTCTTTTTTTTTTTAGCTGACAGAAAAAGAGTGTGAAAAAAAGACAAACATCCTGCAAATAAACAGAAAATGAGGCCTTTAAAGACATTGTTTATACACCCCAAAGAAATCAGCTCTTATTTCAGTCAGGATCACAGAAGCCTTGGATATATTTTATATTTTCTTTTCAGAAGTGTAAAAAAATACTTAAAAGTGCATATATAGACTGAACATAGATTTATTGCCAATGACTTTTGTAAGGCGGGTGGATTGAGGCCGCTAATGTAAGTTTATGAGTACAGCTGGTCCATTTAACAGCAGGTTTATAGGCACTCCTCAAGAGCAGCCCATGTCTGTGGAAGGTATGGTATCACACAAACTCTGTTGGACAGATGGGCCCATCTATGGGCAATGCACTATAAACCAACCCATAACTACCGCAGCTGTGACCATAAACCTTTTTAGAAAACAACCAGAAAAATCTGACGTAGAAATGTTTGCTGTGTTTCCAAATAGAAAGGTGGAACAGGCAAAGTGAGTGCCAAGGCAATGGCTTGGATGAACTTACCACAGACTCAGGTTAAACCAACAAAACCTACTTCACTCTTACTCTGCATTGTTTTCATAAATCTCTCTTGAAGGATCAGGGGCAACTCATTTTCTGCTTTTAAAAATCTAAGTGCCTGAGACCACTGGTATTCCATTGAGGAATACCTGGTATTCCTCGAAAAAGTCACTGGGATGTTGGTATTTACCTACAATGTTAGTATAGTATTTGCTTACACGGGCATACCTTGGAAGATTTGTCTCCTATGTAATGAAGACACGTTTCAAAGCTGAGATTTTTCATCTGTTAAGAAGGCATTTTGCTTTTCCTCTGACATTTTGAAATATTTATTTTTAAAACAATTTTGTGGAAAGGACCACCTGCAGACTAGTTAAGTGCATTATAGAAATAACTATGACAGGATTTTTGTTTTTGTTTTTCACTAAGGTAGTAAGAGAGCAAGTATACTTAATTTATAGTAAACATGGCTGCTGTCCAAAGCCCCTCGAAAGATAGAACCATCTCTTACATATTTTTGTATTTTCATGATGTCAAAAGTTAGAATTTGCAGAGAAGTCACTGTCATTTGGTCAGTATAAGGATTTCGTATTAAGATGGGATACACAAATGACAATTTTTTTATTTACTTACATAACACCAACAAAATTTCTCAATTTTCCCTTCTTTTGGTTTGAATTGTGACTGTTGACCAGTCGCAATTGGTGATGTATACATGTTTCTTTCTATTACCTATTACATAATATTTTTAAAATGTATATAAAACCATCTAGATTTTATATGCTATTATATTTATTTGAGAGAAATAAATAGTGATTGGAAATGATGTTGTGTGTATGTGTGTCTGCATGTGTTGTGTGCATGTCTGGTCTGTGTTTGTAACCTTATTATAAGACTGACCTGGTCCCTGATCGCTCGCTCTCTCTCTCTTTTTTTTTTTTTTTTAGTAATTTACTAAATTTAATAAATCCACTTGGACACATTTTGAGTTGCACTGAGAACATTTTGTGATTAATTAACATTACTTTGATGAAGGAATCTGTTATTGACTTTACAGCATACTATAGTTAGCAAGTATGATTCATTCCTTTTTAAAAGGAGGAGTATTCCTTACATTAGAGTCAGATGTTTTTATATTTACCTCTGTAGTTGGTTCCTTTAGTGAACTTGCAAAATAGCTAATAAGAGGCTTAAATTTTCTATTGTCATAGTATTTAGTCAGTTTATAGAATATTTATGAAGGCTGATTTGATATCTTGTACATTGTTGTAAAAGATTACATTACTTGTTCTCGAACAGAATAAATGGGTATGGGTAAACTCTCATTTTCTCTAGATGACTTTTTAAATTTTTTTGTCTTTTTGAACCTAGGTGAATAGAAATTAGGGAGTACATGAGTACATATTATTTGGAGAAAATTGGATTACTCAATGCAGAATAACTAAATCATTTCAAGATGACTTTTAAAATATTTGAAGAAAATATAGATGACTACTTATGTGTTTCAAAAGAAAATTACACAGAACTATGATTATGTGTCTTTTTCTTCTGAAGAATAATTCAAGTGATTTAATGTGATTATGGTTTAGATGAGAAAGGAAGCAAAATAGCCCAAAAATCTGGATAAGCATTTAGCAATAATATGAAAGGTGACCTAATTTAGAATTGTAAAATGATACCCAGTGGGATATTTTTATTAATACAGTGAACAAACATATGGGATTGGAAATTTTGCATTCAAATAGAAATTTTCAAGTCACACAGAAAGGTAACTAGATTATTTTATTTATTTGAAGAATAAATAATACTACTGTGAAGATGCCTGAAAAATATTCAGGGTCCAAGAAGTCATCATATACAAAATTGTCTCTAGTAAAGTCAACCACCAGAATAAGACTTAAAAAACAATTAAAAATAATTTGTAGAGACTTACACATTTCAAATACTTTGATGTATTTTATTTCATTTACTGATTACAATAATCCTTTGAGGTGAGCAGTTCAGGTATTATTCTTCCATTTTGTAAATGAAGAACCTAAGGCCCAAAGAGATTAGCTGTTTTTCATGTCTCACATCTAGTAAGAGGTCTACCTTGACCTTCAACACAAGTCTTGAATTAAAATTCACGTATCACCTAAGTAGAGGGGGGTAAAAGAAATCCAATTCCAATCCAATTCCACTACTGATGATATTATTACTGTTGCACTGGAAGCCAAAAAAAAAAAAAAAAAGAGTCTCATAGGAAACAGAATGCAGGGCAGTTACATTTATTGTAAGAGGGCCATTGAAAAATGTTGCCATTTATAGCGCTGGTTTGGGAAGGAAAAGTTAGGTCACACTCTGCACAGCTGAAGGGAGGAGCTGAATGAGCACATTGGTGATGAGGTATGAGATATTAAGATGAAAGGACCAAAACACGAACGTCACTATTTGACTAGAACTGGTCCCACATGGGTATCGAAGTGAACCAAAGCAACTGTGGAAAATAACAACATATCTTTCTTTTATTTTTAATTTTCTCATATTTTTAAATATATAAAATGATAGCTCTTCACTTTAGCAACCTTGGGTAGAAGGTGGAAGAAAAAAAACACATCAGAAGGAACTATTTCATTCAGCCACCACATCTGTTCCAGTACAACTGGACATTCCAAAAATCTTTTGTGCTTGTTCTATCATGCCAGATATTCTATCTGTTAGAGAAGAGGTCGCAAAATATTATCTAAAAATCTGAGCATTTAATTTATTTTAACTTTAATTTTTGTATTGTTCAGTGATTACATAATTTGCTGCATATTCCTTTAAGTTTATAATTTAATCTTAGCTGAATTATTATAAATATAATAATATAGTGTGATTCATTTCCATTTGATAATATCTTGAAGAAATGTTAAATATTCTCATCTATATATTTTTCCTATTTCATGACGAGGATTTTGAACTTAATTCTTAGACATAAGGAGCCATAGATAATCTTACTTTATTTAATCTTCTCTTCTTTATTTCTTCCGTTTGCTTGCCTTCTTTAACATTGATCAAGTTTTTCCATTCCTTTTTCCTCCCATTACTATTTGAAAGTCTTAGAGTCTATTTCTCTATAAGAGATCAGCCTTAAAATTTAACATGCTACTATTCTTAACACAGTCTGAGGTTCTTAGAAACCCTATTTTTTTCCTAGCCAGTAAAGGAACATTGAAGCATCTTCACTCCAATTTATTTCCTCTATGTAACAGTTATCCACTATTTTACTTCCACTTTATTTTTATATACTTCCAAATGAATCATTTAAAAATATATAACCAAATTTTATATATCATTGTTCAACCATTGACCAATTTTATTTCACATCATTGCTTTTTGCATTCTATATATTCCTTCTGTGTTAAATTTTCTTCTTAAAACGCATTTTAAGAGTTTTATTCAGAGGAAACGTTGTCAATTATAAACTCCTTCAGAATCTTTGTCTCAAAACTCCCTTAGAGTGTTTACCTTTAAACCCCTCTCTTGAAAAAGTTGATTTATTTGTTTTGCAGTTGTTTTCACTCAGCACAACGACTTGATATTCCATTTTCTTCTGATTACATCCTTGCTGAAGGAATCTGCTTTAATCTAATCATTGTTTTTTTTTTTCTTTTAAGCAAAGGGTTTTTTCTTTTTCTTTTTTTTTTTTTTTTTAAGATTTTCTAAATTTGTGGGTTTCTGCAATAATTCATTTAGATGGGGAGTTACTTTTACTTACCATGCTTGGTATAATATTTCTTTAATTTGAATATTCAAGCCTTCATCAATTTAGAAAAATTGTCAAAGATTAACTCTTTAAATATTGCCTTCTTCCTATTCTCCTTTTTTTTTAAATTTTCCACATGGAACTTACAAATAGATTGTATGTTGTCATTCTATATTCCATATCTCTTAATCTCATTCATGTTTTCCAACTCTTAATCTTTGGAACAATTTCTTAGTTTTTATTTTTTAAAACAGAGTTATCTGTCTTCCAGTTTAGCAATTTTATTTTACCCATGTGTATTATTTGATTCTTTTTCAAGTCTGACGATTTTGTTTTTCATGATGCCTTTTGGTTCTTACACAGTTTCAACTTTTCCTTTTGTGTTTTTAATCATTAAAAAAATACTTATTCTGTATATTCTGTCAAATTATTTCTATTATTTCATGCTATTGAGGTCTAAATGTGCTGTTTCTTACGCCTTCTGAATCTTGTTCATGGAAGATTATATCCCTGGATATTTTACTAGTCTGAATTATAAATCCTATATTTTAGGAGTCACAGTATCAGCTCATGAGCTAACCATGCTGATGTTCAGTTCTCATTTTATTCCAAGCACATAGAGAAACTTACTTTTGGTGAATTTCAGCTATGTATTTAGAAGACATGTTTTTATTTTATCTTGAATTTCTGTGTGTTGGAGGTGAGTGGGCTTACAGGCTGGCATTATGCCTAGTTACACATGGATGAAAAAGGTATTGAACTTGCTTCTGGTAGAAACTTTACCTAAATACATAAAACTAGGAAGAATTAAAAGTCAGGTTTTTAATTTTGGTCCTCAGACTAATGCATTATAGGGATTATTACGGTCATTACTGAATCTCCAAGACAAAAAAAAAAAAAACAAAAAAACAAAAAAAAACCCAAAGTAAGAATTTGATCAAAATTCAAACGAAGCCTTGTCTTCATAGTCGTATTATTAATTCTTCAAATAAACTATTCTAGTTACTTTCTAGGGTGATTCAAAAATTTCTGTTTGAATGCAAAATTTCCAATCCCATATGTTTGTTCATTGTATTAATATAAATATCCCACAGGGTGTCATTTTATAATTCTGAATTAGGTCACCTTTCATATTATTGCTAAATGCTTATCCAGATTTTGGGGCTGTTTTGCTTCCTTTTCCACATAAACCATAATCACATTAAATCACTTGAATTTTTCTTCAGAAGAAAAAGACACATAAGACTCATAGTTCTATGTAATTTTTTTTCATGATTTATCAGTTTTCCTTCCGCTGTGGTGTACTTGAAATAAGACTACGAATCTACAAAGTTGGCCCCAAAATAGGAGATTTGGTTGCTTCCTGCCTCTTTTGCATCAGTAATATGTATTTTATTTCAAGGAAAAAACTTTAGAAGGTTTTCTGTAGTAGAGTGACTAATTTACTATCCTCCTGGGTAGCAGTAATATTCATGCCAAGAAATTATGAACGTTTTATATATCTATGGTTTTTGCTCTGGTGGCCCTCCACTTACTGGCAGAATAATGTGGGAATCACTTGAAACAGATGGCCTGTGAATCAGTGTAAACATACATATAGTATGAAAATAAATGTAGCAAGTGTATGCATATGAATGCACATTTACGAGTAAATACTAATATTATTGTTAAAAGTACACTATTGGTGTAAATCACAGAAGTGTTCATAAAAGAAAAATTCATGTAAATTAGATTTACATGCAAAGTAATTCTGTGTAAATGGCTTTATAAAGAAAAAATATTCATTTTGTAGATATGATCTAACCCAAGGATTCCAAATCCTTCTGTACTTTACAAATAAAAGAAAACTTGGTGAAATTTAAATCGCAAAGAATTTATTTTTATTGTGTTAGTCTTACCTATTTTTTTTTATTTGTCAAATTATAGCATTCCCGTCAGTTCTGCTAGGCTATTTGGAAGTTATTTGGGTATTAAAAGAAATAAATAGCAACAACAGCAAACCAAGAAGAAATTCAACTTGTACAGCAGAGAAACAGGACAAAAATTGATAGCCTGCTTTTGATTTTTAAAACAGGCAATTAAATGAGAATGTATTTTTCAAGTCTCATCAGTGTAGCCTTAAAGATTAGGAAAGGGTCAGTTTTCTAAGCTTTAGGCCTTACGAAGATTCCTGGGATTGCGAAAAATAAAAAGATCTAACTAGCAGAATATGAGTGAAGTGACCAATTCCATATCTGATGCATAAAAACATCCTACTTGATCCTCCACACTCTTTCTTCCCTGATCTACTGGCCAGATGCAGATCATCGGCCGAGGATCCATGAAATGGAAGAATCCACAACACTTGAAGAACCACGTGATAAACTTCCCATTTATCAGGATATCCATATTGGAGTTACATGAGTAAGAAACAGATTGATGGATTTAAGCCACTGAGATTTGGGTCTTTGTTATATTAGATAGCATTATATAACTATTAAAAATATATTAAAAGAAGTTTGATAGCACCATTTGTTAGCATGACAGGTTGACCATAGTCAATAATAATTTAATTATATATTTAAAAATAACTAAAAGAGTATAACTGGATTGTTTATAATGCAAAGGATAAATGCTTGAGATGATGGATACTCCATTTACCCTGATGTGATTATTGTACATATTTTGTCTGTATCAAAAATAGCCGATATACCCCGTAAATACATATACCAACTATGTACTAACAAAAGTTAAAAATTTAAAAATTGAAAAAAGAGGTATTCCAAACCTACATTTCTAGCAATCACAGGGGTTATTTGAAAAATAGCAAATTCTAATTTGCATATAAAAATAACTTATTTTAATAATTGTTTAGCTGTTAATAAATGAGACAAAAAATAAATGCTAAAGATACTTGGCTTTGAGGAATAACGGACTTCTTAGAATAAAGTTTTAAGGTAGAAAATCTGAGCATATCAACCTAGCAATGAATAAGCTCTCCAGTAACCAAACTAGACCCTGTGATGGGATCATCTGTCAAGGGATGACACTATATATTTTATGAGTTATCTATAGCTCCATAATAACTTATCCCCAAACTAAGCATCATTTGGGATAACATTATTATCCCAAAACTAAACATTGTACCCCAAAACTAAACATCAAATAAGAAACATTTGTTATCTCACAGTTTCTGACGGTCAGGAGCTTAGCTGGTGGCCTTCATGAGTTTGCTGTCAAGATGTTGGCTGGGTCTACAGTCATCTGCATGCTCAACTGGGGCCTGACAATCCACTTTCAAACTCCATGATGGCTGGCAGACCTTAATTCTTCATTACGTGAACCTCTGCCTCTTCAATGGGCTGTGTAAGTGTTCTCATCACGTTACATCTGGCTTCCTCAACAGCACTAATGAGAAAGAGAGACAGAGGGAGATGGAGAGAGAGAATTCGGAGAGAAGCCTCATCACGAGGAAAGCCTCATCCCCAGGAAAGCCTCAGTCTTTTAAATCTTAGTCTCAGAAGTGACATATATCTCTTCTGCCATATTCCACTGGTCATACCCACCAAACCTAGTGCCATGAGAGAGGGCAATACAGGAGGCTAAGAATACAAGGAGGCAGGGAGCACTCGGGGGCCATTTTGGAGGCTGGCTCCAGCATACATAATATAACCTCTTCGATGGTTACGAATATGGAATAACTATCATTAGTGTTACAAAAATGTTAAAGTAAAAACAAATGTTTATTGCTTTTTTTTTTTTACAAGGAAACACGTGTTCATTTTGAAGTAAAGTATTTGAGTAATATAGATGTGCATAAACACAGCAGATGTCTTCCTGCAGTGTCCCTCCTGCAGCCTACCTGCCTTCATATTTTTAAATTGTCTTTCATCCAGGAGCTTGTTACTCCAGAAGAGTTTGCAAATAACAGAATATCTTATAAAAAAGATTTGTTCAAATTATTTATTTATTTCAATTGAGAAATAGAAATTTCACATGTTTATGGTACACAGCATGTTTTGAAATGTGTAGAAATTGTGGAATGGTTAAATCAAGCTGATTAACATCTACATTACCTAACATATTTATCATTTTGGGGTAAGAACACTCAAAATCTACTCCCAATGATTTTTGAGTGTACAATACATTGTTATTAACTATAGTCACCATGCTGTACAGTAGATCTCTTGAACTTATTCTTGAGAAATATTTTTTTGAGGATACCTATAACTTAACACGGTATTACTAGAAATCCTGGAAGTCCAGGGTTGTATTTTAGTTCCATTGCTCTTCCAAAACACCTAACACAATAGGGTTTTGCCATAAGAACTCAGAAATATTTACTGATTTGAAACAAATTTAATACCAAGAAGTAGAGAGATGTATTTTCTACACACAAAAGAAGAAAATCATGTGTGTCTTTTTTTATACAACTGTTTTTCAATGAGTCCATTAAATAATAGGAAATAAAGAAATCCAGACTGTAAGATATATAGCATGGCCCCATTTAAATGATGCTAAATTAGCTGAAACTTAGGTACTGTAGCTCCCTCAGGACTTTCAAGGAGTTTTGGCTTGAGTACAAGGCTCACAAAATACTATTAGCTGGGGACCTAGGGCAAGTTTTCCAGAGGGCTGCTTGGTCCCTATTCATGTAAAACTTTGTTTATCCAGAAGTTTCATAATATACATTGCTCAACTCTGTCCACTTTTCTAGCATCCGATGACAGAACAATCTACCTAACTAGCCTTAGTTAACACAATTATAACTTAAATATTAGTAAACTGTATTTTTCCATTAACCGAACAGTCCAGAATATCACATTTATATACAGAACATCTTTATGGTAAAAATTTGAACTGAACTGTGCCATTTACGTTTCGTTTCTTGTCGTAACTATTTCCAACTAAGAAATTCACAGACTCCAATCAAAATATTTTTCTTAACAATGGGCATTTGTAAGCTTTTATTCCATAATATGAATGAATCCATTAATTAACTGTAAATTTTACCCTGAAGAAAGGTATCAAGAAAAAGCACTTTTATGCATATTTTGGTTTCTCAGAGACATTTGGATAGAGTAGACATTGGTTTTAAAAGGGAATCACTTTGTTTCATGAAAGTCTTCCATCCGTTATAGTCAAAGGTGAACATAGTATAGATTCACCAAATAATCTACTTCAGTGTGAAATACTTTGGTAGAACATTTGCTGCAGGAAGTTTTAGCAAGTTTAAAGACTCTCTTATGTCATGGATGTTCTTGTCATTTTATGTCACTCAGGTACTATGATCAGCATGTAATTTGTGTGTGTTTTTATTAACATATAATTATTATGCATATATAGTACGCAACGGTTGGTTGCCAACACAATGGCCATTTTCCTCAATTTTTCTTACCAAGACTATTCTGATTTTTTTTTTCAGGTATTTGGCAATACTACATTCAGGGAAGATGCACCCCTTGTCTAAATTTAGGGGATAAACCACGACTGTTTTAAGCCAAGCCTTGCAATCATCCTTCTTTGTCAGTGAATGTTTAGGGGGAAAATATGTGATTCATTTCTGGATAACGAGACACAAAGGTAAGTAGATTATAGGCTTTCTAGGCAAATCCTTCCTCCCTGATAACAAGAGAGATGTACAAGGAATAATGTCCTTTTTATTCTTGCTTCGGATGCCATATTGAGAAGAAATGATTGAAGCTGCTGCTACCAGCTTATAACAGTGAGAGGAAACCAAATTCTCCTCGAGCATTTGACTTCATTAAGCCACTGAATTAACCAACCATGAAGCCCTCTACAACTGGACTTCTTGTTATGTGAGCCAAACAAAAATTGATCTTTATTTCACTATTTTCACCCCAAAACATCTTAACTGATAGATCATTAGCCGTATGTATCATTTAAGGGGCTAGTTTTATGCACTTACTTTGTTCATCTACACTTGGTGGAATTTTGTTTCCATAATTGTTAGTAATGGAAACTGTGAATAATGTTTAATATCTTGTGGAGACTTTTTATGTTTATATTTTTATGAAGTAGGCAATATTGTCTCCATTTTACTGATGCCAAAAGAGGGGCTTACAGAGTTAGTACATCAAAGTTACGCAGCTGGCCAATACTAGAGCTAAGATTTGCTTCTAGATGTGTTTAACTTCAAAGAGTATGCTTTTAGTTACCGTGCTGTACTTCCTCTCTACTGGGCAGCGATGTTGCATTGTATCATCTCACCCTTCCAGGTCTTTCTGTTCTTAATGCACTTCTCTTAGGTGTCACTTTTTAATGTTTCCCTAATTCTTGTTTTCACCCATTATATTTAGAATTTTCTCAAGTATACAATGAAGTTGAAATAATTTTATGGTGAATTTTCATACTCACTACCTAGACTCTGCCACTAACATTTTACTATAGTTGCCCAATCAAATATTTTGTGATATTTTATTATCAACCCAATCATGCCTTTTAAAAATTCTCTTCTTTAGTTTTTAGCCGATTTCTAACAGAGGCTGTATCTGCACATTTTCATTTTCAGTGGAGTTGATGATCCCTTGCATGCTCGTTTAGTTTTCTAAGGTCCAAGTGTTTTAAGTGGTTATTTGCATAAATGATAACTTCTCTTTAATATTTTGCTTCATGTTAGAATAATGTAATTGTGCAATGCTAGCATTAATGATTTAAAATAGTCATTATTATAACCAGGTCAGGTCTGAATTTGTGAGGTTCAGTATAGAAATGGGGCATGTGATGTCACTATAATAGACTCAGATTGTCTTTCATTTACGATTATGTTTCCACGATGGTTAATAATGGTGTCACTACATACTTATTGAAACAGACAAAAGGCTTATAGCATTCCTAAAGTAGTTCTGGTTCAGAGAACTCATGCCTATTTTTTCTAATTTTAAGAGTTTAAAGAGGTTACTCTCTTGATTTGCCAGCAAGAAAGTTGTGTGTTTTTGTGTGAGTGTGTGGGTGTGTGTGAGTGAAGCCACAGTTCTTTGTCTGAAACTCCCCCGTGCCCTCTGCAATAAGTTTCTGTTTCTGAACTTCTGGCCAGACTTACTTAGGCCAGCAGAATAATTCAGCAAAGTTCTTTAATTCAGTTCTAATAGTCCAACTGGGAAATGTAAAAGAAACCAGGTTTGTAGCTTGGGTCTCCAGCCTCCCCTTTCTATTTCCATAGCTTCTAGTTCTTCAGTTGCTCATAATTAAAAGCCTTGGGGAGGCAAGTGGTAATATTTTAAAACTTATTTTTATCTCCCTATCTTTATTCATATAAACAAATAGTGATAAGGCTCTTTTATTTTCTAGGCTTAAATATTCCATGTAATAAAGGAAAATGAATGTCTATACCAACTATTTGATGCACAAGATATCATTATCTGGCTTTTAAAGTTTATTATTTGCTATCTTTTCACCTAAGGGAAAGCAATGCCATTGTTTTATTGTTCTGTAGTTTCTTTCCTTAATATTCTTTGCCTTCTTATTGTCCACATAATACAAATATTTTATTATCATTCTCCTTACAATGCATTTGCTGATCAATTATATGCTTATCACTTATTTTTCATTTTTTAAACATATATTTGTTGAGCTCTTTTTTTGTGCAAGACACAGTCTGGAACATAGAGATAAAGCTGCCATTAATCCTGTCTTCAAGCAGCTTATACCTAATAATATGCATAACTCCTTTCTATTTTATCTCCTTCTTTTATTTAATTCAAAATAGAATTAGTAAAATATATTTGGTAGTAACAGGTACTTTTATAAAGTTGTGATTTCCTATCCTTTTTCTCCCCCACAATTGGATAGCTTTGTTTCCCCTCTTAACTATTTGATCTGTGTGTGAAAATGGTATTATACATTACATGCTACCTTTAAAAATCAGAAACTTGAATAATTCAAGAAACAAGACCCAACTTGCAATAAGTCCTGCAAAAGTAAAGTGGAAAAAAAATGCTTTGGTAAAGACAGTTTTTTTTTTAATTATTATTATTATTATACTTGAAGTTCTAGGGTACATGTGCATAACATGCAGGTTTGTTACATATGTATAGCTGTGCCATGTTGGTGTGCTGTACCCATCAACTCGTCAGCACCTATCAACTCGTCATTTACATCAGGTATAACTCCCAAGGCAATCCCTCTCCCCTCCCCTCTCCCCATGATAGGCCCCGGTGTGTGATGTTCCCCTTCCTGAGTCCAAGTGATCTCATTGTTCAGTTTCCACCTATAAGTGAGAACATGCGGTGTTTGGTTTTCTGTTCTTGTGATAGTTTGCTGAGAACAATGGTTTCCAGCTGCATCCATGTCCCTACAAAGGACACAAACACAAACACAATCATTTTTTATGGCTGCATATATTCCATGGTGTATATGTGCCACATTTTCTTAATCCAGTCTGTCACTGATGGACATTTGGGTTGATTCCAAGTCTTTACTATTGTGAATAGTGCTGCAATAAACATACGTGTGCATATGTCTTTATAGCAGCATGATTTATAATCCTTTGGGTATATACTCAGTAATGGGATGGCTGGGTCATATGGTACTTCTAGATCTAGATCCTTGAGGAATCACTATACTGTTTTCCATAATGGTTGAACTAGTTTACAATCCCACCAACAGTGTAAAAGTGTTCCTATTTCTCCACATCCTCTCCAGCACCTGTTGTTTCCTGACTTTTTAATGATTGCCATTCTAACTGGTGTGAGATGGTATCTCATTGTGGTTTTGATTTGCATTTCTCTGATGGCCAGTGATGATGAGCATTTTTTCATGTGTCTGTTGGCTGTATGCATGTCTTCTTTTGAGAAATGTCTGTTCATATCCTTTGCCCACTTTTTGATGGGGTTGTTTGTTTTTTTCTTGTAAATTTGTTTGAGTTCTTTGTAGGTTCTGGATATTAGCCCTTTGTCAGGTGAGTAGATTGCAAAAATGTTCTCCCATTCTGTAGGTTTCCTGTTCACTCTGATGGTAGTTTCTTTTGCTGTGCAGAAACTCTTTAGTTTAATTAGATCCCATTTGTCAATTTTGACTTTTGTTGCCGTTGCTTTTGGTGTTTTAGACATGAAGTCTTTGCCCATGCCTATGTCCTGAATGGTACTACCTAGGTTTTCCTCTAGGGTTTTTATGGTATTAGGTCTAACATTTAAGTCTCTAATCCATCTTGAATTAATTTTTGTATAAGGAGTAAGGAAAGGATCCAGTTCCAGCTTTCTACTTATGGCTAGCCAATTTTCCCAGCACCATTTATTAAATAGGGAATCCTTTCCCCATTTCTTGTTTTTTTTCAGGTTTGTCAAAGATCAGATGGCTGTAGATGTGTGGTATTATTTCTGAGAGCTCTGTTCAGTTCCATTGGTCTATATCTCTGTTTTGGTACCAGTACCATATGTTTTGGTTACTGTAGCCTTGTAGTATAGTTTGAAGTCAGGTAGCGTGATGCCTCCAGCTTTGTGCTTTTGACTTAGGATTCACTTGGCAATGTGGGCTCTTTTTTGGTTCCATATGAACTTTAAAGCAGTTTTTTCCAGTTCTTTGAAGAAACTCATTAGTAGCTTGATAGGGATGGCATTGAATCTATAAATTACCTTAAGCAGTATGGCCATTTTCACGATATTGATTCTTCCTATCCATGAGCATGGTATGTTCTTCCATTTGTTTGTGTCCTCTTTTATTTTACTGAGCAGTGGTTTGTAGTTCTCCTTGAAGAGGTCCTTTACATCCCTTGTAAGTTGGATTCCTAGGTATTTTATTCTCTTTGAAGCAATTGTGAATGGAAGTTCATTCATGATTTGGCTCTCTGTTTGTCTGTTACTGGTGTATAAGAATGCTTGTGAGTTTTGCACATTAATTTTGTGTCCGGAGACTTTGCTGAAGTTGCTTATCAGCTTAAGGAGATTTTGGGCTGAGACAATGGGGTTTTCTAAATATACAATCATGTCATCTGCAAACAGGGACAATTTGACTTCTTCTTTTCCTAACTGAATCCCCTTGATTTCTTTCTCTTGCCTGATTGCGCTAGCCAGAACTCCCAACACTATGTTGAATAGGAGTGGTGAGAGAGGGCATCCCTGTCTTGTGCCAGTTTTCAAAGGGAATTTTTCCAGTTTTTGCCCATTCAGTATGATATTGGCTGTGGGTTTGTCATAAATAGCTCTTATTATTTTGAGATACATTCCATCAATACAGAATTTATTGAACGTTTTTAGCATGAAGGGATGTTGAATTTTGTCAAAGGCCTTTTCTGCATCTAGTGAGATAATCATGTGGTTTTTGTCTTTGGTTCTGTTTATATGCTGGATTACGTTTATTGATTTGTGTATGTTGAACCAGCCTTGCATCCTGGGGATGAAGCCCACTTGATCATGGTGGATAAGCTTTTTGATGTGCTGCTGGACCCTGTTTGCCAGTATTTTATTGAGGATTTTTGCATTGATGTTCATCAGGGATATTGGTCTAAAATTCTCTTTTTTTGTTGTGTCTCTGCCAGGCTATGGTATCAAGATGATGTTGGCCTCATAAAATGAGTTAGGGAGGATTCCCTCTTTTTCTATTGGTTGGAATAGTTTTAGAAGGAATGGTACCAGCTCCCCCTTGTACCTCTGGTAGAATTCAGCTGTGAATCCATCTGGTCCTGGACTTTTTTTGGTTGGTAGGCTATTAATTATTGCTCAATTTCAGAGCCTGCTATTGGTCTATTCAGGGATTCAGCTTCTTTCTGGTTTAGTCTTGGGAGAGTGTAAGTGTCCGGGAAATTATCCATTTCTTCTAGATTTTCTAGTTTATTTGCGTAGAGGTGTTTATAGTATTCTCTGATGGTAGTTTGTATTTCTGTGGGGTCGGTAGTGATATCCCCTTTATCATTTTTAATTGGGTCGATTTGATTCTTCTCTCTTTTCTTCTTTATTAGTCTTGCTAGTGGTCTGTCAATTTTGTTGATCTTTTCAAAAAACCAACTCCTGGATTCATTGATTTTTTGGAGGTTTTTTTGTGTCTCTATCTCCTTCAGTTCTGCTCTGATCTTAGTTATTTCTTGCCTTCTGCTAGCTTTCGAATGTGTTTGCTCTTGCTTCTCTAGTTCTTTTAATTGCGATGTTAGAGTGTCAATTTTAGATCTTTCCTGCTTTCTCTTGTGGGCATTTAGTGCTATAAATTTCCCTCTACACACTGCTTTAAATGTGTCCCAGAGATTCTGGTATGTTGTATCTTTGTTCTCATTGGTTTCAAAGAACATCTTTATTTCTGCCTTCATTTCGTTATGTACCCAGTAGTCATTCAAGAGCAGGTTGTTCAGTTTCCATGTAGTTGAGTGGTTTTGATTGAGTTTCTTAGTCCTGAATTCTAGTTTGATTGCACTGTGGTCTGAGAGACAGTTTGTTATAGTTTCTGTTCTTGTACATTTGCTGAGGAGTGCTTTACTTCCAATTATGTGGTCAATTTTGGAATAAGTGTGATGTGGTGCTGAGAAGAATGTATATTCTGTTGATTTGGGGTGGAGAGTTCTGTAGATGTCTATTAGGTCTGCTTGCTGCAGAGATGAGTTCAATTCCTGGATATTCTTGTTAACTTTCTGTCTCGTTGATCTGTCTAATGTTGACAGTGGGGTGTTGAAGTCTCCCATTATTATTGTATGGGAGTCTAAGTCTCTTTGTAAGTCTCTAAGGACTTGCTTTATGAATCTGGGTGCTCCTGTATTGGGTGCATATATATTTAGGATAGTTATCTCTTCCTGTTGAATTGATCCCTTTACCATTATGTAATGGCCTTCTTTGTCTCTTTTGATCTTTGATGGTTTAAAGTCTGTTTTATCAGAGACTAGTATTGCAACCCCTGCTTTTTTTTGTTCTCCATTTGCTTGATAGATCTTCCTCCATCCCTTTATTTTGAGCCTATGTATGTCTCTGCATGTGAGATGGGTCTTCTGAATATAGCAAACTGATGAGTCTTGACTCTTTATCCAATTTGCCAGTCTGTGTCTTTTAATTGGAACATTTAGTCCATTCACATTTAAGGTTAATATTGTTATGTGTGAACTTGATCCTGCCATTATGATATTAACTGGTTATTTTGCTCGTTAGTTGATATAGTTTCTTCCTAGCCTTGATGGTCTTTACATTTTGGCATGTTTTTGCAATGGCTGGTACCGGTTGTTCCTTTCCATGTTTAGTGCTTCCTTCAGGGTCTCTTGTAAGGCAGGCCTGGTGGTGACAAAATCTCTAAGCATTTGCTTATCTGTAAAGGATTTTATTTCTCCTTCACTTATGAAACTTAGTTTGGCTGGATATGAAATTCTGGGTTGAAAATTCTTTTCTTTAAGAATGTTGAATATTGTCCCCCACTCTCTTCTGGCTTGTTGAGTTTCTGCCGAGAGATCTGCTGTTAGTCTGATGGGCTTCCCTTTGTGGGTAGCCCGATCTTTCTCTCTGGCTGCCCTTAAGATTTTTTCCTTCATTTCAACTTTGGTGAATCTGGCAATTATGTGTCTTGGAGTTGCTCTTCTCGCGGAGTATCTTTGTGGCGTTCTCTGTATTTCCTGGATTTGAATGTTGGCCTGCCCTACTAGGTTGGGTAAGTTCTCCTGGATGATATCCTGAAGAGTGTTTTCCAACTTGGTTCCATTTTCCCCCTCATTTTCAGGCACCCCAATCAGACGTAGATTTGGTCTTTTTACATAATCCCATACTTCTTGCAGGCTTTGTTCATTTCTTTTTCTTCTTTTTTCTTTAGATTTCTCTTCTCGCTTCATTTCATTCATCTGATCCTCCATCGCTGATACTCTTTCTTCCAGTTGATCGAGTCGGTTACTGAAGCTTGTGCATTTGTCACTTATTTCGCGTGTCATGGTTTTCATCTCTGTCTGTTCGTTTATGGCCTTCTCTGCATTAATTATTCTAGTTATCAATTCTTCCACTCTTTTTTCAAGATTTTTAGTTTCTTTGCACTGCGTATGTAATTCCTCCTTTAGCTCGGAAAAGTTTGACCGACTGAAGCCTTCTTCTCTCATCTCGTCAAAGTCATTCTCCGTCCAGCTTTGATCCATTGCTGGCGATGAGCTGTGTTCCTTTGGAGGGGGAGAAGCGCTCTTATTTTTTTTAATTTCCAGCTTTTCTGCCCTGCTTTTTCCCCATCTTTGTGGTTTTATGTGTCTCTGGTCTTTGATGATAGTGATGTACTGATGGGGTTTCCTGTTTGTTAGTTTTCCTTCTAACAGTCAGGACCCTCAGCTGTAGGTCTGTTGGAGATTGCTTGAGGTATACTCCAGACCCTGTTTGCCTGGGTATCAGCAGCAGAGGCTGCAGAAGATAGAATATTGCTGAATAGCGAGTGTATCTATCTGATTCTTGCTTTGGAAGCTTCCTCTCAGGGGTGTACTCCACTGTGTGAGGTGTGGGGTGTCAGTCTGCCCCTAATGGGGGATGTCTGCCAGTTAGGCTACTGAGGGGTCAGGGACCCACTTAAGCAGGCAGTCTGTCCATTCTCAGATCTCAACCTCTGTGTTGGGAGATCCACTGCTCTCTTCAAAGCTGTCAGACAGAGTTGTTTGCGTCTGCAGAGGTTTCTGCTGCTTTTGTTGTTGTTGTTGTTTAGTTGTGCCCTGTCCCCAGAGGTGGAGCCTACAGAGACAGGCAGGCCTCCTTGAGCTGCTGTGAACTCCACCCAGTTCGAGCTTCCCAGTGGCTTTGTTTACCTACTTAAGCCTCAGCAATGGCAGGCGCCCCTCCCCCGGCCTCGCTGCTGCCTTGCCCTTAGATCACAAACTGCTGTGCTAGCAATGAGGGAGGCTCCATGGGCGTGGGACCCTCCCAGCCAGATGTGGGATATAATCTCCTGGTGTGCTGTTTGCTAAGACCCTTGGTAAAGTGCAGTATTGGGGTGGGAGTTACCCGATTTTCCAGGTGTTGTGTGTCTCAGTTCCCCTGGCTAGGAAAAGGGATTCCCTTCCCCCTTGTGCTTCCCAGGTGAGGAAATGCCTCACCCTGCTTCAGCTCTTGCTGGTCGGGCTGCAGCAGCTGACCAGCACCAATTGTCCGGCACTCCCTAGTGAGATGAACCCAGTACCTCAGTTGAAAATGCAGAAATCACCTGTCCTCTGTGTCGCTCACGCTGGGAGCTGGAGACTGGAGCTGTTCCTGGTAAAGAAAGTTTTTAAAGTAACGCTGCTTTGGTGCTTCAAAACCTCCCTGAGGAATGGTACCTGAGATGATCTCACATATTCAAGGCCTGGGTAAACATGCTCACACCGTTAGAAAGTGAAAGTCACATATTATAATTAATACCCATAGTATCATTTATGTTTCCTTACTCCAAAGAAGTGATTCTGCCTGGTGTTATAGGAAGAGTATAGGCTTGTAGTCATTCAGAAATTGGTTTAAATCCTACTCCTCCATTTTCTTGTATCACATCCTTACCATCTGCATTTATCTTGCCAATCTGTCTTCTCCAGTTTATTTTTTATTTTTATTGTTTTCAAGACAGAGTCTCACTCTGTCACCCAGGCTGGAGTGAAGTGGATGATCTTGGCTCACTGCAACCTCTGCCTCCTGGGTCCAAGCAATTCTACTGCCTCAGCTTCCCAAGTAGCTGGGATTACAGGTGCCTGCCACCATGCCTGGCTAATTTTTGTCTTTTTGGTAGAGACAGGGTTTCGCCATGTGGGTCAGGCTGGCCTTGAACTCCTGACTTCAAGTGATCCATCTGCCTTGGCCACCCAAAGTGCTGGGATTACAGCTGTGAGCCACTGTGCCCAGCCTGTCTTCCCCAGTTTTATTCAGGGCTGGTTCCTCCTCCTTCTTTGGATGTTTGTTCAAATGTCTCTTCTTCAGTCAGGCCTCTCCTGTCCTCCCTCTGTTCTCTTTGCCTCTTACCCATCTCTGATTCTCCATCTCACTGATAAATACTATGACGAAGATAAGCCCAGTGAAGTGAGTGTCGCAGGATGGGGAATCACTGGGCTTGTTATTTGTCATCTGTCTCTCCCAGTGGAATGTGGCCTCCATGGAAGCAGGGGCCTTTCCTTTCCTATTCACTGAAATTTCCCTAGGATCCATCTACAACAGTGCCTGGTACACATGAACTGGGTTCTCAAAATAACTGTTATTATTTTTAACCTCATGCCCAGGGATAGACTCTGCTCTCCTACTTTACAGAACAGTACAGTACCTGAGTTTCTCATGTTTTATCACAGGGCAGACTCGGAGTGATGTGATAATACACACTGCCTTAGTGCTTAGACAATTGTTTTGTTAGGTTTAACTGATTAACTATTTCACTGGGAGAGAGCCAACGAGTATAATAATACTGGCAGGTGTTTATTAATATTACAACCTTATTTCCTCCTGCAGTTCAGGATCGCTAGCTTATAAACAGGCAGACACCTGAGCCTTTTGTGTGCCACATGACAGTCTTGTATTTTTGTTCACAGGTGTTAAAACAAAACAGGGATCAGCAGATTTTGTAATCTTGTGTGCTGTGAGCCAAGCAGAAGCTGTGTGGGTTGTTTTCATGGCACAGTTCACAGTGGCCAGACAAGAATTAAGTAGGACATCACCAGGAGCACAACATATTTCTATTTATTTAATTAGTCCTGTTACCAAAGATCTATATAAAGCGAGTGGTGGAGTGATAGTAGATAATTTTTTGAGATATTCCACATGTTCAGTTTTGTATTAGTTGTATCAGAAAATGTTCAGGAGTTAAAATAATTATATTCTTCATGATATTCAACATAATTTGTTAATGAAACCAGATTCCAGGTATTGAAAAACCTACAGTTGCATAGGCTTCCAGTGGTTCCTCCTGCCATTTTCCTTAAGAAAGTTATCTTTCAGACTACTCATTATATAAGTTGGTACATTCAACAATTAGCATAAAACTCTTGCTGATGTATTTGTTTGATTTCCATTGGCTCATTTCTTTTAGACTGAGAGAGACTCTAATATACACTGGTGTTTTAAATGTTAAAGAAATTCTAAAATTATTTTTAACCCTTGTATAGGCACTTCTTACAAAACCTGAAAATGTTGTGCAGCATTTGACATGACATAGCATGAGAAATAATAATTTACAGAACTCTCACCATCCTTCATGTGTTACACCAGGTGCTTTCTCAAGTGTGTGTATATATATATATATACACACACACACTATATAATATTACTCTTTCTGTATATATGTAAAATACTTCTTGAAATCTTCCTTTTGCCTCCTTTTCCACCTTAATGGCCATTAGGAAATGGTCATCATTGTGTCAGGGGAGGTGCCAAGACCAGACCTTTGCTACTTTCTGGAGGATACTGCATTCTGGCTCTAAAAGTAAAATGCTCATAATATTCATTTATGATTATAAACAAAAACAATCATCCATGGCCTTTGCCAACATTAATATTTTAACATATCACTTGCTATTCTCATGTTCCATTCATTTTTAAAACAGAAATTTTGCTACATGTAACAATTATGGGAAATAGTCTTAGAAAGATGAAGGTTTGAAATAATGAACAGAATTAGCACATATAATTTAGAGTTTTGGTGTCATTTAATACTTTTTTATTAATCCATGAGACAAGTCTGTTCACAGTACAGTCACAGAGGTTGTCATATTGTAATAATAGATCGATAGCATTAAGAAAACTGTAAGAGATGTCCATGAAAAATATCGCCTTATATATATTACTCTATCTTTACCATAATCTAGTGCAATACATTGCAAATGATTAAAGTGAGTCCCTGAGAAGTACAGTAATTTGCTCAGAGTCATACAGTGAATAAACAGTAGCACCAGTATACAAAATATTTTGTCCAACTCCCAGGTCCCTACCATTTCCATGGTACTAAGGTAATTTTCATAAGATTAAAAACGTCAAAATTCCTTTAACTAAAGCATTTGAATGTAAATAGTAAAACAAATGAAAGCAAGGCAGATTTATGTAATAATGTGAGGTTCAAAATGCAATCACAAATAGGGTTAAAAGAATGGTTCATAGAGCCAAAGAGAGACATTTCAATAAGTCCAGGCAAGACCAAGACAATCTGATACTTCATGATGGTGGTTGTATTACTGGCAATTTTGTAAAATTTTCTTTGAGGCTGCATCAAATTACAATTTGAAAACAGAGTCCAAGTTTTGATTCACTTTTTCAAATCTAGAGAAATCTGCAAACACAAAAAGGTTCTGGGGGCCTCTCCAAGGAGATGCTATGAAAGGAAGGACACAATGCCCACTTTTCTCACTGTCCATCAACGTTCCAGTGTTCTGGAAGCACAAGACCTAATACAGAGCAAATCAGCTAATAGTAGCAATAGCAGAATAGGGTTGGCTCACTTCCCTGCTGTTTGTCTCTTGGGCAACTATTCTTTTCCATACTTAATCTTACCAGTAAAAGCAAACCCACTCCACTTCCTCAGAGTCTCTTTATTTTAATCTCACTTTTCTTCTCTCTCCCCCATTACTACCAAAACATGCACACACACACATACACACACAAATTAGAACAAAACTGAATTAGTTTCTATTTTTTATTAATATTTACCATATTGGAATTTGTATTTTCTCTTTTAATGCAGTAGCAAGTTTCTTGGGCTAATTAAGGATATGGGATGTGAAAATATAGACTGCTTTCTTGCAAAGAAAGGACTTTGATCGTTAAGAAATGAAGTTGGCTGTCTGAACTGAATGAGAGTAGGAGTGGGATAATGCTCTCAGACATTTCTTCTGCAATTATACCTTTATGCTTCACCAGGTTCTGCTATGATAACTTTATTTTTGAAATGATGCATTTTCCTTACACAAATAATTTCTAAATCCAGAAAATTTCTTTGGGAAATTATGACTTCCAGGACTAGAATTGAAACAATGCCAACTTGAAAGTTTTATAAATTGGGTTCAAACTGTGAAATCCTTCCAGCTGTTAAATGCATCCCATATCAAATTTATTCACAGTTCTTCAGAATATTTCCTTCTGTTTGAAGACTCCTGCAAATATATATGCCTAGAAGCTAGGATGTAAACATTCTTTTAAATCCTGTAAAGATTATGCGGAAAGCAAATAGAAAAATCACGTGTATACAGGTCACATTTTTAGATGGTTTTGTAAGTATTTTTCTGTGTGGCTTTCTTAGTGCTCAGAATAGCTCTTTGAATAAAAAACGAACTATGAACTATAATCTGCCCATTTTATAATTTCGAAAGCTTTAGGCAACTACATATAAGAAAGTGTGAATTGCAGTCTTTTTTTAGTAGTTGTTGCTTCCAAAGACTGACACATTTCCCTGCTGATACAACAGCTGTATGAGTCCCTGGAGGCGAGGTATGCTCTTTTGACTTCCCTTTCAGCTTTAGCTAATTTATTCTGCATAGACCCTAGTCACATCCTACAGCTTATAGAATGTAACTGATTCGTAGTCCAAATTCTCAAACTCTGTTTACGATTGAAGAATTCAAATTTTAATTTGTGTTGGTGAGAAGCATAAGATTTATTTTGCGAGCTTTAAAAGCTTTGATTTTCTCATCATCATTTAATATCCATGCAGGCTTCAATAGCAGAATATCCCTAGGGAAGCAAGTACTTCTCCAGAAAAATGTAAGGTAAATTTTTTCTGCCTTACCAGATGCAAGAGAGGAAAGTATAGTGAACGGAAGATTGCCTCGATGCCTGATCTGTGGATATTTTCCCAGCCTGTTTTGTGAGTCTGTCAAACCCATAGACCTTAAGACATACAAGTCCTTAAGATTATTAACTGATTCTATCTTGTATTTATTTTCATTCAATTCACAACTATTGTATGTAAAACATTAACATAAAAAAATCTATGTGAAAGACTATGTAAGTTATTAAAAGAATTTTATTGGCATCTTAAATCCTTATTTATTTTTATAGGTGGCATCCCAGTTTTGAGACTTCTTGAAATCTTCTTTTTGCCTCCTGTTCCACCTTAATGGCCATTAGGAAATGGTCGTCATTGTGTCAGGGGAGGTGCCAAGACCAGACCTTTGCTACTTTCTGGAGGATACTGCATTCTGGCTCTAAAAGTAAAATGCTCATAATATTCATTTATGATTATAAACAAAAACAATCATCCATGGCCTTTACCAACATTAATGTTTTAACATATCACTTGCTATTCTCATGTTCTATTCATTTTAAAAACAGAAATTTTGCTACATGTAACAATTGTGGGAAATGGTCTTTTATAAATACGAAGGTTTGAAATAATGAACAGAATTAACACATATAATTTAGAGTTTTGGTGTCATTTAATATTTTTTTATTAATCCATGAGACAAGTCTGTTCACAGTATAGTCACAGAGGTTGTCATATTGTAATAATAGATTGATAGCATTAAGAAAACTGTAAGAGATGTCCACGAAAAATAACTCCTTATATGTATTTTTACATCACATCATCAGCTTGTTTATGAACAAGGACACAAATCAAAATAATGACAGATTGTCCAGATTAGGTTAATCTGTACTTGATAATAGAATGTCTTTCATTTATTCATCATTCATTCACTTATGCGTTCAACAAATGTTACTTAAATGCTCATACTGTGTCAGGGACTATGCTAGGAGCTTAAAATACATCAGTGAATAAAATCCTCCATCTTTTTTCTTAGGGAATTTACCTTCTAATGAATGCTTCATTTTTATTTCCCAAGCTAGTTTAAATAACAGAAATTTTCATTAGCTTTTCAGTAATTCTGAGCCCAGAGGCACAAGGCACAAGAAATCTAGTCTGAGAAGCACTGGTTACACCAATGTCATATAGCAAGCTAATAATTCTCCCTGGATGGCTGCCTTTTGTTTTACTTTAAAAGTTATCAATTGAAAACTTCTTTTAGGAGGTAATTTTACATAAGTATGGACCATTGATTGGAATATTGTATTTTGAATAATGACACTGATGCATTATAGAGGCTAAAAACTGAAAAATCCACGAATTTTCTGTTTGATCTTTTAAGTAGACTCTGTGGCTACTGAACTCTGCTCTCAAATGGGAGGTGGTTCACAGATGAGGCTTCCATTGGAAGCATCATATAATGAATTTTCTCCCCAAGTCTGTTGCCTCTTACCAGGCCTGCCAAAGGTGGATGCACATAGACCAAATCGAGTGGAATGGCTTTTTCCTTTGTAATATACCTTCTGTGGAAGGTAGGTAGGATGTCCTCCAAAGATGCCCACACTCTTTTTTTTTTTTTTTTTTTTTTTGAGACGGAGTCTTGCTCTGTCGCCCGGGCTGGACTGCAGTGGCCGGATCTCAGCTCACTGCAAGCTCCGCCTCCCGGGTTTACGCCATTCTCCTGCCTCAGCCTCCGGAGTAGCTGGGACTACAGGCGCCCGCCACCTCGCCCGGCTAGTTTTTTGTATTTTTAGTAGAGATGGGGTTTCACCGTGTTAGCCAGGATGGTCTCGATCTCCTGACCTCGTGATCCGCCCGTCTCGGCCTCCCAAAGTGACTATGTTATGTTACACAACAAAATGGACTTTCTGAGGAGAGACAATCCTAGATTATCCAGTGGGCCCAATCTAATCACACAAGTCCTTAAAAGCTGAGAACTTTCTCCTGCTGGGGACAGGATAGATGAGGCAGAAGGGGAGGTTAGGGAGGTTTGAAGAGTGAGAACTTCTGCAGTGGCTGACTTGGAAGATGAAGGAGGTTATGAGCCAGGGAATGGGGGCAGCCTCTAGAAGCTGAGAACCTGCTGACACACAGCCACAACCACTAAGGAAATAAAGACTTCAGTTCCACAACTGCATGCAACTAAACTCAGCCAACAACCTGAATGAGTCTGAAAAAGGCTTCTCCAGAGCCTCCTGGTAAGAGGCCAGGCTGGCGATACCTTGATTTTGACCTTGTGAGACCTAGAACTGAGAAACCAGACAAGACTACTCAGAATTCCGATCTACAGAACTGTGAGACCATAAATTTATGTTGTGTTAAGCCACTAATTGTGTGGGAATTTGTTACGGGAGTGATAGAAAAAGAACACACCTTCTGATATAGTTTATCAGTTGACACCAGGTAAGTCTTTAGTCATGTTTCTTTTTAGAAATAAATACAAAATTGTCATATCCTGGGGATTTGTGTATTAACATTTTATATTATGTCAATAAGTGTTATTTCTGATAATTTGGCACTTATGTATGTGCCTGTATTTCCTAAGTGTTTTATTAAACATTCCTTATTCATTAAGTCTTGACCCTGGTTAAAATATATATAATACTTGAAAGTGCTGCTCTTTGGTGTTCTTTCTGTGCCAGACTCCTCCCATTTGTAATACGGTGATTTATTTACAATGGGGAGAACTGCTCTGGGGCCATCCATAATAACACAGAAGTCTTGGCCAACAAACACCAGAAGGAGCTGTCTGGAAGTTTTGAATAAATAAACCTGGGTGGGAAGTATACAGTTACTGCGCATCACCAATGAATGAATCAGGTTGAGTTCCATCCTCCTCACCTAAAACTTCCTTAAGTGGGTGACAAGCATAGTATAAATCAGAAAACTGAGCCGTCAAGAAGGTTGCCTTGATCAACGACTCAAATCACATCAAGCAGAACCAGAAGAGAAACCTGTATCTTCAGCCCCACAGTAAAACCCAATGACACGATGAATGCCGTTCAATCTGTGTGACTTCACCATGAAATCTAAACTATCATTTGAAAGGCTGCCGAATGTGGTACCAATGACACACTTTGCGTCTAACTCTCTTAACTTTTTGCTCATTTGATAACCATACAACTCTAGAAATCTGATTTTAAAACAATTACCTTGGGTTCCAGGGAATAATTACTTCAATGATCTTTTAAATATTTTCCCCCTAAGAGATGACCTTGCTGTAAATTCTTTATTACCTATTTATATGGTGATAGAGGATTAGGCAGACACTGTTCTTGAGTATTTACTGAGCTAAAGGACGGTGACCAATAGATGGCTTAAAGAAATCATGGGGAAATGTTTAAGGGGGAATTGAAAATTCAGTATTTTCACAAGGTACAAAAACATCCAAAGTCAATGATAAAAAGAGACATATTATGGCAAATTAGCAGTAGAGGGAAACAGAAAATGTCACTTTCTGAATAAGGACTTAGAGTGGGAAGCTGTCCTTTAGCTATTATAAATATTTTAAAATAATTTTATTGATATGTGAAAACTAATTTAGAAATCACATTAATAAATTAATAAAATTATAAAAATGATGATACTCCATGAATTTTTAACAAGCATATTCCCTATGTTACACTTAGAATAAATTTTTTTTGGTAATACAAAGTCATAATTTGCAAAATATTTGGCACTCTTGTTTGCTTTCTGCTTCACTATCTTTGAGTCTGTGACAGGTAGCTGATGGTAAACCTCATAAGATTTGGAGCTATATTTGAAGACACTATCCAAAATATTTATTTGAACTTACACAAAAAGGCTATTTTCACCCTTAATATTAAAAAGCTGAGATGCATCCCAGGAGGCAGATATCATTCATGTACATGGAAGCTCTTACTAAATGTAAGTTACTATGGGAAAGGAGTAAGAAGAGGGCACTATTCATTTACAGAATGCAAGAGATATCGAGTCTGAGAAATTCAAGTGACTATGCCCACTGTATAATTGAAGACAACGAGTAGAGTGTTTGGGTGATGGAAAATGAAAATATGTTATTATAATTTGCTAATATTTCATTTCATCTCCAGTCTGTAAGCATTTCTTGAGCACTCACTTTCTGCTAGGCCCTGGGAAAATGCTAATCTATTTAGCACTTTTCCATTTACAAAGCACTTGATATACTTTGATTATTTGACACATTCATAAACACTTGGAAGTGGAGAAGGTATTATTAATAATACCATTTAAACAAAGAGGAGACATGTCCGTGTAAATGGTAGAGATGGAAATCATAAGGACAAAGTGAGAACCAAAACAAAAAAAAAGACGTTCACCATGTGTAAGACCCAAAGAAGCAAAGCATGATGTGTTGAGGACAATAAATGATGAATAGACTTTGAAATAGCAATCAATCTTCTAAATTATATAACATTTAACCACAATTAATGCACAAGGCTTTTATGCGACAATCTTTAAAGCCTCCTCAATTACATAAAACAATACCTGAAAAAATAAAATTGTATGATACATTTATGAATGGCAAGGTTTAACACTTTAAAGACACAAATTCTTACCAAATTAATCCAAAAATTCAATACAATTCCAATAGACATTTCACCAGGATGTTTTGAAGAATTTGACAAACTTAGTCTGAAATTTAGGAGTCAAGAATCACCAAATCAGTCTTGAAAAGAAGATTCACTCTTGAATCCACATGTGGCTTCACCATATTGGTAACAAAGGGGTGCCCCTCTCTATCTCCAATGCAGCAAGCGTGAGTGGGCCAGTCCCTAGACGCTGCACTCTGAAATGCTTTACCATGTTGGTGCATTTGTGCCTGAGAATAGGCTTGTTCCTACTCAAGCATTAAGCATGGTGGGAATAGTAGGGCAAGTCCAATACTGGAGGACATGAAAGGCTTCTAATAGGCAGCTTTGGCTCCAGGACTCTCCAACAACCTTGCCAAACTCTCCTTAAAACGGCACAGCAGCCCAAGAGGCTTTTGCCAACCCTTCTTCTTTCCTTCCATCACCTCTCCACCTGAGGTTAGACTGGCATGATGGTCTGATGACTCCCCTAGCTCCCAGCCCTCTCTCTCTCTTTGTGTCTGCTTTTTATAGGACTCAAACTTAGCAGTTATTTAAAAATAATCAGTGTGGCACTAGCACAGAAAGAAACAGACTCATAAAGTAGAATGGATAGCCCAGAAATTAATCTGCTTATTGTACTTGATATATAATAAAAGATGATACCACAAAGTAGTGGGGAAAATAGATTTCTAATTGCATGTATTGAGGGAAATTATTTCCATATAGGGAGAAAAGTAAGATTAGGTGCCTTCCTCATATTGCATACAAAAATAAATTTCAAATGAAATAAACTAAATGTGAAAGGAAAAATTGTGATTCTGTGGTGGGAAAGGCTTTTACAAAAAGTATCCCCAGAGTCTCAATCATAAGAAAATAATTGATACATTAAAATTGAGGATTAAATACATAGGTGACAGATTTGGTAAAGATAATCATAATACATGTAAAAAGAGATCAATATCAGAATGTATAAGAAACTTCTGCAAATTAAAATAAAAGAGGAAGGAAGAGAGAGAGAGAAAGGAAGGAAGGGAGGGAGGGAGAAAAAAACAGACTGAGGGAGAGAAAGAATGACAGAATAGGTAAAGTACGTGAACTGTAATGTCACAGAAGGAGAAACTCAAATGACTAATGAGGTAAGATTTTACGCCCATTGAACTGAATAAACTAAAAAAAAAAAATGAAACAACACTAAATTTTAGTAAGATTATGCAGAAACAGGAACTCTCCTGAACTGCTGGTTGAAATGTAAATGAGCCTTCCAGAAAGCAATCTGACAGCACCTAATAAAACCATGCAAACATATACCCTATGATCAGTCAATACTCCTTTTGAGTATATTTCTCCAGCATACACAGACATGTTTGAAGATACTTACCACAGTAATGTTGGTGGGAGAAGGCAGTTGGAAGTTAGGTAAAGGTCCAAAACCTAGGGAAATAGATAAGTGGCAGACGAATTTTAGATAATAATGAATAGTACCAATGTGGCTACATTTTGAAATCGTAAGTTTGAGAGAATAAAATTAGAAGTAGAATGAGAAGTATTACACAATATCATTTAAATGAATTAAGAGCACACACACACACACACACCACACAATTGCTCAATAACACTGTATTGTGTGAGGATCATTACGTAGCCAAAGATACATATTACAACATGAAAGAGGGTGCCCATGGGGAGTGAGGAATAGCAGCGGGGATCTGGAGTAAAGAGGAAAAAAAAACGTGGGACAGTTGTACAGACCAATGCTGGTGGATGCCATGGAAGGACAGCATTTTTACTTCTCTCTTCCAAAGTCAATTCATATTTCCAATCATTATAACACACAAATCTAGAAATTCAACAAAACCCAAATTTTAATGTTAGAGTGGCTCTGGAACAGTTTTCCACCGTTCACAACAAATTATGACAAATTTAGCAGCTAAAAGCAACATATATTTATTATCTCACGGTCTGCATGGGTCAGGAGTCTGGCCATGAGTTTAGCCGAATCTCTGCTTAAGGTGTCACCAGGCTAAAATCAAGTATTAGCCATGAACATTATTTTCGTCTAAGCCTCATGACTCTCTTTCAAGCTCACTGAATGTTGGCAGAATTCAGTTTTCGGTGACATATGACTGAAGTCCCCAGCTCCTGGAGACCATCTGCCATTTCCTGTCATGTGATTCCTCTGCACTTCACAGAAGTTTGCTCCTTCGAGGCCAATAGGAGCTTCTGTGGCTGCTACTTTGAGTCTCTTTTAGTTTATTATTATTATTTTTGAGACGGAGTGGCCCTATCACCCTGCCTGGAGCACAGTGGTGCGATCTTGGCTCACTGCAGCCTCTGCCTCCCGGGTTCAAGCAAGTCTCCTGCCTCAGCCTACTGAGTAGCTGGGATTACAGGTGTGCAGTACCAAGCCCAGCTAGTTTTTCTATTTTTATTAGAGACAGGGTTTTGCCATGTTGGCCAGGCTAGTCTCAAACTCCCGACCTCAGGTGATCCACCTGCCTCGGCCTCCCAAAGTACTGGAATTACAGGCATGAGCCACCATGCCTGGCTGAGTCTGTTTTAAAGGGCTCAACTGATTAGGTCAGGCTCATCCAGCATAACCTCTCTTTTGACTATCTCAGAGTCAACTGATTAGGGACTTTAATTCACCTACAAAATCTTTTTACCTTTGCCACACAACATAGCCTAATCACAGGAGTGATAGGTGATCTCTTTGAGATAGCAGGGCAAATATTCAGCTGTATATTTGGCAAATATTGATGGCATGCCTACTATGTGCCCCATACCAGCAAAACAATTGGGTATAAGACAGACAAAATACAGTCTTCTCATTTTAGTGGTGAGAAAAGATGTGCACTCATTTAATTAAAACAAAAAATAAAATAAGTGGTTAGAGTTTGAATTTTGGGCACCATATTGCTTGAGTTCTGGCTCTATTTCGTAGTAGCTGTATAACTTTGGATACATATATGCTATAGGAGGAAGGATATATACACACATATATATACACACACATATATACATATATACACATATATATACACACACACACACATATATATACTTGTTACGGGAGGAAGGAAAAAGGAATGAGAGAGGTAGGGAGGGAGAGAAAAAGGGAAGGAAATGGAAAAACTTACAGAGTTTTTGTTTCGATTAATGAGTTAGATATAAAAAGCTTAGAACAGCATCTGACACAGTGAGAAATCAATAAATCTCAGCTCAGATAACAGAGGCAACTGTAAGGTCTTATGGGAGCATAGAAGAACAGACAATGGTAGCATTTTATAGATGAAAAAAAATGAGACTCGGCAAACAATAGGCTTCTCTGCATTCACACAATTAGTGAGTAACAGAACCAGGAACAGAAATGAATTAACTCTGATCTGCAGTAGTTGAAAGCACCCTACTTAGTAAATAAGGGCCCAGGTAAGATCAGGCTGAAGACTAGCCAAGGACTTTGAGGAGGATGGAAGCTATTTCATGTGGATGAATGACCTCTACACTATTCCTTCACTATGTAACTTTGATTCTCTAAGTGTTGGCATGATGATTATAATAAAAATAAGGCTCATAATTGTGAAAATCTGTAAGGCCAACAATAATATTCAAAAATATGACCTCAATTAATCCTTTAAAATACCTATAAATGACTTTTATATGAGCCTTCTCAATCCTTTTACAGGGAAATCAGTAGATAACAATTTTATCAGTTCAACAAATATTTGTAAGTGCTCTCTGTTTGCCACACTATATAAATTTTGCTAAACTGTATAAAAAACTTCTTAAATCACCAGGCACAGTGGCTCAAGCCTGTAATCCCAGCACTTCGGGAGGCCAAAGCAGGAGTATTGTTTGAGGCTAGAAGTTCACAACCAGCCTGGTCAACATAGCGAGACACCCTCTCTACAATTTTTTTTTTTTTTAATTAGCTGGGTATGGTATGTGTGCATGTAGGCCCAGCTCCTCAGGAGGCTGAGGCAAGAGGATCACCTGAGCCCAGTAGTTTGAGGCTGTAGTGAGCTATGATTATGCCACTGCACTCCAGTGTGGGCAACAGAGCAAGATCCTTGTGTCTAAAATAACGAAACTAAAACAAAAACTTGCTAAATAAAGCTGAAAAAAAAAGCCAGAATATTTTATAATGAGCCACTACTATATACCGGATAGTGTGGGTACAAAATGAATAAGACAAATTTATAGCAGGGAAAAAATTCCAACTGTTCCTCAAACTGGGGCATCTGCTGTGGAATAACAAGATTCTAGAGGGATTTCTGGCTGCTTTGAGCAGCAGGACAGCCTGCAACTGATTAACTCTCCTCACCTGTGCCCGTCATGGCCCACACTGAAATGAAAAGTTATTACTAGGTATTTTCTGGGATTAGTTTGAGAATCTGTTTATCCTGAACAGTAGATAGAAAAGAATTGCTACGAGATAGTGAAGTTTGATCAGCTTAATAAAATCAGCAGGGCAATTCAATTCCACCCACCAGGCAAACTTTCAAATTCACATTCAAATTAATAATAGTGTTGTTCAGTTAAAAGATGCTTTGATCCAAAGAATTCCCAGGGATTTGCAAATTTAGGTGGTTGATGTTCAAGAATGGGGTTTACAGACAGCTGTTTGAAGTAGGAGAACAGCCTGGTAGTGCCTTCTATCAAAAGCAGAGTTATACTCCAAAATGTTTCATTATGTCAGGGTGAAAACAGCATTTGAGAATACAAAATCAGGACCTTGTGACCAAGTTTATATACTTAAAATAAAACAATTAAACAATTATTTGACTAAACGTTAGTCAAATAAAGAGAGATCAGTGAAGGTTATCTTAAAGTTTATAATTAAATTGGTATAGAATGCTAATTTCTATACTATTTTGCTCACCATAAACTTTCACCCCAAATGAAATATAACTAAAGTTGTATTTTTAAACACATACATATATATTTTTTCTTTATCTGATGTTCCATTCAAATATCTAGTTAAATGTTCTAGATATTTATTCATCACAACAACTGAGACTGTTTTGAGAATGAAAGGGGGTACTTTTAATAATTACACTAAAGGAACAGGTGTCAACTGGAGACGTCCTTGGCAGATCAGGACATATGGCCACCCTATGATTAGGGCTTTTTCGAGTTACAGCAGTTGTTGACTCCTACATTCTGGGCCATACTTCTCATCTCTCTGAATCCCACCTCCCTTCATCTTGTATTTTCTCTTTCTGTGCTTTCTATGTGAGATCTCTTTACCCTCCCCCATTTATTCAATAACAAGTTAATGAGCATGTTCCACCTGTCAGATATTATTCTAGTAGCTAGAGACACAAATTTGGCCCTGGGTCTCTAGATGCTTATATTCTAGCCCGAGTTGGGAGCACACTTTAACTAGTTTTATAATTAGGTATTTTATAAAAATTTTGAAGTATGCTATAAAGGTGAATCACACAGTGCCTGGGAGCATATAATCTGTCCCGCCTAGAAAGTCAGAGAAATCTTTCTTTACATATGTCATCTTAATAAATTCTGGGGACTATGTTTATTACTCCTCATCTCTACCAACTGTTAAAACTATATTTTTTCCTGCTGTCATCCTCTTCTGCCTCCCTTCTTTTTTATTATTTTTATTAACATTTCTGGTCTTCAGTTTCTTTTCTTCTACTAATATTGTATCAGGGTGACACCAAGATGTGCTACACTGAACCCAACCTCTGCATGTTTAAGACAAGGTATGCAAAATTAAATGAATCTACACTCCAGTTTTGTGAATAATTCAGATACACAACATAATGCAATAAAAGATGGCTGTGCTACCTGATCAGGTGCCTGATTGGGTACCAGTGGACAAGTTTGTCAAGCAGGAGTCCAAAAATCTCGCTTTAGTCAATACATGATTAACTTGCTTCCCTTCAGTACTTGCCTGTTCTTTATTTCTTGCCTCTTTTTTTTTTTTTTTTTTTTTTTTTTTTTTTTTTTTTTTTTTTTTTTTGAGACGGAGTCTCGCTCTGTCGCCCAGGCTGGAGTGCAGTGGCGCAATCTCGGCTCACTGCAAGCTCCGCCTCCCGGGTTCACGCCATTCTCCTGCCTCAGCCTCCTGAGTAGCTGGGACTACAGGCGCCCGCCACCGCGCCCGGCTAATTTTTTTTTTTCTATTTTTTGTAGAGACGGGGTTTCACCATGGTCTCGATCTCCTGACCTTGTGATCCGCCCGCCTCGGCCTCCCAAAGTGCTGGGATTACAGGCGTGAGCCACCGCGCCCGGCCTCTTGCCTCTTCTTAACTCTTCCCTTAAATGTCAGCATTCCCTAAGGTTCTGTCCTTTGCCTTCTAATTTTTTTTTCTTTGGGAAACTCTTCTAATTCCATGGCTTAAGCCACCACTTTCAGGCAGATGGCTCTGAAAACTTTTTCTTCCGCTCTCTAGGGAGTTCTCAACAAAGAACAATCCTGCATTTGCAGCTTTGTGCAGGACAGTGTCACAGTCCAAGCCACTGGCACTGCCCAGCTCATGCCACATAATCTTTCATCTTGATTATTGCAAAAACCTTCTGACTGGTTTCCCTGTCTCCAGCCTTGCTCCCACCCAAATCAATTTTGCCTCCACACCATAGCAAACGTGATCTTTCTAAACTGCTTGTTATCATGCTAACCCTCTTCTTAAAACTCTTCCCTAGCTCACTGTTGTTCCTTAATTAAAACCCAAGCTCTTAACAGAAACTGACACTCTCTGCATAGCCTGGCCTGTTTTTCCCTCTAGACTTGCCAACAACCGCTTCCCATCTTACATATATAGCGCACTTCCTGCTCTATAACCCATGTTGTCTCCTGACTCTAAGCTACCACACATGTTCTTCTGAACATGCTCTTTTCCTGTCCTGACTTTCACTCATCCCTCAGGCCCCAGCTCCTTAGGAGCTTTCCTAGATTTCCAAGTCTGAGTCAGGTGCTCTTACTGAGAGGTGACAACACGCTGGCGGCCCTCACTCGCTCTCAGCGCCTCCTCGGCCTCGGCGCCCACTCTGGCCACCACTGAGGAGCCTTTCAGCCAGCTGCTGCACTGTGGGAGCCACTCTCTGGGCTGGCCCAGGCCAGAGACGGCTCCCTCTGCTTGCAGGTAGCTGTGGAGAGAGAGGCGCGGGTGCGAACGGGGCTATGCGCTGCACTGGCAGGCCAGAGTGAGTTCTGGGTGGGCGTGGTTTCAGCGTGCCCCGCACTCGGAGCGGCCGGCCGCCGCCGCTGGCACCAGGCAGTGAGGGGCTTAGCACCCAGGCCAGCAGCTGCGGAGGGTGCCCTGAGTCCCCTGGCAATGCCGGCTCCCAGCAGGGCAGAGCTCACGACCTGCAGGCCGCCATGCCCGAGTCTCCCCACTCCGTGGGCTCCTGCCCAGTCAGAGCCTGCTGAAGGAGACCCGCCCCCTGCTCCAGGGCGCCAGGTCCCATGAACTGCCCAAGGGCTGAGGAGTGTGGGCGCACAGCACGGGACTGGCAGGCAGGTCTGCCTGCAACACTGGTGCAGGACCCACTAGGTGAAGCCAGCTGGGCTCCTGGGTCTAGTGGGGACTTGGAGAACCTTTATGTCTAGCGAAGGGATTGTAAATACACTAATCAGCACTCTGTGTCTAGCTCAAGGTTTGTAAACACACGGATCAGTGCTCTGTGTCTAGTTAATCTGGGGAAGACGTGGAGAACTTTTATGCTAGCTAGAGGATTGTAAATGCACCAATCAGCACTCTGTCTAGCTCAAAGTTTGTAAAGGCACCAATCAGTGCTCTGTGTCTAGTTAATCTGGTAAGGACTTGGAGGAATTTTGTATCTAGCTAGAGGATTGTAAATGCACCAATCAGCACTCTATGTCTAGCTCAGGGATTGTAAATGCACCAATCAGCACCCTGTCAAAACGGACCCATCAGCTCTCTGTAAAATGGACCAATCAGCTCTCTGTAAAGTGGACCAATCATCAGGATGCAGGTGGGGCCAGATAAGGGAATAAAAGCAGGCTGGGGTGTCTTTCCACACTGTGGAAGCTTTGTACTTTTGCTCCTTACAGTAAATCTTGCCGCTGCTCACTCTTTGTGTCCACGCCATCTTTATGAGCCTACCACCCACCGTGAAGGTCTGCAGCTTTACTCCTGAAGCCAGTGAGACCATGAACCTACCAGGAAGAATCAACAACTCCAGACGTGCAGTCTTTATTACCTGTAACACTCACCACGAAGGTCTGAAGCTTCACTCCTGAAGTCAGCGAGACCACAAACCCTCCAGAAGGAAGAAACTATGGACACATCTGAACATCTGAAGGAACAAATTCTGGACACACCATCCTTAAGAACTGTAACATTCACCGCGAGGGTCCACGACTTCATTCTTGAAGTCAGTGAGACCAAGAACCCACCAATTCCAGACACATTACTATGTGCTCTCTCACAGCACCCTCTACCCTTGTTATCACAGCCCCGTTTTACTCTCACCTTTAGCTTACTCACATTCTCCACTTGGCTGTGAAATATAGCATGGAATGTAACTACTACTATAGAATGAGAAGATTGAACATGAATAGGCACTCAGTAGCTGTTAGTGTCTTGTAAGGGTCTTAACAAGTGGTTAAACTTTGGTATGAGGTATGAGAAATCCACAGAAGGAATAGCATTAGCAAAGATGTGTCTAGAGATTGGAAAATGCAAGGCAAATATAGTAATTAAATCATGCAGATTGAAATATACACTCAGATAGGAAAATAATGGGAGCCAAGGCTTGAACAGCTAAGTCTTGAATGCCAGATTGAGACATTTGGTATTTTTTCCCAACATTTGCTGGACAGTAGATTTACCTGGGAAACTCTTATCAAAACACCAATACCTGGGCTCCACCTTCAGAGATACTGAATTATCCAAGAAAGAGACTCGGACAAAAGCATTAAAAAAAAGCTTTCTAGGCTGGAATTAAGAATCATGACTCTAGGAGGCAATGGAAATTTTGGAAGTTTCTGAGTATAATCTAGTATATATTAAATTTGTAATAAAAATGTGTCAAATGAATGTTGATGTTGCATATACCAGATATCTTTGTTACTGGTTTTCAGAAATTTTTCATGTTTTATAAAAATATATTTGTTCATTAAAAAAACACCACAATGACTTTATTCCCCTTTGTTACAGGTAATGTGTAAGAGCCCACAAAAGTCACTTAATTTTCTCATGCTTTAAATTTTATTTTTCCTTTCCTTGTGTGTAAACACAAGTGTTTTAAGCATAATTTGAACTGTTTTTTTCCAGAATGTACATCTTTATTTTTCCTGAATATTTCTAATGTCTAAATACCTTAAGTAAAATTTACTGCTTCTACGGATGGCCTAAAAGTTCTGGCAATGAAGGAAGTAAAGTGGGAATGTATTCTTAATACAAGCTATTCAGATGTCTTCATCAATTATTAGGTGAAGTCTTTCCAATTCTATCCTAAACTGTAGAAACTCTTCCAGTTAAACAACAGGGCGTGATAAGAGTTTCATAACAGGCTGCCTCTAAGAAGTAATTTCATTGTACCAAACTCATTTTCACTTTTAATAATCTTGATCCTATATCACTAATAGAGGCTTTAAAAATCAATTTATATATTTACTAGACACTATGAGGTTCATGATTCTCTTACTTTTTACAAATAATAAATATGTATATACATTTTTTACAAATAATAAATGCATAAATAAACATTTTTCCTTCTATTATATGTATGTACACATTTTAAAAAATAATAAATTACTTTTTACACATTGTTTGAAAAAAATGTGGTAATGTCAGAATTCCTCACTGTTAACAATTATCTCTAAGAAAGTCTAAAGTTTTTATTCTAGGACTTGAAGGGGAAGTTAGCCGTATTTATATACTACTTTTCTCAAACTTAGCTCTCAACTTAATATGCTGTATTTGACAGGCAGACACAAGTATTATATCATGGTAAAACAATAGTGGTGCAATTGTTTCTTAGATTGAAAGAGATGCAGTCATTGCACTATTGCAAGAGTAAAGGAAAAAAAAGAATTGTCATTATCCAATGAATTAATAGAGTTCTAATCCCACTTGAAGAAGAATTTTGTTTTTCTGAGGAATTCCAGTATTTATGCTTCTGTGAAGCATTTTCTAATATTGACCCTTTAGTTAGGGGCCAGGAAATATTTTTTTCTAAGTGAGAAGGAAATTGGTTATAAGCAAATTAATTTGGGGAAATGGTAAGATTTAAAACTCCCATGTTTTCATCAGATACCACATTTTTCTGGAGTTCTAGCTATCCTTTGTTCTTATATTTCCAAAACATCTAGTAAATTTAAAAAATGCAGTGGGAGACTTTAAGCCCACAGCCCAGCCCTTGATAAATAATCAAACAACAATCGAGTATTTATGCTTGCCCTGCAACAGAAAGGTTAAAGTTCATTGAAAAATCCTCTAATTTAAGAACTGTAGTTGTTCCATACAATCATAAATAAAAGAAGTAATTATAAACTTTGGGGGGAAAAGGACTAAAAATATTTTTGAGAAAAATATGGCTTTCTAATCTAATTGAAAGTAAGGGAAATTTTTTGTGCCTTGTAGTGTATGATTATATATAGTTGTGTGTAACTGGTGAATGATGTCTAAAGAGGTTGCTCAAGGTTACAGGAAAAACCCTAAGGAATTCTTGCAGCAACATCCTGAAATAAGAGCTCCTGCATAATAGATTCACTGTGGTTTCCTTAGTGAAGCGAGCCTTCTATGAACACACAATCTTTAACTATACAGGATCAGGAGGAGAATTGAGTCATGCATTGGAATGCTTTTAGCTTTGGTTTACCCATCTATTTAAAGAAAAGAGTTATGAGATTTGCTTAATTTGATCATTTTCCTCTTTCCTTTGGTAATCTCCCTCCTGTATTATAAGATATATAATGCTTCCTTCACACTTCAAATGAAAGTTGAAATGAATTTTTCATGCGTACTATGTTGTAGATGCAAGGTCAAAAATTTACTTCAGGGATCTGAATGTGTAGCATATACAACTGAGTGTTGAAAGAAGACAAAATCTTTTTCATCACAAAGAATATGTGCTCATTAAGAATCAGAATGTTCAATTGTATGAAGATGGGAAATGGGGAGATTGGTATTATGGCCTTGGATCCAGAAATCAGGTATTTACCCAAAATTTTCTCTGTAGTTTTCACCTATCATCTATTCATTTAATCTGTTTACCATAATTTTTTAAGTTTAATTAAGAGTCAGTTGTCTTTTCATGTTTCTAGATAACAGCCTTGACATTTTAAAGGGAGACATTTTTCTCATATTAGGTTCTAGACACTGTGTATGACAGTGGAACTCCTAGTGGGATTTTCTTGAGTTCATAAGCACCTATTAAAGATGCTTATAATAAAAGAATAAAAGATAAAAAATCAAAGAAATGTTTGAAGAGGTATTCTGGGGCTTGATCTATTGGTTATTAAAAATGTAACACAGGGCTACATTAACAAGGCAGAGTGGTTTAGATTCAAGAACGAAAAGGCAGATTCAAGAAATAGGAAAAAAAAACTAGAAACAAATCCTAATTATGATAAGTATTTTCTATATGACAACAGTACCACTGCAAATAACAATAAGCAAACAAACAAAACTCCAATAAACCAAATGAAATCATTAAATAAAAATACAATTGAAAAATCAAAAAAGTTACAAAGATATATAATGAATGCTGCTGTAACAGTGGATTAAATCAACTATGTTCAAATATTATAACCAAACACATTTCAGGTAAATTAAAAATGTCAAAAAAATAAAATGATAATTTATATAAATAATAATATAATTCCAGATTTCAGAAAAAGAACAAGTAATCACTAAAGAAGAAAAAAGTCAATATAAAAAGCCCAAACTGTGATACATTAAATCCTTTCATAAGCAAAATTAAGGGATCAGCAATAAACTCAAAAAGTATTTTCAGAAAAATGACAAAGGGTTATGTCATTAAATAGAGCTCATGCCAACCAGTAAGTTTGCCAATAGGAAAAAGGTCCAAGTGCCTGTAAATAAGAGCTCACAGATGAGGCAAATATATGTCACTAATAAATATAATAAAACATGTTACCAACTTAAAATGAGATATCACTTTGTCTCCTGGATTAGTGGGGACAAACGGAGGTACAACACATCCTCCATCCCACCTGCCAGCCCAACCCTATACTAGAGGGGTTTGCTCACCCAATCTCCCTTCTGAGACCGTAGTCTGAGAATAATAGAAAGAAAAAAAGATGAAAAATCGAAGAAATGCTTGGAGAGGTATTCTGGGGGGGCTTGCTTTACTAGTTATTAAAAATGTAATACAGAGCTACAATAACCAGCTACTCTTCAAGTATAGGGAAGAGACAGAGAACAAGTATCATGTTATAAGAGCAGGTTAATTGCTGTGTTAATATTTTGCTGTGAGCCTAGGTCTGGAGGAACTGTTTTTCTTGATTCCCTCATATTTTGCAGGATTGCAATGCTACTGGAGATCCCTCTTTGACCCCAGGGCTAGGATGGAGAGAAAAAAATAAAACTGAGATAGTGTGAAAGGGAGGATGACTCTCTAATGTCTGTCTGAAATAGCTTCATTTCAGTTGAGTCATTTAGAAGGAAATAGTTGCTCATTTAGAAGGAAAGTAAAGAGGTGTTTTGTATCATGCTATGAGATACATGTGTATGTCAGGTTGTCTAATCTGAAGATATTCTTTTGAGCAGTGGACTAGTAGGACATAAGGGATGGTTAAGGGGTTGGGTATATTAGCAGAACTTGTCCAAAATAGTAATGCAGGATGTAAATCAGAGAATATTGAGATAGTCACTCTAATTCTGACACTGATAACAGTTTTAACTGATACAAGCTTTCTATAAACCATTTGAAGTACCAAGAGTCTTACATTTTAAAAAATATCTTCTTTGACCCCCTAACTACATTTCTTAGCATTACTCATTGACCAAACTTTTGAAAAACACCACTTTGTGACAGGCAAAGGAGATGATAGATACAGCAATTAACAAGGCAGGCCAGGTACTTGTTCTTATAGTACTTTAACTCTAGTGGGGCCAGGAGAGAACAGACAATAGCCATGTACATAAACAAATAAGTAAGATATTATAGAAAGTGATACATACAGTGAAGAAAATAAATTGGAGTAATATGTTAAAGAGTGACCAGGGAATGTCAGGGAAATTCTCTTTGAAGAGGTGATGTATTAGTGACGGTTCTCCAGAAAAACAACCAGTAGGATGTGTATACATCTCTCTAGATGGATAGACAGATAGCTACATAGATGGATAGATAGTTACACACTTAAGTACATACATATACGTATGTGTAGAGAGAGAGAAACAGAGACAGAAAAAGGTTTATTTTAAGAAATTACTCTGGTGGCAGGCGCCTGTAGTCCCAGCTACTCAGAAGGCTGAAGCAAGAGAATGGTATGAACCCAGGAGATGGTGCTTGCAGTGAGCCGAGATCCTACCACTGCACTCCAGCCTGGGCGACAGAGAGAGACTCCATCTCAGAAAAAAAAAAGAAAAAAAAAGAAAAAAAAAAAAGAAATTGACTCACATGATTGTGGGAGCAGGAAAGTCTGAAATCTGCAGGGCAGACCAGACCAGGAGGCTGGAAACCCAAGGAAGGAGTGATGTTGCACTACTGCATCTGAAATCAGTCTGCAGGCAGAATTTCTTCTTTTTTTTTTTTTTTTTTTTTGAGACGGAGTGTCGCACTGTCGCCCAGGCTGGAGTGCAGTGGCGCGATCTCCACTCACTGCAAGCTCCACCTCCCGGGTTCATGCCATTCTCCTGCCTCAGCCTTCCATGTAGCTGGGACTACAGGCGCCCGCCACTACACCTGCCAAATTTTGTATTTTTAGTAGAGACAGGGTTTCACCGTGTTAGCCAGGATAGTCTCGATCTCCTGACCTCGTGATCCACCCGTCTCGGCCTCCCAAAGTGCTGGGATTACAGGTGTGAAGAATTTCTTCTTCTTCAGGGACCTCAGTCTTTTCTGTTAAGGTCTTCAACTGTTGGATGAGGCTCACTCACATTATGGAGGATGAGATGCTTTACTCAATGTCTACTGACTAATCACATCTAAAATTTATCTTCACAGTCACAAAGACCAAGCAAGTTGGTCTTGCTCTTATTTGACCAAGCAAGTGAGCACTGTAGCCTACCCAAGTTGACTCATCAAATTAATTACTACAGGTGATATTTCAGCTGATAATCGAATAATAATATGTAACCAGCCACGTGTGGTCCTGGTGGAAGAGATGCAAAGGCTCTAAAGCAGAAGAGTGTGCACTGGGAGCAAAAAGACCCAGTGTGCTGGGTCCCAGTGATGTGCTGTGGCCTGTTCATACTGCCTCTAAAGACCCTCCCAAAAATCAATGAATCCAGGAGCTGGCTTTTTGAAAAGATCAACAAAATTGATAGACTGCTAGCAACACTAATAAAGAAGAAAAGAGAGAAGAATCAAATAGACGCAATAAAAAATTATAAAGGGAATATCACCACCGACCCCACAGAAATACAAACTACCATCAGAGAATACTATAAACACCTCTACACAAATAAACTAGAAAACATAGAAGAAATGGATAATTTCCTGGACACTTACACTCGCCCAAGCCTAAACCAGGAAGAAGTTGAATCCCTGAATAGACCAATAGCAGGCTCTGAAATTGAGGCAATAATTAATAGCCTACCAACCAAAAAAATCCAGGACCAGACAGATTCACAGCCGAATTCTACCAGAGGTATAAGGAGGAGTTGGTACCATTCCTTCTGAAACTATTCCAATCAATAGAAAAAGAGGGAATCCTCCCTAACTCATTTTATGAGGCCAACATCATCCTGATACCAAAGCCTGACAGAGATATAACAAATAAAGAGAATTTTAGACCAATATCCTTGCTGAAAATTCTCATACTTCCTCTAAGAGCTGATTACAAACATCTCTTTTCAATTCCATGGTCAGTGACAACACACTGGTAGCTTGAAATCAGTAAGTATTTATACCACAGGAGTATGTACACCAGAGTAATCAGCAAATGCTACAAACCAGGACTTTTATTACTCCCACTTTTTAAACATTTACCTGCAAAGTACTGATGGGAAGAGCTCAAGGGGGAGGCATGGGCTTTAGATGGCATGTCTATAAGCTTAGCTCTCAGTCTCAGTGTGATGACTGACATTTTCCAGTCATATTACATACAAGTCAAAATAATTCATATTGTAGTGTACTCTTGAACAGGTTTCATAGGGTGGCAGGATTGCAAGTAGAAAGGCTAATGAGATTACTGAAGCAGTCTAGAGACGAGATGATGGAGACTACACGAGAGTATGGCAGGCACCAGGAGATATTAAAAGCTTTGAAGGGCACATTTTGAATGGGGTGCTTATAGCTCTTGGATAGAGGAAGCTGCAAGGAGAGAAATTAAGAATGACTCATGGATTATTGACCTAAGCAACTGGGCCTACCCATGTTGGGGTTCTTTTATGACATGGGAACACTTGGGAGGGAGAGTTTCAACAGGGAAATGTGGCAGGGGGAGTCAGTTGTTGCTTTGACCTGATTGACTTTGAGATGCCTGCTAGATTTTGAAATGCCTGAAGCCATTAAGGAAGAAGTTTTATATGTGAGCTTATATTTGGAACTCAGTGGAAAGGTCAGGACTGGAGATGTAAATCTGGGAATCATCTCTATACAAAGACTAACTTTCCTAAGGAAATAGTCAGAAATTCAGACAGACTAATAGGTTAAAATAAAAGAAGGACACAGAAAAGTATATGCTATATGGCTGAATAAGGAAGATATATTGAAACAATTAGTCAATAAGCCATAATTCCACTTGCTGTAGCTAGTGTAATTATGAGTAATTTAAACGTTTTGTCCTTTAGATATTCACCACAACAAATAAGTTATTCTTAAAATTAGAAGAAAACAATCTTATTTTTAAAGAAATATAAAAACATTAAATTTGTTAATGATAACATTGAAATAGCGAAGTAGCTAAAAATTTTATTTGGCCGCTGGTTAAACTGTTTCTTTGACTTAAAGAGCTTACAGTTATGTAAGCACACTATTTTTTACTTGTCTTTCCCATTATTAAAATAATACATGTATGTTACAGATAAATTTGAAAAGATAAAAGAATAAAGAGAAATAATTTTTACGTATTATTGAATATTTAGTTTTCTTGATCCAATTTTATCTACTTTTTTGTGATATGCTCCTATCGTTTTATATCTTATTTACATCTTATATCTTTTTATATCTTATAGAAGCTATGTTATTAATCCCTTAAAAGTGCACTTTTATAAGAGGTTAAAAAAGGTTCACGACTTCACATGGTTTTACATCTTGTGATAGTGTTCTGTAATGTTTAACCTCTATGATACTGCTGCAGTCTAGTGTTTCACTGGAATTTTTCATTTTCACTTCAGTGCCATAAAACTGCAACCTCAAATTTATTGCAATATTTACATATATGACAGCTGTTAAAACTACAGTAGTTGAAACACACTTAGGGAATAGTTACTGAGGCAAATGTGTGTATGCACACACACACACACACACACTTTCATGTAAGTTATTTATTGTAACGTTGAACTTTTATTCCCTCTTGGTGAATAAAAAAAGGACATAAGTGTTGATATTTATGTTATAACATTACCTACTTCCCTTACTTCATTCATGAATTTCTTTATTCATATCAATACTTACTGAAAAGTTTATAAAGAACCTACTATGTGCCAAGCAGTGAGCAAAACACAGCATAGTTGGGGAGACGGACACATAAATGGAAAAACAGTATTGCCATATGGTGAGAACTGTTGAAAGGGTATAATCAACATACTTTGGAATCACACAGGGGAATGGGAGAAGGTGACCCTTGAGCTGGGTGTTAGAGGATGAATGAGCATTTACCAGGCAGAAGAAATAGCATTTGCACCTGCATGGAGCCATGAAAGGAGAAAGAATGATTGAGGCAGGAAATAAAGTTCAAAAATGAGGTTTGGACCAGCTTGTGATGGGTCTTGTGTGCCAAGCTAAGGAATTTGGATTACGTATTGCAGGTCATGGAAGTCAACAGAGGTTGCTTTGCATTGGAGACTGTCAGAATCAGTTTGGGCTAGAAAGAACATTCTGCAGCAATGTGAGGAAAGATTAGATTGGAAAGAAAACTGGTAATAGGAGCACTAGGGATAGGTGAGTTCAGTGCAAAAGATAAGGAAGGCTGAAAGCTTTGGCAGTCTCTGAGGATGGGAAGAAAGAAGACAATTTGGCAAAAATGACAATGTTTAATGAAATGATTAAAGCAAGAACAGGATGAAGAAGAAAGAAGATAGGGAATATATTTTTTAAAAGAAGGTTGGGTGTGAAAATTAGAGAGTCTGGAAAGTAATTTGAAGAAGGATTAGAATCAAACAATTTTTTAAAGGGTAAGTAAAATTTGAGGTTGGTCTAAATTGAGACCAATGTGTTTGAAATAATGTTTTAATATTTCCTGGGTTGAGATAGGAGATAAAAAAAAAAGGGCTAATAAGAGGTCTACTTTCATCTAGACTATGTAGGTGCTCAGAAAGAAAGAGAAATGAGAATTTACTTAGTTTTTTATTTTTAATTTTTTGGGCACATAGCAGGTGTATATATTTATGGGATACATGAAATGTTTTGACACAGGCATGCAATGTGAAGTAAGGAAATCTTGGAGATGCGGTATTCATCTCCTCAAGCATTTATCCTTTGAGTTACAAACATTTCAAGTACACTTTTAAAGTTATTTTAAAATGTACAATACCGTTATTATTGACTATAATCACCCTGTTGTGCTACCAACTAGTAGGTTTTATTCACGCTTTCTAAGTGTTTTTGGTACCCATTAACCATTCCCACCTCTCCCCTAGTCCTCCACTATGTAAATGGGAATTAAAAGATGATCAGAAGACAGTTGGGAGCAGAGTGAGAATAAGAACCTTCAACTGCCGTCTCACCTTTCAGATCACGAAGAAGTTTTTCACAATGAGCAGAACACTCAACCTGAAAGCGGAATGGATTGAGTCACTGCAGCGTGGCAGTGGAATGGTGCTTGATGTTGGCAAAGGAAACATGTACTTCTAGACTTGACACTTTTCCCTTAGTTTACAGTTTCCAAATAGAAACATCACTTTAAAATAACATGGAGAATATACATGGATGTACTGAACGAAGGATAAAGTATGTGTTGCAGTCCTGGCCCCATCGACTTCTACAAATATGGCTTTGGACAAATCACCTAACTTTTACTTTTGAGAATTTAAACTCATCATGTATAAAATGGCATTGCTAATATGTTTGCTGCCTACCCCATTGGGTTTTGTGAGGAATAAATGATAATGCTAAGAAAAATGCATTGAGAATTATAAATCACTATTCAAATGCAAGTTATTTATGTGATTATTGTCATTATTATTAATACTTTCACTCAGCTAAAACCTTAGAACCAAAAAAAATCTGAGAACTTGCTTACTATTAATAACTGTCTTATTTGATTTAGGGACTCAAGAAAGTATCAGCTCACATGACTGAGTCTCATCAATTCCAAGTTGTGCATTGAGAATCACAATAAAGACCGGGAATATGAGACTTTAGGCATAATTCTTGTTCATCACCATCTGGCTATTTCTACTTCTCCAGTCCTAACTTCTAACCTGATCTTAGTCAGCAGGGCTAAATTGCAAAGTAGAAAATTTCAAGGAAGCCTTCTTCGGGTTCCATACTCTGTTTTTATGCCTTCTACACAAAGAAAGGGAAACAGAAAAAAAAAAGAGTGGACCTCACATTCATACACAACTTCCTCCCAACAATTTCCTTAGTAGAGCCTGGGAGGTCCTACTTGAACCAACCCTGCTCCCTCCGCTGGCTCTGTGCCGCCTGATGACCTCCATACCATGCTCCCTTGTATCTCAATACTGCTCACAGGTCACCTCATCAGAGACACCTTCCCTGATTACAGCATATGAAATTACAAAACAAGCCTGATCTCATTCCATCGTCCTTGCTCTGCTTCACAAACCTCAATCACCAGCAGATGTAGAATATACTTATCTGTTTCTTATCTGTCCCTGCTCCCATCCGTGTAAGCACCGCAAGAATCAGACTTGGTTTACCATTGTAACCCCTGAGTCTGCCACATGGAAAGTATTCAATAAATCATTGTTGAACAAAGGAATGAATGCATCTGTGAATGGATATATATATATATATATATATATTTTTTTTTTTTTTTTTTTTTTTTTTTTTTTTTTTGAGACGGAGTCTCGCTCTGCCGCCCAGGCTGGAGTACAGTGGCCGGATCTCAGCTCACTGCAAGTTCCGCCTCCCGGGTTCACGCCATTCTCCTGCCTCAGCCTCCTGAGTAGCTGGGACTACAGGCGTCCGCCACCTCGCCCGGCTAGTTTTTTTTGTATTTTTTAGTAGAGACGGGTTTCACCGTGTTAGCCAGGATGGTCTCGATCTCCTGACCTCATGATCCGCCCGTCTCAGCCTCCCAAAGTGCTGAGATTACAGGCTTGAGCCACCGCGTATGGATATATTAATTTAAAATGTCCTGGTTCTTAGAAGGATTTTCAAAATTTGAAAATATGAAGTGGTGTGAGGACTATTGCTCAAGGTTAAAAGAAAGGAAAAAGAATGCATCATTCAGGCAATTGATGGACTTTGAAGGAAGAAAGCAGGAGGAGCAGGGCAGGGCAAGTTTGGACAGCACAGCAGGTAAAATGACAGATTCTAATAGGGTGACCAACCCATTGTGGAGGATCTAGACATTTTCCAGCGATAGTACTAAAAATCCCTTATCCTATGCAACTCCTCAGTGCCAGGCAAACCAGAACTATTGGTTGCCCTAAAACTTAGAGTTAAATATTCCCCAAGGATTAGAATTCCTTATGCACATTTATTAGCAGTGAGACCTTGGGCAAGACAAACTGTCTCTGATTTTAGTTTATTATTTGTAATTGGGGCTAGAAATACCTGGTTCAAAGGTTTGTAGATATTTCTTTTAAAAGACTCTATATAAAACACTTAACACATTGCCTGGTATGAAATGTGCGCTGGATAAACAGCGAGGTAGTATTATTAAAGTGCTTGGTTGATAATTGGCACTCAATAAATGTCGGCTTAAAGAGTAAGGTGCATGCTAATTCCTGAGTGTTTTGTGTGACATGGATAATGCCTTTTAATAATAGAATTGCACTATTTCAAAAGGTGTAATAAAGAGTCTTCATGATGAAATTTTAATACTGCATTTGCCTTTCTGCTCTCAAAGTATTTATCATAATATCTTCATCTGGAAGAAAAGCATTTTTGTTTTTATAATGTTCATTATTATTTTTTTAAAAAACTATGTAGTGCAGTAAAAAGCAAAAAGTAAGACTTTTATGAACATTTATAAAGTTTTATACATTCTAAAACATAACATAAATATATTTTACTTGCCAGTATCAATAATTTATTCAAAGTCTTTTAAATAAGGCTAGTATAGGCTGGAAATATCATATTTTAGGAAAGCATAATTCTTCTTATCAACAAAAACAAACGTTCCCACTAGTTTTATGAAATAAAAGCCTTTAAAATAGTCACTTGCGGTGGATTTGAAAAAACGTTCTCTTGTCTGTTTCTGTTAATGCCCTCATGAGTTTTACTAGTTGCAACTGAAATCACAAAAACCAGGGCTTGATGCTTAACTGGCAAGAAGCCAGGATAATGAAATTAATAACATATGCTGAAGAACCCATTTGTAACAATTTTTTCATTAAAAAAATGAGGCAGCTCAAAGCTACTGACAGGGCTTTCTCCCCCTTCCCCCAACCCTTTATTTTCTTTTGCCTGTAATATGTCTGTATGTTAAAGCTGATAGTTCTTAGTTACTCTCAATAATTCACATGACTCCAAGATTTAAGCTATCCTGTGGTTGATAGGAAGAAAGCTTATTTTGTTGTTGTTTTTGTAAGCCTTTTTTTTAGGTCGCTATATGATTCTCTGTCTTGTCAACCAGCAACACTCTGCAGTTCAGAGCCGAGCCCTGTGGTAGGGACACTTTTGAACACAAGGTCTCGGTTGCTTTGGCTGATCTCACCTGTCAGCAACCTGACATGGAACTCTTCTGCATGTAACTCTTGAATCACAAAGGCCATGCGCAAAGGTATGCGCATCTGCTTTAGAAAAGAACCCTCTGAAGCCCTCTCTTAGAACTTCTTCACCTTCACTTTATGTACATCTCTAGCAAGACTGGTAACCTCATTTGCAAATGTAATAAATTATGGACAACACATTAGAAGGAAAGAAGCAAGCAACTGAAAGCAGCAAAAAGAACAACCGAGAGTTAAGCAGGAGTTGGAGAAATGCTGAAATCAGGCATAGGAAAAAATACAGCTCTCTCTGTCATCACTGGGTGAAGAACCTTTATAGACTCTACAGTTTTAGGGGGCATCACAGGATTTCAGCAAGTGTGAGGCTCTAAATCACTGGTGTGTCATGATAGGTGTTCATATAGATAAGCATGAGTCATAAGGAAAGGCCAAGTGCCATATTCACTGTTGAAGAACATGGACAAGATTGTCATGCATTTCTTCATAGTTGTTCAAATAAAGGATAGGTGGATAGATAGATGGATAGCTAAATCTACAGCAACTCATATATTATAAATGTGTTTGTGTGATTGTGCACAGAAGTGCATCATTATCAGAGTGTTCAGGTTACACACCAATAATGGATCTCTTTGAGCAGTGGGCTAGAGGAAAAACAGAAAAGAAGGTCTCTACTTCATATAGTTCTGTTTTGTTGAACTTTTCAAAATGAGCATGTTTATTTTCTAACAATAAAAATATTTAAATATGTTCAAGGAAGACTAAATCACAGGTGCGTTCTTACCCATGTACACTTTATCAGTCAGCCCATAAGCCAACAAGATCTTGAGGCACAGGGTCAATATTCATTCTTCCTACTACACATATATTGAACCTTTGCACCGTACTATACCCCTGCAGGATATCCCTGTTTTATATGCAGAAAGGATAAATCAGATCTCATTCTTTCTCTCAACAAACTAAAAATGAGTAAGAAGCTGAGAGGATAATAAAATGTGATGGGAGCAATGTGGAGAAGTGGGAGGTGAGGGAGAAAGACTTAGAACACGTGACCTTGAAACCCAGACAGGACAGGGTGCAGCCAAGGGGGTGCCGGGAAGCCAGTGGGAGGAAGCAAGGCAAGGGAGCCTCAGAGAATGACGAAAAAGGGCCTGAAGGGCCTTGCCAAAGCCGTGATGGGAAGAGACTGAAGATGAACTGCAGTGATATTAGAATGTCAGAGACGTCAGAGTCATCCCCAAGGTGGGACCTTGCTTGGGGGCCTAGTTTATTCCATTTAGGATAGATTTAATGAACTCAGATGCTGCAAAAAGCCTTCCATTGTGTATCTCTGTGTTTGTCTCTACCCCTACCCACTCCTCTTCTTTGTGGCCCAACTCTGTCTGCAATTTCAAGACACTGGAGCCCTTGAAGACAACACCAAACTAATGCAAGGTACAGACACATTTAACAACTGCTCTTTTAATAAATAACTTCTTTAGAAAACATTGTAATTTGTAAAGGGTCTACTTTGTAAACTCCACCAAGAACCTTGCATATAGAACACTAAGTATTGGTCTCTTCATCATAAGCTATTCTTTGTCTTTTGAATTCAGGAATAAGCAATGACAAAATTCTGGTAAAGACTCTTTCTAATCAAAGAAGAAAGACACAGCATTTGGTTTAAGGGTCTTAATGTGTGTGTCACTCTATTTCAAAGATATAAAGGACAGCAATAAACTGGTATCAAAGGCATGCCATCTTCCCGAAGATTCTTCCTACACTCCACTGACTTATATGCGTTTATATAACTGTATTGGGTGGGTGGAGGTGGAGGGAGAAGTGATATTTAGTTGGAGGTTGTCATAATATTGGGTAGTTGACCTGGTCATTATCTCTAATTCAGAGAGGAACATGATGCATTTGAGCTCTGCAGCACAAATTAAAAACAGCATTTCGTAAGTGCTGTTCACTACAGTGACAAAAGACTACACATTACATTAAAAAGTTCTTTTGGAGGGCGTATGAAAGCTTTACTGAGAACACATGGCTGATTTCAGCAAAAAAGTAGGTGTGACAGGAGAAGAAAATCACAGCTGTGTGTGTGAATGTACAGATGGGAACACAGAGAAACTGAAAGACATAAAAGTCAGTGAGTTGGGCATCCAGCATTAGTAAAGGGAGGAAAGGAAAACTGAGAGTGTGATGAATAAAATAGTGGTTGGGCAAACAAGTTAGACATACTGAATGTGACAACATGCAACTGAGAGAAAAGTGTTACAGCAAGCAGGGACATTGGCTGTGTATTACACACAAAATACAAATAGAAAGAGAAATCTGTGGCACAGGCCATGGTGTTTTCAGGCTATAAAACCCCGAATTGCTAAAAGATTTCCATAAGGTCTTCAAAAATTGTAAGACAAAATTAAACCCTTACTAAGTTTTAAAGCTGTTGTGAAAGAAAAAGGAAATTTACTGTTGACTTGAACAGAATGCAATAATGATAAGTCTGAGATAAGAAACTGTTATTGACTCTAATCAAGAATTCTGACAAACCAGAATACATCTAAACACTGTAAAGATGAGGAAAAAGCACATGTTTTTCTCTCACTCTATTAAATAGGACTGTATGTCAACCAGTACAAAACCAATGTAGGAGGGGAGGATGTTATAGAAAAGAAACAACATAAAATATGGCCAAAACCAAGAAAACTTGGGCTACCTGTTAATATTTTTATATTCAACACTAACAAACACAATATGATATGCCAGGTACTCTTCACAGTACTCTAAAAACGTAAAATCATGGAACCCACACAGCAGCCCTATGACAATTACACTGTGAGTATCATTCCCAGATGAAATGGATGGATAAATAAACTGAAACCCCAAGAGTCTAAGTATCTTTTTCAAAATAATCAGTTAGTAAGTGACAGAGCAGGTTTGAACCCAGTGTCTGTGCTTTCAACCTCTCTGTTATATTTACTAACTTTTGCCTTCAGCCATAACATCCAACACAACCTGGAAGACTAGTACATTCTTCTCATTCAAACACATGTGACATAATAATCACTACTATAGATTGAAGCTAGCCTTCTTCAATGATCACCCAATTGTTAAACTATCCTTATTTAAATACATTTAACTTTTTCTTTTATTCTTTCACAAAGCAAGCATTTACTATCTATTAGATATATAGTTGTGTATATATATGTGTATATATACACATATACATATACAGAGATATATACTTAGATCCATGGGAAAAACAAAAATTGTGGCATATAGTCTGCCAGGATCTAAATGTTTGGGTCCTTAAAAGACTCGTATGATAAAAGGTAATCACCAATATGATGGTGTTAGGAAATGGAGCTTTTGGGAGGTAATTGAATCATGAGAACAATAGGATTAGTGCCCTTATAAAAAAGGCTCCAGAGAGCCACCTTGCCTCTTCCACCATGTGAGGACAAAGCAACAAAGCACCATCTATGAGCCAGAAAGCAGACCCTGCCACATACAGAATCTGCCAGACTCTTGATCTTGGACTTCCTAGCCTCCAGAAATCTGGGAACTTCATTTCTGTTGTGTACAAAGTATCCGGTCTTAGTCCATTATAGCAGTCCAAATGGACTAATACATAGTCCCTACTTTCAAGGACAATGCATTAATTGGAGTAGGATAATTGCTATAAAAAACCATCACAATATTTCAGTGACTTCTCACAATAAAACATTGCTCTTCCTATTCTAGTGAGGATTTCAGGGGGTGGGAAGCAAAAATAGAGGAGTTCTATACCCAATCTGGAACATGCAGCTTCTCCATCATGAGCTCTGCTCTCCTCGGGAGTCAGCTCCATTCAGTAGGTGGTGGGGAAAGAAAAGTGGGTGACATCTGACAGGTTTGTAAGTGCCAGGCTGGAGGAGAGAACCTGTTTTCTGCTCCCATTCCTTTGGCCAGCTCTTGGGTGCATGGCCACACCTGATGGGAAGGTGGAGCCCCAGAAGAGCCAGGAAACCCCTGGGTCAGTCCAAAGTTAGGAAAAGATTCTGCTAGTCTTTACGTTTGGTACCAACCTCTGTATCAGTCTCAATTAGAGAGGAAAATAGAATCTGCTCTAAGATGTTCAAGTGGGAAGGAATTTAACAGAGGAGATCAAAGATTTACAAAATCATTGTAAGAGCAGAGTACACAAAAGTCAAGGAAACTACTGCTGTTCTTCAGGAAATCGGGAAGGGCAGGAATCTCAGAGAACCACCACTGATGGCCTGATGGACTGTAGTCCTGAAGTAGCATTGTTTCCAGGAAATGGGAGCAAAATTATCAGATCTGTCCTCTGCTGAAGCCCATGTGATTTCCCTCCATCATGGGAGACCTTATAACCCTTCTTCCCTTCTGCCATGTAACTCACACAGGTACCACTGATTTGCAGACCTCCAATGGGAGCCCAGTATCTAGGATATCTGGGTAATGTACTCAGGCCTGAAGCTCCTGCAGTAGAGGAAAGAGCAAAGGAGGGAGTGGAAATGGTTCCAAGGTGCCACAAGACAATCCAGCTCAAGGGATGCATTTTTGTTTTCTTTACACAGGTTTTATTTTGAAAATGAGAAATAAAAAACTCCATGTATTAGAATCCTATGCACTAGAACTATATTCATCATTCATATTTGTTACCCTCTGTTTTATTTTTCAGAGCCAGCTTTAAAAGTATAATATTTGGGAAGTTAAATAGCACATTTGTATTTGAAAAATTATGTTTAACTGGGGAGTTAAGATTGATTTGTTTCTGAAGAGGTTTGAGGAGAACAGATAAACATAAAGCCATTAGATTGAGCACAGATGCCATTGCTCCACCATTAAATTGATGAGCAGTAACTAGTCAATGAATTAAATCAATATTATTATTAACCCTTACCATTTTCAGCAACAGTGACTTCATTTTGTCTCTGATTTTTACTCCAGCGTCCCAGGGAAAGTTTAGTAATATCATAGACTCAATGTTATTGGTGATTTTTGTGTGGGGTCTCAGTGGGCTGCTCAGTACAATGAAGGGTTTATTTATTTACTCATTTTTACTTTGCTTGAGTTCTCTGGTTGTTATTATTTTAAAACATAGCTTTAATTTTAATAGTTACTGATAATTTTGTTACTTTATTACTCATCATACTGAAAAAATAGGTAGGTGTTAGACTTAGTATATGATGTGGTTTGGCTCTGTGTTCCCACCCAAATCTCACTTGAATTGTAATTCCCAACATTTGGGGAGGGATCTGGTGGGAGGTGATTGGATCCTGGGGGGCAGATTTACCCCATGCTGTTTGTATGATAGTGAGTTCTCACGAGATCTGATGGTTTATAAGTATGTGGCACTTTCCTGCTCACCCTCTCTCTCTTGCTCCACCATGGTGTGATGTGCTTACATCCCCTTTGCCTTCTACCATAATTGTAAGTTTCCTGAGGACTCCCAGCCATGCTTCTTGTACAGCCTGTGAAACTGTGAGTCGATTAAAACTCTTTTCTTTACAGATTACCCAGTCACAGGTAGCTCTTTAGAGCAGTGTGAGAACGGTATAACAGTTATATATATTTATATCAATAACATTTAAGTATTCATGCAGGGAGGACCACAGTGAAGTAAGTATAGATGCAAATCACTATGTTTAAACTTAAAAATCAGGAGTTTGGGGCAGTTCATAAATGCAAGTCCCTGTCTATGCATGCATGAATAATTGGAGGTTGTGCAAAACTATTGGTACAAATGTTAGCTTCTGGTCAGTGTGCTTGGCCATAGGGCTCTGCAGATTCTCATCAAGTTTGATAGCTCTAGGCAGGTATGTGAACAACCTCTAAGAATGTCCACCTCAACTGTGTCTGCTAGTCAGTTAAAGATAGAATGTAAGGATTTTGCTGTTATAATGAATGATAAGTACATTTGCTAATGTTTACTAAAAAGAGTAATAATATTAACTAACAGGTAGTGTTACTCATCAGACACTGGGTAGGAGCTGTTATTATTCACATTTTAGAGATGCACTAACTTCAGATGCAAGTAAGTTAATTTCCCCAAGGTCACAAGTGGAAGCAGTATGGTTTCAAAGTCTAAGTTCTTAACCATTGTGGCAATATATAGCTCACAACTGTAGCTATTATTTTTTATGCCTCGATGCACATGAATCATCTGCCTATGTGTGAATGGCAGAAATGAGTGAATTCCTACTATAATTAACATGCAAGCAGGGGCAGGAAACATGGGAGATGGCCTTTAATGAGAAGTTCTCCAGGAATCTTTCATGATTAAAATGGGAAACCAACACATCATCAATTAGAACATAGATATGAAAAGTTATCTTAGATTGTTAGGGTGGTTCTAGGCCATCAATATATGATTTCACTGCAAATGAATCTCTTATCGATCTAGAATTTTAATGTAAATCTATCTGTAACTGTCATGCCAATTGGAAAACACTGTATTAGCAAGAGTTTGAAATAAATATAAATGTCTATCAATAGTGTACTGGTTAAATAAATTAAAATATATCCTTATAATGAAATAATATATATGATTTAAAAATTGAAAAGTTCTGTAATATATTAATGGAAAGATATTTGAAATATACTCTCAGGTATAAAATGAAGTTTAAATAAATGTATATATGATGCTACCATTTACCTAAAAAGGGTAAGAAAAAAGAGACCCTATAACTGTATTGGCTTTCACAAGCATAAAACTTCTCTGGAAAAATAAATACAAAAATAACAATAGGGATTATATTTTGTGGTGATGGAAACTGAGAAGATAGGGAGTCAGATAGGAGAAAGATGCTACTGTATCAATTTTAATGTCTGAACTATGGAAATATGTTCCCTATTTTGAAAATTGATTTAAAAATTAAAAGAAGCATTTATGAAGCACTTGGGTATGAACGACTACAGCTAGCACTATGGGTGGAAGGGAATAGAAAAGACAGAGTTCTCAAATTCTTTATTTGGACAAGCAAACGTGCACCACTTAACACTTACTTAGTAAGCAACATACCAGTAAACACAAATTAGGATAAGACAAACTGCTGTCATAAGTGTAGGAGTATAAAGAGTAATGGCATGCAGAGAATTTGCTGAGTATAATTAGAGTTGTCTTCTTGGGGGAATTGAATTGCAGGCCTAGTTTGAGAGAAAAGAGATATGGTGTTATAAACAGTGTGGTGTTGCACATGCAACATTCTGAAAACTACAAGTGTGGAGAAATAAACTAAACTCTTAAATCATTGAGGGAGATTGAAGGACTGGTGCCTTGAGAAAGTAGAACACTGGTATCTTGAGTCTCCTATCATCAAGGGAAAGGGGCCATGCTCTTCTTATTTAGGCTTGATCTTGGTTTATATTTATTTCCACTCTGTTGTCTTACTGGATTCCCTATAGTACTTTTTAACTGATTCTCTTCAGTGTTCTACCTATTTATGTCATTTACAAAACCTAACAATTTTACTTTTTCCTTTCCAATTTTATGTCTCTAATTTTTTCCTATGTTTTAATTGCATTGACAGACATTTTCAATACAACAGCACATCCTTCTTTTTCCTAATTTAGAGGGAATCAACTAACTGGCTATCAAGCTAACATACATTTTATTATGATAAGGAGCAATTTAGTTAAGTGTTAAGTATGTAAATGTTTTTAAAAATAAGAATGAATGCTGAATTGTGTTAAATGCCTTTTCAGCATCTGTGGAACTATGGAAATGATCTGTTTTTTCTTTTAGACCTATAAATACAATGGATTATACAGATCAATTTACAAATGTTGAACCATCCTTGCATTTTTGGAATTATCTCTACTAGATTTCAATGTTCTGTTTTAGGGTGTTGATATATTTTTGTCATTATTTTATCTGAGAGGTTTGTGTTGATATTCATGAATTATAGTTTTACATAGTTTTGTGTCAGGGGCTATGGTGGCCAGACTTTAACGTTGCTTCCTGGTATTCTTGCCGTTGTATAATCAAGTTTCTTTGAGGATGGTTTGGGTCCATGGTTTTCTTCTAACCAGTAGAATATGGCAAAGGTGATGGGGTATGACTTCCATACTTACACTACATTATATAAATCTTCATCTTGCTAGCAAACTTGCTCTAGGGGCTCCTTCTCTATTGGTGACTTTGAGAAATCAAACTGCCCTGAATTCTGTACCACAGATGTGTGCACGATCTTTATTAAGTTTTGGTATTCAGGTTATGCTTTATTTATATTTTCTGGAAAAGACTCAGAAGCCATGCTTTTTAACTCTGAAACTGATTAAATAACATTATTCTCCAAAACATTGGTGGGAACCCTCTGTTAACTTGTTTTCACCTGGTGCTTTTTTTTGAGAGGACATTCTCTGCCAACCTTTTCTATTTCTTCTGTATAATTTGGTCTGCTTAGATTTTTCTATTTCTTCTGGAGTCAGTTTTTGTAAATAATATTTTCCAGTAAAAATGACCTTTGCATCTAGATTTTTTTGAGAATTAAGCAAAAATAGTCTAATTATTTTCTTAATTTCTAAACAAAAACAAATTAGGTCAGTGAATGATTTAATCAATATTTTTCCTTTTATTTTTGTTTGTCAGTTTGTGCAACCCGTATTTTTTAGTTATTATTATTGTACTTTAAGTTCTAGGGTACATGTGCACAATGTGCAGGTTTGTTACATCTATACACATGTGCCATGTGGATGTGCTGCACCCATTAACTCGTCATTTACATTAGGTGTATCTCCTAATGCTATCCATCCCCTCTCCCCCCACCACATGACAGGCCCTGGTGTGTGATATTCCCCACCCTGTGTTCAAGTGTTCTCATTATTCAATTCCCACCTATGAGTGAGAACATGCAGTGTTTGGTTTTCTGTCCTTGGCAATAGTTTGCTCAGAATGATGGTTTCTAGCTTCATCCACGTCCCTACAAAGGACATGAACTCATCCTTTTTTATGACTGCATGGTTTCCATGGTGTATATGTGCCACATTTTCTTAATCCAGTCTATCATTGATGGACATTTGGGTTTGTTCCAAGTCTTTGCTATTGTGAATAGTGCCGCATTAAACATACATGTGCATGTGTCTTTGTAGTAGCATGATTTATAATCCTTTGGGTATATACCCAGTAATGGGATTGTGGAGTCAAATGCTATCTCTAGTTCTAGATCCTTAAGGAATCACACACTGTCTTCCACAGTGGTTTAACTAGTTTACAGTCCCACCAACAGTGTAAAAGTGTTCCTATTTCTCCACATCCTTTCAAGTACCTGCTGTTTCCTGACTTTTTAATGATCACCATTCTAACTGGTGTGAGATGGTATCTTATTGTAGTTTTGATTTGCATTTCTTTGATGGCCAGTGATGATGAGCATTTTTTCATATGTCTGTTGGCTGCATAAATGTCTTCTTTTAGAAAGTGTCTGTTCATATCCTTTGCCCACTTTTTGATGGGGTTGTTTGATTTTTTCTTGTAAATTTGTTTCAATTCTTTGTAGATTCTGGATATTAGCCCTTTTTCAGATGAGTATATTGTAAAAATTTTCTCCCATTCTGTAGGTTGCCTGTTCACTCTGATGGTAGTTTCTTTTGCTGGGAAGAAGCCCCTTAGTTTAATTAGGTCCCATTTGTCAATTTTGGCTTTTCTGCCATTGTTGTTGGTGTTTTCATCATGAAGTCCTTGCACATGCCTATGTCCTGAATGGTATTGCCTAGGTTTTCTTCTAGGGCTTTTATGGTTTTCGGTCTAACATTTAAGTCTTTAATCCACCTTGAATTAATTTTTGTATAAGGTTTAAGGAAGGGATCCAATTTTGGCTTTCTACATATGGCTAGCCAGTATTCCCAGCACCATTTATTAAATAGGGAATCCTTTCCTCATTTCTTGGTTTTGTCAGGTTTGTCAAAGATCAGATGGTTGTAGATGTGTGATATTATCTCTGAGGGCTCTGTTCTGTTCCATTGGATGATAGCTCTGTTTTGGTTCCTGTACCATGCTGTTTTGGTTACTGTAGCCTTGTAGTATAGTTTGAAGTCAGCTAGCGTGATGTCTCCAGCTTTGTTCTTTTTGCTTAGGATCGTCTTGGCAATGCGGGCCCTTTTTTGGTTCCATGTGAACTTTAAAGTAGTTTTTTCCAATTCTGTGAAGAAAGTCATTGGTAGCTTGATGAGGATGGCATTGAATGTATAAATTACCTTGGGCAATATGGCCATTTTCACGATATTGATTCTTCCTATCCATGAGCATGGAATGTTCTTCTATTTGTTTGTGTCCTCTTCTATTTCATTGAGCAGTAGTTTGTAGTTCTCCTTGAAGAGGTCCTTCACATCCCTTGTAAGTTGGATTCCTAGGTATTTTATTCTCTTTGTAGCAATTGTGAATGAGAGTTCACTAATGATTTGGCTTTCTGTTTGTCTGTTATTGCTGTAAAGGAATGCCTGTGACTTTTGAACATTGATTTTGTATCTTGAGACTTTGCTGAAGTTGCTTATCAGCTTAAGGAAATTTTGAGCTGAGATGATAGGGTTTTCTGAATATACAGTCATGTCATCTGCAAACAGGGACAATTTGACTTCCTCTTTTTCTAATTGAATACCCTTTATTTCTTTCTCCTGCCTGATTGCCCTGGTCAGAACTTCCAACACAATGTTGAATAGTAGTGGTGAGAGAGGGCATGCCTGTCTTGTGCCAGTTTTCAAAGGGAATGCTTCCAGGTTTTGCCCATTCAGTATGATATTGGCTGTGGGTTTGTCATAAATAGCTCTTATTATTTTGAGATGCGTCCCATCAACACCTAGTTTATTGATAGTTTTTAGCATGAAGCGCTGTTGAATTTTGTCAAAGGCCTTTTCTACATCTATTGAGATAATCATGTGGTTTTTGTCTTTGGTTCTCTTTAGATGATGGATTATGTTTATTGGTTTGCATATGTTGAATCAGCCTTGCATCCCAGGGATGAAGCCCACTTGATCATGGTGGATAAGCTTTTTGATGTGCTGCTGGATTTGGTTTGCCAGTATTTTATTGAGGATTTTTGCATCAATGTTCATCGGGGATATTGGTCTAAAATTCTCTTTTTTTTGTTGTGTCTCTGCCAGGCTTTGGTATCAGGATGATGCTGGCTTCATAAAATGAGTTAGGGAGGTCTCCGTCTTTTCTATTCATTGGAATAGTTTCAGAAGGAATGTTATCATCTCCTCTTTGTACCTGTGGTGGAATTTGGCTGTGAATCCATCTGGTCCTGGACTTTTTGGTTGGTAGGCTGTTAATTATTGCCTCAATTTCAGAGCCCGTTATTGATCTATTCAGGAATTCAACCTTTTCTTGGTTTAGTCTTGGGAGAGTGTATGTGTCCAGGAATTTATCCATTTCTTCTAGATTTTCTAGTTAATTTACATAGAGGTGTTTATAGTATTCTCTGATGGTAGTTTGTATTTCTGTGGGATTGGTGGTGATATCCTCTTTATCATTTTTTATTGTGTCTGTTGGATTCTTCTCTCTTTTCTTCTTTATTAGTCTTGCTAGTGGTATATCAATTTTGTTGATCTTTTCAAAAATCCAGCTCCTGGATTCATTGATTTTTTGAAGGTTTTTTGGTGTCTCTATCTCCTTCAGTTCTGCTCTGATCTAGTTATTTCTTGCCTTCTGCTAGTGTTTGACTGTGTTTGCTCTTGTTTCTCTAGTTCTTTTAATTGTGATGTTAGGGTGTCAATTTTAGATCTTTCCTGCTTTCTCTTGTGGGCATTTAGTGCTATAAATTTCCCTCTACACACTGCTTTAAATGTGTCCCAGAGATTCTGGTATGTTGTGTCTTTGTTCCCACTGGTTTCAAAGAACATCTTTATTTCTGCCTTTATTTCGTTATGTACCCAGTAGTCATTCAGGAGCATGTGGTTCAGTGTTCATGTAGTTGAGTAGGTTAGAGTGTGTTTCTTAGTCCTGAGTTCTGGTTTGATTGCACTGTGGTCTGACAGACAGTTTGTTATAATTTCTGTTCTTTTACACTTGCTGAGGAGTGCTTTACTTCCAACTGTGTGGTCAATTTTGGAATAAGTGCGATGTGGTGCTGAGAAGAATGTATATTCTGTTGATTTGGGGTGGAGAGTTCTGTAGATGTCTATTAGGCCTACTTGGTGCAGAGTTGAGTTCAATTCCTGGATATCCTTGTTAACTTTCTGTCTCGTTGATCTGTCTAATGTTGACAGTGGGGTGTTAAAGTTTCCCAGTATTATCGTATGGGAGTCTAAGTCTCTTTGTAGGTCTCTGAGGACTTGCTTTATGAATCTGGGTGCTCCTGTATTGGGTGCATATATATTTAGGATAGTTAGCTCTTCTTGTTGAATTGATTCCTTTATCATTATGTAATGGCCTTCTTTGTCTCTTTTGATCTTTGTTGGTTTAAAGTCTGTTTTATCAGAGACTAGGATTGCAACACCTGCTTTTTTTGTTTGTTTGTCTTCCATTTGCTTGGTAGATCTTCCTCCATCCCTTTATTTTGAGCCTATGTATGTGTCTGCACGTGAGATGGGTCTCCTGAATACAGTACCCTGATGGGTCTTGATTTTTTTATTCAATTTGCCAGTCTGTGTCTTTTAATTGGAGCATTTAGCCCATTTACATTTAAAGTTAATATTGTTATGTGTAAATTTGATCCTGTCATTATGATGTTAGCTGGTTATTTTGCCCATTAGTTGATGCAGTTTCTTCCTAGCATTGATGGTCTTTACAAATTTGGCATGTTTTTGTAGTGGCTGGTACCGGTTGTTCCTTTCCATGGTTAGTGCTTCCTTCAGGAGCTCTTGTAAGGCAGGCCTGGTGATGACAAGATCCCTCAGCATTTGCTTGTCTGTAAAGGATTTTATTTCTCCTACGCTTATGAAGCTTAGTTTAGCTGGTTATGAAATTCTGCGTTGAAAATTCTTTTCTTTAAGAATGTTGAATATTTGCCCCCACTCTCTTCTGGCTTGTAGAGTTTCTGCCGAGAGATCCGCTGTTAGTGTGATGGGCTTCCCTTTGTGGGTAACATGACCTTTGTCTCTGGCTGCCCTTAATATTTTTTCCTTCATTTCAACTTCGGTGAATCTGATAGTTATGTGTCTTGGAGTTGCTCTTCTCAAGGAGTATCTTTGTGGCATTCTCTGTATTTCCTGAATTTGAATGTTGGCCTGCCTTGCTAGGTTGGAGAAGTTCTCTTGTATAATATCCTGAAGAGTGTTTTCCAACTTGGTTCCATTTTTCTCGTCACTTTCAGGTACACCAATCAAACATAGATTTGGTCTTTTCACATAGTCCCATATTTCTTGGAGGCTTTGTTCATTTCTTTTTACTCTTTTTTTCTCTAAACTTCTCTTCTTGCTTCATTTCATTCATTTGATATTCAATCACTGACACTTGACCTAATTGGCTACTGAAGCTTGTGCATGCATCACATAGTTCTCATGCTACAGTTTTCGGCTCCATCAGGTCATTTAAGGTCTTCTCTGTGCTGTTTATTCTAGTTAGCCATTCGTCTAATCTTTTTTCAAGGTTTAGCTTCTTTGCAATGGGTTCGAACATCCTTCTTTAGCTTGGAGAAGTTTGTTATTACCAATTCTCTGAAGCCTTCTTCTCTCAACTCATCAAAGTCATTCTCCATCCAGCTTTGTTCCATTGCTGGCAAGGAGCTTCATTCCTTTGGAAGAGAAGAGGCACTCTGATTTTTAGAATTTTCAGCTTTTCTGCTCTGGTTTCTCCCCATCTTTGTGGTTTTATCTACCTTTGATCTTTGATGATGATGAAGTACAGATGGGGTTTTGATGTGGATGTCCTTTCTGTTTATTTGTTGTCCTTCTAACAGTCAGGACCCTCAGCTGCAAGTCTGTTGGAGTTTGCTGGAGGTCCACTCCAGGCCCTGTTTGCCTGGGTATCACCAGTGGAGGCTGCAGAACAGCAAATATTGCAGAACGGCAAATGTTGCTGCCTGATCCTTCCTCTGGAAGCTTCATCTCAGAGGGGTATCCAACTATATGAGGTGTCAGTTGGTCCCTACTGGGAGGTGCCTCCCAGTTAGGTTACTCAGGGGTCAGTGACCCACTTGAGAAGGCAGACTGTCCATTCTCAGATCTCAAACTGCGTGCTGGGAGAACCACTACTCTCTTCAAAGCTGTCAGACAGGGGCATTTAAGTCTGCAGAAGTTTCTGCTGCCTTTTGTTCAGATATGCCCTGCCCCCAGATGTGGAGTCTACAGAGGTAGGCAGGCCTCCTTGAGCTGTGGTAGGCTCCACCCAGTTCAAGTTTCCCGGCCACTTTGTTTACCTCCTGAAGCCTCAGAAAAGGCAGATGCCCCTCTCCCAGGCTCACTACCACCTTGCAGTTCAATCTCAGACTGTTGTGCTAGCAGTGAGTGAGGATCTGTGGGCATGGGACCCTCCAAGCCAGGCACGGGATATAATCTCCTGTTGTGTCATTTGCTAAGACCTTTGGAAAAGTTCAGTATTAGGGTGGGGGTGTCCCAATTTTCCGGGTACCATCTGTCATGACTTCCCTTGGCTAGGAAAAGGAATTCCCCAACCCCTTGCTCTTCCCAGGTGAGGTGATGCCCCATCCTGCTCTTTGGCCTGCCTCACCCACTGTCCAACAAGCCCTAGTGAGATGAACCTGGTACCTCAGTTGGAAACGCAGAAATCACCCATCTTTTGCATTGCTCAGGCTGGGAGTTGTAGACTGGAGCTGTTCCTATTAGGCCATCTTGGAACCTCCTTCCAAAAGTAATTTTTTATTTTATTTTTTAAACAGAGTCTTGCTTTGTGCCCAGGCTGTCGTGAAGTGGCGTGATCTCTGCTTACTGCAACCTGTGCCTCCTGAGTTCAAGCGATTCTCCTGCCTCAGGCTCCTGAGTAGCTGGGATTACAGGAGCATGCCCTCAATATTTTTTCAAAAAGGCAGTTTTGGGATTTATATATTGGTTTCACTTATTTATTCATTAGATCACTTTCTTATTAATTCTATCCTTATTAATTCTTTTGTGATATTTATTTGTTCATTTTTTAACTCAACACACGTTTAATTCATTTGTTTTCAATCTTTCTGTTTATTAATAAAATATTTAGCACTACATATGCCTTTTCTCTGGACACTGTTAGCTATATCTCATAAGTTCTGATGTAAAGTGTTTTCATTATCATCATTTTTTAGACATTTTATAATTTTAGAATAAATTTTCTCTTTGAGAAAGTTGGTGTTAAAAATTTTCTAATTTCTAGGAAGTGGGAGCACTTTGTTGTTGCCTTCTTTTAGTTTCTAGTTTTGTTGCATTGTGATCAGATAATGTTTTCTGTACTAATTTTATGTTTTGAAATGTGCTGAGATTCTCTGTATTGGCTAGTATGATTCATGTCTCTAAAAGGCTTATGGGCACATAAAAACAAGATGTGCTATTATTTCTAGGATTTAGTCCTTTCTATATGTCATCTGTATATATGACATAATAATATTAGTAATAATATTAATATCATATCCTGATATTAAATATTGTTAAGCAAATATATAAGGAACGACTAATTTTTTTTTACCATATAAGTGACTTGATATTTCTTAATATTCTTGATATTTCTAGCTGCCAAAAGGATTTTATTTTTTAAGTCCAGTGACTTTACTAAAAATGTTCAGGGTTGAATATCCATTACACATGACCTTTTCTTTGTATTTAGACACCTGCTTTTGTTTTATTTTAGAAAAATTTTCTTGAATTGTAGCTTTAAATATTTGTTCTGTTACATATTCCCTCTTACACAGACTCCAATTATGCATATTATGTGTCTCTGTCTTCTTTTACTATTTTCTTTTTCAACTTTCTAATTCTTTTTAACTATTTATCTTGATTGTATTTTCTTTTTCTCATTTCTCTCTTGTGTCCATTACTATTTTATTGTTTATTCTACTGTTTATTCAATTTTGAGCTCCTTCTAATTTCTTCCTTGTTTCATTTAACTTATTTTTAGTACTTCCATGTTAACTAATGCTAGTTTATTTATTACCACTGTGTATCCATCTCTTCCCTAAGTTCTTGATCTTCTGTTTTGTGCTCTTCTTTCATAGAGGCCACTACTAAAATAACTTTAAAAAATATGGCACAATATTTGCTTAAAATTCAATCTGTTACATAGCAACATTTTCTATGGCTTCTCTGCATAGATGTTAATTCCTTCTATTGGTTTATTATTAAATAAACTGAGTGTTTGTGGACTAGCTATAAGATGAGTTTCCTGCAAGTGGAGGTGGGACAAAGTAGTGCTCTAAGTTACCAGGGTATTGCTTTTTTGTTTTTCTGGTAACACAGGCCCTGTCTTATCCTCAGTTAGCACAAACCTAGATTGCTTCATGTGAACATGGGTTGCTATATGATTGCTTTTGTATATTCTTCTCTTTTCTTTTTCTGAACTAATCATTCTATTTAATTGTGGGTAAGGGATGGGTGACTTCTGCCTTCAACAAGCTCACTTCTATTTCTGTACTCCCTTAAGATTTTGATCCTCAGGCATAACTCCCTACTTCAAGAAGTACATTTTGGTTTTGCATTCAGAAGTCTGCCGCCACCATGCATTCACCGTTTTTCTTTATTCCTCTCCATGAAACTTTTGCATGAACTCTACTTTTCAGCAGTCTTTAGACATTGGGTAGCTCTTTCTGTTGTTAAAAACATTTATCCATTTGGTTTTAGTTTTGTTTGTTTTCTTTCTGATAGTGCCCAAAAATAAAGGAGGAGAATCCTCAGTATACATTGCCATGTCTATACCAAAGTTGATAAATTCTCAAGTGACTCTAACCAGTAGCTTCTAGGAATGTTGCATTAATCCTACAGAGTAACTAAATATTTGATGCGTCATGGAAAATATCCAATTTTATTTTTTATCTTTTTCTGTTCAGTTTCCCTTCCCTCATACTGTAGCTATGATGGGCCCATAAATTTCATCACCATACTTCCTGAATACAGGGGTGGACACATGATTTTATCTCTTTAGGTAAAGCACTTAGCCCAGTTTAGGCACATGACCCAAACAGCATCAATCAGAGCTCTTTGGTGGCATTTTTTAAATATGCATTTTTAAATTTTATTTCACTAGTTTTTAGGGAACAAGTGATTTTTGTTTACATGAATAAGTTCTTTAGAAGTGACTTCTGAGATTTTGGTGCAACTGTCACCCAGTGTACACTGTACCCAGTATGTAGTCTTTTGTCCCTCATCCACTACCCACTCTTCCTCTAGTCCCCAAAGTTCATTATATCATTCTTATGCCCATGAATCCTCATGGCTTAGCTCCCACTTATAAGTGAGAACATACAACATTGGGCTGTCCATTCCTGAGTTACTTCACTTAGAATAATGGCCTCCAACTCCATCAAAGTTCCTGCAAAGGGTATTATTTTGTTCCATTTATGTGTGTGTATGTGTGTGTATATTTATATATATCACATTTTCTTTATCCACTCTTTGGTTGATGGGCATTTAGGTTGGTTCCATATTTTTGCAATTGCAAATCATGTTGTTACAAACGTGTGTGCATGGGTTTAATATAATGACCTCTTTTCCTCTGGGTAGATACCCAGTAGTGGAATTACTGGATTGAATGGTTGTTCTACTTTTAGTTCTTTAAGAAATCTTCATACTATTTCCATAGTGGTTGTACTACTTTATATTGCCACCAGCCATGTAAAAGTGTTTCCTTTTAACTGCTTGTATGCCAACATCCATTACTTTTTGATTTTTAAATTATGGCCATTCTTGCAGGAGTAAGGTGATATCTCATTGTGTTTTTTATTTGCATTTTCCTGATAATAAGTTATTTTGAGCATTTTTTTCATTTTTTTTTTTTTTTTGGCTGTTTGTATATCTTCTTTTGAGAATTGTCTATTCATGTCCTTCTCTCACTTTTTGATGGGATTATTTGTTGTTATTGTTGCTTTTTCTCACTGATTTGAGTTGCTTATAGTTTCTGGATATTAGTCCTTTGTTGGATGCATAGTTTGCAAATATTTTCTTCCACTCTGTAGGTTGTGCGTTTACTCTGCTGATTATTTCTTTTGCTGTGCAGAAGCTTTTTAGCTTTGCTGAAGATCAGTCATCTGTAAATATTTGGCTTTATTGGGTCCTTTATTCTGTTCCATTGGTCTATGTGCCTATTTTTATACAAGTACCATGCTGTTTTGGTAACTATAACCTTGTAGTATAATTTGAATTCAGGTAATGTGATGTTTCCAAATTTGTTCTCTTTGCTTAGTATTGCTTTGGCTATGCAGGCTCTTTTTTGGTTCCCTATGATTTTTTGGATTGCTTTTTCTAGTTCTGTAATGAATAATGATGATGTTTTGATGGGAATTCCTTTGAATCTGTAGATTGCTTTTGGCGGTATGGTCATTTTTGCAATATTGATTCTACCTATCCATGAGCATGGAATGTGTTTGCGTTTGTATGTGTCATCTATGATTTCTTTCTGCAGTGTTTTGTAGTTTTCCTTGTAGAGATTTTCACCTCCTTGGTTAACCATATTCCTAAGTATTTTATTTTTCCTGCAGCTGTTGTAAAGGGGATTGAGTTCTTGATTTGCTTCTCAGGTTGGTCATTGTCGATGTATAGCAGAACTACTGATTTATGTACATTGATTTTTTTATCCTAAAACTTTACTGAATTCATTTATCAGATCTAAGAGCTTTTTGGATGAGTCTTTAGGGTTTTCTAGGTATACAATCATACCATCAGCCAACAGCAACAGTTTGACTTCCTTTTTTTCCAAATTCGATGCCATTTATTTTTTTCTCATGTCTGATTGCTCTGGCTAGGACTTCCGGTACTTTGTTAAATAGAAGTGGTGAAAGTGAATGTCTTTGTCTTGTCCTGGTTCTCAAGGGAAACGCTTTAAACTTTTCTTTTGCAACATGATTATAAAGCGTATCAGGGTGGAGATAATTTTTCTTCTTTCCAGATTTCAAGCTACAAGCCCAGTGCTGCTTGTGGTTATTTTTACCTCAATATGGGAAAAGGCTTGCCTGAGAATGAAGAGATGAAGAGAAAGAGGACAATTACTAATGACATGGCCTGAGTGTCTGGATCTAACTATGCCTGAAACTAGAGTCTGGTATTTGTTGTTATATAAGTCAATACATTTTATCTTATAGTTGAGCTAATTTGAATTGGAGCTTACAATTGGATAGTATGACTGGTTCCAGAATCTGCAAATTTCCAGTTTTATCACTGACTTAGAGATTTTGTTCTAAAATTTAAAACATTTCATATTATTTTGACTATGTAGATTATAATTTGTATTATAAGATGTATAATTTGATTTATAATTTGATTTCTATATATACTTATATATTTATAGTCTAATCATACATATTATAAATCAAATTATAAATACCAACATATTTTTTAAATGTGATTTCTTATTATGTTTTATTTAAATTATACTTTCATAAGTGCACAACTTTATCTTAATTTATTTTCTTTAATTGCATCATTGAAAGCCATTCTTATATTTCATTGAGCTGAATCAGTTTATTTAAAGGAAATTTACTAGAATAAGATTTCAAATATTTATGAGATTTTCTGAAGAATGTGAAATAATCTTCCCACCATTTTGTTTTCCTTTAATGTGTTCTCTCACATGTAGCCCTGATTTTCAGAATATATCCCCAATAATTTGCTAATAATTAAAATATGGCTAGGTGGCATCATTGTTTTCAGAAAGAAGAACACTTATAACCTTGAATACTTGGGAGGTAAACTTGCTTTTGGTGATGTGCAATGCCAAACCAGTGGTTATTTTGCTCTCAGGTTAGAGCCAGAAGGAAATATTTACAACTCTTTGCACCATGAAAAGCTTGAGCAATTATAGATGCTGGAGGTCATTCCACCTCCAATGACTACTTGGTGGGAGGAGTGGCTTTTTCAGAGACTGAGGATGAAAAGAGACAGTATAAGATCAGAGTTTCTTATTGAAAAGCAGGACTTACAATCTACACCTCTGGTGTCTTTGGTCATTCTGTCTTTGGTCATTAAGCAAAATTCATGTATGAACAATGCAAGCAAATTGTACTTCGAAATCAGGTAGCTCTTGAATTCATCTTAATTCTATTATCATCCACAGGAATGCTACAAATAAATAATTGTCCTTTTATTGAAAAGTGGCTGACTTCCTGATAAGCACACTGGCTTTTGCATGATTTCCACATGTCTTAATTTAATCAAAATGTATGTCTAAAATAAAATAGAATTTGGTCAATATCCTTAATATTAACTTCTTTGAGTCTTGACTATATGCTTAAACTCTCCTAATATATTAGACAATAATTTTTAGATTAAGAAATTATCAACCATTTTGGAAGACAGTGTGACAATTTCTCAAGGATCTAGAACTAGAAATAGCATTTGGTCAGTGATCTCATTACTGGGTATACACCCAAAGGATTATAAATCATGCTACTATAAAGACATATGCACACATATGTTTATTGCGGCACTATTCACAATAGCAAAGACTTGGAACCAATCCAATGTCCATCAGTGATAGACTGGATTAAGAAAATGTGGCACATATACACCATGGAACACCATGCAGTCATAAAGAAGGATGAGTTCATGTCCTTTGGAGGGACATGGATGAAGCCGGAAACCATCATTCTGAGCAAACTATCACAAGGACAGGAAAACAAACACCGCATGTTCTTACTCATAGGTGGGAATTGAACAATGAGAACGCTTGGACACAGGTCGGGGAATATCACACACCAGGGTCTGTCATGGGGTGGTGGGAGGGGGAAGGGGTAGCATTAGGAGAAATACCTAATATAAATGACGAGTTAATGGGTGCAGCACACCAACAGGGCACATGTATACACATATATAATAAACCTGCACGTTGTGCACATGTACCCTAGAACTTAAAGTATAATTTTTTAAAAAAAGAAACTATCATTCAAAACATTCAATAGTATATTATGCCTCTGAGTATTTTCTTTCTTTCTTTTTTTTTTTTTTAAGTAGAGACAGGGTTTCACAATGTTGGCCAGGCTGGTCTGGAACTCTGGACCTCAAGTGATCCACCTGCCTTGATCTCCCAGAGTGCTGGGATTACAGATGTGAGCCATCACACCCAGCCTTACTATGCATCTTTCATATGTGTAAATTTCTTATACATTAGGAATTTACATGCTGAAATAAGTGATTGTGGAAACAAATAATTATATATCATTAATAAGTAAATCCTATTTTTGAGAATATAAGTAAAAATTAATTGTTAGGTATTTACATAATACTTTACCCAAAATAAAAGACTGAGACATGGTGGTAATGTTAAATGCTGGGTAGTTAAGCTCTTCTAAGTGTTCATCAAATTAGAATGAGTGTCCGGAGTCCCATACTAATGGATCTGGGCTGGCAGGTCTGTGCTATGTCTCAGAGGGAACTTGATGGAGAACAGAGTGGCCCCTGCAAGCCAGCACTAACGGTATCCCAAGGTTCCCAGCTATAAAATTACTTCCAAATCCACACTTTCTTTTCCATCCTCAAGACAAATGGGTGTATGTGCCTTTGCCTTTCCTCCAGTCACTGTGGATACTCATTGTGATTAGTCTTCTCCTTGCAAGCTGTCCGCAGTGTTGATTTTACCCTGATTTAAACTTACAAACATGTTTGAGTAGGGGAGCATAGGCCATATGGGGAGCCAGAGTGCAGCTCAGGGTTTCTCAGGTATAACATTTTTGGAAATGATATGCATGACTCAAGATTTGGAAGGAAGATTGAAATGAGAGCAAAGCATTTGTTGAATGCTTACTAACTGCGAGGCACTGTTATTGGCACTTTACATGTACTAAAGCATTTAATTAACGTACCATAGTTTAAAATAACACTACCTATAAGGTGAACACTGATAGATTTCCACTTTACAGTAGAAGGAATTCAGCGCTAAAACAAATCACTTAACTTCATACAGCTAGTAAGCAGTAGATTGGAAATTCAAGTCTTGGCAATTTGGCCTCAGAGTACAGGCTTTTAACCACTATATTTTACTTTCCACAATGTGGCGCTCAATCGTCTTCAATGGTTTTTAGGATACTACAATATGAAGCAGTATTGGAAGAAAGAAAAGGAAGATTGACCCCTAAAAATAAGACAAGAAATCAAGGAGCTAGAAGGTGTTACAGAGGAAGAGCTGGGAGGGAAACAACTATAAAATTTGCCAGCCCCTCCCTCAGTCCCGCCCACCAAACACACACTTTTTCTCTTTTTCTCTCTCTCTAATCATCCTGAGGCAGCCTGGGAAGAAGAAGAAGTAAGCAGAGAACATGCAAGAGACTAAAGAAGCTATTATACTCAATGGAGAGTGAATTTCAAATACAAATGATTCAAAGGCCATCAAGCCAAACCAAGAAAAAGATTTTCAAGAACCAAACCATGCACTCAGTTACCAGACAGGAAAAATTCATACCTACTGCTTTCAACCCTAGCAATTCGGCTTGAACCCAGTACAAACATAGCTGCTATGGTAAGTGAGTGGACACAAAAACTGAAAAATGATTTAAAGCAATATGCAAAGTGTTCTCATTAAATTTAATTACCTCGTATCTAAACACATTAATGTAATTTAGGAAAAGGGAGTTTTCACGTGGAAATATATGCTAAACTTTCCCTAGCTTATTTAGTGTAAACTTCCAACATAAAAACAGAAAATTTAACTTTTTGCACTGTTTTATGGTGAAGATGTTTATTTGTCTTTTAATTATCAGTATGGCATTGGTCAGTTCAACACTGAAAGGACCAGGTGCAAGCAAGAAGAAAATAATAATGCACGGCCTCGAATGTATTTTAAAATAACTAGAGCTTTTCCTTTGCTCTGTTTTTTTTTCTTAATCTTTCAATGCTATTAATAGTATTCCAGGTACTTCTGGTGAGACTAAATATTGAGAATGATAGAGTGGAGTATTCTGAAGATATGATGTAAACATTGTGTTGGGCAGGGAACCCAGGAATGTCTGAATCACCTGCCAGACCAAAACCTCCTTCCTGGGACCTGGGAGAGATACATGTATAAGAAAATGACTGGTAAAAGCAAGAATTAAAGCTTTTTATTATTAGCTAGTCTAATAATTGCCTAATGCAGAACTTCAATGAGTTAGGAAGAATAAAGCACAGGAGTCCTTTAGGCCCAAGTCACCAAAACCAAAGCACGTCAGATGTGACCTTTATCTACTTCAACCCTAAAGACCAAACCCAAGCCTCAGATCTTACCACTGCAACATAATAAGAGATCGATCCAAAGCACAGCCATTAACACCAGAGAAGAAGAGAGCAAATGACCAAGAGATCATTTCCTAGACAAAGACAGCAACCCTGGGCTTGACTGCCATGTAGCAAAAGACTAAACATTCCAAAGATTTAAAAGGAGGTGGTGGCCAGAGCTGGTGATAGTGGTCCTGAATTTCCTACCATTCTGATGGAATAAAAGGAACAGATGGCTGCTGAGTGGTGAGTGCTATGAAGAAAATAAAGCAGGCTAAGGTGACAGAAAGTGAAAGCACAGCAGTGGCTCTTTTAGTTATTGAAGACAGAAGGGTCTCTAAGGAAATGACATTTAGGTAGATACCTAAACTATACAAAGGAATAACTCCACTAAAGATGTGGGAAGAATGTTCCAGTAAATGAGACTACCAAGTGTAAAGCCTCGATACAGAACAAGCATAGACTCTTTTGTGATGAGCAGCAATTCCAGCGTGGGTGGAGAAGGCTGAGGAAAGGGAGAACACTAGGAGATGAGCCTGGAGTGGAAAGCAGGGGCCAGATGAGGGAGGACTCTGCAGTCCGTGCAAAGGAGTTTGGATTTTATTCTTACTATAATGGGAAGCTACTGGGAGATTTTTAAGCAGGATGAAAAAATATGAATGTATTTGCTTTTAAAAGATCACTCTGATGGTTTTGCTGAGACAGGTTTCAGGAGAGAAAGCAAGAATGGAACTCAGGAGACCAATTAGGAGAATGTTCTTGCATTCATTTCAGAGACGATGGGAACATTGACTAATGACTCACACTAGAGACGGACTGTCTTCCTTGAGAAGCAAGCTTAGCCAAGTGTCAGAGACATCCTGCCAGCACCATCGTGATGCTGTTCTGCTAGTCTTTGGCCACTATGTAGCCACGTGGGAACAATGAGCCAATCAGTTCAGTCTCCCACGATCTTTTATGAAGTCCTGTTTGATGTTGCCTCCAGAAGCTTCTGCTAAGGGTCAATAAAAGATAAGAATAGTCTTCAATAGCAACACTCTACAGTGTCTCCAATTGTTACCTTCCATTCTATTTTCCATCTGGATTTATGTTCCGCTCTACTTTTGCCCGGTTCACCAGAAAGAGTTATACAATGAATACAAATTACAACATAGTCCAAGAAACTCAACGCCGACATAAATGCCTGATGTTTCCTGTCACCATACAAAATTTACAGCACAGTCCCCCTCATTATCAAACTTACACGGATAAAGTCTCTGCAATGGGCTGCACCCTTACTCAACTTTTCCCCAAAATAAATTACATTTTCAAGAAAATGAATCTTCTCTCCTTTGATCCACTGAGAAATGAAGGCCTGCAATATTAACACCTTTACATCCAGGCCATCTCCCTGCCATTTACTCCCATTCTTTCACTGGAACCTGTGTAGCAACTTCAGCAAATTACAAACCTGACCATTTCAACTGTAAGTTTGTTATATTTTTCATATTCCCCAAATTCCACAGGATTGAAAGCACACATGAGTACATTACTAATCTAACCCCATATCCATTCACATTCAATAATAAATTATTCAAGTGTCACTGCATTTATGCAACAGGAACCTTTTTTTTTTTTAAATTTATTTATTATTATTAAACTTCAAGTTGTAGGGTACATGTGCACAACGTGCAGGTTTGCTACATATGTATACTTGTGCCATGTTGGTGTGCTGCACCCATCAACTCGTCATTTACATCAGGTATAACTCCCAATGCAAACCCTCCCCCCCTCCCCCCTCCCCATGATAGGCCCCGGTGTGTGATGTTCCCCTTCCCGAGTCCAAGTGATCTCATTGTTCAGTTCCCACCTACGAGTGAGAACATGCGGTGTTTGGTTTTCTGTTCTTGTGATAGTTTGCTAAGAATGATGGTTTCCAGCTGCATCCATGTCCCTACAAAGGACACAAACTCATCCTTTTTTATGGCTGCATAGTATTCCATGGTGTATATGTGCCACATTTTCTTAATCCAATCTGTCACTGATAGACATTTGGGTTGATTCCAAGTCTTTGCTATTGTGAATAGTGCTGCAATAAACATACGTGTGCATGTGTCCTTATAGCAGCATAATTTATAATCCTTTGGGTATATACCCAGTAATGGGATGGCTGGGTCATATGGTACATCTAGTTCTAGATCCTTGAGGAATCGCCATACTGTTTTCCATAATGGTTGAACTAGTTTACAATCCCACCAACAGTGTAAAAGTGTTCCTATTTCTCCACATCCTCTCCAGCACCTGTTGTTTCCTGACTTTTTAATGATCGCCATTCTAACTGGTGTGAGATGGTATCTCATTGTGGTTTTGATTTGCATTTCTCTGATGGCCAGTGATGATGAGCATTTTTTCATGTGTCTGTTGGCTGTATGAATGTCTTCTTTTGAGAAATGTCTGTTCATATCCTTTGCCCACTTTTTGATGGGGTTGTTTGTTTTTTCCTTGTAAATTTGTTTGAGTTCTTTGTAGGTTCTGGATATTAGCCCTTTGTCAGATGAGTAGATTGCAAAAATTTTCTCCCATTCTGTAGGTTGCCTGCTCACTCTGATGGTAGTTTCTTTTGCTGTGCAGAAGCTCTTTAGTTTGATGAGATCCCATTTGTCAATTTTGGCTTTTGCTGCCGTTGCTTTTGGTGTTTTAGACATGAAGTCTTTGCCCATGCCTATGTCCTGAATGGTACTACCTAGGTTTTCCTCTAGGATTTTTATGGTATTAGGTCTAACATTTAAGTCTCTAATCCATCTTGAATTAATTTTCGTATAAGGAGTAAGGAAAGGATCCAGTTTCAGCTTTCTACTTATGGCTAGCCAGTTTTCCCAGCACCATTTATTAAATAGGGAATCCTTTCCCCATTTCTTGTTTCTCTCAGGTTTGTCAAAGATCAGATGGCTGTAGATGTGTGGTATTATTTCTGAGGACTCTGTTCTGTTCCATTGGTCTATATCTCTGTTTTGGTAGCAGTACCATGCTGTTTTGGTTACTGTAGCCTTGTAGTATAGTTTGAAGTCAGGTAGCGTGATGCCTCCAGCTTTGTTCTTTTGACTTAGGATTGTCTTGGAGATGCGGGCTCTTTTTTGGTTCCATATGAACTTTAAAGCAGTTTTTTCCAATTCTGTGAAGAAGCTCATTGGTAGCTTGATGGGGATGGCATTGAATCTATAAATTACCTTGGGCAGTATGGCCATTTTCACGATATTGATTCTTCCTATCCATGAGCATGGTATGTTCTTCCATTTGTTTGTGTCCTCTTTTATTTCACTGAGCAGTGGTTTGTAGTTCTCCTTGAAGAGGTCCTTTACATCCCTTGTAAGTTGGATTCCTAGGTATTTTATTCTCTTTGAAGCAATTGTGAATGGAAGTTCATTCCTGATTTGGCTCTCTGTTTGACTGTCACTGGTGTATAAGAATGCTTGTGATTTTTGCACATTAATTTTGTATCCTGAGACTTTGCTGAAGTTGCTGATCAGCTTAAGGAGATTTGGGGCTGAGACAATGGGGTTTTCTAAATATACAATCATGTCATCTGCAAACAGGGACAATTTGACTTCTTCTTTTCCTAACTGAATCCCCTTGATTTCTTTCTCTTGCCTGATTGCCCTAGCCAGAACTTCCAACACTATGTTGAATAGGAGTGGTGAGAGAGGGCATCCCTGTCTTGTGCCAGTTTTCAAAGGGAATTTTTCCAGTTTTTGCCCATTCAGTATGATATTGGCTGTGGGTTTGTCATAAATAGCTCTTATGATTTTGAGGTACGTTCCATCAATACCGAATTTATTGAGCATTTTTAGCATGAAGGGCTGTTGAATTTTGTCAAAAGCCTTTTCTGCATCTATTGAGATAATCATGTGGTTCTTGTCTTTGGTTCTGTTTATATGCTGGATTATGTTTATTGATTTGCGAATGTTGAACCAGCCTTGCATCCCAGGGATGAAGCCCACTTGATCATGGTGGATAAGCTTTTTGATGTGCTGCTGAATCCGGTTTGCCAGTATTTTATTGAGGATTTTTGCATCGATGTTCATCAGGGATATTGGTCTAAAATTCTCTTTTTTTGTTGTGTCTCTGCCAGGCTTTGGTATCAGGATGATGTTGGCCTCATAAAATGAGTTAGGGAGGATTCCCTCTTTTTCTATTGATTGGAATAGTTTCAGAAGGAATGGTACCAGCTCCTCCTTGTACCTCTGGTAGAATTCAGCTGTGAATCCATCTGGTCCTGGACTTTTTTTGGTTGGTAGGCTATTAATTATTGCCTCAATTTCAGAGCCTACTATTGGTCTATTCAGGGATTCAACTTCTTCCTGGTTTAGTCTTGGAAGAGTGTAAGTGTCCAGGAAATTATCCATTTCTTCTAGATTTTCCAGTTTATTTGCGTAGAGGTGTTTATAGTATTCTGTGATGGTAGTTTGTATTTCTGTGGGGTCGGTGGTGATATCCCCTTTATCATTTTTAATTGCGTCGATTTGATTCTTCTCTCTTTTCTTCTTTATTAGTCTTGCTAGTGGTCTGTCAATTTTGTTGATCTTTTCAAAAAACCAACTCCTGGATTCATTGATTTTTTGGAGGGTTTTTTGTGTCTCTATCTCCTTCAGTTCTGCTCTGATCTTAGTTATTTCTTGCCTTCTGCTAGCTTTCGAATGTGTTTGCTCTTGCTTCTCTAGTTCTTTTAATTGCGATGTTAGAGTGTCAATTTTAGATCTTTCCTGCTTTCTCTTGTGGGCATTTAGTGCTATAAATTTCCCTCTACACACTGCTTTAAATGTGTCCCAGAGATTCTGGTATGTTGTATCTTTGTTCTCATTGGTTTCAAAGAACATCTTTATTTCTGCCTTCATTTCGTTATGTACCCAGTAGTCATTCAGGAGCAGGTTGTTCAGTTTCCATGTAGTTGAGCGGTTTTGATTGAGTTTCTTAGTCCTGAGTTCTAATTTGATTGCACTGTGGTCTGAGAGACAGTTTGTTATAATTTCTGTTCTTGTACATTTGCTGAGGAGTGCTTTACTTCCGATTACGTGGTCAATTTTGGAGTAAGTATGATGTGGTGCTGAGAAGAATGTATATTCTGTTGATTTGGGGTGGAGAGTTCTATAGATGTCTATTAGGTCTGCTTGCTGCAGAGATGAGTTCAATTCCTGGATATCCTTGTTAACTTTCTGTCTCGTTGATCTGTCTAATGTTGACAGTGGAGTGTTGAAGTCTCCCATTATTATTGTATGGGAGTCTAAGTCTCTTTGTAAGTCTCTAAGGACTTGCTTTATGAATCTGGGTGCTCCTGTATTGGGTGCATATATATTTAGGATAGTTAGCTCTTCGCAACAGGAACCTTTTTAAGAATAAGTGCCTGAAACCCACAGATGTCCCACAACAGCCTCTCATCAAACTCAGAATAAAATAACTCCAGGCCATGGTCTCCAAGGGCCCACATGACCTCAGCCCGCCTACCTCTCCTACCCATCCTCTCTCACAGCCTTTCATTTGGCACATGCAGCCACGCACAGGGTGACCACCTCCTCCTAGTTTACCCAGAACTTTCCTGTTTTTAACATTTAAAATCCTGTGCCCTGGCAACCTTCTGACTCTCAAGTAAACTGGATAGCTGGTTACCCTATCGTGGGTGTTCATGTAGGCTGGTTTCTCTGCATGGAACATTCTTCTCAAAGATGCTTCTATGGCTTATTCCTTCTCATCATTCAGTTCTCTATTCAAATAAATCTTTTCAGAAGGGCCACCCCTAACCACCTGTATTATTACTGGTAGTAGCATTTATCAGTGGGCATCTAACAATGTATCTTTCCCTTTTCCATTTAATTATTTATTGTATGTCTCCTCTAACATGTAAACTACATGAAGTGCCAGTGCTATATCTTCTCTGCTGTATCTCTACCACTAAGAACTGTGTTTAACACATGGCAGCCTCTCCAAAAATACTTGTTGAGTGAAAGAATAATTTTTTATTCTAGTCTAGTTGTTATGTCATAAACTATAGGCATCATAATCATCAATATCAACACAAACAGCAATTGTGTTCATTCATTTTTTCAGCAATTTAGGCCGGGTGCAGTGGCTCATGCCTGTAATCTCAGCACTTTGGGAGGATGAAGGGGCAGATTGCCTGAGCTCAGAAGTTCGAGACCAGCCTGGGCAATATAGGGAGACCCCATCTCTATGAAAATAAAAATAGACATATTAGCTGGGCATGATGGTGCATGTCTATAGTCCCAGCTACTCTGGAGGCTGAGGTGGGAGCATCATGAGAGACTAGGAGTTCAAGGTTGCATTGAGCTATGATTGAGCCAGTGGACTCCAGCCTGGGTGACAGTAAAACCCTGTCTCAAAATGAAATAAGATAAATAATAAAAATGTAATATAATTCAACAACTTAAAATTTAAGAGCTAGTAAAATTTTGTAAAATCTGGCAAGCTAGCAACTAGGGGAAGCCACAGGATTCAGCCTGCCCATGAAAATTGTACTTGCTGAAAAGGTTGCTTCCTTCATGTCCTTTTGGAACTGATAGGACTTGCTTTCTCCATTCTAGCATGAGTCAGTTCTTCATCTTTAAAATGGGGATGCCACCTTCTGCAAATATTGTCTGTGGACCCGTACATGGCAGAAGGCTAGCCGTGTTCCTGAAACCTTATCCCAAGCATACACAGTACCAGATGCCTAGAACAAGTTCTGGCAGCTTTTTCAAATTCCGGGTTCTTTTCTGTTATTTCTAATTCTAAGGTTTTCCAAAATAGAATTGCCTCCCTGACCCACAGATTTGTTCATCTCAAATTACCACACCATACCACTTAGAAACCCTCCTTCTTTCGCTCCCCAATGTTCCTTTATAGGTTTTCGGCACTGGAACCACTTATAAACGGCCTTATACACCACAAAGACGGCAGATGACTTTGCAGTTCCCAAAGAATATTAGGCATGATGGGGTGGGATGCAGATAGGCCCTTTTAAACTTCAAGTTCCATTTTTAGGTTGCCATGTACAAGACTTAATAACTTAAAAGTTCCTCCCAGCAATGGACAAGTGACCTCATTTAAAAATCTAATTGGAATAAACCTCACACAGGCCAGGCTCTCCTTAGCTTTAAAGATTAACAAAAGGTGCAGAGATTGGAGTGTCTACATCCCTGCACCTCCAGAGAGTTCTCTAGTAACTCTGTTAGGAAGGTAGGTGGGCCCCTGAGCATAAGTGAATTGGAACAGCCTGTTTTAAAACAGGCACCAGAACCTGGCTACAGAATGTTTACTGTGCAGTCTCCTGGAGTGACTAAGTGGGCAGGCATCTCCAGGAGCCCAGCCAGGAGAGCCCTGCTTTGGAGAGACACGTCCCCACCTCCCACACGCTCCCAACCGCCACCCTCTCTGCCTTCCTGCCACTGGGTGTGCAATGACACAGGAGACAGAGTGAGTCTATCTGAGGTGCTATAAAATCCATCAGTGCATATGAAAAAAAACTAAAACCGTGGGGACCACAATTTATTTCCAAACTTTATGTCCTTCAAAATCGTGCTGCACATTCCTGGTCAGAGGCGGCAGATTGTGATGTTGGTTTGCTGCTTGTGGAAAAAATGCTGAGGCCCATCAGTATCATGGGAAATCCTTTTAGAGATTGCAAAGATTCTATTTTTTTGGAGAGTGGGCCTTTTCCACCTGGCAAAACTCTGGAATTTCAAAGGTAGAACTCAGCCCTCTTCTCTGTTTTCGCTCTCAACAGACCTCAATCCTCTTCAACGTCGGGGTCTTTGGTCTGGGCTCTAAGAAATGAAACATATTCCCCAATGTGTTTTCTTTCTTTTTTAATAAAAATATCAAAGGCATACTTATTGGTGGCTGAGGAGGGAAAGCTGTGGCAAAGGCTATTTTTTAACTGGAACATGCCCCGTGTTGTGCCGCACTCATCCAGGGGCGCTGGAAGATTGATGGCTGGACATGTGGAGGGAACTGCCACTGATTGAAATCAGACAACTGCAAGCTGTGCGGGAGAGCCAGGGGAACCCATTTTAACCACAGCCGTCCAGTGTTAGCACATTTGGACAGGGCTCAGAGGAGCTGGGCAACACTAGGAGGCCAAGGGCAGAAGGAGGGACCGGGAAAGGCTCAAGGATGCACACTTCTCTGTGTCTCTGTCTCATCTGAGCCTTTTTAAAAAGCGCTGGGCAAGACAGAACACTCCTTGCCAATGACCCGCCATGGGCCTTGGGATTGGAAATGAAAAATAATCAGTCCGCTTACACAAGCAGAGAAAAGAAATAAAAATGATAAAGCCTGCTGTTTCCCTGACCGAAATCCCTGATGCTACTGTCCCTGAATTTTGGGCAGGATTCCTTTATTTGCTTTTCAACAGGCGGGGGCCAGGGAGGAAGCCATGGGAAATTGTCAGTGTGTGACTTAGTACCCATCACCAGGATTGTAGCCAGAGTTCAGCGTTGTTAACAATTGTGCAGCTATGCACTTGAACTGAGACATTTTTATTTCATTACGGGTGTCGGTTTACAGCCATTAGCTAAGCAGATTGGCCAAGACCAAAAGGCCTTTTTTTTTTTTTTTTTTTTTTTTAATGTGTTATCACCAGATCTCTCTTCTATTATTCAGGTCTTTAAAAAAGAGAGAAAAGGAGGGAGGGCTGCTTTAAGTACATTATGTTTTGCGACTTGTCTCTGTCCTCTGGCCTGAACGGTCTAAAGTAGGTTTTATTAGAAATCATTATTTAGATTCCAGCCCAGGAGCATATCGATCGCCTGTGTATAATGGTTCCCAGATCACAGAAAGTAGCAGAGAGGGTCTCTGCTGGGCCGACATAATGTCAGTGACAATTCATTTTTTGCCAGTTAGGATGCTGGTTTAATATCCTGAAAAAGGCACTTAACACCACCCTTTCATAACATCTGTCAGGGCCCGTCCCGTGCCTTGTTTCTCACACTGTGGGCTCCCAGGCAGTTTGGGGCCTTTCTCTGAAACATGCTTCTCTCAGAGGCCTCCGAATTCCTCCGACATTCAACCGTCCCCAGCCCCGGGGCCCAACACTCGCAGACCAGCTGTTACAACTTTCCAGGACGCTCCTAAATTTTCTAAATGTGTGCCATATAAAAATAAAATTGAGGACGGTGAGTGTTCAGGAGCCCTGTGTGTGAAGAATATAACTCATCCTGCGGCTCGGGCCCATTATTTCCACATTCTTCTGCAGCTCTCAGTTTCATCTTTGGCCTCAGAGCCGTTCAGCAGGAAGCTCAAGGCTTGAAATTTAGGTCAAGTGATCTTTTTTTTTTTCTTTTTCTCCCTTACTTTTCTTTTAAAGTCCTCCTTTTATTTGGAAACCTTTTTAAAAATATGAAAATGTTGAAAGAAAAGTACAAGATACTCTACATCTGAATTTAAAATTTTGTTAAAATTTTGTCTCTGCTGTAGTTTGTTCTCTCGTACACTCACATACACACTCAACACACGCATTCTCATCCATGTTCACACACACGGTCATGCTCACACACTCACATACACACTCAATACACTCACGCATTCTCATCCATGTTCACACACACGGTCATGCTCACACACTCACATACACACTCAACACACACATTCTCATCCATGTTCACACACACGGTCATGCTCACACACTCACATACACACTCAACACACTCACGTATTCTCATCCATGTTCACACACACGGTCATGCTCACACACTCACACACACACTCAACACACGCATTCTCATCCATGTTCACACACACGGTCATGCTCACACACTCACACATTACTACACACACTCACACATTCACACACTCTCCATGTTCATACAGTCATGCTCACACACTCACACATTACTACACACACTCACAAACTCACACATTCTCATCCATGTTAACACACACGGTCATGCTCACACACTCACATACACACTCCACACACACGCATTCTCATCCATGTTCACACACACGGTCATGCTCACACATTCACATATTACTACACACACACACATTCACACATTCTCATCCATGTTCATACAGTCATGCTCACACACTCACACATTACTACACACACTCACACATTCTCATCCATGTTCATACAGTCATGCTCACATTCACACATTACTACACACACTCACACATTCTCATCCATGTTCACACACACGGTCACGCTCAAACACTCATACATTACTACACACACTCACACACTCACACATTCTCATCCATGTTCATACAGTCATGCTCACACACTCACACATTACTACACACACTCACACATTCTCATCCATGTTTATACAGTCATGCTCACACACTCACACATTACTACGCACACTCACACACTCACCTTGCACGCAAAATCACATTCACATATTCTTACACATACTCTCAAACTGTCTCTCACACACACACCCATATAGTTTTAAAAATAAGTGGCAGACATCCTGATATTTTATCACTAAGTACACCAGTGAGCATTTCCTAAGAACCATATGACAATACTTTATCACACCTAAGAAAATTAGCAATAATTCTGTGATATAATCTATGACTTATTTCATATTCACATATCCCCAGTTGAGCCCAATAGGTTTTTATAGCTATTTTCCCTTAATCCGCAATCTAGTCAAGATGCATTAATTACATTTGGTTGGTCTTTGTGGGTTGTGTTTTTTCGCATGAATTTTTTTTAGTGTTGCCTTTTTAAAAACTCCAGTTTAGTTGTCTTATAGAATGTTCCTTCATTTTTTTTTTTTTTTTTTTGGTAAGCTTTGTAAATGAATATCACATACAGCAGAGTACTCAAATCTTAAGGGAACTGTTCCATGATTTCCTTTAACAAAGTAAAATAGACTTGTGTAACTTCTACCTAGATCGAGACGTGGAATACTACCTGTACCCGTAAGCATCACTCAAGCCTCCTCCAAGACGTTGCTGTCAGCAAAAAATAACGCTATTCTGACTTCTGTCGTATAGTAGGCACTCAGGAAATATTAGTTGAATGAATAGATTATCAAAGTTTTCATTATCTCCTGATGTGAATTTGGGCAAATTATACCACTTTAATGACCTGTATTTTAAAATAAAATGTTAATGGACGTTGTCTAACATCTCTTCCTATTAAAAATAATTATATATTCTATGACAGTTATAGTAAATATTAGCTATTATTAACATCAGTTTTATGTTTGAAAGACTGTTTCTTTGCATGTTTCTATTTTGCAGTTCTCTTTATTCACTGTTTCATTTAGCATTAGTATTGAGTAATAAGTTATCTCTGATAAAAGTAATAAATATATTTGTCTGAAAATATATTCACTATAATATTTTAAACACGTGGTTTTTTATATCCTTAAAACCATAAGATATTTATTATAAAATGACTACAGAATAAATTTCATATTAAATCACAATAGTGATCCTACTGCTTCAGTATAAACTGCAGATCACTGTTTTCTACGAGTGTTTCAAATGCATTGTAATGTGTGGCTATTATGTGTGTTATGGAAACATCTACTGCTTCTCAGTAGTATTTAACTTCTAGGTTTGTTTAGATAGTTTGAATACTTTCTATCGTTTTATGCTTTATTTCTCTTCTCTTGTTCATGTAATAGATTACTAAATGGAATACATCATTATGTAACAACCAAAAAATTGCTAGGCAGAACAATTGAAAACAGGTTATTCACGAATAAGCAATGAAAGAACACATCGTACAGCCACGGCCTTCATCTGAAGTCATCTCTCTGATGATTTATTTTTGCCAAGAAGTAAAGAATTATTTGTGTCTTTCGAAAGCTATATTCTACATTCGTTTTAGTTGTTGAATCTCTGTGTTCATAACATATGGGAAGACATAAAAGGACATTTTATGCTAAAATTTTAATACCAGAGATAACATGACTGTTAAATATCCATTTTCTATTTTTGCTGCATATATAGTAAATTTCTATCTGATTGATTTTGACTACAGAGGGATGGTAGTTATCTCTGTATTGTGGCTCTTTAATACTCTGACAATATTATTAGTGTTCTGACTCTGAATATAATTGTATTTTGGAAGCCAGCTTGTAATGCAAAGAGAAAAATTCAGAGCTGGCTTAGATTGACTCAGTCTTTGTTCGAATGCCACAAATTATAGTATCTAAGATCTGGAAAAGAGACATGATTTCGATAGAAAAAAATGACAGGGTTCAAATAAAATTGGGCAGATATTAGGATTTGATGTCACATTTTTAGAGAGAGAGTTATGAAATATGTGTAAAGCCCTAAGAAAGTAGGACTTACCATCTCATTTATGGAATGTCTAATCAACCAATTAGGGAGTTTAACCAATTTCCAACTTAAACCCAGTGGCACATGCCTGTAGTCCCAGCTACTCTAGAGGCTGAGACAGGGGGAATCACATGAAGTCAAGCCTGCAGTGAGTTGTGATCGTACCACTGCACTCCAGCCTGGGCAACAGAGCAAGACCTTGTCTCAAAAATAATTTAAAAAATCAATGTTTCACAAATACACTCTGCTTTTCTTCATGCATTCTTTTCATCTGGAGCATGACTCTTCTAAATGCTAACCATAGAAATCCTCCATAATCCCATGGAAATTTATCTCAAACACTCCTTCTCTCAGGTATTTTCAGATTCTTTTTTTCAGACATAATTTCCCTCTTCTTTAAACCTATATAGCAGTTTTTCTGACTCTCCTGTTACAGAAATCAAATTATGCCATACAGCATAATAGCTTGTTTGTCTTATTTCTACATTGAATGGAAGCTCAGGTAGTGGGTCTTACACTTAGGAATGTATAGCAATTGCTAGTAAGAGGTTAAACTACGCTACGTATTCCCAGGTCAAACCTTCAGACACTGTTTTTTTTGTTTGTTTTTTTTTTTTTTTTGAGATGGAGTCTCACTCTGTCACCCAGGCTGGAGTGCAGTGGTGTGATATTGGCTCATTGCAACGTCTGCCTCCTGGGTTCAAGTGATTCTCCTGCCTCAGCCTCCCGAATAGCTGGGATTACAGGCACCTGCCACCATGCCTGGCTAATTTTTGTATTTTTAGTAAAGACAGGGTTTCACCATATTGGTCAGGCTGGTCTCGAACTCCTGATCTCAAGTGATCTGCCCGCCTCAGCCTCCCAAAGTACTGGAATTTCAGGTGTGAGCCTCCACTCCCAGCCCCTTAGAAATTCTTATTTAATAACCTGGGTGATGGCAAGATTATTGGCATACACATAAGGCTGTAGATGGTCCTAAAATCATACCTTGAAAAACACTCAGACCAGAAATCTTGTGTCTTTCTCACTGCACTCTGCATCCCTAGCACCACCTTGCATATCATAGATGCTCAGTGTATAGTGAATAACTGGGTCAACACTGATGCTTGATTAATCAGTCACCTATCTGCAGTATAACCACCTTCAGGGTTTTACCCCCCTCCTGTTGTCTGCAATTCCTCAAACCTTTTCAAAGCTCTCAGTGAAACTCTATGAGAAACCACCAGTCGAAACAGTTCTTTTCCAGCCTTGTTTCTTACCATGCTATTGCTATTCCCTCTCTAATGCTATTCCCATAGAAGCAAAGTACTTCCAAATCTGTTTGGTCTTATCCATGAAATAAGTTGAAAATTTCTCACAGTGAGAAACACTTGACTTTGTTACCATGCCAAAGTTCTCTGAATTAATCACACTGTCCACAGGTTGGAATAGTTCCATCAGTCTGAATTTTACAGTTATTTAAAGCTGAGCAGACAAGAATTGCTCAGCTCTGGAAAAGGAACTCACAGACTCTCTGAGGCATAATCAATTGGATTAGGAGTCTCTCTTCTGAAGCTGATTTTGTAACTTCGTCCCTTCTGAATTTTCCCAGTCATTTTGCCTTTCAAACTCGCTTAAAGAGAAGGTTCCTTTCTCGCATGACTCAATAGGTGAAAATAATTATGATGCAATTAACAGCAAATTTAATTGTAAACATTATATTTCTGTGCCCAATATAAACATGAAAAATTATAGATTTATCTTGCTTTCAGATTTCTTAAAGAGCAAGAAAATTGTTTTCTTTGATTTAAACTAATGCTGAATACAATGCTACGTTGTTCTTTGATATCACTAAGGCTTAGTGTGAGAATGTTTTCATTAAGGTAGAAAGCAATAAAGAAGAAAATTTGAAAAAGTTTGGCCTGATTGTATTACCACCTCTTTATCCTCTAGCAGCCCTTTCAATTAAGAAAGAAAAGCCATTTTGCAAAATCAAAGTGGAAAAACCAGGAAGCAGGAAATATTTTTAAAGTATTGTATTGTTTTTAAAAATTACCTAAAGAAAATGTGACAAGATGAATACAAATTTAATTATACCACCACTGTTGGTTTTAAGTCAATTTTTTCCCTTATGAGAAGTTTTATAGACAATTTTCTACCTAAAAAACACTGGCAATGTAATAATCAAATAAATTTGTTTTAAGTTCAATAACAAGGGAGCTAGGATACATGAGATGTTTGAACATCAAGATCTCACTGGGCTCAAAGAGAGGTACAAATCTAGATGATGATGCCTATGGAATAATTTATTGATGGAAAATGTGACATAAACCTGTTTCTCCTTTCTATGAGAGATGCTTAGAATGTTTCTTCAATAATTTCTATCTTCAAGACATATTTAGAACAGTCACAATAGTTGGCTCTGATGGACCATGATTTCATATACACAGTTTATTTTTTTTCCTTATTAGTCTTGAGATCATACATTCATTTAACAACAAAAAAAGATTGAATTCTGCTGCCTGCTGGAAAGAAAGTCAAAGCAGAACAGCTGCCCTCAAAGGCTCATGATCTAATGGAGAAGACTAAAAGGTAAACAAATTCAGTCTATAAAGAGTGTAAGGAGAGTAGCTAAAACAGTGTGCCATGGGATTACAGAAAAGGCAGGCCCTCACTACTTGGTGAATCGGCGGGGAAACAACAAAAGCGATTTGAACTGAGTGTCAAAGGACAAGCACGTGTCTGTCTGTTATATAAGAGAGGTAGAGGCTTGAAACCCAGGAAAAAGCAGTGTTTGTCCAGTGAGCAGACTTTAAAAGTTATGACTTTTTAGGGGGTTCCATGTTGTTCTGTATCATGGGAACACTAGATGTATGTGAAGAAATTACAAGAGACCACATCATCAAAAACATGGTATGACATGCCAGGGAGCTGACTTTTTTCTCAGACCATAGAGGCTCTGAAGAAAGTGACATGATTCTATTTATTATTTTTCAAAACAGTTTTATTGAGATATTATTGGCATACAACAGACTGGTTTTTTTTCATGGAATTGTATAAATCCATATAACCACAATCGTGATAATGAAGATATCCATCACTCACCTAAGTTTCCTTGAGGTTCTTTATAATCCCTTCCCCTTCCCTCTCTCCCACAATCAAACCTAGAAAACCACTGAACTACTGATCTGCTTTCTGTTGCTGTAGATTAATGAACATTTTCTAGAATTTTACATGAGTCGAATTAGATAGTACATATGTATCAATATTATCCAACTTATTTAGTTTGGCGCAATTATTTTATCCAGCTTCTTTAGTTTAGCACACATCATAAAATACTAATATTTTGAGACTTGTCAGTGTTGTGTGTATCAATGTTCCACTCTCTTTTATTGCTGAGTGGTGCTCTGCTATATGGTTATACCACAATTTGTTTATCTGTTTGCTTGTTGATGAATATGTGAGTTGTTTCCAGTTTTTAGCTATTACAAGCAAAGCTGCAATGAATGTTCATGCATGAGTCTTTGCATAAATATGTGCTTTCTTTGTCTTAGGTATATACCTTTGTCTATACGAAATGGCTGAATCATGTGATAGGTCATATTTAACTTTTTAAAAGATTATCAAACAGTTTTCTAAAGTGTTTATACTATTTTAGATTTGCACCAGTAGTGTATGAGGGTCCCAGTCGCTCTACATCCTTGCCAGCACTTGGTGTGATTAGACTTTTAAATTTTACCAGTCTTAATAGGTGTGTAGTGCTATTCATTGTAGTCTCAATGTGCATCTCCCTACTGGCGGCTGATTTTGAGTGTCTTTTCATGTGCTTATTTACTACCTGTATAGCTTCTTTGATGATATGTCTATTTAAATCTTTTGTCAGTTTTTAAAGTGGGCTTTCTAAAATTTTCTTATTGCTAATTTTTTTTTAGAGTTCTTTAGAAATTCTTGATACAAATCTTTTGTCAGCTATATAACTTACACATATTTTTCTCCAAGTATGAGGCTTGTTTTGTGAAAAATAAATGTTTTTAATTTTGAAGTTCAATTTATCCAGTCTTTCTTTTATGAATCATGCTTTTGGTATAATTTCTAACAAACTTTTGCCTAACCTAAGGTCAAAAAAATTTTTCTGTTTCACATTTATAGTTTTAGGTTTTGTATTTCTGTGTGTGATCCATTTTAAATTAACTTTGTGTGTTGTGCCAGGTATAAATAGGAGTTCATTTTTAAAACTGTATGGATATTAAATTGACCCAGCACTATTTGTTGAAAATATTATCCCTTCCTACTGAATTACTCTTGTCACTTTATCAAAAATCAATATTCTAACCTAACAGATATCTAATGAATGCTCTGTTCAACAACAGCACAGTACACGTTCTTCTTAGTGTACATAGAACGTTCTTCAGGATAGACCACACGTCAGGCAATGAGACAAGTTTCAATAAGTTTACAAAGATTAAAACCATGCAAAGTACCTTTTCCAACCACAATGGAATGAAACCAGAAGTTAGTCACAGAACAAAATATGGAAAATTCACAAATATGTAGAAATTAAATAACACTCTCAAAGAACCAGTGGTTCAAAGAAGAAATCACAATGGAAATTAGAAAATGCTTCAGACAAATGAAAACAAAAATGCAACGTACCACAATTTATGGGATGCAGCAAAGCGGTGATTGTAGAGATATTTATAGCTATAAATGTCTATATATAAAAAGGAGATCTCAAATTAATAACCTAACTTCGCACCTTAAGGAGCTAGGAAAAGAACAAACTAAACCCAAAAATAACAGAAGAAAAGAAATCATTGCCCACAAAATTCTGAAAAAGAGAGAACAAAAGAGGCAGCCTGCTGTTTGACCCTCAGCATACTGGATATATTATACACTTAAAATAATGGCATCATCATAAGGAAATTTCATTGTAGGGTCAAAATAATAATAGATGTGTAACTGTTAGGTACGGAATAAAGTTGACATTTGTATGTCATTTATTATGAAAGAAACTATGACTTTGGAGAACATCCATTTAACAGAACTTGACCTCAGAATTCTACACGTGGTGTTTCCATAGGACAGATGTTTGCTCTGAGGTTGTAGCTTATTACATAATGTACCAAAGGGGAAAATATTCATTTCAACAGTACGTGGCCAATGTTTTTCACCATAAAATTCTGTCAGAGAAACAAGAAGTCCCTGAAATATATTTTTATTTGTGCATTAAAGGATAGATTGGAAGTTTTAAGGAGAAATTACAAGGCTTAATTCAGGTAGATTTTTTTTTTAAATGCAGGCAAAGAAATTGGTTGACTTTCAATCTCACGAGTTTAAGAAATTGTGATTGTACCCAAAGTACTTTAAAACAACATAAAAATGAAAAGTCCTACACATCTGTGGGATATGGGTAAAAACAAGTAAAATCCAGTTTTATAAGTATATGGAATAATTTTTTACTGTTCAGTTTCTGGGAAGAAAAAGGCAACTTCTATTATGGCTGATATGCTGAAGAAGCTAAGTGATTATCCTAAATGAGACTGCCAGGAAAATCATTATGAGTTGTTATCATGTGCTATAAGCTGTAGATAAATTTAAAACATACAAAGACATGAAAAAAGGATAAAGTTACATAACAAGTAAACAAAAATCAGATCTTTTAATTTTTCTATATACAGTCTCATTCTTACAGCAGACAATGCCTCATTATAAGTGTAACAAACTAGCTCTGCACTTTCCTCCACACCTCATTCATTGGCGGGGCTCAAAGCATCTTAAACCACAGGACTGGCTGTCCAGAGACATGGGCAAGAAAGGAAAAGAATCAAGACAGCAGAGATAAGTTTGCAGCAAGGTTGTGCAAACAGGATCACAAACAGAGAACAGAACCAAAAGAGATGATTTCAAATGCTGTCATGGAAAAGGGAAACTTTCCTTAAAGAGAACCATGAAGAACAAGGGTACCTGAGCAATAAAGCAACGAAGATACCAGAATTTCCTATTATCCCAAATCTTTTCTTTTTTTTTTTTTTAACTCTAATTCCTTTTTTATTAAAATTGTAGATTTCTGAAAATCTTTCCCATTGACTTTCTTAAATTAAAACATGATTATCTTGGCCGGGCGCGGTGGCTCAAGCCTGTAATCCCAGCACTTTGGGAGGCCGAGACGGGCGGATCACGAGGTCAGGAGATCAAGACCATCCTGGCTAACACGGTGAAACCCCGTCTCTACTAAAAATACAAAAAACTAGCCGGGTGAGGTGGCGGGCGCCTGTAGTCCCAGCTACTCCGGAGGCTGAGGCAGGAGAATGGCGTAAACCCGGGAGGCGGAGCTTGCAGTGAGCTGAGACCCGGCCACTGCAGTCCAGCCCGGGATACAGAGCAAGACTCCGTCTCAAAAAAAAAAAAAAAAAAAAAAAAAAAAAACATGATTATCTTTTGGAAATGGATTCCTGTATGTTTAATTTTGCCATCTTAGCTCCCAATTCAGTGTTTTACAAGTAGTAAGGACCTAATAATTGAGTGTTTGGTGACATCCAATTTAAATGTTATGTAAATATTGTAGCAGTCAAATATATCCTTGAAATATCTGACTATGATACAACCTCTGGACATTATTGCTAGATCAATAGTCATAACTGCCTGCTGTCCAGTATTAGGAATTTCTGAAGAGTCCCTGGGTTTCAGCCTGTGAGATTAGGAATGCCATTCTTTGCAGGTGATTTTTTCTCTTATAAAATCTACGCTATTGAGACATGACTTTGTAATCAGTGCACAGACTGGGTCTTCTGTAAGTGCAGCCAAGGGTTAGTGGTATCTGAGCACTTTCTGGGACACACCTTTCAATGCTCTGCTGCATCCACTAGACATAGATTGCTGCATGCCTTATATGGACAAAATGCATTTAAAAGTTTCTTTAGTATTTTGTGACATGAAAAGTTGATGTGTGAGAACATGCAGTGTTTGGTTTTCTGTTCTTGTGGGACGGGGGAGGGGGGAGGGATGGCATTGGTAGTTATACCTGATGTAAATGACAAGTTGATGGGTGCTGACGAGTTGATGGGTGCAGCACACCAACATGGCACAAGTATACATATGTAACAAACCTGCACGTTATGCACATGTACCCTAGAACTTAAAGTATAATAATAATAATAAAATAAATAAATAAATAAATAAATAAATAAATAAATAAAAGAAAAGTTGATGTGGTTTGGCTGTGTTCGCACCCAAATCTCATCTTGAATTGTAGCTCCCATAATTCTCACATGTTGTGGGAGGGACCTAGTGGGAGAAAATTGAATCATGGGGTCGGGTCTTTCTTGTGCTGTTCTCGTGATGATGAATAAGTCTCACAAGATCTGATGGTTTTAGAAAGGAGAGTTCCCCCACACATGTTCTGCCTGCTGCCGTGTAAGACACGACTTCGTTTCTCGTTTGCCTTCTGCCATGATTGTGAGGCCTCCCCAGCCCTATGGAACTGTGAGTCCATTAAATTTCTTTCTTTTATACATTACCCAGCCTCTGGTACGTCTTTATTAGCAGCATGAGAACAGACTAATAGAAAAGTATACTTTAATCATACAACAGCTACCAAAAGCTTTTCTCCTAGGGGAAGTAAGGCTGATACTAAATCATCTTATTGCATATCATTGACCACAGGGGTTTTCCTACATGTACAATACTTCTCTATTCAGACTCCAAATATTATTTTTCTTTGAAATTTATTCTATCTTATTAGATACAGAAGCTGAAACTTTCAGATCTTCTAGAAAACATAACCAAATCATTCCAATAAATACTTACTACATTTTAAAAAATGTAGACCCCATATTTATATTCAACACATAATTTCTCCCTGTTTTGTGGGCATGCTTCCCCTAAATAGCTACAATCACTCTTTCAAAGAGGAAAGACATAATCTCATGCACAGAAAAATTTATTTTAAAAGATGAATAACAAACTGAAATAGTAGTGGGCCATAAATTGTACTGATGGTTTCCCATGAGACTCAAGTTAGAATGACAAAGGATACATACTATAGAAGATTTCAAAAGTGTGGCATGTAATTGAGTAATTAATTTGCTTAACTGTAATTGAATTTGATTCTCCCTTGAAGGACCTAAGTCCATTTTTTCTCTTCCATCCTCTATTCCTCAACATCTCCCTCCAAAACAGAAAAGACTAAGCCCTAGAAGAATGGCCAAATTGGTTTAACTATTGTTTTGTTTTGTTTTTCTAGCCTGTGACTATGGCACATAGAAATGCAAGTTCAAGGCCATGCACAGTAGCTCAGGCCTGTAATCCCAGCACTTTGGGGGACCAGGGTGGGCAGATCACCTGAGGTCAGGAGTTCAAGACCAGCCTGGCCAACATGGTGAAACCCTGTCTCTACTAAAACAAAACAAAACAAACAAACAAACAAAAAACAGAAATTAGCCGGGCATGGTGGTGTGCACCTGTAGTCTGAGCTACTTCAGAGGCTGAGACAGGAGAATTGCTTGAACCCAGGAGGCGGAAGTTGCAGTGAGCTGAGATAATGCCACTACACTCCAGCATGGGCAACAGAGCGAGACTTGATCTTAAAAAAAAAAAAAAATTAAAAAAATTAAAGAAAAATCTGTTCAAAGACATTCTTTGTAATCAGAATTAATCTCTGAACCAATCACACAGTTAAACCTATATATCGATGTATTCTTCAAATTACTCAGACTCAGAGACATAAAATCACTAAATTAACATAAATCCAATACCTAACCCATGTATTCTCCAAGTTAATTAAACTCAAAGATATATGACCACTAATTAACACTGAAGAGTCGCTCATTGGTTACAAGCTGTATTTGACTTTAGAATGTTTTCCTTTTGCGGCTATGCTTCATGAAAGAAGTACCTGATCATATTTGCTTTAGTAAGAAAAATATTTGACACCCATAGTGCTTTATACATTTTGGCAGCCCATATATAAACAAACTCTGAATTTTTGAGCAGTATTATTCTGTTGGAATATATATGGCACACAAAACTTATGAAGGTGTGGCAATGATGTCAAATGCCACTGAATTGAACAAAAGTACAATAAATCTTGTTATGACTTTAATGCTTCCAGAATGTTAAGATACAACAATTTTTATCCAGAATTAAACATTTTCAGAAATGCTAGCATAAATAAGGCTTTAATTCAAAAGCTTTCCTTCTCCCTTGTAGTAAATTATAGTGATTTTTTTTCCCCTTGTCCACTCGAGATATTTTGGTACTGTAAAACTGTTGTAGATTTCAGAAGACCACCCTCCTGGAGGGCACTTGAATTGGTTACTAGGAAAAATCAGGGGAAGTTGATGAACCTGAGAACTTGAAGGGTGAATTGTGAATTGGTTTTAGGATATGTCTTGTGATGTGATATAGATGTGTCATCTACATGAATTTCAGACTAGAAATAAGAACATATTGGAATACCCGGCAAGAGGTCTGGACAAAAACAGAGAGCAGTTAGGTGTGGTCAGAGAGAAATGGAGTGATAGAGGTCAGCAGGCTTTGGGATGATAGCACCTGTGCTGGATCCAAATCCTGGCTTAGAGTATAAACTGAACTACACCACCTGAAATGGAAGTTACAACTTCAGGAAAAGAAGACTGAATCATAAAGAATGAAGAGAAGAGGTTAAAACATTGTAGTCATTCAAAAGGATCAAAGAGAAAGGTTATCAGGATGATCATAGAGCTAGCATTGAATCTATAAATGACTTTGGGCAGTATGGCCATTGTCACGATATTGATTCTTCCTATCCATGAGCATGAATGTTTTTCCATTTGTTTGTGTCTTCTCTTATTTCCTTGACCAGTGGCTTGTAGTTCTCCTTGGAGAGGTCCTTCACATTCCTTGTAAGTTGTTTTCCTAAGTATTTTATTCTCTTTGTAGCAATTGTGAATGGTAGCTCACTCATGATTTGGCTGTTTGTCTATTATTGGTGTACAGGAATGCTTGTGATTTTTGTACATTGATTTTGTATCCTGAGACTGCTGAAGTTGCTTATCAGCTTAAGGAGTTTTTGGGCTGAGAGGATGCGGTTTTCTAAATAGACAATCATGTCATCTGCAAACAGGGACAATTTGACTTCCCCTCTTCCTATTTGAATACCCTTTATTTCTTTCTCTTGCCTGATTGCCCTGGCCAGAACTTCCAATATTATGTTGAATAGGAGTGGTGAGAGAGGGTATCCTTGTATTGTGCCGATTTTCAAAGGGAATGCATCCAGCTTTTGCCCATTCAGTATGATATTGGCTGTGGGTTTGTAATAAATAGCTCCTATTATTTTGAGATATGTTCCATCAATACCTAGTTTATTGAGTGCTTTTAGCATGAAGGGGTGTTGAATTTTATCGATGGCCTTTTCTGCATCTATTGAGATAATCATGTGGTTTTTGTCATTAGTTCTGTTATGCAATGGATTACATTTATTGATTTGCCTATGTTGAACCAGCTTTGCATCCCAGGGATGAAGCCGACTTGATCATGGTGGATAAACTTTTTGATGTGCCGTTGGATTCGGTTTGCCAGTATTTTATTGAGGATTTTCGCATCAATGTTCATCAGGAATATTAGCCTGAAATTTTCTTTTTTTGTTGTTGTATCTCTTCAGGGTTTTGGTATCAAGATGATGCTGGCCTATAAAATGAGTTAGGGAGGATTCCCTCTTTTTCTATTGATTGGAATAGTTTCGGAAGGAATGGTACCAGCACCTCTTTGTACCTCTGGTAGAACTTAGCTGTGAATCCTTCTTGACCTGGGCATTTTTTGGTTGGTAGGGTATTAATTACTGCCTCAATTTCAGAACTTGTTATTGGCTTATTCAGGGATTCGACTTCTTCCTAGTTTAGTCTTGAGAGGGTGTATGTGTCCAGGAATTTATACGTTTCTTCTAGATTTCTATTTTGTTTGCATAGAGGTGTTTACAGTATTCTTTGATGGTAGTTTGTATTTCTGTGGGATCAGTGGTGATATCCCCTTTATCATTCTTTATTGTGTTATTTGATTCTTCTCTCTGTTTTTCTTTATTGGTCTGGCTAGCGATCTGTTTTGTTAATCTTTTCAGAAAACCAGCTCCTAGATTCACTGATTTTTTGAAGGGTTTTTCGTTTCTCTATCTCCTTCAGTTCTGCTCTTATCTTGGTTATTTCTTGTCTTCTGCTAGCTTTTGAATTTGTTTGCTCTTGCCTCTCTAGTTCTTTTAATTGTGATATTAGGGTGTTGATTTTAGATCTTTTCCCCCTTTCTCATGTGGGCATTTAGTGTTATAAATTTCTCTCTAAACACTCCTTTAGCTGTGTCCCAGAGATTCTGGTGTGTTGTGTCTTTGTTTTCATTGGTTTCAAAGAACTTATTTATTTCTGCCTTAATTTTGCTATTTACCCAGTAGTCATGCAGGAGTAGATTGTTCAGTTTCCATGTAGTTGTGTGGTTTTGAGTGAGTTTCTTAATCCTAGGTTCTAATTTGATTGAACTGTGGTCTGAGAGACTGTTTGTTATGATTTCCGTTCTTTTGCATTTGGTGAGGAGTGTTTTACCTCCAATTATGTGGTCAATTTTAGAATAAGTGTGATGTGGTGCTGAGAAGAATGTATATTCTGTTGATTTGGGGTGGAAAGTTCTGTAGATATCCATTAGGTCCACTTGGTCCAGAGCTGAGTTCAAGTCCTGGATATCCTTGTTAATTTTCTGTCTCAATCTGTTTAATATTGACAGTGGAGTGTTAAAGTCTCCCACTATTACTGTGTGGGTGTCTAAGTCTCTTTGTAGATCTCTAAGAACATTCTTTATGAATCTGGGTGCTCCTGTATTGAGTACATATATATTCAGAATAGTTAGCTCTTCTCATTGCATTGATCCCGTTACCATTATTTAATGCCCTTCTTCACCTTTTTTGATCTTTGTTGGTTTAAAGTCTGTTTTATCAAAGACTAGGATTGCAACCTCTACTTTTTTTTTGCTTTCCATTTGTTGGTAAATATTCCTACATCCCTTTATTTTGAGTCTGTGTGTGTCTTTGTACATGAGATGGGTCTCCTGAATATAGCACACCGAAGGGTCTTGATTCTTTATCCAATTTGCCAGTCTGTGTCTTTTAATTGGAGCATTTAGCCCACTTACATTGAAAGTTGATGTTATGTGTGAATTTGATCCTGTCATCATGATGCTAGCTGGTTATTTTGCACATCAGTTGATGCAGTTTCTTCGTAGTGTCATTGGTCTTTATATTTTGGTATGTTTTTGCAGTGACTGATACTGGTCCTTCCTTTCCATGTTTAGTGCTTCCTTCAGGAGCTCTTGTAAGTCAGGTCTGTTGGTGACAAAATCCCTCAGCATTTGCTTGTCTATAAAGGATTTTATTTCTGCTTCACTTATGAACCTTAGTTTGGCTGGATCTGAAATTCTGGGTTGAAAATTCTTTTCTCTGAGAATGTTGAATATTAGTCCCCACTCTCTTCTGGTTTGTAGGGTTTCTGCAGAGAGATTAACTGTTAGTCTGATGGGCTTCCCTTTGTGGATAACCTGACCTTTCTCTCTGATGGCCCTAAACATTTTTTCAACTCAGTGGATCTGATGATTATGTGTCTTGGGGTTGCTCTTCTTGAGAAGTATCTTTGTGACATTCTCTGTATTTTCTAAATTTGAATGTTGGCCTGTCCTGCTAGGTTAGGGAAGTTCTCCTGGATAATATCCTGAAGTATGTTTTCCAACTTGGCTCCATTCTCCTCGTCGTTTTCAGGTACCCCAATCAATCATAGGTTTGGTCTTTTCACATGGTCCCATATTTCTTAGAGGATTTGTTTGTTCCTTTTCATTCTTTTTTCTCTAATCTTGTCTTCATGCTTTATTTCATTAAGTTGATCTTCAATCTCTGATATCCTTTTTTCTGCTTGATTTGGCTATTGATACTTGTGTATGCCTCACTATGTTCTCGTGCTGTGTTTTTCAGCTCTATCAGGCCATTTATGTTCTTCTCTAAACTGGTTATTCTAGTTAGCAGGTCCTGTATCAATTTTAACTTCCTTGCATTGGGTTAGAACGTGCTCCTTTAGCTCGGAGGAGTTTGCTATTACCGACCTTCTGAAGCCTACTCCTTTCAATTAGTCAAACTCGTCCTCCATCCAATTTTGTTCCCTTGCTGGAGAGGAGTTGTGATCCTTTGAAGGAGAAGAGGCATTCTGTTTTTTGGAATTTTCAGCATTTTTGCGCTGGTTTTTCCTCGTCTTTGTGGATTTATCTACCTTTGATCCTTGATGCTGATGACCTTTGGATGCAGTTTTTGTGTGGGTGTCCTTTTTGTTGATGTGGATGTCATTGCTTCTGTTTGTTAGTTTTCCTTCTAGCAGGCCGCTCTTCTGCAGGTCTGCTGGAGTTTGCTGGAGGTCCACTCCAGATCCTGTTTGCCTGGGTATCACCAGTGGAGGCTGCAGAACAGCAAAGATTGCTGCCTGTTCCTTTCTCTGGAAGCTTTGTAGCAGAGGAGCACCCACCAGATGCCAGCCAGAGCTCTCCTATATGAGGTGTCCGTCGACCCCTGCTGGGAGGTGTCTGTCCATCAGGTGGCACGGGGGTCAGGGACCCACTTGAGGAGGCAGTCTGTCCCTTAGCAGAGCTCTAGTACTGTGCTGGGAGATCCGCTGCTCTCTTCAGGCAGGAACGTTTAAGTCTGCTGAAGCTGTGCCCATCCCCCAGGTGTTCTGTCTCAGGGAGACAGGAGTTTTATGTATAAGCTCCTGACTGGGGCTGCTGCCTTTCTTTCAGAGAAGCTCTGTCCAGAGAGGTGGAATCTAGAGAGTCAGTCTGGCTACAGTGGCTTTCCACTGTGGTGGGTTCTGCCCAGTTCGAACTTCCAGGCTGCTTTGTTTACACTGTGAGGGGAAAACTGCCTACTCAAGCCTTAGCAATGGTGGGTGCCCCTCACCCCACCAAGCTCAAGCATCCAAGGTCGACTTCAGACTTCTGTGCTGGCAGTGAGAATTTCAAGCCAGTAGATCTTACCTTGCTGGGCTCCGTCGGGGTGGGACCTGCTGAGCAAGACCACTTGGCTTCCTGGCTTCAGCCCCCTTTCCAGGGGAGTGAACTTTTTTGTCTTGCTGGAGTTTCAGGTGCCACCACTGGGGTACAAAAAAAAAAAAAAAAAAAAAAAAAAAAAAAAAAAAAAACAAGAAACAAAAAACTCCCACAGCTAGCTCAGTGTCTGCACAAACAGCTGCCCCAGGGCCCTGGTGGTATAGGCACCTGAGGGAATCTCCTGGTCTGTGGGTTGCACAATGGGAAATCAATGTGAAAAGTGTAGTATCTGTTCCAGATAGCACTGTCCCTCAGAGCACCGCCCCTCATGGCTTCCCTTGACTAGGGGAGGGAGTTCGCCAACCCCTTGCACTTCCCAGGTGAGGCAATGCCCCACCCTGCTTCTGCTCACCCTCTGTAGGCTGCACCCACTGTCTAACCAATCCCAATGAGATGAACTGGATACTTCAGTTGGAAATGCAGAAATCACCCACCTTCTGCATTGGTCTCACTGGTAGCTATAGACTGGAACTGTTCCTATTCAGTCATCTTGCCAGATTCTCCCAATTTAGCATACTTTTTAAAAGCCCTAGGATTCTTGGACTGGCAAATAAGCATTGGCTTCCACTAAAAGTTCAGCAGTGCATTAGTCCATAACGAGAGGGTCAGCTTGTCCTTTGAAGTTTCAAAGCCAAGCATTGACTTCTCTAGCTACAAAAGTCCGAGATGGCATATGCTTCCAATAGAAGGCTGTTTTGTCTACATTGAAAATCTGTTGTTTAGCATAGCCATCTTCATTAGTGACCTTAGCTAGATCTTCTGAATAAACTTGCTGCAGTTTTTATATAAGCACTTACTGCTTCACCTTGTACTTTTATGTTATGAAGGTAGCTTCTTTCCATAAACCTTATGAACCAACATCTGTTAGTGTCTAACTTTTCTTCTGCTTTTCCTCACCTCTCTCAGTCTTCATAGAATTGAAGAGAATTAGGCCCTGCTCTTGATTAGGTTTTGAAATGGAATGTTGTGGCTGGTTTGACCTTCTATTCAAACTACTACAACTTCCTCCATATTAGCAATAAGGCTTTCACTTTCTTTTAATTTGTGTGTTCACTGAAGTAGCACTTTTAATGTCATTCAGGAACTTTTCCATTGCATTTGCAACTTGGTCAACTGGTGCAAGAGGCCTAGCTTTCAGCCTGTCTCAGCTTTTCGACATGGCTTCCCCACTAAGCTTAATCATTTCTGGCTTTTGATTTAAAGTGAGATAATCTTCCTTTTGCTTAAACACTTAAAGGCCATTGTAAGGTTATTAGTTGACTAATTTCAATTTGCTGTGTCTCAGGTAACAGAAAGAGGAGGAGAAACAGTGGAATGAATGGCTGGGGCAGTAGAGCAATCAGAACACACTCAACATTTATGGGTTAAGTATACCATCTTATATGAGCATGGTTTGCGGTGACTCAAAACAACTACAATAGCACATCAAAGATCACTGATTACAGATCATCATAACAGATATTATAATAATAATGAAAAAGTTTGAAATACTGTGAAAATTACTAAAAATATGACACGGAGACAAAATATGCAGATGCTGTTGGAAAATGGTGACGCAGGGTTGCCATACACCTTCAATTTGTAAAAAATAAAACAAAAACAGTATCTGTGAAGCACAATAAAATGAGCTATGCCTGTACACATAATAACAAGAGCTTTATAGATGATCTACAAAATTGTTTGAAACACCAAGTCATCAAAAGAAGAACTGATAGCTACATGGGATGAAAGCTAACATTTACTGAGGTCTTTTTATATGTTATTACATTTTATCCTAGCAACATTTGTGCAAGGTAGGCGATTAATAATGAATTTCAGAGAAAGAAACTAAAGCTGCAAAAGGTGATGCAACTGGTTAGAGATTTGAATTTAGATCTGTCATTTGGGTCAGCTCCAGAGTGACAAATGCAGATGTTGCCTCCCTTACTTGACGTTAATTTGCGTGAAACTGTGTATGCCTCATGCCTGTTAACTCATAATATCTATAGCTAAAAAGATAAAAGTAAAACCTTAGGAGAATGTGAAGCACTTCGCTTTTTGGAGCCTTAGAAGTGCTTGGAGCTGCCTCAGAAACCATCTTAAACAGCAAAAGAAGGGCTGAGCTGATGCAGCTCTAAATCACTACCCTCACCTTAACCGGAGAAACTTCATTTTGTCTTTCTATATATTGGAATTTATGTTCATATTTTATTTGGAGGAAAGATTTCACTCCTGTAAAAAGTTTAAAAAATAGATACTAGGATTACCTACAGGCAAACAACTTTCATGAAAATTTTCAATAGAAGATTCAACTATTGTAGGAAAAAACACTTTTTTTTGAAACCCAGTAATTTGCTATGGCAAGAAACAAATATTTCTTGAAAATATACATGCCATATTCTGTCAGTTGATCATAACTTTTTGTTATAATCAATGAGAGATGATCTAGTGACATGGGAGGAGATGCATTTTTTAAAAACTAAGACAAAGCACCTACTGAACCCAAAGACTGGTACATGAGCACCTCTGTGAAATGCAAATGTGATCCTCCAGCTGTTGTCACAGTACTGGCTAGAAAAATGGTTAATGGTGAAAATAGGCAATAGCAGAAAAACAGGATACTTATGCAAATGAGGTGCATGGTGTTGCTGCTCAAATAACACTTCTTGACTATACTGGCTTTATTTACAAGCATGGATGAATTAGAGAGGGAAATAAGACTAAGCTTCATTTCTCTGTGCAATCTAGCAAGGTCTTCTCAACTGAGATTTCAGAAACATGTTGGAAGAAAGCTTACTATACTTTTATCCATTAACTCTAAAATATTAGTTACAAACATTATATTCGGAAAAAACTACATTTAGCAAATCAGCCATTTGAGTGTTTCACTTTGCCAGATTTTCTGAGCTTTGGTGACCCATCTTTGTGTATTAAATAGAAAAAAAAAAAAAAGAATGACGTATTTTAAGGCAGATTTTTGCTTCACTAAAAGCTAAAATGATTAACTTTTGAACAAAGACCAAGTTGGACAAGAGCCTTTTTAATTTTGGAAATTTTTGTGGGAAGGTCTGGAAATAAAAAGTGACAAGTGAATGAGTTGGAAATTACAACAATAATCACACAACTTTGAACTTACCACCATAAATTGTAGATACTTGTTAGAATGCATACTACAGTTTCAACAAAGCAATGCTAATGGATGTAATAAATCTTAAAGTGAAGCACGCAAGTATTTAAAACAAGCACTAGACTAACCAAAGAAAATATTTTAAATGAGCAATGCTAAATGAATCAAGTCTTTTCCAGGTAGCATGAGTCTCCTAGATCTCATGGTCTGGAGTATGCCAGATGGTTTTTGCATGTGCTGAAGTCCTATTTGTGAGTATTAGTAATGGAGCAAAAAGTAATAATGAGATAAAACATTAAGGATTAATAAAAGTTCTAATGCTACTTGGGCCAATGAGAGAAGATAGAAAATTAGTAGGATGTTTTAAAATGGAACAATAAGAGAGAAAGGAATTATAAGATACCTGGATCTTTCTTACAAATTCATCCACACAAAAGTGGACTTTTTTTTCCTGCAACCAGTTACGAATGAAATTTAAAAGTATAAAAACATACAATGGCATCATCACTAAGTATTAAAAATTAATATAAATAAATCTATAATGTGCATTGTATGTATAAATTCTTGGGCCAATGAACAATAATGAAATAATTGGTATATATACTGTGGTCATTCATTCCTTCAGAAAGATGTGTTCTTCTGTGGTTCTCTGTATTGATCACTAACTATAAGGGAAGTAGAGCAATTGTTTTGAGAATATTGAGGTATAACAAAAAGTAAAGTCTGCATAAGTTTTCTACACCATTTTACAGATGTAAACAGCACATAATTATTTAGTTTGTTTGCATTTCTCATTTTCCTTTCTCACCAATACAATGGGATGGCTAGTTTAAACCATTTAAGCCAATTTCAGCTATTTCCTCCATGGTATATGTTTGTGATGAGAAATCTGGCCTAGTTCAATAAGGAGGTTTACAAAGCTGGCAGACTCAGATGCTGTCTGTAAAGGGTGTGTTTAAGGGGGGTGTCAAGTAGGGGCAGTGTGTACGCATGGGTGGAATTTACGATGCTGAAAATTTTAGAAAAAAGGGGAAATGCCTTTGCTAACTCAATCATCATCTGCTGACAGTAGCCTAGCCTTGGGGAAAAGGAATGCATTTATGTGATTCTTTTCTCTACTAACCTTCAAGTTGATTCAAACGTGAATTTTCCTCTTTTACTTGACAGAATGCAATGAGCCAGATTTCCCCTTTCTCTTTGGAGGACTGGCTATTCCCAGAGTTGATGAATCTATGCAAAGCAGCCCCGCAGAACAGCAATAGGCTATCCCAGAGCTTCTCACACAGAGTCTCATTTTCAAATGCCAAGAAAGGAGAGGAGATAGTCTCTTTGTACTTTGCATTTTCTTCCTCCTATAGGGGAAGTGTTCAGAGCCCAGCTCTAACATTCTGATTCTCTGTATTTCTACACATCAGCAAATAGTAAAGTGCATTCTAATGCCATGACTGTGACTGAGCTCATTAATATGCTTCCTCTGTCTCTTGAGTCTTTATCTCCAGCTCAATCTATATGTGTCACAGAGCCTCAGATGTTCTAGCTCTGAATAAATACATGTTGGATTAATAAATGAGTCTCTCAAAGACCATATCCACACACAGGTTAACTGTGCAAAGGTCAGCTAGGTTACTATTTTGGTTCAGGCTCTCCCAGGACAGGTGGATCTGAACCTTTTCTCTCTGAAATACAGGAAGTAGGAAGGGTTGTTTTCCTTCATTTTGCATGTGATACAGTGAACTAAATACACAGGAGCAATGGGGAAGGTTTACCAGAGGGGAAGGCCGTTTAAAAGCACTATGATAGCCCCTTTGGCTATTGTGAATTCATCAGAACTAACGAGTCAGATAAGATGTGCTCAATAAGTATTTGTTGTTGATTAATGACTTGTTGATTACAGAAAATGAGCAAGGTTTCTAGTCAGTCTGTTTACACATTGTATTGATTGCATTCTAAGTCTTCAATACTTGCCCAGCTAATTTTCAGAGGAACAGCGAGCAAGTCACTGATGCTCTGGGGGTTGGCAGATAAGTACAAAAAGTTAACAGGGTTCTCCTAAGCAATATCTTGATGTTCAGTGTTGACCTGCAATGGAGAGGGATAGAGAGGACATTAGCAAAGTACAAGCAAATCTGTTTTCCCTTGAAGCTGGACTGTCATCTGCAAGACTCTTGCCATGTGTCATGTCCAGAAACCCAAATGGTTTTTGCTAGGGAATACTATGCAAGTGATGTCGTGAGCTCATCTTGAGTCAAATTAGCAAGTGATTATATGAAGCTGTGATTTTGCAAAGTGAAACTCACTATGCGATGCTACTATTGATCATTTTCTTTTCCCATGAGGATATGCAAATAGAAACAGCAATTATTTTTGAAAGGTGCATTCTTTAAAGAGCTTCTTAATGAAAAATTTACAGTAGTCGTTTGCCTTATCTGTGGTTTTCCTCTCCGAAGTTTCAGTTACCCATGGTCAACTGCAGTCCAAACATAATAAATGAAAAAGTCTAGAAATAAACAATTCATATGTTTTCGATTGTGCCCCATTGTGAATAGTGTGATGAAATCTCTCACCATCCCACTCCGTCCCACGCAGGACATGAACCACTCCTTTGTCTAGTGTATCCATCCGCCAGTTACTCACTTGGGAACCCCCTTGCTTATTAGATTGAAAACACATAGCATGTATAGGGTTCGGTACTATCCGAGGCTTCAGGCATCCACTGAGACTCTTGGAACGTATCCCCCTCAGATAAAGGGGCACTTGTTGTATTCATAAAGTTGTAGTTTTTGCATTAATGTCATAGATTTCAAGGTTTTTCCTATTAATGTATTGAGTATTTAAATGAAATTAACAGAATGGTTTAAGACGTAGAGTCCCAAACTTTCATTGTACAAATATTCTATTTTAAGTGTCAAAAATTCCCTGTGCTGCCACATAATGTAATCAGTGATGTTTCTACTACTCCATGAATGAATTCGGAGGTGCTTTTAATTATTAGTATCTAGTTAATCACAACATAAATTCATTATATGTGAAGCTAACACCGCATAAAGATAACACTCGACTTTATTGGAAAGTGCATTGTGGACTCTTTGCAATAACTTGCTTGTCCACTGGATTTTGTGGCCACAGCTAGAGACACATTAATCTAGAGCATGAACCGACTTGTGTAAGGTAGATCTCATCGTGTTTCAGGAGGCTATTAGACTGCCTTCTGTAGGAGAAACAAAGGAAATGGTCTCCGGATAAGCCTCCTTGCAGAACGCTGTATGTGTACACAGCAGGGGCAGGATAAGACCACAGGCACTCTGTGTGGGCATCTGAAGCCATCAGTCATGGAGTTATCACCTCATCCATCATTGACAGTTTGCTGCCCTTACCAAAAAAAAAGCCACATAAACCTCTGTCCATTTACATCAATCCAAATAATTTTGGGGTTCAATTCATATTTCAGATAGGTTGATTGGAAACGTTCCTCACAATAATACCTTAAAGAACATATTACATATATGTTTATTTTTATAAAGAGTTTTGGAATTGTTCTAGCCTGTTCGTGAGAGTAATTAAATTTTATAAGTTATGTACATGATGACAAAATAAATATGGAATGGGCAAACTTATAATCTATGTTAGTTTTTTCATAGATTTAGAACAGATATTATGCTAAAATTATGAAACACAAAGGTAAAATTTCTCTATTGATACTGACGAAAAGAATCTATTAAGAGAAATGTGAAAATGTAGAATCTCACTGATGCATTGTGGAAATGTCTGATATCTGATAGCTGGACATGTGCCCTTTGGTCCATTAGGGACCTAAAATCTTTAGCTTGCGAGCAGAATAATAAATAAGAAAGTTTTACATTCCAGATTCAATTAGTTACAGTAAGTTTTATACATTTATGTAAGTTTCCATGAATAGGAAAAATATGAGAGAATTTAAGAGACAGAGAATGTGATTTATGAGAAGTAAAATGTAGAATTGAAAAATATATGCAACAAATCTAAGGAATACAAACTTCAATACAGTTACATTGGCTAATTATCATGAAGGTGAGAGCATTTGTTAAACTATCAGCCTCAAAAATTGAAGACTAAACAGAACTACAATATATAATCTTGCCAGTTAATCTTATTTTACTATGGCCATTGTCTTCAATCATGACCTTGACGTCTTCAATAATAAATTTACTTGGGGAATCATTCTGGCAAAGATGTCTGGCGCATATACACACACACACACACACACACACACACACCCATATGGAGAGAGAGAGAGAGAGAGAGAGAGTCTTTGGGAATTTTCACAAGGACATCAAAAACAGTTTTATAGCCAGCTATTTTTTTTTCTTTTCTTTTTTTTTTAGATGGAGTCTTGCTCTGTCGCCAGGCTGGAGTGCAGTGGTACTATCTCGGCTCACTGCAACCTCCACCTCCTGGGTTCAAGCGATTCCCCTGCCTCAGCCTTCCGAATAACTGGGATTACAGGTGCAAGTCACCATGCCTGGCTAATTTTTTGTATTTTAGTAGAGACAGGGTTTCACCATGTTGGCCAGGATGGTCTTGATCTCCTGACCTGGTGATCTGCTCACCTCAGCCTCCCAAAGTGCTGGGATTACAGGCGTGAGCCACCATGGCCAGCCAGCCAGCTATTTTTAAAAACTAACCTTATTAATGTAATTTTTCACAGATTCAGAACAGTTATACGTTACATATTATATGTCACATACTAAGTTCATACAACACTACATTTTATATACAGTAAAACTCCAAATGTACATTATCTTTGCATTTACTTAGTTTGAGTTTGAGTTATAAGAAATTTAGAACATAAATACAACCAAGAATCATTGAACAAAAAGCTATTTTCTTATTTCTGCACTTTTTTCTCATTTTAAGTACATTGTATTAATTTTATATGCATTCTGGTGTATTATTACATTAAAATATAATACCTGAAAGTGGTGGAAAAATTTTAGCTCTTCAGGTATACAAGTAAGTTATAAATCTAGTTATAAGAGATTTTATACCCAAGTAATGTTGTGTTTAAAATTAATTCACTGAGAATTTAACTTGCTCTCTCAAGATATATTTATTAAATTTCTACCATAGTCTATGCATATCATAGTTGGAAATATAACTAAGTCTACACTCTTATGGAGCTCAGGTCTAGCAGATGAGATAAATACCTCAAGACAGCAACATATAGCAAGATAAGTTCTGACATACATGTACAAAGTGTAATGGAAGCAATGAAGATGAAACAATTATCAGAGCCAAGAATTCAGAGATGGGACGTCTGAACAAAGTAATGAATGAAGAATTTTCCTAATATGAAATAAGCTGGAGGATAGGGTGGAAGCAGGAGGTGGTAGTAGAAGTGGAGATATTCTAAGCAGATGGCAACATTCTGAAATTATGTGTAAAGATTTCAAGGGAAACAGAACAATTCTATCAATTTCAGGACTGAATTGATAGTCTCTTCCAGATCTTAAATTCTATTTCACATCTATTCATAAAAACGTAAAAATTAACTTGAAAGCAGAAAATGTATTAATTTTCATGGAAAATTTTCTGAAAAATGTTAGTCTACACATAGAAAGAACATTTTAAAAACCAACATTTAAATACCTGCCAACTCACCAAAGTCCAAGACTCAAGCTGATCTTGTAACATGTAAGATCATGCTGAAAATCTCATTATTATTTCCCTCCATGCTATCTTAATGGGCATGGACCTATACCTGACCTACACTGGCATGCCAGTGATTACTTGTTTTCATACTGACAAATTCTCCACAAGTGCTCAGAGTTCCAGCAGGGGCTAAGATATTAGGAAATGTTCACATCCACAAAGGGATCAGAAATTCTTTTAAAACAAAAAGTGAATCACTTTAGGGATAGAGTGAGGTAGTTAAGGGAATCTTTCTAGTGTGTGAAACATACTTGCTAGCTAGAAAGTCACACTTGAACTAACAATACTCAATGCTCTTGGAAAGGAACTGAAATCTCACATTCAGTCTTAGTGAAATTAAATGCAAAATGGCTGAATCATGGGAAAACGTAGACAAGGGAATGAATACACAAGAATGGTCTTCCTAGTCCTTAAAATGCCTCAGAGTCACTATGGAGCCACTCAAAAGTTTGAAATGTTGTGGGCATAGAACCCTTAATAACCATATTACAACAGGATTGGTTCCTCTTGGTCAACAGTGGTAGAGAGTGGATTCTTCTGGAGGATCATAATGTAAGCTACATTTCCAGGAGAACCAGGAAGTAATCCCACTTCCCTATGACATCCATAGGACAGAACTTCTGATTTATCAAGGTGGCAGGCCACTGTTACTCCGCTTTCTGTCCATCACTGTGGCCTCAGGCACAGTGGTTCTGCTCCATGCCCACCTGAGCCCTACATCTTCAGTCTTCTTCAAATAGAGCAACTGCTTCTACTGAGTTGGCTTCTTCAGTCTTCCTCTAGAGTGCCAGAGAACCAATCCTGACATTGTTTTGTCTTTCAATTTTCTTAATATTGGGAAGATGATGAGGTGCTGAGATGCAAATAAACTAAAAACAGTCCAAAAATTGGACACAGACCAGAGAGAAGACAAAGATTTAAAATATATAGAATAGTGATAGAAAGGAAGAAAAATAAAATTTATTCCACTGTAAAGTCTTGACTACATCTTGATTAAAATTGTAATCCTTAATTGATCAAACTCACTTCTTAAAAACTGCTTTTAGGGGGGCGGAGCAAGATGGCCGAATAGGAACAGCTCCAGTCTCCAACTCCCAGCGCGAGCGACACAGAAGACCGGCGATTTCTGCATTTTCAACTGAGGTACGGGGTTCATCTCACTGGGGAGTGCCAGACGATCGGTGCTGGTCAGCTGCTGCAGCCCGACCAGCGAGAGTTGAAGCAGGGCGAGGCATTGCCTCACCTGGAAAGCGCAACGGGGAAGGGAATCCCTTTTCCTAGCCAGGGGAACTGAGACACACAACACCTGGAAAATCGGGTAACTCCCACCCCAATACTGCGCTTTAAGCAGACAGGCACACCAGGAGATCATATTCCACACCTGGCCGGGAGTGTCCCACACCCACGGAGCCTCCCTCATTGCTAGCACAGCAGTCTGTGATCTACCGGCAAGGCAGCAGCGAGGCTGGGGGAGGGGCGCCCGCCATTGCTGAGGCTTAAGTAGGTAAACAAAGCTGCTGGGAAGCTCGAACTGGGTGGAGCTCACAGCAGCTCAAGGAAACCTGCCTGTCTCTGTAGACTCCACCTCTGGGGACAGGGCACAGTAAATAATAACAAACGCAGCAGCTCTGCAGACGCAAAGGACTCTGTCTGACAGCTTTGAAGAGAGCAGTGGATCTCCCAACACGGAGGTTGAGATCTGAGAAGGGACAGACTCCCTGCTCAAGTGGGTCCCTGACCCCTGAGTAGCCTAACTGGGAGACATCCCCCACTAGGGGCAGTCTGACACCCCACACCTCACAGGGTGGAGTACACCCCTGAGAGGAAGCTTCCAAAGCAAGAATCAGACAGGTACACTCGCTGTTCAGAAATATTCTATCTTCTGCAGCCTCTGCTGCTGATACCCAGGCAAACAGGGTCTGGAGTGGACCTCAAGCAATCTCCTACAGCTACAACCTACAGCTGAGCATCCTGACTGTTAGAAGGAAAGCTATCAAACAGGAAGGACACCTACACCAAAACCCCATCAGTACATCACCATCATCAAAGACCAGAGGCAGATAAAACCACAAAGATGGGGAAAAAGCAGGGCAGAAAAGCTGGAAATTCAAAAAATAAGAGCGCATCTCCCCCGGCAAAGGAGCGCAGCTCATCGCCAGCAACGGATCAAAGCTGGACGGAGAATGACTTCGACGAGATGAGAGAAGAAGGCTTCAGTCCATCAAATTTCTCAGAGCTAAAGGAGGAATTACGTACCCAGCGCAAAGAAACTAAAAATCTTGAAAAAAAAGTGGAAGAATTGATGGCTAGAGTAATTAATGCAGAGAAGCTCACAAACGAAATGAAAGAGACGAAAACCATGGCACGAGAAATACGTGACAAATGCACAAGCTTCAGTAACCGTCTCGATCAACTGGAAGAAAGAATGTCAGCGATGGAGGATCAAATGAATGAAATGAAGCGAGAAGAGAAACCAAAAGAAAAAAGAAGAAAAAGAAATGAACAAAGCCTGCAAGAAGTATGGGATTATGTAAAAAGACCAAATCTACGTCTGATTGGGGTGCCTGAAAGTGAGGGGGAAAATGGAACCAAGTTGGAAAACACTCTTCAGGATATCATCCAGGAGAACTTCCCCAACCTAGTAGGGCAGGCCAACATTCAAATCCAGGAAATACAGAGAACGCCACAAAGATACTCCTCGAGAAGAGCAACTCCAAGACACATAATTGCCAGATTCACCAAAGTTGAAATGAAGGAAAAAATCTTAAGGGCAGCCAGAGAGAAAGGTCGGGTTACCCACAAAGGGAAGCCCATCAGACTAACAGCAGATCTCTCGGCAGAAACTCTTCAAGCCAGAAGAGAGTGGGGGCCAATATTCAACATTCTTAAAGAAAAGAATTTTAAACCCAGAATTTTATATCCAGCCAAACTAAGTTTCATAAGTGAAGGAAAAATAAAATCCTTTACAGATAAGCAAATGCTTAGAGATTTTGTCACCACTAGGCCTGCCTTACAAGAGACCCTGAAGGAAGCACTAAACATGGAAAGGAACAACCGGTACCAGCCATTGCAAAAACATGCCAAAATGTAAAGACCATCAAGGCTAGGAAGAAACTGCATCAACTAACGAGCAAAATAACCAGTTAATATCATAATGGCAGGATCAAGTTCACACATAACAATCTTAACCTTAAATGTAAATGGACTAAATGCTCCAATTAAAAGACACAGACTGGCAAACTGGATAAAGAGTCAAGACCCATCAGTCTGCTGTATTCAGGAGACCCATCTCACATGCAGAGACATACATAGGCTCAAAATAAAGGGATGGAGGAAGATTTACCAAGCAAATGGAGAACACAAAAAAGCGGGGGTTGCAATACTAGTCTCTGATAAAACAGACTTTAAACCATCAAAGATCAAAAGAGACAAAGAAGGCCATTACATAATGGTAAAGGGATCAATTCAACAGGAAGAGCTAACTATCCTAAATATATATGCACGCAATACAGGAGCACCCAGATTCATAAAGCAAGTCCTTAGAGACTTACAAAGAGACTTAGACTCCCATACAATAATAATGGGAGACTTCAACACTCCACTGTCAACATTAGACAGATCAACGAGACAGAAAGTTAACAAGGATATCCAGGAATTGAACTCATCTCTGCAGCAAGCAGACCTAATAGACATCTATAGAACTCTACACTCCAAATCAACAGAATATACATTCTTCTCAGCACCACATCGTACTTACTCCAAAATTGACCACGTAATCGGAAGTAAAGCACTCCTCAGCAAATGTACAAGAACAGAAATTATAACAAACTGTCTCTCAGACCACAGTGCAATCAAATTAGAACTCAGGACTAAGAAACTCAATCAAAACCGCTCAACTACATGGAAACTGAACAACCTGCTCCTGAATGACTACTGGGTACATAATGAAATGAAGGCAGAAATAAAGATGTTCTTTGAAACCAATGAGAACAAAGATACAACATACCAGAATCTCTGGGACACATTTAAAGCAGTGTGTAGAGGGAAATTTATAGCACTAAATGCCCACAAGAGAAAGCAGGAAAGATCTAAAATTGACACTCTAACATCGCAATTAAAAGAACTAGAGAAGCAAGAGCAAACACATTCGAAAGCTAGCAGAAGGCAAGAAATAACTAAGATCAGAGCAGAACTGAAGGAGATAGAGACACAAAAAACCCTCCAAAAAATCAATGAATCCAGGAGTTGGTTTTTTGAAAAGATCAACAAAATTGACAGACCACTAGCAAGACTAATAAAGAAGAAAAGAGAGAAGAATCAAATCGACGCAATTAAAAATGATAAAGGGGATATCACTACCGACTCCACAGAAATACAAACTACCATCAGAGAATACTATAAACACCTCTACGCAAATAAACTGGAAAATCTAGAAGAAATGGATAATTTCCTGGACACTTACACTCTTCCAAGACTAAACCAGGAAGAAGTTGAATCCCTGAATAGACCAATAGTAGGCTCTGAAATTGAGGCAATAATTAATAGCCTACCAACCAAAAAAAGTCCAGGACCAGATGGATTCACAGCTGAATTCTACCAGAGGTACAAGGAGGAGCTGGTACCATTCCTTCTGAAACTATTCCAATCAATAGAAAAAGAGGGAATCCTCCCTAACTCATTTTATGAGGCCAACATCATCCTGATACCAAAGCCTGGCAGAGACACAACAAAAAAAGAGAATTTTAGAAGAATATCCCTGATGAACATCGATGCAAAAATCCTCAATAAAATACTGGCAAACCGGATTCAGCAGCACATCAAAAAGCTTATCCACCATGATCAAGTGGGCTTCATCCCTGGGATGCAAGGCTGGTTCAACATTCGCAAATCAATAAACATAATCCAGCATATAAACAGAACCAAAGACAAGAACCACATCATTATCTCAATAGATGCAGAAAAGGCTTTTGACAAAATTCAACAGCCCTTCATGCTAAAAACGCTCAATAAATTCGGCATTGATGGAACGTACCTCAAAATCATAAGAGCTATTTATGACAAACCCACAGCCAATATCATACTGAATGGGCAAAAACTGGAAAAATTCCCTTTGAAAACTGGCACAAGACAGGGATGCCCTCTCTCACCACTCCTATTCAACATAGTGTTGGAAGTTCTGGCTAGGGCAATCAGGCAAGAGAAAGAAATCAAGGGGATTCAGTTAGGAAAAGAAGAAGTCAAATTGTCCCTGTTTGCAGATGACATGATTGTATATTTAGAAAACCCCATTGTCTCAGCCCCAAATCTCCTTAAGCTGATCAGCAACTTCAGCAAAGTCTCAGGATACAAAATTAATGTGCAAAAATCACAAGCATTCTTATACACCAGTGACAGTCAAACAGAGAGCCAAATCAGGAATGAACTTCCATTCACAATTGCTTCAAAGGGAATAAAATACCTAGGAATCCAACTTACAAGGGATGTAAAGGACCTCTTCAAGGAGAACTACAAACCACTGCTCAGTGAAATCAAAGAGGACACAAACAAATGGAAGAACATACCATGCTCATGGATAGGAAGAATCAATATCGTGAAAATGGCCATACTGCCCAAGGTAATTTATAGATTCAATGCCATCCCCATCAAGCTACCAATGAGCTTCTTCACAGAATTGGAAAAAACTGCTTTAAAGTTCATATGGAACCAAAAAAGAGCCCTCATCTCCAAGACAATCCTAAGTCAAAAGAACAAAGCTGGAGGCATCACGCTACCTGACTTCAAACTATACTACAAGGCTACAGTAACCAAAACAGCATGGTACTGGTACCAAAACAGAGATATAGACCAATGGAACAGAACAGAGTCCTCAGAAATAATACCACACATCTACAGCCATCTGATCTTTGACAAACCTGAGAGAAACAAGAAATGGGGAAAGGATTCCCTATTTAATAAATGGTGCTGGGAAAACTGGCTAGCCATAAGTAGAAAGCTGAAACTGGATCCTTTCCTTACTCCTTATACGAAAATTAATTCAAGATGGATTAGAGACTTAAATGTTAGACCTAATACCATAAAAATCCTAGAGGAAAACCTAGGTAGTACCATTCAGGACATAGGCATGGGCAAAGACTTCATGTCTAAAACACCAAAAGCAACGGCAGCAAAAGCCAAAATTGACAAATGGGATCTCATCAAACTAAAGAGCTTCTGCACAGCAAAAGAAACTACCATCAGAGTGAGCAGGCAACCTACAGAATGGGAGAAAATTTTTGCAATCTACTCATCTGACAAAGGGCTAATATCCAGAACCTACAAAGAACTCCAACAAATTTACAAGAAAAAAACAAACAACCCCATCCAAAAGTGGGCAAAGGATATGAACAGACATTTCTCAAAAGAAGACATTCATACAGCCAACAGACACATGAAAAAATGCTCATCATCACTGGCCATCAGAGAAATGCAAATCAAAACCACAATGAGATACCATCTCACACCAGTTAGAATGGCGATCATTAAAAAGTCAGGAAACAACAGGTGCTGGAGAGGATGTGGAGAAATAGGAACACTTTTACACTGTTGGTGGGAGTGTAAACTAGTTCAACCATTATGGAAAACAGTATGGCGATTCCTCAAGGATCTAGAACTAGATGTACCATATGACCCAGCCATCCCATTACTGGGTATATACCCAAAGGATTATAAATTATGCTGCTATAAGGACACATGCACACGTATGTTTATTGCAGCACTATTCACAATAGCAAAGACTTGGAATCAACCCAAATGTCCATCAGTGACAGATTGGATTAAGAAAATGTGGCACATATACACCATGGAATACTATGCAGCCATAAAAAAGGATGAGTTTGTGTCCTTTGTAGGGACATGGATGCAGCTGGAAACCATCATTCTTAGCAAACTATCACAAGAACAGAAAACCAAACACCGCATGTTCTCACTCGTAGGTGGGAACTGAACAATGAGATCACTTGGACTCGGGAAGGGGAACATTACACACCGGGGCCTATCATGGGGAGGGGGGAGGGGGGAGGGATTGCATTGGGAGTTATACCTGATGTAAATGATGAGTTGATGGGTGCAGCACACCAACATGGCACAAGTACACATATGTAGCAAACCTGCACGTTGTGCACATGTACCCTACAACTTGAAGTTTAATAATAATAAATAAATTTAAAAAAAAAACTGCTTTTAAATAGAAAAATCATAATGATTAGCAAATCACAAGAAGAGTTTTAGAATGCTGCAATATTATCAATTTAAGGGTATGTACTTGAGCAAAATAAATTTATCTTACATTTCTACATTTTCTTTATGTTCTTTTACAGTTACAGCAAGAGACTTATTTGCAATTTAGAACACTGAGTAATAAAATATGTATTCATCAAAGAAAAATCATTAATATTCAGTACTATTGTGTTTATGAATATGTGGTACCACATTTCAACATCAGCGGTTAAAATTTATAACCAAAATGTATCATTTCCCCAGGATTCCAAAGAGCTACAGTTTCACTATATATAAAGCTTGTCGAGGACACATTTAGAATAATTCATTCTAACCCATTTTTAAGAAGTAATTCAGCAATGTGATGTCCATTATTATTAGAATCACATCCCTACCTCTGCCTTAGACCTTCTGTTTTTCAGTCAGTTTTACTAGGCAAAGTCAAAATGATGTTTATGGTTTTAGGTTACAGAGAGTTTGGATTCTAAAAATCTAGTTTATAAAAGGTCGTTCCCATTATAAATGGATCCATTCATTCTGCAAATATTTGTTGAGCATCAACTGCCAGGCACTGTTCGATGTGCTCCTGGTACACCAGGGAGCACAACAGCCTAAGTTCTATGGCCTTTGAGAGCTACATTCTACTGGGGAGAGACTTGATAAAACAGAATAAGGCCAAGGCAGGAGGATCATTTGAAGCCAGAAGTTTGAGGCCAGCCTAGGAAACACAGTGAGACCCTCATGTCTACAAAATAAATAAATAAATAAATAAATATTACAAAAATAACTGGGCTTGGTTGTCCACACTTGTAAGCCCAGTTACTTGGGAGGCTGAGGCAAGAGGATCCCTTTAACCCAGGATTTCGAGGTTGCAGTGAGCTATAATCACATCATTGTACTCAAGCTTGCAAGACAGACCAAGGCCCTATCTCTAAAATACCAAACAAACAAACAAAAGTATAATAAATAACAAAATTACACAAATGTCAAAAGAAAAGGATTGAGTATGCTGTGGCAGCGTTGAGGGTGAGGGAGAAGCGTGGATTGAATTCTTCAATAGGGTAGGCGGGATGAACCTCATTGAGAAGGTGAAAAGTGAGCAGAGATTTGAAGGAAGTGAGAGAGCAAGCCAAGTGGGTGTCTGGAAGAGCAGTGGCCCAGGCAGAGGAAACAGGTGGAACAAATATACAACTCCAGCAGTTTCCTAAGGCAGCTGGAATGTCCCCAGATGATGAACATCAGAACTAGCTGCACCACTAGAAATTATATGACTGAACTTTTATTTTTCACAGATAAGGAAACCAAGGCTGAAATAAGGTCAATGACTTCTCCAGGATTCCATGTCTAGTTTATAGAAGAAACAGGTCTAGCACAGCTCCTAGCCCAGCTCTCCTGAAAGTCTACGTTGCAGACTTTCTTTCTTTTCACTTGTTCGTTTGTTCGTTCTTTCTTTCTTTCTTTCTTTCTTTCTTTCTTTCTTTCTTTCTTTCTTTCTTTCTTTTTTTCTTTCTTTTTGACAGAGTCTCTTTCTGTCACCCAGGCTGGGGTGCACTGGTGCGATCTTGGTTCACTGCAACCTCTGCCTTCTGGGTTCAAGCAATTCCCCGAGTAGCTGGGACTACAGGCACCCACCACCATGCCTGGCTAAGTTTGGTATTTTTAGTGGAGATAGGGTTTCACCATATTGACCAGGCTGGTCTCCTGACCTCAGGTGATCTGCCCACCTCGGTCTCCCAAAGTGCTGGGATTACAGGCATGAGTCCTTCATGACCATTTACAGGCTGTGACCGGCCTTCAGACTGTTATTGAACGCTTCATTTGTGATGCATGCTGTGAGTGTTTCCACAAAGTTGTAGATGCAGTTTTTCCTTAAAGAAATTGAAATCTAGATGTATATTTAAGATTGTATAAAATATGGGATAAAATTTGATAGTGAATAGATGAATATTAAATTGTTTCATAAAGTTTAGGCTTGAAAGAGTTTAATGATGGGAATAGTCAGTAATTGTGAGCCATCAGGAATGAGCCTTTGCTATGTTTTAAATGATAGGTCAAGTAGATGAGCGAGCATGCGTAGAGGGTGAATTTCAAATAAGGAGAGCAGGGTGAAATAAATTATTCAACACTTGGCCCCTGAATACATTTCATGGGTGAAGAAGTGTGTGTTACTGGATTCAGAGATGCCTGCAACATTGTTCCTGCCCTCAGGAAGCCTGCCAGCTCTCAGAACAGAGAGTGCATAATGGCAGGTGAAGGGGAAATGCTATTCCGTAAATAGGATGAGATTTGCCTTAGTAAGACATTGCCATGCAGTCACAGGTGTGCTGAGTTTCAGCGTGTAGTAAGCCAGAGAAAAAGTAGACATTGATGATTTTAGAGGAAAGGGACAACTGTAGAAGCCTGGGAATTGGGAAGGAAGGATTTCAAGGGCCATGTGGGTTTATAAAGTAGGATCAATGCTTAAGATGCCAGGTAACAGGCCACCGGAAATTAGAACCTGGCGCTGCTAAACTTCTCAGTGAGGAAGGTCCAAGGGCATGGATAAAATGTAGGAAAGCATAGTAGCAGGTTAGGTCCTGGAGCTGTGAAAAGTTAAGATAAGAATTTTGGTAGTATTGGAGTGTCTGACAATGAGTTGGGAAAATTTTTCAAAGGGGATTAGCCCAGGCTAATCGTATAAAGTCCGTAGATAATTGCCAGTGTACTAGCTGCACTAGAATATCCCGGGCAGCAAACTTTTCAGTATTGTAGATTCCTGAGCCCCTGCATCAGAGATTTTGATTGTACAGTCATGTTTAGAACCACTAGGATAGCCTATACTGGGTGTGATGGCATGAAGGAGGAAGTCAGGCTTGAAGAGTGGCATACGTCAATGGCAAGGCTGTGATGAGATGTAAAGACATGGCAGTGACCACATGCCAGAGCATCACTCTTAACTGATTTGAGTGAAGTCAATAAATGTAGAACTCCTAAGGAGGATGGCAAGTGCTACAATGAGTGACCTTTCAATCAGGTCAGAAACCCTGCAAGAAAGATTTGGTCTTAGGCAAATTTAATAACAATATTACAAGTGGTGATATAAAATGAATCAACAACATTGATATTCCTGTTCATATAATTGCCCATGCTTTATTTTGTCCCTTTTTTCATGAAAGAACTGGCTTGAACTTATAAATCAGTCTTTCTTCTAGAAATGCCCAACTGGGCATTCCAATGTATAAGGATGAATGTCGTCGTTTCTGTTTTTAATAAATAAGTGCTAAGGAGTAATGACTGGGTTGAGTTTCTTATAGGAAAATTCAGCAGCTATCTTTTCATTGTGGGAAGGGGTTCTATTTAGCATGCCCAGCTAAAGAAGAATTTAAAAGAGAAAAGAGGAGTAGTCAGTGTCAATGGGGCATGGTATGTTTGCTCTGAATCCACAGAATTGTCTTAAAGAGGGAGCTTTTCTTCACTCACCAGGCTGAGTTACATTATGAGTATTGTATTAGGGTTCTCCTGAGAAACAAAACCAATAGGACACACACACACACACACAGAGACATGCATGCATGCATATGGAGAGAAATATATTTATTGAGAGAGATATTATGAAAAATTGACTCACACAATTATGAAGGCTGAGAAATCCCAAAATCTGCCTTCTTCAAGATGGAACCCCAAAGAAGCAGTGGTATAATTCATTCTGAGTCCAAAAGGCAGAGAAAGATGAGATGAGCGGTTCCGACTCAGCAGTGAGACAGGAAAAAATGAGTAAATTCCTCATTTCTCATTTCTACATCTTTTGTTCTACTCAGGCCCTCGGTGGATTGGATAATGCCCACCCAAACTGAGGAGGGTAGTCTACTGACTCCACCAATTCAAAGGCTACTGTTATCTAGAAACACCCTCAGAAACACACCCGCAGTAATAGTTACTCTGAGCACTCTGTGACCCAGTCAAGTTGAACATACAATTAACCATTACAGCTACCCTTCATTATGAGCCTCATCAGACTTCAGAAAGTACCATTTTGAGGAAAGCCAGCCTTAGGTAAAATTGTTGTCATCAGAAAATGGCTATTAGCTAGAATTAAGCCCAAAAAATTGTTTTTTGAAGGGCTAAGCACTTGTAGGTTGACAGACTCCCACCTCTCCTTCCTGGTGCTGGTGTGACTCTATTCTTTCTTGGGCTCTGATCTCCAAACAGTCCTTTATGTCATTCACTCTTCTTGATGTGGGATAAAATAAATGATGTAGGCTTGGCAGAGTTTATTTCCAGTTAGCATCATCTTTTCTGCAGTAAAGATGCCTGTAGAGGCCCACCTTCATGCCAACTTGCAAAGTTCTACTTCCCAGGGTAGCCACCATGAGTTCTGTTGGCCAAAGTTTCTTAGACTGAACTCCAGGGCACACCAACTCTCCAAATGCATTTTGGAGAGTTGGTGTGCCCTGGAGTAGAGGCTAAAAATTTTCTGGGAGTGCCCAAAGTGGGCAGAGAACTTACGCTATGAAAGCAATACCATGGGTTGCTTGGGTTCTATCGCACACACTGGGGGAAGAAATTGGAGAGATGTATTTCAAGGCATGCTTAGGAGGGTAAGAGAAAAATGCAATCATGTGAAAGAATGAGGCCATCTCCCAAGTGAATTCAAAAATAAGTGCCGTGTAATGGTGTAATTACAAAGTCCACATTCCTTCCACTCCATTATACTGCCTCTGACTATCTTCAATGCATTTGAATAGCTCTACCATGCTTCTACCAAATTGTTATAACTCCATTATAACGTTAATATAATGTGTATGGAAAGCACCAGCACAATGTGTTACACATTTTCTTCTTTTCCTTTGAGACTTTTAACACATGTCAATACTTATGGGTAGATTGATTGTAGCAAGTATTGTTTATTGCCATTTTGAGATATAAAGCAATTTAAATAACACTTATTTAAATTATATTATTTGTTAGGAGTGATTTGAAGTGACACAAAATTCTAACGGGACATGATTGTTCAACCTGTATTTTAAACACTTGCCATTTTCCTCTTGATATTGACTTTCTTTAGAAAAAAGACTGTTTCAGAAAGACCAGCTGCTTTTAGTCACATTGTGCAAAACAAACTCTAAGTATCTTACAAAGGCTGTTGCATTTCACCATTCTGACTGAATCCTTTATTCCTAGGCAAATCAAGCCAGGAAGAATCAATGAAGCACCACCTGGCAAAGATCCAAAGATTCACCACCCATGTTGGCTAACCTAGAGACTTTATTTTCTCTTGGTATGAATAGTCCAAGAACTGTAACAAATAAACCTACATCATCTAACTCTTCCGGATGTTCAGAATTAGTCTCAGGTCCAAGCTGAATTCAGAGTTATCAGTCCATATTGCTTTTTAAAAATCACCATAGAGAAACTACCACAAAAACCTTGGAACTTGACTAGGGAGCATGTGGGGAAAGAGTTGTTACCTAAAACACAGGAAGCTAAAATAAAAATAAACATTTTTTTAAGGATAAGTGTGTCTTAAATATTACATGAGACACAGGTATAATAAAAACATATTCACAGTTTATCTGAAATTACAATTTAATTGAGCTTCTTTTATTTTTATTTGGTAGCTCTGGCAATCCTGAATAGAAAGAGACAAAATCTATAATGTGTTTTTCTTTCAACTACAACAAATTAAGATCAGGCTTAATTTCTAGTTTTGGAGATGAAAAATATATTCCAAGCTGAGGTTTCTTACAATGTATCATGATACTTCATACTAACTTTGACTGTGCGGACAGCTTTCCATCAGATTCTGAACTGATACTGATACCATCTGATGGCCTGTATAAGGCCCTTGTTAGTCATCAGGTAGGAATGAGTTCCAGCATCTCCCAGCATTGTCTGGAATAAAATCAGCTACTGTCTTCTGAGCTGAAAGGATGCCTTTTTATTATTGCCCAATCTCTTGAAGCATCCAGTCCCTACTTCCTACTCTTTATGACAGTCAGCATACAGTACTTTTTGTTCTAACAGGTGTATAATGATGTATCTGATTACTTATCACAAGGCATTTTGTTTTTCAAGACACTAACAGGATGTCAGTGTAAAGAGTGTATTCCTACTTCAGTAGGAACTAATAACTTTTAAATCCTCAAACTGAGAATTTTTGCTAGATGTGTTTTGGTTTATCAGACATCCTAAGCACCAGGCACATTCTCCTTCTTTGTTTCCCTATGTTAACAACAAAACTAGCTTAATGTATTGAGCAAGAGTCCTTGTTTAAGCTTGAATAAAAACTATCAGGTTTCTATCTGCCTAATTAAACCATAAAGTTGTACTTACATTCCATTGTGTGTAAGTGAAAAATAATTACTTCATGACATTATTATTGTTTTTTAAAAAAACCACACACAACAAAATCTTTTCATCCAAATATCAGAGTAACAATGGTAGACACATTTCACTACAACAAAACAGTTTTTACATTCTATGTATAGAATTTTAGTACAAGAAATACCTGTAGAAATACAAAATCAACACTTAGCCTAGGAGTGGGACAATCCCAGCATGTGTCTCAAGGCAGGATATAATACCTGATTGGAGACTCTATATACATAACCAAACAATAGTCATCATTGGGATACTGTAGTGGCCTCTTTCAAATCTCTATACTGTATACACAATAAAATCTATAGTTTCATTAGATTTTTTAAAGAGTAGGGAAATATATTGTACCCAGTAAAACTTTTACAAAAGATGGTGAGTACGAATCTTTTGGAATTACAAACATACATAAAATAAGATTGTCTCCACTTTCAATGTCAAGTATGCTGTTTTTGAGAGTATTTCCTTAGCCTTCTTCCCACATCCTCTAAATTTAGCAGCAAAATCACCATTGCTTTTGGAGAAAATAAATTATTACTCTTTGCGAAACCCAACAAATACTCAGAATTTTTTTCAAAAAATATATCAATTTTAAAAAATTATACCCTCAAAAAGTATATGTAAAGCATACAGGCCTGTTAAAATACACCACTCTACTTTTGAAGTAGAATATTACTAATACTTTGAAGTCTTATATGCATCTCTGAAAGATTCATTGATATTCTTCTGAATTTTAAAATTATCATTCTCCTATATTTCTTTGTAGTTTTGATGGCAGCAGTGGCCCATCTGGAGCAGCCACTCACATGATACCAGCTGCAGTGGAGGAGGCACAGCTGGGGCTGAACACTACATGGAGCTGATGAGAGCTAAGCAGAGGTGGAAGCCCCGCCCCCTTCCAAGTTGGCAGGATGGGAGTCTTGCCCTCCCTGGGAACAGCTGGGGCTGCCCAGTCACAGCTCAGAACTGCCTGCTCCCATTGGCTGGCTTCTCCCTGCTCCTGGGACCTGCTCCGATCTCAGAGCAAAGTTGCAGCCAAGCCTGGGCACTACCACAACCCGGCTGAGTGTGTGCACATTTGGGGCAGCACTGACACTCCAGCCCTCTGTGACCTCAATCCCCTCTGTGCTTTGGGCACTGACACGCACAGGAGGAAGGCCAAATTGGGGCAGGGGTGGCTTAGTGCTGGCCTGCAGGCACCCCTCCTCCACACCAACAGCCTGGGTGCTATGAATGTTGGCAAGAGACAGACAGGAAAGGGATGGGTCCCAGTGAAGCCCCACCTTCAAGTTGGGGAAGGCCTGAAACCTGGAGTCTGGGCTGCCAGCCCCACAGACCAGAGTGAGAACTTATGGTGCTTTTTCCAGGCCCACCCATGGCTGCCTATGGACCAATCAGCACATGTTTCCTCCTGTCAGAAGCCCATAAAAACCTCAGCCAGACTTGGAGAGAGGATGAGATGACCAGCCACAGATTGCAGCTACCCACTCCAGGGTCTCCTCTCTGCTGAGAGCTGAGCAGACATCGGGATTGCCAGTTGCAGTGAGGAGCTACCTACTCCAGGGTCTCCTATCTGCTAAGAGCTGAACACGCAATAGAATGGCCTACCTGCAGAGAACTACTCACTCCTGGGTCTCCTCTCTACTGAGTGCTGACCTAATCGGGACACCCTGCCTGTGGAGAGGAGCTACCCAATGCAGGTCTCCATTGAGCCATTCTGTCACTCAATAAAACTCTTTGCCTTGCTCACCCTCCACTTGTTCGCAAACCTCATTCTTCCTGGACACAGGACAAGAACTTGGGATCTGCTGAATGACAGTGCTAAAAGAACTGTAACACAAACAGGGCTGAAACATGCCCCTTGCTTGCCACATTGCAGGTGACAAGAAGAAGAGAAGAAAGAAGGAGGGAAGAGCTGCAACTGTTCAGGGAGCCCAAACCTAGGAGCTCCCTGAGCTGGCGCTGTGACACCTCTTTGGGGCTCTGAGGTTTCTGGCATCTTCAAGTTTCCAGGTGCCACTGTGTTCCCCAGTGCCAGCCATGGAAGCTGCTTGCGGTATGCCTGGTCCAGCTGTAGCCTTACAGAGAGCTGGCACCTGCCCCATCACAGCCAGTGTGCCTGGCTGTGTGCAGTGGCCAGACCCCATGCTTTATCACTCATACACTGCTCACTGCTCTGCTTACCCTTGGCAGGCATGGGATCCAGGCCAATAGTGTAAGCTAAGTGCAACCTGCTAGGGCAAGTTGGCCCAGGGGGCCTGAGCAAAACTCAGGCAAAGGCACCACTGACCACAGAGGTTTCTGACTGGTGAAGTGACACCCCAAGGATCCCGTAACAGTTTTACCACATATGTATACACCCTCTAAAAATATTGCTTAGTGTTTTATATATTTACCCTGTTTTCTTTTTGAAAGAATTTGAGTAATCTTCAGATTTTCATAACTATAACCAAGGATTTTATGTACATGGACTGGATGCAGCAGCTCACACCTGCAATCCTAGCACTTCAGGGGGCCAAGGCAGGAGGATCACTTGAAGCCAAGAATTCAAGCCAGCCTAGGCAACATAACTGGACCCCGTCTCTACAACAAAAAATTTCAAAATTAGCCAGCCATGGTGGCAAGTGCTTGTAGTCCAAGCTACTCAAGAGGTTGAGGTGGGAGGATTACTTGAGCCTAAAACTTTGAGGTTGCAGTGAGGCGTGCTAGCACCAGTGCACTCCAACCTGGGCAACAGAGCAAGATTCTGTCTCTTACAAAAAAAATTTGTGTACATGATTCCTATGTAAATGTGAAAACATTTATCTAGGAATGGAGATGCTCCCAGAATATGCACATTTTGAACTCCTAGAAAATGCCCCAAAACTATTTTCCAAAGTGATGCATTTATTCTGTCCCTTGCAGTCTATAAAAGTTGTCATGGCATCACATTCTCACTAACCATTGATATTGTCAGATGTTTTAAAATGTTTACCATTCTGGATATAAAATGATACCTCAACTGGATTTCAGGATTGCTAATGAAGTGAGCATCTTTTCCATTGTTGGCTGATCTTCTGGGACTTTCTTCTATGAAGTGGCTATTCCAATTTTCCTCTTTTCTCTACTTGCCTATTTGCCTCTTTAAAGGTCAATTTGTAGAAATTATGTATTTTGAGTATTAATCCTTTGGCAAACAGAGATATTGCAGATACTGTCAACCATTTTGTAGTTTGTATTTTCACTTTCTGTTTGCTGTTTTTGATCACAAAATTCTCAGTTTTAATATTGTTGAAATTATAAATATTTTACTTTTTAGTCTGTGTTCTATACGTCATATTTAAGAAGTTCTTTCCTTTGTCAAAGGTGCAAAGATATTCACTAATACTGTCTTCTTTCTTCTTTCTTCCTTCTTCCTTCCTCCTTCCTCCTTCCTCATCCTCCTCTTCTTTCTTCTTTCTTCCCCCTTTCTTCTTCTTCTTCTTCTTCTTCTTCTTCTTCTTCTTCTTCTTCTTCTTCTTCTTCTTCTTCTTTCTCTTCTTCTTTCTTCCTTCTTCTTCTTCTTCTCCTTCACCCCATCCTCCCCCTCCCCTCCCCCTTTTTCCTTCTCCTCTTCTTTCTTCTTCTTTTCCTTCTTCTCCTTCTTCTTTTTCTCTTTTTTCTTTTTTTGAAACAGAGTCTTGCTCTGTCATCCAGGCTGGAACGCAATAGTGTGATCTTGGCTCACTGCAACCTCTACCTCCCAGGCTCAAGTGATCCTTCTGATTCAGTCTCCTGAGTAACTGGGATTACAGGAGTACACCACTGTACCCAGCTAGTTTTTGTATTTTTTTGTAGAGATGGGATTACCATGTCAGCCAGGCTGGTCTCACTTGAACTCCTGGGCTCACACGATTCATCTGCTTTAGTCTCCCAAAGTGCTGGGATTACATGTGTTAGCCACCATGCTTGACCCACTAATATTGTCTTCTAAAAGTCTTGAAGGTTTATCATTTACATGTGTTCAGAATCCATCTAGAATTTATTATGGCATAAGTTAGGGAGTTTACTTAGTTTTTGCTGTCATATGAATAACCAACTGGACTTGTTTCATTTATTGAATGCCTTCCCCAGTGATCTGTTATTCAATCTTTGTTTCATATGAAGTTCCCATATATGCGTGAGTTAGTCCGTTGAAGTCTCTGTTCTGTGCCATTGGTTGGTTTGTTTATCCTTACACTGTATCATACTTCTAAAATTACAGTTGCTTTATTATAAGTCATGATAACTGTTAGTTCTTCTTAAGTACTGTCTTGACTGTATTTGCCATTTTGCTTTTCCATATATACTTTTTAAAACCAACTTGGAATTTTAATCAAATTTAAGTTAATTATCTTGATTATTTGGGGAGAATTGGTATCTTCCTAATATTGAGTGTTCCTACCCATATATATGCTTTGTCTCTCTGTTAACTTTTTAAATACTGTCTTGTATTAAAGCTTATAATTTTCTCAATAATAGTCTTGTATATATTTTGTTAGATTTATTCCTAGATAACTATATATTATTGACAATAATGTCTTCTTTAAAATTTTTTTCTCCTATTCAAGTACTAACCAGGTCAAATTGCAGCTAGATAGGAGAAATAAGTTTTAGTGTTTAATACCATTGTAGGATGACTATAGTTAGCAATATTATATTATATTATATTATATTATATTATTTTTGAAAAGCCAGAAGGAAAATATTGAATGTTCCCAATACAAAGAAATAATAAATGTTTGAGATGATAGACATGCAAATTACCTTCATTTGATCATTATACATGATATGTATCAAAATATCACTATGTATCCTTTAAATATGTACAGTTATTTCATGTCAATTTAAGCAAATAAATTGAAAATATCAAAACATTTATTTCATGCTTTGTTGTTGGTATATAGAAATGAAATTGAATTTAATTACTGATCTTACATCAGCAAAATAGCATTATGATTATTAATTATGCTAATATATCTTAAATTATTTAGGGTTTTCTATGTAGATGATCATATTATATAGTAATAGTAAGAGTTTATTATTTTCCAATCTTTGATATTTTATTTATTTTCTTACCTTATATTGGTCAAATCTTACAATGTACAATGCTGAATAAAATTGATCATAGCAGGCATTCTTGTTCCTGCCGTTAAAGAAAATGTTTAACAATTTACTATTAATACTACTTATTATAGAATATTTTCAGATAGGATATTTATCAGTTTGAGAAAGTTTGCTGAGAGATTTTGGTTTGTTTTATCTTTTGTTTTAAAGCATGAATAACTATTGAATTTTGTTGAATGTTTCTAAATAAGAGGGAAGTATAGGTTTTTCTTTTAATCCGTTAAAGTAGTAAACTACATTAAGTCATTTTCTAATGTATTAATTTTGCTTTCTTGAGATAAATACAATTAGTCATAATATAGAATCATTGTTAATTTCATATGATATTGTTTTAATTTTTTTTTCATATTCCTGAGTTAAAATTTCAATTTCTCATACTTCTCTGATTCTTTGAATCAAGGTAATTTCTTACAAAACAAGTTAGGGAGTGTTCTTTCATTCTGGGGGACTCCGGGGTATCAGTGAAAATAGAGATTAACTCTTCCTTGAATATTTGCATATTTTATAGAGCTCAAGATTAAAATTACTCTGTTTTGTTTTCTTTGTGGTAATATTTTAAATCACTGGTCAATATTCTAATATAATAGGACTCTTCAGATGTTCTTTTCTTTTGGTAGTTAGTTTTGGCTAGTTATATTTTCCTGGAAATTTGTTTAATTCATTTATGTTTTCAAACTTCTTGGCATAACAGTCTCTTATCTTTTCAATCTGCGCAGCATGTTAAAAATATTTTTAGTTCCTAAATTGACTTGTTGGTTGTCTTCTCCAACTCACTGATTTACATACTATGCATGTATGTTTGTATTTATTATCTGTCTAGCAATTTAGAAGTTCTATGCTCTATTTCTATTCTGTTAGTGTTTGCCAAAGTACCTTAAGAAAATCCACATTTAATCCATTTCTTTACCCTTCACATGCAATTCTTGAAAATCAGAATGCATTGTAAACACCCTTCTCCCTCACTTACATGTTATACTTGTCTCATTTTAGTTCTGGTTTTTTAACCTCATATGTTAGGCAATTATCATTTTATAGAGTCAAATTCTGTATTGATGACCCTCCTGTTTATCATTTTATTTTCCCATCATTTCTATTTGTACTGCAGGCTTTTCATTTTGAAACATTTTTGTTCTTAAAGTTTGTCCCTTGGATGTTCCTCTAGAGTATGTTGGTGGTAGTAAAATTCCTTCGTTTCTGTGTAAGATATTTTTATAGGCCCTTTCATACAATTCCACACTTGCAGGTAATCCTCAGGACTTTAAAGATATTACCATGCTGTCTTCTAGATGTTGTTCTTTCTATTGAGAGACCAGCCTGGTGTTCATTTCTTCATGGGTAATCTCTTTTTCCTATCAGTTCTTTTTAAAATTATTATTAGACTTTAAGTTCTGTGGTACATGTGCAGAACATGCAGGTTAGTATACACATGCCATGGTGGTTTGCTGCACCCATCAACCTGTCATCTACATTGGATATTTCTCTAATGTTATCCCTCCCCTAGCCCCCCACCCACCAACAGGTCCCAGTATGTGATGTTCCCCTCCCTGTGTCCATGTGTTCTCATTGTTCAGCTCCCACTTATGAGTGAGAACATGCAGTGTTCGGTTTTCTGTTCTTGTGTTACTTTGCTGAGGATGATGGTTTCCAGCTTCATCCATGTCCCTGCAAAGGACATGAACTCATCCTTTTTTATGGTTGCATAGTATTCCATGGTGTATATGTGCCACATTTTCTTTATCCAGTCTATCATTGATGGGCATTTGGGTTGGTTCCAAGTCTTTGCTATTGTGAATAGTGCTGCAATAAACATACGTGTGCATGTGTCTTTATAGTAGAACGATTTATAATCCTTTGGGTATATCCCCAGTAATGGGATTGCTAGGTCAATGGTATTTCTAGTTCTAGATCCTTGAGGAATCACCACACTGTCTTTCACAATGGTTGAACTAATTTACACTCCCACCAACAGTGTAAAAGCATTCCTATTTCTCCACATCATCTCCAGCATCTGTTGTTTCCTGACTTTTTGATGATCACCATTCTAACTGGTGTGAGTTCTTTTTATCTTGAAGTTCTATTATTTTACTACAATTTGTCCAAGAGTGGACTTTTAAAAATATATATCATGCTTGGGATTGTCCAAGAGTGAATTTTTAAAAATATACATCGTGCTTGGGATTAATTGAATTGTCTCAGTCTGAATATATTTCACTAATTATGGAAAGTCCCTGAGTACTACCTCTTTAGGTATTGCCTTTTTCACATTTTCTCATCTTTCTTGTATTCTGCAATTCCGAACAGATATATGTTTCACATGCTTCCTCCACCTTGCTTGTCTCTTAACTGACTTTTAATATTTCCTGTATGTATCTCTGTTCTACAAACAATAATTTCTTATTCATCTTCCAATTTGCTACATCTCTCTTCAGCTGTGTCAAATCTTTCATTCAGCCTATCCACTGAATTCTATTAATTATTTTAGTTTTTATTTACAGAGATTCTATTTTTCTCCCTCACCAAAAAAAAATTCCTGAACATTTGGGATAGTCTGGTATTCCTTTGTGATAAGTTCCCTACCTTTTAAAAATGCATTAAGTATATTTATTTTATAATAAGTAAGCCTGTAGTCTTTGCGTATTTTATACTTTTGAATTGAGACCTTGTTAGTAGCACTTTACAGGGGTAATTTTTGTGGCCCCGATTTGATATGTATCCCCCACAGGAGATAAATGTTTGTTTCTGCCAGGTGGCTAAAGGCACTAGCAACCCAGGATCAATTTAAACTAAGTTTTCATCTTGGGGTTTTTGGGCCACACAAATAGAATGAATTCTGGCTCAGAACTCGAGTAAATGCCTTGCTTGTGGTTACAAAATTTTCAGGCTTTTTTCCCCCTATATTCACAGCCATTTTTTTTTTTAGTTTTTCTTTTGATATCATATTTTTTCTAGTTAATTCTTTGCTAAAGATGTTGTCTTTTGAAGGTGCTGGCATCGTGAGGCCATGTTTAATTCAACTTCCCACCTGATCAGTCTATAGTCTTTATCATCTATATTTTATTCACTTGGTTCATTGAAAGAAAACTTTGGGTACCATGACCTGGCAGATGTCCCACTTGGCAGCTGTCCAACTTAGTGCTGTAAAAGATCTCTGGGTTTATACTTTCGTGTTCCTTTTGGCCTTTGTGAATCTGCTTCCTTTATTTCTTGCCAGAATAGTTAAGTATTTAAAAAGATGTCTTTAAAAGTTTTATCTAGCACTTTTAGGATTTTTTTAATGGGGGTTGTTTATTTTTAAAGACACTTAATCTGTGTATTGTCAGAAATGAAAGTCCAGAAACTATTCATGCAAGTAATTTAATAAGCTATTTCTTTTTTAAAATAGCTGAAGAAAACTTCATAATTTCAAGACATGTGAAAAAGGGTTACTGAATCAGGTTTTCACTAGTGCTATGTTGCTTAAGTCACAAATGTGAAGGTTTACTCTTTCCATGTCTAAAGTTTATTTTACTGTAAATATTTTTGTCTGTGTTCCATCATGAACTGGCTTTTTAGAAGCATATCCAGAATTCAGAATGAAACCTATTGTGTGTTCTGATTCCCACATAATTTAACTATGTAATAAGAACATATTCTCTTATCGTGAAAACCAACTCATTTTTCCATCTACTCATGAGGATTTTCATCTTTCAGTCTAAACTTTTGTGTGTGGGTAGTAAACAGTTTGGTAGAAGGATGGTTATGCTGGTAACTGTAGCAGTTAATAATCAGCACCCATTTGGTTAGGACTCCCAAATCACTCTTAGGACCATACTCCTGAACTTTTGAGTAGGAATAAAACATCCACTACTTTTTGGTATAGATTATAATCCTCCTTTTTTCTGAGACATAGTCTTGCTCTGTTGCCCAGGCTAGAGAGCAGTGGTGCAATCTCAGCTCACTGCAACCTCCGCCTCTTGGGTTCAAGTAGTTCTCCTGCCTCAGCCTCCTCAGTAGCTAAGATTACAGGCACCCATCAGCACCACGCGCAGTTATTTTATTTTATTATTATTATTTTTTTTGTACTTTCAGTAGAAACAGGGTTTCACCACATTGGCCAGGCTGGTTTTGAACTCCTGACCTCAAGGGATTCACCCACCTCAGCCTCCCAAAGTGCTGGGATTACAGGCGTAACCACTGCACCCAGCCAGTATAAATTATAATTCTATTAACTTTACTGATAATTCTTTCAAGATGAATTTCGAATCTCAAACTACACATGTATTATAATCGCATGCCCCAACTTTACACAGTGAATCAGAATTTACTATGTACTTTAAGAAAGAAAGAAATGATCTGTAACTGAAAGTAAAGATTATTAAAATGAAAATTAAGTGTTTCTCAAAGTTTAGGATGAAGAATAGGGCAATAGTTGAAAGGATAGGGTAGGAAAAAATATCCTTTTCCATCTGAGCTTTGTTTCACTGATTTACAGTAAGAAAACTGTTCTGCCAGTTGAACTGATCTGATGCAATCAAGTACCCTTTGCAGTTACTTTTACCTACTAAAAGTTTTTACTAATCTTGCTATTGCATCAAAATGCTATTACAATCCTAATTATAAATATATTTCAAACTTCCAAAAATGGAATTAAATGTATTGTGATGTTTGTTTTGTGATTTTGATTATTTTAAAAATAACTATTATAGATGTGTCCACATTTGTAGTTAATTTGTATCTTTTGTGGGACTTCATTTTTCCTCCTAAAGAACTTTCTTTCCTAGTAGATAAAAACAAACTTTTTCTTTCATAGCCTATATATCCAATTTCTAATATAATACTTGGATTAAGAAAGTATTTTACAAATAAGATTGTTTTATTCTTTAGGGCAATTATCTTGGATTTTCCAGATTTAAACCATATCCTCTATACATTATTGCATCTTTTTACCTGATTCTTAATATTTCATCCACTGGAATGATAACTCTGCAAGACCAATATTAAACAATATGGGAATGGCAATCCTTCTTGCTTTATTCCTGTTTTAATTGCATTTTGTTTTACCAACAAGTATATACATTTTAACTGCATTAAAATATCTTTTAAATTCTAATTTATTAAAGTTTACTTTTAGTCAAAAATGAATGTAAAATATTATCAAATGATTTTTCAGAATTTATCAAAACGGTTATGTAGTTTTTCCCTTTTGACTTACTACTCCGAATATTTCAGAAATGGATATCTAGGCCAGGTGTAGTGGCTCACGCCTGTAATCCCAGCACTTTGGGAGGTCTGGAGGTGGGCAGATCGCTTGAGCTCAGGAGTCTGAGATCAGCCTGGACAACATGATGAGACCCGTCTCTACAAAAACACAAAAATTAGCTGGGCACGGTGGCGTGCGCCTGTAGTCTCAGTCACGTTGGAGGCTGAGGTGAGAGGATCACTTGAGTCCTGGAGATGGAGGTTGCAGTGATCCATGATTTTGCCACTGCACTTCAGCAAGAGTGACAAAGCACAACCCTGTCTCAAAAAAAAAAAAAAAAAAAAGTGGGCGGGGGGAGGTATCTGATTTTACACCATCACTGTATTTCTGGAGTAAAACTCTTTCAGAACTGTAGTTAGCCCTTTCATCTATAATGTCTCTTGTCCTCATTCTTGGATCAATTTTTATCTGATATTCGTACTTATAATTTACTGCCTACTTGGTATTTTATATGCCTTATCTCATTTAATTCTCACAACCACCTTGGAAGTTAAATACCACTATCTTCATGCAACTATCTTAACATTTTGTGCACGAAATGAGGTTCAATGAAAGTAAAACACTTGCCTGTTGTCTAATGGCTGGTTACCAAAAATGTCTGCTGCTAGAATCTGGGTTTATCCCATGACACTGACTGCTGAGCCTGGGATCAGGTCAGTGGAGATTAAATTTATTTTAAAGATGTCTTCAGCAAGTAATGTGGCTATGAGCTCTACTGTTCTTACTTGCCAATGGCTAAACTTTATGTCACGTGGCTGTGCCTTTCACCAGTGCCCGCCCCGCTACAATCCACCACCCCTATCTCCAACCCTACCCACACACAAGAATATATACAGCTATAGGGCTACAGGGAAAAATACAAATGAAGCCAATAGACTTTTCGATGCTATAATAATTTGCGTGATTTAACACCCTATAGAGGCTAGATAGCATCTTGTGGTGTCACTTGCCTTCTTTTCCTTGCTTTGGTTTCATCTCTAACCCTGGCCAGACTGAGCATCCTCTGATCATATATGAGATTGTTCATTCGTATTATATTGTAGGAAGTACTAACACCCATTAGTTCTTTTTCCAATTCTAAAAGTTCTACTATCAAAGTTACCTTAATATGACTTATTTTTATCTTCCAATTCTAAATTCCAGGAAGAGTTCTGGAAAACCAGAAATTGAAGCTAGCAACAAATTTACCCAATGTCCATGAAGTTATTAATTTTGAAAAAGGTTTTTAAAGTAACTAAAAGACAAGATGTACTTAACCAAGTGTCAAACTTACCATAAGGATATTAGATCTCTAGAAGGCAGTGGTATATTTTATTAGCTCCCTTATGTATTCATTAAGTATGAAAGCAATTCTATATACTTCTTAAGGAAATGTTTGTGTGTCTATGGGAGAAACAAAATGCCTTTTAACCATTATTAATTAATCTTCTTTGAAAGGCAAAATCAAATTTTGGAGCTGATACATAATTATGTGATTTCCACTTTGAGGGTAGCATCTGGCAGTGCAATAATCTGATTCTCAAACTTAACTATATTGTATACATGATCTTTGCCTGCATTGAGTTTCTATGAAGACTGATTCTACCTTATGGGTTTTGGGGGTAGGATGAAGAGGGACACAGAAAGGTAACAGACAACTGAAGAATTTAAAATACAGGGGCAACACCAGAGAAAAGAAAAGTCATGTATACACTTCATTTTGATGGAAAAAAAAAAACCCTCATTTCTGTTACTTTTATGTTTTTCATGATAGAAGTATGAAGAATACATGGATGATGGTCAACTTTTTAAGGAAACAGGATTATTCTTTTCTAGTACTAAAATATTTGAGAACAAAGATCTTATCTTTCTCATAACCAAGCACAAGATCTTCTTCAATAAGTACAGTTTCATTTGATTTCTCTGCACATACACTTCTACAATTAACTACAATAGAGCCTAAGTATATAGGATGAAGGAAGGTAATTTGATAATATGTACGTTTTGAAAGAATGCCATGTGTAGAGTATGGCATTAAGGTTGTGGGATTCTGGAAAGCACTCCAATGGAAATATGACTATCAGTAGTAGCATCTGTGAGCAGACGTCAATAGAAGCTGCATAACAAGCAGTGACAAATCAAAACCTTGCATTCAAAGCCCTGCGTTCATTGCATCTGTGTTCTTTGAAAAAAAAAAGATACATAAAAATAGATGCACAAAATAACCCTTGCCCTCTAGGAGTTAACATACTAATTGAACTCATACATGTTATCTTCACATACCTTCAAGTATAGGGAGAAAAATGTGTTCATCTCATAAATATAAACAATAACATCTCATGATTAATTACAGGAATGGTAGTGATAATATAAATGCTGACCAATTAATTACCAATAAATACTAACAAATTAGTGACCAATAAATATTTTCACCAGAAAGCATATCAGAGAAATATATTTCATGTTTTTTTGTGATTTCATAATAGGAGTACAGATTACCATTTTCAGCAATTACACACATCAGATAAATATTTTAATAGCTGGAGGCATGTATGAAAATATAAAGACCATATCAATATATATTTTCTAGTTAGTTTACAAAAAATATGTGTCATTAGAAGGCGAAGAATAATTTACTGACCACAAATGTCCTCTTGTTTTCCAGAATTTCAAATCCTTATATTTTTGAACAACATATTCTTAAATTACAGAAAGAACATAAAAATGTCAGGCTCAAAACAAAACACACTGCCAGAGTAGAAATAATGGAAACATAACATATAACTGGAATTCTGTTCCTAACCCAATAATTTCCAACTACTAGCAAGAAGTCATAAACCTATACAGATCCGTTACCATCTCTGGGTCCATTTGACAAGAGAAAGTAGGAGTTAGGTCAACGGGGTCTCTTTAGTCCTTTCCTACTTCTGAATTATACAACCTGTGTGATGTCAAACTTCAATACAGAGAAAACAGTGTAGAAACAAATCTGCCACCCTAATTTGTCCCATGACAATAAATATTGTTAGGCCTCAGATTCTACAAAGATAAACTGATGAACTCAAGTTATCTTTTTTTAAAAAAATCCCTTAAACCTCTGAAATTTTATATTGTTCATGTATATTTGGAAGTATATTTCAGGGTACATTCTACTTTATTGTGGGTCAATAGGGGGAGCTCTCACATTGCTTTTTTATGTATCCCACAAATAATAGAATTTACGTTACCTTAATTGCAAAGATTGGACTGGATTATTTCATTACAATTAGGAACTTATAAGCCAGAGGCATCTCATTACTCACTACAGGAATATTAAGGTAGGCCGTGTATTCAGCTGTGCCCCTTTAACTTTGAGGGCTTTTTAATCATCCATCAAAGCACACGTTTGTTAGTCTGTTTAAACCATTGCAGAAGTTGTTTTGTCTTCTGTTTGTTTTTTGGACTCCAACTTCTTCAGATGAAGTTAAGGTCTATGTTTGATTTGTATTCAAACCTATAAGAGTTAAAAGCAGGAGGAAAGGTTTATGGAGATTAAAAAGCAAGAAACCATTTCATTAGGTCTGTGCTTCTGTGGGTTGAACTTGCTACACAAACAACTTGACATGTGTACTTAAATTATTATTATTCAATTATATATTTCAGGGGCTTGGCATCTTTGTTCTTTATTGTTTTCTATTTCTTCATGTGTTATATATAATTTACTTCCCTAGCTCACTGAGGATAAAAGCAATTCATCATAGAATCTTTGGGAAGTTTGCTTTCTCTAATTGAAACAGATGTCTCTTATGTTAATTAGAATATGAAACATGGGTTGTTAACTGTTAGCTTTCAAATGAAACTCATACATTAATGTTCAGGTAAAATGAAAATGAGACAACACAATTTTAATAGACATTTCTTCAATAAAGTTGTGGTTTATAGTTAGGATGGAATTTTATTGCTTACTGTGATTTATACCTACTTTATCTAAAGGTTCATGGTGGCCAACAAATAACGGCTCATATTTTTTGGCCGTTTTTCCTTGAAAACACAACTACATTTTAAAATATGGAAAAGTAATTTATAAGGGAAATGAAAAAAGCTTACATGGAAGATTACATAAAATACATCTGTCTTTTCAAGCCATTGAGATATATAAACAACTCGTTAAAACCTTAAAATGCCAAGAGGAAGGACAAAAGATTCTTTTATTGCAATGAACTTTTGAAAAGATGTCTTTTTTTCCTTTGCTTTAAAGGAGTAAGCTTTTTACTTCACATCTAAAGGTCTTGATTAATTTTTTGTGTGTTTATGCGCATATATTTTAAAATAATATCACTTGAGGTTCTTTCTTCCAAGGAATCAGTGATGGAGCAAATACATAAGAAAAATAAACATATTGGGCAGCCAAGAAGCTATTTTTCAATGAAAGTAGAGTCGTTTGTTTTTGACTGGGAAGGTTTTTCTTTTTATGTCAAATGAAATTTTAAGATCACCTATGAGTTTGGAACCAAATCCTTTACTGCCAAATCTGATTCCAATCCTTAAAATCTGTTTTTGTAATACTGCCAGCTATGCACTAACTTTAAATAGGTAGCCAGACATATTGGCAAAAATATACATGGTTAATCAAATAAAACTATGTAGCAGTTTGGAAACAATCAATCAACTTTCAGAATCTTTTAAGTATGAAGCTGCTGTGAAGACATCATGGCTTGCAGTGAAATATTGCAATAAAACTCCATAAGCAGCTGCTTTTGAATTCATCTTCTCCTTTGTTTTTAAATTTTCATAGACCTGCCTTTTAACTATGAATTTTATAAGCTTTTGGAAGAAAAAAACCTGGCAACCTACTATTACAACTAACAAAGAAACGAGAACTGGTAATACAGTTGGAAGCTGAACTCACTGCAAGAACTGCCAACTTGAACTTATCTAGTTAACTATTACTGTATGGATTACACTTGAAATGGCTTTTGATGACTGACATTATTTCACTGAAAAGAATATGTGTGAAGGTACTTAAGCACTTTCTCTTGTGTTTTATAGCTTAAGTTTCTTTTCAAATAAAAGACAACATAATATAAAAAATCCAGATATCCAAACATTAGCAGATTTCATTTCTGTTATGTGAGAAAACTATTACTAATCTTTAAATACACAGCAATTACAAACCCCCAAGACCTTCACTTATTTTTTTAAAATTTTGTATTTTAAATGAGGAACAAAAATTGCATGTCACAAATGAATTATTTATGAGATAATTCTAACCGTGCAGTTACATTAGAATGTTTTATTGCTTCTACTTGGTAGGCATTCTTCTTTATTGTAATCATAAACGTAATTAATTTGTAATCTTAAGACTAGTGAACAATTTGGCTTCATCAAAACAAAATGTTTACTATCATCAAATATTAAAATTCAATTACAAAACACTGAAAAATCTATTTCCCCTCCTTTTCTGTGTCTGAGATCAATTTTGCTTATCTCAGTAGTGGCTAATAACGTTAGCTCTTAACAAATTGTGTTTCTGTATAAGGTTTCTTTCTGTGTGTTCTTATGTGTGTGTTGGGGGTGGGGGTGGGTTTTCCTTTTGCTAAACAGTCTTAGTTTCTACTTTCTTTCTCTCATACATGAGCTAAAGTCTCTCCAGATTTGGTCATAGATGAAAATCTAAGGATGATGTCTCAAGTGTATATGGGTATGTATTTGGAAAATACATGACTTACAGAGGTAAAATTTGTTTTTGAGCAATGTTTATAAAGTATCACAGTATTAGAAGTAATGCTGAATTCAGAACTAGAGAAAAAAAACTTGTGGTGAAATAGCTGATAGATAGTTTAAATATAAGAATGTCTGCATATTGAGTACTCTTGTTTTCTTTAATAAAAGCGTAACCCTTGTGTAAGTTAAAGAGCAGGTTATCATAAATAAATCCAAGACAAAAGAGGAGAAATACCAAACCACTGGCTCATGTCCCTGTTCCTCATTAGTGCCCTTGGCTGCCCCAACTCCTACATAATCTCTAAGGCCCAGCAGAGAAGACTTCTCTGCCCAAATCTGAACACATCCCTCTTTCCCCTCAACTTTGCCATGTCTTCCATATCCTGCCCCGGTCAGGTGACCTTCTTCTACACACTCCAATTCCCCTACCATACCTGTACCATTGCACTGGCAAGTTTTATTTGTGTTTTTACTGCATATCTCTTTGTTTCCAACTAAATTGTAATCTTCTTGAAGGTAGAATTGCCTATCATCTTTATCCTCAGTGTTTCATACAATGCTTGTCTAAAAGTCAAGAAATGAAAGATATGCAATTTCCACTACTAAAACCTAACTACTCATAAGTGCAGACTCAAACACAGTTATGATCGGTTTGGCTAGTGAATAGTAACCATATGAAAAGATGAAGGTTGATGAAAGAATGATAACTTGGTTGTTCTAGGATCACACACTCAGGGATCAGGCAGGAAGCAGTAAATGAATCGTGTAACTTTGAAAAAAAAGGATAGAAGCTGGATCTACAGAAAGCAGCCAATGCTCAGCTTCAATCAGTTTTTTAGCATGAGGGGACATAAGTGGAGGGTTTGTTGCCAGATCTGAAGACTTTTTAAGTAACTACAAAATTTATATATTTTAATGTAAAATGTTCTAGATCTTAAATTACAGCTCGATGTTTCTAAAAACATCCTGTGAGTCAAGAAACTATGTGAACAAACTGTAGATGGCATATGGAGCTATCAATGTGACCTCTAAGTAGAGAGAAGATGACATAACCATCTTCCCTAGATTAAAACAGCAACAAGAATAATGAAAATCCTTATTGGAAAAATACATTTATATTCTTATTTACATTTGCGTATGTTTAATTTTACACTCAAGCTTATATGTAAACTTATACTTTATAGTTATACTCTTATTTAAATGTATACTTATATTTATATGGCCAGACTTGATAGGTTTCGGTTCAAAATGAAGAAACTAAAGGGTAGTTTAGACCTGGATGGCAGCAAAAAGAGTACAATTGTAAAAATGCCGACCTTATTACTTGGGTTTGAATCCAAGTTTTTAGGCAGCTTATTTTTCTGACCTTTAAAACCACCTTTGAATTTCTGATAAACACAGAACTAAGCTGAAAAGAAAAGGTATTTACAACATCACCTTTGGATAACTTTAAATCTGCTGAAGTATTTTTGCAGTGACAGATTGGGATGGAATGCTGGGAAAATAACAGCATTGGAAACAAAGCAGACGGGTTTTATCTCAACTTTTTATATCCAACCAAAGCACACTTCACCTGTGAATAGTGATTATTAAGTTTCTTTCAAGGGAAGGGGGCCTGTAATTCACAAATGCTGCAGGTGTAAACTCCTAGGAGCCTTTTCTCCGAATGAAAGGACGTTAATCATTATTCATGGGTGAGATAGTCCATTTATTTCAGAGCAGAGAAAGAATTCCTTTTTTATCTTCTTAAAACATGAGACCTTCAATTTTATAAGCTTCAAAACAATAAAAGATTCCCTCTTAGAATTACATTTATTAGAGGTTGTTCTTATATTGTGCTCATTTTTTAAATACTTGAATTTCTTGCAATCACTAAAATGTCCGTAAGAATGTGTAGTTTAAATAGTAATTAATTAATTATTCAATAAATTTTCCATAGGCATCTGGTTATTCTAGACCAATATTATTGATGCCTATGAATAAGGAATAACTTTTATCAAAATGAAATCCAAGAGACTGGTTGTACTGGATTTTGTTTGTATCAAGTGTTGCTTCAAATAAGTGAGTCACTGACTGGAGTTTAGAAATCGTTTGGCTGCATAGAGATATTATATTTGTTGTGAAAAATCAACTGACAGTGTAGATTCACAAACACCGTATTTCTTGACAAGCTGTTAGTGAATATTCTTATTTTATTCCTCACTCCATACATTTCACTAATTTTCTCTTCATTTTTTTGAATATTGAAAATGTATTAAGATGTATATACTTTTACAAACATACAGCTAGTCTTCTTTTTGTTCTCAAGCAATGGTGGGCACATGTCATAAATTCTTGCAGTTCATATGTGCATCTGTTTGATGGTGCAGGAAAATCAGATATTGTAAAGGTATAGAATCATTTTTAATTTGCCTTTAACACTTGTTATCATGCTAGATTAAACAAACAAACAAACTTTACTCCTAGCTAGATTATGTTCAGATAATATGCTGTGTAAACAAAAAGATTATTTCTTTCCTACTGAGGTACGGCCTATATGGAAGATATAATTGAGAAAGTCAAGAAATTCAGTCATGTGAAGCAACAGATAGGTGGACAAAACTATGGCAGATATTGGAAGATAAACTGTAAACACTAAATGAACAAATGTGACAACTAAATAGCTGCCTTATTCAATTTAGTCAGCTTATCTACTTACATAGCAAAACCATAAGTTAAATTTATCCAACTTTCAGTAATCTTTCATTATAAAACCAAAATGAAGTTGCAATTATAAATTTAGGCAGAAAAGATAGTGAGGTTATGGCTTAGGTTCCTCCTGAAATAGACAAAATTTGATTCTGTAGATTTCAAATCTACAGAAATTTTAACTTGGAATAAGTCTCATATAGATAGAAAATCTATCTAGTTTTTATTTCTTTGTTTTTTCAATTTTATCTGGAAAATTTTCCCCAATATAGCTAATACACAAGTAAATTTAGGGCAAATTAGTGAGAAGATTATCAATTCTTTTTCACAGGCAGGGAGAATGGGAAATACAGCTGCACAAGTGCCAATAGCACACATTGTCTGTTTTTGCTCATTGGAAAGACATGAATATCAGCCTTTTCCACCATGTATTGGAGTGAAACATCAACTTACTGTCATGGGGGAGAATGGCTTCCTATATTCTGTCAATCATCTGAGTAAAGAATTACAACATACTCCTATGGGTATGGCCAGCCATAAGGACCTAAATCTGGAGATGACTCATAAATAATAAACCATCCAATTATTTGACAAGGTATTTCTATTGGCTAAGAAAACTTGCCCATCAAAATTTGTAGAGACTTGAACTATCTTCTCCAAAGGCAAAGACAAGTCAGACACTGCAGCCCCATGTGTGCCTCAGCTGTAAAATACATGCAATTACAAGGCCCATCTCAGCTGACCTCTGACTTCTTAGCTTCAGATGGCTTCTTGTTGTCATTACTGGATTGTGGTGGTTTCTTCCTTAGCTCTGTAGTGGCTTCTTCACTCCACATGAACATGTTTACTGCTTCTCTCCCACTTGCTGTCTTCGCTGTGTGAACTGAGTCTGTTTTTAGGTCCTACCTATTCTTCTGTCTCAGTCTTGGTCCTCAGAGAAGACCACTACCCAGGTCGGAGAGCTGTCAGAACAACTCACCAGTATCTGAGGTACACTTTCCCAGTCACTGAGAAATCGACTTCCCATTAAAAAGCAAATTCGGGAATGGGAAATGTATTTCACTGTTACATCTTTCCAAGCTTCACCATATCCCAACACAAATGAACTGGATTGTTAAATTTAAACACTGGGCCTGTATTCCTCCAGAATCGTAGGAGGAACAGTGCTGAGCAGCCTCCCAAAAACTTTCTCAAAGTGAAGGAGAAATTGCTCTCAAATGCTAGTTATAAACGTGTAATCTGAACTCCAGCCACTCTACGGGGCAGCAGAAGAATTTACGATGTGCTAAATATTTCCTTTGTTCTTCCCAGTGGTAGCCTGCTGTAGCAATTAGAAAGCAACTGGCTCCACATAGAAACTGCTAGAGTTTTCTCAAGAATTGTTGATAACTGTTCAACAGGCTCAGTGAACAGCATTTTCTTATTGTGCAGAATTCAGATTCTTAATTTCCTTTCAAGGTCCTATTTTCTAAAATATTTTCTAAATTTTTCTTCCTTCTTTCCTGCTGCCTTTCCATTGCCCACTTTCTAAGGAGGGAAGAGAGGTCAAGATGACTGCTGTAAGTCAATGGAAGCCCAGGGTCTTCGACTTCTAACACTGCAATCCTTTTTAAAACCATATAAAGGTCCTTTGTGTTGCTATCAAAAACACCTCTGACCTCCTCTTTCTTGTTTTCATATAAAGTGACAGCTCTGTCCCATCCTTTATAAAAAGGAAAAAAAAAAAAAAAAAACCCTGCCAATACCATCTTTCTTCAGAAGCCAGACACTATTAATCATCAGCAGGAGGCAGTATGGCTTCAATTAGCTACATAGTGTTCAATAAATTCTCAGTTATTCTGAGTGAGTGAGTATGTGTGTGTGTGTGTGTGTGTGTGTGTGTGGTGGCCTTAGTACTGGACACTGTTGTAACTGCTTTACATGGATTAATTCTGTGAGGATGGTGCTATTACTATCTCCATTTCAGAACTGAAGAGAGAGAAATACACAGAAGCTAAATAACTTGTTCAAAATCACACAGCTCATTCGTGGCAGAGCTGAAAATGGTTCCAAAGTAAAGGGCTTTCTCTGAGAGAGCAAATGTCTTTGAAAGGCAATTTGGCAGCATGGGTAAGGGCCAGATTATAACATCTGCCACTCACTCAGGATATGTAATCCCAAGCAAGTTACATAACCTCTGTGTGCCTCAGACTCATGGTCTATATAATGGGGTAACGGTAGTAACCAACTCACAGAGTGTTTGTGAAGATTAAATGAGTAATACATATTAAGCACTTAGAACAGTGCTAGGCATATGTTAAGCACTATGCAGAGGTTATGTTTTATAATCCACACCAGATTTTCCAAGAGTAAGTCTTAGTATATACAGAAAATTAGCTGCCTCCATACCTCCAGTCTCTTTATTTAACAGGTACGATTCACCAAGCTAGTTGGAAGAGATGAGATGAATGAGGTACTGTATCTAACCTGAAATGTATCATGGTTTCATGAAGAAAAAATATGTACACAAATTATAGGAAAATATAATACATACTCTAATACATGCAGGTTAAGTTTTTTACATGACAGAGGGATTGTGAACCCTACCTTTCAGATGGGGAGATGTTTAGGAAAGGCTTCTAAAAAGTCGGAGCCATAATCCTATGTATTATGAATATGATTAGGACACTTTAGAAGATAAGAATTGAAGGAAGAGGAGGAATTAGCTGTAAGTGGGGTAAGAAATTCCAGGATTGGGAACAGCATAGGAAAGGCGGAAAGGAAGGAAGGCATAGTGGATATAGGAAATTGCTTGGCAACGAAGTATGTGTGTGTTTAGATATTGAACAAAGCAGGGAAGATGTGACTAGAGACTTTCAGAGCCCAATTCATGCACTGTTGCCATTATTCTCCTGAAGGACCACCCTGATCAAGACCCTGTTAAAAGACCTCAGCATTTCTCCAGTGGTATGGTTTGAATTGTGTTCCCTTCAAAATTTATGTTGAAATCCTAAACTCCGGTACCTCAGAATGTGTGTTTGAAAATAAGGTGATTGTAGATATAATTATTCAAGTCAGGATGAGTTCCTACTGGAGCAGAGCAGATCTGTAATCCAATATGACTGCTGTCCCTATAAAAGGGAGAAATATGAACACAGACACACTCACAGGGAGAATGGCATATGAAGACGAAGGCAAAGATTAGGGTTAGGCATCTACAAGCCAATGAGCGCCAAAAATTGCCAGCAAACCACAAGGAGCTAGGAAGGAAGCAGGGAACAGATTCTTCCTCAGAGCCTTCAGAAGGAACTAACCCTGTAAAAACGTAGATGTTGGACTTACAGCCTCCATAACTGTGAGGCAATAAATTTCCATTATTTAAGTCACCCAGTTTGTGGATACTTAACAGTAGTCCTAGCAAAACAATACACCCACTAGTACAACATTTATACTGCATTTTTAATTTTTTTTCCTTGGATTTTCTAAAATAACATACCATGGTGTGAATTGGTAAGGAAAGTGGGAAATTAATAGGGAGGTGAGAGAACTGTACCTACCCTAGCTTTCTTCTTGACATTCGAGACGGTTATGCTTCCCTCTCCAGCTGATGAGAAGCACTATAGCGCTTACTACTCTGAGAACACACTCATTATTCTCTTGCATCCTTGGTTTACTCTTAATTATTTCTTACATATAGAACATATTTTCTGTGCCTTGTAATTATTGCTCAGATTTCTTTGACTCATTCTCAAAAACCCAGCTGCAGTGTTCCCTCTTCTACAAAGCATTTATCTGAGACTGGCTCTTGTATTTTCTTTTCTTTCTTTTCTTTTTTCTTTTTTTTTTTTTTTTTGGTGCTTTAAATCTGTCATGTACCAGACAAATCAGCAAGCCTTCTACTTGCCTTCTGACTCTGAACAAAATGTGAAATCCCTTAAAGCAGGGACAATAAGTATTTCATTCTTCATTTATTGTAGAAATTATTATTGTGGTATTTGACTTATGGTAAATGTTTGTATATTCATTGCACTTTATAGTGAAACTCTACTGAGCATAATTAGCGATTCATTCAATAACAGTTCTGCATTATTGTGGTTGGACTCCAATTAGACATATATTATTCCAGGTAAGATTGTCCCTCATTTGCTGATAGTCTATTTCTTTAGTTTTATAATACCTGTTTTAATATTCTTATGTACTAATTCTGTCATATTTTCATTGCTGGGTCTGTTTCTATTGACTGATCTTTCTCCTCGTTATGGCTTTTATTATCCTGCTACTTTGCTTGTTTGGTAAGTTTCTGTTGGATGCCAAAGATTGTAAATTTTATGTTTTTGAGTGCTGGATTTTTTTGTATTTTAAAAAATGATTTAATCTCTGTTCTGGCATACAGATGAATTTTAGGAATCAGTTTTAAGATTTGCTTTTAGGCTTTACTAGGTTGAGTCCAGAATAGCTTTTAATTAGAGATACTTTATCTTCACTACTGATGCAATACTTTTGGAGGATTCTATGTCTTATGTACTAGGTCTTTGAAGTGTTGCTGATAATGCAACCCATTCCCTCCCTTCTGTGAGCTCTGGAGTCATTTATCCAGATATTTATTTCCAGTGGTTCTTTCTCTGGATTCTGGCATTTTCCTCTAATGTATGTATGGTACTCAGCCAAAGATTTAAAGAAGTTCCTCTGTAGATTTCTGGAGTTCTCTTTCTGTCCAGATACCTTTGCTCTGAGTCTGCCACTTGAAATCTAGCTACCTTAACCTCCTCAAACTACTAACTCTGTCTTATCTCAACACGATCACTGAGCTCTCTTTGGGTTCATTCTGCTTGCATTATGGCCTAAAATCTCTCTTAGACAGATAATTGGAGTCACTTCATTTGTTTTGCTTCTCCTAAGAATCACTGACTTGTGCTATCTGTTATCTATCTCTTAAAAATCATGGTTTTATAGATTTTGTCTAGTTTTCTAGTTATTTTAGGTAGAAGGGTAAATTTAATCTCAGTTACTCTACAAAAGCCTGCAAAATGGCTACAATGTGGTTTTTGTAAACATTAATTAGAAAGTACTGTAAAGAGAAACAAAATAAAATACTACATGTTCTTACTTGTAAGCGGAGGCTAAACAATGGATATACATAAAGACGGAAATAATAAACACTGGTAACTCCGAAAAAGTGGAGGGTGGGAGGGGAGCAAAATTTGAAAAGCTACCTATTGTGTACTTTGTTCATTATCTGGGTGATGGGTTCATTAGAAGCCCAAACCTCAATATTATGCATTATGTCCGTGTAATAAACGAGCAGGTATACCCCATGAATCCAAAATTAAATTAAACTTAAAAGAAGGAAGCACTGTAAAGAGTACCATGACTGAGCTAAATAAACTTGCTGTTTTTAGTGAAGATCTGCATTATTATTGTTATTTTTTCTTTTTATTTAACTTTTATTTTAAGTTCAGGATTACAAGTGCAGGTTTGTTACACAGGTTAATTTGTGTCATAAGGATTTGTTGTACAGATTATTTTATCATCCATGTATTAAGCCTACTACCCATTAGTTATTTTTCCTTATCCTGTCCCTCCCCTACCCAACACCCTCCAAAAGGCCCCAGTGTGTGTTGTTCTCTTCTATGTGTCCATCTCTTAACTAATAGTAAATGCTGTAAGAAAAACATTGCGTCTGAATCTTTCACTTTATATTTGTTCCTCTGGAAGGAATATTTTTAAAAGTTTGGGTGAGAGATCTGCAAGAAATGGATAAACATAGGGCTTTGGAGTCATACACACCTATATTCTAATCCTAATCTTCTCCCTTAAGTAACATAACCTATGGCTACTTACCCTCTCCCTTTCTTCAATTGTGAAACAGAAGCTAACACAATAATTCCATGTGATTATTGTCAGGATTAAATGTCTACCACTTCTTTGCAGATTTTATGGTGAATCTGTTCTGAGGTCCGTGCAACATGATGGATCGAGAATTGCATGTGAGGTTCTTAGTCTAATCTACCCCATGATAGGCACAAGTACATTTCCTTACACTTTTTCTTGCCCTCCAAATAACAGGGAATTTATTATATTGGGAATGCAAGAGAATTGAAGTTCCAGTGTCTACCAACCTCCCTGATTTTGGGTGATTTTTCCAGACACTTCTTTGCTCAAATGAATAGACAAATAAACTTGGTTCAACTACATTACCATTCTGGCTTAAATATGAGTCCAAAAGTACCATGATGAATTAGTCCATTTTTCATTTTGACAGGTTTTCTTCATATTATTTCTAAACTCTTCTTCCAGGAACCAAGCATATGATTTTGCTTATACTTAAGCCAATATTTCTCATACCTTTTATTCTCTGCTTTGCCAGCTCCTCCTATGAATAGATCCTTTACTGGGCTTCCCCCACAATTCATACTTATGAATTGTGATACTTATGCAATATACAAATAGTTCCCAAATAGTCACTTTAGCTCTGCCTTTGAAATTTTTGCTGATACTATTTAGTTAACTTTTATTGGAGGTTTATTCCTTGATATCTCATTGCTTTCACCGTTTGCACGCTATAATTCTAGTCACAAAGATTCACACATTCTCCTTTAACATAGTTATTTAAATTCTCACACAACCATTCCATGACAATTACTCCTCTATAAGAACTCACTCATAGAATTTTTTTTTCACTAGTAGTAAGTTTATGGTAAAGTGTAAAGAGCATAGAATTTGCTGACCAAAATATTTGAGTTTGAATTCCTGTCGCAGCACATTATGGCTGGAGTGAATTCCTTAAACTCTCTCAGGGCCCATTTAGCCATCTGTAAAACAAGAATAATAATATTGAACTCATAGAGTTGTTATAAAAATTAAAATTAGATAATCTGTGAAGTGCTTAGCAGAGGAATTGTCATACGGAGGATGCTCAATGACTGTTAGCTTGCTTCCGTCCTATATATTTCTAAATCCCAAAGCCTCATGCTTGCACATTGGTAAAAAATAACTTTCTGGTATTTTCTTTACTTCCAGGTTTTTTTTCTTTTGTATTTTTGTTAGCAGAGAATATTCCTCCTGAGCAAGGTTGTCAAGGATCGAATAGATATGTAAACATTGTTATGCATGTATATAAGTTAGGATGTCCTTGGTTATAAGTAAAACTATTCAAGCTTCAACAATAAAACTTAAACAGTATTAGTTGATGTAATAAAAAAGGCCACAGACAGTGCAGGCTTCTGGAATGATGGATTTTGTAAGTTATTTCCATATCTCTTTTTCTCCAACAACAGTGTTGGTTTCATCCCAAGATAGTTCCTCTGGTGTTGGAAATTGAGGCCATATGCTTCTCCCTCCTTCTTCTCCAACAGGAAAGAGAAATTAGTTTCCTAAACCTTTATTGGCTTCCAGCAGACATTTCCTTTCATCTAATTATTCAGAATTGGGTCATAAGCCCCTTTCTTCAAAAACTATTGGCAAGAGAGAATAGGGTTGCCATCAGCCAGGTTGACCCACTCCTTGAGCAGAGGAACATTCGCCACACTTTATTGCTGCTGTTTGGCAGAGGAAAGGCTGAAGGTATGTTGGGAGTCCGTTGTGATGTTTACTATCTGTCTTCATGAGGGCAGGGGCTTGTTTTGTCTGCTCTGTTCACTGCTGAACTCTAGTACCTCGAACAGTGACTGACATGTAGAAAGTATCCAGTAAATATTTGTTAAGTGAATATTAATTACTGCCATTGGATGACTCCATATTTCTTGGAACTCTATTTCTTCTAATATCAAATCCAATAAATAATTGTTGAATAAGCTCCCCATCAAAAACCTCCATGTGCACACTTATAATCTTGCCATTTATGGAGGTTCACTTTCTTCCCCATGTCTAACTTCTCTTATTTCCCATCACACACTAAGATGGGGCTCTGAACTTGATTGGAGTTTATGAATCTTTATGTGCTTTGCTTTTGTGTATTTCGAAAGTCGGAATGATTCTTGTGGCATACAGAATCATTCAAGTGGCATAGAGATTATTGAATAGAAGAGATACTATTAATAAGCCAAATGATGTTGTTTTAATGCCAATTACATAGAATATTAAAACTCTAGCATATACCAGATAGATATGAGTAACTCACATAACCTTCAGATTCTCCCATTCCCAAACATTTTGATTTAGGTCTGAAGTGGTGCTGAAAAATCTCCATTTTTATTAAATGTTCCAAATCATTTTGATGAGACGTAGATATACAAAAATTACCCGAATGAGTAGCATTTAACTAACCTCTTCTCATTCCATCAATATAAGAATAAAGAAGGAAGGTTTAATGTCCAATGCTAAATGAATGAGTGAACGAATGTCTCTGACTCTATGAGTGACTGCTGAGCAGAATTACTAGAGTATTAAAAATGTATATTAAAAAGGGGCAGGCATGAACAGGTAAGGGGAAGGGCAAGGAGAAGAGGTACCAGATAGGGAGGCTGAGTTCTGATTGGGAAGGGTCTTGGATGCTATGCTAAGGGGTTTGGATTCCTCTGAAATCCATAGAGTGTCTTGAAGGTGACTGAGCAGGAAGTAACACAATATAATTTGTGTTGTAGAAAAGCTGACTTTGTCTGCATGTGATGGATTGACCAGAAAAAGAAAGTCGTAGGCACAGAGGAGGATCACACGTGATCAAAAACCACAAATGGTTTCTTCATGACACAGGGGCAGGTGAGGCCCCTGAGGCTTGAAGGCTGCTATACCATGAATCAACATAAAGAAGGTATTGTGAGCAATTGCCTATGATTTCCACTTGGAGTCAAAGTGATTCATCTCCATGAGGCACTTGACCTCTAGTAGCTCAGTCCAGAAAATAACGTTCTCAAGCATGAGACACTCTGTGGAAGGGTCCAAAATACAAAGGCAGCACACGAAAACTTTTTTTCCCACTTATGGTAATGATGAAAATTACAGATTAAACCTGGAAACTTATAAAACGCAGAAGATATTTTATATTAACAATATGTCATTAGCATAATTTTAAAGAAAAAAAGGTCCATACACTGAAAGAATGGCTGAGACATATTATTGAAAGGTGGAACTGAAATTGGAAGAGAGACTCGATTCTCTGGTGCTGGCAGCATCAGGGGTCAGGTGTGAGGAAAGCCCTGGTGTTCTATACTTAGAGTGAAAGAAATAGGCCGTTAAGGGTGGCCAGGAAACAGGCTTTCCCTTCATAGTGGAAATGCTCTCTGCCTTTGCCACATATCGTTATTGACATTTCCCTTTTATCATCTTTCCAAAGAGTCCACTTGCTGGACAAAATGCTAGATAGTAAAATTGGAGTTACTGGAGTTAGTTCTTTCCTTTGGTGTGGAACCAAGGGGATGAAGCAAACTGATTCTGTACCTAGAAAGAAGTCAACCTGAAGAGCTAAACGTTATCAGGAAGACAGAGAATATTGGATGAGACATGAGCTATTTTTCCTATCCTCTTAAAGGTTAAAGACAATCTTTTGCTTAAACCCAGGAGGCAGACATTAAGGTGAGCCGAGATCACCTGGAGTGCAGTGAGCACTCCAGCCTGGGCTACACAGCTAAATTTCGTCTCAAAAAAAAAAAAAAAAAGATTTTCTTTTAAAATCTAACCCAAGCTGGTGTTGTCTCTTCTCAAATCCTCTTTGTGGAACTTCCTTTCAATTCACCCACCCCCGTCCCCATTTCAATCTTTACCCCCAGGCTTCCTCACACACTCAATCCATTTCCATCAAAACATTCAAGAGAACTGTAGATCTGATTTTAAGATAAACTGAGGAGTTCTATCACAAACCAGCAATCACATTGAAAATATCCCCTTTCTCTATCTATTGAAACGTCTTGGGGAGTCTCTTCTTTTACCCCACCCCAATGCAGCAGCTGATTCTCTCCTGCCTCTGCCTTCCCCTACCTTCTTTATCCCCTCTTCTCTCCCCTGGCAAAACAATTCTGCCCAAGCCCTCCCACACAACTTGCACATGCAGCCACTCAAGGTTTTTACCAAAAACAAAAAGTTCTAAATTTATTATATTTTTAAGACAGTGTCTCACTCCGTTGCCCCTGCTGGAGTGCAGTGGCCTGGTAGTCACGGCTCACTGCAGTCTCAACCTCCTGGGTTCAAATCCTCCCGCCTCAGCATCCCCAGTAGCTGGGACTAGAGGTGCATGCCACCATACCCAGCTAATTTTTAAATGTGTTTGTAGAGATGGAGATCTCACTATGTTGCTCAGGCTGGTCCAGAACTCCTGGGCTCAAGCAATCCTCCCTCCTCAGCCTCCCAAAACGCTGGGATTACAGACATGAGCCACTGTGCCCAGCCAGGTTCTGAATTTGAAAGGAAAGGATACTTTTTTCCTCTTACCATTGTACCTGCTTAACTATGTTATTTTACCTACTTCTCCTTTGTTTTTTCAATCAGTAAAAACAGAATTAAAAGACAGCAAAGTGGGGAAGGCAGTATTTTCACAGTGATATCCACCCCTCGTGGGACCAAGGGGGAAGCTCAGGATTTCTTTCTCAAGTGTTCTTCAGTGTGTTTACTCCATGCTGGCTGCTCTGGTGGGGTGCTGGCACCTCTGTACTCAAAAAAGTGCACTCATCCATACACCTCACATTCTGAACGTTGAAATTTCAATTTAGTGTTTCATAGGGGGTCCTTGAGCAACTTTTCCCCATGGTTCTAACAACTGTCATGTAAATATATTACCTTTAAAAATTGTTGAAAAGATGATAAATTAGGAGAGTTTTTTCCAGCGTTGAACCACTTTTTTGGCTGTCTCCAGCCACGATCCTGCCTATGTCCCAATCATGAAAGAAAGCGTGCATTGAGTCTGTGCCTGAAATGACTCTAGCTCTAATGTGTCAAGCCACAGGATAGAGAAGAATCTATCAAGTAGTCTTGTACTTGGGGTTTGAATAGCAAAAGCAAACCAACTGTGGATCCAAAATGGGAGTGAGAAATAAAGAAGTGGCAGGGCCAGCTACTTAATTTGTGGGGCCCAGCGTAAAATGAAAATGCAGGATCCCTTGTTCAAAAAGCAGGAAAAAGTGCCATTAAAAGGACTAAAATGTGGAGCTTTTTCTTCCTTCTATATTCTCTCCCTAAACTTACCATGGTGTTTGTGATTTAGTGTTGTTCTAAGTAAAGTGAAAAATTATAATTGTTAACATGAATTTTGCCATTAATCTTTATAGGGTGCAGTGCAAGTTTTAAATGCAAATGTAAAAGTATTTAACTCATATGCAGAATCACTGAAATTACAGTTTGTATTTCATAGTTCTTACATGTCGGTGTATTTCATTCTTACCGCAACAGTGGGAGTGCTTCACAAAACTAACACACACACCACTAACACTGTTTTTTATTTCACTTGTTGATATGCATACATTCTTACCAACACTTTCTACCTTCAGCTTACCAATGGTACTAAGGAATCACTAGAAAGAAAAGAACCTGTGGGTTCCCGCATCTTTCCCTTTTCTTCTAGGTCAGCATTTTTAGCATAAGCATTTGGTTAACACAGGGAGGAAACACAAGTAAGAAAATATATGGAAGTGCTCTTTGGCAATTGTGTTTCTTAGAACATCCTTGCCTTCTTTCTGCATTCAAGACATGTTCTGGTTCTAAGGAAAAGTATGCCCTCTGGGGGCTATTGAGTATAGACATAACATGCTTACTTTGTACTCAAGAGTCTCACTGAACTCTCATGCATTGTGAACCAACTGGAATTATTGTTCATGGGTGGCAAGGAGCAGTGTACCTGCATATTGAACATATCTCTGCTCTGATCATGCATGTTCAATTGTCTCATAAGACTTCATTTGTAAAACATAAGTTCAAAAATAAAAGTCTTGAGAATTTCAAGATGGAGACACAGAGCATTATACTGAGTGTGGGGAACTGTGCACCTGCACAGAAGATGCTTGCCCAGGAAGCCGGCCCTGTGGGAAGCACATTCTGACTCATCCTTCCCATTGTTGTGCCAGTTATCCTCATTGGTGGGCACCGGCTAGGCCATCTCCACAGAATTGGCAGAGAAATCTTGCCTTGTCTTTGCTTCCCCATTACCATGGTTCTTCCCCACCTCCACCCAACTTTGTTTTTAAGACAGGCTTTCGCTTTGTCCCCCAGGCTAGGGTGCAGTGGCACAATCACAGCTCACTGCAGCCTCGAACTCCTGGAGCTTATGAGGTCAAGCCATCCTCCTGCCTCAACCTCCTGAGTAACTGGGACTACAGGCACATGTCACCATTCCTGGTTAGTATTTTTATTTTATATATGTTTCATTTTTTTGTAGAGACAGAGTCTCACTATGTTGCCCAGGCTGGTCTCAAGCTCCTGGCTGCAAGCAGTTCTCTCATCTCAGCCTCGGCTGTTCTTCCCGCTTTTCAACATTTTTTTCCTCTTCACCCCAGAATCAGACTCTTCCTGTGCTGGCTGGAAATATCCATCTTCATCTGTACCTGCAAAAATGAGTTGTGGTGGTTCAAGGAAAAGACTCCTATGCTAGTAGACCTTCTTCGGGAGGTATTTGGGAAATAGCAACTCTTACATGTTGAAGATAAAGAGTATTTTGTCATGTTTTTGGACTGTGTGCTGTGTTTGGAATCACTCCTATCAATATAGGTAATGAAGAGCTGCAAAAAATTTAAAATCGGAAAGGAAATTAAAAAGTTAGGAAATATTTCATTTTGGCAAAGTCCTTCTGGCATATAGCATGGACTTAAATTGGAGGAATTTACAATAATAAATCATAGAGGCTAGCTAAAAGGAAGCCATTTCTACAGCCCTTTGTAAAATGACGGTGTTGCCCAACTCTCTGGTACTAAATAACACTAAGATTCCCTGATTTCACTTATGTAGTGGGTATAGCACAGTCAACACTTATTTGGTTAATAGCTTCAGGACTAGGGAAAATATCACCCAAATAGAAGCAGCTGATGGCAGAAAGGAGACAGAAGCCAGGAATCTCTTTCAGGGGCTTGAGAGAAGAGGATGCCTGAGCCAGTAGACATCATTTTCACAAAATCACCTGGCAGCTGTGACCCTAACGAGGTGACACAAGCTTGGGGGTGGTGCTGGAGCTTGTCGTGTTGAAAAACACAGAGAATCTCTTGGGATAGAAGTTTTTCAAGCCTAGCCCATTTCTGCCTCACTTCTAGATTGAGTTCTTCTGCAGTGCTTTCCCACTGCCCTGAAGTGACTCAATCTGAAGATGGGAAAAGTTGGCAGAGAAAGCCATGACTGTTCCCTATAAAATCCACACCTCCTCATTGGTTCTTGAGAGATTCCTTTCCTGCCCAGATGACTGAATTATTTGAATTCTTCATTCCATCCTATTCAGATCAGGTAGGAATCCTATTAGCAGAAACTTTTCCATGTAAATACAGACATAATCTACCCAGGTTTTCTGTTTTTGTTCTTGGTTTGTTTGGGGGATTTTGTTGTGGTTTTGGTTTGTTTGACAGAGTCTCACTCTGTCACTTGGGCTAGAGCGCAGTGGTGCAATTGTGACTCAGTACAGCTTTGACCTCCCGGGTTCAATTAAGCCTCCTGCCTCAGCCTCCCCAGTAGCTGTGACCACAGGCATGCACCACCATGTCTGGCTAATTTTTAAAATTAATTTTTGTAGAGACAGGGTTCCACTATGTCGCCCAGGCCGGACCCGAACTCTTGGGCTAAAGCAATCCTTCTGCCTTGGCTTCCCAAAGTGTTGGGATTACCAGTGTGAGCCACCATACAGAGCCTGTTTGGGGATTTTTTTAGATTTTTTTTGTTTAGTTTGGTTCTGTGTGTGTGTGTGTGTGTGTGTGTGTGTGTGTGTGAATTATCTTCATACAGTGAATCAGGGAATTTGGAGAAATTTGAGGGGGTAGTTACCTATATCCGGCTTGTGAAATTTCTTTGAATTGAAGCCATATGTGGAAGTCTGAGGGTTCTGTTGGGCTCTTGTACCATAAGTTTGGATTTTAAGAAAGTTTAGGTAGTTTGTCTTAAATAACAATGTCAAGATAAATAAAAACAAAACTGTGAATTCTTAATGTTTTCTTTTATGTCAATCTTTCTTATTGTTAACATAATGTAAAAAGTGCTAGAAGACTATCATATGCCTGCTACCTCATTTGGAAATTCCCATGTGTAAATTTCAAGCTAACATTTTTTAAATGAATAAATACAAATAAATTAAACTTTGAAAGGTAATTTGTTTTTTAATCCTACTTTTGAATGTGTAAAGGTGTCCAAGTCACTGTTCACAATTGGATGACCTACAAACACCTTTAAAAGTTCTATTAAAGAGTTAATGTATTTAGAAAGGCACAGAATGGTTTTTCTTCTAGAAGGTGATATTCTCAAATACAGAAGTAAAATTAAAATTTCAGCAGAATGAAAATGTATTCTATTCCATGGAATTATTGAAATGTATTTTGTCCCATGGAATAAAATACATTTGATGGAATATTGATGGGATTATTCCATCAATTCCGTGGAATAAAAAATGAAAGGCATGTACTTTTGTGGAGGTTTTCTCAAACCATGCCCCAAATATACTCTAACTCTAGATTGCTATTAGTGATTACATAGCAGTTGCCATTATTCCATAGTCAATTCTATTCAAATATTTCAGAACACTTTCAAAATTGTTTAATTTAAATACATTCTTTTGACTATACCATTTTAAAATCAAAATTGATTAAAAGCCCTATGTATAATTACTTGACAAGCAACACGACAACCAAATAACTGTAGAGGATCTCACTTTGACCACCTAGGCATCAGTAACTCGGGACACCAGACTTCATTTTTTAAATTTAATTTGCCATATCTGTCTGAAAATTTCTTCTTATTTTACGTGGTCTGCACAGCCCCTAGCAATGTTCTTTAGAAATTTTTAAACATTAATAAGTGAATAGACATTTACTCATCCCATCTCTGTAAGAATCACAGGATCTCATAGACAGAAAAGACGACCTTTCTCTCTGTCTCTGTCTCTCTCTGTCTCTCTCTGTCTCTCTCTCTCTCTAATGAAGCAGCTGCCCACTAAACTTGATCCCATATGGTCCTGTTTGAGAAAAGAAGGGGAAAAAATTAAAATCAGTTCTCACTAACTAGAGGAAAATTATATGTAAACAGTTGAAAGGTCTTTTCCTACTTATGGCTGACATCTCTACCAAGGCCTTAATTGCCTGCTGGGCCTAAAGGGTTATGAGCTTTTTTAAAGCTACATGCACTCCTGGCCAAGGACTCTCTGGGGCATGCTGTGAGTAGTTTTAGATCACCAGTAGCTCTTGCTATTTTAATCTGTGTCAGTATTTGAAGTTGTAATTAATTTGGATGATCCTAAAAATCATAATTTTAACAGTATTGATATTTGATAAGAATAACTTACCTTCAGTTTTGGCAAGAAAGTCATGGAGCATTTAGCAGTAGGGCAAAAAGGTCTACGCAGTGACAATGAATATCTCGCATAGAAGCAGACCACAGAAGCCTTGATAGGGCTTAAATTGTCCTTGTAAGTAATTTGTGGACTATTGTGCACTTACTAGATTAACTGTGTTCTGCACTTTAACTGTATTTTCTATCAGTAATAATGTATGTTGCATTTATTTTATTTTGCTTCTTAACTAAGAGTTCATTCATGGACAATATTTGTAGACAAAGCCATGTTTTGCTCTTTCTTGTATGTATAAATGATATGTGCAGTCACAGAATAAAATATTTCACTTTTGTTCTTGATTAAACCACAGTAATAAAAACAAACTAGAATCATTGTTAGATTTCACTCTCTCGCTCCTAATTTTTTTCCTCTTTTAATTCAGCTTTATTTGTAATGATTACATTTCTTAAAGGGTTTTCTGATTCTTCATATTATAAAAAGAAAAAGAATGTATATACAAAACGGGAGAGGTTTGAGGAATTAATAGTAAACATCTAAGATGTTGAAGTTGGGCTTCTTGTTTGGATTTACTGGATCATTTAAATTATGACCACTAAAAGAAAAAAAAAGGTATTTTGCGTATGTAAACAATGATCTCTGCAACACTGATAAATTTTTATAATGTCTTTCTAAAAATTAATCAAGAATTATACTTTTACTATGTGTCCCTATTGGGATGGCAGTAGGTTTTATAACAAATTGGTAAAAAAAACACTTATTTAGGTTCGTTCGAGTTATAGGTGCATAATGAAAGGAAAGGAAATGTAATTTAGAGCCAGAAGTTCTATATTTAAACGTTGACTGTAGTCTGCATCAGCTGTTTGACTTTTGATAAATTATTTTCTTTGAGCTTCAGGTTCTTAATCTATAAAGTGCAGGTAACAATAATAACAATAATCAGCTCTTCAGAGTTGTAATGGGAACCAAGTAAACGCAAGAATTAAAGTGTATGTGTACATTTGTAAAAAATACTTAATAGAGGATTAATATTCTACACTATGAAAATGGATTCTTACTTAATGGAGTTAAAGGAGAAATAAATGATCACATAAGTACAGAGGGGGTAAGTATAAACTAACTTGTTTTTGCTTCTTTTCTGTTTTTTCATTATTAATTTTTTCATACTTACTTTTAAAAAGTTGATAAGTAGGAAGACTACTTTGCTGTGCCTTTAATAAGTAGGTAGTAATCGTGAAAAGGTAATGATGGCAGGATTTAAAGGACTATGTTCTGTTTGCACTGATGGCTAACTCAGTGTGGCCAGATTGAAGTCCCTTTACTGCTCCATAACTCTGGTGGTTTCAACTATGAAATAGGAGTAGTCAGCTTAGAAAAGCTGATCACCCACATACAGGGCTCCCAACTCTCCCGAACCACAGAGAGGCATGCTCTCCTCTGCCTGGGACCTGCCAGACCTCTTGGAGGTCAGGCTCCCAATTGCTGGACACCAGAGCTGATTCTGGGTGCCCAGTGGCCCTGATTCACTTCCTCGGGGCTGTGGGACTTGGGAGAAAAGGAAAGTTACTAGCTGGCAGCACTCTGGCATGCAATATTTTCTCTACTACAGATGTTTCAGGCCTGCAGATGACAGTAATGACAGTATCCATTCTTCATATTTCACAGGATGCCTTTTGTTACCCCTTGTGTATCCCCTTGATAAAACTTTTTAAATTAAAATTTGACATATTTTGGTGGCAACAATGTTATTCTAAAATATACTTTTGAATTAGTTTCTCCAGAGTATTCTCTAGAATATAAGCAGCCCTAACTATAGCAGGGAGGTAGGGGGGAGACAAAAAAAAATGTTCTGGATTTCAGTTTTTAGTTGACATTTTGGTTCTTACTTTCCAATACCTGTTATTTTTTTTTAAGTACTTAATTTAGATTTGTGAAATGAATTGAGTATGGGTTGCACCTAATGATATTAGTTATGGTCTATTTTGGTTTTGTGGCATGTCCCATAAATGTATGTCTTGAATATTCTTAAGTGAAAATTAAAAAGGGCATCCCGTCGTTAGAAATATATCAGCGAATTTTTTCAACAATTTCCTTTTAAGAGTACAATCCATACTCCTCAGTTCAATTTTATTTTCTCTAAATGTTCCATTTTTCTTTCCTTCAAATCCTATTGCTTTGTGTGTTTTCTTTCAAGCATACCTACAATAAAGCCATCTGTTGTCCAAGGGGTCATTCCTACATGAATCATGCGCTGTCAAAATTTTGAGGTTATAAATGTTCAGCTAATTGAGCAGTCTGACTAGCTGAATACTTGTAAGTGCTTTATAATATCTTTCAACACTTCAAAACCCTGACCCACTTAAACTCCAGAGTTCCAGAGCAAATGGGACAAGTTATTCACGTGAATTCTCACTCTGATAAAACTAAAAACATGTTCATGAAATTTCCTCAGAATTTGGAATAAAGTGAATGTAACTCTACTTTTAAATATTTATTTTTGAGCTGTGTCTATATTATGCCAGAGAAAGTGGTTGGGAAGTAAAAAAACTTAGCCAGTCGGCCAATTACTTTGACCACCCTGTATTAAAGAATTAAAGAGTTAAATTAACTTGCTTTCCCCTTTGCCAACTTGATTGGGTGTTTTGGCATCATGGATACTTTTAGTTTCGAAGAAAGAAGTCTTTTCTCTCTCTCTCTCTCTCCCCACACCCCCGTCTCCTCCTCCCCACCCGCCCTGCTTTCCCTTTCCAATTACTTTCCTTTTCTTTAAGAGTCTTCATAGAGATGAGACACTGGAAATGAATGCACAAATGCATAAACACTTATACAACTTACATGAAAGCTCAAGCCACCCATCCCATGTAATTCTTAAGATTTCTGTGCGTTCCTGGGGGACTTATATTCCTGTGGTCTCTTCTGGCTTCAAGTTTCACATTTCACAGGATTCCAAGTCTCATTCCTGTATCAGTTCCATTCTCTCTGCCCTGCATGAAATCAAGCATAGAACTCAGCCCTTTTCCTTCATTCCCTCAAAAAAGCAAATCTGCTCACAAAAAGTATTTTTCTTAGAGCTGACTTTACTGAAAGTTTGGTGAAACTAAAGCAGTTTACAGAACAGTAACACACTTTTCAATATTGGAGATTTCTCGACTTAAAAGTATGTTGGTGTCCGCATCACATGGACTAGACTTCCTCTTATCCTTTACAAGAGAATCACTTTCTCTAATGGAATCCAAACTCAGCTCTGCATTGCCAAGGCACATGTAAAGACTCACTAAGTGCATTCCTGAATATCTGCTTCAGGACTTCCCAATTGTCTGTCCTTTGCCAGTCTCTTCAAGGGGTGTAAAAAAATTTTACTGCACTCTTGAGAAATATTTGTACTTCATCACACACACACACATACACCACCGTCTCCACACTCACATCCCATAGAAAGTGGAAGTATTTATAGTCAGTTTAGTCAGTTTGGGTTTTAAGCAAAAATGTCTCTTGAATACACTTATATTAAATTTTTAAAAGCTTATAGTTATTATAGACAGATAGTATCTTAGTGGACACTTTTGACTTATCCTCCAAACTGGCCCTGGCTTATACCTTTGTCTTTATCCCATATCATGCCAACTAACCTTTCTGTTCCTTGAAGGGCAAGCTCATTTCCATCGTGAAAACTTTGAACCTTCCTATTGTGTCTGGAGTTGGTTCCTTCCAGTGGGTTTGTGGTCTCGCTGACTTCAAGAATTTAGCCACGGCCCTTCGCAATGAGTGTTACCGCTCTTAAAGATGGCATGGACCCAAAGTGCAAGCAGTAGCAAAGTTTACTGTGAAGAGCAAAATAAAGTTTCCACAGTGTGGAAGGCGCCCAAAGTGAGTTACCACTGTGGGCTAGAGAGGACACTGCTGGCTGGGGTGGCCAGCTTTTATTCCCTTATTGGCCCCGCCCATGTTCTATTTCTGTCCTATCAGAGTGTCCTTTTTTCAATCCTCCCCATGATTGGCTACTTTTAGAATCCTGCTGATTGGTGTTTCACAGAGTGCTGATTGGTGCATTTTAAAAAGCGCTGATTGGTGTATTTTACAATCCTCTTGCAAGCTACAGAACGCTATTGGTGCATTTTACAATCCTAGGTACAGAGTGCTGATTGGTGCATTTTTACAGAGTGCTGATTGGTGCATTTTACAATTCCTTTGCTAGCTACAGAGTGCTGACTGGTGCATTTTACAATCCTAGCTACAGAGTGCTGATTAGTGCGTTTTACAATCCTCTTGCTAGACAGTAAAGTTCTCCAAGTCTCCACTTGACCCAGGAAGTCCAGCTGGCTTCACCTCTCACTGTCTCTGTGCATCTTAGCATGACTGATGGATTCTCTTAATGTGTTCCTTAGCTTGAATTTCTCCTTGATAGAGGTGACTATCCAATCTATAGCAACATCTTCCCATCCCTCAGCCACTTCACCCAATATTATCTATAAAAGTCAGTTTTATTTTTTTAAAAGGAATGATCGCACTCTGAGATTATCTTTAATTTGTATCAAAATATTACCAATTCGCTATTTCTGAGGACAGAGAATCCTTTACTACATACTTCAGAATATCTCTAGAATCCAGAAGTGTGGGTGATACTCTGTAAGTGCATAATATATTTTTTTAAATTTAAAAAAAAATTCTATTGTTAAGAAACAAGTAAAATTTGCTTGATAACTTTAAACCAAAACACCTTAAATCTAACATATTTTAAAGTACATGTCATATTATCTGTTCTATAATTGTTAATATTGATTGAATAATAATTATTATAACCAGGACTTCCCGATGTTAACTTGGTGGTAAAGACCACCATTTACTACGTTCATATTTTGAATGTAAATGTTCAGAAGAAATAGTATTAGCCTGGGAATTAAAACAGCCTGGTTAGAGATAAGCATCATGGAATCCTAACCCAATATTCTCATTTAATGTTTATGGCAACTGCGACACAGAAAAGCTATCTTGCATAGTATTGGCGGCAAATTCAAGTCTAGAATCAGGTTTCTTGAATATCAAATGACTAAACTCCTTCCTAAATTATGTCTTTAGTCCTAATCTAAGAGCAATCAGTTACTTCATGTTTTCATTTACGGAATAAGCATGTGGAATTATATGATCTCACAGCATTTGCATTTCAGTCATGCTCTTTCTCCCTTCTCCTTTGTTCATCAATTATTCCACAACTTTACTGGGAGCAATCTCAAATTCTCATTTGTATCGTCAAGCTCCTGCTTGATGACACCTGGAGTTTTCAATGGCTTTAAGTGTCTGTTATTCAGGGGGCATTGGTGGCATCCGAAAGCACAACAGAACTCATAACTACTCAATCCCTAAGCAGGTAAAAAGGGATGGTTGATCATTGGCATGCATCTCTTTGGAATACTTCTTGAGTATTGCAGAATAAGGCTTATCCGATCAAATATAATGTAATAAGGTCAATTACAATCAAACCAAAGTTGAAGTTATATTTAGTATAGACCAAAGTTAAAATTAAAGCACTGTAGGATGACATTATTAGGACTTTTTGGCAATCAATGTATTTGATTTAGAATCAAATTGCCTTGTTCATCATGGGGAGAAATTTTGGCCCATGTGTTTCCCTTGTTATCAACTGGATTTGCATTTTGCCTTCAAATGGAGCTTGATTATCTATAAACATGTGTATAAGAATATCACAGACTAGAAAAAAATCATATTCACTGGTTTAAAAGCCCTTGGATGAATCAGAATTAGTCTGATAATGTAGTATCTCACAAAAAGTTACAAAAGCCACCAGGTTAGTTCAGTTTTCTATAGAATAGGGAAAACATTTTTTAAGAAAGAAATTTCATATAAGTAAATCTTCTAAACTATTATCTAAATTCAGAAACTTTAACTCTTCTATGGTTTGGAATTTTTAAATACACTAATGAATTTTTTAAAATTATATGTGCTGTGTTCATGCTTAAAGAGGACTTTCCTAACACTGGTTACACAAGTGTGAGGGAAAAAGATAATAACTTTTCTTATACACTGAGATAATTCCCTGCCTTGTACTTAGAATGACTTTTTGCAGATCTTAGAACATTTGACTAAATCAGCCTTGGTCTAACCATTGGCAAACCATAAAGAGGTATAGACAAGAAGAAATAGAATGGGATAAAATAATGGGAAAAAATATGCAGTGTGTTTCAGAGAAAAATTGAAATTTACTGAGTTTATATTATACAGTAATCAGTATTATCAAGGATTTATGGACTCTCTGGAAATACTAATGGGGGTCCATGAACTCTCAGAATTTCACTGCAAAATTGTGAGTTTCATTTTTGGGGAGTCAGGAGACAATCTATAGTTTTCATCGTATTTGTGAAGGGAGTCTGTGACCCAAAAAAGGCTAAGAAGGACACACCACTGGCACAGCAGAGTATTAAAAACTTGCATCATAACAATAGATGATAGTTAATTAAATCAGAATCTCCCTTCTTCCCATCTTCAATTACATTTGACATTTTTCATTCCCATTTTTATATCAAGATTAGGGATAGCTGAAGTATATGAGGATAATTTAATGAGTGAAGACTCAGGGAAGAGTTTTAAGTAAAAAGTGAGAAAATAAGATGTATTAGAAAAGATAACAAAAATATGATTCAGCTAAATGGCAAAGTAATAATGGTTTCGCGCACAAAAACTGTAATATACAGATATGAAGCAACTGTTGTTTATTCCTCTTACATTTTGTTTTCATTAGTAACAACAGCTAATTTTTATTGAGAGCTTACTATCTTCTTTAGAATTGCTCAGTATATTTCTTTTACAAATGAGTCTTTACAACAAACCAATGGGAAAAAAAAAAATTTTTTTTTTGTTGGATCTTGTTGGATCAGGAAGGACATACAAGAAGAGATGGCACTTATTTGAATTATCAAAGATCAATGCGTACATTTTTGGAATGATAATGGTGTTGAGGGTGGAAAGAAGGATAGAGGAGCTGACAGAGAAGCAGGGTAAGAAGCATAATAACAAAGTGAGAATTCAGGTAGATATAAAGAAACCTCTTGAGAGAGTGTTGACTATAAGAAGAGATTGATGAGGAAGGCTTTGAAATTTTGTCTTCTAGAAGTTTGCACTAGCAGAGGGTTATGTTGAGACTCTACATGAAGACTGAAGAATAGATGATATTTTTTTCCCCAAGCCTCTTCTAAGTTTGATTTTTCAAAAGCTAACTCTTACGTAGCCCATTTATGAAAATAAATATTCATAATTTATAAATAGGTCAATGGTAGACTTTCTTAAGAAGTCTCTTCACTGTTGTTTTATAAAAAGACCTATCAATTTGAGGGCAAGGAGACATGGAGAGGAAATGTGTTGACTGGGAACACTCTAAGGGAAGGATATGGTGACAGTCCTGTCCCTCAAAAGAGCAACAACCACTTTGAAAATATGAAATGAACCCATGGGTAGACCCAAACATGTATTAAAAATATACTGCAAAGAATCCAGCAATTCCGTTTCCAGGTACATTCCCCAAAGACTTGAAAGCAGAGACTCAAACAGATACACCCATGTTCCTAACAACATTATCACAATAGCCAAAAGGTGGAAGCAGCTCCACTGTCCATTGATGGTGGAATGTATGAACAAAATGTGGTGTATACAGACAATGGAATACAGCCCAGCCTTACAAAGGAAGGATATTCTGACACATGCTACAATGTGGATGAACCTTGAAGACATTACACTAAGTATAAGAAGCCAGTCAAAAAGGACGAATTCTGTATGATTCTACTCATATGATGTACATTAAGTAGTCAAATTCATAGAGGCATAAAATGAAGAGGTGGTTGCCAGGGACTGGGGGGAGGGCATAATGGGGAGTTATTGTTCAGTTGGTACAGAGTTTCAGTCTGGGCTGAAAACGTTCCAGAGATGGATGGTGAAGATGGTTGCAGAAACATGTCAATGTAGTTAATGCCACCAAACTATACACTGAACTAATTAAAAGGGTAAATTTTATGTTATGCATATTTTATCACCATATGTAGTGAAATAAAGTATACATTTGTATATATAATAAATATAATATATAATAATACATATAATGATAAATATAAAATATGTTTTATATTTTTATATGAATATATTTCTAGCTAAATATATACATAAATGTATATACTTATATATAAATACATTTTTATTGAGAGCTATATACAAAAATATTACTATATTATATATTATATATGTTTATATATAAATAAAATATTTATGTATCTATTTAGCTAGGAATATATTCATGTATAAATATAAAACATATTTTATATTTATCACAATATGTATTTTAATATATTATATCTATTATATATTTATAATTATATAAATACATATAATTATATATTTATGTATATATAATAAATATCAGATTAATATCATTAACATATTATGTTTATAACATACACAAAATATATAACATATTTGGAAAAGAGAACAGAAGTTAAGTAAATTTATTTGATAATTTTACTCTTCAGCTAGGGTTGATTTCTAGTCCTAGACTTTTTTTTTTTTTTCTTTTTTTTATGAGACGGAGTCTCGCTCTGTCGCCCAGGCTGGAGTGCAGTGGCCGGATCTTAGCTCATTGCAAGCTCCACCTCCCGGGTTCACGCCATTCTCCTGCCTCAGCCTCCCGAGTAGCTGGGACTACAGGCGCCCTCCATCTCACCCGGCTAGTTTTTCGTATTTTTTAGTAGAGACGGGGTTTCACCTTGTCAGCCAGGATGGTCTCGATCTCCTGACCTCGTGATCCGCCCGTCTCGGCCTCCCAAAGTACTGGGATTACAGGCTTGAGCCACCGCGCCCGGCCAAGTCCTAGACTTTAAATACAGATATGCAACTGAATTTCAGCCTGAAGAAGACAGGGTTAAAAATTATACATTTATAAAACATAGTAATTAATAGATTTACCTCTGATCAACATAAAAGTTTTGCCTTAAATTCCAATATGTTATATAACTTCATTTAAATATAGTTAAAATATTAGATGATTAATGTCATATATCTCTTGTTATTTATTGAGTATAGTCAACTTAGAATTTTATTATCCAGATTGAAAATGTTGTTTGACATGGTTGATGACTAGTGGCTTATGTGGTAGGAAAATATTTTACCAGGAACTCTTGACTAGTGGGAAGGCCAGTAAGATGTATTATCAACACTTTAAAATGGTGGTATATTCACAGAGTGCACAGTCTAATAGATGGCTAACAATTTGACAAATATCATTTTTTAAAAATTAAATGCACTGGAATGTCTCCCTATAATGTTTTCCAGAAATCTAGGATTTTTTTTCAGTGATATATGATCCTCTTTGGGCCCTTAGCCAGACCTTTAAAAAATGAACATTAGCTGCAGGAAAATGTTAAATGAAGGCATATTGTGATGAATTTCACTGTCTAGTATTTATTTTAAAGGATTTAACCTAATATACAATACAGTAAAACTTTGCTTTCTCATACATAATGTATTTAAAAATTCAGTCCCTTAGAAAACATTACCAATGAGTTACAGTGAATAACAAATCCATATATACTTAGAGCTAGGATTTTGTCAGTACAGTTTATTTTTTCATAGCTGTTCTGAATGGATATTTTAAACTTAAATGGGTTTCATTTCTCCTCAAATAAAGCATCTTTAGAGAAGAAATTTTTAAGGAACAGATGAAATTTCGTTACCACGCATGTGGTTACACCTTGTCAGAATTTAGGTCCTAAATTTCACCGTGACGTTGATATTTGCACACATTAAAGTGACATTATTTGGCAAAAGAACAAGTATCTAGTTTGAGTTAGTGGTGCACATGGTGGTGACTAACCACGTACTACAAGCTTAAAACAATTTTTAAAATTACTTGCTAATGTGATAAGACCAGGCTCAGGTTTTCCCTAACCTCATTTTCAATTGGCCCTTTTGTTCAGCCAATAGGTGAATAAAAGTTTGCATTTGATAGATGTATTCTTTACTCAAGGACACAAGGGTAAAATATTAGTGGAAATGATTGACTGACACCTTTGTGGACATTAATCCCTTACTTTAAAATTGAGTAGTGTTTCTAGTATAACTGTACTTAGTTTGACTCCAAATCAAGGATTCCATTTACGTGAGTAAACTAACTGGATTGATCTTGTAAAAGTCTATTTCTGGAAGAATTCTGTTCTATAGAATAATTTATTGAGTAAAACGTGATCTTGGAATTTCTCTCAATTTTGCCTATTACTCCTCCTCTCTCAGCCCATCACTTCACATAAATGGAACATTCCAAGCTAAACAAATTCTACCAAATGCTTAGACTTACCCCTCCTTCTTATCCTCACTCTGCAGTGGTGTTCCCCACAGTTAATGAGTCTTCTGGGTGGTGAATTTAGTATTTAACATTTTCCATTTTGATTTTTCTTAAATTGTTATGGGTTGACATTGTTGACAACGCTTAATAATTATTTAAGACGGTTTTGGTTTTGTCTGATCCCTTGAAATTTGAAGACTGTCACAATGTGGCACTGTCGCTATGCAATATATCCAATCGTATCTTCTGTTCTTCAAAGGTCTTTTCTCCCTCTTTCTCCCTTCCTCCCACCCTCCCAATCCACAGAAAACTGTGAAATCTTCATTTGCCCTGTGCCTCACAGGAGCTGTTCTCTCCTAGGTCTCATGGAGCCTTACCCTGGTCATACACAGTCCAGAGATCACAGTAGGGATGGAACCTGCATCCATACTTATTCCACCCTCCTCAGTAGCTTCCTTAACACTGGAAACCTGCCTCTCAAATTTCACCTTCTTCCATACCTCTGAAAGCAAATAACTACTGCCTCAGCAACACAAGATTCCTATATTCTGTTTGGGCTCCATTCTTCATATAGTCAAGTTCAAAATGGCTCATCATTTTTCCTTTTCTTGAAAATGACAGTTCTTTACCACCCATTGCCCAAAGCCTCAAAAGTCTTCATGGCCAATTTTATCCATATTTGGGATGATTACCAGCGGGAGGGCATTTCTCTTAGCAATTACTGCATCATGATCAAAGTTGAGATTTTATAGAATTCTTTAAAATTTTTTAATATAATTTACACATAAAATTCACCTTTATAAAGCATTCAATTCAGTGGTTTTTAGTGTATCCACAAAGTTATGTAACCATCACCACTGTCTAATTCCAAAACGTTTTCAGCATTCCCAAAAGAAACCCCAAACACATTAGCAGTCACTCCCCATCACTTTATCTCCTCAGCCTCTGGAAACTACTAATATACTTCCTGTCTCTATAGATTTGCCTATTCTAGAAATTTCTTATACATTAAACCATACAATATGTGGTCCCTTATGACTGGATTCTTTCATTTAGCATAATGTTTTCAAGGTTTATCCATGTCATAGCATCTATTGATTGGTACTCCATTACTCTTTATTGTGAAATAATATTCCATAGTGTGAATGTACCATATTATTTATCTAGTAATGAGTTGATGGGTATTTAGGCTGTTTCCATTTTGCAACGATTTTGTCTAATGTTGCTATCAACATTCATGTACAAGTTTTGTGTGGATAAATTTTTGAGGAACTATCAGACTGCTTTTCAATGAAGCTATACCATTTTACATTTGCACTATAGTGTTGAGGGTTACAATTTATATATATTCTCACCAGCACTTGTTATGAACTACCTTTTGATGGTAGCCATCCTCGTGGTTGTGTAGTAGGATTTCATTGAGGTTTTGGTTTGCATTTTCCTCATAGCTAATAACAGTAGCAACTTTTCATGTGCTTTTATCTTCTTTGGAGGGCTCTCTATTCAGATACCTTGCACATTTTTAATTTTTTTTTTTTTTTTGCTGAGTTGTAATCATTATTTATATATTCTAGATACAAGACACTTATCAGATATATGATTTGCGAAAGTTTTCTCCCACTCTGTTTGCAGTTTGTTCACCTTTTTTGTCGTGTTTTTTGAGGCACTTAAGTTTTTAATTTTTATGCTATCCAATTTATCTTTGATTATTGCTATTTCTCATTCATTTGGTATCATATGTAAGAAATAATTGACAAATCAATTGTCATCAAGATTTATAATTTCTTCCTATGAGTTTTATAGTTTTAGCTTACATTTAGATCTTTCATCCATTGTGGGGTAATTTTTGTACATGGTGTGAGTTATGGGTACAACTTTTGCATGAGGTGTCTAGTTATCTCAGTAACATTTGCTGAAAAGACTATTCTCCTCATTGAATTGTCTCAACATCTTTGTTGAAAATCAGCTGATCATAATGTAAGGGTTTATTTCTGAGCTCTCAGTTCTATTCCACTGATCTTTATGTCTATCCTTGTGCCAGTACCATACTGTCTTAATTACTGTAGCTTCATAGTAAGTTTTCAAATAAAGAAGTGTGAGTCTGCCAACTTTGTTTTTTGGTTTTTTTTTTTAAGATTGTTTTGGCTATCTGGATCAGTTGAATTTCCATTTGAATTTTAACATCAGCTTATCAGTTTTTGCAAACAAAAGCTATAATTTTCATAGGGATTATGCTGAATGTGTAATATGCAATTGGAGAATATTGCTATCTTAAGAATATTAAGTCTCTCCATTCATGAATGTCTTTTCATTTATTTAGGTCTTTAACTTCTTTCAACAATGTTTCATGGCTTTCAGAGTGGAATTTTCTGGCTTTTTTGTTGAATTTATTCCTAAGTATTTTTTGCATGTTATTGTAAATGAAATTGTTTTCTTAATTTCATTTTCAGTTTGCTCATTGCCACTATATAGAAATACAATTGGAATTTGTATATTGATCTTGTATGCTGCAGCCTTGCTGAAATTATTAATTCTCATAGCTTTTAGTAGATTCCTTAGGATTTTCTATCTACAAAGTTATGCCATTTTCAAGTAGAAATGGATATACTATGCCTCATTATTATTAGAAAAAAAGGACCAACTTCCTAACAATGTGCCTATATCCTACCTTTCCTGGCATAAGTGTAAATCTCCAGTTCTTTTCCTGCTGCTCTCCTTTTGAACTCTATTATCTGGGCAGATTGAATTTATTTTAGTTTTTTGAAAGTGCAATACAATTAATCCTCATTATTGACAATAATTCTATATTTGCAAATTCGCTTACTGGCTGACATTTATTTGTAATTCAGAAGTCAGTACTCTGGTGCTTTCAAAGTCATTCACCAACATGCTCAGAGCAGTGAAAAACATCAGTCACCTGAAGTGCATGTTCCCAGCTGCAGATGAAAGAGATGATGTCCTGTCTTCTGGTTTCAGCTCTCGTACTGTAAACAAATGTCCTTTGTGTGGTCTATTTGGTGTGACTTTTTTGCACATTTGTGGGTTTTGTGAGTGATTTTGCTACTTAAAATGATTCCCAAACACAGTGTTGAAATGTTGCCTATCATTCCTGATACCGTTTAGCTGTGTCCCCACCCAAATCTCATCTTGAAGTATAATTCCCATAATCCCCACGTATCATGGGTGGAACCCAATAGGAGGTAATTGAGTCACGGGAGTGGTTACCTTTATGCTGCTCTTCTCATAATAGAGAGTGAGTTCTCACGAGATCTGATGGTTTTGTAAGAGGCTTTTCTCCCTTTGCTTGGCACTTCTCTTCCTGCCACCATGTGACAAAGGGTGTGTTTGCTTCCCCTTCCATCGTGATAATAAGTTTCCTCAGGCCTCGCCAGCCCTGCAGAATGGTGAGTCAATTAAAACTCTTTCCTTTGAAAATTATTCTCTCTAGGGTATATCATTATTAGCAGCCTGAAAACAAACTAATACAATTCCTAAGAGCAAGAAGACTGTGATGCACCTTATGTAGGAAATACTTGTGCTAGATAAACCTTATTTAGGTATGAGTTATAGTACTGTTGTCTGAGTTCGATGTTAATGAATCAACTGTATATTTAAGTGTCTTTAAACAGAAACATTTCATCAACTAAAGTTATGTATTGCTTGGTTAATGAAATATTGTGACCAGAGACTTGTAGGAGCATACCTCTGTGTTTTCCCTAGTGGCAATGATTTAGTATTTGCTAATACAGTGTTCAAGGAGACTTTTTAGAACATAACTACTACAAATAACAAGAATCTTCTGTAAGTAAAATGATAATAATGACAATAGAAAGATAGCTAAAATTTACTGAGTGTCAACTATGGACCAGGAACTATGTAAACAATTTATAGGCACTATGTTGTTTAATTCCCATTATTTTATTTAACTCATGAGACATATTATTATTAAGCCCATCTCTTAGATAAGTGACATTAATGTTAACACATAACACAAAATTTCATTAGAGAGAGAGTTACAGTATCTAACACTGTAATTATTCATTACCTATAAGCCTTCTGTGATTTGTGATGGGGAAGATGAGGGTATAGGGAGGAGGATTATGACTATCCTCAAAAGGAAAATGCCCTGATAGCCAGTTAAAAAAAGATGGAACAATAAATACACAACTTTCATAGCATAATCTTATATTTCACTTAGAATTCTGTCCCAGAGCTCTGTTAATTGCAATTGCAGAAACCTACATAGAGCTTCCCATTGAGTTGGGGAAGGGAGAGTTGGGAGCCAGGTTAGCCCAGAAAAAATAGGCCAGTCCTTTCCTAAGAAATATGAAGGCCACAAACAAACTTCAATTGATGAGACTTCACTTTTTAAATTCAAAACAGCCTGTTGATTTAAAGATATATGCTTCAATTTCAAATTATGAGAAGGTATGTTTCTTCTTTAAAAAAATGAGGGAAATTGTCTCTAGGAAGGAGAAAGAAAGGAATCAGTATTAAATCTCTATGGAGATTAAGCAACATTTTTGTTGAAAGACAAAATAAAAGTCTTTGGTACCAACAAGAACCAATCACTTAGAGAGAAAAGAACTTGAATAGCTCCAGTTAACTTGACTTAGCAGATCTTGGTTTGAGGCCATCTCTGCTATTCTTGACTTAAAGAAAGAAAAGAATCCACTGAGATTAAAAACTACTGTGGAAACTGTGGTCTTTGTTGCAATCCAAGAGAGTAACAGGTCCCCCCAAAAAAAGAGATGAAAACAAATGACTTCTCAATTGCATATTCTTTCTGTAGAAATGAACAAAAATAAACAACATAAGAGTTTCATTAGGGGGCCTCAATACTCAGATCTAACACTGTTGAACATACAGAAAGAAGCAAACACTTTTACTGGTATTAGAAACATATTCGACAGAATTTAAAGTCCTGGATATTTTATGCTATTTAATTTATTTCTCAATTCTCTGCCATATTTTTTAACTCGTCAGAAGGATTTCTAAAAAACACATTCTAGTTTAGGTGCCTACCATTTCTTTTATTTAAAATTGTGTAATTTATATTATAATTATATTTTCAAATGTTTTGAGGCATTCATGATTGGGACTATTTCTACAGTTCATGCTGTCATACATTTGAAGAGAAGTACCTAACAGTAATATATGACAGGAATTCATCAACTGTTTATGAAATAAATGAATGAATGAGTAAACGAATGAATGAATTAGTATAGGAAGTTGTTTTCCTTAAACAAAAGTAATTCTGCTATGAATAATGTTAATTAATTAAAGCTTTTGTATTTAGTGTTGGAACTACGTTGACTTGCATTGAGTGTATGTTGACTAAATTGTTATAGTCCTATTGGTAACACTTCACTGTTCAGAGTCTCTACAGAGTGAAAGTTCTATATGCATGTGATGCTCACTAACTTTCTTCCCTTTTCAGCTCCTCTCCTGGTGAACTCTTTTTGTTTTGTTTGGTTTTTTAAGACAGGGAAGGTCTCGCTCTGTCGTCCGGGGTGGTACAGTGGCACAGCTGTGGCTCACTGAAGCCTCGATCTTCTGGGCTCAGACGATCCTTTCATCTCAACCTCCTGAGTATCTGGGACTATAGGTGGACGTTCCTGTCCCTGGCAAATTTATTTTTAATTTTGTTTTTGTAGAGACAGGGTCTCACTATGTTGTTCAGGCTGGTCTCAAACTCGTGGCCTCAAGTGATCCTCCCGCCTCGGCCTCCCAGAGGTGCTTGGATTTCAGGTATGAGTCTCCATGCCCGGCCTCCTAGTAAATTGTTAATAAAGAATTAACCATTCTTTATTCAGACCTACACCACACCACCAGCAAGGAGAGCGAGATACAATTCTGGATTATTAGAAAGAGTTTAATTAAACTCTATGAAACTTGGAATGACATCAAATTTATTTTCAGTGAAATTTAGCTCTGGGTAAATTGTGAAAAAAGGGAAGTTTATTTTTAGCCCTTACCCTCCAGATTTCCATTTTATGTCCCAGAATCTCTTTCTTCCATTGTCTGCTTGCACTTGCCTTGATCCAGGCCCTTTAAAGGACGCATGAGCTACTTTCTAGAGGCAACTGCATCGACAACAGCTCTTCATCTGGGCCTAATGTGAGCTGTCTTGTGCCCAAAACTCTTTCAGATTCTCTAGCATCTTCCCATCTATATCAAAACTTTCTTCTGAGTTCCATAGTGTTAAGACCCCATTCTCTGCTTTTCAAGGGGATTGCTCACTAGTCTGATGAACTCAGCCTCTTTTATGTGATATTCAGATGAATACATTTTGAAAGAAGTCTTCCCTTACCCCTTTGTAAAAATGATTTTATTGAATAATAACATATAGTCAGAAAAAATGAATTAGTCATAAGTATATGATTCAATGAAGGTGAATACACACAAATAAACAGTACCCAAATTAAGGAACAGAACATTACCAACAGCCCTTTTCTAAGCACTATTGCCCCAAAAGTATGTATTATTCTGACTTCTCACAGCATATTGTCCATTTTTATACTTCACTTGAATTGAATTATATATACATAATATATATATATTTAATGATATATGTATATACTCTTTTGTGCCTGACTTCTTTTAACACTATGCTTGTGAGATTCCTTTATATTGTTTCATGTGTTTGTGAGGAATTCTCATTGTGAATATAACATTCCATTGTGTGAATATTCCACAATTTAATTTATTCATTTTATTGTTTATTGGCATTTGGGTAGTTTTCTGTTTCAGGATATTATAAACAGTGCCATGAATATTCTTCACATGTTTTATTTGTTTGTTTATTTTGTTTAGTGTTTTGGTGAACTTAACATTGCATTTCCGGTGAATATATACATAGAAGTGGAATTGTCTGCTCATAGAGTACACATATTTTCAGCTTTAGTAAAGATTTGCAAAACATTCAAAGTTTTCCAAGCTAGTTAACCAATATATACTCCCTGTAGCAGGATGTTAGTGTGTCTGTTTTTTCAAAATCCTCCCCAACACTTGTTATTGTTTGCCTTTTCCTTGTAGTTGTTTTTGTGTATATATAGTAATGTCTCACTATAATTTTAATTTGCTGATTGTTATTATGCTGATGGCAATGAAATTGAGCATTGTTGATGTGTTTCTTGGCTGTCAATGTACCTTCTTTTGAGGTACCTCTTGAACACTTTTGTGTATTTTTCTATCATTGTCGTTTTCTGGCTAATTTATAGACATAATTATATTTGAGAAAGGAGCTTTAATGGTGAGAGGATGGTGGTAAGAAAGGTGTATAAAGCCTGGGAAAGATGTCGAGGAACATGGCTGTTTCTATTTCTAGGTACTTTCCTGTGTCTCAGCCTTACTGTGTACTTTTAGGTAACACAGGAACACGACTCCTGCCTTTAGCCACATACGTCATTTGGACCAATATCCTACCTTAGAACTGACATTGGTCATCCCAGTTGCACATTTATGTTTATTTTTTATCTTAAATTGGGACTGAGAAAAATCTGATTCGAAGTCAAGATTCTGCTGAGTTGGCATCAAATATCAAAATCCAACTGGAAAAAAATTGCAGAGAACTAGAACAAGTGAGGGTAGAGTGGAATAAACATCTCAGCCTTAGCTGTCATGTCTCTTGGCCACGGATACCACTATGGTAATGTTATCCTATGTGAGTGGTCACAGTAACCAAAAGCACAGCCTCACTGAAAGGCATCCAGAGGAATGAATTAGCCCACAGCGTTTGGACCAGCTGGAGAAATTTTCCCAGCAGTGCTCCTCCAAAAAGAAGGCAAGCAGCAATACAGAGAATAACAATAATGCCAAACTATGAATGCTTTCAGCTGTATTTTCCATTTTTCTAAAACTTCTTACTTAGTCATGGGCCTACTATAACTTCCTAGGTTGAAAACCAACTTTTAATTCAATTTGTATAATGGCTAGCACATTATACAAATACTTGGAAAGGTGCTTGCAGGAATGCCGATTACTGATCATTGCAGTTCTTCCTGATTTAATTAACCCCAGACTCCCGGTCTTTACGCCTATGTATTTTTTACATAGTACCATCAATTCCACGGCAATTTTTTTTTTTTTTTTTTTGGTTTTGGTTTTTGTCTGTTTTTCTGTTCTCTAATATTGTGAGCCCACCACTACCTGACCACAGTGAGCCACCTCCCAGAGTTTTTTAACATTTCATCCCCAGAGTCTCATGGACCTGGATTTGAATCTATGCTCTGTTTCCTACTTAGCAGAGTGAGTTGACTAAGTGACTGAACCTACCTAAACCTTAGTTTCTTCACCTGTAAAATGGGCTAAGGATAGCATCTATCTTTTAGAGTTGTCAGGTTTAAAAGAGATTAACCATGTAACTCACGGACTAAGCACAGAATCAAGTTGGCTAATATTGCTGCATACTTTACTATATACAAATTACAACACAGCTTTAACACATGGCCTTTATCTGTAAACTTTGCTAGAATTTTGGTAGTAGTATTCTTCATCTACTTGTTCTTTAGTCATTGATCTTTTTAGAATCAGAACTTAGAAAAAGTAACTTTTTATCTCTACATTAGATTTAGAGAAATCAATAAATCGATCTGTGCATCCTAATTAATAGGTGAGCAGAATTAATAAGAAAACTGCCTCACACGAGTTCCCACGTGGCATAAATGTACATGAAATCCTTTAAGTACTCAAGGAATCAGAGAGGCAACATTTTGCCAAAAATACCCAAGATGTAAACCTAAGCCAGCAATGGACTATAAACACAACAGGGTGTGGACTAAGTATGTGTATTTTTATCCTTGTGTTTCCCCTTTTTGTTCACTTTCCTCTCCTGGAGTCCTCAGCTGTCCTGCTGATCCTTCTTGGTTTCCATTTATCTTCACCATGACACTTCTCCCAGCCTTATCCTTCCCAGGCCAGTCAAACACTGTATTTCCCTATCTCACATCTTTATTGTATGATACATTCTTAAAATGTGACCCACTTTGATTTCACATTGGAAAGAGAAAGGTCCCATTGAGTTAGCTTTAAAGATTTTGGAACCACCTGTCTAAAGATATGTTCATGAGAACAAGAAAATCTTGATTGGACTCAAAGGAACCAACTCTGAATGGTGGGATTTGGAGAATCCTTTACAGAACTGCAAGTGAGACCATCTGGGGAAAGTGCATTTTTTAATAGATCAAATCATTCAACCTATCAATGACTATATAGCCCATGGCAATCCTAGTCCTGATTAAACATATCCACTTGCACATAAACATAGGTACACACACACACAGCATATTTTGTGTGAGTTCATTGAAATGCTAATACTTTTTCACTACCTGTAATTATGTCTGCTAACATGACTGCCATCTCACCCTCCCCGCCATGACTTGAAAGTTGTTAGGGAACACTATCTGAAAGACAGCCATATTTGCACACCCATGATAAGCTGGACCTGAAAAGTAATTATCCTGGATTAGCACAGGCCCTCTCTGATGCTAACTTAGCAGCCAGATCCAGGCATGCAATTGCTTCCTGACCCTCAGTTACACTTCACAGAAAACCTGGAGAAATCTGAGTAGAGCAGTCCTTATGCTATTCGTTTAATTTACTTACCATGTATAGCCCTGGCCTCAGTTGGGAAATAGATTTATTTAGTCACTAAGAAATTGATCCAACCTAGGTACATATTAGGCAACAACTAAATGCTTATTCATTGGTTGGCAAACAAGCAACTTTAAAAGGTGAGAAGAGGAAAATTAACACTAATGCTGCAGTAGGCCTTAGAAAGAAATCACTGACCTGGATCCCCTTTTTCTGCATATCAGGAAACTGAACACACAGAGATTAAATGACAACAAATGGTGACAGAAGTGAAACTTATACCCAGAATTCTAGTGTAGTACTCCTTCTATTATGATTGCTGGTCTGTGTGTCAAAGAGAAAATACTAAGGGCAAAAGACACAGTTCGATGCTAAAGCTATAAAACGTCATCACCAATCATTAGGAAGAACTGCATAGCTCATTGATAGATACATATCTTAAAATATATGTCACTCTTCTGACTCTGTGGCTGGATAATGTTTATAATAGCCTCTACTATTACACAGTTTCCATTTATGTATTTCATCTTTGCATCTCTATTTACCAAAAAAAAAAAAAAAAAAAAAAACCAAATTTATTTGTTTCACAGCTGGCTTACAATTGGATGATGAGATAAACCTAAATGTGATTTAGTGGCAGATAACCATAAAACAGTCATCACCCCCAGATTCACTTTGCTCTTTATGTATACCAGTAATACAACAACAACAACAAAAAGTTTGGAGCAAAAGTTTCTCCGTGATCGAATTGGAGAATAGAAGAAGCTGTCTAATAGTATTACAGAGAATGCCTACAGTGAGAAAATTGAGGGAATAAAACATGAAGTAATTTATCTAGTGTTAACACAAGGTTATTTATACTAAAGTAGTAAAGAAGAGCTTGAAAACTTGAGAACACGGTGGAAGTAACTTTGGATGACACATTGAAGTCAACCAATTTACATATTATTTATTCTTTTATGCTCTTTATTCTGCCTTTTGTAAAGCAGCAATTCATTGTCTGATGCCAGCACATTGCACTTAGTTTAGCACTGTTAACTGTATTAAACTTAGTTTAGATCTTAGTTTAGCACTTATATCTGCTCACTGATTTCGAATTCCTGGACTTCGATATTATGTTACTTTCCACTTGGATTCAAGGGTGCTAAAATTCTGCTATAAATCACTATTCAATTAAAAACTGATATATGTTAACCTTCTAGTAGGAAACAAAATTGAAGCATTGCAATCACTGAGAGAATATAGCCCTGCTGTCCTCTTGCACCCTTTAGAGAGGAAGTGAATCACTCCTAACCCACTCTCTTATAAATCAGACAATTCAGAGGACCAAGAGGCATTAGTCTTGCCTCTTCTAGGGAGGTTCACATTTTCCAGTGAACACGAGAGTGATCAGTCACAATCAGGCACAGATGGAATTCCCAGGGCATGTGCTCCCGGCTGTACTTAACCAGAACAACTTTTGCCCTTGTCCTGGGTATACTACCATTCAAAATGACTGTATTAAAACTGAAGATGGTTAGAAATGAAATGGACAGAGTCAAAACAGGCTGCTTCAAATGAGAGCAACCCAAAGCATGGAAATTATGGGTATGGGAAAAATGTTTTCTTGGTTTATTTGATTAACACTTTGCCACTGAGAAGAATTTTCCTTTGAGGTTTTTTATTCTGGGTAGTTTTTAATGTAATTGGTTTAAGTGATACTTTACTTAAATATATCTTAAATCTGCCACTAACTATAAAATTTTCATGTTCAGTCCAATTGCCTTCAAAGTTATCCAAAATGCTTATTCCCAAGTGACACCTATCAGTATCCAGCTGTGTTCTTGATGGAGACTGACATCTGAAACCAACGATTAAAGTTACCCAATGCCAGGACTCTTTAAAGACTAAAGGGCTTTACAGTACCTATCAAAGCAACTCATAACCAACTTGTAACATTATTGCTTCTATAAGTGTGCTGGGAGGATTAATTTCTTGACACTCATTTAGTGTTATAGAAATAATAATCTGCAGAGCCAAAAGGTCATTCTTTGCCAAATCAGTACATTCAAAGTAGTAAATTTCAATGAAAAACTTAAAGTATCATTAAATATTTGGATATTTTATATGTATTCTCTAATCATCCTAGCCTCTTCTCTCATCTATGTGACATCAATTAAGAGTTATTAAATTTAAAACTTGAACCAAAGTAGCATAAAAGCCAATTGTTTTATGAATACTGAGCCCTTAATAACTTTCACTTTGTACACACACACACACACACACACACACACACACACACACACAAAGAAGTACCCCCTCCCTCCCTCAAGAAACACTGCTATTCAGATTAAGGTATATCAGAGCAATACTGTTGCTCCATGATATAGAACTCTCAAAAGGTAAACAATCATGACTACCCCAAAATACAGGAGCGGTGGCTTCAGGGAAACGTAAGAAAGTATCAACACTATCAAGTTCTAAATTTGAGATTGGATCCATTTATTTATGTAACAAACATTTACTTGTTTGTTACAAATAGGTTTTTTGGTACCTACTATGTACCAGGTCCTGAGCTAGTGTTAAATGACTATGGGTTATGGTTTCTGTCAAAAGAATTATTCGTAAAAGTGGGAAGTGGATATTCTTAGCTATGACTGCAACTAGAATCAGCATCTAACTACTGTATGTAACGCTACTTCCAGCTCCTTCTACCTTCTACTAATTGGGCAGCCCCCTTTCCAACTCCTCTTTCCCTTGATATGAAACCATAAAGATAAATTACCAGGACCACACAGAATAGATTAGAGAGATCTGAAGACACTTAATAATGAAATTGGGCAATGCAATTGTTGGACATAATATATCATCTTTCATTACAGTTAAGGTGTTGAGTATCTGGCAGATGTCCAATATGATTCCCAATTACTGAAAAGTTTTTTGAGGGGACTGTAAAAAGTGTAATACACTTACGAATCTCACTTCCAAATTATAAACACAAAAATGACATAAATAGCATAAAAATCCCTGGAATAAATGTTGAAATACAAACTAATTTGGACAAAGAACCACTCATTTTTTGGTATTGCTTTTGCTTTTTTTTTTTGTTTGTTTTAGGAGCTAAATTCTTTCTGTATCAAAGATTATATTTTAGATAATAGAACTGAAGGTTTTCTTTTGACATAGATACTAACTGATATCTAGCTGGAAAACAGAATAGGATAAATGGCACATTGAAGGTTTGGTATCAAACAGGGTACTGGAATAAAGAATAGACATATAATATTTTTGAGTATCTAAAGGGAGAAGTGTTCAATTAAGTATTTAACCTTTTAGGTGATATTAAGCCATTCTACTTTGTAAAATGCCAAGTAAACATTCAGAAGAATGTTTTAAGGTTGTGTGCATGAACAACTCTATGCAGGTGAATTTCAGGATGTAAATTGAAAGGTAGACTTAGCAGAAAGCACCACAAACAATACTTTGGGATGTCTTCTAAATTATGGGTTACAACCCCGGAGAAATAGCTATTGTAATGAGATGCTTTCCTGAGGACATTGGCCCAAGACATTGGCCCAAGACTGGTGAAACGATCACAAAGTATTTTGCTACTTCTTGACATTGTTAAGAAATACATTAGAAACTTAAGAGAAATGGTTGCTATAGCCTTGCTCAGAATTATGGTTCACCTGCATCTAGAATGTGATAAGAGTTTTGGTGACCACACTTCATGAAAAATCTTAGGGGATTTGGGAAGATCCAAACAAAAGGCAATCGTCTTTAAGGAGTTTTATGTGTATTCATTTCTTTATTTTATACAACAGTTGAAGCTCTTCAGTTTCCTCAGAAGAAAGTTCCAGAGGCCTTGTAGTAAAAATTAATCAAGTAATAAAGTCATGAGGAAGCATTTAAGAATATTACAAAGAGGGAACAGTCTTTGCAAGAAAGGAAGATTTTTGAAAGTACAGATTAACTCACATATAAGAATGGGTTATTAAAAAAAACTAGAATTCTGGGGTCAAATTAATAGGCAGAGAAGGTTGTTCTGTTTATTAGGCCATCTCAGATCTCAGGTTATATAGTAATTTTTAAAACGAGGAAATTCACAGATACTCATTTTCAAAATGGTGTGCAATCCTTGAGAATATAAAATTCTCATAAGTACTAAGTTGAATGATCCCTTATGAGTTTTAACTTGAATATTTACTCGTATGTTACCACTACTTTAACAGATATACTAATGACATTAACATAATAGATTTAACGTTGAATGTTTTAAGAGATCTAAGTGAAATGTGGATTGAAAAAATATTATCTTTTATGTTTGGTCAAGAGAGGCACCAAGGTACAATCTGCAGACTTCATAACAAGTAGTAAAGTTAAACTGGGAGTTAATCTAACTAGTTACTCATAGTACACAGACCGGTGATAGCTATGAAAAGCGAACTTTTTCATATAAGCACACACTTCAAAGTTACAATGAAATGAAAAAGAAACTGGAGCAGGTTTTTATTTGTTTTGAAATACAACCCTCAATGAGGCATTGTTTGCACATTGAACTAAATGTATAAACAGTGCTGTTGTGGGTTTAATTTGTGAAATGTGTGTGAGCTTTGATGAGCTGCAGTGTTTGCTATTTGGAAATAGAAAACTACTTTTAATTTTACTCATCTGAGAATTGACCCAGACATATAGCCTGTGTAAGAGTAAATGAGGCCCAGATTAAAATGGCATTAAAAAGCTTATACTAAGGAGAAACAAAACACAGCTTATTGCAGAATTGGAAACTACTGGTTTTAGCAACCGACTGGATGAACAGGGCCAAGGAATAAATGCACTTAGTTCTAACTTTAGTGACTGGCACCCATTAATATAAAGGAACTTAGGGAGAGGAGTATCTTGTCTTAGGGAGGGTGGAGACAGACAACCATTCCTGTTTTTGTTATATTGAATTGTACATATTTCTAAGCATAAATAGTCTTCATGATCTCAGGCCAGGTTCAAATGACACCTCCTTCATTCCTTCAGTTGGAAGCAAATTCTCTCTGCTCTGAACTAAAACAACATGTTTGTCAATGTTTCTCTTTAGGAGCTCAACACTTTCTCCCCCATGTAATGACAATTTTTAAATGTTCAATTTTCTGCTCTAGACTAAAAGTTTCTGGAAGACACGCACTAGGCATGGTTCATCTTTGTACTTCCTTATTACAAATAAAGCATCCTTGAATGCTAAGAGCAGAATGCTAAGGAGTATCCACCTTTAAATGGCCAGAGAAGATTTAAGTAAAAAGACAAAGAAAGTGTGGTCAGGAATCTGGAGTTGACTGAGGCCAGAGCAGACCCACAGAAGCCAAAGGAGAAGAGAATTCCAGCATGAGGTTTGTCAGCAAAGAACTGGTCCTCAAGTAGGAGAACTGAGAAAAGAATTTGCCAGGGAAAGAAGAGAGAAATTTGATATCTTGAAACCCAGGATGGAAACTAGGAAATGCATTGCCACCAGGTCCTCAAGTTCCTCTGGACTGGTGTCCCAGGTGGCTTCCCCCCTGGCAGTTAAAAACAACTTTTTGGTAATAGGGCCAATTTTGGGGAAAAAAGTATTAGATGTTTATGGGTTTCTTTTTTTATAAATTCAAAATTAAAATAGCTTCCTTGACTCTCATGGGGACAAATAATCTATTTTTATAATTTAGATTGCCTGCTGATTTGTTTTTGTTTTCTTTTTCTTTTTCTCTCAGAGGTTTTATTCCAAGATATGTTAAGTTCCAAATAGTCCAACTTCACTTGATAGCTCAGATGAGGGAGATTATAAATGTGAACATTCTCAAGGAATGCTCCTAGTGTAGGTAGATGAGGTAGCCATAGGTGTCAGTTGCTGTTAGTCCATTGTCTCTACACTTGGTGATGGTGCATGGGCTTTGCAGTGCATCATGGGTTAGGTGGTATGATGGTGGCAGATGTTGACACTCCAAGAGCAGACAGAGCATGGCAATACAGGGACTCAAGGCAGGGAGTTTTCGTATTTGGAGTGCCTGGACTCAGATGGTGGAGCTGGCATTTGCAGAGGAGTTTTGCATTTCCTCTGTTCTTGTAGACAGAGGGAGGAAGAGGTCTGTAAGGGACTTGTAAATTTATTCTTAGGTGTGCGGCAACTATAGGGTATATAATCAGAGGAAATTTTAAGCTTTAAAAGTAGGTGTAGAAGGTGAGGCTTTGGAAACCAGGAAACTGCTATTCCAGATGCCAGCAGGTAGAGTCCTCTAGGGCAGGAGCTCAGACTGGCCAAGTGGCAACACAGTCTCCCTTGGGAAGGCTGTCCCCATTCTCTCACTCTTGGATACCTGGGTAGACCACTGCTTATCTGAACATTAATGAGAAAGAAAAATGCTACACCAGTGTAACCACTCAAATACTCAGGTGAGGCAGAACTGAGGAGCAATAAAACAATGGCCTCCCTAATTTCATCTCACATGTGTATATATCACTTTATAAATTAAAAAGTCTCATTTCATCTTGAAATAGCATCTTTAGGGATCATCTTCTCATTTCAGATGGGTAGCTATGGCTCACTTTAAGTTAAATTGCGTTAGCAAGACACTGCAGCTGGAATGAGCTCACTTGGTTCAACACAATAATAATGAGTGCTTATTATGTCCCCAGCCCTAGGCAAAGCACTGTAAATAGAGAGAGGAATTAAAGGCAGCCAACCCTAATCCTTCTTGTCTTAGTCTGTTTTGTGTTGCTATAACAGAATAGCTGAGACTGTGTAATTTATAAAGAAAGGAAATTCACTTCTTACTGTTCTAGAGGCTGGGAAGTCCAAGAGCATGGCAGCAGAATCTGGTTGGCTACTGCTGACGGCCTTCTTGCTGTGTCATAACCCTGGTGGAGGGCATCACATGACAAGAGGGCAAGAGTGTGCTTGTTAGCTCAGGTCTCTCTTTCTCTTCTTATAAAGCCACCAGCCCCATCATTGGGGGGCCCCACCCTTATAATCTGATCTTATCCTAATTATCTTCCAGAGAACCCATTGCCAATCAACATAGGAATTTGGGGATTAAATTTCCAACACATGAAATTTGGGGATATACATCAAACCATAGCATTCTGCTTCTGACCCCCAAAATTCATGCGTTTCTCACACATAAAATACGTTCATTTCATCCCCATAGACCCAAAGTCTTAATTCATTCCAGCATCAACTCAAAAGTCCAAAGTCCAAAGTCTCATCTGTGAGCTTGTGAAATCAAGACAAATTATCTAGTTTCAAGACATAATGGTGGAACAGGCATAGGGTACACATTCCTATTTGAAAAGGAAGAAATTAGCCAGAAGAAAGAAATAACAGGCCCCAAGTAAGTTTGAAAACAAGCAGAGCAGACATTAAATTTTTAAGTTGAAAATAATTCAGCCTTAAATGAATTATTTGACCCCATGTGCTACTTCCTGGACACACTGAGGCTGGGGGTGTGTTCTTAATGCATCAGGCCACCCCACTCCTGTGACTTTGCTGGGCTCAGCCCACATGACTGCTTTCACAGATTGGAGTCACACACTGATTCCTGAAACTTTCCTAGGCAGGCAAGCATTGAATGTTTGCCAGTGGCCCCACAGTTCTGGGGTCTTGAGGGTGGCTCCAACTCTGACCCTACACCTCCACTCAGCATTGCCTTATCGAGGTCTCTCAGTACACTCTGCCCCTGTGACAAGTCTCTGCTTGGGCACCCAGGCTTTTCTATACATCCTTGAAATCAAGGTGGAGACTGCTATGGCCCCACAGCTCTTGCATTCTGCACACCTGCAGAATTAGCATCATGTGGACACTGCCAAGTGTTACTGCTTATACCCTCTGAAGCAGCGGTATGAGCTGCATCTAGGCCAGTGGTATGAGCTGCATCTGGGTAGCAGGAGCTCTGAGCTCATCCTGAGAAACTATTCTGCCCTTGTTGGCCTCTGGGCTCTCGGGTAGGAAGGGCAGCTTTAAAGATCTCTGAAATACATTTGGGCTGTTTCTCCCATTGTCCTCATGAATAGCCTCTGGCTCCCTTCTAGCAGTCTTAATTATTTTGTTTGTTTGTTTGTTTGAGGTGGAGTCTAGCTCTGTCATCCAGGCTGGAGTGCAGTGGTGAAATCTCAGCTCACCACAACCTCCACCTCCCAAGTTCAAGTGATTCTCCTGCCTCAGCTTCTTGAGTAGCTGGGATTACAGATGCCCACCAGCATGCCTGGCTAATTTTTGTATTTTTAGTAGAGACAGGGTTTCACCATGTTGCCCAGGCTGGTTTCGAATTCCTGACCTCAAGTGATTTTCTCGTCTCAGCCTCCCAAAGTGCTGGGATTACAGGCGTGAGCCACTGTGCCCAGCCCTCTAATTGTTTTTTATATTTTGAGGCTGCAAATTTTCCAAATTTGTATGTTATTCTTCACCCTTCATTATAAATTCTGTCTTTAAACCATCTATTTGCTCTGAATCTCATTGTAAGTGGCCAAAAGTCACCAGGCAGCATCTTGAACATTTTGCTGCTTAGAAATTTCTTCTGCCCGAAATCCTAGTGCATTGCTTTTAAGTTCCACCTTCCATAATGCCCCAGAACATGAACACAATACAGTCAATGTCTTAACTACGTCATAGCAAGGATGACCTTTGCTCCAGTTTTCAATACTTTGTTCCCTGGTTCCATCTGAGGTCATGTCAGATTTGCCTTTATTGTTCATACTTCTAGGACCATTCTGGTCATGACAATTTAAGTAATCTCTAAGAAGTTCCAGAATTTCTCCAGTCTTCTTTTATTCTGAACCCTCACCAGAATCTCCTTTAATGCTCCATTCACAACAACATAAGCTTTTTATAGCCTGCTCCTCCAAACTCTTTCAGCCTCTGTCCATTACCTAGTTTCAAAACCACTCCCACATTTTCATGTATTCATTATTAGCAATGGACCCACTTCTCAGTACCAATTTTCTGCCTTACTTTGCTCTAACAGAATACCTAAGACTGGGTAATTTATTAAGAAAAAATGTTATTTGGATCACTGTTCTGGAGTCTGGGAAGCCCAAGAGAATGGCACAAGTATCTGGTTGGCTTCTGCTAAGGGCCTTCTTACTGCCTCATAGCATGGCGGAGGACATTCATTGACAAAGAGGGCAAGAGTGTACTGGTCAACTCAGGTTTCTCCTTTTCTTCTTATAATGTCACTAGTCCCATCATGGGAGCCCCACCCTAATAACCATATCTAATCCTAATTATCTCCCAAAGGACCCACCTCTAATCAACATATGAATATGGAATTTAAGTTTCCAATATATGCAACTTGAGGCACACATGCAAAACCATAGTACTTTCCCTCTGCCTTTTTCTAATCCAGTCATCTCTCTTGTAGATGTAAAGCTTTCTGTCTCAGTGGATTGTGCTCAAGCTCCCCTCTGGGCCACACACCCCAATCTTTCTATTTTCTCTTTTGAACTTAAAGACTGCTTTTGATATTATATTATAAAGTTGAAATTGCTTATCACAGATCTCAAATTATAGTACATAAGCAGACCACTTCATCTCTGCTAATGTGGAATAGTGAAAAACAAAACATGGAATTGTAGAATACAAAAGAGAGACAATAAGCTTAGAGGTATAGCAAATTGCCCAAAGGGCTACATGAGTTGGCATTCTCTTGAAACAAATTAAATACCAGAGAAGGTTTCTCATCACACTAAATGTTTGCTGCTGTATTGGAATTGGGTTATAAACTGGAGAATTTAGACATCCTTCACTTAAGCATCTATTTTTTTTTTAAAGAAGGACCGGCAAGAAGGTCCTTACCAGATGCAGCCCCTTGATCTTGGATTTCTCAGCCCTTGTAATAAATAAATTACTTTATAAATTACCAAGTTTCAAGTATACTTTTATAAGCAACAGAAAATGGACTAAAACAGATGAGAGGATGCAGAGTATGATCAGCTTGAGATGCTACCTTGACCTGCAAGTGAAGATAACCAGGATTCTGGGAAGGACATTCATGTTCTCAAGCCACCAATTTAGAGGTGAAAGAAGAGATTACAGGATGAATCAAAGGAGACAGCATTGTGAGGAAAGAGAAGAGAACCTGTGTCTAAGTCCATTTTTGAGTGTCATTAAGTAAAAAGAGTCTAGGGGCACGGGCTCAAGCCTGTAATCCCAGCACTTTGGGAGGTCAAGATGGGAGGATTGCTTAAGAGCAGCAGTTTGAGACCACAACAGACAGCAGAGTGGAACCCTGTCTCAGAAAAAAAAAAAAAAAAAAAAAAAGGCCAGGTGTGGTGGCATGTGCCTGTAATCCCAGCTATTTAGGAGGCTGTCCAAGAGGTTGAGGCTGCAGTGAGTTGTGATTCTGCCACTGTACTCCAGCCTGCATGACAGTGAGACTCTGTCTCAAAAAATAAAAATAAAAAGACAGAAAGAAATGAAAGAAGAAGAAAGAAGAATCTCTTTAGAATCTCCAATAACAGCAGTCATAGGGAATTGTGAAAGTTGAAAAGGGAATTAACAGAAGACTACTGTCAATAATATCAAATGCTTCTTGGACATCAAAGATGTTGAAGATTCAGGAATGACTAATAGGGGACCACTGATGATACCTTAAAGAGAGTAGTCTCAGTAAAGGAACAGGAGCAAAAGTAAAATTTCTAGGATTAGGAAGAGTCACAAAGTAGATGCACTGAGGGCTGATCACTTTTTTTGAGAAAGTTGGTGGTGGAATAAAGGAATCAGGTGAACAGGAAAAGTCATTTTAAGGTGTGTTGGGGGTGCTGAGAATATATGCTCAAAATAGAAAAACATTGAAGAAATTGTTTCCAAGTGTACTATTAAATATGGTGGAAAGAAGACACATTGAAAAGCTTTCATTATACTTTTCATTGATATTATAATATTCTTATTCAGAAGTATTCAGTACAAGTAGATTGTTGCAATTTATCAGTGTTCCTAACTTTAAGATTTTATGCAATTGGTCCTAGAGTTAACCATGCCAAATGTATTACTTTAGAAGCATCAAATCAATTTAATTGTCTACCATAAAGTCAAATTCCTCCTTCCACCAGTCATTGTATTGTATATGTGGAGACTTTCCAATCATAACTAGTGGACATGGGATATTATGAAAAGAAGTTAATTAAATCTTTCCTATTTTGAAATGTGGGTGACTATATGCCATTGAATTCAAAGGGACAAGAAAGTAATATTGTTCATATTTTGACTATTATTAATATTTTAAAATGTTCATTCAAATTACTTGGGAACTCTGAATTGATTAGTATGCCAAGAAAAATATTGTGTGAAGTGAAAATAGAAAAAGAAATTACATGTAAATTGTTAGACTATGAAAGTAGCATACGTTGGTAGGAATTCAAAGTGAGGCAAAAATATAATGCAACCAAAGAAAAAAAATTTGGACTCATTCTAATATGTTAATGAGACCACACCTAGAACAATGCATTCAATGTGGGATACCGCTAACAAAAATGAACATCTAGGAAACTGGAAATAGTTCAGAGACAAGCAATAAGAATGATTACAGGTTTGTAAAGACTGAACTGCTACAAGATTAAAAGACCTTATATTTGTTTAACGTGGCTAACATGACTTAAAAGTGAGCATGATATCTGTTTATAAACATCTGAGAGCAGAGTGTAAGCATGGAAGAAGGAGTAGAGTTGCCTAATATGCTACTAAACTGATTCAACTGGAGAGAATTTTCAAGAGAAAATCTAAAAGTAAATATAATGAACTTGTCTCCCAGAAAATGTGCATTTCCTTTCTTTTAGAGGCCCTGCCAAGAATGAGGAAATTTAGCAGGTCCCCTGAAGATTTGATTTCTTCACTTGCACAAACTAGTAGAAACCTTTTTAAGCTTCATCTGTCTGCACAAAATTACTCAGAAAGTGTGTTTATTTATAGATTTTAGAAAACCAGCAGCATAGGACTTGGGCAATCATATTTTATCTTCATTCATTCTTGTAGTCTGTCATCAGTAGAGAGGTAGATTAAAAGACTGTTCAACCTTGTTCATATTAAGGTTGGTCTTTAAAACTTCGTACTTCCAAAGCTCAAATGGTTTGGCTTAGAATTTACTAAGAAACAACTGAATTATTGTATTTTTGAAAAATTGTGTATACTTCCAGCTGGAGTTCATAGATATACCAAAAGGTGCTCAAGAGATTTACTTTGGGATTACTTCTATAAGCATCCAGTCCTCTGCATTCTTTTTTGATAAATTTAGTGTCTTATACCATTTTTTAGCCTAAAATCTGTTCTTACTAAAGTGATGACCTGGTTTTCCCCTTAAGGTTGCTTTTAAATGACATTAAAACAAAAATTATGTTTTGGATTATGAGTTCCTAGAGTGCTGTGTTTGTTTAATTTGACTTACACAAAATCTAATGCCAAAACAGTGCCATGCACATTTGAAAAATAAACAAATAGTAAATGGTAACTGCAGAGGCATCTCATTCCAGAGGAATTGGTTAAGGGAATTGCTAATAAGTGAATCTCATATTTCCACTGATTTACACAATAAAGTATTATATTTTTTATCTCCCCACTGCTCCCAAAACACATCCCTTTTCAGACTGAGTTGAACATGTATGAATATTCTGAGAGCCTGACTCATGTCATGCAGGGCCCACTGGTGTTTTTGAATCACTTCAAGAATCTGGCAGCAGGTACCTGACTTCAGTTTCCCCCACGTGTCCTTTTAGGCCCTTTGCGTTTCTTCCATTGTTCTACTTTCTTTCTCTTCTTCATTGTCTGTACTGTATTGCACTACTGGGCTAATAGATGCTGGGGAAGGGTAATGAGTAACTGGTACAATATTTCAGGAAAGTGATTTGCTTTTTAATTGTGTACTTATGAATTGCTTGCATTTTACCACAAATAAGATAGTAAGCAAAACAATAAATAATTCATGAATTTTAAAAAGATGCCTCAACTTCAGAGACTTCAAGTATACTTTAGACAAGAAAAGCAATAATTAAATAAGCACAGAATTTAAAAAGCAATACCTCAAAGTAACTTGGACTCAACAATTTTGTTCCGGTAATGAAAAGGGGAGGCTTGAAAATATCTCTTGGAGACCCTGAGGGACATATGGAATGTAATTCTTTAAACCAACGTTTCTCAAACTGTATGTGAGATAATTTTAGGTGGTACATGAGAAATAACTTTTATTTCTACAATATAGCTTCCTTTGCAAGATCATCTTCTATTCATGGCGGGTTTTATTAGTTTTCCATTTATGGTGACTATAAAAAAGTCGTTTATCAGATAAACTTATTTAATAAAAAGAGGTTATTTAAAGATACATATAAGTCAATAATATTATAGGTGATATGGCTATAATTATAAAAGTGATATTCAATGTAAATGCTGGAAATAAGGCCTCATTTAAGCAAATACATTTTTGCCTTTATAACCCTAAAATTCTGTTTCCTATGTTAAACTTATTTCAAATGTGGACTGAAAATTGACGTTTTATCTGACACCTAGTGGTGTCCATGTTAATATATGTATATTTCAGACAAGTATTAGAAGCTAGTAATATAAAGTCAAATAACAAATATATTATTCTGGATTTTAAAAATAATTTCTGTACACATATTCTTATTTAGATATATAAAAAAACATGCAGGAGCAAAGTGACCTTGAAAGCAAGGTCAGTGTAACTGAAAAATCTGACTTTAGAAGGGTACAAAGAAACATGCTAAGAAAACCCACCCTATATTTATGCTAAAGTATGAATTTTTATTTTATTCAAATTATGCATCTCCCACCTTTATTTATAGGTGAAACTAGCACATAATGTTTTATGCCAAAATGAAATTCAAAATGTTGTTGCCTTTTTGGACAGTATTAATCATTGTACTTAATCCTTACATGATATTTGCTATAGCCACAGAACATTCTTAGACACTATGATTCACAAAACATTTAAATTGCATATTTGGCTTGTAACATATTACACATTAAAAAGAATTACTATTTTTCTGAATACGATTAATACTAATAATAGTCTAACAGTGACTAAGAATATGGACTTAAATAAAGGCTGGCTTGAAACTCAGGTCTACCAATTATTAGCAAGCTTCTAAAAATTCTGAGCCCTTAGTTTTCTCACATGTGAAATGGAGAAAATAAACCTGCAAAATTAATTAAATCTGTCCATTGATATTTTTCTCTGCAGTGTATATTAACTGGCGTTCCTCGTTAGGCCAGACTGTGCTCTCAACCATGCTCCAAATCCTCTTTGTGCCAACCCCACTGCCAGAACCCTTTCTACCTTGAGAACCAGAAAAGGAAACATTATGCCTGGCAATGCCTACACCCTCCAAAATAAATCTGCAGGAAAGAACACCCAGTAAGTGATGAGAGCAGCAACGACTGCCTTTATTATTCTAAATTTACAACACCACCTTTTCTAGAGCCTCTTAAGCATTGTAGATAGTTCCCCACTCATTAAAAAATAAATTGTAACCATAAGTATTCAGTGTTGATACTGCTTTTGAATTGGACCATGCTCAGGTCAGTTGCAGAAGACCAACCTAAAGTAGAGGATGAAAATTTTTTTCTGAACTTTTTTTCAGAACGTAACTTAGTGAATATATTAAAACTAAACTTTCTTTGAATGGGAATAATTTCTATGAATTAATCTATAATCTCTTAGACCACACCTAAAGTAATGTAGACGTTGTTGTATCATAGGCTTTGTAACTAGAGACCACTGGATTTGTCTTTGGAAAAGTCACTCATGATTCTTTGGGCTTTGGTTTCCTTATCTCTTATACCGGCTTAATAATGACCACGGTAGAGTTGCCATGGAAATTAAATGAACTCATGTACCATAAGTGACCAATACAATGACTGACACTCAGTGATTTATCAATAAATTAAAACATTTATTATCAATATGACAAAGAAGGTGCCGCTAAAATAGACAATAGGTTTTTGGAAGAAGTGATTAAATGGATGCGAAATTTATGGATTATTTATTCCGTGCTACCATTGCTGTGTCCCCTGGTTGTGGTATACACACGTGTGCGTATAGAATCGTAAATCCTATGTGGGCGCGTAATGCATGCGCAGAAGGCTTAGGCACGAAATGTCATTTCAGCAATGTGCCTAGGGAAGCTCTGACGCCGCCTTGGAAGTAAGTCGTTGCTGCTTGACCTTTGGGTGTCTGGGAGGGATGCCTATACCTGCACCCAGCACTGGAAGGGGCCCAGGCACTTCCCAGCACAGCCTATCCCCAGACTGCTTAGTCCTTCATAACATATATCTCCACGGAAAAGGGTATTTCCTCCCGTCAGAAAAAGCGCCCCAGTCTGGTCTGGGTTGGTTTTTATTTCACGTTGTTGCAAGTAGGCGAAGTCCCTTCTGTCTTCTCCCTTGGGGTAAGTGGAAAGGAGCCCGGCAGGGGGCCCGCAGTGGCCTGCACAGGGCAACTGGGTAGCAAGAGAGTTCTGGGCAATTCCGGGGGCTGCCCCACAGAAGCAGGTGGGGATCGACAGTGGCTCTCTCACCCAGCGAGGAGAGCGCGGTCGCGGGTCCCTCCCCTCAGCCTGGAGACTGCAGCCGCTCAAGTCGGCCCGGGTGGGGGAGGGGTGGGGGCGGCGCGGAGGGCACGGAGATTACAGCGGCGCCACCCGGCACATCCAGGGCCCCGAGGCCCTGGGCGGTCCCCACGCGAGATCGCAAACCATGACAATAGGCAGTCACCCGAGGTCGAATAAAAACGGAGTGGGTCCCCCGCGCGCCGCCGCCCCCCGCGTCTCTGGCGGCCTGCCCCGAGGCCCCCGGCGGCCTCCAGTGCCCGCAGTAGCCGGCGACGACGTCGCCCCCGCCCCACCTCCGTGCGCAAGTGCGAGGCTGCCCGCAGCGCGGCGCACGCTCCGGCCGCTCCCGGCTTCAGCGCAAAACTTCCATCCTGTCCACGTGAAGTTGTCGCTGCCTTAGAGAGGGGGAAAGAGCTGCGGGAAAAGCTAGGGAGTGACGACTGCGGCGGCTGGGCGCGCTCTCTCTTTTTCTTTTCTTCTCCTTTCCCCCCTGTCGCAGTCCGGAGTTTTGGCTCCTCTCCTTTCCTCCTCCCCCTCGTTGCCGGCTTCTCCCCCCGCCCCGCTTCTCCCCCGCTTGTGTACGCTATTTGTTGTGGGGTGGCCGAAGGGGATGTCCTGTTTTCACCAGAGGCACAGCGCGAAGGGGAAACTTCGACACTGGAAGGAACGAGAATAAATACTTAATTACGGACGCACGGAACCGCGGCTGGGACAGATACTTCGGGAACCCGAGGCGGACCGGGCGACGAGGTGAGTGTCCCCTTCTTCTAACTCCCGCCCTAGGGCTCCCGGGGGGCCTGAGTTTGGAGAACCCCCAAACTTTCCGGGAAAGTGCGCGAGGCTCTGCCGGGGACGCCGAGCGAGCGATGGGGACTGAGGACGCGCAGCTGGACGATGCGTGGGCGCCTGCGTCCCCGGGGGGCGCTTGGAGGCCGGGTGCCCCACGCCTAAGGGCCCGGGCCCCTCGGACCGCAGCGGTGCTCTCTGCCCTGGAAGACGTCCCCACGTCCCAAGGGTCCCTTCCGAGCCTCCCTGTCCCTTCCGGGGTCGGCGCGGAGCCTGCGCGTAACGGCGTTCATCCAGCAGTCCAGCGTGCGGCTTCTACCTGCACCCCGCCTCCACCTGGCAGAGGCGCGCGCATCGGGGTCTCCCCCACATCTTTCTTATGACGTGTATTACTTTCTGATGACCCCCTAGATGGTCCAGGCGCGAGGATGCTGACCTAGAGTCCTTCGGAGGATCACAGGCGCCTGGGCTTTCCCGGTGCCGGGTGCGTGTGTACTTTAAAGGCTCGCGTTCTAATCTCCAGGCACTGATCGGGCTTTTCAACTGCGGCGATCCCACTTTAATAGTTTTTATGTGGCGTGGACTGAATGTCTCCTGCAGTTTGCCAGGGTCGGTGAAATTAGAAGCGCCTTGTCAGAGCAGTCGCGTTCATCGAGTAGCGGGTGCCATGGAAGGCTTATAACTTCTCCAAAGGAAGGGACCTGGCTGAGGAGAACAGATTTTTCTCTCCTTCCAAGCCTGCTGGGTCTGGGGAGGCTTTGGGACTTGAAATGGTTCGGATTTTTAGCGTGTTGAAGCGGAGTTTGGAAGTAGACGTGTGTGTGCTTGTTTTATTCTGCGCCGCACAGCAACCCGAACTTTTCGTTTGGTAGCACTTGAAAGAGTTTTCTCCCTTTGTCTGCGAGATTCTGGACAGTTCGGAGAGATTAGGGAATTTGCGGACCGAGTCGGGTGGCAGAGCTGGGGCGAAAACGGAGAGCGCAATTTAATTTTTGTCATCTCTTCCCTGCTTGGGGGCACAGTGTCTCCCTTCACCACCACCCCTCTTTCTCCTTCCTGTGAAGACAACGGGTTTGCGCCTGGGGTGAGAGTGTGTGTGGGAGGGTAGTGTGGAAACTGTCCTCTCTCACCGCGTCCCCTGAGCCTTTCCCCGCCATCCCGAGCGGGCCTAGAGAGTCATTCATGAATCTTAACCTGAGGGCAGGGGAGGAAGGTGCAGGTCCCTTTGCCCTTTCTGCCAAGGTGCAGAATAGCGCCCGGGCGTGTGTTTTGGTTCCAGAGCAGTTCCACGTGGAGCAACTCCGTGTGCGTGTGTGTTGTGTACTTGATCTGTGAGGAGGTAACAGGAGTCTGGTGTTCAAACCCAGTGGGCCGTTGGCCATTAGTTTGCTTTCCTGGCTGTCATTACAGACACTTCCAAAATCTGATACCTAAGAGAACCAACAGGTTAGGTTTCATATTAAGAGCTCATACTTAACAGTTTTCTTTCTCCCTTACCCCTTTTGGCTTGGCACCCTGGGATCAACGTAATTGTTGGAGCGAAATACATCTCCTGGAATATGGCATTTTGTTCCTCTTCTCATCTGCAGCCACTTTGTGAACCCTCGGGTGTTTGTCAGTTTCAGTGCGGGCTCCTGCGGGATTTAGGTGGGAGTCTTAGGAGCGTTTAACAACCGCGGGCTCCCCATCAACAGCTTCTGAAGTTTCACTTACACGTAGGTGACTGACAGGATTGAAAGTTGACGATGGTTTTTTTGTTTGTTTGTTGTGTTGTTTTTGTTTTGAAAACCTTAGGGAAAGGATTGTACTTGAATTCCTTTCCTGGGTACAGTTTGGTTTTAAGTAGAATGAGTGCCTTTTTTTTTTTTTTTTTTTTTTTGGTCTTTTAAAATATTATTGGCAAGCTTAAACCTGAAGAACCAAAAACTAGAGGGGGCAGGGAGAGAATCCCCCCCAAAAATATTTGATGCGTCATATGGAGCGTTTTAGGAGACTGCATTCAAAGACATTTGTGTATTTTTAAAAATAGCATTATCCCAAGAAACAAAAAGCAATAGTAACAAGAGACGAACTGTTTTGTGTCGAGCAAGACTGCCAGAATCTGATTTTTATGGCAACAATATCGAAAGCAGATATAACTACACCCACATTTATTGTTATAAACCGTAAAAATAGTTTGTTCCACCTGATTAAAAGTTGTAAGTCATTCAAAGTTAAACCACTATTTAGAAATGACTGTACAAGAATGTTAAAACCTTTGACAGCTACAGGTTTGAAAGCAACATAATTAGATTTGTTGAAAACGGCTCCTTTCTCTGATTATTAGGGATATGTACTTGTCTTTCATAAGAAGTAAAGGTCTAAAATCAATATGGTTTTCAAAAGCGTGTTTTCCTTTGTAAATTTCCTGAAAATAGTATGTTTCAATATTTAAAGACCATTGTAACTACAGGTTGGTTCACAATTATAACTAAAATAAGATTTACTCAGTTATTTTCTTTTTATTAGTATTTATTGAATATTTGAAATTGAATTTCTCATTTCCAAAATAAAACGTTTCACATATATGTATGTATTCACAATTAACCTTTCTTTTAAGTAGTATGTTTAAGTTTTAAAATTTTAAAAATCTTAAGATTTGTATAAAAAGGAGTGATTGTATAAAAAGGAATAATCATTATTATTAATTGTTAAGAAAAATAGATGCTGAATTTCAGAGGGTTTCTGGAAGCTGGAGAAAAAAATTGTCTGCATAGAAGTTTCTTTTTTGAGGGGTGACTTTCAGATGAGTTACTTGTCATTTTGCTATATAGTTTTTTTCTTTTAATAAGCCTCTTTGGGTTAAAAAAAAAAAAAACAAGTTCTCCATTTCTAAGAGTTTCCTTTTTATTTATGTTGTACTTTGGGGTGTAAATAAATTTTACATAGCCACGGGAAATAGAGTATCCAATTTCATGTTTTCAATCTCTGTTGCAAGCTCTAAATGACTGATGTTGTGTCTAAAAATATATTTATATGGCTTGATATTTCATTTTTAAATTTTATGCATTGGAGTTAGATTATTTAGAATATTTAGAAAGGTAGAATGGTAGAAAGACCATGACTATTGTTATAAAAAGTTAGAATATTAGGAAGTTCACATTCTAACTTTCAAATAATCAAACTTATTTTGCCCCACAAAACCTCACAGGTTTTATACAGATTTCAAGAAGAGGGGAGATAATCTTTTTCAATACTTAGTTAAGTGTTAAGTAATTTAAGAATGCGAGTATTTATGGTGCTTTCTCATCATCATTTTTTTCTATTAGGTAAATGCAAGAACACTGGACATTCAGTAAAAACAGGCCCCTCTTTATAAGGAGTTTATTCACCATAGTTCTGTATTGCAGCTGCTGATCATATTTCATGGAGCTGTTAAAGCACTTAAAACCTAAAATTAGGTACTGTCTGGTTGTAAATATTTCAGATCACTCATTTAAGAAATAAATAGAAAAGCGTGCTATCAAAAGTAGGAAACGTTTGAATCCTCTCATTGAAGAGCTGAACAAACCTCTGTCAAAACACCTTTTCTTTTTTTCAGTGAGAATATAATCTTGACAGTTTCTTTTTCCAAATGGATATTATTCTTACATGAACTAAATGCTAAACTCTTATAATGTGTCTCCCTGTAGAGTATCTTAAACTAATTATATTCAGAAATACAGTTGGGGGATTTTATTACAATGGTTACTAGGTGAAGGAAATCAACACCGGGGAAATGGGGTGGCATTGCAGTGTACCTGCTTCTCTCATGAATTTTTCCTGCTAAACTAAGAAATGACATGCTGTTTCAGGCATTTGCCCTGGAGATGGGTGAGATGCACTATGTGTAATACTGCATCTTATAGTTAGATGTGTTTTAATGAAGAGGACACTGCATATTCATTAAAATCATTTTTGGAGCCAAACTTGGCGTCATTTAGCTTGAACTTAAGTGGAAGAAAATGAGCAAGAGTTACACATTCAAAAGAAGTACAGGCAACTTTGATTGCTTTTAAGAGGTTTGAAGACTTTGTAAACATTACTGTCACTCAGTATTGCTTGTGGAGCTGTTCATTAATATATGCCTTGGTGATACGTCATTTTACGCTTGAAGTTTGTCATTCTTAGTGTTTCTCTATCCGTGTTTTTATTAGTAAAGAGATACTGAACATGAACACCACTATTCTTACTCCCTTAACCCCTTTCACACCTCCAGAAAAAGAGATGAAGCTGATTAATTTAAAATAGAAACCATTTTGTGTTATCAAAACCACATTTATATAGTGATTTGAGACAGTTTCAGAGAGTGCACCTCTGAGTCTCACTGTAACCTTTTCTGTCATTGAAAGGTGCTAATTGATCTTAGGACACTGACACAATAGTATAGTTTGATATTTGAAACCTTTTGGAGTTGGTCTGGCCCTTTTCTTACCCTGAGATTTCAGTACATGAATGATGAAGAAAGACACCATTCTAAAATACCAGAAATTCTCATTTTTTTCCCAATATGAAATGTTTTAATACAGCATGTTCATATTTATAAAGCTTTTATTTTTATACAGTAAGTAATTTTATTTTAATGTACTTTTGGACTGTAGCAGAAGACCTATATGTTCTATCGTGTTAGAATTTTTTAGTTTTTTTTTTTTTTTCCTGCATGGGTAGTTTATTTAGGTTATAATTTTTAGGCAAAGTCTGATTCCTATTATCACATGAATATTTTCAAAGTGAAATTGCTTTAAGCCAATGTGGAATAGCTTTCATATCACCAAGGCATATATTAATGTAGATATCAAATATGAGAGCATATTTTCTTCTGTATATTTATATCCTAAAGTGTATTTTTAAATAAAAGTGATCACTTTAGTCTTTAGATAATTGCAATTTGGCTGTCATTGTTACTATAATATTAATCACTCTCACCATCGTAACATCATAGCTAGCATTTACTAAGGAATTTCATGCCAAACACTGTTTTAAGCATTTATATGGATTAGCTAATTTTAATCTTTTTAACTATGCCATAAATTAGGTACTTTTGTTATTCCCATTTTACAGATAAGGAAGCTGAGACCCAGTCATGCAGCACAGTGGAGCCAGGGTCCTAACTCCCCAGTATGAAGCCAGCACCCTTATCCTTAAGCATGTGCTGGACACTTGCTTCCATCAGTCATATACCAGCATTTTTAGGTAGTACCTGAAATTTTGTTTTAATAATATTTGTATAGTTATGTAAGGATAACTGGATATTAGAAAAATTTGTTAAATTTTGTATTAGACCTGTAATTTCATGGGCTATATTGTTTGAGACCAGACCAAAAAAAGTATCGAAGTCAAAGAAAAAAAAATTAAGTATCTGAAGAAACATATTAAGTAACAGTGAACAAGAATATGGTCTAAATAACCAGTCATGAAGGCTGGACAGCAAATGACTGAATTTGGAGAAATGCTATATTTTGTAGTGTTTCCCAATTATTAAGAATTTATGACCAGATCTTTTAAATATTTAACTCACATGTAGAATTTTCCTTTGCTTTTCAAGCCTTGTCCAAATTGGTTAAATGTTATCAACTTTGTATTTTCTTTGTTTGTGTATTTTGTTGTTTAATGCTGTTTTTGAGTCTCAAATCCGCACATTTATGTTGAACCAACTAATAAGGCTTGAAGAATTAAAGAGTGCACGATGGACTTCTGGAGGCAGGTTTAAATTATAATAGAGACACCCATATTTTGGAAATACATTCAATTTATCTGGTTATCGCATGTGTAAGGTTTTCTCTAGGTAAACACTTTTGTTTTGCTGTTAATAACTTGTTTTACAATTTTATAGTATTTTTCCACTGAAGCAGTGGTTCTCTATTTTTTTTTTATTTACTTATATACTCAGCCACGGATGCTTTCATTTACGTGGAAGCTGACGATATGCCCAGTAGAGAAATGTGCCACTGCTCTGGGTGAAGCCGGATGTAGGTGGCCTGAGAATGACTCACCAACAGTACCCTCTCACAGTGGCCGCCTCTGGAATTCTCTCTAAGTGTCTTCAATGTATGGAAACTACTGCAAAAAAATTTGAGTCTTCTGACAAAAGGGGTTAATTCAGAGTACCTGCTCTAACAAGTTCATGTGGCGTCACTAAAAATCAGACTGTCAGATACCGTGAAATATCTCCCAATGTGATATATCGCAGAAAGATGTGTCTACTCTCACTTATATAACTTGAGTATCCTTATTAACCAATCTTCAACTTCGCTTTAGCGCTGAGAAAATTAAAACTGATCAAAATGTTCCCTATGTGTAGTTCCAGGTCTGAATGAGGCACAAAGGGCTTGTACCTGCAAAGGCTGACTTTATTAATTAGAACATCTTTCCTCCTCTAAAGACTTTAAGAAGAAACGCCAGCAGTGACCTAACTTGACATGACTTTAGATTTTCACGTAAATTATTGCTACTGTTTCTGTTGTCCTTTCCCCCTTTCTTTTTAAAATGAAAGGGACATTTCTTGTGAAAGACTACAATTAAATCATAAAAATTTACATTCATGTGCCATTAAGTTTAATTCTACTCACAAAAGCAATAGCACAGAGTTTGAAATTCTATCCCTAATCAAGTAGGTGGACCACATACTGGGAGGGCTCATTATCCACAAGGTCATATATATAATCCACAGACCTCTGCATATACCCAACGGAGTGATCTATTCATTATATTTCATCTCTGACTTTGAACTCCCTAATGTTAAAAGATTTGAAAAGAACCAAATGTTCTGATTAAGAGATTGAATATTTCTAACTTAATGTTTTCAGTATGTTGAAAGTGATGATGACTTGGGGGAATCAACAGATCTCTACATTACCTAATTCTTTTCACTTACATTTGAATGCAAATATATATTCATGTATGGTTATGACTCAAGTCATTCTTGCCAAATTTAATCACATAGTGGGTGAGTCACATTCAGATTTCCTTTTGCAGGTTTCCCAGTAATCTCAAAGAATACTTCTAGTAGGTAACTTAAGCATGCAAATATCAATAAACCTGTCAAGAACTGCAATTCTACTGTTTTGGTTTTTTTTTTTTGCATTAACTTTAGTTGATAAGATGATGCTACTGTTATTTTTCTTAGTTGACCCGTAAAGAATTTTAATTTAGGTCTAGTTTTTTTTCCTTTAATTGTTGACTTTAGTTTTTAAAGGTTTCATTCATGAAAATGGTTAGCAAAGTTGTAGGTATTTGGAAAATGCTTGTTAAATGCTTTTTCATTATCAGTGTTGCTAAAGACTTGCAAATTAGAGTGGGATGTATAGAGTTCTTTTCTACTGTGCATAGCTGTGAAGACTTTGGTGCTTTCATTGTATTCTTATAGTTTTACATACCATTCCTAGGAATATTTAGAGAGATAATTGTTGTAACCAAGGTCACAGGTTTAATCCTCAGGTATTCAAATTAGCTTTAGGTGGACAGTTGTCCTATACATGCTTGTTCATATTAATGTCTTTGTCATAACAAGTATAGTTATCATATCTTCACCTGGGGGCCCATTCTGGACTGTGTTGGAGCTGTCTCTGACACTCTCTTCCATCCCTAAGATATTCAACCACATTTGTTCATGATTTTTATTAGGTCCCTCCTGGACTTAAAATTCCCTAAAAAATTTGCCTGCTGCCTGTAGGGCAAATTCCAAAATTCTGTGCAGGGAAGATAACCCTTCATGCTAAGAACCTTGCTCAAGTTGCTCTTCTCATCTCTTACTCCCCGCTCACAACTCTCTTCTCCAGCTGTATGGAAAACTGCAGTTCTCAACTACACCTTGGACATTTCCACTTCATTTCTTTGTGCGTAGAACGATTTTAAACATTACCCCTCTCCCCCTGCAAATATCTTTTTCTGCTGCTTTTTCAAGACTTAAGGCGCAAAATGTTACCTCCTCTGATAAGTTCCTTTGACCTCCAGAGTCTGAGTTGGACATTTCTTTCTCTTTACTCCCAAAGCATCCAGCTTCTACATTTAACGTAGCCCTTGCCACATTGAAATGTAATAGGTTACATTAGTCTAAATCCTGCTTTAAGCTAATAATTTACTGGAAGGATTAGCTGTATTTGTCATTTCTGTATCGCTAATGCACAGTGCACTGCTGGACATATAGTCAGTAGGTAGTTGTTATATTCCCATTGAATGAATGAGTAAAGGGACTGGAAATGAGAGCAGAGATTGTGACACTGAACATCCCCCACTTGAGACTGGGAACAGTGAGAAGGGCAGTGACAATTACAAGGTGAGACTACCTCAAGAACAACCTCAGGGGTTTTTGGTATAAACCCAGTGGAATTGCAGCTGTGAATCCAGACCTAGGTTATATGTATGTATATGTGAATGTAGAAGTGTGTTTATTTCTTACCACTGGGAAGTCAGTGATCTGGTGGATAAGCCAAGGATCCTGAAAATCTCTGGAGATACGGTAATTTCATAGTACTTGAAATCTGAGGGACTCAGTTCTTCTTATAGCACAGCGACTAAGTAGAAAGAATATGGGGGCTGGGCTCAGTGGCTTACACTTGTAATCCCAGCACTTGGGGGGGCCGAGGCGGACAGATCATTTGAAGTCAGGAGTTTGAGACCAACCTGACCAACATGGCAAAACCACATCTCTACTAAAAATACAAAAATTAGTTGGGTGTAGTGGTGGGCGTCTGTAATCCCGACTGCTCAAGAGGCTGAGGCAGGAGAAGCACTTGAACCCGGGAGGCAGAGGTTGCAGTGAGCCAAGATCACACCACTCCAGCATGGATGACAGAGTGAGACTCCATTTCAAAAAAAAAAAAAAAAAAAAAAGAATATGGAGCCAGGCCACTTGGGTTCAGACCTCAGCTCTGACGTTGAAGAGTTTGTAACATCAAGCACATTACTGAAATGGATTTTGCTTCAGTTTCTCATGTGTAACAGAACATGCCTCACAGGTTCTGATGAGAATTCAATGAGTAAATATATGTAAATATATTTAGAGTAGTGCTTGATATGAGCATCAGTTATTATTACTATGATTGAGTATCTTTCATTAGATTACCCCCAAATGTTCCAGAGGTATTTAGAGCTGAAGGTCTTTTTTGGGGGGCTATGGATTGGTGAGCATAAGTGGAGTGTCCAATAGTCCAAGTATAAATTAGATACTGTGGGTCCTTGGCAAATCCGAGGTTGTATTAGGAGCCTTAAGAGAAGACACTATAGGTGCTCAACAGTTGGCATTGACCATTTACATTGTGCAGTAGTATTTCTTTTATTAAATATTTCCACATACAGTAATCCAGATTTCTTTAGAGCTTTAATCTATGTGGTTCCTCAACTACTTTAAGCAATTTTAAGCACATTGTATAATGGTGGTACTTTATAGCCAATATTTAAGTTTCCTCAGTTGCTTTTTTTTAGCCTGAAGGTACAATTATGAGAATTTGTATAGTTTTCAGTAGTGGGCTTGGTGAACTCAATGTAAACTTTTTAAAAGGTAACTTTACATATTGTTATGATTCTTACCTTGGAGAGACAGTAGGAGGTTATTGGTACCTCTACTTACAGAATTTATCAATGGGTCCTTGGATTCAGATATAATGGTTATGTGGCAGGATGGGGCTGAAGGAAAAAGGAAAGTTAAAGTATTAATTGTCAAGGTCTCATTTTTACAGCTTATCTGGAACTGCTACCAGGTGTATCTCTATATGTTTTTAAATGATAATATTGATGTACTTGAATTCTTCAGTATATTTAAATAAGAGTTTTTCAAGCAGTGGTTATTGACATTTTGAGCTGGATAATTTATTCAGGGGATACTGTCCTGTGTCTGGTAGGATGCTTAGTGGTGTCACTAGATGCCAGGAACCCTCCCTCCCCTGGGTAATGATGGTGTCTCCAGACACTGCTAGGTGTTCTCTGGAAACAAAATTGCCTCTTCTTGAGAACCCATAACCTAAGCAGATCGTAATATCATTTGATATAGTCAAAAAACTCCCAGGGCTCTGCATAAGAGGATTGTTCTATTTCCAGTCGAGTGTGGAGAATCCTAATACCTTCCTCCCAAGTTTAAACATGAAGTCAAACAATTCTCATTAGTCTGTGTTGATAGATTAACTTTCCACAGAGGGGATTTACAGATAAGCTTCACACAGATTGACCATCTCCAGCATATTTTCCTTTTCTGGAAATAATATGTGGGTGGGAGTAACAATATCTGAGAGAGAGTATATAGGAAGTAAATATTTATTTGAATCACCTATGTGTCGGTTCTTCCTGTTACTTGTCAGTGGATACTTTGGAATTATTTTTAAATAATGACCATTGCCTTTCCATTTCTGTGGGTAAATATTCAGTAATAAGAAACTTTTACTTTATTAAGTCTGTAGTGTTAGAAAGGGTAAAGTTACCAATAATCACAACTGCTCAATACTAAAATACTTAATGAATTAAATCATTTGTTCATTTGTAATGAGAACTTTTCAAAAGAAGTATGTTTAACTTTCAGTTGTAACCACAAGTTCAAGATCTTGAGTTAATAACATTTGTACAGCTGGAAGAAAGTAAAAATGAATATATTACATGTAAAAACTCTCTTTTGTGAATTCTCAGATCCAAACTTTTATGTTCTCATTCTATGGGTTTGATGTTGACCGATACATTTTATCTATGAATTGATACATAATTGATGTAAGTAAATATGACTGTTGTCTGGGCACCACTCTTACATAATTTAAGCGTATGTGGAAGACATTTCAAAAATCACTCGCAAAGAACAAAATGGGAACAATAATGTTCACATAAAGTGAGAGAGGATAACTTTTCCCATATGAGTTTTGGGTTGAATTTCAAAACTATTCTGAAATATGAAACATTAATATTATAAATATATGATTAGACTAATTTTCTTAAGAGTTCTAAACAGTAGATAATTTTTATCTTGTTAGAAGTTGCAAAGGCACTTGAAATTCTACACATATGCATTGTCTAATTTAGTGGTTTTACTTTAATTGTATTAGGTAGATAATCATGGAAGCAGTCAGACGAACCTAGAGATTTCACATCATTTACTAATTGATGCCCAAGTAGGCAGGGTAGAAGTACTTGAAAACACACACACACACACACACACACACACACACACACACACACAATCTGTCTCTTTCTCTTTCTCTCTCACTTCCTTTGATTTGTGCTTTAATTTTGAAATGTGTGCTTAGGTGGCAAAGTGGCTGCAAATACAGCATACTGTATTTGACCAAAATATTTTTCTGTTTCCTAGGTGGAGAAGGACCCTGCATAGCTACTTGTTAGCAGAGACATAAAGTGGGTGCTGGGCAACCCAGTGACAGGTGGGGGTCATTCTCGGGGAGTGTCGTGGAGAATTTAAGACAGGGGTTTAAATCACAGATGGTGGGGGAGAGTTCTGCTTCATTCATGGACGGGAGGTCCAAAGAAGGCACAGCAAACCACAGGTCCACCCAGGCACTTTATGCCAGATATTGAACAGGAAGCCTAGTAGTCCTTTAGTTACTGGAGAACAGCCAAAAACCCAGAGATTCTGTTTTTCCAGATGAGCACTTCCTGGTTTCATAAATCAAGGAACCCCGCAGAGAATTCAAGTCACATATCTCCTTTCTCAGGTTGATTCTTCATATAGTGGGTCCTAATGTGGTAAGACTTACTTATAAATGTTTTATTTCTTATAATGCCATCAGTCACTTCCTTTTTTTCTCCCTAGCATATTCTCACCACCCTTATCCTCCATGGCCCCAACTCCCTTAACCTACTTGCCTAATGCTCTTTTGCTGCCTACCTGAACTACAAAAAAAAAAAAAAAAAAAAATCTACTCATCTTTCAAGGCTTAGCTCAAATGTCACCTCCTCTGTGAAGCCTGCCCTAAGGCTCAGGCAGAATTAATTCTTTTCTCTGTGTAATACCATAGCACTTTATTTGGACTATTATTATAACAGCACGGTGTGTTGGTGTTCATTATATGTGTCTGTCTTCTAGAGAGATTTTGAGTTCACAGAGGGGAGAGATCACATCTTTTTTCCCTCTGTAACCTCAACACCTGGGGATATAGATGGAAATTAGGTAACTGCACTGTTCCATGCATGTCTTTAAAGGGCATAGGTCTCAAACCAGACATCTACAAAGGATGAATCCTGTTTACTTTTTGGAAAACTGGTTCTCTTTTGCGTGTGGTCATGGAAGCTGGTTTATTGGTGATTTTCTACTCTAACTTATTTAAAGCCTCATTTGTACCAAAGTATTACTGATTTTCTAGTGGAAGGAAAGGTATGTCCAGCATACATTGGTATTTTCAATAAACTGACATTTACAAGACAGATTTCTAATTGAGGTTTATGGTCTTCATAATTCTAGTTTTCTCCAGAAACAAACCTTGATCTCTTTGGTTGACTTCTGCTGAGATCAATTTCATGTTATTTTGAAGAATTTTTAACCCTCAGAATTATAGATTTCATTTGAGAGAAAGCATGTTCTGTATTTGTTTGTGTCAGTGTTTCAAAATGTGGGGAGCCCAAATCCCAGATGTATCTATTAAAAATATATGTGGCCTTTTGGTGAGGGAAGTTACATCTTTTTTTTTTCAGGCACAATTGAGGAAGGAAAAAAATTTTGTTTAGTTTTTAGTGGTTTGTTTTTAGGCATTTTCCATACAAAGATGAGCAAGACCCTTCAAAAACCACCAATTTGCTTATTTGGGGGGAAAATCTTCCTATGTCCAAAAATAACATTAAATTAAGATTGTTGTTTCCAATAGTTTCAAAAATTGTGGTTTTATTTTCTTGTATGAGTCATTTTTGAGCATAGTACAGTACATGATTGCACTACATCATGACAAAGCATATTTGCTCTTTGCTTTAGTGGGTCACTTTATTTATCAGAGTCAGATCATCAGATCAGAAGAGAGATTTAGCCTAACCCTTCCATTTTGCAGATGAGTTGCTGTATTATGTGACCTTAAGACCTTAAGTCATTTACTCAAAACAAAACAACAAAAAAAGAGAACTTCATGCTGGGGACCCTTCATGCTCCCAGCTCTACATCTTACCACTTCATTTTTATTTGTTTGTTTCTGACAAGGAGTTGAGAAAGCTAGAATCACTACCTTTGTGTATATCCAGGCTCTGCCACTCATCAGCGATGTGACTTTAGTCATATATTTTTCTGAGTGGCTGTAAGCCATAGTTCCAGCATGTGTACATAGGGAATAATAACAGTACTCGCCTCATGGAGTTGTAAGGAATAATTGAATTCATGCAGGAAAGACACTTGGTTCAGTGCCTGGCCCACTGTAAAAACTCAGGTTATAGTTTGAATTGATATCTTGGAATAAATTGCTGAGTGTATTTGATATTCAGAGAGGGAAATTCATGCTGCTAAAAGCAAGTTTTTTTTTACTCTGTTATTTAAAAAATACAAATAATTCATACGTTGTATAACATATTACAACAGAGATGATAGAGGTTACTTTTGAGAGGAATGACCAGAGGGAGCAAGAGAGAGGCTTCTGAAATGCTGATTATGTCTTTTATCTTGGTTTGGTTGCTGTTCATGTGGAAGTGTTTATTCAATAAAAATTCATCAGTGATCAACTTTTGATTTATGTATTTTATTTTACTGTGCATGTGTTATACTTTCTTAAAAGGTTTAAAAAATATGGCTATATTTAAAGTAAAAAGTGTATTTACTCATTTCTTAATCTCTTCAAATCATGATAAGTTTTTATACTTAGGTGTGTATCTTTTCAGGCATTTTTTTTCTATGTACGTGTAAATGTAAGAACTATATGAGGATGTAATTTATTTTCATTTTACATTTTAACTCCAATAGGATCATTGATTTCCTTAAAACTTGCTTTTGATCTGCTGAATCTTGAATATTTTTCCACATCAGTACATATGCTTTTGGGTGCTTCTATTTAATCTATGCAGATGTTTCATAATTTCACTGTTCCCCTCTTGGTGTATGTTTACGTTGCTTCCAGATTTTTACTATTACTAAGTATGTTGCACTGATGATTTTTATGTCTCTTTGTACACCTGCCAAAAATATCTGTAGACAGACCTCTAGATGCAAGATTAATAGGTAAATATGTATGTGCATTTTCCATAGAAAGTGCCAACATACTTTTTAAAAAGATTTATGAATCTTGCATCTTTTAAGGTAATATTCTCATCTTTATCAGGTGCAAAAATTTCAACTTAAGTGAACCTTGTAATTATTTGTGCTCTGGCTAAGAGGAATGGTTATAGTGGTATATTTAATATATACATATAATTTATATAATTAGTTTCTCAATTATGAATAGTTAGTATTCATTTTTATGAATGTATATTATATATACTTATGGTTCTTAAGTCCAAATGGTAGGAGGAAATAAATCAGTATATATTATATTCACTACATTTTTTTACTTAGTACCATCAAATATTTGCCAGAATTATTAAGAGAAATGGTTGTAACTCTCATGTGATTGGTGAGAACTTATGAGGAATGATATATTATTATTCTAGTAAGAGCCTAGTCTGTGCCAGGTACAGTTCTAAGCACCTTACGTATATTATGATAGCTTTTTAACTTAGAGGTGAAAGGTGTAGACATTGTATAAATAATAAATGACATTACTCCATTTTAAATGTGTTGATAAATATTATTACACATGTCACAATATCAGTTATGTCATATCAATGACTAATTTATAAATCTGTTACTTATCATAATCTGTTTAATGTGAAAATAAAAATTAATGCATCGGGCCGGGCGCGGTGGCTCAAGCCTGTAATATCAGCACTTTGGGAGGCCGAGACGGGCGGATCACGAGGTCAGGAGATCGAGACCATCCTGGCTAACGCGGTGAAACCCCGTCTCTACTAAAAAATACAAAAAAACTAGCCGGGCGAGGTGGTGAGCGCCTGTAGTCCCAGCTACTCGGGAGGCTGAGGCAGGAGAATGGCATAAACCCGGGAGGTGGAGCTTGCAGTGAGCTGAGATCCGGCCACTGCACTCCAGCCTGGGCGACAGAGCGAGACTCCGTCTCAAAAAAAAAAAAAAAAAAAAAAAAAAAAAAAATTAATGCATCGAAATCCAGAAAATTGCTACTCAAGTGCTGGCTAAAGTAATCTGATAGATACAATTTTAAAATGAAGTATATTAATCTGTTGATTTTACTGTTAGGTTCTCATATGTAGAAAATTCTGTCTCTGGAATATTCAGTTCTCGTAGTTTTTGGTTAAGATTTTGATTAATCTTCAATGGTTATCTAATGCCTTTAAAAAGTAGTCCAACTCAGAATAGCCAATGTATTCCTCTGGCATTGAATAAATATGGCTATCAATTTTTGTGGGTTTTGTTCCTGCAGAATTTCCTGTTATTCTAAGGGATTCAATAGGACTTACACATATAAAACTGAAAATTATATTACTATAGGGAAGCTGCTTTGTGCCTTTGAGAAGGAACTCTCTTGCTAACTTAAGTACTGTGTGTGTGTAGAATAGCTAGTATTTTCCTCCCAAGAAATTTCATGTATGCAGTTAAAACACTCTTAAATTGATTAAGGATTTGTTATATATTTCCAGAAGCACTCAAGAGTACTTTTATGGTTATAAGAGTAGAGTGCATTAGAATGCCAGAAACCAATGAATACGCTAGAGGCCTTCAAAACTGTGCCCGACATTCCTGACTTTACCATATAAACATGTGGGGTAGGCTGGAAAAACAAAACAACTTTCCTTCCCCTAACGTAGGTGAGACCTATAATGATAACACTTCAACTGGCTTGAATATTAATTTGATACTTTTTCTGTTAGAAGTAATTTTTATTACTTAGCAAATGAAATGGAGAGGTAATAAATATGACTGATATTTATTTCTCGAGTAAAGTATTATTTTACATCAGATTCGACCAGTTACCTTTATCCTTTTTGGAAAATGTATTATACAAACTACCACAGTATTTTGCCTATTAATCAGGGAAGCTAAAAAGCGTTTTATAAACGTTGAATCAAAACTCTCACTGCTGTGAGGGAATTAAATTTCAAGCAATATACTCCTTTTATAGGGTGAGAAACTGAAGTATGGAGAAATTACAAGGTTTTCCCAAAGCTATACAGTGAGTCATGGCAGACATAGAAATCAACAATTCTGTTTGCCTGATTCGATCTGAAACTTCATGAAACGTAATTTATCCATTTCCTGACATGTGCTTTAGAAGTATATTGCCTTATTTGCTTATTTATGTGCTCATCCATTCATTCATGCATTTATGCACTGTTGCCTGTTTGTGCACTCATTCACTCATTCATGCATTTTGAAAGAATCAGTGTTTTTGTATGATACAGTCTTGATTTAGGAACTATAAATATTTTGAATATATATATCTTAGATATTTCTTGAAAGAAACTCATTACATTTTTTTTCACAATCATGAAAAAGAAATTAAGACATTAAGAAAACCAAGTTGAATTGTCTAAGTGTGGGCCATAGCAGTGTCTGTGGGCAGCACCTGAAGCTAATTCAGGAGTGAATCTAGTTTGTTCAAGTGCTTGAACAAGAACTTGGCTGAAGCCCTGGAGGAGATGCCTGGGGCATAGAGTGGGGACCAGGAAAAACTATGGCACTCTTAGAGAGTACTATAAGGACTAGTATCCACATCTCTACCACCTGATGTCTTTATATTTGGTTGAATCAAGAGAGAGGGGGCAAATTATTCTGCTTCTCATTCTGCCATCTTCCTGAGTTTCAGTTCTCACATTTTAAATTCTTTTTTATTGAGATCTTTTTCTTACTAGTTTAACCAGTATTTTCCCATGCTTTCTTCTCCAAATTCATTTCTTTCCACAAGCTTGCAGAGTTATATTTAAAGCAAATAGGATTTCTCTGGGTCAGACCTCACTTTTTGATGGAACTTCTGGGGTCACAAGTAATTTGAAATAAGGAAAGTGTCTAGCAACTTCCCTCAGCCCAGTACCCTGTAACGGAGACCTCAGAGTACATAGTGATGACACCTGCCCTCCTCCCCTTCTATTCAGAGTTTAATGGGCAACTTTTTTTGGCTTGTTCTCTTGTTCTTTTCTTGCAGCCCCAAGACTTAGGACTCAGACTTGGTTTCTGCTTGTATGGTTTTCCAACTCTTCCCTTCGAAGCGTTCTTTGCCAGGAGGCTTTTCAGGTCCAAGAGCATTTGGACCCCTGGGAGCCGAACTTGTAGATTCTACAAAGAACATCCAAGTGCCAGGCAAACCACATCTTCCTGTAGCTTAAACATTAGTCTTTTTTTCCCCCTTCAGTTTTACTGAAGAATAATTTAGTCTCCAGCAAACAAGCAAACAGACAGAACCCTAAGGTCTTTCTCAAAGGCGCATTCTTGCTGCTTTGAAGATTATCATCATTAATTTCTATTTCAGCTAATTGGTTTTCCTTTACATTTTTATCTGGGTATAAATGTGATACTTTGGTATACATTAATGTTGATCTATATTAATATGTCAATTTATAATTGAGTGATTTAAAAATGATGTTGCACTATGACCTAGTTTATATCTACCTTCCATTTAATGCATTTCCTAGGCAATTATGCTTTTGTGGCTCACTGAATTCCCTCATAATTTCCTGTTGGGAAACAAAGATTTTTTTTAAAATTGAAGATATGCTCTCGTTAACCAGAGGCACCGTACTTAACTTGAGAAAAAAAGATTAGGAGTGACGTGAATGACAGCATGCTCCTAATATCTAACAGCCTGCCATACATGTGAAAGCAGGATTCAGTTTATGGTTTGTGGCTCTGCTGGGCAGGCCAGAAAGTGGAAGTTTTGAAAAGCAGATTTTTAAACTAATATATAAGGAATAATCAAAAGAAAGAACAAGGAGAGGAGGTGGTTCTATTCATTGGAGCTAAGAAGCTTTGAGTATTATACCTACAGACTCATGTGATCAGCCTGTTAATAAATCTCACCTATTTCTATCTTCCTCATAATCCCAAGATAAAGAAAGAGAACTATATAGATTCCATTTGTATCCATTCTCTCTCATTTTCTTTTTCTGTGTCTCTTAATATATCTGTCTCCAAATTTGCCCATAAAGTCAGGACACATAGCAGGGAAGCATAACGTTGAGTTGAATCAAATCACCAAATGTATTTGATACATTATTTTCTGAATTCTTACAACTTCAGCCCTTTTAAAGGTCTTTGGCTTTTTAGAAGCCATAAAAGCAGTTTTTGGTAAAACTGGCCGTACTTTTAATTCAGTTACAGGGTCAGTGGAATGATTGTTATATTCAAATGCTACAGGGGGATTTATTGAGAGGAAAAAGGGTACTCAAACTTTCCTGGATGCCTCAATTAAAAATCTGGATCAGTAAAATTATCCTCAAGTGTCCCAAATTTAAGGAAGGCAAACAGCATCTTATTTAGTTACATTCTTAATTAATATTCATTATGGACACAATTCAAATCAGTAACTTGGCATTAAGTGAATCAGATTTATTGCTATATTATGTAACTCTCATGTTTACTTTGTTGTGTTTGGGACTCCTCCCTTCCCATAATAAAGAGTATGACTCACCGATGTCACACCTTGATTCCTGAGACATTGATGTTATAGCAAAGTTGCTTGGAAAGATATAATTGTGTTTTTGTTATTGTTTTTGTTGTTATTATTTTCTTTTATGGGGATGGGCACTTCCTTCTTGAGATTTACCAGATTTACCTTGTAGTTCACAAATTATTTCTTTAGATGTATCTAATTTACTGTTTAATTAGTTTGTTTCTTGTAAAAAAGTTCGGTGAACATATTTTTAAAAACATTTTTATGGCTCTCTTCCGGATTTGTGTGTGTATTTTTTTCGTGTGTGGCTTTTCCATTTTATTTCTATTTCTTTTGTGTCTGTTTTAAGTATACTTATCTAGTTTTTTCCACATTGCTCTGTAGTTTCAAATTCTTAGATTCCTAATTTGTTATCGTGGCTACTCTCTACTGTGTTTTGTTTCTTTATGTAGCTTATAATTTTTTTTTTTTTTCTTTCTGAGATGGAGTTGTGCTCTGTTGCCCAGGCTGGAGTGCAGTGGCACGATCTTGGCTCACTGCAATCTCTGCCTCCTGGGTTCAAGCGATTCTCCTGCCTCAGCCTCCCAAATAGCTGGGATCACAGGCGCCCACCACTATGCCCAGCTAATTTTTGTATTTTTAGTAGAAACGGGGTTTCACCATGTTAGCCAGGCTGGCCTCGAACTCCTGACCTCAAGTGATCTGCCTGCCTGAGCCTCCCAATGTGCTGGGATTACAGGCATGAGCCACCACACCTGGCCTGTAGTTTATAATTTTTGGTGGATTTCTCTCTCAGAACCCTTTGTACTCTATGGAGCAATTTTGCCTTTCCCTGGAGTCCAGGGATTTCAGACAGATCTCTAGGTCAGTCTTGATTTTATTTTTTTTGGCTTGAGGTTTCCATACCACAGATGTGGTAAACATTTAGAATTTACATTTCTGCAAGGCTGAAGTTTTGATTTATCTCACTCAAGTAATTATTTTCTTTTATTCTGTTCCCAAAGGCTGCATCATAGGACAGGCTTCTTTGCTGAGTCTGATGGTGGGCTGAGTTTTTCTAGCCCCCCTCCAATAAATATGACAAACTTTTCAGACTCCCTCCTCTGTGGATTGCCTCTTGCTTTTGCTTCCTGCCCATCACCATAAATGAAGATAATGACAACAAAACAATAACAACAGAAACACAAACATGCCGTTTCCGTATCATCAATTTCTCATGAATTAAGGTGTGATACCTGAAAGTCATATTTGCCTTATCAGTTATATTCATATAGTTTCTTTGTCTTATTGATGTATCTAGCATATTATCCCTCATATCCACCTCTTCTCCAGGCCTTTTTCCACCCCATGTCAGTCTAGATTCTCTTGGCTTCTCACTTGGAACGTCACAATGGCCTTTAAGTTGTCCCTTAACTCCACTTCTTGTTCATCTTGTTTGTCAGAAATCTGAAGTAGATGTGTTGTTGCAATGATACCACATGTGCCATTCTTTGTTTTGGGGGTTTTAAGGCTTTTAAGATTATCAAAATATTCTAATGACCAATTGCCTTCATTGTATTTTGTACTTACTCTCCTGCTTTTGCCAACTTAAAATTTCTTAACATCCCATTAACACTGAATGCTCATGCTTTCCTATTCCCTTCTATTTCACATGTCCATCTATAATTGTTTATTGATTATATCAGTCTTTCAACACTAAAGGCACCAGTCACAACTTTGATGTTATACACAATGACAATAAAAGGTGACAAGTACTAATGACTTAATCGAGGTGTTGTTCATTTTTACAAGCTTGGCTGAGTTCAGAGAATTGGTAAAAAACTGGTGACTTTTGGCTACTATCTAAATACAATTGGTTAATGTAGCTTCTGGAGATCAGTGGTTAGTATGATACTGTTAGTTAAGCAGGGTCAAAAATAATTACATTTGTTTAAGGAATTGCAGAGACAACTCTACTATACAGCAAAGAATGTTAAAATGTTTTAATTCAATATATGAAGAGCAAAATATAAAAACAGGTTTTCTTCCACTCTCACTAGCAAGCAAAGTGGTCTACATTTTTGAAATATATTTTTTGTTTAATCATAACAAAATACAATACAAATGTTATTAAAAACCCTATTTTATGGATTAAGACAGTGATATTTAGAGATATTAATTAACTTTTCCAAGATCATACGTTTATCCAGTAATAAAAGCAAGGGTTCACAAGCTGATCTATTTTATTCCGGTCTTTACTTGGAATCACTAAACTTACATCCCCTCTAGCAAAACTATTGTTTACATCTCTAGGGTTTCAAGAGTTCAATTCTAAACTTGGGAGATCTATTCTTAAATTCTCTCAAAGTGCAACACATTTTCCTCAGGAGGATCATAAAGTCATCAGATGTGTGTTAAGCAATATATACAGTCATATACTCTTCATCAATAAAGGTTTCCAAGTTGCACAGAAGAGAGATTTATAGCTGAGAAAAAGGCAGATTGCTTCTAAGAAAGACTTCAAATATATTCTCTTCTGGCAGGCTACAGGAGAGTCAGCTAGATGAACCATTACAGTGTGCTCAGCAGAATAATTTCTCAGTACTGGTAGGGAAGAGCAATAGGAGTAACGTAAGAGAAGGAAAGTTGGTCTGCAGAGTCTGCCTTAGTATCTGTAGGGGTGCTGAGGTTGCTTGGGCTAAGAATTCTTTCACATGTCTCCCTGGGACAATTCACGCATAATTACTTCTGTATTTTCTAGGCTATCTAGGAAACCATCACCAATTAGCAAACACAAACAAAATAGAACACCTTGTTTGGACCTGCTTGTGAAAAATCAAGTGATCCTAATTTATAATTCCAGGAAGACTTGCCATCAAATGAACTTATGTCAAATGCCCCAAATGATTGTCACAAAGTAGAGCTTGTTGTAGTTTTTAGCATGAGAAGTATGAACCCCATCATCATTTTTTAAACATTTTGAGTTAAATGAAGCGTTTCGCAAAGTCCATGTTCTATCTTTATAGACAGTTCAAAAATAGCTCAGCATCTAGTTTGTAGGTTGGCTCCATTTAAGGAGCTTGAAGTCAGGCAAGGTGCTCATTACTATGCACCCAGATCTGTTTCTTGGACACCTCAGCTGTTTTTCTTTTCTATGGCCAGAGAGGAGAGTCATGTGCATAGTCCAAGAATGTGCATCTCCATGTCTCTGAACAGTTGGCCGTAGAATTGGAGCTAGGTGTTCTTTGTTTATGCCATTGGCTTTCCTCTCTGGCTTGCTTCCCTGGTAGTTGGAGCCAGCCAGTGCCTGACCCAGCTTCACAGACCCAGTAATGAAATTTGGAGGGCAGAGTAGGTAACTAGGTACACAGGAACTGTAAAGCAATGCCCATCTGGACAGTTGATCACAGCTATAACTTCTCAATAATATAACAGAAATATAAACTGTTAGACTTCCTATACCATTGCAGTATAAAGAAGAGAATTTAATTAAAGGCCGTGAGGATAGCTCATGAAATGCAAGGGAGAGTTGGACAAGTAAGCAGCAGGAAGAGCAGAGAAACAGTGAGACTTTGGGAGTCACAAGATCCGGGTGCTTAAATTCTACCAGGACTTTCTTGCCATCTTCATTTTTGCTCTTCTTTCTCGGTCACCTCTCTTCTGTCTTTCCCTACAGACCAGCTTTTTTCCACATGGATATGAAACGTTTCCAAGTTTTATATCCTAGAGATTTTGCCACTGAAGGAGGACTAGCCTGATATTTTCCCAGACTCATATCCTAAGGAAGATGAATCATTAGATCCAAGTAATTTGGTGTAACTGGAGAAGACTTGCAGATCCTACCTAATGGGTTAAGCTGGATATGCATCTGTGGGAGGGAGATATGTTGTATGTGTATAATACACATGCAGGCAAACCTTAATATTATACAAGATATGCTTCGGAAAATTTACTTGCAGTTTGGAAATCTGGAAGCCAAACAGTAGATCAACTGTTGTGAGTGTTAGAATTTAGTGTAGTGACCCTTTCTGTGGCCCAGGCAACTCTGCATAGGCAGAAAGATTCTTGAAAGCCCCACCCAGGTTGGAAAGGGTCTATGTTGGAGGCCATGAGTAGGACTCTTCAGGCACCTGTTTCCCCATCCCAGGGTCTGCACGTGGCCTGGAACAAAAGTTTTGGCAGCTGCAATTTTTAAATCTTTTTTCCAAAGATATGCTAGGGATTTGAAGCAGTGGGGAATATACTCTTCCACTTTCCCTTTTTTTTCCTTTTCACTGCAACAAGAGGCAAGTATAGCCCTCAGCCGTGCTTGTACCCTCACAGGAGACTCATGTACAGGTCCTGGGCTCTGGTTGCAGGACAGTGTGAGGCTGGTGATAGGGCAAGAGAATGGCGAGAACAATGGAAGAGGACTGAGGGAGAAGGAAGAGGAATCATCCCCAGAACTCCTACTTGGGGCAGTGGTCCCAGGGAGCAGACACACCCCCGGAGCCCCTTCAAGGGGCCTTTTGGCAGAGGTGTACTTCTGCTAGACACTGCCATGGCTGCAGGTAGGACTGATGAAAGAATTTCTGGTTTCTCCTTAGGACACGATAAAGCTCTGAATTGTTTTTAGAGACTACATTCAGATCTTTGTTTTGGAACCATCACTCTGGTTGCACTGTGAACAGTGACGTCCAGGGAGCAGGACTGGAGGGAAGGAGACCATTACGTGGCTGTTGCTGCGGCCCAAGCAGGGGACAATGATGGTGGAACTCCTGTAGTGGCAGTGAGGAGAGAGAGGAGGGATTTGACGAACTTTTCGAGGTATTGATAGGACTTGGTAATATATTGAAGGTGGAGAGCAAATGAGCAGGGAGTCAGTGACAAAGCCTAGTTGTTTGGCTTTGATCACTGGCTAAGACTGTGCCATTTGTGTACAGAATCCAGAGGTGTAGTGTTCCCATGTGCAACGTCAGTCCTCATTCCATGCCAGCATGGTGTGGAGTTGAGATCTGTCCCTTCCACTCCACGTTCACGTTTCTTTAGCTGGAGCAAAGCATGCCTGGACAACCCAGGTTTCTTTCTTTCTTTTTTTTTTTTTTCTCGCGAGAGAGAGAGGGTCTCTGCTCTGTCACCTAGGAGAAGTGCAGTGTCGTGATCATAGCTCACTGCAGCCTTGAACTCCTGGCCTCAAGGAATCAGAGGATTAGGTGTACATCACAGAATCTCTACAAACTTCTCAAACCTCCTTCAACATCTCATTCCTTAAGGGACCTTGCAGTCTCTCCCATCTGGACGGAGCCACGGTGCCTCATTCCATTTCTGAGAATTGTCTTAAAACTTTATATAGAAATTTGATATTTATGTATTTAAACGAGAAGAAATGTTAAATTTTTAATTCTAATTTTCTAAGACAAGAGTTTGTAGCTCACTTCTAGCGGAGTTAAGAAAAAGGATATAATGAATGGTGTATATATTGAAAACTTAACTGCAGAAGAAGTAATTTAATATGGAATGGGTGAGGTTGCTACAGGTTGGTACAAAAATAATTGCAGTTTTTGCCATTACTTTCAGTGGGAAAAACCTCAATTGTTTTTGCACTAACCTAATAATACTGTTTGAAATTCACCTTTTCTGGCAGAATGGTCTTGAGATAGAGCGGGAACTAGATTATTGGCTCATAAAACAGCATGAGGTTACTGTTATTCCTTAATCTTATATCTTTATTATGAGGTAATGCTTCTCTTACTTGATTTGGAGAATGTTCTCATCTTTTTTTTATATATTTGTGAAAACTAAATGTTAAAGGATTTAACATAACAACCGTTGCTAAATTATGATGTAAAATAATACTGTGTCTGCAATTAGCCTAGGTAATTTTACTTGGTTCGATAATATAAAATCACTAGGCTCATAATATTTTAGTACCTTAGTGTGATTGGCCAAGAAAAAAATTCACGTTACCGTAAAAAGTCAAACTAAGTAACAATTAATCTAAATTTCAAGGAAATATAAAGCAAAGTATTATGTTGTAACATGGAACATTAATGTAAATAACTCCCCAACAGTTCATGAAATAGATTCTGAACTGGCAGTTAACAAAGAAGGGCTAGTTTTGGCTTAATTCTCGTATGCTCCAATATCTTCCCTGAAGTCTGATTTAATTTCACTTGAGTTAGCAACAGTACTCTGAGATGGTGGTACATCTGGAAAATTATCACTTCTTTCCTGACAATCAGTATCCTTAATTCTTACATATGCTTTCTGGAAATATTACATTCATACTTCGATGACATCTTAAAACTAATTTCAGTGTAATAATTTTACACATGTGGTGAGTACATTGTGTTCCCTAAAAGATGCTTCTAGGTCCAATCTCTGTATTTGGGAATGTGACCTCATTTGGAAACAGGGTCTTTGCAGGTGTAATCAGTTAAAATGAGATTTTAACTGGATTAGGATGGGTCCTAATACAATGACTGTTGTACTTGAGAGGAAGATTTGTACAGAGACATACACACACACAAAAGGAGGCCATGTGACGTTAGGCACGGAGAACATAGTGTGACAATGAAGGCAGAGATTGGAGTGATGCGTCTATGAGCCAGGGATGGTCAGCAACCCCCAGAAGCTGGGGAGAGACGAAGGATGCTTCTCCAGAGCAAGCATAAATCTGCCAGCACCTTGATTTAGGACTTCTTGCCTCTAGAACTGTGAGAATAAATTTCTGTTCTAAGCCATCCAGTTTGGGGTACTTTGTTATAGGAGTCCTAGGAAACTAATGCAACATGCTATATTGTAAATAAACAGTAGTTCTAATTGGTATAAATAATATTTTTAAGTATATTTTATTATTAGGTCAGGTGAGTAGGAAATTACCTGGTAGACTAATCATCAATGTTGTATTTTCTGAAAAGTTAAAATATTCCCATTCGGTAAATAATACTTGTCTAAAAGTTTCTATCTGTATTGTCCTAAACCAAAGTAAAAATTAAAATGGAGTCAGTTATGTACCTGAAAAATGTGAAAAAGGAAAGAAAAATCTTTTAGGAAAGATTTTTCCTAAAATAGCTATACATTTGAGAAAGAATTTTAAAAGTTAAATTATCTGGCTGTTTACTCAATTTTTTTTGTTTACATTGTCAAATACCTTATGTATGATTTCCTACATTTTGTATGTTTCATTCAATCAATATTTATGAAATACCTAAAATTTGCTAGGCCCTGAGCTAGGTACTGTAGATAGGTAAATAAGACAAACATTCCCTTCCCCTAAAGAGATGATTTTGGCATGAAATTTAATCTGTAGAAGAAGTGAAAGAGGCCACTTGCAGAGCCTACTGTGAACATTCATTTTCACTGTCTGCTGTAGCTTTACCTGATCCTGTGAAACCATTTTAGCATCATTTGGTTTTACTTTATGCTTCTCTATTGTATTGGAGACAAATAAAATTTTACTTATTGCACAGACAACATAAAGTTAATAATTAAAGTATGTGAAACCAAAAATGTAATTCTTTACCAAATTTCTTTTAGTGTTTCCCATTCATCAGTATCCAAATACATTCTTAGTTGTACATCAGTGTTAGCATAGCTAAAATGTGGTGTTATTTTTTCACCTAATTCACAGTCAACAATTTTCACTTTTCCACTTTTTTTTTTTTTTTTTTTTGAGACAGAGTCTTGCTCTGTCACACCCAGGCTGGAGTGAAGTGGCATGATCTCTGCACACTGCAACCTCTGCCTCCTAGGTTCAAGCAATTCTCCTGCCTCAGCCTCCTGAGTAGTTGGGATTACAGGCACCCGCCACCCCGCCTGGCTAATTTTTTGTATTTTTAGTAGAGACGTGGTTTCACCATGTTGGTCAGGCTGTTCTCAAACTCCTGACCTTAGGTGATCCGCCTACCTCGGCCTCCCAAAGTGCTGGGATTACAGGCATGAGCCACGGTGCCTGGCCCCTCATCATTTTTATAATTAGTTTTTTGACCATTAAATTGTATTACACAACTGACCATAATTTGTTTAATTAATCCACTACAAAGATAAGGCTGTTACTTGTTTCATTGTCATGAATTATTCTGTAGTTTATATTTTGCGGCTTTTTTGGGGGAAAGGTTATTCCTTAGGAAAGTTAATACTGGGTAAAAGAGCTTAAACATATAGCTCTTAAAGCACATAGATGGATTGCTTTCTAAAAATATTAGAAAACTTGACATTGTTACTAGCAAATGGTTGAGGACACCGTGTTCACGGTGTTTTTGATATATTAAGTATTATCATATATAAATAACTTGAGCATTGAATATGTATACAATAAACCAAGAAATGTGTACTTATTGCTCAGATTTATGTATTTCAGTAACTGTGTAAATGAATGCTTTTCCATGTGTTTGTTTATTATTTACATTTTCTTAGAATGAATTGTGTTCTCCTACTCTTTCCTAATCATCTAATGGGCATTTAAACTTTTCCTTGCTAATTTTTATGTCCTCAATAAGTGTATGTATAATCACATTTATTTACTAAAGAATTTTCCATAATCTATTGTATCCTTTTACTTTTGGGGCTATTTTTCTTTATTCAGAAATGCAAAGGTTTTGCTTTGTTTTGTTTATGTAGGCAATCAATTGTCTGGTCTCTTTGCAATCCAGTGCAGTATTTTTGCCATTTATCTAATCCATGTATCTATCAGAGTAAGAAGGAACATCAGATTTTCCTTTGAAAGAGAGCACTTGGCTAATTTGTTTTCAAGGTAGTGAGGAGAAAAAGGAGGTGACCAGCCACAATTCAGTCTGGGACAATAGAGGGATTGACATGATGTGGGCAGGTATCAAGTCTTGGGCAGCTCAGTGCCTGCTGACCAGTGGCCAGCACTTACTATTTGCATGCATCATTTCCAAGGTGAACCTGAGCCAGAATGGTCTTGGTTACTTGGGCCAGGGGACAGTTTATAGGACCAAGGATCAATGGGCCAGCTAGGAAAGGATAAGCAAGAAAGGGATTGGTAGGAATCAGGACCAGGCTGAGAGACCCAGATTTGAGGGGAGGAACCAGTCTATCAGGAGGAGAAGAGGAAGGTGGGGGTATGAGCTAAGAGGCAAAAAGCCGGGCTTTTCCATCATGGTTTCTCAGCCTCCACACCCCATGTTGTCCCAACACGAAAACACCACCTTAAATCTAGAACTCTCCGCCTACTTATCCTCTTGAATTCAAATGTGTACTGCTGACCGGGCATGGTGGCTCATGCCTGTAATCCCAGCACTTTGAGAGCCTGAGGCAGGTGGATCACCTGAGGCCAGGGGTTCAAGAGCAGCCTGGCCAACATGGTGAGACTACTAAAAATGTAAAAATTAGCCAGGCGTGGTGGCACACTCCTGTAGTCCCAGCTACTTGGGAGGCTGAGTCACGACAGTGCTTGAACCTGGGAGGCAGAGGTTGCAGTAAGCAGAGAGTGTGCTACAGCACGACAACCTGGGCGACAGAGCAGGACTTCATCTCAAAAAAACAAAACAAACAAAAAACACATGTGTACTGCATCAGCTTTCAGTGTGCTTGATAATACACCATATCCTATACACCCTCCCTTCCGTTTTCATATGAAGTTTAAAATTGTACTTTTCTTCAAAATGATGCTTTCCTAGTTTTGGAGTATTTTAAATCAATATCTCACTGAAACTGTCACATTATATACATGTGTTATTATTATTTTCTGACTTTGAACTTTGAAGAATGAAAAACATTTGATCTGTCTCCGTTTATATATGCATAAAACATTTTGCAATTTACATTTTAAATTTCTCTTGTAATTGTTAAAACATCTTGTAATCTAATAAGGAAAGTAACATGTACACTTTGGAAAATACTGCAAAGCCTAAAAGAAATTGAAGAAATTAAGACCATGCCTACTTGGATGCAGTAGGGAAGATGTGACTGGATGTATGTAAAACTGAGCAAAACATCTGCTGATACTGAATATTCAATAAACTGAATTGGCATCTGTATTAGGGTTCTCTAGAGGGACAGAACTAATAGGATATTTTGTATATACATATATACATATATGTGTGTGTGTGTATATGCATACATATGGAGTTTACTAAGTATTAACTTACACAATCACAGGGTCCTGCAATAGGCTGTCTGCAAGCTGAGGAGCAAGGAGAGCCAGTGCGAATCCCAAAACTGAAGAACTTGGAGTCCGATGTTCAAGTACAGGAAGCATCCAGCATGGGAGAAAGATATAGGCTGGGAGGCTAGGCCAGTCTCTCTTTTTCACATTTTTTTGCCTGCTTTATATGCACTGGCAGTGGATTAAATTGTGCCCACCAGATTAAGGGTGGATCTGCCTTCTTCAGCCCACTGACTCAAATGTTAATGTCTTTTGGCAACACCCTCACAGACACACCCAGGATCAGTACTTTGTATCCTTCAATCCAATCAAGTTGACACTCAGTATTATCTATCACAAGTCCACTGCTTGTCAACTTGAACCCATGTATATCTCCTGAGATCATACATCATCTTCTAATAAAGATAATAATAAGTTCATAATTATGCCTAACATAATACAGCTGTCCTTTGTACAACCGGAAATGCACCAATCCCCAGCCCAAATACTATTACATAAAGTTAATAATATTTAAATGCCCACATGAAGTCAGTAAATCTTATGCCACATGATAAAGGAAAAAGAAATAAAGATACACACTTAGTACAAGTGTATACATGCACAAACATGTTTTTAACAGAAGAAGGAGGAAATACTCATGATAATTACACTCCCCGTTTCTGCAGTGGTCTCATGGTAGTAGCTGGTATTGATGACTACCTTCTTCTACTACCCATTCTGTATTCCCTTTGCCTTCAGCAAGCACCTCAGCAGGTCGTGTTTTTTTTCCCTTGTGGAGTGACCCAAACATTCATTCCTGGGGAGCCTGGGCCATTTGTAGTCCTGCCTGGATTGGGCTCTTGTAGTATCCCATTGACCTTAATCACAGGACATGGTAATACTAAGAGACACCCTAATGGATCTCCTGTATTCCATGCATACTCTTCCTTACCTCCATTGTGGATTAATAGACTGATTTCATCTTGATAGTCTGGGTCAGTCACCCCAGCCAACACTGTAACTCCCCTCTTAGCCTGTTGACTTAAAGGTAGGAGGAGCCCAAAGTGTCCAGGTGGCAATGTTAATGTCCAGTTTAATGGAATCGTTGTCTCTCCTGGTGACAGCGTTCCTCCCTCTGGAACTAAGACCTCTAGGCCGGCAGAAGGTAATGTCGTAGGAACATTTTGCTAGTGGAAGGAAAAATTTTGCTAGTGGATCACTAGGGGTGATGGTGAGTGGTGCCACTTCCACTTCCACTGTTGATTCCTGAACCCATGAATCCTGGTTATGGGAGAAACAGTACTATATATTGGATGCTGATTCAGAGCATAAACAGCCTTCTAGAGAACTTTGCCCCAGCCCTGCAAAGTATTGCCACCTAGTTGGCATTGTAATTGTGACTTCAAAAGGCCATTCCACCATCTGTCAATCCAGCTGCTTCAAGATGATGGGGAACATGGCAAGACCAGTGAATTCCGTGAGCATGAGTGCATTGTCGCACTTCTTTATCCATAAAGTGAGTGCCTCAGTCAGAGGCAATGTTGTGTGGAATACCAAGGCAGTGGAAAAGGCTTTCCATGAGTCCACGGTTGGTAGTCTTGGCAGAAGCATTGCGTGCAGAATAGGCAAACGCATATCTGGAGTAAGTGTCTATTCCAGTGAGGACAAACCTCTTCCCTTTCCATGATGGAAGAGGTCCAGTATAATCAACCTGCCACCAGGCAGCTGGGTGATCACCCCGAGGGATGGTGTCACATCGGGGGCTCAGTGTTGCTTGCTTCTGCTGGCAAATTGGGCACTCAGCAGTGGCTGTAGCCAGGTTAGCCTTGGAGGATGGAAGTTCATGTTGCTGAGCCCATGTGTAACCTCCATCCCTGCCACCATGGCCACTTTGTTCATGGGCCCACTGGGCAATGACAGGGGTGGCTGGGGAAAGAGGCTGAGTGGTGTCCACAGAATGGGTCATCCTGTCCGCTTGATTATTAAAATCCTCCTCTGCTGAAGTAGCCTATTTGTGAGCACTCAATGGAATACAAATACCTTCCTGGTTTTTGATCACTCAGGTCCATTTGCATACCTTTTCCCCAGATTTCTTTGTCACCAATTTTCCAATCATACTTCTTCCAAGTCCCTGACCATCCAGCCAAAAACCCTTGGCTACAGCCCATGAATCACTATATAATCACACATCTGGGCATTTCTCCTTCCATGCAAAGTGCACAACCAGGTGCACTGCTCAAAGTTCTGCCAATTGGGAAGATTTCCCTTCAATGCTGTGCTCCAGAGGTATCCCAGAAAGAGGCTGTAGTGCTGCAGCTGTCCACTTTGGGGTGGTGCCTCCATATCCTGCAGAACCATCTGTGAACCAGGCCCTGGTTCTCTTCCTCTGCCAACTGATCATAGGGCACTCCCGATGAAGGCATCTATGCAACCTGGGGAAGAGAAGGCAGGGTGGCAGAAGTGGAGACCATGGACGTTTGAGCCACTTCCTCATGTAACTTACTTGTGCCTTCAGGACCTGCTTGAACCCGATCACGTATATGCCACATTCATTTGATGATAGAGTTCTGCTGTGTACAGACCCCTTGATGGCCAGATGGGTCAGAAAGCTCCCAGTTCATGATAGCCAGCTCAGGTTGCATGGTGACTTGATGACTCATAGTCAAACGTTCAGTTTCCACCAAAGCTCAGTAATGGGCCAAGAGCTCTCTCTCAAAAGGAGCATAGTTATCTGTAGAAGATGGCAGGGCCTTGCTCCAAAATCCTAGAGGCCTCTGCTGTGATTCACCTATGGGGGCCTAGCAAAGTCTCCAGACAGCATCCCTGACTGCCACTGACATCTTACGCACCATTGGATCTGCTGGGTCATATGGCCCAAGTGTTAGAACAGCTTGCACAGCAACCTGGACCTGTTGCAGAACCTTCTCCTGTTCTGGATGCCAGGCTGTTTTATTTGGTAAAGTGAATGATTGAAGGTCTTGGGACCGAAATAGTCTGAACCTATTCTCAAACTTTAAATGGGTTAGAAACCTGGCTTGCTGGCATAGGGCCAGGCGTGGGATGTGAGTCCACTTTTGGTAAGCAGAACTGGCACTGTGGGATGAACTGAATGCCAGGTTAAGGCACCCGATGCTGACACTCATCAGACACCCCACTCTTGGTACCAAAATCAGTATTAGTCAGGGTTCTCTAGAGGGACAGAACTAATAGGAGATATATACAAATATAAAGGGAAGTTTATTAAATATTAACTCACGTGTTCACAAGGTTTCAAAATAGGCTGCCTGCAAACTGAGGAGCAAGGAGAGCCAGTCCGAGTCCCCAAACTGGAGCACTTGGAGTCCGATGTTTGAGGGCGGGAAGCATCTAGCCTGAGAGAAAGATGTAGGCTGGGAGGCTAGGCCCATCTCTCTTTTTCACATTTTTCTGCCTGCTTTATATTCGCTGGCAGCTGATTAGATTGTGCCTGCGAGATTAAGGGTGGATCTGCCTTTCCCAGCCCACTGACTCAAGTATTAATCTCTTTTGGAAACATCCTCACAGACATACCCAAGATCAATACTTTGTATCCTTCCATCCAATCAGGTTGACACTCAGTATTAACCACCACAGTGTCCAATTATTTCTTTAGATTGTAATACTCTTTTCCATTTAAATTGTATTTTCAGAAATGTTTGATATCAGTAGATATTTCTTGAAATGTGATTTCAATGATTGTATCTATGTTCATATACGATGAACAACTTTTTAAATCTAAATTGTTTTTAGTATAATCTTTTAATTTTTCTTTTTTTGAATTAGAATTTGAACACTAGAAGTGTATCATTGCAATTTTAAATTACATTTTATTTTCTTGTGAATTTGAACACTGTTTTATGATGATTGAACATATTTCTATAGGTTGTGTGCCTTTTTGTCTGAATTATAAGAGCTCTTTATTTGTTAAGAACATTGGCCCATTGTGTTTGATATTTGCACAGGTATTTCTAGATTTTTCTGTGCCTTTTAATTTTCATTATTGTGTGTGTGCATTTGTGTGTGTGTGTTTGCATGTATGTGCTTTAAAAGAGAGAGCAAGAGAGAGGATTTAGGGTTATTTGGGTTTTTGGTGTGTCTTCTGTTGCTACTATGATAAAGTCCTCTATCTGGGGATTTAAAAATATATGCCTATTTTTCTTAGAGTTTTCTTTTTTAACTTTCACTTGAAAATATTTTAATGTATGGTGTGGAGTAAAGATATTTTTTGAATAGTTAACCAGTTATTTCACCATAGTGTATTGCTAATTATCTTTCCCGTGTTTATTTGTAATACATTCTTTAACATATTGTCTTTTTAAGGTTGGTCATGTATTTTATATTTTTTAAAAATGAAGAGTAATTATTTTTCAGAAGAATAATCATCAGACAATTCAGACAAATTTTCCTGTAAGAGAAAGCTGTCATATTAAAATGCGCACTTATTTTTTCAAATTATTTTATGTACTTTTGAAAGTAAGTGGTTAATTCAAACTCTTGATTGTTAATCTATCAGAGGCTTGATGACATACCTCCCTCAGCAAAATAGTGTATTAACTATTTATTACAGACTGTGTTTATTGCAGACTGTGGATATTTTTGTTGATCTGTAGGATTCCTGACTAGCTGTTCACATATCCCACTTTTACCACGACACTACTTTCAAGATCATTAATTGCATCAGATATGGAGACAATATTAGGGGATTTTCTTCTTGAAAGAATGCTCCTATAAGTTACTAATTACCGTGCTATGCCTTAATATGTTTTTGTAACTTTACAAATGAATATAAAGGTAACTATTTTTCCACTTTGTTTCCATCTTCTTGTTTTAGATAGTCATTTTTACTTGAAGGAAGCTGCTTCTACTTGGGAGTGGCAGGAGAAGTGAGAAAACCACATGGAAGACTCCCAGGATTTAAATGAACAATCAGTAAGTCTTCATTCTCAGTTTTGCTGGAAAAAAGTTGCGATAACACTACTGAAAATCATACGTAAAAGGGATATATTGTAAGAAGTAAGTTTTTCATTAAATATATTTTTAAACGATTTTTGAATTTTCTTTCAAAGACCATGAAACAAACTTGGAGATTTATGCTGTTTCTGCTTAATGAGGATGTCACATTTTGATGTCTTCCTTGATTTTCTACTTGGAAAGCCAGTGGTGGAAAGACTAGGGCGTTGAGATCACGATGCATGTTTTAGACAGTCTAAACAATTGTATACACTTCCTTTATTATTTTATTTCAGATATGCTGGATATTGTTGACTATCAGAAGTATAAAAGGAGAAAGTATATTATTAGCATGCTTGTTGCTCATTTTAAGGAGGAAAGAAACCATAGTTCTCAAGGGCTTTTTGTATTTTACTAGATTCATTGCAGGACCAAGGATGCACCAGACTGACGGCAATACTTTTAAGATTCTGATTTCTCAAAGGGAAAGGCTCTTTGCAACCTTTCCTCCTAGCTTGTTAGTGGTGTCTCTGTGACAGTGGTTCTTTAGTGTGTGGAACTAGAGGCAATGGGAGGGCTTCCCTCACACCCCCACACCTTCACACTACTGGAAGCTGTCCTTTGAGCTGTTTTGCATACAGGCAACTCATGGTGCTACAAGTAACAAGACCTGTACCTACTGAGAGTGTGTTCTGCAGTCTGATGTTGTTCTTTTTTTTTTTTTTTGATGCCATTCTTTATTAGCTTATGTGATCATGACCTAATCTTACAGTGAAATGTTTCTCCATCAGGCAACTGAGGAAAAAATACTTATATATAATAATGGGTTCTAGAAAAGGTACATGTGGTGAGTTTAATTTTAAGAGAGATGTATATTCTGGTGCCATTTGAAGTTAATTTGATTTGCTTTGTAGTGAATATTTTATTTAAAAGAAATGATAGCCATACCTTTAATTTGGATAGACATGACCATAGTCTAATTTCAAAATATATTATATTATTATTTATTTCACATGACATCATAGGAAAAATGTAACAAAAAGTTATAAAGTGAAAAAACTACAAAATCTGTCAAATCATAGAGATACATTTCTCTAGAATTGTGTGACTCCTTTAGTAAGGTAAACAGAAATGGCTGTGGGAAGGCAAGGGTTTTAAAACTTTTAAAAGTGCTGGTTATTGACTGTAAATATTCACAGAATGGACTCTGGCCAAATGGAGGTTAGTCATCATGACTGTTGGAATCAGAGGTCTGTCTGTGTGACTATGGGGGAGTTGAATAGTTAGTAAGTGTTGATAACATCTTAGTGGTGATGCTTCATTAAAGGAGTACTGTTGATCTGAACTTTGTTCTAATACACCGAGGGTCACATACAAGTGTGTGTGTATATGCAAATATGTGTATGTATGTGTGTGTATATGTTAGAATGGCCAACGGTCTTTGTTTCCAGAGACTGAGGGGTTTCTAGGGACACAGAACTTTCAGTGCTAAAGCAGGCAGAGTTTAGGGAAAACCAGATGGTTGATTCTGTTAATTACTATAGGGTGTGTATATACCCAAGAAAGAATTTTATTTTCAATGCAGTTGAGAATGTATTTTTATGTTTAACACTAAAGTGACGTGTTATTAAAGATGCATCATATCCCCGTTCACAAAATGAAGCACAGAACTTGTAAATCAGATATGGTGTCCTTCTAGTGATATTTTAAGGTCATGGAACTCACTATTTCTTTTTGAAGTATGTTTTTAAAAGTTTCCAGTGATGCTGATGAGCAGTCAGGTTTGAGAACAGGAAATCTAGGGTGACCTGCCTACCCTCTCAGCTTGAACCCATTTGCTGAATTTAAATTTCAAACATGTAGACCAATGTATTCATCTCGCAAATGTGGAAAGAGATGCTTAGAACTGTTAAATGACTTGCCCATATTGGCATGGCTGGTAAGAGGCAGAGTTGGGACTTTACACAGTTCTTCTGACTCCAAGTCCAAAGCTCTCTCCCTAACATCAACATGCCTCATTGCTTTTGGGTTATGCATATTATGGCATCTATAGAAATGTCAGAAAAAAAAAAAAAAGAAAAGAAAAAGAGTCAGCCTTTTTACATGGAAATGATTTATCTTTGAATGAAATCTGTAAATGACTCTAAATTTTGTGGAGTATATTAATGTCTCAAAATATTTTGAAAAATGATAAATTTGTTACGATATAGAACAAGTAGGGGTGGAATTAAAGTTCATAGTTCGATGAAAGTGAATTTACACATATCGTTGCTATTTTTGTTCAAGGGGGATTCTTTGGGTGTAGACATAGCAGTAGGAGTCATTTATGGCACATGCACACTGCATCTAGCATTTTTCATATACTGTCTCCAGTTCTTACCATGTATCCCTTCATTGCAATTTTTAAGATCACCGTTTTATAGATGAAACTATGACATAGAGAGTGTCACGGTCAAACAGCTGTTAAGTAGCAGAGATCAGAATTAAACCTACTTCTTTTTAGCTGGTCCCAAAACTTTTAATGGATTTTGCATGATACAACATAATGTGGTAGTTAAGGGCGTGAGCTATAAAATCAGATTTCCCTGTCACTTAAATACTTTAAAACCATTGGGAAATTACTTAAACTCTTCCTCCTCTATGGAGTGGAAAGATATTAAAAAGATGTTTTATGAAGTGCTTGCACATGCCTCACTTAGAATAAACATTCAATAAATGTTAGCTACTGTCACAAATACCTGAGATATTCAGATGCTCTTTAATGAGTATTCATTCATTCTAGCATATCCAGCTACTGACCAGACATCCCTTCCTGGAAGTTCACAGGTCCACACACTCAGCAAATGAAAAATAAATTCACCAGCTCTCCTCCCCTCTCCCAGCTTTTCTCCTTTTGTCCTTTGTGCCAGTATTACTCATCTCAGTGATGGCATCATCAGCTACTGAATGGGCTATGGCAGAAAAGAGGTAGTAATCCTCCTTGTCTTCATCCCCCATCTCAAAGCTTTGTCCACTCTTAATGTTTAATGTCATTCAAAGCTATTCTTTTTGCTGGAGCTCCCTTAGTTTAGTTGAGATCTTTATTTTATCTCTTGACTTTCTTACTTTAAGTTGCTTCCAGAGTTGTCTTCCTAAAATACAACCCTGATCACATCACTACCCTCATTTTTATCCTTCACAAGCCCTTTCTTGCCTTCAAGGGAGAGGCTCAAGTGTGTCATCAAGCATACAGAGCTTAATGCTTATTTATTTCTTCAGTTTTTTTGTTTTTCCGGTTTCTGAATCTCCCAGGTTCTCTGAGGTCTCTGTGTATTTGCAAGTGCTTTAACGTCTTCCCAGAGGGGTCTCTTTCCCACCAGGATAACCTGTATCCTTGAAGACTCCGTTTAGATTTCCATCCCTCTGAGCAGCCCTCTCAGACTACCTCCTTTCTTCTCACCCAGTCAGCCCTTCTGGTTAGGGCCCTCTGCAGTGTGCTGCCATAACCCTTTGGCATTTACCCCTAACCCAGCACTTACCCGACAGGACTGAAACCCTATCTATTTACTTGCGTATCTCACCACTAGATTATAAACTACTTAAGAGTAATGGTGGTTCTTGTTCATCTTGTACTCTTACTTCTTAGCATGATTCTTGCCAGTGTTCAGTAAATGTTTTCTTCAAAAGCTTTTATATACTTGTAGTGAGGTATGTTAATAAGTAGCCTGACAAATTTTAGAAAGCCAAAATGTTATTCTCAGAGTAGATTACTTACTCATGAATTTATATTCCACTCACTTAAAAAATTGCATAGAAGGTCTAACATGAGTTTAACTGCATGTGAACAAAACAAAGTTCTGTCCTTCATTTTTCCTCTAGTATATCTGGCTCCTATTTGGCGTTCTGGATTAGAGGATGTAGAGAATTTTAAGAGATAAGCAACTAAAAATAATATTTAACTTTCATAAATTTATCTGCAATTTTAGAGTTTCATAATTCTTTAGAGTTGGTTTAAGTTATAGCCAGTTGCAGCTTATTACAGTTTTTAATGAAATGCTCTTGATAATAGAAACGGCCATGAATGTAGGTTATACCTAGCAATAGCACCCTTCTTACCATGCAATATATTGTATTTTTTGTATGCAAGCAGAGAATGAGCAATATTTATTAGTTTTATAGCTTCTATAGTATCCTTATAGATTGAGGTGTTTTATAATCCTATTTTCATGCTCCCGAATATTACTTCAGATTTTTTCTCATTTAAAACATTCATATCAACAGGAGATGGAGTCTGGCCTAAATTAATGATCAAGCCAGCAGGTTTGAAAATAAATATGTTTTATTAATGTTAAGTATTGTATGTTATAAAATAAAGCATTAGTGAATATTAAGTAAAACTAAGTAAAATGGATAAGTTACAGTAGGATTGCTTTCCCTAAATGTTATGCATTAAGGGCCTGAACATTCATATGTATTTCCACATTGTTACTAAACCAGTTCACTTATATTGTTGGTGGCATGATTTTATTAGTGACATCTAAATTAACTCACATTCATTGGATCATGTTACGTATTGTATGATTCATTAATACTTCTGGAAATTCATTTCTATGTACATTTGTAGATATAACACATTTCATATTTCAAAGCTATTCTATTTGTATTTATGAAACATATTCATAGATGTTTCAGTAATACTTTTGGAAATTCGTTTCTACATACTTTTGTAGATAAAAATTGTATTTGTCTGCACCAAACATGCTAATTTAATAATGTCTATTAAAATTCTAGAGCTAGTTTAGTAAATTAATTTTTTATCTCTCTCCCTTGTTTTTCTTTAGAGTACTCATGACTTTGATTATTCCTCAGATCTTTGTTCCTAGAGATCCTACAGTGTTATCTTCGATTATAGCCAGTAGCCCATCTTTAAAATGTGTGTTCCTCTCTGTGTCAGATTTCTAACTATTGTATAGAATTGAATTTGCCATTAAACTTATCATCTGGACATAGAACTTCAGAACCACCAATTTCTGACAGTGTTTAAACAAATTATTTTGATTATAATTATTTGATTAATTTTCGTTTAAATCATTTTTGTATTCTTATAATGTGACATTACCAAAATCCTAAAATCCTATTATTCTATTGGTTTATTCTTGAGTACTCTAAACCAATTCGACCAGCAGGCATACTTGTACTGAGTATCTTAAATATATTTTATTTAGATCTAAACAACATTGGATTAGTCTTTTGGAGGATCAAATTCTCTATGGAAGAACTTGACCTTTAAACTAGTTAAAAGAATCTTGTTTACAACATGTAATTTTTATACCATCCAACTGAACAACGTACTTCAGAGTTCTGTGGAATTCTGTTCAAAGCTCAATCAGTTTCAGAATTACTGTTAACTCCAAATTGCCAATTACAGCTTGACTTTGCAGTTATGTAATAGAGTACCTAAACTGAAGTTACAAAGTAGATATATTAAGTATATTTTAATGTTTAATAATTATTAAGGCTTACTCTTTCATTTTAGGCATTTTAAAAATAATAGTTTTATTTTTTTATTTTTTATTTTGAGATGGAGTCTCCCTCTGTTGAGTACAGTGCTACAATCTCGGCTTACTGCAACCTCTGCCTCCTGGGTTCAAGCGATTCACTTGCCTCAGCCTCCCGAGCAGCTGGGACTATAGGCACATGTCACGGCGACCAGCTAATTTTTTGTATTTTTAGTAGAGACGGGGTTTTACCCTGTTAGCCAGGATGGTCTCAATCTCCTGACCTCGTGATCTGCCCTCCTCAGCCTCCCAAAGTGCTGGAATTACAGGTGTGAGCCACCATGCCTGGCCAATAGTAGTTTTATTGAGATGTCATTTTCATACAATACAGCTCACCCACTTAAAGTGTACAATTCAGTGATTTCTAGGATATTCATAGAGATGAACAATTATTACCACAATCAGTTTTAGAGATTTTTTAATCAGTTGAAAAAGAGATCTCATGCCCATTAATATACCCCCTATTCCTCCGACTAGCACCCCTCAGCCCTAGACAAGCACCAGTCCACTTCCTAACTCTATGGATTTATCTATTCTTGACCTTTCATATAAATTGAGTCATACAATATGAGAACTTTTGTGGCTTGCTTTTTATATGTGACATAATATTTGCAAGGCTCATCCATGTTGTAGCATGAATCAGTACTTAATTCCTTTTTATTGCCAGATAATGTTCCATTGTATGGAGACACTTCTATTTATACTCTTTAAATAGAAAGAATATAAATTTGCCCATATTTTATGAGGTTACTTCTTTATTTACAATTGTGTTTTAAGAGTACTCTCTATATTCTAGATAAAAGTCCTTCACCAGATCTACATGTTTCAAAGGATATCTCCCATTATGTGGGTTGTCTTTTCACTTTCTTGATAGTGTCCTTTGATGCACAGAAGTTTTATATTTGAGTCCAGTTTATCTATTTTTTTCTTTTGTCACTTGCACTTTTAGTGTTGTGTGTAGGAAATCTTTGCTTAACTCAGGGTCACGAAGATTTACTCCTATGATTTCATTTCTTTATGAGTTCTCATCTGTTAGCGAGAACATGTGATGTTTGACTTTCTATATCTGAGTTGCTTCACTTAAGATAATGGCCTTCACAAAGATTTACTCCTATGATTTCTTATATGAATTTTATAGTTTTCAATAGCTTTAGCTCTTATATTTAGGTCTTTAGTTCATTTTGAGTTAAATTTTATTGAGGAAGTTTTTTTTTTTAATTTCAATTTTATTTTAGATTTCAGGGGTACATGTGCAGGTTTGTGACATGGGTATATTGTGTGACACTGAGGTTTGGGGTACGATTGATGCCAACATCTAGGTTGTGAGAATAATAACCAACTGGTAAGTGTTCAGCCCTTGTTCACCTTGTCCAGCCCTCCCTTCCACTTCTGGTAGTTCCCACTGTCTTGTTTCTGTCTCTATGTCCATGTTTCCTCACCGCTTAGCTCTCACATCTAAGTGAGAACATGTGGTATTTGTTTTTTTGTTCCTGTATTGATTCACTTAGGATAATGGCCTCCAGCTGCATCCATGTGGCTGCAAAGGAGAGGATTTCATTTTTTTTAATGGCTGTATAGTATCCCATGGTGTATGTAAACTACATTTTCTTTATCCATTCCATTGTGGTGGGCACCTAAGTTGGTTCCACATCTTTGTTATTGTGAATAATGTCTTTTTGATAGAATGGTTTATTTTCCTTTGGGTCTATAACCAGTGGTAGGATTGCTGGGTCAAATGGTAGTTCTGTTTAAAGTTCTTTGAGAAATCTCCAACCTGCTTCCACAGTGGTTGAACTAACTTACATTCCCACCAATAGTATATAAGTGTTTCTTTTTTGCTGCAGCCTTGCCAACATCTGTTATGTTTTGACTGGTTAATAATAGCCATTCTGAGTGGTGTGAGATGGTATTTCATTATGGTTCTGATTTGCACTTCTCTGGTCATTAGTGATGTTAAGCAGTTGTTCATGTTTGTTGGCCGCTTGTATGTCCTCTTGAGAAGTGTCTGGTCATATCCTTTTCCTACTTTTAAGTATTTTTTAAACTCTGAGTTTTTATATTTCTGTGTAAGTTTATGAAAATTCAGCATAAGATTTCATTAATTATTATCTTCTATGGCCTTCTAAAATTATAATTTGATTTGTTAAAACTTTTTCTCAAATCTTAGAATACATGTGATATATATATGTGTATATATGTATATATGGAGAGCCTCATATTATGCAGAATATGGATTATGATTGTATGCCACTTGCCAAGATCTGGAGACTAAGTATTAAGTTTTCTTCTGTCAAGTGTGATCAGCTGGTAGCAGGCGCTTGTGTTGAGAAGGAACCTATGGCTACATCCTAGCTCATTGGAAAAGTTACGTTATCAATTTTGTTATCGATTTGCCATGGACTTGGTAAGAAAGAAGGGTAGCACCAAGCCTCATACCTGCTAATTCTGGGCTGATGAGTTGTGAAGATCCCTGGGAAGTTGGTCTGGATAGTATAGATATAAATAAGAGCTATGATATCTTTGGGTACCAAAAGTCTTGTATCTGAACTTACAAGTTACATATTGTTATCTAATAATTCTACCTTATAAATTAAAATGAAAATAATTTTTGCCAGGCACGGTGGCTCATGCCTGTAATTCTGGCACTTTGGGAGGCCGAGGCGGGTGGATCACCTGAGGTCAGGAGTTCGAGACCAGCCTGGTCAACAAGGTGAAACCCCGTGTCTACTAAAAATACAAAAATTAGCTGGGCCTGGTGACGCATGCCTGTAGTCCCAGCTACTTGGAAGGCCGAGGCATGAGAATTACTTGAACCCGGGAAGCAGAGGTTGCAGCGAGCCGAGATTGTGCCACTGTGCTCCATGCTGAGTGACAGAGCAAGATTCTGTCTCAATAATAATAATAATGATTTTAGAAAATAAAAAATAAAATGGAAATAATTTTTGTGCTAGAAGTATAATCTATTTCTTTGATGGTTTAATACTTTTGAGAAATAGAAAACATTCATAAACATAGTGCTATTTCTGCTATAAGGTATACAACAAATGGAAAAATTCACTGATGAAAAAAGTTAATGTTCATTGATAGAGGTACCATGCTAAGTGCTTCATGCAACTCATGTCACTAAATCTCATAACGGCCCTTTGTGGAGGCTCTGTCATAACCCCAGTCTGAAGAAAAGTACACTGAAGCAGAGTTTAGGTATCTTATTCAGGGTTGTGCCAGCTTGGAAGCTATGCTGATGGAATATGAACTCACATAGTCTTTATTCCGGAATCCATACTGTTTTTTTTTTTTTTTTTTTTAAATATGTAAGTTTAAGGGGTACAAGTGTGGTTTTGTTACGTGGATATATTGCATGGTGATGAAGTCTGGGCTTTCAATGTAACCATCATTCGAACAGTGTATATTGTAACCATTAAGTAATTTCTCATCCCTCACTCCCACCCACCTTCCCACCCTTCCAGGTCTCCAGTGACTGTTATCCCACTCTGTTTCCATGTGTACATATTATTTAGCTCCCATTTATGAGTGTAAACATGTGATATTGAACTTTCTGTATCTGAGTTGTTTCACTTCAGATAATGGCCTTCAGTTCCATCCATGCTGCTGCAAAAGACACAATTTCATGTTAAACACATGAACTCACCTGCTTCTGTCAGCTTACATGATTTTCAGACCCTTCAGTCCACTTGGTGTCATGAAGTATGTATTAAAACTTAACATGATCTTAGATTATTTATATGGAGATCGAACAATTTTAAATATAGGTTTGAGTGAGAAATTTAAATTACTCCACTGTGATTACAGATTAATTTTATAAGCTTCATTAATCATATATCTTGGCTCACTGCAACCTACACCTTCTGGGTTCAAGTGATTTTCCTGTCTCAGCCTCCCTAGTAGCTGGGACTACAGGTGCACACCACCACAACAGAATAATTTTTTGTAATTTTAGTGGAGACGGGGTTTTGCAACATTGGCTAGGCTGGTCTTGAACTCCTGGCCTCAATGGATCCACCTGCCTTGACCTCCTAAAGTGCTGGGATTACAGGCATGAGCCACCGCACCCGACCCCATTAGTAAATATTTTAACAGGCAGTTGTAAGATAGCAGAATGTATGGAAATTGAATGGTAGTTCAGCAAATTCAATTAAATAAGCATTTCAAGACTTCTTGCTGTCTTCTAGAAACTTTGCTAAACTAAAGATTAAAAGATGAATATAATAATTCCTATTCTCCCGCTAAATTTTAGTTTAGCCTAAGATTATATGATACTGTGTTAAGTTCTATTCTTTAATTCTTTTGTAACGAGACTTGGATAGTTAGTACTAATTCATTCAGTGGATATTTGTGGAGCACTGCTATATTTGAAGCATGGTTTTCATTGTTGGAAATACTTGGTGGACAAAATGGACAAATATTACTGTTCTTGTGGAACTTATATTATTGGGGGGGAGACAAACAGTAAAGAAATATAGTATATCAGATAGTAATAAATGCAAGGAGAAAAACCAAATAAAGCAGGGAGGAGGATAGGAACTGCTTGCGGGCAGGGTAGGTAGGTGAAGGGACAGCTGCAGTTTTTGGAGAGTAGTTAGGGAGGCCTCACTGAGAAGATGTTGGGCAAAGACTCAAGAGAGGCGAGGAAGCGAGCCATGTGGATATCTGGGGAAAGCGGGTTTTAGTTAGAAGGAACAGCAACCGTGGGGTGGTAGCATGCAGGGTAGGTTCAAGGAATAGAAAGAATGTCAATGTTAGTGGCAATGATGGGCAGAACAAGGCAGAAATAAGGCTACAAAGGTGATCAGCATGGGCACGTGAGGGTGGAGGAATACATATTGTGTAGAGGTTTCCAGACCATTGTAAGGCTTAAACTTTTTCTCTTAATGACATTAAAGCAATTGGAGGGTTTTGAGCTTAGGGATTGTGATGTGACTGAAGTTTTTAAATAACCACTCTGGCTTTTATTTTGAAAATAGACTATGATGACAAGAGCAGAGACTGGCTATTGTAACTATCCAGATGAAAAATCAACAAAGTAGCATTGGAGGTAGCAAGTGGTTGCATTTGGGTTGATCTAAGATGACTTTCTGATGTATTGGATATGGATTATGATAGACAGAAAGGCATCAGAGATAACTTCAAGGTCTTTGTGCAGAGAAACGGGAAGGATGGAGTTAGCATTGACTGAGATTGGATGACTTGGGAAGAATAGGTTGGGGGTGCAGATCAGGAGGTCAGTTTTAGACTCAATGGCAGAGTCATTGCTGTGTTTTCACCAACCCTCTTTCATACACCTCTTTTCTGGTGCATCTCAGTTTCCATCAGCAGGGCCATATAACTAGTGCTAGCCCATGAAATGTAAGGAGAAGTGATAATGTGGATCATTTTGAAACTGAGGCAGTGAGAAGCCCCAGAAAGATTCTTTGGTCTCTGTGTTCTCCTAGGGTGATGAAGGAAGAGAAGGCCTCAGGGAAACAAGGGAGATCCCCAATTACAGAGAATGGCTGGATTGCTGATGCACTGCATGGGGGCACATTCTCAGGGGCGTGTTAACCAACTAAGCTGATAAAGGCATGTGAAATTTTACTTTCTCTTAGGCGTATGCGTCAGATGTAACCATTGGGGACTCCGGGGAGTGAGTTGAACTTGAAATATAAATTTGGGAGGCTTCAAGATATCAGTGGCATTTCAAAACATTGTATTTGTTGAAATCCCCAAAAGAATAAGTCTAGCTAGGGACAAATTAAAAGGACTAAGCCCTGGGCACCCTAAATTTAGAGATCAAGGAGATGTTAGTTTACATAGATAGCTGCTTGATCCTGATACCCATAAGCACTGAGTTATGTTGTAGACTGTATGTGGCCACATTCAGTGAATTTTCCTTCGAGGTGCTTTTTTCCAAATTGCCAAAAAACATGTATCCGTGTCACTGATTATTGGATGCACCTCTATCATAGCAGAAAGCGCACCATACAGCTATGAATAGGTATTGAGACAGTATTCACTTATTTGAGATTTCCATCAAAGTAACCAAAATCGTGAAATATTTAGAAGAAAATTCAGTCAACAGATAGTTTTCATTTTTTCATTGCTTTGTTTGTGGATGTGATGTTTCTAGGCATTTCAGGTTAGAAAAGAATTAATCTAATTAGAGTTTTTTAACCTCAGCATTGTTGACATTTTGGGTCACAAAATTCTTCATAGTGTTAAGGAGGGGTGCTGTCCTGTACATTGTGTTATTTAGCAGCATCTCTGGTATCTACCCACTAGATGTCAGTAGCACCCCCCCTTCCTTTGTTGTGACAATAAAAAATGTCTTGAGACATTGCCAAATGACTTCTCTGTGTGTGTCGGGGGGACCACTGTTCTACATTACATCTGTTTCCAATGAGTTTTTTATTTATATACTTACTGCCTGCAAAACATTTGAGAAAGTTTACCTGAACATTTAATATAATGTATACTATGCTATGATATATTACTGAGGGAACTGCAATGAAAAGCCAAAGACATAACAAAGAATTTAAGCAAGAAAGCAAAATAATATTGCAAAGGTAACAGTACTATGCTATCAGCGTGGAAAATGTGTTCAATAAAAGACAAGAAAGGAATTATAGATAGATTAGGTTACACCTTCACTGGGTCTTGAAAGACAGAATGAATTTGTATGGACAAAAGAGAACCTCTCCTGGCCTGGGGAATATCAGGCATAAAAGCTCAGAGGGACCAAATATAAGGTGATAAGGCCTGCCTAGGACTGTGGCTTGGTTAGAATTACTGAATCAAAAGCTCTGAGGGCATGAGGATGTGGGGCAGTGGGAAATCTGGCTGAGAAGCACTGAGACTAGACTTGAAAAGACTTTGAAGCCAAGCTGAGATGTTTCCGTGTTCTTGAGTGGCCACCATGATGCTCATTACTGCACAAAAGACAGAGGTGTATAAGATACAGTCCTGTATTTCTGTTCTAACTTGGACATAATGGAAAATTACATATAATTTTTCAGCAAGAGATTAATATATTTAGAACAATGTTTTAGGAAGATTAACCAGATGGTAGGGAGATTACTGAAGGTGGGAAATTGAGAGTACGAGAGATGGCTTAGGGGATCTTGAAGGAGTTTGTGCATGAACTCAGAAAGGCTTAAGCCAAGTGGCTGGGCACGGTGGCTCATGCCTGTAATCCCAGCACTTTGGGAGCCAAGGTGGATGGATCACCTGAGGTCAGGTGACTAGCCTGGCCAACATAGTGAAACCCCATCTGTATTAAAAATACAAAAATTAGCTGGGCATGGTAGCATACACCTGTAATCCCAGCTACTCGGGAGGCTGAGGTAGAAGAATCACTGGAACCCAGGAGGAAGAGGTGGCAGTGAGCCAAGATTGTGCCACTGCACTGCACTCCAGCCTGGGCGATAGAGTGAGACTCTGTTTCAACAACAACAACAAAAAAGGCTTAAGTCAGGGATTGACAGTTTTTTGAAATGTTGTGAAAACAGCCATAGACATTAAATAAATGAATGGGCATTGTTGTGTTCCAACAAAATTTTATTTACAAAAGCAGGTGTCAGGTGGTGGGCCATACTTTGACAACCCCTGGCCTAAACTTATGATGTGATGGTGGAAAGAAAGACATCAAGGAAAGAATTAATGAAAGGAACTTGGAAATAAAGCTTTGCTGAACTTGGTAACTAAACCAAATAGAATTAATAGGAGGAAGGGCAAAGGGTGGACTTGGAGGAGGAAAAAGATTATCCTGGAGTTTCAAGCCTAGAAGATATCATTAATAGAGTTTAGGAGCAAGTATCAATGACTTAAGGAAAGAGAAAGGTGCATTTGAATTGAGGACTTTTGAGAACATGTAAAACTAGCAATTGGTGAAGCCCTGCTGGGCCATGGGGTAGAAGTCTGGGCTGGCTGTGTGAAGCAGAACAGTATTTTCCTTGAGGTGATACTTTTAAGGGGAGATGGTATCTGAGGAAGGGCAGAAGGATGAAGATAAACATAGGAGACCAACATGTTTATGAAGTGCAAGGAGGAAGATGAACTGTAAGAAACTGAGAAAAGATATGGGAAATGAGAACCAATAGGATAATAGTGTCTTCAGAGCCATGGCCAAGCTAACTCTCAGGAGGAATTGGTCATTACTGTCTGACATTCCGAGAGGTCAAGCAGAATGGCACTGAGAAAGAGATTGTTTTGTTTCTTGACCAGAAGGTTACTGGTGGCCCTTCAAAAGGAAGTCCCAAGAGAGTTGTGGTAAGAAAAGGCATCCCAGAGATTCAATTCAGAGAAGATAATGAGGAATTAAGAGAAAGTTTGTAAGTTTAAAGAAGAGAAGCAGAAAAGCAATTGAATGGAGCACCTTATTCCAAGGGGAGGCTTGCTTGTGTTTGATGACAGACTTTGAGAAGGATTCAATGGAGAATAGACTTCAAGTCCTTGCAGAGGGGATGATGGGGCTAATGGAGGACAGAAAGAAGGTGAACTAGCTGGAGAGGAGTGATACACTCTAACTCTGGAAATGTAAGAGAATGTGTATATACTGGAATTTTCCAAAGTGCTCTTCCTTGATGCATTCTTTTTACAGGAGGGAAATACCTTTGTCCAGGCAAGATCAGGAAGTAGATGGAAGCAGGGTTAGGATTAAGGGCTTAAGTAGTATAAAGAAGATTTGCAGTAGCCATTGTTTAAAAAAAAATAGTAGGTGATCTCCTAGAACTCAATACTTGGATTATTGAGACATACTCAGTTTTCTTTTAGCAAAATATCTCTCATTGACTAGGACTTAAGACTGTAGTGCTAGCATTGAAAATTTATTTTATTTTGTATTGAAACAATTAAGAAGAGAAAGGGGAAAAATAAACACTTCTGAGATTAATGAATATGCCTCTCATTATCTTTGGAAGAAACTATGTGGCCTGTTTTCCTTGGTTATTAGCATCTCCAACAAATAGAAGAGCCTATGTTCATAAATATGATTGGGTCAAATTTGACAATAGGGTCAGACTAAAGTTAGCTGACATTGACTTTAAAAGTACTTCCCTCAAAGTACTTGAAATTTGGTGATTTCATATTTTCTTGGATTAGGGATTGATTTCTTTGCTCAGACTTCTTCAGAATACAAATAACTTTGTAAGGGCTAATCTGTTTAAAGGTTTGTGTTAACTCTCTTGGCAGGAGCTAGGATAGCAGGGTAGAAGGAGAATTGCGAAAACAAACAAACAAAGGAGAGTTAAAAACGAAAGGGTAAACACTACCTGCTTACTTTGCTTTGCTTTCATTATTTTGCCTAAACTGTTGTGGTTGACACATGTGGACAGTAGGTTATAACTAGGTTCTGAGCCCCGGATGCCCACAGCTAACACTTATGTAATGCTCATTGTGTGCCATGGGCTAAGTGCTATAAATGAATGTATATATAATATAAATGCATTAACTCATTAATTCTCATGACAATCTGATGAGGTGAGCTCTATTACTATCTCCCAGGATCACCCAACTTGTGAATAGGGGAGCAGGATCTTACCCCAGGAAGTGTGGCTCCAGAGTTGGCAATTGTAACTGCTGGATGAATTTGTTAGAAAAAAAGCCTTATTTATTTTTCAGTCCTCCACCCTGACTTGTGCCTTCAGCAAAATTTTGAAACATTTTGAGTTCATACATGTGAAGAAAAAAAAATTGATGTGGGTTTATTTTCCCCTATTAACATTTTCTTTGATTTACAATCTGTTATATCAGACATGATGTGAAAGGGGTTGACAACAACCTAGACTATATTTATTTCTCAATCTGCTGATGTAAAGAAAAAAGGGGAGGAGTTAGGTGAGATTTGGAGTCCGAAATGGTTTTTCTACACCAGGGTTTTTAGGGAGATTCTAAACAGAGTGCACTCTCATTTGTTTCACATTAAATGCCTTGCCCAGTTAATCTCCTTTTCACATTGCCATGCTTGATACAGAGGGCTCCAGGCCTAGTTCGCTAGGTGGTAGGACCTTTAGAGATTATGCTATCCAAATCCTTTACTTTACAGATGCAGAAATGGAGACTGAAAGGGGTTAAGCAGGGTGAGAACATTAACAACACTTTGTTTTGAAACGAGCTTTTTTGATTCATTCCAACCTTCATACTAAAATTTGAAAGCATACTTTTGTGTACAGTTTCTTAATATTTGGAAATTAACATCAGCCCAAGTCTCCCTGAAAACTGTTGTGAATTATTGCTATATATAAAGATTAATGAAATAATTGCTTTTGAGCTGCTACTAAATTTGGTGGATCAGGGTCATCTAAAAAAACTCAAGCAAAGGTGTGAAAAGTTTATTTTGCATGTTTGTTTTTCTCCTAGTTATTATTTACTGCTCAATCAGCATTAACAGAAGAAAAATAATTTGGCTGCTAAGTTGCTCTAGTATAGGATTTCAAAGGACCTTATTAGACAGAGATGTAATTTCATCCCCTGGGCCTTTTATATAACAGAGTGCATATTTGGGTTACTCATTTTGACCCGGAATTAAACAATAGATTTAAGTTGTATTCAGGAAGTTAAAATATTTATTCAACAAAGATTTAAAAGCATTTTACAGTTATTTCCAAATTCCTAAAGGCATCTTTATAGCGTTATTTTCTTATTTTAGCTAACTCTTGTCTGAATAGCTCCTGCCTCAAAGAATTTTCTGTTTATTTCATAAATCTTATAAAATGTATATATTTGATAACTACTGTGTATAATCAGTGTTTTTTAAATGAACATCTTTGGCAGATTGATATAAACATGATTTTGTATATTGTTTAACTATATATGTAGGCCATAGTTTTGTTATGGTGCTCAGTAATGAAAAATATGGAGTAGGTGTTGCAAGTGGTAATAAAGCTAATATTAAGGAAAGTAAAGTATTAAGGCTGAAGATTCCTAAGTTCTAAATAAAAAGGCTTTGCAGTTTCAGTTTTAGGAGCATTTTCATAAGATGAAAGAGGCTAATAGTGCCAAGGTGTTACCAACTCCAGCTGTCTAGAAGTGCAAGGATTCTTCCTTTAGCCTCTTTTAAAAGTGGTCACCTCAGCTCACTCTCTCCAGGACTGACTGCTTCCCCTTTCTTCTGTGATTTGCATAGTATTATCCACATTGATTCATGTTTGGGGTGATTGTTTCCCTCCTCACTATGAGATTGTGAACGTCTTATTTTCTTTCCATGAAATAAAGTTTTCATTGGCTGGGATCCCAGTTAGACTGATTTTTTTTTTTTTCCTTATTTCGTTTGTTTGCTTAATATTTTAGATTTTGAAAGTCCTTCAGAATTAAAGTACTTGCATACTATCCTAGGGCAATAATTTGTGACTGAAAACCTTTGTGAAAAATCCTAAGAGGTGTTTAAAAGTTTATGTTAAGTAACTTGTTATCAGTGGCTAACAGGTCTTTCCAGAGTGCTTGTCCACTGAACATTTATATGGAACTTACTGTAATCATATCTGCTTATTTTTTGGATGATGCAGACACATTCCATTGCACAAAAATTACTCTGCAAAAGTAAATCGGGGATCATCAATGATAATTTCAGGCTATGCATGCTGATTTTAGAATGTTGAATCAATTTGCTAATCTTCAAAGGAGTAAGTTTTACACCAATTGTTTCTAGTTTAATAGGCTTAATATTTTAATAATGCTAGACTAAGTTTTCTTCTTACTTTTATTCTTGCATAATTGTTGGAATTATATGTACATTGTTTTAATTCTTGAGCCCTTAATATCAGATAGCTTGAGCATTAAGGGAATTAATTGAAGGCCTTAGGATATGGGTGTTTATTACATGAACATGGATTGAATGTTGATGTTGGGATTTTAAACGGGAAGTTGCTTTGCTGTTAGATTCCATCACATTGAGTGTATCAACATTTATACAAGGAAATTGGGAAGAAATGTACTCTCAGTCCCTGGTTGCTCTGTGTTTGTGAAAAGTAACAAATTTAGGAGTTGATCTAAAAGGAGAATTTTTGCGTTAATGTTTTTAAAACTTTAAAGCATCTTTAAACAATATTTTTGACTCACATGTCTAGATGTATATTTACACCCCCAGAAATTTAAGCAAGTCTGTTTAAATATTTTTGTCCTTTTCTTGAATGTCAACCTTTTGGCAGAGTGTTTATAATGTTAAAGCTTGAAGAGTGAGTAGAGATCACACAGTCCAACTCTGTCATTTCATAGATGTAATTAGAGTAAACTAAGGATCAGTCTTGAGTATAATGAAGTATAAAAAAGAACTTGACACTCACTGTCACACAACACAGTTGATAGAAATTCGTTGGTCATTCATTGGCCACTGGTCATCTTCACCTGGGGTCTCTGGCTTGCACTGTATTCCCATGGTCTCTTTTTCTGACCCGTCTTGCATCTCCTCCTCTTCCGTAAGTGTTTTGAATTTCTCTTCTTTGTCCTCAGCATCCTTAATTCCTCCTACTTCATTTTGCAGAAATTTAGCTGTCTTTGTTATACCCTAATCATCCAGTGTATGCCCAGACAACTATGCCTTTTTCATCCAAAGATCCTCTAAAAGATGACAATATTTTTGTTTGTTTATTTATTTATTTATTTATTTATGTATTTATTTATTTATGTCTCTAAGTGGTTTTATTTCCTGAATTTATTCATTTGAAAGCGCCACTGTGGCAACTTCACAGTCCCAGCAAAGTACAGAGTAAAAGTTTTGAGACTCTGGTTTATGTAAAAATTGGCTACACAAATTAATATATCATGTCAAATAAAAGCATAGAAGCTTTAACCTCATCTCATTTATCTACATACATCTTCCACTGCTGAGGGGAAGCACAGCTGATCATCACCTCACCTAAAAATTATTAAGCATAATTTTCTTTTCTTTCTTTTTTTTAAAATTTAAATTTAAATTTTTTTATTTTTATTTTTTATTATACTTTAAGTTCTAGGGTACATGTGCACAACATGCAGGTTTGTTACATATGTATACTTGTGCCATGTTGGTGTGCTGCACCCATCAACTCGTCATTTACATCAGGTATAACTCCCAATGCCATCCCTCCCCCCTCCCCCCTCCCCATAATAGGCCCTGGTGTGTGATGTTCCCCTTCCAGAGTCCAAGTGATGTCATTGTTCAATTCCCACCTATGAGTGAGAACATGCAGTGTTTGATTTTCTGTTCTTGTGATAGTTTGCTGAGAATGATGGTTTCCAGCTGCATCCATGTCCCTACAAAGGATACGAACTCATCCTTTTTTATGGCTGCATAGTATTCCATGGTGTATATGTGCCACATTTTCTTAATCCAGACTGTCACTGATGGACATTTGGGTTGATTCCAAGTCTTTGCTATTGTGAATAGTGCTGCAATAAACATACGTGTGCATGCGTCTTTATAGCAGCATGATTTATATTGGGTATATCCCCAGTAGTGGGATGGCTGGGTCATATGGTATTTCTAGTTCTAGATCCTTGAGGAATCGCCATACTGTTTTCCACAATGGTTGAACCAGTTTACAATCCCAAGCAAGAGCAAACACATTCAAAAGCTAGCAGAAGGCAAGAAATAACTAAGATCAGAGCAGAATTGAAGGAGATAGAGACACAAAAAACCCTCCAAAAAGATCAATGAATCCAGGAGCTGGTTTTTTGAGAAGATCAACAAAATTGATAGACTGCTAGCAAGACCAATAAAGAAGAAAAGAGAGAAAAATCAAATAGACGCAATAAAAAATGATAAAGGAGATATCACCACCAACCTCACAGAAATACAAACTACCGTCAGAGAATACTATAAACACCTCTACGCAAATAAACTAGAAAATCTAGAAGAAATGGATAATTTCCTGGACACTTACACTGTCCTAAGACTAAACTAGGAAGAAGGTGAATCCCTGAATAGACCAATAGCAGGCTCTGAAATTGAGGCAATAATTAATAGCCTACCAACCAAAAAAAGTCCAGGACCAGACGGATTCACAGCCGAATTCTACCAGAGGTACAAGGAGGAGCTGGTACCATTCCTTCTGAAACTATTCCAATTGATAGAAAAGAGGGAATCCTCCCTAACTCATTTTATGAGGCCAACATCATCCTGATACCAAAGCCTGGCAGAGACACAACAAAAAAAGTTTTTATTTTTTGTGAGACACATCGCCTGCAGCACGATTTTTCTTCTATTACAGTTGACACATAGGTATGTATTTTAATACACATGTAGACAAACATTTGATGAATTTGTTTTTTATTTTTTATATACTTAAGAAATAGGTAGATTTTCTGCTGTCAATAACCTCTCAGAAACACTTGATGACTGACTACTATAGTTAAAAATTATGAATGAGAATAAGAAGGCAACATAATATTTTAAGAGGGACACTGTCCCACTCATTGAATTATCATATAACCTGTCAGAGTACATTAACTGCTCTGAACCTCTTTCCTCATCTATAACCTTCATCCTGGCCTGCACTGGAACCAGAGTTAAACTGTGCCTTGTAAAACATAAAGTTCTTTATAAATACAACTGTTAGGGCCTGGGCGCAGTGGCTCATGCCTGTAATCTCAGCATTTTGGGAGGCTGAGGCCGGTGGATTGCTTGAGCCCAGGAGTTCGACACCAGCCTGGGCAACATGCTGAAACCCCATCTCTAGAAAAATATACAAAAATTAGACAGGCATGGTGACGCTCACCTGTAGTCCCAGCTACTTGAGAGACTGAGGTTGGAGGATCACCTGAACCCAGGAAGTGGAGGCTGCGGTGAGTCGTGATCCAGTCACTGCACTCTATCCTCAGAGACAGAAATGTTTTTTGTGTGTGTGTGTATATATATATATCTATGCTCCCCTAGGGTGGTGAGACACACACATATATACACACACACATATACATACACACGTATATAACATTCTATTCTAGATATATATTAAAACAACTGTTAGATATTATGAGTTGTGACAGTGATGATAGTCATCATCTAAACTAGGCAGGTCTCTTTTCCCTGGCAGACTCTTCACAGTTAGGCTGCTCACAGGCTTATCCTCCTAAGTAGTGTGTTTATATGTACTCGAAATAACTACATAGGACACAATGTATAGTCCACTGAGGAAACATAAAGAAAAAGGATATTCCTGGTCTCTTGCTCTTTCTGTTTTTTGTTTTGTTTAAGAGACGATCTTACTTCGTTGCCCAGGCTGGAGTGCAGTGGCTATTCACAGACGCAATCATAACTCCTGGACTCAGGTGATCCTCCCGCCCCAGCCTCCTGAGTAGCTGGTGTGTGTCACCACTCCAGGCTCAGTCTCTTGCCCTTTATGTTGTCATTCAACATCAAAATAAATTTCTTCTTCTTTTAATTTTATTTTGAGATGGAGTCTTGCTCTGTCACCCAAGCTGGAGTACAGTGATGCAATCTTGCCTCACTGCAACCTCCTCCTCCTGAGCTCAAGTGATTCTCCTGCCTCAGCCTCCAGAGTACCTGGGACTACAGGCGTGAACCACCATGCCCGGCTAATGTTTGTTATTTTATTTTATTTTTTTTAGTAGAGATGGGGTTTCACCATGTTGGCCAGACTTGTCTCAAGCTCCTGACCTCAAGTAATCCACCTGCCTCGGCCTCCCAAAGTGCTGGGATTACAGGTGCAAGCCACCACAGCCGGCCAATTTCTTCTTATTGAAATGTAGATGTCAACATTGGATTTGTTAGATATTTCTTAACTTTCTCTCTTATTTGAGTATCTAAAATATTGTATTTCTTTTGCTCTAGTGTCATATAGCTGAATTGCTAGACTCTGAATTAACATCAATAAATATATCACACAAAACAGTAAGGGTTATACTAAATATATGTAAATGTTTTCAGTGGTTTCAAAATTAATATTTTGAGTAATATGCTGTGGATGGAAAGCTTATTCATGACCAATATAAGTTATACAAAATTAGTTATACAAAATTAATGTTATACAAAATTAATGTTTCAAAGGATGTCTGAATTTCAAAAGGACTCTTCAGATGATCAGCTCCCTAATTATACTTTTCATCTAATTTTATGTACAAGTGCTCCCCGAGGGTGGCGATAAGTGAAATCATCGGTTAGTGCTAGGACTCTAAGCTGACCTAGAAAAACTACATTTGAAGCTGTATTCAAAGAATTTCATTTCGCCTTACTAGGACAACTGTCATTCTCATGTAACATTTTAAAGTTTTGCATTGAGATTGGGCTTGAAATAAATGCCTGCATTTGCTCAGAGACTATTAAGGAGGGAGGTAGAGTAGGAAGTTGTCTCCAAAAATAAAATGATAATGAAGCCTATTGTTTATTTGGTACCTACTAATTATAAACCACAGTGATTATATATGACACACAAGTTTTCATAGACACTAAATATATGTATGTATATTTGCAGTTTTTTTCCTTGCAAAAATGAGAAGTATAATTGGGGTATTTTTTTAAAGACAGGACAATAAAATCTAGTAAGGTTAGGATTTTGCCCAAACTCATATAGAAATTAGCAAAGATGGGATCCAAATCCAGGTCTGTCTGATTGTAGAGTCTTTGTTTACTCTGCTATATCATATTTATTATTCATTGATGGACGCATTAAACAAATGTATTAAACAAATTAATTCAGCCCTTGCCATTGCCAGGAACTGTTATAGATGCTGAAAATGCTGCAGTGAAAAAAGACACCAAGTTCTTGCTTTCAAATAATTTATATTCTAGTGAAGGAAATAGAGTATACAAATTTGTCTAGTGGCGTTAAGTGCTGCAGAGAAAAGAGCAAAGCAATGTAACAGGATCGAAAGTGATGGTATAAGAGGTATTTGTACTGTATTGCTATGGAGATCAGTGATCAGGGAAGTCTCCTTCTGTAAACTGACATTTGAGCACATGCCTGAAGGAAGTAAAAGCGTGAGCTTATGGGAATACATGAGGGAACAGCCTACAAACGAAAGGAAGAGCTCATGCAGTGCTCCTCAAGTGGGGAGTTGGTGGCATGATCATGAACAGAGATGAGGCCAGTGTATCTGAAGCAGAGTGAGTGTTGGGGATAGAGTAGGGTACAAGGTCCGAGAGGTGGTATGGTGTCAAAACCTGTAGACCTCAGTCAGGATGTTGACTTTTACTCTGAGGGAGACATCAAGTCACTGGAAGGCTTTGGGCAAATGTCTGACATAGTGTGCCTTGTGTTTTAGGTGGAGACTAGACTGTAGGACAATGGGGAAGGATGCAGGAAACCAGTTAGGAGGCTGTTGCAGTAGTTCAGGCATGAGATGGTGGTGGCTTGAGCTAGGGTTGTACCTGTGGAAGTAATGAGAAGTGGTAGAATTCTGGATCTATTTCAGAGGTAGAGCCAACAAGATAAGCTGATGATGGATATGGGGTCTGAGGAAAAGGAAGGGTCAGTAATGACTGTCAGTTTTTGACCCTAAGTATTATGATGAGAAACTTTTCGGGAGGGAAGATGGGAAAAAAATTAAGAGTTCAGTTTTTGTATGATGTGGGGTAGGTTTTTTCTCTCCTCTATCTGGCAAACCATTCCCAGCACATTTCTTAACGTTTCTCCTTTTTCATTTATTATCTATTTTTTTATTTATCATCTATCAGGTGTCCATTTATGTCCATGAAAATAGGTTTACCAATCTTCTTGTTCAAAACTTGCATCTTACTGATCTTTATCACTTGACCTGTAAAATATTTTGCTGTTGTCATTGCATCTATTAACTAGCAAGACAGGTGTGTTAAAATCTCCTACTGTGATGGTGGATATATCAGTTTATCTTACAATTCTATTGTTATATGCATAATTGAAATTATGCTGGATGCATGCACTAATTCCTGCATTAATTCTTCCTGGTGAATTAAACTTTCCTCAATATGTAATGCTGTTTATAAAATACCCTCCTTTGCTTTAAGGTCCACGTTGTTTTTTATGAATGTATCTACACACATGATTTCTTTGGATAGCATTTGTGTTTCTGTTTTTGAGCTCCTATTGTTTTGAACTTTATTTGTGGGAAACCCTGGGGTTTGAATTCAGATTCACTTTTGTCAGATCCTTGGAAACCCTATCATCTGGGGTTAGTTTAAAGTTTGATTTAGGATTTGTTTGGCTTCACAGATAGCATGAATTTTGATCCCAAATTGAATATTGTGGGCTTGTAGTGAGGAATTGTCAGGAACAGTATTTTCTTCTTTTTCCCCTCCCTCTGAGCCAAGGTCAAGACAGGCTTGTATCCCCATCATTGCCCTTTGCAAGATGGGCCTTTTATACTTTATCACTGAGGGTGCAGCCCTTCAAGGAATCCACCGTTATGTGACCATACCACTTTTAATATCTCAAGTTGGACTCCTGGTTTTGCCTTACTAACACCCAAGTTGGAGTCCAGGGCAAACATAGCCTGTGCTTGCTAACCCTGCAGAATTTTCAAGTCTTTTCCTTTTTGTTCTCTGAGATATTCCTTACTTTCCTGCCATCTCCACCAGGCATTAAAAGATACTTCATTTTTATATAATATTTTTCATCAGTTGTACCAACAAAGCTTTCTCTGAACATCTAATTCACAGTAGTTCTTGCTGACATGCAATGTTGTAAACATAGGAGGGTTTGAAGCCAAACCTAGCACTGTGGTATCTGTTCACTGGCTTCGTGGGGTGGATATTTTCAGGTTGCATGAAGATCCTGTTCTTCACAACCGTTCACTCCGTGGTTTTAGCCTCCACTAATTATTACGGTCTGAATTAATTATTACACCGAAGCTACAATATGGTGATTTTCAAATTCTATTATTTCTTTTACATTTGTTTGTTGCCATTTTTTCTGTAAAGGAAAGAGTTTTTCTCCAACATCTCTTTACTTTTTTCTTATCTTGTGGTCTCATGGATCATTTTTTAATTTGATGTGTTATAATTCTTTACTATGATAATTATTTTGATGCTCAGATTGTCTTGAATTTTAGGGTGGAAGCCCCTGAAGCCAACTCCTTTGTCCTTTTGCTATGTGTCACTAAAGTCTTTGAGTCTGTCTTTGCTTTTTGGCAGAATAAGATGTCCCAGGCTGGCTTTATACTTTCTCTGTTCCAGATCTGGAAGCAGCCAATTTTTCGAACGAATCCTGCTTTTTTTGATGGGAAACGACATTTAGAAACAAAATCGGAGTTCTAGATGTACCCGTTGCTACAAGTGTCATTGTGTTTGGGCCCTTTTAGTGGAAAGAACAAGAAAATTGTGTGTGTGTGTGTTTGTGTGTGTGTGTTTAAATCATAAGTCTGTATTGATATTCTCAACTAAGAGTTTATTTTCTCTAAAAAAGTAGTGTCAGAAATTATAGCATAGAGTTAAATAATTCCAGTTTTTCGATGTACTTTTGGCTGTTTGACCTTGGACAATTTACTTAACTTCACTGTTTTTCTTAGTTTCCACATCTCCAAAATCAGAATCATAAAAGTACCTCAAGGATAGTTGTGAGAAGTAAGTGTGTGGATTTATATAAAGTGCTTACAGCAGTCCCTGGCTCAGAGTATGTACTTTTAAAGTATTTGCTAAAAATATGAGGTTGGACCATGTGAAACTAACACTATTTGACTGTCTTTAACCTACAAAAATGATAATTTCATGCGGTTCATCCTGATAAATGTGAACACCTTCATTGACCGAGTGCCTTTTAGGGGTAGCACCCTTTGCTTTAAGGTCCATTTGCTTTAAGGTCCATTTTGTTGGTATCCACAGCTCTGCTGTTGATAAAGACAAGTAAAAGAGTCTCTGCCTTGAGGAAGCTGAGAGATTAATAATAGAGCTATAAATAAAGTTTCCTAGCACTGTAGTGCTTTCTGCCTGTAGTTGGGGGAATGAAACAGGACTCTTCTTAGGTTACCATAAGCAACTTGGGGGAAGGAGACAAAATCTGGCAGTCTGCTGAACAGGGTGGAATTTTAGATTGAAGACCCTGGAATTAAGGTGGGAATTCCAATGGGATGTCCTCAGGGAGTCACTTAGGAAAACAAACCACATGTGTGCAATGCTGTGTGCAATTTGACCCACAATTGTAATGCAGACAAAAGTCTTTAATAATCAGGATGCTAGTTCCATAATATGAAGAAATTTAATATATGTTAAAATTCTATGTATTTCTTTGTTGTTTTTCTTTTTTAGAATTTTCTTTGTGTCTTTCTTATGTGCCAGAAACCCAACCTCGGAGCAGTATTTTCACCATTGAAATGGTGCCATTAAACACTTGAAATCAAGTTAACATGTGATTATCCTTCACAATAGCACCGCAATTAGAAGTTTCTATGATGATCGTGTTAAGATGAACATGGGGATTAGGGGTGCTAACTTTATATATACACACACACACATATACACATAGATATGTATATATAAAGAGCTATATATATATATGTATATGTATGTATATATATCTTTTGACTACCCAACAACCCAACTACTAATAGCCTACTGTTGACTAGAAATCTTACTGATAACATGAGCTGTTTGTTAACACATTTTTGATGTTACATATATTATGTACTATATGTAAGCTAAAGAAAATATTAAGAAAACCATAAGAAAGAGCAAGTAGATTTACTATTCATTAAGTGAAAATGTATTATTGTAAAGGTCTTCATCTTCATAATCTTCACATTGAATAGGCTGAGGAGGAGGAGAAAGAAGAGGGGTTGGTCTTGCTGTCTCAGGGATGGCATGAAAGCAAATCAAATGAGTGGACCCACGCTGTTTCAGCTCACGTTGTTCAAGGATCCAGTGTAGTTTATTCCATGATTCTGTCATCGTCTTCTGTTAAATATTAATGTAATGAGAGTAACACGGAATTAACACAAATATGTGGCTGAAGGTACCTGATCTTCCTTCAGAAGTTTCTTTTTCTTTTCTTTTTTTTTTTTTGGAGACAGAGTCTCCGTGTGTCACCCAGGCTGGAGTGCAGTGGTGCAATCTCAGCTCACTGCAAGCTCCGCCTCCCAGGTTCACGCCATTCACCTGCCTCAGCCTCCCAAGTAGCTAGGACTACAGGCGCCTGCCACCATGCCCGGTTAATTTTTTTGTATTTTTGGTAGAGACGAGGTTTCACTGTGTTAGCCAGGATGGTCTCGATCTCCTGACCTCGTGATCCACCCACCTCGGCCTCCCAAAGTGCTGGGATTACAGGTGTGAGCCACTGCGCCCAGCCAGAAGTTAGTTTTTTTTACTGGCCAGTATTTCGTTAATCTCTGTATTAAATCACAAATATTTGTACAAAATGTATTATTGTTATTATTATTATTATTATTATTATTATTAGAGATGGAGTCTTGCCCTGTCGCCAGGCTGAAGTGCAATGGTGCAATCTCAGCTCACTGCACCCTCCGCCCCCTAGGTTCAAGCAATTCCCCTGCCTCAGCCTCCTGAGTAGTTGGAACTACAAGCGAGCACCACCACGCCTGGCTAATTTTTTGTATTTTAGTAGAGACAGGGTTTCACCATGTTGGCCAGGCAAAATGTATTCTAACTCTGTTTCTTGTAGGCATGTTGCATTCTTACAATGGCTGTAATTATTTTCAGAAGTGATTTAATTGATGAAAGTGTCAGAACAGAGAAATTATGAGACTCTTCTCATGAAGTGCCTTTTATAACTGTTAATGAGCACAATAGTTAGATGGTTACCACAGCTGGTCTGCTTCCCTTCTGCATTCTATGTGTCCAGTTATTTTCCCAGTCCTTACGAAATTAAAAGCAAAGTTTTTGCAAAGTATAAGAAACATCTTGCTAAAGACGAACTCTAGCCAGGCCTTGACTTTTCGTATCATGTGTTTCATATTTTATACACTTTGACTATAATGAGACTGGCATATCCATGTGAGTCACGCTGATGAATAGGGTGTGTGTTTGTGTTTATGTTCTGTATGAGGGTTTTTTAGAGTATGTGAATAATTATAATCATAAGAGTATATTAAGCCATCCTGATAAGAAATTTTAAACATGTAAACTATTCATTCAAAAAAACCATTTACAGAGAATTTCGTTATGGAAAACATGATGAATGGATGTTTATCTTTTAAACATTATATGATTGTATTAATAACACATGATGAAAATTCTAACCACTGTTATCTTTGGCTGGTGAGTTTTTCCTTTGTGTACATTCTGAATTTCCAGGTTTTTCCCTTGATGCACCAATGTGACTTTTATGATTATCAAGATTTTAGTGGATTCCCAGATGCCTTTTATTTGGTGAAGAAAACAATGTTCTAATACAAAGCGAATGAAAATAGCTGCACATACGATATTAATAGCCAGCACTTATCAAGGAATTACTGCATATTAAGCATGTGTTAAATATTCTATATGTATTATTCAATTTAATCTTCACACAATTGTATAAAGAAGATGCTATTTTTATTTCTATTTTATAGGGAAATTGGAACTTGGCGATCTTTAATAACTTGTACAATATAAGAGCTAGTAAGTATCGGAACTGGGATTTGGACCTACCTTCAAACTCAAGCTCTTATCTGTTATGTTATGCTTGATTTATTCTGCTGGTTTCATTGATGCTTTCATTTATGTGACATGTTTTTGCCAGTTTGCATTTTGGAGGAGGAAGCACTGGGCTTCAGGAGCAGAAGGATGAAAATGACATATTCCATGTTCTGAAGGAGCTTGCAGTCTACTTGATTAGACAGTCATTGAGCTGTGGGCACATCTGCCTGGGACGAAGAGAGAGGAAGCATCAGGTTGACTTCTTGGAGAGTGATATTTGGGCTTAGCTGGTATAGAAAGGGAGAAGGGTATTCCAGATATTCCAGGAAGCAAGGATGGAATTTGCAAAGCAGCAGTTTTTGCAAATGACTCGGAAACCAGATTTTGAAAAGCCTTGCATGCCTAGCGAAGGAGCTCTGAGTTTTGCAGTGTGAACACTGGGGAACCATTAAGAGAGTGTAAGCAATAATAGAATGAGATTTCCTTTTCTGTTTTATTTTTTGCTGTTTTTAAATAAATAAATAAACCGAAGATTTCTCTAACAATGGTGTAGAAGTTCTGTTAGAGTGGAGAGTTTCCAGTTAGGAAGATCATATTGAAGGCTGCCTGTTAGGAGTCCAAGATCAAAGTCCTTATGGGAATAGGAAGAGATAAAAAGGTTTGAGTACCTGGGATTTCAATTTAATACTAAAGTTGTACAAAAATTAACAACATTTTTTGACAGTATATTCATTAATAATCGTTTCTCAATTGAATGTGTTTGGAACTTATTCAGCCAGAAACTTTGATATTCTAGAAACAAAATTGTTTATAGCAAACAATCAGTTATGCTTGTTTTAATTTTTTAGCCTGGCTCTTAGCTTCTGCAATGAAGTTGAGACTTTTAAGAAAATATATACACACTACACACAAACACACACATGCTTACACAACAACTTACTTTTTATCAGCTTACACTAAGTCTCAAATTGGTTTAAGTTGTAAAAGTTAAGATCTTAAATCCTCATGAATAGATGATAGTATTATAATATGACAATAATAAATTTATTTTTATTAATGAAAACCTTTCTGAAAAGTTTGTAGAATTTGGAATGTTTGCTATAGTCAAGAAATATTACATTAGCAACATCAACCACAGATAAAAGTTTTATATCATTTGCCTAATCCAGGGGTTTGCAGATTTTTTCTTTAACAAGACAGAAAGTAAGTATTTCAGGCTTCACGGGCCATGCAGTCTCGGTTGCAGCTGCTTAACTCTGCTATTGCAGAATGAAAACGTTCACAGCCAATATGTTAATCAATGAATGTTACTGTGTTCTAATAAAACTTTATTTCCAAACACAAATGGCAGGATGGGTTTGGTATGTGGGCAGTTATTTGCTCTATAGTTTTGTTTGTTTACTTGTTCTTGATTCTTAATTTTATAATGATGCAGGCTTGCACTGAACAATACTGTGTTTGGTTCTAATAGATGCTTATTTTAACCATATTGGTATTCAGTGTATTCTCCATGATGCTTTTTCCCTTAGTGACATACATTAATTTTATATTTGGTAGAATGAGATACATTAATTTATTTGTTTTTGCCTTTGTGTCTTCTTGTCATTTGGATTTCATGGTGACTTGACTGTGGTTTGTTCTTTTTAATTCTTTCAGATATTCACTTAACTAGAGAGGTTGTTGTGTCTATCAAAAGGCCGACTGGAGGCATGTGCCAGAGCTAGACCAGTATTTTGCAGCCAGTGGTATGAACCTGGAGGGACCAAAATTTATAGCCTCTCTCTCCACTGCCTCCAAGATAGTGGCTGTGACTGGGTTCCTTCCTTTCCTTCTTTTCTGCCTTCCTCTATTTCTGGGGTTAGTTGTAGATATTTTGAATACTGATACACAGTAAAATTTTAGTTTAGAAACACGAAATTTAGGGGGCTCATATAATTGATGGAAAAGAGAATATTTCACTTTATCCTTTAATACTTGGTTTAGGAATAATATTCTTTCTCTGTCATAAAAATCACAAATGTTACAATATAACAATTTCTCCTACTTTAAACTCACTTGATTCATGCCATCTTTCCTTATTGCCCCAGCTTGAAGTGGTATCTCATGTGCCATGGTTCCAGTAGTACTTTGTTCATATCACTCATATAAAATTTCTATGGCACTAAATTTAATATGAGATTGTTAGCCCCTGGCTGGAGGCGAAGGTGAAGGTGGAGTGGTGGGTGCAGGGCTCAGATAGGGAAGACTTGCCTCCTTTATCTTCAACTGTCCCTGGAGTCTAATGGAGTGCTTCACATGCAGAAGGTTCAGATCAGTATGTGTTGATGGAATGAATGGATAGATATTCCACTTGAAGGAACGTGGGTGATGAGTATGATATTGTTGCTAGCAGTCATTTCCCTCATATACCTTAAACGCATAAAACTTCCTAGTGGGCTTTTGTGGCCAACATTTAGCTCACCCTTAACTAAGCATCAATCCTGTCCTAAGTATTATTTTAGATTCTGGGGATACGTAATCAATTACTTAATTATCTAGTGGGAAAGACAAACATTAACATATTATTTTAATAAAATGTGGCAGGTGCAACTCTGGGACCTGTGCAGGCTTCTTTGGACTCTAGAGGAGGTCACGCCCCTCTGTTTCAGGAAGATGGACGGTCTTTTCTGTCTCCTACATCCTGAAATATGTGTGTAGGCAAACTAGGGAAATAACAGGAAGAAGAGCAGGAGAAAATTTAAGCTGAACGGCTGACTTTAACAGAGGTGGGTGAGACAATGAGGTACAGACAAGGAATCTCAAGCTGTGTTGTTGGTGGATGAGTCTGGAGAAATACACTGGGATCAGCTTCTGGAGGGTTATGTGTATCATGGTAAGGAAACTTGAACTTTATCTTGAGAGGAAGTAGAGTAGACAGTGGTCAAGTGTCCATTGTAGAGTTTTACCCTTGCCTCTACATTTTCTAAATGTCAGACATCTTCTGTTTTTCTCACATAAAATGGCGATACAAATGATCTATCTTACAGGGTTTGTTTATTCATTCCAGAGTGAATTTATGAATGCATACTGTGTTCCAGGACTCTCTAGGCCTTGGGAATACAGCACTAAGCATGAGATAAATCCTTATTCCAAAGAGCTTATATTTCTGAGTGTGGAGGAGAGATAGATAAGGAACAATATCAATGAAATATGTAGTCTGTTAAATGGTGGGTGGAGGATAAAGAATCCTGGGACCAGGTTAGGATCGAGGAAGAGGGAAGGCTTCAATTTTAAATAACATTGTCTGGAAAGAATTATTTGAGATGACAAGTGAATGAAGACCTGAGGATATAGAGGCCGAATTAATGAGGGTATTTGAGGGAAGAGCATTTCGGAGGGTAGAGGAAATGCAAAGACCCCAAATAGAATGCCTGACGTGTTTGAGAAATGCAAAGAGTCACTAAAGTTGGGGCAGTGGGAGTTACAGTAAGAGATGAGGTCAGGCTAGTAGTGGGGACCAGAGTTTGCAGATCTTTATTGGTCATTGTTAGGATTTGGAGTGAGATAAAGCCACTGGAGAGTTTTGGGCAAGTAATAACATAATATATTTCATAAGGACACCTTGGCTGCTGTGTTGAGAGTAGCCTAGCTAGGGCGAGGGCACAAGGAAGACCGGTTACAAGGCCAGTTTTTAGGAATAGAGTGGTGAGAAGTGGTGCTTGTAAGGATTAAATAACCTGTAAATCACTTCATATTTACCATGAGCCTGGCAAATGGTAAGGAATTAATAAATGTTAGCTAGCATTTGACTGTTAAAGCTTCTGTCTATGCTCAGCAAGCAGGGTTTAATTCATTTTTAATCTTTGAGTTTCCCTTGTAAGAATAGGAACTTTGCTGGCTAAGATAATAGTTGTTATCATTTAGCAAGAGCATTCACGGTGAGTTAGCATTGTACCGCCTCCTTAGCATGTTTTCTTCTAATCTTCTCAGTAACCCAAGGTGGTAGCTCTCCTTATACCAGGATCTTTGCTACATGTGCTACCACTGGGGAAGTTGAAGGTATTCAAGACCACAGAATTGGTAACTGGAAACCAGGTCTGTCTTTTTCAACTATGCCCATTAGTTTGCATCTTATCGATTCAAAATTTCCAGTAGGTTCTATCAAAGAATAAAATATGTAAGGAAAGAAACATATGAAGGACATGTCTGTTATATTTCTGCCATTATTGGTAACTCAAGTAATAGTGATTATATATGTGCTTAATAGATGTTATTGTGTGTATGTGTATGTATTTGTTCTTCTAAATGGTATGTTCGATACGATCAAAGATGACATTGGGCCAAATGTAACCACCTTTCCTGGAGGTTTTAATGGTGTTGCAAGAGTCTGTGATGCTTCTGGGTCCTTTTCTCTCTGATGTAGACAATGCGTTCATATTGCATGATGATTATTACGAAGTATAAACAAGGAGACTAGAGAAAAGAGAGGCTAAATGACCAAAGATACTTTCTAAGTGGCAGAGTTCATTTGAGAATTCAACAGATTGGCTCCAGAGCCCGTGTTCTTGCTGAGTAGATCACCCCAAGGCAAAACTATAGGCATGTGGTGTTAGAAGGGACCTTATAGACAGAGCTCTTCATTTTGCATGTGAGAAACTGGGGCTCTGATAGGTAGAATGCCTTGCTGTAGCCGGTAACTGGTAGAACCAGTACTGTAATCTATGCCTCTCACTTCCATTACCTGGCACAGCATTAATTTGATCAGCTGTTTTTCCACATGAAAAGTATATTCTCCAAGGGAAGAAACAAATACTTTATTCTCTTAAAGTTTGTGAGTGACTGAATGTTTTAATGTGAAAGATTTATTAAAAACTGAATCTTTAATTTGAAAATCAGATTTGTATCTTTCAGTTGTTTATATTTAATTATATTGAAAAATCAGCAAATTTAAATTCTCTCATTTGTTTCATGTTCATTTATGATAGCTAACATTTTTAAAAACCTGATATTGTAGCCATATTTAAATAGTTATTTCTACAAATCAAATATAAGGGATAAAATATGTCTTATTTATAACTCACATAAATTTAAATCATAGAAGAATTGAACTTGACAGAGATGCTCAGTAAGAACTTAAAAAAAAAATAAGTATCATATGTATTTAATTCACACTTTCCAGTCATTGCAACAAAGCAGGGAATGATTTATGTACAAGAAAAACATTTTTTTGTTATTTTTGTAGTGGGGCATTTATTGCACACACAGTAAGTGTTATAACCAAAACAAATATACAATTGGGACATTGTGTTTAAATTATCTTCTGTCATGTACTATATAAACCAACAATAGTTTGAAATGTATTTAAGCCACCATCTGGGACAAAGCAAAAGCTGTTCCAGGATCCAGCACATGATGGATGTGAGGCGAGTTTCATTAGGAGCCTCCTAGCACGTTTCTGCATCCTGAATCATTTCTTCCACAGTTTGAAAGAATTCCAACATCCGTCCTAGCTCCCTGAGGTTTTGAGTGTTTTTAATAGATCGTGACATTTTTTGTGGCCTCCTAAAGAACTAAATCAGTGAAGTTAAACATTATTGCATTTAGATTTCCTTTGAGTCTGGAGAGATAAAATTCAAGTTTGTATCTTTTAAAAGCTTCAGCAGAAATGCCCCATCTGTTGGAAAAGATTCTTACTGGGATTTGACAGTTTGAAAGGAACAATTTCTCTTTTAAAGATGACTCCCCTTAATTGAGAACCTATTGCCATGATAACAGGTAGCTATTTAATCAAGTACCCATTAAGTGCTATGGGCTGGAGGCAGTTCAAACCTTAATACTAATCTGGCATTCTAATCCAGATTTGACTGGCTGTAAAGTTTATGTGAGTGTTTTTCTTTCAGGAAACTGTTTGTTGCCTTATCCCTATGTAATGACAACAGCACAAGTAGTGATAGTTACTGAGGCCTTACCATGTACAGGCATGGTTCTAAGTACTTTCTAAAAATTCTCACTTATTCATAAGAAAAGTCTTAAGAAGTAGATACATTTATAATTCCCATTTTACCCATGAGGAAATTGAAGATTTGAAAAGCTGTAGAACCTGCTGGAGGTTACGTGGCTAGTGATATGGTATGGCTGTGTGACGACCCAAATCTCATCTTGAATTGCAGCTCCCTCCCATAATCCCCGTGTGTTGTGGGAGGGACCCGGTAGGAGGTGATTGAATCATGGGGGTGGGTTTTTCCTGTGCTGTTCTCATGATAGAGAATAAGTCTCATGAGATCTGATGGTTTTTATAAAGGGCAGTTCCTCTGCACATGCTCTCTTGCCTACCACCATGTAAGATGTGCCTTTGCTCCTCCTTCACTTTCCGCCATGATTGTGAGGCCTCCCCAGTCATGTGGAACTGTGAGTCAATTAAACTTCTTTTTCTTTATAGATTCGCCAGTCTCAGGTATTTCTTCATAGCAGTATGAAAATGGACTAATACAGCTAGTGAGTGCTAGCCTTCTAATTTAATTTTCATGGCAATGTAGGCATTATTCCTGTTTTTACAGGTGATATAATAGGATCAGAGAGGTTAAATAACTCACCCAAATCACATATGTAATAAATAGAAAAAGGAGCTGAATCCATGACTTTTAATTCCAAATTCAGTAATCAAAAAAAACTTCAACTTTTATTTTAGATTTGGGGTACAATGCGTAAGTTTGTGACATGGGTATATTGTTTGATGCTGAGGTTTGGGATTTGATTGATCCAGTCACTCAGGTAGTAAGCACTGTAGTGAATAATTACTTTTTCAATCATTCTCTCCCTCTCCTTCCCCTTTCTAATGGCTTCCAGTGTCTGTTGTTACCATCTTTGTATCCATGAGTACCAGTGTTTAGCTCCTACTTGTGAGTGACGGTATTTGGTTTTACCACTTACAAGATGCGGTATTTGGTTTTCTGTTACTGTGTTAATTTGCTTACGATTATGGCTTCCAGCCACATCCATGTTGCTGCAAAGGACATGATTTTGTCTTTTTTATATCTGTGTTGTATCTCATAGTGTTTGTGTACCACATTTTTTAAATCCAGATTCAATAATTTTTAAAACTAAAACATGTTCCTTCATTTTCAACAATTATATGCATTTTTATGCATAGAAACTTCAATACAACTATGTAAAATATTTTAAATATGTTTAATATGTAACTTAAAAATTATTCAGAGAGGTGTTTTTTGGAATTTTTTATCTTAATTGAATTGGAGAGGATGCAAGGTTGTGACTGCGGATGTGACTTTTCATAGCTACCAAACTTTCTGTAGGTGGACTAGAATATTATGTTCATTTTTTAAAACAAAATATAGCAAAAAAATATAACAAATGTAGAAAAGCACTTGAAGTATTATGTTTGAAGAGATTTATGTATAATTTTGCTATGCTATTCTCCAATATGACACAGTTTCCTTTAGTAGTTACTTTAAATATTTTTTTATTATTAAAACGATATAATATTCTTTTATAGATTACGAAAAAACATCCCTAAATGGTGAAATTAAATATATTGAAGTTGAGGTTTAATGCAGAACTGCACTTGTTTTCAGGGAACAGATGTCAATATATTAAAGAGTTTAAGTAGAGTCTGATAATGGTTATATGGTGATCTGGAAGTACAGTAATGATTCTCTTAAAATATTCAATTTTAACTTATTAGGCAGTTATAGCTTCTTATATATACTATAAGCAAATGTGGTGGAAACATATCTTTTTCATAAAAAGTTTCTGTTTTAAAGCCTTCTAGACATTTTCAAACAAATCCTTGTTCCCTATTCTGATTAAGGCAGTACTACTCCAAAATATTTAGGAGTGGTTTTCATTAATTTGCTATTAATCTTACCATTCTGGCTTTCTTTCCTCAATAGAAGACTAATAAAACCATGTGCCACAGTAAGATAATGTACTAACATGCCAACATGCCTCCTTATTTGAAACCAGATCTCTTTTTCTGGTTTGAAAGTTCTCTGGCACAAGAAGGCAAGTGAGGTTAGCCATGGAGAGAAGATTGCACAATTAAACCCCATTGTAATTGTCTGTCTGGCTTAGAGCTTCATCTTATTCTTGTGATTTTGAAACAGTATTCTGTCATGATGAAGAAAGTGGTGGGGAGAAGTTTCTGGGATTTGTAGGAGAGTCAAAAAGAAAGATATTTGGGAGGGATATTTAAAAGAAGAAGGGTATCTCTGTGATTTGCTGACAATTAACAAGTCTTAAACAGGCAATCTTCCGTTAATGTGAGGTTTTATGAGGTCAGTTTTACTTATTTGGCAATTTAACGTGAAAGCATCACATGTGTGAAAGCACTGGGTTGTGTTTTGGTAATTCCTGCCTTATAGGATCCTCAATAATTTCTACTTGCAAAAGGAAAAGAAGCTTATTTCTTAGCAAAATATTGATTGGTGAACAGGAAGAGATCTTAGTGCCTTGTTATTTCTCATCTGTATATTCATCATCTTATTCTGACTTGAAAACTGCTTCACTGTCTTTATGATTATTTTGGATTCTGAATAGTTGCTCATTTATCTCCCACCAATATGTTATTGTAACATGTATCTTCTGTTACCCTCCCCACATCAGCTAATCATTCGACATATAATTTTAATATAATATGCTAGGATACAGATTTAGTTTGAAGTTTAATATTTTTCTTCTAGCTTTCATGAGTGAATTATTAATTGCCATTGTGAAGAAAAATGTATCATATAACTGACGTGAGAAATGATCATCAAATATTTGGTGACAGTTTTTTGAGGACTTAGGAACTTGAATATGGCACTAAGATTTGGTTGACCGTATTTCCATTGATTTCAAGACGTCAGTGACTAAAAGATATTTGGAGGAGTCCTGGGGAAAACTAAATTGTGAAAAACGCTGCAAAGAAATTTGAAGCATCTCAGATTGTAGCAGAGTTATGTGATTTAGATGTCTTGTGTTTAGCCAAGTAAAAAATCCAAAAATGGATTTCTGAATATTAAAGTATTACGATAATTGAACAACATGCCTACCATTAATTTTCTAGGAAACAACTGCATGCTTTGTGTTTTGAACTTTCCTTTGTATTCGATTTCTGAAAGGACATATTATTCTTGTTTAGTTTTTATTTTTTAGAATGTTTCTTTTGATTATCGTATAGCTCTCATAAGAGCTCAGACTTTTTCCCTATACCCGTATTTGAAGTTGTCTTGTTGTCTCTCTAGTATTTCAAGCCTAAATCTAGGTTTTTCTATTTTCTTCTTGCTTATTCCACACATACAGTCTCTTGGTATTACCATTACCCAGGCTTGTCCATTTTATCCCTCAGTCTGTTCCAAGCCTGTTCACACCTTTCCAGTTCTGCTGCCTTCACATCTGCTACTGCCAGGTTGTGATAATCCATCTCTGGACCATTGTAGTTGCTTCTGGCAGTGTCCCTTCCTTCCCCTCTTTCTTGTGGCATCTCTTGTTTATACAATTTAAAAATTAAATTTTTAAAATTTAATTTAATTTTTATTTATTTATTTATCTTTAGACAGGGTTTCATGCTGTCGCCCAGGCAGGATTGCAGTGGTATGATCACGGCTCACTGCAACCAAACAGTCCTCCCACCTCAGCCTCCCAAGTAGCTGTGACTACAGGTGTACGCCAGCAAAATTGGCTAATTTTTTGTAGAGACAGGGGTCTCCCTGTGTTGCCCAGGTTGGTCTTGAACACCTGGGCTCAAGCAGTCCTCTTGCCTCAGCCTTCCAAAATGCTGAGATTATAGGTCTGAGCCACACACCTGGCTTAAATTTTAGATTAGATAACATCTCCCTCACCTCCAAAGCCCTTCAGTAGCTAGCTCCCTGTTGGACTCTAAAAATCCCAACTCCTTACCGTGTCCTGCAAACCCTGCATGGTCTGCTTCCCCTGGATTGTAAGCTCCACGAGGACATTCATTATCATTCAGGAATGTTCATTAAAACACTTGTGTCCAACAATGGCACTGTGCTGAGTACTGGGACATAGTAATACATTAATAAATAAGAATGGGAGAAGAAAAAGAAATGGAAAAAAGGAACATCTGTGGACTCTAGTCATGGAACTTCATCTACTGGTAGAATAGATATTATCCACATAATTACAGAAAGATCTCTTGAAAGTACAACACTGATAAATGCTATGAAGAATAGTTTCATGATTTTATGAAAGTGGGTAACAGTGAAGTCTTACTGAGATACTCATGACTGAGGTGAGAAGTGGGAGTACAGGAGGATGGGGTGTTTGTGTGAGAGGGGAGAGGAGAGGATGTGCTATGCAGGGAGGGGGTTTTCTAGAGGAAAACTCAGCAAGCTCAAAGCCTGTGGGGGGCTAGAAGGCAGAAGCAGTGGTGGTTTACCTGCTGTTAAGGATTTCTAATAAGTTGAATGTGGGGAGGGGTGAGGAAAAGGGAGGAATTAGTAGGCTTTTGGTTAAGCACTTGGATGGATCTTGGCAAACATTAACATTTGGAAAGGTTCAAGTCTTAGTGGTACTTGTGTGTGTGTGAGAGAGAGACATGCACACACACACACAGAGATAAAGCAAGAGAATATGAGATCTACATTAGGCAAATCACTTAACCTTTTGAATTGCAGATTCCTGTCTCATTTGAAAAACACACCTAAAAATGCCTAACTCATTATGGTGAAAGTCAAATGGAATTGTAAAAATACATTATAAATTGTGAATTGGTATTGGTATACATGTAGATGATCATAGTTGTTATTTCTCAGATATTTCCTTGCATTCCTCAATATTGATTTGCAGCCATTCAGGCTGGACTGTCATTTTGATATTCTTCCTCACCATACAGCATTTGCTGAAGACTCCACCCTTAACAACAACGTAAATGTTTTAACTGGAGCTCTAACTCTCTAATAGCTTCTTTGCTTCCATCCTCTTTTTCTGCTTCTAAGAAATTTATCTTCTCTTCTTAGTTTTTTCTTACCACCCTTCTCATTTTTTTTTTCCATTCCTTCCATCTTGGGCTATATTTCTCTTTCAGAATAGGGCTTTCTTCCATTCCTCTATAGCACTGAGCCTAAGACTATGCCCTCTTATGTTTAGTTTGCCTGTCCTTGTTGGGGAGCGGGGTTTAGGATTAAGCATAGGTGTATCCACATCTCCTAAGATCTTTTAAGATTATATTTTATTTTCATTTTCTTTTTAGTAAGCAGGTTCTCTTATTTAAAACCTCTCCCCAAACACATGTCGATAACATTTTATTACTTTTTGTAAGACAGAAGTTACATATTGGACTTACAAGGTATGAGAGTGCGAGGGTGTGGGAGAGCTTGCTTTGTTAACTTTTTGGTTTACAGTGAAGGAGACGCTTCCTTTTTTTGTGGATAGGAGGACCTTGTTCCTCCTGCTGTGGAGCAGGAAAGTTTGCTCCAAGTGGAGCGTGCCTCCTTCCTGAGGACTGAGGAATAGCTGTCTGCCTGCCTCTATTCTTCACATTGTCTGGAGAAAGTTATAATAGAGGTGGAGAGTGAGTATCTAGCCACGTGAAGTGATTCTTACTGTCATCCATATTTAACATTTATTGCCTTTATTTTGGGGAAAAATCATTTAGATGGAAGACTCCTCTCTTTTTAATTTTATCTCCATTCCAGCTGATCTACAGTATATTTTCTAGGAGAAAGTAGATTTAGATACTGATTAGGATAATTTAATGAAATATAAAATCTGTGTGAGGTTAATTGTTGCTATTCCAATAGGAAAATCAAACTGGATTCAGTTATCTTATTGCTAAAGTATGCTAACCAAGATTCAGCTATTTGGATAACTTTGGAGCTGTAAAATGTATTTTATAACTCTGTTTTTCATTCTTTCATTAATAAATACTGGCAGTAATTCCCTGACTTCTTTTCCTGACACAGTTGTTAGAGTGGGACTTTGTTTTCTGTCAGTTTCATTCAGTTCATTATTGTATTTAAGCTGACTATAGAGGAATCATGTTAGCAAATGTATATGAATTATTTCTCCCTTTCCATGAGGATCTTTCTGATGTCTTTTTTTTTTTTTTTTTCTGAGAGAGGCTGTGCATTGACTTTGGGTAGTATGCTAACTTTCTGTCTTTTCAAAATAACTTTTATGGAATTAAAATGGCTAAAGCCTAATATGAAGCTGTTATCTTGAAAGCTATTTCTGTATTTAAAAAATATTATTTTAAGTTGTAGAAAGCTTGTATGTTTTATGTTAGTATCTGAGTAAAGCCATTAATGGAGGTACATATGTGGTTAAAGTGATGAAAATATAACTACAGTTAAATCATTCATCTGTTGCAAATTACTTATGACTTCTGATGCAGATTAAATGAAATGCTGGAAAAAAAATATAGATGAGAAAAATATAAGTAGCACCGTGTGTGCCCATGTGTGACTATATGCTTGTATACATTATACAGAAAAGTTGTTAACTTCTGCAAAACTCTGACTGTTTTCAGTTTACATTGTTAATTTTCAGTTATTTGATTTAGAAAGACCATTTAAATATGTTCTTAAATGAAACCTGGTGACAAAATGTGAGGAAAATAATGGGAAAACATCTCACAGTTAAATATTTTTGTTTTTAGATTAGTCATGCATGTCTTCTTTCCTGTAGTGAGAATGGCAGAAAGTTAACTATTCATGGTGTAATTTGTGTGAAAACATCTATGCTTGCATATTTATTTTTATTAGTCTATTTTATAGATAGCATTAATTATCCAACATGGTAATAAAACATGTTTTTTCTTCAGGTACACTGGTATAACTTGCCTTCCTCATGAAAATATTTCGGTTTATCAAACGCTTTTCAACTGAAATTTGGTTAACATAGAAATGTTACAACCATAAAAATCAAGTGCTGGTATTAAAAATGGTTAATTTTGATTTTGATTTTTACTGTTTTTTTTATCTTTAACTGTTAAGACATGTTTAGCCCATAAAATATTTAATAGGGTGATTTAAAGTACTGCATAGCACTCTCCTTTTAGTAGCTGGTGATAGGAATTCCAAACCAATGGAAATTTCTAGCTGAAATTGGAATCCATGAAGAACCAAACTCAGGAGCCACCTTGTTTTCCTTCCTCATCTAAAATGGATGTGTAATTTGGGGTGGCGACTGACTTTTTAATACAACTTTAAGAGAACATTCTATATAAACTGTTGCATCTCCCCAGCTACCCTCAGTGAAAACCACATGTCTAAGCTGAGGGGAAATTCACCGGCATGGAATGGAGCCAGTCTTTGGATAATATGGTTGATGGAACCCCTGAACAATAAAGATGTGTGATTACTGAAGCGGCTCAGAATTTCATTTTTGAGGCCACTAAATCACACTTGGCCTGCACAGCTGCGTAGTCAGGGGAGGCTGCAGATATTATTCAGGGCAGCAACCTGTTTTTTATAGAATATTTTCCCAGTGCTTTTGGAAACTCATCAAGTGTTAAAACTCAGTATTTTCTGGGAAAGTTGAAGATTTTTCTCTCCTTTTATGGCAATTTCAACCTTAAGGTGAAATACTTCTTTAATTATGTGTAAACTTTTATTTTTTAAAGGAGAAAATTACATTAAAATTACAATTTTGTGGGACATTATTAAGCAAGAGGGGAAGCATCTACCTTTATGTGAGTTTGGGCTGTCAGATATTTTTAAATTCAGAAAATTTGCTGAGAATTCTCCTTCCAGAATGGTAAAAGAAGATTAGAGCAAGAAAAGCGCCACTGATAGAAAAGTGGGAAGATACTGAAGCAATGTTGGGAACAGAAATGATTAGGGTAACTGAAGCAAAGTCATAGAGCCTTGAAATAGAAATAAAAACGTAAACCACAGACACAAACAGGAAGCTTGTGGAAGTGAATGATGGTGAGAAATGTGTTCTACAGTAAGATCACGAGATATATGGATTCTTATTTTACATTCATTTTAAAAGCGTTTTGCCAACTGCTAAAGTTTGTATTATTGGAAAGATGTTTTGCAACTTCTAATAGAAATTCATGTTGGAATAGAATGGCAGCCACAGTGTGGTAACTTCAAAAAAGGGGGTGATGTAAAATCAACAAGAACAGAGTGTTTTTTGAAGTGTCAGCAGCAAGGTCTGGCTAATGGGAGCAAGCTGTGACACTAGGCTGCGTGTACTCCAGAAAGCACTTCTTTCATTTTCTTTTTAGTAGGCAGGTTCTCTTATTTAAAACCTCTCCCCAAACTCATGTCGATAACATTGTATTACTTGTTTTGAGATAGAAGTTACATATTGGACTTACAAGGTATGAGAGTGCGAGGGTGTGGGAGAGCTTCTTTGTTAACGTTTTGGTTTACAGTGAAGGAGACGCTTCCTTTTTTTGTGGATAGGAGGACCTTGTTCCTCCTCCTGTGGGGCAGGAAAGTTTGCTTTCTCGCAGACCCTGGCTGGGCTCAGTACCACCTTCTTGTTGATGTCCCTGTGTAGGTGGGTATGTGATATGTATTCTGGTCAAGAGGCTGTCCCTAATTGTCACTTTAGTAAGCTGGAAACTCCCTAATTCTCTTAAAAGCCTGAAAGCTTTATGTTTTTCTCAGCAAATAGTTGATATTAGTGAAGGCCTATTTAGAGATTTCTTTGATATTATAAAGTGTGCTGATGATCATAGAAAAAAAAATAAGCTGCATTTATTTGTTCCCTTAAATTCATAGGTACAATCCTCCCACCATGCATAATTATAGTCCCCAAGGTAAAAATCTGACAGACTTACATAATAGTTATATAATCAGATACTTAGATAGGCTTTAGCTATTAGCTAGAATAAATGTATGCTAGAGCAGATTTTTCTGGATAGTGAAGTTGTCTTTGTAGCTGTTGAGTCCCAAAGTTCGTTTTAGATAACTTAATAGTTTAGAAAATTAATACTGAAGCAATTAATTGAAATTGACTTCAACCTACCAATTCCACGACTGTCATTTTCTTCTTTTAGTTACTTTCCGTTAATTGTCTACACTACTCCTCTTTGGCCCTGCTATACTTATATATGGCTATTTATTCATACTGTTTTTTGCCTCTCATTCATGCCACACCAACAGATGCATAAAGTGTCCATCTCTCTATTTTCCTCTGAAAACACGATTTTGATGCATCTGGCATGGCCTTCTTTTTCATTGTGCATATTAGTTGAAGGTACCTGTCAGCTGGAGCTAGGGCTCTTACCACTTCGTAACTGCCTTGTGATGGCAGAGAGGTGCTCTGGGGCCTTCCCTGGGTCCTAGTAGTTTACTAGGACCTAGTGGTTTCTTCCTTTGGCCTGCATAGAAGCCTAGTTTAGCATAGAAGCCTTTCTTTGGCCTGCATAGAAGCAAAGCTTTACTCATTTTGGACCATTGAGACCTCATGTAAATTCTTTGTCCATTTTGGATCAAAAAAGAACATGACAAGGAGAGACAGAAATAGAGGTTAGAGAGACAGAGTCTACCCCGAATGGTGTTAATCACCTTCAGACAGCTGCTCAAAACTGTACAGCTCCATGTGTTCTCTTGGCTTATCAAAAAGTCAGAAGGCTCTGAGACATTAAGAAAGAGATACTTGTGGGCAGCTCATTTCAATAGCTCATAGTACAAACCTGTAATTACCAAAGGACTGGTGTGTGCAGATCTTCATGATGCTCTGAAGAATCTCAAGTTCATTCGAGAGCAGTGTTATAATGACCCATATAAATAAACAGCCGAAGATTAATTTAGCTGTCAGCTAAGCAGTGACCAAATTGAGTTTTCAGTAACAAATCCGTCATCATTTCTCCTGGGTAAGCACTGGAACCAAAGTACTTATGATTTTATTATAAATTATTTGTGTGTGTAATTAGTAATAATGTATTTCTGCTTTCTCTCTTTGGTTTTTTATAGGAACTACTACTCAACTTTAACACAATTCTAAGTTAATAGTTATTCTTGTTATATCATTATTTGGAAAAATGTGCTTAAGATTAATAAATGTAAAAATAATTATAAAATAATACATCTCAATGTTCTGGAGTAAAATTGTTATTAAGTGTATGAAATAAAAAACAAGTGATATCTTCTCTTCATTGTGTCCTTTCTACTCCCAAGGTAATAATCACTTAATAGTTGGGTATCTGAATTTCTATATAATCATTCTCAATCTCACTCTCAATGATCTCCCCTTTTGTCCATCCATCCAACCCCCCATTCATCCATCCATCCATAGATTCATCAGTTCCTCCATCCTCCCATGCCCCCATCCAGGCATCCACAGATTCACCCATCCCTCCATCCTCCTGTGCCCCATCTACCCACCCATCTACCCATTCCCTCATCCATCCATCCATCCATCCATCCATCCATCCATCCATCCTCCTTCCTTGATCCATCTACCCACACATTCATCTGCCCTCTTATACAAGTGCAGCCTTTATCTCGTAATGAAACTTGCTTTTTAAATGTAGTTTTGAAGATAAATAATATATATTTGTAGAAGTCACTTGTAATTGTTTATTGACCTACAATTCAGGAAAATGATGTCCCAGTGCTTTATTTCTTAGCATGTAGTTATTTAGTTGGGAATTTTTATTCTTCCTGAAGCATGGCAGTTTGTGAGCAATTTAAGTCTCTGCCTTGTGGTAGGGGTTGGACCCTTCTGTGGGTGTGAGTGTTCTTTTTTATTGGCTTCACTGAGGATAGAACTTAGGGGAAAATTATGAGAGGAATTACCACAAGTGTAGAATTGGAATTTTAAATCTGAAAAGGCTTGGAGATTGTTCAGAATTTGATCTAAACATTTTTCTGGCAGTGAATGAACTGTTCAAACTGTGGTTCATGGGTGGAGGTAAAAAAAAAAAAAAAAAAAAAATCTCACACACACACACAAAAACCAAAGGCTTTCTCTTTGCTTGTCCTAATTTCAGATCCTAGTTCGCTTGGTGCCGTCTTCATCTTCATATCTATTCTGTCCTTCTCATCTGATAAAACTTGAGGTTGGTTTATTCTGTTTCCAGGTGCTCTTTTTATTCTGCTATGCAGAACCCTCTTGTTTGAAAAAATAATTTTAAACAATTCTTTTTTTTTTTTAATCATCCAGAGTCTCCCGAGCTAATTTAGTTCCTTCGGCAGCTTTGACTACCCTTTTAAACATCCAGCACACCTGAATGGGTTCTATACCTCCATAGATGTTGCTGACACACATCACTCATTCTTATTTTTACCTGGTACTCTCATTTGTATGTAAATGTTTCCTAATTTTGAGTTTCCTTGCAAGTCCTGAACTGTGTTTTCTACTTTCTTCTTCCACTTCCTTTGTACTATTCATGGTTTTTACGCACACACTATATTAATACGATGATCTGAGCACAAACTACTATTTTTCTAAAGCTCATATGAATCTGTGGAGTTGTGTCCAAGCAGTGAATCTGGGTACAGGAGGCCACATTTACAGCATTTCTGCTTAACAGCCAGTCTAGCAGGCAGCTCCATGCTATCTAGGAAGTCCTCATTCTGATTTGTATTGTGTAGATCCATCTGTGCAGAAAAAAAAATTCATCCCTTCTTTCCCTCTCCCACCTCCTCTATCAGATTTGAGACCTCAGAAAACCTCTCTTCACTGCTGTAAGAGAAGAGGGAAGAATTCATCCCCAGGGCTTTGCTCCAAGCTTTGAGGATATTCACATGGTACTGTCTTTTAAAAGATAGAGAATTTCAGAACAAGGCATAAGTCGGAAGTTGTGACTCTGCATGCAGAATTAGCAGTCAGAATTTAGAGATGCATAAATATCTGTATTTGCCAGGAAACTGGATGAGTAAAAATCTTCCCTATGATTGCATCTTTTTCTCTTACTTCATAGCTCTGTCAGTTTTTATGTTGTATATTTTGAGATCATGCCACTTATGCATGCAAGTTCATAATTATTACATCTTGGTGGACTTCTCTTTGCTTATTGGATAGTGTCCCTTTTTACCAGTATTAATGATTATTTTTAATTCAGCTTTACTTTTTTCATATCAACATTGCTGTATCAGCTTTCTTTTGGCGAGTATTATTTTGATATTCTTTCTAACCCCACGTTCTCATTCAAAAAAAGTTGGTTTGCATGGTTTTGTTTTAAGGGTGTCTCTTCTAAGCAGGATATGTTTTACTTCTAATTTTTTCTCTCTCTCTTTCTTTCTTTCTTTCTTTCTTTCTTTCTTTCTTTCTTTCTTTCTTTCTTTCTTTCTTTCTTTCTTTCTTATTTTTGAGATATTGCTTCACTCTGTCGCTCAGGCTGGAGTGCAGTGGTACGATCAGAGCTCACTGCAGCCTCGATCTCCCAGCTCAAGCGATCCTCCCACCTCAGCCCTGTGAAGTAGCTGGGACTACAGGTGTGTGCCACCATGCCCAGCTAATTTTTTTATATTTTTAGTAGAGACAGAGTTTTGTTGCCCAGGCTAGTCTTGAACTCCTGGGCTCAAGCAATCCACCTACCTCAGCCTCCCAAAGTGCTAGGATTACAGGTGTGAGCCACCATGCCCAGTCTACTTCATAATTTTAAAAATAACTCTGATAATTTCTGTATTTGAATAGGGAGTTTGTTATTTACATTTACTGTCTTTGTAAGTTTGTTTGTATGTATTCATGTTGTATTGAGTTTTCGATGACCATTCCTTTTTTTTTTTTTTTTGCTCCTTTTTTTTCCCCTTCTTGCTTTCTATTGGATTGTTAGGGATTTCTGTTTTTCACTTTACTTCTCTCTGCTTATTTGAAAGCTCTACAGCATGGTTTTCTTTCTTTAAGGGTCACTTTACCCTTTTACTTTTTAAATATGCATAAATTTTTATACATTTAAAAAATTTAATCTGTATTTATATCTTCTTCCTGAGAGGACCTTAACATGTTATAAATGCTCACTGAATAATTCTCATTGTTAATTAGAGTTTGGTTTTATCTTTTTAAATGCAATGTAATTATTTATTTTAAACAGTTAATTAAATCTGTATTTTACTTGTGTTTTTTCTCTTTTATCCTGTTGCATTCTTCTGGATTCATTTTTTCTTTTGTTATTATAAATTCAGAGGGTACATGTGCAGGTTTATTATATAGGCATATTGTGTAATGATGAGGTTTGGGCTTCCAGCATACCCATCACCCAAACAGTGAACATTGAACCTAATAGGTAATTTTTCCATCTTTACCCTCTTTTAACCCTCCCCTCTTTTTGGATTCCCTCTGTCTGTTAATTTCATCTTTATGTTCATGTGTACCCATTGTTTAGGTCCCACTTAAAAGTAAAAACATGCCATATTTGATTTTCTGGGTTATTTCACTTAGGATAATGACCTCCAGCTCCATCTGTGTTGCTGCAGGAGACATGATTTCACTCTCTTTTATGGCCTCCTAGTATCCTGGATTCATTTTTCTACATGCTGAGGTGTATCCTCAAGTACTTGATACAACAATGGTCTAGGGGTGGGTGGCTTTCTTTTAATTTTAGCTTTGAGTAATACTTTAGCTGGGCATAACAGTCTAGATTACAATTTATTTTCTTCTTGGCACTTTAAAGATGTTATCCTATTGTCTTCTGCCTAGAACACAATAAACAAAAATATTTTTGAATGAATGACATGTTGTTGCTGATAAGAATCTGCTGTCAGTCTATCAGTTGGTTCTTTGTTAGTAATTCGTTTTTTCTCTCTAGTGGCTTTTGCTACTTACTTAACTTTGTTTGTAGTCTATTGTGTTGTATCTAGGTGTTGATTCAACTTTGTTTGTCCTGAATCCCATGTAGGACAAATAAGTTCTTGGTGTCAGGAATTCTAACTTTATTAAAATTCTCAACTTTTATATCTCCAAATAGGCTTTCCTTGTCTTTATGTGCAGTCCCCTTTTCTGCAATTTTTATCAGATAGATGATGGAGCCTCTCAGTTGTTCTGTGCTGTCTGCTCATTTCAGCAGCTTTACATTTCCTTTCTCATGTTTTAAATTTATAATGCTTGTATCTCCTGTTCTTTCTACATTTCTGCCAGTTGTTGTTTGCAGAAGTTTTATTTTTGTGGGAGGAAGGCAAGGAACTTTTCCCCTTACTACCTATTTGAAAATCCTAAACAAACTTCCATAAAAATAATTTCATAGGGAGAAAAATTCATATTTAAATTGGTTGATCTTGTTCACTGTATTTCTTGGGATTAGAATTTATTTCTGTGTGTTTTGGAATTTTGGTATGTAGGCTTGTATTTGAGTTGGAGGATTCCAGCAAAAGTCTTTTCTTCCCCTCGCCCAGCATCTTTTCACATTAGATGAAATCGGGTATGAAATGGGAAAAGGAGCACCACATGAGCTCAGTTCCATGGAGTCATACTAGGTATGTCCTCTCTACTGTTTGAACTCCCTTAGACTCATGGTCTCAGGAGCCAGATTCTTGCCTGCTGTGGATGTAGAGGCCCGAGGGCCCATGGCCTCTCCTCTCTTACCACTTTCCCATTTCCTGCCTAAAAGTGTTTGCCATATTTAAAAGGTGTCAGTTACAGCCTTATGACTTTGTATATTTTCAGATTGTATTTATCATTGCTATGGATTTTGAGCCAGAGGGCTTATGTCAGTGATCAAATGTGTCATCTTGTTTGGAAGCAACTTGACTGGAAGTTGAGGCTAGACTTAGGGAATAACTGCTGGGAAAAAATGTAAAAGGGTAAGCATTGATTATTGATCAAGTGACTATATCATTTAATATTCAAACTCAGATACTTATGAGAGTGACAGAAGACATTATTAGTAGTGATATAGGATTATAAGTGTAAGCCAGGGTTATTATAGGAATGTAGAATTCTGTGGTCACAGTGCTATAAAAGGACTGTCCTCTTTAAATTTTTAGAAAGGAATATTTATGATTCAATATCACAGATAGTTATTTTTATTTATGTTATAAGACAACGTTTTCTACAAGGAACACATGATTATTGTATAAACATAAAGGCCAGGAGTCTTTGAAAACATGGAGTATGGAACTGAGAAAGAAGTGTGGGTATGAGTAAATCTGAAACTAATGTTACTCATGAAGTTTTTCAGCAATATATACCATTCCCTCTTTAAAATATGTACAGTATTACATCTCATAGTAGTTGGGCCTAATTTTCCAAAAAACAGCTAGAGGAAGAATGTCAGTAGTAGGAGTTAATTTTGAGGTAAAGTTGATGGGCACATTGTATCATAAGACTATGTCTTAACTACTATAACATACTATAATTCCTAATCTTATAAATAAGCATATATGAGAAATTTATAGCAGTTACCGCTTGCAAATATGGAATGAGCCAATATATAGAATTTGAATTACCCCTAGTAAAAGTAAAGCTTCATGTTATGCAAACACATTTCAGACTTTCTATGAGTTGCAGAACTTATATGTGTACCACACCTGCCTACATGTTTTGTCACTGGTGAGATGTGACAAAATGAGCTGTATTTACCATATCTTGGAAAGCCTATGATTCTAGTGATTGTTTCTAAATATAAATGTTATCAGCTTCTCAAGACAAAATTCATTTTATTCTCTATATCTGTATGTATATCAGCATAAAATTTGTGTGTGTGTGTGTGTTTGTGAGGATCAAAAACTCATAATGAATAACAGGCTTTAAATTTTTTCTACTTATTAGCATATTTCCCCAAGTCAACATAATTCTTGTTTTTCTCATTTTAGAATAAGCTCCTGCCATCATGTTGGTCAAATAGAAGAAGAGCCATCTCATCTTTTGTTTGTTAGAGGGTTTCAATTATTTAATAAGCGCAAGTAATTAAGACATTAAGAATTAAAGTGGCTCCAAGAAGAGCTCTGAGACTCAGAACCGCAGTGTTGCCTAGGTTTCTGAGTTTGAGTTTCAACATAAGTGTGAAAAGTTTCTGCTGCTGCTTCCTTCCAAAATTTTTAAAAAGATCTAGTATTTTGACATACTAATCTGAATTGAGACTGAAAAATTACGTAAACTTTGGTTAATCAGATCGATTGTCAACTCCAGCTATATTGCTATTTCATTTTCTACTAAAATTTGAATTACTCATGTCACCAAATAGCTCAGCAAAAATGTTTAATTTTTGCATATATATGGTAAAAATAGTCGATAATGAGGTTCTAGGGGAAGAAGGATGTTGGCTGTGTGTATATATGTGACAGAGAATGAGAGAAGGAATAGGAATGTATCAGGATAGAATGCTTCTAAAACCTCATTTTCCAGTAACAGGTTGGATATGCTAATGTGGTCAAAAATAATAAAGAAATTAGAATAGCTATTTCTGTCATAAATGCTTAATAGTCTTGCTCTCAGGTTACAAGATACACCTCAAGGAAGAGATAGTACAAACATAAGCTTCTTAATATAGGTCCGTAGGAAGTGGCATGATGTAATATCTGGATATCTGGGTGGCCACTCTCATTTCTCACACAATAAGAATGAACTTTTTGGGAATAAAACTCACTCTCCATTAAATCTTTAGAATTTCCATCTCCATGTGTACAAGTTCGAATATTATTGATTTCTTCTTCTTTGGAAAATCAGCCCTTCAGCTTTTCAAAGACAACTTGAAAATTGGACACCAATTCATATATAATGCATATATATTCTCCACTCCTGTCCAGACAGTCATTTTGTAGCTTCATAGTAGAAATATAATTAAAATTCTTAAATTGGGGAAAGCGCATGAATTATTATATAGTGCATCTCTTTATGTGACCAAAAATTATGCTGTATTCTAGCAATCTGGATATAATTGTGAATAGTATCCATAATTACAATATTTATTTACAATTCCATTTAAGCTTCTGTAATTTTGAAGGAAATGGAAGAAATTTAGAATCTTGGAAGATCTTAAACCTGTGGTTTTGTTGTTTGTTTGTTTTCTGGGGTTGTTTTTGGTCAGGAGGCAGAGGGACGTGTTATATAGTACTTGATTCAGCAACATTCTATTTTCGAGTATCTTATTTTAAAAGTTTTTTTTATGTATAATGTACAATGTGTAATTGTAATTCCTATTTGGGTTTTATGAATTCTTTTTCTATTTCTATGAAGTAAATCTATAAAGTTATTCTATTATGTGTCTGTAATACTGATAAAGAGGATCCTTGTAAAAGTGGAAAGATAGGAAACCAATACCAGGTTGTTTCTCTGATCCAAGCTGGTTCTCAGCATAGCTCAGGACCCTCAGTAAATGCTTATTGAGTGGAAGATTGTATGAACTTCATTGAGTATGGATTCTTAAAAATAATGATAAATTAAACGAAAGATTTTCATTGGGAAATCAGTATTTCAAAAAAATCAAATTAATAAATCCGGTCTTTTCTTTCAAGTTTTGTTAGTTTTTCTTGAAAATTTATGGAGTATATTTCAAAAGCTATTTTGGCAGAGGTGGTGTAATCTTCTAAAGCCAGCTGGCACATTTATAGAATGTCAGGCTAGCCCATCAGGTAAAGTGTCCATTGTGGCAGTCACAGATCCACGCATCAGATGGGAAGAGTGTGATCAGTGCAGCATGCACGTATAGTCAGGTAGCAGTGGGAGCTGTGCAGGAAGAGGATTATTCCAAGAAGCGAGGACCTATATGATCTTGTGGAAGGTGAACATATCCATGGGATGGGAAAAATAATATATACATAGGGAGAGAGAACTGAAATATCATCTTACTGGTGTAAACCATTTTGTTAGTATCAGCATTATTGTTGATATTCACATCTGTATGATCCATCCGATTAGGATGGGTTAGCTGTCAAGTCATCAAGATTGACTTACGACATTTTTATGATCTGTCCTTTCAAACGTTATGGTTCTAAATTTTCACTGTTTGCATGCACTTTCGTGTATAAATCTGCATCTGGAAAGACTGATATTTCTCTAAGGCAGCGGTCAGCAGGTATTTTTTGTAAGGGGCAAGGTAGTAAATGTTTTGGACCATAGAGCCATGGCTGCAGTTACCCAGCTCTGCCATTGCAATGAAAAAGCAGCCGTCCACGAGATGTAAATGAAAGATGTAGCTATTAGCTTTCTGTTGGCTCAGCTGTACCAATAGGAGCATGAAACAGGCTGTAGTTTGCCAGCCGCTCCTTGCCATATCCTCTTCTGTCATTAGCTATCCGTCTTGGGGTTCGTTCTGCTGTATGCTGTATCTACAGGTTCTTGTTGGGTGGTCTGCCTCTTTGCTTCTTATGCCTCACTGACCTTCTTGTAGGAGAAGCTTGTGGGGACTTCCATACATCTTTCAAGTTCAGATTTAGGAAAATGTGTGTCACCTCTGCCCTTCTTTCCTGTTCCTCACATATGGAGGCAGTGATGCCCTTTACTCTTCTGCCCAGAGAAGCCTGGTTCCAGAGCCAACTTTGACCAGAGCTTGACTCATACTGGGGGAACTTAGCTCTGGAAGCTGGCAGGGTGTGGGATGAGTGACTGGTGCCAGATAGGTCTGGGGAGAGAGATAGATAGATAGATAGATAGATAGCTTGATAATCCCAAATCCCAAAACTGAAATGCTCTCAAATCTGAAACTCTTTGAGCACCAATATGGCTGTCAAAATAAATGCTCTTTGGAGCATTTCAGATTTTGGATTAGGGATGCTCAACTGGTATAATGCAAATATTCCAAAATCTGAAAAAATTGGAAATCTGAAACACTTCTGGCCCCAAGCCTTTTGGATGAGGGACAATCTGTATATATAGAAAGAGAACTGAAATAATGTATCTTTTCGGTGTGTGTTGTTGGTGTGGACCATTTTATTAGTTACCAACATTAGTATTGTTGACATCCACATCTGGGCAAGGTTGTGTGACTGGCAAACCGGACCCTCCACCCTCTCGGGTTCACAGGCCTTTCTTCCTCTGCAGGGAGTGGGACCTTGCCTGTTTGCCTGGACACAGGGACTTATTGTTCCCAAGAGTCCTGGATTCCCTTCCTCATCCCTTCACCATGGCTGAAGTGCTGCTCTTAACGGGCAGATTGCTCTCAACTGACTCTGTTCTTTTTTCTTTTTTTTTAAGATAACTTGACTAGTTCTTTACTTATTAAATAAATTAAATTTTCTTGTTTTGTTTTTATTATACTTTAACTTCTAGGGTACATGTGCACAACGTGCAGGTTTGACTCTGTTCTTTAAGTACCAGTGACGTCCTCGTCTTCTGTGCGCTGCCCAATTACATGATTCCATCTCTTGGCCATTACTAGACTCTCAGAGCTGGCCTGACCCAAGCCTCTTTGCACTTTCTTGCCACCTTCCATCCCCCCTGCCCCTGTGCCTTGACCTCTCACTGACCCTTATTCCTGAGGGCTCTTGCCTTCACTATCAGGCCAGCAAGAGTTTTGCCAAAGTACAGATTCTTTTCAGTGGAGTGGTATATAATTTGATTTTTTGTTCAAACTCCTACATTTTATAGTCATTGGTAGTTAAATTACAAATAAATCTTACACTAAAATTTATTTTATTTTATTTTTATTTTTTTTGAGAGAGAGTTTCGCTTTTTCACCCAGGCTGGAGTGCAGTAGCATGGTCTTAGCTCACTGTGACCTCTGCCTCCCAGGTTCAAGCAGTCCTCCTGCCTCACCCTCCCAAGTAGCTGCGATTACAGGTGCCCACCACCACGCCGGTCTAATTTTTTCAGTAGAGACAGGGTTTCACTATGTTGTCTAGACTGGTCTCAAACTCCTGTCCTCAGATGATTGGCCCACCTTGGCCTCCCAAAGTGCTGGGATTACAGGTGTGAGCCACAGCACCTGGGCTTTAAAATATTTTTTTAAGGAACCTTATCATCAATGCTCAAAGATAGTCAAAATAAATTAAAGCTGTAGAAAAGGACCAGTGGGGCCTCATATTGGTCATGGAACACAGGGAGCAATTTGAAATTAACAGGAAATAAAACTAATGTTAATTGGATTGTTTTTCCCCGAGTAACAAAGACATATTAGGAGGATTTCTGCTCCTAAATTGCCTTTTACTATCCTAGAGTCAAAATGCTTGATCCAATTCAGTAAATGGAATTGTATAAGGGACTTGTGATGCTTTACCTTTTATATCAGAAAAATTCTCAGAATACACATAAGTGGAAGTTATTCTTTTATTATAAAATCTGTCTGTAGAGACTCCCTCCTGTGTTTATGGATGAGAGAGAGAAAATGATACATGCTTAAAAGATTAGTTAGGAAGCCATTGTGATTGTCCAGATGATAGCCTGGGCAGGATAGTAAAAGCAAAATGGAAAAAAATCCTAGAGACTATATAGTCGTCAGTGTCACTTTCATATGGGTCACATTGGTAAACTTTTAATAAAGCTCAGGATTATTTACATAACCAGTGTAATTCTCTGGGATCAAGGTCTGAATAAGTTAGAGTGTTTGGGAAAGCAATCTTCGAGCAGAGACTAAGAGCGGTACCAAGAAGTCAGACTACCTGATGTTAAAGCCTGGTTCTGTGCCTGAGTATGGGAAGATTATTTAACCTCTCTGTGCTTAGTTTTCTTATCTTTAAAATAGTACAGTGAAGAATCAACAATATCACAGAGTTGATTATTTGGGGATTAAATGAAACAATACAAATAAGACACTTAGAACACTTAAAATGTTATCATTATTGTTGTCATTATTTGGAGTCACATACACATGATTTTAAATCACTCCTCCACTATTTACTAGCTGTATGGCTGTGAGAAAATTAAATAAACTCGCTAAGTACCCTTCTCTTTATTGTGGGGGTTGTTTGCATAGGATGGCTTTAGGGATTTGTTCAGATCAATGTAGGTAGTCTTCTAACACATAGAATATGGCTCAATAAATGGCAGCACTAATTTTCATTTCCTAAAGAGAAAAATACTTGGTTTAAATAACCTGATTGATATTAGGGAGAGAATAAAATACATGTAGAAGTGAAATCTATCTACTGTATGTCATTTATTCAAAATTAATTTCAGATTTCCTTCCACTGACAAATATATTTAAATGTACTGACTAATTAAATTCAGTTTAGTATTTTGTATGGATAGACAGATAAAAACAAACAAACAAACAAGCAAACCCAGACAAATGCATATATAAAGAGTTGTCTCTCCAAACCCAATATTGGTAAATTTTAAAATCTTGAAGATGGATCATTTTGATGAAAACACAGGTTTGCAGAAGATACTAGATTGTTACAGGTAAATGTCTGGCTTATAAAAACGGTGCTGGATATTCATGCAAAAGCTCCCAAATGATATTAACTTAAAATGAAATTCAAATCATTTCAACAAATAGAGGGCCACCTGAGTGCAAAGAAATTTTCCCACTCAGTGTGTTTCTATGCATCTTTTATTAATTTGTCTAATTCTTTTTAAAACACTTTTAAGCAGAAGCCTTTCTTAGAGTAATATGATCCTTCACTTTAAATCTGAAGTTAAATTTCCTTTTATTTGCTCCAACTGTACATTTCTCTGGTGTCAACAACAATTCATTCTAGTAAAATATGACTTGACGATTCTTAGGTCTGATTTTATGTCATCTAAACTTTTTAAAGTTGTTAAGTTTTTCTGAACTTATTTTTTCCAATGTGTATTTTCCCAACATAAATAGAATCCATGTTAATAGTCTTACTATGTGCTAGCAAATCCATGCCCAGTCTAGAGTGCAGTGACTGCCAGTCTGTTGAGTAACTACTATGCCATTTTTACAAATGCTATAGAGGAATAAAGAAGAAATGATAATGTGTAACCTCTCATGAAAGAGCTGAAATTCTGACCGGAGAATTTGAAATCAAATGACAATTTTTGTTGCACAGTTTTGTTTTGTTTTTACAGTTTGGGTAAACCTTTGATACCATGAGTATTTACTATGTGAGTGAACAAGTCACACGCCTCAGTTAATACAGAAATCTCAGAAATAGTCACTATTCGTTGAATAATTAACCTAGATTATTTCTGTGAGAAATGTGGATGCCCATGAATGATGGTACATTGCATATGTCTTTTAGTAAAATTGTTTCTAGTTCATACCAATAAAATGAAATATAATGGTGCTTGGGATTTCTCAAAAGGACTCATATTTCCCCATAAATATCCTGGGTCTAACATACTTGACATCTGCCGTTGTAGTAGTGTACAGTATATACTTACATATAAATTGGCATGGTAAAAATCACATAAGAACTAATAGGAATTATTTATAGAAGTGAATGGTGACATGATGTCAAATAATTCTGAAGTGGTGTGTTTGGGATCAATTCTAAAGAAGGAACATGATTTGGAGACTCAGGTTACATAGGAATGAACAAGAGTTATCTAAGAAAGATGATTGAATTGGGCCAGAGTCAGGAACTTGACCATTTAATGAAACAATGTACAGTGAGGCAGGAGAGCAGGAGAGAAAAGATAAAAGGAATGGAAGGTCTCAAGAGGGTTGGAAAGGGTATCTATAAGAACTTCTAATCATAGCAGCTGACTAAAAGTGGAATGAGCTTCCTAGCAAAGTTGTGACATCCACTAATAGAGATAATCAAGTCAAGAGCTCTCCCTATAGGATGTTGTTTCAGGAATTCATACACTGGATAGAAGACAAACTAGATGCTTTCTAAGATATGTTCTACCTCTGAAATGCTGTGATTCTCCTATTTGTATTGCTGTTTGGCCAATGAATATAGTGTGTGAAAGATATGACAACACAATTGATTGCTCTGTGATTATAAATTACCCCCTCTGCTAATTACAATGAAGTTTTTGGAAGATTTTTTAAATGAAGCAGTACATTTCTTTATGGGAAGATTATGTCACGTTTTCTAACTGATTTTGTAAATCCCATTAAAAAAATCTCCTCTGTTATTAGAAATGACAAATATCAAAGCTACAATTTTAGACTGAAATATAAATATATATGTTTCAGTAAATATATATATTATATATAATATATAAATATATTATATATTATATAAATATATTTATATAAATATATTTATATATTATATATAGTATAAATGTATATTATATATAATATAAATGTATACATTAAATATAAATATATTAAAGTATATATATACTTTTTGTGGGATAAGAAGCATTAAAATAAATGAAGTAGAATAATTAAAAGCTCTATGTTTAGCTGGTAATTTTTGGAATGGCACAGATTTTGTCATACACTGTGGTATTCAAAAAAGCCCAGATTTGTCCCAAGTAAATGAAGAAATGTCTTTTAAATGCTTTCACCTCTAAAAGTCTGGTTTAGTGGTTTTAATATTTTCTTATGTTGATATATCAGGATATGTATCTTGTGCAAAGTGTGGCAAGAACAGTATGTTTACATCAGTGAAGTATGTGGTAACTGGAAGGGCCTAAAAATTGTGATTTATATTGGCTCATGACTTTTTTTTTTTTAAGTACATTGACTTTGTGAGAATTTTTATATTAGTAAATCAAACAAATTCTGGTTTTCATTTCTAATGCTATTTGATTATTTTGTATAATCAGACTTTTTTTTTTTTGCACCAGAAGTAGTGTAATGATTAATATATCCTACCTCATACTTATTTTAAAGATGAAATTTTAGGTTTTTAATTCAAAGACCCCGTTGTATACTTATCCTATAAAATGAATGGACTCTGTGCATTAAAATTTTTTGCCAAATATATATGGTTTTGTGAAATGACAAAATGACTAAAGGATGGCTCAGAATCTCTAATGGACTTTTAAAAATTGGTGAAATATCAGAAATCTTGGGAATGTATAACTTTGGAGAAGGATAATGTATAGTAGTGATCACTATCATTTATTATCAGCAGAATGGCAGAACCCAATAAATAATTCACTGTCTTAAGGACCTGCTGATACCCAGTGAATCCCTGTGTCATCATCAGCATTATTTAAAAGATGGCACAGAAGGTAACATCTGGGAGCCAATTCATCATTTAATTAAATTATCCTGTAATGAAATCTTCTGTAATGAGATTAATTTTAATTATTAATCAGGAGTTGACATGGGCACAAGGCATCATGAATAATAAATGAAAGGCTCTGTCTGTTCCATTTCTAAGAAAGGACCTACTTTACTGCAGCGGTGCTTTTTATACAGCCATGCTGAGTCCTCACAATGTGTCATCCAAGAAGATGGCTTGATTTTTATTTCAGAACCTAGAGAGAGGATAATTGACGAATGCTTTCAGATTTGGATTCCAAATTGTTGAAGCAATTTTTAATTTTAAAAATATTTTGAGGATGTCAAGAATAGAAAATGCTTTTTCAGAGCATTTGGGGATTCCTAATTCAGGGACAAAAATGTCACCTTTTAAAGGCCAAAAATAGGTAATGCAGTCACATTCTGGTATCAACCATAGGTATGTTATTGTGCTCCTGTGTAGATGGTCTGTCAGTTCCTGACCCCTCCCAGATCTGCACCAGTGGAGGGTCACTGCCTCCGACTAGGGTTATATGGGTACTAAGGAGAGGGCAAATCAGCGGACTTACCTTTAATTCAGTGGGAACTCAGCAGTGCCCTGGAGTACTGGCTCTCCACGTGGTCACCAAACAGAAGCCTTCCTCGAGACTCTGGCCATATCGCCCAGTTCTTTTGGCTTCTCCTTTCCCTTAGTTGCCTGAATGGAAGATGGCCATAAAGAGGAGGCTTGAGTCCAGTTCTTTGAGGCCATGGAAATCAGGGTTAGGGCCAAAGTAACAGGAAAGCAGACAGAGGGTCTTTAAGAACAAAACAAAATATAACCTGTTTGTCTCATCCCCCTAAATTAAAGCTCTTCATTGGATTTCTAATTTTATTTGAACTAAACTCAAGGCTTCTCCCACTCCTTCAGCTTTATTTCAGCCTATGCCTGTTGTGCCTCCTTTTCCCACTTCTCTCACCCCTGTGCCTTCTCCTTGGCCTACATATTCATTGTGCTACACTCTGTGTGATATTATTTTAGGAACTGGAAAGTGCCAAGACTTCTTCGATGTTGAGGCTTTCTTTTCTTTCTTTCTTTCTTTTTCTTTTTTTTTTTGAGACCAGTCTTGCTTTGTCGCCAGTGTCGCCAGGCTGGAGTGCAGTGGCTCTGTCTCGGCTCACTGCTACCTCCACCTCCTGGGTTCATGCTATTCCCCTGCCTTAGCCTCCTGAGTAGCTGGGACTACAGGTATGCGCCACCATGCCCAGATACTTTTTTTTTTTTTTTTTTTTTTGATATTTTAGTGAAAATGGAGTTTTACCATGTTGGCCAGGATGGTCTCAATCTCCTGACCTCGTGATCCACCCACGTTGGCCCCCCAAAGTGCTGGGATTATAGGCATGAGCCACCACGCCCAGCCTGAGGCTTTCTTACGTGCAGTTGTTTAGTCAGTTCAGTTTCTGCTGCCTTTTCTTGGATTTTTCCAGATGTGCTCCTAGTCATCCTTCAGGACCTAGCTTAAATGTCACATCCACTGAGAAGCCTTCCCAGATTCCCAGTCTAATTTTTCCGGTTTGTTATATTCTCTCATGGCATCCATTGATTCATTCAATATTGTGCTAAATTATTTTAGACCTACCATGTGCCAAGGCTTTTGCTTTCCTTCCTACAACTTACCAAAATGTATAGTCATCCTCTATGATTATTGATTTATCTCTCCCACTAGACTGTAAGCCTTGAGGAGGCAACGATCATGCTGAAACCTTGGCACCTTGCCTGGTACGTAGTATTCCCTTAATGAATACTTGATAAATGAATGAAAACAACAGAGACGAGAACTTAACAATTTAATCTGTCAGACACTTGAAGGAGCCCCCTTAAGAGGCAATGCGTTTTCCATCCATGGAAATGTTTAAAAAGAGACTAGACAACTCTGTGTTAGATTTGCCTCCAGAGAGAGGACTGACGCATGAGAAAGGAAATTGAAATAGATGATCATAACAGTTTACTCTAATTCTGTGTGGTGGTGGTTCCAACAGCTAGGAAATAATCAATCAATAGTTGCTTATTAATTGACTAAGACATTGTATCTACTTGGTGACAGTCTCTCAATATTTGCTTTCTTGAAGAAATTGAATATTGTTTCTAATTTATTCTTTAAGCATTTATTCAGAATACTGTGAAAACTGAGAAAACTGGTTCAATGTTTTAGCCACAGCAATGTCTAACACCAAAGAATCCCTGTGATTCTTTTTTCCTTTTTTTATACTAATTGTGTTAGCAGCAGTGATGAATGTATAGAAAAAGGAAAATAAGTAACCTGATAATTGTAGTGAGTAATATCTGATTAGGTTGTACTATAAATTTTGAGTGTTACTACTATGTAAAGACAAACTTTTTGCAGATAGCTAAGCTAATCTTGCCTTATGGATTTTTTTTTTTTTTTTAGGATAGGGAACTTTACTGGTGGGCTGGGTGTATACTAAGGAAATCTTTCTTTTAATTGGTAAAATTCCACTGATTGGTAGAATTCCACTGCTCTCAGCTATCTTTCAATCTTGACCACTTAGTGTAATTAAAAAGACAGAGCAGAACAACTTTGAGCCTCCTTATAATTCTCCAGCCCAGTTTGCCATTCACTCCGTGAAAATCAGTCAGTCTTTGGGGAGACTATTTCCCACAGAGCTTAATCACTTTAAACTTACAAGACAACAGAAGTTTGAATTAGCAGATGCATATGCTAAAAGAAAAACATCTTTTTTAAAAAGTCCGATTTTAAAGACTAAATTGTCCGTGATGTGTCTCAAAGGCACATAGGGACAGAATTCGTGTAACTCCTCACTTTCCTGTTCCTGAGAGAAGAGAGTCAAACCACCAGTGTTTTGGAACCAGAGATTTAAAACAGCCTAGTCCAGAATGGAACTTTTCTTTCAACACGATTTGTCCATTTGCAGGTTAGTGGTAATAGTAAGACTGTCACAGTAGGATTTTTTGTTGTTGTTCTTGAGGGATATCTGGAAATTGTATTAGTAATTGTGATTAGCAGGCTCTGCCTGAATGTATTTTCCTGCTACCATGTGTCTGGTTGGCATGTGTCACCAGGGCTGAACATTTTAGCACAAACTCGAAGTTGTATTATGTTTCAGTAGTTTTCCTACATGAGTCTGCATTTGCCAATCTACCTATTTGATCTCTCTTAGCGAGGAAAAAAAGAACCCTAGTGACCTGCACCAAATTCTTTATAAATAAATAGGCTATTGAAAATAAACCTAACAAAGGCTTATTTTATTAAGGCTGTATTATGTACTCTGAAGATCTTGGTAAGTATTAGTATAAATATTAGAAATAGTACCTATATAAAGAATATTTTATGATCCAGTTGTCTTTGGTTGAAAATTTGCTTTTACTGCTGAAATTTAAAAATCAAGCCAACGACTGGGTTACATACAGCTCTAGCTAATAAAGAATACTCTTTAGCTAGCTTTTGCAGTGAGAAGTCATCAAAGTGCTAATTGACCATTTGATATGGCTTTTGCTATGGTACAGTGTGTTTGTTATGTGAGATAATTCTTATTCCACAAAAGAAAGGATAATTATATTTAGGTATGGCTGATGACCTGGAAGAGGCCTTTTTGCCTTTCCTTTTTTCAAGAAAGTTTATTGATCTGGTTCACTAAAAGAAAATTAAACGTCTGAAAAAAAATCTGGAAGAACTGCAGCAGTGGTTCAGCAATGCACTTCTATATACCTAGGGCTTTGCTTCTCCTTTTTGGCTAATTACAGAAGGACTCAACAATAAGTGCTCAAGACTTTGATTGATAGTTTATGCATCTTTATATACAGTTTCATTCTATCTTTAAATTGTCCTAAACAAAAATGAAAATAATTAGTAACATTATTCATTGGGTTCATTTAATTTGTTTAATGGATATTTATTGAGGATCCTACTAAATGCCAGGCACTGTTCCTGATGAACAAATGACAGATTCTGTTCTTGCCCTCATGTTGCTTGCAATCAAGTTGTTAAGAGAGGGATAAAGCAATAACCAAGCAAATAAGTATGCAATCCAACTGTCTTAAGTGCCGCAGAGTTAGGTAAGTAGTTAAATAGTTTCTCTGAGGAAGGGATTGATTGAAGACTAAAACTAATAAATAGGAGATAAAGAGGAAGAGGTTCTTGGAGAGGACATTCTAGGTGGAGGAATAACGTGCATACTCTGTAGGGGGAGGGAGCATGGTGCATTGTGAATGGAACCCCGAAAACAAAGTGAAGCATGTGGGTGCAGTAAAGCTATGCAGGTAGGTAGGGACCAGGAAGGACGTCAAGCACTTATAGTCCACATTTAGGGTCTTTTTTGTCTTCATCCTAAGAGCAATAGGAAGGCTTTAACAAGTTAGAGAGAGGGTGAGTGAGTATTGCTTTTATCAAGGGTGACTTTGGCTGTACTTGTAGACCATAGGTTAGAGGCATTAATAAAGGGTAAAACATAATGATTGTGATTTATTATAACACAAATGGAATAAATTAAAATTCATGATTCCAAAATGATGTTTGAGGATTGGCTAGGATAGAAGAAAGCTCTGCTTTACAGAAAAATGTCAACTATTATAAATAGAAAGAATGATGGAGTGTCACCAGTTTTGCAGTTCCCAATAGGATAACTGATCAGAGTATCATTAACAGATGCTAAAATTGTTAGAGGAATGCTTTTGGGGAATAATATATTCCTGTGATGCCAAAATACTGCTCTAAAGACTGTTTACTAATAAGAGAGGAAAAATGTGACTTTACAGTGATGATATCTCAGGGTCACCACTTTAATCAAGGGATTAGATTTAACTTCACAAATAGTGGTACAGCCTGGTATCACAGATTGTGTGATGTGATACAATATGGAATACCTAACCTTACAAATGAAATGCTTCTACCGAAGAAGAAAAAAGTCAAACCTGACAACGATCAAGCCTCTAAACAGAATTCTGAGTCTGTAGAGAATGTAAGAAATGGAGGATGAGTTAAATTATACCATAAGGTGAGACATTCTATAAGAATCCTGGACTGGATATTTCAGACAAGATTAAAGACATGTAACAGTAAAGCATTGTATTTTGGTTTTAGAAAGCTATCAAAGACCTTCTTAGGACAATTGCAGATATTAGAGGATTTTATGGTGTTGTTAATTCTTATAGGTTTGATAATAAGCCTAGTCTTAGGAGATCATGTGTATTTACTGGTGAAATCTGACATATGCAACTTATTTCCAAATGATTTAAAAGCAATGATACATATAAGATACAGATAAATATAGAAACATGTTAAGAACTATGGAATCTTGGAGGATAATATCTAAGTGTTCATTGTACTAATCTTTCAATTTGTTTTGTATCTATGAAAATTTTTACAATAAAACGTTGGAGAGAGAGTATATTTCAGGCTGGGTAGTTACTTGCTTCACCCTATGCATCTGGCCGAAAACAGAGTTTCTGGTCCTTGGCTAACTACAGCTGTTTGGTAAATCTTTCACCAACTCAGAAAGTCACCCTGACATCTAAAACCCCAATCTGTGAAGTTCTCCAGGTTATGAATACATGTTGTGCTGACATTGTCAGTGTAAATGTGTGTTGTGTGGTCTGAGTCTCAGTCTGTGGATTCCTCCAGCAGGAACCTGGGGCTTAGGGTTGATTAGTGTCTGTAGCAGAGAGAGTCTTTGTGCTTGGTTTAAACCACACAGAATGGATGGCTGTGGAACACCAGTAAGGAGGCTATGTGGTAGACCTGATAGCAGAAAATGTGATTCCTTCGTACCAGGATGCTGCTGATAAGAGAGAGAAGCACAAGATGTGAGAAATGAATAAATTTTAGGTGGTAAAAAAATGACTGGACTTCACATTATATTGTTAATAGGGGAATAAGACAGAGAGGGATTTAATGCATGACTCCATGGTTTTTTAATTGTATAAATGGAGGAATGTTGGTGTGAGACACAGAGGTCAGAACTCTGAAAGTGGGCAAGTTTGGGAAGAAAGATCCAAGGTTTGGTACTAGACATCATGGGTTTTGAAATAAAAATGGAAATGCATCATTTGTGTAGATTGGGTAGTTAAACACAGCTCAGATGTAAAAATAGACCTTCAGAAAGTACTGTAGTACATTAATTTTGCACAAAGTAGCACTAATTCGAAACACATCTCTCATTGCTCTCACTTAAAGCATTTTCAAGACAAATAATAAACTCTTTTTAATGGCAACATTGTAGAAAGCACTTTTCTATGCTGTTCTCTAGGAAACTCTGCTATATAAAAATATTATATATGCTCTTCCTTTTCCAGAATTTGTTCAGATATAAAGGGGAACATTAATTCTTTGTAGGAATTAGAAAAAGCTAAATACTTACTTGAAAGCTTACTTCGTGGGCTTACCATGTAGTCTTTAGCTTAAAAATTACCGAAATATTTCTACCACAAGTAATAGACAGCCATTTTAGAAACGTTGAAAATTTTTAATGAGTAAATAGAAAAAAAAGTTGCTCAATTTTACTAGCATTTGATGCAGATAATTTGTACTCATTTTAAACTCAAAATCTATTTGTATCTTACATGTAGTGAATGAAATTACTTTTTGTACAATCTATGTGTATTTTACTCTAGGTATTCAATGAGAGGTAACTAGATGGTTTATGTCACTTCACTTGAATGTGTATTTATGTTCCAGGATGGCTCTGTCAGGAAGTTTTCTGCTTATTTATAGTGATAACAATTCATATAAATTAAGCCTTTTATTTTTACCTCTAGAAGTTAGATATCATAATCATTCAGCCTCTATGAAAGCTATAGCCACAGAAAAATGACATAAAACCATGAATCCTGCTACAACACTTTGGATGTGTTGTACTTTTACCCACTGTCACAAATAATTTAAAATAATTTCTAAGGAAACTTTATGGCAGCCCCAGTTGGTAGTGCTTAGCGTTTCACTACAGCATGATGACTATAGAGGAGTAATAATTTTAGTTCTTGCTAAAACTAAACACTATTACATGGATGCACATACACATAATACAATTCAGAAAATTATCACCAATTGCTTCTTTTTTTGTCTCCTCAGAAATGGGCAGATGGATTATGTACTAAAAATATAAACCCTTAAGAATCAGGTTTATCCTGTAAAGAAGGTGATGTCTCCGGGCATCACTTGGCTCTTTTATAAATTGATTGTCACTTCATTTTTATCATTATCAGAAAACCTTATTAGATGCTGAAATCAGTGCTAGGGATGCAGGGTCAGGTAAGGAAAGCATGTGCTGTGTATCAGGAGACCTGGGTTCTGTGCATACTGGGCCACAGACTTGTCATATGTCTCTACATAAGTCATTGTTGATGAAATCATTGTTGGGTGAGAGTTTGCATAGCCTGTATAGGGAATTAGCTAAGTAGTCAGGAAAAGGAACTAAAGCAGGACAAGGTAGTAAAGTGCATCAAGATAGACCCCAGGTCCATTTTGTTAGCATATCTGAAGGAGACAAGTTCAAATACCAAGTTCAAAGAGTTGGTAGAATGAGTGAAGCTGTATATTCAAAGTACCTAAGCAGTTGCTATGAATACCAGTGTGAGTGTTCACTGTTTGCCTTTAAAGACCAGCAAGTGTGTGATGGTTCCAGTTAGGTCAGACTGTATGGATAGAGGTAGTACAGAGCCATTAGTGGAAGAATATTAAATTTGTTTGTTTTTAGAATTGGGGAAATATGATAACATGTGTCTGCAAAGCAGAGGTTGTCCCTGGAGAGGAGAAGGAAATATGCAAGAGAAATGAGGGGAATAAGTTATACTTTCTTATTGGAAAAATTAGGCTCTGAAAGGATGACCATGGATTCTTGGCTGTCTGATGAAACACAACAGCCAGAAAGGGCCTATGGTATGTGGTCAGGGCAGAATGCTCAATAGAATTGTGGTTTTTGAGATGATAAGAAGAGAAAACCTTGTATTTAGAGAGGGCCTATTAAGAGTTCTAACTTGGTTGAACTCTTGGTTGATTAATAACAAGTTAGAACAAGTCCAGGTAGGTGTTTATAGGTAGCTAAAGTAGATAAAAACTGGGAAGACACTGACTTTGAAGCAGTGAAGGACTATGCTTACAAGGCAGAAAAGCCTAGTAACATGATGTCAAATCATCAGGGACAGTGGCCAAGGATGGATTACAGAGGTGCATAAAGTAGTTGCTAAAACCAACAAATAGGTTTGGAAGAGTGCTCCTGGGATTGATAGAATTTAGCAACCAGTAGGGGTAGAAGTTTGTATTCATAGTATTCATATAAGTGGTGAAAAGACTTAAGAGAGAAGGGGATGTTACATCACAATATCAGAAGTTAGCATATCCATTACAGGGGTTAAAAGGAAATAGTCTCTAATGTTAAGACTGTATATAGGCTTAATGTGTTAAAACATGGGCAAAAGTTCATTCCATGCTTTTTGTGTGTACTAGAGGGATTGTAGATATAGACACAGAAAAACAATTTAAAAGTGAAGCAACAGATGGTATAATCCTGTGTCCTGTTCTTTGCCAAACTGATTTTGGACTATCCCTCTGGATGCAAGAATGGTTCTTCTGCTGCCTTTGCCTCTTTTCACATCTACGTCTTTCCTTCAGGACTTAGGCTATTTGAAAGGGCCTGGACGTAAGCATGCTTTACCTAGGTTGTTTTCGAGGTCATCTACATTCTTTTGTTCACATTTCTACAGTGTGGTTCCCTCAGGTAACCTAGGCAACTGTTTGCTGTGTTTACTCAGTTCCTCAGTTTGCAGAATCTTCCTTGGATGGTTGCAAGATCTTCTCTTACAATGTGTGTTTTGGGTCTTCAAACCCAGGGTTCATGTCCAGGGTCTGTGCCATGCAAATGTAAATAGAGAAGCTAGACCTTACCATTTTCTAAGTTTTGGGCTCCACGATAAATAACTTCCATTTAAAATCCAGTCCATTAGCAGGTCGTGTTGGCTAAATCTTTGGAATACATTCATACTTTAACTGCTCCTTCCCACCCCTTCTAATTTCAGGCTGCTCAGTGGTACAGGCTGAGCCGCCTGGATGTGATTCCTTTCTTCACACAGCAGCCAGAGGGATTCTTTTGAAAAGTTAGATCAGCAGGCCACTCTTCTGATCTTATCCTCCAGTGGCTTGCCATATGACTCACAGCAAAAGCCAAGGTCTTGATTGACCCACAGGGTTTGATATCAAAAACTTCACCACTCCCTCTGACCTCAGCTTTGAGTCCCTCTCCTCTCTTTCCCTCCTCTGCTGCCTCTTGGCTTCTTTTCTGTTCTCAAGCGCAGTTCTGCCTTGGGGCCAGTGCACATCCTTCCCTGGAATGCTCACTTCCCAGATACACATACACTTCCTTCTCTCATGTCTATGAAGTCTCTCTATAAATACCACCTTATCAATGGGGCTCACCTACCCTACTTTAACTCCCTCTCACCTCCTTTTCAGTTGCATCTTTCTTGTAGCACTTACCATCATCTGACATGCCATATATTTTGTTGCTTTATTTATTTTTTGACTTTAAACAAATTTAAGCACTTTAAAAAACAGAGATTTTCGTCTGTCTTGTTCATGTTTTATTCCTGCGTACCTACAAAGTGTTTGGAATATGGTAGGTATCCATTAAGTGTTAGTGGAATGGATAAATGATTTGATGGACAGGTGGATGAATTTAACCTATATGGTAATTTAAATTTTAAAGGTAAGTGGAAAAGCCAGGATTTATACTCATGCCACATTTTGATCAGAGCAACTGTTCTTTCTACTTTAACCTGTGAACTATTCTGAGAGATGTGGATGAAACATTAACAGTGGAGCCCTTTATGAAATCCACTATAACATTACATTTTAAATTCCAGCTGGATTTAGCTTTATGGACTTCCAAATAAGAGTGGCCTAATAAATTCTAGTTTAAAGGTGTAACATTGAACAGAATTTAGAAAATTATTTTCTCATGTTGAAACAAAAGACTTTTGCAATAGTTGAATTAAAAAAAAAAAACATTGACTCACAAATGAATAGCTAGTGGAGGGCAGGATTTCTAGATAAGCAGGGCAAACAATCTCCACTGTTTCTCACCAACCATGGAACTAATGGGGACGGTGGCTTTACGCCAACTACCACTTAAGGGGAAAAAAAAACTTACCATTCAACAAGTGAAATAGTGTGGAATGGATAGCATCTTTGAAATTTGATTTTTAGCAGTCTCCCCAAGTGACTGAATAAATTTTTTCAAACTATTTACTTTTGTATCATGTCTTCTCATGGTGAAATTCAGGATGAATTTTATGACAGGATTTGGTCTAATGCTGCTGAATTGTCTCATAAATATCTTGACAAGTCATTTGAAACATGCTGGGCCTCTAAAGAGGTTGACTGACATGAAAGCACTATCTTGGAATCATCAGGGCTTAAGGGTAACTTGTGGACCCTAAGGCAGAGCCCCAAATCAAGATCATAAAATTACAGACAGTGAGTTGAAATTGAGACTGGTCTAGATTGGTACCAACTTCTGTGGGTTTCTTCGGTAGCAGGCTGGAGTGTCAGGTGGCTGGTGCCATGGAAGCATTTTGGATCTGGTACCTACTGGCTAGAATTCATTATTAGATTGAAGGATGTGTCCAGGCTTTGGGAAGCCCTTCTGGGGACTGGAAAGGGAGGGTCCGGTACCCAGAAGGGCTTGCCAAAGCCTGGGCACATATTCGGAGTCCAGCCTAGTGGACTGAATTTCAGGACAATTTTATGGGTCCATCCAAGGGAAGGAAGCACAGATTCAGATCGGAAGGTGTAGTAAGGGACAGGAAAGCCTGTTTTATAGTGAGCTCTAAGCTTCTGTCATTCATTGCCAGGATTACCTGATAACATGGTATATTACTGCCACCCAGTTTAAGGTACACACTGCCATATATATCATTCTTTATATTTCTTTGGGCTTAACTGAACTTAGCTTAAAGCACATGAATTTATCATTCATACAGTAATTATTTAGCATCTTTATATCTGGGCCTGGCTAGGATGAACAGGTATTGATTGACCAAGATAATTTGAGATTTCTGAAATCTTTATTTCGCATACCTAAATCAACAACTAGGCTTGATAAAAGTTAAAAAGTACTGATTTATTTTAAAAGTGAAAATTCTTTTATATTTTATATAAATCTGTACCATATTTTTAAAATGTGGTAGAGATTTGATTCCTAGGTATGTACTTTACTAATAGTTCTGCATTTTGAACACCATTATCTATATTAGGCATATTGACCTTCATGATTTTTGTACAATTAGTTTTTGCTTAATTTATTTTCTAATTTATAGAAACGTGAACAGTTGCCATAACTATGAACATTTACAGATCAATGGCTATTGGAGTTATTTAATTTATAGGTGGCTCAGAAGGTGGCAACCATTTCTTTCAAATGTTATATAGACAGTTCTAGAATGTGTGCAGATATCCTGGGGAAATGGAGGGGTGGGTTTCTTTACAGAAAAGAATGACCTGAGGCCAACCTAAGAAAAGCTTGGTTGTGAAGAAATCTATCAGAACAAAATTGTACATATGAAAAGACATAATTCTTGCATGTGACTCCTCAACTGTATTTACCAGGATGAGCCTGTGACCTTTCTTTTACTTTAGACTGATTGTTGATTTATTTCTTATTCATTTGTTCACACTTTTACTCTGTACCTACCCTGTGCCATCCTTGAGCTCAGCTCTTTATCTTGCTCCACTTTGGCTTCCTTGGCACAGACCTTGATCTGATGCTTGAACTCAGCTTTAGCTGCTATCCTAGATCAGTGTTGTTGTTTTTCATTCCTTGATGTTTCCCCTGAGTTCCCTAGCAACTGGCCTGACCCTAGCTCAACAATCCCACCACCACCACCACCACCACCACCACCACCCTGCCTTGACCCTCTCCATACACACTCTGGTAGACTGTCTTTTGGCATCCTTACCTTAACAAGCTTAACAAAGACTAATACTAACAAATAACACACCACATTATCATTTACAAAGTGTTTACATATTCATTTTCCCATTTGAGATAGTGGTTCCTGTTTCAAAATAGAAAAGGAAGAGTGAGATATGGGTTAAAGGAGAACTATATTTTTCATAAATATTTACACATATTTACATGTAGTAAGAGTCCACATAAGTGTTTATAAATAGGTTTTAGTGATAGGGTGGGAGATCAAATATATATGGACTCTTATGATATATACAAAGTTTTATTTGTTTATCAGAAAAATATTGCTCTGCAAGTCTTCTAATTTGATAACCATTATTTATCAATACATTGTATTCATTATTGAGGAAATCATTACTTTGGTGATGTTTGTCATATCTGATTTAAAAGCAACCTCTTATTCTTGAGAAGAGAAGTGAGAGCAGGAGAGTATTCATTCAGTATGAGTGAAGATGGAGACAGCAACCCAGAGCATTATAGGAGAAAGGCTGGACATGTTTTAAACACTGGATAAATGCGAGCACAGTTAAACACCAAGGACATTGGACTGGAGGAGATCAGGAGACCCAAGCCTTTGTGTACATGACTTGTCTGACTTATCTCACATCTTCCATTTCTACATTTGAAATACGTGAACTAGATGTAGGACCCTGTTATTCGAGTATATGTAATGAGATATCTATGTCCCTTTCCTTTGGAAAATATTTCTGGTGTCTCTTGATATTTGAAAAATAAAATGTTACAAATTTAAGAGTCCAAAACTAAATTTCACTGTTTTGAGAATTTTGCTTTTGCTTGTCACCATAATAACTTGTTACTTATTTTAATTGTATCTGGTTGGTCAAGACTTCAGATCAACTTTACAATGTATTTGATATGGTCCATTTATACTTGGAACTGATCCATTGTAGTGAATAAATTAATTAAGGAAGAAAACTACCCTTAGATGTAGTTGTTATTTTTAAATGAGCTAGCATTTGAAATGATCATTTTGATATTATTATTATATATATTTTATACATTATGCATCAGAGATTATATTAATGAAACATTTCAATATAATATTGCATCCAAATTTGCAGGTAGTATGCATAACCCAAATTATGGATTTTGATACATATTCTTTTAATCATACCAAAGTTGCATCTTTTCCTTTACTCATTCCATCTTCAGTTATTTATAACAATGTGAATGGTATAAAATTATGTGTTTATATAATAATTACTGCATATATCAATATCATCAGAACTGAGAAACTTACTAGCTTATCTTCTAGAAATAATGCCTTGAGATTTTCTTCTTTCTACTTAATAGGGTTAAATAGATGACTTCCATTTTAGAAAGGAATAGTCTTATTTCTGAGAAAGGACCAGATATTCCTTGAGGTGTCTAATTAGGTAAAATTGTTAACTTTCAACATACTGTTTTCCTAACTCTGTGTATGTATGAGACCCATGATGTTATCTAGCCTTTTGAAATGAATCACTGGAATTAAGAAATTTAAAAGAAAAAAAATTCTGTGTAAAGCTATGCTATGAAAGAAAAATTATTAAATATGCTATTTTCTTATAGTTTGCCAATTAAATACTGCAGCTGATATGTGGAGGGAAAGTTGCAGATATGATGAGATGTTGAGTCTGTCATTTCTAAGAGTTACCTTTGGCTAATCTATCTTAACAAACTAGAATTTCCCATACTCTTATGAGGAACATGCATAGTAAGTATGACGTATATATCTTTGCATAGACATATATACACAAACAAGATTTACTAAAATATTTTAAATTAAAAATGTAAATCTAAGACCTGCATCCTCAACCTTTAATTTCCAAATAAATATAAATTTTTCTGATTATCAATCTCGTTGACCTTTTCTTTGTAAATAAACCAGAAAACAGCATATTTAGAGAGTACATTGGACAGCATTACTCTTTCATCATCTGTTTCAGTAATAAAGTGACAGAATGCACATTTTAAAATAACATTTCGGTTGTATCTTAAAAATTAAAATTGAGAGTAATGATAACTAAATCGTTAATCTGTCTGTTCACTTAGTCAACTATAAGAAAACTGATTTTTTAGAAAGAGTTAAAATAATAAAAATAGTTTATTCATTAGATTCTCCCTTAACTTTTAAGGAAAAGTCTCTTATGACTATAATACATTTTGAGGCATATTTTACTATTTTCTTCTACACACTGCTATGCAGTGCTTAAGAGAAGGTAAGGACATCTTTTAGAGAAACAGAGTATTTCTAGTGCAGAGTTATTTGAACTCTGGTTACCTGGAGTGGAAGACTTGATTGTAGGCAGACAAGCAGTTAGAGATCATGCAAATCTACACTGCAGGAGGCAGTGCAATAGACACTTGACTTGCTCACTCCTTTCTCAGTCAGATGCCCTCCCGATATCCCATCTGTGGGCTGTGTCAGGCTTAGGGATCCTGAAAGGAAACTACTTTTGCAGAAATAAATGACTGCTTGATATGATTGAAGTGATTGGTTTATACTTTAGTCTTTTTGAGTTATGTTATCTGTATGTTCTAGAAGTATTAAAGTTTGTTTTCTTTCTTTTTAAATTCTAGATCTAAATAAGTTTAATTTTGGTCAGATTTTGGGCTAAAATTTGATATAGTCATTCAGTTTTTTTTTTTTTTCAAGGGATAGTTACATAATCTTTCTTGACATTCTAATCTTGACGTGGACTTAGAATGTACAGTTTCACAGGCTTGAAAGACTGGTAGTGGTCAGACGAAGTCATACTCAGATGAACAAACCATCTTAAGCATGTTCTGCAATGTCCAGATAGAATTAATACCAATCCAAATTCATTTTTCTCAGAAAGTTTATTATCTTTAAAAATCTTATGATTAGCAAACTTGGGATCTCAAAATTATAGTCTTAGGATATTCTACAAGTCTTTTATTTGTGCAGCTCCTTAATTATTACTATTTCTACAAAATAACTGCTAATATTTATTGAGTGCCTCCTGTGTTACTTCACACTAAGTTCTCCTAATAATTTATTTCCTTCTGTCTTCCTATCACTTTCATCTGGCACGTATGCTCATTTTCCCATTCTCGGGCAATAATTTGCCCCAGGTGGCTTACCTAGTGAGTGGCAGAATGAGGATTTCATCTCCTGTTACCTGGCTCTAGGCTTTGAGTCTTAACCACACACTGTAAGGCACCCAGAGCATGAACTTTCCTTATGATGCAGAACGGGTTTCTCTGTTTCTGCAATTCTGCAGTTTATGGAAATGGAAGCATTGTTTTAAGGATGATGTGTGACCAAATTACATTTTAAAAATCTTTGGTAATACTGACATTGTAAAGATGAAGATCCAGTCCCTGCTCTGTGGAGCTCCAGGTTCCTGGAGAGATAGTTTAATAGATAATTGCATTGTGTTATTTCAAGGGTCAAAAAAGAACGTGGCAATTCTGTCATGGGGAGTGCTTTGGAGAAGACCAGATGCCTGAGATCAAGGGAGAGGAAAACACTTCAGTTTTGTGTAACATTCTCCTGTGGAACTTTGTTCCAAATTTCGTCATAACCTTTTCATATCTAAATTTACATGGACTTCTGATTGTGCAATGTATTCGAAACCATACATTTCCCCACAGTTTCATTGTGTTTGCTTTCATATGCTTTTCCATTTCTCTTTACTACTATGTAAAACATGTATTTTACTTTGTTAGGTTCTTGAGAAAGGATAATTATCCCTTATAATTTTTTTTTTCAAAATATATAACTGCATTCAACTCTTTTCTGACTTCTGAGATTTAAAATGTGTCAGTTATACACTTAAAATGGAGATTTACAGTGGTAATGTGCATTGAAATGGTGATTATGCATGCCTCTCTGTGTCCTCCCCTTTTGTTTTGTAGCTGTACTTAATAGGAAATACAGAAAAGGGCAAGAGGATTGCCCAGATTTAACACAGTGTCTAGTAACAATCATTGTTAACCCTTATTGTGCATTATTCTATGCCAAACACTGTTGCCAGCATTTTTCATGGATTATTTTATTTACTTTCTTTAACTTTATGCATAGGTAACTGTTTCATGCCTATTTTAGAGATGATAAAACCGAGGCACAGAGTGGTTAAATAACTTGTCACAAAGTCATGTACCTAGTTAGTGGCAGAGTGAAAACATGAACTGAAGAAGTCTGATTCTAGGTACTGCATGTTTCAAACTTAATTGGGGCTTCTCAGCTTGGAGGCAAATCTGTAATTTATGAACCGGTCATTCATAAATATTCAGTAAGCATTTCCTGATTCACATTAGAGAATTATTTTTCTGTGTGATATGGCGGTGTTTAAATGTTATAAAGGGAAGCATATTGGATAGGTCAAAGAGTAGGTCAGAAGTTAGGTGTACCCTTATTCAAATCTGGGTTCTGCCATAATTCATTGTGTGACTTTTTTAAAATCAGTTCCTTCCATCCTTCAAGCTCTCGGCTTCTTCATTTGAGTGATGATTAAGTATCACTCCTTCAACAGTCAGAGATGCAAAGTTTTCTACTCATTCTTGCTTAAACATAAATTTTGAAACCTTCAAACCCATGTGGTGGGTACTCTTCCATTTCCATTATTAAATCTTCCTCATCATCTCTTCAAGTAGTTTTCTTTCCTTTTTTTTTTTTTTTTTTTTTTTTGAGACAGAGCCTCACTCTGTTGCCCAGGCTGGAGTGCAGTGGTGCAGTCTCGGCTCACTGCAACCTCCACCTCCCGGCTTCAAGCAGTTCTGTTACCTCAGCCTCCCGAGTAGCAGGCATGCGCCACTATGCCCGGATAAATTTTTTTTGTATTTTTAGTAGAGACAGGGTTTCACCATTATGGCTAGGCTGGTCTAGAACTCCTAACCTTGTGGTCTGCCTGCCTTGGCCTCCCAAAGTGCTGGGATTACAGGCATGAGCCACCATACCCAGCCTCAAGTGTTTAATGTTGGATACTCCCTTGGTGATCTCATCCAGTCTCTGATCTTTAAATACCATTTTTTATAGGGAAGATTCACACTTCTATCTCCAACCTAGACCTCTTCCCTGATCTCTAGACATCTAATCCATTGGCAATCTTGTTGGCTCTACCCTTCAAATGTAACCATAATTTAATAAATTTCTAACATCTTTATTGCTGCCAGACTAGCTCAGGGGACTTCATCTCCATCTCGGTGATCGCAGTAGCTTTCTAACTTGTCTCCTTATGGTATATTCTCTGCACAACACCCAAAGTAAGCCATTAAAAGATTAAGTCAGATCGTGTTGTTCTTCTGCTCAAACCTGGCTTCCAATCTCACTCGAAGTCATAGTCTTTACAGTGGCCTTTGAGGCTCTACACGAGCAGGCCCTTAGTTGCACCTTTGACATTGTCTCTTATCTGTCTCCTCAGTTAATTCACCCTAGCCAAAATAGCAGGATGTGGTCTTTGAATATGCCTGCCTTAGGGTTTTTGCACTTACTTTCCTCTATGCCTAAAACGTTCATCTCTTAAGTATTTGTATAACTCACTCCTTCAGCCCCTTTAGGTCTTTTCCAAAATATCTTTTGAATAGAGCTTTCCCTAACTACCCATTTTATAATTGCATTCGTTCCTCAACTGCTAGGCACTCCTTACTTGCTTTACTTTGCCCAGTGGTAATGAACATCCTCTAGGTAGCGTAATAAATTCTATTTTTTTTGTTGTTTTGTTACTCTTTTTTGTCTCCATCAATTAGTATGTAAGTGTTATGAGGGTATAGATTTTGCGTATTTTTATTTCAGTGTTGTATACTTAACCACCTAGGACAGTCCTTGACACATATTATGCACTTAATAAACATTTGTTGAATTAATAGGTGAATAAATGAATGAATGAATGGTGTTTGAGTTTTATTAGGAACTTTTATCTTCATTTGAAAATGATGACAAGTTAGTTTTGGTCTCTGATTCTGATAGCTAGGGCCTATGAGTGAATGTATGCTGAAACAAAATGCCTCATGATCCAGGCCAGAAATGTAAGTGTATGAAATACTTTGAGTGCAAATAATACGGGGATGTGGGGACTGTAATAAACCACAGGGTTAACCCCTCATCTGTGGGCTACATCTCATTGCTGTCATAGGCAAACAGTGCCTTGCCATTTGACTTAGAAGAAGCCACTGCAAATCCAGATTTTTATGAGAGCTCTAGCAATTCATAAATATTGATTTCCAATTCAAAATTTTGTGTGGGTAAAACGAAACATCTTCTAACAAGATTCAACTTGTGGGCTGCCAATTTGAGAGCTCTGGGAAAAGAAGTATAAACTTCAGACATCTACCTATTTTAGCAAACCTTACCTGGTTTAAAATGTCATCAGATAAGTTTGTAAAATGACTTGAGTAGAAAATGTAAGACATGAAATATCAATCAAATCAAGAATGTTTGATGAAGAATTAATTCCTAGAATCTTTTTGCAGTGTTGCTGGCTCCCTTTGCCATTTCTTTTGTTTCTTTTATTCATTCTGATAAGGGCCTGATGTTTGATGTTGACAGTCTAATTGAACCAAGAAATGAACAAATAAAATTTATTGAGTTCCCATTATGTGCCATGTACTATTCTAGGTGCCAGGGTTACAAGAATGAAGACAAAAGTACACCTTGGTATGAAACTTCCATCCTACTTGGAGGGGAGAGTAAGGTGACAGATAATGTTCAAATTAACTTATGAAAAAGATAATTTTACATAGACCTAAGTGCAATAAAGACATAAAACAAAATGTTCTGATAGAGAATGCTAGGGTTAGGTGTTGGCTAGTTTACACTAAGTAGTTGATGAGAGTGGGGACTTTTAAGCATAGACCAGATGGCAAGAAAGGCAACCATTCAAGTATGTGGGCAGAGCTTCTAGACGATGGGGATATGAGATGAAGAAACCATAAAGCTGAAAGGTACTTATTGTGCATGGAGAACAGCAAACCGGACAGAGGGGTTGGAGTGCAGTGAGGGAGAGAGCTGAGCTGGATGAAGTTAGGGAAGTTGGCCCCTGTGGCTCTATTCTTTGTTGGTTGCTCTCTGTATCTTTTTCATACTTCGGTTTGCTACATCTTCATGTTTGCTGATCTTTTCCACTTCAGTGTCAAATGTGCTGTTAATCCAGTCCAAGGAATTTATTTTTATTTTAAATGTTCTAGATTTTAGCTTTAGAAATTACATTTCATTCCATTTCTATACATTTCATTTCTTTTTATTATATTCATGTTTTCACTAGATTCTTAAATATGTTTATGATAATATCAATTATCAATTAATATCGATTTCTTCAGATTATATTATCTCTGTTATTTCTGGACCTATTTCTAATGACTGATTTTTCTTCTGCTTACATTTTTTTGCATGACAAGTAACATTTTATGAGATGCTGGATATTCGGCTGTTGACCGTCTGGGTTTTATTGTCTTTTTTATGGAGTGTTAAACCTTGTTTTAGAAAGCCATTAAGTAACTTCCGAATCAACTTGTATTTTAGAGGCTTGTTTTTAAATGGTATTATAGTGAGGCTACTGAAGCCCTTAATCTAGTGTTAGTTTTGTCTTACCATTAAGGTGTGAACGTTCAGGATCTCATTTGAATGTCTCCGATATTTAGTGAGGCCCCTGTACTCTGGTTGGATGAAATACAAATGTCCTCTAGCTCCCTGTGAACTGCATATTGTTAAGATTACAGCTTATCAACTGGCCCTTTCTTTTGCACAGTCTTGTTGTGTTTCAACCTATGTATATGCAATTCAATATTTAGCAACTATCTGGTGAGTCCCCATGCAGATTTCTGGAGCTCTCTTTCTACTTAGCTGTGTTATCCCCAGTACCCTGCCCTGCCGATACCAGTCACGTTAACCTTCCAGGACTCTGTCTGACTGCTTAACTAAGGATACCTTCTCCCTCATCATAGTCCAGAAAGCTACTGTAGACAGACAATTGTGATTATAGTGCTGACCTTCTTTGTTTCCCTTCTTTCCTGGATTACAGTCCTCCATTGCCTTTGTCTAACATCTAAAATCAACCATTTCACATATTTCTGGATTTCTAAATGTTTCATTACAGGAGGGGTGTTGGGTACAAGTTCTTTAACATGGTCATGAACCATGTTGAGAAAGATTCTTTTCCCATAACATTTTATTATGGAACATTTCAAATGTGTACAGAAGTAGAGGAAGGAAACTAATGAACCTTTATACCCACCATCCATCTTTAACAATTAACTACATGGTGCCAAATTTGTTCACCTATACCTTCTTCCCAGTTCCTTACCCATCTAGATCATAATGAAGAATTTAAAAGAATTTAAAATGGCAAAACTTAATGCTATGTTAAGAAAAAAACAAAACAAAACAAAACCGGAGAAGATAGTATTTATTAAATCTATTTTAAATAAAGGTTTGATTTGCATTTTTATTTTTGTTACCCAAAAACTTTACAAATCGTCCAATAGTTTGAACAGTTTGTATACCTTATGCATCATCTTGTGTGTACAGTGTGATATGATTTGGTTGCAACTGATGAAACACAGTAACCTCACAATTCATTGGCTACCATAGATTTGATCAGTAATGCCTTGTTCAAAAGGAAGTTTGTGTTGACTTTTTTTTATTATGATGAGGAGCTTAAAAGGTAAGCAATGAAACAACATGGAAAATGTTTTAAAACAATATAATACTTAATATTAAGTGAAAGAAACTATACAACATGTTCATCTACATTTCATAAATGGTTAAGAATGTCATATACATACATTTAAAATTGGTATAACAGATAATTTGAATCTTAAAAGTAATCTAGAAAAAATAAAGTTAGTCATTTTTCTAACAGATATGTGAGGATATATTTTTTCTTTTAAAAATTTATTTGGCACTGTTTCATCAGTAAATACAAGTTAGAAATCATTAAAAAGAAAATAATTGGAATCTATTGTTAATGAACATAGCCAGCTGACTTAACTTACTAATGCATGATGATAATGAGGCCGGAATTGCAGCTGAATTGAAAGGAGAATGACAGAAACACAGTTAAAGCCAAGCTTAAGAAAAGGAAGAATCTTGCAAGACAGAATGAAAGTTGGAAAATCAGTCGCCCGTAGCAAAACCAACAAAGTTAATACCACTGACAAAGCTTCACATGTCTTAGCTCAAAATATCATCGGTGATAATGTGAAGAGTTGATAATCTTGTCCCAACACTAATGATATTTCAGGCATGTACCTACATGTTCAAATGATAGTAAGTTCATAGCTTATTATACTTGAAAACAAGCATATATTACAATACAATATCACTGTGGGTAGTAATTTCTTTACTTTGGAATAAATTTCACATATTTTTAAAAACCATGTTTGTAAGTTGTGCTGAGAATGTTTATTCTCCCACAATGGAGATAACTTTCCTGAATAATGTATTATGATAGTTATTGCATTATCCTCTATGTCTACTTGACCCGTAAGTTTCTCAATTATCTGTTACTCAAGATTCTATTTTTAACATCTTGCCAGAGAACAGCATTGGCATGTGAGTATGCCTGTGCTTCCATGCTGTGTATGTGTATGTGTGTTATAAAATGATGGTCCTTTAGTTCTATTAGGTGATAGATGTTGAGATGAGTGAAGACTGTCCACTTTCCCTTCCAAACTTTGCTTTTAGGTAAGAATGAAAGAAATGTCAAACCAAATTCTGGCTTACATATAGGTATTTTTTGGAACATTTCTTGGCAAGCAAACACATAATAAAAAATAACCCTATATTTGTTCTGTAGGATCAAGGATACTTTAGATCTTATGTTCTTTTAGATGCTGTGACCATTGCCTGGTATGAAAGCTCCAGTTGAGATAAATGTAAAAATCCCAAGACCAGATTATCTCACCTTATGTCTAACATCAGGCAGTTAGAATCTTCTGTAGTTCATGACTAGGCATAGGAATACTTAAACAGTTAGCCAAACACATACTCTTAAAAGTGAAAGCTGCAGGCTTCTCTAATATTTATTGATTTACATAAGGGTGGAGAGTATTGCTAAAATATTTTAGTGATCTACTTATCTTGAATACTTTTAACCTCTATTAAAATGAGATGTCCTGAGCTCATTTCTCCCATTCACAGTGCTAGTCAAGATGCTACTGTTTTCATCAATGAAAACCCATTTCTGACATTAAGTATTCTAATTTTCAAAAAGTTGTTTGTTGATGGAAATTCTGGTAACCAGAAGACTTTTAGTACTCATGTGAGCGAAGGCAGGCTTTATGATGAGAATGCTACCTTTCTGTTGTTGCATTTTTAAATAGAATGCTCATAGCACCTACAGTATAGCTTATTCTAAGTAAGCCATGCATAATTACTGGATGTGCCATAGTATTTTTAGAAAATTGCAGACATGATAACTGCATTAATGTTTTTGGTATTAAGAACAAGGTTATATATGCTTTAGAAATCCTTATTTACAGCTTCTGTGACAAAATGTCACTGAAATTCTTGAGTAAGTCTTATATAACTGTGGTGGAAGTTGTTATCTTTAACTACCAGGAGTGAACATACTACCAGTAATAATAGTTACTGCTATTATTATTATTGGACATCGTGGTAGTGATGGTGACATTGTTGAAAAGTCATAGCCATAATGATTGTCCTATTAGTAATAATAGAGGAAGAAGTAAAGACTAGCTACTGTTTCCTGAATGTTTACTCTGTGCTATACGTTTAAGGTTCACATGTCATTTATTCACCAGAATGACTCAGGTATTGTTATTTTATCTTAATTTTTCTGATGAAGAATTTCATACAACTGGCATGCAGCAGAAATGGAAAATAAATTCTTTACTTTCTGATTCTAAATATGTACTAATTTCCATTGCCTTATGTTACTTCTTTTTCTGTTAAACCTTTTATAAGAATTTCCATGAAAATTTTAAAATGCATTTTTGTTAGGACTTCTGGAACAACAATAGTTTATAGAGAAAGAAAGGAAGAGTTCTTTGGTTTATTAAAAATTGTACCAGGAAAAAGATAAAAATGTGGAAAACTTTATTTCTGTTTATGAAGGCATTCAGCTTCTGTTGACTCAGATCCAGATCCATTGAAAACAGATTGAGGTGTGGTGTTTTTTTTTCTTTGTTGTTGTTTTTTTTTTCACAAGAAAGTTTGTAGGAAATCTTAGAAACAGAGTCTTTCTATACAGCCTTGATTTTCCCCAGAATTTCTCATGAAGACTGCTGCCACAGCTTTTAGACAGTAGAATAAGAAATCTATCTTTTGGGTACATAGATATCCTAGTAAAGATTCAGATAAATGGTTTTGAAAAATAGTTTCTTTTTTTCCTTTCTTTTTTTCTAACTTTTATTTTAAGTTCAGGGGTACAGGAGCAGGTTTGTTACACAGGTAAACACATGTCATGGGGGTTTGTTGTACAGGTTATTTCATCACCCATCTATTAAGCCTAGTACCCATTAGTTATTTTTCCTGATCCTCTCCCTACTCCTACCCTCCACCCTCGATAGGCCCCAGTGTGTGTTGTTCCCCACTATGTGTTCATGTATTCTCTTCCACCCAGCAATCCCATTACTGGATATACACCCAAAGAAATATAAATCATTCTGTTATAAAGACACAGGCACCCATATGTTCATTGCAGCACTATTCACAATAGCAAAGACATAGAGTCAACCTAAATGTCCATCAATGATAGACTGAATAAAGAAAATATGGTACATATATACCATAGACAACTATGCAGTCATGAAAAAGAGCAAGATAATGTTCTTTACAGGGACATGGATGGAGCTAGAGGCCACTATCCTTAGGAAAATAGTTATTTAATGATTGCAGTTTCCTGGGGATGAACCTTGCTCTTAAGCATACTTGGGATGGCTTGTCCTTATCGATTGCTATATAAGTACATTTTATAAGATTGCTAAAGATATTTGTATTATTATTTATATTCAAAGACTAAGCTTCTTATGTTGAAAAATTGTTTTTATGTTATATATGTCGAGAATTCAGGATCTTGAATGTAAAAAGCAGTAAAAATAAAAGGACATGCTTTTATTAGAAATATAATTCTCAAAATTGTTATATTGCATAGTTACATATTGTCATAGTCAGCTTAGGCTGCTATTACAAAATACCATAGACTGGGTACTTAGGCAATAGAAATGCATTTCTCACAAGTCTGGAGATTGGGAAGCCCAAGATCAACGTGCCAGCATGATCAGTTTCCAGGGAGGGCTTTCTTCCTGTCTTGGGGTGGGTAGAGAGAGAGAGAGAGAGAGAGAGAGAGAGAGAGAGAAGGAAAGAGAGAGAGAGAAAGGAGTTTGCTCACATTTGCTATCTGGTACCTCTTGTTATAAAGGCATTAATCCCATCATGATGACCTCTGCTCCTCATGACCTCATATAACCCTAATTATATATCAAAGGCCCATCTCCAAATAATGTCACATTGGAGGTAAGGGCTTCAACATATACACTTTGGGGCAATGCAGACATTCAGCCCATAATGAACACCATCAGTTTAATATCACCAACATTAAAGTCAAGAGTTATACCACTTATTTATAGTTTTTCACTCAAATGGAGTAACCCATGTGCATTATTAAAATTGGTGTGTTCTACTTATGTTAATACATATTTTGATGTTTCTGATGATGATGTGGTCATGTTAGGGAACTTCGTGCTTGACTAGAACTCTATGGTACGTTTCCTAAATATTTTTGTTTTATTTCTGAGGTTATTTATTATTTATAACTATTGTTATGAAAATTATTCAGAAGATAGAAGTTGAATGCTGCTGAAGTGATTGTAGTGTCTACTTAGTTACACATTGAGAAATGGGAGCCATTATTATGAAGCGAGAGAGCCTTATAATATTAGAAGGACCAAAGAGTATAGTGAATGTGAAAGAGTTATGAGCATAAGATTACTAAAGATTAGTTTACTATCTATTAGCATTTGAAGTGTCAAAGCATCATTCTGTGTGTGTGTGTGTGTGTGTGTGTGTATATACACACAGGCAACAGAGTGAGACTCTTGTCTCACACACACACACACACACAAAAATATATATATATTATATATGTCTCACTCTGTTGCCCAGGTTGTAATGCAGTGGTTTGATCTCGGCTCACTGCACCCTCTGCCTCCCAGGTTCAAGTGATTCTCCTGCCTCAGCCTCTGGAATAGCTGAGACTACAGGCATGTGCCACCACGCCTGCATAATTTTTGATTTTTAGTAAAGACAGGGTTTCACTGGTCTCGAACTCCTGACCTCAAGTGATCCACCCATCTCAGCCTCCCAAAGTGTTGGGATTATAGGCGTGAACCCCTGAGCCTGGCCTAATTCAGTATATTTTAAAGAGGAAATGAAGAGCATTGGTTAATCCAGTAAGTCTTTTAAGTGCAAGAGCTTCTATCATATTATGGTATCATAAATAAGAGGAAAATACATAAGAATATACTAAATACCTATATAGTAATCACTACATCACCTTAGATATCTATTATTACAACTAATGTCTAATGGAGTATTTTAGAAAAAGTTAATTTCAAACTTGGGCTAGTAATTAGACTCAGGAGATTCTTTTGTCATCAAACTCAGTTTATTTTAACCACGAATCTGGGCTCAAATTGCTATTTTCATTCATCATTTTTGATAAACTTGGTTAAGGATTATTATATGTATTTAAAGTTTAATCAGTAATTTTTTTGTATATTTACAATTACAGTATATTTAATGATCCTTGTTTACTAGTTCTTAAGTAGTCTTCTATTCATCATATTTTCTCTTTTTGGCTAATCTGAGCCTTTCTGAACTGAGATAGTCCTATTTTAAGAGTTTATTTTCTGTTGTAAAAGAGCGGAAAAAACTAACTAGTCTCCTTATTTATGCATAAACTCTACCAGTTTTATTTCCTAGCAAAGAAAAGGGGGGACCTTTGTATTATTCTCACAAAATGTATTTTGTAGAAATATCTGAATGTTGTTGAAGTAGCAAAATGAACTCTAGAGAGGTGAATTGTTTTGATCTAATTAAATAATGGTACCTAATCTAATTGTAAGATAATTTTTGAACTGAAGAAATTATTCAGAAAAATTCCCCAAATATCCTTCCATTCTCACACTATACATTTCAGAATTTCACATAAATCCAAACACTTCTATTTCCAGGTCAGGTCAAAAAATCCAAACTGTTTGGTTTGTAGCAGCTTTTACAGACACAGGAGCCCATTACCTTGAAGCAGCTGTCTTACTAATATTTCTCGTAGGAGGCACTCCACACGAGGAGGGACTCTGCTGGTGTTGTGTTTGTTTTGTATTAATGGTTAAAGGAAGGCAAAGGGGTCATTCTGATGGTTTTTCGTGTGGCACAGATTTCACGCTGCGGTAATGCTTATTGTTATTTTATGTATATAATACTTATGTAATCATTTTAATACAGTCCTGTAAAATTATATATAATATGAAATATTTATATATTTGAGAAAAAATAATTATATTATCTATATCTGTTTAGGCACTGTTTATCTAAAGTATTGCTAAGTCTTGCTACCATATAATATTTTCCTTTCTTTATGGTTTGAATTAAAGCAAATGTTAAAGGAAAACAAACTCTGAAGTGAACCTCCGAATAGCTTCGCAGCTGCTGTTTACTTACTGTTAATTTTATTGAAGTTTATGCTTCAACAGAGCAAAACACAGTGGTCTGAAACTAGTTTAATAGAAACACAAGTGTTTTTAGTGAGCCCTCTGAACAGAGCTTTCTGTTTACAGTAGAGGCAATCTAGTGTATTGGAAGGTACTGGACTTGAGTTTGAATCTTGACTGTTGAGTATTATTTTTGTTACCTTGAGGAAGTTGGTAAATATTTGAATTTTCAATTATTTTCCTCAGTGAAAGTAAGACAAGAATGGTCTCACAAGTGCAAATGAGAAAATTAATCAGTTAATTTTAAAAACTCCCTTTTTGTTGGAAGTGCATCTATAAAGTCATACTTCTATATGGATCTCACAGTGAAAAGGAATCATCAAATGTTGGGATTTTCAGATATTCTAGGTTTTACCCACTTAAAGCACCATTTTTTTCTAGTTGAACTATTTTGATTGAGCATTTTTCTAAACATTATTTTACATGTATCTGCTTTGTAAAATACCTGGGTATTATTGCCTTACATTTGTATATTCATTCATTAAGCCTTTAACCAAAAATTTGTTGAGTGCTGTTCTGCTCCAGGCACTGTGCTAAGCCTTGTTCATAAACTGATGGAAAAATGGACATACAGAGTGTATGAACTAGCAGGAAGACACGCGCTCGACAGGTAACACAAACATACATAAATGAAATACATATTGTGATAATTGCTAAAAAGAAAAACAAGATGGCACTATGAGAAGTAACAGGGGAAAAACTACTGTAGCTTGAGTGGTCAGGAAAGGTGTCTCTGGGAAAGTGAAATTTAAGCTGAGATCTGAAGGATGAGAGCCAGCCGCCTTACAGAATGCGGGAGAGCATTCCAGGCACTGGAAATGAGGAAAAGGGGCCTCCTAAGAAAAAAAAGGCCCTTTTTGTTTTCAAGAAACTGACAGAAATTCAGTGTGACTAGAACACAGGAAACATGGAGAAGACTGGTCTGATGAAAGATACAGAATCCTGTATATATAAAACACGTTTACAGCTTAAAGTAACTAGTTGAGATGAAGACATTGTTTTTTTGTTTCCATGTATAGACACTGAGGGTTAAGGGGGCTGACTTGCCCAAGGTCACCCTGCTAGGAGGGGAGGATGAGCGCTCCAGCCTTCTTTGACCCCTAGTCCTGGGCTCTTTCTGCTGTGAAAATTTCCTAGCTGAACAGTTTCATACTTTTCTGATGTCTGAGGTCATTATTACGTAATCAGTCACTGAAATTAAACCCTAATGGACTGTTGAGGTGTGAAAGGCCCATTGCCCTGTAAGATCTTTTGAATTCTTATGTCTGAATCATAGTTTTTCTGTCTTCTTTGCTATTGGGTTGTTCTCATTTGATTTCAGCTATTCCCTTTTTTGTTTTTGAGGAGCTGCAGACATAGAAACCAACATGTTTTGTTTATTAGGCATGTGTAAGTAATAGCCAGTAGCTTCTGTGTGAGAGTCCGTTGGATTGTTGGAATATATGTTGTCTCAGCAGGTCAGGCAGTGATGTTTGATTATTCCTAATTGTAAAATTGATTTTACTTTGAAAATTTTGCCAAAAAAATAAATCATGTTTAAATGAGGGAGATATTTACATAAAGTTGATGATGTCTGAGGAGCCACTCTTATCCCGTTCTCTTAAGAGTTTGAAATCAATTGTGAATAATCACAGGAGTTAGACAAAAATGACAATACCAGGTTTATTGTTAATAAAGCCAGATTGGACAGCTGTCCATGAACCTAAGGCCTAAATCATGCTTCCCCTTCTTTACCCAAGCTGAACTTAACAAATGCAATCAGACCTCTGTCTCCAGAACCAGAAGACAGAAAGAACGCTATGTACATCTGGAAGGCAGGCTACATCTGAAGAAGGTAGCCCAGGAAGGGTTAATGAAACTTGCCCTGCGACCTTTTCTTCTGTTACTCATCAGAAAGGAAAGAAGTAATACCTGATACTCACAAGAAAGATTTTATTGTATAAAATGGAACAAAAATATGAGAAAAGGGAGAAAATGATTTCTTCTACATTAAGGTAAAAACAAACCTTTATGATTTAATTAGACAACATTTACAAGTAAAGATATTATATCTTATGAACATACCTACTTAATATCAAATAGGATAATTTCAGTGTTACGGCTTAGTAGGCTAGGAGTCAGAAGACTTCTTTTACTTACTTTATTATTTTGGAGAAGCCGTAGGACAGTGAGCTCCAGTTTCGTCATCTGTCATAACGAGCGCTATAAATACATGCTCTGTCTGAGAGAAACAGATGCTACTGTGACTATGAAAGGGTTGTGGGAAAAGAGAATGACATCTGAGTACTTACTGTATGCCAACCAATGTGTTAGATGCTTTTCAGGATATCTTGTGTGATCACCATAATCAAACAAGTGTTATTTTCATTTTTCAAAAAAATTGAGTGTCAGATTCTACAACAACCATTTTTTGAGCATTTATGACAAGCTAGTCTCTGTGAATATAGTGGTGAACTGGGATTCCGTAAAAAAGTGGCATTTCAACACAGATGTGGAGAGTGAGGGGAGCTGGGCTCATAGAGGGAGGGTTGCCTGGTCGTGTTCCTCTCTAACCAGCTTTCCTCTACACCCTCCTCAGATAGTCTTCCCTGTGTCTATTTAGTCAGAAACTGGAATGGCATTCTCGATACTCCTCTTTCTTTTATCACATTCACCCATAGGCACAAAGGTCCTGAAATGGGATAGAGATTGGGATATTTATGGAATAGAGAGAAGAACTTCATTTCTTGTATGCTTTGAGAGTTAGAATTGTCCTAACTGCATAGGGAAGACACAGAAGGGCTTTAGACTAGAATATTGTGAACCTGCTCTTGGAAGAAGGCAGTTCTCCATGGGTCTCTCACATTTCTGTATGTATTATGAGTGAAGGTATTGACTGCCGTTGTCACAGACTCTCTTTTCAAGGACATTTGTGAATAACTTTAGAAGAAACTGATAGTACCTCCCTCCATAGCAAAGAGCAGGCATGCTTACTGTCCAGTACAATAATAAAGATAATGTCTTCCTTTGGAACCAAGGGAGGGCATGTTTACTGCCCATTATAAAAAATATTTGATGTCCCTACATTCAGGGTCATTTTGCTGCAATACAGTCCATTGCATGTGCAGGTGTCATGTCACCTTAAGGGAACTGGGGATCAGAGAACTGTCACAAGAAAATGCTGATACCTGAGCTTCCATTATTGGAAGTAATAAGCCTCATTACTGTGAGTAATAAGTCTCTAACCCAGAAGTCTTGTGTATTCTGCCATCTTCTGTGAAATTGTGGTGGGCTAACTTGTTAGCTTGTGAATAAGATAAAACTCAGACCCTTCGTAATTGTTGGTAGTTTTAGGGATGAGGAAGGGGTCCTGATAGAGACATGAGTTTCTGGAAGAGGAAGGATGAGGCCCTCCTGGGCCAATTGATGAGATTTGAGAGAAATTCATGAACATCATTAGTGAACATGTTGATCAACTTGTTTGGTCAGTTAGGGAATAAATGACCCTCCATTTTATTGTCTGTTGATGAGGAAGAATTGGAGAGATGAATGCAATCTAAGTACCTGAAGGTAGGTTCAAAGTCAGCTGTCTGAAAGGTGCCCTGGATGTTGCTAGTCCTATTCCAGGCATGGAGATGTTTTTGACAATCTCATGTCCACCCATTGTGACAAGTAGGCCAGTGACCTTCTGGAGGAAGGTTCTGACCCTCTTTGTAATAACAGTTATAATTTCATGCTCTGGCCTACAAGGAAGGAAATATGTAACCACTGCAGGTAGAAACCAAGCAAATAACTATAACCTTGCGTGGTTCACTTAGAAGATGAATGTGTGGGGTATGTAATACTTGTTAAGGAAGTATTAGCCCTCAAGGTTCTTTAGTTGCACCATTTTACAGCTTATCCCCTCCTGTAGACTATCACGCCAACCTTAGATTCACTAGGAGACTTAGAATTTCTTAGAGTGGGGCCAGGCTGCTGTAAGGGAGCTTTGGTTACCTTGGGGGAGATTTCCTTGAAAGAGAAAAGCTCCCATAGGAAACCACAGATGAGGTATTGACTAGTCTTTGGGCCCTTATTGCCCTAGAATGGGTTTGTAATGCTGATGAAGATTACCTGTTGGAAAACGAGAAACTGACCTAATGAAATCTAGACAAATTCTTACTGTCACCCCTGTTGCCTCTCAAAACTCTCATAATTCTTTTGTTGAAGCAGTGATAGAACGTTAGAGATGTTATCATAATGGGGCAATAAATGCCCTCAATTGAAACAGACTCCTTAGAAAAATAGCTGCTGTGCAGGTCAAGCCCAAATCAAGCAAATGGAACAAATACTCTAGCCACAGCCAGAAAGTGGTTATGGCTGCTAAGTCTAGGGGTTCCCAGAACTGGAATAGATGGTGTCTGTAATGATCTTGCTGCCAAATATAGAGCATTGCATGGAATGAAAATAGTAGAAGTTTATTTGATTGAACTTTGAGCCAGCTGCCAATCAAACCTGAAAGTAAATACATCTTGTTTACTAACATAGAACTGTTCTCTCCCTCTCTGCCCCTTGATCCCCAGCCTTGGACTCTTCTTCAGCTTTAGCTTCTTTAAGGAGGAGAGAACGGAGCTGAGTTCTCTCTGTCCTGAAGAAAGACCGCAATTCTTACATGTCTCTCTCCAAGTATGCTGGGAAACTCTGGCGAGGGCAAGGACTTCAACTTTTATGGCTCTGTGAGATACACATTAAGGAAGTATTAACTGGCCCAATGTATCATCCTGCCCAGTCCAATGAAGGAGGGGATAGCTGAATTCAGCCATGGTGGTTTGAACATGGTTTGCAGTTGGGGAAGGAAGCTAGCAGAGCTTATGGGTGGGGCCGTTTGTTCCAGTTAGTGTGTCTTTGTTGTAGCTTCCCCTGCTGAATTGTAGATGACTGTACTGTGAATGTTTATGAAGTCCAGAGGGGAGTCTTCTGACCAGGAAGAGCTGCAAGTACAGAAGTGCTTCTCCCTTTGGGGCCCCACAACCCTAATGACCTCTTTGGAGCTTCAGTTCTCTATGACTCATGGTTTTTCTGATTGGAGCCTCTGGCAAAAGGAAGCAGCATTCACCCTTGGAGTTCTGGACTCATAGCTCTGACGTTAAAACAGGTATATTCCTTTAGAAAAGGGTCCCTTCTAGTTAACTGGATGCCTGGCCTGTGGAGACCTTGTAACTCTTTTTTTTTTTTTTTTTTTTTTTTTTGAGACGGAGTCTTGCTCTGTTGCCCAGGCTGGAGTGCAGTGGTGCAATCTCAGCTCACTGCAAGCTCTGCCTCCCGGGTTCATGCCATTCTCCTGCCTCAGCCTCCCCAGCAGCTGGGACTACAGACACAGGCCACCATGCCCAGCTAATTTTTTGTATTTTTAGTAGAGATGGGATTTCACCGTGTTAGCCAGGATGGTCTCAATCTCCTGACTTCGTGATCCACCCGCCTCAGCCTCCCAAAGTGCTGGGATTACAGGCGTGAGCCACCACTCCCGGCGAGACCTTGTAACTCTGGAGTCTGATATTCCCACTTTGGGGTCCAGTCATACTCAATGAATAACAAGGGAAAGGCCCAACAGGCCTGGGTTGTCAAATGGAAGTGGCAAATTTAGGAATGCAGCCAGCCTGAGGCAAGCAGCATCTTAATCTCACTTGAGAAAGTGGCAGCTCTCATCCCCCACTCTGCTGCCTGATTCACCAAGGTTCCCCTTAGTGCCTGGGCCTGCTGCACTTATGGATCAACTAACCTGAAACCTAATGGTATCCAGTGGGTTGTGTTCAGCCTCACCATCACCTACTCAACCAGAAATGGACATTGTTTCTGTGCTCAGTGTTCACATTCAAGGAAGTGCTCTTAGCCCTAGCCAATACTCCCCTTAATGAATCTTGCTGTGTTTTTACTGTCTCTGGAAGTGTTGCCAATGACCTAGTTGTTTGGGCTGCCACTTGAAAAAATGCTAACTGGAAGATTATAAACTCCCCTTTTTGGGGCCATAAGCTGTGGAAATGGTTGGACTGTCACAGTTATTTATATAGATGGTAAGGGCCCATTCTCTGATGAAAAGCAGTGGGAATCAAGCTGCTGGTTCCACTTGCAACACCCAGATTGCCACCACTGCTGCCTCGCTTCATCGGAGCGCTTGACAGGCAACACACTCACAGCACAGACTGGGCACAAGGTGATATGTGTTTCTGATATCGAGGTGATTGGCATCACAGACTTGGGGCTCCTGCCAATAGTTGACCTGTTTGTCTCAATGAAGGAAGACACACTGTACATACAGGGAGTTACTTCTGCCAATTCTTAACAGATTTACTGCATTGGACTCCTCTTAAAACTGGCGGTGGTGCCTCACTGCTACTGACACATTGTCAGGTTATGAGTTCGCCAGGTGCATTCCAGTTAGTCAGAGCCAGTGGTGCACCTTTTATTGCAGAAGCCAGAGCTGATAGTCAAAGTATTTGATAGTCTTTCCATGCTCCCTACAGTCCATAGGCACTTTGTATTGTTGAATGTTGGAATGACTTCCTAAAATCAACTCAAAAAGATTTAAAACTCTACCTCCCTAATCTCCTCCTGGTTTGGACACGTTAATAAGACTGTTGGGTCATGAAATGCAACTGGCCCAGTTAGGGATCATCCTCTTTTTGTCCTTTCTTGGTTATGATCAGGATGAAAGAAGAGAGAGGTTATACAGAACTATTCTGAAAATTCAGGATATCATCCTGACCATTCCTAGACATGATGAGTCTTCCTTTTTCCTAATACCTATCTCAGGCCAGACTCTTTGGTACATCTGCTGGGTGGCAGCCTGGTCAAAAGATGGAACAGGAATCCAAATTTATTCTGGTTCAGCCACTTGAGTTTTCTTGTTAGATTGAATTATCCTAGGATATTGATCACTTGGTTGGGTAAACGACGACTCACCAAGTGCCCTCATACCCTGTATCCGCGCGTCTTCTTCCTGTAGCCATGAAACTGAGGCTAGCTACCATGTTAGCTTGCACATAGGGTGAAATCTCAGACCTTTCATAATTATTTACATCTACTTACATATTGAAATAGTTTTAGCCGCTTCCTGGAGAATGGATTGAAGAGTAAATGGTACAAATGGGGAGTGTATCGGTTGTATCAGGGGATTTTAATTTATGGAGGTGACTGAGTGACAACTTGGAGAGGCCAATGCCATCGAAAGATTATTTTTATTACTTACATTTCTCAAGAGGAAGGGGCACTTACATTAAATGTAAGTCATTTTATTATTTACATTTCTCACAGTGGGGCACATGAGGAAGAACTGGGTTTGGTCAGGAGGCAGAAGGAGGAAGGGAAAGCCTGGGCCATAGCCTTTACTGGGGTTTCTATGGGAAAGGGAAGAGCAGAGGAAACAGTTTAGGACTGGCTAGTTTGAGTAATTTCAGTGGGCTCTGGGCTGTAGGGGTGATACCTGGTTGTCTGGTACCTGGCCCTGGGAGATTTAGGGAAGGGGACTTGCTGATGAGAAGTTGATAAAGGAAATGGTTGAAGGTGTGGTCTCTGGATTGGTTAGTTGCATTATGAAGGACACGATCCCAGGCCAGCCCGTTGCACTAAGAATTGGCTAGCTCTGGGAGGACAGTCTCTTCCCATTCAGTGAGGCCACAAATGCCAGAGCATCGGAATACAGAAAATAATGAAATAGGGTTGATATAACTGGCCTTGTGATAAATGGATGCCAAATAGACAAACACAATGTAAGAAAACACAGTTTTAGAGGAGAGAAACTGCTTAGGGGGCTACTGTAGTAATCCAAATAGGAGATGACATTGGTTTTAACTAGAGAAGTGGCTGGGGAGATGAAGAGAATAAACAGATTTGAGACATATTTTGAAGCCTGCATCAATTCAATTTGATGATGAATTTAGATATAGTTTGTGGAAAGGGAGGACTCAGTAGTGACTCCAGTTTCCAGCTTTACTTAAATGAAACATTTTGGACAGTAAACATAGCATTGTCAGAGAAATAATAAAGAGTTTAGCACTGGACATCTTCAAGTTCCATAAGGCTGTGAGATTATTTATGTAGAGATATAAGTTAGGCAGGAGAGTGAGAGAGTTTAGAACTAAGAGGATGAATTTCAGGTGGTGATAAAAATTTGGGAACCTACAGTATATAGACAGTAGTTAAGGAATGACACTAGATGAATTATCCAGAGGGAAGTGTAGAGTTTGAATGACTGGGGGAAGATCATGCATTTGCCCACAGCCCTACCTCCATTTGACCTACTTCTCTCTTTTAAATAACCATCTTGGCTTCTGAATGTACATGAGTTTGTCAGCCTTAATAGGCAAAGAAGGAAGATAATTAAGCAAATGGCAAATTAAATTATTGCATTGATTTCTACATGGTATTTGTTATACGGTGGCATGGACATGATCTGTTAAGTGTTTAACTAAAAATAGTCCCTTAGGTTTTGGATTTTATATTCTAATGTAGATAACACATCAGTAACCTGGCTAAGGAAGCTGTGGTGGCTGTTTAGTTTTGATTGCATGTTGTCTTTTTCAAAGTAGCAAGTTAGGAGCTTATTGAACATACAGAAATTATACATTTTGTTTTCTTCCTTCTCTAACGCTTGTCAGTAGTTATCAGAATTATATGACTATATTTTTGTTTTTTTCTTCTCCCATGTTGGCTCTGTTTTATCTCTTAATGTCAGATATCATTTCTTGGAATCATTCAGGAAGTTATCTTAGAGTTAATTTGCCAGTAATGAAGAGTGGCAAGAAATGCCGTAAAAGAATCTGGAGGTATTTCACAACTTTGGAGATGAAGGGTGCTTGATAGATTACTAGACAAGTAATCTTACTAAACTGCTCACCAAGTGCTTCCATACCCCGGATCCTCGGGTCTTCTTCCTGTATCTGTGCAACTGAGGCTACTGTGTTAGCTTACAAGTAGGGTAAAATCTCAGACTTTTCGTAATTCTTGCCGCCTACTTACGTGTACTCATGCTGAGGAGAGTAGAAGACATGAAGAAAGGAAATATGTAAGCAGCTTCCTTGTGCTAAGAGTTATGGTTTGGAGAGGGAGTAGACAAGGTAAATATAAATGATGCTTTCCATGAAACTGCAGTAATTAATTTATTTTCTTGATTTAAAAAATATGTAATGTAGCAAGACTTCTACCAAACTTAACAGGTGTCGTGACTAAGTCTTGATTCGCATATTACTTTGAAGGATATTCATGCATCCAGCAAATACCAGTGTGGCACTGACAATGAGCAAGTCACTGCTGTTTAATGTATCGGCTGTCGATAGTTCATAATTGCTTCACTTTTATCAGAATATGGGGCTGACTGTCATCGATTGATGGACTCAACAGCACTGTATAGAGGTTTTGGAGGTCTGGGTGCCATTTTCAACATGTTAAAACAAGAGAAATTAAGAATTTACCCATAGTAAGGCTGTACTGATTTTTAAGAATATCCAGTTCCTTTGATTTTGGCTATCTTATTAACTATTAATAATTTGTACCTACAGGATGTCATAATAATTAGCAGCATTGACTGATAGCTATATGCTTGGTTTTAAACATGGGATAATGCAAACAGTTATTGTTAAATAAAATGTATTTGGAAGATGGAGTCTTTCGGAATGTGTGGTTCATGTTCAAAAATAAATACTGGCACTCTGAGATGGAAACCTCTATGTTTGTCCCCAGGTCACATAATTGATTGGTGGCAGTATGCTGGAACCAGTAGGGCATCCTAGTCATCTCTGTTTATAAAATGTTATTAAAAATCATCTGTGCAACTATAACCTACTTGGTTATAACAGTACAAGTAAAAGTGTACCATTTACTTCTATGTTTCTAGGAATGCTTTGGTGTCCTGGTGTAAGCTGAGATAAAGATTATATTTATCATCAGAAAAATTGTAGTTATTTGTACTCTTTAACAATTGAAACTGCGAATGACATTTGTTTTCATGTTTATATTTATAAAGTCTTCACCACACTTTATTTCTTGTCCCTACCTCACCCCTCTTTGAGATTAGGGAAGAAAATTACAATCCACCCAGGCTTCTTTAATGCATGAAGAACTTACTTCTTCTCTCAGAGTTTTAGGCAAGGTTCATTGGGCCTCTATTGTAATAGGAAGAGACATATATTTTGCTTCAATGAATGTTTCTTGAGCTCATAAGCATTTAGAAAATATTGAATGACTTACAGTCCCTTAAGAAAGTAGCCATTTTAAAAAGCATATTCAATTAAAAATATAATTTATACCACAATACTCAGCAAGCTCCAACTCCCTGAAAAGATTTAGCTGCAAAGACATTATTTTCAGTCATCCTAACCATACTAGGAACAAAGAATTGCATCTGTCAAAACGGGACCTCTGACGCTCTAAAATAATCCACACGCTTTATGAGCTTCGATAGAGTCAGGCAGCTCTCTGTCATATTAATATTGTAGTGGCATCAAAACCTGGGCTGACCATGTGCTGCAGGTGGTAATGCTCACACTCACCCAGTTCTGCAGCAGAAGCAGCTGACACTAGTAGGGAGACAGCGCCGTCTTCAGTTCCTAAGGCCACTGGGGCGTCTGTGTTCTGTCCAAACCTGAAATAGGTAAATGATTCTTCATTCAATCCTCCCTTGATAATGAAAATGACTTCAGTAAATACCTGTGCTACAAATTACTCAGATGCAGTATTTACTCCTTTCCTGTAGGTCACTGTACCATTTAGAGCCAAACTGTAAAGATTAGGAGAAAAAAAGAAATAAACTCAGGGTTAGATAAACAAATTAGAGACAGGAAATGCTACATTGAAATACTGTCTGAAGAACTTATGAAATGAGTTTAATCTTTCTTTTGAGATCTGTAAGACATTTTTGAAGGGATGAGAGGTAAGAGTTGCATGATACTGCTTTCTTTAAAGAAAATAATTATTTTTTGTAAGTTATTAGAAAAAAAAGGAATATTATATCAGATAAGAGCATTATTATCTGATTTTATTATCTGATCATTAAGGATTACTCACATTATCCTTATCTCTTGAATTTAGCTGTTCTTGTTTCGTTTTCATTTCATTAGAAATTAATATATCCCTCTTTTGTAAACATAAAAGACTTTATTTTATAAATATATTACATAAAATGTTAACATCTGTGTGAGCATTTATAATTGTGTTTATCCCTTCAGTCTACCTCAGGTGAAAATATATACAATATGAATTAAATAAAAATGCCTGTAATTATCCTTCCATTTTGTTGACATACATGTGTGCCTGAGACTAGAAGAGAGTCCTGTACTTTTTAGAGTGAAGTAATAATGAAAGTGAAATCTTACATACCTCGTCTCTCATCCAAAAAAATGAGAACAAACAAAAATGTAAAATGTTGTTAGGGAACTTTAAATGAATACCATCCTTATTGATATTAACTTGCCATAAAGTGTTTCTCCTACAGAAATGTTTTGCTTTAAAGAAATTTAAAGTAAAACTTGCTTTTTGAAAATTTAATGCCCGTGCGTTAAATTTAATTTAATTCTGAGTAGTTTACAACACTGGATTATGAATGTATCACCATGACAGCAGATTGCCAGAGTCTAGGAGTCAGGCAATGTGGCTTCATTAAAAGCACCTCCGGATAATGTCCTACGTTAGATTTCACTGAAAGACAGGAGCTGCTGATGAGGGTGACCTCTGACATCAAGTCATCTTACTATAAACAGAAGGCCGTGGAAAGCCATTGGTCAGAACCAAGAGTGTTTACTATCCAGGTCTCCTCCTAGTTAACCTACATAACTGCACTGCTCGTGGAGCCCGCAGGTTCACACCACAGCAAGGTGCTTTTAAGGCTACCTGTGTGTTGGTTAGAGACTATAAACCTCTCCGAGCATTCCGTAAACCTCTGCCCAGGTTTCATTCTACTGACAATGGAGACTGGAATTTATTGGCTGTTGAACTTCACACACATGCACTACAGAACTCACTTCCAAATGCAACTGGAATAAATTTCAGGTTTGGGGATTTTGAATGAGGTAAGTTGCATTTAGGTTTTGGTTGAAGCATTATCATTATTATTATGTTCCATGGGCAGTCACACATTTAAGTGTAGGCAGTTCTATCTCAGAGAAAAATATTTTTCTTGTTAAAATAGTTGTTTAGATTTTTTACAGTTTCTTAGCACAAGGATGATAGAAGAAACTTGTACATAGGAATTGAGTAAGCCAATCAATTAGAGAAAAGCCCTAATCTGTTTATAGCTAAAGTTTGAAATACACTTCCTCTTTGTTTACTTTATAAAATTCAGCTATTCAAATTACATTATGTTAAAGTTGGGAGAAATGCAGGTAACATGACAAGTGATAATAGATTACATTTCACTACAAAACTTTAACAGTCAACTTTGTTTTCCCCTAATAGTACATGCTACTGCAGGATTTTAAAACACTAATACCAGCTATTTAAATGAAAGGCTTTTTTCTGCATAATTTGTTTTGAAATTTTGTGCTGGATTTGAACTTTTCATTAGAATTTGAGGTGTAGTCATCTCGATAAATATGTCATATTTTTAAGAGAATGAATGTTTCCCTCCATTCATGGAACTATTTTCTTCTGAAACCATAATAGTAAAGTCAAGTTTAATTTTAACTTTTTAAAGAATCCTAAAGTTTTCAGTGAGGTTTACCTTCCTTTAGATGTGTACTGAGCACATACTTTGATTTAAAACCTTGTTGTGGAAGCCTTTGGTATGCTTTGGTTTAAATTATTTAAGTATATCTTGGTGTCTTTCTCAAGAAGAAAAAGTGTAAATTGCTGTTTTGCTGCATCAGAGGGTTGAGATGTGGGAGACTTGTCACAATAATAACATTATTCGTTTTGTTTAAGACAATTGAGGGAAGCTTTGCTGTGTTGGGACTATATTCTTGTGAGAACAACACAATTCAGGTGGAGAAAATATTCTCTGTTCTAAGTATTTGTGAGTACTGATTTACCGTCAGAGGTAGATAGTTTAGAGAACCTGCTGGAAGAAAGGGAGGATAGATTATCCCAGTCAGTAAGTTTTCCTGTTTGGTTTACAGGGTCTACTGAGCATCAGTCAGCACTATCCAGTCCTACTTCTTTTCTGAGTTGTAGGTACTATTTTCTGAAATATGCTGCAACTGAATAATGATGTTACACTATCTTATTTTGCGTTTTGTTTGTTTTCTAACCGAAAGTTCACTAAACCACTAAAATATTACTTATCAAAAATGACCAATAAATGCAAATACCGGTAACCATATAATGGATTCTAACTTTTTGCGGGAGGAGGAAGAGAGCCAGAGAGACCAATTTTTTTTTTTTTTTTTTTATCTCTACTTAGGTTTTTCTCTTTTCTTCTCCAAGTTCCTTATCGATTACTCTTGTTAGCAGTTTCAAAATTGTATGATCTAACTTTCTGATCCTGTAGCAACCCTATAGAGGAAGGTGGTTGTGTGAGTCCAGAGGCGGCACATATTTTGCTTTAAGGGAAATGGTGCAAGCCAAATTTAACAGGTAATGCAGCTTTTGAAGAAATAGAAAAGCCAGATGACTTCCTACGTGTGTTAAGGAAACCAGGATAAATTGTCCTTAGAACCAGCTCCCAGAAAGCCATTTTATTTGAGGTCAAAGAAGAAGAAATCATGAGTATATCTCAATTATTTATTAGGTTTACCTAGAATGAGACCTTCACTACAGATATACCTAATCTATAATTCCCATACTCTTATAACCCCTGAGCATTCCTGGTGTATGAATCCCTTTTACATTTAGACTGCAAAGTGTATTTGTTTATGACAGTCCAAAATTTAGGGACATAAAAATTGTGAAATTAACTGACTAAATTTTACTTTCATCAAAGGAATAAGCTTCTGCATCTAAAAAATATTGTAATAAATTTCTTAGTTTTTAGTTGACGTTACACAGTTAATGATGCTGTTTCTTCTGGCCACATACTTGTATGTGTGAAATGTTTCACATAGAACTATTTTCTCTTCAGCTTTTAGTTTACAGGTAATTTAAATTGTTTTTTAAAATTTGACTTAATTTGAGTATTTCTTCTCAAACAAATCATATAATTTGCATTCTTGGTGTGTAAATTATACTACAGTCTGTGTTTTACTAACTCTGCTGATGAATTTTATTTTAGGATTAAAACCTGAGAAAAAGTGATTTGTAATCTCTTTTTATAACAATGGTTATAGAACAGAGATTTAATATAAAACTACTTTAAAATAGATTTTAAAACTCAAAAATGTTGTTACAATGTTGTGGAAAATATCAGATTCAATCCAGCATGCTATGAATACATTTTTTCTTATTGTATAAAGTTTAATTTTAAAAATAAAGAACTTAATGCCAACATTCTTGAATTTTCTCTTTATAAATGTTGCTATTTTAATGGAAGATCAAGAAGATAAAATTTGTAAAATTCAAAAATATGCCTTTTTTACATACTTATTTTATCAATGTATTGTTCTAGAAATATTTATTTTATATAAATTAATCTACAGATATATAGAGATATATGTTGTTAAATTTAAAATTGCTTTTAAAATTTTGTGTGCATTCTATCAGTTATTTTTTAAAGTTGGAGAATTTCTAATTTTTTAAAAAGTGATGGTGATACTTTTGGGCACATTAGGAGAGTTTTTATATATACTTTGAAAATGTTTTTTAAAGTTTAGGCGTATGTATGTACTTATACAGACATACACACACAGCTGAACTTTAACAAAACTTTTGCATATGAATTGAACAATTTTATATTGCTAAGTGAGACAACCTTTATAGTTAATTATTGTTCAAATTGAAGAGGTTAGTTATTTATACTTAATAGGCAAATAAATGATGGTGTACTAGAGTATATTACATAATGATTGATATTTTACATTTGGAAACAAATGATATGTAACTATGCCCTTGGCCAAATTCTTTTGAAGTTTAATGACCAAGATGAGCTGTCTTTGTTAAGTGGTAGAGCACTGGTTTGTCTGGGGTCCTGTTGGGCTTGGCAGATCTTGATAAATGGGTGAGTTTTTCTTAACCTTGTGGCCAAAGCATTCCAATATCTTAAAAGAAAAAAAATTAGATATAGAAGATGTTGCCAAAAACATGAGCAAATTTTCTCTATTTAGGGGACTAGGGTAAATTTTTAAGGTGATTTTTAAAGCAATGTTTGTGAGAATTCACAAATATTCACTTTAATGGAGGGAAATCTAAAGTTTCTGATATGTAATACTGCTGGAATTCTTCTTTCCTGGTTCAGTGCGAAGCTGCACAGCAGTCAGCAATTTTAATTTAGTTGCAGAAGAGTCTACCAAATTAACATTGAGATCATTAAGTGATAATTCTTTAATTTAGAATAAAGTATTTCATTTTGCTCTTTTTGTTATTCTAATACATTGTAAAGCATTTATCCATCTTTCTTGTGACACCTGGGATGGCAAAGGAACATATAAACAAAAGGTGTAAAGAAGACCACGATATATGAGGAAGTATCTCTTTAGGTGTTTGTTTATCGTGCACATTTGTGAGAAAAAAAAAAAATTCTTTTAGTGCTTATGTATAGTATTTATGCATAGTATTAAGGCTGGACAGTCTAGTCTTTTTTCCAGTCTTAGAGTGGGGGCTTTCATATGAGCTGTAACATGATATGTTAAAGCATCTTAAGGTTCCTTTTGTGGCATTTTTGAGTACTGTGTTAGCTTTGCCTGCCCCACTGGGTAATAATGAAAAAATATACCATTAGAAGGAGTTTGAAATTTTCCTAAATAATTCATAAAGCCGATATGGCATTTATGGCAGGTGAAAAAGGACTGTGGCATAGCTAAGGAGAAAATGCGCTTCGGAATTTTAAAGGTCAATGTGGCTCGACATTTGTTTTAATACTTACATACTGTACATAAATAATTGTGCTTTGTTTTTCTGTTATTGTTGCTAAGTTGCTTTTTGAATATATTCAGCCTTGCTATGAACTCTCAAATCGTTTGGAGGCTATTGTGACAGTTGTAGTTGATGAAGAGTTATAGACTATAGGAGTTTTTCCACTTAAAACATAATTCCTCCCTAGTGCATGATTTTCTCTAACCTCCCTCCCCCAAACCAGGGTCCTGGAAGGCCCTCGCATTAAAGGCCAGAAATCAAGTGAGATCTTGCCTGTGACAGCCCAATACTAAAGGAGTAAAAGAATTTCGGCTTCAGGTTTTTGGTGGTGGATTTTTATTTATTAATTCTTTAACTCCACTAGTCTTAATAGGTATGCTATTTTGTCTACTGTTGCGCTTAACATAGAGTATTCAATTGTATCTTTGATGCACAGCAGTTAAAGAAGGGTTATGGCAGGTTTTCTTTGAATGGAAGTAGATACAGACTTCCAGGTATGCAGTAGAGTTCTCCCACTTTTATAGTAAATAAACAGTGGTTTGGGCTTTTAGAAACACGGTTTTGGGGTTGCCAGGGAGAAGCTTGGTTAAGGAATGAAAAGAGGTTGAAAAGTGATACAGTAAGAAAATGGAGGAATAAATAGACTTCCCTAACTACATGAAAAGAATTTCAGAAATGTGTACATTTTACAGCTGCAAGATCTTTGTTTCTAAGGAAAACAAAGACACTTTATTAAAAGTTTTGTATTATTTAATAATTGGATTTCTACAAACTGTATTTCTAAGACTTTAATTTTTTGACCACCATTTGGCAAAATGACATTTTATTTTCCTTGAAAAGCCTCTCAAATTTGTATGAACATGTTAAGACAGAGAGGTATTTTTTGAAACTCTTGGTGACAACTTTTGTGTTCCAAAGATTTAATGTTTCGAGATTTAAAAGTCAAGAAGTGAAGTATAACATATGTGAAAGAGGCCGGGCGCGGTGGCTCAAGCCTGTAATCCCAGCACTTTGGGAGGCCGAGACGGGCGGATCACGAGGTCAGGAGATCGAGACCATCCTGGCTAACACAGTGAAACCCCGTCTCTATTAAAAAATACAAAAAAACTAGCCGGGCGAGGTGGCGGGCGCCTGTAGTCCCAGCTACTTGGGAGGCTGAGGGGGGAGAATGGCGTAAACCCGGGAGGTGGAGCTTGCAGTGAGCTGAGATCTGGCCACTACACTCCAGCCTGGGTGACACAGCGAGACTCCACCTTAAAAAAAAAAAAAAAAAAAAAAGTGAAAGATAGAAAATGAGTCATACTGAGAAATGTTGACACATTTTTAGCCAGTTGAGAAAGTGAATCTCCAAGTTCATATCCCTATGGGCCTAGCAGTACACCAATCCTACGATGATCTTCACAACATAAATCATATTTACTTGGATCCAAAAATAATCATAGGTTATCACAGTAAAGTGTACATCTTGTGAGAAGTCCTTGAGTGGTACTAACTTTTAAATATTATATTTAGGATATGAGCATATATTTTCTTTCACAAGTGTACGTAACTAAACTTTGGAATAATTTTTAGTAAAAGCTTATATTGTAAAAGTTGTTTATGTTTTGCCTATTTCGTGTATTACATTAGAACTCGATTTTTAAATTAATACCTACTTTTACATTTTTTTATGTTCCTTTATACATTCCTGAGGTATGTAATAGGAAAGGACATATGTAATAGGAAAGGATATATTTTAATTCATATGTATTCAATGCTGCTAAATAGAAACCAGGATGATATAGGGCAGCCCATTAAACTCTCTGTATCAGTCACTTATCAATGTTTTAAAAAATTAATGTGATAAGGGCCAATCAATTGAGATGCATTAAATAAGAATATGATTGCTATTCCTAGAATAAAGCTGGAATAATTATTTAAAATATTTTTAAATTCCATTATTTAATTTCAAATTCAAATATGAACAACTTGTATTAGAAAATATGAAAAATGTCATATAGCCATGAATATTTCAAGAAGTCTTTTATTTTCACTAAATTAGAAGCTAAAGGTAACTAAAGTTAGATACCATTCTGCTTTATCAGGCAATAATTTACAACAATTTTATTCAACCTAGTCATAAAATTCATATTATAAAGTATACATTCATGTAAGACTCTAGGCATTGATATACTACAGGTTTTTGAAATAGATATCACTTATTCAGTCAGATTCACATCTTAGAGTATTCACATTTGAAATGCCAACAAAGCCAACAAATCTAAATTGTTGTTGACAGTAATTCTGTATCATTTTCTATGTTTACAAAGAGTTTGGCATACAATAATCTGTAATGTAATCTCCATTTTTGGAAAAAATATTTTTATATCTGCTTATCCATGTTTTCCTTAATCTATAATGCATTTAATCTAATTTACATTATGTTTTATATTTTCTATGCAGTTCACTGAAGAAATAGCCTTATCATCCATAAGAATATGTATTAATAAATTATTCATTACATAAGCAAACTTTCATCTGTGAAATTTTTATATAGAATTTATAGTTGCTGAATCCATCTTTTGTTATCAGTATAAAATATGTCCTAAGACTCATTTTTATTATTTTTATTAACGCTCATTTCAAAACAAAATGAAGTTCCAAAAAAGATCTTTTGAAAATGTCTTCTTACATTATTCTATTCTTTTTACATGTTTTTTTCCCATTAATGTTTCAGGATTTGTAATCAGAACGATTCACTAGAAGGTAATTGGGATAACTGAACCCAGCTATTTTAGAAGATGATAGATATAATAAAAGAACTTTGCTCTTATTTGCAAACTTTTTTTATTAGTTAATTCTCCTCAAAAGATTGTGAGCTTCTCAAAGCACCTAGTGGTTTGGAAACATTAAAAAAATTAAGGTTGATTTTTATATATTAATGTAATAGTCATAATTCAAAAGATTCCAGAAATTATGGCATTTTCTACATATGTTTTCCAGATATTGAAAGTATTAATTATTCTCAATACCAAATCCCACATTCTTTATAATTTATTTTAAAGTATACTTTATGTTACTCATGTAAATACAACCTAAAAAACTTGAGGGGTGAATAGTATTGCGAAGGAAGAGATGCATAGTATTGTGTAATAAGAGAAATTATATTTAAAAATAATTGTCTGACTGATGTAATAATATTGACCAGTCCTCTCTACTCCTTTATTCTGCTTTATTTTCTTCTTAGCAATTACCACTGCTTGCATTGTATTCTTTGTTTACCAGTTTCTTTATTTCTTGTATGTCTCCTCCACTAGAATGCATGACCAGGGCAGACAGGTGTTTGCTGGTCTAGGTCAGTGCTGTTCACTAGAAAAATGATACAAATCCTATGTGTATTTTAAATTTTCTAGTAGTCACACTTGAAAAGTAAGAATCAACAGTGGAAATTATTTTATTTAACACAGTATGCCCAAAATATCATTTCACTCTCAGTATCAAAAATACTAAGATATTCTACTTCCTTTTTTTCATAGCAAGACTTTGAAATCTGGCGTGCTTTTACGCTACCAGCACATCTCAGTTCAATTCAGCCCCGTTTCAAGCTCTAAATAGCCACGTGTGGTTAGTGGCTCCTGTGTCAGACTACTTATGTCGAGTTCATCTCTGTGGCTGGAACACTGCCTTGGATATCTCAGGCATTCAGTAAAGCCTTGCTGAATGAGCAAATCTTGATATTTTGGACAGAAAAAGAAACAACCCAGATGTTGTTTTTCACATTAGATTTTTTTTTTTTTGGGCTGTTTTTGGGGTAGTGACGGCGGTGGATGCTGCAGATATCTGGATAATTTTTTTCAAAACTACTATTTATTTTGCCTACATGGAGTTTAAATATTACTAGTGCTTGGTAAAAACTGGTTACTTCAGTAGTCTAGTTTAAAGGATTCCTTTAATGACTGATGTATTGTAAAAGTTACTAGTAGGTTCTTCTTTGAAAATTGTTCCACAGAACTTTAATTTCTACTCTTAGTTTTAAATGGGAGATATTAGTCAAGGGTACAACATTTTACTTAGGCAAGGTGGGTAGTTCCCAGAAATCTACTGTACAGAATAGTGCCTATAGCAACAATATAGGCACTACTATTGTATATTTTAAAATTCACTAAGAGAGTAGATTTATATTATGTTCATACACACACACAATTTGGGAGGAAACTTTTGGAAGTGATGGATATGTTCACAGCATAGATTACAGTGATAGTTTCACAGGTGCATTCTTATCTCAAACTCATCAAGTTGTACACATGAAATAGGTCTACCTTTTTGTATATCAATCATACCTCAATAAAGTGAGATTTTAAAAAGAAAGAAAAGTAAACTAATAGAAACAACTGGCAAATGTAGCATAGGAGAGAATGAAAGGCTTGATGTGTGGCCTTAAGTTGTAATTCCAGCCTTGCTAATGTTAGCTGTGGGATATTAGGCAAGTTGTTGAACCTCTTTGCACCTTAGTTTTCTTGTTTTTAAGAGGAGGATTTTATTCATCATACCTGTCTTCATGCATTAAATGAGATTATATATATACGTAGTCTAGCAGAGTGAGTGGGAAAGAATATTTGCTTAATAAATGGCAGTAATTATTATTGTTGTATAATCGAAATCAAATTTTTAAATATTAAGATGTTTTGATCTTCATTTTGAACATTTTTAATTCATATGTTTATGAATTTTAGGTTCTTCATAGGTTCTGGTTAAAATGCCCTCATAGATCTGAATTTTAAATCTGCTACGTAACTTGCTTGCAGGTTAATGTTTCTGCTTCTCAGTGTTACTATATGGGAACTGGGAAGAAAATTGTATATATCTAAGCACTGTGCCTGGCATGTAGTAAATACTCAAAAATTTTAGCTATTATTCATCCATTCCTTCATTTGAAAAATTTAGAATTTTGATATTTGTGTTTTCACTGAATACTAATAGTTACTTTTCTTAAAATAAACATTTAACTCCTTTTCATGGTGCTTCGAATTTTCCTGTATTTTTATAATTTCTCTGAGGAGATATTGCATAGGTTAAAGTTCATTTTATTGCAGCAAGTTGCATTCATTTATGCTATCCATCCTTTCTTGGTATGTGTGTGTGTGTTGTGTATGTGTATATATATATTTCTATGGAACAATTTTCAATGTTTTTTTTTATTTGCCCACCCCCTGGTGTGTCTTGTGAAAACTAGGATTTGAATTTAACTTTTTGGCATGAAATTCTGACTCATTTCTTGGCCTGCTTGTTTTCCACTTTATTCAAAAACACATTCAGAAGTAAGCCCGGGGTGATGGTGCATGCCTGTAGACCCAGTTACATGGAAGGCTGATGCAGGAGGATGACTTGCACCAAGGTGTTTGAGACTGTAGTGCACTATGATTGCACCTGTAAATAGCCACTGCACTCCTTCCTAAATGATAGTCATTGAAGGTTCTATATGTTTTGTAAGAATATTCTTATGTAGCATATATGGTTCAGCACTTGCCATTTAATGAAGAAGTGTCAAATGGAAGAGTGTGTTCAAATTATCCATTTGCCTCTAATTCTATGATCAGGACACTAGAAATATGTTTCTTGATGATTCCTTTAACTCCTCTACCTTAATTCAAAAATAAGGTAGGGTTTTGAAGTAATTTGAAGATGTCATAAAATAACCTTTTTTGTCTTCTGTATATCTAAACTTTCTAATCAAGTACAATTTAAAAGATCTGATAATATTCTAGTTAATACTTCAATCAATTACAATATTCTGTCAATTCTATCTCAGAAGTGTTTGTCAAAAACACCCTCAGTTCACCCCATGGCTCCTGTCTTAATTTCTTCACCATCTCTCATTAACAGATTGAATGGTTCAAAGTAGCATTTGGGGAGCACCTGCTCAGGGCTGGGGATATGATGATCAGAGATCAATGCCATCTCTGCCTTCATGGAACTTCTACTATCCCTTTTGTTGCATTAGGCTTTTCCCAACTTTCAGCCCTCACCTCATCCCCCTTCCACATTAGCTTCTATAGCATCTCTACCCAGTTTGTTTTTTTACAACCTTTCAATGGTCTTCATTGACCAAAGGTTAAATTCCAAATTCTTTACCATACATAAGGGCTTCATAATATGCTTCTTCTGGCAAACTTCTTGACACTGAAATACCTACCATTTCCCACATGTAGTCTTTGAAGACTCAATTCAGAACTCACTTTCTTCATTGCCTTTTCCATCTTCCTTTGGCTGGGTTAGTTTGTTCTATGAACACTCACAATACTTTAGATAGACTTCCCCTACAGTAGTCATGGTATCCTAAATATTATTCTTCTCTCATTTGATCATGAACAAATGAATGAAACCCCTAAATATAACCACTCTGATAAATGGTTATTTTCATATCTAAAGGAATTTTGATATAATTTTGATATTTGTGTTATCTAAAGGAATTTCTAATTCATTCTTTCATCACATGCCTGTTAAGCATTGGTTGTAAGTCTGGGACTCTGTGGGGACTAGATAGAAAAACCCTGCAGATGTGTTCTCTGCCTTTACTGTTACTACTTTGTGAATAAGTTAAAACAAGTAGTACTTTCTGGTAAGTTCTTTGGGGTAATTATGCTTTGGAAAGCTGTGGGTGTTAAAGACTAAAAAAAGTTAAATGATAGGAAGCTTGTCTGGCTCTGACTAGTTTGTGGTGGTCTAGAGCTTCCTCAGCCAGTCCCAAGGTCCAGTCATCATGGTCTTGAAGAAAGTGACATCCACCTGGGGATAATTTCTATGTATTCATTGGGCAGTTCATATAGTTTTTGGTGATAAATCGTAGGCAAGAACCAGTGGGAAAGAAGGTTCTTTTTTTTTCAGATATCCTTTCCTTTTAATTCTTGTTTTCCTCAGACAAATTTAATGGACATAAGACTTGTGGGTTTTGGAGTGAATTTTATGTTTACATTTTAATAAAAGTATTTTCCCCCTCCCCACCCTTTCACCTTTTCTCCTCCTACTCCTCATTCCTCTTCCTCCTCCTCCTCTTCTTTTCCCTCCCCTCCCCCTCCCTCCCTCCCTTCCTCCCTCCCTCCCTCTCTTCCTCCCTTCCTTCCTTCCTTCCTTCCTTCCTTCCTTCCTTCCTTCCTTCCTTCCTTCCTTCCTTCCTTCCTTCCTTCCTTCTTTCTTCCTTCCTCCTTTCTTCCTCTTCTCCCTCTCCTCCTCCTCTTCTTCTTTCTCTTTTTCCTTTTCTTCCTCTTCTCCCCCTCATCCCCTTGTCCCCCTCCTCTTCCTCCTTCTCTACCTCCTCCTCCTTTTTCTTCTCCTATTCTCTCTCTCTGAAACCATTTTTTTTTTTTTTTTTTTTTTTTGCCCCTCCATCTCTTGGTACTGATTACCATGTTAAGGGCATAGAAGGCTTTACATAATAAGACAGGATGACAATCTCTTTGCTGGTCAATTTTATTTTCATATTGTGTAAGTGTATACACAAGATGCAAAAGAGACTACAGAGTTAATCAAGAAAATAATTGATTTCCCAGATTATAAAAATGTCTGGACTTTGTATTCAAAGCAAAAGACAGGGATTTTTGAAAATGTAGGGTTTTTGTGAGTTCGTTTTTTAAGCATTCTTCTGAGATAGAGGAGGAAAAAATTACTTTGTGAGTTGGAAAGACAATGCTGTATCTTCAAAGTGTAAGACTTACTTTTAAGTGGTACTGTTCATATTGCAGTTCACATTGCACACATGTTCCTCATAGTGTGTATTCAGTAGAAGTTTTTTTTTGTTTTTTGTTTTTGTTTTTTTTTGCTTCCAAACCACATATTGGAAGTAAAACTCCTTGGATTCCGTAGGTTGCATAGTTAAGTTATTGAAATATGAACTCCCAGAAATAGTGGGCTTATAAATGTATATTGTACATTTTTCATGTTAACCAAGAGATTTTTGAAGTCTAGTCTACTCTGCATATACTTTTAGGACCATAATAATCAGATATAGATATATATGCTTGAAGTGAAATTGTGGGAAGCTATGGATTTCACCATCTTTAGAGATGTATCACATACTTTCGTCCAGAAATAGGTAGCGTGCCCTAGAAGTATGAGTTATTCTCATCCTTTACCTCTGTGGGTTAAAAACCACAAAGTTGAAATATAGTCTGCAAGATATACTGAAAATATATGTGTGAAGCAGTGCTAAACTTAATTGATATGTGGAGACATATATAAAACATACAGCCACTAGACTGAGAAAATGAAAATTAGTGTACGAACATTTTAGTTAATGCTATGCTTTGCCTCAAAGCCTGGTGTTTATTATTATGTGCTTTTAGTAGGAGACAGAAGCAGTACCAATTGGAAAAACATTTCTTAGTGGATTGAGAACAGTATAGCTTTCTAGTTCCTAAGTGGGCAACCTGGTTCTTTGGTTTCTTTGTTCCTAGTTAGGCTTGTCCCCAGTTATTTCAGCTGAACATTTTACATACTAATGGAGTCCAGGGAAGTGTATTTGGCAGCTGTTCATGGGATAATAATGAAATACACTATTTAGTACTGTATGCTGCTGCTGTAAAGTGTGGGGGGTATTTTATAGAGAACTTGGTGAACAGAGCTGTATCCACTTTAAATAGTGTGTGAACCTGAGTGAGGAAGTTGTATTTTCATGTGAGAATAACTAGTACTCTTTTCTTACAGGTAAAGAAAACGTGCACGGAATCAGATGTTTCAGAATCTCAGAATTCCAGGTACAGTAAAATAAAGACCGAGACTCCACTAAGGAGAATTGCAATTTTGGAGCCCTAGTAAGATGTTGTACATGAGACACAATTGTGATTTGAAACATTGAGCTTCTTGAAGAACTTATCTTTATGGAAACTGTGTATCATGCTGGCTGGCATACCACTACTCATAATATTAGTAAAAACGACTGTGATTGAAGTCAGTTTTAAGGAACCATAGTGGAAATATTTCCAGAAATACGTGAAAAAAAAAATACCTTGGCATTAAGTTAATCTTCATTTTTTGTTCTAATTTCTTTTTATAATGTTTTGAGTCTAAAATTGTGCCAGATACTGAATAACTGTCAAATCTGTATTTACAAAAAATAAAAAAACTATGATATTTCTTTTTCTTTGCAGTGAAACATTGCTAGATTTTGAAACTATTGTTAAATTAGGAAACTTATAGTTAACTTTGGCATTCTCATTTGGGTCGTTTGGAGCCTGTGGAAATGATGAATTAAAGTGGTCAGACCACTTCATATAGGAATTTAGCACCATTTAGTTGTTTGTGGTTGAACCAGATGCCCAACAGATTTTTTTAGACCTACACATTTTCATTGCTTTCATTTCAAAGTCCAGGCTGCAATTTTGAATGGATAAGTAAAAGTATCATAAATACTGTGACAATAATAAACACATGTTCTTACTATGTTACGAGTGATATGACTTAACCTATTTGTATTCAATTGAGAGATGGGTCTCACTTTACCTTGTCCTACTTGCTCCAGCATATAGTGCATGTAGTGATTTTCTTGGTACACCAAAACATTGCAGATCTAGGTAAAATATTAATGGCCAAGGCCAAGGCAGGCGGATCACCTGAGGTCAGGAGTTCAAGACCAGCCTGGCCAATATGGTGAAATTCCATCTCAACAAAAATACAAAAATTAGCCAGGCATGATGGTGGGTGCCTGTAATTCCAGTTACTCGGGAGGCTGAGGTGGAAGAATCACTTGAACCCAGGAGGCGGAGGTTGCAGTGAGCTGAGATTGTGCCATTGCACTCCAGCCTGGGCTACAGAGCGAGATTCCATCTCAAAAAAAAAAAAAAAAAAAACATTAATGGCCATTATGTTTTTCTTTTTGTAGAGTATCTTATGTATAGTCCACTTATAGTTTGAGTAACTCTTGCTTTGTTTTATGCAGTTTGGTATTCCTATAATTGATCTGTACATGTTATATTAAAATGATTGCATATGAATTTTCCCTTTGGATCATGAAGAGCATATGATATGATATCAGATTTTTGATCTTCGATCTTTGTTCGGTATAATTAGTTATCAAAATGGAACTAACTAGTTTTAGATTATTGGAGCATTAGGAAATGGATGAACCACTAAATGTTTTCCTACAAAGCAGAGTAGTTCTAGGATGTGTGAAGAGAAGGGAAGACTGGGGCTCTATTCCTTGGAGGCACCTCCTTCCTAAGTATTTGTGGACCTATATAAGTGACCTACCTATGACTTGCTTTGTAAGGATGATATACATAATTAGATAATTTTTGCAAGCAGCTGGTCTTGGGAGCTAGGAAAAACAGAGCAATATAATCATCCTTATTATTAATATTTCATACCAAAATTGTTTAACTTTGAGGCTACTCGGGATTTTTGGACAGATAATAGTATGCTTAAGTAAATTTTAAACTAACAGAAAGCAATCAAACTGATTCACTGTTCATAGTTGGTATCATTAAGTTGGAGAAGAAGTAGAAAGAGTTCAGAGCTCAGTGTATTTAAACCTGGAATTAAATCATTCTTTTTTATTTAGAAAATCCCAGCCCATGTGGCCTTAAAAATATAATTTTATTTTTAAGAAAAAATAGTTATTTTTAAAGACTGCTTAAAATATATTTGTCATTTTATAATAAACGTCTCTGTAAATGGAAAAGTAGCCTGAGCTCCTGGAAATCAGCAGTTAGTTGCCATGGATTAGCTGCTGCTTCAAGTTTCCTAATCTATAATATAAACGGGTAAAATCAGGCAAATCAATTTCTAAGAACTTCATAACTTTGTACTATCAAAAACAAGCAACAAATACAATAATTTTTCTTAAAATGTGAGGTGGAAAGACCTTCAAGAAGACCTAGAGTCATTTGGTGGTTCAAGTTTGCCCAGACATTTTGATAGTAACAGGTCTCCTCTCCTGACCGGTGGTGCAATGGCCAATCTCCACACTCTGGTCAATATCTGTCAGTAACATAAAAATGTGACTGTTCTTGGATCCTGTATTTATTCACCAATATTAGGTCTGAGAGTGCCAGAACTGGCACTTAGTTAACGTATTGATGGAACACCAAGGAGAGAATAAAAATATACTGATGAGCACTCGGCACAAAAAGGATACAAGAATTTACTGAATAGTGAACAAATCAAGGAATGCTTAAAATAGCATTTATTATATTCATGTACTGAGGTTCAATTTTTGTAACCTGTCAAAAAACAAAAAAATGACAACCAAACAAGAAAAAATGTCTCTAATATAGACACTGGGCAGCATTATTTTAATACATACATATATGGGTACATTCTTTTTTGCTCATTAAGAACCACAGGGCCGGGGGCGGCAGCTCATGCCTGTAATCCCAGCACTTTGGGAAGCCGAGGCGGGCGGATCACGAGGTCAGGAGATTGAGACCATCCTGGCTCACACAGTGAAACCCCGTCTCTACTAAAAACACAAAAAAATTAGTCGGGCGTGGTGGCGGCTGCCTGTAGTCCCAGCTACTTGGGAGGCTGAGGCAGGAAAATGGCGTGAACCCAGGAGGTGGAGTTTGCAGTGAGCCAAGATTGTGCCGCTGCACTCCAGTCTGAGTGACAGAGTGAGACTCTGTCTCAAAAATAAATAAATAAACCACAAAATGTATATTTTCTCTCTCTTCTCCCTGTGTGTGTATATGTGTATCTCTGTGTGTGTGTGCGTGTGTGTGTGCGTGTGTGTGTGTGTGTGTGAAAGAGAGAGAGACAGAGAGAGAGAATCAGACTGAGATTTAAAGCTTGGGGCTAGGTAATTTTTTTCTAAACAAATATCAAGTAAAGAATTGAACTCAAAATGATATACTGTATCTGCATAAAATGTGAGCCAGAGACCTACTGCCTAAAAAATGCTGCCTCATTTGCCGGGCGCGGTGGCTCAAGCCTGTAATCCCAGCACTTTGGGAGGCCGAGACGGGCGGATCACGAGGTCAGGAGATCGAGACCATCCTGGCGAACACGGTGAAACCCCGTCTCTACTAAAAATACAAAAAATTAGCCGGGCGAGGTGGCGGGCGCCTGTAGTCCCAGCTACTCGGGAGGCTGAGGCAGGAGAATGGCGTAAACCCGGGAGGCGGAGCTTGCAGTGAGCTGAGATCCGGCCACTGCACTCCAGCCTGGGAGACAGAGCGAGACTCCGTCTCAAAAAAAAAAAAAAAATGCTGCCTCACTTGGAACCTAAAGCTAATATCATTCATTTATTTAGTTAGCTTTATAGTATGTTGGTTTTGGATTTGAAATGATTAGAAAAAATGCAGATGGAAAGTGTTTTTACAGTAGGGAAATAATAAAATTGGGTGTGGAGACTTTGTCAAGAGAAATCTTGAAGTAACATATGTGTATCAGCAAATTCTTTTTCTTGCTTGGCCTTAATTCTTTTGGGAAGAAATGCTTGGGCTGCAGATGTAATGGTATATTGGGAAAAAGAGAATTTACAAACCCATGGAGTATAAATAAGGCACCAAACTATCTTCTTTGAAATAGGATTACATGTATATACTGTAAGGCAGACATTAGGGATAGTATTTTTTCCCTGTTTCCTAAAGCTGCTAAACTTGATGTCATGTGGAAAGGGATATGATGTGCTTTGTGTAAAATTTGACATTCCTTAAATGTTTTTCTTTTTCTGCCTTGCTATGTGTTGCTAACCAGGTCCAGGATGTACTATTGTTGGACTTTGTTCCTAAAACTAATGTTAAGCATAAAACGAATTTATGAGAAAAACAAAGTTAATATCCTTACCCTGAAATTAAGTTTGTTACTAGATAGACTATCTGTCTTAAAACATAAACTGAAATGATATTTTGCATTGATTTTTTTTTCTGTATTCATGGTGAATTTATTTGTGCCAATTTGGGTCCCGTTTGACTCATCACCGAAAATACATGGTTCTTGTTTAATGTAATGAATAGCTCCTGGAAAAATGAATTTTACAGCAGAAGTTTCCATGAATCTTATTTTTTTAACTCCTCTACTTGCAGTTTTTATTTCTGATAATGAGGTGAGGAAATAATTTATCTCATTCTTGTATTGCATACTTTACAAATATCTTAGGGTGTCTCTGTGTTAAAGTAGTCCCTATAACACACAAATGATTTCTCTGTTGAATTTCTATTTCTGTTTCTCTTTGCTTTTTCTCTCTTGGGCCACTGACTAGCATTTTCATCAAGAAGAGATCAAAGACATAGGAAGGAAATAAAACTCAAAATAGGACATTTTTATTTTATACTTGTTTTGTTAATTAGGGAGTGAATGGAAATAGAAATTGTGGTGAAATTGGGCTGTGAAGTTACTTAACAGGAATTAAGCCAGCTCTTGTCCTTTAGTAGCTTTGTTTCATCCTGGCCACAGTGTCGCCAGTAGAATATAGTAAAGAGATCTAAGGAGAATCTCAAAATATAGGAAGAACTTATGGTATGTATGAGCTAAGATGATAGTTTTTCCACATGGAGAATAACAAAAGATTCTGTGGGTAGTGGGGAGGATTGACTCTTCTCCACTTCATAAGTTAAAGAAATTGAGTCTGCTGAGAGCTTAATGATTACCTGAAATTAGCAATGGCCTTGGTCTGTGTCTTCTTGCCCTAGTCTTTACTAACTTTCCAATTATTAAAAGAAAGGCAAAATGACCTTCTGGTTTTTAAAGAAGCATTGGAATTAGTTTCAGTTTAATATGTAATATTTAAGTGGGCCTCAGGGAGTTTATCTATTCAATGTCTACATGCAACAGCTTAAAAAAATGAAATTCCCAATTCCTATTATGTAGACAATTGTGATTTAATAATGTTTATTGTATTAAATTATACATACTGATTTGCTAGCAAAATAATTATTGCAGTACTTCCAGAAGGCTGAAATGTTTATCTGCATACAATTGCCTATCTCAAAATTAAATGCTGTATTGTTTTCAAAGCAGGGAAAGCTGAGGGCTCCTTTGTGAAACATGCATAGTATTTTGCTGTGTCAAATCAGAGGTCCATCTAGCCTGATATTCTGTCTCCAAGAAGTACCAAAAATCATTACTGCCAGTTTGCATTTTTCTCAAACCTGGAAGTTTAGGATATAGTTCTAAATACCTTAGATTCTCTCAGTAACACAATCTGGTTGTACAATCCACAGAATTAGGTAACCATTTCTTGGACTTAATTATATTATTATCATATATTATCTTTTTGACTAATGAACCGAGGAAATTACTAATCACCACGCAAAGTAATAATTATTAAAAACCTCCTCTTTCAAATTGTAAGGCATACTTCCCCTGAAAATGATAGATATTCTAATAGGTAAATATTCTAAGAGTGTGATTTAATTCTCATGTCATTTATTTAACCTGAGTCATATTATAGCTTAATCTTTTTCTTCCCAGTTTGGAAAGTGTTTTGTCTTGTTTCAAAATGTGGCCTCACGTGGATGCTTCTCTAGTCTTTTTATCATTTTTGGCTGGCATTTACTGGAGATTTTCTGATTTGTTTTACCTTTTCTGCGGCGTGCTGACGGATTCTTGGAGATGTGGATGCAGATGGGGCTGTGAATGAGCGTGAATGATGTCCCCTGTTTTGCTGTTAATTGTGTCTTCTGTAGCTGGCCTATTTTGATCCTTTGTTCATGGTGGCATCCTGTGCTGATTTCCTCAGATAATTGTCTGTGGTGTTTGCCAAGTCACTTATTTCAGTGATAATTGCAGATTTAAAAAACAGTCTCAGCCGGGCACAGTGGCTCACGCCTGTAATCCCAGCACTTTGGGAGACCGACGCGGGTGGATCACTTGAGGTTGGGAGTTTGAGACGAGCCTGGCCAACGTGGTGATACTGTGTCTCTACTAAAAATACAAAAATTAGTTGGGCATAGTGATGGGCACCTGTAATCCCAGCTACTCAGGAGGCTGAGGCACGAGAATCTCTTGAACATTGGGGGCGGAGGATGCGGTAACCCAAGACCATGCCACTGCAGCCTGGGCAACAGAGTGAGTCTCGGTCTCAGAAAAAAAAAAAAACAACAACAAAAAGTCTCAAAACAGAGACTGTTGTTTCCTAAATGTCTTATCATGTATGCGCCCAATCAGCCCTTCCAGTAGCTCATTGGGAACTCCTGGTATCTTATCTTTGGAGACCAGTGTAGCTGAGTGTTATTTGTACACTTGTTGACTTCTTTCTGCACTTCCCCTGTAGAGTTCATCATTTTCTAAGATTAAATGAATGGGCAAATGAGAATAAAATAGTACATGTCTCTTGTCATTGTTGCTCAGAGAATAATTACTTATTATGTGTTTAAATTAAGAAGACTCATCCTAAAACCCATTAAGGAAAAAGGATAGGCTGCAGCCAAAAGGAAGAAGGGCCTCACTGTGGCATTTCTTCTTTCACACCATGTTTATTTAACCTTTGCCTCACTGTCTTCAGCACCCTAGGTTTTATTCTTGATGCTTTTGCTTTTCTTTCATTTCATACTTTTTCATGTATAATCTCTGTTTACAACTCTTGATGTGGCCCACAGTGCCTAGCATGCTCCGCCCACGTCCTTCTGCTTCTGCTTAGTGTGCAGGAGCTGCTGCTTGTTAGGAGGTCTGCATTCACCAGTGCTACTAGCCTCTCTGCAAAGGACAGGACTCTCCTTCCCTTTCAGTTTCTCCTTTCCCCTCCCACCTTTGCTTACCTTTTTTTTTTGGAGACAGAGTCTCCCTCTTTCTCCCAGGCTGGAGTGCAGTGACCCGACCTTGGCTCACTGCAACCTCCGCCTCCTGAGTTCAAGCAATGCTCCTGCCTCAGCCTCCAGAGTAACTGGGACTACAGGTGTCCGCCACCACGCCTGGCTAATTTTTGTATTTTTAGTAGAGATGGGATTTCACCATATTGGCCAGGCTGGTCTCAAACTCCTGACCTTGTGATCCGCCTGCCTCGGCCTCCCAAAGTGCTGGGATTACAGACGTGAGCCACTGCGCCCAGCGAACCTACATCATTTCAAATCATCTTCCAGATGTTTTGCACCGATTGCAGCACTCCCTTCTTCTCTAATTAGAGACAACTTAATGGTTATTCATTTCACTAGTATAGAGACTTAGAGCTTGATTTTGTAGGTCAGGCATCTACAAACTGTGATCTGAAAGTAGAGATTGCTAGGGACAGACCTTTAAGTGGAGTGGCAGCCAAACTCCTCAAGAAGCTCAGTGCTTCTTCCTTAAGGAAGCCTTCCCTAGCCAGCTGACTAGTCCAGCCCCACCGTCATATGGCCACGGGGTACCATGTTCTTCTCCTTCAGAGATTCTGCATTTGGTAATTGCCTCCTCAGTTCACCAGACTGTAAGCTCTACAAGGTTAGAGTTCATATCTGCCTTTGTTCACCATTGCCTCATTAGTGTACAGCACATGGCCTAGCACATAGCAGGTCCCCAGTACATGTCTGTTACATGAATGAATAACTTCCAGATACACAAATCTGGCTTGCAATTGCTCCTGGAATATCTCTTTTAACCACAAATCCCTAGCGTAATTTTGTCAGGGATTTCTCTCTGCCATCTCAGCTCCACTTGTGAAAAATTGTAATTACACTTCTTTCCCCAGGGTCTTTCCTTTCTAGTGATAAATAATTCTCTCAGTTGTCCCATCTCAGAACTTTTGAGCAATCTTTGACTTCTTGCTCCCTTTCCTAATCCTGGTGGTCATCAAGTTGACATTCAGCTATAGCCCCCCAATTTTCTATGAAGCCGTGTTTTTTGAATTTTCCTCTGCCATGCTTTTTGAATCTCTTTATCCTGCTTCATCTCACTGCCACTGGGAAAGTTCAGAATCTTGCCACCTCACCTCTGAATGAATTCAGTAGGTCTTCACATGACTTACTTGGGTCTAGACCCTGCCTTTCTGTTCTGCCGAGACTGTGAGAGCCTTTCTTAATGACACTTTCCGTATGGTGTTGCCCTGTTGGTTAATTGATGAGGCAGTATTCAGTAGACAGTATATACAGAAGCATGAGCAAATAACCTTAAAAATTTATTTGTGCAAGAAGTAAAAATGTGAAAATATACTTTTTGTGCCTAATTACGGCCCACAAAAGGTCAGGGATTTTCTGGGCTACCTGTTGTCCACTCTTCTAGTTCCCTTATTTTAATTTTTGAGACAGACTTTCGCTCTGTCGCCCAGGCTGGAGTGCAGTGGCAGAATCTCGACTCACTGCAACCTCCACCTCCTGGGTTCAAGCGATTCTCTTGCCTCAGCCTCTTGAGTAGCTGGGACTACAGGTGCCCCCGCCACCACTCCTGCCTGTTTTTTGTATCTTTAGTTGAGGTGGGGTTTCGCCATCCTGGCCAGTCTGGTCTCAAACTGCTGACCTTAAGTGATCCGCACGCCTTGGCCTCCTAAAGTGCTGGGATTACAGGTGTGAGCCACTGTACCTGGCCCTATTTCCTTATTTTGCTGCGTTAAATGTTGCTTGAGTCTCGTTTTGTATTCTTCCTATAATTCCAAACTGACATAGCAGTGCATGGCTCTAACATGAGTCCCAGAACATTCTAGGAAAAAATATATACCAGTTACATAGGTATGTTTTCCCATCTCCCCTGCTATCTCCATTTCCTACATATATGATAGAGTAAAATCGTATATGTGTGAACTCTGTGGCCACCCAAGGGCATCTATTTTTAGGTAATACTTATCTGGTAAGTTCTACAGATGAAATCATTTCACTAGAGGGATAGAGGAGAATAAGAGCACAGAGTGCAGTTTGAGCACTTGGGGTTAGTGTGGTTAGGAAGGGTTTCATGGAAGATTGGGGGGCTATAGCTGAATGTCAAAGAATAGATGAATTCTGAAGAAAAGAAGGAAAGAGAACTCACAGTGAGGTAAAAACAAACAAACAAACCAAAAAAACCCAGGAGCTGAAATTGAAAGGTATGGTTTTTGGATGGTGAGTAGTCCCTCACTTGGTCCATGTGAAGAAATAGTAGATGAGATTAGACAATTTAGAACAGCTTGTGGCTGGTTTAGATTGCTAGTTGTTTTAGTTAGGACTCTTATTGGTTGCAACTACTGTGGTTAGCCAGTTGAAGCAGAAAAAGGAGGTTTTAGTATCTATTACTTTTTTTTTTTTTTTGAGACGGATTTTGGCTCTTGTTACCCAGGCTGGAGGGCTGGAGTGCAATGGCATAATCTCAGCTCACCACAACCTCCACCTCCCAGGTTCAAGCGATTCTCCTGCCTCAGCCTCTCAAGTAGCTGGGATTACAGGCATGTGCCTAAGCCAAGGGTTAATTTCTTAACTCAGGGAAAGAGGGCTTGCTGAATCTCAGAAGGTGTGGGAGACACAGATTATCTCCCTGTTCATCTCTGTTGCCTTTGCTTCACCCGTCTGTGTCTTTATCTCTCTGGTTGATCAGCCTTATTTTTCTCCGAGCCCCACAACAAGAGGAAAATGCTCACGTGACACTGCTCCTGATTTTATACATTTGACCTCTTTAGCCACCCAGATAATAGATTCTTGTCTTTTTCATTATCTTGGTTCCAGATTTCTAGAGAAGGGAATGTTTTCAGAGAGTCAGGGTCACAAAACAGAAATGTGGCTTTCAGGAGCCACCTCTGGAAGCCTGTGAATTGGGTTGGGAGGAGCTTTCAAGCAAAGGATGAGGGTAGTTAACCCACAAGTGCCCTCTACTTTCTACTCCTTCCCTTCCCAGGACATTTTTAACCTGCTAGTTTTATCCAGCACCTACCCCTCCCTCATCCTTCACTTTATAATCCAGCATATATAAACTAGCATATATCAAGGAAATTGAAAATACACTCCCCCCTTTCCTAATTAGAGACAACTCAGTGGCTATTCATTTTACTACTATAGAGACTTCGAGCTTGATTTTATAGGTCAGACATCTACAAACCGTGATCTGAAAGTAGAGATTGCTGGAAACAGACCTTTAAGTGGAGTGGCAGCAAAACTGCAAAGTAAGAGGAACTCAGTTCCCGTTTTTATATAAACTCCTGTACCACTTTTTGGCCTCCCTATACCCATCCCCAAGCTGACCAGTTCCTATTCAATGGACCCAGTCTTCTCTTTGGCTCTCAAATACCAATTCAAATGCAAATTGCTTTCTTCATTTCCTGTATTTGGTTGTTAGATAATTGTCTGACTAATGCCCTCAATTTTGCCAAAATTAGTGTCTAGATTTCAACTTTAAAAAAAAAAAAAAAAAGCAATGTTCAAACATACCTGCAGAAAGGCAATCAGCAATCAATAACCTAGAGCCCAGATTTGAAACTTGGCAAGCTGTCTTACAGGTGTTGAGAGCTCACCAGTGGATTTCTGATCAGGTAATGATATAATTAAAATTGTGCTGGTGATGACAGATCAACCGTGACTCAGGTGCTTGGAGGCAGGGAGACCAGCTATGAAACTTACTTAAATGGCTGGAGAGACACTTAGCAAATTGTGATTATTTTGGGGAGGCATTACACACTATTTTTTTCATAGCTTAAATACATTTTCCAAATTGTCTACAGTGGATACTTATTTTTTTTGATTTAAGAACAAATACATGCATATAAAGCATGAAATAATAGATTTGGCTTGAAATAGGCATGGTGGCAGGGGGAAGGATCTGGTCTCTTCTTTCTGACAGCTTGCATTGTTCTTTAGAGATGAGAAAATGCCTGACTTCCCCACATGTATTAGTGATTAATTCCAGAAAATGGCTATGTTCCTGGTCAGCCTCTCCTACAGTAAACTGAGCTCAGAAATCTTTGTGATTAGCAGTCTAAAACTGTCCTTCTGGAGACTGTTAGCTGCTTTGAATTAATTTGGTCAGAGTACTTCCTCATGTAAAACAGCATTTGTGCAGTGACTTCTCTCCAGAGGACCTAAGGAGCTAAGACAAGACTCTGCTTTGCGTCACAGGGGTAATGAGAATGTTGTTGATTGAGGGCAACAACCCTCTCTGAGTATACACCAAGATTGCTTAGGGATTATTGAGCGTCATAAATCCTTATTTTACACTTAGAGCATCTGTAGTGCAGAAGTTCTAGACTCAATGTAAGTAGAAACATAGAAACTTTTAGGGTCCACTTCATGCTGGGCCAACTTGAGATGGGAATAGAAAGGGGGATCTAATGGTTTTCCTCTCAGTAGTTCAATTAAATGCTTCTTCTCCCCTTTAAAGGTACTATTGATTGGGCATCTACTATGGGTCAGGCACCAAATACTTGAGATACATCAGAAAACAAAACAAGAGCATACATGATAAAGGAGTATGTTAGAAGGTAATACATACCCACTAATTGAATAAAAAAGGGAGGATCAGGAACATTGCCGGGGGTCGGGGAGTCCGCTGTGATTTTAAATTGGGTGATGTTTTAGCAAACTTAAAGGAAATGAATGAGTGAGCCAAGCAGAGAGCTGGTGGAAGTACACTCCCTTCAGTAAAAGCCTGCCTGGCATGTTCAGGCAACAGAGGAGGGGAGGACAGTGTGGCTAGAATAGAGTGAGCCCAGAGTTCAAAATCTGAAATAGCAATATTCTAGAAAAAGCTACTATTTCTAGTCTTTTCCATATTTTGGAAATATTTACTTATAATTTTAATAAACTATTTTCAAATAAATGTCTCGGACGAATTGCCTCTTTTGTCGCTGCTCCAAGATGGGGCTGATCCCCAGCCGGGAACACCTCTCTCTGCCACACCACACATACCTTCTAAGACTAGGGCTCTCTCCTGATCAGAAGGATTCAAGATTCTTCACCAGTGGAGCTCGAAGCCTTAAGCCTTTTTCTGAAGTAGTGTTCTTAAAGTTTCAGTCTTAAATATAACTGAAGGCTTAATAGAGATTCCAAAATTTTGATTTCTGACGGTACAGAGATTCTGCTTCTTATCTTACATTTAATCATCACATTTCAGTTGTCTTAGCAACCTACACAGTATTCTCATTTGCTTTTCAATAAGCCAATGGATGAATGGGTTCTTTGTTCATGTGTTTATGAATTTCTATCACCTGATACTTGATGTCTTTTGGGCATACTTACTATGCCAAATAACTGTCTTTATATTCCTAAAATTCACATAGCTAAAATTAAGCTCTACGTTTTCTAAATATTTAAGTTTCCAATGAGAGAATATCTAACATAAGAATAGTTGGGAAAATGTATATATAAGCTTTATTTTAAAAATACTTTTGCTTTAGTTATAATTAATTTCCAAGGCTCCACAGACTTGGCAAACTCAATTTTCTAGCAAACCTCACCCATGCAGACGTATTTGAGAATTACAGAGAGAGAGAGAAAAAAAAAAAAGCCTGTGACAAATCTAGGCTTCATAGAGCTATCTCTGAGATGTTGTCTCAGAATATTTTGTCTTACGGAATGCATAGTTTCAAATTCTGAGTGAAGGAATATATTGAAAATGTTTAACAAAGTACCTGCCACCATATTATGTGAATTTAAATGACTGCTCTTATTATAAGTAGGCATAGTGATAGTATTGACAAGTGACAGTCTAATGACAAAAAGGAGACAAAAATAGCGAAGCATAGATGTAAGAATGCAAAATGCTTAGTCACATGAGATATTTTGGCATGAACTCTAGAAGCCCAGTATGCTTTAGTAATCCCTGAGGACACTGATATGCCTTAGTACTGTGTGATGATTCTCACTAGTGTTGGTCACCCTGATTTTCTCAGTAAAAGTTAAATTACATTTAACATCATAACATTTTAGAATTATTTATATACAAAATGATCCCATTTAAAATATGCTGTTGCTTAAAATGACCACAGCTCAGCAACACACAATATTTGACTAAACCATAATAACCGAATTCCTTGAAGGTTCTGGATAGGTGAGGTTATCTAGAATTATTCCTTTTACATGCTAACATGGACACCTCAAGAGTCTGGATCACTTAGGGATTTTTTTTTTTTTTCTCCAATCCAGGTCAGGTACCTAGCACAGTATGTGGCACATAGTAGGAGTGCAATAAATATTTATAATATGAATGGATGAATGAGTGAATGAGGAGCTAGTTTTTATATTTTGGGGAACGAAGTGGCAAGTTCTTCAAGTCTTTACCTACACTAGTCTCACTACCATATGTCATATAAGAAGGCTTAAATGTCATCTGTAAGTAGGATCAAATCTAAGAAAGACCTCTAAGTTTGGGCTGAGTGTGGTGGCTCCTGCCTGTAATCCCAGCACTTTGGGAGACCAAGGCGGACAGATTATTTGAGTTTAGGAGTTTGAGACCAGCCTGGCCCACATGGTGAAATCCCATCTCTACTAAAAATACAAAAAATTAGCCAGCCGTGGTGATGTGTGCCTGTAGTCCCTGGTACTCAGGAGGCTGAGACAGAAGAATCGCTTGAACTTGAGAGGTAGAGGTTGCAGGGAGCCAAGATCGTGCCATTGTACTCCAGACTAGGTGACAGAGCAAGACTTCATCTAAAACAAACAAACAAACAAACAAAAAACCCTCTAAGTTTGCTCTAACAAGTAGAGTAACTGTGTATCCTAGCTTACCCCACATAGAGTCTCAGTTTACACTTGGTATCCCAGCATCCGTTTTGGATAGAGACTTTACTTTCAAGAAAATCTTGTTTGCATGATGAATTTAATGGTTATCCTAATTAAAGTCATCATGTCCTTACCAAACGTTTTTGAAATAAAAATGTAATAATCAGTGAATTTCCCTTTTTCTATCCCCCCCTTCTTCTCTCCCTTCCCCTTCTTTCCTATCTTAGGATGACTTTTACCATGGGAATTGCACTTTTATCTTTAATACAACACAATTTGTGAAAAAGCTCTTTGAAAGGAAAGATGACTTAGGAAATAATTGTTCAGTTTTTGTAGACTTGGCTTCCATCGGAAGCTCTTGTAATGCATTCTGTCATGCGATTAATTTGTCAAAATTCCATACCTGTCAGAAATAATATAATCTTTTCAAGAACATACACAGTCTTATTACATGAAGTGATGCAATCCTATGCTATTTATCTTCTCTGTATTCCTCATTCTCTTATTTTCTATTATCCTTCAAATAGAAGAGCTAAAGTCCCAACTAGTGGGGATGTTAAATATCATGCTAGAGCCTGGGAAAAAATGATTAATGTGGTTTGGTGGGATGCCAAGACAGATGCACCACACCCTCCTCAGTGCAACAGCTGTTGTAGTAAAGACGGAAGGCATTAGATGGGAGCACCATGTCTGACATCGAATGGGAGGCAAAACAGTCTATTGTGGCTCAGACACTGACATTTACATATTCTTAACCATTATGTAATGTGTGTGCTGTTGGGGTAGTTATTATCCTAGATTTTTCTCATTATTTATACGTGTTTGTGTGTGTGTGTGTACATGCATGCAACATGACTGGAAGTGTGGATGACCCATCGGTATTTCTCCAAAGGGGATTTAGAAGGATTAATTCTTTCTATGCAGGACTGACCAGCACATGACACAACCATCCCACCATGCCTTCTTCCAGATCTCAGTAGCAGTCTCAGTCACAACAAGAACCTCAAACTCCCTGCTGTGTTGTCACACTCTCCTGGCTACCCAAGAGATGCATGATTTTCACCAGAGGAGGATACTGTGTATCCTAAAAATTCACATCTCATGGACTTAAAAAGATGTGGAAAATACAAGGCTTAGAAAATGTTAGTGAAGCAGACCTTTTAAGGGCCCAGAATGAATCACTCAGCTTAGCTGGAAAAAGCATTCTCTTCTGTAGCCTCTGACAATGAACCATGGCATAGCTGCCCAGATACTTAACATTGCATTAAGGGCATCCACGTGACAGTATAGGCAGCAAAGCACAACCCGTCAATACCTTAGAAAAGCAACTCAAGGTCGGTTTCCCAGTAACATCATTTGACTGTAGGTACTGCTCAGAAAGAGTCAATAAGCTCCAGATCCTGAATTCAAAGCCTTTTCCTGACACTGGAAGAAGAGCAGTATGAGGTTTCAAATTGTTTACAAAACTCTTACATTTCCAGCATCTTTTCTCTTTCCATTCCATTCCATTTCCAATCAGCTCCATTCCATCTAGCAAATTCTTGATATTAGGGCATACAGATTTTTATAAAATTGAATTTTATTTCATGGAAAGGTTATTTTCTTTTCTTCATGCAGTTAGAATTAGTGATCTTTGAGGAATATTGGAAATAATTGGCTTTTCACATAGTGATAACTGCTTCTTGATTTAATGTTTATCAGTGCTCTAAACAGGGTTTGGAAAATATTTGGAACTGATTCCTTTTCATGTATGATATATCCCCATGTGTATTAGTCTGTTTTCACACTGCTGATAAAGACATACTCAAGACTGGGCAATTTACAAAATAAAGAGGTTTAGTGGACTTACAGTTCCACATGCCTGGGGAGGCCTCACAATTATGGTGGAAGGCAAAAGGTATGTGTCACATGGGGGCTGACAAGGGAAGAGGGCTTGTGCTTTTTAAAACCATCAGATCTCATGAGACTTACTCAGCATCACAAGAACATCATGGGAAAGACCTGCCCCCATGATTCAGTTACCTCCCATCGGGTCTTTCCCACAACATGTGGGAATTCAAGATGAGATTTGAGTGGGGACACAGCCAAACCATATCACCATGTTTCTTACAGTGCATTGTTTTGTGCATCTTTTCCCCTATGACCATACACTCTGAATCCATTTAGTTAAAGCAACTGAGTGGCCACTAAGTATTTTGTGCTAAATGTAAGAGATAAAACTGGGAAAAAAAAAAAAGGAGTACCATGCAAGATATCAGCCCTTGTCTTCTAGTCAAGAAACAGAGGAATCGCAAAAGAAAGCTTATTTTCCATGTTTGCAATTCCTGAGAGTGACCAAACTGGTTTTTCAAACCATGTGAATTGAGTCCATGTGTATGATAGGGGTGAGAGAGTTATTGAAACTAGTTTATTTGAGATATTCTGGATGTCTTTTACTTTCTAAATATTCGTACTCTTTTTCTTATGGGGAAAAGAATTTTATGCAATAGACTTTCATTAAATTGAATTTTCACAACCCAATTGAAGCTGTTATCAGTTGGTTGAACTCTTGCTAACTGAATGACTATAAGGACAGGTTTCAATTTCTTCTTATTTAGGGAGTCTGATTTTTTTCAGCTGCTACTTTTTTCCCTCATATTTTCATGTTGCCTTTATCTAGTTGACTGTTTATATTGTCAGTAATAAGAGTTAGAACTTCTAAGTCTGACATGTGTTTTTTATTTCAAGGCCTTCTACTAAAATTGTTTCTTTTGCATGCATGCATGCTATGGAAGGCTTGCTTAAAAACTTTGAGAAGACTCTTAAGTAGAGCCCAGAATTTCACTAAGAATGTGAACCTTTTCTTTGGTAAATTGGCCATCCTGTAGAAAGCGAAAGGCAGTTTCCTAAAGAAAGTCCTAATGTGGCTTCTTTGAAACAAAATTGCCAACTTGCAATGCAAAATTGTATTTAGTAAAACCTTGTCCCCAAATAAAACTGGTGAATTAGGCACAAAGAAGAGAAACAGGATACATCAGTACATGATGCGGGAGGGGGGGATTTGTGGAAAGATTAACCATAAAGTATGTGGACAAAAGAGAATTAAATAACTGTAAGATACAATGTCACTACCTATTTATTCATCTTTTAGCTAAATATATGCCTTCCCATGTTTGTGGACTTCTGCTGTCTTATTTTGACCAGCGCCAGCTCAGCTTTGCTGGTACCCACACTGGGTCATTCTAAATTCAGGTCAGCAGGCAAAGGGAATCAGCCTGCTTAGCTAGTGGATTTTCTAGGCCTAATTTATACATACATAATTTTCAGTGTCAGGCCAGGCATTTTCATTTTATAATTTCTTCTTTCTGATAGTAAACAATTTAATTCGGAGCACATATAAATGATTCCTAATGAAGCACAAATGAACAGAAGGAAATTACTTTTGTTAAACTAGTACTTCAATGTATTTTTCTCTCCCTTTCAAGTAGAGGATGACTATGAGAAACTGATACACAATATTATTCATTATCTGGTTAGTTCACTAGATCAAGATGTTGGTGTGTGGTGTAGAAAGGTGGAAAAAGTTAGAGCGTTAAAAACAGGTTGATACAAGCTGTTGAGGAAAAAAAAATACAATGAGGCCACTTATGTTTTAAATCAAGAATATGTTTTCAGTGAAAATACTTTCTAATGATTCACAGAAGAATGTTGTCAAGTTGGACTACATCTGCTGAAAATCAAAGTATAAGTAGTTATACAGCATTGAATTCTGGCAGGAGTCTATGCTGTGATATGAAACAAAGTTCCCATCAAATGACAATACTTTATTTTTCTGCCTTTAAAAGTGGTTTTCTGACTTTAAAAAATGTTAACAGCGTTTTTTCTCCTTCACATTACAAGGATAAATTGGCAACGTGCCTATATGATTTCCAGAGTAGGTTTCTTAAAATAATTTTGATGGGAAGGTAATTGTTTAATGTCAGTGTATAAAGTTCTGCCATAGTTTAAACAAAATTAAATAAGAGAAAACACAAAGAGGTTTTGTGTAATTACTGGGAAAACATAGAAGGAACAATTAGGTAGTTAGACCTGAACAGAAGTGAACTAGGGTTTTCAAATTTCTTAATATTCATAGGGTTCCTTGCCTTATTCTCTGACATCACTTGATTTTTATGTTTCTGAGTTTGCAAATGAGAATCACAGCATATTTATCTATTAATACATCTTTATATCTTTTTGCACTTATGTATTTTCTATTCAAGAGTTTCATGGTAAAATGAAATACACTGAATACATATTATGTGCAGAACAACACCATTACAAAACTATACACCGATACAGATGGGAGTTAGAAAATTATATGCGGCCGGGCATGGTGGCTCATGCGTGTAATCCCAGCCCTTCTGGAGGCCAAGGCAGGCGAATCAAGAAGGAATTCGAGACCAGCCTGGCCAACATGGTGAAACCCTGTCCCTACTAAAAATACAAAAATTAGCCAGGTATTGTGGCATGCACCTGTAATCCCAGCTACTCCGGAGGCTGAGGCAGGAGAATTGCTTGAAACTGGGAGGTGGAGGGTGCAGTGAGCTGAGATTGCACCACTGCACTCCAGCCTGGGTGACAGAGCAAGACTCTGTCTCAAAAAAAAAAAAAAAAAAAAAAAAAGATAAAGAAAAAAAATTGTATGCTTATATTGCAAACCATTTTGCATAAACAATCTGTTCTAATGTAGGATTTCATTTAGCAAAATTCATTAAAATAGATATAGTATTTGTGCCCTGGACATCATATTGAAGGGTATCACAGTCAATTAAAGGATAGTAATATAGTATACAAATTGTTACTGATTACCTTATTTTTTAACTGTTATTTTTAAATACCTTGGAGATATCTAAAATTGTGACTTAGAATCTACAATTTAACATAAATTTAACTGAAGTTGGCACCTGCTTTTTTATGTTAAATTGTAGACTTTTTCTTACTCAATTGCCATAAATTCTAATAAATTCTAACCTTTTTGTGAAAGAATGGAGAGAAAGTTTCAAATGCTTCATATAGGCAGCTTTGATTTTGGAATGAGACTGGGAACATAGCTCAAGGTTTCCTATTTCGTCCTGTCCCTCTCTTCTGGGATCAACCAAAGTGCCCACAGTGAATGAATGGGTAAAGAAAATGTGGTATATGTACACAATGGAATATTATTCAGCCATAAAAAGAATGAAATCCTGTCATTTGCAGCAACATGGATAGAACTGGAGGTGATTATTTAAGTGAAGTAACAGAAAAGCAAATATCACATATTCTCACTCCTATGTAGGAGCTAAAAAAGTGGATCTCATAAGGATAGAGAGTAGATTGTAGATTGGTAGTTGCCAGAGGCCAGGAAGGGTAGGAAGGAAGGAGGGACCCAAAGATTCTGGTTAATGGGTACAAATATACAATTAGATAGAAGAAATAAGAGCTGGTGTTCAGCACATCAGTAAGGTGAGTATAGTTAACATTAATCTATTGTACTTTTCAAAATCTCTAGAAGAGAATAATTGGAATGTTCCTAGCATAAAGAAAAGACAAATATTTAAGATGATGGATATCCCAAATACCCTGATTTGATTATATGAATGTATCAAATTATCACACGTACCCCCAAAATGTTATGTACCAACTTTAAAAAGAAAATAACGTCATATAACAACTATAGCCCTTAGATGCAAAAAGACATGAGTACAAATATCTTTCCCTTTCTTACTAACATCTAAGTTTCATATAGTCTTTTAGCTTCATCGTCTAACCCCGAAATCTGATACCATCCTCTTCTATTTTCATGATGACTAAATCAGATGGTATTACGTGTAACGTTTGATACATGGTTAACACTCAATGAAAGATAGTTATCTTCAGCATTTGTACAAATAAATCTTGAGAAATATTAGTTGACCTATTGAAATGTGGCACAATCCAGGGCTCACCTCTGTCAGGATCATTAGCCTTAGATTGAGGGTATTTCCCTGCATACCTCTCTCTAATACCAGAAACTCGATATTTTGGTAGTCACAGGGAAAAGATGATAGCAACAGTGCCATGGGTGAACTGTACTACTTTTTCTATTCTTTGAGCATAACCACAATGAATCAAGAGGAAAAGGGGTGGGAACTGAGGAGTTGCCCACTAGCTGTTTCTACTGACTGTGGAAGGGATTTCCTTTGCCCTTTTGTTCCAAAAGATACTGAGATCATTTCAGCAAAAACGCATATTTTTAAATCAAAAAAAGATCTATATGATTCTAGGGACACACACACACACACACACACACCCTTCTTTACACCATTGTAGAATTGTAAAATTAACATGTACAGCTACCAAAAATTACATCATGACACAGAAGGATTTCTAATGGCAGTACTTGATACCTCTCCAAAATACCTTATGAGGGAAAACCACTTTGGTACCTCTGTTGTCATTGAGTGGTGAGCACTTCTTATATTATCTTTATTCTCCAATTAGTTGCTCTTCATTATTTATTTATTGGCTCTCTAAATACAGCACTTACTCTTTTTATTCCTTGTCTGATTTCTAAAAATGGAACATTCATAAAATAACTCAGTATTATTTAAAAATTTCTAAAGTGAGAATCTAGCTATATATCTGGAGGCTTAAACTCAAATTGTTTTGTTACCAACACAAATGTTGAAATCTACTGAAAGAGTGTAGTCAACTTTTCCCTGAGCAAATTCATTTTGATGAGGCCCTGTGGGAATTTTTGTCTGGAACTGGGTGTTGTATGCTTACATCTCTGTCTAGTCTACTGATTCAGGGAGCTGTGCAATAGAAAGATGAAATGTGATACACACACACACACACACACACACACACACACACACAGAGCCAGGAGAAATAAAATATAAACCCAAAAGAATAACAGAATGAATCTACTTGCAAATGTAAATTCCCATGTTGATAGAGAAACAAGAGGGAGGATAACAGAGGACAAGACCAGTAAGAATTAGGGAAGCACATGACTTATAGAATTGTTCATTATCTGATGTTTCCATGAATTGTGACAGTCTAGAAGTGGAGTCCCAGCCCCTCCAGCACTAACTCTACCAACTTGGGCCCTTCAGTGTCTCAGTTTTATCAGTTTCATCATGGGGGTAATAACAATGCCTGCTTTCTACAATTGTTATGAGGATTAAATTAACTATAACTAAAACACTTTGAACAGCATCAAGTGCTATTTTTATTATTTCCATTACTAATTTTGTGATTATGCATTTTGTGGAAAAGGAAACATGAACATTGTGTGGTCCAAATAACCAAAAAAAATTAAAATGTGATTACACTAAATTAATTTATGTGATTTCATTGCACCTGAAGGTTAATATGATTCTGGGATTGTAATAACAAAAAAGCTTTAAAACCATCTTGATTTGTTTATACAGAAAAACAAGAATTGGCCCGATAGAGAATGAAAACTATGAAATAGCTGACTGTCTTGCTTTATTGATATTTTTCACAGGCTTTATTTAAGTCCTGAAGACCTCGCCTAAACAATAGTATTTTTAGCGGGCATAGTCACATAAATATCTTTCTCATTTTCTTCTAAATGCCTGCTTTAACCACAGGGGGAAAAAATACAACTTTGTTCTGGTATGTTTAAGTCAAGAATAGTACACATAGTATATAGTGTTAATTCCATATTAAAATGACAATTTGAAGAAAGTGTTTATTAAGAAAGATTACATTTACTTCAGGGAATTTCCTTGATATCAAGCAATATTTATTTTTCATAATTGAGCTTATCTCCTTAAAATAATCCTCTCAAATCTGAATAAATCATAGTCTTCTATTTGCACATTCATCAACTAAACTTTTACATAAAGGAGGAAGCCACTGCACAAGTTGTATTTCTGAACTGGGAATTAGCTTTTCCTCTAATTTTTTTTTTTTTTTTTTTTTTTGAAATGGAGTTTTGCTGTTGTTGCCCAGGCTGGATTTCAATGGCATGATTTCGGCTCACCAGAACCTCTGCCCCCGGGGTTCAACAATTCTCCTGCCTCAGCCTCCCGAGTGACTGGGATTACAGGTGTGCACCACCACACCAGGCTAATTTTGTATTTGTAGTAGAGATGGGGTTTCTCCATGTTGGTCAGGCTGGTCTCAAACTCCCGACCTCAGGTGATCCACCTGCCTCAGCCTCCCAAAGTGCCAGGATTACAGGTGTGAGCCACCGCACCTGGCCTCCTGTCATGTATTTTTAACAGGAGTGTCTTGGGAATTTAAGTTCTTTATTTAGACTGACTCCCCTGTTCACTTATTTTTCTCAGTTCAGTGAGCGTTGCCAATAAGAGAGAAATTAGACAAAAAAGACAAAGCACATCATCTCTTTTCTAATGTGGATGTTACTCAGTGATGAGGGGAGAGCAGATAAGAGATAAGATCCCCAATTACCAAAGCGATTAATAACGTCATTCTGTCAATTCATTCACACCCATTCAGTCAGTGTTTATTGAAGAGCTTTGTTTGTCTCTGTCACTGTGATCCTACAGGAAAGATAATACCTCTTCTTAACCGAGTTTGACACATAACTACTCCTAGTTTAATAATTTTTGTAAAACTTTCAGAGCTGTGTTTTTTGTCTCTTTCATATTACAAATTTACCACATTGGATCTACTACACTGTAGATTCCTCAGACAGAAAATACATATGGTCATGCTAAATAAAATAAAAATCATCTGTAGTTTCAGCACCCATAGTCTTCTAGTCATAGAGAGCAATTCCAATTGTTGACTTGAATAGTAAAGCTTTTTTCTAACACAAAACGTTTGAGACTAGTAACTTCGTATGCATTTAGTTATCAGTTCATGTAAGGTTGTGTGTAATAGAAATCTCTTTCATTGAGTTTTGGTATGTCCTTCGTGTTTGCATGTAGCCCTACCTCATCACCCACCTTAAAGTGGATTGCTTATATCCAGTTTCTAGTCTCCTTGGCTCTTTGTGTGAGGAGAGAGAAATGGGAAACCCTAATTCTGTGTTCACTTGATTCAACAGCTACAATTTCATTCTATTAAAACTCTACCCTGGCAGTACCCTGCTTACTCATTTGTAGCCGCATTCAGACATGCTATTCTCTCTGCTTGAACGTACTCGCTCTTAGTTCCTCAACTTTTATTTTCTCACTTAGGAGCCTGCTTCACCGAGAATCATTTCCTAGTGTCATGATTCTGAGGTGCCTTTTCCATCCACTCCCTCAGGCCCCTGTGCTCACCACTGCCATGGCCTCAACACACTGTGCTAGAATATTGTTTCACCCCCTGACTCCCTAACTGGACTTTGAGTTGGTACGGACAGTAGCATTGTATCTGTGTTCCAAGGATCTTAACTATCTCCTGGCACATGGAAGTGGTCGTAAAATGTCTATTGGATATATGAATGAATAAATGGACCGACGTCTTGTGGTAACATCCTTTCCCCCAATAAAAACCAGAATGGAATGTACTTCTTACAGTCCAGTGGTTCTGACCGAATAACATATTTATTTTGGTGGCAGAAAATGCCATTGTTGGGAAAAACTCAAGGCCATCTACTAACTTCTTTATTCTTGCATTGTCATGATGATGTGATTGATTTCCACAGATCTCATAAAAATAATTCTCAGTGTTTTATATTATATTTCCTATGTATGAAGGGTGAATACTCTTGAGTCATTAATTCAACAAATTAATTCAACAGTTATTTATTAAATGTCAGTTATGTTCCAGGCACAGTTTTAGGTGGGGCACAGCAAAGTATAAAACAGACAAAAGTTTCTCCTTTGGGGTTTATGTTCTAGTGAAGAGAGGCAAGCAATAATAAATATTAATATACAAAACAGTATATTAGAGGTGGTAAGTGCAGTGGAGCAAAAGAAAGCAGGAAAAGAAGAGAGAATGAATAGGGGCAAGGGGGTGACAATTTTGCATTACCTGGCCAGGAAAGGCCTTAATGAGAGCTGGGTCTCACTAAGGAGGGAAATGAAGGCTGGATCATGCAGCTCTCTGAGAGAAGAGTCCCGGGAAGCGAGAACAGCATGTGCAAAGGTCCTGAGGTGAGAGCATGTCTGTTGTTCTTTAGGAACTGTGTAGTCAGCTGGAGAGCAGTGACAATGCTACTAAATTCTCTCTCTCTCTCTCTCTCTCTCTCTCTCTCTACCTATCTACCATCTATCTATTTAGTAACATTGTATCAGATTATTTTGTATATATATTGTATAGACTGTCAAACTTCATTCATATTTTTATTTACTAATTGACCAGGCAATTATTTAGCACCTAGCATGGGCCAGGTTCTATCCTAGGTATTTTAAGGAATTAAAATCTGTTAGATGTAGTTCTTGCCCGAAAGAAGTTTATGAAATAATCAGAGAGATAAAAAACATACAGGACTCATGACACAAGATGAGTTCTCATGAGGAAATGACTGCTTATTGGCTAAAGAAGCAGTTAGAGAATGACATCCAGGCTTCTTGAAAGAGATGGCATCAAACTGCACCTTGAGAGGCATACAGTGCCAACAGCACATCATATGCAGTGGTGTAAATGGGGGCACACCCACTGAGTCACTGGCATTGCAAGATCTGTGAAGGCAGGAGTGATAGGTAAGGTCAAAAGGAAAGCTTTAGTCAGCATTTGAAAGCCTTTAAATGAGTATACATTTTGTGAATTATCTTCATTAAAAATGTTCTAAGATTTGTCATGATGTTCAATGCCTTGGTCTTCAAAATTCTCTGTTGCCCTCAGCTAATTGCCATTATATTTTAGTTAAATTCAGTTAAATATTTTAGTTAGCTATACACATTTTTCAAATTGAAAGCTGTTAACAGATTGTATAAAATCTGTTTCTTATACTTTAACAAAATAATTTCCAAGTGTACTGTTATGATTTTTAATTCTAGAAGGTTTTCTATTAAAATGAAAATGAAATGTGTGAAATCTGTCTCTTACTATTTCAATCCTCTATACTTTTTTGAGTGTAAATTAGGGAGAAATACAGAATAATTTAAAATTAAAGTTATAGAGAAAGCTGAATAGAAAAAATAATGTGTATATAGCGTTTGCTTTTCTAGAATAAAGTAAGCACTTGTTTAGCTTTTAGGTTTCAGCTTTATTGTCTGTGTTTCTCTTGAGCAGATTTTACAGCTGGTATGATCTATCTCAGTGTAATACATAATATATCACTAATGTCTTTAAATTCAGAAGATAAGAAAAAACTTTGAGATCAAGTTTTTAATTCGGGAAAGGTCTCATTAAAGTCCTTACGTTGGGATATTTGAGTTAATTGTTAAAGTGCTAATTCAGTTTTATTAACCTACACTGTGGAGTAAAGAAGTCTAGGTTGTTTTTGTTTGTTTGTTTGTTTTAATGGAAGGAAACGTATTTATCACAAGAGGTTTATTTAGATTATTCTGCGTAGTCTTTTCGGGAATTTGTAATGTTTCTTAAAGTTGGACTAGATATTGAATGGGAGGATAGGAGTAGAGGGAGATGGACCCCACAGGTGTAAACTCTCCAAATCACCAGGGCTTTGGCTCTTTCTCACTCACCCCTGCCTTCCTTGCTCTGGGAGCCTTCGGATTTTTCCCCAGTAGCTTCCCTTACAGCAAGCTTAGCAGAAGCAGTTCCACAGAGTGCCAACCCCCCTCACTTTTGAATAATCCAGAGACTCCCTGTGCCACAGATAACATGCAATCATAAATCTTCTCAGCTTCAGCAGTTTTCGTCTTCTAATTAAGTTGAACCCAGTAAGAATTTGTAAATCAAACAGTGAACTCTGTATAGATTCAAATTCATCTTAGGGTTCCGATATTTGTTACTAATTTTCAGGAAAAAAAAAAGAAAAGAAAAGTACTGCTGCTATTTTCTAAAGCTTCCTTATGAAGGTATTTCTTATTGAAACCAACTCATATTTCTTAAATTCCTAGACCACTATCTGTCATGCAATTTGAGTCTGTTTTCCAAATGGTAGAGTGCCAGAGAATCAAAAGCTGCTTGTTTTGCTTGCCTGATTTTCTCTAGCATTCTTTGGAGGATTTAAAGTATGGGGGGAAAGAAAGGAAACCTGACTTATATTAAGAGCTGAACATGAAAAAGAGATTAGGCAAAGCTTTAGCTCTTTCATTATGCAAACTTTCCTGAACTATAATACATATCTTTATAGAGTTTTATTAATTGTTGGGGCTGCAGTTTGGATTTTGCTAAAAAGTATTTACTACTAAAAACTTCAGGGTTGTTACTAAATACATCATGCATTTTACTTTTGGCCCCTTTGCATGGTGAACAGACCGTCCTTCCTCCATCTTTTGTTGAGGAATACCTGGCTGAAGGTCTCAGTGAAAAGCTAGGAAGATACTTCTCCTCTGAGGGAGACATCTGGCTTCTTGGCTGATTCCACGCACACTTTTGTTAATGGGCTCGAATTTCCCCAGAATTCTTTTATGTGGTTACGTTGTAGATGGACTGTCTGCATAGTCTTGTCCTCTTGAATGATTTGTGTAGAGGTTAAAAATACACATATATTTGGTCTGGTTCCTAGAATCTACGCATAAGATTGAATGAATCTCAGCAAGTTCAGTTTTGGAAAATAAAATAAAATTTATTATTACAAAGGCAATCTAGTAGAGGACGTAGATTCTAGAGCCAGAATACTTAATTTGAAACATGGATTTACCACTTGCTAGCTATACGAAGTCAGATAAGTTACTTAACCTCTTTGTACCTTCTTGGTTGCCCTAACCAAATATGGGATGGTAATAACAATATCGACCTCATATGTTTCCATGAGGTTTAAATGGTTTACACGTCAAAGCTTTTAGGACAGTGTCTGGCATGTACTGAGCACTCAGTGAGTGTTAGTCATGATGTCATGGTATTCGTGGTATTCACCAGACAAGAATATGTTCTCATTTGTATATGATTTAGGATTAAATTTGGGATTAATATTGAATGGTTCAATGCTAATTTTGATAAGGCTTGTGGAGTGGAGAGTAACTTTAATTCCTTTCTACATAGTGAAAAAAAGATCTCACCTTCCAGTCACTAGACTTTGATTTTGCAAACCCCCTGTTCTGATCTAGATTTTATTATAAGTGAAATGAAGTTAGTGACTCAGTGGTCCATAGGTCATTAGTCTGTAGCTGCTCTGTTACATGGAAAGGTCCTGAATGACAAAGGCCCACTCAAGGGTGGGTTGGCAACGTAATTTAGAAACCTGTATTATTCCCAACCAAAATTAGAGCATAAAAACTTCTATTCTCTATCCAAAAAGAAAGTGAAATCAGCACCGCATAGAGATGTATGCACTCCCGTGTTTATTGCAGCATTATTCACAATAACCAAGATATGGAAAACAGTTGAAGTGTTCATAGATGACTGAATGGATCAAGAAATTGCAAAATATATACACACACAAGAGGAAGTATTATTCAGCCTTAAAAACGCGATTATGCCATTTGTGACAACATGGATGACCCTGGAGGACATTATGCTAAGTGAAATATGGCAGATGCAAAAAGAAAAATACTGCATAATCTCACTTATATGTGGAATATATGTACTTTCTTTTTTTTTTTTTTTTTTTTTTTTGAGACGGAGTCTCACTCTGTCACCCAGGCTGGAGTGCAGTGGCCGGATCTCAGCTCACTGCAAGCTCCGCCTCCCGGGTTCACGCCATTCTCCTGCCTCAGCCTCCCAAGTAGCTGGGACTACAGGTGCCCGCCACCTCGCCCGGCTAGTTTTTTGTATTTTTTAGTAGAGACGGGGTTTCACCTGGTTAGCCAGGATGGTCTCGATCTCCTGACCTTGTGATCCGCCCATCTCGGCCTCCCAAAGTGCTGGGATTACAGGCTTGAGCCACCGCGCCCGGCCTATGTACTTTCTTTAGATAGATAGAAGTTATATATCATTTCTGTTCCCTTCCTCAGGGTAATTTAAATGGATATTTAAAATAGAGGGTTATTAAGCTTTTGAAACATTTCAAGGACAACTATAACCTATGTATATCTCTATATGTGGAATCTAAAAATAAAAAAGTCAAATATATAGAAACAGAGGGTAGAATGGTAGTTACCAGAGTTGGGAGGAGGGATGAGGAGGTATGGATCAAAGGTTACAAAGTTACAGTTATGTAGGATGAATAAGTCTAGAAATCTAAAGCACTGGTGTGAAGACTGTAGTCAATAGTACTGCAATGTATACCAGAAATTTATTAAGAGTATGGATGTTAGAAAATCTTTCACAAAAAAGAAAGGTAACTGTGAAAGAAAGGACATGTTAATTGTCTTATCATTTTGCTATTTATATGTATATGAAAACGTGTGTTGTACACCTTAAATATATGCCCTCCCCCCATATAAAATTTCCGTTCCCTTCTTCGGAGTCATTTAAGTGGATATTTAAAAAAGAGTTATTAAGCTTTTGAAACACTTTAAATACAATGTCAACCTATGCCTATTAAAATTTTAATGCAACAAATTTACTAATACTTGCAAAACCAGTTTAGACAAAGATAATATATACATATATAGTCAGATTCTGACCATGTCCTAAGTGTTCTTAAAATCTATTGATGAATAGATTTCATTAATTTAATGAGATGATAGTGTACTAGAACTTGTCTAAGTAAATGGTTGGCATCCTTGAAACTTCCTGTTGAATACAACATAAGTAAAATGTTGATGTAAAATAAATATTTTTCAAATAGGGATGTGTTATTGGTGTTTCTTAAATGTAAATTACTTGCTGCCGGTTTTCTAAATTGGATATAAACTTTAAAGTGAACAGCATTGTAGGAAGTTGAAGAGAAAGAAAATACATTATTTCAAGTAGGTATTATTTAAATCTATATAAATCCAACTTAAGGACATTGGATAATTACTATTAAGGTCACAAATGTATAAAAATTTACGAACTAACATGAAGTTTAACCGCTTTTTTCAAGAGTGAAGGTCATGAATTGACTAAAGAGCTCCTCCTAACAAAAAAAAACTTCTGTATTTTTCCATAGAACTAAGGTCTTAATTCCTTCTATCAATCATGTGTTTTCCCGTTTGCATTGAAGGCTCCCTGCTCTGTCCTGCGGCAGCAGTCTTTCCTGTTGGCAGGGCGTTTCTCTCCTCCTGGGGCCTCCCTGCAGTCCACCTCAAACAGGGCTCTGGTTCCCCAGTGGGCCCGTTAAATTATTACCCTCAGGTGTTGATTCACCGTTGGCATTGTTGAATTTTACTGTTTTGTAGTCTTCAGGCATGGGGAAGGGGAAGAGAGTTGAAGATCAAAGCAGCAGTACTGTAGTTGGAGCTTTAGAGGTGGGGATGAGCCCTCAGCCCCTCTGCTGTTCCTCCCTGCCCTTCCTCCACCTGATCCCCAGCCTACCCCCGCCACCCCTGACCTTCTGCCCTCTGAAGCCTAATCAGAAGACAGAGGGGGCTACGTGATTAAACCATGAACTGTTCACTTACAAGCACTTTATTTTTACTTTTCCATGCAAGCAACAAAGTGTTTAACACTGCATGATGTTTAATTGTATTGCACAATTGTATAAACAGAAGATAATACATGAGGACTTACTATGTTTTTGATTCAGTGGTTTTTGAACATATACTCCGTTCTCTGTAAGGCGCTATGGGGGAAGGTTATGTTCCCAGGCAGTGCTGAGTTAAAATAGTTAATAAATTTTTGTGGAGCGAGAACCAATTATTACTTGTGTTATAGAGCACAAATAAAAAACTCCATAAGAAAAGCACATCAAAGGGCAACTCCAGGATGGTTTTTAAAAATCTGTGATCAGTAAAGTATTGCATGCTTTTTTTAGAAAATCTAGAAAATACTCAATTTATTAAACTAAAACAACAGTTACTCTACCCAGAGTTAACCACACTTTGGCACATTTTGTTTTCCATATATATATATTTGGAATAATACTGTATGTTTACTTTTCTTTTTTTTTATTTTAGTTTCGTAAAATGTATGACTCAGTCTATCTTGCTTTTTAAAAACTCTACATTATATCATGAACATTTCACCATAGAATTGAAAGTTATTTGCATAATGTATCACAGAGCACATAATAATTTATGTATGTAATCATTTTCTTATTTGGGGATATTTCTGTTCCTTTAAGAATTTATCCTCTTATAAATAATTCATTGAATATATTTGTGCATAAATCTTTTCATATTCCTGATTTTCTTAGAGTGAACTTCTAGAAATGCAATTTCAGGTCAAAGGCCGTGCATATTTTAAAGCTCTTGAACATTTTGCCAGATAGCATTCCACCAAGCTTATACCTTTGAAAAGTCAAAGCCAGCATGGCAGAGGAGTTCTTGTCTCATGCCTGTCAGCACCTCGTTTTGTCTTTTTAAACTATAATTGTTGCTGGTCTGTTCCCTTCTTCAAAGTCATTTAAATGGATATTTTAAAAAGTAGAGGGTTATCAAGCTTCTGAAACACTTCAAATACAACTTCGACCTATACATATCTATTAAAAATTTAATACAGTGAATTTACTAATATTTGCAAAACCAGTTTAGACAAAGATAATATATAGATATATAGCCAGATCATGACTTTCGTGATGTTAAGTGTTGGTTATGTAAAAATTGTGAGATTTTTTAGTTTGGCAAATTTTTAATTTATTTTTTTAAAGTATAATATGCAAACAGAAAATTATACATATCATAAATATGCAGTTTTGTGAATTTTCATAAAACTGGATACACCCATGTAATCCATACCCAGAGAAGACATCGAATGTGATCAATTCCCGGAATCCTCCCTCATGCCCCTTTCACAATCATACTCCTTCTTCCTTTCAACATTGTAGGTTAATATTGCCTGTGTTCTACTTTATATAAATGGAATTTCGTGTAACGTATGTGTTTTTTGTGTGTCTGGCTTATTTTGCTTAACTTTGTGTTTGTAAAATGTATGCATTTTGCTGTGAGAGCATGTGTTTGTTATAGTCTCCATTTTTGTTTTGTGGCCCTAATATTGAGTGAGACCTCATTAAGATGTCATGTCTTGATACACCTTACATGGTCTCCGAATGATCTTCGCTTGTTTCCTATTCAGCATAGATCTCATGGCTCACCTTTTCAACCACTAATCTTCCAACAGTCTTAAGTTCCTGTCCCTTTTTCTCTTCATCTTCTTTACCTTGTGCCCCTTGGCTGCTGGTTGTTTTTGCTGTCCTTTTCATTGGACTTCCCTTGGTGGGTTTGAAGTGGCTACTTCCATACTCACCACAGGCCAGCAGCTGGATGTGGTAAGGACAAAGAGAACAGGACTGCACACCTCTCTTACACTCCCTCCCGTTAGATAGGATGCAGTCATGTGTACAAACCGACATGTAAGAGATATTCTAAAGTGCAGAATTATGGTTGGGTGCCCAGGAGCACAACTTAAATCCTATTTATTACAAAGGAAGAGGGAAATCATAAAATACTGGGGATAACTATGAAATGTGCCAGAAAACTCTACCAATTCATTCTTTATTTTCAGGTAGGCCATTAATCCTGCCTGGCAATTATTCTGTTCACAAACAACTCTCTTTCATTTCTAATAGTATTTATTTAAAACCTTCTCCGCTCTCCTTAAACTTACTGTGTTTCATCTTGCCTTCCTACTTCCACATTTGAAGGTCCTGACTCTCACTTTACAGATAAACTAAAAACCTATTCTGACACAATGTGCCTCATTCTGTCAATGGCCAATTCTCTCCATATATATTATGGGTCTCCTACCGTTTCAGAGGTTACCAATAACTTTTGTGTTAATCCGGTGATTTTTTTTTTTTTTTTTTTGTAGTCCTTTCTTAACCTCTGCTAAATTTATGACTGTTGATGTGTTCACTACTTCTTAAATTATTCTTTTTTTAGCTATTCTGAGACAATACCTTTCTGACTTCCCTGCCATCTTTTGATTCTCTCTTTTCTGATATCGTGTATATGTTCCTCTTTTATGCTCATCCGTTAAGCACTGTTGCTTCCCAGGGTTTTATCACTTGTATCTTTTTACCTACCACACTTTTCTCGGGTGACCTCTTCCATACCCATAGCTTGAATACCCAGTATATGCTGGTGAATCTCAAATCTCTGTTTCCAGCATAGATCTCTTCCATGAAGCTTCCTTCTGACTGCTGGATATCTCTACTTGCATATCCCTTGCACACCTTAAACTCAGCATGTCCAGAATTGAACTCATATGCATCTGCAAAGGTTCTCCTTTTTCTTTTCTGCCTATCTTGGTACATCGTGCCTTCTTCATCATCACAGAAATCTGGATGTCCATCCTGATTCTTTTTTCATGCTCTCTCTTCATATTTAATCAATCATAATTCCCTAGAAAAATGTGTCTTAAAATTGCTAGAATCTATTGACTTTCTTTGATCTCTACTTTTACTACTCCAGTTCACACCCATAATCTGTCACCTGGGTAGTGGAGTCTCTCGATCATTTCCCTGCATCTGGTTTTCTCTTCTAATCTATGCATCCAGACATATAAGACCCCCGTGGTGTGGTGCCTACTGACATCTCCACCTTCTCCTATTCTCCATGTTCTCTGTGCTCATCTCCATGTCTTGGTTTTTACATGTGTTGCCAACTCTGCCTGGAATGTCCTACGTTTCTTTGTCTAGCTTCTGTGCAGATTTCAAAAAAAGGTAACAGTTTTCTCTGCCAACAGCCTTTGTCTGACTCACGCACTCCCAACATTTCCTGAAGAATCCCTCGTATATATTCCCCAAAGCTTGCCGTTACTACAGATAACTTAGAAAAATGTATTGTAATTTTCTATTGATTTGGTGTTACCTTTACTAGACTTTGAGCTTCTTATTCCTCACTGTATCTATAGATGTTATTTAAAATATTTAACATGAGATACAGCATTGGCACAGATCCAATAGAAAGAAGGGTGGGGCCCTTTGCTATGCCAGGCTATATCCCTTCAATTCACTGGACTTCACCTGGATTCCTCCTTTCTGCACCATGGCCTGAAAACTTTCTCCCGGAGGTAAGCTGGAGCAATCACAGGGCTCACCAGATTTGTTTTCCATTTCCCAGGGAGCACTGTCTCATGCTGCCTGATGTTCAGTGTGTTGAGAAACAGTATTTTCTATATTTTATTTAGCTCTTTTTAGTTTTTTTTCAGGTGGGAAGATAAATTAGTTCCCTGTTACGTCATCTTAGGTAAGAGCAGAAGTCACACTGTGTCTGTTACCTGTTTGAGGTGGGTGACGTTATATGTCAGTTGTGGACTTTTATTGATATACTTAGAGAATAACTTAAAGATGAAAGGACATCAGAAATAAACATTTCTGGAGCCTTTATTTTATGCCATATTTTTTATGTACATGAATTTATTTCATCCAGTTTGGTAAATCTTATTGCCCTGTTTTACAGATGAGCATGTAACTAACCATGTAACTAACCAAAGTTCACAAAGCTAGTCACATCCAGCTTTCAAACTCAGGCTTGGCTGCTATCAAACCTACCTCCTTTCTCACTTACCCACACTGCTGGTTTGATAAATTCCAGCACCTTGTTATAATGCCAAAGACCTCATTACTGGGTAGGTTAGTGAACCACTAGAGTGAAACAGCACCTTGGTCCTCATGTGAAGCGAGTCTTTCTTACCTATCTTCTTGTTTGCAAAACCCTCCAGTAGTTCCCTATTCCTCTCAGAATAAATGCCCAAGAACTTACAATAGTCTGAAAGTCCAACATAGCCTAGACCCCCATGATATTTTTGACTCCACTTCCTCCTCTTCTCTCACTGCTCAGTCTTTTCTGATCTGCTGGGTTTTGCTCTGTCTGAGCCTGCCAGATGTGCCTCCTCTCACAGCCTTTGCACAGGCTATTCTGTTTGGAATTTTCTTCCCTCTGGTATCCGCATGAATGAGGATTATGAGACACATGTGCCAATTATATTTAAATTGTACCCTGCCTCCTCATCAACACTGTTGATCTCTGCTTCAGGTTTTCTCCTATAATTTACCATCTCCTGACATCATGCACAATTTACTTAGTTATTGAACATGTGGGGTTAAGGAGTTCCACCTCCTTTGTGCACTTTTATGCACTTAGAATGGTGCCTAGTACATTGTAGGTGCTCAGTAAATATTTATTAATTAATTAATGTCCAAGGTCCTGTGCCAGATAAGACATCTCAAAAAACTCATAGTCTAATGGAAGGAAACAGGCACACAACAAGTATAAAACAGCGTGGAAGGGCAATAGTAGAGATATGTGTAGGGAATATCAAAAGCACTTAGTTTATTCTGAATGACTCAGTAAACACTTCCAGAAAATGGTGAGGCCTTTGCTAATCCCTTAAAGATAAGTTGGAGTTTGTCAGGTAAAAAGAGGTAAGGTCTTCCGAGCAGGGTGAATCTTTGTGCGAGGATATGGGGTCAGAATCAGCATGCCTTGTAGAGAACACTAAGATGAGATACTCTGGGCAGTGAGAACTCATGGAAGGATGCTCGTTAAGGGAGTGCCATGGGCAGATGAACCTTTCATGGAGGGATTACTCAGATACAGTATCAATAATGGATTTGAAGAAGATGACATTGGAGGCAGGAAAGAAAATGGAAGGTTATTGCATAGTACAGGGAGGAGTTAAAATACAAAGGACTGACTCATAGAAGTTTAGGAATTTAAAGCATCATGCTTTTGTATTTGATGGGATTTGGTTAGTAAGGGAAGGGGAAAGACCAGGTGACTCCAGGTGACTGTTAGTCAGTGCCTCTTGCACATTTTTTTCCCTCAAGTCAATTAATAGCCGTCTATATTGATCAGGTGTTTTGTTGATTCGTTTTGTTTGATCTATTTTAAAATCCTTACAAGATCCCATTTTCCATGAGGAGGTTAGGAGGGGAATGAGAAAGTAAGAGAACCTATCTATGCATCACTAGATGGCGCTTCAGATAGAGTTTCAACATCATATAGATAAGATAAAACATTGTGTATATATTATATTACATTGATATCATAGAAGAGCAAAACTGCACATGCATAAGAATTTATACACCTATATTTTCGCATTGAGAATAAAGGCCCCAAATGTGTTTCAATTTGCTTGGCAGAAGAGTAGAACCACACTCCTTAATGTGAAATTGCATACTGTCTTTGTGTCCCTCTGCTCTTCAAATACCTTGACTCACACATGAGTAGGAGAATAGGGCAAAGCACCATCTCCCTATAGCGTTCAAACTGAATGTTCTAGAAATGAGTGGAGTTGGCCGGGGCCTGCTGCCCTCTGCAGTTATGCCACCGTGGATGCAGGATGGGTTTGGGTGCATGCCGAACACCTACTGCTCGTGTGAAGGAGAGCAGAGCAATCTGTTGATGAAGCAGTTTGTTTCCATTGTTCCTATTCTGATCATTATTTGAAACAGTTGTCTTGAATATCGATTTTTGCAATGACGTTTTTGATGTGTCATTTGAATATGAAACTTAAGATTATTAGAGTTGGAAGAGATCCAGAATCATTTAGAGCAAATCTACTCAGTTTATTGATAGGGTAATTAAAAGCCAGAGAGGCAAAATGATTTGCTCAGTGTTTGGGGCATTTGAAGGTATGATATGCCTACAAAACTAAGTCTTTTTTGTTTTTAAACTTACTATATTTTTTCTTTAGAAAATATGTAAAAGTTTTAGTACCAGTGTTTTTTGCTTTGAAAGGGAACACAATTATTAATTTTACCCATTTCTTATTATGATATTGCAAACAGATAACAGCAGAGACAAATATACATGTGTACCCACTTGCTACCTGTATAAGGTCTTAACATCATTTTCTATTCACTATGGATCATAAAAATAAACACTACAAACTCTGATGAGGGTCTTTATACTGCTGTGAGATATCGACCCCATTGCTCCTTGAGAAAAATACTATCTTGAATTTAGAAGTTATCATTCCCATAAGTGCATTCACACTGTATTTTAGTACATATTTATGAATTCAGAAACAATATATAATATGGTTTTACCAGTTTTAAAAATCCACATAAATATAAAATTGTGTGCATAATGGTGTGACTTTTAAAAATCTAAGTATTAGAATGTGTGCGTTCAATAATAACATTTTGTAAAAATATTTCAAAGAGTTCAATAAAAATTAATACATACAAATGGTAGAATATCACTCTGCCTGCTGTTGGCTTTGCTGCCTCCCTAGTCTTTAGTTCCCTCAACCCAGAATGCCCTTGGAATTGCCCCTTCTGACTTGGCTGGCCCTGTAAGGGTTTCCTGTCTTCCTGCTGAGTTTAGGCAGCTTTGAGTGAAGTTCCTTCTGCATCTCTGGCAAAAGTTTTGTTTTCTCTCTCTACCCACCTTGCCCACTCTCTGACTGCTTCCCATCCCAAAGGAGAGATGTGTTTTCATATGGCACTTCTCATCTCTACTCAGCCTTTTTTTGGAGCATGAGTGGCTAGATATGGGGCGATGGGGAACACAAAGGGAAATGCTAAGACACAATGGGTTTTCGTGAGTGGTAAAATGACTGGAGGGTTTGCAGTAGGGTCAGGGAGGAGAAAGGATAAGGAAAGGGGAAGGAGGAGAGAGGGAACAGGGAAAAATCTAGGAGGGGTGGACTAAGATGCTGTAGTTTCAAATATCAGTATTTATGCAAAATACACAAAAATATATGCTAGTACTTTAAAATGGCACCTATTAATGGAAAATTAAAAACCAGTGTTACAGTTAGTAGTAGTGTAAACACATTTTCAACTTTACTGGATAATGTAATATTTCTTTCCCAATTGGCTGTACCAATTTACATTCCCAGCCGAAGTGTGAGAATTACCCATTTTACCACACTCTAGTTAAGGTTTGACGTTTTGTTTGATTTTATCATGTTTACCAGCCTGATAGGTTTGATACAATGTTTCATTGTTGTTTAAAGTTGTAATTCATTCATTGATTATTAGGAGAATAGTGAATACTTGTCCAGTGCATTTTTATAACTTTCATAATTTTTAAAATGAATTTTATTACAAAGGTAGTATAGTTTTATAATATCATTAAAAATGCAAGCAAGCAAAAGTAGAAACTTAACCCATAAGCCGCCACATAAACGTACCTCAATTTGATATATGTATGTGCCAATGAAGCCATCACTACAGTCAAGATAATTAACTTATTCATCAACCTCAAAAGTTTGCTCCTGCCCCTTAATTATTCCTCTCTACCTATTGTTATGGGATCTTTGGGGTGTCAGTTTTCTAGCCAGAAACCTCTGTGACCATGGTGTCTTTCCCCAGGTTCTTGTCCTGCATCCAGGAAGAATGAGGTACACAAAGTGAAGGGTGAGCCTTATTTAGTGTCACAACAGCTCAAAGGAGACCCACAATGGGTAGCTCCTCTCTGTAGGTGTGTCATCCATGGAGTGTTCATTTCTCAGCAGAAAGGAGGCTCTGGAGACAGTAGCCTCTCTCTGCAACTGATTGTCCAGATGTCTGCAGCTCTCAACAGAGAGAGTAGCTCCTCTTTCTGCTGGTCATCCTGTTGTCTCTCTGCCCACTTTGGCCATCCTCTGACTGTCCTGTGCCCTGCTCTGGCTGAGCCCAGGGCTTTTACAGACCTCAGAGGGGAGAAGGGAGGAAGTACATGCCACATAGTCCATGGGCCGCCACTGGCGGACCAGAAGAGGCACCAAGAAGTCCCCACTCTGGTCCGCAGGACCGGCAGCCCAGCCCCCATCCTTCAGGCCCTCCGTGGCCTGAAGGTGGGGCCTTACTGAAGACCCTCCTCCTTCTGCCCAAGAATCAGTCTGCCTCCCACTGCCATTCATGGCCCCAGATTGGCCCCAACCCTTGCTCTGATCTTGGAGCAGGTACCAGGAGCAGAGAGAGGCCAGGCAGTAGGAGCAAACGCCCCCCAGCCTATAGGGATGGGGGTCCTTCCTGGGGGACCCAAGGGTACAAGTGGCAGAGACGACCCAGATCCTGCACCTGGGAGGACAGGCATAGCTGAACCCAGGAGCTCCTACTCTGCCAGCTTGGAAGGGGCGAGACTCCCACTTGTCCCTGGCTCCTGCCTTCTCCATGGAGTGGGAGGCCCAGGTCTGCAGCTGTGGATCAGGCGGCTGCAGCTGCACCAGGCGGGCAGATCCTGCCTGTTCTTGGCACCCCGCAAGAGCACAAGGAGGTTTGGATCCACAGCTGCAGTTTGGGCGGCTGCAGCAGCATTCAGGGAGCTCCCTCCCCAGCTCAGAAGGGGTGGGGCTCCCACCGGCTCCATGGAGTGTGCAGCCCCAGCCGTGCCTCCCTGCTACAGCTGGTGTGATGGCAGCAGCCACTGCCATCACTACCACTTCCCTCCCTCCAATCTCTTGGCAACCAGGGATCTTCCTTGATAGTTGCTTTCAGAGTCTTCTGTGTTGTAAGTGGGTGTTAATGAATCATTCCTTTTATTGCTGAGCAGTATTCCATTGGGTGGTGGTACTACAGTTTATCTCTGCACTCACCTATTAATGGACATTTGTGTTGTTTCCAGCTGTTTAATTGACCACTTGATCTTTTACAGAAGAATACACATGTGTGCCTGTAAATTTTCTCGTATGCAAAATGTTAAACAGGAAATAATCCCTGTTATTATTGTAATCAGTGCCTGGGACAGTATCTGACATGTATAGGTATTCAGTAAGTAGGTGTTAAAGGAATTAGATATATTTTGTCAAAATCTGCAATCTAGTTAGGAAAACAAAGCAAGAAGACCTAAGAAATTAAGGCGCACAGAGCAGGTGAACTGAATGGAAATCAATAATATAATAATATCCATCTTTTACCCAAAGGTCATGACACCCCCGACCTGGCCATCAGCACTTACTTGGAAGTCTCCCTTCTTTCAGTTCAAGGCATCCTAAAGATGATTAAATCACTTTCAAAATCATCCTAAAGATGATTAAATCACTCATCTTTCACTGAAAACAGCCTCTCCACTTTCTTCCTGTTTTGTTCAAATCTTTTCCAAACTACTGAGTTCAAAACCTGAATGATTTTTGTAATGTCCCTCCGTTCACATTTAATTAGTTTCCAAGTTCTGGTTATTCTGCTTCCTAAATGCTCCCACTTTGTTGCCCCTATGACTGCTTTAGTTTAGCTCTAACCATCTCTTAGCTCAGCACTTAGTCATCTATCTTGCCTGGTTGACTTGTTTTCGCCTCCCTAATTCAGCCTCCACATGGTCATCACACACTTTTCTGAAGTGTAATTTTGACCATGCTACTTTGTTGCTTCTATGTCTCCATTTGCTCCTCATTGCTTGTAGGCTAAAATCCAAACTTCCTGGGATAGCACTGAAGATGCTCTATGCTTTTCACGCCTTCTCCCTGACCTCTATCATACAGAAATATTTAACTGCTTGCAGGAACACGAACACACCATGCCGTTTCCCATCTCCATGCCATTGAATAAACCTGTCCATCCATCTTCTGGAATGTCTCGCCAACTTTGTCCAGGAGAAAACTCAGAACTCAGATTTGAAGCCTTCTTTTATCTCCTGCATACATGTACATTTACAAAAAACTCAGTAAAGTTAACCACTCCTCATCTATGCCAAGTGTCTACAACACTGCCTTTGCACTGTGTTGCCAGATCTTCCATGCTAGACTGTGACCACAGCAAGTGGCTTTTTACCCTTGAATCTAGTAACAAGTACAAGAGCAGTTACCTAGTGGGTATTCGGCAATATTTTGGGTGCTCAGTAAATATGAGTAACTCAAATTATGGTACAATAAATATGAATAAATGAACATGTGACTGAAATAATCTGATCATCAAGTTGTAATATCCCAGCCAACATATACCTTTTGTATTTTACTTGTTTCACTTGTCATCACCACCTCAGTCAAAAGCCATTTAACTTTCTGCCTGAATTGTTGCATCAGCTTCCTAACCTATGTCAGTAAATTATCCCTCTTTTCTAAACTATACCAACACAGATTAGCTAGACTAATCTTGGAAGGACTGCTTTAATTATGTTATTTCCACATTAGATTCCACTGCCTGGCTTTCAAAAGCTCTAGCTACTCTAATAATCAAACGTTTTTCTATTGTATAACACAGTCTCCATTTCAGCTAACCCATTCTTCCCACGTGCCCATAGCAAGCTCTGTTCCTTCCAGCTTGTGTTCCAGTGCTCGCATTTATCTTTTTGCCTGAATACCCTTGTCCTCTCTTCCCATCTGTCTGAATTCTACCATTTATGCCTTGCTAAAGTTGGCACCTGCATCATACCTCCTTTCTATCTATATCTATATCTATCTATTTATATCACGTCTCCTTGGAATTTCCGAACTATAGCAATTTGCTATTCAAAGTGAATAGCAGTTACAATGTGTATATTTTCTCTATATATATCGGAATGTATATTTTCTCCCCTACACTACACTAGAATATAAGCTCTACAAAGGTAGAGAATTTTTGTCTATATTTTCTGTAAAGGAAAACCAAGGGCTGAGACACACAATATTTCTTAAATAAGTGAATGAAAGTATGAAATTAACAGTTATACGGTGCTGGTTCAGATAATCCTCATTTCCTCCGAAGAAAAACACTTTGAAGAAAGTATGAATAAACTTGAATTTCTGAATTTTAAAGTATGTGATACTTTAGAGGAAATTTCTTAAGTGGAATCACAAAAACATATTCACTTATCTAAAATGTAGCATTAAAGTTCTGAATTTTAGGACCACTTCTGAAAAGTTGTGATTTCTGTACAAGACAGTGGCAATTAGTCAATCACGTTTTCTGGAATGTTTATGCATTAGTATAAATTGAAATTAACTCAACATAGTTCTATTACAGATGTGGATAAATGGAGCATAAAATGACATGAGAACATTCTACTTGAAGTAAAAAGTAGATTCAGGTTCTTGGATCCAGATTAGTGTGATGACATGTATATTTTGCAAGTCTTTCCAAAACTCCGTGATTTTTAAAAGGAAAAAATTAAAGCTCACTCTGTTGAAGCCCTTTGCTCAAAATTTGACATGTAGCAGATATGTGTTAAATAGTTGAATGGAAGCCATTGGAGAACCATTTTTTTTAGGGGAGGGGGACTTCAGAAGGGCAGTGACATAGCTCCAGTTAAATTTGAGAAAAAAATTATGGTGATTGTCTAGAGAATGATATAGAGAAGACAGAAGTTAGTAAAACCAGGAAGTTCTTTGTTCCTTCATCAAGGTTCATTTATAAAGCACCTACTACTTGGTATATACTTAGGGCTGAGTGAACAACTAAGGTTCTGTTATAAGTATAGCCTGCTGGAAAAAATTTAGATGAACAATTATGATGACCAAATTTAAGAGTGATTGGGGGAAAGGAGTGAACACTTTGGAATCTATTCTGCCAGTAGTGCTGATAGTATGTGGTGAACTGTGTAAAAATTGAGGGCTTGAAGACACGCTCCAGTATTCTGCTTTGAGTGACCGATTTAATAATACAGTTAGAGATAAGAATATGAGAAGGTATGAAAGGAATGATGATGGGGTTGGTTGTGGACATATGAAGTTAGAAGAGTCTATGAAAAATTCCTGTGGAGATAACCAGTATAGAATTATAGATAAGTTCTGTTTCTCAGAGAGATATGAGGGCTGAGGAAGGATGAATTTGGAATTCATCAACAAAAAATAGTTGTTGAAAGCATAAATCCATGTGGAATTTCCCCAGAAGGGTGCTTACCTCAGTGAGATGAAATAAGGGCTGAGGCTGCAGATAAGGACAGCAGAATGTTAAGAGGACAAGAATGACACACAAAGACAGTACATCATGGCCAGATGTGACGTCAAGAAACCAGGAAAAAGTAGTTGTATCACTTAAAATGGTTTCAACTACAAGTAATAGAGAACCTGACCCACCCACTTTTAAACAATACTGTAATTTATCTGCTCTCATAACTGGAATTCCGGAGGTAGACTGGCCTCAAGAGTGGTTGATCCAGGAGCTCAATAACTTCATCAAGAAACCAGTTTCCTTTGTCTCCTTTTGCTCTGCCATCCATGGCTATAAATTTGTCCTATATCTGTTTCTCGTCTGGGGATAGAATGACTAGTAATAGAAGTCAGACTACATTGCTCCCTCATTTAAATTCAGCCAAAGAGGCAGTTTGAATAGGAACCTCTCCTAGAAGAATGAAGAGGAACTTTCCCCAAATCTCCAGCAAAGTGCTCCTTCTGTCCCATTGGCACAAATTTGGTAAACTAACGATTCCCAAAACAATTATTAATTTAGACTAAGAATTAGGCCTCCATCTTCTGGGGCTGAGGATAGATTTAGCTTCTTTTTTTTTTTTTTTTTTTTCTTTTTGAAATGGAGTCTCGCTCTGTCACCCAGGCTGGGGTGCTGTGGCGTGATCTTGGCTCACTGCAACCTCCACCTCTCAGGTTCAAGCGATTCTCTTGCCACAGCCTCCCGAGTAGCTGGGATTACATGTGTGCGCCACCACATCCAGCTGATTTTTGTATTTTTGGCAGAGACAGGGTTTTACCACGTCAGTCAGGCTGGTCTCTAACTCCTGACCTTGTGATCCACCCGCCTCAGCCTCCCAAAGTGCTGGGATTACAGGCGTGAGCCACAGCACCCGGCCAGATTTAGCTTCTTTTGAGGCACCAGTCTTTGCTGGTGAGAGGTGAATACTTGAATAAAAATTAAGATTCTGTGAGGTAAAAGGAAGTGAGATAGTTAATGCATAACCAGACAACAAGGAGCACTACAGAAGCATGAGGTAAGCTTAGGAGGGAGAAAGGTTGAGGAGAAGTTATTAACATTGTCATATACCGAACAGGGGTTAAGAGAAGAATTAAGAAGAGGCGGAAAAATGCCCATGACAGCAGTAATTAGAATGTGACCCCAGAGACACACCAAGGATTCTAATTAAAGTGGATAGAGGGTGACTGTGAGGGGAAAAGTAGATATGAGAAATTGAGTCTAATTTCAAGATTCTGAGTTTTGAGAGAAACGATAAAGATAATAGCTAGAGGGGGAAAATAATGAGAATCAGGGGTTTCTTTTTTGTTTTGTTTTCATGATCATCAATTAAATGTTTCAAAGTTAGTCAGTGATTTCTAACTGGGCTCTGATGAAGGGCCTTTGACCAGTTATATGAACTTAGTCAACTTGTCAAATCTCTTTGACTTCTCATCTTTTTACAGAGAGAAAAAGAAAGCTGTTTTTATCCTATGGAATTGGTGGTTTCAGAAATATTTTTCTTCAGTTTTATTTTATTTTATTTTATTTATACTTTCAACTTTTAGATTCACAAATTACATGTGCAGGTTTGTTATATGAGTAGATTGTGTGATGCTGAGGTTTAGGATATGAATGATCCCATTACCCAGATTGTGAACACAGCACCCAACAGTTAGTTTTTCAACCCTTGCCCCCTCCCTCCTTCCCACCTTGATTAGTCCCTAGTGTCTGTTGTTCCCATCTTTATGTCCACAAGTACTCAATGTTTAGTTCCCACTTATAAGTGAGAGCATGCGGTATTTGGTTTTCTGTTCCTGCAGTAATTCACTTAGGATAATGACCTCCAGCTGGTAAATATATACCATGGAATACTACACAGCCAAAAAAATAATGGAATCATGTCCTTTGCAAAGATACTTTAAAGAAGAGAATATTGTTTATATTTTAGGTATGTGTGTTTAGGAGATATTTTAAATGTTATACGCCATCAAGACTTCAATACATTTGGGAGAAACAGAAAATAAACTAATTTTACTTTCTGCGTCATTGTTTGGTCTTAGCCTAAAATCCATGATTTACAGAGAATGCAAGAAACTTTTAAACTTCAGGTGGAACTGTGCTTTTTCCAAATGTATAGAAAGCATAGTGCCTAATGCATGGTAGAAACTCATCAAATAATTTTTAAGTTATTCTACTTTTCATATTTAAAGATGAAAAATATTAGAGGTTCTCCATCAATCAGATTATAAAATTATTTATACTGGAGAAATTTCTTATACCATATTTTTTATTTGTCAGAGAATTGATTCTAAAAAACAATAAAACTATGCCACAAAAAAAAACTAGTAATATTGAGTGCAGTAAAGCCTGGGTAGCTAAGTCTAACTAGGTACGTTAATTGAAATTACTGGAAAATTTATTCATACATTTAACAAGTGTTCATTGAGCACTTACTATGTGATAGGCATTGTGTGCTAGGCTTCTTGCTCTCATAGAGTATACATTCTAGAGGGAGAGCCAATTAAATAAACCAGTATACACTATGTCAGGGAGATAATTGTCTTGAAGAAGAATAAAATGAGATATTGGGATAGTAGACAATTAGTACAAATGTTTTCATTTTGTATGAGGTGAGCAGGAAGGAAATCTCTGAACAGGGGATGTTGGAGCTGAGACACAGGACATGGAGGATGGCTGGGGGAACTGTGTTCCTGAGAAAGGGGAAATCAAGTGCAGAGTTCCTAACCTGGGGACACAATGGGTATGTTCAACAAACAGCAGCTTAGATTGGGGAGATGGGATGTAGGGAATTGGGGCTCTATGAGTGAGGGGAATCACCTAGGAAATGAGGTCAAGAAATGGGGCATCAGTGTGCCATGTGAGGAAGCAAGGCCTTAGAGACTGTGGAAGGAATTTGGGGACTACTCTAAGAGACATGAGAAGGCATTAGAGGGTTTAGAACAGAGGACTGATTGCATTAAGTTGGTTATTACTCTAACTGCCTTAGGGAGAATAGGCTGTTCTAGGGCAAGTGTGTCTTGGGGAGATAAAGTTCAAACAAATGTAACTTTTTGTTTCCTTGAAATATATAATAAAGTAAAGCTACCTGTTCAGGGAGTTTGTCCAAGTAATAGCCCTGACAGATCTACTATAATAAATAGATGATATTGATTTGTAATTAGCAAAGTAACTATTCATATAGAAATCATTCAGTTGACGCTAGTTGACTAATCACTCCTCATGCAATCTTACTCTTGTATTTGATGAACTTTGTTTTGAAGCCAGTGCAATATGAAGTGCACCATCCCTCAGCAGGGACAAAATTACCACAGATTATTGAGATCAGTCTCCTTAAAATTAATGTTATTATAACATTCTGTTGTAAAGAAAGAATTATATCACAGGTATTTTTGTGGAGCTTTTAGGAACTGTTGGAGTGCTTTAAATTTATAACATTGTGTGTTCCCCTTAAATGTTCATGGTTGGAAAACATCTAATTTTATCCAATATTTAAAAACTTTTTTGGCAGTGAGATTCATAGGGCAGAAGTTACAGAATGATTTCATTTTGGAAAATAAGTGAAAAGTAAAGATAACACATGAGCCCAACAAAATACTCCATTTTCTTGATTTTTTTTTTTTTTTTTTTTTTTTTGGCCAATATCTTTGTCATGAGGGCAGACCATGGTGCATTATTCCACCCCCGCCCCCAGCATTTGCAAACCACCAGTCATTTCCTTAGGGACCTTAACAAACAGAAGCATTGAATTCTCTTCAGTCAGTGGTGCCTCCCACCTGGGAAAAAGACAGCTCTGTAATTGAATCCCAGCATATGCATTGTCATCCCTCCTGCCTGCTCTCCTGGTGCTACAGCAAATTAAAAGATCTCCAAGGCTCAGCCTTGCCTCCCAGCTGCCAGCCCCTGGTAGACATGAGGGAGCCAGCGGGGACCAGGTGGAGCAGTTTTGAGTTGCACTAAACACACGGCACAAGGAGATTGGCCATAACTTCCCAATTGAATATTTATGCCAGCCCCATTTCTCATCTTGCTCTTTGGCACTGAACAGAGTGCTGAGCTCCTGCTGATTTCAGGGGCGCTGCATTGTGTTTGGATCTGCTTTGTGAAGTATTACACCAGATGAGAAATGGGCCCAAGTTCCTATCACTAAGATGACTGGTTGACTTTTTTTCTTTTTTTTTTTTTCCACGGAGACTATCATGTTGTAGTATCAAAAGTTGGGACAGTGAGGGAGTTCCCTGACATCTCCTGACACTGCTGTTCCATGAATCGTACACAGCTTCAACCACTGCTTGCTATGGAGTGGAACTTTAATGGCTCCTATTCAGGGACAGACAAATACACTCTGATTGGTGTATTACTGCATTTTCATCTTTTTTTTTTTTTTTTTAAGGTTTTATTTTTGTTTGCTAAGGTCAGGCACTTATCACAGGGCCCTCTCATCACATTTCACATTCTGATCCCTCGTGGCAGGTGCTAACTTCCTTGCACTCAAACTGAATGGGTTGGGTAACCTCATAAAGATACAGAATGTCTTGGCAGAGAAAGGAAAGGACTACAGAATGCCTGTCTATGGAAGAGTCTCAGTGTTATTTAGTTATTAGTTAGCCCTGTAAACCCGAGAAGATATTTGGAAACCCATCTACACACACCCATTAACTTTTTCTAGGTGGTGGATCACAGACGTAAATTCATGTCCCTGATTCCTAATCCATATTGTTATCTAATAAAAGCACACTCCTTATGTAGATTTCATCATGAAATTTGCTTTAAAAATCATTCTCTTCAATTGTATTTTTGTATAACATAATAAACTATAGATCAGTGAACCATTGAACTTCTTGTGAATTGCTGAGTCTAAAATGAAATTCTCAAATGATTAAATTTAAATACTTAGGAGGCAGTGATAATGAGAAGCCAATGTAAGTTCTGTAGGCAAAAGACATGCCAGAGTAACCTCATAGTCTTTTATGATAGCAGTACCAGAAAGGAAGAAGAAACACATGCATTACACTTAGCACACACAGAATTCAGCAAAGTGCATGCCAGAGGCTCAGATATTTATGAGAAAAAGACAGAAATTAGCTCAATAACTATTCCCGATGAACTGATATAAATCTGGAGGTATACCTCTAGTGCCCTCTTTAAAATCTGCCCTTGGCATTGTGCTTTTCAACATGTTTATTTATTTATTTATTATTATTTTGAGATGGAGTATCACTCTTTCACCAGGCTGGAGTGCAGTGGGGCGATCTCGTCTCACTGCAACCTCTACCTCCCAGGTTCAAGCGATTCTCCTGCCTCAGCCACCCAAGTAGCTGGGACTACAGGCATGTGCCACCACACCCGGCTAATTTTTGTATTTTTAGTAGAGACGTGATTTCACGGTGTTGGCCAGGATGGTCTCCATCTCTTGACCTCATGATCCGCCCACCTCGGCCTCCCAAAGTGCTGCGATTACAGGCGTGAGCCACCGCGCCCAGCCAACATGTTTATTGTGAGGGCATTGAGGACATGCTAAGAAAGTTTGTAGGTGACATAGTAACTTCACTGGGAAAGAGGATATTGAACAGCAGAGTCAGAATCTAACAGACAGGCTGAAACAATGGACTCAAGTCCAACAAGATAGCATTTAGGAGAAACACATGAAAAGCTGTTCACTTGGGCCCAAATAGCAACTGCATGTGTGGTGAGTGACTGGGAGGACACAGGGCTCTCAGGCATCACATAGGACAAAGACTTAGGAATTTTGATGACTGGGTTTAGGCATGAATTAGGACTGCACAGTGTCTGAAGATAAAGCTAATGTACTCTTCAGGCTACACTGACAAGTGAGAGTTGTAATAATCTTGAACTATCTTGGACCACAACTGCATGACTGTGGGGACCACCGTTAAAGAAGAATCCTGGAGATCTTCTTGAAGAAAACGCTAGGAAGATAAAACAGTTTGAGATGGATTAAGTGGACTGAGGGAATTGAAGATGTGCTTCCTGAGAGAGAAAAAGCTCTTGGGCAGGACGGGTCATTGATGTGTGAAAGACTGTTATATGAAAGAAGGTTTAGACTTGACCCATGACAATAGACGAATTTTCTTGAACCAAAGTTCCGGGAAAGCCATGGATAGAAAACTTTCTAGTAGTGTAAGTTATCTGAAAATGGAAGGGCTGCCTCTTAAGAAAATGATTTTCTTGACACTACAGGTTTTCAAATAGGCAAACCAGGCTGTTTTATTGTCTGTGTTTTAGAAGTGATTGTAGTAATAAAATTTATGAAGCATGCACTATAGGCCAATCTTTGGATGCTTTTTTTGTGTGATCTTTGATTCACACACTAGCCTCCCAGAGGATATTATTATCTTCAATTTTGAGACTAAGGTCCCATGACTGGTAAATGAGGAAGAGTTTAAAATTCAGGTTTTAGTTGGCAGTAGAGACTCCTAACACTGCTCTCATAGCCTTAAGCACAATACACTATTTTGCATTTGAGGACATTTTATGTCCCTTCAGAACTGGAAATCCAATCATTTCAATAGGTTACTACCTTTTTTTTTTGTACATTATATCAATGCTTTGCTCTTGTTAGTATGACATTCTAGTATTGGAAAAATCTAGATTTGTTTATCCTCTGAACAGTTTGATCTTTACTGGTAGAGTTTTTTCTTAGAAAAACATTGATATGTTTCTTAGTATAATTGATGGCATTAAATGTTTAGATTGTGGTCTTATGACTATTTCACTACTTACTACAGGAAAATAATTTCCTGCTTCATTAGTGATGGTTTGAACTGATGTGACAGAAACTGAATCCTGTGCCATTCAAATAATGATTGGAGCATCCATTGGATTTTTGTTTATTTCTTTGTTTTCCAATTAAGGGGGGCTTTTAAAAACAAAAATTTAGGGAAATGCTTCTGGTTTTTAGAAGCATTTATTCACATTTCTTGGGGGTGGAGGGAATGGACATGTTTTAAATTTGTTAGAGTCATAGTGAACAAAGGGGAAGAGTTGCAGGTCTCAAGTCTAGAGCTGTAAGCCCTGGAAAGGAAAAATTGTAAAAGTGGCCAGAGAACAGTGTGTTCATGGCTTTACTTGCTGTTACTCCGAGGCCTGAGGTCACCCTGGCAGATGGGTCACTTACACTGCAAGCACTCATGCTGGCCTCGGGGACAGGCATGAGGTCACTGGCACATTGCAAGAACAACTTCCTTTCTTTATGCATACTCCACTTTCCTGGTCCTTGTTAAGGGTCTTCTTCCTCCTGCGGTTCCCATCTGTGCAGCTGACCCCAGTTCTGACTATGTCTGGGGAAATGGGTTGGTGAGGGCCTCCTTCTGGGACTATCTGTCCACCTGATCAGTGACATAGACACTGTGCAGCGGAGAGGAGCCACATCTCCCTGCCCGCCTGCCAGCAGAGTCCCTGGCTCAGGGCTACAAACTGTGACAAGTGGTTTTTGGATCCTAATCTGAAATATGTTGGTTTAACATGACCTGGCATTGTTACCTGATGTTTTTAAATGCCCGTACTTTTTCCAGAACGTGGGAACTGATACACAGCAGTGGCATGCCCTACTAATTTTCATATGATCTAAATTGATCAGGATACTTCATTACTTTTTTTATTCCACAATATCTTTTTCCTCTCTGCCTCTAAAGCACACACTCACGTATGCACACACAGACACAGACACACACAAACATGCATGCACACACACACACACCCCTCACTCACTTGGGAGATCTAACACTGCACATAAAAATATTGAAACTTACAGGCTGGGTGCGGTGGCTGATACCTGTAATCCCAGCACTTTGGGAGGCCGAGGCAGGCAGATCAGGAGGTCAGGAGTTGGAGACCAGCCTGGCCAAGATGGTGAAACCCCATCTCTACTAAAAATATAAAAATTAGCCAGGCATGGTGGCATGTGCCTGTAGTCCCAGCTACTTGGGAAGCTGAGGCAGGAGCATTGCTTGAACTCGGAAGGCAGAGGTTGCAGTGAGCCAAGATCGTGCCATTGCACTCCAGCTCTGGGTGACAGAGCAAGACTCCATCTCAAGGGGGAAAAAAAAGAAAGAAGCTTCCACATGCATTTGCATCAGAGAACTAATCCCATCTCCCTTTACCTAGCCCCTTGCTCTCCTGCCTGGCCTGTGGGAATCTTTGAAGATTCTTTGTATTCTAAGAACTGTCCGAAGAACATAGCAGATGCTCAAGCAGTGTTTGCTGAACTAGACTACATTTGACTCCAAGTAACCAAATGACTTCATCTACATTTTTTTCTATTCCTTTTATTCATTAGCATCCACTAAACATACTCCACTATTCTAGGAATGGGGGAAAATATCCATGAACAATTAGAAAACAGTCCTACCCTGGTGGTGCCTTACACCCTAATTATGTGAATAGAAGCTATTGTTATTCTTACTTTTCAGCTAAGGAGAATTGAGGCTTATGTCACATAGGAAAAAATATTATGAGCAAGTCTTGCCCTTAAAATCATTCTGATGGTCAAATGCACATTTGCTTTTTTGGTGGACTCTTGAGAATGTGGGAAATAGACCCATGTCCACTTTATGCAAAGAGAAAAAGGTGGCATGAGAGTGGGAGTCTTTGAACGTCAAGGATGCTTTTGCATTCCTTGGGTTGTGAACAACTGATGGAGTCAACCTATAAATAAGCAGAACCATGACTCATTACCAGGATCTGTACAGAATGAATCATGGCTTCTGAGTTAGAGTAGACTCTAAAGTGCACAGTTGTAAGGCTTCCCCTTTCTTGGGTTTGAAGAGGATATTTCAAACTATTAGAAAGAAATTCCATCTATGCTACAGAAAAATTGCAGGAAAAAAAGTCCCCAGAAACTAGTTGCATGTCTTTACATTTTTCTTTCTTTTCCAAGTTTTTGTGTTTATGGCTAAGTTCATTTTTTATATTGTCCAGAAAGATGCTAATATTCAAATGGCCTTATGACATAAGGACCACTAACAAGGGGTTGAAATAAACATCCTGGGAAAAAAAGATGACTACCTTTAAATATTATTTACAGTGTAAACTTGGCAGAGCAGATGCTTATACTGACGTTAGTAACCTTTGAAAACTATTCGAAATGTTTTATTTCAGGGATGTGCATTCCGGATTGTGATTTCACAGTGTGAATGAAATAAAGTCACTTAAATTGCTAGAAACAGTGTGAGCTCTGCATCAGATAAATATGAGTTCAAGTTCTGCTGCTGCTACTTTCTATCTGTGTGACCTTGGGACTACTGTGTATCCTCTCTGAGCCTCAATTTCTTCATCTACAAAGTGTGGAAAATAATATGTATATTAATATGTCATTTTAAAGATTAAAGGTGATGGTATATATGAGAAAAACCAAATACAGAATGTGTCATACTGTGTTAGCCCATTTTCATACTGCTGTAAAGAACTGCCCAAGACAGGATTATTTATAAAGGAAAGAGGCTTAATTGACTTACAGTCCCGCATATCTGGGGAAGCTTCAGGAAACTTATAATCACAGCAAAAGGCGAATGGGAAGCAAGGCACCTTCTTCACAAGGTAGCAGGAAGGAGAATGAATGCAAGAGGAACTGCCAAACACTTATGACACCATCAGATCTTGTGAGAACCTACTCACTATCTTGAGAATAGCATGGGGGAGACCATCCCCATGACTCAATTACCTCCACCTTGTCTCTCCCTTGACACATGGGGATTATGAGGATTATGGGGATTACAATTCAAGATGAGATTTGGGTGGGGACACAAAGCCTAAACCATATCACATACAGTATGTATACAGTAAAAACTGGTATCCATTAATCATTTTCTGTTGCTGAAACCTAAGGTAAAATTTATATATTTTACATTCTGTATAGATTGGAATTAAAAAGAATCTGAAGTGTCACAATTAAATTAATCACAAAGCATATAAAAGGAAATACGGGAATATTTTCGCCATATTCTTAGTAGTAATAGTGTATCTCTGTTCTCTGAAGACTCTTAGTTGCGAGAAACATTGACCCACCTAAATGAATTCAAGTGTAAGTAACTAAATTGTAAATATCTAGATAATTGCATGTTGGTTTCCTGTGGACTGGAATGTGAAATGCCAAGGTTATTTTTATTTTGAGGTTTTTGTTTTTCAGGGGCAACATTTTCTGTTTCTTCTTTGTGGTGTGTGCGCCATCCTTTTATTCCTGACCAGTGTTCCTTCTTTACTCATCTTGTATGTGGTCCAGATTGGCTATGAGCCCCTACACTACTTTGTGGCTTCAGTGATATCATTGAGCACATACCTCCCCCAGGATCCCTTATTTGAATTTGTCAAAATCCAGCTAAGAATTTCTGAGGACGTTTTCTAGAATCTTTAAGTTTACATTAATTTCTATCTGTTCCACTTTATGGACACTTACTATACTTTAAATTTCTATTCACAGGACCCTGCTTTGTCATTTAGATGGTAAACTCCTTGAGGGTAGGGTCATGTTTTCTTCACTTAGCAATCCTAACATCTGTGACACTGCTTTACATGTAATAAGCAACCATTAATTTGTTTGATCATTTAAATTAAAAGTCTTTGGGTTGGGCGAGTCTAGTAGAAGATAATGACATCACGAGCATTTAGCGTTTACTGTAATTAAGTCTGTCATCGGGGTGTGCTACAGATACTACTTGGTACTGTTTTTGAGCTCATCTTTGTTCTTGGATTTCACCTCTTTTTCTTCTGTTTGTTCCATGGTTGGCAAATCTTCTGATTCCTGACTGCCATTTAAACTCATTTCTCCCAGTTTTTCACACTTAAATTCACCTTGTCACACTCACATGCTTGATTTCACAGCTGTTTCTAAGATGGTTATGGCTTACACACAATTTCAGTCATTCATTTATTACTCAAATGTTTCTTGAGAAACTACTTTTTCAGGCAGCTTTGCAGGCAATAAGGATATAGCAGTGAATCTTCAATAGATTCACTGGAATGAAATAATACAAATTAAAATCAGCAAAGGAAAAAGGCATATGGGGCAGAGTTCAGGAGAAACTGAGAGTTCATTTCCAGTTGTCTTCTGTCCAGAGTTGTACAAATAGCGCTTATTTGTCCCTGCAGCAATGCGTGACAGTACATGCAGAGTGTTGCCAACGGCGGATGCTCATCCAAGCCTTAGTGCCCAGGGGTCACTATTGTTGGAGGTCAGTTATATAAACATGTCTGACCACCCATGTGGCTGATCTTCATTACTGTTTTTAGCCCCTTCAGAAGTCAGACTGATTCTGCGTGTCCCAAAGCCCCCACCAAGAATCACATTGTTAGCATCATTGTTAACATAGAGTGTCTGGTGTGGTCCAGGGCTCCAGCTAAACACAGGTACTCTTATAAGTTAAGATATTCCAAGGGCTTAAAGGTTATCTCCCAGGAATTGGTCAAGGGACAAGCCTTTCTTTTGAATGTGCTGAGTTTGGACGATTCACTTTTTACTGCACAAGGGCTAACCTCACTTACTTTCTTTCTTCTCTCAAGGACCAAGCCCTGTGCTATCTAAACAATTGTTTCCAATGTTGTTTCCTTAGTTTTAGTTTTATAGTGGCAATATTAGGTCCCAGTTACTCTATCATAGACAGGAGTTATAGTCAAGTAATCTGAAAAACTCTTTATAAAATGTTATTTCATTCTTATTACTTCCTTTCTATGCTTTTGAATATATTCTATAATGTGCCTGTATAAAAATGTACATAATTCGTTAGCATATATAAATGACACCTAAATAAATATGTACACATATTTGAGGTGCTTACTTTTTTTATTCAATTAACAATCTAGTAGTTTGGAAGCTACTGAGTTTGACAACTGTTTATTTGCATCTTTTAATAGGAAGGGCACTTCAGGAGTTAACAAAGATAAATGAAAAAGAATCATGTTATCACAGGCATCCTGTGGCAGCTTTTGTTTTTCATTTGTTTTCTAGAAAAACGTGTACACAAATGACAATAAATTAAGACAGAGTATGAAAAGTGCTGCAGAGAAAGGTAAAAATAATATAACAAAAGTATGACAGTATGACCAGGTCACTTCTGGTTTTGAGGACCAGAAAAAGCTTCATGGAGAAGGTAGCATTTCTGAGGTATTTAAACATTGATTAAGATGGTTTTCAGGAGCTATCAGACAAGAAAGATGCTGTACAAGCTAAAATTGTGAAGGGGAAATTGTGACAATAGTAAAATAATCATTTTTTATACAGGAAACTGTATAATGGGTGATTACTTGAAGATAAAGCTGAATGGAGAGCTATGAATGTCTGGGTAAGGCATTGGGACAGGATAGTACTCCTTATATTTGTAAAGAGAAGACATATAATAAGAGCTAAGTTTGGATTTCTCGGAAATCAGATGTAACTTTATTTTTGTTTCCCTCTATGCATTTCTTATGATTGACTTTAACAAAGCATTCTCTTATTTTCAGAATTTGACTATGATGTGTTTAGCTGTGCTTTTTCTTTTTCCTGTTTGATGTTCATGGTGATGTGAGGCTCTTGGGTTGATGTTTTTCATCAGATTTGGGAAAATTTTGGCCATTACTTATTCCAATATTATTCTGTATCATTCTCTTTCTCCTGGTTTTTTTTTTTTTTTTTTTTTTTTTGATAATATTACACAGGTTACTTATATTCAATTCAGTTGCCACTCCCACTTTTTTCCTCCGTGCTTCAGTTTGGATAATTTGCATTGGCCTAGCTTCAGATATCCTGGTCCTTTCTTTTGCAATGTCCAATATGCTGTTAAGTCCACTCAAATAATACTTATGTAATGTATTGTTATTTTCATTCTAAAAATTTTATTTAGTTCTTAAGAGTTTCCATTTCTTCTCCATATGCAATATAGAGATACATACTGTTATAAATAAAGTTTCAGTGCCACAAAAGAAATAGCACTCAAATATAAAATTTTCTTTTTAATTCTCAGCAAGGCAATGTAATGTACTTCTGTTGGAGGGTGCGCCCTTACAGATGGAGCAATGGTGAGCGCACACCTGGACAAGAGAGGAAAAGGGGTTCTTATCCCTGACACATGTAGCCCCTGCTGCTGTGTCTTTCCCCTATTGGCTAGGGTTAGATGGCTAAACTAATTCCGATTGGCTAATTTAAAGAGAGTGACAGGTTGAGTTGTCTGGTGGGAAAAAATGGTCATGCAGGGTGGAGAATGAGTCAGGGCAGAGGAGGTAGCAGGTAATTTGAATGAGTCAGGGTGGAATATGTGATTGAAATGTGTCAGGGTGGAGCAGGTAATCGAAAAAGGTTGCCTTATGAGGAAGTTACGTTTAAAAGTAGAAGGCAAAGAATTGAACATACTGACATATTGATTCTTTGAAAAGAAATTTAGAACTCATATCTAACAATACATATATATTTATATATATTATATACATATATGTATCAATTTGTATATGACAGATGTATATATGGCAGATATGTATATATTAATACTTATATATGGCATATAGACATTTATATACCTTGTGTGTGTATCTTTTCCTATAAGTTACTTAATATATTCACATTAGTTTAAAATCCTTATCTGCTAGTTTCAACACTTGGGTCATATACAGGTCTGCTTTTATTTACTGTGTTTTCTGTCCACTAGGAGTCATATTTTTCTGCTTTTTGTTAGGTCACAAAATATTTATAATGTTCTGAACATTATATACAATAAATCGATAGAGATTGAAGCATTATATTTCTTTTGTGTTTTATTTCCCCCAAAAGTGGTAGTTCTTTCCTCTGGCAGTTAAGGTGAGGATCTGTTCATTGAGACCCTTCCTAAAGTTGTTGAGCTTCACTGGAGCTGGACTATGATTAGCCCAACTTCCATCCCTCTGAAAAATCACTGCTTTGATATTTCAATATTTGAACTAGAGAGGCATTGACTGAAGTTATAATATTTTAGTTAATATTTTTATTTAGTACTGGCAAGGTCCTTATACATGTAACTTTGGTAAATTCACTCATTAGTTCTAGTAGTTTGGGGATTTGGGGGATGAATGGCCCAGAATTTTTTCTATAAACCATTAAATCATTTGTGAATTAAAGTTTCTTCTTTCTAAACTTTGCTTATTTTATTTCTTTATTTTTGTCTGGTATTGGCTAAATTGCTAGTAGAATATTGTGGTGAAGTAGGAAAAGCAGATGTCTTTGACTTGCTACCGAAATAATTCAGTATTTCATCATTGAATATGATATAAGCTATAGATTTTTCAAGAGTGCTTTTATCAGACGGAGGAAAAACACTTCTTTTCTTAGTTTGCCAAGAGTTTGTATCATGAATGGATGATGAATATTGTCAAATTTTTTTTGCACTCATGGAAATAATATTATGTTAATATATTGAATTACATTGATTTCCACATGTGAAATCAGCTTTACATTACTGGCATAAAGCACACTTGGTCATGATTTTTTTCTATTGCTGGGTTTGATTTGAGAATATTTTAAATATTTTCTCATTATAAAAAATATATATCCATATTTTCTTTTCTTAAAATTGTCCCTTTCTGGTTTTGGGGTCAGGGTAATTCTCGTCTCCTACTATGGAATGAAAAGTGTTTCCTTCTATTTTTTCTGAAAGAATTTGTAAAAAAAAAATTGTTATTTTTAAAATTTTTAAAAAATAATAGTAGCAAAAAAGTTTGCTAGTATTTATTAATTGAACCATATGACCCTAGAGGTTTTTTTGATAAATATTTAATTATGAATTCAGTTTTTTAATCAATGCAGGACTATTTACATTTTCTATTTTAATTGGATCAAATTTTATAAATGTATCTTTCAGGAAATTCACTGATTTTGTGTGTCTTTGAATTAATTGGCATAATATTGTTTATAATACTTCCTTATTACCCTTTTAAAATCATCAGTATCTCTCATGATCATCTTTTGGATATGTAAATTTTCTCTATTGTTCACAAATATTGTTTCAATTATTTCTACTCTTTATTGTTTCCTTCTACTTACCTTCTGTTTAATTTCCTTTTCTTCCTCTAGTTTCTTAAAGTGGTCACAGATTTTAAATCCTTCTTTTCTAATATAACTATTTAAAGATATAAACTTCTCATTAATCACTACCTTATTTGCACACCACAGTTTGATTTGATATCTTTTCATTATGATTTTGTTCTAAATATTTATTATATTTACTTGTGTTTTTTTTCTTTGGTTCACAAATTATTTAGAAGTGCAGTGTTTAATTTTCAAATGTTGGGGATTTTTTATATATCTTATTAGCATTGCTTTCTAAATTAATTCATTGTGGTCGGATATATACCCTGTAACATTTCAACTTTAAAATCTATCAATATTTACTTTATAGCCCAGCTATAGCCCAGGTCTATCCTTTTGGTAGCTGTTGCATATGCACTTGAAAATAGTGTGCATTTTTTCATTACTGGGTATTAGTGTCCTGGAACTATCAGTTAGGTCACATTGGTGATAACGCTTTCCAAATCTTATGTGTATATTTTTTAAAATTTATTTTTGTCTACTTTTCTTCTGTTGGTTACTGTGAAAAGTGTGTCATAAAAGCTCCAACTATGATCATAGACTTATCTGTTTCTTCCTTTAATTCTGTCAGTTTCTGCATCATGTATTCTGTAACTCTGCTTGTAGGCATATGTTATGTCTTCTTGAATAATTTATTGTTTTTCATCATTTTCCAATTCCTTTCTTTATATTTGCTAATAGTCTTCATCTTGAGGCCTGTTTTATGTGATGTAATATTAGCTTGAACATCTTTCTTATGTTAATTATCTGTGTGGTATGTCATTTTCCATTCTTTGACCCTCCACCTATTTGGGCCTTAATCACTTTTCAGGTTCCCAGGATGCAGATGCTGAAGTATTTCCTGCAGGAGTTTATTTGGGTCGTGCTGTCAGTATTAGTTCCTTTTGAGGGGTATGAAAGAAGCAGGGCTGGATTAAGAGACATTGATCTGTAGTACCATTGCAACAAAGGTCTCAGCTAGTCTTATGAGAGGCCCTAGACTATGGTGACCCTTAGGGTAGGAGGGAATAGTCATTTTACTCCTCCATTGACCAGTCAGTAGATGAGGGCTGCCCTCAAAAAGAGTGTGCTCTTGGGCACAGTGACCTTCTTTAGTTGAGGGCAAGTTTTAGGAAGGAACTCAGTTGAAAGCTGCCAGTTGGTAACACTCTGAGCAGCTATGGGAATGAGTTCTTCAGGATGTCTGGGCGGTGTACCATAGTAGCACAATATGCTGATATTTAAAGTGCTTCTCTCGTAGATCCTCTGTAGTTAGGTCTTGGTTGTATAATCTAATCTGACCATAGTTGGCTGTTCATTGGAGTGTTTAGTTCACTGATATTTAGTGTAATCATCAATGTGTTTGAGTTCGAGTGTGCCATCTTGCTTTGTGTTTTCCATTTTTTCATATATATTATTTGTTTCCTTCCGTTTTTTTGGCTTAGGGTTAATTGAATTCTTTAAAATGCTATTTTAATCGTTCTGTTGGCTTTTTGTTATACCTCATGGTATTTTTCTTAACATTTAACGCTAGGGATTACTGCATGTACCCTAAACTTAACCTCTTATCCAAATTTAATATAACACCTCATGCCAAATGAAGGAACCTCGAAAAATATAATTTAACCTCACTTTTTGCTATTGTTATCACATATTACATCTATATTATAAGTCCCTGTATATAATGCAATTATTTTGGCTTCAATAGGCTGTCTTTCATGAATTAAGAGAAAAATAAAAGATAATCTCTTATCTTTACCTATATATTTACATTTATGTTATTCTGAATTCTTTCCTGTAGGTTTGAGTTTTCGTCTGGTATCTTTTCTTTGATCTGAAGGTCTTCCTTTAGTATTTGTTATAGTTCAGGTTGTTGGCGAGAAATTCTCTCAACTTTTATTTATCTATCTTGTATGTTTCTTTCTTTCATGAAAGCTTGTGTAGCTTCTTTGGGCTACTGCACAGTTCTTTTTCCTGGTTTCCTTTTCTTTTTTTCTTTTTCCTTTTTTTTTTTTTTTTTTTTTCCGTGATGGAGTCTGGCTCTGTGGCCCAGGCTGGAGTGCAGTGGCACGATCTCCGCTCACTGCAAGCTCCCCCTCCCGGGTTTACGCCACTCTTCTGCCTCAGCCTCCGGAGTAGCTGGGACGACAGGCGCCCGCCACCAAGCCCGGCTAATTTTTTTTTTTTTTTTTTTCATATTTTTAGTAGAGACGGGGTTTCACCATGTTAGCCAGGATGGTCTGGATTTCCTAACCTCGTGATGTACCCGCCTCGGCCTCCCTAAGTGCTGGGATTACAGGCGTGAACCACCGCGCCCGGCCTCTAGTTTCTTTTTCAAAAGATGGTCAGCCCTTCAAGAATCACAGTTTTATTTTATCCCCATTGTAGCACAATCCCTGGAGCAAACATAAGTCAAAGCTCTATTCCTGAATTTATACCAAAAGTGTTACAAAACCAGCTCTCAGGACTTGGGCTCATTTTTCGGCTCCCTGGGTCAACAAGGTCAGCTGGAAGCTTCCGTTTAATTTTGAGTTCACACTTTATTTCTAGCTACTGATTTCTTCATTATTGGTGGCAGGGATTGCCAAATTTGGGGAATTAAACATTTTCGGCTCTCTAGTATGTAGCTAAGGTGATCAGTTTAGGAGGGTGAGTATGTGTATCAGCTTAAATTGCCAAGATGACAGAATTTGCATTTTTTCTTACAGTATTATATGGAACAGTCATAGGATTATTTTTTGTTATTTCTATATGTTAGTAATAACATAATATGTTTTATTTTTATGTTAGTAATGTGTTTTCCATATTATGTTATATTATTACAAACAGGTTATGAGGCTTAACCTACTATGGAAGCTTTTCTTATTTATTTATGCATTTGTTTGTATGTATGTTTGTTTCTAATGAACTGGCATGTTCATCTGGTTGACTAAGTCTTAGATACTGGTTTTAATTATTACCATGAGATCACGTGGTCAATAGAATAATATTTGTAGTCTATTAAAAAATAACTGCTGCAATTTCAACTCTTCTCTGCTGCTTGCTGCTCTACCAGGTCTATGGACATGCAGGACCTAGCAAGTCCTCATACTCTTGTTGGAGGTGGTGATACTGCAGGTAGCTCCAAACTGGAAAAATCTAATCTCAGCAGCACATCAGTTACTACAAATGGGACAGGAGGTAAGTGTACTACTCTGAAGAAACCCAGAATCACATTTCAGTGTTTGCTTTAATTTTACTTCTTAGGGATCTGCTAATAAATAAATATCTTCTTATCAATAACACAAATCAGCATTATATCCAAAGTATATATAATTAACATTGATTGTTTTGATGATTTTCTTGAAATTTTTGCTCCTCCTCTATAGCTGGGAACTTTCACAGAGAATAGATAGCATTGAGCAACATTTCAAGGGCCTTGAGCAAGGCTTTCTTTTTATATTTGCCCTTGTAAATATTCCACAGAATTTAGAAATTGAGGCCAAAGGATTTCCACCCTGGTGTTAGCAAAAATTTCTCTATGTGTTGTGTGTGTGTACACACAACTTTTTGGTTTTGTTTTGAATTATAAAGAAAGGTTACCTCAACATTTTTCTTAAAAATGTTTTTTCTTATAAGTGCTTTATTAAAAAAAACACATGATTTTGGAAATACAAAAATACTAATATCTGCTGCATTTTCTTTTCAAACAGAATAACACCTAACATTTATTTAAAAAGGAATTGCTTTTTTTTTTCAGATAATTTCTCTTTCTATTAGCCCATAATTATGCCACAGCATATGGCAACAATAATAGCTATTACTTCAGATATTCTGCTTTATTATTTTTATAAAATGTATTCAACTTGTCAGAAAATGTGATCCAATTTTTGTATCAGAATGTATATTTATAGAGAGATTATGTACACACTTATATATAGACTGTATTTTAAATTATTTACAATTTGAAATTTTGTAGATCCATCTAGCCAATAAATTTAGAATTATATGACATTTAATTTGTAAAAACTATATTGTCAGATATTAGCATTTGCCACATCATATTTTCTTTTAAATTTTAAATAAATATCTATGAAATTGATACACCTCTTCCCATTTATTTTAGAATAACGATGCCATCTAAAATTTTCTTTGTAAGGTTGTGTGCATTGCAACTTATCTGTATTTAATAATGTTTTACACCAATTCCCTTGTAGATTAACATTTTCCTTGTTTATGATGTTTATTTGTCTCTAAACATGCATCTGTAATTTCACCTAATTATGCAGTTGCAAATGTATAGAATATTTAGTGATGAAAACTGGAGGAAGGTACATTTAAACCTTAAATTGGGTACAAATAATACAATTTAAAAACTCAAGCACTCTAGAACCAGACTGGTGATGCATATATTTGAACTGAAACAAACCTGATAAACTAAAATGTTAAATTCATACAGTATAGTTACAATTTTGGCTAAAAGTTCAGAAACCAGTGCAAGCATTAAAGATTATTCATATCAGGAGGCATTCAGACAATGAACTTTTATACTGTTCCTGTTCTTAGGGGACAACATGACTGTTTTAAACACAGCAGACTGGTTGCTGAGTTGCAACACGCCCTCTTCTGCAACAAGTATGAGAGATGCTGGTACACTGCATGTGTTTGGGTGTGTGGATTTGCCCCCTGGATTGCTGTCTGTTGCCGTGTCTATGTTTGCATCTCTTTTCTGTGTTCAGTACTGAAAAAGGAAAAATGAACATGCCTTTTAGTTGTTTATTGACAGCAGTTGGTTATGATTTTTTATTAATTTATATTCTTAGATTTTTTTTTAGGTCAGTAGTATTCTTTTCTTAAATATTACATAATTTCACCTAAATGATGCATATATTAGTTTTCTCACTATTTATCAGTTTTATTACATGATTAATTTTGCCCAACAACTGCCATGTCAAATAGAGCAATTGAAGCAGAGTGGCCATGCATATAAACTTAATCACCTTCGTAATCCATAGACTTTCATAATTTAAATTAAATTCTTAATAAAGCAAAAGATATTTTCTACTTTACAGATTTTGGGAATTATTCCAATGTATATAAAGTAACATTAATAATCAGTATCCCCTCACATTAAAAATTGTCAGTGGTGAAAGCCATACATTTAAAATTAGAAATTAATACTAGCTTTTTAATTTTTTTGTACTTTGGATACTAACTACGTTCATACTTACACACATATTAACAAACTTTCTCTTAAATTAAATGCTAACTTGCTAAAAAAATCAAATACAACAAAGCCATCACATTTTTGTGGCACCACCCAGTTGTAGAATCAAAAAGGAGCTCATGCCTGTTGGAAATGTGCATCACAAACAAACAGAGTAGGCACAGTTTGGCTGGACCTTGCTCTATCTCTGACTAAATTAGAATATATGATCAGTGAAGAAAAAGTACTTCAGTATGCTCATTATTTGTATTTGTATAGTTTTAGTTTTAATTTTTTCATTTTATACTTAAATATACTTTTCATACTTAAAAATATGTTGCTAGAATTTAGATACTGTTAATTCTATAGCACGGTCTTTTTTTGTAAAGGGCCAGATAGTAAATATTTTAGCTTTGTAGGTCACATGTCTGTGTTTCAGCTGCTCAGCTCTGCCATCATAGTGCAAAAGCAACCATAGAAAATATGTAAATGAATAAGCGTGGCTATGTTCCAGTAAAACCTTGTGAGCCCTAAAATTTAAATTTCATATAATTTTCATGTGTCATGAAATATTATCATTTTGACAACATTTTAAACATTTAATATGTAAAAAAATGTTCTTAGCTTACTGGCTGTGGTCTGTTCTCAAATAGTGTTTAATGCAAGCAACATTATAATAGTGAATATGTGCAATAAATAGTAATTTACCTCTAATCTCAACCAGAAACATTTTTCTAAGTGGTAAGCATCAAATTTTCCTGGTTCTTAATGTCAGTGTTAAAACTCGTGAGGCCATGGGAGAAAAACAAGGAGTTGTGTTGTCAGGGCCGCCATGGATCTGGATCTTAGCACTACCCTTACTGGCTGTGTCACCTTGAACAAGTTACTTAAGCTCTCTGAGCTTCAATTCCTTTCTCTAAAAGGATGATAATAATACTTCTTGACACGACTTTTGTCTTAGATAATGTATATAAATTGCTTAGTAATGAATATCAGTATATCTTCCTTTCTTTGATTAGTAATGCAATAATAGGCAAAAACTTTTTAAGGGAAATGAAAATATGCATTGTGTTAACAGACTCTCCATTTGGTCAGATAAATTTATTTGCATTTAGAAATGTGTAAACTGGGCTAAAGAAAGCAAACTTTTGATAACAAAATGTTAAACTTTGATTATTAATAATATAGTCCTGGTAGCATATTATATGAAACTTTTAATGAATTTCAGTGACTTTTTTTTTTCTTTTGAAATGGAGTCTCACTCTGTAGCCCAGGCTGGAGTTCAGTGGCACGATCTCTGCTCACTGAAAGTTCCATCTCCCAGGTTCACCCCATTCTCCTGCTCAGCCTCCAGAGTAGCAGGGACTACAGGCACCCACCACCACGCACAGCTAATTTCTTATATTTTTAGTAAAGATGAGGTTTCACCGTGTTAGCCAGGATGGTCTTGATCTCCTTGACCTTGTGATACACCCACCTCAGCCTCCCAAAGTGCTGGGTTTGCCGGCGTGAGCCACCATGCCCAGCTGAATGTCAATGACCTTTTATGGTGGGCGTTTGTGACACAGACTAAGCATTTGTTGTGTGATCTCTTCTATTAAGAATTAACTGTTTTATTTTCAATTCTTGGTTTTTATTGTTGGAATTGGAGCACTTCATAAAATTATAATAAAACAAAAGGCAAAAGAAAAGAACTAATTTAATAGCTTTTCAAGATCATTCCAATAACTTGAGATGTTCAAAAAGATTATTTATTTATTTCTTTATTTATTTAAGACAGAGTCTCACTCTGTCTACTAGGCTGGAGTGCAGTGGCGCCATCTCGCCTCACCGCAACTTCCGCCTCCCAAGTTCAAGTGATTCTCCTGCCTCAGCCTCATGAGTAGCTGGGACTACAGATACACACCACCACGCCCACCAGGATAATTTTTGTACTTTACTTAGTAGAGGCTGGGTTTCACCATGTTGCCCAGGCTGGTCATGAACTCCTGACCTCAGGTGATCTGACTACCTAGGCCTCCCAAAGTGTTGGGATTACAGGCGTGGGCCACCACACCTGGCCTAATTTTTTTTAATTGACATAAGTTGATAGTATCACCTTTAGATTTTATCATACTATATTGGTGCTCTTTAAGTATGTTGCAATATTCTTGAAAGTAATTTAAGGTGTTTGCCTACCTTAATCCTTATTATATATTACATCTGCAGATTTATATGGAATATAGATTTTCCTTTGAAATTTTTAGCACTTGTAAAATTATTAAAGTGTAAAATATGAAGATAGCATAAATGCAAGCTTACCTTAGCAAATAAAGCAGAGGTCAGGCCTTGTGAGCTGTCTGCTCTCTGTTGTCGCTATTTAGCTCTGCTATTGTTGCACAAAAGCAGCCATACACAATACCTACACAAATTAACATGATTGTATTTAAATAACTTGACTTTTGAACACAGAATTTGAATTTCATTAAAATATTCATGTAACAAAATATTCTCCTTTTGATGTTTTTCAGTCATTTAAAAAGGTAAAAACCATTCTTAGCTTAAAACCATACAGAAACAGACCATGAGTCAGATTTGGTACAACTCCTGATATAGATCTATATGCATATACATAAGTTATGTTGTACATATAAGAGTGCATGCCAATCATATGAACCTTTACTTCCAGATATAGGTAATTCCAGATTCTAATTTGCTGAATGGTGTCAGGATTCATGATGAACTACACTTTATATACAAAAATACTTAGATCTATTGGGAGGGCTAGGGCAGGATCTAAAAGAGTAAATTTTCACTTTCTCACTTAATTGAAGTGTATCAAGTTCCTATTATATGCCAAGTTCTATGCTAGGAAATGGGAACCCAGTGACCTAAAGAACACGATACCAGCCATCCAGGAACCAAAAGTCTAGCAGAGGGAAGCAGACATGAAAATAATGAATGCCATAATGTGTTCAAGGTGGATGAACAGTGGAGGGAGGGAATATTTGATTCTACATGGAGATTAAGAAATGACTTCAAAGGAAAGGTTTGGGGGAATAGAAATCAGACATTCTGATCAGCTTTATTTTTTTTCTATATTTGAAATAAATATAGAAAAGAATCTTCTAGAATTTTTACTGTAGAGACGATTGACTCACATGTAATGAATTCGTATTTGTGCAGTAGAGCTACCTACTGCTGTGGGTCGGCTCTTTGTAGAGATTTTTTTTTAGAATAAAAGTCATAAATGTCCTCATCAAATTATTTTACAAAATTAAATACTTTATGGGTAGTTAGGAATGAAAGACACTTGGTAATCATAGGTTTCTGAATGAATATATTGATTCAAACAAGCATAAATCATAGGCTATACTGATTATTAAAACCAGTAGGCGATACTTTTACTGCTTCCCTGCAGTGTTGTAAATTGTAACTTTCCTGATCTAACTTTCTGAAATTCTTTGTAGAAACTAGGCTGTCAAAAGCCTCTGTATGTGCTTTTTGGGGTTCAGAAAGAAGTGTATGTGGAATTACATATATGTAGTTTTTTAAATGGACACCTTAAACTGGTGCACACACACCTTAATCTGTGTTTAAACTACACTGATTTATGAAGATGAAATGTAAGTGTAAGTTATGTGGGTTAGAGGATGAAGCCTGAATTGCAACAAATGAATATGAACTTTGAGTTATGATAATAAAACAGACTTTCTCTAAAAGTAATTAATCAACATTAATGTTGTACTTAAATTCTAAAGACAATTTAAGGGGACAAGAGTAAGATTGCTTTAAAAATAAGTGTATGGCAGTAGGGATGAAGGTTGGGATGTGAAGACAGGAAATCTGTGACTTAGTAGCCATTACTGATACCTGACAATAATTATGTATGACCTTAATTCAGTCTATACGTAAGAACTATTTTTCAAGCTAAAAAAATGGAAAAGCCAATCATGTGTATTTATTTATTTTTACTATTTGGCTCTGTCAAAAACATCCAAGTTGCAAGTAGCTAACTAATGGGGAGCTGGGCCTGACAATACAAGAATTTCTTAACAGTTCTGGACAAAGTGCTATAGAAAGTAATTTTATGCCACTTTTAGCAAAATGAGCTCTGACTCCCTTACTTTGAAGATATAGAATAATAATCCCACAAAACTCCTCAACCTAAGACATTAAAATATCAGTTTCCTTTGAAATCAAAACATTTTGTGTGTAAGCTTGCATTTGGTTAAGAAATATGGTGCTTGTCTTCTGTAGAAGGATTTTGCTTCCATCTTATTGCGTGTAATGAATTTGGATGCTGTCCTGAAAATAAATTAAAAGCCCTGTTTAAACATCATGTTAATTTAAGAAAAACAAAATATAGCTTAAAAATACATTTGAACAGTCAAGGAATAGACACTGATAATTATTTGGAATAAGGATTTTTACAAGTTAATAGTAATAGGACTACTAATTTTTATCTTACTAATGAACATGTCTTACTTATTAGTAATTTGTCTTACTAATGAACATTTTTCCAATAGTGTCTTGCATATATTTAATGAAAAGCTAAGTTTCCTGCCACTGGAAAAGTATATAGTAGATGTAATTTCAAGTGCAGAAACAAAAGCAAGATAAAAGAAAATAGCGTACATTTCAAATGTATTTGTAGCTTCAGTGAAAATAACGTGTTTTCCAAGCTTTATCTATAATTATTTTATAATGTTTATACTAGTTTACTGTTACATAAATATCAAGATAATATTTCTTTGTATTCTAACATGTTTTAATAAATCAGCTAATAATATAAGGAGTGTCTATTCACTTCTCTGAGCTTTCTACTGCTGAAAAAATAGTTATTTCTTATTACCTAATATTACTGCATTTTATTTAGAAAAATCAAAATAACTTTGGGACTTACTTCGAGCTCGAGAGGTGCTTGTTGGTGCTCATTTAATGTGAGTGCAGTTTATTTTCTGTGACAGAATAAATGTTTTATTTCCACTCTTCCCTTTTGTTCTACCCTTACTTGCATAGGAAAAACAGTTTTACATTGGCATGCACCACTTCCCCCAAATGTTAGCATCCATTTTGTTGAATTATTACTTTAAAATTCAGGCATTTTAGTAAAGCTAATACATCGTGCTTTTTACTCCTCTCTTCATATACTTTCCCAGGGATGCCTTTTCTCAGTAAAAGGAACCTCTTTGTCTATCTTTGACTAAGGGCAAACCTTTAAAATTTTAATGAGAGATGTTTCCAGTATAACGAATTAGACCAAAAACTCGCTCTCTCCTTCCTCTTCTTTCTCCTCTTGACCTCCCTAAACTTTCAAATTAAAGAAATTATAATCAAAACCAATACTAAGCTTTTGAAATCAGGTCTAAGAGTTGAAATTCAAAGTAGCAAAACTAATCTTCATGTCTGGCTTCTAGACGAGTTTTGTTAGACACAGCTCTCATTCTACCACCTCCATTCACAAGTAAAATCTGTGTTACTATTACTATAATGAAGCTACTTTTGCAAATACTGTTCATAGATATAGATATGCATACATAGGAATTTCGCTGCAAGTAGAAGTCAGAAGCTCTGATAAACTGTTTCTTAGTTTTGTTGAAGGCTTTGGGCCATGCCTTTTTGTCATAAATGTTAGAAGTCAAATGTGAACATTGCATGAGATGGAGTAGCCTTTATACCCATCTAGATTATACTCTGCATTATCTTCATACAGACAAAAGGAATTCTTGATGAGCTAATGTCACCTGAGAGGCAGTATGGTTTAGAGTTTGGATTCTGAACACGCACCACTTGGTCTCAAATTCTAGCTCTTACAAGCTTTGTGACTGGGAAAGTTATTTAACCATTTTGTGCCTCAGTTTCCTTATCTGAAAAATGAAGATGATGATATTATCTACTGACTGTTGAGAGCAGTAAATCAGTTAATAGGTGTAAAGGGCAAGAGCAACGCCTGGAATGTATCAAGTGCCTTTTAAGGGTGTGCTGTTACTGTTACCTAATTTCAAATTTGCTACTTCTTGTTGTCTTTTAAAATATCCCATGAGGAAGAAATGGGAAACATGCCTTAGTGTCCTATTCCAGTATTGTGCAGTTTTTATTTTTAATGAAGTATTTTTAATTATTCTATCTAGGAGATAACTGCATTCTCATTATGCTTTGGGCCTTTGAGAAGAGGCACTGTCATGAGCATAAGCCATTTTCATACCCAAAGGCAGCCTGATACGGTGGAAAGATCCTGCGTATTAGAGCTAAAAACCTGAGTTCAAATCTTAGCTCTACCATCTCCTGCACTGGAACTTGTGCAGGCTCTTCAGCCCCCACTGCACTTCAGTTTTCTTGTCTATAAAATGGTTATAGTGATTTGTATTAATTAGGGTTGTTTTAAGGATTAGCTAAATGTACATCATCTAGCATATAGTAAGCTCTCAATAAGTATTAGTTATATAGGAGTAAATAAAAAGGTGATAAAATGATTTTGTAATGATAGGTTTAGTGATTGATAAGGTATAACCATAATAGGGACTACTGTGCAAATTACTACTGAAAAGTTATAACCACTAATTTATTATTTATCATTATATAAATAGACTATTCTTCAGATCATTGTTGCTATTGAAAGATAAGTCGAACTTGAATTTCCTTTTTTGCTAAGAAAAGCAATCCAAGTTTCTTTACTTTCCGTTTCCAACATTTACATTTCTCCTCTGAATCTTCCAGCCGATCAAGTCATTAATAAATCATGGATACTAAATTAACACAGAGCTCACTGAGGGTCTGGTTAATTCTGTTCATGTGGAAAAGAGCATAATCATTACCGCATGGTTTTCTATCAATTAATTGCTTTTCTAACAGAATAACATTACTGACTTGTGTGATTGGTGGGTACCCTATGACTGACTGTTCTTTTTTGCCCTTTGGCTAGTCTTCAGCTTTTCTCTTTGTAATTTTCTGCTTGCTTCTAAGTTATTTAACTGTATCGTTCATTTCATTTATGACCAGGAAACACAAGAGGTGTTAAGTAGAAAATAGCTTAGTTTATTTCCTTGCTGCTGTGATATATGTAGTAAAGCTTTGCCAACAAAGGGAAAATATGGTGTGACCAAATGGGTAAAACTTTATTATCACCCCCATCACCCTTATCGCATCTAATAATGATAATAATGTGTACTAGGCCACTTTGTTACTGAGCAACGATTTTGCCAAAATACACCACTGCCATGTAGAAATAACACATTAAAAGAGTTTTCAAAAGATGTACTTGTTGCTGTATAAGTCATCTTTTTCTGTGCTTATCTCTATAACATATTAAAAATTGTTGTACCGTTAAAAATAAGAAGCCCAACACCTTATAGCTCGTGAGTGTTTTTTAGAGCTTCATTGAGTGCTTCATTTTTCGTTCATTGTGTGAATGAGCCCATGGTTTCTATACTTTTATATATCTCCATTGTATTATTATGCAAACTTAAAAATATCTTCCTGAGAAAAATAAAATATAAGCTAGTAATTTTCTCTGGTATAATTCTGATTAAATGTGTGGAAGACTGATGATGATTCCTTTTTTCCTATTGACTACGTGAGAGTGTGTTTAGGTGAATTAAAAATACAAATATGTGTACTGCTGTTTCACTTTTTAAGGTTGACTGCCTTTAAAAGCCAGATTTGAGAGAACTGGCTTGGCCAGAGGATTTTAGATTAAATCCTCTAAATGCATGCCCCTTTAGAAGCTAAATTAACAAACTCTCTTCATCAACTTCTCAAGTTTTCTCTTGCATGCCCATGGTAGCTAGAAAAATCACTAGTAGAACCGACAGAGTCTTTGACATAAATTTAGAAGTAAAACTCACATGTACTTATTCTTCTACATAGTGTCTCTTCTTGCAGTCAAAACAGAGCCCTTGAACAGCAGTGAAACCACAACCACGACTGGAGATGGAGCGCTTGACACTTTTACTGGGTCAGGTAAAGCCTTTAGCTCGTGTGTCATTACGTACACATGGGGGTGCGTCCACATCCTCCTCCTTGGGAATAAGCAGCATAACCATCCAAGCTCTTAGAACTTTGATCTTTATAAAGCTAGAAACAAGTTCTTATTTTTTTGAGAACTAATAGTCATAACCAGTATGCATTGTTACAAATTATATTTAGAATAATGTTGCTTGATATTGTAGTTGACAGCAAAAGTTTCATGACTTTCTTATTACAGATAAGTAAACTTAACTTCCTTCAAAATTATTTTATACAGTGCTTAATTAATTTAATAATTAAGTTGTAGTAGCTGACCTTGCTTCTTCAACTTATCCATTTGAATTACATAAAAACTACCTTCTGTTTAACATTCGAGATGTAAAACTATCCATTTGATTCCTTCTAAATAACCTTGTTTCCTCTCTGGGTTTAAAAAACTCCTCCTGTGTAAGCAGCTGAGTGACAAGTATTAAAGGTTAATGGGCTGCAGGAGAGCACATGCTGGTTGCATTAGAACCCAGCCTCTGAGAGTGCTCGTATGCTTCAAAGAGAACAATAGCATGTCTTTAAACATCAATCCCTTTAAAATATAAATACCTGATAACTCCCAGCTGGGCACAAAGGGCATGAATTAAGTTGATTCAATTAATTTTTTTTAAGTTACAATATTTCTTTGGCTTATTATCTGGTGAAAGGATTTTTCTAACCTGAGGAGGAATGGGTACATCAGAAAGAAGAACATTAAACGTAGGAATGTATCTGTGGTAACTGAATCTCGGTTCTGTTATTCTACTTTAATACATTTTACATTTTACATTTATCCATATTCTCATGTTATAAGGATTTTTTGTCAGTATGTTTTATGTAAAAATAGTTGAGATATGTCTTAGAGTATTATGTCATTATAGCATATATTTGATTTTTACAGATGATCTAATTTCACTAGTTCACACCGATTAAAAGCAGTTGCCATGTATTTACATAAATATTAGTACTCCAAGAAAGAAATACTAGTACATAAACTTTGCATAGAGACTCATGCGTACTAATACACATCTTTTCTAGCAGTTTACCTGCCTCTCGGGAGATAAATAGTTTACCAGTTCAGTATTCTGTATTGCACACCTACCATAGGTTTTATAAACTTTCTGCAAAATAAATCTATATGAACAAATTTTTAAGGAAAGGAATGGAGTTATTAATTTATTGCTGACATACTTCAGTAGTATACTACAAGTTCATTGAGAGCTGAATGACAAAACTATAAAGTGTTAGCTCCAGAAGGAATTTCAGAGCTCTCTGATCCATTTTGTAGACGAGAAAAGTTAAAAGTGGTTAAGGCCATACAGTCAAGGCCTCACAGCTGGTCCGTGGTATGAGTCTAGAACCATGTCCTTATGATCAGCCCCTGGGTCCTTTCTGTAATACCCCACCAGAAAATAGATGAAAAAAGAAATAGGTATGAACAATCATCCTGTCTGAAATTCACTCATATTATCTTTATAGATATTTTCCGAATTTTTTAAAGAATTATCTAGGGATGTGCTCTCCAATAAGGTAGCCACTAGCCATATGTAGTTATTAAAATTTGATAAAATTAAAAATTTTGTTTTTAATTTTCATTTTCACAGCAATAATGCAGTAAGTATATTTTCAATAATATTAATGCATTTTGAAAATCATCAAGTATGACTAGAGGTGTTAAGTTCTCAATATTTTCAGCAACCAAAATTTAACTGAATTTTCAAGTTTAAACACATTTCAAGTGTTTAACAGCTGCATGTGGTTAGCAGCTACCATATTGGAAGCTCAGATACAGAACATTTCCAACTCTGTGGAAAGTTTTATTCCACAGCAGTGATCCAGGGCAGGGATTATCAACATCAGCACTGTGAAAGACTCGGGCTGATTGTTTAGTGTGGGAAAGCTGTCCTCTGCACCGTAAGATGTTTGGCTGCATCTATCCCAGAATGCCAGCAGCACTCCCCCAGATGCTGCTTTACTGAAGAAGCAACCAAAGATGGCTTACTAAAGACAACCAAGAATGTATCCAGACTGTTTAAATGTCCCCTGACAGGCAAAATTCTCACCCCCGCCCACTTCTCATCCCGTTGAGAGTCACCAATCTAAGATGGCATGATAATAAGAATGAAACCTTAAAATTGCTTTGACACCACCAGAGAAACTGATAGTAGACATTAAACATTTATTTAAATTAATTTTCAGGGCATTTCGAAAACAAGCTGGTTTGCTTACTGTTGTATACAGAAATGATGGAATGTAATGAGTATATTGGGTAATGTTTATGATTAATCAAATGACAGTGGGGAATAAAACAAAGGTCTTTCAAGTTTGTACAAGATATTCCAGAAATCATTCCGGAAATGAGGTTGCCCTTTGTGAGAGCAGTCTTTACTTTGATCTGCATAATTTCCACTCACTTTAATCCAATTTTGTTGTTCTTTTCAGTTATCTGCAAATTTCTGAATTAGAACAAAATGTATGTATTTTAGTAAAGAAGCATAAACTTTCCTACGTGAACATCGTAGTTTTCTGAGTCTAAGGTTTTGTGTTCTATTTAGAAAATGAACATACAGACATTAATAGAAAATTGTAAAGGTTAGTTGAGCCTTTATAGTGTTGTGAGTACATTATTCTAATGATGTTTAGTTTTATCATTAGAAGAAACATCCTGTATATTCAGAATTGAGTTCGTGTATATGGGTTTTTTCTGAAATGTGTAATTTTGATCTGTGTCTTATTTATTAGAAGTTACTATAATGAATATTTATCTTTATTATTCAGTGTCTCTTTGGAAAAGTCTTCTATTTCATAATATTGATCGTAACTAGTTAGTATGGCCCAAATCTTGAGTGTACCAAGGAGAAATTCTGTAAAGAAGAGATGAAAGAATATATAATTAAGCCTCATTTAACTATATTTCTGTTGGAGTATTTGGTATTGTGAATTGATAAATTAGAATGACTATCTTTGGAATAACACTATTATTATGAAATGTACATTTAATGCCCATTGTGTAGTAGAACAAAGAGTCTGTTTTCATTAAGTTGATTTGAAAATTTTAAAATATTCTTTAAGTTTTAATAAATATGTAGAAAATTAATAGTTTATTGGTTCAATTTATTTTCGATACATATCAAATTCAGTTAAGTTTGGATTGCTGAAAATATTTAGAAGTAACACCTTTAGTCAAATTTGATGATTTTCAAAATTGACTGATAATATTCTTAAAAATATACTTACTGTATGAAATATACTTACTGCTATGAAAATGAAAATATTCTTTCCATATTCAGAGCTTATAGGCAAAATAGCATTTTAAACACATTAAATTTTGTGTGTTTGTGAAGCACATCACAAGGGTACTTGTGGTATATATAGAAATATATGATGTTTCATAAAATAGTTAGCAACCTAAACCTATTTGTCACTTTTACAATTCTAAAAGTTTAGCTCCAGAATTATTATGAACAACTTAGAAAGGACATAGTACTTTGAAGTATAACTATGATTGATTAGACTAAACTAATTCCAGCACTGCATTGTGTACTGCTTTAATCTTTTTGAAAAGTGAATGAACAGCAGATGGCCCAATAAAGACACTCTGTGTGCTCACGCAGTGTGGATTGGCTCTAAGGGAACTGGCTCACACTTTAGAGTCCATATATTTGCAAAACATCTGTCTTAGTCAAGGCAGATAGTTAAAGGAAAGAGAAACTTCCAAGCTTTTGGATATATTCCAGTTTGGGGCTCCATGTTTGGATGAACTGTTAATAGGACCGACTTTCACCTTTCAGTTCTTCTCAGAAAAGTATTATCTCTAATAGTTCAAAGTTTATTTGTAAATATAATTGCTACTACATTTTGTGATTATGTTTTAAAGAAATCACCTGTGCTTTCTTTAATTATTACTGGAATGTTTTAGACTGCATTTTTAATTGTTCATCTGATGGGTAAAATGAGAGGAAATAGAATACAATCGTATTGTAGTGTTAGAAAACGAAGTTTGGAACATCACACTCTTCTTATTTTGTATTGTATTTCAATTAGAACAAATATGGAGAAAGAGCGATATGTACATATTGCCATCATATTTGGCATTTTAAAATGTAAAGTTTGCAAATTTTAAAAATTTACTTTTATATTATGAAAGCTTAATTACCCTGTAATCAAAGATATTTATTCATAGCATATTAATACATAAGAGCACGCTAATGATGTGAGAAAATGGAGTGGAAGAGTGATAGAGGGAATGATTTGTGAGACAAATGTTTGTATCATGCTTTTTGCACAAAACTCAAAGCAGTTTAATTAGGAGAAAGTGTTTAGGCAGCTGTTTCTTTTTAGAAAATGAATTTTTGGAAACGTGTTTAACACGGTAATTTCTTCAAATTTGTTATGTACACTCTAGTGAAATGTATTTATGAAGCAACCTTTGGTGCACTGGTATTTTTGTGTCTTACAGTAATTACAAGTAGTGGCTACAGCCCCAGATCAGCACATCAGTATTCCCCACAGCTGTATCCTTCCAAGTAAGTGGTCAGTAGATTCTTTGTTTCATTAGAAATTTTTTCCAGCATTATCTTTATTAATCTGTATTTGCACAATTTGACAAGTTTAAATTGGCAAACATTTATGTCTATACATGTATTATAGTTAGTTGGATAATGCTTGGATAGATTAAATATGTAGATAAATATCCTGTACAAATTTGAAATAGAGACACCCACGTTTATCTTGATAATTCCCTTGAATATTTATATATACCTTGAGAAAAATATCAGGCTCAAATTAGAATACATTGCATTTTAATTCAAATTCAAAAATACTGGCTGGTTAAAAACTCTAAAGAGATTGCATTTTATCTAAATGTCAACACTTCATAATTAATTCCATCATTGAAATTCTTTTGTTGGATTTCCAGTTCTAATAAACATATTTTTGGAGAATATGCTTTATTGTTTTTTATAACTAATATAGTCACTTTATTGAGGACAGTCATAGATATTTCTTAAGTTTAACTATATTGAGTGTATATCTGAATTGGTTGGGAATCAGCCAGACGTGCCACGATTGTGTATTGCTGATACATACACATTTAAATATAGTATGTTATTTTCTGCAGCATCTAGAATGTCTGCCTTTACATTTATATAGACTGGAGGTTGGTTATCCAGTGGAGAACATGATGTAAAATGTGGCATGATGAAAGGAATGATGTTCCTTTTTTTTTTTTTTTTGGAAACTTCCTGCCTTTCTTTTTCTTTTTTTAAATTTCCAATTCTTAGGAGCGAATTCTTAGTACGGCTTTTAAATAGACTTTTGTAGTCTTTGCATAGCATTAAGTCACTCATGGTGAGTGTGAATTTGCTCATGAGCATATTAATAAAGCTTGCGTGTGCTCCATTTTCCTCATCTACATATTAACTGGAGTTATATGCGATTTCAGATATGAGCAAGAATTATAGACCTGGAAGAGACACTAGGTATAATATCTAGATCAAATTTCTTTTACAGATGTGGTATAGACGTAGGAAGTTTAAATCATTTGTCTATGGTCACAAGACTGGCTTATAGCAGAGCCTGAACTCCTGACATTCAGACTGTTGTTTTTTCCTATATTGTTAAAATTACGGATAAAGAGGATTACGTCCTGGATATTATAGGGTTTCACTGAATCTAGGCTGTCTAAATTAATACGCAGTCTTTGTTGCCACAGTAATGCTATTTTTCTGATATTTAGGCCCTATCCACACATTCTTTCTACACCAGCAGCTCAAACAATGTCTGCATATGCAGGCCAGACTCAGTATTCGGGGATGCAGCAGCCAGCCGTCTACACAGCCTACTCACAGACAGGACAGCCCTACAGCCTGCCCACTTACGGTATTTCACATCTTCTTTCTTCTTCTTTGGTTATAGGCAGGTGATCCTGCTGGCTGGTAGCTTTGTATTCTATTGTAGGTTACAATTTAGAAGGAAAATCATCTTACTAATTAAATGGTTTGCACAATCATTTTTCTGAACAGATTTGGGTGTGATGTTGCCAGCCATCAAGACAGAGAGTGGACTTTCCCAAACTCAGTCCCCGTTACAGAGTGGCTGCCTCAGTTACAGCCCAGGGTTTTCTACCCCACAGCCGGGCCAGACACCTTATTCTTACCAAATGCCGGGTAAGTAGCTACACATGAAACATGTTTTGGGAGAACTCATTCTTTGAGTAAGACTCACTGGCTTTAGACTAGGAATATCCGATCATGAAGACGGTTTTAAGCTTTATCACAGCTCACACAATTTCTAAAGAAAGACAGATAACTAGACAGAAACATGCTGAAATGGTTGAGTATACATCAGGAAACAGGACCTATGCCAAACTTAAATACTTAAGTTTAAGCTGAGTAACATCAGCAGGAAACCAAGTCCAAGCAAAGCAACTTCCAAGCCAGACACCAGGTCAGCCACACGTTTGGCGTCTACTTAAGCGATTTAAAAGATCTGTAGCACAAAGCAGTATTTTCTTTTCAGTATTCCTGAAGTATGTAGTGCTGTTTTGATTATACTTAAACTTGAATTAACTCTTTTCTAAGTTCCATTTATCATTGACCAATTGAGGATTTTTTTGTTCATTCCTAAAATTCCTCTCACCTATTGATAATATATTGCTTAACAGGACTATTATATAATATTTACTCTCTAATTCTCCATAGAGGCATATAGGATCATCACATTTCTTTTAATTTTAGACTCCTATTAAAATTGTGTTTTATCTTTTTGTTGTTGTTCTTTGTTTTTTGTTTTTTTGATATGGAGTCTGGCTCTGTTGTCCAGGCTGGAGAGCAATGGCGCCATCTCAGCTAACTTTCAACTTCTGCCTCCCAGGTTCAAGTGATTCTCCTGCCTCAGCCTCCTGAGAGCTGGGATTACAGGTGTGCACCACTATGCCTGGCTAATTTTTGTATTTTTAGTAGAGACGGGGTTTCACCGTGTTGATCAGGCTGGTCTCGAACTCCTGATCTCAGGTGACCCACCCGCCATGGCCTCCCAAAGTGCTGGGATTACAGGCATGAGCCACCACGCCTAGCCATGTTGTATTTTAATGCGATAGTTGCCAAAAGAATTTTAGTGACATAGTAAAAACTTTAAAAGCTGGTTACTATCTGTCATTTTGTCTGTACTGAAAATCACAAATCTGGGGCTATATTAACATATTTGAACCAACAGGTATGACATTTTGGTCAATTGATTCAAATGAAATAATTAGATACGTTCGGCTGGAATAGCAGTGCTCTTTTTTCCTAGAATGTAGGTCGAAACATATTTGAATGCATGCTGTAGCCTCAAAAATTCATACAGCTTCAGTTAGCCGTGTGACAGATAGTATTTTTATTTTTTTCACAAATACTTTCATATTGGCTATTCCAGGTCAGGTCAGTGGCACTGATTACATAACACATGACTAGTCAAAACACATTGATAAAACAAGTAATCAGCTACCTCAATAGCCTTTCATTTTACTTTTTGACAAGCACATTCCATAAGGACTTTTTTGTTTTAGGAAACCTATAATTGACAGCTCACTTGTTTTTGCCGTGATTTGAGAAATCATTAAATGTCAGACCTTGCAGTAAAGTTTTAGAAGGCCCTCAAACCCTAGATTTGTGTAGTATAAACAGTTCTCCCTTGAGTCTGAACACTAATTCACAGCTATTTTTGTTCTAAAGAAAAGACAAAGGGAACAAAAGTACAGGGAGTTGCTAAATGGGGTTCTGTATGTTTATTTCCCACGCTAAAAACCCTGTACAAATGTTGAACTCAAGTGATTTTTTTTTTGTATGTAAATGCAGTTGATATGATTTGAAAGTTCCAGTAGTTTCCTGGAGGCAGTCTTAGTCTGTGTAAGATTTTATCATTTGCGTACCCCTGCACTTCTAGACTCTTAACCCTTGAATGTTAGCCTCACTCCTTATGAAGACTGTTCCCATGTGCTTCTGTTTAGCTCAACAGATTCAACAGGAAAGGGTTTACCAGCTGTTAGAAGAGGGAGAGAGCTAAGCCTATTTTCTGTATAAATGTCTCAACTTCAAATTTCACTGTCTTCATGACAAATTTCAAAGTGTTTCTCTTACAGAATTCTGTGAAATGAAATATTTTTATCATTTTACAAGGAATACTTTTAAAATGCAGTTTGTTTTTTACCTCTAGGTTCTAGTTTTGCACCGTCATCTACTATTTATGCAAATAATTCAGTTTCCAATTCAACGAATTTCAGTGGTTCACAACAGGTATAGTAGCTTTTTTTGTTTATGCTTTTTATATATATTTCAGATTTTTGAAGAGTACTCGGGTTGCCATATATGTGTGTACCCTCCCAGGATAAGGCTTCTTTATTTAAAAATTATTATAGCATTTCAGGATAGTAAAAAATTACCTATCTAGAATTCTTGGAATATGTATTATTCTGGCTATTTTAGATTTTTTGATTGTTAAACGTTTGTGTTTTAAACATTTATGCTGTAGTTGTTTTAATCATTTGGCATGGAATTACAAAATGTATTGGATATTTTCTGTTATCTTAAAATACTACTAAAAACATTTTTATTTTTCTTGATAAAGCAGTTATTATAATGAATATTAATTGGTTGAATCAGCATTAATTGATTAAAATCAGTTGTAGGATTATGCTACAGACTATATAACATTTTCAGTCCTAAAAAGTGTCCTTTGTTACTAAACAAAATACCTCAAAGACTACTGTTGTCTTTTAAATAATTTTTCTATTTTTTAGTTTTATGAATACTTAATTAATGTTTGATTCCCACTTTTGTCACTGTGCCTGCCTCTGGTAGTCTTTAGTCCTCCTTCTAATTATGTTTTCTTAATATTTTTGTGAGTTTTAAAATCTAGCATGTTAGAATTATGCATGAAGCAAGAATGAGTGTCCCTAAATGAGTGAATCAGCTCAGAGTGAGATGAATTCATGATTTATGTTGACACTTCCAAATCTTTTGTCCATATTTTTTTGTTTTCAGCCACATTCGAAGTAGTTGAGATTGAAGAGGGGCTGACTTCTGGTCTGGCAATGCAGTATTTTACGTTAGTATAATTGTTAGACATTTATGTATTCTAAAATGTAAGTTACTGTACAAGTGCTTACTTTTTAGATTTACTGAAGGAATTTTATCACTTGCTTTATTTTAGTTTTATTGGTATAACAAAAGGCAGAAAAGAAATTTTGATCGTTAAAATAGTGTGGAATAATAATATTTTTGATAAGATTAAACTGTAATTTAGCATTAGTTAGAAAAACGATGTCTTAAAACACTAAACATCAGAGCCAGTATATACATTTTATTTTTTTTAATTGAGAAATTTTTTGTAACTTGATTTTACACGTTTATTTATTGGTCCAACAAGCATTTATTGAGTACTTGTATGTGTTAGATTTTTGGCTAGGGATTGAAGATTCAAAACTGGTAAGTCATTGTTCCCTGCTCTTTAGAAGGATTCAGTCCTCCGAAAGAAACAAATATGAAAATAAGATGGACAGAGGGTGAGATATAGTGAATATAACAACAGAAATATACACTAGGCAGAGTTGTACTATAAGGGAAAAACTGCTCTGCCTCTATTTGGGAGGATTAAGAAAAGATTTGTAAAGGAAAAAAATGTTTATTTAAAAACAGTTAATCATAAAACAGATCCGAAAATCTGTGAAGATTTAAATACAATGGATCACAATATAAAATGTAATCTGTATTTGGGACCATGGCCTGAGCACCAGTTTGTTGTTTTGGCTAATACCTATTGAGTGCCCATTAAGTGTTAGTAATTGGTCTGTATACTGGGGTACACGAAGGTGGGGCCGGAGTGGATCAGATCTGATTCCTGCCTCATGGAGCTTACAGCCTACTGGGACAAACAGACAATAAACCAGTAAACACACAAATACAGATTTAGGAAGAGAACAGGGTCTGTTAAAATATCAAATGAAGTATAATTTTGAATAGGGGAGGTTTTATATAAGGCTTCTCTATGGAAACCACATTTAGGCCAAGACTTCTAAGAGTTAGGTGAAGGAGGGCAGTGGTGTTTCAGGCAAAGAAAGCGGCGTGTACCAAATCCCCGATGGATGGAAGACTTGGTGTGTCACTGAACTAAAAAAAAATAAAATAAAATAAAAAAGGCTGGAGTTTAGTTAGTGCATGAGGGGCAAGTACGGAAACACATTTGCAGAGATAGGTGGGGGCCTACTCACGTAAGGCCTGGTGGTTTACAATAAGGAATTTGGATTCTATTCCAAGCCCAGTGGGAGGCTATGATGAGATTTTGAGCAAGAAAATTACATCATTTAATTTATGTTTTGAGAAGATAACTCTGCCACCAAGGTCTTTGGAGAAAGTCAAAAATGGAAAGAGGAGATAAATTTAAAAACGAATACATTGCCTGCAACAGGAAGAAAAGGGAGCTTGGACAAGGGGGACGACAGTGGAAATGAAAAGAAAGGGAGATCTTTGAGATATGTTTGAATATGAAAAGACATTATATTCCCCAGTGGGGAATAGCCTGGACCTTTCCAGTATGTAACCTCATCTTCTTCTTCAGGAATTAGTAGGCTAACAGAGCGCTTCAGCACAGATGTTTGACTTAGGCACTCTGGGTTCAAATCTAGCTCTGAAACTTACTAGCTGTGTGACCTTATGCAAATCACTTAGTCCCCTTCAATGTAAAATGAATATAGTATTAAGACCACATAAGAGATTATGAGGATTAAATGAGTAAATATATTTGAGCCCTTTGAAGTGTCTTGATACAGAGCAAGCACTATGTAAACCTCTGCTATCACTGTTTTACTTTGAGAGATATTGCTAGGAACTTTGTTTAGATATGATGAAGTTTTTGTTCTTGGCTCACAAGTGGTAGTGGGATACATTGGATCTTGAAAGTTTCAGACTAATAGAATTTTAGTTTTCTGCCATATTACCTAATCCTTTATGATAGTATACATATTTACTTATAAAGATTATTTCTTTTATTTTTTGGAAACCACATCAAATGTAGATCTTTGTTTCCTTTGAAACACATTTCATCAGGGGATCTTAATGTTATCGGTGATGACCAAGGATTTGTCATCACCAATAACATTTTGGGCTGACACATGCTAGATATATTAAACACCAATTATCACAACAATTCCTTACTCATCATCCTACTATGTGAAAGGATTTTGAAGGGTCATTATCCTTTTAAGGTTCTTAAATTTTTTTAATAAAAAGCAGGTCAAGGGTGTTGATTCATTGCTTTCATTTCTCTCTGTAACAAAGGAGGGAAACTAAATAATTGAAAAGTTCACTAAAGACTTTAAGTCAAGGCCTCAGGTGTCATATAGTTTGTGAGAGGCTGGGTAAAAAAAAAAAAAAAAAAAAAAAAAAAAAAAAAATCATATTCATCTTCTTTTATTTACTTTTTACCTCCTGCCAAGGAAACAGAATTATCAGTGGTAGCCCAGAAAGGAACAAAAATCACAAAAATGCAGACTGAGGTCTTTGTGGAATCTAGGAGGGGCAGCCCCAACTCCTTGCTGGTAATGTTAGAAGATATGTAAGAACTGATTTTGTGAATATGAGCTGATTCCATCTCCTCCTTTCCTCTTCAAACACGTAGGTCCTGATGATGTAAATCCTTGAATAAGTAATTATCAGGAGCAAAGTGAAGCATTTGCTAACTTTAATCACATTAAAATTTGTATACTGGACCTGGTTTGCCAAAACAATAGGGTATTTCACTACTACGTGCTTGTAAGAGATGCCCACCAAGTAGTCTCTGCTCATGAGGAGCACCTCAAAGCTGTGGACTCAGAAACAAACGGGGCTGAGTACTAATCTTTCAGTTACTGTAATGACTGGTTTTCTTTGGAGAGTATTAAAGAGTAATTTCTCTTTCAAACACACACATCTCAATTATTGTTTCAGGATTATCCATCCTATACAGCCTTTGGCCAAAACCAGTATGCACAGTATTATTCAGCATCAACGTATGGAGCGTATATGACATCAAATAACACAGCCGATGGCACACCCTCTTCAACCTCTACTTACCAGTTGCAGGAATCTCTCCCAGGACTGACTAACCAACCAGGTACAGATCTTTACCCAGGTGAAATACTTTTATATGTTTTGCAGTATCTAGTAAAATGGAGAAAGTGGACGTTCTGAAAACATGGCTGAAAGCTCTCAGATAATTGTGCTGATGTTTAATCTGTGGTAGCATGACTGTGTAAGATGAGGCTCTTCAGGCATTCCAGAAGATCCTTCTTTTAGATATGGGACAGATAGGCGATTTTAATCTCTAAATGATGGTGTACATGTGAATATGGAGCTTTTACCAGACTCATTATTCATTTTGTGAAGAACTTGCAACAAAGTTGTAATATTATCTTCCTTGAGTATGACTGATAATTATTTCCTTTATGCTAAAGAGACTGCATATGCTAAAGAGACCTTTGTAAGCTGTCACTAGCTCTAACCAGTGAACATTTCCTACATTCCTGGGATTTGTAGAATCAGTGGTAGGTAATGTAAAGTCTTTGTGTGATCAATGTGTATTTAAAATCCATTGTGTGTTTCATTATCTGAAACTTGCAGTGTTCAAATTTCATTTGCTACACATAATTTGACACAGCTGAAGTATTTAAAGTTAAAAGCAAATTTAACAGAGACTCAACATAATCCTAAGAAAAGTTCCAGGACTTTTTGGAGAAATTATTGAGATGATTCTAAAATCACAAGGAAAGGTGGATGAATTAGAATAGTCAAACCTATTTTTAAAAATAAGAACGAAGTTTGAAGACTCAGATTACCTGATTTAAAGACTTATAATGTACAGTAATCAAGATAATGTGAAAGGATAGACGCATAGACCAATGAAACACAATGGGTAGTCCAGAAACAGATGCATATTTATGCTAGAAAGCAGATTTTTGAATCAGGATACAAAGGCCAGTTTTTTTCAACAAATGGTGCTGGAACAATTGGACATCTATATGCAAAAGAGGAAAGAATCTCAACTTGTATACAAAAATTACCTCAAAATGGATTGTAAGCCTACATCTAAAAAGCTAAAACTATAAAACTTCTAGAAGAAAAAAATGGTGAAAATCTTTGTGACCCTGGGCTACATAAAGATTTTATAGATATGACATTAAAAACACAATTCATACAAGAAAAGAACAGATAAAATTAGATTTCAAAAAATTGTAAAGAACTTTTGCTCTTCAAAAGACACTGTTATAAGAATAAAAAGCTATAGATTTGGAGAAAGTATTTATAATGCACATACTGATAAAGGAATTATAGAAACATATAAAGAACTCTCAAAAGTCACTAAGAAAAATGAGGTTAAGACATTTTTAAAATATCAGTAATTTGTTCAAGTATATTTTTCTGCCTTCGGTTATTTGCAAGATCCAAATTCATCTCTACTTCTTTTTTACTCAGCTTTGGATGGGAGGGAAAATAGGGAAACATGGTCACAATACTGTAAAACACTCTTTTTAACTGGACCAGTGGGGCCAAGATGACTCAATGCCATTAAACGATTGTTTATTGAGTGCATGTTAAGGATCAGCACTGTGCTAGAAACTGGTATTTCAGCAGTGAATGAGCTCCTTGCACACCTTTAGCTTCCATTTAACAAGCAAGACAAGGATCAAGCAAGTAATTACAATAGTGGGAAAGGGAAAATGGTAAGTCATATGGGGGATATTAACAAGTAAACTAATTTGGACATAAAGTAAAAATGAAACTGATATTTTAAGCAACAGCCAAGGTATGTTTATATCATGAATTGGTGAAATGATAACTTTCATGATTTGTAGTTCCCTGTTCAGAACATAATCTTTACCTGTGAGTCCAAGGAATAATGGTCTAGTAGATGCAGCTTGTCTTTGATGCCCCTACATTTTAGTTTCTTCCCCTTACCTTCCTTTTATATCCTCCTACCTGTGAGCACACAGCCCTTTTGAATTTCTAGTCCTTGTCCCTTTGGGGCTCTCTGTTTTGGATTTTTCAGCTAGCCTTAGCCTCCCTGGGTATCTGTACCTCTTGCAAGGCCAGGATTAGGGTGAGGTCAGTGAAGCACCCAGAGCAAAAAAATGTAAGGTGGAACTCATTCTTAAATTTTGTGCCCTAGGCGCCTTACTCATTAAGCCCCAGCCCAAATCACATGTTCCAAATCTGTCATGATCCTCTTTGGGTCAATACTTGCATCGCATCAAAGATCTTTCATTCAAAGAATGAATGATTTCAGAATTCCTTGCTTAACAAGCAGTTACTTTAGGAAGGGAGATATTGGAAGGTTTTTCTCAGTGATGAATGTGTGGGGAAAACAAGGTAGGGTGAGTATTTAAAAATGAAATCACAGATATATTTAATCATCAAGATATCAGAGACTGAATGACAGACAAGACCAGCAGGGTGTTTTTTTAATTTGCTAGACTACAGCTACCAAGAATGAAACCCATTTGTGTACTCAGATACGGTATATGCTATGTAGAGCTTTGTGTAAAATGTTGCTTTTTCTCCAATTTCCATATAATCACAAGAAAGCTTCTCTGCAGGAAAAACACAGGTGGTTGCTTTCCTTATTAGAATGATCAGTATTGAAAATAGCTATTATTCATATTAAATATATTAAATGCAGGCAGGTAGATAGTCTGAGTATGTGACTTTGGATGTGACACATTCACATATGGAATTCTGACTTTCACTATCAGAATGCTGCAACTTCATGAGGCCTCCATTGGTTGCTAAGGCCTAGAAATACAGTTTGACATCATTTTCAGATTTTATTAGACTGTCTGTTGAATTTAAAGAAGGAATTAATTCTGCTTATAACTGTATTATTCTCTCAACCAGAATTGTAACAACACACATGTCTGGATCTTTAAAGAATTCTATGACCTCAGACCTTCAGTCAATGTAGTTTTAAGTTTAATTTTGCCTTTTTAGATCTGGCATATAGCCAAAAAGCAAACAAGTTTATAACTATGGAATTTTTCTTTATTATTGATGGAATCTGATGTATTTAGTTCAAGGGCAAGAAAAGTATTTCCCGTTGACTGGTTCTGCATTTTGGACTTAAAGTAGAAACCTAAAATGAAACCCACAGTTTTTCATAGAACAGTCACTGTTGAATTCTGCTTTTATAATGAAAACATACCTTATATTCAGTAAGAGACAGCTGGTTGTTCTGATTTAGAGATAAGCTTAATGAAATAAAGTGGGATCTAAATATCCAAAACTTAAAAGGTACAGTTATTCATTACTGTACTGATTAAAGGATAATTATTCAATCATGTATAGTATTGGGTCAAGAAAAGCCTAGGGCAATTTTGTAATGACTGATGTTATTTGGAAATTGCAAATAGCATTCCATTATTTAATTTACCTTATTAGGTAGTTTGACAGTGGATTTAAAGAAACACTACCATGCTGATTAAGAACAGACATTTTACTTCATTATCTTTCCAAAGGTCTTCTTTAAGGTAAAATTTATATTGGGTATATCATATTTTTTATTTGTATTAAGAAAGTTTGAGGACAGATTCGCACATGAAGATGAGAAATATTTTTATAGCTCCTCCTTTTCAAATATTTTAAACATCTTTAAAATCAAATACAGTTAGTCTTGTATAACAATATTGTGTTTTACCCTGAGACTTTGACAAACGTTACAATACATTAGCTAATTGAACCTAACAAGGGCTCCAGAAAAGTAAAGGATGTAGTAATATCATTTCACTCTCTGAAAAGAAGCCAATTTCTTAGGCAGAACACAGCAGCCTTTTGATAACTTCATGGTATTTCACATAAGGAAAGGAAGGGAAGCAAAGTGCTAACTCATCTAATGGAAACTAACAAGAGGATTTAGATAGAAAGGACCACATTCAACTGCTCTGCCAATTTACATTTTCCCTACCTGTAGCATTGCTATGCCCTTGTGCAATTACCAGAGTGAAATTTAGCAGAGGCACTGGAATTAACAGCTTCTCCTTTTAAAAAAAGTGTCAACAAATGTTTAATGACTGGTTGAGCTCAAGTTCCTGGTTTTACCCTTTATCAGAAGAAAGGATAGCACCTTCAAAAGGAATACAGGTCAGTACAATTCCACCTGGGTGATTGCTCTAGGAGCCCAGATGTATCGCATGGCCTTTGCAGGACATGCTCTTTTACTTCTGTGAAGTTCTTTCAGTGAATTCTTTGGCCCTCCATCTCACAGAAATTATATAACACCCATGTGACTTTTTTTTTTAACTTATTGTTTAACTGACAAATAAAAAAGTGTATATATCGGCTCAATGATCGACACCTGTAATCTCAGCTACTCTGGGGGCTGAGGCAAGAAGATTGCTTGAGTCCAGGAGTTTGAGTCTTTAAAAATAAATTGTATCTACTTTTGTGTATAATCCATTGTTTTGAAATACATATACATTGTGACATGACTAAATTGAGCTGATTAATGTATGCATTACCTCACATGCTTATCATTTTGTGGTGAGAAACCCGAAAATCTATTCTCTTAGTGATTTTTAGAAATACAGTACATTGTTATTTCTTCTAGTGACATGTAAAATAGATATCTTTAACTTACTTCCTCTTGTCTAGCTGAAGTTTTATATCCTTAGACCAACAGTTCCCCAGTCTCCCTCTCCAGCCACACAGCCCTTAGCAACCACCATCTTACTCACTTCTATGAGTTCAACTTTTTTGCACTCCACATGTAAATGAGATCATGTAGTATTTGTCTTTCTGAGCTTAGCTTATTTCACTTAACATAATGTTCTCTAAGTTCATCCTTGTTGTCTCAAATGACGGGATTTTCTTTTTTAAGGCCAAACAGTATTCCATAATGTACATATACCACATTTCGTTTGTCTGTTTATCCATTGATGAACACTTAGGTTGACTCCATATCTTGGCTACTTGTGAATAATGCTGCAATGAACATGGAAGTGTGGATATTTCTTCAACATACTGATTTCATTTCCTTTGCTATGTACCCAGTGGTGTGATAGCTGGATCATATGGTAGTTCTGTTTTTAGGAACTTCCATAGTGTTTTCTATAATGGCTGGTATGGTTTGGCTGTGCCGCCACCCAAAATCTCATCTTGAATTGTAATCCCCCTAATCCCCATGTGTCAAGGGAGAGACCAGGTGGAGGTAATTGAATCATGGGGCAGTTTCCTCCATGCTGTTCTTATGATAATGAGTGAGTTCTCATGAAATCTGACAGTTTTATTCATGTTTGGTAGTTCCTTCTGCTTTCCTTCTCCTTCCTGCCGCCTTGTGAAGAAGGTGCCTTGCTTCCCCTTCCCCTTCTGCCGTGATTGTAAGTCTCCTGAGGCTTCCTCAGCCATGCTGAACTGAGTCAGCTAAACCTCTTTCCTTTGTAAATTACCCACTCTCAAGTAGTTCTTTATAGCCATGTGAAAACAGACTAAATGGCTGTGCTAATTTACACTCCTACCAGCAGTGTGCAAGATTTTCATCCTCCACAGCATCTCCTACACTTGTTATCTTTCTTCTTTTAGATAATAGCCATTTTAACAGGTGTGAGGTGGTATCTCATTGTAGTTTTAATTTGCATTTCTTTGATGATGAGTCATGTTGAGCATTTTTCATACAACTGTTGTCATTTTTATGTCTTCTTTTGAGTGATGACCATGCCAACCCATTGCCCATTTTTTATTTGGGTTATTTGTTTTTTACTATTGAGTCGTTTCAGTTCGTTATGTATTTTGGATATTAACCCTTTATCAGATGTATGGTTTGCAAATATTTTCTCTCTCTCTACTAGGTTGTTATATGACTCTTTTATAAGTAGAAGCAGATCTAGGTTTGACCTTCTGGTAACCTGAAGAGTCCACTGCTGTTTGCCTGAGAAAGTGTAACCAAATGGTTAAAGCGGGAGTTCTGCAGTCATACCAGTGTTGCATCATACAAGCTATTTAATTTTGATAAATTAATTCCCTCTTCTCGAGTTTCTCCATTATTAAAAGACAATAATGAAGGACCTAATTCACTGGTTGGAGTAAGGTTTGAGTCTCTCACACACACACACACACACACATATATAAATACACACACATATATATACAGACATACACATATATATATAAAATGTTTATAACAAAGAGCTTTGACAAATCAATAAGACAAAGACAAACAACCTAGTTTTCTTAATGGGCAAAAGATCTAACAGTTACTTCATTAAAAAGAAGATATCAAATGAACAAGAAACATGAAAAAGTATTCTTCATAATTACTCATCAAGAAAATTCTAATTAAAACCACAGTGAGATACCATCACACACCCAAAATGGTGAAAATAAAAAAGACTAACAATATCAAGTATTGACAAGAATGTGGAATAACGGAAACTCTCGTTGTGATAAGAGAGTAAATTAATACTGTCTTTAATAAAAATGGGCAATGGGTTAGCATGGTCATTAATATACTGAAAAGGGAGTAATACACTGAAAAAAGATCAGTGTCTATCAAAGATGAACATATGCCTTCCTTCTGACTCAGGAATCACATTGTCAGGTATACATACCCAAGAGGAATTAAGAGCTTATATCCACAAAGACATGTACAAGAATGTATATAGCAGCTTTATTTATAGTAACCTAAAATTGTGAATAACTCAAATGCCCAGCAACAGAATGGATACACTGTAATAGATACAGTGTAGTATATATACATGAAGAAGTTCTAGCCACATTAAGGAAAGGACAACTGCTGTCCCAGGCTAGAATATGGATTATCTCACAGCAGTGAATGAAGCCAAACACGTATTTCAATTAAAAAAAAAAAAATTTAAAGAGCAGTGCATGACATGTACTAAGGGGTGAATAAATGTAGAGTTACCTTTCATAGTTTTCTTAAAAGGCTGTCTTTACCCCCATCAAAACACTTCTGCCCATATTTTGTCCAAATTCTTAGAGCCCTTTTAAGATTCTTCAGTAATTTGAAAAGCATCAATGGGAATAAAGTCTTAGGTTTACTGAAACCTAGATAGGTCCTATAACCACAGTCTTTTCCCTTTCCTCTTCTGCTCTTTTCACCCCTTTGCTGTGACAGCTGCTAGATCCCAGTTCATTTGAATAGCAGAATTATTCCTGCTAAACTCCTCCTTTATGGACTCAGCCTACAACCACCCATGATTGGGATTTCTCAAGTTTTTGTCCTGTCAGCTCTTGCACTGTGGCAGGAACAAAGTTGCCTTATGATAGTTAACACCTGAAAATTGATCTATAATGACTATAAGGAGAGGTTTTATGGAATGTCATCCAAAATGTTTTTTAAATGCATGCTTTATAAGTGAGGGTTAATTGAAATCACCATTTTATTTGAAAGCAGACATTTGGTTTGTGGGATATGGTAACCTCAGGAAAATTCTGTTTCAAAAATAATTAAAAATGGAACTTTTATGTTATTTTATTTAAAAGTTGGTGTATATTCAGACACCTAAAGACTAATTTAATGCCTATACAAATAAGGTGAAACATGATTGACTATAAGACAAGGCTATATTCAACCCCATAACTTAAAAACCTTATTACTATGCTATCTACTCTCACCCAGGTGATAACATAGACCTATGAAATGAACTATGCTGGCAATATTTTAAGTGCAAATAATATTTGGAGCACAGGCATATTTTTTTGATCATGTCCTGACATGCAGTGTTTCCCAAAGAAAATGTTAGAGGTTAGCGATGTAAAAATTACAATTTTTAGAAAAAGTAATGCCTAGTTCGTTCAGATTTGTTTATTTAGATTAATAACTGCTTGGTTGTCCTCAGGATTATTTTATTTTAATTTTTAAATTTAATGATAAAAAATGATAGCCATAATATCTTTTCGTTTCAAAATCATGTAATTTAAATTTAATGTCATTTTCCTTCTGTCTTAGAAATTTTCACTTTATACATATAATTTAAATGAAATTAAATATAAATCAGATTTATCCCTCAGTAATCCAGAAAGCTGCTATGAAACTGAGATTTAGAGAGATTCAGCTTGTTATACTGTATCTCACAGTTGCCTCAGTTTATCTTAACAATTGTTCCCACAGGTTTGCCACTACTCAGTACTCTCTACCTCCTAACATACATTCTCACAAGCTTTAATCATTTCAGAGTTTAGGTATCTATGGGAAGTGCAGAAATATTAGATAAAAAGTCTGAAACTTAGGATGTGGCCTAGTTGGAGATACAGGTTTATGTATGAGTCATCACAGATAGGGTCATTAACACATGAGAGAGTTAAGTCCCCTAGATTGTGTGGAGTGAGGACAGTGATCAGACGATGGAATTCTGACATACTAGCTCATAAGGAATGGGAAAAGTACAGGAACCAATGTTTTCTCGATGGAGAAGGACTGATCGGAGTGATTCTAGAACTAGGAGAGTACACAGTATCAGCTGTCAAATAGTAGTTTCGAGGAGGTGGTGTTTAAGAGAATCACACACAGCACAGAGATCCTGGAAGACAAGGACTGAGTCTGTCTATTGCATTTGTCAACAAGGTGATTTCTGGGGACTCTTAGCAGGAGTATTTTTATCGTGTTTTGGTGAACTGAAGCTAGATTATGATACATTGGATATCAGTAAGTGGGGACAGATGTGCTGTCCAGTGCTGCAGCCACTGGCCACACGTGACTCTTGAGCACTTGTAATGTTGCTGGTGTAGATTGAGATCTGCTCTAAGCATAGAATGCTGCACAACATTTCGAAGACTTAGTGTGAAAAAGAAAATGTAAAACATATAATTGATAATTTTATATTGATTACATACTGATATGATAACATGAATATAGTGAGTCAATTAACACATTGATTACATACTGATATGATAACATGGATATATGAGGTCAATTAACATATAAGTAATACTAATTTTACATATCTCTTTTTACTTTTTTTTAACATAGCTGATAAAAACCTTTAAAATTTTATATAAGATCACATTTGTGGCTCACATGGTATTTCTGTCATATAGCACTAGTACGTACTATTATAAGAAGTGTTATTTAAAAGAGAAAATGGAAGCAAATAGTATCTAGATGGAAATTCAGGTCAGAGGGAAGGACTTTTAGACTTATCAGTGACCCCAAGAAATGGGGGAGGTCTAAGGGAAGATGAGAGAGGGTTTGACTAATGAAGCGTGACTTCCTAGGAGGTGGGGTTGGGAGTCACGTTTGCAGGTGGAGGGATGGAATTGATCCAGAAGGAGACATCTCATTCTCTGAACTGTGACAAAAAAGGAGGTGAGGACATATCTAAATGGAGATAAATATGTAGGTGAAGGTATAGACAGGAAGTTGAAGGCATATGGTATAGAAAAGACATTCAAGTTTGATAGATCACATAGATTAAAACTAGTAGGAGTTTGTGTAAACTACAAAAGTTCTGACTCACTTGTGTGTGCTTGGGATTATAAATCTCTTTTTTGCCATACGGAGGTTTTATGGTATAGGAATTTGTTAAGATAATTAATAATGAAGACTCATACTTGATCTAATAATGAAGTACTATTCTTGACACAAGTCATGTTATCTATAGCAGAGTTCGATACCATGCAGAGTCCCTCCACACCTATCAAAGATCTTGATGAGAGAACCTGTAGGAGTTCTGGGTCAAAGTCCAGAGGAAGAGGCCGGAAAAATAATCCCTCCCCGCCTCCTGATAGCGATCTGGAGGTATGCCTACTCATTCTTAAAGATTATAGTATGATGCTTTATTTGACTGAATGATACATTCTCTATCTTGCAGTTCCATTATGTTTCAAACTTAAAAAATAAGATATGCTCACGCCTATGATCCCAGTACTTTGGGAGGCCAAGGCGGGCAGATCGCAATGTCAGGAGATCGAGACCATACTGGCTAACACAGTGAACCCCATTTCTACTAAAAATACAAAATATTAGCCGGACATGGTGGCAGGCGCCTCTAGTCCCAGCTACTCGAGAGGCTGAGGCAGGAGAATGGCATGAACCTGGGAGGCAGAGCTTGCAGTAAGCAGAGATCATACCACTGCACTCCAGCCTGGGTGACAGAGCAAGACTCCTTCTCAAAAAAAAAAAAAAAAACCGAAATATATAATGAATTGAATGGACCCACTTTGTCATAGGCATTTTACAACTCTGAAGTTTGAGATTCCATCCATTATCATAGCAAAATTAAAAACAACAATATAAAGATGATATGGCTCTGCAAATTCTTGGCCTGAGATCATTGCATGTTTTGATCTAAATTGGCACTGGCAAATTTTAAAAATATAGCCATTGTTTGTGAGATACTTTTCTGTGTAGCACTGTATTTCATAGCACTAAAGTAATGAAAGATGTCCAAATGGGTCATTAGGTTTAAAAAGATAAAAGTAATTTGTATAGAAAGAAAAATTCATCTTCTAAAAATAGGACATATTTCAATAATTTAATAATATGTGTTAAAATTTGTGTATCTGAAAATTTCACTATATGTCGTTTTTCTACTTATGAGCCCTTTTAAGATATCCCTGTACTAAGCAGGGTTGATTTTTATTATAAAACGTCAGGAGAAACTATTCTTAACCATAATATGTTACTTCTTACATACTGCATACTTCAGTTAAGAAAAAAATTGAACTTCCAGATTTTGTAAAATCAAGTGACAGACGTTGTGCTTCTTTATAAGAGATAGCTTCCTTTTCTTGAACAACAGCAGCAAGTTCATATCGCCTCAAAAACTTGACAGGTGGTATAAATGAGTGACCGGGCTGAGTTGCCCAGCAGACTGTGAGGAGCTCAGAGTGAAGACACATTCTGAGGGACCTGCCTGTCACTCCCATGTAGGAATGGCAACCAGCCTGGCCACAACTTCTAGTTGCTGTGCTACAGTCAAAACTCTGAAGTTTGTGGGAAATTGCCTAGTTTTCAAATGTTAATTTGTAATTTGAAATCTTTCAAAACTCCAGGGAGTCCAACATGCCTGCTGGCCTAATATGACCCCAGGATCCATATTTGACAATTCTGTTTAGTGGTTACTCATTGATTCTTTTAAATATTTCTTTAAAATCTAATTCTTTGCATAAATTGTGAACGTTTATGAATCCCTAAGGTATAAAACTTTAAAATATGTAGAGTTTCAAGCATGCTTCTGTCATAAAGTCTGAATGTATCTCTTTTTGGTGTTACCTACAAGTAAATGTATGGATTAATTTATTCAAGTAAGGACATCTGACTCTTAAGCTTATAATTATTTGTATAATTCCTGTTTCTCAGGCTTTATAGGAGTTAGATTTGGCAAATTTGAGAAACAGAAAAAAGGAATAGTATTATTTTCTATAAAATGATATCAAGATGATCTCTAACAAGGAAGGGAGACATTTTCTGCTTGTAAATAGATTTCTGTTCCCTTGGACTTTTTAATTTTCTGATATGTATTTTTTGTCTTCAGCGTGTGTTTGTCTGGGATTTGGATGAAACCATCATTGTTTTTCACTCACTGCTCACCGGGTCTTATGCACAGAAGTATGGCAAGGTAAGAAATCAAACATTACTCCAAGAAATCTTGTTATACTTTTTTTTTTGGTTTAAAATCAAGGGCCATTTAAAAATGCTTTTAAGTGTTTTTTATTGCAGTCTGTGAAATCTTCTCTTAATTATCTATTTCTAGTATCTCATAGTTCTTTAATGTGAACTGGCAAATTTAACAAAGCTAATTATAAATTGAATTCCTTGCTATTTCTTCAAAAGAACTGAGTTTTCTACATCCAGACCAAGCTTCTTAGTCTCAGATCATTATTTTAGAAAAAAATTTGTAAATCGAAATGGACTTTAAAACATTATGAAATCATATATTATCCCCAATAAAAGAGCTTTAAGAAATTTTTTGAACTAATTTGTTGCAATTGTATAGCAATAGTGAGTAATCTCTCATCTGACAGATCTTTTGGATTTATGAATGAGTGTTTTTCTGTAACTTGAGTACTCATATGAACAGCAACTGAGGTAACACCCCTTCCCATATACAAAGTTATTGATAGATGGTCTCATGCTCACCTGCCTTTCTCTCTTGCTATTGTTTTTATTTTTTCTTTTATTTATGTATGTATTTATTTTATTATTATTATTATTATTTTTTAGACAAAATCTCACTCTGTCCCCCAGGCTGGAGTGCAGTGGCATGATCTCGGCTCACTGCAACCTCTGCCTCCCGGGCTCAAACAATCCTCTTGCCTTAGCTTCTCAAGTAGCTGGGATCACAGGCGCCCGCCACCACCCCTGGCTAATTTTTGTATTTTTAGTAGAGACGGGGTTTCACCACGTTGGCCAAGCTGATCTCAAACTCCTGACCTCAAGTGATCTGCCTGCCGCTCCACCTCCAAAATGCTGGGATTACAGGTGTGAGCCACCATGCCCGGCATCTATTTTTATAGTTAGCTTCTTGTAACATCATTGTTACAGGCCTCTGTGAGTGCTTCTCCAAAGACTGATGCAACTCTAACAGGCTTTTTGGCTGGAAACACAGCTGTTTAGGCCATAACTGTTTAAGTCTTAGACTTTGTAGGGCTCATAATCAAACTAGAGCCAACTCAGAATGTGTTGGCTTACTGTCAGTTACTATACTCAAAGTTGTATCTTTGGTTCCTTTACATATCACACTTACAGAAATGTCTTCCTGTGTCTTCATAGCATTCCATTATTTGATAATATCTCATGCTCGTGCAGTTTTTAGCAACTATATTAAGCTTTGTCTTCTGGACAAATAATGATAAAATTGCATTCAAGTCTAGTCTTCCTAAATTACACTTTGGGTGAATCTGCATTGTCATTTGGTTTTGGTATAGGTAATGGATATTGCTAAACAGATGTGAAGGTAACAATTTTGTTTAACAACCGTTTACAAGAAGTGTTACCCCTTTATCACAAGTATCATCTAAAGCAATCTTCTACAAAGCAGGATGTATACATGTACACCAGACATACAAGCCACTCCATTGGGATAGAGAAAGGAAATATTAGAATGAATACACACATACACATACATACATTTGTATCTCATATTTATTAATTTGTATTATCGGTTTCATAGTGCACATACTTTATAAATACATTGTCTTAGCTCTGCTGCTAAAACAAATCACCATAGACTAGGTGGATTAAATAGCAAACATTTATTTCTCACAGTTTTGGAGGCTGAGAAGGCCAAGGTCAACCTGTCAACAGATTGAATTCTGGTGAGGGCCTGCTTCTGGGTTGACAGATGGCAGTCTTCTTGCCATGTCCTCCACCTCACATGGTGGAGACCAGAGAGAAAAGGAGAGAAAGCAAACTCTTGTGTCTTTTTATAAGGGCACTAATCCCATTCATGAGGGCTTACCCTAAGATCATAATTAAAATATAAGTATATAATATATCAGTAAGTTATACAGAAATTTGGAGTACACACTTAATAGTCTACTACTGATGAAGTATGCACCATAAAAAGTTTCCAGACAATAATCTGAAGGATTTCTTCTAAGTAGTATTGGCTTATCAGAAGTACACAGTAAATCCTGTTGAACTGATTGCAATATTTTTGTGCAGCTAAGTTTCATATTAGATAAGTGTTTAAAATAAACAATCTAATAAGCAGATTGGCTCAAATAAAGATCCTGTAAAATAGTCACCATGAGGGGTTATACCTAAATATCCATGTTGCCGCCATTGTGCCAAATCAGTGGTAGAACTCATCTTTTGGAATTATCGTTAGCCTTTTGACATATTTCCTGGCTTCACATCTTTATCCTTTTGTGGTCATTTTGATCTTTAAAAATAATAAGATCATTTGGACCCAAGGCAGTGATAAGGATCATGGTAAAACTGTCACTGTATACATTTGTTTTATTTTTGTCAAAAATACCATAGAGTAATGAAGCTGCCTTTCTCAATTTACTGATAAACTGGCTTTAAGAGCAATTCCAAAAAGCAAAGTTCAACTTCCCTCAGCACTGCTGCATCATAGAAATAAACCTGTCAGCTCCCAGGATGTCAATGGAACATGCAGCACTCATTTCAACATACAAGTTTTATTTTTCCAAAGTACTGCCCTAAAAGGTTTTTTTTCAAATACAAAATGGAGACTCTCTGTGCATCCTCTGTAATTCCAGAAGGCTAAAACAGTAGAGAATACCAAAAGGGTGGGGCAAAGTGAGGGGAAGAAGGAAACTAACCTTTATGGAAGGCTCATGATGTGCCAGGCAGGAAGCATCCCACAGTGTGAAGGGGTAGGCTGTTCTCTCAAAGCTATAGATGAGGAAACATATACAGAGAAGTAATAATAATGTGTCCACGGCCACACAACCAGTCAATGGCAGAGATGAGTCCTGGAGCCCCAGATTCTTTGACCCCAGAGCCCACGTTCTTTCTGCCACAGCACATCGCATGGCCTAGACAGTTAATATACTGGGAATGCAATAGAAAAGTAATATTTCTGAACAGGAGTAAAGACAATTTTAGTGAGGTTTTACGTATGCAGTTGGGTGAGTTCTCTTTTAAGTTGTAATTTTAGTGATCTTCTCTCAGACACTTGGGATGTGTTTTCATCAAGAGGTAAAACTTAAGAAATATTCCATGAAATAGAATATGGCAGTACCTGCTGGTGGGGCAGAGTATGGAAAGAATCAGAGGCTCTATTGGAAGGGAATGAGAAAGATAAACTTACATTTATAGGATACCTGTCATGTGGTTCAGCCGATGTTTGACATTTTAGAAGCAATAGAGTGGTGGTGAAAGGCAAAAGCTTTCGCAGATAAACTTAAGTTTGAAAATGCAGTTCTGATGCTGACAGCATTCTGACTCTGGCAAATTACTTAAATATTCAGTTTCAAAATCTGTAAAATGGGATTAACACCATCTGTTAGATTGACCACATTGAATAATGTTTTTACTCAGAGCAATTTAAGAAAACTAAAGTAAAAGTGTTTTTAGGCTGTAGTTTTTTCCAATAAAAATAAAAACACTCTTATTGAATTCCATGAAAAACAACTTATATTGCCTTATTTATTGAATTATTGCTTATATTTTTTCTAGAAGTTGTTTTATCATTGACAGTTTTCTTAATATAATTCAGAAAATCGGCACTACCTTTTAGCCAGTAAGAAATTACTATCTTGGCATATTGAGAGGTAGCTAAATAAAGCCCGTCTTGTGAAGCTGTGGACCACATACACCTCAGGGTTCACTGCAGATGGGACAGAGATGACACTGGGTAGCTTCAGTTTCACCACAAACCATAACTGAAACATGGTAAACTAGAGCTCCTCAGACAGACTGCATTCCTTTAACAAATATTTAGTAATATCAATAGACATGCTTCTTGCTTTCATGGAGCTTACAAACCAAACAAAAAACAAAACAAAACAAAAAACACATTTCAGATCGTGGTAACTTCTGTGAAGAAGATAAAACTAGGTTGTATAATGAGTGACTGGGATACGTGACTGTGGAAGTGACATTGGTACTGAGAGGAGCTAGCCCTACAAATTAGGAGAGAGGGAGAATTGGGAAGAGCATTCCAGCAGTGGGTGCTGATCTTCCAGCGTTCCAGGAATATGAAGTCAAGTGCGGCTGGAAGGTTGTAAACAAGAGAAAGAATACTACAAGGTAAAGGGAAGGAAGTGGAACAAGTTGGCGAAATAGAAACCCCCACTGATCGTCCTCCCTGCAGCAGTACCAAATTGAACAAGTATCCACACAACAAAAGCACCTTCGTGAGAACCAAAAACCAGGTGAGCAATCACACAATACCTAGTTTTACGTCATATTACTGAAAGAGGCACTGAAGAGGGTAGGAAAGACAGTCTTGAATTTCCGACACCATCACCCCACGCCAGTCTCCCAGCAGCAGCTGAATGACACAGAGAGAGAATCTGTGCACTTGGGGGAGGAAGAGCTCAGTGAGTGTAGGGTTTTGCATTGGAACTCAGTGCCCTTTCACAGCAGAAAGCAACACTGGGTAGAACTTAGCCAACACCCATGGAGGGGACATTTAGACCAGTCCTAGCCAGAGAAGAATCTCCCATCTCAGCTGTTGGAACCTGAGTTCTGGCAAAGCACCACCACCATGGGATGAAGTGCTCTGGGGTCCAGGCAGTTTAGGCCACAAGGACCACAATTCCTGGACAAGTCCTGCTGCTCAGCTGGGCTTGAAGCCAGTGGACTCAGCAGATGCATGACCTGGTGAGACACCAACCACGGCAGCCAGGGGAGTGCTTGTGCTACGCCTCCCTCAGCCCCAGGCATCTCAGCTCACAGCTCCAGTAGAGATGTCTTCCTTCCACTTGAGGGAGGAGAGGAAAGAGTAAAGAGGAATTTGCCTTGCAACTTGGATACCAACTCAGTCACAGAAAGAAAGGGCACCAGGCAGAGTCCTGAGGCCCCAATTACAGGCCCTGGTTCCCAGATACCATTTCTACACATGTCCTGAAGGAAGCTTTCTTCCTTGAAGGGAAGGATCCAACCTTGACAAGATTCATCTCCTGCTGCTAAGATTCATCACCCTTGGGCTCTGAATAATCGACAGTAGTAGCAAGGCAGTACTTGCCGCAGGCCTTGGGTGAGACTCAGAGATGTGCTGGCATCAGGTATGACCCAGCACATTCCTAGCTGTGGTGGCTATGGAGAGGGACTCCTTTTACTTGAGAAAAGGAGAAGGAAGAATAAAGGGGACTTCCTATTGCAGCTTAGGTAACATCTTGGCAACAGTGGGATAGGGCACCAAGTCGGCATGTGGGGTCTTTGATTCCAGGCCATGGCTCTTGGATGGCATTTTTGCACCTGCCTTTAGGTCAGAGGGGAGCCCACTGCCCTGAAGGGAGAGCCCTAGGCATGAGAGCATTCACCACGAGCTGACTGAAGAGCCCTTAGGCATTGAATGAACATCTGTGATAGCTAGACAGTACTTGCAATGGGCCTGGAGCAGTCAGTGGTGGTCATGGGAGAGAATTCTCTGCTTGCGGAATAGGTAGGGAAAAGTGGGAAGGACTTTATTTTGTGGCTTGGGTGCCAGCTAAACCACAGTAGAATAGAGCAACAGGTAGATTCCAAATTCAGGTCCAGGCTCCTAGATGGCATCTCTAGACCCACCAGGGACCAGGGGGAACTTGACACCCTGAAGGGAAGGATACAAGCTTGGCTAGCTGTGCCACCTGCTGATTGTAGAGCCTTGAGCAAACATAGGTGGCTTGAGCAAAACTGTGCTGGCTGCAGGTCTGATCCAGCACAGTCCCAGGGTGGTGGTCACAGAAGTGCTTATATGTCACCCTTTCCCCAGTTCCAGGCAGCTCAACACAAGAGAGAGACCCCATTTGTTTGGGAGAAAGTAAGGGAATAGAACAAGTCTCTGCCTGGTAATCCAGAGAATTCTTTGAGACCTTATCCAAGACCCCCAAGAGGGTATCTCTATGAGTCTGCAGGAGCCACAGTATTACTGGGCTTGGGGTGCCCTCATTTAATGCAGATAGCATTACAGTGACCAAAAACTTAGATCACAACACCCAAGTTCCTTCAAATACCTCAAAAGCCTTCCCAAAAAGGACAGGTATAAAGAAGCCCAGAAACAGAGACTCCAGTAAATACCTAACTCTTCAATGTTCAGACACTGATGAGCATCCACAATCCTCAAGACTATCTGGGAAAACATGACATCACCAAACAAGGCACCAGTGGTCAATCCTAGAGATGGAGATATGTGACCTTTCAGATAGAGAATTCAAAATAGCTTTTTTGAGGAATCTCAACAAAATTCAAGATAACAGAGAAGGAATTCAGAATCCTATAAAATAAATTTAACAAAGATATTGAAATAATTAAAAAGAATCAAGTAGAAATTCTGGAGTTGAAAAATGTAATGGACATACTGAAGAATGCATCAGAGTCTCATAACAGCAGAATTGATAAAGCAGAAGAAAGAAATAGTGAGCTTGAAGACAGGCTATTTGAAAATACATAGCCAGGGGAAACAAAAGAAAAAGGGAAAAAAAAAAAAAAAAACAGTGAAGCATACCTACAAGATCTAGAAAATAGCCTCAAAAGGGTAAATCTAAGAGTTATTGCCCATAAACAGGAGATGGAGGGGTGGGGCTAGAAGGTTTATTCAAAAGGATAATAACAGAAAACTTCCCAAACCTAGAGAAACATATCAATATCCACATGCAAGAAGGTTCTAGAACACCAATTAAATTTAACCCAAAAAAGACTACCTCAAAGCATTTGATAATCAAACTCTCAAAGCCCAAGAATAAAGAAAGGATCCTAAAATCAGTGAAAGAAAAGAAATGAGGAACATACAGTGGAGCTCTGGTACATGGCAGCAGATTTTTCAGTGGAAACCTTATAGGCTAGAAGGGAGTGACATAATATATTTAAAGTGCTTAAGGATTAAATATATATATATATATATATATATATATATATATATATATATATATATATTTTTTTTTTTTAACCCTAGAATAGTATATCCAGTGACAATATCCTTCAAACATGAAGGAGAAATACTTTCCCAAACAAAAACTGAGGGATTTCATCAACACCAGATTTATCCTACAAGAAATGCTAGAGGGAGTTCTTCAATCTGCAAGAAAGGGGTGTTAATGAACAGTAAGAACTCATCTGAAGTTAAGAAACTCACTGGCAACAATAAAGTACACAGAAAAACACAGAATAGTGTAACACTGTAATTGTGGTATGTAAGCTACTCATATTTTAAGTAGAAAGACTAAAAGATGAACCAATTAAAAATAATAACAATGACAACTTTTCAAGACATAGACAGTAAAATAGAATATAAATAGAAACAACAAGTAGTTAAAAAGCAGGGGGACAGAGTCAAAGTGTAGATTTTTAAATTAGTTTTCTCTTTGGTGGTTTGTTAGTTTGTTGGTTTATGTAATCAGTGTTACATTGCCATAAATTTCAATTAATGAGTTATATTACTTGCAAGCCTCATGATAGCTGTAAATCAAAAACATACAACAGATACACCAAAAAATACAAAGCAAGAAATTAAAACATACAAATAAACAAGTCATCTTTAGTAAAAGGAAGAGAAGAAGAAGGAAGAGGAAACCACAAAACAACCAGCAAACAAATAACAAAATGGCAAGAGTATGTCCTTACTTATCAGTAATAACATTGAATGTAAATGGACTAAACTCTCCAATCAAAAGACAGAGAGTGGCTGAATAGATAAAAAACCATGACCCATTGATCTCTTGCCTACAAGAAGCACACTTCACCTATAAAGACACACAGAGACTGAAAATAATGGGATGGAAAAATATATTACCTGAAAATGAAAACCAAAAAAAGAGCTAGAGTAGCTATAGTTACACCCATCAAAGTGGATTTCAACACAAAAAGTAAAACAAAAAAAACTATAAAAATTAGACAAAAGAAGGTCATTATATAATGATAAAGGAGTCAAATCAGCAAGAGGATATAACAATTTTAAATGTGTATGCACTCAATACTGGAGCACCCAGATATGTAAAGCAAATATCATTAGTGCTAAAGAGAGAGAGAGAACCTCAATACCATAGTCACTGGAGACTTCAGCACCCCATTTTCAGCACTGGGCACATCATCCAGACAGAAAATCAACAAAGAAACATTGGACTTAATCTGTACAGACTTAGACCAAATGGACCTAGTAGATATTTACAGAACATTTCATATGACAACTGCAGAATATACATTATTCTCCTACACACATGGATCATTCTCAGTGATAGACTATATGCTAGTATATAGTATAGTATATAGACAATGCAAAGTCTTTAAAAATTCAGAAAAATTGAAACTATATTAAGTATCTTTGACTACAATGGAGTAAAATTAGAAATCAATAATGAGGAATTTTGGAAACTATGCAAGCACATGGAAACTAAACAATAACTCCTGAATGACCAATGGGTCAATGAAAAAAATTAAGAAGGAAATTAAAAATTTCTTGAAAGAAAAAATTGAGTATGGAAACACAAAATACCAAACCCTGTGGAATGCAGTGAAAGCAGCACTAAGAGAAAAGTTTATAGCTGTAATTGTCTGCATCAAAAAAAGTAGAAAAACTTCAAATAAACAACCTAATGATGGAATGAGAAGAAATAAATGAAATTGAAATTAAAAAATACAAAAGATCAACAAAATGAAAAGTTGTTTTTTTGAAAAAATAAATAAAATAGACAAACCTTTAACCAAACTCGCTAAGAAAAAAGGAGAGAAGACTCAAGTAAGTAAAATCAGAAATGAAAAAGGAGACATAACAACTGATACTTCAAATTCAAAGGATTCTTAGAGGCTACTGTGAGCAACTACATGCCAATAAACTGGAAAATCTAGATGAAATGGACCAATAATTAGACTTACAAAGCTGCCAAGATTGAATCATGAAGAAGTCCAAAACGTGAGCAGACCAATAACAGGAGATGGAAGCTGTAATAAAAAGTCCCCCAACAAAAAAAAAAAAAAAAAAGAAAAGAAAAGAAAAGAAAGCCTGGGAGCCTATGGCTTTACTGCTGAATTTTTCAAAACATTTAAGGAAGAGCTAATAGCAACCCTGCTCAAACTATTCCAAAAAATAGAGGAGGGAATTATTTCCAAACTCATTCTACAGGGCTAGTGTTACTCTGACACCAAAACCAGACAAAGACACAACAAAAAAAGAAAGCTGCAGGCCAATATCCTTGATAAATATTGATGTGAAAATGCTCCACAAAATACTAGCAAACTGAATTCAGTAACACATTGGAAATATAATTCAGCATGACCTTAGTGGGCTTTACCCCAGGGATGCAAGGATGGTTCAACATATGCAAATCAGTCAATGTGATACATCATACTAACAGAATGAAGGACAAACACATAAAGATTAATTCATCTGATGCTGAAAAAGTATTTGATAAAATTCAACGTCCTTTCCTGATAAAAGTTTTCAAAAAACTGAGTATAGAAGGACAATACCTTAACACAATGAAAGCCATATGTGACAGACCCGCAGCTGGTATCACACAGAATGGGGAAAAATTGAAAACCTTTCCTCTAAGATCTAGAACACAACAAAGATGCCCACTGTCACCACTGTTATTCAGCATAGTACTGAAAGTCCTACTTAGAACAGTTAGACAATGGAAAGAAATAAAGGGCATCCAACTTGGAAAGGAAGAAGTCAAATTAGCCTTATTTGTAGATGATATAATCTTATTTTTAGAAAAGCTTAAAGATTCCATTGAGTCAGTTGGTGGTGGGCGGAGCAAGATGGCCGAATAGGAACAGCTCCAGTCTCCAACTCCCAGCGCAAGCAACACAGAAGACCGGTGATTTCTACATTTTCAACTGAGATACTGGGTTCATCTCACTAGGGAGTGCTGGACAATCGGTGCTGGTCAGCTGCTGAGCCCGACCAGCGAGAGCTGAAGCAGGGCGAGGCATCGCCTCACCTGGGAAGTGCAAGGGGGAAGGGAATCCCTTTTCCTAGCGAGGGGAACTGAGATGCACAACACCTGGAAAATCGGGTAACTCCCACCCCAATAATGCACTTTAAGCAAACGGGCACACCAGGAGATTGTTTCCCACACCTGGCCGGGAGGGTCCCACGCCCACGGAGCCTCCCTCATTGCTAGCACAGCAGTCTGCTATCTAACCGCAAGGCAGCAGCGAGGCTGGGGGAGGGGCGCCCACCATTGCTGAGGCTTAAGTAGGTAAACAAAGCCACTGGGAAGCTCGAACTGGGTGGAGCTCACAGCAGCTCCAGGAAACCTGCCTGTCTCTGTAGACTCCACCTCTGGGGACAGGGCACACCTAAACAACAACAAAAGCAGCAGAAACCTCTGCAGACGCAAACGACTCTGTCTGACAGCGTTGAAGAGAGCAGTGGATCTCCCAATACGGAGGTTGAGATCTGAGAAGGGACAGACTGCCTGTTCAAGTGGGTCCCTGACCCCTGAGTAGCCTAACTGGGAGACATCCCCCACTAGGGGCAGTCTGACACCTCACACCTCACGGGGTGGAGTACACCCCTGAGAGGAAGCTTCCCAAGCAAGAATCAGACAGGTACACTCGCTGTTCAGCAATATTCTATCTTCTGCAGCCTCTGCTGCTGATACCCAGGCAAACAGCGTCTGGAGTGGACCTCAAGCAATCTCCAACAGACCTACACCTGAGGGTCCTGACTGTTAGAAGGAAAACTATCAAACAGGAAGGACACCTACACCAAAACCCCATCAGTATGTCACCATCATCAAAGACCAGAGGCAGATAAAACCACAAAGATGGGGGAAAAGCAGGGCAGAAAAGCTGGAAATTCAAAAAATAAGAGCACATCTCCCCCGGCAAAAGAGCGCAGCTCATCACCAGCAACGGATCAAAGCTGGATGGAGAATGACTTTAACGAGATGAGAGAAGAAGACTTCAGTCCATCAAACTTCTCAGAGCTAAAGGAGGAATTACGTACCCAGCGCAAAGAAACTAAAAATCTTGAAAAAAAAGTGGAAGAATTGATAGCTAGAGTAATTAATGCAGAGAAGGTCATAAACGAAATGAAAGAGATGAAAACCATGACACGAGAAATACATGACAAATGCACAAGCTTCAGAAACCAACTCGATCAACTGGAAGAAAGAGTATCAGCGATCAAATGAATGAAATGAAGCGAGAAGAGAAACCAAAAGAAAAAAGAAGAAAAAGAAATGAACAAAGCCTGCAAGAAGTATGGGATTATGTTAAAAGACCAAATCTACATCTGATTGGTGTGCCTGAAAGTGAGGGGGAAAATGGAACCAAGTTGGAAAACACTCTTCAGGATATCATCCAGGAGAACTTCCCCAACCTAGTACGGCAGGCCAACATTCAAATCCAGGAAATACAGAGAATGCCACTAAGATACTCCTCGAGAAGAGCAACTCCAAGACACATAATTGCCAGATTCACCAAAGTTGAAATGAAGGAAAAAATCTTAAGGGCAGCCAGAGAGAAAGGTCGGGTTACCCACAAAGGGAAGCCCATCAGACTAACAGCAGATCTCTCGGCAAAAACTCTACAAGCCAGAAGAGAGTGGGGGCCAATATTCAACATTCTTAAAGAACAGAATTTTAAACCCAGAATTTCATATCCAGCCAAACTAAGTTTCATAAGTGAAGGAGAAATAAAATCCTTTACAGATATGCAAATACTTAGAGATTTTTGTCACCACTAGGCCTGCCTTACAAGAGACCCTGAAGGAAGCACTAAACATGGAAAGGAACAAACGGTACCAGCCATTGCAAAAACATGCCAAAATGTAAAGACCATCGAGGCTAGGAAGAAACTGCATCAACTAACGAGCAAAATAACCAGTTAATATCATAATGGCAGGATCAAGTTCACACATAACAATATTAACCTTAAATTTCAAATGGACTAAATGCTCCAATTAAAAGACACAGACTGGCAAACTGGATAAAGAGTCAAGACCCATCAGTCTGCTGTATTCCGGAGACCCGTCTCACATGCAGAGACATACATAGGCTCAAAATAAACGGATGGAGGAAGATTTACCAAGCAAATGAAGAACAAAAAAAAGCAGGGGTTGCAATACTAGTCTCTGATAAAATAGACTTTAAACCATCAAAGATCAAAAGAGACAAAGAAGGCCATTACATAATGGTAAAGGGATCAATTCAACAGGAAGAGCTAACTATCCTAAATATATATGCACCCAATACAGGAGCACCCAGATTCATAAAGGAAGTCCTTAGAGACTTACAAAGAGACTTAGACTCCCATACAATAATCATGGGAGACTTCAACACTCCACTGTCAACATTAGACAGATCAACGAGACAGAAAGTTAACAAGGATATCCAGGAATTGAACTCATCTCTGCAGCAAGGAGACCCAATAGACATCTATAGAACTCTCCACCCCAAATCAACCGAATATACATTCTTCTCAGCACCACATCGCACTTACTCCAAAATTGACCACATAATTGGAAGTAAAGCACTCCTCAGCAAATGTACAAGAAGAGAAATTATAACAAACTGTCTCTCAGACCACAGTGCAATCAAACTAGAACTCAGGACTAAGAAACTCAATCAAAACCGCTCAACTACATGGAAACTGAACAACCTGCTCCTGAATGACTACTGGGTACATAATGAAATGAAGGCAGAAATAAAGATGTTCTTTGAAACCAATGAGAACGAAGATACAACATACCAGAATCTCTGGGACACATTTAAAGCAGTGTGTAGAGGGAAATTTATAGCCCTAAATGCCCACAAGAGAAAGCAGGAAAGATCTAAAATTGACACTCTAACATCGCAATTAAAAGAACTAGAGAAGCAAGAGCAAACACATTCGAAAGCTAGCAGAAGGCAAGAAATAACTAAGATCAGAGCAGAACTGAAGGAGATAGAGACACAAAAATCCCTCCAAAAAATCAATGAATCCAGGAGTTGGTTTTTTGAAAAGATCAACAAAATTGACAGAACGTTAGCAAGACTAATAAAGAAGAAAAGAGAGAAGAATCAAATAGGCACAATAAAAAATGATAAAGGGGATATCACCACCGACCCCACAGAAATACAAACTACCATCAGAGAATACTATAAACACCTCTACGCAAATAAACTGGAAAATCTAGAAGAAATGGATAATTTCCTGGACACTTACACTCTCCCAAGACTAAACCAGGAAGAAGTTGAATCCCTGAATAGACCAATAGCAGGCTCTGAAATTGAGGCAATAATTAATAGCCTACCAACCAAAAAAAGTCCAGGACCAGATGGATTCACAGCTGAATTCTACCAGAGGTACAAGGAGGAGCTGGTACCATTCCTTCTGAAACTATTCCAATCAATAGAAAAAGAGGGAATCCTCCCTAACTCATTTTATGAGGCCAACATCATCCTGATACCAAAGCCTGGCAGAGACACAACAAAAAAAGAGAATTTTAGACCAATATCCCTGATGAACATCGATGCAAAAATCCTCCATAAAATACTGGCAAACCAGATCCAGCAGCACATCAAACACCTTATCCACCATGATCAAGTGGGCTTCATCCCTGGGATGCAAGGCTGGTTCAACATATGCAAATCAATAAACATAATCCAGCATATAAACAGAACCAAAGACAAGAACCACATCATTATCTCAATAGATGCAGAAAAGGCTTTTGACAAAATTCAACAGCCCTTCATGCTAAAAACGCTCAATAAATTCGGTATTGATGGAACGTACCTCAAAATAATAAGAGCTATTTATGACAAACCCATAGCCAATATCATACTGAATGGGCAAAAACTGGAAAAATTCCCTTTGAAAACTGGCACAAGACAGGGATGCCCTCTCTCACCACTCCTATTCAACGTAGTGTTCGAAGTTCTGGCTAGGGCAATCAGGCAAGAGAAAGAAATCACGAGTATTCAGTTAGGAAAATAAGAAGTCAAATTGTCCCTCTTTGCAGATGACATGATTGTATATTTAGAAAACCCCATCATCTCAGCCCAAAATCTCCTTAAGCTGATAAGCAACTTCAGCAAAGACTCAGGATACTAAATTAATGTGCAAAAATCACAAGCATTCTTATACACCAGTAACAGACAAACAGAGAGCCAAATCATGAATGAACTTCCATTCACAATTGCTTCAAAGAGACTGAAACACCTAGGAATCCAACTTACAAGGGATGTAAAGGACCTCTTCAAGGAGAACTACAAACCACTGCCCAGTGAAATCAAAGAGGACACAAACAAATGGAAGAACATACCATGCTCATGGATAGGAAGAATCAATATCGTGAAAATGGCCATACTGCCCAAGGTAATTTATAGATTCAATGCCATCCCCATCAAGCTACCCATGAATTTCTTCACAGAATTGGAAAAAACTGCTTTAAAGTTCATATGGAACCAAAAAAGAGCCCGCATCTCCAAGAAAATCCTAAGTCAAAAGAACAAAGCTGGAGGTATCACGCTACCTGACTTCAAACTATACTACAAGGCTACAGTAACCAAAACAGCATGGTACTGCTACCAAAACAGAGATATAGACCAATGGAACAGAACAGAGTCCTCAGAAATAATACCACACATCTACAGCCATCTGATCTTTGACAAACCTGAGAGAAATAAGAAATGGGGCAGGATTCCCTATTTAATAAATGGTGGTGGGAAAATTGGCTAGCCATAAGTAGAAAGCTGAAACTGGATCCTTTCCTTACTCTTTATGCGAAAATTAATTCAAGATGGATTAGAGACTTAAATGTTAGACCTAATACCATAAAAATCCTAGAAGAAAACCTAGGTAGTACCATTCAGGACATAGACATGGGCAAAGACTTCATGTCTAAAACACCAAAAGCAATGGCAACAAAAGCCAAAATTGACAAATGGGATCTAATTAAACTAAAGAGCTTCTGCACAGCAAAAGAAACTACCATCAGAGTGAACAGGCAACCTACAGAATGGGAGAAAATGTTTGCAATCTACTCATCTGACAAAGGGCTAATATCCAGAACCTACGAAGAACTCAAACAAATTTACAAGAAAAAAACAAACAACCCCATCAAAAAGTGGGCAAAGGATATGAACAGACATTTCTCAAAAGAAGACATTCATACAGCCAACAGACACATGAAAAAATGCTCATCATCACTGGCCATCAGAGAAATGCAAATCGAAAACCACAATGAGATACCATCTCACACCAGTTAGAATGGCGATCATTCAAAAGTCAGGAAACAACAGGTGCTGGAGAGGATGTGGAGAAATAGGAACTCTTTTACACTGTTGGTGGGATTGTAAACTAGTTCAACCATTATGGAAAACAGTATGGTGATTCCTCAAAGATCTAGAACTAGATGTACCGTATGACCCAGCCATCCCATTACTGGGTATATACCCAAAGGATTATAAATCATGCTGCTATAAAGACACATGCACACGTATGTTTATTGCGGCACTATTCACAATAGCAAAGACTTGGAATCAACCCAAATGTCCATCAGTGACAGACTGGATTAAGAAAATGTGGCACATATACACCATGGAATACTATGCAGCCATATAAAAGGATGAGTTTGTGTCCTTTGTAGGGATATGGATGCAGTTGGAAACCATCATTCTTAGCAAACTATCACAAGAACAGAAAACCAAACACCGCATGTTCTCACTCATAGGTGGGAACTGAACAATGAGATCACTTGGACTCGGGAAGGGGAACATCACACACTGGAGCCTATCATGGGGAGGGGGGAGGGGGGAGGGATTGCATTGGGAGTTATACCTGATGTAAATGACGAGTTGATGCGTGCTAACAAGTTGATGGGTGCAGCACACCAACATGGCACAAGTATACATATGTAACAAACCTGCACGTTATGCACATGTACCCTAGAACTTAAAGTATAATAATAATTATAATAATAATAAATAAATAATAAATAAATAAATAAAAGATTCCATCTCGAAACTATTCGAGCTGATAAAATCAGTAAAGTTGCAGGATACAGAATCAACATACAAAAATCAGTAGCATTTTTATATTCCAGCTGTGAACAATCTGAATAAGAAATTAAAAAGTAATGCTATTTATAATAGCTACATATAAAATAACATTCCTAGGAATTAACCAAAGAAGTGAAAGATGTCTACAGTGAAAACTATAATAAATTGATGTGATAAATCAAAAAAATGGAAAGAGATTCCATGTTTGTGGATTATAATAATCAATATTGTTAAAATGTTCATTCTACCCAAAGCATTGTATCAATTCAATGCAATTACTATCAAAATACTACTGACATTCTTGACATAAATAGAAAAAAAAAAATCCTAAAATGTATATGGAACCACAGAAGACCCAGAATAGGCAAAACTACTCTGGGCAAAAGGAATAAAACTGAAGAATCACATTACCTGACTTCAAATTATAACACAAAAATGATATTAACAAAAACAACTTGGTACTGGCATAAAAACAGACATATAAAACATTGAAAAGAATAGAGTACCTAGAAACGAATTCACACATTTACAGTGAAGTCATTTTTTACAAAGATGCCAAGCACATACATTGAGGAGAGGACAGTCTCTTCAATAAATGGTGCTGGGATAACGGAGATCCATGTGAAGAAGAACAAAACTAGACCCCTATCTCTTGCCACATACAAAAATCAAATCAAAATGGACTAAAGACTTAAATCTAAGATCTCAGACTATGAAACTACTACAATAAAACATTGGAGAAACTCTCCAGGACACTGGACTGGGGAAAGATTTCTTGAGCAGTACCCCACAAGCACAGGCAACCAAGGCAAAAATGGATAAATGGGAGCCATCAAGTTAAAAAGCTTCTGCACTGCAAAGAACACAGTCAACAAAGTGAAGAGATAATCCATAGAATAGGAGAAAATATTGCAAACTATCCATTATACACGGGATTAATAAGCAGAACATATAAGGAGCTCAACTCAATGGGAAAATATTTAATAATCTGAATAAAAACCGGTCAAGAAATTTGAATAGATATTTCTCAAAAGACATACACATGGCAAACAGGTACATGAAAAGGTGTTCCCATCATCGATCATCAGAGAAACTCAAATCAAAACTACAATGAGATACCATCTTACCACACTTAAAATGGCTTATATCCAAAAGACAGGCAATGCCAATGAGGATGTACAGGAAAGGGAACCCTCATACACTGTTTTTGGGAATGTAAAATAGTACCACCACTATAGCGAACAGTTTGGAGGTTCCTGAAAAACTAAAAATAGAACTACCATATGATCCAGCAATCTCATTGCTACGTATATACCCGACAGAAAGGAAATCAGTATATCGAAGAGGTATTTGTACTCCTATGTTTATTTCAGCACTTTTCACAATAGCCAAGATTTGGAAGCAACCTAGGTGTCCATCAACAGAAAATGTGGTACATACACACAATGGAGTACTATTCAACCATAAAAAAATGAGATCCTGTCATTTTTAGCAATGGATGGAACTGGAGCTCTTTAAGTGAAATAAGCCAGGCTCAGGATGACAAACTTAACATATTCTTACTTATTTGGAAGCTAAAAATTGAGAGTAGAACGATGGTTTAGAGATTGGGAAGGGTAGATGTTGAGAGGTACATTAGTGAGGATGGTTAATGGGTACAAAAATATAGTTAGACAGAATGAATAAGATCTAGTATTTGATAGCACATCAGGAGCTGAACTCAATAGGAAAATTTGAGCTCCTCGTATTGTTGACTATAGTCAACAATAATTTATTGTACATTTAAAAATAACTGAGAGAGTCCAGGCACAGTAACTCATGCCTGTAATCCTAACACTTTGGGAGGTGGGGCAGGAGAATCACTTGAGGCCAGGAGTTGGAGATTAGCCTGGGCAACATAGTGAGACCCTGCCTCTACAGTAAAAAAAAAAAAAAAAAAAAAAGGTTTTTTGTTTTGTTTTGTTTTTAATTAGCTGGGCATAGTGGTACATGGCTGTATTCTCAGATACTCAGGAGGCTGACGTTGGGGCATATTTGAGCTCAGAGTTTGAGGCTGCAGTGAGCCATGTGTATACCACTGCAGTCCAGTCTAGGTGTCAGAGTAAAAAATAAATAAATAAATAAAATTACCAAATAACTAAAAGAGTTTAATTGGATTGTCTGTAACTCAACGAAATGATAAACACTTGAGGTGGTGGATACCCCATTTACCCTGGTGTGATTATTATGCACTGTATACCTGTATCAAAATATCTCATGATGCCAGGCACAGTGGCTCACGCCTGTAATCCCAGCACTTTGGGAGGCCGAAGCAGGTGGATCACCTGAGGTCAGGAGTTCAAGACCCACCGGGCCAATATGGCAAAACCCTGTCTCTACTAAAAATACAAAAATTACACAGGTGTGGTGGTGGGCACCTGTAATCCCAGCTACTCAGAAGGCTAAGGCAAGAGAATCGCCTGAACCCCAGAGGCAGAGGTTGCAGTTAGCTGAGATGGCTCCACTGCATTCCAGCCTGGGCAACAGAGTGCGACTCTGTCTCAAAACAAAAACAAAACAAAACAAAAATCTCATGTATCCCATGTGTATATACACCTACTGTGTACCCACAAAAATAAAAAATAAATAGTAGAAGATAAGAACAGAGAGGTAGGCAAGCGCTGAATCAGGCAAGTACTCTTCATTATGGTAAGGTGTTTGGGTTTTTTTTTTTTCTTTTTTATTTATTATTATTATTATACTTTAAGTTCTAGGGTACATGTGCATAACGTGCAGGTTTGTTACATATGTATACTTGTGCCATGTTGGTAGCAAACTATCACAAGAACAGAAAACCAAACACCGCATGTTCTCACTCATAGGTGGGAACTGAACAATGAGATCACTTGGACTCTGGAAGGGGAACATCACACACCGGGGCCTATCATGGGGAGGGGGGAGGGGGGAGGGATTGCATTGGGAGTTATACCTGATGTAAATGACGAGTTGATGGGTGTTTGGGTTTTTTTTCTAGTTGCAGTGGGAAGCTGTTGGGGGAGTTTTAGGTTTGTCATTGTCTGCTATGTAGAGAGTAGAATTTAGAGGAATAAGAGCGTACATAAGTTGACCACTTAGAAGATGCTATGCAGTAAGAATGGCCATGCCTTAAATAGGAACAGTGCTTCTGAAACTTGAGTGTGAGTCACAGTAACCTGCAGGGCCTGTTAAACACAGATCGCTGGGTTACAACCCAGAGTTTCTGATTTAGTAGATCTGGGGTGGGATCACTGGTTTTGGAACAAATTTCCAGGTAAAGCTCATAGTCCTGGGCTGCATTTTGAGAACCATTAGAGTAGAGTATTTCCCAGGCTTTTTTTCCTTGAGCAAACTAATGAACATGTTAATTAAAGGTCTTTGAGAAAAGGCCATGGTCAAATAGATATAGGGAATGCTTATATTTTTTAGCCATTCAATGCATGTTATCGTAATAAAGGTCATGAGATGTTTAAAAGAATCCTCTATAACTAGGTTTAATCCCTCAGTTCCCTAATGTCATCAGTAATAACCTTGAGGACTGACTGAAATAAGGTCATTCTGACAATTAGTTAAGTCAGAACTTTGCATTGCTAATAACAAAAGTGACCAGAGCCATTATTTCTGGGAGCGGGGAAAAGACCTTTATAGTGTTAAGATTGTCTAAGCTTGAAATTATTATGGGTCCTTAAAATTATTATGGGTTCTTAATTCTTTTCATTTCTTAGATCAGTCTTATTTCCACAATATGCATTTTAGAGTGTAACATTTTGGTATAGCATAGTGATTTTTTTTATCATTTTAGCCAGAGATTCCTCTACACACATATGACTGAGAGCATCACTGTATAGAACATCTAAGGGCAGAACTGCTCTAGATAAAATGTACAGATCGGGGACTGGAGAGATCCCATTTCCCCTACATGACCACCCTTTCCCATTGTTCTTGGTCACCATGAAAAGGGTTCCTGAATCCTGAAGCTTGCTCACAATACAGCCTGGAAGGCAGTCGACTAGCTGAAGGAACATTGAGCTAAAAGTCAGAAGGACCTCCTGTGCCTGGCTGTGCCTAAGTGCAAACTGTTTGACCTCTGAGCCGGTTTCATCTGAAAATGGTTATAATTCATTTCCTTCCAGGGATTACGGGGTGGCTTAAATAAGATAATGTACTTATATAAAAATGACACTCCACAGTGAAAACTATCATCTACCTCCTAGGTTAAATTCCTAAACATATACCTTCTTTCTCCAAAATGAGAAATAACTAAAGGCAGGTGTTTTCAGACCTGCAAGGTCAATGTTTACTCCTGCAGAATGTGAAGTGGCACTGCAGTGGCCTCAAGTATAGCGAGCTGGGAGCTGCACCTATAAAGACCAGAGATGTCAATCATATCCTGAAATTACCATACTTACCTACATATCTAACTGTCTTTCTCTCTCCCCACCCATAATTAGTGGACAATAATGAGTATCATTTTTGACTGGTTACTATGTGCCTGACCCTTGGCTGAGTGTCCTGTGAAATACATTCTCTCATTAGCTTTTCCCATCACCCTGTGTGATTGGTACCACTGTAGATAGCTCGTAAGTGGCAAGGTCAGTGGAGTCCATGTCTCTTTGATAGGTTCTTAATCTCTATATTCTTTTGGTCTCATGTTCTTTCCCCACAACCTATAAAAATAAAATGTGTGAACCACAATAATGTAAGAATGACCTTTTACCCATAAATTGTCCTAACTTACTTTTGTGTTTTAATTTAAAAAAAAGAAACTTTTGGAAAAGTCTACTTTCATTTATAAGTTAAATAATGTGAATTTCCCAAGCATCTTCCTAATGTGTTATCACTTTTTGACTCTGTTCAATTGTCAACACTGTCTTTTCCAAGAAGAACTATTCCTGAACATTTCTGATGACGGTGAATGAGGAACCTCGCTATCTGAGCCCTGCTGCTATGAGGCTGGTGATGGGTTTTGCAGCTGAGCACCAATTGCCATGTACAGTTTCTGTGCTGCAAAACTCTAAAATAGGAGCTTGTAAATTTGACAGGATGTAGACCAGGAATCATCCATCATGTTAGAGTTTATGAACATTATTTCTATTCCCTGATCAATTGTATGTATCATTTTACCTGATGACTTGCAGTGATTCCTTTTGTTTTCAGGGGAGGGTGAAGAAAACTGAATAAATTGTGCTTTAGGGGTTTGGTTTATTTTGGATCATTAATGTATCATGTGCTATGAAGCTGTGATACTCTAAAGTTATTCCACAGTAAGGACACAGAGGAAATAGCCCAAGTCAGGGGTAAAAAGTGAAGGAACTGAAGGAAAAGTGAATGGCTGCCTGATAATGTGAAACTCAGATTCAGGTTCCCCAAACTGCTTGCTTATTTTAGACAACATCACATATAACAGCAGTGCTAGTGAAATAATATGTTCATCAGAATTAATCAATTGATTGCTTGTGTATTGAATAGTCTACACACATTTATGTAGAAAAATACTTCTAACATGGCATTTGACTGGATTTTAAATGATAGGCTAGTCATGAAGATAAATGCTTACTTTTGTGCATTTGGACTAAAGAAAACCAACATGGTTTAATAGAAAGTAATAGAATTAATCAAGTGTTAGTACCATGGATCTGAGGCAGTCCTAATGGCAGAGCTAACAAATACCATATGCTTAGAGGGCTCTGGCTTTGGAGGGAGAATGACCCTGAGTTCAAATTCTACCCTCCCTCCTAGCGCCCATGTGACCTTGAGTAGTTTATTTAGCATTTATGAGCCCCAGTTGTCTTGTATATAAAATGAGGAGAATAATAAAAGTAGTAATTTGATTCTGAGGGTTAAATGAGTTAATGCATTAAAACTCACCACAGAATAAACATTCAGTAAGCATGACCTATTTATTTAGTTTCAAGGAAATCTGAAATACAGGAAACTGAATTTTTTCTAAGGAAATTTGCATTTTATATTTGTATCTGTTGTTTTACCTCATAATATGAGTCAGCAAGCTCAGTGTTGCAGAGAAGTAGCACCTATGCCAGGGTGACTAGAGAGTGGTTTTGGTATATATTATATAAAAGGAATGATTACAGAATTTGCAAGCCTCGAAAAATGCATAATGTTTTTACTGGCAGCTTATAGTAAGTTTGATTGTGTGTTCATGTGTATGTATATAGTGGGTACAGAAATATCATACATATGCATGTGAAAATAAAGCCAAATCAAAGACAGTGACATATCTCAAACTCTTCCCTAGAGAACTGGGGAATCATTGCTATCTATTGTCTCCCCTTTCAGAGCTTTGTGTTGAGTATATGTTTATTTTGATAATTTCTTTTAAAAATTAAATTGAATGGCTCTGCGTGATCTCTTAAATAGCCAAATATATTACTAACTTTTATTTAAGCCCACCTTTACCAAATCAATTGCGGGAATTACGTTAGAAAAGGGGAATGATCTTGAAAGGACATCACATTGATTAACTTGAAGCTAATATACCAGAGAGATAATGGTAACTAATCTCTTTAAAACACATAGAGCAGCCTTCTCTAAACTGCCCTGAAGTTTTCAGTTCCTTTGATCTCAGTTGATAATCATTTAATCTAATATCTTGAGGAGGTGAGGGATTAGAACATTAACTTACCTTAAGTATTCTTTAATCATCATCAACCCTCTCCTAGGCCTTTCCTCCTATAGCCATCTCCTAACATGTCAATCACCTTTCTCCCGAGGTCCTGAGGAGCCTCGTTAGGTGTGTTTATTTGCCACCTCTGCTCTGCCACTTTTCTCTGGGCCCTGTGCTTTCTAACTCATCCTCCCACGGTCATTCTCACCAACGTGATATTTTTCTTTCCATCCAAGTGCCATGTTACACTGTTGCCATGTACTACCACTGTAATTCACCCTGAAGTACATTTATTCTGTTATTAGTTTAATACATTTGGATTCCCTCCTGATTGAACCTGTAGAAGCCTCTAGTGGTAAGTTGTGTGATGATCACACAATTTAAGCTCTACAACATTAACTATGTTCAACTGCAAATATGTTGCTTACACTGAACACTTGAATTGTGAACAAAATCTTGTAATGCAAAATGTGGTGGCTTTTCAACTTTACCAGCTCCCCAGCAGATAATTGGCTACATCACTAAGAAAAAGACACCATCAGACATTTGGTCCTTGAAGTTAAGTCCACAGAATGATCTTTATGGAGGTGAAAAGTGGAGAAGGCACTCTTCCTCATAAGCAACTCTAGAGAAGTCTAGTTCCCAAGAAATTACAGTAAGCCACAGTTCTACTCAGTGATCACGCTGGCTCAAGACCAGCCATCCTGTGGAAGCACCCCAGAGGCTTAACTCTTGGAAAGCCAGAAGGTCATGCCAGCTCTGATTTTTCTTAACTATCCCAGTCTCTCATTATAATAGCTCGTAGACCAGTGTTTATTCAAAAGTAACATGTATATGAATCACCTGATAATCTTGTTAAACTACCTGACAAACTAGATCTGGGGAAGGGTCTACAGGTGTGCCTTTCTGACAGGCTCCCAGGTGATACCAATGGTACTGGTCTGTGTACCACACTTTGAGCAGCAAGGTTGTCATCTGCTGACTCTCCATCTCATTTGTACGTTGGACTCACTGCAGAGCTTTAGCATGACTGATGCATGGACCCACCTCAGATAATCCGATTTAGTTGGTATGGGGTATGGCCTGAGCAACAGGCATTGTGAAAGCTCCGCAGGTGTTTCCCATGCATGGTGTAGTCGGAGAACCCCTGTCTTAGATGTCATCCTCCCAGCTTGGAGTCCTCTTTATGTACCACTATAACCTCACTTTTCCATAATGCCTTTCTATCCTTACCTCATTATTTTTCCATCAGACTCATCTTCCAGAAAACCCCACTGACTGCCTGTACCTCAGCAGCTGAATGTGGCCACAAATCTCAAATGGGTGCAAGCACTCTTGGGGTCATGAACTCTTCCTGTTGCAGGTTTTGAAGAGCTGAAGGGAGAGCAAGCATACCTCTCCCAGTTCTGTACAAATCTCCTCAATTACTAGGGGGAAAAAAGCAAACAAATGAATTCTGTCATCTTTGCACCACCAAATCCCTGCCCCCTACATCTGTAGCCATAATCTCTGCTGTCTCTTGTACCTCTCGCACCCTGGTTCCGTGCCCCCCTCACCTACCCAAGGAATTGACTCCTGAAAGAACTTCTTTCGCTGAGCCACCAGTTTCTCACTCTCCTAGATTCTTCCCATCACACCATCGTGTCTGCTGTCACATTCCTATCATTAGAAGAGCTTCTTGAGCCCATTTTCTCCTCCGGTGACTGCTCTCTTTCTCTGCTCTTTCCAGCTTTGCCATAACATGACACTTGCCAAGTCTGAGGAGCCACCTCATTGCCAGATCAAGTGTTCCTTCTTTGCTTATCTTGCTGTGGTCTCTCACAGACATTCAGTGGAGCACTCTTGCATTCTTAAAATCATTGTTCCCTTCCCCTCCCTGGTTAGGGTCCCCCTTCCTCACACTGTTTCCCTCACACACACTCGTTCTCGCCTCTGGGCTCTCCGTATGTTCGCCACCATGGCGCCTGTTCATGCCTCGCTCCCTTGCCTTTGTCAGGCCACTGTTTCTGTCTCTGCCATTGCCTCCTGAAAGGGGCCTTCTCTGAATTTGCTTTAAATTAGCCCTATCCGCTCATCCTCATCACTTCTATATCTGCTTATCCTGGTTTTTCTTTCGTAGCTTTATCACCACCTGATATTCCCTTGTTTTCTTGTCTGTTTATCGGGTAGCTCATCCAGTAATAATATAAACCCCATAAAGGTAGGGGCTTTGCTTTTTTGGTTATCTGCTCTCTGCTTAGAATTTGAACGTCTCTAATACATAATAGTCACTCAATAAATATGTGATGAGTAAATGAATGTTCCTGAAACCATTCCCCTGTTCCTCCTAAGAACTTGTAAGCCCACCACCTATCCATCGTAGACAAGTATCACAATTGTAAAATTTCCCTTCTGATTTGTGACTGAATTTCATTTTATTTCTTATGATTTAAAGAGTATATGTATTCTAAAAAATCCAGTAACTTTTTCCACCAGGTTCATGAGAGCTGGTCTGCCTTCTTTCTTCCGTGATGAACTTGCATATCTTCTATCTCTGTGTGCCCATGTCTACACATGTGCTACGAGTCCCAAAATAAAAAAAAAAAAAACTTTCACGAGGTTGATGTCTTTAAAAGAAAAAAAAAGTCCTTAGTTTCTTTAAAAATACATAATTGTTGCCTCTCCAGAGATATTTTTGCAGTGTGTCCCTAGAGAAGGAATTCCAGCTGATGGCCCAGTGCAGGGCAGAGGCCCATAGACAGACAGTCTGGCTCCAATTTATGCTCTGTGTTCACATGGCTAATAGGCGTTAGTATTTTGATTTAGAGAAGTGCTGTACTGGATCCTGCCTTGATTATACACTGGTAACATCTGGCTTAGAACCACACATTTAAAGGCCAAGAGCTATTTATTTTCTTCATCTTCCTCTTCTCTGTCTCTCTCTCTCTGTCTCTTTTCAGTAAAATGTCTGGGGAATAGTTTCAGTATTTTGATACAGCAGTACACAGAATAAATTGGCAGTAGTTCAATTTTCCTCCTATTAAACTCCGTTGTAGACACTTTGAACCTTTTGGAACTTTTATAATATGTATAATATATATCAGAACTTCCACAAAATCCTGTTAGTGCCTTTATTATCCCACTTTTTTCCTCTATCCAAGTTTTTGCTATCACCTCATTTTAGACCCTAAACTCAACACTCACTACACTTAAATGCAAATAAAAAAAAAGCAACTCTTGATTCATAAGGTGCCCATAATTCTACAAACATCTAATGAAAATGAGCAAACATCTCTGTATAAAACTTGAGTTCAATCCAAAAGTATGTTTCATTCTCAAATGCCTGATAAAACAGTGCAATTGCAGGTGCTGGCAGCTCCTTCACAGCAGTTTGGCAAGATGGAGGGTGCCCAGCATTGCTAAGGCTACACCCACCAAATGTCCAGTCATCTTTCTTGGATTCTTGGATCTGTGAGTCCTTTAGCTGGAAAAATGCAGTGCTGTAATCTGCTCACTTAGAATTAGCTGTCCCAGTGACTTAGTAAGTTGGAAAAAAACAAAAAGTAAAATTAGATATTTGAAAGTAAGCCCGCCCCAGACATTCTCTTAGAAACAAGATCATCACCTCTTACAGGCATGGTTTTCCTTGGCTGATGGCATGACTATCCCCGGCCCATCTGTGCCAAGCCTTTGGCATGGCTGATGAAACATCTCTCTTTCAATAGGCCTTGCTCTCTGGAAACCTTAGTAAAACACAGCTAGTTCACACTCCAGCAAACCACAAACCTAAACTTTCCCAGTTACAAATGATATTTTGCCAAAATGCTTACTAAGTCCTGGCTCTCATAGAGTGTGTGATGTGGAACCGCCACAGCTTGAAAAACAAATGACCAGCCCTCCTAGTGCCGTGGGGTTGCATTCCAGTGGGGTGCTCAACTGCAGTTTTTATCATACCACATGCCATGCTTGCTTGCTAGCAGATTCTTGCATTTTGCTTTTTTTTAAAATTATACTTGTTTGCATGCTTATCAGATGTACAAAATGCATTCTTCATGGATTTTCCTATCACTGTTTGGGTAGCACAGAGAGTTACGTACTTCAGAAGCATGGAATTGATCAAAGTAACAATCAAAAGGAACAGTATGTTTTCTCCCATCCCCATAAATCTGATCTGCAAATGCAAAGAATGTGAAGAATGAAGTGAAGAAACAATAATTGTATTCAAAACTTAAAAAGAAAAATTGGCAAATCATAGGATAAGAGCCTAACCAACCTGGTCTCCAGAAGGAAAACCTTTTAAATCAGATACTTCTGAACTGCTATCTGAAATATATATCTTTAGGGCAGTAATCATCAGAAACATAACAGAGTAGTGTGGAGCTCACTTTTATTGTCTTGCATCAGTGAACATTCCTCAAAAGCACAGAGCGTCACTAATGGAATTATATGTTTTCATGCTGTAATTACATTTGATTTTTCCTGATATTTCTGTAGACTTTGTTCATGGTTCCATGACTAGGCAGAATAGTTTCATAAAATGTCCTCAGCCTATTTAATGCCTAGTTCCCCCCAACCCTGCCAAAAATACAGAGATTAATAATAGGAATTTTTCAACCAAAAAAGACAAAATGTGTTTTTTAAACTTATACCACCTTTAGAGATTTTATTTCAACAAAAACATGATCAACAACAACAAAAAAAAGAAAGAAAAAAGAATTGTATCCTTGAAGGAAACAGAGCAAAGGGCCCTTCTGAGCTCTGAAACCCCTTGAGACACAAACTGGCACTTATTAACATTTTTTTTTTTTTTCTTTTGAGATACAGTTTCACTCTGTCACCCAAGCTGGAGTACAGTGGCATGATCTTGGCTCACTGCAACCTCCGCCTCCCGGGTTCAAGGGATTCTCGTGCCTCAGCATCCCGAGTAGCTGGGATTACAGGCACGCACCCCTGTGCCCAGCTAATTTTTGTATTTTTAGTAGAAGCAGGGTTTTACCATGTTGGCCAGGCTGGTCTTGAACTCCTGACCTCAAATGGTCTGCCTGCCTCAGCCTCCCAAAGTGCTGGGATCATAGACATGAGCCACTGTGCCTGGCCTACTTACTAATAATTTTATTCATGTTTTGAATGAATATTTGTTGGCTAAAACAGAACTGATTTGATCTTTGGGTATATAGTCCCAAATGGTTCTGTCACTGGAAGACGGATGAATCCAGCAGCACAGTCAAGCTACCAGATGACAGAATACCAGGTTGCCATCAGATATGTGGAGTCAGCATCCATTACTGAGAAATGAGAATCTCTGGCTATGAAATCCACATAAATCTCTAAATGAGGAGATATAAACAATTAGAAAATTATGCTGAAATCCAACATATTATTTTCTTATCTCTATCTTCACTCACATCGAGTCTTAGTTTAGCTCTCATACCCCAATGACCCCTTAGCACTCAGTGCCTTTTTCTTAGCATATAATTCCTATTCTCCAGGTTTTAATGGCTACAGAACACAGGATGACATCTCAAATATGTTTACACTTTAGGCCTCCCCCCTCAAAATATGATGAAAGGAAACATAGGAATAAAATGGGTTATCATAGTGGAGATGTGGCATGAAGAGTGGTTTCTCCTTGCAGATGGAATCAGTTCAGGGTATAGATGAATACTGCTTGGCCTGACCTGGGTTGCATGTTCTTATCATAAATTGAGTAAAGTTTGTGTTACATTTCCCCAAGTTGAGATACATTTCTTGAAATGCCAACTATTAGAATGTTGAAAACACAATTTCGGCTCTCTCTTCTCAAATCCCTGCAGTCTGGCTCCTGGCCCAGCCACTCAACCCAAATCACCCTCTGAGGTCTTCCAAAATAACTTCCCAGCCAAAACCAATAGTATCCTTCTGGACTTGTCAGCTTTATTCAAAACCTTATTCTTCTCCCTGCTAACACCCCTCTGGTCTCAGATTTTAAGGGTTTGTCCCTTCCAGGTTTTTTCTTTCCCATATCTTCTGAGTTGCATCTATGAGCAGTTCTTCTTTAGACATCATTCCAACTTTGATAATTTTAAACACAATGTTTGAGAATGAATTACTTCTCTATTCCAATCCCTATCCCCAAATGCTCATTACTTTTTAGTCTTATATCGCTTGATGCTAGGCCTTCAGCTGCAGTTAATTATGCTAAAGTAACAACTCTGGTCTTGATTTTCGACTCCTTGCTGCTGTTTAATATCTTGGTTTCTGTAAACAAAAGTTGAGTCATTTTAACTCTTTACTGACCCCATCACTTTCATTAACTTCCCAAAGCATATATTTTGTACCTGGATTACGCTTAGAGAATTAATGTTCTTTTAGCTATTCTCACCCCTCACTTCTTCAACCTTAGTCAAATGCAGGTTAGACTAAACTCTACACATGTTTGGATAGGGAGATTCCTCTTACCTTGTTGATAAAAATGCAATCAAAAATTAAGTGATGGTTACACCATCCTCTGCCAGCTCTTCCTGTTTCACCTCCAGATAACATTCTCTGCTCAAGTCTTATAAATACCCAGTTGACCTATTTTTCTCTGTCTTTTAATTCTCATTATTTGTCATTATTCTTAAAAAGACACCCTTTCTTTTTAGCGAGTTTACTCCATTCTTCAGCACCCCATCCAAATACCTTTTTCCAGAATACTTTCCATAGATTATATGTAAACTGGGTCATATGAACTGAATGGCTCCCTTCCTCCTTCCCTCCTGAACGTACAGCTTTGTGTGAAAATGTATGCTGTGTCATCATTACGTATGTCTGAATTCCCAGGTATGCCTGTGCGTTTGGTATATCTGAACCTTCTGGAAAGTCACCTTTCCGGATGACTGAGAAATCTTTTGAATCTTCAGTAAAAACCCATGCAGTCTCCTCTCTCTTCTACCACAGCAATATGTGCTTAAAATATTTTTAATAATAAGTGCTTACTGAAATTTTACCTGATTATGTGCACATTTTCTTTACAGGATCCCCCCATGGCTGTAACCCTTGGACTCCGCATGGAAGAAATGATTTTTAATCTTGCTGACACTCATTTGTTTTTTAATGATTTAGAGGTAAGAATTGTACCAGGTACAAATAGTTTTGTCCAACAGCAGACCTCTTAGATGGTTTTTATATCTGCAGATAACCTCGAGAAAACAGAAAGATAAAAATTTAGCTCAAGAGAAGCGTAAAGTTCTTGTCAAGAGGAAAAGTTTGATTTACAAATATAAGCAGAAAGTTAATTTGTGTTCGTGAATAATATATATGTAGAACAAAAATGTCTCCAAAGAGGAGACTGTTGGCTTTGCTGTCCTCACTGTCCACAGCTGTACGTGACTCTTGGTTCTTTTAGTGTTTCAGCCGCAAGAGGCTTGGCACCTTTGGAATCAGCATTAGCTCTTCCAGATTATTAACCAGGAGCCTATTTAGGTTAATCACTAAACAATATTCACAGACACTATTCGTGGTGATAGCATAGATCATTTAATTTTGTGGATAATCTGAAGCCTAACTTTAGCTAACATTATCATTCCTCATTTCTTTCCCTTCTGGATAAAACAGTGCTAGAACTATTTAAGCATGTTTGATGCATTTAAATGCATTTATTTTCTCATTTTAAAAATTATGTTTCCGTTTTCAACCTCAAATGGCAAGACAGTGTCTAAATGGCAAATAAGAGAAAAAGAAAATAAAAACAACAGCAAAATGAAACGACCCAAGGAAACATAGCCTCAGAGTAGTTGAACATGTACTGCAATAAGGTATGCCATCTGTGTCCTAGGTTATTAGACATTCAGATAATACAATTTGAAATAACTAAGTAGTTCAGGTTCTTGGCAGAAGTACTTCTCAGTCAAGCATAACTGTGCTGAAATAGAGATTTCTCTTTCATTTTTTTTCAGATGGCATGTTTAAATTTATTTTTTATCTCATAGTTTCATAATTAAATAAAATTTTTTGTCTATAATCATATGATGAATTGAGAGGGAGATTACTACTACTGAACCCCTACCTTGTTCTAGATATTTTATGTTGAACTTTCCATTAATTACTTAACAGTGTATTGAAGTAAATGTGTTTATCACATTATTTATGCAAGGGAGAAACTCTATGGTCCACAACATACAAATCACATCTAAAGTTACCTGCTATCTAAGTGGTAGAACTGGAATTTGAAGCAGATTTGCCTAGTTCCAGAGCACATACTTCTGACCCATCCTATGCTGAAAATTTTTCAAGTGTGTGAGAAAGAAAAGCCAAGTTATTGAGTTACTTAAATAACTTTTTTAAAAAATACTTTTAAGTTCTGGAGCACATGTACAGAACGTGCAGGTTTGTTATGTAGGTATATACATGCCATGGTGGTTTGCTGCACCCATCAACCCGTCATCTGCTGCACCCATCAACCCATCATCTACATTAGGTATTTCTCCTGATGTTATCCCTCTCCTAGCCCTCCATCCCCCAACAGGCCCCAGTGTGTGGTGTTCCCCTCCCTGTGTCCATGTGTTCTCATTGTTCAGCTCTCACTTATTAGTGAGAACATGCGGTGTTTGGTTTTCTGTTCCTAAGTTAGTTTGCTGAGAATGATTTCCAGCTGCATCCATGTCCCTACAAAGGACATGAACTCATTCTTTTTTATGGCTGCATAGTATTCCATGGTGCATATGTGCCACATTTTCTTTATCCAGTCTATCACTGATGGGCATTTGGGTTGGTTCCAAGTCTTTGCTATTGTGAACAGTGCTGCAGTAAACATACATGTGCATGTGTCTTTATAGTAGAATGATTTATAATCCTTTGGGTATATACCCAGTAATGGAATTGCTGGGTCAAATGGTATTCCTAGTTCTAGATCCTTGAGTAATCGTCACATTTTCTTCCACAACGGTTGAACTAATTTACTCTCCCACCAACACACCAGTTAGAAAATTTTTGTTTTTTTTTTCTAATGACAAGGTCTTAAATCCAGTTTGAGTTATATTTGAGACATGAGAGTAAAAATGAGTGGTTCAGTACATTCCATAAATGTGTATGCTGAAATCTGTGTAATAACATTTTGCTGCTGTTGTTGTTGTTTTTCTTTATAGTGAGTCAGTGTTTTTACTGAATAATACAATTACTGTCTGATTAAAGAGGCATTCTTTTTTTTTCTACAATGGACAGTATGAAAGATCAATATTACTAGGCAAGCTTTCAGTTTTAGATAACAAACAATAATCACCTCTCTAAAACCTGATTTAAATTGATCCTGCTACTTATGAACACAGAATGATTTTATATATACCTGATAATAACAAACACCTTAACCTTTCCAGAACTTGAATTTTTTACATACAGCAATAACTTTTGGGGTTAGTTTTTCTGTTGATCAGTATGGATGAGTTTCATTGTAAAGAGGATCTTAATATTATTAGTCTTTTCAAAGGTGTAAAAAGAAAAAAGAAATTTTATGTGGTAGTATCCAACTAAAAGTTCTTATTTCATTTGGTTAATTATTTTTTACTGGAAATAAGTAGAATAAATGAACTTTTAGCTTTTTTACTGGCACATTAGAAGCCAGGTGGAATAAATTTACTACCCAACTTTTAAAAGAATGCTAAAGTGAGAAGGTGAAAATAGCATATAATGAATTTGTAACTAACTTTAGCAAGTTTGAAATGAATATTGGTATATCAAAAACATGTTGTAGTCATGTATGGCACTTAAAGACATTTATTTTAGTTCAGGTATTATGTTATATGTATTTCAGAAATACCTGGCAGGATCTTTGTTAGAAGTAGTTCCTGAGAAAATACTGGTATTGACTTTCTCTTCTCTGAGTATATAGCTTTTTAGTTGTGTTTTAGAATGTGATAAGAATTTTATTTGACTCAAACCACAGAACTTAGCTATTCAACAATACTGTACTTAATCAATAAAATAATTGAGTTACTGCATATAAATTGACTGAACTGTCACTACACATGCATGCCACGCAAATGCTTGCACATCCATATAAAGTGCCCAAGGAAACACAAATGTTTTTTACTGACTTGAGTAAACAAGCACTAAAACTAATAAAATCAAAACAATAGCTTTCAAAAGCATTCAGTATAGTTATATACATAACCCCCTATCCTTCTGCATCTGACTTTGAAAGGCAGTTTTACTTTCACACAATTTTTTATTTCAATAAACCTCTTACAGCCAAAAAGTGGCTTGGGCTCCATAACTGGAATTAAATGATTTCTACTCTTGTTGACAAAAACAATTCCTCAAGAGAGTAACTCTACCATTAGCTTATTATGTTGTCGTTGTTGATGTTGAATATTTAAGCTCTCGGGGTGCTTTTATTTAAAACCTAAACATCTAAATTTGACACTCAAATCTTTTAGTAGATACTTCAACATATATAGTAGCAGCTGTTCCTCACATAATTCCTTAAAAGATACAAATTTAAATCCTCCCAATAGACACTTCACTGCATCCCGCTCAACTGCAGAGAAGGCAAATGCCCACACTACCCTCCCCTAACAAGAGAAACCTGTGTGTTTAAATAAAGTGCTGTTTCAGTTAGAATAACCTCCAGAAAAGAAGTCTCCAGGAAGTTTGAGATGGCAAAAGTAAGAAAAGACTGCTGTGAATTATAACTGATAAATATCAGTGACAACTTTTTGGTTACCTTGTAAAACAAAATTAAAGTATTTAAGGTTAGTTCTAGAATATTTTCAAATGTTTGAGTTCTACTAAAATTTGTTAAAGCCAAAACATTATAGTGTTTTTAGTATTTCACTTTTTGGTCAAAATGATTCTTGAAAGAGTTTGTCAGAGTGAAAAATAATTGAAGAACAATTATTTAGCTTTTTCTAAAAATGTAAATAATGGAAGTTCAGGTTTCTTTCACTGGATTGTAATCCTCAGGCAACCGTCCAGAGTCAACAGGCATAGTTAACTAGGCATAAATTTAAAGAAAAGTTAAATTTGGAAAAACCTCAAATATAACTTCAATCATGGAGCTTCTGGTCCAGTAAGTGTGATATACTGTTGTCCTCAGGAGTAAAAGATAAGTTTTGGGGCAACCTGTGTACAAATTAATCATGCAAGTTAATACTTAATGTCAGAGGAATTTCTCTAAAAATGACAATGAGAGAGTATTAAATAGAGAAATAACTTCTGATTACCAGGGAAATTTACAAGGATTCCTCCACTTTTTTGAATGTCACTAATTTATTATAAAAGAGAGACACAGAAGTTATTTACATGAGGAAAGATTTCAGAACTTCAATGGAATGGGCAACTTCATGTGACACCATTTCAATAGTGATTTATTTCAGTCTATGGACTTTCCAAGTATGTCACCATCTCTAAATAAGAAATAATCTCATCATTTAGAACTACTTTGGTGCCTCCATATTCTGGGAGAAAAACTTTATTTCCAACCCTTATGCTAAGGGGTAAAATCTCTCCACTCTTTTCCTTAAAGCCCAGTCCAGCAGTTACCATCATTGCTTACAATGCCTTTACTGGATGTTTTTCAGGAAGCATAATGCCTCCTTTGGTTACAGTTTAGACTGCATTCCTTTCAGCCAATACTTGGTCAAAGAGGGGAAGACTTTTTCTAAATAGCTGTCTGGCCAGGCCATTCCGTCGGCAGTCTCTGTACTCTTCTCTCTCCCTTCCACTCTTCACATAAATATCTTCTTATCTCCTCACCATTTAGAATGCTTTTATTTTATATCATCATAACTTTGTGTTAGAAAATTTAAATGATTGTGGTAATCCTGTAAAGAATTAGCATTTGTCTGGACTTCTCCCATTTATTTAAGAAAGAATTGTGGAGTGATTATTCTATGCTAGATTGTACCGTAAGTGGGGATGTAACCTGGTGAACCAAATGCCGCACTCCAGGGCACTTCCAGTCAGATTATATTTTTTGACCCATATGTGTAGGTGGAGATTTATTCAAAACTTACTAAACCTATAATTTCTGTAAATTATATGAACTTTTAACTTACCTGGATTTTCAAGTTACATACTCAAAAGGTACTGATTGGGCTAGTCACTGAATTTTATATATTAAAGGAAACCTGAGTCAACTCAACCTTTCAACTGGAACCGGATTAAATGCATTCTGTGTGGAAATCTGGAGACTAGATATGAAATATTTGACTGTCAGATACTTTCATGCCCAATAATGAATATAAATAGTAGCTGAAAAACCTTTGTTTAGTATGGTGTATTTTCAAATTTAATGATTTTAAAAAATAATAATTTTGAATGCTAAGCACCATGTACATAGTCAGAATCTGTGAGTATGAGTAAAATACTTTGAGGGAGGACTAAGGAGGCCCAAAATGTTAAACCATACGCTGAGGTTAATATGTTGTTGTTATTTATTATAAATAATTTATTTTTATTGATTATATATTTATTCTGAGAACTAAACATTTTAAATGCCTTCACCAAATTTCACCTTTAGAGCTTATAATATTGCTCTGGAACTTTGCAGATTATTTGAAGATGGACTGAGACTCAGAACAGCAAAGAAGGATTGAATCCTTTTCCAGAAAAGTTCCCATTTGTTCTGAGCACACAGTAACTTAAAATCAGGTCAATTGTGTGGGTATACTTACATAAAGTTTATTTTGATTGGAATTTTGTAGCACATTTGAGATGATAAATCTTCATTATTTTCCTTTTACTTAAAAGTAGTCTTTTTGATTTGAAAATTTAAAAACTTGACAAAAAGAAAATGTCAGTTTCTATGATTATTACCCTTTTTCTGTGTCAAAAGGTCAGGACTTTAAAATAACACCAGCATGGTTCTTTCATGGTTCTGGTCCAGCAGGAAGTCGTGGAAATTCCACAGGGCACCATAATCTGAAGGCAAGACCCCCTGTTGCCGCTCAACAAATGACAAATAATAGTAACCATCTGAGGTGTTCGACCAAATAAGTTTTGTGTATCTTCAGATTAGCCATGCTTAAGTGTGCACAACAGAAATGGCTGGAAGGGAACTCAAATGATTACAAAGATTCGAGATAATTTCTTATCGATAATTTTAAGATTAATTTTTTTAATTGCTCTAAAGAAACCCTCATGCCGTGTACTTTCTCACCCCTCCTTTCTATGGAACTCTTCTGGATTTAAATGTTTTGGGGTAGAAATGGTGCCATTTCCCAATAGAAGAAACCAAGAGCGAGGCAGTGAGATGGACGGGCACACGCTGCCATCTTCTGGCAGTAGTCCGATCAAATGAGAAGATGGGAACACCTTCAAACATGATAACAAGCATCATTTAGAAAACAAATAACTTTTCCAATGTTTTTAACAGGAATGTGATCAAGTTCATATAGATGATGTTTCCTCTGATGATAACGGGCAGGATTTAAGGTAAGCTATGCCTTTCAGTATGCTGTTTCCTACAGAAATTCGGCTATGGAGTTTTGCACATGTAATTATTTCTTTTTAATGTATTTTGGGTGTTACAGTACCTACAGTTTTGCAACTGATGGCTTCCATGCAGCTGCAAGTAGTGCAAACCTTTGTTTGCCAACAGGTGTAAGAGGAGGGGTTGACTGGATGAGGAAGTTGGCTTTTCGTTACAGAAGAGTAAAAGAATTATATAACACCTACAAGAACAATGTTGGAGGTATGTGTGGCTTTTTAAATCTAACAAAGGCACTCGGGGTATAGGTAGAATTCAAACTGTAGTTTCATGTTAAAGACGATTCTGCTGTAAAAGAAACAAACAAAAGCTCATATTAAACCACATTGAGCCAGAAGTTCCTTAGAATTGGTGGGAAAAAGTTTTACTACAAAATAACACATGCACCACTGTCACATGAATCGGGAATTCTTTGTGTAACCTTGTGCCCAGATGTTTGGTCAAGATTTATAGCAGGGCATTTAGTTTACCCTTTATCAGCTGGTGCTTGGTGCATTATCAGTGAAAACCAGACAGAGGAGCTGACCGAGGCAGCGGGAAGAAGACCTTTCTCAAGAAGAGAGCCTCAGTCGTTGAAGGAGGGTTGTTAGCAAGCATTATATTTCCGGAATCCCATCAAAAATAAATGTAAACAGTTACTCATGTCATTTCAAAGACTTTCAACAGGTTTATTTTATCTTTTAAAAAAATAATGTTTTATGACAGTGTATCTTTCTCATGCATAGTGTCAAGTATGACTATCATAGTTTTTAAAAGTTCAGATAATCTATAGGTAATATCAAAACCATTTTATGCCCCTTCGCATATTTTACAGGTGATAGCAAAACCTTTGATATCAAAACTGTGATCCTGGATGTGCTTTTATATATAAAATAAACTTTGATGATATCTCATTAGAATCAATTTTAGGTAAACAAGATTCCTAAAATTTGCTATTAGGTCACATCAGATTAATCTCCCAGGATTTTGTTTCTTTATATGCTTCTCTTTTTTTCTAAAAAGGAAGAATAACTGAGGAACATAAACTGGAATCCAAAACAGAATGATACAACTAAATATACTTGTGCACACTATATATACATATATTCACATATATGTCATAGAATACAATGTAGTAAATAAAATGTTCATATATAGTATATAATCACATCTATCCATATACATCATGAGGGTGGGGTTGTGTGTCTGGTCACCTTGTATCCCCAGTGCCTAGCAGTGAAACACATAAGAGATGCTCAGTGGATACGTAGTAACTCCCAGAGAACAAAAGATGTAGAGCCAAAGAGGATAATAAGCTCCCCAAAAGGGAGCTTAGATATGGAAGACATAAATTTCCAAATAAGAAACTGACCCTTCAAGCTACTCACTTGCATGGGGTTCTGGGGAGAAACCCTGATTTCCTGACTCACTCTAGTGCTCTGTACATGATGCTTTTGTAAAATCAAATAAGTAGATTTTCTAGTTAAAAATCAATGGTAGATAATACATTTAGCTTTAAAATAAATATCCCCTTGAGAAACCTGAGTTAATTTTTATCATTCAGATGTCATAATTTCCTTCTTGCAGTGTATTAATAAAATTATTTTAAGTTAACAAGAACACTAAGAAATAATCTTGTATCTTAGAAACTTTAAACAACCGCGAGTCTTCTGTCATACATGAGCATCTCTTTATTATAATGAGGACAAATGACACTTGCTAGAAACTATAAATTTTGATTGAAAAAAAAAACCATACGAGTGTATATGTGCTCCTGACATTCTAAAACACAATTTCAATAAGAAACCTTCCTTTTTAATGGATTTACATGATCTTGTTTTATCATAAAAGCAAGAACTGGATCTTTTAAAATAAAAAATTAGCACATCTATCTTTTTTCTTACAACATCAATGTTGTAATTCACTATTGTCTATAACTGTCCTACACTTTATGATTTTAAAGAAAATTAATTTCTTCTTACAGTACAAAGTATTTATAGTAGCATTAGCAGTAGTATTAGACACATTTTAACAGGTACATATGATGATGCCATTGTTACTGTTTGAAAGTGGGAATGATTGTGATTATTAAGACGCTAAATGTTTTCCAGACAGTCAAAGCATTTGGGGTTTGTGTCCCTAGGTTGGTGGAACCCAACTATTCCTCCAGACCTCAAATATCACAGTCCCTTGGAATGAGATCCAGGCAGAGGCATGTTCAAAGCTCTTTAGGTGAGATCCACTGCACCAGATTCTAGGATCAGTGAGGGCAGAGACTGGGGCCACTTTTCATTGGCACTACCTGAGACCTAGAAGTTCAGTAAATATTCATTGAAGGAATGAATAGATAATCAATTCAGAAATGAAGGATCAATATGGACATAAATCTGTATCTCTCTGCATTTCTAATATATACTGAAATAAAAATGATCTACTCCAGACAGAAGGGAATCTAAACTAGATATTCTGAGAAAATATTCATCTCTCAACTCTGCCTTGCTTTTTGGTGTTGCAGGACTCCTTGGCCCTGCCAAGAGGGATGCCTGGCTACAGTTAAGGGCAGAGATTGAAGGTCTGACAGATTCCTGGCTAACAAATGCACTTAAGTCTTTATCAATTATTAGCACTAGGTAAGTGGAATTGTTACCTTTCTATGTTTATCGTTTTGAAGATTTAGTTCTGATTGTACAACATAGATAAAAAATGTTTTAATTCCTAGACTGTTTTAGACTTTAAAGTACCTACCAATTCTGAGTTCAGTGATTTTTCAGTTTCAGTGCATGTGCATGAGAGAGCGGGGGGCGGGGGAGAGAGAGAGAGAGAGAGTGTGTGTTTTGGGATGAGAGAAGGTTGCTACTTCTCAGGATAAATAGGAGACCCTATCTCACCACCCATCTCTTCTCATAGCAACTGATAATCCCCACAGAATGGTTACATGACTTCTAATGAAAAAAGAAACAGAACTCAGTAGGTGGCAAAGTACAAGGGGGTGATGGCAAATATAAAACAGTACTGTTTACACAAAAAATGCATGTTTTAGGTGTTAGGCCATAATGGATAATACACATAATGTGAGCACATCAGAAAAGCAAGAGAAAGCTCTTGAAAAAATTCTAACCATTTTGTTGTTTGAACTAAACAGTGAGATTCTGACTTGTGTCAATATAGAGAGCAGAATTAAATCGATTTGTAACCAGTTGTACAACCAGGTGCCATATATGCTAATTCATAAAGTGATGTAAGTCTGGAACATGATAGCTGGTAAGGTAGAGTTGAATCTCTGTACTGTCTGCTTCCGTGATTTTGTATCTGAGTTAGGTGAATAAATAAAAGCATGCTTAATAAGTGGGAGCTAAATGATGAGAACTCATGGACACATATAGGGAAACAACAGACACTGGGGCCTACTTAAGGGTGAAGGGTAGGAGGAGGGAAAGGATCAGAAAGAGTAACTGTTAGGTACTAGACTTAGTACCTGAGTGATGAAATAATCTATATAGCAAACCCCTGTGAGGTAAGTTTACCTATATAGCAAACATGCACCTGTATCCCTGAACCTAAAATAAAAGCTAAAAAAAGAATCTGTCAGCATTTCCATTAAGAAAAGATTAATGGGCCAGGCACGGTGGCTTACGCCTGTGTGCACTTTGGGAGGCCGAGGTGGGCAGATCACGAGGTCAGGAGATCGAGATCATCTTAGCCAACATGGTGAAACTCTGTCTCTACTAAAAAAAAAAAAAAAAAAAAAAAAAATTAGCTCGGCATGGTGGCACACACCTGTAGTCCCAGCTACTCAGGAGGCTGAGGCAGGAGACTCGCTTGAACCTGGGAGGCGGAGGTTGCAGTAAGCCAAGATCATGCCACTGTACTCCAGCCTGGAGACAGAACAAGATTCTGCCTCAAATAAAGAAAAGAAAAGATTAATGAGAACATGCAGTATTTGTTTTTCTGTTCCTGTGTTAGTTTGTTAAGGATAATGGCCTCCAACTCCATCCATGTCCTGGCAAAGGACATGATCTCATTCTTCTTTATGGCTGTATAGTATTCCGTGGTGTATATGTACCACATTTCCTTTATCCAGGCTATCATTGATGGGCATTTAGGTTGATTCCATGTCTTTGCTATTGTGAATAGTGCTGCGGTGAACATGTGTGTGCATGTGTCTTTATAAATAAAATGATTTATATTCCTTTGGGTATATACCCAGTACTGGGATTGCTGGGTTAAATAGTAGTTTTGTCTTTAGGTCTTTGAGGAATCACCACATTGCCTTCCACAATGGCTGAACTAATTCACACTCCCACCAAATGCCGCATGTTCTCACTTATAAGTGAGAGCTAAATGATGAGACCATGTGGACACATAGAGGGGAACAACACACACAGCGGCCTTTCAGAGGATGGAAAATGGAAGGAGGGAGAGGATCAGGAAAAAAAAATGGGTATTAGGCTAATACCTGGATGATGAAATAATCTGTACAACAAGTCCGCATGACACAAGTTAACCTGTATAACCAACCTGCCCTTGTACCCCTGAACTTAAAATAGAAGTTAAAAAAGAAAAGACGAATGAATAAGATGACAAATTGCTAGTTTTAAAAAAAGAAGAAAAAAAGCATGCTTAATAAATGTATGGGGAACACAGCGTTCAGAGAAAGATTTATTTGGACTAATTGAATCAGAATGAAGAAAAGCCTGACAGGGCAGAAAAAAAAAAAAAAAGTTAATATTAAGAACATGGAAGTAAATGAATAGTTGTCACATCCTGCACAGCTTCTGACCCGTGGCACGGGCGGAGCTGCATGGATAGCAGAAAGTCCAAATGGAGAGCGGAGGGGAAGTAGCTTCCTGTGTCTGATTGGGGAAGCCATGGCAGCTTCGTTTGTCGGTTCTAGGCACCATATTCCAGTGGGGGCTGTGACAGGGTTGAAGCAGCCTGTGTCAAGTATGGTAGTCACAGGGGTTTGGGCTGTGGGAACCACATAAAAGAAACAGATGGAAGGAGGAGCCAGAGAGCTTAGTCAGAAGAGTCATGTGTGGAACAAGATTACCAATTTCAACTGTTTCAGATATTAGGCTGAAAATCAATTAGATTTCTCCCTGTGTCTGGAAAGGAAAGAACTGGGACCAATGAGTAGGAATCCTGCAAGGGAGATTCTGGCTTTATATAAGGAAGAAATGTCTAACAGTTAAGGCCATTTGAAATGGACTTGCTATCTCATGTCCCCTGTAATTGTTGACAAGAGAGACCAAATGTCAAGGACACTGGAGTGTGAGGACCCCTGAGCACTGACATGATGTGTAAAATGTTGTGGAGTGTGCATTTCTCTGAGAAGGAGGTTGATAACTTTCATTATTTCTAAAAGATGTCTTCTCTATAAGTTAAAAAAGATTATTACATTATTAGATTATATATACTATATAATATATACAGATTAATTATTAAACAGATGGCTTTAAGGCAACTAAAGGAATATGTGATATTCCAGAAATAAATAAAGATATAACAAGGAAGGGAGGAGAAAAATCAACATACATTGAATAGTCGTTATGGAATTTGCTGAGTTATCCACATGTATTACCATATTGATATAGTTGCAGTTTTGCCATTTCTTTTAATGGCAAAAAACAAAATTGCTTTTGCACCAACCCAATAGTTTTCACAAAATGCCTGGAATGTCAGAAAAACAGATGCTTTGCTGAATTATGTATTAGAACCCCTAGCAAAATTAACTTACCCTCTGACCCTAATTATTCTACGAATATAGTCTAAGAATAATCAAAGATGTAAGAATATATTTAGGTAGCATTACTTATAATATTTAGAAATCAAAAGCCACTTAAGCAACTGAATTTAACTTTAAGAAATGCTGGTGCATCTACATGGTAGAGTAGTTTTTATACATTGTTTTGTTGGGAGGGGGGAAGTAATAGTTAATAGATATAAACAAATAGGCTCATGATATAAATACATAAAGTAGAATACAAAATTGAATATATAGAATGTTCCCAATGGGAAAACAAAATCTATATGTGAACAGAAACACTGAAAGTAAATGCATGAAATGGAGAGAGCAGTTATCTCTGGATGGTTACATAATAATTAATGCTTTTTGTTTTCTTCTTTCTATTTGTCTTTCACAAATTTTTCTGTTACAAGTATATACAGTGTTTATAATTTAAAAAGAAATGTAACTCTGAATATCACACAGTGCAAGTCATGAAAGTTCATATCAAAACCACATCTCTAAACTTAAAAAGCCTGAGCTTTATTTCATTCTACCATGTTTTCATTCTGTAACACTTACCTACGTATGACTTTTAATAGCATATTGTTTTGACAAAATATTTTGTAGAACTTTAAGCATCACAGTATAGTCGTGGGTTTGTGTATTCTTCTTAATAATCTGCCATTATTTGAGGAGTGTCTGTCTGCTGATAGGCAATAGCTAATGAATACTGAAAGGGACCATTAATTAAGGAATTTAGAGACCACAGTGACAATTTTAAATCTATTAGAAGTTATTTAGTAATAGAAAACAAATGTGTATATTTCCTCCCTATTTTAGGAGTAACTGCGTAAATGTCTTGGTAACGACAACCCAGCTGATCCCAGCACTTGCGAAGGTTCTACTCTATAGTTTAGGAGGTGCTTTCCCCATTGAGAATATTTACAGTGCAACTAAAATAGGTAAGGAAATTATTTTGAACTCTGTATGGAATGTGTCCACATCTGTGTGTCTCTGCATGGTTCCCTTTTTCAGCAATTTCACTTAGTATATGAAACAAATTTGGGTAAAGTTCAAATTACAAAGTCCCTGCAACTCATTGTACATGTATGAATATTTTGAGAACTGTTGTCTAGTGACATTAAGAACTCAGTATCTGAGTATAGATATTTCATTCTTGTATTTCACAGAATATTACAACACATGTTAGCTAAATAATATGTAATATCTCTAGCCATAGTGTTTAATAGTTTAATTAGTATAGAGTATAATGTTGCATCCTTGCATATGCAGTAATCTAGATCCAAGATAAAAATACTATTTTGGCTTTGCAGGGGATTCTTTGATGGATTGAACTAGTGCCTTTAATTACAGAAAAAATTTAAAAGAATTTTATGAATCAGAAAACATAATAGGAATATTTATAACACATGAGTGACTGGAAATCTACATTTCCAAAAATGTGCAGTAGCAATCAAAGAGCCACAACCTTGTTTGTTTAGATAATATCTGTTTGTGGAGCCATCTTTGATTTTTAAGTGCATTTCTCACAGACTCCAACTTCTAATGAACATTCAAAAGTAAAACTTCATCAACTTCTGCTGTATTGAAAGACTTCAAAGAAAACTGATGTATTCCATTGTCTGTCAAGGAAATACTTGGGAAAATAAATGGGTTGTGTAATATGCCTTGAAGGGCAACAAACTTAGGCTCTGGCACATTGACAAGAGAAGTTCAAAATCCTAAAATCCCCCACCAAAAATAACCTGCCCTGGGCTTTGAGGAGGTCTGATGTTGGCCCTGGCAAAAGGAGCCTCCAGTTGCAGCTGTTTCAAGAGTACAGTTAAGGAGAGCCAAGCTTCCGTAGAGTAAATTTCACATTGTCATAAGCACTGCAGTTCAGAGCCTGGATATCAGTACCATACATTTTTAATCTAAATGTGTGTATTTATGTCAGCAGGACTAATAGAAAGAAGACAATTTTGCTTTTTGATGATTTTATAGCAGAATAAACATTTATTTCAGTAAAGACATATTCTTTCTGTTGGCCAAATAGTTCCTTATATTCTTTAATCTGAAAAAAAAAAATCATTTTTATTTTTTCCTGTAAGCTAGTGTTTTTTGGAGTTCTGAACCATCAGATTAAGAAAAAAGGCAGAAGTAGCCATGGCTGCATGAACATTCTGGAGTGAAATTTAGAGAATAATGCCAATGTTTTAAAAACAAAGAATATGTAGAAATTCCATGGTGATGTTCCCGTAGTGCAATCAGAGGACACCAGTGTTGTCAGTACTGTGGCCCAGTCAGACTGCACCCTTAGTAGAAGTTATTTGAGCAGGCTAACTGTCATCCACTTGAAGAAAGGAGTTGTTTATCAAGGTAAATTCACTTCTTAGTATTTCCTCTTTTCTTAGCAGTAAACCTTCAGTTTTTCTCTAGAACACATTTAGCTGACTTATCTATGCTACCTAAAATTGATTTACAGAATTAAACAAACAAAGGTTGTTAAAACTTATAGTTGCCTGTAAAGTTTCCCCAATACTCTGTTGGTGGAGAAAAACATACTAATATTTTCTCTAGGTCAAATGCTTAACCCTACTGATATTTTTGGAGTGTGAAACACATTGGTTTAATCATCTGTCCTAAGTAATGCCTTAACGTTATTCAAATATGTGTTGATTGCATAAACCCAGAGGTTGTGAGCCAGTTTAAGTGATGTTCAAGAGGCATTAACTTAACACTTTATGAATCTTTAGGTTAATGAATGCAGTGGCTGGAAGAATAAGCAGTGCATTGTTTTTCAGGCAAGGAAAGCTGTTTTGAGCGTATAGTGTCCAGATTTGGCACTAACATAACTTATGTTGTGATTGGAGATGGCCGAGATGAGGAGCATGCCGCTAACCAGGTAACTTCACTCTGAACTTTATCTCGTTTATCTTCCAGGAAAAGAAAGTTGCTTTGAACGAATAATGCAAAGGTTTGGCAGAAAAGTAGTGTATGTTGTAATTGGGGATGGTGTAGAAGAAGAACAGGCAGCAAAAAAGGTAACCTGTCTCAAACAATGTTGGTGTGATACTTCTAATGCAAGCCTTTTTGTTTGCATTTCCGTAGTTTGGCCCAATGGCAGCTTGACAAATGATTTAAATTTATAGATGCAAAACCATAAGAGCATGAGAGGGTCAATACTTACATTCAAATAAACCATTTGGAGTTTAGCATTTTTTGCCTGAAATTTGATAGGAAATGCAGGGAAAGTAAGTTATATTTATATGTTTGAATGTATGTACACAGAGTAAATATATATAGTAATATATATATTTGTGTGGGCATATGTATACATGCTTACATAGATGCATCTGTATATGTTAAAACACATACAATGTGCACAGATATAAATGAGCCAGGGGATCTGCAAGAAAGATGGGGGGAGAATAACTATTGTTAAGCACATGAAATATAGCAAGATAAAGATTAAGGAGCTCCATACAAAAGTCATGTGAGTAGTTCATGAGACCTGCATGCCATATGGTCCTCGTGAGTGCCTGGAAGTAGGCATGCTCTATGATAAGGAATGCTGAGGACAGATTTAATAGCTGAAGAAAAACTACTACAAGAGATTTTAATAAGCGCTACCGAAATGGGGATGTATTGCTCAGATCCTTTTGTACCAACTTGTCTTAGCCGTAATGTGCTTCACATCTCCTGGAAGAGTTTCATCTGTTCTAGTGAGCCAGTGGTACTTGACTGAAGCCAAGCAAGGCTTTGAACACATTCAGAAAATCCCATAGGCCCTCAGTATTTTAATAAGCCTTTTCATCTGTCCCATATTTCTGAAGAAGAAACCAAGGCAATTAAAAAACGTTAAATGGTTGGTTCAACATCAAAAGAAGAGTGATATCAGGATTGGCCCCCAACACCAGACTGTTGGTCAACTCTACCCTAAGGTCTACTGCTGCCTTCACTGAATGATAGAAAAATACCATCTAGCCAAGATAAAAGTGATAGAATTTACAAAACAAAGCCAAATGATGAATTAGTATTTCTAAACAATGATATACCAGCTTATACTGTTTTACATAGAAAGAATGTTTTCTGTATCACCCTAAGGAGATTTTAAATCATCATCTAATAAAGGCTTCGCTGCTTGCATGTGCTGGAGTGTTTACCTGTTTTCAAAAAGCAGTCAGACAGTTTTGTAGAAAAGTTTATGGCTATAAGAGAAAGAGAAAGGAATTGATGTATTTTTCTGGTCAATTTAAATCAAGCAAAATGAAGAAAAGGAAAGCACTTCCACTTTAGAAGGTTTGGTGACAGTATTGGCAGCCATACTTGAAAATCTCCATGCTTTTCGATTACATTTAAGAGAGTGAGTTCAGGCTCTGCCTCCCACGGAACACCTCAGCCTTCATTAGCAGTGTCAATGACCCAAGACAGCACACTGGCCCCAAGCACGTCCTGTATGAAGTCAGGGCTGCAGCCTCAAGAAATACAGCTTTCATTGCTGACTACTACTTGAAATGCTTCCAGTCACACTCAACTGAAATATCTTCTGGAGTTTGTCAATGTCCTCAGTCCATGTTGTGATGTTTCTTATTGACACCATAGTTATACACAACAAAGAGCAGCCAGTGATTAGTAATACAGCCCCACTCCTGCTCAATGTACGTGTCTTTTAGCCTATACAAATTAAATTCACGTATATGTAGGTAAGGACTAATATAATTCAATTTTCCAAACCAGTAACACTGTATGCTTTTGACAATTAAAACTTAACCCAGTCGACCTGTTTTCCACAGCATTAATGTTTAGATTTGGTTTCCCTAGTTGTTATACCATCTTCTTTATACCTAAAACTTCAGGAGGGAAAGGCATGACCCTGAATGGAAAAGAATATCAGATAGAATGCTATTTCCAAATGGTTGTTGATGTACGTACAGTTTTGGTGATGGTGAAGGCTTATTATTCTATTTTAAAGCAGAGGTGGTTGGTTTCTCTAGTACCCAGAATGCATGCTTTTCTTTGGATGTAGCAGTAATCGCATGTGCAGAAATGTTAAGTACTGTTTTGTTGTTACAAATAGATCTGAGCTGAATGAAAACAAAGTTACTTCTATGTGAATTTCTGTGCCTTAATTTGACCTAGACATACTTTGTTTGAGAAATTTAAGAAGAAATATCAAAGTGTAGGAATAGGAATGTCTGCGCTCTTCTGCAGAAACATATAATATTAATACAAGCTGTATATGTAGTTTGAAATTTTCTAGAAGCCACATTTTAAAAAATTAAAGAGAAACAGGTAGAATTAATTTTAATAACATGTCAACCCAGTATATCCAAAATAATTGTCTTGATATCTAATTAATGTAAAAATTGTTGAAGTCATGTTTACCTTCTCTTTGTTTGTTTGTTTTGTTCTAAGTCTTTGAAATGCATTATGTATTTTAAACTGTACTAACCACATTTCAAGTGCTCCACAGCCAAATGTGGCTGGTGGTTACTGTAGTGTGCAGCAAGGAATTATATAGCATTAAGGATTATTATGCTACTTAGTTCTTACATAAAATATCATTTGCATGTTTTATATCTGTATATTGATTTCCCTTATATACATGAATATTTTATATGTGCATATTCTAGAAGTTGTCATCAGCCCAAACTTACAAATCATGCTTTTGTTTTGTCAGTTCCTGTAGTGCAGTGTTTTTTCTTTTTCGTTATCATCGCCAGTGGGGACTCTTTAGACAATTTTTTTCTAATTACTCACTTTCATGAAATTTTAATGCCACATATGTACTGTATACTATTATAGTATATCTTTGGAGGGCACAAACCATTGTAATGTCTAAGATTTTCTGCCCCACAAGAACTCATTTTTGTCCCCTTGGGGATGATATCTTCCCCATTGAAAATGTATGCTAGATACTTTCTGTCAATTCTACGCCAGTGAAATAAACCAGGTCGACTCGACTGGCTTAAGTTATCGGTTGTCCCAGACAAGTAAGAAAGTTATAATCCCCACATTTTTTCTACTTTATATAGTCCTGCTTCAAATTATTTTTATACAGAAAGGAATTCGCCCTCTTTTCTTCCTAGATTAACAAAATTAAGAAGCTTATCATTTTGTTTTATTTTATTTTTGACTGAGAGAGAGGCCTGTAGGAGAGATGCACTGATTCAAACTTGCTTTCCATCAGCCAGGTAGGATTGTGATACCCACTTGTTTTCCCAGATGTCGATGTTGGTAGTGATACTTCCAGAATAAATGTTAAACTATCTAAGCAATGTTAATATTTGCTATTATTCTCATTAAAATCCAGTTCAGATCTATTTCTCTGTTACTTTGACAATGCCATATTGGTGCTGCCAAGCCTTCACGTATGATCATCCCGCCTTTAGACTCCCTCCCCTGAACGTGGGTGGGCCACACAGCCCTGTGTGTGCTGCTGCTTAATTGAGACAATGGTTGTGATCTCTCTCCATGCCTCATTCCTTCCCCTTCTCTCTCCCACCCCTCCTTCTCCTAACCATGCAGCACAACATGCCCTTCTGGAGGATATCCAGTCACTCAGACCTCCTGGCTCTCCACCAAGCACTGGAATTAGAGTATTTGTAACTGTGTTCTCTAGCCGGAGATCCGTTTTTTATATTTCAAGTACACTGAATTTTTATGTGTGATTCAATGCCTCTGGCTCTACACATATAAATTGTCTTAATGGATGAAATCATATTTGGAATAAAAATTCCAGAATGAAGAATTCAGATTGCTGAATGGAGTTAAACTTTAGTGCTACAGAAAAGAAACTCTATGGTCTTATATTTACAACACTTTAATGGGTTTTTAAAAAATCTGTGGAGGTTGCTGGTACACACCAAATGAGTCCAAACTGGAATGAGCAGCTTTAGCAAAGAACTCTTACCCTGGCAAAGCAGCAACACACATGCTCCGTCTGACAAGGTGGTCAACAACATTCCTCAAATTGGGAGATCTTCTCAGCCCTGAGGTTTGAATCTGACTTTAGCCTACCTAGCCCAGAAAATCTGAATTGGAATGCACTCAGACTATATAAGGACAGTCCTATTTAGACCTGTAATTTGTGTAAATTATTGATGAAAATAATTTACTGTGACTTTATTAGCAGCTGACTTTCAAAGTGGATGCAATTTTTCTTTCATTTGTCTGGGAGGGGAGTGGGAGGGGAAATGGGAATATAATATTGTCTCTTTTTTAAGTTTGGCAAACAGAATGTTCATACTGATGTGTTGTGCCTTAAAGACAAGACAGCATTTGTGTGTTACAATGTAACTTTGGTTGAAATCTCTGTAGATAATGAAAAAAAATCCTTTGTGATGATTCTTAACATGACCAAATTTAAAAGTCAAGCTCTCAAAGCTTAATTACCGCATCAGCAAGAAACTGAGTATTTGTTGCAATAAGAAAACAACAACAATAAAGGAAAGCTTGTGTTGTATTTGGGTTCTTAATAATTCCAATAATTGTATGAGGCAACTATTTGCGCATCCAACCATAAGCAGAAAGTTTGGGAAAGACTGTGGGACCTTGACTTAGAAAGTGAAATGTATGTAGAAGTCTCAAGTGCCCCTTCTACAGTTTTACTGGAGAAAACTAAGAGCCATATTCATGACAACCTGCACAGTTTTGAGGTTGAGACTTTTGATATGTGTAAGTTGCATAGAGGAGGACATTATCATGCAAATCATGAGCAATTATCACATTAACTTTTTTAGAATATGCCATGGACATGGTGTAAAATTCACATTGAGTGGGCATGGCTTAAAATAAAGCTAAGTGTGTTTATTCCCAGTGCCATTGCAAAAATGATAATATCATCAGTAATGGAAGGCAGATCTCCCAGATGGTGTCTGATGAAAGCAATGAGTTTATGAAAATGTTACCTAGAATATCATCATAAATTAAATCAGCAAGTGAGTTGGATCTTGGCAGCGTTACTGAAATGACAATAGTAAAATAGTACCTGGTTCTCCATCTGAATACATCAGTGTAGGTTCTCCTCATGACAGACTTGCATATGTTAGTTTCTGCCTGTATTGTTACTGTGCAATGGATGGCATTCATTACAAGAAGAGCCCGTCATCGTTGTGTTTGCATGGTTTTTTCCCCTGTGTGTAGCCCATGTTGGGAACACGATACAGGTTCTCCTCTTACTTCCTGTGACATGATTTCCCTTGTGGAAATTTAAGACTTTAAGAACTAGAGTATTTTTATGGTGTCTGCACCTGCAGTTCTGTGTTTAAAATGTCATAATGTGGATGCTAGAGTCAGGCTACTAGTCAGTGCCCCTAGCCAGAGGCTGGTTCATGAGTTCATCAACTGAGGCCTCTGTGGCTTCAATAAAGTCTACATTTTGCTCACAGATTACAACATTCACTGTGGAAATAGATTTCATTTCTTTGGGCTACAAACCTGTATTTCTTTACTGAATGCTAAGGCCATGTTTATACTGGGCAGAAAGATATTGAGATCCGAATTTTGTAAAAGATTGTGATTTCATCATCTAAACCTTAAACTTACCCTTTAAATTTTGTAGTTTTTGGCTGCCTCTGCCCCAAGTACTATTCCAGGCAAATTAAAGTTGGAATACGTTTAATAATATAAAAATAATGATAGTAAATCTTATACTTCTGTTGGCCTTTAGATTGAAAATAGCAGTTAAAAAAATTTAAGTGTTGCCTTGATTATCAGTACTTAATTATGTTGTGCACTAAAACCTTAAGTATTTATTACTGTGAATAAAAACAAATTATCTTTACTGTATAGCTGGTTTCATTAAATGATAGAATTGTGACATTAGGTATAAATTTGTAAGTCTTTTCATATCAAACAAGCAAGGCTTTTTATGCTGCTAAGTCTGCAGGTGCAGAAAGAAACACCCCTTGGAAGGGCAAAGAGAAGCTGGCTGGTTGCATCACCCTGTGCAGTTTCTCACACACATCTCTTTTTCTGATTCTGTGTTCAGAAGAGGCTGCCGGCATAAAACCTAAATGCTAGGTTGACGGAGAACAGCTTGTCTGGCACAACAATGGTGCAGACCCACAAGCCAGCATCACAGCTTGGCCATGGGACGTTGAGCATGCACAAAGTAGAACCCTTCCCTTCCCACCTTAGGAACAGAAAATCCTCCTCCTTTCTAATCTGAAAAACGAAAACTGAACTAACAAACACAAAACGAACCCCTTGGCAATTCCCACCTCCTATTGACATATGGACTATTGTGCCTTATTGTAAACCAGTTTGAAAAATGTTCTGTAACTAAAGTGGGTTTTCGGCTCTTATGTATACAGCTTGGTATATTACTACAAAAGATAACCATCTTGTGTTGCACCTTAAAAATATCAAGACCACGTAATTTCAGTAACAAAATAGGTGGCCTGGCTACAGTATTATAGCATACAATTAGAACACTATGCCCCTGCAAAATTTTGTAAATCAAATTCAGAGGCAAAAACATATTTTAGAATCATACAGTTTGCACACAACAAGTAGGTAATAACTGTCTCTAAAAATGTTTTCTCCTTAGTCTGCGATGAGCTAAGATTCAGAATAGTGTCAACAGCATGCTCCTGTATGAAGTTGTTTTTTAAAGCACATTTGTTTATGACAAGCCTACATTCTCAGTGAATATGGCATTTAGTATTTCTTTTGAAAACAAACTTAAGCATCATGAGCCAAAGTTGCATTTTGACTCCCAACTACGGTAGCGTTATGGACATCTCACAATGTCAAGGGTTTCTGTTATGTATTAGTAAAGTATAGATTATCGGGGCCTACATAATTTAAAGAAATGTAAATTAATATTAAAAGCTTGTAAAAATATGTATATCTTTACTATTTCTCAATAAATACCTTTGCAATTGTTTTCATTTCCTTCACCCTCCCATGTTGTAGAGTTTTTGTGTGTTTATTTAGCTTAGCTCTAAATCATGTGAAATTTGTATTTAGGTTTCTGGTCTTCGTAACTTTTCTTTTTTATGCCTAAGTTGCATAATTTTCAGTTAAAGCAAAATGAGATGTAACCCAGTAAAACATCACTAATTACGACTAAAAGTGGGCTGCTTTACTGAAAAGTTGTCAGCTGCAGAATTTTTTACACACAGATAGCTACATTCAAATAAGTATAATGCATAATGTAGCCACCATTCACTAATGATAAAGTAATTAAAATATTTAGACCTATTAGAATATTTAAAGCAAGTATCCTCTAGGTGAATATGGGACGTAGTTTATAAGTACCTTCCAAGAGGAAAAAAAGGTAGTTTTCTGTAATAGATTTTATAGCTCCTTTATTGCCTGGTGTATAGTATTTATTTATTTGTGAATCTGTTGTTCACGTGTAAACCAAACGCAAGTTTCAGATCAATTTCTGCTCATTCACAGCCTTTAAAAATGTTAGCCTCCAAATTAATGATATTTAAGTGGAGTTATGTGGCAACATTCTAGTAAGCCTTACACCATCCAAAAATCAATACTGGTTTTCAAGAAAACAATGAAAATGTTTACAATAAATTTAATGTGTAAACTTCCTTTGTTTTCTCTTATATCCAGTTGCCATTGAAATTGAATTTGTGAGAAAGACTAAATTATATATATCATATCCCAGCTCCCCAAACAATTGTATCTTGTTTGCCTATTTATATACCTGCTTGGAAGAAAGGACCTCTCAAATCACCATGTCTAAATCTGAGCTTGTGCTTCTGCACCGGCCTCTTCTCACCTCTCCCACGACTACTACCCCAGCTGGAACCGGCATCCTTTCTCACCTAGATAAGTACGTCAGCCTCTGGCTTAGTCTCCCTTCTCTGGCCCTCACACCCTTTCACCATATCTCATCACACTAGCCAGAGCCATGCTGTGCATCAGAGGATATCTCTCCTCTTCTTGGAAACCTCCAGCAGCTGGCTTTCCAGCTCGCTTGGCACAAACACCAATGACCTTCACAACGGCCTGTAAGGCCCACAGGCACCATCCCTGGTGAGCTCTCCCTTCCTCTGTCTCACAACTCACTGCCAAACAGCCACCTCCGTGTTTGGCACATGCCTGCACCCACCCACCTGCTGCAGGCCCTTTGCACTCACCATTCCTTCTACTTGAAGAGGGTTTCACCCCGATCTTTGTATCACCTATGCCCTATGTTTCTTCAGTTCCTAAAGAACAACTTCTTGGCTGTAAAGGTCCTCCTCTCTGAAATTGCACCTGCTTCCCCAACACTTCTAGCATTTTCCTTCTTTACTGATAAAAAATACTTAGTTCTTAGATTAATCCAACATGATACACATTTATTTTTGTGTTGTTGATTCATCCATTACAATGTATAAACTTTAGGAAAACACTTACATGAGCATGATCTAGAATTGAAGAGATTTAAAGTGGTAGAGAGCCATGTGTGATGGCTCATTCCTATAATCCCAGCACTTTGGGAGGCCGGTGGGAGGACCACTTGAGTTCAGGAGTTTAAGACCAGCCTGGGCAACATAGATCTCTCTCTCTCTCTCTCTCTCTCTCTCTCTCTCTCTCTCTCTCTCCTCTCTCTCTTTTTAATAGTCAGATGTGATAGTGTGTGCCTGTAGTCCCAGCTACTCATGGTGCCAAGATAGGAGGAGCTCATGAGCCTGGGAGGTGGAGGCTGCAGCTAGCTGTGGTCACACTGCTGCACTGTAGCCTGGGAGACAGAGCAAGATTGTCTCAAAAAAAGAAAAAAATGGTCGAGCTATATTTGAAAGGGAAAAGGAGAGAAGAAAACATACACTGGACCTGTGTAAATTTTTATACCTTAGCTAGAGTATTTGCTGGCCTAATAACTTATGAAAATAAAGATCAAGCATGGCCATAAGCAAAGATGTCATGGAAAAAAGGTTATATGTGACCTGAGAATGATCGTCTGGATAAAAAAATGTTTACAATGAATCAGTGATTGCCTGCTTTATACTCCCTTTTTCCCTTTCATAAAAGAAAAAGTATGCAATATTAGTAGGCTTAGTTGACTGAAATTACTTAAAGCCACACACACAAAAACATGTAAAAATCAGATCTGTCTGCAAACTGTGTGGTTCATGATTCTGAGTCCCTGAAACAAACAAACAAAAAAAAGTTTTAAAGTGTCAGATTTTATTTAGTTAGCAAAAGATAACCATTTATTTTTTGATCCAGGGTCTTACTTTGTTGCCCAGGCTGGAGTGCAGTGGCGCCATCATAGCTCACTGTAACCTGGAACTCCTGGACTCAAGCAGTCCTCCTGCCTCAGCCTCTCAAAGTGCTGAGATTATAGGTGTGAGCCACTGCACCCAGACTGATAACCCTTATTTAACGTCTCTGCATGGTTTTGTATGTTCTTTAAAAGTTATTGGATGTAATTCTGGCAAAGTATACATGTGTTCTAATACACAGGTCACTGCACAAAGCAGTCTACATTTGACTGGACCAGAGTCAATTCTTGGGATATACTGCAGTCAACAAAGATGCTCTCTCAGAGCCTTAAGGGGAAAATATTCATCGTGCCCAAGTTCTGACTTTTAATGGAAATAGTAGCCATTACTGCTTAGCTTTTCCTTCATCCACAGAACCTTCCAGGTCTGTGTTAGCACACAATTTGAAAAACCTCCAAACATAATATGCTAAAGAATCTCTAACAATGCATATAACTCTGTACAAGCCAGATGATTATTTTCCCTCGCAACAAAATGCCTTTTGATTGCAGTTTGCAGGGACAGTGTCTCTATGGCTAAAGGACAATGCATTGTCCTTTGTGGTCATGAAATCTTAGATTTGTGTGCCTTATGTCTGCTATGACGTTGCCATTTTAGTTTTCTGGTGAGCCTTTCAGTGAAAATACACAGAACTGAAAAAGTGTGTATTAGAAAAGGTAGAGAGACCACCAAGTAAGTCAGCCTCCACGGAACCACAGCAGAGTAGTGCTGACCCTAAACTCATCGCCGTCCTTACCCTTAAGGTTCTTAGCTTTTCAGTGGGCGTGACTCTTAAGATAACGAATGAAGGGTGTTAGCAGAGGAAAAGGACAGGGGCATGGGGAGTCATTTGCAGAGAAACCTAACCAGCCCTTAAAGGGAAGATTCTTGGAGAAAATGAGTCCAAAGCTGAAGTCCCAAGGACAAAACCGAGAAGGCCAGAGCATTTGCAGGACTGGATTGGAAGCATCTAAGCAAAGTGGAAAATATATAAGAGACTGCAGGTAAGAGGGAGAAGGGTAGAATGGTGTAGTCAGGGAACTGCAAGTTAGTCTTGTTTCTGGAGCATGGAGTGAATAAAGGGAACAGTAAGAAAAAATAAGGACCACATCATGAGGATTTTTAATATAGCATCAACCAATTTCAGTTTTACCCAGGATCAGTAGGTACTGAATGAAAGGTTTGTTAGCAGAGGATTTGTGTGTACCAGTTTATATTTTATAACAGTTACTCTGGCCAGGCTGAGGAGAGTGAGGGATCTAAGAGGCTGGTGCAGGATCCTGGAGAGATTCCTGAATTAGGTGATGGGTGTGAGTATGAGACAGTGCATAGATTCAAAGAAATTAGGGTATTAAGAGTACCTTCGGACTTTGCAGTGTCTGCTCCTGCACCTCATGTCCTCAGGCGAATTCAGCCTGAGCTTGAGGTTTCTGGCTTGGGCAGTTTGGTAGATTGTAGTGCAGTTTGCTGAGACCAGAAACACAAAAGAAGTAAAAAGATTCTACTTGCTGTTTTTATTGTGGTGGGTGATGCTTGTTGTTGGAGCAAGATACTGAGACCAGTTTCTGTAATTGTTAATTTGGAGGTGGTGGTATCCTCGAATGGAGTTGTCCAGTGCAAAGTTGGATTTGTAGCAACTTTATTATTGTCTGTTGAACACCATGCGAGGTCATAATTGAATTACTTGGAGCACAGTAAATAAAACCCTAAGTAATTCGATTATGTCACACCAGTTAATCATTTAAAAGCATTTACAATTTGTGCAAACTTGAGACAGCATAGTGGAAAGGCTAGGAATGATGACAGTAATATAGAGTGTGCATGTCTGATGAACACCATGGAAAATTATTTGGGGTCACCAGTTGATTTCACACCATGCTTTCCCATCTCCTGCATTACCCCAATTTCCAGTAGATAACATAGTAACATGCCTGGATTTACAGCCCTGAAGAAATCCAAATACCTCAGTGAGCTTTTCATCAGTAACTGTTGTACAAAAAAGTCATCGTCAGCTTATGTCTGCTTGGAAACCAATGTGGCATTCTAATTTATTTCCCAAAGAAAACTTTAAAGGGTTTCACAGCAGAATGACAGATGATTTAGTCACCTATTTTTAGACAGATTAATGTATTCCAAAAAAAAGTGGTGATCATTAAAACATAAATTTATGGTGGAATAAACTATTTCATAAGAGCAGGCAGTAATATCTGGTATGTGAATAGGAAATAAAGTTAATGCCAAACACACACCTATAAAACCATCCTGTTTGGCTCATGAAATTATTTCTACATCAATTATGAGAACAGCAGGAGGGTGGGATGGAGTCACTGATGAGGGCAGTGAAGAAAAAGTGGTATAACATCATCTTTTAAACTTTCATCTACAGTTTTACAAATGATGAGTGCATCTCCTAAATTTTCATCACCCACTGATTTTCTGAATAAAGCCTACTACCACAAACTGGCCACTTTTGGCAATACATAGTGTTGCCATGTGTGACTCAATAATTGGTTTTAAAAAAGAGAAAGAATATTTTTCTTGTTTCTGTCTAGGCAAAATGGGGATATTTATCTATGTACCTTCTTCTGTATCCTTGAAGCGCCTATTACTGTTTTATTCATCCAACCTTAGCACCATCTTCTGGGCACAGACAGCTGTTACCATCGTAGCAAGGTGGGGAATGGGAGCATATAGGATGTGTCCAGACTTTGATTCAGTCACTCGCTCTGTAGCCGGCTCTTCAGCAAGCATAGTGAAAAGAAGAGGAAGGAAACTAACGTTTGAAGAGACTAATCAAAGAAACGAACATTTGAAGACACTAATCAACTAATGCAGAGACTAATCAATGTTTACCTTACCATATGCTACCTCATTTAATTATAACACCCACGAGAGTCAGTATTCTTAGTTCAATTGTATAGTTTAAGTGACCTCCCAAGATTATATAACCTGTCGGTAGCACAGACAGAGTTGGAACTTAGTCCGTTAGGCAGATATTATCTGGACTGCAAAATAGGCTCATTGCACTGTATCTTCTGTCCATTGACTTCAGTTGAGTTGTTTAGCAGTTGTAGGGGTATGATCTGAGAGAAAGTGCCATCAAGAGCAGGTGAGATTGCAAGCAATGGAGTTAACTGTCACTCTTTTTTCTCTCTGTGAACATAATTGCCATCCAAGTAATTCCTGTGTTGCCTATGTGAGAAGTGGCCCTTATGCTGTAGGAATCTTAGCTTTGCAGATAAGCGGTCAAAGGACCCTAAGCTGATTATTTGACTTGTTGATTGGAATTATATCCAGTCCTATATGAAGGTCCAAGAGATAACTATTCAATTAAAGCTGCTCAATTAGTTTGCATTTAAGTTAAGATACATTTTGCAGATTCCTCCCTTTCAAAACACCTTTCAGCATGCATATCAACTGCTGTTAGTACAACAGACTTACAGGCTCCCTAACCTACAGCATGGTTCCAAAACGGGCACTGGACAGGCTTCTGATTAGAGTGGAGAATTAAGAAGGTTCTGGGGCCACCTAGTATAGGAAAAGTAAACCATGGTGGAGCATTGAGGAGTCAGCGTGATTTTAGGAGTATCTGAATGGAAGATGTTCAGAAGCAAGTTCCAAAAGGGTAAGTGGAGAAAAGCTACTTAGCCAGGTTTACCTCTTCTGAAATTCTATAGTGAGGATGAATTTTTTTTTTTTTTTTTTTTTTTTTTTTTTTTTTGACATGGAGTCTTGCTCTGTCGCCAGACTGGAGTGTAGTGGCGCAATCTCAGCTCACTGCAACCTCCGCCTAGTGGAGATGATTTTTTTTTTTATTGTGGTAAAATACAGATAAAGGTAACAATCTTACTCCATTTTTAAGTGTACAGTCAATGGCATTAAGTACATCCACATTGTTGTGCTGCTGTCATCACCATCCATCCACAAAACTCTTTATCTTGTAAAACCGAAACTCCACCCACTGAACAATAACTCCCCATTCTCCTCTTCCCTTACTACCTTGTAGTAGTTCTTCCACTTTCTGTCTCTATGAATTTGACTACTCGAGGTACCTCATATAAACAGAATCATATAGTGTTTATCCTTTTGTGACTGGCTGATTTCATTTAACAAAATTTCTTTCAGGTTCTCCTGTTTTGTAGCCTATGTTAGAATTTTCTTTCTTGTTAAGACTGAATAATAATACGTGTGTATACTATGTTTTGTTTCTCTATTTTATCTGTTGATAGGCACTTAGGTTGCCTCTACCTTTTGGCTCTTCCAAATAATGATGCTATGAACATGGGTATACAAATAACTGAGTCCTTGCTTTAAGTTCTTTTGGATATGTACCCAGAAGTGGAATTGCTGGATCATATCGATTTTTAATTTTTTGAGAAACTACCATACTGTTTTCTGTGGCAGCCACACCACTTTACATTTCTAACAATAGTGTATGAAAATTACTTTTCTTCACATCTTCACCAACACTTATTATTTTCTGTTTTTTATAGTAACCATGCTAATGGATGTGAGGTGATATCTTGTTGTGGTTTTAATTTGCATTTACCTAATAATTATGGCATATTGGTCATTTGTATATCTTTGGAGAAATGTCAATTCAATCATTTGCCCATGTTTTAGTTGGGTTGTTTTTGTTGTTGTTGTTGAATTGTGTATTCTGGATATTAACTCCTCATCAGATACAAGATTTGCAAACATTTTCTCCCATTCCTTGGGTTACCATTTTCATAGTAAACTTGACTTTTGTGTGTGTACAAGGCATCCATCCCCCTTTTTAGGGAACTACCATACTCCTGGGCATATGGTTGAACGCTAGCCAATCAACATGTTCTACCCTCTTTGTCATATTTATTTGCCCAAGAATAGGTTCAGGACCCAAGCTAAGCCTGTGAAAACTCACCCCAAGACTTTTCTCCAAAGTCATTGTGAGAGATGCACTGTCTTTCTGGGATCAGGGTCTCTGGTGACTATGTCAGCCTAAACTGTCAGAACCATCTTTCCTACCACATTGAGAGAGAATCTGAATATGAAGCCAACATGTAGGAAACAGCTCAGAACCCATGCCCTGGTGATGCTGTCAGAGAATTTGGTTTTAGGATGTCAGGAGACAGAACTTCAACTCAACGACCATGCCTGGAATTTCTAGTTTCGTAAGCCCAAAACTTACTTATTCTTTTTTCCTTAAATTTGTTTGACTTTAGTTTCTGTCATCTGTGGTCAAGAGAGTATACATGAGTGTCCAGTTGGAAATGTTAATTATTGGAACCAGCAGCTCAAAGCATGCGCTATAATCAGTGCTTAGGATTGATTAGAATAAGAGATGTTAGAGAGGAAAGGATGTTAGAGTTGGTTACTCAAACTATAAAAAGTGAGTTTGGGACTCCTGACTGTGTTTTTTCCAGGTCTCCTGCTCTTTCCAGCTATACAGTGGCCAAGACATGTGAGACCAGGAAGAGATGGATAGTTATTGTTAAGGAAAGGGGCTTCAAATGTCTCACAATAGTTCAACATTGTTACTTTAAAATATTTTCCCTTCTAAACTGTGGTGCTTTGGATGAATCCTGGCACCTCACTTTATGTCACCCTGCGATTTGGCCACACCTCTTGAGAACACAGATATCCGGGGCTAGAATTGCAGTGCTCCATCCACTTCTTGCATTCCAACGCCATCCCATTACCACATCAAATTACCGTGAAACGCAATTTAGAACTCACTTAGTGAATAGGATGCCTGATCCTGTGACCACTCCTTAATTTTTCTTCTTTGGAAAAATGTGTGACCTATAACCCTGACTCAAGACAGTCCCACTCATAGGCAAGCAATGTGTTAAATAGAAAGGACACTGCTGAATCATGTTAAGCCTCCAACATTCTGCTTAACAGGACTAGCATAGTAGTTAGGAGGGTACAGGTGTTCCTTTTCTCCCATTTCTAGTGTAACTTCAACACACCCATACTGGCACACATACTGAGAGCTTATTTACCATGCTTTTTGATCAACCATAACGTTTTTTTAAATAACTAAATGATAAATTCTAAACATAAGAGTTTCTATTTGTACAACAGACAAGACCTTAGTGCTAGAAAGCACATCATCATGTCAATGGAGCAGCAAATCATGAGCTTGACAGTAATGAGGCTGTTGCTGAGACATTTGTCTGTCTTTTTACAGGGCAGTAATTCAAGCTTGAAGGCACGTATTTATTTAACATTATGTCTAGGAATACGTTGCCTTCCTAGTCTGAAATTTCCTTCTTTATCCAATGACAAAATTGTACATAATTAATGAGTGCATTCTTTGTGTTTTGTTTTTAAATGGTCTAGCAGAATTTCCTTCTGAACATTTAGTTTAATCATGTTTATTAACTACAAACCATGAGGTACTTGCCAACTCTGACCATAAAATGTTCTATTCTGAGGCCGTCTCTCTGTTTCTGAGGAGAATAAGAAGTCAAATGTCTTGAAAATAACCAATCCCATCCTGAGAAAACCTTCCAGTTACTTTCTCTGCTTGGATTTTGTTTTTTAATTAAAACAAACTGAAGTGAAATAAATAAAAACAAAATGATCTGTAATGGTGGAGGCAAGTGGAATGAAAGTACATTTTCCATTCAAAACAATGTACACATGAATGTTTAAATTCATCAGCCTTTCACTGTGTAATAATGTGACATGTTTACAGTGTTGAAGGAAATCAGGTGTTTTCATGCTAAATGAAAATAAAATTTATGTACTGTTATTACCATATTCTTTGCCTGGTGTTTCTCACTCTATTCATCATTAAAGGCTGCTCAATAAATACTGTGCTAACTGCCTGTGGGGATGTTATGCAGTAATAACTCAGAATAAACCATAAATAACCACCCACCAGTGCCTTGGGGAGAGTCAAGGCTTTAAGAGGGAACGCTTGCTCCCCAGTTGCTAGATGGTGAAAGAGAGCCCTAAGTCAATTTTCTCTCCATGGATGATACATTCGAAGCAAGGCTTAGACACCAGTATTCTACCTTAAGACAAGGTCTTTGTCCATCATCATCTGAGGAGTTGAGGCAAGCAGTGGGCTAAGTAGTGTGATTTTAGACATCTGAAGTTTTCTTCTATGCAACTGTTATCAGAAAACCTCTTGGAGACTTACTTGTCTCTTTGTGCGTTCTTTATTGCTGCATAATGAATTTCTCCAAAATGTAGCAGCTTAAAACATCAAACACATATTGTCTCACATAGTTTTAGAGGGTCAGGGAGCCGGAAGCAGCTTAGCTGGATGGTTCTGGCTCAGGGTCTCTTAGAAGATGAGAATCAAGGTGTCAGCCAGGACTGCAGTCACCTCAAGTCCTGATGGGCTGGAGAATTCTCTCCCAAGCTCACATAAGTGGTCGTTGGCAAGAATCAGTTCGTCCCTGGCTCTTGGCTGGAGTCTTCAGTTCCTTGCCTTATAGGCCTCACTGTGAGACTAATCACAGCATGGTAGCTTGCTTGTTCACAAAAAGAGATCCAAGAGGAAGAGGCGGAGCAAGCTAGCAAGAGAGGACCCAAGATGGAAGCTGCAGTCTTTTACCCTAACCTCAGAACTGGTATACCTTTTTCCATATACTATTTGTCATATAGCTCAAACATGGTACAGTGTGGGAGGGGGCTACATGGGATGTTAATACCAGGATGCTGGGGGTTTCTGGGGCTACTTTGGAGGCTGGCCGCCTCACTCTTGGATGAAGCTGGCATTGACACTTAAAAACAGATTGAAAAGTGAGATGAATTGGTGCAGTCAATTAGAAAGAGCACATTCAGAGTAGGATGTACATGAGTCATTCAGGTAGCAGGAGTGCTTCTTGCTACTTTGTGGTAATTACCTCACTGAGCCTTAAATTTCCCATCTCTAACCATTACCCATCTCTTGTGGTTGCTGTGAGAGTTAAATGAGATGATATTTAAAGAGTCTGCCTTCTGTGGAGGTTCCTTTAAAGGAAATTGACAATAAAACAAATAACAGATAATAAAAGCAAAATATATATATATATATATTTGTAAGATAGAAGAAAGAATCCAAAAATAGCATGCCATGGTATCTGGAGGATACAGTATCCTCAGAAATGGGCTTCTGTAGGAGACATGAGGACGCTGGCAATGATCCAAAAAGGGTAATGCTTTAGTATTGTCTCCGCTCCTATTGTTTTCTACTGAAAACTAAGGTAATGGTCCTGCTTTACTGTATCAGCCAGGGTGCCCAGGAAGTGCGGTTGAGTCACTTCCCAAGTGTTTATTGAACCCCAGTGTGCCCGGCACTGCTAAGACTCAGCTCCTGACATCATGGAGCCCGTCATCCTGCCTGGGGGTGGAGAGTAGATGAGGGGACAGGCACAGAGAATTCTCACCTTAGGTGGCAGTTTGAAGAAAGAAGTGTGTGTGTGCAGAGGAAGGAGGGCCTGACCTTCTGGGAGAAAGAAGCAGGTCCTCAACCCATTCTGGGCACTCAAGCAAGGGAATGCCTGCTAGAAGGGGCAGTGGCAATGTGGACAGGGAAAGGGGTGGTGGCCTGCTCCCTGGAATTCTTAGGGTTCATTGCCAGGTTAGCAAATACAAATGCAGGACATCCAGCTAAATTTGAATTTAAGGTAAACGGTAAATAATGAAATAGTTGGGACATTTACTAACAAGAATATTTTTTGTGTATCTGAAATTCACATTTAGCTGGTTATCTTGTAATGTCTCTAGCAACTCTATCTTGGGGAAAACATTTAATTTGCCTAGAGTAGTGGAAGCTGAGGCTGTAGAAGAAGGCAGCAGAAAAGATTAGGAAGGATTGTGAATACCTGTTGTGAAGAGTTTGAATGTGTTAATAAACCAATATTGGATACATGCTGGAGGGCCAGTAGGTTTTCAGTGGAGGAATGTCATGGTCAGATTCATTTCAGGTAAGACCGCTCTGGTAGCTGTGTGGAGAACGGAGGGAGGTGGTGGAAATGTGGTTAAGGGCTGCGAGAGTAGTTAGGAGACTGTAGGAATAGGACAAGACACAGAGGAAATGGACTTGACCCAAGCCAAACTTCAGTAGAGCCGAGAGGCAGGTAGAACCATGTCTAAGGGCAGAAATTGGTGATGGATCATTTAGTTAGTAGGATGCATCTTTTAAAGGGTTAAATGAATTATTCCAAACCTTGGCTGTACATTAGAACTACATATGAGGTTTAAGAATACTGAAACCACTCTCTTTTTTTAATCTGTTTTTAACATTTTATTTCCATTGTTTTTGGGGAGCAGGTGGTGTTTGATTACATGAATAAGTTCTTTAGTTGTGATTTCTTTTTTTTTTTTTTATTTAAGTTCTAGGGTACATGTGCACAATGTGCAGGTTTGTTACGTATGTATACATGTGCCATGTTGGTGTGCTGCACCTGTTAACTCATCATTTCCATTAGGTATATCTCCTAATGCTATCCCTCCCCCAGCCCCCATCCCACGACAGGCCCCAGTGTGTGGTGTTCCCCTTCCGGTGTCCAAATGTTCTCATTGTTCAATTCCCACCCATGAGTGAGAACATGCGGTGTTTGGTTTTTTGTCCTTGTGATACTGATTTAACTAGTTTATGTTGGGACCTGGACAATGGCATTATTTTATTCCCTGGATATTTTAATGCACAACCAGGATCAACAACTATTAATAAACTATCTTATATTATTCCAGGGAATGTCCAATTTTCTTGACAGTACACCTGAACGACCGCATACTGTTGTCATGAAACGGCGTAACACACCCTCCTTGACAGAGCAATGTCAGGCATTTCCATGTGCCTTGCAGTTGAAAAACTGGCTATTCTTGCCCAAGAACATTAAAAGCCTGTTTAATTTACTGTAATCATTTTATTAAGAAACGAGGTCTCATTCTGTCATCCCTGCTGGAGTGCAGTGGGACAATCATAGCTCACCGTAACCTCGAACTCCTGGGCTCAGATGATCCTCCTGCTTCAACTTCCCAAATAGCTAGGACTGCAGGTGCACACCACCACACCTTTAATTTTTTTGTAGAGACAGGGTTTTGCTACATAGCCCAGGCTGATCTCAAACTCGTGACCTCAAGTGATCCTCCCGCCTCAGCCTCCCAAAGCATTGGGATTACAGACATGAGTCACTGCACCTGGCCCTATCAATTACTTTTAAAAATATATTACCTCATTCCATTGAAAAGTAGGAGGGGAACAGAATCAAAGACTTGGACCCACCTAAACGTCCACATATGCCTTCTCTGCCCCCAAGCAGTTGGTCCAGAAATTGCAGGCATTCCACTCTTTATTTCTACCTAGACACAAATCTCTGGAGAAAATACGTTAAAATGTCTGAGTTGGCACAGTTCACAGTTCATTAAATATCCTTCAGGAGAAGTACCTGATTTTCATTAAGCTCACATTGATTTGTTATAGTGTCTACATGTAAGTACCACTGCCTGTTTTCAATGATTGGATTGTTTGGGGCAGGTGTCCCCAATCCCGGGGACTATTAGGAAGCAGGCCGCAGAGCAGCAGGTGAGGAGCAGGCTGGCAGGCGGGTGAGCCAGCATTACCGCATGAGCTCCGCCTCCTGTCAGATCAGGGCGGCATTAGATTCTCAGAGGATTGCGAACCCTATTGAGAACTCTGCACACGAGGGATCTAGGTTGTGTGCTCGTTACAGGAATCTAATGTCTGATGATCTGAGGTGGAAAAGTTTGATCCCAAAGCCATCCCTCAATCCCCATCCGTGGAAAAATTGTCTTCCAGGAAACCAGTTCCTGGTGCCAAAATGATTGGGGACTGCTGGTTTAGGGCAATGGAATGTGAGCTGTCCTTTAGTTATTTCCAGGTCAGGTGGGTGTTCCATTTTAAGGCAAAAAGAGAGTAAAGGAGCCTGTTACTGGTTTCATATCAGCAGCCTGGTTTGTGCCTTTGACAGATGCATTATGGACACTTATATTTGTATCTTAGGGTTTGTTTTTGACTTACACAAGATTTGTCCCAAGATTCTTTAGCAATAGGAATGCTCCAATTTCTATAAAGTAAGTTTCAGTTCCTAATCAACTGTAAAAGCCATATATGCCAATATGTTCTAGCTTATTTCCTTCTGGCTAAAGGCATGCTTTTCTTTTTGCCACTCAACCAAAGCATCCCTGAGGTCAAAGGGTGTAATATGTGCTCTTGCCTGAGGAGGGAAGGAATGAGTGATTTGAGCATGTGAGATTGTAACCGAAGAGAACCAAGCGATTTCCCTGTTACACATAGGACCATGGGTTTACAAGATGTTTTGATGTTTAATCAAACCTGAAATGGATCTTATATTATACAATGTATTTTTTATTTCTCCTTTTTATCATTAGAATTCCTTTCTTTGGAGACATTTTAATGTCATTTTTGTAAAAGAAGAAGCTGAGTGTAGTAGCTTGAAGTATCCAGGATAATCATTGTGAAAATGTTTAAGTGGTTCAGTATTGGCAAAGAGCTGATCGTAAGAACTCCACTCTCCACACTTGATTCTAGTGAATATATGAAGACTAAGTTTAAAGAGTTCAATGAATTTGACATACAGATGATGCTTAGTAACTGTTTTGGAATTCTAGAAAAAAATAAAAATATTGTAAAAAGACCAGTAAGTGATGATAGGAAAAGCACTGGATTCAGAATCAAAAGACCTATTGCCTGATCATATTTTCTCTCTCTCTCTCTCTCTGTGTGTGTGTGTGTGTGTGTGTTTGTGTGTGTGTGTGTATAGTTGTAGAAGTTGGAAATGAGCATAAGAAAAGGAATATGTTATGTTTCCACAGAAGAAATATTTTGACATTTGACATTAAAAACTTACTGATCAGTTTATTCAGCAAACACTGAGCACCTATTATGCATCAAACCCTCGTCCAGCTACCCGACCCAAACATCAAAGGAAGCAGGTCTGGCCCTCTAGGGACTTTGGAGACCGTGGAGGGATAGAATTAGGATCACAGGCAACTTCAATGCCCTGGAATAAGTGTTATAACAAAAGTTACATGGTATAATATCTGGAATTGAATGCCATTTCCAGTTCAACAATGTTTGAGGTGGATTCTCTTTCAGCCATGTTAGAAAAAAAATTAAAATGGCCTCCACGTCTTACATCACAATATAAACAGTGTAATGGATTCCAAAAAATGCAGGCCTTCTGTTGATCCCGTGCAGAGAAAGCATATGTGCTTAGACATATGTGTTTAGACATCCACTTAGCAAGCATTCTGTCAGCCTGTCAGGACCAGCACCACAGCTGAAGCACATATAGCCCCAGACATCAGCTGTAAGGGAACCAAATGGTGCCTTACCAAAAATTGCCTTAGAATTCGAAGTATTTAAACAGTACGACAGGCACAACTAATCGTTTTCAAGGGAAAACCCACAGCACCTAGACATAGCTTCTAAGTGCAGTAAGGAACCATTCTGAATTCAACTAACTTCAGTACTGAATTTGAAATCTTCATGTAGGACAAAACAGTGCATAATGCCATGAAAATAAGCAAAATGAAAAGATGCATTAGGTGTTAGCCAAATTATGGTAGATTAATTAGTTGGTAAGATAACACAAATTAAATTGCATTTGGCAATTTCAGAAATCTTTGATTACTTATCTTTCTATTGTTATGGTAAGTTAAAAAATGGAGACGCTTTTATTTTATTTTATTTTATTTTATTTACTTATTTTTTTGAGATGGAGTCTCACTCTGTCGCCCAGGCTGGAGTGCAGTGGTGCAATCTGGGCTCACCGCAAGCTCCGCTTCCCGGTTTCACACCATTCTCCTGCCTCAGCCTCCTGAGTATCTAGGGCTACAGGCGCCAACCACCACACCTGGCTAACTTTTTTTTTTTTTTTTTTTTTTTTTTGTATTTTTAGTAGAGACAAAGTTTCACAATGAAAAAATGGAGACTTTTTTTTAAAAAAAAAAGATTTCCAGAGCAGTAATGCAGTGAAATAGCTTATTAGATTGTTACTGAATTGGTCTTGTATTTATTGAGAATAATTAAAGAAAAACTGAAGACCCCATACTCCCAGGAAAAGTCTAAGAGTTTTATAGCTTTGCTAGCCAGTAAAGAGTAGAAACTTGTTTTAATCCTGTTTAATCAATAAATTTTAGTTCAAGGGCTGTGCTAACAAATAAACACCAGAGCTGATTTTAAACTTACCTAACCAATTAGTGACAACTTGCTGCAGAGAACACAATTCTCAAAGCCAGCCAATCAACAGCAGCCTTACATATTTAAAGTCAGCCAGTGAGTGACACATCCTCTCTAGAGAATATGCTTCTAAGGCTGAAATCAACCCACTCTGTCACCCACACAAAACATTGCATCCCAGACTGCGGCACCCTTCTCCTGCCTCCGCCACCAACACAACACAAAACAGTTCTTCTCCAGATCCTTTGTAAGGTCTTTCTTTGCTCAATGAAACTATGCCTAGACCAGCAAAGCTCTTCCAAAGTTATTCCTTCCTCAGACAACACATTTAGCTTTGTACATTTGGGATTCAGTGTGTTGGTCTCTTCCCTTTACGCTATATTCACATTATTTGAAATTATAAGATGAATCTTTACCACTTTATACAGGCTTGTTTTTCTACATATCGATCTAGGTTTTAATGGCAAAAACCACAATTACTTTTGCATCAAACTAATTTTATGTTAAAATAGTTTATTTAGGAAACATTCTTTATTAATTATAGGGTCAGACTCCAGGGTAGTATCTGTCAGCTTTTTACAAGTGTATCTTAACAAATTTTTTTTTTCTTTCATGTGTCCAAATTTAGCATTTCACTTGAAATTCCAAACTGGAAACTTCTCTTCCCCTTCCTATCTTTGTTTATGCCATACCATCCACCTAGTTCTCCAAACTCTCAAACTTTAACTTAGTATTACTAAGTTTACTTTTGCTTTTACCTTACTTTTCCCTTTTTTTCCAGGCTTATCAATATTATCTGTAAAATGTTCTTCAAAACTCTCCCCTTAATTCACTCCCTTGGCCATATCTCTAATTAAAGATTTTAATTCCTTTTTGGCAAGATGATTATTAATAAATTGTCTCCCGAAGTCCCTGTCCTTCTAATACATCCTGCATGAGCCCACTGGGGTGATGAGGAACAGAACTGAGCTAGTCTCTCTGCATGTTGCCAGGATCTTTTAAGAGACCAAGTGGAAACTTCTTAGCATGGCACTGTGGGACCAACACTCTCTGGGTTCTATTGACTGGAACAGAAGATAATAAATGCCCAGTAAATGCTAGTTTTAAAAGATTTTGTTTATCTATGGCCTAGTTTCTACATGTAGACCTAAACGTATTCATAGGACTTGCAGAATTTCCCTACGGAAAACTCTTCAGCCTGTTAATCCACTTGACCTTGACCTTTCAGCACTGCCTAAATTAAGGTCTATACATTTCTATGAGCAAATGTTAGTCTCTGGTTTCATTTTCCTCTCTGCTGGGCTCTCACTGAGCTATTCTTATGAGAGAAGGCCAAGGCATTCCACAGTGGATGTTTGCATGTGTTTCTGGAGGAATGTTTCTTGGACTTTCTTCTTGTCACTGGCATTTTAGAGGAATGACTTCTTAGATGGCAAAGGAACCACATGATTGCAGTATGTTTGCCTTGGCAGTTGTTAGCGTTTCTTTGGCAGGTAGTTTCCACACCTCCTGGTTGGGGAAGTGGTAGTTCAAAGAAATATTTATTGAGCACTTACTATATGTCAGGTACCACGTTAGAAGATAAGGATACAAATATAATAAAAACACAATGAACCCTCACAGTTTGCACTCTAGTAATGAATGAGCTGGGTATAAAAGCAAATAGTAAAGGCACTCGAAGAAATGTAGTCCTACGGAAGCACAGAGGGTAAGGAGGGCTTGCTGGAGAGCTGCTATTTGCATTTGCTTGTGTGTGTATATATGTATGTGTGTGTGTCTGTGTGTGTGTGTATATATATATGCATATGAGCCCATATGAATGTACATGCTGCCTAAAGAACACACCCATAGAAGGGGGACTCTAGGAAGGCTCTGCCACTAGGAAATCTTACAAAACCATTTCAAATCAACAGTTTCAATTTATCTTTAAAATGTCTGTCTCAATAGGCCATTCAAATGCACAGATTTGTTTGTCTTGCTTTGCTTTGCCAATTCTATACCGATGATGTACTATACTACCACACTTTTTTGATCTCTTCAAACCAGGGTTTATACAATATAAGAATATGTATGTTTGCAAAAGCAAACATCAGTAATCATACTGAGGCCATGCTCCTAAGAAACTCCAGGTTCTTCCCTTGGACATAGGAGTGGGGTTCTGACAACAGACCAGTAAACACGGTAAGGTTGAATAAATAACAGAGCGTTGTGTAAGCCTGATGGTCACTTCTCTAGTGGTGGCAACCCTTTGAATTGCTGTCTCTTGTTGACAGTGCCTTTGTGCCCACTTGACTTTTACATGCCCAACTCCCTGTGTCAGGGAAGGGCACTCTAATCCCTCCTGCTGAGCTCAGGTCATTAAATACTCGCCCTACATTTTACAGCTTCGACCCTGTGACAGGGGAGCTGACCCCAGCTCAGTGCCAGGCACCCAGCAAAATGGGGATTAATAAAACCAGCCCTAGTGTAGCCAAGGGCTCTACAGCTGCTTCTTGCAATTAGACTTGTCATCATTCTCTTAAGAAGCCCCTGTTGATTTTTAAATCCTAATTGGCAGGAGACACCTGTTTCCCAATGGGAAGGGGTCATTCATTTGCAGCAGGCACAGGACAGAGGCTGAGGAGCTGTATGAACGAGCACAAATAGATGCCTTTGCCTCAAATCTGTTTGCTGCCACTTAGAGTTTCTTTGTTGCTCTTGTTTTTCCTTTTCCTTCCTTTCTTTCTTTCTTTTTTTCTCCAGAACGGCACATACAGAGTCAGGCTGGCCTTGGAAATAAGTAAGCATTTGACTCAGAATTTTTTTTTCAAGCAAGAACTTTCCACTGGCCCCCCCCAGAGCATCCTCCTTACCATCCGGCAAAACCCTCTTGGCATGTGGAGATTTCCTGGCTACTTTTTTTTTGCCAGAACCCTGGTTGTCATTCATTCCGGTATTTAGGTATTTATTAACTGCCTGCAAGCTACTTAGACTCTAACTTATTTGTGCCTATGAGGATTATTGAGTGTATTTTTAGTTCCTGTCTTCACTGAGCTTGCATTCTAAATAGAAGGAGGCATTAGAACTGCATGTGGTAATACATGTGCAATATTCTTGTCCAACTACCATATTTGAGACGGTGCCTGTGTATAGAACGAGAAGTAGTAAAGGTTCTGGGGATAGTTTCCTAGAGGTTTGAGCATTTTGATTTTCTCTAAAACTTAATTCTCCCTAGAGTTTCTGCTTCGATCTAAGGTTTTAAGTTGTCTAAGTGGTATTAAGTTAGGCTCTTCAGCTGGGAGCCTCAGTAATGTCTAATAGAATTCACTGTGACCCTTTCCCTTAATTAATGCCAATGAATTTTTTCAAATTAAGTTTTATTGTTATTTATTACTTTTTGATCATTAGGGCAAATGTGTAGGATAATAAGAATAAAATAACTGCACAAGAATATAAGAAAACTGTGAATCAGCAAATATTTCAAAGCAATAGAATCACCGTTCTCATTTTTATGCATCAAGCATTTATTGAACACCTAGTATGTCAGGCTGTATTCTAGCATTTGGACCTCTGTTGGGTCACTCCAGGTTCCAACTCAGCTAGTAAGGACTGTCCTCTTAACAGAACTTTGCCAATAACCAGTTAAGCCCGCTTGTCAACCTTGCCACGTCCTTGTGGGCTTCAGTGAAATTAGGCAGTCAGGCAAACCTATTCCAACAGAATACCAGTAGAATGTCCTTCAAATACAATACAGTAAGTTCAAATAATTTTCTCTGGCTTATTTTACGGACTATATGCCTTGTTTTACATCTAATTTTACAAGATTATATGTCTTGTTTACTTACAATGGCACTGTCATTAACATTGCTGAAAAAAATAAAGGAAGTGAAAGACCTAATTACTGCCCTTGAGAGGTGTGTATCTCACTGGATGATATATACACAGGAAGAACAACCACCTCCGAGTGCCAATTCTGTGCAAGGGTTTAACTGAAGGCATGGTTGGAGCTCATCATACTCCATGACAACTATTCAGGGAATGACATTGCAATCAGTAGTGTGAAAGTCTCTTAAGATCCTGAATAAATGGTCCCCAAAATGCAGTGTCCAAAAAGATTACCCAAGAATCTCATTAAAATGCTGATGACTGGGGTCCCAAACTCAGTGATTCTGTTCACTGAGGAGTGAGTGGTATGTGATGGGGTTAGGAATAAACCTTTAAGAAGCACTTCCAATGATTTTGACACAGATAGTCTGCACTCTACACTTTAAGAAACTACGAGACCCTCCCCTCACCTTAGGGCCCTTAAAAACTGTGAGACCTACCCATAACCTTAAGGCCCTTTGGATAAGGGAGATTGCAAATGGAAGAGTAAAATTACAGAGCCATTTCTGCCTCCTAGATCTTTCACTTAAGACAACGTGGGCTTCACTATTGGATGTTAAAGTACTCCTAAGGCTCATGAGATCCTCCTTGTGGTCTCACATATGTAATTCCATCTGAAAAGTGGTTGGCCATATACCTGCCTTATTATATCTGGTCCTTTAAAAAAACCACTGGAGGTCTTCAACTATTGATACTACCTTTGACTTCCATGGTCCTTTCCAAGATAAGGGTCTGAGCTGAGAATAGTTCAGAGATCAGTTATTGCCATATAAGGAGCGAGACAGGCTAAAAGCTCCTTTTAAATGTTTGGAACAAAGTGTGAAGCTTTGCAGCCTCCGTGTGTTTATGATGTAAGCAACAGTGAGTAGCACAAAGAACTTAGAGGAGAATCGGTGATTCATTCAGGAAGAAATAGCTTGCACCTGTGAGAATGCTGAAGGCGCCACTTGGCATTATCGGGGTGCTGCCTCAGCTGGAAGGCAGGCTCTGTCCCCACACGAACCGACAGCTTGTAGCTCTTAAGCGGCCCTGGGCCTCTCTCACTGTTATGTTTTGCTTTTGGAATGAAAGCAAACTTGTGACTCACTTGAGAGCTGAGGGGAGGTATGTGCTTAGTAGCATTCAGTCTTGGCAGGAGGGCAGCGGCCGCGGAGATGGGATGCAATCTAATAAGCACATGTGTTCTTACAGTATGCCTCATGGCCAGGCCACTTTATCTTCAGTAATCCCAATCTATGTCCCAGAATCACATTATTTGGCCATAGACCAGACTCCGTGTATTCTTGGCTTGAGGAATAATGAAACGTGATCTCAAGACAAGATAGGATCATGAGCTGAAGAGACACTGATGAATTTTTCTCCCCAGCAGCACAACATTAAATGTAACATTGCATCAGGAAAGTATATTTAACATGCCAGTAGGGAAGACCAAACATTGCCTTCTGTACATGGAATTCCGCCTCGATAGCTTATGTTTGCTGACAGGAACAAATTGGTGTTAGGGATAAAAGAATATCAGAAAACAAAAGCTTCAGTTGTAGACAGAATAGCCCTAAGTGTACTGCTGTTATTACAATAGTCATTCGTCTTGGAGAAGGCATTGGATGCTATTGTACGTGTCATCCAAAGAGCCATTTATCAAGAAAAGCTATTAAGGGTCCAATAATGTTAAAATTCAAAACTCTTTGTGTTTAGAGAGTCTGGTGAAAGGGACGAGGCAATGTCTGGAGCTCAATATGGTCTTTCTGGTCCTCCTTTGAGCAAGCCCAGTGCAGTGGGCCAGTCTCTGGGATCTAGGAAGGGTCATTCAGAGGGCAGCCTTCAAGAAGGCTCTGACCATGTCAAGTTGAATCCCTGTGTCCCCTGAGGATCAGAAAGCAACTGGAGTTGCTTCCACTAGTGGGGAAAAGAATCAGTTGCTTGGAAAGCCTGACTCCTGACTTGCTCCTGACTTTCTTGCTATAAAATCATGTATGTGTCATGTAATCTCTTAAGACAACAATTGTTCTTTTCCAAGTCCATCCAATGGACTGTGGTTAATATCCTGGCCTACACTGCAAGGAACCCTTTTCAAAATATAAACTATCCTTAAGTTCAGTGTTTGCACTGATATTTATATATTAATAAATTGGGCAAGTAAAAGTCATGGCTGTACAGAATAGAAAACAGAATAGTACAGAGTGGCAGGGCATGGGGTGGGGGCTGGAGGAAATCTTGTTGACTTCGTGTGAATATACCTTAAGAGGGTCCCAGTATAGGCATTTTATTACCTTGATGTAATACAGTTTAAAAACTACCTCCAAAGTTAAATTTCACAAAGGGAAAAAAGTATATGTTTTATTTTTAGGTTTTGGTGCTGTATCTACAGAAAATTAAAGTTTTCTTTTTTGAAATAGATAACAGCAATGAAATTTATTTTTTCACTAAATGACCAGTAACCTGTGACAAATTTCATTTGCTCTATGGTGAATAGAGTGCTAGAAAAGGTAGAAACAGTCGAACACTGCCACCTGCTGTCACTCTTCACACATCTACTGGTAGGACTTGGATTTTATCTGGCCTCTTTCACACAGGAAAAGGTCTATGGTAGTGGCTCTCAATGTTCTAGCTTTTTTTTTTTTTTTTTAATTTTACTTTAAGTTCTGGGATACATGCGCAGAACGTGCAGGTTTCTTACATAGGTATACATGCGCCATGGTGGTTTGCTGCACCTATCAACCTGTCATCTAGGTTTTAAGCCCCTCATGCATTAGGTATTTGTCCTAATGCTCTCCTTCCCCTTGCTCCCAACCCACTGAAAGGCCCTGGTATGTGATGTTCCCCTCCTTGTGTCCATGTGTTCTCATTGTTCAACTTCCACTTATGAGTGAGAACATGTAGTATTTGGTTTACTGTTCCTGTGTTAGTTTGCTGAGAATGGTGGCTTCCAGCTTCATCCATGTCCCTGCAAAGGACATGAACTCATTGTATTTTATGGCTGCATAGTATTCCATGGTGTATATATGCCACATTTTCTTTATCCAGTCTATCACTGATGGGCATTTGGGTTGGTTGCAAGTCTTTGCTAATGTAAATAGTGCTGCAATGAACTTAAGTGTGCATGTGTCTTTATAGTAGAATGATTTATAATCCTCTGGGTATGTACTCAATAATGGGATTGCTGGACCAAATGGTATTTGTGGTTCTAGATCCTTGAGGAATCACCACACTGTCTTCCACAAGGGTTGAACTAATTTACATTCCCACCAACAGGGTAAAAACATTCCTGTTTCTCCACATCCTCTCTAGCATCCTTTGTTTCCTGACTTTTTAATGATCACCATTCTAACTGGCATGAGATGGTATCTCACTGTGGTTTTGATTTGCATTTCTCTAATGATCAGTGATGATGAGCTTTTTTCATATGTTTGTTGACCACATAAATGTCTTCTTTTGAGAAGTGTCTGTTCATATCCTTCACCCAGTTTTTGATGGGGTTGTTTGTTTATTGTAAATTTGTGTAAGTTCTCCGTAGATTCTGGATATTAGCCCTTTGTCAGATGGATAGATTGCAAAAATTTTCTCCCATTCTGTAGGTTGCCTCTTTACTCTGATGATACTTTCTTTTGCTGTGCAGAAGCTCTTTAGTTTGACTAGATTCCATTTCTTAATTCTGGCTTTTGTTGCAATTGCTTTTTCAACTGGCTTCAGAATCAACTGGAGGGCTGTGAAAATACAGATTTCAGGGCTCCAACTTCAGGGCTTCTTACTCAATAGGTTTGAAGAGAGACTCCAAAACTTACTTGTACTTCCTTTTTTTCTTTTCTTTTTCTTTCTTTCTTTTTTTTTTTTTTTTTTTTTTGGTTTTTGTTGTTGTTGTTGTTGGTGGTGTTTGAGATGGAGTCTCACTCCAGCCCAGGCTGGAGTGCAGTGGTACCATCTCAGCTCACTGCAACCTCTGCCTCCCCATGTTCAAGTGATTCTCATGCCTCAGCCTCCCAGGTAGCTGGGATTACAGGTGCCTGACACCATACCTGGCTAATTTTTATATTTTTTTTTTAAAATTTATTTATTATTATTAAACTTCAAGTTGTAGGGTACATGTGCACAACGTGCAGGTTTGCTACATATGTATACTTGTGCCATGTTGGTGTGCTGCACCCATCAACTCGTCATTTACATCAGGTATAACTCCCAATGCAATCCCTCATTATATAGGGATAATGAGGGATTATTATCCCTATATAATAGGGATAATATATATATAATATTATATTATTATATATATATATTATCCCCATGATAGGCCCCGGTGTGTGATGTTCCCCTTCCCGAGTCCAAGTGATCTCATTGTTCAGTTCCCACCTACGAGTGAGAACATGCGGTGTTTGGTTTTCTGTTCTTGTGATAGTTTACTAAGAATGATGGTTTCCAGCTGCATCCATGTCCCTACAAAGGACACAAACTCATCCTTTTTTATGGCTGCATAGTATTCAATGGTGTATATGTGCCACATTTTCTTAATCCAATCTGTCACTGATGGACATTTGGGTTGATTCCAAGTCTTTGCTATTGTGAATAGTGCTGCAATAAACATACGTGTGCATGTGTCCTTATAGCAGCATAATTTATAATCCTTTGGGTATATACCCAGTAATGGGATGGCTGGGTCATATGGTACATCTAGTTCTAGATCCTTGAGGAATCGCCATACTGTTTTCCATAATGGTTGAACTAGTTTACAATCCCACCAACAGTGTAAAAGTGTTCCTATTTCTCCACATCCTCTCCAGCACCTGTTGTTTCCTGACTTTTTAATGATCGCCATTCTAACTGGTGTGAGATGGTATCTCATTGTGGTTTTGATTTGCATTTCTCTGATGGCCAGTGATGATGAGCATTTTTTCATGTGTCTGTTGGCTGTATGAATGTCTTCTTTTGAGAAATGTCTGTTCATATCCTTTGCCCACTTTTGGATGGGGTTGTTTGTTTTTTTCTTGTAAATTTGTTTGAGTTCTTTGTAGGTTCTGGATATTAGCCCTTTGTCAGATGAGTAGATTGCAAAAATTTTCTCCCATTCTGTAGGTTGCCTGCTCACTCTGATGGTAGTTTCTTTTGCTGTGCAGAAGCTCTTTAGTTTGATGAGATCCCATTTGTCAATTTTGGCTTTTGTTGCCGTTGCTTTTGGTGTTTTAGACATGAAGTCTTTGCCCATGCCTATGTCCTGAATGGTACTACCTAGGTTTTCCTCTAGGATTTTTATGGTATTAGGTCTAACATTTAAGTCTCTAATCCATCTTGAATTAATTTTCGTATAAGGAGTAAGGAAAGGATCCAGTTTCAGCTTTCTACTTATGGCTAGCCAGTTTTCCCAGCACCTTTTTATATTTTTAGTAGAGACAGGGTTGCACCATGTTGGCCAGGCTGATCTCAAACTCCTGGCCTTAAGTGATCCGCCTGCCTCGGCCTCCCAATGTGCTGGGATTACAAGCACAAAACTTGCATTTCTAACAAGTTCCCAGATACTCTTCCTGTTGCTGGTGCAGCCACTGATCTATATTTAAATGCCAGCGATGCCCTTGGTTGCTAGTGTACAGATCTCTTGACAAAAGAATTCAGCTTTTATAGCTCTATGAAGATTTACATTTCATTGCTTATTCTAACTTATCCTGTGCCTCACATAGGAACAGTAAGTCAGATGTAAGCACCAAACACAAAAAGAATTGATCAGAAGTGCAATCAATCAGGCACTTGGGTTACTGTGCTTGAGGCTGAATAGTTATCACAGAACAGCAGGGGATGAATTAGGCTACAGAAGATTGTTTATATAAAGAAATAGTTTGGCCTGGAATGTAAAAGACCTGTCCATATATAAAAGAACTGCTTTCAAACAGAATGGATAGTGCTAGTCTTTGAAGGTCTGGGCAGAGTCCCAATTTTCCTGCCTTTCTTTCATATGCCACATGTTAATTTGTCTTCAAGACTCATTGACTCTGAAAAGCAGATGGCCAGAAGTGTGAAATTTTGGTGGTATTAAGTCCTATCATTTTTGTCATCACCTGTGTTTTCAGTGAAACTGGAGTCTTCATTGATTAAATAACTCACAACCCAAAGCTGTACTTTTAAACTTTGGACATCTATGAGAAGAGATGACATGTGCTTCAGCTTCACACTTTTTTATTGTAATAAGACACATAACATCAAATTCACCGTTTTAACCATTTTAAAATGTAAGTTCAGTGATGTTACGTATATTCACGTTGTTGTGCAACAGGGCTCTAGAAATTCTTCATCATGTGAAACAAATTCTACGCACATGAAACACTAATGCCCCTCCCCTATCCACCTAGCCTCTGGCAACTACCTTTCTAGTTTCTGTCTCTATGATTTTGACTACAGTGCTTTAAATAGTTCATATGAATGGAATCGTAGAGTAGTTGTCCTTCTGTGACTGGCTTATTCACTTAGCATAATGTCCTTGAGGTTCATCTATGTCGTAGCATGTGACATGATTTCCTTCTTTTTTAAGGCTGCATAATATTCCATGGTATGTGTGTATATATATCACATTTTCATTATGCATTCATATATCAATGGCTGCTTGGGTTGCTTGTACCTCGTGGCTGTTGTGAATAATTCTGCAATAAACATGAGTGTGCAAATAGCTCTTTAAGATCATGCTTTAAATTCGTTTGGATATATACCCATGAGGGTGATTGCTAGATCATATGGTAATTTAAGTTTTAATTTTTAAGGAAGATGTATACTACTTTCTATAGCAACAGCACCATTTTACATTCCCATGATGGTGCAACAAAAAGGTTCCAACTTCTCCTCATCCTTGCCAGCATGCTATTTTCCTGTTCTTTTGATAGTGACCATGCTAATGAGTATGAGGTGATATCTCATAGCGGTTTTGATTTGCATTTCTCAAATAATTACTGATGGTGAGTGTATTAGTCAGGGTTCCCTAGAGGGACAGAACTAATAGGATGTATATATTTGTTATATATTATATATAACATATTATATATAATATATATAACATATTATATATAATATATATAACATATTATATATATTTTATATATATATAAATATAAAGGGAAGTTTATTAAGTATTAACACACGATCACAAGGTCCCACAATAGGCCGCCTGCAAGCTGAGGAACAAGGAGAGCCAGTCCGAGTCCCAAAACTGTAGAATGTGGAGTCCAATGTTTGAGGGCAGGAAGCATCCAGCACGGGAGAAAGATGTAGGCACATTTGGCCATTTCTCCTTCTATGCAAAGTGCATTACCAGGTGCACTTCTTGAAGTTCTGACGACTGGGAAGATTTCCCTTCACCACTGTCCTTCAGAGATGTCCTAGAAAGGGGCTGTAGTGCTGCAGCTGTCCACTTTCGAGTGGTGCCTCCATATCCTGCAGAACCATCTGTGAACCAGGCTAGTCTTCTCTTCCTCTGTCAACTGATCATAGAGAACTTCCCATGAGGCCATTGGTGCAGACTGGGGAAGAGAAGACAGGGTGGAAGGAGTGAAGACCATGGGCATTTGAGACATTTCCTCATGTAACTTACTTGTGCCTTCAGGACCTGCTTGAGCACGATCGCCTATATATCACTTCCATTTGGTGATGGAATTCCACTGTGCACAACCCACATAATGGCTAGATGGGTCAGAAAGCATCCAGCTTATGATAGGCAGTTCAGGTCACATGGTGACTTGATGACCCATAGTCAAACATTTCATTTCCACCAAAGCCCAGGTAACAGACAAAGAGCTGTCTTTCAAAAGGAAAGTAGTTATCAGCAGAAGATGGCAGGGCCTTGGTCCAAAATCCTAGAGGCCTCCACTGTAATTCCCCTATGGAGACCTGCCAGAAGCTCCAAACAGCATTCTAATCTGCCACTGAAACTTCAAGCACCATTGCATCTGCTAAGTCATATGGCCCAAGTGGCAGGGCAGCTTGCACAGCAGTCTGGACCTGTGGCAGAGCCTTCTCCTGTTCTGGACCCCACTCAAAACTGGCAGCCTGTTGGGCCACTCGATAAATGGGCTGAAGTAGCACACCCAAATGAGGAATGTGTTGCCTGCAAAATCCAAATAAGACCACTAGACATTGGGCCTCTCTTTCTTGGTTGTAGGAGGGGCCAAATGCAGCAGCTTATCCTTCACCTTAGAAGGAAAATCTTGAGAGGCCCCATACCACTAGACCCCTAGAAATTTTACTGAGATAGGAGGTCCCTGAATTTTAGTAGGATTTATTTCCCATCCTCTGACATACAAATGTCTCACCAGTAAGTCCAGTGTGTTTGCTATTTCTGGCTCACTGGATCCAATCAGTCATCATTGTAATGGACCAGAGTGATATCAGTGTGATATCTTCTGGAAGTGAAAGGCAATCCAGGTCTCTCCAAATAACATTATGACACAAAGCTGTAGAGTTGATATACCCCTGGGGTAGGACAGTAAAGGTTTATTGCTGGCTTTGCCAGCTGAAGGCAAATTGCTTCTGGTGGCTTCAATCTGGTCTTTACCACCATAGTAGCCCTCACCCTACCAGTCAGGGAGCCAGCACGGGGATTCTGCCAGCGGCTACGTATGTTTATGCCAATTATGCATAGGGAAATGACCACAAGATGAGTTCAGGGACCCACTGAACCCACTGTAAATCGGACCTGAGCTAAAACTCTGTTAATTACCTGACCTCCATAAGCCTCTACTTTAACTGGAAAACCACAATGACGTTTTGGGTCCCCTGGAATCAATGTTAGCTCAGCACCAGTGTCCAGTAGTCCCCAAAATGTCTGATCATTTTCCTTTTCCCATTGCACAGATGCCCTGGTAAAAAGCCAAAGGTCTCCTTGGGGATGGATGGGAGAAAGATTCACTGCATAAATTGTCGGTAATATAGTGGGGTCCTTCCTCAAGGTGACCCAGCCACCCCTTCCTTCAAAAGGTTCTGGGTCTGTAAACTGGCTCAAGTCTGGAAATTGATTAAGGGGCCATGATTTTCTGTTTTTATAATTCAAATTAGTCTTTTGTCCATTCGACCTAGAAGTTTTCTGCTTATATAAATTAAGTAGGAATGCAGTAAGCTTCCTATCAATTTCACTTCTAGTAACACCATGATTAATTTGCCAATGCCAGTGCCAGAGCTCTACACGAGTCAGACTATTCTGATTGTTGCTTTGCTTCTGCTGTCCATGATGGTAGCTACGCCCAACTTGCCTTTGACGGTTGAGTTCCCCCGCTTGGCCCCCGCCACCTCGTGATCCAATTATCCCCATTGTAGTTAAATTTTGTAGTTGAGTGACTGCAGTTCCCACAGTTAGATCTGACATACAGAAAAGAACAATCACAAAGCTCTTCAAAGATGCAGGTGCTGCCCTCACAAATCTATTTCACAAGGCATTGGTCAAGTGTATATCTTCTGTACCCTCCCAGCTGGGATGAATAGGTCTAAAGTGACTAATCCACTCTACCATCCCAATCTCCTTAAGCCTTTGGATTCCTTTCTCTACATTAAACCAAGGGAGATCAGGCATTTCCAGCTGGCTCACAGTGGGCCATCTTTTAATCTATATTTCAGCTAACCAAGCAAATAAACTAATAAAGTCTTTTGTTTTTAACTCCCCGAGCTGCAACTTTAAATACAGAACCCAAACGTAGTGGGCCCAAATCAATAAATTCAACCTGATCCAACTTTATGTCCCTTCTATCCTTATCCCACACCCTTAATATCCATTCCCATGCCTGTTCTCCAGATTTCTGCTCATGTAAATTAGAGAACTCGAGCAGTTCTTTTTGAGTGTCACATACCTCCGCATGGGTCACACTCTGAACCTCACCTCTAGGGTCCCACCAGGACTTTAGTTGTAGCTCTAGAAGCAAACAGAGGTGTTTGGGGTGGCTCCTGAGGAGAATCAACATTATGTTGCCTGACAACTGCCTCAGGGAGGCCATCACTCTTGCCTCAGGCAGCACAAGGTTTATCTCCTTAGACAAAGGTGGAAAGGCTGATGGCAGTATGGGTCAGGGAGGGCATGTTGCCACTACTTGGGATGTGGAAGCTGTTTCTTCTGGCAAAGAAGGTTCATCAGAGTTTGCAAACTCAGTATCCCCAGTTTCATCAGAGTCCTCCCACATTCCCTATTCCAAGTTACAGGGTCCCATTCTTTTACAGTCAGTGCCCTCATTTTAACAGTGGACACCTAACAAGGCTGTGCATGCACCTTTCTTTGCAGGTCAGCCACTTACATGATAAGAGCCTGTGTCTGTTTTTCCCCAATTTCAGCTATTTCTCTACAGGAGCTAAGAGTCTCACTCAGGGCAATCTTAGCAGATTTGAGGCTCAATATCTGCTTCGGAAGCAGGAAATTAGAATCCCTGAGTTCATCATTTTCTTTCATTGCTTTGTCCACTGAACTTAGGAGCAACCAACCAGGTCTATTATATTCCTTGGTTCTCCACATATGGTCAAAGATAGTATGTATAGAGTCACTAAACTCCTTGCCTCTCATAAGCGGTGAATCAGGAGTATCAAATGCATTTATTTTGCATAACTGTCTAAACAGTCTCTGCCAAGCACTATCAGTGTTCTCCATACTATTAGAAGTATTATGCTTAGCATTTTTTGGTCTAATCATATTAAGCAGCCACCTCTGGAAACCCCAAAACCAATGAAAGAACTCCATTCTTAATATTCTGTTCCTCTAGAAACACTCCTGATACCAAAATGTATATTAGTCAGGGATCTCTAGAGGGACAGAACTAATAGGAGATATATATATTCTATTATATAATATAATATATGATATATATGAGATATATATGATATATACATATATATCATATATATGAGAGTTTATTCCGAATTTATGTATATGTAAAGGAGAGTTTATTAAGAATTAACTCACACAAGCACAAGGTTCCACAACAGGCTGTCTGCAAGCTGAGAAACAAGGACAGCCAGTCTGAGTTCCAAACTGAAAAACATGGAATCCAATGTTCAAGGGTAGGAAGCATCCAGCATGGGAGAAAGTTGTAGGCTTGGAAGCGAGGCCAGTCTAGTCTTCTCACGTTTTTCTGCCTGCTTTATATTCTGGCCACACTGACAGCTGATTAGATGGTGCCCACCCAGATAAAGGGTAGGTCAGCCTTTCCCAGCCCACTGACTGAAATGTTAATCTCGTTTGACAACACCCTCACAGACACACCCAGGATCAATACTTTGCATCCTTCAATCCAATCAAGTTGACACTCAGTATTAACCATCACAGTGAGTATCTTTTGTTATGCTGTTTGGCCATTTATATATCTTCTTAGAGAAATGTCTATTTAAGTTCTTTGCCCATTTTTTAACTGAGTTTATCTTTGTTGTTGTTATTGAGTTGTAGAATTTCCTCACATATTCTGAATAATAATCTCTTATCAGATATATGATTTGAAAATATATTCTCCCATTCCAAGGGTCGCTTTTCACTCTGATGATTGCTTTCTTTGATGTGCAGAAGTTTTAAGTTTCATGTAGTCCCATTTGTCTATTTTTAGTTCTGTTGCCTGTGCTTTTGATGTCGTATTCAAGAAATCATTGTCAAATCCAATGTCCTTAAGTTTTTCTTTTATATTTTCTTCTAAGAGTTTTATAGTTTTAGGTCTTGGTTTTAGGCCATTAATCTATTTGATCCATTGTGAATTAATAGTTTTATATGGTGTAAGGTAAGGTTCCAAATTTATTCTCTATCTCAACTCATGATAATTTTATGTCAAAGTTTATAGTTGTTTCTTAAGCTGCCCAGGTGTCATTCTGAAAAAGATCTATTTTTGTTTCTTGGGTTTTTTTTTTGTTTGTTTTTTTTGGTTTTTTTTTTTTTTTTGAGACGGAATCTTGCGCTGTTGCCATGCTGGAGTGCAGTGGCGCAATCTCGGCTCACTGCAACCTCTGCCTCCCGGGTTCAAGTGATTCTCCTGCCTCAGCCTCCCAAGTAGCTGGGATTACAGGCACCACCCAGCTAATTTTAGTATTTTTAGTAGCAATGGGGTTTCACCATGTTGGCCAGGAAGGTTTTGATCTCTTGACCTCGTGATCCACCCACCTTGGCCTCCCAAAGTGCTGGGATTACAGGTGGGAGCCACCGCGCCAGAGCCAAGATCTGGTTTATTTTATCATGGCTTCCTTTTCGTCTTTCCAAGTCTCTTCCTGCTTTGTCTTTTATTTCCCCCAAGCTAAAATTTTAATCCTCCAGTTCCTATTTTTTCCAGATTATTCACAACAGGAGGGATTTGTGTATACTAGACTCAAGTTTTGCAGTTGAACATGTATACAAATGTAATACTAATAATAATTAGTAGTAGTAAAATAATTGATAGAACCTGCAGAGCTTTCTCAGTTGAGTGTATTTTTTTCAAGTACGTTTCGTCTATTTTTCAACCCAGAGGTTTTTCTCAAAATATGTTAAACATAATTTAACATCTTATATGGAATATAATTTTATATACCACTGGTTTATGAAAATGCCAATTTCACAAGGGTCAACCCAATATATTCATGAAGGAGATGTATCCATCATCATCATCATCATCACCACCACCACCATTATCATCTTTTATTAAGCACTATGTGCCAAGCATTGTGCTAAATATCTGACATATTTCTTTGCCTTACCTCTTAGCAACTCCACAGCTATTCCTGGAAAATGTTCAGGGCAAATTATTAGATATTTATTTGTTTAATGAAGGAAAATTGCCTCTATAACTGCCCTTTAAAGATAGATTCTGGTCACTGAAAGTCCATTTTGTTCCCCTGAACATTTTGCGTTGTTTGGGATATACAATGATAGGACTGCATCTCAGAGAGTAAGAGTTGGAAATATTTTGGGGACAGCTTGATTGAGTGAGAACTTAGAAGTTCCCGGGGGTAATAAGGTGGGGGATAATGCAACAAGATGTAAAGGGTGGTGGTGAGAAGAAGGAATGAGCAGATGTCATGTGCCTAGGAACTTGGAAGGCATAGAACAGATTCTCGTGATTTGGAGGTCGAAGTAAACAACAAAAAAAAGTGTCCAGTATTTCATAGTACAATTAGTTTAAAAGAGCTATCACTAGTTAATAATTACTAAGTAAGTTTAAATTATTTTTAAAAATAATTAGATGAAATCATCAAATAATAATTATTGGTTTAGTTATAATAGTTATAAATAACTATAGGCTCAGCAAAGACAATGTTTAAGTGAAATATGGTGAAATATTATGGCATCTGTAAAAATCACATTTCTAAGCATAATGAAACAGGAAATACTAGAATATTTAGTTGTATAGGCCCAATGAGCCAAATTATAACAGGGAAAACTGGAAGGCTATACTTCAGTATATTAACAGGTTCTCTCTAGGTCACCAGATTGTAAGAGATCATTTTCTTCCTTTCCTTTTCTGCAGTTTCTCAATTTTATACAATAAGTAAGTTTCACTTCCTTGAGATTATAATTTTTAGAATTTAATTCATAAAGCATCTTTTTAATTTTAAAAATAACTTCTGAATAATATAAAATTCACAATTTAGGAATATATGAGTAACTAAAAAAGTATTATAAAAATGGAATAAGGCAAAATCAAGTATAAAGAAGCTCTCAGATTTTAGAATGCCAAAAGATCTAAAGTTATCTCATGTATTAAGTATTCCACAGCATAAAGCCTTAGAAAATCACTAGAAGAATAATCCAGGGTTATAACTAAAATTCCACCAAGAGAGGTCAGTTTATAATTCTTTTTTTTTTTTGCCTTTATCTTTTTTTTTATTTTATTATTTTATTATTTTATTTTATTATTATACTTTGAGTTCTAGGGTACATGTGCATAACGTGCAGGTTTGTTACATATGTATACTTGTGCCATGTTGGTGTGCTGCACCCATCAACTCGTCAGCACCCATCAACTGGTCATTTACATCAGGTATAAATCCCAGTGCAATCCCTCCCCCCTCCCCCCTCCCCATGATAGGCCCCGGTGTGTGATGTTCCCCTTCCCGAGTCCAAGTGATCTCATTGTTCAGTTCCCACCTATGAGTGAGAACATGCGGTGTTTGGTTTTCTGTTCTTGTGATAGTTTGCTAAGAATGATGGTTTCCAGCTGCATCCATGTCCCTACAAAGGACCCAAACTCATAGTTTTTTATGGCTGCATAGTATTCCATGGTGTATATGTGCCACATTTTCTTAATCCAGTCTGTCACTGATGGACATTTGGGTTGATTCCAAGTCTTTGCTATTGTGAATAGTGCCGCAATAAACATACGTGTGCATGTGTCTTTATAGCAGCATGATTTATAATCCTTTGGGTATATACCCAGTAATGGGATGGCTGGGTCATATGGTACATCTAGTTCTAGATCTTTGAGGAATCGCCATACTGTTTTCCATAATGGTTGAACTAGTTTACAATCCCACCAACAGTGTAAAAGTGTTCCTATTTCTCCACATCCTCTCCAGCACCTGTTGTTTCCTGACTTTTTAATGATCGCCATTCTAACTGGTGTGAGATGGTATCTCATTGTGGTTTTGATTTGCATTTCTCTGATGGCCAGTGATGATGAGCATTTTTTCATGTGTCTGTTGGCTGTATGAATGTCTTCTTTTGAGAAATGTCTGTTCATATCCTTTGCCCACTTTTGGATGGGGTTGTTTGTTTTTTTCTTGTAAATTTGTTTGAGTTCTTTGTGGGTTCTGGATATTAGCCCTTTGTCAGATGAGTAGATTGCAAACATTTTCTCCCATTCTGTAGGTTGCCTGTTCACTCTGATGGTAGTTTCTTTTGCTGTGCAGAAGCTCTTTAGTTTAATGAGATCCCATTTGTCAATTTTGGCTTTTGCTGCCGTTGCTTTTGGTGTTTTAGACATGAAGTCTTTGCCCATGTCTATGTCCTGAATGGTACTACCTAGGTTTTCCTCTAGGATTTTTATGGTATTAGGTCTAACATTTAAGTCTCTAATCCATCTTGAATTAATTTTCATATAAGGAGTAAGGAAAGGATCCAGTTTCAGCTTTCTGCTTATGGCTAGCCAATTTTCCCACCACCATTTATTAAATAGGGGAATCCTTTCCCCATTTCTTGTTTCCCTCAGGTTTGTCAAAGATCAGATGGCTGTAGATGTGTGGTATTATTTCTGAGGACTCTGTTCTGTTCCATTGGTCTATATCTCTGTTTTGGTAGCAGTACCATGCTGTTTTGGTTACTGTAGCCTTGTAGTATAGTTTGAAGTCAGGTAGTGTGATGCCTCCAGCTTTGTTCTTTTGATTTAGGATTGTCTTGGAGATGTGGGCTCTTTTTTGGTTCCATATGAACTTTAAAGCAGTTTTTTCCAATTCTGTGAAGAAACTCATTGGTAGCTTGATGGGGATGGCATTGAATCTATAAATAACCTTGGGCAGTATGGCCATTTTCACAATATTGATTCTTCCTATCCCTGAGCATGGTATATTCTTCCATTTGTTTGTGTCCTCTTTGATTTCACTGAGCAGTGGTTTGTAGTTCTCCTTGAAAAAGTCCTTTACATCCCTTGTAAGTTGGATTCCTAGGTAGTTTATTCTCTTTGAAGCAATTGTGAATGGAAGTTCATTCATGATTTGGCTCTCTGTTTGTCTGTTACTGGTGTATAAGAATGCAGTTTATAATTCTTAATAAGACCAGTAAACAAAATACAATAACAACCTAACAAATACTGAAACAAATACAAATCTTTATCTAAATTAGCATTTTCTCTAACCATTTAACATACCTAGTCTAGATCAAAGACTCACAGCCTAAAGAGGGGTTGCAAAATTATTACAAATACTACAGATACATACGATCATCTAACACTGTGTGCATTCTGAAAAATACCACACATATGCACTATTGTTTTCTAAATATATGTTGATGATATCGAGAATAGTAGAACACAATTACATTGAAAAGTTTTACCAAGTTCATACAGGTAATTTATCTTTATGCTCCTAATCAATGTGTATTATGTTGGAATTTGGCTACATTTTTGACACTGGATGTGTGCATCCTCTACAAACAACTGTAAAAACCATATTTTGATACAATCTTGGATTCAGTTATTAATTGAATATTATATGGGACCAAGAACCACTTTTAATTTTGTTAAGTGTTATAATGCCATTGTGGTTATGTTAAAACATTTTTATGTAGAGGTGAAATAATGAGATTTGCTTTCAAATATTTCAGCAAAAAAAAAAAAAAAAAAGTAAGGAAAAAGTAATAGGCAAGCAAAAGCAGTAAACTATTGATAGTTTTTGAATCTGAGTAATGGTTATATCAAGGTTATATGGTACCATTTACTCTACTTTATGAATGTTTATAATTGTTTATTGATAATAGAAAACTTGAAACTGAGTCATTATACTGAAATCTTGGTAACTATTAAATTAGGTAACTTTTAAAAACAGAGCAAATAATTTTTTAAGAAAAAGAATGTGGGAAAAAATGTTTAATATTTTTTTCTCAAAGAGCTTATCTCAGTTTTTAAGATACCTTTTAACCTGTTGGTAACTCCCGTATTAATATCAAGATACAGTTCACATGACCAAGGAGCCAGGTTATCAAGAGTGTATATTCTACTCCTATACCTTGTGCATAGTCAATTTCTGGGCACAGAGCCAAACATTTCAAAACAGCAATAAAAGGAGCAACCTTGGGTGATTCCTTACTCCCCAAATAAGATTAGGAAGGATAAGAATCATCACTAGGAAAGGGCTGAATGGGAATCTGTTTTACTCCTCAGATATTAATAAAATACTGGTCTCAGAAACACAGGATAATAATTTCTGCAAGAAGTAAACCAACTTAGATAATTGTAACAAATCCCAGTAGGCAAATGGTTTCTAATTTGTGGAAGCAAAACATTGCCCATTTAAAAAACTAGAATTGATTCTGCTCAAATAATTGTACCCACAGAGTAAACACGGTCAACAAGTTTACCAGGATCAGAGACAATCACTCAGATAAGCGATCTAAAAATATTCAGTCCTGCTGGGGAGTGGAGGAGGGAAGAAAGAAAGAAAGACAAAACTACAGGTATTTTATTTAATTTGAGTTTTACTATATTACAATTGTTACTTGTGCCTAATCAGAAACATATCTTGAGGTGTAAAAGTTTTAGAGCAATTATTGTTTTTAAAATAAAAATGATAAAAATGGGTCTCCCAAAAAGCCACGAAGTGGCATCTATGATTTTCTACTTCACCCACCTAGATAACCCACCATCAGAAATCAGTCATTATTCCCAGTGCTGACCACCAAACCTAGATTTTCCTCCAAAATACAGCACACCTGAGATTTATGGACAAAATGAACTTATAGCTTGAGTTACATTTTATAATATTCCAGGGTGCCTCTTTTGAATTCCATTTTGTATACTAAACTAAACAATATGGAACATTTTCCTAATTGGGGTATTGTTTCTTATTTTTAATTTGTTTAAGCTCCTGACAGCCCATCTCAAATAGAAACTTAAAGGCTAGCCATGTAAGTGAATATAAATGAATTGACCCGGTCTCAGTTTAACTACAATTCATTTATTAGAATGTACCTCTATCACTCATCAATTCATTCCTTTACTCAGCAAAATATTGATAAACCACCTTTAGAAAAAACCACAGGCACATCCTGTGCTAAGTACTAATAATACAAAAATAAGTAAGAAGACATGGTCTCTGCTTTTAAGGGGCTCTAATACAAATGAAAACAGGAGATACAAAAACAACTAAGAAAACTCCAACAAGTAAGGGCTATAGTGGAGACATAAACAGATGTGATTTCAGAGAACATGATGAGCATGTATTATGAACTAGTTCATCTCAAATTAATTAAAAGAATAATTATAGAGTTCTGGAATTGGGTATGGGTCTCTAAGATACAAAGAGGGAGAGGATGTGTAGGTGGAGAAAAGTAAACTAATTTTGAAAATACTTTACTGCATCATTCAGTCCAGTGTTCTGGGGATCTTTGGGCTTTGAACCAACTTGAATTGGGGATATGATTTTCGTTTGCAGGATGTCAGTTTCCTATACAGTGGCATAGGCCTTGAGTATGCCAAACAAGACAAAACAACAAACAAACAAACATAAAACACGGTGGGTGTGGAAACTTGGTTCTGTGAATTTCTTCCATACTTGCATTTATCAGGGCAGCTGCTCTTTCAGTCTCTGACTCACTTTGCTTCAGATCTCAGTCTCTTTTGGTTTTCTCTGTTTGGATTTTATAACTGAGTCCTGGATCCTTTAACGCTAACTAATAGGCTGCCTAGGGTGCTGCCTCTGGTTATTACTTCGTTCATTACAACTATGCCCTAATGCCAGGCCCAAGCCCGGGGATACTGCTGGCCACTTAACCCTTGAGGTAGAGGCAGGGAGATGCCACCCCATGGCACTGCCACACCCAGAGCTTACACTTGGCATTGTTGCACCTTTTCCAACACTGACCACTCTCCCTGCATTTTGCATCCTCTCATTCCTGTTGCAAGTGTCCAAAGCCCTCGTGATGCTTCCTTGCTCTCTGCTTCACATACTTCTTCATTCTCCCCAACCAGCGTTTTCTGAACAGTGCCCAACATTCCAGACTTTTCCAACCCCCTCTTCCAGTTTCTGATCCTCATTTAAGTGAATGCCTCATCCTACCAAGGATTCAGTTTCTGCAGAGGAAAGTTGACTGATCTGTAAGTCTCTAAGCAAATAGAAAATAAAATAAGTTTTAAAACAATAGATTGAAATCTCCGCCACTGAGGGCTCAACACGACCCTTTATGTAGCAGCGTGGGGCGCAGAAGGAATTCAGGGACCCTTTTCCCACTTGAAGTGACTTTCGATGCGTGTGCTTCAGTAGCTTCTGGAAATGGGCTACGTGGAGATACACAACGATTCTAAAGCAGATTTGAGATAACTCCGAGGAGTCTGAGAAATTTGGGGAAAGAATTTGAACTTGTCTGCAATTCCCAAACAGCAGAGGAAGCTGGTTCTATGTTTACTTGCAGGTTCGTGTTGTCTGTGGAAAAAAACAAGTTTGATTAAATAATCAGCAAAACCTGGATAGTCCGAAAAGACTTGAGAGCAAGTGAGAAAATTCCAAGTATCCCCTCCATCTTTCTTTTAGCACCTAACACGGTACATGACACATAGAAGGAGCACCACAGATATTTGTTCAATGACACGCTGATTGCACTTACTGCTCTCTGAGGCCAAAAGATACAGGGTCAAACGTTTTGAACAGAAAATAACTTGCCCAAGGCTGAGGAAAAACAACAGTAACACGAACCGTATCAACAAAATCTAGGCTGGGCGCGGTGGTAGTGTGCACATTGGGAGGCCGAGGCAGACAGTTTACATGAGGCCAGGAGTTGGAGATTAGTCTGGCCAACATGGTGAAACCCTGTCTCTACTAAAAATACAAAAAAAAAAAAAAAAAAATTAGCTGGGCGTGGTGGCACACGCCCGCAATCCCAGCTACTGGGGAGACTGAGGCAGGAGAATCGCTTAAGCCTGGGAAGCGGAGGTTGCTGTGAGCCGAGATAGCGCATGGCACTCCAGCTTGGGCACCAGTGAAACTCCGTTTCAAAATAAAAACAAAACAAAACAACAAAAACAAAAACCTAAGGAATAAGATAAGAATAAAGACGTTTCTTTATTCCTCATAAGAACACCTCACCTGATCCTGCCCTAGAAATAACCTAATTATTGTTAGAATTTATTCAGTTAAAGGAAAAAACGCCATCAATCCTTTTCTTTCCTCCTTCCCTTCATTATTCAGGTTTCTGAAAAATCTTCCCACTGGCAATACCTCAGAAGAACACCAGAGGGCGATGTATTTTAACTGTTCGGATTGTCTCTAATATCCCATCTTTCTTTTTCAGAGTCTCAAATCTCAACTGACAAATTAACCTAAGAACTATTCCACGAAATAAAGTAGAAGCAGCATGTCTTGTATAGAAGCCGTGGTATAATGTATTATACTTCAATATTAATATTGTATTTTACACAGAATTTCTGCGAACTGCATAAATACTGATTATTCCGAGCCTAAACAAGAGGGGGAGTACAATCACAACACTCTGCAAAGTAGGTGCTTAAAGCTTTGGAAAACTGCAGCCCGCTTTGTTCCTGTGGCCGATTCCTGGCTGGGAATAGGTTCCTTTTCGGCACTGCCTACCTGATACGTGTGATGTTGTCACAAACATCTAGAAAAAACATTAGTTCTCAGGAAAAGAATTACAGAAGACACGTATATTGCCATATGAAAACAAGTATACATATGTGTGCATGTACATACATGCGTGTGTATGCATGTACATACATACGTGTGTATGCATGTGTATATTTGTACAAATTACGACCCCTTCAAAAAACTATGATCAGTTTCTCAAATATTAACATATCAGATAGTATTCCATCATTCCTGCCTGCAATTGACAGGAGTTTCACTGAGAAGCGAGGATCAGAGCTCTGGTGACTAAAAGCTCAGCTCTTTCTAGTTACCCCAGCAGGGTGTGTCATATGAGGGCCACGGAGCATGTATCATCCCGAGGAAGGTGTTTAAAACCAGCTCCCTTCGATGAGACAATCTCAACGCTCCCTCTAGCTAAACCTGGCCTTATTGCCCTAACTCTAGTACACCAGATTTAAATATGCTTCACATAAAATCAACTTGTCAAGAAGTACTAGAAATTAAGCACTTAGAAGCAGCATCCAACTTATTAATGAAACTCTAATTTTTCTTCAGTATCTCAGCAATGATGAAGTAAACTGACTTTAGGGTAGAAGTTAAAGCGTTATTTGCCATATTTTTTGCAGTTTTAGCCCTCTTTAAACCTCCTTGCAGAAAGTTATTAGCCCCAATGTCCGTAAAACCCTTCTGAAAGAAGCTAAGATCATTCTTCTTCCCCAGACCCCAAAGTTGTTTGTGTTTTCTGTGAAGATGTATTTAAAATTCAGAAATTACTCTGTGACTTGCAAAATACAACTAACTCAAAATACATAAGTAGTGGAAGGGATTCTAACCTATAAATAAAAACCTCTTAAGTCTCAAAACATGTTAAGTAATTGTACAACATTTAAAAATTTTAGAAAATAGTTTATTGAATTAAAATAGTCAGTAATTACTGGTTATTACTAATATTAGCAAAATCACTGAAGATCCAACTAAATTAAATCTATGAAAATCTGAGATTTAAGAATAATGTATTTATAATTTCTACAGAGGACAAGCCATAAATATTTTAACTTGAGAGTCTCACATATATAACACGCTGTGAGCTAAATTAATCAAAACAGTAGCTTAAAAAATTATGTTTGAGGTGTCATGGTAGAGATCATATTTTAATGTATCAGAAAGGGATTTGATACTTGACTAATTTCATTTAAGTGCATATTTCTTGATTATCATCCAACATTCCAGAATCTTATTTCCTTCATCTGAACCAACAATTAAAAACAGAGCAAATATTATTAGACAACAAACATGAAAATATATTCATTACCAAAAAAATGCAAATCACAACCTATATAAAAATAATGAAGTATTTTTAAATCAATGAAATATATAGTTTTAATGTGCACATGATTAAACTAGTATATTCATACATTGCTAGTTTCAGTAAATATTAAAGCAAGCAGTCATTTTGTAAAACAATTTTGCAACATAGTTCAAAAGATAGGATTCCATTCATTCAGAAGGTCCAGAAGTAATTACTGAGGACCTCCAATACACTGATTTAGGGACTGAAAATACAATGACCAGCGTAAAGTGACACGCCATCCCTCTGCTCATATTGCTTGCTCTTCGGTATTATTTTAAATTGAAAGGACAGTTGGAAAGGCAACAATTAAATTTTAGCTTATCAATATCCTATTAAACTATATAACCAGTAAAATGAGAATTATGAATAAAGCAATTAGAAAAATGTTTTTGACATAGTATTTGCTGAATGAAAAATAGGAATTGATAATGTGCCATGCATTAAAACAATAATAGGCATAGAAAAAGTCTGGAAAGGAACATTAGAAGAATTTGATGAATTCAATATTTTACATCATGTTCTCCATTACTTTCTGTCACAATGGTTTTATATAATCATTTGAAAGTATTAGTAACTGAGAAGAATTACATCTCTTCTATAGTGGACATCATAAAACTTACTGCGGCTATCTTGCACAATTGTAAATATCTAATGTATTTCCCAAATTTTCATTAGAATTCTGTATAGTTTTTAATAAATTGAATTTTGATTGTTTTTTGGAAGCCATTTAATCTGTGAGATAATTTTTTGCTGCTTACATTAATCTAAACATACTTTATGTATCATATTTTTCTATTATTCCCTTATTTGATATTATTAATTTCCTGGGGTCAAATAAGCTTGGAAATGCCAAACTAATAATGTAAAAGTACTCTGAAACCTGTAAAATGTTTTGTAAATGAAAGATTCTATTATAGTAATGAATGGCTCCTTGATTCATTTTGTTGGGTTTTTTTTGTTGTTGTTTATACTAAAAGAGTTGCCTTAATAAGATTTTTATCTTGAAAAATCTTTCTTCTGTTCCTTCTCTTTACAAGTAAGAAAGACTGACTTTCCCAAAGGAATGTGAAGGCATAGTTGGTTTATTGTGTTTAAAACACTTACAGAAGACCTGATAAAGCAAGCCCTTACATCATGAGAATGGTAAAATATCATGCCCCAGGGTGATCTGCACACATCACACACTGTGACATTGCCCGAACCTAGACAACGTGGGAAAAGCCATTTTCCTGCAATTCCTGAGCAGAAACAGAACATCTGAAATTAGAAGGAAGATGTGTGCAAGGTGGAGGGCACAGTGGGATCACACTTCCCCTATCTTCAGCATTTCAGAATGAGAGAGAGGAATTTTAATTGAAGGGATGATGGAAGTTTTGTTTTCTATGTTTTCTGTTTATGTTGTATTTGTTTTGCTACTTCTTTTTTCCCACAATAAAAAGCTGAGGCAGCAGGTTACTAAAGATATGGGGAGTTGTGATTTGAGAGGAGAAGAACCCGCAGAGCTGACACCGAGACCTGAGCAGGCTGGAGAAAGAACTTAAAGAAAGAGACTCAACTCCTTCAGAACCACTAAACACAACCCACATGACATAACTTGTCCTATGACTATGGAAGAAATTGAAGTTATTGTTTAAAACTATCTGAAAAAGAAACTCCTGGCCTACACCGATAGATTCTACTGAATATTTGTGAAGAAATACAATTCTGGGCTGGGCGCGGTGGCTCATGCCTGCAATCCCAGCACTTTGGGAGGCCAAGGCGGGTGGATCACCTGAGGTCATGAGTTCAAGATCAGTCTGGCCAGTGTGGTGAAATCCCGTCTCTATTAAAAAAAAAAAAAATACAAAAATTAGCCAGGTGTGTTGGCACACACTTGTAATCCCAGCTACTCGGGAGACTGAGGCATGAGAATTGTTTGAATCCACGAGGCGGAAGTTGCAGTAAGCCGAGCTTGTGCCACTGCACTCCAGTCTGGGCAAGACTCTGTCTCAAAAAAAAAAAAAGAAAAGAAAAAGAAAAGAAAAGGAAATACAATTCTGCACACTGTTCCAGGATATAGAAGAAGTCTAATGCCTTATATGAAAGTTAATGCAAAATGAATAGTAGATCTAGATATAAAACATGAAACTATATAATTAGTTTTGGCTTTCAGTCAGCTATAACTAAACATTCTTCCCTTCAAGTCACTTCTTTTCGAACCCCTTTTTTAATCTATAAATTGGAAGACTAACATCTCTTAAATTATTACCTGGAAATTATTACAAATATCAAAAGAAAAAGTAGTTGCAGACTATTATTATTATTTCTGGTAATATTCCCTAATCTTTAATTAAGTCAGATGCATCAATCAGATATTAGTAAAGAGTATATTTCATGTAGTTTTGAGTTCTTGAGGAATACCAGAATTCAGGGAAAGAAATTTGCCAAATCTAGGTGATTTTCCAAGTCTAGATGACTGAATTAAGAGTAATAAGTGGCCCTGTATTTTTAGAACGGATTGTCCTCAGTGTATGTTGAATAAAATCAACTGTATTTTTTTTTTTGTATTCTTTATGGCTATGTACACCTGATTGGTATACGCTTACAAAGGGATTTCTAAATTTATTATTATGACCTATGTTATTAGACCTAGTGGGTTAAAAGAAGGACACATACAGCAGTGAAGAAACATCATTCTGAAGCGTTTAAAAAGCTGTAGTTTGCTGGAGAGCAAAGGAATCTAGCTAAAGGGTCTTACAAAAAATCAAAGGATGATAAGACTTCTGCTTCCAGGAAGATGAAGTAGATGTACTTTTCTGTATTTCTCCCTCTAAGAAAAACTAAAATCCCTGGAAATAGTATGTAAAACAAAACAAGAGAATTCTGAAAGAGGAAAGCAGATTAGTTAGAAACCTCAGGACCAGAAAATTGACATGTTGTTAAGTTACCTGTTTGTTTGTTTGATTTTTGGCTCACATATTCTAAACTGGATTCAGAAATGCTAATAAGCATGAACAAAAAAGCTCTGAATGTAGCTTGTGCTCCCTAGCCCAAAGGCCAAGAGTAGGGCAATCTAGCAAGAGAAAAAACTTTTAGAAAATAACTGCTCTTCTGTATCTAAACACCACACACACACACACACACACACACACACACACACACACACACAGAGACACCCCTGTGATCTCTCCCCAACCCATGAAAAAAAAACAAAGATCAGAAGAGACCTAGTGGGGAACAAGAACTCTGACCCTCACTCAGTAGTAACAAGGAGCTCCCTTCTGCTTGGGTGTCAGTGGAAACTGAGTGGAGATCCTGGACTTCTACCACAAGCTGGCAGTAGATAGGCAGTATCTGTCACTTCCTCTGCCAGATGGTGTTAGAGGAAGCCAGCTTAAAAAAAAAAAAAAAAGGTTTAAAAATGATTCAGAGCCTCACAATCTAAGATCCAAAATGTCTATATTTCAATTAAAAATGTGTCATACTAAAAACTAGAAGATCTCAAACTCAATAAAAAAGACAGAGATGAATTATCTCTCAGAGACTTTAAAGCAGCTATGATAAAAGTGCTTCAACAAAAAATATAAATGTGCCTGAAACAAATGAAAACAGAAAATGTCAGCAAAGAAATAGAAAGTTTCACTCAGCAAAAAAATAAAGAAGAAGAACCCGTGGAAATTTTAGAAATAAAAAATACAGCAAAAGATAGAAAGAAGAAGAAGAAGAAGCCAACCCCCAGCAATTTGAGAGGTCAAAGTGGGAGGATCACTTGATCCCTGGAGTTTGAGACCAACATGGGTAACATGGGAAAAAAATAATAATTAGCCAGGAATGGTGGCACACACCTGTGATCCTAACTACACAGGGGGCTAAGGTGAGATGATCACTTGAGCTGGGGAGAGGTAGAGGCTGCAGTGAGCCATGAGTATGTCACTGCACTCCAGCCTGGGCAACAGAGCAAGATCTTGTCTCACAAAGGTACATAGGTATGATTCCATTTATATAACATTGTTAAATCCCAACATTTTAGAAATGGGAAACATATTAATGGTTGACAGAGTTAAAGAATGGAATGAAAAGGGTAACATGAGGCTCTCTATGCTGATGGAAATATTCTGTATCTTGACTCTATCAAATTAAGTCACCTGATTATAATATTGTATTATAGTTTTGCAGTATGTTACCACTGGGGGAAACTGGGTAAAGTGTACAGGAGCTCTGTCTGTATAATTTTTCAAAAGTGCATCTGAAGCTATCATTATCTGAAAGGAAAAAGTTTAATTAAAGAACAAAGCATTCAAACTAATATATTTTCTCTTAAAAAATAAATTATGAAGAACTTTATGCTAATACACTTGACAACTTAATTGTAACGAACAAATTCCTTGAAAGACAAAATTTACCATACCTGATGCAAGAAGATATGGAAAATATATATAAATAGCCCTGTGACTATTTTTTAAAAACAATTCATAGTCAAAAGCCTTCCCACGAGGAAAACTCTACAACCAGGTAGATCTTTTGGTTAGTTCTATGAGGCATTTGAGAAAGAAGTAATACTAATGTTACATAACTTTCTTTTAAAAAATAGTGTAGGAAGACTCTTACTCAACTTATGATGTCAGTATAACTCTAATATCAAAACCCAACAAGAACATTACAAGAAACACAATTATTACCAAATTGAATCCAGTAATATCTAAAAGGACAAAGCATAATAACCAAGTAGGGTTTATCCCTAGTGATACTGTTTGGTTCAGTGTCCCTACCTAAATCTCATCTCATATTGTAATCCTCACATGCTGAGGGAGGGATGTGGTGGGGGGTGATTGGATAATGGGGACTGTTTCCCCCATGCTATTCTTGTGATAGTGAGTGAATTCTCATGAGATCTGGTGGTTTAAAGGTGTCAGGCACTTCCCCCAACCCCATGCTGCCATGTAAGATGTGTCTTGCTTCCCCTTTGCCTTCTGCCATGATTATAAGTTTCTTGAAGCCTCCCCAGCCATGTGGAACTATGAGTCAATGAAACCTCTTTTCTTTATAAATTACCCAGTCTCAGTAGTTCTTTATAGCAGTGTGAAAACAGGCTAATATACCTAGAATGTAAGACTGTTGTAATATTCTTCTAATACTTAAAAAAGTATAGACAACTCCATGGTTGAAGCCTGGTGCTTGCAGGGATGTTGGGGACCAGGATGGGAGAATGATCCTGATCTATTGGATGAGGACCTTCATCCAGAAGTCTTCACCTGAAAACCAAGTGGGCACTAACTAGAGTCTAGTTATGGGAACGCTGTTACCCTTCAGGGAAGATGTGAAATAAGATCCATTTTTGGAGTTATTTTGTTTTTTGAGAGTGTCAAATGTAGTTTTCAAATACATAATCTTTTGAATGTTGTCAGCTTCTACTCTTCCAAGAAATAGGTTAGTTTAGTTCATTATTTAGAGCAATGCGATTATTCCATACATCAACTTGTTTCTGGTTCCTTCCAGTAGGAATTTCTCCCATATCTTGACCTGTGCTCCACTTTCCCATGGACTGCAAAGTCAACTGCTATTTGATGGGATGGAAACTTCCTCCCTAAGACATAGGCCCAGAAGAAAAATTTTAGTTAGCCAGTTAAATGACCATCTAAAGCTTTGTTGTTGCAATTCCAACTTCTCTCTGCCTAAGCTTTTTTACCCGGGGATTCAGATCTATCTGGGTAGTTGGAAGCCTGAGGGACAGAGAACCACTAAGAGAAAAAAAAAAACTTATTCTAAGGAAATGATAAAGTGTAGTAAGACCATGGAAGTGGAATTTTTTTTTTATTTTAGTCCCTAAGATGGTCTTTCTGTCCAGTTCCCGTGATCCAGTATCAGAATTTAAAAAAAAAAAAAAAAAAAAAAAAGAAACATATTCTTCATTTCATTTAAATTAGAATATCTACAAGAACTGAAGATCACCAAGAAGCTCTGGTTTGTAGGCTGCTTTGTAGTGCAGGGGTAGTGAAAAGGCTGTGCTGAAGCCAGGTGAAACACAGGTGGGCACTACCCTGAGAATGGATCTAGATCAACCAACACCTACAGACAGAGAAAGAGAAAGTATCAGATTACTGCATGGGTAGCAGTCATCACTTGGCAGCGAGAGCTATAGGACAGAAACATGGGAGATACCTGTAGAGCAAGAATAGAAATGTGATCATGGAGAAGCAGCATTAAGAGGCAAGCATAGGGAGGATTCCAGGAAGATGGCAGAGTAGGAAGCACCAGGAATCTGTCTTCTTACTTAGAAAACAATTGCACTGGCAGAATCTGATTTAACTATTTGGGAACTCTGAAGTCTACTGAAGGTTTACAACTTCCCAAAGAAGGCTTAGACAGTAAATTGTGATTAATTTCAGTCAATTTTGGCTCTTAGTACAAAGAGAGAATCTTGAAACCGGCAAGAGAGAAGCAACTTGTTACATACACAAGATTCGCAATAAGATTATCAGCAAATTTTTCATCAGATACTTTGAAGGCCAGTGTTATAAGAAAAAAAATCTACCAACAAAAATTCTATATCTGGCAAAATTTTCATTCAATAGTAAAGGAGAAATTAAGACATTCTCAAATCAACAAAAACTTAAGGAGTTTGTTACCGTTAGCTTGGCCCCCAGTAAATCTCAAGGAAGTTATTCAGGGTTAAATGAAAGTACATTAAACTACCTCAATGCCAGGTGAAGAAATAAAGATCTTAATAAAGGTAAATACATGGGCAATTATAAAAGTTAATATTACTGTGACTTTAGCATGTAGCTCCACCTTTTGTTTCCTAGGTGATTCAAGAGACTAGTACATTTTATTTTTAAGTATTAGTCTAAAAGTTAGGGTCAGGCGTGATGGCTCACGCCTGTAATCCCAGCACTTTGGGAGGCCGAGGTGGGAGGATCATGAGGTCAGGAGATCGAGACCATCCTGGTTAACATGGTGAAACCCCGCCTCTACTAAAAATACAAAAAATTAGCCAGACATGGTGGCAGGCGCCTGTAGTCCCAGCTACTCAGGAGGCTGAGGTAGGAGAATCGCTTGAACCTGGGAGACAGAGGATGCAGTGAGCCGAGATTGTTCCACTGCACTCCAGCCTGGGTGACAGAGCAAGGCTCCATCTCAAAAAAACAAAAAAAGTTAGTGTTATTGTAACTTTGATTTGTAATTCCACATTTTGTTTTCTACGTAATTTAAGAGACTAATGTATTTAGAAGGATTATTAGCTTGTGTTTTGGGGCACATGATATATAAAGACACAATTTTGTGATATCAGTAATGAAAAGTGATGGAGATGAAGCTGTAAAGGAGTAGAATTTGTGTACATTATTAAATGAAAGATAATATGAATTCAAGTTAGACAGTTATAACTTTAGGATATTATATGTAATTCCTATGGTAATCACAAAAAAAATCTATAGAATATATACAAAAGGAAATGAGAAGGGAATTAAAATATTTCACTTAAAAAAACTACACAGAAAAGAAGATAGCAACGTGGGAAATGGGGAACAAAAAAACTGTAAGGCATACAGAAAACAAACAGCAAAATGACAGAAGTCCCTCCTTATCAGTAATTACTTTAAATGTAAATGGATTAAGCACTCCAATTATAAAACAAAGATTGTCAGACTGGAAAAAAAAATCACATGATTCAATTCTATGCTGTCTGCAAGAGACTTACTTTAGATACAAAGACACAAATAGTTTGAAAATGAAAGGAGGGAAAAAGATATTCCATGTAAATAGTAACTTAAAGAGAGCAGGGGTAGCTATTCTAATATCAGAAAAGATAAACATTAAATAAAAATACAAGAGACAAAGAAAGACATTATAGATATTAACAAAAACATCAATACAGCAAGAAGAAAAAACAGGAACATTTACATATCTAATGACAGATCTAATGACATTAAATTATACAAAGCAAAGCATATCAGAATTAAAAGGAGAAATAGACAGTTATATACTAATAGTTGGAAGCTTCAACACCCCACTTTTAATAATAAACAGTACAAACAGAAAATAAGTATCAAAATAGAGAACACAATAAACCAACTAGATGTAGCAGATAGATACAGAATATTCTACCCCAAGCAACAGCATACACATTCTTCTTAAGTGTACAAGGACATTTTCTAGGATAGAAAATATATTATATTAGGCCACAAATTAAGTTGCAATCAATTTAAAAAGATTTAAAAAGATAGATATCATGTAAAATAGCTGATCCCAATGCATTGAATTTAGAAATCAATAACAGAAGTAAAACTGGAAACTTCACAATTTTTTGGAAATTAAACAACACTCTTTTTTTTTTTTTTTTTTTTTTTTTTTTTTTTGAGATGGAGTCTTGCTCTTGTTGCCCAGGCTGGAGTGCAGTGGCGTGATCTTGGCTCACTGCAACCTTCACCTTCTGGTTTCAAGCAATTCTCCTGCCTCAGCCTCTGGAGTAACTAGGATTACAGGTGCCAGCTACCACGCCCAGCTGACTGGGTTTTTTTTGTATTTTTAGTATAGGCAGGGTTTCACCATGTTGGCCAGGCTGGTCTCAAGCTCCTGACCTTAGGTGATCCACCTGCCTCCACCTCCCAAAGTGCTAGGATTGTAGGCGTGAGTCACTGCACCCAGCCATAACACATTTTTTAACAATGAAAGTCTCAAAGGAGAAATCATGAAGGAAATTAGGAATACTCAAAGATAAATAAGAGCAAAACACAACTTGCCAAAACTTATGCAGTGGAGTGAAAAAAGTGCTAATGGATAAATTTAAACACATTAAAAAAACAAAAAGATCTCAAATCAATGACCTCACTCTACAACTGAAAGAACAAGAAAAAGAACAAATTAAACTCAAAACTAGCAGAAGGAAGGAAATAATAAATATTAGAGCAAAGATAAAAAAAAGATAATAGTAAAACAATACAGGAAATTAATAAACCCAAAAGTTAGTTCTTTGAAAAGATCAACAAAATTGGCAAACCTGTAGCTAGACTGACTAAGAACAAAAGAGAAGGCGTAAATTACTAAAATCATAAATGAAAATAGGAATATTACTATCAATTCTACAGAAATGAAAAATATTATAATAGAGTAGGTATTAGGAACAATTGTATTCCAACAAATTGGATAATAGAGATGAAATAGACAAATCTCAAGAATTACAAAATTTACCAAGACTAAATAATGAAGAAATTGAAAATACAAATAGTTCCACAACTAATAAGGAGATCGGTCAGTAAGCAAAAATCTCTTGGCATAGAAAAATCACCCTGGACCTAATGACTTCACTGGTTAATTCTATCAAATATTTAAAGAACTAAAACCAAGCCTTCTCAAACTTTTCAAAAAAGTTGAAGAGAAAAAAACACTTCCTACTCATCAGGAACCAATTGTGAGGCCAGCATTACCCTGATATCAAAGCCAGACAAGATTACTACAAGGAAAGAAAACTACAGACTAGTATCCCTATGAATATTGATGTAAAAATCCTCAACAAAATACTAGCAAATTGAATTCAATGACATATTTAAAGCATTATACACTATGACCAAGTGAGATTTATTCCCAAAATGCAAGGATGGTTCTAAATACAAAAACTAATCAATGTGGTAATATATCATATTGACAGAATGAAGGGGGAAAAACCTTTATGATAATCTCACTTGAGGGAGAAAAAGCATCTGACAAAATCCAACACTCTTTTCATGATTTAAAGAAAACCTAAACAAACTAGAAATAGAAGAAACAACTTCAACATAATAAAAGTCATGTATAAAAAAAACCACAGAAAATGTCATACTCAGTGATGAAAAACTAGAAGGTTTTCCTCTAAGATCAGAAACAAGTCAGAGATATTCACTTTTGTCACTTCTACTCAACATAGTACTGGAAGTCCCAGCCAGAGCAATTAGTCAAGAAAAAGAAATAAAACACATCCAAGTGGAAAAGGAAGCAGTAAGCATTTGAATTAGTTATGATTGTAGATAATATCCTATATGTAGAAAATTCTAAATAGTCTACAAAAAAAAAAAACCCTGTTAGAGCTAATAAACAAATTCAGCAAAACAGCAAGAAACAAAGTCAACACAAATAATTAGTTGCTTTTCTGTACACTAAAAATGAACAATTTGAAAATGAAATTACTAAAACAATTCTGTGTACAATACTCTCAAAAAGAATAAAATACTCAGGAATTAACTTTACCAAGGAGGTGAAAGATTTGTGCAATGAAAATACAAAACATTGCTGAAAGAAACTAAAGAAGGCATTAATAAGTGGTACTACATCTTACATTAATGGACTGGAAAGCTTAATATTGTTGTCAATATTACACAAAATGATCTACAGATTCAAGGTAATCCTTATCAAAATCCCAAGGATTTTTTTTTTTTTTTTCAGAAATAAAAACCCATCCTAAAATTCATGTGGAATCTCCAGGGACCCCAAATATCAAAACAATATTTAAAAAGAGGAACAAAGCTAGAAGACTCACATTTTCTGATTTCAAAATGTGCTGCAAAGCAACAGTAATTGAAACAGTGTGGAGCAAGCATAAAGATATACAATGAGGTAATTGAAATAGAATACAGAGCTCAGAAATAAACCCGCACATACATAATTAAATGATTTTTGACAAGTATGCTAAGACTAATCAGTGAGGAAAAGACAGCATTTTTAACAAATGGTGCTGGGAAAAACTGGATAACTGCATGCAAAAGAATGATGGTAGACCCTTACCTAACAACGTATACAAAAACAAGCACAAAATGGATCAAAGATCTAAATGTAAAAACCAAAACTATGGCAACCTTAGCAAGAAACACGGCAAAGCTTTACAATATTGAGTTTGACAATGATTTCTTGGATATGAAACAAAGCCATAGGCAACAACAACAAAAATAGACAAATTGAACCTCATAAAAACTGAAAAACGTGTATCAAAAGACAGTATCAACAGTTAAAAGGCAACATACAGAATGAGAGAAAATATTGCAAATCATGTTTCTGATAAGAGATTATCATCCAGAATAATATAGAGAACTCCTCCAACTCAAAAACAGAGAAACAAACAATCCAATTCCAAAATGGGAAAGATCTTGAATAGACATTTATCCAAAGAAGATATACAACAAAACAATAAGCACATAAAAAGATGTTCAACATCACTAATCATTAGCAAAATGCAAATCAAGACTATAATGAGATACCACCTAATATCCATTGGGATGCTATAATCAAAAATATTCAGAAAATAAGTATTGGTGAGGACGTGAAGAAATTCGAACCCTTGTGCACTGTCAACAAAAATCTAAAATGGAACCATTGCTGTGGGACACATTATGACAGTTTCCCTTAAAATTAAACATAGAATTACCATATGATCCAGCAATTCCACATGTGGGTATATACACAAAAGAATTGAAAGCAGGGTCTTGATATTTGTACATCCATGCTTATAGCAGCATTATTTACAATAGCTAAAACATGGAAGCAATCCAAGTGTCCACCCACAGATTAATGGATAAGCAAAATGTGGTATATATGTACAATGGAATATTATTCAGCCTTAAAAGAGAAAGAACCCTAAGGAAATGATGCTACATGAAATAAACCAGTTGCAAAAAGATAAATACTATATGTTTCCACTTATATGAGATAATTAAAGTAGTCAAAATCATAAAGACAAGAAGTAGAATGGCAATTTCCAGGGCATGAGGGGAGAGGGGAGGAGTTCTTATTTAATGGATATAGAGCTTCAGCTTTATAAAATGAAAAGAGTTGTGGAGATGGATAATTGTGTTGATTGCACACTGTTATGATTGTTTTAATACCATTGAACTGTACACTTAAAAATGGCAAAGATGGTAGATACTATGTGTACTTTTCCACAATAGAAAGTATCGCAGGGGGGTTGAGCAGAGGAAAAGTATGCATGGGGATGAGATTCCAGAGGAATTTCAAGTGGGCTGGAGCTCTTGGAATTGTCTGATTGGAAGAGTTTGGGAAAAATTATTATTTTTATTTTTATTGTCTGGAACAAAAGCTTGTAAGTCAGTGAGCAGGGTTTCTATTTGTATTCCCAACAGTGCTTAGCTCATTCTCTTGCTCCTGATGGCAAGTTAGTAGCTATTTACCGATTAATGATATATTTTATCAATTTATCGATTTATTTTCTTAAGTAGTCTTGCTCTGCAAACTAGGAGAGAGGATTACGATGCTGGCATTATGGAGAAACTACAAGGATGTGCTATAAACCACCGGGCTTCTAGTCTGGGAAAGAAAGTAGCTATTAAATGAGAGGGGCTATTTGGAAACAATAACTATTTAAATTATTTCGGCTAAGTATCAGCTGGGTTGATGCCAAATGGTTTGGAGTTCTAGTTATCGTAGATAGAACTATTAGCTGAACTCCAGCATGAGAAGAAATGAGGTTGTTTTGAAAAAAAAAACATGAAAAACTAAACAACTTTTAGCTAAAATACAAGCAAAACATGCTGTTTTTGCTATACAAGTGGTTTTGCTAAGAATTTTTGTTTTGTTTTTTAAATTCCTATTTATATAATAAACATTGGTGTTTATTTTGAATGCTATGGATAACATGGTAAGCATTCATTTGGTAGTCAGGTTGTATGGTTGAATAACATCTCAATAAAATTCAAATGCCAAGTTTAGCATTTTCCATAGACACTTACATTTGTAGTTGTGATGTACATTTTTATGAATATATGAATACCGAAACTGTAAAGTTTCATGTGGATAACCAAATACAACTGCATTGTGGGCATTATGGATCTCTGACAGGTGATTTATTCTCCCTGTGACACTTCCAAAAATTTATTAATCACTAGGTGTGAATTTCAAGTATTTCCGTATAGGCCTTTCTCAATAGTAGGAGTAAATCTTCAGAACACAAAAAGCCAAAAGAAAAGCTGCAGAATGAGAATGCCAAAAATCAAATGGAAAAAATAGTGATAAGGAAAATATTAAGAATTCCACTTTAAAAGCAAAACAATGATTCCATTTAATCGAATATAACTTTCAAGTCATTATCTCTTCCCTGAACGATTGCAATAGTCTTTTTACTGTTCTTTCTGCTTCCAGTTTCCACTCACTCCAGTCTCTCATACACTACTCACAAATTATCTTTCTGAAGTTCAGCTCTCATCCTGTCATTCCTCAGCTCATAAACCTTCAATGACTCTTCATTCTCTGAACCATGAAGTACACACTTGAACCTGGCATTCAAACCCCCAGCTTGCTGTCCAACTCTTTTATTTTATGACTCTTATAGTCCAATTCTCTTTATGGTCTTTATAGTTCAATCGATTGGACTAACTCCTATTTTATGTGTGTACCCTGGATATTCCTACCTCCAAGTATTTGATCCCCTGGTTTCTAACCCTGGAAGTTTCTGTATATATAAGTCCCATTCAATTTGACAAGCTGAGTTTGCATACCACCTGTTATGGACTGAATTATTTCTCCCCAAATTTTATATGTTGGAGACCTAACCCTCAGTGTGACTGTATTTGGAGGTAGGAACCTTTAAAGAGTTAATTAAGATAATTAAAGTTAAATGGGGTCATAAGGGTGGGGCCCTCATCCAATAGGACTGCTGTGCTTATATGAAGAGGAAGAGACACCAGAAATTTCTCTGCATGTGCACAGAGGAAAGGTCACATAAGGACACAGCCTTCAAAGAAGGTCACCATCTACAAGACAGGAAGAGAGGCCTCACTGGAAAGCAACCTTGAATGCTCCTTGGCCTTTGATTTCCAGTCTCCAGCACTGTGAGAAAATACAGTTCTGTTGTTTAAGCTGCTCAGTCTGTGGTATTTTGTTGTGGCAGCTGAGCAAACTAATACACCATGTCGTCTGCAATTCCTCCGTGATCATCACGATTTCTCCTTCCTCTCTTCTTCTGGCATTTGATTTGTATCTATATAATAGCACTTATCACTTCCCAGGATTAATTATAATAATATAGTGTAGCATTTAATATTTGGTTTGGTCCAAGTAAGACAAGGCTTCATTGTTATTTAATGTAAAAGCAACTGGGATCTCTAAGTTTAGGAATGGTGTTTAGATTCTTTGCTCAAAAGGATTCAGTCTTAGATTGTATTTTCTGGTGTTTGCCTAGCCTAGCACTTTCATCCTGAAAGTCATCTAATTGTTCAAGCTGGCTGATAAAACTCAAATCATACATATTCCAGGAAACAGGGGAAAGGAAATGAGAAAGAAAGGAATAAAAAGGCCCTCTTCTCAAACGGATTAACTCCCCTTCGGAAGCCTTCTAGAAATCCCAAACAATACTTCTGCTTACATTTCATTAACCAGAATCTAATAATATGTAACACCTAATTGCCAGGGGTGTGCAGCCATTTACCTGGATGTTTAAAAGATACATTTATTAGTAAATAGCCGTCTCTGTCATACTTACATTCATTTTTATCACTTCTAGAAGCCTGTAAGTTCCTTATGAGCATGTTAATTATATTTATGTATCTTGAAAAGTATATATCACTAAGTAGAGCCTACTCATCTTCTGCTACCTCCTCAGATTTATGGATATCCTAAGTCTTTTGACAGTAACACTGTCGTTAGGCTATAAATGTTGTATTTTATGTTGAATTTTCTCAAGACCAGGATTTCCACTCCTTGCTTACTAAGGTAAGAAAGCCTATTTGTCTAAACCTTTCCACAGGCAGCAAATTCTTGATATGGTCGTATCTCCTTTCTTTTTTTAAACTTCACAAAGGATCATAAGAGCAGATCTTTATTTTTTTAAACAAAGAAAATAGCTTGGGTATATTTCCAGGAGAGAAAATCCTTTTCTATTATAAATTTGATGACTTTAGCACCATTGGATGATCAGGCCTCTGTTCCCTCCCAGGGACAGTGGTGAGGAGGAATGGGCAAGATGCTTTATAGATAGATAGATAGATAGATAGATAGATAGATAGATAGATAGATAAATATATAAAGAAAGATAGATAGAGATATATATAAACATATAAAGAAAGAAAGATAGACAGACAGACAGACAGACAGACAGATAGATAGATAGATAGATAGATAGATAGATAGATAGATACATAGATATATAGATACATAGATACATAGATAGATAGCTTAAAAGCCCATCCTCTTCTTTGGGATGATGCTAAGTGCAAAGTACTTGCCCTGCTCCTTAGACTGTTGTCTCTCAGCTCTTCTACTTTTTCTTCACTTTGCTCCCTTATACTCCAAACCAGCATTAGAAATCACAAACCAAGGTGAAGGGTATATGAGACTGACATTGGTGATGGGGTGGAGTTATGGGAGGGGTTAAATCCCACTCTACCAACCCTTGCTTCAGTGTCCCAGTTTGTGGAGGTACAGGGAACATACAACTGCATCCGGCGGAGGCACAATTCAGAGATGGAACTAGCTACCTCCTTGTTTTCAGTTTTATAGTCGAACTGAGCCAATGGAAGGTTGATTTAATGGTTGTCCTAATGAACAGATGTTAAAGCTCCCTTTAGACTCTTCTAGTCCTTAATTCTGCTCACAAGGGTCTAAGTCTCTGTCGGACTTTTCTCTGCCAAAGACATCTTGAAGCACAACACAATCTCTCTGGCATGGCCGTGAACGCCACTGTACCTTTCTCCTTTGAGTACAATAAACATAGAAGTATTCATGCCCTTGCAAGGGTTCTTTGCCAGGTCTAACAGAAACACCTAGAGAAATAGAGGCATACTGGTTTGTTTATACTAACTCCTCCCTTCTCCAACGTATCCAATCAGGTTTATAGCAAATAACAGATGTTGTTAATAATCTAGTAAGAACCACTATTATGCCCATTTTCCCAGGAGTGCAACTGAAGGATTTTCTGTGAATATGGTAACAAGTGACAAATTGTTCACGTCTATTTTCATGAAATGTTTTGACTGCTGAGGCTGTTCTATAGCAGTTCATTAACATACCCATAAAATATGTAAGTTTACATTTTATAAAAAGATCATCAGGAATTTCTTGGCTGATAGTATTTCTTGTATTAAGCATCTGTTTTCTATTTTCTAAAGGCTTACAGCAGTGGTTGTCCAATTGTATATTAAAAATAGTTGATTTAAGTTGGATGAAAACATTGTAATTTCTTGTTAAAGATTAGTAACCCACCAATGAAGCTTCCTTAGAAGGCAACCAGCAATGTGTATGTAGCACATCTGGTTTCAAAATATTAAAAAATGATAAACACCCACCGATACAATCCATCTGTTCTCTCTATCTGCATAATTGTCTTATTTTTAAAACTAGGACATGCACTGAGTTTAACATTACACAAAGATGAAGAATTTTGCTCCTCCATGTCTAGGCAGTAATGAATGATTGAGGTCAGCTTTGGAGGAATGTCTTGTTTATGACTACATATGTAGGCATTTTGGAAAACTAACTAAAACCTTATTACAACATAAAATAGCCTGTACTTCCCTTAAAATTGTAGGTAAAATCAAAGTAGATAGAATATTAAAAATCACCAACTAATATTTTTAATCAAAGAGAGTCAAGAATTCAATGACGACTATTAGTTTAACACTATTAATATCAGCTAACATTTATTAAACAGTATTTAATTTGTGCCAGACACTATGTCAAGCACTTTACATGCATTATCTCATTTAGTCCTCATAACAACCTCTTCGAATCCCATTTTAGAAAAGAAAACTGACGCTCAGACAGTTAGGCGGTTTATCCAAGGCTACATGGCTAGGGCATGGTAAGCCATGATTTATATCTGGGCGGCATGGCTTCAGTGTCCATTCTTTTATGCTCTCAGTGATATGACACAAAATATCTTTTAAAACAATTTAAGTTTCCTCAGAGTTAATAGTTTTTTTCTAAAAGCCGTATCTCTTAAATATTAAGAACTTCTTCTCTCCAACCTGCATCTCATCCATAAATTCATTATATGATAACATGAACAATGATAATGATAATAATTAACATTTGTTAGTGTTAGTGTGTTTCAGATATGTTCTAATCTTTTTACAAATTAATTCAATCCTCATAACCCTACAAGATAGGTACATTTGTTACACCTTCTCTTGATCCTTTTCAAATAAGAAAAAAGAGGCATAAGAGTTAAATGACTAGCTCAGATCGTATAAATAGGACGTGAAGGTCCTAAGATTTGAACTCGGAAACTCTGGCTCCAAATCTATAGGCAAAATCATTATACATGTACCACCAATATTCCAGCCATGCTAAGTGGTAGATATTCATTGTTGAATAAAATCAATTCAACATTGTTGAATTTTATTCAACAATGAATAAAACATGGTTGGCCTGCCGTGGTGGCTCAGATCTGTAATCCTAGCACTTTAGGAGGCCAAGGTGGGCAGATCACCTGAGGTTAGGAGTTCGAGACCAGCCTGGCCAACATGGCAAAATCCTGTCTCTACAAAAACTACAAAAAAATTAGCCGGTCATGGTGGCTTGCACCTGTAGTCCCAGCTGCTTGGAAGGCTGAGGCAAAAGAATCGCTTGAACTCAGGAGGCAGAGATTGCAGTAAGCCAAGATCACACCACTGCACTCCAACCTGGGTGACAGAAAGAGACTCTGTCTCAAAAAAACAAAAAAACACAGTCAGCTTATTTCAGTTTTCAAGACTCATTCATGTTGTAGCACATATCAAAACTTCAATCTTTTTTTATGGATGAATAATATTGCATTGTATAGATATATCACATTTTGTTTATCTATTTATCTGTTGATGAACACTTGGGCTGTTTTCACCTTTTGGCTATTGTGAAAAAATGCTGCTACAAACATTGTTTACAAATATCTGTGTGAGCCTCTGTTTTCAAGTCATATATATATACACACACACACAAATATATATATATATACACACACACACATACCCCTAGGAGAAATGAAATAATGTAACAGTAAAAAGAAAAAATGATTCATATCTTTGGGGGAATCACATTTTAGTACAAGATGGCAGAAATTTAAACCAGTGATTAAAATAATACGATATTTGCTATATTGGGAGTTAATGTAGGGTGCTAGGAGAACTAAAAAATGATTAGATTCAGAAAAGACTTCACAGATGACATTTGAGCAAATTCTTAAAGGATGAGCAGGTATTCTCAAAGATGAAGGTAGCAGCTAATAGGATTGAGAGAAAAGAAAGGGCAGGAGGTTGGAGAAAATATTTCAAACCAAGGAATGCTCATGAACTAAGGCTCAAAAATGTGCGCAAACCCAACTGTGGTGGTTAATTTTATGTGTCAAGTTTCTGGGCCACAGGTTTCCCAGATATGTGGTCAAACATTATTCTCGGTGTATTTATGAGAGTATTTTCAGGTCAGATCAGCATTTGATTGATGGACTGCCCTCTAGTGAGGGTAAAGCAGTTGCCCTCCCTAATGTGGGTGGCCATCTAATCAGTTGAAGGCCTGAATAGAACAAAAGGGCTGATCCTACTGCAAGAGGAAACTCCTTTTCTTCAATCTGGGACATTGGTCTTTTCCTGCCTTCAGACTTGAATTGGAACATTGGCTCTTAGGTCTTGAGCCTGCTAGCCTTTAGATTGGCACTTACACCATTGGCTCTCCTGGGTTTCCAGCTTGCTACCTACAGATCTTGGGATTTCTCAATCTCCGTAATCATGCCAGTACCTTATAATAAATCCCTTTCTCTGTCTTCCTTTCTTTCTTTCATATATATTTCTACCCTGTTGGTTCTGTTTCCCTGGAGAAACCTGACTCATACTGACACATTATAGTTTGGCGTGGCTATATGTAAAGTCTGTGAGTGGAGGCAACGGGGTATGCTTCTTCATAGTTTCTAGAATTAGAAACTTTACACTAACTTTGGACAATTCTCTCTTCTTTACCTACAATGTTTCCAGATTCTGTTAACTCATCTTCAGAATGATATCTTAGTTGTTGGCTTGTTATTGTAGCACCCAGTGCCCTTTGGCCTTCAACTGTACCTTAGCTTTCAGTTCCCTCTTCATGCCCATGCTTGATCCCAAGCTATTACTGGCATGTTCCATCACATGCACTTCCGTCCCTTGGTTAACTGTTCAAGCTGCTTCCTCTTCCAGTGTTGCCCTTTCCCCATCTGTCTGACTACACTAAACTCATGCTTAAAGGTTTATGAAACGATGCTACCTCATAAGGGTGGAGAGTACTATTGCTGCTCTGTTCACCATTGTATTCCAATGTCTAGGATAGTGACTGCAACATGAGAGAGAAGGAGAGAGAGAGAGAGTTGGGGAGTGGGGGTTGAATGGTAATAAGCTAACAGCATTCAGAACCTGGCATAAATTGTCAGAGCATTTCTGTTCCATCCATACCCTTCATAGTTTGGTTACATGAGCTCAAATTCATTTGGGTTTATGTCACTTGCCACTGAAAAAGCTTTGGCTAATCCACTATCTATAGAGGTTTAGCCATTAAAAGTATGGAAAGAGATGTGTTACAAAAAAATTAGTCACAAGAATGAGACCCCAGCATTCTCCATTGCCTCATGCTCTTCCAATCCTTTAGGACGTGTAAACACTAAAATTCTCCTGTAATCAGAGGACCACTTTGAGCATTGGAGAATATCTTATCTCTGGGTGCATTCTTATAAAAGGATGTTCACTAAAAGCTAAAAGAAGCACTTTCTAGTCAATTTATGAACCAACTACTCTTTTAAGATAGCAGGCTGTCATTTCATTTGAAATGGAGGCTATGCATTGGCTCATGCTTGATTGTGTCTAAAATGATGTTTTACATTTATTGTAATTTATTCCATTATGTTTGATTCCTTTGTACTAGCAAGAAGAAATAACCATCTCATCACTCAGGACTTCCATAATTGTTTTGTTTTACATAATAAACTATTTTAATATTTAAAAAGAAATATTATGGCTAAATATTCTTTTGCTTTGCACAAAAAGAAAATTGGACCCCTTTTCAGATATAATACATGTGAATAGAAGTTAGGATTATTATAGCTCTGGACTCCTGTTTTTATATCCTTATTGCTTTACAAGTGAATTGATGAAATAGCATTCTCTTTTAACCAGTGAAAATCTCTAATTCAGTATGTGTTTTCAAATCTTTGTAATAAAGAGAATTTTTCTGGATGGGCATTTGTGCATAATTTCTCCTCAAATACCAAGTTATAAAATACAACTTTAAAAAAAATGTTCTGGCAGCCCATACATACGGGACCTATTTCAAAATTACATTTCTACTGGAGCCATTCCTCAGGTTGAAAGACAAAAAGACAGAAAGCAATAATCACACAGAAAGAATGTACTGAACATTATTGCTTGGGCTGCAATTAGACTTTGGTATGAATAATCCAAAATTCTTCCTTACATTAGTTTCATGTTGGTGCTACAGGCTACGGAGTGCCCTAAAGAATGATTTCCTTCCTCGTATTACAGGTAAACCATAAAACAATATGAGACCTATTGTCTAAGTTACCTCTAAGTCTGCCTTTGAAACCTAAGGTCCTTACTAAGTTCTCTCATTAGGAAGGACATCCTCCTTAATTACTCACCCTGTCTTCAACATGATGTAAATCATGTGAAAATCTTCTGGTTCCCTTCCCCCCGAGCATTTTGTTTCTCCTTTTTAGAATGTAAAGAATCTTTACATATTTTACACATTTTAAGTGCCAAGAATCTTTATTATGAGGGAAGCACAAAAGTCTTCAAAGAGAGAAGCAGAGGTGGAGAGAACAAGCCACCCCTGGACCTGGATGACTACATGGACTCAAGACATGTGTTCACAGGCATCCTGGCTCCCAGTTCACAGTTCTTATTGACTTCTGTGTTGCCTTCATCTTTTTAAAGAACAGTTCTGCATAAATATATAAAGCTCCCCAAAGTTTATTTCAAAGCATATCTCTTCTGGTAAGCTAATGAAAAAACTGGTTGTTACTAACAAGCCTATGAACAGAGGTAAGCTTGTGCTTTGTTAATAGGAGTAGATTGGAGATTTGTAATACAATGTTCCTATGCCCCATGCTCTGAACTGCCATGGAAAGTCATTAAGAGAGTCCTTTATGCTTTAATGGTTCTATAGCTGTTAATAGTGTGGGAATTTTTCAGGACATTTAAATTTTCTTCAACCAAATAATATTATCTAGGAATGTTCTTTGGTATTTTAATAAAGTGGATGCTAAATTTCTCACAGTGATGTTATTTAATGCAGTGAAAGGGGGAGAATGAAATAATGATTTGCAAGTTATGAATATTCCAGAATCTCTTAATAGTTACTGATCTCTTCAGGAGGAAGCTCATAGTTTTTCTCTTTCCTGCTTCTACCTTTCTAAAATCCTTCAGTGGAAAAGGAATTGTTTTTGGTATTGATTGACAAGTTTGATTATTAACATATTCTCTTTTCCAAAAGTCCAGTAAAGCTTCTGTTGCGACAAAAATAGATAAGAAAACAGCAAGCCCAGTTTTATTATTTATACATTGTCACAATTTTCCTCATTCCCTTTGCATAATATTTGATTTCAAATATCAACCCAGAAATATTTTTGTTTATAATGCAGTGACATTGTCAAAATGTAGATAGTTGAGCCATAAAATACCACTTTTCTCAAATAGTAGTTTGATAGCAGGAAATGTTAGGACTTTTTGATAGAGAAACAATACGTTATGAATTTCCCTCACTACATGTTTGCTTATGGAGTATATTTCAAAATTTCTCTATAATCATGTGTGTAGGCATCAGATCTTGGAAAAAGTGAAAATACAAATGCTTTAGAATACATGTTAGGAATATTTATTTTTCCCAAGCTCAGAAGATAAATGACAGTATTTTAGTTGTGCTGTTGCTCCTTACCTGCTATTACTCTTATCAAATTATGCATGTCTGCTATTTTTTATAGCGTTCATGCAAAAATCTATGAGTCTAGATCCTATACAACTATAGTTAAATGTACAACACAGAGGCCTTGGTCATTCCACAGTAGATAACAGGGGGCAATTGTCCTAAAGGATTTGGATGAATTTTATAGAGAAAAAAACTGTATTCATTGTACAGGAGCAGAAATATGGCAGACCAAGTGCAATATAACTAGCAATTCTATCAATATAAGGACAGGATTTTCTGATTTAGAGCATAGTAGATGCTTAATAAAAAATTGTCCGATAAAACATTGAGTGAATGAATGAATAAACTGATGAATCATAGATACACTATGAAAACATCAACTTCCAGGAGTTTCAAGAGTTGATGGGTGCAGCACACCAACATGGCACAAGTATACATATGTAACAAACCTGCACGTTATGCACATGTACCCTAGAACTTAAAGTATAATAAAAAAATAAATAAATTTAAAAAAAAAAGAAAAACACAATTTAGAACAATGTAGGTACCCTTTTCTGAGAAATGCCTCCCGCATGTGATGCAAAACATACAGTTAGAATTGACTGAGATGGGTTACAATGCACCAAATGTGATTTGAGGTCTTTTTTACATAAAAGTTATAAAGTATAAATGGAGGTCCATTTGGTTTGTGTTGTTTGGATGTTCTCTTCCCTGATAGAAACAGAAAGCATCCTGATAACTCTTTCAGCCCCTGAGGCTTATGAGAATATATAATCCAAGTAGGGAGCTGAGCAACTGTATTTACTCTAACTGGAAGAAAAGAAGCTCGATGGGAAAACATAACAATTTCAATGTCATTGCAGGGCTTTTCACTGATGTTTTAGCTACGGATTGAAAAAACACTGCAAGAGAAAAGCTGAGGTTAGATCCAGGATAAAATGAGTCATGTTTTAACGACTGAACAAAACCTTCAGATTATGGAAACACAAGTGCATTTATGTCAAGATTTGTGGACTGGGTGGACAACACTAGGCGATCACTGTCTTGATAGGCCATTTTTTATGAACCAATTTTGGTTTTTCCTTTTACTACAGCAATTGTTATTCTTGTAAAATGATCTTTGAAAAGTAGCATTTTCCTTGTCTTTGTAACCTCACATTAAGAAAACACCCATATTTCTACTTTATTTATCACAGAGGAAGGCTGACTCCCAACTTTGGAGAGAACAAAGTTATAGTCTTCTGAACACATGGGTGGTAATTTGAAGTTGACCTAACAGAGTCAAACTTACAAGTAGCCTAACTTTCAGAGATAGAATGCATGCTCTAAAGACAGAAGGCTATTTTATTGCTGTAACTTTGAGGATGGCACACATCTTTAAAAACATCTCCGAAAGGTGAATCAGAGATTATCGTGAAAGCCAGTCTCTACTATAGCTTTCTTATTTTCTATCCATTACACAAGAGTTAAACAAAATGTTTGAATGGAACGTTTAATAACAAAGGACATTTATGATGTTTACTTAATGTTTTGGACCATTAAGCATCAATGACATGAGTTATTGTATGTAGTATCTAGCCAAAAATCTTTTGACCAGGCTACATTTTACTACTCTTGAAGCTGCCAGCATCCCGATTTGAAAAAAAATCTGTGGTCGAATCCTAGTTTTCTCAGAGGACTTTGGATTTGAAAGTATCTCATGTTGCCAGAAAGTACCTTTTGAAGTTTACATTAAGATGGATATTTATTTATTTTTTCCCTATAACAATGACAGTGGTTGAGATAAACTGTTTAATTCTAAATAGAAAACACATCTGCTGTGTCTGCATTGTTTGTGGTTGCTGGAGGGGTGACAATTTAAACCAAGTAGCACACATGACATTTTAAGTGAGATGTTGTGTGAGGGCTCACAGCTGCTGACAGTGTCCTCTTCTGTTCAACTGGGCTCAGCGGGGCTGTGGGAGCCAGAGCCCCCATTAGTGAGCCCACTGTGGATGGACAGTGCAGAGTGTCTTGGCTTTCCTTCATTCTCAGAGTGAGAGACAGGCAATGGAGGACTTAAAACCTACTGCTTTCCTTAGTCATACTTACCTGCTCATTTTTAAAAAGAAATTTAGCCTACTTTTTCCCCAAACCTACCCCCCAAATCATATTGGTTTTCTCTACCCCGAAATCATATTGATTTTTGTTTAAGAATGTACAGAATATGCGGACTAACTTACAAAGTGGATATCTTTGTTATATCAGTTTCTTCTGTGTACTTTTCGTGTTTCATTAAAGCTTCAAATATTTCTTCCTATAGTCCTTCATACTTCTTGTTACATTTATGCCTGGGTGTTGTACATTTTTGCTGCCATTTTGAATGTGACATTGCTTATCTTTATACTTCAAAGCTCTTGTTTGTGTGAAGGAGAGTTCATTATTTTTATATTATTATTGTAACCAGTAGACTTACTGCTTTTTTTAAATTATTATTTCTAATTGTTTTTCAGTTCATGTTCTACAGAATTTTCTTTGTAACTTATGATAATGTTGCTTTCTCTGTTGTAAATATTATAGTCTTCATTTAGTTCACTTGTGAACTAAATAATTGACTTGTGAAGTCAATTATTAAACATTTCCAAAAATATTAAATGATAATGGAGATAGAGAACATATTTATTTTTTTCCTGATTTATAGAAATTTTCTCCTATGGTTTATCGGTAAGCCCGATGCTACTTTTGGTTTCATGGATTTATTGTTCACATTCAATCTATAAAAATTTTAGTATGTGTCTATAAAAGATAAAGATACTTTTAAAAATGTAACTATAATAATAATAATTGTTACAGTTAATAAAATATTATCAACTAGTCAATAATCAAATTCTAATTTTCTCGTAAATATCATAAGGAATTTTTAAAAATCAGTGTCAAAAAGATCCACGTATTATGATTATTCAACATTTCTTATGATCTATAATCTCTTTTAACCTATAGGTCCCCACTTCTGAACTTTCTGTCTTTACTTTTTTACTTTTTAAAATTTTATATTGAAGAAACTAGATTATTTGTCCTGCAGAATTTCCCAAAGTCTACATTTTGCTGACTGCATTTCCTCGGGTTATTTAACATAACCCCTTGTCATCTATGGTTTCTGTATGTTGGTAGTTTGATTTAAAGTCTTGCTTATTTTTTATTTATTTATTTATTTATTTATTTATTTATTTATTTACTCATTTAATTATGGTCATTGTGTGGTCCTCCCTCAGGAAGCACATAATATCTAGTTGAATTTCACTTTTGTGATAAGTGCCTAGATCCATTAGTTTATCAGTAATGATGATTTTATAATTCTATTATTACTTCTCACAGGGACTGAATGTTTGTGTCCCCCATCCCCAAATTTATATTTTGTATGTTGAGAACCTAATGTGATGGGATTAGTAGGTGGGGTCTTGGGAGGTAAACGAGATTAGATGAGCAAGGACTTCAGGGTAGAGCCCTCATGAATGAGATTAGTGTCCTCATAAGAGTCTCAAGAGAGCTTACTTCCTTCTTCCGCCATGTGAGAACACCGTGAGAAAATGACCATCTATTGGCAGGGAAGTGAACCCTTACCAGACACCAAACCTGCTGGTGCCTTGATCTTGGACTTCCCAGCTTCCCAGACTGTGAGAAATAAATTTCTATTGTTTATAAACTACCCATTCTGTGATATTCTGATATACCAGTCCAAACAGGCTGAGACACTTCTTTATTAAGTGGCTGGAGTTTTCCTATAAGAATATATGTTTTAAATTACAGGCTTTTCCCCAAGACAATTACCATGCTTTGGTATGCAGAAGAAGTAGGTTGTGTTTGTTTCCCTTGTCACCACCTAGACTATTAAAAAGATGTGAACTCTAAGGGCAAGATACATAATAAAGTTGATCATTTTTCCCACTTCATCAAAGAAGTTGCAAAATGAAATTAGCATTTTATTTGCAGTTTTAAAAATTCTATGTATTTACAGATTTAGGGGATAGAAGGGCAGATTTCTTAGTGGTTCACAACTGAAATCCCAGCACTTTGGGAGACTGACAGGAGGATCACTTGAGGCCACAAGTTTGAGATCAGCCTGGGCAACATAGCAATATCATGTCTTTACCAAAAAATTAAAAAATAAAAAAACTAGTCAGGCATGTTGGTTCACATCTGTAGTTCTAGCTACTCTAGAAGCTGAGGCAGGAGGATTGCTTGAACCTAGAAGTTTGAGATTACAGTGAGCTATGATCATGCCACCGTGCTCCGGCCTGGGCAACAGAGAAAGACCCTGTCTCTAACAAATAAATAAATAATCCAAACAAACTCAAAACAACCAATATTAGCATTTTTTAAGACTATGTTTGGTTAATGTTAAAAAAAAATACGATGACTATAGGCACAGTTGATAACCGCTGACTTGATTCCTGCTGAAGGTTCAAAGTCTTACTCACCTTTGCTTTTACAACATGTGTCAATGTCAACACAGTGAAAAAGTGAAATGATTTCTTAGTGTTATTGTGAGCATAGCTTTGACCTGTGGATCTCCTGAAATGACTTGGGAACTCCCAGGAGTCTCTGGACCACACTTTGGAAACTACTTCACTGAAGTATTCTCTTCCACTGTTCCAGCTCCATTTCTACCAGCTAAGCCAGAGCTCCACTGGAAAGTTAACTTCTCAGAGCACCCTCCAAGGCCACCCAGTGCAAAGCAACTATCAATATCAGATCAAAATATTATGATATGATATCAACCCATCAATATCACATCACAATATTTCAATTCTTTGTATAGTGCTTATAATCATCTCACAATTTTCCTGATTATTTCAGATTTTTCTTTGTTCTTTTTTCTTCCTCATCTAACTAGGACTAAATTATTTGAAAAATGGGCTTTTTTTTTTCTGACCTGTTCATATTTGTTTAACCACTACTTAGAAAAATTCCTAGCATTTAATAGACCTTTAAAAATATTTGGTGAGTGTATTACTCAGAGTACTCTAGAGGGACAGAATTAATAGGATATATACACACACACACACACACACACACATATATATTATAATATATGAGTTTATTAAAGAGTATTTACTCACATGATCACAAGGTGGGGTGCCACAATTAAGCCATCTGCAAGCTGAGGAGCAAGGAAGCCAGTTCAAGTTCCAAAGCTAAAGAATGTGGAGTCCAATGTTTAAGGGCGGGAAGCATCCTGGAGCGAGATGTAGTCTTGGAGGCTAAGCCAGTCTAGTCTTTTCACATTATTCTACCTGTTTTTATTCTGGCCATGTTGGCAACTGACTGGATTGTGCCCACCCAGATTGAGGGTGGGTCTGCCTTTCCCAGTCCACTGACTCAAATGTTACTTTCCTTTGGCAACACCATCACAGACACATCCAGGAACAATACTTTGCATCTTTCAATCCAATCAAGTTGACACTCAGTATTAACCATCACAGTGAGGGAATAAACAGAATGTTGATAGTTACTTAGAAAACTGATGAAAGATTATACCAGAAGTAGAGATCACTTACGAGGAATGGGTCTTAAGGTTTCAGGAGCTTGCTGTTGGGTAGTAGAGTTGGAATAGCTGATGACAGAGTTTATGTTCAAAAGATGCTTTTCCTGGTAACTAGAGCTCTCATTTGGCCAGCTATCTCCCCTTTCCTTTTCAGATTTATTTGGCTTTTATATTTCACATTTCTAGCTAATCATATTTAACACACTATATTATTTCTATCCATTCATATATCACTGTTGATATAGTAATATGACTCTGGAAACCAGAATGGCAGTAAGCTATCTCATCTCTCATTCTCTGTCCCTCTCTGAACATCTCTGTTTATCCGTACTCCGGTGTGTAGAAGATGGAGGCTCAATAGCCCCAATTCTAAAATGTTTGTTCTACTCAAATCCTAAGAAAAAATAATTATCACTGACTCCCAATTCCAAATTCTCTAGAAAAGCAGATTGGAAAGATTCTCTTGGCCACACTGGGAAACATGAATATCTGTGCCCAATTAACTGTAGCCAAAGGATCAGTGGTAAACACAAAAACATGGCAATAGAGATTCCACCTCGTGACTGAAGAGAGGCATTCTTAGGGATCAATGTGAGCTAGGCAGAGCTAGTAGGGCAGGCCAATATTCAAATTCAGGAAATACAGAGAACGCCACAAAGATACTGCTAGAGAAGAGCAACTCCAAGACACATAATTGCCAGATTCACCAAAGTTGAAATGAAGGAAAAAATCTTAAGGGCAGCCGGAGAGTAAGGTTGTGTTACCCACAAAGGGAAGCCCATCAGACTAACAGCAGATCTTTCGGCAGAAACTCTACAAGCCAGAAGAGAGTGGGGGCCAATATTCAACATTCTTAAAGAAAAGAATTTTCAACCTAGAATTTCATATCCAGCCAAACTAAGTTTCATAAGTGAAGGAGAAATAAAATCCTTTACAGAAAAGCACATGCTTAGAGATTTTGTCACCACCAGGCCTGCCCTACAAGAGATCCTGAAGGAAGCACTAAACATGGAAAGGAACAACTAGTACCAGCCATTGCAAAAACATGTCAAAATGTAAAGTCCATCAATGGTAGGAAGAAACTGCATCAACTAACGAGCAAAATAACCAACTAATATCATAATGACAGGATCAAGTTCACACATAACAATATTAACCTTAAATGTAAATGGACTAAGTGGTCGAATTAAAAGACACAGACTGGCAAATTGAATAGAGTCAAGACCCATCAGTTTGCTGTATTCGGGAGACCCATCTCACATGCAGAGACATACATAGACTCAAAATAAAGGGATGGAGGAAGGTCTACCAAGCAAATGGAGAACAAAAAAAAGCAGGGGTGCAATACCAGTCTCTGATAAAACAGACTTTAAACCATCAAAGATCAAAGGAGACAAAGAAGGCCATTACGTAATGGTAAAGGGATCAATTCCACAGGAAGAGCTAACTATCCTAAATATATATGCACCCAATACAGGAGCACCCAGATTCATAAAGCAAGTCCTTAAAGACTTACAAAGAGACTTAGACTCCCATACAATAATAATGGGAGACTTCAACTCCCCACAGTCAACATTAGACAGATCAACGAGACAGAAAGTTAACAAGGATATCCAGGAATTGAACTCAACTCGGCACCAAGCAGACCTAATAGACATCTACAGAACTCTCCACCCCAAATCAACAGAATATACATTCTACTCAGCATCATATCACACTTATTCCAAAATTGACCACATAATTGGAAGTAAAGCACTCCTCAGCAAATGTATAAGAACAGAAATTATAACAAACAGTCTCTCAGACCACAGTGCAATCAAACTAGAACTCAGGACTAAGAAACTCAATCAAAACCGCTCAACTACATGGAAACCGAATAACCTGCTCCTGAATGACTACTGGGTACATAACGAAATGAAGGCAGAAATAAAGATGTTCTTTGAAACCAATGAGAACAAAGATACAACATACCAGAATCTCTAGGACACATTTAAAGCAGTGTGTAGAGGGAAATTTATAGCACTAAATGCACACAAGAGAAAGCAGGAAAGATCTAAAATTGACACTCTAACATCACAATTAAAAGAACTAGAGAAGCAAGAACAAACACATTCAAAAGCTAGCAGAAGGCAAGAAATAACTAAGATCAGAGCAGAACTGAAGGCGATAGAGACCCAAAAAACCCTCCAAAAAATCAATGAATCCAGGAGTTGGTTTTTTGAAAAGATCAACAAAATTGACAGAACGCTAGCAAGACAAATAAAGAAGAAAAGAGTGAAGAATCAAATAGATGCAATAAAAAATGATGAAGGGGATATCACCACCGACCCCTCAGAAATACAAACTACCATCAGAGAATATTATAAACACCTCTACGCAAATAAACTAGAAAATCTAGAAGAAATGGATAATTTCCTGGACACTTACACTCTCCCAAGACTATTCAGGAAGAAGCTGAATTCCTGAATAGACCAATTGAAAGCTCTGAAATTGAGGCAATAATTAATAGCCTACCAAAGAAAAAAAGTCCAGGACCAGATGGATTCACAGCTGAATTCTACCAGAGGTACAAGGAGGAGCTGGTACCATTCCTTCTGAAACTATTCCAATCAATAGAAAAAGAGGGAATCCTCCCTAACTCGTTTTATGAGGCCAACATCATCCTGATACCAAAGCCTGGCAGAGACACAACAAAAAAAGAGAATTTTAGACCAATATCCCTGATGAACATCGATGCAAAAATCCTCAATAAAATACTGACAAACCGGATCCAGCAGCACATCAAAAAGCTTATCCACCACGATCAAGTGGGCTTCATCCCTGGGATGCAAGGCTGGTTCAACATACGCAAGTCAATAAACGTAATCTAGCATATAAACAGAACCAAAGACAAAAGCCACATGATTATTTCAATAGGTGCAGAAAAGGCCTTTGACAAAATTCAACAGCCCGTCATGCTAAACACGCTCAATAAATTTGGTATCGATGGAACGTATCTCAAAATAATAAGAGCTATTTATGACAAACCCACAGCCAATATCATACTGAATGGGCAAAAACTGGAAGCATTCCCTTTGAAAACTGGTGCAAGACAGGGATGCCCTCTCTCACCACTCCTATTCAACATAGTGTTGGAAGTTCTGGCTAGGGCAATCAGGCAGGAGAAAGAAATCAAGGGTATTCAGTTAGGAAAAGAAGAAGTCAAATTGTCCCTGTTTGCAGATGTCATGATTGTATATTTAGAAAACCCCATTGTCTCAGCCCAAAATCTCCTTAAGCTGATAAACAACTTCAGCAAAGTCTCAGGATACAAAATTAATGTGCAAAAATCACAAGCATTCTTATACACCAGTAACAGAAAAACAGAGAGCCAAATCATGAATGAACTTCCATTCACAATTGCTTCAAAGAGACTGAAATACCTAGGAATCCAACTTCCAAGGGATGTAAAGGACCTCTTCAAGGAGAACTACAAACCACTGCTCAGTGAAATCAAAGAGGACACAAACAAATGGAAGAACATACCATGCTCATGGATAGGAAGAATCAATATCATGAAAATGGCCATACTGCCCAAGGTAATTTATAGATTCAATGCCATCCCCATCAAGCTACCAATGAGCTTCTTCACAGAATTGGAAAAAACTGCTTTAAAGTTCATATGGAACCAAAAAAGAGCCCGCATTGCCAAGACAATCCTAAGTCAAAAGAACAAAGCTGGAGGCATCACGCTACCTGACTTCAAACTATACTACAAGGCTACAGTAACCAAAACAGCATGGTACTGGTACCAAAACAGAGATACAGACCAATGGAACAGAACAGAGTCCTCAGAAATAATACCACACATCTACAGCCATCTGATCTTTGACAAACCTCAGAAAAACAAGAAATGGGGAAAACATTCTGTATTTAATAAATGGTGGTGGGAAAATTGGCTAGCCATAAGTAGAAAGTTGAAACTGGATCCTTTCCTTACTCCTTATACGAAAATTAATTCAAGATGGATTAGAGACTTAAATGTTAGACCTAATACCATAAAAACCCTAGAAGAAAACCTAAGTAATACCATTCAGGACATAGGCATGGGCAAAGACTTCATGTCTAAAACACCAAAAGCAATGGCAACAAAAGCCAAAATTGACAAATGGGATCTAATTAAACTAAAGAGCTTCTGCACAGCAAAAGAAACTACCATCAGAGTGAACAGGAAACCTACAGAATGGGAGAAAATTTTTGCAATCTACTCATCTGACAAAGGGCTAATATCCAGAACCTACAAAGAACTCAAACAAATTTACAAGAAAAAAACAAACAATCCCATCGAAAAGTGGGCAAAGGATATGAACAGACACTTCTCAAAAGAAGACATTCATACAACCAACAGACCCATGAAAAAATGCTCATCATCACTGGCGGTCAGAGAAATGCAAATCAAAACCACAATGAGATACCATCTCACACCAGTTAGAATGGCAATCATTAAAAAGTCAGGAAACAACAGATGCTGGAGAGGATGTGGAGAAATAGGAACACTTTTACACTGTTGGTGGGATTGTAAACTAGTTCAACCATTATGGAAAACAGTATGGCGATTCCTCAAGGATCTAGAACTAGAAGTACCGTATGACTGAGCCATCCTATTACTGGGTATATACCCAAAGGATTATAAATCATGCTGCTATAAAGACACATGCACATGTATGTTTATTGTGGCACTATTCACAATAGCAAAGACTTGGAATCAACCCAAATGTCCATCAGTGACAGACTGGATTAAGAAAATGTGGCACATATACACCATGGAATACTATGCAGCCATAAAAAACGATGAGTTTGGGTCCTTTGTAGGGACATGGATGCAGCTGGAAACCATCATTCTCAGCAAACTATTGCAAGAACAGAAAACCAAACACCGCATGTTCTCACTCATAGGTGGGAATTGAACAATGAGATCACTTGGACTCGGGAAGGGGAACATCACACACCGGGGCCTATCATGGGGGGGGGGGAGGGGGGAGGGATTGCACTGGGAGTTATACCTGATGTAAATGACGAGTTGATGGGTGCTGACCAGTTGATGGGTGCAGCACGCCAACATGGCACAGGTATACATATGTAACAAACCTGCATGTTATCCACATGTACCCTAGAACTTAAAGTGTAATAAAAACATAAAATAAAAAGAGAAACTCTTTCCTTTGGGTATATTCTTCTCTCTATTGTATTATCTTTCTATTTATTTTTTATTTTTTACTCAGGATACAAGCTCCATCCTGCTATAAGCCTCTGCATCCAGCAGGCACACCCTCTGTCTCATGGTTTTGTAAACATTGGTGTTCGCAGACCCTGTTGTCCTGGATGTCTGCTGTTCCTCAGGAAGCAGAACATGTAAGACAAGTATGCACACTCCTCTGCTGATGCTGATTGTGTTGCAGAATCTTACTGTGTTATTTCTCAATGATCCCTCTGCAACCACAGAAGTTGCTGAATAGAACAATAGGAGGAAACCATGTGGTCACAGTGACATATAAAAGCTAGTGAGTGCACAATTTTCATCCTAAAATGTAAACAGAAGTGTTAAAAGACATACAAAAATATCTGCTGCATCTTGGTCCCATATTACCATGACCTTATTTAAAAAAACACAAAACCTCTGATTGGGGAATGTCTGGGATTGTCTTTGTCATTCGCACTATTTCTTTTAAACAAAATTTCCACAAGCCTAGAAGATCATCAGAGTATAATCAAATATGCACTGAAATGTTAAGGTTCTAGTTTTGGAACTTGTTACTAAGTCATAATATTTATGAAAATTCCATCTGAGCCTCAGTTTACTTTTTCACTTTCATGTATTATGTGCCTAATAATATATGCTGTACTTATTTTGCAAGGATAACATGAGGACTAATCAACAAATTTATGATAAATACTTTGTAATTTTTTTTGAGACAGAGTCAAGCTCTGTTGTCCAGGCTGGAGTGTAGTGGTGTGATCTCTGCTCACTGAAATCTCCGCCTCCACAGTTCAAGCAAGTCTCATGTCTCAGCCTCCCGAGTAGCTGGGATTACAGGCATGCACCAAAAGAGTAACTAAATTTTCTATGCTTTAGTAGACAACTTTGCTATGTTGGCCAGGCTAGTCTCGAACTCCTAGCCTTAAGTGATACACCTGCCTCAGCTTCCCAAAGTGCTGGGATTAGAGGCATGAGCCCCCACACCTAGCCAATACTCTGTAATTTATAAGATGTTTTATTTGCTACTGGCTTGTAAGTTCTTTTGGTATAGGAGCCTATTCTTCATTATCTTTACATTCCCCCAAGCCTTGGTCAAGTAACTGATCACAGGCAGGGCTTGATGAACATTAAGTAATGAGTTAATGAATCTTTGATCCTGTCATCATTTTCTAATTTGTTATCCAATGTCTTAGTTTATTTTGTGCTACTATGATAAAATACCACACACTGGTAATTTATAAAGAAAAGGAATGTATTTCTCACAGCTCTGGATGCTGGAAGTTCAAAATTGAAGGACCAGCATCTTGTGAGGGCCTTCTTGCTGTTAGTCTTTGGCAGAAGGGCAAAGAGGTAGAAAGAGAGGCAAGAGGGCCAAACTCATCCTTTTGTAAGGAACCCACTCCCAAGGTAATGAATCTGCTCCTGCAATAACAGCATTAATCCATTCACAAGGTCTCTCATTAGGTCCCACCTCCCAACACATTGCATTGGGGATTAAGCTTAAAACATATGCTATTTATGGGACACATTCAAACAATAGCATCCACCATTGTAGCCTTTTTGGACTCCTATTCTTATATTACATCATATCTGCTCTATGCTTACCAATCTCTTTCATCTAAGTTAATTTACTTTGACCTATATATTCAGTTGATGAATATCAACCATTTATCCATCATCTTGGACACTCAGTGGAAGGAGAAAAGTCTATTAACTCGTGTCTCTACATGATGTAAAGGTGTTACTACAAAGCCGCTACACATTGATAGAGATTTTAAACTATTAAACAGAAAGATAAAAAGATGATATATAGAGAGATAGATGGTAGATAAATATGTAGATACAGATAGATAATTGATATAGCCTCAACATAAATAAAACCCTTAAGAGAGAGTCTTGTGTTGATAAAAATACCATCATGGTGTCCTTTAAGTTGCACATTTTGTCACTTAAGGAATTATTACTCCATGCTGCAATTAATTTACCCCCAATATATATTATCCACCATACAATGTTCCCTAAAATGTGCTCCCATTCCCTCTGTTTTGTAATCCCCAACAGTAGTGTGCTCTTAGCTTAATTCCTTTTTATCTAAAGGTCTATGATGTCTGAAGTCTTCACCAAAGCAATCAATTCAATAATTCTATTTAAACGTTTATAGTCTTCCTAATGGTAAAAACATGAGTTTAGCTAAGATATTTTATTGCAGATTCATAGAATGTAAATGAACTCTTTTGATATTTGAACTTATAATTTTATTAATTCACTTGACAAGTATTTATGTGTGTCAGTCACTGTAAGAGGTTCTGGGAATGCAAATATTAATGACATGCAAAGTCCCTGCCTTCAAAGACTTTAGAATCAAGAACTGAGAATGATTGCTATTTTGTTCAACATGCTGTGTTGAGCATGACACAGAAAAAGTTAATTGATTTAAGACCCTTGAAATTTGGAAATAACTTCTGAAAAAATTTACTTTCTGTTTATTACGTACTGAACATGTAAAGTGGATTATATGAATTGTCTGATTTAATATTAACAACAATTCTGTTAGATAAGTATTATTGACCTTACATTTAATTTACCCAATGTCAGTAAATAAGTAATAGAAAGCATTTTTGAACCCGGTCTGTATGACTTCAAAAGTGAAACTGTTAACCTCTATTTTTTGCCATCCCTGATATTTTTTAAAATGATGTTTCTTAAGTTCCTCTCATGACTAGAGCTAACATCCTTTTATCAAAGAGTGTGCAGCCTTCAACAACTCTTCATTGGAGATCTGGGGTCACATCAGAGAACAAACCAGCTGAGGAGACACTATTGTAAATCCTGGAGTGAGCAAGATCTGCAATGAAGGGTAAAACATTTCAAGTTTATTTAGAATAACCAAAAATTGTTTTCTAAATTTTACTTTGAGAAAGCCCCATATTGTAAAATACCCCTTTGTAACGATGCCAGAAACAGAAACATTCAAGGAAAATGTTGATAAATATGACCATGTAGGGATATAAACATCTGTATTAATCAGGGGTCCCCAGAGAAACAGAACCAATAGGATGCATTTTATATAGATAAAGAGATTTATTATAAGGAATTGGCTCATATGATTATGGAGGCAAGCAAGTCCTAAGATCTTCAGGGTTATTTGGCATGCTGGAGACCCAGGAGAACCAATGACTTAGTTCCAGTCTAAACGCCAGTGAACTCAAGAGCTGGGAAGAGCCAGTGTTTCAGTTCAAAGGTAATCAGGCAGTAACAATTCTCTGTAGCTTGGGTAAGGATCAGCATTTTTGTTCTCTTCAGGCTTGCAACTGACTGGATTCACATTAGGGATAGCAGTCTGCTTCACTGAGTCTAACAATTTAATTGTTAACACAAACACGTGGAACAATATTTTACCAAATATCTGGGCACCCTACAGCCCAGTCAAGTTGACACATAAAGTTAACCATCACAAGATCTAAAATATCTAAAGGTTAAAGGATAAACAAAACTGAAGTGCCAAAAGTAGGCTTGAAAGACATGGCAACATATAAAACAAACAAATATTGCTAATATATAAAAATCATACTATATTAGGGTTTTCCAGAGAGACATTATCAATAGAAGATATGTTAATAATAGATAGCTTTAGAGATGATGTAGACAGATGGCATAGATTTCACATAGATTTATGGTAGGATTAACTAGGAGAATTGGCTCATGCAGTTATGGAAGCCAAGAAGTTCCAGGGTAAGTTGTCTGTAGGCTGGAGACCCTGGGATGCCAATAGTATGGCTCACTCTAAGTTCTAAAGCTTCAAAACCAAGGAAGCTAGTGGTGTAACTTGAAGGCAAAGGCCTGAGAACGCAGGGATTGGGAGCTTCTGCTTGTGTAAGTACTGGAGTCTCAAGGCCAGAAAGCCTGGAGTTCTGATGTTCAAGGGCAGGAGACAGAGGAGAGTGTCTCAGCTCCAGGAGAGTGAGAGAGAAAATCCTTTTCTCTCATTTTTTACTCTACTTGGGCACCCAGCTGATTGAATGGTGCCCACCACATTGAGGGTGGGTCTTCCTTACTCAATCCTCACTCATGCCAATTTCTTCTGGAAACACTCACAGACACATGAAGAAGTAATGCTTTACCAGTTTTTTAAGTATTCCTTAATCCAGTCAAACTGACCCATAAATGTAACTATCACATATGCTTTCAAAATAGGAAAAGTAGACAAATGAGCAAAAAATATTAATAGGAAATTCACAAAAGAAAAATATATGAATGGCCAGTAAATATTGGGCAGACAAGACTTAGTGTCACTTAGCTAAGAAGAAAATACACATTAAAACAAAGTGTTTGGAAAATTGGTGGTAGCTATAGTTTACAAAAATGTTAGTGAAATGGACAGTCTCATTGTCTACAAGAAACAACATTGTATTTCTTTGTATTTTTTTTTTTTTTACTTTTATTCTAGGTTCAGGGGTACATATTGCAGGATTCTTATATAGGTAAATTACGTGTCATGGGGGTCTGGTGTACAAATAATTTTGTCACCCGATAATATGCATTGTACCTGGTAGGTGTTTTTCCTGATCCTCTCCCTCCTTCTACCCTCCACCCCCAAGTGGGCCCTCAGTGTCTGTTGTTATCCTCCTAGTATCCATGTCTTCTCACTGTCTTGCTCCCACTTATAAGTGAGAACATGTGGTTTTCTGTTTTCTGTTCCCGTGTTAGTTTACTTAGGATAATGGCCTCCAGCTCTATCCATGTTGTTGCAAAGGACATGATCTCATTCCTTTTTATGGCTGTATAGTATTCCATGGTGTATGTGTACCACATTTTATTTGTCCAGTCTTCTGCTGATGGGCATTTAAGTTGATTCCATGTCTTTGCTATGTGAATAGTGCTGCAATGAACATAAGCGTTCAAGTATCTTTATGGTAGAACAACTTATATTTCCTTGAGTATATACCCCATAATGGGATTGCTGGGTTGAATGATAATTCTGTTTTAAGTTCTTTGAGAAATCACCACACTGCTTTCCACAGTGGCTGAACTAATTAGGAACTAGTATAAGCACCATTAGGAACTTGTTAGGAACTAGTATAATGGCCATTCTGACTGATGTGAGATGGTATCTCATTGTGGTTTTGATATGCATTACTCTAATGATTGGTAATGTTGAGCATTTTTAAAAATGTGCTTGTTTGGTCACATTTAATCTTCTTATGGAAAGTGTCTGTTCAGGTCCGTTGCCCATATTTTAGTGGGGTGGTTTTCTGCTTGTAAATTTGTTTAAGTTCCTTATAGATTCTGGATATTAGACCTTTGGTTGGATGCACAGTTTGGCAAATGTTTTCTCCCATTCTGTAGACTGTCTGTTTACTCTGCTGATAGTTTATTTTGCTGTGCAGAAGCTCTCTAGTTTAAAAATATCCCATCTGTCAATTTTTGCTTTTGTTGCGATTGCTTTTGGAGTCTTTGTTGTGAAATATTTGCCAGATTATATGTTGATAACAGTATTTTCTAGGTCATCTGCCAGGATTTTATAGTTTTAGGTTTTACATTTAAGTCTTTAATCTGTCTTTGAGTTGATTTCTGTATGTGGTGTAAGGTAGGGATCCAGTTTCATTCTTCCACACATAGAAACAACATTTTCATGAGATTTCTAGAAGAGCATTTGGTAATATGCATTAATATCTTCAAGATGAAAGTTCTAAAAATTTGTCTTAAAGAACTTAGTAAAGATGGACTGAAGTTATATACAACACTGTTAAATGAATGTGGCACTACAATAAAAGTAAGAAATTGAGAGGAAATATCCACCGATACAGGACTGGTTAACTTATAAATAAACTATGGTTCATCCAGATGATGGAATACTTATGCAGAAATTTATGAGATTAATGATGTGTAAGGATGTATACTATATATATGTATATAATCTCACTCTGTCACCCAGGTTCCCTCGACATCCCAGGCTCAGGTAGGTGATCCTCCCATCTCAGACTCCTGGGTAGCTGAGACTATAGGTGCACACCATCATGCCTGGCTAATTTTTTCTATCTTTTGTGGAGATGGGGTTTCACCATGTTGCCCAGGCTGGTGTCAAACTCCTGGGCTCAAGCAATCTGCCTGTCTCGACCTCCCATAGTGCTAGGATTACAGGCATGAGCCACTGTGCCCAGCCTATTCATAATGTATTAAGTAAAAATATAAATAAATAAAACAGGTCACAAAAAGCATGTCTAGTTCTATCATATATGTGTTGTGCATGGCATGCACACATGCAAGTGTGTGTTTGTGTGAAAGGCTAGTTGCCAAACCCACAACTGCATCTATGTATAGGTGATGGCATTACAGGTACTTTAATTCTTTTTTGTTTGCTTTGATAACTGTAAGGAACGCCTATTACCTGTTGGAATGTTTGCCATGTAAGAAATTTATAAAATAAACTGCCTTGTGATTTGATATACGTTACAGATACTTGATACTGCATATGAAATAGCCCACCTTTTCTCAGTTCCCATTTTATGTGTTAATATTACAAAACATCCACATTTGTGTTACTGTAGATGTTGGTCAAGTTATTAGTCGACATTTATTATGTGGGAACTGTGTACTTGACTATAAACAAAACATAAAGATCTGGAGGAAACTGAAGCAAGAAGCCCAGCAGAGCTGTGGTGCAGATGGCCCTTTGGCAGAAGCTCTACTAATGGGCTGAGATCAGTGGCATATTTACTGCATGGACTCCTAACAAATGGATTTGGGCAGTCTCGAGGGGCCTGTTAGGCTCAGTTGGCAAGCAGGAACAAGAGAGAAGAGTAGGTGGTGAGGGAACGTAAGGCCACTGCCTGCATCCCCTTAAGAAAACTGGAATCAAGACCCTCTACAAGGTGGAAGCTGGTACAAGCTGCTAAAAGGTTGACTACTTTATCTATCAAAGCAGCATTTTCTATTTTAGGCTGGACATTCATAAATACTAGGAACTACCTCAAAAATAGGAAGAGAAAAGGCTTTATAATTAACAAAGTTTATTTTCTAGCGGAATGCAATCCTATCTTAGTTCTAGAGTGTAGTCTATTTAGAGATTTCTTCTTGCAGGGCTGATGGGAAGTGCAGTAGTTGGAGACTAAAGCAAGAAATGAAGATTGAGGCCAGACGCGGTGGCTCACACCTGTAACCCCAGCACTTTGGGAGGCCAAGGCAGGCAGATCACCTGAGGTCAGGAGTTCGAGACCAGCCTGGCCAACGTGGTGAAACTGCGTCTCTACTAAAAATACAAAAAATTAACCAGGCATGGTGGCTCGGACCTGTTTTTCCAGCTACTTGGGAAGCTGAGACAGGAGAATCACTTGAACCGGGGAGGCGGAGGTTGCAGGCCAGTGCACTCCACCCTAGGCTACAGAGTGAGACTCCATTTCAAAAAAAAAGGAAGAAAGGAAGAAATGAAGATTGAAAGCTACTCTGGGTCCCACCCAACTGTGACACATAGGTATGTTCTTTTCTTTTCTTGTGTCCTGTAGAGACCTGTCCACCTTTTTCATGTCTCTCTCCAGGTCCCTTTTGCTCTTCACACACAGGAAAACCAACAAGATCCCTTGACTCTAGATCAGCGATTCACAGTGTGGTCTCTGGTCCAGCAGCAGCATCTGGAAACACACCGGAAATGTAGATTCTCAGGCCCCACCGACATTCCTAGACTTTCTGGGGGTGCAGCTCAGCAATACATATTTTAACAAACCCTCTGAATGATTCCGATGCACACTCACATTTGAGAACCACTGATCTAAATGATGTAACTTTCAAGGTTTCTGGGTAAAAGTAAAACAAGTAGTAAATCATAAAAATCTCAAAGTCATAATACATACCCCAAAATTCAATTAGCTTTTACAATATGTGCAGGCATTATTTTATTCCTTAATTCAATATTTTTCCAATAAGTATCATATTTAATAAAATTAAATTTTCTATTTATGTTTGTGTGTGTATATATATGTGTGTGTGTATATATGTGTGTGTGTGTATATATACACACACCATATAATTGAAACTACATATATGTGTATGGTATATATACAGTTGGCCCTTTAACAACATGAGGGTTGGGGCACTGACCTCCTGCGTAGTTGAAAATCCACACATAAATTTTGACTCCCCAAAAACTTAACTATTGATAGCCTACTGCTTGCCAGAAGTCTTACCAATAACATAAACAGTTAATCAGCACATATTTTGTATGTTATATGTATTAGACACTGTATTCTTACAAAAAGTAAGTTAGAGAAAAGAAAGTGTTAAGAAAATCTAAGAGAAAATGCGTATATAGCACTATACTATATTATTGATTCCACAAGTTTAGGTTGCCTGTTGACAAGATGAATTGTCTGTCTGAAACGGCAGAATCTACAGTCCGTATAAGGCAATTCAACTTTTTCTTGTGATGTCATGACTTTGCTTCTTGGGAGTACTCCAAGCATCACTAGTGGCACTTCGTGTTGGTTCCATGCTGTTATTCATGGTTTGCGATATCACACTAAACACAATGACAAATACAAGAGAACCCTGACAGATCACTTTGTACTGCAATATGCAATTTACTGGAGAGGTGAACTGCTCAGCGGAAATGAGGAGATGATGTGCGTTTTTTGGTCATTTGGCATTTTAAGCAGATACTCGCAACACTCGAGCTCACTGCAATAGCAACAAGAGGAGGCTACAGGATTATTACAGTACAGTATGTAGTATGGCTAGTTTTATGCAGTTATGATTTAATACTGTAACTTTACATTTCTCTTGACTGCAAATGGTGCCATAGGTGGTCTGTAAGTGTTTGTGTGCCTACGTTTTGATAAATTTTAAGTTATCTTATATTCATGTATATTTTATGGTCATAAATGATAAAATCGACTAGCATCTACTAGAATACTTTATGTATTCATGACACATCTAATGTTTTCTTAATTTTTTTCAATATTTCTAGGCTATTAGGTTTATCTGTGAGCTTTTTCAAATTGTTGCAAACCTCCAAAAATTTTTTCAAAATATTTATGGGAAAGAAATCCACAAGTAAGTGGACTCACACAGTTCAATCTGTGTTCAAGGGTCAACTGTATATATACTATATAGCATATAGAGAAAGAGTTGTATTTCTTAATGAAAGACTGCCTATAATATTGTCATCCATTCTAAGATTCCTTATTTGCTAAGATGGGGGACTTGGAGAGAAGGAAGATCAATAGGAAGACTCTCCTACTCTCCTAGAGTTATTTCACAACCATTTCTCCCTTCTCAAATTTCCTGTCCTCTCTTTCCTGTCCTCATTCAAGTGGTCACCTTCCTTATTTCCCTCAGAAATACTCACAGAATACTGTCGGAAGGGTTACGAGTCAACACTCACGTGCTCGAACCCACATGTCTATCAGCCAACCTTGGTGTGACTGGACCTCACACTCTGTTTGCCCTTCTGTGATGGATGAACTTGTGTTCTGAATCCCATCCTGTGACTCACCCCAGTGTGCCCTTTGTCCTGCATCATTTGTTAATCCCTTTCTATTAAGTCATTCGCATTAGCACACAAGCATGCTATATTCACCATCTTAAACAAACAAAAACACCTCCTTTTACCTCATATCCCCATATTCCTCTCCAGCTATTGCTCCACCTCTCCCCTCCCCACTTTGCAACAAAATTCTTCAGAGGAGTTATTTATACTACCGTCTTTACATTCCTTTCTTTACTTTCTCTTTTGAAGCCCCTCTAAGTCAGCTTTCACACCAATCACTCCACCAAAACTGTGTTTCTCTGGTCACCAATGACCTCCACATTCCAAATAACTTGGGTTTCTTTCCATCCTTAGATTACTTGATCACTCACATTTCACAGTTACTCACTCTCTGTGTCTTGAAATACATTTTTTTTTTTAACTTGGCTTCTCTGTATTCATCTTTCTCTGTTTTCCTTCTACTTTAGTCATTATTACTTTAGTCTTTCTTAATCTCTTTTGCTGGATCTTTCTCATCGTCCCCCTAACTTCCACATACTGAGCAACCCAGAATTAGTCCTCCATCATCTTCTCTTCTATCTACTATCAGGAAATGGCTTACAAAGTCAGTGCTGAGGCTTTGAGTACACAGATGAATACCAAATTTCTATCTTTAGCCTTGATCCTCTCTCTGATATAGGCTATGACCTTTGCAATATTTCTACTGGAATATCTAAAGGTTGTCAAAGTCTTCCAGTCAAGACTCTCAGGAACACACACTAAGGCCTAGCTAGCTGGTACCAGGACAGTTTTCTGATGTCAGGAGTTACTTTTCTTTCTTAAGGGCATCTCAGACTTGAAATATCCCATACACGAGTCATTATTTATCTCTCCCTCCTAATTCCCACTAAATCTGTGCCTTCCAAGTCTTTGTCACTCATAAATTAGAAAATAAATTATCATGGCTAAAGCGTTTTGTGAGTCCTCGGGCTTCCATCTAATCTATCAGCAATTCTGTTGACTCTACCTTCAAATTGTACCCCAATGCTAACCATGTGTGATGCCTGTCACCCTAGACCACACCACCATCATTTCTCCCTTAAACTAGTGCAAAGACCTCCTTGTTGGTGTCTCTGCTTTGACCCATGCACCCTTACAATCTTTTCCCCATACAGCAATCAGAGAGATTCCTATAAATTATAAACCAGATTGAAATTATAACCCAGATTGTCATTCCTTTACTTTAAACCTTCTAATGGTTTTTCTTTTCACTCACAACAGAAATCAAAGGCTACAGCCTACAAGCCTTATGGGATCTGTGTCCATGCCAACTCTCCGACCTCATTCTCTCTTTCCCCTTACTCAGCCTGCTGCAGTCCTGTCAGTCTCAAACATACCAAGGACATTCCCACTTCCAGAACTTTGCTGCACTCTTTGTTCCTAGGTTATTCTCCCACTTAACCACACAAGTCCTTCTCTCCTTGCATTTGGGTTTCTCCCATATGTCACCTTATTAGAATGGCTCTCCCTGATCACCCATCTGGTTATTCATTGTCCCTTTACCCTATTCTATTCATCATGGCTATTGTCACTACCTGATATTTTATTTATTGTTTACTCTCTGTCTCTTCCCACTGAATTGTTAGCTCCCCGAATTGGGACAACTTCTTCCATTGCTGTATCAAAGCATTGCCTGGCATAGAGTGGATGGGCAAAGAACATTTCTGAGTGAAAGTAGACATAGCTTAGTAAAAGGCCTAAATATCATAGGTCCTGACAGCCAGCCTTTCTTTGATGCACTAGAAAAATATAATGCAAAGTTTGGCAGCAACCTTGGGGACAAGACCCTCATGAACAAAGACAGTGAGCAGGAAAGGCAGCATGGGGCAGCAGGATGGAGCCAAGAGCTACAGTGCCACAGTATGGTGGGGCTTAATGGACAGTGAGGACACAGGCTTTGGGTGCCCATTCTCCAATGGCCAGCTGAACAGTCTTGGACGAAGTAGCCATAGTCTCCCTGGCCCTCAGTGTCCTCATCAGTAAGATATGGTTTAAATAATTATTAAGACACTGGATATTCTGATCATAAAAATATTATATCTAACATTTTTGCATATCATTTAATTAGTGAAACTATGATCTTCATTTTCACTTTTCTTTACAGTTTTCCACTTTGTTTCCACCCCCTCTCACTCTCTCTCCCTTCTCATCTCCTATAAATGTGCTGTTGCCACCCATGGTACCAAGATTACCTACCACAAGCATCAGACTCCTGGTTGGTTAGTCATTTTAAAGCACTTTTTTTGCCAACACGCCCAATCTAACATGACTGCAGGCTGTTAATTCTGTCTTAAAATCCCACTCTGCTTGCCATGCCTCTGCCTTTCCCACCTCACACCTGAATTGTGGTTATCTCCCTAGAATCATCTCCAACTTCCTCCCAGATCATCTCCATTCACTCAAATGCAACAGGCATAGCTCTTCAACAGGAAGAGTTTTCATTACCTCAGTCTTTGGTCACCCCCTTGGGTCATAGCCAGTCTTTTCAACCTAATTAATGACTAGTTCCTCCCTTTCATGCTATCCCTGCTCAGCATCCCTTACTCTGTCTCCTCTCCAGCCATCTCCAGTGAGTTTGGAAATACTTTGCAATCTCTAGTGGGTTGTTCTGGGGCTCACCTCTGTGCCTTTGTGCATATTAGTTTCTCACCTCCTTTGGAATTTAAAATAAAAATAGCCAATTCTTTTAGGAAGCTTTTGATTCGCTTCACCTACTTCTTATCATAGATGAGCAGAACAGCAGGACATCTGAGTTGGAAGCAGATTCCTCTATGCTGTGTTGTCATGGAGATGGCTGGTCTCTGCTGCTGCATCATCCTAAGGCAAGGGATCTTTGCTGAGGCTGATAACACCATGCCGGAGCCCCGTCTCCCTTATAAGCTCCTAATACTGCTGCAACCCTCTCCATGCTCCTTTCTCTAGAAGCCCTCTGCATGCTCCTTCCTCTGCAAGCCCTGCAAGCCCCTAACATGGCAGCATCCCTCCTCCATGCTTCCTCCTCTGCAAGTCCTGTGAGTTTTCAGCTGAGTTTAGGCTTTTGGAAACACAAACCAGAAAGTGATCTGTCTTCCACTCTGCCACAGGGCCAACCCCTGAGCTGGCTATCTGCGTAAGCCACAGGAGAAGAGAAGATAAAACTCAAAATATTATCTAACACCAATAATATGAGGCAGCTTTTGCTGAAACACATACCTGTGTGATAGCTGATAATATAAAATTTTCCCCTAAGGTATTGAAGGTGGATTCGCCATGGAAGGTTTATTTTATTCCACTTAGATAGACAGAGTCCAGCTCCCATAAATCTTATATGACATAGGAAACTGACCCATTTGTACTTGGTCTGAGTTCTTAGACTTTGGAAAGACATGTAACATCTCCCAGGATAAGCTGAAGAATATATGTAAGAATTAATTTGTCATGATCTCTATATTTCTGACATGAAGATTAAAAAATAGAGTGAGCATTTGAGACACCTGAAGGTTAAACTTTACCCTTCAAATTCACAGGAAACTTGTCTTAAAATAAGTGATAATTGTGCCTGGGAAACTATATAGTCGGAGGGCAGGCACTGGTGTGTGAAAACAAAGTAGAAGAAGAAAAGTTTATCCAGAAAGTAGGCTGGATTGCAGCCTTTTGTAGTATGCAAAAGGTCCACAACTAGAATGAAGTGGAAAAGTATGTACTTTATCTTTTCCTAATTCTGAAAATATTTTAAGTGCTTTTATGTTCCTGTTTCTGTGTACTTTGTAAAACCAAAAATAGATTGCTTCTTTATGGTAATCTCATCTGTGAAACAGCTTTAGGAAGACCCTTACAAGTTCTACAGCTATTACTTTTTCAACACATAAATGATCGGCAGACTGATTCATAGATTCATTCCTTCTTCTTTGACCCTACAAAGGTTTATTGCTGCTAATTTTTTAAAACATGGTTTGAATCCTTTGTCTCTCTGTCTGAATTTTTACTTTGGACTGAGTCAAGTTTCTTTTCAGGCTATTTGAATACATTTTGGTAAAGGAAGACTGCTCATTAAGGGCAGCAGACACACTGGTTTCTTTTGGTATTGTTTTTATTTGTGCTTTTCTCCTGGAGTGTGGAAACCATGAAAGGAGTGTAAGATCACAGAATTTTAAAGCAGAAAGAAATATCCTAATCCATAGCTTTTTTCTTTTTTTCAAATACTGACACTAAGGCCCACGGTAGATAATTGATTGCAAGTTAAACATCCTGTTAATGATAAAATTGGGAATAGGAAGTAGATTATCTCTATTCTAGTCTTTTTGGAAAATTCCCCAGGATGAATGTTTATCTTGTTTACTATCTTATCTCCAGGGCCTAGAAATGAGCATGTATAGGACACAAGAGATATGTCATAAATATTTGCTGAATGAATGAATGTCCAAACCAGGATGAAGCTACCAATGACTGTAGAAATGATCTAGAAAAACATCCCTGGGGTGGCTGGCAAGATGACTGAATAGGGACAGCTCTAGTCTGCAGCTCCAGGCAAGATCAATGCAGAAGGCGGGTGATTTCTGTGTTTCCAACTGAGGTACTCAGCTCATCTCCTTGTTACTGGTTAGACAGTGGGTGCAGCCCATGGAGGCGAGCCAAAGCAGGGTGGGGCGTCACCTCACCCAGGAAGCACAAGGGGTTGGGGAACTCCCTTCCCTAGCCAAGAGAAGCCCTGAGGGACTGTGCCATGAGGAACGGTGCACTCTGGTCCAGATACTACTCTTTTCCCACAGTCTTTGCAACCCACAGACCAGGAGATTCTCTCAGGTGGCTACACCACCAGGGCCCTGGGTTTCAACACAAAACTGGGTAACCATTTGAGCAGACACTGAGCTAGATGCAGGAGTTTTTTTTCATACACCTGTGGTGCATGGAATGCCAGTGAGAGAGCATCATTCACTCCCCTGGAAAGGGGACTGAATCCAGGGAGCCAAATGGTCTAGTTCAGCAGATCACATCCCCATGGAGCCCAGCAAGCTGAGATCCACTGGTCTGAAATTCTCGCTACCAGCACAGCAGTCTGAATGTGACCTGGAATGCTCCATCTTGGTGGGGGGAGTGGCGTCTGCCATTACTGAAGCTTGAGTAAGTGGTTTTCCCCTCACAGTGTAAACAAAGCCACCAGGAAGTTCGGACTGAGCTGAGCCCACCGAAGCTCGGCAAAGTCTCTGTAGCCAAACTGCCTCTCTAGGTTCCTCCTCTTTTGGCAGGGCATCTCTGAAAGAAAGGCAGCAGCCCCATCAGGGGCTTAGAGATAAAACTCCCATCTCCCTGCAACAGAGCACCTGGGGGAAGGGGTGGCTGTGGGCACAGCTTCAGCAGACTTAAACGTTCCTTTCTACTGGCTCTGAAGAGAGCAGCAGATCTATCAGCGGATCGCAACCCTCGAGCTCTGCTAAGGGACAGAGTGGGTCCTTGACCCTGTGCCTCCTGACTGTGAGACACCTCCCAGCAGGGATCGACAGATACCTCATACAGGAGAGCTCCAACTGGCATCTGACAGGTGTCCCTCTGTGATGAAGCTTCCAGAGAAAGGAATACGCAGCAATCTTTGCTGTTCTGGAGCCTCTGCTCGTGATACCGATGCAAACAGGATCTGGAGTGGAACTCCTGCAAACTCCAGCAGACCTGCAGCAGAGGGGCCTGACTGTTAGAAGAAAAACTAACAAACAGAAAAGAATAGGATCAACATCAACAAAAAGGACGTCTACACAGAAACCCCATCTGAAGGTGACCAGCATAAAAGACCAAAGGTAGATAAACCACAAAATGAGAAAAAAACAGTGCAGAAAGACTGAAAATTCCAAAAACCAGAACACCTCTTCTCCTCCAAAGGATCATAGTTCCATACCAGAAAAGGAACAAAACTGGATGGAGAATGAGTTTGACGAATTGATAGGCTTCAGAAGGTAGGTAATAACAAAATCCTCCGAGCTAAAGGAGCACATTCTAACCCAATGCAAGGAAGCTAAGAACCTTGAGAAAAGGTTAGAGGAATTGCTAACTGGAATTACCAGTTTAGAGAAGAACATAAATGACCTGATGGAGCTGAAAAACTCAGCATGAGAACTTTGTGAAGCATACACAAGTATCAATAGTCAAATTGATCAAGTGGAAGAAAGTATATCAGAAATTGAAGATCAGTTTACTGAAATAAAGCATGAAGGCAAGATTAGAGAAAAAAGAATATAAAGGAATGAACAAAAAGCCTTCAAGAAATATGGGACTATGTGAAAAGACCAAACCTATGTTTGATTGCTGTACGTGAAAGTGACAGGGAGAATGGAACCAAGTTGGAAAACACTCTTTAGGATTTATCCAGGAGAACTTCCACAAACTAACAAGACAGGCCAACATTCAAATTCAGGAAATACCAAGAACACCACAAAGATACTCAAGAAGAGCAACCCTAAGACACAGTTTCACCAAGGTTGAAATGAAGGAAAAAATGTTAAGGGCAGCCAGAGAGAAAGGTTGGGTTACCCACAAAGGGAAGCCTATCAGACTAACAGCGGATCTCCTGGCAGATATTGTACAAGTCAGAAAAGAGTGGGGGCCAATATTCAACATTCTTAAAGAAAAGAATTTTCAAGCCAGAATTTCATATAGAGTTAAACTAAGCTTCATAAGCGAATTAGAAATAAAATCCTTTACAGACAAGAAAATGCTGAGAGATTTTGTCACCACCAGGCCTGCCTTACAAGAGCTCCTGAAGGAAGCACTACATACGAAAAGGAAAAACCAGTACCAGCCACAGAAAAGTATGCCAAATTGTAAAGACCATCAACACTATGAAGAAACTGCATCAACTAACAGGCAAAAACTCCAGCTAGAATCATAATGACATGATCAAAATCACACATAACAATATTAAACTTAAATGTAAATGGGCTGAATGCCCCAATTAAAAGATACAGACTGGCAAATTGGATAAAGAGTCAAGAACCATTGGTGTGCTGTATTCAGGAGACCCATCTCACATGCAAAGACACATATAGGCTCAAATTAAAGGGATGGAGGAATATTTACCAAGCAAATGGAAAGCAAAAAAAGTAGGGGTTGCAATCCTAGTCTTTGATAAAAGAGACTTTAAACCAACAAAGAACAAAAAAGACAAAGAAGGGCATTACATAATGGTAAAGGGATCAATGCAACAAGAAGAGTTAACTATCCTAAATATATATGCACCCAACACAGGAGTACCCAGATTCATAAAGGAAGTTCTTAAAGACCTACAAAGAGACTTAGACTCCCACACAATAATAATGGGAGATTTTAACACCCCACTGTCAATATTAGAGAGATCAACAAGACAGAAAATTAACAAGGATATTCAGGACTTGAACTCAGCTCTGAACCAAGTGGACCTAATAGACATCTACAGAACTCTCCACCCCAAATAGACAGAATATACATTCTTCTCAGCATCACATCACACTTATTCTAAAATTGACCACTTAACAGGAAGTAAAAGACTCCTCAGCAAATACAAAAGAATGGAAATCATAACAAACAATCTCTCTGACCACAGTTCAATCAAATTACAACTCAGGATTAAGAAACTCACTCAAAACTGCACAACTACATGAAAACTGAACAATCTGCTCCTGAATGACTACTGGGTAAATAACGAAATTAAGGTGGAAATAAAGAAGTTCTTTGAAACCAATGAGAACAAAGACACAACGTGCCAGAATCTCTGGGGCACAGCTAAAGCAGTGTTTAGAGGGAAATTTGTAGCACTAAATGCCCATGAGAGAAAGCAGAAAAGATCTAAAATTGACACCCTAACATCACAATTAAAAGAACTAGAGAAGCAATAGCAAACAAATTCAAAAGCTAACAGAAGACAAGAAATAACTAAGATCAGAACAGAACTGAAGGAGGCAGAGACATGAAAAGCCCTTCAAAAAAATCACTGAATCCAGGAGCTGGTTGTTTGAAAAGATTAACAAAATAGACAGACCGCTAGCCAGACTAAAAAAGAAGAAAAGAGAGAAGAGTCAAATAGGCACTATAAAAAATGATAAAAGGGCTATCACCCCTTATCCCACAGAAATACAAATTACCATCAGAGAATACTAAAAACACCTCTACACAAATAAACTGGAAAATCTAGAAGAAATTCATAAATTCCTGGACACATACACCCTCCCAAGACTAAACCAGGAAGAAGTTGAATCCCTGAATAGACCAATAACAAGTTCTGAAATTGAGGCAGTAATTAATAGCCTACTAACCAAAAATAAAGCCCAGGACCAGACAGATTCACAGCTGAATTCTACCAGAGGTACAGAGAGGAGCTGTTACCATTCCTTTTGAAACCATTCCAAACAATAGAAAAAGATTCCTCCTTACTCATTTTATGAGGCCAGCATCATCCTGATGCCAAAACCTGGCAGAGGCACAACAAAAAAATTTCAGGCCAATATCCCTGATGAACATCGATATTGTTCATCACATTTTTTTATTGCAAAAATCTTCAATAAAATACTGGCAAACCGAACCCAGCAACACATCAAAAAGCTTATCCAACACGATCAAGTCAGCTTCATCCCTGAGATGCAAAGCTCATTTAAAATACACAAATCAATAAAAGTAATCCATCGCATAAACAGAACCAGTGACCAAAACCACATAATTATCTCAATAGATGCAGAAAAGGCCTTCGATATATTCAACACCTCCTCATGCTAAAAACCCTCAATAAACTAGGTATTGATGGAACGTGTCTCAAAATAATAACAGCTATTTATGACAAATCCACAGCCAATATCATACTGAATGGGCAAAACCTGGAAGCATTCCCTTTGAAAACTGGCACAAGACAAGGATGCCCTCTCTCACTACTCCTATTCAACACAATATTGGAAGTTCTTGCCAGGGCAATCAGGCAATAGAAAGCAAAAAAGGGTATTCAAATAGGAAGATAGAGAGTCAATTTGTCCCTGTTTGCAGATGACATGATTGTATATTTAGAAAACCCCATTGTCTCCGCCTAAAATCTCCTTAACCTGATAAGCAACTTCAGCAAGGTTTCAAGATACAAAATCAATGTGCAAAAATCACAAGCATTCCTATACACCAGTAACAGACAAACAGAAAGCCAAATCATGAGTGAACTCTCATTCACAATTGCTACAAAGAGAATAAAATACCTAGGAACACAACTTACAAGGGACATGAAGGACCTATTCAAGAGGAACTACAAACCACTGCTCAAGGAAATAAGGGAGGACACAAACAAAACATTTCATGATCATGGACAGGAAGAACCAATATCGTGAAAATGGCCATACTGCCCAAAGTAATTTATAGGTTCAGTGCTATCCCCATCAAGCTACCATTGACTTTCTTCACAGAATCAGAAAAAAACTACTTTAAATTTCATGTGGAACCAAAAATGACCCTGTATAACCAATCCTAAGCAAAAAGAACAAAGCTGGAGGCATCACGCTACCTGGCTTCAAACTATACTACACAGCTACAGTAACCAAAACAGCATGGTACTTGTACGAAAACAGAGATATAGACCAATGAAATGGAACAGAGGCCTCAGAAATAACACCACACATCTACAACCATCTGATCTTTGATAAATCTGACAAAAGTAAGCAATGGGGAAAGGATTCCTTATTTAATAAATGGTGTTGGGAAAACTGTCAAACCATATGCAGAAAACTGAAAGTGGTCCCCTTCCTTACACCTTATACAAAAATTAACCGAAGATGGATCAAAGACTTAAACGTAAGACCTAAAACCATAAAAACCCTGGAAGAAAATCTAGGCAATACCGTTCAGGACATAGGCATGGGCAAATACTTCATGACTAAAGCACTGAAAGCAATGGCAACAAAAGTCAAAATTGACAAATGGGATCTAATTAAACTAAAGAGCTTCTGCACAGCAAAAGAAACTATCATCAGAGTGAACAGGCAGCCAACAGAATGGGAGAAAATTTTTGCAATCTATCCATCTGACAAAGGGCTAATATCCAGAATCTACAAAGAACTTAAATGTACAACAAAAAAATTAACAACCCCATCAAAATTGTGTGAAGGATATGAACAGACACTTCTCAAAAGAAAGCATTTATACGGCCAACAAATAAATGAAAAAAAGCTCATCATAATTGGTCATTAGAGAAATGCAAATCAAAACCATAATGAGCTACCATATCACACCAGTTAGAATGGCGATCATTGAAAAGTCAGGAAATAACAGATGCTGGAGAGGATGTGAAGAAATAGGAATGCTTTTACACTGTTGGTGGGAGTGGAAATTAGTTCAACCATTGTAGAAGACAGTGTGGCGATTCCTCAAGGATCTAGAGCCAGAAATACCATTTGACCCAGCAATCCCATTGCTGGGTATATACCCAAAGGATTATAAATCATTCTATTTTATAGACACATGCACACGTATGTTTATTGCAGCATTGTTCACAATAGCAAAGACTTGGTACCAACCCAAATGCCCATCAATGATAGACCAGATAAAGAAAATGTGGCACATATACACCTTGAAATACTATGCAGTCATAAAAAAGAATGAGTTCATGTCCTTTGCAGGGACATGAATGAAGCTGGAAACCATCATTTTCAGCAAACTAACACAGGAACAGAAAACCAAACGCCACATGTTATCACTCAAAAGTGGGAGTTGAACAATGAGAAGACATGGAAAAAGGGAGGAGAACATCACACACTGGGGTCTGTGGGGCACTGGAATGCTGAAGGAGGGATAGTAGTAGGAGAAATACCTAATGCAGATGACAGGTTGATGGGTGCAGCAAACCGCCACGGCATGTGTATACCTCAGTGACAAACCTGCACGTTCTGCACATGTGTCACAGAATTTAAAACGTAATAAAAAAATTAAAAAGGAAGAAAAGCATCCCTACTCAAAAAAGGAAAAGAAAATCCTATGAATTTGTTATGGTCCCAGGTTCATTTCTGGTTAAACATTATATCCAACGTGGTGAAGCACTGGGAGCTCTATATCAGCTCTCTAAAACATGGTCTGTTAATACAAAATAAAGGTAGTTCTAGATTCTGAAGTTTCTCAGACTCTCGTAAATATCTCAATTAATCAACAAGGGGAACTTAAGAGTGATGCAAATTCCTTATGTTTAGTAGATTCCATCTGTATCCTTAAGAGTGTCTCCGGGAAGACCCCAGTGACTGGCACTTGTAGGCTATAGGTCTACACTGCTCCTGGTTCCCATTTTTTATGACAAATGACCCAGTGTAGGATCCCTACTTCAGAAACTTCAAGTCCTTTCAGTAGACAAAGCATATAGTTATAGGACTAATTATCAGGATCCTGAAGAGTTTCTTTGTTTTTAGACTGAGTCTCACTTTGTCACCCAGGCTGGAGTGCAATGGCATGATCATGGATCACTGCAGCCTCAACCTCCTGGGCTCAAGCAATCCTTCTTCCTCAGCCTCCCAAGTAGGTGGAACCACAAATGTGTACCACCATGCCTGATTAACTTGTTTTATTTTTTGTATAAATGGAGTCTTACTATGTTTCCTAAGCTGGTCTTGAACTCCTGAGCTCCAGTGACCCTCCTGCCTCAGCCTCCTAAAGTGCTGCAATGACAGGTGTGAGCCACCATGCCTGGCCAGGAGCCTGAAGACTTTCTTATGTCTATATACTCACATAAATAATGCATAAATAATGAGTATAACAACCCAAACTCAATATTAAGACTTTAAACAGTCGTCCCCCTTCCAAGTTAAAGGCTACAGTTTTGTTCAAATATGGATCTGAGTCCATCTGAGCATTATTCTCAGGAGGAAAACCATTTTCCTCCACAGAGGCCACAAGACCATGGCTGAAGGAGATAGTGTATGCCTCAGTGGCTCCTGCACCGTCATCAGATGTCGATGAATCTCTACCTATTGTATATGATGAACAAGAAAGAAGAAATTCTCATTACAGACATGCTTTCCCTAGTGTGAAGAAGAAAGGATGTTAAATGCTATATAGCAAAGTTACATTAGGAGGAGTCAGCCTATGTTCACCCCTTATACCCATCCTGTGTGCCAGAATGAGAACTGTTCAACATTTCTAAAGCAAGAGAAGACATTTGAGGAAACCCTGCCTATTCTGTTTCAAGTTCACACAGTATCACACTGTTTCACACAGCTACCTGTTGCAAACTCTGATAGTAGCATTTCTACAGTTCATTTTAACAGGGATAATGATTATTTGCCAATGCAAAGCAGGAGTTGCTGTCTAAGTTAAATTTTAAATCAGAGCAGAGGGCACACAAAATGAATTCATCTGGGAATTGTAAAAGAAAAACATTAATTTGTGCTGACATTGCAGGGAAAGATTTTTTCTCGAAGAACCAAACTTTGAAGAATATTCAAAAAAGCATTGAGTGAAGCAAGCATTATAGATGGAGAGAAAAGAAGCCATACACAAGAATAAACATGCCTCCATGAAAGGTGGAATTATCTCACCTCGTTCCACTTTCTCAGCAGTTGGGACACATGCCACCTTTAGTATGAGTGCAAATAATCAGCACTTCATCCTTGTCCTTTCATATTCAAACATATTTATGCATTATTCATATTTTAAACAGTTAGGTAGAAGGTGCTCTAATTTGCTTTCTACTTTTCTTTTCTCCCATAGCCCTTGATCGTCATGTCCTGTACACACAGTGAGAGCCCAGTAAATACCACTGGTCCACTGAAGTCCCTTGAATCCTTTTTAAGTTATTGGAGATGCACAACCAGAACCTTTCTGGTCCCAGAATTATAAAACAGTGAGACCTCAGCCATGCCTCTCCAGCACAGAGCTTGTCTCCTAAGCAGGGCATATGCTTTTGTGATTTTTTTTTTTCTTTTGGTGCTTGTTTCTGTGAGGTTGCTTAACCTCTCTGCATCCCCATTTCATCATTATTAAAATGCAAATGATGATGACAATAATATCTGCCTAGCGAGCTTATTGCTGTTTAGAGAATAAAATGTAGATACAGGTATAGATATATGAGATCAATAAAAGTAGATATCCTTTCCTCTTTCCATTTCTACACTATAATTCAGAGTCCTACAAGGATTGACCAGCACCAAGGTGACAGAAAAATAGATCAAGAAGTGCAGTGAAAATCTCATTAGTATCAAGATCAGGTCTTACTAACTCTTAGATATAGCAGGTAAACATGCACGCTTATGTAGATGTAAGAGTTCAAGCAAAAATAGTGCAACACTTGGGACTTGGAGGAGACAAGATCTCAGTGCAGGGCTGCCCAGGAAATACCAGTTCATTTACACACTAGCTCCTCATCCTCAGTTTAAAAATCTTGGGAGCAGCTGTGTGTTTTCTCGTTGTGTCCAAAACTCTGTCCAACTCCCTCTTGACCCATTGTGCAGTTTGGCAGTTTGCTTCACATTCTGGTCATACCTTTTTTTTTTTTTCTTTTTTTTCAGAGAGTGCCTGCCTGTGGAGACCTCAGGCACATCCCACTCCAGTGCTACCCAGGGGGACTTCCATTGACTCCTTTGCCCAGCTCCCATTCATAGACTTTTCTTTTGGCATTCTCCTGACTCACCAAGGGACTCTTCACCTCTTTTCTGTCATTAGAAATAGAAGCAATTGTGTTTATCCACATTTTTCCTTTATGTTTTTGTTCCTGTACACTTATTTAATAAGTGCAGTGCTCTTTTACTCCTTAAACTCATCTATGATTTTCCATATTTTAGAAAGTGGAATGAGCAGTTTTGCTTCAGAGATTGAATCTGAGAAATGGCTATTTTTTAAAAAATAGGAACAGTCTGGGGAAAATCCTTCTTTTGCATTTTATGCCAGAATCCTTTCTATTCTTACTAATTTTCTAACTGGTGGTAAGATGAAAAAAAAAAAAAAAAACTGTTCATTTTACCCTTCTCCTGTGTGGTTGCAATGGATACTTCTATTCGATTACAAACACAATAATGAAAAAGACAACGATCGGCTTCCACTCTAACATATAGAACTAGGGAACTGAACTGGTTCCGATTCATATATTTTAAGAGTTCATTTGCAAACCAGTATAGTAATCAAAGGCTCCTTCCAAGAGAACTGAATAAAGATGGAGTCATGCACCAGAAAATATACTGATTGCCCACTTGGAAATTGACAAATTAACTATGATGATGAACAAAATTAATGTAGGAATCTAGCTCTATAACTTGCATGGGAAGTACATAGATGTGTGTGTATCTATGAGTGCATGTGTGTGTGTGTGATTATATCTTTTCATTCTCAGATATGGAATTACTATGTGCACCAAGAGCTAGAAAGATCACTGTTTGTACAATGGTTTGTTCATATTCATTTGCTTTCAAACCACTTTCACATTTATAACGCCTTCCTGAGTGTGCCTCTCTTATCAAGTCATTAAGCAGCTCTATTCAAATATTCAAGTTTGCTCACACCTCTCAAAACTAAAATCTGGACCCCCTATTCCCTACAAGGTAAAATTAAAAGTCCTTAACCTGTCATATAAAAAGAAAACTGAAAATCCTCATGATATAGAATCTGCTTCTCTCTCAAAGCTCATGTTGCAGAGACAGTTTTTAATCTGATATTCATGCTCAACTGTTATTCTCCTTTACCACTCTGAAATAGAACGTGAAAAGCTAAACTGTCACTTCCCCAACCTCCCTTTGGATTAGGGGCTGCCATGTGATACAATGCTGGCCGAAGAGAGACTTACAAGCAGAATCAGTGAAGGCACTTCTAAAAAAGGCTTTTGTTATCCTTAGGAAAGGGAAAAAGATATGTTAGTGCCTTCCACTTCCCCTCTTCCTCCTTTTTCCTGACTTAAAAATAAAGATAAGATGTCTAGAGCTACAGCAGCTATTCTGTGACCATGAAGAAAGGGCATTAGAATTGCAGAGACACTGGCCCTGATAGTTGATCTACTGAAATAAAACTTCCTGACTATATTACAAAAATGAACCCTTGTCTGTTTGGTTAATTTGGGTTCTCTGTTATTGTTGCAGAATGGCAGCCTAACTGACATTCTCATCTTCCACCATTCTTATTTCCATCAAAATTTATGTTCCAACAATATTTTGTCCAAATTACTCTTTCAATAATTCTTCTTGAAACATCTCAATCCCAAAATTGTTATTAATAATTATTAATTTTCCCCTTCTCTGGGTTTTCTCTTTATTTTGAAGATACTTTCATTATTGAACTTCTCACATAGGATTATCATTTATTTATGTGCTTGGGGTTATAAATAGTCACTAAATAAAATATCGTTGGTGCTATGGAATCATTATCTATGTACAGTGTTGGAATCCTGGGAGGACACCAACATTAAGAGCATAAAAGGTTGGCTTGTAGGATTGTACTGCGTGGATACCACTTGACCAAACCATCATTCATATGCTATTGCATCCTCTGACACTCCATTACTAGGGACACATCTTGCTCAGAAATACTTGTGTCATTTCTTGTGACTAACTGGAAAATACAATGTTCCTTACTGACTAAACCTTTTGCAAGGGAGATGAAAAGATGCCGTGCTGTTTCTCTCCTTGACACCTAGGCAGATGTTCTTTACTTCTTTTCCTGGGAATGCTTGTTCCCTCTAGTCTGTCTACAGAACATCCTTTAAGTCCCAGGTCAAGGAATACCTTCACAGAGAACTCTTCATTTCCATTCACACTCCAGAATTTATTGTTCTTTCATTCAATCACAGTATTTTACATGTGCCTCTATCATGTTATGCTGTATTTATTTATTTACATATCTGTCTTTTCTAAATATGGTAAGCTCCTGGGTGCAAGGGTTCATGTTTGATATTCAAGGTTTAAGTATCTGAAAAATTATCTCTCACAAATACTTGTTTAATGAAGCAATGGCATTCACTTTATCAACTTACCAACACTCTTCAAAGTAAAAGGTAAGAGAAAGGTCACATACCTTGGGATATTTTAGAGGTTCTAAATTTCGTGGATTCCATCAGTTGGTGTATAGAATTTAAGAATAAAAGACTGAAGTACAATTTGTAAAAATAAAACACTATAAATCACTTTGGAGAGGCAATGAATTGTAACGGGGGTTTAGTTTATCAATTAACAGCTCAGGTAATCGCAGATGGGCACATTCTGTGAAAGTGTATTTTGTTGAAATTAATCTGTACTCTCGTCTTGTGTATTTTTTCCTTTCTTTGCATTAAACGAAATTTGTACTTGTATTATGCCCTTTGACCAGAGTCTTCAATACCACCCACGAACTATTTAGGCAGTGCCTCAGGAGAATGAGCTCTTTTGCATGAAAAACATCAAGATGTAGGACATATACTCCATAAAGTTTCTATAGGTCATCACTGTGCAACTCAGTCATGAGATTTTTTTCCAGTTGGATATTATTAATTGTTGCAATTATTATTATTGAAATAGTCCCAAAAGATTGCAATGTGATTAGGACCAAAAGAACACACATTGTAGCAAATATATTGGCTGCTTATGAATAAAGTGCTATTCCACAGCCAGCTTTCTGTTGCAAACCATGTTATGTAAAAAAAACACAAGCTCCCCAAAACGGACATGGGCCTTCACTATCTTTTTGGATTAAATTATAGCATCTTTCAAAGGACTTTTTGGTATGTGTGCTACTCTATTTTCATTATGAAAAAAAAATTTGGATATGGGCTTTGGATAAAATTATGGCCTCATCAAGGCACAAATAAATTACATATGCCCCATTAAAACTTGTCAGTTTAATTCAGATAACATTTATTTATTATTAGTGTTTTAAAGGTTTATAGTTATTTTCCAGATTATTTCACTGCACTTTACTTACCCTCATTTAAAATTCTTTTTGTATGGTGAACTGTATAGTTTAATTTTTATTTCCATTATTTTCCTACTGAAAGTTAAATTTTAAAAATGCTGTTATTTTCCATTTGTCTCATAGGTGTCTATCACACACTAGGCAATATGATTTTCTTAGAATCCCCAATGGGCTCTATGCTACTTATTTGCATGTACTGTGTCGACATATGAATCTTGAAGGAAATAAATTTACTTTATGAAATGCATTTATTATGTGGCACTGTGTCCTATACCAAAACAATTCAAATAAAGGGTAAACAAAGGACTGTCTTCCAACAATTCTAACACTTTAAAAAAAAAAAGTTTTTTTCTTTTTTGTTTTTTTCAAGATAGGGTCTTGCTTTGTCATCCAGCCTGGAGTGCAGTGGCCTGATCATGACTCACTATAGCCTCCACCTCCCCAGACTCAGGTGATCTTCCAGAGTATCGCCTGATACTCAATTTAGCCTCCAGAGTAGCAGAGTAGAGGTGTGCACCACCATCCCAGCTAATTTCATACTTTTTGTAAAGATGAGTTTTGCCATATTGCCCAGGCTGGTCTCAAACTCCTGAGCTCAAGTGACCTACCTGCCTCTGCCTCCCAAAGTGCTGAGATTACAGGCATGAGCCACCACACCAAGTCTTCTTAATATTTTTATACACTAGAAAAGTACTTTTGGTTTTATCTCACATGATTTAGCTGTAGAGATGAGTTTATTTGATGTATGAATTTTTCTATTTGTCTCAATAGGTTACAGATATATAAAAGCCATTTATTGGTCAAAAGTTACTGAAAGTGATAGGTGTTTCCAAATGTAACAACATGCTATAAGGTAAGAAGCAAAGGATTTGGAGGCAGGCAGATGTTAATTTCAATATTGAATCTGCAATTTACCAGCTATATGAGTCACAGTTTCCTCATCTACTAGGTGGGGTTCCCAATAAATACCTTGAAAGATTGTTGCAAGGTGTATTAGTCAGCGTTCTCTAGAAGGACTGAACTAATATAATAAATATATATAATAGGATATAATATATATATCGGTATATATGAGTATCATATATATCGGTATATATGAGATGTGTGTGTGTATATATATATGTGCATATATATATATATATATATATATATATATATATATATATGGGAGTTTATTAAGTAGTATGAACTCACACAATTGCAAGGTACCACAATAGGCTATCTGCAAGCTAAGGAGCAAGGAAGCCAGTTTGAGTCCCAACGCTGAAGAAAGTGAAGTCCAATGTTCAAGGGCAGGAAGCATCCAGCATGGGAGAAACATGTAGGCAGGGAGACTAAGTCAGTCTAGTCTTTTCACATTTTTCTACCTGCTTTATATTCTGGCCACACTGGCAGCTGATTAGATGGTGCCCACCCAGATTAAGGGTGGGTCTGCCTTCCCCAGCCCACTGATGTAAATGTTACTCTCCTTTGGCAACACCCTCACAGACACACCCAGGAATAATACTTTGCATCCTTCAATCCAATCAAGTTGACACTTAGTATTAACCATCACACAAGGATTAAGTAATATATGTATGAAAAATTGAGAGCCTGTAGTGGCTTGGGACCTGATTATAAGACTAATGAGAACAATAAAGATAGCTTGACAATGGTGATCATATAGATAAATATGAATTGAGTTTTACTTTTCCTTCAGAATTTTACTGCTTTAAGTGAGCATGGCCACTATCTAATATGCTTTCAAATCAATCTAATTTGGTACCAAAAATGATGATAATGATGATGAGGTATTGGTGAAGATGGTGTGCTGTAATGTTGATAAGAAAGATGATAAGATGATGCTGCGGTGTGAACAGTTTGTTTTGTTGAGGGTTTAGTGTGATTAGGGTGAGTGTGATGATGTTTGGTGTGATGATGGTGTGGTGTGGTGCGACGACGTAGTGTGATAATGTTGTCAGGAGGCGATGGTGTAATGTGTCAATAGTACGGGGTGATGATGTTATAGTGTGATGACAGTGTAATTCTTTTTTTCTGACTGATACAGATTTTCATATGAGGAGTGCTTCTCCTCATATGAAAGAATCTTAAGGATGAATTTTTTGAATTGGCTGTCTAATGTGGTTAGATTTAAAGATGCTAATGATTCTAATTCCAATGGTAAAGAGGACACGGATAGCTCATTACATACTGTGGCAATTGAGAAATGCAAAATATCTCCATTAAATACTCCTAATCAAATACCCATGGAAAGTAAGGTTCTGGGCTACTATGTATTTGATATCTTGGAATATTCTGGTAAACTAAAAAGTATAATTGGGATTGGCTAATGGCTCCTAAATGCACTGGAGAAAGTTGTGGTTGGTGGGAGAGTGAGAGGGTAGAGCTTAAAATGCCCAACTTAAGTTCTGCATTAATGACTTGAAAACTTTTGTAAACCTTTGTCTCTTGTAGTTTCAGGGCTGACATTCCTGAAAACCAGACAGAGTGTCAGCCTGTGAGTAGTTGAATTACAACACAAATCAAATTCCCAAAATTTCAGGATGTCTTCTGGCTAACACGGGGGCATTGATTGAGAAGAAATGGGATCCTGCAAATTGAAATATGGACATATGTGCAGATCCCAATGGAGGCTGGGACACTGAATCCTTAGATTCTGCTGAGGCTTCTTTGCTCATAGAAGCAGCCCTTTTACACCTGACCAAGGAAATTAGCACTGCTTTACCTAAAGAAGCTGTAATGACCTCCCCTAAGGGAGTTGCCTTAAATTACAGTGTTGATTGTCCTCAGGATTCACTTCCACCACCCTTCTTTGCTTTTATACTTATAACAAGACTCAAGTCCCATCAGGCTCTGAAAGTTGAAGTACAAAGTGTGACCCATGTGGACATTAGCTATTCCAAAAGAACTGCACAATTTTTCCAACTTATACAAACAGAAATTCAGGGAATATGCGTAGGAGTGGATCTTAAGGGTGTAAGATAATGGTAGAAGGAATGTAAAGCTGGATCTGGCCAAATTTATCGATATGACCCCTCTAAGCAGAGATTCTGGATTAAATGTTGTAGCTTTAAGGGTTAGAAAATGCTCCAAGGGTTTGGTTAAAATATGTATCCAAAGTTGATGAAAAATGAAGTCGAAATTTCAGAACTGCCTTGATATACTGTAGAAGAAGATGTTCCATGGCATAGGGAGACTGGAATACTAGGGTGGATTTATCATGTAAGAGCTGCTCACCCAGCCTGGAAGGGCACACCTTTCACTGTGAATTTTAGGAATAAATTTGTCAGGGGAGCTCCAAAATTCTCAAAGGGCTTTGTGGTCCCTCTTCACTGTAGGTCACAAATTAGCATTGGACCTACTACTACCCAACTGGGGTCTGTCAATGCAATGGGATAGTGGGATCTTGGGGCAGCAGGGACCAAGTGGTGGCACTAAATTACCAAATATAAAGTAGTCATGGTTATTGCAATGGCCAAGTAGATCAAAGCAGTAGTCAGAATAGTCTGATGACAGAGATTTATGGGATTGGCTACTTTGTCATGATGTCCCTAGAGAAGAAATAAGTGGGAAGTCTCCTAAATTCTTGTTTGATGTGTATTAAGCGAGTAAGTTCCAGGTCTAGTGAGTAGACATCTTCCACAGGGAATCATGACCTCTCAATAAATTTCCAGACTTGAACCAGTTTACAAATCCAGAACTCTTCAAATAAAAGAAGGCAAGGTTCTCTTGAGGAAGGACCTTGGTACAATGCCAAAAGTTTATACTCTTAATTTTTTCTCATTCTTCCCTAAAGAGACCTATGACTTTGCCAGAGTGACTACGGATTGGGGAAAGTGAAGTGATAAGACTTTGGAGGGAAGTGCTGGATGTGGGCTGTGAATTTATACTAATTTCCTGGAGATCTCAAACATTACTGTGGTCTACCACTCAGGATAAGGGCTTATGGAGGTCAAGTGATAAATGGAATTTTAGCTCAGAGTCCCTGAACACATTCTGTGGTTATTTCACAGTTTCCGAATGTGTTAATGGAACAGACATATTCCACAACTGGTAGAGTCCCTACATTTATTGTGTGACCTGGGGGAAGTCAGGAAATGTGATAAGAAGGGCAGAGTGAAAGCTACTAGAACTACTTCTCCCTACAAAAATGGTAAACCAAAGGCAATACTATATTCCTAGAGGGATTGCAGAAATTAATGTTATCATTAAGGACTTGAGAGTTCCAGTGGTGGTGATTTCTACCACATCCCCATTCAACTCTCCATTTTGGCCTGTGCAGAAAACAGATGGAACTTGGAGAATGACAGTGGTTTATCATAAACTTAATCAGGTAGTGGCTCCAATTGCAGCTACTATACCAAACATGATTTTATTGCTTGCGGAAATTAGCACACCCCCTGATACTTGGTGTGCAGCTATTATGCTGGTAAGTGCTTTTCCTACATTCCTGTTAGTAAAGACCACCAGAGCAGTTTGCTTTCAGCTGGAAAGGTCAGCAATACACTTTGTGCCATCTCACTGTGTATCCATTATCTTGCTTTATGTCATTATTTAGTCCTTGGGGGGCTTGGTTGCTGTTCTCTTCCAAAAGATATCATGCTGTTTGTTTCATTGCATTGATGATGTTATGTTGATTGGACCCAGTGAGCAAGAAGTGTGTGTGTGTGTGTGTGTGTGTGTATATATAATATGTGTGTGTGTGTATAGGAACTACTATATATATATACACACACGTAAGACATTTGTGATTCAGAGGACGGGAAATAAACCTGACAAAAATTCAGAGGCCTTCCACTTCAGTGAAATGTCTAGGGATTCAAGTCCAGGTGAGGTAGCTCATGCTTGCAATCCCAGTGTTTTGAAAGGCAGGGCTAGGAGAATCACTTGAGACTAGGAATTAGATACCAGCTTGGGCAGCATAGTGAAATCCCTTCTCTAACAAAGATAAAATTAACCAGGTGTGGTGGCAAACACCTGTAGTCCTAGCTACTCTGCAGGCTTGAGCCCAGAAGTTACTGGTTACAGTGATCTATGATCATGCCACTGCACTCCAGCCTGGGCAACAAAGTGAGACCCTGCCTCTAAAAACAAAAATTTAAGTGGTGTGGGAAGCTAAGATACCCCTTCTAAGTTAAATGATAAGTTATTGAATCTTGTCCCTCCTGCAACCAAAAAAAAAAAAAAAAAAAAAGAGGGGGAACAACACTTATTGGACTTTCTGACTTCCTTGGACTTTGGAGGAGACATGTTCCTCATTTGGGTGTGCTACTTTAGCTTATTTACCTAGTGAACTGAAAAATTAGTATTTTTGAGTGGAGTCCATAAGAGAAGGCTTTGCAGTGGGCCTAGATTACCATGCAAGCTGCTCTGCCACTTGGGCCATATGATCCAGCATATCCAATGGTGCTTGAAATGTCAGTGCCAGAAAGAAATGCTGTTTGAAGCTTTTGGAAGGCATCTAGAAGTGAATCACACCTTAAGATCTTGAAGCAAAGCCATGTCATCTTCTGCAAATAACTTTTCTCATTTTGTGAAAGAGTCATTGGCTTACTACTCAGCTTTAGTAGGGTCTGAGCACTTAACCGTGGGCCACCAATCCACTATGCAACCTCAACTGCCCAACAAAAAATGTGTTGTCTGGTCCACCAGGCCCTAAAATCGGGCAGTGATATATACATTTACAATGCTAGAGCAGGCCTGAAAGCACAAGTCAGTTACATGAAGAAGGGTCTCAAACATTCATGGCCCCTACTACTGCTACATTGCCTTCTCCCTCCCTGTACATATCTATGCTGCATGGGGAGCTTCTATGGCCAGTTAATGAGAAAGAGAAAAACTAGGACCTGATGACCTGATTTATAGATGATTCTGTACGATAGGCAATGACTTAGTCCTTTTGTGCTACTATAGCAAAATCCCTGAGACTAGATAATTTATAAAGAACAGAAATTTATTTCTCATGGTTCTGGAGCCTGGGAAGTCCCAAAATCAAGGCACCAACAGGTTCAGTGTCTGGTGAAGACCCAGTCTTTGCTTCCAAGATGATGCCTTATTGCTGCATCCTCCAGAGGGAAGGAACACTGTCTCCACATAGTGGAAGGATAGAAGAGCAAGAGCGTGCTCATTTCAACTTAATCCCATTCATAAGTGCAGAGCCATCATGATTAAATCACCTCCCAGTGGCCACACTATTTAATACTACTGCCTTGAGGATTAAATTTCAACATAAATTTTTGAGGAAACACAATCATTGAAACCATATCGGCTAGGTACCACCTGGAAATAGACAACTGCAGCACTACAACCCCTTTCTTGAATATTCCTGAAGGACAGTGATGAAGGGATTTCCTTGCAGTGGGCAGAACATCAAGCAGTGCACCTGGTTGTTTATTTTGCTTGGAAGAAGCAATTGCCAGGGGTTTGGATGGATGATCAGAGTCCTGGAAAAAACATGACTGGAAAATTGTTGACAAGAATTTCTGGCAGGGGTGTTAGGGGTAATATATGAATAGGTAGATCTCTCTGAATGGACAAAGAATGTGAATATATGTGTGGCCCACGTGATTGCTCACCAAAGGTGACCTCCACAGCAGAGGATTTTAATAAATAAATACTGATTCTGTGTCTACCACCCAGCATCTTTCTTAGACACGGCTTTCATTGCCCAATGGATTATGAACAAAGTAGCCATGGTGCTAGAAACAGAGATTATGCATGGGCTCAGCAACATGGATTCTACTCACCAAGGCTGACTAAGCTATTGCTATTGCTATTGCTGAGTGCCCAATCTGTCAGCAGAAGAAATCAACACTGCTGCAATCCTGCAGGTTGATCAGCCAGCTACTTGGTGACAGATTATGTTGGACCACTTTCATCATAAAAGGGAAAATACTTTGTTCTTTTAGAAAAAGATACTTATTCTGCATATGGGTTTGCTTTCCTTGTATATAATCCTTCTTTTGAAATGTACAGAATGTCTTATCCACAATCATGACATATTATAAAGCAGTGCTTCTTATCAAGGGCAGCAATGGTCCCATGCTCATGGAGTTCACTGGTCTTACCATTATACCCTATCATCCAGAAGCAGTTGGGATGAGAGATGGCATATAGCCTTTTGAAGACATAGTTACGATGCCAGTTAGGTGGTAATGCCTTGTGAAGTTGGGGCAGGAGGCTGTATGTGCTCTAAATCAGTATCCAATGTATGGTATTTTTTCTCCCATAGCCAAAATTCATGGGTCCGGGAATCAAGGAGTAGAAGTGTGAGTAGCTCTAACCACTATTATCCTTTGTGATCTACCAGCAAAATGTTTGCTGACCTTGGGCTCTGCTGGTCTAGAGTTCTAAAGGAAGGAATGTTTCTACCAGGAAACACAACAGTGATTCCATTGAATTGAAAAGTTGAAAAAACCACTTGGCCACTTTGGGTTCCTTATGTCTCTGAAGCAACAGGCAAAGAAGGAAGTTTCTATATTGGTTTGTGTTATTGATACTGACTGCCAATTGGGATCTTTCTACACAACAGAGATAAGTTGGGGTATGTGTAGAATACAGTAGATCCTTTATGGAGTCTCCTAATCCTCATGCCCCATGATTAAAGTTAATGGAAAACTACAACAACCCAATTCTAGCAAAATGGCTAATGGTCCAGATTCTTCAGAAATGAAGATCTGGAACATCCCTGCAGGTAATAAAAAATAAGCAGTTGAGGTGCTTGTTGAAGGCAAAAGGAATACAGAATGAATAGTGGAAGAACATAGTTATAAATATCAATTATGGTGAAAGATCAGCTTCTGTAATGTGGACTATAATAGTTATAGATTTTTTCTTATTTTATTATAAATGTTTGTGTATATATTTAGTAAATATTTTTGTGTTCTTTCCTCTTATCCCCTTTTCATCTAACACAGGCTGTATTAGTAATAGTTAACTTTATATCACAATATTTACGTTATAGAATATCAAGGAGAAAAGTGAACAGCACCCAAGACTTTGTATCCTCTTCTGAGGAAAGCGTTAGTGTGGTTTTGGTGGCATGGAAGATAGTTGTATCATGTTAGATGGAAGTATGACTTTGCCATTATCTTTATTTGGAGATTAAGTATGGTTCCAGAAGATGTGTATGGATGTAAAATTGGCAAGATGTGGACTGTGATGGTCAGTTTTACCTTTCAACCTGGCTAGGCTATAGTCCGCAGTTATTCAATCAAACTTCAATCACAATTTAGCTGTTGTGATGAAGGTGTTTTGTATTTTGTAGATGTGCTTAAAGTCAAAAATCAATTGACGTCATGTAGGGAGGTTATCCCAGATAGTCAGTGTGAGCCTGAATCAATTAGTCAAAGGCCTTAGGACCAGAACTGGGGCTTCCTTAAGGAAAAAGAGATTCTGCTTGTAGATAGCAACTTGAAATTATGCTCGAGACTCTGTTTGCCTTTCTTGATGGTTTGTCCTGTGAATTTCAGACTTGCTTTGACATCCCCAAGAATTGCATAAGTCAATTCCTTGCAATAAATCTCTTAGTATAGCCTACTGACATTGTTTCTCTGGTTGAATCCTTACTGATATAACTTAAATAACAAAAACAAAACCAAGAAAATACCAAAAACTTCCTTGTCTTATAATCTTTCTTGCATCAATACTAATTTGTTTACTCAATTTCTTTCTTCTTTAGAGAATAAATGTCTTGAAATCAAGATCTGAATTTCTCAAGTCTTTGAAGACCTAAGCATAAGGCCTTGTCTAACTGTATGCTCAGTGAACAATAGTTAAAGAAATCTCAGTTTTAAGTTTTTCTCTTGTTTTCTGGTTTTCATTAGCTATGAAGGACTTGATCTTGAGGCAGATGTGGCTGTGGAGGACAAGAAAGTATTTCAGGCTTAAAATTACGTTTCATTCCTAACATGTTTTCATTTGTAAATTATTCTTTGTCTCCACTAATTACCACAAAAAGTAGTCTTACAAATGGCTTTCAAGTGTCACTAGCCAATAGTAACTGAATTTCTATTTCTAAATTTATTGCCACAACTCACTTTTCTCCTTAAATATTTTTATCCTAGCCTTTCACTTTCTTTCATTCAAATTATCTTGGCTGATGTATTCATAAGTATCTTCCTCCAGAAAACTTATCCAGGCAATTTGGTACACATCATTTAAACTGAGGAATTCATTTTCTCTCTTATTCATTCATCCCTCAAGTAATAACCAAGTGTCCACTATGTGTAAGGCACTAGGCTACATAATTTAGTGTGTCAGAGCTTCTTAATGACCTAATCCAATTATTATCCTGTGACAAAAACTAATCATAAAAACATAAAAACAAAAGCCTTTGCCCAAATTTGCCCAATTAAGTGTTTCCATGTTGGTTAACCTTTGAGTCTCTCTCCTCTAAATTTGGGTTAGATTAATTCTGTAAAAAAGGCTAAGCATATTTTTTTTTATTATACTTTAAGTTCTAGGGTACATGTGCACAACGTGCAGGTTTGTTACGCATGTATACATGTGCCATGTTGGTGTGCTGCACCCATTAACTTGTCATTTACATTAGGTATATCTCCTAATGCTATCCCTCCCCTCCAACAATAGGACATGGTGTGTGATGATCCCCTTCCTGGGTCCAAGTGATCTCATTGTTCAATTCCCACCAATAAGTGAGAACATGCAGTATTTGGTTTTCTGTTCTTGCGATAGTTTGCTGAGAATGATGGTTTCCAGCTGCATCCATGTCCCTACAAAGGTCACGAACTCATCCTTTTTTTTTTTTTTTTTTTTTTTTTTTTTTTTTTTTTTTTTTTTTTTTTTTTTGAGACGGAGTCTCGCTCTGTCGCCCGGGCTGGAGTGCAGTGGCCGGATCTCAGCTCACTGCAAGCTCCGCCTCCCGGGTTTACGCCATTCTCCTGCCTCAGCCTCCCGAGTAGCTGGGACTACAGGCGCCTGCCGCCTCGCCCGGCTAGTTTTTTCTATTTTTTAGTAGAGACGGGGTTTCACCGCGTTAGCCAGGATGGTCTCGATCTCCTGACCTTGTGATCCGCCCGTCTCGGCCTCCCAAAGTGCTGGGATTACAGGCTTGAGCCACCGCGCCCGGCCGAACTCATCCTTTTTTATGGCTGCATAGTATTCCATGGTGTATATGTGCCACATTTTCTTAATCCAGTCTGTCACTGATGGACATTTGGGTTGATTCTAAGTCTTTGCTATTGTGAATAGTGCCACAATAAACATACGTGTGCATGTGTCTTTATAGCAGCATGACTTATAATCCTTTGGGTATATCCCCAGTAGTGGGATGGCTGGGTTAAATGGTATTTCGAGTTCTAGATCCTTAAGGAATCGCTACACTGTTTTCCACAATGGTTGAACTGGTTTACGTCCCACCAACAGTGTAAAAGTGTTCCTATTTCTGCACATCCTCTCCAGCACCTGTTGTTTCCTGATTTTTTAATGATTGCCATTCTAACTGGTGTCAGATGGTATCTCATTGTGGTTTTGATTTGCATTTCTCTGATGGCCAGTGATGATGAGCATTTTTTCATGTGTCTGTTGGCTGTATGAATGTCTTCTTTTGAGAAGTGTCTGTTCATATTCTTTGCCCACTTTTTGATGGGGTTCCTCATTTTTTCTTGCAAATTTGATTGAGTTCTTTATAGGTTCTGGATATTAGCCCTTTGTCTGATGAGTAGATTGCAAAAATTTTCTCCCATTCTCTAGGTTGTCTGTTCACTCTGATGGTAGTTTCTTTTGCTGTGCAGAAGCTCTTTAGTTTAATGAGATCCCATTTGTCAATTTTGGCTTTTGTTGCCGTTGCTTTTGCTGTTTTAGACATGAAGTTCTTGCCCATGCCTATGTCCTGAATGGTATTACCTAGGTTTTCTTCTAGCGTTTTTGTGGTATTAGGTCTAACATTTAAGTCTCTAATCCATCTTGAATTAATTTTCATTTAAAGAATAAGGAAAGGATCCAGTTTCAGCTTTCTACTTATGGCTAGCCAATTTTCCCAGCACCTTTTATTAAATAGGGAATGTTTTCCTCATTTCTTGTTTTTCTCAGGTTTGTCAAAGATCAGATGGCTGTAGACGTGTGGTATTATTTCTGAGGGCTCTGTTCTGTTCCATTGGTCTGTATCTCTGTTTTGGTACCAGTACCATGCTGTTTTGGTTACTGTAGCCTTGTAGTATAGTTTGAAGTCAGGTAACATGATGCCTCCAGCTTTGTTCTTTTGGCTTAGGATTGTCTTGTCAATGCGGGCTCTTTTTTGGTTCTATATGAACTTTAAAGCAGTTTTTTTTCCAATTCTGTGAAGAAAGTCATTGGTAGCTTAATGCGGATGGCATTGAATGTATAAATTACGTTGGGCAGTATGGCCATTTTCACGATATTGATTCTTCCTATCCATGAGCATGGTATGTTCTTCCATTTGTTTGTGTCCTCTTTGATTTCACTGAGCAGTGGTTTGTAGTTCTCCTTGAAGAGGTCCTTTGCATCCCTTGTAAGTTGGATTCCTAGATATTATATTCCCTTTGCAGCTATTATGAATGAGAGTTCATTCATGATTTGGCTCTCTGTTTGTCTGTTACTGGTGTATAAGAATGCTTGTGATTTTTGCACATTTGTTTTGTATCCTGAGACTTTGCTGAATTTGCTTATCAGCTTAAGGAGATTGTGGGCTGAGATGATGGGGTTTTCTAAATATACAATCATGTCATCTGCAAACAGGGACAATTTGACTTCTTCTTTTCCTAACTGAATACCCTTGATTTCTTTCTCCTGCCTGATTGCCATAGCAAGAACTTCCAACACAATGTTGAATAGGAGTGGTGAGAGAGGGCATCCCTGTCTTGTGCCAGTTTTCAAAGGGAATGCTTCCAGTTTTTGCCCATTCAGTATGATATTGGCTGTGGGTTTATCATAAATAGCTCTTATTATTTTGAGGTATGTTCCATCAATACCAAATTTAATTGAGAGTTTTTAGCATGAAGCTGTTGAATTTTTTCAAAGGCCTTTTCTGCAACTATTGAGATAATCATGTGGTTTTTGTCTTTGGTTCTGTTTATATGCTGGATTATGTTTATTGATTTGCATATGTTGAACCAGCCTTACGTCCCAGGGAGGAAGCCCACTTGATCACAGTGGATAAGCTTTTTGATGTGCTGCTGGATTCAGTTTGCCAGTATTTTGTTGAGGATTTTTGCATTGATGTTCATCAGGGATATTGGTCTAAAATTCTCTTTTTTTGTTGTATCTCTGTCAGGCTTTGGTATCAGGATGATGTTGGCCTCATAAAATGAGTTAGGGAGGATTCCCTCTTTTTCTACTGATTGGAATGGTTTCAGAAGGAATGGTACCAACTCCTCCTTGTATCTCTGGTAGAATTCGGCTGTGAATTCTTCTGGTCTTGGACTTTTTTTTGGCTGGTAAGCTATTAATTATTGTCTCAATTTCAGAGCTTGCTATTGATCTATTCAGGGATTCAACTTCTTCCTGGTTTAGTCTTGGGAGAGTGTAAGTGTCCAGGAAATTATCCATTTCTTCTAGATTTTCTAGTTTATTTTCATAGAGGTGTTTATAGTATTCTCTGATGCTAGTTTGTATTTCTGTGGGGTCAGTGGTGATATCCCCTTTACCATTTTTTATTGCGTCTATTTGATTCTTCTCTCTTTTCTTCTTTATTAGTCTTGCTAGCGGTCTATCAATTTTGTTGATCTTTTCAAAAAAGCAGCTCCTGGATTCATTGATTTTTGGAGGGTTTTTTGTGTCTCTATCTCCTTCAGTTCTGCTCTGATCTTAGTTATTTCTTGCCTTCTGCTAGCTTTTGAATGTGTTTGCTCTTGCTTCTCTAGTTCTTTTAATTGTGATGTTAGGGTGTCAATTTTAGATCTTTCCAGCTTTCTCTTGTGGACATTTAGGGCTATAAATTTCCCTCTACACACTGCTTTAAATGTGTCCCAGAGATTCTGGTATTTTGCATGTTTGTTCTCATTGGTTTCAAAGAACATCTTTATTTCTGCCTTCATTTCATTATTTACCCAGTAGTCATTCAGGAGCAGGTTGTTCAGTTTCCATGTAGTTGAGTGGTTTTGATTGAGTTTCTTAGTCCTGAATTCTAGTTTAATTGCACTGTGGTCTGAGAGACTGTTTGTTTTAATTTCTGTTCTTATACATTTGCTGAGGAGTGCTTTACTTCCAACTATGTGGTCAATTTTGGAGTAAGTGCGATGTGGTGCTGAGAAGAATGTATATTCTGTTGATTTGGGGTGGAGAGTTCTGTAGATGTCTATTAGGTCCGCTTGGTGCAGAGTTGAGTTCAATTCCTGGATATCCTTGTTAACTTTCTGTCTCGTTGGTCTGTCTATTGTTGACAGTGGGGTGTTGAATTCTTCCATTATTATTGTATGGGAGTTCAAGTCTCTTTGTAAGTCTCTAAGAACTTGCTTTTTGAATCTAGGTGCTCCTGTATTGGGTGCATATATATTTAGGATAGTTAGCTCTTCCTGTTGAATTGATCCCTTTACCATTATGTAATAGCCTTCTTTGTTTCTTTTGATCTTTGATGGTTTAAAATCTGTAATATCAGAGACTAAGATTGCAACCACTGCTTTTTTGTTTGTTTTTTTTCCATTTGTTTATTAGATCTTCTTCCATCCTTTATTTTGAGCCTATGTATGTCTCTGCATGTGAGATGGGTCTCCTGAATACAGCAAACTGATGGGTCTTGACTCTATTCAATTTGGCAGTCTGTGTCTTTTAATTCAACCATTTAGTCCATTTACATTTCAGGTTAATATTGATATGTGTGAACTTGATCCTGTCATTACGATATTAGCTGGTTATTTTGCTCGTTAGTTGATGCAGTTTCTTCCTAGCATCGATGGACTTTACATTTTGATATGTTTTTGCAATGGCTGGTACCTGTTGTTCCCTTCCATGTGTAGTGCTTCCTTCAGGATCTCTTGTAGGGCAGGCCTGGTGGTGACAAAATGTCTAAGCATGTGCTTTTCTGTAAAGGATTTTATTTCTCCTTCACTTATGAAACTTAGTTTGGCTGGATATGAAATTCTGGGTTGAAAATTCTTCTCTTTAAAAATGTTGAATATTGGCCCCTACTCTCTTCTGGCTTGGAGAGTTTCCACCAAGAGATCTGCTGTTAGTCTGATAGGCTTCCCTTTGTGTGTAACCTGACCTTTCTCTCTGGCTTCCCTTAACACTTTTTCCTTCATTTCAACTTTGGTGAATCTGACAATTATGTGTCTTGGAGTTGCTCTTCTCAAGGAATATCTTTGTGGTGTTCTCTGTATTTCCTGGATTTGAATGTTGGCCTGCCTTGTTTGGTTGGGGAAGTTCTCCTGGATGATATCCTGCAGAGTGTTTTCCAACTTGGTTCCATTTTCCCCATCACTTTCAGGCACACCAATCAGAGGCAGATTTGGTCTTTTCACATAATCCCATGTTTCTTGGAGGCTTTGTTCATTTCTTTTTACTCTTTTTTCTCTACACTTCTCTTCTCACTTCATTTCATTCATTTGATCTTCAATTGCTGATACTCTTTCTTCCAGTTGATCGAGTTGGTTACTGAACCTTGTGCATTTGTCACATAGTTCTTGTGTTATGGTTTTCATCTCTATCAGTTCTTTTAAGGTCTTCTCTGCATTGATTATTCTAGTTATCCATTCATCCATTCTTTTATCAAGGTTTTTAGTTTCTTTGCACTGGTTACATGGTTCCTCCTTTAGCTCTGAGAAGTTTGATTGACTGAATCCTTCTTCTCTCAACTTGTGAAAGTCATTCTCCGTCCAGCTTTGTTCCATTGCTGGTGATGAGCTGCATTCCTTTGCAGGGGGTGATGTGCTCTGATTTTTTGAATTTCCAGCTTTTCTGCACTGCTTTTTCCCCATCTTTGTGGTTTTATCTGCCTTTGGTCTTTGATGATGGTGACATATGGGGTTTTTGTGTGGGTGACCTTCCTGTTTGTTAGTTTTCCTTCTAACAATCAGGACCCTCAGCTGTAGGTCTGTTGGAGTTCGCTTGAGGTCCACTCCAGACCCTGTTTGCCTGGGTATCAGCAGCAGAGGCTGCAGAAGATAGAATATTGCTGCACAGCAAGTGTTGCTGTCTGATTTTTGCTCTGGAAGCTTCATCTCGGGGTGTACCCCACCGTGTGAAGTGTGAGGTGTCAGTCTGCACCTAGTGGGGGATGTCTCCCAGTTAGGCTACTCAGGGGTCAGGGACCCACTTGAGCAGGCAGTCTGTCTGTTCTCAGATCTCAACCTCTGTGCTGGGAGATCCACTGCTCTCTTCAAACCTGTCAGACAGGGGCATTTACCTCTGCCGAGGTTTCTGCTGCTTTTTGTTTAGCTATGCCCTGTCCCCAGAGGAAGAGTCTACAGAAATAGGCTGGCCTCCTTGAGCTGTGGTGGGCTGTACCCAATTCGAGGTTCCTGGTACCTTTGTTTACCTGCTTAAGCCTCAGCAATGGTGGGCGCCCCTCCCCCAGCCTCGCTGCTGCCTTGCAGTTAGATCTCAGACTGCTGTGCCAGCAATGAGAGAGGCTCTGTGGGCATGCGACCCTCTGGGCCAGGTGTGGGATATAATCTCCTGGTGTGCCGTTTGCTAAGACCCTTGGTAAAGCGCAGTATTAGGGTGGGAGTTACCGGATTTTCCAAGTGTTGTGTGTCTCAATTTCCTTTGGCTAGGAAAAGAAATTCCCTTCCCCCTTGCACTTCCCAGGTGAGGTGATGCCTCGCCCTGCTTCAGCTCTCGCTGCTTGGGCTGCATCCATGGACCAGTGCCAACTGTCTGACACGACCCAGTGAGATGAACCTGGTACTTCAGTTGAAAATTCAGAAATCATTCATACAGCCAACAGACACATGAAAAAATGCTCGTCATCACTGGTTATGAGAGAAATGCAAATCAAAACCACAATGAGACACCATCTCACACCAGTTAGAATTGCAATCATTAAAAAGTCAGGAACCAACAGTTGCTGGAGAGGATGTGGAGAAACACATGAAAAAATGCTTGTCATCACTTGTCATCAGAGAAATGCAAATCAAAACCACAATGAGATATCATCTCACACTAGTTAGAATTGCAATCATTAAAAAGTCAGGAAACAACAGTTGCTGGAGAGGATGCGGAGAAATAGGAACACTTTTACACTGTTGGTAGGATTGTAAACTAGTTCAACCACTGTGGAAAGCAGTATGGCGATTCCTCAAGGATCTAGAACTAGAAATACCATATGACCCAGCCATCGCATTACTGGGTATATACCCAAAGGATTATAAATTATGCTGCTATAAAGATACATGCACACGTATGTTTATTGTGGCACTATTCACAATAGCAAAGACTTGGAATCAACACAAATGTTCATCAGTGACAGACTGGATTAAGAAAATGTGGCACATATACACCATGGAATACTATGCAGCCATAAAAAAGGATGAGTTCGTGTCTTTAGTAGGGACATGGGTGTAGCTGGAAACCATCATTCTCAGCAAACTTTCGCAAGAACAGAAAACCAAACACCACATGTTCTCACTCATAGGTGGGAATTGAACAATGAGATCACTTGGACTCTGGAAGGGGAACATCACACACCAGGGCCTATTATGGGGAGGGAGGACGGGGGAGGGATGGCATTGGGAGTTATAACTGATGTAAGTGATGAGTTGATGGGTGCTGACGAGTTGATGGGTGCAGCACACCAACATGGCACATGTATATATATGTAACAAACCTGCACGTTGTGCACATGTACCCTAGAACTTAAAGTATAATAAAAAAAAAAAAGAGGAAAATGCAGAAATCACCCATCTTCTGTGTTGCTCATGCTGGGAGCTGGAGGCTGGAGCTGTTCCTATTCGGCCATCTTGGGCATGTCCCCCTAAGCATATTTTTGAACTCCCCTTGTGGTTTCTCTCTACAGCAAACAGACACGAACACACACACCTAAACTTTTCTAGATGTTCATATTACTAAGAATGGACTCACGCACCAACATGGATAGACCATTTTGACAGGCCCATATAACACTGGCCATAAACAATCACATATTTGCAGAACTTCTGATGGTATAGTCTTTCCATTTTTATTCTTTTCAAAATATTGGAAGAAGTAGCAGTCAGACTCCCATAGAAATTTCCCTTTGAGGGTTAAAATCATGTGCTCCCCAAATCCAGTCTGGAGCCCTCCTTCTCCACCAGGAAAAGACTAGCTCAGAGCAAGGTTCTGAAATGGATCCATCAGATGATATTGACCACAAAGAAACAGCCATGAAGCCTGCAGTAGTCCCATGCCTGGAGTCATAACACAAATAGTATCCTAGAAATGCTCCACCCTGCCTCGGACGGGGTCCTGGAGTGAGATTATTCTGCATTCCATGCTATAGAGGGCTGTGTTGCAGTCACATTCCTGAGCATGACCACTGCCACAATGCAGCTGTTTACTCCATCTCTAAATGTCACATCAGCATGACCTTACAGAGGTATTTGTTTGTGTGACTCCTCAGAGCAGGACCTTCTCTGTGGTTGGGACATTATGGGCTGTTAGTAAATATGAGAGTAATAGGAGAGGAAGGAAGAAAATTGAATCCCAAACAAACAGAAAGAATGGGGGGAAAAGGAAGGAAAGAAGAAGAGATGAAAAAGAAAAAACATGACAGTAACAAAAGTAACATCTAACATCTAAGGGCTTAATGTATGTCAGGCAATAGTCTAAAATTCAAATGTTTACATATTAATTCACTTAGTCCTCATAATTTCCTGGAAAATGTTACTATTATTATCTCGAGTTTCTAGATCAGGAAACTGGGCATGGAAAAATGAAAATGCTTGCAGAGTTAAGAAGGAGCTGGGATTTGAACTCAGAAAGTCTCACTGCAGAACCTGAACTTTTAAACGCTACACTCTACTACCTCTAAATAAAAAACAATAACAGTGAAATTAAGTGGAAAAAGGTAAAGAATTGGAAGAATTTACTCAATAAACATTTCATTCAATAAATATTTATTAAGCAATTCAGAAAGATATAACTCCTGTAATCAAAGAGCTCACAATTACGTGGAAGAGAGAAAATGAAAAAAACAGAACATGAAAGAATGCAACAAAGTAAAAGATTGCAGGAGAACTATATGCTGTACTAGGTCTCAGATTCATACCAGAGAAAGCGGTTATATCTGCCCAGGGGATGGTGTTGCAAAAGTTTCAACAGGAAGCAATATCTGGACTGACTCAGAGAACCAACACTGGCAGCTATAAAAGCTGTGGGTTGGGAGAGGTGAGGCCTGAAAGGGGGACAATTAGGGTCTGTTGTAACACAGCATGTGAGAGCTGGTGAGGACCAGGCAGGAGCATTGGCAGCTGGATTAAAGAGGGTGGGAAAAACCAAGATTAGATTAGGAGGAAGAATTGTCAAGAGCTCTTCATCAACATTAAGAAAGGATGTTGTGAGATGGCTCCCAGGTTTCTGACTTGGGCAACTTGATGATGCTGCCAATTCACCCAGAGAGGAAACACAGGACAAAGAGAACTTTAAGGGTATTAGAAGAGGAAAGATGAGATAAAGATGACAAGCTATTGATTTTTGAGTTTGAAATCTCCATAAAGCTTCTATGTTGAGATGTCTAAGAGCTGTATGACAGAGTATACAAATCTGGCCAATATTAGTTTATCACTTGTAATTAAATCCTTCAGAGTAGGATTATTGAGAGAATATGGGTAAAGAAAGAACAGCAAAGGATGGAACTCTAGAAAACAGTGCAAAAAAGGACAAAGAGTTGAAGAGTAAGATAATCTATCACTCAAACCAAGGGGACTTCCATTGGCAAAAGATCAGTAATGATGTCAAATGCAACAGATGGTCACACGGAATACATAAGGCGAAGCATTCATGGAATTTGTTGTCAGGTGATTATTGGGACGTAGAGCCTGGAGGGCAGGCTCTTGAAGAGAAGTGGATAACTTTTCCCATAAAAGGAAAAGAAAACAGGAGAACACACAAGATGAAGATGAATCTGTCAGTGCTTTAAATGGAGGGCAAAAGTTGAGGATAAACTATGAATTAGAGAGTGAACTTGCATACTGAAATGTCGGTGGAATCAATGACAGTGGTGAATATTTGAAATATCCACTGAGGGAAAAGGACAGTTTAAAAGGTTGCCAGATAACAAAGAAGTCCCACTTGGGATTGAGAAGGATCAATTTGCAGAGGCACTGATCTGTGCCCTATCTGACTCCCCTCAGTAATCCCCCCTTGCAACAGGAGGTTGTGATTAGAGGGTGGGAACTTGGGTTTTAAGAATTAGTGGTGGAACATTATGAATGCTCAAAAGGAAAGGGAAAGAATTAGTGAGAAATGTCTATTTTCTGATTATCAATTGTTAAATTAAACATCCATTGATTGCCTGTGTTGTGCTCTGTGGAGGGTGATTATTCAAGTAATCACAAGCTTCATTGAGCACCTACTGTGTACTCTATACTATCTTAGGTACTGAACTTTCAAAGTTGTATGACCCCTACCTTTAGGGTGCTTACAGTCTAACGGAAGAATCACATAAGAAAACCACAACATCAAAGCAATGTAGAAGGGGCTATGATAGAAGTAGGCCCATGTTACTGGTGGATTGTAGAGAAGGGAAGTCTAAAACCAGATTGGGTAAGGAGGAATGAAGGAAGATTTTCTGATGAAGCTATGCCTGAGAGGTAATGACAACTAGGAGTTAGTCAGATAAGTGCTTGGGTGAGGCCTAAGAAGACACTTACGAAGCTGAGAAGACAAGGAGGGCTAGATCAAAATAAACTTTATAAACCACGTTAAGGAATTTGGATCTTATCCATTTATTATCCCTTTTTAAATCATATTACTCCTAACAGCAAATGTGAGCAAGTATTTATCCTCTGAAGATAGAGGACCATCATCTGAAATGGTTGTTGCTCATGTTAAAATTTCTGGAGTTTCTGGGTTTTAAAACGAATGTGAATTTTGTAACCTACTCTATATTATATCAATTTCAGTAGACTTTGAATTATTTACCTTCAAATAAATTAATCTTTGAGAAGATGCACCATGGTCCTCCTGGAGCTTCTTATCTGTGAATGATGGCTATAGGAGAAGAAGAAATCACTGAATTATCTTAAGTAGGAGTGCTGCATAATCAGATTTCTGTTTTAGAAAAATAGCCCACCAACAACGTGTTGCTTGGTTTGGGAAATCAAGAGAAGGATGTAAGAAGAGCCTGGGAGGCTGCTGCAGCAACTCAGACAAGAGATGATGAGTTCCTCAGTCCTATCAATATGAGTAGAAACAAAGGCACTGAGTGAAGAATTATTAAAGCAATAAGAGTGTCAATGACTTATGGAAATGGGGAATGAGTCAGAGGAGTCAACATGACAACCAGGTTTCTGGTCTGAATGCTGTTCCCTAAGATAGCAAATGAGGGAGTAGAGTCAGGGCCTGAAGATTAGAAACAATGGTAAGTTCTGTTTTGGCCATTGCATTTGAGGGCCATGTGGGACATCCATGTACTGATGACTGACATGCATTTGGGCACATATATGAGAATGGCCACATGTGGAAACTGAAGCCCTGTGGGAGGGGAGATAAGGCCACCCAGGGACAGGCCTCAGAGTTTATAATGTAGTTGGAGAAAGGACTCAGAAATCACAAAATCAACAAATAAGTGGGTCTGATCAATCTGTTCCAACTGACTGTGGAGTGCTGAGGACCCAGGGAGTTAGGGACTGACTGAATTGAGGTGGGTTAGTGAGGGAAGAAACACCACTGAGATCTGTTACTGACCTCAGAGCCCATGGTCCACAGCATCATCCTGAACTGAGAGCCACAGACACAAGCTGCACTTTCTTTGCTGTTTAACCTTGTCTACGTTCATGTCACCAAAGCATCTGCACCTACCCAGAACAATGAAGATGCCTTATAGACCTTGGGATGACCTGTGCACAAGAACTTGTAAGATGTGAAGACAATGCAATGAATAAGTGGTCTCTGAGCGTGCGCATTGAGATGATGCCCACCTTCCTATTACTAGTTTGGCTCTCGCATGCTGTGGCAGCTGGAAAGTGCTTCCATAACAGGTGGTGAGAATTCCTCTGCTTCTGGGTACCACATGACTCACTGTGCAATAGATTTCCATGATACCTTCCAAACCTGAATTTGCAGATTTGAAATATTTCTAAGAGGGAAAGGTAGCCTTGAGGACAGTTTTTACGTGAGCATATTTTAGTTTCTCAGGTATTTCAGTAGCTTCTAGGGGTAATAAGAGGCAATATATAAAACTAGACTTGTTATAATATTGTGTTTATATAGGGCTTTCCCAAGTACTCCTAGAAAGAGGAGAAGAGAAAGGGGGAAGATTGCAAAACATGCTCCCTGCACTCCATTCTCATTTCAACCTCTGGGCTTTGCATGTCAGAGCATGTGACCCCGAGGAACCAGTGTCTGAGCAAAGACAAGGTTATGATTACTGCCACATGAAAATGATGTACCCTGGAAACCAGGCTCTGGGGAACAGAAGGCAAGTCAGATGGGTCAATAGATGGTGACAAAACACAGAGGTCAATAGATTGAAGATCCTGATAAACTGGAGACCTGTAAGGTATGACTGAGATGAATTTCTGGGTTCTTTTACATCATGGGAGATGTATGGTTATTGTTTTATAGTCTTTTAATTTTAAAAACAGGCATGAACAGAGGAGGACAGTTGTGAATAGAGGGTTATTTTTTAATTTATACGCCAGGCAAAATGTGAGACAATATGGAAATCTAAAACTTATAAGGAAATGTAAGCCATAGTCTCTTGTAGCTCTCATGGAAACTTTCTTTAAAATGGTTACTTTTTCACTTTGGAACGTGTTGGAGGGTGGAGCTTTTTATATAACTAGATTCAAAATGAAATACATTAAAAAAATAAAATGCCACCTAAATGTGCTTGTAGGTAGAAAAAAAATTACATAAAACCTTACACTTTCAGTCACATCTGGACTGTCCGCCCTGTATGTAACTTTTCTTAGTCTTCATTTTTTATTTTACAAAAGAACAATTATTTAAATTTTCTACATTGAATATGTCCTTTTTTTGTAAACAGAAGAAAACAATGCAACCTCATTAAACAACAAGAATACTATAATTGTTACCAAACTCTCCTTCTTTCTTAAGCAAGTCTCTATGCTTTTTTTTTTTTTTTTTTTTTTTTTTTTTGAGACGGAGTCTTGTTCTATGGTTAGGCTGGAGTGCAGTGGCATGATCTCAGCTCACTACAACCTCCAACTTCCTGGTTCAACTAATTTTCCTGCCTCAGTCTCCCAAGTAGCTGGGATTACAGATGAATGTCACCACACCCAGCTAATTTTTGTATTTTTAGTAGAGACGGGATTTCACCATGTTGGCCAGGATGGTCTCTATCTCGTGACCTCATGATCTGCCTGCCTCAGCCTCCCAAAGTGCTGGCATTACAAGTGTGAGCCACCACGCCCAGCCCCAAGTCTCTATTCTTTATAACTGATGTGAGGGCTAGACTAAAACTATCTCAGCAAATGGTATGTCTCCTGAATAGGCCAAAGCAGATTTGCTTTACACGGATCACCTGTGAGTTCTCTGCAATTCTAGTTTCCAAAGAATCTTAATCTTGGAACTTCTAAAGGATCAAGATTTATGTGGCCATAAGTGAAACAGTTCTGGAATGAATAAGATCTACAAGTTTAGAAATCCTTGGGCTATTCTCTAAACAAAGATGTGGGAAACTATTAATGTTTATACTAAAGATTCCCTAGTGTTTTTTTTTTTTTTTTTTTTTTGTGGCCATTGTAGGATATGAATGGTTATGTCCTCTGCAATCTCTATATAGTTGCCTTTATGCAGGGTGCCCCTATGTTGTAAAACATGGATGTGGGAGAAACTAGAGGGGTGGCTTACTTACTTCAGTCATAAAAGGAGGCCACTGTCAAAACACACGTACACACACACACACACACACACACAAACACACATACACACCTTCTCAACCGTGGTTATAAAACAGCAGCTCTGAAGATCTGGAAGGAAGAAAGAAGTAAATCAGCTGACCTTTATAATATTTGGCTAAGCTGACTTATTCGTTAGACACAATAAGCCCAGTGCCCAGGACCCACAATCTTTTTAGGAATCAATGAAAAATATTTTATTTTCTTTTAAAGTCAGAAGAAAACAAAACCAAACTTTTAAGTTGAAAAAAAAAAAAGGCTTTAATATGTAATGCGAGTATATTCATCTTTATACCAATGCAGTCATAAACCATAATTATCAGTATTTTTTATGAAGGAAGTTGCCTGTACAGGCAAAGGGACTAGGGCTCCTGAAAGTTATAGTGTGGCCTGATGACTATACACCATTTAGTTGGCTGCAGAGACCCTTTTGAAAACAGTATCTGAGCCAAGTCTCTCCAATCCAGAAGCAGGATGCTTGTGAAACTAGAATCTTATGTTTCATTACTAAAGAAGTCAGTTAACTTTCTTCAGAGGAAAATTATTCCATAGCAACCAAGCCATGTACCCAATACATTGCTTGATCATGAAGTGAGATCGAACATGAAACATTTTACATTGCTCAGTTCAAATTTATTGTCTCTACAGGAAAAAATGATTAAGAATTCCGTACTTGTTTAAATTAACTTGTTAGAAAATTTGCTATTTTAACTAACTACCGTGAAACTTTGATTTGGATAAAAACATTGAATTAGCTCATGATTCTCTGGGTCAGAAATCTGGCTTTCAGCGGGGCAGTTCTGCTGCTCTCACCTGGGCTCATTGCAGTCATTTGGCACCTTGGCTGTGGCAGGCGCTGTCACTCATAGGCTGGCAGTGGGCAGGCTCTCTGCCCATCAGGGTGCCTGAGTCCTCCCCCATGTAACCTCTGCTTCAGGCTGGTCTGGGCTTCCTCATGCTGCAGTGGAAATGTCTCCTGTAGCAAGAGGGCAAACCTCTGCTTGTGTCACGTTTTCCATGTCTGTGGCCAAAGTAGGTCACACTGTCAAGATTAGATTCAAGGGATGGAGAAACAGACTTCCTCTCTTGATGGGTGTAGTTACAAAGTCACTTTGCAAGGAGCATGAATGCAGGGATGGGAAGAATTGGTGGCCATTTTTTGAACCATCTACCACAACTCTTCCTTCAAAATTCTCCTATCAACACTTCTGCCAAGTAGCCCCCTTTTGAGTTTTTATTTCAGTTCAACTGTTTTACAGTTTAAGCTAAAAGTTAGCTTAGTTCCTGGGAAATAAAAATGGAGATGCAATTGAAACAAGTTCAGTATTTCCTTTAAAACTACATTTTATTTTATTTACTTTTTTCACTCAAAGAGGTTTATTAAACTTCTCCTACCAGGCAACATAGCACAGTGCCGTGGGAACAAGATTCCTGGGTTTAAAACCTCAGTTCCACTGCTTACAAGGTGAATGATCTTGGGCAAGTTTTTATTTTTCTGTATTATTTTAATTTATATTTTAGTTTTGGGGGTACATGTGCAGATTTTGTATATAGATAAGCTCATCACAGGGGTTTGTTGTAAAGATTATTTCACTACCCAGTTTCTAAGCCTTGTACGCAATGGTTATGTTTTCTGCTCCTTTCTTTGTGAGGCATTCTAGCTAAAAAAAACCAAAGTCATTTCCTACTATCCTCGTTCGTTCAACCCTTATCTAAAATGAAAACCATATTTTTTAGTTAGAACTGATAAACTGAAGAGTTGGTGATATTTCTGGATTGATTGTTTTACCGATTTAATCTCATTCACCCCTCTTTTCTGTCATGAGATACACTAAAGCCAAAAGACATGGAATGATATGTGTTTACGTAGATTGCAAATACATATACAATTTATTTAAAAACCAATTAATATGAATCTTTTATTAAGACCAAACATACACATATACATTTACACACACATTTTTAAAATGCATGCATTGTTTCTCTGTGTGTGTGTGTGTGTGTGTGTGTGTGTTGATGTAAGATTCACAAGGAATCCTAAAAGATTTTTTCATCCCAGGTAGAAGATAGAGAAAGTCTGCTTTTCACTAGGTCTCATTAACTGCACAGGAGTTACTCAACAAATATTTGTGAAATAAATTGATGTATTAGTAATAAATGTTTTGGAAAATAGCTAAGGCTTAAGAGTGTAAGTCTTCATTATCCAACTTGTTCTGTTCTGAAAGCCTTTGATTCTGCATGGATATTCTGCTTGCTGAAGAGTGTCCTTGATAAAAGCCTAGGATTTACTACCTGTGAGTTACATCTCGAAAGGTTCTCATCTGACTCTACCTTTCGCACCCACTCTAGTTCCACCACATAATGTATAAATAACTCAGTGAGGGGAATTGTTTAGACAAATAAATGGTTTGGAAATACTAGCTGCCATGCGCTTTCCTTCAGAGTACATTAATGAAATTAACTCACACTCCAGTGTGTCTTCTAGGTCACCAATTTATGAGAATTGGAAACCACACTTCTGAAAGCCTAGTTGGATGAGGTTAGGTATGAATCAATGAAAGGTTTTTTGTTTTGTTTTGTTTTGTTTTTTTAACTAAGCAGCACAGTGGGGGGGAAAAAGCAGAGTTTTGTGGATGCTTTTGATTTTTTTTACATATTTGTTAAAATTTCTCTATGGACAGTTTGGTCATCCATCTATTGAAAATAGTAAATATAGGCTGCAGTGAACTGTGGTTGCACCACTGCACTGTAGCTTGGAGGACAGAGCAAGACCTGGTCTTGAAAAATTAAATAAATAAAAATAAAAATAATTAGCCGGGCATGGTGGTGTATGTTTCTGTGGTCCCAGCTACTAGGGAGGCTGAAGTGGGAGGATCACTGGAGCTAGGGAAGTCAAGGCTGCAGTAAGCTATGATTGCTCCACTGTACTCCAGTCTGGGCAACTGACTGAGACCCTACCTCCAAAAAAATAAATAAATAAAGGAAAATACTAAATATATACAAATTACCTTATTTGAATTGATTTTTTTTCTACCCCTAAGAAGGTAACAAATAGTGATAATTTCCTCAGTCTAGCTATTTGTAGGTATAAATGTATATGTATTTATAAATGTATATGACTCAAAGGCAGCAGAAAAATAAAGATAATTTTAGAAGAAGCAAATTAATAAAGAATGTTAAACCATTAGAATCATCCAGTGAAATAATTTTTATAAAAGATAAGCACCATAGCACCCATCAGGTGAGCAGAGTTATGCTTTACCATATTTGTTTTAGTGAATTTTAAATATATCTTCAAATAGATCTCATAATAGATCTACTAGAAGTTGAAATAGTAAATAATTCAACTAGAGTTATTATTTTGCATGCAAGTTTTTATAAAATCATCTGCCTTTCTGTAATGTTTTCATTAAATTTTCTTTTAGTGTAGAAGTATAATTTCATTTCTTTTCCCTTTAATCGTATGTTTATTTCATGAAGCATGTAATCTCCAGAGGAGTGATTCAGTGGACTGTGATATATTCATGTAAAAAGTGCAATAGTTTCATTGTTTTTGATGAAGAGAACTATGTAGAAATATGGAGAGAAGTGAAAATTCACATTCAGAATAATATATGAACTTGAAAGACACTAAATAAAAATTTTAAAAGGAGAGAGTTTGTATGTAGTGATTTAGGTCCTTGAAATAGTTTTAGTTTTTATATTGTTATCAATAAGTTTTTTCTTTTAGTCTTCTTTTACCAATTGTCTAAAATATATGTATACTATAATTGAAGTTTGTTAATTTCCTAATTCATTTGCTGTATGATTAATCACCACATTTAAATATGCCAAATGCTAAAAAAAAAAAAGAGACATTTTCTCAACAGAAAAGAATAAAATGAATTTTGTGTTTTGCTTAAAACAGTGTTTTGTGGTGGTGGTGTCGTTGTTGTTGTTTTGAGCCCAGGCTGGAGTGCATGGCTCCATCTTGGCTCACTGCAAGCTCCGCTTTCTGGGTTCACGCCATTCACCTGCCTCAGCCTCCTGAGTAGCTGGAACTACAGGCACCCACCACCACGCCCAGCTAATTTTTTTTTTTTTTTTTTTTTTTTTTTTTTTTTTAGTAGAGACAGGGTTTCACTATAGGCAGGATGGTCTCGATCTCCTGACTTTGTGGTCCATCCTCCTCAGCCTCCCAAAGTGCTGGGATTACAGGTGTGAACCACCGCACCCGGCCAAAACAGTGTGTTTCAAAAATTTTTGTCAGTTCATTAAAATTTCAAACTCTAGTCCTAGTGATAATAAACATTTTGATAGCATGTATTTTCTCATTTGATATAACACATATTTTTACTACAAAAAACAAAGTTACTTAGATTTTTTGTTTCTGTATATAAAGGAAGATTGTGGAATATCAAAAAATAAATGAGAGCCGCAATTTAGCAAAATAAGTGAAATAATCCTCAGCGTGGCAGAAACTTAATAATTTGGAAAGACACTTTGTCCTTCGTATGTAGCTTCTAAAGTGTGGATGTGATGCCCACGATCACTGGTGCCACTGGTGTCTGCTGTGTATATGCTGGATGCACTTTGCAAATGCTACCTCTAATCTTCACAGTATCTGCATTTTACACTTGCAGAAATTGACACTCAGTGATTAAGTACCTTGCTCCAAGTAATCCAGTCTCCAAATATATGTATCCTAAGAACCATCAAAGATATTATTACAATCTTCACAGCTTTCTCAATTTATCTTCTCAAAGACTGCCAATAATACCTACCATGAACTTCCTCTGCAAAGATCTGCATTATTTGGTGAGTATTATGGGTATGAAAGCAGTAACGTAGGCATTAGGAGACATGTTCTAGGCCTACTTTGCTACCAGTTAACTATGTGAACTTGGACAATTAGTTTCTCTCAGCCTCAGTTTTCTTCTTACAAAATGTCAGGGTTAAGCTAAAGGTTTACCTAACTCTAAACTTTTTCTTCTAGCTTTAAATATTTCTTTGAATAGGGATTTCTTTCTGTGGGAAGAAATAGGGCTCTCAATGTCGTGCTGAGGGAGCTCTTGCACAGGAAAAAGTCCTTACTGAGAGGCAATTGTGCTTTGACTCTTTGCCATAGGAAATCCTCTTGTTTTTACTTGCTCTTTCTCCTTAAACAGCGTATTCATCACACATGAAAGTGTATTATTAACAACTTCCCTATTTAATATTAATGGACAAAAATCGGGTGCCCTAGAATACTGACTTTTGAGGAGTAGGAGTTACGTACAGTTAAGTGATTTATCTGTTAAAAAATTATTTTAAGGCCAGGCACCATGGCTCAAGCCTGTAATCCTAGCACTTTGGGAGGCCAGGTGGGGAAGATAGCTTGAACTTGAGTCCAGGAGTTCAAGACCAGCCTGGGCAACATGGAAAGACCCTCTCTCTAGAAAAAATAAAAAATTAGCCAGGCATGGTTGTACATGCCTGTAGTCCTAGCTACTCAGAAGGCTGAGATGGGAGAATCACTTAAGCCTGGGAGTTTGAGGCTGCAGTGAGCCATGATCACGCTACTGCACTCCAGCCTTGGTGACAGGGGAGATCCTATCTTTAAAAATAAATAAATAAATAAATAATTGTAAGATGCTCATAAGCCAATATGAACTTATTTGAATTAGCTATTATTCTTACAATTTTTATTATTATGAGAACTAAAAATAGTAAAATAAAATGAAAGTTGTTTTTCACTCTTATTTGCCTCCCCACAGTATATTGTCTCCCCACAGTCCAGTTGATAAACCCTTAAAGGATTTTGAAACATTCTGCCTGTACAGGATATTGACTCAGTGTCCCGCTAACATACTGGTTTTCGGGAAAAAAAAAAAAAAAAATGCATAATGGGAAAATGTTGCGTTACCCCCAACTCAGTCATGTTCTTCCGGCCCTAAGTTTGGAGCCCTTGACTTTAACCTAGCTGTGCCTTTTGTCTGATTAGGAGGGGCTATTTATTAGGAGTCATACAAAATAAACACAAAAGTTTGCCATAAAATATGACAACCACTTTAAATAATGTTAACTTAATTAAACTTTAAACTTTATTTATATAGTTTATGGCTTTAGTGTGAGCTCTTCTCGGATGTTTACTTCAGTGGAAGATCCATCATGTGAGTGCCTTGAAAGGAATTAATCCCCCTACCCCTGGCACAGAGCTCAGCTCCAACAATTCAGATCTAAATATTTAGTGATGGATGATACATGTTTATGGAACAGAGGGCAGCATGACATTTAAATGTGAACTGCGGTTTCCATCATGAGCATATGGTTGAAAAGACACTGGAAGCTGAAGTTATGCCAACCAACGGAAGTTGATAAGTTTTTTTTTTTATATATATACTTGCCTTTTTTTTTCCTCCCTTTTGTCCATCCCATCTGTTTCTGAAGTCTCTTTAACAAAACTATTCTTACAGTCAACTTTCCAGAAAAGAAGTTCTGCTGACTCTCATGCATTTGGTAGTGCATCCCATGGTTAAACTAATAGCCTTGCTGGGTGTCAGCCAAAGGTTACAGGCCTCTCAAAATATTCCTGGAAAAAAAAAGTTTATCACTAAACCGAAGTTTCTCATTAGTAACCCTGTGGTGTCTAATCTGTGAAATTACATGATTAACTCCTTTGCAGAGACTGCTCCAGTTAGAGTTTGCAATCCCACAGGAAGTTATTAAAAGTATCACCAAGATAATTCTCTAGCTTTGTACTTGGCCCCTGGGGTAAAGGAAATAGATCATTAGATGAGTACTTTATAATAAAGTCATAGATCACTCACAATTATTAAATGACTGTCAAGGAAGGTTATTATTTTAAAAGTTGAGGACAGTGTGATTTGAAAAACAAATAAAAACCATGAAAGAATTTCTTACTTCCTTTGTTTTGGAAAAGAAATGGGAAACATACTGTTTTCTCCCCCGTGCTGTTTGAAGTTGATATTTTAATGCCTCTTTCACACACAGATATCTTACCTTGTGGTTTTGTTTTTTTTTTTTTGTCTAATGTTGTTTAATTGTTCCTTAAATGAAAGACATGTTTCTTATTGTAAGTAAATAAAAGATACAGAAAAAAGTCAGAGAAAATAGAATGGAGAAATATTTCATGAATATGTGCAAATAGCAGAAAGAGCTTTTTCTTATAGAAGACATGTGGCCATGTGCAAGGTTAGTAACTCACTGGAGGTTCTTAGAAATTATTCTAGTTATTCATTTGATACAGAAAACAATCTTTAATAGCCAGGACACACTGCCCTCAATAAGAATAGAATACAACTATACCAATCTTACAAGGAAAAGCAATACCAGATAGCGCTCATTATTAGTCCAAATCTGCTACACAGAGCAGCTGTTCTTGGTAACGTCAGTAAGATATCGGCTTTTTCAGTTGTACTCTGGATTCTGAATCTTACTCTGGTCCAGACAGAAATGTTCCATGTGCCTATCTCTTATTTTGCTTTCTAAAATATTTACTGTAACTCCTTTATTTTAAAAAGTCCTAGTTAATCAAGTACATGATTTCTTTTGAAATCAATTATTGACCAGGCTGGAGTTTTATAATAAAAGCCTTGTGGGTTATTGAACCAAACCATTCAGATACCTGAGTTTGACCAATTCCACTGACACTTGGCACTGGCTCAATAGTGATGTTTAAAGATGCCGAGTGGACTCAGTCGAAAATGCCTGTCATGTGAAAAAATTCTTGTACACATAATGCCAAACCTTTTACAAATTCCTGACTGTCAGACCCACTAGAGGGGGCAAAGCAGGACACTGGTAAAAGATTGATTCTTGTTTATTGTTTTTTGTTTTGTTTTTATTCCCTATGGTTGTCTGAATCTAACCAGAAAAAGAACATTATCCTACAATTTCATTAAAAGGAAGTACATGACATTTGAAAAAGAAATTCAGGCTTTCCATGCAACACTTGGACAGCAGTTTCTTTGAACAGTTATATAATCAGTTTCTGATATGTAGAATATAACTTCAAAACAAAAAAGTACACCAATCCAAAGCCTTAGTTTTACCCATCATTTCAGGTCAACAGAAGCATAAAATGTAGTATAGAGATCAACAGAGAGAAATATTAAAGACTGATGCAGAGGGAAATTCTTGTATTATAGATGTCCTTCTGTGCTTTCACATCTCCCTCAGGGGCCCAAAAAGGACTCTAGTAAGGTGTGCATGAAAACACATCTAGTTGCCACCCCAACACCATTTAAAGCATGTGATAAGATGTGGCTGTGGTGGTAGTAGTAATGTAGTAATTTGTAGTAATTCTTAATCACTCTTGTCAGGGGTGCTGACTTCCCAGGGTTGTCAAACTGCCCATGCAGAGGGCCAGCTTGGGATGCAAAGGGAACTTCTAGGGTGTGATTTGAGGGCTGCAGAATGGATGCCCACCCAATACATCTGCCTCAGTAGTAAGCCAGCATGCTGGGAACTCCCAGGAAACCACTCATTTCTTTAATACAAAAATGGGAAAATGCACATCTGTGTTCAGAGTTAAGAAAAATGTATAGCCGCAGACATTCATGAGTAATTAGTGCTAATTAACAGGTTACACTAGTCATTCCAAAGAGTCCTAATTTTATATTTTATTTAATATATATTGACCATTTACTATGTACCAGGAACTGTGCTAAGTTTGTCTGTATTAATGCTTTTGATGCATACAACATACTTATGAGGTAAACACCATCATCTCCCAATTTTACAGACAAAAACAGGAGTACAGAAATGGGACGTAATTTCCCCAGTACCATACAACTGAGAGAGGATACGGCCAAAATATAAACCAAAGTAATCTTAGCCCAGGACTATATTTACTATTTGTACTGCTTCTGTGTGAGGCACTGGATGAGGCTCAGAACAGATGGTTTTGGAGAGAGCATAAGAAGCAAGTAAGGGCCCACTGGAAAGTCTGAGGTAGAAAGCTGTCTCCAAAGGGGTAGATCCAGGCGAAATGCATGCTGCTGTTGGGGGCTTGAGATAAGAGAATGAAGACTCTCTAAGGTCAAACTTGCCTGCTATACCATTTTTCCCATGACTACCCTGGCCTGCTTTCTGTAGGAATCCCATCATCACTGTGGGTCCACTACACATGACTTTGCAGAATGCTGAAAATATCACTGTCATAATATCACAGAATGCTGGAGGTATATTAACTTAGATAGATGGTTTCCCCAGTCTCCATCCATATGAAGAAACAAATCACCCAGAAAAGTTAAGCAGTTTGCTCAACGTCCCCTAGTGTGCTAGTCCCAAAACTCAAACTAGAAGCCAAGTCTCTACCATGAAAAGACTCACATCTATCCCATACCCCATCCTCTAAAAAAAAAAAGCATCTGATATGATCTCTGTATATCTCGACAATGAGTTCTGCTTCTTATGAAATCCAGTAGGATTTTCTCTGTGCTCTAGTTGCATGACTTCTATCATTAGAAGGATGGCATCAACATAATCCCCATAGATATATGACTAAAGTAGTTACATTCAAATGCCCAGGCTTACTTAATGTACTTCAAGAACCAAGCACTGGGGAAGGAGCAAGTTAGATCACACTTCAGAGTCTCTTAGCATCTTTCTGAAGGCAACCTGCTAAGTTCATTCCCCAAATCACATACACATACACACAAGTTATAAGAATTTATTTATGATGACAGCTGTGATGTTTCTTTGGACCTGCCACAGACATCAATACTCTGTGAATGGTCTAATCAGCTCCATTAAATGCTATTTTTAGTGGGCTTTGGATTCAGACTTACCCTATATGCCCCATTTCCCAACTAGGTAAAGCTGGATAATCTAACTGCCCTCCATGCAGAGCCACTGTGGAGTGGGACAAACATGGTCTTTAGAACTACAAAGACCTGATTTGAATTATTCTCCCCCTACTCATTATCTAAAGATGACTGGATAAGTTACTCAACTTTTCTGAATTTGTGTCTTTATCTGTAAAATATGTGCTATGACTCCTGACTCTTCGAGCATCTGATTTTCAAGTATGTGGTGAGAATTAAATGAGACGATATTTTTCAAATGCTTGGCACAGTGCTGGGCACAAAGTACATATAGAAATGTTGGTTTCTTTGTCTTTTCCTGTCTGAGTCTCAGTCCCCTTATCCATAATCAGTGAACGATATAATTTACCTTGGGAAGTTTTGTGTCATTTCACAAGGCATGTGAATACATAAAGAACCACACACTCATTCGGTAAAGGCTGAAGATAAATGAGTTGCAAAGAGCCTTGTCGCCAAGTCACAGAGAACTGAGCTTGGGTGCCTACAGTTCCCCGACCAGAGTCTGGAGTCAGAGCAGAGCTTCTGATCTCTGTAGAGATGCATCCAGAAGAGGGGGAGGTGGGGATACATTTAGTTACCAAGTGACTCATCTGCAAAAAGAAGGTGGACACAAAACCCAAGTAGAACCATGTAACAGAAAAATCTCCAGCAAGGGCTAGCAAATGTAAGGTCCCTGGACTATCCATGAGAAGGAAGATGGAGGGTGCACTGGGCTTTACTGGGCACGCTATGTAAACATCACAAAATACAGTGCTAAGGAATACTGGACATAACCAGACACCCACACAATTGGAGTCTGTGATGGTTGATACTGTCAACTTGATTGGATTGAAGGATACAGAGTATTGACCCTAGGTGTGTCTGTAAGGGTTTTGCCAAAGGAGATTGACATTTGAGTCATTGGGCTGGGAAAGACAGACCCACCCTTAATCTGGGTGAGCACAATCTAATCAGCTGCCAGTGGGGCTAGAATATAAGCAGGCAGAAATATGTGAAAAGAGAGACTGGCTTAGCCTCCCAGCCTACATCTTTCTCCCATGCTGGATGCTTACTGCCCTCAAACATTGGACTCCAATCTTCAACTTTCAGATTCAGAATGGCTCTTCTTGCTCCTCATCCTGCAGACAGCTGACTGTGGGACCTGGGGATCTTGTGAGTTAATACTTAATAAACTCCCCTATATGTGTATATAAATATATATATATATATTTATACACACACACACACACACACACATATATATATATATTCCATTAGATCTATCCCCCTAGAGAACCCTAACTAATACAGATTTTGGTACCAGGACTGATTCTAAAGAAACAGAATATTAAGGATGGAGGTGTTTTGTGGATTTGGGGGTTTCTGGAGTTGGCTGCTTAATATGATTAGACCAAAAAAGCTAAGGACTCTACTTCTAATAATATGGAGAACGTTGATAGTCCTTGGCATAAACTGTTTAGAGAGTTATGCAAAATAAATACATTTGATACTCCTGATTCATCACTCATGAGAAGCAAGGAGTTGAGTGACTCTATATATAATCCCTTTAACCATATGAGAACCAACGAACATAATGAAGCTGGTTGGTTGCTCCTAAGTTCAGTGGACAAAGTGACGAAAGAAAATGATGAACTCGGGGATTCTATCTCCAGGCTTCAGAAGCAGATACTGAGCCTCAAATCTGCTAAGATTGCCCTGAGTGAGAGTCTTATCTCCTGTAGAGAAAGAAGTGAAATTGGGGAAAAACAGACACCGGCTCTTATCATGCAAGTGGCTAACCTGCAACAAAAGGTGATGCACAGCCTCACCAGATGTCTACTGTTAAAGTGAGGGCATTGGTTGGAAAAAAAATGGGACCCTGCAACTTGGATTGGGGACGTGTGGGAGGACGCTGATGAAGCTGGGGACACTGAGTTTGTAAACTCTGATGAACCTTTTTTGCCAGAAGGTACAGCTTCCCCAACCCCAGTAGTGGCAACATCCCCTCCCAAACCCATGCTGCCATCAGCATTTCCATCTTTGTCTGAGGAGATAAACCCTGTGCTGCTTGAGGCAACAGTGATGTCCTCCCCTGAGGCAGCTGCCAGGCAAGATAATGTTGATTCTCCTCACGAGACATCCCCAACACCCCATTTTGCTTCTAGACTTACAACTAAAATCCCATGGACCCCTAGAGGTGAAGTTGAGAGTGTGACCCTCGAGGAGGTGTGCTACATTCAAAAAGAACTGCTTGTGTTTTCTAATTCATATAAACAGAAATCTGGAGAACTGGCATGGGAATGGATATTAAGTTGTGGGATAATGGTGGAAGGAACATAAGAGTTGGATTTGGCTGAATTTACTGATTTGGGCCCACTAAGTGGGAATTCTGCATTTAATGTTGCAGCTCAGGAAGTTAAAAAAAGTTCTAGCAGTTTATTTCCTTTGTTAGCTGAAATATAGATTAAAAGATGGCCCACTGTGAGTGAGCTGGAAATGCCTGATCTCCCTTGGTTTAATGTAGAGGAAGGGATCCAAAGGCATAGGGAGATTGGCATGGTGGAGTGGATTTGTCACTTTAGACCTACTTATCCCAGCTGGGAGAGTCCAAAAGATATACCCTTGACCAAAGCCTTGTGAAATAGATTTGTGAAGGCAGTGCCTGCATCTTTGAAAAGAACGTGTAATTGCTCTTATCTGTATGCCAGATCTAACAGTGGGAACTGCAGTCACTTGACTATAAAATTTAAACACAGTGGTAATAATTGGATCTCACGGTGGCAGGAACCAAGTGGCAGAACTCAACCATCAAAGGCAAGGTGGACGTAGCTACCATATTGGACAGCAGAGGCAAAGAGGAAATCAGAATAGTCTGACATGTGTAAAACTCTGGCATTGGCTAATTAATAATGGTGTTCCCAAAAGTAAAACTGATAGACGCCTACTGCATTCCTACTTAATTTATACACGCAGAAAGCTTCTAGGTAGAATGGACAAAAGACTAACTTGAATTATAAAAACAGAGAGTCATGGCCCCTCAACCAATTTCCAGATTTGAGCCAGTTCACAGACCTAGAACTCCTTGAATGAAGGAGAGGCCAGGTCCCCGTGAGGACGGACCCCACTATATTACCGACAATTTATGCAGTGAATCTTTCTCCCATTCTTTCCCAAGAAGACCTCTGGCCTTTTACCAGGGTAATTGTGCACTGAGGAAAAGGAAATGATCAGACATTTTGGGGACTACTGGACACTGGCTCTGAGCTAACATTGATTCCAAGGGACCCAAAATATCATTGTGGTCCTCCAGTTAAAGTAGGGGCTTATGGTGGTCAGATAATTAATGGAGTTTGAGCTCAGGTCTGACTTGCAGTGGGTCCAGTGGGTCCCCGGACTCATCGTGTGGTCATTTCCCTAGTGCCAGAATGCATAATTGGCATAAAGATAGTTAGCAGCTGGCAGAAACCTGACATTGGTTCCCTGACTGGTAGGGTGAGGGCTATTATAGTGAGAAAGGCCAAGTGGAAGCCACTAGAGCTGTCTCTATCTAGAAAAACAGTAAATAAAATACAATATTACATCCCTGGAGGGATTTCCGAAATTAGTGCCATCATCAAGGACTTGAAAGATGCAGGAGTGGTGATTCCCACCACATCCCTGTTCTCAAATCTCCCATTTGGCCAGTGCAGAAGACAGATCGATCTTGGAGAATGATAGTGGGTTATTGTAAACTTAAACAAGTGGTGACTCTAATTGCAGCCACTGTACCAGATGTGGCTTCATTGCTTGAGCAAATTAACACATTTCCTGGTACTTGATATGCACCTGTTGATTTGACAAATGTCTTTTTCTCCATTGCTGTCCATAAGGCCCACCAGAAGCAATTTGCCTTCAGCTGGCAAGGCCAGCAATGTACCTTTACTGTTCTACCTCAGGGGTATATCATCTCTCCTGCTTTGTGCCATAATCTTGTTCGGAGAGAACTTGATGGCTTTTCACTTCTGCAAGAAGTCACACTGGTCCATTACACTGATGACATTATGCTGATTGGATCCAGTGAGCAAGAAGTAGCAAACACACTGGACCTATTGGTGAGACATTTGTGTACCAGAGGATGGAAAACAAATCTGACTAAAATTCAAGGACCTTCTACCTCAGTAAAATTTCTAGAGGTCCAGTAGTATGGGACCTGTTGAGATACTACTTCTAAGGTGAAGAATAAGTTGTTGCCTTTGGCCCTTCCTACAACTAAGAAATCGGCACAACACCTAGTGGGTATTTTTGGATTTTGGAGGCAAAACACTCCTCATTTGGGTGTGTTACTCTGGCCCATTTATCAAGTGACCTGAAAGGTGGCCAGTTTTGGGTGAGGTCCAGAACAGGAGAAGACTCTGTAACAGGTCCAGGCTGCTGTGCAAACTGCTCTGCCACTTGGGCCATATGACCCAGTAGATCCAATGGTGCTTGAGGTGTCCGTGGCATATAGGGATGCTGTTTGGAGCCTTAGGCAGGCCCGCATAGAAGAATCACAGCAGAGACCTCTAGGATTTTGGAGCAAGACCCTCCCATCTTCTGCATGTAACTATGCTCCTTTTGAGATAAATGCTCCTTTTGAGAGAAAGTTCTTGGCCTGTTACTGGGCTTTGGTTGAAACTGAACGTTTGACTATGGGTCATCAAGTCACCATGTGACATGAACTGCCTATCATAAACTAGGTGCTTTCTGATCCATCTATCCATGAAGTGGGTCATGCACAGCAGCATTCTATCATCAAATGTAAGTAGTATATACATGATTGGGCTCGAACAGGTTCTGAAGGCACGAGTAAGTTACATGAGAAAATGTCTCAAATACCCATGGTCTCCACTCTTGCCACCCTGCCTTCTCTTACCTAGCCTGCACCGATGGCCTCGTGGGGAGTTTCCTATGATCAGTTAACAGAGGAAGGGAAGTCTAGGGCCTGGTTCACAGATGGTTCTACACGATATGCAGGCACCATCTAAAAGTGGACAACTGCAGCACTATAGCCCCTTTCTAGGACATTCCTGAAGGACAGTGGTGAAGGGAAATCTTCCCAGTGGGCAGAACTTCGAGCAGTGCACTTGTTTGTGCACTTTGAATGGAAGGAGAAATTGCCTGATGTGCGATTATATACTGACTCATGAGTGGTAGCCAGTGGTTTGGCTGGATGCTCAGGGACTTGGAAGAAGCATGATTAGAAAATTGGTGGTGAATAAATTTGGGGAAGAGGTATGTGGATGGACTTCTTTGAGTTATCAAAAACTGTGATGATATTTTTATCCCGTGTGAGTGCTCACCAATGGGTGACCTCAGCAGAGGAAGATTTCAATAATCAAGTGGATAAGATGACCCACTTTATGGTCACTACTCATCCTCTTTCCCCAGCCACTCCTGTCATTGCCCAGTGGGCCCATGAACCGAAAGGCCATGGTGGCAGGGATGGAGGCTACACATGGGCTCAGCAACATGAACTTCCACTCACCAAGGATGACCTGGTTATGGTCACTGCTGAGTGCTCAGTTTGCCAGAAGCAGACACCGACACTGAGCCCTCCATGTGACACCATTCCTCAGGGTGCTCAGCCAGCTACCTGGTGGCAGGTTGATTGTATTGGACCTCTTCCATCATGGAAAGGGCAGAGATTTGTCCTCACTGGAATAGAAACTTACTCTGGATATGGGTTTGCCTATTCTGCATGCAATGCCTCTGCCAAAACTAGCATCCATGGACACATGGAATGCCTTATCCACTGTCATGGTATTCCACACAGCATTTCCTCTGACAAAGGCACTCATTTTATGGCCAAAGAAATGTTGCAGTGGGCTCATGCTCATGGAATTCCTCGCTGTCTTCCTCTCTCTCTCTCTCCTGCTGCCTTGTGAAAAGGGTGCTTGCTTCTCCTTTGCTTCCTGTTATGACTGTCATTTTCCTGAGGCCTCCCCAACCACATGGAACTGTGAGTTAATTAAACTTCTTTCCTTTATAAATTACCCAGTCTCAATTCTTTATAGCAGTGTGAAAATGGGCTAATACAACTGGTATGGTGTGGCTGTGTCCCCACCCAAATCTCATCTTGAATTGTAACTCCCACAGTTCCCACATGTCATGGCAGGGACCCAGTGGAAGGTAATTGAATTATGGGGGTGGGTCTTTCTGCGCTGTTCTCCTGATGGTGAATAAGTCTCATGAGATCTGATGGTTTTATAAATAGGATTTGCCCTGCACAAGCTCTCTCTCTCTCTTTCTTTTCCTGCTGCCATCCATGTAAGATGTGACTTGCTCCTCCTTGCCCACTGTCATAATTGTGAGGCCTCCCCAGCCTAGTGGAACTGTAAGTCCATTAAATCTCTTTTTCTTCCCAGTCTCAGGTATGTCTTTACAAGCAGCATAAAAACAGATGAATATAACAACTGTATAAAAATTTAGCAAAGAAAACAGATAAAAGAAAAAAATCACAAAAACAGATTTTCTTTATATTAGCAATCAGTTAAAAATCCAAATTGAAAAAATAAACATTAATTAGCAATAGCGACAAAAATAAAAATGATACCTAGGAATATATTATATAAGAAAAACACAGAACTTAGATAAGGAAAATTAAATAATAGTAATACCTGAACACTTAGGAAAACATATCTTGTCTCTGAATGAAACAACATTATTTTTAAAGTGCAATTCTTCCAGTAATAATTAATATGCAAATTTAATCCAAAACCAGCAATAATTTACTGTAATCACAATCTGGTATATTTTGTAACTAGACAAAATTAATTTAGAATTTTTATAAATAAATCACTGAGAAGAGACACAAATATCTTGAAAAAGAGGAAAACTGAAAGGTAAACGTACTTTAACATATATTACTGTGTTACAAGGCAAACACAATTCCAAAATATACATATATATGTATCAGTGGAATCCAAAAAAAAAAAAATCTAGGAATACATATAGCCAAGGAGGTGAAAGAGCTCTACAAGGAGAACTATAAAGCATTGGTGAAAGAAATCATAGATGATACAGACAAATGTGAAAACATTCTATGCTCATGGACTGGAAGAATCAATATCGTCAAAATGCCATGCTGTTTAAAGCAATCCACATATTCAAGTCAATTCCCATCAAATTACCAATATCATTCCTCATAGAATTAGACAATAGTATTCTAAAATTTATATAGAACCGAAAAAGAGCCTGGAGAGACAAAGCAATACTAAGCAAAAATAACAAAGCCAGAGGCATAACATTACCCAACTTCAAACTATATTATAATGCTACAGTAATCAAAATAGCATGATACTGGTACAAAACAGACACATGGACCAATGGAACAGAATAGAAAACCAAGAAATAAAGTCATGAACCTACAAAGTTGACAAAAATCAAAAATGGGGAAAGGACTCCCTATTCAATAAATAGTGCTGGAATAGCTGACTAGCCATATGCAGAAGATTGAAACTGGATCGCTACTTTTCACCATATACAAAAATAAACTCAAGGTAGATTAAAGATTTAAATGTAAGACCTCAACCTATAAGAATCCTAGAATAAAACCTATGAAATACTCTACCACTGTACTTTGGCCTTGGCAAATAATTTATGACTAAGTCCTCAAAAGCAAATGTAAAAAAAACAGAAATCGACAATAGGGACCTAATTAAACTAAAAATTAATAGTAAAAGAAACTATCAATGGAATAAACAGACAACTTACAGAATGGGAGAAAACATTTGCAAACTATGCGTTCAACAAAAGACTAATATTCAGAATCTATAAGCAACTTAAACACATCAACAAGAAAAAAGCAAATAACCCCATTAAGAAGTAGGCAAAGGACATGAACAGACACTTCTGGAAAGAAAACATACGTGTGGCCAACAAAATCTGCTTAACATCACTTATCATCAGAGAAATGCAAATCAATATCACAGTGAGATTATCATTTCATACCAGTCAGAATGGCTATTATTAAAAAATAAAAAAATAACAGATGCTTGCAAGGTTGAGGAGAAAACGGAATGCTTATACACTGCTTGCAGGAATATAAATTCCACAGCCACTGTGGAAAACAGTTTGGAGATTTCTCAAAGAACTAAAAATAGAATTACTATTTGACCCATCAATCTCATTACTTGGTGTCTAACCAGAGGAAAAGAAATCATTCTACCAAAAAGACACTTGCACTTGCATGCTTACTGCAGCACTATTTACAATAACAAAGACATGGAATCAACCCAGGTGCCCATCAATGGTGGATTAATGAAAATGTGATACATACACACTATGGAATACTATGCAGCCATAAAAAGAACGAAATCACATCCTCTTCAGCAATACAGATGCAGCTAGAGGCCATTATCCTAAGTGAATTAACGCAGAAACAGAAAACCAAATACCACGTGTTCCCATTTTTAAGTGGGAGCTAAACCTTGGGCCACATGAACATAATGCTGGGAACACTGGGGACTCCAAAAGCGGGGAGGGAGGGAGGAGAGCAAGGCTTGAAAAATGACCTGTTGGATACTACGCTCACTATCTGGGTGACAGGTTCAATAGAAGACCAAACCTTAGCATCACACAATATATCCATGTAATAAACCTGCAGCCATACTCCCTGAATCTAAAATAAAATATTTTTTTAAAAGCTGAAAAATTAAAAAAAAAAATCAGTAGAACAACATAGTACAAAAATAGATCCAAATACACACAAATGCTTAAAATTCACAAAATTTTAGCAGGGAGTATTTGAGATGATGAAACAGCACGATGATGTTAATAATAATGATGATAATCAGAAGTGTGTTATTTTGGGTGTCCCCAAAAGGGAGAGCAGAGACAAGAACCTGGCTGGGGGAAGTTTATTTGGGAGTTGGCATTTGGGAGAAGTAAGGGGAAAGTAAGACAGGAAAGAAGGAAAAGTCAACCTAAAGATGCTCCATTGAGGTTGCTGCTTTGGGCAATGCAATCAATTTCTCTGGGACTGCTTGAGACATGAGCAGAATGCCTCTCACAATTGTTCCCCTAAAGAATGAAAGAGGGGGTATATACCTACCAGTTACTATCCATCATTGGTTAAAGAGGGTCTCCAGACATTAAAACTCCCCCACTCCTACATGTGGGCTGCACTTGAATGAAGGAGGATAATAGAACAGAGGGCATGTGCCCTTGAGGTAGGACACTGTCGGGTGATGTGAGCCTGAGGTTGTCTGCAACTGTGCAGTGCAGCTGCATTAAACTCGGAGGTTGGCCATGGGGATGCCAATATGGTGTGGGAACCAGAGACCCATGGTGTGCTGGGAAACATTTAGCATAGCAGCCTAACTCTACCAAATGGTCACCCTGAAGAAATCATGGGTAAGGGCATTAGGAAGTAGCTTTCTTTGGTGATAAGCAGCTTCTTCATTGTAACCTCATTACATACCATTATGGTAATGACTTGGTTCTAGGCAGCGAGTCCCACTGGGTCACCTGAAGAAAAACTGACCACCAGTGAAAAGCCCAAGATACATATAATTGATTTCCATAATGGATGTTCTCCTGACTCCCAAATCTAATTTTCCAAGGTGCTTCCAGTATTCTTGTTTTTTGACTTGTTATTATAGGGGACATTTTGGGTAACATACCTTCCAGATTAAAAAAAAATCATGGATTTTCAAATGTTGGATTCTTGACTTTCAGCTAAAACATAAGCATTTCTTAAGCATCTTAGTGCAAGTGAATCAACGTTACAGTCTCAGACTGTTAGGCCTTGGGCCTGTTCATTCAGCAGCCCAACATATGTCAGATCAGGAAAAAAACTAAGAAAAATTTAAATGCAACTTGAAGAAAGAAGAAAACTACTTCCCATGAGCTTTTCCAATATGAGAACAATAGACTCTGAGGCTTTACTTGAGGGGTGATGGCAAGAGGAGGAGGGTCAAAAAACTACCTATCGGTTACTATGCTCACTACCTGGGTGATGGAATCATTTGCACAACAAACCCTGGTGATACGCAATTCACCCATGTAACAAGCCTGCACATGTATTCCCTGAACTTAAAATAAAAATTGAAAAAGTAAAAGAAAAGAAAGATTCGTAATAGCAGTTTCTCTGGAGCAAAGTTATAGTACAAGAAAATAAAGTTGGCAAAAGCAGCAAAGTATAATGAACACCAGAAAATACTAGGTTATTAATACTCTCCAGAAAATAGTTGTCATTCTTAGGGTAGTTAATATATTTGTCAAAATCTGGTTTATCTTCAATCATGACTAACTTTTCTACGTGGATTCTACTTCTCAGGTTCTGTTGCTCATTTTCTCACCGAAATGTCCACCCTATTTATCTGTGTCTTATTTATTTATTTATTTATTTATTTATTTATTTATTTATTTATGGGACAGAGTCTTGTTCTGTTGCCCAGGCTGCAGTGCAGTGGTGTGAGTTCGGCTCACAGCAACTTCCACCTCCTGGGGTCAAGTAATTCTTGTGATTCAGCCTCCCAAGTAGCTGAGACTACAGGCACGGGCCGCCAGTCCAGCTAATGTTTGTATTTTTAGTAGAGCCAGGATTTTGCCGTGTTGGCCAGGCTGATTTCAAACTCCTGGGTTCAAGCGATCTGCCAGCCTTGGCCTCCCAAAGTGCTGTGGTTTGCCCGACAGATCTCCCCTTCAGGGCTGAGGCCCTCATTCTTCCAGATATCAGAGTGTTGGCTGCTAACAGCTCACAGTTGAGTTCCTCTCTGAACGTTGCTCTTTGTAGATGTGACCTGCCTTAGCCAAGGTTACCCCATTCCAAGGCACAGTCCATATCCAGTGTAGTAAAGACAGGCATAAAGGGCTGTTGAATTTTGTCAAAAGCCTTTTCTGCATCTATTGAGATAATGATGTGGTTCTTGTCTTTGGTTCTGTTTATATGCTGGATTATGTTTATTGATTTGCGAATGTTGAACCAGCCTTGCATCCCAGGGATGAAGCCCACTTGATCATGGTGGATAAGCTTTTTGATGTGCTGCTGAATCCGGTTTGCCAGTATTTTATTGAGGATTTTTGCATCGATGTTCATCAGGGATATTGGTCTAAAATTCTCTTTTTTTGTTGTGTCTCTGCCAGGCTTTGGTATCAGGATGATGTTGGCCTCATAAAATGAGTTAGGGAGGATTCCCTCTTTTTCTATTGATTGGAATAGTTTCAGAAGGAATGGTACCAACTCCTCCTTGTACCTCTGGTAGAATTCAGCTGTGAATCCATCTGGTCCTGGACTTTTTTTGGTTGGTAGGCTATTAATTATTGCCTCAATTTCAGAGCCTGCTATTGGTCTATTCAGGGATTCAACTTCTTCCTGGTTTAGTCTTGGAAGAGTGTAAGTGTCCAGGAAATTATCCATTTCTTCTAGATTTTCCAGTTTATTTGCGTAGAGGTGTTTATAGTATTCTCTGATGGTAGTTTGTATTTCTGTGGGGTCGGTGGTGATATCCCCTGTATCATTTTTAATTGCGTCGATTTGATTCTTCTCTCTTTTCTTCTTTATTAGTCTTGCTAGTGGTCTGTCAATTTTGTTGATCTTTTCAAAAAACCAACTCCTGGATTCATTGATTTTTTGGAGGGTTTTTTGTGTCTCTATCTCCTTCAGTTCTGCTCTGATCTTAGTTATTTCTTGCCTTCTGCTAGCTTTCGAATGTGTTTGCTCTTGCTTCTCTAGTTCTTTTAATTGTGATGTTAGAGTGTCAATTTTAGATCTTTCCTGCTTTCTCTTGTGGGCATTTAGTGCTATAAATTTCCCTCTACACACTGCTTTAATTGTGTCCCAGAGATTCTGGTATGTTGTATCTTTGTTCTCATTGGTTTCAAAGAACATCTTTATTTCTGCCTTCATTTCGTTATGTACCAAAATTCAACAGCCCTTCATGCTAAAAACGCTCAATAAATTCGGTATTGATGGAACATACCTCAAAATCATAAGAGCTATTTATGACAAACCCACAGCCAATATCATACTCAATGGGCAAAAACTGGAAAAATTCCCTTTGAAAACTGGCACAAGACAGGGATGCCCTCTCTCACCACTCCTATTCAACATAGTGTTGGAAGTTCTGGCTAGGGCAATCAGGCAAGAGAAAGAAATCAAGGGGATTCAGTTAGGGAAAGAAGAAGTCAAATTGTCCCTGTTTGCAGACGACATGATTGTATATTTAGAAAACCCCATTGTCTCAGCCCAAAATCTCCTTAAGCTGATAAGCAACTTCAGCAAAGTCTCAGGATACAAAATTAATGTGCAAAAATCACAAGCATTCTTATACACCAGTGACAGTCAAACAGAGAGCCAAATCAGGAATGAACTTCCATTCACAATTGCTTCAAAGAGAATAAAATACCTAGGAATCCAACTTACAAGGGATGTAAAGGACCTCTTCAAGGAGAACTACAAACCACTGCTCAGTGAAATCAAAGAGGACACAAACAAATGGAAGAACATACCATGCTCATGGATAGGAAGAATCAATATCGTGAAAATGGCCATACTGCCCAAGGTAATTTATAGATTCAATGCCATCCCCATCAAGCTACCAATGAGCTTATTCACAGAATTGGAAAAAACTGCTTTAAAGTTCATATGGAACCAAAAAAGAGCCCGCATCTCCAAGACAATCCTAAGTCAAAAGAACAAAGCTGGAGGCATCACGCTACCTGACTTCAAACTATACTACAAGGCTACAGTAACCAAAACAGCATGGTACTGGTACCAAAACAGAGATATAGACCAATGGAACAGAACAGAGTCCTCAGAAATAATACCACACATCTACAGCCATCTGATCTTTGACAAACCTGAGAGAAACAAGAAATGGGGAAAGGATTCCCTATTTAATAAATGGTGCTGGGAAAATTGGCTAGCCATAAGTAGAAAGCTGAAACTGGATCCTTTCCTTACTCCTTATACGAAAATTAATTCAAGATGGATTAGAGACTTAAATGTTAGACCTAATACCATAAAAATCCTAGAGGAAAACCTAGGTAGTACCATTCAGGACATAGGCATGGGCAAAGACTTCATGTCTAAAACACCAAAAGCAACGGCAGCAAAAGCCAAAATTGACAAATGGGATCTCATTAAACTAAAGAGCTTCTGCACAGCAAAAGAAACTACCATCAGAGTGAACAGGCAACCTACAGAATGGGAGAAAATTTTTGCAATCTACTCATCTGACAAAGGGCTAATATCCAGAACCTACAAAGAACTCAAACAAATTTACAAGAAAAAAACAAACAACCCCATCAAAAAGTGGGCAAAGGATATGAACAGACATTTCTCAAAAGAAGACATTCATACAGCCAACAGACACATGAAAAAATGCTCATCATCACTGGCCATCAAAGAAATGCAAATCAAAACCACAATGAGATACCATCTCACACCAGTTAGAATGGCGATCATTCAAAAGTCAGGAAACAACAGGTGCTGGAGAGGATGTGGAGAAATAGGAACACTTTTACACTGTTGGTGGGATTGTAAACTAGTTCAACCATTATGGAAAACAGTATGGCGATTCCTCAAGGATCTAGAACTAGATGTACCATATGACCCAGCCATCCCATTACTAGGTATATACCCAAAGGATTATAAATTATGCTGCTATAAAGACACATGCACACGTATGTTTATTGCAGCACTATTCACAATAGCAAAGACTTGGAATCAACCCAAATGTCCATCAGTGACAGATTGGATTAAGAAAATGTGGCACATATACACCATGGAATACTATGCAGCCATAAAAAAGGATGAGTTTGTGTCCTTTGTAGGGACATGGATGCAGCTGGAAACCATCATTCTTAGCAAACTATCACAAGAACAGAAAACCAAACACCGCATGTTCTCACTCATAGGTGGGAACTGAACAATGAGATCACTTGGACTCGGGAAGGGGAACATCACACACCGGGGCCTATCATGGGGAGGGGGAGGGGGGAGGGATTGCATTGGGAGTTATACCTTATGTAAATGACGGGTTGATGGGTGCAGTACACCAACATGGCACAAGTATACATATGTAGCAAACCTGCACATTGTGCACATGTACCCTACAACTTGAAGCTTAATAATAATAAATAAATTTAAAAAAAAAAAAAAAAAAAAAAAAGACAGGCATAAAAAGGATTGGCATACTTGCCTAGATTAAGGACAACACCGAAGGGTTATCTCAACTCTAGAGGATCCTCTGAGGCCTCCATTGAAACTGAATCGTAGTTTAATTCCGTGCTTTGCTCAGTCTTGCATCCCTCACTCTTCACAGACATTTCTCTCAAGAACACTCACCATTAACTGCTTGCACACAAATTTCTGCTTCATTTGAAGTTGGAGATCACAAAAATGTCTTTGATATTATCCAAATAATATTACTTAATATTTTAGTCTTATTTGTGTTTCATGCATGAAAATAACACTCTGATACATGGTAGATACCAAATCTAGTCTCAGAAGAAGGAATAGGAATTTGAACCACAGTATTATTTAATTGACTGAATTGATCAGCTTTATTGGCATTATTCATTTTGTCACAAAAAGTAAAAATTAATCAACATAAGCATAATTAACCATTACAAACAGCTATATTACACCAATTATAAAATTAAGTTTATGATTTATTTTTATATATATGTGCATGTGTGTGTATACATATATATATATATATATATTTTTTTTTTTTTTGAGATGGCGTCTCACTCTGTTGCCTAGGCTATAGTACAATGGCACGATCTTGGCTCACTGCAACCTCCGCCTCCTGGGTTCAAGCGAGTCCTGCCTCAGCCTCGTGAGTAGCTGGGATTACAGGCGCCTGCCACCATGCCTGGCTAATTTTTGTATTTTTAGTAGAGACGGGGGTTTCACCATGTTGGTCAGCCTGGTCTTGAACTCCTGACCTAGTGATCCGCCCACCTCGGCCTCCCAAAGTGTTGGGATTACAGGCGTGAGCCACCGTGCCCAGCCTATGATTTTTTATTGATGGGATTTAAATTATTGGGTTTAATGGTTCATTTTGCTTATAACTTTTAAGCTATTTATATGAAAAGACAGATCATAATATTTAATTCATAAGCATCATAGATGTAAGATTTTACAATGGTATAATCATATCATTTCTTATGAGAGCAGAGATGAATTACCAAAAATAACAAATTTATTTTTATATAATGTAGTTTCCTTTGTAAATGTGGACTGCAGTTTCTGGCCATTGGAGTGTTCACTGGGTTGACGATGCATTAGCTTTGACAGGAATATTGTACTCGTGGAAAGTAACACAGTAATATTTTGGTTTTAGTCTAACATAATAACAGATTGTACTAAAGTATCTACTGAACGTCTACAGCAATCCCTCCTCCTCCTTTCTTTTATTTCAGGTTTGTAAGACTAAACACTGCATTTCTGAAACTCTCTTGCAACTGGAGAGATGATTTTGCCCCCTGGGTGTGATTTGAGTGCTGCCGATGAGAAGCGCTGTCATGAGATTTAAGAGGTGGAAGGGTGGGAAGCGCCCATGCAGGCTGATCAGGAGCTCTTCGAGGGCCAGACTCCGTGTTCCTCTGTCTATCCCCCTCCTCCTGGGTGTGGGTTGAGCAGCCTGACCAATGGATTGAAGCTGCAGTGGTGCAACTTGAAAACAAATGTCCAGTTGTGACCAACTTCGGCTCCTCTAGCCGTTCCACTGGCTTTATAAACACCAGATTCTCTATGTTAAACCGCATGCACTTGAACTGCTTACACTAATTTCTTGATCTTTTACCAAAACCTGACCAATACATCTTTCTACCTAAAAAAAGTCAACCTGGTTTTACTTAAACCATGACTACTTCTCTTAACACAAATGAGTAAATAAGTGCATATGTGACAATTCGCTCTTCTTCCTTTGTAATGTAAGAAGGTATTTCCTCTCCATCAAATTGCTTTTTGCGGGAGATTTCAATATATTTTTCTGAAAAAGAAAAAAAAAATAAGGAAAGGCCTGCTGAGATAAGTGAGAGCTATGGCTCTAGAATAAAGATGAGCCTAGAGATCTCTTCTCCTGAGAGCACTCACCACTAACTGCTTTTGCACAAATTTCTGCTTCAGTCTCTTTCCTCGGGAAGCTGGAGGCCACAAAAATTTATTTGATATCATCCAAATAATATTAATTTTAATCATTTACAAATAATTAATTCCAAATAATTAACATTAAGAAAATACAACCAAACCCAAAACATCCAGTCCTATCACTAGAGATAAGAACCCTGAGATCTTACACCTGTCACCTTGCTTCCAAGACAGCTGTGTCCAGTGGATGAGGGCTGTATTAAGCCATTCTTGCACTGCTGTATAGAAATACCTGAGACTGGGTAATTTATAAGAAAAGAGGTTTAACTGGTTCAGGGTTCTGCAGGCTGTACAGGAAGCATGGCATCATGTGTCTCTGGGGAGGCCTCAGGAAGCCTCCAATCATGACAGATGGAAAAGAGGGAATAGGCACATCACATGGCGAAAGCAGGAGTGAGAGAGAGAGAAAGCAAGGGGGATGTGCTACATGCTTTTAATCAGCCAGATCTCCAAGAGCTCTCTCACCATCACGAGGACAGCAGCAAGGGGATGATGATAAACCATTCATGAGAACCATCCCCATGATCCAATCACCTCCCACCAGGCTCCAACTCCATCCCTAGGGATTACAATTCAACATGATATTTGGGTAAGGACACATATACAAATGATGTCAAGGCCTTAAAATCAGGTAGAAACTGACAAGGATAGGTCATAACTGGACCTTCCACGCTGAAGTTTCTCCTCAGTCAGAAAGTGTGGCATTTTTCCGGGCTCTGCAATGACAGACTAGCCACATGAGTTCTGGCAAACCTGGCTCTGTAAGACTCCAGAGGCGGAAGGAGAGAGGTTGTCCACACTGCCAGATAACTACAATGTTGAATGCAGAGCCCTTGTCTCTGTCAGCAGTTGTGCCTTCACCACTATGCCCCATGCCTGATCTCTTCTAGATAGAGCATAGGATAGTCTAGCAGACATGTGGCTTAGCAAATGGCTCATCTACTGTAGACTAACTGATGCCTAACATGCAGATATGGGCTTGTAACAGTGATAATTAAAATAACGATGTCTTTGAAAGATTTCTTTGACATAAAATAGAGAAGATGCTTCATCATTCCTACAACACTGACTTTCTCCTAGGTGCATTTTCCTAAACGTGAATGGGAGAGCAATACTGAAGTATGGTTTATCAATGACACAGGCCAGCCTATGATGGCATATTACACAGTGGACCCCAAATATGATATATGTTATAATAAGAAAAAAACGTTTAAAATTGTTAGTATTGAGCTTAAAAGAAAAACACTTCAGTCAGAGGATCTGGGTTTGAATCCAGCCCAATTCCACATTTACAGGTTATGGATCCTTGATAAGTTATGTAACCTTCCTGAGCCCCAGCTTCCCCATCTGTAACATTAAGGGATTTTAGAGGTTATATAGGCTCCAGAAAGGCAAGCTGATTTGTTCTCAGCTATCTCCTCATAATTAAGCATTTAACTCGGCACAGTGTAGGTTTCTATTCATATTTGTTGAGAATGAATGGATGGTTACCTAGCATAATTGTAATAAGGATTAGAGAAAATACACGTAAAATATATGGAACATAGAAAGCCCTCAACTGGTAACTGTTTCTAACATGAAAAGCCTCTAGTCTTGAGTCCTCCTTCCTTCTTTAATCCTGAATGATACTGTTAACCTGCACACGTTCTGATGAATTCACATCACCTAATGATGCCATGCTTGTCTCAGCCCAACTGCAGCCATCTTGAGCCTTATCTGGCAGAAATTAAGACTTAACTGCTAATATCCACACCAGCTCCTCCTTCTAGGCAGTCTGAACCCTGCCTCTTCCAAGATGCGTGCCCATTTGACATGGCAATTGTCTTTAGGTTCAGATAAGACTCAGGGGATGGGATTGGTGAGGATAGTCCTTGCCTTGCAATTGATTAGAGCCCATACTGAAGTTTGGGGCAGCACAGATGGTAGTAGTGTGGGTGGGGGCTACTCTTTTGACTTTAGAAAGACAAAGGAGACTACACAGTAAGGAATTCTGGAGCAGAGTCTCAACCCAAGAGTCCAAAGCCTGGGTGCCTCAGTCTCAGCCTCCTCAGCCTAGTGCTGACTTCAGGCAGCAGCAGAGGAGACACCATTAGCCTCTGCTGCCAAGGATTGTCTTTGAAGAATCCCAGACAAGCTGGCAGCCTCCAGATTCTCTCCCCAGGAAGGTGTGAAGAATTCAAGTCTTGCTTGAAGATCCTTCAGCTACTGTGGGTAAAGTATGTCATGCCTGCTGGAAAAACCAAGGCTGAAGTCTGTTCTAAGTAGGGTTGCTCTTGAGATTTCTGCCCCTCCTACTAGTTACCTCTTAATCCAAATTTGATGTAACATTCCATCATCCACTTTGTCTGTTGATGTGGTAGTATTAATTGCTCAAATATCATTTTTTTTCATGTGGGCAGGAAAAGCCACAGGTTACAGATGGGATGCAGGCATGGTTGGCTATTATTGAAGGGGCCTTGTCACTAAGGGGTTGTTTTATATCTCCAGAGGTCAGTAGCAATGTGGCTGAACTCTTCTTCTGGAAATCCTCCCATCTCTAAATCTTACTCCTGCAGGTGGGTATAATTCTGGAAATTTTATAACTTCTCTTTATAAGGAATTAACAGGGTACGAGCAGAGTTGGAAAGAGATGATGATACAATAAAGGAACTGCAAAAGAAGTTCTCTCCAACTTATATGTCAAAAGAACTTCCCTTGTATTGTTTATTTTCAATAACTAAAATAATAAAATATAATAGAGAATCAGAGGCACAGCATTTCAAGCAGTCATTTTTTTCTAATCTCCTTGCAGAATTGACTAAATCGTTTTAGAATATTTTTGCTTAAAGCTTCCAAAATTCTTTTTGTAATTTTTCTCTCATTTGTCTTTTGCTTTATTATTCTTTCATTCTGTGCTGTAATTGCTACAAGGTCCATTAACCCTGGCCTCATGTTTTATTAGGTAGAACAACAGCCTCACAGATGACTGTTAATAGTTTATGCAGTAAACTTTCTCTGAAGTTCAAGGCTCTACATGTATGAAACTGAATTCCTGAAACAAGTGTCCTCTATGATCCCTCAGTGCAAATCGTGCAGTCACAATTGTCCTCTCCTCCAAAATGAGAAAAGTGGCTAGAGCCGATATTAGAAACTTCATGTTTTGTGTTGACTGCTACTGATTTCAGAATCTTAATTTTACTGTCATTTTTGAAGATCACCACAATTTTGTTAAATAAGCAAGCTTTAAAAATTACATGTGCTAGTTTCATCTTAATCATCAAATTTTTATTGAAAATCAAAATAGAAAAAAATTCGAAAGATAAAAACAACAAATACTTAAATGCACTGCCAACTCTATGGTAATGCACTTTTTGACAACACCCACAAACAGGTCTGTAAGCTACAGTAATTCACTGAATTGTTTGCTACTTTACAATCGCTGGCAGGAGAGGAGAGGGAAGTGCCACTAGGGTCGAAATAAAGCAAACTGAAAGCCATGTAAATAAGAAGCATAAAGCATTGTAAATTCATTGTAATTGGAGTGGTTTAGAAAGGAATAAAATATGCCACCCATCTGCTTTAAAGGAAGGCAATTCAAATATCCATTTCATTAAATAAAATAATAAAAACAAATTTTGACTTCAAGATAGAGTTAAGAGACCCAAAGAAGAGGGAGGAGAAATAGACACGCAAGGAGACCACACACAGTCACATAGGGGAGATAAAGAGAGAGGCCCCGTGGAGGAAGAGACACACAGCCATTAACACGGAAAGGAGAAAAGCAGGGCAGATTTTCACAGAGAAGGACCTCCATCTGTGACCTGTGTTCTCTGAATTTTTGATCCTTGAAACCCATGAAGTTAGTGCTTGCTTTCCACAGAAGCAGCAGAGAGCCTTGTCACTTGGGGCTTCTGGACTGTCGGCTGAACTTTAGTCAAGAACCAGATGGGATTCACGGGCCAGCTCTCCCAACTTCTTGTTTGTTTGACCAGATGAATAAAGTCTATCCGCTTGCACCAATTTCCATGAGAAAGAAGGCTCACATACTCTGTTCATGCCCTTGTTTCTAAAATGTCAAATGTAAAGATGATGTTAATATTTTTCTTTGAAAAAAAAAAAAACACAAAAATCAATGCTATTTACTCTAAGAACCAGTATGGTTTTTAAAGGAGGAAATGAAGGAAGAAGGATGTTTACTGGTTTTATATGTGTCTTTTCTTAAATAATTTCATTGAGAACGTTAAGCCCTGAGAAAAATATGTCAGAGAGAAAAAGAGCAGAAAAAATGGAAGAAAAAGAAGCAAGCCACAAAAGCAATAGCCACCTTGCACAACCACATACCTACAAGCCAGGGAAAGCAGGGAGATGCTGGAGAAAGGATCGGTGGAGCCACCAGCGAGGTGAGCAATCTCTGCTCCTTCCTGCTTGCGTGCCCCTATGCTGGGCCTTCCACATAAAAGCCACATTGAAACGATACATTTAAAGATGAAGCTGATATAAGTTTACACCATTTAGAGATTTTTCAAAACAGCTTTATTGCGATGTCATTGACATACATAAAATGCACATATTCAAAGTGTAGAATATGAACTATTCCTACAAAATAGGAAACATAGTCATCACTCCCAAAGGTTTCTTTGCACCACTTCATAATCCCTTCCTCCAATACCTCCTCACCCTTCTTCTGGTAACTACTTATCTGTTTTCTGTCAGTTTACACGTGCTTGCATTTCTTAGAACTTCATAAAATTGGAATTATATGGGATTTAATCTCTCTTTTTTTGCTGACTTCTTTCACTCAGCCTAATTACTTAGATTCATCCATATTGTAGAATATATCTGTAGTTCATATTTATTGATGAATCGCTTTCCACTGGATAGATATACCATATACCACAATTAGTTTATGCATTCATCTGGTGATGGCAATTGGAGTCGGTTCCACATTTTGTCTATCATAAATAAAGCTTGAATGTGCATTTTTGTGCAAATCTTTATAAGGACTTGTGCTTTCATTTTCTCTTGGGTAAGTAACTAAGGGAAGGGATAGATCATGTGATAGTTATATGTGTAACTTTTTACAAAACAGACTGGTTTCCAAAGTGGTTGTGCTATTTTACATTTCCACCAGCAGGCGGTAAGAGATCCACTTTGCTGCCAACATGTGGCATGGTCACCTTTTAAAATTTTAGCCATTTTAATAGGTCTGCAGTGGCATCTCATTGGGGAGGAGGGTTACCAAATTACTTTATTTGAAAACATAGTACACATGAAAGAACTTAAATGGATGTCTTGGTACAACTTGTAGAAAAAGATGAAGATAAACCCAAATGCATGCACTGCCTTGGTGGAAGTCACTCCCTTGGCTATGAGGGAACCAACCTAAGGTTAAGCTGTCAGCATCACTGTCCCTCAGGGTGAACTTGTCAAAGACATACTTGGTCGTGTCAGATTCCAGGGCCCCTATCTCATGCAAGCTGGTTTCAGTGGTCACTCATCTTTACTGGATTTTACCTACTCATTCAGGTAATGAATATCAATGAAGCCACACAAATGGGGTCTGTTTATTTCAGTGATCATTTGTAACTGATTCGTGCTTTTATTTAAGTGTACCACATATTCTTCTGCATTCAGCCAACTCTCCTAGTGGCCATAGCCTGGTTTCTTGATATCCTGAAGGAAGATTTGGCCACTTTGTTGGTTCTGCAGCTTCAACGGTTTCTCAGCATGTCCCCTCTCCTCATGAGATTGGTGAAGAAATTGTCAAAGTTTTTCAAAGCCACATAATCGCAGTTAAAGTAAAAAGACTTGATACTGTTGAGCTCAAAGTTGATCTGGTGGTTGACAGTGACCTCCAAGTTCTGGTGGTAGTTCTTGTGCACCTGCTTGTGCACCATAGCAGGTAACAGGGAACTTGGCGCTGTCCAAGGGATCCATGAGAAGGTTCTAAGCAGCCAGCCATCTAGGTGGGAATGAATTGAGAGGAGGACCAGGTTCCATGGAAGCACTTTTGAAGTAGGAAGATACTCTGACCTCTGAGAAGAACCTCTGGTCCATCTCATTGTAGATTTACTTGTATTTCCTTAAATATATTAAATATATTTCTTGTGCTTATTTGCCATTTATGTATCTTCTTAGATGCGGTGTTGGTTTAAAACTTTTGACCATTGGAAAAAATGGGTACTTTTTTCTTATTATTGACGTTTGAGAGTTCTTTATGTGTTCTAGATACTAGTCTTTTATCAAATGTATGCTAGGCAAAGACTTGCTCTCAGTCTTGGTTTGTCTTTTCATTATTTAACAATGATTTTCAAATAATTTTTAAAATTTTTATGATGTCTATGTTATTAATTTGTTCTTCTATGAATTATGCTTTTGGTGTTGCATCTAAGAAATCTTTGCCTAATCCAAAGTTACAAAGGTTTCTCCTATGTTATATTCTAGAAGTTGTAGAGTTATAGGTTTCACATTTGGATTCATGACCCATTTTGAGTTAATTTTTGCATACAGTGTAACATATGGATTAAAGGGGTTTTGTTTATTTATTGCACGTGGATATCCAATTGCCTCAGCACTTTCTTTTTTTCTTTCTTTCTTATTTATTTATTTATTTATTATTATACTTTAAGTTCTAGGGTACATGTGCATAATGTGCAGGTTTGTTACATATGTATACTTGTGCCACGTTGGTGTGCTGCACCCATCAACTCGTCAGCACCCATCAACTCGTCATTTACATCAGGTATAACTCGCAATGCAATCCCTCCTCTTTTCCCCCTCCCCATGATAGGCCCCGGTGTGTGATATTCCCCTTCCAGAGTCTAAGTGATCTCATTGTTCAGTTCCCAACTATGAGTGAGAATATGCAGTGTTTGGTTTTCTGTTCTTGCGATAGTTTGCTGAGAATGATGGTTTCCAGCTGCATCCATGTCCCTACAAAGGACACAAACTCATCCTTTGTTATGGCTGCATAGTATTCCATGGTGTATATGTGCCACATTTTCTTAATCCAGTCTGTCACTGATGGAAATTTGGGTTGATTCCAAGTCTTTGCTATTGTGAATAGTGCCACAATAAACATACGTGTGCATGTGTCTTTATAGCAGCATGACTTATAATCCTTTGGGTATATACCCAGTAATGGGATGGCTGGGTCATATGGTACTTCTAGTTCTAGATCCTTGAGGAATCGCCATACTGTTTTCCATAATGGTTGAACTAGTTTACAATCCCACCAACAGTGTAAAAGTGTTCCTATTTCTCCACATCCTCTCCAGCACCTGTTGTTTCCTGATTTTTAATGATTGCCATTCTAACTGGTGTGAGATGGTATCTCATTGTGGTTTTGATTTGCATTTCTCTGATGGCCAGTGATGATGAGCATTTTTTCATGTGTCTGTTGGCTGTATGAATATCTTCTTTTGAGAAATGTCTGTTCATATCCTTTGCCCACTTTTTGATGGGGTTGTTTGTTTTTTTCTTGTAAATTTGTTTGAGTTCTTTGTAGGTTCTGGATATTAGCCCTTTATCAGATGAGTAGATTGCAAAAATTTTCTTCCATTCTGTAGGTTTCCTGTTCACTCTGATGGTAGTTTCTTTTGCTGTGCAGAAGCTCTTTAGTTTAATTAGATTCCATTTGTCAATTTTGGCTTTTGTTGCCATTGCTTTTGGTGTTTTAGACATGAAGTCCTTGCCCATGCCTATGTCCTGAATGGTATTACCTAGGTTTTCTTCTAGGGTTTTTATGGTTTTAGGTCTAACATTTAAGTCTCTAATCCATCTTGAATTAATTTTCGTATAAGGAGTAAGGAAAGGATCCAGTTTCAGCTTTCTATTTATGGCTAGCCAATTTTCCCAGCACCATTTATTAAATAGGGAATCCTTTCCCCATTTCTTGTTTTTCTGAGGTTTGTCAAAGATCAGATGGCTGTAGATGTGTGGTATTATTTCTGAGGACTCTGTTCTGTTCCATTGGTCTGTATTTCTGTTTTGGTAGCAGTACCATGCTGTTTTGGTTACTGTAGCCTTCCTTATAGTATAGTTTGAAGTCAGGTAGTATGATGCCTCCAGCTTTGTTCTTTTGACTTAGGATTTTCTTGGAGATGCGGGCTCTTTTTTGGTTCCATATGAACTTTAAAGCAGTTTTTTCCAATTCTGTGAAGAAACTCATTGGTAGCTTGATGGGGATGGCAGTGAATCTATAAATTACCTTGGACAGTATGGCCATTTTCACGATATTGATTCTTCCTATCCATGAGCATGGTATGTTCTTCCATTTGTTTGTGTCCTCTTTTTTTTTGAGACGGAGTCTCGCTGTGTGGCCCAGGCTGGAGTGCAGTGGCCCGATCTCGGCTCACTGCAAGCTCCACCTCCCAGGTTCACGCCTTTCTCCCACCTCAGCCTCTGAGTAGCTGGGACTACAGGCGCCTGCCACCACGCCTGGCTAGTTTTTTGTATTTTTAGTAGAGATGGGGTTTCACCGTGTTAGCCAGGATGGTCTCGATCTCTTGACCTCGTGATCCACCCACCTCGGCCTCCCAATGTTTGTGTCCTCTTTTATTTCACTGAGGAGTGGTTTGTAGTTCTCCTTGAAGAGGTCCTTTATATTCCTTGTAAGTTGGATTCCTAGGTATTTTATTCTCTTTGCAGCTATTGTGAATGGAAGTTCATTCATGATTTGGCTCTCTGTTTGTCTGTTACTGGTGTATAAAAATGCTTGTGATTTTTGCTCATTGATTTTGTATCCTGAGACTTTGCTGAAGTTTCTTATCAGCTTGAGGAGATTTTGGGCTGAGACAATGGGGTTTTCTAAATATACAATCATGTCATCTGCAAGCAGGGACAATTTGACTTCTTTTCCTAACTGAATACCCTTTATTTCTTTCTCTTGCCTGATTGCCCTAGCCAGAACTTCCAACACTATGTTGAATAGGAGTGGTGAGAGAGGGCATCCCTGTCTTTGCCTCAGCACTCTCTATTGAAAAGGCTGTCCTTTCACCATTGAATTACCTCCTTGGTTGAAAATCAATTGTCATTTTCTAGACTATTTGATTTCATTGTTCTATTCTCTATCTTTGTACCAATAGCACACCACCTTAATTACTATTGCTTTATAATAAATCTTAAAATAATATGGTATTTGTGCTCTAACTCTATTTTTTTGTTTTCAAAGCTGTTTTAACCATTCTAATAGACTTGGAGTTCTTAAAACCTACAAAAGTTAAAACCTCACATTTCCTCCCAATTCTTATGATGCTAGCACCTTTAATCAGCGATTGAATTTAGGTATAACTAGATGCATAGAAATTTATGTTATCCATTTAGGAGTCTTGTTATGCCACACCCAGAAGCTGTATTATTAGGAGAGTCCTGTTAGGGAGAATAGTCTCCAAACAGGAAGAACCAACTTGGGTTAGAGGGAGTTAAAACTTAAGATGGAAAATAAGAAAATGAGAGCACATTTGATTATCTTTATTCATATTCCAACTCCAAAGTCACTATATTCAGGTCCCTGAGATATTATCTTTAAGGCACTGGTAATACAGCTTAAAAATTGTTTACGTTTTAGGAAGAAACTAGAACAGCAGAGATTAGCCCAAACTCTTACTTTACAAGAAGAGAATGACACCATAGGCTAGAACAATTAGTCAATTGCTGCAAATATTGTACGATGTAACATTAAATAATTCTTTGTATTTTAAATTTTTTTAATTGTGTGCTTTAAAAAAATAACTTTCTGCTCATGTTGTGCTGGAGTAATAATAAACCAAAGGGAACCCAGCAGGCTTTCTGCTGTGTATGCTTATTCTGACATAAATCACACCAGTGTATGGTAGAATACTGGAACTCAGAACATCTGCCTAATGAAATACATAATGGTGATAAAGTGGAGAAGACTTTAATAAACAAGATGGAGATTCAGAAAATCTGTGAGGAAGGCAGACACATTTGCTTTGTCATGTAAAAACTTGAGATATACAACAAAAGACACCATAAAGAAGCTCTAATGGAAAAAAGTCTGACTGGTGTCTAGAAAAAAAGAAAAAGAGACACAGATAAGAGGGAAGAGAGAGAAGGAGGGACAGAAAATAAGAGAAAGGGTGGAGGGAGAGAAGGGAGGAGGAGCGGGAGGGAAGGAGGGAGGGAACAGAGATGAAGACAGAGATGGAAGGAGGAAGGGAAGAAGGGCAAGCAGAAGAAAATGATAGAGGTGAAAGAAGGAACATCTACAAATTGATTGAAAAAATTAATATTACCCAACAGAAAAACAGGCAAATAATATTAATAGGCAAATACTGTCAAAGAGGTGTATATGAGCAAATAGATTTTTTTATATATATATACGGAGTCTCGCTCTGTTGCCCAGGCTGGAAGGCAGTGGTGCAATCTCTGCTCACGGCAAGCTCCGCCTCCCGGGTTCATGCCATTCTCCTGCCTCAGCCTCCCGAGTAGCTGGGACTACAGGCCCCCACCACCTCTCCCGGCTAATTTTTTGTATTTTTAGTAGAGACGGGGTTTCACCGTGTTAGCCAGGATGGTCTCCATCTCCTGACCTCGTGATCCGCCGGCCTCGGCCTCCCAAAGTGCTGGGATTACAAGCGTGAGCCACCGTGCCCGGCCAGCAAATAGATTTTTTAAGAAAAACTCAAATTTACCATTAATGAGGGAAATGCAACTCAAAGTATCAGGATGACAAAAATTTAAAAGACTGATAATATCCAGTACAAATGAGAATGAGAACAAGTTAGTATTCTCATGCACTGGTTTAGGAAATATTTCAAGAAAGGAGTCTAGAAATATTAATAAAATATAATGTAGCCTTTGACCCAGTGATCCCACATTTGAGATTTTCTCCTACAGGGGAAAGAAAAAAGATTATTATACAAAGTTTGAGTTTATTGAAGCATTGTTTATAGGGGCAAAATATTGGAAATAATTAGAATGTTTACAAATAAAAGCTAATTAAATAAATTATAGAAAATTAATAAGATAGAATATTGGGCACTGTTAACAAATGAGTTGGAGGGAAAATCCAGAGAGTTGTCTATAATACATTAAGTAGAAAAAGACAGGTTACAGATTCATGAATAAATATGCTCTCATTTTACAACCTGTTTACATCTGTTTATATATGTTTGTGTGAATGCAGAGGAGTGATACATTAGTCATCTACTGGAGGTGGGTTTGGGAAAAGATGGAGGGAGGTGTGAGATTGTAAATGGCATTCTTCTTAGATCTGTTTTCTGTCTAGCATACTACATGTTACCAACTACAGAGTCAAAACAAAAATATTTGTTCTTCGGAATCATCACAAAGTCAAACAAATGCTTTGAAAATTGAACAGAGAAGAAAATATTGAAACGCACAGTAAGAAATAGACAACATGTCTCCCGGACTGAAATTAGAATGGCGCATTTGACTATATACATATCAGTGATAATAATATAGCAAAAGAAAAGTTGTATCAATAGGAGTGGAGGATGGATTAGTGATTGGCAAAGGACCACAGAATGATGGTGTTTATTGAGCCAAACTTAGGCAATAGAAGCTCAGCTCAATCAAGCTCCCAGCTTACTCTAGCAAGTTTATGTCTCTTGCAGAAGTGAATTTTTAAGAGAAGTTTATCCTAGCCCCTTCTACTTGCTCTAATCCCACACTTACAAAATAACCTAAATTGTAAGTGGTTTTTCCATACGCTTTCCTACTGGGTGAAAAGCCAACTGATATTATATACTAGGATATTTGATATTTGAATTTGCACGTCAGTATCTCATGAATTTGAAAAATACGAGTCAGTCTCTCAGAATCTGATCAACTTCAAGGCTCAAATAGCAACAAGTTTTTGAATCTGTGAAACTGAGCACCGATCTCTAAGCCTTAGTGACTTTTTAAAACATTTTTTTGAAGCAGGGTCTCACCCTGTCGCCCAGGCTGGAGTGCAGTGGCACGGTCATGACTCACAGCTGCTTTGGCCTCCCTAGCCTCAGGTGATCCTCCCACCTCAGCCTCCCCAGTAGCTACGACTACAGACAGGTGCCACCATGCCCAGCTAATTTTTTGTCTTTTTGCTAGAGATAGGAGTTTACCATGTTGCCCAGGCTGGCCTCAAATTCCTGGGCTCAAGCAATCCTCCCACCTTGGCCTCCCAAAATGTTGGGATTACAGGTGTAAGCCACCGCTCCCAGCCTCGTTGGTGACTTTTCTAAGATCACAGCACAGTGTGAGGTGATGTCTAGGCAGCCCCCAGTCTACAGCACCAGTTCCTCTCCCCCTACCTCCCACATATCTCAAAGGCAGACCCTCAGTTTTGCAGGTCCAAACACACCGTTTGCAATTTGGAGTTAATCAGACTCAGATAAACTAACTCGTGTTTTCCAAAATGACAAAATATTGATAATAGTGTCTCCATGTGCCCTTAACAGCAACTACCTAGTTACAAAGATGCTAATGAGGTGGAAATCTAGAGCAAGATCACATCTTAAGTGGCCTGAGAGAGGCACAGAACAAATAAGCTGTTTCATCCAGAAATCAAACTTCAAATACCTTGAAAAGCAATTGATCTTCACTGATGTCTCAAAAACAAACCAAAAAGAGAGTAATAGAGTATAACCTATGTCAACATTCCCGAAATCCCCTGCACTTGTGTCTCTCAGAGTCTGCAACCCCAGGCAATTTCCTCATATCTTTCTCTTCTCATAAAACTCACCCCACAAACTGCTTATGTGAGCTCAAACTCTTCCCTCGGTATTCTGCTTTCTAGGCCTTTTCTGGCTCTCGGCAAAGGGCTCCTTGTCTTTCTAATGTAAACCAGTCTATAGCCTCCTGCCTTCCAGTTCTCTTCTTCCCTTAGCACAACAAAGGCTCAGGACCTAAGCAGGACAACACAGGCTGAAAAAGACGTTAATGTTCATAACTATACATTAATACTTTTCTCTGTTCCAGAGAGAAATTCCCCGAATGGCTGTGGGAAGCTTATAAGATGAGCCAGCTGTTCTTGGGTGGCCATTTTCACTTAAGTGACATACTAACATAAATTAAACATATGTGGTATGACAACTGTTTTGTAAAGAACTTCCTTACAAGTGAAGCTAGACAAGTTCTTTTATTTATTTATTTATTTATTTATTTATTTTGAGATGGAGTTTCGTTCTTGTTGCCCAGGCTGGAGTGCAATGGCGTGGTCTCAGTTCATTGCAACCTCTGCCTCCCAGGTTCAAGTGATTCTCCTGTCTAAGTCTCCTGAGTAGCTGGGATTACAGGCACATGCCACCATGCCCAGCTAATTTTTGTGTTTTTAGTAGAGATGGGGTTTCACCATGTTGGCCAGGCTGGTCTCGAACTCCTGACCTCAGGTGATCCACCAGCCTTGACCTCCCAAAGTTTGAGCCACCGAGCCCAGCCCACTAGACAAGTTTTAAGGTTGTGTGCTTCCCAACATGAAGAGTTCAAAAATAGATTGGAGGACCATCATCGGGGGTGTTGTGGAGGAAATTCCACAATGAGTGAGTGAGAATGTCGCTGACCTGGAAGGTGATCCCATGCCAAAAATGGATGGCTTTTGGACCAGTCATCATGGCATAATTACAATAGGAGAGTAATTTTCAAACTCTATTTAACAGTGTTCCAACATCCCTGTGTGCAAAAAGATAGCATTATCTATTCTGTTTTTTGCCTCAGTTCTGCCCTAGCAGAGTACCAGCAGGGAATGGATGAACAAAATTCATTAGGAGGTTAGCATTAGTTTAAAACTCAAAGGTATTCTTTCTCCATTCTTTTACACTCTTGCTCATATAAACATATATTGATTTGGGGTGATTCAAGCTACATTTCACCCTTGACCAGCCCACCCTTCTGTGGGAATTTTTCTTTTGCTCACATGAAGGGCCACGTGAACTATTTTGGAATTCTGCAAGATCCAGCAATAAAAATGACTTTGGCTCAACATGTATGCCTGTGGAGCTATCTACCCCAGATCAAATAGTTTTCACTCCATAAATAAATGGTTGACCTGTTCATTTTAGCCAGCTTGTCTAAACATGGCAGTTTAGTAGAGAAGTGATCCAGATTTCAACTGTTGAGGACTTACATAGATTGCACACATTTGCACACATAAGCAGCTCATGTACACACACATGCACAAATGGAGCCAGAACGCATCCTGGCATTCTTCCTCCTCTAATCAGCTTGGGAGCATCTGCCCTTCTGCAGAGGCATCACTCAGTGAATAATCAGTGCAGGGAGGAAGAATGATCCTAGGATTTTTTTTCTAGAGCACCTCTGGTTCAGTAGGCATTACACTGAAAAATGGGGCAAATACCAATCTTAAACTGCATTGCCTGTTTAGTTTTCAGCCAGAAAAGCAAAGATGGAAAAGGGGAGCACCTGTGGCCAAATGTCTGTGATTACTGCAGTGGCAGGCTTCCAGAGACACCAAGCCTTAACTTTGTTTCATCAGGATACTTCCTAAGTTGCTATTGAGAAGTATTTTCAACAATCTCATTTTTATTAGCCGTTTGTGCCCATTATAGTTTTCTAGTTGCTAGTTTGTTATGGCTTTAACATAAATAAGGTTCTAAAAATGTCTCACATGAGTAGTTGCAGAGCTGGGTATGCTATTTAGACCATATAAAAAGCCCATGCAAAGGATTTCCCTTGTAATGGGACTCCTTTATATTTAATAGAACTGTCATATAAACATATACTAGCATTTAAAATGCAGTTTCTGGGCTATAAAATAAACACCATTTCTAATATTGCTGTTGGCTTTCACATGCATGTAACTCAGTTCATTAAATGCTCTTTACTCCATTTACGTGAAATTTGTTTTTACCACCAGAGCAGCACATAAAGTGCATTCTCCCTTGAAATGCAGCCATGATCAAGGAAAGAATTGTGAAACTCAGATTTACCAAATTTTGTATGTAGATTCAAACAAATTATAGTTAATTTTAACACCTTGTCTAACACCACAAATCTGCTGAGCTTCTACTGAATTATTAAGGATAATGATAACAGCATTTATATATACAAATATAAATGTGAACATACCACACAGAAATGATTATAGCTGTATTTAGAGATATATTCATATTCAGTGTTTGCCTGAAAGTTATGTAGTAGCAATACTTCATTTATATTATAAATTAAAATAAAGCACATTTAAATAAAGTGACTCTACATTGACTATCTTCATAAACTTAAGTAAAAATTCACTACAATGTGGTCTATTATCTCATCTGAAAAATGAAAGATAATGCTATTCACCTGACTCATAGTTTCCTTAAAAATGAGTTAAAACATATAAAGTTCTTAGATCATTGCCAGGCTTACAACCAGTAATCAATGAGTGATAGCTAGCACTGTTACCACTTGCTTAGAGCTTTATTTTAGAGGCACCAAAAGTCAATATTTTGTTGCATAGGTTGAAAAATTTTGGCTAGAAATCATGAGTATAAATGTTGTGATAGGTAGAAAATGTTATGCTATTTATAAATACATATTATCAATCAATCTAGATCAATATATTCATTCATAAATATTTTCTTATATTTAGTATTTATGAAATTTGAGGAGTTTGGGAGATTCACAGAACCACAGGATACAATCACTGTCTTTAAGAAATTCATGTGGTCTCTACTAAAATACAAAAAAAATTAGCCGGGCACGGTGGCGGGCGCCTGTAGTCCCAGCTACTCGGGAGGCTGAGGCAGGAGAATGGCACGAACCCGGGAGCGGAGCTTGCAGTGAGCCGAGATGGTGCCACTGCACTCCAGCCCGGGCGACAGAGTGAAGACTCTGCCTCAAAAAAAAAAAAAAAAAAAAAAAAAAAAGAAATTCATGTGAACATGAAGAAATTAATACTATTAATAAATTTTAAAATAATATAAGTAATTTTAAAAAACTGTGTCATTACCAAATGGTTGGGAAATTATTGACACTTTGACACATGTTGTAGAACAACTGGCTATTCCTAATAAGGCAACACAGATAAACAAACCTGGTAAATTAAAAACCTAAATATAAAAATTAAGACTGCAAAAATTTTAGGAGAAAAGTTAGAAGGATATCTTTGTGACTTCAGGATAGAGAATAATTTGTTAAATCAAATCCCAAATCCACAAACTACACAGGAAAAGATGTTTGAAATTTAACTATCAAAATTTTAAAATTTCTGTGTGACAAATGACAACATAAAAAAATTAAGACAAGTTACAGACTAAAAGATGTTTGCAGGCATATTAAAATCTCCTTTCTCTCAAATAGTATCTGGAGTTCCTCATGTATTATAAACCAAAAGACAACCCAATAAATAGTAGGCAAGGAGTTCACAGAGAAGAAAACACAATGACCAGGAAATATATAAAAGTACTCTCAACCCCTCTACAATAAATGGATATGCAAGCAAAATAACAATCAGAGAGTTTTTGCTTTTAATGATAGCTGACTAACTTGCATGAAACTAAATATTTTAATGTAAGACAAGAAAAATATCTGGAAATTTTTTAAAAATCAGTTTTAAGACATCAGAGAACAATCAAAATAATTAGGATATTAGGAACCAATATTGCCAGGAGAACAGAAGAACAGTGATATAAGATCAACATTTACTGTTGCCTAGACCATTGAAATATTTGCCAATCCATAACTTTTGGCCAAAAGGCTAGAGGTCTAACAAAAACTGGTAACTAGAATGAAAAACAGTGGAGAATTTTGACAGTCTCAAAAGCTGGGGAGAATAATACTGGAGTTCAAGCCTCATCATAGAAGACTCTGGTAAAACACTCCAGACATTCCCTTTAAAACCCAGAAAGGCTATACTCTTTGGCTAAGGAAAATGGAAATAGAGTACTTCTTACTATTACTAAAACAAACAAACAACAACAAAAAAAACAAAATAACTTTGAATCAGTTCAGTATAAGATCAATTAAGTTTACCTAGTTCTCTTCTAATTGGCTATCTGCCAGAAGCAAAAGTTTGTCCTCCACGTAGAAAATCTGCAACATCAGGAGCCTCACGTTATCTTTAAATCTTTTCATATACAGTGTCTGACATCCAGTAAAAATTATCAGTCATACCAGACACAGAATCAAATCACTGAAAACAAAGAGAAAAACTTGGGATAATAGGAGATCAAAATATTAGTTATCAGACACAGACTTTAAAATATTGTGATTAATATGTTCAAGAAAAATACATGACTATTTCAGCCAAGAAATAGAATAAAGAAAAAACCAGATAGAAATTCTACTTGGAAAAATAGAATAGCCAAAGTTAAGAACTGAAGGGATTGATTTAACAGAGGACCGAACACTGCTAAAAAGAGAATTAATGAACTGAAACATATAAATTAATTAACTGATTCTTGAAAGAGAACTGATAATGAAAGAGAATTAATGAACTGATTCTTGCATAAAAGCCCACCTTTTCTAATGTTATATAACTATATCAACTTTTATTTTGGTTAATATTTGTGTATATATTTTTTTTATTAATTTTTTCTCTTTTAAATTTGCTTTCAACATTTCTACAGCCTTACATTTAAAATGCATCTCATGTATGTCATAAATGTCTGGCTTTAAAAAAGAAACTGACAAATCTTTTAAACACAGCCTGCTTACATTTAATTAAAACTTTCATATATTTGTGTTTAAATTGACTACCCTACTATTTACTTTCTTTTTGTTCTTATATGGTTTGGCAGTGTCCCCATCCAAATCTCATCTTGAATTTTAATTATCCCCACAGGTCAAGGGCAAGGCCAAGTGGAGATAATTGAATCATGGGGGAGGTTTCTCCCATACTGTTCGAGTGGTAGTGAATAAGTCTCATGAGATCTGATGGTTTTATAAATGGGAGTTCCCCTGAACAAGCTTTCTTGCCTACCAGCATGTAAGATGTGACTTTGCTCCTTATTCACCTTCCACTATAATTGTGAGACCTCCCCAGCTATGTGGAACTGTAAGTCAATTAAACCTCCTTCCTTTATATATTACTCAGTCTCAGCTTTGTCTTTATTAACAGTGTGAGAACAGACTAATTTTTTTCTTTTTCCTCAATTTTAGTCAAGTATTAATCAAGTACTATTCCATACACTCTATTACTTTATAATTCATTTTACTATTCTTTTATTGATTACCCTAAAGATTAAAACATACATTTTTGATGTATTACTTTTTAATAGAATTTATTATTTTTGCTATGTCCCCAACAATGCATATACTCTTTTCCCAACTTTTGATCCATTAGTTGTCATGCATTTTACTTATTCAAATATTGTAGACCATACAATGTCTTAGACAATATATTAGCATTTATTCAATTGTACTCATATAAAGTATATAATTTTCCATGTTTTTCACCCTCCCATAGTTTCAAAACTTTTCTTCTGTTCATCTAAAAATGTTTCCAACTAATTTTAATTAATGTATCATTTTAAATTATCAGTTGGAACTTCCGGTGGAAAATTTGATTAACATTTTCATGACTGAAGAAAAATATCAATAGAACTTATCACACTTAGGCTAGCTGAATTTTTAAGTGAAACAACTTATTGGACTTGAGTTTGTTTAATGAAACAGAGGTCTTGCATAGTTTTGCTCTTCACATGTTTTCTAGGTGAACATGCGGGACAGAAAGGGAACCAGAGAGACCCCTTTATAGTTTTACTTTGGAGAGCAGGCTAAGATGTGGGGTAGAAAGATTATAGAAGCAAGATTTTTCAACTGGATGTCTAATTATTTTTAAGGCACTATCTTTCTCTTAGCCTGATTTACATTAAACCCAGACACACTGTCTTTCATTAAAACAATTTTTGGTAACACTAAGGCAGAATTATTAATAGCTTCATCATTCTTCTTATTCAATGCTGAAATATTCAAGATAGACTTTTAAATTATTGGTCCTGAAAAAAACTCATCTCCTTCATCATTTAAAGTTGGTGATTTCCCAAATTAACACTTAGCCCTTTCTTTAATGAGACATACAGAAATAAAAGGAAGGTAGAGAGTTTTCTCTTGCATTTGGACCAAAATGACTTCATTACTTAGTATAGTTAAAATCATCAAAGACAGTTTCCATGTTTTAACAATGGATTCTCTGCAGTTTATAGGGATATTGTTCTACAGACGAAAAACAAACTGAGGACTTTTATAAGAGGGCATTCTTGGTTCAGAGTGCATTATAAATGATACACTATCACTTTCAGACCTGATAATAAAAAGAGGCAAGGTTTTAATGTTAAAACACTAAAATTGATTTATTGATATTATACTTGTCAAGTACAGGAGAAACCAGCTTATAATGTTGGTAAGGTGAGCGTAGAATTTAGTTTGGTTATAGATACAGTTTATTATGCAATGCAATTACAAAAACAATTTCTTGAGGGTTCTCTGAAGGTAGACTGAGTTGAGGCAGCCCACTAGAACTTTACTGGATCCTGAGTAATCTGGAGAATAATAATGGCCCCATCTGTTTCAGGCAGCTAAATCTTTACCTTCATAACTAAGAGTTCACGTAAGTGTATGATAGCCAAGCCTGCCAAACTAATTAATTACAGTCAGTTTTGAAGGGACTGCAATGAAATTGTGATCAATTTCATTCTCCAGCTCTAATTTCTTCTCCAATTTTTTTTAGTCTAGATGTCTCTAAAGAGAACCCCTAACACAAAGCCGTACTGACAGATAGTTTATTTGGGAGTGATACAAGTGAGAAAGGTAGAGGGCATGAGGATTGAGACAGGAGGAAGGGAAATAATCCAAGGGTGCATGTTGAATTGGCCATCACTATGGAGGGCTGATGCACCAGGTAGCCAGGAACTTCTCAGGAATCTCATGGAACATGTCTCAGAATTGTCCAGCCAGGGAACAAAAAAAGAGAAAAGCATTTATGACATGGCCCCATTTCCCCCATTAGTAAAGAAAGCTCCTACAGATCTGTTATCTCTGCAGTTCTGGTTTGTACATTCATGAAAACTAAGTGGGTTCATGCAAACATCCTGTGTTGCAGCATCAGAGATGTTCTGGGGAAAAAGTGATAGCAGGTCTGAGTGAGGTGTTTTCAAGAAGCTCCTGAGGAAAGCTGGTGGATATGTACATGGAAGATATGAAGTGACACACAAGAAAGCTATGATATAGTCCATCCTTTGTGTTTTTTAGATGCAGTTATGATCCATTAAGTCAAGCCCATCATAGGGTTCCCTTCTAGGTCAAAACCAACAGCAGTATCTGTAAGGACTTTATACACGTGGCTTATTGTGACAAGCTACTGCAGTTTGTTCTGAGACTGAAATTGATATTTCTCATCTCACTCCTCCACTACTAATTCTAGAAATCTTTCATCCTTTGACAACACCTTAGCTTGTGTAGTGTGGTGACCTAATTCTTCCTTAAAGAGTCTATGCCCTTAATAACTTTCCCTTTTCAAACTATGGTTGCCACATATCCATTCACCACTGTCACTAAGCACAGAAACACCAAGAGACATCCCAGAAATACCCAGCAGTTGAGATATACCTCTCTCTGTTCTCATGATGTAACAGCAAACCTACATCTTCAGTGCAATTAGAGTCGATTACTTTAGGTTACTCCTTTTCTTGCTGACATGGGAAGCCCAAAGTGGCCAGGTGCTAATTGGAACTCTAAATTCGGAGTACTCTTTACTATGTGCTCTAGTGGAAGCATTCCCTTCCCTGAGAACTGGGACACTTGATCTGGCAGAGCAGAAATGGGAAACACAAATTCCAAAAGAGGGTCACCATGATGGCGAGGGTGATGGGGGGCAGGTGACCCCCAAAGTGGAACTTAGTTCATGAGGGTTCTTGGCTTTTCCCAGGAAGGATTTCAAGGGCAAGCCAGAGGTAGAAGAAAACAGCTTTATGGAAAACTGTGTTACAGCTCTGACAGTGTTACAAGTCTGTGACTACTCCTGCAGATTAGGGCTGCCCCGTAGGCAGAGAGTAGCAGCTCATGGCAGTTTTGCAGTCATATTTATGCCCACTTTTAATTGCATCCAATTAAGGGGAAGTTTATGCAGAGAATTCCAGGGAAGCGGTAGTAACTTTTGGGCCACTGGGTCATTGTCACGGAAAGGGGCGGTAACTCCTGAGTGTTGCCATGGCAATGGTAAATTGGCATAGCACACTGATGGGTGTATCTGATTGAAAGCTGCTTCCACCTTGGCCCTGTTTTAGCTAGTCCTTAATCTGGTCCAGTGTCGCAGTCCTGCCTCTGGAGTCAAGTCCCACCTCCTACGTCAACAGGATCCTGTATTTCTTCTGTGCTTTGGTTTCCAGACCCAATTACTCTAATGACTCTGCACCAAACATCAGGTACTGGATGAGCAAACATACCACATTCTAGACAATGACATCCCACCTTGCTGGTGCCTCAGTTGAGCTGCTTCTGAGCAATAAGACTTATAGTCTGGTACCAGATGTCCTTTGTCATAAAATAAGCACCTCGATCTCAGCCATTGCTAGTTGGGATACCATAGCAATGATTGGCATTTTGTAATTCCTTGCATGATGGTGCTGACTGAGGCACTGCAGGTAAGAAAAGCAAACTCACATCCAGTGTGGGTGTTATTTCTAGTCAGGATACATCAATGCCCCCTCTGGGGTCTGAAACAGATGTCTGGTATCTCAAAGGATTATGCCACGTTCAGGTTTCCAACCAGCTCTTCTCTGAATCATAGTCACTGAGGTCGTAACAGCAGACACTCAGACTCTATAAAGGCTCAAGAACACACTGGGAACTGCTTGTAAACAGCAAGTTGTTGATTCTCTGCTACAGCAGGTGTGCCCTAGCTCTAGAATGCTAGGTGTCTTAACAGTGACTCCCCTGAGGGAGCTTGCTAGAATTTCCACCTGCATCCTCATCCACGTGGATACCTCTAGGACTCTCAGATCTGCTGATACAAATGGCTCAAGGCTCATGAAAACTTTCACTGAGTCTGGATCTGGTACACAATTCTCCGTCTTTCTGGATCCTTCTCAAAACTGGTAGCCTTCTGAGCCATGTGACATGTGAGCCAGAGCAGTATTTCCACATGCAGTAGAAGCTGCCTCAAAATCCAGTGTGGGCTGAAAAGCATCACACTTCTTTTGTAATGAGAATGACTGCAAGAAACAGCAAGTAGTCCCTTATCTTAGAAAGGATGTTCCATTTTGCACAAAACCACTGGATTCATAAAAACCTTATTGGCTGGGCGTAGTGGCTCACGCTTGTAATCCCATCACTTTGGGAGGCCGAGGCAGGCAGATCATGAGGTCAGGAGATCAAAACCATCCTGGCTAACATGGTGAAACCCCATCTCTGCTAAAAATATAAAAAATTAGCCAGGCGTGTTGGCAGGGGCCCGTAGTCTCAGCTACTTGGGAGGCTGAGGCAGGAGAATGGTGTGAATCTGGGAGGCGGAGCTTGCAGTGAGCCGAGATTGCGCCACTGTACTCCAGCCTGGGTGACAGAGCAAGAGTCTATCTCAAAAAAACAAAACAAAACAAAAAAAAACTTTATTAATGTGACAAGCCTCTAAAATAAATCAGTGTTTCTTTTATGTCCTCTGCTGTTCATCAGTTTTACTAAGTATCCAAAGTACTTTCCACTATCTGTTTATCCTGTACAGTTAGTATGATGTAATTCTGTTTTGGACCAGTGTTGTGGACAAGCAGAAAACATTGATTGGGTAATTGGGTTTTAGATATGGTAAAATGGTTGTAACAACAGACTTCTGTGGAATAACATCCATCCAGCAACTACAAATGTAATTCTTGTGAAGTAAAATATAAGACAGAGGAATATGAATAAAGACAGTTGATATGGTTTGGCTGTGTCCCTACCCAAATCTCATCTTGAATTCCCACGTGTTGTGGGAGGGATCCAGTGGGAGGTAATTGAATCATGGGGGCAAGTCTTACCTGTGCTGTTCTCGTGATAGTAAATAAGTCTCATGAGATCTGATAGATTTAAAAAGGGGAGTTTCCCTGCACGAGCTCTCTCTCTTTGCCTGCTGCCATGTAAGATGTGACCTGCCCCTCCTTGCCTTCCACCATGAATGAGAGCCTCCCCGCCATGTGGAACTGTAAGCCCATTAAAGCCTCTTTCTTTGTAAATTACCCAGTCTCAGGTATGTCTTTATTAGCAGCAAGGAAACAGACTAATACAATATTAGTTTGGCAACAGATTGTAAGGTGATAAGGTTATCTAGGAATGAATTCATCCTCAGAAGAAAAAGACACAAAAGAACAGTAAACCAACTCTGTCTTTTTAAGCTGTTGCATGTCTTTATGCTGTCTCCATTTTTTAATTAAAGGATAATTTTTAATTCTTTTAAAATTAAACTGAAGGCAGTGCACTGGGATCTACATGTTTGGATAATAAGTGTGAATAAATACAGCTTAAGAGGCTGGGCACAGAAGCTTATGCCTATAATCCCAGCACTTATGGAGGCTGAAGTGGGAGGATGGCTTGAGGACAGGAGTTTGAGACCAGGTTGGGCAAATTAGAGAGACCCTGTCTCCACAAAAATAAAATAATAATTAGTTGAGGGTGGTGGCACATGCCTGTAGTCACAGCTACTCAGGAGGTTGAGGCAGAAGGATCGCTTGAACCCAGGAGTTTGAGGCTGCAATGAACTATAATCATGCCTGGGCGACAGAGTGAGACCCTGTCTCTAAAAAAGCAAACACGCACACACACACACACACACACACACACACACACACAGTGTAAGGATCGAGGAAAGTGAAAAGAGGTTGTCAGCTTAAGGTCCATTGGCGTAAGTCTGCCTGGGAAGCAGTAGTTTATCCATGTCCTGGGAAGAAGACTGTTTTGGTTTAACCAAATTGATGAGACATGTTTGGTATGGGGAGTTAGCTTCCAGGGTAAGGTCATAAAGCTGATGCATGAGATAAGGTAATTTTAAAAATATGTTTGGGAGATTTCAATAAGCTAGCTAGGGAGGAGAAGGAAAAACACAAGACTGGTGAAGAAAAGAAACACGATGGGGAATGGCAATTCAACAAGAGGAGATAAACCGAAAACTTTCCAGCAGAAGATTGTTGGGGGAAGAGAGGATAAGGATAATGGAAAAGAGTTTAAAGTTCAGAACTTTATAGTTAAGTTAAATAATCTGCATAAGCCTCTTGCCTTGCCCCATTTGCTCTAAATCATCAGTAAAGGTTTATGACCTACATTGGCTTTTTGTGTTAAGGCAGGGGGTGTGTCTTCCCCATCAGGATCAACTGAAGGTATACAAAAGAAAATAGAAAAAAATAAGGGAAATAAAAGAGTTAGAGAATTTCTCAGAAGTAGAAAATCAGAGATATAAGTGTGTAGATACCGGGGGAAAATGTTTATTATCCCATGCCACACAAAAAGGATGGTGGGGATGGAATCCAGGAAAGGGTGACTCCAGCTGATATCTGGGTATCACCTTACCTGCATTCGTAAGCAGCTAACAATTGTTTTTATTAAAGAAAAAACAGTTTTAAAGAAAGTGTTTATATTGAAGTCTACCATACATATGTCAGAGTGCGAAAATCCTAAAAGTACAGCTCCATAAATTATCACAAAGTGGAACGTGCCCATAAGACCACCCAGATCAAAGAAGAGATGGTTACCAGACCCCCAGAAGTTCTCACCCTATTCCTGCCTCCTCTCCCAACATAATCACCATCATGAGTTTTAAAACCATAGACCAGTTTTGCCTTTCTTTGACTTTCATGTCAATAATTTCACAGCATATTTTATATATGTCTGGCTTCTCTAGTTCAATTTTATGATTGTGAGAGTCATTCACATTGTACTGTGTACCATTGATTTTCACGGTTGTATAGTACTCCATTGTATGATTACCATACTTTATTTATCTATTCTACTATTGGCAGTCATTTGAGTATATTCCAGTTTTCGGCTATGGCACATCTTTTGGTGAACATATGTTCCCATTTCTAATAGGGTACTTACCTAAAAGTAGAATTATTAGGTCAAATTATATATACATATAATATATATGAGTTATATATAATATATAATATATGAGTTATATATTATATGTAATATATATGAGTTATATATTATATGTAATATATATGAGTTATATATTATATGTAATATATATGAGTTATATATTATATGTAATATATATGAGTTATATATTATATGTAATATATATGAGTTATATATTATATGTAATATATATGAGTTATATATTATATGTAATATATATGAGTTATATATTATATGTAATATATATGAGTTATATATTATATGTAATATATGAGTTATATATTATATATTATATAGGGGTTATATATTATATAATATATAGGGGTTATATATTATATAATATATAGGGGTTATATATTATATAATATATAGGGGTTATATATTATTTATATAATATATAGGGGTTATATATTATTTATATAATATATAGGGGTTATATATTATATATATAGTATATAGGGGTTATATATATAAAACACTCTAGTACATAATGCCAAATAGTTTTTAAGTGGTTGTACCTATTTATACTCTGGCCAGCAGTGTATGAAAGTACCAGCTGCTCTGCATCTTGACCTATCACAATCTTGTCCATCTTTTACATTAGCCATTCTGGTGGATGAATATGGTATTCATTGTGGTATTAATTTGCAATGCTTTGATGATTCATAAAATTGAGCACCTTTTGATGGATTTATTGGAATTTTTCATATCTTCTCTTATGAAGTACCTACACAAGTCTCTTGCCTATTTTCCTACAATGTTGTTTGTCTTTTTCTATTTGATCTATACTGTACTCTGCATATGAGTCTTTTCATATTTATATATGTGTTGCAATTATTTTCTCTCATACTATGGCATGTCTTTTCACTATGTATTTTCAACTTCTTATCTGGAAATAATTTTAAACTCATAGAATATTTGCAAAAAATAGTATAGAGAAATCATATGCAGTTTCTCCTTATGTTAACCATTTACATAATTGTAGTACAATCAACAATGCCAGGAAATTAACATTGGCATAATACTACTAACCAAATTGTATATGTTATTCTAATTTCATCAGTTTTTCTTCTAATGTCATTTTTTATTTATTTATTTCAAGATGTAATCTCAGGTACCACATTGTATTTGGTAGTTATGTCTCCTGAGTCTCCTCCAAACTGTGGCAGTTCCTCATTCTTTCCTTGTCTTTCATGACCTTGACAGTTTTTATGAGTACTGATCAGTTTTTGTAGAATATCTGTTAATTTGGTTTGTTTGATATTTTCTGAGATTTATATTGAGATTTTGCATTTTCTGGCAAGAATACCATAAAAGTTATGTTTAGTTCTTAATGTAACATACAAGTAGGGAGTACATGAGGTCAATGTGTCATATTACTGGTGATGTTAACCTTGAACACTTGATAAAGGTGTTGTCTACCAGGATTCTCCACTGTAGTTATTATCTCTCCCTTTTTAATGGATAAATATCTTGGGAAAGATACTTTGACACTATTTAAATATCTCTTTTCTCCTCAAACATTTCCCCACTAATCCATCAGTGCATCTTACCTGCAACAATTATTATTGTGGTATTTGCCTACTTTTGTGTTTACTTTTTACTCTTCCATTTACATTTATTAATTAAATTAATACTGTAAGGTGGAGCTGTTGCTTCTCCATTTATTTATTTGATCAGTTATTCATTTATATAAGTATGAAGTCACAAATTCATTATTTTATTCTATAGGCTATAAGATAATACAAACATTATTTATTTTGTTGCTCAAATTGTTCCATGTTTGGCCATTGAGTGCTTCTTCCTGTGGCCTTTGGCATGCCCCATCTTTTGTGAGTTCCTCATTATTTCCTGGCACCAAGTTTATCTTGTATTTTTGCTGCTCACTCCTGGAATTAACCACTTTTCCAAGAATTACTCATTTATTTTATTGGAGAATGGTGTTTAGAAACCAATAACTGGGTGCAACATGTGCCCATTGCTACTGGGATGTCATTACTCCTAGGTCCTCTCAGCTGACAGAGCTGTGAAATACATGTATGTGCACTGACACATTTATGCACACACATCTATATTTATTTCTATGTTAAACTCTCTGTATGAAACCCTGAATTCATATGGATAGCTCTGATTTCAACTTAACACCGGAACATTCATTCTAGATTTTCCTTTTTCTTTATTTTCATATCCTTTCTCCAATAGTGAGAATCTGGCTCTCATTATCTATTTATAATATATTCACTTATTTATTCAGTCATAGTATACACATAAAAGAGCTATAAAATTGCTAATCCAAACTCCTATGAGAAACAGATTTACTAAACAGAGTACAGTGTGTTTGTATAATTATTTTTGTCTTTAGCTTTACAGTAGCCAGTAAAACTACTGTTTTGCCAAGGTTACTTATGTGGATTCTTTTGCATCCCCTTTTGGTGTGATTATTTTGTTAATTTTTAAGATGGCTAGGTTCATTTGTTAGTGTTTGTATTCCATTTTGGTTCTCCTTATAACTCAGTTGATTCAAATTATTTATTTACTTGAGTGAGGGAGGATATGTAAAAACTGTCACTATGTTCCTAAGAGGCAAAGACATACAAAAAGATATACTTGGAGAAGTGCTTCTCCCTTCTCATCCATGGTAATACATTCTCTTTCCTCCTTTCTTTCCACCCCTTTCTCATCACCACCTGTAGGTAACCCATATCTTTAGCTTCTGGTTTACTATTTTTAATCTCTTTTCCACAAATGAGCAGATACCTGTGTGTTTTCTTAAATTCTTTTATTTTTTTAACAAAAGGGTGGCATAATATAGACACTCTTTTGTACTTTGTTGTTGTCACTTGTCAGTATAACCTGGAAATCACTCCAATTGGTTCATAGGGAGCTCTTCCTAATTATTTGTTTTCTTTATCATAGCTGCATAGTACTTCATTATGTGGGTATATCAGATTTATTCACCAACTTTTTTATGTTTGGATATTTTATTTATTTCCAGCATTTTGGAACTATTGTTATATCTTCTGTATTTCCCACCAACAATATATGAAAGTGCCTGCTTTTCCTAGCCTAACCAAAGAAAGTGTCATTACGTTTTAAATCTTTGCCAATATGATAGATGAGAAATAGCAGCTCCATGTTCCATTTCTCTTTAATTAGACTGAACATTTTTTATATGTTTGAGGGTCATTCTCATGCAGTTTTTTGGTGAATCATCTGTGGCACAGTATGTAACATTTGTACATTAGTCTTCCACCATCATTCCTGCCATTAAGTCTTCAATGTACATTATTATGTTTTAAAATGCTCACCCTCAAACTTTTGCTGACATTTTCCCAGTAATTACAGTGGTAGATTCCTCAAAAAGGGCTAATTAGTACAGAATGTCCTAGATTCTTATAAGTTAAAACTGTCTTTCACCATTTTACTCCAGCCTGGTCAATAAGAGCAAAACTCCATCTCAAAAACAAACAAACAAAAAGCTGTTTTTCTACAGCCTTGATATTTGAAGTACAGCTTAAGAACCAGGATACTTGGTATGGAAGAAAGAATATATGGGTATATTATTAATTGGCTAAATAAAATATTTATAATACTAAATTTAAATTGGAAATATTAGTATAAATTTATAAGGTATCATGTTTATGTGTGTACACATAAGTATATGTGTGTCTACATATATTTCTCTGTACATTGAGTCTTAGAATCATTGATTAATGCAGTTAGGAATCAGAATCTCTAGTACCCATATAGATTATGTTCTTAAAATACTTAAAGTAGTTCAGGAAATGTTCAAGATGAGACTGAACCATCTTGTCATATCTGATTGACAGCTAGATAGCTAGGAAGCTGTCAAAGCACTAGAGTCATGTCCGAAAGACTGAGGACCTAACTTGAAAGGATCTTATTGTTCAAGGATGGAACAGCTTGAGCTTAAATAAAGATAAAAATTATAGTGGATTGAAGCTTATTAAATACATTTAAATCCATGAGTTGATAATGATATACATGAGCTAACTGGTCACTTTTAAGGGAAATAGGAAACCAATTCATTAGCCAGAATAAAGATAAAAACAGGGAAAGATTCAGGAATTTATATTTCCTTTTTTATAACTGTATCCCAGGGTAATCTAATGGGTGATTTTTTAAAGAATCTCTCCTTAAAAATCAAAGCTAATAAGTAGGAATTGACTGAGACTTCTGATTTCAGCCTGGGCATGTAAGAAGCTTGGAAATCATCACTCATGTATTTACAACAAGAAAAAACTGAACAAACTGAAAATCATTGGCTTTTCTTCAAAACTCAGAAGACTGAAGCTGAATGGCAATTTGACACCCTGAAATCTGGAGAGACAGATGGATAGAGAGAGTCATAGTCAAGATCTCACTGGGAGCAGACGCCTCTGGAGCTAAAAACTGGTAAAAACACTTACATGGTAATTTTGACAGACTTCAGGAGACTGAATATGGACTAGTATGAGAGTTAGAAAGTCCTAGGGGCCACAGTCTTTCATGGGTCTTATGTCCAAGAACCGCACCACGTTCTACCAGTGAAGATGTGAGAAGGATTCCCTCCAGGTTCTGGCAGGGGGAAGGGAAAAGTGATCTCCTCCCAAAAACTCATAACCCCAGTCAAATCATGAGAAAAATATCAGACTAACCCCAATGCAGGAACATTCTACAAAATACCTGACCAGTATTACTAAAAACTCTCAAGGTTATCAAAAACAAGGATTCTCAGAAACTGTCACAGTCAAAAGGAGCCTAATAGAAATGACGACTAAATGTACTATGGTTGTTATGGATGGAACATGTGTGTTCTTCCAAAATTCATATATGTTGAATCCCTAACCCTCAATGTGATAGTATTTGGATATGGGGCCTTTGAGTGATAATAAAAGTTAGATGAGATCACGCAGGTCGGGCCCCCATGATGGGATTAATGCCCTTAAAAGAGACACCAGAGAGCTTGCCCTCTCTCTTTGCCATGTGAGGATGTGGGAAAAAGGCAGCCGCATGCAATCGAAGAAGAGGGCCCTCACCAGGAATTGAATCAGCTAACACCTTGATCTTGAACTTCCCAGCTTCCAGAACTGGAAGAAACCAACCCACTAGTCCTATAGCCTGATCTTTTGATAAACAGAGAAATTGACCCTTCTGGTCTTAAAACTTGAAACTTATATTTGTTCTATCTGAGTTCCTTCCTTAGGACAGGACCTTCAGGCCTCTAAATAAAGTATTAAAGAACTGAAACTCACCAGATCACCGCACCAGATGTATGACCCCTCACTCACCATGATTGCTTCCTTGCCCCTCCCTAGTTCTTGTTTTCTTACACATTGTTACAGTTCTCCTCTGTTATATAAACGCCTAGCTTAAGTCAGTCAGGGAAATGGATTTGAGACTGAACTCTCATCACCTATCTCCTCAGTTGCAGCATCTGATTAAAACCTTCTTCCCTGGTAATACTTGTCTCAGTGATTGGCTTTCTGTGCAGCAAGCAGCAGGACCTAGACCAAACCCTTAATGTTTTGGTAAGAGTATTACAGTGGTCCAAGCAGACTAAGATGGGCTCTTGCCACATAAAAAGGGCATTAGGTATAGTTAATAATCTTACATCAATATTGGTTCATTAATTATAACAATCATACTATACTATCACAAGATAGTAATAGCGGAAACTGGTTATATGGAGAGAAGGGAATATAGGCACACTGTACTATCAGCTCACTTTTTCTGTAAATCTAAAACTATTCTAAAAAATAAAGCTTATTTAGAGTTGAAATATAGTAAATTAAAAATAGTATGCGGAATTTTTAAAACTATCCTTTTGTAACCCAAAACTAATTGATCTAGGCATATGGCATCAATAGTAGCTAAAAATACTTCTCCAAAAAAGATAACCATGCATTATTTTCTTCCTAATGAAATAACACTTCGTATATCTTGAAAAAAAGAAAAAGGTTTCATTTAAGTCAGATAAAAACTTTGAATTCAAGCCAGCCACAGTGGCTTACAGCTGTAATCCCAGCACTTTGGGAGGCTGAGGTGGAAGGATATCACTTGAGCCCAAGAGTTCAGACCAGCTTGGGCAGCATGAGAGCCTATCTCTACAAAAAAAAAAAAAATTAAAAATTAGCCAGGCATGTTAGCATGTGCCTGTAGTACCAGCTACTCAGGAGACTGAGCTGGAAAGATCCCCTGAGGCCAGGAGTTTGAGAGTTTGAGGCTGCCATCAGTCCTGATGACACCACCAAAATCCAGCACGGGCAGCAGAGGAAGACTCTATCTCAAAAAAAAAAAAAAAAAAAAAAAAAAAAAAAGACTGAATTCATCTGCCAATTTGCAGAAAATACAGAGGACAGAGAAACATGTTGAACAGCACCATGAGTATGCACTCAGCAGGTCCAGATGGTAGAAACTACAGAGCACATGGCCCAGATTCCTCAACAAGTAAACTGTAAAGAAAATGATAGAAGAGAAGTTTGTATTATGAAGGAACCCAAAATCATTACATTTTAAAAAGGCTAGACTAAAAAACACATTAAATATCTTCCTTCTTTTTCAATGGTCCAGCATCCAAATCCCTGTGTAATGTTTGAGGACTTTGCATCATGAGTCAGATATTCTATTTACCAATCTCCTTTGGGAATAGGGATGGGACCATGACCTAGATGCAGCTGGTCAGATGACTCCACCAAAATCACCTAGACTTTCTACCCTGCTGTCTTGTCAAGAGAGGTCTGCACACTGGGAATAACCACCAGCTTCTCCAAAAAATCTCAACTCTATTAACATATTAAGACAGACCCTAAAACCCAAAATAAGCAGGCATCTCTTCCAATAAGTGCGCTGAGTCTGAGGCCACTCTCTCCCTGGGCCTTTGTCACCATTTTCAGGGGCCGAAAAGGACATGCAAATTGAGCCTAAGACACAGCTACCCCAAGTTTATTTTCCTCTAGTCCACAATCTCTGCCTTGAATCCATCCAAGAATACTCTCATTTAGCACTTTTTCTCTGTTTATATCAATTAGAAAAAAAAAAACCCATGCTCCCAGTTAAGCCCCTTATCTCTTTATTCCCCGTAAGGCTTAGCACATCCCTCATTCTTTACCCCTTCCCACCATCCCCAATCCCAGAAATCTTTTCCCTGTGCCTTCTGAAATGGTCCATATGCCATATTGTATGCTTTGCAATGGCCACAACAAGATCTCTCATTCCTATGCTTCTGCAAATCTTTGCTTGAATGTCAGCCTTTTCATGATACTTTCCTGACCACACAATTTAAAAATTGCACATGTAAGCCCCTCTACCCTTCTTATCTCCTATAATGATTAATTTTATGTGTCAAACTGACTGTTTTTCTGAAGAACTCTAAAACATTCTCCTCACTCTGCTCTCCTTTTTTCCTGAAACATTTATCACTTACAATCGACTTACCTCATTTACTTCTTTATGGTATCCATTAGTATGGTCTGTCTCCCAATACCTAACTCTCCCCAACCCTCCACCTCCTAGGGTGGAGGCATTTTTTATTTCCTTCAGAGATATTTCTCGAGTACCTAGAATGGAGTCAGGCACAGTTAGTTTCCTGGGACTGATTCTGCAGCCATCTCAATGATCTTGTAAGTGAGACAAAATCCTTTTGAATAATTGTTTTTCATTTTAAGTCAGCCAGCAAGGATTTCTGTTTCTTTGCCAATAACTAAGAACACCCAAGTATTGGTCTTTTGAAAATGGATGAGGAAATTTCTGAAATATTCATAGGTTCAGAAAAATATCACTAAAACTGAAAGAGAAAATATTACAAGAAGAGGTGATCCATCTAATTATAACCAACATACGATGCTGATGAGACAACATATCAAGAAAACTCAGAGTGGAGAAAGTCACAACATGTGGAGATTCAAATGTCCTTTACATTTGATCCAACATCACCTAGGCAGCCTATTACTTTACTTCCCTTTGTAGGACTGGCCAGGAAGACACCGCAGAGAAAAGGCATCCCTTAAAAAGCCATCCCTGGGACTAGTGTAATATAAAAGGCCATGCCTGGGAAAGCCCCAGCATGGATCCATATGGTTTGTGAGTCTTTTTCCCTGTGACATTTTTATGAAGGTTATGTATATGTCCCGTTCATCTTCATTCTCCTGGTGCTAATTGCTGTCTATTGGACCCTGCTACTGTGTACAGAGACCACATGCTTCCCCTGACACTGCCCCGGCTGCAGTGTGCCACATGGCCCTGCTGTCCTCAGATAAGAACCTGCTGCTGTCTGACCACAACAGCTGGAAATATTCTGCCTTGAAGAGCTTATCGCGTGGACACTCAAGTTGAGCTATGACAGTCGACAAGCACACAAAATGAGTGGATTCTCTGGGGGCAGCGTATGGCAACTGAAAGCTTCCTATGTCCTATTGGACATGAGCGTCATGTTTGGAGTTGATAATGAGGTTTTGCATGGACACTTCCTGTGAAGAAAGCATTGTGTTGAAGGCAGCAAAATGTTCGAGAGACATGACCGCAGTTTCTCTAACAATCGGACTTTCTCTGAGCCTCTCAGTTATTTATTTCTCCTTGATGAGGAGTAGAAAGAAATGAAAGAAGATAACCCTTAACTTCTTCCTTTCTCCTTAATGTCCTTAATACGATATTTGATATATACAGAAGAATATGTGTGACCTCTTTATGAGTCATTTAGTGTCCACAATCCAAGAATTACGACATCGCCAAAAATTAGCCTCCACTGGGTATTCTTTCCTAGCCCTGCCTCTCTGCCTCCCCCAACCCAGGTTGACCAGGATTCAAAGTTTTGTGTTTTTAATTTCCTTGCTTTCAAAAATGATTCTATCACATATGTCTATATCTTAACAACATAGTGTTTAGTTTCTGAGTGTTCTAAAAGTGATATCATACTATGTATAGTATTCGGGACTTGCCTTTTCATCACTTAACATTTTGTTCTAAGTTTTATGCATGCTGTTCTGGGGTCATTCACTTTCCCTGTTGTATACTAGGCCTTTGTGTGACTAGACCAGGTTTATTTATTTGTATCCCTGTTGACATGTGCGTACTTTCTCACTTTTTAGAAGTCTGAACAGAGTTGCTGTATTATTCTGTTTTCACAGTGCTGTAAAGACATACCAGAGAAGGTAATTTAAAGAAAAGAAGTTTAATTGACTCGCAGTTCTGCATGGCTGGGGAGGCCCCAGGCAATGTACAATCATGGCAGAAGGGGAAGAGGCACCTCTTACAAGGCAACAGGTGAGAGAGAGAAGTGCATGAAGGAGGAAAAGCCCCACACTTATCAAACAACCAGATCTCATGAGAACACACTTACTATTCCAAGAACATCATGGGGGAAACTGCCCCCAGGATCCAATCACCTCCCACAAGGTTTCACCCACAACTTAAGGGGATTATGGGGATTACACTTCAAGATGAGATCTGGGTGGGGACACAGAGCCTAACCATATTAGTTGCTCTAAACATTCTTGTCCTCGGCTCCTGGTGCACTTGGGCTACTCTATGTCCATCTAAGAATGGACTTACAGGTTATTTGCATGGTTTGCTTTACAAGATAGCACCAAATTGCTTTTCCAAAGCAATTGTTCCCCTTTACCAGCAAGTATGAGGTCCCATTGATCGATCCATGTTCTCTCAATATTTGGTATATTCGATTACTCAGAAGATTTGTTTAGTGAAAGGGAAGAAATTTTCTCTACTGCGAGCGAATGAGCTAGCTAATGCCACTGAGGTTGAGAAAGCTGCTGCCAGCTACCAGGCTTGCACTTTGAGATGCATGACTCCTTTTTGTTTTAATATGCATTTTTTAAAATGTATTTATTTTAGAGACAGAGTCTCTATTGCTCAAGCTGGAATGGAGTGGGGCAATCATGACTCACAATAGCCTGGACCTCCTAGGCTCAAGTGATCCTCTTGCCTCAGTCTCCCAAGTAGTTGGAACTACAGGCGTGTGCCACCACATCCAGTTAATTTTTATTTTTATTTATTTATTTATTTATTTATTTGAGATGGAGTCTCGCTCTGTCACCCAGGCTGGAGTGCAGTGGCACATCTCCGCTCACTGCAAGCTCCACCTCCCAGGTTCAGGCCATTCTCCTGCCTCAGCCTCCTGCATAGCTGGGACTACCGGCGCCCGCCACCACACCGGGCTAATTTTTTGTATTTTTTAAGTAGAGACGGGGTTTCACTTGTGTTAGCCAGAATGGGCTCGATCTCCTGACCTTGTGATCCACCCACCTCGACCTCCCAAAGTGCTGGGATTACAGGCATCAGCTACCGCGCCAGGCCCACACCCAGCTAATTTTTTACTTTTTGTGGAGATGTGAATCTCCCTGTGTTGCTTGGGCTGGTCTCAAATTCCTGGCCTCAAGCGATCTTCCCACCTCGGCCCCCCAAAGTGCTGGGATTATAGGCATGAGCTACCATGCCTGGCCTTAAGATGTGTTATTCACACTTGTCAATGCAGCGGTTGCTTAGGTATGGGACATGCCAGAAAGTAACACATGAATGACTCAGTTGGAGAGAAAACACAGATATACTTCTTTCATGGACCATTCCAGAACTCCCCATCTTGGAAGAAAGATAATTTTAGGGCTCCCTGACCCTTGCACTGATGATAGAAAAAACATAAAGCAGGTGATGTGTTTTCTAGATATCTCCACTGCTCTGATGCGGATGATAGCTCTGTGCTGACGTCCCTAAGCTTGTTCCGTCATTCAGAACACTCCAATTTGCTTTTCTCAGGAAGGAGTGTGTATGTGTGTGTGCGTGTGTGTGTAGATTTGAGAATATGGGCTTCAATTTTCTTCTTTTACTGGCATTAAAGTATATGTGTTACCCTCAGAAGCAAGGCATCAACTCAGTAATGCCCTGGTCTGCTCTGTACTAGTGAGAGCCTAGTCTAGGTTACATGTAGGAATTTTGTATAGTGAAAATTTAAAGCTAGGCAGGAAAGAGGACAAGGCAGAAAGGCAACTGGAAAGGTCATAACACCAGTTAGTAAGTAGCCAGTTAGTTGACTCACACTTGAGGCTAAATCAAATCTCATTTTGAGAAAATTTAGGCAGACTCAGATTTGCTGATTCACTTACACGCACTTAATTTAAAGTCTGAACTTTTTCTTTCAAATATCAAACATTTCTTTATTTGGAAAATCCACATTTAGAGCTGCAATTTCTAGTGACCAACTGGCTGATTCGTATTACACAAACACAAATTGTAATGTTTAGTGAGTTTTCTGCCTCTAAAGTTTTTCAAAAGTCCTTGAACATACATGATGTGTTCAAGGTCACAATTTGCTCTTGGGGTTTCTGAAAATATCTTTGCTGATTTATGGCACAGTAGCCCTTCTCAAGCAGAAGAGATCTTGCTCATTGGGTGTGCACACTTGGATAAAGATGTCCTTTGTAAAAATGGAAATATTTTTCTGTTGAAAAGGTGTAGAAAAGAAGGAAACAACGGAATTGACAGGCCAAAGAAGATTGTGAATTGTGAAAATTAAATGCTATGGCCAAAAGATACTTCCTTTCTTGGTCCTTGTCATGAGAAGTATGTACTTGTGTAATAAATAAGCTATTTGCCATGCTTTTTATTCCCTGACTTTTAAATTCACTAAATGTTTTCCAAATTAAGCAAAAGAAATTGGAAGATAAATTCATGACTACAGTTTCTGGGGAATAAACTTGAGGCCAATTGGATGTGACCTGAGTGAAGTAACGGTGGTGCAATAGAGCAGTGAAATCAGAACAGTCTAACTAGCCAATAAGGATGAATCATACTGCAATATAATCCTAGGTTTGGAGGGATTTTAAAGGCCATCTAGCCCAGCAGCATGATTTATACCATAGAATATTTTAGCTCAGCAATAGAAAACCAAAATTGTGAAGTTTTTTTTTTTTTTTAGAACCAATCCAAGTTGTTCTGGCAAAATCAGATGTGTATTCTAAGCTCAAATTCCAATATATTAGTTCTTTGACCTATAATCTGTGGATGCACCACGAAGGGAATGAAGGGGCCCTTTGAAGTAGAATGCAAAATTTCATGGGATTGTGTACATTTATGCTTTTGTCTGATACAGTAAATATTGATCAATATCACACAAATTAAAAAAAAGCTCTTTGGGATCCTCAGTATTATAAAAATGTTTAAAGGAGTCCTGAGATCAGAGTTTGAGAACTATTCTTTTATACATTATGGTTATTTTCCATTTCCTCCACAAAATAAATTCTGGTACAGTCATATACCACATAACATTTCAGTTAATGACAGACTGCACATATGACAGTGGTCTCATAAGGTTATTATACCATTCTTTAACTGTGTGGAGTTTAGCTGCACCTATTGGAATTATCTCAGAATAATATGGTGATTGTTGATACAACTTAGTTAGACAATTGGAATGAAATGAACATCCAGAAGGCCTGTAGTGACAGTGTTGGAAGCAGTTGTTACACAGACAGCTTGCCAGGTTACCCTGGCTGACTCTAAAGGAGCATGCTTTGGAAAAGAAGAAAAATGGAAAAGTAGAATGGCAGGAGAAAAAAACATGAAAGACAGGAGACACCGATCTCGAGAGGCAAGGGTATTCTAGATGTTTCTCACTGCCACTGCTTTTCAAAACAAAGCACTAAAGGAAGACTGCTATGGCTAGAATGTTTGCCCTCTCCTAAACTCATGCTGGAATTTAATTCTCACTGTAGTAATATTAAGGAGGGCCTTTACGAAATGATTAGGTCACGAGAACCCTGCCCTCATGAATGGATTAAGACTGTGATTGTGGGAGTCGGCTCCTCCCCCATTTGCTCTCTGTCGTGTGTGCTCACTTGCCCTTCTGCCATGTTATGATGCAGCAAGAAGGCCCTCACTACATGCAGATCCTCAGTCTTGGACTTCCCAGCCTATAGAACCTTAAACCAAATAAATCTCTTTCCTTTATAAATTACCTGATTTGTGGTATTCTGTTGCAGTAGCAGAAAACAGACAAAGAAGATCCTTTATGGATGTTTTTGTTTTGCTGGAAAATAACATTTTAGGAGACAGCTGTTTTGTAATTGACCTTATGGACCTTCTTAAAGTTTGAGAATCATATTTATATTAAATGCAATTTCACATTCTGTCACAGTTTCTGTTAGTGCTTTCACAAAGAGTTAACTTAAAATACTAAAAAGAAGAGAAAAGTAATTTCTCTTCTGATTTTCTACTATGGGAACAAATTGAAAATTGAACAATATAATGTATTTACAGTCATGTATAGATATGCTGTATTTACTTGTGTTCACATAATCTAAATTCACAAATGTAGTAAGAAAAACATGTTTGAAGTCAGGCAGACTTATGTTCGAATAAGTGTGATCTTGGGAAAGTACTTACTATTTCTTCATATTTGCTTCTTCATCTGTGAAGTGGAATGTGAAATATCTCCCTAGCAGAATTGTGATAAGATTTGGAATAAGAGATATAAAGGACCCTAAGCACCACACTGGAAATATGCTATAAACTTAGTAAGTGTTTTCATATTACTTTTATTGTCACTATTACTAATTCATTGTTATTACTGATGATTTAATAAAAGACTCATTTTAAAGTAAGGATACAACAGATTTGATAATTTTTCTAGGAGCGCATTCAAAAACAATATGACACTAAAGCAAGTTACAGAAAACCATAATGCTCTTGTCAGCAGCAGTAATAAACATATGTTTAGTACACACTATCTATAGAAAACATCTAGGTCTCAAATATACAACAATTTAGAAACAAATAGCTTGTTCTTAAGAAATTTTATAAGCTATATGTCGAAGGACAATGTGTTAATTGTGGAAAGTGAGAGCCATAACTTCTTAAGACTCCACAATTTAAAATTACCAACAAAAATTCTGATCCTGGGAAAAATTGGACCTACTAAGCTGTGTGCTGTGAAATGTAATATTCAATTTACTGTTCTTGAGATAACAGTTCTTCAGAATCTTACACATATATATAATATACATATAGAAGAATACTTAATATTGATTAGGATTCTATTATATATAAAGGCATATTCTGTCTTAAAATTAATTTTAGCAATAGATACAATTTGAAAATTTAGTTTCTGTGTATTACAGCAAATTCCCTAAACTTGTGTCATTCTTTTACTTATAATTTTATATGATACTTTTTAACCTTATGATAATAATTATTTAAATTCTTTTTTATGAGCATATGGACAGGAAGTACAGTAAATGTTTGCATAAAAATACAGTTGAAATGTTCCTAGTCTTGAATTCTTGGCATATAGTGTATGTTAAGAAAGTGTTTGTTGGCTGGGTACAGTGGCTCAAGCCTATAATCCCAGGACTTTGGGAGGCTGAGGCAGGTGAATCATGAGGTCAGGAGTTCAAGACCAGCCTGGCCAACATGGTGAAAGGCCATCTCTACTAAAAACACAAAAAATTAGCTGGACTTGGTAGTAGGTGCCTGTAATCCCAGCTACTCAGGAGGCTGAGGCAGGAAAATCTCTTTAACCCAAGAGGTGGAGGTTGCAGTGAGCCGAGATCGGGCCACTGCACTCCAGCTTGGGTGACAGTGCGAGACTCTGTCAAAAAAAAAAAAAAAAGTGTTTGTTGAATCAATTATTTATCTGTTTCCACATTGAAATGAAACAAAAAACATAATATTGACCAATATTAACAGTCTTTTAAGATCTATCAAACTGCTGATCAATACTCAGTTGTATAAATACTATAATTTAATAATATGGTTCTTTTGTGGCTTTTTCTAGTGAAGGGAAGATGAGAAAATCACAGCATCCCATGAAAATTAAGTTATTAAAGCCATTCTCTAATTTGATTTATTATTCTAATAATAGAATAATCATATTAAAATAAGGGAGTCTTGTGGATATTTTTTAAATGAGTTTCTGCAGGATGAAAATGTAGACATGTTTATACATATAATCTGGTGATGTTGTCAAAGGAGAATTTTTGGAACTATAGTTGTTCTAACAAATCTAAATGAGCATCAAGTCACATATAAATTCAATAATTATGTTTGAAGATTAAAGTGGGCTGTGATTTTTATTCTTTGATGTAGCCTAATTTTCATTGAGTTAGGCTAATGGCTGGTGTAGGTAATAAAATGTTATGACCATGTTTAGAATTATTCATAATACTTATGCTAATATTTAAGACAGTTTCAGAAGAGATTTTCCTGAAGACAGTTAATGCAATAACTGAACAAGAAAATCTAGTTAGAGTGAAATTTGAAAGAGATTAATGTACTCTAGTCACTTTTCTTTTATAAAAGACTTGTGTTTTAGAACGAGCTTTCTTTTTTTTTTTTTTTAATGTTAACCACATGCTATATACACTTATATTTTTATTTCATTTGCAAAAGAATGCTGTTATGACTCCCTAAACCTCTGGCTTGAGAGGATAAAAAAAAAGAAAACCTGTTTCTTTTTTTTTTTTTTTTTATGTTTGGAGATTTTTTTTTTTTTTTTTATGAGGAGATGATCGTGCACAGCGTTTATTAGTCATGTGACTGTTAAAGAGCATAAGCATACCTTAACATCATGGCACTTACCAGCAGATACTAGCCTTTTGTGTCACCTAGCATGTATGGACCTGAGGGCTCTGGGTGTGGACTCTGAATTAGTCATCCTTGAATCCTCCTCAGTCTATGACAGTGACACATAAGCATAGAGAGGACAATTAGCATACTTCCTAACTGGGCTGGATATATTTTTATCAGGGGCAACAAGCATGCTTTGCCTATTCCCCTGGATCCCACGCTGGAACTGGAATCAAGGAGCACTTCTTCCAGAATCCCTTGCCAGCAGCATTCTGGTTCAGAGCCTGAGAACAAGGGGCATTTACATGGAGTGTGAAAAGCTGAGGGAAGGCAGAGCCATTACTACCCCTCTAGCAAGTGGTTTTGACAGATGGCAAATGTGCAGTTCTGTTGTGGTGTGAGCAATTTCCTCCAAATCACTCACTGATGGTGTGGGCAGCTGAAATCTTGACTGTGGTTTCCTGTGATTTCTGAAAGCTACTGTGGGTTTCCTCAGCAACAAATTCTGCATATTCTGTTTATTACTGCTGGTAATACTTAAAATTGTTTCTGTATTGCTGAGCCGTCTATGACTTAAAATGCTTAATAAAGTATCTGAATGATGTTACTTCAAGATGACTCATCAAGTAGGGATGAACCAAGAAAATTAACAATTAACTCAAAATAAGGCAACCTGGTTTTATATACAAATCTGCAATGAAACAAGCATAAGTCAAAAATGTAATTCCACACATGTGTTTTCCTATTCATCAAATGTAGATACTTAGAAAATTTTCACTTAATTCATTGAGCTTACATGAAGATTAAAACCATAACATTGAGGAAAATGTTGTGAAGACTGGAAATTCAAAGTGTTGTCATATTGACCTACCACGTTTATAAGTTTAGAATCTCTCTCTTGTTTTCCTTCAGTTTAATTATTATAGTAACAGCCTAGACTAACTCAATCAATCCCCTGATAAAATTAATGTGCATCTTTAATATCACTTGAATTAATAAAACTCAATTACATGTAACATATAGTAATCAAAATTCTGTAGACTTAAGTATATGGCATGTTTGTTTATAACAACATTTTACCATATTTTCAAGCTTCTACTTTAAATCTCACAATGTAAATATAAAATTCAGAAAGTCTATTCTAAAATGCTTCTCTCTTCTCCATTATTCTATATTTATTGGAGGCATATAATTCATTTATTAATCATTTATTTATTAATGATTTTCTCAAATTTCTGTACTAGTATTTTTTTCTTTCTATAAAGTTCATAGTAATTGCCTTCATCTTTGATGGTATTTTATACATATGTCAGACTCATTCATTATCTTCATCATCATCCTACTTTCCCTAATTCACCACCACTGTATCTGTTCACTATATTCATTTCTAATTAATTATGTGAAATGTACATATTTTAACATAATATAGTTTTTAATATAATATTCTGATATACCACACTGGTTTTATTTTAACCTTGAAAGTTTCTATGAAAATCATCTTCCTAGAAGCAGAAGAGCATGACAATAACAAGCCCTAAACCTAAGTTAAGAAACCTGAATCCTAGTTCTGCTTGTGTCATTAACTATGGCCTTGGATAAGTTGCCTAACTACTTTGTTATCTGTAGAAGTTATGTCATTAGACCATATCATTTCTTTCATTTTTCTTTTTTTTAACTTTTATTTTAGGTTCAGGGATACATGTACAGGCTGGTTATATAGGTAAACTCGTGTCACAGGGGTTTGATGTACAGAATATTTTAGCACCCAGGTACTAAGCTTAGTACTCAATAGTTATTTTTTTCTGATGCTCTCCCTCCTCCCACCCTCCATCCTCAAGTAGACCCCAATGTCTATTGTTCCTCTCTTGGTGTTCATGAGTTATCATTCCCACTTGTATGTGAAATGTATTTGGTTTTCTGTTCCTGTGTTAGTTTATTAATGACAATGCCCTCCAGCTCCATCCATGTTCCTGAAAAAGACATTATCTTTTTCTGTATTATAACTGCATAGTATTCCCTGGTGTATATGTACCACATTTTCTTCATTCAGTCTGTCATTGATGGGTATTTAGGTTGACATCATGTCTTTATTATTGTGAAGTGCTTCAATGAACATTCACATGCATGTGTCTTTATGGTAGAATGATTTATATTTCTTTGGGTATATACCCAGTAATGGGATTGCCAGGTCATATGATAGTTCTGCTTTTAACTCTTTGAGGATTGGCAGACTGATTTCCACAATGGTTGAACTAATTCACACTCCCACCAACAGTGTATAAGCATTCCCTTTTCTCTGCAACCTCACCAGAATCTGTTATATTTTGATTTTTTAAGAATAGCCATTCTTAATGGGTGAGATGGTATCTCATTGTGGTTTTGATTTGCATTTCTCTAATGATCAGTGATATTGAGCTTTTTTCATATGTTTGGTGGTCACATGTATGTTTTCTTTTGAAAAGTGTCTGTTCAGGTCCTTTGCTACTTTTTAACGGGATTGTTTGTTTTTTGCTTGCAAATTTGTTTAAGTTCCTTATAGAGGCTGGGTAATAGACCTTTGTTGGATGCACAGTTTGAAAATATTTTGTAGGTTGTCTGTTTACTCTATTGATAGTTTCTTTTGCTGTGCAGAAGATTTTTACTTTAATTAGATCCCACTTGTCAATTTTTGCTTTTTTGCAATTGTTTTTGACATATTTGTCACGAAATTTTTGCCCGTTCTTATGTTCAGAAAGGTATTGTTTGTGTTATCTTCCAGGGTTTTTATAATTGGGGGTTTTACATTTAAGTGTTTAATTCAGCTTGAGTTGATTTTTGTATACGGTATAAGAAAGGGGTCCAGTTTCAATCTTTTGCATATTAGACCATATTGTGTCTAAGCTACTTCCAGTTGTAAATTTTCTTTTTGTTTACATATTTATTGCACATCTACTATTGCAACTTTTTTTTGCAAAATGTTTGTAGTAAGTACTATGATAAAAATTGTTTTAAAGATTCATAGAGCCTGTTTAAAGAGTCTATACTCTGGAAGGGGAGTAAGAGAATTCAAAATGATTGAATGGAGGAAGAGAGAAGGGACCTCTTATTCTTGTTCCTTATTGTACATGCAATGAGTTACACAAAATCTGATACACAATAAAAATAAATAAATATTGAATAAATCTATCAATATAGAGCAGGCATAAATGTGCACTAAGTTTCACTTACATAGACTGAGTCTTATTTGATTATTTAAAATATAATTCAAATTCTGAGTACCATTTGTCCATTAATCCCTGTCACTTTATATTATGATTCCTAATTAATTGTTTTCTCCATCAGTGATAGTAGCCATGTCCAAGGAATGAAAAAATCTGAGAAAGAAATATAGTCAAATGGACTATGAACTGCTTAGTACGGATATCAATTCAGCTGGATAAATGATTTGATATTGATTTTTCAGATATTAGTTGTATTAGTCCATTTTCATGCTGCTAATAAAGACATACCCAAGACTAGGTAATTTATAAAGAAAAATCGTTTAATTGACTCACAGTTCAGCATAGCTGGGGAGGCCTTAGGAAACTTACAGTCATAGTGGAAGGGGAAGCAAGCAAGTCCTTCTTCATAGGGCGGCAGGGAGGAAAAGAATGAGAGCCAAGCAAAGGGAGAAGCCCCTTATAAAACCATCAACTCTCATGAGAACTTACTATCACAAGAATAGCATGGGAGAAGCTGCCCCATGATTCAATTACCTCCCACTCAGCCCCACCCTTGACACATGGGGATTATTATAATTCAAGGTGAGATTTGGGCGGGGACAGAGCCAAACCATATCATTAGTCATTTTAGTAACTCTAAAATTTGACCCACGTGACTGATTTAAATAACTACTTGCAAAAAAAGGTCTTACTTAATACTTGTGTAATATGAATTATTATTCAATAAAATATGTTGTTATTAATAATGATAAGTTATTTTAAAAATATAATTGCAAGAACCTTTTTTGTGTATGTGGAACTGAGGGGAAAGTGCAGTTGGACTTTCTCTTATTTCATCTATAGCCATTTGGTCTTCCCTTAAAGGCAGCATTAAATATGCTACCTCAGATAATACAAAAGATTTTTCCTTTTATTTTTTCCTACTTTATTTTGGTTTTATTTTATATAGTTAAAGAGTGCAACATGATGTTTTGATATGCATACACATCGTGAAGTGATTATTACAGTCAAGCAAATTAACATCACCACCATCTCATATAGTACCTTTCTTCTTTTTGTGGTAAAGTATGTAAAATCTATTCTCTTGGTAAATGTCCACTATACAATGCATTAACTATAGTCTTCATGTTATACATTAAATCTCTAGACTTATCCATCCTATATAACTACAAGTTTCTACCCTTCAGCCTACATCTCCCCATTTCCTCCCTCAGCTCCCATCCCTAGTAACAACCATTCTACTCTCTGTTTCTATGTATTTGATATTATTTTTAGATTCCACACATAAACAAGAACATACAGTATCTTTCTTTCTGTGCCTGGTTTATTTCACTCAGCATAATGTCCTCCAGGTCCATCCATGTTGTGGCAAATGGCAGCATCTCCAATCCTGCCATTATATTCCTGCCCATAATATTCTACTATATAATGGAATATTCTTCAGTCTTAAAACATATTTTCTATATATATACACCATAACAATTGTGTGTGTATATAGATCACATATATATGCATATATAATGTATATATATAACATTGTCTTTATTCATTCATTCATTCATGGCTATTCAAATTGTTTCCACATCTTGCCTATTATGAATAATGCTGCAATGAACATGGGAGTGCAGGTGTCTTCACAAAGTGGTGATTTCATCTCCCAGAAAAGGGAGTGTAGGTAATATGGTAGCTCTATTTTTAGTTTCTTTAGGTACCTCCACACCGTTTTCCACAATGGCCACACCAATCTGCATTCCCACCAGCAGTGTACTAGATTTCTCTTTTCTCCACATCCTAGTCAACACTTATCTCTTGTCTTTTTGATAAAAGATATTCAAACAGGTGTGAGGTGATATCTCAATTTGGTTTTGATTTGTACTTCCTTGATAATTAGTGATGTTGAACACCTTTTCATGCACCTGTTGGCCATTTCCATATCTTCTTTGGAAAAATGTATTTTTAGGTCCTTTGCACATCTTTTAATCAGCTGTTAGTTTTTGTTTTTGCTATTGAACTGTATGAGTTTCTTATATATTTTGGATATTAACCTCTTATCAGATATATAGTTTACAAATATTTTCTTCCAATTGATAGACTGCCTTCTCAAAAAGTTTTTTTCAACAAGAATCTCAGAGGGAACAGCCCAATGCACTAACTTTAATCTGGTTTCATCATTAATTCACCTCCTCCCAGTTTCTTCACACTGAACACTAAATTGAATTCATTAATCTTTTCTGCTTCCAATGTATATGTTACATTTTTAAGTGATTATTGCTGTCCTGAAGCAGCAACATTAAATTCTTTTTCTCCCCCAGATTACAGTTTTAGATGACCATTTATCAGGTATATATTAGAGTATAGTGCAATTTTTAGAACTTCCATTTGTTATATGCTGTTTGTGATCTTTGCACAGAACTTTCATTTGTCACAGGATTTAGCTCTCAGCAGTGTTTAGCTTTTAGGTCTTCAGAACAAGTCAATCCATATGCAGACACCTAGTGACATAACTTATGCAGTGCAAAAGACTTGATTGCCCTCTATCAACCTCTCGTTAGACAAGTCCTTTGAATGTAGTAGGGTAACATATAAAAAATGTACCTCTTGGCAAACCTCAAAGTTTCATTAAAAACATGACTCTATGGCTTAGACTTAAACACATTTGGCACAATGTCAGAAACTTCTAGAATATTCACTTATCCAACACTTGCCCCAAATAACCAATGTCCAAATGTGTCTGTGGATTTGTTTTGAAATCTGTTCAAAACTAAAATGTTAGAGACTGGTAACACTAAATTCCATGAAATGAAAAAAAAGTCCTACAACATGTATGACCAAGAATCATGGCAGTGTCTTTCATAGGAAATGAAAAAAAATCCTACAACATGTATGACTAAAAATCACAGCAGTGTCTTCCATAGGAAGCTTCTTTCTAAGTATAAGGAAAACATAATTTATGAAGTAACAAATTATCTCCTGCATCTTTTTAAAAAATATAATTGTAAAACAAATAAGAGCTGATCAGGGGATCACCTAGCATTGCTTTAGTGTCTAATTCATTTGAATAAGTACTGACTAATTTTAAAATTGAGATCTTAATTTATCTCATTAAGATTTATCTTGTGCTTTAAAAACTGAATTGGACACTTCATCAATCATTTTGCTTGTGAAGGTCCCCAAGGTGCAATATCCTTATTCAGGTAGAATTTTATCATGTATACATTTCCATTTCAACTTTATTATATTACTTCGCCTCTATAAAAGAAATCTTTATGCTACCATTAATTTCATCTTAATTAATTGCAATTAGTGTACTGAGTTGTTGATTTCAAATAACTTTCCACCTTTCCATAAAGCAAAGATTCATGAAAAAATAGTAGGCACTCTGAAGTTCAGGATATTTTACAAATATTTTATATTCCTAAGTGCCTATTTGGAAGATCCATTCCCAATGACCTAAAGAAATTTTTTTAGCCTTTTGATGAATTAAAATACCTTACCAAAATTTACGTGATTTTGGCTACTGATCTTTACCATAGTTCATTATAAATGAAGACTAGATACTCATCATAAATCCGTGTCTGAAGTGTGGATGTTGATATAATTAGTTAATATAGGAATTATACAGATTTTAAAATGTACATGAAAATTGGAATACCATAAGGCATGAACTAACCAAATTGTCCATGAAAGCATGCATCTCTCAAATGGATATTAAATGAATGGTTATTATTTACAAAGTGAAGACTAGGTTATCGAAAGGCATACCCCATAAACACGTAGGCTTAATAGATTTGCCTTATAAATGTCAATTAATAGAGAATTAAGACGATTATTATGCTTCTGCTGACCTGAGATTAATCTCTGACAGTGGAGAATGAAAGGAACTTGTGATTTCTACATTGCCCTGGAGGCTGACCTCATCTTCTACCCCTAAATCCCCCATAATATAAACAGTGCATGCATGGGCTGATGCTTCCTACATCATGTTTTTCAAATGCTTTTGACAGCAATCTGCAAGAAATATGTTTTGCATTGCAATCCAGTGTGGACACATGCACACAAACACACACACAATAAAAATAAAATAATTCCTACTATTACTACAATTGACATATACATATTTTCTCTATTCCTTTATCATATTCTATTACATTTTCTTAAATGCTGTTTTCATACCACCAATTTCATGACACTTAATTGGTCATGGACTAGAGTTTGAAAAACACTGTCCCAGACCATAATTTGTTATGGCTGCTGTCAAGAATTTATCATAGAAGATGAGCAACTTAGAAGATGATGGTCTGGAGCGCTAGCTTTAGAGGCTTCTCACATTAGCTCAGGGTCAGAGATAACAATGGCTTTGACTGGTGCTCATGTACTTCCTAGGTTTTAAGGGTTTCGATGATGCTTTTCAACTTAACCCTGGCAGAAAAATATTTGCTAAAAGTCATCTTTGGCTCTTTTCTCCTTTTTGTTCCTTACATTCAGTATTTCACCAACTCTTCTGAAATATCTCTTCGACTTTTCCTTTCCTTTCTCTTACCTTTGACTTCACTCCAGCCCAGTACGTTATCACCCAATACCTAGATCATTGCAGCAGCCCCTTGTTGCTTACCCATCTGCAACTGCTGCAAGATATATCTTTGTAAAGCATTGTTTCAATTATTTGATTCATTCTGATTACAACTCGGTAACTATGCTGTACTTCCTAACGTGTGAGCAGAGCAAACGAGATCAACATTTGCAGAGCATTTACTTCATAGAAGGAATTGAGTTGTGTTCCTCTTTACTCAGTATTTTCTGTAATTCAGAAAACTATCCTGTAAGATACATAATAATTAGCCTGTCTAGAGTAATTCGGAAAGAAACAGAATTACTGCTTTCTAAAAAATAACAACATGGAGCATTTGTATTAATTTCCTATTGCTATTGTTCTCTGAAAAGTACAACCAATTCAGAGAACAAATACCACAAACCACAAATACAAATATAAATTTACTACCTTCTGACAGAAAGTCAGAATTCTCACTAAGCTAAAATGATGGTGCTGGCAGGCCTGCATTGCTTTTGGAGGTTCTAGGGAAGAATCTTTGCTTTTCCAGCTTCTAGAGGCTATCCACGTTGTTGGGCTTATGGCCCCCTACCATCCTTAAAACCAGCAATCGTATTTTTCTAATCTCTACTACCATGGACATCTCTGACTCTCCTGCCTCCCTTTTATAGTCCTCATAAAGGAGTAGAAGAACAACTGTGATAACATTAGGCCTACTCAGACAACCTAGGATAATCTCTCCATCTCAAGATCCTTAACCTAAGCACATTTGCAAAGACCCATCTTCCAAATAAGGTAACATTTGCAGGTCTCAGGGATTAGGACCTGATATCTTTGGGGCCATCATTCAGCCTCCTGCAAGCAGAATAGACGTTCTTTTTAAGTGTACATGAAACATTTATTTAAATAGACCACATTCTGGCCCATAAACCTAATCTCGATATCTTTTTTAAAATTTGAAGTATACAAACTATCTTTTCTGACAAGAGGGAAATAAAAGCAGAAATCAATATGAGAAACATACCTGAAAAAATCCTCCAAAAGTTATATAGTGCTAAATCATTCCAAGATCAAAAAATAAGTCACAAGGAATATTTAAAAATATTTTTAACTAAAGAAAATGAAACAACATCCAAAAAATTTTGGGATGTTACTAAAGTACTGCATTAAATGCTTATATTACATTAAAAGTGTCAAAGTCAAATAAAAATACAGACACAAATCTCTAGGCAAAACATTTTATCTGGGAATGTACATATATAAAAACAGAATTGCAATTCGGGTCATACACACAGACCAGGGTAGTCTTTGGTATATTCAAGGAAGAAAAGGTTGAGAGTTTTATTAGAAAGAGAAATGTTACATATTGTTTTTGAAAGAAGGCTAGTGCCGAGAAAGTTTGGTACTAGCAAAGTTTTGGGGAGCTGGCAAGCTCTGACTGGGGAATGATGGCAGTAGGTAAAACCAGTCTTAGAGGCACGGCACGTTATTTAGCAGCTACTAGGTAAACTGGTACTAGGGTTATAGCAGACTGTTTCAGCAGTTAGGCTTGCAGATAATTCTTGGAACTGGTGCTACATTCCCTGAGTGATTTTTCCTCCTGGCCCTTAACTCTGATTTAGTTCAGTATGACAAGAATAACACAAGATTTATAATTAATTTTCACAAAAGAAAGATCTAAAAATCAATACTCTACATTTCACCTAAAGAACAATAAAAAGGGGGAAAATTAAACTCAAAGTAAGTAGTGGGAAGGAAATACTAAATATAAAATCAGAAATTAAATAGTTTATATATCTAAATGCCCATTTTGGTGGTTCATTCTTAATGACCTAGAGAATTTTTTACCCTTTGACTGAATTAAAAACCTTACCAAATTCATGTGATTTTAGCTACTGGAGATTACCAAGTTCATTACAGATGAAGTCTAAACTACCCTTCATAAAAGCATGTAAATTACCTAGAATAGCCAAAGCAATTTTTAAAAAGAAGAATAAAGTTGGAGGACTTAAACTATCAGATTTTAAGACATGTTACAAATATAAAGCTCTAGTGTTAGTATTAGATTTAGTATTAATATAAAGCTCTAATAATCAATAAAGTATGGTAGTGGTTTGAGGGCATATATAAAGAACAGGCATACAAATTTGAAAAGAAGATTTCAGAATAAAATATACATATATAGTTGAAAATTAAGTATTTATACCATCGAATATATACAGCCATAAAAAAGAATAAGATCATGTCCTTTGCAGAGACATGGATGGAGCTGGAGGCCATTATCCTTAGCAAACTAACACAGAAACAGAAAACCAAATACTGCTTGTTCTCATTTATAAGTGGGAGCTAAATGATGAGAACACATGGAAAAATAGAGGGGAACAACACACACTGGGGGCTTTTGGAGGGTGGCGGGTGGGAGGAAGGACAGAATCAGAAAAAATAACTAATGAGTACTAGCCTTAATACCTGGGTGACAAAATAATCTGTATAAAAAAACCCCATGACATAAGTTTGCCTATGTAACAAACCCACACTTGTACCCCTGAACTTAAAAGTTAAAAAAAAGTATTTACTTGTTATTAATTATCATTTTTCAACTATATATATATTCTGTTTTGGACTCTATTCTTTTCCATTAACTTCTACATATTTTATATATATATGTGTTTATACATATATATAAAGTGTGTGTATGTATACATATATACTTAATTTTCAACAAAGGATCCAGGACATGCAAATGTGAAAAGGAATATCTTTTCAATAAATGCTGTTAGAACCACTGGATATTCATAAGGAAATAAATGAACCTAGACCCTTACTTCACACTGTAGACAAAATTAACTCAAAATGAATCAGACTTATATGTAAAAGTCAAAACTATAAAACTTCTAGACGAAAACAAATCCAAAATCTTTGTGACCTTGAAGTAGCCAAAGTTTTCTGAAATAGGATACAAAAACCATGAACTCTTTAAAAATGTTGACAAATTGGATTTATATAAAAACTTAAAATAGCTGCTCTTTGGAGAACACAAGAAAATAAAATACAAGACACAGAATAGGGAAAAAACATTTCCAATAAATGTATCATACAGCCAAAACATCAGGTTTAACAAATAAAAACAAAGAACATCCACACATCCAGGGCTGTGAGTGCAGGTTTGTTCCATTCGCATTTTGGATACACAACAAATGACTTTTTGAGCCTAAGTTTGTCCCGTGTAATATTTGGACCATATGTTTACTGACACATTATTCGTTGTTTATCTGAAAGTCAAAGGGAACTCGTTGTCCTGTACTTTATCTGGCAATCCTGCTTATAAACAATGTGTATTCAGAATATATAAAGAACTCTTGATATGATTAGAAGACAAGCAATCCAACAGAAATTGGGCAAGGGATATGAAGTCAATGATATGCTTAGATGTTGTTAGTGAGGGAGATGAAAAGTTCTAAAACCACTTTGAGAAACAGTTTGCCAGTCTCTTATAAAGTTAAACTTATACTAGTCATACGGCTTCATAATTTCACTCCTAAGAATTTACCCAAGAGAAATGAAAATATATGTATTCACAAAGACTAGTAGACAGATGTTTACAGCAACTTTATTCTTAAATGTCAAAAACTAGAAACAACCTAAATGTCCATCAATGGGTAAGTGGATAAACAAATTGTGATATGTTGATACAATTGAATACCACAAAAAGAAACTACTACTCATGTACACAACAATGTGAATAAATCTCAAAAATATGCTGTGCCAAAAAAGCCAAACACAAAACAGTCATATTATATTAATTACATTGACCCCTCCTTCCCCGCAAGAAAAGCAATCTAACTAAGGTGAGGCAAAGCAGAGTCCATGGTTATCTGGGTTGGGGAGTGAGGGTGGGAGTGAGAGGCAGAGGTGAGATCGAGGCACAAAGAGCACAAGGGAAGTTTTAGGAGTGATGGAATGGCTTCATATTGTGTGATAGTCACACAATTGCTCAAATCAGTGAAAACTCATCAAAATGTACAATAAAATATGTGCCTCTTTTCCTATATAAATTATATCTTAATGAAGATAACAAAGAAATAAAGATATATGTCATAAGTCATTGTAATAACTAGGAAAATAAGTATCTTTCAAATCAGTAGAAGAAAATTTTATTTAGCCAAAGAAATGGAGACAGGTGAAAATACAGAAAATAAATTCGAGCACAGTGGTGCACACCTGTCATCCCAGGTTCTTTGGAGGCTGAGATGGGAGTATCGCTTAAGTTCAGGAGCTCGAGACCAGTTTGAGCAATATAGTGAGACCTCATCTCTAAAAAATGTGTTTTTTAAATTAGCCAGGTGCAGGCTATTTCCAACTGCTGGGCTGAGGTGGGAGGATCACTTAAGCCCAGGAGTTCAAGGCTACAGTGAGCTGTGATCACGCCACTGTGCTCCAGTCTGGGTGACAGAACAAAACTCTGTTTCTGAAAAAAAAAAAAAAAAAAAAAAAGAAAAGAAAATACAGAAAAGAAAGTATGGTAAACAAAAACTGTGTAATGAAATTACAGAAATAAATTTCTACAGTGTGATATGTGAGTTCATCAAAACTCACTTGGCTTATCAGGAAAATTTGATAGAGTTGAATCAGTTCCTTCTAGGACTCTGCAATCTTCTAATTTTCCTTCTACTTCATTAACCTGTCCTTAATCGCTTGTACCGATTTCACCTCATCGCCATGGTTTCTGAATGGTCTAGTACTCCAGATCTCAAACCTTGAGCCTTTCCTCTTCACTGCACTCATTCATTTTTTGATATCATTCTACCCCAAGGCTTTAAATACCATCTACAAGCTAACAACTCTTAAAATACATCTTCAGCAATTTTCCATTGAACGCTCAACTTGTATGTCTAAACTGCCTGCTCAGTAGTTCCTTCTGATTGTCAAATTAGAATCTCAAACTTAGCACATACTGAGCAAAACCAAAACCTGACCTCTATCCTCCTCTCAGACCCACTCTTCTTGCTGTCTCTTGCTGATATTGGCAACTTTCTCCTGTTGCTTAGGAAAAGTAAAATCCTTGAAGTCATCTTTGTCTCCACTTCCTCTCACAACACATCCAATCCCTCATCCAATCCAGCTTGCAGCTCTGCCTTCAAAATATATTCAGAATTTCATCACCTCTCAGCACCTTCATGTGAGCACTCTAGTCCAAGCCATCACCTCTCCTCACTTGTATTATTATTTTATCAATCATCCCTACTTCTACCTTCTAGCATTCATTCTCAACAACAACAACGACAAAAATTAGAAATAATCTGTTAAAATATAAGTGGGATCACATCACTCCTCTGCTCTAAATCCTGCACTGGCTTCGAATCACACTAAAGTCCTTACTTGATTGTACAAGACCATATGCATTCTGGTCTCCCCCTGCCTTCTCTGCATTCATCTCTTATCACTCATCATTCAGTTTTCAGTTCTAGGCACACTGGCCACTTCTGTGTTCCTGTAGTTCACATCTGGGTTTTGGCAATAGTTTTTTCTTCTCCCTAAAATTATCTTTCCTCAACAGGACCCTGACTCACTTTATTACCTCTTTCAGGTCTTTGCTCAAATCCCACCTTATCAAAGAGGCAATCTCTGATCAGTGTCCTCCTCTCACTACTTTTACTTTCCTACTTTATTTTTCTTTACAACATTTATCTTATATACTATATATTTTACTTAAAGATTTTGGTGAGTCTTTGTGCCCCACCTAGCACACACATTCCACAGAGCAAGGATTCTTATCTGTGATCAATGTCTGACACACAGTAAGCATTCAGTAAGTATTTACTGAATATATGAATGACTTTGCCTAAACGAAGAGACAATCAAAATTGGAATTTAAAAGATTCAGACATATTTTCAACAAACACACACTAAAAACTAACTAATATAGAATACTTAAAGTAAACGAATAAAAAAGATATACCGTAAAAATATGCACCAAAAGAAAACTTGGCTTCAACTTAAGATGGAAAACATTATAAAGCACTGAGATGGATACTCTTACAAGTAAAATAAGAAACTGATTCAAAAATTTTAATTATCCTGAATAAATTGCATGTAACCATGTAACTTCAAAATATGAAAAGGAAAAAACTGAAATAACTATGGAGAGATATAGGCAGAACAACAATAGAGTCACCAATATTAATGAATATTTATCTTGACTATTAAAGCAAGTAAAAAATAAATGAAAATGTAAATGTGAGTACCATGATTACAAAGCTCATAGTAATAAAAAGATTTCCTGAAATATTTATAAAAACTTCATGCTCTGGACCACAAATAATGTCAGGAATTCAAACTCAAAGAAACTAAGTTCTCTAACCATAGTACAATAAAAAATAAATAAAAAGCATTAACAGTAAAAAATAAATCAGAAAAAGTACGTAAGAAAACAATGTACTTTATGAGTAAAGATTCGATACAGGATGCGGAAACACACTGAGTTATAGAATGATGATTTATTATAGAAATTAAACTTCATTGTAGGAGGAAGTGGGGAAACAAATTTTCAAGAGGAAAGTTTGGAGACCAGAGGAGCCCCCATTCAATCAGTCTGAGAATCCTAGCATATTTTGCCATCTAAATCAGACTGGAAAGGGAAGACTCCTGGAAAGGTCTATGAGAAGCTGTCCTTTCATGTTGCTAACACCCCTATGGTTTTGCTCCCAGGAATCTGGTGATAGATCTGGGATTGCTATTAGTCAATAGGGTCAGCAGATGGGAAGAGCTGGACGTGAAGCAGACAAGACTGAAGATAAACTGGAACCCGAAGTCACTTCTCTGTCTCTTCATCACTGCAACTAAGCACAATAACTGTCAGATCATAATGACCACTCCTCACTTCAGCTTTCCAAATCTCACACAAACTCCTCTTTTGACCAATTCTAGACAATATAGAAACATACAGGGAAAGGAATTCTGAGAAACATAGTTCCAATTTGACCAAGCTGACACAGTGCGAAGTACTACAGACACCATTCATTATACTAACAAAAACAAAGAAACAAATGGAATTTAGGAATGAATCTAAAAAGAATGCACAAGGACTTCATAGATAATTGTTAAAATTTAATTTTAGAACATAAAATAAAAAAATAAAATAAAATTTCAATAAATGAAGAAAAGATTACTAAATTCATGGATGGAGTGACTTAACCTAATAAAGATAATGATCTTGCTCCAAATTTATCTACAAATTCTTTACACTCCTGTATTAGCCCATTCTCACATTGCTATAAATAACTAACTGAGACTGGACAATTTATGAAGAAAAGAGGTTTAATTGACTAACAGTTCTTCAGGCTGTGCAGGCAGCATGGGTGGGAGGCCTCAGGAAACTTACAGTCATGGCAGAAAGGCAAAGGGTAAGCAAGCATGGCTTCACATGTCAGAAAGGGGAAGAGAGCAAAGGGGAAAGTGCTACACACTTTTAAACAACCAGATCTCATGAGAACTCACTCACTATCATGAGAACAGCAAGGGGGAAATGTGCCCCCATGCTCCAATTACCTCACATCAGGTGTATCCTTCAACACTGAAGATCACAATTTAACATGAGATTTGGGTGGGGACACAGAACCAAACCATATCAACTCCCAATCAAAATTCAGAATGAATATTTTAAAGATCCTGATATATGTATACCAATAACTGTGTAAATAACTATTCAAAAAAGATCTGAGTCAATTTTGATAAGGAAGAACAAATAGGAGGGACTCCAGCCTAGCCTATGAGATGTTAAGATGCACTACAAAACCATAATAATAAAAACAGTATAATATCGGTAGAGGAATTGACAAATAGATCAGTGAAACAGAATAGAATGCTTGTCAACAGGCCAATGTTTTTATGGAGACGTTCTACATGCTAAATACTATACTATAAATCATTGAGAAAAATGGAGTGCATAGTTGAGGGGTTGGGAAAATTGGGGCTTATTTTTTGGAAAAAAAGGTTGGATTTCAATCTTAAAACATATGGCAAATATGAATTCGAGATAAATTAAATACTTAAATGTGAAAGGTAAATCTGTAAAGTTTAAAAAGAATAATGCCTTTGAAACCTTTAGAATTTAAGATGCTAAAAACATGAACTCTTGAAAAAAAAGACGAATATTTATTAATTGATTGCAATTACATTTTTCAGTTCAGCAAAACACCACATTCAAGGTTAATATGTGAATGACAGATTAGTAGAATATATTTGCAAATATCTAAAACTGATAAAGGATTAGTATCCAGAATATATAAGAAACTCCTGCAAATGAAGAATAAAAAGCAAGAAATGAAAAAGAAAACAAACAAATGATATAAATTGGCAGTAGAGGCATTCAATATGTAGATATATTAGCTTCAATAAACATCAGATAAAAATAAAATAACAATGAGAGATCACTTTATGTCAAGAGATTGTAATATTTAGGAAGGTGGAAACAGAAATTACATGCACTGCAGGTGGGAGCCTACCTACAGGGCAATTTCTGTCCATCTGATGACCCAGGATTCCCACTCAGGGGTATACACCTGAAAGAACTGAACAAGGATATGCATTATGGAACTAATTGGGACCAACTTAAGTGTTCATAACCAGGAAATGTGGAAGGATATTTGGTAGATGTGTTCCTTGTAGTGTTATGTACCAATTAGAAATAAAACCAATAAATGTATACAAAACATGAATAGTTCTTAAAAAGCATTATGTTGACTATTCTGAAAAAAAAAATAAGCAAGTTTGGGTGTGTTTGTTTTTGTTTTTGTTTGAGATGGAGTCTCGCTCTGTCACCCAGGCTGGAGTGCAGTGGTGCAATCTCAGCTCACTGCAACCTCTGCATCCTGGGTTCAAGCAATTCTCCTGCCTCAGTCCCGAGTAGCTGGGATTACAGATGCCTGCCACCAGACCCCGCTAATTTTTGTATTTTTAGTACAGACAGAGTTCCACCATGGTGGCCAGCCTGATCTCGAACTCCTGACCTCATGATCTGCCCACCTCAGCCTCTCAAAGTGCTGGGATTACAGGCGTGAGACACAGCACCTGGCCTTGTTTTTGTTTTTGAGAGAGAGTCTCGCTCTGTCACCCAGGCTGGAGTGTAGTGGCGTGATCTTGGAGTCAACCTCTGCCTCCAAGGTTCAAGCGACTCTCTTGCCTCACCCTCCCACATAGCTGAGATTACAGGCTTGTGCCACCAGGCCTGGTTAATTTTTAGATTTTTAGTAGAGACGGGTGTTTCACCATGTTGGCCAGGCTGGTCTCAAACTCCTGACCTCTGGTGATCCACCCACCTCGGCCTTCCACAGTGTTGGGATTACAGGCTTGAATCATTGTGCCCGGCCCAAGAATAAGCAAATTCTATAGCACAATGCTACTGTAAATATAAAACCCATATATACCAAAGTAATATATATATAGTGAGAATACACAAATCTAAAATGTATACATCTATCATAACAGCATGTTGCACCCCATAAATATATACAATTATTTTCTATTGACAAAATATTAAATTAAATTATTAAAAATGTACATGTATATACAAAGATATAGATCATGCACTACATGCTGGTCTAAGGAAATATAAAATAAAACAACATAGAAACCCCTATGGACTGAGGATGAGAGTGTGCTATGAACTGAGAAAGATGGTTAATGCAATTATCTACTCTCTGAGAACTGAAATTAAAAAATTAATGACGTGTTCCCAATGAGTGTACTTTTTTTGCAGTTCTCCAAGGATACAAAGATGAATGGATGAGGGTGACTCTGTTAAGTTGGAGTACATTTAAGAAGATGAGGCATCTCCCTCATGGTAAAGGAATTCAAGGAATGTGTGGAATATGTCCTTCTTTTTAAGAATACACAGTTATTTGGGGCTGACATATACCATGGAACTTGAATAAGACCCATGCATTCATACCAAATGTATGACAAAGGATAAATACAGAATAAAGATTCACAACCCATGTTCGTGGTAGTGTGGGTGATCACTTGTTTGCCCTGAGAGGCCCAGCAACTTGCTAAGGAGTTGGCTATGCATCAAAGACTACTTGAGAGCCACCCCAGGCTTCCCTTTTAGGTATAACTAAACAACCACCTACATAAATTTATATGTGACGAGTTTATCTTTACGCTTTTGTAAAGTGGAAATAAACAGATATTCAATTGTGAGTACAATTAGACATTTTTTTAATATTTGTTACAGGTTAACCCTGAGTGAACCTTGGCACAAAAGTTTTTCAATATTTGATGAGGAAAGACTGAAAAGAAACTAGGCTCAAATTCAAGTAAAGTAATCTTGGCTGAATGTTGATAAACAAGTGTAGGGCTATTCAAGCCCAAATAAGCATGACTTTAGGGAATATACTGTTGTGAAGCCATTATGTGACTATTCTGTCAGGTTCATAGGGCCATGCATGCTTCAAGAATTAGAGTTGAACTTCTCCTCAAGGTAAAGAAAATTCTCATTGACGTCATCCTAAGAATAGGTCAATATAGAAACACACAATCTTTGCCCAAGACATACATAGAAATGGAAAGACCTCACATATTAATGGATTGGATGAATTAATACTTTTAAAATGGCCATACTACCCAAAGGAATCTACAGATTTAATGCAATCCTTATCAAAATACCAATGTCATTCTTCACAGGAATAGAAAAAAAAATCTTAAAAATCCATATGGAACCACAAAAGACCCTAAATAGCTAAAGCAATTCTGAGCAAAAAGAACGAAGCTAGCATCATCACACTACTTAACTTCAAAATATACTACAAAGCAATAGTAACCAAACCAGCGTGGTGTTAAGATTAAAAACAGACACATAGACCAATGGAACAGAATAGAGAACTCAGAAATAAATTCATGTATTTACAGTCAACTGATTTTTGACAATGGCATCAACAACATACATGGGAGAAAGGACCACCTCTTTAATAAATTGTGCTGAGAAAACTGAATATTCATACACAGAAGAATGAAACTGGACCCCTGTCTCTCACCATTAACAAAAACCAATTCGAAGTGGATTAAAGATTTAAAATGTAAGACCTGAAACTACAAAACTATTAGAAGAAAACATAGGGAAAATACTTTGGCAGTCATTGGACTTAGTATCTTCCTATACATAGTATGTTATTTTTCTCTGGCTATTTCAGTTTTTTCTACTTTTATGTAGTGTTGAGCAGTGTATGATGTGCCCAGAGATGATGTGCTTTTTATTCTGTGTGCATTGTGCTGAGCTTCTTAAATGTGTAAATTTGGGATGTTTTTCAGCTATTATATATTTTTGCCCTCATTCTTTCTCTCTATATCCTTCTGTAACTCCAATTACACATATGCTAGACCTTCAACATTGTTGCAAAGGTTCCTGAGAAACTAGTCAGTCAATGTTTTTCTCTCTGTTCTTCACATTCGGATAATTGTTATTGATCTATCTTAAAATGTACTGGATCTTTCCTGTATTGCTTTGAATCTGTTGTTAAGCTCAGTAAGTAAATTTTTTTCCTTCAGTTATTGTATCTTTAGCTCTACAATTTCCATGTGGTTCCTTAATAGTCTAATTATCCACTGAAAATTCTTATCTTTTCACTCATTGTGAACACACTTTTGTTTATGTCCTTGAGCACAGTTATAATAGCTACTTTAAAATCCTTGTCAGAGGGTGATGTCACCAAGATGACGACTAGTAAGCTTCAGTTCCCCACAGAGACACTGACATAACTATAACAATATGTGCACAAGAATACCTTTGTGAGAACTCTAGGGACCAATTGAAAAGCTACAATACTCAAGCCAACATCAAATTAAGAAGCGATCCCAGTGAAAGGGGTAGCAAAATTCATTGCCTTTTATGCACCCATATTTGACCCTCCCCTACCCAGCATAGAGGTGCAACTGGAAGAAACCTTTCATAGTAGTGCTCCTCCCTAAGGGCAGAAACAAAAGAATGGACTGTGCATCCAGTGTTCTTGCTCATCTGGGAACTGCAAAGGGACAGCCTGACTTGAAGTGCTGATGGGACTGGCAGCATAGTTTGGAAGCCACTGACAACAGAGGTGAGTGCTGCAGCATGTTACAGCTACAGTTTTGTAGGCATATGCTGGGGAGCAAGAGATTACAGTCTTCTGAGAAGCAGCAGGGGCAAGTTGTTTAGGAAATTTAAGACAGCTAAAAGCACATGCACAGCTCAGAGAAGACACATCTCTGGAAAATGTTTCAGAGGTCCTAGAACCTCTAGCAGGGCTGAGAGGTGAAGGTCTTCCCCTGCATAAAGTCATCCCAGAATGACTGGGAGAGGTGTTCATTTTTTCAAATGCCCTGATTTCAAGAAAAGATTACAAAACAGACAAAGAAACAGGTAAAGATAGCCCAATTAAAGGAACAAAGTAAAATTCAAAAAAACCTACCCTAAAGAAATACAGATTTATAGTTGGCTGACAAAGAATTGAAAATAACTCTTTTAAAATCCTTGTCACCAAATTTCAAAACATGGTTGAACTAAACCTCAGGGTTTATCTCCACTGATTGTCTTTTCTCTTGAGAATGAGTCACATTTTTCTGATTCCTTGTGTGGTGAGTAATTTTGGATTTTATCCTGGGCATGGATAATGTTATATTGCAAAGATTCAAGGTTATGTCAAAAATCCTCTAAAGAGGATTTTTTTGTTTGTTTGTGTAACAGGTAATTAGCTTGGTTGAATCCAAACTGCAAATGACAGCTCAAAACCTTATTCAGTTATTTCATCCTTAGTTGAGCATCTTTGAGTCTGTCTCATACCTACACAGTCCAGGAGTCAGTCAGAGATTTGGAAAGAATTTATACACAGAATTAGGTGTGCTCTCTGGCTCTCTTCTTTCCAGGATTTTCTCCACATTCTTTTATTTTCCAACACCTGTGGTTGCCCTAGACTTTGCCTTCTGATTCTTAAATCCAGAAATATTGTGGGTTTTCTATTGCAGTTTTAGCTACCCAGTACAGCACTATCATTGGTCTGCCCTCAGGCTAAAGACCACATAAAATGGGCAGCTCAACCATGTGGCTCCTGTCTTCCCAGTGCTGACCCCCTCCAGCATCTGTTTGCTTTTGTTCACTCATCAGTGCCTTCAGGTTGTTGCTGTTGTTGTTGTTAAATATGTATTTCTTTCAGAGTTTACAGTTATTATCTGTGAAAAGACATGGTCCAATAGGAGCTTACTCAACCATACTAGAAGTGGAAATCTGAGATGATGTACTATAAAGTACTAAAGAGAAGCACCATATTCCCCACCACATGAAGCGTGTTGGTATCAGTATTGACCACCTGTACAGGACAGTTCTGTATAGTAAAGAAGAAATTTGCCAGGGGCTGATGGCACGACAGATGACAAGGAGAATGGACCTGAAGGGTCTATCCATGAGAAAAGCTTAAAGGGTCTGGTCCTGAGATTTTGGGAGGCAGTGTCTCAATAAATTCCTAATATTAACTAGTGAACACCTTAACAAGGACCCACTTCTGACAATAAGCCCACATGGAACTTATTCTATTTTAGTTTAGATCATACAAGCAAAGGAAGGGAGCGGTATCCTTGTAGATGAACTGAACTATTTTATTCATAAAACAGGAAATATTGAAGTAATCTCTACTTAAATTACATGACAATAAGATTAAATGGGAAAAAAAGCTAATGCCAATGTGGAGAACCTCAAATTTAAATTAATGTGCAATATGCAGTATTGCTCTTTCCAACACAGCTATAAAGCTTTGAATCATTACAGACCTTTAGCAGTTAACATTTACCTGGTCTATAAACTGAATTTGACATCCCTTTATTCCTGTTGGAAAGGTTTTATTATTAAAATATTAGAAGTTATATCACTATCAGACCCACAGTCTCCAAATATTTACATGTTCAATTAAGGAAGGTGAATTTTGATGTGCCAGAACTAATTAAACATATAAAGATATCATAAAAAGTCTACTTATCTTACATGTGAGGAAGTAAATGCCACTTTCAGATGTAAAGATGTGGCATGCCTTGTCATCATGACCTCATAAAAATGTAAAAGTATAAAATGTATAGTCTTATAGACATGTTTACTATAAAGTATAAACATTGAAGCAGAGTGGTTCGAGTATAAAGACCTCGGGTAAGTTTTCCTTGAACTTACTACCTTAGAAATCTAAACAGTTCTAGGACCCTCAGACAAGCCAAGACAGCTTATTATTACATAGCAGCACAAAGATGTAATAGTGCAAGTAGCTAAAAACTCTAAAACCTTACAAATTTGGAGAAAAGTAAAATATCTCAGCATTATGGCTTAGCAGTCAAATGGTAATTTTGAATTATAAAATTATGATTATATAGTAGTATGTGTAATCTGCCACTTTTATAAAAATACATTGAAAAGAAGGAAGGCAAGTGAAATCATTCCAGAAATAATGATGCATTGAAAAGGGAAGGCGGGTGAAATTATTCTGGAAATAATGTATGAGAAGCAGGAATCCCTACACCATTTTCTTTGCTTTAACGAATAAATTAAAGAAAGAATAAATATAATTGGAAGCAAAAGCATGCTAGAGCTGTAGAGAAAGAGATGGAATGTCAAAGAGGCTTAGGTATTCCATCTTTATTTGAAACTACTAAGAGATCTTGGAGATACAAGAAAGAGTTATTAGAAAGGGGATATAAGAAAGAATTGCATAAGAAAATATTTCTGTGCTTGACAGCCATGGCCTTTTTAGACAGAACATTTTTTTAACTTTCCTAGAATGCATTGCAATTTATTGATTGAGTGAATAAATTTATATCGAGCACCTATTATGTGATATGTTAGAGAACAATAGTCTATGAAAGGTCTCTGCCTTCTAGAAGTTTAGATTTCTGTAGTAAATACAGGCAAGCAAAAGCAAAATTTCAACACCATATGATAGGCAGGTAGAGGCGAACTGCCTTGCTCCATGGAAACACATAGGGAGAACAGTTAACCTAAGCTGAGAAGGATATTGAAAGAACACTTCACCAAAGTAGGCTTAATAGACTACGTTTTAGAAACACAGAGAAGAATGCAAAAGAACTGGAGCCTACAGCATAGATATGAGGATAATGGGGCAAGAGCTGAGGCTGGAGAGAGTGCAAAGCTCAGTCAGTGAAGGGTCTTGTACACTATGCTGCGGAGGCTGGTCTTTACCTTGAGAACAGTGGGGAGCAGAGGAAGCATGATCAAATTTGCACAGTAAGAAGATCACAGTGTGAAGAATAGATAGGGGAGTGGGGCAAGGCTTGAGCCAAGGTGCTTAGAGAGTTATTGCAATAAGCCATGGAGAGAGGCTGGTGGGTTTGTCAAGGGTAACAGCAGTGAGGATGCAGGAAAGTGGAAAGATTTGAGAGGTACCAAGGACACAGAACCACCAAAATCTGGTGATTGATGAAATGTTGGGAGTTTGGAAGAGGGATGTGTGAAGAATACTACTGAAAATGCTGCTTTGGGTCATAAGATGAACAACGCACCAGTTATTAAATAAGAAAACCAAAAAAGAGGGTCAGGTTTAGAATAGAGAACTAGAAATAATAAGACCATTTTTAGGCATGCTCACTTGAGGCTTCTGTGGGACATGCAAGCGAAGATTATGAAGAGAGAATATAGGATGATGGTTGAGATGAAGCTATGGGATTAGAGGACATCTACCTGGGAAAATATATGGCATGAGAAAGAAAAGAGCCAGAAACAGATACTGGTATGAAACTACATTTCAGAGTTGGGAAGAAATTACATTTCAGAGATGGGAAGAGGGCAATGATCTGGCAAAGAAGACTGAGAAGAATCATCTAGAGAGAAAAAAAAATCAGGATAGTGTGGTATCATGGGAGCCAAGGAGAGTCTTGTGGGAACGTGGACGTGTTCAAAAACACTGAGAGAGGACAAATAAAATGGAGACTATAAAGTATCCATTAAATTTACTGACATTTACACAAATAATAACTGCCCTGTGTTGCAGACCAGTGGATTCCTCCTTTATAGAGAGGCAGTAAGCTGTTTTTAGTGACTCGCTGTGACCTGCCAGCTGTCTGGAATTGTTCGGTCTGCTCAGAAACTCCAGCTCTCAGTGTGCTTGCCTCTCAGACACGTTAAGAAACGCTGGAGTGGATGTGCCCCCTCTCAGCATCCGGCGTTTGCAACAATCCCACCAATGACTACAAAAAAGCAAATAAAGAAATCCCTCCTTTTGTCAACTGTTTCATCTTCTTTTCCTCTTCCTCTGATTCTCTTGCTTTTCAATGAGGATTCAGTACTAAGGAGTCTTATATGTACAGGTTTGGAAAAACAAAGCCTCAAAATCAGAATAATTCATCAGCATCAAGAAAAATAAAAGACCAATATTTGAACACTGCTCCTATTTTCTGCAACTCATCTTTTGTACTATTCTAAAAGTGTATGCTGTGGGCCTTGCTTTTATATTTCAAGAATTACCTCCTTAAGGTTTGCTACAATGAGAAAGACTTAACCATAGTTAACAGCTCATCATTGAAAGAGATAACAGGAGGGGATCAATCCTCACCTCCTTATGCACACACACACATACACACACAAGCGCGCACACACACACACAAGCACACACACAGTTTTCTTACATCCCATTGCCTACTGCCTAAATCCTCACCTCCTTATACACACACGCATACACACACACACACACATGCACACACAAGCACACACACAGTTTTCTTACATCCCATTGCCTACTGCCTAATACGTCCTCTTTGGTGAATATTGTCTCTTACATCATAAGTGACTCTGTACTTGTTTGCTTCCCACTCTGTATTTAGGCTTCTTCAGAATAGGAAGTTTCTTGTACTTGGATCCTACCAGCACCTAACATCATGCCTTGGACATGGTGACTACTTTACATATAGTTGTCAAATTTAAATTTATTTAAATGAATTGATTAAAAAGCTTATCAGTGTTCCTTTGGTTCTCAGTTCTTTACAAAGATTAGAAAGTATTATAAATTTTTCAATTTATGAAATAAATTATCTCCATCAAAGGCCTTATATAAGGATTTAACTTATTTTGTGGCTTAAATTGTTAGGTTATATTCATTTTGTTATTTGACTCTTAGTGAAGTGACATGTAATAAGACACTTTAAATATAAAGCAAATATTTCAAAAGCACAATAGAGAGCTCTTAGAACACTAGTGTCAGGAAACTCATTGAGCTTTGGGTGCATATTCTTTCATGTAAATTATATCTTTCTAAAGTTTACTTTTAAACTTACTTTTGAATATACCAATTACTAATAATCAGATTGAATCAGCGGTCAAAAATCTTCCAACTAAAAAACAAAACAAAACAAAAAACACAAGACTAGATGGCTTCATTGGAGAATTCTATCAAATACTTAAAGAGGAATTAACACCAACCTTCCAAAAAATTGAAGACAGGGAATACTTCCACATTTATTCTACTGGGCCAGAACTACCCCAGTACAAAAGCCAGACGAGAAAAGAAAACTACAAGCCAATAACCCTGCTGAACAGATGCAAAAGGCCTCAACAAAATATTAGAAACCAGAATTCAACAGCATATTAGAAAGATTATACTACATACCTTATTATACCGCAACCAAGTGAGATTTATCCCTGGGATGTAAGGATGGTTCAGTATACAAAAATCAATCAATGTAATGCACCACATTAACAAAATGAAGGACAAAAACTAAGTAAATCATCTCATTTGATGTTGAAAAATATTTTATAAGATTTAACACTTTTTCCTGATAAAAACGCCCAACAATTAGTAATAGAAGAAAACTAACTCAACATAATAAAGGCTGTATATGAAGAGCCCACAGCTATCAGACTCAATGATGGAAAACTGAGAACATTTCATTTTTATGATTAATGACAAGGCAAAGATGCTACTCTCACCACTTTTATTCAATATAGTATTTAAAGTCCTAACCAGAGCAATTAGGCAAGAAAAAGAAATAAAAGGATCCAAATTTAAAAGAAAGAAGTAAAATTACCTGTTTGCAAAATACATGATCTTATATGTAGAAAACCCTAAAGATTCCATACACAAAAACCTGTTAGAACCAAGAAGTAAAATCGACAAAATTGAAAAATACAAAATCAACATGCAAAAAACACTTGTTTCTATACACTAAGAATGAACAACTTGAAAAGGAAAATAACAAAATAATTCCATTTGGAACAGCATCCAAAAGAATAAAATACTTGGGAATAAACTTAAGAAGGTGAAAAACTTGTTCACTGAAAACTACACAAGAAATGAAAAAAAAAACACAAAGAAATGGAAAGACATTCCATGTTCATTAATTGGAAGACTAAATATTGTTAAGATATCAATACTAACCAAAGCATTCTACAGATTCAATGCAATTCCTATCAAAATCCCAATGGTACTTTTTGCAGAAATAGAAAAAAGGATTCTAAAATTCATATGGAATCTCAAAAGACCCCGGATAGCCAAAACAATTTTGAAAAAGAACAAAGTTAGAGGACTTATACTTCCTAATTTAAAAATGTATTACAGAGCTACAGGAATCAAAACAATGTGGTAATGGCATAAAGACAGAATAGATCAATGTAATAGAATAGAGAGCCCAGAGATAAATTATTTTTAGCAAAGATGCCAAGACCGCACGACAGGGAAAGGACAGTCCCAACAAACAGCTTTTGGAAAACCAAATATCCACATGCAGAGGAAATGAAGTTGGACCTTCTCTTACACCTTATACAAAAGCTAATTCAAATGAATTAAAGACATAAACATAAGACCTAAAATTATAAAATTCCTAAATGAAACCATGGGGGAAAGCTTCACAACATCATATTCAGCAATAATTTATTGGCTGTAATACAACACCAAAAGCACAGGCAACAAAAGCAAACATTGACAAATGAGACTATAACAAACAAAAAATTTTTTGTATCAATGAACTCAATCAACAAAGTGAAAGGTAACATACAAAATGGGAGAAAATACTTACAAGTCATGTATCTGATAATTGGTTGATATCCAGAAGATATAAAGAACTCCTACAACTCAACGATAAAATAATAAATAACCCATTTAAAAATGGACAAAGGCAGCACTAGAAACAAATGAGCCATCAAGCCATGAAAATACATGGTGGAAACATAAGTGAATATTACCAAACAAAAGAAGCCAATCTAACAAAGGCTTCCATATGATTCACATGGCATGACTTTCTGGAAAACTCAAAACTATGGAGATTGTATAAAAGATCAGTGGTTGCCAAGGGCTGAGAGAAGAAAGGAATGAGTGAGAAGAGCATGGGAGATTTTCAGGGTAGTGAGACTATAGAGGTGGATCACTTGTATTATAAATGTGTCTAAACCCATAGAATATACAACACCAATACTGAACCTTAATGTAAAGTATGAACTCTGGATGATAATGATGTGTCAATGCAAGTTCATCAACTGTAACAAATGTACTGCTCTAGCAGGAGAGGTTGATAACGGGGAAGCCAATACTTGTATGAGACCAGGGAGTACATGGACACCTCTGTACCTTCTTTTCAATTTTGTTGTGAATCAAAAATTGCTCTAAAAATAATCTTTTCTTTAATGGACAAAGGATTTGAATATAACATACAAATGGATCAACAAGCATGTGAAAAGATTCCCCACATCAAGCATTCGAGAAATGCAAGTCAAAACCGCAATGAGATACCACCTTACATCCAGCTGGATGTCTATTACTGAAAAAAAAACAGAACATAATAAACGTTATTGGTGACAAAAATGTTGGTGAAGGAGAAATTGGAATGCTTTCTGCACTGGTGGTGGGATTGTAAAATGGTGCAACTATTATGAAAAACAGTATGGTGTTTCCTCCAAAAAATTAAAAATAGAACTACCAAATGATCCTGCAATCACAATTCTGGTTATACACCTAAAAGAATTGAATGCAGGGTCTCAAAGAGATATTTGCACACCCATGTTCATCGCAGTATTAGCCATGATAGCCAAGAGCCAAAGGCAAACCTAAACACCCATCAATGAATGAGGGATAAACAAAATGTGTACAAACAGTGGAATATTATTCAGCCTTAAAAACGAAGGAAACCAGTCACATGCTACGACGTAGATTGAACCTTGTGAGCATTATGCTAAATGAAGCAAGCCAATCACTAAAAGAAAACTACTGTAAAATTCCTCTTATATGATGTATCTTAGGTAGTCAAAATTCATAGAAACAGAAGTAGAGTGGTAGTTACCAGGATCTGGGATGAGAGAAAAGGGGTAGTTGGTGTTTAATGGGTATAGACTTTTAGTTTTGCAAGATGAAAAAGTTCTGCCGATCTAATGTACAACAAAGTGAATATACTTAATACTCCTGAATTGTACACTTAAAATGGTTAAGTTGGTAAATTTTATCAATCTATATTATATATATAACTATATATATATATACACACCACAGTTTAAAAACAATTACTCCTGCCAGAAGGTAAGAACAGCAATATGCCTGCAAGATAACACAAATCTTGAAATAACAACACACTTTTTAATTCAATTTGTCCTCCTTTGTTAAATCTTGCCTCAATTTGCACCACAGAGAGAATTTCCGCAGCCACGCTCTCTAAAATATTCCCTTTTCAGTTACCATTCCCCTTTCTCTGCTTTGTCTTCATAACACTTCAAGCACTACCTGACATTAAATTATGTGTTTCTTTGTTTAATTTTTATTGTCTTTCTATTGAAATGTAGATTCCATTAAGACAGGGACTTTATACTGTTTTGTGATATACACAGCACCTTGAAGAATGCACAACACATTGGCAGGCTTGCAATAATTGCATGAATGAATAAATTGACATTATTGAGAAAAATAGCTTCCACATAAGAAAGGGAAATTTATCATCTAATCCATCTATTTCAATTACTTTTTATGTCACAAATGCTTATAGTATTTCTGACCTGTTTAAATTAATGAAGTAGGTAGATTTCAGCATGGCAAATCAATTCATGTAGACAGTGTTACAGCTCATCACTTAAACTGAATCAATAAACATGATCTACAAAGACAGCTAAGGCAATGGAATCAGCCATAAGGCCAAGTGTTACGAATACATATGTAGTACTTTAATCAGAATACTCTTATTATTAAGATAACTAACCACCAAAGTTCTTGTTTCAGGCTCTCTTTCAGTTTGGATGCATCCTTTATATTAGGATACTAGTCATTGTCTTTGCTCACTCATTATTTATTAAACTAGCTAAATTGTATGCCACTTAATTGTTTTTCAATCTCCTCAATTTTGGAGCTTCCAAGAAATACACATTAAACAGGAAATATCAGGTGCAGAAGAGATACTATTGACTCCTTTGTGTACCTGTCTATTGTAGTTGTAGAAAATATAGTCTAGTAGATTATAGTTTAATGAATGTAGTCTAATAGAGTCAGCAAGATCAATGTTTGAATGGAACTCTGCCACTTACTAGCTAAGTAGACTTGGGTTTTGTTAGGTAAAGCTCACTAATTTTTTGATTCCTCAACTATAAAATGTATCAAAAATACCTATGCTGCAGGTCTGTTTAGAGAACTAAGTAAAATAATTTATGTGGCAGTTCCTGACTGCTCAGTGCTCAATGAATGTTCTGTTTTCCTTAGTATTTTGACCCTACCCTTTTTTTCTTAATTGCAGTTATATTTTATTGAAAATTAGTGTTATTTTTTAAAAATTTAAGGTATATTTAGTTTAGAAGATATTTTGATATTTTAAGAAATTTTATGATGAATCATTTTACTGTAAGAAAAATTTCCTTATAAAGCAATTGTTCACATCTTATTTTTATATTTTCAAGTTTTCCTTAAATTGAGGTATACTTGTATTAAGTGCTTTTAGTTAATGCTATGTTTCTTCACTTAACTTCTTAATTCAAAGAAATGTTTTCATAGTCTCTGCAAGTGAGTAGTAAAATGAATAATAATCTCTTTATATCTATAATTTTTCTCTTACTAATTATTAAATTTTGTCAGTCCATACTAATTCTTGCTAGTCACGTGTGCCTCAGAAGCTATGAAATAAAACTGAACATCTCTCCATATCTAGACAAATATTTAATTCATAGGATCTTTGAATTATTTTCATTATATGCAGATTGTTTTCTTTATACAGTTAATTTAAACTACAATTTGTTTCCTCTTACATCTTTTTTGTTTGTTACTAATCAGAAAAATTAATCTTAACATGTTTACCTAATAGACTCTCTTAGGCATCCATAGAATCTGGTAGCTATCCATGTTAGAATGAATAGCACTTAATTAGTAACTCCATGAATAATCTAAATGTATATTAATGCTTATTAGCCAAGATCTTTTTCACATTTTTTTTTTCTTAAATTCTAAGGATGTCAACTGCAAAAAGAATAGAATTTCTTTTTGGTTAATAAATAGTACATATGTGATTTGCCAATTTTTATATTTCTGATTTTTCTTATCCTCATTTTCAAACAAGCCATGTAAAATGAACAAGTACATCAATATTTTTTATTTTACATAATGTCTTCAGCTCTTTGTCAATTCCTGCTTCTCAGATGCCTGAATTATTTTTCACCCACTTAAGAAGTGACTATAACTTTTTAAAATGTGTCATAAATGTCACTAATTTGATTGAACTGAGATTTTTAGTGGATAGACTTCTCTGCAGCTTCCTTTGTCCTCCTCGTTTACCACCTCACTTCCCCTGTTCAAATCCTTTTTAATTGTCTTTCAGGATCTTAGAATGAGAATGCATCTTGCATCTGGCTGTCCTTATCTATCCTTGCACGATATCTCTACTGAGCCTCCTCCCTTTTTCTCCTTTTCCAGGACACTTTCTTTTGATTCTGTTCTTTATAAAAACATTAGATAATTATTAATGTTTGCATTCTTCCTTAAGGGAATTGATATTCTTATGTTTTACTGTAACTGACCTAAAATATTCTAGAATCTGATATTAGAACCACATGCTTTTGCCCAAATGTCCCTGAGAAGCTAAACTCTGCTCCATCCACATAAAACACTACTGCAAGTATTTCTACCTTGAATCAAAATGGCTTCACATGAAGATTTAGAATTATTCCATTTTTACTAAGTGAAATAAGCCAGACACAGAAAGACAAATATCGACTGTATAATCTCACTTATATATGGAATCTAAAAAACTCATCATAGAAGCAGAGAGCAGAATGGTGGCTACCAAGGGCTGTAGGAGAGATGGGAAATTGAGAGATGTTGGCCAAAGGGTACAAAGTTTTAGTAGTATGACTAAGTTCTAAACATTAATTTATTTATAATTAATAAATAATCTTATAATAATTATTGTGACTACAGTTAGTAATAACATATATTTGAAAATTGTTCATAGGGTAGATTTTACATGTTCTCACTATAAAAATAAAAAAGGTAAGCCCATGAGGTGATGGATTTGTTAATTAGCTTGATTTAATCATTTAACAAGGGTTACACACATCAAAACATCATGTGTATGTATAAATACATATGATTTTTATTTGTCAATTTTAAAAATTTGGAATTATTCTATCGTAATAATACTTTTCATCCACTTAAGAGTAAAAATTATTTAGGCGACTATTTTTAAGGCAAAAATATTTTGTGCTTGTGAAAACATTGTGCTGAAAATTCAGTTTTATCTTAAACATATTTCACACCTAATCTGGCTTTGTCTCATGTTTTACATGATAATGCAGTTTCCATGAGAAGAAACTTCTATTCCCAGCACCTTTGGAAGACTCTTGGCATATGATATCAGTAAATATTTGCTGAAAGAATAAAAAGAATGTGAAAACTATAATCAAGGCTATAAATTGATTTCTGAAATGAAGCGCAATTTGTATTTTGACCAGCACTCTGCATTTATTGTTATTTAGGTGTGATTCAAAACTCTTTCTACTTTTGAAGCAGGATAGAACAGCAGTTAAAAATGTATATCCTGGAACCAGAATGCCTGGGTTTAAAGTCTAGCTCCCCAGCTTTCTAGCTGTGTGATCTCAAAGCAATCATGCAACCTCTCTGTGCCTGAATTTCCCACTCTATAGAATAGACATAATAATTGTCACATCGACCTCATAAGTTAGTTGCAAGGATTAGATGGGTTGATAGATGTAAAAATGCTTGAAACAGCTCCTGGCTCTAAATGAGAGGTACATAAGTTACTGATTGTAGTTACTATTATTATTGAAAGTTGGTTGCTAAGTTTAATGCCTCTAAACCTGCCTGACCTGAGAAATCAACCTTGGTAGCATAGAGTGAATGAGTAACACATGACCAGCACTGCGTGTTGAACACTTTCCTTGCTGTGGGAAACCAGTCAGGAAGGGACTTCTCATTTCTATGTCTAATAAAGTGATATCTTAATGTATACTTGAGCAAAAATCACTTTTATCAGACTATTTTGTCTAATTCGTCTGATTAAGAGTGTTAAGACTCAATCAGTAGGCATTAAAATGTTTAAAATACCCAAATCATAAGTAAGACAAATAGGAAGAAGGGAAAGAAGTAAGCACAGTATCCCTGATGCTTTCCCACAAACATTTGCAGGAGTCTTTCATTCTACTTCATAAATCTGATTAACTTATATGCTTGCTCTGTATAAGGGAAGAGACCACCCCTCATATTGTCTTATGCCCAATTTCTGCCTCCAAAGAAAGAAGGAGTAAAAACTAAAAGGCAGAAATGAAATCCACAGGTAGACAGTCCAGCGCTGCGCCCTTGGCCTGGTAGTTAAAGATCAACCCCTGACCTAACCAATTATGTTATCTATAAATTCCAGACATTGTATGGAAAAGCATTGTAAAAATCCCTTCCTGTTTTTTTCCATTCTGATTATCAGTACATGCAGCCCCCAGTCACATACCCCCTGCTTACTCAATCAAGCATGACCCTCTCACGCAGACCCCCTTAGAGCTGTGAGCCTTTAAAAGGGACAGGAATTGCTCACTCGGGGAGCTCGGCTCTTGAGACAGGAGTCTTGCCAATGCTCCTGGCCAAATAAACCCCTTCCTTCTTTAATTCGGTGTCTGAGGAGTTTTGTCTGCAGCTTGTCCTGCTACATTTCTTGGTTTCCTGACCGGGAAGCAAGGTGATTGATGGATGGTTAAGGCAGCTCCTTAGGTGGCTTAAGCCTGCCCTGTGGAACATCCCTGCAGGGGACTCCAACCAGCCCAACCGACGGGGATCCTGAGAGAGCTCCCAGGTAGGAATTTGCCCCATTGGGACACCTCACCAGAGCAGAGTGTGGCAGACCACCATGGAGGACCAACACACTGGCTGAGCACCAGGAAGGAACTGGTACTTGTAGTCCAGACATCTGAAACTTGGTAAGAATAGTCTTTGGAACTTGCCCTTTCCCTTTGAGTGGAAGTGTGGCCTGATCACCCATGGTGTGCCTGTACCGGCACTTTGGTTTTGGTTTTGACTTGACTTGGATTGCTTGATATTTTGGTTTTGGTTTTGACCTGGCTTGGATTTCTGGATACTCTGATTTTGGTTGTGATTTTGGTTTGGTGTAAACTGCAAAAGTGTGTGTGTGCCCTTTTTACCCATTCTTTGTTTTGTGGTGTGTGTGTGGTGTTAAGCATCACGTTTTGTCTCAAAGAAGCATGGGTCAGGCACACATAAGCCCATCCTACTAGTAACTATGTTAAAATTTTTCAAAAAACAATTTAAGGGAGACTATGGAGTACTACGACACCAGGAAAACTTAAAACTTTGTGTAAAATAGACTGGCCAGCATCAGAGGTGGGTTGGCCATCAGAAGGAAGCCCAGATAGATCCCTTGTTTCAAAGGTATGACACAAGGTAACCTGTAAGCCAGGGAAACCAGACCAGTTCCCATACATAGACACTTAGTTACAGCTGGTTTTACACCTCCCATCCCCACCGCACAGTGGTTGAGAGTACAGCAGCATAAGCAGCTGGCAGAGGAAAGGAAAGACCAGCAAAGAGAGAGAAAGGAAAGAGACAGAGAGGAAAAGAGGTAAAGATAGAGAGGAAGAGACAGACAAAGAGGGAGTCAAGGAGAGAGAGAGAAAGAGAAAGAAAGAGGCAGAGAGGGAGAAAGAGACAGGGGTAAAAGGAAAGTCAAAGAGAGAGACACAAAGTCAAAAAGAGAAAGAACGAGATATACAAGTAGTTAAGAAAAAAACAATGTACCCTATTCCTTTAAAAGGCAAGGTAAATTTAAAACCTATAATTGATAATTGAAAGTATTCTCCATAACCCTGTAACACTCCAATACCACTTAGTTGTCAGTGTAAACAAGGGTGTATCCCTAAAGCACTGAGGCCTTCCTATCAAAAATCCTTAACCCACAGATGGCCCAAATGCATTCAGAAGTATCCTTAAAAAAAAAAAAAGAAAGAAAGAAAAGAAAAGCCATCTATACCAATTCTAAGTTAATTTGGACAAAACAAAATCTTATTAACAGCAAAGGATAATTAAATCCCAAAGTTACAAGGTTTTCAACAAAAGTAAAGTTTGCTAAAAGTTAGCAGTGTAACATGTATTATAGTAACTTCTATTCTTGTGGCCTTAGACAGTCTAGTCCACAGACACAAAAGAAGTTTGCTTTGAAAAAGAATGGTTATTATCTTAAAAAAAAAAAAAAAAAAAAGGGAAAGAAAGGGGTGGAGGAATTTATGTAAAAAGAGTATTATATGGTAAATTCTTGTCCTGAAATAAATTAACTGGTTGTTTAAAGAAAGGAATGTTTGTAACAAGTCAGAAAGTCAAGGCATGTCAAAGAATTGTCTGTGAAAGTTGTGAAAGAAAAAAAAAATTATAAGAAAGAATTTATGCAAGAAATGTTGTATAATTTAAAAGTAACTAGGCCTCCAGAATGTAAAAGTATTGGGGGAAAAAAAAAAACAGTTTATGTGTAAGGTGAATGAGGAAAGTAGAATATACCTTTTGTAAAAGGATTATAAAGAGGCATAAGAATGTAAATTTTTACCTACATTAAAAGGTTAAAAAAATTATTGTTTTGAAGGTTTAAGCAAGTTTTTAAAAGTTAATTGTAAAGAAAATTCTGTGTGTAAACATATTAGCTAAAGTTAAAGCAGTATCATCCAGTGTTTCTGTGAACTAGACATTAAAGTAAAAACACAATGGGTTTTTCTTAAAGCACTAACCTGCTCTTTAACAAAGATTATAAAAGGTTAAAAAGAGTCTATAAAAATCTTGCCTTATGGTCTGACATTAAAAGTTGAATAAATATGTATACAAAGTTTTATTAAAACTAAGTTTAACATTAATAACACACTAATATAAAAGTAAAATTCAGCTTATCTGGTATAAAAATCATACAGTCATTTTGCTAGAGGATCATATAAGTTAAAGACTTAAAACAAACTTTAGCAATTAAGACAAGATACCAAGATGCAAATGCCTGGTTAAAATGGATCAAATATTCCATCTGCACATTAAACAAAAGCAATTGTTATGCTTGTGCACATGGCAGGCCAGAGGCTCAGATTGTCCCCCTTCCACTAAGGTGGTCCTCCAGTCGACCAGGTGTAGGCTGCATGGTAGCTCTTTTCCAGGATTCTACAGCCTGGAGTAATAAGTCATGCCAAGCTCTCTCTGCTATATCCTGAAGTCCGGCACCCTGTGGGTCAGCCCCCGAGGGCCATCCAGCTTCCGTCTCCCAACACTAAGTTCATTTCATGTCTCTCATGACAGGGAGGAAACTTAGCATTCTTTGGAGACCTGAAGGGACGTGATGAGCTTAAGAATTTTCAAGAGTTTATCAATCAATCAGCCCTGTTCATCCCCGAGCAGATGTGTGGTGGTATTGTGGTGGACCTTTACTAGGCACTCTGCTGAATAACTGGAGTGACATGACACTTGTGCTTTAGTCCATTTGGCTATCCCTTTCACCCTGGCATTTCATCAACCAGAAGGAGAAAAAATAAGACATCGTAAAGCTAGATAAGCCCTTCATGGGCCTTTCAACTCTCACATATATTTAGATGCAATAGGAGCCCTGCAAGGAATACCAGATCAATTTAAAGCTTTAAATCAAATAGCTACAGGATTTAAGTCAATAGTTTAGTAGGTAACAGTTAATAAAAATGTAGATTAGATAAACTACATCTATTACAACCAACAGCAACAAGCTTTTCATGAGTTAAAAGAAAAACTCAGGTCGGCCCCAGCCCTGGGGCTACCTCACCTGACAAAACTTTTACATTCTATGTGTCAGAAAGAAAAAAAATGTCAGGTGGAGTTTTAACCCAGACTGTGGGGCCCTGGCCAAGGCCAGCAGCCTATCTCTCAAAACAACTAGACAGGATTTCCAAAGGCTGGCCCCCATGTCTAAGGGCCCTAGTAGCAATGGCCCTGTTAACACAAGAAGCAGATAAGCTAACTCCTAGGCAAAACCTAAACATAAGGTCCCCTCATGCTGTGGTGATTTTAATAAATACCAAAGGACACAATTAGCTAATGAATGCTAGACTAACTAGATACCAAAGCTTGCTCTGTGAAAATCCCCACATAACCATTGAAGTTTGCAACACCCTAAACCCCACCACCTTGCTCCTGGTATCAGAGAGCACAGTTGAACATAACCATGTAGAAGTATTGGACTCAGTTTATTCTAGTGGGCCCAACCTCCAAGACCATCCTTAAACATCAGTAGACTGGGAGCTGTACATGGATGGGAGCAGTACGTGTATGGGAGCAGCTTCGTCAACCCCTGCAAAGTGACTCTGAAGAACATGGCAAGCCCTGCTCCAGTCACACTCAGAAGCTGACTGGTCCATTCATGACTGAAGCATGAGGAAACTCATTGCAGGACTAATTTTCCTTAAAATTTGGACTTGTATAGTAAGGACTTCAACTGACCTTCCTCAGACAGGGCTGTTCCCAGTGCATACATCAAGTCACTGAGGTAGGACAAAAGGTTGCTATGGTCCTATTATTTTACAGTTATTATAAGTGTACTAGAACTCTAAAAAGAACTTGTTTGTATAATGCTATTCTCTACAAGGTATGTAGCCCAGGAAATGACCAACCTGATGTGTGTTATGACCCACCTTAGCCTCCCATGACCACAGCTTTTAAAATAAGATTAAGAACTAAAGACTGGTGGGGACTCATAAATGATTCGAGTAAAGTGTTAGCCAAAACAGAAAAAAAAGAGGTGCCCAGACTAGTCATCTTAAAATTTGATGCCTGTGCTATTAATAGTAATAAGTTAAAAATAGGATGTGGTTCTCTTAATTCGGAAAAAGGCTATATGGCAAAAAATAAGTACGTTTATCATAAATTAGGATGGTGAAAATAAAGGTGGATACTGGTCTTATGTCATTTAGGCTACTTGAATAAAAAATGAAAAAAATCCTGTCCACCTTCAGAAAGGGAAAAGTGGCCCTTCCTGTAGCAGTGGTCAGTGTAACCCCTTAGAACTAGTAATAACCAACCCCCTTAATCCTCGCTAGAAAAAAGGGGAACATGTAACCCTAGAAATTGATAGGGCTGGACTGGATCTTCAAGTAAATATCGTGGTTTAAGGAGAAGTTTATAAACGCTCTCCCGAGCTAGTATTTCAGACCTTCTATGATGAACTGAATGTGCCAGTACCAAAAATTCCAGGAAAAACAAGAAATTTGTTTTTGCAATTAGCTGAGGATATAGCCCAGTCTCTCAATATCACTTCATTTTTATATATGTAGGAGAACTGTAATAGGAGATCTATGGCCATAGGAAGCCCAAGAATTAGTACCTACAGACCGAGTTCCTGATGAATTCCCGGTTCAAGAAAAAAAAACAATCACCCTGATAACTTCTAGGTCCTAAAAGCCTCAATCATTAGACAATACTGTATAGCAAGAGTGAGGAAGGACTTCACCCTTCCTGTAGTTAAGACTCAGCTGCCTTAGGCAAAAACTGTATAATAGTACTACAAAAACAGCCACCTAGTGGAGTTCAAACTATATTAAGAAAAATTCATTTAGTAAAATCTCAAAGTTGCAAACCGTGTGGACCTACCCAGAATCCCACCAGGACTGGATGACCCCCACTAGGTTTTACTGGATATATTGACATAGAGCCTACACCAAGCTACCTGACCGGTGGACAAGTAGTTTTGTTATTAGCACTATTAAACCATCTTTCTTCCTATTGCCCATAAAAACTGGCGAACTCCTGGGCTTCCATGTCTATGCTTCCTGCAAAAAGCGAAGCACAGTCACAGATAATTAAAAAGGTAATAAATGGCTTCCTGAAAAACGTATACAATACTATTGGCCTGCCACTTAGGCACAAGACGGCTCATAAGGAAACCAGACCCCCATTTACATGCTCAACTGAATCATACAGTTACAAGCTGTCTTAGAAATAATCACTAATAAGACCAGCAGAGCCTTGACTATTCTGGCCTGGCAAGAAACTCAGATGAGAAATGCTATCTATCAAAATAGATTGACTCTCGACTACTTGCTAGCAGCTGAAAGAGAAGTCTGTAGAAAATTTAACCTTACCAATTGCTGCCTGCACATAGATGATCAGGGGCAAGTAGTCAAAAATATAAAGACATGACGAAACTGGCACGTGTGCCTATACAAGTGTGGCACAGATTTAACCCTGAGGCCATGTTTAAAAATGATTCCCAGCACTAAGAGGATTTAAAACTCTTATAATAAAAATTATAGTAGTAATAGGAACCTGCTTACTGATCCCTTGTTTACTATCCGTGTAAACAAATGGTAAAAGGTTTCATCGCTAATCTAATTCACCAGAATGCTTCAGCACAAGTGTACTACATGAATCACTATCAATCTGTCATGCAGGAAGACATAGGTAGTGAAGATAAAGGTGAGAACTCCCACTAATAAAATGAGTGAGAGTCTCAAAGTGGGGGAATAAGGGAGGAGACCACCCCTCATATTGTCTTGTGCCCAATTTCTGCCTCCAAAGAAAGAAGAAGTAAAAACTAAAAGGCAGAAATGAAATCCACAGACAGCCCAGCACCGTGCCTGCCCAGCGCCACACCCTGAGCCTGGTAGTTAAAGATTGACCCCTGACCTAACCAGTTATGTTATCTATAGATTCCAGACATTGTATGGAAAAGCACTGTAAAAATCCCTGTCCTGTTCTGTTCCGTTCTGATTACCAGTGCATGCAGCCCCCCATCACATACCCCCTGCTCGCCCAATTGAGCATGACCCTTTCACGCAGATCCCCTTAGAGTTGTGAGCCCTTGAAAGGGACAGGAATTGCTCACTCGGGGAGCTCGGCTCTTAAGACAGGAGTCCTGCCAATGCTTCCGGCCGAATAAACCCCTTCCTTCTTTAACTTGGTGTCTGAGGAGTTTTGTCAGTGGCTCATCCTGCTACATGTAAACAAAACAAAATGTTGAGTTTTGTCTTTTCTAAAGAACTTTACTTCCCTGTGAAGACATCATTAGAAAAGCAGCTTAAGGGTGTCTGTCAAGGTTTTAAGGATTTCAAAATCATCTTTTTAAAAGATATGATGTTTTGTGCTTTTAGGTTGGGGTTCTCCCAGCTCTCTCAAGTGAAGGCCATTTTCCAGGTTCTTCCTGAAATCTTTCTGGATTGATGCTTTCGGAAGCAGGTGAGGATACGTGGGCACGAGCAGGTGTCAGGGTGGGTGTGTGCACTGACTCCATGTCTACCACATTAGTCTGTTCTCACACTGCTATAAAGATACTACCTGACACTGGGCAATTTATAAAGGAAAGAAATTTAATCGACTCACAGTTCCACATGACTAGGAAGGCCTCATGAAACTTAAAATCATGGCGGAAGGCAAAATGGAAGAAAGGCACCTCTTACATTAGGGCAGGAAAGAGAGAGCCACAGGGGAAACTGCCACTTTTAAGCCCTCAAATCTTGTGAAAACTCCCTCGGTATCATGAGAACAGCATGAGGGAACCTCCGCCATGAGCCAGTCACCTCCCTCCAGGTCTCTTTCTCAACAAGTGCTGATTACAATTCGAGATAAGATTTGGGTGTGGACACAGAGCCAAAGCCTATCATCTACCAACAGCACATGGTGCTTTTCCTGTAAGATATGATCCCTGTGCTCAGCTCAATCCAAAGGACCAGAGCCTAATCAATGATGCCAGTTACAATGAAAACAGCAATAATAAAAAACTGACTGCTACAGTACATCAAAAGTCAAAACTCAACATGAATTTTGTGCTATGATCATTAGGGAAAATGCCTTCCTTGCAGTTGCTTCTGCACACAAGGCAGGCTCCAAGTATGGGCACCAATCCACGCTGTCCGATTTAGTGGCCCAAGAAAGCCCCTGTCCCTAACATGCTTCTCCCTGAACTCTCCCTAATGTCTGAAGCATTAACATTTGCCAGTCACCCATTCCTCTGGATTAGCATCACCGTCTTTGTCACTTTTTCTGTTCCTTTGCTTTATCATAAGAAGTTAAGGGTTTCTATAAAACTGAGAACCTAGAGGTGAGAAGAACACATGTGAAGAAACATCCATCTGAACTGGTGTTGGAAGAACTAAACTCTATGCCATATGAATATTTGGACTGATTCTTGCCACCAAATTCTTGAGCAACTCCAAAAAAATCTGTGCCCAGTTCACAATGACACTCAGAGTCAGACACAGTTGTTCACAATTTATACAAAATAAAGCCACACGAGAATTTTCTTGCATAATTTTCCAATCTATTTTTCAAAGTATTTAAAAACAATTCTACCATTTTTTTTCCCAAACCAATGAATACAGGCAAAGCATGTAAGGGAATTTAATCACCTAGCAAAAGTCTTTTCTTACACACTCATTATTCAGTATTTTGGACCAGAAAATGCAAAGAAATCACATCCTGCTCATTCCCAGGTCCTCTGGGGCTAAGAGGGGCTGAGGGTGACACTATAACCTGACAGGAGTCAATGATTTTGGGTGTAAAAAAAAAAAAGTGTTTCAGTGAAAAAATTGTCCATCCTTTTTATGAAAAAGGCCTAGGCTGGTGAGCTCTGGCTTTGGATGCAGAGGTTGTCTGAGTGACAGTCATTTTTGGAGAACAGAATGAAAACCACACCCCAGCTGTGGTAGTGGCAGGAAAAAGATCTCTTCCCAAGAGAGTTCGTTGCTTGTTCATTAGAAGGCTTCAGCCAGAAATCCCACAGTGGAGAAATCTAAACAAGGGTTATAAAATAGCTAGGCCCCCCTGCAGCAGCTCCTAATGTGGGCAGAGACAGCCTAATTACTACCCAAGCCATTCCTAGGCTGACTACAAGGTGACATGGAGAAAGCAAAGGGAAGGGGAGGGAGAGACATGTAACACGATCTATTATTTTGCAATTAACTGGAGGTTCACTCCTGTCCACTGTCAACATCTGCGCACAAATGCACACACACACAAACACACACACACACACACAGCCGAATCTTCAGAAACCTGAAGTCTGTTTCTCCCCTGCCTTTCACCCGTAGAGGGGCTAGGTCACCTTCTTCTGCATAAAAACCTGGTTCCAAGACCCCAAGGACCAGGGCACCAGGTTCTTTCTTCACCCAAGAGAAAGTCAGCTAAGATTTCATCTGCGCCTATTTCTTTTCCATCATTGCTTCATGATGCCTGTTACATGGCATAGATTTCATTGTGCCTAATACCATATAAACTCTATGTAAACAGTTGTTATGTTGTTAATTATCTAATTATATAATACTTTAATTTTTTTAATCATTTGCAAATGCTGGCCCCTGGTTCTTGGGGTTTTGGAACCAGGTTTTGATGCAGGAGAAGAAGGTGACTTAGCTGTGCTGAGGGTGAGAGGCAGGGGAGAAACTTATTTAGGGTTTCTGGAGATTCAGCTGTGTGTGTGTGTGTGTGTGTGTACACACATGTGCACCTGTGTGCACATATTTTTAAATGCAAAGGATTAGAAAATTCACGTATTATATAACTGTATTTAGCTTTAATTGCAACTACTAATTAGTCGAGCCTCCTAGAAAAACATTGCTTGGCATCAATTCTACTTCACCAGAAAGTAATGCTTATTATCTCGTCCATACCAGCTAATTAAGTAAAAACGCACTACTAAAAATCTCAAACAGGCCAGGCGTGCTGGCTCATGCCCATAATTCCAGCACTTTGGGCGGCTGATGTTGGCGGATCACGAGGTCAGGAGATCGAGACCATCCTGGCTAACATGGTAAAACCCTATCTCTAATAAAAATACAAAAAATTCGCTGGGCATGGTGGCCCATGCCTGTAGTCCCAGCTACTGGGAGACTGAGGCAGGAGAATCACCCAACCCCAGGAGGCAGAGGTTGTAGTAAACTGAAATCAGGCCACTACACTCCAGCCTAGGCGACAGAGCAAGACTCCACCTCAAAAAAAAAAAAAAAGAAAGAAAAATTTCAAACAGATTAACATTACTTGGATATTTTAAACTGTAACGAAAGTGTAAAAAATAAAGACATTGGGCTGGGCACGGTAGCTCACGTCTGTAATCCCAGCACTTTGGGAGGCCACGGTGGGTGGATAACAAGGCCAGGAGATAGAGATCACCCTGGTCAACTTGGTAAAACCCCATCTCTACCAAAAATACAAAAAATTGGCTGGGCATGGTAGCACTTGCCTGTAGTCTCAGCTACTCAAGAGTTTGAGGCAGGATAATCACTTGAACTCAGGAGGCGGAGGTTGCAGTGAGCCGAGATCGTGCCACTGCACGCCAGCCTGGGCGACAGAGCGAGACTCTCTCTCAAAAAATAATAATCATAAATAAATAAAGACATTGACAAAAAAAGAAAATGCAAAGTATTATTATTTCTACCTCTCTATCAAAAAAAAAAAAAAAACTCCCCAAAGCTACTAGAACAAATAAATTTCAGAAAAGTGGCTGATTGTGAGCTAAATATACCAAGAAAAACATGTTAGTGCTCTTATATACCTATGGAAGTAATTGAAATACGTACACATTCAGCCTTCTGCATCTGAGGGTTTAGCATCCGTAGGTTCAACCAACTAGGGATCCAAAATATTCCAAAAAATCACACGCACACACACAAAATAATACAACAATAAAAGATAATCAGATAGATAAAAATATAACAACTATTTATAAAGAAGATAATGAGATAGATAAAAATATAACAACTATTTATAAAGAGTTTACACTGCATTATGTATTATAAGTAATCTGGAGATTATTTAAAGTGTACAGGAGGATGTGCATTAAGTTATAAACAAATATAAAGAACTTGAGTATCCACAGATTTTGGTATCTTCAGTATCTTCAGGAGTTCTGGAATAAATCCCCCACAGATACTGAAGGACAACTTTTTCCCTCAGTACACACACACACACACACACACACACAGAGGTACATATATATGTTAGTAGAAGTATATATATGTATACACACACACATATATAACCATATATGTACATACATGTTAGTAGAAGGAAGATTTCACTAGATAACAACAAAATATATAAATTACTTGTATTCTTTTTTTAATATGAAGGAATTATATTAAGAAAATGATATGTCAAAGAAGAATAAATGAAACAATATCTTATGTTACTAATTATAAACATTATGTTAAAGACATTTATTCTCCTGTAATTAATTTTTGAATTTCAACTTAACCCCAGGCCTCCAAATGCAATGGTGCAGGGGTCCTTCAGGAGAAGCCAGTTCTCATCTGATAGATCCCAACACCCACCTGGCCCCAGAGTTGAAGAAGATGGAGGAAGACCTGGCAGGACCAACGAGGTGGAGTAGGAGGTAGCTGCCAACATGTTTAAGCTGCAACAGCGCCTGCTGACAATGAACCAGACTTTTGAGCATACAGGCAAATATCCCTCCTTTACTTTCATCTTCCAAATCTCACACAAAATGTCTCTTCTGGTTCACGCAAACTGCGAACCATGCAGGGGATGGAATTCTATTAAATGTACTTGCAAGGAGCTAAGCTGACACAATGAAAAATCACCACAATCATAAAGGTACAAATTTTTCAAAAATATCGGTGTATAGAGCTGTGAGTGTATAGAATAATTTTTCATGTGTGACACCAAAGGCAAAAGATAGAAAGGAATGACTGACAGATTTGACTTCAAAAAGTTATTTTTTAAATCTGTTAACAAAAGAAGTAAGCGAACAAGAAGAAAAACATTGAGGGTAATATTTTCAATACGGTAATAGGCAAATAGTCTATTTAATATTTTTAAAGCTTTCCAAATCAAAAAGAAACAGATGAACACCTAATATTTTATTGTATTTATTTTTTAGGCAAGAGGGCCTCACTTTGTTCCACAGGCTGCAGTGCAGTGTCATGATCGTAGCTCACTGTGGCCTCAAACTTCTGGCCTCAAGGAATCCCCCTGCTTCAGTTCCCCAGTAGCTAGAACTACAAGTTCCCTAAATTTAAAATAAATTTTTGAATTATTTTCAGAGACTGAGATCTTACCATCTTGCTCAGGCTAATCTCCAACTCCTGATCGCTCAAGCGATCCTCGTTCTCCCAATGTGCTGGGATGACAGACACGAGGCTCTGTGCCTGGCCTTATATTTTAAATATACAAAGGATAAGGACTGTTAATTCACAAAAGAAGAATAAAAAAGAAGTAAAATGGCCAAAACACACTTTATAAGTATAAAATCCCATTGAAAATCAAATAAAAGCAAATGGTTTCCCCCAACACATTGGCAAAGGTGTGAAAATAAATACATATTCTAATTTGAAGAGGATATTGGAAAAATCAATACTTAATGTATTCATACATTTTGACCCAGATTTTTAGAATTCTATTAATTTATCCAGAGAAAACAATAATGGAATGCCTATCACGTATGCTGAGGAAAAAAACAGTGGCCTAATACATATTTTTGAATAGATGTATAAAAATACTTTGTAATAAGAATGTTTATAATAGCAAAAACTGTAAAAAAAACTGAAATGTCCCAGGATAAGGCATTAGTGAAATATACTGTTATCTCCCTACAATGAATTACTGAGTAGCCACTGGAAAATTTTGATTAAAAGTGTGGAACTATATATTCTATATATAAATAAATAAATAATAAACCATTTAAAAACAATTTATCATATGATTTCTTTTTTTCAGGTGTTATGTATCTACACATACATACTCACCGCCCTACAATAAATAAAAGTAATGGAAAGATATTTGCCAAAGTATTCATAGAAGTACTGTTTTTATTTTCATTCAATATGCATTACTAACCTAGTACAAAGAAGCAATACTTTTAAGTACTGTTAAAAGTCTTGAATATTTGATAAAACTTTCTTTCCTCCTCCTTCCTTCCCTGAAATGTCTGCACACTTAATCCGTGTGTGAAGTGTGAAAATGTTGAAAAGAGAAAGATGAATTTAGCTGGAATCGATGGAGGAACCCTTCCTGTAAGAGGAATCATTTGAGATAAGTCTTAAAGGATGAGTACATTTTGAATGGAAGGGTCGGGGAAGGCAGGAAACCCCAGAGTGTGTGGGGGAACAAGAGATGAATTCAGTTTGAGAGGCAGGTATTGAATTGTGTGTTAGACATGAAGCTGAGAGGTAGCTGGGGTTAAAACCGCAGGTAGGCTTCTCCATCCTAATGAGGAGACTGAATTTCTCCATAGGATACTTCGTCGTTCCACATTGGTGACTCACCTGGAGCAGGGTCTGGGAATTGTGTCTGCTGGAGCCCTTTAAAGGGCTCTGAGCCTGGGATTCTTGGGAGAGTTCCATGCATTGTGTGGTCACCGAGATTGACTCAGGTGATTTTTTTTTTTTTTTTTTTTTTTTTAATGAATAGAAAATTGTTGCCGGGCACAGTGGCTCACGCCTGTAAGCCCAACACTTTGGGGGGCCAAGGCGGGCAGATCACTAGGTCAGGGGATGGAGACCATCCTGGCTAACACAGTGAAACCCCGTCTCCACTAAAAATACAAAAAAATGAGCCGGGCGTGGTGGCGGGCGCCCGTAGTCCCAGCTACTCGAGAGGCTGAGACAGGAGAATGGCGAGAAGCCAGGAGGTGGAGCTTGCAGTGATCCGAGATCACGCCACTGCACTCCAGTGTGGGCGACAGAGTGAGACTCCATTTCAAAAAAACAAAACAAACAAACAAAAACACACACAAAAAAACCCACTCTCCCAGTTCTGAGTCTTCATCTAAATATGCTCATAGTTTGCCTATATTAAATAAAATAACTAGTTATTTCAGGTCAAAAAAATTATTTGTATTTTTGTTGTTGTTGTTTTGTTTTGTTTTTTTGAGACGGAGTCTCGCTCTGTCGCCAGGCTGGAGTGCAGTGGAGCAATTTTTTATTATTTCTTTAGGTCATCCTCCATACTCTTGAAATAATGTTTCTTCTTCCAACGTTCTCCAAATTTAGCTGACTCATCTTTTGTGTCATTTTTCTCTAATGTTTTGATGCTTGGTCAGTGAATGTAAAACACTAGCTAAGGCTTATATAATAAACAAAGATAATTATTTGAAATAATCTCTTCTAAATTAAAAGTATCTCTTCCAAGTAGAATTTGCTGTTTAACCAAACCACATGAGCACTGAATAATGAAAGTGTTCTGGTCTGTGGACTAGTCTAAAGGTGGTCACTTCTACTGATTAGTCACTGCTCATACTCCCAACATATAGACTCTGATTGCATTTCTTTGTATTGAGGCAAACTCTAGGATAAGAAAGAAAATAAGTTATGAACTCAACTATTTGAAAATTTTGTATTATGAGCCATGAATCACAAATGCAAAAAGCCAGAAATATGATGAATAGTGTCTTTAACATTTAAGAAAGAATTGACTTTAAATCTCCTTGTCCAGATACACAGCTAATCATCAAAATTCCTACCAAAATTACTTACAACTGTAAAAAACACACACATACACATTTTAGACATGTAAATCTATAAAACTGTTAGAGAGATGGAGTTATGAAAATGATATGCAATTACCTTGTAACTGGGATCATGAATCAATTTTCCCAGTGTTCTATTCTTTGCTTTCTTACTGCTTTCCAGAGTTTGATGTTTCTCATTTACAAAAAAAAATGGGATATATTTCATTTAGCAAAAAAAAGTTGGATTTAACTCTATAATTTGTAAATATTTATGCATATTTCCAAAGAATCCATCAGCTTAACTAAATTCTTCCCTGATTACTTATAGGCCTAATACATCATGTTAGATTTCACATGTTGCACTTTCACAATAAAACGTTCAGATGAGAAGGCGATAACCAAAACAACCTGACAACCAATCAGTGAACACTCAGAAAAAATAAAATCCAAAGGTAGAGATTATCTATAAAATGGGTGTAGATTTAATTTGAAGGCTGTTTTCTACTTAAAATTTTAAAAGTTGTGTTTAAGGATAAAATTTTTGCTCAGATTTTGCAGAGAGTTAATAAAATGGCCTAAAAAAATGACCAACTGGTGTCAGTGACCCTACCCCATTTCTCTTCCACCTTCACTCACATGGCAAGTGGAACATGAACACTTTGTTCTGCATTGTATTCAAAGATGACACTACTGACAGTGATTACTCCACTCTCTGTGTGTGACTGAGAAGCCCAATATGGTACCAGGAGTCCTTCCTGTAGTTTGCACATACGAAGCTTGTTGGGAGATTTGTGACTGCAGCTGCTTTTAACAGAGCTTGTCATTGTTTATATCTCCACCTCCAAAATACAAAATGGTCTGTTGCTAGGAATGAACCACTTCATTTCCTGACTGCTGCAAGCCAGACCGTTGTCTCTGTTGCTCTTTCCCAGATGTTCCCCAGCATGGCCATGTTGCTTGAAGCCGTGTTTTGCCTCTGTCTGAGATGAGTAAGATAAATTAACTTCAATTATCAGTTTCCCTCTTGTTGAAGATCGTAGGCACTGCAGGGATTTAACAGTAAAAATTGAGAACTAATCCTAAGTACCTACTACGCATTATATAGTGGTAATTAGTGGTAAGCAGAACACAGTGAAGGAAGAGGTCTCATTTCTGCCATCGAGGTATTGACAAGGTGGACACATTCCCCAAATAGTGAAGGTCAGTGAGTGACAGGGCAAGCTGCTTGTCAAGAACTCCTATGGAAGTTACCTAGAGCAGTGGTCTCCAACCTTTTTGGCACCAGAGACTGGTTTCATGGAAGACAGTTTTCCCATAGACTGAGGAGGGGGATGATTTCAGGATGATTCAAGTGCATTACATTTATTGGGCACTTTATTTCTATTACTGTTACATTGTAGTATATAATGAAGTAATTATACAACTGACCATAATAGAATCAGTGGGGACCATGAACCTGTTTTCCTATAACTAGATAGTCCCTTCTGGAGATGATGGGAGACAGTGACAGATCATCAGGCATTAGATTCTCATAAGGAACTTGCAACCTAGATCCTTCGCATGCGCAGTTCACAATACGGTTTATGCTCCTATGGGAATCTAATGCTGCTGCTGATCTGACAGGAGGTGGAACTCAGGCAGTAGTGCCAGTGACGGGGAGCGGCTGTAAATATAGATGAAGCTTCCCGGGCTTACCTGACACTCACTTCCTGCTGTGCCCCCCGGTTCCTAACAGACCATGGACAGCCCCAGGGTTGGGGTCTCCTCCCCAGATGGAGAGATCATTTCAGGTTTGGGTGTAAAGAAATCCTTCATGGAAGAGAGTATATGTGAAAAAAGATAATCAAAGTGGATTCTTTCAGCATAGAAACTGTGAAAACCAATACCAAGTAGTAGCAAATTGGTATGTTTTGGGGATGGTGAGTATGCAGGTTTGGCCTTAAAGAAAGACTACAGGATACAAGAAAACAAAGTGGATGAAGCCTGGATATAAGGGTTTAAGTCATTATAGAGGTTTTATAAAGGCTTTAAAACTAATTAAATAAAGGATCAATAAATCCATGTAATCCATGTACCTAATCCTGATTTTGGCTACTGTGTTCAACATCAACAACTCTGACATTGAAGAAAGGATTTAACCTCTCAAGGACATGACTTAAATCTGTAGATTAAGAAGGCAAGAATAGAAAAGCAGTTCCAGACATTTGAGTACAGAAATGTTTGGAAAATTGTAAAGGAACAACTATGGCTCCCACAAAAATGTGAGACAGAAAAGTGATGCTGGCATCTAATGGACCTGGCCAGGGATGGTTGATGTCCTGTTATGTACAGAACAGTTCCAACTTGAAAATGTACACACAGTTTTCAAGTGTTCCCCTTGTGCAGGGGGAAAACTATTTATTATTATCTGAGCCTAGAAGTCAATTCTGTTTTGCATTAAAATATATTCAATCAAATGTTAATACAAAACTTTTCCTAGAAATGTAAAGCTTCTTCTTGTGTTTGAGTTGCTAATGAAATACACCCGTATCTCTGCATCTTACATTATCACATTCATGGTGAATCTAAGTATTTGTAAGAATATAATTATTTAGACCATATTCCAAAATGCCAACATAGAAGAAGGTATTTACAGCATGAATTTGAATATTGTTTTCATTTAAATACAAACCTTTGTACTGTAGGTAGGTGCAAGTCTCAGACTACTTCATAGTTTCTTCTAGTATAGTTGCACCCATGTTTTCACATTTTGAAAAGCATGTTGCTGATCTATAACCAGAAATACCATTTAACCCAGCAATCCCATTACTGGGTATATAGCCAAGGAAGTATAAATCATTCTGCTATAAAGACACATGCACACATATGTTTATTGCAGCGTTATTTACAATAGCAAAGACTTGGAACCAATCCAAATGCCTATCAGTGATATACTGGATAAAGAAAATGTGGTACATATACACCATGGAAGCCGATGAAGCCATAAAAAAAGAATGAGTTCATGTCCTTTGCAGGGACATGGATGAAGCTGGAAGCCACCATTCTCAGCAAACTAACACAGGAACAAAAAACAAAACATCACATGTTCTCACTATAAGTGGGAATTGAACAATGAGAACACATGGACACAGGGACAGGAACATCACACACCGCAGCCTGTTGCAGGCGGGTGGGGGACAAGGGGAGGGAGACCATTAGGACAAATACCTAATGCATACAAGGCTTAAAACTTAGATGACGGGTTGATAGGTGCAGCAAACCACCATGGCACATGTATACCTATGTAATAAACCTGCACGTTCTGCACATGTATCCCAGAACTTAAAGTAAAATTTTTAAAAAAGCATGTTGCTTTATTTTAAATTACTTTTCTTTTATTTCTTCTTATTATTATAGTTAGGAAATTTATTTAAGTTTTTTAAATGATCTGTGTACATGGAAAAACTATGAGTTTTACTTCAGATTTTAAAGAGGGCAGTACAAAATACACGTAATTAAAAGAGGTACGATGCTTGCCGGGATTGAGAATTAATGGGTGAGTGATCTCTGTGGTCTTCTAGAGTCTATCCTGCTGATGTGAGAGAGTCCAGTACACTCTCAGATGCTTTGTGTACTATGCTTTTAAACAAATACAGCCATAGATTAGTAAATGATTCCTTGATGAACTGAAAGAGCAATGCCAAAAAGAATCTATCTTTCACTAACAGAATTATATTTATCCTTAGGATATTTACCATTGGGATAAATGTAAACATGAAATCCTTGAGGATTTTTTAGTAAATTCCTCACCCAAAATAAAAGGCTTTTTCCTTTACTTTTCCGAAATATGCCTCTGGTACCCTGTGCCTCCTACACAGTCACTTACTCATCTGATCATTTTTAAATGATATTTGAAATGTCACAATACATATTTTCTTCCCTTCCCATTCTCACTCTGCCTCTTGCATGAAAGCAGTCCTGGCAATGACATTTTTCACCATGTCTTCAGTTCAACAAATATTGATTTAAGGCTTTACACTTTCAGCACGTCCTGGACTCTCCCCAATACCTGTGGGCTTGCAGTGGGTACAGGCATAACGCAAAGCCTCAACTGTCACAAGACTTCTGCTTTTTTGCTAGCTGTAGGATGCTTGCAGGGGCCCCCTGGAGATGTTCTGCTAATAATGAGTTACAGGCTGCCTCATCTATCCAGTGCTTTGACTATCTGCCCAATCTTTGTAAATTTCTAACCTCATGCTTCCTTCTTCCTCCTACTAGATGTCCTTCTGGGAGACATTGGATACGGGGATGAAACATTTTAATCCTAGGGCCTGCGGTCTTGTCAGTGTGTACAACCCAGGGGTCTGTTGCTTTGTTTATCTTTCCTACTTGTCCAGTGGGAGGTTTGGCAAAATGGGGAGGCTCCAGATTGTGAGTCTTGGAAAAATATCTGAGTGGTCTTGTTGTTTTTAAAATTCCAGTCATTCATAGCAGATGGCTGAAACTCTTTCACTTGAAAATGAAATTGTGTGCTTTGAATATAGCAATCTTTTCACTCTGAAAGGTCTTTCACATTCTATTATATTCTTTTAAAACTGATATTGTGCATCAATTAGCGAGTTCTTGCATTTTGAGGATAGTAACAGAAAGTGTAAGATATCCTTATATTAAGGAAGCAAAAATATTATTTCCAAAGCAAAATCCTGTTGACCCTAGGTTAAGCCATGCTTCGTTTTTGACAGACTCAACAAATTGAAAGAAGAATTTGGGGACAGAAATTTTAGGAATGTTTTCTATTTTCTAATAATTAAAATTTCGTTTCACCTGGGAATTTATGATTTAGAGGAAAAAAAATAAAAACCCCTAACCAAGTCAGATGGTATTTTAACATGGATGCAATATGAAGAAAACTGAAGCAAAGATGCTCCTCAATTAAGGACGAGTGTTGTGAAACCTGATAACTTGCCCTGCCCGGGTTAGAGAGGCTTGTGGATCCAGTTCCCAGGCAATAATAATGTGGATAATTAGAGTTAGATTGACTCCTGACCCTTGATGTAGCCACATCTCTCTCCTGGGCACAGAGGCCTTCAAAGCGGCCTGTTCATGGAGGAGGTTTTTGGTGAGGAAGGGGATGGGACATTGGTTGAATAATTTCAGTCTCAATGGAGTTGTTCATCACAGCTAAGCTTTGTGAGTGTTGGAATGCTGTGTGTGTTATATGCAGGGAGGATCTGAGCTTCAAAGGCTGTAAAACACAGTATGTGTTATCTTACATCACTTCTCAAATCTGTGCAAATTCAGATTTCTCTCTGACAAGGCCTTTCCATTAGAATGGGAAGTTCAAAAGTCCAATGCAGTTTGGATTGACTATTCAATAATAAACATCCCTTGCGAATGAAAAAGTCAAAAGCAATCGATAAATATGCTAGTCCAAAGCATTAGATACAAACCTCTGTCATTTATGAGATATCATTCATCCATCAACTATAATGTACCTTCTTCCTTCTACTCATTTATTCTCATTCTGTTTGATAGATGACTGTCATTACATTTTTGTTACCCAGAACCCCAGAATCTGCAATAAAAGTCTTATGAACTGAAATAGCAACACAATTTGTTATGCACTAGAATTTTCCTCATTCACAGAGACTTTGAATTAAACACATAACTGAGGTGGCTCCTTTGTCTAAACTTTATCCATGGCCATAAAATAGGAAATGGAGAAAGGGTTAGAACCATGTTTTAGTTGAAAGCAAAAAAATGGAAAGTATTCTATAGTTCAAAAGACTTCTTGGGTAGATAGCCTATCACAACTCTGCTGGGCTGCAGCTATGGTTAAATAACTAGTTCTCACTGCTAATCTGCAGGATTGCTTATTAATCACAGAAACTGTAATCAGTTAACCTAACCAGGAAGCTGATGTTGGGTATCATTCTTCTGCTGTATTGTAATCATTCAGTATTTTCAACAGCTTCACACACACTCAGTTCATGATAGGGCCCTTTCTCATAAGATAAGCATTCTTGAAAGAGTAGCTTGGGAGAAAATAAAAAGCATTTGGAAAAACATATCCACTGACATGACTTTGTATTATGTTAAAGAGTTCTTTATTAAAAAATTAAAAGCAAATAAAAAGAACAGAAAAAGAAAGAAACAATAACAATTACAAAAACCTATCACGGTTGTGTGTTTCTAGCAGCAAAAGGAAACAAGTAAACCATTGATTTGGAGATCTCAGTTGGAAGACTGGGCAGGACATTGAACCATTCCTTGGTGGAATGAGAGGAATAGCAAAGGGTCTAGGTTGTTAAAGCCATTTAAAACTAGAAAATTCTATGACTTAAACATTTTACATTGACTTGAGCCCCTTCATCTTGGGCCAAGTTACTGACGGTGCTTGGGGCTGAGCCTGGTTGAAGAAGGGCCATGTTTTCTGGAGAGCAGTTGTCTAGTGAGCAGAGCCAGGGCCAGGCATTCGATAGTCAAAACAGCTGGACTTGAGCCTCATCTTTAGAAATAACAAATATCATGAATCCTGGTGCTTTCTGTGTGTCCAGTAACAAACCTTGATTCTGAGATCTTTATTTTGTTATTTTAACACCAAGTCTTACATTTTAATATAGAAGCAGTAAAAAAGACAGTAATATTGAGAAAACTTGGAGGTTTAAAATACGGATCTAGTGACAAGTTTGATGATTCCATTATCATTTTTGATATGCTACCACTCTGATCATTCTTACCTTTAAATAAGCTACTTTTCAAAAAAACACACTTTAGAATTATCAACCACCAAACAAAAGGTTCTTTAAATTTATGTGTATTTATTGACTGTTTAAGGGAAGAGTAGTGATTACTGTCCTGTCTCTCATTCTTAGTTCTTTCTGGTGTTCTTACACTACTGAGTTTACCTAAAGCTGGAAAAATCAAGCGCTTTCATCATTAGTCCTGTTGGAAAAATAACCTTATAAAAATAAGATTTTACTCCAAATTGATTGTAAATGGCTAGATTTGAGTGGGGTATTATCATCATGATTCCCTTAATTGTACGAAGGAATATTACATTCTGTGGAGTAAGAAATACTTTGAAACCAGAATGCAATGAGAAAGAAAAGAGGCAGAAGTTGTTTCATTCCCCCACATCAGAAAGGAAATGATGATGGAAAGGAAAAATAGTAGTTATAAGCAAGTATCTTCCTGGCTGTAAGAAATGATTTGCTTGCTTGGGATGGTATGGAGGCCATAAGACACCAAACACTCAAATCTCACAAAACCTTCACCTCATAAGAAACTCAGGGTCCGGAAATTGTCTTTGACTTTGAGCTACATTCAAAGGGTGGGTTTTCAAGCTATTGGGATGAAATCTGAAGGAGCATGACAATTCTTTATGGCTTAGGAACGCAAGTGTTCTCTCCTTTTGTTGTTTCTTTCATCTTTTTTGTATTCCATCTGCATTATTTGAGCTTCCTTTCTCTCCAAAAATGCAGTACCGAGGGGGGAAAAGAAAAAAAACAAATTGACCAATTGCATATTTTTTAACGTTCAGAGGCTTTGAAACTACATTTTTTTCCCCCAGAAATGTTTTCAAGGTCGGGGGCCAAAGGACCCTGAGTGAACTCAAAGATTTAGAGCATCCAACAAATTATACTCCTTCCTTTGGCATGTATGTTAGAGTCTTTGAGTCCTTAATATAATTTAAAGCAATTGTCCCCGTAGGGAGGTCTAACATTTTGCACAGTTACGTCGCAATAGTTGACCTGCCTGAGGAAACTAGAAGAATTTCAAGGGTACATTTCAAGACTCTGTTTCTGTTGATAATTGTGTTCCAGAGTTTATATTTATTAATATTGCTTTATTTTGGGCAGACTCCCACAGGAAATCCTGAGGAGTGTACGTTTCTGGCATATTTTATCTTAGATAGTTCCATCCCTTTGGTCTTGCACCCTGACTGCTAGGCTGAAGTGTACCTTTGAAAGCCTCTGCTCTTTAATAGAGCTGAGGATGACAACAAGCAGGAACTTCAACACTCTAGGAAGACAATCTATCTACTTTCTCCAGTTATCATTAAAATGTCTTTTAGACGTAGGTCATAACTGGAAACCTATAAATGATGTCTGTGTTGTAAGCACTTCCCACAGAGCTGGAGTCCCAAGTGATTAAAATTTATCACATTGTTCTTATGGTTACAAATACTGCTGATATGTGTCATTACTTAGAAAGTACTATTCATAACATTTTGATTTCAGTCCAAATAGTTTTTTTTTTTCTGAATTTCCCATAAAATGCTCTTGATCTTTTTCTTAAAAGGTCTAATCCGCTTCTCCTTTGAAACAACAAAGAAAAGGGGTTGATTGTTCTTTAGTTTAAATTTTGTTTAGTGTGATATATTTATTGCCTGGTGGAGTGCATCTAATTTTCCACTAGCTTTTCTGAGAAAGTAATTAGGACAGAACTTAATCCTTTGCCACATGCAAGCTCTAAGCTCTTTCATGAATTAAAAATTATGGTGCACAGTGTGTAGCCCTATTAAAATGATATGCAACCACAAGACCTCATATTTGAACAGTGCTTTTTTTAGACAAAAAAAAAATGCATGCTGTGAATGTACAGATTTACTTTTCAATTAGACAACATAGGGTGCACTGAAATGCTTTAGAGTGGGCCTTACATACAGTAAGAGTTTGCTAGAACAAGGGATAAGAGGGCAGCCTCTATTTTAGTCTCCTGGAAAGCTGAAGATATAAAGTTCTTTCAATATGATTGTCTAACCTTTAAGCATTTTGCCATTCCCCTGGGAGTTCATATCATGAGGAACAAGGTTAGTGCAGCATGTCTCCAGATATTGAGCTCTTGCTAGGTATTTTACCTGAAAAGCAGTGAATTAAACTGCCTTGTATTTATTGAAAAAATAAGACTCAAGGCAACATGTTGTCTGCTTTTCTACCTAAACATTGAATCCCTGCATGACAATTTGAGATGACCCTGCCAGGACAAGTCTTGTTTCAGATTTTTGTAATTGATTTCTAAATTCTGGGACTAAATATACAGTGTAATAATATTAAGATATTGAGAAAGGAAAGAAAGATACTAATGAAATTTAATACCAAGAGTTTAAACTAAGGAATATATCAAAACTCATACCATTATTTTGAATCCTAACTATAAAAAGTTCAGTACATACATTGCATTCTAACCATTTAACCATCTAATTTAGCTAACTAGTACATACACTGTTGTACTATAATTAAACATTTTACAATACTTTACAAGGGATGCTATTTAAAGATGTCCCCAAAATTTTACCTTCATAGTTTTAGAAATAAATGACAAAGTAAAGGTAAACTTCTTCATGTGGAATTCTGGAGTCGAGTATTTCGGGGTTAAGTAGACAAATTTTCACATCTAGGATTTTTTTTATTTTCAAAACAAAATGTACTAGTTCTTTCCATTGCTGACATAGTTGGCTCCATGTAACTTTTGGAACAAGTTTCTTTTTGTAGAATTATCTTGTAGTTTAGAGTCATTTTGTGCTGGGGAAAAAAAGCCAGCTGGTGACTAGCAAAAATGAAATAGAGGGGGTGTTGATAGGAAAAAAAAAGAATCATAGAATTGATTGTATTAATCGTATTAAAACAAACTCCAAGGAACTGACTTTCTTATTTTGTCTTATGGATATTTTATAGTATTAAATATTCCTGAAAACAAGTGAACAACTGACTGGGGCATGACAAGTATTTGTTATCTAGAGGTTTTTCATTGTATATTAAAAGGCTGGAAAGAGACAATAATACATAAGTGCAAGGAACAGAAAATTCTGATTGCAATGAAATTTTAAAGCTAATGTATTCTAAGAACTGTTTTGATCAGGGTTTTGTGTGTATTTTTTGCAACTCATTTTGCCTTTTTATATGGAGTGTTACATTGAAAAGGCCTGTATGTGGGCAAGATGATCCAATAAGCACAAAACAAGCTACACCTCCTGGATACCTACCCAGCAAAATTGAAACTTCCAGTCAATCAACCAGCTGCTTTGCCTATGTGATAACAAAGGGTAGATTGGTGCATGAAATTTCCTGAGATAATTGACTGTTTTAGCAGTTAGGTACACCAAAAATATATCTAACTATCCTAAACATACTTAGAATCACAGAATAGCAGATTTGGAAGAGATCACAAAGTTCTAAATCTAGATCCAATGTGTAAATCACCTTTCTCCAGCCTCTCCAACAGGTGAGGAATGCTGATGTCCATAACCATACAATGGCAGCCTATTCTATCTACAAAGTGTTGATTGCAAGTAAGTTCATTCTTATACGGAAACTTCTACATATTGGTCCTTGTAGAAATTCAACATCAGGACCTCGGAGCAAGATAGCCGAATAGGAACAGCTCCAGTCTCCAGCTCCCAGCGCGAGTGACAGAGAAGATGGGTGATTTCTGCATTTTCCACTGAGGTACCGGGTTCATCTCACTAGGGAATGCCAAACAATCGGTGCTGGTCAGCTGCTGCAGCCCGACCACCAAGAGCTGAAGCAGGGCGAGGCATCGAATCATCTGGGAAGTGCAAGGGGGAAGGGAATCCCTTTTCCTAGCCAGGGGAACTGAGACACACAACACCTGGAAAATCGGTTACCTCCACCCCAATACTGCGCTTTACCAAGGGTCTTAGCAAACAGCACACCAGGAGATTATATGCCACACCTGGACGGGAGGGTCCCACGCCCAGGGAGCCTCCCTCATTGCTAGCACAGCAGTCTGCTTTCTAAAGGCAAGGCAGCAGCGAGACTGGGGGAGGGGCACCTGCCATTGCTGAGGCTTAAGTAGGTAAACAAAGCTGCTGGGAAGCTCGAACTGCTTGGAGCCCACAGCAGCTCAAGGAGGCCTGCCTGTCTCTGTAGACTCCACCTCTGGGGACAGGGCACAGCTAAACAACAACAAAAAAAGCTGAAACCTCTGCAGATGCAAATAATCCTGTCTCACAGCTTTGAAGAGAGCAGTGGATCTCCCAACATGGAGGTTGAGATCTGACAATGGACAGACTGCCTGCTCAAGTGGGTCCCTGACCCCTGAGTAGCCTAACTGGGAGACATCCCCCACTAGGGGCAGACCGACACCCTACACCTCACACGGCAGGATACACCCCTGAGACGAAGCTTCCAAAGCAAGAATCAGACAGGTACACTCGCTGTTCAGCAATATTCTATCTTCTGCAGCCTCTGCTGCTGATACCCAGGCAAACAGGGTCTGGAGTGGACCTCAAGCAATCTCCAACAGATCTACAGCTGAGGATCCTGACTGTGAGAAGGAAAACTAACAAAGAGGAAGGACACCACACCAAAATCCCATCAGTACGTCACCATCATCAAAGACCAAAGGCAGATAAAACCACAAAGATGGGGGAAAAGCAGGGCAGAAAAGCTGGAAATTCAAAAAATAAGAGTGCATCTCCCCCTCCAAAGGAATGCAGCTCATCGCCAGCAACGGATCAAAGTTGGATGGAGAATGACTTTGACGAGTTGAGAGAAGAAGGCTTCGGTCCATCAAACTTCTCAGAGCTAAAAAAGGAATTACGTACCCAGCTCAAAGAAACTAAAAATTTTGAAAAAAGAATGGAAGAATGGATAACTAGAATAATCAATGCAGAGAAGGCCATAAACGAACTGACAGAGATAAAAACCATGACACGAGAAACATGTGACAAATGCACAAGCTTCAGTAACTGACTCGATCAACTGGAAGAAAGTATCAGCGATTGAGGATCAAATGAATGAAATGAAGCAAGAAGAGAAGTCTAAAGAAAAAAGAGGCAAAAGAAATGAAAAAAGACTTCAAGAAGTATAGGATTATGTGAAAAGACCAAATCTACATCTGATTGGGGTGCCTGAAAGTGAGAGGGAAAATGGAACCAAGTTGGAAAACGCTTTTGAGGATATCATCCAGAAGAAATTCCCCAACCTAGTAAGGCAGGCCAACATTCAAATTCAGGAAATACAGAGAATTCCACAAAGATACTTCTCGAGAAGAGCAACTCCAAGACACATAATTGCCAGATTCACCAAAGTTGAAATGAAGGAAAAAATGTTAAGGGCAGCCAGAGAGAAAGGTCAGGTTACCCACCAAGTGAAGCCCGTCAGACTAACAACAGATCTCTTGGCAGAAACTCTACAAGCCAGAAGAGAGTGGGGGCCAATATTCAACATTCTTAAAGAAAAGAATTTTCAACCCAGAATTTCATATCCAGCCAAACTAAGTTTCATAAGTGAAGGAGAAATAAAATCCTTTACAGCTAAGCAAATGCTTGGAGATTTTGTCACCACCAGGCCTGCCTTACAAGACACCCTGAAGGAAGCACTAAACATGGAAAGGAACAACCGGTACCAGCCATTGCAAAAACATGCCAAAATGTAAAGTCCATTGATGCTAGGAAGAAACTGCATCAACTAACGGGCAAAATAACCAGTTAATATCACAATGACAGGATCAAGTTCACACATAACAATATTAACCTTAAATGTAAATGGACTAAATGCTCCAATTAAAAGATGCAGACTGGCAAACTGGATAAAGAGTCAAGACCCATCAGTGTGCTGTATTCAGGAGACCCATCTCACATGCAGAGACACACATAGGCTCAAAATAAAGGGATGGAGGAAGATCTACCAAGCAAATGGAGAACAAAAAAAGCAGGGGTTGCAATACTAGTCTCTGATAAAACAGACTTTAAACCATCAAAGATCAAAAGAGACAAAGAAGGCCATTACATAATGGTAAAGGGATCAATTCATCAGGAAGAGCCAACTATCCTAAATATATATGCACCCAGTACAGGAGCACTCAGATTCATAAAGCAAGTCCTTAGAGACTTACAAAGAGACTTAGACTCCCATACAATAATAATGGGAGACTTCAACACTCCACTGTCAACATTAGACAGATCAACGAGACAGAAAGTTAACAAGGATATCCAGGAATTGAACTCATCTCTGCACTAAATGACCTAATAGACGTTTACAGAACTCTCCACCCCAAATCAACAGAATATACATTCTTCTCAGCACCACATCACACTTATTCCAAAATTGACCACATAATTGGAAGTAAAGCACTCCTTAGCAAATGTACAAGAACAGAAGTTATAACAAACTGTCTCTCAGACCACAGTGCAATCAAACTAGAATTCAGGACTAAGAAACTCAAGCAAAACTGCTCAACTACATTGAAAGTGAACCACCTGCTCCTGATAGACTACTGGGTACATAATGAAATGAAGGCAGAAATAATGATGTTCTTTGAAACCAATGAGAACAAAGATACAACATACCAGAATCTCTGAGACATATTTAAAGCAGTGTGTAGAGGGAAATTTATAGCACTAAATGCCCACAAGAGAAAGCTAGAAAGATCTAAAATTGACACTCTAACATCACAATTAAAAGAACCAGACAAGCAAGAGCAAACACATTCAAAAGCTAGCAGAAGGCAAGAAATAACTAAGATCAGAGGAGAACTGAAGGAGACAGAGACACAAAAAACCCTCCAAAAAATCAATGAATCCAGGAGTTGGTTTTTTGAAAAGATCAACAAAATTGATAGACCGCTAGCAAGACTAATAAAGAAGAAAAGAGAGAAGAATCAAATAGACGCAATAAAAAATGATAAAGGGGATATCACCACCAACCCCACAGAAATACAAACTACCATCAGAGAATACTGTAAACACCTCTATGCAAATAAACTAGAAAATCTAGGAGAAATGGATAATTTCCTGGACACTTACACTCTCCCAAGACTAAACCAGGAAGAAGTTGAATCCCTGAATAGACCAATAGCAGGCTCTGAAATTGAGGCAATAATTAGTAGCCTACCAACCAAAAAAAGTCCAGGACCAGATGGAGTCACAGCTGAATTCTACCAGAAGTACAAGGAGGAGCTGGTACCATTCCTTCTGAAACTATTCCAATCAGTAGAAAAAGGGGGAATCCTCCATAACGCATTTTATGAGGCCAACATCATCCTGATACCAAAGCCTGGCAGAGACACAACAAAAAAAGAGAATTTTAGACCAATATCCCTGATGAACATCGATGCAAAAATCCTCAGTAAAATACTGGCAAACTGAATCCAGCAGCACATCAAAAAGCTTATCCACCACGATCAAGTGGGCTTCATCCCCAGGATGCAAGGCTGGTTCAACATACACAAATCAATAAACGTAATCCAGCATATAAACAGAACCAAAGACAAAAACCACATGATTATCTCAATAGATGCAGAAAAGGCCTTTGACAAAATTCAACAGCCCTTCATGCTAAAAACTCTCAATAAATTTGGTATTGATGGAACGTATCTCAAAATAATAAGAGCTGTTTATGACAAACCCATAGCCAATATCATACTGAATGGGCAAAACCTGGAAGCATTCCCTTTGAAAACTGGCACAAGACAGGGATGCTCTCTCTCACCACTCCTATTCAACATAGTGTTGGAAGTTCTGTCTAGGGCAATCAGGCAAGAGAAAGAAATAAAGGGTATTCAGTTAGGAAAAGAAGAAGTTAAGTTGTCCCTGTTTGCAGATGACATGATTGTATATTTAGAAAACCCCATCATCTCAGCCCAAAATCTCCTTAAGCTGATAAGCAACTTCAGCAAAGTCTCAGGATACAAAATCAATGTGCAAAAATCACAAGCATTCTTATACACCAGTAACAGACAAACAGAGCCAAATCATGAATGAACTTCCATTCACAATTGCTTCAAAGAGAATAAAATACTTAGGAATCCAACTTACAAGGGATGTAAAGGACCTCTTCAAGGAGAACTACAAACCACTGCTCAGTGAAATAAGAGGACACAAACAAATGGAAGAATATACCATGCTCATGGATAGGAAGAATCAATATCGTGAAAATGGCCATACTGCCCAAAGTAATTTATAGATTCAATGCCATCCCCATCAAGCTACCAATGAGTTTCTTCACAGCATTGGAAAAAAACTGCTTTAAAGTTCATATGGAACCAAAAAAGACCCCTCATTGCCAAGACAATCCTAAGTCAAAAGAACAAAGCTGGAGGCATCACGCTACCTGACTTCAAACTATACTACAAGGCTACAGTAACCAAAACAGCATGGTACTGGTACCAAAACAGAGATATAGACCAATGGAACAGAACAGAGTCCTCAGAAATAATACCACACATCTACAGCCATCTGGTCTTTGACAAACCTGAGAAAAACAAGAAATGGGGAAAACATTCCCTATTTAATAAATGGTGCTGGGAAAATTGGCTAGCCATAAGTAGAAAGCTGAAACTGCATCCTTTCCTTATTTCTTAAATGAAAATGAATTCAAGATGGATTAGAGACTTAAATGTAAGACCTAAAACCATAAAAACCCTAGAAGAAAACCTAGGTAATACCATTCAGGACATAGGCATGGGTAAGAACTTCATGTCTAAAACACCAAAAGCAACGGCAACAAAAGCCAAAATTGACAAATGGGATCTAATTAAACTAAAGAGCTTCTGCACAGCAGAAGAAACTACGATCAGAGTGAACAGGCAACCTACAGAATGGGAGAAAATTTTTGCAATCTACTCATCAGACAAAGGGCTAATATCCAGAACCTACAAAGAACTCAAACAAATTTACAAGAAAAAAACAAACAACCCCATCAAAAAGTGGGCAAGGGATATGAACAGACATTTCTCAAAAGAAGGCATACATACAGTCAACAGACACATGAAAAAATGCTCGTCATCACTGGCCATCAGAGAAATGCAAATCAAAACCACAATGAGATACCATCTCACATCAGTTAGAATGGCCATCATTAAAAAGTCAGGAAACAACAGGTGCTGGAGAGGATGTGGAGAAATAGGAACACTTTTACACTGTTGGTGGAACTGTAAACTAGTTCAACCATTATGGAAAACAGTATGGCGATTCCTCAAGGATCTAGAACTAGAAGTACCATATGACCCAGCCATCCCATTACTGGGTATATACCCAAAGGGTTATAAATCATGCTGCTATAAAGACACATGCACATGTATGTTCATTGTGGCACTATCCACAATAGCAAATACTTGGAATCAACACAAATGTCCATCAGTGACAGACTGGATTAAGAAAATGTGGCACATATACACCATGGAATACTATGCAGCCATAAAAAAGGATGAGTTTGTTTCCTTTGTAGGGACATGGATGCAGCTGGAAACCATCATTCTCAGCAAACTATCACAAGAACAGAAAACCAAACACCGCATGTTCTCACTCATAGGTGGGAACTGAACAGTGAGATCACTTAGACTCGGGAAGGGGAACATCACACACTGGGGCCTATTATGGGGAGGGGGAGGGGAGAGGGATTGCATTGGGAGTTATACCTGATGTAAATGACGAGTTGATGGGTGCTGACGAGTTGATGGGTGCAGCACACCAACATGGCACAAGTATACATATGTAACAAACCTGCACGTTATGCACATGTACCCTAGAACTTAAAGTGTAATAATAAAAAAAAAAGAAAGAAAAGAAATTCAACATCAGAGAGAATAAACTTTTTCCTCTTTAACAATGAAGCTCTTCTTTTCTCCAGTAAAACATCTTCTATTCCTGTAGTTTTCCTTCCTGTTTTGTTTTTGACATGGTTTTATATCTTCTCATCAAGTACATTTTTTTGTTTTTAAAAGTATGCTTTTAAGGTGTGGTATCTAGATATAAAGTCAGTATTTAAAAAAAAAAAGTTTTGCCCACTATGGAATGTATATTTGGGGTTACATCTTCCTCAGTCTGGCAAGCTTGCTCTAAAATTGATTCTAAATCCTATTAGACTTATAGCATTGCACCACTCTCTTGACTTATATTGAACTCGCTGTTATCTAAAAGGCCCAGCCCACTGTTTTTCATTGTTTTTCAATGTAAACTATTTTTCCAGTTGCTTTTCTGAATCCAGGTAATGGGCTATGTGTTTATCGCTTATTTGTATTAAACTTTATCCTGTGAGATCCAGCCATTTGGGCACCCTGTCAAACTCATTTTGAGCCTAATATTACCATTATCAGATTCAATAAAACCCCAGCTCATTTGACAAGATGCCTGCCAAATCATTAAAAAACGTTGAGAAGACAACCCATTCCAACATGTTACACTCTCCCTATCAAAGATTTGTTTTTCTAACCCCTAAATCATTCTTGCTGAGGTTTAAATCCTTTCCCAGACAAAGCAAAATCTCAAATAAACCATGGTTTAAAATTTAACTTACTCTTTATGAACTCACATCCTTGATTACTAATAGCACTTTATTTTTAAGCAGAAATAACATGCCTACCAAAGTAAAAATAATTCAGGAAAACAGTGAATCAAAAGTCATTCATTATGACCAGCATCTACTTTGGCTATTAATCTGTCTTTATATGAAAGTGTTAATAATGAAATTCAGACTGTGTTTATCACAGTTAGATTTTTGTCTTTCCTTAACCTCATCTAAAGCAAAGAAAGGCTTAAGCCAAGGACAATGAAATATCCTACTAAATAAAAATGAAATGAATGAAACTTCTCCAAGTCAATTAGAATTTTTATATCTAACGGTTTTCAAAATATATATGTTATATTATGGTTGGTTCCCACGGGATTTATTACCATTGTTCATTAGATACAATGAAATAATAACAACAAAAGTAATGATTACCATAACTTCCCTCAGAAGCACACACAAACTAATTATAAAGAGGTCTTTGCATTTAGCTTTAAAATGTACAATCATCAAAACGCTTGAATGGCCACATGCATAGGAGTGATAGGTCTCGCACATATTTATGAGCTGCCTTAAATCCTTTCTGGAGTAAGGAGAAAAGTAAACAAAAGACATAGTCACATATTTAATGAGGAGGGAGAGAAAAATCTAAATTGGTATGCAGTCACTGCTCTCACAAGCCATTTTATTTTCTAAATGTTATATCGAAATGTTTAGATGCCGCCTTTCAACCAATACCACAAATGTAGGAGACAAGCAAAATAAGCCAATGTCACAGATACATGGGACATCATAAGAAAAAAACACAAAAATAAAATACTTTTTTAAACAATCTGTGATCCTCAAATTTAAAAAAAAAAAAAAAATTAAAAGATTAAATCTTTTCAGAGATAAGGTCTCATTTTGTTGCCCAGGCTGGTCTCAAACTCCAGGCTTCAAGCTATCCTCCCATCTTGGCCTCCCAAAGTGCTGGATTACAGGGGTGAACCACCATGCCTGACCAAATTTTTAAGTAAATGTAACAGTGCTACCTGCCATCCTCCAGGTGATTCCCGATTGTCCCCAGGCTGTGCCGTCTTCTGTGACTCTGGGAAGAATTCCATGCTCCTGAGTCAGAGTAAAATATCTTTGCTTTAGTTTAGACGGGATTTGCACAGGGATAATGCAATTTCATCTGTCTTTTTTGCCCCACTTAAAAATTAAACAGGAAACACATATATGCCATATAAATGTATCTGTTTTTTCTCTCACTGGTTTTATTTAACTTTCTCCTCCCTCTAAAGCATTTCTTCCCTTTCTCATACATTTCTCTTATGGAGAAAAGAATAATCAGACATTAGGAATTAATTTGAAAATTTGTTATAAGTAATTTTATTACGTGACTCCTTGAGCAAAAAAGTACTTTTCATTAGAGACAATGCTTTATTCAAACTGTGTTTTTAACTGATAAGTGGCATATATGACCTACTAAGCCATAGGATGAACAGACATCCATTGTGTAGAGTAAAGCTATTTTTAATCCCATTTGCCATGTATAGCAAAGACCAGTTTCCCCAAGTATAAGCCTCAACCTAACTCTCTCAGCACCCCTCCTGGTGCCCCCAGCCTTACATGATACACTCCAACAAAGCCTGAATGCATAGCATGACCAGATTTAACAAACTGAATCACAGAATGCTCAGTTAAATTTGAATTTCCAATAACCCACAAATAACAGGTTCATATATGTTCCAGTTACTGCATAGGATATACTAAGCCATTATTTGTGGTTTAATGGGAAGTTCAACTTTAACTGTGTGTCCTGCATTTTATCTCACAATTCTGCAATCATATCCTCCATGCTACTGTTTCAAGCCATTCTGGGCAGACTTTTCCTTCCATCTCAGGTGACCTACTGTGCCTTCTCAACAAGGAAGACCTAGCTCAAATGGCTTTTTCTCCTCCTCCATAAAATCTTGGCTGACTTGCTCCACTCAGTCCAAGCAGAGTTGATCATTCTCCCTTTGTGCCACAATAGTGCCTGGTACATACTCCATTATGCCCTGAGTCACAAGCTGTATCTCATCCACTTGTGTGTGTCTGGATGTGAAGTCAGTGGGACACAGTGTCCTTCACTCAGCCACATCCCCGATACCAAAAGATAGTAGATACCTCAGGAGAAATTTTGGGTGGGGAAGGAGCGGAGGGTCAGAGTCAGACAAAGCTGGATTTGAACCCAGGATACTATGCCAATACATTTATACTCTCAAGGCTTAAAGTTCCTTGTCTGCATTTTGAAAAAAATAAATAAAAACATCCCTGGTGAAGTAACTGTTGAAAATTAAATTAAGTTGTTTATATTGTAAGAAACTTGTCACTAAACATAAAACCACCAAAATAGTTAGTTACTTTCTAATCCCATGCTCTTTACTAAACTAAAAAATCTTTTCAGAGTTATAATGCCTTTCCCCTTAAAAAAAAAAAAAAAAAAAAAAAAACCTGGAGAGAACTTCAATTTCAGTTTTTCAATTAAGCTTTAAATTTTGTCTGATTATGAGCTAATATACTTAATAAGAAGGTAAGCTCAACTTTTCATAAGACATTTATTTGTTCTTACTAATTTACCTGCCCAATTTTCTTCCTTTACAATTAAATGGCACTTCCAATTAGACCATATAAAATGAGAAAAACTCCGCTCCCAAAAGCTTGCAAGAGAAGAGAGTTTCTAAAAATTACTCTTGTCTCATCTGTCTGACTCACATTTATCTAAAAATAAAAGGAAAACTAGGAGAAAAAATAAACGAACAGAGGATAACATGCAGCCTCATGTCTCTGAGTCAGATAACAAGATAATTTTTCTGCATGCTCTATATTTCACTTTTCTTTTCAAAATGACCTTTCTACCCCCAACCCTATCACTAGAATATAAATCCATTAATGAGGAATCTTTTCTTCCCCTGTCCTTTTTCATATCAATTGCAGCAGGACACTGGACTGTTCTTTGAGTTCATTCACTTTATAGCTATTAGAAATAAAATATAGCCTGGAGACAGCCTGTCTCCAATTGGTTAAGCACAAGTCGAAAAAATAAATTCCTGAGTTTGTTTCATCTGCCACTGATTTTCCATGTGAAACCTAGAGAAGTGTCGAGACTTCATTTTTTAAATCTGTGAAATGGGTGAATCATTAAATTTTTAAAAACCTCTTTTAATGTCCATTTTTGGCAGAAAATAAAAAGCACTTAAAATAGTGTTTTATACTTAATGAGTTTAAAATATGCTTGCTTGACTTTCACTCCCATAGAATTAAATGACATTGCTCATTAGGTGTTATGAAATAATAAGAATAATCATATTAATAAAATGTAGTGGTTACTGTAACTTTCTCCAGAAGTACTCACATTCTAATCTAACTTCTGAAACTAAAAGAATCACTGAGAAAAATATGTAGGAAACCTTAGAATAAATTGACAGATATCTTAAAAGGTATATGTAGACTGGTGCCAATCCATTCAACCATTTACTTATTTGTTCATCAAATGTTTAGCTCTGTGACAGACTTTTCCTGAGTTCCATTTCCTCAGTTTCCTGATAATCGGATTGGACTAGTAAATGTGTAAACTATGTAACTCAGGGGTTTATAGCTTAATGTTCCTAGATTAGTCCTCTGATAATTTTATTAATACTGGTATTCACCGAGCTTTGCTGTCTTTCAATAACATTTGCACTTTTATTGGAGTGTGACCTTTTTCTGAATACACAAGTACCTTACATTGGACATGTGCATGCCTGGTTGATGGTTAATGTATGTCAGGGATAGATCTTGAGTCCTCCAACAAGAGTAACAACAAAAGGACGACAACTGAGTTTCGAAGAAGACTTTTGCTTGAGTTAGAACCCCAAGAAGGCTTTCACAGACCCTGGAAACTATGTTATGTCCCTCAGTTATCCTTGCTCAAAGCCTTCCTTTTAAAACAGGTCTCTCTTCCCCCATTAAACTGTCAGAGCTATGAGTGCAGGGACCAAGTCTGTCTTGTTCATCCCATATCTTTATGCTTAGCATAGCACCTGTTCTATAAGAAGTGTGCAAAAATGGTGAATGAACTTTGATGAAGCTTTCTCAACACACTATCCCATTTGATCCACTCCTCCCACACCCTCTTCACAAGATCATTTTCAACGTCAAGACCCATAACTGCAGTATACCACATACTCAGCAATCAATGAACAGTCATTTCTCATTGTCTCCTTGCTGGGGGAGGGTGGGGAATGTGACATCACAGTCAAGCAGATGTTACAGTGGGGCAAAAAAAAAAAAAAAGATGAACAGAAAGAAGGCAAAGTTTATATGGAAAATATTCAAATGAGAAAGTCAAGTTAGGAGAAAATTTCCCTAAGGGAGCAGCACTGGAGAGTAAGCCAGTCCAAAACATTTCCAAAGTACCAGCGATACTGCCTTCTCTGCAAAGTAAACTACCAGAGGTTACCAAAAGCTTCACAAAACTTCCTGATCTTTAAATTTTCTGATACTAAAGAAGTCTGTAAAGGAGGAGGCTAACCAAGGCACCCAATTTTTTAAAAACTCAAGTGCTGGCCTGGCTCCTATGTCCAGCAACAATATCTATTGTCTGCCTACTATGTGCAGTGATGTAATACATTTCTCCCTCTTCCAGGTGGATATCACATTCATAAACCTAATGCAATGAAAAACTCAAAAGCTTCCCCAGAATGCCTATTTAATGACACTTAGTAAGATATAATCCATACTAAGAAAAGCTGAACGATACTTTGAGATCCAAAGTGTAAGGATCCCATGGGTATCTTGTGTAATTACAATTAGTAATTGTATACAGGTACACACAACTCTTAGTGCTTTCCTAACTTTTCCAAAATGGCTTAAGAATTTGATCGGGGGACCACATCCACTCATATACCCTGGAATGTCAACTTGTACTTTCCCTGGGAAGATCTTACCAGCACACAGACTCAGGGGACACACATGGAGTGGAGGAAGAGAAAGAACAAGAACAGCTGGTTCAATCCAGAGTGTCAATAGTTGTCATAGCTGCATGTTCTTACATTTAGGTAAATTTTTTCCAATGTAGGAAGAGAGATCTTGAGATAGCAAAACCTTGCCGTCAAAATCTAAGCAGAACACTTGGAAGATCCAGCTCAGGCCAGTCTGTGGCATGGGGAAGCCTCTGAAGCCAGCCTGGGCCACCCTATCAGAAGTGCTGTCACTTTACATTGTTTGCAGGAACCACAAAAACGAGACCTCATTTTCACCCTAAAAGGGTGATCCTGATGAAATTCAAGAAGGCAATCTAGAAGAGATTAAATATACTATGACTACACTGCTTAGATTGTTTTGTAATAAGCATGTATCATTTTTACAAAAACAGTAAAAACATTTCTAAAGAGAAAAAAGAAAGGAAGGCAGGGAGAAAGAAAGAGAGGGAGAGAAGGAGTGAGGAAGGGAGGGAGGGAGAGAGGGAGGGAGGAAGGGAGGGAGGGAGAGAGGGAGGGGGGAGGGAGGGAAGAAGGAAGAGCACATGCTTTGCTCTTTTATCATTGGTATTCATAAAAGGCTGGGGATTGCATAATTAGAAGACTTACTGGCCCTTTAACCACATGCTTCACTAAAGCACGTCATCATTTCTGAACCCAGATGCTTGATTTCTGAATACTGTGGCTATGGAAGTTAGTGCGGAATCTTGGATCAGCTCTCATCTTCCCTGAGTTCCCCAAAAATTCACTTTGGGTCCTGCAACATGGAGCACTAGTGAAAGGAAACAGAACTCCCTACAGCTTCAGAGAAAAAGATGAGAGGGCTCTCAAAGTCTTCTGTGCTAACGGGAAATATTCATTCTTGACCTCTTTTCCTCTCCCTCCAGAGGCTCATGGCTCTTTGTAGACACAACTAGGGAGTTTGAACAGTTTCTCTCATATTTCTAGGTCAAGAGAGCAAGGCTAGAGTTGTTCAGATATTTACTGAATGCCTAATAAGCACAAAGCCTAGTACTTAGCACTATAGGGATCAAAAAAAATAAAAGATACAGTTCCCACTGGAGCAAGAAGAAATATATAAGCAAACGCTAAATGATAAATTAACAGCAAAACATGAGATTTAACAAAGTTGTTGCCAAAAGCAAATGTAGAAACCGTGAGTGCTCTTCTGACCAAGGTGATGTATTTAACATACACTGCTTTCTTTAATCATTAATCATGGAATTATGAGTATGTACTCTGGTAAAAATAAGTCAAAATAAATAAGAGTTGAAAAACTACCTATCAGGTACTATGTTGATGACTTGGGCAATGGAAAATTGAGAAGCCCAAGTGTCAACGTCACACATATTGTGATTTATTACCCATGTAATACACCTGCACATACATCCCCTAAATCTAAAATATGAAAATGAAAAATAAAGTTAAATTAATAAATAGTTGACTTACCAACATCTGTTAAATGAATACACACACATACACACATGCAATCACCAGTCTGTTAAGATAAAGTTGAAAAAAATCACAAATATATATGAATTTTAAATATATAGAAAGCAGAGATTAAGCAAAGATGGCATTTATTGAGCGTTTTTACTGTGCTCCAGGTACTGTCCTAAATGCTCTAACTGCATTTTTCTCAACTAATTCTTGTAGCATATTAATGGGATAGAAATTATTACCTTTTATATCTGACTTAGGTTTATTAGAAAGGTTTAAGTAATTTACCTAAGGTGTCACAACTAACCCCATATTTTTGAAACACTGTACATTATATTAGAGAATTGGAGTGGTCAGTGTTATGCAGAAACAACACTTGTCTGTCCTTAGGAAGCTTAGCATTTCATAACAAACTCAGGAGTGTCACAGGGTTGGCTTAATTATTCACATAAAAGGACGATTATTATATGAAAGACTCAAATATGTATTGGTAAATTGGCTAAGGAATAAACTTAACTAAAACAACTATTTGGAGGGAGGTGGACATTTAAACCAATTTGTAAAGAACGTCTATGAGGAATTCATTCATAGTTTCTCATTAAACTCTTCTTGGACACCTAGTATGTGTAAGTCCAACCCCTTATGATGACAGAAACAGAAATAAAACAGATAGAATCCCTGCCTTCAAGGAGCTGATGTAATCCAGTGTGAGGTGATGGGATGGTCGGAAGGTGAGGAGGAAGGAGACAGACAATACAATGGGTAGTAAGTCCTGTGATTGAGATACAGACAAAGGGATGTAGAAGAACAGGGATGGAGCCACAAAGTTCTCCCTGTGGGAGCTGGGAATAGCTTCACTGAAGAGGTCATAGCTGATCTGGGCCTAAGCAGATTGGCAAAACTTTGCCTGAAAAATAAGTGGTAGAAAACATTTGTAACAGAGAAGAAAGTAGGTACAAATGCATGAACATAATGAAGCAAGGTTTTCCAAATGAGAAAAGTTAAGCTCCTCTAAAATGGGACAAAGCCAGGAGCTCTTTCAGGTAAGCTTGGCACTAATGGGAAATATTCATTCTTGACCTTTTTCTCTCCCTCCAGAGGCTCATGGCTCTTTGTAAACATAACTAGAGAGATTGAACAGTCTCTCCCATATTTCCAGGTCAAGAGAGCAAGGCTAGAGTTGTTCAGGTATTTACTGAATGCCTAAACAACCTTAGAGAAAACAGGGAAATGAGGGAAAGACAAGACCAGTGAGTGTGAGAAGAGGGAAAAAGGGAAGAATTGTTAAGAAAGTATGGCTGATCACAGGAAACTAGGAAAAACCAAAGCTTTTTCTTTTCTACCTCAAGGAAAAAGCCATAATTTATACAGTTATTCAACCAGAAACAGAGGTATTATGCACGCCTCCTTCCACTCTGTGATTCCCTAAATCTCATCAATCACTGAGTGTATCAATTCCACCTCCTAAACCTATCTCCTGTCCACTGGCTTCCCTGCAGGCTCAATGCTACCAAACTGGAACAGGCCCCTTGGCTGGGCTAATGCAGCAGCTCCCTAACTGTGTCGCACCAGTCCATTCTCCTTCCTTTAGCCAGCATGATCTTTTTAGAGACACAAATCCCATCACATTACTCTTCCAGGCATTTCCCAAAACCCTCAAGGTAAAGTTCAATCTGAGCCATGTGGTTCACAAAGCCCAGTGAAGCCATTACTTATTCTGTCCCCCACCCCACCTCCTAGTCCCACCCTTGCCTACTAAATCCATACATTATGATCTACTAATGTGGAATTCCTTTCCTTTCCTCAGACATGCCATGCCCTCTCTTCTCCAGACTTCTACTTACCCCAAAGCACTCTCTTCTGCATCTGAAGCACTCTTTTCTCCAAGTGTCACTTGGCTAACTCCAACTCATCCTGTGGGCCTCAACTTACATGCCATCTTTTCCAGGAAGCCTTCCCTGATGTTCAGGGCAGGATTATGCATCCTCCCTTGGTGACTACATAACACAGTGTTCTTTCTCTTTCCCAGCACTTAAGAGATGTGTAATTGCCTGCTTAGTGATCTGTATTCCCAAATAGACCTTAAGTTCCCAAATTCAGGGCTATATCCATCTCATTTATTTTATCTCCCTTAGCGGCTAGTGCATATTAAACCAGGAAGTTCATGACTGAATGAATCCTACTCTGGGCCAGTACTGAAGGAGGATGAAAGTTTGGTAAACAACAGTGACTGAATCAAATGAGGTTCAGTTACCAACTCTGTGACCAAACCACAAAGGCAATTCAGGTTTAATCAGCATTGACTAAGCAGGTTTCAAGCAAAATGAGACCAACTTGTTTTGCCTACCTGGATCTGACTGTGTAGTTTAGTGAAAGCCAAAAAACTGAGTGTCTATTCAGGGCTGAAAATGGTTCTCTTCCCACCTTGGGTCCAGAAGGTGAGAGTTATACAAATAAAAAAGCTGGAACATGAGGCTTGAGTCAAGGTGGGGGTAAGAAAATGATCTTATTTGGCAGATTGGAGAAATATCAGAAATTGATTTTTAGTTCTCCACTGTAAGAAAATACCTAAAATATGGGACATCTTATTATAAACAGTACTGTAGATAACAACTTATTGTACTGCTTATAACAAGATGTCCTATATTTAAATTATAATTACTTGTTAAATTACAATTTGTTCCATAAAATAATATGTATTACCTACTTCAAATAATGTAAGAACTTACTTTTATCACCTACTAAATGTAAATAGGCTCTTTTCCCCTTCCCTCTACTTTGCACCTAAACCTTATTTCATTCTTTCACTATGATAATGTTTCTTGATGTTTTTCAGAGTCCTTGTGCTGGTTTGAATAAAGTGGCAGGCAAGGTCAAATGAACTATAGCTACCTACCCTCCATATAGAAAATATAAGGCTGTGCATGTGGCATAATAAAAATTCCAATAAATACCTGGATATTTGGAAAGGCCAGAGGAGTGGGCAGGAAATGACATGAGATAGAGGAGTGCAGTGGTACCTGGCGAAGGCATGAGGAGTGTCTATTGCACTTCTGTGCTTCAGATCTGTATCTCTGCTGAGCAGTTGTTGATTGGTCTCTTTGTAGCAGCATCTGTCTAGAGGTAAGAAAAGCTGGTCATCATCTGGCTTCCAATTGTGTACAAAGTCTGATAACACTTTCTGGTTTTCAAGAATAATTAAAGCTTTTCTGAACTTTTTTGGGTAAAAGCACACTTAATCATCACGCAGCAAAGCTGGCAGCTGGCCAAAAGCAGGACAATCAAAGGGCTTGCTCTCACAGAGCCCCAAGCAGATCCCTCAGCTTCGGATAAGTACTAGTGGGAGAAACGCAAGGACCCTGGTTCTGGAAATCTTCAAAACCCTTCTGAGTAAAAGCAGATCCTTCTACACTTCTGAGTAAAACTTAAGACTAGAGCATGAAAAGGAGTGAAGAGGCCATGAATAATAATTTTTATTTAATAAATAGAGAATATAGAACAGTTTACAGTTGTGAGCCATAAAGATAATTCTTAAGCAAGAATTTCTTTTTTAATTGACTTGTCTGAATATCCGCCCTCCCTTCCCCCCTAAAATAAACCAAAGTATTACTAGCTCTGGCAGTTTTATACTCAAATGCAAGGTTATATTTAATCTGGGAAAACCTAAGATAAGCACATCCTTCCTAATTGCCTCTTTCTAAGTTATGTTTCTTGTGACTCCTCAAGTTAGAAGCTCAAACCATATTTTGAGGGTATTTATCACATTTTATGCCTCTGACTCTGCAGTGTTCGCCCTCACGGGGCCCATCCTAGGGAAGGCGACAGAAAGACAACCTAAGTGAATCCCCCCTTCCTTAACAAACCACAGAAGCTGCCAATGTACTGATGTCATCAACTAGATGGCTTTGTTCCTCCATTGATAATAAAGCACTTATTTTAGTTTATAGTAACTGTGAAAATAAAAAGAAATCAAAGACTTGGAAATGTTTTGGGTGATGGTCACTGGCTCTAATCTTACTTTATGTATGACCCTTAATTAATCCCACTCACCTTCTTGCCTCACTTTGTTCAATTTACAACTAGGTGTTTGGGCTCCTAGAACGTTCTCAAAACCACCCACTAAAATTCCAGGAGTTCTTGGTCTATTTTAGAGGTACCTTATGAAAAAAAATACATAAAATTTGTCCTCCATGGCAAATATCACCTGTTGCCTTGAAGTTTCATGTTTATTTTGCATTTCTTTTTTAAAAATATCCACGTGCACTTTAATATTTTCATAGTTGAATTTTTTATATGTTGATCCACCTGAAACTTTATAACATTATCATTTAATGCAGGGCAAAATTATATAAATCTCAAATATTAGTTAAGTAAACATTAATACATATTTTAAAAACATAAAAGCCTTAAAGAGCTTTGAAATTACTTTTCAGTTTTTAACTTTTAGAAATTTAGCTGAATTGTAAAACATTCATAATGTGGTAAGATAGACTGAAGAGGCAAAAACCAAAATCATATGATTTTTTAACACATTGGGAAATGATGTCAACTTAAAAATACATAAATTGTTGGGTGTCCTATTGTATTCATTTTTCCTACTTTTTATTTGGTACATTATTATCTACCAAGATTTATTGATTTGACACAATCCACAAACATCATATGAAGAGAGAAACCCTTTCCTCATCTTTATGTCCATGTATTCCTATGAATATCAACATTAAAGTGTTACTGTCTTGAGATCAATCAAGTCTTACATTTCCTTTTTGAAAAAAACATTTTCCCCATTTTCCCTCCTTTGTCTCTACTCCTATTTTCTATCCCACGTTACAATAACCCCCACTATTTTGAGAATTTCTGTTACAGATTTTTATCTCTTTGTAACTCCAGCTTTAATGGAATAGCCTTTCATTAGTCTTCCTTCAATAAATATTTATTGAATGTTTACTATTGCTAGCTAGTGAATTAGGTGCTGAGGGGGCATAGAGCTAAGTAGACACAATCTTTGCCCTCAGTAAATTGACATTCTCAAGAAGTTATCCCTCCTCTCTAAAGCCCAGTTTCTTCATCTATAAAATAGGGTAATAATAATTACTGCATGAGCTGTTATGAAAATCAAATGAAATTACAACTTTTAAGCACTTGGCAAAACACCTAACTTTCAGTAAATATTGTTTATTCCATTTTCTTTCTTAGGTGCTATAATAGAAGAAACTCAACCACGGAGATAATATTTGAGCCGTGTCTTGAAAAGGGTTGATTTTCAAAGGAAGAAGGAACAAGGAAGGAAAACACTCCAGTTACTAAGTGTATCCAGTCTGTACGTGAAAGAACATATTACATGCTGTTTTAAAGAAGTAGAAAGCTGCCCCATAAAGCTAGGAAGAACAAGCAGGACATGAACCTGGAAAGCTGAGCTGGTTTAATGAATTTAATCCTGCAGAAAACAAAGAACCACAAGGGACTTTGACAAAAGAAAATAACATATTTCCACTTGTGTAATGGAAAGATCACTATGGAGAATCGGTTTGTAGGGTAAGAGCCCAAAGGGAGTGAAATCACGTAAGAGATTCCCAAGATCAGATTAGAGACGATGATGTCTGAACTAAGACAATGACAGTTACTGAATGATAGAGATTGAATTGAGAAATAATTTAGAGGCAGCATCTACCATATGCGGTCACTGACTACACCTTGGGATAAGGGTTGACCCTGAGGTTTTCAGTTTGGTGGTCAACCAGATGAATATACCATTAACTAAAATAAGAACTACAGAAAAAGAATAAATATATTGGGGAAGCAGAGGATGAGGATTTGGAGAAAGCTGGAGATTATGGACATGATTTTAGACAGGGAAAACACCAAGAGAATACCAATCCTGAGAGGGCAGGGAAAAGGGAAGGAACCAATACAAAAAGTCTATGAAGAAAGGTTATAATCACAGAGAATAACATATTGGAAACCAAGAGAGCAGAGAGTTTTCAGAAAGAGGATTTAAAGATTTGTGCCAATATCACAGAGTGGTCAAGTAAGAAAGCTAGGAGAAAGCTGGTTTCATCTTCTAACCCCAGGACCTGGGGAGAGGGAGAATGGACAGCCTCCCCTCCAGCTGGGTTTGAGGAAGGGAGTGCCATCAGAGCAAACTCGTGTTTTGGTTAAGTTGAGAAGGCAAAAGGAGCTCTCTATAAAAAGTTTAACAATCTGGGGGAAAATTAAAGATCCAGTATTGCAATGGACATGTTTGAGAGGAGAGCCAATGGGTGGAGGAGAGAGAGGTCACCAGACCACCAAGAAAGGACAAGACTATCCTGGATAAAGATAGAGCATGAGAGGATTAATCAAGACGTAATTCTGATTCTTTTTATCTTCATCTTAAGTGAAATAATTCTTAGCCCTTTGATGACCTATCTGATATTACATTAACTAATAAATTTAATACTCTGGCTATTTTTCAGTTCTTTCCTTGTATTTGAAGCTGCTATGCCAATCTAGGCAACAGGGATGCCAGCCTCCATAATGAGAAAGCACTGTCAAGTGGGTCCAAAATTCCAAACGCTTTTCCCATTCAAGTTGAAAGCCACTAGTTCCCCTGTGAGCTTCTCAAGTGTCACCTCTGGATTTAATGACAGTCTTGATATGCTACATGGATGTCTGTTTACAGTAGACTCCAGTCATTTTCCCAACAAGGAAAACCTGTATCTGCATTCTTTTGATTTAGCTGTTTATCTTTGTAAAACACATATAAAAGTGTTACTTACTAGTCAAGCCAAGACATTATCCTGCAGGAGCCGCCTGAAACCCCATCATCACTGTATTAGAAAAAAAAAAAAAAAAGCTGGCAAAGTCTAGGTGTGCCCCTTGCAGTTATTTAATAAGCTAAGAGAGAAGACTGGGTAAACTAGATGTCTCAATTGAAAGATAAAGTTCTGAAAATTGTTTTTGTCACCAGATATGCCTTGTTGAGGGCCCTGTTTTCTTTTGCCAACATGCTGAGTCTAGTATTTTACAGCCAGCTTTTTCAGCAGTCCTGTGATTAAAGAAAAAAGATGGACTGCTAGAGATACCACATTTGGACCAGCTGCAGGAATAATTTAACCAACATGGCATGAAGGATATTGTTCAAGTGAGTAGTTTGCTCTACTCTCAAATTAGTAAACAAACAGATTATCAAGGCCATTTGTTGATACACTTACCCTAGTGTGGTGAATTTAACGTATGGGTCAAAAATTTCTTGACACTTGTATCAAAAGGTAGATCAAAGGATCTATCTATGTCCTATCCCCTTGAAACCAGAAAAACTTAGGATTGCTTTAGCCAATAGAATATAGTGTAAGTGATGTGGTTTCCAAGGCTAAGTCAGAAAAGGCAATACAGTTTCAGTCTGATCCTCTTGGAACACTCTCTAGAAGAAGCCAAGCACCATGAAATAAGTCCAACTATCCTGCAACCACCATGCTGGACAGGCCATGTGTAGGCATTCAGTAAAAGCCCAGGTGAGCTCCTGTTGAACAGCCAACATAAATTCCCAGTAATATGAGGGAGGCATCTTGAACATCAAGCCCAACTGAGCTACCGTATCCTCAATTTAACTACTGTATCCTCAGGCTACTGTATCTCCAGCTGATATCTGCCTGCAACTGCAGAAGAGATTTGAAGCAAGAATCGCTCCTCCAAGCCCTTTCCAAATTCCTAGCCCATAAAATTGTGAGCAAAACAAAGATTAAGTTGCTAAGTTTCAGAGTAATTTGTTACATAGCAATAGTAATCAAAACAGAATTAGTTACCTAGAAGTGGGTTACTGTTGAAAACAAAAATAACAACAATAAAACCCAAAAAATGTGCATTGACTTTGAGACTGAGTGCTGAACACTCAGTTTGGGTGCTGAGGAAAAGCTGGAAGGATTAAGGAAACTACTGTCAGAAGTCTAATGGCCCTCGAAAATACTCAGTGAGAGCTTCAAGGTAATTGAGAAAAATGTTATTAGAAGCTGGAGGAAAGGGAATTCTTGTTCTATAGTGGGAAAATTTAGCTAAACCATTCCTGCAGTAACAGAAAATAGAAAATGTGCCTCAGGAAGTGATGGATTTGGCTAAGGAGATCACTAGGCAGAATGAAAAAGTCCATTGATTTCTTTTAAGCATATATTTATAAGGCATAGATAGAGCAAGATGAGCCAAAGAAGAAAATGTTGTTTCCAAGATTATGTAGAGAAAATAGAAAGAAGCCAAGGCTTAATGGACTGAATACAACTCTGTTTCCAATCTCTCCCAGAAAAAATTCTAAACATAAGAAAACGTCTTAGGATAAATATTGAATCTGGAAAAATGTGATCTTATGGTCAATACGAAGACTATGCTGTGACTGCAATTTTTAAAACTTCAGAATCATTTTAGATGGTGCCTCAGAGACATTTTCAAACAAACAAACAAACAAAAAAGCCTTTTAAGTATCTTAAGGATTGCCTGGTTAGCCTTTCTGTTAAATAATAAGGCTTCTAAGACTGCTAAGAGTGTGGTCTCATAACCACCTTATAGGGAGCCCGAGGTACAGAAGGACTTACCTGGGAGAGATCTGTCCATGTGGATTTTATCTAATGGAGTGGATTTTATCTAATGGAGTGGATTTTAAATTGGTACACAAGAAGCTTACAGAGTTTTTAAAGGAATTGTATAAGCTTGAACTGAAATGAACATAGACAGTACAAAATGGAGGGATGCCTTTGAGCAGGAAGCAGACTGAAAAAAATGACTCAGCTGCCACACCGGTCATTTCTTGTGGAAAGGAAAGATGAATCAGAGAGATAGAAGCAAGATTCTGAGGGCAAACTAAAATCTACAGACAATTAGTCCCAGACAACAGTACTGATCCCTCATTTAAAATTGGCAATTTGTGCTCAGCTTATTCCAGGCACGCTATAAATCAGTGGCGATTATCACTTCCATTCCCCCCTTTTTAAATGAGAGTATCTCTAAGTTATCTAATGTCTATTCCACTAATTTCTACTGGGAGTGTGGGAGTAGATAATGTGTTTCTTATATCACAGATCTTCAGATCAGAAAGAATGGTACTCACAGAGATGAACCCAGGGAACAATATGTGAAGAGACTCCTTCCTAGCATTGGTTTAGTTAAGAAGAGTCTGAATCTCCAAGCCTGATGCTGAAATGGGATGATACATGCTTGGGGGGATAAAGAGGAGAAGGGGAATCTTGAGAGGGGATGACTGTATTTTGCATGTAGGAGAAATTAAAATAATTTGTGACCAGAGCATAGACATTGGTTGTTCAAAATGGATCCAAAATTTTTTGACATTCCTTCTATCCAGAGATAGGATCTATGTGGGTGTATTTATGACTATTTCAACCAACAGTATGAAAGAAGTGATGCCATGTGACTTCTGAGTCTAGGTAAGAAAATATCACACAACTTCTGCCTGATGTTCTTGGACTTCTCACCCTAGGGGAAGCCAACCACTATGAAAGATGTCCAATTACTCTGAGCCTATCATGCTGGAGAACTCTCACCCACAGGTACTCCAGTCAACACCACCAATAGCAAATGCCAGTCATGAGGGTAAGTTATCTTGAACATTGAACCAAGTCAAGCCTTTAAATATTGGCAGCCTCAGCCAATATCTGATTGCAACCTCATGAGTAACTCCTGAATTTTCACCCTCAAAATATGGAGCAAAATAAAATGAATATTTTAAGCCACTGAGTTTGGGGGGTAATTTATTATTCAGCAGTTCTAAGTGAAATACCTATAAATATTTTTCAACAATAAATGTGTCTTTTTAGGATTAAAAGTCTTTCTTTGGGTTAGGTCAGAGAGAAAGATCAAATATATAACCGAAATCATAAGACCAAGAGGCCAAATGGAAGTCAGAAATAAAAGCTGGACAAAGTGAAGGTTTAGTTAATGGGAGGATGCGTAAATAATGGTATGTTTACCATATAGAATATTTTGAAACTATTGTTGAAAATGTGGGACCATATTATTAGATTTGGAAGGATTTTTATGGGTAATGTTAAATGGGAAATATAAAACAATAAAGGATGTTAAATATCTCCCCTCATATATGTGTGTACATATACATTTGAGTGTGTATTTCTGTGTGTGTGTGGTATGTGTGTGTACATACATATTATTTTATATGTATGTGTTCTGTATGTACAAGTGTATATTCTACATGTATGTATGCATATGATTTTTAAGCACAGTTAAAAATATGGTAGTATACAAACTAGATTGCCAATATGGCTACCTCACAGTTGAGAGGCAAAAGGTTTGGTAATCAGAAAGGAAAGAGGGGAAAGAGAGTCAAACAAAAAGAAAAATAAAAGAATGACTACATTACAAATACGTGGTCAAACATTTATGAATTTATACACTATGTATACATATATATATGTTTACAAAAGTTAAATTATTCAGATATGTGTGTGTGTGTGTGTGCCTATGGGGACACAAAGTATAGATTACAGATGAAAGTATTATTACTGGCTGTCAGCAAGAATAAAGAGGAAAATAGAGGACCAAGACAGTCATAGCAAAACAAAGCACAGAGGCACAGTGTGAAACTAGCTCAATCCACGCAACAAACACTAATGTAATGGTGACTAATTGAGGAACACATAGAAACAGGTCAAAGCAAATATTAAAAGTAATTGGAGTCAAAAGAAAAGAGATACTGAAGAACAAGATAAGAATATTGGGCAAAAGTAGGAGAGTCAGGAAGAAGAAAATATGAATAGAAAAAATAGGGCTAAGTACTAAGGCAGAGACAAGATTCACAGAGCAAGCAAGAAGTTGGAGAAGAAAATGCTAGGGACCACCAGCCACAAAAGACCTTAATAACTGACACCATGTCTTATCTCGGCCAAGGAACTTATAGATAATGTTATTTGTGGATTACTTGGGGACCGGCAGTGTTACATAGGATAAATGTGTCTAATTAGTGACAACTAGAAATTCAAAGGCCACTAGTGTGAAGCAGCTTGCTATGGAAATAAGCAGCATTTTCCAAGGTGTGGAAACGCTTCAGAAGAGCTCTGAAATGTGTTTTCCAGAGGCAAGTGCTAGGTTCTGCCTATCTACCCATAAATTTGACAGCAAGAAGAGTCATTACTGCTTTCCCTTGAAATTTCATACTGACTTTTGTCCAACAGTTAGTTTAATTAAGTCATATTCACTCATTTCTAGGAAGCTCAAATTTATTTCTCTAGAGATAAATAACACTGTACATTTACACTTACCATTTGATCCATTTTGGAATCACAAACCCTCCAATAAAAATTTTTTGGTCCATATGTCAATTTACTAAGTTCTTCAGGTGGAAAATGTAAGTATAGTAAAGCTTGCATTAGTAAAAAGAAAAAAAAGAAAGTTCTGTTTCCAAATGTGTCTATCATATACATCATCCAAAAAAAAATATTTCAGAACTGCCTCTCTATGCTAGAGAAAACTGCAAAACTTAGTGGAATAAAATGACTGGCAAAACTGTTTAGGGAAACCGTCTCCAAATCATTTTAACAAATTTCATACAAACAGAAATACAACTAGACCAGGCAGAAAAGAACTAGTTATTCTGACATGAGAAATGAGTTATTCTCATTTCTCCTAGTCCATGAGAGAAAGACCATATTTTCACATATTTTTGTATTTTGCGTTATTGGATTCAAAAACAATGAGACACATGCCAAAATGTTAATAAAGCCTCCCCTAGAAAACAGGAAGAGAGGTAACGGAATTGGAATTCGCATTGTTTATTTCATTCTGAATTTTTAAATTTTTAATGAAAAGCCTCTGTTATTGTTGTATCAAAAAAAATTTAAATAATTTTAAAAATAAAAACAATCTTATAAGAAATAATATTGTCAATGGTGTGACTACAATACCCTGCTTTCTCTTAAACAACAAATTTTTAAAATTGTTTCCAGCAAATTGTATATTATGCGGTATGGTACTAATTAATAGCCTTTATAATTCAGGGAATAGTCAATGATGCATCCATTGCCACTACTTGATTTTTTTACTTTGCAACAAGAGGTCTTGCCATTAAGGCACATCATTCATCAAAATGACAATTCTTCATATACACTTTAAACGTATGTTGAAATCACATGTCACAAGTCTTTTTTTCTTACCCTAACATTCATAGGGTAATGTTTTCCTTCCTCTCAAACTCTCTTACAATGCATTTTAATTTTTTTTTTTAGACAGTCTCACTCTGTCACCCAGGCTGGAGTGCAGTGGCCACCTCTGCCTCCCGAATTCAAGCGATTCTCCTACCTCGGCCTCCTAAGTGGCTGGGATTACAGGCACCCACCACCAAACCCAGTTAATTTTTATATTTTTAGTAAAGATGAAGTTTCGCCACGTTAACCAGGCTGGTCTCGAACTCCAGGCCTCAAGTGGTGAGCCCTTCTCAGCCTCTCAAAGTGCTAGGATTACAGGCATGAGCCACTGCACCTGGCCAGGATGCTTTTTTTATGATAGAAAATTTAAGTCATTTTTTCAATTGGAAATTTGTTGACACTTGCTGTAGGTTTAAATTTTTTTTTTTTTAGTGAAGAACATATTCAGAAGTTCATGTCGAAATTAGGGAATCCAAATCCAAAATTCAAATTTCAAAAAACGTCACAGCTCAAACTTGAAATTCCAGATGCTTAAAAAATTATTGAAGGTGGAAAATATTTTTTGTCTCTGAAGGGTTTATTTTTAAGCCTATTTTTCAATTTCACTGAGTTTGGTTTCAAGCCAGTTTGGACTAAACTAAAGTCTGAAAAAGAGTGGGAAAAAATCAGTAATTCAAAGTGATTTCAAACTTGGACATGTGACCTAGCATGACTCATATGGGGAGAGAAAACTGTCCAAATGTCCACGGCCTTACACAACTCTACATTTTTGATCTTGGCAAGTCCTAATGATTCACACTTGACTTAAAAATATAGCACATACAAGATTTCTAAGCCCATACTCAATATAAAACTACACTTTTTATCTATTAAATTGGTTTATATACAAGTTACATTTTCACTCTTTTAAACTAAAACAGATTTATATATTTGACCCAGAGATTCTTCAGAATTCATCTTCCACCAATACGGAGTGAAATGAAGCCAGATAAAGAACATTATTCAAGTGCATGGAAACAATATCTATATTAGAACTGACTGGTATTTGCAGTAGTATCAACCACATATTTATACAGTTAAGTGTTCCAACAATACCACTTAAACTGAGCAATAAAAAACATCGTTTGGATTTTTGACATTGCTTTCCTAACTCAAATGCAGGGCTGTAGTAAAACATAACTATAATCTTTAATTTTTGTGTACTTTTTACCTGCAGTATCTATGTTCTATATATGGGGTGTGTCTGTGTATAGTGTCTTAAAGCCTGAGTTCAAAATAATAAAAGACTTTGTCAGAGATAAAAATACAATTTAAAATCCTAGAAGAAAAAGAAAGTTAAGCAATGCCAGGTAGAAACGTTTACAAATATACACACATTATTTTATGAAACAAGAAACAGATTTGAGGCCAATATGTTTGTTATTAAAGAAATTAAATAGAATTTGTCTATGGTTGCTGATTTACAAAGTATCGACATTACTATGTGCACTATGAAAAATGATAAGGCACAAAACATAAGATTATTTCAAAACTTCTACATCTGTTTGACACAGTGGCACATAGATTCATGATAAATTGAACTACTTAGTTTAATCTGCTTATACTCAATCTTGCTCACAAAGGATTTAAGATCTAGAAAAATTTAGCTATTAATAAATATAAAGTGTTTATATTCCATATTCTCTAAAGGATTTGAGAGAGGGAAAGTTAGTAATAGAGTCATGTTTATAATACAGGTAAGAAATTATACAAGGTAAAAATGCCATAAGTTCCAAATGAAAAGAATAGACAATAGTAAAAGCGGAAGAGAAACAACAGCAAGACTGACACAACATGATTAACTTATTGATCCAAGTAACACCTCATAGAAACAATTAGCACTTTATAGTCATCATTTCATTAATCATCTCATCAACAACCACCTTGGGAGAGTTTATAATTATCTGTGTTCTGGCACAGCCAGAAACTCAGTGCAGATTTTCTTCTAGGTTGAAAGTCTGAGCTCCATGCATTAATTAAGCTATTACACAACCATGTCATTTTATGTCCATCTCTGGTTTGCGAGGCCTCAAAACATTTAGAATCTCATCAGTACTTTTACTCTGGTCACCAGAGTACCTCAAGAAAGTATCCAAATGAACTCCATATTTTTTTCAACGGTCATTGAATGAACAGTGCCAACCCACTTTGGAAATCAGAGTCAGACGGGCATTTTGTGTTTCTTAGGAAAAATAAAACCAGTTTTAATGTTGACCACTTGTCAAATAGCATCACATCAGGAATATACTTTTCAATGATAGGCAATACTACACATGACAGTTGCTGCCTCTCTTCCAAAGACAATGGTGTTGTCACTGTTTCTTCAAGATACTATCCTGGTGGAAATGTTTTCCACTCTGATCCAGGCCATGAGGAAATCTTCCAGGCATTGAATATAAGCAAAGTTGTCCATGACTGTGGGAAAGGTTGTCAGTTCTGGGGAAATTAATTCTTATGAGAGAACTGATGTATACACATTATTTCAAGGCAAGTTAAAGATTCCTTTTAAGGATTCTAGATTCATTCCTTTCATCCCTGAGAATGTGAACTCATTTCTGGTATTTAAAAGAAGTGAAACTTTCCACATGAAACTACATATTTTTTTGTCTGGTTTGTCTTTCTTTTACAATAACTGAATACCATGCTAAGTAAGTCAGTGCTTCTATGAGATGATTGAAAGTTATAGACAATCACAATAAAACACTTTTTAAATTAGCAGTGATGCCCAAATTTAGACTAATTCTTGAAATTAGAATAAAGTAGTTCACAAAGAACATGCACTTATTTCAAAATTTAGGCTTCTTTTAATTTTTTATCTTAAAAAATAACATTTAAGAGTTAGAAAGTACATATTTGTACTGTTACATTTACTGCAGGAATGTTTTATGTGTATATTTTTGGAATATTATGTGCATAACATAAGTCTATATCAGAAGAAAGTAAGAGAAAGAAAAATGAAGGGAGAGAGTGAAGGAGAAGTTGAGGGGGATGAAGAAAGAAAAGGAGAAAGAAGAAAGAGAAGAAAGAAGAAAGCAGTAAGGGAAAGGAAGAGGGAAGAAGAATGGGAAGGGTGTAGGGGTAAAAGACAAAAAGAAAGAATGTTGAAGAATTTTAGATAAAATTAAAGATGACTTTGACCACAGTTGGAATCCCGCCTCCCAGTCTCCCGTGACAGAAAGTATCCCCTTTCGTGAGTGTTATGTGTATCATTCTAGTCCACTCTGAAGTTTTATGTTTGAGATTTAGTCCATCACACTAATCACATACACAGTATCATTTGATGAGTCACTTTGTCATTCTGCATCATTATTTGAGTTATATTTTTGTAGGTTGTATGTGTACAGGAATTTATTTCTTCTATGTTTTCCAATTTGTAGACGTATAATTGTTCATCGTAGTCTCTCATGATCCTTTATATTTCTGTGGTATCAGTTGTAATGTCTCCCTTTTCATTTCTGATTTTATTTATTTGAATTTTCTCTCTTTTTTTCTTAGTATGGCTAAAGATTTGTCAATTTTATATTTTCAAAAAACAACTCAGTTTCATTGATCTTTTCTATTGTTTTTCTAGTCTCTGTTTCACTTATTTCTGCTCTATTATTGTCTCCTTCCTTGTACTGACTTTGGGGTTAATTTGTACTTCCTTTTCTTCTTTCTTGAGGTGTTACTTTAAGTTGTTAAAGATCTTTCTTCTTTTTTGGTGTAGGTGTTTATTGCTAAAAACTTCCTTCTTAGAACTACTTTTCTGCATCCCATAAGTTTTGGCATGTTGTGTTTTCATTTTCATTTGTCTCAAAGTATTTTTTAATTTTCCTTTTTTTTTTTTTTTTTTTTTTTGAGACAGAGTTTCACTCTTGTTGTCTAGGCTGGAGTCAGCTCGTTGCAACCTCTGCCTCCCAGGTTCAAGTGAGTCTCCTGCCTCAGCCTCCCAGGTAGCTGGATTACAGGCATGCACTACCACACCGGACTAATTTTGTATTTTTAGTAAAGATGGGGTTTCCCCATGTTGGCCAGTCTGGTCTCGATCTCCTAACCTCAGGTGATCCACCTGCCTCGGGCTCCCAAAGTTCTGGGATTACAGGCATGAGCCACCGCACCAGGCCTAATTTTCCTTTTGATTTCTTCTTTCTCATTGGTTGTTCAGGAACATGCTTTTAATTTCCACGTACAGAAGCACTTCAGTATCTGTTGCGGATTGGTTGCAGGACCCCCATGGATACTGAAATTTACAGAAGCTCAAGTCCCTGATACAAAATGGCATAGTATTTGCATATAACCTCTGCACACCCTCTCAGATACTTCAAATCATCTGTAGATTACTTACAATACCTAATTCAATGTAAATATAATACAAACAGTTGTTATGCTCTATTTTTTATTTGTATTACTTTTACCATTATACCCTTTTGTATATTTTTCTCCATATATTTTTGATCCACAGTTGGTTGAATCCATGTGGAACCCACAGATAGGAAAGGCCTGCTGAATTTGTGAATTTTCCAAAATTCCACCCGTTACTGATTTCTAGTTTCATTCCATTCTGACCAGAAAATGTACTTGATATGATTTCAATCTTCTTAAAATTGTTAGGACTTATTCTGTGGCCTAACATCTGAACTATCCTGTAGGATGTTCCAGGTGCACTTGAGAAGAGTGTACATTCTGCTGCTGTTGGATGGAATGTTCTGTATCTGTCTGTATCTGTCCTCCATTTTGGTTACTCAATATTATAGTTAGCAGCTTTACATCTACATTCTTAAATATTGATTGCCCATAATTTTCCTTTTCTGCACTATTCTGATCCAGTTTTAAAGTCAGTTTTTACTACCCGCATTTGAAAAGCCAAACAGCTATTTTTCTATTTTCTGGAAGAAGTCAAGGAATTTGGTAAACCTCATCTAGAAACTTTCTGGGCCTAAGGCTTATAATTGGGAGTGAGTGGAATATTTTTCTTCTACTTTGATTTTTTTTAATGGTTATTAATGTACTCAAGGTTTTTTTTATTTCTTCAATTTTGGCAATTTATATTTCTGTAATTTTTCAAATTTGTTCACATATCTTTAAAAATACTTTTACTATATTTTCATGTTTCATTTGTAGTTATTTATTCTATATGTAATAACATATCCTCTCTCTCTTTCTCTTTCTCTTTGTCTCTCTCTCCCAAATCACTCTGATCAATGCTTTGCATATCTTATAATGTATTGGTTATAGCACTCTATCGTTTTTGGTTTTTTGTTTTGTTTTGTTTTGTTTTGTTTATTTTTGAGACAGAGGCTCGCTCTGTCGCCCAGGCTGGAGTGCAGTGGCATGATCTTGGCTCACTGCAACCTCCGCCTCCCGGGTTCACGCCATTTTCCTGCCTCAGCCTCTCCAGTAACTGGGACTACAAGGGCCCACCACCCCGCCCGCCTAATTTTTTTTTTTTTTTTTTCCTTTGGTATTTTTAGTAGAGATGGGGTTTCACCATGTTAGCCAGGATAGTCTCGATCTTCTGACCTCGTGATCCGCCCACCTTGGCCTCCCAAAGCACTGGGATTACAGGCCTGAGCCACCGTGCCCGGCCAGTACTCTGTTGTTTACTTATAGTTGTGTTCTCTATAGCCCTGATATTTACATGTATCTTTTCTATATTTTTTCTTTCTTGTTTACTTTTTTAACAAAAACATAAAGAATGGTCACATTAACCACTTACATCACTGCCTAGCTTAGGAAAGTAAACCTTACTAAAAGAATTCAAACCCCTGTTTGCTCTTCCTCAAAGAAATCTATGCACCAACACCAGAGCAAGGTACTCTTCTGAATTTTGTGTGCATCATTCCTTTGCATTGCTTTATGCTGCCACTATGTACATAGATTTTCCTGAGCAATGTATAGTGCTGTTTTGCCTATTTGTGAAGTTTGTCTCACTGAACCGGTATCTGTGAGATTCATCCATGTTTCTTGAATCATCTCCCAAATACTAGAGGCACTGGCTTCTCTGCCTCAGTGTCTGCTGTTAGGGGAAGCCAAACTAGGATGCTTTCCACTACCAGTGCATTGAGAGATCGTTTACATCATTAATCATAAAAATGTGTTTAATATTTTAATATTTCTGCATCTTTTGAGATGATCCTTCATCTCTTGTTTGAAGAATTAAACTAATTCCTCTTTTATTCTTTTGATTCTTTTATTTTCAATAATCCTCTTATTCCTGGGAAAACCCAGTTTAAATTGATCTAATTTTTTATTTTATTGATAATGTTTTATTTAGCATTTTACATCTATGATTGTAAGCGAGATTAGCCCATAATTTTCATTTCTAATATTTTCCTTATCCAATTTAGGTAGCAAGGTTATACTAGTCTCATGTAAAACCATTAGAAGATGTCCCTCTTTTTGATTCTCAAGGAAAAATTAGGGTTTTCTGACTGTTTGATTTAAATTACCTCTGAAACCATGTGGAACTGGCTTTTGTGTGAGTACCTTTCCAATCTTAATTAAACTTATATAATGAGGAGAAGAAGATTCATGCATTTTATTTCATCTTGAATCCACTCTTAAGCTGTAGCTTTTCTAAGAAATTCTCACTTTATCCAAGTTTTTGTGTTTGTCAAAAGTTAATTTCATAGTTTTACTTTTTAGTCAACATTATCTATAACTGTTTTCTTTTTCATTTCTAATATTGTTTATTTGTGTTGTTTCATATTTTCTGAGAACCCAAAAATGTCTATTTTATTAGTTTTTTTCAAAAAATGAACTTTTGCCTTAGTTGATTCTCTCTACTGTATATTTGTTTTTCATTTAATTAATTTCCCCTTATCTTTATAGTTTCCTTCCTTCTGCTTTCTCTGTGTTTATTTTGTTGTTCTTCTAACTTCTTGAGTTGCTTAGCTCATTTATTTTCAACTTTGTTCTTTTCTAGTATAAGCATTTAGAGCTGTAAATTCACCAGAAAGCATGCTTCAATTGTATCTTGCAATTTGGGCATGTATTTGTTATTACTCACCTTTGGCTATGAGTTCTTTAGAAATGCTTTCTAAAATTAATTTTCAAAGATATAAATTTTCCCTATGTAACTATTTATTATTGATTTCTGACATGGAAAAATGGTCTAGATGATAAAAATTCTACAAAATTGTAGATAGGGTTGATTTTGACAACTCTCCCTTGTATAATTGAGAATATGGTTTATTGGGTAAGGTTGATTTTGACAACTGCTCCTTGTATAATAGAGAATACGGTTTATTCTTTCATTGGGGGTCATTTTTCTTAATCTCAAGCTTGCTAATGATGTTATCTAAACTTTAAATACACTCATAAAAATGTTTTGCTGCTTGATTCATCAGTTGCTCAGAGGAATTTGTAAATTCTTACACTGTTATTGTAGATTTATGGCCTTATACATTTTTTGAGGCTATGCTAAAAAGTTTATAGTTTGCAATTAAATGTTTATCATCATATAGCAATACTCTTTATGCTTAATGATATTTGACCTTGAAGACTATCTTGACTGGCCTATCTCTACACCATGATGTTAGTGGATTGGGGTGTAGTATATCTTTTCCCCTTTACTTTTGACCTTTCTCTCTACTCATAATTTAGATGTTTCTTTCATTCTGCTTAGCAATCTATAACTTTAACTGTCAAGTCTATTGAATTTATAGTAATTGCTATTACTAATAGATCTGAATTTATTTCTACAATTTTGTTTTATGCTGCATCTCCTGATTTTGCAATGGTTTTCTCTGTTCTTTCTTTTGGTCTAATTAAGTTTTGTTGTTTTACTCCAATGCTCCAACACAATGTATCTAGGTGATGATATTTTTAAAATGTATCCTATTGGAGATTTCCCAGTGATCCACATTTTTCATTGGTTCAGAAAGTTCTGCTTCGACATCACCTTTCCATCATTCTCTATTACTGGATGTCCTGAAATGTGGAAGGGCAAGTCTACCATCCCCAACTTTCATGAGTGAAGGTTTTTAGGCCTGTTTATTCATGCCCTAGTTCAGTTGCGGCACTGTAGTCATAAAACAGAAGAAAAGATCAATTGAGATATGCATTTAAGATTTGTTAGGCATTTTGAGGAACTACAGTGTCTCTTACAGCTTCTCTGTGTTAAAAACAAAAAGATCCCTACCCTCACACTGACCCATTTGCCACAGCCATCATTAATTACACTGTGACAGATAACAAGTGATTCTATGAAGGCAACAAGGAAGCTTCATGTTCGATATTAAGTGTTACGGACATGTGACGACATCTGTGGTCTCTCACAGACTGGGAATTAAGAGATGTGGTTTTTTAGGCCACATTTCTGTCATATGCTACAACCTTGCCTTGGCCCATAGTATACCTTCTCGGTGCCTGTGAAACATGTCATCACTGTATTTGGAAGATTAATAGATTTGCAGATTCACAACCAAGAGGTGGGATGGAGAAATCTCTACAGAGCACTTATCATATGAAAAGCATATTCATTATTATGATAGGATTTAGTGATTTCATGTTGCTTTCATAGTACACACTAGAGAGGGTGGATTTGCCAAATTCCTCTTGCATGGTGAAGATAGCAGTCGGACTTTTAGTTAAAACTCTAACCCTGGTAAATAATCAGGATTATTTGAGAAGGTTCTTATAAATAGAGGTGACTCTCACTGTAGGCTTTAAATATCATCCATCCTCTCCTCCAGGCTAAACATTTCCCAGTTACCTTTGGTGTATTTTCTTCACTGCTCTTTCCACAAAATATGGTTAGATTTTTGTTTGTTTGTTTGTTTGTTTTTGGACAATCTTCCTCAGTGGACTATGTGGCCCACAAAGACAGAGATGTTGACTGCTATTGTCTTCATTCTGTGCATAAAGCTTACCCCAGGGCCTAGAACCTGGTAGGGGCTCAGTAAATATGTGAAGTGATGAGGGAATAATTTCTTCCAACATTCCTGTTGGATTTCTGTAATCCAACAGAAATCTCTTTGGTGTGACCCAGGAATCTGTGTGTAAAGTTCTGGAGACGATTTTGATGACCAACACATTGAAGAACACACTAGTTTATGACAAAGTGGCTTTGTCATAACTAAGGACAATATATCAAAATTTGTGATGGCATGGGAGCAGGGCCAGCTTAATGAGGGTTTGATTAGGAGTTCTCAGAAGGGCTCCTTTCCCTCCCCGTCCTGCACATGAGGCTCAGTACTCTGCAGTTTTGATGTTCTTATTTTTATCTTTGAATTTGTGTTTGTAAGTGAAGTCTGATGGGGTGATAGAGCATGAGCAGGGGCTTGGAGCCTCTGCTCAGAAGCACCTGCTTCTCACCACTTTGCTACCTCCCCAGTAAAGGCTGCAGCTGCCTGCACCAACCCCTGCCCAGTGACCCTGCTACCCTTGCCCCAGGTGAGGTCAGAGCACAGGTCTAGGAAGCAATAGAGTCCAACCCACACACCAAGTCATGGTATATGACCCTTGGATGCCATCGAGGGTACAGAAGTTTGATGTTAAATAACAAAGAATGCCATAACAGGTCGATAAAGACAACAGAAAAAAGGAAAATGCTTTTTTCCTGCATTTTGAATAAGGAGCCTAGCATTTTTCTTTCATAGTCAACAATTTATGTAGCCAGTCATGGGGACAGGAGATATTACTTTGACAAAAAGGGCATGTATGTATATTTCCAGTTGAGAAACACCATTCCCAGGTTTACTTTCTCAATTAAGACGTATTATCACCCAGTGGATGGTGGTGCCTAGGTGTCTTTGGCTCCAGTTAGACTTTTTTATAACTGACACGGAGAGTTACTTCTTTTCAACTAAATTAAGCTGTCTTGCTACAAATGTGATTTTACTACAATGTTAAGAATAAATATTAACTATTTTATTGCAAAATGTATTTTATATCACAATTTGAAGAATTGCATATAAGCAACTTATTCCCTAACCCTTATAATTATAAATTTCTATTCTTCAGTCTTTCCATTTCAAACTTATGTTCTTCCCCTCCCCTCACTACCTACAATACCTAAAGACTTCTAGCTTGCTTTAGAGGAAGTTCCAGTAGCTTCTAGTTGACGCTCTCGGCCTGTCTGTTGTTCAACCTCTTAAGTCTATGCCCAGGAGTTTTTCTTTCTCTAGACTGCTCTAATCTTCCCTCATGTAAATTTACAGAAGTCTCTCAAGTGTTGAGGTGTCAGCGGAAAACCTCAAGTCCCCAAGAAGTAGCCCATTTAACACCAAATGCTGAGATAGCTAAGAAGTTGCCTGGGAAATGCTGAGCCACTTGGTTTAACAATAAACTCTGATACTGAAGCAGGCTATGCTGAGACAGCTTGACCACCAACAAGAAATACCAACTATTGTTCTTGACCATGTCTCAGTCTTGCCTCACTGCTTGTGTGGTTTCACCAATATGTGACCACAGTTTCATGTTTTAGGAGCTTGTTTCCTGTCTATCTGCCATGCCATGTATCTCTAAGTTTCTCCAGAGGGGGCTGTTTATCCAGCAAAGGTACAATTTTATTCCCATTATTGGTTATTCATGAGCAATGACCTCCCTTTTTCCATCACTCCTAGCCAATTAGGGATTTCCTGATCTTGCTCTTAATTCTATTCACCAAGCTTAACCTGGAGTGCCTAATCCAGCCTCCTGTCATCTGTAAAATACACCTGTGTACCCTTCACCAGCAGCAACCGACAGTCAGTTACTTGATCTTGCCCCAAAATCTATTCACCAAACCCCAGTCTACAGCACCTAATTCAACTACAGGCAACTTGCATAACACTAGCATTGAGCAAGTTGGAGCACAATGCTAGTGTGCACCCACTTCATGGGTACCCTCTGGGCCCCAGAAGAGGGGTATGACCTCTCCCCATCAAAATGAATCACAGCTCCAAAGCACAGCTTTTCAATTCTGATTTATTTCTAAACTTACGATCTTTCTAACAGGTTGCAGTACCAGAGCTCTTCTTGATGGATAAAACCATAGAAAAGTGTTCAAAATCCTTATGAGGAAGTTGTGCAAGTTGCCTCATGCTTAGAGGATGCTATCTCATTGGGACAAAGCCTACTTGGCAGACCAGACCAGGACAGCCTTTGTGAACCCAGGTGGGTAGGGTCATGTCCTTGCTGATCCACCACTGCCTTTGGATCTAACACCCAATTTCCTATAGGTGCAGATGGGAATGGCTGACAGAGAAGAGAGGGAACAATGATGAAGGCAAATTACCATTTATTTATATTTTGGATGTGAACATTATACCAGGGCCTTCTCTAATAAGCACAATAAGCACTGGTCTTTTAAGAGAAAAGAAATTCTCAATACTACTGTATGGAAAACTCATGTTCCTGCCCAATACCCGTGGTCCTGTCCAGGATCAGCTCATTTTTTTCTTTCTTTAACTATAAACATCCAGGAGCTCCATCTTCCAGACTGCCTCTATCATTAAATCAAGAGCTTCTAAAGGTCCTTAAAGTCCTTGGAATTGTATGTCAAATAATGTGTCCATGTTTGCTTAAGAATTTTTTAAAGGAAGAAGTGCAATAGATTTCATTAGATTTTAAAGGGTGTCTATATTTGTTCATTCTCATGTAGCTACAAGGACATACTGCAGACTGGGTAATTTATAAAGGAAAGAGATTTAATTGACTCATAGTTCTGCAGGACTGAGAGGGCCTCAGGAAACCTATAATCATGGCAGATGGGGAAGCACACACATCTTTCTTCACCACATGGGAGGAGAGAGAAGAATGAGAGCTGAGCCAAAGGGGAAGCCCATTAAAACGCCATCAGATTTCATGAGAACTTACTCACTATCATAAGAATAGCATGGGGAAAACCACCCCCATGATTCAATTACCTCCCACTGGGTCCATCCCACCACACATGGGGATTATGGGAATTACAGTTCAAGATGAGATTTGAGAGAGGGCACAGCCAAACCGTATCAATGTCCCTGATCCAAAAATGTTTTAAATCTCAGTTGAATTGTGAACAAGTGTCTTTATCAACCAAGATGTGAGCTATGAAGACATTTTAGACCAGTGCCATTCTTGTAGTCTTAGAAGACCCTGGCCAGTGGGTATCAATCAAACTTGAATCTTATAATTCATGAGCCCCCAAACTATGAACCATAGTCAAAAGTCATGTCAGGACAATCATCTGGGACAGTGGTCTTCAGAATGTGTCAATAGTGGTTAGGATTCCATGGATGGTTCGGGATTTTCTGTATGTTTGAAAAACATAAGAACATTAGGACCAAGATGGGGAGAATCCACTTCCAGCTGCGAGCACATTAATTCTTTTGTTATATGGTTTATAGACTGCAGTTATGATTCATTGCCAGTTTTTCAAAGTTATATTAGAGAAAGAAGGTATTAAACTTTGTTTTAAGGTTTGAAAGTTACAGCTCTAAGATATCACAGCTCATTTTTTCACTGACGGGGACTACATAACTTCACCAGCAACCATTACTGAATTTATTAATAGATGCTACTATCAGCATATACACTACCTATGCTCACATTGGCAAATAGAATTCTTCTCATGCTGACTGTAGCCAACTGGTGAAGGACACCTAGAAGACATTCCTCAGAAGGATTCTGAGCCAGGCTGGCTCAGCAGAAAACAGGGCTAGTAATAATAATGTCTACCGTGATCTCATGAAGGTATTGTGTATTTCAGACTCCTATTGTGGGTCATCTGGGGAGAATAGCTGGCCAGAGCCTGTGCCACACAAAATATGAATTCCAACATGGTTATATTGTCTCTGTGAAAACCACAACCTAACCTCATAATGATTTTTTATTGATTCCATAGACTAAGCTCCAGAGCCTCCACCCTTCTCAGCCTCACTTCTGCTGCTTTGCCAGACTTGACCTTGGGCACACAGTTATCACTTATATTGGTAAATGTTAAGAAACAATTGAAGAGAGAAACACCCTGACTGTGTTCTGCACAGAAAGGAGTATTAACTTGTAAATGGGGAGTGATGTGGCTCAGAATGCCAAAGCAGTTATTAACTCCTAGTCAACCTTCCAGTCTGAATTCTAGTGAAGTCACTTCTGACTCAGGCTGATGAGTGATTTCCTTTACTCCTCTCTGTTGAAAATTATGTGTGTGTATGTGTGTGTGTTCACACGCGTGCATGGATGTGATCACGTATGTCTCTCCTACTAAGCTTCAAGCCCCAGGAAAGTCTTTTTTATGTTTGTAAAAGTGATATGTCATAATTGTACGTATTTTGAAGGTACATGTCATATTTTGATACAATGTCCAATTATTAAATCAGGGTAATTGAGATACCCATCACCTCAAACATTTATCTTTTCTTTGTGTAGGAAACATAATCTTTTTCTTCTAGTTAATTTGAATAATACAATAAATTATTGTTAACTGTAATTTCCCTACCATGTTATCGAATGCTAGAGCATATTCCTTCTATCTAACTGTACTTTTGTACCCATTAACTAACTTCTCTTTATTCCTCCTTACTTTCCTTCCTAGCCTCTGGTAGTCACCATTCTACTCTCGAGGTCCATGAGATCTACATTTTTAGCTCCTGCATATGAGTGACAACATGTGATGATTGTCTTTCTGTGCCTGGCTTATTTCACTTAGCATAATCATCTCCAGTTCCATCCTTGTTACTGCAAATGACAAGATTTTAATCTTTCTTGTGGCTGAATAATATTCCATCACTTGTTAGTCCATTGAAAAACATTTCATATTTTGAATATTTTGAATAGTGCTGCAGTAAACAGGTAGCCCTCTGATATACCTATTTCCTTTCTTACAGATATATATCCAGCAGTGGAATTCCAGGATCATATGTTAGTTCTATCTTTAGTTTTATGAGGAGACTCCATATCATTTTTCATTTTGGCTGCACTATTTTACATTTCTTCCAACAATGTGCAAGTATTCCCTTTTCTCCATATCCCCACCAGCATTTGTTATGTTTTATCTTTTTGATAATAATCATTCTAACTGGGGTGAGATAACTTATTGTGGTATTGATTTTCATTTCCCTGGTGATTAATGATGTTGAACATTTTTTCATATACCTGTTGGCATTTGTATCTCTATTTTAAGAAATGTCTATTCAGGTCTTTTGCCTATTTTTAATTTTATTATTTATTTCTTTACTTATTTTAAACTTTTAGGTTCAGGGATACATGTGAAGGTTTGTTATATAGGTAAAATCATGTCATGGGAATTTGTTGTATAGATTATTACATCACCCACATACAAAGCCTACTACTCAATAGTTATTTTTTCTGATGTTCTTCATCCTCCTACCCTCCACCCTCAATTTGTCCCAGTGTCTGTTGTTCCCCTCTTTGTGTCTATGTGTTCTCATCATTCAGCGCCCACCTATAAGTGAGAACACGTGGTATTTGATTTTCTGTTCCAGCATTAGTTTGCTAAGGATTATGGCCTCCAGCTCCGTCTATGCTCCTGCAAAGACATGATCTTATTCTTTTTTATGGCTTCATAGTATTCCATGGTATATAAGAAGCACATGTTTTTTATTCAGTCTGTCATTGATGGACATTTAGGTTGATTCCATGTCTTTGCTATTATAAGTAGTGCTGCAGCAAACATATTTGTGCATGTGTCTTTTGGTAGAACAATTTATATTCCCTTGGGAATATACCGTAATGGGATTACTCGGCCAAATGATAGTTCTTTTTTTAGCTCTTTGAGGAATTGCCACAGTGCTTTCTACAATGGTTGAAGTAAGTTACATTCCGAACAGTGTATAAGGGTTCCTTTTCGCCACAACCTTGCCAGTATCTGTTCTTTTTTAGCTTTTTATTAATAGCCATTCTGACTGGTGTGACATGGTATCTCATTGTGGTTTTGATTTGCACAACTTTAATGATCAGTGGCATTGAGCTTTTCTTCATATGCTTGTTGGCAACATGTATGTCTGTCTTTTTTTTTTTTAAGACAGAATCTGGCTCTGTTGCCCAGGCTGGAGTGAAGTGGCACCATCTTAGCTCACCCCAACCTCCTCCCCCTGGTGTTCAAGCGATTCTCCTGCCTCAGCCTCCTGAGTAACTGGGACTACAGGTGCACGCCATCACGTCCGGTTAGATTTGTAGTTTTAGTAGAGATGGGATTTCATGATGTTGGCCAAGCTGGTCTCAAACTCCTGACCTCGTGATCTGCCCACCTTGGCCTCCCAAAGTGCTGGGATTACAGGTGTGAGCCACCGCACCTGGCTGGCAACATGTATGTATTCCTTTGAGAAGCGTCTGTTTGTGTCCTTTGCCCACGTTTTTACTGGGTTGTTTGTTTTTTATTTGCAATCTAAGTTCCTTAAAGATGCTAGATTTTAGGCCTTTTGTTAGATGCATAGTTTACAAATATTTTTCTGCCTTTCTGTCAGTTGTCTGTTTACTTTGTTAATGGTTTCTTTTGCTGGGCAGAAGTTCTTTAGTTTATTTGTCAATTTTTGCTTTTGTTTCAATTGCTTTTGGCATCTTCATCATGAAATCTTTGCCAGTTCCTATATTTAGAATGGTATTGCCTAGATTGTCTTTCAGGGTTGTTATAATTTGAAGTTTTACATTTAAGTCTTTAGTCCATCCTGAGTTGATTTTTGTATATGGTGTAAGGAAGGAGTCTAGTTTCAATATTCTGCATATGGCCAACCAATTATCCCAGCACCGTTAATTGAATAGGGAGTCCTTTCTCTCTTGCTTTTTATTGTCAGCTTTATCAAAGATGGTTGTAAGTGTGTGGCCTTATTTCTGGGTTCTCTATTCTGTTCCATTGGTCCATGTGTCTGTTTTTGTACTAGTACCATGCTGTTTTTGTTACTGTGGCCCTATAGCATAGTTTGAATCAAGTAAGGTAACATGATGCCTCCAGCTTTGTTCTTTTTGCTTAGGATTGCCTTGGCTATTTGGGCTCTTTTTTGATTCCATATAAATTTTTAAATAGTTTTTTCTAGTTATATGAAGAATGTCATTGGTAACTTGATAGGAATAGCATTTAATCTTTTCATTCCTTGGTCAGTATGGCCTTTTTAATGGAATTGATTCTTGCCTATTCATGAGCATGGAATGTTTTTTGATTTGTTTATATAATCTCTGATTTCTTTGGGCAGTCTTTTATAAGTCTCATTGTAGAGATGTTTCATCTCCCTGGTTAGCCGTATTCTTATGTATTTTATTCTTTTGGGGGCAGTTGTAAATGGGATTGTGTTCTTGACACTTGACTTGGCTGTTGTTGATGTGTAGGAATGCTAGTAATTTTTGTATGTCAATTTTGTATCCTGAAACTTTGCTGAAGTTGTTGATCAGCTGAGAGAGCTTTTGGATTGATTCTATAGACTATAGAATCATGTCATCTACAAGCAAGAATAGTTTAACTCCCTCTCTCCCTACTTGGGTGCCTTTTATTTCCTTCTCTTGCCTAATTGCTTTGGCCGGGACTTCCAATACTGTGTTGAATAGGAGTAGTGAGGGGGGAATTTTTGTCTTGTTCTGGTTTTCAAAAGGAATGCTTCCAACTTTTGCCCATTCAATATGATGTTGACTGTGGGCTTGTCATAGATGGTTCCTATTATTTTGAGGTATGTTCCTTTAATACCTAGTTTATTGAGAGTTTTTAACATGAAGGGATGTTGAATTTCATCAAAAGCCTGTTCTGCATCTACTGAGATGATCACTTGGTTTTTGTCTTTAGTTCTGTTTATGTGATGAAATCATATTTATTGATTTGTGTATGTTGAACCAACCTTGCATCCCAGGAATAACCTACTTGATCAGGTTGGATTGGTCTTTTTGATTTGCTGCTGAACTTGGTTTGCTAGTATTTTGTTGAAGATTTTTCCATCAATGTTCATCAAGGATACTGGCCTAAAGTTTTCTTTGTTTGTTGTGTCTCTGCCAGGTTTTGGTATATTTCATTCATAGAAAGAATTGGGGAGGAGTCTCTTCTCAATTTTTTGAAATAGTTTCACCAGAAATGATACCAGCTCTTCTTTGTACATGTGGTAGAATTTGGCTGTAAATCATCTGGTCCTGGGCTTTTTTTAGTTGGAAGGCTATTTATTACTGATTCAATTTCAAAGCCCCATTATTGGTCTGCTCAGGGAATTAATTTATTTCTGGTTCAGTCTTGGGACAGTGTATGTGTTCAGGAATTTATCCATCTTTCCAAGGTTTTCTAGTATTTTGCATAGAGGTGTTCATAGTAGTCTCTAATGGTTATTTGTATTTCTGTGGGGTCAATGGTAACACCCCCTTTGTTATTTATAATTGTGTTTATTTGGATCTTCTCTCTAGTCTTCTTTATTAGTTTAACTAACAGCATAGCTTATTATTTTTTTCAAAAAACCAACTCCTGGGTTCATTGATCTTTGTAATGGTTTCTTTTGTCTTGATCTGCTTCAGTTCAGCTCTGATTTGGGTTATTTCTTGTCTTTTGCTAGCTTTGGAGCTGATTTGTTCTTGCTTCTCTAGTTCCTTTAGTTCCGATTTTAGGTTGTTAATTTGAAGTCTTTCTAACTTTTTGATGTGGGCATTTAGTGCTGTAAATTCCCTCTTAGCACTACCTTAGGAGTATCCTAGAAATTCTGGTATGCTGTATCTTTGTTCTTATTAGTTTCAAAGAACTTCTTGATTTTTGCCTTAATTGCATTATTTACCAAAAAGTCATTCGGAAAGAGGTTGTTTAATTCCCATGTAACTGTATGGTTTTGAGCAATTTTCTTAGCCTTGATTTCTATTTTTATTACACTGTGGCTCAGGAGAGTGTTTGGTGTGATTTCAATTCTTTTGCATTTGCTGAGGATTGTCTTATGTCTGATTGTGTGGTCAATTTCAGAGTGTGTGCTATGTGGCAATTAGAAGAATGTCTATTCTGTTGTTTTAGGGGTGGAGAGTACTGCGGAGCTTTATCAGATCTATGTGGTCCAATGTTGAGTTCAAGTCCTGAATTTTTTGCTAATTTTCTGCCTTGAAGATCTGTCTAATACTGACAGTGAAATGTTGAAGTCTCCCACTATTATTATGTGGGAGTCTAACTCTCTTTGTAGGTCTCTAAGAACTTGCTTTTTGAATCTGGGTGATCTTGTGTTAGTTGCATATATATTTAGTATACTTAGGTCTTGTTGATTTGAACCCTTTACCGTTATGTAATGCCTTTCTTTGTCTTTTTAAATCTTTGTTGGTTTAAAGTCTGCTTTGACTGAAACTAGGATTGCAACCCCTGTTATTTATTTTTTCCATTTGCTTGGTAGATTTTCCTCCATCCCTTTATTTTTATTTTTATTTTTATTTTTATTTTTATTTTTATTTTTATTTTTTTGAGATGGAGTCTCGCTCTGTCACCCAGGCTGGAGTGCAGTGGCACAATCTCAGCTCACTGCAACCTCCACCTCCCACGTTCTAGCGATTCTCCTGCTTCAGCCTCCTGAGTAGCTGGGATTACAGGTGCATGCCACCACACCCAGCTAATTTTTGTATTTTTAGTAGAGACGGGGTTTCACCATGTTGGTCAGGTTGGTCTCAAACTCCTGATCTTGTGTTCTGCCCACCTCTGCCTCCCAAAGTGCTTGGATTACAGACATGAGCCACCATGCCTGGCCAATCCCTTTATTTTGAGCCTACGGATGTCACTGCATGTGAGATGGGTCTCTTGAACACAGCATACCATTGAGTCTTGCTTTTTTGTCCAGCTTGTCACTCTGTGCCTTTTAAATGAGACATTTAGCCTGTTTACTTTCAATATTAGTATTAATATGTGTGGATTTGAACCTGTCATTGTCTTGTTAGCTGGTTATTATGCCGACTTATTTGCGTGGTTCCTTTACAGAGTCACTAGTGTGTGTACTTAAGTGTATTTTTGTATTGCCTGATAATAGACTTTCCATATTTAGTGTTCCTTTCAAGATCTCTTGTAAAGCTGATCTGGTGGCAACAAACTCCCTCAGAGTTTGCTTACTTGAAAAGTATCTTATTTCTCCCTCACTGAGGAAGCTTAGTTTGGATGGATATGAAATTCTTGGTTGAAGACTTTTTTTTAAGAATGTTGGATATAGGTCCTAAATCTCTTCTGGCTTGTAGGGTTTCAGCCAAGAGGTCCACTGTTAGCCTGATAGGGTTCCATTTGTAGGTGACCTGCTTTTCTTTCTAGATGCCTTTAACATTCTTTCTTTCATTTCAACATTGGAAAATCTGATGATTATATGTCTTGAGGATGATCTTCCTAAGTAGAATCTTGCAAGGGTTCTCTATATTTCCTGAATTTGACTGTTGCTCTCTCTAGTGAAGTTGGGGATGTTTCCATGGATGAGATCATGAAATATATTCTCCAAGTTGTTTACTTTTTTCCCATTCTTTTCCGGGATGCCAATATTTGGCCTCTTTACATACTCTCATATTTTAGGGAGGTTTTATCCATTCCTTTTCATTTTTTTTTCTTTATTTTTATCTGTCTAATTTCAGGGAGCCAGTGTTCAAACTCCAAAATTCTTTCCTTAGCTTAATCTATTCTGTTGTTAATACTTGTGGTTGTATCATGAAATTCTTGTAGTGTGTTTTTCAACTCTATCAGATCAGTTAGTTTCTTTTTTATAGTGGCTATTTCATCTGTCAGCTTCTGTATTGTTTTATCGTGATTCTTACTTTTTTTAGATTGGGTTTTGCCATTCTCCTGAATCTCAATGATCTTTGTTTCTATCCATATACTGAATTCTATTTCTGTAATTTCAACCAACTCAGCCTGGTTAAAAACACTTGTTGGAGAACTAGTGCAGTTGTTTTGGAGGACATAAGACATTTGTTGGAGAACTAGTGCAATTGTTTGGAGGACATAATACATTCTGTTCATTTGAGTTGCTGGAGTTACTGTGTTAGTTCTTTTTTATCTCTGCATGTGGGTGTTCCTTTAACTGCTGGGCTGCCTCTGATTGAAGTGGTCAGGTGGGGTCAGGGTGGTTGTGCTGGAGTCCCAGGTGAGATGACCCTAACCAGTGAGGACCAGAACCTGCAAGGAGAACTGTCAGCCTCTTTTCCATGAAGTGAATGCTCTGTGCTGGGGGTCCAGACCAGCTCCTGGTCCCTGTGGACTCTCCAGAGACTGTTAACAACAAGGGCTGTGAAAAAGCAAAGATTGCAATCCACCCCTCCCACTGGGAATTGCAGAGCTGCTACTGTCCCAAAGGCCCCAGCAGAGTGTGCCTGGAGACCCAGGACCCTCCCAGTGAGGAGATACAAGATCCAGGGCCCATGTAACAAAAAATCTGCATGCTGGGGTTCCACTCCAGTCCCTAGTCACATTAGATTCTCCAGCATCTAAAGGTATTAACAGTGGAGGCTGCAAAATAGCAAATATGCCAGCCTTCCCCTTTCTCGGGAGCTCCATCTCAGGAAGGTACAGACCTGTTGCCAGCCTAAACACACCAGTAGGGGTGGTTGTAGTCCTCGGTGAGGAGACTCCACTCAGTGAAGAGAAACAGGATCTGGGACCCCCGCGAAAAAGCAGTATGGCTACTCCTCTGTAGAACTGTTGCACTGTGCTGGGGACCACTCCAGTCCCTAGTCACCTCAGACTCCCTACAGCTTGAAGGCAACAATGGATTAGGCTGTGAAACAGCAAAGATGGCAGCCCATTCTTCTCCCTGGGGGCTCCATCCCAGGGAGGTTAAGAAACACTGCCAGCTGGAAAACACTTATGGGGGTGGCTGGTGACCCCAGTTGGAAGGTCCTACCCAGTGAGAAGAAGCAAGGTCAGGGATCCATATGAGAAAAGCAATCTGGCTGCTTTTCCTACAGCAGCTTTACTGAAGGCAACGAGGGCTAAGGCTGAGAAACAGCAAATATGGTGGCCTGCCCCTCCCTCTGGGAGTTCCATCGCAGGGAGGTGTAACACTGTTACTGGTGATTGGCTGGAGTTCCAAATCAGTGGGCCTTATCCTACAAGATGCCATGGAAGTGGGGCCTCAAGATCATTGCTGCTCAGCCCCCTGAATTCAGCCCCTTTCCTAGGAGTATTTAAAGGGGTCTATCCTCCTGTTTTACCACGGTTGCAGCCACTTTTGCTGGGAAGCTCAGATATCTAAAGCTCCCACGGCTCCAAGTGTGCCTAAGCAGCTGCTCTGCTGAGACTCCACATAGCTCTTCATGTCAGACAGCAGGCCCTGGTGGAATGAGTTCACAAGGGGATCTCCTGACCCCAGGGTTACAAAAATCCATGGGAGAAACATGGATCCCAGAGTCACTCACTGCTTCCCTGGGTAGGGGAGGCTCCCCTGGCCCCATGTTGCTCCTGGGTAAGCAGTCGTCCTGCCTTGCTTTTCTCCATTTTCTAAGGGTTGAGTTGTTTTCTTGATGAATCCCAATGTGTGTACCTAGACGTTTCAGTTCAAAATGCTTTATTGACTTACGCTTTCTATTTCTCTCTGTGAGAGAGGTACACATTAGCTGCTTCTAGTTGACCATCTTGGCCAGGTTCTTATTTATTTTTAAAAGATGAGGTCTCCTTCTGTCGCCTAGGCTGGAGTATAATGGCGTGACCTTATATTGCATCCTTGAACTCTGGGTTCAGGTGATCTTCCTGCCTTAACCTCCCTGAGTAGCTGAGACTACAGGTACAGGCCACCACACCCAGCTAATTCTTTTAAATTTTTTAGACACAGGATCTCACTATGTTGCCCAGGCTGGTCTCAAACTCCTGGACTCAAGTGATCATTCCACCTCAGCCTCCTGAGCAGTTGGGATTACAGGTGCAAGCCACTATGCCCTACTGTTTTGCCCATTTTAAAATCAGATTATTTGTTTTCTTGCTATTGAGTTGTCTGAGTTCCTTATATATTCTACTTATTAATCTCTTGTCAGATTAACAGTTTGGAAACATTTTCTCTGCTCTGCCAAAGCTTTTAGCTTGATATAATCCCAATTGTCTCTGTTTGCTTTTGTTACCTGTGCTTTTGGAGTCTTAAACAAAGTATCTTTGCCCAGACCAGTGTCCTGAAGCATTTCTCCAAAGTTTCCCTACAGTAGTTTCATAGTTGCAGGTCTTACATTTAAGTCTGTAATCCATTTTGAGTCGATTTTTGAATATGGTGAAAGATGGGGATCTAGTTTCATTCTTCTGCATATGGATATCCAATTTTTCCAGCACCACTGATTGAAGAGACTGTCCTTTATCCAGCATATGTTTTTGGTGTCTTTGTTGAAAATCAGTTGGCTATTAAGTGTGTGTCTTTATTTCTTGGTTCTCTATTTTGTTCCATTGATCTATATGTGTTTTCATGCCAGTATCATGCTGTTTTGGTTACCATAGCTTTGTAGTATAATTTGAAATCAGATAGTGTGATGCCTCCAGCTTTGTTCTTTTTGCTCAGAATTACTTTAGGTATCTGGAGTCTTTTGTAGTCCCATACACATTTTAGGATTGTTTTTTCTACTTCTGTGAAGAATGTCACTGGTATTTTCTTTGCATTGAATCTGTGCATTGCTTTGGGTAGTAGAAACATTTTAACAATATTAATTATTCCAATCCATGAGCATGAGATATCTTTTCATGTCTTGTGTCCTCTTATATTTCTTTCATTGATATTTTATAGTTTTCCTTGTAGAGATCTTTCACTTCTTTAATTTATTTTTATTGAGGTAGCATATACATATGTAATTTACATCTTTAACATTTGTAGTGTACAGTTCAGTGGTAATAAATAAATTTATATTTTCTTAATTTCCCTCTTGTCCCTTTTTCCAGGCCTCTGACAACCACCAATCTAGTCTTGTCTTCATGAGATCCATTTTTTTAGCTTCCACATATGAGTGAGAACATGCAATATTTGTCTTTCTGTGCTTGGCTTATTTTACTTAACATAATCACTCTAGTTAAAACCATATAAGAACCATATAAGAAATAAAAATGATTCTATTCCTTTTTATGACTGAATATTTCATTGTGTATACATATGACATTATCCATTTCATCCACTGATGGGCACTTAGGTTGTTTTCATATTTTGACTGTTACAAATAGTGCTGCAATAAACATAGGAGTGTAGTATCTCTTTGATATACTGATTTCTTTTCTTTTGAATATATAACTAGTAATAGGATTGCTAGATCACACTGTGGTTCTATTTTTAGTTTTTTGAGAAACCTCCATACTGTTCTTCACAGTGACTGTACTACCTTACATTTTTTTCAACAGTGTATGAGGGTTCTTTTTTCTCAACATTCTCACCATCTCTTTTTGATACAAACCATTTTAGCTGGGGTAAGATGACATCACATTGTGGTTTTGATTTGCATTTCTCTGACGATTAGTGATGTTAAGCATTTTGTCATATACCTATTGGCCATTTGTATATCTTCTTTGGATAAATGTCTGTTCAGATCTTTTGCCCTTTTTTACAATGAATTATTTGGTTTTTTGCTATTGAGTTGTTTGAGTTGCACGTATATTCTAGTTATTAATCCCTGGTCAGATGAATACTTTGCAAAACCCCCATTCTGTGGGCTGTCTCTTTGTTGATTGTTTCCTTTGCTTTGCAGAAGCTTTTTAGTTTGCTATAATCTCACTTGTCTGTTTTTGCTTTTGTTGCTTGTGTTTTTGAGTTCTTAAACAAAAAATATTTGCCCAAATCAGTGTTTTACAGTGTTTCCCCAATGTTTCTTCTTCAATTAGTTTCATAATTTTAGATCTTAGATTCAACTCTTTAATCCACTTTTATTTGACTTTTGTGTATAATGAGAGGTAAGGGTCTAGTTTCATTCTTCTAAATGTAATTACCCAATTCTTTGGTTAAATTTATTCCTAAGTATTTTATTTTTTGTATCCATTCTAAATGAGATTGCTTTCTCGATTTCTTTTTCAGATTTATTGCTGTTAAGTGTATAGAAATGCTGCTAATTTTGGTATGTTGATTTTGTATCCTACAACTTTACTAAATTTGTGTATCAGTTCTATGAGTTTTTTTAATGGAGTCTGGTTTTTCTAAATATAAGAGTATGTCATCTGCAAACAATAATAATTTAACTTCTTTTTTTCAAAATTGAATGTCTGTTTATTTCTTTTTCTTGCCTCATTTCTCGGGTTACGACTTCTAATACTATGTTGAATAAAATTGGTGAAACTGGTGCAATATATTAACTGTGTGATTATTATATGTAGCCTTTATCATGTTGAGGCATATTGTTAATAGAATCAAAAACAAAAACCATATAATTTTTTCAATAGATGCTGAAAAAGCATTCAATAAAACTCAGAAAAGTCTCTTTTGCTCACAATTTTACCTTCAGATTCTTGCATAAAACATCTTATCATATATATTCTATCCTCTTAAGAGTTACTTCTACTAACTTGTTAAAATTAAACCTTACGAAGTGCAAGGGCAGACAACAGAAGAAGAGAAGATGACAACAGAAAGAGAGATGACAAAAGAGGTAGAAAATAAAAGTAAAAGCTTTACATGAGAACCTCATCTACCCACCAGAGCATGTTATCTTTAAGATGGAGAAAGATTGCTCCAGAACATGACTGGGAAAGCCTGAGCCACTCCATTTTAAAACCACCACCAATGTTCAGTTTTGTTGTTTCTGTAGGAGAATTCCCAGGGGCAACTCTGACCCTAGGTTGGCTCCAGACAAGCTGTCTAGACCTTGAAATTTTCTGATAGCCCTTCTGACTTTCCCTGAGCAGCCTAAATATTTCCCAATTTTTCCAGCCTAGCAGTTCCCTATTCCTTGGCCCCATACCATTCTGTTTGAGTTATGCAACAGGAAGTCTGAAGTCAGGTTGGGAAAGAGATAAACAATACCAAGAAAGTGGTGTCCCAGATGCCAAGAAATAGAGGTGTTTTTATGAGAGAGTAATGTAAATATATCAATGAATAGAAATTTTATTAAAAGAGATTTTAAAAAACACCAAAATTGAATAAATAATTAGAGTCAAATGGTGATAAGGGATATGAAGAAAATGAAACAGGGATGGGGAGAGAAAATGGCAAAAAAAAGGAGGAGGACAGCAATATGTTTAATCATGCAATTAGGGAAGGCCTCTTTGAAAAGGTGATGTCTGAGCAGAGATCTGAATTATATCAAGAAGTGGGAGAAGAGCATCGGCATTAAGGGAAGAGGTGTGGAAAGGCTCTAAGGCAGGAAGGAGCACAGATGATTCGAAGAATGTCAAAACGGTAAGTACAGCACAAGTGGAGGGAGTCAAGGAGAAAGTAGTAGGAGAGTTTGACCACACTAGATAATGCAGAATAACGGGCTTTATTCCACATGCGATAGGAACCAATGAGAAGCTGATTGCAGAAATGGCACAAAAGAAACATGAAGCCCAGTGAAGAGGCTATGTTGGGAGGCCAGGCCTAGCATGACAGTCAACTGTTCCAGAATGGATGGGAGCAGTGACAACAGTGAGGGGTGATCAAATTCAGGATGTATTAGAAAAGCAGAACCAACAGCGCTGGTTAACGGATTGGGTATGGAGGGTAAAGAAAAGAGAGAAATCCAGTATGTTTCCTAGTTTGAGGACCAGAACAAAATATAATGCTACTTATTCAGTTGGAGAAGCTTAGGGAATCATATGTTTTGGGTAAGAATATAAAGAATTATGTTTTGGACACGCTAATATTTGAGATCTCAATTAGACATTCAAGCAGAAACTTAAAATAACCAGTTACACCCACAAATCTGAATCTCAGGAGGAAAGTCGTGACTGAAGAATATAAACTTTAGCATGCTGAAGGTGTTTAAAACCATTACACAGGGCTGGGCGCAGCGGCTCATGCCTGTAATCCCAGCACTTTGGGAGGCCGAGGTAGGTGGATCACTTGAGGTCAGGAGTTTGAGACCAGCCTGGCCAACATGGTGAAACACCGTCTCTACTAAAAATGCAAAAATTAGCCAGGCATGGTGGCAGATGCCCTGTAATCCCAGCTACTCAGGAGGCTGAGGCAGAAGAATCACTTGAACCTGGGAGGCGGAGGTTGCAGTAAGCTGAGATCGCACCACCACATTCCAGCCTGGGTGACTGAGCAAGACTCCATCACAAAAAAAAAAAAGGAGAAAATTACACAGAATAAGGTCAGCTAGGAAAAGTGTACAAATGGAAGAAAAAGGAGACCTGAGGCCTGAAACCTGAGGTGTGCCAACATTGAGAGGTCAGGGTTGGGAAGGAGCAATCAGTGAGGTAACAAATCCCAAGAGAGTGGTGTCATCTCAGATGCTCAAAGAAGGAAGCATTCAAAAAGGCGAGAGTGGTTGACAGTGCCAAATATTACACAGGGCACAAGCCAGGAGGTGACACAGAACTGACCTTTGGCTTGTCAAATGGGGAGGTGAGTGGTTTTATGAACAAGAGCAGTTTCTGTGAAATAGTGAGGGTGAAAAGCTGATTACAGTAGGTTCAATATATTAAGAATATATTGAGTATACCCAGTCATGGCAGGAATTTTACTAAAGAAGAGCAAAGAAGTGGGCTAGACGTGGGTATGCAGTCAACAGAGGGTTTGTTTTTACTTAAGACAAAAGGCCTTATGCTTGAAGCTTCATGGGAATAATTTAGTTAGATAAAATAATGATGCAAGAGAGAGAGAGAGAGATGATAGTTGTGGAAGGATGGATGGGACCAGTGACCTTAGAAGAGCACAGGACTCCTCATTTGAACAAGAGAAAAGTTGATATACAAGAACATGTAAAGGTTGCTCAATTTGGTGATGCAAGGATGAGATCATATTCTTCTGAATGCTTCTGCTTTCTCAGTGAAATAACAAATGAGGTCACCAACTGATAGTGAAGAATGGGAAAGTGAAGTTGAAAGTTTGATGACAGAGGGGATGACATCAATTTGCCTTCTCAGAGATGAGGAAAGCAAGTACACCAGGGAAATGGAGTAGGGCTCACAGAGATCACTTTCCCTGATTCCTTTCACGGCTCATGGCCAATCCTGAACAGACTGCCCACTTCCACAAAAACATGATTGTTTTAGAAAATCTAAAGAATCATCGTTCAGAACTGAGATGAACTTTGAGTAACCATAAGCCTCAATTTACTCATTGCCACATGCATAGAAAACTTGTTTCTTCCTAGTTTATGAAAAGGCACACTGATCATAGGAATAATGAATAGGAAATCCTTTGAGAGGAGAATCATCTTCTGTATGTATAAGACAGAGGTGGGATCAGCCAAATATCCTTTCTGCAGGAGGAGTATCCTTCTCTTCCTGAGTGAAATTGACTAGAGATGTGAAGTGAATAAAAAAAGGTAACCTTTATATTAACACTAGTGTATCAAATTTTTATTTTTCATATTTTTTCATTTAACTAATGAAGCATGTCATGATTCGATTTCCAGCTGTTGACATTAGGGTTAAAATGAAAATGCATTTGAAGCAATTTAGGGAACTCCATAAAAAGCAGATTAAACCCCAGTACTATGTTTTGTCAACTTTTGGGGGCCCCCAAATAATTGAAATGCAGCAGTTACTGTATTAAATTTTTAGTTAGAATCAAAATAAATTTTTACACATAGAGTCATCCAGCCAAATAAGTCCAAAAGATAGGGAATAATATGATTAATGCCTTTTACATTTTTTACTTCTGGTTATATTTGGAAGATTTGAAATAAACCAGTGTCCATTATTTCTATGGAGATATGTGAGAATGTAGTTTTTAGAGGAAATCTGCCTGACTTAAATAATAAACAGACATGATATCTTTCTGTTGGGAAACGAAGAACAACTTGAGGTAAGAAGCAAACACAAAGAGAGTGTGTAAAGCCAAAGGCCCATAAATGTCCTCTGAGATGTTTGTAAATATTTTGTTTACTTGTCTGCTTTCTCTGTAACTTAGCAGTGTTATATGAGGGAAATGGCCAAAATTCCTAGAAACTACATTATACACTCACACACATTGAAGTTTAGCAAATCTTACAATCCCCTTGGCAAACCCTTTATGTTTTCCCTTTGGAAATATGATAAACTTGTTTATTCTATTTGTCAGTTTTCCGTTTCTGAGTTTCTTCATTGAATTTGTTATCTTCTTTATGTAACCAAGCTGTCCCAAGCATTCTATGGCCACAACTGCAAAGAGAAATTAAGCATATGCATAATAATGAGGAATAGTAGTTTGCATAGCACAAGGTTTTGATAATTGTAAACAAGATGAAGCAGTTATTTTAGCTTTAAATCATACTACGTATTACTTAAAATATGTCTTCTGAATTGCCTTTAGGAAGTACATTTTCTCCATCTTTGTGTAACAAGATGGAGTTTTTCCCCTGCACTGAATGTCACATTCTGATGCTGGGATGTGAAGGTTTGGGAGAAGGCTGGCACAGTATGTCACCGACATGGTTAGGCTTTGTGTCCCCACCCAAATCTCATCTTGAATTGTAATCCCTATAATCACACGTGTCTAGGGAGAAACCAGACGGAGTTAATTGAATCATAGGGACAGTTTCCCTGATGCTGTTCTCATGATATGAGTGAGTTCTCATGAGATCTGATGGTTTTATAAGGGGCTCTTCCCTCCTTGCTCTTCATCCTCTCTTGCCTGCTGCCATGTAAGAAGTGTCTTTTCCACTTCCACCATCATTGTAAATTTCCTGAGGACTCCCCAGCTCTGCTGAACTGTGACTCAGTTAAACTTCTTTTCTTTATAAATTACCTAGTCTCGAGAATGTCTTTAAAGCAGTATGAAAATGGATTAATACAGTCACGTAGGCTGGAAACTCCGCAGACCTAACTCTCTTGGCCTTCAGGTATGCCAGAGAGAAAATGATGGTATGAGCATGCAACTAAGGCAGGTGAAAGCAGCACAGGGAAACCAGACTGGAGAAACCACAAGTCAGCTAGCCATGGCAGTGGAGACCCTGTCATTGAAGGACTTTTTTGTTTTAGTAGACAAAAATGAAGATACTACTAGAAAGACCACAACATCTGTGTTTCAGTGACAGTCACAGTGAGACTCCTAAGCTCTCCTGTTCTCTCAAAGGGACAACAGGAAGTAGGACAGACTCATTGGACTACATAAAAATTTCAGGGAGGATCTCGAAGTTATTGTTGGAAGAAGATCTCTGGGAAAGAAGTAAGACATTTTCTTATTCGTAGACCACATGCTCAGTCATTTAATCTAAATACTACATACCCCAATGTGAAATAAGAGATATCAGTTATATCTGCTAACTTAGAAACACAGGTAAAATAAATTCCTTTATTATAGTAATTCAGTAAGGGTCTAATAAATAGATTCTATCTAGATTTTGTAATACATCAAAAAAGAGGATTAAAGAAGTAGCACTAACCTTCTGAATCATGGTATTAATTAGATTTCCCTCTTTCCTTTTAAGGAAAAACAATTCTTTGCACATCATGACCACTCAACGTTTTTTTAACTGAAGTATTCTGAGATTTTAAAGAATTGTTGAAACACGTTGCATTATCCCTAACTAACCATCTCGTCAGCTATAAAACAATCAATCATCAAGTTTAACGAGGATATTGTTGAATAAGTCCTATAGTTCCTTGAGAAACATTTTTTTGCATCAAAATGAATCTTTATGCTTAGATCTGCATATAATTTTGAGTTCAAAATACTTAATAGACTAATTAAATGTATACATTTTCTTCAGTACACAAATTAGAAAATCTTTGGATTAAGTCAATAAATTACTTCCAAAAGATAATTGTTAATGTGTGCTCAGTATTTTAGGAAGTGCTTTCACATACATGATCTCATTTGTTATTCACAACAACCTCATGAGTTGGGAATTTCCGTATTTCACAAAAAAGTTAACAAAGGCTCCAAGAAGATAATTAACGTAGACATTAGTAAGAGGCTAAATGTGGTTTCTTTGTATCCAGATGCCACGTCTTTCTTATGTTAATGCATAGTCTGACATAAAATAATGCTGTAAATGTGTGGCAAAATTAAAAGGAGAACATAAGCATCCTTCTTGTAATCCTAGGGTTTACCCAGTCGTCTAGCCTACCTTGCTTTTAAGCTGCCCATGAGTCCTTTTGCTATATGACATTTCATGGGTGATCAACCCTTGCAGTGGATCTGGATCTCTATAGTTAACATCTAATAGGGCAGCTTCCCTGTCATATTTCTCTGGCTCCCTGCCACACAGTTACACCTGGTAGCCCTATTCCACTGGTCCTAGCTTATTGACCCAGAGGTAAATAGTTTCTTCACGTTGAGCCCCTCAAATTCCTTCTAACTGAAATTTGGAATTGGTACAATAAAAGAAATAATCAGTGTCTCCTTTACTCAACCTAAATCATATATATCTTGAACCATGGAGTGACCAAGTTCCTCCTTCTAGACTACAGGAAGAAAGAAGCACATATGTGAATTTCATGAACTTACCCTCCTAATAAATCCCACTTTTTTTCTCATACCAGAGCTGCAGAGATTTTATTATTTGTAACTAAAATCCCATATAATGTATCTGATAATCCACCAAATTCATCTAGTCATCTTAATCACTTCATCCTCAACCCTTGAGCAGAACTTCCAAAATTCATTTAGGTAGATGATTATGAGCAGACAATAAAAATTCAGTTACTATAAACTGTGAGAATTTTTAAATTGAAAGTACTATAGATGAATTTGTGGTAAAGAATTTAGCGTTGCCCAAAGAGAGGTCTGGCCTTGCCCATGGCTACTTGGAAGAAATCTCTGAGCTCCTGGAATGTCATGCTCAATAGGAGTGTCTTTGTTTGTCTGGCAGACTTGAGTCATACTGGATAGCCTAACAATTTGATTTAGAGTGGGGGCTGGAAACACCAGGTAGTTTTATTAGGCTACTGATTAAGTTAATAATAACAATGTCATTAGGGTAGGGAACTTTGGGTCATGTAGTATCAGTTGACCTCTGGAGAGACAGGAGACTGAAATCAGCTATATGAGCAATCAATCATGCCTATAGGATGAAGCCCCAATAAAACTCTGGACATCAAGTAAAAATCCCCAATTGGTAGTATTCCATGCATATTGTCACTCATTGACACTAGTGAAGTAATGTTGTCCTAAGTCAACCACAGGGGATAACTGGAAGCTCCCTCTTTGATGTACTCCTGTACATTTCCTATGTGTCTCTTCCTTTGGCTGATTTTAACCTGTTTCTTTTCCCTTCCAAAAACCATAACTGTGAGCATGACAGCTTTTAGTAAGTTCTGTGAGGCCTTTTCACAAGTTATCAAACCTGAAGTAGTTTTGGGAATCTGCTGAATTTGCAACTGGTATCAGAAATGACGGCAGCCTTGTATGCTCTGATCCCTCTAACTTCACAGTTAACTTACACAATGGATGACCCTACTTTACTAGACAAAGCAAGCTGTTTTCTATCACTTCTTTTAAAGTCTAAGAATAGTCCTCAAGTCTATTGGCAGTCTAGAGATCCAGAAGACTTTGCATTTTATGCATGCTTCTACAATTGACTTGATAACTGTGTTCATTGTATTTGTTACATTTCTCTCTGACCTTCTTGACTATAATGTTCTTGAAGACAGAAACTATGTCTTCTTACTCATTACAGCCCTAGTTACTAGCATAATACAGATACATAGGTGGCATTTAAAAATGCCAGGTGGCCTATGGATGAATGGTTGGAAGGAAGAAAGGATGGATAGGTGGATACATAGATGAATGGTTGGTTTCATATCACAGTCTTGTAAAGTTATATGTACAATGTCCCAGTGAAATTCCTGTGAGGATCAGAATAAGAGCTCTCCTCTTTTACCTTTATAGCCAGGTTTATAGAGGAGCTTACTAGGGGGTATCAGGGAAAGCCTGCCCTTTAGTTCTGTGCTTTCCCAGGTTCAGAACCAACCTGAATAGTGTGAGAAAAGTGAGTATTGAAACCAAAATCACTTCATGGACACCAGTCCCAGACATGCCTGTAAAGAGATAATTCAGTCCTAGACTTACAGAAAAATGCCTAAGTCAGCATTGAAAAACATTTATTTTGATTTTTTTAAAGCCCTGATATGTAACTATTTTCATTATTACTTCCAATAGCTCCCATTAATTTGCTGAATATGTTATACATTCTTATTTACTTCTCATGGCAACCAAATGGCTTCAATATTATTAGTCCTGCCCTTAAGGAGTGTATGCCCCAACATGGGAGGAGAAGAGGATGCACAGAGGATGGTCCAATACAAGCCGTGGAAAAGCCTGAGCAGCAGAAGAAAGCATCACAGGGTTCCTTAAAGGTCCCTGGTTAATGCGATCAAGGAAGATTTCCTAAAGGGAATGGTATAGAAACTCATACTTGAAGACAGAGCAAGGGGTGGCCAGGTGCAGTGGCTCACACCTCTAATCCCAGCACTTTGGGAGGCCGAGGTGAGCAGATCACCCAAGGTCAGGAATTTGAGACCAGCCTGGCCATGATGACGAAATCCCATCTCTACTAAAAAATACAAAAATTATCTGGGGGTGGTGGTGTGTGCCTGAAATCCCAGCTATTCAGGAGGCTGAAGCAGGAGAATCACTTGAACCCAGGAGACAGAGGTTGCAGTGAGCTGAGATCGTGCCATTTCACTCCAGCCTGGGTAACAAGAGCAAAACAGAAAGAAGAAAGAAAGAGAGGGAGAGAAAGAGAGAGAGAGAGAGAGAGAGAGAGAGAAAGAGAAAGAAAGAGGAAAGAAAGAAAGAAAGAAAGAAAGAAAGAAAGAAAGAAAGAAAGAAAGAGAGAGAGAGAGAGAGAGAAAGAAAGAAAGAAAGAAAGAAAGAAAGAAAGAAAGAAAGAAAGAAAGAAAGAAAGAAAGAAAGAAAGAAAGAAAGAAAGAAAGAAAGAGAAAGAAAGAAAGAAAGAGAGGGAGAGAGGGAGGGAGGGAGGGAAGGAGGAAGGAAGGAAGGAAGGAAGGAAGGAAGGAAGGAAGGAAGGAAGGAAGGAAGGAAGGAAGGAAGGGAGAGAGAGAGAGAAGGAAGGAAGGAAGGAAGGAAGGAAGGAAGGAAGGAAGGAAGGAAGGAAGGAAGGAAGGAAGGAAGGAGAGAGAGAGAAAGAAGGAAGGAATGAAGGAAGGAGAAAGAGACAGAGGGAGGGAGGAAAGAAGGAGAGAAAGAGAGAGGAAGAAATTAGGGGTATTTAGGCAATGTATTCCTTTTTTCCTATAAAGGAATGTCTGAGACTGAGTAGTTTCTAGGGAAAAGTTCCTTTGGCTCATGGTTCTGCAGGCTGTACAAGCATGGCACTTCTAGTGCCCTAAAATCTTCTAGTGAGACTCAGCTTCTCACCTTCTAGTGAGACCTCAGGAAGCTTTTACACATGGCAGAAAATGAAGAGGGAGCAGGCGTATTACATGGCAAAAGAGAGCAAGAGAGAGAGAGAAGCGGAGGTTCCAGGCTCCTTTAACAACCAGATCTCATGTGAACTAATAAAGCAAGAACTCTCTCATTACCACTAGGGTGGCAGCAAACCCTCATGAGGGATCTGCCCCCACGACCAAACACCTCCCACTAGGCCACCTCCAACACTAAAGATCACATTTTAAAATGAGATTTGGAGGGGACAAATATCCAAACCATATCAGGCAGAATAAGCAGAATGAAGAGAATCAGTATAAAATAGAGTGTGTTAGCCCAGTTTGGGTGAAGTATACAGGTGAACATTTTGAGCCAGCTCTTTCTCTCAGTAGCTATGTAACTCTTTCACTTTCCGGAGCCAAACTTTTCTCCAAATATCTATATTTATAAAAATAACACCTAGCTCAGGCAGTTGTTATGTGGATTAAATAAGGAAATAACAAAGTGGTGCAGACTCAATAAATACATATTGTCTTTTGTTAATGGTGTTGTCATATGAGTTCTCAACCAGGGACAATCTTCTGCTCCCTTCTCCAAAATTTGTGGACATGTTTATTATTTTATAATGCCCAGAGAGTTCTCCTGGCATTTAGTGGATGGGCTCAGGTGGCTAAATACTCTATAATTCCTGGGAAGTTATAGCTCAACAAATAATATTCCCTCCCAAAGGCCAATATTGTTTGCATTAAGAATCATGGGTAAGAATGGTAGAAGAAAAAGCCAGAGACATAAAATGAGACTAGGTTACAGTAAACTTTGAATACAAGGCTACAGAGTTCACTTTGATAGATAAGGAGAAGCCACTGAACTTAAGCAGGAAGTAATAACACCAATGCTTTCAGAAGGCTAATGTAACAGGGGCTGGCAGCATAGACTAAAAGTGAGGGAGGCTGCTGGGAATGTTATAAGGTTATAAGTTAGCAGGTGATCACCATTGCCCCTGCATGAAGCACTAGAGGATTGCAGTGAGCCAAGATCATGCAACTGCACTCCAGTTTGGGAAACAGAGCAAGACTCTGACTCAAAAAATATACATATAAAATGAAAATTTAAAATAAAAAGACTGTGAGGACAGAGAATATATTCATCTCCTGCACTTTAACTTCATCACCTTCTGTGGTATCTGGCACCTAACTAGTATGCAACATTTGCCAAATAAAGATATAACTGAAGCTATAATTGTGAAAAAAAAAAAAAGGGATCTCAATAATAACTATTTAAAAAACATGTGAAAGAAAAGCATATTCAACAATAAAAAAATTATTAATTATTATTATTATTGCTGTTGCTACCATTTGCAGAGTACCTGTTACCTAATCTTCACAACCACACTGCAAGGTTGTAGATCTTATTACCCATAGTTTAAATAGGAGGGAAATTGTGTCTCTAAAATTTACACTACTAAAAAAATTCAGGGCTAGCATTTAGCCCCCAACCTTTTGACTCCCTATTCCAAAATCTTTCTAGAACATCTACTTCTCTTCAGTGAGGGAGGGATGAGGAACCCTGACTATTGTGTTGCAACCTGGAAAGAGAGAGAACACATCAAACAGTTGCAGAGATAAGTCAGGTGGCTTGGCAGGTTTAGCTTTCTAGGGTTACTTTGGTGAACAAGCAGATCTGCCTGAGAATCACAAGCCACCCCATATAGAGCCTGCATTGAATGTCAACTTAGTTGCTTCATTCAAGGAGCCTTCCTAAGAGAGATCCCAGCTGTTGCTGCTGGCCTTAGCTTGGCCACTATCTTGTCTTAACTTTGACTCTTTTGTTTCTGATTGAAACTTCTGGCATACAATAGCCTATTACTTGTCTACCTTCTTCAGCAACCGCCTCTGCTGATGTCACATAAATGCCGTGTACTTTTCAATAATGAGGAAGATGGGTGCCTCATCAAATTAGGCTTTTGCCCATACTTCTAAGGTTCACTATGTGAGAACTCTAGAAAGTTTCCTATTGATTTTATCTTCTAAAAATCTCTTGAACCTCTCTACTTATCACTTTCTCTCCACGGCTACTATTGACAACTCTCCCCTGCACCATTTTAATAGCCTCTCATATGGTTTGGCTGTACCGGACCCAAATCTCATCTTGAATTATAGTCCCCGTAATCCCCAGGTGTCATGGGAGGGACTTGGTGGGAGGTAATTGAATCATGGGGGCAACTTCCCCCATCCTGTTATTGTGATAGTGAGTGAGTTATTAAAAGATCTGATGGTTTCATAAGCATCTGGCATTTCCTCTGCTTGCTCGAATTCATTCTCTCTCCTGCCATCCTCTGAAGAGGTGCCTTCTGCCATGATTTTAAGTTTTGTGAGCCCTCCCCAGCCATGTGGAATTGTGAGTCAATTAAACCTCCTTTTTTATAAATTACCCAGTCTCACGTATGTCTTCGTAACAGCATGAGAACGGACTAACACTGCTCCTTATCTGGCTTTCTCTCATCCACACCTATTTCCCTCTCTAATTTATCCTCCACGATACAGCCAGAGCAAGTTTTTAAATGCTCATATGGTCTTTCTCCATTTTTTCTTAAAATACCTTAAAAACTTACTTTGGGCTTAACATAAAATCAAAATGTTTAGCACAGTTTCAGATCCAACAAGATCCAGACCTGGCTGAACTCAGGTGACACATCCTCCCTCACCTTCTGTGCCCTGGGCACATTCGCCTTCCTTCAGGTCCTTACAGATGCTGTGCTCCTTCTCATGCCAGGACCATGATACATGCGGTCCTGGTTTGCTGTGTGCCTGGTTGACTCCTACTCATCCTTCACATCACGTCTCAAGGGTTACTTCTTCACAAGGTTCTTCCCAATTTTTCAGCCTCAGTCAGGTCTCTCAAGACTCCCAACTTATTTCCCTCATCATACAGATCCCAATCTGTGATTATAGAGTTGTGTGTGATTATTTCATCAACATCTAATTCCTCCACTATTGTATTATCAGTACCAGTACAGTGCCAGCTGGACCTCGATGAGTATTTGTTGAATGAGTAAATGAATGAGTTTACAATTTCAGAAAACAGAATGTGTTTCCTTAGGAGAAAATCCACACCATGTGGAATGCTTCAAAAGGACGTTCAATTTTGAATGATTTCATAATTCAAATTTTATGAATTATGTTCATAAAATTTTTTTTGTTTGTTACTCCACGAGTAATTTTATGTTAAGTAAAAAAAATTCTGTGGTTGAAAAATCAATAAATTAGTATGATTCGCAATAAGAACAACAAAAATTTAACTTTCCAGTATTGATGAGGTTCTTTTCTGAGTATGTAACTTTAAGCTACTTTCTATTTATTAGTAAAAAGATGATATTTTAATGTGCTTTTCTGCTTATCTAGATTTACAAAATTTAAAAATCTTTGCTCTTCAAGTTTCATTTTTTCCTTTAAGGATTTTCCATCCAAAAGTTTAGTAATGAAGCATATATACAGTTCATGAACATGAACATATTTTAAGACTTTCGGGAAACACTCAAAACAAAAGCTATTTTGAGAATTAGGAAATAGCTTGTCTGAATATTGCCAAGTGAATTTGGAATAACCTTTTTGTGGGATGCAATAAAAAAGAAAGACAAAAACTTCAACATTCTCAGTTAGTTCAAGGTTACAAGGGAATGTGAACAAAAAGTATTTCTCATTCTATTAACACTTGGACACACAGAACATAAAAACAGTGTCTTCTTTCACTTAAAAAAATTTGAAACACACACAAGGAAACTTTGACCTTCTTGCCTTTTAGCTTCTCTGGGAGAGTTCTGCATAGATTTTGACCCCTTTTTCTCCTGTCCAACTTTTTACTGTGTATTTAATGAGCCTTGGATACCTATGCATCCCAATATATCCATAATGAGTTGGCAGTGGGAGAGGAAGAACAGGCCTGCAGATGCTGCTTGTATAATGGACAATGCTGTTGTAATGTCAGGACTTCCCTCTCAGTTGCAAATGGAAGGAGAAGGAAAATGTTTCATTCATGACACATTAAACACAAATACCATTTTTATTTGTTTGTTTGATCATTTTTATTTTTGTAGAGACAGGGTTTCTCTATGTTGCCCAAGCTAATCTTGAACTTCTGTTCTCAAGCGATCTTCCAGCTTCAGCTTCCTAAAGTGCTGGGATCACAACTGTAAGCCACCATGCCCGGCCAAAATACCCTTTTTAAAAATAGATGGGTGCTGGCAGAGTCAGACCAAACAATTGCTCAGGACAACAGCAAATTTTTAGGCAAAGATGATTCCAGCTCTTAAGAATTAGGAGCCTATTTGTCAATTTTGGCTTTTGCTGCCGTTGCTTTTGGTGTTTTAGACATGAAGTCTTTGCCCATGCCTATGTCCTGAATGGTACTACCTAGGTTTTCCTCTAGGATTTTTATGGTATTAGGTCTAACATTTAAGTCTCTAATCCATCTTGAATTAATTTTCGTATAAGGAGTAAGGAAAGGATCCAGTTTCCGCTTTCTACTTATGGCTAGCCAGTTTTCCCAGCACCATTTATTAAATAGGGAATCCTTTCCCCATTTCTTGTTTCTCTCAGGTTTGTCAAAGATCAGATGGCTGTAGATGTGTGGTATTATTTCTGAGGACTCTGTTCTGTTCCATTGGTCTAGATCTCTGTTTTGGTACCAGTACCATGCTGTTTTGGTTACTGTAGCCTTGTAGTATAGTTTGAAGTCAGGTAGCGTGATGCCTCCAGCTTCACTGGCCATCAGAGAAATGCAAATCAAAACCACAATGAGATACCATCTCACACCAGTTAGAATGGCAAACATTCAAAAGTCAGGAAACAACAGGTGCTGGAGAGGATGTGGAGAAATAGGAACACTTTTACACTGTTGGTGGGATTGTAAACTAGTTCAACCATTATGGAAAACAGTATGGCGATTCCTCAAGGATCTAGAACTAGATGTACCATATGACCCAGCCATCCCATTACTGGGTATATACCCAAAGGATTATAAATTATGCTGCTATAAGGACACATGCACACGTATGTTTATTGCAGCACTATTCACAATAGCAAAGACTTGGAATCAACCCAAATGTCCATCAGTGACAGATTGGATTAAGAAAATGTGGCACATATACACCATGGAATACTATGCAGCCATAAAAAAGGATGAGTTTGTGTCCTTTGTAGGGACATGGATGCAGCTGGAAACCATCATTCTTAGCAAACTATCACAGGAACAGAAAACCAAACACCGCATGTTCTCACTCGTAGGTGGGAACTGAACAATGAGATCACTTGGACTCGGGAAGGGGAACATCACACACTGGGGCCTATCATGGGGAGGGGGGAGGGGGGAGGGATTGCATTGGGAGTTATACCTGATGTAAATGACGAGTTGATGGGTGCAGCACACCAACATGGCACAAGTATACATATGTAGCAAACCTGCACATTGTGCACATGTACCCTACAACTTGAAGTTTAATAATAATAAATTTAAAAAAAAATAAAATAAAATAAAATAAAATTAAATTAAAAAAAAAAAAAGAATTAGGAGCCTTATTCTGAACATCTATATCTTAATCAAATGTTTTACTCCATAATTAAAAGTCGGAGCCTCAAGTACTATTTTGTTCCTATGCAATCTGCTAACTAATGTAAAAGTGTTATAAGGACTTTAAATAAGTAGGTAAAATAAATTACAGATTTAAAATAAAATAAAAATGTGTTTCAGGAGTGATTGCAGAGAGAAAGAACGTTACACAATATGCACCCCAGACCCAAAGGGAATTTAGAGTTTAAACCAAACATAGTGTGACTGGCGCCCCTACTGGACAAGTGAGGCTCTGTACACGCAGCCTGTTGGGCCTGGGCAATACCTATCTACCTGGAGAAGCACACTTGGACACAAGAAAGGGAACATCACACACCGGGGCCTGTTGTGGGGTGGGGGAAGCGGGGAGAGATAGCATCAGGAGATATACCTAACGTAAATGACGAGTTGATGGGTGCAGCACACCAACATGGCACATGTATACATATGTAACAAACCTGCATGTTGTGCACATGTACCCTAGAACATAAAGTATTAAAAAAAAAAAAATTATCGCATGCCAGTGGTGTGGGTCTGAAGTCATAGCTACCCCGGAGGCTGAGGCGGAAGGGTAGCTTGAGCCTGGGAGATGTAGGTTGAAGTGAGCCGAGATTCCCCCACTGTGCTCTGGCCAGGGTGACAGAGTGACACTGTCTCAAAAAAAAAAAAAAAAAAAAAAAAATGCCAGGACCTGGGCCCTAGAGTCAAGGTATTTCCTAGAACCACAGTGCCAGCATGGTGCAGTAGAACAGCACAGTTGCAGAGGGGAGAACTGAGAGTGAAGAAGAAATCCAAAAATTGTTGCTATGTACTGGATTAAAAGGAATTATCCCGTGAAAGCAAAGACTCCCAGCTTGTGTCTGTCTTGGAGCCGACTGGACAGTCTGCCTCTTCTTTGCCTAATGCTTCCCTTTTATAGCATTTCGGTAAACTTCCTCCTGTAAAAATACATCTCAGTTTTTAGAAAAGAACCTTACAGCAAATAATCCAGCTCATTCATTATGACCTAAGCACAGACATGAGGAAAATGCGTTTATTCAATATGGTGCCAAATATTATTAAATGTATTTGTATTAGTCCATTTTCACACTGCTGTAAAGAACGTCCGTGACACTGAGTAATTTATAAAGGAAAGAGTTTCATTGACTCACAGTTCCACATGGCTGGAGAGGCCTCAGGAAACGTACAATCATGGCAAAAGGGGCAGCCAGCAACTTCTTCGCAAGTCCGCAGGAGAGAGAGAGAGAAAAGCCCAGGGGAAACTGCCATTTATAAAACCACCAGATCTCTTGATAACTCACTCACTATCATGAAGACAGCGTGGGGGAAACAGCTCCCATGATCTAATCACCTCCTACCACATGGGGATGATGAGGATTACAACTCGAGATGAGATCTGGGTGGGGCACAGCCTAAACCACGTCAGTATTAAATATGCTACTGAATAGAAATAAATAGATTTATTTAGCATACTATTAAATGTGTAAGTCAATACATTTATTCCATGCACTATTAGTTTTATAAATCGAAAAATATACTAAAGCAAGAGGCTGAAAGAAAGCTAAGTAATTTTTTAGAAAATCTGATGACATTTTACTTATAATTCACAAAGTATGAACACTGTGTACATCAACAGAAGCAAGCTGTGATAGGACAGAGTTAATAAAAACCCAATGATAATCTCAAATTGCCCAAAAAACTATAGCAACTCATCAAAAATAGAGTATCTTCCACAATTTTAGCCTTTTTGGAAGTAGCAGTAGGTTAACCTCTTTCAACTGATGAGAAAATCATAGCCCAGCCTCCTGGGATCACAACTACTTAAGCAGCAAAACAAGGAATAGAACTCCAGTCATGTTAAGGCACCAAAAATCAAGATCTTTACTCAACATACAGTCTCCATCCTGTGAGTTTGCTCCCAGAAATCTCATTTTTCTAAAATCTTTCCCATCTTTGAAAGTGGTCATTATATCAGCTACTTTTTCAGACTTTTGTAGTACATAGCATACATCTGTTTCTACTTTAATTATGTATTAGTATTTTAATGATTGAATAATTAATTTTCATGTAAAATAAGTAAGTTAAAATCTGTACTGGTTAAAATAAACTAAACTTATGTAATCAATAGACCTGGACATTTTAGTGAGTTAAAAGCAATAGCAGTTTATTTCTCACATATGTAGCAGCAGAGGGCTGGTATTCATACTAGTGGGCCTCTCTCCACAACCTACCGTGTGGCTCTCCTATCTTCTAGTGATGCACCATCATCTGTATCCAGTGGGCAGAAACTGGAGAAGAGCATGGAAAACCACACAGGTGCACTTATAAAAAGCCTCAGCCAGCCCAGATCTGACACAAGTCACTTTCACCCAAAAGCCAAGGAAGAAGTCTTAGCGTTTGCCTGGCAATATTCCCTTCGCTAAAGCAGAGAAGAGACTGGACTCAGGCAGACAGCTGACGACCACAGCCATTCTCTCAAATCCAGTACATAAGGCTTATGTCTTAGTCAATAAGGTAAAAAGAAAATTAATAAGGTAAAAAGTCAAATCTCAGAAAAATGCTGAGGTTTTTCCCTTGTACTTACTGAATCCACCCATTATTTATTAAAAGCTTGTGCTGAATGCCATAATAAATCCCTGACTTCACACAACTTATATAAATTAGCAAAGAATATAAGACTGTACAATTAAAGTTGATTGTTTAAATCAAAAGCATACTCAAATTGAAATGAACTTTCAGTATCACCCAAAGCATAAAATTACTACTTAAAAAAAAAGTAGTCAATAATACACATTCCCTGAGCACATGATTTGCACAAGACAATGTGTTCTGCAATGCTCTGAGTACACACAAGTACAGTATTTGCATCCTAATAGTTTCTCTCTAATTGTGGAACTAATCATTGAAGGCAGTCTACGATTTCTTTTTCAATTTTAAAATCGGCAATGCTGCTGCCACACATCTGAGCTAAGGTTATTTCCTTGTTATATGTAATCCTGCTCTCTTTTCACTTTTTGCTTCTGTTTTTGATTATTTTTATTTATAGAGTTCCCCTGTCCTGAACACACTACTTCTTCATCAAATATATCAGGTATATATATAATTCAGTCTTTGTCCCTTCTATCACCACATCTTGTAGACAAAGCAAGAGATGCCACAGTCTTGGTCTAATTACTGCTTAGCCAAATGAGTACATGCTGAGCCGTGTAAGCCCAAATCAACAGGCCACCCACCAAGAGAGTAAAAAGAAGACCCTGAGTCCTCCCACAGAGACCTGGAAGAGTTTTTGATGGAAACAGGAGATAATTGTGTTTTGCCATTGGCAAATGCATGTAGTACCTAGCACAGCAACACATATGCTTTAGTGTTTAATATATATTACTGAAAGTGTGATTGTGATAATGAAAAGAAAAATAGTGGTTTGACAGACATATAGCCCAGTGTCTTCCTCCAAACTTTCTCCCCACATTTCTGAAGGAGCAATTCTAGGAAGAAACTAGTGGAGAAAAAATATATGGTCATTTACATTAGGCCACTTATATTTGACTGAGGCTTTTCAAACTAAGATTCAAGACACATTTAAATTAAAAGGTTGTGAGCCTCTAACTGGATTTCAAAATATTTAAAAATGTATACCTTTTTTCTACTAGCTTGTAATGCTCTAGGCAGTTTTTCACTTCACAGAATTCCTAGTTTGTTTTTAATGTTACATTTTGCCAATTGGAAGCAAGTAAAAACTTGCGGATGTGCTACAGATAAGTAAGTCTCAAATGTGAGCTGATAAAGAATATCAGAATCTCTGCAGAGATAATGGAGCTAGGAATGTGTAGTTTGGAAAAACTCCCCAAAATGATTCTACAACTCCCCCACCCTCATCCTCATGTAGAACTACTGTTTGAGCTGTTACTTCATAATGAGATCAAACTGCTGTCAGATGTGGAACACCAAGACAAATGGCTAGAAATCTTGTACATGAGAACAGTGGCCCACCCAAAGTTTGTCTTTCTCTAGGAAGTTATAGAGAAATGAGGAGGTATCAGAAGATCAGTCAATAAAAGAAAAATTTATTTAAAAGACATATGGGTGGGATGAGAACGAATGATTCTTACTTTATCTGTAGAAACTGAATTTTGCTGCAACTAAGAGAGACCTGGATAATAGTGATTTACACAAACAAGATTTTGTTCTGTCAAGAAAACTAATATTCAGCAGTCCAGCCTGATGCAGTGGCTTCATGAGCTCTGCAGCAACCCAGACACCTTCCAGGTCTTCTTTGCCAATTTTAGTGCTGGTAACTCCTTCATCTCATCATCCAACATGGCTGCCAGAGCTCCAGACATCACGTGTATATCTGAGTTCCAGGAAACTAGACAGAGGGAGAAAAGAAGGGCATACATGCTCACTTTAAAGAAGACTTCTAAGAAGAACCACCTAAAATTCCCCAACCTACTCCCAAAGCTCACTGGGCTGCTTTCAAGCCTGGAAAATGCAGTCTTTAAGCTGCAAAATGCTATGACAAAATCAGGTATTTATATTAAAGAAAGGAGAAGGATAATTGGGAGATAACAGCTTCTGCCTTAGAGACCTTTAACAACCTCAGAATCAGTCATAAAATTAAATTTATATAACATATATGTAAATTAGAAATACATATGAATTTGCATTCATTGGAAATCATTTGGAAAAATACTAATCCAAAATTTGGGGTTGTATGAGATTTATATCAATCAAATGTCAGTGTAAAAGACTGACATAAAATCAGTCAGGTTAGGATCAATAACCTTATCTTCTCCTTAGCCATAAGTCTCATTCTTAATCTCAGACTTTAAATTGTTTGTAATTAATTTTTCATATAAATTCAATGATTACCATCAAGTTTTTCTAAGCATCCAAAATTGGCCTGCAGCACTGATGCTTCAAAGTTAACTTATATTTCTATGATTTCACAAATATAAAACAGGACTTTCTCCATTGTTTAAGATAAACAATACATTCACCTTTTTGAATAATTAGGTATCTCCTATCTGATTTTCACAACATAATAATTAGTGACTGCCCAACACTAAACAATATCTTAAGAATATAAATAGTTCAATAGATGATGGTAGGAAGAGTGATATTAAAGATAATTTATAAAGGTAGCATGAAGCCAAATATTAAACAAATAAATAACCAATTTTTAACTGTCTAATATATTTAGGGACTTTAATGAGTGATTAGGTCATCTTTGATATAAACACATCTTAATTATTGAAATAATACTCAACAAACTCCTTCCTTATTCAATTTGGCTTTGTCCATTTTCATTAGATTTGAAATCCGTATGGATGGAACTCACAAGAAATATGAGTTTAATTGAGGAATTTCAATGAAAGAAAAAAAAATGAATTAAATAGAACAACTTCAGAGTAAAAGACTTCCAGGATCTTGTCCTACACCCTACTCATTTCCATTGACATACCCTAGTCTTTGCCATTACCAATTGCAGCCTTTCTAGAATCTCAACTTTAAGCAGCCCATTCTCTGACTAACAGCTTCTGTTTTTGCAATGTATTCCTTCTACTTCTCCAACTTCACCAATCCATTTACAGTACCGTCTTCTCACTGTCTCTCAGTGCCCCCATTTCCTCACATCTTTCCTTACCCACCTAAAATTCCGTGGTTGTTAACTGTAATTGCTCCCCTGAATATACCCCCAAACACTTCATCCTCTTTTGCCTTGCTGAATTTGCTAGGAAAACCTCCAACCATGGTTATATGCATCTTTCTATCACTCCACACCTACATTACATCCAACTGAACATAGATGGAGAATAACACACAACTATGTCAAATCTTTAGCAGCCCCTTCCCCATCCTCACACTCAGTGGATGACCTGGCTTCCATTTTTAATGAGAATAACAGAGGCAACCAGAAGTTCTACAAGCTCTCACCCCACACCCATCTATATCCACATACTTTCCTTCCCGTCCTCTTCCTGTAAATGGACTGTATGTGGTCCTTCATCTCCATTTGTGTACCACATCCCATCTCTTCTGGCCTATTAAATGACATGTCTCCAGCAATTTTCCCTCTTGGATCATTTCATTAGCAAATCAGTAAGTTTTCACTTTACCTATCTCACCAAAAAAAAAAAAAAAAAAAAAAAAAGCAAAACACAAACACCTTTTTGCCCCATTTCCTTCCTTAGTACATTAGTCTGTTTTCATGCTGTTGATAAAGACATACCAGAGACTAGGAAGAAAAAGAGATTTTAATGGAGTTACATCTCCACATGGCTAGGGAGGCCTCACTATCATGTCAGAAGGCAAAGAGGTGCAAGTCACGTCTTACATGGATGGCGGCAGACAAAGAGAGAGCTTGTGCAGAGAAACTCCCATTTTTAAAACCATCAGATCTCATGAGACCCATTCACTATCACAAGAACAGCACAGGAAAGACCTGTCCCCATGATTCAATCACCTCCCACTGGGTCCTTCCCACTGGGTGCCTCCCACAACACATGGGAACTATGGGAGCTACAAGATGAGATTTGAGTGGGGACACAGAGTCAGACCATATCACCCAGCTATCACTTTCTTCTCCATATTACAGGAAAGCTCCTTGGAAGTGTTATCTATATTTGCTGTCTCACTCTTTTCCTACCATTCCCTCTTGAACCCATTTCATTCAGGCTTTCCTACAGACTACTTTGTCTAAGCTGTTCCTGTCATGGTCATTGGTGACCTCCTCATTGCTGCATCACAAAGTCAATTCTCAGTCTTAACCTCACTTGATGTATCAGTACCATATGACAAGCTGATCATTCTTGAGATACTTTCTTCACTTTGCTTAAAGGATAATATGCTCTCCTAGTCTTCCTCCTCTTTTACTGCTGCTCCTTCTCAGTCTCATTTATTCATTGTTGGAATACTCCCAAGCCCAGTTCCTGGGCTTCTTATACATCTACACACTCCCTTGGTAATTTTGTTCAGTCTCAGGCTGATGACTCTCAAATGTAGATCCTTACCCACAACCTCTTCCTTGAACTCCAGCTCTTTATAGACAACCAGCTACTTGACAGGTCCACTTGGATGTCTCATAGGCATCTCAAATCTCACTTACCTAAACTGAGACTCCTGGTCTCTCCATATACATCCAACACCTGCTCTTCCAGCAGACATCTCCATCTCAGTTAATGCCCACCCTATCTGTATTGGTCAGGCTCAGCTGGGTTCTGCTGCAGCAATAAATGAACTGAACACTGTACCAGTTTCCCAAAGCAAAAGTTTATTTCTTGCTGCCTGTCTCCTGTAGTTGCCATCCACATCAGCTTTATTCCAGGAGCCAGATTGACAGAGCAACTTTTATCTGGAAAATTGCTGGGTTTGTGGCAAGAGGAAAAATGACACATGAACCAAGTGCTGGCTCTTAAAGCTTCTGACCACTTCCATTGGTCAAGCAAGTCAAATGGCTTCTCATTTTCCACAGGGCAGAGGTGTATTGTCCCCTCACAGGAAGGGAGCCTACATGGAGTAAAACTAAAATATTTGGTAAACAGTAAAACAATCTACCACACTGGTCCCCCAGTTGCTCTGGCTAAAACTCTTGACTCCTCTCTTGTTCTCAAATCAAATCCATCAATAGATCTACCACTCTAGGTTCGAGTGCCCTGGTCCAGACACCATGTACAGGTTTCTATCCTGTCTTCCTGTTTCTACCCTTTCTCCACTAGCCTATTCTCCAGATAGTGGGCAAAAGTGAACATTTTATTTATTTTAATTATTAAAATTTTAGTTTAATAAATTATCTTCTTTTGGAATTCTGCAACATTATTTGGTAATTTTTTTCAACTTTTATTTTAGAATCAGGGATATATGTGCAGGTCTAATCATACCTTTGTTATAAAGGTATGATCTGAGATTTGGAGTACAAATGAATCCGTCACCCAGGTACTGAGCATAGTAGACAATAGGTGGTTTTTCACTCCTTGCCCCTCTTCTTCTCTCTTCCCACTTGTATTCCCCAGTATCTATTGTTCCCATCTTTAAGTCCACGAGTACCCAATATTTAGTTCCCACTTATAAGTGAGAACATGTAGTATTTGATTTTCTGTTTCTGTGTTAGTTTGCTTAGGATAATGGTTTCCAACTGCATCCATGTGGCCACAAAGGATATAATTTAATTCTTTGTGGCTGCATAGTATTCCATGTTGTACATGTACCACATTTTCTTTATTCAATCCGCCATTGATGGGCACCTGGGTTGATTCCATGTCTTTTCTATTGTGAATAGTGCTGCAATGAACATATGTATGTTTTTGGTAGAACCTGTGGGTATATATACAGTAATCAGATTGCTGGGTCCAATAGTAGTTCTTAGCTCTTTGAGAAATCTCCAAACTTCTCTCCACAGTGACTGAACTCATTTACATTCCCACCAACAGTGTATAAGCAAGTGTCAAAAGTGATCATTTTAAAACACAAGTCAGATTCTGTTATGCTTCTGCTCAAAAGTCTCAAATGGCTCCCTCTCTCACTCAGGGTAAAAGCCAACATGTCTCCAACAACCTTGCAAATTCTGACATGATCCTTTCATCCATCACCTCCCTGACTCCATTGCTGCTTTTTCATCTCCAGTTCGCTCTCTTCCAGCTATGCGGACTGCTCTGTTGTCCTCGAACAGACCAAGCACATTCCAGCCTCAGGACATTCACACTTGTAGTTTCCCCTTCCTGGAATGTACTTCTCCCAGAATTCCACACAGCTTACTCTCCAATCCTCTTCAGGTATTTGCTCAGATGCCACTTTTTCAGTTAGTCTTTACCTGTCAATCAATTTAAAATTTTACCCCCATCCCTCACCCTGAAACTCCCCCTTCTCTTCCTTTCTTGTTTCCATAGCACTCATCCCTATGCAATTTTCTGGTGTATTTTCACTTATTGTCTCTCTGTTCCACTAGAACATAAACTCCTTGACTGTATGGATTTCTGTCCATTTTATTCATTATTGTAGCCCTAACATACTTTATCTGGATCAATTGACAATAAACATTTATTTAATGAATAAATTCGTGAATGATTCAAACTATAGAAAGCTTTGAGGAACTCAAACATAGAAAGATGTAACTTAAAGAAACAGAAGAAAATACAGTAAATATTAATAAATATTGTGCATTCACACAAACCAAGAAGCTTGCTGGGTTATCTGTCCCAAACTGGAGAAAATGAAAAGAATCTGAGTGGGGAAATAACACTAAGAAAAAGCACTAAAAGTGTTATTTCTAAAATTATAATATTAATGACCAAGACAAAACTCTAAAGTTCCCTATTTCATTTATTATAGAATGCTTAATTTAAATTCCAATTTGAAAGTATATATATTTTAACTATTTATCTCTTGCCAAAAGTCTACTACTTTTCTTGCCAAAGCAAGAAAGTAGTAGACTATCTCATAAATAGCTGTGCCACTCTAGGTGGTAAATCAAAATTTACTTTACTTCTGATTCCAGACTAAAAGGAAAGCCTTTTGGCTAGATTAATTATCTGCATCCTAGGCTGGTATTGTCTTAGTGCAGGATTTCTCAACCTCAGCACTATTCACATTTGTGAGCTAAGTAATCCTTGTAGGAGGATACTGTTCGCATTATAGAATGTTGAACAACATACCTGGCCTCTACCCACTAGATGCCAGTAGCACTTCCCTAGTTGTGACAATAAAAAATGTTTACAAACATTACCAAATATCTATGGGGTGGAGGAGGGAAAGGGACATCATCTTCTTTTCAGAACCACTACCCCAGAGTATGACAATGCCCATCAAGTCAGCACTCCCATATGGTTTCAAGTCATGACCCATAAAATGCTCTGTGGGATTATTAGAAATTATTGCACCAAACTAGGCAAGCAGATTCTAGAAGTATGATGTGGGGAAACAATGAAAAGGCTCCCTTTCAAATAAATCACTCCTGATTTTTTTTCCTTAAAATTACTTTGTCTTAGAAGTATAGAAAGATGTTGCCTGGAAGGCATACCTTATTATTAAGGCCCATTGGCCATTAATGCTTTAACGATGGTCTAGGAACAGAGCTCAAAACCAAGAGGAAAGACGAAAGAAGCTTTAACAGAGAAAATGAAAGAAAATTCTAGAACATGAAATGGAGTCTCTACAGTAGGTAATCTTATTTAAGGAAATACATGAGGTTTCTGACTTCATGGTAAGAAGGAGAGGATTACTTTCTGCAGGAAAATTCTGCGTGTCAACAATGTATTTAGAAATGGCTCTGCTAGTAACCTCCACTGAAGAAAAAATAAAACTGAAATGATCAATTAAAACTAATACGATAGCTTTTAATCAATATTAAATAACTAATTTTATTATTTTTATAGTCTGTACTAACATTTCAAGTTTAAATGAATTGAAAATGAAATTACTCAAAACTGATAGGAACTCTGACATAAGTACATTAGTCAAATCTGAAATACTTTTGAAATCTTTTAAATGAACTCATCAAGTATTAAAACTTTTAAAAAATATCTTCTTAAGCCTTTTATGTCTAAAAAACTTTTGTTTTCCTTTTCTAGCAACTGTTACATTTTCAAACTTAATGTTAAAAAAGGAAATGAGTAAAATAACTGATTATGCCAGAGAGGAGCCCTTACTCTGAGCAGAACAACCAGCAATACTGGCTCAATTCTTCTTCTGGAAACCACAAATAAGAGTTATTAGATATTTAAAGCATTTGAAGATTTTAAATGAATCAACTTTTAACTCTTTATAAAGAAAGTATATTATCAACGTCAGAGAAATGCAAATTAAAACCACAATGAGATACCACCTCATACCGGCAAGAATGACACTTATTAAAAAGACAAAAAATAACAGATGCTGGTGAGGATGCGGAGAAAAAGGAACCGTTACACACTATTGATGGGAATGTTAGTTAGTACAACCTCTATGGAAAAACAGTATGGAGGTTTCTCAAACAACTCAAATAGAACTACCATTCAATCCAGCAATCCCACTACCGGGTATCTATCCAAATGGAAAGAAATAATATATCAAAAAGATACCTGCACTTGTATATCTATTGCAGCACCATTCACAATAAGAAAGATAGGGAATCAATCTAAGTGTCCATCAATGGAAGAATGGATAAAGGAAATGTGGAATATATATGCAATGGAATACTATTCAGCCATTTAAGAAAGAATGAAATCATGTCCTCTGCAACAACATGGATGGAAATGAAGGTCATTATCTTAAGCTAAACACTCCAGGAGCAGAAAGACAAATATCTCATGTTCTCACTCATAAGTTGGTGCTAAAAACAAACAAAAAAATGTCTTAACATGGACGTAGAGAGTAGAATGATAGATAATAGACACTTGGAAGGGTGAAGGGGTGTGAGGGAGAAGGATGATTTGGAATTAGTTAATAGGTACAATGTACGTTATTTGGGTGATGAATACCCTAAAAGCCCTAACTTGACCGCTACACAATCTATGCATGTAACAAAATTGCATGTGTAGCCCATACATTTGTACAAATTACAAGAAAAAATAAAATATGCTATCAAATTACTGACTCTGTATTTCTTTCTCTCCAATGAAGACATTCTAGCATTGAAATATGTATGGTTCCTGTAATTTAAATCCATTTTTCAATTCTACATTGTAACTGGAAGAACTAGTGTAAATAAATCTAAATGCACACATCATTAGAAACTTCATTCCAGTTTCCAGAGTAATTTAAATCTTCTCAACTCCACCTGACTTTGTACTAGAGCTATATTCAAGGAGCAGAATTGATTTGCTTCATTTTTCTATCCTCATCCTGAAAAAATACACAAATTAATTACAACAAGACCAAAAGTAAAAAGTTAATGACATTTTTTAAAATTTCATATACCTTTGAGTCCACAAATTGGATAACTGTTCTCTAAAATTAAATACTAGTCACAATTATATGTACTTTAAAGTACTCTTAGACTAACATCTAAATATAAATTAATAAACCAAAAGAATATTTGCCTTCATCTGTTTTAAAAACTCTTAAAATAAGCTTTTGTTTGAGAGCCCACCACCACGCCCAGTTTTTTGTATTTTGAGTAGAGACAGGTTTCACTGTGTTAGCCAGGATGGTCTCGATCTCCTGACCTCGTGATCCACCCTCCTCGGCCTCTCAAAGTGCTGGGATTACAGGTGTGAGCCACTGCACCTGGCCCAAAGCTGATTTTTTAAGAAATTGTGTTAAGAAATAGAGCAAAAACAAACACGCAGCGGTTTCCTATGAAATGGCTTACAATGTGCATATTCTTGAGTGATTTTAAAAGTCTCAGCTTTTATTTAGTTGTATTTCCAACTGTTTAGTTAATATTTATTGACTTGTGCATAACTCTCAGGAATAGGAATGTATCTGTGAGTGGAGAGAAGTTTCCTGGTGCACTCAAATGAACTGTTTACTTCCTTTGCTAACTCTCATGTCTGGTTGGGGATCTAGAAGTTTCTAAGGCCCAAAACAGTCACCTGGAATACTGTGCCCAGGGGAATGGGTTACATTGTTTGGGTATGTGTCCTATTTGAATCATAGAAAGAGCTTTCTTTGTTTTATTTTAGTTGGTACTAGCCAGTTCTATTGCTTGTCGCTAGCATTAAAAACTAAGAGCCCTGAAAAAGGTACACAACATTCCATAAGAGATGAAAAATGAATGAGACCCGCCATGAGATGCGTGACACAATGCAAATACAAGTTAAGAGGATGCTGTGACCAGCTGAATACCAGAGACAGTAAGGCAAAGGTAGTTTTGGTTGCATGGTGACAAAATATTTAAACTCAAAATACTTTAATCTGAATTAGCAATACGCACATCCTTGCCAAGCAAAAGCAAAGCATAAAACAAAAATAAACTTGTGCTGTGTTTCCTATCTCAGATAATATTACAAACTCAAGCCACTTTATCCCCAATTTCTAGCTCCCTAGACCTTCACAGCCATTAGTCACCGTGTCTTGTCTATCATACCTCAAAATGTTTATCAAGTAAATACTTTCCTCTCCATTTTCATCATCATTGCCTTGTTTTCAGCTTTATCCTTTTTCCAGTCACATATCATGACAGTCTCCACCACGCAACCTACACTCCTGCTTCAACAGACTATTTGCATGTACCAGAAACACCAAGTATTCTCTGGCTGCTCTTTGAGTTGATGCTGTGTTACCTCTGTTCATCCTTCAAGATCACCCACACCCCTTACTTCTAGAAGAATCAGCCCTTGTCTCTTTAGCATCCTCCTGATCCTATATTCTCATAGTATTACCATGTGCATTACAATTACAAGATAATAACTTCTATCTCTTCTAATACAAAATGACTTCTATTAAGGGCAGGACTTGTCTTATGCGACTTTTTATATCTAGCCCCTTTAACAAGGTTCAGCACCTGATTTTTAAAAATCAGTAATTCATTTAGTTAAATAATCAACTGACCACAGAACAACTGATTAACCAATAAAGCACTTAAAATTAGCAATTTGAGGTAAATCTATTCATTGATAACTTACATAGGATTTAGTTTGGTTTCAATGCTTTTCACAAGCTTTATCCATACTTTACAATGCTCTCATAGGTATCAATTCATGTTAGAAGAAATCAAGGAAGAAATTGCAGTAAAATCTTCATTCTTATCAGATGTGCTTGATAAACCACCACTTTCCTCATCTTAAACAGCAGGTAGTTCCTGGGGTTATGGACCTTACACCATCTCAGCATTCAAATGAGTGTTATTACCAAAACAAATAAATAAATAATTTAAAAAACCTTCACACAACATTTGGACAATGTCAGAAAGAAAAATTGATACTAACAAAACTTAATAAATTCACTTCCTAAATGTTGAACCTGCTCTTAATTTTATATTAACTTTTATTTCACCAAATAGAACGGTTTTTCATATGCCATGTACATTTATATTTTCATCAAGAATAAGAAGCATCATTTGGCTAGAACTGTAATTATGTTTTCTTTTCCTCAACATGATAAAAGTGTTGAAGTAGTTTTCCTAAGTGCTGTATAAAACGGGTTAAGAAACCAGTTTTCCACCCCCTTTAGACTTTAAACAATGAGTAGCCAATATGAAGTTCCAAATATGTACAAAAATTATTTAAGAATTTACAGAGTAAACAGACAACCTACAGAATGAGAGAAAATTTTTGCAGACTATGCATCTGACAAAGGTCTAATATCCAGCATCTATAAGGAACTTAAACAAATTTACAAGAGGTAATAAACAGCCTCATTAAAAAGTGGGCAAAGGACATGAACAGACGCTTCTCAAAAAAAGACACATGTGGCCAACAATCATATGAAACAAAAGCTCATCATCGCTGATCATTAGAGAAATTCAAATCAAAACCACAATGAGATACCATCTAACACCAGTCAGAATGGCTACTATCAAAATATAACAGATATCAAAAAATAACAGATGCTGGAAAGGTTGTAGAGAAAAAGCAATGCTTATATACTTTTAGTGGGAGTGTAAATTAATTCAATCATTGTGGAAGATGGCATGGTGATTTCTCAAAGACTTAAAGTTAGAAAGATCGTTCAACCCAGCAATCTCTCTCTATATATATACACAAAGGAATATAAATATACACAAAGGATGTATATATACACAAAGGAATATAAACCTTTCTATTATAAAGACACATGCACGCCTATGTTCATTGCAGCACTAGTCACAGTAGCAGAGACATGGAGTGAACCTAAATGCCCATCAATGATAGACTGGATAAAGAAAATGTGGTGCTTCTACACCATGGAATACTATGCAGCCATAAAAAAAATGAGATCATGTCCTTTGAAGGAACATGGATGGAGCTGGAAGCCACTATCCTTAACAAACTATCTCAGGAACAGAAAAGCAAACACCATATATTCTCACTTTTAAGTGGAAGCTAAATGATGAGAACACATGGACACATAGAGGGGAACAACACACACCGGGGCCTATCAAGGGTGAAGGGTGGGAGGAGTGAGAGGATCAGGAAAAATAACTAATGGGAACTAGGCTTAATACCCGGGTGATGAAATAACCTGTACAACGAACCTCCATGACACGTGTTTACCTATGTAACAAGCCTGCACATGTACCCCTGAACTTAAAAAAAAAAATTATAATGTCTGCAAATAATAGTAATATTTAACATTTAATACTATTTTATTATGAATGTCCTTTAGTTAATTATTTTTGGCCTCATTTTACAAATGAGGAAAATTAAGGAAAATAAAAGCTAAATAATGTGGGCACTATTACACAACCAGAAGGTGGCAGAGCCTGGATTGAAACGAAGCTATGAGTTCCAGAGTCCATGCACCTAATTGCAAAGTTTTGTACGGTAAGGGTGGGAAAGGGTAAGAAAGACAGGGGAAGAGATGCCACCAAGCAGCTTAACCAAATTGTATTATTCAGTAACAACATGTGTTCTCTTTCAGTGTTTGTGTGTGTGTGTGTGTGTGTGTGTGTGTGTATAAAAATACACACACACATTTATTTTACTCTGAACTATCTAGGATCTTTTTTCTAGAAAGGAGAAATATACAAATATGCAAAATGTACGAATACATTTTGAAGAGGAAAACAGTTTTAAAAGACTTTTAAGTATTCTAGAAATCTTAGAAATGACAAGTTTAGATATCATGAGATTAAAGAGAAATAACCATGATTTTTTTTTAATGATCCTGGGAATGAAAGAGGTGGGTCTTCAATACACTAACATTTAAATTCTCAGCTTCAAGATAAATTGAGTTTTCATTCATGCTCTGAACCCTCTTCCCTTACAATGAAGCCTCGGCATCCCTTTGCTTCTTCTGTGCCCTCGAGTGAGAACTGAGTTATGGCTGGCTGTCTCAGGAAGAAAATAACTATTACAAGACATGAGATGGGCTGGGGTGGGGGAGGGCTAAGGAAAGGCCTGCCATTTAGCTTGTAAAGTGCAGCAGCTGTGGCCTGTTTTCACTAATATCTGACATGTTTCTTTGGCCACTTGCCAAATTGAGCTGTACCCAACACTTCTCCCATCCTTCCTGTGCCTCCAGGATCCTTTGTAAATGCTACTTGAGACTCCAGTCTACACCAAATCAATCCCCTTGGTTCCTTCCTCCCCTTAATGCACAGGCATCCCACCCTAATTAATTAACCCAACACCAGCTTCATCCAGGACCTTCCCACACTTTGCCCCTTCACGCAGCCCAGAAACATCAGCACATTCCTGACTTCATCACTTGTCAACTCCCTTTCTGTTAAAGACCAGTGTCCCCTTTCCCTGACCTGGCCTCTGATTTGATCTCACTTTAAAGTATCCCACTTTAAGAGACAGTAACAAATGCTGCCTTTTTCCTGTTTGGTTTGTTTATTCATGCTTACCCAGTCTATTATAATTAAAGACCAAGGGAATTCTAAGAGTCCAGGAAGATGGTTTATACATTTGATATGTGGATAAATCTAATACTGGATTTGTAACAAAGTTCACTTCACCTATTGCTAACTGTGTGAACTTGAGTGAGTTTCCTAAGCTCTTGTCATTCATTCAAATACTTATTGAGTGCCTGTTACTATGCTATATTCTATTGTAAATGCTGATGCTGCAATTTAAACAAGGAAGCAAAATTACCCGCCCTCTGTGATGTTTATATCTTCAAGAGGAAGAATAACTGTTAATAAATAGATGGATTTAAAAACACAGACATTTAAGAAAAAATATAAGGAATGAGAGAAGGATAGGGAATGTCAAGATTAGGAGTAGAAAGGAAGGTAGCAACTTGGAATAGAGTAGTCCCTAACTTCCTGATGTGATGCTTCACCAGGCCTGAGGTCACGTGGATAGCTGAGAAAAAAGCATTCCCAAAAGAGGAAACAGCAAGTGCAAAGGCCCTGAGACAGAAGAGTGTTGCCTGGCATGGTGAGCAAAGAGACAGCTATGGCTGGCAGAGAACAAGAAAGCAGTAGCAGGTGATGTCGGAGTAACAGGGAACTAGAACTCAGAGGGCCTTGTACGTGATAATAGAGAATGTGGATTTTACTTTGATAGAAATGGGAAATCACTAAAGGATACTGAATAAGAGTAACATGATTTGATTTACCTCTAAAGAATCTCAACTAACTCCTCTGTAAAATAGGGTAAAATGTATAATAAATAGAGTGGCGAAGACCAGTCTGCCTGCTCAAATCTCAGTGCCACCACTTACTACCAGTGTGACCTTAAGCTAATTATTTAACCTTCCTAAGCCTTGATTTTCTTATTTTTTCCTTTTTTTTCTTTTTTACAGAGGTAATCAAAAGTGTTCTCATTTTTAAGGTGGAATTGATAGCAGTTCCCATTTTGTAAGGTTAAGAAAAAATAAATGCACTGAAGTGTTTAGTGCAGTGGATACCACACAGAAAGCCTGAGACACGCTGGTATCATCCAGCTGGAGAGAATCAAGTCCTATAATGTACGTGCGGTATTTGCTTGTGTTGCCCAGCATAGTGGCATAGTGAGCACTTACATGTCATCTACTATTAGCTACTAGCATTACCAACTACTAACCCACTGGCTGTTTTAAAGTAACTTTGTACATTTAAAAATTTTATAATATACCACCTTAAAAGAATCAGAATAGCAAAATTTCACAGATAATGTTTAAATGTCTCTGAACCTTCTTATTCAAAGTACTCTGCAAAGCACTAGAAAGCCATAGGTACTTGGGTAAAAAAGAGAGTGCACACGCATACGTCTCTCTCTTTCCCTTTTGTTTTATCAAATATATAAAATAAAAGTTATATATACATAATTATCTATATAGTAAACATATATGTCTTTATGTATATATCTTCCCCTTTAAAAATTATCAATATATGTAGAGAGAGAATTTTATAGATAATTTTTAAAGCAGGAGAAATTATCTATATATAGATAATATTTTAAAGAAGGGGAAAGAGTTAGTTAAGACAAGTTTCTGTGTGTTGCTGACCCCTGTTGGGTGGAAAAATTAAAATTGGTCTTCTGAAAGAAAGAAAAGTGAATTCTCAACTCCCTGGTCATGATCCTGACCTGGAACCTACTCTCATCCATTTCATTGATTCCATGCCTATGGCCATCAATGGAGATATTGGAGGCCTATTGGTTCTTCACAGCCCTGCTTCATTACCCAAATGTTATGCAGCTCATACCTCATTTCTTTCCTGAGACCTAGGCTACCTTAAACTGAGAGGGTGGATCTCATCTTTCTTTCCCTTGCCCACCGTACTCACACACACATACATACTGACATACTCCCAAAACAAACACACATCCCCCAAGCATAGGTCTCTTAGGAAACAACCACATATCCTAATCTGGTCTTGATAGTCAGCTCACAAGAACAAAGGAGAGAAAGATTAATGTAGAAACCTGCACTAAAGACTGAGTACGGTGACTCAGGCCTGTAATCCCGGCACTTTAGGAGGCCAAGGCAGGTGGATCACTTGCAGTCAGGAGTTCTAGACCAGCCTGGCTAACATGGGGAAACCCTGTCTCTACTAAAAATACAAAAATTAGGGGGCCGTGGTGGCGGATGCCTGTAATCCCAGCTACTAGGGAGGCTGAGACAGGAGAATCGCTTGAACCCGGGAGGCAGAGGTTGCAGTGGGATGAGATCACACCACTGCACTCCAGCCTGGGCGATAGAGCAAGACTCCATCAAAAACAAAAAACAACAAAACAAACAAACAAACAAAACCTGCACTAGAATAAGTCCTAGTTCTTTATTTTCTTTAAAGACAGACAAAATGCGATGTTTTAATTCTCATTTTACCTAATAATAAAGAAAGGATGTACCATTAAAAATCAAGTAGGAAATTATCCTTGTTTTATTGTCATTTTTCAAAAATTGTGCTATTCTGCACAGGACCAGTTTCTCTAGAATGTTCCCTTGCTGACTTTTCCTCTAGTAGTATCAGTTATACTGAAAATCAGTCGTACTCTTACTTTATTTTACTGGGCACCATCAAACTAACAGAAGAGGTATACAAAGGCAGGGAGAACTACCACTGATACAAGGCCTCTTCCGGACCGAAACGCGCAGCCACACCTCTCTGTTCCGGCAGGTGGAATAGGCCCCCGACCTGGGATCTCTACCCAAAAGGAGGAGGTTAGAACACAGGTGTCCTATTCTGTTGAGTCCTCCATCATTTACTAGACAAAGCTGCGCAACTAGAATAACAAAATGCAGTCGGGAGAAATTGCTAACCCCTGTAATCCCAGCATTTTGAGAGGCTGAGGCTGGAGGATCGCTTGAGTCCAGGAGTTCAAGCCTGCAGTGTGCTATGATCGGACCATTGCACTTCAGCCTGGGCAACAGAGTGAGACTCTGTCTTTAATAATAATAATAATAATAATAATAATAATAATAATAATAAATCCAAAACATCAAGAAATTGGGTGTGACTTTTAAAAATACACTTAGAAAGGGAACAGTTAGAATCTTAATTTCAGGGATACTTTACTCCTAAACCTATTCTTTTTGTTTATGCAGAGATTGACCATGCCTACAGGGACAACTGGAAAACAGAAATGAAACCCTATAAGCCAAGCACTCAGGCAATCTTTGTCCTCCCAGTTGACTTAAGAACGCTTGCAAAGAAAATGTGGCCTCTTTAGATCTCAGGTAAGGGATCCAGCTGCTCTCTTTTTCCTGATACACCTCCATCCTGCAGGATAGTTGGGAGTGAGGTGTGCTGAGAAGGAACAAGTTGTCCGCTTTAACTTGACAAGGCACGGGTCCCCCCTGCCTCCTACTTGAAGTATTCTAGTCGCTGGAATAAATGTTCAGGTGTTTTGTGTTTTGTCTCTTCCAGTTCCGCCCCTCTGCGCCTCTCCGGCAGAGGGCGCCTTTTCCACTGGGTCTCTCTGTGGGCTGCTGGGAGTTTTATTCGGTTTGGGCGGGGAAGGAGCTGTGTTGGATCCGCGCCCCCTGCCTGGGCGCCGCCTTTGGCCCGGTGAGCCCTGGCCCATCCCGTGCAGAATCAATCGGGGCTCCTCCCGCGCCTGCTCTCCAGGGGCTGAATCCGCCCGCCCGGGGGCCAGGTGCCCGTCAGATCCCAGGCGCTCCACCAGGAGGCCCTGCCTGGATCGAAACTCGCACGCGCCCCGCCCTCTTGTTACCAGTTCTCTCTGGGCTTGTGGAAAGAGTTCCCCAACCTGGGATCTATACCAAGGAGGAGGTTAGGACACAGGTGTCCTATTCCCTTGAATCCTCCATCTTCTTCTACTCTCTGTTATTCTCCTCTTTTGTTAGTTTGATGGTGCCCAGTAAAATAAAGCAAAAGAATACAAGTGATTTTCAGTATAACTGTTACTACTAGAGGAAAAGTCAGCAAGGAAACATTCTAGAGAAACTGGTCCTGTGCAGAATAGCACAATTTTTAAAAAATGACAATAAGACAAGGATAAATTCCTACTTGATTTTAACGGTACATCCTTTATTATTAGGTAAAATGAGAATTAAAACATTGCATCTTGCCTGTCTTTAAAGAAAAGAAAGAACTAGCACTTATTCTAATGCAGGATTTTTTGTCTGTTTTGTTTTGTTTTGTTTTTTGAGAGGGGGTTTCGCTCTTGTTGCCCAGGCTGGAGGGCAGTGGCGCGATCTTGGCTCACTGCGTCCTCCGTCTCCTGGGTTCAAGTTATTCTCCTGCCTCAGTCTCCCTAGTAGCTGGGATTACAGGCATGAGCCACCACTCCCGGCCTTTTTGTTTGTTTTGTTTTTGTTTTTGTTTTTGAGACGGAGTCTCGCTCTGTCGCCCAGGTTGGCGTGCAGTGGCGCCATCTCGGCTCGCTGTAACCTCCACTTCCCGGGTTCAAGATATTCTCCTACATCAGCCTCCAGAGTAGCTGGGATTGCAGGCACTCGCCACCACGCCCACCAACCTTCCCCTTCTTGCTGCAGTCTCACCAAGACGGCTCTTCTCTCCTGAGTAGCTGTGGTCTGCCCTTTTCTCGGATTCCTTAAGATCGGCAAGGAGCGGGGAGAGAAAGCGTAGCTAGCCAATAAGGAAACACAAACTGAGAAGTATTTCTGAAACATCACTCCTGTCAGCGTTATTAGAGTACTGATGGCCCATATTACGGTGTCGCTGGTTGAATGTCTTCCCACGCACAGTGTCCAGTGCACCCTGAGGACAGGACTGCTTTTACTCTACCTTTGAATCCTCAAAAGGTACAGCACCCAGCCCAGTGCTTGGCACAGAGTCTATTGATGATTGATAAATAATAATCTACGTCAAAATTTGGATGAGGGTTCTCATCTTTGTGTCCTTACTTTTATTGAATTTGACCTTATAATTGGAGGTGTAGGGGACAAATATTTGCTACCATGTTGAAAATCTTAATACTACAACCCTACTCATTGATACAAATATTAGAAAGTCTATGCTAGCTAAAGCATCTGACTACATGTTGATTGCTATCAGGATAGTGATGGATAGTATTTTTGCTTTCTAAAAAATTTAAAGCTTTCCAGAGAAATCTGTCAAAATAATTATTGCATCCTAACACCTTTTATTTCGGGGGGTAGGGGTGCCTAAAACATCAGAAATTTATTGTCTTAGTTATAGAGACCACAAGTCTGAAATCAAGGTATCAGCAGGGACATGCTCTCTTAAAGGCCCTAGGGAAAGATCCTTCCTTCCTTCTTCAGGCTACTGGTGTTTGCTGTCAGTCCTTGCCATTCCTTGACCATAACTTCAATCTATGCCTCCTTCTTCACATAGCCTTCTCCCCTCTACTTGTGTGTCCAGATCTCTAGGTGTGTAAGGACACCAATCATTGAATTATGGCCCACCCTAATCCAGCCCCACTTCACTTTAACCTGCTTATACCTGCAAAGACTTTCTTTTTAAATAAGGTTACATGCACAGGTCTGGGAAGACATAGATTTTGGAGGAATACCACTCAACCGAGTACAACAATTATATTTGGAGATTTTAACACTCCAGTTTCAGTAATCGAGAAAATAGACAAAAATCAGTAAAGATATATCAACCAACTTGATCTAATTGACATATGCAGAACACTATAACCAACAGTGGCAGAACAGTCTTTTTAAGTGCATCCAAAACATTCAACTAAAAGGGCTATATAAAAACCAAATTACAATCAATTCCACAGGATTGAAATCATGCACAGTATGTTTTCTGACAATAACAGAAAGAAAACAGAAAACACAAACAAAAAGAAATATATAAAAACTCAAAATACTTGAAAATTATGAAAAAACCTAATAAGACATTTCTAAGAACTTTGGAATTATACAACAAACTTCTCAATTTGTCCTGTATCCAGAGAAGACATCAAAAGTAAAATTAGAAACATGTTAATCTGAATGTTACTGAAGACAATGAATATAATATCTTTTTTTATAAACATATCTGGAAAACTGGCATGTCATGAATGCTAGAAGACAAAAACTGTTGAAGGGATGAGGGTATGATGGTGTCATACAGCTGCAGTTAGATAACCTACCTTTAGGTCAGTTGCTTGTTTTAGACACATTCTTATTTCATTAATATATTGATTCCTAAAACTCAGTACATCTACCTGCCTTCTATGGAAGTAAACAATCCTTAGATAGACGCAACCAAGATTTTTGAGCTTTCAACTACTTGAGGAGATTTGAAAGGAAGTTTTTTTAAAAATTAAATATATGTATATCCTATAGCATATACAGTGCATACATACATATCTATGAACATGTATCTATATCAGTTTGTCACAGGGCTCTCTAACCTGTGATCTATAAACTTAGAGACACGATGAGAGCTTTACTGAATATTCAGATTTTTCCATTGTGTGTGCCTTTTTCTGGAGAAGGCTATACAGCTTTCATTAGATTCTCAGAGAAACCCGTGAACCCAAAACTTTAAAAACTGGTCTTAAAGACAAAAGTGTATTTCAATACTATTCTTTACTCTTGATAGTATCTCTCGAATAGGGACCCTGTAGGGTCTTGGTTTGTTATTGAGATTTTGGATGCTCAAGTAGTGAACATTACAAAACATTAGTAATAATCCTAATGCAAAGAACGACCAGATGTGATAACATAACACAGCCCGTTTGAGATTCTTGATGTGTTTAAAATTTAAGTAGCATTATATCTCTTTACAGAACTAGCTTAAAATTAAAATGGAAACAGTTTTTATGCTGTCTCTGAAGCCAAAAATATAAATTCAACTCTGCACGTTTTTTATTTGAAGGCATTCACAAATGACATGCAAGGAATAAACGCTGGCCAAAAGCTATAGCTAAGCATTGTGTAAAAAAAAAAAAAAAGTGTGTAATTTTAAGCCAAAAACTATTTAGGAATCAGTTTCTCATGTCCTAATTATTAAATTAGGAATAAAACCAGGAAAAAGATGTTTAAAGTGGCATGCTTTAAATATTAAGTATTCTCTTTAGGTTTAATAACAACTTTTAAAAATCAAACAAAAATCAAACAAAATTGATTTAAAATTTTAAAACTTTTAAAAATCAAACAAAATTGATCAACAGTCATGCAAAATTGTAAACAGTCATGCAGGACTGAAGAAGACTTCTCTATTTAGATTAACAAGAAAATGGTGCTAGAGGCAGCTTGGTGAGACACTGAGAACTAAAGTCAACAAAACGAATGTGTACTGGGAGAAATGATTTACCCACATGTTCTGAATGCTTCTGCTTAGATTAATATTTTCCTTCAAATAAAACTGGTCAAGTTCAATAATGCAGCTATAAAGATGAATCTACAGTAAGCAAGTCATCTGGTCATTCAGAGCCAACATATGAGAGTTATTCTAGAAAAGTATAAAATAACCAAAAGTACTTTGGAATCTCTAACTATAGCACGTATAAAATTTTTTGCATGTATGACAGTGTATAATGGAACCTCCAAACAAATCCAAACTTACAATGTCTTCAAGATGTAAGTGTCAGCATTATAAAGTATGGGAAAAGCAAGTACCTTATTTGGCATCCCATTTAAACCATATATGGCTTTTCTTTGCCTCTTGAGTAAAATGTCCTGCCATTTACCCTTAATTGTCATGCTAACATCCATCTCAGAATCCGCTTCCATCTTGGAAAAGGGTTAGTAAGATGCACATGAATAGGTATCTCTAACAAATCTTGATAATTTGCCTTCAGAGGGGATACTCTAGAAATAACATCACAGCTAAGACATCCTCTTGACTTTGAACTCAAGTCGAGACTTAGCAATGCATTTTTCACATTGTGGATTAAACATGTGCTTTCCTTCATGGTGCTGTCAGAGTTAAAAATCAAGTATTAATAACTATATAAATGAATATAAGTGGAAGGTTTATGAGTCAAGGGAAAAAAGACACTTAGAAGGCAATGTTACCTCCTGCTGTCTAAAACTCGTCTCAGGAAAGCCCAATGAGCCAGAGCCATCTCCTCTGCTGCTTTCTCTTTTCTGACTATCCAGGTATCATAGGATTGACAAATTCACATTTGTTTCCTAATTTAGTCTGACACTAAGTGCTCGAAGCTGTTGTTTAGGAATCACCCTCTCACTCTAATAAGAACTTCATTATTACTGAGTAATAGCTCAGTAATGAGTTTTTTCACTCTTCAGTAATGATTCCCAAATGACATAGTATAGGAGGAAAAGAAGCATTCTGAGAAAACATTCTGAGAAATGGTGTTTGGTGATCCTAATTACTATCAATAAGAATCACGCTCTCACTGTTTCATTGTTTGGGGCCAGTATACAGAAGTTGCTAATTCCAAGGCCTATGGGGCCAGGTGGTTCTTGTGAGATCAATGGAGAACAAAAGTTTGTGCCCCTCATAAATGGGCAATCCGTGTCCCATTCCACCTGTTACCTTAGGAAAAGAACATGAAGTATGGCTTTTCAAGATTTTTCTCAAGATAACTTAGACATCTGGATTTTTATATGAATACTCCTGATTGTTAAATGCAGACACGAATCCCAAATTCTTAAATATTCATAGGCCTGCAGAGCTGACATAGCAGCAAATGTTTCACAAATCTGTGACCTCTAAGTAAAGAACTTCTTGAAACCAGGTTTAGCCTTGTAGCCATGTGAACTTGGACTCATGACCTCATAGCTAGGGCTTCAGTGACTTCATCTGCAGGATGGAGGAGAAGACTGTCCTAGCAGCAGCTCTGGAGTTCTTTACAAGCTGAGCACTCAACAATTCTTGAGTTATAATCATCCTCCCCACACTCAATTTCAGCTCTCAGATGAGGATGTGGCTTCTGACCTAACTGCTGACAAAGTATAAAGTGTACCTCAATCTATCAAGATCCAGTGTGGCTAGCTTTCTATACTCAATTCCAAAACATGAATTATTTTTAAAATGTATTGTACTTATAAAATCAATTAAGATTCACTGTAGAAAAATTACTAAATACAGATATACAAAGGGAAATGTCCTTAAAACCCACCAAGTACCTTGACGTAAATCCTTTTAAATCTTTTCCTATGTGTATATTGTTTTTAGAAAAATGACATCATATCTAATGCATTTTTTATAGCCTGCCCTTTTTAATGAATATATTTACTCAATAAACACTGATTCTTTAGAGAAGTAGAAATATAACTCTTATAAGATTAATTTCAATTAGGACTGGGCACAGTGGCTAACGCCTATAATCCCAACACTATGGGAGGCTGAGGCAGATGGATCACCTTGAGGTCAGGAGCTTGAGACCAGCCTGGCCAACATGGTGAAACCTTGTCTCTACTAAAAATACAAAAAAATCAGCCAGGCATGATGGCGCACACCTACAATCCCAGTTACTTCTGCCTCAGGAGACTGAGGCAGAAGAATCACTTGAACCAAGGAGGCAAAGGTTGCAGTGAGCCAAGATCGTGCCACTGCATTCCAGCCTGGGTGACAGAGCAAGATTGTTTAAAAAAGAAAAAGATTAATCTCAAATCATTTTTTTCAACATAAGCACAAATATATCCAATTTGTCAATAGTATAGGGTTTAGGATTAAAAACACAAAACTAAACACCAAATGCAAAGCAATTCTTCCCAAAAAAAACCAGCTTTCCCCAAATCACTCAGTAATTTAATGATAGAATTTCCAAAATATTAAGAAATCTAGGACTATTACCCTGTAATAATAAAGCCCTCAAAATCTAAAGAAAAAAATAGACCAAAATACATTTATTATTGAGATGTAAGGACAAAGTATTGGAGGCTATAAGTTGTTAATAGTCTGAATAATGAATCTAGAGAAAATAGGAGGAAAACTGTGGGGGTCACTGCAACCAATTCTGAAAATTCTAGAATGCGTATGTGACCGAAAAGAGAAAAAATAAGTACACTTCATCTATATTTATATATTTAGATAATATATTAATATACATTAAATAGATTTAGATAATATATTAATATTAAATATATTTATGTTTATTAAATTTATTAAATATATATTAGTATTAATATATACTAAAGTATATATTAATAATATAAGTAAAATGCAAAGTATATTGAACTCTCTACTAAATCTCTCAATTAAAACCTAACTGTTTTATTACTTTAGGATTCAACAGTGGTACAAATTTAAGTTCACATTTTCCTGGAGGACTTAACTAGTGAAATAAATGACTAGAAGACTAATTCACAGTAGAGAAATAAGAACTTGGCATTTTCAAATGTGGAATCTTTGTTGAATCTCCCTCTATTTCTTGACCTTCTCTTGCAAAGTCTGACAATGTTACAAAAGTACATAGCCAAGAGTGAGTGAGGCACAGAGCAAATGTGAAAAATGCTCTTCTATTATACAGCAAGACAGTGAAATGTTTTTCTTAGAAAAAAATTCTCTCCCTATCAATCGTTCCAAATACTAATGCAGACTTTATTTCCAAATAAGTTTCTTATGTCAATCTGTTTTAAATACATTCTGATCACTTTAAAAGCAAAACTTGGGAGAAAATTACTTGTTAGTGGCTTTGATCTGTTCAATAGTCTCACAGTGTACTCTCAAACTTGGGTGAACCAGGGTTAAATTCCAGTAGTCTTACAGAAAAAAGACACACAAAAATCTACTAAAGATGCCATATCACTAGTCTTATACTCATGATGAGAAATTATTAGGCTCATCCAAAGATGATAGAAAATGCCATATTTTTAGTCACTTCATGTTTACAAGCCACAGATAAACTTCCCTGCAAGGCATCCTGTTCTCCATTCCTGAGATTAAATAAATCAATAATAAAAATCATCTTGCAATACAGATGCTTCCTTCCCCAACCGAAATATTCTTATAAAAATTTAACAAGAAAATTTTCAAACATCTCATAATGTTGTTTTTACAAAGCAACTGTTAGTTATAAACAAGTCTTTTAGTCTCAAGGAGATTTAAGATACTTCAAAGGCTTGGTCTAAACCCTCTAAATCCAGGTTGCTTTCATATAGTTTCTAAAACACAGTATGTTACATTTAATGTTTCAAAAAATGTTTTAAGTGTTTTTTTATGCCCTGGAAAAATTTAAACAGATCTTATTCTAAGAAATTAGCATTTTCTGGAACTTCCATTTTTACTAATTCCTTTATAAGAAATAAAGAAACAAGTACTTATGTTAACTGTTTTTCTGTAAATGTTTTCAAACTTATTAAAGAAATAACACATCTCATCTACCCAAGGCAGTGTACATTAACATATTTTTATGTACATTTAAAAAAGAAATTCCTCACAACCTAGTTGTTGCAGATGTTCCTCTTAGTGACTCTTCTTATCAGGAGAGAGACTGATCTGTCTTCTTTTACTATATCCTATAGGTCAGTGGCCAGAAAAAACAAATAAAGGCCATTTTAATAATTATTAGAAGTTTGTACAAATATTAATTACAAAAACCTGCTATTCTGAATTGTTCAGTTAATATTGAATGCTACATAATTTTTTAATTCTGACTTGATTAATTTATAAAAACATGCATAGTGGTATTTATTTTGAACTAAAAGTTATAGTATACGTCTTTTTTCCTGTCAGCTTTAAGTGATGGTGTAGATTGGGCTTACCCTGACAGGTTTGGGTTATCTGAAATAAAAGAAGTCACGGTTTCTTAGGGTGGTATTTTTTATTTCATAAGAGTGATTCAATTGGACTGAATAAATAATTTCTCAGTTTTCCACTGTTCTTTCCTGGGAAAAAAAGAGTTGTATACAACAATAATTTATTATTTCTTGTTTTAGTACATATTTTGAAAGTTTTACAACCAAAAGGAACACAGATAATTCTTCAAAGGTCCATTTCCTCTGAAATAAAACAATGTGTAGCTCTTACCACCGGCTGGACATATTTCCCTTAATTTCAAAATAAAAGAAGCAAATGTTGGTCTATTTGTTATACTTGTTATTATTTCTGTTTATCCATGCAAAATGACAGAAGCCTTAAGAGACATTCATTTACACCAATTTTGCACAATGAGATCCTGTAATCTTTTGTTGCATGTGTAATATATAGAAGGTGTTAATTACTTAGCACATTGAATAGGCAACCATTAAAAAAAGAAAGATAGTCGTATTATGAGATTTAATCAGAATTGAGTCATGGTTATAATTATCTGTTACTTTATGCTTCCTGAATTTTCAGATTGTTCCAAAATAGATTAAATATGCATATTTTTAAAAGAAGGAAATTAGGATAATAGTTTTTAATGTTCCAAGGACTTGTCTATTGATCTCCTAACCCATCTTTTAAATACACACAGATATTAAAAACACAGGAGTAATAGAAACCAAAGAGTTCTTTCCTTGAAGGAAAAATTATGTAATTGATTTTCAGTTGTATTTTGTAAGGATTGCTGCTAAAAAAAATACTGTACTATAGTGAAAACTGAGTTTATTCTGTCTCCTATTACAAAATTTAAAATTTAATAATTTTCTCTGTTTATTCTTCTAACAATCCTAAATATGAAATTTTATTTTGAGCACTATGTACCTAATTTTGTTAGTTACTACAGAGTGGCAAGTTCAAGGTCTTTTAAATCTCCTTTTTTCACACACATGTGCACACACACAAAAGCACAGAGTTGTATATCTGAACACATAGTAATTATTCAAGCAATCATTGGACATTTACTGGGCACTCATGGTGTTAGACAATAATAGAGCTCGGGTTCCTAAAGTGGGAACATCAGTGTTTACCACAGTTGCTTTGTCCTCTGTATTTTCATCAAGATCCAGCCCCCACCCGTTAACACAGAATCTACAAAAGAATTAAACTAAAACATTTTAAATTCCCAATGAGATACACGCTTATCTTCCAAATATTCATTCCCTCTTCCCTAGAATATAAGCCTTGAAAGCCTGTGTAGTAAAATAGCCCAAACTGTTTAACTGTCCAGGTAGTAATAATAGTAACTTGTATTCTTATAGTGCAAGGAGACAAGATAAAATGCAAATTTCCGAATTAGATTCAAAAGTCCATGATAAATTTGTTCTTCCCTCCTACAAAGGAAACAGATACCTGGATTTTATAGTATATTTATTCCATCATTCATTCTCTTATTTATTCATTTATCTTTGTGTCTTTTAAGTTTAACTGGACACCATCAGACAGTCTATATAATGATTTTAGAAAGTGATTTGCATGCTACTAATGTCAAAATATCTATAGTTTAAAAAGACATATGCACATGTATGTTCATCACAACATTATTCATAATAGCAAAGACATGGAATCAATCTAGATGTCCATCAATGGTGGACTAGCTAAAGAAAAGGTGGCACATATACACCATAGAATACTGTGCAGCCATAACAAGGAATGAAATGACCTTTGCAGCAACACGGACACAGCGGGAGGCCATTATCCTAAGTGAATTAATGCAGGAACAAATAACCAAATACCACATGTTCTCACTTATAAATAGGGGGTAAACATTGAGAGCAAAGAGGGAAACAATAAACACTGGGGCCTACTTGAAGGTGGAGTTGGGGAGGAGGGAGAAGTTCAAAAAACTACCTTCTGGGTACTGTGCTCACTATCTGGGTGACAAAATCATTTATGCAACAAATCCCAGCGACGTGAAATTTGCCCATGTAATAAATCTGCGCATGTGGCCGGGCGCGGTGGCTCAAGCCTGTAATCCCAGCACTTTTGGAGGCCGAGACGGGCGGATCACGAGGTCAGGAGATCGAGACCATCCTGGCTAACACAGTGAAACCCCGTCTCTACTAAAAACACACACACAAAAAAACTAGCCGGGCGAGGTGGCGGGCGCCTGTAGTCCCAGCTACTCGGGAGGCTGAGGCAGGAGAATGGCGTAAACCCGGGAGGCGGAGCTTGCAGTGAGCTGAGATCCAGCCACTGCACTCCAGCCCGGGCGACAGAGCAAGACTCCGTCTCAAAAAAAAAAAAAAAAAAAAAAAAAAAAAAAAAAAAAAAAAAAAATCTGCGCATGTATCCCCTGAACCTAAAATAAAAGTTGAAAGAAAAAAAAAAAGAAAACATAACCCAATTAATTTGGCTTAAAAGAGTTACAATATCAAATTAACTTTGACCTTCCTAGAAAATTCAGATGGAATAGTTTCTATCATATTAAATATCCACCAACTAATTTGTAGTATTTGTAAGATGCTATGCCTTTATAAAAATCACAGAAACCTCATTTGAACACTGATGGTTCATTTATAACTTTTCACCATTTTTTTCAAAAGTCATTATTAAAGAAGTGTTTGTTAGGCCGGGCACGGTGGCTCACGCCTGTAATCCCAGCACTTTGGGAGGCCGAGGCGGGCGGATCACAAGGTCAGGAGATTGAGACCATCCCGGCTAACACAGTGGAACCCCCATCTCTACTGAAAATATAAAAAATTAGCCAGGCATGGTGGCAGGCACCTGTAGTCCCAGCTACTCGAGAGGCTGAGGCAGGAAGATGGGGTGCACCTGGGAGGCGGAGCTTGCAGTGATTGGGCCACTGCACTCCAGCCTGGACAACAGAGCGAGACTCCGTCTCAAAAAAAAAAAAAGTGTGTGTTTTCACACACACACACACACAAACATTAATTACTGTATTCTATTCTGAGGACAGTTTGTCAACATGCTACTTGTCTTGTGATATGTAAATAACATATTTATGTTACAAATTTCTGTGTCATTAAGAAGATAAATATACACAGCTATAAGAAATATTGTTTATTTATATCAATTAAAGGAAGTCAGGTCTCTTTTCTTGCAAAGAAAATTACTAGAGAATAATTGTGCAATGAAGACGCTTACGTCTGGTGTGCCCAAGTACCTTGTCAAACAGTTCCAACATTCTTCATTGCACCAAAGCACCTTCCTACAGTATTCAACACCCAAATATCCTTGGTTCCATGTAGAAGCACACTTGGAACCAAGCTTTCCAACACTCAAGGGAATGTTTGCTGTGTAGAGTATCTTTTGAAGTGCTCGTCAGGACAAAACAGTAAAAAGTTTTAGCCAATAAGATGTCAACTGAGTGAAGTATGCTCATCTGAACTCCATACCACGAGAATCATGCTACTATATTTAAAATTCTGTTCTCAGACAACTAGCTGTACCCAATTCCAAAACACGCTTCTTGCCTGTACAGGTTTTTAAAAAGGGACTTCAAGGTAAGGGATTAGCTTGCATCAAGGTTTAGAATATAGATGCATTTAATCAAGATCACACATGAGAGAAAGGGAATTGGAAAGCTCTAAAATCCTGTTGAATCTCATTGCATTAACTGTACAGCTTACACAGTCCAGGAAAGCCCATATTCTCTTTCAAACAAGATATAATACTGGATGTGGACTGCTGAGATTATAAAAGAGTCAATGACATCTTTTTCAGGAGTTATTATTTTAACCCTGATGCCATAGTTGCCTGAATAACTAGAATCTAAGATTCTTTCTTGCTAATTGAAAGACATCTACTTTATTTAGTTTGAAATATTATATATGTTGAGATTTTTGGCCAAGCACAGTGGCTTCTGCCTGTAATCCCAGCACTTTGGGAGGTCGAGGCAGGCGGATCACCTGAGGTCAGGGGTTCAAGACCAGCCTGGCCAACATGGCAAAACCCCATCTCTACTAAAAATACAAAAATTAGTTGGGTGTGGTGGCACACGCCTGTAGTCCCAGCTCTCTGGAGGCTGAAGCAGGAGAATCACTTGAACCAAAGAGGCAGAAGTTGCAGTGAGCTGAGATCACGTCACTGCACTCCAGACTAGGTGACAGAGTGAGACTCGTCTCAAAAAAAATCAAAAAACAAAACTAAACAAACAAAAAAAATCATATACATTGAGACTTTTGCAAAAGCATTGCTGATACTACCAAAGTAAGTTTTCTGAATTATCTGCAATTATTAATGTGTATTAACTATATAGTAATAATCACTAGCTCTATAATTCACTCTGTGCAATGTAAACCTTAATTCAGTTGGAGTTACATTCGTTATTTCAAAGACAGTAAACTGCTGTGTGCTACAGATCATGTTCCATGTAACTTTTGAGTTCCAAAAAGGTCTCAGATAGTCTAAGAGGTGCTAGGTGAATCTGAATAATAAATAACACTTTTATAATATCCTAAAGCAGAGAGATTTTAATAGCTATAGTTGGAAATCAATAAATATCTGTTGAATGAATGTATAACCCCTTTATACATAGAACATGTATGAGTGCTAACAGCCATTCATACAATCCAATATCATACCATGTATGACCCTGGAGTTCTACTTTGGAAACATTGTTTTAAAATACGTGGTGGAGCCAGATTCATCACCATTGCAAGACAGAATACCAGAAGTATTCTGTTAAACCTCCTAAACACACACACACACACACACACACACACACACACACACATAAATAAGCCTGCTGCCATAGAAATAAAATATTCCTAGATAGGATCAAACCAAAAAAAGGTTAAAGAAGCTATGCTTACCAAATGGAATAGAATATTACATAAAGTGTAAGATGCATATTCTATGGGAATATAGATACTCCTTGACTTACGATGGGAGTTACCTCCTGATGAACCCATTGTAAGCTGAAACTATCATAAGTTGAAAATGCACTTAATACACCTAATATACCAAACAGTATAGTTTAGCCTAGTCTACCTTAAGTGTGCTCAGAACACTGACATTAGCCTACAGTTGGGCAAAATTATCTAATGCAAAGCCTATTTTATAATACAGTGTTGAATATCTCATGTAATTTATTGACTACAGTGCACTGTGTAGTATCTATTGTTTACTGTTGGGATGGTGTGGCTACCTGGGAGCTGCACTGCCCAGCATCAGAAGAGGGTATCGTACATATCCCTAGGCCAGGAAAAGATCAAAATTCGAAATTCAAAGTGTGGTTTCTACCGAATGTATATTGCTTTCACACCATTGTAAAATTGAAAAATTGTTAAGTTAAACCATTGTAAATCGGGGGCCTTCTGCATAGGAAGTACAATAGCAAGCATTCAAGAAATGGGTATTAGTAGGCCGAGCACAGTCTATCACGCCTGTAATACCAGCACTTTGGGAGGCCGAGTCGGGCGGATCACGAGGTCAGGAAATCGAGACCATCCTGGCTAACACGGTGAAACCCCGTCTCTACTAAAAATACAAAAAATTTGCCGGGCTTGGTGGCGGGCGCCTGTAGTCCCAGCTACTCAGGAGGCTGAGGCAGGAGATGAACCCGGGAGGCGGAGCTTGCAGTGAGCCAAGATCACGCCACTGCACTCCAGTCTGGGCGCAACTGAGCGAGACTCCGTCTCAAAAAAAAAAAAAAAAAAAAAGAGAAAAGAATTGGGTATTAGCAGAATAAAAAAATAATCATCCAAATTGTACCAGATGGAAAGTCCATAAGCAAATATAGTTAGTTCCTAACACTTGAAAGTAACTTAATTTGGTTAATTATATTAATTTGCCTAGATGCAAACAAAACAAATATTTTTCTATTTTCTAGATCCCTTGTTTCCAACTGGTTCAAATAAATAGACAACTCTTCATTCCTATGGTACTTCTTAGAGATAAACCACATGCATGTATCAGAGAAAACAACTCTCAACCTGGTAAATGAACAGGAAAAACTTGGGTTAGAATTCTACTTCTTCAAGGTGGGGAGCAAATTTCCATAATATCACATGGACATACAGACCAAGTCATGCTTGGCGCTATCTACACAATCAAGGCAGAGAACACAAAAACTTGGACATGAATGTTCACAGCACCATTATTGATAATAGTCAAAAAATAGAAACAACCGAAATGCCCACCAGCTGAGGCATGAATAAACAAAATGTGGTGCATCCATTCAATGGAATATTATTCAGCCATTAAAAAGGATAAATTACTGATACATGCTACAACATGGATAAACTTCAAAAACATATGCTAAGTGAAAGAAGCCAGCCATCAAGGACCACAACTTGTATTATTCAATTTATATGAAATTCTAAAGTAGGCAAATCTATAAAGACAAAATAGATTAGTCGTAGCATAGGGCTGGGGTTGGGAGAGGAGAATAGGAGTGACTGCCAATGAGCAAGAGGTTTCTGGTGAAAATGTGGAGAAGAAGTTTGAATAATTATCTGAGATTAGATTTGTTATTTGGAGGCACCATTACCTACTTAATTTCCTTCACAATTCAAATTCACTAGAAAACTACTGTTGGCTGTACTTTTTTGATAATGTAATTCCTGTATTTCTAAACTGTTTTTAAGGCTTTTCTTAATCTCTCCCTTTAAAAAAAAAAATACTGAGACAGTTAAAAGTACAATAGACTTTTGTAAATTTTGCTTTCAAAAGAAGATAATCAAAAGTGATACAATTATCACAATTGGCATTAAATTATTGTTTTGATCTTAATATTTTATTCCCCATTCATTTGTTGTTGTTTTTTGTCTGTTCTAATGCTATAATAACTTACCTCAACTTTAACAAAATGAAACTTTGTTTTTATGCTTTATTAACCTGAAGCTAATAATTTTACCTTAGGTGTTATCAAAAATGACTTATTTTTAGGATAAGTTAATATTTCAAGCAACGGTGTTATGCTCTGCCACCTACCAAACTCTGGAGTGAGAAAATCCAATCAGTTTAACTGACCTTGCACAATTTAACCATCAAATAAATTCCATATGCGGGCTTGGTGGCTCATGCCTGTAATCCCAGCACTTTGGGAGGTCCAGGTAGGTGGATTGCTTGAGCCTAGGACTTCAAGACCAGCCTAGGCAACATGGTGAAACCCTATCTTTTCTAAAAATACAAAAATTAGCCAAGCATGGTAGCGTGCACCTGGGAAGGCTAAGGTGGGAGAATCCTTGAGGCCAGGAGGTTGAGGCTGCAGTGAGCTGTGATTGCACCACTGCACTTTAGTCTGGGTGACAGAGTGAGACCCCGTCTCAAACAAACAAACAAACAAAAAATCCATGACGGATAACTTAGAAATCTAATTTGATAATCCTAATGCCTCATGTTCTCTAAAAGGTTCAAGAAACAACAATTGTAACACTGACATCTAAATGTAATTTGTAAAATATTTCTTATGCTTTCCCTGGTATTCTCCTTAAAATCATTCTAGCTTTCCCAAAACCTAGACGATATTGTCTTCTAGTTAATATTTTCATATGCTGATGTTTTCTGCCATTTTTGTTTGGCAGAAAAGCAAACTGGAAAACTGGATAAACGAGAAAGACCTCAAGTAACAAAAATTATATGTCATTCTTGGCTCCACTAACAGTTCCAAACCTCTGAAATGTGGTAGATCTTTTTCCAAAGGAAAATATTACTAATTCTCAGTGTAGATCTGTACCTTATCTTTATCACTGTTTAAAATCCATCTCTAAATAACAAATAGGCCAAGATCTCCAAAATCGATAATGAGGCAACTCCTCAATAGTGTTCCATAAGTTCTTAACCGTAAGAGTGATGCTACAGTAGAAAGTAAACCATGAGGCATTATGCATCTTGACTGAAAATTCCACCCCACACTCACTGAGCTAATCTGAAGCTGCCATAGCAGACAGGGAAGTTGGAAGTAGAGACCTTTGCATAGGCCATCACCCCTCGCCATCAATCAAAAGGAATTCTGTGAGCTTCTACTGAGAGCCTAGAACTCTGCTCAGCAGCATAAAGACAGAGCCAGGCAGAAACAACTCCAGAGCCACACCTCCTCTGAAAGACAATTGTCAGGTGAGATGTTCAAATAAAATCACTGGGGATTATCCACTATCTCCCCAAGAAATTCAAATGTTAGGAATATAAACACAACACATACTTTTTTTCAGTATTTTATAAAGTTCAACAGTTTTGATGATAATCACATGTATGCCAAATGATTTGTAAAGTGTAAAATTTGAAAAAGATCAGATATTAAATAATAAATTGAATGAGAAAAATACAACAATAAAAAAATGTTATTAATGGACCACCAGTTTTTGCTTTTTTGAAAAAAAATATTATAATAAGGTTATTGGTTCAAATAAAACCTACTTGGCACTCTTGAAAATGTTTAGGGAGGGAAAGTGTGTCTCCCTTTTATTTACTGTTTCTCTCTGAAGCCAATTTCATTTGTTTCAACATCCTGGCCATCTGCATTCATACAATGTGGTTATTTTCGTGGATAATTCACTTTATATATGAAATGTAAAAGACATCTGGAATAAATTCATTGTAAAATTGATGTTACCTAGTAACATCTAGTAGTAGCTCATCTACTAGAAGTAACGTCTTCCTAGTAGTTTATTTTCACCAAAATAAAATGAGTGAGATTTGCTGCTTTCTTCTGATTTTTTTTCTACTTCGGTAATAGTTTTAGAAGCAAAACTGCTTCTAATTAAAAGATAATTATCTTTTACTTTAGATATCTTGAAGTTTGCTTTAAGTCATTCTGGACCCCTTTACAAAAGCTACCTGCGGACCAATCCTGGGGCTCGTATTAATTTTACAGACGTCGGGCACCCAGGGTTGCCCTGAGTAGGGGAGGGAGGAGTGCTCGATGCCACGTGTAAGTTAGCAATCATCGGCTCTATTAAAGCGGTTCCATATCTTCCAGCCCCGCACTCATGATTCACAATAATGCCTAGTGTTAGCACTCACTAATCGACAATTTGATGGGGAAGGTGAGGAGGAAAACGACCCTGGAAGCAGAGTGCTGGTTTCACACCCGCTGGGTATCTGTTACATGTGAATTTCCTCTGGCGCCAGCAGGTATTTTGAGCAGGCAGCTAGAGGGATCCCAGAGGGGAAAGATGGGAGTGCGTAAGATGGAGCTGTAAACCTGCGGATCAAAGCTTTAAAGATCCCAGAGGAAATCGGTAACATCCGGATTGATTGGCCGAAGGGGTTTAAGTGGAATGTGAAAGATAATTCGAATTTCGGAGGTTTAGAGGAGCAGGGGGAAGAGGGTGGAAAGGTAGGGAGTAAACAAGATCTCAGAGGAGAGCCCATATGAGACAGGCGCACATGGAAGGTGGGAGGCTTTACCCTCGCTTTTAACCTTGGGGACCCCAGAGGGCAACTCCAGTCAGCAGATAGTGCCAGGGTGCAGGTGGTGGGCTGCGACCGCTCCCAGTGACCCTACGAAACCCGGAGGGGAGGCTGAGGCTCTGAGGCCAGACAGGGGAGCTGAGGATCGCGGAGAGGCCGCGGCGAGTCTTCCCCGGAGGTCTAGGAGGCAGAGCCATTAAAGCCAGGCTGCCCGCTGAAACGCACAGTAAAAGTGACTGCGATTTATTTGGATTAGTCACTATAAAGGTCTGGGGAGACAGCTATTTATTCGATACGGGACCTTGACAAATTGGGCAGTGCAAGAGAGGACAGTCCCTCTGACCTCAGGCGGTCGGTGCTGGGGCGGAAGGTAGGATCCTCCCACCTGCTGCTGACCCCAGGGAGCGTGCATGCCCCGCGGGAGCGCATCTTCACCTGCGGACGCGCGGCTGCAGCGCTGCCGGCCCCAGCCAGCCAGGGTGCCCCCTCCGGCTTGAGGGGCTTGAAGGGTTCGGACTGCTGCCTCCAGGCCTCCAAGGGAGATTTCCGCTAACTCTCCGTGGGCACCTTCTCCCCAGTTTCTGGGACGGTCACCAAATCTGAGCTCCTGCCCAGTTACCCTGCAGGTGACCCAGTACCCGCGAAGGGTTCACCTGGATAAAAGGCATTTGATCTGGCAGCATCCGGGTCATAGATCTGAGAGGTCGTTTAGAAGTCTTTTTTTTTTTTTTTTGCGCTGACAAGTGATTTCAACGTGAAATTTAATTCCACTTAATATTAAAGGTAACTAAAATATACTGGTTCCTAACAGCAGATAACCCTTGGTGTCAGCGACTCTGCAGTAGATCCGCTCCAAAACCCTGCAAGCCTTGCTCCTAATGTGAAAAGAACAAACCACCGCCAAATTCATTCATTCTGTATTTCTGAACTTTATTTCTGTTGTTAGTATATTAGGTGATACATTAAAATCCTTTGAAAACAAAGATATTTGTATTAAATATCTACGCACAAACATAAATAGGTAAATTTCTAACTGCAATGCAATCAAAATGAATTATTTTTCCGAAAGTCTATACTTTTAATGTAATTTATTGCTGCCTCAGCTTTAAGGCCAACGCTGTTTTATCAGAATATGCAGCCTTAGATACCTAAAATACGTAGTTCTGAACAAGAACTCCCCTGTTGATAACAAGTAAACCTAATCACTTTGCTTTCAGGATCTTAAACAGCACTTTTTAGATAGGACAATATCTAAAAAGCTGCGCATGAAGCAGTGAGGTTAATATGTTTAATTGTTTGCCTTTATTTTGGTTAAAGACCTAAGACTGGGAGAATAAATTGAATAAAATTATTTCTTATTCAGTAAAAGGAATCAGATCCCTTGAGTTAAAAAGATGAAAGTTCAATGTGGCCAGAAGATGAGGGTTTTAGCCCTTTTGATGGAGACTATTTGAACCTGAAAATTTTGCGTGGCTATCTATCTTGCTAAAAGTCAGGGTGAGATAAAGTGTAATCTGGCTCTGATTTCGGCTGGAAAGAAAACATTGAAATGACTGCTCATTTATCACTGTGCCCACCCTCCCCCTCCTCCACCTTGGTTTAATTGACAATGTAACACCGAGCTGTTTGTGTCTTCCCTTGACTGTTGGAAATGAAACCAATCCGGTTGAAGGGAGAGTTCTAATTATCGGGTTTATTATGTAAAGAAATTATAAGAAAAAAAGTAGAGGAAGCAATTGTAAAAACTCTACTGTCTGCATGAACACTGGAGAACCATCTAAATTTTGTGAAAATTCATCAGGCTTTCCTTCTTGTATGACTGCTTGGTGAATCTGCACATATAGGTTCCCGACAAAAGCAGCTATTTAAGAGATGAGTCAAGATACTATTTGTGGCACTGTTGTTAAACTGATTGCAAGACTACCTACTTCATGATTATGGAAAGCAAAATGATCAGTCCAGATAGTTATTTTAGCCAAGTAGGCACAGCATTAATTTCTTCTAAATAGATGCCTAAACTCACAAAAGAAAAAAAAAAAAAAAACAATATGCATATATATTAAAATTCAATCTCAATTGTAATCATTTATGTAATATTAAAATAATAATAGTATTATCTTTCGAGTGGTCTAGTCAAAATTTCCTAATATGTAACACCCAATATTGACAAGAATTCAACGAAAGAGCCACTCCCAAATACTGTTTGAGAATGTGTAAATTAGAACAACCTAGGAATGTCCAAAGGCATTAGTGAAAGACTTCAAAATGCATATACCCTTTAAATTTAGCAATTCTGTTTCAGGGAGTTTATTTGATAAAAAAATAAGGATAGACACACAGATTTTACTTAGAGAATATTCACAGTAATAAAAAACTAGGAATAAATATATACAACATGAAAAATTGTTTTGTCATCAATTACGTCATAGAAGAAAATTTTATGACATTCAAAGATGTTTATGATGTTAGATGACAAAATGGATTATCATAAAATATAATTCATTTTTTGTGAAAAATAAAATCATAAAAAAGATCTGAGAAGATATATATAGAGGTGGTTTATCACAGGATAATGATGTTCTACTTTTTTGTTCAAAAGTTTTACATGTATATAATTTTAAAATACAAAATGATTATACGATGGAAGTATTTTTCCTTTATCCATGTTGCAATTTAAGTTGTTGGCTTTTTTCTTATTGGTTTGAAAATTTCTTGATAGATTAAGGAAATGAGCTTTCTATCACATATTTCCAAATGTTTTTCTACTTGAAATGTGTCTTTTTATTTTATTTTTACACGTATATGTAAACACATTTGTCAATCTTCTTTCGTGGTTTTTAGGTTTTACATTTGCTGAGAAAGCTCCCTCCCCTGCATACACACACACACGATAAAATTACATTCTTAAAAACTTTTCTCACTTTCTTCTAGTACTTTTATAGTCTTCATTTTTTACTTTTAAATCTTCCCCTCCCCTGTATACATACACACACGATAAAATTACATTTTTAAAAACTTTTCTCATTTTTCTTCTAGTACTTTTATAGCCTTCACTTTTAAATCTTCAGTCCATTTAGAAATTATTTGGGTTCAAACAGTGAAGTAAAGATACAGTTTATTTGTCCTAACACAATTTATGGAATATATTTTTCCCTTGATCTAAAATATCAGCTATCCCATAAATTAAATTTTTATTTATATTTGAGTTTCTAGGCTCTTCACATTGGTTGAATAATGTGTCTGTTTACTCAGGTGTCAACACATAATTATTTAAATTAGTATATATATTTGTTAATATATGTACTAATATATATTAGTATATATATACTAATTATACTAATATATTAATGTGTATATATATGTATATATATTGGTGTACACCAATATATATACATATATAACATTCCTCCCTCATTACTTTATTACTTATTCTTTCCTTTAATGTTTCTGGCAATATAAGAACAAGTGTACCTAGCCTTAAAAAATGTACATATATTATGATTGAGATTGCACTGAATTGATTAATTAGATAGGGAGAATTGGTGTCTTCAAAATATTGAATCTTCTTACCCAAAAGCAACTATGGTTTTATGGCAGAAGGTGTTCTCCCAAGTTATAAAAATGCTACTTAGTGAGATTTAGATTGTACAGGAAGAAGTATATTATACTGATCAAGAGCATAGACTCACGTTTATGAGACCTTGAGTAAGTTGCATAAACACTTTGTACCTCCATTTTCTCACAAACAAAATAGAAATAACAATAGCACCTGCCTCAGAGAGTGGTAATAAGAATGAAATGAATTAAAAGAATTGAAAGTTCCATTCAAAGCACATAAACAATGTTTGGCAATAGTAAATGCTCAAAAAATATTTCTTATTATTATTAGGTCCTGAGCATTGCTTTTTGAGTTTTTTTCTAAATATTGTTTCGTTTGTTTTATTATTCTTATCCTTTCCATAGCTTTTCAACTGATTCTCTTCAATTATCCAGGTATACAGGTTTATGATCTGAAAACAATAATAAACTGTCCTATGCAGTTTACTGATTCAATTTCTTCCTCTTGTTTACGTGCCTTGGCTAAGACTTCCAGAACCATAATAAATCATAGTAGAGATAATATATCTTTTGTCTCTGACTTCAGTGAGACTGTGTCTAGTGCTTCATCATATGTTTTTGTGATATTACTAACATTTCTATTTAGTTATAACAATACTTTTTTTTAAAATTATTATTTTAGGTTTTGGGGTACATGTGAAGGTTTGTTACATAGATAAACACATGTCACATGGGTTTCTTGTACATATTATTACATTACACAGGTATTAAGCACAGTACCCAATAGTTATCTTTTCTGCTCCTCTCCCTCCTCCCACCCTCTACCCTCAAGTAGACCCCCATGTCTGTTGTCTCCCTCTTTGTGTTCATTAGTTCTTATCATTTAGCTCACACCTATAAGTGAGAATATGTGATATTTTGTTTTCTGTTCCTGTATTAGTTTCCTAAGAAGGATAGCCTCCAGCTCCATCCATGTTCCTGCAAAAGACATGATCTTGTTCTTTTTAATGCCTGCATAATATTCCATGGTGTGTATGTTCCACATTTTCTTTATTCAGTCTGTCATTGATGGGCATTTAGATTAAGTCCATGTCTTTGCTATTGTGAACAGTGCTGCAGTGAACATTCATGTGCGTGTGTCTTTATGGTAGAATGCTCTATATTTCTCTGGGTATATACCCAGTAATGGGATTGCTGGGTTAAACGGTAGTTCTGCTTTTAGCTCTTTGAGGAATCGCCATACTGCTTTCCACAATGGTTGAACTAATTTGCACTCCCACCAACAGTGTGTAAGGGTTCCCTTTTCATTGCAACCTTGCCAGTATCCGTTTCTTTTTTTTTTTTTTTTTTTTTTTTGACTTTTTAGTAATAGCCATTCTGACTGGTGTGAGATGTTATCTCTTTGTGGTTTTGATTTGCATTACTTCAATGATCAATGATATTGAGCTTTTTATTAATATGCTTGTTGGTCAGATGTATGTCTTCTTTTCTTCTTCTTCTTTTTTTTTGAGACAGCGCCTCACTCTGTCACCAGGCTGGGGTGCAGTGGCACAATCCCGGTTCACTGCAACCTCCACCTCCCAGGTTCAAATGATTCTCCTGTCTCAGCCTCCTGAGTAGTTGGGACTACAGGCACAAGCCACTACACCCGGCTAATTTTTGTATTTTTAGTAGAAATGGGGTTTTACCATGTTGATCAGGATGGTCTCGATCTCGTGACCTCGTGATCTGCCTGCCTCGGCCTCCCAAAGTGCTGGGATTACAGGCATGAGCCACCATGCCCAGCCCATATGTCATCTTTTGAGAAGTGTCTGTTCATGTCTTTTGCCCACTTTTTGATGGGGCTGTTTTTCTCTTGCAAATTTGTTTAAGTTCCTTATAGGAGGTAGATATTAGATCTTGGTCAGATGTGTAGTTTACAAATATTTTCTCCCATTCTTTAGGCTGCCTGTTTATTCTGTTGATAGTTTCTTTTGCTGTACAGAAAATTTTAAGTTTAATTAGATCCCATTTGTCAATTTTTGCTTTTGTTGCAATTGCTTTTGGTGTCTTTGTCATAAAATCCTTGCCCATTCCTATGTCCAGAATGATATTGCCTAGTTTGTCTTCCAGGGTCGTTATAGTTTTGGGTTTTAAATTTAAGTCTTTAATCCATTTTGAGTTAATTTTTGTATATGGTATAAGGATGGCGTCCAGCTTCAATCTTCTGCATATGGCTAGCCAGTTATCCCAGCACCATTTATTGAATAGGAACTCTTTTCCTCATTGCTTCTTTTTGTGAGCTTTCTCAAAGATCAGATGGTCGTAGACGTATGGCTTTATTTCTAGGCTCTATATTCTATTCCACTGGTCTATGTGACTGTTTTTGTGCCAGTACCGTGCTGTTTTGGTCATTGTAGCCTTGTAGTATAGTTTGAAGTTGGATAACACAATTCCTCCAGCTTTGTTCTTTTTGCTTAGAATTGCCTTGGCTATTTGGACTCTTTTTGGTTTCATATACTTTTTAAAAAATTGTTTCTAGTTCTATGAAAAATGTCATTGGTAGTTTGATTGGAATAGCATTAAATCTGTAACTTGCTTTGGGCAGCACAGCCATTTTAATGATATTGATTATTCTATGCATGAGCATGAGATATTTTTCCATTTGTTTGTGTCTTCTCTGATTGCTTTGAGCAGTGTTTTGTAATTCTCATTGTAGAGACCTTTCATCTCCCTGATGAACTGTATTCCTAGCTATTTGTGTGTGTGTGTGTGTGTGTGTGTGTGGCAATTGTGAATGGGAATGCCTTTCTGATTTGGCTCTCAGTTTGGCTGTGGTTGGTGTATAGGAATGCCAGTGATTTTTGTACATTGACTTTGTATCCTAAAACTTTACTGAAGTTGTTTATTAGTTGAAGGAGCTCTTGGACCAAGACTATGGGGTTTTCTAGATATAGAATCATGTCATCTGTAAACGAAGAGAGTCTGACTTCCTCTCTTCCTATTTGGATGCCCTTTCTTCCTCTTGCCTGATTGCTCTGGCTAGGACTTCCAATACTATCTTGAATAGAAGTGATGAGAGAAGGGATCTTTGTCTTGTGCTAGTTTTTAAAGGGAATGCTTCCAGCTTTTGCCCATTCAGTATAATGTTGGCTGTGAGTTTGTCATAGATGGCTCTTATTATTTTGAGATATGATCCTTCAATATCTAGTTTATTGAGAGCTTTATAACAAGAAGAGATGTTGAATTTTATCAAATGCCTTTTCTGCATCTATTGAGATAACCATGTGGGTTTTGTCTTTAGTTCTGTTTATGTGATGAATTATATTTATTGATTTTTATATGTTGAGCCAATCTTGCATCATGGGATGAAGCCTACTTGATCATGGTGGATTAGCTTCTTGATGTCCTCTTGGATTTGGTTTGCAATTATTTAGTTGAAGATTTTTGCATCAATGTTCATCAAGGATATTTGCCCAAAGTTTTCTTTTTTTGTCATGTCTCTACCTGGTTTTGGTATCAAGAGGATGCTGGCCTCATAGAATGAGTTGGGGAGAAGTCCCTTCTTCTAGTTTTTTGGAATAGTTTCTATAGGAATGGTACCAGTGCTTCGTTGTACGTCTGGTACAATTCAGCTGTGAATCTATCAGGTCCTGAGCTTTTTTCTGTTGGTAGGTTATTTATTACTGATTCAATTTTGGAGCTCATTATTGGTCTGTTCAAGGAATCAATTTCTTCTGGGCTCAGTCTTAGGAGGGTGTATGTGACCAGGAATTTATCCATCTCTTCTAGGCTTTCTTGCTGGTGTGGTTAGAGCTGTTCTTAGTAGTTTCTGATGGTTGCTTTTATTTCTATGGAATCAGTAGTAGCATTGCCTTCATTATTTCTAATTGTATTTATTTAAATCTTCTCTCTGTTCTCCTTTTTTAGCCTAGCTAGTGGCCTCTTTATTTATTATTCTTTTCAAAAACCCAACTCCTGGATTCATTTATCTTTTGAATGGTTTTTCCTGTCTCAATTTCCTTCAGTTCAGCTCTGATTTTTGTTGTTTCTCATCCTCTGCTAGCTTTGGGGTTGATTTTTTCTTGCTTCTCTAATTCTTTCAGTTGTGAAGTTGGGTTATTAATTTAAGATCTTTCTAACTTTTTCATGTGGGCATTTAGTGCTATGAATTTCCCTCTTAACACTGCCATAACTGTGTCCCAGAGATTCTGGTATGTTGTATCTTTGTTCTCATTATTTTCAAAGAACTTCTTGATTTCTGCCTTAATTTCATTATTTACCTAAAAGTCATTGAGGAGCATGTTGTTTAATTTTCATGTAATGGTATGGTTTTGAGCAATATTCATTGTGTTGACTTCTATTTTCATTTCACTGTGGTCCAAGGGTGTGTCTGGTATAATTTTGCCTCTTTTACGTTTGTTGAGGACTTTTTAATTTCCAATTATGTGGTCGATTTTAGAGTATGTGCCATGTAGTGATGAAAAAAATGTATATTCTGTTGTTTTGGGGTGGAGACGTCTGTAAACATCTATCACATTCATTTGGCTCAACCCTAAGGTTAGGTCCTGAACATCTTTGTTAATTTTCTGCCTTATCTGTCTAATACTGTCAGTGGAGTGTGGAAGTCACCCACTATTACTGTGTGGTAGTCTATGTCTCTTTGCATGTCTCTTAAGACTTGCTTTATAAATCTGGGTGCTCAATTCATCAAGAAGAACTCATTTTCCTGAGTTGGGTGCATATATATTTAGGATAGTTAGGTCTTCATGATAAATTGAACCCTTTACCATATGTAATACCCTTCCTTGTTCTTTTTTATCTTTGTTGATTTGAAATTTGTTTTTTCTGATATTGGAATTGAAGCCCCTGCATTTTCCATTTGCTTGGTAGACTTTTCTCCATCCCTTCATTTTAATCCTGTAAGTGTCATTATGTGTGAGATGTGTCTCTTGCAGATAGCATACCATTGGGTCTTGCTTTTTTGTCCAGCTTGCCATTCTGTTCCTTTTAAGGGGCTCATTTATGCCTGTTTACATTCAAGGTTAGTATTGATATGTGTGGATTTGATCTTGTCATTGTGCTGTTAGCTGGCTATTATGTTGACTTGTTTGTATGGTTGCTTTACAGTGACACTGGTCTGTGTGTCTAAGTGTGTTTTTGTATTAGCTGGTAGCAGTCTTTCCTTTTTATATTTAGTACCTCTTTCAGGCTCTCTTGTAAGGCAGGTCTGGTGGTAATGAACTCCTTCAACATTTGCTTATCTCCAAAGGATCTTAGTTCTCCTTCACTTAGGCAGCTTAGTTTGGCTGAATATGGAATTCTTGGTTGAAGATTTTTTTCTTTAAGAATGTCGAATATTGGCTCTTAATTTCTTCTGGCTTGTAGGGTTTCAGCTGAGAGGTCTACTGTTAGCCTTATGGGGATCCCTTTGTAGGTGACAGGGAGCCTTATGGAGATCCCTTTGTAGGTGACATACTGTGTCTCTCTAGCTGCATTTAACATTCTTTCTTTCATTTCAACCTCAGAAAATCTGACAATTATGTGTCTTGGGGATAATCTTCTTGTGTAGGATATTGATGGAGTTCTCCATATTTCCTGAATTTGACTGTTGGCCTCTCTAACAAGGTTGGGGAAGTTTTCATGGATTATATCCTGAAATATATTTTCCAAGTCGTTTGCTTTCTCCCCCTCCCTTTCAGTAATTCATAGATTCACTGATTCATAGATTTGCCCTCTTTACCTAATCCCATACTTTTCAGAGGTTTTGTTCATTCCTTTTTATTTTTTTCTTTATTTTTGTCTGACTGTCTTATTTCAGAGAACCAGTCTTCATGTTCTGAGATTCTTTCCTTGAATTGGTTTATCCTGCTGTTAATACTTGTGATTACATTGTGAAATTCTTATACTGTGTTATTCAGCTCTGTCAGAACCATTGGTTTCTTTTTTATACTGGCTATATTGTCCTTCAGCTCCTATGTTACTTTATCATGATTCTTATTTTCCTTGGATTGGGTTTTGCCATCCTCCTGAATCTTGTTGATCTTTGTTCATATCCATATTCTGAATTCTATTTCTGTCATTCCAGCCAGTTCAGCCTGGTTAAGAACTCTTTTTGGATAACCGGTGTAGTTGTTTGGAGGACATATGACACTCTGGCCATTTGAGTTACTGGAGTTCTTTGTGTGTGAGTATTCCTTTAACTCCAGTGTACACTGAGTATGGTCAATAGACTTCTTTTTTGTATGTTTTCACTGGAACAAGGCTTTGTGTAGGATCTCTATTTGAAGCTGACTTCTTGCCTCTGGCTTCAGAGTTATATCAGTGAGGTATTTTTGGTGTTGAAACCTTTGGGTGTGATCCAGTGGGTGACACCGAGGCTTATTGTTCAATTAGTAGACTCTTGCTCAGTTGTGTGGCTCCCCTATGTTCCCTCTCAGTTCTCTGAAAGTGTGGATTCCTCTCCTCCTTGAGTGCTGTCTGTAGCTCACAACTTGGCACTCCCGGGCTGCCCACTGTAGGTCTGGGACAATCTCAGTGTTTATGTTCCTTCCCCAGCTTAGAGGCAGCAGAGGAAGAGATCTTAGTAGTGGCTGTGGCCATGGGCCATTTGGTTGTCTCCTGAGGGCTCCATCCCAGAGAGATGCAGGTCAGCAATCACGCAGTTCAGTCAGCAAGATGGAGAGTTTGTGCTGTGAGTTCAAGCCAGGGGTTCCCTGTCTAATGATGAGCCATGGGGAATGTGTGGGACTTATGGGAAATGGACTGGCCTCCTCTCCTTAGGTTGACTACAACTTGTTGGAGGTATGGATAAGGCACTTAGGGTCTTTGCTCTTTCATTAGTCTGAGGTGGCAAGGACAGTTCCACCACAGGGGGAGTGGCCAAGAGGCTTTCAATTGCTCCTGGAGGCTCCGTCCAGATTGTTGCTAAGTTGGTACTGGCTCAATAGCTCTGGCAGGAGGTGGCTGCGGGCCCAGGCCTGAATGACCTGCCTGGTAAAGAGATATGGGAATAGCCACTCATGTAACAGTCTGGCCACTTTTCTGTAGAGCTGCTGTGGTATGGTTGGAGCCCACTCCAGTCTCTAGTCACCTTGGATTTTCCAGAACCTAAAGGTGTCACCAGTGAAGACTGCAAAAATGTAAAGATGGCAATCTGCCCCTCCCTCTGGAAGCTTTGTCCCAGGGAGTTACAGACCTGTTGCTGGCCCAAAGACACCTGTAGGAAGTGGCTAGAGATCCTGGATGGGAGGTCCCATCCAATGAGGAGGACTGGGATCAGGACCTGCTTTAAAAAACAGTCTGGCCATGTTTTGCTACGGCATCTATGCTATGCTGGGGGTCCACTTCAGCCTCCGGTCACCTCAGACACTCTGAAACCCAAAGGCTGATATGACTAAGTCGCCCAAACAGCAAATATGGTGGCCCACCTCACCCTCTGGGAGAGCTGTTCCAGGAGGAATTCAGATCTCTCTCAGCAGGAGAACTCAGGCAGGAGTGTCTGGAGGCACTGTTTGGAAGGTCCCACCCAGTAAGTAGCAACAGGGTCAGGCACCCACTTAATGCGGCAGTCTGGTCCCATTTTGGTAGAGCAGCTGTACTGTGCTGGGGATTCCTTCCACCCCAGGTCAGCTCAGACTCTCCAAAGCCCAAAGGCTAGAACAACTAAGTTGCCTAAACAGCAAAGATGGTGGCCTGCCCCTCCCTCTGGACGCACTGCCCCAGGGGAATTCAGATCTGTGTTGGCTGGAGAGCTTGGCCGGGGCGGCTGGAGGTCCTGGTTGGGAGGTCCAGTCCAGTGAGGAGGAATGGGATTGGGCACCTACTTAAAGCAGCAGTCTGGCCATGTTTTGGTAGAGCAGCTGTGCTGTGCTGGGGGATCCCTTCTGCCCTGAGTCGGTTCAGACACTCCAAAGCCCAAAGGCTGGAACAGCGAAGGCATTGGGGCCAGATACCCTAAACCATCTCTCTAAAGTTCAAAGTTCCACAGACGTCTAGGGCAGGGGCAAAATGCTGCCAGTCTCTTTGCTAAAGCATAATAAGAGTCACCTTTGCTGCCATTCCCAACAAGTTCCTCATCTCCATCTGAGGCCAACTCAGCCTAGACTTCATTGTCCGTATCACTATCAGCATTTTGGTCAAAGCCATTCAACAAGTCTCCAGGAAGTTCCAAATTTTCCCACATATTCCTGTCTACTTCTGAGTTCTCCAAACTGTTCCAACCTCTGCCTATTACCCAGTTCCAAAGTCACTTCTACATTTCCAGGTATCCTTATAGCAGCACTCCACTCTATCAGAACCAATTTACTGTATTAGTCCATTATCATGCTGCTATGAAGAAATACCTGGCCGGGCATGGTGGCTCACGCTTGTAATCCCAGCACTTTGGAAGGCCGAGGCGGGCAGATCACGAGGTCAGGAGATCGAGACCATCCTGGCCAACATAGTGAAACCTGTCTCTACTAAAAATATAAAAAATTAGCTGGGTGTGGTGGTGGGCGCCTGTAGTCCCAGCTACTCAGCAGGTTGAGGCAGAACTGCGTGAACCTGGAGTCAGAGCTTGCAGTGAGCCGAGATGCGCCACTGCACTCCAACTCTGTCTCGCTTTGAGACAGAGCGAGACTCTGTCTCAAAAAAAAAAAAAAGAAAGAAAAAGAAAAAAGAAATACCTGAGACTGGGTAATTTATAAAGGGAAGAGATTTAATTGACTCACAGTTCCTTAGAGCTGGGGAGGTCTCAGAAAACTTATAATAATGGCGGAAGAGAAAGCAAATACATCCTTCTTCACATGGCGTCTCAAAGGAGAAGAATGAAGGAAGTGCACAGCAAAGGGGGAGAGCCCCTCACAAAACCATCAGATCTTGTGAGAACTCACTCACTATCATGACAACAGCATGAGGGAACTGCTGCAATGATTCAGTCACCTCCCATGAGGTCGCTCTCCCCACACATGGGGATTACAATTTGGATTACAATTCAAGATGAGATTTGGGTGGGGACACAGAGCCAGACTGTGAGGGTTAATACTGAGTGTCCACTTGATAGGACTGAAGGATACAAAGTATTGATCCTGGGTGTGTCTGTGAGGGTGTTGCCAAAGGAGATTAACATTTGAGTCGGTGGGCTGGGAAAGGCAGACCCTCCGTTAATCCGAGTGGGCACAATCTAATCAGCTGCCAGTGTGGCTAGAATATAAGCAGGTAGAAAAATGTGAAAAGAGAGACTGGCCTAGCCTCCCAGCCCACATCTTTCTCCCATGCTGGATGCTTCCTGCCCTTGAACATCGGACTCCAAGTTCTTCAGTTTTGGAACCTGGACTGTCTCTCCTTGCTCCTTAGCCTGCAGACAACCTATTGTGGGACCTTGTGATCATGTGAGTTAATACTTAATAAACTCCCATATATATGTGTATATACACATATACATATACAGTGAAGGCATCAGGGCCAGATACACATATACATATATATATGTAAATACACATAGACTTGTATATATATATATATATTCCATTAGTTCTGTCCTTCTAGAGAACCCTGACTAATACACAGACCATAGCAATGACTATGTGACTTTCCTGACATATGAATATAATGAGTATGTTAATAGATAGCAGAGTGCCTGATACTAAAACATCATTTTCATACACATAAAATTGTATAAATGTACTTATATGTATCATATTAGTCTGTTCATATGTTGCTTCATTCTTTTTATAAATATTTTGGTTAGGATTTTTGCAAAGACTTAGATGAAAATGGACCACAGTTCTTGGATATGGTGGATGGTTTGGTATACGTATGCACAGGTTCAAGTGCACTAGCATTCTTAACATTTGGTATCAATGTTATACACACTTCATAAAAATAATTTGGAAACTTTATTTTCCCTCTGTCCTCTGAAACTGTATAAGTAATAATGGAGTTATCAGTTCCTTAGAGATAGAATCCCATGAAAGAAACATCTAGGCTTGTTGCTTTTCTGATGAGGGGACAGTGGAAAGTCTTGACAGCTTTTCAATTCGTCTAAGAACTGTTAGGGTTTTTTCTTTCTTTCTTTCTTTCTTTTTTTTTTCTTTTTTTTGTCTCTTCTAGTTTAAGTTTTGCTATATCATATTTTTCCCCAAAATGATTGATGTTTACTCTTTAAGGAGAAATTTCTTTAAAGAAATTTAGTAATTAATCTCTTCAAATGTTTCTGATTCCCTAATTATCTGTGATAATTTTCCCTTTCTCTTTTCTAACTTATATCTTATTTTAACATTTAAGAACAGTAATCTTGCTCAGTTCTCATTTATTGATCTAAGTAATGGAAGTTTGGTAAAATATTTTGTGTAAGTCTTTATGAGATTTTGCCTAACTACTAAAGAACCTAATGAAAACAGCTCTGAGTTACTGAATACCTTTTATGTGCCAAGCTCTCCAAAGCAGCGTTTATATGTACTTTAATCCTCACAATAGGAACTGTCGGTGTCCCTACTTTCCAGATGGAGACGTCGAAGCCCAGAGAGCTCAAGTAAGTTTTCCAGTGAGGAAGTAGCAAAACAAGCAGGTTTCAAACATTGGCAGTCCGACTCCAGGAAAGTCTATACTCTTTATACTGTACCTCCTATCTATCACATTGGTCTTATAAGTGAGTTTTAGTACTAATATGATCGCTCAGAAAATTATCTACAAAAACAAGTTTCACCTTCATAGCAGGTAATAGTAACTTTTCAAAATATTAAACCATGAGAAAACACATTGAAGGCACTACTCATTTCTATACATTTAAAACACTAAATAAATAAGTATATGTGCCACACTCAGTCTATCTCCCATCAAAAACCAGTATTGGTTTTTGCTATAGTTTTAATGTTTGTGTCTCCCCAAAATTCATATGTTGAAATCTAATCTCCAATGCAAGAGTATTAAGAGGGGGCCTTTAGGAGGTGGTTAAGTTATGAGGGCTCTGCCTTAATGGATAGGATTTGTTCCCTAATAAAAGTAGCCAGAGGGAGCCTCCTTGCCTCTTCTGCCTCATGAGGACACAGAAGGTGCCATCTATGAGGAAAAGACACCAAATCTGCCGATGCTTTGATCTGGGACTTTCCAACCTCCAGAACTGTCAGCAATAAATTTCTATTGGTTCTAAATTACTCAGTCTGGGGCATTTTGTTATAGCAGCCTGGACGGACTAAGACAGTTTTCAACTTAAATGCAATGGAAAGGAAAGAGTTTTAAACAGAAGACTGAGCTAATTAGAATTGTGTTTCCAAAGATTATTTTGACTGCATCACAGAGAATAAATAAGAGGTGGGCAAGAAAGGATATGGAGAGACTTCTTTGTACTAATTCAGTTGCAGTTATCAGGGTGAAGGATAATGGTAGCTTCAGCTTTAGTGTTAGCTAGAAAGATGAAAGAAATGGATGTATTCCAGTGATTTTTAGAAGGTAGAGTTAAGAGAAATTGGTGATGGATTATCTAATGTGGAAAACAAGACAAGAAGAAGTATCAAGAATCCGTCCTGGGTTTCTGTCTCCTATAGTAGGTGTTGCTAGAGAAGAATGAAGCTTGCTTGCTCTATGTCCATGGTCTGTACCCCTGGGAACAGGAGTATCTCAATTTTTAAACTCAAGTAAATAGAGACATAATTAATAAGTTAATATACATATTTATGCAATTACTAGCTATCTACACGTATTACAAAGATACTAAGCCAAGTTCCTAAAATAGTTTGGGCATCCCAGCACTTTGGGAGGCTGAGGCAGGAGGGTCACTTGAGGACTGGAATTCAAGACCAACCTGGGCAACACAGCAAGACACCGTCTCTACAAAAAATTTAAAAATTAGCTAGATGTCGTGGTATGTGCCTATAGTCCTAGCTACTCACGAGGCTGAGGCGGGAGGATCACTTTAGCCCAGGAGTTAAAGGCTGCAGTATGCCCTCCAGCCTAGGTGACAGAGTGAAACCCTGTCTCTAAAAAATAAATACATAAATATTTAAAATTTTGTTGATAAATAAGTAAAATAAAATAAAAATGAAATAGTTTGAACAATTCTATAAAGATCCAAGAATCCATCTCTGAGAGAACATCAGTCCATCTAACAAATAAAGGAATTTGGAAGTTTCTCTACTAAGAAATATTTCTACAACAAGCAGATAATTAGGAAGTGGTGTGAGGAAATGGAGAAATATCACTCAGAAAGACTTGGATTTCATCAGCTTCTTCCTGATTTGAAAGAATGAACTTGAGTAAATAATCTTACTAAGTACTAGTTTTATGTGTGTAAAGGGAGATATTATCTACTTAGAAACATTATTATGAGATTGAATATGATGATGCATGTAAAGCCCTCAACCCACCTGGTACACAGTAAATCTTTTCCTTCAAATTAGAGGGTTTTTTTGAATCGCTAAATTTGCTTTTAATAAGCAAGTAATTAGTGAATATAAAACAGCTAATCCTGTGCAACTTGGTACAAATTATTTTACCACCTTTTATATGAAAATAATACTTTTGGAGGCTAATATTGAGAAATAAGCTTGTACTCTTGTAAATACTTAACACCAGATGCAGAAAGAATTGTTACAAAGGATCATATAAAATTTATATTTGTATGAAATTACCAAATGTGTTGAAGAACTGTAAAGTATGATATTATCACAGTGAAATATGGCCATTAAAGAGGCATGGGATCCAGATTTTTCAAATATATTTCTTTGCTTTTAACTTCTTTAAATGTAGAACGGTGTTTTTATATCTGTCACATGTATAACACAGCTCAGTAGTTTTATCAAAATTATGACAACACTATGGATCTAATTCTTTTATAGCAAAAATTCAAGTATTTTAAAATCTCAAATATTTTGATTGCCTTGAAATTCACATTTTAGTCATTGTTTATTAAAATACATAAATTATATGGGTTTTATAATCATTTTGTTATATAGAGATTTCCATGGTAACTTTGTTTGCTCAAGCACATAGAATTGGGATTGATAGCTGACAATTCATTGAAAGTTCACATTATACAGAGAATGATGATTTCTCTAGAAAGTTTAGATTAAGGTATATATCTAAATAAGTGAAATAATATATTTTACTTAAAAAAATGGCAGAAAAAGACCTCTAACCTGGAACATACAGGAAACACAAATAGAGCATGTAATAATGAGTTAATACTTATTGAGTACTTAAGATGTGCTAATTTGTGTGTGTGTGTGTATTTGTACAACCTCACGTCATTCTCAAAACAAGCATATGAAGCTACATAGGTTAATTATGCCTAAGCTCATGCAGCCAGAAAGGAGCAGAATGATCCATTCATCTGGCACCAAATCTAGCTGTACTATTCTGCCTCTCGTAGATACTCATTTCCCTCCAGCAGCTAGTTCACTGAAAGAAGAGAAAGGTCACTATAAACTAAAGATCCCCTTTTGCTTCAGACCTGGCTATTTTGCAGCCAAAAAAACTCAATTGTTTTATTTAAGGCACAAATATAAATTGATAAAACAGACTAAAACAGGAAAATATGATAGTTCAAAATGTGTGTTAAATGAAAGGAGAAAATAAATGCCCATTCAGCATTTCATCTGTTGATTTGCAGCTTGCAAGTACAGCCTGCTGGCTGAAACAAGATGCTGTGCCTTGTATTTCAACCCAAAGAATAAGATGGAGATGGAGATGAACAAGAGACATGCAAACTATAAAAGTCCACAGATTCTTGTACATTACTTGATACATGGAAGGTACTAATAAATATTTGCTAAATGAAAAAGGAGCTTGAGGGGCAGGCAAGAAACACGAGTTGTTATAGGTAGTGATAGCATTATTTTATATGTTTAAGGAGAGTCCTGCTCGGACAGGAATAATTCCTATTGTTTGTACTTTTTATATTGATCAACCTATTGATATTATGGTTTTATTAATGCAAACCCTACTTATACAACTAATAAATCAAAATTTATAATTTAACAAAATATCTAACATTCAGTAATTATTTCAAATTAATTCAATCAAAATTCTCTCAAATATTTCATTGAAATCCCAATTATTTCTTCTTATCAAATAGCCAAGGCTTCCTTCTCATCAATGATCAATGCTGACATGGAGCAGTTAGTTTGAAAGAGAAAGTAAAGAGCTTAGCTTGGAGCATGCTGCCTGTGAGACAAATGCATAAGGAAATGACCAGAAAGCATTTGAAGACTCATTTCTGAACTGCAGGATTTAAATCCAGAAGAAAAACCTAATTGGACAACCATACATGTACAACTACTAACTAAAGACTTGGAAAGTGATATAGCATTATTTGAAATAACATTTTTAAAAGTTAACCTAAATGCCTATCAATCAGGAAATGATTAAATTATGATGTAATACCACAGGATATTACACAACCATTGGGAAAGGTTGTGTAATATCCTATGCTTGCTACCATGGAAAGATTTCCAAGCCCTATTATTAAATCACAGGATAATATATGTGTGGTTAAGTTTCCAAATATGTAACAAGAAAATTTAAAATATTATAAAATATATGTAAAATATATACTCACAAACATGTCTATATATCTATACTGATAGATGATAGATATTCATAGACTACAAGTATTTGGTGGACTTCAAGCTTGACCACCACATGGAGAAAAAAGGAGCGTAGAACAGCAGTGTGAAGTGAAACTTTCTCATTTTGATTCTGCTTTATTTGAAGTTTACCATAAAAAATATACTTATGCACTCTTTGTGTAAACTGGTGGTAAACACTATAAAATGTTTATAATAAACCAATAATAAGCCAGCTACCAATGCTGTATGAAAAAAACAAAGAGGATGAAAACCAAGAAAAAGGCCATTGGTATTTTTCATTAGAAATGTGACAGTGGCCTTACAAAAGCAAGCTCAGAACACTGGGAAAGAAAGAATTCTGATCACAAGAGTTAGTATAGGTGAAAGTGGGGTCAAAGATATGACATGAAAACATTCATTTGTGCCTGGGGGAAAGACTAGAGAGAACAAGTAACCTACAGATTTGTTCAGGTTTAAGTCTGTGCTGTCCAGTGGGCCTTTCACAGCTGCAAACCTTTTGCTGGAGCTGAAAGAGAAGAGCATTCCCTCTTCTTCCCACCAAGGCTATGCCTGGGAGGAGGTCTGGACCATCAGGCAGTGACTCTAATGCCGTTTGGAGCCTGACACAGAAGTCAACCAGCAGAAGGCAGAGAAGACCAGGCACAGTGGGTCACACCTGTAATTCCAGCACTTTGGAGGGCCAAGGCGGGAAGATCGCTTGAAACCAGGAGTTTGAGAACAGTCTGGCTGATATGGCGAAACCCCATCTCTACAAAAAATATAAAAATTAGCCAGGCATAGTGGCGTGCATCTGTAGTCCCATCTATTTGGGAGGCTGAGGTGGAAGGATCGCTTAAGCGTGGGAGGTTGAGGCTACAGTCAGCCGATATCGCACCACTGCTCTTCAGCCTGGGCAGCTGCAGTGAGCTGTGGTGGTGCCGCTACACTCTAGCCTGGGCAACAAGTGAGAGTCTCTCTCGAAAAATAAAAATTAAAAAGAAGGCAGAGAGAAATGTGGACTGATTTCTAATAATTTAAGCTCTATAGTTGGCAACTACATCCTTGGACTTTTGACCTATACAGGCCAATAAATTCCCCACTTCTTTCTTAAGTCAAAATGGATTTTCTGTCACTTGATGCAGAACCCATCCAAAAGGCCTATTTTTATTTGTAACTCTATTTAAAGAACACCTTTCAATAGATAGTGAGTTTCACAGATAATCCAAAGTATTTGGTATGGCTATTAATTTCAGTGTCTGTCCCATAACTCTCACCAGTACAGCTTGCTAGCCAACACTGAAATAACATTGAGCGTTTTGAATTTCACCTCCTCTTCTTCCCTTTCCCTCCTCTCTAATGGAGGTGCTTAATGAGTAGTGAAAAATCTCAAAAGGTGAATGGAAAAAATAACTTAACAATCAGTCCCAAAGGCTAAAGTGGTAAACCCCAAATATATTCAGTCAAGTGGGTAAAAAACGTGTTTGGTCTCACTGAAGTTACCACTTTCAACAGTTTATTCTTCCTGGCATATGGCTGGAGAGTGGACTGTAGATTTTCTTTTGAATGTTAACAATGGAAATAATTCAGTACTATGAAAGAATGGCTATCATCATCATAAATATAAATCAGTTTCTACATTATTCCAGAAGGTATAATTAATGATTTTATAAAACTTATGAGGTTATATTGAGTTTCATGGTTTCATATCATACAAGTACAAAATTACATAATATTTGATCCACACAAACACCTTAGCCACCATTCATTTACACCCAGAACCACCGTTCAACACCTAAAAACTACATTGCCAACACCTATAAATCTATTTTTGTGCTCCTCCAATCACATACCCCTGAAATCCCTAGATAAAATCACATTCTGAATTTTGTTTTCAACAATCCCTTGTGTTTTTATATAGTTTTATCACATACAATATACAATCATATTGTATGTAGTCTATGGCTTGATTTTTCATTCAATATTCCTATGATTAAGCACATTTCTATGATTCATCCATTATGTTGAATATAGCTGTAGTTTGTCTCAATATCCCTGGTGCATAATATTAAACTTTTGCTTTCTATCTTGTATTGTTGTTCAGTTTTTTCCTCCTTCTTCATACCTAATATAATCCCAGAATAGAAGCAGAAATAATATATCCAAGCCAGTGTCTGCATGAAAAGATCATGGTAGTAACATAGTTTCTTTCTCAGGAATTACTGATAGAAAGAAAGAGTTGGTCTATCTATTATAACCTTCCCACAACAAATTACAGTGTTGTAAGAACTGGAAGAAGTAGTCATCACACTCCACTGTGGTTTTCAGAAGTGAAAGGAAAGTACTTATTTTGTTTCTCTTTAAAACACTTAATATATAGTTCTTAACAGTAAAGTCAAAAATGCTGTCCTTTAGCTGAATCTGTGTTTCCATAATATGCCAAATATCTAGTTAAAAATTGAAATGCGAGAATACCATGCAACAATTAAAAGGAACAAAATGGACATACATATATGCCATGATATAGATGAACCCCAAAAACATGTTAAGTGAAAGAAGGAAGACACAAAAGATTACATACTCTGATTCATGTATTTTATAATTTCTATAGTATGTCTAGAAAAGGCAAATGTTTAGACACAGAAAACAGATCAATGACTGCCTGGGGCTAGGTAAGTGAGGATTAACTGCAAATGGGCAGGAGAGAACTTTTGGGGTAATGGAAATGGTCTAAAATTGGACTGTAGTGATGGTTTCACAACTCTGAAAACTTACTAGGATCATTGAATTGTAAGAGGTAATTTTATGGTATGCAAGTTATACTTCCATAAAGCTGTTAAAAAGTGAAATTCTGTCATAATATCCCTAAAATACTAAGTCTGGTTAATTTTTTTCTTTTCAGTCAATTAATGCAATCTATACGCTGTTTGCCATTTTGAAGAAAGAGCTCCAGTGCTAAATTGTGATATTTACACACTGTGTTTATGTGCCCATATTGAAGTGAAAGTAGAATTTTAAAAACACAGCAATTTGAGAAGACCTGCTGATGAAGATGGTATCTGAGTAAGAATGAATTGGACCACTCACTAAGGGGCCTAGAATATGGCGTTGGAAAGATAACCACTATTCCACATAGAAGCAGAGAAATCCAACAACAGCAGCAGATTTCCCAAGGGATCTTATGTCACAATGAGGAAGGATTACAGGAAACTTCTACTAACACTTTATTTTCCTTCCTGGAGCTTGGGGAGAGGTTTCAGTAACTTGGTAGACAGGTCAATAGCTACTTACACTATAGAGTTACCCACAGCCCTCATGATAACTTTTGCCTTGCCCACCTTTTTAAAACTCCTTTTCCCTTTTGTCAGAGACATTTAAGTTTTTTTGTTTCCACAAGTTTACAACTCTCAGTCGAGTTTGGTTGTGGAGTGGTAGCTGTTAACTGAAGTTAACATTGTGCATGTCATCAAAGGAAATCAACTATAGAAACTAGAAATAAAAAGATGATTTGGACAAAGTGATCCCACTATTTTGGATGTAATTGTAAGTGAAACAGAGCATGTTTACCTCAATCTGGTCCAGACCAAAAATTAAAATATGAGAAAAGAAAGCTAAAATATTTTAGAATATTTAAGAACTTATAGTGATTGTGAAGCAGAGGGAGGAAGGAAGGCAATTGTTTAGATAATTTAAGCTCTTTCCCAAAATACCAGTTTGTCTGTTATCTTTATATTTTTGGAGAAAAAAAATTGGCATGGATTATCCTAACGACGAAAATTCCTCTGATGGTTTTGCATATTTAGAAACATTGTAAGTGAAGCATGTTAATGTAGCTTATTTAACATTTCAGAAACAAGCAGTCAAAAAAGATATCATCCCTCTCAACATTTTTCCTGTCGAAAAAATTTGTGGGATGACAAAGTATGCTGCCATCTTACAAACAACCATCAGCCTGGTGTATACTACATTTTTCTTTCATGTCACGAAAACAATATTTTTTGAAAAATAGACATCAGTCACTTGATATAAAAATTCATGAGTATTCTAGGATGTGATAAAGAATGTTTTATTCCTATTTGTCATTTTGTATAGGTGAAGGACAAAGAAAATCTGCAGATGCTTTGAGATAAAATTATTCTTTAACTCGTTTCACATGGTATGTGTCAGTAACACTTTCAGTATGAAAGATGGAAGCCCCTTACAACGTGAGTTGTTTTTATATGTCAATGTTTAATTTTTGTAGAAAAAAAAAGGAACACATCTTACCAAGCATATTATATTCATGTTGTCTTTTAAGGATTTTTTAAAAATTTACAACACAAATTGAAAGAGCCCAAGGGAAAAAGAAAAGACATCTGTCGGATCAAGAGTCTCTTCCACAGTGAGAAAAGTTATTTAAAAATAAGGGGGAAAAATGGAAATGCTGCCTAACCTAAATGGTTTATGTAAAATTTCTAAGGCTAATTCTTTATTGCTTGGGAAGTCCATGAAGCTTTTGATCTAGTGGATAAAAGTCCACAAGGCATGAGGAGATAAACTACAGTTATTCTAAGATTATTCATCATTAAGACACTGACTTTGAACACCTTGTAAAAGATAATTAAAGGGGGAGAAAAGGATGCAAAATAATCGGAATCAAGTAGAGTCAATTGGTAGAAATAGAAAAATTGAAGGTGAAACATTTAAGCCTTTCAATGCTTTTTATGACATAACAATATACTATAATTTTTAAAATTTCTTCTCAAAGACAAAATGACAAACAATACATGCAATAACTGGTTCAGTTCTCAGGTGATTTTTAATACTTGAATATATATATGAATATGAATGCATATATGAAAATTAAAATAAAATGTATATATTTAAGTGAGACTGAAGTGGAGGCTTAATGATTCTATTATCTGCCCCTATTTAATGGGAAATCGTATGTAAATATTATTATTAGAGAGGCATGGATTATTTATTCCTTCTTTCTAAAAGTTTAAGGTTTTTATTCAATAGCATCTTTTCTTTTTTGGAGAGCGTTTTGCTCTGCCACCCAGACTGGAGTTCAGTGGTGTAATCAGAGCTCACGGCAGCCTCAAACTCCTGGACTCAAGTGATCCTCCTGCCTCACCCTCCTGAGTACCTGAGATTACAAGCACACGCCACCACACCCAGATAATTTTTTTATTTTTAACAGAGACAGGATCTCATTTTGTTGCCCAGACTGGTCTCAAACTTCTGGCCTCAAGTGACCCTCCCACCTCAGCTTCCCAAAGTGTCAACAGCATCATTTTAAAAAGTATTTTTGTTTATTTGGTTGGTTTGTTGATTAAGGGCTTCCTTCATCAGCAATAGCAAATTTGGCTCCATTTTCCATAAAAGATCCAATGCAAGTCTATGTTTTTTCATGATGCAAACATATGACTATCATCTTTTACTCATTTTGAGTTATTATTATTATCGTGTTATTGCTGAAAGTCTTATATTCTATAAAATCTTACCCCTGTTATAGTCTATAAAATCTTACCCCTAGCCAAAAATGGAAATGGAAAAAAATGGAATGTTACTGTTAAAAAGGGCCTAAGAGATGGCAACAACTACCATTACAGCAACCACCAGTATTTATAAATGTTTACTACATGTTAAGCACTAAACAAAATCCCTTTGTATGCATCATCTCAATTAACCCTATGGAACCTATCCCTGCTGTCAGCACATTAAAGAGGACACTGAGACCCAATGAAGTTAGAGGGCTTGGTCCAAGTTCATGCAACTAGTTACATGTACAAGCAGAACTTGGACCTGGTCCTTTGGTTCACAGTCCAGGAGTATTTTCCCACTGTAATAATTTAAGAGAAAAATATAAAATCATAATACTATTAAGAACTTTCATGTTTTAAAATTTGATAGGATATAAGCTTTATACTTTCCATCCAACATTTAGTTTACTCTTCCACTCAAATTCATTTGAGAAGTGTGAATCCTATCCTTCCTGGGCAAGTTATTTCACTGTAGATGGCTTTGCAATTAGATTGAGAGGAAAAAGAATTCACTTATTCATGTGAGAGGAAAAAGTGTAGTATATGCTTAACATTCTAGCTTAAAATAATATTGGCTTTATCCAAAGTATGTCAGAGTGACCAGTTGAAAAGACCCCAGTGCAGTCCATCAACTGTTTGTTTTGTCTATGGAGTAACCCACCAAATCATTTGGCAAATGTTATTAGTAAATTGATCTAACCCATGTCTATTGCTGTGTGGGAGCAGTGTGGTGTACTCAAATGCACTAGATAAAGAATTCCTAAAATCTTCTACTAATGGTTCTTTAAAATTGATTTAGAGCTTCTAACTAAAGAATAGTCCTCCTCTCTCTGCAAATTTTAGGAATGAGAATCAGATGACCTCCCCGCCCCCATCATAGATCATGAATCTAGATGTACAGTTCATCCTAATGATTCCTCAAAAAGGAAAATCAAGACAGCCAATGCTTGAGGATTATTGTTGTTGCCATTATTGCCAATGGTATAAAATCTACAGTAAATATTCAAACAAGAGAAGAGTCCTAAGCACATCTTCTCTTAATCCTGAATAGGTGGAAAGTTGGGAATAATAATAAAACAAAAATATTGTTTGGTTATAATTTCTAATAGTGAATTTTATGGGTTGAATTGTGAATCTCCAAAATTCATGTTGAAGTCCCATCCCCCGGTGTAACTGTATTTGGTGATAGGACTTTCAGGAGACGATTACACTTAAATGAGGTCTTAAAGGGGGTTCCTAATTCAATAGGGCCAGTGATGTTATAAGAGGAAGAGATTTCTCTCTTTCTCTCTCTCTCTGTCTCTCTCTGCCTGTCTTTCTCTATGCACTCAGAGGAAAGGCCACATAAGGACACAGTGAGAAGGAGGCTGTTAAATGAAGTTAAAGTTAAAGCTAGGAAGAGAGCCCCCACCACAACCTAATCGTGCTGGCACCCTGATCTTGGACTTTCAACATCCAGAACTGTGAGAAAACAGATTTCTGTTGTTTAAGTCACACGGTATTTTGTTATGGCAGCCTAAGCTGACTAGAACAGCACCCTACTATCAAACCTTGAAAATATGTCAGGCCGGGTGTGATGGCTCCTGCCTGTAATCCCAGCACTTTGGAAGGTCAAGGCAGGAGGATTGCTTGAGTCCAGGAGTTTGAGCCCAGCCTGGGAAACATAACGAGACCTCATCGCTACAAGAAATTTAAAAGTTAGCCACGCATAGTGGCACACACCTGTAGTCCCAGCTACTTGGGAAGAGGAGGTGTGAGGATCGCTTGAGCCTAGGAGGCTGAGGTTGTAATGAGCCAAGATTGTGCCACTGCACTCCAGCCTGAGTGACACAGCAATTTTTTTTAAAGAGCTGCTCTCAACTCTTGTAAAACAACTTGGAGGGCTTTAGTGAGTACCAATGATTGTTAGTAAATATAACCTATACATTTCTACTGGTCTAGCCTCAAAAGTAGTAATTTTATAAAGCTTTTATTTTGAAGGTAAGTTAATGACAACATTCGTTGGAATGCCTCACATTGGTGTGTGACCTCAAACATGTAGCCAGAGGTGAGTTGTTAAATGTTTTTCAACTGATTCTGAACTCCAAATGAAACCTGAAGCCCATTAGCACTAGATTTTGACTAATTATAATTTCACAGAGAACTGTTATCTGCATAAAAACAATAAAGCTAGCTTATACAGAAAGTAAACTTTACATCAGGGTCAAACAAAAGATTCAGGTCTTTACATTATAGTTAACTTTATCATTTATGCTATAAATACACTGGCAGATTCTGTGAACAGGCTCCTCTTCTTTTTTCTAATAGATTCCCCCTAACCCTAAGTTTTAGCACAGCATATTTAGAAACCATATTTCCAAATTCCCCTGCAGCTAAAGAAGCCAATGGATGGGGGTGGAACTTATATGTATAACTTTCAGATCCCATGATTACAAGGAATCTGTTTGCCTCCCATCCTCTTTTCCCACCTCCTCAGGGCTGGTGAAGGTAAGCTGGCTTCACTCAGATATGTCACCCCCAAAGGATGAGAGACTAACAAGGTAGAAAAAACTTGGATCCCTGGGTGTCCTTGCGGAGCAGAGTCACCCACTTGCCTAGGTCTGCACTGATATGAAAGAGAAAAGTAAATCTGTGGCTTGTCTGAGCCACTATGTTTTGAAGGTTTGTTAGTACCCTAAATAATTATTATACTTTACAGTTTACAGTGTATCTTCCAAATGTGAAAATCTAAAATACCTGACATTGGGGGCTGAGTAATTTTTTAAAAAGATAAGATATTCATTCATTCATTCAACAACTATAAAGTACATATTATATATTAGCCCTGCTTTAGGTTCTGAGTACCCAACTGAGCAAGACACATCACGTCCCTATACTCATGAAGCTTTGATTATAGTTAGAGAGGGGTTGGCAGAGAGATAATAACAAAGTCAACAAAATTTTAAAAAATAATAATTTTAGAGCATGGTGGTTTAAAGTGAAGGCTCAAGAGTCAGATTGTCTGTGTATTAGTCCAGACTCTGGCATTTATGCACTGTGGTAACCAACTTCTAAGGATGACCCCCACCCAACCCCCCACTGCCCCCACTGAACCATATCTCCTGGTATTCATGCTCTTATACAAGCCCTGCTTTTGAATCTGGGATGGCCCCAGAACTCGCTTTTGACCAGCAGAGTGAAGCAGAAGTGACGTTGTATAACTTCCAAGGCTAGGTCATAAGAAGACTTCCATCTTCCATCTGGGTCTTGTGGGATGCCCACTCTGAAGGAAGCTGGCTACTGTGTTAGAACTTCAGCCACCTAAGATTGTCAGGTTGAGGAAGCCACATGGAGAGGCTGTCTGGAGAGAGATGCCAGCCCAGAACTAGCTGCCCCTGCCATCCCAGCTGAGGCCTGGATGTGTGAATGAAGAAGTCCCCTTTGATTTCAGTTTAGTCCAGCCTTTACATGACTCTAGCCATGTAAGATGCCTTCTGGTTGCAACACTGTGACAGTCCCCCCATGGGAACCACCCAGCTGTCCAGTCAACTCATAGAACCAAGAGAAATAATAATAACTTAAGTCACTAATTTGGGTATTACACAGCAATAGATGACTAGGACACTAATTTTATGAATTAAATAAGTTTCTTAATTTCTCTGTGTTTGAGTTTTCTCATCTATAAGTTTTCTACCTTATAAAATTGTTACTAGGGCTAAATTTGTTAAACTGGAAAGGGCTTTATAACAGTGCCTGGTACGTAGTAAATAGTAAATGTTAGCTACTGTTTTTTATTATTAATAAATAAAGTAGAATCATGGAACAAAAATATTCTTCATTGGATGCTCAGGAAAGTTCTCACATGAAAATGACAGTTGAGCTTAGATCTGAAATCTAAGGGCTCAGCCATGCAGAGAGCCAGACAAAAACATCCAAACAGGAAATCCAGCAAGGCAAGGGTGCTGAGGGAGGCACGGGTGTGGTGTCTTGGAGGAGCACAGACATGGCCGGCGTGGTTAAAGGGTAGCAAGCAAACCAGAGTCACCCAAGCCACAATCGGAAGTGTGGATTTTATATTAAACACAATGAGAAGCTTTAAGAGATTTTAAGCAAGGGAATGACTTGAAACACTTTATTGACAATAGATTTTAAGAGGACAAGAATGGAAACAAAAAGACCCTTTAAGAGACTGTTATCATCTGAGTGACTTGAGTGACTTGATCCAGTGTTTAGCAGAGGAGATGGTGAGAAGAGGGCAGATTTGGGGATATGTTAGTTGAATGAGTGGCCCTCAGATGGCCCATCAGGTTTCTACCATAGAGAGGAGATTTCTATTTTAACAAAGTCCTTCTGGCGATTACGTTACTTAAACCATCTTAGACAGGGTTCTAAGCATTATATCCCAGGACAGCTCAAGTCTATCTCGTTTTGTATAATTTAGGGATCAATGGTTACATATTCTAAATAGGGAATAACAGAATAGAAACTTTCTCACATTTACTATAATTATTCAAACAGCAAAAACCATTCATGGCAATGTGACTCAGTGGAAGGAATAATACGAGGCAAATCAGGACACAGGGTTAGGTGGGCAGTACTGTACCTGACATCTCATTGGAACAGAGTTTGTGATTATTTACGGCCTCCTTGGTCCTCAGCCCTATCCAGTTCTGACAAACTATTACTTTGTATCTCTATTTTAAAATGTTTCATCGCCTGGAAATGTTTCATCTTCCTAAAGTCAGGATTCACACTCAGTACTTTCCTGCAACTCTTGGTTCCTCAAAGCTGAAAGCACCTGCCACAAGGAAATAATCCCAAAGAGATAATCACCCAAAGGAGCCTTTGATTCCAGTGCCTCCATACAGGAAGGAGGCTGACAGCAAGTTGGCCTATATTTTTTTTATGCCCATCAATAAACTATATGTAACATGTAAGTGCACTAAAGGGGTCTCCCATACAACCTAGAAGATTTATTCTTTTTGGGAAAACTTGGGAGGTTTTGCTTTCAAGCTTTATTTTAAGATACAGAATAGTCATCACTCAAGCCAGTTTTTCTAAAACTTTATTACAGGGGAAAGCCTCTGGCATGCATTTCTAATACAATATTCATTTCATGTGGCAGCTCTTTCTTTAGTAGTGCCAACAGAAAGGAGAGAAAATACATGAAACAAGAGAATGGAGGCAAAGGTCCTTGCATGGTACCTGACTCAAGAGTCGTTCAGTCCTTTTCTCTCTCTTTCCTAACACTGACAGGGTCTAATAAAATTATTCTAGTATTAGAAAACTTAGGAGGACATTAAACTGGCTTTGCAAAATTTTTAACTCTCTTTGTCTGCCTGAGTTTTCTCTGGCCCACTTACACCTTAGGGTAAACTCTGACTTTCAAGCACATAGGCTTGGCTGCTTTCAAAGCTGTATAATGGAACATGTGAAATGCAAGATTAACTCTTGGATTCAAAGAACCATGCAGAATCTTTCTCTAGACTTTATTGTTGTTATTTGCCAGCTTTAAATCTTAGCACTGTGGCATCTTATCTACAATTCACTGAATTAAATGTGGAAAGAGGGCGTTAGGGTATACTGAACACATGGAAGCCTTCTGATTACTGAATGGATTTATACCATCCAGGATTTATACCATCTCCCAGCTGGTGCCAGGTAAAGGTAGCAGCAACACCCAGCATCACTATTATTGACCTTCTTAGCTAGCCACCAAGCTCACTAGTGCTATATTCACTTTGGCTGCCAAAATATAACAGGCCAGCACCACTGTAATTTAGAATGAGCGAAGAGAGGTAATGCTCACTTTATGAAATAAAGTTAAAATTTAATGAAACAAAGTCAGATTTTGATAAGCATATAGGTGGGAGATAGACAATCAATCAGCAGCCAACAAAGGGTATGGAGATAATTATGTAAAATCAAAAAAGAGGCACCTGGCTGGGCACGGTGGCTCATGCCTGTAATCCCAGCACTTTGGGAGGCTGAGGTGGGTAGATTACCTGAGGGCAGGAGTATGAAATCAGCCTGGCCAATATGGTGAAGCGCCACCTCTACTAAAAGTACAAAAATTAGACAGGCGTAGTGGCAGGCACCTGTAATCCTAGCTACTCAGGAGGCTGAGGCATAAGAATCTCTTGAACCTGGGAGATGGAGGTTGCAGCGAGCCTAGATCGTGCCAATGCACTCCAGCTTGGGCGACAGAGCAAGACAGACCCCCGTCAAAAAAAGAAAAGGCATTAACTTGCATAGAAGGTTGGCAAATGTTTGAAGTGGTGGTAGTTACCATCAAACAAAATCAATAAAACATCTGGAGGTGCTAATTAGAAATGAAGAAAAAAGAGAACGGGCAGTTTTGCCGATTTGCCAGCCTATATCTCCTGACCAAATGATGAGTAGAAAGAGAAAAGGATTAAGATTTAAATTTAAAGGCATATTTTTCCCCTGAGAAAGATTATGTAATGGCATGTGAAGTCAGTTCAAAGGAAGCCTATGATGTTTTCCTTCTCATAAAAAAGGAAGCAAATTATTCCATCCAAGTGCAACTGAATCAAATTTGAACTTCCTGTAAATGTATCAGTTGATAAACCAGGATTTAAGTTCAAGGGTACATTCCATGCCTAATCTTCATTTTACAGCTTTTGGAGATAAAATTTCCTTAGCACTAAAATCTTCCAAAGATAGTCTTTCTTGCAAAACAAATTGTTAGAAGTGAGCAGCAAATTGGCCAGATGCCTCTGGGGCATAACTGTTTCTTAAAAGTCAGGTAAGAACTTTTAGAAATGATCTCACACTTTCAAATCACTAGTTTTCTGTTTCATGCTTTGGAACAGAAATGGTCAACGTACCAAAAGGGTTAATACAGCTTCTCCAAAGTGCTTCTCTTCTCACAGAATATAGTTTACATTTTGGGAGAATTTGGCACAGCTTAAGTTACAGCTTAACTGATTTGCTCAGTAGAGTCCAACAAGAAGTCATTTGCCCACCCATTTTTCCCTAAGTATTTATTAGCAGGGATAGACACAAAATTTTAAAAGAAAAAAGTATTTTTCATATGAATATTCTTTCTCCAAGACTTCAAATCAAGATACATAAGCAACAGCATTCTTCAAATCTTACTCCCAAACTGGAAGCCATCTTTCACAGAATTTTAGAAACACTCCAAAATGTATTATCAGACCACTAGCCTTTCTCAGCCTAAACGTCTCACTGCAAGATAAATGGACATGCGACTTAATTATTTCTTATATGGCTATAAAGAAAAATAATTGCTAAGCATAAAAACCAGCCTATGACATGAGGCTAGTTTTACCTGCTTCCAGAAATTGGTACTTTTAAGTTTCCAACATTGAAAAATATACAGACAACAGAAATCTTTTCAGTGGTACATATTACTATGATTGTTATCCCCCCAGACAGGCTGAGCAGTCCATTAACTAAGGTGTAACAGAGAACCAGAGCCAAAAAGAACAAAAAATAAATGGCTCCAACAAGAAAAATCACAGCTTAATAGCCTGGTATGTAGTAAGGCCATAGTTTGGATTTTTATAATAATTATCACATTCCGGAGCCCAAATTAATTATTTGTAGTTATTTTGCAGATATCTTAGTAGCTACGCGCACACACACACATTTCACAAAGTATTGGCCAATGCCCATTTTCACAGAGCTCTTTACTCTAAAAATAACTTTAACTTTCATGTTTTACCAAGACTGAGAGAAGGGAGAGCAAATCACAGGAAACTAGTTGGGGAATTAGTAAAGAAAATTTTAACAGGCCTGCTGGGTGTTCTCTTACTGCTGTCTTGAACCTCAGATGAAATGATTATACTTTCTGTGTTGTAGTACTGGGTCATTTGTACGTGAAGACAAAGGCAACTTCAACTTGATATTTCTGTCATCCCTGCTGTGGGAAGAGTCCTTTCCTGGTTTATAACATCAATCATTCTCACAATAAATCTTAGGGTGGATATGGTCATTTAAATCTCCACCTGCACAAACAACAGAAAATAAGAGAGCTCATAAATCTTTACACTGGTGATTAACAAATTTTGGATCCTCAGCGAAGATATTATGGAAGAGGGGTCACTAATTCATTAATAAAGACTGATTTGCTGACAACCTGTTTAGTTTACAGCATAGGGGGAAAGCAAACAAGACCCTGCTAGCAAAACAAAACGTTAGAGGTTAGTGAATTCCCAGCTGAGCCTAGGATTAGAGATATGATATCTTGATGTAGGAGAAGCCTTCAGACCCTAAGACAACCACTCAGAAACCACTCTCACATTTTGCTCCAGCCCAACTTCAATGCCTATCTGCAAGGGAAGAAAACCTGGCAAAGAAATTGTAAGAGAGATTTACACCTTCAGTTTCCCTGGTTTCATTGCATCAATTTCATCCAGTCCCTAGGTTCTGGTTCCCTGTGATTTTCTACCTACTTCCCAGGACACTTTCTTATTCTCTAGGAAAGATGGCTCGAGCCGGGGTTAAAGATGGAAAAGAACCTTTCTCAAAAGGATAATCTTGCTTTGTGTTTTGTAGTGTCAGCTTCATGTGAGGAACACTGGCACCAAAGAGGCTGGAAGAGGACAAAAACAGCAGCATTGAAAGGGATGGTGCATCACAAAAAGTGCCAGGCAAGGTGATGTCTGAGAGCAACTAAGACTCTCAAGGCAATATTAAATGCATTTCTAGAAAAAAAAGAGGAGAAAGTTTCCACTTATTAGAAAAAGATGATCAACTAACATAATATTTTCCACACACTCATACTGCCCTATCTCATTCTCTACCCACTCCCACTAAGCTGTGTGTGTTGGGTTTGAGTGTGCAAATCAAGTACGTTTGTGTACACATAGGCAGTCCTTTGATGTCTTGAAAATGATCAGGTGTAGGTGAAATTTTTTATACTTACTTTTCCATCACCATAAAGATTCTAGGAAGCACTTGTCCTCATTTATCCCGGGGAAGGTGGAAGGAGATCTTGGTAAAGCCTTGGAGTCTTATGAGGTGTTGGCAGGATGCAGCTGATACTCCCTGTATTTTAACTCGTGTTTTCTTGGGAGGAGAGAGGGCATGGAGTGCTTGTGAGATTCGTAGGTGGAAGGCCCAGAAAGAACCAAAGGATCTAGTCGTTTTTCTAAAGTTCTCAGTAACAACCAGCTGTGATGTCTTAAGAGGGAAAGGCCTTTTAGAGATGGACAGGACATGATTCTCCCCGGCCGGCCACAGTTGGGAGAAGGTGGCTGGTAAGTACATGATGCGGTTGAGTTGATTTACATTACAAGTTGCAAATTAGGGTCTGTGCAATGAGTTTTCCTCCGGTTGTGAAAGGGGTCTAAGCGCTTTGCTGGGGCCTGGCAGGCCCCTCCCCTGGGCTCCAAAGATCCGCCCCTCTATTCCCCAGATAAATTCCTAGTGTCCACCAAATTCCTCAGCGCTCGCTCACACTCCTCTACGGCCACGACTCTGGGAGTGGGGAAACAGAGAGCCGGTTCCTCTGCTGCAGAAGTCCTCTAGGTTCCTTCTCACAACTCTGCGAAGGGGAAAGGGTTGTGAAACCCAACCAGACCCCAACTCCAGCTCCCAACAGGAGGTGGCTGTGCCACACTCGGGAGACCCCTTGCTTTCAGGGTCTCTCTCTCTCTGCCTCTCTCTCTCTCTCTCTCTTTTTTTCTCTCTCTCCCTCTCTCCCTCTCTCCCTCGTCCACTCCCCCAAACATGTCCACCGGCTCCCTCAGCGATGTGGAGGACCTTCAAGAGGTGGAGATGTTGGAATGTGACGGGCTGAAAATGGATTCGAACAAGGAATTTGTGACTTCCAACGAGAGCACCGAGGAGAGCTCCAACTGTGAGAATGGGTCTCCCCAGAAGGGCCGCGGCGGCCTGGGCAAGAGGAGGAAGGCGCCCACCAAGAAGAGCCCCCTGAGCGGGGTCAGCCAGGAGGGGAAGCAGGTCCAGCGCAACGCCGCCAACGCGCGAGAGCGGGCCCGCATGCGAGTGCTGAGCAAGGCCTTCTCGAGACTCAAGACCACCCTGCCCTGGGTGCCCCCGGACACCAAGCTCTCCAAGCTGGACACGCTCAGGCTGGCGTCCAGCTACATCGCCCACTTGAGGCAGATCCTGGCTAACGACAAATACGAGAACGGGTACATTCACCCGGTCAACCTGGTGAGTGCCCTGGGGGCTGCAGCTGCAGTCCAGGCGCGCCCGCAGTCCCGCCAGCGGTGGGCGCGAGTGCGCGCGGGGCTGGGAGTGGGATTGCGGGCGTGACGGTGACTTATACACCTCGGCCACCGCGGGCCTAGAGCCTCCCGGGACCAGAGGCGGGCGGTCTAGACATGGCCCTCGCTCTCTGCCCTATCAGCCCCCGGAGCGGGAGTGATTTATGCAAGGGTTTGACGTGGCAGCCCAATTAAAGGTTTGCAAGTGTATTGAGCTGGCACAGAGGAGGGATCCCCCGAGCCCACTCCATCGCCATCCTCCCTGGGGTAGAGTGGCTGCTGCGGAACTGAGAACACTGACAAGACCTCACGCCGGGGAGGCATTTTATTAATCCTTTTTTCTTCTTTTAGCTGAGGGTAGATTTTGATTTTCCTTTCCTTGTAAATAAAAACACCCACCTCCGTTTCTTTCACAAGCATATTTAGGACCATTAGATAAGGACACATCTATGCCCCCCTAAATTGTCAATGTAAGCCCCCAACCACTTAAACGTTCTGTGCTTCTCCTATAAGTGGATTAGTATTTTTAAATCCTAGAAGTTCCAGTAATTATCAGCAAAATCAGTAAATCCTCACTAGTATGAGTTTAATAAATATTAAAACAGGTCACTCTCATTCAAGATTTAAGAAAAGTTACCTTTTATCTTAAAAAGTAATGCCCATTGAGCCTAACTTTTTTAATACAAAAAAAAAAACAAACTGATAATCATTCAGTCTACTTTTTTCTCAAATGCATTTTACTGTTTAAGAAATACATTTTGATTTTTTTATTTGATTTTATTTTAAAACGTCTAGAATCTAAAGAAAAACATTAAGAACAACTTACTAGGACCTCTGTTTGTATATGATAAGAATGAGAGATTTTTCCTCTTAAAAGGCAAGTCTTATCAGCCAGCACTGGAGCAGTAGTGAGAGAGATCTGAATTGTCTTCTCACCGAATTGGTTTCTGGAACTGAGGGAGAAGAAGGTGCAAAACCACATTTTGCCATGAAAAATAGTTTTCCCTCCAACTGAAAGTTTGGGGTTTTTTAAACAAAAAAAAATGAGTAAATAGCTTTTTAATATCTTCACCTAAAATGAAAATGTTGCCTCGAATATTTACAATTGTTACTCTCTTCATCTTTAAATAAGAAACTTAAATGAACTTTATTATAAAACAGCCCGGAGAAAAGAAGAGAAAGCATGCTTTCTCAGTCCAGCACGAAGACGATCTTAAATTAAAAGTCAATGTAGTTTTTTTAGCTTTTTTCTTTTTTCCCTTAAGAGGTGGTGATTAATTTAGAAGTTGTAGTCAAAGCCGGTGTTTGCTATGGAAGAAACGAAAGTCGGGGCTAGGGAAATAGATGGCGATGAAAGACGATGAAAGCGACAGGGCCCTGAAACCCGACCACCGCCTCAGAAGAGAGGCCAGGAGGGAGCTTCGCCCCCAACTCGGTGCCCAGCAGGCACAAGGTCCTTCTGGGCTTCCCCGCTCAGGCTGCCAGAGCGTCTGCTTCGAGGCAGTGCCACAGCACCACCCACTCTCGGCTTGCCCAGGGCTTCCTGCATTGGGTCTCACAAGGAACCCAGTATGACCCCTTTTGGCTCTCGTTCTAAAAGACCACCATCAGCACCACCACCACCTCGAGCTGTGACTTGGCGCCAAGGCAGTTTTTTGCTTTATGCAGCCGCGGGGTGCGCTAGGACCGGGAGTAAATTGCAGAGATAATCGCTCTCTCCAGCGCACTGCCTGCCCCCACCGCCCCCACTCCTTTCATCTCTGGCCCGGAGCCCACCCCACCCCCTCCGCCACGGCTACTTACCTCCTCCACCCTCTTCTTTCCCGCAGACGTGGCCCTTCTTGGTGGCCGGGAAACCCGAGAGTGACCTGAAAGAAGTGGTGACCGCGAGCCGCTTATGTGGAACCACCGCGTCCTGACCTTGGAGGTGCGAGTCTGGGAAAGGCGCGCTCCCGGGGGGAGCGGACCCCGGGAAGTCGACCCCTGCCCTCCGTGCTCTCTGTCTCTGCTTCCCCCTCGCAATGCTCCTCTCTCTGTCCCACCCCGCGAGAACACTTTACAACGACGAGGAGATTCGTTTCCAAACCAGAGGAGATCAATTGTACTTGCAAAGATTCCCATCTATTTAACTTTATTAACTTCTACCGTGAATGACTCTGCAAGCCTTGCTGGTCCAAGTGCAATATGTAATTATAAATGTATAAATAGATAAGAGCCTATCAATGTATCTTTTGTACAATATGTTGTAAAATGTAGATCATAGGATAGCTGACTTTGACAGTCACATTTATAAAGTAATTCACTTAAAGATATATATTTTTTTCAAACAAGTTTTGCTACTTTTGAAAATAAATCTTTCTTTATATTGCTAAAAGCTCTGACATTTTGTGTGATTTTTTAAAATATTTGGAATAGAAAAGTGGGAAACTATGGGGAAGCTTGATAATGAAAATGATTCTTTTAAACATCAATCTAAATTCTAGAGATAGAAGAAAATTGCATATGAGTTTCATAATGAAGATGCAGATTACGTTTTTTACTGAAACCTTAGAAATATGTCGGTTACTTTTAAGGACAATAGAAATTATGTAACTGTAAACAAAGAATGGGCAGTATTAAAGTTATCCACAGTTACACAGTTCAAGAGTAAAAACGCACCAGAAAAAGGAAATCCAGCTTTCATGGATTCCACAGTATGACTGCTGACACGGGCGAGAAAGTAAACTCCACCTTTCGTCACCTTCCAGGTGTGGGTATGGCTGCAAACTAGTGAAGAAATAATAGAAGCTATGGAAGATGTAAATTCCATAACCCTTAGGGTGTGTTTCAGGATTTTCAGAGTTCTGCAGCATACATTATCTACATTTCTTATTAATAATCCATTAATTAATTCTAACAAACCTGCATGCCTGCCTTTTGGTTGCGGTTAGCCGGCACGTTTAGCTCCCACCACGACTTCCGGCGGACTGGGTTTTAATTTAAACATTTTCCAGGCTACGGAACAGCTCCTAGGGGAAGATTAAGTTGAGATAAACAGAGAAGCAAGGCAGAGGAGCCTGGGACCCGGCTTTCTCACTGCCCCAGAGCAGCCCGCGGCGGCCGATGCGCCAGATGCCACCGGGGCTGTTTAATGTTCGGGGTTATGACCGCAGTGTTTACAAGACGTCTTCGGTTATTTATACTGTTATTCCTCGCAGAGAGCCTTGAAACTTCCGCTTCATTTGCTCTTTCTTTTCGATTTTTTACCCTTTTTTCTCGGCTTAGTTTGGTACCTGGAGCGAGAGTTTCTCCGCCCTTCCACCAACCCCACAGGCCGCTTCTCGCTCCTCGGGTGGAGCCCTCTGCCTGGCCATAGAGGAGGGATCCCGCTAGGCTGGTCCCGACTGGAGAAGCTGCTCTGCCAGGTGTGCTCTCTGTCAGTTATAGTGACCTCATTACCAAGGGGTGGCGACCACATTACCAAGCGCAATTCCTCATTCTCCAAGGGCTGAGAACTTCGTGACTTCATCCGCCTGTCTATTTGCACATGGAGCACATCTCAAGATATCAGGATATCCTTCCATCACCCCACCACTGCCACCCCAACTTGACTTTCAAGAACAAATGTCAAGCTCTGGCCAGAGTCCCCTTCCTCAAATTCATGTGTTCTGTCCTTTCTACCAGAGGGATAGAGTCCATGCCTCAATCTATCCAGAGTTCAAATCAAAGAGTCCCCAGTGTGATTCAATTGTTTGCCTTTCACGTTTCGCAAGTTTTCCAATCTCCCACTCACGTTTTTACAAAACAAATGCGCTAAATTCTGTGGATTCCAGGCAGGCCGTCCATAGAGAAATAACTTTTTCTTGCTCATTCCTCATTCCCTTGCAATGCCAATCTACACATGGATTTTTAGGAAGTCTTCATGGCTGTCTATAGTTCCCTATCAATAATTTGAAGCCTTTGCTTTAGGCAGGGGGCATGTGGCTATGAATAGGGAACACATAGATTTGACCCTGGTTCTGCATCCAGCTAGCTGTTTCTTGAAAGAGCCTGGATCCTCAGTTTTCCCATCTCTGCAAGCAGGGATAAAGGTGATGAGAATGATAATAATCATTATATGCAGATCTTCTCCTTTCATCTTACAGAGCCTAAGTGGGGCTCAAATGAGATTATATCTGTAAAATCCCTTGGTAAAGGAAAGATTTCATGAAAATGTCAGTTACTTTTACTAAGTGTAGGGTAGTGAACTATCTGTGCCTAGATCCAAACTGAAAGTGTCTCAGGCAGGAAGCTCCAAGGGGTGTATGTTTATAGCATCCAGTCAATGATCTTTTTTTTTTTTCCATGAACGAAAATACCTCTTTTTGGTATCTATTGACTCTTTCTCTCTCTCTGTCTCTCTCTCACCTTGCACCTCTCCCCAATGTTCTCTAAATTTGTCCAGAACTTTCTTTTTCCTAGAAATCCAGAGAGCAAAGTCAGGGCCTGGCACCTGCAGGTAGGTTGGCACTGGTGTCTGATGATGAGGCTGCCCAGTCCCATCAGGAGCCTCAGCCAAGGAGGGGCCTGGGCACACTCAGGTCCCCATGGTTGCCCATTGAATGGAGTGAGGATCAAGGTGGGAATGACTGGGTGGTGCCTGCCACTAGCCCAGGAACATGACAACGTGGCCACACCACACATGCCTCCAACATTCACCCACAGTCTAACCATCTCTTCTTCTCAGTGGGCCCTTCTCCCATTCCAGATCATCAGCACACCCACACCCACCATAGGTCTCTCTCCTCTGGTCTTCCCAGAAGGGTAAAACTCCCAGCCTACCCTGCTCCAGATCCAGCCCAGGTAGTTGGTGTGTCTTAATTTGAATAGGGGGTGAGTAGCTTTACAGAAAGAATGGGGAACTCCCCTGGCCTCAAGCCAGTATAGTTTGGAAGTTGGGAGTGGGGGTGCTAAGGGTGGGGAGTATCCTGCCTATGACCTCTAGGTTATGAAAACTATCTTAGAAGGTGCTTTTAGAAAGAACCAGGAGAACAACCAAAGCATCTTACAGACGCCTGAACGGAGAATGAAGTGTTTCAAGTAAGTGAGTCTGCAAGTTCTCAGAAGCAGACAGATATCCAATCTGGACTGTAGCCAGGGAAGTCCTCTCTCTCTCTCTCTCTCTCTCTCTCTCTCTCTCTCTCTCTCTCTCTCTCACATTGCTTGTATGACTTTACAAGCAACTCAGGATCCTTCTAGCAGGCTTTCCCACTGTCAAACAGAGACTTCATTCTAAAAAGAAAGTGATAAACAGAGCTCCAGCTCTGCTGCCTCTATATGTTTACTGACTAGTGGAAAACACTGACCAAGGAGACTTTTAAGCCAGTGGTTCTTCAGAATCACCTAGACACCTCCACCCTCCAGAGATTCTGAGTCCAGGAGACTGAAGTGGGGCCCCAGGTGATGCCAATGCTGCTGGTCCCAGGACCACATTTTAACAATCAATGTTTTCAGATTTCTCATGAGGAACACTACTTAATGCAGTGGGAAAGAATATTTCAGAGGGAAATTTTTTCTTAAAGAAGCTGCATATTCTGGACTTCAATTTAGTTTAATTTTCTATTCACTCCAGGATGGCATGCAGTGGATTCTTAATTCTTAAATGCCATTCAGTCTGGACTTCAAATCACTTGTCTTCAGAAAATAAAAGATTTGTTCCACTCGGGTGTGTGGACGTGGATGCGCTCATCTTGTGTTCTCAGACAGATTTCAGTCGTTAGATGATGTTTTTAAGTCCTGAGTGGATTAAAGCCAGACTTCTGTTGGCTGCGTTGCGACCTCTAAGGGAGAGAGAAATCTGGGCGCCCTGGAGTCACGTCCCCTGCAGAAGAGTCCCTTTGTCCATTCTCAGGCCAGAAAAAATCTCCCCATCACTCCAGTGCGAGTGGCTGACTTTGCTCTGGTCCGGCACTGAATACGTCGGGAAGTCGGCCTGGAGTTCGGGTTGCAGGGAAGCCAGGGCTGGGGGCAAGGGAGCAGGAGTGCTTGGGGAGCTCGCGGCCAGCGGGAAGTTGAGCGCAAAGGCGGAGGAGCGAAGCAGCCTCTGAAGCTTCCCAGCCTGGGAGAAGAGTTTTTGGAAGTAGGCGAGACGGGGACAGAGTTCTGAGTCCCAGCCCGAACAGCCTCCTTTCCGTCCCTTTCCGGGTGCAATCTCCGGGCCAGCGGGCTGATGTCTCGCAGCAGATCCGCTAGCTCAGGGATGAGGCGCAGGGCAGGTTCTGGGTTACATCCGCACACCGCGGGGAACCCAGGTGCGAGCGGAGCACAGCTGTCCTGCCAGCATCCTTTCTTAGCTTTGCATCCTTCGCTCCAAATGCTGGCTCTGCCATTGGAAACTCGCTGGTTGCCAACAGCATTCTTCAGAGTCCGCCGGGTTTCCTCCAGTCGTCTGAGAGGAACACGCCTTTGATCTTTGGGTCTGGGCATTCTGCGCGGGCTCACCCTCCTCCCAGTTCACTGAAAGATTAACCACCTCCAGGGACTATTTAAGAGCCCCTCCCAGGACCGAACGGGGAGAAAGGGTGGGAAAGGGAGGAGAGAGTATCCGTTTAGAACGCCCCAGAGTGATGAGAACAGACTTCTCAAAAACAAAGTCAGGCGGTCTTTTGTACCCAGCACTCAGTGTAGTGCCTGAAACCTCAATAAATGTTGAATCGTGAATGAATCATTAACTCTTTGAGGCTCTAAGATAGATAAGATAGAGAGTAGTGGGGCAGAATGGCAATGGGGCTGTTGTGGTTAAATTGAACTTGAACTTGAACCTCTTACCTTGAAATCTGGGTGCACATTTGAGAAAAGAATAAAGCAAGTAGGTATGATGGGACTGGGTGAAATCAGGTGGCGATGGATTGTTGGCAGCACTCAAGAAATATGCTCTCCCGTTTTCCAGTAAAATATATTACTAAATGTTAATTTACATGGCCCGTAGGCTAGAATCTTTAGTTTAAAAGGTTCTTTAATAATGAAAATGATTTGAGGCACTAAGTAGTTCACACGATCTTATTTTAAAACTAATCCAGTTGGTGATGAGGAAGTAACGTATTGCTTTTCACAGATGTAGACTCTGGTATAGTGGAAAGAGCTTTTGACTGAGTCCTTGGACAAGATACTAGACCTTTCAGGACCTTGGTTCTTCCATCTCTAAAATTAGTATAATAATGACTACTTTTTTGAGCTAATGTGTAATTGGACAATGCCTGGAGCATAATAGACACTAATTAATATTGGTCCCCCAGCTTCTTCTGGTCACTAAGTTACAAAAGTGCCTGAAAGGACGATATGCATTTACCCTAGTTAGCTACACAATAGTAAACAATCATTGAATTCTTATAATCCAATAGCATCAAATCACCTTGAGTGTGATTAAAACAGATTATCATTCAGATCTCTTCTTTCTTTAGTGAGATCTCACCACCTTATCTGCTGTTGGTCCTGCCCTTATTTCTGTATTTCAGCACATATCAACTTAGTGATAATAGGTAATTGTTATTTTCTTTCATTTCTGTTTTTCTCTATCTCTTCTGGCTCCATGAAAGCAAGAACCACGTCTGTTTGGTTCCCTTAGTTTTCTCAGCACCTACCACAGTCTCAGGTACACAGCAAGTGCTCAAAAAGGAATGCACAAAGCTTAGTGATAAGCTTCTTAGAGATACCTGTGTCTGCTGAGTGAGGTTATGTTGCACTTCGAGGACCATAGACTGGCTTAAATATATTGTCTAATTTTAATTTCAGAATTTGGTTATACACCATAATACTTAAACATTTAACAGACACTCCGTAGTAAAAATAAATCTATACTGGAAAAAACACGATCAATCTTGTTGAAGGGGGATTAATATGAAACATTGGTCTACGCGACATCAAACATGGATTCTTTTTTTCACAATAAATCTCAGACAAGGGTCCATAATAAGCACTGTGTCCTTCAAAACAATGTGTCTTCCACCAGCATTCTGACCATTGCTGAGAAACAGTCACCTCTAAAGTTTTCTGCTTGGTTCTTGGGATCATTTACTAATTAATCTCATCTAGCATCATTCATCTTCTGTAGTTTATGTGAATGCCACCATCTTCTGCTGCCCTCAAATCTCTTAAGTTTAGGCATCCGTCTCCCACTCAGTAGATTCTTCCCCTACCATTTTTTGCTTTTCTTTTCTTTTTTTTTCTTTTCTTTTTTTTTTTTTTTTTTTTTTTTTTTTTTTTTTTTTTTTGACAGAGTCTTTCTCTGTCACCCAGGCTGGAAAGCAGTGATGCAATCTTGGCTCACCGCAACCTCCACCTCCTAGGTTCAATCAATTCCCCTGCCTCAGCCTCCCAAGTAGCTGGGACTACAGGTGCACATCACCACACCCAGCTAATTTTTGTATTTTTTTAGTGAAGATGAGGTTTCATTATGTTGGCCAGACTAGTCTCAAACTACTGACCTCAGGTGATCCGCCCATCTTGACCTCCCAAAGTGCTGGGATTACAGGCAGGAGCCACTACACCCGGCTCTCTTTTTTTTTCTTTTTTCTTTTTTTTTTTTTTTTTTTTTTTTTTTTTGAGACCAAGTTTCACTCTTGTTGCCCAGGCTGGAGTGCAATGATGAGATCTCGGCTCACTGCAACCTCCGCCTCCTGGGTTCAAGCGATTCTTCTGCCTCAGCCTCCCAAGTAGCTGGGATTATAGGCGTCCACCACCACGCCCAGCTCATTTTTGTATTTTTAGTAGAAACGGGGTTTCACCACGTTGGCCAGGTTGGTCTCAAACTCCTGACCTCAGGTGATCCACCCTCCTCAACCTCCCAAAGTGCTGGGGTTACAGGTGTGAGCCACCGTACCCAGCCTTTTTTTTTTTTTCTTTTTTCTTTTTTTTTTAAACAATCATACTTATCCTCCCTAAAAGAAAAACTCTCCTTTTCTATACAGTCACAACACTTCCGACACCAAATGTGTGGAGTTTTCTCCCATACAAATGGATTCTCCAATTCTCTATGGACACCAACTAGGAGTCCTACAATTCCATTCTGATGCTAACTCCTCGCTAATTTGCTATAACAGCTCACAAACACTTATTTACAGTTACTAGTTTATTATAAAGGATATTACAAAGGACACGGATGAACTAGTTTATTATTTACAGTTACTAGTTTATTATAAAGAATATTGCAAAGGATACAAATGAATAGCCAGATGAAGAGGTATATAGAGCAAGGTTTGAAAGGGTCCTCATCATGAGATCTTCTGTTCCCATGGGGGCAGAGTGTCCCACCTTCCCAGTAAGAGGATGTGTTCAACAACCCAAAAGGTCTCTGAGCCTTGTTGCTTAGGGGTTTTGTGGAGATCCCACTACATAGTCACGATTGATTAAACAATTGGCCATTAGGGATTGAACTCAAATTTCCAGTCCCTTTTGCCTCTCTGGAGATGAAGTGGGGCTGAAAATGCCAACCCTCCAATCACAAGGCTTGTTCCTCGGGCAACCAACCCCTATGCTGTAGCTGTCTATGGACCATGCAGTGATTCCAGCCACCAACCATCTCATTGGCATGCAAAAAAAAAAAAAAAAAAAAAAAATTCTTATCACTCAGGAGATTCCAAAGGTCTTAGAAGCTCTTGTGCCAAGAACCAGGATAGAGACCAAATCTATATTTTACATTATATCACCAAATAATATTCTCCAACAAGGAATAAAAGAAATCTAAGACATCTCTAAATCCAGGAGAATTTTTAAAAACTAACTGGGTCATATAGTTACAAGGAATAAAAATCCATACAAACTGGCTCAAATAAAAAGGGGAATGAGGTATTGTAAAGATAGTCCAGGGAATCTGGCTGACATCTCCTGGCAGAAAATAAATTGTAACTGGGAATTAGGGAATATCTCCTGGGAAACTGAAAAGTTAGGAGGGAAACTCTCTCCTCTCTGAGCTGGAGCTCTCTGGGCCCTTGCCTCTGTTTTCGCTGCCAGTCTTCTGCATTTTGTCCTCTGCAACCTAATTTTCTGTGCTGGCTCACTTTCAACAGCTTCTGAACTATCTGTTTCACATAGGTTTGGTTTATTAAGTTGCTGACTGTGGCCCCAATTCTACAAGAACTGAATTCAGTTGCAAACTCAACTATCCAAAGCTTACATCTCCACATCTTTTGAATTTGAATTTTCAAGATAGGGACCACTATTGACTTCTTCTAGAAGGCTCTGGTTAGATTCTCCAGGCAGTTGTATGCCTCTTATCCTATCAGCTGTAGTTGGCAGGAGATGGATTGGCTGTTGGCTGGGGCAGCTTTTTGCAATGGAGGCTTTGAATGCAACAAGAATCCCAAATCAGTTTGCTACAAACATAATACAATGCCATAAGGGCTGGGATGTCTACATCTGGACCACCTGGGTTTATTCTGCTCCTCCAATGGGGAGCAACACGTTTTTGGAAAAAGGCCACGTTCTCAGGTCTTATTGTGTCTATGATGTGGAGAAGGATGAGAGATAACAACAACAAAACAAATTCATATAACCTAAATGACCTACTTTACGGACTAGAACAATTTTATTGAGGAAATCAGTAGCACTTTTTAGCCAGTAAAATGTTATTATAAGGCACATTTAAGAAATACCAGGAGAGACTCAGCTTTCTTAATCTTTTTCAACCATTTGTATTCACAAAGCACATGTATAGGCGCTATCATATTTCATCTTCAAAACAACCCTGACCCAGAGGTATTATTATCCTCACTTTTTTAAATAGGGCAACTGAAACTCAGAGATGGAAAATAAGTTACCAAGAGCTATATAGTGAAAAAGCAGCAGAAAGCTGAGTATAGAATTCTTGTATTTTGTTGAAACTGCTTTGAATGTAGGAGGGCCCCTGAATAAAAGAAATTTTTAAAACTGTAGCCATACAAAGGAAAGAAATACTTCCAAGAAAAGCATGGCATTAAGCCTTTTTAAAATTAGAATTTGTATTTTATACTTTCTTAAGGATCTCTTTTAGACTTATTTATAACTTTATTTTAATCCTATATTGCCATTCAGGATACATAAAAGGAAAATGTATGCAAAATAAACTAGTTAAAATATTCCAACAATTATTTTATATTCAGAGCCTAAGTCATTCTAAATCATTTAGTCAATCCCAGTCATGAAAGTCTTGTGATTTTTTATTATGTAACAGTTTTTGTCATAGAAGAAACCACTCTCAAACCCAATGGCTTAAAAGCAATGCACTTTAGTTGTTACTCAGGAGTCTCTGAGTCAGTTAAGAGGGTCTGCTGATCTGAGCTGAGCTCTACTGTTCTTGCTGTGGCTTGCCCATACATTTTTGGCTGGCTGTCTATTTGGCTAGGAGTTAGCTGGTCAAGAATGGCCTCACTCACATGCCTTGTGGCTGACCGGTTACTGGCTAGGGTATGAGGAAAACTGAACCACGCATCTTTTTTTTTTTTTTTTTTTTTTTTTTTGACAGGGTCTGGCTCTGTCACCCAGGCTGGAGTGTAGTGACACAATCTTGGCTCACTGCAACCTCCACCTGCCGTGCTCAAGCAATCCTCTCACCTCAGCCTCCCAAGTAGCTGGGACTACAGGCACATACCACCACACCCAGCTTTTTTTCTTTTTTAGTAGAAACAGGGTTTCACCATGTTGCCCAGGCTGGTCTCAAACTCCTGACCTCGAGCAACTCACCTACCTTGGCCTCCCAAAGTGCTGGGATTACAGGCGTGAGCCACTGGGCCCAGCTAACCCATGCATCTCTAATCATCCCATAGGCTAGTTTGTTCTTGTGGCAACTAGGGAGAGAACAGAAAGACATAAGACCTCTTGGGCCTAGGTTTGGAACAGGCATAGTGCCACTTCTGCTATGTTCTATTGGCTAAAGCCAGTCATGAGGGCATCCCAGATTCAAGAGATAGGGAAATAAATTTTACCTCTCAATAGAAGAAGCTACAAACACACTTTGCTTAGAACGTGGAGATTGTGTAAGTATGGAAATTTAGAACCATTTTTTTTTTCAGAAATGATCCTAATATTTATTTCTCTGAATTTAATTTTTAAAGACCATGTTAGAAATAGAATTCTTTTTTTATTTTTTATTTTTTATTATTTTATACTTTAAGTTCTAGGGTACATGTGCATAACGTGCAGGTTTGTTACATATGTATACTTGTGCCATGTTGCTGTGCTGCACCCATCAACTCGTCAGCACCCATCAACTCGTCATTTACATCACGTATAACTCCCAGTGCAACCCCTCCCCCCTCCCCCCTCCCCATGATAGGCCCCGGTGTGTGATGTCCCTCTTCCCAAGTCCAAGTGATCTCATTGTTCAGTTCCCACCTATGAGTGAGAACATGCGGTGTTTGGTTTTCTGTTCTTGTGATAGTTTGCTAAGAATGATGGTTTCCAGCTGCATCCATGTCCCTACAAAGGACACAAACTCATCCTTTTATGGCTGCATAGTATTCCATGGTGTATATGTGCCACATTTTCTTAATCCAGTCTGTCACTGATGGACATTTGGGTTGATTCCAAGACTTCATGTCTAAAACACCAAAAGCAATGGCAGCAAAAGCCAAAATTGACAAATGGGATCTAATTAAACTAAAAAGCTTCTGCACAGCAAAAGAAACTACCATCAGAGTGAACAGGAAACCTACAGAATGGGAGAACATTTTTGCAATCTACTCATCTGACAAAGGGCTAATATCCAGAACCTACAAAGAACTCAAACAAATTTACAAGAAAAAAACAAACAACCCCATCAAAAAGTGGGCAAAGGATATAAACAGACATTTCTCAAAAGAAGACATTCATACAGCCAACAGACACATGAAAAAATGCTCATCATCACTGGCTATCAGAGAAATGCAAATCAAAACCACAATGAGATACCATCTCACACCAGTTAGAATGGCGATCATTAAAAAGTCAGGAAACAACAGGTGCTGGAGAGGATGTGGAGAAATAGGAACACTTTTACACTGTTGGTGGGATTGTAAACTAGTTCAACCATTATGGAAAACAGTATGGCGACTCCTCAAGGATCTAGAACTAGAAATACCATATGACCCAGCCATCCCATTACTGGGTATATACCCAAAGGATTATAAATCATGCTGCTATAAAGACACATGCACACGTATGTTTATTGTGGCACTATTCACAATAGCAAAGACTTGGAGAACCACTTTTATAATTAATCTACCATACAAAAGTTTTTTTAAAAAAATTCTTTGGCCCTACTGAATAATTTTCCACTTTGAAATGTGAATATCTAGTGATTTACCAACCATTTTTATCTTCTGGTTTATTAAGAACATTTCTTAGAAGAGTTCTCTATTATTTCTGTAATTTTCTTCCAAGCAACTTGATACCCATTCTATAGTTTAAATATTGACTCTTTCTTGATATTTTTGGCAGGGAGCATAATGAAAATACCAACATAAATTAGTGATACCAGGCTTTCTTTTATTTATTCTTACAAATTTGGAGGTTTCCCTGACCCTAGTTGCATTGTTTGGCCTGTGTAGTGGGCTAAATGGTGGCCTCAAGGAGACCAGATTCTAATCCCTGGAAACCATAAATATGACCTTAATTGGAAAAAGGGTCTTTACAGATATGATTAATGATTTTGAGATGGAGAGATTATCCTTGGTTATTTGGGTAGGCCCTAAATGCCATCACAAGTGTCCTTATAAGAGAAAGGGAGAAGGGGATTTGATGCACAGAAGAGAAAATTGTGATGTGAAGACAGAAGTAGAGATTTAAATGATGTAGCCACAAGTAAAGAAAGAGTAGCAGCCACCAGAAGCCAGAAGAGGCAAGGAAGAGATTGTCCTGTAAAGCCTCCAAGGGAGCGTGGCTCTGCCTACACCTTGACTTCAAACCAGCAAAACTGTCATTGAACTTCCAGCCTTCAGAACTAAGAGAAGAGTAAATTTCTGTCAGTTGAAGGCACTAAGTTGGTGGTAATTTATTAAGGCAGCCACAGGAAACTAATACAGCATGTGTTAGGCAATCCTTTGCATGTATCTCAGTAACCAAATATTACAGGAGCATCTACTTACTGTTTACTTTTTCTCTTATGTCCCAAAAAGCACTTGGATGTTAATTTGTGAGAAAATCTGGAATCACGGATATTCTTCCAATGGCAAATGTCTTTGTTACTACACATTACTTCGCTATTTCCATTACTTTCTTTGCATAAAATAACTTTTTTTAAATGTGGAATCAGAGTATAATCTTTGTAAAGACATTTTTTAACTGCAGTTAATTCCATTATAGGTCCAACAATACAAATCATTGAAACAAAGAGACCAATGTTAAGATGCACCCCGGTTTTAGAAATGTGAAAACGGGCCAGGCGTGGTAGCTCACATCTATAATCCCTGTACTTTGGGAGGCCAAGGCGGGTGGATCACTTGAAGTCAGGAGTTTGAGTCCAGCCTGCCCAACATGGCAAAACCCCATCTCTACTAAAAACACAAAAATTAGCCAGGTGTGGTGGTGTGTGACTGTAATCCCAGCTACTCCAGAGTCTGAGGCAGGAGAATTGCTTGAACCCAGGAAGCAGAGGCTGCAGTGAGTTGAGATCGTGCCACTGCATTCCAGCCTAGGTGGCAGAGAGAGACTTCATCTCGAATTTTTTTAAAAAGTGAAAATGTGGGGAGAAAATGCATCTTAGAATGATGATGTATGGTAGCCCATTTCACTCTGAGCTGGGCTCTACTGTTGTTGCTGGGGCTTGCTTTTATATCTGTGGTCGACTGGCTATATGCATCATCACTGATGGCCACTGTATACATGACCCTGTGCTACGCATTGGAAGTAGCTGAATGAGAGGACATGTTCCTGACTTCCAGCTTGGGTCTTCCTCAGAAGACCCGATCACTTTTCTGCAAGGACTTGGCAGGACAGGGCAGTCTTGTGTTCTGAAAACTGCCAGCTGTGCCAGTTTCCAAAAGGGTCAGCTACCAGGACATGCTGGCTGCCCATCTCGTACTCTAACACTGGGCTACTGACACCTCAGCCTGCCATTCGTGCAGCTAGCCCAAAATGGAGTACTTCCACCTGCCTCTATCCCAGGCTAATCAATTAACCAACGGTGGGCAAGTATCTGAAGAAGTTATTCCAAAAGATCCCTCCCTGTATCTAAGGTAGTTGTCCTGCAGGTTTTTATTTTCCCAAGGCTGAAATTGGACTCTGGCCATTTGGAGATGAGCTATATACTGTGGGCCATCATTCTGCTACATGGATATGGGCAGCCATCTTGTAAATATGTACTTTTGGTCCTAAGTGAAAATTTTTTTAAGTATGATAGCTGTATTCACAGAAACTTACCTCCATTACTAGAAAATCAATTCAAAAACCTATGAATGACAGACCATCAGAGTCAGAGCTAACTCAGTGATAGCTGAGCTTACTTTTCATTCCCCACCTACCAAGGCCCTCTGCATCATCTTAGAGATCATCCCCTCAAACAGTTCATCAACTTTCCAAACCTTTTTGTCTCTAGAACCTGTCTTTTGCTTTTTCTTCTCTTTTGAATCTTATACATTAACTCATAAATTATATAATACTGAATTCCACTATCTTTCTCAATATTTCATATCAGGTACAAATTTATTAGAATAAGGTTTTTAAAAATAATATTTCTCTCTTTTTTTTGAGACAAGGCCTCACTTTGTCACCCAGGCTGGAGTGCAGTGGCAGGATCTTGGCTCGCTACAGCTTCTACGTCCTGGGCTCAAGCGATCCTCACACCTAGCCACCCAAGTGGTTGGGACTACTGTGTGCTACTTTGCCTGGCTAATTTTTTAATATTATTTGTAGAGACAAGGTTTCTCCATGTTACCCAGGCTGGTCTCTAACTCCTGAGCTCAAGCGATAAGCCCACCTTAGCCTCCCAAAGTGCTGGAATTACGGGCGTGACCCACAACACCAACCACAAAGTGGTGTTTTCAAAAGCTCTTATGCAGACTTGAACATGGAGGCTCTGCCATCTAGCTGCTCTGACCCCAAGCAAATCCTTTAATGGAAGCTGATCATAATCCCAAAAGACACAATCCCAAATGCTATAAACCTGAATGTTGGAATCCCAAAGGATCAAAACCTCAAAAATATAATTCTGAAAAAAATTTAATTTTTTAAAAGATTTTTACTTATACTTTTAAAAGGGGATTTACTTGAGAAGCATAAAAATGCAACAGAAGACTTCATAGACCACTTTACATAATAAAATAGGCCATAATAATGTATATATTTTTGCAAGCATAGACACTCAGGTATACTAACAACAGTCACATGGACAAAACAGTTATGAGCAGACAAATTGTATTAATAAAGAAGTAGGTCAGAAAAGGAAATGGATCAATGCATATCACTATGGTTGGTAGTTGAGTGTACCCAGCTTTATAACTGTGGTCATCTGAAATACCATGATGAACAACCATAATCTTCTGATAAGATCAATTAAAAACCTTGATGGGTCACCACCACATACATATACAGTTACCCTAAGAGCTGAGATCTTGAGAAATCTTATCTTTCACAAATGCAGATGTACAAAAGAACATCTATTCATTTATTGAAGAAGTTTTAACATTTTTATATACATGCACAATGCTTACATACAAAGGCAACATTCTGACAATGGACCTTCAGGGAGTCAAATTTGCAAAACGTGTATAAAACAAATTAGAATGCTCTAAAAGTCTCTATACAATTTGTACCTCCAATACTGGAAATGATGTGAAGATTAAATACATAGCATGTAGAATTATAAAAAATAATGCTGACAATTTAAAATAGTGAAATTTAAAAAAAAAAAAAAAAGAAAAGAAAATTTAAAAACTAAAAAGAAAATTCAGCATATAAAAAAGTATAAAATAGGGATAGATTTGGGCAGTTTGCATGGAGATTGTTCAAAAGAGCTTGTCAAATATGATCCAACTATCCTGTGATGGTGATTTTGGGGATTTTAGATATTAGTTTAGAGTTTGGGGATTTTGCTCTTTCAGGATTTCAACATTAAGGATTATGGTATTCAAAAATGTGTCTTTTGGTATTATGATCCAGACTGTCACTTAATCTCTCTGTGCCTTGTTTTCTTCACCAGTAAGATTTCTAAAGTTCCTTCCAACATTAAAAAAAAATTTTTTTAAGTCATAACTCTAGAGAAAAATCCCAAGGTTTTTGAACCAGACTATTATTTGACCTGGTAAATACCCCACCCAGTCTCAACTGTATGCAGCAGGAAGTCTTAAAAACTAGTTAGGACCAATACCAAAAAGAGCATGAGATTGCTTCTAAGACTGTCTCTCTCTCATTAGAATGAATTCGTTTTCCACATTACATAATATTTAGGGAAAATCCTGAAACGAATTATACATTCACATCTGTTTAGTTACTGTTATGACCCTAGTGAGAGGTGACAATGTGCTAGCAGCCCACACTCTCGCCACCTCCTCGGCCTCGGCATCCACTCTGGTGGTGCTTGAGGAGCCCTTCAGCCCACCACGGCACTGTGGGAGTCCCTCTCTGGGCTAGCTGAGGCTGGAGCCGGCTCCCTTTGCTTGCGGGGAGGTGTGGAGGGAGAGGCACGGGTGGGAACCAGGGCTATGCGTGGCACTCTCAGGCCAGTGCGAGTTCCGGCAGGCGCAGGCAGTGGCTCGGCAGGCCCCACACTTGGAGTGGCCAGCCAGTTCCGCAGGCCCCAGGCAGTGAGGGGCTTAGCACCCTGGCCAGCAGCTGCAGAGGGTGTGCCAGGTCCCCCAGTAGTGCCAGATGCACCACCTTTAAGAACTGTAACACTCACCGTGAAGGTCTGTAGCTTCACTCCTGTCAGTGAGACCATAAACTCACCAGAAGGAAGAAGCTGGAGACACATCTGAACATCTGAAAGAACAAACTCCGGACTACCATCTTTAAGAACTGTAACACTCACCGCAAGGGTCCGCAGCTTCATTCTTGAAGTCAGCGAGACCAAGAACCCACAAATTCTGGACACATTTTGGTGACCCAGATGGGTCTATCGCCTATTGCCAAGCGGTGAGACTTTCGCCTATCACAGTGAGACTTTCACCTATCGCCAAGCAGTGGGACATTGACTACCACCGAGTGGTGAGCACCAATAGACCCCTTTCACTTGCTATTCTGTCCTGTTCTTCCTTAGAATTCAGGGGCTAAATACCGGGCACCTGTCTGCCAGTTAAAAGCAACTAGCATGGCTGCCGGACTTAAGACACGGGTGTCAGGCTTTCTGGGAAAGGGCTCTCTAACAACCCCTGACTCTTTGGAGTTGGGAGCATTGGTTTGCCTAGAATCAGCTTCCGCTTTTCCTGTACTTCTGGGCTGAGCTGAGAGTCCACTGAGAGGAAAGCCATGCAGCTCCGGAGTCCTGACAACAAGTTGGTTGACCCTGTGGCCATGAGCGGAACTCTCAAGGGCATGTCGCCCAAGCGAGACTCATCCATCTATTCTACCTACCCTTACTCTTGCCCCCTGGGTCCTAATGCCTGCCAGACAAACTTCCTCTCACCTCTCTTCTCTGAGGTTAGTCCCACTTCTAAAAATCACTCCCTGTCTCTGGTGCTTTTCTAGTTTCTCCTATAAGAATGACTTCTAGTATAAACTCCAAGACTCTGTTACCTTCTTTAGGCATCTGGACTCACCAATCAGAAAGACATAATTTTTGCCCAAAGCCCCATCATAAGGGGACTACCTGGAATTTTAGGGTCTCCCCTTAGACTAGCAGGCCTAACAAAAGCTATTCCTGAAGCTAGGATATGGGGATCCTCAGCAATTTTATCCTTCATATTCACATAAGTGAGGACAAAAGATGTAACTCTTCCAACCCTGGAGATCCCTTCCCTCCCTCAGGGTATGGCCCTCCATTTCATTTTTGGGGCATAACATCTTTATAGGACAGGGATAAAGTCCCAATACTAACAGAAGAATGCTTAGGACTCTAAAAGGTTTTTGAGAATGCATCGGTAAGAGCCACTAAATCTGATTTTTCTCAGTCCAGTCCTCCATGTGGTCTGGGTGGACTGGCAAGGGTGCAGGTTTTTGAGAATGCATCGGTTAGGGCCACTAAATCCTACCTTCCTCAGTCCTCCATGTGGTCTGGGGGTAAAAAACTAGTGTTTCTGCTGCTGTGTTGGTGAGTGCAACTATTCCAATCACCAGGGTCCAGGGACCATTGCTGGTTCTTGGGCAGGGGTTGTTTCTGCTGCTGCATCAGTGAGCACAACTATTCCGATCAGCAGGGTCCAGGGACTGTTGCGGGTTCTTGCACAGGGGGAGAAACAAAGCAAATAAAAACTGTGGGTGGTTTTGTCTTTTAGATGGGAAACACTCAGGCTTCAACAGGCTCACCCTTGAAATGCATCCTAAGTCATTGGGACCAATTTGACCCAAAAACCCTGAAAAAGAGGTGGCTCATTTTTTTCTGCACTATGGCTTGGCCCCAATGTTCTCTCTCTGATGGGGAAAAATGGTCACCCGAGGGAAGTACAAATTACAATACTATCCTGCAGCTTGACCTTTTCTGTAAGAGGGAAGGCAAATGGACTGAAATACCTTATGTCCAAGCTTTCTTTTCATTGAGGGAGAATACACAACTATGCAAAGCTTACAATTTACATCCCACAGGAGGACCTCTCAGCTTACCCCCATATTCTAGCCTCCCTATAGCTCCCCTTCCTATTAATGATAATCCCCCTCTAATCTCCCTTGCCCAGAAAGAAATAAGCAAAGAAATCTCCAAAGGACCATAAAAAAACCCCAGGCTATCGGTTATGTCCCCTTCAAGCTGTAGGGGAAGGGGAATTTGGCCCAAACTGAGTACATGTCCCCTTCTCCCTCTCTGATATAAAGCAGATCAAGGCAGACCTGGGGAAGTTTTCAGATGATCCTGATAGGTACATAGATGTCCTACAGGGTCTAGGGCAAACCTTCGACCTCACTTGGAGAGATGTCATGCTACTGTTAGATCAAATCCTGGCCTTTAATGAAAAGAATGTGGCTTTGGCTGTAGCCAGAGAGTTTGGAGATATCTGGTATCTTAGTCAAGTAAATGATAGAATGACAGCCGAAGAAAGGGACAAATTCCCTACTGGTCAGCAAGCCATCCCCAGTATGGATCCCCACTGGGACCTTGACTCAGATCATGGGGACTGGAGTCGTAAACATCTGTTGACTTGTGTTCTAGAAGGACTAAAGAGAATTAGGAAAAAGCCCATGAATTATTCAATGATGTCCACCATAACTCAGGAAAAGGAAGAAAATCCTTCTGCTTTCCTTAAGCGGCTATGGGAGGCCTTAAAAAATATACTCCCCTGTCACCCAAATCACTTGAGGGTCAATTGATTCTAAAAGATAAGTTTATTACACAATCAGCTGCAGATATCAGGAGAAAGCTCCAAAAGCAAGCCCTGGGCCCTGAACAAAATTTGGAGGCATTATTAAACCTGGCAACCTTGGTGGTCTATAATAGGGACCAAGAGGAACAGGCCCAAAAGCAAAAACGATATCAGAGAAAGGCCACGGCCTTAGTCATGGCCCTCAGACAAACAAACCTTTGTGGTTCAGAGAGGACAGAAAATAGAGCAGGCCAATCACCCAGTAGGCTTTGTTATCAGTGTGGTTTACTAGGACACTTTAAAAAAAGACTGTCCAATGAGAAACAAGCTGCTACCTCATCCATGTCCACTATGCCGAGGCAATCACTGGAAGGTTCTCTGGGTGAGAAGCCCCCCAACCAGATGATCCAACAACAGGACTGACGGTGACCGGGGCAAGCACCAGCTCATGTCATTACCCTCACTGAACCCCGGGTATGCTTAACCATTGAGGGCCAGGAAATTGACTTCCTTCTGGACACTGGCACGGCCTTCTCAGTGTTAATCTCCTGTCCTGGACGACAGTCCTCAAGGTCCTTTACCATCCGAGGAATCCTGGGACAGCCTGTAACCAGGTATTTCTCCCACCTCCTCAGTTGTAATTGGGAGACTTTGCTCTTTTCACATGCCTTTCTTGTTATGCCTAAAAGTCCCACACCCTTATTAGGGAGGGATATATTAGCCAACGCTGGAGCTGTTATCTACATGAATATGGGGAGCAAGTCACCCATTTGTTGTCCCCTACTTGAGGAGGGAATCAACCCTGAAGTCTGGGCATTGGAAGGACAATTTGGAAGGGCAAAAAATGCCTGCCCAGTCCAAATCAGGTTAAAAGACCCCAACACTATTCCTTACCAAAGGCAATATCCCTTAAGACCTGAAGCTCATAAAGGATTACAGAATATTGTTAAACATTTTAAAGCTCAAGGTTTAGTAATGCAGCAGTCCCTGCAACACCCCAATTCTAGGAGTACAGAAACCAAATGGTCAGTGGAGACTAGTGCAAGATCTTAGGCTCATCAATGAGGCAGTAATTCCTCTGTATCCAGTTGTACCCATCCCCTATACCTTGTTCTCTCAAATACCAAAGGAAGCAGAATGGTTCACTGTTCTGGACCTCAAGGATGGCTTTTTCTGTATTCCCCTGCACTCTGACTCCCAGTTTCTCTTTGCCTTTGAGGATCTGACAGACCACACGTCCCAACTTACATAGATGGTCTTGCCCCATGGGTTTAGGGATAGCCTTCACGTGTTTGGTAATGCCCTGGCCCAAAATCTAGGCCACTTCTCAAGTCCAGGCACTCTGGTCTTTCAGTATGTGGATGATTTACTTTTGGCTACCAGTTTTGAAGCCTCATGCCAGCAGGCTACTCTAGATCTCTTGAACTTTCTAGTTGATCAAGAGTACAAGTGTCTAGGTCGAAGGCCCAGCTTTGCCTACAGCAGGTCAAATATCTAGGCCTAATCTTAGCCAGGGGGACCAGGGCCCTCAGCAAGGAATGAATACAGCCTATACTAGCTTATCCTCACCCTAAGACATTAAAACAGTTACGGGGGCTCCTTGGAATTACCAGCTTTTGCCGACTATGGATCCCCAGATACAGCGAGATAGCCAGGCACCTCTATACTTTAATCAAGGAAACCCAGAGGGCAAATACTCATCTAGTAGAATGGGAACCAGAGGCAGAAACAGCCTTCAAAACTTTAAAGCAGGCCCTAGCACAAGCTCCAGCTTTAAGCCTTCACACAGGACAAAACTTCTCTCTATATGTCACAGAGAGAGCAGGTATAGCTCTTGGAGTCCTTACTCAGACTCGTGGGACAACCCTACAACCAGTGGCATATGTAAGTAAGGAAATTGATGTAGTAGCAAAATGCTGGCCTCACTGTTTTGGGGTAGTTGCAGCGGTGGCTGTCTTAGTGTCAGAGGCTATCAAGATAATACAAGGAAAGGATCTCACTGTCTGGACTACTCATGATGTAAATGGTGTACTAGGTGTCAAAGGAAGTTTATGGCTAACAGACAACTGCCTACTTAGACACCAAGTGCTACTCCTTGAGGGACCAGTGCTTCAAATACACACATATGTGGCCTTCAACCCTGCCACTTTTCTCCCAGAGGATGGGGAACCAATCGAGCTTGACTGCCAACAAATTATAGTCCAGACTTATGCCGCCCAAGATGATCTCTTAGAAGTTCCCTTAGCTAATCCTGACCTTGACCTGTATACTGATGGAAGTTCATTTGTGGAGAATGTGATACAAAGGGCAGGTTATGCCATAGTTAGTGATGTAACTGTACTTGAAACTAAGCCTCTTCCCCCAAGGACCAGTGCCCAGTTAGCAGAACTAGTGGCACTTACCCGAGCCTTAGAACTGTGAAAGGGAAAAAGAAAAAATGTGTATACAGATAGCAAGTATGCTTATCTAATCCTACATGCTGCAATATGGAAACAATGGGAGTTCCTAACTCTGGGGGAACCCCCATTAAATACCACAAAGAAATTATAGAGTTATTGCACGCAGTGCAAAAACTCAAAAAGGTGGCAGTCTTACACTGCCAAAGCCATCAAAATGAGAAGGAGAGGGGAGAACAGCAGCATGAGCAGCTGGCAGAGGCAGCAAATGGAAAGAGACAGAAAGTCAGAGAGAGAGAGAGAGAGGAAGAGAGAGAGACAAAGAAGGAGAGAAAGAGAGAGAAAAAAAGAAGGAGGCAGAGAGGAAGAGACAGATAGAAAGTCAAAGAAGGAAAGACAGAAACAGAGTCAGAAAGAGAGAGACAAAGAAAAAGTCTGGAGTACACTACAACTGCAGGGCCCCTTCATCACCTCTATTCAGCAGGAATTAGCTAGAGCAGTCATCAGCCAAATCCCCAATAGCAGTTGGGGTGTCCTGTTTAGAGGGGGGATTGAGAGGTGACAATGTGCTAGCAGCCCTCACTCTTGGCGCCTCCTCGGCCTCAGCATCCACTCTGGTGGTGCTTGAGGAGCCCATCAGCCTGCCACGGTACTGTGGGAGCCCCTCTCTGGGCTGGCTGAGGCCAGAGCTGGCTCCCACTGCTTGCGGGGAGGTGTGGAGGGAGAGGTGCCGATGGGAACCAGGGCCGAGTATGGCACTAACAGGCCAGCGCAAGTTCCGGTGGGTGTGGGCGCAGGCTCAGCAGGCCCTACACTCGGATCAGCCAGCCAGCGCCTACGGCCCTAGGCAGTGAGGGGCTTAACATCTGGGCCAGCAGCTGCAGAGGGTGCGCCAGGTCCCCCACCAGTGCTGGCCTGCCAGCGCTGCACTCAAACTCTCACCAGGCCTCAGCTGTCTCCCTGCAGGGCAGGGCTCAGGACCTGCAGCCTGCCATGCCCAAACACCCCCCGCCCTGAGGTGGGCTCCCGCGTGACCCGAGCCTCCCTGATGAGCACCGCACCCTGCTCCATGGTCCCATCAACCACCCAGGGGCTGAGGAGTGCAGGCAAGGCTCGAGACTGGCAGGCAGCTTCACCTGGAGCCCCAGTGCAGGATGCACTAGGTGAAGCCAGCCATCTGGGCTCCTGAGTCTATTGGGGACTTGGAGAACCTTTATGTCTAGCTAAGGGATTGTAAATACACCAATCAGCACTCTGTGTCTAGCTCAGGGTTTGAAAATACACCAATTGGTATTCTGTATGTAGCGAACCTAGTGGGGACTTGGAGAACTGTTCTGTTTAGCACTCTGTGTCTATCTTAAGGATTGTAAATGCACCAATCAGCACCCTATCGAAACCGTCCAATCAGCTCTCTGTAAAATGGACCAATCAGCAGGATGTGGGTGGGGCCAGATAAGGGAATAAAAGCAGGCTGCCCCAGCCAGCCAGCAGCAACCCACTCTGGTCCCCTTCCACACTGTGGAAGCTTTGTTCTTTTGCTCTTTGCAATAAATCTTGCTGCTGCTCACTCTTTGGGTCCACGCTGCCTTTATGAGCTGTAACACTCACCATGAAGGTCTTCAGCTTCACTCCTGAAGCCAGTGAGACCACGATCCCACTGGGAAGAATGAACAACTCCAGACGTGCTGCCTTTAAGAGCTGTAACACTCACGGTGAAGGTCTGCAGCTTCTCTCCTGTCAGTGAGACCACAAACCCACCAGAAGGAAGAAGCTCCAGACACATCTGAACATCTGAAGGAACAAACTCCAGAATACCATCTTGAAGAACGCTAACACTCACCACGAGGGTCTGCGGTTTCATTCTCGAAGTCAGCGAGACCAAGAACCCCCCAATTCCAGACACACTACGTCTGGGAGCCATCTCCACTTTGCTTATGGCTGCCTAAGCAAAATGGGGCTGAGAAGAGAAGGATGATGGCCCTCTCTGAGAAGAGAGCATGGTACTCTGAGAACTTGCTAAACCTTCAAAACATTCAATATTTTATCATATTTTATTTCTTCAATCTACAGTTTAGCTAACCATTCCATGATTTCCAGGTATTTAGGTTGTGTCTGATTTTGCAGTTTCACCTGGGGCTGGGATGCCCTTCTTAGATCCTTGTCTCCATCTTCCAGAAGTAGACTTCTGGGCCAAAGATCATGACCAGTTTTAGGATGCTGATACACATTTCTAAATTACTTCTGATTTTATGCCCCACCAGCAATTGCTTAGTTCACAACTTGGACTTAATTTTTAATTTAACTTTTTTTTTCTCTTGCCACAGACGGAAGTCTAACCATTCTGCAGGTTAAGAGAATGATTGGCTGACATGAATGAATTTGTTTCCTCTCCACTGATTCATACCATGACCACTTTTGCATCAATTTTCAACTTTTTAAAAAACGTTCTTGGGCAAAGACTGAAGGAGAACATGAAACAATGAGAACAATTAAAACCACCTCTATGGGGGAGTGAATAAACTGGCTTCCAACTTCTTGTTTTTCCAGTCCAACGCTAAGAACCTTTAAAGACACAGTCCAACATGAGAGGCTTCTACCCCAAAACCAGAAATCCCCAAAACAGACTGTTCCCAAATTAAAACAGATTCTGTTAACTAATTTGATTTTCTAACCATAAAAATCATTATGATTATTTCAAAGCACTCGGAAAGAAAGGGTTTACTTCCAGAGACATAGAGGATAAACATAACAAAATTAGGTTAATATTGTATATGCAGTTTATATTCTACTTTTGTCACTTTATATTACAAAATAAGCTCGTTGCCACCTCATACGATTGTTTTGGAAAACATTATACTAAAATTTTTTAAATATCACATTTAATGCATAAATACTAATTTATTTTTAAACATTTAAGATGTTTCCAATTTTTCCTTTTTTTTTTTTTTGAGGAGTTTGCAGGGAATATTTTATTCAATCTTTTTTTAATTACACTTTAAGCTCTAGGGTACATGTACACAACGTGCAGGTTTGTTACATATGTATACATGTGCCATGTTGGTGTGCTGCACCCATTAACTCGTCATTTACATTAGGTATATCTCCTAATGCTATACTTCTCCCCTTCACCCTCCCCACAATAGGCCCCAGTGTGTGATGTTCCCCTTCCTGTGTCCAAGTGATCTCATTGTTCAATTCCTATCTATGAGTGAGAACATGCAGTGCTTGGTTCTCTGTTCTTGCGATAGTTTGCTGAGAATAATGGTTTCCAGCTGCATCCATGTCCCTACAAAGGACACAAACTCATCCTTTTTTATGGCTGCATTCCATGGTGTATATGTGCCACATTTTCTTAATCCAGTCTGTCACTGATGGACATTTGTGTTGACTCCAAGTCTTTGCTATTGTGAATAGTGCTGCAATAAACATACGTGTGCATATGTCTTTATAGCAGCATGATTTATAATCCTTTGGGTATATACCCAGTAATGGGATGGTTGGGTCAAATGGTATTTCTAGTTCTAGATCCTTGAGGAATCGCCACACTCTTTTCCACAATGGTTGAACTAGTTTACAGTTCCACCAACAGTGTAAAAGTGTTCCTATTTCTCCACATCCTCTCCAGCACCTGTTGTTTCCTGACTTTTTAATGATTGCCATTCTAACTGGTGTGAGGTGGTATCTCACTGTGGTTTTGATTTGCATTTCTCTGATGGCCAGCGATGATGAGCATTTTTTCATGTGTCTGTTGGCTGTATGAATGCCTTCTTTTGAGAAATGTCTTCCTATGCTTTGCCCACTTTTTGATGGGGTCGTTTTTTTCTTGTAAATTTGTTTGAGTTCTTTGTACGTTCTGGATATTAGCCCTTTGTCAGATGAGTAGATTGCAAAAATGTTCTCCCATTCTGTAGGTTGCCTGTTCACTCTGATGGTAGTTTCTTTTGCTGTGCAGAAGCTCTTTAGTTTAATTAGATCCCATTTGTCAATTTTGGCTTTTGTTGCCGTTGCTTTTGGTGTTTTGGACATGAAGTCCTTGCCCATGCCTATGTCCTGGATGGTATTTACCTAGGTTTCTTCTAGGGTTTTTATGGTTCTAGGTCTAACATTTAAGTCTCTAATCCATCTTGAATTAATTTTCATATAAGGAGTAAGGAAAGGATCCAGTTTCAGCTTTCTACTTATGGCTAGCCAATTTTCCCAGCACCATTTATTAAATAGGGAATGTTTTCCACATATCTTGTTTTTCTCAGGTTTGTCAAAGACCAGATGGCTGTAGATGTGTGGTGTTATTTCTGAGAGCTCTGTTCTGTTCCATTGGTCTATATCTCTGTTTTGGTAGCAGTACCATGCTATATTGGTTACTGTAGCCTTGCAGTATAGTTTGAAGTCAGGTAGCGTGATGCTTCCAGCTTTGTTCTTTTGGCTTAGGATTGTCTTGGCAATGTGGGGTCTTTTTTGGTTCCATATGAACTTTAGAGCCGTTTTTCCAATTCTGTGAAGAAACTCATTGGTAGCTTAATGGGGAAGGCATTGAATCTATAAATTACCTTGGGCAGTATGGCCATTTTCACAATATTGATTCTTCCTATCCATGAGCATGGTATGTTCTTCCATTTGTTTGTGTCCTCTTTTATTTCACTGAGCAGTGGTTTGTAGTTCTCCTTGAAGAAGTCCTTCACATCCCTTGTAAGTTGGATTCCTAGGTACTTTATTCTCTTTGAAACTGTTGTGAATGGGAGTTCATTCATGATTTGACTCTCTGTTTGTCTGTTACTGGTGTATAAGAATGCTTGTGATTTTTGCACATTGATTTTGTATCCTGAGACTTTGTTGAAGTTGCTTATCAGCTTAAAGAGATTTTGGGCTGAGATGATGGGGTTTTCTAAATATACAATCATGACATCTGCAAACAGTGACAATTTAACTTCTTCTTTTCCTAACTGAATACCCTTGATTTCTTTCTTTTGCCTGGTTGCCCCAGACAGAACTTCCAAGACTATGTTGAATAGGAGTGGTGAGAGAGGGCATCCCTGTCTTGTGCCAGTTTTCAAAGGGAATGCTTCCAGGTTTTGCCCATTCAGTATGATATTGGCTGTGGGTTTGTCATAAATAGCTCTTATTATTTTGAGATACGTTCCATCAATACTGAATTTATTGAGAGTTTTTAGCATGAAGGGCTGTTGAATTTTGTCAAAGGCCTTTTCTGCATCTATTGAGATAATCATGTGGTTTTTGTCTTTGGTTCTGTTTATATGCTAGATTACGTTTATTGATTTGCATATGTTGAACCAGCCTTGCATCCCAGGGATGAAGCCCACTTGATCATGGTGGATAAGCTTTTTGATGTGCTGCTGGATTCGATTTGCCAGTATTTTATTGAGGATTTTTGCATCGATGTTCATCAGGGATATTGGTCTAAAATTCTCTTTTTTTGTTGTGTCTCTGCTAGGCTTTGGTATCAGAATGATGATGGCCTCATAAAATGAGTTAGGGAGGATTCCCTCTTTTTCTATTGATTGGAATAGTTTCAGAAGGAATGGTACCAGCTCCTCCTTGTACCTCTGGTAGAATTCGGCTGTGAATCCGTCTGGTCCTGGACTTTTTTTGGTTGGTAGGTTATTAATGATTGCCTCAATTTCAGAGCCTACTATTGGTCTATTCAAGGATTCAACTTCTTCCTGGTTTAGTCTTGGGAGAGTGTAAGCGTCCAGGAAATTATCCATTTATTCTAGGTTTTCTAGTTTATTTGGGTAGAGGTGCTCATGGTATTCTCTGATAGTAGTTTGTATTTCTGTGGGGTTGGTGGTGATATCCCCTTTATCATTTTTTATTGTATCTATTTGATTCTTCTCTCTTTTCTTCTTTATTAGTCTTGCTAGTGGTCTATCAATTTTGTTGATCTTTTCAAAAAACCAGCTCCTGGATTCAGTGACTTTTTGGAGGGTTTTTCGTGTCTCTATCTCCTTCAGTTCTGCTCTGATCTTAGTTATTTCTTGCCTTCTGCTAGCTTTTGAGTGTGTTTGCTCTTGCTTCTCTAGTTCTCTTAATTGTGATATTAGGGTGTCAATTTTAAATCTTTCCTGCTTTCTCTTATGGGCATTTAGTTCTGTAAATTTCCCTCTACACACTGCTTTAAATGTGTCCCAGAGATTCTGGTATGTTGTATCTTTGTTCTTATTGGTTTCAAAGAACATCTTCATTTCTGCCTTCATTTTGTTATGTACTCAGTAGTCATTCAGGAGCAGGTAGTTCAGTTTCGATGTAGTTGAGCAGTTTTGCTTGAGTTTCTTAGTTCTGAGTTCTAGTTTGATTGCACTGTGGTCTGAGAGACAGTTTGTTATAATTTCTGTTTTTTACATTTGCTGAGGAATGCTTTACTTCCAACTATGGGGTCAATTTTGGAATAAGTGCTATGTGGTGCTGAGAAGAATGTATATTCTGTTGATTTGGGGTGGAGAGTTCTGTAAATGTCTATTAGGTCCACTTGGTGCAGAGTTGAGTTCAATTGCTGGATATCCTTGTTAACTTTCTGTCTCGTTGATCTGTCTAATGTTGACTGTGGGGTGTTAAAGTCTCCCATGATTATTGTATGGGAGTCTAAGTCTCTTTGTAAGTCTCTAAGGACTTGCTTTATGAATCTGGGTGCTCCTGTATTGGGTGCATATATATTTAGGATAGTTAGCTCTTCCTGTTGAATTGACCCTTTTACCATTATGTAATGGCCTTTTTTGTCTCTTTTGATCTTTGATGGTTTAAAGTCTGTTTTATCAGAGACTAGGATTGCAACCACTGCCTTTTTTGTGTTCCATTTGCTTGGTAGATCTTCCTCCATCCCTTTATTTTGAGCCTATGTGTGTCTCTGCATGTGAGATGGATCTCCTGAATACAGCACACTGATGGGTCTTGACTCTTTATCCAATTTGCCAGTCTGTGTGTTTTAATTGGACCATTTAGTCCATTTACATTTAAGGTTAATATTGTTATGTGTGAACTTGATCTTGTCATTATGATATTAACTGGTTATTTTGCTCGTTAGTTGATGCAGTTTCTTCCTAGCATTGATGGACTTTACATTTTGGCATGTTTTTGCAATGGCTGATACTGGTTGTTCCTTTCCTTGTTTAGTGCTTCCTTCAGGATCTCTTGTAGGGCAGGCCTGGTGGTGACAAAATCTCTAAGCATTTGCTTGTCTGTAAAGGATTTTATTTCTCCTTCACTTATGAAACTTAGTTTGGCTGGATATGAAATTCTGGGTTGAAAATTCTTTTGTTTAAGAATGTTGAATATTGGCCCCCACTCTCTTCTGGCTTGTAGAGTTTCTGCCGAGAGATCTGCTGTTAGTCTGATGGGCTTCCCTTTTTGGGTAACCCGGCCTTTCTCTCTGGCTGCCCTTAACATTTTTTCCTTCATTTCAACTTTGTTGAATCTGACAATTATGTGTCTTGGAGATGCTCTTCTCAAGCAGTATCTTTGTGGCATTCTCTGTATTTCCTGGATTTGAATGTTGGCCTGCCTTGCTAGGTTGGGGAAGTTCTCCTGGATGATATCCTGCAGAGTGTTTTCCAACTTGGTTCCATTTTCCCCATCACTTTCAGGCACACCAATCAGACGTAGATTTGGTCTTTTCACATAATCCCATATTTCTTGGAGGCTTTGTTCATTTCTTTTTACTCTTTTATCTCTACACTTCTCTTCTCACTTCATTTCATTCATTTGATCTTCAATCGCTGATACTCTTTCTTCCAGTTGATCAACTCGATTACTGAAGCTTGTGCATTTGCCACGTAGTTCTTGTGTCATGGTTTTCATCTCTATCAGTTCATTTATGGACTTCTCTGCATTGATTATTCTAGTTATCCATTCTTCCATTCTTTTTTCAAGATTTTTAGTTTCTTTGCGCTGGTTACGTAGTTCCTGCTTTAGCTCTGAGAAGTCTGATCGACTGAAGCCTTTTTCTCTCAACTCATCAAAGTCGTTCTCCATCCAGCTTTGTTCCGTTTCTGCCGATGAGCTGCATTCATTTGGATGGGGAGATGTGCTCTGATTTTTTGAATTCCAGTTTTTCTGCACTGCTTTTTCCCCATCTTTTTGGTTTTATCTGCCTTTGGTCTTTGATGATGGTGACACACTGATGAGGTTTTGGTGTGGGTGTCCTTTCTATTTGTTAGTTTTCCTTCTAACAGTCAGGACCCTCAGCTGCAGGTCTGTTGAAGTTTGCTTGAGGTCCACTCCAGACCCTGTTTGCCTGGGTATCAGCAGCAGAGGCTGCAGAAGATAGAATATTGCTGAACAGTGAGTGTTGCTCTCTGATTATTGCTCTGGAAGCTTTGTCTCAGAGGTGTACCCAGCCGTGTGAGGTGTGAGGTGTCAGTCTGCACCTAGTGGGGGATGTCCCCCAGTTAGGCTACTCAGGGGTCAGGGACCCACTTGAGCAGGCAGTCTGTCCATTCTCAAATCTCAACCTCCATGCTGGGAGAACCTCTGTTCTCTTCAAAGCTGTCAGACAGGAACATTTACATCTGCAGAGGTTTCTGCTGCTTTTTGTTTAGCTATGCCCTGTCCCCAGAGGTGGAGTCTACAGAGGCAGGTAGGCCTCCTTGAGCTGCAGTGGGCTACACCCAGTTTGAGTTTCCTGGCATCTTTGTTTACCTACTTAAGCCTCAGCAATGGTGGGTGCCCCTCCCCCAGCCTCGCTGCTGCCTTGCAGTTAGATCTCAGACTGCCGTGCTAGCAGTGAGGGAGGTTCTGTGGGCGTGAGACCCTCTAGGCCAAGTGTGGGATATAATCTCCTGGTGTGCTGTTTGCTAAGACCCTTGGTAAAGTGCAGTATTAGGGTGGCAGTTACCCGATTTTCCAGGTGTTGTGTGTCTCAGTTTCCCTTGGCTAGGAAAAGGAATTCCCTTCCCCCTTGTGCTTCCCAGGTGAGATGATGCCTTGCCCTGCTTCAGCTCTCGCTAGTTGGGCTGCATCCACTGACCAGCACCAACTGTCCAACATGCCCCAGTGAGATGAACCCGGTACCTCAGTTGAAAATGCAGAAATCAGAAATCACCCATCTTCTGTGTCACTCACGCTGGGAGCTGGAGGCTGGAGCTGTTCCTATTCAGCCATCTTGGGCACCCCCATTTCCAATTTTTCTATAGGTAAATCTGCATTGGACAGCTTCATACGTCCTTAATCTTTGATTACCTTTCAAATTATTTTTCTTTTTCTTTTACTTTTTTTTGTTTTTTAGATTATGTTTTTTGTAATGGAATCTTAGTAGTAATTCTTTATGAATACATATTGCAAAATTGCTTTACGAAAGGGTTGTATCCATTCAAACTCTCACCAGCAGTATACAAGAATGCCCATTACAATAAACCCTTATAAACACTGAATATTATTCTTTAAATCTTTGTCCAAGATATTTCATTGACTTCAATGTTATTTTTCCAGATTGTTTTCAAATCAGGTTTTGGGAACTTTACTTACAGATCTTGTACTGACAAAGACAGACAGAAAGGGAGACAGAAAAAGAAAGTAAGTTTCCACTCCCAGAATTGTCCAAGGATTGCTCTGAAAGGCATGTTACTTCCCTTTGTGGCATTTGAGTTGAGTAACTGCTGATTTATGTAGTCAGCAGAAGTTAGACACCACCACCCCACCATGTGGTCTGGTCATGTTTGCCTCTTGATGAACTTTACCATTATGAAATGTTGAGAGACATGTAAAGCAAAGGCTCAGTCATGCCCCTTGGCTTGCATGGACTCAGAAGTACTTTGAGAAATAACTTGAGCTCTGTTTACAACTAGGGTTAAGAGACATGCAGATCTGATAACCTGTATATCCCCAAAGGAAACTGGAGTGGAAGGAGGATAGGGACGGCCTTAAGAAAAACACCATCATGAGTGAAAAGGAGTGGAGTGGAGTAGACCAAGCTGCTTCACAGGGCCTGGATAATGAAAAGAGCATTTGTTCCAGGGAGAGTGAGCAACTGAATCAACCATCCCCTAAACTATCCACTGAGAGCTGAAAGAACAGTGTCCCAGAAAAGCAAACTGCTGTGCTGTAAGAACCCTCTTTTAAAGAGTGAGTCACAGAATCGAAACTAGGAGATTTCCTACAGCTAATGGGAAAAGAACACCAGGAAGCTGTTCCCAGAAGATCAGCAGAGATAGGGGCAGGAACCCACAGGAGGGGAGGGAGATAGCTGTCCCAAAGAAGCTGACATTGTTTCAAGTAGAAGAATGAAAGCTTTCAACAAAGCAGGAAGGTAAGAGGAGCCAAAACTGACCCAATGGAGCTAGAGCCACCACTTTGATAACTTTAAGGGAGTAGCTCCAAACTTCAGGCCAGCCCTTGCCCCTTATTCCTCAGGGATTCTTACATTTAAAATGACCCTAGACAGGGTCATTCTCTTAGGAATTCATTAATCAAAAGGCCACAGCTTGGCAGTCAAGCCAGTGGGTGCTCAGAGCATTGAGATGTGTGGGGTGCAAAGGTGAACGATTATTCTCATCAATCAATAAAGCCTTTTTCATCTGTATGAAATTTATGGGCATGCTCTTATCTGTCTGGAACTGTACAACCCATTGTTTATAAAGGAAACGTTTTTGTTTCTCAAATGTAAAACATGTTGGTTATTATAAATTCCAACTTTAGAGATACTATTTTGTGACTATTGTTAATAATGGAGTGTGGATCCTTCTAAATAATTTTCTTCCCTTAGAGAAAATGTAAACATATAGACTAACAAGAATATACAAACAGATATATACAAACATATGTACGGTACATACATGTGCATATCACATGTTGATTAACAGCTTGAACTTCACACGAATAATTCATAAACCAGTTTCATTTTTCTACAATCTATGCTGTGTCAAATCTCCTTTCCTTAGTGTGGAACAGATCCCTAATAATATCTTGGGCTGATGCCACAGCATTTTCCAACACCTTATTATTAAGAGATAAATTCAATAATTTCCAGTTGACCACTCAGATCTCATATGTGATGTAGATTTCATCTCCTCCACTGACTGTGGGCCATCCCTCCAGGGACCTGCAGTGGGTTTGCTCTTCAGCTTCTCCACCAAATCATTCACTTTGGTTGAAGTGAAGGGCAAAGGAGCCTGGAGTCTAGCTTTTTTGTTTGTTTGTTTTTTTGTGTTTTTTTTTTTTTTTTTTTTTTTTTGAGATGGTCTCAATCTGTTGCCCAGGCTGGAGGGCAGTGGTGCGATCTCAGCTCACCGCAACCTCCACCTTCCGAGTTCAAGCAATTCCGAGTAGTTGGGACTATAGGCGCCCGCCATTGCACCCAGCTAATTTTTGCATTTTCAGTAGAGACAGGGTTTTGCCATGTTGCCCAGGCTGGTCTGAAACTCCTGACCTCAAGTGATCCGCCTGCCTTGGCCTCCCAAAGTGCTAGGATTACAGGTGTGAGCCACCGCGCCTGGCCAAGAGCCTGACTTATCTTCTCCTTTACCTTATTCAAGGTCTTATGTCTCTGGTGTTGGGGGTTGAAGGGAGCATGAGACAGGATTTTTCTTTATTAACTGCCCACTGGCCTCATCCTCTGTTGGTTGTTGCCGCTTCTCACTTGCTCTGGCTAACTTTTAGATAGCAACAGTCTAAATATTTCCTCTCCCATGGGCTCAACAGTAAGTTCTGCAGGCCCTTTTCCAGAGGGGAACGGACAGGATGCCTTGGAGCCGCCCTTCTGCACAGCTCTCTGGAGTGGAGTTTTTCTCTGTATCTTCATATCCAGCTTTCACAATCCCGTCAGCCTCTGTGCTCTTGCCATCAGGGTCCTCATCCCATGGCCAACTCTCATCTGTCTGCCATTTGTCTCCAGTTCTGTCTTCACCTGTTCATGTAGGTGCATAGTTGATGAAGCAACTACTTAGGCTAGCATCCAAAAAATTCCTTTAGGGAACAAGATGTCAGTGTGAGATTTCTTTTTCAGGTACCCTCAATGTCTTAAGCAATTATCATGCCCCTCTTTTCCTTACTTGATTTGTGTACAGGGAGAAGCATCCCCTCACTCTTTTCCATGGGAAGCCAATGGAGAATTAACAGGGTTTTCATGTATACCAAGAACATCTGACTCCACAGATATTTTTCGCTACCTTACCACTAGCCAAGGTCTCCTGCTTATAGGGCTATTGGGGAGCACTGGGGCAATGGTTGAGACTAGAGGAAGGAGGATGCACAGGGATAATGAGTGGAGGTAGTAGTGCCAATTTGCCTCATTGCTTATAAGCTCTAATAGAGTTGTCAGCCCACAAATGTTTGAGCTTTCTTAAAATAGGACACTTGATGTCTCTCTGTCCACAGTTTATAGCCTTAGTTATCAATTTTAAGAAACATACAAAAACCTACTCAACAATTTTCTTTTTTTAAAAAAATGGGAAGGTCCAGTGTGGTGGTTCACACCTGTAATCCCAGCACTTTGGGAGGCCGAGGCAGGTGGATCACTTGAGCCCAGGAATTTGAGACCAGCCCGGGTAATATGGCAAAATCCTATCTCTACAAAAAATACAAAAATTAGCTGGGCATGGTGATTCATGCCTGTAGTCTCAGCTACTAGGGAAGCTGAGGTGGGAGGATCACTTGAGCCTGGGACGGTGGAGGTTGCAGTGAGCAGGGATAAGACCACTGCACTTCAGCCAGGGTGACAGAGACTGACTCAAAATAAAAAAGGAAAGTGCTATATATCCTATTTTGTTGCTTCTTTTTTTTTTTTAATAATGGCCACCTATAATTTCATTGTATGGATACCATAATTAATATATTTTATATATATTTAAACATTTCTCTATTTAGAGAATATATACACATATATTCTTTATATACATTACTTATAGCTAGATTGCTTATTAGTTTCCCTGTTACAAACAATGCTAAAGTAAATATTTTTATTCTTAAATCACTGATGTTAGTATTTGTACAGAGTAGATCCTTACAAGTAGGATTCCTGATCTTTTTGAATTGTGGGCGTTGCTCTCTTCCAAATTTGAAAAAGTTCACACTCCCAGTACTGATTTCTTCACACTCTTGACAATATTCAGTGTTATCAAACTTTTAAAATTTTCACTGAGGGCATCTGCTTCCAGGAAACTGAAGTAGATGTATTTTTCTCTATTCGGACTGCTAAATACCACTAAAAACTCTGGACATAATATATATTAAGCAAACATAAGACTTAAACCAGACAGTGACCTTGGAATCTGAGGAACACATGGAATGATTTCATTTCAGTGTCAGTGAAGACCAAGTGAGGAAACTGAACTCCCATCCCCACTCAGCAGTAATAAGGTGGCCCTTCCTCTCCTGGCTGGGGTGGTATTAAAGGAGGTCTAAGGGAGAGTCAAGACCATCACCTAACAGTAACAGGCCCCCTTCACTGCACTGTCATTGGAGACGATACAGAAACCAGAATTCCTACCCTTGCCCACCCCACCCTCAGGTATCACTGGAGGACAAGCAGGACACCTGGACTTTTACCTCTGCCTGGAAGTAATCAGGTGGCTACCACTTGACCCTGCCAGAGGAGTGTTTGAGAAAGCTAGCTGAAACAGAAGTTTTAAATAGAACACACCATATCATGATACAAAAATGTTCAGGTTAAAGTTAAAAATTATCCCAAGAACCAGGAAGATCTCAAAGTGAATGAAAAAAGACAATCAATAAATGCCAATACTGACTTGACAGAGCTGCTCTAATTGTCTAACAAATATTTGAAAGCAGCCATGATGAAAATGCTTCAATGAGGAACTACAAATATGGTTGAAACAAATGAAAAACTGTGAAGCCTCAAAAAAGAAATGGAATGTCTCAGCCAAGAAAAAGAAGAATGGAGAAGGAGGAAGAAAGGGAGGGGAAGGAGAAAGGGGGAAGAAGATATAAAGAAAAACTAAATGGTAATTTTATTTTATTATTTTATTTTATTTTTTAGATGGAATCTCATTCTGTCACCCAGACTGGCATGCAGTGGCATGATCTTGGCTCACTGCAACCTCTGCCTCCTGAGTTCAAGTGATTCTCCTGCCTCAGCCTGCCAAGTAGCTGAGATTAAAGGTGCCTGCCACCACACCTGGCTATTTTTTGTATTTTTAGTAGAGACAGGGTTTCACCATGTTGGCCAGGCTGGTCTCAAACTTCTGACCTTCAGTGATCCACCCATCTCAGCCTCCCAAAGTGCTGGGATTAAAGGCATGAGCCATCACACCCAGCCCTAAATAGTAATTTTAGAACTGAAATATATAGTAACCAAAATATTAAGCTCAGTTGATGGACTTAATGGCAGAATGGAAAGGACAGAGGAAAGAATCTCTGAAGTAAAAGATAGGACAATATAAATTACCTAATATGAATAACAGAGAGAAAGTACACTGAAAAAAAATGATTAGAGCCTCAAGAATCTGTGGAATTAAAACAAAGGATCTGATGTTTGTGTCATCAGAGTCCTATAAGGAGAGAAAAAGAGGACAGGACTACAAAGTACTCAAAGATATAATGGCTGAAAATGTCCTAAATTTTCCAAGAAGCATAAAACTACAGATTCAAGAATGTGAGTGAACCCAAAACAGAATAAACCCAAAGAAATACAAGCTGAGATACATTATAATTAAAATTCTGAAAACGAAAGACAAAAAAAAAAAATCTTTCTTTTTCTATGCTTTACTTATGTGGGTAAACAATTTGAATAACAGTGTATTTCTCATCAGAAACAATGTAAACCAGAAAGAAGTGACATGATAATTTCTAGGTGCTGCAAGAAAGAATTGTCAAGGCAGCACACTACACCCATAAAACATTTTTTTCAGGAATAAAGGGAAAAATAAAGACAATCTCAGATGAAGGAAAACTAGGAGAACTAAGTTTTAATTAGTAGTTTCTAGCAGACATATCCTTAAAAAATGGCTAAAAGACTGGTCGTGGTGGCTCACGCCCATGATCCCAGCACTTTGTGAGTCTGAGGCAGGCAGACTGCCTGAGGTCAGGAGTTCGAGACCAGTCTGGACAACATGGTGAAATCCCGTCTCTACTAAAAATACAAAAAAAATTAGCTGGACTTGGTGCCATGTGCCTGTACTCCCAGCTACTCAGGAGGATGAGGCAGGGGAATTGCTTGAACAAGGGAGGTGGAGGTTGCAGTGAGCTGAGATTGCACCACTGCACTCCAACCTGGGAGACAGAGTGAGACTCCGTCACAAAAAAAAAAAAAAAAAAAAAAAAAAAAAGGCTAAAGTAAGCTTTTTTAAGTAGAAAGAAAAATGACAAAAGAAGAAACTTTGGAAACTCAGGGAGGAAGAAAGAACAAGATAAGGAAAAACATAGATGAATACAAATAGACTTTTATTCTCCTCTCCAGTTTTCTAAATTATGTTTGAGTGTTGAATCAAAAATTTCTAAAACACTGTCAGATGTAGTTCTAAATATATGTGGAGGAAATATTTCAGACTGACAATCATATTGCAAATGAAAAAGGGGAAATGCACATAAAGAGCAGTGAGATTTTTATACTTTACTTGAACTGATGAAATAACACCAGTAGACAGTAACATGTAAGGTAATGCCTAGAGAAACCACTAATAAAATGATACAAAGAGATGCACCAAAAAGCACTATAGATAATAAAATAGAATTCTAAAAACGTTCATGTAAGCTACAGGAAGGTAGGAAAAAAAACAAAACCAAAAAAACTAGAACAAACAAAAAAGTAAAATGACAAGTTGGGCATGGTGGTGTATGCCTCCAGTCCCAGCTATAATATTTGGGAGGCTGAGGCAGAATGATTGCTTGAGCCCAGGAGTTGGAGGTTTCAGTGAGACATGTTCATACAACTGCACTCCAGCCTGGGCAATAGAGTGAGACCCCATCTCTAAGAAATATTAAAAATTAAAAAACAAAATGACAGACTTAAGTTTGTTACATACCAGTAATTACATTAATGTAAATAGTCTAAATATATCAATTAAAAGACAGAGATTGCCAGAGTGGATTTGAAAACATGATCCAACTATATGTTGTCTACATGAAAATTTAAATAACATAATACAGATACACTAAAAGTAAAAAGATGAAAAAAGACATAACTTGCAAATATTAATCAAAAAAGCAGAAGTGACTATAATTAATATATTAAAAACAGAGTTTAGAACAAAGAAATTCACCAGAGACAGAGAAGGATATTATATAATGATAAAATGGCGATCCATCCAGAAAACATAGCTTAATCTTAAATGTGCATAAACTAAACAGCAGGTCTAGAAAATATGTGAAGCAAAAACTGATAGAGCTTAAAGGACAAATAGGCAATCTTTAATTATAGTTAAAAAATTCAACACTCCTCACTCAATAATTGACAGAAAAACTAGACAGAAAATAAGCAAGGATATAGAAAAACTTCAATAATAGGGCGTATTCCACATTTATAAAATGCTCTACTCAACGACAGCAAAATACATGTGCTTTACAAGTGCATATAAACATACACCAAGAAAGACCATATCCTGGATCATATGACAAGTCTCTCAACATATTTAAAAGAATTAAAATTATATAGGTTATGTTCTTTGACCACAACAGAATAAACTAGGAATTAATAAACGAAAGATAACAGTAAAGTCATCAAACACTTGGAAATAAAATAAATGCCTCACTTACAAATAACCTATAAGTCAAAGAGGAAGGAAAATAAAAAATACATTAAACTGAATAAAAATAAGAATACAACATATGAGTATTTGTGAAACACAGCTAAAACAGTGAGAAGAATATTTGTGCACTAAGTTCATACTTCAGAAAATAGGAATAGTCTGAAATCAATAACCTAAGCTCTTCCTCAAGAACCTAGGGAAAGAGGAACAAAATAAACTGACCTCAAGCAGAAAGAAGACAGTAATAAAGATAAAAGCAGAACTCAATAAAATTTAAATCAGTAAAATAAGCAAAAATCAACAAAACAAGGAGTTGGTTCTTTGAAACAATACAATGAACAAACTTCTAGTAAGACTGACAAAGTAAAAAAGAGAGAAGACACATTAAATAGACAATACAGCTATACCTGCAGAGCTCAAGGGGATAAAAAGGGATTCCTGGACACAACGCTACAGACACATACATTTGACAACTTAGATGAAATGGTGAAAGACTGAATGTTTTCCTTCCTAGTATCAAAAACAAGGCAAGGATGGTAGTCATCATCACTTTTATTCAATATTGGGCTAAAAGTTCTAGCCAGTGCAATAAGGCAAGAAAAAGAAATAAAAGTAATGTGGATTGGAAAAGAAGTAAAACTGTCCCTTTTTACATATGATATGATTGTCTATGTAGAAAATCCCAATCTATAAACAAACAAAATCTCATAGAACAGAACTCATAAGGGAGTTCAGCAAGGTCACAGGATACAAAATAAACACACAAAAACCAATTATATTTCCATTTACTAGCAATAAACATGTAGACACTAAAATCAAAGATATAGTATTTACAATTACTTATAAAAAAATTAAGTGTAACTAACAGAACATGCATAGGATTTGTATGCCAAAAATTACAAAATGTTGATAAAAGAAATCAAAAATCTAAATAAATACAGAGACATACCATGTTCATGGATTGGAAGATTCAACATAAGATAGTAAAGATGTCAATTCTCTTCAAATTAATATATAGGCTTAAAACAAGTACTCTCAAAATACCAGCAAGATTTTGATAGATGTAGGCAAGATAATTTTAAAATTTACATGGAAAGGTACAGGAATTAGAATAGCTAAAGTAGTTTTGAAATAGATGAACAAAATGAGTGGAAGCAGTCTATCTGATTTTACAACCTACTTTACAGGTATAGCAATCAAGGCAGCATGGTACTAGCAGAGGGACAGACACATAAATCAGTGGAGCTGGAATAGAGAATCCCAAAATATACTAATACAAATATATTCAACTGTTTTTTGACAATGTAGGAAAGATAGTTTTTTCAATGAAGGATGCTAGAGAAAATAAACATTCACAGGCAGAAAGAAAAAAAGAATCTAGACCAAAGTTTCCACCTTATACAAATTTAACTCAAAATGGATCATGTACTTAAATGTAAAATATAAGACCATAAAACTTTTTTAAAAAATAAAATAAAATAAGAGAAAATCTTTGTGATCTAAAGCTAGACAAAGAATTCTTAGACTTACATCTACTATAGACTGAATGTTTATGTCTTTTTAAAATTTTTATCTTGAAACCTAATCAACAGTGTTAAGAGGTGAGGCCTTTGGAAGGTGATTATGTCATAAGGGCAGAGCCCTTGTGAATAGAATCAGTGCATTTATAAAAGAAACCCCAGAGAGCATCCTCTTCCCTTCCACCATGTGAGAGCTCAGGGAAAAGACAACATTTACAAACCAGGAAGTGAGCCCTCACCAGACACCAAATCTGTCAGTGACTTGAAATTTGACTTCCCAGCTTCAAGAACTGTGAGAAATAAGTTTCTGTTAAGCCACCCAGTCTATGGTATTTTTGTTATAGCAACCTGAACAAAGATAACACCAAAAACGTGAGTCATAAAAGGAAAATTAATAAGTTGGGCTTTATCAAAATTAAAACTTTTGCCTTTTGAATGACCCTGTGAAACGGATGAAAAGACAAGCTACTGAGTGGAAGAAAATATAGTTGATCCTTGAATGACAGGTTTAAACTACACAGGTCCGCTCACACACAGATTTTTTTTTCAGTAGATACCATCAGCCCTCCATATCCACAGGTTCTTTATCCACAACTAAACACAGTTCAAAAACACAGTATTTGCACGATGTCAAATCCTCAGATAGGGAGGGTTGATTTTTCATATCCAAGATGTAGGTTCTGCAGGACTACTGGGGGATTTGAGTATGCCTGGATTTTGGTATTGGGGATGATCCTGGAACCAATTCCCACTAATACTGAGAGACGAATGTACTTTCAAACCACATATCCAACAAAAGACTACTATCTAGGATTTATAAAGAACTCTCAAAACTAAATAGTAAACAAACAATTCAATTCAAAGACAGACATGAAGAGACATTTAACCAAAGAAGATATACAGATGGCAAATAAACACAAGAAAAGATATATTATTACTCATTTGGGAAATGCAAATTAAAACCACAATAAGGTATCACTGCCTACCTCTCAGAATAGCTAAAGCATTATTTAAAAAAATAGTAACATCAAATGCTAGTGAATATGCAGAGAACTGGATCGCTCCTACATTGTTCTGGGGAATGTAAAATGGCACAGCCATTCTGGAAAAGTTTTGTAGCTTCCTCAAAAACTACATATGCAATTACCACGCACTGCCAGTCATTTATCTCAGAAAACAAAGGCTTGTGTTCACACAAAAACCTATACATTAATGCTTATGGAAGCTTTACTCATAATAGCTCCAAAAATGAAAATGCTACAGCTATCTCAAAATTTAAAGTTGGTTTTTTTAAAGATTGAAAAGGAGGTTCAGAAGTATTAAATGATTCATCTGAGGCTGCCTCACTAGCAGGATTAGAATTCAAACCTCATCGCTAAACAAACTCTGGTACATCTACTACTCAGCAGTAAAAAGGAATGAGCTCTTCGTTCACAGAACGATCTGGATGAATCTGTAGAGAATTATCTAAGTGAAAAAGCCAGTCCCAAAAGTTTACATAATGTATGATTCCATTACATAACATTCACAGACAAAGAAAGGTCTGCTGTATTGGCTGGAGTAATTTGTCCTGATTACCAAGGGGAAACTGGGTTGCTACTATGCATAACAGTAAAGAAGAATGTACCGTAGATACCCTAACACCATCTCTTAGTACAGCCAGTTCTCATTATTTGTGGTAGTTATGTTCCATAACGCAGCTGCAAACACTGAATTAGCAAATATTGAACCATTACTCCTAGGGTGTGTGCTCCTGTATATTTCATATTTGTGCAAGCATAGCTCACATAGACTATAATCTTAACTCCTCAAAACAATTTATCCTTCTGGATTCTATTTTCTTTATTTTACAAAAGTAAAAATGCTATCTCAAAATTAAAAATTTGTTTTTTTAAAAAGAGTGAAACAAGGGTTCAGAAGTGTTAAATAACTCGCATGAGGCTGCCCCACTGTCAGGGTTGGAATTCAAACCTCATCTGACTGACCCTAAAGCTGGAGCTTCTTGCACTACACTGCACTGTCCCCTACTGGCTGCATCCTCTGGTCATCGCTGTATGAAAACTGAGACAGGAAAGCAGAGCATTGTCTTGTTAATAACCTCAGCGGAAGTCATGTTCTGAAGGTAGTTGACTCAAATTTTTCTCTGCTCTGTGTATGTCCCTTGAATGACCAAGAAACCCTGCATTTCAGACTTGCCTAGCCAGCCCCCACAATCACATAAGCCGATTCCTCGCAGTAAATCTCTTAAAATATATATTTCTCCTACTGGTTCTGCTTCTCTGGTTGAAATGTGACTGATACACGATGGAAAAGGGAAGTAAGGCTCCAGATGGAACCTACTAATTAGCTATAGCTGACTTTAAGATAGTGCAATTGTCATGGATTGCCCAGGTGGGCCCAATTCAATCACAAGGGTCTTTCACTGTGGAAGAGGGAGGCAGAAGAGTCTTTAAAGATAGAGACCACAGGCCAAAATGCTGGTAGCCTCTAGGATGTGGAAAAGACAAGGAAACAGATTCTTTGTTAGAGCTGTCAGGAAGAATGCAATCCTGCTGTATCCTGATTTTAGCCCAAGGAAACCAATTTAAAACTTCTGACCTCCAAAACTGTAAAATAATAAATTTCTGTTATTTTAAGCCACTACATTTGTGGAAATTGGTTAGAGCAGCAATGGAACTGATATACCAAATCTATGAAAGCTGTCTTAAAATTTTCTTAGGAAAAAAGAGAAAAAAAAAACCCCACAAATCTAATGTATTAATATATATAATTTGTGTTTACATGAATATGTTTCATTTATTAAAATATGTAAACATATAAATTTTGACACAAAAATTATAACATTAGCTTAATTTATGCCTTATAAAAGAAATTCAGAAAAAAAATTACCATTGGGATTAGCCTTTATGTAAGAGAATGTTCACACTGAAGTTTTTTTTTGTTTTTTGTTTTTTGTTTTTTTTTGAGATGGAGTCTCACTGTGTCTCCCAGACTGGAGTGCAGTGGCGCGATCTCAGCTCACTGCAAGCTCCACCTCCCGGGTTCACGCCATTCTCCTGCCTCAGCCTCCCGAGTAGCTGGGACGACAGGCGCCCGCCACCACGCCCGGCTATTTTTTGTATGACAGGGTTTCACCCTGTTAGCCAGGATAGTCTCAATCTCCTGACTTCATGATCCACCCACCTCGGCCTCCCAAAGTGCTGGGATTACAGGCGTGAGCCACCGCGCCCGGCCCACACTGAAGTTTTTGTTGAAATAGTACACTATAACAGATGTAAGATTCAAGACAGAACCCCTTATGAAGAATTTGTAAAGAAACTGGTCTAAAAATGACTTCATGACCCTTGAACCCCTCAACCAAATCAAGAGTAAAAAGGGAGAGTTAAGTGTGGAAAGAAAGAAGATTTTTGTGAGAAGAATATTTTTGAAAGAAGATACTGTATGTGGTATGGCGCTGAGCTGCGAGCCCCATTTCACTCCTGTCTCAAGGGGGAAGGAGACGCCTGCCATTTCCTGGGGTGGGAGAGATTTCCCAGGGATGATTCCTGCCTGAGGCCACAGAGGATCAATTCCTTTGTAGCGGAGCCTGGAGAGGAAAACTGTGCTGGGATCTATGGTCGTGTACCAAATAGCAACGTTTCAGTCCATAATGGACCACATATACAACAGCGATCCCTTAAGATTATAATGCCATATATTTATGGTAACTTTTCTATGTTTAGATACACGAATACTAACCATCATGTTACAATTGCCTACAGTATGCAGTACAGTAACAGGCCATACAGGTTTGTGGCCTGCAAGTAACAGGCTATATCATATAGCCTAGGTGTGGTAGGCTATACCATCTAAGTTTGTGTAAGTACACCCTATGATGTTAACACAATGGCAAAATCACCTAACAACACATTTCTCAGAATGTGTCCCCATCATTAAGTGGTGCATGACCATCCACAGGAGGTCAGTTCGGTCCCAGTCCAAGCAGACCACTTGGAGAGGCAGAAGAAGCCAAGCAGAAAGTTATAGCCCATAGACAGAGTACAGGAGGCCACATGAAGTGGAGATGCATCTGTCTGGGGCAAGGGACAACTCCCATAAGAAAAAGTCTGGCTCTAAACATCTGCAGGTCCAGAACACATGGAGCCAAACAATAATGATACCTTGTTCTAGTAAGGTATTTCCTTTCCCCTTATGAGTCTCCAAACTCATCCCTTCCTGTTTCAACTTTTGGGGGTCAGAAACTGGCAAGGTTAGGAGTAGAGGAAGAGACAAAAAGGGAGAGGGACTAAGATGAAGCCAGCTACATACCCTTTTTCCACTTCCAGCCTCAGGCAAATCTGTGCCGGCAAGCTGAGGTTTAAAACAAATAGTTCAGAGTTTCTATCAATATCTTGAACTGGACTTCGTAATTACTGAACTGAAACTCAATGACACTTAGAATTGTCTACTAAGAATTAGCACAAAAAGTATGGGACCTGCCAAATTTTCATTTGGGGGAATAATAATAACTTCCCCCATTGAACCCTTTTTAAAGAGTCTATAGGAGAATAGATAGATAAATAAGTAGGACTGGACATGATGATCTGTGCAGTAATCCAAGTATTTTGAGAGGCTGAGATGGGAGGATTTCTTGAGCCTGGGACTTCAAGACCAGCCTGGGCAACATAGTGAGACCTCCACCCCCATCTCTACCAGAAAACAAAATTAGCCAGGTGTGTTTCTAAATGAATAGATAAATAAAGTGCTGGGATTATATCATCCTAGCAGTTATATTTATTACAGGGACTTTCCATTCCTCACAGCACATTTCTGTCAGATTGGAAAATCAGCACTAACCTGTTTTCCCTGTGATCCCTGTTTCTGTTGCCACAAACTGGATACCTCTCCAGTTATCAAAGTCTCCTCTCTTATATAAATCCATTCAGGATCTCATGTATTTTTCCTTTACATTGTTTTGTACAGCTATTCCTTCCTTTCCATTTCTCCTATCCTGATGGCTCTATAGGTCCAAATTGCCTCATATCTTAGCTACTATAATCATTTTCTCATTCGTGAATTTGGTTAGGTCTCAGAATCATGCCCCAGTCCAATCTATTCTACACTGAAGCCAAATCTTCATGAAAAGATTATACTCCTCAATGTTTCTTTGCCAGGCATTAGAGGTCTTCCATGCTCTGACTTTACCTTAATCTCAATGTTATTCCTACTTTTTCCCATCAAATATGTTTGTTGGATAAATGCTTACACCTCTGCATCTTTTCCTCATGCTTGGAATATATCCATGATTGTGGCTATATTTCAGTTTTGTAAAATTCCATCCTTCCTTCAAGGTCCAACTCAAATGCTATCTCCTCCATGAAAGCTCTCCCAGTCACCTTACAAAGAAGGTGTAATCTGCCATGTGAGTGAGATGGATTCTAGGATGGTACAGAATCAGTTCATTAAATCAACTCATAACTGGAAGAGGTATAACATTTGCAGGCTCCTATGAATATTGATTTGACCATTCAGTGAAATTTATACATCTGAGCCAAGGATAGATTAATAAAAGGGGTATGATTCACATAAAGAACCAAAATTTCCATTATGTATTCAAAATTTCCCAGAAAGATATGAGGGGCAGAGGAATTTGGTCACAAGAAAGTAGAATAGAGTTCTACACTATTAATGGTAGAATAGAGTTCATTGGGTTTTTACAGAGGTTGGATGAATGACCCACCTTTGCAGTCAGTGTCCTATCAGAGGGCAGAAACCAGACCGTAATTTGAATAAATTTAATTTAAAAAGTTGACTACTGGCAGGGTGTGGTGGCTCATGCCTGTAATCCCAGCACTTTGGGAGGCTAGAGTGGGTGGATCACTTGATGTCAGGAGTTCGAGATCAGCCTGGCTGATGAAACATGATGAAACACTCTCTCTACTAAACATGATGAAACTCTCTCTCTACTAAAAATATTTAAAAATTAGCCAGGCATAGTGATGCACGCCTGTAATCCCAGCTACTCAGGAGGCTGAGACAGGAGAATCGCTTGAACCCAGGAGGCAGAGGTTGCAGTGAGCCGAGATCGCGCCACTGCACTCCAGCCTGGGTGAAAGAGCAAGACTTCATCTCAGACAAAAAAAAAAAAAAAACAGTTGACTGCAGCAGAGGATTAACTATAAAGGGAGAATCCTAGGGATGAATGAATATACCCAGCAAGGGAACAAAGTTGGAAGGGAGGGCCCCTTCCCAAGGGTGGGATTGAGACCTCACTGGAGAAGTTCACTGGAGAGAGGAGAGGCTCCTGGGTTGATTGAGGCTGTAACTGTCCCACAGGTGGTCTGAGCAAAGGCTCACAAACTAGAATTTCAGCTAGAGCTAGCAAGCAGGAAACTCCTTATTGGGGTGCATGCTGGCAGAGGCTGGCAAGCTGGGAACCATGGCTGGGAATTACTGGGAATCTGCTCTCTAGGGTTTAAGGGGAAAGCCACCCACAAGAGGTGCCATACGTAGGAAGTCGCTGTAAAGCCACCTGAGGAGACAACGGATGGAGATCTCCACAAGGGAGTGGCTGTGTTCTGGCCACCAGATGCTGCTGGAGGCCACACCTGCTGCAGGAGCATGGTCTGCAGAAGCCTGCTAGGAGGAGCACAGTGGGTGAGGTGGCGGCTCACGCTTGTAATTCCAGCACTTTGGGAGGTCAAGGCGAGCGGATCACTTGCGGTCAGGAGTTCGAGACCAGCCTGGCCAACATGGTGAAAGGCTGTCTCTATTAAAAATACAAAAATTACCTGGGCGTGGTGGCAGGCGCCTGTAGCCCTAGCTACTCGGGAGGCAGAGACACTAGAATCACTAGAACCCGGGAGGTGGAGGTTGGAGGGGGCCGGGATCGCACCACTGCTCTCCAGCCCTGGGGACCGAGTCAGACTCCACCTCGAAAATAGAATAGAATAGAATAGAATAGAATAGAATAGAATAGAATAGAATAGAATAGAATAGAATCCTGCTAGGAGGGACACTGGATGAATTCGAAAGAGGAAACACTTCTCCTTACAGTGTCCCTCCAGCGCCCTCTACTGATAAAGTTTAACATCGTGCCAGCTGTAAAGGAGAGATGCTGGTAGAGACTGGCTCCAGAGTGGGTTTCCAGCTGTACAGGCAACCAGGAGTGGATTTGGAGCTGAGAGACAACAAATTGATCACTGAAACACTGCCAAGTCATTTCCTCCTATGTTCTTCTTTTTCCATTCATCAGTCAACATGGATTTGTTAGTCCATTCCCAGATTCCTAAATCCCAGGGTTTCTCTAGACACCACCATCAAAGAATTCCAAGGTAATAATAATAATAATAATAAATACTGAGGCTTGCTCTAGCATAGGTGTTTACATACATTATCTCTCTGCTGCAGTGGTAACATAGTGAGTGCTATACTTTTGGTAAGCTGTCTATAAGTACTTGCTACTACTCTTATTTATTTGTTTACTTATTTATTTATTTTTAAGAAGGAGTCTCACTCTGTGGCCCAGGCTAGGAGTGCAGCAGCGCGATCTTGGCTCACTGCAACCTCCGCCTCCCGGGTTCAAATGATTCTTCTGCCTCAACCTCGCGAGTAGCTGGGACTACAGGCGTCCACTACCACCCCCAGCTAATTTTTGTATTTTTAGTAGAGACAGAGTTTCACCATATTGGCCAAGCTAGTCTTGAACTGCTGACCTCGTGATTCACCTGCCTCAGCCTCCCAAAGCGCTGGGATTACAGGCATGAGCCACCATGCCCAGCCCTTGTTCTTACTTTACAATGTGAGAAAACTGAATTTCAAGAACACACAACTAGTAAGTGATGAATCTAAAACTCTGAATGTAAGATCATTTGACTAGAAAATTGGTGCTCTGTTCACTAACTCAGAACGAACTTATCACCAAGGGACTAACTTTCTGGTGTGATGTGCTAAGAAATTCCAAGTTCTAAGCTGAAAATGTGTTCTAAGCTGAAAAAGTTCTAAGCTGAAAAGCTCAACTAAGGTCCTGCCTTTGAGAAATCCTGCAAGCATTCAACTACTGCTTTTTGGATGACACATATTTTTTGTAAATGTCTAAAAAATGCAATAGAAGTTAAGCTTTTCTCTTTAACCTTCATTGTGAGTGTGCTCAGAATCTAGCTGTATTCACGTCTCTAGTGCTGGATGATTCTATTAGCCTAGAATTTATGGAATGTTGAGTAAATGCTAGGCACTGTGCTAAGTGCTGTGCATGCCTTTACCTGTATAATCCTTGCCACAACCCAGAGGACAGGCTATTTTGAGGAAAGTGAAGACAGAAAGGGTTCAATAACTTCACCAAAGTCATTATCTAAATGGTGACACTGGTATTTTAGCCCAAATAAGTCTTACTCCAGGATTCAACTATTTTTTTGTTTTGTTTTGTTTTTTTAGACAGGGTCTCACTCTGACACCCAGGCTAGAGTACATGATCTTGGCTCACTGCAACCTCCACCCTCCTGGGTTCAAGTGATTCTCCTGCCTCAGACTCCCGAGTAGCTGGGATTATAGGCATACGTCACCACACCTGGGTAATTTTTGTATTTTTAGTAGAGGCGCGGTTTCACCATGTTGGCCAGGCTGGTCTGGAACCCCTGACCCCAATTTATCAACCCTCCTGGGCCTCCCAAAGTGCTGGGATTATAGGCGTGAGCCACCGCGCCTGGCCAGCTCAACATCTTGACCATGCCATGAGGCCAGGGCCCATCTAGTCACCTTTTGCTTCCCCTCTGACATACAGTTTTCTTTGTTTCAAATACTTTAGATATTTAAGTTTTAAAAATATAAAATGAGACTAATATATTTTTCAGCTGTTTTCAATTAATAAAGCAAATTGCTCCTTTGAGATTATTAGGCTGTTTTAAGAATGTTAGGCAATTTTATAGGGAGCAGCATATTTCTAATTCTTTTAGACAAGCAGGGGAAGAGCCACCGATATGGTGCCCCCTGCCCGTTCTCACTGATTCTGGGTGAAGCAGTGCAGACGTGTGGGTACATGCCATGAGCAATTTGCGATTGTCTAGGACAAGGATAGCAGCTGATACAGTATTTTTGGTGGATTTATCTTTCATTGCCTTGCTGCTTACCCTGGGTCAGCTTGCTGGAACCATCACATCTACAGAGTGGCCTTTAGGAAACTCGAGCAGTGAGTCCACTTGTGCTTCCCTTTTATGTTTAACAAAAATATATCTCAGTGCCCATTTCTGTGACACTCAAACTAGAATACAACTTATGTAACTACAGAAAGCAAAACCTATTTAAATGTTGACTTCTTAAATATTTGCTTCGTTCAGCATTTTAAAAATTCGATTTAATTAAATTATCTTATGTATAGAACATGACTATCATGCCAAAGCTACCTGATGGCAAAAAAGATTGGAACACGGCTGGGTGTGGTGGCTCACGCCTGTAATCCCAGCACTTTGGGAGGCCAAGGAGGGCGGATCACGAGGTGAGGAGATCGAGGCCATCCTGGCTAACATGGTGAAAACCTGTCTCTACTAAAAATAGAAAAAATTAGCCAGGCGTGATGGCAGGTACCTGTAGTCCCAGCTACTTGGGAGGCTGAGGCAGGAGAATGGTGTCAACCCGGGAGGCGGAGGGGTTGCTGCAGTGAGCCGAGATCATGCCGCTGCAGTGAGCCAAGATTACGCCACTGCACTCCAGCCTGGGCGACAGTGTGAGACTCAAAAAAAAAAAAAAAAAAAAAAAAAGATTGGAACACAAAAATAGAAAGTTAATAAGGTAATATCTTATAATATTGTTTTACTTAATTTAATTTTATAAACTAAAATTATCCATATGTAAACCTATTTTTAGATTAAAAAAAAATTCCTAAGGGCTTTCTATAGGCCTCTCAATCCATGGACATCTATAGACCTCTCAATCCATGGGCATCTGTCAGTTATAAATTCTTCTAAGTTTTAAGGTACCTCCATGGTTAGATCTAACGGCTGTCCAGGAGTTCCTGATATACCATAAGGAGAATTTCAGAAACTTGTAGATCTCGCCGAGTCATGACAGCAATTACAAACTGTTCTAACGAATGGACATTCACCTTTTCTTTTTTTTCTTTTTTTTTTTTTTTGAGGCAGAGCCTTGCACTGTCGCCAAGGCTGGAGTGCAGTGGCGCGATCTTGGTTCACTGCAAGCTCCGCCTCCCGGGTTCACGCCATTCTCCTGCCTCAGCCTCCCAAGTAGCTGGGACTACAGGCACCCACCACCATGCCAGGCTAATTTTTAGTAGAGACAGGGTTTCACCGTGTTAACTAGGATGGTCTCGATCTCTTGACCTCGTGATCTGCCTGCCTCGGCCTCCCAAAGTGCTGGGATTACAGACGTCAGCCACCGCGCCTGGTCTTGGACATTTCACCTTTCGTAAGCTTCCCAATTCTCACGCTTCTCTGTATAAACCCCTCCTTCCTGTTCACCAGTCACACCACATGGTGGCAGCCTTGTCTCTCATTTCCTCTTCTGTGCGTTCACAACAGGGATCTTGACTGCTGCTGAGTAGGTATCCAGTTAAGGAAGAAAGGAAAGGGAAGATCCTCAGTAAGGCAAAGTAAGGCAGAACCACGCCCTGGAGGAAACTAGTAGAAAAAGTGGGCAGGTTTTCGTTTCCTTATTTGTAAACCTGAATTAGATGATTTCTAAAGTTCCATCTAGCATTAATTCATGATTCGAAGCTGAATTGCTAGTAAACTTGAACCTGCTAAGGTTGGGCTAACACGTAAGAGGTTGGTGGGTCAAAAACTTCATGGGCAAGCTCAGCAGGCACACTCCAGAGTGGTGAAATAGTAAGAGAACGTGCAGGCTGAGGACACTTCCAGCATTTTCCAAATGAAAGGTATGAAAATAATGACCTCATCAAAACTCTTTCAAAGTATGAAGGTCTCCAGGACAAAAAGAGTTAAGAAAGATTATGATGGAATTTCTGAATGAGCTAGAAAATACTGGTTCTGTGTTTAATTTCCATACCCTAGAAAATGTGCTAAAATCAACTCTTATGCATAAAACTGCCATCTCAGAAGAAAATTAGCATCAACTCCTAGTGTAAGCAACTAGCTTAGAGGAGAAATACACTACCACCCCCATCCAACTAAGGCATAGTTTCAGGGGGAAAAAATTACTGATCAATAATATTGTTAACTCCCCTAGAGAAAAAATAAGTTAAAAGAAAGGTAGCCGTCTGCATAATGTCTAAAAAAGGGGAGATCGAGAAGAATTTTGTCTTCTGCAGTATTGTTCAGGAGAGAAAGTCATGTTCACTTTGCATATAGATTTTGTCCATTTGAGATGTGTGTACTTTTAAATAAGATACTATCCTTGTTTGATAATGCTTGCCACAGAAAATATTCAAGTATTTTTCCATGGATGAATTTCCTGATCACTGATGATTTTTGTGATGGAAAAAATATCTTAGCTTCAGTATTTATTTGGAGACAATGTAATCAAGTGTCTCAGAGCACAAGTTTTAGAATCAGACAAAGCAACTTCAAATTGTTGTCCTGACGCTTGCCCAAGTTACTAAACCGAAAACTTTTCCTCATCTTTGTGGAGATACAAATGTAACACATAGGGTTGCTTCTGAGACAATGAATATGAAGTGCTGAGTCCAGTTTCTGGCACATGGTAGATATACGACAAATGGCAGATAGTGATCCCGATGACCAATTGTTTCATTGAAGTTTTATTAGTTTTGATGGATATTTTTAATAGATTTCATTGGGGTTTTCAGACAATATCATCACATACTAATAAAAAATCACTTAACTTTGCTTTTATTAGTTAGTAATCTATCAGGTTTTTTGTTTTTTTCTTACTGTATTGGCTAGAACTTCTAGAACAAACAAGGAGAAATAATGATCAGAGAAATCTTTGTCATAGCTTTACTTTAACTAATGTGCTGCACTGACAAATAATACAACAGGAAAGACATCACAAATGACCCAAAGTCTCACTTTTCACCTATCCCATCCCTTTGCATCACATCAAAAGAAAGCGCTATCCTGAGTTTGTTGTTTATATCTTACTTTCTGAAAATTTATTTTTCGGAGAGTTTTTTTGCATTGCTTCAAAAGAGCTTTTGCATATATGTTCAGTTTTGCTTGCCTTTGAGCTAGTATCATACTCTAGTTTTTTCCAGTTACTCATGACTCTCAATATTAAATTGCTATTAATCCATGTAATTGCTTCTAGCATTTGTTTATTAATTTTTACTGCTATATTATATTCCTTTGTATAAACACACCACAATTTATTCATTCTACTTTCAAGAGACTTTTGGATTGCTTATACTTTTTGCTGCTAACAATGTGGCTGTGAACATTTCTGTATATTGTCTCCTGGTACACGAGTTATTCTGATTATTTCGAACGACATGAAATTGAGCATGTTTCCTCACTTTTTCTTTATATGTTTGTCATATTATTGTGTTTCTCCTGTGTAATGCTTCTTAATGTCTTTTGCCCATTTTTCTACTAGGTCTTCTACCTTTTTCTTATTCATTTATGGAAGTTTTTCATAGAAACTGGACACTACACCAACCCTTTGGCACTTATGTAAGTTACAAATACATTCTTCCAGTGTGTGGCTTGTCTTTTCACTTTATCTAAGGCGGGGTTTTTTTTTTTTTTTCATGGATTAAGGATACTAATGTTGTATAATGTTTTATGATTGATGCTTTTTGTATCTTATATAAGAAATACTTCCCAATCCTGAGATCATATTCTTTCATATTTTCTCTAAAAAGTTTTAAATTTTTTCACTTCTTAAGTCTTTAATTCACCTGAAATTAATTTTTCTATATGATGTGAAGTGGGTGTCCTATTTTACTTTCTATATAGATAACCAATTTTCCTAGCACTTTGTGGAATAATCTACCCTCTCCCCACTGAAATCACCATATAACCTCTGACATACATCAAGTTTCCATATGTAAGTGAGTCTGATTTTTGGCTCTTGATTCTGTTTTACTAGTCAATTTATCTAAACCTACACCCATGGCTCCTCCTGCGGTCATATAGCTTTTAATGAATTCTGCTTATTGAAAGGGCAAGTCTCACCCTTTTTTCCCAACCTTGATCTTTTTTTGAGAGTGTTTGTCAAGTTCCTCTAAAAACCTTGTTGGGATCTAGACTGGAATTTGTACTGAATGTATAGATCAATTTGAGAAGAAATTACTTTTCTTTAAATATTGAGTTTTCCTATCTATTGAAATAGTATATCTCTGAATTTATCTAAATCTCCTTTAATGTAACATAATTATCTTATTACATGTATTCCTAAGTACTTTATTTTGTGCATTCTGTCAATATCATCCATTTTTGTATTATATTCTCTCAACTATTTGTTGCTAGTTGAAGTGGACACAGTTAATTGACCCTCAGTTTTATTACCAGGCTTTTCTAGAGTCACCAGCTGATTGCCACTGTCATTCCCAGCAGAGGATGGACAGCTAAAATCTACATCTTGCAGATTCTCCTGAAGTTAGTTTTAATTTTATGAATAGTTTCCACCAATTATATACATTTATGGGAGATTTGGAAGGCAAAAGTAAGACAGAAATCGGGTGGGCACAGTGGCTCACGCCTGTAATTCCAGCACTTTGGGAGGCAGAGGTGGGAGGATCATTTGAGGCCAGGAGTTCAAGACCAGCCTAGCCAACATAGTGAAACCTGTCTCTACTAAAAATAGAAGAAAATTAGCTGGGCATGGTGGTGCACACCTGTAATCCCAACTACTTGAGAGACTGAAGCATGAGAATCGCTTGAACACAGGAGGTGGAGGTTGCAGTGAGCCAAGATTGCCACTGCACTCCAGCCTGGGCAACAGAGTAAGAGTCTGTTTAAAAAAAAAGGTAAGGCAGAAATCACCTTTCTGTTGCTTCAGTGGTTTCGGCAAATAGGCAAGGTCACTGAGCCATGAAATTTGTCTGCAGCTCTAGGATCCAGTCATATTTCACAGGTGCTGAGTTTGAAAGGAAACTGAAGAAGTGGTTTTCTGATTTCAGAGTCCTGAACTGCAGCTTTAGTGATTGCTAGGGTCTGAATGTTTGTGTCCTCCCTACATTAGTAAGTTGAAACCTAATAAGCAATGTGGTGGTATTAGGAGATGTGGTCTTTGGGAGATGATTAGTTCATGAGGGCGGAGCCCTCACAAGTTGGATTCATGTCATTATAAAAGAGCCACCAGAGAGTTTTCCTGCCTTTTCCACCACGTGAGGATGCAGGGCCCTCACCAGTCACCAGATCTGCTGGAGCCTTGATCTTGGACTTCCCAGCCTATGAGACAGACATTTCTGTTGTTTATAAGCAGTTTGTAGTATTTTTTTATGACAGCCTGAGCAGACTAAGGCAGTGTTATATTCCTAAATGACAGTGGCAGTCTTCTGATTCTCTGAGTTATTTATTGTGGTCTTCTTTGAAGGGTCATTTCTGTTTTCCTGAGATTCGCGCTGAAAAGCCCGGATCTCCTAATGATTTCATAAGCATCTAATCTCCTCTATTAAATCTCTTTCTATTTAAATAACTTAGAGTGGTTTCTATTTCCTGGTTGTTAACTAATATATAGGAATACAACTGATTTTTATATTTATATATTCGTTTTTTAAAATGTAACAACCTTGCTGGACTCCTTTTTTTTTTAAGTGCTAAAATTACAGGCATGTGTTACCACAACCACCCCTCTTTTTTAAAATTTTAATTGTTTACCTATAATTCTTTTGAACTTTCTATGTACATGACCACAGCATCTGCTAGCATTGACAATTTTTTAAAATCTTTGTATCTTTAATCTATTTTTCTTGCCATACTGAACTAGCTAGTACTCCAGTAGAGAGCTGGTTGAAATAAAATAGAAGTTTATTTGCAAGTGTCTGTTTTAATCTCACTCTTAAAAGGAAAGTTTTTGGTATTTCACCATTAGGTATGATATTTTCAGTAAAGTTGTTATTGTTATTTGAGAATAATCTTTATCAGTTTATGAAAGTTTGGTTTTATTCTTGATTTTATTAGAGTTATGTTTTAAATTGTAGATGCATATTAAAATTCATTAAATGCTTTCTGTGTATCTATTGAAATATTCATCTGATTTTCTTCTTTAATCTATTCATTTAGTAGATTACAATTATTTATTTCTCATGTGAAAGCAACCTTACATTCCTGGGATAAACTCACTCGGTCATGGTGTATTAACTTGTTTATATATTGGCTAATATGTTAGGAGCTTTTTTGAGGTATAATTAACATAATAAACTGCACGTTTATTATTTAAATGTGCAATTTGATAAATTTTGATATGTGTATACACTCATGAAACCATCATCACAAGCAAGATAATGAACACATTCATCACTCCAAAAAGTTTCCTTATGCCCCTTTATAATCTCTTTCTCCCACCCTTCTCTTTTATCCCTAGGGATGCCCTAATCTGCTTTCTGTCACTATATATGGGTTTGAATTTCCTGGAATTTCATATAAATGAAATGATACAATATGTGCTCAGTTTTGCCTTACTTCTTTCGCTCAGCATAATTATTTTTACAGATTCATCTATGTTTTTATTGCCTGTATCAATAGTGCATTCCTTCTTATTTTTGAGTAGTATTCCATTTTATGGTGATACCACCATTTGTTTAGCAATTCACCTGTTGATGGATATTTGGATTGTTTCTTCATTTTGGCTGTTACAAATAAAGCTTCTTGAACATTTGTGTACAGTCTTTGAATAAACATGTTTTCTTGTATTTTCTTTTTTATGGGATATCCAGTTAACATATGTATTTATTTCTAGAAGTAGAATGACTGAATCATATGGTTGGTATAGATTTAACTATTTAACATACTGCCAAACAGATTTCTTTTTATTTATTTTATTTATTTATTTATTTATTGAGACAGAGTTTCACTTTTGTTGCCCAGGCTGGAGTGCAATGGCCTGATCTCGGCTCACGGCAACTTCCGCCTCCTAGGTTCAAGCAATTCTCCTGCCTCAGCCTCCCGAGTAGCTGGGATTACAGGTGTCAGCCATCACGCCCGGCTAATTTTGTATTTTTAGTAGAGACGGGGGTTTCTCCGTGTTGGTCAGGCTGGTCTCAAACTCCGGACCTCAGGTGATCCAACCACCTTGGCCTTCCAAAGTGCTGGGATTACAGGCGTGAGCCACCATGCCCGGCCTGCCAAACAGATTTCTAAAGTGATTTTCCTGTTACATATTCCCAACATCATTGTATAAGAGATCCAGTTCTTTCTCATCCTTGTCAACACTTGATATGATCAGTTTTTTAAAACATTTTATCTATTCGAATAGCTGTGTAGCAGTATCTCATTGTGGTTGTATTTGCATTTCTCTAATGACTAATGACAGTATCTTTTCATGTGTTCATTTGCTTTCTGTGTATCTTCTTTGGCAAAATGTGTATTAAAATCTTTTGCTCGTTATTTTATTGAGTTTTTCGTTATATTTGAGTTTTTAGAATTCTTTCTAAGACATATGATTTGCAAATATTTTTTCCCAGTCTGTGACTTACCTTTTCATTCTCTTCACAATGCCTTCTGAAGAATAGAACATTTAAATTTTGAATAAGCTCAGTGTATTAGTCTATTCTTTAATGGACATTCTTTTGATGTCATATATAAGAAATAGTTGTCTAACCAGAGGCCATAAAAGCTTTTCCCTATCCTTTCTTCTAGAAATTTCATAGTTTTAGGTGTAGGATCCGTTTTGAATTAATTTTACATATGGTACAAGGTACGGATTGGATTGAAGTTTTGTTTGTTTTTTTGCATGTGGCTACCAAATGATTCCAGTGCTATTGTTGAAAAGATTATCATTTTTCCACTGTTTTATTCAAGAATTTTGCATTATGATAAAAACTGGCTGGTGGCTGGGCTCGGTGGCTCATACCTGTAATCCCCGCACTTTGGGAGGCCGAAGCGGGCGGATCACCTGAGGTCAGGAGATAGAAACCACTCTGGCCAGCATGGCGAAATCCCGTCTCCACTAAAAATACAAAAATTAGCCAGACGCAGTGGTGGGCGCCTGTAATCCCAGCTACTCCGGAGGCTGAGGCTGGAGAATCAATCAGAATTGATTCTGGCAGGCGGAGCTTGCAGTGAGTCGAGATCGCGCCCCGGCACTCCAAACTGGACGACTCAGGGAGACTCCGTCTCAAAAAAAAAAAAAATTGGCTGGGAACTTTGATATCTCACATTCTCTTTGTCATGTTCTAGTAGCAAGTTGTTCTACTTTCATAAAATAAACATGGGAGCATTTCCTATTTTTCTATTATTTAGAACACTTTATATAAGATTGGAACTACTTTTCTTCCTTGAATGTTTGATAGAGCTATCCACAAAAGCCATCTGAAACTGGTTTTCCTTGTGGGAAAATGTTTTCACTATTGATTTGAGTTCTTAATTGTGGAAAAATATGTTTTCCTAGGAATTTGTCCTTATCTGTTATACTTTCAAATCCATTGGTATGTAGGAATGTTTATAATATCCCTTATTGGTTTTTTGTTTGTTTTTGAGAGGGAGTTTCTCTCTCTTATCGCCCAGGCTGGAATGCAGTGGCTGGATCTCGGCTCACTGCAACCTCTGCCTCCCAGGTTCAAGCTATTCTCTTGCCTCAGCCTCCCGCGTAGCTGCGATTAGAGGTGCCTGCCACCACGCCCAGCTAATTTTTGTATTTTTTTAGTAGTTATGGGATTTCCCCATGTTAGCCAGGCTGGTCTCAAACTCCTGACGTCAGGTGGAGCACCTGACGTCTCGGCCTCCCAAAGTCCCTTACTGTTTTTTAATCACTATAGCATCTATAATATTTCTTTTTGTATTTCTGTAGTAATTATTTCTACCTGCTCTTTTTCTCAGTTAAACAGATACTCATAATTTTTATTAGTTATTTCAGAGAACTAACTTTTGACCCTATTAATTTTCCCTATTTATAACTGTTTTATTTTATTAATTTACACTCCAATAGTTAATATTCTTTCTCTTTAAATTGTCTGAACTTATTTTAACTTCTTGTTGATGATAATTAATTTCAGCCTTCCTTTTTTACTGACATATATGCGTGTAAGACTGAATTTTCTTTGAAGCACTGCTTGAGCTGGATCACAAAAGTTAACCAATAGCATATTTAATGAGATTCAGTTTAAAATATTTCCAAACTTCTATTATAATTTCCTTATTGATCTATGTATTACCTAAAGGGAAATTTTTAAATTTTGAAATATATACAAATTTTCATATTATATTTGTGTTATTGGGTTATAACTTTACTGGGTTGTGTTCAGGGGACATGTTTGTATAGTTTCAGTACGTTTATATTTCTTGAGATTGGCTTCATGACCCAGTGTTTTTGCATATGTTCTATGTGTGCTCCAAAAATGTTGAGTGGATTATTTCCAAATGTGTGTGTGTGTGAGTGTGAGTGTATGTGTGCGTGGCTGAAATTTTCCTTTGTGCTATGTTAATCTTTCATTTATTGATTTGTTTTAAATGCTTGTTTAACCGAGCTCCAAGAGAGGTTAGTAAACATCCCCATTAGTATTATGGGTTGTAATTTTCTCATTTTGGCTTTATACATTTTGAGGCTATATTGATAGGTACATACAAATGTAAAATTGTTAGATGTTCTTGGTGAACTGATCTTTTACCATTATGAAGTGACTTTCATTATTTTTGGTAATGTCTTCCCTTTTAAAAACTATCTTTTCTAGGTACATTAACGTTCTTTTGGTTAGTATTTGCATGTCATATTGTTTACTTTTGCTTCAATCTTTTTATGTCTTCATATGTTAGATGTGTCTCTTTTTATATTTTTTTATTTTATTTTTCCATAAGTTATTAGGGTGCAGGTGGTATTTGGTTACATGAGTAAGTTCTTTAGTAGTGATTTGTGAGATTTTGGTGCATCCATCTCCCAAGCAGTATACACTGCACCATATTTATTGTCTTTTATCCCTCACCCCCTCCCACTCTTCCCCCCAAGTCCCCAAAGTCCCTTGTATCATTATTTTGCCTTTGCATCCTCATAACTTAGCTCCCACATATCAGTGATAACATACGATGTTTGGTTTTCCATCCCTGAGTTACTTCACTTAAAATAATAGTCTCCAGTCTCATCCAGGTCACTGAGAATGCTGTTAGTTCATTCCTTTTCATGGCTAAGTAGTATTCCATCATATATATATATGTATGTGTATATATGTATATGTACATATGTATATATATACACATGCATGTGCAAGTATCTTTTTTGAATAATGACTTCTTTTCCTCTGGGTATACCCAGTAGTGGGATTGCTGGATCAAATGGTAGTTCTACGTTTAGTTCTTTAAGGAATCTCCACACTGTTTTCAATAGCGGCTGTACTAGTTTACATTCCTACCAGCAGTGAGAAGTGTTCCCTGATCACTGCATCCACACCAGCATCTACCTTTTTTTGATTTTTTGATTATGGCCATTCTTGCAGGAGTAAGGTGGTATTACATTGTGGTTTTTATTTGCATTTCCCTGATCATTAGTGATGTTGAGCATTTTTTCATATGTTTGTTGGTCATTTGTATATCTTCTTTTGAGAATTGTCTATTCATGTCCTTAGCCCACTTTTTGATGAGATTGTTTTTTCTTACTGATTGGTTTGAGTTCATTGTAGATTCTGGATATTAGTCCTTTGCCAGATGTATATGTTGTGAAGATTTTCTCCCACTCTGGCTTATCTGTTTACTCTGCTGACTGTTCCTTTTGCTGTGGAAAGCTCTTTAATAAGGTCCCGGGTATTTATCTTTGTTTTTATTGCATTTGCTTTTGTGTTCTTGGTCATGAAATCCTTGCCTAAGCCAATGTCTAGAAGGGTTTTTCCAATGTTATCTTCTAGAATTTTTATAGTTTCAGGTCTTAGGTTTAAATCCTTAATCCATCTTGAGTTGATTTTTGTATAAGGTGAGTGATGAGGATACAGTTTCATTCTCCTACATGCGGCTAGCCAATTATCCCAGCACCATTTGTTGAAAAGGGTGTCCTTTCCCCACTTCATGTTTTTGTTTGCTTTGTGAAGATCATTGGCTGTAAGTACTGGGGTTTATTTCTGGGTTCTCTATTCTGTTCCACTGGCCTATGTGCCTATTTTTATACCAGTACCACACTGTTTTGGTGACTATGGCCTTATAGTATAGTTTGAAATCAGGTAGTGTGATGCCTCCAGATTTGTTCTTTTTGCTTAGATTGCTTTGGCTGTGAGGGCTCTTTGAGTCCACATGAATTTTAGAATTGTTTTTTCTAACTCTGTGAAGAATGATGGTGGTATTTTGATGGGGATTGCATTGAATCTGTAGATTGCTTTTGGCAGTATAGTCATGTTCACACTATTGATTCTACCTCGGGATGTGTTTCCATTTGTTTGCGTCATCTATGATTTCTTTCAGCAGTGTTTTGTAGTTTTCCTTGTAGAGATCTTTTGACTCCTTTGTTTGGTATGTTCCTAAGTATTTTATTTATTTATTTATTTATTTATTTATTTATTTATTGCAGCTATTGTAAAGAGGGTTGAGTTCTTGATTTGATTCTCTGCTTGGTCACTATTGGTGTACAGAAAAGCAACTGATTTGGGTACATTATTCTTCTATCTGGAAACTTTGTTGAATTCTTTTATCAGTTCTAGGAACTTTCTGGAGGAGTCTTTAGGGTTTTCAATGTACATGATCATATCGTCAGCAAACAGGGACAGTTTGACTTCCTCTTTACCGATTTGGATGCCCTTTATTTCTTTCTCTTGCCTGATTGCTCTGGCTAGGACTTCCAGTACTATGTTGAAGAGGAGTGGTGAGAGTGGGCATCCTCCTCTTGTTCCTGTTCTCAGAGGGAATGCTTTCAACTTTTGCCCATTCAGTATTATATTGGCTGTGGGTTTGTCATAGATGGCTTTTATTACATTAAGGTATGTCTCTTGTATGCCGACTTTGCTGAGGTTTTAATCATAAAGTGATACTGGATTTTGTCAAATGCTTTTTCTTCATCTATTGAGATGATCATGTTGATTTTTGTTTTTAATTCTGTGTATGTGGTATATCGCATTTATTGACTTGCATGTGTTAAACCATCCCTGCATCCTTGTTATGAAACCCACTTGATCATGGTGGATTATCATTTGATATATTGTTGGATTCTGTTAGCTAGTATTTTGTTAAGGATTTTAGCATCTATGTTCATCAAGGATATTGGTCTGTAATTTTCTTTTATGGTTGTGTCCTTTCCTAGTTTTGGTATTAGGATGATGCTGGTTTCATAGAATGAATTAGGGAGTGTTCTTTCTTTCTGTATCTTGTGGAATAGTGTCAAAAAGATTGATACCAATCCTTCTTTGAAGGTCTGGTAGAATTCTGCTGTAAGTCCATCTGGTCCTGGACTTTTTTTTTTGTTGGTAATTTTTAAATTACCATTTCAATCTCGCTGCTTGTTATTGGTCTATTCAAGGCATCTAATTCTTCCTGAGTTATGGTAGGAGGGTTGTATTTTTCCAGGAATTTATCCATCTCTTCTAGGTTTTCTAGTTTGTGTGTGTAAAGGTAATCATAGTAGCCTTGGATGATCTTGTGTATTTCAGTGGTGTCAGTTGTAATATCTCCCATTTCATTTCTTAGTGAGGTTATTTGGATTTTCTCTCTTCATTTCTTCGTTAATCTTGTTAATGATCTATCAATTTTATTTATCTTTTCAAAGAACCAGCTTTTTGTTTCATTTATCGTTTGTATTTTTTTGTTTCAATTTTATTTAGCTCTGCTCTTATCTTGGTTATTTCTTTTCTTCTGTTGGGTTTGGGTTTGGTTTGTTCTTGTTTCTCTAGTTCCTTGATGTGTTCTTTCAGACTTTTTGATATAGGCATGTAGGGCTATGAACTTTCTGCTTAGCACTGCCTTAACTGTATCCCAGAGGCTTTCATAGGTTGTGTCATTATTGTCATTCGGTTAGAAGAATTTTTTAATTTCCATCTTGATTTTGTCTTTGACCCAATGTTCATTCAGGAGCACGTTATTTAATTTCCATGTATTTGCGTGGTTTTGAAGGTTCCTTTTGGAGTTGATCTCCAGTTTTATTCCACTGTGGTCTGAGAGAGTGCTTGATATAATTTCAATTTTCTTAAATTTATTGAGGCTCATTTTATAGCCTATCATTTGGTCTGTCTTGGAGAAAGTTCCATGTGCTGTTGAATAGAACGTATATTCTGCAGTTGTTGGATGAAATGTTCTGTATATATCTGTTAAGTCCATTTGTTCCAAGGTATAGTTTAAACCCATTGTTCATTTGTTGACTTTCTGTCTTGATGACCTGTCTAGTGCTGTCAGTGGAGTAGTGAATTCCCGGAATATTACTGTGTTGCTATCTCATTTCTGAGGTCTATTAGTAATTGTTTTATAAATTTGGGAGCTCCAGTGTTAGGTGCATATATGTTTAGGATTGTGATATTTTCCTGTTGGCCAAGGCTTTTTTTACCATTATATAACGTTCCTCTTTGTCTCTTTTAATTGCTGTTGCTTTAAAGTTTGTTTTGTCTGATATAACAATAGCTACCCCTGCTCACTTTTGGTGTCCATTTGCATGAAATGCCTTTTTCCACTCCTTTACTTTAAGTTTATGTGAGTCCTTATCTGTTAGGTGAGTCTCCTGAAGGCAACAGAGAGTTGGTTGGTGAGTTCTTATCCATTTCTGCAGTTCTATATCTTTTAAGTGGAGCATTTAGGCCATTTACATTCATTGTTAGTATTGAAATGTGAGGTACCATTGCACTCATCATGCTCTTTGTCGTCTGTGTACTTTGGGGTTTTTTTTGGTTGTTGTTTTTTGTTTTTGCTTTTTAAATTGTATTTTTCTTTTATAGGTCCGGTGCAATCTATGCGTTAAAGAGGTTCTGTTTTGATGTGTTTGCAGGATTTGTTTCAAGATTTAGAGCTCCATTTAGCAGTTCTTGTAGTGGTGGCTTGGTAATGGTGAATTCTCTCAGCATTTGTTTATCTGAAAACAACTATCTTTCCTTCATATATGATGCATAGTTTTGCTGGATACAAAATTCTTGGCTGATAATTGTTTTGTTTGAGTAGGCTGAAGAGAGGGCCCCAATCCCTTCCAGCTTATAGGGTTTCTGCTGAGAAATCTGCTGTTAATCTGATAGGTTTCCTTTATACGTTACCAGATGCTTCTGTCTCACAATTCCTAAGATTCTTTCCTTCATCTTTGGATAGCTTGATGACAATGTGCCTAGGCAAAGATCTTTTTGGTGATGAATTTCCCAGGTGTTCTTTGTGTTTCTTGTATTTGCATGTCTAGGTCTCTAGCAAGGCTGGGGAAGTTTTCCTCAATTATGCCCCCAAATATGTTTTCCAAGCTTTCAGAATTGTCTTCTTCCTCAGGAACACTGATTATTCTTAGGTTCAGTCATTTAATATAATCCCAGACTTCTTGGAGGTTTGGTTCATATTTTCTTGTTTTTTTAATTTGTCTTTGTTCGATTGGGTTAATTCAAAGACCTTATCTTCAAGTTCTGAATTTCTTTCTTCTACTTGTTCAATTCTATTGCTGAGACCTTCTAGAGCATTTCACATTTCTAAAAGTGTGTCCAAAGCTTGTGTAATTTTAGATTTTTTTCTTTAAGCTATCTATTTCCTTGAATATTTCTCCCCTCACATCTTGTATCATATTTTTATTTCCTTGCATTGGACTTCGCCTTTCTCTGGTCCCTCCCTGATTAGCTTAATAACTAACCTCCTGAATTCTTTTTCAGGTAAATCAGGGATTTCTTCTTGGTTTGGATCCATTGCTGGTGAACTAGTGTGATTTATGGGGGGTGTTGACAAGCCTTGTTTTGTCATATTACCAGGGTTGGTTTTCTGGTTCCTTCTCATCTGGCAGGCTCTGTCAGAGGGAAGGTCTAGAGCTGAAGGCTGTTGTTCAGATTTTTTTGTCCCACTGGGTGTTCCCTTGATGTAGTACTCTCCCCCATTCCTGTGGATGTGGCTTCTTGTGAGCTGAACTGCAGTGATTGTTGTCTCTTTTCTGGGTCTAACCACCCAGCGAGTCTACTCAGTTCTGGGAGGGTACTGGGACTTGTCTGCACAGAGTCCTTTGATGTGAGCTATCTTTGGGTCTCTCAGCCATAAATACCAGCGCCTATTCCAGTGGAAGTAGTGGAGGGTGCAATGAGCTCTGTGAGGGTCCTTAGCTTTGGTGGTTTCACGCTCTATTTTTGTTCTGGTTGGCCCCTTGCTAGGAGGTGGTGCTTTCCAGAGAGAATCAGCTGTAGAACTGTGGGGAGGGACCAGTGGTGGGTGGGGCCCTAGAACTCCCAAGATTATATGACCTTTGCCTCCCACTACTAGGGTGGGTAGGGAAGGATCATCATGGAGGGTGGAGCTAGGCATAGCTAAGCTCAGACTCTGCTTGGGTGCATCTTGCTGCAGCTACTGTGGGAACAGGGGTGAGATTCTCAGGTCACTGGAGTTGTGTACCTAGGAGGATTATGGCTGTCTCTGCTGAGTCATGCAGGATGTTAGGGAAGTGCGGGAAAGCTGGCAGTCACAGGACTCAACCAGCTCTCAAGCAAACCAAAGGGCCCGTCTCACTCCCCCTGTGCCCCCTGCAACAGCCCCAAGTCTGTTTTCTGATGGAGGGCAAAATGGGCTTGAAAAAGTGCCAGAGGATTTTCACCTCCCAGCTGCGAAAGAAAAGGGCTTGGAGTGGCTGGCAAGATGGCCAAATAGGAACAGCTCTGATCTGCAGCTCCCAGCGACATCAACGCAGAAGGTAGGTGATTTCTGCATTTCCAACTGAGGTACCCAGTTCATCTCACTGAGACTGGTTAGATAGTGGGTGCAGCCCATGGAGGGCAAGTTGAAGCAGGATGGGCCATTACCTCACCTGGGAAGTGCAAGGGGTTGGGGAACTCCCTCCCCTAGCCAAGGGAAGCCATGAGGGACTGTGCGATGAGGAATGGTGCACTCTGGCCCAGATACTACGCTTTTCCCATGGTCTTCACAACCTGCAGACCAGGAGATTCCCTCCAGGCTTACACCACCGGGGCCCAGGGTTTCAAGCACAAAACTGGGCAACCATTTGAGCAGACACCAAGCTAGCTGCAGGAGTTTTTTTCATACCCCAGTGGCTCCTGGAATGCCAGTGGGACAGAACCGTTCACTCCCCTGGAATGTGGGCTGAAGCCAGGGAGCCAAGTGGTCTAGTTCAGCAGAAGCAACCTCCATGGAGCCCAGCAAGCTAAGATCCACTGGCTTGAAATTCTTGCTGCCAGCACAGCAGTCGGAATTCAATCTGGGATGCTAGGGCTTGATGCAGGGAGGGGCATCTGCCATTACTGAGGCTGGAATAGGCGGTTTTCCCCTCACAGTGTAAACAAAGCTGCTGGGAAGTTCAAACTGCGCAGAACCCATCACAGCTCAGCAAAGCCGCTGTAACCGGTCTGTCTCTCTAGATTCCTCCTCTCTGGGCAGGGCATCCCTGAAAGAAAGGCAGCAGCCTGGGGCTTACAGATCAACCTCCCATCTCCCTGGGACAGAGCACCTGGGGGAAGGGGTGGCTGTGGGCAGAGCTTCAGCAGGCTTAAACATTCCTGCCTGCCAGCTCTGAGGAGAGCAGCAGGTCTCCCAGCACAGCACTCAAGCTCTGCTTAGGGACAGACTGCCTCAAGTGGGTCCCTGACCCCCGTGCCTCCTGACTGGAAGACACTTTCCAGCAGGGGTCGACAGATAGGAGAGCTCCAGCTGGCATCTGGCCAGTGCCCCTCTGGGACGAAGCTTCCAGAGGAAAGAACAGGCAGCCGTCTTTGCTGTTCTGCAGCCTCAGCTGGTGAAATAGGCAGAGTCTGGAGTGGACCTCCAGCAAACTCCAGCAGACCTGCAGCAGAGGGGCCTGACTGTGAGAAGGAAAACTAACAAACAGAAAGGAATAGCATCAACATCAGCCAAAAGGATGTCCATACAGAAACTCCATCTGAAACTCACTAACATCAAAGACCAAAGGTAGATAAATCCACGAAGATGAGGAGAAACCAGTGCAAAAAGGCTGAAAATTCCAAAAACCAGAATGTCTCTTCTCTTTCGAAGGAACCCAGGTCCTCAAGAGCAAGGGAACAAAACTGGACAGAGAATGAGTTTGACGAATTGATAGAAGTAGGCTTCAGAAGGTGGCTAATAACAAATTCCTATGAGCTAAAGAAGCACATTCTAACCCAATGCAAGGAAGCTAAGAACCTTGAAAAAAAGTTAGAGGAATTGCTAACTAGAATAACCAGTTCAGAGAAGAACATAAATGACCTGATGAAGCTGAAAAACACAGCGTGAGAACTTCATGAAACATACACAAGGATCAATAGCCAAATCAATCAAGTGGAAGAAAGGATATCAGAGATTAAAGATCAACTCAATGAAATAAAGCGAGAAGAAAAGACTAGAGAAAAAAGATGAAAAGGAACAAGCAAAGCCTCCAAGAAATATGGGATTATGTAGAAAGACCAAACCTATGGTTGATTGGTGTACCTGAAAGTGACGGGGAGAATGGAAACAAGTTGGAAAACACACTTCAGGCTATTATCCAAGAGAACTTCCCCAACCTAGCAAGACAGGCTAACAACCAAATTCAGGAAATACAGAGAACACCACAAAGATACTCCTTGAGAAGAGCAACCCCAAGACACATAATCATCAGATTCACCAAGGTTGAAATGAAGGAAAAAATGTTAAGGGCAGCCAGAAAGAAAGGTAGGGTTACCCACAAAGGGAAGCCCATCAGACTAACAGTGGATCTCTCTGGAGAAACCCTACAAGCCAGAAAATAGTGGGAGTCAAAATTCAACATTCTTAAAGAAAATAATTGTCAACCCAGAAATTAATATCCAGCCAAAGTAAGCTTCATAAGCAAAGGAAAAATAAAATCCTTCACAGAAAAGCAAATGCTGAGAGACTTTGTCACCACCAGGCCTGCCTTATAAGAGCTCCTGAAGGAAGCACTAAACATGGAAAGGAACAACCGGTACCAGCTACTGCAAAAACTTACCAGGTTGTAAAGACCATCGACACTATGAACAAACTGCATCAACTAACAGGCAAAATAACCAGCTAGCATCATAATGACAGGATCGAATTCACATATAACAATATTAACCTGAAATGTAAATGGGCTAAAGTCCCCCAGTTAAAACACACAGACTGGCAAATTGGATAAGATTCAAGAGCCATCGCTGTGCCGTATTCAGAAGACTCATCTCATGTGCAAAGACACACGTGGGCTCAAAATAAGCAGATGGAGGAATATTTACCAAGCAAATGGAAAGCAAGAAAAAGCAGGGGTTGCAATCCTAGTCTCTGATAAAACAGACTTTAAAGCAACAAAGATCAAAAAAGACAAAGAAGGGCATTACATAATGATAAAGGGATCAATGCAACAAGAAGCGTTAACTATCCTAAATATATATGCACCCAATACAGGAGCACCCAGATTCATAAAGCAAGTTCTTAGAGACCTACAAAGAGACTTAGACTCCCACCCAATAATAGTGGGAGACTTTAACACCCCACTGTCAATATTAAACAGATGAATGAGAAAAAAGTAACAAGGATATTCAGGACTTGATCTCAGCTCTGAACCAAGCAAAACTAATAGACATCTACACAACTCTCCACCCCAAATAAACAGAACATACATTCTTCTCAGTACCACATGACACTTATTCTAAAATTGACCACATAATTAGAATTAAAACACTCCTCAGCAAATGCAAAACAACAGAAATCATAGCAGTCTCTCAGTCCACAGTGCAATCAAATTAGAACTCAGGATTAAGAAACTCACTCAAAACCACACAACTACATGGAAACTGAACAACCTGCTCCTGAATGACTACTGGGTAAATAATGAAATTAAGGCAGAAACAGATAAGTTCTTTGAAACGAATAAGGACAAAGACACAACGTACCAGAATCTCTGGGACACAACCAAAGCAGTGTTTAGAGGGAAATTTATAGCACTAAATGCCCACAGGAGAAAGCAGTAAAGATCTAAAATCAACACCCTAACATCACAATTAAAAGAATTAGAGAAGCAAGAGCAAACAAATTCAAAAGCTACCAGAAGACAAGAAATAACTAAGATAAGAGCAGAACTGAAGGAGATAGAGACACAAAAGACCCTTTAAAAAATCAATGAGTCCAGGAGCTGGTTTTTTGGAAAGATCAACAAAATAGATAGACTGCTAGTCATACTACTAAAGAAGAAAAGAGAGAAGAATCAAATAGACACAGTAAAAAATAGTAAAGGGGATATCACCACTGATCCCACAGAAATACAAACTACCATCTGAGAATACTATAAACACCTCTATGCAAATAAACTTGAAAATCTAGAAGAAATGAGTAAATCCCTGGACACATACATCCTCCCAAGACTAAATTGGGAGTAAGTCGAATCCCTGAATAGACCAATAACAAGTTCTGAAATTGAGGCAGTAATTAATAGCCTACCAACCAAAAAAAGCCCAAGTCCAGATAGAGTCACAGCTGAATTCTACCAGAGGTACAAAGAGGTGCTGGCACCATTCCTTCTGAAACTATACCAAACAATAGAAAAAGAGGAACTCCTCCCTAACTCATTTTATGAGGCCAGCATCATCCTGATACCAAAACCTGGCAGAGACACAACAAAAAAAGAAAATTGCAGGCCAATATCCCTGATGAACATCAATGCGAAAATCTTCAATAAAATACTGGAAAACCGAATCCAGCAGCACATCAAAAAGCTTATCAAGCACGATCAAGTCGGCTTCATCTCTTGGATGCAAGGCTGGTTCAACATATGCAAATCAATAAATGTAATTCATCACATAAACAGATCCAGTGACAAAAGCCACATGATTATCTCAATAGATGCAGAAAAGGCCTTTGATAAAATTCAACACCCCTTCATGCTAAAAACTCTCAATAAACTAGGTATTGATGGAATGTATCTCAAAATAATAACAGCTATTTATGAAAAACCCACAGCCAATATCATACTAAATGGGCAAAACCTGGAAGCATTCCCTTTGAAAACCAGCAGAAGGATGCCCTCTCTCACCACTCCTATTCAGCATAATATTGGAAGTTCTGGCCAGGGCAATCAGGCAAGAAAAATAAATAAAGGGTATTCAGATAGGAGGAGAAGAAGCCAAATTGTCTCTGTTTCCAGATGACATAATTGTCTATTAGAAATCCCCATCATCTCAGCCCTAAATCTCCTTAACCTGATAAGCAACTTCAGCAAAGTCTCAGGATACAAAAATCAATGTGCACAAATCACAGGCATTCCTATGCACCAATAACAGACAAACAGAAAGCCAAATCATGAGTGAACTCCCATTCACAATTGCTACAAAGAGAATAAAATACCTAGGAATCCAACTTACAAGGGATGTGAAGGACCTCTTCAAGGAGAACTACAAACCACTGCTCAAGGAAATAACAGAGGACACAAACAAATGGATAAACATGCCATCCTCATGGATAGGAAGAATCAATATCATGACAATGGCCATTCTGCCCAAAGTAACTTATAGATTCAATGCTATCCCCACCAAACTACTATTGAATTTCTTCACAGAATTAGGAAAAACTACTTTAAATTCCATATGGAACCAAGAAAGAGCCTATATAGCCAAGGCAATCCTAAGTAAAAAGAACAAAGCTGGAGGCATCACACTACCTGACTTCAAACTATACTACAAAGCTACAGTAACCAAAACAGCATGGTACTGGTACCAAAACAGATATATAGACCAATGAGACAGAACAGAGGCCTCAGAAATAACAGTACACATCTACAGCCATCTGATCTTTGACAAACCTGACAAAAACAAGCAGTGGGGAAAGGATTCCCTATTTAATAAATGGTGTTGGGAAAACTGGATAGCTATATGCAGAAAACGGAAACTGAACCCCTTCCTTACACCTTATACAAAAATTAACTCAAGATGGATTAAAGACTTAAATGGAAAATCTAAAACCATAAAAACCCTAGAAGAAAACCTAAGCAATACCATTCAGGACATAGGCATGAGCAAAGACTTCATGACTAAAATACCAAAAGCACTGGCAACAAAAGCCAAAATTGACAAATGGGACCTAATTGAACTAAATAGCATCTGCACAGCAAAAGAAAATGTCAACTGCATGAACAGACAACATACAGAATGGGAGAAAATTTTTGCAATCTATCCATCTGACAAAGGGCTAATATCTAGAATCTACAAAGAACTTAAACAAATCTACAAAGGAAAAACAACCCCATAAAAAAGTGGGCAAAGGATATGAACAGACACTTCTTGAAAGAAGACATTTATGTGGCTAACACACACAGGAAAAAAAACTCATTATCACTGGTCATTAGAGAAATGCAAATCAAAAGCACAATGAGATGCCATCTCGTGCCAGTTAGAATGGCCATCATTAAAAAGTCAGGAAACAACAGACTAGAGATGATGTGGAGAAATAGGAACACTTTTACACTGTTGGTGGGAGTGTAAATTAGTTCAACCATTGTGGAAGACAGTGTGGCAACTCCTCAAGGATCTAGAACCAGAAATACCATTTGACCCAGCAATCCCATTACTGGGTATATACCCAAAGGATTATAAATCATTCTACACATATATCATTGCACATTATATGTCGTTAAAAATCATTATAAATCATTGCACACATATGTTTATTGCAGCACTGTTTACAATAGCAAAGACTTGGAAACCAGCCAAATGCCCATCAATGTTAGACTGGATAAAGAAAATGTGGCACATATACACCATGGAATACTATGTAGCCACACAAAAAAGACGAGTTCTTGTCCTTTGCAGGGACATGGATGAAGCTGGAAACCATCATTCTCAGCAAACTAGCACAGGAACAGAAAACCAAGCACTGCATGTTCTCACTCTTAAGTGGGAGTTGAACAAGGAGAACACATGGACACAGGGAGGGGATCATCACACACTGCAGCCTGTCAGGGAGTGTGGGGTTAGGGGAAGGATAGCATTAGGAGAAATACCTAATGTAGATAATGAGTTGATAGGTGCAGGAAACCACCATAGCACATGTATACCTATGTAACAAATCTGCACGTTCTGCACATGTGTCTCAGAACTAAAAGTATAATAATTTTTAAAAAAAGAAAAAAAGGGAAACAAAGGGCTTTAGTTCTTTCCCCATCTGTGAAGTCTGCAAGCCGGATTCTTGCTCTCTCTGAGTTCTGGCCAGGAGGCGTCTCACCTCGTTAAAATTGTTACAAAGTTCAGCTAGAGAATTCCTTTTCCCACTGGAGTTTTACCCCGTGTTCCTCTGGCCACCCTCCTGATGGATCCCTGTGGTGCCAGGCAGGCATGGGCTGCTTAGGGACCCAGCGAGCTCCCAGGGCCTTTCTGCTGCTACCTCTACCCCTGTATTTCACTCTGCTCGGCTCTATAACTTGCATCAGTTCAGGTAGAGCTGGCAACTTCTCCCGCAAACAGTCAGCTTCTCCAGTAGGGGTGTGTGTTTAGGAGAGGAGGGTCTCCCTTTCCCATATCTGCAGTTGAGGCACTCACAGTATTTGGGGTATCTCCTGGGTCCTGCAGGAGCAGTCTGCTTCCTTCAGACGGTCTGTGGGTCCTCTCAGGATTGCTGGTTTGTTCTTGCAATCAGTCTGGAGCTAAAATCCATAATGCAAGCCTCCGCATGCGTTCTGACCAGAGCTGCAATCTAGTCCTGCCTCGTGTCCACCATGATCCCAAAATGCCCTAGATGTGTCTCTCTTGTAAGCTGCCTACAGTTAGATTTTGGGTTTTTGTTTGTTTGTTTGTTTTTCTTTTTCTTTTTTTGAAATGGAATCTCACTCTGTCACCCAAGCTGGAGTGCTCTGGCACGATCTGGGCTCACTGCAACCTCCACCTCCCAGGTTCAAGTGATTCTTCTGCCTCAGCCTCCCAAGTAGCTGGGATTACAGATATGTGCCATCACACCTGGCTAATTTTTATATTTCTAGTAGAGATGGGGTTTCACCATGTTAGCCAAGCTGGTCTTGACCTCCTGACCTCAAGTGATCCACCCACCTCGGCCTCCCAAAGTGCTGGGATTACAGGCCTGAGCCACTGTGCCTGGCCTGTTTTGTTTTTCTTAATCAGTTTTGATAAGCTTGACTTTTAATGAAGTATTTAGTTCATATACATTTAATGTAATTGTCTACATATTTGGGTTTTAATTTACCATCTTATGGTGTGCTATTTGTTTTACCTATTCAGTATATACTTTTCTCTCTTTTCTTGCTTCTTTCAACAAATTGTTTCCTATCATCACATTTTTTCCCTTTACTGCTGGGAGATTGTGTAATTTGTTTCTATTCTTTCAGTAATTATCCTAGAATTACAACATGCATACTTAACCTTTACCCTTCATACAAGCTGCTCCATTCCATTTGACCCTCTTCAACACATGATACTTTTAATTGCATTTTTCTATTTTTTAGATGTTATATTGTTATTCTTTTTACTCTTTCAGTGTATATTAACTTATTTATTCACCACTTTCTTTGCTCTTTATTCCTTTTTATAGCATACATTTTTTTATCTGCCTAAAGCACTTTTTCAATAAATTTCTTTAGTATGATTCTGCGTAGGAAAAACTCCTCAGTCTTCATTAGCCTGAAACTCTGTATTTCAGCCTCACTATTAAAATATTTTTCACTAGACATTAAGACTAGATAATAATTTTCTCTCAGTAAGTGGAAGATCCCCTTCTGTTGTCTTCTGATGTCTCTTGCTGCTGCTGAGCAGTCATGTCAGTTTAATATTCACTCCTTTGGAAGCAATTCATCACTTTTCACTGAGTGTTTTCACTATTTTCTTTTCTTTTTCTATTTTTTTTTTTTTTTTTGGCTTTGCTCCTCTGCTATTTCATATGACAATTTTAGGTAAGTTTCTTCTTATTTATTTTCCTTGAGACTCACTGCGTTGTCTTAATCTGTACATTAGTGTCTTTCATCACTTCCGTAAAATTCTCAGCCATTATCTCTTCAGAGATTACCTTTGCCCCATTTCTCTCTCCTCTCCTTCCTAGATTCTGATGAGATGTATATTAATCCATTCTCATCTGTTGTTTATTTCTCTTAATTCTTATTCTGTATTTTCTTTTTGTCTCTGTTTTACTTTTAAATTATTGTTTTTCTGACCTAGCCCCTAGTTCATCAAATCTCTTTTCAACTCTATTTAGTCTGCTGTTAAAGTCATCAACTGGCTTTCAAGGTAATGTAAAAATGCGTATTTACCTCCTTGCCCTTTCAAAATGCAATTAAATTGAAGAAATGTAAAAATAAAAATTATGTAAAAACATAAACATAAAAATTAATTCAGGCCAGGCATGGTGGCTTACACCTAGAATCCCAGCACTTTGGGACGCCAAGGTGGATGGATCACCTGAGATCAGAAGTTCGAGACCAGCCTAGCCAACATGGTGAAACTCCATCTCTACTAAAAATACAAAAAAAAAGAAAAGAAAAGAAAAGAAAAATCAGCCAGGTGTGGTGGCGCATGCCTGTAATCCCAGCTACTTGGGAGGCTGAGGCAGGCGAATTGCTTGAACCTAGGAGGTAGAGGTTGCAGTGAGCCCAGATTGTGCCATTTCACTCCAGCCTGGTGACAGAATGAGACTCCTTCTCAAAGAAAAAAAAAAAAAATTAATTCATAGCAGCACTAAAAACCAGTATGGAGTGCCACCAGAAGACTAAAACAGTGGAGAATTTCTGAACCATATAAATTTAGTTTATTCTTTGGTCCTTTTTATAATATCTACAATGTAATTTTTCCCAAAGATATTTCAAATTTATCTTTTATTTCATTAAATAATAACTATAGTTGTTTTATTACCTGTTTTATAACCTGCTAAATCCAAATATTAAGTATTCTTGGTTCTATGCCCTTTGTTATTTCTGTTTGTTCTTGCTTATGTTGTCTTCTTTCCTCATGTGCCTGTTTAAACTTGACTACACATGTTCTGGTAATAGTGCTTTAAAATGTATTTGTGGGAACTATCCTAGCCTAACAGGAATCTACCTTCCTGTAGAGAGATCCCTTTGTTTCTGCTAGGTACCTAAGGACACCATCAGTCTGAGACTACCTTAATCTAAGTTCAAAGCTTGAAATTCCCCAGACCATCACCATGATGGAAACAACCACAAAAGGATTTGTTTATTTCAGGTATATTCTTGCCCTCAGGACACAGCCCTTTCATTCCCTGCCTCACTGTCAGGAGGACTTCCTTCGTCTTCAGCTTCCTGCTTTGTGAAATCCCTGGGCAATTGCCATACCTTTCACTCAGTGGGGACATCGAAATGAAAGTTCAAGTTGTCATTACCCCCATAAAGCATAAACACCTTCTACTGCTTATTTCTCTCTCTTGGTTCTTTATCGTTCCTAATTTTGGTCTTATAGTTTCTTATTCTCTGTTCAGTATTTGCTTTTAAAAAAGGTTTTTAGATTTTTTCCCCCCAGCATTTTTAATAGTTTTCTTCAGGATGGTTGGTCAATTACTAAATTCCAGAGGTTCATTTAGTTCTTCCTGAGTTACATTTGCTAAGCTTTTTTTTTTTTTTTTTTTTTAAAGACGTTATCCATTTCTTCAAAACGTTCAAATGTATTGGTACAAAGTTGTTCATAGAGTTCTCCCATTTATTGTTTTAGGCTTCACTATATCCGACATTAGGAATCCCTTTTTCATTCTTAATTGTTTTTATTTGGGCTTTATCTCATTTTTCTTGGCCAGACTCACCCAATGGTTATTTTACGTTTTTGTTTTGTTTTGTTTTGTTTTTTAATCAATAGAATCATCTCTGTTTTCTATTTTTCTATTTCATGAGTTTCCGTCTTTATCTTCATCATTAATTTTTTCTTTCTTGCAGTTTCTTCTGCCTTTCTTTCTAGACTCTTAAGTTGATAGCTTTCAGGTTTTCTTCCTTAAAGCAAATAACAAGCTTATTCATTGTATTAGTTAAATCTTCTATATCTCTACTTTTATCTGCCTTATTCAGAAAGGTATATTATTGGCATATTCATTGCAATATAAATTTGTCATTTCTCATTGTGAAATCAACCCAATAGTTACATAGATAGATTTTTTGTTTTTGTGTTTATATAAACATAGAAATTGATCCTCCTGATCTTCTTAAAGCTTGAAACTTAAATTTGTTTTATCTGAGTTCCTTCCTCTAGAAAGGACCCTCAGGCCTCCCAAACAGTATCAAAGAACTGAAACTCAGCAATCATTTGCTTCCAGACAATGACACACAAGGCCCCTCAATTATCACGTTTGATTCCTTAGGCTTCCTGAGTTCCTGTTTTTCTACACATTATTACATTTCTTCCCTGCTATATTAACCCCTAAGTTTAGTCTGTCAGGGAGATGGATTTGAGATGGAGCTCCCATCTTCTTGACTGCACTACCCAATTAAAGCCTTCTTCATTGGGAACACTTATCCTCTCAGTGATTGGCTTTCTGTGCAGTAAGCAGCAGGACCTAGATGAACCACTTGGCGCTTTGGTAACAATTGTGTATTATTAATTTTTGCTTATCTCCTGGGTAGATGTGATTTTTGTATAAGCAAAATATCAGCAAAACATTTGTCTGATGTTAATATGGCTACTAGATTTTCTGGTTAGTATTTTTCTGGAATCCTTTTTAGTTTTTAGCTTTCCATTCTTTAAATATAAAGAATCTTGTGGAGACAATAGAGAGGTTTTCTTGTTTACTTTTTTTAGCCCACCAGAACAATCTCTGTCTTTATTTTAGCTCAATGTATTTGTACAAAAAGTATACTTGAATTATTTTAATCCATTATTATATTGTTCCATTGTTATTATATTTCTGTCTTTTTGAGGGTGAATTTAATTCATTTACACATATTGTGGTTCCTACAGTTAGAACTTGCTTCTACTCTCTTACTTTGTGCTTTCTATTTGTTCTACTTTTTCTGTTTCTTTTTTCTCCTCTCTTGAGTTTCTTTACACAGTATTTGTTTACTCACTTGTTATTTCATTTTTGCCTTTTACTAGATGAAAACATATATACTTTTTTTATGCTCTATTTTGATTCTCTTGTGATAGTAATAGTCTTAGTACTCTTACTTAACACCAAGATCTGAAATTTAATCATACATTAACTCCTCTTTCAAACAATACAAGTTTTAAGGACATTCCTCTTGCATTGACTTCCACTTTCTTCCACCAACTTAATAGAGTTGTTAAATATGCATGATAAAGTTTCTAGAGTAGAAATAAAGTGGGTAACTTTCTCACCACTACATAGTGGAATGCATTTTATTTTGTTTTATTTTTTGAGACATGTATTTTTTAAAATGTATTTGTGGGAACTATCCTCACCTAACAGGAATCTACCTTCCTATAGAGAAATCTCTTTGTTTCTGCTAGGCACCTAAGGACACTATCAGTCTAAGACTACCTTAATCTAAGCTCAAAGCTTGAAATTCCCCGGACCGTCACCATGATGGAAACAATAACAAGAGGATTTGTTTATTTCAGGTATATTCTTCCCCTCAGGACAGTTACTCTGTCACCCAGGCTGCAGTGCACTGGCATGAACAGAGTTCACTGCAGCCTTGAATTCCTGGCTCAAGGAATCTTCCTGCCTCAGTCTCCAAGTAGCTAGGACTACTCATATTTTATAGAGATGAAGTCTTGCTATGTTGCCCAGGCTTTTCTCAAACTTCTGGTCTCAAGTGATTCTACCATCTTGACCTCCCAAAGTGCTGGGATTACAGGCATGAGCCACTGTGCCTGGTCCCTGGCAGTCTTAATGTATTTTTTTTCCAAAATTTTCTGTTCTGCTCTTGCACTTGCTTTTCCAGATGAAATTTAGAATCTGATTAATTTTATAAAAATTATCATTGGCTGTGGATTGGGATAACATTAAATTTGTAGCACATTTGAGGAGAATTGATATCTTCATACTACTGAGCTTTTCATTAAGTCAGGAGGTATCCAATCGTTTGGCTTCCCTGGGCCACACTGGAAGAACTGTTTTGAGCCCCATGTAAAATACACTACCACTAATGATAGCTGATGAGCAAACAAACAAAAAAAATCACAAAAAAAGTCTCATAGTGTTTTAAGAAAGTTTACAAATTATTGTTGGGCCACATTCAAAGCTGTCCTGGGCCACATGTGAACTGCAGGCCTCAAGTTGGACAAGCTTGGTGCAAGTAGTATTACACTTGCTTTTCTTTTCTCCCTGCCTTTTGTCTCTGCTTCTCTCTGCATGTCAGCTTTGTTATCTGCTAGTGCATATCATGCTCATATTCACAAAAGATATGTCAGCCCATTGCTTTCAGTTCACATCCTCCCAGTTTTACTACCAGAAAATGAAATTGCTCTTTTTCCTAGCTGCGCTTCAATAAATCCTGGGTAGGACACTCTTTGGTCTGGATTGGTCATATACCTTCTTCCCACCAATCACAGTGGCCAGGAAGGTGGGGTAATGAGTCCAGTCAGGGGAGATAAACCATACCATAATTTGAATACAGACAATAATATAAAGAATTTTAAACTATAGCGGGGGATTGGAGTATTGAGCAAATATCTAGGAAGAAGGGAAGAAAACTCTAAATATATAAATAGGATGTATAAGGTGCAGGTACTACTCCCAGGGCTGAGATGGGGCACCCAAAGAGCTTCCCGTCATGTCCTCCCACCCCCTCAACTTCCCCCCACTCCCCTTCCCCCTCGTCATGGCTGAGCTCCAGCCCTTATTGGAGAGGGCATGGCCAGGGCTCACTGAATGCCTTGGAATCTATGATGCTTCACAGACCGGAAATCCACCTCCGGGTGCTGGAAAGAAAGCAGTTCACTGGAGGCACCTGACAGGGCAGAGGTGGGGGTGTTGTTGCAGGAATTGGGCACTGGAGGAGCTGCATGTGTTGCAAGAATCAGATGCCAGAGAAGCTGCTCACGTTGCAGCAGCCACATGCACTTCAGAAACCCGCCTGACTACTCAGCTTCCATATGCACCTTTCCGAAACAAACAATGCTATCTTTTTTTTTTTTTTTTTTGAGACGGAGTCTCGCTCTGTCGCCCAGGCTGGAGTGCAGTAGCCGGCTCTCAGCTCACTGCAAGCCCCGCCTCCCGGGTTTACGCCATTCTCCTGCCTCAGCCTCTGGAGTAGCTGGGACTACAGGCGCCCGCCACCTCGCCCGGCTAGTTTTTTGTATTTTTTAGTAGAGACAGGGTTTCACCGTGTTAGCCAGAATGGTCTCCATCTCCTGACCTCGTGATCCGCCCGTCTCGGCCTCCCAAAGTGCTGGGATTACAGGCTTGAGCCACCGCGCCCGGCCAACAATGCTATCTTTCTATGTAATGAGATACAGCTATCTTCTTACAAGTGAAGTTTATGCTTTCCCAAAACGAGGAAAGATAGTCCTGGGAGTAATTGTATCCATCACTGGCTATATTAATTAATCCTTGTAATCAATTCCACCAAATATTGTTGCCTAAAGACAAATTGTGAAGTTAACTTCTGTGGAAAGTTGCATTGTGGCCTCAAAAAGATCTGAGACTACCTTAATCTAAGCTCAAAGCTTGAAATTCCCCAGACCATCACCATGATTGGTGATGGTACCTGGGACTGGAACTTTATTTGGAAACAGTCTTGGAAGATGCTATTAAATCTTGAGATCAGCCAGGCACAGTGGCTCATGTCTGTAATCCCAGAACTTTGGAAGGCTGAGGCAATGGGTGGATCACTTGAGCTCACTAGTTCGAGACCAGCCTGGGCAATATAGTGAAACTCCCATCTTTACAAAAAATACAAAAGTTAGCCAGGCATGATGGTGTGCACTTGTGGTCCCAGCTACTCTGGAGGCTGAGGTGGGAATATAGCTTGAGCACTGGAGGCAGAGGTTGCAGTAAGCCAAGATCGTGCCATTGCACTCTAGCCCGGGCGATAGAGCCAGATGTTGTCTTAAAAAAAAAAAATGTTGAGATCATCCTGGATTTAGAGTGGGTTCTGAATTAAAATATTGCTGTCCTTATTAAAGAAAGAAGAGAGGAATATGAGACACAGAGACACTCAGAGGAGAAAATGACGTGAAAATAAGGCAGAGATCAGAGTGATGCATGAAAATCCCAAGAAGGATGCCAAAGATTGCCAGGTAGCCACCACGAACTAGGAAAAAGGCCTGGAACACATTCTCCCTCAGAGCTCCCAAAAGAAACCAACCCTGCTAACGCCTTGATTTCAGATGTCTAGCCTCTAGAACTGTAAGAAAATAGATTTCTGGCCGGGCACGGTGGCTCAAGCCTGTAATCCCAGCACTTTGGGAGGCCGAGATGGGCGGATCACGAGGTCAGGAGATCAAGACCATCCTGGCTAACACGGTGAAACCCCGTCTCTACTAAAAAATACAAAATATTAGCCGGGCGTGGTGGCGGGCGCCTGTAGTCCCAGCTACTCGGGAGGCTGAGGGAGGAGAATGGCGTGAACCCGGGAGTCGGAGCTTGCAGTGAGCTGAGATCCAGTCACTGCACTCCAGCCTGGGCGACAGAGCGAGACTCCGTCTCAAAAAAAAAAAAAAAAAAAAAAAAGGAGAAGAAAATAGATTTCTGTTTTAAGCAACAAGTTTTTGGTAACTATTGTAGCAGCCCTAGGAAAATAACCCAAGTGCCAACAGTTTGAATAAAAAAATTAAAACAGGGAAGCAGTGAAAAGAAAATGGTTAGAAAATACAAATCAACACATACATACAATAAGCCAATAGAAAATATGTAAAGTTACTGTAGTCCTCATTTCTATAATTGTTCACAAGGCTATAATTGATATCTACAACTTTCCCCCCCACCTCTATTCATTCTGTATTTCCTCTGCCCTCAGCCAGAAACTCAGCTGGTCAGGATTCTTGATGGAGTAATCCAAACCTTCATTTCCAAAAGGTCTAAGTCATCAAACACCCTACCTTTTATTTTCAGTTGCCGTGTTTTTCATTTATTTTAACATTGGACATGGAAGTACTGAGAGGATCCCTAGAGGATCCCCTGGGTTCTAGACTGTACTTCTTGCTCCCATCGTCTAGAAGCTAGCCAATTTCCTCTTAGTTATCAGGATGCATCACTCCAGCCAGTGGATTACCTCCTGTGTTTGCCTTTTGCTTCAGTGGTGTAAGGAAATGGTCAAGTGGTAGTCTCATAGTCTATCATGGCAAAATCATTGTTGCATCTCCTGATGGAAGCACTCTCTTGGAGGCTGAGGTCACTAAACCAGCAGAAGACAGAGTTTCCAGGTAAGGAAGGAAAAATTCTGAGAGTAGGTGGTAATATAAAAAGAGCTACTCTAACTGCCATAACTAGATTCAAATTATCTTGGCTATGAGAAAGACAGCAACATATAATGGTCTCTGACTCAAAACATATCATTTAAGACAGAATCTCATTTTCCAGGGTATTGTCTTCCAGCTAAGATCATAATTGAGTCTTCAGTAAGCCATTTCACCATTCAGTTATGCCAGCTGCTTCCAGGTGATGGTATATGTGGTAAGCCTCGTTAATTCTATTGGCATGGTCCATTGCTGCACTTCCTTTGCTGTGAAATGAGTTCCCTAATCAAACACAGTGCTGAGTAGAATGCACTAATGGGAGACAGGGCATTTTGTGAGTTCACGGATAGTAGTTTTGGCAGAAGCATTACAAGCAGTAAAGGCAAATTCATTTCCAAAATATGTGATTATTCCAATTAAGATGAATCTTTGCTCCCTCTACGATGGAAGAAGTCCAATGTAATCAACCTGCCACCAGATGGCTGATTCATTACCCCTGGGAAGGGTGCCATATCAGGTACTCAGTGTTGTTCTCTGCTCTTGAAAGATTAACCAGTTGGCAGTGGTGCTGGCAAGGTAAACTTTGGATAGGGGAATTCCAAGTTGTTGAGCACATGCATAGTCTCCATCCCTACCACTATGGCCACTTTGTGCATAAGCCCACTGAGCAAGCACCTGCTGGCTGGGCAAATAGATGCTGACTGATATCCACAGAGTGTGCCATTTTGTCCACCTGATTATTAGGAGTCTCCTCAGCAACGGATACATTTAATGTAGCAGATACACTTCATAGTTTGTATACATTCAGTTAAGTCCTTGCAGATATCTGTTTCCCACACTTCCTTGTTGCCTATTTTTCAATGTCATTCTTTCCAAGTCACAGACTATCTATACAAATCATTAGCCAGGCCCATTCTGGTCATCTCTTGCTCCAGACATGCTGGGTAACAAATGCATTGTTTGAATTATGCCCACCTGGAGGAGTTTCCTTCACCACTGCCCTTCCGGGTGCCTAAGTAGGGCTGGGATAGCAACCTGTGCTGCAGAAGATGGATTCTAGAGAGGCCTTCCATGCTGCAGGAGCCTGTCAGGGAAGCATGCTGGAACCAGAAAGTAAACCCTTTCCTATTTCAATGCCTCTCTAGCATTCTCTGTGGACAGAACTTACCATTGTGGTAGGTAGACCTACCTACCACATAGAGAATGCTGAGAGAAGTAGTAGAAGACTATTTTAAGGGGTCAGATCCATCTATACAGAGCAAGAATGAAAAGTGAATTTGGAACTGAGAGGCAATTAATAAATTACAGCACAGGTACTATAGAGCTGGCTAGCTTAGGTCAAAAAACTACTTCTCTGTCAGTCACCGTGGCTATTGCAGCTCCCATTTGGTCTCTCATTAGACTGGGGATAGGCAGAGAAGAAAAGTAGTTCTCCCAAAATAAGAGGGAGAAGCACTTTCCCCAAAAGAAGAGAGGAGTTCTGGGCTAACAAAACAAAAATGTTCCCTACACCCTTTGACTGCTCAGTGCATGCATGAACACACACACACACACACACACACACACACACCCGGTTTCTCCATATCCAGTCCCTCCCTAGTGAGAGGAGAAAACTCAGTCACATCCCGATATTGAATCCAGCCTCAAATTCAGGATCTTTAAGTACTGTCAATCTTGATGAGGTCCAGATGTGGCTAAATAATGAATAATGAATTTTTCCTTAGAGCACAAATGTATGTTAAAGGTGTGGGGGATGGGGGGCACTAGATAACAAAAACTAATGAGAAAACAGAAATAGGAAAAGCAACATACAATGGTTGTGAGCATATACCATATCCTGCTGGACAAAAGTAAGAAGAGTAAGAAGGACTTCACTTCTACAGCAAAGAATCAAGATGTCTGTCAGCCAAGCAAAGTGTCAAGATTTTCCTTGTCTCAAAGATCCTGCCTTAGAGGTGTAGTGAAAGGAATCCTGGCAGCCATTAGGTAGCCATCTTTCTACCAGGAATGGAGACTGGGACGTTGCCTTTAAGACAGCACAACAGTAGGTACCTTTTGCCAGGCTGAGGAGGAATTTCTGGCAATACCTTAGAACTTCACTTGGCTGCCAGTCAGTACCATTTGGGGAAATCCATTAGCTTGTTATCAGAAATCTCACTAAGACTTGAAGTTCAAATATAGACCCTGCCCTTCCTGTTTTAATCTCTTGAAAACTAGCCTGGCAGATCCATGAAATCTCCCTGGATAATGGCTTTTGTCATAGGCTCTCCAAGGGTGAGGAAGTGAACAGGCTGGGATTATGAAGCTAGGTTATCGTATTGGATGCCAGTCCTTAAGTTGTATACCACTCAACTGGTATAATGGGAGGAATTACCTTTTTCTATTGATAAGGAAGCATAGCAGAAGATATTTGGGAAGAATTCTGAGGAATGAAGCATCCATGACTCCATTGCTAATTCCTACTTAGTGTATTAACTTATGGATGGCAGAAAATTTCGTTATTTCACTTGGCAGAATAGATATTATCTGATCCTTAGGAATATATTCCTAAGGATAACTAAACCTCTAGCGAAAGAGCTCCTCAACAATGCTTTGTAATTTACATCTCACTATTGATGGTTTCTTTCAGAAAGGCGGTGCTGAGTTAGTTTATCTCACGGCACTGAAGCAAAAAGTAGCCAACATATTTCAAGAGCCTGTTTGTTTGTTTTGTTTTGTTTTTGTCAATTTCCCTAAAGTTAGAGCCTTACTGGGCATAACAAATAATCCACCAGTGTCTTTCAAAGTGTCTAGGGTGAAGAATCAATTTTTGGATGATTTTTAATTATCAACCCATTGCAGACAAATATTTTCATAAATACAAAACTGCATGCTTAGATAGCCCTGTGATGTCAAATTATTAAAAGTTTCCAAATCCTCCTCTCAATTTCTATATCTATTTCATTGTTGACTAGTAGAGCTTGCAGACTGGCTTTGGTCTGTACATCACATTTTTAGTAGTACCGATAAAACCAATAAAACTTGCTACTTTCCAAGCCTGGGATGGATGACTCCTCACTGTCCCCACCTCCTTTACTAAGCCAATTCTACATTTTAGGGTTGTGATGGTTAATACTGAGTGTCAACTCGATTGGATTGAAGGATACAAAGTATTGATCCTGGGTGTGTCTGTGAGGGTGTTGCCAAAGGAGATTAACATTTGAGTCAGTGGGATGGGAAAGGTAGACTCACCTTTAATTTGAGTGGGCACCATCTAATCAGCTGCCAGTATGGCCAGGATATAAAAAGCAGGCAGAAAAACCTGAAAAGGCTAGACTGTCTTATAGTCTGCATCTCCCAGCCTACATCTTTCTCCCATGCTGGATGCTTCCTTGAATATCGAACGAACTCCAGGTTCTTCAGCTTTAGGACTCAGAATGGCTTCCTTGCTTCTCAGCTTGCAGACAGCCTATTGTGGGACCTTGTGATCATGTGAGTTAACTACTACTTAATAAACTCCCATATATATATTTTATTAAGTAGTAGATATATACATATATAACAGGATATATCTATCTATCCTATTAGGATATCCTATATGTATACTAATACATATAGGATATATACATATAGGATATAGATACATATAGGATAGATACATATAGGATATAGATACATATAGATATATCCTATTACTTCTGTCCCTCTAGAAAACCTTAATACAAGGGTCAGCAATCACAATTCCCTATTTCTAGGTTATCAATTTCTGCACTGATAGTTTTGGATAAGAACATATACTGCATATTCTAACTTTACAATGCATTGTCTGCTAGCTGGCACCGGAATAATGGGTCACATTATAAGAGTGGTGAAGCCGATGGCCTTTGGTTAGAAGAATGGTGTATGGGATAATGTGATAGGTCTATTATTGTTATTTTGTATAAATTTAGAAGTACAAGTGCAGTTTTGATGCATGGATACATTGCGTAGTGGTTGAAATCTGGGCTTTTAGTGTTAACCATCACCCGAATAGTATAATAGGTCTATAATTAATAGGGAATAGTTTGCAGCAAAACCAAACCCAATTCCGGAATGAGGAACTAGTGTAGGGAAGCAAACTATTGGCTGATCCGTGACAAAAGGGAGTCTAAAGTAATTGACATTCCTGCTTCTAGGTATTTGGCTGGTCCCCTTGAAGGAGAATGCCTCGTAACGACCTTAGAACTGGTCGCCATTGCTGTAACGTTGACTTTTCAGCAGTGGCAGTAGCCGCTGGAATACACTGTTCCCCCTGCCGTTTCCTTGGTAAATCATGTTACTTTCCAGCCTAAAACCCCACTTTCCCTAGCACTTGGAAGAAAGTCCAAACTCCTTCCACGGTCTACAAGGCACTGAAAGTTCAAGACCTTGATTTCCCTCCAATTTCAATGGCTGTCATTCTTCCGTTGCTCTGTTTCCTGATGCCCTAGCCACACTAATACCCCAGCACAGCAAGTACTCAGCATATCTTGTTCCCTCTGCCTGGAACACTTTATATACATCCTTCCCACTCCCATCCCTTTTAGAAATTGGCCGAGACGTTACCTCCTAAAAGTCCTCTCCCCACCACCACACAGCCATTACTTTCTAACCCAACCTCTTGTTCACTTTCTTCATTAAACCTGACCCAACTATAATTACTATACCTTGAAAAATAAAGTACTACAGAAATGAAAACAAACTCCATCATTCTACAGAGCTTTCAAATGCTCAGATATGTTTCTGAACACTCAGAGGGGAAAGCAAAAAATCAAGAGGCATCCTTGGAGATCTTGTAAATAATAAAATACCCAAATGGTTGCCTACTGCCAAAACCCCAAGAATTCAGCCCACGTCTTCTCTTTTAAAAAGGCAGTGGCATTTTCATTTTTTCATCTGATTCCCACCAATCAGAGGCCAGGTACCCATGAACCCCGCTCGGCGTGGTCTTTTAATAATTAAATCAGGGCTGCCATTGACCTCAACTAACGCCAGAGGCTTCTGACTGCAGCCGAGCTCTGGTGGAGAGGCCAATGCCGGCCTGAGAGTGGGAAGCGTGGGGCTGGGAGCCAGGGGCTTCCGCGCGGCGTGGCGTGGCCCTCTCAGGACCGTTACGCGATTTTCGCTCCCACGGACAGCGCCTCTCAGACCACCCCCGAGGGACCCCGAGGACGCACTCGGGCCCCAGCGCGACGGTTCAAACGGGCCCGTGTGCGCCCCCGGGGTCCGCCGGCCCCTGCAGCGCTACCTGGGCGCAGAGCCGCGGAGGGTCTCCGTTCCTAGACGTCCTCCTACCCGGGCGGCCTGAGTCCTCGCCAGCATCCGCCCTCTCCCACCTCCCAGCCTTCCTGGATCCGCCTCTCGGTTCCCGAGGGACAGTCCCGACCGCAAACCCACGTAGAGTAAGGAATGTGGAAGAAACAGGCGACAGAAGTGGCATACGCTCCTGCGTTGTCCCTCCGTCTCACCACACCTTGTGCCTCCATCTCTCCCCGTTTCCTTCCCTCTGTCTGTCATCTGTCATCCCCTGTCGCTCTAAGACCAGGATTCCAGTTCGCCTAGTGAGGAATCTCACTAGGGAAATTTATCGCAGCATCATAAATTAACGGGTTCATTTTGACTGAAAAAGCGAAGGACTTTTTTCAGGCAGAAGACAAGTCTCGTCTGGTCGGTAAGGACTAGCTTTACCAATTACATAATGGGGGGTGGGGAAAACCTTTTGTATAAATTTAATGAGCTAATGAGAAAGTTCTACGGTTTTGACAAAAAAAGTCCACCTAAATATTCGGTTGTATGCCAGAAATTACTACACATGTTTAGATATCAACTAAAAATATACAAGAGATTCATGGTGTTTTCAGAACCCTTTCAAGCAGTTCTTAAACAAAAAAGTCTAGTCCGATGCCCATTAGCACCGCCCCCATCCCACCTCTCACCCCACGCCGCGCCCAGCGGGGTGGGAAGGAGCGGCCTGATTTGGGGACCAGGAAAGAGGAAGGAAGGGTGGGGGCGGGGGACGGGGAAAGTGACGGGAGCAGTGAGAGCCGGAAATGAGTGGCTAGCGAGGCACCCAGGAGCGCCCTGTCCGGCGGCGCTCTAGCCCACGCGAGCTGTCTCTATGCTACCCAGCGTCTCGTCTATTTATTGTCGCGGGGAAGCGGCGGCCGCCTCGCACCCGGAACAACAAAGCAGGGAAGACGGAGTCCGAGCCTCGGGGGCTCCTAGCAACGGGCCGGGGCGGGAGTTCCATGGAGACTGGGGAGCGCGCCCGTCTCATCCTCATCCTTGTTCTCCAGCTTCTCCTTCGCATCCGACGCAACCGGCAGCAGCGCTGCCGCCGCGTCCTCAGCCATCGCTCCCTCTTCCCACGGTAACCCCCTAGGCGACCCTGGACTCGGGGAGCGCGGGCGGCTGAGCGGCCTGAACACCGGGTGCGGGGCGTCTGGCACGGGGTGGGCATGTGCGGAGCCCGGACCAGACTTGGGGTGGGATGTGTTGAGGGCGGGCGACTGGAGGGCAGCCGCTGAGGTGGGGAAAACCGGTCCGGTGGCCGAGGGAGGGCTCAGTTCTGAAAAGGACCGGGCGATATTTGGCGATCTTGTTAGGGATAACGGGTTGGGGGTGGGGCGTCCGTACCTGGGAGCGTTATCGAACCTAGTGTAGGATAAAAAAAGACGGGTTATCTTTCGTTTAAGCCACCACTGGGAAAGACAGGGAAGGGAGATTCCTCATCTGTCTCTGGAGCCATCACCCAGGGGAAGAGGGACCGTGCAAAGATGCTAGGGGTCCGTTGCTTCTCAGAAAACTTCCAGCGGCCTCTCTAGCAGCTCCCCAAAAGCGGCTTCGTCGGTTTCTGGTTCTGGCAATGCCGGCAGCCCCGCTTTATTTTATTATTATTTTTGACCAAAATTAGGATTGATGGAGAAGGATCTAGAACTGAAGAACAGAAAATGAATTGTGGGTAGGGCTAAGCAGGGATGAGAGTCGGGATAAGTGATAAAAATAGCCAATAAAAGCCCTAAAAGTAAATCTAACAGGGCATGAGGGCTTAAAAAGAAAATCTCTCCTGCCGAGATGTGCATCTGCAGGCTCTGTCAATGTGCTCACTGCAATAAGACTCAAACTGCAGTCAGTCCACATCTGTGAGCTCTCTGACTGCATCTGTCACCTGCAGTTCCAAAGCGACACTGGCAGTAAGTGCATGAGCTTCTGTATGTAGGGTTTAGAACAGTGCCTTAAAAAAGGCACTCAAGAAAAGGGAGTAAGCTTGGTGGTGTGTGTGTGTGTGTGTGTGTGTGTGTGTAAGCAATGTGGATTCTCTGGGAAAATTTAAAAGGAGACATAAAAGAAGGTTCAGCCATCCTGGCATAATTTCGCAGTCTCTTTGAGAAAATGGCAGTTCATTCCAATTGAGAAGTGACTGTTAACACTATCTGGCTGAAAGACTTATTCACAGTTTGGTATGCCCAGTGAAATGCCAGTTTATGTTACCTCTTTAGTCTTACATCACAAGCTGCTTAATGGTTTTATACTTTTCAGAATGAATTTAGGTGAGTAAATGATGTTTTCCTGTAGCACAATGAAAAGGCCACATGTACATACAAAGTTCTTTATGTAAAGTTGAAGATTAAAGATGAAAATAAAATTGATAAATCATAGGAGCAATTAGGTCAACCACAGCTTCTGTTTGTCCCCCACCCCTTTTGTTAAACCTGACTTCTCTTAAGCAAAAAGGTGTCATCCTTTCCCCAGCCTCCTCTTTACATACCCTCTGCCCTCAAAATCAGTATCAGAAACTAGTGACCTACTGCTGTGTGCCCTTGATTGGGTTGACTTATTCCTGAATGAGGGCTAGCCAGAATATAGTTTTAACTCAGGCGTTTTCATCTAAGCTTTTAATATGGAATTGAGGTCCAGTGTCTGTTAAAGGAATTTCATTCATGTGTAAAGAATTGGACAGGATGGAAAGTGTGAACACTGGGAAACTTAAGTTGCATTTTAAGACTCTAAGAAGAAAAAGATAGATTAATGAATCAAAGACTGTTGCATAATCTTTGTAGCAGTTCTGTGAAAGATATGCTGGGATAACCATACTTCAGGCTGTGGATGTTGAGTCCTGGGATTATCTTTGTGCATATGAGACTTGACGAAGTGTCCCTCAACCTTAGGGCTGCCATCAGACTCACTTGACCTAGACCTTGTTTGCCGTTGTCTGTCTCTTCATTGTTTGAGTGAGGGTCAAGCCCTAGCTTCCACCTTTATGAGCAATCCAGTGTCTGCTTTCCCTGCCCTCCTACGCCCCAATACTCCCAACGTTGGTGGTGGTTTAGTTACTCTCTTTTCTTAATCATGTCCCAATCAAAAATGATTTTTTATGCTGTATCATTTCTGTTTCTTACGGCATTTTCAACGTGTCTTTCGCCTGCATATGCGTTTCATTAATGTGATTTTATCTGTTGCATTTTCCTTCTTTACCCTTCCTCTTTATTTAGAAAATTGGAGTTGTCATGTTGGATGTTCTGTATTCATTCTGAATAACTGTTGGTTGTGAATACAACAGGTTAAGAGCCTGTGCTGAAACTCAAGAGCTTATATTAAAATAAGGTGTATTAAAATTTTTGAACTTGGTAGAATGAAAGACGTTAGAAGTCCAAATGGTAATACTGTAATTGTAGACAGTCACTTTTAAGAAAAGTATTGCAGAGCCTGTTGTGTGTTTTAAATTGAACCTTAGATTTTCATGATTCTTATTCTAAAAAAATTATTCTTAAAATCAATCTTGACTGAAATGATATTCTGCCAAATTTGAGGGAACTACTTAACACTGATTTCCCCAAGTTATTCTTAACATGGAAAATTGTCACATCAACATTTTTGTGGATGAACACATATAGAATGCAGAATTTGCTATGAAGTAGAACAAATACTTATGAAACGTATAGCTGAATGTATTTGGAGAGAGTTAGTTCTTCTCGTGGACGTGGCACTTTATTTAAAAATCAGAAAATATTGTATAATCTAGTTGAGTGAACATGAGGACTGGTTTTAGATGAAGGGGACCAGTAATAACCTAGGTGATTGATTTCCTTCTGTTTCATCATAGACCATGTGATGAAATTATTGCTATAAAATACAGACGTTGCAGCTGATTTTTAGAAGAATTTATAGTAGAATGTTTCCACATTGTCTCTGAGTTAAAATCTCTGGTGTTTTCAAATTTTAGCTGTATTGTGACATTCGAACTAATAAAGATTCCCTGAAACTTATATCCATTTTGTTGCACCTTCTGTATGCCTGGTGTCGTGTCAGGTGCTCAAAGCTGGATGAAAGAGGTATTTCCCTTCAGGTGCTTTTTGTGCACTTGTAGATAGCACAGAAATGTCCTATGTGTGTAACAAAACGTGACACACACAGATATGAATTTTAAATTATTATATACTGCCTGGTACTGTCGTTATTGGTGAATGGACTTCATCATACCTGCTAAATTAGAAGTTTCTTGAGGATCAGGAGTATGAGTTGCCATCATATTGTATGTTCCTGCCCTGTGTGTGTATTTTGAAGATTATGTTGTTAATAGAAGGAGATACATGTTTATTTCACTTCAAGAGCTTAGCTAGTGTATGAAGGGAACCTTTTTGAAATCTAATTCTTGATGCCTAAAATTTCAACTTTGTATTCTGGCTGTGGGCATGCAAATTATAAGCAATGACACTTTCTCAAATATGATTAGAGCCTTCTTCTAACCAATCCAAACAATAAAGATAATGATGGACTCCCTTCACTTGAGTAGACACGATATTTGCTCTTGTCACGTAACTACCACTTTGGGAAATTTCAAAAGGATGAGAGACAGTATACATATCTAAGGTTTTTCCAGGCTATGTAGACAGATTTGATTTTTGTAGTATTAACCAGTCAGTCTTTTCTTTAGAAGACAGATGGAGTTTGTGTGTTTGTATAGTTGCGAAAAAGCAAGATTCCGGAAGTATGTCTTTAGTGGAAAGGAATCAGGTCACGTCAGAAATTCTACTCATCTGTGACTAAAGGGGGATAAAGTTGAGAATTTGGTTTAAATGGCTGGTTTTGTGGGTTGAAGCATGCTGCTATGGATCCCATTAAATGTTAAAAAAAAAAAAAAAAATTCAATAGAGTGATTTCTGGGGCTGTTCAGATGTGCCTGTATATGGGAGTCAATAATGAAACTGTTTAAAATTTCACCAAAAAGTACAGCACAGAAGATTGGCTGTTGGTTACTTTTACCATCCATTAATAAAAAAATTACTGAAAACCAGATTTTTGAACTGGTTTTAAGGACAGAGTTTTCTTAGGACATATGTGGATGACTTCAGCATTGAATTGTGCTTAGCACAAGATAGACATCTGTGTGTCGACATTGGCCCACGGTATGTTTTTGTTTTTTTAACTCACTAGATAGGACTTAAGTCTTAAAAGCAGTAAAAAAATTTGTTACTATTAATAAAATGGTTCCAAAGAATCAGGTGTTAACATTCCCGCTCCTGATAAATTACAAGTACTTTCATTGTGAGACGAGTTTTGATGAGAATCACTTACTTTTCCTTGAGATTGGGGTTGGTACAGCACTTAAAGAGTACGGACTCTGGGTGCAGGCTGCCTGTGTTCAGCATCATGGCTGTGCTTTTAATTAATGGCATGGCCTTAAATATTAAATAGCTTTCTCACTGCCCGGAGGCCCAGTTTCCTCTTCTGTACTAGGGGGTTAATACTACTACTACCTTACAGGGTTGCTGTGAGAATTAAGCATAAAGCACTTAGAACTTTAGTTAAAAGCTTAAAAAAGTGTTAGCAGGTGCTGGTAGCGGTGGCACTATTAAAGGTGAACTGTAGGACCACTTGGATGCTTTGTTTCTTTGGTTGAGAGGCTTTCTACTAGAGCATTGAAATTCTTTTTATTTCTGATCACTGACTATTGGACTCATCTCTGCTGTTAGGCTTTAGGAGGGGGAAGTACTTTTTTTAAGTTTTGAATTGTCACACAGGCATCTGGTTATCACCGATGGCAGATGGACTAAGTAAAGAGAGACATCTCTGTTTCTTGGAAAAGGAAGGCCAACAAAGCCTGGGCTGCCACCGTGTTGCAGCTATTGAAATACTGTTTCCCTGTGGACTTGACTTGTTTAGCTGTATGATACTTCTGAATAAAAGGAATAGACCCCAATGGTTTCATTTAACAGAATTAGGCTTTCTTTAGAAGGCACCATTTTTTACTTGTATAATCTTAGTTGATGGTAAATTTGAAACTTGTATCAGTGTAAAGCCATGTATTGTGAGCTTTCTGTGCCACTATAAATGTTCTAATAGTAGTTTTTTTTTTTTGTAATTTTAGTAGTAGCTAAAATTGCTGCTCTGCTCCAGTAATTCAAGTGGCTCAAGAATGACTTCGTAGGATTGCAAAATTATTTGTTTATGGTAATGCTAAAAACAAATACTGAAGCTACCTAATCAGGAAAATAATTTGATAATTATAGTTTTGTTTGGGCTGCTGCTGAAATAGCTAACTTTAAAAAGTGAAGACCAAATGTTTTAGTTTAGTTGTGTGGACATTGGAAACTGCTGACTAAAAATAAATGTTTCTGCCTAAACAAAGTGAATTGCAGACTGATCTTTCCTATTCTGGCTAATATCCAGGTCTTGATTTTTAGTTGAAATCTATTTTTATAAAATATATACTATAGAGGTTTATATAAAATTTATTATTAAAAGCATATTTTGCTTTAAATGTACAGGGTAAAGTGTTATAATTCCTTCTTCCATGTTGTGCTGGTTTTATTTGTTTCAGCTGGTTTTTATAAGCTTCCACACACTAAGGAGATTGGCAAATATGCTTGTATTTAGAGGTGTGACTTTTGTTTTCCTGTTTAAGAGAGGAAATGATCATGAGTGTTGCACCAAATAGATAGAGATATATATTTCCTTTAGTTTTAGATACCCTGAGGACTGTGCTGGGAAATTTTTTTTCGTTTGAGACAGACTCTCACTCTGTCACCCAGACTGGAGTGCAGTGGTGGTGTCTCAGCTCGTTGCAACTTCCACTTCCCAGGTCCAAGTGATTCTTGTGCCTCAGCCACCCAAGTAGCTGGGATTACAGGCATGTGCCACCACACCTCGCTAATTTTTATGTTTTTAGTAGAGGTGGGGTTTCCCCATGTTGACCAGGCTGGCCTCGAACTTCTGGCCTCAGTGATCTGCCGGTCTTGAGCCTCCCAGAGTACTGGGATTATGGGCAATGGGCACAAGCCACCATGTCTGTCCTGTGTTAGGAAATTTTTAGGAAAACAAGTTGCCAAGGTTATCAGAACTGTAGTCCACAATAAAACCTTGCCTGTTTTGAGATAAAATTCTGTCTAACATATTGTTAATGTTTCTCTAATGTTCTTTCTTTTGTTTTTGTTGTTGTTGTTGTTGTTGTTGTTTTGTCTGTTTTGGAGATGGAGTCTTGCTCTGTTGCCCAGGCTGGAGTGCAGTGGCACGATCTTGGCTCACTGCAACCTCCATCTTCTGGGTTCAAGCGATTCTCCTGCCTCAGCCTCCTGAGTAGCTGGGATTACAGGCACACACCACCACACCTGGCCATTTTTTTTTTTTTTTTTTTTTGCATTTTTTGTAGAGATGGGGTTTTACCACATTGACCAGGCTGGTCTTGAACTTCTGACCTCAGGTGGTCCCTCCGCCTCAGCCTCCCAGTGTTGGAATTACAGGCGTGAGCCACTGCACCCGACCACCTAGTGTTCTTTCTGTCACACTCTTTTTCAGGGACAGATGTTGCTGTCTTTCAGATATGAACATAATAAAGTCAATGTGTAACCCAAAAGTGCAAATAGGAAGATGGAGATTTGATTTATGACTGTGGACAGCATTTATAGAGCCTGTTACTGTTTGAAACTCAGTTAATGAACTTGAAGCTTTTGTGGAACAAGAACCACCCCATCCTTTTTAATTTGTCAGATACTTCTGGTGAGCCGCAAGTGTTTTTCCTCTCACCTACTTATGGCTGCAGTGTGTTCCTTGGGCATTTCCAGTGACTTGTGTGCATGTACAACCTAGGAAAGTTGTAATGAGCATACTTTAATTGCTTGTGGGTTGACCACATTCCAGGATCTTTGCTAGTTACAGATTAGGGTGGTTGCAGGGATCACAACCAACCGTATTGAAGGCACAATGACTAATTCATTAGACCTTCCTCAACAGAAATTAGAATGCTAATCTTAAAGGTACTCTGTTCTTTACTCTTCTTTTGTAGGGAGGTGGTAGGGGGAGGCCTTCAGTAAGGGATGCTGAGTGGCTCAACAGATTAAAAGCTATATTGCTAATGGAATCTGTAGGTCCCAGGATAGCAGAGAAAGCCTTTGGCTGACAGCCTTTTTTTTTTTTTTTTTTAATTTTAAGAAATTCAACACTACTCCTTGGCTGTGACCAGTAATCTTGAAACTTCCACTTCAGTGCGCAGTACAAAACAACTCGGATAATTATTTAATTTGTCTGTACATTTAGAATATGTACCTCTTGATTTACTCTTTCTAGGCCTTTGGTTTTGGCCTCTTAAAATTAGAAGAGTTTCAAATGCCTGAAACCATATTCCGAATTTGTTTGTCTTGGTTATATACTTTTACTCTCTCTTTGGGAATAGAAGAAAAATGGCTTTATCATCACACCTTGTTTAACTGAATGGTTGATATCTTGGAAGTGACTGACAGGGTGGCCATTCTCTGATGACCAGCTGTAGTGGAATTAGCTATAGGCTATAGAACATGGGTGAGTTAGAATCCTTGGGGATGAAGTAAAGGAGATAGTAACTTTCAGAGGATGAGAAGAGGGAATATAAAAAATGCTGAAGGTCAGTAGGTGTGTTTCAATTAAAATAATTCTTTTCTTACATCTGAAATATATTTTTGTATTTGTAAAAGCTCCTGAAACACAGTTGCTCTTCAGGATTTGGGGGTCTGGCCTAAAATGATTAGTAACTTGTTAAGTGTAGGAGCACTAAGTATAACATACCAGAAAGTGAAATAAGATAAGAATAGGATACTGTTGGAGAACTTGAGTTGGTTGAGGCTACTCAGATTCTTATTGCTGTAGTGAAAGATATCTACTCTTTACACATACCTGCCCCCAACCCCACAAACCATTTTCTCAGTTGTTCTTAAGGTATTCATTTAATTCATCAAGTTTTTATTGAGTTTAAGACCAAATGCCAGCAATTGAGCCAAGTTCTAAAGACACATATTTAAATTAAACAGTTATCTTCAAGGAACTTGGTGTCTGCAAGTTCAGTAAACACAACACCAACAGTACCATTCATTTACTGTGGCCTCTGCAGGGTTGCTCTTCTCCCAGTGTTTCATATGGCTGGCTACTTCTTATCCTTCTTATCCTTTAAGATCTCATTTTAAGATTCTTTATGTATTTATTTATTTATTTATTTGAGACGGAGCCGCACTGTGTCACCCATGCTAGAATGCTGTGGTGCAATCTCTGCTCACTGCAACCTCCGCCTCCCGAGTTCAAGCCCCAGGAGGGTAGCTGGGATTACAGGAGCACACCACCATGCCCGGCTAATTTTTGTGTTTAGTGGAGATGGGTTTCACCATGTTGGTCGGGCTGATCTTGAATTCCTGACCTCGTGTTGCGTGCGCCTTGGCCTCCCAAGTGCTGGGATTGCAGGTGTGAGCCACCGCACTCAGCCAAGAATTATTTCTTATCTCTTAAGAAAGTTGAAAGACCTTTCCTGGATCATTCCTCCTGAAGTGTTCTCTTTCATTATCTCGTTTCCTTTATAACATAGATCACATTCTCTTGATTATTTTGTCAACCTATTTGTTGTTTTTTTCTTCCACTGAAATACAACTGCCATGAGAGTTCCTTGCCTCACCATTTTGTTCTGAGCTGTATTCCCATTGTCTACCCGCAGAGCTTGGTTCACGTGAGTTGCATACGAAATATGCAATTATGCGTAAAAGTTTCCTAGTTGAAGGAGTGCCTAAAGAACAATTTAGGCAGCTATAAAACCAGGAAACAGTCTGTTACTGGAAGAGGAACTGTGTAAAGCTGAGAATGTTAAGGTGTGTTGGAATTGGAAGGTTAGGTTATATAAGGAAGATCGGGGGTGGGAAGTCCACTGCATTCCAAGGCAAGCAGATGAGATTCTGTTTTTCATTCTAAGACAGCCAAGAGATGCTTCTTCAGATAGGGAGACAATTAGGAAGATAATCCTGGTAGCTGTTTGGTAGATGGATTAGAGCATGGAGAATGCAAGCAGAGAGTTCCATTAAAAGCCTGTAGCCATAATGACACGTGAGCGGGCCTAAAGTAAAACATTGTTGCTTTGGGTGCCGAAGAGAAGCTAGATTAAAAGTTAACTGAACAGAGGAGAAGAATGAGAGATGAAGGATGATTCTGAAATTTCTGGTTCAGGTGAGCGAGTGTTAATTGTGACTCACTCCATTCACAAAATTACAAGGAGATAGAGTAAGATTTTTTGAGGTGCTTAATGAGTTTTGTTTGGATGTGTTGATTTTAATAGATATGCCTAATAGATGATTGGGAATATGGATTCAGATATGTGATAGGTCAGGATTGATGTAGGAGCCAGCCACAAGCTCATAGATAGCAACGGAGGCCTGGAAAGTTTAAAGAGGAAAAGGATTTCAGGCAGTGGTTTATAACCTTTAGCAATCTTAAACCCATTGGTAATATGAAAAAAACAATGGCCTGCTCAGGTACACATAGATTAGTGTGCATGTAATTTCAGGGGGTTCCTAACCTCTGGAACCTATTTTTGAGCTTTTCAGGGTCTGGCATGGAACTTCTGACTTGAGGAACAGACAGAAGTATTGGAGATGGGGAGAGAATTCAATAAAGCTTCCTCAGAAGCCAGGGACAGGACATGGCAAGGGAGCAGTTGAAGAATCAGAGGTTCCCAGTGCTTTATGCTCTAAAGTAGGAGGGAGTTTCAAGTGTGCCATTGAATTCAGCAATGAGCCATTCATTTGTAACGTTTTGTACTGTGTAGAGGCAGAAGACAGATTATGCCGGTTTAGAGCATGAAATGGAGTTTGGGAAACAAGGGATGGCAAACAGAGTGTAGAAGTCTTAATGTTCTCTGATAAACAGTACTGATAGAAGAATAGAGCCCTTTTTAAGGACTTACAGAAAGGGAAATTCTATTATTTTATTTGCCTGTGATGGTGTTTCAACCCAGTAGTTCTCAACCGACTACCCATTAGAAACATCTTGAAAATGTTTTCAAACTTAGGACCCTGTCAAGGTCAGTTAAATCTGTATCTGTGAGGTTTGAGCATCTTCATGGTTATTATCTTGTTTCTGTTGTTTTGTCTTTTTGTCTTTTTATTTATTTGTTTAAGGCATAGTCTCACTCTGCAGCCCAGACTGGAGTGCAGTGGTGTGATCATAACTCACTGCAGCCTTGACCTCCCAGGCTCAATCCTCTTGCCTCAGCCTCCTGAGTAGCTGGGCCTATAGGCACACACCACCACATCTGGCTAATTTTTGTGTTTTTTTGCCGAGACAGAGTCTCCCCGTGTTGCTCAGTCTGGTCTCTAACTCCTGGGCTCAAGCAACCTGCCCACCTTGGCTTCCTAAAGTGCCGGGATTACAGGCATGAGTCCACCAGGCCTGGCCTTGTCTTTTTCTTAATAGTTAAGAACTGGCGGGGTGTGGTGGTTCACGCCTGTAATCCCAGCGTTTGGGGAGGCTAAGGCGGGTGGATCACAACGTCAGGAGATCGAGACTATCCTGGCTAACATGGTGAAACCCCGTCTTTACTAAAAATACAAAAAAAAAAAAAAAAATTAGCCGGGCATGGTGGCGGGCGCCTGTAGTCCCAACTACTCGGGAGGCTGAGGCGGGAGAATGGCGTGAACCCGGGAGGCGGAGGTTGCACTGAGCCGAGATAGCGCCACTGTACTCCAGCCTGGGCGACAGAGCGAGACTCCGTCTCAAAGAAAAAAAAAAAAAAGAACCAATGTTCCAATCGGAAAACTTCCTTATCACTCTTGTGTGTTCTGTGTAAGAACCCATTCTTTTACTTGTATATTATCATTAAATTTCTCACCCTCCTGTTGTGCTAGTGTTCTTAACTTCCTCACAGACCATAATTTCAGGTCTTAAAAATGTATAACTTTCTTCTGATCTCTAGCCAAGTTCTCTGTGTTTATCTTTTTTGAGTGACGTACCCTTCAAGCAGTTACTCAGATCTGACAAGTTCTGAGTAAAATAACAAATTCCTAATGGCTCTTACATGTGGAAAGAGTGTTCATTATGTAATCATATTTGTTTTGTTTAAGTATATTTTGTACTGTTTTTTAAACCAGAAATGTTTGAACTCTGTTTTTTTTGTTGTTTTTTTGTTTTTTTGTTTTTTCGAGACAGTCTCACTCTGTCGCCCAGGCTGGAGTGCAGTGGCACCATCTCGGCTCACTGCAAGCTCCGTCTCCTGGGTTCACACCATTCTCCCGCCTCAGCGTCCCAAGCAGCTGGGACTGCAGGCGCCCGCCACCACTCCTGGCTAATTTTTTGTATTTTTAGTAGAGACGGAGTTTCACCATGTTAGCCAGGATGGTCTCGATCTCCTGACCTTGTGATCCGCCCGCCTTGGCCTCCCAAAGTGCTGGGATTATAGACGTGAGCCACCGTGCCCGGCCGAACTCTGTTTTATTTTCCCAAGTAGCTAATTTCATAATCTGACCTTCCTTTTCTTAAAATGGCGTTTGTGTATGACATAGACCTTAAACCGGTTGTCTATGCTAGAGCATTTTATATGAGGAGTAACCCTGTAAAAACAGTTGAAACTATCAAAAGAGGAAGTTTCACTTGTGTATTTTCCCCATGCAGTACTTTCTCTTGATTAAATTCTTGATGAGTTATCAGTGCTTCAAGTTTGAGCCCTGCATTCACACCCTTGAAATAAATCAGAATATAGAGAAGCTTGATCTTGATGCCTGCCAATTCTGACGCCAACTTATGAGAAGATTTATTCAGTCGTTTAGCTACCGTAGTGAATTAACATTTACATTTGCAAATTAAAATAATCTTTTAAAAATTAGGCTGTTTCGTTAGCATTAATTTAATGGCTACATTAGTCTTACAGATTTATAGTCACTTATAGGTAGCTTAGGACAAATATCAGACTTCTCTGTAAAGAGATGAAACTTTTTAGCTTTTGAAATTATAGTCCGTAATATGGGAAGTAGGGACACATATAAGACCTGCTCAAGAAAGCAAATACCTTACAATTTAAATGAAGTGAACAGCATAAACTTGTATCACAGTTTAATATCCAAATCCATTATGCTTCTAATTTTCCTGCTTTTTTGCAGGCACCTAATGAAGTAAAATTTAGTGTAATATCTATTTCATAACATATAGTAGATTTGGTCAATCTTTTCCTGTTTCCTTCACCACCTTCCCTGTTCCCACTCCCCTCAGCACCACCAAAAAAGAATGCCATGATCAGCAGCTATTTGCTTTGATTTGATGGTTTTGTTATTGTTGGAGTTTTGTGGTTTTTTTTTTTTTTAATTCATTGCTAAATTTAGTGCTTTTTTCAGTACTCATTTCACTTAACAGATACATCAAAGTTGTATTCTTTATTTTTACCACCTGCTTTTAAACTTGAAGGAATATGATTTGTTTTTGTGTTGCAAAGCTTGAGGACTGCAGTGAGTAGCTAGAAATCCTTTCCATTTGTGAACGTTTCTTCGTCCATAGAAGATGAAGAAAGGAGATATAATAGTAACAATAAAAACAGCTACATTTGAATGCTTATCGTGTGCAAGTACTGTGCCAAGCACTTTATATGAAATTTAATTTTCACAACACTGTGATGGGTTCTGTTTATCTGCATTATTTTACAGAGGAGGATATTGAGGCACAAAGGTGTTAACTTACCCACAGTCATATGACTAATAAGTGGTAGAGTCTAGATTTAACCCAGGCATTCTGCTGAGCTCTTCAACTTGAGAGGGAGACAGAAAGAGAATACAGAGAGTGTGTGTGTGCCTGTGTGTGTGTGTGTGTCGTGTGGGTGTGTGAGTAAACATTGCTTTTTAATAACCTCAAACTTACAGTTAAACTCCGCAGACATTTTACTGAATATGTATGGTGCATTGGGAACTGTGCCTAGGCTGGGGTACAGAAATAAGGTTAGTATTGAGGATCAGATTTCTGAGTTCCTTTGATTTTTAAATTTCACCCATGATGGTTTTAATTACCTTTTGTACTAGGATTTCCAAATTTTCATTTCCAGTCTTAACCTAGACCTGTCCTGAGCAATGGACTTTTAGCTGATTAACTGCTCCGTATCTCCTCTTGGATGTCTCACAAGTTCCTTCAGTTCAAAATGTCCAAAACAGAATTGTTAACTCCTCCTACTTTTCTCATCTGCCCTGCAAGCCTGCCCTTTCTCCAGTGTTTACTATCTTAGTAAATAGGCCACAAACCTGCAGTCATTCTCCATCTCCCTTTTTTCCATCTCCCTATCAATCACAAAATTCTGTTCACTCTATCTCCTAAAACTGTCTCTCTTCTCTCTGCTACTTTGCATTTTCAAACAGTACTACCACTGTGTTCCTGTTGTCATCTTGCCTGGACTGCTGTGCTAGACCCCCTTACCCATTCTTCTCTTTCAGTCCATCCTCCCATTGCAGAGTGGTAGTGATAGATTTTTATAATGCAAATATGTGATGTCAGTCTTGCTTCTCTTTTAGCTAACCATTACTTTTGAGATAAACATGAAAATTCTGAACATGGCATAGAAGACATGATTTGACCCCTCCCTGCATCTCTACCTAGTCTTATGCCACTTTCCTTTTCACTTTTCCCACCGTAGCCATGCTGATTCTTTCTTCAGGCCTGAGCAGTTCATACTCTTAACTCAGCTGAGAACATCTGCTGTTTCCTGAACCAACTCTGTTCACTACCAGGTCCCTATCCCCTAGTATGGGTCTTAATGCTTAGATTTCCAGTTCATTGTTATAGAATTGATTGAATGAAGGTGATGCTGAGCTGTAGAACAAGTGGGAGTGGATCACATGTAGAAGTGGGCATAAATCATTTTCAGCAGAATGAATTAGATTAAGCGGGCAAAAGGTGAATATTCTTTACATATTAGAGCTTCCATAAATCAACAAGAAATCTTAGAAGGAAAATGAACGGAAGATAGGAGGCAGCTAACAAAGAAATACAAATGGTTAGTAACATAGTCATGCATCACTTAATGACAAGGATGTGCTCTGAGAAGTGAGTTTTTTGTCATCACATGAACATCATAGAGTGTGCTTATATAAACCCAGATGGTAGAATCTACACACCTAGGCTATATGGTATAGCCTATTGCTTGTAGGCAGTGAACCTATACAGCATGTTTCTTTACTGAGTACTGTAGGCAGTTGTAACATAATGGTAAGTATTGGGGTATCTAAACATAGAAAAGGTGTAGTAGAATACAGTATTTTAATACTATGGACCACAGTTGTATATGGGTCTGTTATTGACCAAAACATTGTTAGGCAGCACATGACTGACTGTATTTGAAAAATTCACCCTCATTAGTATTCAGGGAAAATCAGTTAATTCAGTATTGCCGCTTTTCATATCTCAGGTTGTCCAAGATTTTTATAAAATCCTTTGGTGACTAGGTAAGACAGCGTGTGCATATGATCCCAATCATGTTTCATATGCACAGATAAATATATGGATTTAGAGCTTAGAACCATGTGCTTATATGAGCATAGGAAAAAAGCAGTTATCACTGTTAGGATTATGGATGACTATTTTCTTTTTCTTTTTCTTTTCTTTTTTTTTTTGTTTTTTTTGTTTTTTTTGAGACAGAGTCTCGCTTTGTCACCAGGCTGGAGTGTAGTGACGCAGTCTCAGCTCACTGCAGCCTCCGTCTCCCAGGTTCAAGTGATTCTCCTGCCTCAGCCTCCCGAGTAGCTGGGATTACAGGCGCTTGCCACCACGCCCAGCTAATTTTTGTATTTTTAGTAGAGACGGGGTTTCACTGTGTTAGCCAGGATGGTCTCGATCTCTTGACCTCATGATCCACCTGGCCAGGTGACTATTTGAGTATTTCTTATGCAATCAGAAAATGACATGCTGTCTTCCTTAAATCTTGTATATTTAGACAATTTATCTGAAATATTAAGAAGTCTTATCCAAAATAAAACTTGCTTTTGTATAACAAGGAATCAAATGCCAAATTTCTCATCTTTGAGTTTAAATTTCCAAATGTAAGGTTGTAGTCAGTAAAATACACTTTTTTCCTTTATCTACAATAGTATATTAGTTAATACTATTGTTAGCATTGACTAATACATTACTTTAATAGAGCATATCAAAATTTGTGAGTTGTTTTCCTTCAAAACAATCATGAGAGGTAAATGGTATTGTGTTTTACAAATGAGAACACGAGCAGTTCAGAACTAGTCCACTGTCGTGTAGCTTCCATTACAATTCATGTCTACTGTCTTAGCATCCAAGTGTTTTTGTTTTGTTTTGTTTTGTTTCTTTTGAGGCAGAGTCTCACTCTGTCGCCCGGGCTGGAGTGCAGTGGCACAATCTGCTCACTGCAGCCTCCACCTCTTGGGTTCAAGCAATTCTCTTCCCTCAGCCTCCCCAGTAGCTATTACAGGCGCCCACCACCATGCCTGGCTAATGTTTGTATTTTTAGTAAAGACGAGGTTTCACCAGGTTGGTCTCGAACTCCTGACCTCAAATGACCCACCCACTTTGACCTCCCAGAATGCTGAGATTACAGCCGTGAGCCACTGTGCCCAGCCAGCATCCAAGTTTTCTTACTTTATAGATATATTTTGGTATTCATCGAAACAGTGAAAATATTAACTAGGCTACTGTTTAAACATTATTAAGATGAGATAGGTTTTCAATATAAGAGATATCTTCTTATGTTGCAAAATATTTCATTTTTTCGACCAGAACTTTTTCATGAGAGCGTAAACCATTGAACTTATCTTTTCTTAAGCAGTCATTCAGAAAATCAGTATCATTATTTAAATCTTTCCCCATCATCTTTTAAACACCATTACAAATAATGTCATTGACTAAAGCATAAAAGACACCCCCCTCCTTTTTTTTTTTTTTAGTAAATAGATGCTGGCAACCTCAGAGTTGTTGACTAATTTCCATTAAAAAAACAGTACCTTGTAGCTTTCTTAATGTAGATTTTTTTTAACCATAATTCACTTTGATACAAAATGATTCACATGAATGCTACCTGCTTAACAGTCTTCAGACTGAGTATCTTGATGAGTCTCATAGGTAGTAGGTAGACATATGTAATGAAGATACTTCAACTTTCTGTTTAACTTAATGTGATGATGGTTTTTGTACATCAAATACTTTTGCTTTCACTTAAGCATTTGTTAAGTGTTTTACGGGTGGTATAGTATACAGTCTTTTTCTTTGGAAGATACAAGGTTTTTTTATAGCCAGGCAAACTGTTCGTAAAATTTTCTTCATGTGGCTAGACTACAAAAATGCCAACCCTGTGGACTGACTCGTAAAGTATAAGCTCTTGGGCCAGACACAAAAATGTCCTCATGATAGAATGTCATCCTGCCCAACAAGTTCAAGGTTTTCAACTGTTAGACCTTAGTGCATCTAACTCTCTCCCATTACTGCCCCTTTGAACACAAATGCATGCTGAAGGGAAAGTGGGGAGTTCAGAATTGATGATAATTTATCTAAACTAACAGAATACTTCTAGAATTAAAATGGAAATTTACTGTATAATTCCTACGTTTGTCTAGAATGTATCTTCATCTAATATGTTAGACTCCTGGGATTTTAGAATTAGATGGGAATCTTAAAAACCATCAGTCTAGTCTCATCTTTCATCTAATGGAAGACTTGTTTTGTGCCACTCCTAACTGTTGGTTAATTATCTAGCCCTACCTTCCCTTTTTGGACACGTATCTTCTGGAGAGCCCACCACTTTGCAGTGTAAGTGTGTGGTTTTTTTGTGTGGCTTCATAGAGATTTTTCTTGTGACCTCAAATGACTCTGTCAATTTTCTTTTTTCTTCAGTTATTTGAGAACAACTACTCTTTTTCTATTCTTATGCTAAATGTCCTAAGATTTTCTTCACACAGCTCACTGTTTTTGTATCTCACACCATCGTACTTTCCTTTGGATATTTGGAAATAATATCTTTAATAATTTGATAAATTCTGGATATTGCAGATATTTTAATAGCAAAGGCTATTACTTTCTTTGGTCTGGACACTCTTATCTAACGTAGGTTTATGTGAGTATGTGTGTGTTTAAGTAGTACAGTACATTTTGAACCCCATGTTGTCTTAACCTTTTATTAAATAAAGTCCTAATCTTAAACAGCTGTTAGAAATTATTATGGAAACTTGTAGGCAGAAGTGTGGAGAGACTAGTGTAATAAACACTCATATATCTGTCACCAAGGTTTTATTATTATTATTATTATTATTTTGGTTTTTTTTTTAAGACAGCGTCTCACTCTGTCACCCAGGCTGGAATGCCATGGCGCCATCATAGCTCATTGTAGCCTCAACCTCCCAGATTCAATCCACCTCAGTCTCCCAAGTAGCTGGAACCACAGGCGTGCACCACCATACCTGGCTAATTTTAAAATTTGTTGTAGAAATTGAGTCTCTCTGTGTCACCCAGGCTGGTTTTTTATTTTTTAATTGACACATGATTGTACATATTGTACATATTTATGAGGTACAAATTTGTTGTATAGTGATCAGATCAGGGTAGGGCATCTATCACCTCATGCATTTATCATTTCTTTGTGGCAAGAACAGTCAAAAGCCTGTCTTCCAGATATTTTATGATATACAAGACTTACTGTTCACTATAGTCACCCTACTGTGCAATAGAACACCATATCTTATTCCTCCTATCCAACTGTAAATTTATATCCATTGACCAACCTCCCTTTATTCTCATCCTCTTCTCCTCAGTCTCTCTTAATCACTCTTCTACTTTTTGCCTCTATGATAACACCTCCTTTTTTTTTTTTTTTTTTTTTTTAAGATTCCACATATGAGTGAGATCATGAGGAATTTGTCTTTCTGTGTCTGGCTTGATTTAACATCATGTCCTCCAGGTTCACTAATGTCACAAATGACAAGATTTCATTATTTCTTACAGCTGATTATTCACATTTTTACCCATTCTTCCATTGTTGGACACTTAGATTGATTCCGTATCTTGGCTATTATAAGTAGTGCTGCAGTAAATAGCAAAGTGCAGAAATCTCTTCAACATCCTGATTTCATTTTCTTTGGATATGTATTCAGTAGTGGGATTGCTGGATCATGTGGTAGTTCTATTTTTAATTTTCTGAGGAACCTCTATACTGTTTTCTATAGTGGCTGTATGAGTTTACTATCCTACCAACCGTGTGTAAAGTACTCCCTTTTCTTCACATCCTCATCAATACATAGGTGTTTTTGTTGTTGTTGTTGTTGTTTTGTAATAGCCATTCTACCTGGAGTGAGGTGGTATCTCATTGTGGTTTTGATTTGCGGTTTCCTTATGATAAGTGATGTTGAACATTTTTTCATATACCTGTTGGCCATTGGTGTATCTTCGTTTGAGAAATGTCTGTTAAGGTGTTTTGCTTATTTTTTAATCAGATTATTTGTTTCTTTTGCTGAGTTGGTTGAATTTCTTACATATATTCTGGATATAATCTCTTATCAGATATATAATTTGCACATACTTTCTCCTGTTCTGTGGGTTGGCTTTTCACCCTGTTAATAGTTTCCTATGCTGTGCAAAAGCTGTTTAGTTTGATGTAATCTCTGTCATCTTGATCTAATAATCATTAAGAGGTGAAGCAGTAATACAGCATTTTTTGGTCCTAAAATACTTGATAACTACTATCCAAGTCTGTGCTGTATCTTAGAATAGATTATCCAAATTTGTTTGATGGCAAGATTCCAGACATCAAGAGTCTTCTGAAATTGTATCTCAATGTATTTGTTACTGAGTTCAAACAGTGAAAGATTTTAAAGTTAAATTGCAGATATGACATTCCCCCAAGTATTTGAGTGTACATCTCTAAAAAAAAGTCTGTCTACATAACCACTCTGTTTTCTCTTCTAAAAAATTAACAGTAATTTCATAATTTCATGTCACTCAAATCTATTCAGATCCACTCAAATCACTCAAATTTCTCTCAAATATCTTTTATACTGATTTGTTAAAACCAGGATCCAATCAAGGACCATGCTATACAGACATTTTGTCATTTTAATTAAAAATGTACGTCTTACATTTATCAGTGATAAACTTTATTTTCTTGGTAGTACCTCTTTGGGCTTGTCCGGTAATCAGCAAACTTTTTCTTAAAGGGCCAGAGAGTAAATATTTTAGGCTTGTGGTTCATTTGGTTCTTGTCACAACTACTCAGTTGTGCCGCGTAGTCATTATGGAAACACATGGGCATGGCTGTGTTCCAATAAAACTTTTGCAAAACAGGGAAAACAGGCACTAGCCCATTGGCTGTAGTGTGCTGACCCTTGCCTAACCCATTATGATCTTGGTGTTTCCCCCCACCCCCCGTAACTGTTCTCAAGTTTTGCATCAGTTCATTAAATAATACAATTAATATTCAACTATTGGTGAATCCATCTGTCAGTAATAGCCACCATTTAATGAACACATACTGTATGCTATATAGTTGACATAGATAATAATATTTAATCCTTAAAAGCACCCTGGGAGGTACAGGTGATATTTTCACCAATTTATAGATGAGAAAATGAAGATTTAGAGAGCAGTTAAGTAAGTGGCCCAGTGTCACATAACTAAACGGGAACACTAGGTCAGAGCCCCCTTTTATAAGGCTTACTTTATACTATCAAACAGATACAAAAGAACATTGTTCTAAAAGGCAAATGTTAGCTTTTCTTCATCTTGATCCTAGACATGTGTTGAGAGACTGTCAAGTAATGTGTTGGGATTGGGACACAAAATGTCTATTTCCTAATCTGCTATTTTGGGAGCTTTATAAAGGATATGAGGTTACTTTGTATGGTGTGTCTTTCTTTTAGAAAAGAGCTATCTCTAGGAGACCATGTGGGTTCATATTGTGTTTGCAAATTGGTCTATTATCAGTCCTTCCCTGCTTCTGCCATTTCTCAGATCATAGATGGTAATTTTGTGGTTAGAACCTTGAGGCGCATTCCTCTGTATCCTCAGCTTCAACTTGAGTCCACTTTAAGTAGCTAGATTCTTCTTTTCTATATTCTCAGGTTTATTTATTCTCTTGTCTTCCAATTAGATTTTAGATTTATTTTTGCTTCGTGTTTATGACAGGGTTTATTGTGGCCTTTCAGTTTAAGTATCTTTCCTGGTGTGGAAAATTTTAAATGTAGTAGTCTTTGATGCAATTTGTTGTAAAAGCCAGAAGGTGGCGATGTCTTCCAGTTAAGGTTTCAATTCCTTATAGTTGCTGGAGTAATGTTTTTGAATACCACTAGAAAGAGGACCAAAAATACAGATGATGTGTTCTTGTACACAGAATCATTGAGTGGGGAAGAATGTGCTTTAAATTCTATGATGCATTTTAATAGAAGGCTAGAAATGTGCCACTTCCTGAAGGGAAGACAGCTACAGTTTTGAAGTTTGCCTTTTTTCTAAGAAAATATTTGATAAATCACACTAAGCCATTTCCTTGAGAAACAGGACAAAACACCTGATCAAGCTATGTCTTAATATTAGGACTTGGGCAGGGAGCAAATAATTGGTATTTGTATTTAAATCAAAATGGGAACAACTGTTTTTTTATATTAAACTATATATAATATTTATTTGTTTTTTTTATTTTAAAAGATCCAGACCTTACCCAAAAAAAAAAAAAAAAAAGTCACCCTGCTGTGCCAATTCTCTGAATAGAACAGTTGTTAACATTTTGGCAGATATAACTATGTAAGTGCATATGTAGATTCATAAGCCAGAATGAACTCATAATTAGACATATAATTTTTTCTACTCTCACAAACATTATGGACCTCTGTCTACATCTCTACATCTATCTAGTTTTATAATTTATAAATTCCATTTAGTAGTCTATTATATAAGACTTTATTTAACTAGTTCCTTTTCATTGGATGTGCAGGTTGTTTCAGTCATAAATGAAATTGCAGTATGTCATCTTATTATACTTTGGTCAATTCAGTTATTTCTTTTTTCTTTTTTGAGATGGAGTCTCGCTCTGTCACCCAGGTTGGAGTGCAGTGGCGTGATCTCAGCTCACTGCAACCTCCGCCTCCTGGGTTCAAGCAATTCTCCTTCCTCAGCCTCCTGAGTAGCTGGGATTACAGGCATGCACCACCACGCCCGACTGATTTTTGTATTTTTAGACAGGGTGTCACCATGTTGGTCAGGCTGGTCTCAAACTCCTGACCTTGTGATCCGCCCACCTCGGCCTCCCAAAGGGCCGGGATTACAGGCGTGAGCCACCGTGCCCAGCCAAGTTCAGTTATTTCTTATCGTTACTTGTTGACTGTAGTTCCACATATATTCACATTTTAAGTTATCTGAATACACACGGCCAGAGTATCTCCTATAGAAAGTCTTTGTACCAGACTATAAGAGAACGCTGATTTACTCACACTTTCAACACCATTTGATATTTGCCAATATAAGTAAGTGGTGTCTTATTCTTTTAAGTTAGCATTTCTTCAATTACTAGTAAATGTAGAGAACTGCTGAATAAATTATTCGTCTAAGAAAAAATGAATTTTAATATCATTAGAATTAAGGGATAATGAAAACACATATCCAGCTTCAGTCACACCTAAGGCACTGGGTTATAATTGTCTTAAATGTTTATACAAGAAAAGACAGTTAAAAACTGAAGTGTTCAGTATTCAAGTTAAATACTTTAATGTAAGAAATTAGAAAAAGAATATATTAAATCTGTAGAAGGAAGGAAACAATGGACATGGGCAAAAAATTCAATAGAGAGGATCAGCTACTGATAGTTTGTTCTGGGAAGAAACCAAAGTGGAAAAGTAAGATTGACAAGAGCAATAAAAAACAGGAGTTAATGATACTGCAATGAAAAAAGGGTAAGTGGCTACAACAGAGACTTTAAAAGATTATTAAGACAACCATGAAGAATTGTATGCCCAGTAAATTTTAAAAATATAGAAGAAATGGAAAATTTAATTTAGCAAAATAGACTTGAAGAAAGCAGACATTAATTATTTTAACACTGTTAAAAATTTAAATTCAATCTAATTTAAAAATTAGAAATTGTCTTTAAAAATTTTTCAAACAACAAACAGTTCCAGTTAACTTTCAGGTAACATCTGCTAACCTGTCTTCCAGAGAATTGAAAAAGAAAGAAAAAAGAAACCACCTTAAATTGTGTAATGAGTCTAGTATAGTAACCTTGATGCTCAAACCAGATAAGGACAATACAAGAAAGGAAGAGTATAAGCTAATTCTACCCAATAACTAAAGGAAGTATTAGCAAACCAGATTCATCAATAATCTTTTAAAAACCAAGAATTAGTTGGATTTAGGGATATAACACTGTGTATGTATAATAAGTTTAAGAGAAACATGAGAATGATAAGACTGCAATTGAAAGTAGAGGCTTTCTCTGGAGGGAAAGGTGAGGAGGATGTGATTTGGAAGAACTGCATGGGGAGGCATCAGTTGTATTGTAATGTTTACTTTTTAAGCGGAATGATGGGTACATAGATGTTCATTGTGTTCTTTTTGCCTTTTTGTGTATCTTAAATATATGGTAGTGCCATGGTTATCAGGCTTAATAGCCTTGTGAGTTTAAATGTCGCTTTCAAATGCTGTATTTCTGGTGGAGTTGCTTAAACACATTCCCCTTGGAATCTATACAACCAGTTAAAAAAAATCATTTGTAAACCACCATGAAATATAATGAAGTATACTGTATATGCATTTTCATGAATGTTGTGTCAAAGGGCTTATAGGAAAAAAAAGATCGTTAACTCTTTTGCATTCAGTGAAAATAGGTGGCTTTGGAAATAGTTTCAGCCTTGCTAACAGTTTTTTTTTTTTTCATGCTTAGAATTAAAAGAAATAATTTGGAATTGTAGGTAGATGAGAAATTTAATATAGTTAGGAGTTTGAAATGTTGGATTTCATAGCATTCATATGTCAAATAATTGAACATTTACAATGTGTTAGATACGATGTTGAGCCATGGGAATATATAGACCGATAATCTTTCACCTCAAAAAGCTTAGAATTTAGTAGGGGAAATAGATGATTCTGATGTTTAAGTGTAGGTACCCATCATAGTCATAAACAATTTGGAATATTCCCTTCTGGGAATTAGTTTCCATCTTTCCTTTAGCTGTTTTGTTTTTCTGGTTTTAATTTAAACAAAGTGGTGTGTGTGTTTTCAAGAATAACCTAAGCCTCTGAACTACTAATATTTTAGTCAGATAGATCTGTTTAACTCATCGATAAATTATGTCACTACACTTAAAAAAATACAAGGGACCTATTAGGCAGTCAGATGCTTTGTAGAAATTGAGATTTGTCAGCCTGGTGTGGTGACTCACTCCTGTAATCCCAGCACTTTGGGAGACCGAGGTGGGTAGCTTACGAGGTCAAGAGTTCAAGAGCAACCTGGTCAAGATGGTGAAACCCTGTCTCTACTAAAAGTACAAAAATTAGCTGGGCATGGTGGAGGGCGCCTGAGGCTGAGGCAGAGAATTGCTTGAACCCAGGAGGCGGAGGTTGCAGTGAACCAAAATTGTGTCACAGCACTCCAGCCTGGGCGACAGAGCGAGACTTGGTCTCAAAAAAAAAAAAAAAAAAAGAGAAATTGAGATTTGTCTGTTTCATTGGGCTTCATTCTAATTATCCATTGAAAAGGGATATAATATGTTTAGCTTTAAAAACTAAATCTTTGTTAAAATCCAGTTCTGTTCTCTTGTTCTGCAAGACAGATGAACTGATTGCAAGTGGGCCTTTTTTCATGCTTCGAAAAATGTGGTGTCTCATGTGGGTTGCCTCTTTTAAAAAAGTGTTGACTTTTTATATTGCATCTTTAATTGAAAACTTCTTATTAAAGCAATCTTTTCTGAGCCTGCTTGTCAGGTTACTCATAAAATATGAATACTTAGTAACTTATGATGAACTATTCCCATGACCTTATTTTTAAAATTCAAGTTGCTGAAATGCTGAAAAATTATCAATTTTGAATTAATTTCAAGGCTGCTTTTTTGCATTCACAGATTTGCTTTACCCTTTTTTTCTTGACTTAGTTTTACTTATATCGTCCTTAGTGTTGTCCCCTCAGGTGGAACTCAAAATAGTAAATTCAGAGTAGAGTAGAACTCAAAGTAGTAAATCTCAGTCCATTTGTTTTCTCCCGTTTATATAAAAACAAGTAAAATAGTAAATTTGATAGTTGATTCGCATGAGGTTTCTTCTTAAGTAGTTGCTTTGTGGTAGCTTATCCTTAAGGGATGTGCAACAGTTAGGATTAGGTTTGGCTGTGTATCACAGAAATCCAGCATGAGGGAAACTGATTTTTCTCTCATCCTCATGAGGTCTAGAATTAAGAAGAACAGGGAGAATAAGGAGATTCACAGCGTCAGGGGCCCAGGCTGCTTCTATCTTGTTGTTCTACCATTGTCATCGTCATTGCCTCGTGGTCTAAAATTGGCTACTTGAACTCTAGCTCTCACATCCAACCTCTAGACAGCAAGAATGAAAAAGGGCAGAAAGGCAAAGGAGCCCTTGCTGGCTTAGTTGGTTGCTCTAAGTAGACTTCCCAGAAGGTACATAACAATTTTATTTTATGTCTCATTGACCAGAATATATTCAGGTGGCCAGTTGGCTATACCAGTTGTTGCCAGGGAGCTTGACGTCTATAGTATTTTATTTCTGCCACATTGTACCCAGCTAAACATCTGAGCTGTGGTCATTATGAAGGCAGGGTGGAATGGATGTTGGGCTAAGCAGCCAGGAGCCTAGCAGAAAACCTGCTGCTGTCCAGATGGCTTAGTAACTGGGCTCTAATGTAATCATGGGAAGTAGTGCTAAGAAATCCTCTGATCTGCCCGTTGATTTGAACTTATTTCATCAATACTTACTGTCATTTACTGTTATAATATCCTAGATATATATACTAAGTACTTTTCATACATTACATAATTTTCACAGCACTGCTCTGTGGTAGGCATGCTCTATTCCATGTTACATATGAGAACACTGAGACACAGGTTACGTAACTTGCCCAAGTTCTGATAGCTAGTAAGTGGTGAGTCAGACATTGTGCATGCTTAAGACCAATGGTAATAAACTGGCCCTGTGCCTCTGCTTTTTAATCTGTCTGCCTATATATCTATCCATCAGTTCCTGTTGTCACCCCTGCGTCACTCCTCATACATAAAAATTATTTGAGGTAGCTCAAACATGTACAAAGAACAGAAAAACAAAAAGATACACAGATTGAAGGGAATATGGGAATATAAGAGTGAAAAAATATAATGAAGTTGAGGTACAATTGATACACAGAATTGAATGCCATATGGTCCCATAGAGGTGTCAGAAGTCTTGGTCTGGTTTGCCACTGTGTTCTCTCAGAAACTGAAAGGCAGAGAAACAAGACCTTCTTTATTTAGACTCTTGGCCCCTTCACTGTTTTAGTTATATATTACGAATCCTTATTATAAAGAATACTAGTTTTTTACATTGTGGCTGCAAGGAACTTTAAAGACAACTATAGTATGTTTTTACTATTTTCTGATCTTTTTGTGAGTTAAGCCAAATTGCCATTGTTTATTTTTTGACGTGTGAAAACACAAAAAGAGAATTTTTTTATCTGGGTCGTGGGTCACATACTTAGTAAAAACTGGGGCTTGTTTGTTTGTGTAAATCATAAGAGTCTGGGCAAATATATGTTGGGAGATTCTGATCTTGATAAAAATGGTATTATGCAAATTATTTGATAGAGCTCCTCCTGTAACACCCAAGTTTGCAAACTCCTTGAGGACAAAAGACTTTGCCTTAATCATTTTTTTGCCTCCATTATCTTCAGTCTATAGGTGTTCAGAAAGAAAATAATGAATGAATGGTTAGTAATGAGAAAATTCTGTTAGTAAATGTTATTCATATTTTTGCTGCTTTAAACTTAAGTCAGTTACTCTGCTTGAAATAGAAGTATGCCATATTTTTTTATAGTGCCAGCAAGTTGCATGAGATGGGTTATATGCCACTAAGGGTTAGACATTGGGACCAGAATCCAGCCCTTGAATGTGGTGCGTTTGGGGAGTTGTCATTACTGTGGTCCACCTGGAACGTAGTGTTTGTAGAGGGGAATAGCAGGAGATGAGTCTGGCAAACTCCTGGCAAGTAAAAGTTACTTTTTAATTTAAGGAATGAAAGACCTAGATTTTGAAGTATATTAGATGTCATGTTAGCTTTTTAAAAAATGACATTTTTAGTGGGGAGAAGACAGGACATGATTTGGTTGGTTGGTTGGTTTGTTAATGTTTGTTTGTTTTGACCAAGTCTCATTCTGTCGCCCAGGCCGGAATGCAGTGGTGCGATCTCGGCTCACTGCAACCTCCGCCTCCCGGTTTCAAGTGATTTTCCTGCCTCAGCCTCTCTAGTTGCTGGTATTACAGATATGCACCACCGTGCCCAGCTAATTTTTGTGTTTTTAGTAGAGACCAGGTTTCACTATTTTGGCCAGTCTAGTCTCGAACTCCTGACCTCAGATGATCTAACCACCTTGGCCTCCCAAAGTGCTGGGATCACAGACGGGGGCTACTGTGCCCAGCCAGGGACATGATTTGATTCTAGTAACATTTGAAAAATAAATAATATAGATTCATTTTTTACATTTCAATTTCCAGATTGTTTGTGGAAAGTGAATTAACAGAACATTTAAGCTTAATGACTTTATTTTGTTTTATTTCTCAGGATGTGATCTTCGTGGTGGAAAGCTAAATTTTAAAACCACCCCAATGGATGCAGACAGTGATGTTGCATTGGACATTCTAATTACAAATGTAGTCTGTGTTTTTAGAACAAGATGCCATTTAAACTTAAGGAAGATTGCTTTGGAAGGAGCAAATGTAATTTATAAACGTGATGTTGGAGTAAGTATTTGAGTTTTTGTATTTGTACTACATAGCCTAATTTTATAGTTCTATGAGTCATACTAAAATGTATTCATTCTACAGATAATTTATGAGCACCTTACCATGTGCTGGTTGTCCTGGATATAGAAGTGAGCCCTGTAAAAGCAGTCCCTCCTCTCATGGAGGTGCAAGCTTTTGTACATAGAGTGCCGGTACCTGAATCAGCAAGAACTCATTGGTTACAGAGACATTTTATTGTTCTCTCAATTTATTTTAACTGAAGAAAGGGACCTTTATATTCTCACATGTACCTATTAAAATGTAATTATATTTGAATGATGCCTTTATATATAATTTTTATAGTATTTTAATTATCATATTCTTCTTTAACAAAGGTAGATGGTTTTCTTTCATAACAAACTGCTGAAAATTATATAATTTATATCTTGACGTGGACATCTTGAATTTTAGTTTTTGATAAACCTGTAATATTTTAAAGCCTGAATATTAATAAGTAATAATAAAACCTTAGTGTTTTGAGATTAACATTATAAAAGACATTGGACATCATTATAAACCAAAGATTGATGAGATGGATATGTATTTTACACATTTATTATGAAAATTAAGAATGTATCTCAAGGCTCTGTTTAGCTTTAAAAATTAGGTGCCAGGATACCTATGTAAATTGTCATTAATTCTTTTTTGGGTGTGTGTGAGATGGAGTCTCGCTCTTTCACCAGGCTGGAGTGCAGTGTAGTGGCACGATCATGGCTCACTGCAACTTCTGCCTCCTGGGTTCAAGCAGTTCTCCTGCCTTAGCCTCCCGAGTAGCTGGGACTACAGGTGCACACCACCATGCCCGGCTAATTTTTGTATTTTCAGTAGAGATGGGGTTTCACCATGTTGGCCAGGATGGTCTCAATCTCTTGATCTCGTGATCCACCCACCTCAGCCTCCCAAAGTGCTGGGATTATAGGCGTGAGCCACCATGCCTGGCCGTCATTAATTCTTAGTACTAGAAACTAAGTAAAAATGAATTAAATTCAATTAAAATTTTCAGTGACCCACAAAGATTTTCAAGTTTGTCAGCAATCCCATCTTTCCTTTAGAAAAGTAATCAATATGTCTGCTCAAAAGTTTAGAGAGGAATATGCCTAACACTGCTTTGGTACTTCACCATGACATATGGAAAGGAAATAGTTTTTTTAAGGAAGGTTAATTGAAAAATCTGAGATGATAGACAAGCTGGTGGCGGTGAGAGACAATTAAATGTGGAATAAACTCAGTCAAGTGTTTCTCAGTCACTTGTATATGAAATTTTATGATGTATTTTAGTTCAAATTTTATCTTGATCTGGTAAATTTTAAGTCTGCCCAGATTTAATAGCTTTCTAGTTTGATAATATGGCATATGACAGAGAATGAAGAACACAAAATGTAACAAAAATTTTAAGCAGAAACATCTGATTCATTTATATGTTAGTCAGTGAGCATTTATGTCTTTCTTACGTAGAATGGGCATCTAACAAATATTTCCATTAATGAATAGTTGGAATGAAAATTTAAATTTGCATATTTTCTTGGAGCTTAGTCCTTGACCTATTGATACACACTCTGTAGTTATTTCATTCTAACCCATAGCTTTAAATGCCTTCCAAAGCTAATGAATTTCTAATTACATCTCCAGCTCCAACATTTCTCCTTTATTCAAGATGCCCATGTTGAACTAGAGTATGTAATAAGCATCTCAACTCTAGGATGCAATATAAAGTAGTGATGGGTACCATGAAACAGCAGAAAGCAGAGTTAGGAATTAGAAAGCGATGAAGTGATGGGTGTTTCAGGGAAAATGGTTAAGGAGGGCCTCTCTTCAGGAGGTGACATCTGGTAAGAGACCTGAATGAAGTGAGAATATTGAGGGGATACCATTCCAAATGAAAGCAACAGCTACTGCAAAGCTTCTGAGGCATGAACAGATTTCATGTGTGTGAGGAGCCATGCAAGTTCCAGTTATGTGACTGAAGTGGAATGAGAGTTGAATTGTTTATGTACTTAGAGTACATTGATTTCAAGTATATAGAGTGAGAGATTTCTATACACCTTGTATTTTTAATTAATCAAATGTCTTTTTGGATTAATATGTTCTTTGTGTTCAGTATTGTACTTGATTTCAAAATGGGTGATTTGGAGAGCAGTTATTGCAGTCTTGGATAAGCTTGGAGAGTAGTATTTGGACATTAATATGACTAGAACAGAACCATAAGTGAAAAATAATGCGTATGAGGTAATCAGATTTTTTTTTCCCCCAGAAAGTATTAATGAAGCTTAGAAAACCTAGAATTACAGCTACAATTTGGTCCTCAGGAAAAATTATTTGCACTGGAGCAACAAGGTAAATGCTACTTGGGTTTTCTGTTTTTATTTTTTGCTTCTTCCCTCATGGAACGGACAGTTTCCTAGACTTAACAGCAAAATCATATGTGAAGTTTGTTATGTTCCTCAGTATAAAATTTATTTCCTGTATAACTGATAATCTTTTTCTTTCCTTAAAACCATAGTGAAGAAGAAGCTAAATTTGGTGCCAGACGCTTAGCCCGCAGTCTGCAGAAACTAGGTTTTCAGGTAACATTTTCAAACAGTATCTAAACTATAAATATTTAAGGATTTATTTTTATAGAATTAAAAATTGTAATAGACTCAAGAAATCACTGTACATACTATTCTTATGATTGAACTTTTTCTAGGTTTTTTAATACTGCCCTTCAGTGTGAAAATTTGTAGCAAAATTTGGCCATGTGGGTATTTGTAAAGGATCCTGGCTTTTTCCCTAATTCCTTTCCCATAAAGAGACTTGTTTCCTCACAAGTTAATTTCCTTTTCAACTCTAAGTTTTTTTCACCTCTGATGTACACAAACAAAATCGTTTTTGGTTATCTCAAGAATGCCGGGTCAGAGTGGTGAATAGAGAATGGCAGAGGCCCGTTGACATGGACACACCAGCTGGCAGGCTCTCACACATGTAACGTGACTGTCACCGGCGTGTCAGCCTCATCACTATAACTTGATAGAGGTATACCTTTGAATAAAATGATTACATATTATGGACTTGCTAGGTCACTTGCAAATGATGAATAAATGAAAGATAAAGATGGGAATGGTCCCTGAAGATGAGGGCAAGGCTGTTTGGGATTGAGACAAGTTTGTAGAAGTGGGGACAGGAAGTTACGTTTCCCTCTGATGACTCAGTCTCTCTGAAGTAGAGGGTGATAGGAAGAGACTGAATGGCTGGTGGGGAGTGGGGGTTGGTGCTTGAGGGAGGGTGGCAGTAGAGAGAGAGTCTTGAGTTGTACTGTGATTTGAGAGTGCTGCCACTTTGCAGTTTCCTGGCTTTGCGCAACTGCTGTGTGCAAGGCTGAGTTGAAGGATAGTTAGCTTACCCAAAATTGTGGTTTTAGGAGGAATGTTTGAAAAGATGAGATGAAACGGTTGAAGATGTTGGTAGGAGTGACCAAAGTTATTAAGGTTAAGAGCATTATTTTCGGCCTTGGAACTTCTTTTAGTGTAACATTAGAGGTGTTGAGAGAAATCCCAGTTAGTTAAAAATAATTTTATCACTCTATCCCCAGAAAGAAAATAAGCATCTAACTAATATTATCACAGAAATGTCATTTTGCCTTATTCCATATGAGAAAAACATCTGACTTTTGGAGCCCAGTGTACACTCTGTATTTACTGACTTTCTAAGGTGACATGTTTTCCATTTTTACTCTAGCAGGATGACCTGGACTTAAATTTTTTCCCTCACTATTCTCTGTCCTTTCTCAGTAGTTTTAAATATTTCACTTAAAAGTATTAAGAAATTAAACATGTGATTAGAAAGACCCATACTGTTTTAATCATGCAAATACCTCTGGTTTTATTTTTTTAATGAAGTTTTTGGGCTTTTTAAAAAATTGAATAAGCTTTCAATGCTACATAACTTACAGTACTAAACATACACTTAAAATGTTTTTATTTTATCTTGTTTGCTCTTGGTTTTAAGGATTGATGGTTATTAAGGATTGCCATGATGAGCAGATTTTTTTGTTTGTTTCAAAATAAATTTATTGAGTTTTACTTCTCTCCTAAAGGTAATATTTACAGATTTTAAGGTTGTTAATGTTCTGGCAGTGTGTAACATGCCATTTGAAATCCGTTTGCCAGAATTCACAAAGAACAATAGACCTCATGCCAGGTAAGTCTTTGAAGCAATTTATCTGGATACATTACCAAATTTGAAATTATTAGTCAGGGTGTAAATATTTATATTAATTGTGGCTTCTTTTGTATAGTTATGAACCTGAGCTTCATCCTGCTGTGTGCTATCGGATAAAATCTCTAAGAGCTACGTTACAGATTTTTTCGACAGGAAGTATCACAGTAACAGGTATTCTATGATATTGAAACCAAACTTGTAAATTATGGATTCAATGATACAAGATGCTTATACCAAGATAGAAATAATGTCTGATTTGTTCCTTTCAGTTACTTCTGCCCTTTAAGAGGAACCGGTCTCCTGACTTTTAACACTGTAGATTTATTTTACCTACTTTTGTACTATTTATAAATGTTACACATAGTATTTTGTGTCTTTTTTCACTCAGCATTATCTTAGTGGGTTTCATCTATATTATGTTCTGTGTAGTTGTATATATCATTCATTCTCATTGGGCATTTGAGTAGTTTCCAGTATGGAGCTTTAAAAATATTCTGGTGGGCCGGGTGCATTGGCTCACATCTGTAATCCCAGCACTTTGGGAGGCTGAGGCGGGCTAATCACAAGGTCATGAGATCAAGACCATCCTGGCCAACGTGGTGAAACCCTGTCTCTACTAAAAATACAAAAAATTAGCTGGGCGTGGTAGTGCACACCTGTAGTCCCAGCTACAAGGCAGGAGAATCGTTTGAACCCGGCAGGCAGAGGTTGCAGTGAGCTGAGATCACACCACTGCACTCCAGACTGGCAACAGAGTGAGACTCTGTCTCAAAAAAAAAAAAAAAAAAAAAAAAAAAAAAATTTATATATATATATACACACACACACACACACACACATATATATATGTGTATGTATATATATTCTGGTATATGTATCCATAGTATGATTTTTTTGTAAATTTATGATACCTTATATTTAAAATTCTCATGAGAAACTCATTTTATAAACTTCACAGTTTTACATAAGCAAAATATTAAATATAATTGGTACCTGTTTGTTATGTTTATCTTGCTATATCTTTTGCATCTTTATTTGGAGAAAGGGTGGTTTCAGAAAACTAGGCATTCATGTCAAAGGGTAGCATTAGCATGCTGTGTGACATTTTAATGGTACTATGATTATAAATTGTGCAGAGTCATTGCTTGGGAGTCAGGCCCAACCTTAGGCAAAAAAGAATTAAAGAAAATGTCTTCAATGTCCTTGAGCTTTGTTTTTTCTTTATTCAGTCCATAGAGGAAAATAACAATTTAGTCTCTCAACAAATAAATTTTAGTTTTGACTTATCCCATGGGTTTTCCCATCTTCCTTGGGGACTTTAAAAGCGTATTCCCAGGATCCCACCTGAATCTTAAATATGGGATGGTAGGGGACAGGTCTGTTTGTTCCCTTCTTTCTGTTCTCTGTTTCCACACTTTGGAGGCTGGATGTCTGAGCAGGCCCAAAGCCTATTGATCTATCTCTACTAAGTATATAATAAAACAATGCATATGTAAAACTCTGTATTTACTGAGTTACTAGATATTAAAACAATAATAAACTGAAGACAATTGACGTGGTTAAGTAGTATGTATTGTTTACTTAGATCAGGAATATCCTATGAAAGGTTAGTAACATTGAATTGGTTCCCATGAGCAAAGCATAGCAGGGTGGGGGTAAAGTGAGTCAGGAAGGACCTCACCAAGATAGGATGTGGTTAGGACCATCAGAGTGTTTACAGTGGGTGGATTTGTTAGTTTCCTGGGTCTTTCAAAAGAGGTAAGTGTGTATTAGTGAAGCCATTTTTATTCAAAATAAATTTTATGAAAATAGTTTTCATTGTCTTTTTTTATGTTTCTTTTTAGCAATTTAAATGAAAGATTACATTTTTATAAAGTTGTTCAAGAATTAACATAATGCATGGTCACCTCGTAGCCTTGTGCTTTTTTTGTTTTCTATTGACTTGTATAAGCTCTGAGGGTGAAATGACCAGATTGGTAATAAACATGTGGATACCCAGTGGTGGTAAATCTGTGGGGATTTTTAAACCATATATTTTAAAACAGCATTCTGGTTTCCCAACATTTTGGGGGCAGCTTTGTTTCACTCTGCTGTGTTCCTGCATATTCCTGAGCCTCTGTTGTAGCCTAACCAGAAGCCAGATGATAGTGATCAAAAGGATAGCTGTTATCTAGTCCCATCTGTTACTCCTTACTTTCATGTACATATTATATTACAGTACTTTTTGTATTAGTCCATGATAGTTTGTATGCAGTTTTTTATATACTTTTTTTTTCGGTCTGGTGCCCTAAAACAAAGTGAATAACCTCATTTTGTGTTTCATGTGTCCTTTAATTGCCCAGAACAAAATCTGTATTATTTTTACTTATTATGGCTATGTGTATAATTATATGTGTAGTTTTTTTTAAACAGTTAACGTGATATTCTATAGCACTTGAATATTTTTAATTCTGGAAAATCAGTTTTTCCTAGTGCTCCCTTTTCCAACTCTTCTCACTCATTCCTCCATTGTGTTTATTACAGGGCCCAATGTAAAGGCTGTTGCTACTGCTGTGGAACAGATTTACCCATTTGTGTTTGAAAGCAGGAAAGAAATTTTATAATTCACCACTTAATTGGTTAGAATCTCTAACTGAGCACCTTTTAAACCTGCTGCACATTGGACTCAAAAGGAAAACTGGACCAACAGTAATTGAGGAGATAGACTCTTTTATTCATTCACGGCTACAGTGTAAGCTCCAGTCCCTTTGGATTTTATTCCAAACCTTGCTGTAATATAAAAGGAAGTTTACAAGACATGACATTGCTGCTTTTACAAAAGGACATTCTATTTATTTTCGCAGTAATTCTCATGTCCCCATAAGCAGAGCTGTCACAGTGTGCACTACCTTAGATTGTTTTATTGTTGTCATTGTTATTTTTTTCCATTTTGAGCTAATGTGTTTTATTTGTGAATAGTCTTTTACATTTTTGTATGCTGAATATGGGCACCAAAGAACCTGTAAAAGTTATCTTTTTCAATTGAATGTGCACAAATAAAAGTTTGGAAAAGATCTCTCTTCATATCCATTCTGTAACTTTTATTCCCCATTTTCTATTTTAACAAAAATTGTATTCATACTTTTTTTTAAAATCTATGCAAGCTTAAGATTTTGGCTAAAGTGTGTTGGCTTCTTTTTGAAGTGTATTTTGTGTGTGGGTGTATATATATATACATATATATGCGCCACATGTGTATAGTATCTTTTAATGCTCTGTTACCAAATAACAAATAGGAATTTTTTTTTCTTGCAGATTAGAAATAAAAACGTGTATATAAACTCTAGAGAACCAGACTAGAAGTTTATAGATAAAGGATAATGTTTTATGTTGCTAATTTAATATGACAGAAAATGTTAAATAACTTGTAAAGGTTAAGAAATTGTAGTTTTAAGAAGAGAAACCTCTTACCCACTAGATGGCCATGAGAAAGAAGCTGTGATGAGTGGTGCCTCATTTGGATCTTTGTTTTTCTGGAAAGACTCAACACCTGTAGTTGTAGAGAAGTGATTGAGGTTCTTGACTTTAATCTTGGGTTGGTGCCCAAGCCTATACTAAGAGTCTTGTCAGAAGTTGGTAACATGGAGATGTTTTAACAAGAAGTGCCCACAAGCTGCCTCTGTGCCACAATGTAATTATCAAATAGCCCCACTTGAATTTGAAAGCCATTTTGTGCGATATTGCCCTTCCCCTTGCTGTATCTTATTTAATGGAGTTAAAGAGTGACTATTCAGTATATGAGATTGCTACTCTTAAAGTTATAATAAATACGCATTTATGAAACAGTGTCTCTGGCTCACCCAGGAGCCCTGATGTGGTAATACAGGATCAAGCGTAGTTGTGCCCTATCACTTAGGTGCAGGAGTTTAGTGTAACCAACAGTGATTATACCTAGAAGTAAAGCTGAGTGGAGAGTCCAGTTAGCTTCTCAGGAGAAACTTAATGGAGACAATATTCCAACACAATGTTCCACAAAAACCTGCATTTCCAAAATGTTTTCAAAGCTTTGTGAAAAAGTTGCAACATCCTAACCTCCATATATAGTACATTTTCCTTACCGTATTATAAAATAAATCTTGAAAACCTAGCTTAGGCACTGCACTGAACAACACTTATTATTTTTATTTTTATCTTTTTTCTTCTCAATGCCTTCCCTAACCTGCTTCTTACTCCAAAGTGGAAGGCAAAGGCGAACTTACATTTTTCTTTCTTACGAAAGATTTCATTGGAATTGTTAGACTTTTATTTTTCCTTTTTAAAAAAAAAAAAAAAAAAATGTTTATTTCCTTTGTTTTAAGATTCAGTAGGATAGCCAAACTCATAAATATAGAGAATAAAATTACATGAAAGAGTTACAAGCTCACTGTTTTAAAGATTTGACATTTTCATTTAGTTTTAATTAACTGTAATAAGTCACCTCCTGTTTTGCAATGTTCACCAAAAAAAGAAATGTAGAATAGGGGGAAAACATGCTTATATAGCCAAGGTACAGATCCAGATGATACAACCTTTTCAGTATTCGCATGACTTGAAAACTGGGCAGATCAAGAGCTAATCGAAGTGCTTTATCTGAAGGGAGAGGGTAAAGACAGTGTGACCGGGTCTGTTTTCAGGGCTGCTGAGTGAGCCTCACCTAGCAGTGTCCATGGGTAATTCACTAACATTAACAAAGATGGGAAGAAGTGAGTGCTCTGATGTCTTCTGCTGGCTCTCCATAAGTACTGTACATTTTTTTTATAAATAAAAACTGTGAATATATATGTATAAGTTGTAAGTCTTTCCCCCTTTTTATTTTTGAAAATCAAAAAGCTTGATTTGGTGTGGGGCAATGAACATTGGATACAAATTTAGAGACAAAATTGTTTAGTTACAGACTCGGGATATTCAAATAAAAATGCAAAAGAATACTCAAGATACTGAAGTCGAGGTCACTAGTAATAAACCGGCTAGGTTGATAAACAGTTTCCTGCCCATTTATAATGAATGGCTAAACCAAAAAATAACTAAAGTATATATAGTGTTTGAACTATAAACACGGAAGGAAACGTGGGGCAGAACACACTTCCCTTCTCTTTCCAAAAACAAACAACAATGCATGCTCTGACTTGCATGTGAAACACACTGTGATAGAATTGAGATCTCAAATCTCCTTTCCTTTTAGCTTCGCCTGCAATTTTAATACAGATAATACACTGCAGATCAGGCCTTTTAGTCAGTCTCCTGAGTCTCTGGTCTTATAGTTTTACTACTTACATAAGTTTATAGTCTCTCCACATTGTTATAAAGGAATGTAGTAGATCATGTTGCCTTATATGACATTGCGACAGTTTATTGGGAACCAATGGGAAAATTCCAAGCTAAATAAAAAGGAGCTGGCTCTTAGGATTCTCTTTTCTTTAGGTTAATCATATTTTAAAATTCTTTTTCAAGTTAGGTTGTTCGTGCTTTTACGTTTTTTCTGTGTCTTCCATCACTTACAGTATTAGTAATTTAATATGTTACTTGGTTCAAGATTTGATTATGGATTTTCTATCATCATACCCAAATTTTATTAGTGAGACCTCTTACCAAGTCTTTAAAATCAACTGGAGAAGTAGAGAACAGTTTATCGTTGTGTGGGTGAAACCCACGTTGCTTGTACAGGCCGCCATCATAGAGAAGAACATACAAGGGAATTGTCCTGATGTCTGAATGTCATTTATTGTGTCTTCGGTCACTGAAAGTCATCATCGAGTGTAGCCTGTGTGCCGTAACCTGAGGTATTGATATTCCTGAGGAGTGTGAAGAATTGCAGGACACTGTGGATTACTATACATTGTCATGAAAGCCTTACACGGAGGCAGCTTTTCTAGGCTTGACTTAATAACTTCAACCTAATTGCTTAAGAGATTTGGATAAATAACCTAATGGCCTGACTCCTTTTCTAATGTTTTACTAACAGCTACTTCTAAATAAATACGGTCCCAGGATTTTAAAATTGTCTTTTCTATGCATTTTTTTAAAATGGAAAAAAATGCTCATTTTTCTCAACTATTGCAGAATAATTTTAATATTTCACAATATTAACATGAAATTCATAAAAGGATATTTTGCATTAAATTGTAGTTTATAGTTCATAAAATAAGCTCTATAATCTTTATACTTGTTGAATGTAACTAGGAATTGCCACTAAAATCCTAGCCAGGACCCTCTCCTAATCTAGATGGAATACATGGGCGGTTGTCCACACTGTGTGTTCTGGTTCTTTTTTGCGTAAGACCCACTGCAAGCAGTGTCTTGGTAGGTAAAACCTGTACCCTTATGTCCAGACCACTTGTGTGTCTGAATAATAAAGCTGTGACTGGCCTCCGTACATACATAGCTTAAGGCAGAGGTTGATGTCTTCACTAGGACATAGTCTATTCAAAGGCTGCTCTGTGAAGGCAGAAAGTATGAAACCAGCCAGTAACTTTCTTTTTAACCTGATATCCTGCTCAGAATAAGAAAGAGATCACTTAGGACCTTGTACCTCGTCTACCTTTTGAGGTTCCTTTTGGGGAAGAGGGGATTAAAGGCTGTCTTTACCATTTCAGTGTCTCTTCAAAACCGGTTCCATGACACTGAAAAGAAAGCACAGGAGTCGCAACTATGCACTGGTCCAAAGACACCCTCCTAAGCGTTCTGGCACTATCCACGTTCAGAAGGTGTTGAGACCATTAGTTCTCTGGAGAAAGCTGCCTGGATTGGCCCCTACCACACAGCTTGTTACACTCCAAGAGCTGCTCCTGGGGTTTTCTTTTTTGAGGCTGTCTTGGCACTAATTCTTCTTGGTGATGACTCATAAAACAAATGTTGTTTTTCACATAGTTCCTGAAAGAAAAAGAGGCACTAATGAAAATGTCATTCTTGGTTTACAGTACATAAAAAAAAAAAAAAAAAAAAAGTGTAGGCTATTATTTTTTAAACCACCCTGGGGCTTTAATGTTTTAGCTATGCAAAATAAATACATATTTTTATTAGGAAGCCTGCTGCATCATGAAATTCAGTATGCCGCAGACTTTGGTCAGTCTCATGCAAGGGGTAACGGTGTCTTCTCAGAACACAATCCCAGCAGTCAGCTCTGTGGGGAAGGATTCCAAGGATAGTATTACATACAGAGAACCAGTGGAGGTTTCATCCCAGACCTTATTTTTTTCCATTTCTCAAACTCCAGCAATGTGCCTGTATTTATATCTCTTCTGTCTTCTATGTCATCCCTCACTCCTACATTAACAAATTTTTCTACAGGATTCTTTCCATCAACACAAAAAGATGCTATTGTATTTTACCTTTATTAAAAATGAAGAGCTGCCTTTGAACCTCCCTTTTCAAATACCTTTTTCTGTAATTTAACCAGTGATTTGAGTGGCCACAGTATGTAGGTGGTATGGGTTGAGTAGATAAAGACTCCTGTTTTCAAGGAGCTTACTTAGATTTTAGAGGGGAGACAAGCATATAATTTGAAGTAGTAAAAGTGCTAATGAGAAATAAACGGAGAAGGAGAAAAAAGGATTTCGTTAGGTGGGAGAGGACAGACTGTTACACAGGTGGCATCTCTCTAAAGCAGTGACGATCAGAAAATGGAATGAAGTTAGGGAGGGAACCCTGCAAAGAATCCCAGAGACCTGAGAAGTGGGGGCAGGGAAACGAGTTGGTATCTGGAGGGAGTCTGAGGAAGGTGTTTTTTCAGGATGGGAAATACTGCAGCTTTGTGAGTGTGTGCATGATCATAATCCCATAGGAGGGGGAAATTGATGCAGTCAGTGTACAAATGGAAGCATTGACCTTTGCAGCAAGGCAGAATGTGTGGGCATAGATGTAGGCAGGTTAGATCTTGTGGCAGGAGGACGAGATGGTCTCAATTTACTTTCTCAGTGAACTAAAAAGCAAAATAATTAGAGTGAGGAAGTGGGAGGGGGTGCTGGAGGCTTGGGAAAAGTATTGGTGTGAAGTAATCGTCTTTGAAAGTAGGAATGTCAACTCACCAGGGAAATGTGGTATATTGCACGATATTCCTCAAGAGCTACTTGAGATTGATGTTCGTAAGTTTAAAACAAGGCTGATCCGCATGGTTGTGTGTTTGATTCAGCCAGGTTTAGCTCCTTGAATGCAGGGATAAAATGAACTAAGAGTTGACTTGGTCAGAGTTAAGGTTTGCCTGAGTGATGGAAGGAGAGAGAAGAGGGGAAAGGGAGAAGGTGAAATGCAAAGAAGTGGCCTGGGTGGTGGGCCATGGAAAGTAGGAAGCAGGGTAAGGAAGGAAGGGAGAGCATGAGCCTCCAGGTTGTGGTGGGGCTGAAGACTTGTTAAAGTGCCAGTACTTGAGGAAGTGGGCTGGAGAGATGAGTGGTTAGAGGGTGAGTGGAATGCTTGTGAATGAAGCAGTGATTGGAAATGAGTCTAGGGCATGACCATTCTGCTTTTCTGCTCCCTTTCACAGCAAAACTGATGCAAGGAGTGGACTGTAGCTTCTTCACTTTACTTCCATTTTGTCCTCCAACCATATCAGTCGGCGTCTGTCCTCTCATTCCACTGAGCCTGAGTCTGTCAAGCCTATGATTACCTCTGTCTTTGTGGCTGGTCTCTCCAGTCCCACCTTCCTACAACACATCTGGCTTTCCTCCAGCCTCACTGCTGGCTTTTCAGTCTCTTTTAACACTCTCTTCTTTGCTTGGTCTCTAAGGTTGGCACAAAACTGGGCCTAGTCCCTTCTCTCTCTGTTCTCTGACCAGATAAGCTTATCTGGCTTCATGACTTAAATATCACTTAGCTGATGGCCACTCACATTTGACTCTAAACCCTAGAGTCTCCAAATTTCAGACTTATATATCCAAGTGCCTACTACTAATGTTTCTATTTGATGTCTAATGGACATCTCACAATTAATATCTCCAAATCCGAACTCTATGCTCTCCCAAGCCCTGAAACCTAGTCGTCTTTCGGGCTTCCCCATCTCACCACCTGTCCAGTTTCTCAAGTTAAAACTTGCAGTGTCATCTTGACTGCTTCATTGCCTTACTCCTATATCCATTTCGTTCATATTTTTTCATGTATTCAATGCTGAGCTTTGATTATATGCCAAGGAATTGTTCCGAGTGTTGGGAAACAACAGTGAACAAAATATACAAAATTCCCTGGCTTCATGGAATTTAAATATAGCAGGAAGAGATAGACAGTAGACCAAGTAAAATATAGTGTTTCTGCTTTGGTTAAAACTGAAGGATTGGAAAGTGGGTGCAGAGTTGGATACACAACTGGTGTTTGAAATAGAGGGACAGGAAAAGTCTGATGGAGGTGAAGCAGCAAGACAGGTGGATATCTAGGGGAAGATAATTTGAGGCAGAGGAAACAAGTGCCAAGATCCAGAGCCTTGAGCGTGCCTGATGTGTCTGGGATGCAGCCTTTGGCCTGTGTGGCTGTGAGAGGAGAAGGGCAGATTAGCAGGCTGTGCAGGGCTGGAAGGGCACTGGAAGACTTCTGCCCTTGCTGGAGAGCCACTGGAGGATTGGAGAAAAAGAATACCTTGATTGCATTTTAAGGGGTCATTCTGGCCACTGTGTAGAGAACTGATGGGAGGGGACAAAGGCAGAAATGAGAACCAATAAGTGGGTATTGCAGTAATTCAGGATGGAGATCCTGGTGACTCAGACCAGGGCAGCCATGAAGGTGTTCAGGCTCTGGATATATTTTGAAATAAGAGCCAACACAACTTCCTGATGGGCTGAACGTGGAGTATGAGAGAAGGAGTCAGGAAAGACTCCTAAGTTTGGCCAGAGCAAGTAGTAGGATAACATTGACATCCACTGAGGTGGGTAAGGCTGTGAGTAGAATAGGTTTGAGGATATCACAGGTTCAATTTAGGACATGCGAGGTATTAGGTATCTGTTAGACATTTGGAAAGACATATAGAGTAAGCAGTTGAATAAACAAGCCTTGAATTCTGGAGAGATAACTAGAGACATAAATTTCAGACCCTGGCATATTAATGAGATACAAACTGTCATTGACTGAGATCAACTAGCCGGTGAGGGTGATAGAGAAGCGGTCAGGGGACTAAGCCCCAGGGCACACCAACTTTAAGAGAGGAAGCAGAGGAAGAGAGACCCATAGGTCAGAGACAACAGGGGACGGGTCCCAGAAGGCTGGGAGGCAACCATTTCGGGAAGGAGGACTATCCCCAGGCAAACGCACTCTCTCCAGTCAAATGCTGGGGATAGTCTAAGATGAGGAGTGAGAATTGACCACAGAGTTAACCAACATGGAGGTAACTGGAACATTAAAAAGTAATTTCAGGAGCGGGATGGCCATGACAAGTCTCATTGGAGCAGGTTCTTGAGAGTGGGAAGAGCAGAAGCACAAGTGATGACAGTGAATACAGACGATGCATTAGAAAAACTTGGCTATAAATAGTACCCAAGAAATAGGGCAAAAGCTGGAGAGAAAATGGCACCAAAAGATCTTTAAAAAAAAAAAAAAGATGGAGAAAGAATCACAGCAGGTTTCCGTGCTGATGAGGAGTAGATAAAGATGCAGCTGATGCAGCAGTGAGCCGGGACAATTGCTGGAGAATGTGCCGGAGAAGGGAGAGAGGAGAGAGGGGGTGAGGGGGTGAAGGGGCCTCTCATAGGAAGGACTGCATTCCTACATAGGCCCTGGAGGAATGGTCGTGTATGTGGAAGGTGGTGGAAGTTTCCACCTGATTATGTCCATTTTCTCAGTGAAGTCAGAAGCAAGGCCATCGGTGAGGAATGAGGATGTGAGGAAGTTTCCGGAGAGAAAGTGATCTGGAGCGTTTGTCTAGGAGAGAAGCAGAGTTAATAGACTAGGGATATGTGTGATTGCCACATGTGATTGAAGGCCACTTAAGGTCCATGGGCGTGATGGAAAAAGAGACCTAGCACTACAATTGCCTGCTTTCTCAGCCTCCTTCGGCTGGATGGCTGCAGACACTCACTATGGCACACTTTAAACTGTAAATCAGATCATGTCACTGCCCTGCTTAAAATCCTTCAGTAGCTTCCACTGCAGTTAGAATGAAACCGAGCTCTTCACTCAGCCTGCAAAGCCCTGCACACTAGTCTCTACCTGCTTCCTAACTCGTCAAAGATTACAGCCTTCTTTCCATTTCTGGAATAAGTCAAGTGTGTTTCTGACTTAGCCTTTGCACTAGCTGTTTTTTCTGCCTGGATTTTCTCCCCTATCTTCCAAGGTTGGCTTTTTATTACCCAGGTTTTATCTTAAATGTTACATCTCAGAATAACCTTCTCAGATCTGCCCAATTGAAAGTAGCCCTTTAGTCACTATCTAATCAGCATACTGGAAATCTCATGGTGATTGTACTCGCTGACAATGTTATTGTAGAACCTACATCAGTGCCTGGCACATAGTAGATGCTCAATAAATATTTATTGAATAAATGAATTGGGCAGATGAATGAATGAAGACATGGCCGCATCAAATTAACTGCTAAAAGTGAAAAATAAGTTTGCCTCAGAACTGAAATATTTAAAAACATTAACTTGTTTGCTCTCTCCATTTGTGCCTGCTTAAGCTGGGGGAAAAGTAAATCACAGCTGAAACAGCAAATATGGCAAACATCACATCCCATTTTGAGTTTGTAGCTTGCAAGGCAGAAGTTCAAAATAAAATCTTTTCAAATTACATTATTGCAGAAATCTTTTCTGACCTCTCAGCTGAGTCACTGTTTATTTTATAAGAAACTTAACATCCTTGGAAGAATATTTGTTTTCTCAGCTTTTTAGAAATAGGGGTAGAAGAACCCAACTCCAAATATAGAGGAAAATGCTAGGCAATGTGTAGTATCATGGTTGAAGTTAATTTGATATTGTAGTTTACTTTCTTAGAAATAGACATTGGGATTTCTACATCAGGACTATTACCTTGGTGACAAAAGTTGATTCATTGTTTTATTCTAAATTCATGAAGACTCTTAACTCAGCAGTGTCCTTCCTCATTCTTCAAGTTCACTTCAGCTTCTGTGCACAAGCGGGTTCCATGGGCTTTCTACCACCTCACATTTTCTTAACTAATTTAATAACTTACTGTATTTTTTTGGTCTCTGACATTTCTCTCTTGGAAACCTTGTTTAACGTATATCCTTCATAGATACTTTGGTCAATTTACATAAGCCAGGCTGCTCACATTGTCATTTTAAAAGCTTTTCTCAACCTGTTGGTTCAGCTCAGAAAAGCCTCTGGCTCACAGTATTACATGAATAGAAGTTAACCGGGAGCCCAAGGCGGGCAGATCACGAGGTCAGGAGATTGAGACCATCCTGGCTAATACGGTGAAACCCCGTCTCTACTAAAAATACAAAAAAAAATTAGCCGGACGTGGCGGCGGGTGCCTGTAGTCCCAGCTACTTGGGAGGCTGAGGCAGAAGAATGGTGTGAACCCGGAAGACGGAGCTTACCATGAGCTGAGATCCGGCCACTGCACTCCAGGCTGGGCAACAGAGAAAGACTCCATCTCAAAAAAAAAAAAAAAAAAAAAAAAAGGCCGGGCGCAGTGGCTCACGCCTGTAATCCCAGCACTTTGGGAGGCCGAGGCTGGCGGATCACGAGGTCAGGAGATCGAGACCACCCTGGCTAACACGGTGAAACCCTGTCTCTACTAAAAATACAAAAAAATAGCCGGGCGTGGTGACGGGAGCCTGTAGTCCCAGCTACTCGGGAGGCTGAGGCAGGAGAATGGCGTGAACCCGGGAGGCGGAGCTTGCAGTGAGCCGAGACTGCGCCACTGCACTCCAGCCTGGGCGACAAAGGGAGACTCCGCCCACCCCCCCCCAAAAAAAGTTAACCTACTATTTGATGCAGCAATCTCATTACTGAGTATATACCCAAAGGAAAATGAATCATTTTACCAAAAAGACACATGAACCCATATGTTCATCGCATCACTATTCATGATAGCAAACATATGGAATCAACCCAGGTGTCCATGAGCAGTGGATTGGATAAAGAAAATGTGATACATATACACCATGGAATACTGCACAGCCATCAAAAAGAACCAAATCATTTGTAGCAACATGGATGGAGCTGGAGGCCATTTTCTTAAGTGAACTAATGCAGAAACAGAAAAGCAAGTACTGTGTGTTCTCACTTATAAGTGGGAGCTAAACATTGGGTACTCATGGACATAAAGAGGCAAAAATAGACACTGAGACGACTGGAGAGGAGAGCGATGGAGGTGGGCAAGGGCTAAACAACTACCTATTGGGTACTATGCTCACTACCTGGGTGACAGATTCATTCATACTCCAAAGCTCAGCATCATGCAGTAAACCTTTGTAACAAACCTGCACATGTACCCCCTGATTCTAAAATAAATGTTGAAAAAAAAATTCTAAAAGCACCTTTTCCTTTTTGTCCTCAGTACTGGGCTTCCTCATGGTTTATAGCTAGTAGGTATTATTACTGCTGTAATGACTTTAAAATGTAAAATTGTTTTGCCATCTCATCTTTCTTAATTGCCTGTATTTTTGTTCTTCATTACAAACCTTGCAGTTCTCCTATAGTCTGTTTAGAGGTCAACATACCTTTGACTTTTGGTCCTCTCCTAATTTGCAATTTATAACGTTCTTGGAGAGGGTCTGGATTTAAATTTGAGTAATTGCATGACTCAAAAGTAACAGAAATGTGATTCTTTCAAAAACATTTCATAAGTCAGAATTTTAATAATTTAGACAGATTCTTTCCCCACCCCAAATTCTGAATTAATAAGTTCTGTTGCGTTTTAGATACCCACATCATATGTTCTTAAGGAATATCTTATTCTGGAAGCCTACTAGAAAGATTAGATTTTCTTAAGTTCTGTCATTGAATTTTCATTTGGTTTGCAATTTGATACATTCTGACAACCTTATATGAAAAAAGGGATTTGAAAGTCCTTAATCTTATGCAGAACATTCTGCTTTCAAGTTAGACTTTTTTAAGAGAGTACAGTGGGCTGTGATAGTAAAGGAGGCCTATATAGTTTAATTCAATTAATTAATTGTTACTTTCTCCCTGCCTCCATTTTTTAGTTATTTTTGTTCACAAGAATTCACAAAATTTTACTCTTATTTTTCTGTGTTCTTTTGAGACAGGGTCTCACTCTGTCACCCAGGCTGGAGTGCAGTGGCAAGATCACAGCTCACTGCAGCCTCAACTTCCCAGGCTCAAATGATCCTTCTACCTCAGATTCCAGAGTAGCTGGGACTACAGGCACAAGCCACCACGCCCAGCTAATGTTTTGTGTTTTTGATAGAGATGGGGTTTTGCCATGTTGTCAGGCTGGTCTCGAACTCCTAGGTTCAAGTGATGTGCCTGCCTTCACCTCCCAGAGTGCTGGGATTACAGGTATGAGCCAGTACACCCGGCCACAAAATGTTTACAGGAATTTTGCTCCCTGAGTTAGTAGATGAGTAGTTCAAAGGTGCATATACACAAAGTGGATTTACCACGAAGCCAACAAAACAAGTTATAAAATTGAACAGAGGATACTTTTTAATCATCTACCAGAAATCAATATTAAGCTAGGTAGGCTTTGTAGGAGTTACATAAGAAAGATAATGGACAGAGCATTCCTGGAAACTAAAACTATTAATTAACAAGGTGAAACCACAAGAGTTCTAGCCAACGCAGTATAGAAGAAAAGAGGGCAAGAAGATATTGAAAATCTAGGACAAAGGATTACTCTCCAGGGCTAGAGCTACTCAGGACTTCGAGGATGAATACTAGAGTTGAGTCTAAAAGCATAAGGATGTAGAGCTGAATCTTCAAAGCTAGGTAAAACATAGGAACAGAAGATTCTAATCAGGAGATTAGAGTCGTGAGCTAGGAGGCCACCCAGGAAAGAAGATTGTTTCACATAGCTAAAAGAACTTCAAGAAAGAGTAGGTGTGGTAGATTAAATGTGGCCAGAAATTCTTTGCCCTTCATCTCATCAAGAGGTTAGGTCTCTTTCTTCACCCCTTGTATCTGAGCTGGCCTCAGGACTTGTGCTGACAATAGAAAATGGTCAAAGTGATGTGTGTATTCCTGATGTAAACGCCAGAGAGACTTGCGGCTTCTTTCTGCCTTCACTACCTTGGAAAGCTACCCTGAGTTTGACATGTGAGGAAGCCACTTTACCTCCTCAAGGATGAGAAGCCACTGAGGAGAACTGAAGCTCCCCATTGACAGCTGGCACCTACTGCCACCTATGTGATCAAGTTCCGGTGATTGTGGGCCCTCCTGCCCAGGGAGACACGTGAGTAAGCCTAGGCAAAACAGGCAGAGGCACCACCCAGCCAAACCAAAGAATCAATGGAAATGGTCTATTGTTTTCAGCTGCTACATTTGGGATGCTTTTGTTATGCAGCAATGGATAATTGATGTGAAACAGGCACAAGGAAGGATGAGAAATGAAGGAAGATCAATAGATTTGGAAGTCATCAATGTCCTGGCATCTCAGTTATGGAAAAAACCTGAATCCATGAGGAATGTTGCCAGTTTACAGGTGGATACATTGAGTTATTAAAGTCTGAGGCCACTGATGCTTTAAATCATATTTGTAATTGATAGCCATTATTCAGAGTCTAATGCACACCAAGAAATCCAATCATTTTGACCTCCACTTGGATAGAGTCAGGCAGTGCATTGGTTAGTCCAAGGATATAGCCAGCCTTCCTCAAAATTTTATTTTCCATTGTAAATGAATCATTTTCATTTTATTTTTTTCAAAACAGGGCCTCATTTGTATTTTTAAAAAGCCTTATAATTTGATATTTATCTTAAGCTTAAACTGGGAGAATTTTTTTCTGCTTTTTGTAAAGTAAAATATTTTTAAAATTTAGACCATCTAAAAGTGTATAAAGCACAAAGTGAAAATTTTCCACAATGCTACTTACCATACCCCCAATAAGCCAGGATTAATGGTTGGTTCAATATAAATACACATGCACACATATACCTACTAACAATTCACCTATCAGGTTTATTCTTCCTTCAAGTAAATGCTGAAGAATCGCTATGCCCACAGTATCTATAATCATACATTTCCCTCTACTGTTTTCAAAGTATTTTTAAAAGAAAATCACAAATTGTGAAAATGTAGTTTCCTCCCATTATATTAAAACCCAAGAACAAGTATCCCTGCCTTTCTAAATGAAATGATGTAATCCTAGGAAGAGTAACAAGTTCTTCATTCTTAGCCCCTATGTCTCACCTCTTCCCCCAGGACATGGTTTTGGCAATTAGAGCTACTGAAAAAGGAAAGGGAATTTTCTGCCACCCACTTCTAAATTAAATGTTCCACTTCTAAGTTAAATTGTTCAAACAATCTCTCCTTGTGAAATTTTTTAACGAGTTTTCTAAATGCCTATTCATATAAGAAGCTTATCTTTCTTAAAATTACCTTAAATGTGCACTATTTAGAACAACTGTAGACGGTTAAGCCTGAGAGTGTTTCTGCTAATCTTAGCCTTAGCAAGTGTTTAGGGCACAGAGAAGGAGCCATAAGTCTGATAGAAATGGAAAGGCTGAGGCCCAAGCTCCTAGCCCAGGGTGAACATGGTATATCTACATTTCCAGGACCCACCCCAAACCCCAAACAAAGAAAACCTGCTAGGGGGAGCTGGAGAGACGGAAGAAGTTCTGAGATGGTTACTGAGTAGAGCTTTAAAACGTTCACCCGTTGGTTGGGGACTGGGTGGGGGAAGCACTGGGGGGGCGGTGAGGGATAAAAGACTACAAATTGAGTTCAGTGTATACTGCTCCGGTGATGGGTGCACCAAAATCTCACAATTACCACTAAAGAACTTACTCTGTAACCAAATATCACCTGTTTCCCAAAAATCTACGGAAATAAAAAATTTTTTTAATGAGATAGTTTTAATCCTTAGCACAGCAGAATTACATCCTCTATACAACAAAATTAATTTCAGAAAAAATCAAGTAAAACAACAGTAATAACAATTTCTCTTTCAGAAAAGAAATGCAGTGAAAATATTAAACTTTGTTCTACTAAAAATTATTACATTACAAAAAAAGGAAAGTGTGGTTTAATGCTTTTTAATTACAATGATGTATTTTTTTTTGTTTCGTGTAAAAGGAAAAAGCTTGTAACCTTGCACCTATACATTGGTTGGTCACAGTAATGAATAATAGCATTACAGTTTGATGATAATTATAAAACACTAACATGTTAAAAACATTCCAATTGTAGACCAGGCACGATGGCTCATGCCTGTAATCTCAGCACTTTGGGAGGCCAAGGCGGGTGGATTACAAGGTCAGGAGATCAAGACCATCCTGGCTAACACGGTGAAACCCCGTCTCTACTAAAAATACAAAAGAAAAAATTAGCGGGGCGAGGCTGAAGCAGGAGAATGGCGTGAACCCGGGAGGCGGAGCTTGCAGTGAGCCGAGATTGTGTCACTGCACTCCAGCCTGGGCGACAGACAGAGTGAGACTCCGTCTCAAAAAAAAAAAAAAAAATTGTAAAGATTTTATTCAAATTCAGTACAATATTTCGTCAATAAATGAAATTTCGCACTTGCCAATCAAATGCATTCACTTTGTAGTTTGAAAAAAAAAAAGTTTCACTCGTTGGGAAGAAATGGTTATTCTTCCTTAGCTGCATCACCCAAATTAAAGACAAGGCAGGGAAATTGGAATTATGCACTAAGATATAGTCTTACGCTAAAGGGAATGTCCTAAAATAATTTCAGGTATTATTCCTTTGCTGCATATAAAAGCTGCACTTTTGACCAAAGAGTATTGTTCAGAAACCAATGCATGTAATACTTACACTTTTGCTAGCTCCATTGATATTTGTTCCAAAGAGCACCCCTTTGTCTCAGGTATAAACATAACAACAAAAAGCAGGGATGCTAGACTCATGATTGTATATATAAAGCACACCCATGGCAGGCCAATAAGATCTATAAAGGACAAAAGAAATTGATTATAAATGTGTTTTGTGTAGCTTTGATCCCATTTGTGAACAGCCACTTAGGGCATACATAATACCATATGTATTTTCAAACATGCCAGCAGTATCCAGGAAAATAGCAATCACAAATTTAAAATGTAGCCAGCTCTGAAAGTGTTACTTTTACAGACTACCTTAGCTTTCTCTGGTGAAGTAAATAGCAGTCTTGTAACTATCACAATTTACACCCAATCTCATCTTGGTGGGCATGTCTTTCTGTTTCAAAATGGCAATGTGTCTTTATTAATATAAAAAAGCACATGCAAAAAAGGAACCTCAAATAACATGGAAACATACGATGTAGAAGGTAAAATCTCTCTTCTCCCCCTCCTCAGTTCTCCTCTTGGGAATCGCCATGGTAGCAGTTTAGTTTCTGTTTGGTGGACAGTTTTTTCCCCCTCTTACTATCATTCCCGATGGTGGACATTTTTAATGACATTTGTATAGATGGATTTTTCTTGGAATGAGCTCACCCTTCTTTGCTCTGATTTGAATAAATCATTTCATGCTGGCAATATTTCATCATTTTTAATAGCTTACAGTGTATTTGTAATGCTGCTTCCTGGGTTCAAAGAAAAAAGTGATCATGGATCCAGTAAAAGGCATCAACTTGCCAAGATGCATCACAAGAAGCAGGATCCTCAAGATTCTGATGACTCTCATCTGCAAACCTAGTTTTTCCTCTGACCCCTTCCAGCCAAAGATACAGTCCCTTTGTAGTCATGGATCAAGTCAAGGCACATTCAGTGGGGAGCAGTGGCCCCCAATGCACTTGAGTCTGCTATTTGCATTGTGGCGGCCCCTGACTCAGCAGCAGAAGGTCTAGTGTGGCAAGGAGTAGTCGGAAAGAAGATGGCTCTTTCTGAACATAGGCTCAAACCAACTATGAACAAGATTTTTCAAATAGCCTTTAACAGCTGCAGCCACAAACCACAGTTGGTCAGGCAGGAAAACTGACTGAGCAGTTGTGTACTGAGGCAGTGTTTGTAAATGCAGCGTGAAAGAATCGAAGCATAGTAACCACTTGTCGGTGACTTGTGCTGAGGTTGGGAGAAGCAGGAAGGAGGAACAGCACTGCAGTTGTTTTGGCAATTTTAATTAAACTCCTGTCTCTCTGTGCTTTTCTAGCTGGCACAGGGTATTGCCCAAGTGATTGCTTAATAAAGTCCTTGTAGAATTGGGTTTTCTTCCTTCTCTGGAGCATAAAACCAGAATATAGAAATTGTCAGAATCCCAAAGGTTGTCTCATCAAATTGTCCCCAGTTTTGTTTGAGCACTTTGAGTAACAGGGAGCTCACCATTTCACGAAGACTCTTATTGCGCTGTGAAATAGCTGCATCTGCTAAAAAGTTATTCCTTGCTTAGATCCTAAATCTGCCTTTCAGAGGCTGTGCTTTGTCCTCTGGAAGGACACACATTGAATCAGCTCTCCCCACCCCTTCTCCATGGCAGCCATTCAAATATTTGAATGCACCTCAACCCTTCTCTGAGAATCCCCTTGTCCAAGTCAAACATCCTGAACTCTTCAGCCATTCTTCCCACAGCATAGGTTACTGCCCTCGCCATTCAGGTCGCCCTCCTTCAGTGAACACACTGCAATTTTTAAATGGCTCTCTCAAGATATTTTACTCAGAGCTGAATGCAATACTACAATTGTGTCATGACCACTGCAGAGTACAGTTATCTATCTGGAACATTCTGCTTTTATTGATACAGCTGAAATTGCATAAAAATGTTGGTATTTAAGGGCTTGCTGCCAAGTAGAACCTCACATCTTTTAGATCCCTCTATCCCACACTTGGAAAACTGATTTTTGAAAATAAGTAGGAAATGTCAAGCATTCCGATTAAATGTCATCTAAAGGTTTTAGATCATTCTAGGCTTTTTTTGGTAAGTGGATCTGTTTTCCTAACATTTGTTCTAAAAGCCGGTACTAAAGCTTCACTGGCTCCTCACAGTGTATTAGCTATCACCCTCCCAGAGATGTGTGCCGTCTTTTCCATCCCTTATCAATTCCATTTTTTCTTTTACATTTTTCTTTCTCCACATCAAATAGCAGATGGAGGGTATGTGTGTGTTGTGTACATGTGTGCACATGTGAAGGCGGAGGGCACGTGTTTATGTATGTGATCTGAGTAGGACCAGTTTCTTTGTTTCCTTTGAATCTTGAGCTATTTCTCAAAAGATAGGATAGAAACATTTGAAAATGTTATATAAAAACCCAAACCATGCTTAAATAGTAACTCCAAAGGTTAATTTCCAAAAGTGGATATACTAAATATATATGTATGTATGTGTGTGTATATGTGTATAAATGTGTTTATATATTTGCACATGTTTTGAGCAAACATCCACTTTTGAAAATTGCATCTATAAAGACAATATATATGAAATGAAGAAACTGAGTTATTTGTTTCACAGAATTTCCCACAGTCTGGATTTTCTTGTTTGTAGTCATGCTGCGTGTTCCTCATCTATATATTAAATAAAGAGAAACTGACTCATTGGTCAGTTTTGGTGGATACTGGGGAACGGCCACATTATTTTGAAAACTAGAAAATAAAGAGAAAGTTTCAAGCACGTGTTTTACCTTTCTTATATGATCCACACTTCAGGGTAGCCAAATAGCTAATGAGAAGAAATTTCTCTTTAGAGAGGCATTTCAGATAAAACTGGAGAAGGAATGATATAATGAGTAGGTCTGGGAAATGATCATCAAAGGAGGCCAACGTGACAAACAGCAAGACATCTAGACCTCATGTGCCTCCTGTTGGCAGTTCACACGGCAGCAGCTGCCACAGAGTTCACCAACAAATGACATCTAAATCTCCTCAAGACTCTCTCTTTTTTTTTTTTTTTAAATAAATTTAGGCTTTATTTATTTATTTTAGCTCTATCATTCTTTGTAATCCCCAAGGGTTTCCCTTCTTACTCTGCCCATGTTTACAAGTTGGAGCTAGGAAAACAGGGCAAATGCTTCTGTTTCTGATTTGATCCCTAATATTGGGTTATTTTATTATAATATATCAATTTAATTTATGGGGCTGCTGAATGGAACAGACAAACAGCAATGTTTTGTTTTGTTTGTAACACTTTTTTATGCCTTGCCTTATTTCCGACATAGGGATCCTCAAATTTTCTATACAACGCGGTTGAATTTCAGGCTTCAGTGAAAGTAACAATGAGCCTGACCTTATCGAATCTCCCTGCCAGGCGCAGTGGCTCACGCCTGTAATCCCAGCACTTTGGGAGGCTGAGGCGGGTGGATCATGAGGTCAGGAGTTCGAGACCAGCCTGGTCAACAAAGTGAAATCCCATCTCTATTAAAAATACAAAAAAATTAGCCAGGCGTAGTGGCACGCACCTATAGTCCCAGCTACTTGGGAGGCTGAAGCAAGAGAATTCCTTGAACCCAGGAGGTGGAGGTTGTGGTGAGCCGAGATTGCACCACTGCACTCCAGCCTAGGCAAGAGAGTGAGACCCTTGACTCTGTCTCAAAAACAAACAAAAAATAAAAAAGAATCTCGCTTCTGCTTCTCTCTGTCATTAAATTTGATGAGATTCCCCTTGAAAATAAAAGTTCGTTATTATTACAAGCAATTCTGCCTGACACCTAAACATGACTTTTGTTATTGTGGATTGGTTTCCCTTTCTCCTCAAGCCTCTATCTAAATCTAATAGCAATTTACAAGAAACATAAAAGACAGAGGAAGGCTAGGTATGGTGGCTCATGCCTGTAATCCCAGCACTTTGGGAAGCTGACGCAGGTGGATCACTTGGAGTTTAAAACCAGCCTGGCCAACATGGTGAAACCCCTGTCTCTATTAAAAATACAAAACTTAGCTGGGTGTGATGCTGTGCGCCTGTAATCCCAGCTGCTCCAGAGGCTGAGGCAAGAGAACTATTTGAACCCGGGAGCCGGAGGTTGCAGTGAGCCGAGATCATGCTACTGCACTCCAGCCTGGGCAACAGAGAGAGACTGTCTAAAAAAAAAAAAAAAAAAAACAGAAAGGGACACGTGACATAACTATAATCAACAAAATTCAGACTGGAAAATGCTATGAAATAAATCATTTGTTTTTTAATAGATTTTTAATTTCTTTAGAAATATGAGGTACAGTGGGGGTGAGGAGATGGAGGAGATGGAGACAGAACCTACAAATTATGGCACATTTCGGTGACTTGTAAGTTATGTATTTGGGTCATGATTCAAATCACATACAAAAAACAATTATAGGACAATTAGAATGTGAACACAGACTGAGTATTTGATACTAAGGGATGATTATATTTTTAAGTGTGATAATGACATTGTAGCTATATTTGAATGTCCTTTAAAGGTCTATGCTGAAATTTTACAGACAAAGCAACATTACATATGGGATGTGACTCAAAATAATTGGGTAGGGGGAAGAGCAGGTGGGGTTAAAATAGATTTAGATTGAAAACTGTGTAAATTGGGTCATGGGTACTTCAGGGTCATGGCCGTCCTCCTTCTAAGTGTGTTTGAAATTTTTCACGAAAAAATGGTCTTTAGGTGGGTGTGATTCCCGAACATTTGTCCTGTGAGGACCAAAGACATTAGAGGAAAACAAAGACTTCTTACCGGTTACAGTCAAAAATGTCAGCGAGATGAGAAGATTGATGCCCCAGTTCATGCTAGAAGTTAAAGCCATGGCTCGTCCTCTGATCCCACCAGGAAAGATCTCGCTGAGCACCAGCCAGGGCACTAAAAGAAAGGGAAGAGTGGGTGGCGGACGGCACACTTAGCCAAAACCCATTGCATCTGAGTGCCGCGCCCTGATCTCTCCCTGCCCTCATCCTGCCGGCATTTGTGGTTGGGAAGCAGGGCCATTTCCTACCTCAGCAGGACAGGACAGTACAGGGAGGTGCTGCCTCCTCGCCTCCAGCCAAGGAAGAAAGGACTCACAGAAACATTAGGAGAGCTGGACCATGGTCCCCACAGATAGGGTGAGGGGCATGAAGTGCTGGTATCTGACACAGGCCCAAGAAATGCAAACCGCAGGGCAGAGGCGGGGGCCACCTGCCTGGCAGCAACAAGAGAGCCAGCTCGGGACATCTGCCAAGCACAGGAGCCTCAGTGCCAGAGCCCAGGTGTACCTGCTGTAGGACTGGGCTGTTTCCTTGTCTCTCTCCCCCTGACCTTGGAGGAGTCAGAAATCACAGCTAATGAGTGGGTAGGAAATGGAGCCAGGAGGGCATGAGGAAGCCGGCTACTCTCCCTTCTCCGACTTGGGCGTCCTGGCCTGAAGCAAGCTGGGTGGAGAGAAGTTCTAAATTGAATAGAGCTACAAGATTTGATTATTTTACCAGACTGGACATTTGCATTACTAGAAGGAGAGTCTTATTGGCACCAAAATTCATCAGAGGACTTTTTATTATCTGAGAGTGACAGGGAACATTATGGGGCTTGGCTGATGGGATCAGACGGGGCAATAAAGGAGCAAATTAACTTGTCTTCTGCGCACAGCCTATCAAACCCAGTTTGCCTAATGAAAAACAGCCAGGAGTTCTTACTGTGGGCTTTTACAAACATTTTTACAACCTCATCTCATTTGATCCTCACAAACCCCAACAAGGTAGGAACTATTACGATGCCTCTTTTATTGAAGAGGAAATGGAGGCTTAGAAGAGTTAACTTGCCCAGGTCACAGAGCACGTAAGTGACAAAGGTGGCATTATCCCTAGTAGTCTCAGGAATTCATGCTTTTTTATCACTGTGCTTTCTTGATAGTGGCTCAATAAATATTTATTAATTAATAAATAAATGTGGAGTGTAAGCATCTTTGATTCAGTGGAAAGAAGGCCTTCGGCACTGCCCCAGCTCAGGCTCACTGTTGGCTGATTCACTGTGTTTTAGAAAACTAGCACTGATATATCAACCAACTACATAATTTTATCCCAGAAGAGGGGATGGGAAGAAGAAACGAGAAGCCAGGGAGAGGCCGCTCTGGCCAGCAACCACCTGGGCTGCCTGTGCCAGAATCCAGCAGTCAGTCATGCCTCTAACTTAAAATTTGCCTCTCCTGACAAGATTACACCCTGTCGAAAAAACATCTGCTGGGTGTAAATTTGCTGCTTTAAAGGAAGAAAAAACTAAATTTGATTGCAGAAGACTGGAAAAATGTATTTTTTTCTTATCTTCTCCAAGTGAATCTATACAGGGTTACCTTTCATGCATGGAAGATAATTATAATAAAAAGTAGTATAATTATTATTACTGTTCTTATTAATGGGAATTCAAAACTAGGAAACCCCAAGTCTGCCACACTCTTGCCTCACCTCTCTTCCCCTGCCCCTATCCATGCTGAAAGAGCTTCACTAGATTCTTGCAGATTATATCCTTGGTGGAATCGCTTTACTTTTAATGAGACCAGTTTCGTGCTCAGGTAACCCTGTCTTGAGCTTTGCAAGACTGAAGATCCAGCTCTGAGTAGACTGATATCTGCATAATTCTGGTGAAGACCTGTCCTTGGACAAATGCAAGATAAAATGATATAAATCCAAATTTTAAGCTAAATAATATATGCCACGGACCAACCTCCCTATACCCTTTCCTGGCATGAGTATTCGATGCTGGCCAGGTGAAGCTGAGGGTCCCTACAATCATTTGCTTTAAAAGCCATGAGGAGGAGATAGGGTAAAGGGCACTCTAATTTTCTTTTAGTAGAGGAGATAGCTCAGGGTTTCTTGTTCCAACTTCCATCCTCACCTCATCACCGTTCAAACCTCCTTCTTCCCCTCCCCATCTTTCATCATGGTGGCCATGGAATTACTTAATGAGGTTTGGGGAGAATCATTGCTAGGCTCATCAGAACCAGCTTGGCCTCAAATGAAAATGAGTTGATCCTGCTGTTATAGAAAGTGGACCTCGCCAACAAGAAGATGGGACAGTTGCACAAAACACCAGTTGTATGTGCTCAGTCTGAACTGCCAGGGACTTGTCTAGAAAAACTCGAGATCCACATTGCAAGCCTGTCCTAGACATTCATTCAATATAACAGCTAAGCCAAGTCCTCCAGTAGTTTCACCAGTCAGCAAGCAGTGAGTTGAATATTGAAAAAGAGACTTCCCTCAGTCTCTGTTCAAAAGGAAACTTGTCAAGCAAGCCCTACACCTGATGCTTCCAAAAATAACTGTATTGTTGCTGAAAGAGTCTACTTTTTTGATTGAATGAAGGAATTAAAGAATTGATGGCTTGGTTTATCTAATATTGACAAACTGGGTGTCACAAAAATTGACAAATGTTTTGACAAGGATAGTTCAACCTCCCAATGTGGAGCCTGTCAAGTTAAAAATAAGAATACTGAGCCAGGCACAGTGACTCACACCTGTAATCCCAGCACTTTGGGAGGTTGAGGTGAGAGGATTGCTTGAGCTCAGTAGTTAGAGACCAGCAACATAGCGAAACCTTGTCTCTACTTAAAATAATAAATAAAATAAAATTAAACTAAATTAAAAAGCCAGGCGTGGTGGCACATGCCCATAGTCCCAACCACTTGGGAGGCTGAGGCAAGAGGATCATATGAGCCCAGGAGATCAAGGCTGCCCTGAGCTATGATCATACCATTGCACTCCAGCCTGAGCAGCAGAATGAGACCTTGTCCCTCACCCCAAAAAAGAAAGAATATTATTTAAACAATGATTCCAGATTGTAGAATCACAGGTTTTCAGCTCCAGAGAGAGGGAAATATAAATCTGAAAGTATCATGTGCAGCAAGATAGACTCACTGAAAGGGTCAGAGTCTTTCCATGGCTGACCTAGAAGCAAGACAGTGCCAGAATCTCACCAGCCTTGATGTTCTCTGGAAAGATGCTGTCAATACCTAAAGCAGAAGCAGTGGAGAAACTCAGTTTCAGTTCATAAGTAAGGACTAAAACACTTATTCATTCATAGAGGTATGAATCACTACATGGGGATTTAGTGTGTTTATGTTTATAGTAACAGGTGGGAGTTTTCTTAAAATCACCAATTCCTTTTCCCAATGAGATGGCCCAATTTCTCCCCAAGGAAAATTAAATTATTGCCACAGGGGATGGCTCCCTTTCACTACCACAGTAAAGAAGTAGTGACTCTCTCTGGGCATCTTCTTTATTCCCTACCCCGATGACACGCCAACAGGGGATGCACATTGTCCTATTTGCACATCAGGAATCCACAGAGCACTCGTAACAGAGACACAGTGAACTCTTTTACAGTGAGCACAGTCACTGGAGTTCAGCAAGCACTAAAATGATTCTCCTTGACTCCTATTAGTCTACTTTCAATCCCATCATTTCAGGACTGCCTCAGCAATTCATAACCTTATAAATGTCAGGGTCCGCACGAATCTTGAAGGTCTTGTCTATGTTGCAATGATGGAGGAAGTTTTGGATTTGTGGGGGACGCAGGAGTGGTGATTGTTTACAAATAGGAAACTCGGCCGGGCGTGGTGGCTCAAGCCTGTAATCCCAGCACTTTGGGAGGCTGAGGCGGGTGGATCACGAGGTCAGGAGATGGAGACCATCCTGGCTAACATGGTGAAACCCCGTCTCTACTAAAAAATACAAAAAACTAGCCGGGCGAGGTGGCAGGCGTCTGTAGTCCCAGCTACTCGGGAGGCTGAGGCAGGAGAATGGCATAAACCCGGGAGGCGGAGCTTGCCATGAGCTGAGATCCGGCCACTGCACTCCAGCCTGGGTGACAGAGCAAGACTCTGTCTCAAAAAAACAAAACAAAACAAAACAAAAAAACAAATAGGAAACTCATATTTCACATGGTATTAAATCATCAGGGCTGCCTATCAGAACTTGCCTGATCCAGATGAAATCCACAGAGTGCTTATGGCTACACAGAATGTCATAAAAAGATCATGAAGGGCAAGTACGTTGAAGTCTCTCTGTGTCCGGTTGAGGACATGGACTTGCATTAATAAGGTATTCAATGGAAATGGCAGCCCTGCCACTTGTGTGTTTCACCCTCCTACCTATTTCAGGTTCCTGCCCCAGTTAATTCCCATAGAAACTGTCATTTAACCTTCTATGCCTTCAGATTTAAATTCTGCAGCTCTCCAGGCACACTTTCTGTTTGGCTTGAGTCCTTCCTAAACCACCTGGCATGCTAGCCCAGGGTTTGAAAGGCTCACAGAGGTCTTGAAAGTCTTGCCAGAGAACTAACAATTTGGAGGAAGCTCTACACTCAGGCTGCAGAGTTTTCAACAACTTGATTTGCAAAGGAGCCATGCCCTATACTTCGTAGGAGTGAAAAATCCTTGGTTTTTATTGCCTTTGTAAGTGGCACACCTATCTCTCTGACTGCAAAGGAGTAATTAAAATGTGAATTTGGAGGGACTGTGCCCATCCCTTCCAACCAGATGTTTAAATTCTGGCCTCATAAGTTGCCGAAGTAGAGAAATTGGGTTCTTTAAAAATAAGTATACGACTGGGTGTGATGGCTCTCTCCTGTAATCCTGGCACTTTGGGAGGTCGAGGCAAGTGGATTGCTTGAGCCCAGGAGTTTGAGACCAGCCTGAGCAACATAGTGAAATCTCGTCTCTATTAAAAAATACAAAAATTAGCCAGGTGTGGTGATGCATGCCTGTAGTCTCAGCTACCTAGGAGGCAGAGGTAGGAAGATCGAGGCTGCAGTGAGTGATCTTTTAATTTTAAAATCAAATTAAAAATATAATCTTAAATTGAAATTTCTTTTTATTTAAGAGCTTCCAAGAGTTTTTCTGAATTAAGTTACTAACCAGAGATCGAGGCTGCAGTGAGCCGTGATCATGCCACTGCACTCTAGCCCAGGCGTCAGAGTGATACCCTGTCTCGAAAAAAAAAAAAAAAAAAATTGGCCAGGGGAGGTGACTCATGCCTGTAATTCCAGCACTTTGGGAGCCCGAGGTGGGCGGATCACCTAAGCTCAGGAGTTTGAGACCATCCTGGCCAGTATGGGGTTGTGAAACCCCATCTCTACTAAAAATACAAAAACTTAGACAAGCGTGGTAGACAAGCCTGTAGTCCCCGCTACTGTGGAATCCCGCTGAGGCAGGAGAATCACTTGAGCCCAGGAGGTGGAAGTTGCAGTGAGCCGAGATCACACCACTGTACTCCAGCCTGGGAGACAGAGCTAGGCTGTCTCCTCAAAAATAAATAAATAATAAATAAATAAATAAACCCCACTATAGGATACCATCCCCAACATTGGCAGTCATGTGGTTGCTTTAATTTCTTTTTCTATTTTGCATTCTCAGTCTCCCTGAGTCATATCCACTCATGGCCTTTTGTAAAAGAAATACTTTTTCAAGAATATTATCTTGGATTACTTAAATTACAAACTAAAAAAGGCAATTAAATAAAGACTCAATGTTCTCTAATCTTTCTGCCTAAAGATTTCTAGTCAAAACCAACTAAAATGATTTTTCAAAAAAATATACAAAGGGAAATTGGACTAAATGGAATAACCCTCAATAATGAATGCTAGAGTCAAAAATGGAACTCTTTTGTGAGCAGGCACCAATTGGGGATAAGAGAGAACTATGGCAGTGATCTTCAAACTCTCTTGCTTGAGCGGCCTGGAATTTTAAAAACAATTTTCTTTAATTTATAAGCCAACAGCTAACATTTTTCACCATAAATTTAAATAATAGCAAAGGATGCAATTTGTATTTTATTTAAATTCTAACATTTAACGTAGAATAGTTGTATTACTCTTTTAAATGTTTTCTGTGGAATTCAAATACCATGCCTATTTGATAGCCATTGTCATCCATTTAAAAAATTTTAGGAACAGGCCAGTGCAGTGGCTTACTCCTACAATTCCAGTGCTTTGGGAGGCTGAGGCAGGAGGATCCCTTGAGACCAGGAGTTTGAGACGAGCCTGGGCAACATAACTAGACTCTTTCTCTACAAAAAATTTAAAAAACATAACCAGGAATAGTGGTGCATGCCTGTAGTCCCAGCTACTCAGGGGGCAAAGGCAGGAGGATGGCTTGAACCCAGAAGTTTGAGGATGCAGTGAGCTATGATCAGTCACACCATTACACTCCAGCCTAGGCAACAGAGCAAGACCTTGTCTCTTAGAAAGTAAATAAATAAATAAATAGTATAGAAACAAGGTATTTAATAGGAAGTTTACATTGTTTCTTTTTCACTTGAACTTAGTATTTTACTCTACTGTACTGCATTTTTAATCTGGAAAGTCTTTTATTGATCATCCCATCATACATCTCTCAAAAAAACTATGACCTTAGGTTGGGCATAGTGGCTCACGCCTGTAATCCTAGCTACTTGGGAGGCTGAGGCACAAAAATTGCTTGAACCCGGGAGGTGGAGGTTGCAGTGAACCGAGATTGCATCATTGCATTCCAACCTGGATGACAAGAGTGAAACTCTGTCTCAAACAATAATATTAATAATAATAATAATAATTTTTTAAAATATGACCTTAAATTGAAATTTTTTTATTTACTCTAAGAGCTTCTAAGAATTTGTCTGAATTAGACTATTAGCATAATAATTACTATAAATGGATCAAAATTATAAAAGTATCTTACATATTTTAGAAATGATTATTAAACAGGAAAAATGAAAATGTATTAGAAATACCTCTCAATTAGATGGATGGGGAGTTTTTCTCTTTATTTTATATCTGTGGTTGAATGTCACTTATTTCTAGAATAACATGATACAGTTCTACTTTTTAAATGGATGAAAATTATTGTTCTCAAGAATAATTAAAATATGGGGAGTTGAAAATTTTTTGTAATAGGAATGTCACTTAATTCTTTAAGTAATAGAAGTTATTTGTAATAATATAGTGCTGATAACTTGATTAGGTGATCCTTTATTTTTTGTTGAAAGCAAATTATCAGAAATATCTTGACTTATAAAATGATGATTATCTAAGCTTTAGACTCATTTTTGAACACCTACACCAATATTTCCAGTTGTCTTTTTGATTAGCATTCTCAGGTTTTTACAATTTTGAATATGTATCAAAATAATATTTCTGATAGTAACAAGTGTGCTTTCTTTTAAGTGGGAGAACAGTTATAACTGGGGAGATGCGGAAGGAGAAATATCAAAGAACAGATTTTTTTGAACCTGAATCTCTGGAAATTGATTAGCTTTGAATTATCATGGAAGAAGAACGCTTCAGAAAGTAAACTTCCTAGAGCCGTGGTCCCCAACCTTTTGGGCACCAGGGACTGGTTTCATGGAAGACAATTTTTCCACAGACAGGGGGCAGGGGGGATGGTTTTGAGATGATTCAAGTACATGACATTTATCATTAGATTCTCATAAGGAGCATGCAACCCACATCCCTCGCATGGGCAGTTCACACTAGGGTTTGCCCTCCTATGAGACCCTAATGCTGCAGCTGGTTTAACAGGAGGTAGAGCTCAGCTTCACTTGCTCACCCACAGCTCACCTCCTGCTGTGCAGCCGGGTCTCTAACAGGCCACAGACCTGTACCGGTCCAGTCCATGGTCCAGGAGTTGGGAACCCCTACCCTGGAGCATGCATACCCCAGTTTGAAGACCATTGAACTAATAGTTCAAAATGCCAAGCCAAAAGGGAAGGTGCTGCAAGAAATTAGTCTTTTCTAGTTTGAACTATAACTTAAATGTCATGGCTTCGGAGATAATATTTGATGTACATTTTTCATTATTGATACTTTAATTAGGATAGTATTAGAGTTTCAAGTGTTGCAAATTATCCTTGAAAAATTCTTAACATTGAGTCATGGAAAACAGTAAAGTAACACATGAATGCTTGTGTTTATTAAGATAGTATTAAAACCTTAGCCTGACACTTTAACATCTTTTACAGTCCAATATTTATCATTTTCAAGGTCATAGAACTATAATTAGAGTATTAGACTGAGAGGTAAGTTAAACACCGACGTATCATGTGAGCGGTTGCCCATGGTGACAGGATTGATGGTGTCATTTTGCCATACTTCTAGCTGTGCTTATGCTACAAAAATGTAGTTTTAAACTCTTTGGTTCTATTAGGTACTACTGCTGCATCATCTAACTCCAAAAGGAAAAACAGGATTTCATTAGCTAGGTGCACATATTTCTTTAAGTTTTCCTGTTTGTTTGGATGCAAAGTTAGTACAAAACCACATGGATGCCATTTTCCATATAATAATTCACCATTCCAGTCACTCTAAATGACCTTTGACTTAATTAGTTGAGAAAAATGAATAGTGTTTGTGTAAATATTGGTGATAACTGAAACTTAAGATTTAAAGGGAAAAATAAGATTTGAAAGATCTTAAAGGTAGATGCACAATGTAAACTCATTATGTGACTATTACTGTATAATGGCTACATTTAATAATAAAACTCTCCTGTTAACACTTTTACACTGTTGGACACATGTGGGGGGTGGGGACCAACACACACACTGGGGCCTGTCGAAGGAGTGTGTGGGGGGAGGGAGAGCATCAGGAAGAATAGCAAATGGATGCTGGGCTTAATACCTAGGTGACGGGATGATCTTTGCAGCAAACCACCATGGCACACGTTTACCTATGCAACAAACCTCCACATTCTGCACGTGTACCCCTGAACTTAAAATAAAAGTTGGAAATAAATATATATTTAAAAAATATTTTAAAAATAAATAATCCTCTCTTGTTCAAAAAATAACAGTGTCTGAAATTGCCTTTTCTGTAAAGATATGTAATTATCCCATAAGAATGGTGGAAGAGCAAGATGAGCAGAAAAAAATCCTTTGACTGTGGTGGTCCTGCATATTAGGACCTGGAGCCTTGGAGAAAATCTGAAGAATACCAGAATCTTTTTTGAAACACCTGTGCTTCTGCAATGTCAGCCTCTTTGCCTGAAACCCAGTAGGTCTTGAAATGAAGCCACTAAGTAAACTTCCAAATTAGAACCTGCTGCTCCACATCCTTGGAACTGTCATCATCTTTAGCTGTGCAAATATCACATGAACAAATTTTTTTTTACGAGCCAGAGTTATTTGTTTAAATCTAAGTTTAAATTTTATGGCAGATGACTCATGCTTCCAACATTGATACCCACCCTCCAATAGGCTGGTTCCGCTCCATAAAACCAAACAGAACAAAAAGTTAGGCTCTATGGTCTTTGAGTTTTTCAAAATTCTAGTTTGTTGTTTCGAATAGAAAGAAAGACATCTGAGTTTTAGTATGTTTGGGTTGGGAGCCAGTTCTCCATGGGTCTCTCACATTTCTTCATGTCTTGTGGGAAAAGGCACTGACAGCTCTAAGCTGTCTTTCCAAGGCTGTTTGTATAATAGCCTTGTTGTAGGCTGCATAATAAATAGTCTTGGAGATAGAGATAGTGTCACCCTCTGGAACAAACGGCAAGTTTGTTGACTGTCCGCTAAAGATAACATCTCCTAGAAAAAATAACAAAGAATAAAAATAAATAAATAAATAAAATGTCTCCCTCTGGGGAAGACATCAGGGTGACTTAGTCTCTATTATAAAAAATGTGGGTTTGCTAGGCTGGGGTGTTCCCTCAAAAAATAAAATATGTGCAGGTGTCATCTGACCCCCTTCATGTTAACCTGTATTGCGGCTTGGAGAACCTGGGCAAGTGTTGATATTCTGGCTATTGCTTTGCTATGGATAATAAACTACCCTTTGTCTCTGACCAAGGAGTCTTGTGTTTTTTGTCAACATCATTAAACTGTGACAGGCTAACTTGTTAGCTTGCAAGTGGGGTAAAATCTCAGCCCCTTACACTTATTGACAGCTTGATTACTTGTGGCTATGGTATGATTTTTCTACAAAGATCTTTGAGTACTGTTATCAACTTTAGATTGCTCATTCACATCTGAGAGATTTAATGTGATTCTTAAGGCTGAGATAATCCATTGAAATATTTCTATAAACTCTAATGTTTAATTAGGTAAACAAAAACACTTCCCTCCCAAATTCCAGCTTTAGATTGTCACATATTTCTCTTAGGGGAACCATGAAGGAATTTCCTCCAATCTTTTTGGTAAAGAGTCAAGTTTAAATACATTCAATTACATGAAAGCAAGGTAGGAATAACTATCCTACCTTGGATGGGCTATTCTCAATCTTTTTGTCAGAGGAAGCTGGGTCTCATATTTGGAGAAAAACATGGAAAAACTTAAAATAAATTTTGTCTAACACTGTACATTTTTTTAAATGGTATTCATTTTAGTGAATCTAAAACATGAAACTTCTTCAGTCACCAAATATTGGAGATGGCCTTGCATCCTCAATTTAGTAGCTTTACTCAGAAACAATTTTTGGCCAAATGTGTGTGAGGTTCCACACAAGCCACATTCACCTCTCATTCCCTGGATATTAGGTCAGAGTCATACCAGAGGAGATCAGGATATCCAGCCCCAGACTAGGGAGCTCCACCTTAATTATGGAAGCTGAAAGAGTTCTAGAAAGAATTTTTTTATTCATCCAACAAATATTTATTGATCCCCAGTTGTGGGCCGGGTGCCATGTTAGGCCTAGAGAAGCCAATGTGAACAGGGCAGAGTTGATGTTTGCACAGGACATATAGTCTAAATTCTTTGCACCAACTTAGAAGAGTGGACATTTAGGCCGGGCACGGTGGCTCACGCCTGTGATCCCAGCACTTTGGGAGGCCGAGGCAAGCAGATCATGAAGTCAGGAAACCGAGACCATCCTGGCTAACATGATGAAACCCCGTCTCTACTAAAAATACAAAAAATGAGCTGGGCGTGGTGGGGGGGCCTGTAGTCCCTGCTACTCGGGAGGCTGAGGCAGAAGAACGGTGTGAACCTGGAAGGCAGAGCTTGCAGTGAGCCGAGATCGCACCACTGCACTCCAGCCTGGGCGACAGAGAGAGACTCTGTCTCCAAAAAAAAAAAAAAGGAAGAATGGACATTTGTCTGTTTCTCAGCCTGTATCTCACCTGTCCTCTTCTTTCACCAAAGCTTCATGATTTTCTGTAAAACCTGTCTGGTTTCCCAGGAAGCCCTCTGGACTGCAGGTGACCTAGGATTGAACTAGACTTCTCAAAGCCACAATCTGGTCTCTGTGGTCCTGACTCAGCTGGATTTATGTGTAGAGGGAGGGAAAGAAGACGACAACATCGTAAATCAATAAAGGGCTTGAAGCACTTCCTGTGTGTCCCAGAGTGACTTAAGCAAAATGCCTGTTGAAGTCAGTGCTGGCATTATCAGAACTGTTCACCTCATGTCTAGACCACAGCCAGACATTTAATAACACTAGTGACTAAGTGTATTAAGTCCATGCCACACACCATGCACTGAACTAGGGGCGCATTATACAGATTCCTTCATTTAACTCCACAATTAGGCCATCAAGTGGATACAACTGCCCTGTTTTCCAAGATAAGAAAACTGAAAGCTAGAGAGATCAACAGACTTGCCCTAAGTCCTACACGGTGGTGCCAGATTCAAGGCCAGGCAGTCCAATGGCAAAGCCTGGTCCAAATTCAAACACGATGGCTTTCTTGCAGCTCTCCTCACCCTTCAAGCTCATGTCCTCAAAGCCATCTGACCTGCCATTAGCCCTGCTTCAAGACCCCTTCCTCCGAGATTGTCACACTGCTTTCTTCATCAAACCTTGGTCCAAATGTTACCACCTCAGAAACGCCTTCTGTCACTATCATATTGGAAATAACCCTCCTCCAGGCATGCCCTTTCATTTACCCTCTTGTATTTTTCTTTATCACTCTTACCTCCACCTAAATTTTAACACTTCTGTCTCCTGAAACTGTATCATAGGTGTGTTCATTTTCTTTTTCTTTTTGCCTGTCCCCATCACTAGCTCGTGAAGATAAGATAAGGATCTCCAGCACCTGGTGCTTTGCCTGCCATGTCGTGGGTGGGCAAGACACATGTGCTGGATGTGTGAGTGAATCAATGAATCCCTACCACTTCTCTCTCTCTCTTTTCTTCTTGCTCACTCTAAGATGTTTTCTTGCTGGAATTTCTGCCCATTTGAGTCCTCAGAGTTGGTAGAAGAGATCAGGGGACATTATTTGGTGTCATCTGTCACTTGAATATGTGAATACAAAAGTAGCTGAAGGATGACAGTCACAGCTTTATTACCTAACTTCATATGTGACCTTGGGAAGAATGCCTTCCATCTGCTCACCGTGAAAAATTATTCATCATGAGATGAAAGAAGAGGCAAATTAATTAATTTATGGGCATATGAATTTTTGGATAAAAAGCCCTAATAATTATCATTAAAAAAGTCACACATATTTTTCTGAGTTACAGTGGCTATTTTAAGGAGGGCTGGGTTTCTACACAAGTATCACCTCACATGAACTCATGAAATAATAACATTATGCCTTGGGTTTTCGCTCATCTTGACTTTACTTGTGAAGCATGAATACAAAAATCTTCGCATTGTTCTGTGTCTTCACAATGTCAAGAATCTGTGATTCTATGTTGTGAAAGAACCATGTCAGAAAAATTCTGTTATTAAAGGGAACTAAAGTGATTATCAAGAGCACCCCAGAAACAGTGGAGAGTTGAGGTAAGATTTTGAACATATTTGAAGTGAAAGATAAGATATGGACAACAGAGTGCTTAATAAGTATGTATCCTGATTTTATTTGATGTAAGAGTTTTAATGTTAGCTACAGAAAAATGGAAGGAAGGGGCTCTTAGCCTCTCTGGGGCCATGAACTTCTTCAGTAGGCTGGTGAAGCCTATGGACCTCTTCTTAGAATAATATTTTCAATGCATTCTAAAAGTACATAAGATGTTGGGTGCAATGGCTCATGCCTATAATCCCAGCACCTTGGGAGGCCAAGGCAAGTGGATCACTTGAGGTCAGGTGTTCAAGACCGGCCTGGCCGATATGGTAAAACCCCATCTCTACTAAAACTACAAAAATTAACCAAGCATAGTGGTGGTGCACAACTGTAATCCCAGCTACTCGGGAGGCTGAGGCAGGAGAATCACTTGAACTCGGGAGGCGGAGGTTGCAGTGAGTCGAGATCGAGCCACCGGACTCCAGCCTGGATAACAGAGTGATTCCATCTCAAAAAAAAAAAGGTACATAGGATTACATGAGTACTCCCTCCTGAATTCTAAATTCTGGGGCAACCCCATTATTTTACAGTTAGGGGAACAAGGGACCAGAAAGTAAAATGATGTAGTACATCCACTTTAACCTAAGAATAGCAACACTTTCCTGGCAGAAGAAAATCATGCTGTGATCTAACACAATTAAGGAATGTTGTTCCAAGCCAGTCCATATTTAAGAAGGTCTAATAAGGATGGTTTAATCTTGCTTTCAATGTTACTTTAGAACAGCAAGTACTTTTCCCTTCATACCTCTATTTACACAAAGGATTTGTTTGTATTACAAGCAATAAACTCTCTAAATACCTGAGCACTAATCGCATCAGGTTAATAAGTTTGGTAATGCATTCATGATCTGGTATGAAAAGCTTGTTCCTAATAAAAATCTTCTTTAAGCTCCAACTAGTTTATATAGTTTATACCAATGCCCTAGAATACAATTGGGGGTTGAAATAAAATTACTATGGTATATTTTCTTGAGAAAAGAAAAAGAAACTAAAATGTGAATATGGACATAAAGGATTGACTCTTGGCAAGAAAAAAAATGGAGAATTATTTGGGTCTCTTTTAAAAACACGAGGGGAATTCATAGCCTCAGGATAAGAATGTGAAATGACTGTTCTCTTTAGAAGGTGTGATTTGGATTCCTGCCTCTGACAGCATGACTCCAAGCCTCACGTGTGATTACCCAGGCCAGTCCTTGCACCTGCAATTGTAAATTGGACAGTCCGTGAGATGTAAGAAGTATTTCCTTTTCCTAGATCCAAACTTCCTTCAACCTTGAGATTCTCCATCTTGCTGGCATTGCTTTTGGTCTAAGTAGTTCTCTGAAGCTCCTCTTCTCCATGTTGTAGCAAAAAGCAGAGGATCCAAAAAGCATCCACAACAACTGTTAGATATTGTGTCCAAAATTCTCGAATAACTATTTATGCCTTAACAAAGAAATGCCTAAATATATCCCACCAATTGTTTCTTAATACTACTAAATCTCCTGCATCTTTTCTTACAGCCAAAATCAGAAAGAGATTTTTTTTTAATCATGTCCAAATGATGGATTGTTCTGCAATAAGCCTCGTGATGGTATCTGGCAGGAACAGAAGTTTTTTTGGCATCCTAGTATTTCTAGCTTACTTAGTTCCTAGCCTGCCCACTAGCCAGATCTTTACACAAGTAAAGAAGCCCAGTTTGAGATCTTTCCTATGTCTGCATCGTATTTTTAGGTCCTTTTCCTCATTCGCACTTAAAAACACAAAGGTAAATAAACCAGCATGATTTTTAAACAGACTCATGCAGTGCTCACTTACAGGGACAGAAAGAAAATATGTGAGATGTTTCTTCCTTCAAAATGCTTACAGTCTGTAACTACATTCTGGTTAATAAACCAAAATAAACATACAGAAGTAATACACTATTGCTAAGAACTAAGATGTGTTCTCATGTTGTAATTTACATTATATCATACTCTTATACTTTATAGCATCTAAAGCACTCTCATATACATTAGATCATCTGATGTGCACCTGTACTCTAGGAGATAGGACAGATATTACTATGCCCATTTCGTAAATTAGAAATAGCTTAGAGAAGAAAAATCACATAAAGGTCCCACCACCCGTAAGTAGAAGAGCTGGGATTAGAACAGAGGTTTTCTGATTTTAAATTTACACTGTTTGTAGCCCAGAACCGAATTACTCTAGAAACACACTAGTAGTAGTTCATATAAATAAAGACCTCTAAAAAATGGAGTGGATTCAAAGAGGAGATAAAGCTTCCATTAAACTTCAAAAAGAGGAAGGATCTGGATAGAGGACAGGGGGAAGGAAGAGACCGCAAGTGCTTTGTGTGTATTGACTTGGGTGTGGAGCAGTGGGGAATAAACCCACACTGATAAAGCATTGCCTCATTGCACAATCCCAGGAGGCGTCATTCACTTTTCTGTTATGTGGAGTCTCTGGTGACCCTGGAGCGCAAGACTTAGACTACAAGTAAATCGTGGCCCTATGGTAGTGCAGACGCCCTAATAGAGCTGGGTGAGATAATGGAGGGTCTTGAAAAACCAGAGGTTTTGCCTCGAACATAGGTGATATAGAAGCAGAAAGAACATGGATTAGCTTTCCGGTACCTAAGGTTCTAGTCCCAAATCTGTGTGTCCTCAATCTCCCAGACTTTCTTTTATTTATTTTCTATCAAATGGCTCATGCCTGTAATCCTAGCACTTTGGGAGGCCGAGGTGGATAGATCACTTGAGGTCAGGAGTTCGAGATCAGCCTGGCCAACACCGTGAAACCCTGACTCTACTAAAAATACAAAAATTAGCCAGGCATGGTGGAGGGTACCTGTAATTCCAGCTACTTGGGAGGCTGAGGCAGGAGAATCTCTTGAACCCGGGAGGCAGAGGTTACAGTGAGCCGAGATCACACTATTGCACTCCAGCCTAGGCGACAAGAGCAAAACTCCATCTCCAAAAAAAGAAAAGAAAAGAAAAATGTTGCGCCAGATCATTTCTAATCTCCTTTTCATCTTGAAAGGCATTTGACCTGTATGTCATGGAAGAAAGGAGGAAATCTTTGAAGATTTGTAAACATTGATGACATGAGGAAAATAACATTTAAGGAATACTGATGTGAAAGTTGCCAGTACCAAAATGGAGTCACTTATGTCAAAACACAAACAAAATGGAGTCAGGAGGGCAAGAAAGAAGGAGCTCTTATCATTAGAGATTTCTGCACGTACTACATGGTTTTCCTGTAACAGGACTTATTGCAAGGAAATCCCTCAAGACTGCAGTATTCCAAATAATCTGTTTTCACAAAGACACTTGCCTAGCAAGTCTGTCTCAACCAACCAATAAGTTGGCTAATGCCAACTCCTGTAACAAACCCCTGTTACCTTTGGCCTTTGTAACCTTTGGTTACAGTCTATGTGGAATTCTTTTTGTCTTTAAAAGCTCCTCCTTTGCCCTAACCCCCAGATATGTCTATGAACCATCACAGCATGCATATCACAGGTTTGCAACACCCCTGCTACTCCCTATTAAACTCTTTGCTTTGGAGAGTTGGTCACTCATTTCAGATTGACAGTGGTCTGGAGGATGGATGGGTGTGAGAAGGGCCTGGAATAGACAAAGACTTCTGGAAGGGTATCCCAGTAATCTGACAATGAGTTGATAAGAGGTAGCATAGGATGGCAGAAATAGGAAGGAAACCATAAAAGCAAGAGCCATTGTGATGATTGACCGAACTGAGGAAAAGCCCCAGAGCATCACTCCGAGTGGCAGGAAGAGTGACTGCCCTCTGGAAAGGGAATGGAAGTGGTAAAGAATCCTGGTATAAAAGGAAAAGGAATTCAGCTTTGGGGGTGTTGTGTTTGGCTGACAGTGAAGCATCCAGGGGGAAAAGTTTAGTACTCCTTGGGAAAAAAGGAACCAGAAGTCATGTGAGACGATGGAACCGGAGATAAGCGAGAGTCATCAGCTCAAGGGAGATCATTAACGTTCCTGAGAAAACAAGCATGAAAGCCTTTACAATGCATTAGCAAATGTGTTTTTCAGTTTTATAGCTAAAGAAACAGAAGGCCAGGAGACCTTAATGAAATGACTTCACCTCTTGTTTTAGATGGAATGGAAGCTAGTCATATATTTGAATAACTAACATTTTGATTTTTAAAGTCTATCACAGCAATGGACTGAATTTAGGGCCCTTGACTTTTTGAAATTTTTTTCCCCCGTAGTCACATGTATTCTCTCTTAGGCCAGAGTCTGTTACTGTGGTGATTTTGTGCTGTGTTGCTTAGCTAAGCTAGAAGGACATTTCCCAGAATTCTCTTCCCTGGGTAGCTCTGGACGAGGGTTGGAAAGAAGAGAAATTTGCATGATTTGGAAGGCCAAAGTGACCCCACAGTGCTGTGCTGGAGGCATTGGTGCCGGGCCCTAGCCACCACCGCAGCTCATACACCCTGCTGCCGATCACTGGTTCCCCTGGGTGGAGTGCGGGCCCTGCGAGTTTGGCCAGATCTCCTCCTACAACTTCTCCAAGCACTAGACCGGGCTCTGGGAGAAGGCAGCAGTTTTTCTGCAGGTCGCCGGCCTCACTGGAGTGATGTGGCGAAAGATGCGCATGCTGCAGTTTCCTCGCATGGATTCCAGTTTGTCTACCGGATTCAGTGAGTCGTCTCTGCTTCTCTCTACTTTGAGTCCAGCTTTTCCTCCCGCCTGCCCTGCTGTCAAGCAGAAGCTTCAGAAGGCCACCACCAGATGCCAAGACCGCAGCCTTCCACATGCTTCTTCACCAGCTTCCCTCTGTGCCTTGATTAATAAATTTTTCCCTCTTACCCAATTGTCCCCTTCTAGACCTTTTTGTTCTCAGCTTCTCCTACAATTGTGTGATGCCGAATCCCTATAGGAAATTTCTTATCGTTATCACTCGCAGTGGTTCTAATTCCCTGCTGCAGTTGCTCAGGCTGTCTACAGATTACCCAGGCCCTACTATACCCCATCTCTCTTTAGTTGACTGCACTTGTGCATTTTCACTTATTCCCAAGGGACCATTAGCTCTTAGTAAATGATGATGAGATTTTTAAATGCATCTTAATATGCATGAGATTTTTAAATGCATCTTATATAAATGGCCATCATGACAGACTAGAAACCAGGATTAAATAATGTACAGAAAAACTATAGACTTCAGGTGTCTGAGCTTGGGCACCTCCACAACCCCCAGAACTACCCAACTCCAGCTATTAAGTAAGAGAGAAAGAAACTTCTAACTTGTTTAAGCCATTGTTATTTTGGTCCTTGTTACATCTGCTGAGCTTGAATTCTACATTCAACATTTTCTTTTTTTATTTTATTTTATTTTATCATTATTATTATTATTATTATTTTGAGACAAGAGTCTCGCTCTGTCGCCCAGGCCAGAGTGCAGTGGCGTGATCTCCGCTCACTGCAGGCTCTGCCTCCTGGGTTCATGCCATTCTCCTGCCTCAGCCCCCCGAGTAGCTGGGACTACAGGCGCCCGCCACCACGCCCGGCTAATTTTTTGTATTTTTAGTAGAGATGGGGTTTCATCGTGTTAGCCAGGATGGTCTCGATCTTCTGACCTCGTGATCTGCCGGCCTCAGCCTCCCAAAGTGCTGGGATTACAGGTGTGAGCCACTGTGCCTGGCCAACATTTTCTTAATACACTCAGTTATGCAAGTAAATGCACAGCAAAAACGCTCTTCTTGTTATTACCCTTCTTCTCTTTCATCCTATAACTCAGCCTTATAAAAAGTACATGTTCACTTACTTAGCAGAGTTTCAGAAAAGGAGAGACTATTTCTTCATTTTGCAGAAATGCACAATGATCCATTAGTATCCTGATGGATGGACAATGATACACTATTTTTATTCATTCTTCCTTCTAGTGGACTTTCAAGAAGAAGACTGAACTAAAACTAACATTTACTCTTAAGACCAACACAGGACTGCCTATATCTGTCTTAGACTTCAGATTAATGTTGAATTTCAGAAGATAAAACGTATTTTCATTTATTTCAGCAAGTCACTTAATTTCTCTGAGACTCAGTATCTTCGTTTGTGAAATGCAGTGAATATCCTTTCTTCTCAGGCTTGTTTTGAAGGTAAAATGAATTACTCCAAAGTATGTAAAAACTGCCTAGCACAGTATTTGACATACTAGATGTCGATAAATATTAGTGGAATCTAAAGCTTAAACTGTATTTTAAAAGAATTAGCATAGAATGTTATTGAAAGACAAACAGTTGCCAGAATGTTTTTCTGTTTTGTTTTGTTTTCTTTTTTAGGAGACAGGGTCTCACTCTGTCACCTAGGCTGGAATGCAATGCTCACTGCAACCTCTGCCTCCCGGATTCAAGAGATTCTCCTGCCTCAGCCTCCTAGGTAGCGGGAATTACAATTGTGCGCCACAAGGCTTAGCTATTTTTTGTATTTTTAGTAGAGACGGGGTTTCACCATGTTGGCCAGGCTGGTCTTGAACTCCTGACTTCAAGTAATCCACCAGCCTCAGCCTCCCAAAGTGTTGGGATTACAGGCATGAGCCACCATGCCCTGCCTCCAGTAATTTTTTTTAAAATAAAATTTGGTTTTCTGAAAAGGAGAACTCTTGCTCTAATACAATAAGGTAGCAAATGATGTGTTAGAGACTGGAAGAGTTGCTGCATTTTTCAAAATTACCCCAAAACTAAAGAGAGATGGGCAGCATGGGATTGAAAAGACTCTAACCATGAGTAGGTTGGTTCAGGAGGCCTAAGATCAACGTCTCTCATATTATGATATGTGCCATGACATATACCCTTTCAACCCGAGAGGTTTTCTGAATTAGAAAGAAGAGGGTATCCCTTTCTTTTTCTGTGACTTTTTCTTAGACTCTTAGCTAATCTTGACATTTCAAAAAATTGGACCAAGAAAATTGATGTAAAAAGGAAATATTTTTAGTTTTATGATGAATATACAAGAAGAACAAGAGATGCTTGCAGAAGAAACCAGTGGAACAATAACTACCACTTGAAGTTTATCAAATGAGCAAAGCTTATTGTACTTGTTAACATAGAGAAGTTTCATACCCAAATCTAAGTTGCTCCCTGGTACAAGACTGCACCTATATCTTGTCCTTCTGCTTTGAAGAGTTTCTTAAAATAAAAATGTAAATAGATAAAATAAAAATGTAATAAAAATAAAATAAATAAAGTAATAAAAATGTAAATAAGATGTTAGCTCAAATTTCATTAGCTTAAAGTCTCATAGTAGCCATATAAGTATCTCATAGGTACACACTCGAGATAATTGAATCCCAAAATAATGGTAGAAATCTGTTTCCAGGAAACTGTTCATTAATGGTAATTATCATTGTTAACTTTTAAAAAGCAGATTTAAGGTTCAGGAGCAAGTCTGAGGCATCAGAGGCTGGTGGTATTGTAATGTTTGCTCTATCTGCCCAAGCAGTCTTATGGGGGAAATATGTCTACTCACAGTGCAGAGGAAGGGCCATGTCTTGGTCTTCCATGTCTTGGACCATGATCCAATCTTGCCACAGCCCTTTAGGCCTGAACTTCCATCTCTGACTTGGCACAGCAAAGAGTAGCGTCAATCAGATTTCACCCAACCCTTCTCTCTCTCTTTGGAATTTGAACAAATCAATATCTAGAAACTGAGTGCACTTAGAAGTGGGATTAGAAGCTGAAAAATGAGGAGGTAGAGTTAGAGCAGGAGAGGCCATATCAGCCATGTGCAAGTCTAGTTATTAATTGAGATTAAGCAGGCCAAACCTGCTGGTTGATGACCAGAAAGAGGCAGATACAGAGAGTATAGCTCAGTCCATTCACCTACAATCTCCCTGAAGATAGGGATAGTGTCTGTCTTGTTCGTTACCCTTTCCCCAATATTTAGCATAGTTCTTGGTTATGAAAAAAAATTTGTCACTCAGTACATATTGCTTGAATGAATAGTTAATGAGTTAGCAGTGGATGACTAGAGCAAGCCCCTTACATGGCCTTCTTTCCAGAAACCCTGTCCAGTACCTGGAACCAGAGCCCTACATCTCCCCCACGAAATTCCTTCTTCAGCACAGCCTATGTCTTCTTATTGGCCTAAGCCTCCAATGCTTCCCATTATTTGAGCCAATTTGTTTGCCTCCTTGATCCTTGTCAATAAGTTTCAAAACCAACTTTGTGATAGAGAGGGAGGGACTTAGAAAGAAAGAGAAAGGAAGGAGAGGAATAAAGAGAAAGAGAGAGAGGAATGGGGTAGGAGGTGGGGTGATAGAGGCTACCTTTAAGCTTTTAAGTCCTCCTTTTTTTTCTAGTGAGGTATACAAAAGACCCTTCACAGCCTCCCTACAGAGACATTCAGGCTTTAGATGTAAGGCTAATAGACAAGATAACTGGAACAAACAGCCTATTCTAGGAAATCCATCTGTAAAAGAGTTTGTTCAAGAGAGGTGATTATACTTTGTCATTAGAGCAGACTAGTTACATAAAATAAAACAACCTCATAGCTATGTCCTTGTAAATTGTTTGTATTATGTTGAATGATAGCAACTAGACTTTCACGCTTCTGTTTAATGGACAAGAGTAAAGTGCCACGGGAGGCTACTCTAGTGAATAAGATATACTCAAAAATAATAATAATAATAATAATAATAATAATAATAATGCATTCTCCTTCTCAACTCATAATGTCCTCCTTCTTTACTATCACTGGAATGCACCCACTATTGTGTCTTTAAGAAAATCTAAACACTTGATTTTTTTCTTCTACATAGGAAGAAACTCAGAGATGATATGGAGGAAAAAAACATTACACCATTTTATGAAAGCAAATTTTGCTTTCATAAAGCAATGTAAATCCCTTGGGCAATAAATATGTTTCCAGGTCTGGTTCATCCTCAATTAATGGGAATTAAAGTATCCTCATGTGACAGATAATGGGAAACTTATCTTTCAGTTGAATACTAGCCCTGTACTTTTCAGAAGCAGATATAAGTCAAGCACACCATCTGCATTAGAAGGAACATCAGATGACCAATGTTATCCTTGTCCTCCTTCTAGCACTTATATGCATGAGGTGCTGTAGCAGTAGGATGCTCTGACTGGTCAAAAGCAATACATTAATATTCACAGGGGGAGAGAGGGAAGGAATAAAGAATAAAGTACTTACTTGGTCCTAGACCAATTGAAAAAGCAGCAACATAAACAAGCAAGCTGGCTAAGGACAGCCATTTCAAAAAAGCTGGGACGTCCCCAGGGTCTGTGACTATCTGGTATTCAGTGTGGCTTAATACAGCATTTAGCAAGGATGCTGAGGTCGTCTCCCCTCTCTTATCCACATCATTTCTCAGGGGCATGAGTGAGCTTCTGCTATGGGAAGCAATTCCTTTAAAGTGGTCTCTGAGAGTATTGTTGCTGGCTGACAGGATTCCTGGTCCATAAATCACAGACTCATCCAAGGACTGGTTGATAGAATTGTGGCTTCTGCAGATATTGGTGAAGTTCATGTGGATGTTGAGATTTACGATGCCCATGGTCACCAACGAAGCTGCCATCACAGAGGAGCCAATGCAGAGGAATGTTTTGCTGCCGACATGGTCTACAAGAAGAGTGGCAGGGATGGTGCTAATGACTTTGACGACTCCAACCCCAGTGGAGGCGAGGCTTGCTGCCTCATTGCTTTGAAATCCAACTGACTTCAAAACAGTTGATGCATAGAACAATATGTTTGGCTGGCCAGTGATTTGTACAAAAAATACCAGTGTTAGTCCTATCATTATTCGGGTCCGCATGTTGTCTTTTGAACGAAACAGATCCCAAAAACTATACTGATATTCATCTTTCAAGGATGATTTGATCACAGTGAGTTCCTCAGTTGTATCTGAGAGTGCTCTTAACCTTCCAAGAACCTTGCTAGCAGCTCCCTCTTGTCCTTTCATCACCAGAAACCGAGGGCTTGGAGGAAGAAAATACATTGCAATTGCTTGCAAAATTCCCAAGGGAATCACAAGACCAAACATGTACTTCCAGCCATGGAAAACATTGGCAAATGCGTAATTTGAAATATAAGCAGAAAGAATGCCGATGACAATCATCAGCTCATTCAGTGACACAAGAAGGCCTCTTCTGTGTTGAGGAGCAATCTCTGCGATGTAAACACAAGTGGCAATGGAGGAGAGGGAGATGGAGACCCCTATGGCAATGCGTCCCACTATAAGAACCGTGTAGGATAAACTGAGGATCAAGACTAAGCTTCCGAGTCCAAGCAGGCAGGATGACAAGATGATTGCGGTCCTTCTTCCATACCTGTCTATCAGGACCCCTCCGGTGAGTGAGGCGAGGAGGGCTCCAATGAGGAGGGAGCTCACAACCATTTCCTGCTCATGGCAGCTCAGGGTTAATAAGGTTTTGATCTGAAGAAGAGCCCCAGAGATGATCCCAAGTTCATAACCCACCAGGAGGCCACTGACAGCGGCAGTGACAGATGACAGGAAGGTAAACATGCCACAACCTACAAGCAGAGAGAAGAGACAGGGAGGTCAGTTCTCAGTTGAGATTTTAAACATTTTGTGTTGGGGAGGAGATTTAACCTTGTAGAAGTCTTTCACAGCACTGAGTTTAAACACGCACACAATTGTGATAAAATAATACACTAGCCAAAAAATGATTTGATATAGAAGGAGAAATCATTTTTCTTTCTTTTTTGGGAGGAGAGGCATGGAGACATGTAGGAAGTCCAGTTGCCTTCTATTTATGATGTTGATGTTTTTGGTTTAGATCAGACAGCGATGTTGAGATAAGAAGTTGACACACGGTGAAGAATGAACAAACAAGAATATCATTTGGTTCATGCCTTGGCAGTGGATCAGAAATTCAAAGAGCCTGACTCTTCTGGTCCCATCCCCTTTCTATAAAGGCAAATCTTTGAGGGCAGGAGAGAGAGAATAGGAGCCTCTAAAAGTGCTACAGGCTCCCTGCTGGATAGCCTGGGTCAAAATGAAACACAGCCTCCAGGAAACTTGCCCTCTTATCTCCTGGGCCACAATCGTGCTGCAAATGGTTCTGCTGAACACATGAGGGTGTTGGGGCAGAGGGTGGAGGTGAGAGTGGGCAGTGTGTGAATGCCTTAACAAAGTCAAGGTTTTGCTAAACAGAAGGAAGGAAGAAATCTATGTAGTGTAAGGAACCAACAATATCCCTTACTCATTCTGAGTAAGGAGAAAGGGGGATGGAACACAGGCAGAACAAGGAGACTTTACCTTCATATTGTTTTTTTTTGTTAATGTTCAAATCCAAGGAAAAATGTCAAAAAGTTAGTGACTATTGATTTTTGGTGGTAGGAACAGAGATGTTTGTTATATGTTTGCAACTTGTCAAAATAGAAACAAAACAAAAAAGTAGCAGAGGGAAGAGTATTTCAGGCCCAGGAGAAAGTAATTTCCAAGGCCTTAGGACAGGAAAGTTCTCATTATGTTGTAGGAACTGTCAGATGGCCAGCATATGACATGTAGGCCACATCGCGAGCCTGGAGAGGTAGGACGGAAAGGGCTTAAAATGAATTTGGATAAGTACAGAGGCGGCACTTTAAGTAGGGCCTTGTCGGTCCCAGTGATGACTTTTCATTGTGTTTCAAGTATAATGGGGCCAACACCCATTGAGAGGTGTAGAGGGCATTGATGCTATCGGTTTCTTATTTATAAAGACCACCTTCCCTGCAATGTAGAGATTAGTTCTTCAAAAGGCAAGACTGGCAAGACTGGCAGCAGGGAGGAGTTTGTTGCCTTGGTTTGGACAAGAGATAATGGTAGCTTAGACTCGGGTGTTAAGAGTGGAACTGGAGATAAGTAGGCAGATTCCAAGACTTATTTTGGAGCTAAAAACCACTACACTTGTTCAAGGCCGGGTGTGGTGGCTCACGCCTATAATCCCAGCAATTTGGGAGGCCGAGGTGGGTGGATCACCTGAGGTCAGGTGTTCGAGACAAGACCAGCCAACACGGCAAAACCCTGTCTCTACTAAAAGTACAAAAATTAGCTGGGCATGATGGTGCATGCCTGTAGTCCCAGCTACTTGGTAGGAGAATCACTTGATCCCAGGAGGCGGAGGCTGCAGTGAGCTGAGATCGTGCCACTGCACTTCAGCCTGGGCAACAGAGCAAGACTCCATCTCACGAGAAAAACAAAAAACAAAAAAAAACCATTACACTTGTTTAAGAATTGGAGATGGAGGGTAAGAAGTGGGTCAGAACCCAGGATGGCTCTGTGGCTTGAGCAGTTGGGTGGGTGATTTACAATATTCCATATACTCAATACAGTACTATATGGGGCCAACACCCATTGAGAGATGTAGAGGGCATTGTGCTATATACTGTGTAGCGCAACGTACAGACATAGGGAAGATTAGGAATAGACCTGGTTGTGAGTGGTGATAAGAGGAGGGGCAAAAATCAAAAATTTCATTTTGGACTTAGTAAAATGGTTTGTTTATTTTACCTGTAAGACATTCAGATAAAAATGTTAAGTAGGGGATTGGGTATACAGATTTGGAGCTTAAAGATAGGTCAAGCCTGGACATATGTATTTGGAAACCAGCGGCACACATTTGGTATTTAAAGCCACAGGAATGGGTGAGATCACTTAGGAAGATAGAATAGGGGAAAAGGAGAAGCAGGATCAAGACTGGGAACTAGGCAACGCCAATATTTAGAAAAGTAGCGCCAGCAAAAGAGATGGAGAAGAATCAGAACTGAGGTGTAACTCAAATGTTAGAAATGTGCTTCAGCACACAGTTTTCATAGGCTGAGCTAAGGCTGCCTTTTTGGCGTTGGGGGAGAACAGAAAACCAAACACTGCATGTTCTCACTCATAGGTGGGAATTGAACAACGAGATCACTTGGACTCAGGAGGGGGAACATCACACACCGGGGCCTATTGTGGGGAGTGGGGAGGAGGGAGGGAGATATGCCTAATGTAGATGACAAGTTGGTGGGTGCAGCACGCCAACAGGGCACATGTGTACATATGTAACAAACGTGCACGTTGTGCACATGTACCCTAGAACTTAAAGTATAATAATAATAATAATAAAATGGTATTCAGCTCTAGTGAAATAAGCAAGTCAAATAAAGGTGAGGTGATCTAAAACTCTATCACAAATACTCAAGGTATTTTCCATCTGCAGGATCCTGGTAGGAAATGGGAATTGGCAGCCCCAAAAATAAGGGGAATAAAAGCACTGAATATTTAGATGGAGGAGCAAATAAAGGTGCGATAATCCACAAGAAATAAAGCAAATTTATGAGCATTTTGAACAAAACCTAGTAAATTGAAGTTAAATCAGCAATTTATCTAGCTAATCAGAAAACAAAATATTTGGCACCGTTACATGGCAGGCATTTACCTGGGTACAGGGAGAAATATACACACACACACACACATATATATATATACACACACATATACATATTTGGTCTGTTTCACTACTATATATATAGCATATATACCAACATGCAGTTATATGCTACAGAATTTAGCTATGGTCTCAGTTGTCTGAATTTTGATATTTTCCCTATTATATGCTTTAAGGGATACTGCCCCAAACTAGCTTTTCCACTTCCCTTACTACAATATTTAGGACTAGTGTTTGATCCTCAGCCTGCCCATTTGGGATTTTGAATTCTAATTCACCGTATAAGGCTAGTCCTTAGTGCTTCTGAGATTATGGCTCTGATACCACATTTGTTCTGTTTCACTGAGAGAGAGATATATATATAAATAAATTTTTGGTGGTAGGAACACAGATGTTTGTTATATGTTTGCAACTTGTCAAAATAGAAACAAAACAAAACAAAAAAGTAGCAGAGGGAAGAGTATTTCAGGCCCAGGAGAAAGTAATTTCCAAGGCCTTAGAACAGGAAAGTTCTCATTATGTTGTAGGAACTATCAGATGGCCAGCATATAACATGTGGGGCACATCATGAGCCTGGATAGGTAGGACCGAAAGGGCTTAAAGTGAATTTGGATAAGTACAGAGGGGGCACTTCAAGTAGGGCCTTGTCGGTCACAGTTACGACTTTTCATTGTGTTCCAAGTAAAATGGGGTCAAAAAACTTAACATTCTGGTGATACCTTTATTACCTATTATTTATTAATTGTATGTGACTTTTTTGGCATGCGAAATGATTTTAAAGTACTCTCTTATAGGTTCATTCATGTCCACGGTTTCCATATTCTTTTTCCCATGTGATCTTAAAATCCTCAACAATGAATGCCTCTACCACAAGGAGAATTAGGTCAAATCTCCACATTTGGATAAGAATATTGTATTATTCTTATCTCCACTTGTCATTGTTCATTTTATCTATGTTTGCTGTGTTGATTAGTGTGTGTGTTTTGGCAATTGATGATTGGTCTCTGACATTCTGATTGGAGAAATAAGTGAATTTGGAGAATGGACCACTTGGGAGGCCAGACTGAGTGAGGGACCTGGGAAGGGCATGTAGTGTGACAGAGGGCACCTGGGGCTGTGGCGTTAAGGACACAGGGAAATCAATGCTGTAACTGCTTTAATAGCAGAAGATTGTCCTTGCCACCCTGTACTTCTCCTTTTCCTTTCTTGTTTTCCTCTTTCATTAGATGGAAAATACTGTGTCCCTACAATGAGAAAGATGCCTTGAGATGCAAGAGTCCCTTCCTTTTGTGCTCCATTATCCTACCTTAGAGAGCCTGAAGTGGTTTGCTAAGTGCTAGCTTCTCTGTCTGGAGAAAAGAGCTCCTGACAGAAGAGGCAACCAATCCCTGCTGCTGCTTTCTGGACTTAGATCATTTGCCTGGTTTCTCGGGCCAGGACTCATAGCACACTGACAAATGGGAATATGTGCAAAGGGTCTGGAAGCCATCCCAGTTTGTCAACGTTCCCCTTGAAACCCATGGAGTATAATTCTGCAGCGACATTAAAGAATTATTTTTATATGAATCATAAAAACCTTTTTCAATTTTCTATATGATAACATATATCTGTTTCTTGCTATCCATCTTTCTATTCTACCTTTCTATCTCTGGGCAATTTGCCTTTAAGAGGTTAAAATTTTGCACAAGATCATTCTAGAACCCTAGTCCCACATGGAGGGCTTACCAACGTGGAGTTATACGCTACAGAATTTAGCTATGGTCTCAGTCGTCTGAATTTTAATATCTTCCCTATTGTATGCTTTAAGGGATACTGCCCCAAACTAGCTTTCCCCATTCCCCTCCTACTGATACGTAGGACTGCTGTTTGATCCTCAGCCTGCCCATTCGGGATTTCGAATTCTAATTCACCGTATAAGGCTAGTCCTTAGTGCTTCTGAGATTGTGGCTTTGATACCTCAAGACTTCCATCATAGGAAGTTTTCCTGGTGCTATTTACCATGGAATAACAATGAAGAGAGGCATAAGGAGTGGGTTTTTCCTGTGTGTTGATTAGCGATGACAAGAAGAACAAGATGCTATCCTATGGATGCTGGAAAGTAGAGATACCTTTTTCTAAGAAATCTGGCAGTGAACAGGAAGCAAGAGATCAGAATGTAGGTTGAAGCACTGGTAGGAAGGTGGCATTTGTGTTTGTCTGCACACAGAGGTGAGAGTTTGGGCAGCCGCATGGACTGAGAAGTTGCCAGTGCTGAAGGACAGAGGAAGATGAGGATTCATAATTAACGCTTTTCCAAAAAATACCCAGCCCTGAGGCCAGTCTGCCTTTAATAATGATGAAGTAGAGCATTCCCAGCCATTTTGCTCATGGCTTTGCTTCACAGGGGCCCTTCCTTTACATCCCAGGTCTCCCAAAGAGTGCCATAGGGAATTCTTGGCTTTTTGTGGACATCACAGAAGTGGAAACTACCTGGGGACTTGTAAGTGGTACCCACAGGTGGTTTGGTTATGCCTATCCTGTCTTCTTCCTACTGTTGGGGCTCGGAACAAGATACCCCAAAGTATGGCACATTGGTGTGCTGAGTACTTTGAACTAGACATAGGAACATAGGAAAGGCCTCTGGATGCCTGCCAAAAAAAAAATAAAATAAAATAAAACACAACCCTGTGTGTGCATGCTTTTCAGCTGGCTGTAAGATTTCAGCCAGAAACAAGGTCTTTCTGACCCTCGCCCATTTTCCCCTGAAGCAAGTCATGGAAAGCAGAATTCCTTTCCCCAAGGTGGGTCACAGAAACCAGAACCACTCTGCCCCAAAGCAAATCGTAAAACCTAGAAAGGTCACTCTCTCCCTTTTCCCTTGAAAATTTTATTTCATAGGAGTCCTGCCCTCTGCCCAGGAGGAAGAAATGCCACACAGTGAGGCCCAAAATAATTTGGACAGGCCTTGCTGGGTTTCTCTGTCAGTTTATTACTATTAACTCATATCCTTTTATTCAATCACATTTCTACACGCCCATCCTTTCTTCATCAAATTTAAGCATAAAATCAGACATTTTTCCCTGAGTCTTTAGATCTTCATTTTGAAAGCCTCCCATGTCACATCAAACTTTGATTACCTAAATTTGTTATGCTTTTCTCTTGTCACTCTGTCTGCTGTGATAGGAGTGTTAGCTGTGACCCTTGATGAACGAAGAACAGCATCACACCTTTCTGTCTCCACACTGCTTTGCTAGAAGTACAGCAGCAGCAGTAGGAGGAAGATCTCCAGTTTGCCTTTTGATGCAATGACAATTTTTTATTAAGCTGATAAAGTAAAACCATTCCTATCAAAGCTGTGATTCAATCAAGCAGCTTTATGCAAACAGGTGCTGAGACCTGCAGCGCAAGAGCACCAAGGGCGCCACGAGACTGCAGCGCCAGCCACCACCACAATAGCTGCATTGTCTGCTGGTCACAGTGAGTCAGATGAAACCACAACTGTAGCTGGCACTCAACACAAAACAATCCATTTTTCACAATATTGGAGTTTCTGCCTGCTTTCTTCTTCTCTTTCTTCCCCATATGCCTTTTTTTGCATATGGACATAATGGGCACGCAATAAACACTTGCCAGCTGACTAAATCCTACAGCCAGCTGAAAAGCATGCACACACAGGTGTTTTCTTTTTCTTTTTTTGGCAGGCAGCCAGGTAATTATGTAGCTTGACCAACTGTGAATACTTCACAAATTTAAAAGACTCCCCCACCCCCACTTCATATTTTGTTCAAGAAAAACTTGCAGTTGTCCAAAAATGGCCTTGCGTCTACGGGTTGCCCTTCCTCTGCTCTTTCTCCCTGAATGCCTTTGATCTCAACTCATCTTCCAATAGTCATCTCTACTAGCACCTCACCTCACCTCTGAAGCCCGCTCCTCAGTCCTCAGCGTTACTTTGCCCCCAGCCTGTGTGCACCCACTGTGCACAGAATGTGTGTTCAGAGTCCATCTCATTTTAAGGTACTCTTTGATTGACCTGCTTGTCTTCACTATTAGACTGGAAGTTCCTTGAAGGCAAGAACCCTGCCTTGCTGAGACCTGTCCTTTCACCCCTAGCCTTCTGGCACAAAGTAAACACTCAATGTTTGCCGAGTGAATGAATGAATGAAAACAACACTCTAGAATACTGATCCTTACACCTCTACTCCCCACAGTTGTATCAACAGACTGTGGTTAATCTGTAGTGTTATATAATGGTTAGCATCTAGAACTTTTTCTTCACATAAATATTTAGCAATTGAATAGCAATCTGGTAGCATTTCTATGAAGGTTTTAGCACTATGTTTAGCTAGCTGATATAGCACCATTTCAAGGACCATAAAGTGTTTTATTGTCACAACTATATTTATATTTTTTTAAACTTCAGCCCTATGCATGGAATTGTTCTCCAGTTGTTCAGACAGAGTGTTTAGCAGCTCTGTTTCAGTGGACCAGGTCTTCAGGTTTCACAACATTCTCCAGGTACCAACTCTCCAGCCCATCTGCACCACTAGCTGTTTCCAGAATCTTCTGTGCTCTTTCCCAGCTTTGTGCTGAGACTCACGCTATTCCCCTCACCACAGGGTCCTTCACCTTCCTTCACAGTCCAAGGAAACCCGATTCTATTTTTTTTTTTTTTTTTTTTTTGAGGAGTCTCACTCTGTCGCCCAGGCTGGAGTGCAGTGGCGTGATCTCTGCTCACTGCAACCTCTGCCTCCCAGGTTCAACTGATCCTCCTGCCTGGGCCTCCCCTGATTCATTTTTAAAGGGCCAGCTCAAATATTCCCTCCTCCATAGGCTTACCCTCTTGGGTTAGCTTTTTTTTTTTTTAGATGGAGTCTGGCTCTGTCACCAGGCCGGAGTGCAGTGGCACGATCTCAGCTCACTGCAACCTCCACCTCCCAGGTTCAAGCGATTCTCCTGCCTCAGCCTCCAGAGTAGCTGGGACTATAGGCGTATGCCACCACACCTGGGTAATTTTTGTATTTTTAGTAGAGATGGGATTTCACCGTGTTGGCCTGGATGTTCTCAATCTCCTGACCTTGTGATCTGCCTGCCTGCCTCGGCATCCCAAAGTGTTGGGATTACAGGCGTGAGCCACTGCACCTGGCCAGGTTAGCTTTAATCTCCCTTCTCTCTCTTGCCTTTACGTTCAAGGTCTTACAGCACCCTGGATTATATTTCATTAGGTTTGTATCCTGCCTTAGACTGGGAGCATGTTGGGAGCAGGAATGTCTGTATCATGGGGGCCAGTGCTCAGTAGAGGTTACAGGATGCCCCTGGAAGGAGATGCAGGAGCTTAGCAGAAGGCTCAACTCCTATAACCTCCCAGAGGGCACGTCCCAGGGTGAGTTCTGGTGTGGTGTTTCCAGCCCACCAAATGTCCAACATGCTGCTCCTTGACCTTGGGCCCTGCGTGGCCACCCCTGTAGTGACAAATACTGGGTACAAGGCTTATCCAGCTACTATCTCCCACCCCTCCCCTGCACCCTGATCCTCTCCTCAGCACACAGTGAAACTCGGACCAACAGGAACTTTGGCCTCTCTCAACATCTATTATTATTTGAATTTTCTATGGAAAAAAGTATAGAAATGTTGCTATCTTTCTTTGTTAGTTTTCCAACCACGGATTTGATTTAGTGGCAGTTTCACAGACATCCTTTCCTGAAACTAATATTCTTCCACTCCTATTGGCTGAGGAGGTATTAAGAGGAGGCAATGTTTAAATTTGCATGTTAGTACTCCCCTGTGCTTTGACTTGTGGTTCACTTTTTCTGCCTGATTATGTGTATGTGTATGACTTTCATTCTTTTTCTTTCTGCTTTTTCCTTTTTTTTTTTTTTTTTGAGATGGAGTCTCTCTCTGGCTCCCAGGCTGGAGTGTAGTGGTGTGATCTCGGCTCACTACAACCTCTGCCTCCCAGGTTCAAGCGATTTTCCTGTCTCAGCCACCCGAATAGCTGGGATTACAGGTGTGGGCCACCATGCCCCTTATTTTTGTATTTTTCATAGAGACGGGGCTTCACCATTTTGGCAAGGATGATCTTGAACACCTGGCCTCAAGTGATCCACCCGCCACGGCCTCCCAAAGTGCTGGGATTACAGACGTGAGCCACCATGCCTGGCTTCTTTCTGCTCTTCCTTTTATCCTTTCTTCTTTTCTTTTCTTTTCTTTTTCTTGACAGATTCTTGCTCTTTCACCCAGGCTGGAGTGCAGTGGCATGATCTCAGCTCACTGCAACCTCTGCCCCTGGGTTCAAGCGATTCTCCTGCCTCAGCCTTCTGAGTAGCTGGGATTACAGGCACCTATCACCACGCCTGGCTAATTTTCATACTTTCAGTAGAGACAGGGTTTCACCATGTTGACCAGGCTGGTCTCGAACTCCTGACCTCAGGTGATCCACCCACCTTGGCCTCACAAAGTGCTGGGATTACAGGTGTGAGCTACTGCACCCGGCCTCCTTTCTTCCCTTCTTCAATTCAAAACTTTCACCAGGATAAGTCTGGTGCATTTTCTTCTAAATTTTTGTGCTACTTGTTGAGTTCTTTTTCCATTCAGAAAAGATTTCCTCAAGTATTTTTGTTCTATTTGTTTAGGCATAATTATTTATATGTTAGTTTAATATATTCATTTCCTCTTTCATCCTTGTCTTCTCATCCTTTTTATTTGCATCCAGAAGAGCATCTCATATTCATCCTCCACATCACAGATATCAGATGATGATTCTGCTGTTGCGGTTTCATTCCCTTCCACTCTACACATCATGGATCTATTTGCATCTCAGTTCTCAGCAAGCTCTATCTTCACCTCAGTTTATTCTTATCATCAGACGTGGTTTACATCTTTTGCCACAGAGTCTATTTTAAAAAATTGAGAACAGAAATCAGATGCTTTCCATAATTTATTTATGTTTCCTATAAATAGAAATATTAGAATGCACCCTTTTCCTCTGTATTTGAAACGTACTTGGCAATAACTAGATTTGCTGCATTCTTTTCACCTAGCCCCCAAATCAGTTATGATATTTTTGACTGTGATATAGTTTTTTTTTTTAATCACAATTGATGTCCCATTCCAAGACTGTGATATTGTTTTAATGTATATTCCCACTAAATCTCATGTCGAATTCTAATCCTGGATGTTGGAGGTGGGGCCTGGTGGGAAGTGTTTGGGTCATGGGGGCCCTTATGAATGGCTTGGGCCATCTGCTTGGTGATAAGTGAGCTCTGACTCTGAATTCAGATAAGATCTGGTGGTTTAAAAGTGTGTGGCCTCTCTCCCCCCACCCCACACTCTCTCTCTCACTCCTGCTTTCACCGTGTGATGTACCTGCTCCCCGTTTGCCCTCTGCCATGATTGGAGTCTTCTCAAGGCCTCCCCAGAAGCAGATACCGCTATGCTTCCTGAATAACCTGCAGAACGGTAAGCCAGTAAGGCCTCTTTTTAAAAAATAAATTACCCAGTCTCAGGTTTTTTTGTTGTTGTTGTTTTGTTTTTGTTTTTGTTTTTGAGACAGGATCTCACTCTCTCACCCAGGCTGGAGTGCGGTGGCACAATCTCAGCTCACTGCCACCTCCACACCTCATAGGCTCAAGTGATCCTCCCACCTCAGCCTCCCAAGTAGCTGGGACTATAGGAGCACACCATCACACCTGGCCAATTTTTTGTATTTTTGATAGAGATGGGGTTTCGTCATGTTGCCCAGGCTGGTCTCGAACTCCGGAGCTCAAGCGATCCTCCCACCTCAGCCTCCCAAAGTGCCGGGCTTACAGGTATTTCTTTATAGCAACGTAAGAACAGGCTAACACAGACTGCAAGAACTCCAAGCCCTGAAAAACAGAAGCTTACATCATAGTGGTGTTTATTGTTTAATTAACTAAAAGACTAGGTTGGGTTTGGTATCTCCAAGGACTCACACTGTACTCATCCTTCTGTTCCCATTTCCTCAAAGGGTTGTCTGTTGTCCCCTGGTTTGTCACCATATGTGTAAGGTGGCTGCTGCAGCTCCGGGAATTATGTTCCCTCACAACCACATCCATGGGCAGGAGACAATAGAAGGAGGCTTGGGACAAGGGTTTATCTTCCTGTGCCTCTCTCTTTTTATCAGGAAGAAAACTTTCAAGAAGCACCCTGGAAGACTTACTTAATATCTCATTGACCAGAACCAGTGGATGATTGGTCAAACTTGGCTGTGAGAGAGACTGACAAGTGTGTATCTGATCTTTTAGTTAGTTAGTTTCCATGTAGGAAAAGTAGAAAATCAGAGGGGAGTTGGAAAGGCTGTTGTATATTCAGTGTGTGACACACCTTATTCTAGCCACCTGGTTTCAGTTAGAAACTCCTCTTAGGTCTCTTGCACTGGAGGTGCAATTGATATGTACAGCTGCTAGCCAACTTTCTGATGTCTGTATGTTATTTTTCTGGTGTGGTTCCATTGAACCGAGAAAGGAACTTTTTATTTATTTATTTATTTATTTATTTATTTAGCTTCCACTTTTTGATCCCCCGATTATGAATGAGGGAGATCATTCCTGGATTATTTAAAGCAGCCTGCAGTTCTTTACTTGTCAAAAACAGTGGGTGCAAAACAAATTTCTGGAGTGCATTGTTCCAGTGGCTCTGACAAACTTTATCCCTTCTTAACACTAGTTTCATATTTCAAAATGCCATGAGTCACTGTCTTGCCTATCCAGCCCAGAGTTGTTGAAATCATGGAAATGGGAGTCCCTGAAGAGATACAGAAAGAGAAATGACCAGGCACAGTGGCTCACACCTGTAATCCCAGTGCTTTGGGAGGCAAGGCGGGAGGATTGCTTGTGGCCAGAAGTTCAAGGCTGTGGTAAGCTATGATTGTACCTCTGTCCTTCAGCTGGGGCAACAAAGCAAGCTGTCTCAAACAAAAAATAATAATAATAAATAAATAAAAGACAGAGAGAGAGAGAAACGGAAGTGATAATGACAGGATGGGGGGATGGGACTGAAGAATCAATCAGGTGTTAGGGCAAGAAATTCTGACCCTCAGAGAAAGCAGTTCTGAGGGTCTGAGGAGCTCTTTCCCTTCCTTGCCTGGTGAAAGTTCCATCACTGTCAAATGAGGAGGCACAGTGGCAGTCTATGGGAATCCAACATTTTACGCCCCAATCTTATACATTAGGCTCCCCATTTTATTTACTGTTAAATCCTAACTCATTGACAAATATTCGGGCTTTCAATGGTGTGGTGATTTTGCACTTCTGTCTGTATTTTTGTGGAGATTTTCGATGACAGATGGTAAAGAGGGAGGGAACCTGGAGAATAAACCCGCAGCTGTCTTTCCTAGAGTCCCCTGACACTCCAGGAAGGGGATACTCAATGTGTGTGAGCCTTGGTGAGCCATGGACATTTGAAAACTGACATCTCTGAAAGGATCCCCAGTCCACTAAACATTATTTAATCTTGAAAAAATAGTAAAAGACTTATCTGTACTTCACAATTTCAAAAGTATATAAATGGGATGGAAAGTTGTTTTTAAAAAAATTCAATGTGCTAGTGAGTACATAGCAACTTTCTGCCACTCTATATTTTCTAATCGATAAATATAAAACTGCAAAGACTGTTTTGGGAGGATTTGAAGTTGTTCTTATATTTTAAAAGGAGTTCCTGCACTCAATAATGGTTGAGAATCACCAATAGTGCTTTATAAATTATTTAATTAGGGAAATGAAATGGGAAGAATATAAGTTATATTGTGAAGCCTGTGGATGAAGGTCCTTTTAGGAAGAGCAATTTACTAAAATGAATACCTGAATGACCACCTGAACATTAAGGGTTAAGCTCACCATCATCATGTTGATAACGGACAGATGGCCTATGGGAGAGAGAGAGGGAGGGAGAAAAGTCTGAAGTGCTCTATCAAATACAAAGGGGGATTTTGATGAAAGAGAGAGTGAGACAGAGAAAGAGAAAGAGAGAATGAAAGGCTGAGAGAGCCCAGAAATAGAAAAAAAATAAAATAGAAGAAAAGGTCAGGACAAGTTGACAAGTTGTGGGGAATGGGGAGAGAGAGAGACACCAAGGGCTCAGTATGACAAGAAACCTGCGGATTTTTTACAAGTTGATTTACAAGAAACTCCTGGCCAGGTTAAGTGGCTCACACCTGTAATCCCAACAGATTACACACACATTTGGGAGGCTGAGGTGGGAGGATTGCTTCAGCCCAGAAGTCTGAGACCAGCCTGAGCAACATAGTAAGACCCTGTCTCTATAAAAAATACAAAAAGTTAGCGGAATGTGGTGGCGTGCACTTGTAATCCCAGTTACTTGGGTGGCTGAGGCAGGAGAATCGCTTGAACTTAAAAGGTCAAGGCTGCAGTGAGCTGTGATTGGGCCACTGCACCCCAGCCTGGGCGACAGAGCAACACTCTGTCTCAAAACAAAGCAAAACAAAAACCAAACACACACCCCCCCCAAAAAAGAAACTCCTTATGGTGGATTTGACAAGAGAATGTTTAGAATGGGCCTACCTAATATTCGATTGCACTACAGCCCTCTTCAAATGCTTAGTAAAAATCTACAAAGAGCATATATGAATGGGATTCGAGAATGTGAAGGAAAGAGGGCTGCTGTCATCTAAGCATGGATTGGAGCAGGGAAAAGAGAAAAGACCAGTTGCTGGACTGGAGGGCAAGGACCCAGAAAAAGCAGGAAGTTGGTGCAGGAGGGTGATCAGAACCACGAAACTCCTGAAGTGCACTGTGTGTGTTTGGATGGGAGGCTGGTAGGGAGGAAGGAGGCATGTGGATTTAGCCACATGGGACCTGCGGTTATTTTTATTTTAATATTAAAAGAATGGTGACCCCATAAAGCTACAGAATTTGGAGACATGTAAATGAGGATTTCTAAAACTCCCTACTTCTGTCACCACTACCATCACTTTTAGAAATTTTCTTGATTTCTCAGGCCGGGGGTGGTGGCTCGCACCTGTAATCCCAGCACTTTGGGAGGCCGAGATGGGCGGATCACCAGGGCAAGAGATCAAGACCATCCTGGCCAACATGGTGAAACCCCGTCTCTACTAAAAACAAAAATTAGCCAGGCATGGTGGTGTGTTCCTGTAGTCCTAGCTACTTGGGAGGCTGAGGCAGAAGAATCGCTTGAACCCAGGAGGCAGATGTTGCAGTGAGCCGAGATCATGCCACTGCACTCCAGCCCAGTGACAGAGTGAGACTCTATCTCAAAAAAAAAAAAAAAAAAAAAAAAGAAATTTTCTTGATTTCTCTAAATTAATATGGTCTCCTTCCCAAGAATTCCTGCTTTCATGGTACTTAGTTCACAAAGGTTTTGTGACATCCTTTTTAAGCTAAGGAAGCTGTGCCTGCTGCCAGCTTCAGATTCCTTTGTCATTCTCTTTTCCTGCTTTGAACTCTGTGCTCCCAGAATTCCGAAATATGTGAAGCTCCCTGAATGTGCCATTCTCTCTTCTCTGAACATGTTCAAGCTATTTTCCCTCCTTAGAATGCTCTGTAAAACTACTGGCCTCAGTTTTACATGCTCGGCTCAACTTAGCCATCCTGTCTCCCGGGAGTCTTCAGGGACTGACTGAACTTCCCCCTTTGCTATCATAGTATTATCTATAATATCAAGCCATCTCCTCCATTAAAGGATTCCTGATCCCTCATCTCTCTCCGCTATTTGGCAATAAGCATCCACGCTGTGAGGATGGCTTCCGTTTATCACCAGACTCCAGGGCTTGGCATCATATCTGATTCCTACTACCCACTCAGTATTTGCTGAATGGTTATCTCGCAGTTATTTCGATTTTTATCTTTTTGATAAGTTGGTAAAACCTACAGACAAGAATAATAGGCTGGGCATGGTGGCTCACGCCTGTAATCCCAACACTTTGGGAGGCTGAGGTGGGTGGATCACTTGAGGTCACGAGTTTGAGACCAGCCTGGCCAACATGATAAAACCCCGTCTCTACTAAAAATACAAAAATTAGGCCGGGCGCGGTGGCTCAAGCCTGTAATCCCAGCACTTTGGGAGGCCGAGGCGGGCGGATCACGAGGTCAGGAGATCGAGACCATCCTGGCGAACACGGTGAAACCCCGTCTCTACTAAAAAAAAATACAAAAAACTAGCCGGGCGAGGTGGCGGGCGCCTGTAGTCCCAGCTACTCGGGAGGCTGAGGCAGGAGAATGACGGGAACCCGGGAGGCGGAGCTTGCAGTGAGCTGAGATCCGGCCACTGCACTCCAGCCTGGGCGACAGAGCGAGACTCCGTCTCAAAAAAAAAAAAAAAAAAAAAAAAAAAAAAAAAATACAAAAATTAGCAGGATGTGGTGGCAGGCATCTGTAATCCCAGCTACTCGGGAGCTGAGGCAGGAGAATCGCTTGAACCCAGGAGGAGAAGATTGCAGCGAGCCGAGATAGCGCCACTGCACTCCAGCCTGGACAACAAGAGTAAAACTCCGTCTCAAAAAAAAAGAATAATGTCTTAGATACATTTTTTTAACCCTGAAGCATCCAGCACTGTGCCTCTCATGTAGTAGGTACTCAATATGTATTTGCAGAAGTAAAATGCTCTTTAGTTCAGCAATCGCTTCTTTACTCATTGACTCCTTCAACAATTAAGCATGTACTATGTGCCAGCATTGTCTGGCAGGCAAGTTTCATCTGATGGCTACTGCAATCAGCCTTCGTGGTTGCTGGCAGCATCGTGTTGAGATGTTTCCTAGGTTACATCTGGATTTAATGGCACTAGAAGGTGGTACTTGTGCCGCATGGATGTGATCCCTCATGCCTAGGCTTGAAATACAGAGAAAAAGGCATGATTCCAGCCTATTATGAATCGCGCAGAACTTTCCAAGCACTGTCAGTCAGCTCAGAGCTCTGATAGGTGCATGAAATACATATTTTATCCAGAAACGTATAATCTTATAGAAAAATACAAGTTACATAAAAAATTAGGGAATTAACTAAAATAGAATGCAAACAAGTCCTGAAATGAGTGTAACTGGAACCCAAATTCACAGATCAGAAAGTAGAAACATCAATGCTGGCTGGTAATATTGGTCAAGAGAGCAAACCTGGACTGGATTTAGGAAAGTGAGGTTCAGATCACTGTGCTGTCCTCTAATATCTGTGTTACCCAGGACAAGTCCCTTTGCTTCTTTCCAGGAGGAACCTGGGCTTAAAGGTGAAGGACAGTGTGGAATCAGAGACCTAATTAGTTACCGGCTAGACTTTGACAAGTCCCTTAAAGTTTGTGGCTCTCTGTGTCCTCATTCACAAGATAAAGATAATAATATTACCTCCTCCGTAGAGTTATAAGAATGAATGAGACAGAAGAGTCCCTGGTACTTGGTAATAAGTGATTGGTAAATGTTGGCTGTTGTTCTTAGCCTCAGTTTCCATATCTGTGAACTGGGGTGCCTCACTGGGTTGTTGTAAAGATCTGAAGGGATTACAGTAATAGACCACTTGGCCCACAAGAATCATTCAACAAAAGCTCCTTTAATCTGAATCTAGAAGGTAAAATCTTCATAATACAGAGGTAAAGCTTTGAAACAGCCTTTTACTGATAGCAACAGAAATAAAATAATACCTTATTTCCAGCATAACAATTGTGTCTTTCATAAATTCTTGAATTCCTTTGCTTTCAAAATTGGCAGTACCTACATAATTAGGCTTGCAGCATGAAAAATTCCTCCTGTGATTTTGCCTGAAGGTTTCTGCAGCTTAGTTTCCCAATATAAATAAAACATTTCATTAGTGTGAGGATGTGCTCTCACCACACAAATTGACCCTAATTACAACTTCCGTTTCCCCTATTCTTAAAAACTTTGCACATCTGAAGCTAAGCTATTATGGCTTTTTAATTAGCATTACACATGACTCCCAACGCTGACTTCCATGAAGTGTGGAGATGTGTGTGGGAGCAAAACATTTTGTATAAAATAGTAATGGACACTGCTAACAGCTCCAGAGCCCAGGGATGCCAGGCAGACCTGAGTCATGAGTTGTCTGAGAAACAGCTACTTCCAAGGCAATCACAATTTAACAGTTTAAAATTAAATTATACTTGCTTTACTTAAAAAATATATTCCTGAAAGTCAAACAAAGAATTGCATTTTTCTACGTGGAATTTTGGCAAAACAGTATGAAATAAATCATTGTTCAAAAATAATGAAATCTCCTAAAACTAGAATGATGTAATAAATTATTTTAGTCTTATTATTATTTCTACTAAGTAGTTTAGAATAATTAGGTGGGCAGCGGTGCCTCACGCCTATAATCCCAGCACTTTGGGAGGCTGAGGCGGGTGAATTGCTTGAAGCCAGGAGTTTGAGACCAGCCTGGGCAACATGGTGAAACCCTGTCTCTACTAAAAAATATATTTACAGAAATTAGCCACGTGTGGTGGTGAGTGCCTGTAATCTCAGCTTCTTGGGTGGTTGAGGCATGAAAACTGCTTGAACCCCGGAGGCAGAGGTTGCGGTGAGCTGAGGCTGTGCTGCAGCCTGGGTGACAGAGCAAAACTCTGTCTTAAATTTTTAAAAAGAATGATTAGTATATTACTGAGGCATAGTCATTTAGCAAATGAATAAGTAAGTGTACTATAACATGGGAAGAAAAATGATACCAGTGTGCAAAGACAAAACAAAATAATACAGAAAAAAAATTTGAATTAATGACTTACTCTAATGGTAATATACTTGACTCAGTTTCAGCTGGGAATTATTTTGAGGATGTCATGTTCAGTGACGTTAACTGAGATTGAGTACTTTCGAAGGGAAGAAGGGATGAGAAATCATCCACATTTGATATTTGGTCAAATAGCCTCTTGGGAAGGAGCCAGTTCCAACTTTTCCTTTCTCATCACCATAACTTAGTATCTTTTAAGTGGCTTCCATTGCATTAATGTTTTCAATACCTCATCCTTCTGGGGAAAACTGTTCATGAGAAAAAAAAACTGAATGAAGGAGCTCTGACTCTACTCAATTTTAAAATCTTATATAACTCGTTTTTGCTCATACACTGAGTAAATAGCTGTTTCAACTGTTGCATAGTGGTGGAGGGCCTTTTAGAGCTCTCAGAACTTTTTTAACCCAAAGGCTAGATAGTACAGAGAAAATGCTCCCTATGAAACCATGATTCAAAGACGAACTATTCTTGAATGATAATAAAATCCTACATACCTACAACAATTAAAAATTGCATTTTAAAATTGGTGGATTCATCTTTTGTATACACATGCAAATCTCAGCTCCCTTCGGCTGCTCCAAGGTAGATTCAGTATATTTTGAGTTCTGTCTCTACCAACTAGTGCAAGTCCTAGACCACTAAAGACCACCCTCTTGAGAATTCACAAGGAAGATACCCTCTGGGCTCATATTCAGGTCCTATCAGCTACCACCAGGCCTATTCCTGGGCTCTCAGCTGCCTCAGCAACTGTTGGTAATCTGACAGAGAGAAAGGTGATGTTGAGAATATTTAGCAACTAGAACAGAGGCACCGACCTATCCGAATGGCTGTAAAAACTGGTTCAGGCATGTTGGTGTGCACCAGCTAATCTCAGCCTGCTCAGGGGGGCCCCACCGCTTGGCTGGCTGCTCTCAGGATGGCTTGGTCTGGGTCTGCCAGGCCCTGGCAGGGCAGGCTTCCTGCAGCATGTGTCTGCTGCTGCTTCAGAGCCTGGGAGGGGGTCTGTGGCAACCTCTCTGCTCTCTCTGGGTGACACGTCCTTAGAGAGGAGCAGGACCACTGCTGCGTATGACGCATAGCACCCAGAGTTTGCAGAGAAACATCTCCCACCATGTTGACAGCCTTTTCCCTTCCCAGGAGATCCCAGAGGAGCCATTTGCCCAATACTCAGAGTGGTGAAAAGCCTCAAATCTAGACTTTTGATGTGATTTCCAAGTGATTTTAAATGTACAGTCACAGAGATACGCTGACTGGACTGAAAGGGGAGATGTTTATGTTTAAATCTGGTCTCGTGACCACATAGAAGAGCAAGTGGTCCTCCATAAATGAACATGTCTAAAAATCCTGTCATTTCCAGCCAGGCACTGTGGAGCACACCTCTAATCCCCGCACTTTGGGAGGCCAAGGTAGGAGGATCACCTGAGGTGAGGAGTTGGAGACCAGCCTGGCCAGCATGGTAACCTCATCTCTACTAAAAATACAAAAAGTAGCCAGCTACTTGAGATGCTGAGGCATGAGAATCACTTGAAACCGGGAGGCAGAGGTTGCAGTGAGCTGAGATCGTGCCACCTTACTCCAGCCTGGGTGACAGAGCGAGACTCTGTCTCAGAAAAAACAAAACAACAAAAAAACACTTGTTATTTTCTTGGAAATGCGTATTACCATCATTGTTGTCAGATATTGACTTGTTAAATACATGTGGTTTTAAAGCACTATAATTTTTGTCACGGGTTTTGATGCTTGATTTTTTTTATAATATATAGAAAGTGTGGAAAAATGGGAATGGCCCAGCATCAAAAACTCTGAGATGCCTGGGTCTGCCCAAGGTAACTGGCCTCTTACTAGAATCTGTCTTCTCACAACCAAAGCTCTGACCTCTGCTCAAGCTGGTTGGCCTGACTTTCTCTTCCCTGAGGATGAGTTTGTTTCCAAGTCTCCATCTCTTTTACAAGTTGACTTCCCCTAGAGCTGACTGACGAAGCCTGAGAAAGCCTGGCCGGATGAAATTCCAGGGGGCCCAGTTTAAGCTAAACTCGGGAGACGAGACCAGCACTCAGCAGGAAAATAGTTACACTTCCATCTTATATACTCACCACCTGCCCAGCTTCCATTTAGGAAAAAGGAGTTCACAGCTTTAAAAGTGTTTCAGAACAACGGCCTTAGAGTGCTCATCTGCTGAGCAGAAGTGTGTATTTCTTAAATTTCAGAATGGGGCATCTTCAGAGGGGATGAAGGACAGTCCTTTCAGCTGGGTTCATGAGTCCCGTTCTTCATGTTCTGCGTCCCACTGCCAGAGAGTTCTGCAGTGCTGACAACCTGCACTCATACGGTAAATATTGTTCCCGGTTTCTGAACCTTTGGGCAGATGGGGGTGAAGGGAAACTTAAGAGGACCCTCTCCATAGCCAATTGTTTGGATCATGAAATAAAGGAAACCTGGAAGCTGAAGAAGTCAGTATTGAATCTCCTGGGCCAGAGGCCACCAGGGTCAGTTCTGCACCATCCTCTGTGTGACCTTGGGCCAATCACACATCTTCTGACCTCAGGTTTCCCTTGTGTGAGTTGCTCCATCCATCTAGTATCTCACTTCACTTATATCTGTTGTCAACTCTAGGCACAAGAATTTCAAACTGAGCTTAATCCTGCCCTATACTAAGATGAATTGGAACATGTCCATGAAAGCTGAAAAAATTTACTAAAAATGTAACCACTTTGAGTCATAGCTTATTGAAAATGAATTAAGTTCATTAGCTTCTAGTCACCAGAACAAAACATTCTTTTCAGTTAAAGAGGGTTAGTCAAGAAAGACCTGCCAAAATTTTTCACTGTGCACAGTAGCATCAAGGGAGTTCAACTGCAGACCTTAGGGGGTTGGTTTTGCTTTGTTTTTCAGTATCTCACATGATTTAATTACCTTGTCCTGAGTTATATAACTCATTCCTCTTTGTGCTTTGATTTTTCCATCTAGGAAGGTAGAAAAGCTTGCTACCTTCAAATGCAGACATATTATGATCATTGTTGAGCATAATTTAAATACTCTGAATTTCTTAGATGAAAGCAACTATAGAAGTTGAAAATATGAAGAAGCCAAAAGGAGTATTTGACAAATATGATCTCATTAAATCTCAACACCTTCATAAAATAGATGAAGATACCATCCCAGTATTAACGAATGGAGACTTTGAGTAACTTATGAAAACCATACAGCAAGTCTGCATTTTGCATTCATTTATACATATGTGTGTATAATTGCTTTCAGGTGCCAAAAGACATTTAAGACAAGTTAAGAAGATTTACAAAAGTAGGAAAAAAAGGTTTGCATTCATCTAAATGCATATTATATATAGCACAAATCGAAGTTATATTCATCCGACATTTTAAGGAAACATTTAGGCTTTCTCTTCTACATAATGCAAGTTAATTTAAAAATAAATTTGAAAGATAATTTATGGTACTTATTCATTTATTATTTCCTTACAACAACGAAAACAGCTGCACTTTAAGTTGAATTTTATGCATGTAACCAACTATTGTAAATGTAAGTACACATTATCTTTCTTCTGGATAATTGTGAATTTGTACAATATAAGCTATTAAGAGCACATTGTACCTTCAAAGCCATATCAAAATAAACAGTCCATTCTTAATGGTTACTACAAAAGGACTTCCTAGGCAGTTTCTTTTCATCTTCTTTGTGACATTATCACTGACTCTATTTAGTGAGTCCTTTTGTTAACATCACCACCTCAGCTTGCTCTGCAGTCTACACTGCAGCTCATGTTTCCAGGAATTTGGAGAAAAGAACTTTGCAACTCTTTCCCTTTATCTCCAAATATGTGTCCCTTGCCTGCTCTGAGGGAACTTGTGGGCCAATGAGTAGCAAACACTTAGGGAAAAGGGTACCTCTGCATAAGAGACACCAGGCCATATTGAAAGATGACCCCAGATATTCTTTTATTATTATTATTGTTATTATTTTAGACAGAGTTTCGCTCTGTCACCCACACTGGAGTGCAGTGTCGTGATCTCAGCTCACTGTAACTTCCAAGCGATTCTTATACCTCAGCCTCCCGAGATTACAGGCATGTGCCACTATGCCCAGCTAATTTTTTTATTTTTCTGTATTTTTAGTAGAGATAGGGTTTCCACTCTGTTGGCCAGGCTTGTCTTGAACTCCTGGCCTTAGGTGATCTGCCCACCTCGGCCTCCCAAAGTGCTGGGATTACAGGCATGAGCCACCATGCCCAGCCTCATTCTTGACGAGAAGTGTGAAAGCAAGAGAAGACTGAGATGAAGACATGGAAGATGGAGGACTTCTCCACTCCTGAAGAGGGCCGCTTCATGCCTCGATGTTAGGGGTCACAGGTTCAATTCCCCAGGATCAGACAAACCCACAAGGCAAACATCAGTATTAGGACCATTCCCAAGAGAAAGGCAGATGTCTTTTGTATCATTTAATGTATTGGATTTTGCATGAAATTTATATATGCTGCTTGGGAATGTAATATCTGATTAAGAATACAGAGCTGAGGAAAGTAGTAGGAAAGAGAAGATTATCTGTGTTTGTTGTCATTTCATATTACAATTACTTTCAATTCCTTTCAGCACAAACTAAATGAACAGGAAGAGGCAGCAAAAAGCGTACAATGTATTTGTGGGAATTGTAAATGTGGAAGGGAAGACCAGCCCCTGATTTATCAAAGATGGCTTAAATGAATTAAAACTTTTCCAAATTTCACCTTCAGAAAGACAACATAGCAAACAAACCCCAGTTTGCAAGGCCAGTTTCAAAAGAAGGCAGAACCCAGCAAAGCAAGCGTTTCAGGCTCTGAATAACGCTCAAATTCATCGCAAACGTGCTGGGAATTTAAAAAGGAAGTTTGTGTTCTCATTGATTACATAACTAATAATTTTATGAAGCCTGTTTAAAATACTGATTTTCAAAACAGTGGTTATAATGTCAACTGGTTACACGGTGTCCATTTGTGACAATAAATGAAAAAGTGTGGGCGTGCGTGTGCCTGTGTGTGTTTACAAATGAGACTATCTTTGCCGGTGGACCGTTCCAATATGAAAAAGATTCATACATTGTATTATGTAAACACAATTAAGGGGATCCATCATACCGGTGGTGAATGTGTAACCTGTATTTTCTTGGCACATAAGGTTCCACCAAGACTTCGATCTTCACAACATTACAGCTCAGAGCTATCCCACGTCCCACCAGACCCTGTCCCCTTCTCTCCACTCATCCAACGCGCCCACACGCGTGCGCGCGCACACACACACACACACACACACACACACACACGCAGACTCAGGAGACAGTACACTCGGGAGATGAGTACAGCTTGCTTCTCTGCGGTCACCCGAGCACCGCAGGTTCACTTTACCTCTCGCCCAGGGAGGATGCCGGCTGCCGCTGGCTCGGTAGCTGCCCTCCGTCTCCACGGCTGTCCCCTTCTGGTTCAGCAGATTGGGGCCCTCCGTGTTTTCAACAGGTACCATGGTCACGTAGAAGTTACAGCCGCTCCCCCGCCACCGAACAGCCCCGACCACCCCCGCTCCCAGGAGTGGTCACTTTCCCCATAATAGCATGCTAAAGAAGAGTGTGGGGAAAAACTTCGGGCAAAGCTAATGTGATTTGTGACCAACTTTGTTTCTATTTCCGAAGGCTTTGCCCTTTTCGGTGACACAGGCTGTTGCTATTCCAAGCAGCCTATCACAGGCAGGGGGAGGGCCGTGAGTCAGAGGATTGTTTTTGCCTTTAGATGCAGAGTTGGAAGCAAGGGGTTAAAAGAAAGGGAGCTCAGACGGAGTATTTGGCCATTAGCTAAGGGTAGCTCTTGTACTCTAGCACCTTTGAAAAGAGGCAGAGAAAAGAAACATGCAGATTTAAATGCAAGCTGAGAGTGGGGATAGAATACTCGCAGATGGTATCAGTTAATCTTGCAGAAAGAGGAACAATTTATGCAAAGACATACCAGAAGGGAAAGTGTGTCAATTTTTCAGCAAGACTGTTATTCCAAAAGTCATGGTATTTACCAGCTTACACAAAGCATAAAATACCTTTATTGTTTCAACCTGATTTTCATCTAGGCAAATGCCTGTATCTTTCTCTCCAAGGCCTGTCAGATAAATCACAGCCTGAGATCAAGAATACACAAACTCAGAATGCGCAGATTCTTTAGACTTTTTATATGCTGAGGTTATAGCAAAGTAATCCATTTTTTAATGCAGAATTGTCTTTAAGAGACAAATTAACACTGAATCTTCTATTAGATTTCATGTTTGCCTAGGTAGGAGGAGGATACTCCCCATTCAGAGAGGCCAGACTAAGTGACCCATTGTGTGGGTGGGGTGGTCATGTAATCTCAAACAAAATCAGGGCATGAGAGGATCTTTTTCTGATTTGTGAACATATTTATTTAAAAAATCTTACAAGGTTATGACATTTTACCTTCAGTTATTCATTCAACAAATCATGTTTATTTAAAAAAAAAAAAAAAAAAACCTCATAGAGGAAATTGAGATCATCTTAAAAATCATTTGGAATAAAAACTAACATGTATGGAGCACTTATGTGCCGGAAATTGTGCTAAGCGCAATAACTCAAATGATGACTTTGAGCAGGTACCAACATTATAGAAGAGGAAATGGAGGTTGGGTAACCTGCCTACAGTCTCACAACTAATCAGTGGTAGAGCTGAGATTATGAATCCAGGAAGTCTAAAACTGTAACTCTCCTATATTCTAACTTCCCAGCCTTGTCCTTTTCTGATTTTCTTGGCTTCCTACACATTCAGACCTACCTGACTTTAAGAAGATGCCATGAAATATGGCTTTTAGTCCTAGGCATTTCTCTGGACAGGAAAACAAATTTGTGCTTGTATAAGCACAAGCTAAATTTTTGTTACTTCCTTTCAACATTTTAGCTGAATCACCGCAAAGCTCTCAATTCACTTATTTGTACATTTCCTTTGCTCATCACTAGATAATTATATATTTTTCTTATGTTTCAGGGAAACAGGTAGCATATGGAAACAAACCTATAATAATTCAACTATTATTTATTATGTACCCGTTGTATGTCTGCTGATAGTGCTGGAAAATGGAAGTCCTCCAGGCATAATCCAGGCCCCTTCTGATTAAGAGGGTAAGAAGTTCAGAATCCCACACATCAGTGTCCCCACTAAAGAATGTGTAATGCAATGATGGTTTGAAGCAACTCATTTTATTAGTTTCCAGGGTACATTACAATTATATAGGAGTCCCAATTTCTATCTGTGAGACCCATGCTTCCCATAAGTTCTCTATATTCTCTTGGCTTCTCACTTCTTTCTGCTCAGAACCAATGATCTCATTAGGGGTAAAATGTTCTTGCAATGGATTAGTTGTATCATTGCTTTGTTTCGTTATCCCACGACCTGTGTTTCTAGCAGCTTCTCGGCCCCATGGGAGTGTTTGCTATAGTGCTTGACTAGGCAGAAGACAAACCTAATTCCAGAATACTTTACTATGGTTAAAAGCAGTCCCACAGTTCTCACTCTGTTTTGTGTAGCCAAACCGTACAGGAGATCCACAGGCATAGTAAGCCAACCAGGATTCAAAAAGAATGCTCAGCAATGCAACTGACAACATCACCTCCTGGTGCTCCTACTTTTGTTCTTTATTCTGCTGGTGACCTGACCTGGGCTGTCTCAAGCTCTGTTTGTACTTACCTCAATCTCTTAACTCAGAGAAAAGTTTAGGGGAGAAAATTTTTCTCACCCAGACTAGAGGGGGGGAACTCTGCCTCAATTCTGTTAAGAACCCTGTACTTCTCCTTCCCAGTCTTTTGCACACTATAGTGTATTTGATACAGTTACATGCAGTGATTCGATTAAATCTGCCTTTTCTACTAGATTGCAAACTTTGTGAGAGTATGGACTGTGTTTGTTTACTTTATTATAGTATTCTGCGTGTCTGGCACTCAGCAAATAGTATTTGCTGGCTAACAGACTGATCCCTGTAAATCCAATAAACTTTAGCAATACTAGAATGTATGCTCCAAGAGGGCAGGAGCCTCTTCTATCTTGCACATTCATCCAGCTCCTAGCACAATGCCAGGCATGAAGTAGACACTTAATAAATATTTGTTAGATAAATGAGTGCTTACAAATAGAGCTTTTAGTGAGCTAAATAACTATTTAGTTTTTAAATGTGAAAATCCATATGATGATTGCCTATAACATTTTGTCCTTCCTCTCTGCTTTCTGCCAATTCCTTTAGACCAAGTATAACCACAGGCTATCCCACTTCTCTGGAGTTTGAGCCACTTCCATTATTAAAATCTGTTCCTCCACTCAAGGAATACATAATCAGCAGACAGCAGACAGTTCATTCTTCATAACCCCAATACTTTTGCTACATACCACTTTAGACTACTGCTCATAGGCAATGCTACGAAATCCAAAATCACCTATCCTGACTTATAAACTGGCACAGCAGGGAAGAAGGGATGAAAGAGAAGACAAGCAAATTCACAGGGCATGTAAACATCTACCATAGAGCATGCCTATTTTCATGGCAATTTTTTAAAAGCTTCACAACAACCTTGTGAAGTAAATACTGTTACTTCCATTTTGCAGAAATTGAAACCAAGAAGCTTATGAAACATTTCCAAGATCAAAAAATTTTCCAATGTTGAATTATAAAATTTTGAATCCCACAGGAAAACCTACACTCAACATTTTACCATGTTTGCTCATTCACCTCTATATATAATAATTCTTCTATCCATCTTTCGATCCATATTAGTCTTTATACATATCAAAGTAAGTTTAAAATACTTCAGAATGCATATTATTAAATAGAGTTCAATACTTGTTTAGGTTCTTTTTCTTGAGACAAAAAATGTTCCAGAAGCAACCAATTTTCTGATACTTTTCCACATAGATTACCTTTGCTTCTTCTAAACCTTCATTCATATAATGGAACCATAGAGAATGCAGCCTTGTGTAAGGCGTCTTTTACTGAGCGTAGTTTTGATATCCATCTGTAGTTTTATGTATATTAGTAGTTCATTTTGTTTATTGCTGAACAGTGTTATATGGGTGAATATACCGCAGTTTGTTCTTTTTTCTATTGATGGACATCTGGGCTGTTGCCAATTTTTTGCTATTAAAAATAAAACGGTTACGAGCATTCTTGCACAAGTCTTTTTTTGCAGAACATGACATTTCAGAGCACAGCAGTTCAAGTCCATTTGATTCCAAAACCCACATGCTTTTCACTACACCCTATTGCTTCTCTGCAGTGCACCCTGCAGAGCACACTGATGTGGAATGCACCTTCTACAATGGTTCATTACAGTGTAAACACAAATGGGAAAATATGGTCTTTATGCAAACAAAAAAAAAATTCGAAATACAAATTCACCTCTCGTTTAGCCTTATTCCAATAAAATATTCATTTTGGTATGATTGTTTGGAAGGATATTTATTATTTCACCTGTTTACACTATCTAAACAACTTCTCTATCTGAAAGTTTTCATTATGACTTCTTTCCTTAGGTGTAGAATATTATCAGTCATAACATGTTGATTAAAGTTCCTCAAATTACAAAGTAAGTGTGGTTAAATTCATTATGGTATGTTCACTTTATATAACATGTGATAAGTCACTAAAAGAAAGACAATGTAGCCATGCAAGAAAATAGGTTTTCAATTATTTTAAGTGGGTGAATCAAAGTGCCATACAGAAAGTTGCATGCTCATTACTATTACAATACTTTTTATAAATATATGCGCCTATTGGTAGAGACTGGAAGGAAACTTGGAACAACTGAAAATAACTAATAAGTTGGGGTGGCAAGTCATGTGTAAAACGTACTCTCAAAAGTTTTTTGCTTAATGGTTCTATCAGATTGTATATATAATAAATATAAATCTGGAGAAAACTTCTTCATACTTAGGGCTGCCATATACCATTGTGCAATTTGGACACAGTACAACTCTAAGTGGGTCATTCTCATTTGCAGACGGCAGACGTTTGCTTATTTATAAAGCAAATTTTCCAGAATATGACAATACTAATCTTGAAGAAAAGGCAGCTTTTTCTAATTTGCTCAAAAGTACATTGGGCAACTGATGGGGCTGTTCAAATTCTCAGCTCCCTTTAAATCACACCAACGTCGCATCTATTAGTTTGGCCTATGCCTGTCTTTGAACTGCCCGGCTACATAGAAAGAGCACTGTTCTTCCTTTGATCAGCTATTTTTCCAAATAAAGTATTTTTAACTTAAAACTCTCCCTCAGTCCGATTGCCCTGACCCTTGGATGGAGGGCATTAACAAAAAGCTGTTCAATGATTAACCCTTTCCTTGAGATTAACCTGCCTTTGATACCGTGAAGTCAGAAAAAGTTGCTTGATCATACATGGCAACAAGCAGTAGTTATTGGGTTGGGAGCTCTGGTCCACTTTCATTACATGTCCTTTGTTTGTGAGACAATGAGGAGGGCACTGCACAGAAAATGACTACTTTCCAAGTTTAAATAATCTGAATAACTCAGGGAAACTTTGGAGCACAAAGCTTACTGAAATGTGAAACTTCGTGCTCAGCTTCTTAAGATGAACTCCTTACGTTTCAGTGCAGGTGGACATGTTAGAGCTTGTCGTGGGCTTTTATTTTCTTCTAGGCTGCCCAAGATCGGAAGACCCTTCCTGTGTTGGGAATCCCCCTCCGCAAGGAAGAACTTTTCTCCTAAACAGAAGCTGGAAAGGCCTGATACTCCCTTTTCTCACTTAGGACCAGGCTCTGCCAAGCAGTTCATACACCTTGGATTTTGCATCAGAAGCTGTGGCACAAAGTAGCAGGATGTACAGGCCCCACCTTCCAGCGAGGATGGTGGCAGTGGCTCTGGACAAAATATTTAATGTCAGAGTTGCTAGATATATGCTGTTAGGTATGTGCTCAGGGGTGGCTAGATTAGATCAAAGCAGGATTTAGGGAGTTATTCTTGACTACGGTTTCCAAGTTGGAGTTGGTTTCTGTTGCTTTAAACTGAGAACTAGGAATGACACCGGACTCAACTAGATAAGTCCTTTTTCGTGTGTGCAGAGGCAGATTAATCAGAAAGCTAATGAAATTTAAGCTGCAGGGCCCCTCACTCACTCCAGCCCTTCCAAGGCCCTGGGAGGCACCCAGCAATGCATTTATATAATGATATGTTTTCTAAAATTTGCTAAAATGAAATAACTGCAATCAGTTAAGACCACTAATGCTTTGCACCTGGCCAGCAACATCTCATTTCCTTTGTGTCGTGTCACATAAGGGTGGCCATGGAATATTTGGAATCTGACTTAAGATCAGTTAAGTTTGAAAAATTTTTTTTTTTTTGTATTTTTTTTTTTTAGACAGAGTCTCACTCTGTCGCTCAGGCTGGAGTGCAGTGGCACAGTCTCGGCTCATTACAACCTCTGCCTCCTGGGTCCATGATTCTCCTTCCTGAGCCTCCTGAGTAGCTGAGATTACAGGTGCATGCCCCACTACACCCAGCTAATTGCTTTTTTTTTTTGTATTTCTTGTATTTTTAGTAGAGATGAGGTTTCACCATGTTGGCCAGGTCATTCTCAAACTCCTGACCTCAAGTGATCCACCTGCCTTGGCCTCCCAAAATGCTGGAATTACAAGCGTGAGCCACTGTACTGGGTCTGGTTTTGGTTTCTTACAGATGGCTCACAAGCACTTAACTAATGTGCAGTTAAGCTCTCACTAGCTCTCTTGGTATAGAAAGGACTTCCAGGAATTCTTTTGCTCCTCACTATGCCATCTCATGCCATACATATCCCACATTATCACTCATGTGGCACAAAGATGGAAAAGCACAGGGCTAGAGGCTATCTCTCAGTGTGAACCTGTCCTACAGCTCCCAGGGCCATGGCACAGGGCCATGCTAGAGGACAGACTGGGTACTTTTATTTTCTCTATATAGAAAGTAATGTCACAAAAAAACATTGTGTTGTGAAAAAAAGACCAAAATGTATGCAATCAAAAAATGAAGGGAAGAAAGTATTACGGAAGTGTATCAGGTAATTCCTGGATTATGTGATTTTTGTAATACTCGGCAGCTTTTTATCATTTGTAATTTACTGCCAGGCATGGTAGCTCATGCTTGTAATCCCAGCACTTTGGGAGGCCAAGACGGACAGATCACTTGAGCCCAGGAGTTTGAAACCAGCCTGGACAATATGGTGAAACTTTCTCTACAAAAAATACAAAAATTAGCTGGGCATGGTGGCACATGTCTGTAGTCCCGGCTGCTTGGGAGGCTGAAGTAGGATTTCCTGATCCTGGGATGCAGAGGTTTCAGTGAGCTGAGATCATGCCACTGAACTGAGATCACACCACTGCACCTCAGTCTGCGTGGCAGGGCTATATAGACCCTGTCTCAATTTTTTTTAAATTGTAATTTATCAAAATAAATATTCACTTTCTTTTTTTTGTATTCTCATTTTTTAAAACAGAGTCCCCAAATTTTATAAACATCAGGCCCCACAAAACTTGGATCTGCCCCTATGAATATGTTGGAGAAATTCTTTGCAGATGACCATGTTTACTAAAAACCTCGCACCTCCATTCAGTCCTCCCCATCCCCACCGCCGCCACTCTCTAAATCCGGGCCACCTTATAATCTCCCACGGGGAAAGCTGCAATAACCTCTAACAGGTCTTCCTGTGGGTATTCTTGCTTTCCCAAGCCCATTTTCCATAGTGGTGCCAATATTTTTTTTCTAAAATCTAAATACTTAAATGGTTTCCAGTTGTTTAAACTTTTCTCCAACTTCTAATTGTTCTTAGGATTGGCCTAAATTTCTTAACAAGGCTTAAAATGCCCCACAGGGTCTTGCATGGTCTGATCCCTCCAGGTCCATCTCTTGCCACTTCCTGACTTGCCCTCTGCAATCTGAACTATATGGTGGAGATGCCAATCATCGCCTCCTTTACCTGATATTCTTTTAGACACTCTTGTCTCACATCTTATTGTGGTTCCCATCTCCCCACCCACTCCTGCCCCCCACCAGCCTCTAGCAAAACTAAATTAACCAGGAATAGATGACTCATGCTCAGGGAGCCGATAGGACAGGCTAGGGTCCCCTCTTTCAGAACCTTTTCCTCTCTGATTAGGTTAGGGATTGTTACATCAATCAGAGTTCAGTGCAGGAACTTTTAGTAGGAAGAAATTTAGCACAGAGAATTGGGTGCTTATATTTTCATTGGAAAGCCTGAAAGATTCCAAGCATTCAGGAATGACTCCCAGAATAATACAGAGCTGACTCATCAGCTGGGCTCCTACATCTAAGCTGCCCAATAGAGCCATGAGTTCAGGAATGCATTGTTTAAACCCAGAGATCAGATCATTTCTGCTCCCATATCTGCATTCTCTAGGAAGCTGTAGATACTGGAATGCCACCTCAGGAAAATCTCATATCTGCCTGATTCCCTAGGATAGCAGAAACTCTCCAAAGAGGAAAACAAAAAGCAGAATACAAAAACACTCCCTTCATATTCATCTTTGTGCAGGTGCATCTAACTGAGATCTACAACCCTATTGCAAGGAAACCTGGGAAATGTAGCTTTCTAATCTCTCCAGTGGGAGGGAAGGCAGGATGGAAGTTGAGAGGGTCACGCTGCTGTATCCAGCATCATAGCGAATGTTTGTGTTAATAGATCATATGAGCTGGGGCTTCAGGTCAGGGCCCTAGCAGGCCAAAGCTTGTGTAAGCCGAAGTTATAATAGCAGGAGCAAAAGGGACATGCATAGTAAAAGAAGGGTGAGTGCTGGACAATGGAAACTCACAGAGTGAAGCAGAAACGAGACTCTATGGCCCCATGACAATGGTCTTGGCTTCAGGTTTTCTATGAGGCCTGGCTGTGGGTTTTTTTGTTTTTTTTTTTTGTTTTGTTTTTTGATGGAGTTTCACTCTTGTTGCCCAGGCTGGAGTGCAATGGCAGAATCTCAGCTCACTGCAACCCCCACCTCCAGGGTTCAAGCGATTCTTCTGCCTCAGCTTCCCGAGTAGCTGGGATTACAGGTGCCCACCACCACACCCACGCCTGGCTAATTTTTTGTATTTTTAGTAGAGATGGGGTTTCACCATGTTGGCCAGGCTGGTCTCAAACTCCTGACCTCAGGTGATTCACCCACCTCGGCCTCCCAAAGTGCTAGGATGACAGGCATAAGCCACTGCATCTGGCCCTGGCTGTGTTTTACACTTGCCCTTCTATGCTGAGGGACTGACTGATATCCTCTTTTCTATCCCTCCTCAGTCCCTACCCATCCCCATTTGCAAAGCGCTTCGGTCTTCTCTGACCTTCCCTCCCCCAGGACTGGGCCAAGTGCTCTCCTCTCTGCTCCCAGGGCACATATTGCTCTCACGGATGGAGCATTAAACAGAGAGTGCTGTGATAATTCACAAAACTGTTTTCCCTATTAGTTTGTCAACACCGTGAGCACATCTTGTTCATACTCCTTCAGAGTTTGGCATGGTGTCTGGAACCTTGAGTTGCTCACTAAATATGTATTTAATGAAATCCAGGAGAAAAGGAGGAAGTAGAAAAGGGTATACTCAACCAAACTTCCAATCAAATTATGTTGTTTCATTGCAGCATCCTTTTGAAAGTAGGGTCTAGGACTAGTCTTGGTTCTAATTCTGGCTGTACCACTTGCAAGCTCTAGAATCTCTTTAATGCCTCAATTTCCTTTTTTCTAATAGATAAGGATAAGCCATCTCATAACCTTCTTGTGAGGATTAAATGAATTAATATAGAGAAAGTATTTAGAACAGTATCTGACCATAGTCATCTGCAATAAATGATAGCTGTTGCTGCATCCAAGGGACTCCATAGAAGTATAAAGAAATAATAGAAAAAATGCTGGGACAGGGCACAGTGGCTCACATCTGTAATCGCAGCATTTTGGGAGGTTGAGGTGAGTGGATCACTTGAGCCCAGGAGTTCAAGATCAGCCTGGGCAACATGGTGAAACCCTATCTCTACAAAAGATACAAAAATTAGCCAGTTGTGGTGGTGCATGCCTGTAGTTCCAGCTACTCAGGAGGCTGAAGTGGGAGGATCACCTGAGCCTGGGAGGCAGAGGTTGCAGTGAGCCTCGATCACGCCAGTGCACTCCAGCCCGGGCAACAGAGTAAGACCCTGTGTCAAAAAAGAAAAAAAAAAGAGAGAAAAATTATTGATTCAGGAGTAAGAGAATATAAATTCTTATGTTGGAACTTTGTTATCCATGACTTTGGACAAGTCTAATAATCCCGTTAGGTTCAGTTTCATCATCTCTAAGACAGGGAGACATATACTTCCTTCATATAAAGCTGTCAATTGCTTGCCCAGAAGCCAAGCTCTCTCCTCTTGGCAATATTCCTGTAATTTTTTTTTCAGGGTCGGGGCAAGGGGGGATTGCGTATTGCATACTGATTTGATGTACCTGCCAATTAATGTTTACCTCCCTCTACCTACAATGACAATTAGATATTCCATCCCGAAAATGAGAGTCTTGAGAGGTAGCATTAGAGTACACCTAAATAGAACAGCCATGCCCAATGGCAGAACTCAAAAAATACCATCTATTTATCAGTTTCTATGACCTGTTTCTCCTGAGTTATTCTGTTTTTTGCCCAAGACTTTGTTCTTCTTATTTTTCCCTTCAGTTCTATGAACCACTCAAAGGCCAAGCAACAAATTCATTTTTAGCAAGTGTGACCCAGAGTGCAAGGATTCTCTAACATAAACTCTCTCAAAGGATTTTAGTTAAGATAAAATCAGTTGAAGTATTTGAAAACATCTTAAAAACTATTAAGGTGCTATATAAATATGAACTGTTCACCAAGGCAACAGCAATACAACTGTAGAAGAGAATCAAGTTAATGCTTAGTCCATTTGTGTATCCATTCAAACCATGCTCTCCCTTTCTAAATAAGGATAGAAGCAGCATATGACAGGAGACTGGCAACTGAAACAGTGGTGAAAAACCAGAAAAGTCCAGGCATCTCCAGTTTTTACAATAGCATGGCCTGACTCAGCATTTCATAGAGGCCCACACACAACTGGAGGCCCCCGGTGAGATCTTTTAACTCCAGGTGAAAATCCGGGGGCTGCCCTTACTTCCCAGGAGTGGTGAGACAGCTACCAGGAGGAGAAAGGGCAAGTATAAAGGACTGGAGTATATTTCCATTCTTCAGGCTCCATCTTCAGAGAGTCTACTCCATGACATGGCATTTGTCAAAGTCGCGATCCTTCTCTCCCTGTTGTGAAAGAGAGCCGATATATGAAAGCTGAGAGAATCAACTTCAGCATGAAAATAGGACGGGACTTGCTGGGACAGAGCTTCCAAACTCGTCTTCTGCAGAGCTTGTATGACCATTGAGATGTTAATAGATATTCTGTGGAATTAAAAAATGAGGAGGCTGTTTCATCGTTCAAAAAGTTTGAGAAATTCTTCACATTATATGCTGTTCTCAGGACATAAAAAAGTTTCATGTCTAAGAAATTTTGCATGTGTAAACAGTTTTAGTGTAGATTTCCTCACACTTTTAAATTTTGGATTCTTAATTTCCCTGCCCCCCCCCCCCCCCCAAAAAAAATGCTGCTAACGTTTAAACGAACAGAGTTTGGGAAATCTGCACTAAGCCATTCATGGGAGTGGGGTAGCTCTGCTCACAGCAGGCCACAAACCTGAATTTTCTCTTGTCTGCTGCCCCCTTTTGATAGATGGAGGGAAGAACAGGCTTCCAGTGTAATGGACAGAGGAGGGAGACTTCAAGCTGGTAACAGAGTCTATTAGGGAAAGAGAGAGTCACTTGAATCCTCAGGACTGCTCCTGTCAACTGCTCTGTACAGTTTTTGTGACCTATTAGCTGCTTGTTTGTGCTCTATCTACGCCTGCCCAGGTGTGTTTGGGCCCTAGAGGAAAGGGGGCGCAGGCGTTCATTTAGAAACTTATCCCTCCCTCCAAATATTGGATGCTTACCATGTGCCTGGTGCAATGCAGGGAGATACAAAGAGAAAGATAAGTGAGGCATTCTTATCGAAGGACCAGACACTCTTCCAGGCTGACTATATTCATTACACTTGTGCCTAACCTTTCTTTGACTCTAAGATTCTTCCTTTCTAAATGTGAATCTGAAAGACTGAAGTCTTTGATCTAAGATTGCTTTCTTCTTATCACATCACATCCAACAACCAACTTTTCACAGCTTCCCAGATCCCAAATACTTTTTTTTGTTTTTAGTTATAAATGGCCTCTTCAGGTTCATATTTTCACTATGTCCAGAATCCTTATTTTATTCTGTTTTTTACTGACATCGGAGGCAGAGTCTGTGTCACAAAATACACTACTTGGGGTTACCCTGGGCATGGAAGGGTATTCACTCGGGGAAGAAATTTTAATGGAATTCTTAATATCTAGAACTGTCACTATTCTGTGATGGTTCACAAGAGATAGAACACTTAAAAATTTCTACAGAAAAAAAGGCAAATGTCATGAGACAGTTTTTAGCACTTCCATCCCTTTCCTGGCTGCTCTAACTTTACAGCAACTTGTAAGTGGCAATTAAGGACTTTTTCCTATTTCCAGAGTCTTGCCCCACTTCAAAGCAACACAGAGTGGCCTAGACAGGCTGAGGTACTTTGCCATTTCAGTCATCATCAATATATGGTATTTACTGATGAGAAGTAAAGTGGTAGAAGAAAAAAAAATCTTTAGTCATCCCGGGCACTTGGAAATCTGTTCTCAAAACAGCTTACTGATTCTGGGGTTCTGGAAGCTCTGATATGCAGGTGAGCCTTTCAAATTCCTCACTGTTGGAGCTCCTATCCAGGACTCACTGGTTGGATGAAAACTGTTCTTTTTTATTGCTTTCTGAATGTCTGCTAGACAGGCGTAAGCAACACCTTATATCTGCCTTCTGAAAAAAGTAGAAGAACTGGGACCTATCCACCTCGCTGGACAGCTCAGCAGTGACAGCGGCCTCTCCTAGACCCTGTCCCGAGTGCTCCACCAACAAACTCACCAGCAACCAGAGTCTAGTCTCTCCCCAAACTTCACCTTCATCATAATTCATTTTAAGCCCTTCCACAACCCAATCAACTCTATGGATAATTGATATTATCCATAGGATATGGATTATCCAATGCATAATAATTTGATCTCATGCGAACTGCACTTTCCTCTTCTCAAAATGATCCTTCTACCCCTTAATTAAACATTTGAGAGTGAAAGAAGAGAAAACCCAGGTTCAAAGATTGATAAGTCTAAGAAAGCTAAGAAAAAGGAGTTAGCAAACATGTTAATCAAAGAGTGAGCACTTCTCAGAAGAACAACATTGAGATACCTTTCTTCATTGGATTCCAGAAGACTATTTCCGGGACGAGGAGATCTGCATTTTTCTAAAGTCTTCTACCCACAGCCTAACCATTCTAGGGCTTTAAAAGATTTTTTTTTCTGATGTGCAGTCATAATTGAATAAATAAAATGATTCCTGATCATTTCTTCTCTTCAGCTTTATAATGACATCACTAAGAATCACAACATGTAAGGACTGAAAGTGACCTCAGAGACTGTCTACCCCTTTTGACAGATAGAGAAATTGAGCCCCGTCCATGGTTAAGTGGTTGGCCACATAGTGACTTACTCAGTGGCTTTAGTTTACAAAGTGAACCGCCAACTATTAGGTAGTAGAATTACTACTTTCATGTTACCTTTAATTTTTAAAATTATCAAAAAACATTAGTTAAGTCTGTATCACTTGTGCTGCAGAATCTCAACTGGTGCTGCTGTGGCCTGGACCCTACAGACGCAATTCTCACGTTGCCTCACCCTGAGAAAGGACTGACAAGGGAATCTGCTTGTCCAAGTTCGAGGGGTTGGTGAAGAATAGGCCAAAGGCCGGGCACGGTGGCTCACGCCTGTAATCCCAGCACTTTCAGAGGCCGAAGTGGGCGGATCACCTGAAGTCAGGAGTTCGGTACCAGCCTGGCCAACATGGTGAAACTCTGTCTCTACTAAAAATGCAAAATTAACTAAGAGTGGTGACACACACCTGTAGTTCCAGATACTCAGTGGGCTGAGACAGGAGAATCGCTTGTACCCAGGAGGCGGATGCTGCAGTGAGCCGAGATCATGCCACTGCACTCCAGCCTGGGCGAGACAGAGTGAGACTCCGTCTCAAAAAAAAAAAAATAGGACAAAGATGAATATCAAACACCACTAAATATAAAATATAATCTTACTATGATCTTTCTATTCCTTATCCTCAGTGATACTTTCTATTTTCTTCTGTACATGGCAAAATATTTATACACCATAGTAGGCAATTATAAATGTATAGTATATCCACATTTGCCACCATTAGGGAACTAGATAATTAGTAAATTTTTTGATGACCACTCTGAAATTTTATTTTAACTATCCTAATTCATATGCCTTAGTTAACATATGGTAGGAACCAGAATGAGTATCTTCTGGATTACTCTGGGTAATGAGTGCATTGTGTTGTCATACAATGATGTCCTGAAGAGTAACTGATGAGCCAAATACACAGTCACCTTTGCTCCTTCGCTCAGTTGCTTCTAGTTGATGGTGCTTGTGATGGTTATTACTGAATGTCAACTTGATTGGACTGAAGGATACAAAGTATTGATCCTGGGGGTGTCTGTGAGGGTGCTGCCAAAGGAGAGTAACATTTGAGTCGGTGGGCTGGGAAAGGCAGACCCTCCCTTAATCTGGGTGGGCACAATCTAATCAGCTGCCAGTGCAGTGAGAACATAAGCAGGCAGAAAAATGTGAAAAGAGAGACTGGCCTAGCCTCCCAGCCTACACCTTTCTCCCGTGCTGGATGCTTTCTGCCCTCAAGCGTTGGACTCTAATCTTCAGTTTTGGAACTTGGACTGGCTCTCCTTGCTCCTCAACCTGCAGACAGCCTATTGTGGGACCTTGTGATCATGTGAGTTAATACTTAATAAACTCCCCTTTATTTAGATGTATAGATCTATTCCATTAGTTCTGTCCCTCTAGAGAACACTGACTAATACAGTCCTCAACATTTTGCTCATTTACACCATGAAAGAATTTGAAAAGCTCTTTTTTTCTCTCTTTTTTTTTCTTTTTGAGATGGAGTCTCACTCTGTTACCCAGGCTGGAGAACAGTGGTGCAACCTCGGCTCACAGCAACCTCCACCTCCTGGGTTCAAGCTATTCTCTTGCCTCAGCCTCCTGAGTAGCTGGGATTACAGGCACACACCACCATGCCTGGCTAATTTTTGTAGTTTTAGTAGAGATAGGGTTTCACGATGTTGACCAGGCTGGTCTTGAACTCCTGGCCTCAAGTGATCCACCTACCTTGGCCTCCCAAAATGCTGGGATTACAAGTGTGAGCCACCACACCTGGCCAAAAAACTCAAAAACTCCACACCTCTTCACACATTTTAAAGATGGCATCTAAGTATTTTATCATAAGTTAAAATAGTTGCAGAGTCTGTATTTTCCAAGGTACTGTATAATGCATATTCTTTTATTATATGCATCAAAGCAAGGAAGTACAGATCCAATCTGTAGATAACATCTGCTACATATGCTAATCAGCCTTGGTGTCAAACCAAATGTCAAATAATACTTATTTTCCACCAGCAAATTTTTAAGTTCAGATAAAAACATACATGTGCATCTTCTGTGACAGTATCCTCATTTTTGAATTCTTACTCTAAAATAAATTGATGATAGCTGGAATGAAGGAAGGAAGGGAGGGAGGGAGGGAGACTCACTATGAGTTGGAATTGAGACCTGAAGTTTGCAGGAGGAGCAAGCAGGCCCAACTCCCAACTTATACTGAAAAATGGTGAAAAAGCAACTAGAGCTATCAGTCTATGAAAAACATGGAGGGACCCTACGTGCATACTACTAAGTGAAAGAAGCCAATCCGGAAATGTTACATACTGTATGGTTCCAAAGATGACTTTCTGGATCAAGTAAAACTATGGAGAGGTTAAAAGGATGAGCGGTTGCTAGAACTAGGGAGGAAGGTGGGATGGACAGGCAGAACACAGGGGATTTTTAGGGCAGTGAAACTACTCTGGATGATACTATAATGGTGGATACATGTGTTTAAACATTTGCCAAAATCCACAGAATATACAACAGCACGGGTGAATCCTAATGTGAGCTCTGGACCCTGGATGATAGTGATGCATCAATGTGGGCTCACTAATGTTAGCAAATGGACTTCTCTGGTCGGGGAGATGAATAAAAGAGATTGTGCCTGTGTAGTGGGGGTGGGTGGTATATGGATAATCTTTGTACTTTTAGCTAAATTTTGTAATGAACCTAAAATTACTCCCCCCCAAAAAAATATATTTAAAAAAAAAAAAAAAACACCTGGACTAGATTTGACCAGGCTCAATCTGAACTAGTCCATCGATGTCTTGCAGGTGGTGTGACACCAGACTAAATCACTCTGGCTTGGGGAACTACAATAATGTAGTGCCAATAAGACAATGGTGTCTATCACAGTAGACGACTCAGTCTACTGTCTGCTCTGCTATACATAGTAGACACATTGTCTTGCTGGCACCAAACAAGAAGGCCAACCCCTCTGGAGTGGGGATGCAGCTCCATGCAGCAGGTAGCAGTTCCCACGATCATCCTGAGAAGGGGTAGATCTGAAACCACAAATGAAAATTTCAAGGTTGGGGTAAGAAACTGGGTGGGAAGGGAGAGAAATGTTTCATTCTTTGGGACTTTAGAGAAGAAGGGTTCAAGAATCAGGGTCAAGGTTTCGCCCAGGGAATTGCTGCTGGGGGCCCAGCAGTGAGAGGAGCTGGCTCCTGGATGTGGAGGCAGGTGAGTGGCTGCAGGGAAGGTGATATGAGGCCTGCCCTGGGTCTCTGAACTGAGAGCTGCTGTAAGTTGTTCTCTGTGTCTACACTGGATGTAGATTTGCCAAAGCTGGATTGTGGGGAGGTAAAGCAAGGGTCTGTGCAGGTCCTCACGATAAAAGCTCAGAGAGCTGAGCAGCTACCCTGCCTTGAAGGGCCGAAGGGCAGGCCCTCTCTTCTCCTCTGTAAGCGCTTCCTGCTGGCCAGCCTGCTGACTCACAGAAGGGCCTCACAGACTGCAGCTCTCCACTCCTCTTTTTCCTACACTCCGTGTTGTCTACTCCCCAATCCCCACTTGTAGCCTAGGTGGGAACATAAGGCCGTTAAAGACAGACAGATAAACCAAAATCACCTGTATAATTAGACAGGCTGTGTGCCTGAGGAAGGGGTGTCAACCCCTCCCCTGGTGAGTCAAACACACAGACCCTACTTGCACTTTTCAGTGGCCAAAGCAATATTTTTTGCTCAATTTCTGATTTCAGGTCTTTCATGAGTGAGTGACAACACCAGATATATGGGGTTCAAATATATCTGGAGATTGAAACATTTGAATATAAAGACTCATCCAAGAACATTTTTCCGTCATCAACTTCACGAATATTGTATGAATTCCACATGAATAGTTTATGTAGACATTGAGTGTGTTGCCCTCCTGGGCTCACGGGGAAACCAGGGCTTAGTGTGCCCTGCCTCGGGGCATTGAGCAGCAGGCGGGAAGCAGCAGTGACCTGGTGCTGAGAAAACACGTCTCCTCCTGGCTTTTATTTTGCCAAAGTCCAGACTGATGGAGGGGGATTGCTCTAGATTGTCCAACTGATGGGGTGAAGAGAGGCCAGTGCTTGGGTTTGTGTTAGTTTCCAAGGGCTGCATAACAAAGCACCACACTCTGGGTGTCTTAAAACAACCGCAATGTATTCTCTCATGATTCTGGAGGCTGGAAGTATAAATTAAAGGTGTCAGGAGGGCCCCGCTCTCTCTGAAAACCCAGGGAAGACCCCTTCCTTGCCTTTTCCAGCTTCTGGTGTTTGCTGGCTGTCCTTGGCATTTCTTGGCTTGTAGACACATCCCTTCAATTGCTACCTTCGTTGTCACTTGGCTTTCTCTCCTTATGTCTGTTTCTTCTCCTCTTCTCATAAGGATGCCAGTCACACTGGAGTAGGGCCCACCTGCCTCTGGTGTGACATCTTACCTAATTACATTTGCAAAGACCCAATTTCTAAATGTGGTTTTATTCTGAAGTTTTAGGAAACACATGAATTCTGGGGGACATGATTGATATGGTTTGGCTGTGTTCCCACCCAAATCTCATCTTGTAGCTCCCATAATCCCCACATGTCATGAGATGCACCCAGTGAGAGGTAGCTGAATCATGAAGGTGGGTTTTTCTTGTGCTGTTCTTGTAAGAGTGAGTGAGTTCTCACGAGATCTGATGGTTTTATAAGGAGCTTTCCCCCCTTTTACTCAGCACTTCTCCTTGCTGCTGCCATGTGAAGAAGGACATGTTTGCTTCCCCTTCCATCATGATCGTCAGTTTCCTGAGGCCTCCCCAGCCATGCTGAACTGTGAGTCAATTAAACCTTTTACCTTTATAAATTACACAGTCTTGGGTATGTCTTTATTAGCAGCATGAGAACAGACTAATACAATGATTCAATCCAGTGTTAGAGCTAAAGAGTCAGAAGCAACCCCTTCACAAATGGGGCTTTGAGGATTTAGGTAGAAGACTAAGGGTTTTATGGTATCACAATCGCCAAGGACTCCAACTCTGTCCCCCATGGGGCCCTGGAGGTACCAGGGCCTGGGACACCATGGCTATCTGGTGCACTAGAGGGACTTGTACACAAAGCACATGACTACCACCTCAGCAAAGATCCCTGGACCCAAGTATGGCACCAAAGAAGCAAATCCACCCCATAAAGGGACCATGAAGTATGTAATGTAGAGAGCTCCACAGTGACCACTGTAGACCCATGACCAGAGGCTACTTGTCAACACTGTGAACCATGTGGAACCTCCACATCATTCCCCAAACCTGGGAGAAACAGAGCCCCAGATGGCTGAGATTGAATTTTCTGTCAACCAGAGTTTATATGGTTGATTTATAGGAATTCAACAAATGTGACATTTCTTACACCACATGATGTGGAACAGAATTCATAACAACTACACATGAGAAATAATTCCAGGATTTATGTGAATTCTTGGGCAATTCATGGCTGGTCAAAATCCATAAAATTGTATGCCATAGATTGTTTTGACAAGGCCTTAACTCTTTTGGAGAATTGATTGACAGGGCTGAGTGAGGATTTTCTTAAGTGTTGAGTTGGGACAAACCAGTGGATTTTGAAATAACACTTTTTAAAAACCCATAAAATGCTTCAGGACTGCTGGGCAAACACTGAGTGAGATATTAACAAACATGTCAGAAAACCCAAAGACAACTTTACTTGAGTTTATTGGAGTGATTTTGCTATTTATCCAAGGGCAGCATCATGAAAAGGAAATGACACAGAGGGCGATCTTTAAGGTCACTATCTCAGATTCTGAATGTCTCTTAAAAAATGAACCCTTCTCCAGGAATGCAAGGGCAGCCCCAGTGTCTTCCAACATGGCCATGCTGTTCAAGTTGCAGGCCAAGTAGCAGGAATTGGTGGTCAGGGAAGCCCATGGTGGAAATGAATCAGAAAATCAAGCAGGTTCCAGGCCGGGGGGAAGTGGGAATATTAAGTAGATGGTACCACAGTGACAGATAATTAAGGCCAGAAATTATGCCAACTGATGAAATATCTCAGATGGATTAGTTTCCTTAGGGTTGTTGTAACAAAACACTACAAACTGAGCAGCTTATACAACAGAAATTTATTGCCTCACAGTTCTAGGGCTACAATTCCAAGATCCAGGTGTCAGCAGAGCCACAATTCCTTGGAGGGTGCTAAGGAAGGCTTCCAGATCTCTCCTGTCTTCAGGTAGTTCCTTGGCTTGTGGCAGCATAATTCCAACCTTCCCATGGTGTTCTCCCTGCATGTGTCTATCTCCAAATTTATACTTAAGAACATCAGTCATGTGGAGGAGAGACCCACCCTAACCCAGTGATTCCCTCCTCTTAACTAATTGTATCTATATAGATTCTATGCCCAACAAGGTCACATTCTGAGGTACTGGGCATCTGACTTCAGTGTATGGATTCTGCAGAGACGCAATTTGAGTGTCTTTGCTTAGGATGACCTTTCTCAGACACTGCACCTGAATCTCTGTGAACTTTAGAAATAGAAGAGGATTTAGGGTCCACTGAAAACCGGAGGACACGTAAGGTCACCTCCTTAAGCATCTACCTAAAAGGTTTTCAGAAAGGATAGGATCTGTATTTACACTGGGATTCAAGTCTTTGGTACAGAAGGAACTGGCCCAGGAGCTGTAGACTAGGCTTGCTAAAGCAGGCATGGGCTCATCAACAGTGAGTGTGTCACTCTACTGCACACTCACCCTCCCTCAACTCTATGTATTCCCTCTCCACCCCCATGGCTCTCCTTTCCACCAAAGCAGGTGAAGGAGAGTGGGAAGAGCAGGGCAAGGAAGCTATTGCTCACTTCCACGAATACAGGAGCTATACATGGATGGGTTGACTTCAGTAGTCCATGTCTTGCCTGCTGTGATAGATGGGAATTTACCACAGCAACAAAAAACCCTGACTGTCCTTGTGCAGGCCTTGGGGAGCTTGATGTGCACACCCTTCCATAGACCTGGAAGCTGGGCATTTAAGGCTGGGCACCCTCTTGTCTGGTCCAGATGTGAATCCCACTTGGTCCTTGAAAAAGTGGCCTGGAACCCGAGTGAAGCAACTGCACCGTGGAGGAGGCCTCCAGTGGTCCCAGTGGAGACCAGGAACCCTGTTTAGTAGGAAGATTCAGAGCAAGCCACTGAAGGTTTACAGAAGCACAATGGCCTTGTTTTTGCTCCTCTGATGGTAGACTGCATCCACTGATGAACCGGCAGCTGGATGGGGGAGATGAGGTGTGTTTATGGTGATCCTGGAAAATCAGGGAGGGGCAGTGAGTGGAAACACTCCAAATAACACTCCAAATGAGGCTCTGGTGGCTCTTTTCGTTTTCCCTTTTACTCCAAGCTACAGAAGTCCTAAAATGGGAAGGACAATGGTGAGAAGGAAAAGGGCACTGGCCTAGTTAGAGGACCAGATTTATTTTGGTGAAAAATTGACATTTTTCCTCTCCTGATGCCTTTAAACCAAACACTGCTCCCCAAAAGCTGGGGCTTTTTAGTCACTTGACCAGACTAAGAAGATTCCAAGACTGAGATGCACAGTGAGTTTGGGGGTTGCCTCCCCAACCTGGAACTCGGCTCACTTGCTGCAGACCCTGGCTCCCATGCCTGGTCCTGAAGGACATCTGGGGAAGATCCCTAACCAACCAACAGGTGGCTTCAGGTGGCGGGGGTGAGCATCCTCAGAAATCGGGTCCTGGCCCTCTTGGAGGGACATCAGGGTGGGGAATACATTTTCTTTTCAGAGACTCAAAGATCCTTTGGGAAGTTGGGGGGAAAGATGCGAGATCTCTCTTTGAAAATACCAGTTTGCATTTAGGTCTTGCTGCTACAGTACGTTTTCCTCTCTTCCCTCCCAGAAGATAGCCTGGCCTTTGTGTTCCCAGCCAGCATGAAGGACGCTTTGTGTGGCTCTGCAGGAAGTATCCGTTGCCAGGCACCCAGAAGACACCCCTCCTCCTGGCTTTTGTTTTGCCTAGGCCTGGGCTGATGGAGGGAAACTGTGCTGCCTGAGAGGGACAGAGAATGAGTGAGTGCTCCGGGTTGAAAAGATGCAGGCAGCTGTAGGGGAGGGAGGTTTTCAAGAGCTTCCCTCTGGAACTAAGAAGGGAATGGTGCTTCTGTGATTTCCACACCTAGAAAGGCAACGCTTTCCCCAACATATCTTGAGTGTTTGGGGGCGGAGGATGGCAGAAATCATGGAGGATTGCATTCGGGTTCATGCAGAATGGCTGCCCCTCCACTCCTCACCCAGTTCTAGTAGAAATTAGAAAGGGACGCCTTAAGCTGGCCCCCTCACACACAGGGGTGGGTGAGCGGAGTGAAGCCTAGATTTCTGTTCCCACTGAATCCTTCACTTACACAAACCTCATCAGCCCACTTCTCTCCACCCAACTCATTGTAGTTATTTTTTATTCTTCTGTGGGATTTTTCAACATGGCTTCAGTTCTCACTATACCACCTCCTGAGTTCTATAACTAAACTTATTTTTATATTCTCAATGTTTATAACCTTTGTGGGTTTAGTCTCTCTAGCTCTAATTCATTTATTCATGCCATGTATATATATATATATTTATTTTTAAAACTGGGATTCACCATGCAACATTTACAATAATATGATTATAAATCTAGGATTCACTATAGAACTAAAGTAATGCTGCAGGATAAATAAAGAAATGTGCTCACTTGTAACTAAAAGCTGTGACACTAGAAGAAAAAATACTCCAAATTTTAAAATCAAACAATATATTTTCTTACACTGTATTAATTGCACAAAATTATGCCACGTTTTATAATAGATTGCTTTATATTTGAACCCTGACTTTCTTTTAGGTAAGTTTGTTTTTCTTATAGTTTCTAATTGCCTTTGTTTTTCCTATGGGAAGCATAGGGTTTTACCTTTTTGCTAATGTCATTTAGCTTCTTAGTGATATTTGTCAAGGTGAATCCACTGATCTTCTTTGACTTCTTGTTTAATTTGAGCAGGTTGCTTTTTAGATTTGCTGCATAATCTTTATCATGGGTTAGTCTCCCCTTTCTTGTTCTTATACCTTCTTCCTTGGATTCATTTTAAGTTTTGCTGAAGTAGATCCTCAATATTTTTTTAGAAGAGTGATTAGTAGAAGACCTTCTGAGCTATGCATGTCTGAGAATACCTTTATATTGTCTTCATGTTTGAGTAATGATATGGGTTGGCATATAACTGTAAGTTGAAAATAACTTTTCCTCAGAACTTTGAAAGCAAGCATCTAGCCGTCAGGACAGAAAATGTGATGCCCACCTGATTTTCGTTCCTTTTAGAAAAACTATTTACCCTCCCTGCTCTGCCTTTCAAAATCTTTTAAGCCATTTTATTTATCTATGGTATTCTGAAATTTCATATCTTGAAATTAATCTTTCCCTATCTACTCATGTTTCTCAATACTTTCCAATATAAGTTGTTAGATTTTTCTTTATACTTTAGAAATGTTATTGTATAATTTAATTTATTATTTTATCTCCTTTATTTTCTTATTTTCTATTTCTGGAACTCCCCTTGACCAGATTTTGGGTTGATCTTCCACATTAGTTATCTACTGCTGCATAACAAATTACGACAAACTTAACAGTTTAAAAACACGCACACACACACACACATGCACATGCACATGCACACTTACTATCTCACAGTTTCTGTTAGCTGGGTCTGCTGAGGGTCTCAAAAGGCTGCAATGAAGATATAACCTGGGCTGTAGTTTCATATGAAGGCCTGACTGGGGAAGAATCTGCTTCTAAGCTTGGCAGAATTTATTTCCCTGCAGCTACAGGACAGGTGACCCTAGTTCACTGGAGATTATTGATTAGCAGCTGCCCTCAGCTCCTGGAGGCCACCCCCAGATATCTGCCAATGGGCTTATCAACATGGCTTTCCACTTCATTAAAGCCAGCTCAGGAGAGGGAATCTTTAGCTCTAGCCTTCTAGTGAGAAAGGGTCTTGTATAATGTAATATAATCACAAAAGTGACATTCTATCATCTTTGTCACAATCTATTAAAGAGAAGAGAGTCATGTTCAAGAGATCTCTCATACAACACAGTGGCTATAGTTAATACCAATGTATTATACTCCTAAAAATTACTGAGAGTGGGCTGGGCATGATGGCTCACACTTGTAACCCCAGCACTTTGGGAGGCTGAGGCGGGTGGGTCTCTGAGGTCAGGAGTTCGAGACAAGCCTGGCTTAACCTTAACTAAAAATACAAAAATTAGCCTGGTGTGGTGGTGGGTGCTCATAATCCCAGCCACTCAGGAGGCTGAGGCAGGAGAATTGCTTGAACCTGGGAGGTGGAGGTTGCAGTGAGCCAAGATCGTGCCACTGCAGTCCAGCCTGGACAATAAGAGCAAAACTCAGCCTCAAAAAACAACAACAACAACAAAACACTGAGAGTACATTTTAAATGTCAACACAAAAGTTAAGTATGTGAGGTAGTACATAGGTTGATTTAGACATTCCACAGTGTTTAAATATTTCAGGACATCATGTTGTACATGATAAATATATACCATTTTATTTGTCAATTATAAATAAGTACATCAAAGAAGAAAGTCACAGGTTCTGTCCACACTCAAGAAGAAGGGATTATACAAGGGTATGAACACCAATAGGTAGGAATCATGGAAGGGCCACTGCAGAGTGTATACACTGTACCCCAGTTCTCCTAGTCGCCTCCCTCATCCCTACCCTGTGCACCTAGTTTTCATTTTTAAACTTTTCTCCCCTTTAATCCATGCCCCATAAGATTTCCTCTTTTTTTGAAGTAAGGGGAAAATGACAATAGGGTAGTGTGATATCCCGGAAGCCTAGTAATGGACATATTTCAAGGGAGAGGAAGTGGTAAACAATGTTAAAACTGCAGTTTGTTTGCTGATGAGTCATGAAAGATAGGGACTGATCATTCACCACTGAATGTAGTGACATGGAATAATTGCGACCTTGGCAAGAACAGTTTCAGTAGAAGCCTGTTTAGAGTAGGTTCCACAGAGAACGAGAGGAGAACAACTAGAGTAAGAAGCTATGGACAACTCTCGGAGGTGTTTTTCTACTATGTGAAACACAGACAATGGGGCAGTGTTGGACAAGGGTGCAGGATCAAGAGAGAGATTCCTGAAGGCAGGAGAAGTCGTTGCACATTTGTATGCAGGCACTAATGATCCAGGAGAGAAGGAGCAAAAAATAAAGTGATACAGGACAGAAAGGGGACAATAGCTGGAGCAATGACCTTTAATAAATAGGAAGAAATAGGATCTGGCATCCAAGGGAAAAGGTTGTCCATAGATAGCAGCATAGATAGGTTATCCATGATAAGATGAAGAAGGATAACGATAAGGGAAAGGTCAACAGCAGGAATGAGGCCTATCTCCCCTGGGGCGACATTGGCCGGGGGGCATGATTGACCTTGACTAGACCTCCTTGTAAATATGTTAATGATATTTTCTGCCATCATTTAAGACAACCTAGAGTTATATAACAACCCACACCATTACTCCGGCATGAAGGCATTTTCAAGCATGCACTGCTGAATGGGAAATCTGCTACTACTACTCTACTACTCTTTCTTCACTTCTGACATCAGATGTGGGTTTTTTCCCCCACATCAAGCAATTCTCTAATATTTTAGAGACACTAATTGGGTGTTCTACAATTCAGTTCTGACCCTATCTTCCTGGAATTGGTCTGGACTTCATAGGTTAAGAGTGCAGTCCCACAACACTGCCCGCCCTTCAGATGCCTGTCTCAAGTCCAGGTCCATAAATTGGAGGTTCCCACAACCCCCTCCTCGGGTTCAATTATTTGCTAGAATGGCTCACAGAACTCAGGAAAGTAATTTACTTATTAGATAACTGGTATCTTTATTAAAAAGATACACCTAAGGAACAGTATAGGACTGAGGAAAGAAAAGTATAGGACAAGGTGTGTGGAAAGTAGCACACAGCTTCCAGGCCTCTCCACACATGCCATTCTCCCAGAACTTCCATGTATTCCACAACCTGGGAACATTCCAAACCTCATCCTTCTGGGTTTTTATGGAGGTTTCTTTACGTAGGCAGGGCTGGCTAAACCATTGGCCATTGGTGATTCAGTCACTTTCCAGTCCCTTGCCTCCCTAAAGGTCAGGGAGTGGGGCTGAAAGTTTCAACCCTCGAATTGCATGGTTGGTTCCCTTGACAAACCAACCCCCACTCTCAGAAGCTTTCCAATAGTTACCCCCTTAACATAAACCCAGATGTAGTTGAAAGGGGCTTGTGATAAATAGCAAAGGTTCTCCTTCATCAGCCGTATCACTTAGGAAATTACAAGGATTTTAGAAGCTCTATGCCAGGAGCCAAAGACAACGAACATAATATATATTTTTATTATATCACAATATCACATTAGCTCAGAGGTTTTCTGTCATTCATCCTTCTGAAAAGAAAATATTGAGGCTATTCCTCAACAGAATCTAAAATAAATATAAGGGGCTGGGTGTAGTGGCTCACGTCTATAATCCCACCACTTTGGGAGGCCAAGGTGGGTGGATCACTTGAGGTCAGGAGTTTGAGATCAGTCTGGCCAACATAGTGAAAACTCATCTCTACTACAAAATTAGCCAGTCATGGTGGCACATGTCTGTAGTCCCACCTACTCAGGAGGCTGAGGCAGGAGACTCACTCAAACCTGGAAGGCGGAGGTTGAAGTGAGCCAAGATTGCACCATTAAACTCCAGCCTGGGCAACAGAGTGAGACTCTGCCAAAAAAAAAAAAATCAAAAAACAAAAACAAACAAACAAAAAGAATAGAAGTGATATAAGAGTTACAAAAAATTATTTAGACAGATAGGGTAAGGAAATCCTCAGTAAGGTTTTCTTTTTAATGAAAATCAGCCCCCAAATCATTTTCTTTTCTAACAAAGAGCAGCCTGTAAAATCGAACGGCAGATGTAGACAAGCAAGCTGGAAGCTTGCACGGGTGAATGCTGGGAGCTGTGCCAATATGAAAAGGCTACCTGGGACTAGGCATGTTCAAAATGGCAGCTCCATCTTTCTTTCTCTTTGCCAGCCACTTGTACAGTAAGGAGCAGACAACTTGACCCCAGCCAAGTGGAAAGCCCATTTGCCTAGTAAGATTAAGATGGGATGGCCAGCTTTCCCCCTGTGCTATGTAAGTGTTACACCTGGTCCAACCATTCTGTGGGCCCCCATGTAAATCAGACACCACCTCCTCAAGCCTGTCTATAAAATCCAGTGCACTACCATTCCAGGCTGGAATTCCCATTCGGGAGACCCTCTTGCTTGCAAGAGAGAGAGCTGTTCTCCTTTCTATTTCTTTTTCCTATTAAATCTCCACTCCTAAAATCACTTCTTGTGTGTGTCTGTGTCCTTAATCTTCTTTGTGTGAGATGACAAGCCCTATGTATTTATGCAAGACAACAGCGCCGTTTCATAAGGAAGAAGAAGAATCAAGTCAAGATTGCTTATTGTAAGTTAGCCTAGAGTTTGTGGAGTTATGCAACATGACTGGTTGGTGAACAGACAGCACACAACTAAATATCTTCCTTTTGAGAAATAAAAATAAAACTCTAGTCCCCCAGCTAACTGAACAGACACATTTTGGCCTAGAAAAAACTTAAAAACCAAGTTCTCAGTCATGACAGAATGTGACGCTGGACACGCCTCATTAGAGCTCCTCCCCCACTGACTACTATTAGGCTTTCTCCCCTAAGGGATAAACAGAAACCAGCCCTTTTGAAATCAACCACCTGATGCTGCCCCTCTCTGTTGTGGTTTTGACATAACAACTGATCAACATTCCTTCCTGATAAGAGATCACTGGCCATAGAGTGGATAGCAGAGGCTGCACACAGAGGGCCTTCCTGTGGTCTGCTTCACCTTTTGATGGAAAGGGTGCAATTGTAATACATTTAAATGTTAAGTGTCTACCCCAAAGTGAACATGGGATGCATGCTGCATGCATGTTAGCCTACCCACTACACACACCTGTGCCTTCTCTTCTTGAATATCCATAGCTCCTCCTTCAACCTGTTGAATATGTATGCTTAGCCAACTGACTGAGCACAAATTCCTGTTCCCTTCACTCCTCTCTTGAAGTGCGTTTCCTTCCCAGACTGTCAGAATAGCCACTTGCAGGCTGCAACCCTTTATGAGAAACATGGCTCTTCTTTCCAAATTTATGAATCTCCCTCATGATTCTTCAGCTGACACTTTGAAGACAATGATTTCACATACATTGTTCAGAAGACAATTGTTACTCTGAAAACAATATGTATACTCATAAGGGAGACAGAGATATTGGTTTTTAAACTGGAGTCTGACAGATTCCTGCTCCTCTCAAAAGAAATGCCACATCTGTCCCCGGTCTGGTTCTTGCCTGTAGTCTTTGAATTATTAGTGAAGTTTGGTGCTGGGTAAGATCTACCATTCAAGTGTGGCTGCTTTGACAATTCTGCCCTTCTTCTTTTTTTTTTTTTTTTTGAGACAGAGTCTTACTCTGTCACCCAGGCTGGAGTGCAATTGCATGATCTCGGCTCACTGCCACTTCTGCCTCCCGGGTTCAAGTGATTCTCCTGCCTCAGCCTCCCGAGTAGCTGGGACTACAGGCATGCGCCACCACAGCCAGCTAATTTTGTATTTTTAGTAGAGACAGAGTTTCACCATGTTGATCAGGTTGGTCTTGATTTCCCAACCTCAGGTGATCTACCCTCCTCGGCTTCCCAAAGTGCTGGGATTACAGGCATGAGCGACCGCGCCTGGCCTGCCTTTCTACTCTTAAGGCAGATAGGTGGGCAGATGTCATTGTGGGAGTGTGGTATACTCGATATCTTCTCTAGACTTAAAAAAAAAAATTATCTTTGGTTCCCTGGATAAACTTTGATTTCTCTAGATTTAGTCATTCTGTTTATTCCTCTTGGTCCTTCTCTTTCAATCACTAATTTTGGGAAATTGTTCTTGGTTACCTGGCAACAAGCTTGTTGAGACTGATGGCTCATGTTTTCCAGAGAAAGAGCCTGAGTTTTCCCATGTGCTCAAGTGCTCTCCTGCATCCACTAGGATGGCTTCTACCCGAATTCAACTTCTCACAGTAGCAGGCACTGTTAAATTCACCAGATGCTGACAGCTGGTATTTTCTAAGGGTAATTGGTGCCTAAGCTCAGACTTCTTAGTACTTGTGGTCAAAATGTTTATTTCTCACATTCAAGGCCATTGTTGGGCTCGCTTTACACACAGGGAGTGCAACAGGAATTCAGGGTCTCCTGCTGGAGACTCACCTTGTGTTCAGCAGCTCCCTGGATCAAGCATGCCTCTCTCTACAGGATATGGGCGACATGGGTCCCAAGCACTTTTTGCTGCCAACCTCCACCATGTGTAACCTCTGGTGTTTACCCTGACCCCTTTGGCAATGGTCTGATGATTCTTGATGGTGTCTTACATCTACATGAAGGGCTCGACTGACTAATGCATGTGAGTGGTGTGCTTCCCAAAGCAACTGCATAGGTCTGTTCTCCCAACACAGCTTTTTCCGAAACAGGCAAGTTGTCATGGGAGTGGGGGCTGTGTGTGTGTGTGTGCGTGTGCGTGCTTGTGTATGCATGCACATGCACTGAATTATAGGGTCTACTTTGGGGTGGAAACCCTGTAGGGAACGAATGGACCAATTTTGTTGCCAAAAAGGTTAGAGCTTTACTCTGGTGTGCCAACATCCACTCCTGGGGCCCTAAGCCCAAGAGTGATAGGTCATTGACTTTCTTTAGAAACCACATCTCTGTGGGGTTTTTCCCTGATGTTCATAAAAGAGCCATATATGCAAAGTGGTCCCCAAATGCCAAAGGAGTCAATACATCAAAGAACAAAACTAGACAAATCCAGTTTGTCGGTAAAGGGTGATTTATTGCAGGAACTTACAGATAGAAGCGTGATCTAGGGTGGTCACAAGACATGTAGATTTCCACACAGTTACCTCCCAGACCCAAAGCTCATATACAGTAGGGAAAGAGTGGACATGTTCCAGCAAGACAATTAAAGACAGCCCTCCAGAACAGGCAGGAATGCCATGTGCGTCATAGCCATAACTTGCGTGACAGCATCATTGTTGACCTCTTCTTACACTAGGGGCAGTAAATAAAGTAGGAAGCAGGAGGCATTTATGGGACTAGGGCTTGTCAGAAGCCAACATGGTGGATTAGCACCCAAAATGGAGTCATTTTTGTCCCCACACCTGGGACTAAGCATGGTAGAACTGATTCCTTGATAAGTGTAGGGTTAGAAAAGATAGATGTGAAGGTAGCCACTAGCATTTTATGCTTTAAATGCCTGCTGCCCACTCTCACTTTTGTTCTGGCCAATCCTGAGCTTAGGGCTCCCTGGAGCTTGCACAGGAGAACAGCTGCCACCTCCACTGTAGCCTTCTCTTGAAGGCACTCAGGTTACTTGTCTTCTTATTCAATACTACCTGATCTTCTTTCCATATTCTAGAAACCAGTCAAAATCTCCAGTCCACTCATTGCCTGTTGTTGTTTTCACCCTATGTTTCTTTATTTGTAACATATTCATTCAGCATTTTGCACTAAAACCTAACCACCATATTTTTAAGAGTCTGGGTTTGAAACAATAGGCTACTGTGAACCCTGCCTTTTGTGTTTGCATAGGATATTAATATTGGACACCTTTGCTCTTGATGTTGACTGCTGTCTCCAAAGGTTGGGTCAAAAGTAATAGATGACAAACGTTCCCATATTCCCAAGTGAAGTGCTTAGCCTCCTACACGGAGCTAGCAAAGAAGGTGATCAAAAACCCCTGCCATCCTAACATCCACCAAAGGGTTAAGAGGTTGAGGTTGAGTAAGAGTTCATGTTGAAAAAAATTATTTGCAAGCTGAGGTCTTTTTCTCCCCCTAACCCCAGACATTGGGGAGGGGAGAGACTTGGGGATCTTTACCCCAAGTGTAGTGAGAAGGGCTTCAGAGACACACTTGGAAAGGTTGATAAGTGTGGCTTAGAGTTGGTAATGTGTTTGGCTATTACCCATGGAGCCAAAGCTAAAAGGCTAAGCTGATGCCATGTATGAGGGCAGAAAAGCTTGAGATTGCCATGAACCACATGGGCAATGAGGATTGTAACTGGATCCATCTGGAAGGAATCCTACGTAGGAGAATAGCTGAGTGAGGGGATCCCATCAGTATCAGGGCAAGGGAACACCACTGGGTCAGGTGCTGAAGGTGAGGGTTGTTACAACAGTTCAGCTAGAGAATGAGTCCCTCATGAGAAAGCTGGGCAATGTGAAGTCTCACAGAGACCTCTGAAGAACCAACAAGTGCACTCAAAGGAAATAAGTCAGCTTGGAGCCTCCCTACCCCATCCTCAATTAGGGCCTCAGATCAGCTGGGAAAGAGGAGAAAGTAAAGGAAATTGAAAGGAAACTACCACATTCCTCTTTCCCACTGCAAGTTTCCAGCCCAGAGGAGGCCTGAACTGGGTAAGGAAGAAGCCTTAACTTAAGTTTGGATTTTTTGTTCTACATGGAACTAGATGTATCGATTATTGAAATAAAGCTGATATGACTAGAAGTAACTGGAGGTCTTTTTTATTTTCTGAGAGTTATGATAAGATTCTTGAGGCCTGTCTTGGATTTTATCTAAGAAGCAGAGAAAAAAATACCTTTATAGAACAGGTTTGAAAGGGCAATGAAGAGAAAGAATAAAGTAGTTTTCTGCTTGCCCTCCATGGAAGTCACATTTCCATTCTGCTCACTCATCCAATTTCAAAATGCCTTTTGAGAAAAGATGAAATGGGAATTAGAGGTAGCAATATAGATGAATAGGGACGACAAATATGTTGTCAAATGTGATAAACCTTCATTCATTGTTAACAAAAGTAAATTGATCACCTATTGTGTGTCACGGCCTGGGCTAGGGAGGGGAGATTCAAATGTGAACAAGAGTGAGTCTGTGCTACAGAATTATTAATCCTGTGTGAGAGTCAGACATGAAAACAAATAAAGTGTAGCCCAATGTGACATCATAATTTTCAGATGTATATGCAGCATTATACCGAAGACTTCTCATATCTCATTTTGCTCACTTGTATTTCTTATCTGCATATTCTTACAATTAATTTTTTTTAAGAGAGCTATCCACCAAAATTTGAAATTTTCTAGTGGGGAAATCAGAAGACCACAGTGGAATAGTGGGTGGAGTGAGGCATGGGCATTAAGAAGTGTGAATTGAAGGCTGGGCACGGTGGCTCACGTCTGTAATCCCAGCACTTTGGGAGGCCAAGTCGGGCAGATCACTTGAGGTCAGGAATTTGAGACCATCCTGGCCAACATTGTGAAACCCCGTTTCTACTTAAAATACAAAAATTAGCCAGGTGTAGTGGCAGGTGCCTGTAATCCCAGCTACTCAGGAGGCTGAGACAGGAGAATCACTTGAACCTGGGAGGCTGAGGGTGCAGTGAGCCGAGATCACACCATTGCACTCCAGCTTGTGCAGCGAGAGTAAAACTCTGTTCCCCACCCCCCAAAAAAGAAGTTTCAATTAGGTGGACCAAAAGAGAATTTACCCACTTCATGACTTTGCTAAGAGCCAGAGCTACTTGCCAAGGAACAAGTTTTGCAATAGCTATTATGTAAATTAAATCCAACTTTCTGTGATTAGAGCATGGTAGAAATTGGCATGGTAACATGTCTTTTTCTTAAACATATTTTAAAAATCTTAACTAAACTAAAGCTATTTCTTGCACTGCACATTTGGATTTGGCAAACATGGTAAATGAGAAGAAAATGGACAATTTTTAAATGCTTCTGGGACATGGCTTTAGTCACAGACAAAAATTAAAAATGAGCTAGGCATGGTGGCTCACACCTGTAGTATCAGCACCTGGGGAGGCAGAGGCAGGAGAATTACTTGAGGCCATGGGATGGTTCATATTAGATGTCAACTTGATTGGATTGAATGATGCAAAGTATCATTACTGGGTGTGTCTGTAAGGGTGTTGCCAAAGGAGATTAACATTTGAGTTAGTGGACTGGGAGAGGCAGACACACCCTCAATCTGGGTGAGCACAATCCAATCAGCTGCCAGTACAGCTAGAATAAAAGCAGGCAGAAGAACATGGAAAGACCAGACTGGCTAAATCTTCTGGCCTCCATCTTTCTCCAGTGCTGGATGCTTCATGCCCTCAATCACTGGACTTCAAGTTCTTCAGCTTTTGGACTCCTGGACTTACACCAGTGGTTTGCCAGGGGCTCTCTGGCCTTCACCACAGACTGAAGGCTGCACTGTCAGCTTCCCTTCTTTTGAGGTCTGGGGACTCAGACTGGCTTCCCTGCTCCTCAACTTGCACACGGCCTATTGTGGGACTTCACTTTGTGATTGTGTGAGTCAATACTCCTTAGTAAACTATCTTTCATATATACATCTATCCTATCAGTCCTGTCCCTCTAGAGAACCCTGACTAATACAGGCTAGGAGTTCAAGATCAGTCTGGCCAATATAATGAGACCCCATCTCTACAAAAAATTTAAAAAACTAGCAAAGCATGGTGGTGCATGCCTGTAGTCCCAGCTACTCAGGAGGCTGAGATGGGAGGATCACTTGAGCCCAGAAGTTCAAGGGTTACAGTGAACTATGATTGTCCCACTGCACCCCAGCCTGGGCAACAGAGCAAGACCCTGTTTCTATAAAAAGGAATTTAAATGAGAATAATAATAATCTTTATAATTTTGTGGTTCAAAATATTTTTCCTTTGGATTTTTCAAAATAAAAATGGTATAGGGACTGCAATAGATCATTTAAATATCTTGAGGGAGATTATGGGGTTTTTGTTATTCTCTCAGATTAAGATTCCTGATATGGTTTGGCTGTGTCCCTACCCAAATCTCATCTTGAATTGTAGCTCCCATAATTCCCACATGTTGTGGGACGGATGCAGTAGGAGGTAATGCAATCATGGGAGCAGGTATGTCCTGTACTTTTCTCATGATAGCAAATAAGTCTCACGAGAGCTGATGGTTTTATAAAGGGGAGTTCCCCTGCACACGCCCTCTTGCCTGCCACCATGTAAGACATGACTTTGCTCCTAATTCGCTTTCTGCCATGATTGTGAGGCCTCTCCAGCCATGTGGAACTGTGAGTCAATTAAATCTCTTTCCTTTATAAATTACCCAGTCTTTGGTATGTCTTTATTAGCAGTGTGAGAACAGACTAATATACTCCCTTCTTAGAAATATGGTATTTTGTCCATCCAGATATTTAAAGACTACTTTAAATCTGACAACTGTTGAATCAACATATATTAATTTATTTCTCTGTGCAATAGCTTTAAAAATTTTTGTACGAAGAGAAAAGAGTGATATATCTTAGCTTTTTTGTTTTTAACATTTTACTTTTCTCATTTTGAACCCAATTTACTTGAGGTTAGGATTTTTTTTTCTCCATGTGATAGAGTAGTTTTGTGTGAAAAGGTTATCAATTTTTACATTGTTTGTATAACCTCTATATAGTTCAAGGAAAGTTTCTATCTATCTTTTCCCTTCCTATCCTGCCCTCTAGCTCCCTCAATTAACAGCTACCCTTTCTAAATAAATTTAAATTATTAGTAGTGGTTATAAATTTGATCTACAGTACTTATATGTGCAAAAGATTGTATTATTTATTCTAAATTACATACATCAGTCATGTTTTGGGAGTGTCATTAGGGATCTGAGGACTTACATGATTCCCCCAAACACATAAAAGGCATCTAGTCTTCACCATATCATTGCTGTGGTTGAGACACCCATCTGGCATATTTCCACTGCTCAGAACTGTGCCTAGCACATCTCGGGCACTCAATTCATATTTGTTGAATAAATAAATGAATGCTTGAATGGTTTATTCAAAGTGGGCAGGAAGAGTTGTTACCTCAGTGTCCAAGGCCATGATCCTTTGTTGTTGGTGTCAGAAGGGGTCAATACATGGCACTCCCTTTTCTCTGCTACTTGAATTGAGGACCCACTGAGAGACAGGTGCAGGAACAGTGCAGATGGAGATCAAAATATCACTTTAGATACTGAGAAAACTAGGCTGTGGAGGATAACTGAATGGTTTGCTAATATCAAACCCCAGAGTTAGACTGGTTCACCTGCCCAGTCAAGGCTGCAACTGCAGTCGCTGTTCCTTAGGGCAGAGCCTGGAGAATTGACAGCAGAAGAGATCAGGGAAGAATGGAATAGACCTGGGATGTGCAGACCTGGTTCCTTCCCCCAACCTATTCGTCAGAGCAGTGGCTTCTCCTTGCCTAGGGGGACCAACAGTTATGGGTAGAGAGAGATTAGGTGTTTGACTCATATGGAGATCCCTCCATGTGTTAGGAAACATCAGGAAATACCCCCTTTGATATAAGTACACTCCCCTTGACATTAGTATTAATATTCATCATTAGTATTCAGTTATGAGCCACCTCATAGGAAGGTCTTAGGTCCTCTTGGGGCACAAGGACCCACTCAGCATGAACCCCCCAAATGCCAGTTTCTCCTCAGGTTCTGGAACCAATACTCCTGCATCCTTGTCTGGTCAGTTCTCCTCCTCCACCCACAGTACAGGCCTCCATCGATGGTCCTCTATTCCTGGAACAAAAGCTGAGCTGGAGGGTTGGTGGGGCAAGGAAGGGCTTACTCTGAGCACCTTCCACCTTCTGTTTTCAGTTCTACAGCAAAAATATCCTGATGTCAGGGAGCACAGAGTCAGAATCTAATTTCTTAAGGTGTGAAAGGAGGAAAAAACAATCCCATTCTTGAGGTTCCCTACAAAAAATCAATTTTTTTTTTTTTTTTTTTTTTTTTGAGACGAGTCTCGCTCTGTCGCCCAGGCTGGAGGGCAGTGGCGCGATCTCGGCTCACTGCAAGCTCCGCCTCCTGGGTTCACGCCATTCTCCTGCCTCAGCCTCCTGAGTAAAAAATTCAAATTTTTTAAAAATGCAAATAAATATTCCAATAATTCATTCTGTTCCCCAGGATAACATAGCATTTGTAATTTAAGTAATAGGCATTTTGATGGTTTGGTTTAAAATTCAGCATTGATAAGCGAGAGGAAATACAGCATAGAGTTTAACTCGTCCTTCCCCTCATGCTTCATTGAAGATTTAGCACAGGAACTCAATAATTATATGTTGATGGAAAGAAGTCTTGGAAATATGGGACTCTAGCCAATTACAAAACAGTCAATTCTTAATGTTCCCCCTGCAACTGGGACTTCTGGTGGTACAGGCAGCTGCCTGCTGAAAGATCTGTTTGGCTCACTATGACTTTCTAAACAGTTCTGTTACCAGAAAGGCCAGCATGAAAATATAACGATAAATATAACCATGGACAGGCTTTCTCCCCGGATGTGGATGAGGAAACATCCCTCAGATACTGTTTGCCACAATCTTATGAACATGAGGGAGAGCCAGATTTGTGTGGTTAGAACAATGAGAGGAGACAGATATGCTGGGTCTTTAATAACATCTTTAAAAACTTACAAATCAAACCAATCCTATCTGACCTCTGAAATTTTGAGTTACATGAACTTACCAAATATCTTTATTACTTGAGCTGAAAAGTCAACAGACAGAAACACTTTGAAAGGAACTGTAACATCTTGAGCTATTTTTCACCATAAATTTGGCTTTTTAAATTAATTCCTGTCACTAGGCAGGCTTTCAAGAAACAGAATACAAGGAAATTACATTTTGATAAGAGGAGTGAGGGAAAAAGAAGGAAAAGGACAAAAAGGAAGAAGAGGAGGAAAAGAAAGAAAAACAGAAAGTAATTTTTAAAACCAGCCTCTGGATTCAAATTTTTACCAGTTGAAAAGAGACTGAGGAAGAGAAAAGCCATCCAATTGTATAAAATTTACAATTTTTTATAATGGTAAATCATTCAATGTAAAGGACTTCCTTTTATTTTGACATTAGGTTCTTCCAACTATTTTTTGAAATTAAAATGAATCCTTTTTTAAAAACATGAATTTGGGCCAGGGACAGTGGCTCATGTCTGTAATCCCAGCACTTTGGGAGGCCGAGCCAGGCAGATCACTTGAGGCCAGGAGTTCGAGACCAGCCTGACCAATATGGTAAAACCCCATCTCTACTAAAAATACAAATAATAGCTGGGTATGGTGGCAGTCGCCTGTAATCCCAGCTACTCAGGAGGCTGAGACATGAGAATCACTTGAACCTGGGAGTTGGAGGTTGCAGTGAGCTGAGATTGTGCCATTGCACTCCAGCCTGGGTGACAGAGTGAGACTCTGTCTCAAAACAAAACAAAAACAAACAAACAGAAAACATGAAAGTGGTGATAGACAGTAGTTGCTTAGTTTTTTGTTTTTTGTAATTTCTCTATTTGAAAATTTTTAGAAGAAACTAGACAACTTATTATGGTCTACTCTATTTAAAAAAAAAAAAAAAAAAGATGTATAGTCCATGAAGTCCAAGATTTAAGAACCACTTCACAGTAGAATGAGGCGAGGACCTGGACTGCACAGACACAGCAGGACTCACATTGAGACTAAGGGTTCGGAAGATCCAGCAGAAAGGGGAAGGCATGAAAACAGAGAAAAGCTAAGGTAGAAAGATGGAGAGTATGTTAGTCCATGTTCATGCTGCTGATAAAGACATACCTAAGACTGGGCAACTTACAAAAGAAAGAGGTTTATTGGACTTACAGTTCCACATGGCTGGGGAGGCCTCACAATTACGGTGGAAGGTAAAAGGCATGTCTCACATTGGGGCAGACAAGAGAAGAGGGCTTGTGCAGGGAAACTCCCCTTTTTCAAACCATCAGATCTCGTGAGACTTACTATCACAAGAACAGCACAGGAAAGACCAGCCCCCATGACTGAATCACCTCCCCCCGGGTTCCTCCCACAACATTTGGGAATTTAAGATGAGATTTGGATGGGGACACAGTCAAACCATATCAGAGAGGCAGATGGAAAGAGCAGAAGAGGACTGGTGAAAGGGAGAATTAAAGAGCTCTTCCATCCTCTCTCTTTGTATGACCTCTGACTACTTAAATGAATTTTATATACATGTATATGTGTGTGTGTGTGTGTGTGTATGTGTATCACAATGCTTAGTGCAATGAGCATTATATGTGTTTTCTGTGATATGACTAATATACCTAATTCATAATTATATAATGGAAGAAAATGAAAAGAACAACACTAATATTTGATGTCTGGCATCCATTATCTCATTGGCTTCTAACAAACTACCTTTTCACCCTCACTTTAAAGGAGAGAAACCTGAGTATGTAAAGAGCTATTTAAGGCCACAGAGTCTGTGAAGGAGGAAAGACTGCTGAAACCAAAGACATATTCTTTCAGCTGTCCCACACTACTTCAGTGCTGAGGCTGTCCAAAACATAGCACAGTATAAAATTGCTGATGTGTAGGTTTAGGTTATTAGTATCTTATGATTTTTAAAATTTACTATAGAATATTAACTCTCCTAATTGTATTTGACTCAGACCAAGGGTAAAATGAATATGCATCCTGGTCTCAGAATCAGAATTGACCATGTGTCAATTACTGATAAGAAGCATTAGCTGGGTGTGGTGGCGGGCACCTGTAGTCTCAGCTACTTGGGAGGCTGAGGCGGGAGGACTGCTGGAGCCTGGGAGGCAGAGGTTGCAGTGAGCCATGATTGTGCCACTTCACTCCAGCCTGGGTAACAGAATGAGACCCCATCTCAAAAAAAAAAAGAAGAAGAAAGAAGGAGAAGGAGAAGGAGAAGAAGGAGGAGGAGGAGGAGGAGGAGGAGGAGAAGAAGAAGAAGAAGTTAAAAGTTCGCCCAGAAGGGAAGGAGGTGCCTAAAGTTAAGACATGTAGAACCTTATTTTGTTTTTTGGAATTTAAACTCATTAAGCACAGAGGTATTTTAATACGTATTAGAGGATTAAGAAGCAGTTTGGTTTCTCTAAGCCCTTTTACAGAACTTCCTTGGAGGCCTGGGGAAGAGGCAGTGGAGGAGGGGTGGGATTAAACAGATAGACAAGCCATCATTTTACATTTTACTAAAGTGGTGCCAGGTTCTTCGCAGTAATGTGAAAGGACTACAACATAAGTGAAGAGGCCTGGGAACTGAATTTTGAAGCTTAATAAAGTCCACACTAGTTACATATTTTACAAGAATACGAGGTGCACATCTACAAAGCAATAACATTTACTCTAGAAACAATAAGTTTCCTTTAATCTTAAACATTGCGATTGTTCATAATATGTTCCATGTTTTTAAATCTCTTGATCAAACTGGATGACTTTTTCAGAAATATTTCTATCCAATCTATAGCTGAAATGTAATAAGGTAGCTGATTCAGCACCTAGTAATAAAATAAAATTCATTTCCCAAACCCTGATTTAGAATAGATTTATATGTCCTTTGGCCATTGATAAATCTGGAGCCTTGCACAGGTTTGATTTAAAAGTTTCTCAGCAATGACCAAACTCAGAATCTATCCCTTCCCCCTTGCTGAAACACTAGAAAGAAACAGTCCTCGCTGTCACTGTAATTCAGAACTTCTTTAATGAAACCAGCTTTCCTCAGCTCCATATATCCATCTAAGCACAGCTAAGGGCAGCTCCCTACCCTTGACTCTCCATGGAAAGGAATCAGGCTTTCTCTCTATGAAACATAGGGACTGACCACCTCATATATTTTGAAAGTATGTTTTCTAGTTTATCCTTCTATTGGTGATTCTGAAACCAGGGTAAGGTTGGTATTTGTTTTGGAGAAAGGAAAGAACTTCACTGAACTGCTCAAAGGAGAGTTATATTTTATTTTTATTTTTTTCAATTACTGAGATAACAGGAAAAAAAGAGAGTTATAAAAGGGTGAAATTTGGTCAGACTCCAAATTTCAAATACAGAAATATAGACTATATTCTCTGTAAAGCCTCCTAATGAGCAAAATTTCAGCTGTGGTGAAGATCTGGAAACGATAGGTTCATGTCCTGTGATTTGGACTTCATCTGCCCTGGATCAAAGTAGGTGACTGAGAATGTAAAAAGCAACCCTGAGAGCAGGGATCTGGCCCTGTCCCATCAGTTAGGTCTTGGCTTTGCGAGCACTCACGCATAGTACCCACGGCTAAGTTTTGTCCTTTTCTGTTGAACAAAAACAATTTCACAGAACATCGACACTAGACACAGACGTCATTCTGTGACCAAGATGGATCAGGACAAAAACAGGGCCACTCTACTATAATCACACCTAAACACAGACAAAACCATGAATATTCTCCAAACCACAAAAATCACCAAATCTCTCCCCAACCTGAAAGTGACAGAATATCTCCCTAACCTAAGTGACAACTGCTTTACCAATTACAGCTTTGACATCATTCTATTCTCTCTTTCTTGATAAGGTCACTAGGATACCTGTTATACATTGAATTCTGTCCCTTCCCCTCATCCTCGAATTTATATGTTGAAGTCCTAACCCTCAGGACCGCAGAATGTGACTTTGTTTCAAAATAGGGTCGTTGCACTGGAAATAGTTAAGTTGAGATGGGTTTGTACTATAGAATGGGTCCCTAAGTCGGTATGGCTGGTGTCCTTATAGGGAGGGTAAATTTGGACACAGACACGTACGCACAGAAAGAATACCATGTGAAGGCTGCAGTTATGCTACACAAACCCAGGAACTACCAGAAGCTGGGAGAGAGGCTTGGGACAGATATTCTCCTAGCACTTTCAGAGGGCATGGCCCTGCCCACACCTTGATCTCGGGCTTCCAGCCTCCAGAACTCCAAGAGAATAAATCTCTGTTGTTGAAGCCACTCAGTTTGTAGTACTTTGTTACAGCAGCCCTGAGAAACTAATACATACCCAGTCATGAGATAAACCTTGGGGAAAAACCTTACTTGTTTGAACTCTCCCCAAAATCACCTAACACAAGCCCAAATCGCGGAAGTCCTTCTCACACTCTCTGACTGACATGCCCCACAGTTCCCCACATACAGCATGGTATGGTATTTCACTTCTCCTTTGCTATGAAAAGTCAATAAAACCGCCCTTGTTTACTTACCAGTGTGCTCCTGGTAGCCTTTGGCTAGAGGGCATTGACACAACTCGGGTAACTTTTTTCTTTAATAATGTGTATAGTTTTTGCTTGTTTCAACTGCTTGAGTTTTTCTCGGGGAACTCTTAACTTCATATCATAGATGTCCATTCTCTAATATCTTATCTTCATTATAAAAAGGCTTTTACACATCATAACTGATTTTTATCCGATTTCAAGTCTGCTCTTTATTGCTTCAGATGTGGATTTTTAATTCTATTTCTGCATTTTGAAATTCCTTTAAAATGTTTCATAATCTTTCTACTTTCATTGTCTTAGTGCACTTTTGAAATATGTTCGGGCTTTTGTCTTATAACTTGCTGGTCTTATTTTACATAGCAATATCATTTTGAATCCTCTTGAAAATTTCAAAGCATTTTTTAACCTCTCAATTTTTCTTCTGGATTCTACAATCATTTTTAGATTTTTTTTAGAGGGTTTTGTTTGCTTGCTTTTGGTGGGGGGGTTCCAATATCATGAATCTCTTCTCTGGTTCAGTAATACATTTTCAAAATCTCCCATGCTTTTTGTTTATGTCTAGTACCACAGATTACTGTTAGAAAATATTCACCTCTATGGAGAAATATACTCAACTGAGCCAGCCTAGATCAACCAATCCCTACCTGACTGAAACACTTATAAGAATGAATATTTATTGTTGTATGTCCCTAAGATCATGAGATAAGCCTTGGGGAAAAACCTGTGCCTTGCTATGCATAGGTTGCTAATGGATACACCATGTTTTCTTATTTGTTTGTTTGCCTATTCATAGTCTCATGAGGGGTTACCTAACAGACCTGGAATTTGCCAGAGCATGGTTGATGTTTCTGGTTTTACCGTCTGACAATTGGATGCAGGTTAAATGTTCTCTTTAGATCTATAACTATTTAATAGGTTAGTATACTCAGCTCCTAGCCCAAATTCTAGCAGCTAACCAGTTGCTTTCATCTAGCTTCGTTCTGTGGAACCAATGGGATTGCATTCTACCTCTTCTACTATTTCTCTGACACTGAACACAAAGAGAATATGAAAAGTGATTCCTTCCAGAGCTGGCACTTTCTGCGTAGAGTACTTTACTTATGAGATGACATAGCCCAAGATTCAATGCATTCTCTTCTAGTTCAACTGTCTTCTGGGAGTTGCAGTCACAGCAGGGAGGAAGAGATGCCTGAGGTTTTTTGTTTTCATTTTTCCTTCCTTTCCGTCCAGTCCTTGCATTTCTGGAACAGGGACAGATGGTTTGGGAGGTATTAAGGCTGTTCAGTTTCCTGTGTCACAGCACAGGCTGGGCATTTCAACCCAGGCCATCCCTGAGAGTTAAGAAACATTTCCCTTAGGATCTAGATTATTACCAGTTTTGATTTTCAGTGCTGCAAGTTTTTATACATTTCTCTTTTCCTCAGAATTTTATTTTTTATTTTGTTTTTTTTTTTTCAATAGGAGGTCTCAGATTGAAACCCTAAGTCCATGCACCATTGCTCCCATGCCTGCCACTTGTCAGCCTCCTGTGTAACTGGCTCTGTTGGATGCTCTTTTCCTAAGAATTTTAATAAGAAGTAGGAAGACGATGGGTCAGAGGCTCCTCTCGGGGTGCCATCTTAAGTTATGGAATGAAAATGAATACAGCTATGGAACCAAACTATATGTTGCTTATAGGAAAGGAGTAAGTTTCCATTTCTTAACTAATTTATAGCAGAGTACCAGGCACATAGTAATTGTTCAGTAAATTTTCTTGATGGATCAAACCAGTTTCATCTAAACCATAGACAATCCCCTTTTATCCAAATGGCAATTTTTGGCAACCAAAAAATAAATTTTACACCCATTTCCAAGGTAAAACTATCATGCTGTAAGATACCAAGTTACCTGATATTTATTCATTTGATGTAAATTAGAACCAAACTCATACTTTTTTTTTTTTTTTTGATATGAAGTCTTGCTGTATCACCCAGGCTGGAGTGCAGTGGTACAATCTCGGCTCACTGCAACCTCTGCCTCCCGGGTTCAAGTGATTCTCCTGCCTCAGCCTCCTGAGCAGCTGGGACTATCGGCGCATGCCACCATGCCCGGGTGATTTTTGTATTTTTTAGTAGAGACAGGGTTTTGCCATGTTGCCCAGGCTGGTCTCTAACTCCTGGCCTCAGGTGATCTGCTGGCCTCGGCCTCCCAAAGTGCTGAGATTACAGGCATCAGTCACCACACCCAGCCCCAAACTCATGCATTTATTATGATGATTAAATAAGAGTCTTGCTTACAGTAGTCAGTATAATGTCACTATAACAGTATATCTTACAGTTAATTTAAACATGAACTTTTATTATAAGCCTCTTAGAATGTAAGTTCCTTGATGGTAGGACTTTAACAGTTTTCATCAACCCTATAGCCCTAGTATCTTAGTGTTTGGTATGCATTTATTGAAAAAAACAAATTAAGGAATAAATGAGTAAATGAACAAGTTAAGTCACACAGAGCCAAACTTTCTGCCATCCACTTTGGAAAATTGTCTACTAGTTCTTTCTATTTGTATTTGGAACCAATAAGTCTCAGTACAAGTTTATCATTTTGTGGCACCAACACAGTTAATGAAAACCCCAGAATGATTAATCTCAAAAAGAGTATAATCAGTTTGTAAGAGATTATTAAGTTGAATGAGATATTCCCTGTCTAAACTTGTTCATGATTTTAAAAATCATGACAGGCACTAATAGCAGGTAATTCCATATAAATGAGTACTTGAGCCCCAACAAAGCTGCTTAGAGAAGTTTCCTTTAATTTTAATATAATGACTCCCTGGAATATTCAGCATGTATGGCATTGCTGACATTTGTTCATTACAAAAGTGATTTTAGCTACTACTATGGAAAACATAGAGTGAGTGAGAAAATCAAGGACCTTGGGAAAAACAGGCAAGTCAATATTTACAAATGACATTTACATTACATAAGACTAATGATTTAAGGGATTTTTTTTTCTATTGAATGATCTTATTTATCTTATTTTATTGTGTTTATACGACTTCAGTGAAACTTCGATATACTTAATGAACTTAAAATTATAATTAGCTTTTAGCTTTTAAATCTTATGATCTTACAGTACTTCAGTCCTGGGGAAAACGTGTTTTGCTTCTCTTTTTAAGTAACTGCAATTTAAAATGTTATTTTTCGTTTTTGAAAGGCAAGTAAGAGGGCAGGTGCAGTGGCTCACACCTGTATTTCCAGCACTTTGGGAGGCGGAGGTGGGCGGATCATTTGAGGTCAGGAGTTCGAGACAGCCTGGTCAACATGGTGAAACCCTGTCTCTACCAAAAATATAGAAAATTAGCTGGGTGTGGTGGTGCACACCTGTAGTCCCAGCTACTCAGGAGGCTGAGGCAGGAGAATTGTTTGAACCCAGGAGGCAGAGGTTGCAGTAAGCCGAGATCGCACCACTGCAAACTCCACCCTGGGGGGTCACAGAGCGAAACTCCGTCTCAAAAAAGAAAGAAAGAAAGAAAGAAAGAAAGAAAGAAAGAAAGAAAGAAAGGAACGAAGGAAAAGAAAGAAAGGCAAGTAAGCATACTTAATGTCTGTTGTCATGCAGACATTGTCTCTGATAAAATGAGTCGAATCAAAGTGTTGTTTCAGAAATCTTGTGATTTTAAGGTTTCTAGAATTTTCCTTTGCTGCAAGTCTAACACTAATGCTTGAAGGTTAGAGAGAAGTCATAAAATAATAAAGCAACAGCATCATTATATAAACAAAAACAAAAATCCTCTTTCAAAAAGCCTTAAGCAGCTCCTGTTTTCTCCAGTGCCAGAAAATTCTGGCACTGGAATCATTGGCAGTGAGCTCACCAGACTTTTCCAAGCCAACATTGCCATCTACTGGTGAAGTTGCTATAATAGCTTATAAAATGAAGTGATGGATGGATACCGGAGGCTTTGTTTTAGCTTTTGCTTTAGTTTGACTACCTTGCATAAAAAGTTCACTGAATGTAACAATATTTAGTAGCAGGATTTAACTAACCTAGTGAGATTTTAACTAAAGCAAAAGAGAAACTAAAATTCTTTAAGAACTAAAAGTCTTATGAATTTTATTCAAATTGGTTTCCTGAAAGAATTTCACAATTTGCTGCAGAGAGTAAGAGTACTGATATGCATGGCTGTGCTGTTTCCTACCTGTGTGATCTTGATAAGCTCTCTGTACCTTTGCTTTCTCATCCATAAAATAGACGTACTCAGAACAGTGCTTGGCACACAATATGTGCTAAGTGAATATTGTTTGTTATTATTATTAATATCTCTTCCTTAGGTAGACATGAAAGAAAGCTTCTTGGTTATTTTGGAACACTTCTGATTTCTAAGATATTAACCTGTTTATTTTCATAACCTTACAATAGCAAAACATAATGGAAATTCTGAAATTTTACTAAAGTTTTCATTTTTACCTCTTGAAATTATTTAAGATCTTAAAATATGTTTAATTGAGGTTCATTTCAAATTATAACCCTCTTTAAAGCAGGATTTCTATCTTGAATGTTCACATTTTTCTACAAATCCAATTTGTTATGGTGACGAGATTTGAAACATGTATCTACAAGCAAATAAAAAATGGATAATGCTTTTAAAAATGCAGCATATAATCACTAAAAACAACTTCTAGAATGTGGATATTATTGTAGAAGACAAATGGCCAAGCCATTCCTGGATCACATAGTCCCTGAGCCAGAATTCACTGTGACATTCCCATGCTGTTTCTTGTCTCCCCTCAGCCTCTTGTTCCCCTTTCTTCACTTTACAATTTTTTCTGTAGGCTCATGCCCTTTCCAGTGTAAATTTGCCTATCTTTTCTCAGCTGCTGCCAAATCTTCTCTTCATCGATTACCCTAATCAATACCAAAAAGGCCCAAGAGTAAAGCAGGCCCCTTGAAGTCCTCAGAAGGTCATGAGGAAGAGGAAATGCTTCCATATTAGTATCTGTCTTAGTCACATACGTATGCTACAAATCACAATGAACACACAGTGCAATTCAATTAATAACCCCTATTCCCCAATGCCAGAGACTTGGGGAAACTGTTACCAGATGTTTCTGTCTTAATTTTATTAGAACCCAATTTTCTAGTCATTGTCTCCTTTTCTGAATCCCAATCTTGTTAAATGTGAATGGTCACTTTTCTTACATGAGGGCTTTTAGACTAATTACAGAGAACTCCTGCAATATATCCAACACTAGTATTTAAGGATCACATGCCCTCCAGTCCTCCCAGCCTGCTCCTCGGTGCTCTCATCCCACTAAGGATGATCCTTAACAAACCACATGATCTTTCATTGCATTACTCAGATTGGAGCCATCTTTAGCTTCTCTTTTTGTCTCACGTCTCAAGTTCAGTCGATAGACAACTCATTAGCTCTGCATTCAAAATATAGCCCTCATCTGACCTTTTTCATCTCCACCACTGCTAATACCCTAGACAAGCTGCCATCTTCTTTCCTGGGACTACTGAAATGTCTTCTAATTCATCTTTTAAAAGTGTCAACCAGATCATGAGCTTTCTCTCTTCTAACTCCTCAATGTCTCCATCTCATATTTCAGATTCCATCCAAAGTCCTTAGCATGGCCTCCAGGCTGCACAGAAACCGAGCAGGAATGATCTTATTTCCTTGGGCCTTCTTCTTCCACACTGTGCCCAGTCTCACAAGACTTCTAACTCTGCCTGAACATTCCCGCTTTAGAGTCTTCATACTTGCTGATTTGCTCACCTGGAGTGCTCTTCCCAGATGTTGCAATGACTTGCTTCCTCATATCACTCAGAACCTCTGCTTCAATGTGACTTCCACACCCAGGGCTCTCCTAAACATGCTAACAAAGGCAGCCATCCCCTTCCTCACTCCACCCCATTACGCTACGTCCCTGAACCAGCTCAGCCCTGTGTTAATTTGGAGCAACAGTCACTATGTGATATTATGGATTTATCTGTTGGTGGTATGCCTCTGCCCTAAGAGGTCCACTTCATCAAGGTGGGGTCTTTGCCAGTTCTTCACAACTATACTCCCAGTGCCTACCAGATAGGAGGAATTTTCTAAAATTTATTGACTTTGTGTGAGAATTATTGAACAAATGAAACTTTAGGGGCTGTATTGACTTTTTCTCAGATTTTACATTTAATTATCTAAAGTAATAATTATCACATATAGAGTACTTGCTAAGTGATAAATACTAAGCATTTAACACACAGTATCTGACTTAATCCTCATAGCAATGCCAAAAGAATTACTGAATTGAATGTGTTTTCTTCAATTGTCTGGTGACTCTGGTTATCCATTCATTTTCATAAGTTAAGAAAGTTCTTATTATAAACTACTTAGAAAGGAAAGGAAAAAAGAAAGTGCTTCATCAATACAAATAAGTAGTATAGATTTTCTCAGACATTGTGTAGATACATTTCCAAAACAAGCCTTTTTCCCTGGATTTAAACTGGCTTAAGCTAATCCAACCATTAGAAACAGATCATTGCTGGGATACGTCAGTAGTCTCCAGTGACTAAAGGTAGTAGAGAGTGAGAGGTGTTCCCACGCAACCTTACTATCAGGTATATGTTATGATGAAAGCAAGTTTCATGTTGAATTATGGCTCAAACAAATAGCTTTTAGCAAGCTGGCACAATAACAGTTATATAATCTGTTTTTACAAGCTCTGTGACTACCTTGCATAAAAAGTTCATTGAATGTGACAGTATTTTAGTAGTGGGATTTAACCAACCTAGTGAGATTTTAAAGTAGCATGATCAGGTTTTCTTTGGAGCCCTAGAACAAGAAATGTGAAAGGTATGGGAAGCTGCACCCATCAGATTCTGATATCCCAGCTCATGCAAAGGCAACCATTCTTGCATAATATTTCTTAGAAAATCATATAACTTGAACACCATTCATTTCAACAACAAAAAAATGAATTCTAACAGCTCTTATGCTGGTGAATAATCCTTATAGTGTAGATGGAAATCACTGAAGCCTATAGGAGTAGCGTGTGCAGTGAGGTTGCCTGATTAGAGTGTTTCAAATGCTACTTACTTCTGGAGCATGTATTCTTGATTAGGGAAAATACACTTCAAATGTCAAATAACCTATCCTAGGGCCTTCACACTTCATACATATATCACTCTGTCCAAGTTTAAGTAAGAAAATATTTGCAAACTATTCATCTGACAAGAAATTAATAATTGTAATATATAAGGAATTCAAACAACTTAATATCAAAATAATAATAATCCTATTAAAATGGGCAAAATACCTCAATAGACATTTCTCAAAAGAAGTCATACAGATGTCCAACAAGTGTATAAAAAATTGCTCAATGAATAGACATTTCTCAAAAGAAGTCATACAAATGTCCAGCAAGTATATAAAAAATGCTTAATGTCACTAATTAGGAAAACGCAAATCAAAACCACAATGAGATATCATCTCATTCTAGTTAGAATGGCTATTATCAAAAAGACAAAACATGACAAATGCTGGTGAGAATGTGGAGAAAGGGGAACACTCGTACACTGTTGGTGGGGATGTAAAGTAGTACAGCCATTATGGGAAACAGTATGGAGATTCCTCAAAGAACTAAAACTATACCTACCATGTGATCCATCAATCCCACTGCTGAATATATATCCAAAAGGAAGGAAATCAGTTTATCAAAGAGATATTTCACTGCACAGCCAGGTAGCCACGGACACACATCTCCATGAATCACTTGAAAGGTGTGGCATCCATCTTGCCCTCCACGATCATCACCATCTCGTCCACCAGCTTGATGTCGGGTTCCCAGCTGAGATTGCTGCCCAGCGAGCTTCTCAGACCCGAGGGGACTTGCATGTTTATTGTAGCACTACTTACAATAGCCAAGATATGGAATCAACCTAAGTGTCCATCAGCAGATGAATGGATAAAGATAGGTATGTATACACAGTGGAATATTATTGAGCCATAAAAAAGAATGAAATCCTGTCATTTGCAATAACATGAATAGAACTAGAGGTCATTATGTTAAGTGAAATAAGCCAGGCACAGAAAGACAAATATCACATATCCTCATTAATATGTGGGAGCTAAAACCTGAATCTCATGGAGGTAGAGAGTAAAATGGTGATTACCAGAGGCTGGGAAGGAAAGAGGGAGGGAGGGATGAAGAGAAGTCGATTAAGGGGTACCAAAATATATTTAAATAGAAGAAATAAGTCTGGTAATTGATAGTACAGTAGGGAAATTATAATTAACAGTAATTTATTGTATATTTCAAAATAGCTAAAAATAAGAATTGTTATGTCCCCAACACAAAGAAAATACAAATAATTGAAGTGATGACTATCCTGATTACCCTGATTTGATCATTACACATTGTATACATGTATCAAAACATCACATGTATGCCCAAAATCTGTACAGCTATTATATACCAATAACATTTTTAATGTAAATTGTAAATCATAGAACACAACAGCCTCCATGAGAAGCCAACTCCAGAGTTGTGTGAGTGAGAGGAGAAGCTGGGCAGACAGTCAGGCAGACCCTCTGATGCCTTTATGGGTAGTAAGCAGGCCATAAGAAATCCTCGCTGTTGCCAAGGAAAGACTTTCCTGAAGTGGAGGCCTTCACTGCATTTCACTTTCAGGAGAAGCAAACTTGACTTTTATTCCCACTGGGCCCTGTGGTCAAGTTAGAAGCTACCCTGGGCTTTCATCTGCATCTCCTGGCCTCCATGTGGGAGCTCTCTAGAGCAGAAACCCACTTATCATTGAGAGCTGTTTTGGGGTTGTGGAAATACGTTTTAATTTTTATTTATTTATTTATTTATTTTGGAGACAGGGTTTCACTCTGTTACCCAGGCTGAAGTGCAGTGGTGGGATTATGGCTCACTGCAGGCTCAAACTCCCAGGCTCAAGCAATTCTTCTGCCTCAGCCTCCCAAGTAGCTGGGAGCACAGGTGCATGCCACCACACCCAGCTAATTTTTTGTTTGTTTGTTTGTTTGTTTTGTAGAGGTGGAGTCCCCCTACGTTGCCCAGACTGGTCTTGAACTCCAGGACTCAAGGGATCCTCCCGCTTTGGCCTCCCAAAGTGTTGGGATTACAGGCGTGAGTCACTGCACCCAGCCTGGGTTGTGGAAATAAACAAAGACCAACTAAATGAGAAAAGCAGAAGCTGTTTATTCAGAGCTCGCTGTAGCAAGGAAGTCAGCCACCATCACCTATGTTTGGCAGAGACTGCAAGGCAGGCAGAGGAGCGGAAAAGCTTCAAAGCGAGCGGAAAAGAGAAGGCTTCAGGTGTGCCCCGACTGCAGGCTGTTGGCAGGGGGACACTGAAAGTGTCTATTGAGAAGTGGGGCATCCCATGTGATTGGTTGGGGGCATATAATTGGCTTTGTCAGGTTGGTCCTAAGTTGGAAGTGAGAACAAAAATTAGGGAAGCTGCCAGTTACTAACCAAGTCCTGGACATTTTGTGCCAGTTGTGGCAGTTCTTGTTTAGCTTCCTGGACAGTTACCAGAGATAGCAATCTGGCTTCCTGCCAGTCTGACTTACAGCAGGCTGGCTTCCTGGGCTGTTTATTATAGATAGGGGGCTGGTTTCCTGGGCACATTGCTGCAGGTTGTGGGTCTGAATTATATTGTTAAATATGGTCTGGCAATTGTCCATTTGTAAATTCGGTCTTTCAGGGTAGTGGGAGCATGAGTTGGGGTAACCACCCAGTGCTGGGTTCTTTCATGACCTTGTGGCTACACCTAAAGCTGTCCACAGAGGCTGGGAACTGCGGGTATCCCTGGTACCCCATTAGGAAAACGGCTCCAGTCTGCGTACATGTCCCTCTCTCAGCTATTTTGGTTTGTGGCTTCTCTTCACAGAATGCTTCATCAATATATGCCCATATGATGTCTATTTCCCAGGAATTCTTTGAAATCTCTGTTCCATTGATGGCACCCTTCTCCAGTTACCATATTCCTATCTCTGGCTGTTATTTTTGTCAGGAGAGATGTTAAATATTTGTGTTAATGGATAATCTGTAGTGCTTACTATGTTAGACTAGAAGGAAGAAAAGGGACTTTTCCACCCCTACTGATATTTGTTAGAAAAAAGTAAGGCTCTCAGGAGGCTGAAGCAGGGGAATCGCTTGAACTCGGGAGGTGGAGGTTGCAGTGAGACGAGATCGCGCCACCCCACTCCAGCCTGGCGACAGAGCAAGACTCCATCTAAAAAATAAATAAATAAAATAAATAAGACTTGGATTTCTGAGAGCTACGTTTTTCTGCACTGTCCTCTAGCTCTAAATAAGCACAAGACTACTCTTAAACTTCTTCACTTTCTAGGAATTTTGTTGAAGAAAGCTTCACCCTGTTTTGTTTGGAAGATCAGGCACATTAAGGAATTAAACTGTAGCTGCCACGAATATGGGCATGCGCTTGGAGGAAGGGATGATAATAATTACAAAAATATGGTGTCATCTTGTATATTTTATGCAAACCAAGTCAATTGACATAAAAGTCTACATTTTAATTGGAGTAATGGGGCACCCAAAGTCATTGGACTACAGCAATTTCTTATAAAATTATTATACATATTTCTTTTATAGGAAGGAAATTCATTTAGATAGTTTCAGTGTTTACTTGTTCCAATAACTTTTTCCTTCAAAAATGGTTACTGGATTGGACATTCTAGTGACACTGTAGACATTATGTCACTTTTGATAAGTTTTAATTTTGAGAAGCCACATTCTTCACTGGTGGCCAATTTTGGCAAAGTTACATCTATTCTGAAAAAAGAAAGTTTTTAAAAATCCATCTAGGAAATTATCCCTCAAAATTATGCTTCACTTCATTGAGATTTATTGTAGGTTTTAGGAAAAGTTTCTGTGTTGGTGCCCATCAATATGGAATTCCTTACTATGGTCAACAGTCAATTTAAATTGTAAATGTGTCATTTGAGTTACATAATTACAGTAGTTCTACAGATAACATTGGTCATCTTGCATTGAAGAGACCAGGATGTTCTTTTGATAGAGTAACATTTTTTTTCTTTTTCTTGAAATGGAGTCTTGCTCTGTCACCCAGACTGGAGTGCAATGGCACAATCTTGGCTCACTGCAACCTCCACCTCCCAGGTTCAAGCAATTCTCCTGCCTCAGTCTCCCGAGTAGTTGGGACTACAGGTGTGCACCACCATGCCCAGCTAAGTTTCGTACTTTTAGTAGAGGCAGGGTTTCACTATGTTGGCCAGACTGGTCTTGAACTCCTGACCTCGTGATCCACCCGCCTCCGCCTCCCAAAGTGCTGGGATTACAGGTGTGAACCACCACATCCGGCCACATTTTCTTTTAAAAGTAGGGCTGTTATATCTAACATAAACAAAGAATTGATAGTGACATTTAGTTTTGGCTCATAGGTGGGACAGACTTTGTGTTGAGAAAAATCGTAATAGTTCTAGTGTTTTCTATGTAGAGAAGCTGGCATTAATATCAATAGACTGCTATTTAGTGTCAATTAGGTATCATAAACACAATTTGTTTTTCCTCAAAGACTTTCTTCTTACCTTTGACGATTTCAAAGGCATTATGTACACTGAATTTTGTTTCCTGCCTTCTTTTGTTTATAACATTAATTTCACTTAAAATATTATGTTCCATTAATACTGACAAAATGAATTTGTTGACATTTATTTTTTTCAAAAGTATAATTTTTGCTTGTATTCTAGTGCCTATTAATACATTATTATTTTCTAAAAGAAATTGCATACTTCCACTACGTGAGATTTTGTGTTAACTTTCTAATTGTGTTTTAAAGTTTTTAAATGTATCCCTGTTAAATGTTTTTACATATATTCCATCATTTCGCTGTAGACTAAAATTAATACTTTTTAAAGATCTCCTACTGAAAACTGTTGTTTTTCTATTTGCATTTCTGGCATTGTTTTTGATGTATATATACCCATAGTTGTCCCTCTTTCCCCATGGGGGATTGTGGATACCTAAATCCACCGAGCTCAAGTCCCTGATATAAAATTTACAGATAACCTGTGCATATCCTCCTGTGTATTTTAAATCATCTCTGGATTACTTATAATACCTAATACAATGTAATACTATGTAAACAGTTGTTTTTATACTGAATTGTTAGGAAATAATGACAAGAAGTCTGTACATTTTCAGTACAAATGCAACTAAAAAAAAATTCTGACCCTATGTTGACTGAATCCATGAATGTGGAACCCACAGATTCAGAGGGATATTGACAGAGGGAGGGACAGAGAGAGAGAGAGAGAGAGATCACAGATCTGGTTGCTTACTCTTTGCATGCCTTTAAGGGAGCCTGGAACCAAGATTGACCCTTGGCCAACCCCTGGGAATGTGGCTTTTAGAATGTTCTTTATGTTAGTGATTGATGATTTTGTTGTTTACACCTAGAGCAGTGGACCATGCTATACCAGCTTGTCAGGTTGCTTTGCACAAACATCAAGATAGATAAGGTGCCCCCGTTCTCATTGCTGAGGTTCTGAGTCTCAGTTACAATGGCTGGTTGAATTGCAGGATATGCCATAAAAGCCTCCAACCCTGAGATCTGAATGGCTTTCCGGGGCATATATACTCCACACATGTCAATGAATCTCATTACAAAGGAAAAAGCACATTCTCTGTAGCTTCATATGAGAAAGGACTCAGAAGCCCTTTCTAGCCTACCTGTATTTCACCAGGACATATATTTGTCCTGCTGTTTTGCTCTGTATTAGTTGCTGTGAGATATCTTCTCCATGAGTATAACCTGCTATTGAGCCTGTAAGTCCTTCTAGTGAATCACCGAACTTGAAGCAATTATGAGAGTATCAAAGCATCATATTAGTAGCCCTATAATCTACTGGACAAAATTCCCCAAATGTTCAAGTTTAGAAATTTTTGCATTTTGGGAATCTACAAATCCAGACATAATTATCTGAATTATATGGCTTACTTACATCAGGAGTTTTACCTAAAATGACTAAGTAATATTTAGCATTTCTTACCTCTCCAAAATTATTTTATTTATCCCATCTTCTATAACTTGAATCATTTGGTCTTGTATTTCATTCTATAAATGATGTAGGGTAATATTTCATGTTAATATTCAGTTTCTGTATAAATGTTCTGTATAAAATTCTGCTATGTTTCTGCTAAGGGAGTAAAATTCCTCATATCACACTCAAAACATTTTTGGATGATCTTTTTGTGCTGGATGTTGTTTTGCTAAAATCTGAATCATGTGTATACACATTCAGTTACAGCCAATATTTTTCCTTATATAGTCTCTGCAGCATTCATGTTTTTTTCAAATCAGATTTTAATTTCAAAGACACACCACTATTATTGAAGTCTTATGAAAACTACTCAATTAGTTTCTATTGTGGCATAACAAATTATCACAAGTTTAGTGACTTAAAACAATACCCACTTACCAGTTCACCGTTCTGGGTAGGTCAGAAGTCCAGGCACATTGCAGCTGGGTTGTCTGCTTAGGCTCTCACAAGACAAGACTGAAATCAAGGACCGACCAGCTTCATCCTCACCTGGAGTTCAGGGTCCTCTTTCGTCTCACTCAGGATCTGGGCAGAACGCACCTCCTTGTAGTTGTAGGACTGTGGTCCCTGTTCTCTTGCTGGTTGTCAGCCAGGACCATACTTAGCTCTGAGGGGCCATTCTCAGTCCCTTGCCACATGGTACCCTTTGTCTTTAACCAGCAATAGAGAATCTTCCTTGTGCTAGAGGCCTCTCACATTTGAAATCTCTGTCTCCAGGAAGAGCTCAGTCCCTTTTTAGGAGCACATCTGATTAGGTCAGGCCAACTGAATGTAACCTCCCTTTCTTAAAATCAACTACAGTAATCTAGCCATAGGAGTGACTATTCTATTACATTTACAGTTCAGTCCCACACTCAAAAGGAGGGGATTACACAGGTTGTAAACGTCAAGGGGCAGCAACCTTGGGGACCAGTTTAGCATTCTACCTTCTGAGGCACGAGAAAAGGGTCTGGAGGCAGGAAACCTAAGGCTGATTCATGCCAACTTCCTAGAGTTAAATCGAAAGGAAAACCCCAACTTTCCATGCCCAAGTAACAAAAGGGCCAGAGGCTACTCCCTTTGCAACCCCCATCTTTTCTGTGTGGCAGATAAAAAACTGAAAGTACCTCTGATTGGTCCCCTCCTGCAACCAGTCAGCCAGGTTGCCCGACCAGGTCTTCATTTGCATAGGAGTATAATTTTGTAACTTCACTTCAGCCTCTGATTGATTGGTCACTGTCCACAACCAAACAGATTGATCACAGGTCACTACTTCATTTATATACGGTGTATACCAAGTAACCAATGGGAAGCCTCTGGAAGGTATTTGAACCCCAGAAAATTCTATGCCCACCAAACAACAAATTCCCATTTTCTCTTCCCAATATTTTTTCAATTTTAAATAAACTTGTTAATTTTTATAATTATAAAATTTCTTCCAGCAGTTTGGGAGGCCAAGGCAGGAGGATCGCTTGAACCCAGGAGCTCAAGACCAGCCTGAGCAACATGGTGAAACCCTGTCTTTACCAAAAAAAAAAAAAAATTGCTGGGTGCAGTGGTGCATGCCTGTGGTCCCCAGCTATTCAGAAGCCTGAGGCAGGAGAATCGCCTGAGCCCAGAGTGAGACCCCATCTAGAAGAAAAAAGAAAAAGATGTCAACAAAAACAATGGCTATAATGCAATTGACCTATCATTATATTAAAATATTTAGTTTATGTCTATAATTCTCATTTTGTTGATTATTGTATTAGTCCATTTTCACACTGCTAATAAAGACACACCCGAGACTGGGTAATTTATACAGGAAAAAAGTTTAATAGACTCACAGTTCCACGTGGCCGGGGAGGCCTCACAGTCCTGGGGGAAGGTGAAAGGCACATCTCACATGGTGGCAGACAAGAGAAGGGAGCTTGTGCAGGGAAATTCCCCTTTATAAAACTATCAGATCTCATGAGCCTTATTTGCTATCATGAGAGCAGCATGGGAAAGACCTGCCCTCATGATTCAATTACCTCCCATTGGGTCCCTCCCAAAATACATGGGAATTCAAGATGAGATTTGGGTAGGGACACAGCCAAACCATATCAATTATCAAGAGTTATTATATCATAATTCACATCACTCAGAAATACCTATAGATTTAAATTGAGAACTCAGCAATAAAATTCTGGAGTAGTAAACAAACACAGATTATATGAATTGCATTATGAAATGTCAAATTTAACATGCATTAATACTAATAAAATATTTTTTTACAAAAGAGATGCATCAGCTTATCAATTGGAAAGGCAGCTCATTATTTAGATGCACAGGTTATTTTAGTATTATTTGGTCAACAAGGTCATTAGATGATCAAATTTGCTTCTTCTTTGAAATCAGCACTGAAGTTCGGTTACTTATATAATACATCTGCATTCTCAAGTACACCTATCTTCTCCTTAGGCCCTTATTATCTCATTTTATTCTACTGCATTAGTTTCCTATGTGACTTCTCTCTGAAACTTCTTTGGGCTTCAATCCGCTCTTTATATTGTTGCCAAATTAAGTTTCCTAACACCAAGTTCTGATCTCGTCAACCACAACTGAAAAATACTTAATGCATTTTCATGGCTTAGAACAATGGTTCTCAAATGTTGCTGAAAGTTAGCATCAGCTGGAGAGCTTTTAAAATTCTGATGCACAAGCCACACTTCAATCCAATTCAATGAGAACCTTGAGATGGAGTGAGGTGGGGGGTGGGAATGAGACCCAGGCATCAGTAGGTTTGTTTGTTTGTTTGCTTGTTTTTTGAGATGGAGTCTCGCTCTGTAGCCCAGACTGGAGTGCAGTGGCGCGATCTCGGCTCACTGCAACTTCCACCTCCCAGGTACCGGTTCAAGCAATTCTCCCTACCTCAGACTCTTGAGTAGCTGGGATTACAGGCATGTGCCACCAAGGCATCAGTAGTTTTTAATACAGTCATGCATTGCTTAACGACAGGGTGTGTTAAGAGAAATGTGTCGTTAGGCGATTTCATCATTGTGCAAACATCATGGAATGTACTTAAACAAAGCTAGATGGTACACTAGATGTGTGTGGTGGTCTGTCACTCTGCAGCTACAACCTGTACCGCGTGTTACTGTAATGAATACTGCAGGCAATTGTAACATAATAGTAAGTATTTGTGCATCTACACATATCTAAACATAGAAAAGGTACAATAAAAATATGGTATAAAAGACTGGTTTTTTTTTTTTTTTTTTTTTTTTTGGGAGACGGAGTCTCACTCTGTCACCCAGGCTGGAGTGCAGTGGTGTGATCTCGGCTCACAGAAATCTCTGCCTCCTGAGCTAAAGAGATTCTCCTGCCTCAGTCTCCCAAGTAGTTCGGACTACAGGTGCATGCCACCGTGCCTGCCACCATGCCCAGCTAATTTTTGTGTTTTTAGTAGCACTCTGGGAGGCCGAGGTGGGCCAATCACCTGAGGTCAAGAGTTTGAGACCAGCGTGGCCAACATGACGAAACCCCGTCTCTACTATAAATACAAAATTAGCTGGGCATGGTGGTGGGCGTCTATAATCCCAGCTACTTGGAAGAATGCCTTGAACCTGGGAGGCAGAGGTTGCAGTGAGCCGAGATCGTGCCACTGCACTCCAGCCTGAGCTACAGAGTGAGACTCCGTCTCAAAAAAAAAAAAAAAAAAAAAAAAGACCACAGAAGATTTTGCTGCCTCTTACTGAGAACCACTAGCCTAGACTAATTAGAGATAACCTAATTAGATCAAAAACTTAAAAAATGTTTATTGATTATAATAATAACAAGGTGTGAACCAGGAATGAAAACTCCTTACTTCATCCTATAATGAGAAATGACAAACATTACAGTTAATGTCGATGCCTTTACTTTTAGAAACTGCAACAAATTCAAATCTGATTCAGGCTTTCTAGCCTATTGCAATTCCCTTGGCTCGTGGTCTATATGGAGTTGGAAAGGCCCATGTAGCCCATGACCCACTATACAGCTTACTGGGGAAACAGGGTCCTATTGCTCAAGCTCCACCAGAGCAGACACTTCATCTATCTTATTCAAAGATGTATTCTCAGAACCGTGAACAATGTTCATGTTGGATTTTCAAAATTCACTTGATAAAGAGGCCAGGTGCAGTGGCTCATGCCTGCAATCCCAGCACTTTGGGAGGCTGAGGCAGGTGGATTACTTGAGGTCAACAGTTCGAGACCAGCCTGGCCAACATGGTGAAACCCTGTCTCTATTACAAATACAAAAATTAGCCAGGTGTGGTGGCACGCACCTGTAATCCCAGCTACTCAGGAGGCTGAGGCAGAAGGATCGCTTAAACCTGGGAGGTGGAGGTTGCAGTGAGCCAAGATCATGCTACTGCACTCCAGCCTGGGCGAAACAGCAAGACTTTGCCTCAAAAAAAATTATTTGATAAAGATATGTAATTCTCCAATTAATAATTTGAGATCCATACAGTCCTATATAATCACCTCCCTTTTTCTTTCCTCCTAAATTGTAAAAGTCATCCATCTTTCAAACACTAGGTGGTGCTGGTCAGCCCACAGGCACTAAAGGCTCTTTTAAAACTGCCACATGGTGTCCCTGTTGAGCACCAATCCTGCATTTCCGGCATTCATTCATTCACTCATTCATTCAAGACAGAGTCCTGCTGTGTCGCTCAGGCTGAAGTGCAGTGGAGTGAACATAGCTCACTGACTGCAGACCCAAACTCTTGGGCTTAAGTGATTCTCTCACCTTAGCCTCCTGAGTAGCTGGGACTATAGGAGCACACCACCATGCCTAGCTAATTCTTTTTTTTCTTTCTTTTTTTTTTTTGTAGAGATGGGGGTCTCACTATGTTGTCCACGCTTGTCTTGAACTCCCAGCCTCAAAAGATCCTCCTGCCTTGGCTTCTGTTTCCCAGAGTGCTAAGATTACAAGTGTGAGCCACTATGCCCAGCCAATCTTGCACTTAATCACAGGACTTTTATCTCCCAGTGCAATGATGCCTACTGATGCTAAATCTCAGTCTCTCACAGGTCACAGTCACATACCAACTCTAGACTCTGTATTAGTTTTTTGGGACTGCCATGACAAATTACCACAAACTACATGGCGCAGAGCAACGGAAATTTATTGTCTCATCATTTTGGAGGCCAGGAGTCAGAAATCAAGGTGTTAGCAGGGCCATGCTCCTTCCGCATGCTCTAGGGAAGGATCTGTTACAGCCCTAGTAGCTCCCTGGCTTATGACTGCATAATTACAGTATTCACATGGCAGTGTTCCTGTGTGCATATCTCATTCCACATTGCTCTTTTTATAAGAATTCCAGTTAGATTGGGTTAGAGGTCCCCCCTACTCCAGTATGACTTCAACTAGTGATATCTGCAACTGCCCTATTTCTAAATGAGGTCACATTCTGGGCTACTGAGGGGTTAGGATTTAAACATGTGAATTCTGGGGAAGGGTACTATAGTTTAAATATGTCCCCCAAAGTTTATGGTTGGTAGCTTAATTTTCATTGTGACAGTATTAAGACATGGGACATTTAAGAAGTGATTAGGTTATGAGGGCCCTGTTCTCATGATATGGTGAGGCTTTGTGTCGCCACCCAAATCTCATCTTGAATTATAAACCCCATAATCCCCACATGTCAAGGGAGAGACCAAGTAGAGGTAACTGAGTCATAGGGGTGGATTCCCCCATGCTGTTCTCGTGATAGTGAGTGAGTTCTCACCAGATCTGATGATGGTCAGGGGCTCTTCCCCACTCACTCAGCACTTCTCCTTCCTGCCACCTTGTGAAAAGGTGCCTTGCTTCCCCTTCACTTCCTGCCATGACTGTAAGTTTCCTGAGGCCTCCCCAAATCATCCTGAACTGTGAGTCAATTAAACCTCTTTCCTTTATAAATTACCCAGTCACAGGCAGTTCCTCATAGCAGCGTGAGAATGGACTAATATACCTGCTGAATGCAGTAATACTGCTATCACAAGAGTGAGTTAGTTAATTTCGCAGTTACATGTCTGGGCTGTTTTGATGGGCGGGAGGGAGCTCCTGATAAAATGATTTCTGCTCAGTTTCCCCTCTGTCTCTCCTGTGCTTGCTTCTGCCTTCCACCCCTCCACCATGGGGTGACCCTTGCCAAAAGGCAGTGCCATGCTGTCGACTTCCCAGCTTCCAGGACTGTGAGCCGAATAAACTTCTTTCTTTACAATTTACTCAGTCTGTGGTACTCTGTTCCAGCAGCAGAAAACGGACTACGACAGAGGGACACAATTCAACCCATTACGGGCTCCAACATAAAAGCCCCAGCTCAGCCACTGTCCCTCAACGCATCCTGAAGTCCAGAGGCGCTGTCAATGCTTAGCCACGAATCTCCAGGTCCTACATGTGAGCCAGGTCACGATTTCCCCTCAAGATTTCTTCCCATGTGGGGGCCGTGGTAACCTTTTGTACAAAGGCCATGTGTCCACCCTGAGAGATAACTTAAAGTCTCAAATAGAAAAAGCTGCAGAAATTTTCCCCTCTTTTCAGAAAGCCGCTGGTTTTCTTTGGCACATTTCTCTCCTTTAAAACATGCTCCAAAACAAGAAGAGAGGCATAGAGAAGTGCCAGAATCCGCCCATCAAAACAGCCCAAACATCTAACTGCAACAGTTTGCTCATTGGTAGGCAAGTGATTCAGACTGATCAAAACCAGACTTTTGTTTCAGTTTTGGAGAAGAGAAGTTCTCTCCTTTCTCTGGACCCACAGCCAAGAACATCTGAGCCTGAATCTCATCACACATGGAGATACTTTGCTTAAGGGTGAAGCCCAAGCCGGGGGCAGTGACTCATGCCTGTAATCCCAGCACTGTGGGAGGCCGAGGCGGGCGGATCATCTGAGGTCAGAAGTTCCAGACCAACCTGGCCAAAATGTTGAAACCCTGTCTCTACTAAAAATACAAAAATTAGCCAGGCATGGTAGTGTGTGCCTGTAATCCCAGCTATTTGGGAAGCTGAGGCATGAGAATTGCTTGAACCTAGAAGGAGGAGGCTTCAGTGAACCAAGATCGTGCCACTGCACTGCACTCCAGCCAGGGTGACAGAGCAAGACCCTGTCTCAAAAAAAAAAAAAAAAAAAAGAGGGAAACCCACGCTGCCAGAAGCAGAGCTGAGTGTTGGAGAGAGACTGACTTTAGAACATTCTTTCAGCCTCTGATGCAAAGCCATCTGATGACTTCTTTATTACATGAGCAAAAATTCTTTTTATTCTCTTTTTTGCCCCATTCAGGCCAGTTTGAATTAGATTTATTTCTTTTTTTTTTTTTTAGAAAAGGATTTTCTTTTTTAATTTAAATAACTGCAAGTAGGAAGCTAGAGGCAGAGCTCCAGGCTGAGACAAATAATAACTACCCATTCCCCAACCAAACAGTGGGAGAAGGTGGCCCCTCCACCCTTTATGGTCAATTTGAGCGCCCCTCCTCACTCTGCTGCAGCATCCCAGGGACAGGGCCCTACTTTCCCTGGGACTGGGATAGTCAGTAACCCAGCCAGCCTGCCAAGCCCCAGACCCCCTGTCTCATGGAGGCCATCCTGAGGGAGGGGCGTGGGTGCAGAGCAGGAGGCAGAGGATGAACATTTGGTGCTGGGAGCAGCAGCAATGATGGATGTTGAAGAATGGAACATTGAGCAAGGGACAACACAACTGTCCAGTGATAGTTTGTGAACAGAGGAAAAGATGGACACAGAACCCTGTGGGGTAGGGAAGAGCGGGAGGGTTGGGAGCCGGCAGGGCAAGCTCCTTGTTATTAGTGTCCTGTCTGAGGAGGGGGAAATAGGCTGAGTGGTGGAAACAGGTAGGGTTGGGTGAGCAGTCCCAGACCACCTCAGGTGGCTGCCACAGGGAACCTGGGCCTCACCTGGACAACCTGTGACTCTACATCTCCATCACTGCAATGTATACTCAGCCCAGGCTGAGGGCAAGGTGGCTGGGGCCCCTGTGAAGATGGGGTAGGGGTCTCAAACCCCACCTGCCTTCCTGTATTACAAAGGGGGCTGTCCAACCTGGTGCAGGAACTAGGAAAGGTGGGGGAAGATGAAAGATGGATGTGAGCCCCACGTGGTGACAAAGACACAGGTTGTCTGGAAGCATTCTGGGAGCCACGCACCCCCCTCCACTGACCACAGGTGCTGCCTCCAGGACAGTGGAGTGGAACATGCTGGAATGAGATGGGGCTTGGGCCTCTTTTAAAGCCGGGGAGCCCTCCCAGACCCCTCTATGGGAAGCCAGAGGAAACAATGGAGGAGTCGAGAAGAAGCCCCCAAAGCAGAAACCCAGAAAGCAACGTCCCCACCAACAAGGGAGTGAGGCCACAGCAGGTGCCACAGCAGGTGCAGCAGCGTGAAGTGGGCTGTTAGCCTTGTCCAGGAAGGCAAGTGTGTGCGTGGCTGGGAGGGGTGGCTGGGAACTGGAACCAGAGGAACACTGCTGTCACTGGGCCCACAGGGGCCCTGCCGCGGTGGTGAGGACGCAGGTGGGCGGTGCAGGTGACGATAGCCTGGGGGAAGGACAGAGGCAATGGGGGTGAGCAAAGCTGTCCGGGCCCAGAAAGAAGCGGTTCCTCCCGTGAGGACTCCCGTGAGATGGCCCCTCTTCCTCCTTCCCAGTGTTTTGGGCCGGCCCCTTGGTTTCCCTCCTGCAGCTGTGGTGGTTTTCCGGGTCGTGGCAGCATCCTAGGGTTTGCTTCCTTTTGGTCGCCCAGGTTCTTAGGTGTTGGAACGTGCTGGGCTTCTTCGGACGTGGAGCTGCCCCCTCCTCCCTTCTCAGTGCCGTTCTTTTCCTGCTTGGTGGCCAAGGGCCGGCTGGACTTCCAGCTCCACTGGCTCCTCTTCCCTTCTGCACGGAGCAGGTGTGAGAGAAGAACGGTGGCTGTGCTGCGCGCTCTGGGATGCCGAGGGACCATCTGGGATGCTAAGGACCCGCCTGGCCGCGCCGCGCAGCAAATGCAGTCGCCTGCGGGGAGCCCCAGTGAGAGGAGGGCCTGAGTCCGATTTCTAGAGATTCAGAAGAACGATCACCGATACCTGTTAACTGGAGAGCACACCTCTCACCTTAAACCTTTGCTATTTTGACTTCTATATTAGCAAATCCCCAAGGGGTGATAAAATTCAGTGTTGGGATGACCTTTCTGTGGTCAAATAAAAAACCTTCTTTGTGCCTCCGAGCTAGGCCTGGTAGTGTAGCCATCACAGCTGCAGTGACGAGGACTTGGACAACATCCAGCAGTTGAGACTCTTGTGGCCCTGTGGACAGTAGAGTGCTAGGAAAGGCGCAGGCGCCTTCAGATCTGGAAATGGCTATGTGCATGCCACCAGCGGAATTCAAACAGAATTTTCCCTAGAAGTATTCACCCCGCTGTCCCTGTAGGGTAAAGAGGAAATAGGCTAAAGGTTGTGGTACAGGAGGAGATAAAATAGATAATTAATTTATATTTTTGCACTAAAATTGTAATTGAGAAATAAAAGTGAAATGCCAAAATCATATAGATTAACTATCACAGTATTAAACTGAGACAAGATCTTAGGTTATGTTGCTGTTGTTGTTATTTATATGCTATGTTGTCCAGGCTGGTCTCAAACTTGAGGCCTCAAGTGATCCTCCGGCTCCAGTCTCTCAAAGTACTGGGATTATAGGCCTGAGCCACATGTGCCCGCCCTCAGAAACTTTTTGTATAGAATTACAGCACTGCATATATTCTGACACCATAATACAAAACAAAACAAAACAAAACACAGATCTCAGGAGACATGAGAGAAAAATATATATATATACAAATAAAAGAGACTGGAGGCCGGGCATGGTGGATCGGATCATGCCTGTAATCCCAGCACTTTGGGGGGCCGAGGCAGGCAGATCACCTGAGATTGGGAGTTCGAGACCAGCCTGACCAGCATGGAGAAACTCCGTCTACTAAAAATACAAAAAATTAGCCTGGCATGGTGGCACATGCCTGTAGTCTCAGCTACTCGGGAGGCTGAGGCAGGAGAATCACTTGAACCCAGAAAGCGGAGGTTGTGGTGAGCCTAGATTGCACTACTGCACTTCAGTCTGGGCAACAAGAAGGAAACCCCATCTCAAAAAACAAAGAGACTGTAGTATAAAACCTGAAAGTTACCATGATAAGAAAAGAAATGTTATGAGCTGTGGAATCAGAATTGATTTGAAATCCTAACTCTAGAATCTTAGTTATTTAATTTTCATAAGACTCATTTTCTTCATCTGCAATATTTAGTTAATCATACCTACCTTTTGCTTAGGTTGTGAAAATTAAATGAGAGATGAATATAAATAAAATTTTTAGCACAGTAGAAAATAATTTATAATTAGATTTTTATATATAAAGAAAGGATGGTCATATTCAAAGATGACACACTGATCATTTGAGGTGCTGTAAAGCAGGTTGAGAGTATGAAATTGCTAAGACCTAAAAATATGAAAGGCTTACAAGTTTAAAACAAATGAGATAAAGTAATATAACTAGAGTCTTAGAGGAAAATGAATTAATTTAACATGAAATAGTACTGCTTAGAGTTCCATTGTACAAGACCACCCTTAAAGCAAATAGCTGAAGATTTTTAACACATAAATAACCCTTTTTTTGTTTTGTATGACTGACATACCAGGAGTCAGCTATCTATTATCTAGCCAATAATCTCCAAAAGTACTTGGTACCAGAGCTCTAGCCAAGAAAGAGTATTCTATAATAGATGGCGACATAACCCACCAGAGCCCTTCCTTTGAGGCGCCTGAATGAGAGACATTTAGAAATGTCACAGTGACACAGAAGTTGAGCACACAAAGAACTGCTGTAAGCAGAGACCAAGAGGCATAGAATCTATGAACAAACAAGACTCATGCGTAGTGGAGGAGGCAGAGGCGGTCACTAACCACAGGAGCCAGTAGAAGTGGCTGAGGAGTGAGGGCTGAAGCAAAATGCTGGGGAAGGAAGCAGCTGACACTGGCTTCCACAAGGCCGTCTCCTGGGGTTGCATCTGGCTCCAGAGAGGCTGGCAGATCTCTAGAGCTCTGCTGTGTGCTCCACGATGGCTTCTTTCTCTGGGAGACTTGGCTGTGCAGCTGCTCATAGGCCTCCCATCTACCTCGCTTCTCAATGCATCCTTACAACAGACTCTGTGAACTGAGCCTGAATATGCCTCTGCCTCTAGCAACTTGGAAGTGTATAATTAACACACTATCCTTAAAGCACTACCGGCTTGAACAATGCAGAGAAGCTCCCTCCTATCACTCTGCAAACAGGCTGAACTGCTGCACCAAAACAGCGACTCAAGAAAACCATACCTACCCTCACGTTTTCTCTACTGCCCTTACCAGCATCTCTTTATTTGTATAACACTTTATGGTTTCAAACACTTTCATGCTATCGTTATCTTATTTGATTCCCATGATTTTTTTTTTTTTTTTTTTTTTTTGAGGCAGCAGAGCAAGCAACAGATTCCCCTTCTATGGTTGACATAGATTTGATGATTTGTACACGGTCAAGGGGCCACTTTGAGATTTCTAAGCTCTGGAAGTTGTGTATTACAGCAAATCCTCAAAGCCAGAGGAAAGCAGTTAAAAGAACAGTGGGCCAAATTGAACTGAAGGAGAAATCAAACCAATGGGGGGTGTGATGCCCATATGGCACTTTATAGTGGATGTAATCAGAGGAGCCCCAAGGGACAATTACAGTTACCCACTGGTCTGAGGACTCTTGGAATTCATCCAGTCTAACATTTGTCCCACCTCTTTTCACTCTCAGAATTGTCCCAGTTTGAACCATAGGTGTCTTAGGATTCTCCAAGAGGGACAGAACCAATAGGATGTAGACATATAGTCATAGATGTAGACTGATGATATAGATGGATGTATGGCCAGGCACAGTGGCTCACGCCTGTAATCCCAGCACTTTGGGAGGCCCAGACGGGTGGATTGCTTCAGGTCAGGAGTTTGAGACCAACCTGGCCAACATGGTAAAACCCCTTATCAACTAAAAATTCAAAAATTAGCCATGTGGGGTGGTGCACACCTGTAACTCCAGCTTCTTAGGAGGCTGAGACAGGAGAATCACTCGAACCCAGGAGGCAGAAGTTGCAGTGAGCATCGTGGGGGTCACTGGAATAAGTCCTGGAATCCAAAGGCTAGGGAACCTGGAGCTGTTGTCCAAGGACAGGAGAAAAGGAGAGTGTATCCCAACTTCAGCAGTAGATGGAATGGATGGACATACTCACCTTTCCCTGTTTTGTTCTTTCTGGGCCCCCAGCAGATTGAATGGCGTCGGTCCACATGGAAGGTGGAACTTCCCCACCTAGTGCACTTAGACTCACTTGCTAATCTACTCTGGAAACTCCCTCACAGACACACCCATAAATAATACTTTAGCAAGTTTCTAGGCATTCTTTAATCCAGTCAAGTAAACACCTAAAATTAACCATCACAATAGGTTATATGGCCAACTCTATTATGACCTGAGGTATTGCTAGTTAACAAATTGAGGGAAAAGTATACTTTTCTTTATAACAAGGGCAAAAAACTATATTTAGAAAAAGTATCTTTTGGAACATTATTAATGATATAAGTTTAAAAAGTAAAAGGTTTGGCTTGTATTTAAGCAGTTGAACCAGTTAGAACAACTACATTCCTTGAGCATTTCAGTTCATGTTTCTGCAGACTGAGTAAATGAGTCCATTGCATTTGTGGCAGGGGTGTTGTCTTAGCCACTCAAGCTACTATAACAAAATGCCATCCACTGAATGACCTATAAATAGCAGATGTTTCTTTCTCACAGTTCTGGTGGCTGGAAGTTGAAGATCAGAGTGCCAGCAGGTGCAGGTTCTAGTGAGGGTCTTCTTCCTGGTTGCAGACACTGACTTCCTATATCATCAAAATTATGAAAAGAAAAAAGGTAGGTCATTGGCCTTTCCTTATAAGGGCACTAATCGCATTCATGAGGGCTCCACCCTTGTGACCTAATTATCTCCCAAAGTCCCACCTCCAAGTACCATCACACTGGGGATTAGATGTCAACATGTGAATTTGGAGGGGAAAAAATATTCAATCCGTAACAGGTATCAAAATTCTGTTCTGAACCTCTCTTCTATATGAGATTGGAACTAGATACAAATGCTCGTTATCTGTCAAATATTTGTGATATTCTAAACTCATTTCATATTTAGAAGGACACTTTTTCAATAGGTGGAAATAAAATATTTAAAAGTGTGATTCGATAACATCCTAAGTTAAACACAAAGAAGTGACTGAGATTGCCAGAGAGCAGGAGCAAATGTTGGTTGTGGGCACACATACTCATTTGTCCATTTTACAGAAACATGTATTGTTATCTTCATGTGGATGTCATGAAGTAGAAGTCTGATAGAATATCTTTTGCCAAGTTGACTTTTGATCCTGACTACTTTGGAGTCAGTTATGTCCAGGTTGTTATCATCCCAGCTGTTTATAATTACAGCATCCCAATCAGTCTCTCTTCTTTAGTCTATCCCCAAACTAATCCATCCTATAGATTTCCAGAAGGCTAATTGTCCTAGAATACCATCATGTGCCATATTGCATTGTTTCAGTAATCACAGACCTCATATGCAACAGTGGTTCCCTAAGATTATAATGGAGCTGAACAATTCCTATTACCTAGTGACATTGTAGCACAACACATTACTCACATATTTGTGGTTATGCCAGTATAAACACGCCTACTGAGGCCGGGCACGATGGCTCACGCTTGTAATCCCAGCACTTTGGGAGGCCGAGGTGGGCAGATCACAAGGTAAGGAGATCAAGACCATCTTGGCTAACATAGTGAAACCCCATCTCTACTAAAAATACAAAAAGTTAGCCGGGCATGGTGGCAGGTGCCTGTGGTCCCAGCTACTTGGGAGACTGAGGCAGGAGAATGGTGTGAACCTGGGAGGTGGAGCTTGCAGTGAGCTGAGATCGCGCCACTGCACTCCAGCCTGGGTGACAGAGACAGACTCTGTCTCAAAAAAAACCAAAAAAACAAAAAAACAAAAAAACACCTACTGAGCTGTCAGTCATATAGAAATATAGTACCCACAATTATGTAGATGCAGTACGTAATGATTGATAAGGATAACAAATGACTATGTTACTGGTTTATGTATTTATTATACTGTACTTTTGTTATTTTAGAAGGTACTCCTACTTAAAAAAAAGTTAACTATAAAACAGCTTCTGGCAGATCCTTTAGGAGGTATTATAGAATAAGACACTGGTATCATAACAAATGGCAGCTCCAGGCCGGGTACGGTTGCTCACGGCTGTAATCCTAGCACTTTGGGAGGCCCAGGTGGGTGGATCACCTGAGGTCGGGAGTTGGAGACTAGCCTGGCCAACATGGTGAAACCCCGTCTGTACTAAAAATATAAAAATTTAGCTAGGTATGGTGACACACGCCTATAATCCCAGCTACTTGGGAGGCTGAGGCAGGAAAATTGCTTGAACCCAGGAGGTGGAGGTTGCAGTGAGCCAAGATTGCGCCATTGTACTCCAGCATGGGCAACAGAGCAAGACTCTGTCTCACAAAAAAAAAAAAAAAAAAGCAGAAAAAAGAAATGATAGCTCCATACATGTTATTACTCCTGAAGACCTTCCAGTGGGACAAGATGCGGAGATGAAAGACAGTGACATCAATGATCCTGACCCTGTCGAGGCCTAGGCTCTAAGCTATTGTATGTGTTCATGTCTTAGTGCTTAATAAAATGTTTAAAGAGTAAAAAATAAAAATAAAACAATTTCAAAATAGAAAAAGCTTGTAGAGTAAGAATACAAAGAAAGAAACTATTTTTATACTACTATACAATGTGTTTGTGTTTTATGCTGTGTTATCTACAAAAGAGTCTAAAAATTTTATAAAATAAAAACAAGTAAACTAACTTATTACTGAAGAAATAATAATAATAAATAATTGAATAAAGAAAAATATATTCTGGCCAGGTGCAGTGGCTCATACCTGTAATCCCAGGATTTTGGAAGGCCAAAGCAGGTGGATAACCTCAGGTCAGGAGTTTAAGACCAGCCTGGCCAACATAGTGAAACCCCACCTCTACTAAAAATACAAAAATTGGCCAGGTGCAGTGACTCATGCCTGTAATCCCAGCACTTTGGGAGGCCAAGGTGGGTCGCAAGGTCAGGAGTTCGAGACTAGCCTGGCCAACATAGTGAAACCCCACCGCTACTAAAAATACAAAAAAAATTAGCTGGGCTTGGTGGCGAGTGCCTGTAATCCCAGTTACTCAAGAGGCTGAGGCAGGAGAATTGCTTGAACCCGGGAGGCAGAGGTTACAGTGAAATGAGATTGTGCCATTGCACTCCAACCCGGGTGACAGTGCAAGACTCCGCCTCAAAATAAATAAATAAATAAATAATAAAAATGCAAGCCGGGTGTGGTGGTGCACATCTGTAATCCCAGCTACTCGGGAGACTGAGGCACAAGAATCACTTGAACTCAGGAGGTGGAATTTGCAGTAAGCTGAGATAGTGAGACAGGGCCACTGCACTGTGGCCTGGGCAACAGAACGAGACTCTGTCTCAAAAAAAAAGAAAATATATTTTTATAAATGTAGCATAGCCTAAGTGTACAGTGTTTATAATGTCTACATTAGTGCACAGTAATGTCCTAGACCTTCAGCTTCACTTACCACTCACTCACTGATTCACCCAGAGCAACTTCCAGTCCTGCCAGCTCCATTCATGTATGGGCCTTATACAATGTATCATTATTTTTATCTTTTCTTCTGCATTTTTGCTGTACTTTTTCTATGTTTAGATGTATGTAGACACACAGATACTTACCATTGTGTTACAATTGCCTACAGTATTCAGTACAGTAACACGCTGTACAGGTTTGTAACCTAGGAGGAGCAGGCTATACCATATAATCCAGGTGTGTAATAGGCCATACCATCAGCCAGTGTAAGTGCGCTCTACAATGTTCAGACAACTATGAAATCACTTAATGACCCATTTCTCAAAACATAGTCCTTTGGTTAAGCGAGACATGACTACTAGTTCTATCATCACTTCTCTGCTCAAAAACATTCAGAGCTCCCCCTGGTCATTAAAAGAAATTCTGGAATCACACCTTTGAATGACTTTCCAAGTGTTCCCTTAGTTGCTATATCCTGTCTCTCCCTAAACTCTTATGGCTCTACTATTGATAGTTTTTATTTTACCATTTGATCATATACCAGCTTTGTATTGCTACTTAAGATTTATCCTTGGATGTAGATCTAATTTTTTTTTTTTTTTTTTTTTTTTTTTGAGATGGAGTACATAAGTTGAATAATTCACCTTTCTTCCAGCAGATGTCGCTAACTTTCAGGCTTAAATTTAAGGCTTTAATAAAAAAGGCATTACATTTAAGACTTAGCTTCACTATTAAACTGATATTTATATTTTCAAACTGTAAATTTCTTCCATGCGTTATTGTAAACTTCTGGAATTTTTTTGCTATGATTTTAGGAGTACTTCTTTGGCTAGTCTCCAATGGGTTCATTTCCTTCTGATTTTTTTTCCATGCAGTGTTTTGCTTGCTGTACTCACAGATGATGATGGTGATGGTAATAACAATGGCTGACAGCATGCTGGATGCAGGGCTAAGCGCTTCATGTGTATTATCTCACTTGAGATTCCTATAGCACCTCTGTGAGGTAGGAACTGTTATTACCCCTATTTTACTGTTGAGGAATCAAGGAACATTAAGAAACTTAGCCAAAAATCTCACAGCTGCAAGGTGACAGAATCAGAATTCAAACTCGAGAATTTTAACAATTTTAGCATGTTGTCATTAAGCTTTTTTCTGTTTCATCACACAGGTTTTGGAAACATCATTTTGCTAAACTTTTAAACTGAGTGCCAATGTTTGCTTATCACTAATAATATGTTTGGCAAATTAATAATAAAGTGAATTGTTTTAACTTGTTCACTTTCTTCAATGAAAATCTCCAAGAGTGGGCTCGTGCCCTTCAAGTTTTCTGATTAGCATCTCTCATGCATATTAGATTGGTACATTCTTTTTAACTAGAAAAACAGATGATTGAACTTAAAAAATTTTAAACCCAAGCTTCTCTCTCACATCTGAACTGTATTGAAAATGCTTGATGAAGTTTTTTTCATCAAAGACATATCTTTTTTTGTTTGTTTGTTTTTTTGTTTTCTTTTTTATTTATTTATTTATTTATTTTTATTATACTTTAAGTTCTAGGGTACATGTGCACAACATGCAGGTTTGTTACATATGTATACCTGTGCCATGTTGGTGTGCCATTTTGGTGTGCCATCAACTCGTCAGCACCCATCAACTCATCATTTACATCAGGTGTAACTCCCAATGCCATCCCTCCCCCTCTCCTCTCCCCATAATAGGCCCCAGTGTGTGATGTTCCCCTTCCAGAGTCCAAGTGATCTCATTGTTCAATTCCCACCTATGAGTGAGAACATACAGTGTTTGGTTTTCTGTTCTTGTGATAGTTTGCTGAGAAGGATGGTTTCCAGCTACATCCATGTCCCTACAAAGGACACGAACTCATCCTTTTTTATGGCTGCATAGTATTCCATGGTGTATATGTGCCACAGTTTCTTAATCTAGTCAGTCACTGATGGACTTTTGGATTGATTTCAAGTCTTTGCTATTGTGAATAGTGTTGCAATAAACATACATGTGCATGTGTCTTTATAGCAGCATGATTTATAATCCTCTGGGTATATACCCAGTAATGGGATGGCTGGGTCATATGGTATTTCTAGTTCTAGATCCTTGAGGAATCGCCATACTGTTTTCCACAATGGTTGAACCAGTTTACAATCCCACCAACAGTGTAAAAGTGTTCCTAATTTTCCACATCCTCTCCAGCACCTGTTGTTTCCTGACTTTTTAATGATCGCCATTCTAACTGGTGTGAGATGGTATCTCATTGTGGTTTTGATTTGCATTTCTTTGATGGCCAGTGATGACGAGCATTTTTTCATGTGTCTGTTGGCTGTATGAATGTCTTCTTTTGAGAAATGTCTGTTCATATCCTTTGCCCACTTTTTGATGGGGTTGTTTGTTTTTTTCTTGTAAATTTGTTTGAGTTCTTTGTAGGTTCTGGATATTAGCCCTTTGTCAGATGAGTAGATTGCAAAAATTTTCTCCCATTCTGTAGGTTGCCTGTTCACTCTGATGGTAGTTTCTTTTGCTGTGTAGAAGCTTTTCAGTTTAATTAGATCCCATTTGTCAATTTTGGCTTTTGTTGCCGTTGCTTTTGGTGTTTTAGACATGAAGTCCTTGCCCATGCCTATGTCCTGAATGTTATTACCTAGGTTTTCTTCTAGGGTTTTTATGGTTTTAGGTCTAATATTTAAGTCTCTAATCCATCTTGAATTAATTTTCATATGAGGAGTAAAGAAAGGATCCAGTTTCAGCTTTCTACTTATGGCTAGCCAATTTTCCCAGCACCATTTATTAAATAGGGAATCCTTTCCCCATTTCTTGTTTTTCTCAGGTTTGTTACAGATCAGATGGCTGTAGATGTGTGGTATTGTTTCTGAGGGCTCTGTTCTGTTCCATTGGTCCATATCTCTGTTTTGGTACCAGTACCATGCTGTTTTGGTTACTGTAGCCTTGTAGTATAGTTTGAAGTCAGGTAACGTGATGCCTCCAGCTTCGTTCTTTTGACTTAGGATTGTTTTGGCAATGCAGGCTCTTTTGTGGTTCCATATGAACTTTAAAGCAGTTTTTTTCCAATTCTGTGAAGAAAGTCATTGGTAGCTTGATGGGGATGGCATTGAATCTATAAATTACCTTGGACAGTATGGCCATTTTCACGATATTGATTCTTCCTATCCATGAGCATGGTATGTTCTTCCATTTGTTTGTGTCCTCTTTTATTTCACTGAGCAGTGGTTTGTAGTTCTCCTTGAAGAGGTCCTTTACATTCCTTGTAAGTTGGATTCCTAGGTATTTTATTCTCTTTGAAGCAATTGTGTGTCCGGAGCTGCATGGCCCGGCCATAGCGATAACTGACAACTGATGCCTGAGCTCTATACATTTCCACTTTATGCCTCCTCCCTAGATTTACTTTCTTCCCTGTTCTGCTGTCTCATACGCCAGTACAAAATGGTGCTCTTCCGGGTTCTTCACCACCCATCTTCCCGCGCCCAGGAAAATGATCAACTTACAGCGCAGGCGCCATCCCGCGCCCGGGAAAATTACCAGCCGACGGCGCAGGCGCAACATGACGTCCGACCAAAGAAACGGAAACCTACCTGGCCACGCCCACTGCAGGGCCACCGTCATCGCCCTGGCCCAACCTCTGCCCCTGCTGGTCTATATAAGGCATTACGCTGCCACCAATAAACGAGACTTGATCAGGATACTGTCTTGTCTCCATTTCTTGTGTCTCTTGTCTCCCCGAGTTCCCACTCCCTCTTCTAGGGTCCACATTGACAATCCCGTGGGACGGGTCAATTGTGAACAGGAGTTCATTCATGATTTGGCTCTCTGTTTGTCTGTTACTGGTGTATAAGAATGCTTGTGATTTTTGCACATTAATTTTGTATCCTGAGACTTTGCTGAAGTTGCTTATCAGCTTAAGGAGATTTTGGGCTGAGATGATGGGGTTTTCTAAATATACAATCATGTCATCTGCAAACAGGGACAATTTGACATCTTCTTTTCCTAACTGAATACCCTTGATTTCTTTCTCTTGCCTGATTGCCCTAGCCAGAACTTCCAACACTATGTTGAATAGGAGTGGTGAGAGAGGGCATCCCTGTCTTGTGCCAGTTTTCAAAGGGAATGCTTCTAGTTTTTGCCCATTCAGTATGATATTGGATGTGGGTTTGTCATAAATAGCTCTTATTATTTTGAGATACATTATATTAACCTTAAATATAAATGGACTAAATGGTCCAATTAAAACACACAGACTGGCAAATCAGATAAAGAGTCAAGACCCATCAGTTTGCTGTATTCAGGAGACCCATCTCACATGCAGAGACACACATAAGCTCAAAATAAAGGGATGGAGGAAGATCCACCAAGCAAATGGAGAACAAAAAAAGCAGGGGTTGCAATCCTAGTCTCTGAAAAAACAGACTTTAAACCATCAAAGATCAAAAGAGACAAAGAAGGCCATTACACAATGGTAAAGGGATCAATTCAACAGGAAGAGCTAACTATCCTAAATATATATGCACCCAATACAGGAGCACCCAGATTCATAAAGCAAGTCCTTAGAGACTTACAAAGAAACTTGGACTCTCATACAATAATAATGGGAGACTTCAACACCCCACTGTCAACATTAGACAGATCAACGAGACAGAAAGTTAACAAGGATATCCAGGAATTGAACTCAACTCTGCACCACGCGGACCTAATAGACATCTACAGAACTCTCCACCCCAAATCAACAGAATATGCATTCTTCTCAGCACCACACTGCACTTATTCCAAAATTGACCACATAATTGGAAGTAAAGCACTCCTCAGCAAATGTACAAGAACAGAAATTATAACAAACTGTCTCTCAGACCACAGTGCAATCAAACTAGAACTCAGGACTAAGAAACTCAAGCAAAACCACTCAACTACATCAAAACTGAACCACCTGCTCCTGACTGACTACTGGGTACATAACGAAATGAAGGCCGAAATAAAGATGTTCTTTGAAACCAATGAGAACAAAGATACAACATACCAGAATCTCTGGGACACATTTAAAGTAGTGTGTAGAGGGAAATTTATAGCACTAAATGTCTACAAGAGAAAGCAGGAAAGATCTAAAATTGACACCCTAACATCACAATTAAAAGAACTAGAGAAACAAGAGCAAACACATTCAAAAGCTAGCAGAAGGCAAGAAATAACTAAGATTAGAGCAGAACTGAAGGAGATAGAGACACAGAAAAACCATCCAAAAAATCAATGAATCCAGGAGTTGGTTTTTTGAAAAGATCAACAAAATTGATAGACCGCTAGCAAGACTAATAAAGAAGAAAAGAGAGAAGAATCAAATAGACACAATAAAAAATGATAAAGGGGATATCACCACCAACCCCACAGAAATACAAACTACCATCAGAGAATACTATAAACATCTCTATGCAAATAAACTAGAAAACCTAGAAGAAATGGATAATTTCCTGGACACTTACACTCTACCAAGACTAAACCAGGAAAAAGTTGAATCCCTGAATAGACCAATAGCAGGCTCTGAAATTGAGGCAATAATTAATAGCCTACCAACCAAAAAAAGTCCAGGACCAGACGGATTCACAGCCGAACTGTACCAGAGGTACAAGAGGAGCTGGTATTATTCCTTCTGAAACTATTCCAATCAATAGAAAAAGAGGGAATCCTCTCTAACTCATTTTATGAGGCCAACATCATCCTGATACCAAAGCCTGGCAGAGACACACACAAAAAAGAGAATTTTAGACGAATATCCCTGATGAACATCGATGCAAACATCCTCAATAAAATATTGGCAAACCAAATCCAGTAGCACGTCAAAAAGCTTATCCACCATGATCAAGTGGGCTTCATCCCCGGGATGCAAGGCTGGTTCGACATACGCAAAGACATATCTTTAAGAAGAACTCCTGCAAAACAGCGACCACAACCCAGTGCAGAGAAGTGCTTTGTAAGTACTTCCTATTAAAATTATTAGTATCTTCATCTATATGGAAGCAAACAAAAAGATCAGAAAGAAAGATATCAAGAAGATTAAAGAGATTATTTAGGGCTATGGTGACCATTTATTATTTTTATCTGACCAGCTTTTTTTCTTTTTTCTTGTACAGATGGGGTCTTTGTATGTTTGCCAAGGCTGGTCTCGAACTCCTGGCCTCAAGGAGCCTCCTGCCTTGGCCTCCTAAAGTTCTGAGATTACAGGCATGTGCCGTTGTGCCCAGCCCCACTCAGTGTTTTTTCCTCTCTGACTTTGGGAACAGTAATGTTCCTTCTTTTGAGGACTTCTCCCAGACACTGATTCTATGAGCTTTTGGGCAGCTGCCAATCATGGCATTGTGCTGTCCTGGCCACCTAGGTGGACATGTGATCCAGCCAGGCCAGGCTTAGCACTTTCTCAAGATTAATTGATCTGATATTGGGAGGAAAAAGTCCTTCCTCTCCTTTAAGGAAAATTAACCAAAATGAAATTAAATAAATTTTCTAAAAACAGACATTTGCCAATCCATGTTGAAAAAAATAGATCTATATTTCATACCATTTACAAAAATTCCAAATTATCAAAAGACTTAACAAACCTATTAAAAGAAAAAAAAGGAGAATATACTTAAGTTAAAATTAGACCTTCTAAAACATTATATAAAATGCTAATGCCTTAAAAAATGGTGAATAAACGCAATTTTATCAAATTTCTGAACTTTTACATAACTAACGTCATTGCAAATAAGGTTAAAAGACAACTAGAAGACTGGGAGGAAGTATTTGCAACATACACAACAATCAATGGATTAATACCTTATTTATTTATTTAGAGACAGGATCTCCCTCTGTCACCCAGGCTGCAGTGCAGTAGTACAATATAATTCCCTGTATCCTTGACCTCCAAGACTCAAGTGATCCTCCTAACCTCAGCCCCTGGAGTAGCTGGGACAACAGGTGCATGCCACCAAACCTGGCTAATTTTTGTAGACACAGAGTCTTGTTATGTTGCTCAGGCTTGTCTCCAACTCCTGGGCTCCCACCTTGGCCTCTCAAAGTGCTGAGATTACAGGTGTGAACCACCATGCATGGTAATGGATTAATATAAAAATCAGCAAAGAACTCATAATCCATAAATAAGAGAAAAACAAGAATAAGAATAGACGATTCACAGAAGAGGTGGTATAAACGCTGAACAAACATATAAAAGATGCTCAACCTTGCCATTTATCAGAGTGATATCAAACATAAATTTTTATGAAAAGTTCTATGAAATGAAATAAAATACCACTCCTGTGTCACCCATAATATTTAAAAAATTCAAAATTTGATAATATTAATTATTATATTAATATACTTGTGAAGGGACTTTCTCATACACTATTGGTGGTAGTAAAAATTCCGTAACATTATAGAGTGCAATTTTAAAATGTAGTACTTGGCCTGTCACGGTGGCTCATGCCTATAATTCCAGCACTTTGGAAGCCTGAGGTCAGGAGTTCAAGACCAGCCTGGCCAACATGATGAAACCCTGCCTCTACTAAAAATACAAAAGGAAAAAAAAATTAACTGGGCATGGTGGCAGGGGCCTGTAATATCAGCTACTAGGGAGGCTGAGGCAGGAGAATCGCTTGAACCCTGGAGGTGGAGGTTGCAGTGAGCTGAGATTGTGCCACTGCACTCTGGCCTGGATAACAAGAGTAAAACTCTGTCTCAAAATAAATAAATAAATAAATAAATAAATAAATAAATAAAATGTAGTACTCATACCTTATGACCCAGAAATTTAAATTTTTGGTATTTATTCTAGGAAAACACTTGCACATGTGCACAATGAGGCATGTTTAAGATTGTTAAATTGTGGCAGTATATGTAACAGGAAAAAATTGGAAGCAGCCAAAATGCCTAATAACAGAAGCTTAAAAGATTTTTAAAAGACTGTATCACATACCATAACCATAAAGCAGTTTTTAAAAGGGTTATGTTTAAGTATCTGATATGGAAAGATCACTGAGAGACATTGTTAAGTAAAACAGTGAGTCACAGAAGAGAACATATGGCATAATAACATCCCTATATAACAAACAAACAAAAAAGACTACATACACTGGCTGGGCACTGTGGCTCACACCAGTCATCCCAGCATTTGGGAGGCCGAGGCAGGCGGATCACGTGAGGCCAGGAGTTCGAGACCAGCCTGGCCAACATGATGAAAACCTATCTCTACTAAAAATACAAAAATTAGCCGGGCATAGTGGTTGGTGCCTGTAATCCCAGCTACTCAGGAGGCTAAGGCAGGAGAATCACTTGAACCCGAGAGGAGCCGAGATCGTGCCACTGCACTCCAGCCTGGGTGACAGAATGCAACTGTCTCACAACAAAACAAACAAAAACTACATATACATATAACTATAAACATACTACACGACAGATGATACAAGTATAAACATAAATGTGATGCACCCTAAATGATAAATGCCAAGCTAGTAGCAATTATTCTAGTAAGAGATTAGGATTAGGGATAATCATTAAGAATAATTTTAAATTCATCTGAACTGCTTGACTTTTTATAATGAAAATATATTCACTTAGTGCTTATATATTTAAAAATAAATAATTAAAAAGAAAGTACTGAATGTGGGTTTTCATTTCGTTTGTAAAGAGACTGACTGCATTCTTGAGACCAGATCGGGTCAAATGTGAGTACAGCACGGCTCCTCCATCTGTCTTCCCTTGCTTCCCCTCTACTCCCTCTGCGTTACTGAGGGTTCTCTCATTGACATCTGCTTATCCCAGGTTCTTTACTGTGACTCTAAACTCTCCAATCTTCTACCTCATCAAAGTTTACCCATTCTTTGAGCCAGTTCTTCAGCTGATTATCTAATACGATAAATTAATTCCCTATAAATTATGATAATAGTGTTGCATATTATATCTTACAGATAAATTATTTGCTTTTACAGGAATCTTTATTTATTTATTTATTTATTTATTTACTTTTTATTTACTTTTACAGGAATCTTTAATACATTTTTTAAAAATTTATTTATTTTGTCAAGACAGGATCTCCCTGTGTCACATGGCCTAGTCTTGATTGAATGTCTGGCTTCAAGTAAAATGATTTTCCTACCTCGACCTCCCAAAATACTGGAATTACAGGTGTGAGCCACTGTGCCAGGCCTTGGTATGCTGTTTTAAAGAAAAGATGAATGGTGACCGTTTTAGGAAAGTCAGTGTGAAATACATACAAGAGAAGAGAGATTTTTAGAACCCTCTTCATCAAATTATAGAGGGTCTACCTTCCATATTTTTAAATGACCGTCATCTTATTGACTGTCAAGGTTGTTTAAAACTCATTTATCTGTTAAGTCATAAAATTTGCGAAGATATTATTATATTATATGTGATCACTATAAATGGAAGACAGTTATTTTGCAAATTCTACGTATTTCCTCAGTTTTTCAATCTTTAAGATTGGGGGAGTTTGAGTAAGCTGTAGAATGTATATTTATTTCAATGTGGATAAGAATTTTCTTGAGATTCCTTCAAGATACTTAAAGCAGTACTACTTTATAATAAATATAATTGACATAGCTTCTTTCAAATGCTTCGTATGAGCCTTCTTACATTCCAGAACATCAGCATGCCCCAGTAAAAGTGCACTGGAAAGGTTTGAAATAAGCTAATAGTTTAAAGTAATTGGTGAGATCATTTAATACAATTAAAACTTCAACATTAATTGATTCTTCTTATTTTAATTTACAACAGACACATACATTTATTAAAAATTCACAGCTGGCCAGGCACGGTGGCTCACGCCTGTAATCCCAGCACTTTGGGACGCCGAGGTGGGTGGGTGACCTGAGGTCAGGAGTTTGAGACCAGCCTGACCAGCATGGTGAAACCCTGTCTCTACTAAAAATACAAAAATTAGCTGGGTGTGGTGGTGCAGGCCTGTAATCCCAGGTACTCAGGAGGCTGAGGCAGGAGAATCACTTGAACCCAGGAGACAGATGCTGAGGTGAGCCAAGATCACGCCACTGCACTCTAGCCTGGGTGACAGAGACCTTGTCTCAAAAAAACAAAACAAAACAAAAATGTGGTTTCATACCATATTCTACAATGGAATTTTATTTTGTCGTAAAGGAATGACGTACTGATGTATTATACAACATGATGAACCTTGAAAACATATTAAGTAAAAGAAGCCCACATATTGCATAATTTCATTTATTGGAGATGCCCAGAATAAGTAAATCCATGAAGACAAAAATTAGGTTAGTGGTTGTCAAGGCTGTGGGGGTGGGGATGAGGAGCGACTGCTATGGAGTACAAGGTTCCTTTTTGCAGTGATGAACATTTTCTAAAATTAGATTGTGGTGATAGTGGCATCAATTTATTCATGCCTCTGTGAATACATTGAAAACCTTTGAATTGTACACTTTAAAAAGATGAATTTTATGGAGTTTTATGGTATGTGAGATATATCTTAATAAAGCTGTAAAAATCACACATGACACAAAACCACGTAGATATTAAATTTCATTATGTAAATATTTTTGAAACTATGTATTTCAGATGATGGAATCTCCATATACATATTGAGACCGAAAATTAGGCTTCTGAACTCTGATATGAGAAATGGGCTCTATCTATCTTTGTGAACAGTTTCCCCAGAGACCATTTCAAACATATTTTTTGGTTTTGCTTTTTTAGCACGTTGGGCTTGAAAAGTCAATGTAAACTATGTTACAATACAAAGGTAAATACAATAAAACACAAAGCTAGATGCACTGAAGTAAAACTACTCCAAGTTTGTCAAAGAGTCTTGCTCTGTAGCCCAAGCTAGAGTACAGTGGTGCGATCTCAGCTCATTGCAAGCTCCGCCTCCCGGGTTCACGCCATTCTCCTGCCTCAGCTTCCCCAAGTAGCTGGGACTACAGGCGCCTGCCACCATGCCCGGCTAATTTTTGTATTTTTAGTAGAGATGGGTTTTCACCGTGTTAGCTTAGGATGGTCTTGATCTCCTGACCTCAAGTGGCCTCCCAAAGTGCGGGGATTACAGGTGTGAGCCACCGCGCCCAACCTAGTATTTATATTTTAAAAGGGTTCTCTGGTTAACCTACAGGAACAAAGCAGGAAAGATTTAATTTCAGGCAGCTAGAAGAAAGCTATTAGGGTAGAGATGCCTCCTCTGCCAGCTCAAATTATGCAGAGGATATAACTTCTCTGTAAAATTGGTTCTTCCTACTATGCAGTGGTCTTGATGCTTCTTTTACTTCTTCTATGAGGACTCAAAATCCAATAGAAATGTCTAAGTGCTGTATTTTTAGGAGCAGATGAAAACTTACACATAAATTTTAGTTCAATTTGTTACGAAGTTTAAAGTCAAAGTGACCTCAAAAGACAGTATCATTTTGTTGAATGTTGAAAGTACAAGAAGCTAAACAAGGATTACTGTCACTAATAGTAATATTTGTCATTTGGAAATCACTCTCAATTGAAGAAATATTTGGTTGATTTACTTTTTGTTAAAGCAGTGTGTGTGTGTGTGTGTGTGTGTGTGTTTAAAGGAAATCACATATAATTATTCATTATTGTTTTTCATTTATAAGGTTGCTAGAGTTTGGCTATTTGTCCCCTCTAAACCTCATTTTGAAATGTGATCCCCAGTGTTTGAAGTGGGGCCTAATGGGAGGCATTTGGGTCATGAGGGTGGTCCCTCCATTTTTTATTTTTATTTTTATTTATTTATTTATTTATTTATTTATTTATTTATTTATTTTTGAGACAGAGTCTAGCCCTGTTGCCCAGACTGAAGTGCAGTGGCACAATCTTGGCATCCCTGGTTCAAGTAATTCTCCTGCCTCAGCCTCCTGGTCAGCTGGGACTACAGGCACTCGCCACCATGCCCAGCTAATTTTTTATATTGTTTAGGAGAGACGGGGTTTCATGGTGTTGGCTAGGATAGTGTCAATCTCCCGACCTCATGATCCGCCCACCTTGGCCTCCCAAAGTGCTGGGGGGTGGTTCCTTCATGAACAGATTAATGCTTCCTCTGTGGGAAGAGATGAGTGAGTTCTTGCTCTATTAGTTCCCATAAGAGTTGGGTGTTGAAAAGAGCCTGGCACCTCCTCCCTGTCTTGCTTCCTCTCTCCCCATGTGATCTCCGCATGTGCCAGCTCCCCTTCACCTTCCACCATGAGTGGAAGCAACTTAAGTCCCACACCAGAAGCAGATGCTGGTGCCATGCTTCTTTGAGCCAAATAAACCTCTTTTCCTTATACATTGTCCAGCCTCAGGTAATGATAGGACACAAAATGGACAAAGCATCTGTGATATCTGGGTATGTATCACAGATCCAGATACAAACACTTAAAAGATCTATGTTTTTCTTGGCGGTAGTCACTTAGTGTTGTTTTCCACCTTGAATTCAAGTGGCAAATAATGAGAGACCAGTTCACAGAGCATAAGAGGAGAGCCCTCATTTCTGCCTCTCAGACTAAAAGATATAGACTGTCCAAAATGAGACTATGGATGGAGAACTGATCAAAGCTAGCCATGTAAAGCAGTGGTCTCAAGCTGGAGGGAGTTTTGTCTCCCAAGGAATATTTGGCAAGTTTAGAGACATTTTTGGTTGTTGAAGCTGGAGATGTTACTTGCATCTAATGGATAGAGGCCAGGGATGCTGCCAAATATCCCACAATGCACAAGATACCTCCTATAACAATCATCCAGCCCCAAATGTTCACAGTGCAGAGTTTGAGAAATCCTTACCTGAAGCAATACTATGTCATGAATGGCTAAATTAACCAAATTCCAACCAAAAAAACTAAAGGTTATTGATATGGTTTGGCTCTGTGTCCCTACCCAAATCTCACATTGAATTGTAATTCCCAGTGCTGGGGGAGGGGTCTGGTGGGAAGTGATTGGATCGTGGAGATGGATTTCCTCCTTGCTGTTTTGTGATAGTGAGTGAGTTCTCATGAGATCTGGTTGTTTAAAAGTGTGTGGCACTTCCCCCTTTGCTCTCTCTCTCCTGCCACCTTGTGAAAACATGCTTGCTTCCCCTTCACCCTTCTGTCATGATTGTCAGTTTCCTGAGGCCTCCCCAGCCATGCCTCCTGTACAGCCTATGGAACTGTAAGTCAATTAAACCTCTTTTCTTTATAAATTACCCAATTTCCGGTAGTTCTTTAGAGCAGTGAGAGAATGGACTAATATAGTTTCAAAAATAGAGAGATGCCAGTAGCTTGACAGAACATCAGTCTAATTAACCAAAATGTTTCAGCTTAAGGTAGTTGCTTGAATTTGGAAAAGGAGCCCATGAGACTGAGAGCCTAGCTCTGAGCTCTGGTGACTCACCCATGGTCCCATCCTGAGACGAGGCCTGAGCCATCAGCCCCTGGCCTGAGGCACCTCCCTGCTCCTCAAGAGCAATCTGTACTCAGTTCACAGTGCAATTCTCATCATAAGGCACCCATTGTGATCACATCAAAGGTCAGAATACATGTGCCCTGTTTATACAGGACTCCCTTTATCAGAAGTTGTATAGAATTCAAATAATATTTTAAATACTCTAAAGTGAATAACATTTCTTTTGTAAATTTGCTTAAAACTATAATGACAATTATTGCTGATAAAGTGAAAAAGAAGAATGAAGAAAGGAGGAGCTATTTGACACAACAAATTCTGATTTTCATTGACCAACTTGGAAATCATGAGTGCCCTATGTGGAACAATACAAATAAGGACATTAGGTAGGAGGGGGCAAGTGTGCAGGGCAGATCCAGTCTAGGTGACCTAAACTCAGGCTCACAGAGAATAGGAGGAACCCAGCGAGTGTTCAAAGGCACTGAAACATTACATATCTTGATCTTTGCTGTGGTTTACACATTCATACATACATACATTCCTGTCTATCTCTCTACCAATAGGTCCCTCTAGATTTAGATTGTTAGAAACATGTAAGTATGTGTGTGTGTGTATGTGTGACTTATGCAATTTACCGTATGTAAGTTGAAAACAAAAATTTTTTAAGAGACAGTCTTGGGCTGGGCGCGGTGGCTCACGCCTGTAATTCCAGCACTTTGGGAGGCCGAGGTGGGCGGATCACGAGGTCAGGAGATTGAGACGATCCTGGCTAACATGGTGAAACCCTGTCTCTACTAGAAAAAAAAAAAAATACAAAAAAATTAGCCGGGCGTGGTGACAGGCGCCTGTAGTCAGCTACTGGGAGGCTGAGGCAGGAGAATGGCATGAAGCTGGGAGGCAGAGCTTGCAGTGAGCCGAGATCGCGCCTCTGCCTGGGCAACAGAGCAAGACTCCACCTCAAAAAAAAAAAAAAAAAAAAAAAAAAAAAAAGGGAGAGACAGTCTTGTCCAAGTGCAGTGGTGCAATTAGAGCTCACTGTAGCCTGGGTTCAATTGATCCTCCTACCTCAGCTACTGAGTAGCCTGGATTACAGGCCTGGGTCACAATGCCTGGCAAAAAAGAAAAAAAGAATTTAAAAAGCTGAAGACAATAGGAAATTTCCCACAACTTGCATCTTGCTTTAAGGAGTCTGGCCTTAATAGGAAATTGTAATTGTCCATTTCACAGCAAGACGCAAAGAATTCCTGGCTTGACTCACAGACACACACAAGACCTGGGGACTCTTCAAAAATGTTTGGAGAGGAGAACTCCAAGAAAAAGCTAGGGAGCTTAGACTATGAAGATTTGCACTAAGCGATAATATAGAGTGATCTCATTTATAACAACTGGCCCAATGTAGAATCTCCCTGAGTCAGCCAAGAATTAGAACCGTGTTTGACCATATCTAGTTCACCTATAAAGCTAGATCAGCACATTTCTGATTTTTTAAAAACATTACAAAGATCATTCATCAGCTAACTGCTGTCACAAGATTAAACAACTGCTTAAGAGAAATAGCTTGGTTGATTTGTGTTTCCTAATTTACAAGTTTCTAAAAACTGCCTTTCTTATGGAATAACTCATCTCTTGCCTTCATTTTTCTCTTTTAGCTGTACTTCATGTTGTTGTAGTGTCTGGCGATTTATTAAAGGAGATCAGATTTGATACCAATGAACTCAGTCAAAAAGATATCAGAAAGACCTAGATGGCTAATCTTTGATATAATGCTTCTGCATCTTCCAATAGCTTATATCTGTCTTAGAGCTGTTAGAGATTTTTTTTTTTTTAAAATATGTAGAGCATCAGAGAAACAGGTCTATCCTAAGTTGCTCAGTATAACTATCCAAATAATAATAGTCACTTTAGCAATAAATTCTAGAATAAGAGTGTCATTTAAGAGGGAAGGAGGTTGCTTTGGAGTACTTTGTTTCTGCTTGGGAGGAGCACAATTTCTAAACCTAAATATTTCTGGGTTTCAATCCTGGATAAGTCATGCATTTGTTAGTTATGCGACCTTGAGCAAGTTACTTAACTTCTCGTAGCTTACATTTTCTCATCTATAAAATAGAGAAAACAGCCAGGTGTGGTGGTACGAACTTGTAGTCTCAGATACTCAGGAGGGTGAGGCAGGAGGATCGCTTGAGACAGGGAGTTCTGGGCTGTAGTGCGCTATACCAATCAGTTTCCGCACTAAGGTCAGCATCAATTTGGTGACCCTCCTGGGAGCAAGGGACCACCAGGTTGCCTAAGGAGGCGTGAACCGGCCCAGGTCAGAAATGGAGCAGGTCAAAATTCCCATGTTGATCAGTAGTGAGATGGTGCCTGTGAATAGCCTCTGCACTCCAGCCTGGGCAACAAAGCAAGCCCATCACTAAAATAAATACATAAATACATAAATACATAAATAATAGAAAATATAGCCTTCAAGGTTTTTGTGAGTTGAAATGTAAGACATTTAACATGTAACACCGTAACAATGCCTGGTATATAGCAGGCAATAAACATTTGTTTTCTTCCCCTTGTCCCAGCTGGGATACTATGCTGACACCTTTTTGTATAAAGGCAACATCCAACTCCTCCCCAGTGCAGGCATACTAATGCTGATTTTAGACTGTTGTAGACTCAGCTGAGCAACAAACATTTTGAGCTCTTGCACTGGGTCACTGCCTGCCTGCCAATTGGTAGGATTAGACTCCTTGCAATCTGTGTGTGCAGCAGGGTAGATTAAATTTCTGAGATATTTTACCACATCTGACCTTATTATTTTATAAATTCATTGGAAATGAAACTATGAAAGTCAGGAGATCCATTTATAAACAAAAAAGGATGGGTCTTATAAACAACACATTTGGAACAGAGAAGAAAATTATTTTGGTCTTGCCAAAAAGTGTTTACTTGAATCCTTAGTTTGGAGGATATATTCATTGACCTATGGCACTTCATTAATCAATGAAAAGAAAGTTAAAGAATATTTATGATATGCCAGAGCTACATCATTGTATCTGAAGGCAAGATGCAAGGGTTCTATAAATGTTTAGGTTTTGATGAACAGCCTTGTACACATGAAATCAGGGGACTGGCTATAATGATCTCCTTCACCACACCTGTATTTAATTGTGGATAAATTTGAAGAAAACTTATCAGCAAGTTCTCAATTTTACCTTTGGTCCAATTTAAAGATAGTATTCTTCAATAAATAAACAAAAAAATCATTGCTGCGGACTTACTATGTACAAAGTACCTAGCACTGTTTACAGAAGGAGGCAAATGCCATTTCAGGAGCCATCTTGGCAGAGACATTCCTACTTCAATCTCTTGCTGTTTATCTCCTGCACATAAAGGCTGCCTCCTGTACTGGCTAGTAGTACAACAGCAATGGCCTAAAAGGGAAATCTAAGAGGATTTACACGAATTATGTGGTCTCATCAAAATGCAAGGAGCGAAATCCTCTTAGAACAGTTAAATAATCTCGTGGGAAATTAGCTGCCTACCTTGTTACTGCAGTAATACAAAAAACTCGTCAAAGGGATTGAAGAAAAGTTTCTCAGAAGCTGCAAGTAGAGTGAGGATCATGAAAATGCACTGGCCTACCACAGAAGGAAGACATGGAAACAGTAAATAGTCTTTTAGGGTCTCCTAAGGGGAGCAGATACTCAGTGTTATAAACAAAGTTTTGGTGCCAAAAACTAAATAGCACTCGAATGTAAAATTTTTGTTTTAATTCTCAGCAAAGCAATGTACTTCTATAGAAGGGTGCACCCTTACAGATGGAGCAATGGTGAGCTCACACTTGGACAAGGGAGGGGAAGGGGTTCTTATCTCTGATGCACGTGGCCCCTGCTGCTGTGTCATTCCCCTATTGGCTAGGGTTAGACCACACAGGCTAAACTAATTCCGAATGGCTAATTTAAAGAGAGTGATGGGGTGAGTGGTTTGGTGGGGAAAATGGTTATGACAGAGCAGATAATTGGAATGAGTCTGGGTGGAGCAGGTAATCAGAATGAGTCAGGGTGGAGCAGGTAATTGAAATGAGTCAGGATGGAGCAGGTCGTCGAAAAAGGTTCCTTTAGGAGGAAGTTAAGTTTAAAAGTAGAAGGCAAAGAATTGAACATACTGACATATTGATTCTTTGAAGATAAATTTAGAACTCATATTCAACATCAGGAAGCACTGGAAGAATTAAATTTAATGGAATTCCCTTTGAGGTGAAGAAGCCAATTTAAAAAGTAATTTTAGCTCAAAGATCCTGTGACTGTTCTCGCTTGATGGCACAAAATTACCCTCAACATCCCTGAGGGCCAGGCACTTTTCTCACCCCAGGCTGGCATTTTCTTCATCCAGCCCTGACCTGGTCAGTGCTCCCTTCTTCCCATTTCCCCTTCTTGCTCCCCAAAACATGGAAAGGGACACTCTTTGATAGGGTTTGGCTGTGTCCCCACCCAAATCTCATCCTGAATTGTAGCTCCCATAATTCCCATATGTTGTGGGAGGAACCCAGTGGGAGATAATTGAATCATGGGGGTGGCTTCCCCTGTCCTTTTCTCCTGGTAGTGAACAAGTCTCACGAGATCTGATGGTTTTATAAGGGGAAACCTCTTTCACTTGGTTCTTATTCTCTTTTTTGCCTGCCACCAATGTAAGATGCGTCTTTCACTTTCGGCTATGATTGTGAGGCCTCCCCAGCCATGTGGAACTGTGAGTCCATTAAACCTCTTTTTTTTTCATACATGCCCAGTCATAAGTACATCTTTATCAGCAGCATGAAAATGAACTAATACACTCTTTCTCATCCCTTCATTGAAAGAGTAATTGTTGATCAAAATAAATGTTTCCCAAGTACATTCTCTGAAAGGTCTTCTCTTACCCAGTGCTTTGCAGTTCTGCTGAACAGCACACAGCACCCACATTTATCCTTGCCCAGACCTATTTACTGGCCTCCTAGAGCAAATTCAGCAAAGAACTGCACACCTTTGCCATGCTCAGATGCCGCATGTCCACAGCTTGTGTATGCTCCAGTTATTTTCATTGGAATCATTCTTCCTCTAAGCACTTTGCATTTGAAGAAAATTTATCAGCAAATTCTTTGAAAATGTATGTGATTCTGCCCCACTTAGTGTTTTCCAGCAGAAAGAAATATCTCCATAATGGAAGAAAAATGTTAATTCCAGTCGAGATTACCCCACTGCACTCCAGCTTGGGTGACAAAGTGATATTCTGTCTCAAAAAAAAAGGTCGGGCATGGTAGCTCACACCTGTAATCTCGGCACTTTGGGAGGCCAAGGAGGGCAGATCACTTGAGGCCAGTAGTTCAAGACCAGCCTGGCCAACATGGTGAAACCTCATCTCTAGTAAAAACACAAAAATTAGCTGGGCACGGTAGCAGGTGCCTGTAATCCCAGCTACTTGGGAGGCTGAGGCAGAAGAATGGCTTGAACCCAGAAGGCAGAATTTGCAGTAAGCTGAGATCACACCACTACACCTCAGCCTAGGCAATAGAGCAAGATTCAGTCTCAAAAAAAAAAAAAGCTAATTCCATTTTTTGCATCTGCAACTGGCTATTAGAATTATAAACCTGAGAGATCACAGTGAGGAGCAGCCCTGACTCAACTCAATGCCACATCCTCTCAAGCTGAACATTCAGTTAATTCAGTTACTGGTGACTTATAGTAACAATTCCAATTTCTTTTCTCGGTTTTGGCACAGACTCAGATCATATGATGCTCTTGATTGGAATTTTTGTTCTTTTTGGTTTTCTGGAAGGTTTTCTTTTTTCTTTTTTTGCACGGAAAGATAACAAGGATGTTATGTTGGGAATGGGGAACTGCCAGACCACAGCTCTCCTCCGTGATGCAGGCAACACTCCAGAGAGACCAGATGTCTTTATACCAGGGGATCGTGGGCATATATTAGTTTGAGCTAATAAAACAGCCTCTCTGTGAGGAGCAAAAGGGCAACCAGTATGTCATAGACTGTCTCTCCAGCTTATAAACTGTGTATTACTGACTTTCCCTGGTGAATCATGGAACCGAGTGACCTGAATTTCTTAGACACTCCATAAACCATTCCAACTGTATGTTCTGAGATTCATGGCTTCACAAGAGTATTTATGCAGTGGAATGCAAAGGCAGAGTTCTTGAAAACAAGCTGGGGGTGGCACGTATAAATACTCGGACCGGAATGAAGCCTGGAAATGCTGAGAACCGAGCAGGGTGAAGGGAGATGAGGTTACCGCCATGGGAAAACTGAAGTGTTTAGGATAAGCCATTAGGAAGCAAGATTCTGAAAACCCACAGTGATAAAAATAGACTGAATTCTGATTGTTTGGACTGCCTGGGACTGTTATTATTACTACTATTTTAAAAGATCGGGCTAGGCACTTTGGCTTACGCCTGTAATCCCAACACTTTGGGAGGCCAAGGTGGGCGAATTACCTGAGGTCAGGAGTTCGAGACCAGCCTGGCCAACATGGCAAAACCCCATCTCTACTAAAAATACAAAAATTAACTGGGTGTAGTGGCAGGCACCTGTAATCCCAGCTACTGCGGAGGCTGAGGCAATAGAATCACTTGAACCTGGGAGGTTGCAGAGAGCTGAGATTGTGCCATTATGCTCCAGCCTGGGCAACAAGAGTGAAACTCTGCCTCAAAAATAAAAAACATTCATGACTCCAAAAAATGTAAGAATTAATTTATATAACTGAATTAATTCAAACTGTCGGAGATCATTTGCTGCTGTGGCTAATTTAAATGCAACTTTTTGGCCAGGTTTGGTGGCTCATGCCTGTGATGCCAACACTTTGAGAGGCCGAGGCGGTGGATCACCTGAGATCAGTAGTTTGAGACCAGCCTGGCCAACATGGTGAAACCCCATCTCTACTAAGAATATAAAAATTAGCCTAGTGTGGTGGCACACACCTGTTAATCCCAGCTACTTGGGAAGCTGAGGCAGGAGAATCAATTGAACCCAGGATGCGGAAGTTGCAGTGAGCCAAGTTCGTGCCACAGCACTCCAGCCTCGGTGACAGAGCAAAACTCTGTCTCAAAAAATAATAATAAATAAATAAATGCAGTTTTTTTCATATAACCAAAAAAAAAAAATTTAAAAAAGAGAGAATAACCAAAAATCAAAATAGACAAACCAAGTTATTCTTAACATGACACACTCACCCTTCCTCTTTCTCTTCTCTGTTTGGTCAAATTGGTCCAATTATTGAGACCAAATGTGGTCTAAAGCTATCAGGTGAGGTTAAAAAAGATAGGTGTCTGCACAGGTTGGGGGAGGGATGCACGGCAGGGTGTCAGAGCCTATGTGCCCAGGGTGTGACCATGTGTGTTCACAGGGTGTCCCTATGAGCAAGTGGCCACTTGGCGTGTGTGTTGGGGCCTGTGTGAGCTTAGAAGGTCCCTGTCCTGGGACAGGGACAGCAGGAGCAACAGGACCTAGGTTACATCCAGGGCATTGGCAAATGAATAAATTTGGGAGAGATAAAGAGAGCAGGTTTTTCACTGCTGGAAAAGCGGTTATAGTTATGGACTGGGAGAAAACAAGAATGAATTCAATGAATTCAACTGGAATTAGAAACATCCGTGTAAATTCATAATTTTCATGTAGATATATAAATAAAATATAGAGGAGCCGGGCGCAGTGTCTTACGCCTGTAATTCCAGCACTTTGGGAGGCCGAGGCTGGCAGATCCCTGTGTTACCCTGGCTGCCAGCTACTGTGAATTGCACAGATTGCTTTCTTTAAATGCAATTAAATTAAGAGCTGAGAGCTAGGCACTGTGGCTCACGCCTGCAATCCCAGCACTTTGGGAGGCTGAGACAGTTGGATCATGCAGTCAGGAGTTCGAGACCAGCCTGACCAACATAGTGAAACCCCATCTCTACTAAAAACACAAAAATTAGCCAGGCGTGGTGGCACATGCCTGTAATCCCAGCTACTCAGGAGGCTGAGGCAGGAGAACCACTTAAACCCGGGAGGCAGAGGTAGCAGTTAGCTGAGACGGTGCGTCACTGCACTCCAGCCTGGGCGACAGAGCGAGACTCCTTATTAAAAAAAAAAAAAAAAATATATATATATATATATATATATAGAGAGAGAGAGAGAGAGAGAGGGAGAGAGAGAAAGAGAGAGAGAGAAAGGGAGATAGTCATCCTGGAAGCAGTGACACCCTAAGACCCAACAAAGCAATGAACACCCCTAGCACTCAATCTTAGTGTCTAGATACCACTCTCCACTGAAAGGAACCAGTGCTCCTTGGACAAATGGTGGATTCCACGTCTAGATCAATATATCTTTTTTTTTTTTTTGTCAGAAAGTAAAGCAAGCTCAGAGAATATGGAGACCTTTCAAAAGTACCTAGAAATCAGATTGAAGGGACTCTTACATATCAAATTTGAGACAATGTGAGCATCAGAATAAATAATGATGGCTGGGCGTGGTGGCTTAACACCTGTAATCTCAGCACTTTGGGAGGCCAAGGTGGGCGGATCATTCGAGACCTGCCTGGGCAACATGGTGAAACCCCATCTCTATTAAAAATACAAAAAAATTAGCCAGGCGTGGTGGTACATGCCTGTAGTCTCAGCTACTCAGGAGGCTGAGGCAGGAGAATCACTTGAACCTGGGAGGTAGAGGTTGCAATAAGCAGAGATCACACCACTGCACTCCAGCCTGGGTGACAGAGCCAGACTCCCTCTCAAAAAAATAATAAATAAAAGAATAAATAATGATAATGAAAGGCTATAACATACTAAATAAAACAATAATTGCAAACTGAAATAAAGGAGTGAAGAAAGAATAAATTGAAAGTGTGATGAGGAGTGGGACGTTTACATAATCTCAAACTCTACCCCCAATATTTATCAATTATAGGGAATACAAAATAATAACTTTATAGTGGAAAACCCTAGCAGACCCACCTTAATAAGTGAGCAAAGATGACATTATTAGTAATGAAACTATTTCAAATTGTGTGTCACGTAATAGAATATGATGAGATATAATGTCATTTATATGATATTCCTACCAAAGAGGTATAATCTGAATTTAATTAAGAGAAAGCATCAGACTTGGGCCAGGTGCAGTGGCTCACACCTGTAATCCCAGCACTTCAAGAAGTTGAGGCAGGCGGATAATGAGGTCAGAAGTTTGAGACAAGCCTGACCAACATGGTGAAACCCTGTCTCTACTAAAAATAGAAAAATTACCCTGGCATGGTGGCGCACAGCTACGCAGGAGGCTGAGGCAGGAGAATTGCTTGAACTGGCAAAGCAGAGGTTGCAGTGAGCCGAGATGGCGCCACTGCACTCCAACCTGGGCGACAGAGCAAGACTCCGTCTCAAAACAAACAAACAAACAAACAAAAACACTGGGACAAATGGCAAAACTTGCTTGAGGTCTTCTTAAGATTAGATGAGAGTAATGTATTGGTATTAATTTTCTGATTTTGATGTTCTATCATGGATATGAAGGAGAATTGCTTTGTTTGTAGGAAATATACACTAAAGTACTTGGTGGAGATGGGCCACCATGCCAGTCACTCACGCGCAAGTAATTCCGAAAAAAATTTTTGGCACTGACTTGCAACTTTTCTTTAAGTTTGAGATTGTTTCAAAAATGTTAAATAAAATAAAGCAGAATGATGCACACAACAGCCATACAAAGAGAATTCTTCTCTCTTTCAGTTTTCCAAGGACTGCCCAGAGGCTAAGCAGAAGAGCTTAATTAAAACGGGTTTGAACAGATGTTATAGATTAAGTACCTGGTTTTAAAGACTGGGGATCAAGCTCTCTAGTGAGAAAAGACTTGCTCAGAGCTCGACTGGGCTTGGGTTCCCTTCTCTGAAAAGTTTTTGAAGTTTTCATCTTTTTACCTCATTCCATTTCACACGGGTGACAATAGAACAATTTGTCTTCTTTTGCCAAGCTATACGAATTGTTTTGCTAAGGCCAGGCTATGATCAATCATTAGTATGAAAACAACTTCTCAAACTAAAAATTTTAAAAATGCACATACAATTTTATAAGATTGATTAGTCCCTAAGTAAGTAGATTTCCACTTGTAAGTAGCAAACACAAATGAGTTAGAAGAGAATGAGGACTATAGGCCCCAGTGTTGTGGATAAGAAAGAGTCGAATCTTAGAATTGCTTGGGGCCCAAATACTGGCTCTGTCAGTTGCTAGTTATGTGACCTGGAGTGAGATACTCACCCTCACTGTGTCTCAGTATTCTCATCTGTAAAATGGTCTAAGATAAAATACTCTCCTGATAGAGTTTGTGAATGTAAAGCACTTAGAATCACTAGTAGGTAGTATTTCCTCAGTAACTATTAACTCCTATTATTATTGCTATTAACATTTTGAATATTCATACCTTACAACTTAGCAGTTCCCTCTCTAACCTTCACCTCAGAGAAACAGAGGAACACCAGTGTACTAGGATGTCCTTTGCAGCAATGTTTATAATAGAGAAAAATGTCACAGCTTAAATGTCTATAAATCAACGTTTAGCTAAAACACAATGACATATTCCCTACTGCCAGTTTGCATGGGTCCTGCAAATGTCACGTACTGAAAATTTGATTCCAATATTCCTATGTTGGTTAGGGGTAGGGCCTTTAGGAGGTAATCAGGATTAGATAAGGTCATCAGGGTGGGGGTCCCATGATGGGACTGATGGCTTTATGAAAAGAAGAAGAGGGGACCAGGCATGGTGGCTCACACCTATAATCCCAGCACTTTGGGAGGTTGAGGTTGGTGGATCACCTGAGGTCAGGAATTTGAGACCAGTCTGGCCAACGTGGAGAAACCCTGTCTCTACTAAAATACAAAAATTAGTCAGGTGTGGTGGCACGCACCTGTAATTCCAGCTACTTGGGAGACTGAGGCAGGAGAATCACTTGGACCCGGGAGGTGGAGATTGCAGCGAGCTGAGATTGTAGCATTGTACTCCAGCCTGGGCAACAGAGCAAGACTCCATCTCAAAAAAATAAATTAAAAAAAAGAAGAAGAGGGAGCTGAGCTGACACACATGTTCTGTCTTACTGTGCGATGCCTCTCATCACGTTATAATATACCCAGAAGGCCCTTAGCATACTCTTGGACTTTCCAGCTGCCAGAACTATAGGATATACATCAATTTTCTTTGTAAATTACCCAGCCTGTGGTATTCTGTTATAGCAGTGCAAAACAAACTAAGACACCTATGTGATTGTCTATACTGAAATTGTAAAGAGTAAACTTCATGTCACATTGTGAAGTAAAAAGCAAATTGGTATACATACTATAATAATATTTATGTGGAAAAATACATGAAATAATACTATATATTTTTTGACTCCACATAAATAGATGTAGTGCTTAGAAAAATATCTGAAAGCATAAACAAAAAATTACACTTTTTTTATTTTTGTTTTTCCTTTTTTTGGAGAGCGGGGTCTCCTTATATTGTCCAGTCAGCTCTTAAGCCCAGCTCTTAAACTCCTGGGCTTAAGCAGTCCTCCTCCCTCTGCCTCCCTAAGTGATGGGATTACAAGCAGCCAACATAAACAAAAAAATGATAACCATTTGTTACTTTGAGGGAAAAGAAACTAGATTATAGATATGATCAAAGGGAATTTAGCTTTACTTGTGATCCTAATTTTCTACAAGAAAAATATGTTTGTAAGTTATCTATATAATTAAAGACTGGTAGTGAAAAATCACATTAAAGTATTTTTATGCTATAGATATAAATTTTCTAGGCTGGGCATGGTGGCTTGTGCTTGTAATCCCAGCACTTTGGGAGGCTGAGGCAGGAGGATCGTTTGAGCCTAGGAGTTCAAGATCAGCCTAGGCAACATGGTGCAAACCCATCTTTACAAAAAATAAGAAATAGTAGCTGGGCATGGTGACATTTGTAGTACCACTACTTGGGAGGCTAAGAAGGAAGGATCACTTGAGCCTGGGAGTTAGAGGCTGCAGTGAGCTATGATTGTGCCTCTATACTCCAGCCTGGGTAACAGAGTGAGACCCGGTCTCAATCAATCAATCAATCAATACATCTTTTAAGCAAATAATTAATTCTTGATTTGTGTCATAAAGGGGAAAGAACAAAAGTACCCAGATCCAAACCACTGAACTAGAGATGAATGTCAACATATTTTCCTCTGAGAGATAATAAATGTTATTTGCTTGTTGACTTTTTCTCCAGCCGATTACTAGCTCTGTGTTTCATAGACAGTAAGAATGAAAGTTGTCTTTATTTCTTAACTATATACCAACAGCTGACTTCTAGCCCCGCTGGGAAGGGACCCTAGTCGAGGGGGTGGTAAGACATGCTGTAGATTATCCACGAGCTTTCCCTGAAAGGTGACAGTTTCTTTCTTTGCTCTTTTATGTTGCTGCCGGTGTCACAATCGGAGCCACTAGACCTAATACATGTTTTGTCTTCAGGGCTGATTATGTTAAATGACTCTTGGAAGTGAATAGATTAGGCTTTCCCTCCCCTCTGCTTCTTGTCCCTGTGAGTACACATTTTATTTTATTTTTTTAAATTAAGAAGCCTAATACAGAATGGCTACTCCACAGGCAGAGCAGCATGAGTATGCATTTTAGAATTAGAGCAAACCTGTGGTGATGAAGGATTAAAGCTCAGACCTTTTCTTGCTTAGAGGGCGTGCCCAGCAGCTGACATTCTGCAGGTTCTGCACCAATAACAGGAGTTCGTTTATAGGAAACGAACTCAAGGAAAAGGGGAAGCATGCCCTTGTTGGTAATATAGAGCTGCTGAGAGCCACAGCAATGGCCTCATCTGGCCTGGGAGATGATTTGCTCTTTATCTCTAGGACATTTAACCTTCCCTTTTCCAAGTTGTAAAATAGGAATGATAATAGCACCAACAAATGTAACCCAATGCCATATTGACTCAGCATTCTTGGATTAAAAAAAAATTTTTTTAGAAAATGCTTCTACATTACTCACAGTAATAATGGACCGAGAATATGCTTCTTTTGAAAAAGTTAAACTAATAACACTTTTACTGGTTATGTGACCTCAAAATTTGTGCCAAATGCAATGGAGATAACACAATTTTAGACACTGCTTACATTTGTATTTCTAAACCACAGAAAGTTCAAAATCAAACCTCTACCTATTTTTGGAAATGGAGGAAAGCAAAATAAAATAACAGTCCATATATCCATAAAAAAGTTAAAAGTTTTGATGTCAAATAAAACACAAGACTTATATCCATTTAATCGAATGCCTTAAAATAAGACTGTTGCAAGTTAAAGAGTAGAATTACAGACAACTGAGGATGCCAGATTTCCTGATGGGCCCCTGGGAGAAAACAGAGTGGAAGAAGCCAAAATCCGGGGCCTTCAGTGTGAAGCAGACATAATCCATTCATAATAGGCCTCAGAAAAACTGAGCTTGAGGGACAATGGCCAGTCTCGTCAGGGGGTCTGGAAATAATAATGCTGTGTCCAGGATCTGGTAACCCTGCCCCTCCATGACCCTAAGAGATTATCCTAGATACCTGGGAGTTCACTCCTAGAAAACTGGGATTTGGAAGATTTGGATTTGGAGGGTGGGTCCTATATTAGTCCATTCTTACGCAGCTATAAGGACATACCCAAGCCTGGGTAATTTGTAAAGGAAAGAGGTCTAATTGACTCACAGTTCTGCAGGGCTGGGGAGGCCCCAGGAAACCTACAATCATGGTGGAAGAGGCAGCAAACATGCTGTTCTTCACATGGCAGCAGGAAGGAGAAGGACAGAGTAAAAGGAGGAAAAGTTTCTTATAAAACCATCAGATCTTGTGAGAACCCTTTCACTATCAGGAGAACAGCTTGGAGGTAACCACTCCCAGGCTTCAACTACCTCACACAGGGTCCCTCCTCAACGCTGGGGGATTATGGGAACCATAATTCAAGATGAGATCTGGGCGGGGACACAGATAAACCACATCAGTTCCCGTCAGCTACGAGTTACCAGCCAATTCATTTTACTTTTTTTCTAGCTAGAATTTGGTTGTACCTTAGTACATTTGTTCTGTAGTTTTAGGATCGTGCAAGGGCTGGCATGAACTGCTTCCAGAAAGACTGTGATGTACTTGCCATGTACTCACCTGCTATAAAATGCAGAGGGCTTGATCTCCACCTGAGTCTAGCAGCTGCCTCATGTCAGCATCAACGCTGCTTTGCATCGGCAGTGATTTATTTGATCACAGCAGGGTGATCCTTGGTTTTGGTAACTTTTCCCTGAGCAACCCTGATATGGGTGTGAGTAGTAGGAGCGTCCTGGGTGCTAAGTGGTCCAGCCCTCCATGTCTGCCTTAAATCGCCCCCGACAAATAAGAATCTACCCTATTTATTTTAATGATCCCGTCTAAGGAAGGGGTTTACCTTATCTACCCCCCACGACACATTCCAGAGTTTATTAACCCACAATTCACACTGATGGAAAGTTCTTCTGTATAATGAGACCCCTACCCTCCCACTTGTGAATCTGATGGTGTTGGAGGACTGAAGAAGGCTGAGGGAATATCTATTTCCAGGATGTGTCCCAGGCTGGCCTGGTAGTTGTCATTCTGGTTTAAAATGGATGTTATGAGGCTTTCCCCAAAGAACTCAGTTCTAATTTCCCTGAAGAGTCCACTGTGAAACATCAGCTGCTGAAATGAACAGTACTCTTGTCAGATCTTCAACAGAGCAGGGTTTGGCCTTCTTGTCTCCCCTGGAAGTAGCCTCTCCAAGCAAGTGAACTACGAATGTGGCATCATTTACTATAATTATTTAAAAGGGTCAATCGAAAAGTTTTTCCATTTTCTTATTATAATCCTATTTTAGATCTTTTTCTTAGCTATTTCAAAGAACTAAAACTGATGTTTAAGTAATAAAGTATAGGGAGTAACATTTTAATGGTAGATAAAAATAACGGGTTATGGCCGGGAGCCGTGGCTCATACCTGTAATCACAGGACTTTGAGAAGCCAAGGCAGGTGGATTGCTTGAGCTCAAGAGTTCAAGACCAGTTCAAGGCATGGCAAAGTCCTATCCCTACCAAAACAATACAAAAATTAGTCACGCATGGTGGTGCACGCCTGTAGTCCCAGCGCAGGAGGGAGTATGGATACTGCACTGCAGCTTGGAGGACAGAGCCAGACCCTGTGTCAAAAAAAAAAAAAAAAAAAAAAAAGAAGACAAAAGCGAAAGAAAAAAATAATAGGTTATGCCTGTAAAGCACTTTTACATACTCCCAAATACACTTGCAAATTTTATTTTATTCCCCAGATCTGTGAGAGACCTTTGGAAGCATAAAATATTTAGAACTCAAAGAAAATATAGGGGTTACCTGCCCAGGCCACTACCTGATACAGGAATTCCCAGTATAACCTGGCCCCAAGAGTCGTTACAGAGCCATAACCTGCTCACTCCAGCTGTCAAGATCTCACTCCTTTGTTTGACATTGGGAGTGCTACAGATTTAGTCTTCGAATTGCTTCAAGATCTGCATGGCTTTGATTTCTGCCCAGTTTTAGTTCCATCCTGCCACATAACACAGCAGGATAAGGCAGATCCCTCTTTCATGTGTAATATTTGTGAACAGCTAACGCACGCTCTGTTTCTGCATACCCTCTTCATTCCTCTCTCAAGCTAAATTCTACCCCAAAAGTCCTCTTTCTCAGGCTACACATCCACAGTTTTTGCTTATGGAACTTGATAAATACCTTTCTCACCTTTCTCATTCTACTGATGTTAACTGGAATGGTTTTCTTCAAAGATCCTGCCAGAAATTAAATCTTGTTCTCCTGGCATTGCTTCATCAGTAAAAGATGGAGCTGTTTTTCTTTTGGACACAGTAGTTCTACTAGTCAGCCTAAGAGCACACTTGATTGTTGGAAACTACATTTGCACTTGACTGACGTTGAGTTTACAATCAATTAAGTGGTATAATGTTTGCACATGCTGTTAAGTCCAACCTTTGCAACTCTGTAGTGATGAAGTTGACTCTTTGGAGTTTGATGCGAAACTTTATTATCGGTTTTCATCTGGTCTCATTCTTTCAAAAATCTTTTTGAATTCTGACTCCGTTGTATACATGTTATACTTCTTTTAAAATATTATTTATTTATTTATTTATTGCGATGAAGCCTCGCTCTGTTGCCCAGGCTGGAGTGCAATGGCGCGATCTCAGCTTGCTGCAACCTCCGTCTCCTGGGTTCAAGTGATTCTCCTGCCTCAGCCTCCCAAATAGCTGGGACTATAGGCACCTGCCACCATGTCTAGCTAATTTTTATATTTTTAGTAGAGATGGGATTTCACCATGTTGGCCAGGTTTGTCTTGAACTCCTGACCTCAAGTGATCTGCTTGCCTCGGCCTCCCAAAGTGCTGGGATTACAGATGTGAGCCACTGCGCCTGGCCTAGTCTTAAGTTTTAATGTCAGGTTTAATGTCAGGTGATCAATGTTTTTTGTTTGGTTGTTTGTTTTGACTACCTAATCAGCTGACATGGATCCAGGTATTAGCATCTCTCCTTTCCAGTGCAGAGATGATTTTTAAAATATCTGGAATTGGGCGGGTGTGGTGGTTCACACCTGTAATCCCAGCACTTTGGGAGGCTGAGGTGGGTGGATCACCTGAGGTCAGGAGTTCAAGACCAGCCTGGCCAACATGGCGAAACCTTGTCTCTACTAAAAATACAAAAATTATCCAGGTGTGGTGACTGGTGCCTGTTATCCCAGCTATTTGGGAGGCTGAATCCAGGAGGCGGAGATTGCAGTGAGCTGAGATTGTGCCACCGCACTCCAGCCTGAGTGACATAAGGAGACTCTGTCTCAAAAAAATAAATAAAATAAAATGTCTGGAATGTATTGTACAAGTGAATAAGTTTTTTGTGCATTCAACAAACATTTCTTGAATGCACAAACACTTACTATATGCCAGGCACATAGATGCTAGAGAGAGAACAGATAAATAAGGTCTCTGCTTGCATTTAGCTTATATTCTAAGATGAAATAAATAATAAATAAGTGAATAATTGCAGAGTGTGGTGTGCTAAAAGAAATAAACATGTTGGAGAAACAGAATGATTTATAAGGGAGCTACTTTAGATAGGTGATATGGCTTGGCTGTGTCCCCATTCAAATCTCAACTTGAATTGAATCTCCCAGAATTCGCACATGTTGTGGAAGAGACCTAGTGGAAGTAATTGAATCACGGGGGCTGGTCTTTCCTGTGCTGTTTTCATGATCGTGAATAAGTCTCATAAGATCTGATGGGTTTATCAGGGGTTTCCATTTTTCTTCTTCCTCATTTTCTCTTGCTGCCACCATGTAAGTGCCTTTCACCTCCTGCCATGATTCTGAGGCCTCCCCAGCCACGTGGAACTGTAAGTCCAATTAAACCTCTTTTTCTTCCCAGTCTCTGGTATGTCTTATCAGCAGTGTGAAAACAGACTAATACAGTAAATTGGTACCAGTAGAGTAGGACATTACTGAAAAGATACCTGAAAATGTGGAAGTGACTTTGGAACTGGGTAACAGGCAGAGATTGGAACAGTTCAAAGGGCTCAGAAGACAGGAAAATGTGGGAAAGTTTGGAACTTCCTAGAGACTTGTCGAATGACTTTGCCCAAAATGCTGACAGTGATACGGACAATAAAATCCAGGCTGAGGTGGTCTCAGATGGAGATGAGGAACTTGTTGGGAACTGGAGTAAAGGTGACTCTTGTTATGTTTTAGCAAAGAGACTGGCAGCATTTTGCCCCTCCCCTAGAACTTTGAACTTGAGAGAGTTCAAAGTCTCCTGGGTTCAAGCGATTCTCCTGCCTCAGCCTCCAAATAGCTGGGACTATAGGCACCTGGAACTTTGAAATGTGAATACCTTGTATTGGCCTCCAAACATAATAGTATTATGTGCTATGTTCTCAAAACTACTAATTATTTCTTTTTTTGTTTTGGTCCACTTTTATATGTTTTTCTCATGTTTTAAACTTTTCAGGGAGTCAGTGTAATATAAGTAATATATTTTAAATCGTGGCCTTTGATCATTTAGGCAAATTATTGATTAATCACTTGTATATCACACATTGAAATAGTCAAGGCTTTCCCTCTTTAAGTTAGATATTATTTCTATTTTACAGAAAATAAAAAACAGTCAGCCTAACAGCACATTTGATTTTTTGGAAACTACATTTATACTTGCACTTTCTACATTTGCACCTGATACAAATAATTGTGTCAGGGAGATACAATCATTTGCTGAAGATCACCAGAGCAGTAAGAGACTGTGGAGTTCAAATCCTGTTGTTTCTGACTCTAAGTTTCACTGTTTTCACTGTTTCGTATGGTTATGCCGTAACGTGGAAGAAGTCGCCCTTCTTTGTGTTTTCAGGTTTAAACAAAAGAGTTTCAGGCTGGCTGTGGTGGCTCACACCTGGAATGCTAGCATTTTGAGAAGCCAAGGTAGGAGGATCACTTGAGCTCAGGAGTTCAAGACCAGCCTGGGCAAAATAGTGAAATCTTGTCTCTACGAAAAATTTCAAAGATTAGCCTGGTGTGGTGGCATGCACCTGTAGTCCCAGCTACCTAGGTGGCTGAGGTGGGAGGATCACTTAATTCCATGAGACGGAGGCTGCAGCAAGCTATAACCATGCCACTGTACTCCAGTCTGGGTGAAAGAAGGAGACCCTGTCTCAAAGAGTATACAAAATAAACAAAAGAGCTTCAAAATTTTACATTGTAAACCCACTGCCTCCAAATGCTCAGATATACATCAGGACAAACTCTAATATTGTTGAGTTGCAAAAATAAAATATTCTCATTTTCTGAGCTAAGTGAGGCACCAACATTTGTATAGTCACCTAATTATTTTTTAATCCATCTGTCTGGTTTGCAAACCTCATGAAGACAAAGACCACATTCCTTTTTGTTCATCATTGTATCCCTAGCACTAAGCATGGTGCCTAACATTGAGAAATACTCAATATATTTTTATTGAAGCAATGATACGTGTATGAATGAGTGAACTATAACAAGTTTCAGGTATAGGCTGAATTTTAAGGACAAGTTATGGGAAGTAAAGAAGGAAATAGCTCTCCAACAAGGTCCCTAAGCTTTTTCTCCTGTGTTAACATCACTGCTGGTTTACAAAATAAACACCCAGGTTAAGATTCTGACAAGGACATCTGTGTAGTATAGATCATTCCAGGTAAAATATGGGTTCTTGCCCTAAAATTTGGTCTTTTTTGGTCATGACTTGTGAAAATGAAACTTATCAACAAAACTTCATATAATAAGTTTTATAAATAAAAGTCCTGAAAGAAATAGTATACTGAGTGTGTGTACCAGACAGGTAAATAATACAGGTAATGTTTATATCTGAAAATGAGAAAATGCAGTATCATGTGTCATTGTATCCACTGGGTGGCACTGCAGACTGAGGTTGATATTTCACAAATTGCTACCCTGATGTCAGGCAATAAAACAAGTTAGACAGTAATTCCTTGTATGTAAAAGTTCCTTTTTTTGATTCTCACAATAGCTCTGTGAGGAATGTACAGTATGTATTATTATCCCTTAAACACAGACCTTAGATACCATTAAATATAAGATGCTGCCTCTGAGGATATTTGTAATAAATTTTAATAGACTATTTACTTTAAAACAGCCCATTCATATTTGAACTAAACGTTCCAAAGTTATTAACTGGTAACCTTTGGTTCTTTTCTACAGTTTCAAGATTTTGTCTCATAAAAAAGCAATCCCTTGCAGGTCGCGGTGGCTCAAGCCTGTAATCCCAGGACTTTGGGAGGCTGAGGTGGGCGGATCACAAGGTCAGGCATTCGAGACCAGCCTGGCCAACATGGTGAAACCCCGTCTCTACTAAAAACACAAAAATTATTCGGGCATGGTGGCGCTCGCCTGTCATCCCAGCTACTCAAGAGGCTGAGGCAAGAGAATCGCTTGAACCCGGGAGGCGGAGGTTACAGTGAGTCGAGATCACGCCACTGTACTCCAGCCTGGGCGACAGAGTGAGACTCAGTCTCAAAACAAAAAAAAGCAATCCCTGTGGAAGGGAGACTAAAATAGCTGGCCTATATATTCCTGGCAGTGGCTCTTTTGCTCATGCTCAGTAAATATGCCACAATGTTCAAAGGAGGCCTGGGAAGAAGAGAAGGCTTTGGTGTCAGAAACACTGGATTCCAACTCCGGCCCTTCTGCTGTCTTCATAAGTGTCCAGTCATTTGAACTTTTCAGAGCCTTGGTATTAACATATTGAATAGAAATATTTTACTCTCTTTGCTTTACTAGTCTGATAAGAAGATAAACTGAGTCAACATGAGAGAAGTGTTCTGTGAATGCAGGTTATTTATTTACTTACTTACTTATTTATTGAGATAGGGTAACTGCAGCCTCAACATCCGAGGCTCAAGAGATCCTCTTACCTCAGCCTTCTGAGTAGCTGGGAACACAGGGGCACATCACCAGCCTGGCTAATTTTTGCATTTTTGGTAGAGATGGGATTTTACCATGTTGCCCAGGCTGGTCTCAAACTCCCAAGTTCAAGCTATCCTCCCATCTTGGCCTCCCAAAGTGCTGGGATTCCAGGTGGGAGCCACCACGACGAGCCAATGTGAAACATTTTCAAAGTCAATTAAAGTAAATGGATACAGTTATCCCTTTGTATCCACAGGGTCCACATCCATGAATTCAACCAACCATGAATTGAAAATATTTTTTGAGGCCGGACATGTTGGCTTACATCTTAAGGTGCTTGTAATCCCAGCACTTTGGGAGGCCGAGAGAGGGGAATCACCTGAGGTCAGGGTTTTGAGACCCGCCTGGCACAAAAATCAAATGTGCTTTTAGGTTATTTTTTATTTTAATAGAAATCCCATCTCTACTAAAAATACAAAAATTAGCTGGGCATGGTGTCAGGTGCCTGTAATCCCAACTACTCAGTAGGCTGAAGCAGGAGAATTGCTTGAACCTGGGAGGTGGAGGTTGCAGTGAAACAAGATTACACCATTGGACTCCAGCCTGGGCGACAGAGCAAGACTCCATCTAAGAAAGACAGAAAGACAGACAGAAAGGCAGAAAGAAAGAAAGGAAAGAACAGAAAGAAAGAAAATATTTTTTGAAAACCCAAAGGCCAGGTGCAGTGGCTCACGCCTGTAATCCCAGCACTTTGGGAGGCCGAGATGGGAGGATCACGAGGTCAGGAGATCAAGACCATCCTGGCTAGCATGGTGAAACCCCATCTCTACTAAAAATACAAAAAATTAGTCGGGCGTGGTGGCGGGCGCCTGTAGTCCCAGCTACTTGGGAGGCTGAGGCAGGAGAATGGCGTGAACCCGGGAGGCGGAGCTTGCAGTGAGCCAAGATTGTGCCACTGCACTCTAGCCTGGGGGACAGAGTGAGACTCTGTCTCAAAAAGAAAAAAAAAAAAAGTAAAAAATAATACAAACTTTAAAATAAAATAGAACAACTATTTACATAGCATTTACATTGTATTATGTATTATAAATAATCTAGAGATGACTTAAAGTATAAGAGAGGGTGTGCGTAGGTTATACACAAATACTAACACTAAGCCTTTTTTTTTTTTTTTTTTTGAGACGGAGTCTCCTTGTGTCACCCAGACTGGAGCATGGTGGCTCAATCTCAGCTCACTGCAATCTCCACTCCTCCAGGTTCAGGCGATTCTCCTGCCTCAGCCTCCTGAGTAACTGGGAATATAGGCACGCGCCACCACACCCAGCTAATTCTGGTATTTTTAGTAGAGACGGTGTTTCACCATGTTGGTCAGTCTGATCTCGAACTCCTGACCTCGCGATCCACCCGCCTTGGCCTCCCAGAGTGCTGGGATTACGGGCGTGAGCCACCGCTCCTGGCCTACTAAGCCATTTTATATAAGGGACTTGAGCATTCACGGGGTTTGGTATCTGCGGGGACCCTGGAACCAATCCTGCCTGCGGGAGACCAAGGGACAGTTGAGCACCTTGAGATGTGTATAAAAGCACATTTCTACCAAATAACAAAACTCTCAAAAGGATAGTTAGAAAAAGTTTTAAAAGATTCCTATGGGCTTCAAGTCTTAAACGCCCTAAAACCGGGACATGGGATTATGTACTTAAATATCTTAACCTTCTTGATCTGCCTGTGGAAGCTGGAAAGGTATGCATGTCCAGGGTCTGAGGGCACATGGCTGTTCTCAGTGCTTTTAAAGATGCCCAACAGGAGGAATTCACAGGAAGCAATATATTAAGTTATGAAGCACAAAGAAAGTCCAAATAGTCCCAGACTCCAGCTCTGGGGTCAAGTGCTAAAAGCATTGTTACTTTCTTATTTATTAAGTTACAAAACATTGTTTCTAACTTACATACCCTGGCATGTAAGTTACCTCAGCTCCTCAAGAGTACAAAACAAGTGCTTTTAGTCCCAGTTTGGGAAAGAAGAGACTAAGAAGTGGAGCCAGTTTTCAAAAGTCAGAGGTTCTCCTAATTCACCGTGCTGCCTCCCTCACCATACCTTTCCTTGGTGTCCTGTTCATTGTAACTCTGGATAATTAGCCAAACTGATGTCTTGTCCTTTTACAGAAAGACAGAAAATTCTTCAGATTATTATAAACAATGTGTGATCCATTTTCCCTTGTGAGTGAGTGAATGGTCTGTTTAAAAGGGGCCTATCAAATGCTCCTCGTTAATGACTAGGAGCCTGTCTGCTTTCTTTCCAAAAGCGGTAACGGGGATTCTGATGGAAGTTGGGCCCACCAGGTGTGTGGATATGGTTAGAAGCTGGGGGCAGTCTTTATTGACCATCATCTTGGAGGGATGGACTTCGCGACATCCAATGCAAAATTACTGCCCCTCTTCTAAGCCCATTCCTTCCTCATGGGTGCGGAGCTGGGAGGAGAAGAGTTCTCAATACCCAGTGTTAGGGGTTTTGTTTTCTGTTGTGTTGCTGATAGATAAGGAAAGAATAAGAATGCAAAACCTGGGGTGGTGGGGGAGGGGGGCTCACTGAATTTTACATAATTGCATATGAGATGGGACTAGAAATTTTGCAGATGTTTCTGGCTACAGCCTCATTTTACTTGGCCAGGCAGTGGTTTTTGTTTTTGGTTTTCATTATTATTTTAATTTCAGTGCATTTAAGAGAAAATGCATTGCCCATGGCTCTGATTATCTTATTCTGATGTGATTTATAAGACTGGCTCCTGAAGCCATTAAATTTATGACCCCTGGACTTCGCGATCTTTCCTATTCTGGCATTTTTATGACTCTGTGAAATTGGAAGGACAGGTTAGTTCATAGTGAGAGTGACTCACAGGAATGGCTGGAAGGGAAAGTACCCCCTGATCAGGAAGGTTTTGGGAAAACATTCAGGTATGCCTTAGGCATAGAACTATTTAGTAACAGGAAAATCAAGATGGTTTCCACTCTGTTTTACTAAGACTGTAGCTAGGGTGAAGTTGCATTTTGAAAGGTGAGATGTTAAATTCTAAAGACTGTGTGAGCACCGCAAAAATTGTACATAGTTGCAAAGGGTAACCTTGAAAGTCAATGCCGTGTCTCAACGCATCTACCAATTTTATTTTTTTGTTGTTGTTTGCTTTGTTTTTGTTTGTTTGTTGTTGTTTTCCTGAAGCAGGAAAGCAAATCCCTGGGTCTGCATTCAGCAGCAGATGAAAAACTCGCATGTATTGTAAGGGTAATTTTGCTCCAAAAATCTTTAAGCGCTGCAATCACACAAGTGAGCTTTTGGACTTCTATAAAATATGAACAATGGGGATGACTTTTAAAAAAAAAATCAGCCAGACCCCTCCTCTTCTCCCTCCTTTAAAATTTTTACCTTAATCTCAGCCAAAAGCCTGAGAAGTGATTCCCTTAAATTCTAATTTAGAAGCATCTATGTTACTGGAAGTCTTCACGCTGGTACTTGCATACTAAATTTCTGAAAGTTTATACCAGAAGAGCTCAATATTGGTTATCTCCAGCCAGAAGAAATTGAGATGGGAATGACTGAAAGGGGCGTTTGTAAAATTATTCCACTTTTGACCTGTTATATTTTGTTTTATTTATTTTAAACGTGAGCATGTTATCCATACATAAATAAAAGGAAAATTTAAGGATACACTATTTTATTCACATTCTTTATTTTTCCTTGTTTCATTATTGTTTTATTTACCTTATTTTAAAATAACTGTCATATATGTTTGATTTCAAATATTGTATTTTCTCTAAATTTACCCCAGAGTGTTCATTGTTAGGTAGCATGTGACTTAATTCAAATATCAGATCTTTTCTGTATGTCTCTTTTTAAATTAGCTTTCAGAGGAAAATATAATCACAGTTTTCAGTTTGGACCCCAGATCATTTTGAGCCATATTTTAATTGATTTAATTAAATAAACTTATTTAATTATTGCTGAAACAGACAGATATGTGCTGAGCTTTGCTGGCAACACTGTAACACACTTGGGATCAAATGAGTTCATTAGGGTTAGGGAGGGCAATGACCTTGGCCTGTGGAATGCTACATTTAGAGTCTATGACTATCAGGCCGGGGCACAGCAGCTCCTGTCTGTAATCCTACCGCTTTGGGAGGCTGAGATGGGTCGATCACCTGAGGTCAGGAGTTGAAGACCAGCCTGATCAACCTGGTGAAACCCCATCTCTACTAAAAATACACAAACATTAGTGGTGATGGGCGCCTGTAATCCCAGCTACTCGGGAGGCTGAGGCAGGAGAATTGCTTGAATCTGGGGAGTGGAGGTTGCAGTGAGCTGAGATTGTATTCAAGCATGAGCCAGAGCGAGACTCTATCTTAAAAAAAAAAAAAAAAAAAAAAAAGAGTCTATCAAAAGTAGCAAGAAGAGTAAGCAGCATGGTGTTGGAATCATCTAGGTGTCATGAACAAATGGGCAGCCACTCATCTATTTTATGTATGTATATGTTAAGTGACTTGCATCCTTATGCTGATGACCCTTGGTCTACTCTTCCCACGAAGTGCTTGTCTGCTTGTGTATTTCCTTGGGAACAGTCTGTACTTGGCATGTTGTCATTATAACACTGCCATCATGTCACCTATGATACACTACTAGGTGGAGCACAGGACAGAGGACCCAGAAAAGAGGAAACACAGAACCCTGCCCATCAGAGTTCACGGTTTCCACGGCATCCAAATACACAAAGATATCTGTCTGAACACAATGTTATAGGCACACACTGAGTAAATTTTAAGGAGTGGCCAGCCGAGGTGGCTCACGCCTGTAATCCCAGGACTTTGGGAGCCCAAGGTGGGTGGATTACTTGAGCCCAGGAGTTTGAGATTAGCCTGGGCAACATAGCAAGACCCCATGTCTACAAATAATAAAAAACAATTAGCAGGGCATGGTGGTGGATGCCTGTAGTCCTAGCTACTCCAGAGGCTGAGGTGGGAGGATTTTTTAAGCCAAGGAGGCAGAGGATGCAGGGAGCTGTGGTTGCACCACTGCACTCCAGCCTGGGTGACCCTGTCTCAAAACAAACCAAAACTTTTAATGATTGCTCATGGTCTTGCTGATAAAGTCTTTCACAGAAAACATGTGGAAAGCAGAGAAAACATATGTAAACTAAATGTGTTCTCATGTACATTTGTTTGCAGTGGCCAAGTTAGACTAGGAAAGGGCTGATTGCAGGCACACTGCCTATGAATTAACCCTGCTTCACAAGGAGCAGCAGTACCAAAAATTACTTAAAATGTAAAGAAGAAGAAAAAAAAAGACTAGAAAAGATCACTTGCAAGCCACAGTGAGGGGTAAGCAACAAATTAATTTTTGGTTTGAATAATTAACACTTTTCATGCAATATGAGAAAAACATTTAAATACTTTCTCTCAAATTTGGCTTAATTTATTTGGATGATTGCATTTTTATTTTCTATTTTATTTTTTGTAGTATTTATTTTTTCAATTTTTAGTTTAGATTCAGGGAATATATGCGCAGGTTTGTTGTTTTTGTTAATAGAAATATTGTTCTAGTTAACACCAGGGAAAGTGTTAACATTGCTATGCCCCTAGTACAAGGCTCAAGTTACACAGGATTTTAGAGGCTTTTTTTCTTTCTTTCTTTGTTTTTTGTTTCTGAGATGGAGTTTTGTTCTTGTTGTCTAGGCTGGATTTTAGGGGCTTGTTGATGGATGAGGAGAGAAATGACTTAGCAGGATAGGTTAGAGACTGACTACAGGGCATAATGTCTTGTCTTGCCAATTAAATTGATTGATTATTGACTGGCTGATTGATTATATCCTGGGGATGTTGAAGAAACTGGTGGGTGGCCTTTGTCCTAGAAACTATTATTGCAGCTGTGACAACTGCTTCAGTAAGTTGTCAAGTACATTAAAGAAGTAAATTCATGAAATGCGCTTTGCTTTGGATTCATCTGTCTTCTGCCATTCTCAGTAACTCACTAAGTCTCATTGACCTGGGAATGTGGAAACGTGTCTGCTCTGTCCTTACTCCCCGCCACCACTGGGATGACTGTCAGAAGTCTCCCAAGGGGCTTCTTTTGTATTAATTTCAAAGCTTTCTCTGCTCTCTTAGTGATAGCCAGTAAAACACTCTTTGAATCACTTCACTTTCCTCATGGAAAACCTTCAAATGCTTCTCTTTGGTATCTGATGAAGCCTAAACGTCTCACTTAGGGATTATCAAGAACATGAAAGATATGGTCCATCTCCCAACTTAAAATTATTTTCAGCTGGGCACGGTGGCTCATGCCTGTAATCTCAGCACTTTGGGAGGCCGAGGTGGGTGGATCACCTGAGGTCAGGAGTTTGAGAACAGTCTGGCCAATATGGCGAAACCCTGCCTCTTCTAAAAATCCCATCTCAAAAAAAAAAAAAAAAAAAAAAAAAAAAGGAAAAGAAAAAGGAAAACAAAAGAAAAGAAAAGAAAGCTGGTCAATAGAGCTGAGATTCTGCCCTACGTCAAGTCCCCTCCGGCCCCCACTATGAACCTGACTGTGCAATGGCCTTTCTGCCTCATTTTCAGGATCCAGTTCTCCAAGACAACCTACCTGGGTTCTCCACATCTCCCTAAGCATCTGTTTCCTAAATTACCTAAAAATGTACTCCCATTTCCTGGCCCGCAAGTTGGGTAAGGTGTCACTCCTATGTACACAAACACCCTGTTTTAATCATACCACGTATTTGTAATGCACATTTTTGTTATATAAGACATACAGAGAAAAATGCACGTATCATAAGTGTATAGCTCGATGAAATCAAGATCAAGCTCAAGATCAGATCAAGAAATTAACAGCACCTGGTAGGATGTCTCCCTTATGCACTCTCTCAACTCTGAGCTCTGCCTTCCTCCCCAAAGGTAATCACATCTTAACTTCCAAATCAGTTCATGCTGTTTGCCTGCTTTTACATTTTATATAAATCAAATTATACAGTCTGGGTTGTGTTTGTGAGATTTATTCCTTGTTGTATACAGCAATTATTCACTCATTTTCATTGTGTAGTATTTCAGTATATGAAACCACTCTAATTTCTTTATTCATTTTCCTATAGGTAGGCATTTTGAATGGTTCCCATTTTGGGGCTGTCATAAATAGTATTACTTTGAACACTATTGCAAATTTTTTATTGCATATATGTGCACTCTTTGGGATCTATACCGTGGAAGAGAACTATTGGGCAACAAGTTATACATATCTTCATCTTTAGCAGATACTGCCAAGCAGTTTTCCAAAATGGTGCACTAAGTTATACTCCCACTGCAAAGTATGTTTTTGTAGCTGCTTCTCATCTTCATCAATCACTGATAGTGTCTGTAATTACAAATTTTCCCTCTCTCTCCCTCTCCTTCTCCATCCCCCTATTTTTGCCTAGCATGACATCTAGAAGGTATCTTTGTAAAAGTCTGGTGAATTAATAAATGGATCACTAACAAGCTCACAGCTGTTTGCTTCTATACTCTTTTGTCACCTCTGAGGCAGGATAAAGTAATGGCTACAAGCATAGGCTTTGGGGCCAGATTACTGACCAGCTAATGACCGTTCTGTACTAGTTTCTTTACTTTTGACATCACAGCGTTGTTATGAAGAGTAAACACCTTGAGTACAGAATACTTAGAACAGCCAGGCATGGTGGCTTATGCCTGTTATCCCGGCACTTAGGGAGTTCGAGATCAGCCTGGGCAACATGGTGAAAACACGTCTTTGCAAAGAATTTAAAAAAATAAATAAATTAGTCAGATATGGTGGCATGTGCCTGTAGTCCCAGCTGCCTGGGAGGCTGAGGTGGGAGGATCACCTGAGTCCAGGAGGTTGAGGCTGCAGTGAGCCATGATTGTACCACTGTTCTCCAGCCCAGACAACAGAGATCATGTCTCAAAAACAAACAAGCAAAAAAAAAAAAAAAAAAAAAAAAAAACTTAGAACAATGTCTAACACATAATAAGAGCTCAGTAGAATTAGCTATTACAATTATAATCTGGTTCTCAGGGCCTGTATCCTATTAGAGTTCCTAGAATTGGTTAGGAAGAATCTTAGAGCTTCCCCTCTGTGAAGCCTGCTCTAGGCACCCAACCCCACAGAGAGCCTCAGGAATTCTGAAGTTCCCTTTACCCCTCGTTCACTGCCTGTCACATATTAAGGGTAGGTGCCCTGTCTCCCCAGGTGGATGGCAAATTCTGTAAGGGAGTGACTTACTTATTCTTTTTGGTAGCGGTGGTTTTACAGTCACATTTTAGCTTATGAGAATCTTAGCTAATTTGATTCCCCCAAACCCATATTGAGAGTCTACACTGGAGAGCTTTGGAGAAGACAAGTATCCCTTTTCCAATCAATTGTCTTGCTCAAAGGCAGGCTGGCTGGGGCTCAGGGAATGTGCTGGCAGGGATATGCCCCACCCCCTTAGGTAAAAGATACCTCTGTACACACATTATTTGACAGCACAGTGCTTAGTAAATATTTGTCATTTGTTTATTGATCTCTTGTTCTTTCTTGACTTCCCTGTTCTTGCCTTGTTCTCTTCCCACCCACTTGTGCTTGATCTTATCTCCCATCTGGGTGACAATGTTTGGGTCTCCTGTGGCACCTTTCGATTCTGGAGAAACACAATTCAGATCTTCTACGTGAAATGATGGACTATAATCCAATAAACCAGACTTCTACCTTCAAAAAATAAAAAATAAAAAAAGCTTTGTAACTCGTGACTGGCCCATCTGAGTTATCTGTAATTAGATTGCAGATTCCTAAGCCCAGTTGAACTGTGTTCAGATGAAAATGAGATTTAAGGCCGGGCGCGGTGGCTCAAGCCTGTAATCCTAGCACTTTGGGAGGCCGAGACGGGCGGATCACGAGGTCAGGAGATCGAGACCATCCTGACTAACGCGGTGAAACCCCGTCTCTACCAAAAAAATCACAAAAAATAGCCAGGCGAGGTGGCGGGCGCCTGTAGTCCCAGCTACTCCGGAGGCTGAGGCAGGAGAATGCCGTAAACCGGGGAGGCGGAGCTTGCAGTGAGCTGAGATCCGGCCACTGCACTCCAGCCTGGGCGACAGAGCGAGACTCCGTCTCAAAAAAAAAAAAAAAATGAGATTTAAGCACTTTTTGTTCAAGGAGGAATTCATAACTTATTGAGAATAAGAATAAGAATGAGGGGGAATATGCAATGAGTCTAATATGCCGGCATCAATCTTTACTAGGAAAATACATGCTTTGAACTCTTATTTGTCAACTGGGCCGGGTAGAGAATTGAACACATAGCTAGTGCCTGTAGAGCAGTAAGTCAACTGCAGAGCATGACCTGTGGTGAAAAGCTATTGGCTCGCTTTCATCTTCTTCCTTCATCAGAGTATGAGGGAGAACTCAGTTATCTCCAAACACCTGTTTGGCCCTTGGAAACCTTGTGGGGTAGGAGAGGGGGACTAAGGTAAAGTGAGGTGAGACTCAGGAGCAAGGATAAGAGGAAAAAAGCTCACAGCTTTCCCTTGGGGAAATCCCTGCGCAAACTGGAAGGTCAGGGTAGCAGGGGCGCAGCAGGCCTGGAGGGGGTTTGTGCAATTAAGGCAGCAGCAACATCAACTGTTTGGGGATTCCCTGATTATTTGTTAGGTATTTGTGTGGAAGGCCTACAAGAGTGAAAAAGTGCAAACACTTTGGACTCAAGATCTCCTAGGATGGTGCCACCTTGCTTTCTCCCGCAGAGCATATCACAGTGGCGTGAGCTCTAGAAGTGGGCTCTGCCACACAGCCCCAGAGCCAGAGTCTGCTGGGCCCTTAGGGTGCTAGGCAGACACTGGCTCAAAAGGCTTCAGTCCAAGCCAGGGGTGAGCTCCTCCAGGGTCCCTTTACTGAGCCCACTGTGGACTTGGGTCAACTCCAGGTACTCTCAGAAACCAGATATCCAGCCAGGTCAGCTTTTTGGGAACATATCCACTTATTTAAAACATTCTCCCCAGCACTTTGGGAAGGCGAGGCAGACAGATCACTTGAGGCCAGGGGTTTGAGACCAACCTGGCCCACATGGTAAAACCCCAGCTCTACTAAAACACAAAAATTAGCCAGGCATGGTGGTGCATGACTGTAGTCCCAGACACTCAGGAGCCTGAAGTGGGAGAATCACTTGAAACCGGGAGGCGGAAGCTGCAGTGAACCAAGATCATACCACTGCACTCCAGCCTGGGCGACAGGAAGACCATGTCTTAAAAAAGAAAAAAAAAAAAAATTCTCACCCTCTTGAGTGGCATTCTCCCAAACTCCAGAGACTACTTCTCAATTTCCATCTCAACAAACTGCTTTAAGTCTGCCTTCATCAGGCTCTGGAAGGGCAAAGAGTTGTCTGTTTTGTCCACTACGATATCCTGAGCACTCAGAACAGAGCCCAGCTCAGAGCAGGCTTTCAAATATTTCTGGAAAGAATTACCTGTTACTGAAGACAAGCCAAATGTCAGGACAAATAGTCCAACTTCACAGGACAGGCAATAAATACAGGAAGCATTACTTCATAGCCATCCTTGCAAGATGAGTAAATTGCAAAGGATTTCTTTGGATGGATTTATAAATGACAGACACCATAAAATGCTGCTAAAAAGGCCTGGAATCTAGATTGGCTTTAAGACCATCCTACACTCCCCTGGAGTCAGAAACCACTGCTGTTGGGAGCAAACCACTAAGCTGGAAATTACAGCAGGATTTTCATGGTTTTCAATTTTAAACTAACCCATCATTGCCCCCTTAACCAAAATACACAAAATAATACATGACACAATATATGTAAATATTTTTCAAGGTTTTATTGCAAACCAAAATCAGTTTATCACACACAAAAAAAGTTGTGTGATGGGAGGAGGGAAGGATTGTACATATTATAGCCATGTTAATTACAGTACATTAAAATGGTGGTTTACATTACAAATAAGCCTGTAAGTTTAAATATACTAGTGTTATAACCCAATGTACAGACTTTCTTTATACAATACATACAATTATCAGGAATGCAAAAAAAAAAAAAAAAACCATAAATAATGCCCATTTTACAGGTGACATTTTAAACAATGAAAAACACCAACGGCTCTGACTGACAACTGGGGCATTGGTCCATAAAAACCCTTTCTAAAAATAGAAATATTTGTAGCAGCAATGCTTTCTTTAAGCATCTGAATGAGTCATTGCAAGACCATTTCAATAAATTTTAATTATTAACCATATCTTACAAAAAAGTCTACACATAAATTTATCTTCCAAATATGGAAGAAACAAACAATGTCCCACGTTGTAGTGTCCTGCAAGTGTCACATTGATGCTTATAACAAAATCCATCTGTGATCAGGCATACCACACTCACACAACTGTTCACACAGCATAGCCACAAGGGAAAATAAAGAACTGAAACACTCTGCGATAGGAAAAGCTTTGGAGCTAACACAATCTCTTCAAAAAAGGCACATTTCATAATATTCATCATCACAGCCTAGAGAGACCTGCAGGAGACCTCTCTTAGAACAGCGTCCGCCTTCTAACGAAACTCCTGCCTCTGTCTAAGGCGGCACTCTAATGCTCGTTTCAGAGATAGCACCACGTTGGAAGGAAGAATAAAAATGAAAACCTCATGAGCTCACTGAGGAGGATGTGCTCTTCAAAAAGCTTCCAGCGAACAGTGTGCAATAAGATTGCTAAGCTTCCAGAGATGTGCAAATTCTCTTGTAACATGTCCTGTCAGCTGGCGGCTCCACCAAAAGGCTAACTAAAACATTCAGAAACACACATAAAACCCTTTAAAACCAAGCCCTAACAGCGTTCAGAGGAAAGAGTCCGTGGGAGGCGCGTAGGAAAAGCCTAGGAAAGCCTCAGCAGCTTCCTTGACGCTGGCTGTGACGAGGATGCTGTCGGGGGACTTGCCGATGGAATTGGGGACAGGCTCTTCGGTAAACTCAGGGTCAAAGTGCCGCAGGTCATTGGGCCCACTCTGTGACAGGAAGGGAAAAACACGCTTGTCAAGAACTCACACTGGACACAGGACAGGGAAATCCTGACCAGGCTTTACATACCAAGTTTAAGTCTTACATCAACTTCCATAATCACCCATTTCAAGCACAAAATCTCAAAAGGCTACACACAGTTTAAACATAAGAATAACGTTCACTTTTTGCCTTTTGATGCTTTTATTGATAAATGTGCTTAAAAATTACGGGAGCCTTGTTGGGACACAAACATGTACTTTTTATGTAGGAAAAATAACGGGTTTATGGAGAAAACATCTGCCAATGTATTCCTTCCAACCCTCCCCCACACAATCCTGAATTAAAAGGAATGCCCTTTGGGCTTCACTGTACTTAGAAGAGACAGATACTCACCACATTTGGGTTAAAAGGGGGAGTAATCTTCTTATTAATGAGATCATCCCAGTTAATTAGCGAGAAGAAGACATGACTCTTAATCTCCATCTGTTGATAAGAAACCCAAGATTAACTTAGGTGCATTCAATAAGGGCAGGGAGGTCTAGTGCACGTCCCCGCTGGCCCCGGAGAACAGGAACACGTCACTCACAAAGTCATCCTTGGCTCCCAGCCGCTTCGTCCTGTCCTTCTGCAGGAGGCCCTCCAGGAGGTGTCTTGCGGAATTTGTAATATTTGGTTTCAACTGGAGGGGCTTGTTCAGAATGTTGTCGTACATTTCAGCTGTGTTTCGGCTATAAAAAGGAGGCTGAAAGAAGAGGAAAATTACTTTAGGCTTAATTGGAAGTTTTGTATGGCATATATTACCGGCAGAGAAAAAGATGTAAACTGCAATAAATACTAGGCTCCATTTGAGAAACTCTCCCCACCTCGATGCTTTCTTTTCCTTTGCTATTTAAGTGTCTACTTTGCAATGTTAATAAGCGGTAGTTTTTCACCACCACACAGGTTAAGTGTGGTCCTATCTAGTAAAATGTGAAATGCACAAAATAACTAGGTAAGCGATTATTCTTATGACATATAAAATGACCAATATGCCTCTTAGCTGCATTTGATAAGCCTACTGATAAGGGCAAGACACAATGGCCAAGCATGGGCTGTGTGAAGACAATATTGCAGGGAGCAGGTAGTGTTCCATGGTTCCCAAAGTGCCACTCACCAGGCCATACAGCATCTCATACAAGACGGCTCCCAGGCACCACCAGTCCACGGTCCTGTCATAAGGCTGCTTATGAAGCACCTCAGGTGCGAGATACTGAAAGACAGACCAGGGAAATAAGAGTTCAGAACGTGTGAAAGCAGGCAATCCCACAACCACACATTTAGTTTGAAAAAGCTAAGAGACCCAGAGCCAGCTTGGAAGACATATATCTTTAGATTCCTTCCTGATAAAACTGCTGGACTTCTTGAGGGTGACTGGCTACCTATGTGTACTAACATTTAGGAAACTGCTGGGCACTCGGTATCTCTGACTTGGGGATTTAGAAAATTTTTATGATGCAGATCTTACAAACAGCGACTTTTCAGTAAACAACAGAAGGCCTTGGGATTTCTCTTGCTACATCAAACAGCAAATGTATTTTATTTGCAATGAATTGTACTAAGAAATTTCTGAAAGGAGTTTACTCTTCTTGGTACTTCAAGGCATGATTGTACATCTCTCTCCTGGAAGGCGGGGGTAAACCAGGCACCAAACCAAGACGGCGCCTACCTCCGGCGTGCCACAGAAGGTGGATGTCGTGCTGTTGTGTTCAATGTTCTCCTTGCAGAGTCCGAAGTCGGTAAGGACAATGTGTCCCTGTGAATCTAGCAAAATATTCTCTGGTTTTAAGTCTCTGTAAAAAAGCGAATAGAAAAGTAGTTGCACAAGTTAATTTCACTTCCTAAGATATCCTCTTAAACATAATTGCTAAAGGTATTAGAGGCATTTTAGGTTCACTGTAGTTGTATAGTGAAGAAAAAAGGGAGCCTTGTTCTCATCTATTCTGGATTAGGCACAATCCTACTTGGCTGATTCCCCCCTGGCACGAAGTCAAGCCAGCTCACGTGCTAGGGGATCTGGTTTTAGGCAACCAAGTTGCACATAAACACAAATTATTTTAAGGCCCTATGAAAGAGCCAGTGCTATGTCTCCTTTATACCCAAACAGGTAGCCTTAAGAGCTCTCAGGCTTACCTATAAACGATGTTCAGTGAGTGCAGGTAGCCCAAGGCACTGGCTATTTCAGCAGCATAGAAACGAGCCCGTGGTTCCAGGAAGCAGCGTTCCCTCTGGAGATGGTAGAACAACTGTGAGAGACAGAACAGACAGAACAAAGTCAGGCTGGGTTGCAAATGAACTTAATTAGTTTTGACATATACAGCAAAAGAACAACTGCAGGAAGCAGCCCCAAATAATCTATTAACTATAAACCTGATAGGTTGAAGGAAATGCTAATTCTGGTAACATTCTCCCCACCAAGTATCTTTGAAAACTTTCTTCTCAAACTAAAACAAAGCAGGCTATGCAGAGACACTAAGAGTTGACGTCTTCTATTCCCCCTGCTCACCTCTCCACCATTAATGTAGTCTAGGACAAAGTACAATTTGTCAGCAGTCTGGAAAGAGAAGTGAAGGCCCACCAGGAAAGGGTGTTTCACATTCTTCAGCAGAACATTCCGCTCCGACATAATATGCTTCTCCTAGGAAAATGACCATTCAGATTTAGTGGCATATTTCAACTTGGCACCAAAATTCCAAGATCAAGATTATTCAAGGAGTGTCTACCTCCAATGCCAACCTCATCAAGCACATCTCATACCTCTTTCTTTTTCAGGATTGCTTTCTTCTGTAAAACTTTGACTGCATAGAACACTTCTTCTGCCTTGTGTCTTGCTAGAAGAACCTGAAATTTCAATTTAAAAAAAAATCATTTTTCTATCCTCATCCAGGGAGAATGTAAAATGAGGACATGAAGAAAGTGTACCAAAAGATCTTCAGATTTGAAATTACCTTTCCAAAACTGCCCTTCCCAATCACTTTCAAGAAGTGAAAGTCAGATGGTTTAGCATGAGGATTGGACGATGGGCCAAGGTTGATTTGCTGAGAAGGACTTGGCTAGGAAAAAAAGAAAAGGATTTCTTTTAATATCATTGCTTCAAAGGAAGACATCTATAATATAAACGATGTAGAAGAGATGTTACATCTACAAATGACTGAGGCAAATGACCATACATCTATCTATAAACATTCAAAACTACATTTCATCACAAGTCATTTCAAATGAGTATGGAAACTGCACACAATCATGTTGTTTCGGACAGATAAAACTTTTTAATGAAATATGCCTTTTAAAATAATCCACTTTGGAGGTAAAATACGCCCATGAAAAAATAAAATAATACTGACTGAATACTTAAATATTTGTTATCACTTGTTATGCCATAAAGTAATGAAGCATTCCTGCTTTGATACTAAATTCTAGAAATGCTATTTTAAACCATTAATGCAGGAATACTAACTGACTCCCTTACAGTTCTGCACAGAGGCACTGCACATAGAAAATACTTACTGGAGGAGAAGGGTTGGCATTCATAAGCTCAGGCTCCTGAGGTTGGGAGATTTTCAAGATGGACTGAACTTCAGGGCTGCAGGGAATAAAGGGCACGATTTAGAATCCAGCTCGCCACGAGGGGGCACACCAACATCAAAAGTCAGTTTCTGGCTCTACCGTCTTCTACCCGGATAATTCTGTGTTTAAACTGAAAATATCCCAATATATTACTCAGTTAAAGAAAATAATAAACTCCGTTAAATACAGAAATAAGGATTGTTGTTCATGGAGAAAGGGCGTGAATTCGGCCGACACGAACCATTATCTTACATCTCCAGTTCAAGCCAAAACAGCAAATTAACTTTAATGCTTAAAATGTGTCTAATATATTAAAATTTAAGGAGAAAAGAGATTCCCACCCCAGAAGAAGTCTTCGCCTTCCCGATAAACGCCGTGATGAGAATGTTTACTGCTGGCAAATTCAAACCAGACTAGTTATTCTTATTTCCTCAAATCCCGTCAAACTTACTGTTTGCATGCATAGGAGTTATTGGCAATCTTCTGAATAAAGTCGTTCAGGCCCATCCTCCTTTGCTTCATGAAAGCTGTGGATTAAGGAGGAGAAATAAAGAAACGTTTAGACTGCTTCATAACGTCCGGAGCCACATACACTAATCTGATGTCGGACTTTCAAAAAATTTCCACTTTGAGTCTCCTGGAGCATAAGTCCCGCCAGATTCCTGCACTCACCGATGAGAATTGCCACCATGCCCCTCATCCTGGAGTAAGTGAGGGTGCCCTTAGCTGCCTCGGTTTTCACCGTCATCACCACCGCGGGGAGACAGGAAGACGTTAGCGCTCGGAAACCGGCTCGGTGTATGCTGCGCCGGGCCGCGCGCTCTGCCTTATAGGCGAGGCACCGCCGCGGGGGCGGGGCCTGCGCGACAATGAGAAGTGGCCCCGCCCTTCGCCTCGCCCCTCCCTCCGCCCAGACCGCCTCGCGGTTTGCTGGCAGCAGTGCTGCCTGCGGCGGGCGGTTCTGTCCCCATTGAGAGGGCGAGCCCCGGGCAGGGGCGCGAGGACCGTCCGGGGAGGGCCTGGCGCGGGGCCGTTATCAGCCTCCATCGGCCCCCGAGGCAGGAGAGAGGGAACGCGCCAGCGGAGGGCGCGGGGAGGGCCGGAGAGCCCGGGGTAGTTTTCCACCTCTTCTTTATTCCGCCGCCCGAGAAAGCCGGGGTCACAGCGCCGAGGCGCTTCCCGGCGTGTGCGCGGCGGCCACGGTGGCTTCGCTTACTCCTTCCCTGCAGATTCCCTTTCCCCGGCCTGGCGCCGTCCTGCGGCCGGACCCCCACCTCCCTTTCCAGCCCAAGCCGGCGGTGCGCGCCACCCTCTGGGGTTTATCTCTGGGGCGCAGGGCGAAGCGCGCGACCTTGCCTGCCGGGTCCTCCCGTTCCCGCCGCCGGGACCCCGGCTCCCAGAACTCCGACGAAAGCCTGCCCCTGCCGATGAGCCCGCGAGCCGGGCAGGAGCCGAGCCGCTCTGGGGAAGTGAGCCAAGTCCCCAGCGGGGCCGGCGACCGCGCTTACCCAGTCCGCTCAGCAGGAAGGACTCGCTCCTTTTCTGCGCCTCGGCCCTCTTTTTGTGGCGGGGCCGCAGCAGGGACTCGAGCCGGGCCCTGGCCAGCGCGCCCTGCATCTCCCCCATGGGCAGCGGGCAGCGGGCGGCGGGGCGCACGGCAGGCGAGAGCGACCGGCGAGCACTGACGTTTCCTTGAAGGAGCCGCCGTGACTCAGGCCGGGCAAGATTTCCTGCCCCGAGTCCCAAAACAAACAAATGGCCCTTGTGCACGGTCGGGTCGCTTCCGAAAACGCCTTTTTTGTGCTTTTGGCCAAAACCAAGCAAGGCTGAAAAATCCCAGAACTTGGAAGAGGAGGAAGGAAGGAAAGAAAGAGGGAAGGGGGGGAGGGAGAGGTCAGGAATGTGGAGGGGAGGGGGCGGAAATAAAAGTCGTCTCTGCTCTAAAGGAAAAAGTACAATCTGCATTTCACTTTTTTTTCTAAAGTAATCTCTGAGAACATTTTGTCCGTTCCGCATGTAATTTTTTTCCTTGCATTTTTAATCTCTGCCATGCCAAGAACACGTGAGGAGGTAACAAGCGAAGGGAGGGGGTAGCTTTGCCGGGAGACCGACCTGGCGTGACCCGGGCATCCTCGATTCCTCTATGGGGCCTGCTTCTCTCCCGCTCTCCCACCTGAAAACCCTGCAGGTCACGATACATGATCTTAAAATCATCCCTACTCCTCCCTGGATTTAACTCAAGGCTGCCCCAGGGCTTGTCTTCGAGGTGGCAACCTCGCTCTTTCTCTCGAGTCCCACAGAAACTGTGACTTTATCCTGAAAGATTAGCCGGGTGACCCCGCTGCAGAAGGCAGGGCAGGGAAGGGAGGGAAGCTGGAGGCGGCGGCCCGGGTTCTGCAGAGCAGCGATGCCGGTGCCTTCCAGTAACCCCGCGACTGGGGGATGTCTAGGACCGCAGGCTGACCGCCGGCGCGGGGACGTGAGCCAGTGCTGGCTGGGAAGCCGCGAGCGCAGCGATTGGGCCCAGAGCAGGCAGTTACAAGTTACCACTATTCGCAGGGCCAGGTACCTGGCGCTCGCTGTTGCTGTCTGCGGTGGCTGCCCTGCCATGACCTCTTGCTGCCAAGTGCTCTGCCATTTTAAAGTTGCCTACTGGATCTGGCACAGTCCCGAAATACCAGCTGTCAAACCAGGAATAGCATGTGAAACGCCTTTTCCTTGGTCTTGGGCAGGGGTTTGTTTTGCAGGCAAAACCACCCCCACTTGCCCTAAAGTGATCTCTAGTCTCAACTGCTTCTTGGTTTGCTTTGTTGCCACAGTCCCAAACCGAGAGAAGAGAAACACACATTCTCTTTCCTGGAGTCTGGCTGGGAACGTTTTCTTAGTGCCCACACTTAAAAAAAAGCACTCACTGGGGACGGGTGCAGTGGCTCACACCTGTAATCCCAGCACTTTGGGAGGCCGAGGCAGGTGGATGACGAGGCCAAGAGATCGAGACCATCCTGGCTAACATGGAGAAACCCCGTGTCTACTAAAAATAGAAAAATTAGCCAGGCGTGGTGGTGTGCGCCTATAGTCCCAGCTACTCGGGATGCTGAGGCAGGAGAATCGCTTGAACCCGGGAGGCGGAGGTTGCCGTGAGCCGAGATCGTGCCACTGCACTCCAGCCTGGCAACAGAGCGAGACTCGTCTCAAAAAATAAAAATAAAATAAAATTTAAAAAAGCACTTACTAGTACTTGAAATTGACATGCCAACCTAAAGCAATGTTTAGGCAATTTCAAATCACAGTAACTGGCCTATGTCTGCTTCCTTTTGCACAGAATCGTCATAGAATATGACTTTGTTATTGCCAATGCCACCCATACGTCATGTCCCACCATTCAACTAGCCTAGCTCAGCCTAGCCCTGCTCCCACCTGGTTCCTTCTCCTGTCGAGAGAGCAAATTGTGCTCAGGCTGTCCAGAAACATCAACCTGCACACAGACTTTTGCATGTTTGTTTTCAAACATTAAATTAAGAAATCTACAACCAGAGACCCTCTCCTACACCCCACCTTATGTGCCTTCCCCATGTCAAGTAACCCCAAATCCTCTGAGGCATCTGCAAAATATAGTACTGTAAGTACGAACCTTTCAAAGGGGATTTTATAGCTGCTTCTTTCATTCTTCGGGTTGCCCAAGGATATGCAGGTTGGGGATTACTTCTGGAGGCTGGAGGTAGAGCTCAGTTATGGCTGAAGTAGGCTTCCCTGCTACATGCCTCTGATAAGCTGGAAGCTCTGAGATGACATGAGAGCACGAGCCAGAGGCGGCTATCCCTGTTCTGTTATGAACCCCACTTTATATCAAGGCAATTTAAATACAGGAAGGGAGCAAGCTGCAAAGTTCAACCCTGGGCCATTTATTCTCCCCATTGCAACATCACTCAGAAAATTACAGTCATCAGCGTCCTGGCTTTATTACACCCCCAGCAAGACACACAAGAAATGTAACTTAACTGATTATCCTCACAAATCAGTCCAGAAAAAATTCAAAACACATGCACAGGGTTCATTTTCTCAAAGAGGCTCTGTGGCATGCATTCCGGGAGGAACATGGAATTCAAGTCAGAAGGCTCTACGCGGAATAGAGAATAGATGCAACCGTATGATTTGTGGTTGGAAAAGAAAGGGAACGTCTGATGTGCTTCTTCCTCCCCTACTCTAATGTTCAGCACTTGGAGACGGATGGTCGGCTAAACTTATCATTTAACCGAGAGAATCAAGTTGTTGAGACTGGCTTTTCTTCCAACCGGATACCTGATGGGTGGAGCAGGCGCCCCCTGTTCGGTCCCAGCAACCTACTAAGACTTCCGAACAGGAAGGTGACACACGGCAGAGGGGTGCTTGGGGAGAGGGGGAGACGGGGGAGCTGTTTGTGACGCGCGCCTGTTAACACTGCACAGGCTTTAGGTTGCCCTGTAGCTGCTATTCAAACGCTTGATCTGTCCTTCCTTCCTGTCGCCAGCCTCTTTCTTTGGTCCAGATAGTCCTCCTACTGGGAGGAATCCGGCCCCTTTCCTCTTACTCCCTGGTGGCGAAGTGGTCAGAGTAGCCTCGCGAACTGTTTGTAAATGCAACCTAGAGGGCGATCGAGTTCTCTGTCAGAACTTGCTCTGTATACGCGACTTCCCCCACTTGTCTCCTGAGATTCTACTGGTCCAGAGAACTTCTCTACAACGCCTCGTGCAGTCATAGAAAATATAGACGGCTTGATATGAGATAGGCTAATTACTTCCCCCACTCCTCCGAACGAATGGTCTCACATTTATGTCTCGGTGCTGGGAAAACTGCAGTCAAAAACCCTCAAGTGGGAATGATTGACCACGATAAAAAGCTTGCACTGAAACTAAATGTTTCCCAGTGCATGTGCATTTTAATGCTTCAGAAAAAATTTTTTTCACTCTTCGATTGTATTCCCCTATAGTCTGATGGACTCTCAATGCTAAAACCTGAGAGCTTCACAAAGATACAACTTTTTCCATTTAATTTTAAAAGGCTTATAAATTACTGATATTTCTCAACATATTAGAGAAAATATTTTGAAAAATATTTTTATAAGGACTTAACCATATTCACTCTTAAGACACTTCTTAAATGTATCAGCTGTAATGTTCATGATTCCCCGTGCATGTTATCTTCCACTGATAACAAGGCAATATAATTGTTTCATATTGTTCAAAGTACCATCAATTTTAGAACAATCCTATGCAGAGTTGAAGTTCCCATACTTTTTGATTCATTGTTTGATGCGCATAAAAACCTTTCCCTGGAACACCCTCAAAACAGCACATAGAAATACCAGAAAACATAATTATTATAATTATAGAAAACATAATTATTACTCTAGAGAGAAACTGAATGGATCAGTTTTTGTTGAAGGTTGTCAGCAAAGCCATGTCTTTTTTTTTTTTTTTTTACAATATTCATCCAACAGAAAATGATGATGAGAAATGAGTTTATTCATTATAGCTATGATAGACAAGTCACTAGCAATGGTGGTTATTTAAATGTCTATTTATAGACACAGGTTGTATAGTAATTATTACCTTCCATATTCATAATTGTCAAAATTGACATGCATAAAGATAAGAATGTGATACAGCAGATAACTAAGATAACACTATCTATAATCATAGGGTTAAAAGTTATTAAAACCCACAAAACTAATTATTTCATTTATGCAGGGCTTATATTTTTTCCAAGACAGAGGGGATAATATTCTACACCCATTCCTTCTAAAAAGTAAGCCCATAGGAAAATTGATGGGAGGGTAGGAACATGATTTGGTAGTAAATTTTTTATGTCATTCTGGGGATAAATTAAAGAGAAGAAGCCAGTGGGAATCCTTGACATGGGAGGAATGAAAAGCTTTTTTTTTTTTTTTTTGAGATAGAGTTTCACTCTGTTGTCCAGGCTAGAGTACAGTGGTACAGTCACAGCTCACTGCGGCCTCAACCTCCTGGGCTCAAGTGATCCTCCCACCACGGATTCCTGAGTAGCTGGGACTACAGGCACATGCCACCATGCCTGGTTAATGTTTTTGTCTTTTGTAGACACATGGTCTCACTGTGTTGCCCAGGCTGGTCTCAAACTCCTGGGCTCAAACGATCCTCCTGCCTCAGCTTCCCAAAGTGCTAGGATTTTAAGTGTGAGCCACTGCGCCTCACCTGAGGAATGAGAATCTAGATAGCAAGAGACCAACAGATCTTTCTCAGACTGAAAACGTACCCATCTCCATCTTGGCAATATTGTCAATGTCTGATTTATTATAATCCAATCAATGATTAAAAACAAAAACAAAAAAAAACAAACCACCAGCTAGAATGCAATATGGTAAGGAATCGTATGTATGTGACAACTTTATTTTTGGTTCTCAGGATTGACCTGGAAAATGGTGTCCAGGGAACTTTCCATATGATTATGGAAAATGATACATTGGTCTGGACAGAAGATTAAATTGGAAAAATTTGTAAGTCAACATTTAATACTATTGGTAAACTCAAGAGGGCTGTGGTGGCCAGGTGCAGGGGCTCACGCCTCTAATCCCAGCACTTTGGGAGGTTGAAGCAGGAGGACCACTTGAGCCCAAGAGTTTGAAACCAGCCTGGGCAACATAGTAATACCCTGTCTCTACAAAAAATACAAAAATTATCCGTGCATGGTGGCACACCTGTAGCCCCAGCTATTTGGGAGGCTGAGGTGGGACAATTACTTGAGCCCAGGATGTTGGAGGTTTCAGTGAGCCAAGATCTTGCCACTGCACTCTAGCCGGGACAACAAAGTGAGATCCTATCTCAAAAAAAAAAAAAAAAAAAAAAGACTGTGGCCTTACTGAAAGCCGTATATTATTGACATACCTTTACTGTTAGGCATTTGCATTTTAAAAGGCCACTTTTCAACTCAAAAAAATTAATTTGCAATGATAAAATGTCAAGCATTCAAACAAGAAACAGGTCTGAGAGCTTTGGGGTGAGAGGCCTCTCGCCGTATCTGGCCTGGTCTGCCTCCTCTCCATTCTCTCTAAGGTAAACCTACATGGGCATCTACTTCCCCCATAAGTCCAGCAGCCAGAATCCTTCCTAAGACACACATATTAAAGGTGTAACTGACACGAAGACAATATAAAGGGCTCTCTTTCACCCCCACTTTATTTACAAAGGGCCAATAGTAAATAAGGAGTCTGGGTTTCTGGTGGACATCTTTTGTCAAACTAAAGGGAAACCTGAAAGCTTTAATTTGCTCAGTATAAATCTCTCTCCAAGTCTCTCCCATTCCTCTCCTCTCCTCTCCTTTCCTTTCCCTTTCTTTCTCTTTCTTTCTTCCTTTCTTTCTTTTTTTCTGTTTGTTTGCTTGTTTTGTTTTGTTTTGTTTTGAGATGGAGGAGGCTTACTGTGTCGCCCAGGCTGGAGTGCAGTGGTGTGATCTCAGCTCACTGCAGCCTCTGCTTCCCTGGTTCAAGCAATTCTCCCCACTCAACCTCCTGAGTAGCTGGGATTACAGGCACGTGCCACTATGCCCAGTTAATTTTAGTACTTTTAGTAGAGATGGGGATTCACCATGTTGATCAGACTGGTCTCGAATTCCTGACCTCAAGTGATCCACCCGCCTTAGCCTCCCAAAGTGCTGGGATTACAGGCATAAGCTACCATGCCCGGCCCAAGTCTCTCCCATTTCTGAGCCTATAATCAATCTAGAAGGAGGCAACAGAAGCTTGGGCCACCCCTAAGGACTTAAGGACTGTTTCCTGTAAACTCTGCATGCCAGTTGTAACAACAAAAGATACATGTAATAGTAACCAACAATGGAAAAAACAGTTATGGGGATGTCAGTCTAGTTGGCAACGACTGAGGCTTGCTACCTGTGAGTTTTTTGTTTTATTTTGTTTTTTGAGATGGAGTCTCACTCCATCACCCAGGCTGGAGTGCAGTGGTGCAATCTCGGCTTAATGCAACCTCCGCCTCCCAGGTTCAAGTGATACTCATGCCTCAGCCTCTCAAGTAGCTGGGATTATAGGCACCCGCCACCACACCTGGCTAATTTTTGTATTTTTAGTAGAGACGGGGTTTTACCATGTCGGTCAGGCTGATCTCAAATGCCTGAGCTCAAGTGATGTGCCCTCCTCAGCCTCCCAAAGTGCTGGGATTACAAGTGCCAGCCACTGTGACTAGCCATACCTATGAAATTTTAGACAAGGTATTCTCTAACCCTTAATCTTGTCATCTGTATAGCAGGGAGAGTTATACTTGCCTCATATAAATTGTGAAAAATAATGGAAATAGGCCAGGTGTGGTGGCTTACACCTGTAATCCTAGCACCTTGGGAGGCCAAGGCGGGTGGATCACTTGAGGTCAAGAGTTCAAGACCAGCAGGCCAACATGGTGAAACCCCATCTCTACTAAAAATACAAAAATTAGCCAGAAATCCCTTGAACCTGGAAGGCAGAGGTTGCAGTGAGCCGGGATCATGCCACACTGCACTCCAGCCTGGGCAACACAGCGAGACTCTGTCTAAAAAAAAAAGGAAATAAAGAATTTAGTAAGTGCCTCTCTCATGTTGGAGTTTTAAGTAGAAAATATGATCTGTGTATATTTGCCAGCCCCACCCTACACACGCCACAAGTACAAACAGAACACTGTCGCACAGTGCAAAGGGTTCCAACGAATCAAAACAATAATACATCAAGCGATTATGGGCTGTGAGTAAGGCACTTGCACAGTATGGGACACTTAATCTGCTGGGCCAAGGCGAAGCCTATGTGATAGGAATTCTGTGAAAGGCCTGAACGATTATCCACTTAGTTCTTCCAACCTCCCCCTCCTCCGTTCAGTCTCCCTCACAGACAGTGCTCCTGAATGTGCTGTATCAAGAAACAAAATGCCATGATTACTGAATAAAGACTTGTTTACCAAGTGTTTGCAGCAAAGACTGAAGTTTAGCGTGAAAAAATAGAAAGCAAACCAAAACTAACTCAAGAAAGTTTGTACTTGCTCAAGGAAACAACAGAAGGCAAATACAGACCTATTGAGAGGGTGGAGGGAGTCACTGAAAGAAGATCAGAGGCCAGTCAGTGCTTATCGTGCTTTTTCTAGGTCAATAAGCTTATCCTGCAGGAATGAGAAGAGGAACAAGATCCAACTGAGCCTGGCCTCTGTTAATTTTAGTCATTCAGATCTCTGTGGCGCACCTCTTTCATGTATTGATTTATTGTATTGATATATGTTGATGAACGTATTTTGGGGTAACATGGTATTTTGAAACATGTATACAATGTGTAATGATGAAATTAGGATAATTGGGATATTCGTCATCTCAAACATCTCAAACATTTATCTTTTCTTTGTGCTGAGAACATGCCAATTCTTCCCTTTTAACTATTTTGAAATATACAATAAATTATTATTAACTCTAATTTCCCTAGTGCCATATCGAATGCTAGAACTTATTCCATCTATCTGGCTGTATTTTGTACCCAGTAATGTGAATGGGTTCTTGACAGGCACTGTGTTAAGCCCTGGATCTAACAAGGATGTCACGATGGGCGGTGTTGCTGTACTCAGGGAGGGCGTGGTCTATATTTTGTAAAACGTAACTGCACGTTCCCAAAAGCAAAGGTGAGCTTACGGACATTTCTAATTTTCCTCAGGCCCAGCTATGCCTTAATGTCATTAAAGTACAGCCTTGGGCATGTTTGATCATTTAGATTATCTAGTTTTTCAAGTGAGGAATGTGCTGGAACGTCTTCTGCAGCTCTGATATTGTACCGTTCTATGACGTCTGGGGAAAAAAAAACCCAGAAGGAACTTCTGGAGGCCCAGAACTATTCTCCTGGCGTGGTTTCCTATAATAATGCCCCACACCCAGCTGATGCTTTAGAATAACCTGTCCCTACCCCCCACCCCAGGCAGTGGATCCCTCAGTCAGGAATTTGTGTGTTTAGTTATTTAAATCTCAGGTGTTTCTCTGGACCTTGAGTTCCTTGAAGGTCAGGCAGCACAATTTGTGTCTCTCACCTGCCTAACATTCTCTAATCAGGTCGCTGCCTGCCCCTCTGACCTCTCCTCCTACCTTCCCCCTCCCTCCAGGTTTGCACCACTGTGGTGCTCTCTGTTCCCTTTGCAGGTGAAGCCAGTGTCTGCGCAAGGGACTTCGCCTTTGCTGTGCCCTTCACCTGGAATGCTTTCCTCCTCATGCTCACATAGCTGGCTCCTTCTTGTCATTCGGATCTCCCAGTAAATATCTTATAGGCTGGGAGTAGTAGCTCATGCCTGTAATCCCAGAACTTTGGGAGGCCAAGGCGGGCAGATCACGAGGTCAGGAGATCAAGACCATCCTGGCCAACATGGTGAAACCCCATCTCTACCTAAAAAACAAAAAACAAAAAACAAAAATTGGCTGGGCATGGCGGCTTGCGCCTGTAGTCCCAGCTACTTGGGAGGCTGAGGCAGGAGAATTGCTTGAATCCGGGAGGTGGAGGCTGCAGTGAGCTGAGATCGCATCACTGCACTCCAGCCTGGGCGACAGAGTGAGACTCTGTCAAAAAATAAAAATAAATAAAAATCACATTGACACAGTGGACCAAAAGTAGCTAGTAGCTGGCCATTCTTCGTCATTCACTCTATTTCAATTATCTGCATATTAGTTTCATTATGTGACTTTTTCTGGGTTTATTATTGATTTGCGCAGCTAGAAAGTAGTCTCTATAAGATAGGGATATCATGTTTGTTTGTTTAAGACAGGGTCTTGCTCTGTCCCTCAGTCTGGAGTGCAGTGGTGCAATCACGGCTCACCGCAACCTCCGCTTCCCAGGCTCAAGCAATCTCCCCACCTCAGCCTCTCTAGTAGATGGGACCACGGGTGTGTGCCACCATGCCTGGCTCATATTTGTATTATCTGCAAAGATGAGGTCTTGCTGTGTTAGCCAGGCTGGTCTCAAACTCCTGGGCACAAGTGATCCGCCCGCCTAAGCCTCCCAAAGTGCTGGGATTATAGGTGTAAGCCACTGCCCCTAGCCAGAATAATTATCTACATTATTTGCCACATCATCCCGGGTGCCCAGGAGAGGGCCTAGCCCACAGGAAGTTCTTGAGAAATAAAATGCTTTCATAATGGTTTACATTAAACCCTCTCTATGGATGACATCATATGAATTTGGCTTATAGAAAAGTATGCCATTGTAACCTGTTTTACTCTTGTCATCCAATCAACTTTCCTCAAGAACTTCAGAATCTTTCCTCCTGCCAGGGGATGACACGGTCACTTCACAGAGTGTTTTCTTCCTGTCTTGCAGTCATGAAGTTCTCCATCATTTTTGTATTGCCAGAAAGCCTGAATGAACATTTAGCCCAAACCCCTTCTACTTTATATCCCTTTATATCCTCTCAAAATAGCCTTCTCTACACAACGATAAGGACTTGATAAAAGGGACCCTATTGTGCAGCCCCTGTCCGGACAAAGTAGTTTTAAAGCCATAGCAGAATGGCCATCAGGTTGTCAGAAATGACAAAAGCCACAGCACATGTGGAAGTGGTGCAAATGCTTAGTGCCAAGTTAAGATACAAAACTACACTTTCATATCTCTATGATTACACGTGTGTGTGTGTGTGTGTGTGTGTGTGTGTGTGTGTATTATGGTTTTCCAGAGAATAAAACCAAGAGGATATATCTAGAAAGAGAGAGAGAAAGAGATGGAGAAAGAGAAGAGAGCAGATTTATTAGGGGAATTGGCTCATACAATTATGAAAGCTGAGAAATCCCATGGCAGGCTGTCTGCAAGCTGGAGACCCTGGGATGCCACTAGCGTAGCTCAGTCCAAGACTGAAGAACTGAGAATCTGTGGGCTGCTGGTGTAAGTCCTAGCGTCCAAAGGCCAAAGGCTGGAGAACCTGATGTCTGAAGGCCGGAGAAGAAGCATGTATCCCAGCTCCGGGAGAGTGAGTGACCTACCTGCGGTTCTAGCTAGGCCCCCAAGTGACTGGACACTACCCCCCTCACCTACCTGCCCCCACATTAGTGGGGGCAGGTCTTTTCTACTTAGTCCACTCAGACTCATGCATCAATCTCCTTTAGAGGTGCCCTCAAGGCCACACCCCGAAATAATGCTTTGCCAGTTTTCTACGTATTCCTTAATCCAGTCAAATTGACACTTAAAATTAACCATCACAAGTTCTCCCCTTTCAACTTAGCAGCCATACACACCTCTTTGTGTCACACTTAATCTCCAAATAAAGACAACAGCAAAGTGATAATTCCACCTAATATAATGCACCTGTTCTGTGCACAACAGAAAACATTCTAGTCCCTTCCCCAGAAGACAAGGTAAAGTCCTTGGGTGATGTTTACTCTTCTGCTGATATCCCATAACTTAAATACTATGATATAAAATTAACAATACTTAAATACTGACATAAAGTCAATAAATCTTGTAGATACTGATATAAAGTCAATAAATGTTGTGTTACATGATAAAGAAATAAGAGAAGAATTAAAACAAAGATATTAATATATGTACATAGACGCACAAACATATTCTTAACAAAACAGGGAGGAAATACTCATCACAGTTACAGTGCTTATTTCTGCGACTGGTCACCTGGTCATAGCTGGTATTTATAACTACCTTCCTTTACTACCCATTCTATATTCCCTTTACCTTCAACAAGAACCTCAGTTGATTGTGGTTGTTTATGTGGCAGGTGACTCAAACCTACATTTCTGAAGAGTCTGGGCCATTCACAGTCTTACTTGGATTGAGTTGTTGTAATTTCTCATTGACCTTAATCACAGGACATGGTAATACTAAGAGACATCCTAAGGGATCTCCTGTATTTCAGACATACACTTCTGTTTTGTTTTGTTTTGAGACGGAGTCTCACTCTGTCGCCCAGGTTGGAGTGCATTGGTGCGATCTCGGCTCACTGCAACCTCTGCCTCCTGGCTTCAAGCAATTCTCCTGCCTCAGCCTCTTGAGTAGATGGGATTACAGGCACCCACCACTATGCCTGGCTAATTTTTGTATTTTAATAGAGACAGGGTTTCAGTATGCACGTCAAGCTGGTCTCGAACTCCTAACCTCAAATGATCCGCTCATCTCGGCCTCCCAAAGTGCTGGGATTACAGGCGTGAGCCACCATGCCTGGCAGACATACACTTATTTATCTCCATTGTGGAATCGTAGTCCAATTTCTCCCTAGTATTTTGTATCAGTTACTCCAGCCAACATCATAACTCCCTTCTTAGCTTTTTGATTCAGAGGCATGAGGATCCCAAAGTGGCTGGGTGGTAGTCTTAACTTTCAGTTCAATGGAATCATTGTTGTGTCTCCGGAAGCACTCCTCTCTCTGGAACTAAGACCTCCAGGACTGCAGATCATAAAGCCATGAGAACAGAAAGCAAAAATGTTTCCAATGGGTCACTAGGGGGAATAGTGAGTGGTGCCACTCCCATTTCCACCCCTTCCACCCCTTCCATTTCTGGACCTGTGGATCCTGGCTATGGGAGAAGCAGCACCATATGCTGGATGTTGATTCAGAGCATATACAACTTTCTGAAGAACCTTGCACCAGCCATGCAAAAAATCATCACTGTAACTTCCAAAGGTCATTACACCATTCATTCTATTAACCCAGCTGCTCCAGGATGATGGGAAACATGGTTAAGACCAGTGAATTCCAGGAGCATGGGCCCATTGCTGCATCTCTTTGGTTATAAAATGTATTCCTTGATCAGAAGCAGTGCTGTGTCTGTGTGGAATACCATGACAGGGGATAGGGCATTCTGGGAGTCCATGGATGGTAGTTGTGGCAGAAGCATTGTGTTCAAGGAAGGCAAATCCATATTCAGATTAAGTGTCTATTGCAGTAAGGATAAAACACTGCTTCTTCCATGATGGAAGCTGTCCAATATAATCAACCTGCGACCAGGTGACTGGCAGATCACCCTGGGGAAAGGTGCCATATCAGAGGCTCAGTGTTCATTTCTGTTGCTGGCAGATTGGGCACTCAGCAGTGGCTGTAGCCAGGTTGGCCTTAGTGAGTGGACGTCCATGTTGCTGAGTCCATGCATAACCTCCATCCTTGCCACCATGGCTACTTTGCTTATGAGTTCACTGGATGCAAGGGTGGTTGGGGAAAGGGGCTGTCTGGTATCCACAGAATGGGTCATCTTATCCACTTGATTGTTAAAATACCCCTCTATTGAGGTCACCCTTTGCTGAGAATTCATGTGGACACAAATATCTTTACCTTTTTCTTTTTTGCTCATTCAGAGAGGTCTATTCACAGATCACTTCCCCAAATTTCTTTGTCACCAATTTTCCAATCATGTTCCAGCCAAACTATTGGCCACAGCCCATAAATTGGTATGTAATTGCATATCTGGTCATTTCTCCTTAGAAGCAAAATGAACAACCAGGTGCTCGAAGTTCTGCTCACTGTGCAGATATCTTTTCAGCACTGTCCTTCAGGGACCTGCCAGAAAGAGACCATAGTGCTGCAGCTGTCCACTTGTGTGATTTTGTGATTTTCTATATACAGATATATACACGTATGATAGCATCAGTAACTCAGCGGTGTTACCCATGGCACGAGGGTGTGACACACAGGCTTCACCTCACAGAGACAAGAAAACAGTAATTCACCAACTTCATACTAAGAAATAAACACTAAGATTTTTATTTCCTGCGGATTCCATGTCTTCATTTTCTGTTTTCTTAGCACACAGTAGATTTCAGAGCCACCATGCCCACCCAACTTTTTTTTTTTTTTTTGAGTCAGGGTCTTGCTTTGTCACCCAGGCTGAAGTGCAGTGGTGTGATCATGGCTCACTGCAGCCTCAACCTCCTGGACTCAAGTCATCCTCCCACTTCAGCCTCCTGAGTATCTAGGGCTACAGGCACATGCCACCATGCCTAGCAATTTTTTTTTTTTTTTTTTTTTGAGACAGGGATTTCCTATGTTGCCCAGGCTGGTCTCAAGCTCCTGGGCTCAAGGGATCCTCCCACCTTGGTCTCCCAAAGTGCTAGGATACTAGGTGTGAGCCTCTCACGCAACCCAGACAATTTTTTTTTTACAGACACTTTTTATAAAACTATATGTTTCTGAGTTGTGATTATAGAATCCCTTTAACAAATAAGATTATTTATCCCCTACAGGATTGGGGTCAAGCATTTCAGATACTGCATATTAACTACCTCTGTTATACAGGTGTGTGTGTATGTATGTATATATAAATATACACATATATTTTTGTGTGTCTGATAACACCAACTTTGTTCCCTAATCATCATTTCACAGAAGATACAAATGGAATCTGAAAGAATGAAAATTAGCTTTTGTATAAGACCACAAGAAAATTACAGAGAAGAAATGAAACAGATGTGAGCAAAAGATGGGAATCATATATAATGTCTAACCTTATAAACTACATAAACATGGTTACTTCAAGAAGCTACTACTATAATATTACTTATTATTTGTTTATACAATTTCGCTTAAAATTATACTGTATTCTCTACTTATTTAGAGCAAATGATTGTGCCAAATAGATAAGACTGTTTCCATCAATTAGTATCTATAATTATTCTATTTCACAACTCATAAAGTGTTGCTTAAAAATCTAATTCCTTAGAACACAAGCACAGATCATCACAATAGACCTAGTTAAAGTTCATTTTTCAAATCATGTTGTTTATACACCTTATATACTAATATAAATCCAGTTTAGCAAGGCAGTTAGTAAGCCCTGACTTTACTTTTTAAAAGCGAAAGTATTCTCTTTTCTCTCTTTACCACATTGTAAGTACTATTTTTCTGGGTTTTTGTTGTTGTTGTTGTTTTGTTTTTTTGAGATGGAGTCTCACTCTGTCACCCTGGCTGGAGTGCAATGGCACCATCTCAGCTCACCGCAACCTCCACCTCCTGGATTCAAGTGATTCTCCTGCCTCAGCCTCCTGAGTAGCTGGGATTACAGGTATGTGCCACCATGCCTGGCTAATTTTTGTATTTTTAGTAGAGACATAGTTTCACCATGTTGGCCAGGCTGGTCTCAAACTGCTGACCTCAAGTGGATCCACCCGCCTTGGCCTCCCAAAGTGCTGGGATTACAGGCGTGAGCCACTGCACCTGGCTCTAAGTACTGTTTTTATATCTACAATCTGCTCCTATATTCATAACTGATGGTCAATTGCCTTTTGACTTTTCCTTCTATAGTGGGAAAAAAAACAAGCAAAGAGCAGAAATGGGGCCCTGTCATACATTGTTTCTTTCTTTTTCTCCTTTCCTTTCTCCTTTCTCCTTTCCTTTCCATAGAGTCTGGCTGTATCACCCAGGCTGGAGTGCAGTGGCATGATCTCAGCTCACTGCAAATTCCGCCTCCCGGGTTCAAGCGATTCCTCTGCCTCAGCCTCCCAAGTAGCTGGGATTACAGGTGCGCACCACCAGGCACAGCTAATTTTTGTATTTTTAGTAGAGACAGGGTTTCACCATGTTGGCTACACTGGTCTTGAACTTCTGGCCTCAAGTAATCCACCCACCTCAACCTCCCAAAGTACTGGGATCACAGGCGTGAGCCACCACGCCCAGCCTCCTGGCATACACAGTTTGTAATCCCCTTGTCACTGTTCTTTTCCCACCTCCCATTATCTTTTCTTAGGACTTTGATTTTCTTGAGGATTATAGGTTTTTAAAAGGTTGAAAGGGACCTTGTAAAATCCCTCAGGACTGCTATTCCTTATCTATCTCTTCTTAAAAATAATATTAAAGAATTAAAATTAATATTACATACATTACAAATATTAGAAAGTACATTTACATAAGATGTGAAAGAGGCACACGATGGTAACAGACACACTACTTAGCTAGATTACTTCCAGGAATAATAGTAAGTGTCTAAAACAGATTGTCTTGTTAGAACATGATACTACTGAATCTGAGTACTTATCTTCCTCATATGTGCCAATTATGTTTTTCTCGAAGAGCAATCCTTTCTGATTTTCGCAGACTGTTTCTGATCATTTGTCTCCCAAAGAGATTGGGTAAAAGCATGTGGCTTTATTTTTGCCATTTCTAAAAATAACTCAACAACTATGCTGTGCACTGCTCACCTTAGCACTATTGTATTCATGTGTTCATGTGTATAAAGGACAGTTCATAGTCAGCACATTCAATGCTTTTTTCCCTCTTTGTTTCAAAGTTCAAAGTTATTGTCTACATGAAAATTGGGGTATTTCACCATCAGCCTCATTTTATGCTATTCATAAAATCATGAGCACACTTTACCAAGGGCAAAAAAATCTTAAGAAACAGAAACATCTCCCTTCCCCCATACAATATTCCTGACAACCATTTATTAAGGTCTTTAACCTTTCACTGGAATCACCTCTACTTCCCCAACCATCTCTACCACTGTCAACTAGCATCGATTGTTAAAGTTCTTCCTTAGGCTGTGATCAAATATCCTCAGGAAAGTTTTTTAAGGAGTAGCTCTACTGCACATTCTGAAGGCAGGTGCTACAGTGGGGCGAAGGACATACTTATCAGCGAAATGAACATGTCCTCTTTAAGTTCCACAGTTAAGTCCACATATTATAATAGCTAACATTTCTTGAACAATTATACTAAGTGGCAGACACTTGGTGTTTTTTTTTGTTTGTTTGTTTTGTTTTTTTTTTTTTAAGAAGTCTCTCTCTGTCGCCCAGGCTGGAGTGCAGTGGCGTGATCTTGGCTCACTGCAACCTCTGCCTCCTGGGTTTAAGGGATTCTCCTGCCTCAGCCTCCTGAGTAGCTGTGACTACAGGCGTGCGCCACCACACCCGGCTAATTTTTGTACTTTTTTAGTAGAGAAGGGGTTTCACCATATTGGCCAGGCTGGTCTCGAACTCCTGACCTTGTGATCTGCCTGCTTTGGCCTCCCAAAGTGCTGGGATTACAGGTGTGAGCCACCGTGCCAGGCCCCTAGTGTTTTTTTTTCAAATGCAATTTCTTATTCAATCCTCATAATGATCCTTTGAAAAATGTTTACTATCTATCTATCTATATAGATAGATAGATTTTTTTTGTTTGTTTTTTTTTTTTTTTTTTGAGACGGAGTCTCGCTCTGTCGCCCAGGCTGGAGTGCAGTGGCCGGATCTCAGCTCACTGCAAGCTCCGCCTCCTGGGTTCACATCATTCTTCTGCCTCAGCCTCCCCAGTAGCTGGGACTACAGGCGCCCGTCACCACGCCTGGCTAACTTTTTCTACTTTTAGTAGAGACGGGGTTTCACCGTGTTAGCCAGGATGGTCTCGATCTCCTGACCTCGTGATCCACCTGCCTCGGCCTGCCAAAGTGATGGGATTACAGGTGTAAGCCACTGCGCCCAGCCTATCTTTTTATATATTTTTAAGATCTGTGGCTTAAACAAATAAACATTACTTGGAGATGTGACACAGCTAGACAATAAAACCAGAATGCAATTCTACGTGTTTCTGATATCAAAAACCTTGTGTGTGTGTGTTTTTTTTTTTTTTTTTTTTTTTTTTTACATAGTCTCTGTTGCCCAGGCTGGAGTGCAGTGGTGAAATCTTGGCCCACTGCAACCTCCACCTCTCAGGTTCAAGCAATTCTCCTGCCTCAGCCTCTCGAGTAGCTGGGATTATAGGCACACACCACCACCACGCCTGGCTAATTTTTGTATTTTTAGTGAAGACAGGGTTTCACCATGTTGGTCAGGCTGGTCTCAAACTCCTGACCTCAGGTGATCCACCTGCCTATACATCCCAAAGTTCTGGGATTACAGGTGTGACCATGCCCAGCCAAAAATCCTGTTTTTAATCGGTGAAATAATCTTCATCCTTACCTGTTCTAAATAACAGCTCATCACATATTTGTAGGGAACTACTATTTTTTTTTTATTTTTATCTTTTGAGACAAGGGTCTCACTCTGTCACCCAGGCTGGAGTACAGTGGCACAATCACAGCTCACTGCAGCCTCGACCTCCTGGGCTCAAGCAGTCCTCCCACCTCAGCCTCCCAAGTAGCTGGGACCACAGGCATACACCTAATGCTAATTTGTGTATTTTTTGTAGAAATGGGGTATCACCAGGCTGGCCAGGCTGGTGTTGGACTCCTGAGTTTAAGCAACCCGTCTGCTTCAGCCTCTCAAAGTGCTGGGATCACCAGGCATGAGCTATTGAGCCTGGGTAACTGCCATTATTTACACTTTTTATTTGTATTCTACCTGCGTCTCTCCAATTTACCTACCTGAGCTCTCATAGGTGAAAACTTGCCTCTTTCTCCATAGAACCTAGCAGAAGTGCTGGGCTGAAACGGAGACAATGTATCTCACTCCTATAAGACAAACCTTGTATTTGTCTAATTTCCTTCCTATCTCAGCTCTCTCTGCCTACTGGCAAGATCACATTGCAGTTTGAAACTCATCTTCTACTAACTGCACTTTCCTTAAACACTTGTGTCCACATTTAAGCTAGTGAATTTTCATGGCATAGTTCCACTCTTGTCTTTTTGAAGCATTGAAAAGAGAATTGGAAAAGTTTGCAAGAGAACTGACTTAGGAGTTCTGTTTCAGCACTTGTGATTCAACATTTAGTTTTAGGCAAAGTACTTAACTTCTTCAAGTATCCTCAGGGTTAACACATATTTCGCTAATTTCACAGGTTGATTGGAAAGATCAGATGAAATTACTTTTGGGAGAACAGTTTGAAAACTCAAGTGCATTATGTAACTTAATACCCACAAGAACATCATAGCTTAACTATTAATACAAAATTTTCCTCTGAAAGACACATTTTTTTCTTTTTCCTTTTTTTTTTTTTTTTTTTTTTTTTTTTTTTTTTTTTTTTTGAGACAGGGCCTTGCTTTGTCCACCAGGCTAGAATGCAGTGGTGCTATCACAGCTCACTGTAACCTCCACCTCCCAGGTTCAAGTCCTGCTTCAGCCTCCAGAGTAGCTGGGACTACAGGCATGCGCCACCACGCCTGGCTGATTTTTTTTTTTTTTTCTTTTTTTTTGAGACAGAGTCTCACTCTGTTGCCAGGCTGGAGTGCAGTGGTGCGACCTTGGCTCACTGAAACCTCCACCTCCCGGATTCAAGGGATTCTCCTGCCTCAGCCTCCAGAGTAGCTGGGACAGGAGCTCGCCACCATGCCCAGCTAATTTTTGTATTTTTAGTAGAGACAGGGTTTCACCATGTTGGCCAGAATGGTCTCTGTCTCCTGACTTCGTGATCCGCCCGCCTTGGCCTCCCAAAGTGCTGGGATTACAGGCGTGAGCCATTGTGCCCGGCCCTGATTTTTATGTATTTTTATAGAGATGGGGTTTTGCCATGTTGGCTAGGCTGGTCTCCAATTCCTGACCTCAAGTGATCCAACTGCCTCAGCCTCCCAAAGTGCTGGGATTACAGGTGTGGGCTACCACGCCGGTCCTAAGAGCCAGAATTTTAATCAGTGGGAAATGCTGACTGCCACGCTCATTTCTGAAGAGGAAAGATCAGGATTTCATGAGCTGCATTGTTCATTGACATCTACTTTAATGACTCCAGCCCAGCCTGAACTAATCTTTTTTTGCATTTTCTTTTTACTGTCAATTCACACCTTAACAAAATAAAGGAGTTTTAGAGTAAGATAGAATCTTAGAGTTGATTCACTTCAATCAACTCTCATGAATTTGCTGGGGGCCCTCTGCTCTAAAATATAATACTATTCTTGCCTCTGGCATCCCTGGTTTTACCTTCATCTCCCTACCTCCATCCCACCCCCATCCATCCTACCCCTATTCTTCTGAGTGCAGTGGCACGATCTTGGCTCACTGCAACTTCTGCCTCCCAGGTTCAAGCAATTCCCCCACCTCAGCCTCCCGAGTAGCTGGGATTACAGGCATGTACCACCATGCCTGGCTAATTTTTGTGCTTTTGTATTTTCACTATGTTATCCAGGCTGGTCTGAAACTCGACCTCAAATTACCTGCCTGCCTTGGCCTCCCAAAGTGCTGGGATTACAGGCGGGAGCCACCGCACCCTCCTTGTCCACCCACTGTTCTTAACCCCTTACTTCCTACCCCTCACCTGTACTTCTTTGAGGGCCATTTCATTCCTGGAATAGCCTGTTTTCATTATTAGTTATGGGCCTATTTTCCTTACTATGTACAATTTTAAAGTCATAAAATAATTTTTCTTCGAATGTTAAACATTGTGTTTACATTTAACCAAATAAAACACTTGTTATTAAGGGCATATGTTCAAAAACCTTCTTTTCCATTTATTTTCTCTAAGTCAGGCATATAAGCTGATATCATGTCTTACATATTTTAAACTAAATTTGACCTGAAGTCACCTCTGTTCCTTGAGTCTCTACCTGACTGCAACTTAGCTTAGTATGTCCACAAACTGAAAACCTAATTTAGGAGTACATTATAAGTACTCACTAAAAATGGTTGCTAGGTTCTTAGATATTGTAACTTTAAGTGAAATAAAGTATAAGGAAACCAATTCCACCACAAGCTAATTGATATAAAGAGGAATTAACTTCCTATGGCATACTTGTGGACATAAAAACATCACATAACTTCTAAATAAAGACCAAAACACTTCGAATACTAAACATTGAAATAAATTCCCAGTCTCGCCCAGGTGATCTCATCTCAGCCTCCCAAGTAGCTGGGACCACAGGGATCTTCTCCCTTTGTTTTTGTTCCAAGCCACTTCCAATTTGTTTCCACAGTACTTAAGAGTGAGTTGCTGTTTTATTCTTTGTTCTGTTCTCTTTTTATTTTCTTATGTTCCTTCCTGCACACTGAAGTTGCTGTTGTTTTGTATTTTCTTTTTTTGCTTTTTTTGAGTGAGGTCTTCTCACTCAGTCACACCCTGGCTGGAGCAATTAATAGCTGACTCTGGGTACACTGGCTAACTTTGCAAGGAGCAGTGATAAAGGAGAGGGTAGGGGAGGGAAGGAAGAGAAAAATTAGTAAAAACAACTAAGATAACTATTTACCCAATGATTCCACTTGAGGATGGCAGACAACCTGAGCCTATCCTGGCAGCTCAGGGAACAAGGTAACACCAACCTTGGACAGGAGACCATCCCATCCTCAAGGCACACTCACACACTCACACCCACACTCATGCTCAGACTGGGACAATGTGAACACACCAATGAACCTCACATGCATATCTTTGGGATGTGGGAGGAAAGTGAAGTTACATGGAGAAAATCTACGAAGACATGAGGAGAATGTGTGAATTTTACACAGACTGTGGCCCCAGCTGGAAATCTCTTTTTTTTTTTTCATCAATGTTATAACGACATGCTATATAATTTTTGTTACAACTAGCTGAGTCTCAGCCAATCACAGCAACCAAACTTCAGCCAATCACAGCAACTGAGCTTCAGCCAATCACAGCATGCCAACTGATCAGACAATGCCCAAATAAGGCAAATTTGGAGCTTTAACCAGTCAAGCTGTTTCTGTACCTCACTTCCAGTTCTGTCTATAAATGCTCCCTGCCCACCTATTTGCCCAGTGGAACTCTGTGAGCCTCCTTTGGTTCTGAGGGCTGCTTGATTGGAGAATCATCCTTTGTTCAAATAAGCTGTTAAATTCAATTTATGAAAAGTTTTTCTTTTCTTTTTTTTTTGAGACGGGTCTCGCTCTGTTACCCAGGCTGGACTGCAGTGGCACGATCTCGGCTCACTGCAACCTCCAACCCCTGGGTGCAAGCGATTCTCCTGCCTCAGCCTCCTGAGTAGCTGGGATTACAGGCACACACCACCATACCTGGCTAATTTTTATATTTTTTGGTAGAGACGAGGTTTCACCATGTTGGCCAGGCTGGTCTCGAACTCCTGACCTCAAGTGATGCGCCCGTCTCGGCCTCCCCAAGTGCTGAGATTACAGGCGTGAGCCACCACGCCCGGCCTAAAACTTTTTCTTTTCACAGTATTATGTATCGTGTATTATGAGATAACCTTCTCGGGCAAAAAGAAAGCCATTAAAGGCTGAATATTTCAGCATGCCTAACTTAATAAAATTTAGGACATTTTAACTTTTGCTATGGTTAAAATCCACTGGATTTTTTTTTGATCTGCTGCCATATTAGTTTGATTTAAAATAATGAGAACAGATTTATTAAAATATGAAATTGCATTTCACCTATTTTCCTTGTATTTTTTCAGTGAGAAAAATTTCCTGGTATCATTTTAGCTATAATAAAATGCCTTTTAGGACTATGGAAATGAAAGATCTTGGACATAAAATAAATGATTAGGATTAAATGAGCACATGAAAATACTGCATGAAACTAGTTTTAAAAGAATCCTGGGGAATTAGAAAAACGAGCTATTGTGAAACACTGTTAGTTTAGCCTTTAGTAAAACAGCAGAAATAACAAGCGATTTTGGTCAGAACAAAGAGAAAGAGAAAATTGTAAGTTCCACAAAGGCAGAAACAGATTTTGCTCCAATTGGAAAGCTTCAGAAAGCTAAACCCTTCATTTACATAATCCAAGGCAGAGTGAGGAGCCTCTCTGTGTTGAGCTAAACTGAGCCTATAGTCACACATTCACACATTTGGCACTAGGACAGTTGTGAGGATAGGATCTGACAAACTTTTCACTGCCAAACATAACTCAGATGCTAGATGAGCATGACTCTAAGTATCTTTACACAGAGGAGTTTAGAAATAACATTTCACTACTCACTGGAATAAATAACCCATCCTTGAACTTGGAACCCTCTAAACCATTGTAGATGGTTTAAGTCATGCAAAACAAAGTGCTTTATGGATCTTAGCTTAAGAATGCAATATTTTATCTAAATGACTAGGCAACTAAGGTTCTCTCCAATTTGAGGATTTTAAGTCTAGCCATATGTCTATTTCCAGGAAGCTTATCAGTTTTGTGTCTGGGGCCCCAGATAATGGCATACAGCAAATTATAAGCTTCATGGTTCAGCAGAATAAAGCAAGTTTGAGGTCCAGTAATGTAAAAAATAGTAACAGTAATGATAAAATTAAATGCATTCTTCTTTCAAACCATAGCTAGTAAATCCCATGAAGTGTAATGCTAGATAAATGTAATCCCATGTAAATGACATAATTCTTTCTCCAAGTAAAAAGAGCTAACATAAATTGACCACTAATTATATGTTAACACAGTTATAAATACCTTTACTGCATTATTTTTTTAATCCTCACAAAATTCTATAATCTATTATTACTATTTCATTTTCGCATGTGAAAGAAATGAAAGGACAGAGGGTTAAATAATTTGCCCAGCCAGGCGTGTGACTGTAATCCCAGCTACTCTGGAGGGTGAGGCAGGAGGATCACTTTTTTTTTTTTTTTTTTTAATTTAAAACGAGATGGGTTTTCACTGTGTTATCCAGGCTGGTCTTGAACTCCTGAGCTCAAGTGAGCTACCTGCCTTGGCCTCCCAAAGTGCTGGCATGAGCCACCATGCCTGGCCATGAGGATCACTTGAGCCCAAGAGTTCAAGTCCAGCCTGGGCAACAGAATGAGATTCTGTCTCAAACAAAGAAAACGAAGAAAAACTAATAACTTATCCTAAAAAAATAAAATAATAATAATTTGCCCAAAGTCACACAGGAAGTAAGCATTGAAATCTGCAGCAAACTCAGAAGGCCTGGCTCAAGAATTCGCGACACAACCACAACAGATTGTACAGTACTGGGCAGTTCCCTGCTGCTCCGTGCATGGCCTGCTGGCCAACTCTGATGTGAGGTCAGTTGACTAAAAAAGATGTGGTTCAGGAAGCTGAGAATGATTGTGGTTACCTGTTCTAAGATAGAGAAATTGATTTTTAAAAGTTCCAGTTGAAGCAGGAGATGCCAAAAACCACATATGAGTGACAGAGTGAGTGGGTCTCTTTCTGATGGATTAAGTCTTCAAAAAGACTTTCAGAATGAATCTTTATCTACCTTAATTTTGGGCAGTGTTAATTGTATTCATTTTTTCAACACATTTGATTGTGCATGTACCATGGACAAGGAAGTCTGTTAAAAACTGAATGTATAAGGCTGGGTGCAGTGACTCATGCCTGTAATCCCAGCATTTTGGGAGGCTGAGGCGGACAGATCGCTTAAGCTCAGGAGTTTGGTCCCAGCCTGGACAACATGGCAAAACCCCATCTCTACAAAAAACAAAAAAATTAGCTGGGCGTGGTGGTTCACACCTGTAGTACCAGCTACCTGGGGGACTAAGATAAGAGGATCGCCTGAACCTGGGAGGTCAAGGCTATAGTAAGCCGTGATCGCACCACTGCACTCCAGCCTGGGTAGCAAAATGAGACCCTGTCTCAAAAAACCACCACGACCAACAACAACAACAAAAACTCTGAATGTACAGGAAATTATTTTGGGGAGTAGTGGAACATAGCTAGTGAGTTGGAGACTGTAAGTTGAGATGTGGTACTACTTGTCTGTATATTTTTTTCCTCATTTCTCTCTACCCAACGGTGTTATGTTTTTATTTTCTTCCCTTAAGGGGGCCCTTCATTTGATGGCATGAAATATTATGACCAGCCATCTCTAGTTCAGTTAATAGGTCAAGTATATCAGTACCTATTGTTATGTTGAGGTCATTATTTATCAAGCTTCAACACAAAAAGCAAAAATAGGCTGGGCGCGGTGACTCACACCTGTAATCCCAGCACTTTGGGAGGCTGAGGCGGGTGGATCACTTGAGGTCAGGAGTTCAAGACCAGCCTGGCCAACATGGTGAAACTTCATCTCAACTAAAACTACAAAAATTAGCCAGGCATGGTGGTGGGTGCCTGTAAGACCAGCTACTTGGGAGTCAGAGGCAGGAGAATTGCTTGAATCTGGGAGGCGGAGGTTGCAGTGAGCTGAGATCGCACCACTGAGAGCCACTGCCTGGGTGACAAAGCAAGACTCCATCTCAAAAAATAAAATAAAATAAAATAAAATAAAATAGCAAAACTAGTCCAAATGTCAGTTAACAGGAGGACCAACTTTATGGGTGAACATCCACAGGGAATATAAGTGGCCTCTAGGGAAGCCAATCTTTGCACAGAATTTTTGTTTAATGAGGTGGAGGGTATACAAGATGTAGGCCAAAGGATAATTTAAGTTTTTATGACTGTGGCCTTGTTCTTTTCAAATCCTAGCTTCATCTCTGCTCCCACTGATGACACTATGAGACTTTGGAATTCTTCACTGTATGTAAGATGATTTTATTACTGAGATAGCTACCGCTTTGTAGTTATGACCTGAGTAAACTCTTCACTGTGTGTAAGATGATTTTATTACTGAGATAGCTACCACTTTGTAGTTATGACCTGGGTAAACAAGGTTAGTCAACTTACAGGATTTTCATGTGTCCACAGATTTTTACTAGATAATTTATCTGTAATATCAGGAGGCAAAGTCTACCATGAATATACTGGCCAACATGTATCAGATGGAAAATTCTTGTGTAAGCAGATGATGCTCACCTTTTATCATAGTTTTCTCTTTTGTTAGATAATGCCATACTTTGGCAGACAAGCAACTGTTTTCTAGCTATAAATATGAGTGTTTTCTTTTCAAGAGAAAAAAAATCTAGAAATTGTTTTCTTTACTTTAAAAAATTCATGTAGTGAAGTCCTTCCTCTGCTTATATTAATCCAGTGATATCATTTTATATATTCCCTGAAATACTAAAATATTTCTGTAGTCCATATGTTTCCAAATTATGAATCATTTTATTTCTACATTTGGTACATAAACTATTACTGCTCCTGAGTAAATATGGATATACTACTTTATAGTGATTTTTTTTCTTCTTTTTCTGTTTTTATATTTTTTCTTTTTTTTCCCGAAAACAGGGTCTTACTCCTGGCCTCAAGTGGTCCTCCTGCCTCAGCCTCCTGAGTAGCTGGAATTATACGCATGAGCTACCAGTAGTGATTCCTAAGTCCCCAGAAATTTGGGCTAATTTTTATTTATTTATTCTTGTATTTACTTTTTTTTTTTTTTTTTTTTTTTGTTTGAGACGGAGTCTCGCTCTGTCACCCAGGCTGGAGTGCAGTGGCCGGATCTCAGCTCACTGCAAGCTCCGCCTCCCGGGTTTACGCCATTCTCCTGCCTCAGCCTCCCGAGTAGCTGGGACTACAGGCGCCCGCCATCTCGCCCGGCTAGTTTTTTGTATTTTTTTAGTAGAGACGGGGTTTCACCGGGTTAGCCAGGATGGTCTCGATCTCCTGACCTCGTGATCCACCCGTCTCGGCCTCCCAAAGTGCTGGGATTACAGGCTTGAGCCACCGCGCCCGGCCGTATTTACTTATTTTTAAGACGGGGTGTCGCTCTGTCATCCAGGCTGGAGTGTAATGGCACGATCATGGCTCACTGCAGCCTCCAATTCTTGGGTTGGGCTCGAGCCATCTTTCTGCCTCATCTTCCTTAGTAGCTGGGACCATACGTGCAAGCCACCACGCCCAACTTGAGCTGATTTTTTTAAATGTGATGAACTATTAGAAAACATATAGGAGCTAAATAATGAGAACTTAGAAACACAAAAACAGAAACAACAGACACTAAGGTTTACTTGATGATAGAGGATGGGAGGATGAAGAGGAGCAGAAAAGATAACTATTGGGTAATGGACTTAATACCTGGGTGACGAAACAATCTGCACAACAAACCCATGTGACAAGAGCTTACCTATGCTGGCCCGGCACGCTGGCTCACGCCTGTAATCTCAGCACTTTGGGAGGCCGAGGCAGGCAGATCGCTTGAGCTCAGGAGTTCTAGACCAGTCTGGTCAACATGGTGAAACCCGATCTCTACTAAAAATACAAAAATTAGCCGGGCCTGGTGGCGGGTGCCTGTAATCCCAGCTACTCAGGAGAATGAGGCAGAAAAATGGCTTGAACCTGAAAGACAGAGGTTGCAGTGAGCCAAGATTGCATCGCTGCACTCCAGACTGGGCGACAGAGCAAGACTCTCTCTCAAAAAAAAAAAACCAAAAAACAGAGAGTTTACTTATGTACAAACCTTCACATGTACCCCCAAACCCAAAACAAAAGTTAAAAAAAGAAAGAAAAATAAATGTAAAATATATATATATGAACAATGCATAATCCTGGAATTAAAAAGAAAAATTCAATTTCCTCCTGTGGGAAAAATTTATACAATAATGATTCTTGCTCTTTAATTTTTGCTTGAAAGAAATCTAGACATTTAAAAAAAACCCAGTGGTAGAATTGTCTTGTTAAAAAGGGACATCAAGCAATAGCCCAGGGGAACATCAAAGAGTTATGTTTCTTACCTGGCAAAACCAGTGTCTAGCTAAAATAATGGCCTTGCAAGTCAATCTTGTTGTTTAACCACTTCATTATCTGGTTTTCTCTAAGCAAAGAACATTATCTGTGTTGCCGATAATAGTAGGGGGGAAAACACACATTTTGAAAGTATGAAGAAATTCATTCTACCTTGAAATTCTCATTCAAGAGGAAATTACAGGCCACTGCAGGACCAGCGATTGAAAAACAAAGGTGTACAAAAACAAACAACTCAGGTTTCAAAGCCTAAAAACAAAGATAACAGGAAATAAACTAAACTTGTGCAGCCTGTTTGCTTACTGTCTGAACAAATGCTGGGAATGCATGAGAAATTCTAAGCCCAGTGAACAAAAGTGTGAGCAGTAAGATGACAGGTGATCAATTTTCTTCCTTTCTCTATTTTTCATTTTGTTCCCTATGATGAGCATATGCCACTTTTATGTTATAATCATGAAAAAGAAAGACTTAAAAAATGACTTTTGCTTTTCCAATTGTATACCAATATTTATCTACACATAGCAACTGAGCACGCTAGTCCTGTCAAAAGGCAGTGTCCTGTCAAAACGCTAGTCACAAAGACAGTGAATGTAAAAATCTAGGCAATTCTACCAGATTTCACGTAATGAAACTACCTTGAGTAATTCCTTAATTCTTCACAAATTCATGTTTTTATTTAACTTCTATTTCTATCAAGCAATGTGGGCTAACTACCCCTAATATTTAACTCTATTTAAACTGTGTATCAGGCCAGATACTGGCTCACACCTGTAATCCAAACACTTTGGGAGGCCAAGGCAGGTGGATCACTTGGGCTCAGGAGTTCAAGACCAGCCTGGGCAACATGGAGAAACCCCGTCTCTACAAGAATACAAGAAATTAGCCAGGTGTGATGGCATGTGCTTATAGTCCCAGCTTCTTGTGGGGCTGAGGCAGGAAGATTGCTTGAGCCCAGTAGGCTGAGGCTACAGTGAGCTGAGATCATGCCACTGCACTCCAGCCTGGGTGACAGAGTGAGACCTCGTCTCAAAAACGAAAACAAAAACAAAACAAAAAACAGACTATACACACTACATTAAATAAATTACTCTCTGATGATGACTGATTTTGAATGAAAATACTCCATTCACTGGAATATATTTTCCATAAAAAATGACAAAAACATTGTCATTTTTTGTATTATTTCTTTTTCTTTTTTGGAGACAGACTCTTGCTCTGTTCCTCAGGCTGGAGTGCAGTGGCCCAGTCTCAGCTTATTGCAACCTCCGCTTCCCGGGTGGCCTAGTCTCGGCTTATTGCAACCTCTGCTTCCTGGGTTCAAGCAATTCTCCTGCCTCAGCCTCCTGAGTAGCTGGGATGACAGGCACACACCACCAGGCCTAGCTAATTTTTGTATTTTTAGTAGTGACGGGGTTTCGCCATGTTGGCCAAGCTGGCCTTGAACTCCTGATCTCAGGTGATCCACCTGCCTCGGCCTCCCAAAGTGCTGGGATTACAAGTGTGGCCACCACACCAGACCTATTATTTCCTGTATTACTAAAATCATTTCAGGAATTTGTAAAAGTTACAATAATAAAACTCATACTGCAACAATGACTAGAACATGGCCTTTGTAAAGAATCCATTTACAGGCTCATAAGATTTGGTGTTATAGATGGATGGCTGTGGAGCTGCTCAAGCTTGTGTTTGCACTTATCAGAATTCAAGGCAGTTAGGAAGAGTTTCCGAGTGCTGATGTGCTAGAGAAGAAAGGGCGTGCTGCAGTGTAGAAACCACAGGAGAAACAATTAAGTCACCTAGATTCAAACTGTGAGAAAACTACTAGCGAACTAGAAGAATATTTAACTTCCTAAATCTGAGAGATCTATATCCCAAAGAACACAGATTCTACTCTAGGCACATCATAGTCAAACTGATAAAAAACAAAAATAAAAATAAAATTAGAGCAGCCAGTAAAAGAATACACATTACGTTCAGCATAGCAATAATGTAAACATTGTTGACTTCTCATCAGAAACTCTACAGACCAGAAGACAAGAACCAACATCTTTAAAGTGATGAAAGAAAGAAAAATAAAGTAGCCACCCAGAATTCCATATCTAACAAAAACATCCTTCATGAATGAAATAAAGGTATTTCCATTTACAAAGACACATCATGTAGACAAAAGAAAGCTAAGATATTTCCCTGCCAGAAGACTTATAAGAAATCCTGGCCAGGCGCGTTGGCTCACTCCTAAAATCCCAGCACTTTGGGAGGCTTAGGAGGGTGGATCACTTGAGGTCAGGAGTTCAAGACCAGCCTGGCCAACATGGTGAAACGCTGTCTCTATTAAAAATGCAAAAATTAGCCAGGCATGGTGGCATGCATCTGTGATCCCAGCTACTCGGGGGCTGAGACAGGAGACAGGAGAATTGCTTATACCCAGGAGGTGGAGGTTGCAGTGAGCTGAGGTCTCGCCACTGCACTCCAGCCTGGGTGGCAGAGTGAGATTCTATCTCAAAAAATAATAAAAACATTGAAAAAAAAGAAATTCTAAAGGAAAATTTCCAGGCTAAAGGGAAATGACACCAGAGAGAAACAGATTTTCAGGAAGAAATGAAGAACATCAGAAATGGTAAATATCTGGATAAATACAAAAGATAATTTTCCTCTTATTTTTTAAAAAATGCACTGTACTGTAGGGTTTAGTACACATATAGATAATATATATGACAGCTATAATATAAAAGATGAGGGTAGAGTAGGGTAGATGCACCTACATTGTTTGAAAATTTTGACAGTGGTCTATGAAAATTTGAGGTCAATTATTGTAGGCCAGGTACAGTGGCTCATGCCTGTAATCCCAGCACTTTGGGAGGCCAAGGGAGGCAGATCACTTGAGGTCAGGAGATCAAGATCAACCTGGCCAGCATACTGAAACCCCGTCTCTACTAAAACTACAAAAATTAGCCAGGCGTGGTGGCACATGCCTGTAATCCCACTACCTGAGAGGATGAGACAGGATAATTACTTGAACCCAGAAGGTGGAGGTCACAGTGAACCAAGATTGTGCCACTGCACTCCAGCCTGGGCAACAGAGTGAGACTCTGTCTCAAAAAAAGAAAAATAAAAATGAAGTCATTTATTGTAATCTTTAGAGCACCACTGAAAATATGATGCAAAGAGGATAACTAGAAAGTCAACGGGTAGATTAATATTAAATTCTAAAACCTATTCAAATAATCCTAGAGAAGTCAGAAAAGGAAGAACAAGCAAATAAAGGAGAGAAGGGACATATAGAAAACAAATAGCAAAACAGTAAAATTAAATCTGTGTCATTACATTAAGTGTAAATGGTCTAAACATCCCAAGTAAAAAACAGATTGTTAGACAGGATTTTAAAAGAAAAATCTAACCACATGACATCTACAAGATAAGCACCTTAACTATAAGACACAGGTTGAAAGAAAATGGAAAATAAATATATGCCATGTGAAAAGTAGGCTTTTTAAGATTGGACTGGCTATATCTATCAGAAGAAATAGACTTCAAACAAAGACTTTTATCAGAGATAAACAAGGACATTTCCTAAAGATAAAATGATCAGTTCATTAGGAAATAATAATAATCATAAAGATGTATGTGTGGTTGGGCACAGTGGCTCACATCTGTAATCCCAGCACTTTGGGAGGCTGAGGCAGATGGATCACCTGAGGTCAGGAGTTGGAGCCCAGCCTGACCAACATGGCGAAACCCTTTCTCTACTAAAAATACAAAACTTAGCTGGCTGTGGTGGCACGTGCCTGTAATCCCAGCTACTCAGGAAGCTGAGAAAGGAGAATTGCTTGAACCCGTGCTTGAACCCGGGAAGCAGAGGTTGCAGTGAGCCAAGCCGAGATCATGCCATTGCACTCCAGCCTGGGCAACAAGTGCAAAACTCGGCAGGGCACAGTGGCCCATGCCTGTAATCCCAGCACTTTGGGAGGCCGAAGGCGGGCAGATCACAAGCTCAGGAGATCGAGACCATCTTGGCTAACACAAATACGGTGAAACCCCACCCCGTCTCTACTAAAAAATACAAAAAATTAGGCAGGCGTGGTGGCCGGCACCTGTAGTCCCAGCTACTGGGGAAGCTGAGGCAGGAGAATGGCATGAACCTGGGAGGCGGAGCTTGTAGTGAGCCGAGATTGCGCCACTGCACTCCAGCCTGGGGGACAGAGCGAGACTCCGTCTCAAAAAAAAAAAAAAAAAAAAAAAAAAAAAAAAAAAAAAAAAAACCGCAAAACTCTGCATCAGAAAAAAATGAAAAATAAAAAAATAAATAAAGGTGTACATGCCTAATAACAGAGGTTCAAAATATATAAAGCAAAAATTGACTGAATTAAAAGAACCAAAAGACAATTCTACCACTAGAGGTGGAGATTTTAAAAAGCTCTTAGTGATGGACTAACCAACTAGGTAGAAAAAAAAAAAAAGAAAAGAAAAAAATTACTCTAGACATAGATCCTGCTTTGTGAGTTGGTTAAGTGGGTGGCTGGGAAGGATTTTCATGAGATGAGCTCTTGTAGGAGGGACATGCCATTCTTTGTAACCCTACTGATGAAGGAAAAGTAATAAAAACGTTTTAAAAATGAGTAAGCCTATTGTACCACTGCACTCCAACCTGGGTGACAGAGCAAGACTCTGTTTCAGAAAATAAATAAATAAATAAAAAGAATAGGTCAGAAATATTTCTATTCCTGTTTCTCTATGTGTTCTGCATTAGTTTTTCTTGTAACTTTTTTTTTTTTTTTTTTAAAGACGGAATTTCACTCTTTTTGCCCAGGCTGGAATGTAATGGCACAATCTTGACTCACTACAACCTCTGCCTCCTGGATTCAAGTGATTATCCTAACTCAGTCTCCCAAGTAGCTGAGATTACAGGTGCCTGCCACCATACCCAGCCAATTTTGTATTTTTAGTAGAGATGGGGTTTCACCATGTTGGCCAGGCTGGTCTCGAACTCCTGACCTCAGGTGATCCAACCACCTTGGCCCCCCAAAATGCTGGGATTACAGGCATGAGCCACCACACCCAGCCCGTAACATAATTTCTTTAGGCTTCTAAAAGTGTCCAACTAACATTTTCTGTTTCTTTTTTTTTTCTTTTTCTTTTTTTTTTTTTTTTTTTTTTTTTTTTTTTTTTGAGTGAAAGCAAGTTTATTAAGAAAGTAAAGGGATAAAGAATGGCTACTTCATAGATAGAGCAGTCCCGAGGGCTGCTGGTCAAGCACCATTTTCTAGACGTGTCCTGTACAGATTTTCCTCCCTTTCCATTTTCTTTACATAACATCAAGAATCATTTATGTTTCTTTGGTAATGCTTCATTCTACATTGCTTCTTCATAACACATGTGTTGTAGGTCTTAATAGCAGTATCAGCCAGCAGATGGCTTGTTTATTGTGGTGGTATACTGCTAATGGGCTGAAATGATGGAATAAATAGGCTAATTCACTTTTATGTTTTTTTTCTTCTTTCTTCAAAAGACATAATAAAACAAGACAGAAAAAAATTTTTTGACAGATGAAATTGATAATGTTTAGACCATAAGTCTGGTCTTTGGGGAAAAAAAAGAAAAACCATCAGAGAGTTTCTCACTTTCCTTCTCAAGTCCTCCTGTTAGGCACAGTCTCTGACTCCCTTTTATGAAGAACAGATTATAGCACAGATTTAGCCCAAGCTGTTTCTGCCAGGAGAGCTGTTTCTAGGAAGCGTGCTATAGAACTGGGCAGTCCACTTTCCATTCTCCCAGTTTTGGTGTTTTCTGGCTGCGAGCTTTGAATATGTCAGCTAACCTATTCAGCTTATTATTTCATTTCTAATAGAGGCATAACAAGAAAGGGCTGTCCCTCCTATTTCAAGGGATTGCGGCAAACACTACATTAGATTTCTGTGAATACCCCTTGTAAAAGCATGAGGCATAATACAAATATCAGATATCAGCATGAGTTTTCTATTTCATTAGACCTATTTCACGAGAAAAGGTGAAAGCTCTATTATCACTCTCTTAATTGTTTTAGCTCCTTTTTGCTTCACCTACCCTTTTATTCCTAGTGTCTGCTTTGTGCAATTAGGCCTCATGGCTCATGTGTGTTTGTGATAAAGAATTTTTAAATGTCTTCTATTTGCTATGAGAACATACCCTACTCTTTGTCTAAACATAATTTCTTATCATATAACCTGAAGCATATTCTCCAATCTCATAAAGTGGCATTCCTCTGATTCTGATTAGATGTATAGCCCTAATATCATAGTGCAAGTCATACATGCCCTCACATAAGTATTCTGAAGTATGATTCACCCTAGGTTTTCAAATCTCTTCCTTGCCCTAGAAGACAAACTTGGACTCATGTATTTGCCCACTTTATTCGACTCCTCTGTCTTCCATTTCAGCAAATAGACTCATTCCTTTATTATTCCTCCCAACACTTAAATATGCTTCACAATTCACAAAGCTGTACCTGATGAGATATATACATATATATATATATATACACACACACACACTTTTTTTTTTTTTTTAATGACAGGCAGGTAATGTGCAGACATCATAACAAGGCTTGAGGGAGACATATCTCACACAGGGACATGAAAACCCAATCATCATACTTATAAATGACAAAGGGATCTAGTATATATGTTTTAGATACTGAAAAGAAGATATAACAAAAGGACTTTTAGGATAAAATTGATTGCAAGGCTGGGCGTGGTGGCTCACACCTGTATTCCCAGCACTTTGGGAGGTCAAGCCCAGCGGATTGCCTGAGGTCAGGAGTTCGAGACCAGCCTGGCTAATATGGTGAAATCCTGTCTCCATTAAAAATACAAAAATTATCCAGGCATGGTGGCTCAAGCCTGTAGTCCCAACTACTTGGGAGGCTGAAACAGGAGAATCACTTGAACCCTGGAGGTGGTGGTTGCAGTGAGCCGAGATCGCACCAATGTACTCTAGCCTGGGTGACAGAGTAAGACTCTGTCTCCAAACAAAAAAAAATTAATTAATTACAAAGTGCATTCGAGTGTTGGGTTAGGTAAGAATAAACAAACGAACAAAATTTTCCCCCAAACCTTGCCTTTGTTAGAGCTTTACTACAGAATGCATCCTGTACATAACAGGAAGCAGATTGTATTTTTCCAATAGTACCTGAATCATCATTAGTCCAGAAGGTTCTTGGATCGGGCTTGGTCAGGATGTTGGCATGATTACATGGTTCTCTCACCTTTAAAACATAAAGAGAAAAGAAGTGATATAAAAATGACTTCATCTTTTCAGCTATTTTAGGCTTATAGTTCTAGAGAAAGGATTCCAAGGCTGAAGCTAGTACATATGGCATGTCTGTGCTCTAATTAGGGTGGTTTTCCCAGGACCGTGCTGGGTATGACACTGAAAGTCCCATATCCTGGGAAGCCTTTTAGTCCTGGGCAAACTGGGACAGTTGGTCCCCTTACACATGATGCAGTTTCACTGGGCTGATGGCTGGGTTAGTCCATGGGGGCTGGAGCTCACCCAGCGTTATGTGCAGTGCACAAACTGCACAAACTGCACAGCCGTATGAAGAGGCCCTGGATTATTAGCAAACTTATCAGTGTAAAGACACTCATTACATAAAAAGTGTTTGAATCTCCACGTAACAGAAATGATACTTTTAGTACATATTGCTTGGGAAAATACATATTAATTAAAAGCTACTTTTAATTCAGTAGCACTTTAAATGCTTTTTTTTCCTTTTTTTTTTGAGACAGAGTCTTATTCTGTTGCTCAGATTGGAGTGCAATGGCACAATCTCAGCTCACTGCAACCTCTGCCTCCTGGGTTCAAGCGATTCTCCTGCCTCAGCCTCCTGAGTAGCTGGGATTACAGGCATGTGCCACCACGCCTGGCTAATTTTTGTATTTTTAGTAGAGACAGGGTTTCACCATGTTACCCAGTCTGGTCTTGAACTCCTGACCTCAAATGATCCGCCCACCTCGGCCTCCCAAAGTGCTGGGTTTATAGGTGTAAGCCACCGTGCCCGGCCTGCATTCTTATTTTATAATCATAATAGAATCTTTATATTCTCAAACGGCAGCACATGTACATATGCAATATGTATTATTTAGTCCACTTAGAGGCTCTTCTTAGTGTAGATACTTTTTTTGAATGATAAATAATATTTATTGAGCATTTCTGTCAGGTACTTTTTTCATTTAAAAAAAATTTCCATAGATTTTTGGGGGACAGGTGGTGTTAGGTTACATGGATAAGTTCTTTAGTAGTGATCTCTGAGATTTTGGTGCACCCAACACCCAAGCAGTGTACACTGTACCCAATGTGTAGTCTTTTATCCCTTGCCCCACTGTCGCCCTTCCCCTTGAGTCCCCAGAGTCCATTGTATCATCTTTATGCCTTTGCGTCCTCATGGCTTAGCTCCCACTTATGAGTGAGAACATACGATATTTGGTTTTCCATTCCTGAGTTACTTCACTTAGAATAATGGTCTCCAATTCCATCCAGGTTGCTGCAAATGGCATTATTTTGTGGGTTTTTTGGCTGAGTAGTATGCCGTGTGTGTGTGTGTGTGTGTATATGCGTGTGTGTATATATATACACACACTCATGTATATATACATATACATATCATACATGTATGTATATATGCATACATGTATACATACATGCGTGTGTATATATGCACATAGATACACATGTACACATGCATATGCATACACACATGCATGTATATATGTATATGCATATATTCACATGTATATAAAACACATGTGTATATATACGTACATGCATGTATATGTGTATGCATATATGCACATATGTGTATGTATATGTGTGTATATATACACACACTTTTTTTTGTATATGACTTCTCTTCCTCTCGATAGATACACAGTAGTGGAATTGCTGGGTCAAATGGTAGACTTATTTTTAATTCTTTAAGGAGTCTCCACACTGTTTTCCATAGTGGTTGTACTCAGATACAATTAATAGATTTCAAAAAACAAGTTCCACAGAGCAGCAGTGATCCATGTTTTTTGACAACTTTATACTACTGTGGTATGAGCTTTCAAATATATTACCAGTCTGTACGTGGTGGCTCACCCCTGTAATCCCAGCACTTTGGGAGTCAAGGCAGGTGGATCAGCTGAGGTCAGGAGTTGCAGACCAGCCTGGCCAACATGGTGAAACCCCGTCTTTAATAAAAATACAAAAATTAGTCAGGCATGGTGGCGTATGCCTGTAATCCCAGCTAGTCAGGAACCTGAGGCAGGAGAATTGCTTGAACCCAGGAGGCGGAGGCTTCAGTGAGCTGAGATCACGCCACTGCACTCTAGCCTGGGCGACAAAGTGAGACTCCGTCTCAAAAAAACAAAAACAAAAACAAAAAAAAATCAAATATATTCTCATAAAGTGAAATATAGATCTTAGTGTTAAAACTGCTTTTCCATTGATATATATTTTGTAATGTGATCATTTGATTACTGCAAATATTCTATAGTTTCATCAACTACTTAGTGCATAAATTCCTTCCATTACAACAATAATCAAAGTACTCAAGAATGACACTAAGGTCATTGTTTAGTTTCACTGACATTTTCTCTTTATAACAAGGCTTTTGTTTTTCTTTGTTGAGATGGAGTCTCACTCTGTTGCCTAGGCTAGAGTGCAATGGTGCGATCTCGGCTCACTGCAATCTCTGCCTCCTGGGTTCAAGTGATTCTCCTGCTTCAGCCTCCTGAGTAGCTGGGATTACAGCTGTGCTCCACCATGCCTGGCTAATTTTTGTATTTTTAGTAGAGATGGGGTTTTGCCATGTTGGTCATACTGGTCTCGAACTTCTGACTTCAGGTGATCCTCCCACTTTGGCCTCCCAAAGTGCTGGGATTACAGGCATGAGCCACCATGCCAGGCCTGCGAAGCTCTATTGACAAAGGAAGCAGTGCATGAATTTATGACCTGGTACAAGCTCCTTCTCTTGTGGACCAGTAACAAAGAATACGTGGAAGTCAGAGAAATTGGGATCTCAAAGAGGTATTTTCACTACCATGTTCATTGCAACATTATTCACAACAGCCAAGATGAGGAAGCTACCTAAATGTCTACTGACGGATGATTGATAAAGAAATGTGGTAAATACATACAATGGAATATTATTTGGCCTTATAAAAGAAAGAAATCATACCATATGTGACAACATGGATGAATCTGGAAGATGTTACGCTAAGTGAAATTAGCCAGTCACAGAAGAACAAATATTGCACGATTCCACTTACATAAGGTATGTAAAATAGCTAAACACATACAAGCAGAGAGTAGAACGGTGGTTTCCAGGGGCTGCAGGGAGGGGCAAACGGGAAAATGCTTGAGTTGCTATTCAATGGGTATAAAATTTCAGTTAGGCAAGATGATTAATTTCTAGAGATCTGCTGTACAACATTGTGCCTAGAGAACATCACTATATTGTGCACTTAAAAAATTGTGAAGGCCAGGTGCGGTTTTACATCTATAATCATGTTTCCTATAAATGAAAAACGTATTACAATAACAAAAAAAATCCACTTATAAAATATAGACCACTTACATATTTATGTATCAAATATCTTCTGTTCCTTTCTAATATACTGACAAACATAGGATGGCAATCTATTCTGGATTTTGTGTTATTGTGGAAAGAACACATAACATGAGATCTATCCTTTTAACAATTTTTTTGTTTTGTTTTGTTTTGTTTGAGACAGAGTCTCCCTGTCGCCCAGGCTGGAGTGTAGTGGCGCCATCTCGGCTCACTGCACCTCTGCTTCCCGGGTTCAAGCGATTCTTCTGCCTCAGCCTCCTGAGTAGCTGGGATTACAGGCACGTGCCACCACACCTGGCTAATTTTTGTATTCTTAATACAGACGGGGTTTCACCATGTTGGCCAGGCTGGTCTCGAACTCGTGACCTCAGGCGATCCACCTGCCTCAGCCTCCCAAAGTGCTGGGATTACAAGTGTAAGCCACCGTACCCAACCCTTTTAACAATTTTAAAATTATTTTTATTTATTTGTTTGTTTATTTATTTATTTATTTTTGAGATGGAGTCTTGCTCTGTTGCCCAGGGTGGAGTACCCTGGCCAGATCTCGGCTCACCTTAACCTCCCCCTCCCGGGTTTTGCCTCAGCCTGAGATTACAGGCACCCACCACCACGCCTGGCTAATTTTTTGTATTTTTTGGTAGAGACGGGATTTCACCGTGTTAGCCAGGATGGTCTCGATCTCCTGACCTCGTGATCTACGCACCTCGGCCTCCCAAAGTGCTGGGATTACAGGCGTGAGCCACCGCACCTGGCAAAATTTAAATCTCAAGAAAAAGAGACAGGCCTTTTGCCTCTTTGCCTCATTGAAATCCTGAAAGCAAGATGCATCAATAGCAGCTCTACGGGAGCCATTCATGAAAATTTGGCCAGGGTTCTCATTCTTATTGCTTCTGCTCCAACCAGCATGGTTTGATCCAGATTATGTGCAGCCAATTTTTCCATCAGTATGCAAACTTATAGGTAGACTTCATTATGTTGGGCTAAGTGATCTTCCTTGAATAGATTACCAAAGTCATCTACCCAGTGAAGGAAACCATGCTAGCTCTTTGTACATAAAATAAATTAAAAAGAAAATAAAAGAAAGAAGAAGAAGAAGAAAAAGAATGTGTGGAGCAGCAACATTTCATGGACTACATTTTGAGCAGTACTGTAAAATATCCCTCCTACCGAATCACTTGAACCCGGGAAACGGAGGTTGCAGTGAGCCGAGATCGCTCCACTGCACTCCAGTCCGGCGACAGAGCGAGATTCCAGCTACAAAACAAAACAAAACAAACAAACAAACAAAAATCCCTTCTACCTGACTAAGCAGCCTCAGTATGAATCCCTTCCCAGGATTTATCTACTCCACTGAAGTACTACTTCAATTGTTAGAAAGCTCTTCACAGGTTGAATTTAAATCTGGGTTCTTGAAACTTTGGTTCCTTGTCTTCTTTTGGGGTGTCGGGGGGTGGGGTCAAGGAGTCTCACTCTGTCACCTAGGCTGGAGTGCAGTGGCGCCATCTCGGCTCACTGCAAGCTCCGCCTGCCGGGTTCACGCTGTTCTCCTGCCTCAGCCTCCCGAGCAGCCGGGACTACAGGCGTCCACCACCACCCCCGGCTAATTTTTTGTATTTTTAGTAGAGACGGGGTTTCACTGTGTTAGCCAGGATGGTCTCGATCTTCTGACCTCATGATCTGCCTGCCTCGGCCTCCCAAAGTGCTGGGATTACAGGCGTGAGCCACCGCACCCTGCGATTCCTGATTTTAACTCACTCTTAAATTCCAAAGAACAGGTCTACTCTCTTTCATGAAATACTATCTCAAATATTTGAAAGTAGCTATTATGTCTCACCTTAGCTTTCCATTTCCAAGTTAACCAGCCCTCTTCCCTTTCACTGCTCCGGATGAGATTATTTTAAGACTTTTTATTGAGGTCACTCTGCCCCAGAAGACATCCTTTCCAGTAAGTGAACTAGTCCTCAGGGAGCTCCCAGGCCAGGGTTAGATAATAGTCACAAAACTAAGGAGCTGGTTTTGAGGGACAGCTTTCAGGGAGGACAGCCAGCATTATTTCCACATGTGAGTAATTAAAATGTTCCTAAGCACCTATAAATCTAACATTCATGAGAGTAAAGAATGCTTCATGACTTAGCCACTTTTTAATACTTTTTAATGCCAAAAGTTTTAATTGATTTTCTACAGTAACTATATACCTATTTGGGAAAATTGCCATATGTGAGCTTTCTTTCTGCATTAAGCTCCAGTTACCTTGTTTCCTTGAGGCTTTTGTATGAAGCAAATGCCATTCTTACAGATCTCATTTACTTGTGAATGATTCTTTATCACTATTTGTTCAAAAAAAAATCTTCCCCATGTTGAAGCTGCTCCTGATGAAGTCAGGGTCTTCAAGAATTCTTGTTCTCTGTGTCACTATCACACAAGTATCACACCATTCTTTATGGTTCTCAAGAACCACAGCATCCATAGTACATTACCCGGAGAGCTCATATAGTAGATGTTAAGCACAAGTTTATAGAAATCCTTGAGTAACTATATATAATGCAACTGTTTACAGGCAATGCTCTATAACTTGTATAGCTTTAGGTACTTTGCAGAAGTGAGAACATTTATTATCAGATAAAGTCTTGGCCGGGTGTGGTGGCTCACGCCTATAATCCCAGCACTTTGGGAGGCCGAGGCAGGCATATCTCCTGAGGTCAGGAGTTTGAGACCAGCCTGGCCAACATGGTGAAACCCTGTCTCTCCTAAAAATACAAAATTCGCTGGGTGTGGTGGCCCACACCTGTGATCCTAGCTACTCCGAAGGCTGAGGCAGAAGAATCACTTGAACCTGGGAAGTGGAGGTTGCAATGAGCTGAGATCATGCCATTGCATTCCAGCCTGGGCGACAAGAGCAAAACTCCCTCTCAAAAATAAAAATAAATAAATACATAAATAAATAAATAAAATATCCTCATGAGACACCTGTGGCTTAGCAGGAAGTTGGAAGCTAGAGAAGTGACCAGCACATGGAGTCTGGCTCCTGGCTAAATCTACACGGGCTCTTTGGTTCTTTCTTTCTTTCCCTGGAATAAGGATTTAAGGAGAATTTCTCCAATAGGATATACGCCATGGGAGTATGATCGAGGAGGGGCGAAAACGTGATGATATAATAAGAAGAGCAAAATAGCAGTGTGCAATTTTAAAATATTTTATTATAGAAAAGTTAAAGCATACACAACAGCAAACCATATAATAAACCTCTATGTACCTATCAGCCAACTTTAACAATTATCAATATTTTGCTAATCTTATTTTTACCCATCTTGCCTTATTTTTGGCTGGAATATTTTAAATCAAGTCTCAGACATCATAACAATTAATCTATAAGTTCTTCAAACATTTTTTTTTGTAGAGATGGGGTCTCACTTGGTTGCCCAGGCTGGTTTCAAACTCCCAGCTTCAAGCAATCCTCCCACCTCGGCCTCCTAAAGTGCTGAGATTAGGCGTGAGCCACCATGTGAGGTTTACAATTTCTTCAGAATGTGTTTCTGACAACTTTTTTTTTGCCTAACCATCAAGCCATTATCACAACTAACAATTTCAACAATAATTATGTTTATTAAAATTAAGGCTCATGCCTGTAATATCAGCACTTTGGGAGCCGAGGCACGCAGATCAACTGAGGTCATGCGTTCGAGACCAGCCTAACCAGCATGGTGAAACCCCATCTCTACTAAAAATACAAAAATTAGCTGGGCATGGTGGTGCATGCCTATAATCCCAGCTACTCGGGAGGCTGAGGCAGGAGAATCGCTTGAATCTGGGAGGCAGAGGTTGCAGTGAGCCACTGTACTCCAGCCTGGGTGACAGAGGGATACCCTGTCTCAAAAAAAAAAAAAAAAATTAATGAAAGTTATTAAAGTTTGGTTATTTAATAAATGACAGCATGTACATTCTGAAAAACAGAATGAGTATGTGCAGTATTCTGCAGACAGAATAATTTGAATAAATGAATTTAAAAGACACCGTTTCAAACTGTAAGACCCCTAAAAATCAGTGGACCTTGGCTTCACTTGTTTAAATCCTCATGACCTCTGTTTTGGGTGGAGGGAACATCTTTAAAAATCATTTATCAACAGAAGTCTTACTATCTTTCAACTTATTTTCTATGAGTCCCAAGAGGGAGAAAGATATTTTTCTTGCCTGATAGAATTGAAAGTATTGGGTTAGGTAAGTGGAAGAAAGATCATATTTAGAAGGTAACTGTTGAATATTTAATCACTATTGTTTTGAAATCTAGAAGTATTGTCACAGGTTATAATTTAAACATCAGAAGATGGGGTGTATCAGAATATCATATTTAGGGAGATGTCAGTTATCCAGAAGTTTTGCAGATAATCTGGAAAATAAACCTGAGAGTAAGTTTTTTTCTTTCGAGACAGCTCTGTTGCCCAGGCTGGAGTGCAGTGGCTGGCTGACTACAACCTCCACCTCCTGGGTTCAAGCGATTCTCGTGTCTCAGCCTCCTGAGTAGCTGGGATTACAGGCACCCGCCGCCATGCCTGGCTAATTTTTGTATTTTTAGTAGAGACAGGGTTTCACCACGTTGGTCAGACTGGTCTTGAACACCTGACTTCAAGAGATCTGCTCACCAAGGCCGGGTGCGGTGGCTCAAGCCTGTAATCCCTTTGGGAGGCTGAGAGGGGCGGATCACAAGGTCAGTAGATCGAGACCATCCTGGCTAACCCGGTGAAACCCCGTCTCTACTAAAAAATACTACTAAAAAATACAAAAAACTAGCCAGGCGAGGTGGCGGGCGCCTGTAGTCCCAGCTACTCGGGAGGCTGAGGCAGGAGAATGGCGTGAACCCGGGAGGCGGAGCTTGCAGTGAGCTGAGATCCGGCCACTGCACTCCAGCCTGGGCGACAGAGCGAGACTCCGTCTCAAAAAAAAAAAAAAAAAAAAGAGAGAGATCTGCTCACCTCAGCCTCCTAAAGTGCTGGGATTACAGGCGTGAGCCACCGCGCCCGGCCGATATAATCTTAATTCTATGAATTGCTTCCAGTTAATGTAAGGTTGAATAGTGGCGGAATTGCTAGGGAAAAAAAAGCAGTTATGGTCATCTGTCTCCATTCTAGCTCATCCTTATTTAAAGAATATTACTCCAGGCCATGAGCACATGTGCACAGTGGCTCATGCCTGTAATCCCGGCACTTTGGGAGGCTGAGGCAGGTGGATCACCTGAGGTTGGGAGTTTGAGACCAGCCTGACCAACATGGGGAAACCACATCTCTACTAAAAATACAAACTTAGCCGGGCATGGTGGCGTTTGTCTGTAATCCCAGCTACTTGGGAGGATGAGGCAGGAGAATCACTTGAACCTGGGAGGCAGAGGTTGCAGTGAGCCGAGATCGTGCCACTGCACTGCAGCCTGGGTGACAGAGCAAGACTCCATCTCAAAAAAATAAAAAAAGAACATTTCTTCAACAAAATAAATATATTCACATATGCATAAATTTTTTAAAACTTTTTTCCTTTTTATAAAAAAATCAGTTTTCTCAGGTTGAAATTTTTAAAATCACCTCTGATGAAGACAGAGAAGAACTAAAATATAAAATATGGGTTTCTCTGTGATTTCTTTTCGGTTTATAAGAATTTGCATATGACTTTCCATGAATCACTTTAGCAGTTTATGCTAAAGTCATTAGTTCTTCCTAAGATACAAAAGAAATTCTCAAAATGCTTGTTTCCTATTAGCCAGGGAAGTTGTTTTTCTCATATCTCAAGTTGCATGACCAAAAGTAGCAAAAATACTTTATCTTTAGGGAAGCGAAAGCTTGCTTCTCAAACTGCTTTAGTGAGGCTTTAGGAAATGCCCCCTGGCTGGTATCATAGAATATAATACTGTCTTGCAAATAGTAATTTTGAATTCAGTTCTTTGTATCTAGGACAAAAAAAATCTTCTTCCATTGACTCTCTTAGATGGGCTTATCACATTCAACAGTATTTACTGAGCATTTGTTTTAAGAAGCTACTACCTTAGTTGCTAACTTATTGCTCCCTAGACATTGTATTTGGATTGAGAAGCAGAACACAGACATCAACAAAACATATCTGGAACCTGGTATCATGTACCTCTAAATGTGAAGTATACGGTAGAGCTAATGTTTTGTCAGAGTTTAAAGAAGGAAGTAATAATATGGGCAAAGTTGTTGAGCAAGGCTTCAGGGAGGAAGTAGAACCTGAACAGACTTTTGAAAACACTGGCACCATTTGGATTGGCGAAGAGGCAGTAGAAGGGTATCCTCTCTGGGTGGGACAGCACAAACAAAGGTGTGGGAACAAAACTCAACAAAGCACATTTGGGCAACACTTGGTTGAACAATTCCACAGGAGTGGAAGACTCACGGGAGAAATTATTGGAAGTCACATGGTGGAAGGCTTTAAATGTTAATGTGTCCTTCATGCCATGGAAATTCAGAAAGCTTGGCAGTTTGCAGGAAAGATCAGAGTTGAAGAATACAGGAGCTGAGGGGATCAGGGGGCTGCTATAACAAAGGGGAGTTGATAGAGCATGAATTCAGATGGGGGCTATGAAAGTGAAAAGGCAGGGATAGGTGTGGAGGGCAGGTAGAAGAATGCTTTGCAAGAATGCTTTGAATGACTGAAAACTAGGGAAGTTGGGGGAGTCCAAAATATTTCATGGCTTTGGAATTTGGTGACCAGGCAGATGGTCATAGAGGGTCAATGCTGTCCACAAACTCGAGCAACTGGAGGAAGCACAGCATTCTGTGCTCAAGCTAGTATGGCAGGCCTGCAGAATGCATGTGGACCCTTGTTCCTGTGCTCGGCTGAGGGCTTCCTGAGAGCGGTTGCTTCATCTCTGACCCACTGGACCATTACTGCCTTTGGATCCTGGGTGGTGGGCTTCGCTCGCACAGTCGACTGGGTGTCTCATGCCTTTGTCTGTGGGCTACAGTCCTCTACTTCACGCCACACACAGCAGGGTGGAAGGTGGCCACGTTATCTTACTGCAGCAAACATGCCCCATCAACTGCCACACTCATAAAGATGATGGTTTGGACAAGTGTAGCAGGAGTCTGGTCAAGAGATGAATGCAGGGTCAGAGATCAGGAGTCTTATTATCTTGATCTCTGCAAGCTAATGATTTATCCTTCTTCAATTGCTTAACATTAATCACATTTATGTGACATGAGGCCTAGGAACAATTCTTGACCCCTCAAGAGATTGTGATTCCAAGCAACTAGTCAGATGTTCCTCCTTTTGTGGTTTTATTTCATTTGCATTCTTTTTAGTTTCGATATTTTTCAGTTTGGCCTTTGTAATTGCAAATTGCTTAAGGCAATTCGCCACCCAACCCACTTCACGTTTTTATGTTTCCTGCCTGGCCCAGCAAGCACTTGTATTTAAATTCTGGTCTACACAAGGTGAAGATATTCAGGTCAAACGTCTATTAAATCAAATGTTTTCTATATTCTGCACAACTAGTAGAGTTCAGAGGATCAGAGATTTGGGGACCTGAAGGGGGTCTTTTATTACCTCGTCCCTTGTATTATGGTTGAGACAACCGAGGACCAGAGGGTAACGTAACTTGTGTTAGGGACGAATTAAGGACTAGAGTCCATGTCTTGAGTTACATTTTAAGATGTCAGTTCAGAACTGATACTGGTTTCTTGAAACTCAAATTTATCCTCAATCTTGAAATTTATTCAGTTATTCATTTAATAAATATTTGTGGATAACTTATTATGCAATAGGCACAGTGCTAGGAGCCATGCGCATAGGTGTGTGAACAGATAGATCTTGCCCTCATGGAACTTGTTTTCTTTTCTTTCTTTCTTTTTTTTGAGACAGTCTTGCTCTGTTGCCCAGGCTGGAGTGCAGTGGTGCAATCTCAGCTCACTGCAACCTCCACCTCCCAGGTTCAAGCAATTCTCCTGCCTCAGCCTCCAGAGTAACTGGGATTATAAGCACCCACCACCGCGCCTGGCTAATTTTTGTATTTTCGGTAGAGACAGGGTTTCACCACATTGGCCAGGCTGGTCTCCAACTCCTGACCTGAAATGATCCACGCACCTCGGCCTCCCAAAGTACTGGGATTATAGGTGTGAGCCACTGCACCCGGCCGGAACTTGTTTTCTGATGCTGGTAGTTGAGGTGGGTGCTATGGAGGCAGTAAGTATGGACACATGAGTAAGGAGTGAGGCGATAAATGGTAATTTTAGATTCTTTAAGGGAGTCCATCTTACCTAATTTTTTCAATAATATCACCAGAAATAACGATGGCACATCTGCATTTGTAAGTTAAAAGACGTAACATATTTAGGTTAAAATGGAACACAGCTCTTCAACGTACTAAAATGGCTGTTTTTTTGTTTTTGTTTTTGTTTGAGACAGAGTCTTATTCTGTCGCCCAGGCTGGAGTGCAGTGGCACGGTCTCAGCTCACCACAGCCTCGGTCTCCCAGGTTCAAGCGATTCTTGTGCCCTAGCCTCCTGAGTAGCTGAGATTACAGGTGCGTGCCACTACGCCCTGCTAATTTTCTTTTCTTTTCTTTTTTTTTTGCATTTTTTAGTAGAGATGGGGTTTCATCATGTTGGCCAGGCTGGTCTTGAACACCTGACCTCAAGTGATCCGCCCACCTCAGCCTCCCAAAGTGCTGAGATCAGAGGCGTGAGCCACCCACCGTGCCTGGCCCTAAAATGGCTGATTTGAGTTGACACAGAGCCATGTCTGAACACCTGTTTCCACTTCGCCTATTTAAATTTCCTGCCTGGCTCTGCAGGCACTGGAGTTTCAACCTGAGATTCTATGCCAGGCCAAGATATCCAGATTGTTTGCATTCTATATCAAAACATATAATTGGCCAGGCGCGGCGTCTCACGCCTGTAATCCCAGCAGTTTGGGAGGCAGAGGTGGGCAGATTGCCTGAGGTTGCGAGTTCGAGACCAGCCTGACCAACATGGAGAAATCCTGTCTCTACTAGAAATACAAAAATAGCCAGGCGTGGTGGTGCACGCCTGTAATCCCAGCTACTCAGGAGGCTGAGGCAGGAGAATTGCTTGAATGCAGGAGGCAGAGGTTGCGGTGAGCTGAGATTGCGTCATTGCACTCCGTCCTGGGCAACAAGATTGAAACTCTGTCTCAAAAAAAAAAAAAAAAGAAAAAGAAAAAGAAAAACACATATAATTAAATTACCAAGTAAAAATTATTTGTAGCATGGAGTTTTGTAGATTTTGCCTGATCCAGAGAAAAGGTAATCAATGCATGTTTATTGACCACATCATTGATTTGTAGGACTCAAATTATGTGAAAGTAGTCAAGTTAATCTATCACAGAATCATAGTATTTTGTGGCTAGAAGATATTTAACCGATGACTTAGTTCAGCTCCCTTATTTAATAGATAGGAAAACAGACTCTGAGGGAGGCCAAGTGGCTTACAGAAGGTTACACAGATAGAAGTTATATATGTTATTTACAGTACATCTACTGTGGTTAAGAGAGGCCTCCTTGCATTTATTTTAGAGTGGAGTTGGTAGAAATAGACATAGCAGTTTAGAGCATGAGCTTTGGTGTCAGACAGACCTAGAGAAAATTGAAGTAAAACTTAAAATTTACCTGACTGTGTATGTGTCCCTGGGATATTAGTTAATATCTTTTAGCCGTAGTCTCCTTATTGGAAAAATTGGCAAAGTTAGAGTTAAGTTTAGGGTTAGGGTTAGGGGCTCTAAGTTTTAATAATTGGTAAAGGTTATTATTATCCATTTTGTACCATCAGACATGTCAACAGGAGTATAATGACTTAGATGGAGTCATATACTCCTCTTGGGAGAGATATAATTTTTTGATAGAAGCCTGGTCAACATGGCAAAACCCCTGTCTACTAAAAATACAAAAAGTAGCCAGGCATGGTAGCCCACGCCTATAGTTTTGGCTACTCCAGAGGTTGAGGCAGGAGAATCACTTGAACCCAGGAGGCAGAGGTTGCAGTGAGCTGAGATTATGCTACAGCACTCCAGCCTGGTCAACAGAGTGAGACTCCCTCTCAAAAAAAAAAAAGAATTTTTTATTAACAAAAGTTTGCTCAGGCCAGGCGCGGTGGCTCACGCCTGTAATCCCAGCACTTTGGGAGGCCGAGGCAGGCAGATCACCTGAGGTCAAGAGTTTGAAACCAGCCTGGCCAACATGGTGAAACCCTGTCTTTACTAAAAACACAAATATTAGCTGGGAGTGGTGTGGGCTCCTGTAATTCCAGCTACTCGGAAGGCTGAGATAGGAGAACGGCTTGAACGCAGGAGGTAGAGGTTGCAGTGAGCCGAGACCATGCCACTGCTCTCCAGCCTGGGTGACAGAGTGAGACTCTTGTCTCAAAAAAAAAAAGAAAGAAAAAAGAAAGTTTGCTCTATCAATTGAATAATCTATATGCAAATAATTATAGCAAAAGTAAAAAGACTTCTTTCCTGGGATTGTGCTCACTGAGCCCTCACCCTGGAATGTTTTTTGCCCAGCTATCCACACAATTCTCATCTCCTTCAGGTATCTGCTCAACTGGCACCTTCTCAGTGAAGCCTTGCTTGACATTTTGTTTAAATGGAAACTTTGTTCCCATTTCCTGCTTTATTTTTCTCGATGACACTTACCTCCTAATAAGTAATTTTCTTATTTGCTTTGTTTATGATCTCTTGTAAATTTCATGAGTCCTAAACGGGTGCTTGGCACGTATAATTTTTTTTTTCTTGAGATGGAGTCTCACTCTCTCGCCTAGGCTGGAGTGCAGAGGCACAATCTCTGCTCACTGCAGCCTCTGACTCTTGGGTTCAAGCAATTCTTCTACCTCAGCCTCCTGAGTAGCTGGGATTACAGGTGTGGGCCACCACACCTGGCTAATTTTTGTGTGTTTTGTAGAGACAGGGTTTTACCATGTCGGCCAGGTTGGTCTCAATCTCCTGGCCTCAAGTGATCCGCCCAGCTTGGCCTCCCAAAGTGCTAGGATTAGAGGTGTGAGCTACCGCGCCTGGCTGGCATTCAATAAATTTTTGTTATTTATCCCTAAACAATAAAAAATGTGACTCATAAATCCCACTCTACTTGAGCTACTAGAATTACAGGAGATAATTATTCTGCCAAAATGTTGTGTTTTAACACATGTGTCTTCATTTATTCTAGTGCTTTAATCTTCCTGAATTCCTGGTGTTGGGGCAATAACATGCCATGACGGGGTTACCTCAGAGTAGTGGGTGCCTCTTTAAATGCCTGGAGGTGAATGAAAGAAGCTATTCCCAACCTAGAAGCAAGGCTATGACTTGGCCTGCTATGTAGCTTCTGACATTGCAATTCAATGCCATTTTTTTCTTTGCATAAAGGTGTAGAAACCTGTTTAGGCTGTGATCTACTACCAAATGTACTCATTAGAAAAAATTTCTTTTTTTTCTTTTTTCTTTTTTTTTTGAGACAGATTTTCACTCTTGTTGCCCAGGTTGGAGTACAATGGTGCAATCGCAGCTCACTGCAACCTCTGCCTCCCAGGTTCAAGCAATTCTCCTGCCTCAGCCTCCCAAGTAGCTGGGATTACAGGCGCCCACCACCACACCTGGCTAATTTTTGTATTTTTAGTAGAGATGGGGTTTCGTCATGTTTGCCAGGCTGATCTCAAACTCCTGAACTCAGGTGATCCACCTGCCTCATCCTCCCAACGTGCTGGGATTACAGGCGTTAGCCACTGCGCCCAGTTTTAGAAAAAATTTCTAATGACTGGCTGTTTACATCTTTCAGATTATTGTCTATGACTATAATATAGTATGGAGCTGGGAAAAAATAATCTTCAAAACTCTTTTCAAAGATTCAAGTTCTATTCAATATATTATTTGGATTTGTTCAAAAACTATGACCAGGTTTTCTTGCCCTCATCAAAAGCATATTTCTTTACAGTAGTCTCAATCATAGCTACCCATTATAATTAGGAACTTAAAAAATGAAATAACAGTGATAAGTTCCTATCCAAAGGGAGTAGGGAGACTGGGTTATCAATGTATTTTCAAGCTCCCCAGGAATCTCTAATTTGCTTAAACCAACTTCTGCCAAATGCAAGTAATACAAATTGAGCAGTGTTTATCCACTGGGTACAGGCAAGAACCCAAATACAGCTATTTTAGGGTCATTATGCTATAGAAGGATAATACAAGAAATGATTCTTAGGCCTAGGTTAAACAATGAACAAACATCCACTCCTAGGCTGTATGGGGAAAAGAGAAATGTTTTAAATATCTCTCATTGCAAATGACACTATATTCCTTAGTGTTTTTCTCCTTGGACTTACCTCCAAAAAGGTACTTGACATGAGAGGAAAAAATAGAAATCGAGATTTGGATTTTATGCGAGGTTCTAGGAGAAATGTTCCTACTCTTTCCTATACAGGAGCTAAGTCAAATTCAAGGCCAATGGGATTATAATTTGCTTTATGCTATAATTTGTAATGTTTAACTTGTTTTAACAAAAAAGTCTGATACTCAATCTTCCATTAACACTCTAGCAATAGAATCTAGACTGCCACATGCAACTGTTAACAAATGCATGGTTTCTTTTCTTTGCTATGAATGGAACTAGACATTTCCATTAAAACATTTGCTGTTTTTCTCATGTGGCAGGCTAACTGTACAGTATTTAATGGTCTATGGGTCTAAAATATTTCTTATATGCCTTGGCTTGCGCTAAAAGTGCTTCTGGTAAACCAGTTAATAATCTGGCCATCCAAGAGTCCAGAATGTTGAGTTAGTTTTTTACAGAGGTTCCCAGATGTGCTGGAAGACTCACTCTTAGCAGATCTTGCCAATATTTTTTTTAAGATTACATTTGGCTTTTCTTGTATTTGATATGAAACACATGTTAAAAACAATACCTGACAAATATGAAATGCATTTTTCTGCATAAGCAAAAACACCATGAACACAGCTTTTACAAAGTTTTGGATGGCAGAGATACAGGGTTTTCATTGCAAAACTGGGTTAACATTTAGGCAAGTTAATCATACATCTCGACAATGATTCTTTATCCAACATCTCTTTCGTATTCAGTAGGCAGGCCATTAGGGCTATGAAGAAGTAAGTGGGAGAATGTCCAGGGAATGGAAAACATCTATATAACATGTGGAGAAGTGGATAGATTTACTAAGTATTCAACTTTAAGAGGTGCAGGTTCTGATCCCAGCCAGATCACTTGAGTTCTTAACTTCTGGGAAGTTAAGAATAACAATGTGAGTCTCTGAGTGTTTCAAGAAGATCCTGTATTAGTTGCTTCCCTTTGCACGTATTTTCCACGGCATTTCCATGTATTTTCTCTAGGTGCTCTCTGGCAGGGCATCATATGCAGCTTTATTTTTGCCTTTTCTTTCAGTCTATATTTTCTTTTCTATTTATTTTTAGAGGGCAATGGAAAATACTGCAATATACTGCAAGTATCCTTTCTCTTTATATGAACTGAATTTGTATTTTATTGTTTCTTTTTCCAGGTCTAGCCTTAGAAATCTTATGATACGGCCAGATACGGTGTCTCATGCCTATAATCCCAGCACTTTGGGAGGTTGAGGCAGGCAGATCACGAGGTCAGGAGATCGAGACCATCCTGGCTAAGATGGTGAAACCCCATCTCTACTAAAAATAAAAAAAATTAGCTGGACACGGTAGCACGTGCCTGTAATCCCAGCTGCTCAGGGATTGAGGCAGGAGAATCGCTTGAACCTGGGAGGTGGAGGTTGCAGTGAGCTGAGATTGTGCCACTGCACTCCGGCCTGGACAACAGAGTGAGACTCCAGCTCAAATCAATCAATCAATCAATCTATCTATCTATCTATCTATCTATCTTATAATATTTACAAAATATAATTGTGGACCGATGTGGTGACTCACACCTGGTAATCCCAGTACTTTGGGAGGCCAAGGTGGGTGGATCACTTGAGGTCAGGAGTGCAAGACCAGCCTGGCCAACATGGTAAAACCCTATCTCTACTAAAAATACAGAAAATTAGCCTGATGTGGTGGCGCATGCCTGTGATCCCAGCTACTCGGGAGACTGAGGCAGGAGAATCACTGGAACCTGGGAGGCAGAGGCTGCAGTGGGCTGAGATCGGACCACTGCACTCCAGCCTGGGCAACAGAGCAAGACTCCATCTCGAAAAAAAAAAGAAATATAATTGTGGATCCAGACTCTGGCCAAGGATCAAATAGACATTTAAGATATTTGAGGGCAGGTGGCTGCCACTGAGGAAGAATGATGCTACCTTTAGCTGTCTCTAAAAAGAGGAAGTAAATGCCACTGCAATCTGGTATTGAGGTTTCCCTAGATCTAGAATATTAAGCATTTCAATTCACACTAAAGTTCAAAATAATAATTACTAATTTTATATATATATATATATATATATATATATATATATATATATATATTTGAGACGGAGTCTTGCTCAGTCACCCAGGCTGGAGTGCAGTGGCACAATCTCGGCTCACTGCAAGCTTCGCCTCCTGGGTTCTTGCCATTCTCATGCCTCAGCCTCCCTAGTAGCTGGGACTACAGGCGCCTGCCACCACGCCCGGCTAATTTTTTTTTTTTTGTATTTTTAGTAGAGACGGAGTTTCACCTTGTTAGCCAGGATGGTCTCGATCTCCTGACCTCGTGATCCCCCCGTCTCAGCCTCCCAAAGTGCTGGGATTACAGGCGTGAGCCACTGTGCCCGGCCAACTACTAATAATACTTTTAATGGAGTATTTACAATGGGCCAGGCACATTTATTATCTCATTATCTCAGTTGATCCTCAGAAGGACTGAGTGCTCTCAGTAGTTTGTTTCTGTGGGGAAAGGGAGTCATGGACAAGTTAACCTTTAAAATCTTATCCAGTCACTGCTTGCTTATTTTCTTTAAAGAAGTAACAAGAAAAGTGGGCCAGGCATGGTGGCCTGTAATCTCAGTACTTTGGGAGGCTGAGGTGGGAGGATGGCTTGAGCCCAGGAATTTGAGACCAGGCTGGGCAACATGGCAAAACCCCATCTCTACCAAAAGAAAAATAAAAAAACAAAAAAACCCAAAATAGCTGAGCATGGTGGTGCATGCCTGTAGTCCCAATTGCTTGGGAGGTTGAGGTGGGAGGATCGATCACCTCAGCCCGGGGAGGCTGAGGCTGCAGTGAGCCGAGATCCTGCCACTTGCCACTGCACTCTAGCCTGGGTGACAGAGCGAGACCCTGTCTCAAAAAATAAATAAATAAATAAAAATTTTAAAAAAAAGGAAAAAGAAAAAAGAGAAAATCTTATCAAGGAAGGTGATATCAACAAAATAGTGTAACAGGAAGCTCCAAGCTCCAATCCTCCAACCGAAACATCAGAAAGTAAGCATAAACTGTCAAACCAAATTTGTTAAAACTCTGGAAAACTGTCAAAGGTTTATAGCAACTAAGCAAATGCTGAATCCTGCCCCCCTTATCCAAAAAGGTGTTTTTTTTTTCTTTTTAATTATTATTATTATTTTTTGAGATGGAGTCTTTGCTCTGTCGCCCAGGATGGAGTATAGTGGCACGATCTCGGCTACTGCAACCTCTGTCTCCCAGATTCAAGCTATTCTCCTGCCTCAGCCTCCCGAGTAGCTGGGATTACAGGTGCCTGCCACCACACCTGGCTAATTTTTGTATTTTTAGTAGAGACGGGGTTTCACCATATTGGCCAGACTGGTCTTGATCTCCTGACCTCGTGATTCATCCACCTTGGCCTCCCAAAATGCTGGGATTACAGGCGTGAGCCACCGTGCCCAGCATTTCAATTGTTTTTTAAAAATAGAGACAGGGCTGAGTGCAGTGGCGCATGCCTATAATCCTAAGACTTTAGGAGGTCAAGGCAGTGGATTGCTTGGAGTTTGAGACCAGCCTGGGCAACATGGTGAAACTCTGCTTCTACAAACAAAGTACAAAAAATTAGCTAGGCATGGTGGTATGCACCTGTAGTCCCAGCTACCTGGGAAGCTTAGGTGGGAGGATCACCTAAGCCTGGGAAGTTAAGGCTGCAGTGAGCTGTGATTGTGCCACTGCACTCAAGCCTGGGTGACAGAGTGAGACTCTGTCTCAAAAAAAAAAAAAAGAAAAGAAAAGAAAAGAAATATATATATATATATTGAGAGAGAGAGATGAGGTCTTGTTATGTTGCCCAGACTGGTCTCCAACTCCTGGGCTCAAGTGATCCTCCCACTTCAGCCTTCTGAGTAGTCAGGACTGCAGGCTCATGCCACCATGCCTGGCTAATTTGTTTTTTATTTTTTTTAGAGATGGGGTCTTGCTATGTTGCCCAGACTGGCCTTGAACTCCTGGCCTCAACCCATCCTCACACTTTGGCGTCCCAGAATGCTGGTATTACAGGTGGGAGCCACCTCACTCAGCCCCCAAAGAGACATTTTAAAACAAGTAGGAACGCTTTGTGGTGTTTTCACTTGCTCTTTCCTCACCTCCTGCCCAGCTCAGTGGTAGTCTTAGGAGTTAGCCTCCATGGCTAGTCCCTGGTCCCTGGCTCCAGCATGTATGTCTTTTTTTTTTTATTAATTTTTTTTTTTTGAGACAGAGTCTCTCACTGGCTGGAGTGCAGTGACACTATCTCAACTCACTGCAACCTCTGCCTCCCGTGTTCAAGTGATTCTTCTGCCTCAGCCCCCTGAGTAGTTGGGATTACAGGCATCCACTACCATGCCCAGCTAATTTTTGTATTTTTAGTAGAGATGGGGTTTCACCATGTTGGCCAGGCTAGTCTTGAACTCCTGACCTCAGGTGATCTGCCCGCCTTGGCCTCCCAAAGTGCTGGGATTACGAAATATAATTGTGAGCCAATGAAGTGGCTCGGCCTAGATCTAGAATATCAAGCATTTCAATTCACACTAAAGCTCAGAATAATAATTACTACTAATATTTTTAATGGAGTATTTAAGGCGTGGGCCACCATGCCTGGCTGTGGTATGTATGTCTTTTCTAAACTATCTGGAGCTATCTGAAGGACTAAGGCAAGGTGCCTGTCACTCACTCACGACAGAAAAGTGAAGGGCATTACTGGAAAAGCTTTTAAGGCAGATATACAAGCTGAAGCTGACTGGGACAAAAGATTACACCTAAAGCCAAGAAAGAAAAGCATGTTGTCCTAAAGTGCCTTACATTTACTTACGCAATTTATGCTCACAACATCCCTATGAGGAAGGTATAATTGTCATCATCCTCATTTTACAATTGAGGAAACTGAAATAACTTGAGAAAAGTAACGCAGTTAGCAAACTCAGGTTTTTAATCACGTCACATTGACTCCAAATATGCACATACTAAAAGCAAAATGAACCAGATAACAACTAATACACGTATAGCAAATGGGTAATAAATCTTATTTGAAAATTATATTTTACATTTATTTATTTTAACTCTAGGATTTATTACTGGCTTAATAACCTATCTGAAGTAGAAGACTCAACGGAATTCATTCCTTTTTTTTTTTTTTTTTTTTGAGACGGAGTCTTGCTCTGTCACCCAGGCTGGAGTGCAGTGGCACAAACTCAGCTCGCTGCAACCTCCACCTCCCAGGTTCAAGCAATTCTCCCTGCCTCAGCCTCCTGAGTAGCTGGGATTACAGGTGCCCACCACCATGCCCAGCTAATTTTTGTATTTTTGTAGAGACGGGGTTTTGCCATGTTGGCCAGGCTGGTCTCAAACTCCTGACCTCAGGTCATCCACCTGTCTCAGCCTCCCAAAATGCTGGGATTACTGGCAGAAGCCACTGCACCTGGCCAGAATTCATTCTTGATAGCATTAGTATTTGCTTTCTTCTCAGATAGTACATAGTACTGTTTTAATTATTAATTTTTTGTGGGAAAATAAAGATGATAAAACAGGAAACCTTTCCACAAAGCTATGGTTAATATCAGTTACAAGTAAATCTTCATTTCTGGAACATTAAAAAAAGGTAAGGGGGCATAGAGAAGGCAAAAGAATATACTTCTTTTTTTTTTTTTTTTTTTGAGGCGGAGTCTTGCTCTGTCGCCCAGGCTGGAGTGCAGTGGCACTATCTCGGCTCACTGCAAGCTCCGCCTCCTGGGTTCACGCCATTCTCCTGCCTCAGCCTCCCGAGTAGCTGGGACTACAGGCACCTGCCACCACGCCCGGCTAATTTTTTTTGTATTTTTAGTAGAGATGGGGTTTCACCGTGTTAGCCAGGATGGTCTCGATCTCCTGACCTCGTGATCCACCCACCTCGGCCTCCCAAAGTGCTGGGATTACAGGCTTGAGCCACCGCGCCCGGCCTATACTTCTTGAATAAACAAGCATTTCTATTGCTTATTATTTATAACTTAGATATCCCCAGACTGTAAACTCTGTAGAAGAAGGGACTGTGTCCTGAGTTATTCAGAAGCCAATTGTTTGTGCCTTAGCATAATAGCATAGGAACATTGGCCATAGTAGTCGATCAGTGGAGACTTGTTAAGTGAGTGAATGATAAACATGTGCTTTACTTGTATATCAAGTTATTACTGGGCTCTGTGCAAAGGCAGAAGTGGATCCTATGTAAACAGATACAGGTGTTTGCTTATGATACCTTATTTTTAATGTACCCTAAGATCCCCCATGGAGAATTTCAAATGCTGTTTATAAAAGGAAAGACAATTCAGGTATTGTAGTTGTTCTTGCTACAAATTACTGGGCCTGCAGAAGAGAGATACTAGGAAGGAAATTTACAGCAAGGCTTTGTCGCACATATATTGTTTTTGTTAGTCATCTTGACTTGGTCTGCAAATGTCCCTTTTCCCTTCCCGCTAAACTTAACAAGAATCAGCCTGTATCCTAGCTTAAGTGGCAAAGGTATTTGAAATAAAAATAAAAAATTTTAAGAAATTAAAAAAGAATAAGCCTGTAGCACCCAAGTGCATAAAGGAAAATGGATCTAAACAGTTTATCACTTAAACAGCTGCTAAAGTCATCTCATTCTTGTTGCATTTACTCTATAATCACACAAACATGCCAATTCCATTTAGATTGGCACATGTGCTTAGTGTCTTAAAGGAAAGAATGAATATATTTTCTGAACACTCATAGAAGTGATCCATTTTTATACAAAATCAATTTTTGAGGGGAAAGGTAATAATTCCTGATTATCCAAGAAGTGGCCAAGGAAGAAAAGATCTGCCCTCATGCTTCATTAACTACCACCGACAGTTTCGGGTGAGTTCTTTCAGAAAATGCACATGCATATACATGAATATATCTGCAATGAGTTCCTCGTTGTTTGCGTGTGTGCCCAGGTGCTCACATGTACATCTCTGGACTTTATTTTCTGTAGAGAACAGCCAGAATGAGGCCTCAGGGTCAGGAATGGAAACATCAGGTAAAAAGAAAAGAGAACATCTTTTTTTTTTTTTTTTTTTAAAAAGAAAACATCTTGTTTAGAATTTTTGGAATTTCTTTCTAAGTGTAATCTTTCTTTTATTAACACTTCGTTCTCAACTTAAAGCCATAAAAAGCCTATATGCAGAAAATAAAATAAAATAAATCAGCTCAAGGCATAAGAATTTGATATACAGCTGGGTGATAATTAACAGGACTTGACCTTACAACAGTTAGATGCTGAGAAAGACTGGAGGACAGCAGCTCAGAACACAACAGTTTATGTAACTCTCCTGGAGAAGAGTTAGGCTTTACCTCTTGATGCTATGAAAAATCGGCCTCAAAGATTATTGAGGCAGATCAAAATTTAGAGCCTCACATGGCACCTCACACCTGTAATTCCAGCATTTGGGGAGGCTGAGGCAGTAGGATTACGTGAGCCCAAGAGTTTGAGACCAGTCTGGGCAACACAGTCAGACCCCATTGTGTTAGTCAACTTTCACACTCTGTAAAGAACTGCCTGAGACTGGGTAATTTATAAAGGAAATAGTTTTAATTGACTCACAGTTCATCATGGCTGGGGAGGCCTCAGGAAATTCACAATCATGTCAGGAGGCGAAGGGGAAGCAAGGTGCCTTCCTCACAAGGCAGCCGGAAGAAGTGCAGAGAGAAGGGGGAACAGCCTCTTACAAAACCATCAGATCTGGGGAGAATGCACTCACTATCATGAAAAGAGCAGAGGGAAAACCACCCCCAAGATTCAGCTACCTCCACCTGGTCTCTCCTTGCCATGTGGGGATTATGGGGATTACGGGGATTACAATTCAGGATGAGATTAGGCTTTCTGTTCAGGTGGGAACAAAAAGTCTAATCATATCACCCCTCTCTACAAATAAAATAAATTAGGCTGGGCGCCGTGGCTCATGCCTGCAATCCTAGCACTTTGGGAGGCCAAGGTGGGCGAATCACTTGAAGTCAAGAGTTCCAAACCAGCCTGGCCAACAGGGTGAACCCCGTCTCTACTAAAAATACAAAAATCAGCTGGGCTTGGTGGCATGTGCCTGTAATCCCAGCTACTCGGGAGGCTAAGGCAGGAGAATCGCTTGAACCTGGGAGTCAGAGCCAAGATCATACCACTGCACTCCAGCCTGGAGAACAGAGAAAGACTGACTCAAAAAAATGAAATGAAATGAAATGAATTAGCCAAGAGTGGTGGTACACACCTGTGGTCCCAGCTACTCAAGAGGTTAAGGTAGAAGAATTGCTTGAACTGGGGAGGTTGAGGCTGCAGTAAACTGTGATTGCATTACTGCATGCCAGTCTCTGTGACAAAGCAAAAATCTGTATTTTTTAAAAAAAATCCAAAACCCCAAAAGATAACTTGGGACTGTGTAGTGGCTTACTACTACATTCCTCAATGATCCAAGCTACTCATTGAAAACCTGAAGTGGAAAATGCTTTGTCCACATATATTAAATAGTACATATATTTCTTTCTCCTCCCTGTAAAAAGAGAGTTAGCAATAGTGCTATTTGGTTAGAATATGCATGTGTGAAAGTAAAATGATATTCATAATAATTACACAGAACTAATTTTTTAAATGGCAATATTCAATGCTGGCAAGGGTTCAGTAAAGCTGGTATTCCCATAGGTTGCTCATTGTATTTTAATTTTTAAAACATTGTCTGAAAGCTATCACAAAATATTTTAAGAGTTTTAAATGCTCAATATTTTTATCCCACTTTAGGTAATTTATCTCAAATAAATAATTCATAAACCTATATGCACAAAGCCATCTTGACCTTATTTATAATTGTAACACACTGGTACTTAATGCAGAAATGGTTGAATAAAGTATGGCATATCCACTATTTACATGGTATCTATAAAATGTTTTTAATAGTATGGCGGGCCAGGTGCGGTGGCTCACACCTGTAATCCCAGCACTTTGGGAGGCCAAGGCAGGTAGACAACCTGAGGTCAGGAGTTGAAGACCAGCCTGGCCAACATGATGAAACCCTGTCCGTACTAAAAATACAAAAATTAGCCAGGTGTGGTGGTGGGAGCCTGTAATCCCAGCTACCCGGGAGTCTGAGGCAGGAGAATTGCTTGAACCCTGGAGGTGGAGGTTGCAGTGAGCCAAGATTTTGCCACTGCACTCCAGCCTGGGTGACAGAGCGAGACTTCGTCTCAAAAAAAAAAAAAAAAAAAAAAAAAAAAAAATGGAGAAACATTACCTATATTAAATTAAATAAAAGAAATCACAAGAAAGCCGGGCGCGGTGGCTTATGCCTGTAATCCCAGCACTTTGGGAGGCTGAGGCAGGCGGATCATGAAGTAGACAGTTCGGACCAGCCTGGCCAAGATGGTGAAACCCCATCTCTAGTAAATTACAAAAATTAGCCAGGCATGGTGGCAAGTGCCTATAATCCCAGCTATTTGGGAGGCTGAGGCAGGAGAATCGCTTGAACCTGGGAGGCAGAGGTTGCAGTGAGCCAAGATCTCACCACTGTACTCTACCCTGGGTGATAGAGCAAGACTCTGTCTCGAAAGAAAGGAAGGAAAAGAAAGAAAGAAAGGAAAGAAGGAAGGAAGGAAAGGAAGGAAAGGAAGAAAGAGAGAAATCACAATAAAAAAATGTATTTCAGGTTGGGTGCGGTGGCTCACACCTGTAATCCCAGCACTTTGGGAGGCCAAGGTGGGCAGATAACTTGAGTCCAGGAGTTTGAGACCAGCCTGGCCAACATGGTGAAAACCCATCTCTACTAAAAATACAAAAATTAGCTGTGTGTGGTTGCGGGGAATGGTAATCCCAGCAACTTTGGAGAATGAGGCAGGGAAAATTACTTGAACCCAGGAGGCGGAGGTTGCAGTAAGCTGAGATTGTGCCACTGCACTCTCACCTGGGCGACAGAGTGAGACTCCACCTCAAAAAACAAACAAACAAACAAACAAAAGTATTTCAGCTGCATGTAGAACAGATAAGTCAATGTAGGAAACAATGTTTATTGTGTTTATGTAGTGGGAGTATGGATGCTCTTGTTTTCTATTTCTTCAATTTTTAATAATATTTTAATATTATATTCATAATTTAAAATTTAGCATCTATAGCTCTAAGTTTACATACTTCATGTTTTCATTTGTTAACCCCCTATCTCTATACTTTAGTATAAAAAGAATAGCTTTGTGAGTGTTTAGGAAATGGAGTAGAGAGATGAGTTGCATGATTAGAAAAGGTCCTATTACTATTTAAAAAGAAAGATATGCATTTGAGGCCACAATCTCGTACTTCTTTCAGTGTAAAACTATTGATGAACTTCAATTCATTTGTATCCCACTTATAGTCTTCAATTCTAATGTGGTGTTCTGGTAGAGTTTCTCTGGACTTTTGCAAAAATAAGGTTCTCTCGTACTAGTTCAAAAGATGGTTCATGTTGTGTCATTGGGTAAAGAGGAATAGGTAGTGTCAAAGTTCCCTTCTGAGGATTCTCCTTTAGGTCCCATGAGCGTCAATCATTATTTCTATTGACTAGTTTCCCCACTGACTTTCTCCCAAAGTAAATAAAAATCCGCATGCCAGGGCAGCACTACGTTGAACTTCTCAAAGACCAATACTGAATATGCCAGACACGGTTATCTTCAGCTACCATTTTGAAGACCTGAACCCTCATAGAGGTATTAATGAACTCGAAATTGCATACTTGCATATGTTGTAATCATTTTCACCCTGCTTTCCAAAAAGAAAAAGAAGAAAAAAGCAATAAATATGGGATTTAAATATAATTCATGCAGAAATAGGCCAAAGCATTCCTAAAGACTCTAAATTCGTTCCTAATCACACTGATGCCAAACTGAATTGGCATGGTTATTCTACTAGATTCTGATTTTTTTTTTTTTTTTTTTTTTTTTGGCCAGAAATTTGCTGGAAAAACACAGAACTGGAAAATCCATCCAATATTAAACAGAGGAAAAATATTAGAAAAATTATTAAATAGAGAAACAAAAACCTATTTTTGTTATAGTTATAAATTTCTATAAATTCATCTTTGAATTTAGAGAAATATATCAGTGTCATAGTAAAATAACCTTTATTCTTTATAGACATCCTTTTCTGAAACCAAGCAGTTGCAGTTGCACTAAAAACAAGTCCAAATTTTAGCAAAAAAAAAAAAAAAAAAAAAAAAATTGTTTTAATAATAGAACATTTTTAAAAAACAATGTATTTTTGGCCAAGAGTGGTGGCTCACGTCTGTGATCCCATCACTCTGGGAGGCCAAGGCAGGCAGATCACTTGAGGTTCAAGATTAGCCTGGCCAACATGATGAAACCCCATCTCTACTAAAAACACAAAAAATGAGCCAGGTGTGGTGGTGTGTGCCTGTAATCCCAACTACTCAGGAGGCTGAGGCAGGAGAATCGTTTGAACCCGGGAGACAGAGGCTGCAGTGAGCCGAGATCGTGCCACTGCACTCCAGCCTGGGCAACAGAGCAAATCTCTATCTCAAAAAAGGTAAAATAAATAAAATACAAATAAAAAACCAATACATTTCTAGCTTGTAACTAGAAGAAGAGACAAAAGACCAACTTAAAAATAATAAATGTAATAACAGTATGATGTGAAGGAGCTGTTAGGTGATCTCAAATTAATGGTACTCAGAAATGTGAACTTCTGGAATTCACGTTTAAAGACTAATTGGAGGGTCGGGTGTGGTGGCTTATGCCTGTAATCCCAGTATTTGGGAGGCCAGGGTGGGTGGATCACCTGAGGTCAAGAGTTTGAGACCAGTCTGACCAACATGGTGAAACCCCATCTACACTAAAAATACAAAATTAGCCCGGCGTGGTGATGCATGCCTGTAATCTCAGCTACTCAGGAGGCTGAGGCAGAAGAATCGCTTGAACTCGGGAAGTGGAGGTTGCAGTGAGTCCAGATCATGCCATTGCACTCCATTCTGGGCAACAAGAGTGAAACTCCATCTAATAAATAAATAATAAAGACTAATTGGAAAACTTGGAAATTATTTAGAAGACAACTGCAAGGATGGCAAAATGAGTCAAGTCCTGGAAAAAAAGACCAATGAGGAGAGGTAAAGAAGACATAATTAAATTTCTTAAAGAGAAGGCCAAATGACAATTGAATACATTCTATGAATTAATAGAGAGCTTACATACAGAGAGGGTTGGTGATCATTGCTGAGTATAAAACAAGGGAAACAGGTTTGGTATGCAGCATAAAGGCTTTGCTTGACACACTAAAGCTAACTAAATGTCAAAATAACATGCAGGTGGAGGTTTGGGCAGTCTTTTCTAAAGCCATGGATAATAAGATAGCAGCTTCTTTGTATGGCTCTGACTGAAGGTGAGAGATGTGCTATGTAAACTTTGACGTCGCTTCCAGGGCTGAGATTCAGGTCCTTGGGGAATATCTTCCTGAATTCAGGGAGTTAATGCCAACTCTGAAATCAAATTACTGGAACATAGTAAAGAAAGTTGGGGGAGGAAGCAACTAGAATCAAGATGAAAATGTAACTTCAAACCCTGTTTAGAAAAAAATAATGAGATTACTTTAAAATAATACAATTTATTATTAAAAATTTAGAGAAGTTTTGACAAGTAGGGAGTGGAAAAATAGATATTTTATATTATTTATTTATTTATTTATTTATTTTTGAGACAGAATTTCCCTCTTGTTGCCCAGGCTGCAGTGCAATGGCAGGATTTCGGCTCACTGCAACCTCCGCCTCCTGGGTTCAAGTGATTCTCCTGCCTCAACCTCCTGAGTAGCTGGGACTACAGGCGTGCACCACTACGCCTGGCTAATTTTTTTTTTTGTATTTTTAGTAGAGAAGGAGTTTCACCATTTTGGCCAGGCTGGTCTCAAACTCCTGACCTCAGGTGATCTGCCCTCCTCGGTCTCCCAAAGTGCTGGGATTATAGGTGTGAGCCACCGCACCGGGCCATAGATATTTTAGATAAAGAACAAGATCAAGCATTAAACTGTGAACAAGGTATTTCTAATTAACTAATTTTATTTTTCAAACACAGCCTTAGGAAACATGACTCCAACACATGGAGAGTTTAGGTCAGCCCTGATTTTGAGGCCACATGCTCCACTGTTAGCACATGTGGGTGAGGTCCCTTGGTTGGTAGTGTTTGATGATTCTATTAGTTCTTGACTTTTCTGTATACATTTTAATGTACAGTAAAGGGATTGTAGTATTGGCAGGTTTGTCCCAAAATAGACCGTGAGTCAGTTATGAAGGAGGGGGATTCCAGGAACTAGAATTTAAGAGTGAAGAAGTTGAACGCAAATTTACATATGACTCAGTACTAACACATTTTACATAATATTGGGTACTTTCTCTTCCTGTAATTGCTTCTATGCTTCATTTGTTGTTTTCATCAATAACCCTAAATAAGTGGTTTTAAAAAAACATTAAGGGAGACTGGTAGATCACGCCTGTAATTCTAGCACTTTTGGGAAGCTGAGGTGGGCAAATTGCTTGAGCCCAGGAGTTCAAGACCAGCCTGAGCAAGATGGCGAAAAAATGTCTCTACAAAATATACGAAAATTAGCTGGGCATGGTGACACGTGCCTGTAGCCCCAGCTATTCAGGAGGCTGAGATGGGAGGATCACCTGAGTCTGTGAGGTTGAGGCTGCCAAAGAACCACAATCGCTCCACTGAACTCCAGCCTGGATGACAGACCGAGACCCTGTCTCAAAAATAAATAAATAAATAACGAATTTTAAACACACACACACCCATTAAGGGATGACTACTTTGGGGTGTCTTGCCAGCAATTCAAATATCTAAAATAGCCTTATTCTAAGCGTTGAATGTTAAGTCTTTTCTTTAGACAGACTAATTGCAGAATGAAATGGTTTGCTACCTGTACAGCTCCAGTTCTCCCCTTCTCAAAAAATCAGGAGACTATGAACTCACAAGTGCTAATAGGATTCAGGTAGAAGCCATCACTGCTATTTTAAATTTTCCTATAGCTCCCACCAACATTACATCCAAACATTGAAACATCCACAACAATCATCCCCAAGGCTACTGCTGTGTGATTCATAAATGAACATTGTTGGGTGAATACATTCCACTTTTGAAATTAAATTTATTTATTTATTTATGTTTTTAGTGGGGGGATAGGGGTCTCACTCTGTCACCCAGTTTGTAATGCAGGGGCACAATCTCAGCTCACTGCAACCTCCGCCTCTGGGGTTCAAGAGATCCTCCTATCTCAGCCTCCCAAACAGCTAGGACTACTGGCGCAGGCCACCATGCCTGGCTAATGTTTTTGTATTTTTGGTAGAGACAGGATTTCATCATGTTGCCCAGGCTGGTCTCAAACTCCTGAGCTTGGGTGATCTACCCACTCTGGCCTCCCAAAGTGCTAAGATTACAGTCATGAGCCACTGTGCCTGGCCTGAAATTAATTTTCACTGGTTTATTTTCATAAAATAAGGCTGCATGCAGTGCCTCATGCCTGTAATCCCAGGACTTTGGGAGGCCAAGGCAGGCAGATCACTTGAGGTCAGGAGTTTGAGACCAGCCTGGCCAACATGGTGAAACCCCATCTCTATGAAAAATACAAAAAATTAGCCAGGCGTGGTGACAGGCGCCTGTGATCCCAGCTACTCAGGAGGCTGAGGCAGGAGAATCACTTGAACCCGGGAAGGCAGAGGTTGCAGTGAGCTGAGATCGTGCCACTGCACTCCAGGCTGAGTGACAGTGAGACTCTGTCTCAAAAATAAACAAACAAATAAATAATATTTTCATAAAATAAACTCAATTTCAGTTACATACAGTTTTTTAGGAAAGGGTTTTTCTTTTGTAGCTTTGTTTTTTCTGTCCTATTGCATAGTCTGACTTCACCGAAATAGCTTTCCACCAAAATACTCTCGTCTCTCAAGCAATAGTATACTGAAGAGAACCAGTAAGTTATTTATTTGCAAGCCCATAGGATTTAAATTAGAATAAACCTGTCCTTGAGAATAATATACTTTAAATAATTCATATGAGTCACAAAATTTCGTACCAGAAAAAGTGTGTAAAAAAAATCTTATTCCCCAATATTATGATTCCCTCAGTTTGTATGACTTAATAATTCTTTTTTAGAGTATAATTGTTCCAGACAGAGTTCAGAAATTTTTAAAAGAGATTATCTATAGCTCTGGAAAAGGATTGACTTCCAGCTGCAACTTCCAGCTGGAAAGATAATTTTTTCTTCCATTTTCCCACCTTTTGCATCAGAAAAGTAAACAATCAATTTCCTGCCTAAATACACCTGGATTATTTCTCAAGCGAGCAAGAAATGGGTTGATTTATGCATCAGAAAAGTGACCACAAGGTCGTGGAGAATCATTGACTTTAGATGTAGGAAGGATCTTGGAAATCTAGTTTAACTCCCTCATAAATGACGAGGATTAGATATAAAAACTGCGTTTGAGAGGCCTATTAGTATCAGGAATGAGGTAAGTCCCTTTTCAGCATTAATTACAGTAACTGCTGTATAAAGAAGGGGGATTCTGGCAACTGCTCTCCACATGGCAGAAATCCAGGATGGACTTGAAATCAAAGAAGTAGGGGCTAAAGTCTAATGAACTGACATAAAACTCTTTTTTTAATTGGAACTAAAGAATATTAATTCTCTCACATGATTCCCAAAGTCAGTCTGGTTTTTTTTTTTTTTTTTTTTTTTTTTTTAAATTCTCTCAAAACTTTCATGCATCAAAAGATGATCCTGACATACAAGCATGGAAATAATTAGAGCTTTTAATTAGTACAACTGGGAAATAAGGCATACCAGCTTTAATAAGGGTCTCCAATGTGGAACACATTAAAGTAAAAACATTTTTTTTCCTAATATCAAAGTTCATTCTACTAATAGAAAATGAGTTACTCTGCAAAATGGAGAGTATAATCGGATTCAGAACAAGTTCAATGTGTTAAGAAAGGAGACGGAGACCCCATGAACTGTGGAACCTGGGAATTAGATCGTTTCAGACGTCCACCAATGTATTTCTTAGAACACACTATCCCTATGGTAGGGTTTAACTATTAAACTGTAAATATTCTAAAATACTTCATAATGCCTATTTTGTGGATCAGAATTGAAGATGAAAATGGTCAAACATATTAGAAGCATGCTAAACAGCATTTCAGGACAGTCTAACAAATGAACGCATACTTGGCAAGAAGACAGCTGCTGTCACGTTACCTCAGACCAACAGTAGCAAGCACATCTGGAATCCTAATGATCCCAGGAGCTTTTGGGCATTTGAAGGACAGCCATCTGGTGCAAAGGAAGTCTGGACAAAGTGTCCCACCCAACAGAAAGCACCTCATTGTGCTGCTATGAAAAGCAGCTGGTCCCACTTCCCTCTGATAATACACCAGCTTCTCAACCAGCAAGTGATCAAGAGAAATCCACTATGTGCACAAAACGCTCATTAGCTGACCTGGATCTAAAACCATGACAACCTGGCAGGTAAGATGCAGTCAGAGATATATTTGTGAAATAAATCCCTTTTTGAAAGGGTGTCAGCAAATTCTGCTACCTCTGTCTAACCTTTCAGCAATTGATGTTGATAATATCAGCCTATGGGCGCTTCCAGGCCACAATTCTTTATCTGTAAAATTAAGAGATTGGGCTACACACATTTTATGGTCCTTTTTAGTTCTAACATCCCATCAGCTTGTGATTTTACAGAAAATACTGTAGCACCGAACAAATGGACTACCAAAGGACAAGGGATGACAGCAGACATTTGAAGGTGGCCCCTGCGTGTTGCTTGATGGCATTGGATCATTGAGGGGAGAAGGCTGCACTCAAAGATGACCTTTCAAATGATTGTAAATGTGTTTTATCATCTTGTGAGCAAATTAAGCCAGTGTCATCTTTGCTCTAAGCTATCTGCAAATTATGCACAGCTTGTTGGGACTGCCCCACATTAAACACACTGCAGGGATCTCAAGTAGATGAAGGGTAGACATGCAGCTTCAGCAGACCATGATGGTGAGGCAGTGGATAAGAGAAATAATTGAAGGTCATGAGAGGGAGGAGAGCATGATTGGGATGGGAAGCGAGGACATCAGGGGACAGAAAGCCCTAGTCAAGAGGGAACTGCAGGTTGGGCGCGGTGGCTCACGCCTATAATCCCAGCACATTGGGAGGCCATGGTGTGCGGATCACTTGAAGCCAGGAGTTCAAGACCAGCCTGGCCAACATGGTGAAACCCTGTCTTTACTAAAAATACAAAAATTAGACAGGCATGGTGGCCAGCGCCTATAGTCCCAGCTACTGGGGAGACTGGGGCAGGAGAACCTCCCAGCTTGAACCTGGGAGACAGAGATTGCAGTGAGCTGAAATCGCGCCACTGCACTCCAGCCTGTGTGACAGAGTGAGACTCCGTATCAAAAAAAAAAAAAAAAAAAGAAAAAGAGGGAACTGGAGAGTTTAAACACCTACAGGAGGAGGAATTTAGGATAATCGTAAGATCCAATGAATAACCATGTCAGTAGATTTATGGAAGAATGGAGCTAGAGATGTATAGTGAAAGAGTCTAATAGCTATAATATAGGGAAAGGCATTTTGGCCAGTTAAATATGGTTTGAATCCTGGCTCTGCCTCTGAATATCCTGTATATTCCTGGACTTGGTAAATAATGTATTTTCCTCATCAGCAAATTGAAAATAATGCTATCTCTTACATATCATAGTTGTGGAAATTACATGAGATAATGCATGTCAAGTGCTGAAGATACTTATTGGTGCACAGTAGACATTAAAAAATGATGTATTAGTTGCCATTATTCCTAGTACGTTATTCTTGTTAGCTGAATCATGAGAATGAATACTGAAATTCCCCAGAATGGTTGTTTGTGAACAAGTAGAGAGAAAAACAATTACATCAGGAGATTAAAGGAAGATTAAAGAGGTTAGTAGATGATGACAATGAGGGCAGAGGAAGGGTGGGTGTGGTTGAGCAAAGTTGGCGAAGTTCTTGAAAGTCAAGTTAGTGCCCGCTGAACTCTCAACTCTGAGCCAGACAAGACTGGAGAAGAAGCCATTTCTGCTTGAGGGCATCAGAAAAAATGTTTCATCTTTAGAAGAAAATCAAATCTCAATTAAGGCGGCACTTTCCTGAAGATGTTTCTTTTCTTTTTTTGAGACAGGGTCCAGTTCTGTCACCCAGGCTGGAGTGCAGTGGCATGATCTTGGCTCACTGCAGTCTCAGCCTCCCTGGCTCAAGCGATTCGACCACCTAAGTCTCCTGAGTAGCTGGGACTACAGGCATCCACTACCGCATCCGACTATTTTTTATATTTTCTGTAGAGATAGGGTTTCACCATGTTGCCCATGCTTCTCTCGAACTCCTGGGCTCAAGTAATCTGCTGCCCTGGACTCCCAAAGTGCTGGGATTGCAGGTGTGAGTCAATGGACTCAGTCTCTGAAGACAGTTTTTTTCTTTTTAGAGATGGAGTCTTGCTTTGTTTTCAGGCTGGTCTCAAACTCTTGGCTTCAGGCGATCCTCCCACCTCGGCCTCCCAAAGTGCTGGGATTACAGGCATGAATCACCCTGCCCAGCCCAAAGATGCTTTTGGTCCGATCTATCTGGGGAATGCTGAGCCTCTCCCTCCTGGGGAATTTGTAGAGTGCACACCCAAATGCAGCTCTATGAAGTCTATCTTCCTAGATTGAAAGCACATGTAGCCAACAAACTCGTTTTATTATGTGAAGTCACAATCCTGTGTCACAAGATGGGAGGGCAGAAGGAGGATTTCGAGGAAAGCTTAATGACTGAATGGTGTTTACTGTCAACAGTCCCAGAGGAAAGGGAGAGAAGGGGATTGACAGTGTGGCTAAGTGAGAAACAGGATAGGCCAGAGACAAATGGATTACAACTCATGAAGGGATTGAGCAAGTGGAAGCAATGGCCAGTGTGCTGGTGCTCATGAACCGCAGACGGAAGAAAGGGAGCAAGTAGGAATTTTGAAATTAGGAATAAAGGTGGGCGCAGTGGTGCACACCTGTAATCCTAGAACTTTGGGAGGCCACGGCGTGTGGATCATTTGAGGTCAGGGGTTCGAGACTAGCCTGGCCAACATGGTGAAAACCTGTCACTACTAAAAACACAAAAATTAGCCAGGTGTGGTGGCAGGCCCCTATAGTCCCAGCTACTCGGGGGGCTGAGGCAGGAAAATAGCTTGAACCCGGGAGGCGGAGGTTGCAGTGAGCTGAGATTACACCATTACACTCCAGCTTGGGCAACTTTTGAGACGGAGTGAGATTCTGTCTCAAAAAAAAAAAAAAAAAAAAAAGGAATAAGAATGAGGGAAATGGGCAACTTGGGCCAGTAGCAGAGCTGTTTTGAACATGTGAAATTTACCCACTGTTGCTTTATAGTCCTTCAGACATTTAGAATTCTAAATTTTTAAAATTACAATTAAAATTTTTTTTAGAGATGGGGTCTTGCTATGTTGCCCACACTAGTCTGGACTTAACTCTTGGCCTCAAACAATCCTCCCTCCTTGGCTTCCCTAAGTGTTGGGATTACAGGCATGAGCCACTGTGCCCATCCTAGAATTTAAAAAATTTTCAAAACAGTAATCTGTCCTTGAGTGAGAACTAGATTGTACTGACAATCTGAATAGATATTTTAACTAATGGTTAACAAACAAACAAAACACCCAAAACACATCTTAGAATGATTCTCATATCTTCCAAATAAAAATACTTTAAACTGTTGTCAATACTTTTACCTATTTAGCTTATGCCTTTGGTTATAGAAAATATAGAATCAATGATAATGAATTAATTAGAAAATAAAAACTATATTCCATCTTTAATATACTAATGGTTCAGTTTTATTTCTAAATTGTCTGAGATGGAAGCATATTAAACATAAATGGTGAAAGTACAACAGGGACAATTCATTATGTCCTTTGGAAACATTTTTCATTGTAAATTCCAGTTGTATTTATTTATTTATTTTTAGATGGAGTTTCCTTCTTGTTGCCCTGGCTAGAGTGCAATGGCGCGATCTCAGTTCACCACAATCTCCGCCTCCCAGGTTCAAGAGATTCTCCTGCCTCAACCTCACAAGTAGCTGGGATTACAGGCATGTGCCAACATGCTCAGCTAAGTTTGTATTTTCAGTAGAGATGGGGTTTCTCCATGCTGGACAGGCTGGTCTCAAACTCCTGACCTCAGGTGATCTGCCCGCCTTGGCCTCCCAAAGTGCTGGGATTACAGGTGTGAGCCACTGAGCCCGGCCATAACTTGTAGTTTTAAAGTATCATCCTTGATGAAATTAAATTGTTACCAGTTTTCCAACCTGCATATTCATTAACTCTGCACTAATGAATTGTAGGCCTCACTTGTTCCCAGAAAGCTCTAGATGTTGCTCATCAATCTATGGATAATTGTTGTTTACGGTTTTTAAGCTCCATTGCATTTTTATCTGTGTAGATGGAGAATTAAGTCTTGATGAGATTAAAGTTGAAAAATAATAAAATCGAAGTTCAGAAAATTCTAAACAAGTTTTATTTTAATAATATTTATTTATTTATTTATTTTTAAAATTATACTTCAAGTTCTGGGATACATGTGCAGAACATGCAGGTTTGTTACACAGGCATACACGTGCCATGGTGGTTTGCTGCTCCCATCAACCCATCATCTACATTAGGTATTTCTCCTAATGCTATCCCTCCCACCCCACCCCCTGACAGGCCCTGGTGTGTGATGTTCCCCTCCCTGTGCCCATATGTTCTCATTGTTCAACTACAGTTTACATGTGGTGTTTGGTTTTCTGTTCCTGTGTTAGTTTGCTGAGGATGATCATTTCCAGCTTCATCCATGTCCCTGCAAAGGACATGAACTCACTCTTTTTTATGGCTGCATAGTATTCCATGGTGTATATGTGCCACATTTTCTTTATCCAATCTAACATTGATGGGCATTTGGGTTGGTTCCAAGTCTTTGCTATTGTGAGTAGTGCTGCAATAAACATATGTGTGCATGTGTCTTTATAGTAGAATGATTTATCATTCTTTGGGTATAAAGGATTGGGAAAAGCATAGTATCTCAGCTGGATAGCACCATCCCTCACGGCACAGTCCCTCATGGCTTCCCTTGGCTATGGGAGAGAGTTCCCCAATCCCCTTGCGCTTCCCGGGTGAGGTGACGCCCCCCACCTGCTTCTGCTCACCCTCCGTGGGCTGCATCCACTGTCTAACCAGTCCCAGTGAGATGAACCGGGTGCCTCAGTCGGAAATGCAGAAATCACTCACCTTCTGCATTGGTCTCGCTGGGAGCTGCAGACCGGAGCTATTCCTATTGGGCCATCTTGCCCGGGAATCTTTTTTATTCTTTTGAGATGGAGTTTCACTCTTGTGGCCCAGGCTGGAGTGCAATGGTGCAATCTTGGCTCAGTGCAACCTCTGCCTCCCAGGTTCAAGTGATTCTCCTGCTTCAGCCTTCTGAGTGGCTGGGATTACAGGCACCCATCTCATGCCCAGCTAATTTTTGTATTTTTAGTAGAGACGGGGTTTTGCCATGTTGGCCAGGCTGGTCTTGAACTCCTGACCTCAGGTGATCCTCCCGCCTCGGCCTCACAAAGTGCTGGGATTACAGGCGTGAGCTATCACGCCCTGCTTTAAACGATAGTTTTAAAAACCTCTAGGACTTGTAGTTTGTTTTTTGTTTAGAGCTGAGGTCTTGCTATGTCACCCATGCTGGTCTCGAACTCTTGTACTCAAGGGATCCTCTTGCCTCAGAATATCCGGGACTAAAGGTGTGAGGCACCATGTCAAGCCCTGTAGTTTATTTACATTGTAGGCTGTAATAGTTTAGCTTTCCAGGCAGTGACTGTGTCTTAGAATTAAAGGTAAAGACACACTTGCTTGAGATGCCTTAGAGAGGGCTGCAGTTCAATGGGAGAAAATTCCAGAATTATTTTTCTGTGAGAATATTTCAGGTTACAGTCTGGATTAGACAAATACTATCTTTAAGGTTTTGTCAACAATAGATATTCAGGTGAAATAAAACCTTCAGAATCAGGGGTAAGAATCTAAAAATTTTGTCCTGGAGAAGGGCAAACTTGAAGATTTTGACTTCACTTTTCCTGCAGTAGCTAAAGAAATATAAAATGGGCTGGGCATGGTGGCTCATGCCTGTAATCCCAGTGCTTTGGGAGGCCAAAGTGGGTGGATTATTGAACCCAGGAGTTTGGGACCAGCCTGGACGACACAGTGTAGACCTTGTCTCTACAAAAAATATTTAAAAATGGCCAGGACTAGTGGCTCATGCCTATAATCCCAGAACTTTGGGAGGTCGAGGCAAGTGGATAGCTTGAGCCCAGGAGTTCCAGACCAGCCCAGGCAACATAGTGAGACCTCATCTGTACCAAAAAAAAAAAAAAAAAAAGAAACTAAAAGAAATACAAAAACAAGTCATAACAACTAAAGATAGAAATAAGTACCTTGACTTGTTCTCACTTGTTCTACAAGTGACCCTGGCACAAGCTTATCTAATGATGTACTTGATTTGCAATCTCTGCTTCTTTTTTTACTTCTTTTTGCTGAACAAAAATATTTAATGAACAGGCTTGGATTAATAAGTTTGGTGATGGTGTCCAATGTACACAAATGACCACGTAAAAGGTAGTAGTAGATTGGGCACCTTATACATAGTTCAGAATCATCATGATTTTCATGGTGGAGGCTTGTTTCATTTTTTAAATTAATTAATTTATTTTTTTTGAGACGGAGTTTCATTCTTGTTGCCCAGGCTGGAGTACAATGGCGCTATCTCAGCTCACTGCAACCTCTGCCTCCCAGGTTCAAGTGATTATTCTGCTGCCTCAGCCTCCCAAGTAGCTGGGATTACAGGCATCTGCCACCACACCCGGCTAATTTTTGTATTTTCTTTTAGTAGAGACAGGGTTTCACCATGTTGTTCAGGCTGGTCTCGAACTCCTGACCTCAGGTGATCTGCCCGCCTCGGCTTCCGGAAGTGCTGGGATTATAGGCATGAGCGACCACACCTGGCCCTTGTTTGATTTCTTTTAGGCTTGGGAAAAAAGGGTGAAGAAGGGGGAGGACAGAAGCAGAGATAAACAAAGTAAATGTTCATACGTTCACTTACTTGAACCTCTCAGCAACCCTGTTAGGTTTGTATTTATTTATCTATTTATTTATTTATTTATTTATTTATTTTTTGAGACAGAGTGGCTAGAGTGCATCTTGGCTCACTGCAAACTCCACCTACTGGGTTCAAATGATTCTCTTGCCTCAGCCTCCTGATTAGCTGGGATTACAGGCGTCTGCCACCACACCTGGCTCATTTTTGTATTTTCAGTAGAGACGGGGTTTCGCCATGTTGGCTAGGCTGATCTTGAACTCCTGACCTCAGGTGACCCGCTCACCTCCACCTCCCAAAGTGCTGGGATAACAGGCGTGAGCCATGGCGCCCGGCCAAGTTTGTATTATGATTCATTTTATAAATGGGAAACTTAAAGACATAGCTGGCAAATGTCAAAGCTGGACTTTGAACTAAGATCTAACACCAAAACCATGCTTGATGCATAGTAGAGCCAGTGATTTATTATTTTTTTTAATATTAGGTAATAGCAGGTAACATGCGCAGAGACATGATGGGCTGACAAAGTATTGAGGGGTCTTGTTCTTACTGTTCCGTCCACGCCCCAGTGCTCAACTTCCCCCTAACACATTCCTTGTCCCCGCCCCATTCCACCCCCAATAAAGTCACCCAAGACAGGGTAAATTGTTAACTCTCTTCAGAATACTTTGGTAAAGCTGAGGAAGGGGAAGGCAACAAAGTCTTCCACAGCAGAGGGGGAAAATCCCTCTTTTGATGAAACATCCTGTGTAGAAACTGTGAAGCCTGGATTTCCCCAGGATGAGGTTAGAGCAGCAGGCTGCTGCTTGTCACATTGCCTCAGCTCAAAGTCACACCTGCTGGGGCCTCCTGTAAAATTTACCTATATATGGCCCCCCATAAAGCCACAAACACAGAACTCAAAATGGCATTCACCACTTCTGAGAAGCTGAACAGGAAGGAATGGCACTGTTTTTACAAATTAAGTGCACAGTATATGTCACAAGGAGGAAGTGAACCCTATGAGCTTGAACTTGCACATCCTCTCAACACTGAAAGCTTAATTTTGGTGGCTGAGGTTAATAATACGGTTATTCGTGTTTGGATATGAATGTAACTTGACTGATTGGGAAAGCAGGTGCTAGACTGATGCACCATGCCTGAGACCCATGAGTCATTGTCACTGATTTATACACTGGCCTTGCCATGAAAATGGAAGCCGGAGCCAACTCTATGTCATACAATTTATGCCATTCACTAAAATTATAGATAATTTCAGCCTGTGCATTTGCAAAACAGTCTATGCCATTTTTGCTTTAAACATCTTTTGTACTTGGTCTCTCTGACTTGTCTAAATAAATATTATCATTCATAATAACCATTACCAATCCATTATGCAATATCATGAAAATATATACAGCTTTTAGACTTAATCCATGAAATAAAGCCTATGACTTCTGCTTGCATCTTTGATAAACGGCCAAGTTCTCACAGCTGTTATGATTTCAATTACGAAGAAAATTGGAACTTTTGCATTCTTCAGTGGCTAAAAATCACTCAGAAAAAAAACACTTGTTCACATAAGCTTTTTTTTTCCCTCGTGTGTACCGTGAGCCTTGGGTCTGATTAGTCTAGCTGATTAGAGCAATGTGCCAAAAGGCAAAGGGCCCTTGTTAAAGCCCAAGGAAGGTCAGTTAGATTAACTTCCCAAGTCTACTGAAAATCTGTTCTATTAGTAGTCTTCAGCCAAATTAGGCAAGGGGGTACAAACAGATCAGTACAAATCCAGTCTTTAATGCTAGCAAAATGTAGCTCAAACCACAGTTAACATTGATACAAGGTCAATAATGTCATCTTCCCATACAAAGACAGATGATACACATTCAGAAGCATCTTAGAAACATCTGCTCTCCTCCACCTTTTTTTTTTTAGATGGAGAGTCCCTCTGTCACCCCGGCTGGAGTACAGTGGTGAAATCCCAGCTCACTGCAACCTGGGTCCCCCGGGTTCAAGTGGTTCTCCCGCCTCAGCCTCCCCAGTAGCTGGGATTACAGTCATATGTCACGACGCCCAACTAGTTTTTATATTTTTAGTAGTGATGGGGTTTCACCATGTTGGCCAGGCTGGTCTCAAACTCCTGACCTCAGGTGATCCACCTGCCTCGGCCTTATTTACAGATTTTGTTTCCTCATATATAACCAATCTCAACAGAGAGAACTCCCTATCTCTGATCCAGGTAGGCTCTGCCTCATCAAGAGATTAAGAGTTCTGAAGTTAAATGAACTACAAAATGAACTACAGCTTGTAATCCATTGCCTCAATTCCAAAGTGCTTCCTCTCCCTTTCTTTTTATCCCCCACTCCCTTCAACCACTATTCTCTGAAGCTTTTCAGTTCTCTCAAATCTTAATTTTATTTTTTTCCTCAACAAGAACAAACTTGGTAAATAACCAAGACTGTTCATAGTTTCAGGCTCCTCTTTTTAATCATTTTTCCCATGTCGGTAATCAGAACTCCTGAGTTAATATTATGCTTTCCCAAATCTGGAATCCTGCTCTTTCTTTGCACAAGAAGAATCAAGCATATTGTATGAAATCTCAAGCCTATTTATCCTTAACAATGTCAGAGCCATAAACCTGAATCCAAAGCCATAAACCTCCCATGGAAAAATCTCTGGAATTCAACTCTCTCTCATCTATTCTTTATTCCTACTGATACCACTTTTGTGATTGAAACGTGAAATGTATCCTCATCTCCTGAAGGTGATATATAGAAATTGCTTTAAATGCCTTGTGAAAACCTTTAATAACTCGAACTCTGTTTCCCAGTTGAGCTATATTTTCCTTGCTCCAAATTTATCATTTCATTCCAGGCCTTTGGTTATTTGTCCCATCTGTCTGGGCTTCTCTTCCCCACCCTTCCTTATTCACTAACTTATTCATCCTTCACTTTAACTTAGATTTCTCTTCTGCTAAGAAGCCTTCATTGGCCCCCACATTGTCGGCTATGGGAACCCTCTTATGTACAGTCTCTATCTCCCCCTCTTCTAGCACTTGTCACAGTGTGTTGTAACTGCCTGGTTGCTTGGATTTTCCCCCTGTCCTGGAAGCACAGTCTAGGGCGCTTACTGCCAAGCCTATGACAGAAACTCTCAATAAACACCAGCTGACAGAATAAACTCAGGCTTTGCTGTGTGCTGGGAGAGGATTCAGCATTCTGGTGTCTGTCACTCTGTTACATAGGTGGTCACTACCTGAAAGGTCTGCTTCCACGCTGGTGTCAGATTTGCTTGTTTTAAAAATAACTCAGGGCTGCTGATACATGCAATTCTAAGCCAAGGAGAGAACTGTAATGGTCATCAATTTCTTTCTTTCTTTTTTGTTACCACCAAGTTAATGCATTTAATGTTTTCTAATCTACAAAGACCTATAACCTCTGCTCCCTGTGTTACTTAACTAGACAGCTACCTATCTGCTACTCATCAAACCCAGCCAGAGATGCTGAGTTCTTGCATTTTTTTTTTTTTCTCATATGGAAATCTAGATGAATCCTCTGAAATGGTCATTTTAAAATCAAGTCAAAAGGAAAACAACGGGAAATACTCACCAGAGTAAAAGAGAAAAGTGAATCGAGGACAGACCTGTGTGTTCACAATTCTCAAGGCCAATGAACATTGGAAAAGCAAACTAAAATGATAGATAGCAAGCTGCAGAATTTGGCTTGACTTTAAAGTGGGTTTTAATATGCTCTTATATCACTGTCTGCTATTCAAGGTCGATAAGAAAAGCTTGGTCTTCTTACGGAACAGAGCTGAGTCACTTATATAATACCAGCGCATTTCGGTTGATTGTAATGATTCTTTCAAGAGATGATGTCACACAAATTGAGTTTTGCTTGAACCTTGCCTAAAAATAGTTTGATTTATTTACTAGGTCAAAAAGACAAGGGGATCTAACATCAATGACAAGTAAAAATGGAAAGATTTATTTATCCTGAACACTATGGACAAATGTGTGTCTCAGCACATTTAAGTTTATCCAAGGCTCTTTGTGTAAGTAGAACGAACCAGAAGCAATTTGCTATATGTGAATAAGAAATATCAAGGTGATATTAATCATTTTTATCTCCCTTTTCTGTAGAAGATTTGTAAGAAGAGTCTTTTCAGGTCCCCAAAGGTAAACTTTACGATTAAATTATACAGTTTTAAGAAATTATCACTAAATCTTTCCCCCATTTTTTTTAACCTTTAAAAAATTTTGTTTGAAACAGGGTCTCGCTCTGTTGCCCAGGCTGGAGTGCAGTGGCAAGATCATGGCTCACTGCAGACTTGACCTCCTTGGCTCAAGCTATCCTGCCTCAGCCTCTCAGTTAGCTGGGACTATAGGTGTGCACTACTACACATGGCTAATTTATTTCATCTTATTTTTTGTAGAGACAGGGTCTCACTATGTTGCCCAGGCTAGTTTTGGGTTCCTGGGCTCAAGCAATTGTCCTGCCTTAGTCTACCAAAGTTCTGGGATTACAGGTGTGAGCCATTGTATTCAGCCCTTAGATTCTTCATGTTTTTGTTTAATTTGTTCCTTATAGAGTAGTTTTCACTACAGTGATGTTACTTCGTAAATTAAATTCTATCATTTCAATTAACAACCCAAGAAAAATATATGTATAATGATAAACTTTGAGGAAAAAGAAATAATTGCAAAAAAAAAAAATGAATTGGCATGCAGTTAAACCTTGCTTATCCCTTAAATTTTGTTCCTGCTTATAGATTTTTAGTAGTTTGTATAAAGTCTTCTTTTAAAATTTTAAAAGTCTCAAAACTACTAAAGCAGGATATTATTTTAGTGGAAAATAGCCATATGGTTTCTGGGAAGGATTTTACTAAAGGAATAAATTTAATTAGAAGCAGGAAAGATTTGGTTACATACAACAAAAGCCAACAAAATATGCTCAACCCCAAGGGTAAGTGTAACTGCTGGCTAGAGATTTCCAGGAGAGGACACGGAGTAGTTTTCCTAGAATATTTTATGTCCTAAATAGCCTGGATAGAGTCCCTTATTCCCTTCCAGACTCATCACTGGGAATGTGGCACACTGGTGGGCTGTAATTCACTGGAGAGCTTATTAAATAAAAATCAAGTGACCTATGAGTGCAGCCAGAAACTTGCTTTACCCCCAAGTCCTGACCCTGAAACTTAATTTTTGTGACTTGAATTATGTCTCTCTGTTTAAAATTTATTTATTTAGAGATGAGGTCTCACTCTGTCACCCAGGCTGGAGTGGAGTGGTACAATCATTGTTCACTGCATCCTCAATCTCCCAGGCTCAAGCAATCCTCCCATCTCAGTCTCCTGAGTAGCTGGAACTACAGGCGGGTGCCACCACGCCTGGCTAATTTTTAAAATTTTCTGTAGCGATGGGAGTCTTTCTATGTGACCCAGGCTGGTCTTGAACTTCTGGGCTCAAGCGATCCTCCCACCTTAGTCTCCCAAAGTGTTGTGATTACAGGCATGAGCCACCATGCCCAGCTAAATTATATTTCTAAATACAGCAGAAGTATGTACTTCATGGTAGGTAAAGCTATTGTTTGGTTGATGCTTAGAGAAGAGAAAGGGAGTCCATGCTATCTCTTTCTGCACTCTAAATCCTGAGATATAAATCTTTAGATTCCTGATCTCATCCCTGGAAGAGAAGGGCAGCACTGACTCGAATGGAGGTGACTTCCTGGCTCTAGGAGCCCCAGGAAACAGGATTGGAAACACAGAAGTACTCCTGGAGGAGAAGGATTTAGCTTCCTGGTTATCAGGCTCTCTGGCTGCTCACACCATGTGCACGTTGCACAGACAGTAAGCCAGTTATATTCGAACTCTTTCACATGAAATTCTTCTCTTGGGAACAAGGGCTTGATCAGGATCTTTTTGGGAGAAAGAGTGTGCTGATTTTAGCTTCCAGCTAACATAGATATTCTCTCTCTGTTAGCACAAGAAACAAATCTGATTCACTTTTGTAACTTTAACAAACAAGACTCAGATTAAAAAAAAAAAAATTGATTGCGCCACTGCTCTCCAGCCTGGGCAAGAGTGAGACTCCACCTCAAAAAAAAAAAAAAACAAACAAAAAAAAAACAAAAGTTGCCACAGACATGATTGAAAGGGAATTTAAATCCACATAAAAATAATTCATCTAAGTTTACTTAGTCCGGTCATTTGTTTTATGTGCTTTCTCAAGGATAACATAGTTGAAAATTTAGTGAAAAATAAAGACTATTGTGCATGATTAGGAATCACCAGACACCTCTCTCCAGAGACCACAATACATCATGCCAAGAGCAGAAAACTGAGAGAAAAGAGCATTTTGAAGTACTGTTATTTTAATCCCCATAAGCCTATATACAATTTTTTGATATAAATTAAAAGAAACCAGAAATCTATAAAGCCATCTGGCTGATTTAAGTATATTTTTTATAGCATCTCTTTAAGAAAGATCAGAAAAACTCAAGACAATATAAAAGTATGTCAGTATGGAAACTATTCCTAGCTGATCATTTTACTTCCAAGACTTCTGGGCTTCAAAGGGACAGCTCAACAATTTTGAGAAGAACTATAAAGGTAATGATATACCTTCTTGAGCCTAACAGATGGAGTAAGACATTTGAAATGCTGAACAAGCAACATGGGACAGAATCCATCCCAGAATTGTATGAAGTCAGCTTAATTAAAAGTGCTTTTTAGGCTAAAGCAGAGCATTGCTTGAGCTCAGGAGTTCGAAACCAGACTGGGCAACAGTGAGACCTTGTCTCTACTAAAATTTAAGACAGACAAAAAAAAATTAGCTGGGCATGGTGGTGAAAACCTGTAGTCCCGGCTACTTGGAGGGCTGAGGATTGCTTGAGCCCAGGAAATCAAGGCTGCAGTGAGCCCTGATTGTGCCACTGCACTCAGTCTGGGCAACAGAGCAAAACCTTGTCTCAAAAAAAAAAAAAAAAAAAATGTCTATAGTGCCCTCTATTATTGTCTTTGTAATTTCTACAGTGCCCTCTATTATTTATTATTGTCTTTGTAAAAAAGAGGCAGTAACCTTATATTTAATCATGTCAATAACTCAGTGTTAATTCTTCTGTTTGTGGTAACGTGGCTAATAACTTCAAATCCCATGGATCCTTCCAGACGACTCTGGCTTCACTAGGCCTTTAAAACAGCACACAGTGCCTTGGCTTCAGCATTTGGTCGCTGACTAAGCACCTTTCAAGCTGCCTTCAATTGAAAGACAGACAGCAGACTCTGAGGAAATCCTTGCTCAGCCAAATGTATCCCATATGAGAGGGCAAACTTAATGAGAATCAGTCCCTGGCATGCAGCGCCTCTGGAATGTGAGTGATTTACAGCCAGCATGGGCTGCAGAGTTTTCTGTCCTAGTCTCTCCTTTTCATGTTAAAAAACCAAAAAGTTGCATTAACAAAGTGTCAATTTTAGCTATTAAAGGCAAAAAGGAAAAAGCACACTAACTTTAGCACATGTATGCAAGGTCCTGGGAGGAGATAAGAAAATGAACACATTAGATTCACAACTGCACGGAACTTAGAGAATACATGGACATGCACACACATATCACACAGGGCAGAGCAAACTGATTGACAGGCAGAAGTACAATCAAAGTGCTGTGGGAGCATAAATATTGTGTGTTTTCCATTTTCCTCCAAGTGCCTTTATTTGTAGCAATGGAATGGTCTCATGGTGCAAAATCCTGTTTGTGATGCTGCCTGGCTTCCTATCAATAGGATGGAGTTGTACCTATTCACTTTCTACAAGTGAGGCTCCTGGTGAGTGTGGTGTTTTCCCCAAACCCACAAGTAATAGATTGATATGGTATTGAAACATTTAAACAACATAAACAAACTAATGTCCTCCTTGACTCATCTCCTCCACCTAATCACTGGCCAATTCTAATCCCTGGAAGGTGGTAATCACCATTGTCATCTGATATATATACTTCCAGGTCTTCTAATTTACATTTATCCACACATATATACTCACACTCATAGATAAACACACATATATACAGACAAGAAGAAAGAAATACAAAGTTAAAAAAATGTGATAATGGTATACACATGTTCAACTTGCTTTTCTAGAGTGATATACCTTGGGATATGTCAATATACACACATCTCATTTTTTAAATCACTGCATAGTGTTCTATGGTATGGATATGTCATAATTAATAACTCTCTACAAGTTTATAATTTTGTTATCTCCTGATGTTTCCATTTTTTCACCATTTCCAACATTGCAATGGATATTATTCTACCTATCTCAGTTATTACATTAGCAAGTATTTATCTGGGGTAGATGTGGAGACATGGATTTGCTAAATTAAAAGGTAAGAGATTCCCAGCCAGGCTCAGTGGTTCATGCCTGTAATCCCAGCACTTTGGAAGGCTGAGGTGGGTGGATCACTTCAGGCCAGGAGTTCAAGTTGCAGTGAGCCAACATCATGTTACTGCACTCCAGCCTGGGCGACAGAATGAGACTCTGTCTCAAAAACAAACAAAGGCAAGAGATTTTTTTTTTTTTAGACGGAGCCTTGCTCCTGTCATCTAGGCTGGAGTACAATGGCATGATCTCGGGTCACTACAACCTCTACCTCCTGGGTTCAAGCGATTCTCCTGCCTCAGTCTTCCAAGTAGCTGGGATTACAGGTGCTCGCCACCACGCCCAGTTAATTTTTGTATTTCTAGTAGAGACAGGGTTTTACCATGTTGGCCAGGTTGGTCTTGAACTCCTGACCTCAGGTGATCTGCCCTCCTCGACCTCCAAAAGTGCTAGGATTACAGGCATGAGCCACCGTGCCCTGCCTTCAGTCTTCTTGAGTTGGCTATTACTAGGAAGTATGAGAAAAATGTCCTTCTCTGACATGAATTTGCCCATTTTTCTTTCTATTTCTGTTAGTTATTTCTTTAAATATTTCCATGTTACGTTAAGGGCATAAAGATTTGTGAATGTTTTATATTCTTGGTAGATACTTTTCATCAACATGAAATATTCCTCTTTGGTACTTTTCAATTTTTTTTTTTTGTATTTTGTCTGATATTTATATTGCTAAAACTACTTTCCTTGTTTTAGACTTTACCTGGAACATCATTATTTTCCAAATTGCCAAATCCTTTTACAAACATAGTTTGCAATGTCCCTAGCTCTTGCTATGATCATTTTGGACTACGGTTTCCACATCAACCTGATCATCCTACCTGCCTTCTCTTTTTCAGAGATACTTAATTATCCATTATTTACACAATGGCATACTTTGTCTTCTAGCACAATTATAAGCTAAAGTGTGTGTGTGTGTGTGTGTGTGTGTGTGTGTCATTTAAGGCAGAAAGTAGAGATGCCATTACATGGTCAGGCTGCCATCTTGATATGATCTTATGTTTTCCTTAACACCAGATTTCCTTCTCTGCCTCCACTTAAAACATTCCTTTCCTTTCCTTCCAGCTTGGTTGATCTAAATATTAAAGGTGCTGTGAGAGATACAATACAGAATAGAGTCTGTGAATACGTTTAGTCAGCATGCAGCTCTCGAAAACCTACTTTTGGTTTCCATCTCTTTGTGGCCTACAAGTTGGTTTCAGGCTGAATACTACAACTTGTGTTCCCCTAGTATACATTATTTAGTAACAGCTCACACAGCTCTAAGTTATCATCTTTCCCATCTCATTCCCAGGAAGATCTGTTTAATTTATAAGCAGTCCATTTCAGACAACACCCCTTGGGACATCACAATATTGCTGTTCTTCTGGGAGATTCATTGGCAGTATGAATACCCTTGTTTCTTCCATGGGCAAAACCTGTTTAAAGGCCACTAACTGGGCTATTGGCAAGGCCTGGCACAAACTAAGTGCAATGTAACTCTTAGCAATTTGTGACCATTAAACACAGCATTTATAATGTGCTAGTTTTAAAGTTGAAAACAGCAACAACAACAACAACAACAACAACAACAACAACAACAAAACAACTCATGTCCCATGTCTACGGCCATATCACCCTGAACGCGCCTGATCTCGGAAGCTAAGCAGGCTCGGACCTGGCTGGTACTTGGATGGGAGACCGCCTGGGAATACTGGGTGCTGTAGACTTGGCCGGGTGCAATGGCTCACGCCTGTAATCCCAGCACTTTCGGAGGCCAAGGCAGGTGGATCACCTGAGGTCGGGAGTTCGAGACCAGCCTGACCAACATGGAGAAACCCGGTCCAGGCATGGTGGCACATGCCTGTAATGCCAGCTATTTGGGAGGCTGAGGCAGGCGAATCACTTGAACCCAAGAGGCAGAGGTTGCGGTGAGCCGAGATCGCACCATCGCATTCCACCTGGGCAACAACAGCGAAACGTCATCTCAAAAAAAAAAAAAAAACCAACAAACAAAACAAAACAACAACAACAAAAACCCCACAATTAATTCATAAAAGACTTGCACTTTATTTGTCTTATTTTATTTAAAACATTCTCACCTTGTTTGCTGTATTTTATCTTTATACATAGAACACAGAGTTTGATTTGATTGTACTTTTCCCTTTACCCCTCTTTTTCTCTTGTTTATTTTCACTTCATAGGTCATTAAATGCCAACCACAGGATCTCAGACGGAAAAGGGCTCCAGGGTTAACTAGCTGAGCCCTATCCTATGATGTCTGAGAGGTTTTGCGGCTTGCCTGAATTCAGCCATTGACCTGTGGCAGAGCTGGCACAAGAATATGGGTCACCTGACTCCAGCACAGGCACATACATTTACGTTTACAAAAGATTTTTTAAAAAACAATCTCATCAACCAACTACTAAAAAACTACTAGAAAGAAACCTGACGGTGGGCACATATTACCTCAATTTTTATAGGAGAGAACACTGAGCAGGAGAAATGAATTAATGATTTGACTTAAATAATCTACATCAGGAGACGTCAGGAGAACAACCTGAGGTCTTTGCTACTGGCTTCTGCATCTCACAGCCTCTCCATCTTCTCACCATGCAACTTCTAAAAGGACAGAGCTTCTTTTCTTTCTAAAAGGACTTTCTAAAAGGACAGAGTTGCCTTTTCAATGATTTACTTCATCATTTCATCGTTTAATCCCTATGAAAACACAAAATATAGATTTTTGGGTTTTTTTGTTGAGACAGGGTCTGACTCTGTTACCCAGGTTGGAGTGCTGTGGTGCCATCTTGGTTCACTGCACCCTCCTCCTTCCTGGGCTCAAGCAATGCTCCTACCTCAGCCTCCCAAGTAACTAGGAACACAGGCGTCCACCACCATGCCCAGTTAATTTTATTTTATTTATTTGTAGACACAATTTGGTCTGGAACTCCTGGGTTCAAGCCATCCGACCCCCTTGGCTTCCCTGGGATTACAGGCATGAGCCACTGTGTCCTGCTGATGCATATTTTAACGATTAAAAGAAAAAAAAACCCGCCTGGCACGGTGGCTCACACCTGTAATCCCAGCATTTTGGGAGGCCGAGGTAGGCGGATCATCTGAGGTCAGGAGTTCAAGAATAGCCTTGCCAACATGGTGAAACTCTGTCTCTACTAAAAATACAAAAATTAGCCAAACTTGATGGTGGGTGCCTGTAATCCCAGTTATTTGGGAGGCTGAGGCAGGAGAATCACTTGAACCTGGGAGGCAGAGGTTCTAGTGAGCCAAGATCGCACCACTGCACTTTCCAGCCTGGGTGACAGGGCGAGACTCCATCTCAAAAAATAATAATAATAAAATAAATAAAAAGGCTTAGACCTGTAATTCCAACACCCAAGGAGGGGCAGATCCCTTGAGCCCAGGAGTTTGATACCAACCCATCTCAATAAAATAAAATAAAATAAAATAAAATAAAATAAAATAAAATAAAATAAAATAAAATAAGTTGGGCATGGTGGTGCACGGGGCGTGTAGTCCCAGCTCCTTGGGAGGCTGAGGTGGGAGCACTGCTTGAGCCCTGGAGGTCGAGGCTGCAGTGAGCAGTGATTGCGCCACTGCACTCCAGCCTGGGCAACAGAGCAAAACCTTGTCTCAAAAAAAAAAATAGTAAAATAAAGTATGTGTCATTTTGATTTGTGATAACCTTAGGAAAAAACCAGTGAAGTCTGAGAACCAGGTAATCGATTGCAAAGTGGAGAATGATTTACCTGCTATCTGAGATAAAGGAAAAGGTGAAATCACAATGTTGCTTTAAATTCCTTCCAGCTCTTTGTTTATTGTTTCCTTTTGTGTGGAATTTCACTGTGCATTGATCTAAACCCAGCTCCTACCAGATGGAACATAGAGTAGGCCCTCAAGTAAACATTTAGCACTAGGCAGGTGTGCTCTGTATAGGATATGTAGAACCCTCTCTCTGCTTCTAAGTCATAAATAGTTCTTTAGAGTCTTAAGAAATTGGCAAACTCAGGCTGGATGCAGTGGCTCAGGCCTGTAATACCAGCATTTTGGGAGGCTGAGGCAGGCAGATCACTTGAGGTCCAGAATTCAAGACCAGCCTGGCCAACATGGTGAAACCCCATCTCTACTAAAAACAAAACAAAACAAAACAAAATTAGTCAGGTGTGGTGTCAGATGCCTGTAATCCCAGCTACTCAGGAGGCTGAGAGGCTGAGGCAGGACAGTCGCTTGAACCTGGGAGGTGGAGGTTGCAGCGAGCTGAGATCTTGCCACTGCACTCCAGCCTGGGAGAGCTGTGTCCATTCATTTACAAATTATCTATGGCTGCTTTCCTTACAAGGGTAGAGCTAAATAGAAGTTAGAGACTGTATTTTAGGCAAAGGCTAAAGTATTTACTATCTGGCCCTTTAGATAAAAAGTTGACTTTAACCCTTGCATCAGGAGCGATAAATAGATGCTCTTGCATTTAGCATCTTTATTGTTTTTCATGACAAACCTAGAGTCGAACCAGTGTCAGGCTAAAAAGCAAAAGGACCATGACAAATATTCATGGATCAGCAAAGTGCTAACCCCGTTATGGAAGTCTAATATAGTGTTACAGACTCACAGGCTTAGCTAATATGTAAATCAGCAAACATGAGCAATAATGATTTATATTTGCATGGCATTCTATAGATTATGAAACATTTCATATCTGTCTCACTTGATTTTTCCAATAACTCTAGAAAGTAGACAGGCTGGGCATGGTGACTGATACCTATAATCCCAGCATTTTGGGAGGATCACTTGAGGCCAGGAGTTCAAGACCAGCCTGGTCAGTATAACAAGACCTTGTTTCTACAAAATTTTTTTAAAAATTAGCCAGGTTTGTTGGCGTGTGCCTGTGGTCTCATTTACTTGGGGTGCGGGGGAGGGGGGCGGGGTTGAGGTGGGAGGATCACTTGAAACTAAGAGTTTGAGGTAACAGTGAGTTATGATTGCACTACTGCACTCAAGTCAGGGTTACACAGCATGACTTTGTCCAAAAAAAAAAAAAAAAAAAAAGGGCCAGCGCAGTGGCTCAAGCCTGTAATCCCAGCATTTTGGGAAGCCAAGGCAGGTGGATCACCTGAGATCGGGAGTTTGAGACCAGCTTGACCAACGTGGAGAAACCCTGTTTCTACTAAAAATACAAAAATTAGCCAGGTGTGGCGTTGGGTGCCTGTAATCCCAGCTACTCGGGAGGCTGAGGCAGAATTACTTGAACTCAGGAAGCAGAGGTTGCAGTGCGCCACGATTGCACCATTGCACTCCAGCTTGGGCAACAAGAGTGAAACTCAAAAAAAAAAAAAAAGAAAGTAAACAAATAAATATGAAACAGATTCAGAGACGTTGCATGATAACCCAGAGTGAAAAGGAACTCAGATTCAATGTCTTCAGTCTTTTAGCAGCTAAAATGATTCTTTTATTTCTGGAAAATGCTTACCTTGCTAAAAAAAAAAAAAAGGTGAGTGGTTATTAACATTTACCATTTTATGATGCACTGACTTGGCAGATCACTTACAATTAACTGTACTTTGTAATAACATGTTCTATCTTCTAAATGCTGTATTTTTATGTCAGTATGATGGTAAAAATAATATAAGCATTTTATATAATGGTTTTAAAAATCAAAATAAATATGGGCCTAATTAAGTTATAAGTTAAAAATTTAATCTTAAATTTTAAAAATCTTAGAAACTGCAAAACTGCAAGATGAATCAGTTATCTGCTTTTCTTGGATTACCAAAATTTTTAAAAAACAACTCTTGGAGTAGCAGGGAAAAATAAATCTTAGTAAAAATACGAGTATATATGAGCTTGAGAAAAATAATGAAAATTATATATAGTGCTCTGTAAATGGATCAAATCATGTTGAACTAAATATCTCAATGGAAGCTACAAATCTGTAGATGACTATTACAATCATTGTGTCATCTAAGACTTGATCTTCTGTGTGATCAAACCACTTCTGAGGAATTGCTAGTTTACCAACACATTGCTGTATCGGTCTTGGACCAGCATAAAAAATTAATACAACACACTGCATGATTCAGCTAAATGACATTCTGGAAAAGGCACATCTATGGAGACAGTAAAAAGATCAGTGGTTGCTAGAGTTCAGGGTAAGGAGGGGATGAATAGCGGAGGGCAGAGGAGTTTTTGGGCAGTGAAACTGAACTGTATGATACTGTAATGGCGGATGCATGTTATTATACATTAGTCCAAACTCATAGAATGTATAACAACAGGAGTGAACTCTAACATGAATTAAGGACTTGGGTGATAATGACATGTCAAGGTAGGTTCCTCAGTTATAACAAATGTGCCATTCTGCTAGGGAATGTTGATGGTAAAGTAGGTTATACGTGCATGGGGACAAGGGTATATGGGTGATCTCTGTACCTTCTGCTCAGTGTGCTGTGAACCTAAAACTGCTCTAAAATATAAAGCCTATTTTAAAAAAATAATATAATGAGCTAACAAAGACTACAATTCTGGGTCCTCCTCAGAAGCTTTATAAATGTGCATTAAAAATTAGTTTTGGGGTATACTATGGCAGAAATACAAGAAAAACAAAGGCCCAGAAGTTTTCCAGGAGAATAGATCCAGAGCGAACATGAACTTACTTCACACCCAGATTGGGTTTCCCATGAACACGACTCCTTCTCCTGAGGGAGAACCCCTCTTTGGAAAGCATGTTCACCCAGGCATGCTTGACACAAGGGAGGCTCAAAGTCTGGCTCCTCTGGAGGGATGTGCACCATCGAGGAGCCAGCGTACTTCAGTCTGGGACTCTGATGCTTGTCCACACTGACCATTGGGCTCTTGATCCATCTTCGTACCTGCAATATGCAAAAGGAAAGAAAAAAACAAATACATTTGACTCCTTTTGATGCTTAATGGGGATTTGGTGGGAAATTCAGTGAGACTGAAAGGAGAACTCAGTCTCACAACCTCTCTTATCTTTCAAACTCAACACAATTAGAATTGGTCAGTGCTGTTCAGTCTCTTTCCTAGAGTATGCATTACATGGCTGGTCATTTCATCTTGCTGAGTCTGTCTCCACATTTTTTTTTTCTTTTCTTTTTCTTCCTGCTTCCAGTGGGGTTAGAATGTTTTCTTTTTAGAGATGGGGGGTTTCACTATGTTGCCCAGGTTGGTCTTGGTGTTAAAAGATCCTCCTGGACCAGCCAGGTTTCACCAACATGGTGAAACCCAACCTCTACTAAAAACACAAAAATTAGCCAGGCCTCGTGGTGTACACCTATAATCTCAGCTGCTTGGCAGAATCACTTGAACCTGGGAAGTGGAGGTTGCAGTGAGCTGAGATCGCCCTGCTGCACTCCAGCCTGTGCGACAGAGTGAGACTGTCACCAAAAAAACAAAAACAAAAACAACAAAAAACCTCAAAACCCAAAAACAAACAAAAATAATTATCCTGGCCAGGCGAGATGGTTTATGTCTAAATAGCACTTTGGGAGGCCGAGGCAGGAGGATTGCTTTAGCCCAGGAGTTTGAGATCAGCCTGGGCAATATAGCGAGACTTTATGGAAAAAATCACTTTTTTTTTTTTTTTAAGAAAAAGATCCTTTTGCCTCTTAAAGTGTTGGGATCACGAGTATAAGTCACTGTGCCTGGCCTGTCTCCTCATTTGTAAGATTCAGGTAATAATATTTCCTCCCGAGCTGTGAAAATGCTACCACGTTTTACAAAGTTCAAGTATTTTGCCTGGCACATGTTTGGTGCCCAACAGATAGTGATTATTTTACTTTGACCCTTATTATTATGATTATGGTGACAGAAATTTAGTTCACACATTTCTAAGGTGAATTGCTAGTTTCCTTACAAGGGAAAATACTAATCTCATAGTTTACAATCTAATCCATTGCTAAGCAAATACATATTCACTACTATTGTTGTTGAGATAGGATCTTCCTCTGTCACCCAGGCTAGAATGCAGTGGCCTAATCATGGCCCACTGCAGCCTCAAACAGCTGGGCTCAAGCAATCCTCTCACCTCAGCCTCAGGAGTAGCTGACACCACAGGCTCGTGCCATCACACTAGCTTTTTTTTTTTTTTTTTTGTAGAGATGAGGTCTCACTAAGTTGCGCAGGCTGGTATCAAACTCCTGGGCTCAAGCAATCCTCCCGCCTCCCAAAGTGTTGGGATTACAGGCATGAGCCACTGAATCCGGCCCATATACACTACTGCAAAACTTTGATTATAAAAGCACTAAATGTGTTTTTGATCAATCTAAAAAGTATTCAGTTTTGTTAGAGATGGATAATGTTTTTTATTATTCTTATTCAGATAGTTTTGGACTTGAAGTCTGGTAACTGTTCCTGCTTTGTTTCCAACATCCATAGTTTAAAATCAGTCTTTTTACTCTGGTTTACTTTCAATGTCTCTGTTGCCAAGTGGATTTAACTTTGGGGTTACTGTGAACAGGATTTAAACAGATGATAAATCTATTCAAATATATTTATAAGTTGTATGCCTGGGCTAATTAAGAATCTTTGTATCTTGAAATATGTATCTCTCCTGAACCCCCAAACACCTGCGCTCTAGAGTTTGAGTTATGGACAACATAATAAATTTTTTTTTAATATTCTTTTTTCATGTTATTTTTACTTCTTTTTGCTTTTTATTTTTATTTTTTCTTTTTTTAATATGTTACAGTCTGAATATGTTCATAGTGACTTTTTTTGTTTGTTTGTTTGGTTTTTTTATAGAGATACAGTCTTACTCTATTGCCTAGATTAGAGGGCTGTGGCATGATCATAGCTCACTTCAGCCAAGAGCTCCTAGGCTCAAGCTATCCTCTCGTCTCAGCCTCCCAAGTAGCTGGGACTATAGATGCGCGCCACCACGTTTGACTAATTTTTTTTTTTTGGAGAGATGCTGTCTCATTATGTTGCCCAGGCTGCCCTTGAACTCCTGGCCTCAAGTGATCTTGCTGTCTTGGCCTCCCAAAGCTCTGGGATTACAGACGTGTAATCCCACTACACCTGGCGAGAATAAAATTATTAAAGGGACATATTATTTATTTAATAAAATAAGTAAACTATAATAAGTAAGAAGGAAAATAAAGCATATGGATGATCAGGATCATTGCCAGCGGAGGGATCAATTTTAAACAGTATGAGCCAGGATACTATCGGATACTCCCTCTCTGTCCACAGAGAATGTAGCAAGGGATATGGAGAAATATTCCCTTTCTCCAGAAGCATCAAAGAAAAAGTGTTACTTACAAAAATGAATCCACCAACACATTTCTTACAGGACTGTTGCTGAATTTTATTGCATGCTTTGTCTTGAAATGTTTTATCTCCATTGGCTTAGTCCTTATACTGGCTTCAATGTGTACTTTCTTTTTGACTCCTTGACACTTTTCACCAGCTTTGCAGCCTCAGAGGTGATTTTTACAGGCCCAATCAAGGACAGAAGTTAGGATGTTTGCTTGCTCTCTCGAGAGAGGCTGGACGAGTGCACAGGAGTTAGGCAAGGTGCCTTTCAAAACTGCTGAGTAGAGAAACTCTCCCATGGCCCCTCGGGGAATTCAAGCTACAACTGGCCCATTGTGTTTCCTCAGGCGGCGGACTGCTTTGCTGGAGGGAGTAGCTGACTTTGAGTGGCTTTGGGAGCCCCTCAGAGACCAGCAACAATGGCTGGAGGAGAGCTGCGCAGCTGTGTGTGCAAGAAACATGAATGCCCGGATGCGAGCGGCAGCCGGGGCTCCTGGGCCTCCTGGGCCACCTGGGCCCCAGTTTTATTCAGAGCTACACAACTGTTTGTGAAGAGCATTGTAAACAAACATAGACGGGGTGAGACATCCTCCTTATCCTGAATAAATCAAAAATTTCCAGGCCGGGCGCAGTGGCTCACGCCTGTAATCCCAGCACTTTGGGAGGCCGAGGGGGGCGGATCACGAGGTCAGGAGATGGAGACCATCCTGGCTAACAGGGTGAAACCCGTCTCTACTAAAAATACAAAAAATTAGCCAGGCGTGGTGGCGGGCGCCTGTAGTCCCTGGTACTCTGGAGGCTGCAGGAGAATGACGTGAACCCGGGAGGCGGAGCTTGCAGTGAGCCGGGTTCGGGTCACTGCACTCCAGCCTGGGCGACAGAGTCAGACTCCATTTCAAAAAAAAAAATTTTCCTCACTTGGGGTTTACAGGAGACTGCTCTCCAAACCACACCAGACTTTTAGAAGCAACCAGCTCTCCAGATACCGGTGTGAACCAGTAAGGCCCTTCATTTAACTAGACAGAAACTCTGAGTGAACAGTGGGTAAACAAAATATTCCACCAAATTCTTTGCTAAATCCAGTCCACCTTGGTTTTATTAATGTCTTTATTTGAAAAAAAAAAAAAAAAAAGCCATCCAAAAGCAATAATCCCTCACTCTAGAAAATTGCCAGATGTGATTAAAGAGATTGGCTGGCTTCTAGGGATTTTCCACTTGTGGTTTTTTCCTATTATCTAAGAGCAAACAGATATTACTATTAATTTAAAATAGTTTAGCTGATAATGATATCAACCGACACAGGAAAATTAAAGAGTGTTTAGGTACTTAGGTGTGAACTCAGATGGCAACACCTGCTCTCATGGCCCCTGTCCTTTCAGGGGGAAGAGCTGACTCTTAAAATGCCAAGAGAACTTGAAGTTGGACGTAACTTCTGTAATTTCCAAAGAGACATTTTTTTTTTTTCAGTTATAGAGAACAGACTTTGCTTACTTGATGCCTTAATAACTTTCAATTTCGATAGCGTCAGCCCAGTTTTCTAGTGAAATTACTTGGATAATTCAATAGATTATAAAAAGGGAGGCCAGGCGAGGTGGTTCACGCCTATAATTCCAACACATTGGGAGGCCAAGGCAGGTGAATCATTTGAGGACCAGGCTGGCCCATACGGTGAAACCCCATCTCTACTGAAAACACAAAAATTAGCCACCGTGGTGGTGTGCACCTGTAATCCCAGCTACTAGGGAGGCTGAGGCAGGAGAATTGTGTGAACCTGGGAGCCGGAGGTGGCAGTGAGCCAAGATCGTGCCACTGCACTCCAGCCTGGGTGAGACTGTGTCTCGGAAAAAAAAAAGAGAGAGAGAAAGCGAGAGATCTACATGCCTATGCCTCTTCCAGAGGCTGCGTGCTAGCAGGTTTGTTACGGCATGAGTGTAATTTAGGAGAAGGCTCCTGGAAGCAAATTCATCTTACACTGACACTGGAGCCTGAAGCTGCTTCATAGCATGTCTCCTAAAATATAACCGTGCTGTAATATTCAGTAATATTAATCAGATTTCTTCACCCCCGCTATATGTCGTCATCACGTAGCTATCTTTTCTGTTTTGTTTTTTTTTTTTTTTTTTGAGACAGAGTTTCACTCTTGTTGCCCAGGCTGGAGTGCAATGGTGCGATCTCAGCTCACTGCAACCTCCGCCTCCTGGGTTCAAGTGATTCTCCTGCCTCAGCCTCCCGAGTAGCTGGGATTACAGACATGTGCCACCACATCTGACTAGTTTTGTATTTTTAGTAGAGACAGGGTTTCTCCATGTTGGTCAGACCAACCTCAGGTGATCTGCCTGCCTCGGCCTCCCAAAGTGTTGGGATTACAGGCGTGAACCACCACACCAGGCCTATTCCTGTCTTTTCTCTAGTGTTTGTAGTGTTTATTGCTTGTATAAAACAACAGGACTTTTATGCTAACTGGTCTTGATATTAAGCCTATGTCATCTTTCCAACTGGATCATAAGTGTGAGAATAGCTTCTTAGGTCTTAGGAAAAAAAAAAATTCCCAGAGCCTAGTGTATGGTCTTACAAATAAACTAGGTAATAAAAATAAGAATGTCTTGATTGCTTTTTATATTTACTTATAGATCTCTCTTTTTTTTTTTTTTTTTTTTTTTTTGAGACGGAGTCTCGCTCTGTCGCCCAGGCTGGAGTGCAGTGGCCGGATCTCGGCTCACTGCAAGCTCCGCCTCCCAGGTTGACGCCATTCTCCTGCCTCAGCCTCCCGAGTAGCTGGGACTACAGGCGCCTGCCACCTCGCCCGGCTAGTTTTTTGTATTTTTTTAGTAGAGACGGGATTTCACCGTGTTAGCCAGGATGGTCTCAATCTCCTGACCTCGTGATCCGCCCGTCTCGGCCTCCCAAAGTGCTGGGATTACAGGCTTGAGCCACCGCGCCCGGCTACTTATAGATCTCAACAAGTTTTGCTAACATCCTCTATCAAGGTAATATGCATTTTCTATTTAAATATTTATCTTTAACACTGCAAGACCTATCCCGGAGCAGGCACCCTGAGAAGATGGAGTGGCTTTTGGAATTCCCTGACTTTCTATGCTGTTGTCCTTGGGATATCCCAGTCCTTTCCTTTGACCTTGACCTAGTTGCATCCTTTTCTAGATTCTCAGTCTCCAGGCCTGTCTGGAGGATGGAGTGGTGGGGAGGACTCCGGGGAAGAGGGAAAACAGAGAGGCGATGCGTCCGTGTACACTATTTAATGTTGCCTCTCACAGCTGGCAGCACTCCAGCTCTGTCTCTTCAGAGGACAGTATTTGCCTGTTCTTCTAGCTCAGTAAGTGTAAAGTCTCCTTCCTCATCCTCCCCATTGAGGAATCCACCCCACCCTGTCCCTCCCCACCTCACCCTACACTGTCAAGTGTTAAATAGATAGAGTGCAGGAATTCATTAACGTAAGTTTTTCTTTGGAAATAGAGGTGAAGTTTTTGTCATTTCTTTAAATTGTGGGACTCAGCCATGTGTGGTGGCTCATGCCTGTCATCCCAGTGCTTTGGGAGGCCAAGGCAGGCAGATCACCTAAGGTCAGGAGTTCGAGACCAGCCTGGCCAAGATATAGTGAAACCCCATCTCTACTAAAAATACAAAAAGTAGCCAGGCGTGGTGGCACATGCCTGTAATTCCAGCTACTTGGGAGGCTGAGGCAGGAGAATCACTTGAACCTAGGTGGCAGAGGTTGCAGTGAGACGAGATTGTACCACTAGACTCCAGTCTGCAGAGTGAAACTCTGTCTCAAAAAAAAAAAAGAAAAAAAAATGTGGGACCCATCCATTTTGTTTGAATTAGTCTTTCCTCGAAACATACGTTTTTTTTTAGACATAAAAAGTTATTTAAAAAAAAAGTAGGAAAATTATTTTAGGTACTAGCTCTACAGGACAGTGTATGTTATTTGCTTTTGGAAATTAAGACTCAGAGAAAATAGAAATGCTGGTCTAATTAGTGGGGAAGAACCTGGCCATCCTGTCCAGAGCGAATCCACTGAGCTTTGGAAACTTCCTCCTCTCTTTCCTCTAAGAAATCCCCTTTTCCAGTGTGTTTTTTTGTTTGTTTGTTTATTTTCGGTTTGAGGGTACATGTGAAAGTTTGTTACACAGGTAAGCTCATGACACAGGGATTTGTCGTACAGATTATTTCATCACCCAGGAATTAAGCCTAGTACCCAATATTTATCTTTTGTGCTCTTCTCCCTCCTCCCACTCTTCACCCTCCAGTAGACCCCAGTATCTGTTGTTTCACATAAGTATCAGTCTTTGTATTCACATAAGTTCTCATCCCAGTGTTTTTTTGTTTGTTTGTTTTTTTGAGATGGAGTCTTGCTCTGTTGCCCAGGCTGGAGTGCAGTGGTGTGATCTTGGCTCACTGCAACCTCCACCTCCCAGGTTCAAGCAATTCTCCTGCCTCAGCCTCCCGAGTAGCTGGGACTACAGGCACACACCACCACGCCCAGCTACGTTTTGTATTTTTAGTAGAGACAGGATTTTACCATGTTGGCCAGGCTGATCTCGAACTCCTGACCTCAAGCAATCTGCCTACCTCGACCTCCCAAAGTGCTGGGATTACAGGCGTGAGCCACCTCACCCAGCCTTTTTTTTTTTTTCCTAGAGACGGACTCTTGCTCTGTTGCCCACACTGGAGTGCAGTAGCGTGATCTCAGCTCACTGCAACCTCTCCTTCCTGGGTTCAAGGAATTCTCCTGCCTCAGCCTCCTGAGTAGCTGGGATCACAAGCATGCACCACCATGCCCAGCTATTTTTTTTTTTTAAATAGTTTTAATAGAGATAGGGTTTCACCATGTTGACCAGGCTGGTCTCAAACTTCTGACCTCAGGTTATCTGCCCGCCTTGGCCTCCCAGAGTGCTGGGATTACAGGTGTGAGCCACTGCACCTGGCCTCATTCCAGTGTTGTCGTCGTTGTTTTTTTTTTTTAATTGTCTCTCTCTCTCTAGGCTACTGTCTCTCAGCATATTAAACACCTTGTTCTTGCAATATCTCTGAAAGCTAGCGAACAGACTGCAAGCAAAACATCCTCTTTACACCCACAAACTCTTCCTTTTTCCCGCAGCCACCTTTCACCGCCACCCAACTCTTCTCTCTTAGCTGAGCTTCATGACAAAATAATCTCCACTTCCTCATCTCACATTTTCTCCTCAACCCATAGCAATTTATTCATTAAATAGTATTTATGGATTGCTTAATATTTGCAAGGACTAAAGCGAATAACATAATAATAAAAGTCTCATTTCATGAAATGAAGTTTGTGCAAAGATGCCAATAAACCTCATTGCCAAATCCAATAGACATTTCTCTGTGCTTACTTCATTTGCATATACCCCGCAGCATGTAAAAGCTTTCACGAAGGTTCAACAACTATTTGCCTGGCATTCTGTGGTTGGGACACAAGAAATGTAATGTTGACCATTGAGAGAGGATACTTGCATTTCAGAAGGGCTGATACATGAGATTGTGGTTTATCATAGCATGTCTACCCTCCCCAGAGCCCAGTTTCTGCCCTTGTAAAATGGAGATAATAATTGTGGCTACTTCACTAGGACTAAATGAGATGATGCAGGTAAACCCAGTGCTTGACATCAGGTGAACTTTGTAAGTATTTGCTATTGTAGTTACAGCTTCATTCCATGGGAAGAGTTTTATACAAAGGGTCATTGGAGAAAAGATGGAGGGTACTTGGTCTAGTCAGGAAAAATCAGGGAAGGCTTTCTGGTGGAAGTGATGGTTAAATTGAATCTTAAAAGCTGAGTTAAAGGAAGCCAGGTGAAGAAAAATGAGAAAGATATTTCTAATAGAGGGGATGGCAGAAGCCAAAATACAGAGGCAAGAGTCTGTTGAGATGAGTAGAAAACAAGCTCCAAAACGGAGAGGCAAGAACTAAAGCTGGATAGAAAGTTTAGGTCCTGGGGCAACGAGGGGTCACTGAAGTATTTATTTTTACTTATTTATTTACTTACTATTTAGGGATGGGGTTTCGCTATGTTGCCCAGGCTGGTCTTGACCTCCTGGGCTCCAGTGATTCTCCTGCCTTAGCCTTATTAAGAACTGGGGTTACAAGCATGAGCCCCTGCACCCAGCTCACTGAAGTATTTTAAGCAGTAGAGTGGGATGGTCGAATGTGTTTTTCTTTTTCTTTTTTTTTTTTATTTTTTTTGAGACAGAGTCTCACTCTGTCACCCAGACTGGAGTGCAGTGGTGCGATCTCTGCTCACTACAACTTCCGCCTCCCGGGTTCAAGAGATTCTCCTGCCTCAGCCTCCCAAGTAGCTGGGATTACAGGTGCCCGCCACCGTGCCTGGCTAATTTTTTGTATTTTTAATAGAGATGGGGTTTCACCATGTTATCTTGATCTTGAACTCCTGACCCCAGGTGATCCACCCACCTCAGCCTCCCAAAGTGCTAGGATTACAGGCGTGAGCCACCGCACCCAGTCTCAAATGTGTTTTTCAATGCAGTATGAAGGATGGATTTAAGATGGACAAGACCAAAGGAGCTAGATGAGAGTCAGGAATGGATTAGAAAAGAAATGGTAAGGGCCAAACAAGAATAGTAGCTTTGGGAATGGAAAGGAGGAACCAATCATCAAATCTACATTTAGTTCTCAAGACTATATCCTTTTCTCCTTCCAAGTACAGGTTGAGCATCCTAAATCTGAAAATCCAAAATCTGAAATGCTTCAACATCTGAAGCTCTTTGAGTGTGGACAAGATGGTCAAAGAAAATACTCACTGGAGCTTTTTGGATTTTCAGATTAAAGATGCTCAACCAGTAATTATAATGCAAGTATTCCAAAATCTGAAAAAAATCCAAATCTGAAATACTTCTGGTTTCAAGCATTTTGGATAAGGGATACTCAACTTGTATCTTCTCGATTCCTAAAGCCATTCCTTAAATGGTGTTGCCCTTTTAGTCTTTTCTTTTCTTTTCTTTTCTTTTGAGATGGCGACTCGCTCTGTCACCCAGAGTGGAGTGGAGTGGTGCAATCTTGGCTCACTGCAGCCTCTGCCTCCCAGGTTCAAGTGAATCTTTCACCTCAGCCTCCGAGTAGCTGGGATTACAGGCCCGCACCACCATGCTTTGCTAATTTTTGTATTTTAGTAGAGACGAGGTTTCACCATGTTGGCCAAGTTAGTCTTGAACTCTGGTTCAGGGTTCAAAGTGTCCACCCACCTTGGCCTCCCAAAGTGCTGGGATTACAGGTGTGAGCCACTGTGCCTGGCCATCTTTTTTTAAAAAATAAAATAATCTATGGCTGGGCGCATTGGCTCACCCCATCTCTTAAAAAACAAACAAACAAACAAACAAAAAATAAAATAATTTGTTATTGATTGATCAGTTGATTGTAGAGGTGGAGTGTCATTATGTTGCCCACTCTGGTCTTATACTCCTGGTCTCAAGTGATCTGCCAACCTTGGCCTCCCAGAGTGTTGGGATTACTGGTGTGATCCACTGTGTCCAGCCTGCCTTTTTAATCTTAATCTCGCTGACACCACAGCATCTTTCCAAATGCAAAAGCTGTCTTGTTGCTACCCAGCTTTAAACTTCAGTTTGGTTCCCCACCTGTAGCAGCAGTGGCTTTCAAACCTGTTTCATCAAGATTGATGTACTATAAGAAAGCCCATATGATGGAAACAATTGGTTCGCCACTAAAAGCTGTCCTTTTTACATGAAATGCACTGACATATCCTATTCTATTCTTTCAAAATGCTGATTGCAATCTATTGAACTGATTTCATGACCCACTAATGGGTGCCACACAAATTGAAAAATGCTCATCTAAATGGTAAAATCTAAATATCGTGGCCTGGGAGACCAAGTCTCCTAGGGTCTAGATGCTTATCTTCTGTTGTGCCTGGAATGCATCCAGACCTCCATTATATCATTTACTTTGCAGTTCTCTTAAAGATTGGCCTCCTGAGTCTTTGATTCCCTTGACCAGCCTTGTCCACCTGAAAACTCCTGCTCTGAGTCACAAACTTGGGAAAGCCGTTGTCTGGCTTCTTACTCATTCTTTCATCCATTTGGGTGTTCATTTGTTTAAATGGGAGCACACATTTGTTGCTTTGCTTGTCTATTTCCCTTATTAGAATGTGAGTTTCACAAGGACTGAGATATTATTTTCTCTCATATATTCAGTAGTGGGACATTTAGAGTTTCTTCTGTGTGTTCCCTCTTCCTAGCCTATTCCCACCCTATTTTGTGTCTGCATTCACTATGAGTTGAAGCTTACAAGGAAAGAGACTCACTATTACATCCCCAGAGCTTAGCACAACTCCCAACATACAGGCAATGCTGAAGAAATGTTTGCTGATTGGCTCCATGCTAGGTATTTTTCAAGGCACAGGGAATGACAAATAAGAGGCATTCTGTCTTTAGGAACTCAGAGCCTTACAGGAAAGCCTATCTAGGAAATCAACTGAAGACACTGAAGACAGTGTTAAAGAGAGCATGAGTTCATCTCTGCGGACAAGTAGGGCAGGGCTGTGATGGGGATAGGTGAGATGCAGCGTTTTGGAGAGAGAGGAAAGCATGTTTCAAAGCATGCTCATGGAGAGGGCCAACCTTGGGGTATGTGTGGCAAGCCAGAAAGCCAAAAAGCTAAGTGGGTCAGACATCAAATGACTTGAATGTTTGGATACTGAGATGTCATTCTTAACTCACAGGGAGGGTAAGCTGAAGGATTCTAAATGTTAGCATGATCTGATCAGATTTGCTATCTTCTAAATGAATTGGGCCCAGGGGAAAAGCATCCTAGGTTAGAAGAATAAGCACTGTCCACAGATTAGATGGACCCCACAGATTGAGGCCCCCTCTGGCGACTGTGCTTATTCCAGGGGTCTCCAAACCCAGGTAACACAGGAAAGCTTCAAAAACTGCAGGCTCAGCTGTGCATGGTGGCTCACACTTAATAATCCTAGCACTTTGGAAGGCTGAGGTGGGCAGATAGTTTGAGCTCAGGTGTTCTAGACTAGCCTGGGCAACATGGTAAAACCCCATCACTACAAAAAATACAAATTAGCCAAGCATGGTGGCGCATGCCTGTAATCCCCGCTACTCAGGAGGCTGAGGTGGGAGGACTGCTTGAGCCTGGGGGTTGAGGCTGTGGTAAACTGTGATTGTGCCACTGCACTCCAGCCTGGGAAGAGACTCTGTCTCAAAAAAAAAAAACCACTAAAACAAAAACAAAAACCGAAAAACCCAGGGTGAGGTGCAGTGGCTCATGCCTGTAACCCCAGCACTTTGGGAGGCCAAGGCGGGCATCTCTACTAAAACTACAAAAATTAGCTAGTGTGGTTGCGGGTGCCTTTAATCCCAGCTACTCAGGAGGCTAAGGCAGAAGAATTGCTTGAACCTGGGAGGTGGAAGTTGTGGCAAGCTGAGATCACACCACTGCACTCCAGCCTGGGTGACAGAGCCAGACTCCGTCTCAAAAAACAAACCAACCAACAAACAAAAACCGAACCCACAAAAAAATGAACTAAAAATTAAAATGCAGTCTTACCAGTGGCTTTTAAGATTTTGAAATTTTATTTTCAAGCCCTATGTGACCTGGATGAAGGGCAGGGAAGGCTAAATGGAGCATGAAATGACCGGGGCCCTGGAGGTGTGACAGCTGGGCAGACCCAGGCATGGGCAGTGGGAGAAGGTATCATCATAAAATAAGACAGAGTGGAAATGCCATCCTACAGCCTCACTTGGAGCTCTCTACAGTATTGTTCCTCAAAGACATTTTCCTTTCTTCCTTTCTCCCTTTCTCCACTCCCCTAAGTCCTCCACATCTAAAATAACACCATATGGCTCTTAAACTCCATAATAACCTAGGTATACTATGAATTAAACAGGTTTCTATGGGTAAGAATAAGTTAAGTGTGGAGCAGAAAGGGTTACTAAGCAGCAAATATAATACTGTTTTTCTGTTATTCTGAGGTGAAGCAGTCAGTTTACAAGTGATTTGGATTTCCTCACAATTTACTGAACAAAGAAGAAAATCTAAGATATAAAAAGGGTTTTCTACAGAAATGAATAATAAACCGAATTAAGAGAATTGGATTCCAGTTCTGACTTTGTAACTACCTTGAGCAAGACACTGAATTCATGTGAACTTGAAGGCGCTTATCTGTGAAATGATGATCTTGGAGCATCCAAGAAGTCCTTTCTGGCCATGTCACAGATTCAGAGCTCTTTGTTCACTGAAGTCCTGTTACTGTGACTTGGAACTCTCTATTTCTATGGTGTGCAGCACTCAGCACAAGTTTGTTGAATGAACAAATGATCAAATGACATTTGCCCTTCCCTGCCTGGCATTCCAATCACATTCTTCCATAACTGCATTTCTTCCATTAGATAAATAAACAAACGCAAAAAATCCACCAGGCTTTTAAAATAATTTTATGCTCTTAAGGGCAGTTGTTTAAAAATCTATTTAAAACACAAAGACAAAGACTGAATGAAAGTCTCATTATTAGAGTGCTGTACATGGCTTAAGTAAATTGAAAGTGGCAAATGAAAGGCAAGATGATTAACATCCAAACTGGGGTCTTATTACCACTCTCTGATGTTACTGCTTGTTCGCTGAGTCTTCTTATAAAAGAAATTGCACAGTACACTCAATTTCAGTTTTGTACAAAAACAGCTTTCCTCCAAATTATGCTTGTGCTGTATCGGTAATGGTTTCTATTTCTGTATTCTATTTTTTTTTCTCACTTCATGTTTTATAAATGAAGAAAATGTTAAGGTTTAATTGTTCCCTGAAAACAGGAAGAGAGTTGAAGCTAACTAAAAGATATTTATGAAGTACCTATTATGTCCAAGGATTGTGTGAGGTTCTGAAATTATGGAAGATAAAAGAATGGATTGAGAATAAATTGCAAATGTTCAAACATCCTATGGAAATTGCTGGAATTAAAAAACTAAGTTTTCAACCGTATAATCAGAAGCACAAAAAAAAAAAAAGAAAAAAAAAAACCCAAAGAGGAAAAGAAAACTGGCTGTGACCTCCATACAATTGAGACAGAGGAAAATGATGGTTAACATAAATCTGTGTAAACAGAGAAGGAAAAAAGATGCGTTTCAGGACAGCTACATTTAAATAATCAAAATAATTTAAAAAGCATAGGCAATGTAGTGAGACTTCCTTTCTACAAAAAAAAATTAACTGGGTGTGGTGGCATGCACCTGGAGTCCTAGCTACTAAGGAGGTTGAGGCAGGAAGATCACTTAAACTCAGAAGTTCGAGGTTACTGGCTGGGAACAGTGGCTTATGATATAATCTCAGCACTTTGGGAAGCCTACATGAGTGGATCACTTGAGGTCAGGAGTTCAAGACTAGCCTGGCCAACATGGTGAATCCCTGTCTTTATTAAAAATACAAAAATTAGCTGGATGTGGTGGCTCATGCCTGTAGTTCCAGTTACTTGGGAGGCTGAGGCACAAGAATCACTTGAATCCAGGAGGTGGAGATTGCAGTGAGCTGAGATGGCGCCACTGCACTCCAACCTGGACAATAGAGTGAGATCCAGTCTAAAAATAAGTAGATAAATAAATAAAATAAAGCCAAGAGTAAAAATCTAAGAAACATTCTTGCAACATTATCCTTGGTGATACCACACCCTACAAATATGCTGTATTCTTCTAATAGATGTCAATGAACTGACTTGTTAAAGAAATTGGAAAGGTAGTATATAACCCAAAAATATGCATTTAATGCATTACATTAATATGGCCCTCATTAACCCCCCCCCCCCAAAAAAAATAGCAAGTCCTTCTGCTGTATGGGAGAACTTCATATATGAAATGCTACATGCATAGGTGATTTGTAGGAACTTCTGATTATTATGCTTTTTGCCATTCTTTTATTATAAAACCAGCACTCAAAATGAATCAGGTATTGTTTCTACATACAAATTTGAAATGAGTAGGTATGCAGTAAGCACTATACTACAGCCTGGTAAGTAAAATATAAACACTTAGCTTTGCTTAGAAAGCCTACTATTGGGGAAAGCTGGGTGTGGTGGCTTATGCCTGCAATCCAATCCCAGTACTTTGGGAGGTTGAGGTGGAGGGATTTCTTGAGGTCAAGAGTTCGAGACCAGCCTGGGCAACATAGTGAGATCTCATCTCTACAATAAGATAAAAAAATATAGCCGAGAATAGTGATGTACACCTGTAGTCCCAGATACTCAGAAGGCTGAGGTGGAAGGATTGCTTGAGCCCAGGAGGTTGAGGCTTCAGTGAACCACGATCATGCCATTGTATGCCAGCCTGGGCAACAGGCAGAATGAGACCCTGTCTCAAAAAAAAAAAAAAAAAAAAGGTTGTTTCTTCCTGACTCATTCCATCTTCAAAGTGCCTTTTCTCTGTAGAAGGACGTATCTTCCACATAGGGTATACTTTCTAGTACCATTTGATTACTTATCTTACTCATGGCTGTCTTGAAGGTAAAGAGAAATTCTTAAGTATTTGTTGAATAAATAGATAAGTAAAGGAGTGAATAGATGCTCTGTGGTGCTAATTTAACTGATTTTTAAAATATGTACATATTTTTAAACTTTTTTGTAGATACAAGGTCTCATTATATTGCCCAGGCTAGTCTCAAACTACCAGGCTCGAACGATTCTCCCACCTAGGCTTCCCAATGTACTGAAATTATAGGCATGAGCCGCCTCGCCTGGCCAGTTTAGCTTCTTCATTTGTGTTCCTCACTAGATTGTAAATTCTTTATGGATAAATAATTCATTGGACATCTTTATGTTGCTTGTAATGCCAAGCACAGTGTCTTGCATGCATGACACTGTTCAGCATGTATTTGTTGTATTAATTGAAAGTGTGTGCCTGTCACCCTGTGAGGTCTGAATGAAATAGCAGATCCAGGCCAGGTGTAGTGGCTCACGCCTGTAATCCCAGCACTTTGGGAGGCCGAGGCAAGCGGATCACCTTAGGTCAGGAGTTCAAGGCCAGCCTGGCTAACATGGTGAAACCATGTCTCTACTAAAAATACAAAAAAAATTAGCTGGACCTGGTGGTGAGCACCAGTAATCCCAGCTACTTGAGGGCTGAAGCAGGAGAATCACTTAAACCTGGGAGGCAGAGGTTGCAGTGAGCAGAGATAGCACCACTGCACTCCAGCCTGGGTGACAAGAGCGAAACTCCATCTCCAAAAAACCAGAAACGAAATAGCAGATCCAGTCTTTGGAAATTTCACACTCTCATATGTTCTAGCTTCCTGGAATCTGGATTATAACCACGTTTTAAAGTCCCCATTCCAACTTTCTTATCTACCTACCCATTCATAGCTTAGTTTTTGGTTATTTCGGTGTTTATCTCAATATTTTAGTACTATTAGAAGATCTGACTTCAAGTGTTGTTTCTACCACCTATTAGATGTGTGGTCTTGAGCAACTAACTTAAGCTCTAAATCTATTTTCTCATCCGTTAAGAGTACTGAGTGTATCTATGTAACAAGTGGCAGGGATGAGTAGGTGGTAGTAACAGGGAGGCATCTGAATCCTCTGCAAGCATTTGAAAGAAAAATACATATACAAGGGTTACTTCATGTTGTAATTATTCACAGTTAGCTATCCAAAGATAAAATTGGCTACCAATTTTTTTTTCTTTTTTTTTTCTTTTTTTGAGACAGAGTCTCACTCGGTCTCCCAGGCAGGAGTGGAGTGGTGTAATCACAGCTCACTTCAGCCTCAAACTCTGCGGCTCAAATGACCCTCCCATCTTAGCCTCCTGAGTAGCTGGGACTACATGTGCGCCACTACACCCAGCTAACTTTTAAATTTTTTGTAGAGATGGGAGTCTCACTATGTTGCCCAAGATGGTTTCAAATTCCTGGTCTTAAGTGATCCTCCCGTCTTGGCCTCTCAAAGTGCCAGGATTAGGCGCAAGCCACCAAGCCTGGTCCAATTCTGATATGCTATGACCAGAATTGGACTAGGAGAGTTGCTCATGTGCCTAATAAGGTTTAACTATATACTTACATTTGTTTGCATTTGAACCATGATAGGCCCACTCAATTTTCTCCTTGTGGGATGAGAGAGACTGGTTTAAAAGCAGTTCAAGTAGAAAATTCCTGGATATTTAAATTCCCTCTAGGCCTTATAGGAAATGTATAATCCATTTTCTGGACTACTTGGCTAGGTTATATCAGTAGAAGCATTGAGGCCAGAAAAACAGAGGTGATACCCTGACCTCTGTCGTGTTGAGTCAGATTGGGAGTACTGGCTCTAGACTTGTTCTGATTTAATTTAATTTAATTAATTTATTTATATACTTGTTTTGAGACAGGGTCTCGCTCTGTCACCCAAGCTAGAGTGCAGTGGCATGTATTCTTCTGATTTTAATAGGGGTATCGACAAACTAGGAATGCTCTAATTAAAAGCGGATAGAACAGTGAAGGAGATTGAAATGTTTAGTTTGTGTGTCAGCTTTACAATCAGTTAACTTTAAAATAGTTTATCACTGAGCACAGTGGCTCATGCCTGTAATCCCAGCACTTTGGGAGGCCGAGGAGGGCGGATCGCTTGAGGTCAGGAGTTCAAGACCAACCTGGCCAAAATGATGAAACCCTGTCTCTACTAAAAATACAAAAAATTAGCCAGACGTGGTGACACACACCTGTAATTCCAGCTGCTCGGGAGGCTGAGGCAGGAGAATCACTTGGACCTGGGAGGTGGAGGTTGCAGTGAGCTGAGATCACACCACTGCACTCCAGCCTGGGCGACAGAGTGAGACACCATCTTAAAAAAAATAAAATAAAAGAGTCTATCTTTGGTAATTTGGGTGATCCTTATCTAATCAGTTGAAAAGCCTTAAGAGCAAAGCTGAGGTTTTCCTGAGGAATAATAAATTATGCCTCAAGACTGCAGCCTAAGACTTCTGGCCTGCCCTACAGATTTCAGACTTGCCCTCTCTACAGTTGCATGAGCCAATTCATTGAAATAAATGTCTTCATATATGTCATCTAATGATTCTATTTCTCTGGAGAACCCTAACTGATACAGAGATCACACAAGAAAGAGATAAAAACTCAGAAAGGCCAGGACAACAGTTTTGGAATATTTGAATAGCTGCTATGTGAAAGATGAGCCAATGGATGGGGGTAACAGGAAGACATATTTGGGCTTCCCATGTACCAAAAGTTAAATGGGGCTTTCGTTTAAAGAAGGCAGCCGAGCTGGTCCAAGTGCAATGGTGTTTACAACTGATTGATCACAACCAATTACAGATTTCTTTGCTCCTTCTCCACTCCCACTGCTTCACCTAACTAGCCTTAAAAATACATACATACAGGCTGGGTGCGGTGGCTCACACCTGTAATCCTAGCACTTTGGGAGGCTGAGGTGGGCAGATCACTTGAGGTCAGGAGTTCAAGATCAGCCTGCCAAAATGGTGAAACCTCGTCTCTACTAAAAATACAAAAATTAGCTGGGTGTGGTGGCACGTGCCTGTAATCCCAGTTACTCAGGAGGCTGGGGTGGGAGAATTGCTTGAACCCAGAAGGTGGAGGTTGCAGCGAGTGGAGATCACGCTGCTGGACTGCAGCCTCAGTGGCAGAGTGAGACTCTGCCTTAAAAAACAAAAACAAACAAACAAAAAAACCATAAATACATATATATATATGAAGAAGGCAGCTGCCCTACAGAGGGCACATCAAAGAAGTCTGGCTGGGCACAGTGACTCACGCCTGTAATCGCAGCACTTTGGGAGGCCAAGGTGGGAGGATCACTTGAGCCAGGGAGTTTGAGATCAGTTTGGGCAATACAGTGAGACCTTGTCTCTACAAAAAATAAAAATTAGCCACTCATGGTGGCAAATACCTGTAGTCCCAGCTACACAGGAGGCTGAGGCGGGAGAATCTCTTGAGCCCAGAAAGAAGGTCAAGGCTGCAGTGAAGTTGAGACCACAATGAGCCATGATCGCAGCACTACACTCCAGCCTAGGCAACAGACTAACACTCTGTCCCCTGCCACCAATAAAAATAAACAAACAAACAAAAAGTCTGACCAATCTTTCACTCTCTTAAGAGACAAAATAATGCATTTTGGGTTTCAGTCATTAAATGAGTCCCTTCCTTATAGCTATTTATCTCTTTACAATTTTATTTGCTCTTCTTCCCATAACTTCACTGTGGCTCTTGTAAGCATAAGATAAAATAAAGTATAATAAAAAAATAGAATCTGTGGGCCATTGTATTATACCCAGAGCTCCTAGATGCATATGCATCCCCCGAAGAAAGCTGCTCACATGGTTCTCATTATACAGAAGTTAAAGCTGATAGTTTTCTGAAGTTCTCCAATCATTCTGTAACAGATCAGGACTTTGATAAGGTTAGCAAGTTTACAAACTTTCAACCAATGTTTTTCTTACCATGCTGGGCAGCATCTCTTAGCCAAATGGCTTTAGTGATTTACAGTTTCTACACATTTTTCTGTGAGATTGTAGACAGAAAAACAATACTATATTAGATAAGCATAGGATTGAGAACTGGATTTTATTTTATTTTTTTGTAGAGACAGGGTCTTAGCACTATGTTGCTCAGGCTGTTTTTGAACTCCTAGGCTCAAGGAATCCTCCTGCTTTGGCCTCTCAAAATGCTGAGATTACAGGTGTGAGCCTCTGTGCCCACCTGAGAACTAGATATTTTCTTTTCTTTCTTTTTTTTTTTTTCCTTAAGATGGAGTATCGCTCTGTAGTCCAGGCTAGAGTGCAGTGGTGCCTTCTCGGCTCACTGTAACCTCCGCCTCCCAGGTTCAGGCAATTCTTCTGCCTCAGCCTCCCAAGTAGCTGGGACTACAGGGTGCTTCATCACGCCTGGCTAATTTTTATATTTTTAGAAGAAACAGCATTTCACTGTTGGCCAGGCTAGTCTTGAACTTCCAACCTCAGGTGATCAGCCCACCTTGGCCTCCCAAAGTGCTGGGATTACAGGTGTGAGCCACCTTGACCAGCCCAAGAACTGAATTTTTTAAAAGGCTGTCTTTGAAGTACACAAATAGCATTATTGTGTTGTAATGACTAACATTCAAAACTATTGACTGAATCGTATAAAGTCTTATGAAAATAAACTTCAAAGCTTGGAGGTGACTCAGAAATCAGCCAATTATTCAAGTATGTCCTATGCACCGAACCCTGTGTGACAACATGCACACTCTCTTAGAGGACTTCTCCCTTGAGTTTTACCTCTCAAAATATACACTTCACAGAATTGCTTGCTATAATTATTTTTTTCTACTCTTCAGCAACTCTGGCTGAAATATGGAGCCAATATAAAACATAATTACCGCATAATAATAATCCCTTGCCACTAGAGATGAATATAATGGATTTCCTCATTTGAAATGAGATACCTTTCACCTCTAATCATTAGTTCTTAGATAGAAATTATGCATGTTTTAAGTTCTTGCATCTAGTCACCTTGAAGGATAGTGTGTGTGTTTTGGTACTGGTTAGCATAATCTTGTTTCTGCTTTCTTTTATTTCATTAAATTATATACAACTGGCCAAGCGCGGTGGCTCACGCCTGTAATCCCAGCACTTTGGGAGTCCGAGGTGGGCGGATCACGACGTCAGGAGATCGAGACCATCCTGGCTAACACGGTGAAACCCCGTCTCTACTAAAAATACAAAAAAAATTAGCTGGGTGTGGTGGCGGGTGCCTGTGGTCGCAGCTACTGGGGAGGCTGAGGCAGGAGAATGGCGTGAACCCAGGAGGCGGAGCTTGCAGTGAGCTGAGATCGCACCACTGCACTTCAGCCAGACTCTGTCTCAAATAAATAAATAAATAAATAAATAAATAAATAAATAAACAAATAAATAATATACAATTTTGTTAATTCAGTAAAATGCATACTTTGAGATATATATATATATATATATATGTTTTTAAACAGCTTTTCACTCTGTTGCCCCAGATGGAGTTCAAGTGGCATGATCTTGGCTCACTGCAACCTCCGCCTTCTAGGTTCAAGCGATTCTCCTGCCTCAGCATCCTGAGTAGCTGGGATTACAGGAGGGCACCACCAGTCAAGGATTTATGATTCTATCAAGTTCTCAGGTGAAGCTGATGCTGCTGGTCTGGGGACCACACTTTGAGAACTGCTGAACTAGGCCTTCCACAGTTTCTGCCTTCTCTTCTCAGTGTCTTTCCCCCATCTCCCTCAAATAAAGGAGTTTTTGCAGCCCTCATTGCCTGTCTTTCCCCAGAACTGAAACAATTTTCTTTCTTTTCTTTTCTTTTCTCCTTCCTTCCTTCCTTCCTTCCTTCCTTCCTTCCTTCCTTCCTTCCTTCCTTCCTTCCTTCCTTCCTTCCTTCCCTCCTTCCTTCCTTCTTTCTTTCCTTCTTTCTTTCTTCTTTTCTTTCTTTTTTTTTTTTGAGATGGAGTCTCGCTCTGTCACCTAGGCTGGAGTGCAGTGGTGCTATCCGGGCTTACTACAACCGCTGCCTCCCAGGTTCAAGCCATACCCTTGCCTCAGCCTCCCAAGTGGCTGGGACTACAGGTGTGTGCCACCACACCTGGTTAATTTTTATATTTTTAGTAGAGACACGGTTTCACCATGTTGGTCAGGCTGGTCTTGAACTGACCTCAAGTGATCCACTCTCTTCAGCCTCCCATTGAAAGAAACTATTTTCTTTCTTTCCCATGGAGTCAAGTCGTCATCAGAATTTTCGAAAGAGACTATTTACTAATCTGATTAACTCATTTGAATGTGTCCCAGACCTTAAGAACCTGTTGATGCAAAGAAGGTCAGTTTAAAGGTAACAGCCAGTCAGGTGTGGTGGCTCACACCTGTAATTCCAGCACTTGGGAGGCTGAGGCAGGCAGATCCACCTGAGGTGAGGAGTTTGAGACCAGCCTGGCCAACATGGTGAAACCCTGTCTCTACTGAAAATAAAAAAATTAGCCGGGTGTGATGGGTGCCTGTAATCCCAGCTACTCGGGAGGCTGAGCAGGAGAATCTCTTGAACCAGGGAGGCGGAGGTTGTAGTGAGCCGAGATCATGCCACTGCACTCCAGTCTGCCTAGGCGACAAAGTGAGACTTAGTCTGGAAAAAAAAAAAAAAAAAGTAAGAGCCACGGCCAGGCACAATGGCTCATGCCTGTAATCCCAGCACTTCAGGAGGCTGAGGCTTTGGGAGAATTGCTTGAGGCCAGGAGTTCATGGCCACATCCTGTCTCTGTATACCTTTTAAAAAAAGGTAACAGCCAAATCATGTCTCTTTGTTTCAGCGTCCTTTCAGACTGTCCCCCGAAATAAATCTAATAGTGTGTGTGTGTGTGTGTGTGTATGTGTGTGTATGAACTACTCCAGGGCCCCCAGCACTGCCCATGTTTTCTTTGCTGTGCCCAGTCACCTTTGCCAGTGACTGCCCAACATCTTTGCAATGCCTTAGCTGCTCTGTGTCAATGCTGGCATGAGGGGGCAATGGTGGGAGAAGGTGGTTATGGGGTGGAAAATACCCCTCTGCCCAACTCTCTGTCTCATTCAGCCATCACCAGATGCCCAAGTGGTGCTAACCATGCTCAGAGTTTCAAAGCCAACATTCTGATCAAAGAACACTGCTTCTTCAGCATCTTGTCCTGACATCTCCTTCTGTACCGACGTGCAAACTGTCCCCTTAAAAAAATTTTCCTTTATTGCAAAATTGACCAAAGTACAGATCTGTTCCTTGATGTGGGCAGGGAAACAGATGTCCTCCCGTTCTCTCCAAACTCCACCCTCTCCATTCTCAGGGGCCTGTACCTTCTTACTACTCTCTTATCTTTCTGCAGTACTGCTTTCTTCTTTCAATTAAAACCAAAACCAAAACCAAAAACCAAAATGCCGGTAATCCCAGCACTTTAGGAGGCAGCACTTGAGGTCAGGAGTTGAAGACCAGCCTGGTCAACATGGCAAAACCCCATCTCTACTAAAAATACAAAAATTAGCTCGGTATGGTGGTGCACGCCTGTAATCTCAGCTACTTGGGAGTCTGATGTGGGAGGATCACTTGAGTCTGGGAGGTCGAGGCTGCAGTGAGCTGAGATAGTGCCATTATACTCCACCCTGGGTGAGTGAGACCCTTTCTCAAAAAAAAAAAAAAAAAAAAAAAAAGAAAAGAAAAAAATGAAAACTACACATGCATGTCATTTTGTAAACATAGATGCTGGGCATTCTCCATTCTATAGATAAATTGAGATTTCTAGTTTATTGTTCATCTGAGGTATTGTGCTATTTTATCAGTGCCAATCCATTCCTCTGTATGTTTGAATATTCTTTTTGTTTGTTTGTTTGTTTTCGAGACGGAGTCTCACTCTGTCGCCCAGGCTGCAGTGCAGTGGCACATTCTCGACTCACTGCCACCTCTACCTCCCAGGTTCAAGCAATTCTCCTGTCTCAGCCTCCCAAGTAGCTGGGGCTACAGGTGTGCACCACCACACCTGGCTAATTTTTGTATTTTTAATAGAGGTGGGGTTTCACCATGTTGAACAGGGTGGTCTCGAACTCCAGACCTCAAGCCATCTGCCTGCCTCCCTGGCCTCTTGAAGTGCTGGGATTAAAGGCCTGAGCCACTGCAGCTGGCCCATCATATCAGTCTTATGCCTTTACATACTCAGAGTTTAGCCCACACTTAGAAGTGAGAACATATGATATTTGGTTTTCTTTTTTCTTTTCTTTTCTGTTTTTTTTTGACATAGAGTCTCACTCTATTGCCCAGGCTGGAGTACAATGGCACGATCTCGGTTCACTGCCACCCCACCTCCTAGTTTCAAGTGATTCTCCTGCCTCAGCCTCCCAAGTAGTTGGGACTACAGGTGCACACCACTACACCTGGTTAATTTTTGTATTTTTAGTTGAGACAGGGTTTCACATGTTGGGCAGGTTGGTCTCGAACTCAGGTGATCTGCCTGCCTTGGCCTCCCAAAGTTCTGAGGTTACAGGCGTGAGCCGCCACACCCAGCCAATATTTGGTTTTCCATTCCTGAGTTATTTCACTTAGAATAATGGCCTCCAGCTACACCCAAGTTGTGACAAAAGACATTATTTTGTTCTTTGTTATGGCTGAGTAGTATTCCTCGGTGTATATATATCACATTTTCTTTATCCATTCATTTGTTGATGGGCAGTTAGGATGGTTCTGTATCTTTACAATTGCGAATTGTGCTGCTATAAATGTGCATGTTCATGCGTCTTTTTCGTGTAATGACTTCTTTTCTTTTGGGTAGAGACCCAGTAGTGGGATTGCTGAATCAAATGGTAGTTCTACTTGTAGTTCTTTAAGAAATTTCTCTACTGTTTTCCATAGTGGTTGCACTAGTTTACATTCCTACCAGCAGTGTAAAGGTGCTCCCTTTTGGCCGGGCTCAGTGGCTCATGCCTGTAATCCCAGCACTTTGGCAGGGCGAGGCTGGCAGATTGCCTGAGGTCAGGAGTTCGAGATCAGCCTGGTTAACATGGTGAAACCCCATCTCTACTAAAAATACAAAAAATTAGACAGGCATGGTGGCATACGCCTGTAGTCTCAGCTACTCAGGAGGCTGAGGCAGGAGAATCACTTGAATCCGGGAGGCAGAGGTTGCAGTGAGCTGAGATCCTTCCACTGCACTCCAGCCTGGGTGACAGAGTGAAACTCTGCATCAAAGAAAAAAAAAAAAAAGTGGTCCTTTTTCACCACATCTGTACCAACATCTATTGTTTTTTTTTTTACTTTTTCATAATGGCCATTCTTGCAGGAGTAAAGTAGATTCTAATTGTGGTTTTAATTTGCATTTCCCTGATAATTAGTGATGTTGAGCATTGTTTTCACATGTTTGCTGGCTGTTTGTATATTTCCTTTTGAGAATTGTCTATTAATGTCCTTTGTTGACTTTTTGATGGGGTTTTTTTTTTTTTCTTATGGTTTCATTTCCTTGTAACACCTCTATTCTCTAAGGATAAAGATGTCTGTAAAATAAGAGACAATTAACTTGTACTAAAGGTCAGTATTTTTTTTAAGGCATTAAAAAGATAAAATTTGCTGGGAAACAAATGTTAGGAACAAACAACTGACTGGCATTGGCTGAGAGGAAGGAGTCGCTGAAGAGTTTGCCTTCCAAGGTGGACTGTTCCACTTCACCGGTAATTTTCTTGTGAAAAGTGTTGACTAAAACCAAACCAAACAAAAATAAGTTTTTGAAGAATTAAAGTTAGTTTTCTTTAGAAGTCTTATTGCAGGCTATAGACTGATGACTATAGTCTGGAAGTAGTTTGTAGAGAGGTTTCGTTAGTAACCTGTTTTGGCTAGTATTTTAATCTATTTGTATACAGGTGGTAGAGGTTTAGTATGTATAAAATTGTATTAGATTTGTTTAGAAGTTATATTAAAGTAGAATTATATTAAGGTTTGAATGTATGAGTATATTTGGGCTGAGCCTGGTGGCTCATGCCTGTTATCCCAACACTTTGGGAGGCCCGTCTCTACAAAAAATAAAATAATTAGCTGGGCATGGTGGTGCAAACCTGTAGTCCCAGCTGCTTGGGAGGCTGAGGTGGGAGGACCTCCTGAGCCTGGGAGATTACGGCTGCAGTAAGCCGTGATTGCCACTGCACTCCAGCTTGGGTGACAGAACACAGAGCAAGACCTTGTCTAAAAACAAAACACAATTTTTTTGTTTGTTTGTTTTTTGTTTTGAGACGGAGACTCGCTCTTTCGCCTGGGCCTAAGTGCAGTGGCGCGATAGCACACTGCAAGCTCCGCTTCTTAGGTTCATGCCATTCTCTTGCCTCGGCCTCCCAATTAGCTGGGACTACAGGCACCTGCCACCACACCCGGCTAATTTTTTGTATTTTTTAGTAGAGATGGGGTTTCACCGTGTTAGCCAAGATAGTCTCGATCTCCTGACCTCGTGATCCACCCACATCAGCCTCCCAAAGTGCTGGAATTGCAGGTGTGAGCCACTGCGCCTGGCCTCAAAACACAATTTTTTTAAAAAGAGTATATTTAGTTATTTGGTTATAGGTTATAGAAGTATAATTATTAATTTCGTTAGACATTATTTTGTGTGTAGGAAAAGACAAGGACTAGGGCTTTTTATTTTTTAAGGAATATAGTGATTTAGGTAAGAGACGTTGGGGGCATTTGGGAGTTGTATGTCTTATTTTGTTTTGTCTTTACAGTATTTTCTTGGAGAGGTATTTTTTTGTTTTGTTTTTTGAGACAGAGTCTCACAGTGGTACCATCTTGGCTCACTGCTACCTCCACCTTCTGGGTTCAAGCAATTTTCTAGCCTCAGCCTCCTGAATAGCTGGGACTAGCCACCACACCCAGCTAATTTTTGTGTTTTTAGTAGAGAAAGGGTTTCACCATGTTGGCCAGACTGGTCTCAAATATCAGACCTCAAGTGATCCGCCTGCCTCGGGCTCCCAAATAGCTGGGATTACAGGCCTGAGCCACTACTCCTGGCCTTGGAGAATTGTATGTTACAGTATAGAGTCAGGGGTTTTGTAAAATTATGTTGGCAAGTAGAAATGAATAAATACAGTTTTTTTTAATGTTTGCTATTTTGTCTTATAAAGTTTTTTGATTAATGATTGTTTAATATACTTAGGAAGGCTTTTTTTTTTTTTTTTTTTTAAAGGAAAGTAATTTTGCACTATGCAAGAGACATAGGGGACTCTGTGCTCTATTTTGTTTTGTTGTTAAAGTATCTTTTTAGAGTGCTGTATGTTGTCACAGAGTTGGGAGCTTTGTGAAGTCACTTTGTTGGCAAACAGAAATGAGTAAACATAGCTTTTCATGTTTGTTATTTTGTCTTACACAAAGATGCCATCTCCTTACCTAACCTAAAGATGTGACTCTAATAGATAAAATGATAAGGAACATAAACTAAGACAAGAGATCTCTTGGGATGTCTTCAGATCATGTGGGCGAAACATGACTCAGACCGGAAGGTTATAGTGTTTACCAAGACCCTTCTTATAGCTGGGAAAATGAAGGCAAATTAAGTTTAGCCTAAGCTAAAACAGGAACACCTTGGTTATGGTAAAAAGGGCTATTGCCCTGTGGGAAGGGCTGCTACAAGAATTCTTTCTGTACTTAATCTTCAGTAGCAATCTGACAAGTTTTTAAGTGGAGTCTGACTATAAAACCTTCAGAGAGAACCCTTGTTCAGTAGCAGGATAGAGGTTGCGATAAACACAGAAAAGCAGCAGGCATTTCAAGGAACAGTGAGGAGACAGGTCTGGTTAAAGCAGAAGCTCTTTTGTGAGATCAGCAGAAAATATGCCTGGAGAAAAAGCCTGTTTAAAACTAAACATCTTTTCCAAGGGTAAAACATAAATTCTTGAAATTAAGTTTTCTAATGGGCAAAGGGATGTCTTCAACCATTTTATGATGAGAAATATGTTTGTTCATCCTCAGAGGTCCCTGAACCAAAAGGGGAACACATGTGAAGGTAGTCATGAGGGAGCCTCCATGAATCATAAGGAGAACTGATTGCAAAACCAGAAGCCAGCAGAAACAAAACAATTCATAAAATTACAGAGGCGGTATTGGGAAGTTCTAAATACTTTGTTTTTCCATCACAGAAATGCTTGGTATCCTAATCATATTTTCTTTGTGATACGTTTTCTATACTCTTAGTAATTTTCCCCGGTCTTGATCTCATCATTAAAGAGGATGAAACCAACACCAGGAAATGTCCATAAGCAGGAAACCACATTTTATTCCATCACTCATAAAGTATCATTCATAATAATCAGTGTCAGTTTAGCTATAGCAACAGATGCTAACACACACATAGTAAGAGCCTACAAAGGCTCTTTTAAATGTCAGTTTAATTTAAACCTTAACCTCAGATTTTTTTCCACAGATACAGTGAGAAACCACAAAGATCCTCTTGTCCTAATGCTCCCTCCATACTCTGCAGTACAAGTTCTTGTTTTGGAAATAGAGAAACCTGTCTGAATCAGCAGTCTTGGCTTGCTGTGTCCTCCACGGCCACACCACATGTTCCATACCTTTAGCCTTCATAGGGGCTGGAAAAAACTCTGTCTCCTTCGTCCACCCATTTTCACTGTGGAGTTCGGCTGCACATTTCAGGTGGAAAGGAGGTAGTGTACTAAAACTGCAAAGTATTTCTTTTAATTGGCAATGAATTTAAACAATATTCACTGATTCTTGCACTATGAACAAGCTAGCGTTCCCTGGGGGATACAGATGAATAATTGGATAAACCTTTACTACTCAGGAAGTGTACAGTGTAGACGAGTGTAGTCCAATAGGAACAGAATATGAACTACAGACATAATTTTAAATGTCCTAATGACCACATTAAATGAAGTAAAAAGAAACATGAAATTAATTTCAATCATATAATTTATTTAACCCAATATACCCCCAACATTATCATTCTAAAGTATACTTAATATAAAATTATTAATGAAATATTTATATTCTCTCTTTTTACATACTGGGTGTTTAAAATCTGGTATGTATTTTATATCTAAAGTACATTCTGATTCAGACTAGCCACAATTCAGGTGCTCAATAGTCACATGTAGTTGGTGGCTACCACATTAGACCCTATAGGTCTCATACGTAGCAGAGAAAAAGACATACAGAGGCTGAAGTGAGCGGATCACTTGAGCACAGGAGTTCAAGACCAGCCAGGGCAACAAAGTGAGACCCCTGTCTCTACAAAAAATAAAAAGTAGCTATGTGGCCAGGTGCAGTGGTTCACGCTTGTAATCCCAGCACTTTGGGAGGCTGAGGCGGGTGGATCACATGAGGTCAAGATTTCAAGACCAGCCTCACCAACATGGTGAAACCCCATCTCTATTTAAAAAAATACAAAAATTAGCTGGGTGTGGTGGCAGGCACTCATAATCCCAGCTACTGAGGAGGCTGAGGCAGGAGGATTATTTGAATCCATGAAGGGGAGGTTGCAGTGAGCCGAGACCATGCCATTGCACTCCAGCCTGGGCAACAAGAGCAAAGCTCCGTCACAAAAAAAAAAAAAAAAAAAAAATTAGCTATGCATGTTGGTATACACCTGTCATCCTAGCTACTCAGGAGGCTGAGGTGGGAGGATTGTTTGAGCACAGGAATTCGAGGCTGCACTGAGCTGTGATCTTGCCACTACACTCCAGCCTGAGTGACAGAGCAAGACCCTGCCTCTAAATAAAAGAAAGAGAAAAGAAAAGAAAAGAAAAGAAAAGAAAAGAAAAGAAAAGAAAAGAAAAGAAAAAGACTTGTTGGAGCCCACTCCCACTCTGTGGAGTGTACTTTTGTTTCAATAAATCTGTGATTTTCTGTCAAAAAAAAAAAAAAAAGACAAATGACAGCAATATAAGCTCCATTTGGTTTGGGATGAGGAGGACATTTTCCATGGAAGAGATGGCACTTGAAATTAATGTTCCAAATAATGGTTGTGAGTTGAGCAAGCAGAGATGGAAAAAACGAAGAGTGTAGTTCACAGTGAAGGACCTGTAGAAGCAATAACTGAGGGGAGGAAAATGGCAGCGTGCTGCAGCTCTGTTCAATACATAGAGCTTCTCATTGTGCCTCAGATAATGACAGAACTCCTTAAGGAGGCCTGCGAAGTCCTAGCTAGTTTATTTTCTACTTTGCTGTTCAAACATATTTCCTATTTTCAGGCTGTCTGCTTGAGCCACAGAGGTCTCTAGGCTACCTCCTATAGACTACTCATGTCTTCCCACCCAGGGCTTTACATGTGCAGGGCCCTGCCTGGAACTTATCTGGTTTGGCCCATCATTGTTTCTAGCACCTAGCAGAGGGCTCAGCACATATTCAGTCCTCAAAAAATATATTGAAGTGAATAGATGGTGATTAGAGAGGCAGGTAGGGAAGAAGAAGATGAGAAGGCAGGAAAGGTTGCTTGAGGGCTTGTTGCTGAGGGCCTTGGGTGCCACATTAAGGGTTTGCAATGAATTCGGTGAGCAAACCAGGTCCATGCCTCTAATCTACATCTTAATAGGACTTGCATATTAGATACAGAGCTGCAGCTCAGTCATGTGTGGGATGATTTGGAGTGAAAGGTAGGCCGTGAAGCACCCTGTTTGGAGCCCTCTGAAGGAGTCCAGAGGAGAATCAATCAGGCCCCCTTACTGTAGGAGAGTGGTGGATGTAGGCATTAGTTATGCACTTAAAATAAAAATTACAGGAGGCCGTTGAACTAAGCTCCTGCACTAAAAATCAAAATGGAGTCATCCATGCTAAAGTTCCACGTCAGCAAACCCAAATTTAGTTGTTATCTGACCTTACAAGAAATCAGAAGAGAGATAACAGGCAATTGCCCACACAGCCCAGTTTCAGTCTTCAGTTGGCATGATAATAAAGCCTTCTTTGCTTTGATCCTTATGCAAGAAAGGTGGCCTGAAGACACCTGATGTTAATCAGTTGTTTTTCTATTGTTCTGTCTCCCTATCCTGCCTCACAAGGAAAGTAGCCTTAAAATGACCAATAACTCTTTGTTCTTTGTTTTTTCTTCAGGCCTCGTCTGTCTATATAAAGCTAATCCCCTTTGCTTAGCTCATTGGAACACTTATTCTATTTTATGGGATAAAGTGTTGCCTGATTCTAAAATTGCAATAAAGCCAATTGAAATTTTTAAATTACATTTGTGGCCAGGCCGCGGTGGGTCACGCCTGTAATCCAACAATTTTGGGAGATCAAGATAGGCAGGTCACTTGACGTCAGGAGTTCGAGACCAGCCTGACCAACATGGTGAAACTCCGTTTCTACCAAAAATACAAAAAAAAAAAAAAATATAGCCAGATGTGGTGGCACGTGCCTTTAATCCCAGCTATTCAGGAGGCTGAGGGACAAGAATCACTTGAACCCAGGAGGCCGAGGTTGCAGTGAGCCGAGATCGCACCGTTGCACTCCAACCTAGGTGACGGAGCAAGACTCTGTCTCAAAAAAACAACAAAAACAACAACAACAAAAAAACCCTGCATTTTTTGAAATTTTGCTTTTTGACACATTACGGCAAGAGAGCAAATCATTTTGCAGAAATTGTACACTCTTAGAGGTGAAGCAAACTTTTGCCATTTTATAGACAAAGAAAGTGAGACTCATTTTACAGATGAGGAAAGTGATACCCAGAGAAGTTCCTTTAGTGAAACCTTAAAGACTTCATTACTCTGCACAAATGGAATTTGTTTTGAAATGAAGCCCAGGGGGCCAGAAGCGGTGGCTCACGCCTGTAATTCCAAAACTCTGGGAGGCCAAGGAATTTGTTTTGAAATGAAGTCCAGGGGGCCGGAAGCGGTGGCTCACGCCTGTAATTCCAAAACTCTGGGAGGCCAAGGCAGGCGGATCACCTGAAGTCAGAGTTCAAGACCAGCCTGGCCAACATGGTGAAACCCCATCTCTATTAAAATGCAAAAACTAGCTGGGAGTGATGGCGGGCACCTGTAATCCCAACTACTCAGGAGGCTGAGGCAGGAGAATAGCTTGAACCCAGGAGGCGGAGGCTGCAGTGAGCCGAGACTGCACCTCTGTACTCCAACCTGGGTGACAAAGTTAGACTCTGTCTCAGAAAAAAAGAAGCCCAGGAATAGGTTACATGTTTTAGGAGAAGGAATTATTTTACAAACATTAGATTAAGTAGATACAGAAAAGTGAGAGAAAAAGATGAAAAGAATCCAGAATCCATCTGAATAGGAAAGAAATGACTGTAAAAAACTTTGGCAGTAGAGATGACTGACCTTAAAACACTTCAGTTAGTCACTTACTCTATCAAGGATTTTTACTGAACAGTCACTTAAATATTTCCATCTTTTAAAGAAGGTTGGAAGTACTACCAATACATCTTCCCAAGGATCAAAATGTCAGAGTTCTCATGTGACAGAATAAAAAAAGACAAAAGAGGGAGATTAAATGACAGCACCATGAGCACAGAAGATGATTCCCTAAGTCGTCTATCGTCTTCATAATTGGATAACTCTCTTGTTTCCAGACTGTGCTTTCAGATAAACTCCCTGTTTTCATCTGTGTGCCATAAAAGACAAGAAGAGGGAGGGAATATTTTTAAGTTCTGAAGAATTAAGCTCTTACAATCTGTACCTTAGGATCTAGATAATGTAAAATGGCTCATAATTTGCCAGTTTCTAATAAGCTGTACAAATCTCACTATTACATTGAAAACAATTTGTATACTTCAAAAAAAGTCTTAAATAGTTACGACTTATCAAGATAACATTGCAAAGGAGTATTAGACTTAATGTTTCAAGAGGGTTTGCTGGTCAATGTCCCCAAATGGTAAAAACTTTAGGTTAGAGGCAAATGAGAGAATTAGATCTGTGTTTATTTATTTGCCAAATTACTATTAAAAAGAAAAACAAGCAAAAACACCTAGGCTGTATGATTGACATTCATACAGCCTTGATTAGATAGAAGTTTCACTTTACAAACAGGTTTTGATATTGTATAGATCAAACTTTGATATCAAATCTTTAAACCTCAAGATTTGATATTTAATAAGAACTTCTACCTAAATGTCAAAAAGAACAGAAATCAGACCACTTACTAAAAGGTTACAAGCAGACTTGGAATCCACATTGGTTATATTTTGTGAGTTAGGAAAAAGTTAATAGTATAAAGTCAAACTCAAGGAAGCCTGAATATTAAGATGATTTATGGAGGCACTGAAGACATAAATCAGATATAATTATCTGATTTTCAAAAATTAGTCATTTTCACCTCCTCAAATGGCCTCATAATTCCTTGATGACACATGGCAGAAAAGTGCTCATGTCAAACTAAAATGCAGACAAATGGAAAGATAAACGACCCCATCCAAGTAACAATTTGACATCCCATTATTCCTCTGGAGGATTTCACCTGTGTACATCCAGAAGGTGCTAGGGGAATGAAAGGCATTCGGTTTTCAGGATTTTAGCAACACACATGAGAAAAACTTCACTTTTGCACCAGCTGACAATCAGATGAAAGATTCAGGTCATGTTGCAAGTTTTTCTGAACACGAGGCTGTGCAGATAGCTCAGGTCCTGAGCAAAAACAGCAGCAAAGAACCTGCTGGCAGTGAAGCCTATCTTGGCATCTGACCCCTTGGTCCTTCCTACTCACCTTCCTGCCTTTTTTTTTCTTCAGCACATTCCCCATCTAGTGTACTGTGCTGTATTTTTCTTTTCATGGTGATGAAATATACATCACATAAAATTTACCACTTTAGCCATTTTTAAGTGTACAGTTTGGTCACGTTAGTACAATCACATTGTTGGGCAACCATCACTGCTATCCAGTCTCCAAAACTGTTTTCCCAAACTGAAGCTCCGTACCCCTTAAACAGTAATTCCTCATCCTACTTCTTCCCTAGTACCTGGCAAGGACTATTCTACTTTCTGTCTATAAATGGGACTACCCTAAGTACCTCATGTAAATTGAATTATACAGCATTTGCCCTTTTGTGACCAAGTATTTTACTTATAAATTTGTGTTTATTTTATTTTATTTTTGAAATGGATGCTCACTCTGTCACCCAGGTTGGAGTGCAATGGCATTATCTCGGCTCACTGCAACCCTCACCTCCCAGGTTCAAGGGATTCTTCTGGCTCAGCCTCCTGAGTAGCTGGGATTACAGACATTCACCACCACCCCCGGCTCATTTTTGTATTTTTAGTAGACATGGCATTTCACCATGTTGACCAGGCTGGTCTTGAACTCCTGATCCTCACCCCTTGGCCTCCCAAAGTGCTGGGAATACAGGCATGAGCTACCACGCCCAGCCAGTCAATCTTTATTAATGTGTTAGATAACAAAGTCTAGTGGAAAGCTAATAATTACTGTAAATTTCTCAGTAATGATGAGCATCAACAATATGCAGTACTGTGGTACCTTGAACAACTGTCATGAAAATATCTATGATTTTTATTAGTGACAAAATTGCAGGTCCTGGTAAAACCACTGTGGTTTGTTGGCTACATTCATAATCGGAGAGACTACATTTCAGCTAGAGATTAGTGAAAATGAATATGTAATTTTTTTTTTCATTCAAGTTCTGAATTTCCTCCGTTGACATCCTCCTGTCCCCCAAGGGATGTGTGGATGCTGGGTTAAGAGCCCTTGGCTGGGTAGCTAGATAGTGCAGTTGGGGAAGAGTAAGCTATTCTGCATGGTTGGAGAATGGAGTCCAGTGGATGAGGAAGAAGAAGCAGGAGAAAGAAGAAGAGTTGAGGGGGCAGAGAGCTGAGCCAGGACCCCATCTCAGCTTTATAAATATAAGGCTAAGGAATTAGGGCTCTGTTTTGAGAGTCACGATAAACCAGACATATTTTAAGCGCAGGGATATCAAAGTCCAACTTGTATTTTAGAAAGCTCTTCTAGGACCAGGTGTGGTGGCTCATGCTTGTAATCCCAGCACTTTGGGACGCCAAGGCAGGTGGATAACCTGAGGTCAGGAGTTCGAGATCAGCCTGGCTGTCGTGGCGAAACCTCGTCGCTACTAAAAATATGAAAATTAAGTGGGCATGGTGATGCATGCCTGTAATCCTGTAATCCCAGCTACTAGGGGAACTGAGGTAGGAAGAGCGCTTGAACCTGGGATGCGGAGGTTGCAGTGACCTGAGATCGTGCCACTGCACTCTAGCATGGGCAACAGAGCGAGACTCCATCTCAAAAAAAAAGAAAAAAAAAGCCCTTCTAGATGGCAGCCTGGAGGATTCTATGGGGAATACTAGCAGGAGGCCAGTAGAAGGACAGTAGCAAGAGGCCATTAAAGAGATGGTGGCAGTTCTGAGGTAAGGTTCAAGGTGGCCTGAGCTTGGAAAATGGCAATGCAGACAGTCAGTAAGGACATGGGAGTGGGAACCCATGGCAATTTAGAAGGTAGAATTAAAAGTGAAATCTCTTCTTCTCTTAGGCTGAAGAATCTGAAATGTAAGCATGAGGACAAAGAAGTTCGCTTCAATTTTCTCAAGTTCCTGCTGTAACAGAAGGTCAGCATAGAACGCTCAGTGAAAAACCACAGTAGTTGCCAGAGAAGACATGTGATGTAATGGGAAGAAAATCTCAAATGTCATCAGTCCACATGAGTCTTCTTATCTGTGTGACCATGGGGAAGTTACTTATGCTTCCTCATGACCAGTATCCTCATTGGTGAAGCAAGGCTAAGGACACCAGCATTTCTGAGTTGTGAGTCACAAGGGAGAGATGTTCATTGGACATTTTGTAAATTTTTCATTTTCTTTATCATATTATTAGTTTTATAGGCGAGATATTGCTCTGTTGCCCAGGCTGGAGTACAGTGGGGCAATTCTAGCTCACTGCAGCATCCAACTTCTGGGCTTAAGCGATCCTCTCACCTCAGCCTTCCAAGAGGTCAGGACTACAGGCATGTGATGCTGTGCTCAGCTAACTTTTTCATTTTTTGTAGAGACAGGATCTCACTTTGGAAGGCAGCTATGCTCACCACTACACTGCCAACACCAGGATCTCACTTTGTTGCCCAAAGTGGTCTTGAACTCCCGGACTCGAGCAATCCTCTTGCCTTAGCCTCCTAAAGTGCTGAGATTACAGGCATGAACCACCATGCTCCACTCATTTTGTCAATTTTTGTCCAAAGTGTTTTGGAAATCCTACTTGTTCATTTTAATCAATCAGTAAAGGATAATTATTGTAGAAATCAGTATTTACTAAGAGTTGAAGAAGCATTCAGCTTTTTTTTTTTTTTTTGCAGAGCTAGCTGAGGTTTTATTTTGGACCAAAAGAAAAGAAAAAAAAAGCAGTTGAATTGTTTTGTAGCTGGAGGCATGGGCAAGGGGGGTCCCCAAGCAGTAAACTCCCCCGTGGGTGGGCTGAGGGCTAGGGCTGAGCCTCAGGTGGGTCTCCTGTTCACTGTGCTACCCTGCACAGGGGCCTCCCTCCCGGGCTCTGGGGCAGTCCCAGGAGGGGCAATCTGGGAGGGGCTGCCATGGCTGTTCACTTAGGCAGGACATCAGAGGACTCGGACACCAGCTTCCCATCGCAGGTCTCAATCTTCTTCACAACCACAGCCCTGGTGGAGCTGGTGTGGCTGAAGGAGCTAAAGTCCAGGCCATAGCTGAGGCCGGGACTTGTATGGCCCCCATAGGCTGAGCTCAGACCACCTGCATAGCAGCTGGCGGTCTTCGTATGGGTACTCATGTTCTGCATCCCAGACTCCAACCGGCTCTTCTAGCCCTCCAGCAGCTTCCTATAGGTTGCGATCTTGATGTTCAGGGCCAGCTTGACGTTCATCAGCTCCTGGTACTCACACAGTTGTCGCGCCATATCCCGCTAGGCCCGCTGCAGGGTGGCTTCCAGCTCAGACAGCTTGGCTTTGGCATCCTTAACAGCCAGTTCCCCACGCTGCTCAGCATCTGCGATGGTAGTCTCCAGGGAAGCCCTCTGGCCTTTAAGACCTCAATCTCAGCCTGGAGCCAGCTGATGTTCCGGTTCATCATAGAGATCTCAGTGTTTGTTTGTTTGTTTGTTTTTTGAGACAGTCTCGCTCTGTCACCCAGGCTGGAGTGCAGTGGCACAATCTCAGCTCACTGCAAGCTCCGCCTCCTGGGTTCAAGCAATTCTCCTGCCTCAGTCTCCTGAGCAGCTGCAATTACAGGCGCCCGCCACCACTCCAGGCTAATTTTTGTATTTTTAGTAGAGACAGGGTTTCACCATGTTGGTCAGGCTAGTCTTGACCTCCTGACCTCGTGATCTGCCCGCTTCGGCCTCCCAAAGTGCTGGGATTACAGGCGTGAGCCACCGCGCCCGGCCTAGATCTCAGTCTTTGTATGCCACAGGTCATCCCCGTGCTTCCCAGCCAGCATGCGTAGCTCCTCATACTTGATCTGGTATATGCTCTCAGCCTCAGCCCCGCTGTGGTTGGCGATCTCCTCGTACTGTGCCTTGACCTCAGCGATGATGTCGTCCACGTCCAGGGAGCGGCTGCTGTCCATGGACAACATCACAGATGTATCTGAGATTTGGGACTGCAGCTCCCGATCTCCTCTTCATACAGCTGCCTCAGGAAGTTGATCTCCTCAGCCCTAACAGGTGAGACTTCAGCTCTACTTTGTTCATGTAAGTTTCATCCACATCCTTCTTGATGAGGACAAATTCATTCTCCATCTCTGTAAGCTTATTGATCTCATCCTCAGCAGCCCCTGCATGTTGCCAAACTCCGCCTCCAGCTTCAGCTTCTCATGCCCAGAGTCTCCAGCTGCCACCTAAGGTTGTTGAAGTAGCTCTCGAACATATTGTCCATGTTGCTCCGAGCTGTCTTCTGCTCCTTCAAGAGGCTCCACTTGGTCTCCAGCATCTAGTTCTGCTGCTCCAGAAATCGTACTTTGTCTATGAAGGAGGCAAACTTGTTGTTGAGGGTCTTGATCTGCCCCTTCTCTTGGGTGCGCAAGGCCTGGATGTTGGGATCCACCTCCAGGTTAAGGGGCCTCAGCAGGCTCTGGTTGACTGTGATGTCGGTGATGCCTCTCATGCTGCTGGCCCCACCATAGCCCCCACCCAGGCCACCCCAGAAGATGCTGCTGCCCACTCAGGAGGAGCTTGAGGAGCTGATGCAGGCATCTGGCCCATTCGTGTAGGAGTGACTGCTGAAGGCCCGGTGGCCAGAGGTGGACACCTTGTAGGACTTCTGGGTCATCCTGATGGACATGGTAGAGGCAGGAGTGGAGGCAGGCAGGCTGAACCAGACAGAGATTCCAGAAGGAGTGGAGAAGCTGCTTCTTGGTAGCATTCAGCATTTAATTTTTTTTTTGTGACAGAGTCTCACTCTGTTGCCCAGGCTAGAGTGCAGTGGTGCAATCTTGGCTCACTGCAACCTCTGCCTCCTGGGTTCAAGAGATTCTCTTGCCTCAGCCTCCTGAGTAGCTGGCATGCACCACCATACCCAGCTAATTTTTGTATTTTTACTAGAGATGGGGTTTCACCATGCTGGCCAGAATGGTCTCAATCTCCTGACCTCGTGATCCACCTGCCTCAGCCTCCCAAAGTGCTGGGATTACAGGTGTGAGCCACCGCGCCCAGCTCTCAGCTCTTAATTTCATTGCGTGTAAAGAAAGCAATCTGTGCAATTCACAGTAGCTGTCAGCCAGGGTAACACAGGGAGACCTCATCTTTACAAAAAAAATTACAAAAAAAAAAAAAAAAACCAAAACCACGTCAGGCGTGGCAGCTCATGCCTATAGTTCCAGCTACTCTGGAGGCTGAGGTGCAAGGATCGCTTGAGCCAGTGAGGTCAAGGATGCAGTGAGCTGTGATTGTGCCACTGCCTTCCAGTCTGGGCAGCAGAGCTAAACCTTACCTCAGACAAAACAAAACCAAACAAAACTAACAAAACAAAACAACACTAGCTGGGTAAGTGTCATAGATCACATGGAACTAAAGCTGGCTCTGGAAACATACGTAGAATTTAGTTAAGTGTGGAGTTAGGGTGAGGTTGTGAGCAAAACCAGCTTCCTGAGAGATCAGAGGTGGGGAGTTACGCCAAGGAGTGAAGGGAGTGAGGCAAGGTATGCTGATGTGTGCAGAACACGGAGGACTTTGAAAACTATGCAAAGTGGTTGGCTGACATACAGTAAAACTCATAACAAGTATGGTCATTAGCATAATCATTAAACTCTGGGTTAGTAAACTACTTAAAAAAAGATTCCAATGTGGAAATACTCAATGTTTGGATATTTCCTTCTGACAGGGTTTTAGAGCCTCTGGTAGCTTTTCCAATCCCTGTGCCTTTTTTTGTTTGTTTGTTTGTTTTGCCCTGAGTTTGGTGGAGTCGGATAATGAAATTTAAACTAAAGCATGTTAGCATCACCTACACTCAAGAAGGTCCAAATACCTCAGTTCTTCACAAAATAAAATGCTTTTTTAAATTCAAAAAAGGAAGTAAGTCAAAAAGAGAGAGAGAAAAGAAAAACACACAGCAGATAACTGAGAAAATAGGAGAGTTTATTGCCACTGAAAAAGGAGCCTGGCTTCTAACATCTTATTTGCCATTTCTCTATATGACCCTAGGGAAGTACTTTTCTCTATGCCTTGTTCCCTCAGGAAAACCTTATTACTATGAGAAAGATGTTAATTCGTCTAAAGTGCTGTAATTTTTTTTCATGGGGACATTAAGGAGGGGAAGGCAGAGAGAAAGAAGATGGGGAGAGATGAGTTAAGAGATTTCACTAAGGAATCGAGGCAAAAGATGGTGGTGGCTTGCACCAAGGGATAGGCCCTGAAGATAAAGAGAAGGGGAGTTAAAAATAAATGTTGCTTTTTTTGTTTTTGTTTTTTTGCTTTTTTGTTTTTGTTTTTGAGATGGAGTCTCACTCTGCTGCCCAGGCTGGAGTGCAATGGCATGATCTCGGCTCACTGCAACCTCCACCTCCTGGGTTCAAGCAACTCTCCTGTCTCAGCCTCCCAAGTAGCTGGGATTACGGGCATGTGCCACCACACCCGGCTAATTTTTGTGTTTTTAGTAGAGACGGGGTTTCAGCATCTTGGCTAGGCTGGTCTTGAACTCCTGACCTCAGGTAATCCACCTGCCTTGGCCTCCCAAAGTGGTGGGATTACAGGTATGAGCCACCGTGCCTGGCCAAGAAGTGTATTTTGGAAGTAAATGCAATAGAATATGCTGATGAATTGCACTGACGTTGGGAGAAAACAAGATAAATAATTTCTAGATTTCTCACTCTCACAAATGAGTTATGTGGTAGTCTCATCTACTGAAATAGAGGAAAATAGGAAGAAAAATCAAGAGTTGGGTTTTGAACAGGATTAGCTCAAGATGTGTGTGAGACATTTCAATGGGAATGTTTAGTAAACAATTGGGAACAGAGGTCTGGCATTCAGGGAACTAAGTTTCTGAATAAGGGATTACATTTAAAGCACAGGAATGAATGAACCCGTGTGTGGAGGAGGAGGGAGAGTAGATGGGAAAGTGAGAAAGATGGAGAAATATAGTAAGAGGGAAAGGGCAAAGAGATGGTGAGAGGCTGGTGAGCCAAGGACTGAGTTTGAGCCATCCCCACATTATTGGTAGGACAGAGCAGGAAGGTCTGAAAGGAAACTAAGAAATCATCCACAAGTAGGAGGACAGGCTGGAGTGCTGGGCCACAGAAGCCACAACTGAGTATTCCAAGGAGGAGTGGTCCACAGGAAGGACCACCTTCTCTTTTCTCTCTTCTCTTCTCTTCTCTTCTCCTCCCTTCCTTTTCTCTTCTTTTCTTTTCTTTTTGTGACAGGATCTTACTCTGTTGTCCAGGCTGGAGTGTACTGGTGTGATCATGGCTCACTGCAACCTCAACCTTCTGGGCTCAAGCAATCTTCCCACCTCAGCCTCCCAAGTAGCCGGGAATACAGGCATGTGCCACCAGCCTGGCTGTGTTTTTTTATTTTTTTATTCTCTGGAGACCTAAGGGTCTTGCTATGTTGCCCAGGCTGGTCTTGAACTCCTGGGCTCAAGCAGTTCTCCCATCTTTACCTCCCAAAGCATTGGGATTATTAGCATGAGCCACCACCGCTCTGGTAAACTGAAAGGAAAAGTTAAGATATGGACGGATAAGTGTCAACAAGGAAAAAGAAATACAAAACTAAAGAGCTTGATATTAAAACAGAGGGATGGAATGCCCTCCAAGTTTTTGAGGCTTTAGTGATAAATATTTTAGTGAATGGGGAATAACAAAGAGATTCTAAAGATCATTCAGAGTGTTGATGAATTACATGGATTATGATTTTGAATTTCAAATGGATTTTAAGTCTTGATGTAAGGCAGATTAGAAAACAAAATTTCACATTAAATTTATTAAATTAGGTCAAAACTCATCAATAACTAATTATACGTTGGACATAAGTATTTCGATATCTTTTTGTCCCTCAGCGCCTTGTGCATATGTAACTAAAAAAGCAGAGTAATTTGGTGTCATTTGATTTAATGAGATCCTGTGCAAATGAAATACCTTTTTAACACTGAAGCTAGACCATTGCAGTGCTCCAGGGACAACTATGTATAGAAGATAAATTAATTATGTTCACTACTTCCTAAGCCTATAGAAACAACTAAATAACTAAACGAGAGAATCAACCTGTTGATCATGTGCAGGTCTTTTGAGAAATGACTTTTAGTCAATAAAATCCCGGAGCACAGAGGTTTCATAGCAGCTTGTCTTCAGGCAGACTTATCAGTCAAATCACAATTTATACCACAACAAAAAGTTCAGAAAAGTAAGTTATAGAGGTAGGTCATAATTTTGAGGTCTGTCTTGATAATATCTAACATATTTTGAGTGCTTAGTATGTACCAGGCATTGGGCCTAAATACTTTACATGCGTTATGTCATTTAATCCTCATAACAGTTCTTTGAGGTATTATTGTTATTATTATTATTTTATGATTATTTTGAGACAGTCTCACTCTGTCGCCCAGGCTGGAATGCAGTGGGGCGATCTTGGCTCACTGCAACCTCCATCTCCCAGGTTCAAGTGATTCTCCTGGCTCAGGCTTCCCACCAGCTGAGACTACAGGTGTGCGCCATCATGCCTGGCTAATTTTTGTGTTTTTAGTAGAGAAAGGGTTTCACCATGTTGACCAGGCTAATCTAAAACTCCTAACCTCAAGTGATCTGCCCACTTCAGCCTCCCAAAGTGCTAGGATTACAGGAATGAGCCACCGTGCCCGGCCTGAGGTGTTATTATTAAACCCATTTTACAGATAAACCTTAGATACTTAATGCTTAGAATACTAAATGCCTTGTCCAATGTTACCATGCTCAGAAATAATCCAGTTAAGAGGCCAACAGTATTTGTCTGATCTCCTATTAGGAGTCCTTAATACTCTTCTTCTGTAAATGTTTAGATTTAAAAAAAAAGGTCATAGATAAATTCAGTACAGTTGGATACAATTTGAAAAATTATTTTATATTTTAGTGAAATAGAAAGTTTTAATCAGGTGTGGTGCTGGGTGCCTGTTGTCCTAGCTACTCAAGAGGCTGAGGTGGGACCATGGCTTGAACCCAGGAGGTGGAGGCTGCAGTGAGCTATGATCCAGCCCCTGGACTCCAGCCTGAGCGACACAGCAAGATTCTGTCTCTAAGGAAAAAAAGAAAAGAAAAGAAAAGAAAAAAACTTTGACATAGTTTCTCTTTGCCACTCTTCATATTGAAAGGTGAAGTTTATTTTCCCTCCCCTTGAATCTGGGCTGGCCCTATGACTTTTTTTTTTGTTTTTTCATGAATAAAATGCAGCAGAAGTGACACTATATGATATCCAGGACTTGGCCTTATGAGATCTTCAGCTTCCACATGCTGTTTTGAAGCACTCCCTGTTAGAAGCCAGCAGCCATCTAAGTCTATCTGAAGACGATGATACTGTGAGGATGCCCAAGCTATGTGGAGTGAGAGGCCAATAGAGATGCACTAAGACACCAGACATGAAACTTTCTTGGACTTTCTGGCTCAGTTCAACCACCAGCTGAATGCAGCCAAGGAAAGACTCAGCCGACGTCACAGGGAGCAGAACCCTCCAAATGAGTGAAACTGAATTCCCAAATCCACAGAATCCTGAGCAAATAAATGACAGCGGCTTTTGCTTACCAAATTCTGGGTAGTTTGCTTTGCAACAATACTAACATAAATTTAGTAGGGTTGGACACAATTTGAAAGAAATATGGGCTGGGTGTGGTGGCTCATGCCTGTAATCCCAGCACTTTGGGAGGCTGAGGCGGGCGGGTCTCTTGAGGTCAGTAGTTTGAGACCAGCCAGGCCAACATGGTGAAACCCTGTCTCTACTAAAGATACAAAAGTTAGCCGAGTGTGATGGCAGAGTGAGGCAGGAGAATCGCTTGAACCTGGGAGGCCAAGGTTGCAGTGCGTGGAGATTGCACCACTGCATTCCAGCCTGGGCAATAGGGAGGATCACTTGAGTCTTGAAGTTCAAGGTTAAAGTGAGCTATCATCGCACCATTACTCTCCAGCCTGGGGGACAGAGAAAGATCCTGTTCAGAGAGAAAGAGAGAACAAGAGAGAGAAAGAAAAAGAAAAGGAAAAAACGAAAAGAAAAAAAACAAGGCAATTTACAATGAAAAACGCCTAAGAGGAGAGTGAAAATAAAAACACAAGATTAAAACCAAATTCAGTGACTAAGAAGTTCTTTCTTTCTTTCTTTCTTTTTTTTTTTTTTGAGACAGAGTCTTACTCTGTCGCCCAGGCTGGAGTGCAGTGGCGCAATCTCCGCTCACTGCAACCTCCATCTCCCAGGTTCAAGCAATTCTCCTGCCTCAGCCTTCCGAATAGCTGGGATTAGAGGCATGCGTCACCAAGCCCGGCTAATTTTTTGTATTTTTAGTAGAGACAGGGTTTCACCATGTTGGCCAGGCTGGTCTTGAACTCCTGATCTCGTGATTCGCCTGCCTCAGCCTCCCAAAGTGCTGGGATTATAGGTGTGAGCCACCGCGCAGCCTAAGAAGTTACTTCTAAAGATTTGTCCAATTTGTTCACTGAAATTTATATTTAAATTTGCTTTTGAGTTTCCTGGCAACTGAGGCAAACCAAAGAGATTATATCATGCTAAATATGATTTCCTTCAGAAAAGAAAAATCTTTAACCTACTACTAAATTATAAGAGCACTTTACTACATGGATCCCTTCACAGGGAACAGTGAATGATAGAGGAGACAATGACTTCAAAAGAGATTTTATTTAACCGGGTGCGGTTGCTCATACCTGTAATCCCAAAACACTTTGGGAGGCCAAGACGGGTGGCTCACCTGAGGTCAGGAGTTTGAGACCAGCCTGGTCAACATGTTGAAACTCCTGTCTCCACTAAAAATACAAAAATTAGCCAGGCATGGTGGCGGGTGCTTGTAGGCCCACCTACTTGGGAGGCTGCGGCACAAGAATCACTTGAACGCCGGAAGTGGAGGTTGCAGTGAACCAAAATCGCGCCACTGCACTCCAGCCAGCCTGGGCAACAGAGTGAGATTTCATCTCAAAAAAAAAAAAAAAAAAAAAAGGAAAAGAAACCCAGCCTCTACTAAAAATACAAAAATTAGCCCAGCATGGTGGTGCTTGTCTATAGTCCAAGCTACTTGGGTGGCTGAGGCAAGAGAATCACCTGAACCCGGGAAGCAGAGGTTGTAGTGAGCCATGATTGTACCACTGCACTCCAGCCTGGGTGACAGAGAGAGATCCTGTGTCAAAAAAAAAAAAAAAAAGTTACTTACAATACAGATGTGTCTAGATGATGGAATTTTAAAAAATTTATTCAATGTATTTTACTGTTTTTTCAGAGATGGGTTTTGTTCTGTTGCCCAGGCTAGAGTGCAGTGGTGTGACCATGGCTCACTGCAGACTCCACCTCCTGGACTCAAGTGATCCTCCCACTTCAGCCTCCAAAAGTGCTGGAATTACAGGGATAAGCCATCATGTCTGGCACACAATGGAACTTTAACATAAACCAAACAGAATAAAATGCAAAGAACTTTTGATTTCTATACGGGTTTTCAGATTAACTCTCTTCTTTCTCCTCCATAGACCTTAGGCATTTCACAATCTTTTGGCTTTCTGTTTCAACATATACTTATTGATAACCCCCCAGGGGCCAGGTCCTGAGGGTTTAATTGTATGTAAAAGAGAAGGAAAGTCCCTACCCTCATAGAGACCATAGTCCAGGAGGACATTAATTAATGCTGAAGGCATTCATTAAAAAACTTTACCAATACGCAATTGCAAACTGATGGGTGCCATAAAAAATAGCACAAGGCTGGGCGTGGTGGCTCATGCCTGTAATCTTAGCACTTTGGGAGGCCGAGGTGGGTGGATCACCTGAGGTCAAGAGTTCGAGACCTACCTGGCCAACATGGTGAAACCCCGTCTCTACTAAAAACACAAAAATTAGTCGGGCATGGTGGTGTGTGCCTATAATCCCAGCTACTCAGGAGGCTGAGGCAGGAGAATCGCTTGAACCCGGGAGGCGGAGGTTGCAGTAAGCCAAGATTGCGACACTGCACTCCAGCCTGGGCAACAGAGTGAGACTCCGTCTAAAAAAAAAAAACAAAATAAAACAAAAAACCACACACACAGGGAGCTATCATGAGTATGTCATGGAGGGACACAATCCAAGTTTCTGGGGAAGGGAGTGGGGGAGTGAAGGAAACTTGTTATTTCTTTTTTCCTTTTGAGACAGGGTCTCACTCTGTCTCCCAGGCTGGAGTACAGTGGTGCCATCATGGCTCACTGCAACCTCCACCTTCTGGGTTCAAGTGATCCTGGCACCTCAGCCTCCTGAGTAGCTGGGACTACAGGCACTCACCACACCTGGCTAATTTTTAAATTTTTTGTAGAGATAGGGTTTTGCCATGTTCCCCAGCTGGTCTCAAACTTTTGAACTCAATCAACGCGCTCACCTCGGCCTCCCAAAGTGCTGGGATTACAGACGTTAGCCACTGAGCTCTACCTGGAAGCTTGTGATTTCTTAGTTTCTTTTTCCCACCTTAAAACCTGACACATCAAAGTGCTCAATTCATGTTGGCTGTTGATGATGAGAATACAGAAAAATAAAAGGGGGGGAATTTCAACACTAATTCTGAAGTAAATTCTGAATCTGTTATTTCAAAGGATGTTAACTTTAGAAATGAAGACACGTTAGAAATTTACATTTCTCTGATTTTTATAAAAGAATGAAATGTATAATGCAAGACGTAACTGCCAAGGTACTAGATGAAAAAAAATTATACATTCTGAAATTGCACCTGACAGAGATAAGTTCTGAAGGGTTAATCTCAATTGCTTGATTTAATGTGTTTGCTTTGAACCAGATGAATAATAATTAGCAATGGCTTCACCAACTTATTAGTTACAACGTAGAGAAGGTGTGGACCCTTTTACGTAAAAGCTGACTAATAGACAAATAAATTAGATATGACTGTTTTGCCAAAGCTGATAACTAAGGCCCTTTATGCAATGAGTGCCAAGTCCTGGTTGTTTCTACGTAACATTTAATCTTTGAAGGCAAGTGGTGGAAAGAGAAAGCAATTATATTGATGTTCATTGGAGAAATTCATTTACAGATTGTTACTACAATTGTCCCTCAGTCTCTGAGGGTGATTGATTCCAGGACCCCTGCAGATCCCAAAATCCATAGATGCTCAAGCCCCTGATATAAAATGGCATAGCATTTGCATATTGCCAATGCATACCCTCCCTAACATTTAAAATGATTTCTAGATTTCTTATAATAGCAAATACAATATAAACGCTATGTAAATAGTTGTTATGCTGTATTGCTTAGGGAATAATGACAAGAAAAAAGGTTTGTATGTGTTCAGTACAGACGAAACCATCTTTTTTTTTTCCCCAAATATTTGACCTGCAGTTGGTTAAATCCACAGATGGGGAACCCATAGATACCTGGAAGCAGTTAAAATCACTCCAATATTTTCTTTAAATTCTTACTTCTTCTCTTCATCAATGCTCTCTCTATTCAACCAAGTAATGATATCACAATTACACGTGGTACCTCTTCCCCAAGCCCTTTGATTACATTGTTTTTATTGATTCATCCAGCATATATTATTGAGTTTCTACCATGCACCAGGCACACAGATAGAGCTGTGAACAAGACAGACAAGGTCTGCACCCAGCACATGTATATTCTAGGTTTCAAAGAAGCTATATGAGGCTGTGAACAGGATTCTTTTTAAATGTCTTTATTTTTATACTACCCCTCCACAGCCTTACCCCAATCTTTTAAACCACACTGGAAGCCATGTACTCATCATTTTTTTTTTTTCCTGTAATTTTTTTTAACAGTACAACCTAAATAAATACTGGCCCAGAAAGATTCAGAGTTCAAAGAAAATTCAGCTGCTTTCAGAAAGATCATTCTATGGGAAAGATCATATTTCTGAGCAATAAATGTTATAAATACATATTCTGTTTTATTTTTAATTCTCAAACTATTAACTTTCATTTTTCCCCTCCCTGGCATATTTTAATTTTGGTCCTACAGGGACTTGAGTCTAAATGTGTTTTAACAATTTGGGGGAATTTTTTTTTTTCACCTTGCTATTTCTAGAGACTAGAATATTTGAGCTACCAAGGCCTTTCAAACTGACTGATGTTACTATAACAAACTCGGAGACAGCAAGATGTTCCTTAAACCACTGGGTTAGAACGAGAATCCTTTGTTTTCTGTGGGCACAAGTCTAGGAATGTTTCTTTTCTTTTCCTTTTTTTCTTTTTTGTTTTGAGACCGAGCCTTTCTCTGTCACCCGGCTGGAGTGAAGTGGTGCCCTCTTGGCTCACTGCAACCTTCGCCCCCCGGGTTCAAGTGATTTCTTCTGCCTCAGCCTCCTGAGTAGCTGGGATTACAGGTGCATGCCACCACACCCTGCTAATTTTTGTATTTTTAGTAGAGATGAGATTTCGCCATGTTGGCAAGGCTGGTCTCAAACTCCCGACCTCAGGTGATCCACCCACCTCAGCCTTCCAAAGTACTAGAATTACAGGCGTTTGCCACCGTGCCCGGCAACCCTAGGAATATTGCACTTCATGCTTTTCTCTTTGGCCTTGCTGTGGCTTATCCTCCAGAGACAACAGAGAGAGAGAGAGAGAGAGAGAGAGAGAAAGAGAAAGTGGAAGAACCACATGACCAGTCATTTCCCAAAGCAAATGGCATTTTGGGTGAATGCCCTGACCTAGGAAGGAAAAAGAGGCCAAGGTTACCCTAATGTTACAGAAGTAGCTAAGTGAATTCTTCTCAGAAAAATGTCACAGCAGGCTCTAGAAAGCAATTAGAGTAATATTTTGGCACCTCGAACTACCAAATAGAAGATTCCTCTACTGCTCCAGTTACATCTTTGATTTTCATTTCCCTTTGTTGTAAATACTTACAATGTCATTTCAGAATGCTGCAAAAAAATAGATGTGAGAGTAAATAAACTATAATAATAATCCTTTCTCCACATGCCATGGCAGCTGCAGGAGGATGCCAACGCAGCACCGAACTTGCCTTACTGCCTGCTTTTCCTGTCCTCCTCCTCCTCCACCTCCTTCTCCACTTTCCACACATGATCTTTTATAAATTTGCCAGCATCACTGTGCAGTTTGCCAGAGAAACCTGGCCACTTGCTGGGTAAGCCTGCTCTTAGACCAAGGACCAGGGTAGGTCACTGCTGCTGTCCTCATTTGTGGGCCAGGAGGATGCACTGAGGGTGAGGTCCAGAACCACCTGCTTTCCCATTAGAGAGGATGTGGATCTCTATAGAGACACTGCATATCCCTTCAGTTAAAGCTCTTTGAAGACTCTGTTTACCCTATGAGCTGAACTTTCTTGAGCTTCATAGAATGGGTAAAAATCTTCATCCCCAGCTTGGTGAGGAGCCAATGATTTCACGCTCAAACAAGCTGACAAGCCAGGAACCCTAGCTTTCCTTAGCAGGCAGGAAAAGCATCCCACTCGTAAGTCAGGAGTCTTCTCTGCCAATGCTAGGAAAGTTGATATTTACCTTTTTTTTTTTTTTTTGGACCTATTTCTAAAAAAAAAATTAACTAGTATGTAAAAAAAAATCACACTTTAAAAATATGCTTCTACAATATTTGTTCTAAGGAACTATCTTTAGCTTGACCTAAATTACTAATTAAACTTTTCTATTGATCCAATTCCCATTACCGTTCCTGCCTTTATGCTTTTATATTTGGAAATCTCCAACATGCATTTTGATGGCTCCACCTGCCACGTTCCTCACTCCTGCCCCCTCATTTTGGTTTTGCTTTACCTTGTTAAGTACTTACAGATCATAAAATATGGGTGAGCTCAGAATATCTCTTACTCCAGTGTTGCATATGGCACCAGTATTTCAGCACCAGCCCTTTAAAATATGGTGCAGAATTTCAAGGAACTCAGCTACACTTTCCATTCAAAATCCCTCCCAAGCACTGTAGCTAAGAGCCTATCTCAGGACTTTCTTGAGAGCTGCTGGGGAGGCAAAATATCTATTTAACGAAAACGGCTCATCATCTACATTCTGCGGTACTGAGACTAATTCCCCAGCACTGCCAAACCCAGTCTGCTGAACTCCCTCATCCAAACTCTCTAAGACTTAGTGGTCAAAGTGCCAAAGGCATCAGTCTTACACTCCGTGACTCCTAAGACTTCGTTGAAAGTGACGATAAACAATAATTGGAAGACATTTTTAGGATTCCAGTTGGGAGGATACATAATGCAGATACTATATAGTATTATTTATTTATTTATTATTTCTTTTTTTTTGAGATGGTGTCCTACAGTGTCATCTAGCCTGAAGTGCAATGGCGTGATCTTGGCTCACTGCAACCTCCGCCTCCAGGGTTCAAGCGACTCTCCTGCCTAGGCCTCCTGAGAAGCTGGGATTACAGGTGCCCGCCACCACTCCCAGTTAATTTTTGTATTTTTAGTAGAGACAGGATTTCACCATGTTGGCCAGGCTGGTCTCAAACTCCTGACCTCAGGCGATCGGCCTGCCTCAGCCTCCCAAAGTGCTGGGATTAAAGGCGTGAGCCACTGCGCCTGGCCTACTATATAGTATTGAAGTTAGTAATTCATATTAATGCAAAATAAAAGGAGATTAGTGAATCACTGCTACATCTGTCTTGTTTGGCCTGACAAGAAAAGTATCATAGAAGAGAAGGTGTGGGATGGGCATTGGGTCAGCAAACAAGCTGAGGTCAAGCTTCCCTAAGTAGCTGCCAGCTGTGAAGGGGTAGTGACAGCTCTTCTTTGAGCCAGATTTAGGTTACATTTCAGTCTTAATTTATGTCTAATCCATATCCAAACATAGAGAGAAATAAAATGCATTAGATTTCTAAGCCACTGAAGCCTGTTTAAAGGAAGAAGGAGGAGGAAGGAGAAGAGGGCAATGACTTAGGGGCAAGTCAATAGAAGGATTCATTCTTTTATTTTATGCATTCTTTTATTCAACAAATATGTTTTGACAAGTAGGGGATACAGTGAACAAGGTAACCTGTTTTCTGTCCTTAAAGACCTTCCAGCTGGGTGCGGTGGCTCATGTTTGTAATCCCAGCACTTTGGGAGGCCAAGGCGGGTGGATCACCTGTGGTCAGGAGCTCGAGACCAGCCTGGCCAACATGGTGAAACCCTGTCTCCACCAAAAAAAAACATTAGCTGGGCATGGTGGTGCACACCTGTAATCCCTGCTACTCGGGAGGCTGAGGCAGGAGAATTGCTTGAACCTGGGAGCCAGAGGTTGCAGTGAACTGAGATAGTGCCACTGCACTCCAGCCTGGCGATAGAGTGAGACTCTGTCTGAAACAAAAACAAAAACAAAAACAAAACAAACAAACCACCTTCCTCCTCTGTGTCAGCTACAGAGGAATAAGCAGTACTAATGTGACAGTGCAGTGTCACTGGGGCTGTGTGCTGTGTTGTGGGCGCAGGCTCAGGAGGGACTCGAGCAGCTTAGATTTTAGCTATTCTGAAGAAAGCACAGTAGGAACCACTGGAGTCTCTGCCATGTTCTGGGAAGTATGATCAAATACATCTTGAAAAAATCTAAAGCAGACTTCAGATTTGTTAGAAAGCATTCCTACCACTCTCAGCAGTGGCTTGGAAAATCTACCTTTGCATAGCTAAGGCCATAACAACAACAACAACTAAATACCTCTTTGGGTTGTCCTCACAAGTAGTTTCCAATTTGGGAGAGCCAGTTCTGCAGCAGTATTGGCATCATCGCAGTGCACTCCAGTGACGCAAATGTAAAGACTGGTGATGGTAAACAAACTACCTGAATTTGAATTCTGGCTATACCTCTTCCTAGCTCTGTGATCTTTAACAAATTAGTTAACCTCTGACCCTCAGTTTCCCTGGCTATAAAATGGGCATAATGAAGGATTTTGAGAGTTACCTGAGTAAGGTGCTTTGAACAGTGCTGCTCAATAACGTTATCCCTCTGAGAAGACAGCGAAAGTTTCCCATAAGAAAAGGGCCTTTGTTATTCCAGTTTGGATACTTTAAGTAGGCATAAGAGAACAGTAAAAGGAAATCAAATGTAAAGGGATGCTGTCTATGAAACAGTTGTGAAGAATAAGCACTTCAGAGGAGCTTAATTTAATTTCTCAGCTCTGCTAGAGTAAACATTGTAACTAGGCTAAAAACCTTTCCTTTGTTCCCGTAGTTATTAGAGAAAGGAGGAGGCCAGATAAATCATATTACTTCCCTTCTCTGAACTTCACCCTGGATTATTTAATGTTGACAGGCATTCAGGATGTATAGAGATTAAGGACACAGACTCTGGAGCCTGGTGCTGGGATCTAAACCCTGATCCTGTCACTAACTAGCTATGTGACTTGGGGCAAGCTCCTCAACTTCTGTGTACCTCAATTTCTTCATCTATCAAATCACAATAATAAAAGTACCTATCTCAGGTATTTTTATATACGATTTTTTTTTCCCCTTGAGATGGAATCTCACTCTGTTGTCCCGGCTGGAGTGCCGTGGCGAGATCTCAGCTCACTGCAACCTCTGCCTCCCAGGTTCAAGCGATTCTCCTGCCTCAGCCTCCTGACTAGCTGGGATTATAGGCTCCTGCCATCACACCCAGCTAGTTTTTGTATTTTTAGTAGAGACAGGATTTCACCATGTTGGCCAGGTTGGTCTCAAACTCCTAACTTTAAGTGATCTGCCTGCCTAAGCCTCCCAAAGTTCTGGCATTACAGGTGTGAGCCAATGCGCCCGGCCTGTGTATGATGATTTAAATGTTTAATGTACTTAAAGCTCTTAGAACCATGTGCAGCAATATTAACACCATTTAAGTGATAGTTATTAGAAAAGCTACTGTTATTAAGGAACAATGCAAGGAATTGTTCAAATGCATATAATCGTAAAATATGGAGTCAAGGCTGGGTACGGTGGGTGGTTCACGCCTGAAATCCCAACACTTTGAGACCAGCCAGGGCAAGATAGTGAGACCTTTTCTCTGCAAACAACCAACCAACCAACCAACCAAACAAAAATACAACAACAAAAATGCAGAGTCAAAATGGAAGGATCTTGTCAAAGTTGGTAGTCACTAGGCGGTTAGTTCCATGACGATAAAAAGTGGTCATTTTGTTCCTACTCTATTTGTTGAAAAATGAAAGAATGAGGCATGAAAGACTTGACTAGTTTGATGTTCGTGACTTAATGAAGAGGAAAGCACACGAGATCTGGAAGTGGAAACCCAAAACATGAGTCCTGGCTTAACCTCATTCTAATTTGACAGGTGATTTACCACAGGTACTCAGTTTCCTCATCTTTGAAAGAGGGAAGTCAGAGGGAGAATTTCTGAGGTTCATTCCACATCAAAAATTCTTCAGTGTTAGATAGACTTTCGAATTTTACAAAAGGTAATATAGTCATGGCTATGGAAGTCTTTCTCACATACCTTGTGTATTTCCAAAAAGGATTATCGAGTTGGAGACAATGTCATTTGTTTGTGTTTTCTAAATCATTATGTAAGAATCTGAGCCACGAACAGAACAAATCTTTAAATCCATGAAAATGGATTACCTTTAGCTGGATTGATAACTTTTAAAGCTCTTGGATTGGGACAATAAAACTGATAAGGACATTTTTCCATTCATCTTAAGTGAATTTTTGGAGACTCTTAAGAGTAAAATATAATGTATACACATCTAATGCTAATTTATCATAAACATGTAATGAAAGTAGAACTCTTATCTAGTTTAGTTTAGAAATTCTCTGCTAAATGAAATTAAGCTGATTTAGTTGAGCTTTTAAAATATGAGGGTGAAAAGCATAAATGCAAAGGATTTTGTAGAACTACCATCCGGACCGTCTTTCTTCAGATTATGTTCCTAGAATCTGGGTTCCCCAGGGCTGCCTCTCATTACTGTCAGTATTAAGGACTAGAAAGGAGCTGGAAGAGGCTTGGCCACCTTGATAGGTTTTTGGTAGTGGCATAAAGATTTCACTTGGTTGGGGAAGTGGGGAGGGGCATAGAAGAGTCTGCTGTGGAAACAAAAGAAAAGAAAGGGAGAGTGGTCTGAAATCAAAAAGTCTGGATTACGTATACAAGCTTTGAGTCAAACAAGGTTTAAATTTTAGTTCTGCTACCTTTTAGTTATGTGACCTTGGGCTAGTGGTTTAATCTCTCTAAGTCACACTTTGCACATTTTATGTTTCTTACTTTACAGTGTTACTGTGAAGATTAAATGAGCTAATACATGTAAAGCACTCCTACCTAGAACATAGTCAGCTCTAATAAATAGTGACTGCCAGACCAAGGGCAGATAACCTATATTCTCTTTTAGCTTCTTATGCTCCCTCTGGAATGTCTCAGAAGCATACGAAGCACTGTTTAAGCCTCCTGCAATCAAAATTCATTCTTTTTAATGAGCCCTAATAGACCCTATGGATTTTTTTTTTTTTTCCAAAATCTATTCATAGTTTAATGTGGGCTGTGGACAAAGGTTCACTTTGTAAGACTGTCTAGCTAGGTTAAAAATAAAATATGCAGAAATGTGTGGAACTTCAACAATAGAATATAAGAAAATGAATTATTCTTAACTGAAAACAAAGGCATTATAGTATATGAATGTGTATGTGAAGTAAAAGTCTGGAAAGTATAAACATCAGTATGGTAATAGTTACTACATCTGGAGAAGGGAGAAAGATTGGAGAGGAGGTGGGACATACCTTATTATTGTTTTAATGTTTTATAGATTTATTTACATATTGTTTAGTTAAAAACAAACAAAAAAAGCAAACCAAAAGCAAAGTCATGGTACAAACTGAAATAAACATTTAGAATGCAGAATTTGTGGAATAAACCAAAGTAGGCAAGAATCAAAGAATTTATCCCTGGGGCATTCAGTGACTTGACACAAGGTCACCTTCTACTTAGTTAACTGTCCTTGAGGAGTAAAGAGAGTGCAGGGGCAGGAGAGATGTCCGATACCGTCTCCAGCAACTGATAGACCCAGGTTAGAAGGTAGATGAAGCTGCCTGCCAGTTATCTTGGTAGAAACTTCTTTCTGCATATACTCAGATAAGACATCAGTACCCTGGGTGGTTCTTTGCAAAATTCAAGGTCTGCAGAGTCACCAACTGAAGTCTATTGGTAAATTTACTTTTAAGCAAAAACAAAACCAAATGGTAAATTAGTATTTCTATTAGTACATTTTGATAACAAAGAAAATAAAAGACAATTTAAAATGTATATAACTTAAGTCCACATTGCTTAAGAACATCTGACTGAGGAGTTTTAGAATATCCCTAATACCATGAAATAAATACCGTAATTAAAAGGCAGTAGAATTTAAGTACTGGATAAAGGGCTATGGCATTTTTAAAATTAGCAAAACACTTGTTTATTATTGCAAATTAGGGCTGGGCCTGGTGGCGGACATCTGTAATCCCAACAATTTGGGAGGCTGAGGCAGGAGGATCACTTAAGCCCAAGAGGTCAAGGCCACTCTGGGCAATATAGCAAGACCCCGTCTCTAAAAAAAGAAAGAAAGAAACCAAGAAAGAAAGAAAGAAAGAAAGAAAGAAAGAAAGAAAGAAAGAAAGAAAGAAAGAAAGAAAGAAAGAAAGAAAGAAGAAAGAAAGGAAGGAAGGAAGGAAGGAAGGAAGGAAGGAAGGAAGGAAGGAAGGAAGGAAGGAAGGAAGGAAGGAAGGAAATTAATTTTCATAAAGGGCCCTTCCCTTGGAAAGAAATATTTCGGCTACAGGGAAACACGAAGAAGCCTTGTGGAGCTCTGTGAAGTTGCACTGACTTGCTTTCATTCAGCTTGCAGCTCCACTAGTGAGAGATTTCACATGGTACTCCCGCTCCAAGAGCAAGGGCCAGGACAGGTTGGTTTCATTTTGGTTTTAATGCATATGCTTTGGCCCACAGACTTTGAGAAAGATTTTGCTTTACTGATGAGAACTCAGTCAAAGGTGCTTGGGAGCCTTCGCTGGCCCTCTAGCTGGGCCTGACACGTTGCCTGCATTTCTAGCCTTGCCTTCCCAGCTTGCCCATTTTGGTGCAGGGAGGTAGTCCAGCCCACCCTGAAATTCACTGTGTTAGGCGGATGAGTTAACTGAAGAGCTGTGTTTCAGGAATGGCACAGAAATGACCTGAATGAAGGGAAGGACGAATGAATGGAGAGAACCATTTTGGAGGAATTGCCCTAGGGTATTATATAGGATGGGGCAACTGGGGGCTGGAGGATGTTCCTTTTCTTACGTTGCTTAGGAAACACTGCCCTTAAGAGTGTCAGTCATCATTCCTTTAACAATCAATCATTTCTTACCTCCCACTTGTATATAAATTTGCAGATTTACAACAGACCACCAGTGTGGCCATCCCAGTGAACTGAGTTTATTGTGAACATACATGCAAAAAATCATTTTTTTTCTCACCTACAACCAATGCAACATTTTTATTTTTCATACTTTGAGTTGAAGAATAAGGAGTTTAAGAAATAAATGCATACAGCAACATAACCCTGAATTATCACTCAAATACAGACCTCCACTGTTCTCTCTTTAAAAAAAAAAAAAAAAAAAAAAAAAAAAAAGGCAGTTATCCAAGCAAAAGCAAAAATTGAGGCAACTTAAAATAGACAATTTTAAATGCTGGATTCCATCATTTCGTAAAAAGGTCATTCTAGTCCTTTGCTATTTATACCATAGATAGAGACATAGCAAATTATTGGCTGGATGGATTTGGGAAGGCAGAAGCTGCTGCTTCTGACGAATTGAAGATGATAATGCATCACTTGAGACTGAGTGGATGAAAGGTGTGGAAAAGTTGAACCCTTCAAAGATAAGACAGAGGAAGCTGCTAAATTAGCCCCTGACTAAATTACTAGCCATAACTGTACTCAGGCCAATTCTCTTTGCCTTGTAATCTTTGTTGTGGCTTGAGAGAAAAATCCCCATTCCCAGCTCAAACCCTTTTTAAGGCATCTCAGCCCAACCCCCTCCTCCCAATAGCAACTCTTCATAGCCCCCTGCCCCTCCTCCAACAAATTCGAATCAAGGCAGGTATAGTACTCAGCTTTACCACTGCTGTCAGAAGCACCGCTTACCTTAAGGGTTTAGCAACAAAACCTTAGGCTTACTTCAGGCAAACATTCAAAAGCATTTAAGAGAAGCACAGAAAACAAAAGAAATAAGCAAAACCTGTCCTTACCCGCTTCTTAAAAAATTGGAAGGCTGAGCATTTCTTGACTGGGAATCCATTCATGTCTTTGTTTACCATTTTCCACCGTGGGGAATTCACAGTTACAGATCCAGGGTGGCACCCGCCTGGTTAGTGCATATCTGTTTCCCCGGTTTACCTCCTGGAGACAGTTAATGAACACTGAGCGGGATGGAGAATCCAGCAGGGCTCAGTTCTTCACTCGCTCATTCTGCAGCACCAGCTACTGCAGCAACCTCTCCCACTTTCAGTTGCCACCGGCAGCGGCTTTTCTCCTTCCATCATTGCTCCGAGACATATGCATCACCGCTGCAGCACCCTGGGGGCCGGACGGTGGGATACGGCCAATCTCCGGGGAGATGCTGTGGCTCCTACCCAGCGGGAGAAAGGTACCCCTCCCCGCCCCCAGCTACCTGGCTGCTCCTCGGCGGCCGGCGCGGGGAGCGAGTCGCTCTTCTCCAGGTGATGCGCTCCTGGAGGCTGCTTGAGAGAGGAGAGTTGTTTTTGATTGTGCAAGTTCCAGTGGGAGCTGTAGTTAAGCAGCTGAGAGAAGGAGTAAGAAAGAGCAGAAACCAGAGGGAGGGAGGGAGAGCCGCGCCAGAAAGGCAGAGGGAGAGAGAAAGCGAGGCTGGAAGAAGCAACGATTCATGAATATCTGAGCAGCGGATGGAGAGAAGGCACAGCTAGCTCAGGATGCGCTGAAGAGCAGTTGACTCCCCTTGGGAGGGCTACTTTAAATAGCTTCTTTTCTTTCTTTTTTTTCTGTTAGGAACATTTAAATCCGAGTTTCATATAAATTGCACACCGGTTTTATTTTATGCTCATTGACATTCTTTTGAATCCTGTTTCTGAATAAAACCTCTCAACGGAAATGTAATCACATTTAATCTCGACCTGTCCAAACGTGGAAGAAAATGAAATAAAGTACAAGCGTAGGTATGACAATGGAAGATCTCTGACTATGTAGAAGCTCTTCTAGCCTCCCCTTCCCTACTTGTCATTAGATAGTGGGCAATGGTGAAGGTAATTGTGTTTTTTCACTAAAAAGCTTGTTAAAAAAAGAACACAATGAAGATATACAAAGTATTTTATTACACACACACACACACACACACATACACACATGAGTTTTTACCAAAAAGTATTACTGAATCCATTTAATGATGAGGAAGGTTTGATAAATAAAAGAGTAAACCATTCTTCCTATTAGGTGAAAAATTTCCCAAAAAATCCTAACTCATGTTATCCTTTGCACATTGAGCTCCTTTTAAAAAAGCCATTTAATTGTATGTGGCTTATTTTTCCATTTTTACTCTTTAATATTGATATTTTATGTGAATGATTTTAAAAATTAGTTTATAGCTAAAGCAAGAAAACAAAGAAAATAAACTTGGCATCTGACCTGGCAAAAAGCTACCAACATCGGTGTGTGGCTTTCTGCCATCACCTGACCTCACTGTGCCTTCGGACACTGCCTCATCCATAAAATGGAGGCAGCTACTCATTCATTCATTCACTCATTCATTATTTGCTATTTCATTCCATTAATAAATCTAACTGTGACAAGTGTCCTCAGGATGTGGAGCCTTTTCATAGATATCACAAGGGAATATAATTGATAAATAAGTGAAAGGCACAATGCTAATTTGAAACTGATTATTACCTCATTATATATAACACATCTAACATCGTTAAAGTATTTACATGGCAGTCTCTGGTAAGAAAAGAAGCATCAGGTTAAATTGGGAAATAAATGCATGGGTTTCATTGAATTGGACTACAAATCTCTACAGTTGGGCCAGAGTTTTCGGGAATAAACATGAAATCCTATTTGCTAAATGCCTCGAGGTTTCCAAAAAGAAAATGCAATACAACTAAATGATGGCATGATAACCAAGGGAAAACAAACTACTCATTTTGGAGAGATATGTTACGTTGTCCAAGATGCAAGTATACGTTATGTAATCTACAACATTGATAAGTTTCTGTGGTTCTTCTAAAGAGCTCATTTAAAATTATGGTAGTTCAAAGGGAATTATTTTGAGATGATGGAAATGTTCTCTATCATGATGATGGTGGTGGTTACATAACTATGCATTTGTCAAAACTCATCAAACTTTATATAGGAAAAAGGAAACTTTTGCTGCATGTAAATTATACCTCAATGGACCTCATTTTAAAAAATGATGGTCATTCAAGTTCTTTCTTGTTCCTCCCATTGCCGCTCCCCCAAAAGTGTTTTGACAGACATTTACTGAATTTGAGTGATATATAGGAGGAGATCGTTAAGCACTCTGCTAGGAAGGAGGTGCTAGGGGCTTTGCTTAATCCCACATTGGCCTAGCATGCATACTGGTTGATATCATTTTGCTGTGTCCCCACCAAAATCTCATCTTGAATTGTAGTTCCCATACTGAGTGATTTCTCATGAGATCTGATGGTTTTAAAAGGGGCTTTTCTCCCTTTTGCTCAGCACTTCCCCTTCCTGCCACCATGTGAAGAAGAATGTTTGCTTCCCCTTCTGCTCTGACTGTAAGTTTCCTGAGGCCTCCCCAGCCATGCTGAATTGTGAGTCAATTAAACCTCTTTCCTGTATAAATTACCCATCTCAGTTATGTCTTTATTAGCAGTGTGAGAACAGACTAATACCCTGGTTTCATGTAGGATGTGTGTTCACTTGGGGTGCAGGGAGATGGTTAATAGAGATTATGAGGGAGGAGGTGAAGACAAGCTAATTGCTATCTCTTCCCCTCACTCCATGCCACCTCTTGAAGATGCTGCCACTATCACCTCATCTATATTAGATCCTATGGAAGGTTCAGTGTATATAAGCATCACTGGTTTTTGTCACCAAGGAACTCATAGCCTAGTAGAGAAATATACAGTGTGGTAAGAATAATACATACAGTAGTCCTCCCTTATCTGAGGTTTTACTTTCCACAGTTTCAGTTACTTAAGGTCAACCATGGTCTGAAAATCAGTGAGTACAATACAATATGATATTTTTAGAGATAGATAGAGAGAGACCACGTCACATCATTTTTATTATCATATATTTTAAAAATTATTCTATTATTGTTGTTAATCTCTTACTGTGCTTGATTTATAAATTAAACTTTATTATAGGTGTGTATGTACAGGAAAAAACATAGTGTATATGGAGTTTGGTACTATCTGAAGTTTCAGGCATCCATGGGGGGCCTTGGAATGTATCCCCCATGGATAAGAGGGTACTACTCTGTGTGTGTGTGTGTGTGTATGTGTGTGTGTATGTATGTGTGTGTGTATGTATCAACCCTGCCTTAATTTGGAGGGGGGGAATGCATGGATAAGAGGATACTACTCTGTGTGTGTGTGTGTGTATGTGTGTGTGTGTGTGTGTGTGTATGCATCAACCCTGCCTTAATTTGGAGGGCGGCATGGTCAGGCTGGATGGGTAAGAGAGGTCCAGGAAATTTACCTAAAGGGATGATGTTAGTGCATGGCCTTAAAGAATGAGTAGGTCAGTCAGATGAAGGAAGACAAATGTAGGGCAGGGATTCTGACTATATCTGACAGCCAATTATTTTGGACTAACTTTTGGTTGGTGCGATAACGGAGAAATGCATTAACTGCACTGTGTTGGTTACTCAGGGAGAGAAGACATCTTTCATCTCACTCTGACCTCTATTTTCATAAATAAAGCTGCCCTCAGGTAAGCCCAGAGTGACTACTATTTACTAAATGTTACCTTTGACAGGTCCATTGCTAATACTTATAAAGGAGCACAGGCTCCTGCTTATAATAAAAAAGAAAATAACTCTGGACTCTTGCAACATCCTGTTTATAAATCAAACTTAATTTAATTAATTAACTTACTTCTTGTTCCCATAAAACACGCTTACTTATTTTTGTAGCACCAGCATACAGTGGAGTGCCTGGGCCATGCTAGCACTCAACAAATGGTTTTCAAATGAATTAAATAAAAAAGTAAGTAGAGCTGACATCAGTGACCCTGGCACCAGACCGTTTGCAGGAATCATTAAATACCTTTAAGATTCTTCAGTCATTAAGCTCTCTCCCATGATAGCCGATATGCTGAGCTCCAGTAAGAGCAAACAACTTCAGTCCTCACCATTTCCTCTTTAAGCCTCAAAGACATTGTAGCCCTGGGATGGCACTTCTTTTTAATGGAAAATCCCGATATTAAAAAGAATCCCTTGGGCCAGGCACAGTGGCTCATGCCTATAATGCTAACACTTTGGGAGGCCAAGGCAGGAGGATCACTTGAGCCCAGGAGTTTGAGACCAGCTTGGCAACATAGCAAGGTCCCATCTCTACAAAATGAAAAAAACATTAGATGGTGTGGTGATGCATGCATGCGGTCCAACTGTTCAGGAGGCTGAGGTGGAAGGATTGCTTGACCCTGGGAAGTTGAGGCTGCAGTGAGCCATGGTTGCGCCACTGCACTTTAGTCTGGGCAACAGAACAAGACTGTCTCAAGATAAATAAATAAATAAATAAATAAATAAATAAATAAATAAGCAAATAAATAAAAAGAATCCCTTGAACCTCTATTTGATTTTTTTTTTGTGATATGCCTACTTTTCCTCCCAACAATATTGTTTAGGCTGTCACACAAAGAATGAAATAAAGTAACTAGGTAGAACTAACTACCAATACGTACCTGGGGTGGAAAACACTGCTCTATTGATTTGGAACATTTTCTACCTCACTTTCTTTCTTTTTTTTTTTTTTTTTTTTTTTGAGACAGAGTCTCGCTCTGTTGCCCGGGCTGGAGTGCAGTGGCCGGATCTCTGCTCACTGCAAGCTCCGCCTCCCGGGTTCACGCCATTCTCCTGCCTCAGCCTCCCGAGTAGCTGGGACTACAGGCGCCTGCCACCTCGCCCGGCTAGTTTTTTGTATTTTTTAGTAGAGACGGGGTTTCACCGTGTTAGCCAGGATGGTCTCTATCTCCTGACCGCCCCGCCTTGGCCTCCCAAAGTGCTGGGATTACAGGCTTGAGCCACCGCGCCCGGCCTCTACCTCACTTTCATTCCCTAATTATGCAACCTTCAGCAAGTTCCCTCAATGCACTAAGCCTCAGTTTCTTCATCTGTAAAATAAGAATAATAAAATGCTTTTTCACCTACCTCCTAAAGGAATTGTTAGTACCCAATTATATTTGAAAGGGCTTTGCAAAATAATAAATAACTCTACATTTTTTTTGTTTCACTAAAGCAATAGACATATGCCACTGTAATACTTTTTAGAAAGTCTATCTTCCCATAGATTAAAGTGTTTTTGTGTGATACATTTAGTTGTTGAATGGAATTTAATTTTTTTTTCCATAGAACCCCAGAATACACCAAAGATAACAAACAATAAAGTATCTGTTTAGTGACAAATGTCCCTAAGGAGAAAGGGATAAAAATACATCACCTCATGAGAAATGTTTTACATTCCTTTTTGGCCTGAGTGACTTGATCATATGCTTAAACTCCAGTCACAGTGGTAGCGATGTATTTAATGAAGAATTGGGAAACCCTGCTGGGATTACGGGTTTGTTTTTGTACATGCAAAAGACCCTTTTCTATTGTATTGTATTGTATTGTATTGTATTGTATTGTATTGTATTGTATTGTATTGTATTGTATTTTTTTGAGAAAGGGTCTCTCTCTGTCACCCAGCCTGGAGTGCAGTGGTGTGATCACGACTCACTGCAGCCTCAACCTCCTGGGCTCCAGCAATCCTTCCACCCCTGCCTCCTGAGTAGCTGGGACTACAGGTGCGCGTCACCATGCCCAGCTAATTTTTGTAGTTTTTGTAGAGATGGAGTTTCACCACGTTGCCCAGGCTAGTCTCAAACTTCTGAGCTCAAGCGATCTGCCTGCCTTGGTCTCCTAAAGTTCCGGGATTATAGGTGTGAGCCACCAAGCCTGGCCAAAAGTCCCTTTTTAAAAAAAATTGAAATTTTTTGGTTTTACCAAATTAGATCTCTTTTCACTTAATTTATGCATATATCAGAGGAAATGTTACATTGTGAAAACCCTAAGACAGTTCATTATACAGTTTTCTTTGACAGAAATAATTATATAAAAACAAAAATAATGAAAAGGCCAGACATGGTGGTTCATACCTATAATCCCAGCATTTTGGGAGGCTGAGGTGGGAAGATTGCTTGAGATCAGGAGTTCAAGACTAGCCTGGGAAACATAGCGAGACCCTATCTCTACAAAAATGTTAAAAAATTAGCGAGATGTAATGATGCGTACCTGTCTTCCCAGCTACATAGGCAGCTGAAGCAGGAGGCTCGATTGAGCCCCAGGAGTTCAAGGATGCAGTGAGCTATGATCGTGTCACTGAACTGAACTCTACCCTGGGGACAGAGTGAGACTCCATCTGTTTAAAAAAAAAAAAAAAACAAAAAACCAGAATTGATTCATAGAATTTTGCAAAAAGATGCAAGCAGCAAAGGATTATGCTCCTTTTTGTCTATAAGAGACTAAATAAGACTTAAAGTGTTCCATACTTGTGGTTTGTTTCCATTTTCACTATGTTAGCAAAAACAGTGCAATTTATAGATACACAGTTTTCTTATAGAGTCAGCATTTATCAATTATTTTATTATTTTAATTGGCAAAAAGTCAAGCAATACTTCCAGTGTTAATTGATTTGACACTTTATTGAATATGAAGTGTGTTCTAGTCATTACACTTACAAGGAAAAGAACAAACCAGTGAAACAAGCTGCATTTGTCTTGGCAAATTTCATCTAATGATACTATTTAATCCATATGTAAGGCATTCCATTTTTTCCAGAAATACGGTTTTAGCCAGATCATCTAAAACTGGATTTTATTTATCTCTCTAACCTGAATCATTTTTGATATAATTAGAAAATTTAGTTCCTCAGTTCAAGAGAAACTGTAACAGCTGATTAAAAATGCATGCCACCTCCCTATATCTCTGTTACTCGCTTTTTACCTGGGCCCGCTCACCCACGCAGGCACCCACACACACACTCTCTCTCTCTTTTTTCCCTCCTTGGCTCTATATGATAAAATGGTGTCAAAGATGTTTATGACATAACCTTTTCTGACACAAAGCTATACAGAAATCCTCTCTTTCTTATGGCAATGTGACAACATGTAGCCCAAGGGGACAAATCAATTTGTTAGTAATTGCTCATTTGAATATTAGTGATAATTCATTCAACATCACAACGAATTTTACAGCTTTCCCAGATTTCGCATCTGCACAGCTATTTCTATTCCCTTGCTTAAATCATACAAAAGATTTAGAACCTGCAAGGATTGTTTATTTTAAAGAAAATCTATTCCTTCAAACTCCCTTTTGATCTGACCTTCCTTATTATAGTGATTTCTTGTCTCATCAGTCAGGGAATTTTCAGTGTTGCAGCAAGACTTTGTCATTGTGTAAATCAGCAAGACTTTGTCATTGTGTAAATCTCACTGATAGAGACCTAGAAAACATACAGACATGCATTCTTATGCAGAAACACACACATATAGGTACACGTGCAGTTTGAATAGAGTAGGTCAGCAGAGCATTCTGCTAAGGTCATTATCATCTATGAATTGGACTGCCTTGTCAGTGACCTTGAGAAATGAAGTAGAAAGTACCGATGGAGTGGATTTTATAGCCTTTTTGTAAGATGCATTTTTGGGGGTGTTATTAGTTACTCCTCTCTTTTTTCTTTCAACATTCAACCTTTGAGATTAGGTTCAAATGATCTCTTAACTGATAGGGCAGAAGGTTGTATTTTTAACTTGACTTGTCCAAAAGGTGTTCATCAGTTACTTCTCTATGTATAGCACAAATGAACCATGACGTGGGCGGGTTGCTCCTGTCAACCGTCTCACCAGGCTGTGTACATGATGGAATAGGCTATTGTGACTGGTATTGATTGGAAGAAGCTAGGGAGAAATTAGCAGCTGGAGTCCTGTTTTCTCCATTCTACAGGCATGATCTTTGGCTATCTCTCCATGTGCACCATGAAACAAAAAGCTGAGTCAATTTCTCTGCTAATTCTAATCAGCTGAGGCTTGCAGAGAAGGGAGCGTGAGCTGGGCAGATATGTCCAGTAGCAGCAGCCACCCCAGCAAAGAGACAAAGAACCCACCCAGGAGCTTCACATCCTGTTATTCTAGAAAATGCTGTGCCTTAAGGTGAATTGGTTCCTGAATATGATTGGCTTCAATTTGAAACTCTTTCAAAGTCTACCTGAGGTTTTCCTGTTTTGTAAAATAAGCTTATTTAAATTGAGCACAATTTCATCTCATCTGGCCCGCTTTGTTTTCAAGGGAACTTAGATACCCTAAATATATATCAACTCAAAATTATTAGAGTCGTAATAAAGAACATTAGAACTAATGGGGTCTCTCCCCTCAAGTCAATATTGTTTAGTATAAATGTATTTGAATCCTACCTCTCCTGCTTACCAGCTGTGTGATCTTGAGCAAGCTAAAATAAACAAAATCACAAAATGCTTCCTGATAATTAGTTTGTTGTGAGAATTAAAGGGAATTTCAAAGGGATTTAATATACACACATATGTGAACTTATATGTCTGTTCATATATTTATATGTGACAGTTTTAAAACATGGCTGTAAATTCTTTAATTCTGCTCCCATTGACAGGAGAAGTTTGTGTCTTCTCCCCTTGAATCTGTGTGGGCTTATCCACTTCAATTAATCCAGTACAGTGGAAGCGATGCTGTGTGACTTCTGAGGCCAGGTTATAAAAGGCCATGCTGTTTGTGCCTTATTCACTAAAACGTTCTCACTTGGAGTCCTGAGCTACTATGTAAGAAGTCTGGCCATCCAGAGACCACCATGATGTGAGGAAGCCCAAGTCACATGAAGAGGTCAGGAGCAGGCATTTTGTTGATGGGTTGGCGGTCTCTGCTGAATCCAACTTTTGAGTCATGCCAGCTCAGGACCAGATATATGAGTAGAAAACCTTCTAATGATTCTAGCCCTGAAATATTTGAGTCATCCCAACTGTTCGAGATTTTTCACCTGGAGTTCCAGACTTTGTGAAGTAGAAACAGATTCTGTAAGCCTAATAACATGGTACTGTTTTATGTTACCAAGTTTGAGGCTGGACACGGTGGCTCACGCCTGTAATCCCAGCACTTTGGGAGGCTGACGTGTGTGGATCACCTGAGGTCAGGAGTTCAAGACCAGACTGGACAACATGGTGAAACCCTATCTCTACTAAAAATACAAAAATTAGCAGGGTGTGGTGGCAGGCACCTGTAATCCCAGCTACTTGGGAGACTGAGGCAGGAGAATTGCTTGAACCTGCGAGGTGGAGGTTGCAGTGAGCCAAGATTGGGCCACTAGACTCCAGCCTGGGTGACAGAGAGAGATTCCATTTCAAAAAGAAAAAAAAAAAAAGGTTAAGGTAGTTCCTTACACAGATTATATCTATCTACCTGTCTGTCTGTCTGTATGTCTGTCTACCTATCCATTCATCTATATCTCCCCCATGCCCCATTCCTCATTCCTGAGAACATGGTTCATGCTCAACGCATGAGAGGATGCCAAAAGACATATTGGGTTAGTAAATGGCTAATAGTTTAGATTGAAAGCGTTCAAACTGAAATAAACAATTGGTGAAGAAGCTGAGAGGTGCTGCTGTCTCGCAGGCAATATAGTCTTTGAGTTTTATATCTTATTATTGTCTTAGTAAGCTTATGTTACCATAACAAAATACTATGACCTGGATGGTTTAAAGAGCAGACATTTATTTTCTTACAGTTTTTGGAGGCTGAAGTCCAATTTCAAGGTGTCAGCATGGTTGGCCTCTGGTAAGGGCTCTCTTCCTGGCTTGTATATGGCTGTCTTCTCACTGTGTCCTCACATGGCAGGGAGAGAGAGTGTTTCTTCTTATAAGGGCACTAATCCTATCTTGAAGACCCCACCTTCAGGACCTCATCTAAGCCTAATTCTCTCTAAAAGTTGTCATTTCTAAGTACCATCACATTTAGGGGTTGGGGCTTCAACACATGAATTTTAGGGGGATATAATTCAGTCCACAGCAGTCATTTTATCACATGGAACTATTTCTGGTACTAAGGCACTCTTCATTTCCATATCAAAAGTGAATATTGTTATATTACTTTTTCAGTAAGTAATAATTGGGAAAAGTTTTCAAAATCTCTGTCAACCCATGCGATATAAGGTTGATATAACTACTATACAAAAAACTCCTATAAATGTATAAGAAAAAGACAGCTAGCTTAATAGAAAATATGCTTAGGATATAAAAAGCAAATCAGTAAAGGCATAATGCCGCATAACAAAAATGTATGCAAATAAATATATGCAGAGATACTAAAATTTCTGGTGGTTAGGAAAATGCAATTTAAAATGGTGAGATACCATTTTTCACTTATTGGACTGGAAAATATTCAATAGTTATGCATTCAAAACAGGCAGAACTCTGCAGTATTCTGCATATGGTTGGAGGTAGTAGAAATATTTTTGAAAATAATCAAGCAATATTTTCTAAAATTACAATGTGCCTATCCACTGACCTGGTAATTTTACTTTCAAGAATAAATTGAAAATATAAACATCAGTATGCGTGACTCTATGTATAGGAATACTTACTCTAGGATTGGTTGGAACAGCAATAATTTGGGAAAATAGGGTCATGGTTTAACACATTGTATAACTATACTAAAGAATATCTTGCAGCTATTAAAAACTATAAATTTAAACATTTTCATACTATGTTGTCAACTTAAAAACATATCCTAATGTTTTCTAAAGAAAAAACGTTTTATGGCTGGGCACAGTGGCTCACGCCTATAATCCTAGCACTTTGGGAGGCTGAGGTGGGTGGATTACTTGAGCCTAGGGGTTTCAGAGTAGCCTGGGCAACATGGTGAAACCCCATCTTTACACAAAAATGCAAAAATTAGCTAGTCATGGTAGAGTGCGCTTGTGGTCCCAGCTACTCAGGAGGCTGAGGTGGGAGGCTCATGTGAGTCCGGGAGACCAAGGTTGCAGTGAGCTGTAATTGCACTACTGTACTCCAGCCTGGGTAACACAGCCAGACCCTGTCTCAAAAACAAAAACAAAACAAACAAACAAAAAACACCCCAAGAAAACCCCACAACATTTTATTTTGTATGAGTATAGAGAAAGAAATGGAAGGTTATATATCAAAAAATATAAAACTGGTTACTTCAGGAGAAGGTAGACGGGGAAGTCTATTTCTTTCCTTCCCTTCCTTCCCTTCCCTTCCCCTTCCTTCTTTCCTTCTTTCCTTCCTTCCTTCCTTCCTTCCTTCCTTCCTTCCTTCCTTCCTTCCTTCCTTCCTTCCTTCCTTCCTCTCTCTCTCTTTCTCCCTCCCTCCCTCCCTCCCTCCCTCCCTCCCTCCCTCTCTCTCTCTCTCTCTCTCTCTCTCTTTCTTTCTTTCTTTCTTTCTTTCTTTCTTTCTTTCTTTCTTTCTTTCTTTCTTTCTTTCTTTCTTTCTTTCTTTCTTTCTTTTTCTTTTTCTTTCTTCTCTCTGTTTCTCTGTCTTCCTTTCTTCCTTTTTTAGACAGTGCCTCACTTTGTTTCCCACGCTGGAGTGCAGTGGTGCAATTATGGCTCACTCCAGCCTCAACCTCCTGGGCTCAAAAGATCCTCCCAACTCAGCCTCCTGAGTAGCTGGGACTACAGACACTGTGTTGCGTTAATTAAAAACAAAACAAAACAAAAAATTATAGAGACAGAGTCTCCCTATGTTGCCCAGACTTGTCTCAAAGTCTTGGGTGCAAGTGATCCTCCCACCTCAGGCTCCCAAAGTACTGGGGTTACAGAAGTGAACCGCCACACCCAGCCTCATTTTTTTTTTTCCCGAGTTTCTATAATGCATTTATCACAACAAGCATGTCTTACAGCAAAGTTGAAAAACATTTAACATCCTATAGTCTAGCTAGGCACCCAAACCATCTCATTTTCATCAGGTATTTTACTTCCTCCTTTGAAAGCTTCTATTTATTCATCCTTGATTGTGTATTTCATAAATTTTAGGCACCATGCCTTGTGCTAGGAAAATTACAAAGAGCAGTATTTGACCACAGCTAGTATCTAGAATTGTATAATGTAGCAGAGCTGGAAGGAACTTGAAGATACTCTCATCCAAACCCTTCATTCTATAGATGATGGAATTGAGGTCCACAGAGAGAGACTGACTTGCTCAAGGTTACATCACAGTGAATGACATTTCCATTCTGAATTTAGCCAATCATAGAAACACATGAAATCTACACAAAATAAAATAGAAAATGTGGTAAAATGTACCATGAATCCATAGAACAACCAGTGTTTGTTGGGAATTCAATTATTCCTTAGGCACTGAGTTCAGGACTAAGTGTCTATCATACTTCTTTACACTCTAATTTTTCAGTGCTTGTTTTTATAGTAGTCTATATACAAAATCTGGATTGTAGATTTTGTTTGTAGATTTAGTTTTGCATTGTAGAATTAGTTTTGCATTGTAGAAAAAGAGATTGTAGCTACTCTTTTTCGTGACTGTTCTTTTTCTTTTTCTTTTCCATTACTGAGTGCAATATCAGTCAAGTAGCCTCTCCCTATAAAGTGACCTTCTTAATCAAGAGATAATCTTATTTAAACAGGATCTGCTAATGATTAGAAAAATTTGAATTTGCACCATAAGATTTTCATGAAACTTTCCATCAGTTCCTAAAGAGATCTATAAAAAATTGAACAAAAAATTTAAACTTTTCCATATGGAACCAGAAAAATAATTCCATATTCAGCATATTCTGGCTAGGTGTGGTGGCTCACACCTGTAATCCCAGCACTTTGGGAGGCAGAGGTCAGGAGTTCAAGACCATACTGGCCAACATGGTGAAACCCTGTCTCTATTAAAAATACAAAAATTAGCTGGGCGTGGTGGTGTGCACCTGTAATCCCAGCTACTCAGGAGGCCGAGGCAGGAGAATCACTTGAACCAGGGAGACAGAGGTTGCAGTGAGCCAAGATCGCACCACTGCACTCCAATCTGGAAGACAAAGCGAGATTCCATCTCAAAAAAATATAGATATACAATAGCACATTCTGAAGAGAAGTTGGTTACTTTGGAAAGTTGTGGGAAACGCAGAATTGTTTGAATTGTGAAAAGTCAGATATTGTAAACAGTTAAGCCCATTGAAGTGGCTGTGTTTCCTATTCGATTTCACTTCTCTTTTCACACTCTCTTGTCACTGAAGTGCAGACTTCACAATTGAACAGAAGCTATTGAATGGGGTGGGTGAAGACCAAACGTTCTTATAAAATTCTTTTATTTATTTATCTGTATTTAAACATACTTATTGCTTATCTAGCCTATCACTTTATAATACTTTTTAAATATTTAGTATATGATTTTGCTAGAGAGTGCTGCTTAGTATTCCTTGTCAGCTTTAGTGGAAGAGAGTGCCAATATTTCAGCCTTTCTGAAAGGGTTTTAAAGTGTATTTATGCTGGAATACTCTTATTTTTACCCAGTGTGTACCACTTTTATAATGAAATGGACTGTTAAAAGGCTTTTAAAAGGCAATATAAATTATTTTTTTTGGGCTAGGCATGGTGACTCATGCCTGTAATCTCAGCATTTTGGGAGGCCAAGCCAGGCGGATCACGAGGTCAGAAGTTCGAGACCAGCATGGCCAACCTGGAGAAACCCTGTCTCTACTAAAAATACAAAAAATTACCCAGGCGTGGTTGTGCATGCCTGTAGTCCCAGCTACTCGGGAGGCTGAAGCAGGAGAATCACTTGAACCCTGGAGGCAGAGGTTGCAGTAAGCTGAGATGATGCCACTGCATTTCAGCCCGGGCAACAGAGCAAGCCCCTGTCTCAAAAAGTAAATAAATAAATTAATTAAGTAAATAAATTTATGTTTTCTTGCATTCGAGATAGTGCACAAACAAGAAGTCTTCAGGAAAAAGGAAGGATCTGAACTAAAACTTTCTTCTGTTTTTAATGGTATATACGCTAAGATGTATTTACTTAGTCTACTAGATATATACCATCAATGTGTGGGTGAGGAAGGAGAAATAGTCTAAATTAAGGGCATGAGGGTTTCACCTCTTTATCTCAAGGATTCAATATGCATATTTAAATAAACATGATAATAATAGTGAAATATCCTTTCCTCATGGCAGAGACAAAGTTTTTTTAATACAAAGAATAATTTCATTATTATTGGACTAGAGGCAATGTGGCCTACTGGTGAAAAGTGATGATGTCTGGGGTCTGAATTTCTCTTCGCCAGAAGACAGTTATACTATGTGAATTGGGATGTTATTGGAGCCTTCCAAGCCTGTTTTCCATCTATAAAGAGGAGATAATAGTTGTACCTATGTCTCTGAGTTGTTAGAATATTAAGATATAAGATATAGGCGCGCCCGAGATGAATCTGGCCGTGGATGAGATGTTACCCGAGGGCGCCGGGCCTTACGTGGACCTGGAGGAGGCAGAAGGCAGCACGAGGCTCTTGATGGACTTGGAAGCCAATGAAAAGGCCTTTCATGCAGACTTTTTAAATGATTTTAAAGATCTTTTTGATGATGATGACATCCAGTGAGATGACCTCTGGCTGTAGGTGGGGCCAGGCCCTTGGTACAGAGTCGTGGTGTGAGCCTGCGCAGGACAGTTTCAGGTGGTTTTAAAGAACACGTGGAAATCCCTTGAATTTAGGACCTGGTTAACCAAGAAAGATAAGAATGTTCTTCACCACCTAGATGAGGCTGTTCATCTCCGAACATGACCAGGTTTTGTCCTCACTCCAACTAAAAGAAAGCAATGTCACGTGCAAAAAAACCCAAAAAGATATAAGAGATATAAGTTGCCTAGCAGGGAGCATGGCACACTGGAGAAGATCAGTAAGGGTTGGCTATTGCTATTATTATTGTTCTTATTCTTACTTGAAAACATGCATAGAGGAAGTTCTCATTGAAACCAGTGACTTCAAAAGAGCACGCAGAGCTTGGCAGGCAGTAAGGGTTTTGAGCATCTGTTGGGTGCCAGACAGTACTTTCATAGGGCAGTTGACCTAGTTTCCAGAGGAGTCTGAGGGTATTAACCTGGAGCAATCATCTGCAAGTAAGAATTTGCTTTAAGTCTTATGTTTTATCTTTTGAAAAATTTTTGGAAATTTTGCAGTAGACTCCATAATGTATGCTCATAAGCATTGACATAGAATAATGTTCCCCCTTCACAGTGCATCCCAAGTCCTTAAGTATAACTTCTGCTCCTGGGGAGCCGAAACCTACTTACTCTGTGGCTTTTGGCACTCTTTCATTTATGCCAGATGGAGGAACACAGGTTGACGATGAGAAAGGAGTCACATGTACAGAGCTGCAGGCAGGAGTTTAAGTTGGGTCTGGGGATGACTCCATAAAAAAGATATTGAATGAAATATTCCAGTATTACCTACAACAGTAAGCACTATATTGCTAATTACTTTTAAGTGCCAGGCACTCACCTGGGTTAGGCACTCTATAAGCATTTTTTCATTACATTTTTACAACATCTTTGAGAACAAGCTGTTATTATCTGCATTTGCAGAGAATTTACTTTGGAAAGATGGAAGTCCAGAGGCAGTGAGACCATTCAATATCCTGTTAATTGGTCCAGTTTTGATATGATGACCATTTGGTCCAAGAGGGTAGCAATACAAAAGTGAAAAAGCACACAGTTTACTTTGTCATTCAATAAACACTGGATGTGTGCTACATACCACATGCTGGTGAATAAGGTATTCTCTTTGCTTAAGAGTTAGACTGCAAGTCTGACTGGCAATTTCAGGGCTGTGTGATGAGTGTTGTGGTGGCAGTAAGCACAGAGTGTCTGGGAGCCCTGAGGAGGAAAAATCAGTTCAGCTTTGGGTATCCGGGGTGCTTTTCGTAGACATGGAGAGATATTTTGAAGAATTAAATTAAATTATCATTATTATTTTCTTCGTAGAGCCAGGGTCTTACTGTGTTGCCCAGACTGGTCTCAAACTCCAGTGTTCAAGCAGTCCTCTAACCTTGGCCTCTGAAAATACTGGGATTACAGGCATGTGTTTACCATGCCTGGCCAATAACTGAATTTTTACCCCTGAATGCATATGTAACATGGAAGCATACTGTTGTGGCTAAAAGTCAAGACTCTGGAGTCAGACTACACAGAATCAATTCCTGGCCCTGCTACTTACTAGCAATGTGATCTTGGTTAAGTTACTTAACTTTTGCCCCTGAGTTTCCTCATCTGAAAATGGAGATTAAAAAAGTACCTGCTTTATAGGGTTGTTCTGGAGACTGAAATGAGTTAATTTTGAAACAATGCCAAGCCCATAATAAATTATATGCAATTATTTGCTTCTTGCTATGGGAAATTGAAAGAGAGGGCAGTTGTGAGTGCAAATATGCTAGACATTGTAGGAACTGATGCTACAATCACACTGATAAATTAATTGACACTTTTGAGGTTTTTCTCACTGTTATGGAACTCCCACTCTCGCCGCCAATGTCTAGGCTGGGTCAGCAACTTAAAGTTTGTCCAGCCTGACCAACGTGGGAAACCCTATCTCTACTAAAAATACAAAAATTAGCCAGGTGTGGTGTCAGGTGCCTGTAATCCCAGCTGCTCAGGAGGCTGAGGCAGTGGAATCACTTGAACCCGGGAGGCAGAGCTTGCAGTGAGCCGAGATCGTACCACTGCACTCCAGCCTGGGTGACAGAGCGAGACTCTGTCTCAAAAACAAAACAAAACAAAACAAAACAAAACAAAACAAAACAAAAAGCTTGTTAAGGGCTGGATGAGTAAGAAAATGAGTGAGACAGTTAGGCGCTGTAAGAAACCGAGGTAAATGGGGACCTTTGAAAAGGGCGGCTGCAAATCAGCTCCAACCAAGTATTGCCTAATGGAATATTGGTCCAGAGATGCCAGATTCTTTATTTCAAGAGAAGTTGCAAAACCATATATTTACGTAAAATGTCCCAATTTTTAAAACTTTCAAAGCTATAAAAAAGTCATCTGGGGGCTAGATGGAGCCTTTTGAATCCTCTTCTAGGCTCTCCATTGCCTCCGGGGATATCTAACAGCTTTTTCTTTTAAGTTCTCCACCAAAAAGACAGCAGAAAGAAAGAAATTGTTAGGCTCTTGGGAGCCAATTTCAAACAGGCTGTGGTTTTCTCAAGTCTAGGTCCCAGGTGGTGCAAAATGGGCAGCTTTGCTGTGTAGTGAAGCCTGGATGAGGGTTCCCTCTAGGCCTGGAAGTCTGTGTGTGTGTGTGTGTGTGTGTGTGTGTGTGTGTCTGTCTGGTAATTGAACAGCATTTATCACACTTCAAGTGTCGTGGAACCATTCAGATCAGTTACACTTGTTAAATGACTATTTTTAGTTTCATTCAGATTCTCATTGTTTTATACTCAGATATATTCTATAACGTAAAAGAACCAAATTTAGCTAAAAAGCAATGACAGTTATCACTAACTACTGCCAAATGTAACGTTAATTTTTTTTTTTTTTTTTTTGAGACAGGGTCTTGCTCTGTTGCCCAGGCTGGAGCACAGTGGCATGATTTCAGCTCAATGCAACCTCCGCTTCCCGGGTTCAAGTGATTCTTCTACCTCAGCCTCCCAAGGAGCTGGGACTAATGGTGCATGCCACCATACCCAGCTAAAAATGTGACATTTGAGATTGTAATTTTAACCAACATTCATGGACATGGTGGTTTATCCCTGTAATTCCAGCACTTTGGGAGACCAAGGCGGGGCCATTACTTAAGGCCAGGAGTTGGAGACCAGCCTGGGCAACATGACAACATCCTATCTCTACAAAACAAAGAAACAAAATTAGTCGGGTAGTGTGTGCCTATAGTCCTAGCTACTTGGAAGGCTGAGGAAGCAGGATTGCTTGAACCCAGAAGTTCAAGGCTGCAGTAAGCTATGATCACGCCACTGCACTCAGCCTGGGCAACAAAGTGAGAGCCTGTCTCAAAACATAAAATGAACAAAGTTCATTCAACAACTATTTTATGAGCATCAACCACACGCTGCTCTGTTTATGCTCTTTTATCAGCCCACCTTGTGACGATCAGTGTGAATATGCTGGGGTACATTTTCAGTGAAGGCAAAGGGGCTCAGATGGGTTTTGGAGGTACACTCGTCCTAATGAACTCCATGACTTTATCAAATGATCGAATCACCAAAGCCTCACTTGGAAAATGAAACACCATAGTTCACCATAATGCTATTACTATAAGACAGGGTAGGCCGGGCATGGTGGCTCATGCCTGTAATCCCAGCGCTTCGGGAGGCCGAGACGGGTGGATCACCCGAGGTCAGGAGTTCGAGACCAGCCTGGCCAACGTGGTAAAACCCTGTCTCTACTAAAAATACAAAAAATTAGCCGGGCGTGGTGGCGCAAGCCTGTAGTCCTAGTTACTCTGGACGCTGAGGTACGACAATTGCTTAAGTCCTGGAGGCAGAGGTTGCAGTGAGCCAAGATCATACCGTTGCACTCCAGCTCAGGCTAAAAGAACAAAACGCCATCTCAAGAAAAAAGACAGGGTCTCATTCTGTTGCCCAGGCTGAAGGGTAGGCACAGTCATAGCTCACTGCAGCCTCAAACTCCTGGGTTCCTGCTACCCTCTCTCCTCAGCCTCTGTAGTAGCTGGGACCATAGGTGTGTGCCACCACACAAAACTGTTTTTTGTTTGTTTGTTTGTTTCTTTTATTTTTAACTTTTAAAAAATGCTTGAATTGTTAGAGAATTTTGTTTTTTAATTTTTAATAGAGATGAGATCTTGCTATGTTGCCCAGGCTGGTCTTGAATTACTGGCTTCAAGTGATCCTCCTGCTTCAGCCTCTCAAAGTGCTGGGATTATAGGCATGAGCCACCATGCAGGGCCTCTATTTTTCAAATATAGAATAAAATGAACCAACTAGAGGTTATTATATTTTCCCTGAGCTAAAAGGAAATTAACAACCAAAGTAGGCTGAGAATTTAATACTACTTCCTTCAATTTCTTCTTATTCCATTGAGCCCTTAAACTCCATCAACTGGAATTTACTGAAAAAAATCAGATTAAATAACAACATTTACTAATCAATACCCTAGCCTTTATCCTACCCAAATTTACATCTTAATAACTTTGTTGAAGACATACCATGTTTTACTTTTTTCAACTGTAACAAATTTAGCCTGCTGTCTATTGACTGGCTTGTGTACCAGCTCAGGAATTTAATTTATATTCTAATAAACAAAGTGTAACAGCAGATGTTAGACTGTATGCTACTCATGGACCAAAACCCTCTACACCCAGTTAGCCACATCCAATTTGAGGATGCATGATTTATCTCTTTTGAAAATAAGTTGTACCATTCAGGGCAAACACACAAAGGAACAAAGGAACAAAGGAAAAGAAATAACCTAACTGCCACTGTATCAAAGTATATCATAGCACAGGCATTCTTCTTATTTTTCAATTAGTTCTTACCTATACGCAGTCTCTTCAAACCTTTTACATCTTGAGACTCAAACTGCATAATCTTCTGCTTCATGATTTAATTGAGTGGAAATCCTTTTCTTCAGTAATGGAGAGTTTTAGAGCACTACAACAAAATGCAAATGCCTTTAATATCATGCAATATGCTGTTTCCCCCGGGTGAGTATTAAGGCCTTTCATAGGAAAATTACACTAGAAAAGTTAATCTTTCAATGTTTATTTTGCTCAACATTATTCATAGTGAGTACATTCAGTTATGCTACACATGAACGTTCTCAACATGAATGTAGATAATATAGACTATTTACTGTATGGATTAAATGAGCTCAAATGTGTAGAGGATTTAGAACAATATCTGGAACATAGTGAGTTGTCAAATCTTTATAATCATCATCATGAGGCTCGACACGGTGGCTCACACCTATTATCCCAGCACTTTGGGAGCCGAGGTGGGAGGATCACTTGAGGCCAAGAGTTCAAGACCAGCCTGGCTACTATAGTGAAACTCGCGTCTCTACTAAAAATACAAAAATTAGCTGAGTGTGGTGGTGCATGCCTGTAATCCCAGCTACTCGGGAGGCTGAGGCAGGAGAATCACTTGAACCCAGGAGACGGAGGTTGCAGTGAGCCGAGATCATGCCATTGCACTTCAGCCTGGGTGACAGGAATGAAACCCGGTCTCAAAAAAGCAAAGTCATTATCAATGTAAACTTTCTTCTTGAACTTTGCCTCTTTGTTTCTTTAGGTTGTGTAATTCCTACCTTGCATTTTGTATCTGGACCTCCAGAGATAATACTCAGGCTTACTTCACATTGCATGCCTGTATCGAAACATCTAATGTACCCCATAAATAGATACACCTGTTATGTACCCAGAAAATTTTAAAAGAATAATAAAAACATTACAAAATAAAACAAAATAATATCAGGATATGCTCGAAAGAAAAAAAAGAATAATATATAAATGCTAAAAAACAAAAAGCAACAAATGTAATACTCAGGATAAGAAGGTACTTCTAAATATAAACTTTTGTGTAAGTTAGGGTTCTCCAAAGAAAGAGAACTAATAGGAGATAAACGTAGATACAGATATGAACATAAACATAGATACAGATTTATTATAAGGAATTGGCTTACCCAGTTATGGAGACTGACAAGACTCAAGACCTACAGTTGGCAAACTGCAGACCTAGGAGAGCTGATGGTGGAGTTCCAGTCTGAATGCCGGCAGGCTCAAGACCCAGGAAGAGCCTGTTCCAGTTCAGTTCTTTTTAAAATTTTATTTTTATATAGAGATAGGTTTTCACCATGTTGACCAGGCTGGTCTTGAACTCCTGGGCTCAAGTGATCCGCCTGCCTAGGCATCCCAAATTGCTCGAATTATGGGTGTGAGCCACTGCACCTGGGCCCCAGTTCAGTTCTGAAAACAGGCAGGCAGGAGGAAATTCCCTCTTACTTGCAAGCACTTCAGCCTTTTTTGTACTTTTGAGGCTGTCGGCTGATTGAATGAGGCCCACCCATGCTGGAGAGGGTAATATACCTTATTCAATCAGAGACACCTTCATGACACAGAATGATATTCGATCAAATGTCTGGCACCCTGTGGCCTGGTCAAGTGACACACAAAATTAACCACTATGTATTCCATTTTGATTAGTTTTTCTCATCCCTTTGTCAGGTGTAACTCACAGATTCTTCCAGAATGGCGCTCAATAAATCAGCATATATTTACTTTGTACAAGGCACAGTAGCTTCTAAAGTATTTTTAGAGATGTTCTTTGTTCCGAAGGAACTGATAACGTAGTTAGAAACACTAAACAAAACCTGAATTAAAAATATGTTAAAAAGGAATAAACAAAAACGATAGCAAGGCCAGGGGTGATCAAGTACATGGAGACAAATGAATGTTGTAGATAAAGTGATTCCGTGGAGGAAACGACGGGCATGTATTGGAGCAGAGTGAGCAGAACTCAAGGAAGAAATGGGTCTCAGAGTAAAGGGAGTGGATGATTTTATTAAGCATGGGGAATAACTAAATTTTGAAATACTAATTCGTGCATTTGTAGGTGTGCCATTTCCTCTTCCTGCAGCTACAGTGAAGCAGAAACAAAGGCTCATAGAAAACACTGTCCTGTCAGCTAATAGGGTTGCTCCTTAATAAAATAATTTTTTAAAAAAAAGAAGAAAACACCATCCTTTCCATGAACCCTAAGCGGGAACCTTTTAGGGTTCATGGAGCAGAATTTACCTCACTGTTTAAATAAAATTGGGCCCGGCCAGGCATAGGGGCTCAGGCCTGTAATTCCAGCACTTTGGGAGGCCGAGGTGGGCGGATTATCTGAGGTCAGGAGTTCAAGACCAGCCTGACCAACACGGAGAAACCCTGTCTCTAATAAAAATACAAAAAATTAGCCAGGCATGGTGGCACATGCCTGTAATCCCAGCTACTTGGGAGGCTGAGGCAGGAGAATCGCTTGAACCCGGAAGACAGAGGTTGCGGCGAGCTGAGATCGCTCCATGGCATTCTAGCTTGGGCAACAAGAGTGAAACTCCATCTCAAAAAAGAAAAAAACAAAAACAAAAAACAAACAAACAAAAAACTGGGTCTGGAGAAGGGAGAGGAGAGGGTTGATGAGTCACTGGGACTGCAGAGGGCAGAGCCGGAGTGGGGTGGGGAGCAAAAGAGGTAGGCTCCACTTCCAAAACCAGGGAGCTGAGCAGAAGCAGATTTGGCACAGGTTTTGGTCTAATAAGGGCCTACAGGAGCCACTCTCTGATAACCTTTGAATAATGGCTCATTCTTTCCCCACCTACTCATTGTGATTGCTCACCATCTTTGGGTGCTAAACTCCTGCAAGTCCATAGTCTACCTCACCTCCATTAGAGTGAAGGAGTCACGAACATCTTATGAGGTGGAGTGGTGTCCTGCAGGAACCTCTGTTCAAAGTGAGACCCAATACAGCCAATTGGAAATTCCCCTTTGAATGAAGACATTGGTAGCCACACTGTCCCTGGGTACATACATACAGAAAGAACTAGTATCAAATATATTTAGAATGGGCTTTTTTTTTTTTTTTTGAGACAGAGTCTTGCTCTGTAGCCCAGGCTGGAGTGCGGTGGCACAATTTTGGCTCACTGCAACCCCTTCCTCCCAGGTTCAAGAGATTCTCATGCCTCAGTCTCCCGAGTAGCTGGGACTACAGGCACACACAACCATGCCCAGCTAATTTTTGTATTTTTAGTAGAGATGGGGTTTTGCCATGTTAGCCAGGCTGATCTTGAACTCCTGACCTCAAGTGATCCACTCATGTCAGCCTCCCAAAATGCTGAGACTACAGGCGTGAATCACCATGCCTTGCCAGAATGGCCCAATTTGAATAGTTCTTAAGTACATAAAAAGTGCTACTGATAATTGAACTCTTAACCCATCTGCAGAACTTAGCCCAGCAGGGCAGATACTATGTTCAAACACATGTAAAGGCTTAAGACTGCATGTAGACACATCTTTGGTAACCACTTTAATCTCTTTTACCAAATCAGAAAATGCTATTCTTTAAGGATTTCCCCAAAGGATCATTATCATATGGCTGTCCTAGATAAGCGAAGAAATTACCACGTAGTTATATGACCAACACAGAGATTCAGGATTGAAATGGTAGGGTTGGCTTGTATAGAGGATGGTTTAATAGCTGCCAATAAGCAGAGAAAGAAGAATTGAGAAATATGCTTATCCTTTATTTGCTGCTGGATCTGCAGTGTCAGATTCCAGGCAACTGAGAGAATTCCCGGCTTCAGTGATCATGCATCCATCCATCCATTCCATCCGTCTGCCTGTCCATCCATCTGTCTGTCCATCCATCCATCCATCCATCCATCCATCCATCCATCCATCCATCCATCTACCCACCCATCCATCTGTCCAACACATATTTACTGAATGACTACTAAGTATTAGGAATTCATCTATGAGCAGAAATTTAGTAGTGGGGAACAAAGACAAAAATCCCTGCTCTCATGGTGCTTATGGTTTAGTGAGGACAGCAAGATAAGAAACAAAATAAGCAGAGTAGATTATGGAGAAAAAGAAATTGAGATAGCAGCATGGGTAACTCTGGAGCTGGTGGAGAAAAGGCCCCTCTGGGAAGGTGACTTTGAGTGAAGGCCTGAAGGACCATGGCATGAGCCATGTGGATAACTGGGGAAAAGCTCCCACAGGGTGATGGCAGGGGCAAAGACCCTGAGCTACTTTATGGCACATCGAGGCTGATCGATTTGTAACAGCAAATGACACATGATGAGCCTTTGATTAAGGTAAATATATATCCCCTCTATGTTTAAGACTATTTTCCACCAGAAGATGTGTAAGGTAAATATTGACCTAAGTTTTTCTATGTAGTATTATGTTCTTCTTCGAAAATAGAGTACTACGTCATTCGAGTCTGATTGGCAGTTTCTCTAATACTGAAAAGGGATGTGCCAACAGGCACCTAGGAAGTTGGTGGTGAAGCAGTCAGTGACTACAATTTGTGATTGCCTGTTGACAAATTTAGGCAGAAATTGTCATGACCTGACCTCCTGCTGATGTAAATCCTTAATTACCAAGAGTGTCAAGAAAACTCTTTTCAGTGTCCTGTGCCCCTTCTAATGCCCCTTATTAAATATACATAGCTTTGCAATCTTCCATGGGGTCAACATTCAGCATGCCTTGACTTTTAACTGGCACCATTAATCAGTGTGGTGCTAATCCAGGAAGAACAGCTATCACATTAGGGCGAGTGATAGGAACCAACCATGTTGTTTCATGGATGAAGGTGACATTTTCTATGCAGGGTTTAGTCATTCCTTATGCACTTCATTTCCTGCAAAGGTCTCATGAGACCAGTAGCTCATTTCGCAAGAGCTATCTTCAGACTCTTTCCTCAGCCTCACCCTTATTACTACGGTACAATAACGGCTGGGACTTCAACTAAGTGGACGTTTGAGATCTTCATATATGTAAGACATTATATCATACTTCACAGCAAGAGACAGTAAGTCTTCATTTAAGGCCAAATTTCTGGTGTTAGTGGATAATTCGGTTTGAATGCTTTTATTCATGGAGCTAAAATTGCAAACTTATTTTATTTTATTTTATTTTATTTTATTTTATTTTATTTTATTTTATTTTATTTTATTTATTAAGAGACAAGGTCTTGCTCTGTCACCCAGGCTGGAATGCAGTGGCAGTATTATAACTCACATAGCCTGGAACTCCTGGACCCCCATGTAGCTGGGATTATGGGTGCAAACCATCATGCCTGGCTTAAAATTGCAAACACATTTGTCTTATCATATTTTTAGACTGTACTTTAGAGCAAACTAGGATAGAAACGAAGGCAAAACTCAGCCATCTTTACAGTGAGCCAACTTAGGGGTCTATCAGACTCTTCAGTTGGTAGTGCAAGTATCAGTGAGTGATTTTATAATTTCTTTCTTTTCTTTTTTTTTTTTTTTGAGACAGAGTCTCGCTCTGTCCCACAGGCTGGAGGGCAGTGGCACCATTTCAGCTCACTGCAACCTCTGTCTCCCAGGTTCAAGTAATTCTCCTGCCTCAGCCTGCTGGGATTCAGGCATGTAGCTGGGATTGCAGGCATGAGCCACCATGCCCGGCCTGATTTTTGTATTTTTAGCAGAGACAGGGTTTCACCAAGTTGGCCAGGCTGGTCTCAAACTCCTGGCCTCAAGTAATCTGCACACCTTGGCCTCCCAAAGTGCTGGGATTACAGGCATGAGCAGCTGCATCCGACCTGATTTTATAATTTATTTCTTATGGTGCCTGGCGTATTTATGAAAAACTTGTCTTATGTAAATCACACTTCTGGTTCTTCAAGGATTCTCTTCCTATCTGTCCCTTCCCTTTTTCCCCAGGAGTGAAGCATTTCTATGTGTTTGTGTGTCTGCACATGTGCGAGAGAGAGAGAGAGAGAGAGTGAGTGAGAGACAGAGGGAGAGAGAAAAGGGGTAGACAGAGTTCTGAATCAAGACAAGACATGGGTTTCTGCCCCCACCCCACTGCATGGTTACTGGCCGTGCCCCTCTCCAGCCTTCACTTTGTCTCTCTGTCTCAACTTGCTCATCAGTAAGAGGAGGACGCCTTTTTCTTAATAGGGGTGTTGTGGGGATAAAACGAGCTGATAGATGTGAAAAACTTAAAAGCTATAATGATTAGCGCAGCTTTAATACATCGCTCATCACCTGTGCAGGTCTGGCATCAGCTCCTCCAGGTGTTACCCCAGGATGGCTATGCACTACCTTTGGGAAAATCATTTCAAAAATTGTTTCAGTTACTCCACCTGTGCAAGGAGGGTAGGTATTATGCAAATGTGCAGCGATTGTCTGATCATAGCTCACTAAATAGTAGTATGACGGTTTACAGGGGATGTGGAGAGTATGCCAGGTTTGAAAATGTCAGAGATCCAGCAACCCAACCTCAAGCTCTGCAGAGAGCCTGGGACTAGCCCAATGGTGTCATAGCCTCCTGTCCCCAGGGGCTGCAGCTGAACCTTGAAGGGGACCCTGCCCTTTCCTGGCCGGGGTGTGGACACATTGGCCTTGGTCCGGCCCCCTTAGGGCAGGCGCCAGGGTGGGGCTGGAGCAAGCCTTCTTGGAGAACCCCTCCCTTGGAAATGAATTCCAGTGCCTAACTGCAGATTTCATTCATCTTAACAAAGGACTACTCCTATTCAGTTTGATTAAAATAGAATACAGACTTCTTCGGAATTATCAACATACATACTTGCCACACATTCGCATACATGAGAAAGGAGTTAGGATTTGTAGTGCAATGCCTGGAAAGCATGCCCTTCGCCCAGGTGTTTCATATCAGGCCTGCTCTCTGTGAAAACAGCTTTCACAATGAAAGACTAGTGCACATCACAGGAAATTTTCTTAAGCCAAGACATTTCCTTTTTCCAATCTGTGCAAATTTATTGGATGCACTTAAAGAGCATTTGGCAAAAACTTTTTAAATTATTATCTCTTAGTAAATTAATCGTCAGTTACTTATGGAAAGTAAGTATTGACACTTATTGAAAGTGTTTGCTGGTGGTCAAGCGAGGGCTAGATTATACCAAAATAAGTATATTTGAGCAAATATTTATTGAATAGTAATAGGCACTGTGCTTGTCATTAATGAAATGAAGACATGGATCCTGTCCTCTAAAAGCTTAGAGAGTGTTTCAGAATGGAGTAGGTGGGGCATAGCAAATGAATGTTTTCAACACATAAATGTTGTGCTGGTGAAAAAGCAGAGGCAGTGGGAACCAGAGAGGAGTTTCCAAATCTGGAAGTTCAGAGAAGCCTGCCCTGGGGCTTGGGTTGAGTCTCAGAGGATGAATGGGAGTTGGCAAGCAAAATTGACGGAAGGGTGGGGAAGAGTTCTGTGGTTGGGTGAATAGGAAAGACAACGTCACAGAGACGTGAAATGATATTATGCCTGCAAATAAATACACAAGGAAAGTCTGAGGCAGACTATGGAGGAAGACGAGCTGGGAGAGAAAGGTAGGCAAAATTAGGCCCCAGAAGGCCTCTATGCCATGCTAAGAAATGTGGACTTTGGGCCTATTGGTGGTTAGAAAAGGCTGAGAGAGTGACTTTGAACACAGCCTCGCCCCTTGGCTGGGCATGGTGGCTCTCGCCTGTAATCCCAGCACTTTGGGAGGCCAAGGAGGACAGATCACTTCAGGCCGGGAGTTCAAGACCAGCCTGGGCAATGTAGCAAGACTCCCATCTCAAAATTTTAAAAATTATAAAAATAAACATAAAAAAATAAAAAATGAACATATCTCTATCCTCAGAGGATCTAGGGATTATTGAGATAAAGCCCATTAGGCCCTTAAGTGTAAAGGAGTGAATGTCAGAAAGGCCAACACCTAGGAAGGTTGCACTGACCTTAACAGCTGAAAAACGGTAGCTTCTGCTTGCAAACATTGCTTACATACAACGTTTGCTAGTAATCATTCATTGAAAAAGTTTTAAAATATATCTTTTCACTTAAAAGAAATTTATTTATGTATTTATTTTTTGAGACAGGGTCTCACTCTGTTACCCAGGCTGGAGTGCAGTGGTATGATCTCGGCTTACTGCAACCTCCACCTTCTGGGTTCAAGTGTTTCTCCTGCCTCAGCCTCCCGAGTAGCTGGGATTACAGGCACATGCCACCATGTCTGGCTCATTTTTTTGTATTTTTAGTATAGATAGGGTTTCAGCATATTGACCAGGCTGGTCTTGAACTCCTGACCTTAAATGAACCGCCCACCTCAGCCTCCCAAAATGCTGGGATTATAGGTGTGAGCCACAGCACCCAGCCTTTACATTTAATTTTAGTTTTTAATTTTTATTTATTTTTTGACGGATGGGGTCTTGGGCACTGTCACTCAGGCTGGAGTGCAGTGGTGAAATCATGGCCCACTGCAGCCTTGACCTGCCGGGCTCCTGAGCAGCTAGGACTACAGGTGCATGCCGCCACACCTGGCTAATTTTTACAATTTTTTGTAGAGACAGGGTCTCACTATGTTGCCCAGGCTTGTCTCAAACTCTTGGCCTCAGGTGATCCTCCTGCCTCAGCTTCCTAAAATGCTGGGATTACAGGCATTAGCCACTGTGCTTGGCTAACTACTAACCTTTCTTCTTCAGATTCCACCTCCACATTTTTTTTTTCTTTTAAATTTTTGAGACAAGATCTCATTCTGTCACCCAGGCTGGAGTGCAGTGGTGCAATCTGGCTCACTACAACCTCCGCCTCTAGTACTCAAGTGGTAGTCCCACTTTGGCCTCCGGAGTATTTAGGACTACAGGTGTGCATCACCACACCCGGCAATTTTTTTTTTTTTTTTTTTTTTGGTAGAGGCAGGGTTTTGCCATGTTGCTCAGGCTGGTCTTGAACTGCCAGGCTCAAGTTATCTGCTCGCCTCAGCCTTCCAAAGTACTGGGATTGCAGGCATAACCCACTGTGCCCAGCCCAACTTCACATTTTTATGCTACTGGGTGGGATTACTTTAATGCAGTGCTGTCTAACTTTTAAATTTTCATGTTAGAAATGATAAGCTGGGTGTGGTGGCACATCCCTGTAGTCTCAGCTACTCAGGAGGCTGAGGCAGGAGGATTACTTGAGCCAGGGGTTCGAGGCCAATCTGGGCAACATTAACATAGTGAAACTCCATCTCTAATTAAATAAAAATAAAAATAAAAATAAAAATGATAGCCCAGACTAGGATTAAAAAGATAAAACTGCTCTCAGCCACAGGGAAGCACATCTTTTACATACAGGCTTTTCTCTGGGCTTTAAGCAGAAGAACTGATGGAAGACATCTCCATATTTTGCCACAGGTACAAGCTACATAAGGTGGAGTGTATGATGGGAAACTTTGTTTAATTTTTATTCCAAAATCCTCTTATTCTCCAACTCAAATTTTCAATAACTCAAAATTTCAATAGGCTGGGCGAGGTGGCTCACGCCTGTAATCTCAGCACTTTGGGAGGCCGAGGTGGGTGGATCACCTGAGGTTGGGAGTTCAAGACCACCTGACCAACATGGTGAAACACTATCTCTACTAAAAATACAAAATTAGCTGGGTGTGGTGGCACATGCCTGTAATCCCAGCTACTCAGCAGGTTGAGGCAGGAGAATCCCTTGAACCCAGGAAGTGGAGGTTATAGTGAGCCGAGATGGTGCCATTGTACTCTATCCCGGGCAACAAGAGTGAAACTCCATCTCAAAATTAAATTTTTTTTTCAATAGATAAGCATGCATTTTGTTTCAACAACTATGGCAAGGCATTGGGCTGGGTACCAGAGATGCAGTAGAGAGCAAGACAATAAATTGGGTTCATGCCTTCCAGGAGGATAAAGACCAGTGATGACAATGCTTGGGGAACGAGGTGGACTCGGTAAAGTAAATGGGAATTGCACTAGGGCATACCAAGCACCCTGAGGGAGCACTATATTTGGGAGCATATAATGAGTGCAATCCTAGACTGGGCGTCAGAACAGGCTTCCCTACAGGAACTGATATTTAAGCTGAGAGCTGGAGGATATGTAAGACTGAGCCAAGCAAGCAGAAGGAGGAAGCGTGTTCCAGGCAGACGGACAGCGTGAGTGAGTCCCAAAGACAAGTGGGAATGGGGCACGTTCCAAGAATTCAAAGGAACTCCTGTGGCTGGAGAGGGGTGTAAGGGAGAGGCACACTTGGAGGCAAGGCCAAGGAGAAAGGCAGGTCAGTGAGGGAGGGCATTGGCAGCCACGTGATGCAGCCCCTTGCGTGCTGTTATGACGACGTGGGACATCAAAATTCTTTCTTTATTTTAAACTCTAGGACAGCCACTGTCAGAGAGGTTAACTGGCTTTCCTAAAATCAGCTATCAGGCTGGTAATTGTGGCTCATCCCTGTAATGTCTGTAATCCCAACACTTTGGGAGGCTGAGGCAGGAGGATGGTTTGAGGCCAGGAGTTTGAGAACAGCATTGGCAACCTAGGGAGGTCCTGTGTCTACAAAAAATAAAAAAATTAGCCAGGTGTAGTGGCACACAGGTGTAGTCCCAGCTACTTGGGAAGCTGAGGTGGGAGGATCACTTGAGGCTGAGAGGTTAAGCCTGCAGTGAGCTGTAATTGCACCACTGCATTCCAGCCTGGGGCAACAGAGTGAGACTCTGTCTCAAAAATAAACAAAAAAATCAGAAATCAAATGTCTATACATTGATGGGCCACTGTGTCTTCCTTGGGTTTCCCCAGAGCAGATCATGACACAAGGATTCAATTATTTGGGGGATTAGCTTAGGAAATGCCAGCAAGAAAAGGGAACGGGAAACCCAGGTCCCATTTAGTTCTGGGTTGAAGGCCAAGGTAGGGGTGGGGTGGGGATATTCATTCTCTGGCACTTCCAATCTGCTGCCTGGGTGGGCACACTGGGTCCAGAGACAGCTCTCAGGTGAAGGAATGCAGATGTGGAGAGTGGTCCGCATGCACTGAGTGGCCAGGGCAAGGGGACATGGGCCGGGTACTGACTTATCTGCTGCACAGTTCTATGGCCCTGATTCTGAGCCCCTACACCACACTACACTGGCTGGATTTGACTTGAATTCCACCTGACTAGCAGGTGAAAGATGCTCACTTGGTGTGGACAGATCTAGAAAAGTCACAGAGCATTCTAGAACTCTGTGTTGAGGCCCCAGCAATACCTCAGGCTCTAGGCCTGTGTCTCCTTAGTCACAGCATGCACTTCCCATAATTCTTTCCTTCAGAGTCTTCCTTCGGCATGTCTTCCTTCGGTATCAAGACTTACTCCGAAGTCTTGATACCGAAGGAAGACATGCCATTTTGAGCAGCCTATTAATTTGGAAGTGTCAAGTTTAACAAGGGAAATAAATGAGACTCCTCAAAATGAGAACTTAGTGAGGCATGAGGTAGTGAACAAGGTCAAGTGCTCAGCTTAAAACAGTTGGATTAATTCGGGTAAAGTCTTTGGGCTATGGATTTGGTGGCTTTCTGACTCATGCAATTTTTCCAGAAATGAATGGGTCATACGTTTTGGGAATCTGATACTTAATGAGTAGTTTTGGGGTAAAAAAGTTCACAATAAGTTTATCTTAGCAATAATTGTCCTCGGAGAGATTTTGCAGAGCAAGAGAAAAAGAGATGTTGGTTCTCCTTTTCTTCCTAGCTTTTTGCCCTCATCAAACATTTGTAGCTGGAGGCACTGTGAATTTAAATATCAACATCATGGTTCAGGTGCTCAAGGATTTCATAGTCTATGAGAAGACAGACACACAGATAAACGCACACTAGCTAACAAGCCGTGGGATCCTGAGGCAATCTGTCAGCCTCTCCAGGCTCTGTTTCCTCTGGAAGGGCCTTGATGGACAAGTTCAGTGCTTCTCAAGCTTGGCTGCTCATTGAAAGTACTTAGGGAGCTTAGAAAGAACACCAATGCCCCAGCTCTGGAGTAAGGCCCAGGCACTGGTATTTTTTTAAAGGTTTTGCTAACTCTAAAAGTCCTTCTCCCAGTCTCCCCCAACCCACCCAGAGAGCTTGTGCTCTGTTTAACTCAACAGAAGACAGGAGGTAGGAGGTGAAAATCACATTCCCTCTTCTTGGTCTGGTGAACATGTAGCATGAGCGCAGTGGAGCTCTGCGTTAGGTGGCCATATGCCAGCTGCCTCCTGGACTCCGAGTGAATAGCTCACCTCAGTAGAACACATAGAACACTCATTCCAGAAATAACAGGTGCCCACATTTTTCTTCCTCGGGAGACACATTCATGGAGCCAACAACTAATTATCATACCAAGAAAACAAAAACTGTGAGGGAGAGCAGAGGCGGGCTGGCAGCACCCTTGAGTTGTACAAACCATGACTCACTGGTGCTCAAGGCTGAAGCATCTCCGTAGCATCTCTCTGCGAAGTATCCGGTGGTAATTTTGGAAAGGAAAGAAGGCAACGTGCTTTGCTGTGAGCCTGAACGGAAGGAGAGCTCTTCTCCAATCTCCTGCATCCTCTGGTTGGCTTCAGACCACACCTCCCATTGAACTTTCCGTAGCTGGAATAGAGAACACTTGGCTTCCACATCCCTGTTCTGGCGTGTTCACTACACTAACAACCTCTTCTGTTACGTACAAGGCAATTAAAGGATGAGCTTAGAAGCTGGCACCTTTCCTTTAAAGTAAAAGGCAGCTTATGTTTTTCTAGTGACAGTCTCCTGTAAAAGTAACTCTCTTATTAGTGGTGACACAAGAGCCGCTGAAACCATCTCCACTCATGGTTAGCTTGGAGCCTGCCCCATGCCCTTCTGAGGCCCTTTCTCCAATACATGCTGACAAAATCGGCTCCCTGTGCGCCAACATCAACATAATGACCTCACCTTGGATGAGTCTACGAGTCTCTGAAGGCTGACTGATTCTTCAGAACACGCTGAGGGGATGAGCTAGAGGCATGTAAAAATTGCTTGTACTTTTCCTTGCTGGCTGTAAAGCCAGCATTGCTCTATCTGATGGAATGTCTACAAAAAGCCACAAGAACTCCATTATTGTTGTTGTTGTTGTTTTCTTTTTTGGCTGATACATTTTCTATTTCATCTCCTGCCGCAGGTCTTGTTTGAGAGAACTTTGGAATGTGTAGTGACCACTGCACATTCCATTAAGAGCATGGAATTGAATTAGCTGATTTATTACAAAGGGAGAGCCTCAATTTAAAAGATAGAGGCCCAGACCAGGCAAAGTGGATCATTCCTGTAATCCCAGCAGTTTGGGAGGCTGAGGCAGGAGGATCACTTGGGCCCAGGAGTTTGAGACCAGCCTGGGCAACATTGTGAGGCCTTATCTCTACTAAAGATCAAAAAGTTACCTGGGCATGGTGGCACATGCCTGTGGTCCTATCTGCTTGGGAGGCTGCAGTGGGAGGATCACTCGAGTTCAGAAGGTTGAAGCTGCAGTGAGCTGTGATCATGCCCACTGCACTCCAGCCTAAGCAACAGAGTGAGACCCTGTCAAAAAATAAAAATAAAAAAAAACCGGGTAAAACACCGAGGCCTATATCTTCCCAGTGAAGATCTGGTGGGGTGAAAACTTGGAATGAGGCCAGGCACAGTGCTCATGCCTGTAACCCCAGCACTCTGGGAGACCGAGTGGATCACCTGAGGTCAGGAGTTCGAGACCAGCCTAGGCAACAAGGTGAAACCCAGTCTCTACTAAAAATACAAAAATTAGCCAGGTATGGTGGCAGTCACCTGTAATCCCAGCTACTTGGGAGGCTGAGGCAAGAGAATCTCTTGAACTCAAGAGACAGAGGTTGCAGTGTCTGAAATAAAGTCACTGCACTCCAGCCAGGGCAACAGAATGAGACTCCATCTCAAAAAAAAAAAGAAAAAAAAGAAACAACTTGGAATGACACAACCCTATGAAACTGTCTTCATAATGTGTGGTGTGGGCAGGCACCAATGGCATTAAAATACGAGAAATGAGTTTTCCAATTAGATAATTTTTTTCATTTAAATTGTATTATTGTTATATTTGAAAAGTAATGGATGTCTTATGGAAAAATATAGGAAATGTAAGAAGAAGATTTTGAAAATCATTATATGCCTATACAAAGTAATAAGTGTTGCAACTTATATTTTCTTCTAGTCTTTTTTCTTTGTGTTGCTTTTTGGTAACATACTGTTTATATGTATGATATGTAATATTTAGCAGGCACAAAAATCTGCTTGGGACTTTAATATTTTCATCTTTATATTAGGAATAATAATAGTATTACTATATAGCATAATATAGTATACAATATATAGTATATATCTTAGTAATAGTACTACATATATAGTCTATATACTATTATATACAATAATAGCACAAATTATATATGTGCATTCTCCTCTGTTTACTTAATGTGCATTTTTCTATCTTAGGATACACTTACTACAAAACATTTTTTGTAATGGCCACCAAATATTCCACTGTCATTATTTTTAATAAGAATTTTCCATACTTTATTCTATAAAGCTGAGTAGAAATCTTTTTTTCCAGCCAGATGTTCTAACCAAAATATTGTGAAATAAAACAAAGATCCTTTTCCATTTTATACATAGAGTCATTGAGAATAAGAAATGAACATAATAATAAAGCTAAGCTCCTTTTGAATGAGTTACCAAATAAAATACAGACTCTCCAGTTAAATTTGAATTTCAGATAAATAACAAGAATTTTAAAAAATGTAAGTATGTCCTAAACATTCCTTGGGATATATATTTTATACCAAAATATTATTTGTCATTTGTCTAAAATTCAAATTTAACTGGGCCTGTATTTTTATTTGCTAAATCTGCAACCCTATGAGTGAGATGGGGAAAAGGGAGGGGACCTGTTTACTTTGCCTAATTGTTACTAACCTTTTCAAAAAAGAAAGTCATTTTAACTTTTTATTAATAATCTACCATTTGGTAACAGCTAAGCAGAAAACAAAAGTGAAAAACTAAATAAGAAAGAAGGAAAGAAAAGGTAAACAGACATAAGGTATTTACAGCCTCGAAAAATAAATAGAAGTGATATTATACCTAACCAAAATTATTTTAAAGGTATATAACAGGCTGGGCATGGCGGCTTACGCCAGCAATCCTCACACTTTGGGAGGCTGAGACGGGTGGATCACTTGAGGTCAGGAGTTCGAGACCAGCCTGGCCAACATGGTAAAATCCCATCTCTACTAAAAATACAAAAATTAGCCAAGTGTGGGGGCTCACATCTGTAATCCTAGCTACTTGGGAGGCCGAGGCAGAAGAATCACTTGAACCCAGCGGGCAGAGGTTGCAGTGAGCAGAGACCTCGCCACTGCACTCCAGCCTGGGTGACAGAGTGAGACTCTGTCTCAAAAATAAATGAATAAATAAATCAAATAAAGGTATATAACAAAGAAAGGCATTTATGAGTCACTGTTAGTTTTATGTTTTGAAAGCACTACAGGAAATTCATTCTAGTTTTTCAGATAATCATCAACACTGTGTTTTATACTTTTGGCTTTTCAGATAGAATACGATTATGTGGCAGCTCATAGCTGTAATGACTCTTGTGGAATTCAGCTGAGGATTTAGCCAATGGCCAAACCATTTGTTGCCAATTTCAGGAGTAATAGTACTAATTGTTGAAGAATGGAGACTTTCTCCGTAGGCTCTACCTGCAGAGGCCTCTCCCAATCATTGTAGACTAGTGGGGTTCTGATGAGAGGTTTCCCTTAGGGCCTTACACAAGAACATTATGAAACCTCTGCTTTTTTGAGGAACCTAACAATTATCTGTAAGTCTAAGAGTCATTTGCTGATAGTCAGTGGATGCTCCAGGTTTTGTATACTCTGTTGAAGGGACTTAGAGCTGCTGGTGGCTGGAAAGGGGGCTCAGAACTTTGTCTTGAAGCTGCCCCTGAAGAGCAAGCACAGTAGCTTTATTTAGAAGAAATGATTACTTGGGGCAGTGAAGAAGCAAGCAAAAAGAGGTTGGAGCTGGTGGCAGCCTAAAACCTCCTGCTTCCACTCCATGTCAGTGCTGCTGATTGTGTTTGGGGGAATAAAAGACAACATATAGCAATTGGCGTAGGGCATGAAGGATCAGAAGACAGGCTAGTGCTCTTAAATATGACTTAGAAGACTAAAATATACTGGTGAGAGACATTTCTAACCAGACGATAAAAGCTACACGCTATCAGCATAGTTTCTTTCATTTTGTTTTTCACCCAGAGACACCCCTCCAAAATGCAAGGCTGACCATAGCTCTTCTGAAAGCCTCTTCCTGGCCTCCCACTGCCTGCTGAATCAAGGTTGGACATGAGAGTTAGTGTGACACAGGGGACCCTGGCCAGCTGCCGGCCCTCCAGCTGCACCTACTCCCATTATCCCAGGCATCTCTTTGCTGCCTGTGGTTGCTTTCCCATCCAACTTGTCAGTAACACTGACTTGAAGTTTATAGGACAAGATACTATTTCATGCCTCTTTTGCACCTGCTGTTTTCTTTGCTTCCAAGAAAGCCTGTGGCTTCCCCTCCCTCAGCTCTCCATCCCCCAAAGGCTGCCTGGTGACTGCTATTTCTCCCTGAGAACCAGCTCAGATGTCAGTTTCTGCAGGGCCCTCTCTTTACCACTCCTGACATTCCCAGGGTTAAAAGCTCTCCCTTTAAGCTGTTCTGTGTCCTTCTCACATGTTGTGTTATATCAGATCATTGGTTCATTTTATTTATGTGTCCTCTTTCAATTCATAAGTTCATTGGAAACAAGGCTCACCTTTTGATTTGTCTCTTTCCCTAGCAACTAGACAGAGTCTGATACATTATAATCAATCAATATTTTTGGGTGAATGAATCCCAGATTTTAAGTTTAGCAATTATTCTATACTCAATAAGTTTCCATGTGTTTCACTGAAATTAATTCATCAATACATTTCAAAAATCTGAACTCCCAGCTGTACTATAGGGTAAACTTTGTAAGTAGTGATGCTCTCCCTAGATCTAGCTTTGAGATCTAAAACAGGGCTGTGCACAATCACTTTACTTCCTGGCTAAGTCTTTGACCCTGCAATTTAGATATGATTATATCTTTTGAATTCCCATTATATTTCTATTGTCAGCCTCTCAGACAGCTTAACCACAATCAGGCAAAGGGAATAAACATATTGAAGTCTGATTTAAACCCTTGTAGTCTTTTGGAGCTGAAAGTCAGATTGAAAAGTTACAGGACAGGGAGACTTTGTAAAGTAGGAACTTCTCACAGTGGTAAGTCAGAAATGAGGAAATCCCAGGTCAGAGAAATAATGGTGCTCCAGGTGCAGGGAGTAGCTGCCATCACACTCTCCATCAACGTAGGTCTTTGGGTATCTGCCCGTTCTGTGATTCAAGTCTCAGTTTGATGTGAAGTTATCTTCTCTTCTTGAACTCACACATAAATAAGTTCTTCTTTGGAACAGAGGAGTGGATTGCTTGTCAGCCCCTCAGAGACTCCTGGAACCCGGAGTGAGTCACTCCATGTGGTATTGAGGCTTTTTGTTTGGCTAATCTGTCATTTAAGATGTTCAAGTGGCTAATAGATGGGAAAGTGCCCTGGAGAAAGTAACTTGGTTGCTTGTGAGTTTCTGTGTGAGGAATCTCTGACATCTGCTTCTGAATAGCTGTGATTTTCATCTTGATCATTCATTAATTCAAAAATGGCTTAAATGTGGCCTAAACGTTGAGGTTTGCTCTGCTCCCACAAATTTTAAATAGGAGACCTTTTCTCTTTCCACAAGTTTGATAGACCAAGAGTATGTCCTAAAATTAAGCCGTAGTCTCTGAACTTACGACAGTTTGTGAGAGTTGAAATGCAGTAAATGCGGCTTGCAGTGCCTAGATCATGGTTGCTGGATGAAGATATCTTGGGAACAGAGTCCTTCCTATCTGTGATTGGTATTTTCCAGCTTCCCTCTTCCTTTGTGCAGTTCTGTTCCAGTCCCTGTGCTTTGCCGGCCCCACCTGTAATAGCATTTCTCAGTGTGAGCCTGGTATCTACTTCCTTTAAAAACATTGACAAAATAGGTTTTTCTTCTCTGTCTGAGGATTCTAGATGAGTCCTCCAAAAAAGATGTGGAGTAAGGGAGTTGGGCCGTAGGTCATCACTGCTACAATAGTCTATCTGTGTATACTCACACACACTAAAATCCACCAATTCATCCTGATCCTGATACCTGTTTCTAATCTACAGGGTTCATTCTAGCCTCCTCTCCTCTTTCCTAATTTGTAACTCCTTTCTCTCATAGTGAGAAACTTGGTCTTCTTTATCTACAATAGGTTTACTTTTGTTCAATCCTACTATACACATAAAATAGTTTCAGAACTGCTAACTCATACCCATGAAAGACACAAATTTACTTGAGTATAATATTTATTTATTTAGTTAGTTTTTGAGACAGAGTTTCACTCTTGTCATCCAGGCTGGAGTGCAATGGCTCAATCTCAGCTCACTGTAACCTCTGCCTCCCAGGTTCAAGTGATTCTCCTGCCTCAGCCTCCCAAGTAGCTGGGATTACAGGTGCCCCCCCACCACACCCAGCTAATTTTGTATTTTTTAGTATAGATGGAGTTTCCTCATGTTGGTCAGGATGGTCTCGAACTCCTGACCCCAGGTGATTTGTCCACCTCAGCCTCCCAAAGTACTGGGATTACAGGCATGAGCCACCACACTCGACTGAGTATAATGTTTGTGTGCAGTTCTTTAGTCTTTAACCATTTAGTATATAGACAGAATTCTATTTCCTAATTCAGGTTAATTCTTTTTCTTCCCCACCCCTTTGGTGTGGTTTTGTTACTCATTTGTAATAAAGTGAGTTCCATTTGCCTCCCGTCATCCCCCCACCCCATCCCACCAACAGGTTTAGTAGGATTGAGATTATAACCAAGTTGAGCCTGACTGACCGATAAACTCTAGGTTTATTAAAAAAGATAACTGAATTGTATATTCCTTACTTCTTCTATTTTCTTTTTTCTTTTCTTTTCTTTTTTTTTTTTTTTTTTTGAGACAGGGTCTTGCTCTGTTGCCCAGGCAGGAGCACAGTGGCGCAATCATGGCTCAGTGCGACCTCTGCCTCCCAGGCTCAAGCAATCCTTCTACCTCAGCCTCCCAGAGTAGCTGGGACTACAGGTGCATGACACTACGGCTGGCTAATTTTTGTATTTTTTGTAGAGACAAGGTTTTGCCATGTTACCTAAGCTGGTCTTGAACTCCTGAGCTCAAGTATTCTTCTGCCTCCCAAATTGCTGGGAGTTCAGGCATGAGCCACCATGCCTGGCCACTTCTATTTTAAATTAACTTGGCATCTAGAGAGAAGTTGCCCTATGACAACCTGAAATTCACAGCTACATCAAATTTGCTTTATAACTTCTTTTATTTATCACTGCCTTTCCCTATCCCCTTCATTTCCTGGTCGTATTTTCATAAGTGTTTCTAATGAAGATAAAAACTGGTTTAAAAACCCCTCCCTAACCCTTTTAACTTGGAAGGAGATTGGAATGAATCGTCAAAAGGATGAAAGGTAGATAGTGGGAAGGTGGAGGAACAGCAGCCAGGGGCCATCAATTATGAAATGAATCATGTAATGTTCAGTAGAACTGATGGTCAATGATAGTCGTATTGATTTAACCATAATATAATTAAGAAGAGAAATGTCCTTCTTTGCTTCTGACCTAGGTTGTTTGGTGGGGCCTGATCACACACCAAGATGTCATTAGGATTAGCAGGCTCTTGTCTAAGTGAGCCTCTGGAATTGGTAGGGTCTCATTGCCCATGAAGTTTAACTCCTTATTCTCTTTCTGCTCATTCCTTAATGTGTTCTTTTATTTATTCAATCAATCATCTATTCACAGACTTGGAGCTGGGTTCTTACTCTGTACAAGGAACTTTGCAGGAGATGGACAATAGCCACCTTCGGTCACCAGGTATCCCTCCGGCCAATCCCACTGTCTGCTCTGTGACCATCCCCAGTGGTAGATACATCAACTCCAAAATATTTGGGAGTTAAGCAAGTAGAAGTCATGGAATTATACTCAGAACTAATCATACAAGGAGAAAAGGCACTGGCTTCCTGTGGAGGGAGTGTTTTTGAAAATCCCATACCATACTCCCTCCCCCGACTACCACTTAGACTTCTAGGAGGGAGTCTAAACTACCTACAGGCCTTGCCTTAGTGCTGTTCCCTGAAGCAGTTCCAACAGCCCAGCCCAGGCATGTACTTGAGTCCGTGTAAACAGGGTTCCCCAATTAATGCGGGAAATAGCCGTGTGTCAATGCTGGGAACCCAGCGTGATTCATTAGGCAGGTCACAACAAGGCCAATTCAAATTCTGAAATGTTTGTTTCACCAGAATGATATTTACTAGTAGAGTAAACAGAATTACAAAACAACTATGTCAAATAGTGCAAACCACAATCAAGATTTCAAAATTGCCTAAGGTGGAAGTAAGAGGGAGCTTATCATAAACACCTGCATCGTCGGGTATTTAAAGTAATGTTGAAAAGCAGGATTAAGTTTCAGACTTTATAACACAGATACTGGGGACTTCAGTTCGTCATTAACATGGTTGACTGAAAGAAAGGTGCATAGCACTGCGGGATGTTGTATGTACTTTATGAATTGGCTCATGGTCTTTGAGGGGGGATTGGGTAGTTTGCATGGGTAATTTCTCTCTCTTTTTCTCCCTTTTTTGATTTCTTCTTTATAATGCACCAGAAAAAGGAACTCTATTTTGTTTTACTTGGGAGACAGGGACTGAAGTAAACATAATTATGTAAGGACTGGATAATAAATCTGATGCTTTTTCTTAAGAAGACCTGAATCTTTTCTGTTTTTGCTGAATACCTTAATTTTTTTCTTTATGTTTGACGAAGTCAGTATTTGGAACAATATTCCTAGGAGAAATGTTATTTGTGGTATTGTTCTTCAGGGACTCACAGTTAAAAGAATGTTACTACAGTCTCTTATTTCATAATTTCATCATGAGAATTCCTTATCTGCCCAGTGACCTCAGACGCTTAGGAGGAAAAGTGTTTCCAAATGTCCAGCTCTTATCTGAGCATCGTCTGAATTATGCAAGGGCACTAAGTGTATGCATTTAGGTTGGCTCTCCACTAGGGAAGAGCTCACATAAGGCTGTTGGTATTTCCTGCCCCTATTAGGCCAAAACTATTGTAATAACAGTGTTTCTGGCTGGACTCAGGTACCTTTGCTTCAAGTCCAGGCCAGAATCAGGATATGAAGAGGCGTTTGTGAAAGGGAAAACTACTGGGATGGTGGCTTGCGGGTAGGGAAGGGAGAATTTCTCAATCTTTTAATGGCATCAAAATGTTCAACATGGATAAATCATTAAGAAAAAGAAAAGGCCTACTCTTAGTGGAAATTACCACTCAGATTCTTCACTGTAATTTCTGGTTCTAACATGATATAAATGGACTGGGTAGATCTGAAAGGCTGCAAAGTTTGTCCAAGTAGGAGGTAGAATACTTCATTTCTTTGCAAGTATTGTGAGGGCTTATACCACTTGGGGAAGGTCTTCTTTAAGAAAAAGAATATAAATTAGAAATACAAAATTAGATTTGAAATGGAATATCTATTTAAAATAAGAAAATAAATACAATTTTTTTAAAGGTGGCAAATGGCATATATATCACAAAATTCATAAAAGCAACACAACGCTTTTATTAGGCAACTGCCTGACATACTTCTTTTTTAATTTTTTATTTGTTGTTTTATATTTATATTTATTATTATTATTAATTAATTAATTTATTTATTTTTGAGATGGAGTTTTGCTCTTGTCGCCCAGGCTAGAATGCAGTAGTGCTATCTCGGCTCACTGCAACCTCTGCCTCCTGGATTCAAGCGATCCTCCCACCTCAGCCTCCCGAGTAGCTGGGATTACAAGTATGTGCCACCACACCCTGCTAATTTTTGTATTTTTAGTAGAGACAGGATTTCACCATGTTGGCCAGGCTAGTTTTGAACTCCTGATCTCAAGTGAGCCAACCACCTCAGCCTCCCAAAGTGCTGGAATTACAGGCATGAGCCACTGCACCTGGTGACACACTTCTATAATACTCTTTCCTGACATTTTTGGCTGCATACTCCTCAATGCCTCTTCAGAAGATAATGATTTGGTAATGTGTGTGTGTGTGTGTGTGTGTGTGTGTGTGTGTGTTTGTTTTTGTTTTTTTTGTTTGTTTGTTTGTTTGTTTTTTTACAGGAAATGGCATGGAATGAGAAGTCAGTAAAACCTTGTTTCTTTCCCACTACCCATATCCTTACATTTCTGGTGCCAGATGCTATAGGACTACCTGTAGCCCTACAGTCTTGTGTAGAAGCCAGAGGAGTTGGCACAGAAAGGGTCAGTGTGTATAGAGTGTTGGGAAATACATTCTTCAAAGCCAGCCCTATACAAGAAAGGCTTACAATTTTGTAACGATACATATAAGTGACTTTGGGCCACTTAAATGGATCTTATAAAACTATATTACCTTCAAATTAACACTTAATTGACTGGATCCTTAAAATTCTCAAGGCCATCAACATGAAGAGAAATCTGATGAGGGGGAAATTGGAGTAGAAAGGAAAGTAATCCTTACCAATTGTGATTTAATCATAAATTGAGAATAGAATGTCTCACTCTTTCAGTTTTTATAGAAAATTATGATGATATGAACACATTGGTGGGCCTCTTCCTTTTCCAGGATCTTAGAAGAAGCCCATGCAAGAAGACAGTCCTGATGTTTAACTTTCATTAGCTCCACAGGATATCTACCTGTGGGTCTATGTGAATTTGAGAAAGTCACTTAACTCCCTGACCTCAGTTTCTCCATCTGTCTATTCACACTGGATTCTTGTGATGATTAAATAAGATAAATGCATATGAGAGTCTGTAAAGTATAGACTCTACTGTTTTGTAGATTACTCAGTATAAGCCTCATGCTTAGGTAATGTAGTTTATAGTCCAATGGATGAGTAGTTCAGAGTTTGGTGTATGGAGTAGTAATTCTTATTCTTGGGATGCACTTTAACTTTCGCAAATAATTACCCACTTTTAGCAATTTAGAAGCAGCAAAAAATAAAAAGCTTGGAGGAGCTAATGAGAAGACTTAAAAGTTTTGGGACGTGGTTCCAGTCTCTTGGGGTAGCCTGTCTGTTTGCTAGTGCTGGTCCTTTTAGATGCATCTTGGGTGGAGTTTTCCATGAATACAGGAAAGCTTCTAGAGCCTTTCTTTCCAAAATAAACCCTAATTCTATTATCTTGGGTCTGCTTCTCCTTCAGGCTTTCCCATTTCAGTAAATGCCACCACTATTCACCTAGTTGCTCAACCACAAACTTAGTTGTTATCCTTGACTCTTGTCTTTTCCTCATCACGCTCCTCATCCAATTTATAAACAACTCCTCTTGACTTTTTAAATTACCTTAATTTCAGTCAACCACCTACACCTCTGCTACCCTAGTGCCAGAATCCATCACCTCTCACCCAGAATATTGAAAAAAACCTCCAAACTGATATCTTGTACCTTGAAATAAATTATTTGGATAAGCAGCTAGAGCAATCTTTTTAAAATTGTAAAACAGGCCAGGCACGGTGGCTCATGCCTGTAATCCCAGCACTTTCGGAGGCCAAGGTGGGTGGATCATTTGAGGTCAGTAGTACGAGACCAGCCTGATCAACATGGTGAAACTCCGTCTCTACTAAAAATACAAAAATTAGTCAGGCACGATGACAGGTGCTTGTAATCCCAGCTAAGCTACTGGGGAGGCTGAGGTAGGAGAATCGCTTGAACCTGGAAGGCGGAGGTTGCAGTGAGCCGAGATTGCGCCATTGCACTCCAGTCTGGGCAACAAGAGCAAAACTCCATTTCAACAAAAATAAAAATAAACTTGTGAAACAAATAACACCCTTTAATGGTTTCACATCATACTCAGAAAAAATTCCAAACTCCTGCATGATCAGGCCGCTGTCAGTTTCTCTGACTTCATCTCTTACCTCCTCTGTCCGGCTCACTCAATTCTAGTTACACTGGACTTGCTATTGTTCCCTAAACACAGAAGTTCTCTTCTATATTATATTCTTTTTCTATATTATTTCCCCTGACTAACATACTTTTCCTTTAGATTCTTGACTATCTTTGCTTCCTCATTTTCTTCTCACTGAACATCTCTTCTTTTGAGGGGCCATTTCTCACTATCCTGTCTATAAAAGAGCAGATCCTATTTCCATCACCTTAACCTGATTAACTTCTTTGTAGCATTTACCACTGTCTAACATTATATATTTGTCATTGCTTGTGTACCTGGCCAGAACGTAGGCTGTAAGAGAGAAGATGTTGTCTCCTATCCCCAGTACCTAGAAAAGTGCCAGGCACTTAACAAGCCTTCAATCATATTTGTTGAAGGAAACAAAGAACGTGAAGAATAAAAGAAAGAGACAAACGTCTGCCTGTGAGACCACCTGTTCCCTCTTGCCTCCATCCAGATCTGGAGCCTTCCCGGATCTGATAGATTAATCCTCCCAGCACAGACGGTGCCCAGTCTCATTTCCATGTCTTCATTTCCATATTCTGCACAATGTAATATTCCTTCAGCCTATCTTTATAATTTTCTCTTTTAAGACAGCTCACATCTGATGTCCTGGGTAGAACTCGTACTCTCTGTTGAAGTCAAGCCAACTTCTTTCTTTTGGCTTCCAGTCTACCTATAGCTAAATACTTCTATACAGTACTTGTCATAGCTTCTGGCAATAATTTGACTTTGAGTGTGACAAGAGAATTCATTTTGTCTAATCAATTAGTGTGAATACCCTTCTGGGGCAGAGATTGTTCTTTAGTTTTCTTTTGTATCTTCCACCATACCTAGGCTTGTGCTGAGCACATGGCTTAGTAAATATCTGTTGGTAACAATCACATGACAATCAAAAGCAAAATGTTGAGCTTATTTTTATTTTTAAAGATAAAATATGTGCATACACACACATGAATAAAACATATATATATATATTTATTTATTTAGAGGGAGTCTCGCTATGTTATCGCTGGAGTGTGGTGGTGCAATCTCTGCTCACTGCAACCTGTCTCCCAGGTTCAAGCAATTCTTGTGCCTCAGCCTCCTAAGTAGCTGGGATTACAGGTGCACACCACCACACCCAGCTAACTTTTCTATTTTACTAGAGACGGGGTTTCCATGTTGGCCAGGCTGGTCTCAAACTCCTGACCCCAAGTGATCTGTCTGCCTTAGCTTCCCAAAGTGCTGGGATTACAGGCATGAACCACCGAGCCCAGCCATGAAATATAATTTTATATTCACTCAAAATAGGCACAGTTTGGGTACAGTGGCTCATGCCTATAGTTCCAGCACTTTGGAAGGCCAAGGAGGGAGAATTGCTTGAGGTCAGGAGTTCAAGACTAGCCTGGGCAACATAGTGAGATCCCGTCTCTAAAAAAAAAAAAAAAAAAAAAATTAAAAATGTTGACCAGGCATGCTAGCATGCACCTGTAGCCCTAGCTGCTCAGGAGGCTGAGGTGAGAGGATTGCCTGAGGTTACAGTCAGTTGTGATTGGACCACTGCACTCTAGCCTGGGCAACAGAGCGAGAGACCCTGTCTTCAAAAAAAAAAAAAAAAAAAGACATAAAGGCAAATAATCATTGAAAGTATCAATTATCAATTACTGAAATTTTCTTCACTGTTGTAGAAAACTCAACAGAAGCTCAGCAAATTCCGACACAGTTTATGTAACATCTGGGGATGAAGGGGTTTGCAGGAGTGTCTCCCTTAATGTGTGTGATACAGTCTTGGCTCTCAGGACTGGCTCTGACTTTCCCAGGACACATCCTCCTTGTGATGGCTGCTAGGACAACATTAGTGCCGGTAGTAACCTGCTCCTGGCTCCACTACTGGCTCTCCACAGTCAAAATCTGGTTATCTTAGGGCATTCTGTGGAATTACAGCTGTTTCATGAGCTAGATGACTTTGAATGAAGTTCCAGTATTTAACGGCTGGGGCACACAGGACATAGGAGGGGGACAGAGACTAAACAGCAAATACAGTGTTAGCCAAAAGAATGAAGAAAGAACCTGAACTATCTGGGCCATTCTAGCGGGACTCTGATTCCTCTGTAATAGTTGGTAGTAACTAAAGACCTCAGGGCCTTCCAGTTCTGAAGCACCAGCCATTAGAATTGTTCTGTTTTACCTGATTTCTAGGTGCAGAGGTAGGAAAATCTGGAAATTCAATTCTACTATAATCTGAAGCTTTTTGGTGAAGAATTATCTATTTTAAAAATGTCTAGCACCTTGCTTCCCGCTAATGCTAATGTGTACACCATAAGAAAGAAACAGTGACAATGCTGAGCTGGAAGAATGCAGAATGTCTTACTCAGATCTACTTGCCCATTACACATCTGTACTTCACGGGACTTAGTCTTTTATCCTTATGAGAAAACACTACATATTCACCTGTTCAGCTAAAACAGAAATAAGCCACATTCAAATGCTAAAGAGGTTAAAAAAAAAAAACACTTATTACATATGGTCTCTAAAACTCACTTTAAAATATATTTTTAATATTTTTCATTCTAAACATGATCTTGAGAATGCTGGTTCATCAGTTGAAAGGAAATTTGTACAGTTAGATTTTCTCTAATTGATTCTTTTCCTCACTGCTGCTTTTAGCCTCATATGTGATATCCTCAAAGGTGATTTTCTTCGAGCTCCTGCCAACATCCCCATATTTGTTTGCTAGGGCTGCTGTAACAACAACAAAAAAGTACTACAGATTGGGTGGTTTAAACAAGAAAAATGTATCGATTCACAGTTCTGGAAGCTAGAAATCTGAGATCGAGGTGTCAGCTGGGTTGGTTCCTTCGGAGGCTGTAAGGGAGAATCTGTTCCAAGCCTCTCCTAGCTTCTGGTAGTTGCCGATGCATCCCCCGATCTCTGCCTTTACCTTCCCATGGCATTCTCCTTATCTGCTGGTCTGTGTTTGGATCCCAATTTCCGCTTTTTGTAAGGACACCAGTCATATCGGATTAGAATCCACTCAATTGACCTCATCTTAACTTGTTTAAATCTACATAGACTCTATTTCCAAGTAAGGCCACATTCTAAGGAATGAGGGGTTAGGACTCGAACACATATTTTTGGTGAGGGGGGCACAATTCAACTTATAACAATCCTTATCTACACCTAGCCAATAATCACACTGAATGACAGGAAATGGCTCTCAGAACTGTGGTCAATAGTGTGTGTCATCCTGGCAATATATCAAGTATCTCAGTGAGGCTGATCATGTCAACCTCCAAAGAGGAGGTTGAGATGTCTATAAATATGGCCTCTATGTTCAAATGGCTGCTGCAAGCAGGGAATATTTGATATGGTTTGGATCTGTGTCTCCACCCAAATCTCAGGTCAAATTGTAATCCCCAGTGTTGGAGGTGGGGCTTGGTGGGAGATGATTGAATTGTGGGAGCAGATTTCTTCTTTTGATGCTGTTCTTATGACAGAGTTCTCGTGAGATCTGGTTGTTTAAGAGTGCGTGGCACCTCCCCTCTGCTCTCTCTTCCTTTTGCTCCAGCCATATGAAGTGCTGGCTCCCCGTTTACTTTCCACCATGATTGTAAGTTTCCTGAGGCCTCCCCAGAAGCCAAGAAGATGCTGCCATGCTTCCTATACAGCCTGTGGAAACATGAGCCAATTAAACCTCTTTTCTTTATAAATCACCCAGTCTCAGACATTTTTTTATAGCAGTGTCAGCATGGACTAATACAGTATTATTGGAATAAAAGTTCAAGTGCACTGGGATTATTTGGCCAGTACATGTGTAAGCTAATATCCCTTTATCCAACATGTGAGTTCCATTCCATTCCATTCCATTCCATTCCGTTCCCCAGTGTGACCTAAAAGCAAGAGAAGAGTGAAAGTAAGAGAGAAAAAGAGTTCTAAGAAATCTTAGCCTGATGTGCAAATGTTATAACCTTGACCTCTTTTCAAAACTTGTACCACCAGGTGATTGTTGATCATAAGCATGCATAGAGAGCTTACTAGTAATAACATGCACAGCGTTCAAAGGATTCTTTGTTTTGCTTCTCTGGATTCTGTACTTGATCAGTTGCTTATCACTTACCTCTCTGCCTAAGGCATAGTAAATTGTCAGCATCCATCCAAACGACTCAACTAATAACAAGCATCACGCTGGGCACAGTGAGATGACTCAGAGATGAAGCTGAGGATCAATCATGCTGTTCCCAAGGTCTGTGCTGGATAAATCAGCATTGGAAACCTAGGTGCTGAGTATACCAGAGGTTTGATGAAAAATTATTTTAGACTTGCTGTATATTTGAAAATTTCTATAATAAAATGTCAAGAAAAAAAGTCACGTAAATCAGCTCCATGGTTTACTGATTTAGAATAAACAAACATGATCTGTTAGTATTCATTTGTCATAGAATACGATAAATGTTTAACTGTCCAGTTTTAATTGTCTCAATGATGTCTGGGTAAACAAAGCATCACTTCATGGTTTGATATCTGTTCCCTTATATTTTTATTTTTTAAGACAAGGTCTCACTCTGTTGCCCAGGCTGGAGTGCAGTGGTGAGATCTTGGCTCACTGCAACCTCCACCTCCCAGGCTCAGGCAACCTTGCAGGTATGGACCACCATGCCCAGCTACTTTTTTTTTTTTTTTTTTTTTTTTTTTTTTGGTATTTTTTGTAGAAACAAGGTTTTGCCATGTTGCCCAGGCTGGTCTCCAACTCCTGAACTCAAGCGATCCACCCACCTCAGCCTCCCAAAGTGTTGGCACTACAGGTGTGAGCCACCGTCTTGTCCTGTTCCCTTATTTAAAATTATTGGGACACAGGAAGAAGGCTTTTTGTTTTGTTTTATTTTGTTTGTTTAATTAATGGCTACTAGATCCTACCAATCTGTACAGTTTTTAAGAACTAGCCTATCACTTTTTTAAATCCTCTCCATTTATCTGTGGCCTGGTATGATGATAAGTTTGATAGCAGGAGTACCATAATATGTCATATAATAGTGCATTCCTGCTCTGCGAGCTATCTTTTCCTCAGTCCTAAAGCAGAGTGGCTAAGCAAGTAATCTTGGGAGTCAGATTGCCTGGCTTATTAGAATTGCAGCTTAGTAGGACCTTGGGCAAATTGCTTAAGCTTTTCATGCCTTATTTTAAGTTCCTGCATCATATGACTGTTAGTGTCCAGAGTAAAATGTAATCGGTTTAGCTGTCTCGCTTTAGAATCTTTATTTTATCTACCAACTATCTTTCTCTCTCTCCCCCTTTCCCTCACATCTCTATCTCTATCTGTAGCTCAACTCTTTCTTTATTTCTTGGTCTTCCAAACCCATTTCCCTCAGATCCACTTGTCAGGGATGTGCTGAGGGAAATAGGCTTCCTCCTGTCCTGCTAGTGACCCCTGAGTGGCTTTCATGGACCCCATTTTATTCCCTCTTCGTTAGGAAAAACAGCCTTTTTGGTTTCTGGAGCACCCTTAGCATCCTGTTTAGGTCTCTCAACTTCACAAGTAACTTCTTTCTTTATCACCATGAACTTTTCTTCACCTCCTGATCTTTTCTACAATCAGGTGCTGAACTCCTGCAGTTCCTGGTCTATAGAGTCCCTTCAGATATCAGATGAAATATTTAGTCAAATCTCTAACTTGACAAGCAATCAATGCACAAACATTTGTATTAGTGTCCGTATGTTCAAGCCATCAGAAAGTACACTCTACTTGGCTCCACAAAAGCAACACTTCAAGGCAACCATGATAATAATTAAAAAAAACAAAACACAACTCCATAAAACGACTATATATGTAGACATGGGTTTTTGAATGCAAATTATAAAATGTCTAACAATATGTTTGTGACTTTTATATGAGTTAATGAAACAGTTAAAGGAAAACTCTAATGATACCGCATATTGTTAAAATTTCTTATCCAATAGCCAAAGGAGGCAGACATGGAACGATTGATTGGGGGATTGATGGGGAGATGGACAACACAGAAAGGAACTTATAGTAATGAAGGAAGGGCCTTGTAGGCATTCCTTGGTTGAAGATAATGGTTTTCCTAAACTGGGCTATGATACCTCAGAAACATTATTATTATTGTTATTACTATTTTAAGTATAGATGGGGTTTCACCAAGTTGGTCAGGCTGGTCTCAAACTCCTGACCTCAGGTGATCTACCCACCTTGGCCTCCCAAAGTGCTGGGATTACAGGTGTGAGCCACTGCACCTGACCATGTTATTAATATTAATAATAAATTCCTGATAAATAATTCTATTCATTTTTAGGAGATCATTTACAGAGGTAACTGATATTATAGTCATTGCCCTTGTGCTCAAAATGCCCAAAGTTCCTTTATGGGTTTCTAAAAGAGGAATCTGAGGACTGTCTACTCCATCAAGGATACCTGGGGTACGCCTCTAAAATGCAGCTTCAAATTCCACAGGTGATTCTGATGCACCCTAGAGTTAGATAGTCAATGCCTTTTGGAGTTTGGGCCTGAATAGGGACTATTCTCTATCTGAGAATGCCATACAGTAAAGTTGGAGTTGCTCAAGAAAATACGGTAGTCCCTTAGTATCAGTGAGGAAATTGGTTCTATGGTCCCCTCCCAAACCAAAATCTGCAGATACTCAAGTCCTTTCTATAAAATGACATAGTATTTGCACATAACATACATTACCCTCCCATACACTTTAAATAGTCTCTAGATTATACCTAATATAATGTAAGTGCTATGAAAATAGTTTTCATATTTTTTATTTGTATTTTTTGTTGTATTGTTACTTTTTATTGTTTTTGTTATTGCTTTTAAAATATTTTTGATGTGTAGTTGGTTGAATCTTTGGATGCCAAACTTCTGGATATGGAGGACTGACTATACTATTACAATGAGATGTTACACATACATCAATAATGTTACTTAAACTTTTAGTTGTCTTATCATTTCTCAAAATCAACTTTTATAACTGTAGTGATTAATAAGATTAATTTTAAAAGCAATTCTCTTAAAATATGAAATAACAGCAACTCTTCAGCTAAATCCTGTGGATGCTATTTAACCCTTTCTTGGAAGCAGATGAAGCCCTCATTTGTTACTATGACCTTGCCCAAAATGGTGGAGCTTCTCCAAGTGGAGCCATCTCAAGTCAAAGGATGGTCTTAACCACTCACCGGAGTCTGCTAATTCCCACTGATCAACTGAGCTCTAACACACACTGGAAGCAGAAAACTGAATAAGGGAATGCCTACTGTCTTCTTGGAATAGAAGGCCTCACTGAGCTCTATAAAGAGTTTACTCTGCCACCGTGTAGTCTGCACAAATAACATGCATTTGCTCTCTTTTTGTTCCCAAAAATATTGATTTGGGGACTTGGATATCTAGGAATTTATTTGAAGTACCTAAGATAGAGGTCAGTTCAGTTAATTTTTTTTTTTTTTTTTTTTTTTGAGACAGAGTCTTGGTCTGTCGCCCGCGCTGGAGTGCAGTGGCCGGATCTCAGCTCACTGCAAACTCCGCCTCCCGGGTTTACGCCATTCTCCTGCCTCAGCCTCCCGAGTAGCTGGGACTACAGGCGCCCGCCACCTCGCCCGGCTAGTTTTTTGTATTTTTTAGTAGAGACGGGGTTTCACTGTGTTAGCCAGGATGGTCTCGATCTCCTGACCTCGTGATCCGCCCGTCTCGGCCTCTCAAAGTGCTGGGATTACAGGCTTGAGCCACCACGCCCGGCCAGTTCAGTTAATTATGCTTTTTTTCCTGTTTTTCACATATAACCCCTCTTAAATTTGCATTTCAGGCTACAGACTGGTAGTTTTTAACCCAGGCTGAATATTATAGTCATCTGGGGACCTTTGAGAAATTCCAACCCCCAGACCCCACCCCTGGAGAGAGTTCAATTTAATCGGTCTGGGGTGGGGCCAGGGCATCATAGTTTTCAAATCTCCCAGGTGATTCAAAGTGTAGCCAAAGGTGAGAACCACCGCTTGTTTTATGATGTAAGACTTATTAAAGTCAATTCTATCAAAACCATCCACCACCATCAATAAACAAAACTATTTGATTTGACAGTATCCTATTAGGTGAATAGCTTGTGCAGGCATTATTCTTGTCTTGAGATTTTTGGGAGATTTGACTATATTCCACAACTTAGGTGACATGAGTAAAATTCCAGATTTTTCCATCACACTATGGTGACACAGTAATAACAATCTCCACACACACACTTTTTTTTTTTGAGACAAAGTCTAGCTCTGTTGCCCAGCCTGGAGTGCAGTGGTGTGATCTTGGCTCACTGTGATTTCCACCTCCCAGGTTCAAGTGATTCTCCTGCCTCAGCCTCCTGAGTAGCTGGGAATACAGGTGCCCATCACCATGCCTGGCTAATTTTTGCATTTTTAGTAGAGATGGGGTTTCTCCATGTTGCCCAGGGTGGTCTCGAACTCCTGACCACCTCAGCCTTCCGAAGTGCTGGGATTACAGGTATCAACCACCGCACCCAGCCCCCAAATTTATATATTCATATTGTTCACTAGCAGAATTCAACAGGAAATTCAGTCAGTAAAATTGTTTAGAGAAAGCAATTTGTTCATAAAATTTCTAACCTCAAAGCTTTACAGGATTTAGCCTCCATGAAATCCAACAAGTGTAACAACATAGCTGTGATATCTTTGCAGTTAGGTTACATTTAATTGATTTGGGGGACTTCACTCTGCAGCCAATCTATGCCCACAGAACCAGTTGAAGTTATGAAACCCCTGTCTTGCCACATATATTTATATCCTTTAATAAAATAAAGCTAATAACTTGATAAAACTAATAACTTTCTTTCTTTCTCTCTCTCGGTTTTTTTTTTTTTTTTTTTTTTGAGACAGAGTCTCACTCTGTTGTCCAGGCTGGAGTGCAGTGGGGCAATCTTGACTCACTGCAACCTCTGCCTCCTGGGTTCAAGCAATTATTCTACCTCAGCCTCCAGAGTAGCTGGGATTACAGGTACCTGCCACCACACCCGGCTAAGCTAATAACTTTCATGAGAGCGAGAGCAGGCAAGGGTGAGACTGGTTTGGCTTTTGTGGGCAGTGAGTGCCTGGGATAATGATTCCACCAGGTTCCATTTGATGGAGGGCAAGTTCATTGAACACCTTCAGCTGCGAGGAGAGCTGTAGTGAGAACTTTCTGCCTAATAACTGCTCTCTCTCTCTTCAATTTCACCTAATGAATGTGTGAATTCGATCGCTAGATTCTGATGTTGGTGGAGGATAAATGTAAATAATTTATGAGAGAAAGTTGTGATCTTCTTGGAGAGCTCAAGGAATAAACCTTTTCTGGAGGGTGACGGACAAGGGGAATAAGAGTGCAAAAAGAACGAAGGCACTCTGTTTTAAAAGGCATTCATTTAGATGGTGTCCTTATGTATAGCCTGCCCCTGTACCTTGTCCTGTGGAACCGGGGCGCTTGCATTTGGCAGCTGCAATCACTTAATAACTGCACCTTTGCCATAAAAGCTGTTGGAGGTTGGCAGAGAGCAGGAATCCAATGTGATCATTGCTAACATCCATTTAAAGCCAAAGCCACAGGGGGAAGTAATTGGATTTAATGGATATAGAGTTTTAGAATGAAAGTGCGTGGGATTGGGTTTATTTAATTTAATTAGACTTATACTTTAGATTATCTCATTTAAATTATCTGTGTTCCCATGTATGCTTTGACTTTCTGGCCTTTAGGCAATAGGCAAAATTTTCCTTGTACGAAGCAATGAAGGTCTGTTCATTTCTCCTTCAGAGCCTTCTACATCAGCCAGGGTAAAAATGAGCTTATGCGTCAGCCAGGGTCAACTGACCCAGGTCCCTCCGAAGGCAATCTTTTTCATTGGTTGGTTGAGTCGTAGAACAAGAGGACCTGAGGGGGCTTTTAAAGCTCTCACGCTGCCCTGGTCCTCTCCCTAGCAGCAGGGTTTGCTCTGCTTTCTGAATAACTATAGGAGCCTTCATTTCCTGTGCTATAGGACATAGCTTCTCAAGGGCATCTGACACTCCCAAGGGCAAAAGCTGGTGGACTTTGACAACACATCCTGCAACAACTAAATTGTCATTTCCAGAATGAAAATCCATCTTGCACAATCATAAAAGGAACTTTATTTGAATCACAGAAACCAGACAAATTGAGCCTACTAGTTAGACATGACGATTAGCTGGGCTGATGATGCGGTGAGTTTCTCCTGACTTATATCTGAATGCCCCTTTACCTTGATGTTTCTCTCCATTGAAAACAGAAGTGCAGGCCGGGTGTGGTGGCTCATGCCTGTAATCCCAGCACTTTGGGAGGCAGAGGCGGGTGGATTGCCTGAGCTCAGGAGTTCAAGACCAGCCTGGGCAACATGGTGAAACCTTTTCTCTACTAAAATACAAAAAAAATTAGCCGAGTGTGGTGGCGTGCACCTGTAGTCCTAGCTACTTGGAAGGCTGAGGCAGGAGAATTGCTTGAACCCGGGAGGCAGAGGTTGCAGTGCACTGAGATCACACCACTGACCTCCAGCCTGGGGGACAGAATGAGACTCCATCTCAAAAAAAAAAAAAAGAAAAGAAATAAAATAAAGAAAGTAGAAGTGTGGCAGGGCAGACTGTGCCAGCAAGGAAATGCCCAGGGGAGAGAGGGAGGCAGTCCCTCTGTGGCTCCGGTGGAGGCCCCAGGACAGGGGTGAGGTAGGCAGCAGGCTCCTGGTGATCTCTCACTCCGCTGCTTTCAGTAGAGCAGGAGTGATTGAAGCCATGTCGCAATGAATTTCATGATAGGGTAATATGGATACGTTTCCACTGCAGGAGGGAATCAGGTTGCCTTGCCTCTCAGCACGCCCACTCCAGTGGGAGTCTGAAATTACTGTCTTCAGACCTTCTATTCACCTCATTCCTCTTATTCCTTTGAGATTTTCAGAAAAGCAGTACTGTCGTTAATAATAAATAGATGTATTGTTACCTTTTAGTAAGAGCCATATTATTTAGGAACATATTTTATATCAATTTAAACACATGTACTGTGTATTTGGGGGGTGTGTGTGTGTGTGTGTGTCTGTGTGTATTTCCATTTAGATTTTGTAGTATAAAAGTCTGCTTTCTCCACTTTTGCCATTCTTCCCTAATAAACTGATATATATATATATATATGTATATATATATATATGTAAACAATTAGATTATGGTTACTTATTCATTCTCAAGGAACAGGCAAACCAGCGAAATAGACATTGATCACCGCAATAGCATGTACTAGGTAACAACTTCATTTAAGGCACTGATCCCTGGTATTGTGGTCAATATAAAAATGTATAAGATCTGATCACTCTCCCAGATTAAGGTACAAACACACATGACTGATTCAAAGTAGAAATTGGCAATGTGAAATACAAAGATAGTGCTGCGAGGTTTCTGAAGACAGTAAGATAATGTCTGATTTGGGGGATCAGATCATGTCCTGTGGGATGCCTTCTGTACCGGGCTCAGAAGGATGGAGCTTTGGACATGTAGTGATGGGTGAGTGGAGATGGGGCCTCCAGATGGTGGGATAGTGCCCGTGGGAAAGTGCTGAGCACTTTCTGGACCTTTTTTTAACGAATTTTTTGTTAACCGATTGACAAGATACGGAATCTGGATCCTTAAAAAGGCTGTTTGGCTGTGATGTGGAGCTGTGAGAAGTAAGTTCTAGAGCGAGATCCTGAGAGTTCTTTGGTGTCACTTAGGAGTGACACCAGTTGGAATTTCACCAGTTGTATTAGTTCCCTAGGGCTGTTTTAACAAAGTGGCTGAAAATAACAGAAATGTATTCTATTATGGTGCTGGAAGGCTGAAAGCCTGGTATCAAGGCGTTGGTCAGGGCCTTGCTCCCTGTGAAGGCTCTAGAGAGGAATCTACCCTGATCTCCTCCAACAGCTTCTGGTGGCTCCCGACAATCCTTGGCACTCCTTGGCTCATGGCTACATCACTTCAGTCTTCACCTTTGTCTTTGCAGGGCCTTCCTCCCTGTACAACTGTGCACCTCGGTGTGTCCTTTCTTCTTTTTCTAAGGACGCCAGTGAAATCGAACGTAGGGCCCACTCTAAACCAGGATGACATCATCTTAACTAATTACGTCTGCAAAAACCTGTTTTCCAAATAAGGTTACATTCTAAGGTTCCGGGTAGGCATGACATTTGGGGGCACACTATTCAACTCACAACACCCTTTTAACAAGATCCCAAGAGTACTGCAGTGTCAAGCTAAGGAGTCTGAACTTTACTAGTTTAGATGCCTAGGTTCAGAGAAACATTGAGGGAAGTCTTTTTAGGGCAGGGAATACCTTGACAGCCTTGGCCTTCCCTAGGTTAGACCTGCTGTGCCTGTGGTGAGCCGCTAACACCAGGCTGCCGTGAGCCACATTCTGAAAGGCTGTACACCTACATCCACTGTCTGAGTGCCTGAAGCTCTGCCCACTGGGCTATGACTCTAACATTCCATTTTGTTCTTATAGTGGGAAGTATTTTTGTCCCTCTCTCCTGTACCCAAATGCCCAGCTGCTGGCTTGGACTCATGAGTAGAAGGTAAGTGTAGGCTTCAAAGGTAGTATTTCAATTTTTCCTATTGTACCACATCTGTCTCCCATGGCTTACTTTTGTTTTATTTTGTTTTGTTTTGTTTTGTTTTGTTTTGTTTTAGAGACAGGGTCTTGTTCTTTCACTCAGGCTGGAGTGCAGTGGCATGATCATGGCTCACTGCAGCCTCGAACTCCTGGGCTCAAGGGATCGTTCCACCTCAGCCTCCTGAGTAGCTGAGATTATAGGCATATGCCATGATGCCCAGCTCCCATGGCTTACTTTTGGAACAATGTGTTTGTCAAATTCAATGTATAGGCCTGCAAGAGCTAGGAAGGAGAACTCTTATCTTACTTAGTACCTCTCTACAATTACTTTTTGCTTTAGAGGCAATTCACTAGCCATATCAGAAGAAATGTCAGTTGAAAGACAACTTTAAGATATTCATTTACAAATACTTTTCTGAATAAATGAATACATCGAATACTTTTTATACGATAGATACTTTACTAAGTCCCGTATCTCATTATTAATTCTTTTAAGCTTTCAGTGCAGGCAAAACTAACATGTTTAACATCAGTCCCCTTATCTTTTACTATTTATAGTTGCAAGAATTAAATGAAATAATGTATTTAGAAGTCTTAACACATTTCGCACAGCAGTCGCTAGCTATTATCGCCCTTCTAACTCTACATGCTGGCAGTTATCAGGCTCAAGGAGTTTTTAGTGGGATATGATATATTTTGCCTCTCAATTTTGGATTTTAATGCTTTTTTACCATCAAAGGATTGACACATCTTCCTGGAAAAGATAAAAAAGGTCTTTGAAGATTTGTTTTCTTCAAAGTTATGACAACCACTGCAACGTGCCTCAGTGTGGATACTCTGGTTGCTAAGGACCGCATAGATCAGGGTAAAAAGTGGGCTGATGATAACTGTCATTTTCTTTTCTTTTCTTTTTGTCACTTGGAGGGAAGAAGCAGCTTGGTAGATGCTTGGGCTTGTGTCTGAGGCATCACAGCAACATTGTGAAAAAGAATCAGTCAGCATGACGGTACCTATCTTTTTTGACAGACTTCTGGACTGATCCACCATTCTACCACGGTACTTTGCTCTTCAGGGAAACATGGATGCACATTCCTGTGCTAAAGAAACTTCTATGTGACCAGTTCACTATGCAGAGCACTGGGAGTCTCCCTCCTCAACAGAGACTGCAGCACACAGCCTCTGCCTTGCTCAACCCCACAAGATTCTGTGTCAATAATCAAGGACAAAATAGCTCTAAAATGAAATCCTATTTCCAGCCTAGAGAATTTTGAATCTAGATTTAGAGATGCCATAAAAAGTAATGATTACTATGTCAAGGAAGGTAATTTTCATGAAGGAAATGACTTCTAATCCAAATGGTTTATTTGTAGGATTAATGTCATATGAACCTGTTTTATACAAAGTCATAGGGAGACAAAAAAAGGGAAGAAATTCATTTTGAGCCTAAATATACCAATGAATAAATAAGTTGACAAAAAATTAGCTAATTGTAACTTCAAATCACTCACCCATTTCGTCTTGTACAATAACCTAAGAAACACAAATACACCATGTCCGGCTGCATATGAAAGTGGCAAGAGTTTGTCATTTCCATTTTTAAAAGGAGAAGCAAATGTGTCTAGCCTACTCAATTTTTTTCCTAACTTCAAGTTTCATGTTTATATAACCATCAGGGAGATTTGCTGACTCACAGTCAGCCTCTGGGGCAGCACTTCCCCTTTCTTTAGTTCTTGAAGAAACAAGTATGATGCTCCCAGGAGAGTGGACAAGCTAACCATGTCAGTTTTTTATACACACAAGTAATATAATTGTATACATTTGTGTTAATTGATAAAAGTCTAAACAAGATAATCTCTAAACAATAAGAATATTTTATTTTATTTGTTTTTTTAGACGGAGTCTCACTCTGTTACCCAGGCTGAAGTGCAGTGGCTCGATTTTGGCTCACTACAACCTCCACCTCCCGGGTTCAAGTGACTCTCCTGCCTCTGCCTCCTGAATAGCTGGAACTACAAACTTACACGCCACCACACCCAGCTAATTACGAATTATTCAAAGCTGGAATTGGTTTTTAAAATGCTAAACCAAATGATAAAGTCCACAAGATTTTAGGTTTGTAGGTGAAGCCTTACCTGACTTCCCACTTCCAGTAGGTTGGGAATTATTCTCGGTGCTCCCATAATACTTACGATTTACACGATCATCGCTAACACTGCAGCACTTAATAGTAGCCAGGAGATAGAAGGTTCTGTGTATGGGGTACTGAGTTTGCATTTTACTTCTTTTCATTGCAGGCCACAGACCTCTGGACTCTACTTCCTTCCTTAGAGTCAGGAACTAAGAGGAAAACATTCGGCTTGGTTTTCTGGAATGAGAAATACAGGGTTGAGACTGCATCAAGACAAACACAGTTATGTAAATAATGTAGGTGAAAAACTGAAGAAGAGATGAGGAGCCATCACAGCTTCCTAATCGATTTATTTGCTTCCAACTTTTCCAACATTGCTGCTCAGTGAGCTTTCAAAAATGCCAGCCTAATTAATTCACTTTTTTGCTTAAAACCCTTCAGTGCATCCAAGGGGACTTGAGATAAAGACTAAAGTTCTTACCTGCCCTGGAGGCCTTGAGTGACATGGCTCCTCTCCCCTCACCTGCCTGTAGAAGTCACTCTCTCCTGAGGGCTCCAGACTTCACCTGCAGTTGCTCTCTTAATTCATCAAAACAGATGGTCTTCTTCCTGCCTCAGGGCCATTGCTCCTGCTGTCCTCCTGCCTGAATCATCACAGCACACTGCCAGCCCTTCTGCTGTCTTTGGCTGCACACTTCTTTTGTTTGGCCAGCCAAGAGATGACTGAAGTTTGAATTTGAATGCCTTAAAGCCAGTAGACTCCCTCCAGTGGGCCTTTAGTTCTAATATTTCTTGTTGTCTTACCCCTGCCAGATGCACACATTTTTGTTACCTGCCTGATCTCTTAAAGGAATTTGAGTTTGCAATCTCTGGACTAATTAATTTCTACTAATCAACCAGTAAAGCACAAATGCCATCTCCTCAGGAAAGTTTTCACAGCCCCACCGGCAAAAAATCCTGTACTTTCTCTTCATAGCACTCATCACAACAGCAATTAAATAACTAATTGTGCTATTACATGTCTAAAGTCTATATTCCCGGCCAGCATGGACATTACAAAAGGGCAGGGACTCTTATGTTTTTCACCACTGCGTTCTTAGTGTTTACATATAGAAGGCACTCAATGATTGAACGGATGAATGATAAAGCTAAAGTATTTCAAAGCTTAGTGACATAAATAATTCTCTAAAAGCTTTAAATGAGAATTATAGGCAAACATTTTTCTGAGATTATTTGAGCCTAGTCTTTCCAGGAGACACTGAGATTCCATAACCCTGAGGATGATATATCATGGGAAGCTCATCTCAGTGATTTCATACTCCTGTACTAGGTCCAAAGGGCAGAAGGAATGGGGAAGCCAGGCGGGCTCCAGGCTCCATGAAACTAATTAAACGATAGCAGCACTAGCTCGACTTTTATCATCTTTCTTTCTTTCTTTCTTTCTTTCTTTCTTTCTTTCTTTCTTTCTTTCTTTCTTTCTTTCTTTCTTTCTTTCTTTCTTTCTTTCTTTCTTTCTTTCTTTCTTTCTCTTTCTCTTTCTTTCTTTCTTTCTTTCTTTCTTTCTTTCTTTCTTTCTTTCTTTCTTTCTTTCTTTCTTTTTCTCTCTCTCTCTTTCTTTCTTTCTTTTTTCTTTCTTTCCCTCCCTCCCTCCCTCCCTCCCTCCCTCCCTCCCTCCCTCCCTTCCTTCCTTCCTTCCTTCCTTCCTTCCTTCCTTCCTTCCTTCCTTCCTTCCTTCCTTCCTTCCTTCCTTCCACAGACTTTCACTCTTGTTGCCCACGCTGGAATGCAATGGTGCAATCTCGGCTCACTGCAACCTCTGTCTCCTGGGTTCAAGCAATTCTCCTGCCTCAGCCTCCCGCCTAACTGGGATTACAGGCATGCGCCACCATGCCCAGCTAATTTTGTATTTTTAGTAGCGACGGGGTTTCTCCACGTTGGTCGGGCGGGTCTCAAACTCCTGACCTCAAGTGATCTGCCCACCTTGGCCTCCCAAAGTGCTGGGATTACAGGCATGAGCCACCATGCCCAGCCTATCATTATTCACTTTCTATCTTTTATGTAAGTATAGTGAATTTCTGCATAGGATTTGTCTGAACAAAGCTTATACCAGGGCTTTGACAGTGTCTATCTTATTGGTTATGGTATCAATGGCTCCTAGAATGGTGCCTGGCACTGAGTGTTGGGTGGTATCTATGAATGGTAACCTACTTGTGGTAAAAATCTTGTATTTACAAAGCTAGGATCAGATTTCTGTTATGTTTCAGGACCAGGAAGTAGTGAAGCTATCCTATTGCAGGTAATGTTGGTAGCATTACCTATTTCATATGATGAGGATTTCTTCCATCCATTCAATCCAATTGCAAAACCAAATATTTTCCTTCCCAAATGATATTTAATTCAAGTTCCTCAAACGCATTTCAAAAGCTTCTCTTGTCCATGCTCCTTTATGCTATGTTGTCTTCTCTACCGGTAGTCACATTCAAAAGGCAATGAATTAATTATCTTCATAAGTATTTTTCTTTATTTCCAAATCTGATCAGAATGTGCCCAAAGCATGCTTCATTGCAATGTTTTTGAGGAAGTTTGACTTATTATTATTATTATTAGGCTTCATTATATCTGAAGCAAATTAAAGCAGACAATTTTCTATGATGATGGAAAGTCTCACTATGTTGCCCAGGATGGTCTCAAACTCCTGGCTTCAAGCAGTCCTCCTCCCTTGGCCCTGCAAAATAAAATGCTGGTATTACAGGCATGAGCCACTATGCCAGGCCAAGGTATTTTTTTTTTTTTTAATGTGATAATTAACAGTAAAAAAAAAAGTGGGATAAAAGACATTATATGGACTAGTACGTGCCACGTTCATGGTGCCAAATAGCTTGCATTTCCACCCTCCCGCTCTTGCCTCTATGCTGCTTTCTGGACCAAAGTTGCCTGCCTTGGAGGCAGACTTGTTTAATTACTTTAACAGGCTCACTTGCCCTCTGGTTTCTGGTTGGTTTTGTCCAATGGGGAGCCCCTGCAGGAGGTCAGAAGGAAGAACACAGTAAGGTCCAGTCCCACATTCCCCTGCTTCCTGCCTACAGAGTTGGCTTGGGCTGGCTGCATGATCTCAAGCAAAGACCATAACTCCTCTCGAGGTGACCCTTTCCACACTCTCTCCTCTTGCTCCTTTAAACCTCAGGGTTGTAACATCTGCTGTGACTAGCCCCAGCATGTCACTCTTCTTTGTGGTTTTCCCATATCTGCCTATATCCTATCAACAGTCCCTTTACTCAGCCTTCCTGGAGTATGCCACTTGCTTCGTGTTGGGGCCCTGATTGATATACCTACTAGGGAATCCACTTACGATCTCTCTCATTTTGCTCAGGAGTCGAAGTTATGGTGATAGACATTGTATCCACAGGTGTAACTACTTGAAGGAGAAGCATTTTTTGGAATAATACCCTACCATCTGCCTTTGTTTTATTAGATCTAAAAATCTAAATTAACCATATTTTCATTATATCCTAAAATGCCTTATTATTGTATTTTTCTCAACACTTTTACAATATGCCATGCATATTATTTTTTGAAAATTATATAATTTGTTGAGTATTACTACTTTTATGTGCCTACACTACTTTCTGTTCTTTCATAAGTAAATGTCTTATTTTTTTATGTGCTTAATTTTCTACTCTATATACTAATTCTTATTTTTAATTTAGAGATGAGGCTTTCACTATGTTGCCCAACTTGCCTTGAACTCCTGGACTCAAGGGATCCTCCCACCTCAGCCTCCCAAGTAACGGGAACCACAGGTGCATACCACTGTACCTGACTATGTGATATACTAATTATTAATTCAACCACGAACTGTCATTGTTAACATCTCTCAAGTCATTCAGACACATCAGAAACTCAACTAGTTTTATTTTAATACATTTATTAAGGGCTTACCATGTACCTGGCATTATGCTTGGCATTAGGAATAAAGCACTGAACAAGACTCTTCGAAACAGCAGTCTTCAATTTTTTTTCTGGTACGCTCCCCGAAGTAATTTTGAAAAACTACATGCCCCTTTGCATATGTTTTAATTAACAAAATATTTTAAAATCAAAGGGTTAAATTGTTGCAAACGATGTAATTTTTAGTGTTTGTAACTAGATAACAAATCCATTGCTCTGGTGTTAAAATAGAAATGGTGATAAGTTTCTTATAAATATGGAACACTTTCCCCTAACAATCCTATTAAATTAACTTTTTTTTTTTTTTTTTTGCCAGAAAAGACTCAGAACAAGAATTAACATTTGTTAATATTCTGATTTCTTATGAAGCTCTTGTTGGAGAAAAAAATAATGAAGTTTTCATTTTACGAAACAGAAGTGAAAAGAGTTGCTGAATCTTGTCACTCAGCATCTTTCCTGCATGCAAGTTGCTGAGTCATTTAAGGCATTGACTCTTCTGCTTGGACGTCTGAGTTCAGTGTCACAGGATTTTTAAGTAGGAAACTTAGAATTTTAGAAAGGAAGCGAGGGGAAGGAACAGACCCAGAGAGGTAAGGTGCTTGTCGAAGTCATGCAGCTGGTTGGTGAACTTGGGCTTCTTGGTTGTGATTTGGTTACATTTTCATTATTTTCATTGTTGCATGATAGTAAATGCTCTTTAGTAGATTTAGATAAAAATTAGTGGCAGCAAATAACAGCAACAACAATAATACTGTATTTGTGAGAGAACAACCCAAATATAATAATATCTTTTTGCTTTTCTATTGTACTTTTACCATTTTATTTCCTTCACACCTTCCATGAAACATTTTACTTGAAGTTTTGAATTAATTTTGCATTCTATTTGGCACAATTATTTCAATTTCACTGAGAAAATGGAAATAAATTCAATTTTATTTTATAAAAGTAAAGGCTGGGAGGATTAATTTTGATCACTTAGCATCCTAGGTAATAGAGTTTGACAAATGATGCAATCTTTAATAATAATTTTAGATTGTTCCTTTGAGCTAATCAATGCCAGTTAAATCAAGTAGTTAGAAGAAGCTTTTAAGACTCTGTTATGCTAGTGAAATAATTTAATTCTCTCCAGTTCAATTACTTTCCATAATATAACACCTTTCTGGTATAATAAAAACTCAATTTAAAAAGTAAATAAAGTTTATAAACTATTTTAAAGACCCTATAGAAATATTTTACTGAGTTACTGTTTAAATTAATAGAAGAGACTTTAAATGTTTTCAGTAAAGATTCCTATTTGTGATATAATTTTCTTTCTTTTTTTTTTTTTTTTCTGAGACAGAGTCTCACTCTGTTGCCAGGCTGGAGTGCAGTGGCGGAATCCCCGCTCACTGCAACCTCTGCCTCCCTGGTTCAGATGATTCTCCTGCCTCAGCCTCCTGAATAGCTGAGATTACAGGCACGTGCCACCATGCCTGGCTAATTTTTATATTTTTAGTAGAGACGGGGTTTCACCATGTTGGCCAGGATGGTCTCGATCTCTTGACCTTGTGATCCACCCGTCTTGGCCTCCCAAAGTGCTGGGATTACAGGTGTGAGCGACCATGCCCAGCCTGTGATACAATTTTCTAATATAAATGAGGGGGCTGGGCACGGTGGCTCACACCTGTAATCCCAACATTTTGGGAGGCCGTGGCGGGTGGATCACCTGAGGTCAGGAGTTCGAGACCAGCCTGACCAACATGGGGAAATCCTGTCTCTACTAAAAAATACAAAAATTAGCCAGGCATGGTGATGTGCCCCTGTAATCCCAGCTACTCGGGTGGCTGAGGCAGGAGAATCACTTGAACCCGGAAGGCAGAGGTTGCAGTGAGCTGAGATTGCCCCACTGCACTCCAGCCTGGGCTACAGAGTGAGACTCTGTCCCTAAATAAATAAATAAATAAATCAGAGAATTCACAAAAGGAACTGACTTACAGAACTTTATAGCTGGTTACTGGTATTGATATCCAGATTTCTGCTTTTCATGCAGATGTCTTTGTCAAGGATGGGCTGTGGCATAAAATGCGAACAACTAACTGTTTTTAATGCTACATTTAGTATAAATTTTATATTCTCATTTAGGGCAAATGTTCACTGCAAATTAAACTAGAATATACAAACATTTATAATGTAAAATATAACTTGTATTAGGGGTTCCTCACTTGAAGAAAACCCAAAATAAAACCCAACTGGATAAAAAATATTTGAATATATGGGATGATAATTCAGGGTTTTTCCATGAAATAGGAATGTCTCAAATGTCAAAAAGAAAATTGATTTTGAAAGCCCTTTTGAGCATACTAGTTGACTAAAGTGAAGGACATCTTTTTTATTTGTTTATTTATCAATGTATTAATTTATGAAATTCAAAAAATTAAGTAAATTTGCTTCCTCCTCATTGCCTCTTCTCTAAAGCTCATCTTAATCATGTCTTCTCCTTAACCATATGCCTACGTGCTCCTAATTTTATGACTTTGTTGATCACTGCAGGTTTTTTACAGTTACTCTAAACAGAATTCCAGGCTTATGATTGCCATACCAATATCTGATGCAAGTTGTCAGCTATACACAAAAACAAAATGACCTTCTGCTTAAGTTCACTACCCCCACCCTCCACCCCACAATGACTGTAAATATAAACCCATTTTTAAAATTTCTTAAATATTTTCTTTATAGAAATCCAATTTAATCTCTATATCTGCCAGTATATTCTCTCAATTCATTCATCTGTACACCTTTTGAGGTTAGAATAGTATGGAGAATTATAAGGAGAATATTAAACTAGAGATAACAAGTTAAGTAACAGGAAGATGTATAAGAAAAGCTATTATTACTGATGGAGGGTCTTGACTACAAGTCTTAAAGACTCTTGACGTTTTGAACAAATAATTGGACAAAACGCACAAAGAAATGAAAGAATGAAGCAACAAAAGCACAGATTTATTGAAACAAAAGTACATTCCACAGAGAGGGAGCCACAGAAGCAAGCAGCTCATGAGGGCTTGTTACAGAATTTTCTGGGATTTAAAAATACCCGCTAGAATTTCCCCATTGGTTACTTAGTTACACCCCATTTGAATGAAGGAGTGGCCCACAACCAGTCTGATTGGTTGCAGAAGGCGACCAATCAGAGGCTGAAGTGAAGCAACAAAGTTACACTCTTAGGCCAATGAAGACTAGGCCCACAACCAGTCTGATTGGTTTTGGGAGGGGGCCAATCAGAGGTACTTTCCATTTATCATCTGCCACACAGTGCAAAGGGAGTAGCCTCTGATCCTTTTGTTACTTAAGTGTGTAGAGGTGGGATTTTCCTTTTGATTCAGTCATAGGAAGTCAGCACAATCGGCCTTAGTTTCCCCGCCTCCATACCCTATTCTCCTGCCTCACTATGGTTTCTTTGTTCACCTTTATCTCTGTAATAGCATGTATTGATGCTTCTCACTACCACTAATAATGTGTTTTGAATGATGCAGCAAGCTAAATACAATTGCTTACAGGTCAATTCATTGAAAACATTTTCACTTCGGTCCTCTTCAAATTAAATAAATGAAATGAAAGAATAGATCAATTAATCATTTTAGTAGCCAGGCCCTGGGTAATTGAGGTCAGTGACCTTGGTGGGCTGATAAATGAATTTGATCCTAGGGAGTTTCTGGTTCCCTTGTTTTAATCATTTATGTGTACCCTATTATTCATAGAGAGAGGTACAGTGCTAGCACTCCAAATTCAAGTTCATTAATATTACACAACAGATGCAGGTGTTTCCAGGACAGCTAAGTCAGAAGAGCCCTTTTCACTATAAAGTGTGAAAATCAAGGGAATTGTTTTCCAAATATGCAACAGGCACAGAAGTGCATATTAGGATTACTGAAGTTGAAATTTTTACCTGACTCTTATTTGCTTCTTTCCATGCTTTGAAACAACCTTTTCCTTCTTCCTTCTTCTCCGCCTCCTTCTCTTCTTTTTTGTCTTTTTTTCTTCTTGTATTTCAAAAATCATAAAGCCAGTAATTTAAAAGCATGGGTAGTCTTTTTCTTTATGCAATTTTAAGCTAAATACCTGTGCATCTTCATACACTCTTGCTTACTATTGACTGAACAAGTCTGGATTTGAGGAATGCTAATGTTTTAGTTATGCCCATTTTCTTCTACCAAACGAGGTATTAAGTTTTGTCTATATATACAAACTATTGTATAAACAGAAACAAAATTAATTCTAGCAAAAACCTTTTATTTTTTAAATGATGATTTGAATGGGTAAGATAAAATAAAACAGCCAATGGATTATTATTTATTTATTTATTTATTTATTTATTTATTTATTTATTTGAGCCAGGGTCTCACTCTGATGCCTAGGCTGGAGTGCAGTGGCATGATCTTGGCTCACTGCAGCATCAGCTTCCTGGGTTCAGATGATCCTCCCACCTCAGCACCTCTGGGTAGCTGGGACTATTGGCATTCACCACAACACCAGGCTAATTTTTTTTTTGTATTTTTCGTAGAGACGAAGTTTCACCATGTTGGCCAGGTTGGACTCAAACTCTTGGCCTCAAGCAATCTGCCTGCCTCAGCCTGCCAAAGTGCTAGGATTACAGTCGTGAGCCACTATGTCCAACTGCCAATGAATTATTTACCTAAATTGAACCATTTTTAAAAAATAAGCCTAAAGATAGCCTAACACTCAATTTTCAATGCCCACTAAAGCACAAATTCTCTAGCGCTCAGAAACAAACAAAAATCTAAATAAAAAAATATGGAGCCTTCTTTTTGTAATTTGAAATTCTGTAGGTAATTGCATCCCTTCTACCCAGACAACCTTTCAGTTTCCAAATTATTCTCATGTTGCCCTAACTCATTTTGAGGATGCAACATTTTAAAGGTAAAAACGTTACTGCTTTAAAGAATAAACATCATCCATCTTCTAAGATGGATAGCCTTATCATTACCTCGCCTGCTCTTTCTATATATGCACAGGACTAACATAAATAGTTACACTGAACCTTAAAGAATTATGCTTTGAGAAGTGATTTAGAAAGAAATAGAGAAGATGAGGGGAGAGGCTACAAAAAGGAAGATACCTTCAGCAGGGAGCTATATGACATTACAACCGGAGCAGAACCAGCTACTGTATTTAAACCTCCAAAATAGTGCTGAATCTGAAAACTTGAGATTTGAGGCACCACATGGATATGTAGCACCTTGGAATAATTTTTGTTCCTATCCTCTTCTTTTGATTGAGCTCAACTTTAACAGTAGTATTTCACTTTTATCTAGCATTTTATAGTTCACATAACACTTTCGTATAATGACTAAAATTTATTTGGTATTAGATGTGTCATTATCTCATTTAATTTGCACAGCAATTGAATGACATGGATTCTACCACTATCCTAATTTTACAAGAAAGGCAGTGAAGCACAGAGAGATGAAGTAACCTACTTTTTAGCTACGCTGCCATTCTGCACTCAAGCATCCTCTTAGTCCTCTTGACAAGCATATAAGGTAGATACCATCTACTGCCTGATTAAGAGAAGAGCAATTGCTGATCAGGGAGATTGAGGAATGTACCCAAGGTCACTCAGCTAGTAGACAGTAAAACTGGGGCACAAAGCCCGGTTTAGATTTCTGAATTCTTCCAAGTTGCTTCTAGTGACATTTTTTTTGTGACTGGAAAATATGGGACAAGCTGGCGAAAATTCAGGTGGCTGGCAATAATTTTGGAGTCAATCTGAAGTCTTTGAATCCTACTTCAAGACCTACGTACATGGATACAATAAATATAATTTAATTTTATGTATGTATGATTATACTCTATAATATTTATACTGTTTGTATTATGTATTTTATAAATTTTTATTCTAAAATCCCAAATGCTAAAATACTAAAATCGTGAAATAGTATTTTATACTATTTTATACTGTACTGACACCCGTAAGGTACTATGGTATGTGTGTACCTTAGGGGTGCCACTTATAACATTCTACTGTTTTTCACTGCTATTGTTTTCTCTGAAGGGTCTGGCACTGTGCCTGGTGCATAGCGCGTGCACAGTACATCATAAATATTTCACAAATAAAAGAATGCACGTGGCTACTTAGGCACACACAGTGCTTATATAGCTTATCTTTAAGATGCAGGAGTGGAGATTCAGACTGTCCTTGGATTAATGTAGAAAGTGAAGTGTATCAGAAGACCATCTATGTGGTTCACCTGCCTCGCTGCGTTCAGTTTGGCTTGTACAACAGAGCATGTGCTGCATGAAACGGCAAGATGGCTGCTCAGTTCCCCAGGCTGGACACAGCAGGTCTGGTGGAAGGCAGTCCTAGCTGCTTAGATTTTGCCCATTCTCTCTCTCCAAAAAGTAGAATTGCAGACTCTGCGGAACACAGGGGTTCAGGTTCACACAAATATGGGTGTTATTACAGAGTAACAGCAAATGCACCAGACTGATGGATGCAGTGGATCACCTTACCAAGTAATTTTTTTCTTTGAGACAGTCTTGCCCTGTCCCCCAGGCTGGAATGCAGTGGTGCTATTTCAGTTCACTGCAACCTCTGCCTCCTGGGTTCAAGTGATTCTCCTGCCTCAGCCTCCCAAGTAGCTGGGATTACAGGCGCCCATGACCACGCCTGGCTAATTTTTTGTATCTTTAGTAGAGATGGGGCTTCACCATGTTGGCCAGGCTGGTCTTGAACTCCTGACCTTGTGATCCGCCCACCTCAGCCTCCCAAAGTGCTGGGATTGCAGGTGTGAGCCACCACGCCCTGCCCACTTTACCACATATTTTTCTGATCAGAAAGATGAAGAGTTGGAGCTGTATGACCTGTGGGTCTCTTACAGCCCTAAACTGTACACTGTATTGCCTGTGGGTATGCCACATTAGAAAAATAAATAGCAGGCTCATTTCAGGTACGCCTTAGCAAACTGGACTCTTGAAACAGTACCATCACCATGTTCATACTCCGTCATGATGCAATAAATATGAAAAGCAGTGAGAAATGTCCTCTAATGGCAGCTTTGTTAATTAACTACATAGTATTTATTCTAATTACCAACCAACCAAAATATTTGATAACTATTATGACCTTGGTGGGCTGATAAGTAAATTGGATCCCAGAGGACTGGCTATATCAAGTTTCCCTTTGCTTCGCCTAATCATTTATGTATACTTGTAGGCTGTGTGTGTGTGTATGTATGTCTGTGTGTGTGTGTGTGTGTGTGTGTTTTAAAGAGTCATTACATAAGGAATGGTTGGGGTGAATGAATAGGATTATTTAACAGAATGTGCATTTGGTTTGTTTTTTTAAAAACTAAATTGACTGTCATCAGGATATTATTTGGAAACCATTGCTCAGGTGGAGAAATGGCAGGTCAGGCCTTTGAATTTACGCCCGTGGTCTGGGTTACTGACATAGAGAAAGTAAAATTTGGTGATGGATTACTTTAAGCCCCTGGTTCATCTGCTATTGTTGGATTTATTCTTCCCATTGATTTTCTTTTGTTTGTTGTATTTTTGTTTTTGCTTTCTTTTTTTTTTAATTTGGGAGTTGTCTTTCACTAAATACAGTTATTATGTACTAAATATATGTATATTTTTCTGAGTGAATGTTGCCTCTTCAAAAATACAACACTGATCCTAACAAACATAAACATTGGGGCAGATCAAATTGAAAGAATGCATAGATTAGCTCTTGATAAAAACTACCTGAAAACTCCCCTTCACAACTGGCTTTTAGTAGGAACAGGAATATCAATTTTCCTTATGATCCAGGGTTTTTCAAATGTCTTTCGCATGACCCACAGTAAGGAATATGTGTTTCTCATTGTGACCCAGAAGATACGTGTGTGTATCTGAATAAAAGTTTCACTAAAAATATTTTTTTCTTACTATGTGTGTGTAATGTGTTCTGATATTTTTTAAAAACCTCCTCTATGTTGTTTTTCTGAAGTGATGGCTATAATTCACAAAACTGACTTATGACCCACTAATAGGTGGTAACCTGCAGTTTGAAAAATATGATTTAAAGCCAATAATACAAACACACAGAGAATTGTTTGGTCTTAGAGTAGATACCTGTAAGTATCAATCAGCCATGTCATAATGGAACAGTTCTACTGTGAATGTTTGCTTTTTAAAATCAGCAGTAGGCTGGGTGCAGTGGCTCACACCTGTAAACTCAGCACTTTGGGAGGCCAAGGCAGGCGGATCACTTGAGGACAGGAGTTTGAGACCAGTCTGACCAACATAGTGAAACCCCATCTCTATTAAAAATGCAGAAAATTAGCTGGGCATGGTGGTGCACACCTGTAATCCCAGCTACTCAGGAGGCTGATGTGTGAGGATTGCTCGAACCCAGCAGACAGATATTATAGTGAGCCGAGTTAGTGCCACTGAACTCCAACCTGGGCAACAGAGCTAGACTCTGTCTCAAAAATAAATGAAATAAAATAAAATAAAATAAAATGATAAAATAAAATCAGCAGTAATATTGGCTTCCACAGTAGCCAATGAAGGCTTTAGGCCAGGTGTGTAATTATCCCTCCAAGGACTCTATTTACTCTCTGACATCAGTGCCTTTTTTGGGACTGCAGTGTTTCTAATGAGAGTGGCTTTAAATGACCTGACTTGAGGAAAGAGATCGTCTTGCCATGATTGTGCCTCTCAGTAGCCACTGCATCCAACCTGAGCAACATAGAAAGACCCATCTCTGGAAAAAAAAAAAAAAAAGTTGGGGGGAATCACAAAAATGAAAGCTACAAAAGGAGTGCTTTTGGTGCCATGACTATAATATTCTGATAAGTATAGTTATTTGATTTCCAGAATATCATTGGCTAAGATGACATGTAATGTATTGCTAGCACACCCACTAATTTTCTCTTCCCATATACTATTCAACCTGGGCTAGTTTCACATATTTCTTTTTGGCATTTCAAGCTTAAATATCTAGAGCCTTTTACATGCTCTGCCATACTTAAGAAATTGCTGCATTATCAGAATCAAAATCAGACATTGCACGGCCCAAAGAGACTTTGGTCAGAAGCAGATATATTCACTAGTCCTCTTGAATCTGTATGTTACATCGAAGCTATTTTCTGAAAAGAAGGCCAGGAAAAACAATACTCCAACAGGTGATGCAGACATGGGAACTGCGCTTTTCAGATGCTTCTGAGTGTTTTGGGCTATGCTTGTAAGTTTATGTGTATGGGTACTAAGAGTACATAGAATAAGACTAGGCTCGTTTGCTTGCTTTCTTTCTTTCTTTTCTTTCTTTCTTTCTTTCTTTCTTTCTTTCTTTCTTTCTTTCTTTCTTTCTTTCTTTCTTTCTCTTTCTTCTTTCTTTCTCTTTCTTTTTCTTTCTCTCTCTTCTTCTTTTCTTTCTCTTTCTTTCTTTCTCATCTTCATCTTAAGGGTGCCCACATCTCATCTTCATCTTAAGGGTGAAGCTGTTGCCAAGCACGGACTAGGTGAGGCACTGGTAAACTGCATACTCAGTCAGTTCTGATTGATTTCAATAGGCTAGAAGTAAAAACTAATTCAAAAGCAGAGTTACTTTAACCAAATGCAAAACCTCATATGCCTGACTCTGTCTTCCTGTAACACCTACCTCTGGCCCATAGATTTGTTTGGGTTTGGCTCTCACAGTGTTTAAACAACAACCAAAAATTGGATTTGTTGATGTGAAAATTTACATATAAAAATCTGATTTTTGGCACCTGGGAGATGTGGCAGCCCTGGGCAACATTGCCTCGTAGGAGGGTGGCCGGATGCCACCCTTTTCAGATGGGTCGTGGACTCAGACTCATCAGAACACTATTCAACCGACCACCTTCCCTCATGTTACTTTCCTGACCCATCTGTGCTTTTGAGTTTGCCTTTGCCAGTTAGAAAGGAGGTTCAGTGGCACAGATTTTTTTTTTTTTTTTCTGTTTTAACAGCTCTTATTAATGTTACTGTGCTATGTGGATGTATGTATAACACCTTGTATTTTTCAAGTATCTTTCCCTCAAGGCACTCAAAAAGCTATGCAAACATAAAAGGATTAATTAACAACAACAACAACAACAACAACAAAAGAACAGAAACCACCACGTAAGGTGGTTCACGTCTGTAATCCCACCACTTTGGGATGCCGAAGTGCCAGGGTTGCTTGAGGCCAGGAGTTCAAGACCAGCCTAGGCAAAAAGAAAAAAGAAGAAAGAAGAGAGAGACAGAGAGAGAGAGAGAGAAAGCAAGGAAGGAAGGAAGGGAGGAAGGAAGGAAGGAAGGAAGGAAGGAAGGAAGGAAGGAAGGAAGGAAGGAAGGAAAAAAGGAAAGAAAAGAAAGAAAAAAATTAGCCAGGCATGGTAGCATACACTTGTAGTCTTAGCCATTTGGAAGGCTGAGTTGAAGAGAATCCCTTGAGCTCAGGAGTTTGTGGCTGCAGTGAGCTAGGACTGTGCCACGGCACTCCAGCCTGGGCAACAAAGAAAGTCCCTGTCTAATAATGAAAAACTACCAAAACCTCTTGACTGGGCAGACTACAATATCCTAAAGAATTACAGAGTCTGGGTAAATGTCTGATTGGGAGGAATGTGCCCCAAAGGGCAGCCTGTCCAACCCAAGGAGCTCCTTGTGACCCTTTGATGGAGGCTGAGCAAGTGAGTCAAATAAAGATGGGAACAGAGTCAGTGGGAGCAACAACTACCTCTTCAGCTTCCAGGGATTTATTAGGGAGCTGGCTACAGCCATACATATACCTAGCAGGTCTTGTCCCAGAGGACATACCCTTTGAGATTAACCTTAAAGGATAAATAACAATTTACTAGAGGGAGGTGGACTTTAGAGAACAAGTCAGCAGGAAAAAAATGAGCAAAAGCTTAGAAGGATTAGAAACAATATTGTGAGATTGGGAAAGGGACAAAAATCATGAGAAATTTTGTTTTCTCATGTCACCTGCAATATAGGGGCATTTAGAACAGATCCACCGATATTCCTAAAATCCTTTAGAGCCTGCTACTTGAAGAGTGGTCCATGGACCAGCCTCACCCGGGAGCTTGTTAGAAATGCAGAGTCACAGACCCCACTCCAGACCTGCAGAGTCAGGTGCCCAGGGGATTAACATGCACATTAAGGTTTGAGAAGGACAGCTTTTGAGAGTAATGACATTAGGGACCAGGCAACAATAGAGGGTTTTTTTTCTTTCTCTTTTTTTCTTTCCATTTATTTAGACATCATTTAACCATGAGACTAAATAGGTGTGAAACCTGAAAGTAATGTGAGTGGCATGAAGACCAATAGTAAATAATAGAATTACTATTACTTTATTTTTTTCTTAATAAATTGAGGGTTGGTTTTTCCCTGCATTAATTTTTTAAAATAAAACACAGAAATAGTAGTTATAATAAAGACCAGCTAGACATCAGAGAAATGCAAATTAAAACCACAATGAGATACCATCTTACACCAGTTAGAATGGCGATCATTAAAAAGTCAGGAAACAACTGATGCTGGAGAGGATGTGGAGAAACAGGAGCGCTTTTACACTGTTGGGGGGAGTATAAACTAGTTCAACCATTGTGGAAGACAGTGTGGCGATTCCTCAAGGATCTAGAACTAGAAATACCATTTGACCCAGTGATCCCATTACTGGGTATATACCCAAAGGATTATAAATCATGCTACTATAAAGACACATGCACACATATGTTTATTGCAGTACTATTCACAAGAGCAAAGATTTGGAACCAACTCAACTGTCCATCAATGATAGACTGGATTGATAAAATGTGGCACATATACACCATGGAATACTATGCATCCATAAAAAAGGATGAGTTCATGCCCTTTGCAGGAACATGGATGAAGCTAGAAACCATCATTCTGAGCAAACTATTGCAAGGACCGGAAAACAAACACCGCATGTTCTCACTCATAGGTGGGAATTGAACAATGAGAACACTTGGACACAGGAAGGGGAACATCACACACCAGGGGCTGTCAGGGGTTGGGGGGGCCAGGGGAGGGATAACATTAGGGGAAATACCTAATGTAAATGACGAGTTAATGGGTGCAGTGAACCAACATGGCACGTGTATACCTATGTAACAAACCTGCACATTGTGCACATGTACCCTAGAACTTAGAGTATAATAAAAATAAATAAATAAATAAAAATAAAGACCAGCTAGAGATAGTTTTTTTAAAAAAATGGAGCCCATTTTTGAACTTTGGACTCAAATACTAATAAATGGAATAAAGATTGTTTAGTTATTTATTACATTTATGAGCTTACCTAATTTCCAGTTTATGGCAGGAAGCTATATATACTTTTCTTATATTTTTTATTTAGTGAGCAAGGAAGCTACAAAATGGGCTGTTGTAAGATAGAAGTATTATTACTGAATGCTTTCTGCGTGCTTAACTCTTTATATACTTCATATATTGCCCATTCAATTCAGCCACCAACTAGCCTGAACTTAGAAATGAGGAGCTGATGGTCATGGATATTGATTTGCTTATGTAAGGTCACACAATTTTTGTTTTGCAGTTAGGATCATACACATTTTAATCTGAATCCCATGTTGTTCTTCAGATACCGTGGATTGAGCCTCAGAATTTTTTTGCTCCTCTGCAATGAGACTGGCTTATCTTTGATCGTGATCCATCAAAATGGGAAGGCCTTTTTCTACTTGATTCCAATATTTTTTATTTAGCACCATTTTTAAAAATGCTTGTTATAGGTATAGTTTTTTTCCTGGTTGTAAAATCAATTAGGTTCATTTGTTCAAATCTGGAAAATGTGGAAACGATGAAGGAGCACAATGAATAAAGTAAATATCACTCATAATCCTATCACTCAAGATAATGCTCCACTCAGAGATAACCACTGTTAATATTACATGGTTTATACTTTTTTAAATGAATATATATAAAAACTAAAATTAGATTCATGCTCTATATGCTATTTAATAACAAACCTTTGCAGATGCCAGTAGATAACTATTTCTATGACATAGTTTTCATGGTTCCACAATATCCTACCTACAGATAAAACAATATAATGTACAGGTACCATTCCAGGTACCCTAGAAGTATTTTTTCTCTCTCTTTCACTATCTCTCTCTTTGTTTCTCTCTCTATCTCTCTCTCTCTCACACACACACACACACACACACACACAACTATGTAGTAGGTGTCTTTATTATCCCCATTTTACATATGAGAAAACTAAGGCCCACAGAGGTAACATGGTATAATTTGATTTTGGTCACATAGTTATTAAACAGTAGAACTGAGATTCAAACCCCTGTAATCTAGATCTACAGTAATATCCTTAGCCCTTCAGTTTGTTAAGTCTAACTGAGCCTTCAGAGGCCCCTATAAAACTAGCAACTGGATAATTAAATGCTTCAATACAACACTGCCTGAGTCTGCTTCATTGGAGCAATGCCATGGATCTTTTTACCCCTTTGTCTCTTCATTTTCTTCATTATTTCTAGCAGTAATTATCTTGGCCATCAATTAAGACTGCATGTGTAGACATATACCCCACCCTGTGTCTTAACAGGTTCGATGGATGGTAGAGAAGAATAATTTTTAGATTATTTTTCCCCTTCCTTCCTTCCTTTCTTTTTTGCTAGAACTTCGTTGTTTGATTTTATGCACCAGGACCACGTTGGACCAAAGCACACACAATATTTTAATAAAGTAAGAAGCCTGATTTCATAATTCTAAATGAAGTCTTCAGGCATTTCAAAATAATATACCTTACAGCTCCAAAGAACAAAGATATTGAATGGTGAGAATTTTCAAATATTATAGGGCTTTTCAGGTGGCTACTTTACAAATTGAAACACATCTTTAGCTTAAAAAGCAAAAAAAAAAATTTTTGAGACGGAGTGTCACTGTGTCGCCAGGCTGGAGTAGTGCAGTGGCGCAATCTCGGCTCACTGCAACCTCCGCTTCCCGGGTTCAAGCGATTCTCCTGCCTCAGCCTCCTGAGTAGCTGGGATTACAGGCATGCGTCACCATGCCCAGCTAATTTTCGTATTTTTGGTAGAGACGGGGTTTCATCGTATTGGCCAGGGTGGTCTCGATCTCTTGACCTTGTGCTCCATCCACCTTGGCCTCCCAAAGTGCTGGGATTACAGGCGTGAGCAACGGCACCTGGCCAAAAGCAAAATTTTATAGCCTACGTTGTCTTTTCAGACGTTCGTAGAAACTATGAGAATTCTGTGCAAAAATAAGTCTTGACTTCAAAAAGGAACTTGGAAATTTAAAAATATAAGGTGCTATTTTGTTTCCAAGGGCTAATATTAAAACAGTAAACCACTAAGGAAACTTCTGGATGATATTAATAGCAGCAATAATGTTAATTTTCTGGAGTCAGTCCACCAAACATAGGAAGTACACACTTCCGCAATTGGGCTGAGAAATGAGACAGCTCACTGGTCCCAGATTTGGTTGATTGCACCAGTCTGGTTGCTAATGGTTTCCCAATAAGTGGGTCTGGCATAACAGAGACCAGCAGAGAAGATGACAAAACCATCAGCAGGACCTGCCATTGAATTCCCCCAAGACCTTTCTGTGAGCACTGGTATCACTGAATTTGCACATAGCACTGCCAAGCTATACATGATAATTATTATATATTTATCTCATTTTGCTCCATTGGGATTATTTCACTTATGAATGATTTTAAAAATAAGAAAATTATTAAGAGAAAATAATTTTGGAGTAGTTTGAAGTTTTTTTTAATTTTGTTTTTTCAATAGAGACGGGGTTTCACCATGTTGTCCAAGCTAGTCTTGAATCCTGGATTCAAGCGATCTACCTACCTAGGCCTCCCCAAGCGCTGGGATTACAGATGTGAGCCACCACACCCAACCGGTGGTTTGAGGTCTGAATCACAACTCTGTCACATACTGTAATGGACATATGGTGTTTTTGCCAGTCCCAGCACCCACTCTTTTCTGGAAGCAGCACCTTTCTTTTTCCTTGGGGAATTACCCCTTTCCTAGTTTGTGCCAATAAACAAGATTCGTGTCCTCCCCTGAAAAACAGTGTCATGTGGCCCAAGTGAGGCCAATCAGATTCAACCTCACAAATTCCAGTTGTGAGCCAGGTGATCAGGAAGAGATTGGAGTTGATCATCCCTGTGGTATATTCCTGAAGAAATGGGTCCACTCATGCCTGCCATCTGGATGCTGGAAATTACTCTATTGCTTATTCTTCCCATGATCCACTTGTTCACCTTTGATTCTGTGAGCTACTCTAAGCCCTTCCAATATGTTTCAGTTATCTTGAATCTGTTTCTCTTGTTTATAATCAAAGAACTTTAATAGTCTACACAAACTAAATTAACTGTGACTGTAATCTCCATGGACTTCAGCAAATTTAAAATAACTGGTTCAACCTAACAGCTTTATAATGATGGCTTCAAAATATTTGACAATTAAAAATACAGTATTTTTAAATTTACAATAAAAATGACCAGAGAATATTTACATCCTCTTTCTAAAAAGTTAACCTCATACATAACGATGCTGAAAGTAATGCTTATTTCCCAGACTCGTAAGAATTAAATGAGCACATGTCTGGAAAATGCCTGGTACAATGCCTCCTCAAGTAAATGATCTATATCTATTGGCTGTTAATCACTACACAATATGTGCCAGCATGAACATCTCAGTCCAAGGCAAGTTCAAACATTAAATGAATTATGCTAACAGTACTCCGTATAGTAACTTCTCTGAGTTCTTGGCAATGCAGAAATACCTGTGAGAAAGTTATACTTAGGTTAGAACATGTATCTAACAATTAAAATATTTTAGCAAAACACTGATCAAACTGGTATTCAGGTATTTATTTATTTATTTTTATTTTGTAGAGACAGGGACTTACTACGTGGCTCCGGTGCTCCTGCCTCAAGCAGTCCTCCTGCCTTGGCCTCCAAAAGTGTTGGGATTACAAACAGGAGCCACTGTTTGCAGCTGGTATTCAGTTTGAATAAAATAGCTTTGATCCATCAAAAGACAAAGAGCTAGTCTCAATAAAAGCGTCTAAGCAAACTTTACACTATGCAAGTGAGCAGTTTTGAATGTATGGTATTTAATTCTGAATAAAATAGTGATCTATTGGAAAGACATATTCAGATGAATGTCAACCAAGTAAGTAATTTAGTCATTACTTCATATCTGTTTAAACATGGATGCATACGTGGTCACCTAATAGGGCCATTTGGAATTGTTGTTAGGATTTTGTGGGGAGGGGGGAGGGATGGCATTGGGAGTTATACCTGATGTAAATGATGAGTTGATGGGTGCTGACGAGTTGATGGGTGCAGCACGCCAACATGGCACAGGTATACATATGTAACAAACCTGCACGTTATCCACATGTACCCTAGAACTTAAAGTATAATAAAAAAAAAAAAAAAAAAAAGGATTTTGTGGAACATGCGTGTGCAGGAAATTCTGAAATGTCCTTAGCCATTTGTTCTGATTGACTCATAAACTTGAAGGTTTAGAGGTTGGTACATCGTTAGTCTCACTCTAGTAGGCATTTGACATAAAAAGTCTTTAGTTAAAGCCTCTCCCGCTGAAGCAAAGGTTTAAAAGTATCAAGTCACTTGTCCCTGCTACCTTAGTTTTTTCTCTTTATTTTTTTCCTATTACCTAGTGCAGAGAAAGTGCACTGGTGACCTATTTTCCTGAGAGCCTTTCCAACGAACTGACATTACACCATGACAAAAGTCGTTCTGTCTGCTCTGATGAGGCAGTCCAATTTTGCTAGCAGAATTGCTAGCAGAGGGGGAAGCTATTATGAAAGGCACTGTTGCTTGCTCATCCAATAACCACTTTCTCCTTGCCAACCACAGAATCCTGATTTTGTTAGGATCTCTAAATCTCAAGGCAGGTGGTGAACTCCAGGGAATGAATCTCATAGATCTTAGCCAGTCATGGTCATTCAGTTCCCCCTTGCTATTGTTTGTTCTAACATTTGGCAGGGGGTCAATTTCTGGCTGAAAAGATGTAAGGTAAAATGTGTCGGCAGGGGGTGGGAGGTATCTCGGAAATATTTTCTTTTTTTCCCCCTCCACTAACCAAGAAGCAGCATCGAAAGATTTTCTTCCTGGTTAGAAATACAGAGATTTATGAAAAGTCCTTTGGACCCCAAATCTTTCTTCTTGTCTTAGAAGTAACTAAGTAAGGATAACTTGCTTGGAGCTGCATTGATCTTTCTGTAACCAAGAAGTGACAAGATGACTGGATAATAAGCCAATGTACTAAAGATGGCAGAGTGAAAGTATAAAAAGAGCCTGAATCCTTGATGTCATTTTGAGCTACTGTTCCCTAAATGGAAGTGGAACAGCCCACCTCTGGACAGCTTGTTAGCTGAGATATTTAAATGTATTTATTACCTTTCTGTTACTTACATCTGAAAGCATTTCTAAGGGCATTAGCATTTATATACCATCCATACTCCCTTCAATTTGAAAAGTTTTATGTCACCAGGCAGTAGGATCATGATCTGACAATAAAATGAAGAGGAACTGGTAAGTTCCTGCAATATAATCTTTCAAAAGTGAGTGCAGAATTCTGTTCAATGTTTATTAGTCATTATCAGGGGGTAGTTTGTAATTTTTGGAACTGTCAGATTAATTAACTCTTGGTCCCTAAGATAGCAAGCTTGGCTGACAGGAGGTTTTGTTTTTGTTTTGTTTGAGAAAGAAGGTCTCACTCTGTCGCCCAGGCTGGAGTGTAGTAGCACAATCATAGCTCATTGCAGCCTCCACCTCCAGGCCCAAGTGACCCTCCCACCTCAGCCTCCCAAGTAGCTGGGACCACAGGTGCATGCCACTACACTCGGCTAACTCTATTTTTGTAGAGATGGGGTTTCCCTGTGTTGCTCAGGCTAGTCTTGAACCCCTGGCCTCAAGCAATTCTCCCACCATGGCCTCTGAGAGTGTTGGGAATACAGGCAAGAGCCACCACGCCCAGCCAGGACGAGTTTTACAATAAAGGCCAGTGAATAAGACCTGTAATGAAAACACTCAAGAGTCTAATTAGAGAAAACTTTAGAATCAGGATAAAAGAAATGAGTTACTATTAGCATAAGGCTTAGAACTCAAGTCATTCTTATTTTTGGAAGACAATCACTTTATTCTAATTAACTCATAAATAAAATAATAACAGCTAATTTAACAGAATAAAATCATAACAGCTAGTTTAAAGAGGCCACGCAAACATTGGCCCAGCCCTAAATTCCACACCATCTTAATGGAATTCTACAAAGTAAGAACAGCCTCTTCCATTTTAATTCTGAAGGAAGAAAGCCATGAATGACACCCAAGAGGTTTAACTGATGGTTACTCTTTATCTCTTCACTATCAATTATATTTTTATACTAAATTAACTTGCTATGAGAGCTGATTTTCCATTTCTCCAATTTAAACTTCTTGATTGGGCCAATCTGAAAGCAAGTCTGCACTGTTTCAGCAACTCACTGAAACCCTCGCAGAGCTTGATGTCATCCTGGTTCCGCACACACTCCAAAAACGGTTTTATCTCATAGAAGCAAGGCTGCTGCCGCTGTGGCATCTGAGTTCCCTGGGGCTCCTGGTAAGTGATGTCAGGCCTTGCAGGCTCAGCATTACTTCCTTCACTGAAGCCCCCAGTGATGGCATGACCCAGTGTGTGCCCCACGCCAGCTCCAGTGGTTGCTATCTGGGCCATCAGATCTGGCTGCCTGGGCCCAGCAGCAGGAGGGCCAGCTGCAAAGGGGGATGCCGCTGCTGGCAGCTGAGCTGCTGGTGCTGGCCTGGCTGCAGTTCTTTAGTTTTCTTTTTGTTTTTTTTTTCTGAGACCAAGTCTCACTCAGTCACCCAGGCTGAAGTGCAATGGAGTGGTGAGATCTTGGCTCACTGCAACCTCTGCCTCCTGAATTCAAGTGATTCTCCTGCCTTAGCCTCCTGAGTAGCTGAGATTATAGGCGTGTGCTATCACGTCTGGCTAATTTTTGTATTTTTAGTAGAGACAGGATTTCACCATGTTGGCCAAGCTGGTCTCAAACTCCTAACCTCAGGTGATCCAACCGCCTTGGCCTCCCAAAGTGTTGGGATTTCAGGCATGAGCCACCCTGAATGCCGTTCTCATGTGAGGTACCCGGCTGACCTGAGTGGCCACACAGGAAGTGCAGTTCCCGCTTCCACGCGGCATCCTAGGTGCACTGCAGCTTGGCATTTGGATGTGCAAAAATCTCTCAAATCATTCTTAAAGTATCTTCAGAAATCAGGAGTGGGGCATTTCTTTGCATAGGAAGTGGTACAACTTTGAATATACACCAGACATTAAAAAATAAAAATCAAAGAAAAATATTTTATTACTGTAACGAGAACTGTAGCTTCTTGTATATCCACATACACAAAGCCAAAAGTTTCAGGAAGAGATACTTATTCTTTTATTGTGTGATGTACTCTCATATATTCTATTCTACTCTTTTTTTTTCTTTCAATTTAAAAAAAGTGCTGGTTTTAACTTACTGGAATAATTTCACAACCCACTAATGAGCTACCACTTGCTGTTTGAAAAGCATTAAGATAATTGTCATTGTAGGTTAAAGATTTTCTGAGTTAAACTGACTTGAATAATAGACTTGAAAGACTTGTGTTACTTACATAGCAGAAAATCCAAGATAGGGCAGACTTTAAGAGTTCCTTGTCTTCACGTACCCAGGTACCCTGCTCTGACTTCTACAGTGTCAGTTTCACCCTCAGGTGACTCCTCCTAAAGTCGTAAGAGGCTGGTGTCTTGAACACTTTCAGTTATCCCTTCAGGCCCCTCTCTGGCCTTCTCTCTCTGCTCTGTGACTTGTATGGCTTACATGAATAAGATCCCTTACACTCTGGCTTCTGTTTGGATTCAGCTAATGGGGATCGCCTGTGGAGCTTGAACAGAAAGAAGAGAATAAAGTTGGGGCACTTATTCATCTGGCTTCTTCCCTGCACGGTCAGCTTGGGCCGACCATTTTTCATAACCCAAGTTCAAAGCTCCTCTCCAGTGGCACTCTCTACACGACTTTCTCTGGGGTTCTGATAACCCTACTCATTGTGGTTTTGGACACAGATGTGATGATGGTTCTCCTGCTCCGCATCCTAGGGTGCTGCTTTGTCCTATGTGCTTTCATTGTACTCTGCCTATGCCCTTGAATGCCTTTTATTATTAAATCATTCTTGAATTATTCTAATTTGAGTATGACAACTACATTTTAATGAGGCCCTGACTTAATACCAGCTGCCAAAAGTAGCTGTGTTCACTATCACCAGGGGAAGGAGAGATTGGTTCTTTACCAGAAACCCTGGGTAAGGCTCTGCATTTCCACCAGCTCAAACAGGCGAGGCCTGCCCATTTTTGAATGAGTCAGTGGAGGGGAAAAGGAGATGCCTTAATCATCTTATGCTACGTACCCGAGGAGGGATAGATGCTAATCCTCTACAGTGGCCACCAAATAGAGAAGCCACTCTCTGTGTTGCACCTAGAAGATTATGATATGACAACACGAGACTTAGCCCAGCATCATGGCAGCAGGTAAACAAAGGTAGTTTTTCAATGGCAAATTAAATGAGTTGATTATACAAATATTAGCAATTGGATGACTAACCCAAACATCAGAATGATGTTTTTGTCTTGAAAAAACCTTTCTCACACAGTAAGTTTTCTTTTGCCAGAATGGAGTCAGGCTAAAATTTCCAAGGTCATAGAAGACTTTATGTGTACCATACTTTAAAACAACAGTGATTTAAAAGCTACTTTCTGTACTCATTTATTTTTTCCCTAAGTCAAATTTCCTGTGATCATGCAACAAACTATTGGTTCCAGAAGCTGATCTGAAATTGGGAGAGGATGGGTTTAGTGACAGTTTCCTCTCTTTCTCTGTAGGTTACTCCAGGAGTGTTCCAGGGATCAAGGCAGGACCAGAACCAACCTAGGGAAGGCTAGCGACTTGTCTTTTCTTCTCCTTCTCAACTCTAGGAGACCAGACATAAGATGTTAACATAGAATCATTGCACCAACACTGAATGGATTTATAAAAAATTAAAATGAAGTCAGAATTTTTCTCTCTAGTACTAATAAAGAGAACACCCTGGAAGGTTACAACATCAACTTAATCCTAAGGCTGGCTTCAGTGGGGGCTATGAGAAGGCTGGTACATTGAATGCCTTCCATTTCTTTCTTTTTCTCACCTTCTCCATCCTCCTCTGTGTCCTGTTCAGACAAACAGCACCTTTCCCACTTCCCACCTCTCCTCTGCACTTGGTAGGGTTGGATTTACAAGCAGACCCTTGTCACCTTTTCTTTTCTTTCTTTTTTTTTCTTCCCCTTCCTTCCTTCCTTCCTTCCTTCCTTCCTTCCTTCCTTCCTTCCTTCCTTCCTTCCTTCTTTCTTTCTTTCTTTCTTTCTTTCTTTCTTTCTTTCTTTCTTTCTTTCTTTCTTTCTTTCTTTCTCTCTCTCTTTCTTTCTCTCTCTCTCTTTCTCTCTTTCTTTCTTAACATGGTCTCTCTGTGTTGCACAGGCTGCAGTGCAGTGGCGCAATCTCAATTCATTGCAAGCTTCGCTTCACAGGTTCAAGTGATTCTCATGCCTCAGTCTCCCAAGTAGCTGAGATTACAGGCATGCACCACCCCTTCTGGCTAGTTTTTGTATATTTAGTAGAGATGGGGTTTCAACATGTTGGCCAGGCTGGTCTTGAACTTCTGGCCTCAAGTGACCCGCCCAAAGTGCTGGGATTACAGGCATGAGCCACTGCACCCAGCCGCTTCTCACTTTTTCTGATTTTTCCTTGGTGGCTCTCTAAGGAGAAGACCCCAAATGGACCTGAGAGCAGCAAGGACAACCGATTCTAGGGCCACATAGAGACGCTTTAGACAATTAAAACTCCTGGATAGAAGAATGTTGACACAGATTCCAGCTGCACTGCCCCGCCTCAGCCTTGGGAACTTCTCTGGATGACCACACAGGATTGAGCCTCTCCTTCTGGGCGATCACAGAAAATCCAGATGCAGGTGCATTCAGGCCCAGGCCTGTGAGGGAGGCTAATGGTGACCACCCTCCCCAGGCACTTTAGCAGCTTCTCGCTGAGCTTGCCCCAATTGCGCCATGCTGCTGTCTCACGATCCCTCTCCACTCTGCCACTGTCATCCCCCTCATTGTTCCCCACCCAACCTCTCTCATGAAGCTTTTCACATTCTTCCTTCAAAAGCTATTGCTTGTTGTGTGATGTGAGTGAAAATAACTTCTACCACCACAACTCAGTCCTGCAGGCATTTTGTTACTTGCTGAAGCAATTAAAGGCTAATAGCAGTTGTTTCTGTTTCCAGAGCAGAGCATATAAGTGCATTTCTGTAGTCCCTAAAATCAGCTCATGCAGGACAGAGTATTCTGGACACACAGCACGAATCAGAAGAGCTGTGGAATCAGTTTGGGAAAATGTCAAATTACATATAAGAGGAGGAGATTTAACATCTGTGCATGTTTTCTCTAGTACTATCTATCTATCTATCTATCTATCTATCTATCTATCTATCTATCTGTCTATCTAATTACTTATCTATCTACCTACCTACCTACCTACCTACTTACCTACCTACCTACTTATCTACTTACCTATAACTGAATAATAGCTGCTGGAGGGTAACTGTGGCTCTTTGTCTTCAAGTAAACAGCATATTTCAGAGAGGTGGGCTTGTTTCACCTTTTTTTTTTTTTTTTTTTTTTAAGTCCTAAATGTACCTTCCTGGGCCCTTAGTTTAGGGGAAGTAAAGCAAATGATGTTAACTGTGGATCACTGGACCCTCAGGGCAGATGCCCCATGGGAGATAGCACCTGCTCCTAGTTTCATGGCTGATTTTGCCTGCATCTGCTTCACTGGTTGTACCAAGGGTGGTGACTTCTTCAGAAAGTGATTTCATAATCTGTTTGCACATTGTTTTGGAAGTAAACGCTGCCAGAGATTAAAGTATTAAATGTAATCTTACTTACCCTTCTAGAGGACATGGCAGCAAAAATATTCTTCCCAAGGGATGCCTGATATTATGGATGGATCTAGGTTTTGTAGGGCCTATGTTTACACAATTTTGTAGAACTTCTTTAATAAAAAGTATACAAAAAGTTGATTTCATAGAAGTAAAAAGTAGTATAGAAGATACCAGAGGCTGAGAAAGCTAAGAGGAAGAAGGATGATGAGAGATTTTTGAAAGTATACAAAGGTACAGCTAGAGAGGAGAAATAAGTTACAGTGCTTTATTTCACTGTAGGATGACTATAATTAGTAATAATATATAGTGTCAAATGGCCAGGAGGATATCAAATGTTCTCAACACAAAAAATAATACATGTTTGAGATCTGATCACTAAATATTACATGTACAACATTATGTACCCCATAAACATGTACAACTATTATACATCAATTAAGACATAAAAGAAAAAAGTATTGATATGGTTTGATTCTGTGTCACCACCTAAATTTCATCTTGAATTGTAATCCCCTTGTGTCAGGGCAGGGACTTCCTGGGAGGTGACTGGATCATGGGAGCGGTTTCCCACACACTGGTCTCATGATAGTGAGTGAGTTCTCATGAGATCTGATGGTTTAAAAATGTTTGGTATTTCCCGCCTTGCTCTTTCTCTCTCCTGCCACCGTGTAAGACGGCCTCACTTCCCCTTCACCTTTCAGCATGACTGTTTCAGTTCTTTATTGCAGTGTGAACATGGACTAAGTATATTAAAGTTGTTACAAAAGTAAACATTTATTTAGAGTTAGAAAAGAAATCTCAACATATTACAATTGAAAAATATGGCAAATACTACAAACATCACAGAATCCAGAAAAACCATAATATTTATTATTAACAAACTGCTTGATTCACCTCTACAATACTTTCTTACTTACATATTTTGGCACCACACTCTGATTTTTCTGTTACTGTGTTGACTTTAAAAACTCATTTTCGGAAAATAGAAATGTAATTCAATCTTATAGTATGCTTGACTAAAATTTATTTTTTATTATTGATAATTCAGAAGAATAAAATATTCAACTCACAGAGATATATTTTTTGCTCGTAGTATTGCTAAAGGTTTGTGCTCCACAAAAGAAGAAATTCTGATAACTTCTATTTCATGTGATAACCATTAAGCAAAGAAAAGCAAATGACCAGGCGCAGTGGCTCATGCCTGTAATACCAGTATTTTAGGAGGCCAAGGCAGGAGGATAGCTTGAGCCTAGGAGTATAGCTTGAGCCGAGGAGTTTGAGATCAGTCTGGGCAACATAATGAAACCTCATCTCCATAAAAAAAGTACAAAACTTAGATGGGTTTGGGGGTATGTGCCTATGGTCCCAGCTACTCAGGAGGCTGAGGTGGGAGAATTGCCTGGGCCCAGGAAGTTGAGGGAGCAGTGAGCTGAAATCGTGCCACTGCACTCCAGCCTAGGTAACCGAGTGAAACTCCGTCTCAGAAATAAATAAATAAAAGCAAATAAATATGCTTCAGTTATTAAATATATATCATTATCAAGTATGTTCTTAAAAAGAGAGAATTTCCAATTAGACTAGACATCATGAGAACGGGATCTTCCACTTAATTTGTTTTTTTTTTGAACTAGGGTCTCGCTCTGTTGTCCAGGCTGGAGTGCAGTGGCGTGATTATAGCTCACTGCAGCCTCGACTTCCCAGGCTCAAGCAATCCTCTCACCTCAACCTCCTGAGTAGCAGGGCCTGTAAGGCAGGCACCACTAGACCTGGCTAATTTTTGTATTTTTTTGTAGAGACAGAGCCTCACCTTGTTGCACAGGCTGGTCTCAAACTCCTGGGCTCAAATGATCTGCCTTCCTTGGCCTCCCAAAGTGTTGGGATTACAGGCATGATAGTCAGTAGTCCCTGAAGTCAGCTTGTGCAGGACACTGTGAGCCACTGTGCCCGGCCTACATTTTTAAACATGTGATAATTGGGAGAAATTTTCCATAGAGTAGCTCTGGCTCCATATGTCTCAAACCATGTGTGTCCTCCATGGCTGGAGGCACCTCCATGCTGCCAGGCACTACAAGGAACATTCGCAGTGAGGCAGCCTCTGGCCCTGCATTTTCATGTTCAGTGCTGGCTGGGTGGGCCCAGTGGACAGTCAGAACCTGCCTAGAAGCCACTCCTACACCAGGACAACTGGCATTAACCAGGTGGAAGTGATCATGAACCACAGAAACATATACCAGTAAAGCCAAATAAATGTGTCCTCAACTAAGCTTCCCTTCAGCCAGATCTCAAAAACATATGGAGCTGCTCCAGCTTCACTGAACTACAGAACTCTGATATGGGAAATTTCTACCTGGATTAGATGTAGGAGTTTTAACAAACCATAACAAAAGTATATTATCACTGCAAATTTTATAAAGCATATAACCATGTGAACACATTGCCAGGGTTCCTCCCAAAGTCTTGGAAGAGACCAATGAAAGTGATGGGTTTGGAAGATTAATCTCTCTTTTTCAAACTCTTTTTTTCTATCCCAGGGCTTCATAAGCCCATAAGACATTTACGCACCTGCTTCAGAAGAGTAAGCTGTATTTCCTTTGCTTTTAGAGGATGTGGTCACTAAGCCTAAATGCCACTTGTTCACTTGGGGGTAGTTAACCGACTCTGATCTGACCCCAATTATTGCTTTTTACTCTACCATGGCTAACTAGGAAATTAACCTAACAATTCTCATGAAAACTAGTGATTGTGCTTTTCCTGTCCTTTTAATACCCAACTTTGTTTTAAAAGAATATTTTTATGCTTAATTTAGAAAAAAAATAACAGTAATATCAGAATATTCACCATGTAACAAGGGTTTATTGCATAAAACAGATTGTACTTATTACTGTGTTTAATCCGCACTCTACTGTCAAGGAGGCAGGTGGTCATATAGCTATTTCCCCAAATGCAGCAACTGGTTAAGAAAGGTTAAACAACTTGCCCAAGATCATAAACATATAAATGAGAAAACTGGTTTTGAAACCTGGTCTGTTTATCCCTAACATCTGTGTTCTTTTATTCTACTTGCTTGTCTTGCTGTGGCAAATCAGAAGAGGGTACGCAGATATTCAAGGTAACACTGTGTTCTAGGGACAGTTTTCAGTTCCTCTTTAAGGAATTGGAGATGGCCCACAATCAGGGAGCAGAGGGATGAATAATCCTTACTCAGTTTGATTTGCTTTTTTTTCTGTCCTGATCATTCCTGCCTTAGGAGGTGTTGTCTGGGTTGGGATGTTTTCTTTCTGGTTTTTTTTTTTTTTTTTTTTTTAGACGGAACCTTGCTCTGTCGCTCAGGCTGGAGTGCAGTGGCACAATCTCAGCTCACTGCAACCTCCGCCTCCTGGGTTCAAGCAATCCTCCCACCTCAGCCTCCCGAGTAGCTGGAATTACAGGCACCCACCACCATCCTCGGCTAATTTTTTTGGTATTTTTAGTAGAGTCAGGATTTCAGCATGTTGGCCAGGCTGGTCTCGAACTCCTGACCTCAAATGATCCTCTCATCTTGGTTTCCCAAGTGAGAATCCCAAAGTGGTGGGATTACAAGCGTGAGCTACTGCGCCTGGCTGGGATGCTTGCCTGCCTGCCTGCCTGCCTTCCCTCCCTCCTTCCTTCCTTCCTTCTCTCTTTCTTTCTTTCTTTCTCTCTTTCTTTCTTTCTTTCTTTAAATTTATTTCCTGGCCCGGCATGGTGGCTCAAGCCTGTAATCCCAGCACTTTGGGAGGCCGAGACGGTGGATCAGGAGGTCAGGAGATCGAGACCATCCTGGCTAACATGGTGAAACCCCGTCTCTACTAAAAATATACCAAAAAAAACACAAAAAACTAGCCAGGCGAGGTGGCGGGCGCCTGTAGTCCCAGCTACTCGGGAGGCTGAGGCAGGAGAATGGCGTGAACCTGGGAGGTGGAACTTGCAGTGAGCTGAGATCCGGCTACTGCACTCCAGCCTGGGCGACAGAGCCAGACTCCGTCTCAAAAAAAAATACAATAATATAAAAAATAAATGTATTTCCTTTTTTATTATTATTTCTTTCAGGGACGTTTTCTTCTTTCATCACAGCCCTTATTTCTAATCCTAGAAACTCTTGGTTTTTACTCTTCATCTCCATAATGTTGACATTCTCTGCGTCTCTAATTGGGGCACTGAGATTGTTTTCTTTCTGTAACCTTTGTCTATAGTCAATATCAGCATTCATCTTTTCCATGATAATAGGAGTGGGGAAACAGGAGAGCACAGTGGAGAGTGCCAAACTGGAAACAGAATTCTCATCGCTAAGTCCACAGTTGGCAAACTGTGTACCACAGCACCCTGAGCACCACAATAATTCACAGAGACATTGTGAATCATATGTTTAAAATATCTAAGGGAAACACAACGATATTTAACATCTGTTAAATAGCACATGAGCCACTAGTTCAAGGGAGCTTATACTTTCAAAATTACACCAGGTTGCATTATCTCTTGATGATATTCTAGATATTCTATTTTATGAAGCTTTTTTTTTTTTTTTTTTTTTTTTAATAACAGTGTGATAGCAAATATCTCACAAAAGTCAGTGTAGAACAGGAAATGAGGGTGGTGGTGTCCAATCTGCTTCTCAGGTTTCAGAAGCTGAAGCTGTACAGGGTCCAGCAGGTGCGTACATCCCATGAGTAATTGTGACTACTTTAAAATAAAATGATATTATTCCTTCTTCCAAATTATGTGTTCTTTTCAAATAGCTTATACATTATTAGGACAATAATAGGAATACTTATTAAATTGTTTGGACTTAACTACTTAATAAACAGAACTGTCTGATATCTCTGGGAGCTTAGAGGGACTTTGGAGAAATTACTGAAGGCACCAAAGGTGCTGTGAAGGGAGAAACCTTGGAAAACTGTCCTGGGAAGTTCTTCTTGTGTAGGGGAAGGGGATTCAGTTACAAAAAGAGTAAAAGGAAGGCTGGGCAGGTGAAAACAACACATCTCCTTTATAAGAAAAAAGCAAGCTAGTTGTATTTTAGAAAATACATTTTGATTTCTTTGTTAGTGAGGCTGAGCATGTTTCACATTTTTGTTATCAAATTGTATTAGCTCTTATATACATTGTCTTTTCATGATAAGTACTTTTTCTTCTTTTCTTTTCTTTCTTTTTTTTCTTTTTTTGAGAAGGAGTCTCACTCTGTCACTCAGGCTGGAGTGCAGCGGCACAACCTCGTCTCACTGCAACCTCTGCTTCCTCAGTTTAAACAATTCTTCTGCCTCAGCCTCCAATGTAGCTGGGATTACAGGCGTGCACCAGCACGTCCAGCTAATTTTTTATATTTTTAGTAGAGACAGGGTTTCACTATGTTGGCCAGGCTGGTCTCAAACTCATGACCTCAGGTGATCCGCCCACCTTGGCCTCCTCAAGTATTGGGATTACAGGCGTGAGCCACCATGTCCAGCCAATAAGTACAGTTTTTAAAGGTTAGGCCGGGCACGGTGACTCATGCCTGTAATCCCAACCCTGGGAGGCCAAGGTGGGTGGATCACCTGTCAGGAGTTCGGGACCAGCTTGGCCAACATGTTGAAAACCCCGGTCCCTACTAAAATACAAAAATTAGCCAGCATAGTGGTGGCTGTCTGTAATCTTAGCTACTTGGGAGGCTGAGGCAGGAGAATCACTTGAACCCTGAAGGCGGAGGTTGCAGTGAGCCAAGATAACGCCACTGCACTCCAACCTGGGCAATAAGAGTGAAACTCCATCTCAAAAAATAAAAAATAAAAAATAAGTCATTAAAATTTACCTGACATGAAGGAATATTCGTGATAGGTCTGGGCAGGAAATGGAGTAGTGCAAGAAGTGAGAACGGGAAAGAACACTTCCTGTCATTCTTAGCCATGATGAAAATCTTTTCTCTGTAAGTTCTCATATACTTGAGAGAGTCTGAATTAATTTCTCTTGCAAAAAACTTCAAGCCCTTGCCTCTCTCTCTGCCTGGCAAAATCTGACCCATGAGTGAACCTTACTCCTGCTTTGCCATGACCACGCTGAAGGCAGGAACCTACTGAGCAAATTCCACAATGAGCTGAATTGGAATCACTGCACATTCATGGTGATCACTCCCAGTTGTGCCCTCAGCACTGCCCTGCAAACTCGCTCAGCTTCTCTAGAAAACTTGCTCTCATTATCTGAAGCTATCTGTCTTTTTCACTTTCTTCTAAGGAACCACACACACTCCCACATACCCACCACCCACTCTCAGCAATGAATCATGTCTTACACTGCAGAGAGAAAGCAGTCTGAAAGGTGTTTCAGTCATCAATCAAGAAACACCATACCTCCAAATCCACCAACTGCCTGCATTTGTACCTATCTTCTCCTTCTTCCCCTGATAAAAATGAGCAACCAGTTCTTCCTTCTTTTGTCAAAAGTTGATCTCAGGGACACTGAATGCCTTCCTTCTTTCCTTCCTTCCTTCCTTCCTTCCTTCCTTCCTTCCTTCCTTCCTTCCTTCCTTCCTTCCTTCCTTCCTTCCCTCCCTCTCTCCCTCCCTTCCCTCCCTCCCTCCCTTCCTTCCCTCCCTCCCTCCCTTCCTTCCTTCCCTCCTCTTTCCCTTCCTTCCCTCCTCCTTCCCTCCTTCTCTCCCTACCCTCCTTCCTTCCCTCCTCCCTCCCTCCCTTCCTTCCTTCCTTCCTTCCTTCCTTCCTCCCTCCCTCCCTTCCTTCCTTCCCTCCTCCCTCCCTCCTTCTCTCCCTACCCTCCTTCCTTCCTTCCCTCCTCCCTCCCTCCTTCCCTCCCTCCCTCCCTCCTTCCCTCCTTCCCTCCTTCCTTCCTTCTTTCTTTCCCAGGACAATACTCCAGGAGTTGTTTCCTCTCTGCACACACCTTTGCTCCATCAAATAGACATATTGTATCACCCTCCAAACCCTCTTTTGACCCAGCCTGACTCCTGTGCACCCTGTCTTCCCATTTCCATCAGAGGAAGCACTTCAAAGAGGCCTTCTATTTTGCACATCTCTGTCACCTACTAGAAGTAGACAAAACTCCTCAGGGTCTGGAGAAATGGCCTTCAGGACTGACTGTATTGGAATCCTTGAGCAGATGCCTAAAAATCTCCATGTCTATCAGTTGTATCAGTTCGTTACTACTGTTCCCAGGGAAAAGAGATAGGAGATTCTTTCTGTAGTTTGTTGTATTGTTTGTTTGTTTTGTTTTGTTTTTGAGATGGAGTTTCGCTCTTGTTGCCCAGGCTGGAGTGCAATAGCATGATCTTGGCTCACTGCAATGTCTGCCTTCCAGGTCCAATGGATTCTCCTGCCTCAGCCCCCTAAGTAGCTGGGATTACAGGGTCATGCCACCACGCCCAGATAATTTTGTATGTTTAGTAGAGATGGTTTTTACCATGTTGGCCAGACTGGTTTCGAACTCCTGGCCTCAGGTGATCCACCTACCTCGGCCTCCCAAAGTGCTGAGATCACAGTTGTGAGTCACCACACCTGACCAGAAATTCTTCCTCTAGTTTGTTTAAACAACTCGAAAACAATCAAACTTTGGTGATTACCAGGGACTGAGGATGAGGGTGCAGGGATTAAGGGGTGACTGCTTAATGTGTAAGAGGGTTTTCTATGGGGTGATGAAAATATTTTGAAACCAATTAGAAGGGTTGATTGCCTAACACTGTGGATATAGTGAATGCCACCGAATTTTATACTTTATAATAATTAATTTTATATTATGTGAATTTTATCTCAATAAAAAAGCTATTAAGGAAAAAAGCTTATCTAATACATTCTAGCAAAAAAAAAAAAAAAAAAAAAAGGCTTTAAAATTAACAAAAACTAAGCCAGACATGGTGGCATGTTCCTGTAGTCCTAGCTACTTGAGAGGCTGAGGAGGCAGGATTCCTTGAGCCCAGAAGTTCTAGGCTGCAGTCAACTATGATGGTACCACTACATTTCAGCTTGGGTGACAGAGCAAGACCTTGTCCCATGTCTCATATATATATATATATATGATTTGGAAAATTGTTGTTTGCACATGAGGCACTGAACATTGAAAACTCTCTCTCTCTCTCTCTCTCTCTATATATATATATATGTTTAAAATATATATCTTTTTTTATATATCATATATTTATATATAAAATACATATCTAGTAAAAATATATAAATATACATATATGCACATATGTATTTCTGATAGGTTACTCATTGGGGGATGAAACTAATGATTAATTAGACAGGCTGGTTCTTGTGCAGATGAACAGTCTACTGCACATTTTGTTTTCTTGACAAATAGAATGTTGGACCATGAAGATCCAATAATACAAATTTTCTTAGTATATAACTTGGTCTAGTGTCTGTTATTCATTCACATTGGGGCCGTAGGAAGAAAGATAAAACAATTTTTAAACATATATGAAAAAAGTACATTTCATTATATTCCTATTAACCAATTTGGATAATTGTTGTTTGCACACGAGACACTCAACATTAAAAACTCTATAAAAGTGAATTATATAAAACATGGAAAGAAGAGAAAGAAAAAAGCTATAATTATTTAGCAATTTCCAAAATATTTCAGCCTCAGTTTCAGGCCTCCTCATTTTAAAATGGAGAAGAGTTGCACACTGGGGACTAATTTGCATTGATAACATGCTGTGCCTTAATAGACCTCCTGCAAAAGCCGAGACTGTGAATGGGATCAATAGTGCAGATTCTTTACTAAGGCTTTCTAAGACTTTTTAATGCATTTAACCACAACTGGGTATTAGTCTTAATAAGCTTTCCAAGCTTTGACTATTATCGTTCCTTAGAGTATTAATAAGAAATACAGAATTGCGCATTGTATTCCCATTAAGTAAGCAAATTCATATTAGAAATTATTATAAAGCTAATTATTTGGGAAAAGAAAAGCCATGCTCCTGGTTGGGAAATCATGCCACTGTACTGCCAGAAAATGAAGATACCCTTCATTCTTGGAGCATCTTCTCTGAAGCAATGTCTGAGTATAGTTCTCCAATCTAAATCAATTATTTGGCTTCCCTGCATGAGGGTGAGCAAAGTTACCTATCTGCATGAATTTGGCCTTTCTGGGTTGAGGGGCTTCCCCAAGGCCTGGAGGAGACCTGCAAGGCTGGCCAGTGGGTGGTTACGGAGTTGAACTCTTCCACTGGGGGTTCGCTGTTGCAGCTGCCATTGACTGTCTACCGAGCACTGGGGATGTCTCATGTACTCATTCTTCCCTCACAAACAATAACCCTACTTTGCAAACATGAAAACAGTACACACATCTAGAAAGTGGGAGCTAAACTTCAAACCCAAGTCGATACAACTCTTAAGTCCTTTATTGTTTCCAAGGCACAAACCTGTCTCTGCTGGGAATTAGCAAAAGGAAAAATTCCTTTCTGGCTTTAAATATGCAGGAATGAGAGTAGTGCAGAGGCTTCCTATTTTCTGAGAGGTTGGCTGGGTCTACGCTCGGTTACCACAGAGGACCTGGGAGGTAAAAAGAGAATCTGTGTTGGCCTCCTCCTTCATACATTAGTTGAACTTGAAAACAGAAGTAGAGTCATTAAATTGGTTCCCTTACACTTTCTGGGAAGAGGTAAATATTATCCCAGTTTTTCATTTAGACAATGCCAGCCAGAAATATTAAGAAGTATCTCTCACAGTCAAGGAAGTGGTAGTAGGGTGCAAGTGAGAAGCTGGGTTGAATTGACATTTTAGATTTCTTACTGGGCTTTAATTGCTACACCATATTTTTAAACATTAAAAATGTCTCCTAAGTGTTTGGGCAAGAAGTTTTTAAACATCAAAATCCAATTCTCTGCCCATTAACAGTCATTTAATTTAGAAGTACCTAATTGAGTTTTCAGATTTTAAAGAACTTATGGACTGGAAACTCATAGGCCATATTTCAGCCCCAAGCTAAATTGTTATGGGCAAGTTATAACCTTTCTAATAGACCTTGAACTGCTGTGACTTTTCCTTGCAGGTATAACTACAAAGATCCTTTGCTTGAGTTTAATCTCCACCTGGACTTGAATCTGTAATGAATCATCAGCCAGAGTCTATGTTTCCATCTCAGGAAGACAGCTGGGTGAAAAGACCAGAGAAAGCTGATCTTTTTAAAAGTGATCCCAGCAAACTTATCTCATTTAAAATCTTCTGGCCAGGCGCGGTGGCTAACGCCTTGTAATCCCAGCACTTTGGGAGGCCGAGGCAGGTGGATCACGAGGTCAGGAGTTCAAGACCAGCCTGGCCAAGATGGAGAAACCCCATCTTTACTGAAAATACAAAAATTAGCCAGGCACACTGGCACACACTTGTAATCCCAGCTACTCAGGAGGCTGAGGCAGGGAATTGCTTGAACCTGGGAGGCGGAGGTTGCAGTGAGCCCAGATCACGCCACTGCGCTCCAGCCTGGGTGACAAAGCGAGACTGTGTCTCAAAAAATAATAATAATAATAATAATACTTAATTAAAAATAAAATCTTCTGTAAGTTGGCATTTTCCTTTCTTCTTTGTATCAGTGCCTGTGCTTTGATGAACAGGAGAGAATAAACATTCTGGTTTACATAAAATTTGTTAATATAATTGGCATTAGGGCTTATGAAGCTTCAGAAAACAAAGAGTTAATAATATTACACTTAAAATGTTAGATTTTATGTCAGATACTGTGGGCATGTTTTTGAACTAGTGTGATTTGATATGTAGTCAAGGGACACTTGCATATCAAAGAGGATGGTAATGAGTGACAGGCAAGTTAGTGGTGCATACAGATATCTATGACTCAGTTGAGTCCAAATGTTTCTACAAGAAATGAACTGCATACAAGCAGGAGTCAGGCTTCCAAGGACGTAACCACCCAAAATGCCTACTACAAAATAGTGTGTCTCAGTCTTCATCGTTTTATTGTAGTAATTTGAGAGATTAAATTACTACATTTAAGTGGAACTTCTAGCACAATATCTGACAAGTATCGGAGGCTGTATAAATATTTGTTGAGTGAATGCATGAAGAGATGAATGAATAAGAAAGTGACAGAATCAAGCAAGTTCCTTTTGTGTTGCACTGACTTTTAAAAAGAGTTTTTAAGTTAAGTCTGAAAGTGCTCTCAAGGTGAATATGACTGCACTACAGAAACAATTCTTGAGCAAAATAAGTTTTCTCTGAAAGAATTCCTGTATGGAAAATTACTGTTGGTATCTTCAGAATTTGTTTGGCAGAAACACCAAGGAATTTCAAGGGGAAAGACAACCTGGCTTTTAACCTCAAGAAGGACAGGTGTAGGTTTCCAGGTATGAGGTTATGAATGCAAAGGAGAAGCACCTGACATGAGGGATATCTTCACCCTTGGATGCAGCCAAATACCAGTAATACTTCTGAAAGCTTTTCCTGTGGACTGATGAAGGTGTGGAAGCTGTGGGTTCTACACAGGACCCAGGACCTATGGCAGGACGTAGATGATGAAGTCACTATGAAGAGATTCATAGTTGCCTGGAAAGGCACTGAATCCCTAAAACTGAACATGTGGAGTGTGATAGGAACTGCATCGTGGATTTTGAAATCAGACTTCTTGAATTTGAATAAAAACTCAAGCAGTAGCTATGATTCTTACTTGACTTTGTTGAGACTCAGGCTCTTTATGTGAAAAATGAAGGTAATAAAACCTACTCTATAGAGGGATGAGTGACTATATGTAAAGTGACTAGTCTCTTAGTGATTAGCTGGATAAATAGTAACGATGGACATTATTGAACAAACACACTTCTACTACTTTAGACAGTTACACATTGTTTATTGTGCACTTACTATAAGCCAGATGTATTCTAGGTATCATATTTAGTGTTTATTAAACAAATATGGCCTCCATTCTCATGGAGTTTACTGTCTAAGAGGGAAGATAGATATTAAACCAACAATCCTTAGGCAGAAAAATCAAAAGATATAAAATGGCCTTTGGCGATCCAACAATCCAAGCATTACCATTTCCAACTATTTGTGACTCTTTTATTTCCCTGGTCTCCTTCTCTTCTCATTGACTATAGGGAATTTCAGAAGGAATGTAGGACTATTCACTTCTCTAGTCATAATAGGTTTCAAAGTTACAGGCTTCAAGAAAGCTTAATTTGGGTTATTCAATATCTTGATCAACATTTTTATTGCAGAGAATAGAATCTTCTCCAGCTAGCATAAGCAGAATGGTATGTACCAGGAAGTATAAATAATTCCCAAACTATTGAGAGATCTGAGGAAATGGGTTCAGGCTGATTTGCCAGAAATGAGCCTCAAACCACAGTGCAGAACCAGACCATTAAGGATGGTGCATAGAAGTGACAGATATTGATCAGGAAGCTATGAACTAAAGAAGTGGCCACCTTAGCTTCCAGGTACAAATCCACACCTCTCTGCTACAGTCTACACCAGCAAAGTGAGTGCCCGTACCATGCCTTTATCCCCATGTGACTCAGTTCTGGATCAAAGTTTTGTGTGAATGCATCTAATTGGAAGTGCCCAAAGCACATGGAGAGCTGCACTGCAAAGACAATTGGCAGATGTGGTATCAGCTTTCTGGCCTTGGCACTTTCACAGGGGCCTGGAGTGGGTATAGAGCAAGGCAAGGCATAGCATCTATCATAAAAGTGACTGGTAGGAACAGGCTCATTGATTGATCTAGGGCATCTCTTTATAAGAAGAGCAGATTCTCTTGTGTCTTCATCCATTTCATCGGCTTCATTGCAGAGGAGCTACCCTTTTAAACTGTTTAGTACCCTTATTCAGTTCAACCTATAATAGATGTTGTCATTCTCTGGGTCTTGCAATCCTTTTGCAGTAAATGCCTGGCCTGAGAGAGGTGATTTATTAAGAGAAGCCTATCAGCATCAGATGTTAGTTTTTTAATGTGCATGGAGTTTCATTACCAGTTTTGCCATTTGCTAGTTAATATGACTTGCAGGTGCAGCTGGTGAAATGGCTCTAGAAATGGAATGTAATTTCCATGGCCAGTCCAAATCTTTCAACCTCGTGATTTGTTTTTCGGAAACCAAAACTGTTAAGAAGAAAGCTAAAAAGTAGGGAAAAAATTTTTAAAAAGTTATCATTTGTCATGAGTTCCAAAACAGAAGTCTGTTTGTGTGCATGTGTGTTGACCAAATTTATTTGTTTATTTATTTATTTATTTATTTAATTTTTTTGAGATGGAGTCTCACTCTGTCACCCAGGCTGGAGTGCAGTGGCATGAGCTCAGCTCACCGCAACCTCTGCTTCCTGGGTTCAAGCGATTCTCCTGCTTCAGCCTCCTGAGTAGCTGGGATTACATGTGCATGCCAGTGTGCCTGGCTAATTTTTGTATTTTCAGTAGAGATGGGGTTTTCACTATGTTGGCCAGGATGGTCTCGAACTCCCAACCTCAGGTAATCTGCCCACCTCGGCCTCCCAAAGTGCTAGGATTACAGGCGTGAACCACAGCACCCAGCCCCAAATTTAAACATAACTAATTAGAATCAGGTGAATGTGGATTATGGGTGTTTATAGTTGGTAAAAATTAAAGTAAGCTCATCAGTTTCACAGTCCATGCCAACCATTCATCAAAGACATTATCTTCACAAATAATGCTACTATCCCATCTATCTTAGAAAGTTTTCCTCGGCCAGGCGCAATGACTCATCCCTTTAATCACAGCCTCCTGGCTGTTTGTGACAACCTTTTAAATCTAGGTAGAGAAAGTCAGGTTCTCACAGCTCTGGAATTCTCCATGCCTGCAGACTTAACATCTGTGGATGCCACCAGAATTTGCTGTTTTCATCTTCTGAAGCTGTAGCCTGAGTCACGCCTGGGCCTCCTCAAGCCATGACTAGCACAGCCAAGGAGTGCTGTGCTGGGACACAGAGAGCAGAGACCTGAGACAGGCCTGGGCAGTAATCCAATGAAGGGTGTCCTGGGTCCATCCTCTAAAAATATTTTGCCCTCCTGGAGTTCAGCCTGTGATAGGAGGGACAGCCTTGGAGAGCTCTGAAATACCTCTGGGGTCTTTTTTCCCATTATCTTGATGAACAGCCCATGGTTCCCTTCTATCTGTACTAATCTCTTCAGTAAATGGTTGCCTGGCCACATCTTTGTGTGCTTTATAGTTTTTTATATGGCTGGGCTGAGAATTTTCCAAATTTTTCTGCTCTGCTTCCCTTTTAATTATAAATTCCATCTTTAAATAATTTGTTTTCTCTAGTATCTTACTATAAGCAGTTAAAAGTAGCTGTGCGGCAGCTTGAGTGCTTTGCTGCTTAGATATTTCTTCTGCCAGATAGCCTAAATTGTCACTCTTAAAATCTGCCTTCTGTAAAGCCCTCAGGCATGGACACGGTGCAGCCAAGTTCTTTGCTCTCTCTCTCTCTCTCTCTCTCTCTATATATATATATATATAAACAAAGATGGCCTTTACTCCAATTTCCGATATGTTATTTCCCAGTTCCATCTGAGACCTCATCAGGATTGCCTTTACTATCTATTTTTCTACTGACAGTCCAATTGTGACCACTTAAGCAATCACTTAAGAGTTCCAGATGATCCCTAGTCTTCTCTTCTCAGCTCTCACCAGAACTGCCCTTAATGCTCCATTCACAGAAATACAGGCTTTTTTTTCTAGCCTATTTCTCCAAATTCTTTCAGTGTCTACCCATTACCCAGTTCCAAAGCCATTTCCACATTTTCAGATATTTATTCTAGCAACAACTTCACTTCTTGCTACCTATTTTCTGTCTTTGTTTTCTGTTGCTATAACAAAATACTTGAGACTGAGTAACTTATAAAGAAAAGAAGTTTATTTGGCTCCTGGTTCTGGAGGCTGGGAAGTCCAAGAGCATGGTGGCAGCTTCTGGCAAGGGCTTTAGTACCACATCATAACATGCCAGAAAAGCAAAAGGTCAAGCGAGCATGTGCAAAAGAGATCACAAGAGTGAGCCAAGCTTGCTTTTGTAACAATCTGGTCTCGTAGAACTAACTAATTATTGCATTAACGGTATTAATCCATTCATAAAGGCTCTGTCCTCATGATCCAATCAACTCTTAAAGGCTCCACCTCTTAATATTGTTACAATGACAATTAAGTTTCCAGCACATAAACTTTTGGGGGATACATTTAAATCATAACATTGCTATACACTGAAGACTGAAAACCAGAGGTCTACACACATTAGGTAATTTGAAAAATAATGAGATGAATCAGGAAGCCAGCTGGCCAGCAAGTATCCAGTGTGAAGGGGTAGTGGTCAGGCCCTGCCTGAAAATCTAGAGGCTTTGTACCCACCACCTTCCCACAGCCAAAATGTGTGGTTGTCACCAAAAGAAACAGCTACACTGTGGCCCTTAGGACTAGTCCTAATTTGAGGCACCAGTGACTTTAAAAGCTCTGGTCAAACACTCACATCCCAAGCATTGAACTACTCAAAATGCTTTTTCAGAACTAATCCTGAGTTCTGATTCTGTTACCTGGGCTTGTAGCTATTCCAGACACCCAGACTGATTAGGGCCCCAGTCCCCATAAGGGTTCTTCATTTATTTCCAGTGTATAATGCCTTGCTTCCGAATCCACCTAGCTTTCAGCCCCTGTAATATTGGGGTGTTGCTTTGATTGTACCTGCTCTCCTCTCACCCTGCAGGGACTAGAGTCCTTCTTTGAACCATACACAGGAGTCCTATCCCTATTCCCCAGTGACAGAGTTTCCCAAAGCAAACAAAGTTCTTTGTTTATGAATTGACCAACTCCTGAATTCTTTACTGCTTGTTAGGTCATCTGATGCCAAATGCTTACCTGGACTCCTGAATGTTGGCTTTTGTCTACTTCTAGTAAACCCACAGGTGAAGTGGTTCTGAAATTTTAGTGTGCATCAGAGTCCTCTGGAGGGTCTGTTAAAACACAGATTACTGGGCTGCAACCCATGAGTTTCTGATTCTGCAGGCTTGGGGATGGGGCTAGAGAATTTCCATGTCTAATGTGTTCCCAGTAGAGGTTGGGACCTGCACTTTGAGAACCACTGCAAGCCTGCTAACAGATTGTTAGAATAAACGTTCTTTTTTTCGGAAAGTAAGCCTGCACCCATCCTCTAGGAAGCAAGACTGATTCATGGTCCCAGGGCCTCTGATTTTTCCAAATGTGATTTCAGTTTTTGAGGTCATATCTAGCCTGATGAAAGTTGGCTAGATATGATCAATCTACCCTCCTTAATATAGTGGCTATTTGACTGAATTCATTCACGAATTCCACTTCCAAACTACTTTGTAGATACAGATGCAGAACTATATTTTTTGCAGGATATTTCCTTTTCCAAAGAAGAGACAGGACTGCTTAAAATACAACATTATGAAGCTAACCTAAATTACAGAGTCAGTAACATCATCGCCATTTCCTGAACCTCTAGTATATAGCCAGGTGTTTTAAATATGTATTATTCAGAGTCCTGGTAGAAAAGATATTCCATATTCCCACTGGGTAATTTGATGAGAATTCAACAAAGAAATTATTTACAAACTGTAAGTAGGTTTTAAGGCAACCTCAAAGGATGGTGTAGTACCCCAGGGTGAGGAGGAGTGGGACCCTAGTGCTGGTAGGAGTGAGGGTAGCTGTTTAGAAGAAGGCTGCCTGTGGGCTGGGCATGGTGGCTCACACCTGCAATCCCAACACTTTGGGAGGCCAAGGTGGGCAGATCATCTGAGGTCAGGGGTTCAAGACCAGCCTGATCAACATGGAGAAATCCAGTCTCTACTAAAAATACAAAATTAGCCAAGCATGGTGGCATATGCCTATAACCAGCTACTTGGGAGGCCAAGGCAGGAGAATCACTTGAACCCAGAAGGCAGAGATTGTGGTAAGCCAACATCATGCCATTGCACTCCAGCCTGGGCAACAAAAGCGAAACTCTGTCTCAAAAAAAAAAAAAAAAAAAAAGAAGAAGTCTTCTTTTGTGAGCTTCTGTGTGTGTGAAGCAGCTGACCGACTGTCTGTTTCTGCAGATTCTTTTGTCATCTACCCTTTACCAAATCCCAAAGCCACTTCCACATTTTCAGATATTTATTCTAGCAACAACTTCACTTCTTGGTACCTATTTTCTGTCTTTGTTTTCTGTTGCTATAACAGAATACTTGAGACTGAGTAGTTCAAAAAGAAAAGACATTTATTTGGCTCATGGTTCTGGCGGCTGGGAAGTTCAAGGGCATGGCAGCTGCTTCTGGCAAGGGCTTTAGTACCACATCATAACATACCAGAAAAGCAAAAGAGCAAGTAAGCATGTGCAAAAGAGATCACAAGAGTGAGTCAAGCTTGTTTTTGTAACAATCTGGTCTCAGTAGAACTAACTAATTCTTGCATTAACAGCATTAATCCATTCATAAGGGTTCTGTTCTCATGACCCAATCAACTCTTAAAGGTTCCACTTTTTAATATTGTTACATTAACAATTAAATTTCCAACACATGAACTTTTGGGGGATACATTTAAACTTTTGGGGGATACATTTAACCTGGCAAGAAAGGAGCTTGCAGAGTAAATTTCTGAGTCTCCCTCTTCTCTCAACTCTGATCATCCTCTGGTGCCTCCATGGCATATCCCACAGAAAGTCTGACAGTAGAACTTGTTGAAGCCGTTCATATGGGTCAACCTCCCAAGACATAGCACTTATCAAAAAGGGTAAAACAGTCAGGTTAGGTGGCTCACACCTGTAATCCCAGTACTTTGGGAAGCCAAAGTGGGAGGATCACTTGAAGCCGGGAGTGTGGGACCAGCCTAGGCAACATTGTGAGACTCCACCTCTACAAAAAATAATTTGAAAATTAACTAGTGTGATGGTACACATCTGTAGTCTCAGCTACTCGGGAGGCTGAGGCGGGATAATTGCTTGAACCCAGGAATTTGAGGCTCAGTGAGCTAGGATTGCGCCAGTGCACTTGCTCCAGACTGGGAGACAGAGTGAGACCCTGTTTCTTAAAAAAAAAAAAAAAAAAAAGGAATGGTGGGTGGGGGGCGGAGAGCAGACACGGTGGCTCACACCTGTAATCTCAGCACTTTGGGAGGCCAAGGTGGGAGGATCACTTGAGCCCAGGAGTGTGAGACCAGCCTGGGCAACATAGTGAAAGCTTGTCTCAATTAAAAAAGAAAGAAGGAAGGAAGGAAGGAAGGAAGAGAGAGAGAGAGAGAGAGAGAAAGAAAGAAAGAAAGAAAGAAAGAAAGAAAGAAAGAAAGAAAGAAAGAAAGAAAGAAAGAGAGAGAGAGAGAGAGAGGGAGGGAGGGAGGGAGGGAGGGAGGGAGGGAGGGAGGGGAGGGGAGGGGAGGGGAGGGGAAAGGAACAGAAGAAGCGAAAGGAAGGGAAGGGAAGGAAAGGGAGGAAGGGAAGGGAAGGGAAGGGAAGGGAAGGGAAGGGAAAACTATGAATCTGGAGGGATCCACACAACTTGTTAGTGTTATGCAGACCTTTATATCAGCCAAATCAGGAAAACACTATTCTCATCTTACAAGTTCTGAGGGACTAGGTAGCCTATTTTGTTAACATGGCAAATAGACTGTAGAGCAATTCACCAGTCCCCTTCATCTAATCTAACTTCATTAGAAGAAGGTGAGTGAAGAAACACCTCCCCAGAGAACCAGGGAGCCCCCCAAGTTCTATGTTTCTGTCATTCTGGGAATGTTGAACAGCATGGAGAACTTCATAGCATGTGCTTCTGAGAAGCTGGGACAGGGTGGTGTGTGGCTGGGGGTTCTGGGCTTGTTGGGAGAAAGCCTGGCTTCCCATGCTCAGCATGTCCTCTAATTGTGGAGCAATCACTGCACAGACCAGAGGAAGGACATAAGTATTCCCTGAGGTCTGCAAGAAATAGCAAAAAGGTCTGACATGGATTAAGCCTTGCTTCCTTCTTCTGGTACACTGGTACATGTCACTCCCTTCTTTGCTAGTCAGTTACTGACTTTCTGTGAATATCATCAACAGTCAGTTGTTATTTACCAAATGCTGTCGTGTACAAGACTGGTATGCAGGTCTCACATTTTTCATTGTAAATAATAGTACTTGTGAAATCTTTGTTTCAAAGATTTTGATCTTTGTCATCAATTACATCTCAAAATAATTTACTTGATTCTTATTAATTATTTCAACATTCTTGGGTGAAAGGCATTATACATCTTTTATTTTTCTCTACTAAGATAGGTACAGAAATGAAGAGATGTAAAGTTGAAGGAGAGAGATTTTGCAAGTTGATTTTTTTACTTTTTGCCACACTGAACATTTCACTGCCAAACATGACATGAGCACCTTAAAAAAACCCAAAGTAACTGTTCTAGAAGTTCAAACACAAGTTATTCAGCAAAGTGCCTTCTGTCTGCCTGTGACCTTTGTGCCAAGGTTTAAATTCAGCAAGAGGAGAAAGGCTGAGGAAAATGATCTAAGGAAACTCTCTTTATGGAAGGAAGGGGAAGGATTTAGAACAGGTTCAAATGTCTTCAGAAGCAGAGCAAAGAAAGAACTGTGTGTGAGGGGAGCAGGGAGGCTGGGGAGGAAGACTAAGGACCCATAGATTGGAGGATCTCAGGGCACCGTGAAAACTCTCACCCATCTGTAGGGCAAATTCTCTTGACTTCAGTTAATTCAGCGAGGGTGAAAATAAGATCATGGCAACACATGATACAACCTGTGTCTGCTTTTCCTAGTTAACAACAACCTATCCAGGCAGTGAAAAGTGTGGCGCTAAAGGTTATCAGCATCACAGCAAATGCAAACCTTAGTGAGAAGGGAGCGAGCAGGTAGCAGCAGGTGCAGGGAAATTTAAGACACTGCAGAGCCCACATTATGAACACAAAATGATCATGTAGGCGTCTGCTTTATCTCTGCTGTGGAACATTGTGATAAATTATTAATAAAAAGGTTTGTGTAAGCAGTGATGAAAAGGAGACCTATTTTTGCCCAACAAACTGAAGTAAATTGGAGGCAAGGGGTTTTTACTTTTCAGTCTTTTGAAAATACATTAAAAACAAATATGTAAATGGTATCTGTGCTTTTCATAAATAAGAGGGAATAAAAGAACAAAGCTTGAATCAGAACAAATATCTCTAAGTAAAGTTAGCTAAGGAAGTGTGGTGTTTCTGATATTTAGCCATATACCTCATTGATTTCAATGTTGAAGATAAGTGTTTTTTCACTTTTTTTTTTTGAAATAGAGATCTCAGTATGTTGCCCAGACTGGCCTTGAACTCCCAGTCTCAATCAATCCTCCCACCTCAGCCTCTCAAGTAGTCAAACATTAATTTGAAAATATCTTGAGAATGTGACACAAAGATGCTGAATTTCTTTAAAATGCATGTGAAAATTGCTATGGAGCAAGACATCCAGGGAACTTCCTTTTCTGGAGCGGGGGCGTAGGGGGAAACATCTGTGTACTTATCTGTGGTTCAATATAATTGGGTTGTTTCTTTTTGCCTTTTACTGACATGTTGTTGTGAATGGTGTGATACAGTGGAAGCTGTCAAGATAAGACTCCCTCAGCACCAGGGTTTCACACAGGCTTTGCTAGAAAGGACTGTCTGCAGCCTCCGCCGCAGAGAAGGGACCCAGAAAAGTGCACACGTGCTCCGTCTATCCCCACCCATTCATTTTCACTGCAGGGTCTGGATTGGACCTCTTGTCAACACTGTGTCGTTCTGAGTCAGATTGGATGAAGTTCCTTTACTGGGACTTCGCTGAGACTAATCGGATACAGGGTGTTGTTCTGACTTAGAAAACACATTGTTCATGATTCTGATATTTATCACCAAAAGACTCCCAGGAAGAGTTTGTGGATCAGTTAATACAACTTGAGGACTCATACATATGACTATGTATGTATTTACAGTTCCGTGGTATGGAGTTCCAAAACCAAGCAAGCACTCTGAAGTCTCAACTTCGTGATTGCCACTGCATGTAGGAAATTTCTTTCTGTGGACTCATGAGTCCACAAACCTTTATTGGCTCCATTGCTGCTTTGCTGAGACACCTCCCACCACTGTTACATTGTAGAACTTGTCATTCATCTTATTTCTAGCTCAGTTTACCACTCCATAACTAATGACTGCTAATATTTACTTACTCCTGAGTGGTATTGAGAGATTTTGAATGTAAAATGATATATTTGAAAAGCATCCAGAAAATATTGTCATGTTTGAGAACTTGAACAAGACCAGAGTGGAAGAGATGGGAGTGGTTTGGACAAATAGCACCGATTCCATGAACCTGTTACTTTAAGTCAGTCACTCAGTATAAAGAGACTTGTTTTTAAAGGCTGGAGACCAAGAAAAAAAGTTTCAATGTTGATTGATCCATAGACGCATACAGGGAAGGGGTTGAGTGCACTGACTTTGGATGTGCACAGATCTGAGTTCCATCTCTGATTCTGCTGCTTGTCAACTGTGTGTTCCTGGTAAAATCGGATAACCCTCTGAGCTCCAATTTCCTCATTTGAAAATTAGAATACCAACTTTAGGCAGGGCATCTGTAATCCCAGCACTTTGGGAGGGTGAGGTAGGTGGATCACTTGAAGTCGGGAGTTTGCAAACAGCCTAGACAACATGGTGAAACCCTATCTCTACTAAAAATACAAAAATTAGCCAGGTGTGGTGGTGCACGCCTATAATCCCAGCTACTCAGGAGGCTGAGGCAGGAGAGTCACCTGACCCAGGAGGAGGAAGCTGCAGTGAACTGAGATTGCGCCACTACACTCCAGCCAGGGTGATAAAGTGAGACCCTGTCTCAAAAAAAAAAAAAAAGAATACCAACTTTAGAGGGTAATAAAGACTAAGTAATATGCATAAAGGGCTTAGCAGAATGCCTGGCACACAGGCTCAATCAATATGTGTTCCATGGACAGCTCTCAAAATGAATAACTGTACCATGCTAATTTCTCAATTTTAGGATGAAAGATGGAAAGGAATCTAAAATAACACAGATTTTAGGGAAAGGTTTCTGATTAACCTACTGCTCACATCAGAATAAGACAATGTTGCTTTGATTTTTTCCCTTCAGTCCTTCAGAGATTATGATTTTGGGGTTTTTTGTTTGTTTTTGATGACAAGGTCTCCCTCTGTCACCCAGGCTGGAGTGCAGTGGTATGATCACAGCTCACTGCAACCTCGATCTCCCAGGGCTCAAGCAATCCTGCAACCCCAGCCTCCTAAGTAGCTGGGACCACAGGCATGTGCCACCATAACTAGGTAATTGTAAAATTTTTTGTAGAGATGAGGTCGCAGTATGTTGCCTAGGCTGGTCTCGAATGCCTGGGCTCAAATGATTCTCCCGCCTCGGCCTCCCAAAGTGCTGGGATTACAAGCATGAGCCATCACATCTGGCCTGTTTTTTGACTAAAATCTAGAAGTTCATGACCGAATACACTGCTGGAGAACCTCATTTTAAGAATAAGCTGTTTTCCAAAAGTGCAGTTGCCAGTAGGCTGTTTGGAAATAAAATAATATATATTTCAAATAGAAACAATGTTAAAATTGTGAGGACGTCCGTAGAAAAGGCTAGGCCATAGCATTATATATACACATACATAGCATTATATATACACATAGCATTATATATACACATAACACCATACACATGAGATACAATGTAGCTGAATTGATGTAGCTATAGTGAGTTGTTCCTCTCCCAGGCTCCTGTGGACAGGACTCAGAAGTACATTCTATTTTCTTTCATTTCTTTCCCTTTTTTCGTTTCTTTTCTTTTTTCTTTTCTTTTCTTTTCTTTTCTTTCTTTTTCTTTTCTTTTTTTTTTTTTTTTTTTTGAGACAGAGTCTTGCTCTGTCGCCCAGACTGGGGTGCAGTGGTGCAGTCTCAGCTAACTGCAACCTCCGCCTCCCAGGTTCAAGCGATTCTTCTGTCTCAGCCTCCTGAGTACCTGGGATTACAGGTGTGCATCACCACACTCAGCTAATTTTTGTATTTTTGGTAGAGAGATGGGGTTTCGCCATGTTGGCCAGGCTGGTCTCAAACTCCTAACTTCGGGTGATCTGCCCACCTCGGCTTCCCAAAGTGCTTGGATTACAGGCGTGAGCCACCACACCCTGGCCCTCATTCTGTTTCTAACCTGCTCAGACATTTATGCCTCTCCTTCTCTTTTGGGACTCAGATTCCCCGGCATAGGAATCTGGACACCACCATTTTTTCTCCACCAAGCCCACAAGGCTCCTTCAGTCGCCCCAGGTCTTGTTTCTTCACGTCTCAGCCTTTGCACTGTGTATTCTTGCCGCCTGGAAAGCTTTCTCTGTCTCCTGTTTTCCCTTTCCCCATACTTCACCTGGAAAAACTTTAACTCATCCTTTTAACACAAGAAACTGCCCCGTCTTCCGTGTTTCCATGACTTCTCTTACCTTCACTATAGCATGCGTCATATTGATTAGGGATCATTGGGTTGAAACCCCCACCCCCGCTCCCCCCATCTGGGGACTTTAGCTAGAAACTGATTTGTCTTGATATAACCACTGCCTAGGTTAGGTCACTGTCCATATAAGAAGAAGAAGAAGAAAAAAAAGGTAACAATAACAAACATTTTTAAGTTGCCAGGCACAGTTCTTTGAATGCCTTCTATAGATTTACACATCTGATTTCTCCAGAAAACCTAAAGAGTGGATACTCGTTTTACAAATGATTAAGCTGAAGCATAGAGCAATTAAGCGACTTGCCCAAGGTCACAGAGCCAGTAAGTAGACTGAGCTGTAGTGGCAAATAGCTGACATGTAAATCCAAGCATTTTGGTTCTAAGCTCAAAGTCTTGTCTGTGAATGTCTGAATGCATACATGTTAGATGTTGGCTGAGCTCTTACAGAACAAAAGGAAAGGGGCTGGGCATGGTGACTAATGCCTGTATTTCCAGCATTTTGGGAGACCAAGGCAGACAGATCACTTGAGGTCAGGAGTTCAAGACCTCAGTCAACATGGCGAAACCCCATCTCTACTAAATATACAAAAATTAGCCAGGTGTGGTGGTGCACATTTGTAATTCCAACTGCTTGGAAGGCTGAGGCATGAGAATTGCTTGAACCTGGGAGGCAGAGGTTGCAGTGAGCAGAGATTGCACCACCGCACTCTAGCCTGGGTGACAGAGTGACAGACTGTCTCAAAAAAAAATAAAGAAAAAAAAGAAAGGTATTCTGTACTCTTCTTTTTAATGGGGTGGAGAAAAAGAAAGAAGAAGAAGGTAATTTGGGAGAGACAATTACCTCCTGATAGAGGGACACAGCCCTGAGAAGTGGCACCAGGACCTTTATCCCAGGGAGAGGGCAATGGTGTCATGGGTCTCCACCCCAGGGCTACAGCGAGGTCCTTAGAAGCTCCAAGGGTCTTTGCCAGATCTCAGCTGAGGATAGTAGGTGAGGCCCATCCCTTACAGAAGGAGAAGGTCCAGGATGCCTGCTGAAGGCTTCTGAGCAGTTGTTGATGTCGAGAAAGCAGGGTTTCCTTTACCTCCACCTTGAGCACTTGATGATCAGGCCCTCTGATTAGTCTACTCCATCAGCTTGCTCTTCCCTCTGCTCTGCATACAATCTACTCCTCTTCATCTTTCAGGCTCAGCTTATATGTCACTTCCTTAGAGAAAGCTGGAAAGTAAACAGCAACAGTGGTATTCAAAGCGGGCCACCACCACCTCCCATGATTCCCTATCTGGGTGCCCTGTTTGTTTCCTTATTTGACGTGCTTGTCTTCTTGGTCTGTCTTCCCCATGAGACTGTAGCTCCCTGAGTGGCATGATGTGTCTCTATTTTCCAGTCCAGTCTCCTGTATCCAGCACCTATTTGGTTTTCAGTATAAACTTCTGTTTGATTAAATAAATGGATAAGTGGTTCGACCTTGGGAAATCATTCCTAATCCTCACTGACTTTTTCCACCTTATCCTTTCCTCCTCCACCATCCTCTGTAGATAAGCATTGAAAGAATGTTGGTATTTCCTCCATACAGGAATTACTCATCCCAGGAAAATGGAATAACCACTTCTCGTCTGAGGTAATGAAAAGTAATGGGTTTTTAGATGGATGGGCCTGGGTGCAAATCCTGCCCAGCCATGGTTTATGCATAATACTTGATCATTTTACTTAATCCTTCTGGTCTTTTGTTTTACTCAAAGGGCATCATGACATGTTTCTTCCAGGAATGTTATAGTGTTTGAATGAGATGACATATGTAAATATACTTAACATGGAGCCTATTACAATAGGGATTCAATACATTACAGCTGCTGTTATTAGGATGGATGTTGTTATTGTCTTGCAATGCAACCAAATTGGGCTTCGGGCCCTTTGTTTTGGCTGTTATATTTACAGGAAAAATTCACAGAAGCGTTAAGAGGGAAGAATAATTCAGTCCTCAAGAAGAGAATGCTATTTTTTCCCTTCTCCTTGAATCAGAAAAATCTGCTCTTCATGGTAATAGTTGTGTGGATATCACAATAATATCTGAGTTTATATTTCCTAGAGTCGGCAAACAAATTGGACCCGAGAATGTGTGGAATTCAGCCTTCAAATTGCTTATGCTATTTCTCATTTGAAAACAGATGTGACATGGGGATTCATAGCATTTGCTCTTTCTTCTATGTTTACTTTCTCGTACATTTCTTCTGTCTCTGACACTAAAGTGTAAAGTCCCAGAAGGCAAGGATCTTTGTATCTTCAGTGCACCTGATATGACACTTGGCCAGTGAGGGTAAGGGGAGGCATTCATTAGGTATATGTTTTTGATGGTAGTACTTTACATGTTTTCAAGTTACCTTGTCCTAATTAAATAGAAGGGCCCAGGTGAAAAGAAGATAATAGTATAATGTATATATTTTTTCTATCTAATAACAGCCTAACAGAGATCCAATAACTCAATCTAGAAAAAATCAAATCAGATTTGCCAGACTTATATGATAATGTGGTTTTGTTCTTCACTAAAAAATATATTTTTATGATAATGTTTGTCCAATATCACAGTGATTTATTTTATTTATTTGTTTATTTATTTATTTATTTATTTTTGATACAGAGTCTTGCTCTGTCCCCCAGGCTGGAGTGCAGTGGTGCGATCTTGGCTCACTGCAACCTCTGCCTCCCAGGTTCAAGAGATTCTTCTGCCTCAGCCTCCCAAGTAGCTGGGATTACAGGCACCTGCCACCACACTCAGCTAATGTTTGTATTTTTAGTAGAGATGGGGTTTCACCATGTTGGCCAGGCTGGTATCGAACTCCTGACCTCCGGTGATCCGCCTTCCTCGGCTTCCCAAAGTGCTGGGATTACAGGCATGAGCCACTGTGCCCAGCCTTAATATCATAGTAATTTAAAAATTTTAAGGCTACTTTTAACATAGAATATCTAGTAATTTTTTTTTTTTTTTTTTGGTAACTTTAACAGAACCAGAAGGTTACTCTGCACCAGGGAAAATGCATTTCCTCTCTCTCTTTCTACCTGTACCTCCCACTTCCACATTCCACTGCATTATTGGTCAAAGAAAAGCCAAATCTTTATATGGAATTTTTAACTCATTTCCCAGTTATGCTTAGAATTCAAGATAGATAAACCTGGAGGCAATATAATTCCCAAATACAGTAAAAACAAAACAGAAGTACACACAGCTATTACTAAACACTTCTTCATCATGAGCTCAATTTCTTACCAGATGAAAACTCCCTCAATCACAGTGGTGAAAGCGCTCAGCAACGGGGGCCTCACATTCCACACCAAAATGAAAGGGACGGAAAGCGTGTTTCGTGGGGAAAAAAAATCCCAACAATATTATTCACCTTTCTAACCAGATGGATAGAATGTTCCATGGCTTATAGATAATGATGACGACCATGAGTTGGTGAGTGACCTGTGAGATGAGTCAACTGGCAAAGCAGTTGTTTTGACTGCACCAACTAGGAAACTCAGATGGAAATGGGGTTGGTAGTTTTCTGTCAGAGCTGCCACTTTTGGTGTTGGGAGGGTTCAGGAAGAGGGAACTGAGAAAAAGTGGTGAGATAAATTTATGGCCGTGTCTAGGGAAGACAGGGTGATGCTGGTGGGTAGGAGGTGGGGAAGGACTGGGGCTGGCTTGCATACTTTTGTGCCTGTGTTAATCATTCCTCTTCTCTTCTGACTGTAAAGCGCAAGTGAAAGTGTAGGGAAAATGTGTAATAAAAGCTATGAAAGACAGCTGCTTAAGGTTTATGATCCCCAAAAGGAAAGGAAGGAGAGATACAGAACAACCTTTGCAGGAGAGAATATGACTGTTTTTATTAAACTGCAAAGGAGAATTTAGAAACAAGAAGAATTTGGCAATTGTTGTAGGTATCAGTTATTATTTGTTTAAAGAATTGTCAAATGAATGTTTAGAAGACATAATTTCATACAAGGAGGAATTCCTAAGAAGCAGAAGTTTTAAATGCTGATGAGTTTAAGGAAAGTTGGTCTGTGATGAAAAGCCTGTAAGATATTGTTTACTAAATATAAATTCTAGCCAGGCACGGGGGCTCACGCCTGTAATCCCAGCACTTTAGGAGGCCGAGGTGGGTGGATCACTTGAGGTTAGGGGTTCGAGACCAGTGTAGCCAACATGGTGAAATCCCGTCTCTACTAAAAATACAAAAATTAGCCAGGCATGGTGGATGTTGCAGTGAGCCGAGATGACTCTGTTGCACTCTGGCCTGGATGACAGAGCAAGACTCTCTCTTAAAATAAAATAAAATAAGCAGACAGTTCCCAACTTACAAAATGGTGATGCTTTAAAGCACTGTTTGTAAGTAGACTGTTTAAAACTTAGAGTCTACTTCTTTATTCACTCATGCTCATCTTTTTATTCAAAAAGGTTATTTATATAAGAAAGGCACAAGATCAGCTTTTCCATTTCCAATGTATAAATATAATTCTACTATTTGGTAGAAATGACATGAGTATCAAAAAAAAAAAAAAAAACTGCAATGACATAAAAGATGAGAATTTCAGAAAGTAAGGGCTCATTGTCCATTAAAAAAAGAAAATGGTCTTATTTCCAGTTTGACTCACTGGCTCCTAAATTTTCGGCCAAAGCACTATGCTTACACAACTTGAGAATTCTCTGAGTAATTTATTTAAAACCGCCCTAACAGGAAAATACAGCGTGGCTTTTATAAGGTTCCTTTTTAGTGCCTTATAATGCTGTAATCTTTGTAACTTTTTTCCCCCTGAGACTACTTGCCTATCTTTCAGGGATTTTTGAGACTTCCTTTTATATTTTTAGGATTCCTGGCATCAGTTGTAGGAAAAGAAATGGCAAAATTACCCTTTAAGTATCGGTTATATACAACCTTTCATAACCAATGTTGATAAGTAAAACAAGTTCAGCTACTTTTTTGTTTATACCATGTTGCTTAAAAGTCATTTTCCTCTGGCTGCTTTTTGATGACATTCATTCATTCAACAAACATTTATTGAGTGATTACTATGCACCAATGTTTTTCTAGGCTCTGGGGATGCAGCATTGAACAAAACACCATGATCCTTGCCCAAAGGAATTGAAAAATCAAATGCAGGAACTAAGTAATTATTAGTAAATATTAAACTCAGGATAATTAGGATAATCTCAGAGGATGCAAAAAACAGCATAAATGCAATGAACAAAAGAGAATAGGGGGAGGTGATATGACAAGAGAGATCAAGCAGGCGCACTTGCCTGTAGTGTATAACTGCGATTCTCGATGACTTTTTCATGACCATGTTAATGTCATCCCACCCAGGTTTTCCCTGCCTCTGTAGTCATTTAATGAATATTATAACTCTTCTACTCTTGTGATTCTCTCCCCTCTGACTCTGTAAAAAGAATATTTACAGCTTATATTCTTTTTCAGCCATCTCCAAGACCATAAAAATGATGGGCAAAGGAAGAAAGCTTAGGAATATTGAGGTGAAGATAATCTGTATGTTCAATGTTTCTTTGGTTAGTTCCTTGAGGCAAGTGTCATTTGATAGAAAGAGTGTAGAACATGACAGCCAAAAAACGGGCTTTGAATCTCTTCTTTTCTACTTATTATCTCTTTTTATTCTTTGTTTTATTCTTTTTTTTAGAGACAAGGTCTCACTCTATCACCTAGGTTGGAGTGCAGTTGAGAGAGCGTAGCTCACTATAGGCTGAAATTCCTAAACTTAAGCGATCCTCTTGCCTCAGCCTCCCCAGTAGCTGGGTCTACAGGCATGTGACACCACACTTGGCTAATTTTTAAATTTTTCTTATAGAGATGAGGGTTTCACTATATTGCCCAGGTTACTCTCAAACTCTAAGCTTCAAGCGATCCTCCTGTCCCAAAGTGTTTGGATTACAGGCATGAGCCTCCGCACTCTGCTGTTAACTCTTACCAGACCTGAGTCCTTGTTTTCTTGTCTCCAAGTATGGAAAAAGCAATCTTGGTGACAGGATGTTGTTGTGAGATGTTAACTGAGAAGCAGAGGGCACCTGTTGGGCATTCACCCTCCATCAGGAGGATGAGGGCTGCTATTGCCGTTCCAATAACTGTGCCAAAAAAGCAAGAACCAGCCTGTTCTCTAAAAGAACATGGCAGCATTCCCATTAATAGAAACATTCAACTTCTAGATACAACACACAGATCATGTTTGGATGACATACTAGCTCAGAAATAAAAAGTAATCATGTAGATGTGTGGAGTTTGTTCATGCTTGATTGGTGAGAGAGCACACACAAAAAATCTATAAACATAGAAAAGAAACACAAATCATTGACTCACTGGAATTGGGGAGCCATCCTTGACCTGCCTTCCTACCTTAGCTCCCACATTCTATGGACTGTCAAATCCCACTGATTCTGCTTCCTTCGAGTCTCTTTTCCTTCCTTCCTCTCTCCCTTCCTTCCTTCCTTCCTTCCTCCCTCCCTCCCTCCCTCCCTCCCTCCCTCCCTCCCTCTCTCTCTCTCTCCTCCTTCCTTCCTTTTTCTTTTCTTTTCTTTTCTTTTCCTTTCTTTCTTTCTTTCTTTCTTTCTTTCTTTCTTTCTTTCTTTCTTTCTTTCTTTCTTCTTTCTTTTCTTTCTTTCTTTCTTCTTTCTTTCTCTCTCTCTCCATTCCTTCCTTCTTCCTTCCTTCCTTCCTTTCTTTCTTTCTTTCTTTCTTTCTTTCTTTCTTTCTTTCTTTCTTTCTTTCTTTCTTCTTTCCTTCTTTCTTTCTTTCCTTCCTTCCTTCCTTCTTTCTTTTCTTTCTTTCTTTCTTTCTTTCTTTCTTTCTTTCTTTCTTTCTTTCTTTCTCTATCCCTTCCTTTCTTTCTTCTTTTCTTTCTCTTTCTTTCTTTCTCTTTCTTTCTTTCTTTCTTTCTTTCTTTCTTTCTTTCTTTCTTTCTTTCTTTCTTTCTTTCTTTCTTTCTTTCTTTCTTTCCTTCCTTCCTTCCTTCCTTCCTTCCTTCCTTCCTTCCTCCTTCCTTCCTTCCTTCCTTCTTTCCTTCCTTCCTTCCTTCTTTCTCAAGTTCTTGCTGTGTTGCTCAAGCTCTAGAGTGCAGTGGTACAATCAGAGCTCACTGCAGCCTCGACTCCTGGGCATAGCTGATTCTCCCACCTCAGTCTCCCAAGTGGGTGGGATTACAGGCGTGTGCCACTGCACCCAGCCAGGTGTTTATATATGTGTGTGTGTGTATATATATATATATATATATAGTAGAGGCAAGGTCTCACCATGTTGCCCAAGCTGGTCTCAAACTCCTGAGTTCAAGCCATTCACCCGAAGTACTGAGATTACACGCATGAGCCACCGCACCCAGCCCAGGTCTCTCTTCTATCCCACAACACATTCTCAGCTCATGCTGGCTTCACCTCACCTAGTCTACTCAGTAGCCTCTTTCCTGGTAACCCTGCTTCAGGTCTTTAATCTCTACACTTCTTTTCCCTTACCAACACCGCCAAAATACTCTAACCCTGTCCCAAGGGTAAGTTTGCTAAAATGCAAATCTAAACATGTGACTCTTCCACCTGAATCCACACAAAGCTTCTTCATGGTCTTCAGTGTAAAGTCCACTCTGGAGCAGCGCATTAACTCCACTGCTGCTCCTTCTGTCTGCTGTGCTGCAACCTGGGTGTGCTGCCAGCCATGTGCTCTTGAACTTCTGAGCCTTTGTGCAGATGGTTCCTTTTGCTTTGATGGGTTTCCCCATCCGGTTTCCCAGCCGGGCTTCATTTAGTTCTTTCAGACACTCTTCCTCAACTTTCCAACCCCATCCTGGTCCCACCTGGGTTAGTGCAGGATCGGCTACAGAATTTGAAAGGCCCAGAGCAAAATGAAAATGTGCAACTGCTTGTTGAAAAATTATTAAGAATATCAAGATAGTGACCATAAAGTATTAAACTAAGCACTAGGCTCTTGTAAGTGCAGGGTCTGTGCCACAGCATGAGTCGTATGTCCACAGAGCCAGCCCTGTTAGATTCTCTGCTCAGAGTTCTCATACAACTCATACAACTCAAAATAACACTACCTTTTTTTTTTTTAAATGCTATTTAAAGCAACACATTTTAACTATCTATTTACATATCTGCCTCCTCTTCAAGCTTTGCTCTTTTAAGGCAGGAACCATGTCTATGTCATTGTTAAATATTTACTCATTTACTAAATATCTATTGAGGGCCTAATACACCAGGCACTGTGATTAGTGCTAGAAATATAAAAATAAGTAAGAAACTGTGTGGACAGTAGTTCATGCCTCTAATCCCTGCACTGTGGGAGGCCAAGGCAGGTGGATCACTTGAGGCCAGGAGCTCGAGACCAGCCTGGTCAACATGGCGAAACCCCATTTCTACTGAAAATACAAAAATTAGTTGAGCGTGATGGTGCACACCTGTAATCCCAGCTACTTGGGAGGCTGAGGCCCAAGAATTGCTTGAACCTGGGAGGTGGAGGTTGCAGTGAGCCAGAATCGCACCACTACACTCCAGCCTAGGTGACAGAGCAAGACTCTACTCAAGAAAAAAAAAAAAAAGTAAGACCTATCTCTGCCCTCAAGATGCTCACAATGTATTAGAAGAGAGATACATAAGCAAATGCTTATAAAGCCATATAGTGAGTTTGTGATAAAGGTGTACACAGGAAATGATAGCTGCATGGAGAAAGGCCACCTAATCAGGTCAGGGGATAGGTGTGCCTGGATTTCCAGATAGGCTTCCTGTGTGGGTGATTGATGCTTAATACCTGAAGGCTGAATAAGCGTTGGCCAGATGTCATCCCATAAGTTGGAATGAGCAAGAGTTAGGGATGTCAGGCTGTCTGCTGTGGTGGTTGTTGGCAGGGACAGGGAAGGGTTTCTTTAATCGATCTGGAGAGATGGGAACCCAAAGCGAGATAGTATTGAGAGAGAGAGCTGGAGAGATAGCCAGACTCTAAATCCTGAAGGTCTTATGTACATGCTGTCCTCTAGCTCACTGTCATCCTAGAAAAATAATGCAAACCACAGGTAGAATTTTAAATTACCTAGTAACTTCATTGCAAAAGTAGAATAAAACAAGTAAAATTCATTTTAGCAATACACTTTATTTCACTCAATATATCAAAAATAACATCATTTCAACACGTATTCAATACAAAAATTATTGAGACAGCTTACAGTCTTTTTTATTTTTGTACTGCCTTTGAAATACAGTGTGCTTTATTCTTAGAATGTGTCTTAATTCAGACTAGTCACATTTCAGGTGCTTGATAGCCACCCAGGGTTAGTGGCTACCACATTGAGGAATAAGTGGTTAGGTGAAATTTTTCAAGGACACCAATTCCAAAAACTATTCAGTGAAAATGGCTGGGAAATCTACCTATTATATAATCCTCCTGGAGATTCAGATGAGGGATTCATATATTAAAGTCTTTGAAAAGTCTACCAGAAATATAATGGTTGTACCTTCTGTTTTTCAAACTTGTGTAGCCACAGGACCTTTTGTTCCTCCATTGTAATCAATCCCACGTGGTCAGTGCTCCTTTGGACCTGCCTTGGGCATCATTGCTCCTCATGGCGGCAAGTTGCTGAAGGATCCTTCCCTAGGTGTAGATCAGTTTAGCCCACGTGCATCGCATAGGCCAGGTTGTGGAGAAGAAGACTGGAGACAGAGGTCTGGGAGGATCCAAGCGTCAGGAAGAACCACAGAGGTTCTCATTGTTCACACTGGTAATTAACTCTTCATTTATAAAAAATGTGAGCTTCCAGGGATTTCATCGGACCTCCTCCCAAGTTGTAGATTTGATGAGAATGACGTTCCCATTCATTTTCATTGCTTTGATCGGTAATAAAAACCTCATTAAATGAAGCACTTATAAGGTCTTATTCAAACATTTTATTGACATGCTCAATAAAAACCTGTTCACTTTTATTGTTTCCAGTTCTTGAAGATTTAAGCAGATTTCCTTTTTGAAGATTTTCTATTTATTTTTCCTTTTTTTTTTTTTTGTATTTCCTGCACTCCACTATTACATTTTCTGTTTCTGTCATAATGCCTTCTTTTCTTTTTCTATAGGAATAAAACAGAAAGTGTAATTATAATCAGTGCATACAAAATTTAATATATTTTTGTCAAAAAATACAAATCATAGTAAGGAAAATAAAATTTTATATAATTCTAAAATATATTTTTCATCTCAAATATTTAAAATAATTAAAATTAAAAGTAAAATACAAATTATAATTAATATCTAATAAGAATTTAAATCAAAATTATTTCAACTAGCTAAAATTTTTGTTGAATTTTTAAAAAGCCTTTATGATGTTTATAAAACACAACTATTTGCAATTTTAATTTTAATAGTCACCTATTGCTGATACTAAAATTGGTATCAAGCTTCACATGTTATGTCTAGACCTATATAGATACAAATATAAGAGTAATATGAATTGTTTAGTACTGCAAAATGTTCCCCATTCTCCATGTACAACTGTAGAAAATACTGCTTTAATTCAAGAGTTCCTCTAGAACCACCAAGCCTGCTCTTAATATTTGTGGGGCCTGAAGCAATATGTGAAGACCCACACAACATGTGTCTAAATATTTAAAAGCTGTAAATCATATTAACAAACAATAACATCAAACATTTTCTATTCCCTAATCTTGTGAATATACATTGTTGATCTGGAAAGTCAGGTTCAAATTTAGAACTCTTGGTCTTCTCAGAGAATCATATCAGAAGGAATAAGTAAAAAAGTGTAAGAAAATCTGTCCTCCAGCCCCCAGCTCTCACTCTCACTTTTCATGCCCCCTTCTCTTGCCACCTTCAGCTCCACCCCATGTCTTGTGGGATCTTACATACTTGCATATGGATATACCAGTCTGCATGTTCAAGCTCTGACCATATCACACACAAACAACTGCTCTGGGCCATCTCTCAGACTTAGGGGTGTGCAGAGTGGTGGTATAATCAATTGTTAGGAGAAAGGATTCAGGGACAAGGACCGTACAGTTCCTGGTAATGGGCCCAAGACTACTCGTGCAGGGAAATCTAGAGTAGGAAGACAGATGGGCTTCAGGTAGGCATACCTTGGCCCTCTGTACTACTAGGCCTGTGAGGAAAGGCACGGTCAGAGGAGGGTCACGGTGGAGCTTTATCAGGTACAGGACCAGGGCCAGAATGTGGAGGTGCTACTAGGAACCCTAAATTAGAATACAAAGAGAAATAGGAGACTGGCACAATTGGGAACCAATATTTTGTTATGCTCTCTGAGAGGAAGAGTTTGGCAAGTTTATTAGTTTCCTAAGCCTGCCATAACAAAATGACTGGGTGGCAAGAACAAAGTGTTGTCAGAGTTGGTTTCTTCTGAAGCCTCTCTTTTTGGCTGTGAGGTGTCTGTCTTCTCCTTGTGTCTTCATATGGTCTTCCCTCTATGTGTGTCTGTGTCCGAACATCTTATAAAAAATCAGTCTTATTAGACTAGGGCCCACCTGAATGATCTCATTTTAACCTAATTATATCTTTTTTTTTTTTTTTTTTTGAGACTGAGTCTTGCTCTGTTGCCCAGGCTGGAGTGCAGTGGCGCGATCTCGGCTCACTGCAAGCTCTGCCTCCTAGATTCATGTCATTCTACTGCCTCAGTCTCCCGAGTAGCTGGGACTACAGGCGCCCGCCACCATGCCCGGCTAATTTTTTGTATTTTTAGTAGAGACGGGGTTTCACCTTGTTAGGATGGTCTTGATCTCCTGACTTCGTGATCCGCCCGCCTTGGCCTCCCAAAGTACTGGGATTACAGGCATGAGCCACCACGCCTGGCCAGTTGACTTAATTATATCTTTAAAGACCCTTTCTCCAAATAAGGTCACACGCTGAGATACTGAGGGTTAGGGCTTCAACATAGACATTTGGGGAGAACACCATTTAATCTATAACAGCCAGCTCATTAATTTGTCTTTCCAGTTCCTGAAACACCTGCCTGCTGAAATTCCTCTGCAATGTGAAGGAAGCAGTGTTTTTCTCTTATGTAGGTAATGACACAACCTACAACTTTCATAGCTTTCAGACAGTTGCCTTTTATTTGGAGAATGCTTTTCTTTTCTTTTCTTACCTTTTTTATTTTTTGAAACGGAGTCTCGCTCTGTTGCCAGGCTGAAGTGCAGTGGCGCGATCTCGGCTCACTGCAACCTCCACCTCCGCAGTTCAAGCGATTCTCCTGCCTCAGCCTCCTGAGTAGCCAGGGCTACAAGCACGTGCCACTACGCCCAGCTAATTTTTGTATTTTTAGTGGAGATGAGGTTTCACCATGTTGGCCAGGATGGTCTCCATCTCTTGACCTCGTGATCTGCCCGCCTTGGCCTCCCAAAGTGCTGGGATCACAGGTGTGAGCCACCGCACCTGGCCTGTTTAGAGAATCATTAAGGGAAGAGATGTGGAGAACAGAAATGGAGATGTGTTTCCCTGGGGCTTGAATACTGTTGGTCATGAGAGTGGATGTTTGGGATGAGTTGACTCTTCCAATGCTGAGCATCAGGTCCTGAATGACAGAGGAACCATGTGTTCTTCAACTATTTTGTGTGTGTGTGCAAGTGTTTATGAAATGCCGTTCCCTCTATAGCCCTGCACCCGGGGTAGAGTCCTTCTTGTCTAAATCTACAGGAAGTATTGCAAAGAATGTTGAGGGATCCCATCACAGCTGTGGAGGCAGGAAAGGGAATGGGGGGTGGGTAATTTGAAAAATATTTACACAAGGCAAACTATGTGAGATTTATAATAGGGAATAAGAAGGAGGAAGGAGTCAAGAGTAATTCTCTGAGGTCTCTCTTGGATGATTAGGTAACTGGTAGTATCTTCAACTAAGGGAGAGAATCTTGAGAAGCTAGGTTAAGGGAAAACAGGAGCTTCATTTGGGGCAGGCAGATTCCCCAAGCAAATTCCACCAATTGCAACTCCTCAAGCTCGTGTTCCTATCATATATAGAGCCTGGTTAATTGTGCCAGTAGCAGAACTTGATTTTTATAAACAATGATAGTTGGTATACTAGTTAATAGTCAACATAAATCACTTAAATTATCAGGGATTTTTAACAATAGTAGAGTCACTGCAACAGGGATAAAGAAAAGGGAACATGAGGGCATAACAAAAACACAAAAGTGTTGTGTGAAAACAAAAATAAGCATAAATGAGCAAACAATAGAAGCAAGATTCTGAAAGATTTGTTGCCTGTTCAGCTATGACTTTGGTCCAAGGCCTCTAGAGCCACCAAATTTATGGATTCATTTCCAGCGTATTTACTTACCATTTGACACCAAATAGTAGGCACTGATGCTAACAACAATTAAGCCAAGTTTTGCATGCCAGGGAGGTTCAACATTTTCACTCTATTGCCCAGGCTGGAGTACAGTGGCGTGATTTTGGTTCCCTGCAACCTCTGCCTCCTGGGCTCAAGTGATCTTCCCACCTCAGCTTCCTGAGTAGCTGGAACCATAGGCACGTACCACCATGCTGGGTTAATGAACGTTTTTTGTTTGTTTGTTTTTGTTTGTTTGTTTGTTTGTTTTGTAGAGACAAGAGTCTCACTATATTGCCCAGGCTGGTCTGAAACTAGTGGGCTCAAGTGATCTGCCTGCCTCAGCCTCCCAAAGTGCAGGGATTATAGGCATGAGGCACTGCTTTCAGCCTTTCTTTTTTTTTATTTTTATTTTTTCTTTTTAAGAAAATGCACTTAGAAAACCTACTGTGTAGGATATTCAAAAGGTAGAAACAGCTTCAGTGTCCACCACTGGCTATACAAAATGTGAATATCCTGGATAGAGTTTCTGTTCTGATAGAAAAGTTTTGAAAATAGTTATGATGGTTGTACAACATTGTGAATGTACTTAATGCCACTGAACTGTGCACTTGAAAATGGTTAAAATAGCAAATTTTATGTTATACATACGTTAGCACAATTAAAAAAAAAACCCCTTCTGTGTAGGTTTTGAGCACACAATTGGGTTGAATTATCCACACTTTTTCTCTTCCAATGACATAGTCTGATATGTTTTAAAGGAATAATTCAAAAGAAAAATAGATGAGCTTATATCCCAATTACTCAGTATGAGACCCAGACAGGATTTCAGAATATAGCAATTTTCAGTTAAATAGATGCTCATTAACATTTAAAATAAGGTTTTTGGGTCATCAGCTCATTCTTGATGCAAGAAAAATCTAAATGCATCTTTAGAGATGAGCTCCTCTGGGTCATTTCTACTTGCTAGATTCATAGGCAGTGCCCCAGTTTTAAATTAAAAAAAAAAAAAATCAAACACCCTAGAAGATTTCTTAGTAGGAAAAATATGTTTTATAACTCAAATGAAGCAAAATCCCTAAGTCTCCTTTTTTCCTCAGATTTGCAAATGCCATTCTCCTTAAGGCATCAGCTCTATTTTTTTCTGCTTTATTTTTTAAAATAAACTTTTAACTTTACAGAAAAGTAAGATAAGTATCATGTACCCCTCACCCAATTTCTCCTATTGTTAACATTAGTATGGTGCATTTGTCAAAACCAATGAGCCAATATTGATACATTAATAACTAAAGTCCATACTGTATTCAGATACCCATAGTTTTTTGTTTTTGTTTTGTTTTGTTTTTGAGATGGAGTCTCACTCTGTTGCCCAGGCTGGAGTGCAATGGTACAATCTCAGCTCATTGCAACCTCTACCTCCCAGGTTCAAGCAATTCTCCTGCCTCAGCCTCCCAAATAGCTGAATTATAGGTGCCCACCACCATGCTGGGCTAATTTTCATATTTTTAGTAGAAATGGGGTTTCACCATGTTGGCCAGGCTGGTCTCAAACTCCTGACCTCAGGTGATCCACCCGCCTCAGCCTCCCAAAGTGCTGGGATTACAGGTGTGAGCCACCTCGCCCGGCCAGATAACCATAGTTTTTACCTCATGTCCCTTTTCTGTTCCAGGAACCTGTCCAGGATATCACATTAAATTGAGTTATCTGGCCGGGCATGATGGCTCATGCCTGTAATCCTAGCACTTTGGGAGGCTGAGGCAGCCCGATGATCTGAGGTCAGGAGCTTGAGACCAGCCTGGTCAACATAGCGAAACCCATTCTATACTAAAAACACAAAAATTAGTGAGCATTGTGGTGCATGCCTGTAATCCCAGCTACTCACAGGAGGCTGAGGTGGGAGAATCGTTGGAACCGGGGAGGTGGAGGTTGCAGTGAGCTGAGATTGTGCCACTGCACTCCAGCCTGGGTGATAAATTGAGGTTCTGTCTCAAAAATAAATAAATACATACATAGACAAATAAATAAATAGAGTTATCTTCTCTCCTTAAGTTCGTCTAGATTGTGGCAATTTCTCAGACTTTCCTTATTTTTGATGATGGTGACAGTTCTGAGCAAGTTTGGTCAGGTATTTTGTAAAATATCTCTCAATTGGGGTTTCTGGAGTGTTTTCCTTATGATTAGACTGGGGTTATGGGTTTGGAGGAGATCACAAAGGGAAAGCGTCATCCTCACCACATCAAGTCAAAGGTACTTGCTATCAATGCAACATCACTGGTGACATTAACCTTGATCACCTGCCTGAGGTAATGTCTGTCAGCTTTCTCCGTTGTAAAGTTACCCTCTGCCCCACTCTTTTCATACTGTATTATTTGGAAAGGAAGTCACTATATGGAGTCTATACTTAACAGGGTGGGGAGTTACACCAGAGTCCTTGAGCGGAGAGTAGAACCTTACAGCACAAAAAATTGCTTTTTGTGAACCTTAACATATACAAATTTAAAAAAAAATCACTTAGGATATTACGGGATCCCACAATGGAGTGCAGGCTATGACGAAATAATCTAAGTGTATTACAGATGTATAAAATAATTTCCCTGAAGGAGGTGGGAGGAAAGTTGCTTACCTAAACAACTTTTGAAATGAATGGGGACTACAAGACTAAAGGCAAAATGAACTGTATGTAAGCACTGTAGTCTCATCAATAAAGTTGTATCTCAGGAGTACAGTTTGATTTTGAGGGCATTATTCATGTGTACTGGTATTGAGCAAATAAATGAATGGATGGTGAATGGTGGGAGCTAGGTTTCTCACTGTTGGAGTGGAAGGTGATATACAAAGACAGGAAAGAGGCTAGAAAGATCCATGTGGTATAGGATTAGAGTTGAGACATCTGTATGCACTCACGTTTAGCTTAATATAGATACGAATAACTACATATATAAATACTTATAGATATGTGTACATATACTTATTAGAACACACATATATATTTCCCTGTTCTGTCAACATTCCAGTAGCAAGAAGATCTTGATTTCTTTCTTTTTTTTTTTTTTGAGATGGAGTTTCACTCTGTCGCCCAGGTTGGAGTGCAAGGGTGCCATCTTAGCTCACTGCAACCTCCGCCTCCCGTGTTCAAGTGATTCCCTGCCTCAGTCTCCCAAGTAACTGGGATTACAGGTGCCCACCACCAAGCCCGGCTAATTTTTTATATTTCTTTAGAGACAGAGTTCCACCATGTTGGCCAGGCTGGTCTCGAACTCCTGACCTCAGGTGATCCACCTGCCTCGGCCTCCCAAAGTGTTGGGATTACAGGCATGAGCCACTACTCCCAGCCCTGATCTTGATTTCTAATACTATTCTCCAATGGTTACTTAGAGACATGGCTGATTTTAGGACTGAGAAGGCAATACCTGAGATGAGACTGCAGCATCTTATAGTTCCAGAAGGCAAGGAGGCACTCAAATGATAGCAGAAAATAAAAAAATTAAAAAAAAAAAAAAAAACCCATGGTGATAGGAATATGTCAAAAAGACACATGACTGAAAAAGTTCCCAATGGCCAAAACTGAAGCAATTTAAGCAAATCAATTAATCAATCAATCAATAGTGTGCTGTTGGATTATAACTCAAAGTCTAAGATAAATATCCACATGCCCATACTGATGAAAATAAATGATTAAAGAACTGAACAAATAGGAGAGAGTAGACAAATCCTCAGCAGAAGAATTCCAGAAGATTTTTGTGAACCTAATTTTTATACCTATAATTTTCATTTCAATGTCATAGAAAACTAATGAATTACTATGAGTATTATATTTGTAGAGGAAAGACTAAGGGATGGTAAGGCTACAGAGCATCCTGTAATTAAAATGAGAAAACCAAAAGTCAAACAAAGCCATCAGTGGGCAGATTTTTATGCACTTCAGCCTTCGGTTTCCTTGGTAATAACCCTGTCTAGCAACTACTACTTATTCCTATATAGATCTTAAGAACACAGCCCTCTGGAGCCTCCTCATACCTATTTGAATAACGAGGGATATGTGTCCTTATACAAGAGTACATTCACTTCCACCTGTGCACACCCTCAAGAAGAGAAAGGAATGGAATATTTTGTTTTTATTTGTAACCAAAACAAGATTTCACTGTTTACTAGTTTCTAAATACCAAAACAATGATGGGATTCTGTCATCTTCCTGGTCACTTACTGCTCATTGCTCACTGTGTGGGGAGTGCAATGACTCAGTGGCAAACGCTCTGTAGACAGGCCTCTTGTTCATCTGAAACGCACAAAGGAGGGGTGGGCTGTGTGACTAAGCCTGTGTGTGGATTCTTACTGTAAGTTATGTTTCTGAGAAACAGACACCAACAATAGCTTATTTTTAAAAAACAAAATAAGCACCATTACAATTGGTGAAAAACATGTTTAATCTTTTGCCTAAGAAAGTTTTGATAGCCCAGCATAATTGAAATGGTGGCCATGCATCGTTCCACCCTAGTTACTCTTACCTGCATGTTTTGAGTCACCAAATGTGTGTCCTGCTCAGGCTTGCCCAGGCAACTGTGAATGACAGCCCTTTCCAGAGAACCTCAGAATGAGAGAGGCATTTCACACCACCTTCCTTTCTTCCAAGAAATACCAGGTCACAAGTGGTGTTCACTTATTCTCAAGAAACATTCTTGTCCTTAAAATCTTTTTTTCCTCTATTATAGTTGTGACCATTGTTAGCATAAATATGAGCCTGAAAGAAGGACAATTCTTATGAAGTCCAAATTGTGTTTAAGTTATAAGTAACAGTTGTGTTTTTAAAAAATAACTCATCCTCATCATACAACCAGATAAAGCAGAAATCAATTGTCATATAAGATCTACAAAATTTGGGTATAAATAAAAGATAACGACTGGATTAAAATGATCCTTTGCCATATTTTACTCTCTTGGAAGTCAACTCTGAGCATACCTATAATGATATGCCTAAAAAGTGTCAACGACACAGCTATTTTCAATGCAATTAAGGAAATAAAAGACCCAAAATGCTTACATTTAAGATTTGTTAATCCTTATCCCTGGTCAACATTCTATGCAGATCTGAAACTGAAACTATTGCAAAATGATACAAGACTGTAAGTACTCTCTGGAGTTTGGGTGCATTATTTTTGTAATTCCTTTTATGTAATGGAACTAGTTCTTGTTCCAGGGCCATATGAACACCTGAAGAAAGGACAGTGTCAGGTCGACAGACTGTGGAATTTAGATTCAGCACCTAAGCTATTTGAGGTTGATACTCACTGAAATCTTGAGTGTTTGCACCTGCTGTGGAATAAGTCATTGTCCTTGGACACCTTACAAGGTGAAGTTTGTGCACATTTGGGAAGAAGGAGGAGGCTGGCAGAGTGACTTCCTTATTGACCCAATCACCCACATCTCCATCTCCCTCAGGGGGTACTGTCCACCCACCATGTTTTGTTTACATCAGTAGCAAAGACATATGAATCATCTTCCACTTTTCAGTTGTGAATGAAGAAGTAACCTCTGACACCCAACGAATGTGACTGGCCCTTACATGCTGGTATATGTCAGACTCTTAGCATCACTTTACATTTTGTACTGCTGTTGATGATATGAATTTTGGGAATATTCTCCCCTATGGGTCTTTCTCCATGTTAAATGATGTCCTTTGGCTTCTGTTTTCTTCCTAAGAACTGTAAGTGGTGCTTGCTAGCTCTACGAAGAATCCTGCCATTGTTGTAATGCATTTAAGAAACTTTTCCCTTTGTTAAAATTATTTTCTTTCTATATTAAGTAGCTTATAATTAGGATAAAGAGATTTCAAAAACAGGGATGGAGAAGGAGGAGTTGAGGGGAGGAGAGAGAGTGTTGGAGAGACAATATCACCACTAGGAAAAGACATGAGTAAAAAAATATCACAAACCAGAATTACACCCCTCAGAAAAGAGCTTTCTGGTCACCTTGCAAGGATTCTATAAAAGTTATAGGTTACAATCGAAATAAGTGAAATATTTAGTTAACAAGGAAATATGCATCGTGCACGTAATTACTGAAAGTTATTACCAGTCACTGTGGTAGGAACTGGGGATTAGAGAGAGAATGGATCTGTAGTTTTGGCCTCAAGGAGCTACTGTTTAGCATTAGAGGCAAAATGAAAAAGTACTCATTGTTTCTGCTCATGTTTGCAAAAAGGCAACAAGTTATTGGTCCCCAAAGTAAATGAGATAATGAGAAAAAACTTCTGGAAAAAAATGAGAATACTACAGCTGATTAACTTACTATTTAGTTCTTTTAAAAATATCTACCTTCTTACCTTTATTCTGGAATGAAAATCAGGAGGACTGCCTAGTACTGCCAATTCTGACAGTCGTCTGGTAAGCCATTTTCAATTATTTCTTCTGTAATTGTTTTAATATCAGATTAGAAATGTGTTTCTACTTTCTAATTTGTAATGTAAGATTTCTCTTTGAATCCTACTGTAGAAAGTCTGTGTTGAAGGATAAAATTCCCGTATATTTTAGAATGGACTCTTTGCATTCAATTAATTAATTAGTTAAAGACAGTGATTAATGCATCCCAAAATATTTAGGGATGTAGTCTTTTCTAATTATTTCACCATAGCATAGAAGAATTGCTATTAAGAGTTGGCCAACAGGTCAGGTGCAATGGCTCATACTTGTAATCCTGGCACTTTGGGAGGCTGAGGCTGGATCACTTGAGACCAGGATTTTGAGACCAGCTTGGGCAACATGGCAAAACTCCGTCTCTGCAAAAATACAAAAATCAGTCGGGCATGGTGGCGTGTGCTTGTAGTCGGAGCTACTCAGAGTTGGGGGCTGAGGTGGGATTCGCCTGGGAGAAAAGGATAGAGAGGTCTGGATACGCAGGGATATAGGGTCAAGTTAGCAAGTTAACTGAGCACAGCAGGTCCCCTGTGGATATTGCCACTTCAAAGAGGCTCAAAAGCTCTGAAATTTTATGAAGAATTTTCTCAGGTTTGGCAGATATGAAATTGTTGAACACTATTAGAGAAAAATGGGGAAAAGTAAACTAAGGCCTATCCAAATTATTATTTTGAATTGCATAGCTCAAGGTGCTTTGAACATCACATTAAATTTGTCAAATTAATTTGTCACATTAAATTTGCCAAATTAAAAGTGTATCATGTAGTGACTGATAGTAAACTAAGTACATGAAATTATGGGCATTCAGAAGATTTTTAAAGAACTGATTGATTTTACTTTGGAACAGTAACAATGCAGTGAGGCATCTCGGGACAAAGACTGGAAGAGGAAGAAAGCCAGAGAATTGAGCCTGGCATTTGGGAGCCACTTTTCCCCTTGAACAACAATAATAATGGCCCTTAGGCTTTCTGTGGAAAGGAGGGTGTTCATTTAAAAAACAAAAAGACAGACATATACAGAGGCAGAGAAAAAGAAGAAAGGAAAGGCAAAAAGATTCTAGAAATAAAGGGGAAAATATAACCCTAACCATGGAGGAAAATTAAAATTCACTTGGATTAACCATAAGAAGATTAAAAAGTCATATATTGACCAATTTTAATGTGGTCTGGAAGGAGAAACACACCTTTTCACACCGTAAGCTGTACAGAGGCCGACTCTGTGGTTTTTGGTGTGTAAAAACATACAGTAATAACAATTATACCACTTTACACCTTTATGGTGTTTTGGGTTTACAGATTCTCCATACAATTCATCTATTTTGATCTTCATAACAAAGCTATTCTAAATTGGGGTTTAGAGAAAGTGTGAGGATGACAAAAAGATGTTCTGCCCTTTGTTCAGAACCTGTGCTTAGGGCTGTGTTCTCATTTTGAGGTTGGATTTTGTACACTCACATTCTCATTTCTCTCTCTAGTGATCAAGATATTCACAAACATTTTTTACTGTCAGGGATGCATAAACGAACAATACTTTATTAGAGCTATATTCTAAGCCAACTGGGTCATCTTACCTTAGATTCAAAGTTAGATTATGGCTCAAAATGAATCCTTAGCATATTTCTGGTGTTCAAACAGAATAGGTTGAAGCTGAGATGGGTGGATCACTTGAGGCCAGGAGTTCGAGACCAACCTGGCCTACATGGCAAAACCCCGTCTCTACTAAAAACACAAAAAATTAGCCAGGCACGTAAACCCAGCTACTTGAGAGCCTGAGGCAGGAGAATCGCTTGAACCTGGGAGGTGGAGGCTGCAGTGAGCTGAGATCGTGCCACTGCACTCTGAGCTGGGGGACAGAGTTGGACTCTGTCTCAAAAAAAAAAAAAAAAAAGGTTATTTTATATTTCCTGAATTACATGTAGTCGTAATGCCTTGCTCAGGATCTTGCATATAGTGGCCAAGAAATATTGCTTAAAATAGACTCTCAAATTACACTGGCATTCTGTGGGTACCATATCAAACATCTAGGACAGGGGTCCTCAACTCCTGGGCCACTGACTGGTACCAGTCTTCGACCTGTTAGGAACCAAGTCACACAGCAGGAGGTGAGCAGTGGGCGAGCATTACAGCCTGAACTCCGCCTCCTATCAGATCAGTGGCAGCATTAGCTTCTCATAGGAGCGCAAACCTTATTGTGAACTGTGCACGTGAAGGATCTAGGTTGTGCATTCCTCACAAGAATCTAACTAATGCCTCATGATCTGAGGTGGAACAGTTTTATCCTAAAATCATCCCCCACATTCCACTCCCCCCAGTCCTGTCTGTGGAAAATTTGCCTTCCACGAAACTGGTCCCTGGTGCCAAAAAGGTTGGGGACCACTGGTCCAGGACTTACCAGCTAAGTTAAAGACAAACCTTTAAGGACTTTTCAATTTAGTATCTTGATATCCCTATATGAAGATATTTGAACTTATTCATATTTTTTGTTTGTTTGTTTCGTTTTTGTTTTTTGTTTTGAGACCGAGTCTTACTCTGTTGCCCAGGCTGGAGTGCAATGGCATGATTTTGGGTCACTGCAACCTCCGCCTCCCAGGTTCAAGCGATTCTCCAGCCTGAGCCTCATGAGTAGCTGGGATTACAGGTGTGTGCCACCACTTCCAGCTAACTTTTGTATTTTTAGTAGAGACAGGATTTCACCACGTTGGCCAGGCTGGTTTTGAACCCCTGCCCTCAAGTGACCCTCCTGCCTTGGCCTCCCAAAGTGCTGGGATTATAGGCATGAGCCACCACCTAGACCCTCATATTTGGTTTTGCTTATATGTCTTATAAGATTACTTCATAATGGTTATCTGCTTCTAGATCTGTTAGTTTTGCTAAATGTAGTTCAAACAAAATTTATCTTTGGATTTTCATTACCTTTTTGGCTTGTCACAGTGAAAACAGGGATTGATAACAAGAGAAAAACAATCCACCTTATTGCAGCAGCCGGGTTTCTCATCCTGTGCACTATTTACTAAATCAGATAATGGGAGAGAACAACACTTCTCTTTCCCCAAGAGAGTTAGTGAGTGGTGAAAACATTTAGGTGGTGGGTGAGGAGAATATTTTTCATTGGTAAAAGGCATTTTTATTAGGGAGAGAGACCAGGTGAGAATAGAAATCGAAGGGAAACACAAGGCCATTTTTTGTTTGTGTGTTTTTGAGACAGGATCTCAGTTTGTAACCCAGACCCAGGCTCACTGCAGCCTTGACCTCCTAGGCTCAGGCGATCCTCCCACTTCAGTCCCCCAGGTAGCTGGAACTACAAGTGTATGCCACCACACTTGGCTAATTTTTGTATGACAAGTCCATTTTTGATAGAAATATTTTCGGTATCTGAATTTCCTCCATGTTGAAAGTCCATATTTATTGTTCTTATTTTTCTGGCACTTTACTTTCATTGTTCAGTAATTACATGGGGAAATAACACTTCTATACAATGGATAACCATTTCTAACAAATAACAGCAATAGTGTTGTTTGCACTTCTTTGTGTGACATGTCTAAACAATGTAAACTTTCTGTTATATAGACTTCAGTTATTGTTCAATACGATGTCATCTGCTGTGAATGACTGTGTAATCTCTCTCTAGAAGTGCATAATTTGCTTACTACAATGAATCTCTTTTGATAGCGAAACTTTACTTTTAAAAATATAAATTATTAGGTTGGTGTAAAAGTAATTGCGATTTTCCCCATTAACCACAGTCGCTTTTGCACCAATCTAATACCCGGGGGACAGTGGCAAATGGAATGCAGTCACTTCTGCACTGGCATAGGCGACTGTTTGTCTTATCTTCCCCAGTGAATCTCCTGGCAGAAGTAGTTCCTACTAGGAAAAGAAAAAAAAAATCACAATAAGACCCCATGGAAAGAAAACCTATGGTGCAAGAACCTCGCTAAATGTTCTGAACACAGGAAGCAACCAGCCAATACTGTCAACTTGAATTCCAAATTGATCCAGTGTTCTTTGATTGTATTTTGACTAAGTAAAAGCATCTCTCTATACACTTGTCCACTTTGGGATTTATCTGTTGATTTTTGTTTGCTTGTTTTTGGCCTCTAAAGGTTTCAGTTACTTTATGAGCAGATGCTTTTTCCATGATCTTTCCTCTCTTCTTTGTATTAGCATTCCTAAGACACACACAATCAATATATCTTACCAGTTACACTAGAGGTTGGCTTGGTTAAAAAGCAGTAGTGTTATTTCTTCTAGCCAAGTACCAACTCGTTGCAGTCAGGCTGGGACCCAGCTATTGTCCTGACCTGTGGCTTCAGCTCTGGGGCGGAGGATGCAATGTGTGCAATGCAATGCACACGTCGATGCAATGGTGTGCAGGAGCTGGCCTCCGCTACTTCATGAGAGCTGTTTGTGTGCATCTTTTTCCAGCTTCATGTTAACCATAGTAGGAGTATTTATACCATGGAGGTCAGCAAACATTACAAATCAGATCTTTTTTCTTTTTCCTCCAGAAAGTCAGTAGTTAAGCATTTACCAGCACACCACTGGTTAGGTATGAGGTGGAGAGAGAAGTTGAAAAGGGGTGGAAAATGAGATCATGAGCTATTCAAAGGGCCCATAATAAAACAAAAGAGTGAACCAAAGCAGCTTCGTGTTCTTCAGTCCTCATCAACACCAACAGGTCTCACAGGCTTCTCTTTGCTGGAGTCAGTGTAATATCGCAGAGGAGTCTGGACTGGGAATTAGAAGACCTGGTTTCTGATCCTCATGCTGCCACTGCATGCCTGTATGATCTGGACCACTCATTTAACTTCTCCCAGTCTCAGTTTCCTTCTCTATAGCACAAAAGTATAGAGGTGGGGCGCAGCTTAGATTCTTGTTGTTCTAAGTGTGCTTCATAAACTGTCAGAATGGGCATCACCTGAGAGCTTGTGAGGCCAGCCTGAGGTCTACTGAAACAGAATCTGCATTTTAACAAAATCCCTAGCTGTGCTCTGTGCACATTCAGGGAAGCACTGGATTAGGTAAGTGGTCCTCAAATCTGGATGAGTATTTGGAAAGATTAAAAAATATGTATTTTGCTGGGCATGGTGGGTCATGCTTATAATCTCAGAACTTTGGGAGGCTGAGGCAGGAGGAACACTTGAGCCCACTGCAACCTCCACCACCCAGGTTCAAGCAGTTCTCCTGCCTCAGCATCCTGAGTAGGAGTTGAAGACCAGCCTGTGCAATATAGTGAGACTCCAGCTCTATAAAAAACAAAAAAGTTAGCTGGGCATGGTGGTGTGCACCTGTGGTCCCGGCTAATCAGGAGGCTCAGGTGGGAGGATCACTTGAGCCTGAGAAGTAGAGGCTTCAGTGAGCCATGATTGCACCACTGCACTCCAGACTGTGTGACAGCAAGATCCTGTCTTAAATAAATGAATAAATAAAATAAAAATACATATTTCTGGCCTTTACTCCTGATACATTGGGTCAGAATGTCTGGAGATGAATCTCAGACTTTTTATTTTTAAAAAGTGCCCCCAAAGCTTTTGAAAACCAACAAGTAATGGGATCCATTAGCCCAAATGGTTCCCTGTGGTTTTCTTTTTCTTTTTTTCTTTTTTTTTTGTTTTGGGACAGAATCTCGTTTTGTAGCCCAGGCTGGAGTGCAGTGGCATGATCTTGGTTCACTGCAAGCTCTACCTCCCGGGTTCATGCCATTCTCCTGCCTCAGTCTCCCAAGTAGCTGGGACTATAGGCGCCTGCGACCACACCTGGCTAATTTTTTTGTGTTTTTATTAGAGACAGGATTTCACCCTGTTAGCCAGGAAGGCTAACCTCATGATCCACCTGCCTTGGCCTCCCAAAGTGCAGGGATTACAGGCGTGAGCCACCACGCCCAACCTTTTTTTTTTTTTTTTTTTAAGATGGAGTCTTGCTGTGTTGCCCAGGCTGGAGTACAGTGACTTGATCTCAGCTCACTGCAACCTCCACCTCCTGGGCTCAAGCAATCCTCCCACCTCAGTGTCCCAAGTAGCTGGAATTACAGGCACCTGCCACCATGCCCAGCTAATTTTTTTATTTTTATAGAGACTAAAAATACAGGGTTTCACAATGTTGGCCAGGCTGGTCTTGAACCCCTGACCTCAAGTGATCTGCCTGCCTTGGCCTCCCAAAGTGCTGGGATTACAGGCGTGAGCACCTGGCCTCCTTGTGGTTTTCATAGTCTATGTCTGCTCTGACAAAAGTTGCCGGCCTTCAAGATAGGCTCTCCTTCTCCCTGCCCAGGGTGTTGATAGTTACTGGAATCGGTAGAAAGCAATTCTTGAAGGGTTTAGGGAGTATGAATTTGTAGACCACCTTTATTTCATAAAATTTGAGAAGGCACTGCAAAAAGTTTAGATTTTGGAGTGGATAAAATAATCTTCTAAATATGAAAAAAATAAAAAGCCAGCAGAAACAGGTTACTTCACGGGGTTGGAAGAGAAACTAAAGGAACATAAATGACGCTGTAAATGTACCTGTCTCTTGAAATCCTAGCTGACATTAAATTCATAGCCATGCAGAGGGTTTTAGATGTGCTTGTCTGAGATAGCGAAGCTTAATGGACACAATGTGGCTGAAAGATCAGGAAATCTACTTTTAGCCACAAATTATGAAATGGAGATATATAATTATTTTATTGTGATTCTTCAAGGGAACACACTTGACAGATATAAAGCATGGCTTTCTCGTGAAGTAATTCTATGATCACGGGCACTTTTTATTTTAAAATTTGTTTTTACCAAATACAGCTGTAATATAAGCAGCTTATTCCTGGCCAAAAACTCACCTAAGGATACCATTTAGGAATTTTCTTGGCTTCCAAAAAAAAAAAAAAAAAATTGACTTGTAAGTAAGAAGGGTTCTTTTTCTCATATTCAAAAAGAGGACCCAGATGTTGGGAGCAGCATTGGAGGATTCTCTGGCCTTCCCCTCACGTTGAAGAGCCGCTGCAGCTTCAGACCCCATCGCCATGCCCTTTGAGGCAGGAATAAGCCGAGGAAGGTCACGGCCAGCCATATCTGCTCTACATGGGGATAGCAAAGTTGTCTCACTCTGACACCTAGCAGGATTCTGCTAACATTTTGGCCAGAATTAAGTCACATGACCTCCTTTAACCAGAGGAGACTTGTAGAATAGATGAGTTTTAAATTTCAAACTACATTGCCAGGGCTTTCTACTTTCCATTCTTCTTTTTTTTCTCTCTCTCTCTAAGTGACAGGATCTCAGCCAGGCACAGTGGCTCATGCCTGTAATCGCAGCACTTTGGGAGGCAGATCACCTGAGGTCAGGAGTTCCAGACCAGCCTGACCAACATGGTGAAACCCCGTCTCTACTAAAAATACAAAAATTAGCCAGGCATGGTGGTGTGCACCTGTAGTCCCAGCTACACAGGAGCCTGACACACGACAATCACTTGAACCCGGGAGGCAGAGGTTACAGTGAGCCGAGAGCACACCACTGCACTGCACTGCACTGGAGACTCTGTCTCCAGGCTGGAATGCATAGGTGCAGTCATAACTCACTGCAACATCAAACTCCTGGGCTCAAGATCCGCCTTAGTTCCCAAGTAGCTGGGACTACAGGTGCAAGCCACCGTGCCTGGCTACTTTCTACCCTTCTGCTTTTACTCTTCATCCACAGTTCAAAAGACGTTCTCTCTTTACTTCAACAAACAAAATTGCATAGTTCCTACAGTAGTCTGCTTAGCAATTAACCCTGTAATGAAATCTTCTCAGATTATTTCCACATAATAAATTCCTCATTTTCTAATAATGTATATGTACAGGTTATACCATCACAGCAGCTATTTATGTATCTACTGCTCTATTATAATAGACCTTTCTTTTTTAGTTTATCTCCTGTGCTCCTCAGAAACAAGTTATTCTTATAATCCCTCTGTATCTTGAGCACACTGTGCTTAGTAATGTCTGCTTAGTTGAACTGAGAAAAATACAGACTGTGTCACCCTATTCTTCTCTGCTACGCAGAGTGGCATGTGCAAAGCTCTGTACAGCTCTGTACACAGCCCAAGCCTACATCTCATTTGTGCCATTGTTTACACAGCAAACTCTTTCTGACATGTTGGATGCTTGATGTTCATACAAATCACAAGGACCACAAATACAAATCATAATTGCAGATGTCATACATTTCAGTGGTCTCTGTTGAAGGATTGAATTTGAGTGGTTTGCACAGCATCCAAGGAATTTTCCCGAGGAAACTTGTGATTAGAATGAGGCTACAATGTTCCATCTCTTAGAAGGGTTGCCAGGAAATGAACATGCTGCATGCATGACAAGCATGAATGCTGACAAGCATGAATCCTGAGAATCAGTGGCCTGGAACTCCACGGGTAGAAACGTGAAAGTGCAGGCACTAGAAAAACCCCATAGCAGGCAGTGACATGTGGGTTAGTTTATAGGGAAAAGAATCAACAAACTACTTATTATGTGTATTTTCTCTCCCTCTGGCTTCTCAGCCTTCTGTTTCAAGTTATTTTTATACTCATCTCACACTCTGTATTTTTCAGACGTGCATTAACAAATTAGAAAGATGACTTTCTACTGGCATTTCATGTTTCTCCTGATGGATGTATCCCCGAAACGTATGTGTGAAATACGTTAGTTTGAAAACAATCACAAGTGGTGAAGTTGGTGATTCAGGAATTAGGAGGTCAAACATGAAAAAAACAAGGAAAAACCGGAAAGGATTTAAAAACCCATGGGGAAAAAAACTATGATGACGCACACGGAAAGTGAGAAGTATCAGTTACAATAGTTAAATTCAAAAGTCAAAAATAGATTCTGCCTCTTTATGGCATACTTATCAATGTAGCACATTTCTGAGGAAGCATTCTCTTCTTCAAACTGTAGCTATGTCCACAAACAAGTTTAAGGGGAGAAAAGTCTACCAAAAATAACATGAAATTATTATTTTTAAATGACTTGATGCTAAGTGGACCCTGTGACTTAATTTTTCATTTTCAACTAGTTGGCGTACAATCAAGTCAGTTGCTTACATGGACAAAAATGCAATGTACATATTATTAACAAATATGTGGTTTATGTATTCTCTCATTCTTGATGTGCATGCAGAAGGAATAAAGGATCTTCTTGGAAAAAAAGTGTTTACCACACCTGGTAAGTTGCCATTGTTCACCTTCCAACTAATTGTGTTATTTTGGTCTTCAAAGTCCTGTGGTACTTGGAAGCAGTTCCTTAATAGTCAAACAAGGGCACATTGCCATGTTTCCATTGTCAACGTTGCAGAACTTACTACTGTTAAATACTTTTTAGAAGGACGAATATTTAAATACAAATCTTGTTTTAGGAAAGTGCTCCATAGAAAGTAAGTTGGGGAAAGTACCAGAGTCATTTCTATCAAAAGATATACTTCAGAATCTGGGAGAATTTGCTAAAAATAAAAAAAAAGAAAGAAGATTAAAAGAGAGAGAGAGAAAGATCTGTTCAGATTCGTTTCAACAACCGGTGGTTTCTACGGGATGTGGAACTTTCCTTTAGCCAAGAGAAGGAGAGATCATACTCATACCATATGACTTCCTGGTGGAATGTGGAAACCCAACATTCAGATGATCATTTGAAACATCATCTTCCCTTTTTTAAGATTTTAAAAGATACAAAAACAAAATACACTCATGACCCAGCTATTCCACTTTTTCATATATACCCAAGAAAATTAAAAACATATGTCCACACAAATAGCCATATGAATATTAATAGCAGCATGATTCATAATGGCCAAAAAGTGGAAACAACCCACATGTGCGTCAGCTGACGAATGGATTAACAAACGTGATACACTCTTACAATGGAATATTATGCAGCATAAGGAATGAAGAACTGATTCATGCTATAAACACAAACGAACCTTGGAAACATTATTCTAAGTGAAACGTCAGATACAAAAGGCCACATATTGTATGATTCCATTTGTATGAGGTGTCCAGATCAGGCAAATCCATAGAGATGGAAGGTAGATTACGGGTTCCCAGTGGCTGAGAGGAGAGGGAGAATGGCGAGTGAGGGCTAATGGATAATGGGACTTTCAGGGTGATGATAAACATTTTAAGAATTAGATGTGTGGAAAGTTGCATAACTTTGCGGCTGTACTAAAAACGACTAAACTGTACACTTTAAAGGGGTAAATGTTATGGTATATGAATTATATCTCAACAAAGAAATTACTTAAAAAATACTCCTGATACCAAATAACTGTTAACATAAAAGTGACGTTATCACATAGGTGACTGAGATATAGCTCCCAAACACCACATACGTGTTTAAAAGTAAAGAAACTGAAAACGAGCCTATTTCAATATGGTGAAAATTTTAATGAACTAAAAAACGTTTGTTTCTGGTTCCTTCCACATAGAGAGCATCATTTCTCTGCCAATTAAAGCAACTAAACCTAAACTGAAATTATACAGATTCACAGGGTCTGCGGTGGGCAAGTCTATGGATGGGGCCTGGTTGTCTCTGCCCCTCCTGTCTCATTTCTGGGATTTTCCTGTTGTTTTGTTTGAGTGCCCTTCAGGTACTGAGTGCTTTTATGAAGTTGTGCACTCTTCTTTCTCCATACCTATGTCTGCCTCCATACTGCCTTTGAGAAGAACATCTCTGCTCTCAGCTTAACCGAAGCTTGAAATTTGGGGTCCCATGTTTTAGCTGCTATCAGTTCAACCCAAAGAATGACAGCTGAAACTTCAGGCAAGCAGAGAGATATCCTTGTGCTTATTAAGAAAAGCACCGAGGAGACAGCTGATAGTGGACCCATTCTTAGTCCTTAGCATGGCATCTGTCCTCTCTGGCAGCATCGGTTGGCCATATCATAGTTTTCAATGGCTGGATATTCAATATCTCACAGGGAGCAATCTCCAGATGATTATATGTAAGAGGTCAGGAAACTTTGGTAGTTTAGTGAACATTTTTTCTTTTCTTTCTTTCTTTCTTTCTTTCTTTCTTTCTTTCTTTCTTTCTTTCTTTCTTTCTTTCTTTCTTTCTTTCTTTCTTTCTTTCTTTCTTTTTTTTTGAGATGGAGTCTCCCTCTCTTGCCTAGGCTGGAGTGCAGTGGTGCGATCCCGGCTCACTGTAACTTCCGCCTCCCAGGTTCAAGCAATTTTCCTGCCTCAGTCCCCCGAGTAGCTGGGATTACAGGCACGTGCCATGACACATGGCTAATTTTTTTATTTTTCAGTAAAGGCAGGGTTCCACCATGTTGACCAGACTGGTCTCAAACTCCTGAGGTCAAGTGATCCACCCACCTTGGCCTCCCGAAGTTCTGGGATTATAGATGTGAACCACCGCGGCCAGCCTAGTGAACATTTGTTATGTTAAACCAAATGCTATTCAATAAGTTTTAGCTTCAAGTGGGCTGAGTTTCACATCATTATGAATAATAAATTTAAGGGGTAGACCCTATGCTGCCTTCACAATCATCCCTTCATTCCCTCTTCCTTTAAGATGTTTTCTGCCTAGGAGGTTACTCAGGCCCTTGCACATGTGGTCTCCTGGCAGCAGATCCATCTCTGATGTTTGCAGGTGGTGCAACAAGTGTTGAAGATGAAGGCCTCCATCCTTCCAACTCATAGTTTGTATCTTTTATGTTCTTAGCTGCTGCTTAGTCCTGCAACTTGACCCCCATGCACACTCATGTGTATGAACATTGTCCCTCCAACCCAGGAGCCTGCGAAGAGTTGCCTTTTGGACTTTCTCAGGTTAGAAGTGCAGTTAACAGCTGTAGTGCTATGACTTGAAGAGTAGCCCACACAGGCTGTGGAAGGGGTAGGGTATTCGGGAGAGAAAGTAAGAGTTCAAGGTGCCCAAAGTATGGACTAGAAGGGAGGGCCTTGGTTCCAGGTGGGCATGACTCTTTCACTTCATGGGTCTCTCTCCTCTTAAAACTAAAGCAGGCACCTCAGGCTAGGATACCATTTGCCTGGGTCCAAGGGGAGAACTGTCTGGAAATCTTATTCTACCAGTCTTTCAGCCAGATCCAGCCATAGAGCTGTGTCTTAACCCTGAGAGGAAGCAGAGCTATGCCTTAAGCCAGCTCCTAAATCTACATCGTTTCCTTTGCAACTGGACACATTTTATTAATATATGTATCTATATTGCATGTAAATAGGAAAGAGGACCCTGGCTAATTCTCTTGTTAGAGGAAGACAAGAAGTCCATGAGATTTGGGGAAACCAGGCCAAGGTTTGGGTCCAAAAGGCACCTCCTTCAAACACATGCACACCCGTTTTTCCACATGTGAGTAATTACTAAACTCTCTTTGGCCCTCACCGAGACAACCAGCAGGACTCAGGAGTTTAATGAATTTTTCTCACTTCTATGGAGCAGTAACACCGAGTTTTTATTTATCAGAAACTTAAAATGTTTTTTAATTCTGTGGGAGTAATTTAGAAATTGGTGTGAAGTGTAATTGATTTTTATAAACATGCATATTATAGATTTTTCATTAATAAGCATTTGCATTGTAATTTGTTTGTGCATGAGTGCCCTGGACTTTCTAGATGCTAATGAACAAAGTGCTAGAGTGTGCTTTCTATAAAGCAAAATTCATTATTTTCTTTTTTATTTTTAACTCTTTTCTCAAAATGAGAACAAGAGAAAGCTATTGGAAAGATAATTTCTAGAAAGAAAGGTGAACTCAGCTCTTTTTGATAATGATGTTTTTCCTCTCAATCTTGTTTAGCAAAAGCTGAAGAACTTGTCTGTCACACTCCCGATACTTTCTCTAATTAGTCCTGGCTTCATATATATGTGTATATACACACATATGAAATACTCTTTCATGTATAATATGAAAAGAGTACTTAGAATGATTGTTTGTACTGCATATAATTAAGTAGGGCTGTGTCCTGGTCTATAATCACTAGAGACTCCCTTCTGAGAAAATACTCCTGACTTAACCACACAATTTATTCTACATTGCAGTGCCTTCACGGATACGCCCTTCTGCAGTACATTAATTTTCTCAGGCAGACCAGAAATCATTACCAAGGGAGGAACTTCTTCCCATAAGACCTCTCTTTTCATTTCTTTGATATGTGTGGATCGATCCCTAAGACTCCTAGAAGTCCTCATCTGGACTGCTACTTTAATTTGCAGAGCCCAAGTAAAAACATACACAAGAAAACCCCTCAAAGTTCCTTCAAAAAGCAGGAGTGGTGGTGGGGAGAGGGGCAGAAGATTTCCTTTCTTTCTCTTTTGGCCTGTCATGGGGTCTCTTACTTGCTATTTAATTTCATGCTTTCTCTGATACAGGAGTATTCACAGGGTGAGTGCAGATGGTCCCAGGTAGCTCAGGCCTGCCCAGCCACTTGGTGCATGGGATGTGTGCACCCAGCTTCTGCTCCCGCTGCAGGCCCAGGCCACTACCTGCCCAGATGGCTGTAGTCACTTGAAGGGGGTTGGGGAGCAGAGAGTGGAGGGGTGGGAGATCATGAGAGTGGATGAGCAAGCTCCTCACCCCTTTGTTCCATTGTCCTTCTGGACTTCGCTTACAAAACTCCAAGAAGAAATTGTTACACATTTTAAGGGGCTCGTGAAAGATGGGCAACTCTCCTATTATAAAAGAACTCCGCAGAAGCTTCCATAACTTCTGTGCCAGGCCAACAGTGCTCTGATTTCCTTTCTTTCTGCCCCCAGTGATTATCCAGGGACTACAGATGGGGTCAGCAGCATGCCTAGTCACCTGCATTGCCTAATGAACGGCTGACTGCCTCAGCATCCCCTGGGCAGAGGTGAGGAGTCATTGTTTACAGCCTGATATGGTTAGGATTTGTGTCCCCACCCAAATCTCATCTTGAATTATAATCCCCAAGTGTCTAGGGAAGAAAGTGATTGGATTATGGGGGCGGTATCCCCCATACTGTTCTCATGATAGTGAGTTCTCACGAGATCTGTTGGTTTTATAAATGATAGTTTCTCCTGCACTCTCACATGCTCTCTGTCGCCTACCACCATGTAAGACGGCTTCTTTCCCCTTCTGCTGTGATTGTAAGTTTCCTGAGGCCTTCCCAGCCATGCGGAATTGTGGGTCAATTAAACTTTTTTCCTCTGTAAGTTACCCAGTCTCTGGCAGTTCTTTTTAGCAGTGTGAAAACAGACTGATACATAGCTTAATTCTGGATTTATCTTGGCCTTCACTCCTCAAGCAGTCCAGGCATGGTGGCTCACGCCTGTAATCCCAGCACTTTGGGATTGATCCTGAAGTCCAGGAGTTCAAGAACAACCTAGTGAGACTTTGTCTCTACTGAAAACAAAAATTTTTTAAAAATTAATAAAATGTGAAGTTCCCACTCCATAGTTTAATGACACATGCACTATTATGTGGTTTTACTTTTCTCACAGAAAAGCTCTACATACAGAAAATGCAAAACATCTAGAACAGAAGAAAATACATCACCAGAATTGCCATCTTACTGTCCAGAAATAATTACTTAGCATTTTAGCATATGTATTTTGGTCTTTTTACATATATGGCTACAGTGCTTATGTTATTGAGATATTTTAAATATTGCTTTAAAATGTACTTTCATTTGCTCAATAATACACCATGAATATCTTCCATATATTATTATTAATCTAAAACATTTGAAAACTTTTGGCTGCATACCACTCACCTGGGAGCATGTGGGAAATAAAGATTCTAAAGTCTCTCACAGAGATTCTCATTCATAATCTCATATGGGGACTCATAAATCTGATATCTGCCTTTTGAAGAAGCACCCTAGAAGATTTTGATGGAGGTGATTCTCAGAGCTTGCTCTGGCAAACACTGATCTATGGTAAGATTTTAAAATGCTGCACTGTGTGCCATCATATAGGTGTGCCATAATTTATTAAACCAGTTTCATATTGTTCATTTGACATTAGTTTCTAAATTTTCACTTGCATGATTAATTCTTCAAATAAATCTTTCTGAACATCTCCAATTATTTCCTTAGGAAAATTCTGCAAAGTGGAATTACTGGGTCAAAGAGAATGCAAATCTGAGCAAAGTAGATGGTAGTATGAATGAAAAAGCAAATCAGTAAGCTGTAAAATACCACACTAATATGACAGAACAGCTGCCATTTATTGAGGGACTTTTGTATACCCAGCCAGGGGTTCTTAAATTTTCTTGTGAATCAGAATCACCTGGATGGCTTGTTAAAACCAGTTTGCTGCTACCTTTTCTCTGTCCCAGTTTAATTCATTAGGACTGTGATGGGGCTGGGAATCTGCAATTCTAACAAGTTTCCAGGTGATGCAGATACTGGTACTAGGCCAGGCCACACTTTGGACAGCAGTAGACATGATCCTAGGTGTCTTATTAAACTTCACAGCAGTCTTTTACAGTTGATGATTGAGACGCAGAGAGGGTCTGAGGTTATGAAGCTAATGATAGCAGAGCTGGGATTTGATTCAAAATTTGATGATTCAAAAGCTGATGGTTTTCCCACCAGGAAACCTGGCTTCTTACTTCATTTTACTGCCCACAAATAAAATATTTTAGATGTCTTCCTAACAAGCACTGAAGGTTTCAATGTCAGCACCACCCCTACCCCACTCCAATCTAATAGGGATGCATAAGGGAGGAGAGAGGTTAGGAAGTGTTTGGCTGAGAATTCCTCAGGGGAAACTAGTTGGATGAGTTACACTCCACCACTCACATCAATATGAAGGGCTGCCTCCCTGCCCTTCTGTGGCCTCAATGACATGTGGACATCAAGAGAATAATTTCTCATCTCTTACTGCAACCACATAATAATCCTTCCTTGGAAGAGAGACCTGTCTTCTCCAAAAACCACCACCAAGTTTCTCTACACAATGGCCTAAATAACCTGTTTGTTCCGGCAGCTCAGAAAACAAATTGCATCAGTGCAGAAAACAAAGCACTCCTATCAAACTGGTTGGTTAATGATACCCAGCAGAGCAAACACCCAGTGCATTGGCAGAACATGAGCCAGACTGGCTTCTAACAGACCCAGCTTAAGACGCCCAGAATCACCAAGTGAATCAGACACATTTCATAACTAAAGACACTTGAAGACCTAATTATGCAAATTTTACCTGTTTGTTACTTTGAGGTCTGGCCATCCTGCTGTCTTTCCGTGTGTTGATAGTTGTGTGTGTAGATTATTTGTGTGTCATTTAGTCTCCATTTATTCATCCTGTGAGCTGAGGATTCTGCTAAGCACCCTACAAGGAGAAAAGGAAAATTTTCTATTTAAAACGTGTTTTGTATGGCTTCTTGGATAGTGTCCCTGGATGTGGGTACCTGAGAACAATCCATCCTTACTGTTCCATTTCCTAATGGAAAATGCACTACTTCCATCCATGTGAAATATAGTCTGGGATGCTTTGTCATGTAAGACGAGGCAGGCTGTGCATTCCAAGAGATATTTTGTTTAGAGATGATAAGGAGCCTTGCATGCTCTTTGGCTTTATTATTTTCAACAACCCCCTAACTAGATAAGGAAAGGTTTTAGATCAACAAGACTTGGGAAGTCTGCAGAGGAACTAGCATTCATAATCTGAGTTGCTCCAGCCGCCAGAAGTAATGTCAATAATTGACTGTTTTGTGGCTGAAGGACTATAGTAGTTATAATTGTCTGACATAAGAAATATTCAATGACATAAGGCATTTCCTATAATGAAAAGAATTAACATTCCAACTGGATTGTTGTCCTTCAGGAATGCATTCAAGATATTTCTATATTAGGCAAGAAATTTGATTAAGAGCCTCTCTCTCTCTCATATGAATGGTCTTTTGTGTTTTTTTTTTGGTTTTTTGTTTCTCTTTTTTTGAGACACTGCTGTGTCACTCAAGCTGGAATATAGTAGCATGATCTCAGCTCACTGCAACCTCTGCCTCCTGGATTCAAGCGATTCTTGTGCCTCAGCCTCCCATGTAGCTGAGATTACAGGTGCACACCACTAAGTCTAGCTAATTTTTGTATTTTTAGTAGATACTGGGTTTTGCTGTGTTGGCCAGGCTGGTCTTGAACTCCTGACCTCAAGTGATCCACCCACCTTGGCCTCTCAAAGTGTTGGGATTACAGGTGTCAGCCAACGTACCTGGTTGTGAATGGTCTTAAAGGAGGAGTTAAAGGGGGTGGGTGAGGAACAAGAATCACAAGTCCAAGGGAGTTTCCGGGTAGGATGTGGGAGAGAGGCTTCAGGTGTGTCAGGAATATATAATCTGTAAAACCACAGCATCTTCCTTTTTACAAACAACGCTTTCAGTTTTTGCACCGCATTTAGTGTCTTTCACTGCAGAGCTTTTCCCCAAACCCAGCAATTCACAAATTACACATTTGTGGAATTGTTCAAACATTTGTATGTCGTCAAACCTTAGTAAACTGGAATCCAATTAGCTAGAATCACTGTAAAAATTCTATTTTTTAAGAAAATATGAGAAAATTACCTAAAACAAACACATATTACTGACTTAGTACAAAAAAGAACTTTTTTTTTCCAGGATATAGTACACTTTTAATAGAAATTCAGCTTAATATATTTTTAGATTATGATCATTGACAGCTATAACGATTCCATAAGAATTTCTTTCATCAAAAGAAAATCTCATTGCTATTCTACTAAGAAAATGAGTACTAATAGATTTCAGATATATTCCTAGTAATAAAGATGAAAACAAAAGGAGCTTTCTATTTATCACTGATATAGCCACCAAGTGTAATTAGCCAGTGTACTCTAGTTACCTGTGGTATATGAAAAATTCAACCTATCGATCAGTAATCACACCATGAATACCAAGTACTGTTGGCAAAATTAATATTATATAGATCAGAAAATATAGCCCTAACATTCCCAGATACTAGTGTTAAGTCATCATTAGTAAATCAAAGCTTTACATTGCACTACATATGTATAAGGAGGTGTGAGCCAAATTTCTTTGGAAATGTCACAATCATATTTCCAGAGTCAAACTTATTTGAATATGGAGGCAGTGAGGAGTAATGTGTAATACTTGGGCTCCTATGTCTGGGTTCAGAGTCTCTGGGCTCCCCTGCTTTCACGGCTTCCCAGATGCATACCTTCAGGCAAATTGTTTCCCTCTATTCTCTGCAAAATGGGCAGGGCAAGCATCAAGGTTGTAGAGGTGTGAAGATTTAGGGAGATAACATGAATGAGATGCTTTTCACAAAGCCTGGCACTGAGGAAGCACCAAATTAAGTCTTAGCTGTGATCATTAAATTTCCATTTGATTATTCATGCTGTGAATGTATAGATCTGTGTATTTTTTAATTTAAAGGGAAACTGACCATTTGTAGTAAATGTCTGCATAGTAACATGTAGTTTAGCAATAAATACTTAAGAATCAGGCTAACAAAATATTTGGTATTAACACAAGGTTTTATATAGCTATTTATTTGCTTATATATTTATGAGGCAGGATCTTGCTCTGTCACTCTGGCTGGAGTAGCTGGGACTACAAGCAAGTGTCACTACATCAGGCTAATTTTATTTATTTATTTATTTTTTATTATTATACTTTAAGTTCTAGGGTACATGTGCACAACATGCAGGTTTGTTACATATGTATACTTGTACCGTGTTGGTGTGCTGCACCCATCAACTCGTCAGCACCCATCAACTCGTCAATACGTCAGGTATAACTCTCAATGCAATCCCTCCCCGCTCCCTACCCCCCATAATAGGCCCCGTGTGTGATGTTCCCCTTCCTGAGTCCAAGTGATCTCATTGTTCAGTTCCCACCTATGAGTGAGAACATGTGGTGTTTGGTTTTCTGTTCTTGCGATAGTTTGCTGAGAATGATGGTTTCCAGCTGCATCCATGTCCCTACGAAGGACACAAACTCATCCTTTTTTATGGCTGCATAGTATTCCATGGTGTATATGTGCCACATTTTCTTAATCCAGTCTGTCACTGATGGACATTTGGGTTGATTCCAAGTCTTTGCTATTGTGAATAGTGCCGCAATGAACATACGTGTGCATGTGTCTTTATAGCAGCATGATTTATAATCCTTTGGGTATATACCCAATAATGGGATGGCTGGGTCATATGGTACATCTAGTTCTAGATCCTTGAGGAATCGCCACACTGTTTTCCATAATGGTTGAACCAGTTTACAATCCCACCAACAGTGTAAAAGTGTTCCTATTTCTCCATAACCTCTCCAGCACCTGTTGTTTCCTGACTTTTTAATGATCGCCATTCTAACTGGTGTGAGATGGTATCTCATTGTGGTTTTGATTTGCATTTCTCTGATGGCCAGTGATGACGAGCATTTTGTCATGTGTCTGTTGGCTGTATGCATGTCTTCTTTTGAGAAATGTCTGTTTATATCCTTTGCCCACTTTTGGATGGGGTTGTTTGTTTTTTTCTTGTAAATTTGTTTGAGTTCTTTATAGGTTCTGGATATTAACCCTTTGTCAGATGAGTAGATTGCAAAAATTTTCTCCCATTCTGTAGGTTGCCTGTTCACTCTGATGGTAGTTTCTTTTGCTGTGCAGAAGTTTTTAGTTTAATTATATCCTGTTTGTCAATTTTGGCTTTTGTTGCCATTGCTTTTGGTGTTTTAGGCATGAAGTCCTTGCCCATGCCTATGTCCTGAATGGTATTACCTAGGTTTTCTTCTAGGGTTTTTATGGTATTAGGTCTAACATTTAAGTCTCTAATCCATCTTGAATTAATTTTCGTATAAGGAGAAAGGAAAGGATTCAGTTTCAGCTTTCTACTTATGGCTAGCCAATTTTCCCAGCACCATTTATTAAATAGGAAATCCTTTCCCCACTTCTTGTTTTTCTCAGGTTTATCAAAGATCAGATGGCTGTAGATGTGTAGTATTATTTCTGAGGACTCTGTTCGGTTCCATTGGTCTATATCTCTGTTTTGGTACTAGTACCATGCTGTTTTGGTTACTGTAGCCTTGTAGTATAGTTTGAAGTCAGGTAACGTGATGCCTCCAGCTTTGTTCTTTTGACTTAGGATTGTCTTGGCAATGCAGGCTCCTTTTGGTTCCATATGAACTTTAAAGCAGTTTTTTCCAATTCTGTGAAGAAACTCATTGGTAGCTTGATGGGGATGGCATTGAATCTATAAATTACCTTGGGCAGTATGGCCATTTTCACGATATTGATTCTTCCTATCCATGAGCATGGTATGTTCTTCCATTTGTTTGTGTCCTCTTTGATTTCACTGAGCAGTGGTTTGTAGTTCTCCTTGAAGAGGTCCTTTACATCCCTTGTAAGTTGGATTCCTAGGTATTTTATTCTCTTTGAAGCAATTGTGAATGGAAGTTCATTCCTGATTTGGCTCTCTGTTTGTCTGTTACTGGTGTATAAGAATGCTTGTCATTTTTGCACATTTATTTTGTATCCTGAGACTTTGCTGAAGTTGTTTATCAGCTTAAGGAGATTTTGGGCTGAGACAATGGGGTTTTCTAAATATACAATCATGTCATCTGCAAACAGGGACAATTTGACTTCTTCTTTTCCTAACTGAATCCCCTTGATTTCTTTCTCTTGCCTGATTGCCCTAGCCAGAACTTCCAACGCTACGTTGAATAGGAGTGGTGAGAGAGGGCATCCCTGTCTTGTGCCAGTTTTCAAAGGGAATGCTTCCAGGTTTTGCCCATTCAGTATGATATTGGCTGTGGGTTTGTCATAAATAGCTCTTATTATTTTGAGATACGTTCCATCAATCCCTAGTTTATCGAGAGTTTTTAGCATGAAGGGCTGTTGAATTTTGTCAAAGGCCTTTTCTGCATCTATTGAGATGATCATGTGGTTTTTGTCTTTCGTTCTGTTTATATGCTGGATTATGTTTACTGATTTGCGTATGTTGAACCAGCCTTGCATCCCAGGGATGAAGCCCACTTGATCATGGTGGATACGCTTTTTGATGTGCTGCTGGATTCGGTTTGCCAGTATTTTATTGAGGATATTTGCATGGATGTTCATCAGGGATATTGGTCTAAAATGCTCTTTTTTTGTTGTGTCTCTGCCAGGCTTTGGTATCAGGATGATGTTGGCCTCATAAAGTGAGTTAGAGAGGATTCCCTCTTTTTCTATTGATTGGAATAGTTTCAGAAGGAATGGTACCAGCTCCTCCTTGTACCTCTGGTAGAATTCAGCTGTGAATCCATCTGGTCCTGGACTTTTTTTGGTCAGTAGGCTATTAATTATTGCCTCAATTTCAGAGCCTGCTATTGGTCTATTCAGGGACTCAACTTCTTCCTGGTTTAGTCTAGGGAGATTGTAAGTGTCCAGGAAATTATAAATTTTTTCTAGATTTTCTAGTTTATTTATGTAGAGGTTTTTATAGCATTCTCTGATGGTAATTTGTATTTCTGTGGGATCAGTGGTGATATCCCCTTTATCATTTTTTATTGCATCTATTTAATTCTTCTCTCTTTTCTTCTTTATTAGTCTTGCTAGCAGTCTATCAATTTTGTTGATCTTTTCAAAAAACCAACTCCTGGATTCATTGATTTTTTGGAGGGTTTTTTGTGTCTCTTTCTCCTTCAGTTCTGCTCTGATCTTAGTTATTTCTTGCCTTCTGCTAGCTTTTGAATGTGTTTGCTCTTGCTTCTCTAGTTCTTTTAATTGTGATGTTAGAGTGTCAATTTTAGATCTTTCCCGCTTTCTCTTGTGGGCATTTAGTGCTATAAATTTCCCTGTACACACTGCTTTAAATGTGTCCCAGAGATTCCGGTATGTTGTATCTTTGTTCTCATTGGTTTCAAAGAACATCTTTATTTCTGCCTTCATTTCGTTATGTACCCAGTAGTCATTCAGGAGCAGGTTGTTCAGTTTCCATGTAGTTGAGTGGTTTTGCTTGAGTTTCTTAGTCCTGAGTTCTAGTCTGATTGCACTGTGGTCTGAGAGACAGTTTGTTATAATTTCTGTTCTTGTACATTTGCTGAGAAGTGCTTTACTTCCAATTATGTGGTCAATTTTGGAATAAGTGCAATGTGGTGCTGAGAAGAATGTATATTCTGTTGATTTGGGGTGGAGAGTTCTGTAGATGTCTATTAGGTCCGCTTGGTGCAGAGTTGAGTTCAATTCCTGGATATCCTTGTTAACTTTCTGTCTCGTTGATCTGTCTAATGTTGACAGTGGGGAGTTGAAGTCTCCCATTATTATTGTATCGGAGTCTAAGTCTCTTTGTAAGTCTCTAAGGACTTGCTTCATGAATCTGGGTGCTCCTGTATTGGGTGCATATATATTTAGGATAGTTAGCTCTTCCTGTTGAATTGATCCCTTTACCATTATGTAATGGCCTTCTTTGTCTCTTTTGATCTTTGATGGTTTAAAGTCTGTTTTATCAGAGACTAGGATTGAAACGACTGCTTTTTTTTGTTTTCCATTTGCTTGGTAGATCTTCCTCCATCCCTTTATTTTGAGCCTATGTGTGTCTCTGCATGTGAGATGGGTCTCCTGAATACAGCAAACTGATGGGTCTTGACTCTTTATCCAATTTGCCAGTCTGTGTCTTTTAATTGGGCCATTTAGTCCATTTACATTTAAGGTTAATATTGTTATGTGTGAACTTGATCCTGTCATTATGATATTAGCTGGTTATTTTGCTCGTTAGTTGATGCAGTTTCTTCCTAGCATTGATGGTCTTTACATTTTGGTATGTTTTTGCAATGGCTGGTACTGGTTGTTCCTTTCCATGTTTAGTGCTTCCTTCAGGATCTTTTGTAGGGCAGGCCTGGTGGTGACAAAATCTCTAAGCATTTGCTTGTCTGTAAAGGATTTTATTTCTCCTTCACTTATGAAACTTAGTTTGGCTGGATATGAAATTCTGGGTTGAAAATTCTTTTATTTAAGAATGTTGTGTATTGGCCCCCACTCTCTTCTGGCTTGTAGAGTTTCTGCCGAGAGATCTGCTATTAGTCTGATGGGCTTCCCTTTGTGGGTAACCCGACCTTTCTCTCTGGCTGCCCTTAACAGTTTTTCCTTCATTTCAACTTTGGTGAATCTGACAGTTATGTGTCTTGGAGTTGCTCTTCTTGAGGAGTATCTTTGTGGCGTTCTCTGTATTTCCCGAATTTGAATGTTGGCCTGACTTACTAGGTTGGGGAAGTTCTCCTGGATGATATCCTGAAGAGTGTTTTCCAACTTGGTTCCATTTTCTCCCTCACTTTCAGGCACCCCAATCAGATCTAGGTTTGGTCTTTTCACATAATCCCATATTTCTTGAAGGCTTTGTTCATTTCTTTTTCCTCTTTTTTCTTTAGACTTCTCTTCTCACTTCATTTCATTCATTTGATCCTCAATCGCTGATACTCTTTCTTCCAGTTGATCGAGTTGGTTACTGAAGCTTGTGCATTTGTCACGTATTTCTCATGTCATGGTTTTTATCTCTGTCAGTTCGTTTATGGCCTTCTCTGCATTAATTACTCTAGCCATCAATTCTTCCACTTTTTTTTCAAGATTTTTAGTTTCTTTGCGCTGGGTACGTAATTCCTCCTTTAGCTCTGAGAAGTTTGATGGACCGAAGACTTCTTCTCTCAACTCGTCAAAGTCATTCTCCGTCCAGCTTTGATCCGTTGCTGGCAATGAGCTGAGTTCCTTTGGAGGGGGAGCTCTTATTTTTTGAATTTCCAGCTTTTCTGCCCTGCTTTTTCCCCATCTTTGTGGTTTTATCTGCCTTTGGTCTTTGACGATGGTGACATACTGATGGGGTTTTGGTGTGTGTGTCCTTCCTGTTTGTTAGTTTTCCTTCTAACAGTCAGGATCCTCAGCTGTAGGTCTGTTGGAGATTGCTTGAGGTCCATTCCAGACCCTGTTTGCCTGGGTATCAGCAGCAGAGGCTGCAGAAGATAGAATATTGCTGAACAGCAAGTGTACCTGTCTGATTCTTGCTTTGGAAACTTCGTCTCAGGGGTATACCCCACCGTGTGAGGTGCGGGGTGTTGGTCTGCACCTAGTGGGGGATGTCTCCCAGTTAGGCTACTCAGGGGTCAGGGACCCACTTGAGCAGGCAGTCTGTCCGTTCTCAGATCTCAACCTCCATGGTGGGAGATCCACTGCTCTCTTCAAAGGTGTCAGACAGGGTCGTTTGCATCTGCAGAGGTTTCTGCTGCTTTTTTTTTTAAAGCTGTGCCCTGTCCCCAGAGGTGGAGTCTACAAAGACAGGCAGGCCTCCTTGAGCTGCTGTGGGCTCCGCCCAGTTCGAGCTTCCCAGCGGCTTTGTTTACCTACTTAAGCCTCAGCAATGGCGGGCGCCCGTCCCCCAGCCTCACTACTGCCTTGCCGTTAGATCTCAGACTGCTGTGCTAGCAATGAGGGAGGCCCCGTGGGTGTGGGACCCTCCCGGCCAGGTGTGAAATATAATCTCCTGGTGTGCCGTTTGCTAAGACCCTTGGTAAAGCGCAGTATTGGGGTGGGAGTTACCTAATTTTCCAGGTGTTGTGTGTCGCAGTTTCCCTGGCTAGGAAGAGGGATTCCCTTCCCTCTTGCGCTTCCCAGGTGAGGTGATGCCTCGCCCTGCTTCAGCTCTCGCTGGTCAGGCTGCAGCAGCTGACCAGCACCAATTGTCCGGCACTCCCTAGTGAGCTGACAAGCACCGATTGTCCGGCACTCCCTAGTGAGATGAACCTGGTACCTCAGTTGAAAATGCAGAAATCACTTGTCTTCTGTGTCGCTCACGCTGGGAGCTGGAAACTGGAGCTGTTCCTATTTGGCCATCTTGCTCTGCCCTCTCCCCATCCGGCTAAATTTAAATATATATATATATATATATTTTTTTTTTTAAGAGACAGGGTCTCACTCTGTTGCCCAGGCTGGTCTCGAACTCATGGTCTCAAGTAATCCTTCTGTCTTGGGCTTCCAAAGTCCTGGGATTATAGACATGAGCTACCAAACACGGCCAGCTTTATAATTTTTAAAACAAAGTATGGACCTAAACTAATTTTTTCAAAAGGCTCAACAATCTTTCAAACATACAGAGTTGATTAAAAACATTCATTTTAAATAAGAATAAAAAGTTATCTATCTATATGCAAGGTAGAAAACTGAAACCATACGAACAGATACTAAGTGAGTAGCAAAGGTCTTCCTTGACCTTTATAAAACTTTCCCTCCTCCCACAAGAATTTGTATATCTTTCTAGAATTTTTTAATGTATCTACAAGCATAAAAATATGTGTGTATTTATTTACAAATGGAATCACTATATCCACTATTTTTCATCTGGATATTTTTAATGTGAAACTGTATCTTAAAGATACTCCTATACTTTAAAAAGATGCATGATATTCTATTATATAGATATTTCATAATTCATGAAACTTGATAAAAATTCCTGAATGATGATGTTAGAGTTCCAGTTTTTTTCTTCTTACAAAGAAAACTGGAAAATGTACCTTTGTACCTATATGTGTGCTTTTATAGGTAAATAAGGATAAATTCCCAGCAGTGAAGATATAGTAGAACATGTTAATGACCCTTAAAAAACAAAGTTAAAATACACATTTAATGAGATTACTCAGGGCAGATTGTTACGTTTGTGGATCACCCAGGTCCTCTCCTTTCCTGCTTACTAGACATCGTATCTCACTAGAGATTAACTTGGGGCATATAGTTTTGAAGCCAAGAGTTTAGGACATTGGACCCCCACCATTTACTAGCAAGACCAGGTAGTTACATTCTCTAGTCTATTGTGGTTATTGTGAGAATCGAATGAGATGTTGAAAATCAGCATTGGACACAGCATTATTTAGCACTGGTGTTTTAGTCCATTCTGCTATAACAAAATACCAAAACTGGGTGGCTTGTAGACAATAGAGATTTATTCCTCACAGTTCTGGAGACTGAGAAGTTCAAGATCAAGGCGATGGCAGATTCAGTGTCTGATGAGGGCTCACTTCCTCACAGACAGCACCTTCTTACCAGCAGGAGGGGCCGGGGGTTTCTCTAGGCCTTTTTTGCAGGAGCACTAGTCCTATTCCTGTGGGCTGCCCTCACGTCCTAATCACCTCCCAAATGCCCTGTTGACTAATCACCTCGGGGGTTAGGATTTCAATATATAAATTTTGGAGGGACAAAAACCTTCAGTTCATTACAACTGCTAACCCCTCAGTACATGTAGCAATAAATAGTTAATAATTTCTTATTAATACTTTCTAATTAATCTAGTGATGATTATTCTTAAGGAACACTAGACCAGGATTTTCCAAATTTCCAATTTTCTCATATCGACCTAAGCAGTGTTAGTTATCCATTTATCATTTACTTGGTGTATATTCCCTCCTATGCTTAAAGACTATCATTAATTTTCTCTTGAATTTATCTACAGATTTCAAATATCTTCACATTTTCTCGCAGAACTATTTCTCAAACAGGGAAGTCAGTTTTATTACCCTGCTTCAGGCCTTTACCCAGCCTGGAGAAAGACTGGGCACCTATTCTACAAGAAACCTGGTCCAGAGCTGGATATAGAGGACAAAAAAAAAATCAAATTCTTTTTTTTTTTTTTTAATTGAATTGTTCACTGAGTAGTAACAGGCAAAAACCGTGATTGCAAGAATATCTGTGAAGGTTACCATGTTACCAAAGGCCTTTTGAATGACTGCCTGGGGCTCTGCTCTCAAACCCTGGCAGTGGAAAGCAGAGGCCTGGTGAGCCAGGCTCCTCTGCAGCCCCACACTAGGCTCTGCCCATCAGGAACTCCACATCAGAAGAGCGAACTGAAAAATAGGAACCATATGGAGTCCTTTATTTATATTTTTTTCTTGGGAGGTGACAGTGACAATTAGAGCTTGTGGCAGCAGGGGCAGAGGTTCTGGTGTTTGTTGTCCAGTGTCAACCTGGACTTTGGCTGCCTCTGCCCAGTGGCTGGGCAGTGTCAGGGGAAGCGGCCATGGAGACCTCTCTGGGCGGTGCTCCTGGGTGCACAGCCTCCAAGGCTGGCTCTCTGGCTTTCTTGCAACAGTTCTGAATGCTGCTCCGTTCCTTTGCTGCTTAAAAAGGTTGAGTGAGTTTGGCTGTTTATAACTGTGTACCCCAAACCCCAATTTCCTCAACCCCTACACTCTTCCCATTTCCTCATTTCAGTGCATGGTAACTTTGTCCTAAGCCAGTTGCTTGGATCCATCCATGACTTCACTCTTTCTCTCCATTTCTCTCAATAGCAGCATTAATTATTTTTATATTAAAGACAGAGTCTTGCTCTGTCGCCCAGGCTGTAGTGCAATGCTGAGATCACAGCTCATTGCAGCCTTGACCTCCTGGGCTCAGGGATCCTGCCCATCTCGGCCTCCCAAGTAAATACAGGCATATGTCACCACACCTGGTTCATTTTTTAAAATTTTTAAAAGAGATAGGGTCTCACTATGTTGCCCAGGCTAGTCTCGAACTCTTGGCCTCAATTGATTTTCCTGCCTCAGCCTCCCAATGTGTTGTAATTACAGGCATAAGCCACTGTGCCCAACTCTCAGCCCCCATAGCCTATTGTTACCCAGATACTAGAGTGATCTTTCAAACAGTAAATCAGATTATGCTGCTCCTTTGCTTAGCACCCTCCTCACTCTGATTAAAGAATTCTACTGTGGCCTCCAAGACCCTAAAGGGGCTGCTCCCTTGTTGTTTATCTTTAACATTATCAAGCACCCACTTCCTTCTGCACTCACTGCTGTCCACACACACTGGCCCCAGGTTTACAACCTTCTCCCAGGCACCTCCCACACACTGCCCCTTTGCTAGTCTCAGAACACTCCCAACACGCCACCACCTCAGGGCCTTCTTGTTGGATCTTTTGTGCCCGGCAGAGCTTCCTCCCTCTAAGAGCCCCACTCTCCATCATTTCTGCAGTACCTAACTGCCTTATTTCTTCAAATGCCCTTCCCTTAACCTCCCCAGGTCACCACACCCAGCTCTCTTACTCTGCTCTGTTTTTTTTCCACAGCATTTCTTTTTTAAAATTTTCTTTCTTTCTTCTATTTTTCAGTCCCCAATGTGACAGTATCCACAGCATTTCTTATCCTTCAAAATATGTATCAATTTACTTATTTGCCTATTGTCTGTCTCTCTCCCTATTAGAATATAAGCTTCATGAAGGCAGGGACTGTCTGATTCCTGCTATACCCTTAGGGTCTAGAATGTTGCCTAGTTAATAGTAACTACTCAAAAAATATTTGTTGCATAATTAAATGAATGAATAAATGAATATGGATGCATACAGTATTCTCTATTGTCTGAGAGTTTGTAAGGAAGTCATTACTAGTCACTCAAAGAAACATTGTAAAGGCAGCAACCTTAATGGAAATCAGTCAGAAGCCTTGAAGGAAATGACTGATTTTATCAGTGTTCTTCATTTAAATAAAAAAGAAAAGTTTACTCTAAGAGTTACTAAGATCTGACTGAAGGCTTTCTTAAGCTTAGTCAGAGACATCCATGGTACAATTTAAGGGGCACATTATGGAACCCCTCGCTCAAACCAACTATTTTCTCTGGTCTATCAATCATAATGTCTAAACTTCTCAGTATTTATTATTATATTTATTTTACAAATATGCCAGGCCCTATTCTAAGAAGTTGGGATATAGCAATCAACAAGTCAACATCCTGTCCTCATGGAACTCACATTCTAGTTGGGAACAGACCATAAAGGAGGAAACACATGTAGAGCAAGCACCAGGTGGTAATAAGAGCCAGGAGAAAAATGACAACAAGTGAGGGAGAGGTGGAGGTAGAGATGGGTCTGTGTGGCTTTTAAGGCCACAGCTAGGGAAGCCAGTGTTAAGGAGGCCCAGATGAGGCATGGGAGGAAGCTATGCAGACAGTGTTCAAGTTGCTTTGAAGACATCTCCATGGAGGGCAGCGAAGGTGACCTTTGGCTGTCTAGGAGATGTAGCCTAGGCATCCACCATACTCTTGGAGTTTGTGTGTTTTTGTTTGTTTTTGAGACAAGATCTCACTCTGTTACCCAGGCTGGAGTGCAGTGGTGCAAACATGGCTCACTGCAGCCTCAACTTCCCAGGCTCAATAGATCCTCCTACCTAAGCTCCCCAAGTAGCTGGGACTACAGGCACTCACTACCACACCCAGCTGATTTTTGTATTCTTTGTAGAGACAGGGATTTTGCCATGTTGCCCAGCTGGTCTCGAACTCCTGGGCTCAAGCAATCCACCTGTCTCAGCCTCCCAAAGTGCTGGGATTACAGATGTGAGCCACCACATCTGGCCCGAGATTGTGTTTTTAGCCTAATTTCTGTGTACGATGTTTTACTCGATGTAAAAATGTAGTCTCAATTCTGTGTACAGTGTTTACAATATTATAGTGCATGTATTACTTTTAAAATAATGTGCTATAACCATACACAGACTATGCGAATTTGAGGTTCTTTCTACACATATCTCAAAATCATGAGGATGCATGCTGCCATGCCATTCGTTGGTCAGGTGCCAATCACTAATGGTAAGGAGCTGGGATTGCACCACAGTCAACAGTCAGAGGCTACACAGCTTTTTGTTGTTGTTGTTAAAACAAAAATGAAAGTGAAAGACAAGGTGAATGAGCATATAGCTAGAATTTTTTATTTTTTTTGAGACGGAGTCTCACTCTCTCACCAGGCTGGAGTGCAGTGGCCAGATCTCAGCTCACTGAAAGCTCCGCCTCCCGGGTTTAAGCCATTCTCCTGCCTCAGCCTCCCGAGTAGCTGGGACCACAGGCACCTGCCACCTCGCCTGGCTAGTTTTTTGTATATTTTAGTAGAGACGGGGTTTCACCGTGTTAGCCAGGATGGTCTCGATCTCCTGACCTCGTGATCCGCCTGTCTCGGCCTCCCAAAGTGCTGGGATTATAGGCTTGAGCCACTGCGCCCAGCCTAGCTAGAATTTTTATATCTCTCTACCTCCAATTTGTCAAGACTTTGGGTTGTAGCATTCCAGTTTATTGGAAGCAAGCTTTGTTTCAATTATGTTTACCCAAAGCCAAATTCAAGTCAGTTTTCAGGATGTTTGATTTTTCTCCTGCCAACATTTGCCTGATTGGGTTGAATTTTATGTTTTCTGCATAGTTGTTTTGTGGGGAAAAAAAAAATTGTGTAGGAGCTATAATCATCATATAACTATCAAATGTCTTCATTGTAATTTTTTTCATCCACTAACTGTGTGACTGGAAACAAGGCCTATGGCCACTCTGTTTCACTTACACAACATGTGAAATGAGGATAATGTCTGACATGTATCCTCTTTCAGAAATACTTTGAAAGCATACTTTATGCTCATAGAGGGAAAATGACAAATTGCATTTAAAGCCTTATTAATCCTCTCATCTGAGGATAATTGTCATGTCTCCAAGTGTCTCAGTAGGTAGCCTAAGATTTTGGGAAAATAGGAAATGTTGAACTATTTTGCGTGCAATTTCTAGGAAGGAAGTGCATTTTTAAAGAAAATATTTATTTATTTATGAGACAGAGTCTTACTCTGTCACCCAGCCTGGAGTCTAGTGGTGGGATCTCAGCTCACTGCAACATCTGCCTCCCGGGTTCAAGCAGTTCCCCTGCCTCAGCCTCTTGAGTAGCTGGGACTACAGGCAGTACACTACCATGCCTAGTTAATTTTTGTATTTTTAGTAGAGATGGGTTTTTTTGGCCAGGCTGGTCTCAAACTCCTCACCTTAAGTGATCCACCTGCTTCAACCTAGGAAGTGCATTCTTCTCTTGACTTTTCTCCTTATGTGTTGAACACAGTAGACCATTTCCCTGGGGCCACCTTGTACCACGAGGTGACATATGGACAAAGATAGTGGCCTAACTGAAGGTTTCTCAGGACCAGATGGGTGGGAATCTGCCCGCTTTCCCTGAACTGGTCATCTTTCATGTAAGGGAAAAGTAGATTTCTTCTCTTCTCTTTTTTTTTTTTTTTTTTTTTTGAGACAGAGTCTTGCTCTGTCACCCAGGCTGGAGTACAGTGGCATGATCTCAGCTCCCGGGGTTCAAATTACTCTCCTGCCTCAGCCTCCTGAGTAGCTGGGATTACACGTGTGTGCCACCATGCCCAGAAATATTTTTGTATTTTTAGAAGAGACGGGGTTTCACCACATTGGCCAGGCTGGTCTCGAACTCCTGTCCTCAAGTGATCTGCCCACCTCGGCCTCCCAAAGTGTTGGGATTATAGGCGTGAGCCACCGCGCCCAACTTGATAGAGAAGTAGATTTCTTTTTTGTGTAAGCTGCAGTCATTTTGGATTTTCTATTATGGCAGCCAAACCTAACCTTCATTAATGCACACCTGTGATTTGAAAGTGTTTGGGTGCTTTTAAAAGCCACCATATATTTCTTCTCGTTTTACTTCTTCAATAATCCTATGAAGTTCAAGGAACAAGAATTGTCACTCCCGCTGGGCACAGTGGCTCATGCCTGCAATCCCAGCAATTTGGGAGGCCAAAGCAGGTAGATCACGAGGTCAGGAGTTTGAGACCAGCCTGGCCAGCATGGTGAAACTCCATTTCTACTAAAAACACAAAAAATTAGCCAGGCATGGTGGTCCGTGCCTGTAGTACCAGCTACTCGGGAGGCTGAGGCAGGAGAATTGCTTGAGCCCGGGAGGCAGAAGTTTCAGTGAGCCGAGATCGCACCACTGCACTCCAGCCTGGGCAACAAAGAGAGACTGCGTCTCAAAAACAAGCAAACAAAAAAAAGAATTGTGATTCCCATTTTCCAGTCAAAGGAGCTGACCTTGTAAGAAGTCCAATGACTTGCATGTGGTCAATTAGCAAGTAGAGAAGCTGGGACGAATAGAGGTGTATTATCTCTTTACAACAAATCATACTTACGCTTACGTGTAGACACACAAACATGGTGCACAGGCTTTGGAGTAAGACAGATCTGACATCACATTTTTGTGTCTCATTCTTGTAAATTTAAGCAAATTACCTACATTTTCTGATCTTCATTTCCTTATCTGCAAGATGACAAACAACATCGCTAGCAATTAAGAATTTCAAATGAGATAATGTTGGTGGTCCTGATCCAGGGTGTGGTATATAGTAGATACTTAGTAAATAGAGCTCTATTGTCAGCAGAGGCTTATCCTTCTAAAGATTATTTATACTGTGACACAAAGAGGGTTAAAAAAAAAAAAAAAGGAAGAAAGAGAAGAGAAAACATTACTCAAATATGGAAGTAAAATGGAGTGTAAACGAGAGCCTAGAAAGTCTGCTTCAGTTTGAAGTTCTGCGTCCATAAAGAATTTGAAATATTTTGATATCTTTCTGGTTTTAAAGCCCAGATTAGGCTGGGCATGGTAGCTCACACCTTTAATCCCAGCACTTTATGAGGCTGAGCAAAGCAGGTTGATCGCTTGAGTCCAGGAGTTTGAGACCACCCTGGGCAGCATGGCAAAACCCCATCTCTACCCAAAAACAAAACCAAAAATTAGCCAGGTATGGGGACGTGTACCTGTAGTTCCAGCTACTTGGGAGGCTGTGGTGGGAGGATCCCTTGAACCTGGGAGGCCAAGGCAGCAGTGAGCTGTGATGACTCCACTGCACTCCAGCCTGGGTGACAGAGTCATACCCTGTGTCCGAAACAAAACAAAAAGAAGAAGAAGAAGAAAAAAAAAAGACCAGATTAGTGGGTCTGGGTGACCATGTTTTTTGAACTCCTGGAACATCCTAAACATACTTCTTTCTATCTGTATTTGGCATTAAATGTCACAGAAAAGTATTCTTTGATTTTAAGCTCCTCATGAAGCTCAAGAAGACGAGAAAGTAGCCATTCCAAAGAAATTTTATTTTATTTTATTCTATTTATTTATTTATTTATTTTTCAGAAGGAGTCTCCCTCTGTCGCCCAGGCTGGAGTGCATTGGTGCGATCTTGGCTAATTGTAAGCTCTGCCTCCCCAGTTCCAGCAATGCTCCTGCCTCAGCCTCCCTGTTAGCAGAATTACAGGTGCATGCCACCACATCCGGCTAATTTTTGTATTTTTAGTAGAGATGGGGTTTCGCCATGTTGGCCCAGGCTGGTCTCATACTCCTGACCTCAGGCAATCCACTCACCTTGGCTAGGATTACAGGCATGAGCCATTGCGCCTGGCCAATTCTAAATTTCCCTGGAAAAAATAGGAGTGGGAATTCCTAGAGTAGTACATTGAGTCTGTTCCTCAAATATTATTTGAATTCACCCTGCAAAGGTGTGGTGTCAGGTAGGCGTTGTGTAATGGGATTTGAAGGACAACTGTGACCATCTATAGCGAACTGAGATTTATAAATTTCTTGAGTAGGCATTTTAGACAGGATAAATGAGGCATTGAGAGTTGATGCTTCCCCAAGTGGAATGAACACATCAGGTGTTACATGATTCAGATTCTGTTTTAAGTTAGACGATCCACACTACAGACGTGGAGGGTCAGAATAATAATGTGAATCAGCATGTGTTGTAAGATGCATGACATTTCTGCATCTGTCAGCAATGACAGGTGTTCTTTCTCTTTTTCAGACTCTACTAGATAAGTTGATGTTTGCTTCATTCTTATTTTGAACAATTGACTGTATCAAGTAACCATTTGTTTATGCCCATATTAGGCAGTACAGTATCTGATGGAAAGGACTCTGATAATTCAATTTAATATCTAACATGCCTCAGCCAGGCGCGGTGGCTCATGCCTGTAATCCCAGCACTTTGGGAGACTGAGGCGGGTGGATCATGAGATCAGGAGATCGAGACCATCCAGGCTAACACAGTGAAACCCCGTCTCTACTTAAAAAATACAAAAAATTAGCCGAGTGTGGTGGCGGGGGCCTGTAGTCCTAGCTACTCTGGAGGCTGAGGCAGGAGAATGGCGTGAACCTGGGAGGCGGAGCCTGCAGTGAGCGGAGATCGCACCACTGCACTCCAGCCTGGGTGACAGAGCGAGACTCCATCTCAAAAGAAAAAAAAAACAAAAAACAAACAAAACAAACTATATATATATATATGTGTGTGTGTGTATATATATATGTATGTGTATATATAAAAAAAAATATCTAACATGCATCACACTGTGACACAGCGGGAGAGCCCAGAGTGGCAGCTGTTGGAATGACTGCACTCTTCCTGCTCAAGTCTGACCTTTCCAAGGTAGGATTTGATTACAACTAGCAATATGGAATTACAGACAGGGAGAAGTGCCGAGACCATAAGACATCAGGAGACTAAAATAGCAAGGTGGTGAGGCAATCTGCCTTTTATTCCCCTTTCAAGCTGTGAGAAGTAGGCAAATGATGCAGCTGAACAATGCCTCCTTGACTTCAGGGTATAAAAACCACTTTCATGAGCTTCGAGTCAGGGTAAGTGGGGAAAATGACGCTAAAAGTAAATAAAAATAAACCACATTTAGACCCAGTCAACTTAGGATATTTTGTAGTACAAGCGCCAATCTATATGGTTCCTCTGAGATGCCCACATCTCAGGAAACCACAAATTTAACTACCAGAAATGTTCTGAGAAAATAAAATAAGAAATTCTAAGCTTATAAACGCTCTTGTGTGTGCTATTTTAGGTAGTTTTCAGTATGAGTCATTTATCTCCTCCCACAACTGAACTTCAATCATATTTCAGTATATTCTAATTAGTTTCTCATTATCTTTAAAATTATTATTTATTTCTGCATGTATTCCTTCCTCAATTTTTAAAAATTTATCATTAAATTTATTGTTTGTAACTCTTTTTCTCAGAAACTCCAAGTTTCAAGAGTTTCTCTTATTGTTATTATTATGTTTTGAGACGGAGTCTTGCTCTGTCACCCATGCTGCAGTGCAGTGGTGCAATCTTGGCTCACTGCAACCTCCATGTCCCCAGTTCAAGTGATTCTTGTGCCTCAGCCTCCTGAGTAGCTGAGATTACAGGCATGTGCTAACACACCCAGCTAGTTTTTCTATTTTTAGTAGAGACACGGCTTTGAACTCCTGGCCTCAAGTAATCCACTCGCCTTGGCCTCCCAAGTGCTGGATTATAGGTGTGAGCCACTGTGCCTAGCCAAGAGTTTCCTATATGATGCAGTCATGCTCTGAAAAGGATAAGCAATAATATAATATGCAATAATATAATATGCAATAGACAATGCCATAATAATATATGCATGCATATGTATAATATTTTATAACTACAAAGACTTTCACATTATCTCATTTAATCCTGAACACACAATAACATCCAACCCTCCTCCTCTTCCTCCTGAGCACAGTGTTAAATGTTCCCTATGCAATGTCTCTAGAGATGAAAGAGTCAGGAGAGAAAGACATTAAGGAATATATTTGCATATATTAGGGGACTATGAAAGGTCATTGAACCAACACTACATACACTAGGCATGAGCAGTCCCAGGAAGGGTGGCTTCTCTGCTGTTTATTTCTACTCTCTGGCATTGCGCAAGTTAGAACCTCTTCAGACCTCTGTTTGCTCATAGCCAAAATTAACACACACTTGCCCTGACTCCCTGACAGAGTTGCTATGAGAATCAAATTAGGTGACATGTGAGAAAATATTTTATAGTTTGCCAGATGCCAAATAAATATTTTTATGAACTTTCTTTCCGTACTTCACTTTTGTGACATCAATATTTGTGGCATCAACCTAAACAGAAGCTTCAGTCAATTAAAGAATAGAAAAGATAAACATTTTTAGAACTGTAAAGGATGTTCTAAGAGTTTCTTGGCCATTTTACTTTTCTTATAATCAAAACATAAAGCCATTCACCTGGCAGCTGGGTACCTGAATTATAATCTAGTAACAGTTGCGCTCAAGAGGAAACCAAGATCCTATGGGACCTTTTACAGATCAGGGTTTTTATTTTTTATTGTTCTCAAAGTGAAGTCTGCAGATCACCTGCATCCAAATTCCATGGCATAATTATAAACATTTCTGATTGCTGCACCCTACTTCTACCCACTGAATCAGAAGCTCCCAGAATATGGGCCCAGGAATAAACCTTTTTTTAGAAAACACACTAGCTGATACTTATGCTCACTAGTCCAAGAAACCCAGAACTTACTGGCTGAAATTTGCAAGTTGTAAGAGAACATTTGTTCTTCATTTCTTTCCAGCAGTACAAGATTTCTCTATCAACATTCTATTAAAAACAGATACGAGCACGTATGTGAAATCAAAGCAGCACTCCACTTGTGTGCAAAATTTGACATCGTTTTTTTGAAAGTGCTTTGAAGTAATGTTATCTCAGCTTTCTTTAATTGGATGGTGCATTTATAGGAGGAGTTGGGAAAATATATTCTCTTCCAGTGTTATTCCTGACTTCTACTCAAAAAACTAACAATCTCACAAGCAGTTAAATTGATAACCAAGCAGTCATTCTCCAATTCGGAGGAAGCCTCCACTCACTTCAAGTAATAACATTAAAATTCTCAAAGTGTCACCAGTCTGCACTGTACCTTGAAATAGAAAGATAGAGATTTTGCCTTCAGTGTTCAATGAATATAGAGTAATATAATATAATTTCAGAAGCTATAAGCTTATTATCAATCAGCTTCATAGAAACACAGGACTAAAACGGATTACTCATTACTAAGTCAACAGACAACTATGTGCCTGGCACTGATCTAGGGTTAGGGCCAGAGGAGTAAGTAAAGCAAACAAAGCTTCCCTGGCACTTACATTCTGGTTGAGAAGGAAGAGTGTGCAGAAAATAAACAACAGGCTAATATTTAATATTTCTAACATATCAAATGGTATGTTAGAAGATAAGAATAATGGAAAATGGTTTACTGCAACGGAGTTTTCAGAAGGGATTAGATTACAATTCTAAATATGAATAACACAGCAAAAAGCAAAAAAAAAAAAAAAAAAAGGAGGGGGGTGGTTTTGACTGGTACACATAGGTGTTAGTTTGTACTCTTGAAAGCTAATGGAATATCCATAGACACTTCTATACTAAATTTTAAACTCTAGGCACTGCAAAACGAGAACACTATCCACTTCTTCACACACATTTGTAGCCACCTTTACATTAGAGGCATCATCTGTAGTTATGACTGGTCTCTTTTTTCCCTGAGGCATGATCCTGTCTTCTTACCATTCCTGATACCTTCTTTCACAGTCGTGCCCTGGGTAATGGTGCTCAGAAAAAGAAGCCAATCAGGAGATTTGTTTTCTGTGCCCTTTTAACACTTCTTACTCAGGCACCCAAACCAGCTTGTCCCGGAAAGAGCATCAAAGCCATCCTCTGGACTCTACACAGGGTATATGGATATTCAGTTAGCTTGCAAGAGTACAAACTAATACCCACGAGTACCAGTCAAAAAAATCCTTTTTTTTTCTTTTTGCTGTGTTATTCACATTTAGAATTATAATACGACCCTGTCCGAAAACTCTGTTGCAGGAAAATTTCGGAAAAGAACATGTAGCTTATCTGTGTCTATGAAGTCCTTGTTATTTTGGGAAAAAGAAAAGAAAACAAAAACATCAACAGCTATATATTTTCTTTTTATTACTTACTATCATTCCAGACTAAAGTGCGGAGCCCCCCCCCCCCTTTTTTTTTCTTTCCAGAAACATATCAGCAGCAGAGATATCGCTATTGTGATCAGAATTACTTTGGTAGGTGTGTTTTGGGTTTCATTTACTTTTTCACATTTGTCTTTCTGCTTATATAAAATATTTCCCTAGGGAAAAATACATGCCAAAGTTAAACTTCACATGAGTTAACTACCTGCAAATTACAGCTGTTAGCTGTTTTTAATAAAACACTATCCACTGCACTATAAAAAAGGATTTCATTTTCATAATATTAATGTTATTCCATTGAACAGTGCAATTAGAAATCCCAGAAGCAAATGCGGTACAAATTGTAGAGCAGTTGTGTAGAGGTGACTTCTAATCATCATTAAACACAAAGAAGAACAAATAAATCAAGGACAAAACTTCTCAACTTCTGGTGCCTGGCAATGTCAGTTTTAAAGCCAGATACATATCAAGCGCCTTGCAAAACAAAAATTACACAGCAGCTAGAAGACTGACAGCAGAACCCCCACTCTTTCTGGGAATACTCCCATATACCAGAAGCACAAGGACTTTATTTTGAAACCTGATTACATATTTGAAATTGCCGGTGTTCCTGACTTTAGCTTCTTGGCAGAAATGCCAGCTGAGTGTGCACATAGCATAGGTGGTTGATGGCAAACAAGACACCTCACAGCTGCAGGCAAGGAGCTGCTTCTAAGGGCGTTCAGTCTGGACAGTGCCAAGGCAGATAGGCACGATACGAAGAGAGAGGACAGGCTGGAATTTGGGGTTTTTGTCATCATTGTATGTGTTTTAAAATATGTCAGTGCGTTTTTGAAAGTTGATTGGGGTTGGATTTTCAGCTGAGGCCTCATTCTTAGGAAATAACATGATGGCAACAAATGTCAGCCTTAGCTAGTGGCCCTTGAAAAGCTAAACTGGAATGAAAATAATAACTTGGCAAGGGTTCCCATAGGCTGCACTCCTTTTGTGCTCTTCCTTTCTCCTCAGCCTGCTTTACCAAACATGCCACCTTCAAGCACTGTTTTTAGGGAGAAGAGGCCATTCTCCCCGAAAAGGGAACAGCTGAGAAAGGAACCAGCCCACAGAGGGAGCAGGGACGCTCCTAACTGCTTTAAAGCCATGCCGCAGGGCCTATGAGTTTGCAACAAGAAAATGTGTTCTTGTTTCTACCTTACCTAAGTCCAAAAAAAAAAAAAAAAACCACTTTTTTATTAGCCTTTTAGTCCTAAAGAATGCCCTTAGTGATAAGACGGTGCTTCTGGAAATTCCACATAAGTGCTTTTCTTTACCCACATGCAGAAGGCCCAAGAGTTGCAGAATCAGAACAGTTTGTGTGCTTTTCCATGTTATAGCTTATGTATATGACTATACTAATCTTCCATTAAACAGGGTGTCTTACCCAGTCTGCAGTGCTAAGCATTTGTGAGACTGGAAGACATTGTCCATAATAATCTTTTCCTAAGTACCATTTATAAGAAAAAGGCTTCCATTATTTTTAAAAAACCAACTAGGAAGTATAATATTTCTTCACAATGAGCCATAGCCCTTTTTCAGACGTCCTTTGGCATCTCAGTTTTAGGAGTCATACAAGGCTCTAGCCTCACTGTTCATTGCCCTGACTTGTGCGTGAGATGCTTTTAGTCCTTCAGCCAGTTCAAATCAGGAATGAGATGCATTTGAGCTGGACTTCTTCTACTCTGCCAAGCAGATAATCCCCTAACGACTGGTCAGCATTTTCATCCCAGGGAGTCAAAACTGACCTTTCAGTAGCAGAGGTTGCTTTAGGTTTGTGCAGAGTAACGTTAAAGAAAAATAAATTCCCACTTGTGGGGTGCCACCGCCGTCCCTTTCATTGCCTGCAGTTCCTAGCATTTCTTTTCCAATGTGGACACTCCAAAACTGTGGTTCTTCGAAGTGGTTATTTAGTTCCTAAAACATTTAGAGTTGGGGCAAAATTTGCATAATTCTATCAAAAGGCTTACACCTTGGCTTTGAAAAATATTTGAGAAAATGTGATTTGTTGGGGAAGGAAGTCTTATCTTTTGGCCCAGAAGGTGTTTCATGGAACTAAACTTGTTAATGTTAGGATTGCCTGTTAAGCGCCAAAAAGTAAAAAATAGAGGTTAAAAGGGTTTCTTTTATCTCTGCTTCAAGTCTGCAGTGGTTTGAAGCTTAAGATAGAGAAGGATTTGGGTTTTTTTTTTTTTTTTTTTCCACTGCATTGCAAACTTGGAAACTGGAGTCATGGTACAGGGATGGGAAACACAGGTGCATTTCTGTAGATTTTAAAATAGGATGTACTGGATCTTTTCAATTGAGGACAGTTGATTTTGATGCCGTTACAGAACTTGAGACGATCTGCTCTAGATCAAACTTGAGATTCTGTCATCATGTCTATTTTTGTTGTATGATGCTGCCTGTCACTCATAGGTTGACAACCAGTCTGACATACATTTTCTTTTTCTTTCTTTCTTTCTTGCTTTCTTTCTTTCTTGCTTTCTTTCTTGCTTGCTTGCTTGCTTGCTTGCTTTCTCTCCTTCCTTCTTCTTTTTCTCTCTCTCTCTTCCTCCCTCTTTCTCCTCTTTCCCTTTCTTTCTCTCTCCCTCTCTTTCTTTCTTTCTCTCTCTCTTCCTTCCCTCCCTTCCTCCCCTCCCTCCCTCCTTCCCCTCCTTCCTTCCTTCCCTTCCTTCCTTCCTTCCTTCCTTCCTTCCTTCCTTCCTTCCTTCCTCCCTCCCTCCCTCCCTCCCTCCCTCCCTCCCTCCCTCCCTTCCTTCCTTCCTTCCTTCCTTCCTTCCTTCCTTCCTTCCTTCCTTCCTTCCTTCCTTCCTTCCTTCCTTCTTTTTCTTTCCTTTCTTACCTTCACAGAGTCTCACTCTGTCACCCAGGTTGGAGTAAAGTGGTGTGATCATGACTCACTGCAGCCTCGAACTCCTGGGCTCAAGCAATCCTCCTGCTTCAGCCTCCTGAGTAGCTGGGACCATAGGTGCATGCCACTATGCACGGCAAATTTTAAAAATTTTTTAGAGTCATGGCCTCCCTATGTTACCCAGGCTGGTCTCAAACTCCAGGCCTCAAGTGAGGCTCCCATTTTGGCCTCCCAAAGTGCTGAGATTACAAGCGAAAACCACTGAGCCCGGCCTTGGCTTATCTCAATACATTTTTCTATACTCTACTCAATATATTTTCTGTACTCTATTCAATACATTTTCTATACTCAATACATTTTCTATACTCAGTACATTTTCTAGACTCTATACTCATTACATTTTCTATACTCCACTAAATACATTTTCTATACACTTATACTTAATACATTTCTATGCTCTCAATATATTTTCTATACTCAACACATTTTCTATACTCAATATATTTTCTATACTAAATACATTTTCTATACTCTGAATACATTTTCTATACTCAATGCATTTTCTATACTCAGTACATTTTCTAGACTCTATTCAACACATTTTCTATACTCTCAATACATTTTCTATACTCCATACATTTCACATACTCAATACATTTTCATTACTCAAGTGTGTGAGGAACAAAACACCTTCAACAATGTAAATGTTACAAAACTGATTGCCATTCAAATGCCTCCTGCAGGAAGCATAGGTCTCCCCTAAAGTACCTACTGCTCCAGGAGCTGAGGACTGCATATCCAGATCATCATCTGCCATGCTGTCAGGAAAGTGTGTGAAGATCACTACTTCTACCCTGCTAGAGTGCACACAGCCACTATTCCAAAGCTGCCCAGAACCTGAAGCCTACCCATCTGTATCAAGACCTTTGTCTCGTCCAAAACTTTCTGAAGTCTCATCCAGGACCTGCCCTGACCTGTGTCTTCATTTTCATTCCCTATTCACCTGAATTGTTGTCAAGACCAGAAAAAGACTTTTAGAGTCCCTGAGCTCCTCCATACATAAATACAAATACCATTTTATTTTTTGAACTAACATAAAGTTCATAAGTATGCCGATAGCAGTATGGCTTTTCAGATGATTTATTGATTATAAAAGTCTGGGTGAATTTATTAAAGTGAAAATTTTGTGATGTATGTTTATTTATTTATCTGTGCCTCCAGGATAATCCAGCAGTGACTTTAGGTAGCATCTAGTGGCCATTTCCTCTCAACAATCTTTCTGTCCCCGGCATAGCAAGATGACTTATACTAGCTCTTCAATACTGAAGATTTTACCGGGCCCTTGCTGTATTTCATATTTAATTTAAAGCCTTCTCCTGATGGTCTTGTAATTGTTCTTATCCAACTGGTCTTATATTTCTGTTTCTTTTTCTGACAAATAACCTTCCTTAGTATGCTTTTCACCCATCTTGCCACCTGATTCAAAAACATTAAGTCAACCTTTATTTAGAGAAATAAGATTTAGGAAAACTTTTCAAGAAGTTTTTAAAAACAGTTTTAAAAAGTAAAATGTTCATCTGGAAATTGCTCTGGGAGAATATGTATGCCTGGCTATCCATACATAAATGTGTATCTAGTGCAGTGATACACATGTGTATTACAACTAAAATTCATATGTTGAAGATTATTTGGACAGAAGTAGACTTGATTAACTAGAGTTGCCTTTTTAGGATTGATGCCTGAGAATCATATTCTTATTATGTAATACATAGGCAAAGTTATGTTACTGTACTTAGATGCAGGGCAAAAATTTATGATGTTCTGCCAAAATTGCCACCTGAGGACACAGAGAACAAAGAAACAAAAAGTCCTAATCCGATTAGAGCTTAATGAACCAGTCTCAAGTCTGTTGGGAACTCACCAAATCCAAGTCATTCCAATGAATAAACAGTGGAACAAAAACTTGGAGAACAAAAAGTTTTCTTAATTATTTGCATTCTTTTGGCAGCTGTAATTACAGGATATTTTCCATTGTCTGTTACCACTTGTCCCCGTGCTGTTATGCTTTTAAGATGTGGTTTGTTCTCTTTTACCATATAATTATGATAATCACTAAAATGAGCAAAATTTTCCTCTAAAATATATAAAAGATAATAGATACATGTTTTAACCTAACTAGAACTTGTAGATGAGTGGCAGTTCCAGGTTAGTTTCTCTGTAATTTAGTACGACCACTGATTTAAAGCACACCAAACACACAAGATATCATAGTACACGTTATATAGTTAGAATTTAAAAATCAGTAATTTTTGTAGTTAACATAGTGATATATTTGCCCTTTATTCCAAGATACGAATTTTTAAGATAACATTTCTTTCCTGATGACTACAAAACACTCCATGTTTATTTTAGGAGAGTGGGAAAAGCCTGCAACCTAGAGACATCCACCATTAATTATTAGGTACATGAACCCTACTTCTAGTCTTTTTTTCTGCACATTTTATTTTAATAAATTACATATTATAATTATTTTTTAATTTTAAAAACACATACATATATCATAAACAATTTTTCTTCCCAGTGACTATTCTTCTATATCATATTTTTATTATTTATTATTTATTTATTTTGGAGACAGGGTCACACTCTATAGTCTAGACTGGAGTGAAATGTTCAGATCATGGCTTCCTGCCCCCAACCTCCCAGGCTCAAAAGATCCTGCCACCTCAGCCACCTAAGTAGCTAAGACTAAAAGTGTGCATCACCATGCCCAGCTAACTTTTTAAATTTTTGGTAGAGATGGAGTTTCGCTATGTTGCCAGGGCTGGTCTTGAACTCTTGGCTTAAGAAATACTCCCCACCAAACAGGCATTGTTGACTCCTCTGGAGAGTGCTCATTCTGTGGGTATTAAGCAGGAAGGCAGGCCAGATGTGGTGGCTCAAGCGTGTAATCCCAGCACTCTGGGAGGCCGAGGCGGGTGGATCACCTAAGGCAAGGAGTTCAAGACTAGCCTTGGCCAACATGGTGAAACCCCGTCTCTACTAAAAATACAAAAATTAGCTGGGCATGGTGACGTGCACCTGTAATCCCAGCTACTTGGAAGGCTGAGGTAGGAGAATTGCTTGAACTGGGGAGGTGAAGCCTGCAGTGAGATGAGATTGTGCCACTGCAGTCCAGCCTAGGCAACGGAATGAGACTCCATCTCAAAAAAAAAAAAAAAAAAAAAAGCAATCCTCCCACCTCAGCTTCCCCAAGTGTTGGGATTATAGGCATGAGCTACTGCATCCAGCATGCTTCATATCTTTGAATGGCTGCATAGTATTTTGACATGTATATACTAAAATTCAAAAATGGTTTTTAGACCTAATGGAGTTCTAGTGGTACGTCTAGCTTCAGGTCATAGCTTCTGGTGGCAGGCTGATCGGGGCTGCAGTCTCTTAATTACCCAGAGCTGTTACTTTTATTGATTTGAATGTCTTGAGACGGCCAAGCCCTTTTCTATTTGCTCTGTTCTTAAGTACAAAGCCCCACATTACCCATTGTTTTAGATCTACCTACTCCTGCATTTTACCCTCACATCAGAGTCTGCCACCTTTGGTGTAGAATGAATGAGAGGTAAGGGAAATGTTAAAGGATTTAAATATGATTGAAAATGACTTTCCTGGAGGGTCAATCACAGTTTAAGTGGGAGCTACTTTTTCTTTCACTAATGAGCTGTTTCATCCCTTGTAACTAGCATTATTTTGTCTTTGTGGTATCCCATGGGCGTCCACTATGTGCTATTTGGAAAGGAAAGAGAACAAGAAATTAGGAAATTGGGTCGTGATGGGTCGGCTTAGTTATCCTGGCAGCATTTTACCCAGAAATCACTGTTTTGTTCAGTCCTGGACAGGGTAGCCCATGCTGTGGTAACAAATCAACCTTGAAATTTCTGTGGCTCAGCAAAAAAAAGTTTATTTATTGCTCACCCAGAGACGGATGGAGGCTGGCAGGGATTCGCCTTCATCCTGTGATTCAGCAATGCAGGCTCCTCCACCCTTGGTAGCGCCAAGTCAATATGTAGCTTCTCAGGTCGCTGCTAGAGGGGAAGAGAAGAATGGAAAGTCACACCAGCTCTTAATAGCCTCAACTCAGAGATGACACGTGTCTCTTCTGCTCCCAATCCTTGGTCCAGAACTAGTAATGTGGGCTGCTGAAAAATGTCAGGAGTGCATGGATATTTGGAGAGAGCTCTCTTTGCCACCTTATTTCATACCAAACCACAGAAACAAAATTGGTGACTCTTCTTAGTAAACTAGAACAGAGTATCAAAAGGACTATTAGGATCAGAGCATCTGGAATGACCAATGAGATTAAGCCAGGAGAATTAGAACAGAACCATTATGAGCAATCATAATGGTCACAATGGGAACAAACTGACCAAAGGGCTTACTGGATGAAGCTAACCAGATAGAGTGAGACCAGAGAGAAGATGTGGCCCAGGAAGTCATAACCTCCTGTTCCTGACTTGGACTTCCTGTAAGTGTGATTCCCAACCTGGTTACTCATCAGAATCATACAAGGAACATTAGAAAAGGTAGTGTTTTAGCCTCACCTGAGGCCTACTGAATCAAAATCTCCTGAAGAATATAATATTCATATGATATATATATATGATATACATATATTATACTTTAATTCTTTAAGTTCTGGGATACATGTGCAGAATGTGCAGGTTTGTTACATAGGTATACACGTGCCATGGTGGTTTGTTGCACCCATCAACTCCATCATCTACATTAGGCATTTCTCCCAATGCTATCCCTCCCCCAGTCCCCCACCCACAGACAGGCTTCGGTGTGTGATGCCCCCACCCCGTGTCCATGTGTTCTCATTGTTCAGCTCCCACTTATGAGTGAGAACATATGGTGTTTGGTTTTCTGTCCTTGCGTTAGTTTGCTGAGAATGACGGTTTCCAGCTTCATGCATGTCCCTGCAAAGGGACATGGCTGCATAGTATTCCAAAAGCCCTTCTTCATTATTCTGATGCAGCCACTGGTCTGTAGGCCAGGGTTTGAAAAGCATTGCTTAGAGGACAAGGAGGTAGAAGGTGTCCTTAGGATGAGATGCTAATGAGAGAGTGAACCTTAGAATGGTGGAAAGACTCACACCAATGGTCCTGTGGTTGGGTGATGGTTAACATCACAAAGAGAAGTAAATTCCAGACCTGCATCATAGTACCCTGAGTAGAACTACCTCAACAATCTATCTGGTCAGATACTTAGTACCTAGATGTGGAGACTATATCTCACAGTCCTGTCGGGCAGGAGTGGTCCAAACACCTTGATTATCAGCTATCTCTTGCTCAGGAAATTACTAGGTACCAACACTGTTTTATATACAGAGGTGTCTGAAAAATGAATGCGCCCAGTTCCACACAGAGCACATCTGTAAAATATGACCTTTGATTAATGGCTGGAGTGTTTACCTACAATATTGGTTTTTACATGTGCTTTCCCTAGATATGTCAGGATACAGCAGGACCAAAACCTGGGTAAGCACTGAAGTAGTAGGTAAATACTGGATCCTAAATTGAGAGTGGAGGGCAAAGCTTGGGATGATGTCAAAGTCAATTAATGGATATTCAAATATAAAGTTACATAGCTGAGTAACAAACGCACTATATCAGAGTTGTGAAATGGAAATCAAAAGCAAACTGAGCTGGATGTGGTGGCATGCACCTGGAGTCCCAGCTACTCAGGAGACTGAGGTGGGAGGATTGCTTGAGCCTAGGAGGTCGAGACTTCAGTGAGCTATGATTAAGCCACTGCACTAGGCTGGGAGCAGTGGCTCATGCCTATAATCCCAGCACTTTGGGAGGCTGAGGCAGGTGGATCACCTGAGGTCAGGAGTTAGAGACCAGCCTGGCCAAAATGATTAAACCCCATCCTTACAAAAATTAGCTGGGCATGGTGGTGAGCACCTGTAATCCAAGCTACTTGGGAGGCTGAGGCAGTAGAACTGCTTGAACCCGAGAGTCAGAGGTTGCAGTGAGCCAAGATCACGCCATTGCACTCCAGCCTGAGTGACAAGAATGAAACTCCGTCTAAAAACAAAAAAGCTACTGCATTGCAGCCTGGGTGACAGAGTGAGATGCTGTCTTTTTCTTTTCTTTCTTTCTTTCTTTCTTTTTTTTTTTTTAAGATGGAGTCCCCCTCTGACACCCAGACTGGAGTGCAGTGGCACAATCTTGGCCCACTGCAACCTCCACCTCCTGGATTCAAGCAATTCTCCTGCCTCAGCCTCCCAAATAGCTGGGATTACAGGCACTCACCACCATGTCCGGCTAATTTTTGTATTTTTAGTAGAAATGGGGTTTCACCATGTTGGCCGGGCTGGTCTGAAACTCCCCACCTCAGGTGATCTGCCTGCCTTGGCCTCCTAAAGTGCTGGGATTGCAGGTGTGAGCCATCACGCCTGGCCTGAGACGTTGTCTTTTAAAACAAAAAAACAAAAATTGAGCAAAGACAAATGAATTACCTGGAGTAATGAACTCCAGGAGGAAACATGAACATCTGACTAAATTCTAGTGGAATTCAGCTGGTTTGCAGTTGCTTTGACATCACCAGCACATACCTTCCTACTCCATAATTTTAAAGATGCTGCTTGAAGCACAACTGACTATAGAATGTGCCCTCTTTGTCTTACGGTTTCCCTGAAAGACAATAGCCTTGCTTTATACAACTGCTCTGTTTGTTTTAGCCACAGTCATGCTTCATTCAGACAACAGCAGTAGGTTTACAAAGTGATTCATCTGTTTTCCTCGTACTTACCCTCTTCTTTGCTTTGGGGTCCTGTATGTGGCTGGCTGGCTGAGTTGGAAGAGTAAGGTTTGGGTGATACCTGCTTCTGAGCCATGTTTCAGGACTGTGGATATTTTTAAGCTAAAGGGGAGAAGTCCAATGAAAGGCATGCAGGGAGCTTTTCATCTACTTGAAGGAACAGACTTGCTCTGTATTGCTCCAAAGAGGCTAATATTTTGAAATTCCAATGAGGTAGGTTCAAAATGAAACATCCTGAACATCTGAGCTGTCCAACAATGACGCCGGCTTCCTGGGGCATTACTCAGCTACTTGTGCTCCATTGAGTTATTTTCTTTTTCTTTCTTTCCTTCCTTTTTTTTTTTTTTTTTTTTTTTTTTTGTTTCTGATACGGAGTCTCACTCTGTTGCCCAGGTTGGAGGGTAGTGGTGTGATCTCAGCTCACTGCAACCTCCGCCTTCCAGGTTCAATAGACTCCTCTGCCTCAGCCTCCTGAGTAGCTGGGATTACAGGCACTCACCACCACGCGCAGCTAATTGTTATATTTTCAGTAGAGACGAAGTTTGGCCATGTTGGCCTCAAACTTCTAACCTCAGGTGTTCTGTCTGCCTCGTCCTCCCAAAGTGCTGGGATTACAGGCTTGAGCCACAGGGCCCAGGTGAGTTCTGAATGTTGAGGCTCCTCAGATTTCAGTTTGAGCCTCTCTTCTCTTTTACACACTTTTTCTTCAGCACCTCATCAAGCTCTGTTGTTTTGAATGCCATGCATATGTCATAATCAACCCATTGTTTTCTCCAGTCAAATCTCTCTTGCCTTATATATTCAGCTACCTCCATGACCTTCCTCTTGAATGTCTCATGAGCATCTTGAACATAACATAGGAAACATAGAACCCTTGATTTGTTCTTCATCATCTTCTGCCCCAAAAATCTTATTTTCCTCCAATCTGCCCTAGATTAGTCAATGGCACCAACACCTATCTGTCACTTAGCCCCAAACTTCTGCCTCTCTCTGCCTGTCACACTCAAACCACCTCAAGCCAATCACCTCCAGACTTGAACAAGGAACACAAGTGTCTCATTCATTGAGTTCCCTCAAACCACTGGCACACAGTCAATTCCTCCCAAATATTTGATGAATGAATGAATGATGTAGAATGATAATCTGGAAGAAATAATAATGGCCCTTCTAACTTAAGGAGTCTCTGCCATATGATAGGTGCTTTAAATATGTAATTCTATTCCTAAGGACAACACTTCAAAGTAGGTAGGCAAGTGAAAAAGCTCACAGAATTGAGAGTTTTGTATGGTTTTGCTTTTAAGTTTTATTAAGTGCTTTGTATCTTTTTTTTTTTTTTTTTTTTTTTTTGAGACAGGGTTTCGCTTTGTTACCTAGGCTGGAGTGCAGTAGTGCAATCATAGCTCATTGCAATCTCAACCTCCTGAGCTCAAGGGATCCTCTTGCCACAGCCCCCTGAGTAACTGACGCTGTAGCAGGGGCCACCACGCCTGGTTAAATTTTAAATTTTTTGTAGAGACAGTGTCTTACCATATTGCCCAGGCTGGCCTTGAACTCCTGGTCTCAATTGATACTTCTGCCTCAGCTTCCCAAAGTAGTAGGTAGGATTACAGGCATGACCGCTGTGCCCAGCATGTATGACATTTTTTATAGCATACATAGGTGTGTGTGTGTGTGTGTATAGCACTTAGCACTGTACCTATGTGTGTGTGTGTATATATATGTAATCTCATTTAATTTTTATCAACTACATACAGGGTAGCTTTTATGCACCATTTCACTGATAATAAAACTGAGGCTAATGGAAATTAAGCAATTTGACTTAGGTAAAATAGCCAGGAAGTGATGGGACTGATATTTAAACCTTGGTCTATCTATTTGGTTCCTACAGCTATACATTTCCCCGCTATATGATAAAGCAACCTCTAACAAGGATACCACTGAAGGGATGCCAACATTTTATGAATTGTTGTAGTAGATGATCTTTTGGTTTCTTCAAATTGGAATTTTTATAGTTATATTGTGCAAACAGTCCTTTTCTCTACTTCTTTAGATTCACTTTATTGGACATCTCTACCATTTTAAAGAAAGTAAAAATAACTTTCCAAATTTCATAGAAAATCTAGAAATGCTCTAAACCCACACACCAATTGCAACCGATGTGACAGTAAAGATCTCCTTCCAGCTGGGCATGATGGCTCATGCCTGTAATAACAGCAATTTGGGAGGTTAAGGCAGGCGGATCACTTGAGGCCAGGAGTTCGAGGTCAGCCTGGCCAACATGGTGAAACCCTGTCTCTACTGAAAATACAAAAATTAGCCAGGTATGGTGATGCACGCTTGTAATCTCAGCTACTCGGGAGGTTGAGGCAGGAGAATCGCTTGAACCCAGGAGGCGAAGGTTGCAGTGAGCAGTGATAGCGCCACTGTACTCCAGCAGCCTGGGTGACAAAGCAAGGCTCTGTTAAAACAAACAAACAAACAAACAAACAAACGCCTCCTTTTTTTCTTTCTTTTTTTCTTTTTTGTATGCTTTGGCACAAGTCAAAATAGAATTCCTATCTTCTTAATACCTAAACTAAGTTAACCAGCCTGGCAACAGTTCCCAAAGCCATGCCAGCAGATACACAGTGCAGGATGTCACCCCCGGGCTGACTCACCACACAGAAGACCTAGTAACTTGAGGAGTATTGTTCTCAAAGATCCAGATTTGCTGAAATCTATCCTAAGTACTCCTTGAATTAAAAAAAAGATCTTATTACAATTAGTCTACCTTTAAAAAGAGAAATTCCCTGTCTATCTGTATATAGCTCCTCTGATTCCTGAGTTCTATTCCTTAGAGTTATACAGTTATGTGGGAATTATTTTATGTTAACTTCTGTATTCCAACACCATTTTTAAGAAGGAGGTTAGTAAAGGTACCCACTAGACAAACTTCTGCAATAGGAAAAGAGCACTGGGATAGTCAAGTAAAACAGCAGAATTGAAGCAATGGGAAATAATGTCTATAAGTAATTCAAGCCGGGAGTGATAAGCCTACCTGTGAAGTCAGGAGATCAAGGTTGAGGAAGAAGCAACAAGAAACATAGATTTCTCTCACTACCTGTTGCACATGGTCTTGGGGCTCTTAAGCATAAATGTTACTTTTCCCTTCAGTGAGCCTGTATGAAGCTCTCAGATAATCACTTCAAATTGCTCTTTCAATTCGCAAGCCTGCAGCATTCTGAAATATTTCCAGACATTATTTGCACCTATATAAGGATAGCAGGTACTTACTTATCCAGTGCCTACCTGGTGCTGTTGTAGGTCGATTTGGGATTTGAATTCAAGGATTCTGGCTGCATACTTTGCTCTATCCACTACACTGAACTGCCTGTCCATGAGAAACTATTTTCCTAAGTCTCCCAATTAGAGGAACTCATCCATCTGCACCTCACATTGGTGCGAAAGTGGAGCAACAAATCAGATCAGGAAGTGCCATCTCCACCATCAACAAGGGGCCCTAGAGTCACCAGCACCACTCCCTGCCTAACTGAAACCTAGAACTTTAGAAAGAAATTCACAGACTTGCCTCAATGCAAGGGTGAAGGGAGGATGGTAGACGAGTGAGATGTCAGAGCTCTTTTTGAGTGGGGGGAGGGAGGCCGCCCCCATGCCTAGGAGGTGGATGGAATTGTAGAAGAGGAATCTTGAGATGGGTAGAGTTCAAATGGGTGACAGCTTTAACTTACCCTCTCCTAAACGTGTCCCCAGTTTCCAAAATAGAGATATTTGCTTTGAACTGCTAACTGGTGGTTTTGCTTTGTGGACACGGAGAGGAGAGGATGGCCAGGAGAGGAAGATTCTTCCCACCCCTTTGCTTCCGTGGTTCCCATGCATCTATAGGATGGACTAAGACTCTGTACTTGGAAGATGTCTCAATCATGAGAGAAGGGCAGGTAAAAGGAAGAGCACAGACCAGAATGAGGTAACATTCTGCCTGCACCTGCAGGTCAGAGCAGCTCTCTGTGAACTTGAATGTGATTGTGAGTCGCCTGGGGATTTTGTTAAAATGCAGATTCTGGTTCAGTATATCTAAGGTAGGGCCTGACACTCTGCATTTTTAACAAGCTCCATGGTGAGGCTGATCCTCGGGTCTATGTATAGACCATGCTCTCAGTAGCAAGGAGTTAGAGGATATACAAGCTGGAAGGCAGAGGGACCTTATTCACCTGGGTTAGGCATATATTTTCATTACTGTTTGCTGCATATTCCTGAGAGGAGAGAATGTGGGGTGACTTTCCTTCAAAGTCTTTGATCTCCCCACTGCACAGTTTGAGTTAAGGCAGATAGCACTTTTATCTGGCCCTAGGGAGATCTGTTGGGGCCCTGGGACAGTTACCTGTACTTTTTGTCAACATTAATGCTGTCCTCCACTTCTGTGAATTGTGGAGAATATGGTCTTTTTTTTTTTTTTTTTTTTTTTAGAAATATCTTTTTATGTAAATGAGTGACAATATAAATATTTTTGAAAGTGAGGACAATAACATTTATTTAAAAATCTTGTTATATAACTCAAGGGATTGGTTTACTGATCAGCATTTTACTAAGAATTTAGTACTAACTAAAATATGCTTTGTACTTTTATTTACTTTGATTTAAAATTCAAATACCATGCTTTTTCATTCAGTTGGTTACTTCTTTTAATGTATTCAAAAATGTTGAACACATACAGAACTGAATTAAGAAGCAACAACTGTCCTATGGAAGAGCTGTATTAGTACAGAATGCTTTTAAGAACCAAGGACAAATTTTCAGTATTGAAGAAGAGAACATACATAGAAAGCACTCCAAATTCATTTCTAATTCCTTCAATACCATTCTAAAGTTCTTTTAAGAGGGTATGTCTCTTAACAATTTTACATAATTCACAATGAGAATGTGAAAACATGTCAATTTGGCAATCAACACTTCTTCATTGCACCTTACTTACTTTTTAAAGCATACTCGAGGCAAAGCTGAAAGACAATGCTCGAACTAGTGATTTTATTTTATTTTATTTTTTATTTTTATTGTTTTTTGTCTCATTGCCCCAAAGGTCAGGATGCTTGAGCAACAGTGTGAACAAGCCCACAGGACCAGATTCCCCAGGGCTACCGGGGGAAACCCTCGAGGCTGTTCATCCTTAGCTAGCTTAAGCTCTGGGGAGGGGAATCATGTATGAATTTCACCACCTTAAAACATCAGTGAAGGCGGTCATTATTTGGATTGTCCAAACAGTTTCCATGAGGAATGGAATGGAATTAGGAAACCTAAATTTAGATTAGGTGCAATGAAACAGTCTTCCTGAGACAGAAAAAGTAATTATAGAAAGGCATTTCAAAGAAAAGCCTTGCTGATGTTTCTCGGGACCTTCCTCAGGGACAGATTACAGGGAGTGGAACCTGCCTGGATAGCCCATTACTTTTTTTCTTTCCAAGGCAGTCCCATGACCTGATAGTTACCACAGGGAGCCAAGACAATGAGTGGAATCAGGCCATGCGTGGGGCCAAGATAAACTGTGCTAATGCCCTGACTGTTCTGGATGGCTTAGGGCCTGGCTGCTGCCTCTGTGAGTACCGACGCCCTGTACTCTGCTCCCTCTTCCTGGACAGATGAGAGTCTCTCCCGCATGTGACCACCCCATAGGACCACAACTAGCAAGACAGAAGCCATGTGTTATTTTACTAAATAACAGCAGTCTTAGAAAATTTCCCATATCTTGAGTTTATTTTCCCTTCAAAAAATTTTTCTGAACGTGGCTCAAAACTCAAAACTGGCCAGGTGCAGTGGCTCACGCCTGTAATCCCAGCATTTTAGGAGGCCAAAGTGGACAGATCACCTGAGGTCAGGAGTTGGAGACCAGCCTGAATAACATGGGAAAACCCTGTCTCTACTACTAAAAATATAAAAACTAGCTGGGCATGGTGGCATGGTGGCATAGTGGCACACACCTGTAATCCCAGCTACACAGTAGGCTGAGGCAAGAGAATCACTTGAACTCAGGAAGTGGAGGTTGCAGTGGGCTGAGATGGTACCACTGTACTCCAACCTGGGTAACAGAGCAAGACTCTGTCTTTAAAAAAAAAAAAAAAAAATCAAAACTCTCACGCCTGTAATCCCAGCACTTTGGGAGGCCAAGGCAGGTGGATCACTTAGGGTCAGGAGTTCAAGACCAGCCTGGCCAACATAATGAAACCCCATCTCTACTAAAAATACAAAAATTAGCTGGCTGTGGTGGTGTGCACCTGTAGTCTAAGCTATTTGGGGGACTGAGACAGGAGAGTCGTTTGAATGTGGGAAGTGGAGGTTGCAGTGAGCTGAAATCATGCCACTGCACTCTAACCTGGGCAACAGAGCAAGACTCTGTCTAAAAAAGTAATAATAAAAATAAAAATCTGTCTAAGAAGGTACACTGGGACATTTTGCCCTTCTCTGTTCTATCCACCAAATTCCTCCCTTGCCCATTCTACATTATTATTTGAGTTTCTGTTTATCTTTACACTATTTTGTTATACACATACGAATAAATATTCTTATATTTCTATTTCTTATACAAAAGGTAGTTTTTCTGTTCTACACCTTGCTTTTCTTTTCACTTAATGTATCATAGAGCTTTCTCCATGTCCATATGTGACATCCTTCTCGCTCTTTTTGACAGCTGCAGATCATTCCAGTACACGAATGTGTTAAGAGTTTATGCAACCAGTCTCCTAGTTGTTGGACTCTTGAGTAGTTTTCAGTCTCCTTTATTGCAAACAATGCTGCCAGAAGCATCCTTTTTCATGTGCTATTTTTTATGTGTACAGGTGTAACTAACGGCTCGATACTGAGACATGATGTTGGGGAATTAAAGGGTAAATGCATCTGTAATGTTGATAGCTATTGCCAGTCTCTCTTCCTGGAACGTTGTAGCATTTTATTCTCCCACCAGTAAATGTGTGAGGGTACCTGTTCCTACACAGCCTTGCCAAGGGAGTGTGTATCACACTTCTGGATTTTGCCAATCCAACAGATGACAAGTGTTTTCTTAGTGTGGTTTTAATATTTGATTTTTTGGGGGGTGGGGGACTATGTTGTCCAGGCTGGAGTGCAGTGGCACTGTCTTGGCTCACTGCAAACTCCACCTCCCAGGTTCAAATGATTCTCATGCCTCAGCCTCCCCAGTAGCTGAGATTACAGTCCTTGTATGTGTGCCACCATACCCAGCTAATTTTTATACTTTTAGTAGAGATGGGGTTTCACCACGTTGGCCTGTCTGGTCTTGAACTCCCGGCCTCAAATGATCCACCCAACTCGGCCTCCCAAAGTGCTGGGATTACAGGGGTGAGCCACCATGCCCAGCCTGATTTCTTATCATGAGTAAAACAGAATATTGTCATACCTTTAAGGGCCATTTGTGAACTTTTGTGTCATGTCCTTTCCCCATTCCTATTACTATAGGTTTTAAAAATCTTGATTTCTGGGAGCTATTAGGTACTGAGGAGATCAGCGTTTGTTTACAAATTGCAATGTTTTGACCACTTTTTCTTTTGTCTTTGGATTTTGTTTTTGTTGTTGTTGTTGTTTTGCCATGTTTAAGGTTTTTATATTTATGCATTTGATTTTATCATTATTTTCTCTTTAGGTTTTGGAAGTGGAATGATAGGTAGATAGATCTTTCCAATTGTAGTTCTATAATAAAATTTATCTATATTTTCTTAAATACTTATTTGATTTTATTTTTTCCATTTAAATTTTTTATCCATTTGGTATTTATCGTGATGCATGATATGAACCATGGATCCAACATTGCCTTTTACTCAGTTGTCTTCATGCAATTTATTAAAGATGATTTGAGATGCCATCTTTACCAGTTCAATTTCCTACATGTATTTGTCCCTGTTTTTGGAATTTCTGCTCTGTCCCACTGGTGTCTCCATTCACAGGTCAATATTAAAGTGTTTTAATCAATGAAGTCTTATGTTATATGCAACATCTGGAGATTTTCAAGATTTGTTGGCTACTCTTGCTTGGATTTTGTTAGCTTCATTAAGTAGAATGAACATTGTGATGATGTTGTCTTTGCATTAAGAAACATGAGATACATTGTTTCATTTGTTTAGGTGTCCTTTTTTTTTCTCCTTCAACAGTATTATTAAGTTTTTCTTAGGTACAGGTGTTGCCCATTTCATGTTAAGCTTACTTCTAGTTATTTTATCTTGTTGATTATAAATAGCAAAATTATCTGTTTTTCTGAATATTGTTTGCAAATCTGAAGGCTACCTACTTTTTCATATTAATTTAAATCTTGCTACTTTATAAACACTGCAGTTTTATTCAATTCTTTTATGTGTTTTATAAGACAAATCAAATATTATACCATTTTCAAATATAATTAATTTTATATCTATATTAATTGTATTTTTTCCCTGCATTCATTTTTTATTTTGTTCTTTTCTTTTAAAAAATAAATTATTTGTGTGTGTGTGTGTGTGTGTGTGTGTGTGTGTTATAAGTTCCAGGGTACATATGCAGGATATGCAGGTTTGTTACATAGGTTAAATGTGTGCCATGGTGGTTTGCTGGGCTTATGAAGCCATCACCTAGGTATTAAGCCCAGCATAAATTAGCCCAGCATTAAAAAAAAAAAAAAAAAAAAAAAAAAAAAGCATTTCCCTAATGCTCTCCCCCAACGCCACCCTGCCCCAACAGGCCCCAGTAAGTGTTGTTCCCCTCCCTGTGTTCATGTGTTCTCATTTTTCAGCTCCCACAAGTGAGAACATGTGGTGTTTGGTTTTCTGTTCCTGCATTAGTTTGTTAAGGATAATGGCTTCCAGTTTCCTCCATGTCCCTGCAAAGGACATGATCTCATTCCTTTTTATGGCTGCATAGTATTCCATAGTGTATATGTACCACATTTTTTTTTTTTTTTTTGAATCCAGTCCATCATTGATGAGGATTTGGGTTGATTTTATATCTTTGCTATTGTGAGTAGTGTTGCAATGAACATACATGTGCATGTGTCTTTAGAATTGAATGATTTTTATTCCTTTGGATATATACCCAGTCACGAGATTGCTGGGTCAAATAGCATTTCTGGTTCTAAATCTTTGAGGAATCACCACACTGCTTTTCACAATGGTTGGACTAATTTACATTCCCATCAACAGTGTAAAAGTGTTCCTATTTCTCTGGAACATCACCAGCATTTGTTGTTTCTTGACTTTTTAATAATTGCCATTCTGACTGGCGCAAGATGGTATCTGATTGTGGTTTTGATTTGCATTTCTCTGATGATCAGTGACGTTGAGCTATTTTTCATACATGTGTTGGCTGCATGTATGTCTTTTTTTGAGAAGTGTCTGTTCATATCCTTTGCCCACTTTTTAGTGGGGTTGTTTGTTTTCTTGTAAGTTTGCTTAAGTTCCTTGTAGATTCTGGATATTAGACCTTTGTTAGGTGGATTAAGAGTTAGTTTTGCCTCTTCCTTTTCAGTTCTTACACTACTGATTTTCTTCTGTTATCTAATGGCATAAGTTAACACCTTCAATGAAACATTAAATCCCAGCGGTACAGTGGGCATCCTTGTGTTGTTCTGGGATTTCTATTTATATATCTTTTTCATGTTAGCAAAATAATAATCAAGTTTTATTTTATTGAATTTTAAAAATCAAGAATGAGAATTCTGTTGTATCAAATATCTTTTTAATATTTGCAGAGATGATTTGTGAATTTTCTCTTTAAATCTCCTTAAATTTGACAAATTGTGTCAATTGACTTCATGATGCCAAGTATTCTTAGATGTATAGAGTAAACCCCACTGATTATGGTATATTATTTTTATTATTAGTAGTATTTGAGACTGGGTCTTGCTCTGTTGCCCAGACTAGAGTGTAGTGGCATGATCATAGCTCACTGCAGCCTTTATCTCAAGCTAGCCTCCTGCCTCAGCCTCCCAAGTAGCTAGGACTACAGGTGGATGCCATCAATGTGCTGGGGTTACAGGCATGACTCATTGCACTTGGCCAGTGTATTATTTTTATAATGTGTTATTTGATTCTGACTGTCATCATATTTGAGATTCTTCTGTAGTTTTCTATTTTATGTAAATTTTAAATCATATTTTGTTACTAATATTATACTTGCTTCATACAAAGAATTTTGCTCTGGTCAATCTCAATAGCATTTAAATTGCATGCTATTTAAAGATTTGATAAGATTCTCCTTGGAAACCTGACCTGGTTCTACACATTTTGCATTCTAGCCAGTAAAGGAATCAGTGATACTGTTATTTGACCTAAAATTTTGATTTTTGTCAAAGCCTATCTTGCAGAAACAGGTATCATCGGAGTCACATACTGAAAGCCAAAATTAAAGAACAAATCTAGAAAGTGGCAAGCATTATAACGACACATACATATAAGAGAACAGTAATTCGATTAATAGCTGATCTTATGAGAAACCACAGAGGCCAGCAGGGTAGAACAACATCTTTAAAGTGCTTCAAGTAAAAGAAAGCCATAAACTCGGAATTCTATATCCTTCAGCAATGAAGGAGAAAGAAAAACATTCTCAGATAAAGGAAAACTAAGAGGATTTGATGCAAGCAGGCCTATACTATGAGAAATGCTGAAGGCAGTTCTTGAGACTGAAGAGAAATAATAAGAGATAGAAACATAGAACCATGAATAAGAGTGCAGAGCACTAGAACTAATAACCATCTGGGTGAACAAAAAATGCTTTTTTTTTTTTTTTTTCGAAACGGAGTTTCGCTTTTGTTGCCCAGGCTGGTGCAATCTTGGCCGGCCGCAACCTCTGCCTCCTGGGTTCAAGCAATTCTCCTGCCTCAGCCTCCTGAGTAACTGGGATTATAGGCATGAGGCACCATGCCTGGCTAATTTTGTATTTTTAGTAGAGACAGGGTTTCTCCATGTTGGTCAAGCTGGTCTTGAACTCCCAACCTCAGGTGACCCTCCCACCTTGGCCTCCCAAAGTGCTGGGATTATAGGCGTGAGCCACAGTGCCTGGCTAGAAAATGCTCTTTTTTTTTTTTTTTTTTTTTTTTTTTGCTTTTTAATCTTAATTTTGTATAATCAATATAACTCTTTAAAATCAATCTATATCACTATCTTGTGGGGTTTCTAAGATATCCAGCTGTGATATATGTAACAGCTAAAGGATAAAGGATTAGGGAGAAGTCAGTATGGATCTGACGGAGTTGTAAGTCTTCTACATTTTGTATGAAGCCACAGTGCATAAATGTAAGTGGACTATAAGAAGTCCATTTCCTAAAACAATCACCTACATAAATAATGTCAAGAACTATAGCTAAAAAGCTAATAGGAAAAATAAAATTTAATTCCAAGTATCTAAAAAAATAGGTAACAGGAACAAAGAAACGCAATATAGAAGGAACAAATACAAAATAATAAAATGGTAGACCCAATTATAAATATATCAATAAATACATGAATGCATTTAATCTAAACACTCAATGTAATCTAAACACTCCAATTAGAATATAGAGATAGTATGGATAAAAAGCAAGACCAAAATATATGCCATTTATAAGAGTTGCACTGTAACTATATAGGGAAAAACGGATGGAAAGTACATGGATGGAAAAAGATTTACCATGAAAACAGAAGGCGTAAGAAGACTGGTGTAGTTATATTAAAATAAGATATAACCAAAATTTTGAAGATAAAAGTATCACCAGAGATAAAGAAGGACATTTTATAATAATAAATTTGTCAATCCACTAGAAATACATAACAGTAATAAATGTTTATGTGCCTAATAACAGAACTTAAAAATACTAGAAACAAAAATTGCCATTCCTAAGTTATAATTAGAGATTTTAATGTCAATCTCCCAAAGACAAAAGAACAGCTAGGCAAATTGAGTCAGAAACACATAGCTCTTTACAAAATTATCAACCATCTTGATCTACTTGATATTTATAGAATCCTACACCCAACATTTGAAAGAATACAAAAGACGCATTTTTTTCAAAAGCAATGTGGTATATTTGCCAAGATGGATAATATATTCAGCCATAAAACAAGTTTCAGTGAAAGATTCTAAAATAGTGAAATCATACTTAGTATGCTCTTTGATCATGATGGGTTGGGTTTGAATTAGAAACAAATAGAAACAAGATATCTAGGAAAACCCTAAACATTTGGAAATTAAACAACATCTCCTAAGTAATTAATGAGTTAAAGAAAAAAATTGCAGAAGAAATTAGGAAATATTTTGAACTGAGTGATAAAAATGCAACATACCAAACTTTGGGGGATGCAGCTAAAACAGTGATTGAGGCAAATCCGTGGGTAGATATTTCTCTTTTTTCTTAGATCTTTTTGTCTTCTGAAAAGGTGTTAATTTATAGATATAAGATGTATAAATTAAAGAAAAACAAAAAGATCTAAAATCAATGATTTACATTTCAACCTTACAAAATTACAAAAAGAAGCACAAAAATTAACCCCAAATAAGTAGAAGGGAGAAAATAATAAAGATAGCAGAAATCAATGAAAGGTAAATTGGACAAGCAATAGAGAAAAAATAAATAAAACTTGTTCTTTTAAAATGTTAATAAAATTCTTAAAACTCTAGCCGAAAGATGCAAGTCCAAAATTACCAATATCAGAAAAGGGGGCATCACTTCAGATTCTACAAACATTAAAAAGATCAAAAGAGAATGCTATGTGTAGCTTTTGCCAACAAATTTGACGATTTAGATAAAATAAACAAATTTCTTAAGAAAAATAGATTACCAAATCAGAACCCCACAAACTAGAGAACTTAAATATCCTCATATTAATTATAGAAACTCAGTTCATAATTAAGGAGCTTTGAATAGAGATAACTCCAGGCTCAGAGGTCTTCACTGGTGATTTTCATTAAATGCTTAAGAAATGAAACCAGTTCAAAACAAACTCTTTCAAAAAACAAAGGGGCAGAGACACAACAAAAAAAGAGAATTTTAGACCAATATCCCTGATGAACATCGATGCAAAAATCCTCAATAAAATACTGGCAAACCGGATTCAGCAACACATCAAAAAGCTTATCCACCATGATCAAGTGGGCTTCATCCCTGGGATGCAAGGCTGGTTCAACATTCGCAAATCAATAAACATAATCCAGCATATAAACAGAACCAAAGACAAGAACCACATCATTATCTCAATAGATGCAGAAAAGGCTTTTGACAAAATTCAACAGCCCTTCATGCTAAAAACGCTCAATAAATTTGGTATTGATGGAACGTACCTCAAAATAATGAGAGCTATTTATGACAAACCCACAGCCAATATCATACTGAATGGGCAAAAACTGGAAAAATTCCCTTTGAAAACTGGCACAAGACAGGGATGCCCTCTCTCACCACTCCTATTCAACATAGTGTTGGAAGTTCTGGCTAGGGCAATCAGGCAAGAGAAAGAAATCAAGGGGATTCAGTTAGGAAAAGAAGAAGTCAAATTGTCCCTGTTTGCAGATGACATGATTGTATATTTAGAAAACCCCATCGTCTCAGCCCAAAATCTCCTTAAGCTGATAAGCAACTTCAGCAAAGTCTCAGGATACAAAATTAACGTGCAAAAATCACAAGCATTCTTATACACCAGTAACAGACAAACAGAGAGCCAAATCAGGAATGAACTTCCATTCACAATTGCTTCAAAGAGAATAAAATACCTAGGAATCCAACTTACAAGGGATGTAAAGGACCTCTTCAAGGAGAACTACAAACCACTGCTCAGTGAAATCAAAGAGGACACAAACAAATGGAAGAACATACCATGCTCATGGATAGGAAGAATCAATATCGTGAAAATGGCCATACTGCCCAAGGTAATTTATAGATTCCATGCCATCCCCATCAAGCTACCAATGAGTTTCTTCACAGAATTGGAAAAAACTGCTTTAAAGTTCATATGGAACCAAAAAAGAGCCCGCATCTCCAAGACAATCCTAAGTCAAAAGAACAAAGCTGGAGGCATCACGCTACCTGACTTCAAACTATACTACAAGGCTACAGTAACCAAAACAGCATGGTACTGGTACCAAAACAGAGATATAGACCAATGGAACAGAACAGAGTCCTCAGAAATAATACCACACATCTACAGCCATCTGATCTTTGACAAACCTGAGAGAAACAACAAATGGGGAAAGGATTCCCTATTTAATAAATGGTGCTGGGAAAATTGGCTAGCCATAAGTAGAAAGCTGAAACTGGATCCTTTCCTTACCCCTTATATGAAAATTAATTCAAGATGGATTAGAGACTTAAATGTTAGACCTAATACCATAAAAATCCTAGAGGAAAACCTAGGTAGTACCATTCAGGACATAGGCATGGGCAAAGACTTCATGTCTAAAACACCAAAAGCAACAGCAGCAAAAGCCAAAATTGACAAATGGGATCTCATTAAACTAAAGAGCTTCTGCACAGCAAAAGAAACTACCATCAGAGTGAACAGGCAACCTACAGAATGGGAGAAAATTTTTGCAATCTACTCATCTGACAAAGGGCTAATATCCAGAACCTACAAAGAACTCAAACAAATTTACAAGAAAAAAACAAACAACCCCATCCAAAAGTGGGCAAAGGATATGAACAGACATTTCTCAAAAGAAGACATTCATACAGCCAACAGACACATGAAAAAATGCTCATCATCACTGGCCATCAGAGAAATGCAAATCAAAACCACAATGAGATACCATCTCACACCAGTTAGAATGGCGATCATTCAAAAGTCAGGAAACAACAGGGGCTGGAGAGGATGTGGAGAAATAGGAACACTTTTACACTGTTGGTGGGATTGTAAACTAGTTCAACCATTATGGAAAACAGTATGGCGATTCCTCAAGGATCTAGAACTAGATGTACCATATGACCCAGCCATCCCATTACTGGGTATATACCCAAAGGATTATAAATTATGCTGCTATAAAGACACATGCACACGTATGTTTATTGCAGCACTATTCACAATAGCAAAGACTTGGAATCAACCCAAATGTCCATCAGTGACAGATTGGATTAAGAAAATGTGGCACATATACACCATGGAATACTATGCAGCCATAAAAAAGGATGAGTTTGTGTCCTTTGTAGGGACATGGATGCAGCTGGAAACCATCATTCTTAGCAAACTATCACAAGAACAGAAAACCAAACACCGCATGTTCTCACTCATAGGTGGGAACTGAACAATGAGATCACTTGGACTCGGGAAGGGGAACATCACACACCGGTGCCTATCATGGGGAGGGAGGAGGGGGGAGGGATTGCATTGGAAGTTATACCTGATGTAAATGACGAGTTGATGGGTGCAGCACACCAACATGGCACAAGTATACATATGTAACAAACCTGCACGTTATGCACATGTACCCTACAACTTAAAGTATAATAATAATAAATAAATTTAAAAAAAAAAAAACAAACAAACAAAGGAAGAGGGAATAATTTGTTCCTTAAATGCAACTAGCATTACCCTGATATTAAAACAAAAACATCACGAGAAAAGACATTATGTTAATAGGCCAAATAAACATAAGTGGTAAATTTCCTAACAAAATTTTGGCAAATCAAATCCAGTAATATGTATAAAAAGGGTAATACATTACAACAAATAGCATTTAACAATGGAAAATAAATCAATGTATTTCACCACATCAACAGAGCAAACACCAGAAAAATGATTATTTCAATTGATGTTAAAAAAAAAAAAGCATTTTATAAAAATTCAACACTTGTTTATAATAGAAACACTTAGCAAGGTAGCAAGGTAGGAATAAAAGGTGATTTTCTCCTAAATCTGATTTAAGAATATCTATGAATACTTAATGGATAACATTATGCTCAATATTGAAAGACAGAATATTTTCTCCTAAGATCAAAAATGAGGGAAAAATGTCTACTTTTACTGGGTTACTCAATATTTCACTGGAGTCTTCACCAATGTAATATACTAAAAAACTAATAAAAAATATAAATTGGAAAAGAAGAAGTAAAATTGTATTTGTTTATATATAAAATGATTTTATACATAGAAAATTTTAAAGAATCTATAAAAAGTTACTAGAACTAATAAGTGAATGCAAGATGGTAAGGTACAAGGTCAATAAATAAAATTTATATTTCTGTACACAGTGAGCAATTAGACAACTTAAAAAATTCCATTTATAATAGCATAAAAATACTTGGGGATTTTTATGGTCTGAATGTTTGTGTCCTCCTTCCCCGCCACAAATTTCTATGTTGAAACTTAATTTCCAGTGTGACAGTGTTAAGAGGTGAGGCCTTGAGGAGATGACTAGATCACGGGGGTGGAACCCTTATGAATAGGACTAGTGTTCTCATAAAAGAGGCCCCAGAGAGCTTGTTTACCTCTTCCATCATGTAAGAATGCAGCAAGAAGTCACTGTCTAACAAGGAACTGGACACTTCTGGCTCCTTGATCTTGAACTTCCCAGCCTCCAGGACTCTGATAAATAAATTTCTGTTGCTGACAAGCTACTCAGTTTGTGGAATTTTGTGATGAGCCTAAATGGACTAAGACATGAATTTATCAAAAGATGGTAAGACCTTTACACTGAAAATCACAAAATCTTGCTGAGAAAAGCAAAAGCAGACATAAATAAATATAGACATACATGTTCGTGGATTAGAAGATTCAACATTGTTAAGACAGCAATTCTTCCTAAGTTGATTTATAGATTCAATGTAATACCAATACAAATCATAATAGACTTGTTTGAAAAAATTAGTAAGCTGCTTATGAAATTTACAAGGAGAACCAAAGGCAAAGAATAGCAATAATAATTTTTTAAATGAAGAACAAAGTTGGAGGACATAGCCAGGCATGGTGGCTCATGCCTGTAATCCCCAAACTTTGAGAGGCCAAGGTGGGTGGATTATTTGAGGCCAGGAGTTTGAGACCAGCCAAGCCAACATGGTGAAACCCTGTCTCTATCAAAAATACAAAAATTAACCAGGTGTGGTGGCACACACCTGTAATCCCAGCTACTCAGGTAGCAGAGGCAGAAGAATCGCTTGAACCTGGAAGGCAGAGGCTGCAGTGAACTGAGATTGCACCACTGTACTCCAGCCTGGGGGACAGAGCAAGATTATCTCAAAAAAAAAAAGAAAAAAAAATCAAAGTTAGAGGATATATATCTCCCAGTGGCAAAATATGAACTGTTTCTCTGCTGCTCACCTGCCATAACAGTCATCACAGAAGACTTCTGTGGCCAAATATTTCTTCCCAGCAACAGGCAAGCGATCAATTTTGCGGTGTACATCAGTTGGGTGTCCTCTAATTCAATTCAATTCTAATGCTACTTACTCGGAGATAGCATCAGATCACATAGTTTGAGAATTAGGTCCCTCAAGACTGAGTCCCATGTTCAATGCCAATTGCATGCTCTAGGTGTTTTACCTGTGCTTTTGACCCACCAAGTAGAAATTGGGGTTTCCCATCCTCTACTCCTTGGATTCAGTTAATTTTCAAGTATGACTCAAAGAACTCAGGGAAATGTTTGTGTTTATCAGTTTATTACAAAGGACATTACAAAGGATATAGATGATGAGATGCATATGAGGTATGGAGGAGGGGGCACGGAGCTTCCATGCCCTACCAGGAACTTCCACGTGTTCAGCTATCCAGAAGCTCTCTGAACACTGCCTCTTTGGGCTTTTACAGAGGTTTCATTACATAGGCATGTTTGATTAAACCAACCCATTGGTGATCAACTTAACTTTCAGCCCCTTTCTTTTCCCCAGAGGTTGAGAGGTGGGCTGAAAGTCCCAATCCTACAATGATTTATTGGTTTTTCTTGTAACCCTCCCAATCCTATAATGATTTCTTTGTCTTTCCTGTGACCAGTCTCCATCTTGAAGCTACGTAGGGGCTGTCAGCTGTCAGTCAACTCATTAGTGTACAAAAGGACATTGCTTTGAAGATTCTAAAAATTTTAGGAGGAAACAGATCTGAGACCAAATATATATTTCACATTATCACAATACCTAATCTCAGAAGTTATCATAAAATTACATTATTCAATACAGTGTGTTATTGGTATAAAGATAGACAAATAGATCAATAGAACAGAATAGGAAATCTGGAAATAGACCCACACTTATATGATGGATTAGTTTGCAATAAAGGTGCCAAGTAATTCCGTGTGGGAAGGATAGTCTTTTACAAGTGCTGAAATAATTATACATCTCTATGGATTAATAAAATATTAACCTTGACCCTTACCTCAGACTATAAGCAAAAATTAACTCAAAATGAATCATAGACCTAAATTAAAAAAGCTAAGACAGTGAAACTTACAGATAAAAATGTAGGAGAAAGTCTTCGTGACATTGAGTTAATCAGAGTTTTCTTAAGTAGGACAGGAAAAGCACTGATCGTCAGACAACATTGACAAAATGGACTTTTGCAAAATTAAAAGCCTATACTTTTAGAAAGATACAATGAAGAACGTAAAAAGGCAAGTTGTAGATGGAGAGAAAATATTTGCAAAGCATATGTCTGTCAAAGGGCTTGTGTCCAGGATCTATAAAAAAACTTAGAGTTCCATAGTAAGAAGACAAGCACAATGAAAAATCTGGCAAAAAGATTTGAACAAACTCTTCACACACGGAGACATACGGATGGCAAATAAGCATATGAAAATGTACTCAACATCTCTAGTCAACAGGGAAATGCAAATTAAAACCACACTCTACTACACACTCATTAGAATGACTAAGGTTAAAAAGACTGCTAGTATCAAGCGCTGGTGAGGAATGTGGATAACTCATACAGTTTAGTGGGAATGTAAAATGTTACAGTCTTTCTTGGAAAGCTGACAACCCCAAATATTGGCAAGCATTTAGAAGGGAACTACACCTCTCATTCACAGCTGGTAGAAGTATATAATGATACAGTCACTTTGGAGAACTGTTTGTTAGTTTTTAATAAAACTAAACATTCCAGGACTTAGCAATTCTACTCCTATGTATTTACCAAGAGAAACAAAAATATAGATCTATAAGAAGACTCGTACAAGAATATTTATAATCCTGAGCTGGGGAAAAAAGCCCAGATGTCCATTAACAGGAGAAAGGATAAACAAACTGTGACATTCATACAAAAGAATATTGAGTGCCTGGATCAAAACATCTTGTGCACCCCATAAATATATACATCTACTATGTACCCCCAGAATTTCTTTAAATAAAGAAGGAAAAAAATGAATACTCCCCAGCCACAAAAAAATGAAGAACTACTCATACGTATATATGGATGAATCTCACAGACTAATGCTGTGTGAAGGTAAGCACATGATTTCACTTACTGTATATGAAGTTCAAGAAAAGGCACTGTTAATATATGGTTATATAAATCAGAGCAGTCGTTGTCTATGAAGGAACTCACTGGAAAAGGGCGCAAGAAAACTTTTTTGAAGCCATTAAAATATTCTGTCATGAAGAAGCTGTTGGTTACATTGGTACGTACATTTGTCAAAACTCATCAAACTGTCAAAACTCATACACTTAAGATATGTATATAAATCTTTAGGAAATATTATAAAGTGAAGTATTACAGGAAGAAAAGAAGAAAAAAGACAAAGGGAATGGTGGAGACCTTATTACTAATGTGAATTCAATTTTCCCTTCCAGTTTGGAACTTTTTTTTTTCTTTCTTTATCTTTCTTTTTTTTTTTTTTTTCTAGGGACGAGGGTCTTGCCGTGGTGCCCAGGCTAGAACTCCTGGGCTCAAGTAATCTTCCTGCCTCAGCCTCCAATCCTCAGTCTGCTGGGATTACAGGCATGAGCCACCACGTCCAGCCCGTTTTGGAACTGAATTCTGCCTTTTTTTTTGAGACAGGGTCTCACTCTGTCACCAAGGCAGGAATGCAATGGTACAATCTTGGCTGCTGCAACCTCCTCCTCCCGGGTTCAAGTGATTATCCTGCCTCAGCCTCCGCCTCTCAGGCAGGTGGGATTCCAGGCGTCCACCACCATGCCCAGCTAATTGTTATATTTTTAGTAGAGACAGGGTTTCACCATGTTGGCCAGGCTAGTCTAGGACTCCTGACCTCAAGTGATCTGCCCGCCTCAGCCTTCCAAAGTGCTGGGATTACAGGCATGAGCCACAGTGCCCAGCCTTTTTTTCTTAATCCTCATCTTCTGTGCCAGAAGGTTTTTGTTTTCTTAATCAGTAACTCTCTATTTGAAATTACTAGTCTAAAGCTTTTTGATTTGGTTGCTTTGAATTGGTTGATTTCATCAGGTTTAGATATCAAACTTTAAGGGACTGAAGTTAATATTTATTAGATTCTTAATTATTAACTCTTGTTATATTCTTATTAAACTCGTGTTATATTCTTAATATGTTCTAGAAAAAATATAGACACTGTATATACAATATTTTATTTACCCTCACAGAAAACCTATGGAGTTCATACTATTTATAGAAAAGTCAGCTCAGGTGGACAGAGGTGACATAACTTGCCCAGAGGCAGACAGTTAATTAGTGTTAAAGTTTGATTAGAACCCAGTTCTCCTGGATTTTTTTTCATTTGACCCAATTCAGGTAACACTACAGAGAAACAACTTTCTCACTGACACTACTGCCCACTCCAAACTTCATGTTCATGTTGCCCCTTCATTTCTTTCAGTTACCATGTTGATTATTAGTTCGTTAATTCTTTAAATCATTTCGCAAGGGTTTACTGTACTGAGCACCTTTTCTGTGCCAGGAATGTGTTAGGTGCCTGCTGGGAAGGATTTCAAAATTGAGGGTGGAGACAGGAAAATAGATAACATCTGGTTGGCAGCATGTTAAGAGGTCAGTGTAAGATGGGTGTAGCCTCCGAGAGATCCTTAAAACAGACTGGGGGTACTAAAAACAGGTACTTAAAACAAGCTGGGGCAGGCAAGACTTCTTGAAAGGGATGAGGCCCGCACCAAGCCAGCCAGGTGAACAGGTGAAACAGCAGTGGAGGATGACCCAGCAAAGGGAGCTGCCGTGCATAGCCATGGCATCACAAGACAATGTGCTCTTCTCTGGAACTGCACAACATTTTTTTTTTTAAGATAGAGTCTTGCTCTGTTGCCAGGCTGAAGTGCAGTGGCACGATCTCAGCTCACTGCCAACTTCTCCTCCCTGGTTCAAGCGATTCCCCTGCCTCAACTCCTGAGTAGCTGGAACTACAGGTGTACACCACCACGCGCAGCTACTTTTTTAAAAAAAATTTTATTAGAGACAGGATTTCACCATGTTGGCCAAGATGATCTTGATCTCCTGACCTGGTGATCCGCCGGCCTCGGCCTCCCAAAGTGCTGGGATTACAGGCGTGAGCTACCACGCCCAGCCTGAATTGCATATCATTTTATGCAAAAAGTGGATGGAGTTCCAGTGGAAAAGGAATGAACGGTGGAGACGAGAGAATTAAATAGGGGTTGACTCATTAAAGTCCCTGTATGCTGGGTTTGAATTTTATTCTGAGGCAAGGGCAGGGCATCTGAGGAGTTTAAGCTCCTTAAACAAAGGGAATTGAACGTGCTTGTGTTTTGGGAAGATCACCCTAGCAGGATTAGAAAGGAAGAATCAAGCTGCTGTCGCTATAATACTGTCAAAACCTACTGAGTGTATAACATAAGACAGCCACAGTGAAGAAGGATCAATCTGCCTTCTAATTAGGAAGAGATTTCTTTCTCTTTCCTCCGTTTGTTGGTGTAAAGAGAAGAAAGTGTCAAGTACAGATAGGTTTCAGGCTTGGACCTGAGAAGCTGGTGGTGATGCCTACTGAGATGAGAATGCTACACGATCAGGTCTACCCTAATGTTCCTTCCCAGTCACAGACAAAACCTAAAGTGTGTGGACGCCAACCACTCCTACAACCATATGGTGCAGCTATTCGAGGTGAGTTCTCAGGAGCAATTGTGTTTTCTTCAACCTGAATATACTATATATTTTTTCTAATTGTTTGATCACATCATTATTCCCCTGTTAATAACCTCTAATATGAATTTGCAGAAATGAGACCACTGGCTAGATGAAATTTATTGATTCTCTAAGAAAAATTATCTTCATTGGCCAGGCACGGTGGACGCACAATCTATATAACTAGACTGAATATAACAGTACTCAAATATTAGTAGAGTAAATGTTAAAACATTCCCTTTCAACCACAATGACTAGATCTCAGAAACATATTACAAACAAATAGCCAGGGCTTAATTTCTTTAAAATCCTTATGCAGACATTTTTCCAGAAGACATACAACCTGCTTAATGTTCAAGTCACTAGAGAGATGAGTGTCTAACTTGTCAACAAAAACACAGACACACAAGCACACACACAGAGAAAGTACTGCAGCTGTCACCTTTTGTTATTTACTCAGCCAGTTGGAGCAGAAGACAGTTAACTGCAGGGCGCTTTGCTGGATTTAATCAAGCTTCCTCAAGAAGATGCCACAGTATGGTCTTTACTTTGAAGAGCTTGAAGGCAGTGAGATCTCTACTTCATATTGCCATCTGCCAAGGTGCAAATCTCATTTGAGAATAGTAGGGTTGGCCTGTAGCAGTGGCTCGCGCCTGTAATCCCAGCACTTTAGGAGGTAGAGGACAGGGGATCAATTGAGTCCAGGAGTTTTGAGACCAGCTTGGGCAACATGGTGAGACCCTGTCTGTACAAAAAATACAAAAATTAGCCAGGCAAGGTGGTATGCGCCTGTAAACCCAGCTACTCAGGAGGCTCAGGCGGTAGGATCACTTGAGCCCGACAGGTGGAGGATGCAGTGAGCCGAGATCGTGCCACTGCAGTCCAGTCTGGGTGACAGTGTGACACCTTGTCTCAAAAAAAAAAAAAAAAAAAAGTAGGATAACTATTCTTACGTTAGGGACAAAGATTGTCAATTTCACTACCTCTATTTTGATGAGTAAACACAGTTTCACCATCATAAAAAGTGACACAGCAACATATGAACAAAACCTAGTAAAAAGAACATGGGAAGATGAAAAACAGCAGTTGGTGTTTGAGGAATGGGATCGGGGGTGAATTTCATTTTTTAATTTTTTAATGATTTTTGATGTTGTTTGTATCTTTGAACTTCTGGTTGATTAACACATGCTCACTCACGGAGAATTTTCAGTTATGTGAGCATGAACTAGCTTTGTTTATGTTTGTACTAACTATGAAAGAGACGTTAACAGAACTCATCTGTTAAAAACCATTTTGTTGGGGAGGGGAGGTGGTTTGCTTAATCTGAGAACAAATTATTTTTACGCATTACTTTCATCCATTTCCATGAAGACTCATGTTAGGAATATACAATCTAAATTCCTTGCTATGGCACACCTGTCAGGACCAAAGATGACAGTTGTGTTTTAATCATAAGATCACATTAGTATAAGTACTTGAAAAAGACATATTTGATTTTCTTTAAGAATCTCCTTTAATTGAAGATTATTTTAATGGCCTGATATTAAATAACTTATTGCACTAATTCTAGGCTTTCACCTTCTTCCTCCTAGCCCCCCACCCTCACCCCAATCTAGCATTGCTGGAGCAGTCTTCGTAAAGCCTAGCTTCCTCATGGCACGCCCCTGCTAACACTTCAGTGGCCCTCCAGTGCCATGTGAACACTTTTGCTTTTTTTGTTTTGTTTTGTTTTTAAGACAAGGTTTTGCTCCGTCATCCAGGCTGGAGTTCAGTGGCAGGATCTTGGCTCACTGCAACCTTCGCCTCCTAGGTTCAAGTAATTCTCCTGCCTTGGCCTCTTAAGTAGCTGGGATTACAAGTGTGTACCACCATGCCCGGCTAATTTTGTATTTTTAGTAGAGACAGGGTTTCAGCATGTTGGCCAGGCTGGTCTGAAACTCCTGACCTCAAGTGACCCGCCTGTCTGTGCCTCCCAAAGTACTGGGATTACAGGTGTCAGCCACCACCCTCGACCCCCCATAAACATTTTTAGTTGGCTTTTTCTCAAAGCTGTCTGTAATTTGTTCCCACATTAACTATATAACCTTCTCTTTTAAATCCTCAATACAAAACTTCCATTTCTCCTACTGAAAAACCCTTCCCTCACTTTTCAACTTATCTAAATTTTATCTTGCCTTCCAGTTTGATTTCTGTACCATCCAACATAAGAAACCTTCCAGAGAATCACAGCACAATTTGGTAGCTCTTATTTATGAATTTCCATTAAAACTTATTATATATACTTCTATCATCACACCAGCAAAAATAACATTGAATTATTTTAAAATTCTAAATATATTTATTACTTTTTAACCAGATTAATATCCCTTACAATGGCTGCCTTTTATTATATTTAATTCATATATTTTCTAGCACCTATTTATTATATAGCCAAGAACTGTTAAATTGCAGTGGCATGGCCTAGAGTAGACACTCAATGAATACTTGTTGAATGAATAAGGATAGACAACACTGTACCCATCCAGCAAGCAAGATGCTGGTTCCAACGTTGTTCTATTTTAATCGGAGTGATAGTGGCCAAGGCAGTTCATATTTTTGGTCCCCCATTTTCTCATCTGTGAAAGGAGCCAGTAAAAGAGTTGATGTTTTAATTTAGGCTTGTTCTACTTCCAGTGAATATCTATCTCTCTCTATCACCAAGCCTTCCCTTGAGAATCCTTGTCAGTGTTGATCTGAGAAGTTCCTGTCAGCAACCCCTCACCAGCATTCACAGGAGAGCCTGCTAAGATAACTTACTTCCTATTACTCTTTCGTTTCAGCCTTTGTCCTGTGTCTGGAGACTTCTTGGAAGCTGAAGCACACAAATAGCTACAGCAAACTTGAGGAATGGGCATGAATAGACTGGCTTTGGGGAACCTGCCAGCTTGGCTGTGTGGCCAAGGTAATAGGCAAGCCAAGGCAGAGCTAGAGCTCAGAGCTGGAGGGTAAATTAAAGCAACAAATGTAGAAACATTAACCCTGAAGAGGAGACAACGATGAATTCTAGAATGCAGGCCAAAGCTCAGACTGCAAGCTGTCTCGCTGCTCCAGGTGTGCCCAGAAGTCAAAGTCCAGTAGGGGCAAAGGTGGAGGTGTGGTCCTGCATGTGTGGTGTTGGGGGGATGTGCAAGAGGAGGTGCTTTAAAATCCAGAGATCCCAGCTGCCCTGGTGTACCCTTGGAAGAATAAAAGACTAGGAACTGGACAAGTCAGGCTCAAGTGAACGCTACCTAAGGAATCAGGGAAAGAATGGAGCTCAGAGTTGGAGGTCAGGGCAGTATCTAAAAATCCAGGATAGCAGCAAAGCTGCTTACAAAGCTCTTACTGTGGTAAGGGCAGCCTGTAGCACCATGCCGTGGGGGGCCCTGACTGATCATGCCTTGCATTTGCAAACAAGGTTTAATAGGGTATGAGTAGAATTCTGCTGGTGCCAGGGAAGGCAATGCCATTTACATCTTTAGAAGGTTTTAACAAAGGCCTGGAGGACACAACCTTCCCCCAAAGTCCTGATGTCGCTGTTTGCTGGCAATAATTAGAGCCAAAAGAAGAGTGGCACAGAATGTGTCAGGAGTGTGCTGTGTACAACCCCAATGACCACAAGGCCTACCTGGGTCAAGTTCTGCCAACTCTGGTTAAGATGGGCTCACCCTCTAGGACCTTGATTGAGTCCTCGGACCACCAAGAGTGCCCCACCAAGAGCCTCCCTCTTCTGGTGACTCGTGCCTGCTTCCCATAGAGAGCTCCAGAAGGGAGGAAACTGTGAGGAGGTGGAGAACGTGGCAGGGATCCTAACTTTCTTGCTGAAGGAAGTTCTTAACAAGTACCCATCTGCCTTCAGGGAAGAAAACATAACTCATTTTGGTCTTTCAAATTCAGTTCTCAAAACCAAATCCTGTTGTCAGCAATCTGTGTCCCAACGCCTTCCTCAGCAACAGCATTTTCCCTGTGGAATTAGTTTCCAATGTTCTTTCTTAAACCACTGAAGATTAAAAGGAATTCAGATACCCACCACATTTTGTTTCCTTAATGAGTAATTATCACATTTCTTTGGCTACTTAAATGCATTCTCTGAGTCAGGTAAAGGAGATCATAATAATCAACAACAAGTAATTCTTGGGTACTTAACAATAGTCTTAGCACTTAATCATACTTAAAATTGACTATTAATGAACCTTATAAACCATTTTTCAATTCTGAAAGTGAATTTCTCTGCAGGCTTAGAGATTACTAAGCCATTTAGATCTTACCAAACAAATATTATTCATGCTTTAATTCCTGGGAAAAGAGATTTAGAAAATGAGGTTAATGTTCAGTTGTCCTTTCCTGAGTTTAACAATTACATATTCTGTCTGTGATGCTGTGAACTCAGGTTAAACATTCTTCAAGTTATTCCCACATTTTTCAAGTTATTCCCGCGTTAGTGACCTACTTTATTACTATTACTACTAAAGAAAAGGGCTGGCTGCGGTGGCCCACGTCTGTAATCCCAGCACTTTGGGAGGCTGAAGCAGGAGGATCACTTGCGCTTGGGAGTTCAAGACCAGCCTGAAAGGGAGACTATGTCTCTACAAAAAATAAAAAAAAAATTAGCCAGGTATGGTGGCGCATGCTCATGGTCCCAGCTACTCAGGAGACTGAGGTGGGAGGATCACATGAGCCTGAGAGGTGGAGCCTGCAGTGAGCCCTGGTTGTGCCTCTGCACTCAAGCCTGAGAGACAGGGTGAAACCCTATCTCCAAACAATAAAGTAAAATAATAAATAAATAAATAAATAAGAATGCAAATCAAAGACATTAAGAAATAGCTTTGTTTTAATGTAGGCATTTAAGGCAAATAGGTCACATTTTCTTTTTTAAAAAAAATTACTGACCCACAGAAAAACAAGTCAAAAAGTAGACTATTTCATATTAGTGTCTTTTTTTTTTTTTAAAAAAAAAAAGAGTATTAATATAAATTGCCTTCTCACCTGTTCTTAAAGGATTGAATGATAGAACTTAGACAACAAATCTAGTAGCATGATAAAAGCTACTAGTAGCATGATAGCTAGAAAAGGTAAACAAAGAATAAAACAGGGTGAAGAAGAGGACAGATAGAATGTGAATATTATCTACCTCTTTCTCAACATAAAACTAATACTGCTTTTTAAAAAGAAGAAATTCTTTAGAGCAGAGGTCAGCAAACTTTTTCTTTAAAGAGCCAGATACTATTTTATAATTTGCAAACCACATAAGTCCTCTGTTTCATGTGGGTTTTTTTCTTTCTTCTTTTTAAACAATACTTTTAAAATGTTGAAAATACTCTGAGCTCACATCTATAAAAAAGCAGGTAGTAGGTTGATTTGACTCACAGGTGGTATAGCTTTTTTAATTCCTGCTTTAGATTTTAAGAATGAGGCAGATGTTGCCAGAATTTGCTCTACTAATTTACTATGAGGTTTGCAAATAAAAGTGTTCCTGACATGAAAACTTGCTATTTTTAATGGAAAGACATGTACAGCCCTTTCTCAGAAAGTGGAGATTAATGCGTAAAATTTTATTTTCCTAACATAAAGGATCTTTTTTCAAAAAATAGCTTCTCCATCTTGTGGCCCTTTGATTATGATAGCTCTGAAAGCTTTGAAAAGCTTGCAAATACTCAACTTCAGGAATAAAATCACCTCTGAGGCCCTCACCTGAAGGCAGGATCTTTCCTGCAGCTTCGGGTCTTCCTAATCAGCATTGTTTCTTCAACTGGACTCTGAGGACAACACTTAAAGTCACTCAAGTTCTCTACAAAATTCTTGTTTTGTGTTTTCATTTCTAAAGACAATAAAAGTAATCAATATAATCAAATTCGAGATTATCTAGATGATCTAGACAACTATTGCTGTCAAAATAGGCCTGATCACAGGCATTTTCAGTACTCACTGAATTGTAGAGCTTTGGATACTTATCTAGTCTGTTTGGGCCACTATAACAAAATGCCATAAACTGGGTGCTTATAAACAACAGAAATTTACTTCCCATAGTTCTGGAGCCTGGGAAGTCCAAAATCAAGGCAGATTTGGTGTCCTCAAGTGATGGAAGAATCAAGGGGTCTCTCTGGGGGCTCTGTTATAAGGGCACTAACCCCATTCATGAGAGCGGAGCCTAATTGCCTCCCTAAGGCCCCAACTCCTAATATTATTACCTTGAGGGTGAGGAGGGAAACATAAAAATACCATAGTACTACTAATAGGTATATCAGTGAAGAACAATATCACAGTATTATGTAGATAGGAAGATTTTGCTGCAATTTGGTTAAAACAAAAAGTCGTGGGTAGATACAGTCATCAGACAGTTCAGTATTGATATCCACGTACTCACCCAAAGGAGCTGCACTGCAGTCATGGAAGCCCTGTGCTTGCTACTAGCAGTGACTTAATTTCTGCAAAGCCACATGATCACATTCAACTATGTTAGTTAACTTGAATTTTACTGAATTTGGTTTAGGTAGGTAGTTTGTAAATTTGTTTTAATTTTCTACTTGTATAAGAAATATAATCATAAAAACAGCAGGTCAGCACCACAGGTCTGAGAGAATCTGTGTTCTGTAAAAAATTACCTATTTCTAACTTGGCGAAAAACATTAGTAAATGTTGCATCAAAAAATACCCCCAAAGCTATAGATCAGATATTGACTAAAATGAATATACAAAAATCTTGACTGGAGATATTTTAAGTCAAAACTAACAGCCTATTTCAGGTATTAACAGAACAAATTCCAGAAGCAGAATAATTGAAACAATCATGTTGAAATTAGTTATAATGGGGAGATTTTGACTGAAACTTGTCACCACCTTCACCAAAATATAGTCTCTCTTATACTATCAAATGTATTGAAGAAATTGTGAGCACTTTCTTGTACAACTTCTAAAAATTTAGCTTTGATTTTTTTCTGAATATTGTACAGGAACATGAGCATTCAGATAAGACCTTTGTTTAGTTCCACATCTTTTTATAACTAAATCTGGTGACATTAAATAATAAATACACTTTCAAAATATGAATAGTCTCTCATTTCATTCAAATTAGATGAGTTGTTTTGCATGTTTCTTATCAATTAGGCAATTATTGTCTTAGTTTAAATATAACCTAATAGCTGACTCTGCATTCACATACCATGCTGGATTCCTAGCTAAAATGAAATCAGTATATTAGTAAAATATTTTTCATACATGTTATTTGGAACTTTGCTTCTCAATTCTATGAAAAGAATTCTCTTTGGTATCTGTACTTTTTTCTCTTGTGTGTTAATATGCATGTAATCTTTATTTACCTGCCCTTTTAAGGTACGTTAAAGGGACAAAAGCAGTAACTCATATGTTTTGGTCTCAGGCTACCTTTACAGTTTTAAGAATTGTTGGCTGGGTGTGGTGGTTGATGTCTGTAATCCCAGCACTTTGGGAGGCCAAGGTGAATGGATCATCTGAGGTCAGGCATTCGAGACCAGCCTGACCAACATGGCGAAACCCTGTCTCTACTAAAAACACAAAAAAATTAGCCAGGTGTGATGCACGTGCCTGTAGTGGCAGCTACTCAGGAAGCTGAGGCAGGAGAATCACTTGAATTAAGGAGGTGGAGGTTGCAGTGAGCAGAGCTTGTGCCATTGCACTCTAGCCTGGGCAACAAGAATGATACTCCATCTCAAAAAAAAAAAAAAAACAAAAAAACAACTGCTGAGAAACTCAAAGAGGTTTCGCTTGTATGGATTAGGTCTATTGCTATTTACTGTAATATAAAATAAAACTTAAAATTTTTTGAATATTTTAATGCATTTAAAATAGTAAAACTCATTACACGTCAACATAAATAACACATTTTCTGAAAAGTAATTATATTTTCGAAAGCAAAAATAGAAATATGCTTTTATTTTACATTTTTGCAGATCTCTTTTATACCTGGCTTAAAAGAAGATAGCTAGATTTTAATTTCTGTTTCTCCACTTAATTTGTTGTATTATGTTGCTTTGGTTTAAGTATTTGAAGAAAGTCTTGTTTCACACAAATGTGTAGTTGGAAAAGAAAACAGTATGTTAACAGCATTTTCAAATAATTAATTTTGGATGTTCTTCTTTGATACTATACTAAAACTCAGCAAGTGATAGCTTCTTACAGGTGTGTTACAACACGATATCTGAAACTATATCAATAAAATTATCATATTCTGTTACATCATAATTCACTGGTGTAAAAAAATTCATTGATCTAATTGCTAGTTTAGACAGACATTAGACTCATGACTTTCATAATATTAAGTATTGGTCATCTGGAAAATTTGGTTCCATGAGATACGCAGATCTTGTAAATGTTGACCTGTGTCACTATACAGTATCAAAAATCACATCTGTTAATATCATCACCAATCTCACCACCACAACAACAAAAAAGTGTTGAAGTTTTCAAAGCTGTTAAGTTCGTTATGGCAGCTACAAGTTTTCCAAATTCTAATTTTCACTTGAAAGCTCAGATTTCATTATTCCCAACAAATACTGCCAAATCTTTTTTTGAAATGACAGATCCACTTTATTCATTTTAAAAAAAATGTCAATACCAATGTTTGAAGAACTACAGTTTGTCTGTCAGTTGTTCTTTCAAATAAAAATAGTATTTCATGAAGAAAGTGGCTGGTTCAGCCCACCACCCAGTTGCATAAGTGCTTTTCCTTGAGACAACCACCATACTTCAGTAGGCAGCAGAGGTACTTTCTGTGCACTTGACATAGTTTGGATGCGTGTCCCTGCCCAGATCTCATATTGAAATGTAATCCCCAGTGTTAGAGGTGGGGCCTGATGGGAGATGATTGGATCACGGAGGAGGTTTCTTATGAATGCTTTAGTACCATCCCCTTGGTACTGTCCTCACAATAGTGAGTTCTTGTGTGATGTGTTCATTTAAAAGTATGTAGCACCTCCCCCCTTGCTCGTTTGCTCCTGCTCTTGCCGTGCGACATGCCTGCCCCCCCTTTGCCTTGCCTTCTTCCATGGTTGTAAATTTCCTGAGGCCTCCCAAGCAGAGCAGATGCCAGCATCATGCTGCTTGTACAGCCTGCAGAACCATGAGCCAATTAAACTTATTAAACCTATTTTCTTTAAAAATTTCCCAGTCTCAGGTATTTCTTTATAGTATTAAGATACAGTAATCCTCATTATACCACAGTATACAGTACTCCTCATTATACCACAATACAGTACTCCTCATTATACCACAAGAACATTATTTTAAATATCGAGAGGTAATAAAATTAATATTTATTGCTTCATCTAGGACATTCTTCAGTGAAGCTAGTTTTTTTTTTTTTTTTTTTTTTCCCAAATATGAATAGGTAGTGCAATGACTAGTACAGTTAGGTGCCACTGTTTTGATTAAGGGCAAGGCAGCCACCATTGCCTTTTTACCAACTCCAGTGAAAATGTTGAACAATGAAAAAAGGAACTTATACTATATGAAAATACTTCTCATCTCTCAGACCTTCTGAAAGGATCTTGGCAACTTTTAAGGGTCTGCAGACCACATTTTGAGAATGGCTACTTTTTACTAAGGGGAAATAAAAATTAGGAAGCAGAAGAAATAAAAAGTAAAACAAAAATTTGAAATACTACAAACTCTTGAAATTCCTTTCTTCTCAGATATTTCTGCAAACGCTTGACATTTTTTTTCTTTTCAGGTATTAATTCATTCATGTAACAGATATTAATAGAGCACCTCCTGTGTTCCTGGCCCTGAGTCATGTATTGGGGTGCAGAAATAAGTCAGAGTTCTCTGAAGTAACTTATTGTCTAGAAGGTAAAGGACGATAATAAATAAATTTGTGCAAATGAGTTTTATCATTTCTATAGCAAAAGCATAACATAAGGAAGGAAATGAGCAACTCAACCTGAGGGAAATGAGAAAAAAGTTTGGTAGAAGTGGCACAAGTTGAGTCTTGACATTGGCATAGGCATTTACCAGGTAGGCGGGGCGAGAGTGTTGCAGGCACAGCAGGTGGGCAGGTGTAGGCAGAGGAGAAAATGAGGTGAGACCGAAGCGGTAGGAAGTACAGATCCCGAGGGCTCATGAGCCATTCACGGGAGTTACTGTGCACTATTCCATGAACGTCCAGGAGCCACAGCCATGCAGGAAAATAACACTGTTACACTTGCAGTTTAGAAAGATTACTTGAAACCTGAAGGATACGGGGGAAGGAAGATGATGGAAGCTATGGTCCCTTGGAGAACTATTGCTGCTGTTCACATTGTCCTGGTGCAGGCTGAGGGCTGCTTTCCTTCAGCAGCCCTCCTTCAGAACTCTTCAGGCGGAAGCAGTACCTGTTTCTGTGCCTGCAATTATCTCAAATCCAGGAGATCCACATCAAGCTCTCCTGAGGATTGTCTCACCCTACTCCACCAGAGTGGTTGGAGCTTCTGCAGCTCAACAAATACCAACCAGGTATGGAGATGCTTGTCTCTCCTTATTGTGGTCCCCTCCAAATCTTTATAGGCTCTGGTGGTGGTTAATTTTATGTGCCAACTTGGAGGGTGTTTTGAGATGAGATTCACATTTAAATCAGTGAGCACTGTATAAGCAGATTGCCCTCCGTGATGTGGATGAATCTTATCTAATCAGTTAAAAGTCTGAATTGAACAAAAAGATCAGCCTTCTCAGGCAAGAGGGAATCATCCAGCAGACAGCCTTTGGATTTCATCTGCATCATCAGCTCTCCTGGGTCTTGACCTGCCAGCACACACTACAGATTTGGACTTGCCAGCCCCCATAATTGTGTGAGCCAAATCCTGAAACAAACACACAAACAAATAAATACACATTATATTGGATCTGGTTTTCAAAAGAACCCTGACTAATACAGCTGTTATCTTGGTCCCCTGTTCTTGGCTTGAAATTCCTTGGTGGGAGACACAGTATCTTCTACTAGACCAACAACTTTACTCTCACATCTTAATCCGAAAGTGACTGCTGGATTAATTCAACCCTCTTTTAGTATTTCTCACATAGATTTGTTTAGCGTATCTCCTTAAAAATGTAGGAATACTTATTCCCTACTTTTCTTATCACTGGAGCTTAAGCTAGAAAAGTTCCAAGACAACCTATTAAGTCCCACTTCCTAAACTTTTATGTAACCCAGCATCTTATATAGAAAAAAAATACAGATAAGCTGTTTTAGAACATTGTTTATGTGGCCTTTTTGTTTTCAGGAAGGAGACTTACTCATGCTACCTCAAGAGATGGAGCCAGAGTGTTATGCCCTGTGCAATAACGAAAAAAAAGAAAATGAGAATTTTTGCCTAGGTTTCCTCTTCTGAAACTTACAATCTAAACCAGAGACGAGAAAAAGGCTCACGACAAGGAATCACAAAACCATAGCTTCCCACAGAGACTAGAACTCAATTTATGTTCTGAAAAGTGATTCTAATGACTGGTTGTTCCCTTGCTAACTTCTTGAGTATTCTGTCTGCCTTTGCACCTCTCTGTGTGCCTATATTCTTCTGCTACTATATAGCTGATTTTTACTAGGTAATTTTTGAAGTCTCAAGAGAGAGAATTGAGTTGGTCAACGTAATCACCATGATTCATAAAAGGCAGAGCTTTTGGTGTCAGACCATCTCATAGGCTGTTGGTCTGACTAGTTTAGCTGCCTTTGGGTTAGGTATGAACCTCAGTCCAGCTGTCTGTGTGTGGCAGACTGATGTGGAGCAAAACTTGTCCACTTACACTTAAAAAACTTCCTAGATTGGAACACCGAGGCGGGCAGATTGCTTTGAGCTCACAAGTTTGTGACCAACTTGGGCAATATGGCAAAACTCCATCTCTACTAAAAAAAAAATAAAATAAAATAAAATAGCAAGGCATTGTGGTGCATGCCTGTGGTCCCAGTTACTTGGGAGGCTGAGGTGGGAGGATGGTTTGAGCCTGGGAGGCAGAGGATGCAGTGAGCCGTGATCATGTCATTGTGCACCAGCCTGGGTGACAGACTAAGACCCTGCCTAAAAAAAAAAAAAAAGGACTTCCTAGAGATCTTCCTCAGCAGGGGCTATGAATATGGCATTTCTCTCTGGAAAGGACTGCAGGCACGGCAGCCATCTTACGACCTAGTGTCCTATAGATTATTTTAACACAGTGTAAACTTCAGGTGACCTTAGGCAAAGGGATGAGGAAACCCTCTACCCCCTTTTGGAGAAGAGTTTCTCTTTCAATGCTTCCCTTCTTATACTTCTTTATTTAGTCAGCTTAGGCTGCCATTAACAAAACACCGTAGACTGGGTGGCTTAAACAACATAAATTTATTTCTCCTGGTTTTGGAAGCTGGGAAGTCCAAGGTCAAAGTGCCACCTGATTCAGTTCCCCAGCGAGGGCTCTCTCTTCCTGGTTTTCAGACAGCCACTTTCTTGCTGTGTCCTCACATGGCAGCAAGAGAGAGGAAGCAGGCTTTCTGGTGTCTCTTCCTATAACCACTAATCCATCATGAGGGCCCTCAAGACCTCATCTAAACCTACCCTCCCCAAAGACCCCATCTCCAGACACAATCACACTGGGGGAAGAGATTCAGCATATGAATTTTTGGGGGAGGGGACGACACAATGTAGTTCATAGCATTCTTATTCCATTCTAATCCATCTTCCTCATGTTGGGTGCCCTGCACAGAGTTCCAGATGCCAGACTCCCACTCTTGTCATCCTAACTTTATAACATACTTGTCCTCTGTCTGACTGATTTGCCCAGAATCCTGCTTTCTGTGATGGAAACTAATAAATTGTGACCCAATCCATGAAAGTGTTATCAACAAAAGCTCATGGGAGCATGAGGTCCTCTCTTGTGTGCATGGTGGATATTCCTGTGGCTGGTAGCAGGCCAGTGCAGGAGAACCTGACAACAGGAAACCTTGAAATGAGGTTGGTGTGCTGGGTAGTGAGAAGGAGAGCTTCAAATAATAAACATCTTAGTGCACCTAAGTATAGAGTAGGCCCAGGCTGGGCCCTGGAAAACCTAAGAAAAAGTTAATAGAAAACTAAAAAATTATTTGCATCATCACACTTAGAAACAACTAGAAAACTAGTAACTTTTCATGGTCCATTATAGTCCTTAAGTCGATAATTATTGACTTGTTCTCATACATGATTACATATCTAAAACCAATCCAATGGGCATCTCACTTGTAGAGTCATTATTTTCTTCTGTCACCGATTTTAAATGACATGCAATTAAGGTAAAGAATTGCTTCATTGATCTAACATTTAATAGAAACAATCAATGAAAAGTTAAATGCTAATGGAAAGGAGACCAAATATTTAGTGATAGAGAATGATTTTTCAGATGCATACATCACACATCACACTCATGCTCATGCAGTGGATAACCCAAGCTGTATTGAAAATCAGTACGATGGATGTTAATTTAGATGTTTAATCGCCTTCTCCTTCTTCTTCTTCTTGTTTTTTTTTTTTTCTTTTTTTCTTTTTTTTTTTAAACAGGGTCTTGCTCTGTCGCCCAGGCTAGAGTGCAGTGCAGTGGTACAATTACAGCTCATTGCAGCCTGGACCTCCCGGGCTCAGGTGATCCTCCCATTCAGCTTTCTGAGTAGTGGGGACCACAGGTATGCTCCAACACACCTGGCTTAGATCCTTAATTTACACAGTTGCCTTCAAGATTTAAAGTTACTGTAAGCAGAAAGTTACTGTTCGCCTCATGCATTGTTGGCAGAATGAGAGAGATCAGGGGAATCCTCTTGTGTGTGATAAAGGAAGCTGATACGCTGTCATACACAGAAATTTCCTTCAAGTTCCCATTGCCTCTGTAATATTCAGAGAAATTCAGAAGAAAAAGAACCTATTTCAAACTGTTAATGGAGCCCTCATCACTGCCTTGTCCTTTTTCTTAAAATTATAGATTCACTCACAAAGAACTGTACACGTTTCATCTATGTTTAATTTTTAAAAGTGGTAGATAAGATTATGGCTGTGTATTATACAAACTGGGGCTTGACTGTCACATTCATCAGTCATGGAAATTTCTATAGGTTATTATGATCTCTCTGAGCCTTGGTGTCTTCAGATGTCCAATGGGGTTAATACACATCTGCTAAGGCTGTTATGGGATTAGAGATAATAGTGTATGTGGGGGCCCTGCACATGGCCAGCACTCCTTATATTGTTATTTAGAGAAGTGCTGTGCAAACTGTTTACATTGAAAGGACAGTCACATTCTCTGAGTTTAATGTTGCTTGAAGGCCTTCTTTCCTGCTAGTGGCTGACTTTCCCTTTTCTTATTGTTCTAAGAATACTTCTCCATTTGGGCCATTGTGAATAGTAACAATTGTTTGGTTGTTCCATCAGAAGGGAGAAGCCTTCCTGGAGCCTGGCTGGCAGAGCCCCTGTCTGATCTGTCTAGCAGTTATGGAGCTGGAGACAGGCGCAGTGCTCTTACTTCCTCCTCGAGGAAAAGAACCCCACCAAAATAGATCCTCATCGTCTTGCAAACACCATCCAGAATAAATACACAGGAAATGAGGGCAAAATCCCACTGTGGTGGTTATTAAGGCAAAATTCTTCCCAAAATATAAAGCTTTTCAGTGTGTAGGAGGGAGTACAGTCGTGGATACTACAGTGTATGAATCATTGTGGTGCTAATTCCAGATTACAAATTGAGTAATATACTATATGCCGAATGGTTCTATTTAGATTAATTGAACATACATATTTTATCTAGAGAAATCTTTCTACATAGCTACATCTGCAAACAAAGAAAAATTTGTCAAAAAGCATAAGAACCAAATTGTCCATGGAGTTTAGTGGAAAATTAGTATCTTGGCATTAAACAAATAATAAACTTCAACTCTTTTCCCATCCATAATGAAGCTTGGAATGAAAACAAAATATGATGCTGTCTAAACCTTTATAACCCTTAAAAATTAAAGCTAGATGCAAATTAGAAATAAAGATGGGAGAGAGGGGACCCCCACCAAAGAAAGACACAGCACTAGAAGAGCAGCTACTTGAGCAGTAAGATTATGACATTGCATTAAATTATTGTTAAACCAAATTATTTCTATTCAAGCAAAATAATGATCTTCATTAATCATAAAATTTACTATGCTTTCTCCCCTGATTTGCTAGTTTTCCTAATGTTCAGACAATGACAAAAGTTGTAGAAAATGCTAATTCGAATACAAAATTATGGTCAACTAATTAATAATAATATTTGACAAAATTTGAAGGATGTCAGCTTGTATAACTTCTCAGACATGAAAAGCTTCATTTACTTAAAAAATTGTAATCCTTCTTAATTCATAAGAAAATCAACTTCTAAGAAGGCAGCACCCTGGCCTACTGGAAAATTAGAAATATCTAGAGATAAAAGGTGCCTAATGACCTTTATAGTCCTGTTTCAGAAATGGAAAGGGAGTGTAATTCCCTTAATAGATACCAAAACTTACTATAAAGCTACTGCAATCGAAGCAGAATGATACTGATAGAAAAGCATCAATGGAAAACACCAGAATCCAGAAGTAGGTCTGACTGTATCTGAGAGCAGAAATCATTTGGGAAAAGGTGTATAATATTCATTTTGCATATAATGCACAATACATATAATAATGGGGTTGGATAATTGACTATCTATATGCAAGAAAATAGCCTTCAACTCCTATCTTATAACATAGCCCAAAGTAAATTCCTGAAATATTAAGGAGTCAAATATGAAATAAGGAAAGCTATAGAAAATATTTTTTTAAAATTTAGAAAACATTTTATAGCTGTGCAATAAGAAAAGCTTTCTATAGCAAGATAGGAAGCTTAGTTAGGTAAATAACTGAATATATTTTCAAGAAACTATTCATAGTATAGAGTACTGTGTAGCTTATAAACGAAATAAAGCAAGAGTCATTTCCATAAAAATGTGTAATTTCTGTGAAATATAAAGCAGAGAACAAATGAGCTTCTAAGAGAAAATATTTACAATGCATATAAGACAATGGCTTAATATTTCTAATACACAAAGAGCTCTTACACATTAATTAGAAAATGACAAATGGGAACAGGCAATTCGCAGCAGAGGAAATGCAACGGGCCAATAAACATAAGAAAAGATGTTTGAGAAGACATGGTGTTATTTATAGTAACCCAAAATCTGTGTGTGTGAGTAGGAGTGAGGGGGTGTTAAGAAAAAATGTGTTCAATAGTAAGAATATGTGGAATAGGATGAGATAATAACTCCATGAAATACTATGAAGCCAGTCAAAACAATAGCCATAATGTACCAAGCAAGCCAATACATTTTATTATACAGACAAAGGTTTGAGCTGAAAAGTTTTTACCAATCAGATGTAAACTGAAAATAAAAACATTAGTCAGACTAAAAATGAAACTCTGTGCTTAATAGATTTACACGTATGCTATACGGTGTTAACATAACATCAAGTTGTTTATAATAAGCTCTGCTGAAATGCCTTATGCTACCTACAAGGATTGTTTGTCATCCTCTGTTCTTGATAATACAACACAAGCAAGTTCCATGAAATCTTTTTTTGTTTACCTGCATCCTGAGTACCTGAGATAAGGCCTGGCATATGGTTTGGGCTAAACAAATATTGTTGGATAAATAAATGATTTAATACTTTTTGGCTATAAGGTAGAAATTATGTGGCAATGGACGTAAAAAGTTTATTAGAAAATGTTATAAGAAAAAGCTGAACACCAAGTCAAATTTATGCTCTGATTATTTATAAATTATCTCATTTTAATTCTCAGCATAATGAATAATTTTAAAAAGATGTGTAACATCAACAATAGTAATCAGGGAAGTGAAAACTGAAACACTTAGAAAGCATTTAGGGGGCTTCAGAGAGGCAAAGTTCCTACCAGAATAACATAACCTCAAACTAAACCTAGCATCCAGTGTTGGTGAGGCGTTGGGGTAATAGTTACTCTTGAATACTATGAAACATTCTATAAATTGCTTTAGCCCCAAAGTAATCTGCTAGTATTTGTTAAAATATAAAAATACACACATTACCTACAATCTCAGTCTGGATAATTATACAATAACAATAAAAATATATAAAACTTGTATACAAGTATGTTTATTAGAGAGAGGCAGTACAGTATGACAGTTAAGAGCATGACCTCTGTAGACAGGCCTGCTGGGGTTCAGATCTGTAACTTACTATGACCTTGAGTAAGTTATTTGATTCTTGTGTGCCTCAGTTTTCTCATTTGCAAGAAGAAGGCAAAAACAATGTGTATCTCATGGAGTTTTTTTGAAGATTAAATGAGATCATATATGCTTAGACCATTGTCTAGTACATAGTAAGACCATAATAAACATTAGCTGTTAAAACATTATCATTATGTGTACATACAAAAACCTGGAAACAACCTGAGTTTTCATTGACAGGGAAAATAATTGAACAAATTATACTATGAACTGTATTATGAAGACACTAAGAAAAATGAAGCATATTTGTATGCAGGTATTTGTCCAAGATAATTATTAAGCAAAAAAATTCAAGTTACAGTTTGATATATTGCATAATCTCAATTTTGGAATAAAAACAAAGTGAAACAATTACTCTGCAGAAATGCCTATCTTCGTGCCAGACAACACCTTGAGATGTTAATTATATTTTTTTTCCAGTTGTTCGCTTTTTACCTCCTTCTACTCTTACCCTCGTTTAAGCCCCTAGGCTGCTCTGTGCTTATTGCTCCCACGGGGCAAAAGAGCCATTCCTAGTAACTGCTTTCCAAAAAGCCAAACTTGTAAATGTTTGAGGGTTTGAGACGAAAGGGATCTTCCTGCTGCCTGACTAGAAAAGATATCTGACAGAAACAAAAATACAATATTCAAAACATGCGTCCATAGATGCTTATTAAAGGGCAAGGGAAGATACGTCCATGTGGAGGGGAGATGAGAGGGATGAGAGCGTATCAGAAGGAAGGCAACACGTGTTGGAGGCAAGCCTGGGAGAAAGAGGCCGAAAGCAGCAAATAGAACCTAGGGAAGCAGAAAACTTCACCTAGGCTGGTGGGATCTAAAACCAGAAGACAGGCTGGGCGCAGTGGCTCACACCTGTAATTCTAGTGCTTTGGGAGGCTGAGGCAGGTGGATCACCTGAGGTCAGAAGTTTGAGAGCAGCCTGCCAACATGATGAAGCCCCTTATCTACAGAAAATGCGCAGACTAGCCAGGAATGGTGGTGCACGCCTGTAAGTCCCAGCTACCTGGGAGGCTGAGGCATGAAAATTACTTGAACCTGGGAGGCAGAGTTTGCAGTGAGCTGAGATTCCGTCACTGTACTCCAGCTTGGGTGACAGAGTGAGACTCTGTCTCAGAAAAATAAAAATAAACATAAACCTAAATAAAACCAGAGAGCTGGACCTCCACTTCCAGGTGGGGGCCAGGGAAGCTGCCACAGAAGAATGGCTGTAGTGAGCCAGGCCATATGGTGAGCCTGGCAGAGATTGCCACGGCCCAAACATGGCACATAAACCACCAGACCTCACTGCATCTGACAGCATGGGCCAGGGCATTTGTGGGGACCAGTGGCCAAGGCCCAGGTAGGGGGAAAGATGTCTCAATATCACTATGGTTACCAAGGTCTAGAAGCTTCTCATACTGAACCCCCAGCCCCTAACACACACCAAATTCTTGGCATTACCTTAACCGCTCTGAAATGAGGCACAGTTACAGGGAAAGGGAGGGTATTCCAAATTAACTGAGATTGAGTCTTCACTTAAATGATGACATGGAGCCTCGAACTAGACATTAACTTCAGTTAAAGAAGAATTACATTTTATTTTTTCCTTATCAAAGTTTGGACTTATAGCAGTTAAATGCATTTTCATAAGTTTATATATGGATGATTGAAAAAAAATTATTAAGAGTAGTTGCCCAGGAGAAAGAGGCTATAGAGTTGGAAGGTGAAGGAGAGACTATTTTGGTTTTCCTTCAGGCACTTTCATAATGTTTCAACAGTTAAATACGTACTAGTTAAATAAGTTAATCGCCTGAAGTAGTACAAATTGCTAAGACAAAAAAGGCAGGTTCAAAATCATTTTGTAGTACAGGATAAAAGTCAAGGCTCAAAATGCCTATTTTGAGTGAATTATTAGTATCTCCAAATGTTGATTTACTAATTTATAATGTGAGAAGGTTGAGTTAAGTGACTATATAATCTCTTGTCTCTAAAATTATCATAAGGCAGTGAGTTTTCTGTTCTTGAAAATGTACAGCCAAATACAGTAGAAAAGAGTCATATTTGTGAAAGACTTTGGATAAGTAAAGAGCTTTCTAACAATGTTTTTCTAAAGATAATAACTATAGGAACAGCAGTGGAAACATAGAATTGTTCCAAGAACAAGGCTTGGTTATCAATCCCAGGTCTGCCCATTATTTTCTGCATGACTTTGGGCAAGACAATTTAAACATTTTGGGTTAGATTACATCTGTAAAGCATGAGTTCCCAAACCTGGCATTAGCATCAGTCCAAGATTTTTAAAAAATACACATTCCATAAATCCAACAGAAATGTCACCAAAAGACACTATGAGAATGTTCACAACAGCACTATTTGTACTAACTCAAAACCGGAAACAATCTGAATGTCCATCAATGAATAAAGAATAAAGGAAGAAATGTTGGTGGGCTCATATGATTGGATACCATAGAGTGGGGTTCAGCAAACTTTGCTCTGTAAAGGGCCAGAGAGTAAATATTTCTAACTTTGCCAGCCATGTAATCTCTGTGGCAACTAAGCTCTACCACTGCAGTGTGAAAGCAGCTGTAGATAATACTGAGACAAATTAGTCTGGCAGTGTTTCAATAAAACTTTATTTATAAAACCGGAGATTGATCCCTTACTATATAGCAATGAAAACAAACTAGAACTACCAGCAATAACATGGATGAATTTCACAAGCACACTGTTGAGTGAGAGAAGCCACGTACAAAAGAATACATGCTGTGTGATTCCATTTATCTAAAATTTCAGAATTGGCAAACGTAAGCTATGATGTTAAAAGTCAGAATAGAGTGGTTATCTTGGGAGAGTGGTGCCTAGTAGGGGACCCAGAGGGTGTCTTCTGGGCTGGATTACTTTATTATTTAGTGTGAGACTGTGTTCACTTTGTGAAAATTAATCTGTATATTTACAGGGCTTGCACACTTTTTCCTGATGTAAGGTTTACTTCAGTGAAAAGGTCACCATAAAGAAATATAAATATTTCAGTGTCTCACTCTGTAGAATCCGAGTTGTTGGCCAGGGTGTGGCTTGAGGATCTATCCTAAGCCTGCCTTGAAGAAGTAAAGTGAGCTGCCCAGGGTCACGTTATTGGCAGAGCTGAGACAGAGAGCAAAAGCTCTTACAGTGTTGGGCATGGAGTGAGTCAGCCCTGCAGAAAGAGAGGACGCAGCATCTGCCCTTGAGAACGAACTGGGAAATGGCTAAAAGAAGTCAAGGTCACATTCTGGATGGACTCCAACCTACAATCATATTTGCACTGTCACCTGGACATGCTCACTGACTTCTGCCACCTGGGCAGCGCCCAGTTCAGAACTCTGCAGATTGCTGGAATCGCTGGGGAGCTGCCAGAGGGCTTTCAGAACTCAGCGTGAGTCCAGCGAGTGCGGCAGCCAGCTCCCGAAGGGAATGGCCTCAGCATACTTTCCAGCTGTCTTACAGGAAGGCATTGCAGTGAAGCAGACACACTCTGAAGTGGGTTTTCAAACAGACACAATTTCACATTCTGGTTTTGCAACTTGCTGGCAAATTAGTGAATTTTACTCAACCCCAATTTTTCTCATCTGTGAAACAGCCATAAAATCAACCCCCACTGCCTCTTCCTCACCCCTCCCACATATAAAGGACTTTTTTCTCTTTTTTTTCTAGTCAGTCTTCATTGAACTAACATTTACACGCCAAGCACCATTAAGCATTTTGCAAAGGTTGTCTCATTTAATTCTTGTCAGTAAAGAAGTTTCATTTATGATCCTCATTTTACAGTGAAGAAACTAGGAATCAGTTGACTTAAAAATGACCTGTCCAAAGTCACACAGGTAAGAGGTGGAACCAATTGCCCACTGAAGAAGTTTGCCTGGGAGCCTGAGCTGGTAACCACTGTTTGTGATGATGACAATGCCTGGCAGTTGGCATCCTGTCTGGCCCATGGATGAAATTTAATAGAAGTTAATTCTGCATTTCCTTTTTTCTTAAAGAGCTATGAATTGGAGCTGAGGCCTGGCAGTCAGAAAGCCAGGATTCTAGTGGGCTGGTAAATCACTTCTATTTCCTTGCAACATAATGAAAGCATGGGATCAGATCACTCTCCTTAAGCGTTTCTTCTGGGCTGAATGAATTTGTGCTCTCTACAGGTCTGAATGCTTGCTCTAAACAGAAAATAAGTTAGATTTTTCCTAAAATGTTATGAAAAATTTGCATTTGTTTCCATCATCCGAGCTTGTTTTGATATTTAAAACATAGCTATTATGTTCTACCTTAAACCTCTCTCCATGCACTCATTCGCACTCATCTCATCCCATCTCGCAGTCTTGTTTGTGCCTTTACTCCAGGCACAGCTAATTCATGGCTGCACGTTCCCAAGGGCACCCTAGAAGGGGCACTCTCTTGGTTTGAAAAGCAGGGGTGTCAGTAGGTTTCATCAGGTCTCTGTACCTACACAATTCTATTACTCTGTTAACCTATGTGATGTGGAGGTTTATGACATAGAGGTTCTCCCCAGACCCGACCATAAACTTCCATCCAGAACTGAACCACCTTAAAACAATCCACGCTCTTTTGATATCTTGCCAACTTGGCAGATAAGACTGGATTTTCTACAAATTAAAAAGTGGTGATGGTGATGTGTTTGTTGGTGATGATGCTGATAAAATATCACCCCTTCTTTATGCTAGATGATTTCTTATAAAGGCAAATGAAAATTTTGTATCAGAGTTGGAAACCACTGGACCCTCAAGTACACTTGAAGGGCAAGAAAGATAAATTTATAGACAAAACAAAGGATTGTTTTTATATTATGTATTTCTCTGTCATCTGCCTGCACCTGAAACCCAATTAACATTCAAGGGACCATGAGTTTTGTTCGAGCCATTTAGAAGAGTAAAAGGAAAAGTAAATTTTAATAAGCCAGTATTTTTCTCTTGACACAAAGATTAGTGGAATTTGGGAATAATGTTTAAAATAAGTTGTTATAGGCTGGGCGTGGTGGCTCACGCCTGTAATCCCAGCATTTTGGGAGGTCAAGGTGGGCGGATCACTTCAGGTCAGAAGTTCGAGACAAGCCTAACCAACATGGTGAAACCTTGTCTCTAATAAAAATACAGAAAATTAGCTGGGCATTGTGGTGGGCACCTGTAATCTCAGCTACTCAGGAGGCTGAGGCAGGAGAATTGCTGAACCTGGGAGGCAGAGGTTGCAGTGAGCCGAGATCACGCCATTGCACTCCAGCCTGGGCAACAAGAGTGAAATTCCATCTCAAAATAGTAATAATAATAAGTTGTTATAATATATGGAATGTATATTGCAGCATTATATTTTAAAAACAAACCATTACAAAAACACCGTTAATTTTGAAGGGCACATTAACCAGTAGGGTTGAAAGATTTAATGTTCCAGTAATAGGAGTTTGGAATTCCAAAACACAGAGAAATCGTCACTTTTATTGTTTTGCTTAGTTTGGTTTTATTTCAGGAAGTTAGGAGACACTGGGCCCGACAGCGCAGATGACAAGCTGTGGTGCAAATGCTTCCTATCTATGAGACAGGAAATGCTCTCAGACCCTGCACGTAACTCCCTGCAAAGTTTGCTCTTTGTTTTTGGTACATCCATTTGCTTCTTTGTGCTTAATTCTATGTATTGTGTACAGATGAGACAAAGAGAAAGCTGCAGTTATAGGACAGTATATGACTTCTAAAGAAATTGCTCTTACATTATCAAGGAACAAATGAAAAGGTTTACTGATTTATGAGGAGACATTTGGTATAAACTGAAGGACTTGCTACAGTAGCCTTATAAAGGACCTCATAATAAACTTTGTCAGGTCACACACATACACACAAACGCAAGCACGTACATATATACACGTATACAACTGTTTTTCAAGTGATTTCAGATTTTTCAAATGCAGTCACTAAAGATCAATTCTAGCAATTAATACATTTTGAATTTGTGCCCTCTGAGCTCTTACCATTTTGGACACGCAGACCTTGGGAATTAAGAACCTAGAATATTTTTCTTCATAATTTTGACACTGATTCATCCTATTTTTTTTTTTTTAAGGAGGAGGGGGGTCACAGGTTCTTGCTCTGTCACCCAGGCTAGTGTGCAGTGATGCGTGATCATAGCTTGCTGTAACCTCAAACTCCTGGGCTCAAGTGACCCTCCCACCTCAGCCTCTTGAGTAGCTGGGACTTCAGGAACAGACCACCACACCTGGCTAATTTTTTAAAAACTTTTTGTAGAGACGGGGTCTCACTATGTTGCCCAGATTTGTCTTGAATTCCTGGCCTTTAGCAGTCCCCCTGCCTCGGCCTCCCAAAGTGCTAGGATTACAGTCAGGAGCCAGTGCACTGGGCCATGATTCATCCTGTCTTTGAATATGCCCACCTGGAAGTGTTGTGTAAATTTTTCCATAAAGACTGGAATTGGCTTCAGTTCAACTATCAGATTCTTCACAGTGCCTCAGAGGCATGCTCCTACTGCTGCAAAAAAAAAGCTGAAGGAGGGAAGTATTTTAAAATTATTGAATGATGCTTGCTTAAACTTGCAAATGTACAGTGGCCAGGAGCACAACATCATGGTAAAAAATTTTCCTCCTACAAGTACTTTTGATGACTTTATTACAATATTATATAAGTCCAACTAGAGAACTGCAATAGAATGATATATTTCATCCCATTTGCTATACAGCTGGTTTTTATTACAAAAATCTTGTTTTTCCTTTAGTTTCATTTTTAAGGCAAATATTTGGCCCCTGGTTGAGGGAGTAGAGTGTCAGCCCTCAGCATGTGAAAAGGGAATTCCATGTTGCCGGGGCCATGCTGCCTCCCAAGCCTGTGGGAGAGGAGCCTTGCTTGTCTGGTCCACCTCTAGGAGCCCCAGGCATTCCTTGATTTCCAGCACAAAACTTCAGTCTCTGACTCTTGGTTGCATGGTCATCTTCTCCGTGTGTCTGTGTCTTTGGACGGTGTCCTCTCTGTGTTTATTTTCTCTTCTAAGGGCAGCTGTCTTTTGGGATTAAGGATGCACCTTATTCCTTGCGATCCCAACAATTAATTTGCAACAACCCTATTCCAAATAATGTCACATGCTGAGGTATTGTGGATCAGAACATCAGCATATCTTTTTGGGAGGCACAATTCAACTCGTAAGACCTGCCAAGCACCACTCTAAGTGCCAGATTACAGAACAAATAAGACAGAGTTCATGCTCTGCAACTACAAGGAGGTTGACATGAAACAAACAAAAACCAAGAGTATCAGTTCATGATAAGTGCTATGTAGACGATTACAGGGCACCTTAAACTTACATCGGGTACTACAGAGACAATTATATAATAGGGCACCTACTCTGAAAAAATCACTCTAGGGTGACCTTTAAGCTGAGATCCCAAGGAAAGATGAAGGCAGTCATGCAGAAATAGGAAAAAGAAGATTCAAGGCTAAAGAAACGAAGGCCCCAGGAGGAAAAGAATTGCCCCTATCCCATTGCTCACACCCAAATCTGTCAGCAAGAAGGGCTTCCTTTTTTCCATGAATTTATGTATGACCTCACATATGATCTGCTTAAGTTTGAGCTCCTGGTAGGTAATTTTCTGTAAAGTTTTGGACAGATGGAACAGCAACCCAAGGAATAGAACTTTTCATGTTCTAAAAAAAAAAAGTGTTCATCTTTAGCTTGAAGGTGGCACATTGTTTTATGGACTGTGAGGCAATTTTTATAGTTTGGCAGCTATTTTCCAAATATAAACTGAAATATCATTGTTAGGAATTGTAGAAAATAAATGGAGAAATTATTACTGACTAGCTAAGTCCTTCTCATATCTCCTTAAACGATATCAGATCTGGTTTGCAACTACTCATTCATGAAAGACATTAGTTTCATTTACAAGAAAATCATCCCTAAATTTGTCTTTAATCAGATAAATTTAAAGAAATAAATGGGGTCAGGTGTGGTGGCTCATACCTGTAATCCCAACACTTTGGGAGGCTGAGGTGGGCAGATGACCTGAGGTCGGGAGTTTGAGACCACCCTGGCCAACATAGTGAAACCCCACCTCTACTAAAAATACAAAAATTATCCGGGTGTGGTGGCGGGCACCTGTAATCTCAGCAACTCAGGAGGCTGAGGCAGGAGAATTGCTTGAACCCGGGAGGTGGAGGTTGCAGTGAGCAGAGATTGTGCCACTGCACTCCAGCCTGGGTGACAGAGTGAGACTACATCTCAAAAACAAACAAACAAAAAGGGAATACATAAATAATTATAAGAATATAATTAATGTAATAAGAATAAAAAATTAACATAAATAATGTAGAAATAGCCATTATTTATGTTTGTGATTATATTTCATAGAAGCCACATTTTCCCAAGAATGTTCTTACCTTTTAAAATTCCATAGATCCGATAGCATAGGACGTAGTGATCTAAAGTTGGGATCTAAGTGGTTTCATCTCAAGGAAAATTAAAACATTGCATGACAATGAAAAACAGCAGAGAAAATTTAAGGGCCAAGATATTTTGTACCTTTTCTATGTCAAGTTTGGGTTTGCATTTTCAAAACTCTTAGAAAGATTAACAGTAAAAATAGGGCATCTTTTTTATCGCTGTTGTTTGCAGATATAAGCATATTTTACTCACTGAATTATTAACTTTTCCATATGTCTGTCAATTTTTAGAAAAAGACCAAGAACTTCTAAAATAACATGTCAGAATCTGTGATTCAGGGAGAGAACAAATGTATTCAGCTCTCAGAATAACCTAAGCTCTGACCCAATTGAGTCTTAAATGAGAAGCTTTCTAAGAATACGGTTGTTTCACAGTAACTTTCTATGAATTCTCTCAAACAAAATTTAACAAGGGCCACAATTTCTTAAGATGTTCAAAATTGAACACTGCTCATCTTTTCATAAATTCTGGGGGGAAAAATCAAGCTACAAATCCTTAAAAATTAAGCAAATAAGCAGAAACCTTACTGTGCAATAAGCATTTCAAGACACTTCCAGGAGGGTCGTGTCTTTCTATTGAGTTATATTTCAAATAATTGCATTAGAAAAAAGGTGTTAGGAGATTAAACATCAAGTGTATTCCATGCAATCCCTTTGGGTCAAGGTATACTGCCCTGAACACACTAGAGCAGCGTTCATTCATCTGTGGGATGGTGAAATTTCTCTCACTCTCCCTACCCCCAGAATCTTCACCTGTGGTTCTTGGAGGCACTAGACTCAGACGTGGGGCATCTGTTGTTCTGGCCCAGAGGGTGGGCACCACGAAGGCTGTTGCTCCTGAGCCCCTTCCATCAGGGCAGCCGCAGAGGAGGTCAGTTTTTATTCAGTTGGGTTTTTCTGTTGTTTCTTAAAGGCCCACAGTTACAATATCAGAGGCCCGAGTGAGATGTTGGTTTCCTGGAAGAGTTAGCAAATGAGCTATGAATACCTTATTAATATTAGCTTACCAAATAATTAACAAAGGCAGGTAGAGTCAAAACTCACATATAAATAAGTCACTTGGAGTACATTGTGATTGCTGAGAATGAAGATCTACTATATGGCTTACTCTAGTGAAAGTATATATATATGAATGTAATTTCAGAGACCCTTTTTCTAAATCAACTGTAGAAAAGCTAACTCTCTTTTCTTCTACTTTTTACATCACAATTAAAAGGAGACCCCATTCCTTTGGTTCTAGAAGTATGTTACAAGACCAAGAGCAAGAGTCTGTTGGCTTTTTGCTTGACACCGGTATTCCTTTTGTGTCTCTTAAGCTTGGCATGTGAGTAAGTCATTGAAGACTGAGTGTGTTATAGAAAGAAAAACCACACTTGAGTTTGAACCTGCAGCTTCAAGAAACAAAACAAATGTTGGCCTAGTAAAAAAAAAAAAAAAAAAAAAAAAAAAAAAATCAAGTCACTCAGTGTCCAAATGAATCTGCTGTTTTAGGGGGAAATACCGTGAAAGAGGTAAAGGGTACTTTCTTTACATGAGAACCACAGTACTCCGGCAAGGTATCTGAGTGAACCAGGTGGTGGTGGAATGTTTTTCTCCTGAAGCCTTTCATCACACTACTCTGACTTGCTACAACGGCTGCCTGTGCTTGCTGACTCCAGTGAGTTCCAGGCATCAGTAAGGACTGAAAATATAAGCAAAGGAACACTTCACAGATGTGGGTTATTTCAGAAAATTGAAGAGAAGGAGGGAGATTGGGGGTCCTAGGCAAAGCATTAATATTATGAGTCAGACATACCTGCAGTTCCCAGATGCTTTGCAGATTCATTTTGTGCCATGCAGCACACATCTTCTTCCTGTTTTACTCTTGCAGATTCTCCTCTTGATCCTTTTCCCTCCCACTTGGAAATTTTACTTTTGCTGGATTTTAAAGCTTTGATTCTTTTTTTTTTTTTTTTTTTGAGGTGGAGCCTTGCTCTGTTGTCAAGGCTAGAGTGCAGTGATGTGATCTCAGCTCACTACAACCTCCTCCTCCCGGGTTCAAGCAATTTTCCTACCTCAGCCTCCCAAGTAGCTGGGATTACAGGCGCCCACCACCATGTCTGGCTAATTTTTTTATTTTTAGTGGAGACAGGGTTTCACCATGTTAGCCAGGCTGGTCTCGAACTCCTGACCTCAAGTGATCTGTCCGCGTTGGCCACCCAAAGTGCTGGAATTACAGGTGTGAGCCACCACGCCTAACCTAAAGCTTTGATTCTAAAATAGGCTACTCTGACCTGGGCATATTGGCTTGATCATAATGGTTCCCTAGACATGGACTAAACAAATTAGTAAATAAGATATATCTGGTATTAGCGACCTTTCAGTGAAGAGACTAATTGGGGGTGAATGGGTCCTACATTCTTTATATCAGAACTCTGCTTGGTCCAAATTTGCCAAATAGTTGGCTACCTCTTTATTATATTTGACCTCAGAAAGCTAACCATACCTCTATAGTTCAGAGACAAAGAGTAAAAGAAAAGTAATCAGAAAAGTGTCAGTTGCAGAGAATGGGTGCGGGGAGGAGGGTCTCTGCTTTACATCGTTATTTTGAAACTCAAGATCTTTCCTTCTAGTGTAGGACTTAGCACGCTACAGCTCACAGGTCAAATATAGCCAGATTTTGGAAAAGAAGAAAGGTTTTGTACATTTTTAAAGGAAAGAAGCTGAAGGAGAAAGAGGAGGAGGAGAGGGAGAAGAAACAGAGACTTTATACAGTCTACAAAGCTTAAAATATTTATTACAGGAAAAGTTTGCTGACCACTCATATGACTCAGCAAGTCTCTAGGGCTCTAAAGTACTTCACTGGGTCCCCCATAAGCAACACTTAAGAGAACAATAAAAAGCATTTGAAGGATTTTGTGGGAGGTATTATAACCAGGCTTCCAGGAGGCATATGCTTCTGGTAGATAGAACTCAATCATCTACCTGCATGGGAAGACAGAAAATAAAGTCAAGCTATCTGCCCAGGAGGGAAAGGGGTCTGGCTGGTGAAAATGCAGTTGTTACAAGGCACACAAGGTTAACTGCTAGGAGAATTAAATTGACAGTTGTTGAGAGCTCAAGAAAGATAGTCAGGGCACTTCAGACAAAGGTTATGGAGGTGGCGTCCCAGAAAGGGTCAAACTAAGATGGTCAGTCAGCAAGAGGGTGGGAAATGCAGGTAAATGGAATGAGATAATCACAGCACAAACAGGGGAAATGTAAGGCTTGGCTGGGGAATCACATCTAACAAGGAAAAAGGTCCCACTGGGAAGTTCTGGGATATCATCTGCCTAGAAAGAAAGATTGGGTTCAGGTGGTAAAAGGCCTTGAGTGTCAGTTCACATATATGGTGCCAACTTTAAAAAAAAGTTTAACCAATAATATTTTCTGATTTTTATTTTATCTTGTTTTATTTCTTTTTTACTCTTTGGCAGCATCGTCTATGGATCCGGAAACTCTGGATGTTGGGTTTCTTCAGCGGTGTCTCTGGATAAAGGCTACCCTCAGAAGATAGGGATACTTGGATCCCAAGAAACGAAATAAAATTTTAAAATTTGACTCATCTTTTTTGAGAAAACAAACTTACAAATCATACATTTAAAGAAGTAGATGACAACATTTATAATTGGCGTAAATAATAATAAAATGAATACTCAGGCTCCCCCACCAGCGGCGTTAAGTAACAAAACACTGCCAGTATTTGACACCTTCGTGCCCTTCTTGATCACATCTCCTTCTCCCCGCCACCAAGAGGCAACAATCCTGAAATTTATGGTACTTGTTCTTTGTTTTTCTTTATAGCTTCACTACCTATTTATGGATTTCTGATAATATATTAATTTTACCTGCTTTGGCCTTTGTATAGATGGTACTATATTATACATATTCTTCTGTGATGTGTTTTTGTGCAATGTTATGGTTTTTTTTGTTTGTTTGTTTTTTGAGACGGTGTCTCGCTCTGTCCCCCAGGCTGGAATGCAGTGGCACAATCTTGGCTCACTATAAGCTCCACCTCCTGGGCTCAAGTGATTCTCCCGCCTCAGCCTCCCGAGTAGCTGGGACTACAGTCGCCCACCACCGCACCCGGCTAATTTTGTTTTTGTATTTTTAGTAGAGACGGGGTTTCACCGTGGTAGCCAGGATGGTCTCCATCTCCTGACTTCGTGATCCGCCGGCCTTGGTCTCCCAAAGTGCTGGGATCACAGGCGTGAGCCACCGCGCCCAGCCCCAATGTTTTGTTTTTAAGATTCATCCAAGTTGCTGCTTGTAGCTAGCAGCTAATTTGTTTATATGGTATTCTACTATATGTTAACCCACTCTTGATGGCCATGTCTCTTTTTAAATTGGAAAAAAATGTATCCCTTTCAAAAACATTAAAATAAATACTAAAAAGTCAAAAACAAAACAAACAAACAAAAACAGGAAATAAGATGCCTGTGAAGAATGCATTGCTTGTGTCTGCAGACTGTTTAAATGTCAAGGTATCGCTCCTTGGAACTCCCTGTTCTAATAGGAGTATAGAGCTTGGCTTATCACATTCCATTTGATTTGCTATGACATTTATCTGTACCCTTTCTTGGTGGTTTGTTTTTTCAGATTACCAGTTCCTTGCATGTGATTGAAGGGTTCTAGTTGCTTTAGAGGCAGCCCCGTCACCTTGCCTTCACCCTGCCAGTTAAGAACATTCAGGGCACTTTTGTATTTACAGGTCTCAGATTTCCATTTCAGGACATTTGGGCATAGGCCTTCATAGGAGAGTTTCCTCACATACCTCAGGCTGTTGACAACACGACTTGCCCTTTGCAGTCCACTTATTCTGGACATAATGTAAGTGACAGTGATAATTCTACGTTATTCATCTTCCTTGTTAGGCTTTTGTTCTTGAGTCTATTTGTGGCTCAATTTTGTAAATGAAGAAAGCCATTTTCTCTTTCATGTCTTAAGCTTGGCTGAGAGAACATTTCTCAGCTTCTGTTGACACATCCATTTAACTGTCCACCTAGGAAAGCTCGGAGATCCTGATACGGCAGCACAAAACATCAGTGCACAGTCCCATGAGAAAACCTCAACTGTTCAAGCCTCACTCTCTAAGATAGTTTTCAAGAGTATTAACAACTATCTCATTCCTTCCTACAGAAAAGAAACAAGAAAATTTTTCCAAGAGTGGTAAAACATTCTACTTCTCAAACATTTCTTTAAGTTTCTTTTCCTTTTTGTTGTGTATTTCACAGGCAGCTTTCAATTCTGACTAATGAGCATACGTTTGTCTCTTGAGAACAACCTGAGTTGCAAAGACTCCTTTTTAAACTTCTCTGCTTAAAGCAATCAACTCTATAAATTATACATCTCTTACTTGATATGCATTTTCTAATAAGTAGTCTAAAGCCATCCCATATGAATACTCATTTTCACACTAAAGGTGGAAAAAACCTAAAAGCCTTTCTTTTTTTTTGTGCCAAGAGGCAGATATTCTTCTGTTGAAAAGCCTGTTTATTCCTGGTGGGAAGTTTTATTTCTATCTTCAGAAACATCATTTTAAATTTGCGTAATCAGTTCAGCAAACTGCTTCTTATAGTGATAAATAAATATCAAATTAAACTTGCAATTAAAATTTACTAAAAATATAGGTTGCTATAATTTTGTTGGTGATAAAAGTACAGAAGTAGAAATGATTAATGATGATTACTAATTATGCAGCTGTGTTCAGAGCACACAAGTCTATGGAGCTATAGTTTTTTAGCTAAATAACGATGTTATTCTAGGAAAAACCTTTGTATATAATATCTAAATGCAACTCATTTCTAGTCAGAACAAACACCCCCATCACCTCATAACGCTTAGCTTGACAAAGAGAACCAGAAAAATAGAACGCTAGAATAATCGTTTCATATCCTCTTTTGCTTATTCTTGGTTTTTTTTTGTTGTTGTTGACTGTTAGAGTTTCTAAGAAAAAATGCCATCAATGTGAGAAATTATCTGGTATTAATTATAGTGAAGACAGGAGTAGCTTGTTAAAATTCTGACTTCTTTCTTTCCTAAATTTTGTATGTCCTGTCTTGGCATTTCATATTGAAAATAACTTACTGGTGCCGGGCGTGGTGGCTCATGGCTGTAATCCCAGAATTTTGGGAGGCTGAGGCGGGAGGATCACGTGGTCAGCAGTTCGAGACCAGCCTGGCCAACATGGTGAAACTCCATCTCTACTAAAAATACAAAAATTAGCCGGGCGTGGTGGCACGTGCCTGTAATCCCAGCCACTCAGGAGGCTGAGGCAGGGGAATAGCTTGAACTCGGGAGGCGAAGGTTGCAGTGAGCCGAGACCCCATCACGGCACTCCAGCCTGGGACAGAGCGAGACTCTGTCTCAAAAAAAAAAAATAAATAAATAAATAAATAAATAAATAAATAAAAGTAACTTATTGGTAAGGCTAACAAAGTCACTAAAAAATAAAATCACTAAATAATTGGATTTTGTTTGTTTTGGGTTTTGTTTTATTTTGTTTTAGAGATGGAGTCTTCTGTCACCCAGGCTGGAGGGCAGTGGAGCAATCGTAGCTCACTGTAGCCTCAAACTCCTGGACTTAAGTGATCCTCCTGCCTCAGCCTCTCCAGATGCAAGTCACTGCACCCAGCAACTTACTAAATATTTGACTTGTAGACAGAGGACCTGGATTTGATCCTATCATCTCTTACTTAAAATGAGAAAATCTACAAATTAGGTAGCCCTCAATTTTGTTAACCACATGTTATTTTTGATTAGCACAAAAATCTCATTTTCCCTTCTCTCTTCTTCACTTGTGTAGAACATCATTATTTTATGAAAAACAATTTTACAGATAAAACAACAGAGACCTATACAGGTTATGTGAAATTATAATATCTCAAACTTAGTTCTCTTATATTCCAGTCATGTGTTACTTTCAGTATGCAATCAACAAACAAAACCAGGCTGGACGTGATGGCTCATGCCTATAATTCCAGCACTTTGGGAGGCTGAGGCAGAAGGATTGCTTGAGTCCAGGAGTTTGAGACCAGCCCAGGCAGCATAGCAAGACCCTGTCTCTAAAACCAAAACAAAAATAAACACACAAAAAGGAGACAGAGAAAGGCAGAGAGAAAAAGAGGACAGACAAAGGGAGAAAAAAAAAAAAAGAGAGAGAGAGAGAGGGAAGAAAGAAGAAAGATAAAAGAGGATGTTGTTGCGAATGTTAAGTATGGAATTCTGGGTAGAGAAGAAAATGATAAAGTCGTAGAAAAAATATGGAAATTTGGAAAAAGTTGTCCTCAAACCAGAAGAACTACTGAGACTACCAAATTGTGGCTATAATTTAGTGGACATTTAACATGAAAAATGTTGGGTTAGGGAGATGCATGCAATTTTCCTTCACAGAGGTGGCTTGGTGTGATGGAAAAGATAAAAAACAAACAAAAACTCGTTTAGAAATTCAATGCTTCTGTTGGAATTTGGTTCCACCTCTGAAGTGCAGGGTGACCTCGTCCATGTTGTGTAACTTATTTACTCTTCTTTCCTCATATGGGAAATGATGATAGTGTATCTATCAACCTACCCACATCACAGGGTTATCTAAGGATCTGATGATATCACTTTTGCATAAAAGCTCTTTGAAAGTTGCAAAGCACCAAAGTAACATATAATATGACCACAAGTAAATCACATGCTGTTCCTTCGAGTGGAAGTTGGAAAGTCAAATGCAAAAGTAAAATGGAGGAGATGGGTCACATCACTTTAAAGAAAAATGCAGCTGATCCCATTAACCACAGCCGGATTTTTAAGACCACCTTCGACATTTTTTGAGTGCTTAATCTTAAGCAACAGAGCTTAAGCAATTTTGTTTTAGTATCATGAACACAAGAATCTTTTTGTTTTTGTTTTTGTTTTGTTGTTGTTGTTTTTGACAAAGCAGTTTGAAGAGGCACTGGGGAGGGAAGCAAGATACAACCAAGGGGACCTCAGCCATTTGCCTCCTTATTACAGAGCATCGTGAGATGACGGCAAGGAAGAAATCTTACAAGGGGCTTGCAGCTGCTTCTCCGTCTGCCGCTGAGTGGTGCAGAGCAAACTGCAGAGCTGGAGACACAGCAGTAGCCCAGAGAACAGCCCTGATGACTCCTCCTGGGCCAAGCACCTCCTGTCAGAGCTGGCCAGTTAGCGCTGGCAGACAACCTAGTTAGGACAAGGACACAGAATCAGAGTGGCTGACACAAGAGAGCCCCTCACTGTGACAGCAACTTAAACTTCTGGGGCTCCAGAAAGGAAATAGATGTTTGGAAACAGATATGACAAAAGGCCTTTCCCTTCAACTGCTCAGCATGTGACACTGAATTTTGGAGGATAAAAAAAAATAAAAATAAAAAGAACCATTGTTCATCCCCTCAGGGCTTAGCAAGTGTTTTATCACATTTTTATAAAATATAGTCTTCGCCCCAAAGCTTTGTTTGCATGAGGGTGTGTCCCATCCATGGGTGGAAAATTTCCATAACGTTTTTTCCATTCAGTTCTGTTCCTCCCTCTTTTGTAGAGTTTTTCAGGGTCTCTGTCCATTGTGATTCTAACACGTACCAACCCTAAGGACGAATGTTATTTGCTATTTTAAAACTTGAAAGATCAAAATGGCAGGGGAAGAAGTCAGAATCCCTTTAGTGCCAATTATTTGCCAAATGTCTGTCTGAAGAGCCAACATGACACCTTTCTCTCTTAATTCATCCACCAGTGACATTTGTTAAATGATTTTTCTGCCAATACTATGTCAAAGAATACCACATACTTTAAAAACTCCTTTAATTCCGCAGATCAGCTGATATGAGTGATTTTGTTCCTAAAAAGGTTGGTGTGTTTAAGTCTCTCTCCCACTTGCAGTCTTCCCTACTCCTGTGTCTGAGGCAGGTGTTGACAGCTGTTATTCTGCGGTAGGAATTTTTAGGAACAACAGCACTGTCGGGTGGACAAATGGCTTCATCAGGAAATCATGCACTGGTTTGAGATAAGGAAGGGAGGATTTGAAAATCACCTTCCCTTTAGTGTCACTTGTACTTTCTCTTTCTTTAGCTGCTCTCTGTTGTGAAATCTGTCCTTCAAGTCACTGCAAAGCTTGTCACATACTCCTTACATACACCCTCCTTTCTTGCACAGAGCAATGATCTCACCATTTTCTGAGAGAAACTCATAGATTCACGTATTATGAGACAAAAGTTGACATCAGTCTTCTCTTAGATGGTTTATAGAAACAAAACAAAGAAACAAAGGAAAATTAGTGCTTTCTCAGAGGAACAGGTAAGCACATTGGGATATCCTGCACTTCCCGGACAATCAGTTCTGGAAACACTATGGTCACCTACAGCACCACAGTGAACTGCATTCCAAGAAGCCTGGAGAGCAAATGTTGAGATGTTCTTTTTGCTACAATGCGAAAGCATATCACATTGCTGTTTGCCCACAGCATACTTTTTAACTTAAAAGTAAATGCCAATACTTTGAAGATTAAATATTTTTTAAAAACCCTCAAACCTAAGCAAATTTTAATCTCTCTGGAAAAGTAATTGATAAATAATACACTCAAACTGTGAATATATTTTCACACTGTTAAGAATTTATTTATTAAAAAATAATATGTTTCTGGAAACAACTCCCTTTTGATCATCTCCCCAGAGCGAGAACATACACATGGATTCTATGGAATCAAAGCCTTGTAGGTAAGAAAAAATTTTGTCAGATGAATTCTTCAGGAAACAAGATCACGCCAAGATAGGCCATCTGCTTTTTTTTTTTTTTTTTTTTTAACTGGATTCTCCATCCTATAGTAGTAGATCATAAGTTGAATATGTAGTGTGTAATATGTCAACTTGGCTAGGATGAACTACATTACCCAGAATTCATGTTCTTGTATCTTTCTGGGTAAGGTGAGCTACAGGGAGAGGTTCTTGTGGGAGACAGGAGGGTAGAGGGGAAGCAGCAGCCACATTTCGGCCGCCCCCCCAAACACTGTGGCTTATCTGCTGGCTTACTTCCTTGGTGTGGGCAGTGGCCAGGCTTGCAGCTGTTTCATCTTCCCATGGATCCTCCTTCAGCTTTTCTGATTCCTTCTCTGGTAATTAAAAAGTACAAACTGCTCTAGATAAAGTGGTAAGACATTTGCACACGACGAGTGGAAAATAAACCCCACAAATATCGAGTCTGAGGCATGGTGAGGCACTCCACAAGTAGAGACCAGAACAAGAGAAGGCTCCGTAAGTCCAGACTGCTCTGGAAGCAGCTCTGCCACTTAGACCACATGATCCAGAAGAGCCAATGGTGCTAGAAATGTCAGTAACAGAAAGAAAGGCTGTTTAAAGCCTTTGCCAGGCTCCCATAGGTAAAGCACAGACCAGACCCTTAGGATTTTGGAAGAAAGCGCTGCCATTCTTTATAGGTCATGATTCTTCTTTTATGAAATAGCTTTTATATTATTACTAGGCCTTGGTAGAGACTGAATGTTTGACCATGGGCTACCAAATTACCTTATGACCTGAGCTGTCCATTACTAGTGTCGTCTGAGTCACCAGGCCATAAAGTTGAGTATGCACAGCAGGACTCTCTGACCAAATGGAAGTGGTAGATACAAAATTGGGCCTCAGCAGGGCCTGAAAGCACAAATACGTTGCATGAGCAAGTGGCCTACATATCCATGGCCCTTACTCCTATTACATTGCCTTCTTTCTCTCAACTTACACCTATGACCCTTGGAGAGCTTCTTATGACAAGCCAATAAAGGGATAACAATCTTGCGCCTAGTTTGCAGAGCTTCAAGTAGTGTTTCTGGTCATTCATTTTGCTTCAAAGAATAAATGTCCAGAAGTACAAGTCGACACTAATTCATGGGCTATTTGGTTGTATAGTCAGAGATTTGGAAGGAACATGATTGAGAAATTGGTGACAAGGAAATCTGGTGAAAAGGTAGGTTGATGGACCTCTTCAAATGGGCATAGTATGTAAAAATATCTGTGTTCCATGTGAATGTTCACCAAAGGGTAAGCTCAACAGAGGGGGATTTTATTAATCAGGTGAATAGAATGAGCCATTCTGTGGACATTCGTCACCTTTCTTCCCAACCAACTCCTGTCATTACCCAACTAGAAAATGAAAAAAAAAAAAAAAGACAAAAGTGGCAGAAAATGGCAGTTATGCATGGGTTCATCAACATGAAGTTCTACTTACCAAGGCCTATCTAGCTACAGCCACCACCGAGTGCCTAATCTGTTAACAGCAGAGATTGACAGTGAGCCCCTGACATGGCACCATTCCCAGCTACTAGGCTGATTACATTAGATCACTTCCCTCATGGAAGTGGCAGTATTTGGCTCTTACTGGAATAGACACTTGTTGTGGATATGCATTTGACTTCCCTGCCCATATGCTCCTGCTAAAACCACTACAAAAACCATGTACAGAATAACTTATTCACTATCATGGTATTTCACACAGCATCACTTTTGATCAAGGAATTTGTGTCACAGTAAATGAGGTACAGCAATGGACTCATGCAACCCACTGATCTTACCCTGTCACCCTGAAGCAGCTGGCTTGATAGAATGGTGGAATGTCCTTTTGAGACTCATGTGTGGTCCTTTAGGATTCAAAGTATGCTCTAGATCAGCATCCAACATGTATTTCTGTTTCTTCCTTAGCCAGAACTCATGCGTATGGGGATCAAGGGGTAGAAATAGGACAGGATCCTCTCACTATTATCCCTAGCAATTCACTAACAAACTATTGCTTCCCGTCCCTGTGACATCAGGCTTGGGTGGCAAAGAGGTCTTAGTTCCAAAAGGAGGAGTACTTCTGCCAGGGGACATATGATGACTCAGTTGATCTGGGGTGCCACCTGACCACTTTGACTCATGCCATTGAATCAACAAGCAAAGAAGGCAGTGATCGAATCTAGGCTGCTTCTACACAGAGAATCAGGAGGAGCATGGCTCGAAAGTTAAAGTTCTAGGTTTCCTCTTAGTACTACCATATCCTGTGACTAAAGTGAATAGAAAACTACATCAGTTCAACTTAGCAAGACTGCTAATGGCCTAGAACATTCAGGAACAAAGATTTGGTTTATACCACCAGTCAAGAACCCATGACCAATTAAAGTACTGAGAACAAAGGGAGCATGAAATAGGTAGTGGAAGAATGTAATTCTAAATACCAGCTATGGCCACGTGACCAGTGACAGATACAAGTACTGTACTAGTTATGAGTATTTCTTCTTTATTTTTATATGACTATATGCAAACATACATGTGAATATATGTATATGTATTTCTTTAACAAATTATTTTGTATTTGTCTTCTGTCTCATTCTCTCATCATCTAACAGAAAATGTGTTAATACTATTTAACTTAATATCTCAATATATAAGTTGTAGGATATCAAAAGAGAAGTGGGAATCTGGTGTGAATCTGTTAAAAGAAAAATGGATATCACCCAAAATAAAAAAAAAGAATGCTGGATTCTCTCTTAGGGAAAAGTGTGTTTTGGTTGTTCTTGGGACAGACGTTACTATGTTAGAGGCAGGCATGATTTTGTTATTATCTTTAACTGGAAATTAAGTTTGATTTAAGATGAGTAGGAGGCCAAGTTGTCAAGGCATGGCTTTGTAAAGAGTGAACCCAACTAGACTGAACTCTGTTTCCCAGAATTCCGTTTTCTGTGTGTTTCTGGTTAGGGTGGGTCACAGGAGAGATTCTCGGGCAAAATGTGGAGAGGAGAGTAAAGCAGCAGTCATTTGCTAGCTTATATATGTCTCTTCGCTGCTGGATCACCTCTTGCATGAGACAGCAGCTGGGCCTGCAACTGTTCCACCTTCCCCTGGATGGATCCGCCTGAAGTTTCTCCAACTCCTGAGCCAGGTACACACCTGTACTGAGCTCTATAATTAAGGGCTCTGCCTCTGAAGAATGTTATACAACCAAGGTTAGAGGCATTCAGAATTGATGCAAGTTTCAGTCTGTCCTTGTGAGCCCCCACTGTGTCTGGGGTTCCAGTCTGCTCTGGTTCTTCCCCACTTTATATGCATCTTCGTCTCCTGACAATCTGTCATTGGAATTCAAGCTCCAGCATTGGATATGAAGACAACAGCTTTACAGACATGACTTAACCACACCACACTATTATGTAATGTCAAATCCCCGGAACTATATAAATATACATACATACACACACACAGGCATCCTAGTGTTTTTGTTTCTCTTATTGAAACCTTAATAATACAGTATTTTAGTTGAATAATACAGTATTTTGTAGAGTTTTTCAAAATGTTAAAAGGTTTGCATTCTTTAAGAAAAAGAGCTTTTTGAGATATAATTGACATACAATGAACTGCACATATTTAAAACGTACAGTGTGATAAATTTTGACATATGCAGATCCCCTAATCAAGACAGTGAACATATCCATCACCCTCCAAAGTTTGCTTGTTCCCCTTTCTATTCCTCTGTCCTTTCCACTCCTTTCCCATCTCCCCAGACAACCACTGCTGTACTTTTTCTTCCTCTAGGTTAGTTTGCATTTTCTAGAGTTTTATATAAACAGAATAACATTGTATGTACTCTTTTTTTTTGGTCTGGCTTCTTTCGCTCAGCATAATTATTTTGAGATTCCTCTATTCTGTAATGTGCTCATTCTAAAATAGTTTACAAGGTTAAATTCTTTTTTTCTTTTATTTATTAATTTTTATTATTATTATTTTTTGAGACGGAGTCTCACTCTGTTGCCTGGGCTGGAGTGCAGTGGCCCGATCTCAGCTCACTGCAACCTCCACCTCCTGGGTTCAAGCAATTCTCCTGCTTCAGCCTCCTGAGTAGCTGGGATTACAGGAGCCCACCAGCACGCCTGGCTCCTTTTTGTATTTTTACAGAGAATGCAGATATTTTCAAGATCACCTTGTCCAACTCCCTCAGTTTACAGTTGAGGAAATGAGATTCAGAGAGAGAATCTGATTTATCCGTAGTCACATAGCTTATAATTAAGTGGCAGCTCGTGGTTAACATCCAGATCTCTTGATTTTCAGTCAAATGCCAACTACATGATGTTGCTTTCCATGACTCATATTTGGAGATTTTCAGGCACCCTGTGGAGCAGTCTGTCCCTCCTGGCTCATCTGGGGCAATATGAGAGCAAACGGGACTAGAACAAAACTGGGTGGAAGGAGAAACTCTGGAGCTGCTGAATTCACATGCCGATGGTGCTGAGGAAAGGTAAGAACAAGAATTACTCACGTTATTCAGGCTGATGTCATTCCACGACTCCCTCAGAAGATGCCACACTCAAAATTCAGTGGATGGCATCCCATCCCTTCCTAGGTTTCCTGGCTAACCTCCGGAGATGGTGCTGTCCAGCCCTACTCCACTTACCACAATCTCTGTTTTATGCAAAGTCCAACTTTTGGAAACCCTTTCCAAAGAGCTGTTTTCCCCACCACTTAATGGTGAGGCTAATGTAATGGTTCTATCTCTAGACCTTCCTGATGTAAGGAAATTCTCCTAATGCATTATTTCTGATGGCCTGGATTTTGGTTTCTCTTCATGCTCAGTTACAATGCAGCTAAATGCATATGATGGATCTGTACTTAGCCGGAATGTTGTTCATTAATAATTTAACCTTGGGCGGGAGTGGTGGCTCATGCCTGTAATCCTAGCACTTTGGGAGGCTGAGGCAGGCGGATCACGAGATAAGGAGTTCGAGACCAGCCTGGCTAACATAGTGAAACCCCGCCTCTACTAAATTCCAGCTATAATTCCAGCTACTCGAGAGGCTGAGGTGGAAGAATTGCTTGAACCTGGGAGGCAGAGGTTGCAGTGAGCTGAGATCGTGCCATTGCACTCCAGCCTGGGTGACAGAACAAGACTAAATCTCAACAACAACAACAACAACAACAGCAACAACAACAACAAGAAATTAGCTGGGCATGGTTGCGCGTGCCTGTAATCCCAGCTACTCAGGAGGCTGAGGTGGAAGAATCACTTGAAACCAGGAGGTGGAGGTTGCAGTGAGCTGAGATAGTGCCATTGTACTCCAGCCTGGGCAACAAGAGCAAAACCCCACCTCAAAACAAACAAACAAACAAACAAACAAAAAAGAGTGGGATAATAAATGCCCAGAGGATTAACAGGTGTAGTCATGCCAAGCACCATGTGGACAGCCTGAATTAAATCCCTACTTGTAAATGTGCTAGGCTACAGCATGGCCATCTATTCATCCATCTGCTCACCCATCCATCCACCTGTCCATCAATAAATATTCACTAAGCCTTCTATGTGCAGGACATTGTGGTCAACACTGGAGACAGGAAGATAAATATGGTCTAGCTCCCTTTTTCAAGCTGCTCACGGTTCACTGAGGGCAGAAACATTTACACATAACCATGTGTGATAATTTTAAAATGTATATTTAGAACAGAGATAGTGTTTTGGTAATATCTTGATCCTCAGAACCTTGTACAAAGTTAAAGGAAAATAATTGTTTTTTTCTGAATATCAGAATATATGGAACAAACAGCATTTTAGAAAATTCTACAGGAAGATATGGGAAAGAGGGATTTAAAACATTTCTTTAAACTAAAAATAGAACTGCCGTTTGACCCAGCAATCCCATTCTGGATATATACCCAAAGGAAAATAAATCATTCTACCCAAATACACCTACACTCATATGTTTATTACAATGCTAGTCACAAGAGCAAAGACATGGGATCAACCTAGGTGTCCATTAACAGTGGACTGGACAAAGAAAATGTGATACATATACACCATGGAATACCATGCAGCCATAAAAATAAATGGAATCATGTCCTTTGCAGAGATGTAGATGTAGCTGGAGGTCATTATCCTAAGTGAATTAGTGCAGAAGCAGAAAATCAAATATTGCATATTCTCACTTATAAGTGGGAGTTAAGTATTGAGTACACATGGACATAAAGATGAAAACAACAGATATTGGGGACTCCAAAAGTGGGGGAAGGGGTGAGGAAGCAAAGCAAGATTTTAAAAGCTACCTATTGAATACTGTGTTTACTATTTGGCTGATGGTTCGAATAGAAGCCCAAACCTCAGCATCACACAATATACCATGTAACAAAGTTACACATGTACTCCCTCAATCTAAAATATTTTTTAAGTTCCTTTAGGAAACTCCTGGCCCCCCTTTTCCTTGACATGTCTACCGACAGTTACATATATTTCCATGTTTTCATTACTGCAGCAGACCTTTCGGAAGACAAAGAGGAAAGAGAACCAAATTCAAATTCTACTCTGCATATAACTGAACAAGTAACCATCAATTTTCCCTCTCTAGAAGAGGCCACAAACTTTCTAGGAAAAGGAGACATTATCTAGAATTAGCCAAATTTAATTAAGTTGAGGTTATTAACTTACACTATTATATATAAATGTGATGATTGTAAACTGAAGGTTCACCTTCATGAAGCAAATACATATTTTTGAGACTTATGTCATCAACACTAAAATGTTTACATATTAGCATCTACATTCTCCAGAGACAGTTTTAAATAATTAACTTTATATTTTTCAAAACACTACTTGGTTTTTCTCAGTTTCATCAGAATCAAGCAACTGTTGGTTAAAAGAGAACACTAAACAGCTTATTCCAATAGAGAAACCCTGGACATCATTTCTAGTTTTTGTTCTTAACTTGTACAGTTGAAGATATTATTAAGGAAACAGAATATACATATTTTAATGGTTCAACTTAAAATGTTTAACTATTCGGCATCCAGCAAACTGGGTGAAGTTGGCTTTTCTATCTGACTTCCGAGAAGCCAGCAAGCCAGGTCATGTGGCTGGCTGACCTCCCAGCACCACCTACCTCAACTCCATGAGATGCCATCAGATCCCACCCAAAGGAGCCAGTCGTCCCCATGAAACAATGACCAATTCTTACAAGACACAACTGGAGCTCTGTTGCTGTGGCACAGGAAGGCTCGATAAGATCTCCCAGCCACAGCATTCTTTTGTGTCAGCAGACGCAAGTGGGATGTTCCTTCTGCAGCTCTTACCGAGCAAGAGGAAGCAGGCTTTGAAACACAATGTTCATTGAAATTGGCTTTCATCTGAGGAATCCCAGGGTGGCTCCTGCTTCATGATGTGCATTCTGTCTGCAGCTGAGCTCTCCTGATGCATTTCCGTTGTTTGTTCTGGGGGGAAGGCAGCACCTTTATGGGACTCACCCTTTTACTAGGTAAAGGGCATCGCATTGTGCTGGGCAAAGCATTATGTGTCAGGATGTCTCCAGTGAGTCTGGAGCCTAGAAGGAGCATCAAAAATAAAATAAAAAACAATCAAGTCCTCCGTCATCCTGGCTCACTGATGGAACAATTTAGGAGAAGAACACAAAGCCATCTAATGACCCCTGGGGAGCATTTGCTTATTTGGTGACCTTAGGAGCAGGAAGTCATTTATCACTCTAGTTGCTACATTGGGCACAATGCCACAGGACACAAATGGGGGTACTGAACGTAAGACTGAGTGTTGGCCCAATAGAACCTGTCCAGAAGCAGCCTGGGATCCATGATCCATTGCGGGGCAATTATGGTTTTTAAGAAAATGAAGAGAAGTAAATAATCCACAGGGTCAAATCACAGGTGAGAAGTCTCTCCATCCCATTGTCCTAGTTTTATAATTTAGCAATTCATCTTCTTTTCAGAGAAAACCATTTTGGATCCCAAACAGATTTTCTCTGATTAAGAAATGGTCTCAGTCAGTACACAGAGAAAAAAGTCAACACTGTTAAGCCCATCTTTTCTTCTTGCTAGATACCTCTTTCTTTCTATCTGCTCCACCCAATCTGGGCCACCCAGTTTATGATGCAAAATGAGATCAGCAATCAACTCCCAATAGGGACAGAAGAGTGAACACAACACTTTTTCACTTCCACGGCACTTTTAACTCTGCACATATTTTTTCCTTTGACCCTCAAAATTAGCTGGCAAAGTTAGATAGGCATTGCCTATTTTCAGCAGTACAAGGAGTTAGTACAGAGACAAAGTTAAAGATCCTTGAACCTCTTAAAGAACTGGCAGCAGAAAGTACAGAACCCACTTTTGGGTCAGATTCCTCGGGTAGGCCCTGTTCATCAGATCAGATCCCTTAGGCGTGTGGACAAGTCACCAGTCTCCAGTTGACTGTAAAGGCTGGCCTTCATCACCACCAGAGGGCTAACCTCCTACATATGTCTGTGAGTCTATGGCAAGGTAGATAGGACCCATATATAAGGAAATACTGATACTGAAAACCTTGAAAAACCTGGAAGTTGCTTCTTGGAATCCAATGTTCTTGTCCTAATGTAAAAAGAATAGATATCAATCTTGTAACTGACGCAAGACACTGACGAAAATGACAATCCATGCACTCAGCTTTCCCAAGAATGAAATGAATCAAAAAGTACCAAGAAATCAAAATTCTAGCTAAAGCTCATGAAAAGTACTAAAAACTACTCTCTAAATGGCTTATCTTTAGCGGAGCTTATAACAGAACTTTTGAATTGCTGAAAATTTGGTAGAATCTTCTTGTGAAATTCTTCAGAAAGGATTGCCCAAACCTAGGGATAGCAGAAGTTTTTGATGACCTTTCCACTACCTATGGCTCAACTTATCCCTGATTACAATAGGCTTCTGGAGAAGATAATTTATATTAGCAACTGGCTTTGAGTAAAAGGGTCTGTGAAACTATCTCTTCCTCATCATCTCCTTCCCCCAATCCAGGTTAAAAGAATAAAATGAGATTAAATTATTAAATAAAATGGATAACAAGTGTCCAAAACTTTGCAAAGGAGATTCCTAAATTGAGTGGGATACTCTGGAGTTCTTTTTAACTCTAAGATTCTATGACTTTTTAAAAATTCTAGCCGGGCGCAGTGGCTCAGGCTTGTAATCCCAGCACTTTGGGAGGCCTAGGTGGGCAGATCACTTGAGGCCAGGAGTTTGAGACCAGCCTGGCCAACATGGTGAAACCCTGTCTCTATTAAAAATGCAAAAAATTAGTCAGGCATAGTGGTGCCCTGTAATCCCAGTTACTCGGGAGGCTGAGGCAGAAGAGCCACTTGAACCCAGGAGGTGGAGGTTGCAGTGAGCCAAGATCGCACAACTGCACATCAGCCCAGGCTACAAAGTGAGACTCTGTCAAAAAAAAAAAAACCAAAAAACAACAACAAAAAAACTCCAGAGAATAATGCTGGAGCACATAATTTATATACACATATATATTTATACAACACACACATCATTGACCAACATGGGTTTGAACTGTGCTGGTACACTTATACATGGGTTTCCCTCTGCCTCTGCCACCCCTGAGATAGCAAGACCAACCCCTCCTCTTCCTCAGCCTACCAAATGTGAAGGCAATGAGAATGAAGACCATTGCTGATCCACTTTCATTTAATTAATAGTAAACACATTTTCTCTTCCTTATGATTTTCTTAACACTGTTTTCTCTAGCTTACATACAGTATATAATACATATAACATACAAAATATGTATCAATTGTCTATTTATATTATCGGTAAGGTTTTTGGTCAACAGTGGGCTGATAGTAGTTTCAGGGGAGTTTCAACTGCACAAACCCCAGGTTGTTCAAGGATCAACTGTCTGTGTATTCTCTGGGCTGGGACCACATAAATAATGTCCAGAAGAGAGATCACATATTATATTAAAGCACATCTAATTCAATTTGTCTTAATTTAGGGAAAAATACATCTGTTGAATACTGCTATGTGTCCAGGACTATATAATGCAACAAATTAAAAAAATACATCCCTGCCCTCAAGGACATCATAGTATGGTCCGAAGGCAATCACATGAACAGATGTTTTTAGTACAATATATGATGTGTTGACATAGAGTGATACCCATGGTAATATTGGCCCTAACTGGATGGACCCTAACTTGTCTTATGAAGGAACAGGAAAGACTTGCAGTGGAGGTAATGCCTGAGCTGACACTTTAAGCTTGAAAAGTAATTATTTAAGTAAAGAAGATAACAAAGGATATTCTAGACAGAAGGACTAACAAGAGAAAAAGTGAGGTGGCCTGAAACACAAGGCACATATGAATAAATTCAGGAAGCTTGGTATTCCTAAAAAGCTAAGGGCAAGGAAGCAATGGGGTAGGGCATGTATGCAGAGGTCAGAATGAAGATGGTCTTGAAATTTTAAAGCTCCTTTAAGATACAGATAAAAGAAGTCAGAACAGGGTTTAGGTCTCACCACTTTTGATACTGAGACTTCAGAAATTAGATAGTGTGAGGTAAGAAATCAAAGAAACTAAAAAGGCAAGGTGGAGGTTTTCCTAAGACCAAAGATTTGCTTAGAGGTGATGAATGACAGGTAGAGGTGAAGGCAGAGGTAAAACATTACTGACATTTTGGCAAGTTGCTTATAGCCTCTTGGGAGATCTTTAAAGGGCACTAGCAACATGTTTCTTTTCTTCCTTAGAAGTAATCAACGGGACATCTACAAAGGCCTAGGTCTTACCTACACGTCTGTGGACCTAAGAATAAATAAGAAATCAGGACATAAGAAAAAAGGGAGAAGAAAAGGATCAAACTTTGCAGGATATATGTAAAATACTTTTAGTGACCTTAAATTATGAGGTTAAAAATGTAATTAAAAGGAAATGGTTTTGAAATTAGATGGTTGAATACAAACTGAGAAAAGAAAATGAAGAGAAATGGCCAGGTGTGGTGGCTCACACCTGTAATCCCAGCACTTTGGGAGGCTGAGGCAGGTGAATCACTTGAAGTCAGGAGTTCGAGACCAGCCTGGCCAACATGGTGAAACTCGTCTCTACTAAAAATGCAAAAATTAACCAGGCGTGATGGTGCAGGCCTGTAATCCCAGGTAGTCAGGAGGCTGAGGCAAGAGAATTGCTTCAACCCAGGAGGCAGAGGTTGCAGTGAGCCAAGATTGTGCCACTGCACTCCAGCCAAGGTGACAGAGAGAGAATCCATCTCAAAAACAAACAAACAAAAAGAAAATAAAGAGAAGCAAGTAATCCACAGTGTCAAATCATGGGTGATTTGAACTTGCTTATAGAAAGTAACAATAGCAAAAGATGACTTGAGTTTAACAAAGGGTAGGATGTATTTAGTAAATTAGAAATAAGGAATAATACGGGGACCTTTCTTTGGTTGGAAAACTAATAGAAGCTACTATTATTAATATAACTTCACAAAAAAGCAAGAAAGGTCTTTATTAAAGCAATACAGAAAAGAATCCCTAGGGCTTTGCAGGGAAGGATGAAGGATGCCTCACTGCCTCACTTGCCCCTCCATTCTTCTCAAATCCCACCTCTTAGTGATTTAGCAAGGTCAAGGAGCAAACGGCTGTGGTGCAACCAGGACCAGCTATATAATTTGCAGTGCTCAGAACAAAATGAAATGCAGAATCTCTTACTCAAAAAGCAGAAAATAACATGCTGTTAAAGGTACTAAAATAGTCTTTTCCTTTCTTTCACAGTCTTTCTCTTGACTTGTCATAGTTTTTATATTTGTTACTATAATTCTGTTCTAAATAAGAAAAAATAAAATTTCAAGTTATTAGCAGGATTCTTACCCTTCATCTTTATATTGTGCAATGCCAGTCTTGAACACAAATTAAAAAGCCATTAACCCAATGTAGAATCATCAAAATCACACAATTTGTATTTTGTATTCATACATGCACATGTATTTTGCTCTGACTAGAACAGTAGAAATGCTGCAGAATACTAACTCAACTGTTCTTACTTCTCTTCCTCATATACATACATTCTACCAGCATTCTCTACCTCTGACTTACTGATGGGTAAGGAAAAACTAAAAGGAAAGTTAACTGTAGATCAACTTATCTCTCTCTCTGCTTTATGTCACAATTTCTAGCATATGTGGGTGGCTAATACAGGGAAGTAACATGAGTTATGGATATGATAGAGTTCCTTGCTGTTCCTGCCTTTTAGAACTCTATTTCCTTCTGTTTGCATTCAAAGAAAGTTCTCATTCAAAGCGAGTTCTCATTCAAAAGAAAAGTGGTCTCTTGCAGTTATCAGAGTACTTCTCCTCCCGTTACTTACTCAGTGGTAGACCTAACTTGCTTAACATTGCTTGCTTTGAGTTTTAGTGAACTCCCATGTATCGTAGGTCCACCGGAATGTTCTGCTCATGGGCCATGGTGAATACTACATGGCTCATGGGGTAATGAGGTATCACATCAATCATGCATTGTATGTGTCTTCTCTGCTCATGCACATGCTCCATTGTCCCATTTCACTAACTTACAAACCACAAGTTCAGAGATAAAATTATCAAGAATTTTAAAATGGCATAGAAAGGCATGAAGCCAGGCACAAGGTCTCCTAAGGACTGTATGACCATACAATTTGCATGTCCGTGAGGCCAGCCCAAGGAGCTAAGGACAAATATTCTTAACTATTCTTTGGAGAAATTGTTTCTTCTCAATTATTTCTTATTTTGATCACAGAGCTAATTTAGAAAATGCTTTGAGATCAACAAAATCTCTAGTAGTGCAATTTATAACCCAACCTTATAGAAACTAGGCAGTAAGACTAAATAACTGTAGGCAAACACATCTGCTGAAATTATTTAACTGCCTGAACCAAAGACTTTTTATTAAATAGAGATTAAGATTGAAATAATTTGAGCTAATAGCTTAATGACTATTACAAATTTAATCTTACTCACTCAAGATCCTACAACAATGAACCATGTAGCTGGCCCATTGTCTATTTTTAGTCTTGGGAAAGGGGAAATTCAAGCTTAGAGAGCTCCCTTGTCCACCAAGAAGCAAGATGGAGCAATACAGCAGGGAATAACTTAATGCTGCCCTTGGATTCTTCAATATGAGGTATATGGCATAAGGACACTGTAGAGATTTTCGTGGGAGAGCCTAGAGATAACAAATGATTGCTTCTTTTGCCTTCTTTGAGTTGCAACACCATCATTGTTGGGAACACCACTTTGGAATGTGGTTCACTTTAAAGAAATTTCTTGGTGATAATATCAGTATCTGGTATAGCTTTCTTGTACAGGGAGTTCACTGGTATAGCTTTCTTGTACAGGGAGTTCACTGGTATAGCTTTCTTGTACAGCATCTACAAGTTTGTACATGCTAAATTAGAATATCCTAATGAAAAAGGGTTAATATTGAAGTACCCAGCAGAAGACATGCCAGACACATTTCATTACCAGAAAAAACGGGAAGGCACTCATCCAGGAACTCATAAAAGATACTGCAGAGACTGTTGATTGGCAGTTTTTAGCCTCTGCATCTGGAGAGTTATTTATAGTCAAATCTTGATAATCAGTGCTAAAGGAGAAAAAGGAAAGAATAGATTATTGAAACCATGCATCATTCACAAACCATTTTAAACAGTTATTTTTAACTGCCACTTTCTATCAAAATTTCAACAGGATTTATTAACAAAGAGTCAATTTACAACTTGGTGTTTCTTTTTGTGTCATCTGCTGACCCTCAGGAATAAATGTCAAAGACCGGGTCAGAGCATTGTTAGGTAACCATAAACACAGAATAACAAACAAATGAACTATTACTATGAAAAAGTGACTGATTTACTTTGACCCTGCACAACCACATCATACAACTTTAACAGCTCACAAAAAACAAAACTTGAGCACTGAGCCTAATAGCTAGAGGAATACTTATATCACTTAACATACATCTTTTAAATCTCAAGTCATATGGTTTTTAAAAATTCAAGTTCACTCAAAACTAGCAAAGAGTAATTGACTAGAAAATAATTGTTGATCCTTTCACTTTAAAAAAATTCTGAGTTAGGATATGTAGCCAAAAGACCAAGTCTCAATAATTGTAGAAGTTTCTGAAAGATCTGTTTTATTAAGTCGGTCTGTTAGAAACAGCATCATTCAATGGACCATTTGTTTTTGGACCTTATTTGATAAAAGTCTTAGCACAGGAACTCTCCTTGGGATGTAAACCTGCTTTAATATTCAAATTAATTAGTAATGACTGATGATACTAATACCACAAGTTTATCTGATGCCATAAACCAAATGGATTATGTTTAGGTTCTATCATCTATTAGAATTAGAGTAGGCTACTCTTCTGTGCCCTCTAATTTGGGGTTGGCATCCAGAAAGCTGCACACTCAGCACATGAGTTCTAAGATGTCTATCAATTAAACTCCTCATCATAATAGAAAATAATCACTTTCAACAAGATGAGGATACTGTATTACATCTCTTTCCATTTAGAATAGATTTGCAATGTCATGTTTGATTTTTTTTTTTTTTGAATGATAGCATTCATTGACTGCCCATTATACCCCATGCTTTATGCTATGCACTGTTCATGGAGGAGTTCATTTAATATTGACCCAAAACCCATGAAGCAAGTTCCATTAGTTCTATTATTAAGTTCATTTGCCAATGAGAAAATAGGGACTTAGAGAATAAGTGTATATTGCCTAGGAACACTCACCTATTAAGTGGTAGGCATGAGACATGACCCCAACTTTCTCACATTACAACCTGAGCTCTTATCCATTATTCTATATTGAAACCTATTTCATTGCAACAGAAGATGTTGTATTTGATAACATTAAACAGGCTAGGAATAATACATCTTCAACATATAGGTAACTGAAATGCATAAATTTCTTTAGGTGAATCTGACTCCAAATTGTTGCAGCATACCACTACGGTAGCTCAAAAAGAGCAAAATCACTAATGAGAGGATAAAGGAAACAAAAGATAGGTTATGGAAAAACAACACAGCCTTGGAGAAGTTGCAATGTAGGCAGATTGATGGAGAAGAAAGAGAGGAAGTAATGAGCCTCCAAAAAGAGTTGGTACTCTATTATACAAGTACTTCAGGCACTAGTGCATGGTACATGTGATGATTGTCACTGTAATTACTTCTATACTATTACATCTGAGAATAGATCCTTCCAAAAGTAAAAAATCAACTCTATTTTCTACTTCTCTTTCCCCATTCTATCTCATCCTTTACTCTTGTTTCTAATCAACTCAGAATAAAATGAATCTCTAATGTAGCCCACAGTTAAAGTGTTGACATACCACGTGTTGAGAGTAATTCATCTGCAGTTTATAAATTCAGAAACCAACTAGTAGCCCTCAGATCATCATGAAGTTGACTAGGTTTTCATCATCAAGTCTCTTGCTCATCTGGCAGGACTATACATCCAAATGGTACTATTACTCCTGAGATCCTTTTTCTGCTGATAACAAAGTTTTAAAGCTTTTAGAATTGAGAGCTTTCTCTGGAACAATATTTTCTATGTAAACCAAGAAAAAAGGAGAGACACATAAATTACAGGTGCTGTAGTTTTGATGAGATAAACATACCTTGAAGTCTAATATTTAGTAGCATGAGAACCTTTTGAGAAACTACTTTTTGACTTGAGGAAAGATAATAGAACGAGGATAATTCCTGATGACTGAATGTAAAAGTTTTTAAATTTTTGTTGTCTCTCTGCACATAGAAAAAAATCCCTCTAATCCCAAACTACTGGTTTGGAAAGTGAGTTGTGAAGTGGGTGATTTTTAGTACATTCTCCTACTCAGAAACACTGTTAAAACAGAAGCAAAGGCATTTGAGAGCAAAGGGCCTTCTGTTCATCTATAAGCTTTCATTTGGATCACTGAGTTTACTTTTTGTGGCTACATGGGCTCTTTAAAAAATAATAATAAAAAATATTTACTTCAAATTTTTATGTTCTTAAATTGTTTTTAGTAAAAAGTCATGTATAAAGAATTGAGTCAGTCAATGCAGACGAAAGTTTGAATTTGTGTTGGATGATGCTTTAAACTATAAAACAGATATATCTTCTATGGTCAGAGGGATTGAACCTGAATTATTTTTAAAAAGAAACTTGAATATTGGACAGTTTTCAATACTGCTTATAGCAATATTATCATGTAAATGTGGAAATAACTTCTTCAGTTTGTCCCAATCTCAGCACCTGGTGGTGAAGTGTTATTTTTAATGTCCTCTATGTTATTAAATGATAACATTTAGTAAAGTCACATTTCATTGTGACTGACAATATCTTATGAGAACAGAGCTTAACAAAACAAAGCTGAAAGAAGAGTTTTGGCTTTGTTTCATATTTCATTTCCTGTCCATAGCTTATTGTTATCAAGGATGGAGAACCTTTTTACATTCTTTAGAATAGAGAGTTCATTTACCATTAGTAAAGTGAGTAAACAAATGACACTGTAGCTTTTTATACCAGAGTGAGTGAACAAATGACACTGTAGCTTTTAACAATAATGAAATAGCCCATTTAAGACAGTCTTTTCTTCAGTCACTTTTGGGGTAACTTAAGCTTAAATTAAGATGGCTCTGTTACACCAAATTATTTGACTCATTTTTTGTTTTACATTTTGACCCTGAAATATGTTATCAGACCTTTCTTTTTCAATTATTTTACTTCATACTAAAGATTATCCAATTCTAAGATAAAATTTCCAATGAGGTAAAAATAAAATTTGAAGGATTGTGGTCAATAGAAAGATCACTGGTTTGTTAGGGTTTTGCCCCTTGCTGCCTTTAAAAAACCATTTACTGGATTTTGAAGTGAATTTTCCACTCACAGAAAAAGGATTTATGGAAAAATAACATTCATGTGGGAAAAGAAAAAAAAAAAAATCAATTCACTGCCATTTCATCGTCTCCACAAGGACAGGCAGGGGAAAAAGCACGTATTATTTCTCTGGCTATAATGAAAACATTAAGAGAAATTTTAACAGAGCATATTTTTGTTTTAAAAAAGTAAGAAGAGGCACGGTTTGAAACCATCAAGGATTACTTCCTGTGTAGAAGTCAGCTCCATGCATACAATAGCGAAGCTGTGTTCCCTGCTGGAGCCAGAACAAGGTCAGGAATTTCAATTGTGATTCCTGACTCATGGAAAATTCTGACGCATTTTATATGTGTGAGGCTAGGTATATGCAAACCCACCAATTCTTTAGCATGATCAGTGTTTTTACTCATTACTTTTATTTTTAACTAAGAGAGCATAACTGGAGGAATGCTAAATTTATATATACATTAGAACACAACCTCCCCTCCTGATTCCTCCTTCTTAGTTTAAAGACTTACTCTGATATTCATACTATTAGGGTTTGTCCCACAGTCTCAAGATCAAATACTACCAAGTGTTCTTAGTTGTTTCAAGCTATTTAAAAATAATTGTATTTAAGTCATTGCATATATTATTTATGGGAATGTAAACTGTTGCAATCTTTTTGAATGGCAATTTGGCAATATCTATCGAAATATCTCCTCTGCCAAGAGACTTCCTGTTTCAGCTGTGATGTGTAAAGAGATTGGAAGCTGTCATTTCTATCCTTACAACAAGATCAAACTGAAAAACTGAAAATTATCAACTTTTCTTGGACACATCAGAGACATGGTGAACAAACTCTGTTCCCATTACCCCTATAAAATTATGGAATCCAGAAGTGAGTCCAGCTGAGATCTGCTCACTGGAAGCAGATGCCTCTGGAGTTCAAAAACTGGTAAGAACACTTAGATGGCAAGTCTGACAAACTGCTAGAGGCTGAGTGTGCATTTGCCTGGGAATGAGAAATGCTTAGGAGTCATGACCTTAGGGTTGAAACACACAAACTCTGAGCAGGAGTACTCAGGGAAGCCAAAACTGAAGAAGAGACAAAAAAAAAAAAGTACACTGGAGGAATTTGAAGTCTCTGGCTCCTGTAATTATTTCAGATATTAAACACAGCCCAACTCTTAGCAGATTAGCATAAAACCTCACACTAGAGATCAATTTACCTCAATCCCTACTACCAAGTATGACACATCTGGCTTTCCACAAAAGAAAAAAAATTATAAGGCAAACCAAATGCAAGAAAACACACAATCTAGAAACATAAAGCAAGCCTCAAAACCAGGCTCAGATATGACACAGACATTGAAATCAACAGACAGGGAATTTAAAATAGCTATGATTAAAATCTGAGGGTACTAATGTAAAAAATAGATAACATGCAAGAACAGATGGGGAATTTAAGTGGAGAAATGTAAACTCTAAGAAAGAATAAAAATTAAATACTAAAAAGAAAAAAACACTAAGATAAATGAAGGATACCTTTGAGAGGATTATCAGTAGACTGGAAATAGCTGAGAGAAGAATCAGTGAGCCTAAATTAGACCAACAGAAACTTCTCAAGCAGAAATGCAAGGAAACAAAAGAATTTTAAAAAATAGAACAGAATATTCAAGAACTGTAGAATAATTTCAAAAGGCATAGCATACATGTAACTGCAATACCAGAGGAAGAAGACAGAGAGAATGGAGCAGAAGAAATAGTTGAAGCAATACGGAGATTCCAAGATGGCTGAATAGGAACAGCTCCAGTCTGCAGCTCCCAGCCTGAGCGACGCAGAACACAGGTGATTTCTGCATATCCAACTGAGGTACCAGGTTCATCTCACTGGGTCTTGTCAGACAGTGGGTGCAGTCCATGGAGCAGGGCAGGGCATCGCCTCACCTGGGAAGCACAAGGGGTCAGGGAATTCCTTCTGTAGCAAAGGGAAGCTGTGACAGACGGTACCTGGAAAATTGGGATACTCCCACCCTAATACTGCACTTTTCCAATGGCCTTAGCAAATGGCACGTCAGGAGATTATATCCCATGCCTGACTCAGAGGGTCCCATGCCCACAGAGCCTTGCTCACTGCTAGCACAGCAGTCTCAGATTGAACTGCAAGGTGGCAGCAAGGCTGGGGGAGGGGCATCCACCATTGCTGAGGCTTGACTAAGTAAACAAAGCAGCTGGGAAGCTCAAACTTGGTGGAGCCCACCACAGCTCAAGGAAGCCTGCCTGCCTCTGTAGACTCCACCTCTAGTGACAGAGCATAGCTGAACAAAAGGCAGTAGAAACTTCTGCAGACTTAAACGTCCCTGTCTGACAGTTTTGAAGAAAGTAGGGGTTCTCCCAGCACAGAGTTTGAGATCTGAGAACGGACAGACTGCCTCCTCAAGTGGGTCCCTGACCCCTGAGTAGCCTAACTGGGAGATATCTCCCAGTAGGGACTGACTGACACCTCATACAGCTGGGTGCCCCTCTGAGATGACGTTTCCAGAGGAAGGATCAGGCGGCAACATCTGCCGTTCTGCAATACTTGCTGTTCTGCAGTCTCTGCTGGTGATACCCAGGCAAACAGGATCTGGAGTGGACCTCCAGCAAGCTACAACAGACCTGAAGCTGAGGGTCCTGACTGCTAGAAGGAAAACTAACAAACAAAAGGACATCTACTTCAAAACCCCATCTATACGTCACCATCATCAAAGACCAAAGGTAGATAAAACCACAAAGATGGGGAGAAACCAGAGCAGAAAAGCTGAAAATTCTAAAAATCAGGGCACCTCTTCCCCTCCAAAGGAACACAGCTCCTCGCCAGCAATGGAACAAAGCTGGATGGAGAATGACTTTGACGAGTTGAGAGAAGGCTTCAGGCGATCAGTAATAACAAACTTCTCTGAGCTAAAGGAGGATGTTTGAACCTATTGCAAAGAAGCTAAAAACCTTGAAGAAAGATTAGACAAATGGCTAACTAGAATAAACAATGTAGAGAAGTCCTTAAACGACCTGGTGGAGCTGAAAACCATAGCACGAGAACTACGTGATGCAAATACAGGCTTCAGTAGCCGATTTGAACAAGTGGAAGAAAGGGTATCAGTGATTGAAGATCAAATGAATGAAACGAAGTGAGAAGAGAAATTTAGAGAGAAAAGAGTAAAAAGAAACCAACAAAGCCTCCAAGAAATATGGGACTATGTGAAAAGACAAAATCTACATCTGATTGGTGTGCCTGAAAGTGACGGGGAGAATAGAATCAAGGTAGAAAACACTCCTCAGGATATTATCCAGGAGAACTTCCCCAACCTAGTGAGGCAGGCCAACATTCAAATTCAGGAAATACAGAGAATGCCACAAAGATCCACCTTGAGAAGAGCAACTCCAAGACACATAATTGTCAGATTCACCAAAGTTCAAATGAAGGAAAAAATGTTAAGGGCAGCCAGAGAGAAAGGTCGGGTTACCCACAAAGGGAAGCCCATCAGACTAACAGCAGATCTCTTGACAGAAACTCTGCAAGCCAGAGGAGAGTGGGGGCCAATATTCAACATTTTTAAAGAAAAGAATTTTCAACCCAGAATTTCATATCCAGCCAAACTAAGCTTCATAAGTGAAGGAGAAACAAAATCCTTTACAGACAAACAAATGCTGAGAGATTTTGCCACCACCACACCTGCCTTACAAGAGCTCCTGAAGGAAGCACTAAACATGGAAAGGAACAACCAGTAACAGCCACTGCAAAAGCATGCCAAATTGTAAAGACCATCGATTCTAGGAGGAAACTGCATTAACTAATAAGCAAAATAACCAGCTAACATCATAATAACGGGATCAAATTCACACATAACAATATTAACTTTAAATGTAAATGGGCTAAATGCTCCAATTAAAAGACACGGACTGGTAAATTGGATAAAGACTCAAGATCCATCAGTGTGCTGTATTCAGGAGACCCATCTCACATGCAGAGACATACATAGGCTCAAAATAAAGGGATGCAGGAAGATCTACCAAGCAAATGGAAAACAAAAAAAAAAGCAGAGTTTGAAATCCTAGTCTCTGATAAAATAGACTAAACCATCAAAGATCAAAAGAGACAAAGAAAGCCTTTGCATAATGGTAAAAAGGGATCAATTCAACAAGAAGAGCTAACTATCCTAAATATATATGCACCCAATACAGGAGCACCTAGATTCATAAAGCAAGTCCTTAGAGACTTACAAAGAGACTTAGACTCCCACACAATAATAATGGGAGACTTCAACACCCTACTGTCAACATTAGACAGATCCACGAGACAGAAAGTTAACAAGGATATCTAGGAATTGAGCTCAACTCTGCACCAAGTGGACCTAATAGACATCTACAGAACTCTCCACCCCAAATCAACAGAATATACGTTCTCCTCAGCACCACATCATGCTTATTCCAAAATTGACCACAAGTAAAGCACTCCTCAGCAAATGTACAAGAGCAGAAATTATAACAAACTGTCTGTCAGACCACAGTGCAATCAAACTAGAACTCAGGATTAAGAAACTCACTAAAAACTACTCAACTATATGGAAACTGAACAACCTGCTCCTGATTGACTAGTGGGTACATAATGAAAGGAAGGCAGAAATAAAGATGTTCTTTGAAATCAATGAGAACAATGACACAACATACCAGAATCTCTGGGACACATTTAAAGCAGTGTGTAGAGGGAAATTTATAGCACTAAATACCCACAAGAGAAAGTAGGAAAGATCTAAAATTGACACTCTAACATCACAATTAAAAGAACTAGAGAAGCAAGAGCAAACACATTCAAAAGCTAGCAGAAGGCAAGAAATAACTAAGATCAGAGCAGAACTGAAGGAGATAGAGACACAAAAAACCCTTCAAAAAATCGATGAATCCAGGAGCTGGTTTTTCAAAAAGATCAAAAAAATTGATAGACCACTAGCAAGACTAATAAAGAAGAAAAGAGAGAAGAATCAAATAGACGCAATAAAAAATGATAAAGGGGATATCACCACTGATCCCACAGAAATACAAACTACCATCAGAGAATACTATAAACACCTCTACGCAAATAAACTAGAAAATCTAGAAGAAATGGATAAATTCCTGGACACATACACCCTCCCAAGACTAAACCAGGAAGAAATTGAATCCCTGAATAGACCAATAACAGGTTCTGAAATTGAGGCAATAATTAATAGCCTACTAACCCAAAAAAGTCCAGGAATAGACAATTCATAGCTGAATTCTACCAGAGGTACAAAGAGGAGCTCGTACCATTCCTTCTGAAACTATTCCAATCAATAGAAAAAGAGGGAATCCTCCCTAAATCATTTTATGAGGCCAACATCATCCTGATACCAAAGCCTGGCAGAGACACAACAAAAAAAAGAGAATTTTAGACCAATATCCCTGATGAACATCGATGCAAAAATCTTCAATAAAATACTGGCAAACGGAATCCAGCAGCACATCAAAAAGCTTATCCACCATGATCAAGTTGGCTTCATCCCCGGGATGCAAGGCTGGTTTAACATATGCAAATCAATAAACGTAATCCAGCATATAAACAGAACCAAAGACAAAAACCACGTGATTATCTCAATAGTTGCGGAAAAGGCCTTTGACAAAATTCAACAGTCCTTCATGCTAAAAACTCTCAATAAACTAGGTATTGATGGGACATATCTCAAAATAATAAGAGCTATTTATGACAAACCCACAGCCAATATCATACTGAATGGGCAAAAACTGGAAGCATTCCCTTTGAAAACTGGCACAAGACAGGCATGCCCTCTCTCACCACTCCTATTCAACATAGTGTTGGAAGTTTTGGCCAGGGCCATCAGGCAGGAGAAAGAAATAAAGGGTATTCAGTTAGGAAAAGCGGAAGTCAAATTGTCTCTGTTTGCAGATGACATGATTGTATATTTAGAAAACCCCATCATCTCAGCCCAAACTCTCCTTAAGCTGATAAGCAACTTCAGCAAAGTCTCAGGATACAAAATCAATGTGCAAAAATCACAAGCATTCCTATACACCAATAGCAGACAAACAGAGAGCCAAATCATGAGTGAACTCCCGTTCACAATTGCTTCAAAGAGAATACCTAGTAATCCAACTTACAAGGGATGTAAACGACCTCTTCAAGGAGAACTACAAACCACTTTTCAGAGAAATAAAAGAGGACACAAACAAATGGAAGAACATTCCATGCTCATGGATAGGAAGAATCAATATTGTGAAAATGGCCATATTGCCCAAGGTAATTTATAGATTCAATGCCATCCCTATCAAGCTACCAAAGAGTTTCTTCACAGAATTGGAAAAAAACTACTTTAAAGCTCATGTGGAGCCAAAAGAGAGCCCACATTGCCAAGTCAATCCTAAGCCAAAAGAACAAAGCTGGAGGCATCATGCTACCTGACTTCAAACTATGCTGTAAGGCTACAGTAACTAAAACAGCATGGTACTGGTACCAAAACAGAGATATAGACCAATGGAACAGAACAGAGCCCTCAGAAATAATACCACACATCTACAACCATCTGATCTTTGACAAACCTGACAAAAACAATAAATGGGGAAAGGATTCCCTATTTAATAAATGGTGCTGGGAAAACTGGCTAGCCATATGTAGAAAGCTGAAACTGGATCCTTTCCTTACTCCTTATACAAAAATTGAATCAAGATGGATTAAAGACTTAAAAGTTAGACCTAAAACGACAAAAACCCTAGAAGAAAACCTAGGCAATACCATTCAGGACATAGGTATGGACAAGGACTTCATGACTAAAACACCAAAAGCAATGGCAATAAAAGCCAAAATTGACAAATGTATCTCATTAAACTAAAGAACTTCTGCACAGCAAAAGAAACTACCATCAGAGTGAACAGGCAACCTACAGAATGGGAGAACATTTTTACAATCTACCCATCTGACAAAGGGCTAATATCCAGAATCTACAAAAAACTTAAGGAAATTTACAAGAAAAAATCAAATAACCCCATCAAAAAGTGGGCAAAGGATATGAATAGACACTTCTGAAAAGAAGACATTTATGGAGCCAACAGACACATAAAAAATGCTCACATCACTGGCCATCAGAGAAATGCAAATCAAAACCACAATGAGATACCATCTCACACCAGTCAGAATGGTGATCATTAAAAAGTCAGGAAACAACAGGTACTGGAGAGGATGTGGAGAAATAGGAATGCTTTTACACTGTTAGTGGGACTGTAAACTAGTTCAACCATTGTGGAAGACAGTGTGGCGATTCCTCAAGGATCTAGAACTAGAAATACCATTTGATCTAGCCATCCCATTACTGGGCATATACCCAAAGGATTATAAATCATGCTGCTATAAAGACACATGCACACATATGTTTATTGTGGCACTATTCACAATAGCAAAGCCTTGGAACCAACCTAAATGTCCAACAATGATAGACTGGATTAAGAAAATGTGGCACATATACACCATGGAATACTATGCAGCCATAAAAAAGGATGAGTTCGTGTTGTTTGTAGGGACATGGATGAAGTTGGAAACCATCATTCTGAGCAAACTATCGCAAGGACAGAAAACCAAACACCGCATATTCTCACTCATAGGTGGGAACTGAACAGTGAGAACACTTGGACACAGGGTGGGGAATATCACACACCAGGGCCTATGGTGGGGTGGGGGCAGGGGGGAGGGATAGCATTAGGAGATATACTTAATGTAAATGACAAGTTAACAGGTGCAGCACACCAACATAGCACATGTATACATATGTAACAAACTTTCACGTTGTGCACATATACCCTAGAACTTAAAGTATAAAAAATAAAATAAAAATAAAATTTTGCTCATCAAAAAAAAAAAAAAGAAAAGAAATATTTGAAGTAATAATGGCCAAGAATTTTCCAAAATTAATGACCAACACCAAGCTACAGATCCAGAGAACTTAGAGAACATGTAGCAGAAAAACTACCAAAAAATCTACACCTAGGCACATTATTCAAAATGCAGAAAACCGAAGACAAAGAGAAATGCTTGAGAGAAGACAGAGGACACTGGGCGCCGTGGCTCACATCTGTAATCCCAGCACTTTGGGAGGTGAAGGCAGGTGGATCACGTGAACCTGGGAGTTTGAGACCAGCCTGGGCAACATAGCGAGACATTGCCTCTACAAAAAACTAAAAAATTATCCAGGCATGGTGGCATGCACCTGTAATCCCAGCTACTTGGGAGCCTGAGGCAGTAGGATCACCTGAGCCAAAAAGCTCAAGGCTGTAGTGAGCCACGTTTGTACCACTGCACTCCAGCCTGGGTGACAGAGTAAGACTCTGTCTCCAAAAACAAAACAAAACAAGAAAAGCAAAAACATGCCAGAAGGAAAAAAGTCACCTCATCTACAGAGTAACAGGAATAAAACTTACAGGGCTTCCCCGCAAAACCAGTATAAGCTAGAAGAGAATAGATTGAAATATTCTTTTTGTTTGTTTGGTTGCTTGGTTTTGTTGTTGTTGTTGTTATTGTTTTGATTTTATTGAGGTGCAGTCTCACTCTGTCACTCAGGTTGGAGTGTAATGGCACAGTTTCGGCTCATTGCAACCTCTGTCTCCCAGGTTCAAGCAATTCTCATGCCTCAACCTTCTGAGAAGCTGGGATTACAAGTGTGTGCCACCACACCTGGCTAATTGTATTTTTAGTAGAGAAGGGGTTTCACCATGTGGGTTAGGCTGATCTCAAACTCAGGGGCTCATGTGATCTGCCACCTTGGCCTCCTAAAGTGCTGGAATTACAGGTGTGAGCCACTGTACCTGGCCTGAAATATTCAAGATGTTGAACAATGACAACAGTAAAAAACACCAACCTTGAATTTCATACCCATTGAAATTATCTTTCAAAAGTGAGGGAGAAATAAAAACTTTCTCTAATAAACAATAACTGAACGAATTTGTTGTCAGAAGACTTATCCTGCAGAAAAATGTTAAAAGGATGGAAAAGGGATAGAAAAGAAGTTTAATTTTACAAGTGAAGAAATGACTCTTATTTCTCATGTACTGCTTGCATATACTGAAGGCTGATACTTTACGGAAGTATCATATCACAAAACCATCTCTCAGCCTGAGTGTGTATTTGCATTGTGATGCTCAGTGTGTTGGTAAAATGGGTGGCAGAAATATTCCTGGAAGCCATGACCTCTATTAGGATGGTTCGTGACGTACTTACATACAGAGTGATTGCACTTATAAATATATCCTTCTAAACCAAAGCTCAACGTATACCCAAATACACTTTCCTTACCCGGAGCTCGAAAGTGATCACAGTCCCCATCAAATGCAAGGTGAAATGTGATAAAGGAGATGTCAGAGTGGAAATACACAACCGTATTAATTATGGTTAAAAAGTCTTACCTTTGCAAATCTTATAAAAATATACAACAGTGTGAATACATTTCTAGGGTCCCTTCCTGCGCCTTTGGAAGGCACCCACATGAACAGTGAGGGGCACTAAAGCTTCAGCTTCATTAACTTCGTAGTAAATCCCCTTGTGTTCTCTGTCCTTTGGGTTTATGCCCTTTAAAATTTCATTTATTTTGTGACTATTATGAATCAAGTTGCTATAAAAATTAATGTACAGGGTTTTATGTGAACTTAAGTTTTCATTTCTGTGCCCAAAAGTGTAATTGCTGGGTCATATGGAAAGCACATGTTTAGTTTTTTAAGGAACTGTCATAATCTTTTTCAGAGAAGCTGTGCCATTTTGCATTCCCACGCATGATGAATGGTGATCCAGTTTCTCCACATCCTCACCGGCATTTGTCATGGTCAATATTTTTTATTTCAGTCATTCTGATAAGCATATAGTGATATCTGACTGTGGCTTTATTTTATATTTTCTAATAAAGAACGATGTTGAATATCTTTTTATATATTCATTTGTCAACTATATATCCTCCCGGTAAAGTGTTTGTTCATATCTTCCATCCATTTTCTAACTGTTTCGCTCATTTTTTACCGTCGATTTATTTGTATATTTTAGATATGAGTTCTTTGTTGGACATGTGGTTGGAAAACATTTTCTCTGAGACTGTGGCTTATCTTTTTATTATCTTTGCAGAGTCTTTAGCAAAAAAACAAAACAAAACAAAAAATTCTCTCCTGAAAACAACCCAAACATTTCTTCAATGGGCGAAAAGTTAAACATCTACACCACATATATGCCTTGGAATACTATTCAGCATTAAAAAGGAATGAATTGTTGATACATGTTAAAACTTGGATGGATCTCTTGACTTGTTGAGTGAAAAAGCCAATCTCAAAAAGTTATATACCACATTATTTCATTTGTATAATCTTCTTGAAATGACAAGACTATAGAGATGGAGAACAAATTAATGATTGTCAGAGATTGGCAGGGAGGGAAGTGACTGTGGCTATAGAAGGTTAGCACAAAGCAGACACGCGATGGAAGTCCTCCGTATCTTCCTGTGGTGGTGCTCACACAAATCTTTACCTATGATAACGTTGTAGAGAAGTAAATACACAAACTAATGAGTGCACATAAAATTGGTGAATCTGAAAAAGATCAGTGGATTATATTAACATCAATTTCAGTCATGCAGGACATTATTATTATTGAGGGAAACAGGGTGAAGGATATACAGGATCTTTCTGTATTATGTCCTAAAAATGCATGCAAATCTATAATTGGTTTTCAAAAATTTTTTCTTAAATCCCTTTGTCATTTTTGAAGGGCTTCAGTAGAGAATAGAGAGCAAGTGGGTGTGTTTGCGCTACCATGCTTAGCTGGAAGTTTGTGCCAAAAAATCTTTAAAGGAATACATTTATATTCTGGAATACTCAGAAAAATAGGCAAAGCTCCCAAGGAAATATAATAGCAGTTACTTTGGATGTAAAAAGTATATGTGAAAAATACACATAAAAGTAATAAAAAGCTTAGGTAACAAACAAAACCAATAGCAGATGGTGCATTTAAATTCAACTATATCAACAATAACATTAAATATAAATAGTCTAGGCACACCAATTAAAAGCTAGAGAGTGTCAGATTGGACAAAAAGCAAGACTCAGCTATATGCTTCCCACAAAAGTTCTACTTTAAATGAGAAGAAGTCAATAGGTTAAAAGTAAAAGACTGGAAAAAGATACCATCCTAAAATTAGTCCAAAGAAAGCTAGAATGGCTATCTTAATAACAGAAAAATACATTTCAGCACAAAGAATACTGCAGGGATAATGAAGGTTATTTTGTTACAATAATGTCAACTACTAATCAAGGGGACACACATATTGTAAATATTTATGCACCTAATAACAAAGCTTCAAAATGCATGAGGCAAAACCTATAAAATTGCAAAGAAAAACAGACAAATCTACAATGTAGCTGGAGATTTCAATACCAGTCTCATGGGCTATATTTATAAATTAATGGCTGTCCTATTGCCTATGTACTTGCAAGATTCCCGTCTAAGCCAAGTGATCCTGAATACTGCTGTTTCCCTTGCCATGGTCATCTACTCCCATTAGAGTCTGGGCCTGAGAGAAATCTTCAAGCTCTGTAGAGCAGTTAGTCAATGTGTGTTAGACCCAGAGAAGGGCCTAGAACATCTGGATAAAATATTGATAAAAAGAAATTAAAGGGAAAAATTAAAGATTGGTAGAGATGTCAAGTGTGATATAAGTCAGAAGGATCCAAGGATGAAATAAGAAACAGGGTGCAATTCAAAGTAATTTTAAAACAAAGAGAGGAGATTTTGATGGATTCTTATAACCACATGATAGACTCACTTTACCTCTGACAGTCTCATTTACAAAATCCTAGATGGAGAATTTAGATTATTTGGGTGACTAAGGTGAGCAATAAACTTATCTGTGATCTGTTTTAAGTTCTTATCACTGCAGAGTTTCTGTGAAAGTACACTTGATAGAATTCAGATGACTTCACTTAAAATTTCATGAAAGTCAGTTTTTGCAAGACCCTGCTCACTATTTTGGCTTGCAAGTCCTTTAACCTCTTTGAATTGCAATTTTGTTGCCTATAAAATATAAATAATAATATTAAGCAACTGTTGAAATTGCTTTATGCAAATATAAGGTATTAGAAATAGTAAGTTATGCTATGGAGCAGCACTGTCCAATAGAACTTCCTTCAGTGACAGAAATAATCAGTACTTTATGCTATTCAATATGGTGGCCACTAACCACATGTGATCACTGAGCATTTGAAATTTGGCTAGTAAAACTGAAGAACTAAGTTTTTAATGTCATAAATTCCAACTAATTTAAATTTAAATAGTTACCTGTAGCTAGTGGCTACCATATTGGACAACACAGGTAGAGAGCTAAAGAAAAACATTCCAATTCCTTTTCTTGGATCCTGTTTCACATGCAGTAAAAATGTCAGAAAGTTTATCTAGCACAGCTATATTAATTTCCATGTACATGAAGAAACAGAAAAATATCTGACTTTTAACTTCCTGACTTTATGGTCCCAAATGTAGTATGAAATATTCCCTTTAGAGTGATTTTGCAATTTTCTACTGTTCCACTGTTTATACTGTAGCTAGAATCTTGAATCTAGAAAACAGGCTGAGAAGTATATTCTCTCTCACTTGGCTGTAGGTGAAGGGCTTCACATATTTTTCTTACAGTTCTAAGGTCACAAGCAATACCTTAGACTCAATAACTGTCCCTATGGTTCTAGGCATGAAGAAGGCCTGAAAGGTCATCACTAATAAGCCACGTCATGGAATGGAGTGTCATTTATGAGCAGGTCTCTTGGGGAGATTTTGAGATGTTTGTTTTTGGACAGTGTTACAATTTATCCCTCTGGAATGATTTAGGAATGGTTCCAACAAAAGACAAGTAATTAAAATGATAGTTCTCCAAGTCAATTAAGTAACCTACATATTTCTGGAAAGGTTAATTTGACTTTTAGTCAGCCCAACCCTTGCCCTTGGTTTTATTGGAGTACTCTTTTTACAAATATATCTTTCACCTGTGCCTTCAGCTTTTAGCCATTTGTGTGGGTGTATTCTTATTTCAGATCACATTAGTGAAATAATTTTCACCTGATTTGAAAATAGTAGGCTGAGTGAAAAAGAAAATCGATAGCTAGCAAGAATAAAGCTAATGGTTTGTCCATATTCCTATGTTCCTTATGTCTTTTAATTGAAAAATAGGAGGTAGAATCCTCTTTGTATTTAGTCATTCCGAAATAAGAAAACCTGGTTATGTACTTTAGCAGGTGCAGGGTCCTCTGAATCACCTTTCTGTGAGTACACTTGCAGAATTTTAGTTTCTATCTATGCATGTGGCTCTGGATATTTGGGGTCAAGTAGCTAAATCACTTCAAACAAACAACCCAATTTTCAACCTTTCATCCAGATAATACAAAAAGAATCTCTCTGGGTTTGATAGCAACTTGAATTTCAAAGCCTTATAGGGTTGGTAAGTTATTTCATTTACTTTGATTATTTCATACTGGGAAAGAAAATGCACTGTGCCTATCTCAACCTTTCCATTTATTGTTACTGATTATTGTTATTATCTCCCCTTTCCAACATTTCTACATGCTTTAATAAAAACAATTTTGATATCATTCAATAGATTTTCCTTTACTAAATATTTCTTGGCAATTGTTTTCTATATTATTTTATGCATGTACTTTATTACATAACTACACTGTTTTATTGTTTATTATACTCCTATACAAAAAAAAATCAGAGAGAGTTGGGGAGGAAGTGGTTAGAACATACACTTTATAGCCAATTTAGGTAATATATTATTGCATTTTCTTTGCAATATTTTCAATGTCATTTCTTATTAGAATATCTCCCATCTTAGGACTATTCAACTGTAACAACTTGATATGATTTGGCTGTGTCCCCACCCAAATCTCATCTTGAATTGTAGTTCCCATAATCCCCGCATGTCATAGGAGGGACACAGTGGAAGGTAATTTAATCATAGGACCGGCTATCCTGATACTGTTCTCGTGATAGTTCTCACGAGATCTGATGATTTTATAAGAGGCTTTTCATCTTTTGCTCGGCACTTCTCCTTGCTGCCGCCATGTGAAAAAGGACATGTTTGCTTTTCCTCCTGCCATGATTGTGAGTTTCCTGAAGCCTCCCCAGCCATGCTGAACTGTGAGTCAATTAAACCTGTTTCCTTTAGAAATTACCCAGTCTTGGGTATGTCTTTATTAGCAGCATGAGACCCGACTAATACACAAGTCATCGTCTTTGTTTCCTTTATGAAAATATCCGTAGAAGAAGCTCCAATATTTCCTTGGGGATTCACTGGCATTTACAGCATTTTGGTTATTTCTCCTCTTGTGAGATAAGAACTATTCCAGAATTACTGCACTTAGAATTTTTAACAACCTGATCAGCAAAGGTCATATTTGAAGGTAATGTGATTGGTAGAGATAATGATGTGTTTGTCCTTCTGATTACCATGTAGGTGGTCCATAAGAAATAGATTGTCTTGAAACAAGAACTAATTAAAGCAACAATCAGAATATTTCTTAGATGATTTTCTTGTGTGTTTAAAGTGTAAATTGATTTTACTGAGGAATATTTCCTCTTCAGTGCCCCTGTCTCCCACCATTGATAACTAGAACCTTTCCACCCTATCATTTCCAGTCTGTAACAAACAGTCATCCCTATATCTTGAATAGAGAGATAACCAGGGTCTACGTATCCTTGTGGCCATGATACAGATAAGCAAGGTACGTAGCTGGCCAGCTGTGGATCATTAACAGCCCAGTGGGAAGCATCGCTTGCACAGTCTCTCCAGAGCTTGGCAGGACTCATTTCATGCTATGGTGCCTCGCTTTTAAGTAATGTAATAATCTCTAGAATACTTTTATTGATTTTTTTATTTCCGTAGCTTTTTGGGGGAACAGGTGGCATTTGGTTACATGAGTAAGTTCTTTAGTGGTCATTTGCGAGATTTGGGTGCACCCATCACCTGAGAAGTATACACTGAGCCCAATTTGTAGTTTTTTTGTGGTCTTTTATCCCTCACCCACTTCCCACCCTTTCCCCCTGAGTCCCCAAAGTCCATTGTATCATTCTTATGCCTTTTCATCCTCATAGCTTAGCTCCCACTTATGAGTGAGAACATATGATGTTTGGTTTTCCATTTCTGAGTTACTTCACTTACAATAATGGTCTCCAATCCCATCCAAGTTGCTGCAAATGTCATTAATTTATTTCCTTTTATGGCTGAGTAGTATTTCATCATATATATATATATATATACACACACACACACACACATACATATATATATATATTTCTCACAGTTTATCCACTTGTTTATTAATGGGCATTTGGGCTGGTTCCACATTTTTGCAGTTGTAAATTGTGCTGCTATAAACATGTGTGTGCTAGTATCTTTTTTTTGTATAATGACTTCTCTTCCTATGGGTAGATACCCAGGAGTGGGATTGCTGGATCAAATGGTAGTTCTAGAATGCTTATTGAGAAGAATTTCATGTAATTGGTCCCAATTCTTAAGCTAAATCTCATTGTTAGACTAAACTCTTTTGCTCTTCTACCTACACATAAACCTATTTGACCTTTTGGCATAACTGCAGGAAATGGAAAGCTACTGGTAGAATCCTGTTCTTTGACCCCACACAGAAAATATTTGGAACTGCCATTGATTAAATCCTGTCTCTCATGTTTTTTGTTGTAGTTGTTGTGGCTGGATTCATATTATTCAGTGCAGTACACAGTGATAAACTAGCAGAAATATCTAAGGTACCTTATATGATATTATTGAGGACAAAAATTAATACTCTCCCTAGTATTTTAGTAACAGCCACATTTTGTCTTTTCCTGTGTAAGAAGTGCGCCAGCATACTATTGCTAATCAGAAACCAAGCCCAGAGGCCTGGGATTATGGGAACAAACCCATTTGCTTTATGAGGTTTGCCAAACTTTGTACTTGTTATAGTGACAAACCTGCTACTATGGAGAGAAGAGCAGTTGATGGCTTTTAACTCTATGAGTCTTTTTTGCCTGGTGGATCCAGAGGTCTTATAGTCTGTAGAATACCTTAATGCTCTCAGACAGGATGAAGTGACATTAATTTATTTATATGACAGGCAAACTGAGACATTTCTTGGATTGTGAAAGTTTTGGAAATTGTAGTCCACTTTAAATAACAGCAGCTAGATGTTTTGTACTAAATAATGCATGAAAGAACTGATATTGTATTTGCAGCTAAACAGGTTTGGACCTAGTTGGAAATCGTCTGGGCAATGAACTGAGCCTACTTGCCCTTTACAGTTTTCTCCTCTACAAAAATAGCCAGCCACAAAGTGCTGTGGTCTTGTCTACATTCAATTCCATATCAGCAAAAGCACCTACAAGAAAATAGGGAGCAAAAATAACTGGTGAAAAAAAAAAAGATATGTGATCATTGGGGGTATCAGACATGTTTACTTGAGGTTTCTTTTTTTTAATCCAATAAAAGTATTGGCATAGTGTTTGGTATTTGAGGCATAGCAGTGGGAGTACTGTCACGATGTAACTAAAGATGGTGGGAAAACCAGTTTGAATAAACTGAGATCCAACTTGAACCTTTGCCCGTTCCTGGAACTAAAATCAAGTCAACCCACTGTTAAGTGTCAAAAATGTTGAGTCACTAGTGTCCTTTTTGTTCATCTGTTTCTGAATATGTGTATATGCCTGCTTTTTTTTGGTACTCTTAAAAAATAGACTTGCTTGTGGCATTCAGTATGCAATTCTCAGCTTACTACATCCTCATGAAATTTATTTTCATTTATTGATTTATTTTTATTTCAATAGTTTTGGGAGTATAGGTGGTTTTTGGTTACATGCATAAGTTCTTTAGCGGTGATTTCTGAGATTTTGGTGCACCTGACACCTGAGCAATGTAAACTATACCCAATATGTAGTCTTTTATCCCTCACTCCGTTCCTACCTAGCCCCCCAAAGTCCATTATATCATTCTTATGTTTTCACATTCTCATAGCTTAGCTCCCACTTATAAGTGAGAATGTAAGATATTTGGTTTTCCATTCCTGAGTTACTTCACTTAGAATAATGGCCTCCAGCTCCATCCAAGTTGCTGCAAAGACCATTATTTCATTCCTTTTTATGGCTGAATAGTACTCCATGGATACTCATAAAATTTAAATTTAAAGGGATAAATGTTAAATAAAAGTTCTCAAAATATATTTACAAATTTTGATGTTTTTATTTGATTTCTGCTACTCTTCTTAGGATCTTTCTTTTGTATGGGTTTTGGAAACTGCTGTGAAATCTGCTTCATTAGGTTTCATTTCAGAGAACATTAGAAAGTGAAACACATTTAAGTACCAGTCCCAAAGCCATTAGTCTTTCATCTTTGAGTAACTAATTTTTCATTCCTGCAAGGAAAAGCCTAGGCTTTCAGCTCGTCTCATTTTGTCTCTCTCCTCACCTCTTTTACATGAGAGCATTGCTTTTCCAACTTTTTTAGTTCCTTTAAACCACTTTGAAGAGTTAAATTACTTCCGAGACCATCTATTCCGGTCTCAGATAATCACTGCTATAAAAACTTAGTAGATTTAGTAGAGGGAACTGAACTGTGCCAGAGAGAAACTTAAGAAGAAAATAGCTAATTTATGTCAAAAATAGAATTGTAGTTACTGACATATTATATCTCTTAATGTACCACGTAGCCTGTCCATTGATCACATTGATGAAGCCCTTCTGAAAGCATACTACCTATTAGAAAGATGAATACGTCTTCTAAAAAAGGGAAGTTATAAAGCATTTAGGACATCAAAGGAGCTCCCTCCATTTTTTAAGAAATAGGACCATATATCGTCTATTTTTTTAAGCAAATTAGGATACATTGAAATACTCCTCCCCCTACACACACACGCACACCATTTTTTCAATATTCCTTTGGTTAAAAGAACTGCAATAATTGTTTGTGGAAACTTCCCCAGCTGCCCTAGGCAGGATTTGTAGTTCCCTCCGCTCTGCTTTCTTAGTTCTTCAGACAACCCTCTGCTATGAAATTTACATTTTTATATTGTAATTATCTGTTTACATTTTTGTTCTCTTCATCTGCAGCTGGACTATGAAAGCAAGGACTATATCTTATTCAGATGTGTTCCTCAATGCTCAGTACGATTGTAAGTGTTCAGTAAATGTTTAATGGATGTACAAGTGAATGAGTGAACTGGTGGAGCTCCCATGAGTCAGATTAGCTAAAGACTGGGTTCTCATGGAAATCTTCCAAACTACCCTCCTGCCCTCTGCAATCGAGGATAGTGCTCTGCACCTGTGACATATGTCATCAGCCACAGCCACCATTTTATTTCCTCTGTGTTGAAAGAGACTCCCCATTTAAAACATGGGTGAATGGGTTGCTTTTCCCTGGCAACCCCAAAGAGAGTCAATTGCATCAAGAACAAAGCTTTCTGAATCCTCAGGATTCCAGCAAAGGTCCTTAGTGGAGGGAGGGAAGAAATAGAGACATTGTACATCCCTGAGTAAAATAATTCCTATGCCCTATCCCCTTCCAGGGGCCATTCCTGCGGAGGAATGACAGCAAAACCCCAGATAGGTTTGTGGTATCTGAGAAGACAGGGAACAATGCTTTTTCCCTTGGTATAACCCAAGAAAGGGAGCAAGGCCAGAAGAGAGATAGCTGCACAGTGTGTACAGGAAGAGGAAGCCTTAGGCCTTCAGGTACCTTGGGTTCAGTTTGGATGAAGAAGCAGAATCAGAGAGCATGAAGTTTTCCATCCTTGGGGAGGCTCAGTCTTTTCATGTCTCAAAGTAACTCTGGATTGAGAAGGTCTCCTGCTCAAGTGGGAATGGCATTGAGCCCAGGGAGTTTCTGATGGTCTAGCAGGGCTAAGGAGCAGCCAAATGACCTCTGTGCCCCCTAGAGGGTCATGCTAATATCTAAGAGACAGCTGAATGCAATGTGGCTTCACATTTGGGGACATGAGACAACCCAGCACCAATCTGTAGGAACAATGATGAGAGACCAGCAAGACCAAGGTCGTTTCAGATGGTGCCTAGGGGAGAAGATGACCTGAGCACCAGATGCCACTATGCTCTTGAAGCCTTGGCCAGGGAAAAGCCATACACAATCTAAGGGCAAGGAGGTTGGAAATAGACATTGAACTAATTTATAGATAAATAAAGTTGTTATTTCTGCATACCTGACTTTGAGGACTTTAATCCAATATATGCCATAAATATCATTTTGAATAATTGTGTCTTTCTCAGTGATACTGGTTTACTCTAATCAAAAGTGGAGAAAGACCTTGGCAGCTACAAACCTTCCAGACTTACAGATATTCCTCTGAGTCTAAATCTCTCTTGCATCTACCCAATTCAGTATTCTAATTTGGAAAACCTTTATATGTTTAATCATAATAAACTTTAGCACTTTCTGAAATATCTACAATGGTAGCTCATGCTTCAGTTCGTTCATCTTCTAAAATTATATATATACACACACATATATATATAACTATTACTACTACTACTACTACTACAGCTTATTCTATTATCCCAGAAGTCAGGAATAAGAATTACACATAGTAGGATGGGCTCAGTGGCTTACGCCTGTAATCCCAGCACTTTGGGAGGCCGAGGTGGGTGGATAACCTGAGGTCGGGAGTTCAAGACCAGCCTGACCAACATGGAGAAACTCTGCCTCTACTGAAAATACAAAATTAGCTGGGCATGGTGGCATACGCCTGTAATCCCACCTTCTCGGGAGGCTGAGGCAGGAGAATCGCTTGAACCTGGAAGGCGGAGGTTACGGTGAGCCAAGATAGCACCATTGTACTCCAGCCTGGGCAGCAAGAGCAAAACTCCTTCTCAAAAAAAAAAAAAAAAAAAAAAAAAAGAATTACACATAGTTACACAGAGTGTAGCCTTTTTGTTTTGTGGTGATAGAGATTTTATTCTGTACACGGGGAGCAAGATTTGGCTTGCAATAAACCAAATCTGCAGTGGAGAGGAACACTTTATAACAGTGTTGCATTGTATTCAGAAATAGAGATCACTGATAAAGACACCAATAGAAGCTATTCAACCTCCCGTTCAAATATTTTCTAAATTATTGGTCTCTCTGTGAGAACATTTTCCTCTGGTATAAACAGTGGCCATGAATAGGATGAGTGTTTGAACAGTACAAAAGTACCAGGTTTCTTCCTGTTACCCAAACAGCAATAAAGGCCATTGGTACAGCACCCTACACAGCAGCCCATGTTAGACAATGGAGCGTACACACGAGAGGCTGAGACGTTCAGTTCTCTGATAACATGAATGTCCAGTTCCAGCTGGGGAGACACCAACAGCCAAAGTGAACAGTTGCAAAAGAGCCATTGAGTAAAAATGGGAAGGCTTCCTTTGCCTCCAAAGCCATGGCAGAATGCAGTGGAGCTACATCTGGGAGTCTGGGAATGAATCGTGTTATTGTATTAAGGAACTGAGCACATACTCTGTTACCCTTCCCTGCCCCCACAACCTGTTCCCAAGGATGTGGTCCTACTGATTTATCTGTACACATCGGTGTCCAAGGAAAGAGAAGGAAAAACAATGAGGCTAAAGAGAAAACTCTGTTTTGTTTTGTTTTTTAATTTTGAGAAACTAAAAGGCAGAAGTGATGATGTACATAATCATTAAAACATATTAAGTATTTAGGTTTTTAAAATGTAATATGTATAAATACATTTCAGAGGCAACTGTGATTATTTTCTCCATTTTTCAAATGGGGAAACTTAACCACAGAAAGGTTAAATAACTAAAAGTTTTGTGACTGAAATGCCAGCTCAGGTGTGTCTGGCTGATGGTCCTCATCTGGTAACGATGAAGATGATGACTCAAACCTTGACTCTCACATTTTTTTTTACTGCAATTTACAAGAAGAAATTCATTTTTTTTCCTTTACTGAGACCTACTATACTGTGTGTGTGTGTGTCTGTGAGTGTGTGTGTGTGTGTAACACAAGTTTTACAAAATAGTAACAAAATAATACGTACATTTCCTGCAGGCTCAAAATGCTATTTCCTATTTTGTTTTCTTTAAAGGAAAGACAAATACAATGATCCTCTAAGTTATTAGAGGATTCTAATTCATTCATTTTATGATTCTCCAATAGATCTTGAAATACAGTTTGAAAAACTCTTCACTGAAATATCCCCAAGTGGACCCCTGGCCTTTGAACACTCTCACTACAAGAATCCGAATTCTTCTGTAACTGTCCATTTTGTTTTTGGACATGTCTACAGGTAGAGACAAGATCTATATTTCTGTTATTCCTATGACAGCCTTCCAGGACCTGGGAATGACTATCAAATCTCTCATGAGTCATCTCTTCTCCAAATTGGATATCCCCATTTCCTTTGTTTTTCAATATAATCTGGTTTCCATTCTGTCCACTAATCTTAGAATACATACCATTTTAAGATATCCCAAGTATGCACAGCAGATTGGATTCTAATCCTTTTACTTAAATCCCAAACCTAGATTTTACTACCCAGAGCCATATTTTTCTATGGTTTAAAATCACATTAACCTGTTTGGCAGCTACATTCACATTGTTGTGCTTCATGAACTTATTAGCAACAATCGGAAAGTCCATCTTTGCTTATGACAATCAAACTTACTTTAGCCTGATGCCAACCTAAGATCATTGTTTATGATCATAAATTATACATGCACAGACTCTGAATACAGAACTTGTGCTACAGATAAGTCCTGGCATTCAAAGGACAATTCTACTATGTACTTTTAATTAATTACATTTTTGAGGTTAAATAATGTATATCACTTCAGAATGATGAGTTAAATTTGATGCCTACTATGTATACTATTTCTTTATAAGTCAACTGTGCATTACTTCTTCTATATAAATGTTTCTTCAATATGCTTTTTTATAACCTAAATTGGCTTTAATCAAGAAAATTTTTATTACTAAGGCAATGGTACAGTCAGTTGTTTTTATTTGACATTCCAACATTGACTACCAATTTCATTTTAGGAACCATGCTTTTTGTTTATGTATCATGTATCATTTACAAGAGGAAATTCATTTTTTTTCTTTTACTGAGACCTACCATACTGTGTGTGTGTGTGTCTGTGAGTGTGTGTTATTTATTTATTTGTTATTTATTTCCTAAATCCTGTTGAGACTGCTTCCCAGCAGATTCTCCCTTTCTCAGAAAAAAAAAACTTCTTTTGTTTTCAGTATTATAATGTATGTAATACGGAATAAGGCATGGATATATTCCAATGATACAGGTTATGAATTTTGTAAAATCCTTTGATTTAAATAACCGGATCCCAGAATAAAATTTCTTAATGTGGCATCAAAGTCTACTGATGGATAGACGTTGCAGAAAGACAAAGCTTGGTGTTACAGAAAAAAAGAACTGGCCAAAGAAAGAAATCTCTGCAGGTGGGCAGCTATGTGACATAGAGACTAAAAAAGGGAATAAAAAGGTGGCAGCTGGCCTGGCATTTTTCAGAGTCTGTTCTCTGAGCAAGGAATGGGTATTGGTGAGAAGCCATCCAGTGAAGCTCCAAGTTCCCTGTTCCATGCCCAAAAAATGCCCTCTCTCTTCATCCAAAGCCCGTCCCTATGGGTCTGTTTTATATATTGTACCTCTATTTAAACTGTGTTTACCCATGGCTAAAGAAGTTTCCAAAGTAGTGGATAAGGTGATCTTTTAATTGCTCTTCCAGCCTAGGATGTCTCTGCCAGATTCAAAATGATTTCTGTTTGGACACTATTTTATAAAGAGTATATTAACCTGCTTTAGTAAGGATAGAAGGAATGTGTCTGCAATGATAACCCATATGTTTACTTACCAATGTCTAAAAGATTCCAGAAGAACAGCAAAAAAGTGAGTGTATCTAGCTTCACATAAGATGGGGGAGTCTGAGTTTAGCAATAGCCAAGTTAAGAACAGACCGTTCAGCTGACACGCATCAGTATATTTGCACATCAGCTACCAGCTGCCCCCTCAGGCCTGACTCCTTTGCTTCTTTGTCCCCCGCTTTTCCCAGGAGACCCTTCAACTCAACTTTTACTCATAGGCTTAGCATCAAATGGTTCCATTGGACTTGGGAGGTGAATTTCAGCTCTTATTTGCATCCTTGGTTTCTCTTTCTGCTGGGTTGACCTTGGCCTAGGACACTACTGCCCTCTGAACTCCTTTGCAGATCTTCTACCCTACAGTCACCTTTCCATGAGCTGGGTCCATTCTTAATTATTCTCTCAAATTCCACTCAAGCTCTCCCCTCCTGGAGACCCTGCCCTGCTCTTAAATTGCCTCTGTGATTGGACTTCCAGAGATCTTATCACTATGCTGTATTCAACCATCCAGCACCAGCTTACCTCATCCAAGAATGTCTGGCCTGGATATGCCTGTGCTGGTTGTACCCCTGAGAGCTGCTCCTTCCCTACCTGGCTGTCTCCTTCACCTAGGTGTGGGTAATGGTGCTCTCGCTCTCTCTCTGTCTCTCTCTCTGCCTAACCTTTGATTCACTAAAGAATTCTGAACAAGGAAGATTGAAGACGTTCAGTTGTTTTTGCTATTGCTGCTGATGTTGGTTTTTTGTTTTGTTTTATCTATCAGGAATGGTTGCAAGAATATCTCTAACCCAGTTTTAGTTCTGCTGCAGGTCATCTTTCTATTTTCTACCCTAGTTCTGTCTGTGGCCTGCTTTTATTGCTTCTTCTATCTCATGTCCTATTACATAAATGCCAGATGAAAATAAAAGCCTATCATATGTCACCCTTTACACACCAATCAGGGCTTATGTCAGACATAGTCTAGGAATTCACACATATTGGTTCATTCCCACTTCATTACAAACCTGGCAGGTTGGTGTCATTAGCCAAACCTAAGAATAATCAGTGTTTCTGAGGAAGAAGAGAATTCTAAGAGCTTGGAAAACGTATTTGGGAGAATAATCAAGGAAAACTTCTCCAGCCTTGCTGGAGACCTAGACATCCAATACAAGAAGCATAAAGAAGACCTAGGAAATTCATATCAAAAAAGATCTTTGTATCTTTGACAGTGTGGCATCAGGTTATCCAAAGTTAAATGAAGGAAAGAATCTTAAGAGCTGTGAGACGGAAGCACCACATAACCTTATTATAAAGGAAAACCTGTCAGATTAACAACAGATTTCTCAGCAGAAACCCGACATCTAGAAGGGATTGGGGCCTTATCTTCAGCCTCCTCAAACAAAACAATTATCAGCCAAGAACTTCGTATCCAGCAAAACTAAGCATCATATATTAAGGAAAGACAGAATCTTTTTCAGATAAACAAATGCTGAGAGAATTTGCCATTACCAAAACACTACTACAAGAACTGCTAAAAGGAGCTCTAAATCTTGAAACAAATCCTGGAAGCACATTAAAACAGAATCTCTTTAAAGCATAAATCACAGGGGACCTATAAAACAAAACTACAAGTTAAAAAGCAAAAACAAAAAATAACCAAAGTACACAGGCAACAAAGAGCATGATGAGTGCACTGGTACCTCGCATTTCAATACTCACATTGAATGTAAATGGCCTAAATGTTCCACTTAAAAGATACAGAACCACAGAATGGATAAGAACTCGTTAGCTGACTGTCTGCTGCCTTCAGGAGACGGACCTAGCACACAAGGATTCACATAAAGTAAAGGATGGAAAAAGGCATTTTATGCAATGGACAGCAAAAGTGAGCAGGGGTAGCTATTATATCAGACAAAACAAACTTCAAAGCAACAGCAGTTAACGAGACAAAGAGAGACATTATGTAATTGTAAAAGGCTTCGTCCAACAGGAAAATATCACAATCCTAAACATATATATATATATACCCAAATTTATAAAACAATTACTAATAAATGTAAGAAATGAGATAGACAGCAACACAATAATAGTGGGGACTTCAGTACTCCACTGACAGCACTAGACAGGTCATCAAGACAGAAAGTCAACAAAGAAACAATGGATTTAAAATATACCTTGTAACAAATTGACTTAACAGATATCTACAGAACATTTCCTCCAACAACTGCAGAATACACATTCTATTCAACAATGCATGGAACTTTCTCCAAGATAGACCATATAATAGGCCATAAATGAGCCTCAATAAATTTAAGAAAATTGAAATTATATCAAGCACTCTCTCAGACCACAGTGGAATAAAACTGGAAATCAATTCCAAAAGGAACCTTCAAAACCATGCAAATGCATGGAAATTAAATGCCCTGCTTCTGAATGAGCATTGGGTCAAAAATGAAATCAAAATGGAAATTAAAAAATTCTTCAAACTGAATGACAATAGTGACACAACCTATCAAAACCTCTGGCATACAGCAAAAGTGGTGCTAAAAGGAAAGTTCACAGCACTAAATGCCTACATCAAAAAGACTGAAAAAGCACAAACAGACAACCTAAGGTCACACCTCAAGGAACTAGAGAAACAAGAACAAACCAAACCCAAACCCAGCAGAAGAAAGAAATAACAAAGATCGGAGCAGAACTAAATGAAATTGAAACAAACAAACAAAAAATACAAAAGACAAATGAAACAAAAAGCTGGTTCTTTGAGAAGATAAATAAAATAGATAGACTGTTGGTAAGATTAACCAAGAAAAGAAGAGAGAAAATCCAAAGAACTTCACTAAGAAATGAAACAGGAAATGAAACTGACGCCACTGAAATACAAAAGATCAGTCAAGGTTACTGTGAACACCTTTACGCACATAAACTAGAAAACCTAGAAGAGATGGATAAATTCCTGGAAAAAAATACAATCCTCCTAGCTTAAATCAGGAAGAATTAGACACCCTGAACAGACCAATAACAAGCAGTGAGATTGAAATGGTAATTAAAAAATTATCAACAAAATAAAGTCTAGGACCAGGAAGATTCACAGCAGAATTCTACCAGACATTCAAAGAAGAATTGGTACCAATCACCAATCCTTTTGACACTATTCTACAAGACAGAGAAAGAAAAAACCCTCCCTAATTCATTCTATGAAGCCAGCATCACCCTAATACCAAAACCAGGAAAGGACATAACAAGAAAAGAAAACTACAGATCAATATCCCTAATGAACATAGATTCCAAAATCCTTAACAAAATACTAACTAACTAAATCCAACAACATATCAAAAAGATAATCAACCATGATCAAGTGGATTTCATACCAGGGATGCAGAGATGGTTTAACATATGCAAGTCAATAAATGTAATACACCACATAAACAGAATTAAAAACAAAATCACATGATCATTTCAATAGATGCAGAAAAAGAATTTGACAAAATCCAGCATCACTTTATGATTAAAACTCTCACCAAATCAGCATAAAAGGGACATACCTTAATGTAATAAAAGCCATCTGTGACAAACCCACAGCCAACATAATACTGAATGGAGAAAAGTTGAAAGCATTCCCTCTGAGATCTGGAACAAGACAAGGATACCCACTCTCACCACCCCTCTTCAACATAGTCCTAGAAGTCCTAGCCAGGGCAATCAGACAAAAGAAAGAAATAAACGGCACCCAAATCGGTAAAGGGGAATTCAAATTGTCACTGTTTGCTGACAATATGATCGTTTACCTTGAAAACCCTAACGACTCTTCCAGAAAGCTCCTAGAACTGATAAAAGAATTTAGCAGTTTCCAGATAAAAGATTTATGTATACAAATCAGTAGCTCTTCTACACCACAACAGCGACCAAGCAGAGAATCAAATCAAGAAGGTCAGGAGATCGAGACCATCCTGGCTAACATGGTGAAACCCCATCTCTACTAAAAATACAAAAAAAAAAATTAGCCGGGCGTGGTGGCAGGCACCTGTAGTCCCTGCTACTCGGGAGGCTGAGGCAGGAGAATGGCGTGAACCCAGGAGGCGGAGCTTGCAGTGAGCCGAGATAGTGCCACTGCACTCCAGCCTGGGCGACAGAGCAAGACTCCGCCTCAAAAAAAAAAAAAAAAAAAAAAGAACTCAACCCCATTTAGAATAACTGCAAAAAAAAAAAAAAAAAAAAAAATACTTAGGAATATACCTAACCAAGGAATCGAAAGACCTCTACAAGGAAAACTACAAAACACTGCTGAAACAAATCATAGATGACACGAACAAATGGAAACACATCCCATGCTCATAGATGGGTAGTATCAATATTGTGAAAATGACCATACTGCCAAAAGCAATCTACAAATTCAATGCAATCCCCATCAAAATACCACTGTCATTCTTCACAGAATTAGAAAAAACAATTCTAAAATTCATAAGGAACCAAAAAGAGTCCACATAGCCAAAGCAACACTAAACAAAAAGAGAAAATATGGAGGCATCACACTACTTGATTTTGAACTATACTGTAAGGCCATAGTCACCAAAACAACATGGTACTGGTACAAAAATAGGCACATAGACCAATGGAGCAAACAGAATACTTACAGTCAACAGATCTTCGATAAAGCAAACAAAACATAAAGTAGGGAAAGGACATCCTTTTCAACAAATGCTGCTGAGATAATTGGCTACTCACATGTAGGAGAATGAAACTGGATCCTCATCTCTCACCTCATACAAAAATCAACTCAAGATGGATGAAGGACTTAAACTTAAGACTTTAAACTATAAAAATTCTAGAAGACAACATTGGAAAAACCCTTCTAGACACTGGCATACACAAGGATTTCATGACCAAGAACCCAAAAGCAAATGCAAAAAAAAACAAAGATAAATAGCTGGGACCTAATTAAACTAAAGCGTTTTTGCATAGCAAAATGAACAGTCAGCAGAGTAAACAGACAAGCCACAGAGTGGGAGAAAATCTTCACAATCTATACATCTGACAAAGGACTAATATCCAGAATCTACAATGAACTCAAACAAATCAGTAAGAAAAAAACAAACAATCCCATCAAAAAGTGGGCTAAGGACATCAATAGACAATTCTCAAAAGAATTATACAAATGACCAACAAACATACGAAAAAATGCTCAACATCACTAATGATCAGGGAAAGGCAAATCAAAACCACAATGCAATTGTACCTCACTCCTGCAAGAATGGCCATAATCAAAAAATCAAAAAAACTGTAGATGTTGGCATCAATGCGGTAAACAGGAAACACTTCTGCACTGCTGGTGGAAATGTAAACTAGTACAGCCACTACTGAAAACAGTGTGGAAATTCCTTAAAGAACTAAAAGTAGAACTGCCATTTGATCCAGAAATCCCACTACTGGTTATCTACCCAGAGGAAAAGAAGTCATTATTCGAAAAAGATACTTGCACACACGTTTATAGCAGCACAATTCACAATTGCAAAATCGTGGAACCAACCCAAATGCCCATTGATCAACAAGTGGATAAAGAAACTGCAGTATATATATATAATGAAATACTACACAAATATAAAAAGGAATGAATTAATAGCTTTTGCAGTGACCTGGATGAGAATGGAGACTATTATTCTAAGTAAAGTAACTCAGGAATGGAAAACCAAACATCTTATATTCTCACTGATGTGTGGGAGCTAAGCTATGAGGGCACAAAGGCATAAGAATGATGCAACAGACTTTAGGGACTTGGGAGTAAGAGTGGGAGTGGGGCAAGAAATAGAAGACTACAAATTTGACACAGTGTACATTGCTCGGGTGATAGATGCACCAAAATCTCACAAATCACTGCTAAAGAACTTACTCATATAACAAAATACCTCCTCTACCCCAATAACTTATGGAAAAATATAATAAAAAAAGAAACACAACTTATAAGTAGTAGAGTTGGAGTTGAAATCTACATCTGAAACTTCACTATGTATTTATCCAACTAAGAACAATTCATTTTTCTTTAAAATGTTTAAAACTTTGAACAACCAGTATTTTTCAATGCTTTTAGGGAGTATAATTCATGTGAAAACCAAACTTTTGGCTAAGTACCACCTGCCCCCAAATTGTGGAAAGTAAGAGTACAGTTTTATAATTTTTACCACTATTAACAGTAAAAATCCACTCCTGCGTAATTATGATTTGGCTATTTATGCCCTGTTATGTCCCCAGCAGCTCTTGACCCTGACACTACCGCTTTCTCTCCAATCACAAAACACCTCAGATTGCAAGTCAGAGTGACACCATTGGAGTGATAACTTTAAATTTGTGTTTTATTCTCAAATTGTCCTGCTTCCCATCTCACAGTGATGGCAACACAGGAGTTTGTTAAGACGTTGGGGATGGCAGGTTGGGAAACGATGAGCCAGTCAATTATTCACCGTTGCGTTTTCATTACATGTATTGAGCACTTGTTGTATATTAGGCATTGTTGCATTTAGTTCAGAGTCAGTCCTGCCTTTTGATCCAGAAGGGTCCCCTTCTCTACCCATCCTACACCAGGTAAAGGGAACATGGCAGCTCAGTTCCCACTTCTGCCCCCAGACCATGCTTGGATTGCTTGGGACGTGGAATTCCCTGCCCAAATGACCCAAGCCTTCTCATGGATCGATGCAGCATCTCCCAAGCCCATCTTCCAGGGGGTGGATAACATCTGTGAAGTGCGCACTCCTAGGCCCAAGGGATGGCCAAGAGGTGACTGCTTGTAGGGGACGGGGAAAGGAGATAAATTTTGGACAGACTTTGGGTTTTGGGTTTGTTCTCATAGAGAATGAGGAAACCAGGGAGTAGGAAGGGAAGGGGAGAGGGTTAGACTGGAAGGGTGCTTCCATTTCTACAGCTGCTCAACCCAAGGGCTGCCAGGAATCCAAGAATGACAAAGATTAATTTAAAATTGTTTTAAAAAAAATTTTAAAGGCTAATGTAAGCCTGCTATCTTTTTTTAAAAAGTTTGCTCTCAAGGAGTTTTCAGGCTGGCCAGAAAGGTAGAAAAATAAATAGATCATATCACTACAGCAGAGTAGGGTTACTTAGGCCAGTCTGACATGCAGACATAGGGACTGACTGCAAGGAATGAATATTTCATTTTTTAGAGACAGGGTCTCACTCTGTCACTCAGAGTTGAATGATGTAATCATGACTCACTGCAGCCTCAAACCTTAGGCTCAAATAATCCTCTTGACTCAGCCTCCCAAGAAGCTGACACAGGTGCACACCATTATGCTTCGCTAATTTTCAATTTTTTATTTATTTATTTATTTATTTTTTTTTCCCAGAGACAGGATCTACCTGTGTTGCCTAGGCTGGTCTCAAACTCCTGGCCTCAAGTGATCTCGCACCTTGACCTCCCAAAGTATTGGAATTATAGGCATGAGCCAAGGTGCCTGGCCAAGGATGAATCTTGTAAACTAGGAAAGAGGATGAAAGGATGAAAAAGGTAAACTAGGAAAGAGGAAATTGAGGTTGGGGTTGGGGCGGAGGACGGACAGTGGGAGGGCAGGGTGGACAGAGTACTGGCTTGGAGAAGCCCTGACACACGGAGCAGGAAGCTTTCCGACTCTGCAATACTGGGCTCAAGGCCCTCCAACCATGCTCTCATTTCTTGCAAATAAAATAAAATCAAATAAAGGCCAGGCGCAGTGGCTCAGGCCTGTAATGCCAGCACTTTGGGAGGCTGAGGCGGGCGGATCACAAGGTCAGGAGATCGAGACCATCCTGGCTAACACAGTGAAACCCCGTCTCTACTAAAAACAGAAAAAATTAGCAGGGCATGTTGGCGGTCGCCTGTAGTCCCAGCTACTCGGGAGGCTGAGGCAGGAGAATGGCGTGAACCCGGGAGGTGGAGCTTTCAGTGAGCCGAGATCGCGCCACTGCACTCCAGCCTGGGCGACAGAGCAAGACTGTCTCAAAAATAAATAAATTAATTAAAAAACAGAATAAATTCCTGCACATGCATCTCGAAATAAGTAGAGCCAAATACACATGTGTTTAACTGACACCATCACGGTGTAGGAAAGGAACCAATGCATAGCTTAGTGTTCTTCAAGCGAAAGTCCTAGGTGGAGAGAATATAAGAAGTGGGTAGAGATGTTGGCACATCTCAGCAAAAGTCATCTCTTACACTTGGAGGTTTAGCCTTATTTGAGATGTGACAGGGTTTTAAGCACAAAACTGACATGATTAGACTTGATTTTAGTAAGCAATATGGAGGAATATTTCAAAAGCACTGAAGACTGAAGACGCAAAGAACTGGTTAGTAGGCAGTTATTATAATCCAGGTGAATGATAATAAGAGCCTGAGTTACATTAAGTTGAAATCTCAATATGGAGATGGCTGTATCCCTTGCTTGCCACACAGTAGGTGCTCAGTAAATAATTTTTGAATGAAGTCAATGGCAATAGGATTGGAGAGAGAAAGGATATGTTTTGGAAATATGAAGATTATGAAAATAAAATGTGGGATCGACAAGGTCTGAAGTCAGGGATAACTCCAGGATGGCTTTTTGAATGTCAGGCAGATGATGGTGTCAGTAACTAAACAGGGATGTCTTCTGAAGGGGATATGATGAAACAAGTTGAGATGACTCAAAGGCAACAAAATATAACCTTAGAAAAGTGGGTATAATTTTTAGTTTGTATCAGAATACCTAGACCGTTTGTAAAATGCAGATTCCCAATTCTCATTCCCAGATCTTTTAATTCTCGAAAGATGGGATGAAGCCTGGGACTCTGCATTTGGAGTGTGCATCCCAGGTGATACTGGGGAAGGCTGAAGACACCATATTTTGATTAATTTGTTTAAATCTAGAGCTTTGGTGAGAGGTTGGAAATATAGATTTGGGAATCATGACTTAAAGATAATAAAAATCAATACTGACTAACCACCATGTGGCAAACTGTTCTATGCATTTTACTGTATTGACAAACAGACCTCATGCCTCTCTCAGGTATTATTACTCCCTGCATTTTACAGATCAGAAAACTGAACCATAGAGAGGTTTGTGAGTGGCGAGTGGCAGATCCAAGATTTGAACTTAGGCAGCCTAAGTTCAAGGTCAAAGCCTGTGTTCTTAACCATTATTCTATTCTAGCCCTTGATGTGCTATATTACTTGTAGAGAGTAATTAATAGTGGCAAAGGGGATGAGATTGCCCAGGGCGATGTCATGCTTGTGGGTCAAATACTGAATCCTGGAGAACATCAAATATGAGTGGCAGATGAAAGTAGAGGATTAGAAGAGATTAAAGAAAAGTCTCTGAACCCATACTGGATTCTTTAAAGAGTGCCAGACTTCTTAACACAGAGAGTAAAACTGTAGAGAAGCTCTTAATAAATCTTTTTTCATAATAACATTGATGATGAAAACATAAGTATTCTTAGGGACCCTGAAGGAATCCTTCACTAAGGTATCATCTAATGGCATGCTGTGATGTTTCTTCATATTTTCAACTACACTGGATTTTTTTAATTGCTGAAAATGGAGGATGTAACCTGGATACAATGTAATCTATGTTAAGGTATTTTTAAGGAACAAAATGCATATGTTTTACAGGTAGATATTAAATAATGGAAACCAATATGAAGAAAACTGCTTTTATTGCTGTTGAGTTATCTATCTCCAACAATAATCAGCATTCGGAATGGAGAATTTAAATTCTAGTCTTTTTTGTACAACTCGTACTCAATATCTCAACTGGATGTACTTGAAAATGCAATTGGTTTTCTTGATATTTGCAAATACTTAGAACTTATTAATTTTTGGTGTGCACAATCTTTATATAATCACAGGAACACACTTTAATCTCTTGAATTTTCCTTTATTTGTCAGCAAACATAGTCTGCTAGTACTGGCAAGAATGTTAATTCACACTAGGAGATACAAAAATAAGGGACATATAACCAATAAAACAATTTTCTGGCAATAGTTTAGTCAATCATTGAAACAAATTTTGAAGACTATGGAACCATTTGCTCTGATTGCACATTCCTTGGTTTTCTGCAATATATTTTCTTTCACTTTGTGGGTTCATGAATCCCTGGGTGCACTAAAAGTTTAAAGAAAGAATCAACTTCTTTTTCATTATCCTCTCTCTACTCAGTCACAAGATGGCCTTGATCTATTTGTGTAGTATAAAAGAATCTCTTTTTTCTCTTGAGGGAGTTCCATCTGAAAAGATATTGCTCATTATAACTAGTGACAAAAATTGGTAAGCAACTATCTGAACTCCAAGGTAGAGAATACCGTATTTGTACAAAATTCTGCTCCAGCCTTTGCTTTCTCCCCATCATGATTTACCTCCTGCTTTTGCCAGAGGATAAGCAAGTAATGAATGGGTGGTTTGACACAGGACATGCTATGTGGATGCTAGAAAGACAGGTAAATGCTTTTAAAAAACATTTTGAATATAACCTGCCACTAAATCAGGAGATTTGGGGTGGGAGAGTAAGAATGTAGAAATGATATTAATACAGTGAAGAGCAAGACCCTTATTTCATCACAGAGATGAATGTAGATCTGCCACAATTTGCAAATAACACATAATTATGGATAGTTTTTGTAATGCAAAAAATAAACCCTCTAATTATATATAGAACTGATTGTAGATAATGATAGTGATCTACTAGGAATAGATTAAAGGATTGAGACCACTTCTTTTCCATCTCATTCAGACATTGAGGTTTTCTGCATTGACCTGTGGAAAGGGCATTAATGAGAGACACTGAAGAGAGACTGTCTAGATTGTTGCAGGGGCTTGATTTACATATTTCCCAGAATCTTCCTTGTCAGAAGCCTTTGGGAATATGATTATTCTTAAAACCTCAGCAGGCCCACTAGCTAGTCAAGCAAATGAGAGCAAGGAAAAGGACCTTCATTTGGATTAGTTTTGCATGACCCAGGGAAATGTTTTAGAACTTTGAAGATTCATCAGAAAACCTTATTTTTCCCAACTCCTACTTCCATGCTTTCTCCTCCCCACTTATCTCCTCTCTTCCTTTCCTCTCCTATTTCTTTTTCTTTCTTAATAGTGTATTCCTTGATCCTAAACAAGACCTATCAGCTTTTTGTTTTTCTAGGTAAGTAATAAAAGACAGAAATATCTGAAAGTACTTGAAGCTCTCCAGAAAACAAATTCATCTAAAGAACCCCAAATATTACTATTTGTTTTCATGAGCTCTCATATTACTCCCTGATATAAAAATTATTCCTATTACCAAAATGGAAAAGCAAATTTATGTAATAACCTTGGGCAAGAATAGTGTCTCCTTTACATAGAAAAATGAGATCACCTCCATTAAAATACTTAAGATCCCATGATGTCAGGTTTTCCTGGCTGCCACTGCCTCTGTTTTCCACTTTCTGCGTACTGGAAAGAGGCAAGAATGACAGGATGCCTCACAGTTTGCTCATCTAATTTATAGTTATTTCACACAATGTGACCCTATCTCTGAACTTTGATGACCAAAATTGATTGACACTATAAATGGGAAAATATAAAGGTACTTAAAAGGAGGTAAGAGTTCTGTATTTCATCCAAACTGGTAAAATATTGACACTAGTAGATTGTGATAAATTGTGTAACAGGAAATACCTAAAGCAACCACTAAAAGAATTTATACAAACAGATACACTCAAAAGCACTCAAGAGAAACCAAAACAAAATTGTAAAATATATTCAAATAACCTGCATGAAGACAGGAGGAAAAAAGCAGAGAACAAAGAACAGAGAAAACAAAGAGCGAACAAAAGCAACAACAACAACAAAACAAAACAAAAAACATGGCAGGCATAATCCTTAACCAATAAATAATTACATTAAATACAAATTGGATAAATACTCCAAGTAAAAGACAGAGATTGGCAGATCTAGTTTCTTTTCTTTTCTTTTCTTTTCTTTTCTTTTCTTTTCTTTTCTTTTCTTTTCTTTTAAGGAAATACTGTAAGCTGCCTACAAGAAACTCACTTCAATATAGAAAGGTTGAAAAGATGGAAAAAATACCATGAAGATAGTAGTAAAAAACAAAACAGGAGTGATATATTAGTAATGTAGAATTCAGAGCAAAGAAAATTATCTGGGACATTACATAACAATAAGTGTCAATCCACCCAGAAGATACAACAATCTTAAAATATATAGAACTGACTGTAGATTATGCACCAAATAACAGAGCTGCAAAATATGTGAAGCAAAATATGTGAAACAAAAACTAATAGAACTGAAAAACAAATAGAACCAAATAGAAAAATCCATAATTATAGTTGGAAACTTCAGTACACTTCTCTCAGTAACTAATGGATGATTAGACAGTTAGATAAGGGGTCTATGTAGATAAAATTTAACAAAAATGATGATTGATTAAGAAGATCACAGAGATAGGAAACATTGAGGAGGAGCAGGTATTTGTAGAAGAGGGTGAAAGAGGGTGAGCTGGGTTTTGGGCACGTTGAGATATTCAAGAACTATCAAGGTACAGCTGGATATCTCAGACGGTGAGAAGGCTAGAAATAGACATTTGAAGTCACCTACATATATGTGGTAATCAAAGCAACAAGCTCAGCTGAGTTTGTCAATAACATTTCATGTCTGTGTAGAAACAGGTTAGCCTGCAAAGGAAAACAAAGAAGTGATCAAATATCTTAGAGTAAACACAAGTATGTGTATGTTTGAAAAATTAAGGGCATATTAGTGCTATTCCTATCAAGCTACCATTGACTTTCTTCACAGAATTAGAAAAACTTACTTTGAATTTCACATGGAATCAGAAAAGAGCCCGTTTTGCCAAGACAATTATATGCAAAAAGAACAAAGCTGGAGGGATCATGCTACCTGACTTCAAACTATACTACAAGGCTACAGTAACCAAGACAGCAAGGTACTAGTACCAAAACAGACATATAGACCAATGGAAGAGAACAGGGACCTCAGAAATAACACCACACTTCTACAACCATCTGATCTTTGACAAACCTGACAAAAACAAGCAATGGAGAAAGGATTCCCTATTTAATAAATGGTGCTGGGAAAACTGGCTAGCCATATGCGCAAAAGAGAAAATGGATCCCTTCCTTACACCTTATACAAAAATTAACTCAAGATGGATTAAAGACTTAAATATAAAACCCAAAACCATAAAAATCCTAGAAGAAAACCTAGGCAGTACCATTCAGGAGATTGGCATGGGCAAAGACTTCATAACTAAAACATCAAAAGCAATCGCAACAAAAGCTAAAATTGACAAATGGAATCTAATCAAACTAAAGAGCTTATGCACAGAAAAAAAAAAAAAAAAAAAAACAACTATCATCAGAGTGAACAGGCAACCTACAGAATGGGAGAAAATTTTTGCAATCTACCTGTCTGTCAGATGGTCTAATATCCAGAATCTATAAGGAACTTAAACAAATTTACAAGAAAAAAACAACCCCATCAAAAAGTGGGTGAAGGATATGAACAGACACTTTTCAAAAGAAAACATGTATGCAGCCAACAAACACATGAAAAAAAGCTCATCATCACCATTCATAAGTGAAATGCAAATCAAAACCACAATGAGATACCATCTCATGCCCATTGGAATGGCGATTGCTAAAACATTAGGAAACAACAGATGCTGGCAAAGCTATGGAGAAATAGGAATACTTTTACACTATTGGTGGGAATATAAATTAGATCAACCATTGTGGAAGACAATGTGGTGATTCCTCAAGGATCTAGAACCAGAAATACCATTTGAACCAGCAATCCCATTACTGGGTATGCACACATATGTTTATTTCAGCACTGTTTACAATTGCAAAGACTTGGAACCAACACAAATGCTCATCAATGATAGATTTGATAAAGAAAATGTGGCACATATACACCATGGAATATTATGCAGCCATTAAAAAGAATGAGTTCATGTCCTTTGCAGGGACATGGATGAAGCTGGAAGCCATCATTCTCAGCAAACTAACACAGGATCAGAAAACCGAACACCGCATGTTCTCACTCATAAGTGGGAGTTTAACAATGAGAACACATGGACACAGCAAGGGAAACACTGGGGCCTATCAGAGGTTGGAGGCAAGGGGATAGAGAACATTAGGACAAATACCTAATGCATGCGGGGCTTAAAACCTACATGACGGGTTGATGGGTGCAGCAAACCACCATGGCACATGTATACCTATGTAACAAACCTGCATGTTCTGTACATGTATCCCAGAAATTAAAGTCAGAAAGAAAGAAAGAAAGAAAGAAAGAAAGAAAGAAAGAAAGAAAGAAAGAAAGAAAGAAAGAAAGAAAGAAAGAAAGAAAGAAAGAAAGAAAGAAAGAAAGAAAGAAGAAAATTAAGGGCATAGAGCATTTGTTTTTTTATCTGAGTCCTCAAAAGAATGCTGCTGGGCCAGGTGCAGTGGCTTATGACTGTAATCGCAGCACTTTGGGAGGCAGAGGCAGTCGGATCACCTGAGGTCAGGAATTTGAGACCAGCCTGGCAAACATGGCAAAACCCTGTCTCTACTAAAAAATACAAAAATTAGCCAGGCATAGTGGTATGTGCCTGTAATCCCAGCTACTCAGGACACTGAGGCACAAGAATTGCTTGAACCCAGGAGGTGGAGGTTGCAGTGAGCCGAGGTCACACCACTGCACTCCAGCCTAGGAGACAGAACCAGACTCTGTCTCAAGAAAAAAAAGAAGAAAGAAAGAGAGAGAGAGAGAGAGAGAGAGAGAGAGAGAGAGAGAGAGAAAGGAAGGAAGGAAGGAAGGAAGGAAGGAAGGAAGGAAGGAAGGAAGGAAGGAAGGAAGGAAGGAAGGAAGGAAGGAAGGAAGGAGGCTGCTGAAAAGACGAGTAACACTAGAACTGAAAAATGACCACAGGGCTGGCACAGTGGTTCACACCTTTAATCCTAGCACTTTGGAAGGCCGAGATGGGCAGATCATCTGAGGTCAGGAGTTCGAGATCAGCCTGACCAACATGGTAAAACTCCATCTCTACTAAGAATACAAAAATTAGATGGGCATGGTGGCACATGCGTGTAATCCCAGCTACTCGGGAGGCTGAGGCAGAAGAATTGCTTGAACCCGGGAGGCGGAGGTTGCAGTGTGCCGAGATCGCACCATTGCACTCCATCCTGGGCAACAGGAGCAAAACTCCATCTTAAAAAAGAAAAAAAAATGACCACAGGATTTCTTGATACTGAAGTCATTAATGACCTTAGCAAGAAGAATTTGGTGGAAGAAAGGGATAAGAAGTCAGCTTGGAGTGGGTAAAGGAGTGAGTAACAAAATTAAGAAATGGAGATGGTAAGTGTAATAAAAATTTTTTTGTGAAGTTTGACTATGAAGAAGAGGCAGATGTAGCACAACAGGGTGACAGTGACAATAATCAGTAATAATTTAGCTGTATATTTAAAAATAACTAAACAAGTATAATTGAATTGTAACACAAAGGACAAATGCTTGAGGGCATGGATGCCTTATTTTCCATGATTAGATTATTACACATTGCATGCCAGTATCAAAACATTTCATGTACCCCATAAATATATGCACCTACTATATACACCCCCAAAATAAATAAGAAGAGAAAGATGTCAGGGTAAGTGGAGCTAGGGAGGGTTTTGATTAATTGATTGATGATTAGAGGTGTTTTATAATGTTGTTTTTTATTTTGTTATTTTTACCTATCTTTCTCTTTCTTTTTTTTTTTCTTTTTTTATTTCTTTGAGGGAGGAATACTAGGCAAACCTGTGAGCAAGAGGCTGAGGAAAAGAGAAAGTTGATTTTGTAACTTTTTGCAAAAAGAAGGAAAGGATGAAAATAAAAGCAATGGCAAAGGGATTGGTCTTTCATAGGAGGAACGATGCCTGTTCTTAACAGAAAAAACAAGAGATGCATACCAACGTGATTAGACTGGTTGTTTTGTAGGGAGAAATTCAGAGAGTTCTTCTCTAGTGCTTTTATCCTTCTTGATGCTCTTACTTCTTTGCTAAGTCACATTTATGGAAAATAAGAATGTAAGAATAATATTTGATATTCACAGATAAAGAAACAGTATTTTCTGTAACAAAAAGAAAAAAAAATTACGCAAAAAGGGGGAAACTTTTATTTTTAAATTCATTTATATAAAAATTCTTAAGTAGTATAAAAATTAAGGCACACTAAGTTTTTGTGTTTTGTTTTTATTTTTCTCTTTTTAGAAACAGGACTGTGCTCTGTCACCCAGGCTGAGTGCAGTAGTATGACCATAGCTACGGCAGCTTCAAACTGCTGGGCTCAGGTGATCCTCCCACCTTAGCCTCCCAGGCCACCAGGACTGCAGGCGTGTGCCATCACACCTAGCTAATGTTTCATTTTTTCATTTTTGTAGACCCTTGCCCAACATAAGTTCTCACTGTGTTGCCCAGGTTCACACTGAGTTTTATAGGTAACTAACAAGTATATAATTGTCTTAATTTAAATGAAGACAGTTACCTAATATTGGCACTGTCATGGGAAATCAGAATGTATGGGAACTCTTGGTTGAAAGTGACACAAAACCCCAGCTAAAACGACTTATGCAGAAATAAAATATTATGAGCTTAAGTTACGGGCAATTTTAGGATTAGAGGATGGTTCCAATATGGCTATATTCAAGGCTGTAATGATGCCACAGAAACCTCAGCTCTGCCTTCAGCTACATTACTGTAGTCTTAGCTAAACTGCAAAATGGCAGCCATGGAGTCTTGTTTTATTTGCTTGGATCCACAATTGTAAAGAAAATCTAAGCTCTCTTTTCCAGAAAATCTAGCAAAATTTCATTGCATTTTATTGGCTTGAATCAGGTCATGTATCAATTTCTGAAATAATAACTGAGTTCAGGGAGGATATGATGCACTAGGTTTAGGTTTATGGTCACAATTGGAGGTGAGTGTTGTGTCATGTGGTCTATAATAGGAATAGGTAGATTCCCAAGTTGCTGAGGAAGATCAAATTCTGACTGTTCAAAATACAATCAAATTAGTGAATGACTTCACTTTCCTGCCTAGTATATAGCCTTTGGAGTAAACGGTTAATAGATATAACTGATTTCTGATTTGAGTTTCCCTTCTGTTCCTCTTTACTATAAACTTGTCCTGAAGGTCCTGAAGCCCAGTGACATAACTGAAAGGAAGGTATCAGATGGATGAATTTTGAACCATGGTGAATCGTTTGTAACAGTAACCAGTAATTAAGACAAGAAAAGAATTCTTAGGGGAAAAAAGATAAGTATTTCTGTTTTTATTTGCCCTTGAACATATAGAGATCACCATGATTAAAAATGTAAAAAGATGTAATTTCAGTATATTTAAACATAAATCCATCAGCAAGCATTTTTCTGAGTAATGTCCTGATATAGTTCATTCCTAAGATTAGTTTTTATTGGCCACACTCATTAAGCATATTATATTTCGGCATATGAGGTAATCTCATTTACACTTAGTCAAATACAAAGTAAAATCTCTATATAGTAAAACTTATGCTCTGACCCAATGCAACAATATATACACTTTAGCTGAAATCAGCTCTAGTAAACTGTGTGTTCCTCAAGAGCTCCAATTAAGCATCATTCATGTCTGTGTTTCTTTTGCACAGCCTTGGGCTTAGAATGCAATAAGCATCAACGAGGGTTTGCAAATTTGGTGTTTTAGCAAGCCCTTCCTTTTAGATCTCTTCTAGACACAGATATTTGAAGGATTCAAAAGCGTCATCTCTCCACTGGATTAGGCTTTTAAAACATTTTGATTGGAATCCTGGAGATGGGGTACTGAGCAACACCCTTCCCTGTTTCTCCCCCTACCCGTATTTCAGTATATGTATTTCTTTGCCCTGAACTGCATGCTTCCTTCAGTACAGAAATTATATCTTAATTTATAAATTTACTTTTTCATTGGCTCATTTATTTATTCATTAAATACTTATTAATTGTCCTGTATATGTTAGGAACCGTAGCTATGAAAATAAGGGAGATAAAATCCCCTGAGAACACTTGGGGAAGGGCTGAACTTGGCATGCGTGATGGCTTCTTCATATCCATTCCTGTCACAATACCCAGCAAAGGATATGGTGTCAGGAATGTTTAACTAATTGATTCAGTACAGTTGTACCAAATGTAACTTTACTCTGTAGGCTTACTGTGTACAGACACTAAATCAAATCACAATGTATATTATTTTTTCATCCTCTTCAGTTAACAACTAAATGATGACTACCATTTATTCAAACCTATCATGCAGGAACCTTTCATGTATTATATTTTAGAAAACATTACACAACCTTATAAAAGTCCTCATTTTATATAGGAGGGGACTGAGACTAGAAGAAGCTAGAAAAGTTTTAAGCAGCATAGCTAGAATCTCAACTCTGGTCCGTCTGAGAATGAAGCCCATGGTTTTATTCATTGCTGCATATTGGCTCCAAAACTCTCTTGAAATACTTGCTTCTTCATTCCCTAAATTCCAATAGGCAGAACCCTAATTTCAGCAGCTCCCTTTCCTCTTGCTGCCCTCAATGAACCTTAACTTTTGCCAATATAACCTCAATACCTCAAGCTCGATAGAAATTTGTGTGTCTGATCATGTCCATGACTATTGATCTTCTGCAGTAAAAGACTCCATGTTCATCTCTCTTTTGAATAGATGGGTCATTCAGCCACTATTTTATACATTCTCTGTTATTCCTTCACCTGTCTGGCCTCCATGGGAAAAGAACAAGTGCTTTCAGCGATGCTAGAGCAGGCCTCCCTTGGTTTACAATTTCCCGACCTGAGGCAGGTGATCAGCCGGTGGACAGAAAGTCACCAGGGGGATCTCCTGCTCAGATGGGAATCCCATTCTTGTGCACAATAGGCTCCTTGAACTCCAAATGTTCATGATTCTTCTTACTCTTTAAAGGTTCAAATGTGTAAACATCATCAAGAGAGCTTTGTTCTCATTGTTCTTTTACACACAGAATACCCATATTTTGTTCTTGTTTATGAAACCTAATTCTGTTACATGTTCTTACAGCCACAATGAAGACCTTTTCATTTTGAAGTATTATCTCAGGGCTGTAGAGGAAGCAGATTCAGCTGAAAACCGGGCTTATTGTAAAGAGTATAAACAAAGACTCCCAAAGTGTGGTTGCTAGGGTATCATCACAATAAAAAATATGCACATAGGGCTTATTGCCAGAAGATAATAAAGGACCAAGGTGATGGGAAAAAAAAATAGCGGTTCCACTGAGAGGTGGTGTCTGAGGTCAATGTCAGTGAGCATCTTCATCATTGCTTTTTTGAAAGGTTAAAGTTTCCCAGTCTGTATGCGGGAATGAACAAAAACATGTATACCCTGAAACAATAACATGCAGAGACAAGATAGCGTCAGAAAGATAAAGCCTGTTCAGCTGTGTTTCCTGACAGTCCTGCCCAGCACACTTCCACCTCGGACCTAGAGCTGGGTTTCTAAAGGATAATTATACCAAGTGATGTCATGATGGATGGCTTCTTTCCAACAGCTTCATGGCTTATCTTTTGGGACAGGGAGTTAAGAGAGATAGCAGGCCATGAACCGTTGCCGCAGCATGACTGGGGCAGAGGGAGACAACAGGTTAATTTTTGGTGTTCTAATTCATCTGGGAGTGCAGGGCCTGGGTCCCTGCTTTGGAGTCCTCTGAAATCAGTCTTTCATTAGTGCTACTTCTTTAACAATACAAATATCGGCCAGGTGCAGTGACTCATGCCTGTACTCGCAGCACTGTGGGAGGCCGAGGTGGGTGGATCAACCGAGGTCAGGAGTTCGATCCCAGCCTGGACAACATGGCCAAACCCCGTCTCTACTAAAAATACAAAAATTAGCCAGGCGTGGCAGGAGGCATCTGTAATCCCAGCTACTCAGGAGGTTGAGGGAGGAGAATCACTTAAACCCAGGAGGCAGAGGTTGCAGTGAGCCAAGATCATGCTATTGCACTCCAACCTGGGCAACAAGAGAGAAACTCTATCTTATATAATAATAATAATAATAATAATAATATCAATATATGATCAACTTCACTTATGTATGCAATTTTTAATTCAATTCTTTTGTAGCACTTGCTAAATACTAGACAATGTTCAAAGCGTGTTACATGTATTTACCAATTTAATCACTCCTATGGTGTAGCTAGTATCATTGTTCCTATTTTATAAACGAGAAAACTGAGCACAGGGTGGTGTGGTGACCAGTGCAGGTCACATGACTGATGAGTGGTAAAGCCAGGACTCCACCTGGACCCTGGAGTCTATCCTTGGCCTTTTCTTTTAACTAACACTGTTGCCTTTTCTGACCATTTTTAAAAAATTATTCTTTTAAATACTTTTTTAGACAAAGCTTACAAAAATATATCATTATTTATTAACAAAAATTCAGAACCATAAGTTTTCATTATAGAATACCTTAAACTTGATAATTTAGTTTTTATATTTAAATCACATGTAATTAATGCTTTCAGCCATAGGTGAAGTAGTTTATTCTTTAATAATAGCAAAAGAGTCAGCCTCCTGATATTCTTAGCTCATGCGTCTCAAACCGGAGTGTATGTATCAACGTGTGTGTTTGCAGCTAGCTCATGGCAAATAAAAAGTATATCTCTCAAGAGTATCCACATTTACGTGAAGATTTCAAGAAAATTATGTGAAATCAAATGTGAATATTTATTACAAGGCAGAAGGAAAAATGAATAAGATGAAAGAGGAGAAATTCAAGAAATGTTGGGCTTACAACAGGAAGTTACAAGACTAGCCCGAGGCTGAGGGACTCTGGGTTTGTGTTCATGACCCTCTGCCATTTTAAACCACTTTGGCTGAAAAGTCTGGAGGGACATGGTGGCTCAGGCTGGGCGCAGTGGCTCAAGCCTGTAATCCCAGCACTTTGGGATACCGAGGCGGGTGGATCACCTGACGTCAGGAGTTCAAGACCAGCCTGGCCAACATGGTGAAACCCCGTCTCTACTAAAAATACAAAAATTAGCTGGATATGGTGGTGCATGCCTGTAATCCCAGCTACTCAGGAGGCTGAGACAGCAGAATCGCTTAAGCCTGGAAGGTGGAGGTTGTAGTGAGGAGAGATCATGCCACTGTACTCCAGTCTTGGTAACAGAGTGAGACTCTGTCAAGAGAGAGAGAAGAAAAGAAAAAAGAAAAGAAAAGAAAAAAAAAAAAGAAAAGAAAGGGAAAGAAAAAAAGAGTCTAAGAAGCAATTTTAAAAAAATTCAAGTGCCACTTGCATAAAGGTAAAGTTTCACAAGACTTTTTATGTTGTTTTCCTCAGAAATATTTATAATTTTTAGCACTTTTATAATTTGAGGGAATGACTAGAATTAAATGGTGAAAATAGAAAAGGAGCTTCTGATGTGAGTGCCATAAACAATGTATTTTACAAAATGCGTGAAGAGAAATGAAAACCAAACTTTTTCTTTTTTTTTTTTTTTGAGTCAGAGTCTTGCTCTGTCGCCCAGGCTGGAGTGCAGTGGTGAGATCTCGGCTCACTCCAAGCTCCACCTCCCAGGTTCAGGCCATTCTCCTGCCTCAACCTCCCGAGTAGCTGGGACTACAGGCGCCCACCACCACGCCCGGCTAATTTTTTCTATTTTTAGTAGAGATGGGGTTTCACTGCATTAGCCAGGATGGTCTCGATCTCCTGACCTTGTGATCTGCCCGCCTTGGCCTCCCAAAGTACTGGGATTACATGTGTGAGCCACCATGCCTGGCCAAAAAACAAACTTCTTTATTTGAGAGAAAGAAAGAAGGAAGGGAGGGAGGGAAGGAGAGAGGGAGAGAGGAAGAGAGGGAAGGGAGGGAGGGAAGGATAAAAAGAAGGGAGAAAGAGAAGAAGGAAGGGAGGGAGGAATGAAGGGAGGAAGGAAGGGAGGAAAGAAGGGAGCAAGGAAGGAAAATAATTTACTCTTCCCATATTCAGCTTAGTCATCTCTTAGGGACCACCGTGTTCTCTGAACCATGTCTGTGGGCCCAGCATTATCTCAGGCACTGTGGGCAGCTTCCAGGGAAAAGAGGAGGCATGCTTTTAACCCATTAGCAGCTTCCAAGAAAATGATGCAGATGAAATGAACATAATCTATAATGCCTGGAAATAGAAACACATATGTATATAGCAGCTGAGGACTGCTTTGTTTTGGTAATATGATTACATACATGTAAGAAAGAAATTATAGGGTCTAGGTCTATTCATTTGGTACTTCAATGCCCAATAGATGTAACACACACCAATTCAAATAGGTAGGCTTATGTATGCCCCCCGTATGTAAAGTGTCTGTCTATCTTCATGTAATAAAGCAAATATAGATAAAGGCATTCTCTAAATCAAAGGAGTTTGGGCTGTTTGGAGATTCTGTTATTAAGTCACAGGAATAATTCAGGTTACATTTTCACAGTCCCTCTATAAGTGAACCATTGAATACATAAAGCACATAAAACACACAGGGGCTGTTGGCTTTGATAGTTGGCAAAGTCCACACCCCCAGCTCTACTTTTCTTTGCACCACCCTACCCCGCTACATTTTCAAATCCACAGGCAATGTTGAGTGAAAGCTTACTCAACACTGCAGGCACCCCAGGAGTTTTCCTGGTGAAATACATAAACATTCTGTCCTTTCGGATACAGCAAGACTCTTTCAGATTTTAGTGGCTAAAATATAAAGTTTGTATACAGTCTTGGGGAAACCTCAACTTCAAACATGAAACAAAATTCAATTCAAGAATTTAGCCTTGCCAAGTTTCTCATTCCATCTGTTTGACATCTTGGTCTGGTCCTTGATCAGGCTTTACTTAAAAAGTAAAACTGAATAAAAATTGATTTCATAATCAACAAAACTTAGCCACTCTCCTGATGTGTTATTTATCTTAAAAACAATTCTAATTCAGCTCTACAATTATATAACTTAATTATGTAGTTCTACTTTTCAGGCAAAAGTATAACCTAATAAAATCTTCTCAAATATTATACTCAACAAATACATGAAGCACAAAAAGGGCCATTTTCTATTACAAAAAAAGAATAATTTTTTTTAAGAATTCATTGGGCCGGGCGCGGTGGCTCAAGCCCGTAATCCTAGCACTTTGGGAGGCCAAGACGGGCGGATCACGAGGTCTGGAGATCTAAATCATCCTGGCTAACACGGTGAAACCCCATCTCTACTAAAAAATATGAAAAACTAGCCGGGCAAGGTGGCGGGCGCCTGTAGTCCCAGCTACTCGGGAGGCTGAGGCAGGAGAGTGGCATAAACCCGGGAGGCTGAGCTTGCAGTGAGCCGAAATCGCGCCACTGCACTTCAGGCTGGGTGACAGAGCGAGACTCCATCTCAAAAAAAAAAAAAAAAAGAATTCATTGAAGACTCCCCAATTATACTTTTATATAAATTGACTAAAAATTTTTCCCCAAATCAGAAAGTTGAAATCCAAGAACGTATCAATAAATATACTTTAAAAGGAACAAATAAGTTACTATGCAAAAGAAGCAGAGACTATGTTCAAGAGAAGCATAATTATTCAAATATTTATTTTTTCAGATTTTGTTGGTCTGAATAGCTATTGAGTTTTATCTAATGTCTTTAAATCTGTTACTATGCATAACATTCTACTTGTGGCATGTTTTAAGACACTCTTTGGTCATGTTTTTGTACATTTATAAAATAACAAATTCAGTGTTATTACTCAACAAGCTCATAACGTAACTGATCTTGTAAAAACGTCATCACTGATGGGAAAGATTCATGCCTACGCTATGACTAAGGGAAGCAGCCCAGTAGCCTCCGGGAGCAAGCAGCTATATGCATGATCGGGTGCATTTGCAAGGTTGGAATTCAGAGCTTTTGCAATAGGCTTCATCTAGAAGGAGGTAGGAAAATAGCATGGGTGTGACTTGGGAAAAGAACTCCAAGTTAGCCGTGGGAAGCCATGAGAAGCCATGGGAAGGCCACTTGGTTCCCACCTTCTCCCTCTTTCCTGCACTATATCTAAACAAACCTTTTGACAACCGGTAAACTGGGAATTTTGACTGTAGGATACACAGTTCTAAGGCATTTAAAATCTTCCTTTTTACAAGGGAAATTATTCAACTCTGAAAAATTTAGTAGACCGTTTGGGGGCTGGGTTCCTAGGGAAGTTCACTGTTTTAGATAATACTCTTTGACCTCTAAGGAACAGAGAGACCCACTTTACTTCAGGGCAGGGCTTGGGTGTGATCTGGAAATATTCACAGAGACCAGAATGGATCAGAAGGTCATAAGGCCCTAGATGTTCCCCAGTTTTAGGCCCTGGTCTCTCTCCTTTGGTCTCTTTCATATCCCCTGTTTCATGACCTCTCTCTGACTCAGTCTCCCTCAGTGACATCCTTTCTTCTTCTTTTTTTGTTAACCTTTTATTTTAGGTGCAGACTTGTTATGTAGGCAAACTGTGTGTCTCAGGAGTTTGGTGTATATAGTATTTCATCACCCAGGTAATAAGCTTAGTACCCGGCAGGTAGTTTTTGGTCCTCACCTTCCTCCCACCCTCCACCCTCAAGTAGGCCTCAGTGTTTGTTGTTCTCTTCTTTGTGAAAGACATTCTTTTCTGACCAGCTTTTTCTCTCTTTACTATGCCACGTCATAACTTCATCTTGCACGTGGCTTTGGCTTACGTGAGCCTGTGGCAATTTGACAGCTCCAGGAAAATTACTTCCTGGCAATTCATTCCTTGTTGTTGAGTCCAAATTGCCAAAGGAAAGACTCTAGTAGGCCCAGCTCATCTTTATATGCCAGTTCCTGAGTAAGTGATGGCAAATCTATGCGCTGGCTGTCTTGAGGTCAGGCTTCTCAAATCTCTGTGCATGTGTGGGTGCAGCCCATGAGTTTACAGAGCAAAGGCTACAAATGGAGCACACGCCCCAGAAAGGCTTGTGGCAGGGCCGAAAATGGCCAGTATCTCTAGGAAACTTTAGTTTTAATATGCTCTTGGCTCTTTATTAAAATATTCAGTTTTTTCATTCAACACATTTTTATCAAGCAATTTCAATGAGTCAGATACAGGGGAGACATCAAAATTTGAGGGGCAGGCTGGGCATGATGACTCATGACTATAATCCCAGCACTTTAGGAGGCTGAGGCAGGCTAATCACTTGAGGTCAGGAGTTCGAGACCAGCCTGGCCAACGTGGTGAAACCCTGTCTCTACTAAAAATACAAATTAGCCGGGCATGGTGGCACGCGCCTGTAGTCCTAGCTACTCAGAGGCGGAGGCAGGAAAATCGCTTGAACCCAGGAGGCAGAGGTTGCAGTGAGCCGAGACCACGCCACTGCATTCCAGCCTGGGCAGTCAGCCTAAGCAAGACTCCATCTCAAAAAAAAAACAACAACAACAAAAAATTGAGGGGCAAATGTGGCTTCTTAGAAACACACGCTCCCCAGTGACTCCCTGAGATGCAAGTCTCATCCCCTAACAGACTTGTGAAGGGTCAGGTATTTAACTCTCATCATTTGCAGGATGTTTTTGATTTGACAATGCTATGAAATTTATTTATTCTGCCAGAATGGAGGAAAGATGTTTTTATATACATAATCTCCACCTCTACGTAAAAATCTGGCTTGTATCTTCACGGCATAAAATTCAACAGTGGAACCCCCCACCCCCACAAGTAGTTTTGGGGGATCTATGTCATTTCAATTTCTGAAATGATTTAAATATGAACATATATTTATATATAAATAGAATAACACTAAGATATACATAAAAGCAAATACGGGCTCCAAGGCAGGAAAGGCAGAGGCAGATGGCGTATAGAGAGGAGAAAAGGGTACCCTTGTGAAGAGTGATGCTTTCTTATTTAATAAATTCTGAGAGTCCCAGTGCCATGTTTGTTTGCTTGTTGCTTATTTATTTGGTTGCCATGTTTGTTTTGACTCTTTTTACTCTTGGTAGATACTCAAGCAGTGAAAGATCTGCTTGAGCAGCCCAAAAGCTGCATAAATGCTTTAAATATACCTGATAAATGCTAGATACACCTGGATTTTTTACTGAAGCAGTGAAAAAGATCTTTCGCTGCCTCAACCAGGTGACCAAGGTCAACATCTACAGCGTAAGTCATGTTCACGGTGTGCAGCCTTGATAAATGGGGTAGCAACAACCCTTCACTATGTGGTCTCCCCTCCAAAGACCCAAAACCCCAGTCTAAACATGAGACATACATCAGATAAATCCCTGCTGAGGATCATTCTAAAACACACCTGACCAATGCTCCTTCAAACAGCCAAGGTTATCAAAAGCAAGGAACGTCTGAGAAACTCACAGCCATGAGGGGCACAAGGAGACACAACGACTAAATGTTAAATATGGAATCTTAGATGAGATTCTGGAGCAGAGAAAGGACGTTGGTAAACTTTAAAGATGCATGAATACAATATGGACTTTCGTCAAAAATAATTTAACAATATTGGTTCATTAATTTTAACAAATATACCCCATTAAGATAAGATGTTAATACTAGGGAACTTGGGTATGAGGTATATAGGAACTGTCTATACTATTGTTCTAATTTTTCTGTAAATCAAAAACTATGCAAAAAAAGAAATTTATTTAAATAATTAATATGTTAGTACTATTTAGAAAAACGAGAGGTTTTTATGTAAATTTTAATAGGGTAGTTCTGATGTTATACTTGAACTTCAGAGATTGTCTTGTAAATTCTCTAGAGTTATGCTACCTTGTACATTCTTATTGCTCACAGATTCTGGAGATTTCAAAAAGAGAGAGAAACGGGGAGTGGATATTCCTCAGGGAATAAGAGGCCTTAAAACTTGAATGTAGTGGCAAGATCAAATCTTTAAGACTAGGCTTCACCTTTTAAAATAATGCAATCATTTTTATTATACAATAACAAATGTCATAAATATATGAAAAGGGAAAAAAAACACCCAGTGCCCCCATATAGCATATCATCTATTTTCCTTCATTATTCCATATTTCTTCCCACTCACTGCAATTATAATACTGATGAAATTGAGCATTCAGATTTTTACACTAAAATTTTATTATAACATTTTGTAGGTTACTTCATATCTTAAAATTTTCACTTTAAAAGTCTGGATAAGAGTCCATTGAGGGGTTATACCATAATTTAGCGGAACAATTCCCTAATGCTATTTTAAATAATCGTTTCTACCACGGAAGACTCAAACTCTCCCCTACCCTTCCTGTGTCCCCCAGCTGAGAGTTGAGATGTGACTGTGATACATTTATTCCTTGGAAAAACATGCAGTGTCTGAACTCTTGACCTGTGCCTCCTGCCAGGGCCCCGGGAGGAGGTGTGCAGCTTTGGGGCTGCTCAGCAGCTTCCGGGCTGCAGTTTCTGCTCTGCCATTCTGGAACTAGACCAGGCCTTGCCTTTCCCTTCCTAGTTTGTACAATGCTTCCCTCTAAAAATTAAAGTTATCTGGCCTTGAGCATTTAAAATACATCCCCCTGCTCATAAAAGAGAAGATGAAGTTTGCTGTTCTTAATTTTAGGCATCGCATGTCTTAAAAGTGAAATCTTTTCATAGACAGGCACTCAACAAAGGGAATAATAATGGGTGAGGGTGGCAGAGTTGATCATAAATCATAAAGCTGCAGTGTCTGGAAAGGTGGAGATCATGTGTTATTTGTAAGATGTCATCACACTACGATCATCTCTGAAGCCTGTCAACTCCAGAGAGATAAATGCTAGATACACCTGGCTTTGACTCCTTGTGTGTACATGTGTTTAAATCCCAAGTGACTAAATGAGATTTGTTTTTCTTCTTAATGTCACAGCAGAAGTAAAAGCTCAAGTTTGGTCTTGCCACAGTCAAAGAAAAGGAAGTGGAATTATCAACAATGTTTTAAAAAGGTGTTCTGTGGCAAAAAGCATAGGCCAGCAGGGGGTCACCCCAAAATGTGTAAGAGCACCCTGCACCAACTCATAAAAATGGTCGCTGCACTGGCAGAACTTACGTCAGGAAGATGAAAAGCATGAGTAATGTTCTTGTCAAAAAGGGAAGTTCTGGACTATTCCATATAAACAGGCAATAGAAGGAGGCTGGAGCCATGCTGATGAGCCTCATGAGTAAACATTGGTGAGGTCAGGCCCAGCGTGGAAACGGACAGGTCCTTTCTTTGTGAACTGGAGTTGATACATCCAGCCCCATGGCTCATCCCAAGAAAGAATGGAAGCGCCCGGAAAACTGAGATGAAGCAGCTATGTCCTGTAGGTCACCTCTGACCCACCTCAGTGACGATGACCGAGATGCACACGGGAAACCGTGTCATATGGGCAGGCAGGCCCATCATCTGCTGCCCTGGGTCAGGCCTGCACGTCTTGTGCAACACTCCTGGATGAGGGGCCTACAATATATTGGGCCTTTTACAGTTACACACAATAATAGCAATAATAGCTTTTTTTTTTTTTTTTTTTTTTTTGAGTTGGCCTAACATACTTCCAGTAGGAATCCCTTGTATGTCCATAGGCCTCAATCCATCATTTGAGAATTTAAAGTCTTGAAAAGCTCACACATCCTTTTTCCCCCTGTAATTTTTGTCCTTGTCATATCTTCCTGTTTTCAGACTTGCTGTCTTTTTAAACTGCTGGTAACATTTCTATGTTTAAGAGAATAAAAAGCAGATGACTTATAATTCATTTTGTGCAGTTTAGTTAGTCTTGTACTGCCAAACCTTCTCTTCTTCCATAGGAAATCAATCTGGTGTCCAAGAACCTGCTTGATTCATAGTCTACCTCAAACTTTAGTCAAATCCAGTAAATCAGGCTCCAAAGCAGGTTTAGTAATGTGGAAAAGGCTGCATTTTTATTTAACTTTTCAGAAAAATTAGTGAATTCCTAGATCACTGTGCCTACTTTATCCATCTTCGTGTTACTCATAGGGCCTAGCCTACAATAGGAGGTCAGTGGTGTCTATTAAGTGTGTTGAATAAGGTAGACAAAGAAAAGGAGATAAGTTAAGAAGCAAATATAAAGAAGGTTAAAAATAGAAATCCAACACAATGTTTTTAAAGGTGGGTCCTCATGACTCCCTCTCCTCCCATGCTGTGTGGGGGCTGGGGGCTGGCTGCGGGGTAGGGGGAGCCTGACACCCCTGCCACAGACTCCACTTCCTGTTTCTGACTGCCTGGGCTGGGTGTAGGGTGCTGGGAAGGAGGGCAAGGCTGGGGGTTGGGGGTCAGATAAAGCAGGATGAAGGAGTTGTGTGAATACAGGAAGAGCCTTCTGATCACAAGTCAGTTTCAGGGCATCAGCCTTTAGAAGGTGATGACATTGCCAGGTGGAAGCAATCTTGCCCCAGGGCCCACACCTTGCCTGAGGAGGCTGGGTGGGCTTTGAGCCCCATGCATCTTCTCTGAAGGGCCTCTTTACATGGTGGTCAATGGCACAATCATGTGTGACAGACCTTCTAGGCCTCGTGGTAGAATGTGTCCAATAACAAAGGATGGAAGTTGGAGGGAAGTCAGGCAGTTATGGCAGTCAACACCAACCGCTCACGCAGAAGACCCTGCTCAGCTAAACAAGTTGCTTTGAGTGTCACTTAATGAGCGAGTTCACCCAAAAGAGCCCTCACAGGGAGCTACACCTGAGCCTGCTGAGCCAGGATTCTGTCTTCTAAAGTACCAAGTGATCCTAAGTTCAGAGACTGAAAGCAGGTACATAAGACCCTTAGTTCTACTTGAACACAGAGCTCACAACCCATGTGGGTCAAGTGGGTGCAGTGTTAAATGTGAGTTTTTCCTCCTTTACTGAAGGGCTAGATGGTTTTCCAGCAGCATTTCTTCAGGTTGAGAACCTACTGACTCCCCACCAAATAGGTATTGTTGACTCCCCTGGAGAGTGGGTATTAAGTAGGAAGGCAGCCTGGATGTGGTGGCTCACGCCTGTAATCCCAGCACTTTGGGAGGCCAAGGCGAGCGGATCACCTGAGATCAGGGGTTCGAGACCAACTTGGCCAGTATGGTGAAACCCCATCTCTACTAAAAAATACAAAAGTTAGTCGGGCGTGGTGCCACATACTTGTAATCCCAGCTACTACTCCAGAGGCTGAGGAAGGAGAATCGCTTGAACCCGGGAGGCAGAGGTTGCAGCCAGCCGAGATCAGGCCACTGCCCTCCAGCCTGGGAGACAAAAGCCAAGATTAAGACTCCATCTCAAAAAAAAAAAAAAAAAAAAAAAGTACGAAGGCAGTGGGGTTGATGCATTGCAAGGACAGACTCTGAGGAGAGGACTCTTCGAGCAGCGAAATGTCCTGCTCAGATTCTGACCCACGCCTTCAGCCTTACACACAGGACAACTTGTCTGGGAAGCCCAAGGGATTCCAATGATAATTCATCTTGTAGCAACCCCCTGAGGGCTCCTCTGAACCGTGCCTGCAGCGCAGTGAATCTAGATGCTGAGTGGAAAGGCACTTCACTTAGGGATATACTGACTGCCCAGTGGCTGCCGCCCTAACACAGCCATTTGTATTTAGAGCTTGCTCTTAGCACTTGGCTGTTGCTGAGCTATTTTGCACAGACATATTGACAGACACTTCTATTAGCTGTTTAAACTGACACATGTACTCGCCACTGGCTATTTGACAGGGGAGAAGCAAATATGGCATGTGGAAGTGGAAACACTCTCAGATCAAATTTAAATCTACAGTATTTACTGAGCAAGTACTCCTATTTTGGGAATCTGGAGAAATTCTGGGTTTTGGAGCTTTAACTAAAAGCCGTAGGAAGGAGAGAAGTTAGTACCCCCGCACCCCCCCCCCCCCACCCCAGGCCCCATTCTCCTATCTCCATTGTGCCTGTCACAGCTTTTGGGTGTGGACACTGCATGGCTCCTGTTGGGCAGTTGCATTGACATCTATCCATATAACCTAGACTTGGGACTTTTCAAATAAACATGTCAGAGGAGGCTGGGTAGAAGACAACTTATTTCTTTGAACACAGGGCTGTGAGCTATTAATCAAGATGAAGGATCCCATATTTTTTTTAAAAAGCTGCGATTAAGACTACAACACACTCCATAATCAATGTCTTTGTCTAGAGTAAAGCTCTAAGTATTTCTCTCTCTCTCTCTTTTTTTTTTTTTAGTATTTTATTTTATTTTTCCATAAGTTATTGGGGTACAGGTGGTATTTGATTACATGAGTAAGTTCTTTAGTGGTGATTTGTGAGATCCTGGTATACCTATCACCCGAACAGTATACACTGCACTGTATTTGTTGTCTTTTATCCCTCACCCCCTCCTGCTCTTCCCCCCAAGTCCCCAAAGTCCATTGTATCATTCTTATGCCTTTGCATCCTCATAACTTAGCTCCCATATATCAGTGAGAACATACAATGTTTGGTTTTCCATTCCTGAGTTACTTCACTTAGAATAATAGTCTCCAGTCTCATCCAGGTCATTGCAAATGCTGTTAATTCATTCCTTTTTATGTCTGCATAGTATTCCATTGTATGTATATATACCACAGCTTCTTTATCCACTAGTTGATCAATGGGCATTTGGGTTAGTCCAACAATTTTGCAATTGTGAATTGTGCTGTTATAAACATTCGTGTGTAAGAATCTTTTTCAAATAATGACTTCTTTTCCTCTGGGTAGATACCCAGTAGTGGGATTGCTGAATCAAATGGCAGTTCTACTTTTAGTTCTTTAAGGAATCTCCACACTGTTTTCCATAGTGGCTGTACTAGTTTACATTTCCACCAGCAGTGTAGAATTGTTCCCTCTTCACTGCATCCACGCCAACATCTACTGGGTTTTGATTATTTGATTATGGCCATTCTTGCAGGAGTAAGGTGATATCACATTGTGATTTTGATTTGCATTTCCCTGATCATTAGTGATGCTGAGCATTTTTTCAAATGCTTGTTGTTCCTTTGTATATCTTCTTTTGAGAATTGTCTTTTCATGTTCTTAGTCCACTTTTTGATGGGATTGTTTTTTCTTACTGATTTGAGTTCGTTGTAAATTCTAGATATTAGTCCTTTGTCAGATGTATAGATTGTGAAGATTTTTTCCCACTATGTGGGTTGCCTATTTACTCTGCTGATTGTTCCTTTTGCTGTGCAAAAGATTTTTAGTTTAATTAGGTGCCAGCTGTACTCGACATTGGCTTAGGCAAGGATTTCATGACCAAAAACCCGAAAGCAAATGCAATAAAATGTAAGTATTTCTGCTAGCTGTTCATCTGTTTAACTTCTCTTTCATGAAGGTACACTGAGAGTGCATAGCATGTGCTTGTTTGAGTTTGGGTTCCCTTGAAAACAGGGTTAGGATACAGGTTTGCAGGCAGGCAGTGTATTTAGAGATGTGCATCTACTGTATACTGGGTATTTTTGCTTATCTCATCTCATTCACTGTTCACAACAACATAGAAAGGAAAACAATGACAGGCAAACTTTAAATGGCACTTCTAAGCAGCTCACAGATACTCCAACAATAACATTATGCAGTAATGTAACCACAGTAACCACCAACAATATTATGAGTATCCTCACTTAATAAAGACACAGAAAGGTCAGGAAAGTGCCTAAGCTTTCGCAGTCAGTAAATGGCATGGTCAAAGCCAAATCCAGGCAATCTGGTATCAGAGTTCTTGCTCTTAGCTGCTAGGCTCTACTGCTTCTGAATCATGGACTACTAGGTTTGTTTTATCGATGAAGAAACTGAGGCTCAGTATATCATATATATTTGCATTAACTGTCTGGCCACAGACTCTTCTGTCAAGCACTCCTAGTGTCCTGGTGGCCTGTGGGGTCATACTTTGTGTCACATGGTCCTGTCCCTCCCTCCCTGTCCTCAGCGACACTTAGGTGATTAGACCAAAGAGAGGTAAAAGGAAAAAGCAGCCATATGCTGCTAGCAACTTTTGACTTATGGAATGGTATTAAAAACACAGTGACCTGAGCCAGTGATCATATCTCTTAGAAAAACTGAAAAGGGACAAGGACAATCTTAAAGAGAAGTCCGAGAGGTAATTAGAGACAGAAGGACTGGACCAGAGTCACATTTATCACAAAATGGTAGTTTCACAAGCCCCAGGGGCCTCTCTAGTGTTGTTCCGAATCCAGTATAGCTCCAGTCCCAGGCTCATCAAGACCCAGAAGCACTTTGGTTTCTGTTCCTGGTATTCCCTGAGATTAGGCTTCATGTGAATCTTTACTGTAAACTCTCTTGATCTGAACTCTCTCCGCTCCTTATTACTAAGCTCCACATCAAAACCACTATGTAGTTAGTAGTGGAACCACATTTACCTGACTCAAAGTCCATGGACTTTCACAGCCTTCCATCTGGACCAAGAACAGTGTGTCTAGCCTGATATTTTGTGATTATAGTCCCAGGTGCATTTGAAAGTGGAAAGGGGCCAAGGTGGATGAGATGTGCAGCCAAGTTTAACAAATGCTAAGTGGTCATAGCGCATTATCGGTAACACAAATATCTTAACACAGGAGAAACACTAAAGGTGAATAGAGTTTCCTTGAAGAAGTGAGGTCCCTTTACCCTGGACTCAGACTGGAGGAGCTCTGCCCAAGGAGTACTTGTGGGTTATCTCAAGTCTTGGAGAAAGTGAGTATGGCAATATTTCAAAATAATATAAGGATGGCAAGCTTTCAGCCTTGTCTACTCCCTTATTACAATAAAAACAAAATTTGGTGTTATTCTTTACCTTCTTGTATTCCTAAAAAAATAAATAAATAAATAAATTTTTCTGCTAATAATAGCAATGTGTGTTTGTTGTATTCCTAAACTGTTTATTTTCTTTCTTGGTTGATTTTTTAGTGTTTTGTTTTGTTTTGTTTTGTTTTTGAGATGGAGTTTTGCTCTTGTTGCCCAGGCTGGAGTACAATAGCACAATCTTGGCTTACCGCAACCTCCACCTCCTGGGTTCAAGCGATTCTCCTGCCTCAGCCTCCCAAGTAGCTGGGATTACAGGTATATGCCACCATGCCTGGCTAATTTTGTATTTTTAGTAGAGACAGCATTTCTCCATGTTGGTCAGGCTGGTCTTGAACTCCCAACCTCAGGTGATCCACCAATCTTGGCCTCCCAAAGTGCTGGGATTACTATCATTGTATATTGTTATTTCCCCTTTCTCTTTTTTATCTTAAATTTTAATTATATTTCTTCTTATTTTTCCATTGATTTTCTTTGGATTTTTAATTGTTTTATATCACCTCTAATCTATCATTTTGTATTACTCTATAAAATCACAGGAGGGAACCATGGCTGGAAAGAGGCCAACTGTAAACACAGTCCTCTCAAGTATCCCACGAAGGGAACTAGTCTACAGGAATGACATTCTTCCTTCCTATTGATTCTTCTAACATTAGTCCTTAGAAAAAGGTACAGTATAATCATATATAAGCTTTATAGCCAGATTTGCAGAGTTCGGCATTCATTCTTTCTGCCTCCAACTTGTCTGTGACTGGTCTGATTAGCTCCTTCCAGAACAGTTACAGGAGAACAACTTGAACTATTACAGTGGTCATAAGTGCAGGATTTCTTATAAAACTACATGTATGCTCAACCAAATAAGCCAGAAACCTGCTTCTAATCTTACCCAAGAAAAATGAAAACTATATTCACACAAAAAACCTAAACATGAATATTTAGAGCAGCTTTATATATAAGTGCTAAAAACTAGGAATAATCCAAGTATCCTCTAACTAGTGACTAGATGAACAAACTGTCATACACCCATGCAATGGACCACTGGAAAGCAATAAAAAGAAAGAATTGCTGGTACAGGAGACAACATGGAGAAAGCTCACAGACGCACTATACTAAGTGAAAGAAGCCGGACTCAAAAGGCTACATACTCTATGATTCCATTTAGATGATATTCGGGACAAGAAAGCAGATCAGTGGTTGTTGGGGTGATCAGGACCCAACACCAGGTGGTGGGGGTGACAAAGTTCAGCATAGTCAAAGGAATGAGAAAAAGTTTGAGAGAGAAAGTGGGACCAGGGGGCCATCGTGAGAGTGGAGGCTGCAAAGCCCCCAACCTCTGGGAGCCCACCCTATTTATTGGTGCGCAAACAAACAGGTGGTGAGGATGTGGGGGTTGAAAGGAAACAATGTATCAAGTGAATGAGAAACATATGACTGCTTGAGATAATATGAGTGCTAGAAGCAAGGAGTCAGCAAGTCTAGCAGACAGGCAAGCCCTGCCTCAGCTTCTCTCCTAACACTCAGCGTTTCTCCCAGTAAGTGGTTGCCAGGAGCTGGGTACTGGGGGAGAAGTTGACTACAAAAGGCCATGAAAAATCTTTTTGGGGCCATGTATGGTGGCTCACACTCCAGCACTTTGGGAGGCTGAGGCAGGCAGATCACTTAATGTCAGAAGTTCAAAACCAGCCTATCCAACATGGTGAAACCCTGTCTCTACTAAAAATACAAAAATTAGCCAGGTGTGTTGGCAGGTGCCTGTAGTTACAGCTACTCAGGAGGCTGAGGCAGGAGAATTGTTTGAATCCAGGAGGTGGAGGTTACAGTGAGCTGAGATTCAGTCACTGTACTCCAGCTTGAGCAACAAGAGCAAAACCCCGTTTCAAAAAAAAAAGAAAATTTTTTGGATCCAGGGAAATATTCTACATCTTACTTCAAACCTTTGCTTCTCCACATTTTGGCCATGTGACCACAGGTTATATTGTAACCTTTCTGAGTCTAATTTTCTTGACTTGTAAAACACAGCTAATAACTGCAGAGGGTTGTTGGGAAAATTAAATAAAATAATGTACATAATTGTTTACCTCAATGCCATTTAAATAGGAAATAGAATTTTATTAAACAGCTTGTTAAGAACACCAGAGTCTAATTAAAAGAGGTCATCTATTTTACTTTATGGATAAAATTTTATTCCTCAAAAAAAATTCTTTTCAATTCTTTCTCTAAAATATTGAATATCAGCTCCAGAAGTCATTTGCTCATGTTTTTTGAGAGAATAATGGCCATATTGGGTAAGTTTGAGTCCTTGGAAAATAAATGGAAGAAAATGTGAATAGGTAAATAATCCTTCTGAATGTACACCCCAAAACTAGTTCCTGAAATATTAATTATGCATTCATTCAACCAAAGAGCACCTCTATGTACCTGATACTGACTGATTGCCCTAGGTGTTGAAGATTCAGCAGTCACCCAAGTAGGCAAAAAGTCCTTATCCACGGGGAGCTTTGGAGTTACATTCAATATGATTTTCTTTTCTTTACTTTGAGACAAGGTCTTGCTCTGTTGCCCAGGTTGGAGTGCAGTGGCACCATCTCGGCTCACTGCAATCTCCACCTCCTGGGTTCAAACAATTCTCTGCCTCAGCCTCCCGAGTAGCTAGGACTATAGACATGCACCACTGTGTACCGAATTGGTGGGTTCTTGGTCTCGCTAACTTAAAGAATGAAGTCACGGACCCTCGCGCTGTTACAGTTCTTAAAAATGGTGTGTCCAGAGTTTGTTCCTTCAGATGTTCAGATGTGTCTGCAGTTTCTTCCTCCTGGTGGGGTTGTGGTTTTACTGACTTCAGGAAGTGAAGCTGCAGACCTTCACGGTGAGTGTTACAGCTCTTATAGGCAGCATGTCTGGAGTTGTTTGTTCTTCCCGGTGGGTTCGTGGTCTCACTGGCTTCAGGAGTGAAGCTGCAGACCTTTGCGGTGAGTGTTACAGCTCATAAAGGCGGCATGGACCCAAAGAGTGAGTAGCAGCAAGATTTATTGTAAAGAGTGAAAGAACAAAGTTTCCACACAATGGAAGGGGAACCCAGCTTGGCGCTGCTCCTTCAGGCAGCCTGCTTTTATTCCCTTATCTGACCCCACTCACATCCTGCTGATTGGTCCATTTTACAGCAAGCTGATGGGTCCATTTTGACAGCGTGCTGACTGGTGCCTTTACAATCCTTTAGCTAGACACAGAGTGCTAGACAGAAAAGCACTCACAGTCCCCACTAGGTTAGCTAGATAAAGAGTACTGATTGGTGTATTTACAAACCTTGAGCTAGACACATGTTGCTGATTGGTGTATTTGCAATCCCTTAGCTAGACATAAAGATTCTCTAAGTCCCCACTAGACCCAGGAGCCCAGCTGGCTTCACCTAGTGGATCCTGCACCCGGGCTGCAGGCAGAGCTGCCTGCCAGTCCTGCGCTGTGCACCCGCACTCCTCAGCCCTTGGGTGGTTGATGGGACCAGATGCCATGGAGCAGGGGGCAGCGCTCGGTGGGGAGGCTCAGGCCATGTGGAAGCCCACATGGGGGGTGGTTTGAGCATGGTGAGCTGCAGGTCCTGAGCCCTGCCCCCGGGGGAGGCAGCTGAGGCCTGGTAAGAAATCAAGCCAGCGCTGGTGGACTGGCACTGCTGGGGGACCCGGTGCACCCTCTGCAGCTGCTGACCCAGGTGCTAAGCCCCTCACTGCCTGGGGCCACTCCGAGTGCAGGGCCTGCCGCGCCCACACCCACCCAGAACTCAGGCTGGCCCACGAGTGTCGTGCGCAGCCCCGGTTCCCGCCCGCGCCTCTCCCACAACATCTCCTGGCAAGCAGAGGGAGCCAGCTCCAGCCTGGGCCAGCCCAGAGAGGGGCTCCCACAGTGCTGTGGTGGGCTGAAGGACTCCTAAAGCACTGCCAGAGTGGACACTGAGGCCGAGAAGGTGCCGAGAGCAAGGGCTACTAGCATGTTGTCACCTCTCACTACCATGCCTGGCTAATTTTTTTGTATTTTTTGTAGAGACAGGATTTCACCAAGTTAGCCAAGCCAGTCTCGAACTCCTGGCCTCAAGTGATCCACCCACCTCAGCCTCCCAAAGTGCTGGGATTATAGGCATGAGCCACTGTACCTGGCCTCAATGATATTTTCAGAGTAAGCTTCCTAGGTATCCTGTCCACAGAGATTTGAATGAGATCCTTCTAGCCCCTGGACATTTAGAAACAATTATGAAGACATATCCCTCAACCACCTATCTCTTCTATTTAGTCCCACAACGTGTACCACTCATTTTCTCCCTTGCAGATCTTAGACCCCCTCAGACCATGCCTTATAGCCTTCTTTTTTTTAGTAAATTTTTATCTTAAAATAATTATCAACTCACAGAAAATCGAAATGATAGTACAGAGAGTCCAAGGTCCCCTTCACTCAGCTTCTTCCAATCATAAAATCTTATGTAACTATATATAGTACAATAGCAAAACCAAGAAGTTGGTATTAGTACAATATTGTTAACTTGACAACTGGTCATATCCAGTTTTAAACCCCTACTCCATGCCCATTGAGTGAAACTCTCCTTGGCTCCTTGACCTTCCAGTACCTTTCTAGATAGGAAATAGTATCTCCTCCTGTGGGGACCTGAAGCTGAGGACCCTAAGACTCAGCTGTACTGTTCAAACTCCTCCAATCAGAGAGACTCTATTCAAATGCTGTTGTCACAAATTCCTATTCTTAGTCTGCTGTATCTCTGCCAAAACCTTATGCCAGAATTTTATTTGAAACCCCAAGGACACTTATTTCGACCTTATTTCTCCTTTGTCCCCACAGGTCATTGTCTGAAATGTAAGCTTCTCATCTGTTTTTCCCTACTCTCATTGTCAGATATCTCCATGTGTCCTTTTTACCAATCTAACCTTCCACTCTTTTCCTTTCTTCAACTTTTTTCAAGTATACTTTCTGAAATTCCTGTTTCATGGTAATTAAACTTTCTTACAGACACACACACACACATAGACACATACACACACACACACCCCTAAACACACCTTCACAGAAAGACAATCGTATTCATTTGTTCTTGCATTGCTACAAAGAACTACCTAAGACTGGGTAACTTATAAATAAAAGAGGTTTAATTGGCTCACAGTTTCACAGGTTGTTCCACAGTTCCCCAGCGTGGCTGGGGAAGCCTCAGGAAACTTACAACCATGTTGGAAGGCAAAGGGGAAGCAAGCATGTTCTACATGGCTGGAGCAGGAGGAATAAAGTAAGTGGGGAGGTGCTACACACTTTTAAACAACCAGATCTCGTAAGAACTCACTCACCATCACGAGATCAGCAAGGGGTAAATCTGCCCCCATGATCCAATCACATCCCACCAGGCCCCACTTCCAACATTGGGGATTACAATTCAACATGAGATTTGAGTGGGGACACAGAGCCAAATCATATCACAACTTTACCATCTTATCTTCAGTAAAACTAGATTTCTTCACAAAGTCACCACCTCCCCAGAAAACCTTCTGAAGTGAAGGACGCTAAACCTTCCTTCCTCCACATCAACAAACCCATTCAAATGACAGTGCCATCAACCAACTATGAGACCGTGGTGGCATCAGTATCCTCATAGCTCTTCAAGTTTTCTTCCAAATCCTTGTTCCTCCATCCTTGCATGAAGATCTTCATGGCATCTGACTATTCTGCCTCCTTCCCGCCTGATTGTTGTCCTCTACCAGCTGCTTGACATCCATCATAAGCCTTGGTACCTGTTCATAGCACACTTCTCTGTCCCATGTCCTGCTATCATAACACCAGTGACCATTAGTGTCCATGTGGAAGACATTTCAAGCACTCTAGATTCCCAGGTTCTTCAGTTTCTGAATTCTAGTGACCTTTACTTTCTCTAAACTCCAGCCTTTCATACCTACAGCCACATCCTAGACTAGATTATAATCCAGAATCCTCCCACATGTGACACCTTGAGCTCTAATACCTACTCTCTGAACTTACCTCATATTTGTTGAAGTTTTTCACATTCACTAGTGCCTTTAAATCTATTTTTGGTGTTATATGTCTATTTCAAGTCCCCTGCTGACTCCATTTTCTCCTAACAATCAGTGTCTTCCTAAAGTCACTTCCTTTACTACCTAGTCTAGACCCCATGGTTGATGACTTGAATTCATCACCAACAACCAGGCACTCCCATTCTTATACTGTATGTTCTGTCAAAGTCCCAACACTGCATCACTTCCAAAATCTCTGCTTTATTATTCTATAGCTAGAATGCTTACCACTGGCCTTCAGCGAAACTCTCAATGTCATTCAATGTATCTGTTTGCTTGCCCATAGTAAATTGCTGCTTTATCTTCCATTCTCTTTCAGACCTTTACCACCATTCTTCTCAATTCCTCTATCCACAGTGTATCTTCACCATTTTCACTTTAATTAGATGGGTTCATGTTTAAGAGACCATTCTGATAGCAGTGAGGTGAGTGTTGGGATAACCAGCCTCCAAGATGGCTCCAATGATCATGGCCTTTTGATATTCATGCCTTTCCATAGTCCCCTTCCTCCAACAGAACATGCATAACCCATAGAGTATGATAGATGTGACAAAAGGTAACTTTTGGGGCTAGGTTATAAAAGGTATTGCTGCTTCTGTCTTGACATCTTGTGTTGTTTGTTCTGGTGGAAGCTAGGCTGCCAGGCCATGAGAGCATTCAAACAACTCTGTAGAGAGGGTTACCAAGGAGGAACTGGGGCCTTCAACTAACAATCCCAACCAGTATGTGAGCCATCTGAGAGTCACCTGGGAAGTGGATCCTCCAGTTCCAATCAAAGCTTCAGATAAGTGTGACTCCAGCCAGAATCTTGACCATGACTTCATCAGACACCCCCAAGACAAAACCACAGAGCTTAAGCATCTCCTGAATTCCTGACCCACAGAAACTATAAGATAGTGTTTATTAATGTTGCCTTAAGTTACACAATTTTAACATAATTTATAATGCAGACATTCATAACCAACACAGATGTTTAAGAGAACAAAACCAGAGGCACGCAGATTGGTAAAGAGGTCATAAAATAGTACAGGCAAGTGCTGACAAGAGCTTGAAATAGAGCTGTGGGTTCAGATGGAGAGGAGAGTAGACTCTAACAAATATTCAGGGATATAAATATGCACAAAACTCAGTGGATGTGGGTGTTCCGGGAGCATATAATTATTCTCAGCTTTCTAGCTTTGGTGGCTAGATGCCAAAAATTAAAATAAAATGTGCAGGAGGAAGAGTATGATTGGAGAGAAGGATAATGAGCTCAGAGTTGTGACTTGGAATCTGAGGTGCACTGAGGTTCTCCGTGGATATGCCACCAAAGACTCTACAGTGCCCACTTCATTGGTCCCTTTTCAGCCTTTAGCTTTCTGGAGTGCTCTGCCTCATCTGACACTGTCAACTACTTATTACATCTGCACATTTTCTGCTTTCTTAGATCAATACTCTTCTGGTTTTTCTTGAATGCTCACATTTTCTCCCCAATCTCCCTTACCACTTCTTTTGTGCACCCAAATATTGGTGTGCCACAAGATTCCACCTCAACCTGCTACTCAGCTTTCTCCAAAAGCTCTGCATTGTCGCCCAGAATCTAGGATTTGTTTCCTGGGATTCAGCAGAATGAGGTTTTTTGTTTTTTGTTTTTTAAGTGAAGGCAAGTTTATTAAGAAAGTAAAAGAATAAAAGAATGGCTACTCCAGAGGCAGAGCAGAGGCATGAGCTGCTCAACTGAGTATACTTAAGTTATTTCTTGATGATATGCTAAACAAGGGGTGGATTATTCATGAGTTTTCCAGGAAAGGGGTGAGTATTACTCAGAATCAAGGGTCCCTCCCTTTTTTAGACTACATAGGGCAATTTCCGAATGTTTGCCATGGCATTTGTAAACTGTCATGGCGCTGGTGGGAATGTCTTTTAACATGCTAATGAATTATAATTAGAATATAATGAGCAGTGAGGATGACCAAAGGTCACTTTCATCACTATCTTGGTTTTGGTGGGTTTTGGCCGGCTTCTTTACCACATCCTGTTTTATCGGCAGGGTCTTTGTGACCTGTATCTCGTGCCCACCTCCTATCTCATCCTGTGACTGAAAATACCTAACCTCCTGGGAATGTACCCCAGTAGATCTCAGTCTTGTTTTACCCAGCCCCTGTTCAAGATGGAATCACTCTGGGTCGAATGCCTCTGAAATATTTCCCCCCTCCCTTTTACAAGGGAGTCCTTAACCCTAAAGGTGGTGAGAGACAGATACATCTTCTGTATCTTCTTCAGGTTGAATAAGGGCAATGATATAGCAGAATGAGGTTTTAAAAACAAATAACCTGATACATTTTCTCTTACGTCTATATATACAAGTTTCTAACTGACATAGTTATAATCTCCTTCACATAAGTTATAATATTCTGTTATTGTTGTAATGCCATATATGTATGTGTGTAGTATATCTCTCTACCTACATCAGTAATATTGAGTAACTGTTAGGTTTGGGGCAGTGCATGGCAGTGGACCTCTAAGTCATTAGAATAGTTTGCAAATATTCCTATTGCCCTTCTGGACATATAGAATTGAACTTCCTTGCTTCTTTTTCCTTGAAACTAAAATATGGCCATTTTCTTGCTTTGGCCAATAAAATGGGAAGAAAAGTGACACATACAACTTCTGGCATGAAAGTATCAATAGCAACCACAGCATTTACCGTGTTCTCTTTCCTATATCTTGGTTCTAGGTCCCTGAATGACTAGGGGAGCTGAACTCCCTATGGATGTGAATTAAGTATAAATATGGGAGGGAAATATGCATTAAGTATAAGTATGGGAGGGAATTATGCAAAGACATTGTTTTTTTTTCTTTTTCTATCATATTACTAGTAGGTTATCCCCACTGATACAACTACAATAAAATTCCAAGTAATATAAGAATATGTCTGCTGGCCGGGCGCAGTGGCTCACACCTGTAATCCCAACACTTCGGGAGGCTGAGGCGGGCAGATCACAAGATCAGGAGATTGAGACCATCCTGGCTAACATGGTGAAACCCCGTCTCTACTAAAAATACAAAAAAACTAGCCAGGCATGGTGGCAGGCTCCTGTAGTCCCAGCTACTAGGGAGGCTGAGGAAGGAGAATGTTGTGAACCCTGGAGGCGGAGCTTGCAGTGAGCCAAGACTGTGCCACTGCACTCCAGCCTGAGCAACAGAGAGAGTCTACATCTCAAAAACAAAGAAAAAAAAGAAAGCATATGTCTCCTGAAGTTCTGAAGCCCCTTGTATCAAGGGAGTAATAGAAAGTTAATGATCTCAAATACCTAAGCTAACTAAGCACTGCTTATGTATATACAGACCCTCCTAGGTAATACATACTGTGATGGTTAATACTGAGTGTCAACATGATTAGATTGAGGGATACAATGTGTTAACTCTGGGTGTGTCTGTGTCGGTGTTGCCAAAAGAGATTAACATTTGAGTCAGTGGGCGGGGGAAGGGAGATCCACCCTTAATCTGGTGAGCACAATCTAAGCAGCTGCTAGCAAATATAAAGTAGGCAGAAAAATGTGAAAAAGAGAAATGGGCCTAGCCTCCCAGCCTACATCTTTCTTCCATGCTGTATGCTTCCTACCCTCGAACATTGGACTCCAAGTTCTTCAGTTTTGGGACTCGGACTGCTCTCCTTGCTCCTCAGCTTGCAGACAGCCTATTGTGGGACCTTGTGATCGTGTGAGTTAATACTTAATAAACTCCCCTTTATATTCTATTAGTTCTGTCCCTCTAAGAGAACCCTGACTAATACGCATACCAATCCCAGGAGCGGTAGCTGAAGACTTCCTCCTCCTGTTTTCACAGTTAAATAAGAGATAATTAGTTGGTTTAAAGTTATTTTTTTCAATTTCAATTATAAAACTTAGGCCAAGTACACAGAATACTTGAAACCTCTTTGGAACATCCTCTGGGCTCTCAAAAATACATGAAATTTTCAGGACACCATCTAAATGTGCAAGATTGTTTAAAGGATATAGTAAAACATTTAGTTCCTTGGTGGTAGTGGGATCAAGCTATGAAAAAACCATAAGAACCTAATTTTAATATAGTCCTTCTATTATCTCTATGTATTTATTAAATATCACTACTTTATGACAAGTTGCTTTTTTTTTTTTTTTAATTGAGACAGAGTCTCGCTCTGTCGCCCAAGTTGGAAGGCAATGGTGCAATCTCGGCTCACTGCAATCTCCGCCTCCCGGGTTGAAGCAATTCTCCCACCTCCGCCTCCTGAGTAGCTGGGCCTGCAGGCATGGACCACCATGCCCCGCTAATTTTGTATTTTCAGTAGGGATGAGGTTTCACCACGTTGGCCAGACTGCTCTTGAACTCCTGACCTGAAGTGATCCACCCGTCTCAGCTTCCCAAAGTGCCGGGATTATGGGCATGAGCCACCACACCAGGCCGACAAGTTGCTATTATTAATTTTTTCTTAATCTAGGTAAACTTTGGATGATATTAACCCAGGAAAATGTGTAGAATACAGGTAGTTCATGTTAAAATGAATTTTTCCAAGAGTTTACATATAATATTGCATGTATACCATTTTAAATAAAAATCCTGTAAGAGTTTCTCAATTTGTTTCATTTCACCACTTCACCTTTTGACTATTCACATACAAGGGAATTATGGATGAGGGCAAAATTGATCAATAAGGGATCACTCAAGTAAATGAAATCTTTCCAGAATACTGATGGGATCTTCCATATGTCCATATCTTTCCTCAAATGGTTACATTAGCTACATTTTCCCAGAAGATTTTGAGAGAACTCTTAGATAGAATTTTTCAGCACTCTGAAGAACACATGATATGTGTCTTAGTCAGCTCAGGTGGCTTTAACACAGTAGCACAGACTGGGCAGCTTAAACAACAGACATGTATTTCTCACAATCATGGAGGCTGGGAAGTCCAAGATCAAGGTGCCAGTGTCATTGAGTTCTGGTGAGGGCTGTCTCCTGACAGTCACCTTCTGGCTGTGTGCTCACATGGCTTTTCTCTGATGCATATACAGGAAGATTGAGAGGGAAATTTCTCTCTTCCTCTTCTTTAACCCTTTCCCCACTTAGAAAAAAAAATGCAGCTTGCTGCCAGTGCTCATTGAATTTTATATAAACATGCTCTTTGAGACTGAAGCAAATCTGATTTTCAATGTGAAAATAAAATAGAAAAACTGTTCTTGGAGTTATTTCTAAACAGAACTAACATCAGAATCATCTGAATCATCAGAATTATCTATTTCGGAAAAATCAGTTTCATCAAATGAATCTATGGCCAACAACTGCTTGAGAATGATGTTAACATCACGCGTAGGAATGCTACGTTTTCTAGGATCTGACATTTTCAGCAATCGAGAATTACTATATTTGTAAATAGAAGTACCACTACTACAAACAGAATGCTATAAAAAGAATGATGTCTTTTGTTTCCAAAGTTGATATACTAGAGCAATGCAAAAATAATAACAAAAGTGAGATCTTTCGTGGCAAATTATCTTGGGGTAAATGTAGCCACAAGCACTTCTGGTGAGTATCTCAGGACAAATGGGAAAAAGGTTAAGAATACTGACACCATTATGAGGATTCACCTTCATGACCTAATTTAAACCTAATTACCTCCCCAAAGCCCTATTTTCAAGTATCATCCCACTGGGGGTGAGGGCTTTAATGTTGGTAGGGACACCAACATTCTGGTCATAAAATGGTATAACAGTCTTTAACAGTCATATTGTAGATCAACGTAGGCATTGTTAAGCAAAGAATTTAATATCTAGATAACTGAGGTAAAAAAAATACTTGAGAGAAAAAGTTGTCTTCTTTTTGTCTGAATTATTAGATTGCTTACTTACAATAAAACATATTGACTAGGTAATAAGTCAGCTCCACAATGAACCCATAAATGTGTGCAATAATAAAAAGGGCCTAGACAAGAAAGTTTCCAAACCCTAGAGACTAGATCGAATGAGCTATATATGAGGGTGTGTGGTTAGGGCAGTCTAACCATGTGCAAACTCAACCCATAATGTCTTTTCTCATTACACAATTAAAGAAATGTTGCATAAAAAGTATCCATAATACAAAAGCTACCATTAGGGAGCATGGTAGAACAATTGGTTTTAATTTAAATAATGCATAAGCTTATTATTATAAATGAATCTTTGGTGTTCTGACAATTTATTACACTGTACTTGGTATTTGGTGCAATATACAAATTTCCTTTCTCTAGAAGATAAACAAGTCATTTCTCAACAAGGGATAAGATAGTGGACAAGATTCCATTCTATGGTGGCCCCAGGAAAATGAACAGACAGTCATGGTACAGCTACTAAATGCTCGAGGAGGGCAAATGTCGGGAGTTATGGACACATTCAGGGGGCACCTGACCTGTCTAGAAGTTTTGGGAAAATCTTCCTGGAGGGAGTGCTATGCAACTGAGTATGGGTTAGTCATGTGAAGAAATGGGGGTGGGAGTAGGGTGTTCAAGAGGATGGCTGGAGTATTCTAAGCAGAAGAAAGGAGATAAGGCAAGTGAAGGGGAAGATCCCACACACTAAGGGAAAAGCACATGGTTGCATACTCCAGGAGCACAGCCTGAGAGCGGGGGAGCACCCAGAGATGAAACTGCAGGTATCCCATGTAAATGGTACCTGTACATTCATGTTTGGTTTTTCAACATATCTAGGGTATTAGCTGAGTCATCCAATAAACTTTTGGTATTTTTAAAATGCTACCTTGATCTCAAGATGGAGGATACCAGAGGCTGAGGGGTGGGGGAGATTGAGGAGATGTTAGTCAAAGATTACAAAATGTCAGCTAGACAGGAGGAATAAGTTCAAGAAATCTATTGTACGTCATGGTAACTACAGTCAATAACAGTACATTATATACTTGAAAATTGCTAAGAGAGTAGATTTTAAGTGTTCTCACAGTCCAAAAATTATAAGGATGTGAGGTCATGCATATGTTAATTAGCCTGATAATGCATATGTTAATTAGCCTGATTTGGCCATTCCATAATATGTGTAGATATATCCAAACATCATGTTGTACGTTATAAATATGTAATATTTTTGTCAATTTAAAAAGATAAAAGATCGAGAGTAGCTTCATTTTACTTCTATAACCATAATATATTTGCCATTTAAAATCTGTCTAGTTTTTCTTAATAATATTTCCATTCATGTCTCAAGAGTTTAGGTACTATTCTTTGATTTTTGTTTTTGTTCTTGTTTAATTTAACTCAACGTTATTGACATGTTGGAGCAATTGATCAACTGTCAGCTATAAATACTTTCTAGGTCTTAAATTCACATGAAATATTTAACATTTTATTGAATATCATCAGTAGTTGGTACAAAACAGAGAAAGAAAATATCCATTTATGTATTCATTCAACAAATATTTAGAGTGCCCACTATGTGCCAGGCACTGTGCTAACACCAGAGAAACAGCAGTAAACAAAAAAGAGCGATGGAGTTTACTTTTTAGAAGATAAACAAAAATATACAGACACACAAAACCAGGATTCGTGAGTAAAATATATCATATGTGATGGCAAACACTATCTTAAGTATGGGATCAAGATGAACACCACCAGTGATATCACGTGGCTGGCAGGGATGTCCTGCTGTCATGTTATAAGAAAGGGCACTTCACCACTGTGCTAGCTTTCTGAAATCCAGAGCCCCGGGCTAATCATAAGAAAATACACAAACCCAAATTGAGGGAGGTTTCTCAAAATACTTACTACTCATCAAAATTGTCAATGTCATGAAAAACAAGGAAGGACTGAGAATCATAAATCTCAAATCTTAAGAGACTATGGAAACATACAAACGTAATGCAACATGGTATCCTGGGTGGGACTCTGGAACAGAAAAAGGATAATGGAAAAATGGGTCAAATCCAAAGAAAGTCTGGGGTTTAGTTGATAGAAATTTACTAATGTTGGTTTATTAGCTTTGACAAACATATCAGGGTATATGTGAAATAAAATTAGGGAAACTGACGCTGGGTGAGGAGAGTCTGTGAGAATTCTCTGTACTATCTTCACAACTTTTCTATAAATCGAAGCCACCCCCAAAGAAAAAAGTCTATTATTCCTATACAACCTCTACAACATAAAGAAAAATATGTAATATAAGAAAAAACATAACAAAAATGTGCAAGGTCACTATGAGAAAATTATAAAACTATCAGACAATATTAATGATGACCTAAATAAATGGAGAAAAATGCCATTTTATGCATAGAAACTTTCAATGTAATAAGAATGTCAATTCTCCCTAAATTAATCTATAAGTTCAATGTAATTTCAATCAAAATGCTGATAAAATTTTTCACAGATCTCAAGAAACTGATTCTAAAAAGCATATGAAAAAGCAAAGAGACAACAAAAGCCAATTCCAATATCAAAGAACAGAAGTGATCATAAAGCTGCAGTAAGTAAAGCAGTGTGGCATTTTTATAGATGTTGGTAAATAAAACCAGCGGAACAGAACTGGTGCTGTGGCTCACACCTGTAATCTTAGCATTTTGGGAGGCCGAGGTGGGTAGATTACCTGAGGTCAGGAGTTAGAGACTAGCCTGGCCAACATGGAGAAACCCCATCTCTACTAAAAATACAAAAATTAGCTGGGCCTGGTGGTGCACGCCTGTAATCCCAGCTACTCGGGAGGCTGAGGCAGGAAAATCACTTGAACCTGGAAGGCCGAGGTTGCAGTGAGCCGAGATTGTGCCACTGCACTCCAACCTGGGAAACAAAGCAAGACTCTGTCTCAAAATAAAATTACAAAAATTATCTGGGCATGGTTGAGGGCTCCTGTAATCCCAGCTACTCAGGAAGCTGAGGCAGGCAAATTGCTTGAACCCAGGAGGCAGAGGCTGTAGTGAGCCGAGATCGCGCCACCACACTCCAGCCTGGGTGACAGAGTGAGACTCCATCTCAAAAACAAAACAAAACAAAATAAGCAAACAAATAAAAGCAAGTGGAACGGGATAAAAAGACCAGAAACAAATATGCATATGCATACATACATGAATACACATATAAATATATGCATATGTATGGAGAGAAAGCAGAGAAAGTTAGATTTGCTAATAAATAAATAAGAGAAAAGAGGGTATGCAGTGGAGAAGGGGTGGAGGCAGGAGGTTTGATGGCAAGGCCAGGGAAGGCATCAGAGAAGGTGACTTGTGAGGAGAGACCTGAGTGGAGGTAGGTAGCCATACCCAATGATCTGGGGGAAGAGCACTCAGGCAGAGAGACCAGCAAGTACAAAACGCCCTGAGGCAGAAGTTTGCCTGCTGTGTCTGAGGAACAACAAAAAAGACAGTAAGGTTGGAGAAAAGTGTAAAAGGAGGGGAGAAGTCACCAAAGAGTCAGAGAGGTGGTGGAGGAAACCAGCCATGTGGGGTCTCACGGGTCAGACCCTAAGTGAGGCAGGAACATTAGAAGGCTTTGAACAGAGGAGTGACACGATCTATCAAAATGTATTCCAGCTGTCATTTTCAAAATAGACAAGGGCAAGTGGGGAAGCAGAGTTGGTCCAAAGTAGCAGGAGTGATGAGAAGGGTTAAATCCTGATGACATTTCAAATGTAGAACTGACTAGATCTGTTGACAGACTAGATATGGGAAAAGCAAGGATGACTCTGAGCATTTTGGCCTCACCAGTGGAAGAATGAAATTGCTATTAATGAAGAGGTGAAAGAATACTGGAGAAGCCGGTTTAGTGGAAAGAATGGAAGCTCAGTTTTGAACAGGTTTAGTTGGGAATGCCTGTAAGACACCCATATGAAAATGTGGATAGGCAGTCAGATGAATGAGTCTGTATTTTACCAGAGAATTTAACTAGAGATATAGATTTGGGAATCAAGTAAGCAAATAAGTGGAATTTAAAGCCATATGATTCCATAGCATTATAATAATGATTATAAATATTAATGTGTAAATGGATCACCTGGGAATCTTATTTAAATGCAGATTCTGAGTCAGTAGGTCTAGGGTAGGACATGTCTAACACTCTACAAGGTGAAGCTGACATTGCTAGCTCCCAACTTTGGCTAGTAGGAAGGACCTAAGAGGTGAGAGCAGATGAAGAAAAGAGATACATAGTCTGGCCGGGCACAGTGGCTCATGCCTGTAATCCCAACACTTTGGGAGGCCAAGGTGGGCGGATTGCTTGGGCCCAAGAGTTTGAGACCAGCCTTTGCAACAAGGTGAAACCCCATCTCTACAAAAAATACAAAAATTAGCCAGGCGTGGTGGCATGCACCTGTACTTTCAGCTACTCAGAAGGATGAAGTGGGAGGCTTGCTTTAACCTGGGAGGTGGTGGTTGCAGTGAGCCACGATCATGCCACTGCACTCCAACCTGGGCTGGGCAATAGAGTGAGACTCTGTCTAGAAAAAAAAAAAAAAAAAGAGCAAGAGAGATACTGAGTCTGAATTCTGAGGTTCTCCCACACTGAGAGGTTGGATAATCAGCAACGGAGATCGAGGATAAAGAGCCAGAGGCAAATGAAAAAGCAAGTATGTGCATTGTCCCAGAAGAAGAGGAAGTGATCCACTCTGCACATGCTTCTGATAGGTCATGCAGGATGAGGACTGAGGACTCTGAGAACTGATCACTGGGTTTGGCAGTGCGTTTAAGTCATCAGTGACTGACAAGAACAACTGCAGGGGCGCATCTGATTGGGATGGGTTCAAGACAGAAGGGGAGAGGAGAAATTGGAGGCAGCTGATACACTGACCTCTTTCAAGGAGCTTTGCTGTAAAGGGAATAAGAAAAATAAAGATATAACTGAAGGATAAAGAAAAGTCAAAATAAAATCTTTTTTTTTTTTTTAGACGGAGTCTCGCCCTGTCGCCCGGTCTGGAGTGTGGTGGCGCCATCTCGGCTCACTGCAAGCTCTGCTTCCCAGGTTCAGGCCATTCTCCTGCCTCAGCCTCCTGAGTAGCTGGGACTACAGGCGCCCGCCATCGCGCCCGGCTAATTTTTTGTATTTTTAGTAGACACAGGGTTTCATCATGTTAGCCAGGATGGTCTCGATCTCCTGATCTCGTGATCTGCCCACCTCGGCCTCCCAAAGTGCTGGGATTACAGGCGTGAGCCACCGCGCCCGGCCCCAAAATAAGATCTTTTAAGGTAGGAGGAAAAAATATTTTTATGCCAATGGGAGCAATCAGCAGAGAGAAACAATGATGCAGGGAGACGGGGACAACGCTGGGACAATGTGCTAGAGTGGGCAAGAGGAAAATGGGAGCTAGTGCTTGAGTGGAGGCACTGGCTTTACCAGGCGAACAGCAGGCCATAGTTTCAAGCAATCGAGAATTCACAGGCTTCTAGACAGGTAGGTGAGGAGATTCAGGAAGGATGGGAGCAATCTCCTCTGATTGCATCTTTTTCTTTCCGTTGAAATAGAAGTAGGATTATTAGCTAAGAGTGAGAATGGGGGAGGTTTGAGGCTAGAGAAGAAGGAATGAACTACTCACCTTAGAGAGTGGGAAAATGACTGGATTAGAGAAATCCGGTGTGACTACTGGGCAGGGTAGCATTAAGTGTTCACTTGAGGTTAACAGTTGGGAATTTAAAGTGAGGCCAGTCAGACTGGCTGTTGTTCTTCTCCAGCCACATTCAGCCCTGTGGGTCAAAACACAGAGAAAGCACGGAGCTGGGTCAGCAAGACTGTGGTTTAACCACAAAAATCAATTTTAAAATTCTCATGTGAGTCAACAACCATGCCAGACACTGACATCACAATAATATAATAATAATAACAATTAGAGAACTTTTCATGTATGCCAAACAACATGCTGAGCTCTCTATCAAAAAGAATATTCACAAAATAAAGCCTATGACAGAGAATGAATGCTATTAGCACCATTTTATAAATGAAGGAACTGAGGTTAAAGTGAACACACAGCTCGCTCAAACTCATATGTTTAGTAACAGAAATAACTGAAAGTTGAACGCAGTTCTCGGTCAGCTCTGAGACTAGTGAGGACAGCCACTAGAAAAGGGGTTGGAGTCCTGAGCAAAATATGCTACAGGAAGTCCAGGAACACAGAGCAAGCTACTTTTATTTTAAAAACTGAGAAAACAAAACAAAACAAAAACCAAATTCATACATTTGTAGCAAAAATCGGTGGATCTGAAGATTTAATGGAAAGTGCACATTTCCATATGTATGAATATATTAATCATTTGTGCTCTAGTTGAATGGCAGTTACCCCAGATATGACAGGAGGGATGCCCTCCCCGCACCTTGGGAGTGACCCAGAATGACTGTGCTTCTTATGCAGCGATTTCAGGACTCCACGACATTGGCCACCCATGCAGGCTTCCCACAAATTCCCTCCTCAAACATATTTTGGGAGAAAACAAATTTCAGGACTTCAAATGTGTGCCTTTATCTTGATGTCACTTCCATAGCTTTAGATACCAGAGCCTATAATGGGTAAAATAAGCGAAAAGAGGTTTTCTTATGTCAGGTTTATTTTAGGGATTCCTAATACAAAGGGTTGGAAGGTCCTTTCTTGAAATGGCTCTTATGGAAAAGAAACCCAGAAAACTAATTCTGTAATGCTTTCTTTGGAAAAGTGACTACTAACTTCTAGCACGAAAGACCAGACAGGTATCTGTATGTTCTGTTTGGGCCTATGATGTACCAGCTGGGCTAGCCAGTTTACAAATGTGTTCTTCTTTAGTCTGCTCATCGGCCCTGGGAAATGGCATTTGGGGCTTGATAAATTGCCCAAGGGCTCTCAGGTAGAAGAAGACTGAGCTAGGGTTACAGGTAGAAGAAGACTGAGCTAGGACCCACCACTTAAATAAAGCCCTCAGCCAATCAACAGGAGACAAACTCTACCTCGATTAGCTTTTTTCCCCCCATTCCTTCTCCTTCTTCTTCTTTGCCTAGCAGAATCTCCTCTCAAAGCTTTAGAAATGACTCAACTTTTTCAACATAATTCAAAAATATGCTTCAAACCTTTACTCTTTTCCCCCTAAATCAGAAAACAAAACTTTATTAGCAGGTGAGTTTTCTCCTAGGCACTTTGTGGACTATAAATGAGGCCACGAATAATAATAATGGAAAAGAAAACAAATAGATAATGGCAACTGCCCAGGCTGCCAGGCAGCATGCAGTGGCCAGTTGAGCCTCGCCATTCTTTAAAGATATAGAGTCTTGCTCTCCAGATGCAGGCAAATTAATAAATACCCTTGGGGTAATTAAAGGCTGCTCCACCCACATGATAAAGGGGTGCCATGAATTTCATTCTCCAGCCCTCTCACCTAAGACACACTTACACTAGGTGTTCATAAAAGTTTTATGAAGCTAATTCCCGTTACAAAGAAAGCTCCTGCAGATGGACAGGAATGTAATAGTGCTTTAGCTAAGATGCCATATTCAAGGCAGCACACGGATATGTAAATTTATGCTTCCTTTGGGCAAGGCAAATAAAGCCATGATGCCATGAAGAATGGAAATATGCTCTGAAGGCCGAAGGAATCCCAGAAGTTCCTCCAGTTTGTCCAGGGCTGCTTTCCTGGAGTAGGTCTTTCGCAGTTCACAGGTGTGCACATTCTATGAACCTGAGAGTACTCACTGGTCAGGGAGCTCCGGCAGCCCTTTCTACCAGGAACTGAGTTCTCCCCTAGTTCTTATACACCTCTGAGTCAAGCCTTAGGGTAAGTCCAGGTGCCAAGAACATCCAGTCTCTACAGTGGGGAAATCACATCCTTAACATAACAAGATTAACTAGGAGGACAGGTGAGGTAAGCCATGCATTTGTGCCAACCTGGTTTATTAAAATGCCCTGCCCAGCAACAGCTCTGATGCCATGTCAAACTGACTGGAGCTGCTTCCTGGCAGAAGTCCTCAGTGACTCAATTCAGAAGGAAGACTAACATAAGATGAGAGAGAAAAAGTCAGTTTCCAAACCTTCTTCAGGGGATCAAGAAGCTGAAGTCACAGAGTGTTAATAAAGCCCTTTGGGAAATCACAGAGAGCAGAATAAACAAACAGGAGAGTCAGAGTGGAGTTTTCTTTTGCTGGTGTGTTTCAGTGTCATTGAAAAAAATCAGAACCCACTCCTCAGGCACTGACAACCAAGGACTGACCCCCATGAGTCCACAGTGCACAGTGGCCAGCTTGCTATTGAGTTTGCACGTCTTCCCCTCTGGGATTCCTGTGTGTCTGCCTGACTGACCTCCAGTGGAGCCTTTCAATCAGTAAGGTTCTCTTGATGAGAAAGGTTCCCTTGTGCTGCTCAGGATCCCAGGCTCCCAGGCGATTCTTGGTCTGATCCTCCCTAGTAAACTCATGTGACTGGGAGAACTTGCTAGCTCATTTTGTTTTCACAATAGGACAGCTTTCTCACAAAAGCATCCCAAAGACTCAATCATTTAGGATTCCAAGTTTTTATTCTTAAGGAGAATGGCAGCCTTTTAAAACGTGCCTTGCATCAGAGAGAGGTGACGAGAGAGTTGAGGGAGGTAATGGTGGGTAAAACCTATAAAAAATGGACAAGTAATTCCATTAAAGTAATTAGGGCAAAGGTCCTAAAAGAGACCATGTTAAGAAATCTGATTCAAGTACTGTAATTTAGCTAAGTGTGTTGCTAAGTAATTCCAGGATTACTCAGCAGCTTACTATCCTCTTTTGGAGTTTCCCTTGATAAGATGTTTCCTTAATGAACTTGCAGGTGCTCGTCTTCCTAAACCTGAGAAGGTCGGGGAAAAAAAGGTATCACAACCAGAGAGAGTGAGATAATTTTCTCTGCTTTTACCTCTCTGTAAGAAATATCCCCCTACCCATCACCTCCCTTACCCTTTAGATACCTCTTCATTCTAGTTTAACAGTCTTTGATTTCAAGGAACAGAGATCCACTGAAATTAATTCAAACAAAGACAGGGAGAAGGAGAAAGAGGATTACATAAGATAAAAGACCGCCCACCAAACTCAGCAGAATCACATGCAAATTGGAACTGGAACCTCAGAGGGTCTCAGAAATGGAACTGCTCCTCTGCCCCCTCTCTCTGCACCACTGTGTCTTATATTTCTGCTTCTTGTGCACATCCCTTCCATTCTCCTCACTGCCTCTGCTTCCTGAGCGACAGAATAATGCCTGCAGATATTTCAAAAACTAGCTTGAGAATTGCCTTAGCTGCTCTGCCACTTACCAGCTGTGTGACCTTAGGAAAGTGATCGCATCTAAGACCTGGCTTCCTCATTTTCTAATGAAGATAGCGCTATTGCCCTCCTGATAGGATTAGTCTAGTGCTTGGCACACAGGAAGCATGTCAGAAGTTGCAGCAACTAGCATTATCATTGTGGCTGCTGCTAACAACATCTTTCTTTCTTTTCTTTCTCTCTCTCTCTTTCTTTTCTTTCTCTCTCTCTCTCTTTCTTTCTTTCGTTCGTTCTTTCTCTCTTTTTCTTCTTTCTTTCTCTCTCTCTCTCTTTCTCTTTTTCTTTCTTGCTATCTTTCTTCTTTTTGACAGAGTCTCACTCTGTCACTCAGGCTGGAGTGCAGTGGCGAGATCTCGGCTCACTGCCACCTCTGCCTCCCGGGTTCAAGCGATTCTTCTGCCTCAGCCTCCTGAGTGGCTGGGACTACAGGCACACACCACCACACCCGGCTAATTTTTGTGTTTTTAGTAGAGACGGGGTTTCATCATCTTGGCCAGGATGATCTTGAACTCCTGAGCTCGTGATCTGCCTGCCTGGGCCTCCCAAAGTACTGGGATTACAGGTGTGAGCCACCGCACCCAGCCACAACATCTTCTTTCTATACACTGGTTTCTTATATATGATCAGTACTTGGCTGTGCCCACACTTTCTGCTCACTGATGCTTCACTTGAATGGATGCTTCACTTGAGTATTAAACCCAGAGCTCAGCCACATTTCACCCTCCAATTTCCCTGTGATTTAAATAGCCTGTTCAGACATGCTCTAACCGCAGGTGCCCATAGTGCTCTCCTGCACCTCAGTTACTCTTGACTTCATGGCCACAGCTGACAAACAGCACCTGAACCTAGGATCATGGCAACTTAGAATGTTTGAGTCAGTTTCTATTACATTCACAACTACGGAGATGGTTAAAAGGACAGATAGCCTTCAGTGGGCAGTTGGTTTGGGGTGGCCTGGGCATTTTTTTCACTATATCAATGTTTAAGAGATTTACATTTTTTTGATTGAAAATTGAGATAATATGCCTACAGTAAGGTTCACTCTCTTCGGTGTACAGTTGTCAGATTTTGACATCACATACAAGTCATGCAACCACCACCATAACAAGATGCAGAACAGTTTTATCACCCGGAAATATTCCCCCATGCTCCTTTGTGGCAGACACTCTATTCTAAAACACTCCCTATGTGATTGTGATGGGCAGCCATGCAGGGGAATCACTGATATGGCCCCAAACCTTTTACAAATGGAAAAGTTACATGACTTGCCCAAGGTCATGCTGCTTGACAGCTGGGGCTAAGACAGAACCTAGGTCATCATTTCTCAATTTTACTTTCTTCCAACACACACCACTTATTCTAAAATACTCGGGTCCATGGTGGTTTCTCCAAGTAAAAACATATCTATGAAATAAATAATAAAACAAAATCAACACAAACTGAGATGAAGAAACCTCAAATTAAAACAGAATGAAATAAAACAACCACAACAGATAATCCTAAGATTCCTTAAATTTACCTGAACATACTCAGAAGCAATAGCAAGATAGGAAAGAAGGATTGTACCTTATTTTCAGCACAAAATGCTGCTCTTTTCTTTCTTTTTCTCTTTGCAAACACTGTGTGTCCTACCCAGTGCTAAAACATATGTATGGCAAGTCACCTCTAGGTATAATGTACAGAAAACTGAGAAACTGTGGGGAAATTAAAAACTTAACTACACAACTTAACTTCCTTCTTCTCTTTTTATGCCTCTAATCTGGACAATGAAAAGAGGCACACTTGGAGAAAAACATGCCACAAATATCTGAGGATGACTGGCAGACAGTCCTGATCCAATTATGGCCCTAATGATCAGCCTATAAATAAAGCAGCTTTGCCTCTTTTAGATGAGCTTGCCAAAGATAGAAGTCATTTTGTCTTGAGAAGCTCACAGCCCTACCCAGGGGTTGGGCCAAGTAAGGCCACAGAAGTTTCAAACCCTCTGTGTTTTTCAAGGGAAAACCACCAGAGCTTCAGGTGGGTGTGCCCACATATGGCAGCACAACGTGTGGGAAAGACCCATCTTGGGGGTAAAGAGCATTTGCTGCTTTGTTGTGTGTGTGCCAGAAGCCAAAGTCAAGAATCACTTGAAATCCTAGGCATGGACTCAAAAGAGAACAGCAAGCAAGAGTCATCACTTCTAACAATGTGAACCTTTCATGAAGTCTGAAGTAATTTTCCACCTGGAGATTTTTTTTTTTTTTTTTTCATCTTCTCTCCTGTCTGCCTCTCTGCAGGAAATGCCCCAGGAGGGCTCTCCATTCCCATGGGTCTTTAGGTGTTTCACAGAACCTCAGGCCTAAATCCTAAGCAGTTTGCTTTTCTTTCTTTTGTCTGTGATGCTACCAGCCCATTCCTGAGGTTAATAGCGATCTTATAAAGCCATGGCGGGAGACCTTTCTGTGACCTTGAACACAGAGTAGTACTCATTGAGAATTAACTTCCAACCATGTGCCTGGCTCTCTCTGGCATTCGAGTGCTGTACCTGGATGCTAGCACCAAGCTACCGGGGTCTGAACCCTGATTCCACTGTGTTTCTTTAAAGCATGTTAGTGGACAAGCTATTTAGCCTCCTTTGGGTCTCAGTTTACTCATCTGAAAATTGGGTGCAATCATATTACCAACCACAAAGCGGGGTTGTATGAAAAGGAAAATACCCAGCAAACTGAAAACTATTATCTTGGGGGAAACTTCAAAAACTCTAGTCCATTCTGGCTTCCTTAAGTAATACTGTACTTGAAGTATCTCTTGCTGGGGACAGGCAACTGAGAACAAACAGTTACAAGGAATTTATGAACACTCTTAAATATTTAACTTAAAAATCATTTTTTCTGTGCTTCACCAAACTATTCAAAAATATATAAAAATGAGCAATTTGCCCAGAATTTTAAAGAAAATGGCTAAAGAAAAACTCTTCTGAATGCCCATGCCCATATGTTTTTGCCATTATTCAACCTACGAGACCACATCACCATTCCCAACATTCCTATCAAACTACGGGTTAATTTTAGAGTATCAGAGTTTAAAAACAGAGCATTTTTCCCCATTGTCCTTCCTGCCATTAACTGTGCCACACTGGACAAATGTGTTCCCCATCTGTGCTGAGGAGGAGCACGTATGTGACTGTTATGTTTGTGCTATTTTTAATTTCCCTACAGTTTCTCAGTTTTCTGCACATTATATCTCAAGAATACCTAAAGAGGTACCTGTATGGAATGAAAAGCAAAACTTGCCCATCTTCAGGCTCTGCTTCTCCTTCAAAGTTGGTTTGAGAAGGGGAGAATCCATTGTGCTATCAAAGCCTGGCAATTCTTGGTGAGGATGTGTTTCAAGAAGCACCACGTGAGACAACTGTGCAGGATGAGCTCTGCACTCCCTTTTTCACCTAAAATTTCTTGCATTGCATCTTACACAACAACAGCATAAAGAGATGTGTGAAAAGTTTCAGAAGTGTCCCACAATGGACACAGCTCTGCCAACAACTAGCTGTATGACCTTGAGTAGGAAACATAGTCTCTCTAAGTCTCCGCTCTATCAGCTGTCAAAGAGTTTGCAGGACTGTTCCGAGCGTTGACTAGCATATGTAAAGTATTGGCACATATAAGTGCTTACAAAATTGAACTGTTTATTATTATGAGACTCCAACTCAGTCCACTAGCATCAAGCACTATTTCATAGGTATCAAGGGTTTTAACTACAAAGAAAAAGGCAACAATCTCTGTGTAGTTGGGTTCTTTCTGCTCTAACACAAGGGCAGAGCTAAGAGTGAACAGCTCCCAGGCCAGATTCACCATAAAGAGCTCAAGGGAGGGTTTTGCTTTGTTTTTGTTTTTGTTTTTGTTTTTTGCAGTGGAGATTGCCACATATGAACAGACAGTAGCAAATAAGTATATTACAATTTAATTGTTCAAATATGTATTTAGAATTTCTGTATAAAGTAATATCCCTTTCGGAAAGAGACATAAGAATTTATTAACTAGATTGAAATGCCTTTTATAAAATCGTCATCTATTTTTTAAGCCTTAAAGGACTTGTTGCTTCGCTTTTTCCATTTTCACTTGACTTGGTTCTTTATTTGATCAGACTGCAAGCTAGTTGGAGCTGGTTTTCTAAGAGCTAGTACACCTTCCTACATCAACGTGGAAAAGTTAATTAATCATGAAAGCTGTTTGAGACATTGTGTAGGCACCAAGTGAGAAGATCTGTTTGCTTAGTCAATGCCAAAGACCCATGTTTTTATTGTAAGCTGGTGGCTGGTACACTTGTCTCTATATTCTCAATATCAATATTATCTGAATTCCTTTAATCTGGCCAAACAATATAGAAGAGACAGGAATTCCAGGACAAATAGATGAATTGGTATAGTGTTTAAATGCACAGGCATCCCAGCTAATAGATGAGATATAAGATCAATGTATTGCAGATGAGCAAACAAGTCTAAAACTAAAACTATAATGATGAATCCTGAGTACTTACTCAAAAATAAAATTTTGTTTCTCTTGGGGTTTATTCGATACTATCTGAAGAAAAGTATAACATTCATGCTATAGAAGAATGGGAAAATTACTTGGAGGGGAAATCTTATCTATAGTCAATTACAGAATTTTTCTGGCATGTTACTGGGCTCCACAAAGAGCTGTCAACAATTAACTTGACACACTTAGGGATCATCTAACTTTCAGTGCAGATATTCAGTATGCTAAAGGTAAGACTCATTGTCATTATAACTCCACAAATGCTTATTTTGCAGTAATTACAGACGTAGGTGTTCAGCAAAGTGAGCAGAGTGGTGAAGATGAATATATGTTCCCAGCTCCTAAAGCAGCCCAAATCATGTGCTGGGAGATAAGGCCAACACAGAAATGGCAAAACAAGGAAGCAGGGAGCAGGAATAAAACTGGTGGAGAAGGCCAGGCACGGTAGCTCCAGCCTGTAATCCCAGCACTTTGGGCGGCCAAGGCACGTGGATCGCCTGAGGTCAGGAGTTCAAGATCAGCCTGGTCTTGACATGGTGAAACCCCGTCTCTACTAAAAATACAAAAATTAGCTGGGCGTGATGGTGGCCGCCTGTAATCCCAACTACTTGGGAGGCTGAGGCAGGAGACTCTCTTGAACCCAGGGGCCAGAGGCTGCAGTGAGCCAAGATCGTGCCATTGCACTCCACCCTGAGCGACAAGAGAGAAACTTCGTCTAGAAAAAAAAAAAAAAAAAGACGATGGAGAAAGTTAAAATTGGCATTAATCATACTTTTTCAGAATCTATCAGAATCCTTTAAGTTTGTACCTTTTACTCAGTAATTCCATATTTATAGAAATTTACAATAAGAATGATGATGTCTAAAACTTCACACACAAAAACATTTTAAACAAGGACAAATATTGAAATATTAAAATATTTATATTTATATTATTATTAATTTATGCAAATATAAAAACAATTATAGCAAGGACAAATTAGAAGCAATTAGAATTTCAAACAAGCAGCCATTAGTTAAATAAATTATGTCACATCCTGAAAAGGAATAGTATGCAACCTAGAAAAATTATGCTTCAGGAAAATATTTATTGACTTGAAGAAAATATGATATATGTTTAAGGAAATAATATGAGATATAGAACACCCTGTACTGTACACTATTAATCATATAATCCATAAATAAATATAAATATGATAAAACATATGGTCATAGCCTCAATACTTCTGAAGGACGCTGGATGAAGATGATGACAATGAACCATTAAAGGGATTTCATTTCCTTTTTCTGGCTCTGTGAGACCTGAAAACCAGGAACATAAATATCAGAAAGACTATACATAATTTTTTTTTGGCTTTTTTTTTTTAACTTTAAGTTCTGGGTTACATGTGCAGAACGTGCAGGTTTGTTACATAGGTATACACGTGCCATGGTGGTTTGCTGCACCCATCAACCCTTCATCTAGGTTTTAAGCCCCACATGCATTAGGTATTTGTCCTAATGCTCTCCCTCACCTTTCCCCCCACCCCCTGACAGACCCCAGTATGTGATGTTCCCCTCTCTGTCTCCATATGTTCTCATTGTTCAACAGAAAGACTATACATTTTTTTTTACAGGTACTAAAAGATTACAGTAGTGTCACCTTCTTAGTTCCCAGATTAAATAGATACATTTAAGGTCATAAAACATGTGCAAAAAGGAGGCCGTAAAAGAATAGCCCAATGTACTCCTGACATCATCACCTCACCAAAATTGATTTTGTACTGTAGGAACAATATTAATTACCATGACGTTTAACTGAAAAATAAACATGTTATTTAAAATCTAGGACATCTGTTAGGAACGCAAATTGAAAAAGTAAGCAAGCCAAGGGAAATGCCAAGAGTGTGCCCAGCTCTTGCCAAAGAGATCTTTAACCTTTATGTACAAACTCAAGTTCACGCTGATCTTTGATGCAATAAAAAATGTACTGTACACCATGAGACGAATCACCATAAACATTGTGGACTGTCATCCTGTGGAAGTGTGGGAGGCCACCTGTTCTTTGTACAAAGGACACAGACACTGGTGCTGGGACCTGAAACTCAGACGAGGAAGAGAACTCAATAGGGACATTGCCCCAGACCCTGCCCGGCTGATTTTTGGTGCAATAAAAAATGTACTGTACATCATGAGACGAATTGCCGTAAATATTGTGGACTGTCATTCTGTGGAAGCATGGGAGGCCACCTGTTCTTTGTACAAAGGACACAGATGCTGGTGCTAGGAACTGAAACTAAGAAGAGGGAGAGAACTCAATAGGGACGCTGCCCTAGACAAATGTCAAATCATCCAGGACAGCACCAGATAACACAATCCTCTTATTGCTCAAGCTCCAGGGACACTTGCCCAAAATTAGAGCCCACAGTCAAATAGGTGGGGGTTAGGGAAGGACACTGTACTATAGGCTAAATGACTATTATCCTTGGCCTTCCAAGTCATCAGTAACTTTCCAAGGAGGAGAACAGAGAAAGAGCAGGAATATTACTACTCTATTGACAGTGGTGCTGTGTAAAGCTGCAGGCTGTTAAAACAGAAAGACTTGGTCCAGCTCAGTCATTTATTAGCTGTTTGAGGACAAGTCTCTTGTCCTCTCTGAATGCATTTGTTTGATCCATAAAACTGTGAATTATATCTCTTTGGCAAGGTTTTATGAGGATTAAAAGAAATGTTATAGGTAAAATGCCTAGAATAAATGCCTAGCATATAATAGAGGTTTAATAATAGACAAACTGTTTCTATTTCTCTCTTTTCAGCTTCTTTTTTAGGTATAGTTCTATTTCTTAGTTGCTTTAAAATAGCAAAAAAGTGAAGGAGGAGGAGAAGGAAGAGAACAAAGGGAATTATTTTAGTGGGTTCATACATTATAAAAATTGCTTAATAAAATAACAGGTTACTACCAACTCTAGTTTATGTCTAGGTGCCAGTTAATGCCATCTCTCTCTCTCTCTCTCTCTGTGTGTGTGTGTGTGTGTGTGTGTCTGCCTCTTTGCAAGAATTATGCTGTTCGCAGATTGTTTAACTGCAAATATTTCTGTGCATGTGTTTTGTGTTGACTTCTATATGTTCATTTAAATTTTTTTAATAGAATTAAGAAAATAAAACTTGGAAACCAAATTTCTAGGCATTTTCTAGAGATCACAAGAAACTTGAGACCTGTTGTTGTCAGTAAAACTATATCAGAACTACCTGAATAGATGGTTTAGTTTCATTTAATTAATTTGCATTAAAAAAATGCACAAGGAGAGATTGGGAGAAAGTATATGTTTGCAAAAGGGTCCTAGAGCAGAAGACCTACACAACACATTCATTCGTTTAACAAATATTTGTTGGAAAATTTTCGCAGGATTGTGCTCGGGACATGGATATTTCCCATGCTGCTAATTGCACATGGTCTCCTAAGTGAGGGCTGCAAAAGCCCAGAGTCACTTTTTAGCTGCTTTTCTGCTTTTTCCCAATAAGTGTCAGATTGGGGACTAACCAAACCAGAAGTTTCCAGAATGTAATGCTCCACAGCTTGTAATGAGTAGCAACTAGAATGAACAACCGCAAGTTAGTCACTTTTACAAGCAATGAGGAGTACAGACCATGCAACAATGTAACAAAGTGGTGGCTTGTTCTGGGGAAGACACAGTGAAATACACTCACCCAGTTTGAGATACATGTGATAATCTCAAATCATGACAAAATGTGTTTTCATGTTACCTATCCCTCATCCGAATGCTCATACAATGCGCAGCTGACCCTCTACACCAGTGGAAGATTTTTAAGCAAAGTGAGATATTTCTACCCAACACTTACCCATTTTGTAAAGAAAACTTCTGTACATTGTCCAAATTTCTTATAATTATCCCTGTTTTCCTGCAACTAGAAGTTGTCAGCATAGTAGTCAGGTAAATCGCAGTTAACATTTTCATGGACAGAAAATGTATCTGGCTTGTTTTTCCCATTCCTTTGGTCATGAAAGTCTGGCTTGCTATTTCTGTCTTTAAATATATGTTACCCTCTCTCCCTTATCTTTTTAAGTAGTATGTTGTAGCAAGAGTTTTCTTTAAAAGAAAGCAACTACTATGATTTGATAAGATGGAAAATAAGAGTTATGAATAGTCACAGTCTCAGAAATAATTCTTGTTTTTCTTTCCTTTTAGAATTTTTTTCGATGGAAAAATAAACAAAAAGAAAACATTTTGAAAAATTAGTCATAATCCTAATCACTTCACCTAAAATACTGTTAATATTTTGGTGCATGTAGTTCTGGCTCTGTACATATACAAATTGATATGTATTTCCTTTAAGCTATATATTTCCTGTAACTCAGGCAGAGTCATACTCCCTGTCATGTTATATATCCTATTTCCCCATATTATTCAATGTTCTTCTACATCATCATTTTTAATGGCAGAATAGTACTCTACTATATTATGAATATTTGACCAATTGAGGCAAATATGTATGGACTCAGGAAAAATAATGCTTTCAGATCTTCAACTTTTAAACCACTTTCCCCACATTTGGTTGTCTTGGGAGTCATATTCTTAGCTGGTGTCTGAGTTTGTGCCTCTGCTGTCAGCTAACATACAGTCAGTCCCCAGGGTTAAACTTCTGGGAATTAATGGAGATCAAGAGTCTGGAACTCTCTGGGTGACCTATTGTCATTTGGAAAAAAGAAAACTACAGCATATGTTAGAATATAACTTCCTTCTGACCAGAGTGAGACGAAAAGTGTGAAATTTAAGAGTCGATTTTCATCATTCAATGCATATTTATACAGTTCCTGCTATATGCATCAGTCGTCCTTCTATTATACATGCTAGAGACGCCCTGGGGAACTCAATGCTGCACCCTTTTGGAGCCTATGTTGTGATGGATTCACAATTTTGAAAAATTAAGAAAACCAAAAAGCAGCCTCAAATCCTTTTTGTTGATGTTGCTGTTGTTGCATTACAATGGGGTATCATGTACTATAAATATACCTATATTAGACACTATCACAAAAGATCTAAGATTCTTTGGTAAACTCAGAATATTCCATTTTCTAGTGAAGATATTATATTATCTGTATATCATACCTTACCAAAAAGACAACAGTGTCCAGAAAATATATACTCTAGCCTTAATTATGGAATAAAAAGGATACCTTAGGACGGGTATTTTAATTCATAGAAAACAAATTTCCTAGTGGCTTGGAGACATTTGCCCAAGGAGTGGATTACATCATTTTGGACATGGCCTGTCCTAGTTATAAAAAAGCAGAAGTTGATATGCAAGAGGCCAGGCAATGTGTTGATTAAATAAGAAACTATTTAGAAGACAGTGGGAACCTGAGTATTCACTGACGTGGGAATGGTTGAGTAAATTATGATATATCCATTATAGGACTATTATGCAGCAATTAGAATAAATAAGCTGCATATTTACTGACTTGGAAAGTTGTCCAACATAAGTGAAAAAGCAACATAAGTGAAAAAACAAAGTTGCAGAGTAATGTATGTAGAATAATGCTGGTTTTGCTTTAAAAATAATACAGGTGAATACTGTGTGTGTGTCCATAGCTTGAATATGCTTGTATGAACATGGAAATAAATGTGGAAGACTATCTACCTAACAGTATTAATTATTTTAAATATATAAAATGGGGCAGAGGTGGGAGATGATTATTTTATATTCAGGGCCTTTTTACGACGAGCAGTATTGACTCAGTAATTTTTTTAAAGTAGGAAAAATAAAAAAGTTGTAGGGTAGGCCAGGGCTGAAAGTATATCCTTGTAACCACCTTATTGTTATATTAATCAGCATTTATTCATGGAACACTTACTATTTGCAAAGATGAGAACACAAATATTGGACTTAACAATCTACCAGAGGGCCAATAATTTGACTGGGGAGGTAAAACCTCTTCACAGGAAAATAAAAGTATGCTCATGATGAGAACAGAGCTGGCTAATTTATATTTGCTTTTTGAAATGAATGTAGTGAAAGTGGTGTAATGAGTACAACTCAGACCTGGCAATGATTTCACTCTGCTACATACTTGTATAAACTTAGAGAAGCCTTTTAACATCTGTAACACCATCTCTCAGGCCCTCTGCCTCTGAAGTTGAGAAAGGAAACATCTGGATGCGATGCAATTACCAATACATTAATGGGCATGAAAGGATTCCCTCCCTTCCCCACTCCAGCCCCTATGTCCCACCTCTATCCACCAACCCCCTGCCCAGAGCTTGAAATTCATTGGGGCTGTTTCTCCAAAACATTATTTGAAATTGAGCCCTTAGCTCCACAGTCATTAGGGAGGCCTCTGAGAACCAAGTCAGCCCCAACAGCCAGTTCAGAATCTTGACTAAACATGAGCCCTTGTATTCAACGGTCAAAATGCAAAACCAGGCAACTTTTGCTCATAGTGGGAAGTTGCAGACCATCTGTCTCGAGTCTCTAGCGAATGCTATTGGGAAGCATCAGGACAAACGTTGTCATCCAAAAATTCCAATTCTAGTTTTCTCTTGGTCTGGGCTTACAGCCAGAGGCGATTTTCCATCGGTGGCATGCCAGTGCCATCTGACTGCTGACATCTTCTGTGCGGTGGTTGAGAAAACTGGAGAAGAAAGAGCCAGGGTAGTCAAAGGACTGCTTGTTAATTTTAAGATGTGCAGGATGAAGAGGAGAAGAATGCAAGGGCAAGCACTTGGGAAAATTTGTGTTATTGACAGCATCCACCAAAAATAACCAGCTGGCTCTCAGCCAGGGAGTTGCCCATCCAGCTGCTGTGTGAGCATCACAGGTCTAAAGAGCGCCCACAGCCTATAACACTGATCAGTCTGAGTCTTGCTCTATCCTGCCGTGGGTTGCAGACCATGTTTCATGAGCCTCCTATTTTAGAAGAAATGTTGAGGAGAAAGAAAGTTACATCTAGTCCTTCTGTGTCACCTGATATATTTAACAGCAAGGAGGAAAGGAGGAAGGGAGGGAGGGAAGGAAGGGAGGGAAGGAGGGAAGGTAAGGCAAGGAAGGATCCCAGTACTTTGGGAGTCCAAAGCACAAGTATTGCTTGAGGCCAGGAGTTTGAGACTAGCTGAGCAACATAATGAGACCCTGACTCTACAAATTTTTTTTTTTAATTAGCCAGGCATGTATGGTGGTACATGCCTCTAGTACCAGCTACTTAGGAGGCTGAAGCAGGAGAATAGTTTGAGTTCAGGAGTTCAGAGTTACGGTGATCAAGTCACTGCATTCCAGCCTGGGAGACAGAGTAAGAGTTTGTTTCTAAAAATCATAATACTAATAACAAAATGAAAAAAGCAAATTTTGATTCTTAACTGTTTCGTGGGCCTGTGTTGTCTACTTTCCCTCCATCCTCAGTTTTGTATTTCACAGTGTTAGGTGATATATGGAAAAAAACGAAGACACAGTTCTTTAGGAATTGCCAAAACTCCTATCTAAATGTGAGCGAGCAATGGAAAATAAGATACATGAAATATGAGGGCTGAGAAAGTGTGTTTTAGGGATGGGGGTGGGAGCTCCTTGTACTGTGTGGGTAGACTAAAGTAAGCTGCCAATCAAGACCTCCTTAAGATTATTTAGCAGAGGGAAGGAGAGAAGAGGGGGCGATCACTTAGTGAGTTGAGTACAAGAGGAATACCTTGCAGCTTTAGAGAATGTTTCGAGGTAGAAGTGCGAGTGGGCAGCCGACATTTCTTCTGCTCCCACCACTGCCATCACACTATCTCCTTGTCTGCTAAAGTTTCATTATTTTTCCATCAAGCACTTACTCTCCAAATTAGGCAATCCTAAAATGCACTTAATTCCATACACCTAGGATCTGTTCAGTAGGCAAATGCTCTCACAGAAAAATATTTTTGCAAGAATTGAAACTTGACTGTCTAATCAGGCCAGTGATATTCTCATAAACTAGTCTGTGCTTTCCATTTAAATCGTACCCAGGGAGGAAGTATCCTGTGGTGGAAAAAGCATTCCCCTGAGAATCTAAAGACCTGCACTCTAGTTCCCCATTTCAGATTCAGAAATTCTGTGACCTTGAGTAAGTTTTGGCCCTTAGTGTCTTCACTGGGATAAAATAATGGTGAAAAGTCACCTTTAAAATCCCTTCTCACTCCAGAATGCTCTGTTTTGCCAAACCTATTAGAGGAGAACTAACATTTTAATACGTCAGTTCTATTGAGTCAGCACATGTTTATTGAGCATCTAGTGTTATGCCCTAGTCGCTTAAAAGCATCCAGGTCATTGATAAAAGTGCATTCTTAGAAACATGCAATGCACTGGGAGAATCCTACTCATTTTTTGAACATGCTGTGGCGGTGATTTTACTTAATCCACAGACCATGAAACCTCCCAGGCAGGTAGGTCAGTGTAGTGGCGGTTTTAAAATGACAAAGACCTCTTTCTTGAAAACTGACTCAGCTATAATCAGTGTGCTTGTGACAAGACACCTCACTTTTCTTGGTCTTGATTTTCTTCTCTGTGAATCTCGGACAATGAAGCCCACCGTAAATGGCTATGGTGAGGCGCAAGAACCCTACCTTTCAGTAGAACAGCTGAGCAGAATAATCTAGTAGGAATATATGAAGTTTTGAGCTCAGCAGACCAAGTTCAAGGGCTGGCTTTATGATTTCTTAGATATGTTACTGTTTGAAAGTCAGTTAATTTCTCCAAGCCTCAGCTTCTTGTGTGAGATGGGATAATAACATTTACCACACATAATTACTGTATGTGAAGAGTTTAGCATAGTTTGTAACACTGGGTAAGAATTCGCTTAATAAGAGCAATTACTGTGAATTACCTACAAATTCAGAATCTGCCTATCCAGACACAGTAAGCAGCTGCAGTTTACTTTTGTATTACAAAGGGAAGGAATCATGTTAGAAAAGAGTACAAATGGGCTGAGGGCAGTGGCTCACGCCTGTAATCCCAGCACTTTGGGAGGCCAAGGCAGGTGGATCACTTGAGTTCAGAAGTTTGAGACCAGCCTGACCAACATGATGAAACCCTGTCTCTACTAAAACAAAACAAACAAACAAAAAAATACAAAAGTTAGCCGAGTGTGGTAGCAGGCACCTGTAGTCTCAGCTACTCAGGAGGCTGAGGCATAAGAATTGCTTGAGCCTGGGAGGCAGACATTGCAGTGAGCCGAGATCACACTACTGCAACAGACTGAGCAACAGAGTGAGACTCCACCTCAAAAAAAAGAAAAAAATAGAAAAAAGTATAAATGGTAGTCTAAGAAAAAATTCTAATCTACCTAAAAGATAAGCTACTGTTACATAGATATAACCAACTCCATGTATTGAATTTACACATAAATAATGATTGCGATGAAAACAAAGGTCAACATTGCTTTGATTTGCAAATTATTCTATTTGTGACAAAGACTTCTACCTAATCTATTATTTGTGAAGTTATTTCGGTATTTGAAATATAGATTTAAAATATTGTATTTTCTTGGCATGATCCAAGTTTGGAGGGGTTGAAAGTAAATTTACTCTGAGGCATTAGATTCTTTGGTATGGGCAACTAAGATTCAATTTATTAGAAGGATATTGGTGAGCACAACACACCAAACTAATGGAAGTCTGGAGAAGCAGTTCCAGAAGTAGAATAGGAACCAGGAAAGAGACTTTTGGCAGGGACAGTTTCTTCCCTCCTTGTGTCAGGGTTGAAAGTCCAGTTGACCAGGCTTAGATCTTAGAAGGCCTTCCCTCCAGATCCTTTCCACAGGAAGAATCTGTCCAGAGGCTACGCTGGGAAGGTAAACTTCACTGAGGAAGAACAGATTATCTGTATTTTCTGATCTGCTAGGACTCTCCACAATGGGGGAAAAGCAAATCCTCCAAAGGAAATGGAAGACGTTGATAGGAAGTGGAGATGGATGTTGGGTGACCAATATTAACACAGGTCACTACAGAGTTGGACAGACTTGTTTCCACATCTGACGCTGCCACTTGCTATACAAATTACTCCACTTTCCCAAGTCTATTGTAAAATGAAGATAATAGTAAATCCAACTCCACAGGATTGCTATGAAATATAAATATAGCAATGTTTATAAAGTGCCCAGCATAATAACTGTCACATAGTAAGTATGTCTATTAAGTTTCAGTAAATCAAACTTTCCTTTCTTATTTCAGTGATGCCTGTGTTAGGCTTTCCTATGTTAGCTCCATGTATATTTACTTATATATTCCTTACATTCATGTGTATTAGTATTTTATTATCAAAGTATGTACTTCCAGAGAAGAAAGATCACGCCTCACTTTAACCATTGCCATGTGCTTTTGATGATGACAACGACAATAGCAATAATAACAGGGAGGCATTGACCTAGTAATTAGTTTTAAGTACTTTTTGAGACTTTAAAAATATCTACATAATATGATATTTATACACGTAGTCAATGCTTATAGTTATGCTTGACATATAGGTATCCATTTTCTTTTTCATGGTCATGCTGAGGGACCCTGATGACACATAGACCATATTGCCCTTACGAGGCTCTTGATGACAGAATGGTTGGCACAGCCTTACTTTCCTAAATAGTTTGCTGATTCACTTGTTCCATTTTTAGACATCAGCAGATTGGCATTGGTGACATCTGCTCATTATTTGGTTTGACTCGTGGCTGGCATGAGACTTCCGTGTGCATCAATCAGTAAGACATGATCAGTGTGAGGTTAATACCACCCAATCCACGACCAATTTGTTGTAATGAGAAGCCTTGTTTATTTTTCAGTTTTCCCCAGAGGTAATCATGTGTTGGAAGCATAGCTTCCAGAAGTCGCATTGTCTTTGTATTAATAGCTTATCAACTCTCAAATTGCATTGACCCATCCAATTACATATTTAAGACCTTCTGCATCTCTCTTTGGGTTTCCAGCTCTCATTTCTATCTGGAAACAGTCTTGGAAGACAGCTGAAGACTGTGCTTTTATGGTTTGTCCTTCCTTGTTTCCTTAGTACAATATTTTGAGACATCCCCTCAAATGGCCCTCTTCTTTCTAAACCATCATCATGTGACGGTCACAGCTTCATTAAGACATGTTAGTTACGCTTCCTGGTTTAATTCAGAGTGAATTAAATCATACTCCATAAACTCACCAAGAGTTTTGTTGGTTGCTTGTGTAATGCTTGGCTAAGATTAGAAAGGCAATGGCCTCCAATCATGGTAGTGGCTAATTCCTTGTTTAATGCTTTAGGTCAAAGTGAGTGCACATTTCACCGTTTTGTGGTCTACCAGAGCAAACACAGAAGAATGCTTTCTGCCCCCTGGTGCTCATTGTCTGCTACTGCAGTAGATGAGTCAGCTGAGATACGTTCCCCGACAGAAGTAGAAGCATTTGTGTCTCTACTGCTTATAGTACATGAGCAAAGCCACAACTTTTGAGTCTGTTACATGTCAGATACCTCCTAAATATGCAAGTGTCAGGAAAATGAATGAAGAGAATCTCTCAATTCTGTAACAGGAAGCACCACTGGGGAGAATGGCAGAGGCTCTGGACTCTGGCTCCTGTTGCCTCATTAGCCTCTCATCTGGGAGTCCTCTGGGGTGCTGTCTGAGCCACCCAGGCCATGTCTGGGTCTCTTGATTATGTCAGGTTATTCCCTGACTCAACACACTGACACTTGCTTCTCTCTCTGCCTAAAAATTTCCTCACCCCCTTCACCCACTAAATCGTATCTCTGCTTCAGAATATAGCTGAAGGGCCACCTTCACAGGAAAGTCTCAATCAGGACTCCCTTAAATCTTTCCATACCACCTGATTCTTCTCCTTCAAGGCACCCATTACGATTGTAATTGAATAACTAAATTGTTTAATGAATGTACGATCTGCTAAAATGTAAGCCCCTCTAGGGTCTTATTTACATTTGCCTCTCCCGTAGGCGTACAACATAATTTTTAAATGAATGAATGAATTCTGAAGTGAAAACATAACATTCTTAAATTTGACAACCCTTTTGTTTGCAGATAAACCAAAGCCAGGCTTATCCTGGAGTACAATTTCAAAGATAACCAGGGGAAGAAGAGAGGAGAAGATAGGGAAGGAATGGGACTGAACTGGGTCAAGGTTCTCTTCATTCTGTCTCACCAAGGAATAGTTGTACACTAATGTAATGAAATGCCAAAACAAGCTTGCAGATACTTTTCTCTTTTCTCAAAGTTCTCTAAATTTACAAAGAGTAAGCATGCTTTTCAAATCCCACTTATTTTTTATCTTTTGCCTATAATATGAATCCACCCTCCAAGACTCTAAAAGTTTTTAATTGTGATATCTGTGCATGGAACATAAGCTTAGTTACTAAGGCAATGCCCATTGCTTTGTAGGGCCATGAACAATGCTTTTCTTTACTGGGCATAAAGTACTGTGTGGTTATTTTCTCTAGAGCCTTATATTGGAATAAGCAATAATTATAGTTTGTTCTTTACAGATGGAGGCAATAAGCACAGACAGATCTGGAACCCTTGCCTACTGTGACATAGAGCCCCAGTAGCAGCAAGCCTGGGTCAGCTCCAGAGCGGCATTGGAGGGAAATTTCCAGGACTCTGGTCTCTTGGAAGTTTCCAAGGCCTGCAACTGATCATAGATCCTGGTGTTCCTCCCGTTGGCTAAAAAGATAATAAATACAAGTTACAGCTTGATTACTGTCTGAAAAAATGTTGTAGGTTAATAATGGAAAGAAGAGAAAGTCCAGATGTTTGTTGTCTTCCCTGCTTAGTGTGAATTGAACGCTAACTTGAGACTAGGTCTAAAGTAGATCAGAAAATGCTTTCTCTTCATAAGTCAATTCATATCAGAAAAAATGTAGGACACAGACAATGCACAATAGTTACACTGGGACATGGAAAAGGAGAGGAAGGGGAGTAACACTTGTGGGGTTGATATTGTCATTTCATCTTCTATCTGAAATATCGCACAAGGGAGGGAACACTGAAACAGTAAAAGCCACATACAGATTCCACTGTTTTTAACATTACATTTGTTTCTCATTCATTTAACTTTCAATAAATATTTATTGAAAACTGGCAATATACTAAACTTTGCAAACACAACAAAGAATAAAATGAAGCCCTTGGTCTTTTGGACTTTACCTTTCATGGACAGGGGACAGACAGAGAACAAGGGGGAATAATGTTCAGGTAAATAAGCCAGGTAATTTCAAACACTAATAAGTGCTACAATAGTGATAAACCAGGGCGATGTAATTGAGAGTGGCTGGAGGTGGGGGTTTGTTTTAGATCTGTGCTGTCCAACACAGTAGCCACTAGCCACATGTGCCTCCTGAGCATTTGAAATGTGACCAGTCCATGTTGAGATGTGCTGTATTGCAGTGAGCTGAGATCCGGCCACTGCACTCCAGCCCGGGCTACAGAGCAAGACTCCGTCTCAAAAAAAAAAAAAAAAAAAAAAAAAAAAGAGATGAACTGAATTTCAAAAACTTAGTATGAGAAAAAGAATAGAAAATTATTAACATTTTTCTACTAGTCATTGAAATGAAAATATCTTAGATATCCTGGATTAAATAAAAATATCATTAAGATGGATTTAACCTCTTTTTATGTGTTTTCACCATGGTTACCTGAACATCTGAAATTGCCCTCACACTTGTTCTTTACCTTTTTTATACTGGGCAGCACTGTGGATGGATAGTGTGGTCAGGGTAGGCCATCCAGCCACTTAAGAAGATGATAACACACTTAGGAGGAACTGGGCATGCAAAGGTCTCAGGGCAGAGTAGTGCGGGCAAGGAGAACAGCAATTGCAAAGAACCTGAGGTGGGAACCAGCTTGGTGAACTGGAATAGAAAGACAGAAAGCCAGTGTGCCTGGAGAGAAGGCTAGGAGAGAGGGAGATCAGAGATAAGGTAAACCCCCGAGACCAAGGCTTGCTCATGCAGGGCTTTGGAAATGAGAGTAAGAAGTTAAAAATACAAGGCCGGGCACAGTGGCTTGCACCTGTAATGTCAGCACTTTGGGAGGCTGAGGCGGGAGCATCACTTGAGGCTAGGAGTTCAAGACCAGCCTGGCCAGCATGGCAAAACCCCATCTCTGCTAAAAATACAAAAATTAGCCAGGTGTGGTGGCACACTGCACACCTGTAATTGTAGCTATTGGGGAGGCTGAGGCAGGAGAATCGCTTGAACCCAGGAGGTGGAGGTTGCAGTGAGTGGAGATTGCGCCCCTGCCCTCCAGCCAGGGGGACAGAGCTTTCTATAAAATATTGAATATTAGAGCAGATTTGTTCCTGTGTAGTTTCCCAGGAGCTGTTCCAAAATATTAATATTCAGCATGAAACCCTGGTTTAAAAATGCAAAGAAACCCATTCAGCTTAGAACAGCTCCATGCTAATGAAGGCTTAGACTGGAATATGCATTTACTAAACTTGTTTATTTCCGTATAATCGTTATAATGTTTCTGTATAGCTGCTTCCTTGTAAGGAGGAAGAACATAGGTAGATAGAGAATGTACTCAAATTAATTAAATAAGAATTTCAGGTTCATCTTTTTCTGCTTTACTCATTGCAAGCTCGAACTCTGAGGGTGTGTGTAATAGAGGAAGGCAGGCAAACGTGAGTCCACCCAGAAAGTACAGGGCGCAGGTTGGGAGATAAATATTAAAGTTTTCCCTTCTTTACACATGAGTGTGTCCACCATATACAGATTTTCTACTGGGCTACTCCCAGGAAAAAGAAAATAAACTGAGTATGTTCTTCTTTCTTTCCCTGGGGGAGTGGTTTAAAAAGAAAAAAAACGTAGTGAATCATTTAATGACCAAATATTTCTGATGTATTTTAGAGTTCATATAATGAATGTATTTGTCATAAAAGCAAAATTTTGAGTTTCACAAGTAGAAACACTTTGTTCCCAAATCTCAAAGTGAAAGTGACATCCATAATTATCACGCAGCTCTCTCTCTCTCTCTCTCACACACACACACACACACACACACACACACACACACAAAGGCAAAGTAAAATGTGTCCTCACAGGGATATATGGTTACCAAATTTAAAGGGAATGGCCCAAGTATTTGAGATTATCTAGGAACAATGTCAAGACTGGTGCCTTGTCAGAATATGTCCAACTCTGTAAGTCACTGGTTGTAAGTCATCAAAAGCAGGGCAGAGCTCTTGCTGCACCCAGGTCATTAGAAACTCATGTGTGGGCAGAGCTCTGGGTTACAAGGCACAGGTGGGGCAAGGTGAGTCAGCCAGGTATGTTCCTTTTCTTTGAGAGTCCTTACTCGACCAGGCACAGTGACTCATGCCTGTAATCCCAGCACTTTGGGAGGCCGAGACAAGTGGATCACGTGAGGTCTGGAGTTTGAGACCAGCCTGGCCATGGCAAAACGCCGTCTCTACTAAAAATAAAAAAAATTAGCCAGGTGTAGTGGCAGGCACCTATAATCCCAGCTACTTGGGAGGCTGAGGCAGGAGAATCGCTTGAAACTTGGAGGAAAGATTGCAGTGAGCCGAGATTGCGCCACTGCACTCCAGCCTGGGTAACACAGCAAGACTCAAAAAAAAGTCAGAGTCCTTACTCTCTGATATTATGGATGGATGGGGTCACAGTGCTTTGTTCTCATTACTAAAATGGATGGGGTCACAGTGCTTTGTTCTCATTACTAAGATTCTACATTCACAAGTAGTCTGTAGACCTAGAACCTAGATTTAGACTTATGGATGTTTCAACAAGTGAACACTTACGAGTTGTGATGGCTTAAATGAATCCTCAGTGCATTACTGACCAAACTTTCTCAAAAATAAAAGCCTCTATTTAAACAAAATAGAAAAAAAAAATTGTGCTAGCATAAATCAGTGCCTGGCACACAGTCTGTAGTCAATAAATCTTTGCTGAATGTTAGAATGTACAAATGTTACTTAAGATTTGGGGGAAACTTATCATGAGAATATGCCTATTTTGGCCTAATCAGTTCCTCCTAGTGAGCTTCCTAGGGAGTTATACATATAAAGAACAAAGAAAAGTGGAAAATAAAAATACATATTATTTGCAAGCAATCCCAATGGAGGCCTCTCTGGTAAGTTGAACTGGAGCCCTTGTTGTAGGTTCCAGCTCGCCATGTTCATTACATCTCTGAGTCCTAGTTTTCCTACAGGCTAACTCCAGAACCTGAAGACATGAGTTCTCCGGAGCTCAGAAAGCTAGTCCTACAATAAGAGACAGAGAAAACAAGACAGCTGGGCCTACACTTTTGACACAGTGACCCTACCAGACCAATGGCATGGCCTAAACGGTGCCCTTCAGATTAACAATCAGATTTGTAACTCCTCCTTTCTGGGACATGAGGGTTCCAGGGATAACAATGGCCTCCATAGGGAGAAAACTAAAATGGAAATCAAGAATAGGTAGTCATGATCTGTAACCGACAAATTTGAAAACCTCAAGAATGAAAACGAATGCAATTTTGAAAATGTGGGTGCATGTGGTAATTACCATTACTAAGCATAAACCCTGCAGATTAAGTTTTATGCAACCAATTTAAAATTTAATCAAATTGAGCCTCATGGTAGTTAAGCCCCTTACTGGGGCCCAGTGGTAACCAAGTGGAGGAGCAGGTATTTGAGCCAAGACTGTGTTACTTCTTCTCTGCTATACTGTACATGGGCACATTTCTGTGAATTGAAGTAATAGCAGAACACTTTTACCAACGTTAGTTGTGAAAGTACTAGTGGAATTTTCCAAATAAGAAATTGCTTGTTGATTACATTTTGTGTTATCCATTACTGTTGTGAATATAAATTGCATTAATTATACTTATGAAAACATAAATAATGAAAAGTAGAAGACACAGCAAGAAGCAAGCATTCATAATTTAAGAATTCCTCCAGGCCTATGGAAAGGAAAATAATTGTGTTTGGCTTGTGGTCTCATTTCTCAGTTTGTCAACCCCGAACTTTGTAGAGACTTCTTCACTTTACAGTCAATATCAATCCATAAAATCTGGCTTATTAACTTCTTTCCCAATATGGTTCACCTTTTAAGTCTCTGTTTCTGTGTTTGTCACTCTACTCTTGCAATGACCCAAGCAGCCCTAGAACCTTCGTCATAGTTCTCCTTTCCATTGATACTCAGTTGTCTAATCCCACCAACCCTAATGCAAAGATCTGCTTCTGGGTCCCATACGTTTGTTCTCTACTACTTCCCTTCTGCTTCAGCTCTAATTCACAAACTCTTATTACTTCCCGCATTAGTGTGAATGCTTTCTGCTGCATATATCATAAAATCTCAACTCATGTTGATATAGACAGTAAGAATATTAATTATCTCATATAACAAGATGTCTGAAGGGAAGGCAGTTCCAGGTTTGTTTAAATCATAATCAAGGAATCCCGTTCCTTGAATATTGGCTTTGTCCACAGACTAGCTCCTCCTATCATAGCAAAATGGTGGCGTGGTATTTCAAAGTGTCACATGGAGACAACTTCCAGCAGAATAAAAGATGATCTCTTTTTTTGTTTCCCTTTTTCAAAAGGAGAAGACACTTCCAAGAAGGCACCTAAAGGACTTCCTTCACATCTCATTGGCTAGAAATAGACTCTAAGGACTCATCCTAGAGTGGATTCCTCCTCTGGGCAGGGGATGGTGCCTCCTCTTCTGAAGGCTATAGCTAGGAGGAGATGGGGGTACCATGGACTAAAGTCTTTCTATAATTTACCCCAGACTTCCCTACTCCTGGTGTCATCCCATGCAAGATACTTTCTCTTGAGGGTGCCTTCTCTTTACTACCCACCCTTGCCATATCTCATGAATTTACCTCTATCCTTTCACCAAAGTGATATTCCTAAAAACAAAAATCTGAACTGCACTGTTGTACTTAACTTGTTATAGGATTCGTTTAAATTCCTTAGCAGGGCATACATAGCCTTTTACAAATTAGTCCCCATATGTCTTTCGAGCTAATTTTTCTATTAAACTTCATTTTCTCCCCACCCTACCCCAACTCCAACCACAAAGAAAGGTCTCACCCTTCCCAAACACATCACTGTCTTTTATGTCTTCATGCCTTGTCATATGTTATGCTCACTGCCTGGAATATATTTCTCATCTTTTTTCCATCTGGTAAAATTCCATTCATTATTCAAAGCCCAGATAAAAGCTCATTTCCTTCATAAATGCTTTCCCAATTCCCCAGACAGAACTAGTTTCTTCCTCCCCTGATGCTTCCAAAGAGTTCTATTACTGCCGTCAACACATTGTATAGTAATGATTTGTTTATATCCATGTCCTCTACCAATGTATTTTTCTATGAGACTTTTTTATTGTTATAATTATATTCTTTTTTCCCCCAGTTGCTGGTACAGAGCAAATCCTCAATGAAAGATTGAGGATAATTTATTTAGAATGACCCTTCTGTTTAAATTCTACTCATACCTCATGGCCTATAATCCCAGCACTTTGGGAGGCCAAGGTGGGCGGATCACGAGGTCAGGAGATGGAGACCATTTTGGCCAACATGGTAAAACCCCGTCTCACTAAAATACAGTTAGCCAGGCATGGTGGTGTGTGCCTGTAGTTCCAGCTACTTGGGAGACGGAAGCAGGGGAATTGCTTGAACCCAGTAGGCAGAGGTTCCAGTGAGCTGAGATCGTGCCACTGCACTCCAGCCTGGAGACAGAACAAGACTCCATCTCAAAAAAAAAAAAAAAAACTTTTACTCATACCTCAATGCCCATCTCAAATGCCATCTCTTATAGGTCTTTATTTTTATTCTCCTACTGATGAGCAGTTTTCTTCATTCAAATCGCCATAACTGATTTGTGTGCTTAAAGGCTTCAATCGTGTCTCATCTTGTCTCAGGATCCTGTCCTCCTCTCCTGGCCCCTTGCCATGATGTCTTTCTGTAAGGCTTGTGTTTTACTGTTCTGTCCTCTGTTCCACTGAACCCACTGGCACACGCACTACTAGTAGTGGCACCAACTCATAACAGTATGGTTTGTTAGCACATGTTCAGATATCATCAGGGAAGAAAAGTTGTGTGTCTCTCTTTTTTTTTTTTTTGAGACAGAGTCTTGCACTGGCTCACTGCAACCTCTGCCTCCCAGGTTCAAGCGATTCTCCTGCCTCAGCCTCCTGAGTAACTGGGATTACAGGTGCTTGCCACCATGCCCAGCTAATTTTTTGTATTTTTAGTACAGACGGGGTTTCACCATGTTGGCCAGGCTGGTCTCAAACTCCTGACCTCGCGATTCACCCGCCTCGGCCTCCCAAAGTGCTGGGATTACAGGCGTGAGCCACCATGCCTGACCCAGTTGTGTTACTTTTATCTCAGCTTTAGGGTCTATATTATTTGGGGATTCTTAGGAATCTTTAGAAATTCTATAAGAATTTTTAAAATTTGCTATATTATATAGACAATAATTTTTTTAAATACACATTCTTGGTCACACACACACACACACACACACACACATATATATATATACACATTTTTTTTTTTTTTTTTAACTGAGCCCTATGACAAGATTCCTTTCTCTCAATGACATTGCATTTGTGATCTTGTTGATGCCGGGAGATACGCTCCATAGACTTCCCTCAAGTTTAAAGATAAACAGGAACTAGCAATGGATATTTTTCTTTCGGTGGGTTTAAAGATTTTATTTCCTTCCAAAACCAATATTAGGCCCAAATGCCACAAGACCAGTTGCATTTTATTAACGTAAGTGGTAAGTTTATAATCACAAGTGATTATATCTATCTGACATCAAACAGTAAATGGACTTGTTTGATTCAGTGAAAAAATCAACCAACAATAGTTCAAGTTTGAGAAACTCTGAAACTTTGCACTTCCCAGAAATCAGTGGTTCCCAAGTGTCTATCATTAACATACCGCATGCCCAAAATGAACCGTATCTGTGTGCCAAATACCATATATCATGCCATACACTGTAGTAAACTTAATACTTGTGATAAACCAATCCCAAATTAAATGCCAACATAGTTTATCATAAATAAGAGGTAATTATTTTAAAAATATAAAAGCATAATGAGGTGATTCTAATTCCAGCTGGAAAGTAGGAAAGTCTTGGTGCCTGAGGCCTAATCGCTCTCTTTTTTTTTTTTTTTTTTTTTTTAAAGCGAGATTAACAAATGTTAAAGAGTTGGAAAAAAAAAAAAAAAAAAAAAAAAAACGTTAGCGCTGGCTGGGCATGGTGGCTCACGCCTATAATCCCAGCACTTTGGGAGGCCGAGGTGGGCAGGTCACAAAGTCACAAGTTTGAGACCAGCCTGGCCAATATGGTGAAACCCTGTGTCTATTAAAAATACAAAAATTAGCCTGGCTTGGTGACGGGTGCCTGTAGTCCCAGCTACTCGGGAGGCTAAGGCAGGAGAATTGCTTGAACCCGGGAGGCGGAGGTTGCAGTGAGCAGAGATCGTGCCACTGCACTCCAGCCTGGGCAACAGAGTGAACACCATCCAAAAAAAAAAAAAAAGTTAGCACTAAAAGGAAAGATGAAAAGAAATATTAAAAGCACATAGTTTTGTCTCTGTGTAATTTATTTACTATTAACCATTTTTATTGCATTCCTTAAAAAATCGCCTTTATACCATGGATGGCACCAGACTACATTTAAGAATTACAACCAGGTCAGGCACGGTGGCTCACGTCTGTAATCCCAGCACTTTGGGAGGCAAAGGTGGGCAGATCACAAGGTCAGGAATTCAAGACCAGCCTAACCAATATGGTGAAACCCGTTTCTACTAAAAATAAAAAAATTAGCTAGGCATGGTGGCACACTCCTGTAATCCCAGCTACTTGGGAGGCTGAGGCAGGAGAATCACTTGAACCAGGGGGTCGGAGGTTGCAGTGAGCTGAGATCGCGCCACTGCACTCCAGCCTAGCGACAGAGTGCGACTCCATCTCAAAAAAAAAAAAAAAAAACTACAACCACAATCAAAACAATCACCTTGTGGACTAAAATGAACATTTTAAGTCAGTGTTCTGATTTATGATCATGTGTTTTGCTTTGTGACAACATGTTTCACTAAAGACAATACTTCATCATTTTTAAAGGATTTATAACATCTGACTAAGTAGGTAACTTTCAGAAGCTAAAATACGAACTCAACAGTATGAGAAAAGTTACATTTAAAGAACTTTTGAAGAAAGAACAATGAAAAATGTAGGTGGATTTAGAAGATCTCCCCATTTCAATTTACACTTTAAGACTATTTCTCTCATTACTGGGCACTTAACGGCTTACCAACTGGAGCCCTACTTCTGAAAGATAAGTACAAAAAAAATTAAATAATGCCTTTTAATCTCCTTTATTTCTAACAGAACCTATAAAAAATTCAAAGATGATTACTTGAAGATCTCTTTGGGGAGTATATTTTCATGCATCAGCCCACATTTTAATCATTGTGAGATTTTTTTTTAGTTCAAACATTCACCTCCAAAGAAATTTCTTTCTTTCTTTTTTAAAGAGAATATTCAAAGCAGCAGCAGCAATTAACTATGACATTCTGGGAACAGAGACCTCCAGAGACTTCACTCAGCATCCAGGTGGGCTAGAAGAAAGTAACACTAGGTGCTCAGGACAGCGTGGTTAGGGCTTCATGGCTGTGGACGCTGAGATGGCAGAGCATGGTTTACCTGGTGGAGTCAGACAGTAGGGACAGGTCTCTACCGCTGCTAACTTATGCCACAGAGCGACTCAGGCAATCAGAATTTCAACTTGCAGGGAGAGAATTAAGAATAATAGAGATCCTTTCTTCATTCAACCAAGTTACTGTGCCTTTTTAACTTGGCAACTTTGGGCCAACCTATGCCCTAGACTAGGGAATAGTAGATGACTTGTAGGTGCCCAAACCATTTTGTTACTTAGTACTCAGTTAAGGACTCAGTAGGATGGCTCAGCCTTAGAGGGGCCAGGAACAGAAAACAACACATATCCAATGGAGCAAGTTAAGTTCTTAGGGATCAGACACAGGTGTAGGCAATGGGAGAAGACCAGCTAACATCCTGAAGGTTGGAGATAGGCAGGAGAGGAAGGCATAGGCAGCCAGTAGACGACAGCAGGACCAGCAAAGTTCCAGCATTACAGGAGGCAAGTGGAGCAGAACAATGGAAGGTCTAAGCTCTTGCAAGCAGGTGGACGGGTCAGAGACAACCATGAGCAGGGAACAAGGTCAATGCTACAGAGGTGGGTTTCTGGATCAGGAATTGACTATACACGGGACAATTGACCTAGGTGTGTCTAGGAATGGTGGTTAGAGCAGGGCAAAGCTCAGGTCTGGGAGGAAGTGAGTGCTGGGCGGGTTATCAAGGCAGTTTCGGGTATGAGAAAGCAAGACAGAAACCCCCAGAAGAGATACAAGTGTAGAACTCTTGTTTAAAGAGAAAAGCAGCGAAAACCATTTATCAGAACTGGAGCAGGACTAGCAGTAAATGGAATGCAGTAGAAAAATAAAGCCATTTTCTAAATGTTCTGAATTTCTGATTTTTGTTTCCTTTTCTGTTTATATACTTGATTTTTCTGTTTCATACTAGAAGCTTTCTTGAAATGGCTGGTAATCCTGCCTATTAATTAACATTTAAGAACAATGCACTAAAAAGTTCTGTGTTAACATGAGCTTATTAACTGATGAGACTAGTAGAATAATCGGATGGGGGTCAGATACTTGGAATGAAACTCCCAAATAGTAGGATGCGGAAATCAATCTCTCCTTAGATGGCATTCATCTTCTTCAAACAGGAATCCTCTGTCTTCTGCCTAAGAAGTAAATGTCTGGAACATAAAATTATAGTGCAGGAGGGAGAAGGCTTCTACTATTCAATATGCAGACTCTTTCAATCCTTCCATGATCAGCCCAGTATTTCATCCCATCTTTCTGGTGCATCCATGCCTGAAGTCCTCCTGTTTAATGCTGCTTGAAACTAAACCTCAGATTTTTTTGCCTGTGATGGGGTGTAATTTAATCCCAGGTTATATGTAAGTACAAAAAGAGGCTTAAGGGTCCAGTCACTAAATAGCATGACTTACAACCAATTCATTTGGTTTAAGTTCTTGTCCTCTGCAGAACCTGGTATCTCTGGTGTTAGACCTCTTAAGAGTTCCATGATAGGAATAAGCTCACTTTTCATTAATGCTCGACTTTAGAGGCCATTATAAGTTATAGCCCCCTACTCTCTATTGAGTCAGTTACCACTTCATGCTCTTTCCATCTCACAAAAAGGTTGAGATCTTGCATTTCCTGATTTTTCTTCTCCTGTGTTTATTATTTTTTTTTTTAATCTTTGAGACTTTTTAGTTTAGTTTTTTTAACTAGCATATTATGATACTGCTGAGAAAGATTCAAGGAGTCATCTTTAAGGAAAAATTCCTGTAAGTTACTATTGACAACATGAAAAATGGGGTGTATATTTGATACTTAGAATGTCAAAGGTAGCCTTCTGGCTGGGTGTGGTGGCTCACATCTGTACTCGCGGCACTTTGGGAGGCCTAGGTGGGTGGATCACTTGAACTCAGGAGCTCAAGACTAGCCTGGCCAACATGGTGAAACCCCATCTCTACTAAAAATACAAAAAATTCGCTGGGTATGGTAGTCCATGCCTGTAGTTCCAGCTACTCAGGAGGCTGAGGCAGGAGAATTGCTTGAACCTGGGGGGCAGAGGTTGCAGTGAGCCAAGATTGCACTACTGCCCTCCGGCCTAGGCGACAGAGCAAGACTCCATCTCAAAAAAAAAAAAAAAAAAAAAAAAAAAAGGAATGTCAAAGGTATCAAAGGTAACCTTCATAGATAGATAAATTATTGTAACAGGTCTTGATGGAAAGAAAGGAGAATGACTCATAATTATCCTGATGGTTTACAGAGAACAGGAAAGATAGTACTCTGGAGTCTAGTTAGTGGTCTTAATTTAACTCTCCATTTGGGGGTGAATGGGACTGAGCTTGCTAAGCAGAACTGACTCAGATGTTTCTCAGATTAGTTTTACCCAAATTACCAATCTATCTCGCCTCTAGTTGATACATTCCATTTCTTACTTTTGAAATCATGTATTCTCTCCCCTCCAAAGCAGTTTACCCATCATCTGCTAATTATCCATGCTTATGGTGAACATTGCTCTCACAATAAGATGAATTGTATATCTGGCTCATTTGTTGATGAGTGATTCCCAAATGTGGCTGGTGCCAGGTGCCTGGCAGGCTTTGTGTGAATAACTTAGGAGGTTTGCTTAAAAAATAATGGATTTGCAGATCCCACCATCACACCTTGAGGAACCAACTCAACTGGTAGATTAAGGAGGGTCTGATGAAGGTAATTCTGAGTTATTATTATAGAATAGTCATTATAGTTATTTATTTATTCTATGTCTATCCATATCTATTTGCTTACATGTATATTGGCCACTTGTAGTTATCTAGTACGGGAAGCATATGAAGATGCAAAGATGAATAGACAGTCTTGGCCTTTGAAAAATTAAAATTTAGGCTGGGCACAGTGGCTCATGCCTGTAATTCAGCACTTTGGGAGGCTGAGGAGGGTGGATCACCTGAGGTCAGGAGTTCAAGACCAACTGTGTGAAACCCCATCTCTACTAAAAATACAAAAAATTAGCTGGGTGTGGTGGCACACAGCTGTAATCCCAGCTACTCGGGAGGCTGAGGCAGGAGAATCACTTGAACTCGGGAGGCGGAGGTTGCAGTGAGCCGAGATCGTGCCATTGCACTCTAGCCTGGGCAGCAGGAGCAAGACTCCGTCTCAAAAAAAAAGAAAGAAAAATTAAAATGTAGTAGATGACATAGACATAGAATTCTAATTAGAGTCAATAATGTAACTTTAAAGACAATGTGAATTATCTAAAGTGCAGAAATTCAGAAGAGTCAGAAATGACTTTTAGGATCAGGAAAGGTCTTATGAGGATGTAGTCACTAAGTTGGGTTATGAAGAATGGGTGAGATTTCCAAGGGCAGGAATGGAGGACAGCATTTGAGTAGGTTTTCAGGCATTTGCCTAAAATATCCAAAATCAAAATCGTGGTATACTAGATTCACTTTAATTTTGATATATTTTATGTCAAGCATAAATAAATATTCTAAGTTAAATATCTAAGTTTGTTGATAGGGGCACAATGAAATACTTTCAACTGGCTTAATTAATACTAATAATTGTTATCATATATTTACTAAGTACCTGCTGCGTATTGATATTTAATAGGTATTGGGCAAAATATAGCAATAACATAAAACTCACCTACCTTGAAGAAGCTAAAAAATATAAAATGTGGAAATATTAAGATACAAAATACTCAATATTTCTTAATAGATATATTGATAATGGTCCATATTCTTTCAACTCAATTTACCTCCCTTCTAGTTAATGTATGGTTTGAGTCTTTGCATAGGTCAGTTTTGGGGAAAAAATAAAGAAATGTTTTATTTCTATTTTGAACACTTAGTCTTAGCCAAAAGGCCAAGAAGCGACGTGTTTCTATTTTAGTATCATCAGTCAGCAGTACTTTCTTGTGTAATAATGGGGAAACAGTTTATTTCTCCTTTCCTTATTCTATTTATAGCTGAAAATAATTTTTAAACTTACTTTTTCTTCTCAAATATTCCATTTTATCTCTTGTGTTGCTTTTTCAACTTTATGTTAATATGCCTTTGCTGTTTCTTGGTAATCTTCATTTTCCTATTAGTTTCAAATATAATGTGCTCTTTATATTCGCCTCAAGCTCTTCTTTCAGTTAAAGTACAAAATTAGGTTGGAATTTTTCCAGAACATTTTCAAGAAAAATGTTAATAATAGCCATATGCTGCACTCTGTATATTGTCTTTAAAATGATTAAAACTGTTATAAAGCACCTATTTGTGCTCAGTGGTTTATAAAAAGATGGAAATTATTGCTACTCTCCAGGGAATGTAATATCGCGGAAGATCAATCAGTAAAGGACATAAATTACAAGCAGCAGATACAAATACATAAAGAAACAAGGTGACATAGAAGATAAACTCTAGACACTAATAAAGAGATCATGTTATGATCATCATCTTCTTCTTTCCTGTTGCCTCTGAGCCACAACATCTCCTTCTTTTTCTACGTTCTGCCCTCTTTATTCTTCCCATTTCTTACCCATTTCTTTCTTTTCTTTTCTCCAATTTCTTAGTTTAATGGAAGAAGAGTTCCTCAGCCGTTTTCTGGTCTTACAAAAAGCATTTTACTTCTCTCTTGGGATGGTTCTTGCCCAGTAACACTAAGGACAAAGAGCCCTCCTTGCTCCTAAATGGCCACTCTGGATATGCCTGGTCAGTCTCACTCTCAGTTGGCTGGGATCTCTGCCATGGCTTTCCCAGAGGAGATCTGTTCTTCAAAGAGCACCACCGATTCCTCATGGAAAGCATGAAAGATTGACATCACGGGAGTCAGAAACAGTGAGCTATGTAGGCTCAGCTCTGTTACGACTTGTATGGTCTTATACTAACCTGGGCATGAAATTTCTTGTCTGTAAAATAGGGAGGTTTGTGGCAAGCTAAATAATGAACCCCTAAACATGCCTGGTTTCTAATCCTTGAAACCTATGAATGTTAACTTATGTGTCAATAGAGACTTTGCAGCTGTGATTAGCTTAAGGATCCTGAGACAAGGAAACTATTACTAGACTAGTTGAGTAGACTTGATGTAATTACAACTGTCCTTAGAAAAGGGACCCAACTGTCCTTATATAAAGGAGTCAGAGCCAGAGAAGGCAATATGATGATGGAAGCAGGGATTGGAGTGATGTGATTTGAGGATGAAGGAAGTGACCACAAGCCAGCAAAGACAGGCATCTGCTAGAAGCTGAAAAAGTCAAGAAAATGGATTCTCCCCTCAGATTATCCAGAAGGAACTAACCTTGTAGACGCCTTGACTTTACCCCAGTGGAATTGATTTTGGACTTTTAGAACTATGAGAGAGTAAATTTGGGCTGCTTTAAGCTACTAAATTTGTGGTAATTTGTTACAGCAGCAATAAGAAACGAATACAAGATTGTACTCGGTGATTTCTGTGGTTGCTTCCATCTCTAACTGCTGCTTCACAGCTATGACCCAGTGCTAAATGGCCTAGACTTTGCAACACTAGAGTGCACTAAAGGATCTTGTTAAAAGGAACATTGGCAAGACTTTTTGTTGCTGTTGTTATTGTTATCTTTTTGAGACAGGTTCTTGCTCTGTCGCCCTGGCCACAGTGCAGTGGCACAATCATAACTCACTGCAGCCTCAAACTCCTAGGTTCAATCTCTCTTCCCATCTTGGTCTTTAAAAATGCTGGGATTACAGGCATGAGCTGCCACACCCAGCCAAGACTGTTAATCAGGTGTTGCTTGTTCTAAAGAATAAGTGAATTTGAAGAAAGGCAATTGAAGAAGGGTCTCTGCAGTTTCATGTGAGGTTTTGTTCTAAAAACAATTAGTAGTAGAACAGCATCAGTCTTCCAGCATTAACCCCAAACTATGATTCCAACTTCTTCTACTACATCCTACTCTCTAGCCCCATCAGTTTTCTCATCAATTCCCAAATGGGCTCCTCTGTTACTCAATTTCATTGTCAGTGCTCATCAGGAAATGCTGTTTGCCAAATCTGTCCTAAGCTCCAACCCCGTGCAAAGTCTTCTCAAAAGCTCTCCTGACCACTGAGTCACACTTAATCGTATCTTCCTGTATTTTCCCCGAGCATATAATTTGTCCTACTTCCAGTCAGACACTTAAATCCACCTTCTGTGTTGTGTTATGTATGTATCCGTCTCCTCCCTTAGACAGAAGAATTGTGAGGGGAACGTCTGTAGCTTATTCATTTTGGTGGCTCCTGAGGCCTAGGACAAGTACCTACATGTAATTGATGTTTCTTGAATTAAAGTCACAGAGGACTAAGGAATCTAGGAACCAAGGAACTAAGTATCTTTTCTTCTCATAAAATTTTGCATATTAGTGCAAAGAATACTGCAAGAATTTTGCATCTTAGTGCAAAATTCTTCCATAGGAAAAACTGCAGAGGAACATGTATTCCTAAGTGCTCCTCAACTTTTCTCCTTACTTTCCACAGTGTTTTACTTTAGTATAAACCTCCTAGGCTTAATCGTCCTCTGACATGCCACAGACAAATAGGAAAATGTTAAACACATCTTACTTGCACAATTTTTTCCAGTAAGAAGGTCAAAAGTTAATTCAGAGCCTAAAGTGGTTTGTTAACTCACCCTACATTGCAATTTGTAGAAAGGGCATAATCCATTCTGATTTACCATCACCCCATTATTCTTTTTTATTCTTTGAAATTCAGGATTCGATGTATTTTAAGAACTTAGAAACTGTTTAAAAGTGTCAGGAATAATCACTAATAATGCCTCTTTACCACCTTGTTCCCAACCAAATCCTAATTAGGTAAAGCTCTTCAGTATGTGAACAGTAAAGGCAATTTATTCGATCTGCTTAATATTAAGCCGTATCCAAGTATGAATTTCATGATGAAGAACTGAAAGGTAAAATCAGTTCACTCCAGAAATACCTTCTGGTGGTAGAATGCCTGTCACTTTAGTCATTTCCTTAATGATAGTTGGTGCTTATGCCAAACCTTTCATTTGGATAACTAAGGGAGTTTAACTCCTAAATCCTCTGTACACCAAAAATCAAAACAAAACAACAACAACAACAACAAAAAACGGTAAATAGGTAGTTCCAAAGTGCCTATTACTGTTATTTTTCAGACAGGTAAATAGGCCCAAAGGTCAAATTCTCATACTTCTATCTGTGGAAGAACCATGAAGAGAATGAAGCTCATAGATGCCTAATTTTGTGTTATCATCACTTGCCCAATCTAACATGTTTGACAGAAAACCTCTGCCTCATTTGACCAGAAGTAGATGGGTTAATGAATATTGGATTCAATTGGCAATGATACTGGAGGACATTCTATGTAACAACTGCTTAGATTTGGCAGCCCTATAAGCAATTTTATCTTTATAAACAGCAAATGGATACTGGTTCTTTAAAGAAGAAAAAATTTGCTAATTCCTCTGTCTGAAAAAGAACATCTATGGTGTGCCCCTATCTACAAGTAAATCAACAAACCTCCCAGGTGGAACCCAGGTCATCCACACATGCTAATGTCTTCTTTCATTATTGATCCTCAGGGACACAGCAGATGTTCTACAGGGTTTTCCAGGCCCTTCTCCGTCTTTAGGATATAGCTCAGGACACCACAATCACAATAAGACTTGGGTAAATATGTTTATACTGCAGTTCCCAGTTTCTATTAAACAAATTACAATAACATTACAGTCTGAATATTTTTGGAAAAGACACAGGGGGAAAGATCTTTGCTCCAAAAAGAATTGGTAGCTAAAGCAGGATGGAATAAAGAGTGCCTACTTCAGAAAATTCTGGTGAATTCAGTGTTCTGTGTAAAATTAAGTACATGTGTTCTCTGCCTAAAAATAAAAAATGTAGTAACTGGTTGTACATGAAAATTTTGAATAAAGATATACAGATTCTGGGTTAGTTAATTATTAGATTGCTTTTGAATACTTTATTTTTTGTTACTTTTATAGAGATAGAGTTTTGCTATCCTCCCAATAGCCTTCCAAAGTACTGGGATTACAGGTATGAGCTACCATGCCCACCCCTGCTCTTGAATACTTTAAAGGACAAATTTAAAGTAAACATTTGATCGTATATTTTGAAGATGGAAAGGCCAATAGCTGGGCTAGGAAACTTCCAGGCTAGATTTGGTTCTTGGCAAAATTTCACCTGGCTATCGGCTGGTGTTCTAAAATTAAGTGTTCCTTGCTTCTATCCCTAATTATTTGGATGAATCAAATTTTAGAGAAAATAAGCATGTCATCTCAGACTTCATAATACTGGCTGTAGTCAGACATGTAATTTGCAACGGGAGTACATCTTAAACTTTTGTACAAAGTACAAACTGAAGTCAGGCCAAGGTAAATTCAAATTCTGATTATGTTGCTCGGTCTGTATGCCCTAGGACAAACATCTTAAACTCTTTGAACCTCAGTCTTACCATTCCTAAAATGCAAATAATAGGCTGGGCGTGGTGGCTCACACCTGTAATCCCAGCACTTTGGGAGGCTGAGGCCGGTGGATTACAAGGTCAGGAGATGGAGACCATCCTGGCTAACATGGTGAAACCCCATTTCTACTAAAAATACAAAAAAATAGCTGGGCATGGTGGAGGGTACCTGTAATCCCAGCTACTTAGGAGGCGGAGGCAGGAGAATGGTGTGAACCCGGGAGGTGGAGCTTGCAGTGAGCCAAGATCAAGCCACAGCACTCCAGCCTGGGCAACAGACAAGAGAGCGAGACATCATCTCAAAAAACAGAACAAAAAAAAAGGAAATAATAGTAATTATTTGTAATGATGTAATGATAAATAAGATGAAATATGTTATCAAGTCCACCATCTGTCGACACTTTAAAAATGGTGGCAATTATTACTAGCTAAGGGAAAAGTATCATTATTTATCTAATTGATAAATAAAATATCCAGTAGAATACTGTAAATTCCAGGAGATGGATTCTATTATACTTCCTTGAATATCCCTTTCAAAGGCTGGTGAACCTCATATCTAATAGGCCCTGATTAAATATTTGTTAATGTGACTTAAATACATGTTTTCTGCAAAATGAACAGGTCATTCCAGCTTTCCTCCACAGCTTCCATTTCCCATGATTATTTATTAATTTCACAGATGCCTTTTGAATTAGTTTGCCACTAAATGGCAGACAGCTAAAGAATGGGAGGCTCAAAAAAAAAAAAAAGCACAAAACAAAAAACTAAAAACAAAACCACTCTGACCATAGAACAACAAATGAGCCTCAACTGAACAGAAAAGGAGACTCTAAAGCAGGCAAACCAGTTTCCAGAAGGTGGGTCATGGCTGTCTGGGATACTGTGTTGAGAAGGGATGGGAAAAGAGCATGGTGAATGGCTACACCTGCAGTTGGGAATTGTGGACAATGTAATTGTAGAGTAATTTCAAATTCAACTCTGAGGAAGTCATAACTAGTTAGTAGCAGAGCTAAATCTAGAACCAAGTTTATCAAATTTGCATAGTAATGGTTCAGTTAACAGGTTACTCACTATTCATAGTGCTCTAAACTCTCTATCATTGGGTCTCCAGCTAAGAACTTCGAAAAGTTCCTTCACCTCTCCAGCTCTGTTTCCCATCTGTAAATTGGGAGTGTTGGGCTTCATGAACTCCCAGGTCATTTCCAACATTAACCATGTATGAACATATGCTTCTGTAAAGTACTATTTGGTTACCTCGATTATATGACCTTACATTCCTGATAGTGCTTTAGTGCTTACCAAAACCTTTTGCAGTAATCATTCTATTTGACCTTCACACTTACTTTGTAAGTCATGCATTCTCATCCCCATTTTACAGGTGAGGGAATGAAATCAAGAAATCCGGCTGGGTGCGGTGGCTCACGCCTGTAATCCCAGCACTTCGGGAGGCTGAAGGGGGTAGATCACGAGGTCAGGAGTTCAAAACCAGCCAGGTCAACATGGTGAACCCCCATCTCTACTAAAAATACAAAAATTAGCTGGGTGTGGTGGCAGGTGCCTATAATCCCAGCTACTCGGGAAGCTGAGGCAGAGAATTGCTTGAATCCAGGAAGCAGAGCTTTCAGTGAGCTGAGAGTGCACCACTGCACTCTAGCCTGAGTGAAAGAGCAAGACTTCATCTCAAAAAAAAAAAAAAAAGAAATCAAGGAATTTGGCCAGTGTCACAAGATTTGCTGGCAATGGAATTGGGTCCAAACCCCATACTTCACAAGAAGTTTTCTGAGAAATTTAGTATTTTTAAAAAAAGTATATAATATATATATTTTTAAAAGGGTGTAAGTAAGTAAGATAGAAGCAGGGGAGGGGGAGGATGGCACAAGTTGAAATGGAGGCTAGAGGCCAGAAGCATGTGTGCAAATTCCCAAGGACAGGCAAAGGCTTTTTTTAAAAACAGAAGAAATAGATCCACTGCTTGAGCAGATGGCACAAAATTAACAGATGAAAAATGACAGAACTACTTCCTTCCTGTTTTGTTTCTGCCTTTGAAAGAGAATATCTTCAAACTTGAAAGTATAGAACAAACATGGTCAGGCTTTGGGATTAAAATAGTAAAGAAAATAATAAGTTCATGCTTTAATCTTCCTTATTGATCCAGCAACAATTTCCCAGGCTCAGATGAAGTAACTCAAGCTTCTGAAAGGGTCCACATTTTGATTGAAAGGCCAATTTCAGAAATTTCCGCATTAATATAAACAGAAGAGAGGTTGGAAACCCGGAGATGGACAAACATCCTATCTTTTTAAAAAGGCAGCTTCTAGAAATTACAGATGAAAGAGGCTGACATTAATCTTTAGCAAATTCATCCAAGATAGGTTGATAAAACAGATGCAATTTAAAACTTAGAAAAGGAAGGGCATGGCTAATTAGCCTCATATCCTTATGTGATGAAATTATTAGAATATCAGTTTAGAAATGCTATAAATGTGATACATATTTAAGGTATTTAACAAATTTTTCCATATCTTCCTAGAATCACCTACATTATAGTACAATTACTGGATTCATAATAACTTGAACAATCCAGAGAGAACTGATAAATACTGTTTGAGTAATTGGATTTGCAAGTGACTCAAAACTGAAAAGAATAGCCAATATGTCAAAAGGCAGTCGGACCTGATGGTTGTCTTGAGAAATCTGAACATTTCTCATGTAGTGAGAGCTTCGTGACCTTCAGCCCTGAGTTGTTCTATTACATGAAGTGTAGTTGCATACCTATGCATAGAAGAGTACCGGTGCTGAGAGCCACAGAGAGCCACAGGTTCCACTTTCTGCTAAGGACTGCTGACTGAGATACTGCACTCCCCAAACAGAGGGTCAAGGAGACAGCCAGCAGTAAATCCTCACCACGGGTTTTGGTGGTGAGACTTTTTTTATTCTTTCTTTTTTTTTTTTTGAGACAGAGTCTCTCTCTGTCACCCAGGCTAAAGTACAGTGGCATGATCTGCACTGGCTAGGCTGGAGAGTAGAATGGGCCTGTCACAGGAGGAGTGATGAAGGTCTGTGGCCTCTGTTAGAAAATATGCCCATTCTTCACAAACAAGAGGAAGATTTCTGTCGGGAAGGAAAGAAGAAAGCGATAGTTGAGGACAGGGTAAATGTATCAGGCCTTTCCCCTTTCCCTAGGGTGTGTTAGTAATCACCAGAGTGGGTGAAAGAATACCCACCATCCCACCATCTTCTAGAAACCCAAACTTTAATGAGAAGTCTTGCTCTCTCGTTTCAACACTCCCTTAATGTTGTCCTTCAACTCTCTGACCCTCAATACTTTGGCCCAGTTGTCTTTGTTTTTGTTTCTATTGTTTTGAGGTTTTTTTCAATGTAAATAAGAGTTTCTAAGTACAGCACTCAGTGTTCTCCTAAAAATGTTTGCTGCTGGTACATATTTTATGTTGACATGTTTGTGGGAGGTAAGGCCAGTGAAGCTGTGATGTGCCGAGTGTGGGAGTCCCAGCGAGAACTAGGCTGGGTATCAAGGTCTTTTACCATCCATAGCAGAGGAGTGCATGGGTGGCCAGTAATTCCCAAGAAGACAATAAGCACACAGTGTGGAAGGAACATTTGGTGGGTATGACTCTACGTTTACAAAAAGCAGATTATATATTTTATTTCAATGTATAGTAGTAACTGTGTTTGCTTGTTCTTCCCCCAATAGAGAAATCTGACCAAAAGATCCCCAGGGAAAAGCTACAGGCATATTTATATAGATGAGGAATCATCTTCATGAAGGATCAGAAATGGGAAGTGTTCACATAGTTCATTTCTAAGACTCTTCTCCCTGTGGCTGTTTTGGAGGTCATGGGATCTGCCACTTTGTAAACACACACAGAAATGCCCACACATAGGCATACATACCACACATATTGCCTAATGACCATCCACAGATTTTATTTATGTTTAAGTGTTCTAAAAATCTAATTTCATAACCCAAATATTTCAAATTTCAGGATATAATTAATGGCACTGCCCAATATACACAACCGTAATAAATAAATGTGTAACTACAAAAAATTGGAGCTATACGAAAAGCTGAAATAATGAGAAATTAATTCAGTTTTTTCTTTTTAAAGCCATGGTATCAGTGAGCAGGAAATCAGAATCAACACCCTCCTAGGACTCAGACCTTGAATAATAGTGAACCCTTGCTCGTACAAAAGTACTAGCCTACCTTTCTGTTTTTGTTTTTTCACATATGCTGTGCAACTAGGAAATAAAATACAATTCATACTTTTTAATTAGGAATAATTACGTGAAGACAATATTTCGAACAAAGCAAAAACCAAACAAGGAGTAATTTACAGCAATTAGGCTGAGAAAAGTGTACATATAACTTGTTTTTATTTTATTTATTTATTTTTGAGATGGAGTCTCGCTCTGTCACCCAGGCTGGAGTGCAGTGGTGTGATCTCTGCTCACTGCAAGTTCCGCCTCCAAGGTTCACGCCATTCTCCTGGCTCAGCAGGCTAATTTTTTGTATTTTTTAGTAGAGACAGGGTTTCACCGTTAGCCAAGATGTTAGCCAGGATGGTCTTGATTTCCTGACCTTGTGATCCACCCGCCTCAGCCTCCCAAAGTGCTGGGATTACAGGCTTGAGCCACCGTGCCCGGCCACGTGTAGCTTGCTTTTCAAGATTTGATAAGGTTGTAGTCTTACAAGCAGATTCTGAAGGCATCCTTTGATCTTTAGGGCTAAATAAAATTTAGGTTAAAGGTCCCTTCATCTACTACCTGTGTCCTTTTTATAATCAACTGAGACAAATGTTATCAGTTATTCTAAAGTGAAACCCACAAGACTGTAAAGAAGCTTGTCTAGTTTGAAAGGGTAATGTTTGCAATAATTGCTGGAAGAGGGAGGGGAAGGGGATGGGTTTTGATGGAAAGGAGGAGAGAAGATTTAGACCAGTAGTACAAGGGAATGTGTACTCATCAGATGATACCAAGGCTCACACAAGACTGCTGATTTTGGAAGAGTTGCTAGGTGACAAGATGCCAGGTTAAGGTGAAGTTCCTTTGGGCTCCTCAAGCCTCCCATCATTGGGATAGGTTTGTTGTTTATAGGCTGTCTTCATTAAGATCATCACCTCACAAGTCAAGGTACAGTAAATGCTCATGTCCACTAGAAAATATGTAATAATTAGTCTTGAAATTACATAATAATCAATTTGTTTTGGTTAATATCTGAGTGCAGGACAAAAGCATCAATTGTGCCAAGAGTTCATCTTGCTTCCTCTCTGCCAGATGGACAAGAATTGAATCAGTCAATAAGACAGATATCTGCATGGTCCTTCCTGAGATGGGGGATAACCAGTCAAGTTACCCCAAGCAGGAATATCTCTCTTGCAGTGGTTCCGGATTCCCTGGATCACATCGATACTCCGTGGCATATGCAAGCTTCCCCTTCTGTCTCTGGGAATACAGGGAGCTTCTCAGGCTGCCATGGCCCTCACACCCAGCCAACTCCAATCGTCTCATGTCAACTGAACCTGACACAGGTGGCAGAGTGACTCAGTGACTCCTTCTGCACACATTGCAGCCAGTCATGGAGAAGAGGGCTTTGTCCCTCCTCTTTAGGCAGAAAGCACTGGAAAGAGAGCTTGCTCCCTCTCTGCACCCCCTTACCAGCGCTTCCCACAGGAGGCGAGGCTCATCTGATTGCTCAGCATGTGACATTTGCTGGGACATATTTCCTCATGGACAGTCTGTCAGATATGAGAAGTGTCCCCTTCCCTTACTCTTTGCATTCCTATGATCCACAGGCCCTCTGAGTCCGAAGAAAAGCTGGGAGGAACCTCCCTGCAGGCAGAGAGGAAGTCCCTTCTCACTGTCTTTGCTAGCTTTACTCTTACGCGTGCGAGGGCGAATTTGTGTCTGCCCTTTGGTGTTTCCAATTCACAGAATATGGAGTAGGAAGACCCCCTCTGGCCTCAGGCGTACACTCTATTAACCAACACAGTTTACCACAGTTTAACTCAACTGCCTTGCAGTTTAGGGATTATAACATGCTTTCCCAGATTAATAAAAAAGAAGCTGAATGTCTACTTGACTAGAGATTTGTTTGTGTGCTCCCCTAGCTAGTTATCCAGAAGGAAACAGAGTCTCTTGAACCCTGAAGAGACAAGTAGGTCAGGACTTTGAATCTGGGTGTTTTGCCACCTGCAGAAACCTGGGTCTAAAGGAAAAAGGAGGAGAACCAACAACAACAGTTCTAGGATTGAGAATGTCTCAAATATGCCCTCGTCACTAATAACCCTGTGACCTTTTCATTTCTACCAGCATCTGAGGTGGCCTTCGTGTTATGAAGAGTAAACCGAGTCTTACACAAGGAGGTATTTCAAGCCCAAATCACATTCTCATAATTGTTTCTCTATATGTGTTTTGATGAATACACCATTTTTCTCTTTTAAATAATAGGCCATTAGCAGGGAATGGTTGGTGTGTGCCTGTAGTCTCAGCTACTGGGGAGGCTGAAATGGGAGGACTGCTCAAGCCCGGGAGGTTGAGGCTACAGTGGGCCATAATCATATCACTGCCCTCCAGCCTGGGCAACAGAGCAAGACCCTGTCTTAAAAACAAACAAACAAAAAAAGAGGCAAAAACCAAAACCAAAAAATAAACAATAATAGGCCAGATGAGGAAGAAGATATAGAATGTGTGAAAATTTTCCATCAGAACATTGCAGTAGAATTACATTGTATGTTTCCAGTGACTTTTCTCATGTACTCACTCTTCAATATTATTGGATGCTCTATATCAGGTTTATTTTCTTAGGTACTATTTTGGCTGCCATTGCCTGGGAGTGAACTTTTTTTAATGAAGAGAGATTATTCTAACCAGCCTTTTACTCATTCTCTTTAGTGCATGTTATTCCTTCACTCTTAACCATCCCCCCCCACCATACACACACCCCAAAACACATACATGCAGATTCTGCTTGCAGTTTAGGGCCCCCGACAAGTTGAGGAGGCTTGGAGGTGCGAGTTAATCGTAGTGGAACAATCTAGCAAGTGTATCTATCAGATATGCACAATGTATCATTATGTTTGTTTATTTATTTTATTTTAGGTTTAAAATTTTATTTTAGACAGGATTTCACTTCCATCACCCAGGCTGGAGTACAGTGGCACAATCTCAGCTCACTGCAGCCTCTGTCTCCCAGGTTTAAGCGATTCTCCTGCCTCGGCCTCCCGAGTAGCCAGGACCACAGGCATGCGCCACTGCACCCAGCTAATTTTTGTATTTTTGTAGAAATGGGGTCTCACTATGTTGCCCAGGCTGGTCTCAAATGCCTAGGCTTCAGTGATCCTCCCCCCTTGGCCTCCCAAAGTGCTTGGATTACAGGTATGAGCCACCATACCTGACCTATTATTGTGTTTTTAAAGTCTAAGCAGTTCCTTCCAAGTGGATCATTTTTTCACTACCCTTTTGTCCACAGGCTTCTTTTACAGGTATGGATTACCTGGTTGGTGCAACTTTCAGATTTAAGTATGCCTGTGGTCTCTGTAAGAGTGAGGAAATTTCCTATTTGGGTCCAGGTATGTGGTCTACCTCCTTGCCATCTGAACCAGTGTGTCCTTGGTTTTTCCCACCTTAAGAAATCTAGTTTCTCTCTTTCCCTCAATTTAATTTCATGGTCTATAGAAGACCCTCTTTAAAAAATTTATTGAGACTTGCTTTAAGTGTTAGAACATCATAAATTTTCATACATGTTTCATGTGTGCTTGAAATAGATTTCCATTCACTGGTTATTGGGTACAGTGTTATATAAATGTTCATTAGATCAAGTTTATAAATTTCATTATTCAAACATTGTATATATTTACAGATTCGTTAAATAAATCAGTAGTTAAGAGTATAAAAGTCTTCTCCTGTGATGATGAATTTGTCTATTTCTTATTTTAGTTCCATGAATTTTTGCTTATTTTTTAAGGCTATGCAATTGGGGTAATAAAGTTTTGAATTGTAATTTCCTCCTGGTGATTTACTTTGATAGGCAACTAGAAACCACTGAAGTTTGCAGAGCACAGAAATAACAGGATTAGAACCACTCATCCCTATATAGCCTGATTTAATAGAGACATTCTTTGTTTGCATTTTCATTAATTTGGTTTTCATCTGTTTTACTGGCTTAGTAAGTCCAGTTTGGGAATGAGATTATTTCACCTTCAGTTAGTATTTTGAGACCTAATTTTTCTGGCTACAGGGAAAGAACCAAATTGTTTTGGTTGCTAATAACTTAGACTTTGGATTTGAAAACAGTAAAGTTTCATTGTAAAATGAAAGATAATAGGTCTCATTGTGGTAGTAGTACTGGTGGATGATAAAGGGGTTACAGGATGAGAGGACAAAGAAGTTTGATTTTTGTTTTTTCTGGTTTGGTTTGTAAGGCCAGAAAGGAAATCAGTAGATAAGAATTCAGTTTTGTACACGTCACTTCAAGGCTTGAGGTACTCATAGGATATCCAAGCAGCACTATCCAGCAAATAGTTAAAACGTAGCAGAAGCTTAGGGGAAAGTTCAGGAAAATTACAAAATCAAAATAACAAATATTTTCTTCTACAATGATTGTTAGTAACAATAATGAGGACAGCAGTGACTTGGAATGTGGGTTGGACATAGCCAAATTCAGGTTTTAGGAAGAATAACTCTGGCTGTAGGGTGAAAGAAGGCCTGAGATGGGAAAGAATCTAGAGGTGGGAAAAGCAGGTTATTACAAATGTCTATCTCAAAGCAGTGAGGAACTACATTCAGAAAATAGCCATGGGAATAAAGTGGGGTGGTTGAATTCGAGGTTTATTTTAAGGCAAAATTTCTCGGTTGTGGCAATGAAAATATTAGGCTAGGAAGTAACAGAAAGAGAAGCTTGAAGATGTTTTTAAGATTCTAACTTAGGAGACCAGGTGGTACACACTATTCATCAGCCTGGGGGCATGTCAGGGTTTTCCTTTATTTTCTTTGTTTTCTCTTTTTACGTATATACCACATTCTCCCTAGGCTCTGACAGGTTTCAAAGATATTGGGCCTAACATAAACTTGCTGGTAAGAAGAGACTAAATCACTTGCCTTTTAGGTACTTACAATTCCTAGTCCATGAGTAAATTTTTTGCAGCAGTTGAAAAGGAGATTTAATTAATTGCATCCTGAGACAGAGAGCAGTAATTCACTACCAATACTCTGTTGTTTATTTAACTCTATCACTCGTTGACTCATTAACCTTCACAACATCTCTTACAGCTCTCTACTTTCCTAAGTGGAAGATAATACAGGTTGGCTCCTTCAACTCCATTTTAGCCTATCCATCTCCACTCCAACCCCCTTGTGGCAGATTTTGTAGCATCTCAGAGGCCAAAAAGCTGAATCCCTTATGCCATTTATCAGATTTCTTATAGCACTACTTCCTTCCACCAAGCAGATCTAACCACACAAGATTTAGAAGGCAGAGGTGAAAATCACAATGTCAAGACCATTCTGCCACCTTTGCTATTTCTCAGTTTTGTTGTGTTTTCTGCAGTAATTGTTGCATAGGTCCTGTCACAGGTTGAATTGCATCCCTCCAAACTATTGAAATCCTAACCCCCTAGAAATTCTTAGGTCATGTATCTATACATGTGACCATATCTGAGAATAGAGTCTTTGCAGACAGTCGAGTCAAGATGAAGTCAGTAGGATGGGCTTTAATCTACTATGACTGTTGACCTTAAAAAAAAAAGGGGAAATTTGAGCAGATACAAACATGTGCACAAGGAGAATGTCATGTGAACATGGAAGTAGAGACTGGGGAGATGCATCTACAAGACAAGAAAAAACAGAGATTGCCACCAAATCACTGGAAGTTCAGAGAGAGGCATAGAACAGACACTCCCTCACAGCCCTCAGAAAGAACCAACCCTGCCGACACCTTGCTCTTGGACTTCTAGCCTCCAGAACCATGAGACAACACATTTATGTTTTTAAGCCATGGCATTTGTGGTACTTTGCTACAATAGTCCTGACAAGACAATACAGGTCTCATGGTCTGGTCCCCAGCTATGTAGGTGTTGAGAGGCAGAGGATGGGGACAGAGTAACATCCATTTTGATGACGCACATTATAGCCTAGTGGAGTGTTCCTAGAGTCAGCAGTTATGATTTCAGTTTCATGATTTCCTCTCTTTCTTATTATCTTAAAGTCAGCAGCTACCTACGTATGTCTATTCAGTGGTGGCTTCTTAAAACTCAGCCTACAGATCTTGCTCCTGCCCTTCCCCGAATTAAGTCCCTTTCTGCTTAAACTAGGTCCAGTGAAGTCTGTTGCCTGCAATCTGTGCCCTTTATCCCGACTAAAGAACACAATGGCACTCCAAAGTGCATCAAGGATTCTTGCCCTGAGAAAACTAACACAAATTCTATTTTTTTATTTGAGCAATGCAAGTATGTGAATCCATCATAAGTATGAAATAAACAAAACAGAGTGAAATTAGGTAATGGACCTAATTGAAATTAGGTCACAAATCTCTAAATAAAAATCTACTCCCTTTATAAATGTCTGTATTCATAGAATGAACTCTGACTTGACTGCAGCAGTAAGCTAGTTGTTCTTCACTAACTAGGTGAATGCAGGAATTTTGACAGACAGAAGGGTGGGTGGGTGGTTAGAGATGAAATTTGTAAATGTGAGCGTAGACATTGTAAATTTTGCTGGTCAAATATTTTTGGCAGTCTAATGATTTTGGAAAGCTCCAAATTTTTTAAGCTCCAAATATATTTTAAGACTATATAATATAAAACTTCAAAGAGAAACAAATCACTAAAACTCAGGCCTAAGTCCTATATAATTCATATTCAACTCTTTATAAACAATGTGAATGAGGTACAAGACTAACACTTATAATACTACTGTTAATAATCATAATCACAATAATTTAAAGTTGGTTTAAAAAAAAGAAAGGCCACAGTCAGGCACAGTGGCTCACACCTGTAATCCCAGCACTTTGGGAGGCCGAGGCAGGTGGGTCACCTAAGGTCAGGAGTTCAAGACCAGCCTGGCCAACATGGTGAAAACCCGTTTCTACAAAAATACAAAAATTAGCTGGGCATGGTGGTGGACACCTGTAACCCCAGCTACTCAGGAGGCTGAGGCAAGAGAATCACTTGAACACAGGAGGTGGAGGTTGCAGTGAGCCGAGACCATGCCATTGCACTCCAACCTGGGCAACAAGAGCGAAACTCCGTCAAAAAAAAAGAGAAAAAAGAAAAAGAAAAGAAAAGACCACAATGCAAAATGCTTACTGAGTTCAGATCTTTTCTACTTCAAATGGATGAACTAAGTTTCAGAGAGACTAAGTGACTTACCCAAAGTCAAGCAATAGTAGTTTTATTATTTGAAGGACAAATAACTAACCCTGTGTAAGAAAATAATTCTTTTCTAGGGCATCCTCAGAATGTATGTTTAAAAAGCCGGTTGTACATTAAACTCTGATAGACCTGCACAGAGAAATTTGGGCAAAGTCCCACTTATGTAATAATGCTGGTAGCACTGACTCAGACGAACAAAGAATGTTGTATAGAAAGTTAAGCCAAGTCTCAGAAGGCTGAGGCAAGAGAATCGCTTAAACCTGAGAGGCAGAGGTTGCAGTGAGCCAAGATCGCGCCACTGCACTCCAACCTGGGTGACAGAGGAGAGAGGAGACTCCATCGAAAGAAAGACAGGAAGGAAGGAAGGAAGGAAGGAAGGAAGGAAGGAAGGAAGGAAGGAAGGAAGGAAGGAAGGAAGGAAGGAAGGAAGGAAGGAAGGAAAGAAGAAAAGAAAGTTTAAGCCAAGCCTTCAAGTCTTGCTCAAATGCCATCTCTGTCATGAGCCTTTTCCACTCTCTCAGAAGACATGTCTGCCTCTGAACTTCCAGAGAACTTCATTTATTTCTCTGTTAGGATAGTTGTCACTTATTTGTTTAGGAAACTCTTATGTAGCACTTACCAATCACTGTTCCAAGTGTTTCCCTCAAAATAATCTCATATGATAGGTACTGTTATTTTCCTGATTTTACAGATAAGAACCTGCAAGGTAGAGATGGGAGATAACTCTGACAAGGTAATACAGAATTCAAACCAAGGGAGCCTAGGGCAGGGTGCAAGCTCTCACTTCCACCCTGCACCCTCTAACTGTGCTAAAGCTATAGGCCTCCATGCCCAATCTTCTCATCTATGCTGATAGTTCCTGGAGAATAGAGTTCATTCTGATTCATGTTTATATTCCACGTAACACTTATAAATAGTGCCTGCAGGTCGGGTGCGGTGGTTCACACCTGTAATCCCAGTACTTGGGGAGGCCAAGGCAGGTGGATCATCTGAGGTCAGGACTTCGAGACCAGCCTGATCAACATGGCAAAACCCTGTCTCTACTAAAAATACAAAAATTAGCCGGGTGTGGTGGCAGGTGCCTGTAATCCCAGATACTTGGGAGGCTGAGGCAGGATAATCACTTGAACGCGGGAGGCGGAGGTTGCAGTGAGCCGAGATCATGTTACTGCACTCCAGCCTGGGCAACAGAGTGAGACTCTGTCTCAAAAATAAATAAATAAATAGTGCCTGCAGAAGCTTAGAAACCAATCAGTAACTAAATAAATGAGTAAGTAAATGTGAATAAGGTGGAAGGACATTTAGGGTTAGTCAGTGAGAATACATCTGTGGCAAACGTGGCTGGTGCTGAGCTGGGAGAAAGAGCATCTTCTCTCTTTGCTCACTTCATTCCCAAGTATCCTCTGCATGCTCCTTTGCTCAGGCTGCTGTGCTAAGATTTGTAAATGAATAACTTGTAGGAAAAAGCAGTCAATTGCAGGATGTGAGCTGGCTCTTGATGAAACTCTGAAGTAGAAACGGGAACTTGCAGCTCTCTTTCTTCCCTGTCTTCCCAGTAATGGGTGCTTCACTTGGGACCACTTAATGTGGTTAGAGAGGTCACCACGGGGCCTACAGGAAGAGAACAGTCTGAGTAAAGCACTGGGACAATTATGTTAAGAATCTACAAGCATACTCTATAAAATATATATTCACTCAGACCCATGATTCAACCACTCCAATGTTCCCCTTAGTTTAGATTTGTACATTTGATTTGCCCTTTCTTCATAACCATCATAAAATCGCACTAGTGCGTGACTTACTTTCTTTCATTTACTCACATTTCAGTCATGATAATTAACCTTAGCTAATAGCTCTCTTCAGTGGAGTGACTCAGGGATTCCTAAAAGCAACAAGCTCACTTAATAGACGGGAGAAGATGGAGACATGAAATGCAATTTGGCTCATATACTCTTGCATTATAATCTCATGCACTCTTATTTATTAGAGCTCTCTGTCGGGAGACCCCTCTCTTGGTCAGAGGTGGGGGCTCTGCAGTTGAAGTTCTCGATTTTGGTCAGTCTCCAGGTAGCAGCAGTTCAATAATTGGCAGCTGGGACAGAAAGGCAAGACAAAGTATAAAAATGTTTTCTTCTTATTGTATTTTATGATAAAATAATCTTTATTATTACTTTTGCCTTAAAATTGCATAATTTTTCTTTGAAAAGTTAAATATAGAATCACCATATGACCCAGGATTTTACTCCCAGGCATCTACCCAGAAGAACTGAAAACAAGTATTGAAACAGATACATGTACATGTATGTTCAAAGCAGCATTGTTCACAATAGCCAAAAGATAGAAAATGCTCAATGTCAGTCAACAGATGAACAGATAAACAGTTTGTGGTAGAAAGATCATGCAGCAGAAATTTATCATAAAAGGAAATGAGTACTGATACATGCCACAGCACAGATGTACCTTGTAAATATTATGTTAAATGAAAGACACCAGACGGAAAATGTGAGAGATATATGGTAGAATTCCATTTATATGAAATACGCAGAATAGGCAAATCCATACAGACAGAAGGCAGATTAATGATTTCCAGGGGTTGAGGAAGAGAAAATGAGGAATGCCTGTCTAATCAGTGCAAGCTTTCATTTAAGATAACAAAAATGTTTTGGAACTAGAGAGAAGTGATGATTGCACAATATTGTGAATGTACTAAATGCCACTGAATTGTTTACTATAAAATGGCTAATTTCACAAAGGCTTGTAGCAGGTGAATTGATATAATACAATTTCCGCCCAGTGCTCTGAATGTCAACATGAAGAAATTCAATGAAGGGTAGGTAAACACGTGGGAGTAACTTTGACTCTCTTAAGGTAGCTAAATGCCTCATCATCTGATTAGTAATGCACATGAATGGATGAATGAGATTCCCACTGCCCCTACCTACCGTCCAGGGTAATGGACAAGAGAATGGCCTACAGCCAGGAGAATGGGCTTGGCAGAGTCAGCAAGGAAAGAAGTCCCTGTTGAGCTTGGTGATGGACATGTTAATTAGCTTGATTGTGGTCATTATTTCTCAATGTATACATATAACAAAACATCATTTTATACACCTTAAATATATACCATTTTTCTTTGTCAATCATACCTCAATAAAACTGGGGAATATGTATAATCTTATGTTGTGAATCTTACCTCAATTTTTAAAATTGCATGTTTTCCAATAGATGTGTTGTTAATACACTCAATAAAATGGTAAATTTGTTGTTCTTCTGCAAAGCAGTGTAATACAAATCCTACCATTCAAGCATGAGGTTCAAAATATTTAATAACCAGCAAGAAACACGGGCCCCCCTAATCAGAGATAACACCTGCCATTAACAACGAGTGGAAGCCATCTGAAAGTGTCCCCTGCCCGGTGTCAGGCAGAACACCACTCAAGAGTCATTGTCTCCAAGCGCTACACGCTGCAGGTGACCACTCATGATCTCACTGAATCCTCACCAACAACCTCGACACATGTATAAAGGGATATGTCTCCAGTTTTGTACAAGAAACCAAACTTCAGAGGTACTAAGTGATTTACCCCAGGTCATGCACATAGTAAATGGCAGAACCAGGACTCACATTTAGATGTTCCTATTTTAAAACAAGAGCACTTTCCCGCACGAAAGTTGTTTGCCAAGACAACTTGCAGCAAACCAACTCGACTGCTACAGATTTTTGGCAAAGATATTGGCCTTCTAAGTGCTCTCACAGACTTTTTAATTATTGAAAGAAGGAGGTAGAAAACACCAAATGAAAAACAGACCAGATTTCCCATAATAAGACTTAATGGTATAGTCATATTAATAAAAGTAGTATCTGACAATTTAGTATTTTGCAGAAATATGTAACTTGGATATAAAGGCAGCAACAAAATGACACACACACACACCACCGACAAATCTGATGACAGTGCAGTATCCAGGCCAGCCTTCGTGAACATACAACCTGTCCCTGCTCCAGGGGCACTGTGCTTGATTTAATGCTCTATCATTGCCGTCTTGAAATTCTTAAGCGTTTCTTAACAAGGGGCCCTGCTTTTTAATTTTACACTGGGTACCACAAATTATGTAGCTGGAACTGCCAGCATCCAACTTATTTCAATCCTTATCTTACCTACCTAGAAGAGTTATTACGAAGATCACATGGTGTAATATTGGGTAACTCTTTATAGTTTACAAGGTACTATCACATAAAAGTCATTATTCTTCAGTTAACTGATTAGTAATTATTTAGATTTGCACATTGCTCTGTTTGCCTCTGGGGAAATTGACGAGAAAGGGTAGGAGACCTGTAGAGTCAGAAGCCATATCCCAGCAAGGTACCTACACCTAGGTCTCCTAATGCCCAGGGAAGGGTACTTCCCACAGCTTTTGCTGCTTGTCACCCTTCAGCAGTAAGCTCCAGTGACAGCTCCCCAGGGAAGCTTTACTTACTCCTAAACCATATGAAGAGCTCCATTCACTCACTCCCACTTACACTCTGTCATGTCACCCTATTCATATCCTTTACAGCATTGTCACACTCCGTAATTATTTCTTTTTTGTTTGTTCATCATCTGCCAACTCTACCAGAATGTAAACCCTACAAAGGCAGGGACGTGTCTGTCGGTTTTAAGCAGTGTGTATTCCTAGCACAGCACCTGCCATGCAGTAGGCACTCAACAAGTTATTTCTTGAATGAATGAATGAGTGAAAGAATATTCTTTTCCAGTAGGCTGGAAAATGCTGCTTTCTGTGGTGACTGTAAAGCACCGAAATGTCCTCTGGTCACATAGCCAATGGGTGAATTTCGTTGGAATGCATTGGTTTACAAATGTTTAACTATACACTTACTTATCTACCTACTCTGAAAATGAGATTCTAAGTGATTAAAAAAAATGACTTTGGAATTTGTACTAAGCCAGCTGTGCACATGGTACAGAATGTTCTCAGAAGCACCAAGACTCATGAATAATAAGGCAGCCCATTTCCTGGACTTTACAGCCTTCCTTGCCCAGTGTGCTCCCTCACCCACAGCCTTTGGCCTGCTGACGGGAATCTGGATTCTCTTCTCCCAAGTGAGATACCAGATGAAATGCAAGGGGATTACCTTTATCCTGAATTTTGGCTGTCACTTGTGCTCAGCCCCCCTCCATACATAGAGCATTGCTATTTTATGGAAAGAATATAATTAACACCATATACCACAAATCTGGCTACCAGCAGAGACTCTGACCAAAGCAGCGTTTTTCCATTCAGACTGTGAATGCGAGATTGCTCCAGATGGCAAAGCTGAATCAACAGACCCCAGCAGGAAGGTTGGGTTTATTTCACAGCAGGTAGGAATGTGCAGTTGCAGCATAAACAGAACATTTCTCTGGCCTTCCATGAATTATGTGCTTGTCATGCTTAATAAAATGAAGATCCACTAGGCTATGTGTTCCAGACAGAAATATTTTTTTGATTAAAAAATCTGTATATAACATTACTCATATGAACTGGTATCATTTACACATATACATATGCACACACATGCACACAAAAATCACCTAAACACATGCTCCTTGTAAAAAAATCAAATCGAAAAGTATATGGAATAAAAATGTAGGGGACCTCTTTATCTATCTCAGCTTGCTCCCCTCTCCCAGGGGTATGCTGTTAACATTTTCAAGTATATTTCTCTCTGAACTGTTTTAAAGTATGTAGTTCTGAGACATTGTGCATTAAAAAAAACATTTATTTAAATGCATGTATAAAAAGCATTTATAAAAACATTTATTGATTTTAAAATACATATGTTTTCACATATGAACATTTCTGAAATTGGGCTGTCTTACATTTGATGGCTTGCTAGATTCAGTGAAACTCCAAGTTTTTAAGTTTTTAATGAAATGGCTTATACGTTATGTATTGTTCTGAAACTTGCTTTTCAAGAGAGCTTAAATAAGTTATTTACATAATATTTAACATTCTCACTGCATTTATATCCACATTTTTGTGTGATATTTTTAAGCTGCAAGATATATGGCTATAGCTCTCACATCTTCAAATGGCTTCTAAATTTATTCCTGACCCTCCCACAGTGCCATGAGCATAAAGGTCCAAGTTCTTTACAAAAGTTTTATGCAGATTAGATAAAGGATTTGGATCATACTCTTGGAAGTACCTACATAACTTGTAGCTAAAATGAATACAAAATAAAAATATCTTATAACACTGAGGGTAATAGGTGTGTCACTTGACTTACACACTGGTTTCTTGATGGTGTTTTTTTTGTTTTGTTTAGTTTGGTTGGTTGGTTGGTTGGTTGGTTGGTTGGTTGGTTGGTTGGTTTTGAGATGGAGTCTCGCTCTGTCACCCAGGCTGGATCGCAGTGGTGCCATCTCAATTCACTGCAACCTCCACCTCCCAGGTTCAAGCTATTCTTCAACCTCAGCCTCCTGAGTCGCTGGGATTACAGGTACCCACCATCATGCCCAGCTTTTTTTCTTTTCTTTTCTTTTATATTTTTGTGGAGACAGGGTTTCACCATGTTGGCCAGGCTGGTCTTGAACTCCAGACCTCAGGTGATCTGCCCACCTCGGCCTCCCAAAGTGCTGGAATTACAGGCGTGAACCACCGCACCCAGCCTTGTTTTCTTTAGGGATGTGCAATTAAGAATGTTCTGCCATGTCATACCTCAAATGAGAGTTGTGGAGTCATACAGTCTCTCACCATTTCTCCTGATGGGAAGTAGGGAAGTGAGATGCGCTAACTCCATCCCGCTTTCCTTCACAGCTCTCCCAGCCTTCGGTTACACTCCCTCCCCCAGCGCCATCCCCTAGTCATTATGCAGCCTAGATTCTCTGGAGCTATTCCAGGAGGCTGGGCAGGAATTCAAGACTACAGCCACATAGAATAAGACTGCAGAGAGAGGTGGACTCTGACCTGGACTCAGGTTGGCTTTTGTTCACAATAAGCCTTTGAGAAGAAGATTCACTCTAAAGCCTCATGAAGGGGAGGTCCCAAAGGTTTGGGCAAGGTCAGGACGCCTCAATGCTGTGTGGAACTAACTATATTTTAGGCCTAGAGATTACTCAGTGTTTTTGCCATTTATCTTCTCAGGAAAAAGATGCTACAGTGGCTTTTGACCCAATAGCCTGTTCTAAATCTGTCACATAGCCAGTCAGAATCTATGAATCTGACACAAATATCTTAGCTGCCTTCTACCTCCAAATGGACCCTCAACCAGTCCACCCCATCATCTTCTCTGCTGTCGCCATGTCTGACTTAGGTTCTTGAAGTGGCCTCCTGTTGGTTTTCTCCATTCTGCAGTTAACTTCTACCAATCAATCTTCAAATGTAAGCCAGAGTGATCTTTGAAAACACAAATTCCCTTAAGGGAATATGTCACCTTACCCCGCCCCATTTTAAAGCCTTCTATGGCTTTCTGTTGCACTTAGAAGAAAATCTAAAATCCTTGGCTTGGACAACAAGTGCTTAGGCATCTACCTTCCAGAATCCTCTATATGCCACTCTGTCTCTTACATGGAATGTTTCAGACACATCAACCTTGAACATCCTGAGTTCTTTTGTGTTGCAGAGCATGGGTTGTTGCTTTGTGTCTGGACAATCTTCACTTCAATGATGAGGCTGGCCTACTCCCTCTTATCCTCCAAGTCTTCTCTCTCCAAGCCCGGCTAGCTTTTCCATGGCACTGTCTATAGACTACTCTCCTGTTACTCTATAATATCATTCTGTTTATTTCTCTTTTAAGAGCACTTACTATAGACTCTATAATAATCATGTGGTAATGTGTTCATTTTCATTTTCTGTCTCCCTATATAAACGTTTAAACTTCTAAGAATAAGAACTTTGTTCTGTGTTCCCAATTTCTCATCTAGAGCATTTCCTGAACAATTGGACCAACAGACATTTTTGAATGAAAGAGTGGGCATTACCTACATATTTAAAATTAATTGAGAAGTGCTGCAGGCCTGCACTAGCCAGGGCTGCCTGTACCAAGGTTGAGTGACAACAGAATAAAGCAGCTGTTCACCACTCAGGTGCCCATCAGTATCACAATCTGAAGGCCCACTCTGACCTGCCAATCACAGTCTCTTGTGGCAGGCCAGAGTGGGCCTTCAGATTGTGATACTGATGGGCACAGTCTCTTGTGGCATCCTTGGTTTGGAGGTGCCAGGAGGGATTCCGATGCATCTGTGTCTAAAAATTTCTAGGAGGAGCCTGTCCCTCGCCTTTGAAATCACTAGTACCCAAAGTGGACTGTTGTGGGGTGGGGGGGATGACATGTGTTTAGAGTCAATACTTGCCATGTCCTGCCTTAGAAGAAGCAGCAAACGTGGAGCCACCTGGCAGGCGAGAGCAGAGTCTCAGAAGAGGTGCTCTGTGCACAACCAAAGCTTCCAGGAAGTTTATGGAGTCAACCTGAATCAAAGCCTTGAGCTTTTGTGGAAGGGTGTGTGTGCGTGTGTGTGTGTGTGTGTGTGTAACACCTCCTTTTATAAAGGTAAAATAGTGTGAAAATTTAGAATATACAGAATATAAAGAAGAACTTAAAACCACCTGTGAATCTACTCAAAGATCACCATGTTAACATTCTGATTTTTAAAAACCACCATGGCCACTAATACTTACTGAGTGCTTATAATCTACCAGGCATTATCATGCATCACATGAATTTACTTCTTGAACCTTCACAACAACCCAGTGAGGTAGGTGCTATTGTCCTTGCCCATTTTGCAGATGAGAAAACCGAGGCACAGGGAAGGAGGCTAGAAAATTTGTACCAAATCATACAATCCTAGGATTTTAATTTAACAATCTGCCTCCAGAACTGATGCTCTTAACTACTGTGCGATGAAGACTTGCCTTCCATAGATGTCTCTTTGTGTGATTATATATATTTATATTTGTACAAACGCACACACATATATGTAATAGGGAAAATGGTTTAAATATTAACAACTTTTCTTCTTCTCCTATTGAGGAAGAAAGATCATTATTGGCTATCAGATTTCTGAGAAATAAATAAAAATTTCAAGACTCACTTTTTTCCAATTAAGTGATCATCTTTCTATTGCAAGAAGTTCCATTTGTTGGTTTGTTAAACCATGAACAGGTGCATTTTTAGTTTGATTGTTTATTTTTGAGATGGTGTCTCACTCTTTCACCCAGGCTGGCGTGCAATGGTACGATCTCAGCTCACTGCAACCTCTGCCTCCCACGGTCAGGCGATTCTCGTGCCTCAGCATCCCGAGTACGGCGGGCTACAGGTGCCCGCCACCATGCCTGGCTAATTTTTGTGTTTTTAGTAGAGACAGGGTTTCATCATGTTGGCCAGGCTGGTCTCGAACTCCTGACCTCAAGTGATCGGCCTGTCTCGGTCTCCCAAAGTGCTGGGATTACAGGCATAAGCCACCACGCCTGGCCGGGTGTGTTTCGTCAAATGTTTTTTCTATGATTGTATAGATGCCCATGTTTCCCTCCCACTTCCCACCTCCTTTAACCTACCAGCTAAACTAGACTTTCTATTTGGCCATGATTTTTTCCCTAAACAATGGCTAAATTTTGTTTGCTGATATTTTCTTTCAGATTTTTGCCTCTATTGTAAATAGTCAGGTTGGCTTTCAATTCTTTTCTCATACTGTTCTTGTCTGATTTTGGTATCAGGATAATAATAGACATCAAAGGAGCCAAAGAGAGCTCATCTCTGTTCTCTGAAAGAGTTTAAGTTTGGAATTACTAATATCTTGAACTAACCTATAAAAGTAAGCTGGGCTCAGCGAGGTGGTGGCACACACCTGTAATCCCAGAACTTTGGGAGGCCGAGGTGGGCAGATCTCCTGAGGTCAGGAGTTCAAGATCAGCCCGACCAATATGATGAAACCCTGTCTCTACTAAAAATACAAAAATTAGCTGGACGTGGTGGCCTGCACCTGTAATACCAGCTACTCACTAGGCTAAGACAGGAGAATCGCTTGAACCCAAGAGGCCAAGGTTGCAGCGAACTGAGATCATGTCATTGCACTCCAGCCTAGGCAACAAGAGCAAAACTCTGTCTCAAAAATAATAATAATAATAATAATCTGGGCTCAAATTTTTGCTCACAAGGTGATTTTTAATTTTTAATTCAATTCCTTTAATGGTTATAGCACTAATCCGGTTTTGTCTTATTTTTTGAGTCAGTTTTGATAATTTTTATTTTCTTAGAGATGTATCCATTTCTCAGAAGTCGGTTGTTTTGTTTTGTTTTTTTCGTTGTTGTTGTTGTTTCTGAGACGGAGTCTCTCTGTGTCTCCCAGGCTGTAGTGCAGTGGCTCAGTCTCAGCTCACTGCAACCTCTGAGTTCCAGGTTCATGTGATTCTTGTGCCTCAGCCTCCCGAGTAGCTGGGATTACAGGTGCCCGCCACCACGCCCGGCTAATTTTTTTGTATTTTTAGTAGAGACGGGGTTTCACCATGTTCGCCAGGGTGGTCTCGATCTCCTGACCTTGTGATCTGCCCGCCTCGGCCTCCCAAAGTGCTGGGATTACAGGTGTGAGCCACCGCACCTGGCCTCTCAGAAGTTTTTAAACTTATTGGTATAAACTTGTTTTCTCTCATTTATCTCATCTCATAATGCTGCATGTATAGTAACATTCTCTTTTAAATTGTTAATATTATTTGTTTGTGACTTCTTTTTCATCTTGATAAATCTTCACAGAAACGTGCCATTTTTATTACTCTTTTAAAAAAATTTTTATTCCTATTTGCATTTGTATCTTTGATTTCTACTTTATTGATTTTTGTCTCTTAGAGTTTCTTTGAATTATTCAGTGAGTTTCTTCCCCTTACTTCTAAAATTGAATATTTCACTCATACTTTTTTTTTTTTTTTTTTTTTTTTTTTTTGAGACGGAGTCTCTCTCTGTCTCCCAGGCTGGAGTGCAGTGGCGCGATCTACGCTCACTGCAAGCTCCGTTGCCTCCCGGGTTCATGCCGTTCTCCTGCCTCAGCCTCCCGAGAAGCTGGGACTACAGGCGCCGGCCACCAAGCCCGGCTAATTTTTTTGTATTTTTAGTAGAGACGGAGTTTCACCATGTTCGCCAGGGTGGTCTCGATCTCCTGACCTTGTGATCCGCCCATCTCGGCCTCCCAAAGTGCTGGGATTACAGGTGTGAGCCACCGCACCCAGCCTGCTCATACTTTTTTATATAAGAATTTAAGGTTATAATTTTTTTTGAGAGGGAGTCTAGCTCTGTCGCCCATGCTGGAGGGCAGTGGTATGACCTCAGCTCTCTGCAACCTCCGCCTCCCTGGTTCAAGTGATTCTCCTGCCTCAGCTTCCCGAATAGCTGGGACTACAGGCACGTGCCACCACACCCAGCTAATTTATTTGTATTTTTAGTAATGACAGGGTGTGCCATGTTGGCCAGCCTGGTCTCGAACTCCTAACTTTGTGATCCACCTGCCTCGGCCTCCCAAAGTGCTGGGATTACAAGCATGAGCCACCATGCCCGGCCAAGGCTATAAATTTATCTAGCAGCACAGTCTTAGCTACATCCCAGATTTGACACACAGCATTTTTTTTTTACCCATTTCTAAGAATTTCCTAATTTTTATTCATTTTTCTTTTATTTAGAAGTGCGTTTTTAACTTTCTGAATGTATAGAACATTTTCAGTAATCTATCATAATTGCATTGTAGTGAGAAAATATAATAGATATATTACCAATCTTTCAAGAAAATTTTGAGATATTCTTTAAGGCCTAATATATTTAATAAATTTTCAGAAATGTCCCTTTTCTTTCTTTCTTTCTTTTTTTCTTCCCCGAGACGGGATCTCGCTCTTTCGCCCAGGCTGGAGTGCAGTGGTGTGATCTTGGCTCACTGCAACTTCCACCTCCCAGGTTCAAGCTATTCTTCCACCTCAGCCTTCCAAGTAGCTGGGACTACAGGTGCTCACCACCACACCCAGTTAATTTTTCTTTTTTTTTTTAGTAGAGACGTGGTTTCACCATATTGGCCAGCCTGGTCTCTAACTCCTGACCTCGTGATCTGTCTACCTTGGCCTCCCAAAGCGTTGGGATTACAGGCGTGAGCCACCACGCCTGGCCCCATGTTTATTTTTTTAAACGTAAATTTTGTGCCCATAACACCACAGAAGTCAGTTTCAAAATGTTTGTCAAGTATATTTTATACAAAATTTTTACATGTGCTAGACTATGAAGGGTACTTACTTTTGGAAATGAAAAAATCTATAAATTTAATAGGAATTATTTTCTCTCCATGCAATTTTGTCTCTACTGTAGCTCTGATGATATCATATTATAATTAGGTAGTCAGAAATCTGCTTTCTCTTTTGACATTAAACAACTTGGAGGAAATGCCTGTGTCATGCTCATTTTGTAAGCCCTCCCTTGCCTCGAATTGAATTTTATTAATAAATTTATCTTAAATAGATGTAATTCATCAGTAGAAAACCTGCAAATGGGTAAGCTCCTCAAGACAGACCTTCTTCTCCATCTTTGTGCATCTCTGAACCCAACATGGTAACTTCCACGCAGTAAGGGCTCAAGGGTTCCACTGATCAACCCAAGAAAAGTCACTTTTCAAATCTGCTTAGAGGATATTTATATTACAAATACTAAAGAACACATGTGCGTCAGCCTTTGAAACATTTAATTCTGTGGTTTGTTGGGAAACCCAAAAGGAAGTCTGAATTTATTTCCTGAAAGAATTTTAATTGGGTTCAAGTGTCTAATTCTTGCTGCCTCTCCAAGTACTTTTACTTGAATTTATTAAATAATTCATTTCTATATTTCTAGAAATAATTATCATAGAAACTGACATATGGAATCAAACTTCTAATACTTGACATTCTATGTAACAACATAGAATTATAAATTTTCTTTTCCGTGAGTCAGATTATGCATGTCAGAATCCAAGAAACTCAATTGTGGTGCACAGTTTCTGAAAATTGGTCATTTAGTGAGGCATTGCCTGAAGTCAGAGTGGTGGACCACTGTTCCCTTTTCTGCTGAAATTATTTAGTTCCTTAAATTAGCTCCCAGAAAGAAAAACTTGATTTCTCTTTTAGCCGTACTAAGCCCATATAATTGAGTGGACACTCTACAAGACAGGGATCCAAAACCCCGAATACATTTTTCCATTTATTCAACATGTATTGAACTCTTTATGTATAACACTGTACATCCTCGGTTATCCATTGAGCTGTCGTCTATCATTTTACCTTCTTTTGAGTTTCCATCACTCTTCTTTCATCCATAATATAGGCATGCTGAAGAGCAAGAGCATCCTAGGTCAAAGCTAAGGATTCATAACTCAACAGCCAGGAGAAACATACCAAATACTTCCTCCAGTAAAATGTGTTACACTGTTAAATCTTATTAAATGATTACACAGAAAAAGAGTCTACTAACTCAGTAATTAAAACCATAAAATAGAAAGTTGTGTTTATTATAAGAGAATAGTTTGCCTTGCACTGTCCAGTATACATTAATTAAAATGACATAGAAAGAAAGATTCAATTAATAAGTTCCTAGCCCTCCACTTGGTTTCAGGCAAAGATGTAAAAACTAGTTTTTTTTTTATAAACTAAAAATATTTATTTAGGGGAACTGAGAGGAAGTGACTTATATCAAAAAAAAGAGGACCATAAGCCCATATCTAATCACAAAGCTACATTTATCTTATTTCCATAAAACTATGCAAAATGAATACCCCAAAACTAGGAACCTCAAAAGTAGGGGAAAAGTCAAATATACTTGATTTTAGGTTGGTTGAGTTAACTTGGATTAATATTTTTCTGCAGCCATTTACATAAATATTATTGAAATAATTTTCCAAGAATTTTTATTCCATCTAAAGATAGAGACATGCTGTTCTTCCTGTCCAAGATTTCATTGCCAAGACAGCTGAAAAGGACTTTGGATTTTATCCTTTTGTATTAGCCTTGATTTTTCTTTAAATTCTATTTTCAGGCTGACTTCAAATGATGAGAAATAAAACGAAATGTATGAGCTTAGTTTACAAATCCTAACAGAAACTAGGTATAGCTCTGGCAATTCAGGGAGTCAGGGAAATCCACTTTCCTTGACTTCCAAATGACTTTATCATGATAGAAAAGCCATTTTACAGTTTCTTTTCTAAGTATAAGTGTACTTGAGACTGGATTTCTAAATATATCCATTAAAAGAAAAAAAGTCTACTGACAAAAAGAGTGGGTCATGTCCTCTGGCCCTGGCGGACTGCAAGGGTAATATCTTCTTTCTAAATTGGCAATTGCTCACATCCCCTCCATCAATCTCCTCCATCTGTGTGGGTGTGTGGTGGATTCAAGAGCTTGTTCGTACTCCCTATAATAACTGACTCAGGGTTATTGCTCTCCTGCAACACCCCTTACCTCTTTCTGCCCATTAATAACATGTGCTCAACAAAGCCTTGGGGAATGAATCACCCCGTAGTGTAAGATGGTGACATCCTGGGAAGTGGAGATTTTGATTGGCATACTGCTTGATGGCTTTCTGAGTTCATCTGAATCGAGTTCTTACTTTATTCCAAAAGAGAGTTTCATTGCCATAAATTATTCATAGCAACCAATTTTACTGCAATAGCAATAATAATAACACATTTAGAAATAATACATACTTGAGAATGTATCCTCAAGTAACTTGCCTCCCTTTTTGCTGCATCTGTTACTCTTTGTTATGCAAAACATTATTAGTGTACATAGGCTACTGTCAAAATATTTATACTGGGCAATGAAAACATGCTTAGGAAGTCATAACTTGTAAATTCCTGCTTGCCTAATGATAGATATTTTGGGGTGCTGAGACACACAATTCCAAACTCTGGATTATTCAGGTAGAGTGCTGGAGTACACTTTCTTAAAGGAATAAAATAATTAGAGCTGTGAACACAAGGGCCTTAAAAGCATCAAGTCATAATTGCCAAGCTCTCTGGTCCTGGCTTAGACATATGTACTTTCATAGCGGCCTTAAATAAAATGCACTGACCTGATGAATTTTTTTTTTTTTTTTTTTTTTTTTTTTTTTTAAACGAAGTCTCACTCTGTCGCCCAGGCTGGAGTGTAGTGGTGTAATCTCGGCTCACTGCAACCTCTGCCTCCCTGGTTCCAGCAATTCTCCTGCCTCAGCCTCCCAAGTAGCTGGGACTACAGGAGTGTGCCACCACACCCGGCTAATTTTTTGTATTTTTAGTAGAGAAGGGGTTTCACCACATTGGCCAGGTTGGTCTTGAACTCCTGACCTCATGATCTGCCCTCCTTGGCCTCCCAAAGTGCTGGGATTACAGGCGTCAGCCACCGTGCCTGGCCGATGATGGTTTTAGAATATAGTGTTTATTTTGACAAAATCCATCTATTATGTTGGTTATTTTTATTTATTTTTTTTTTTTTTTTGAGATGGAGTCTCGCTCTGTCGCCCGGGCTGGAGTGCAGTGGCCGGATCTCAGCTCACTGCAAGCTCCGACTCCCGGGTTTACGCCATTCTCCTGCCTCAGCCTCCCGAGTAGCTGGGACTACAGGCGCCTGCCACCTCGCCTGGCTAGTTTTTTTTGTATTTTTTAGTAGAGACGGGGTTTCACCGTGTTAGCCAGGATAGTCTCGATCTCCTGACCTCATGATCCACCCGTCTCGGCCTCCCAAAGTGCTGGGATTACAGGCTTGAGCCACCGCGCCCAGCCGGTAATTTTTTTTTAAATTACAGAAGTATTGCATGTGTATTGTTACCTATATATGTGTATGTGTGTTTCTATATATGTGTGTGTGGTCTGTATATATTTATATTATATAGTATATCATATATACCATTCATATATAGTATTTTATATGGTATATGTAATATATACTATCTATTACATATACCATATTATATATACTATATATACATACATATATTATATATTATATAGATACTATACTATGTATAGTATATTATGTAGTAAATATATAATATATAAATATATGTGTATATTATATTATATAATAAATATATGATATATAAATACATATTGTATGTAATATATTTATATATTATATATGTGTATTATATTATATGTTATATATAATATATTGATATATTTTATATATGTATATTATATATAAAACAATGGTATAAAATGGAAATAAATGGTATAAAAAGGAAAATATGTAATTTTTGCCTTCCTACATTCTACTTCCACCATTATTTACCCATCCCTAAACATGTGTACACACCACACTGCTACACCTTGTAAAGTATATATGTGTTCACATACTTGTATGAACATACAGTATATATATGTAGATTGTTTTGACCAAAATGGAATTATGATTTACATATGGTTATGTAATTATCCCCACTTTTTACAACATGGACATTTTTCTAAGTCAATACCTCCGCCTTACTCGATTGTTATGTACTGAATAACATTTGACTGAATATATCATTGTCTATTTAACTATTTCAAATATTTAAATTGTTTCTAATCTTTCCTATTATAAACAATATTGTAACAAACAACTCATTTTCACCATGAGTACACTTAGTTTAGAAGAAACTATATTCTTCTTCAATTTTACCTTCCTTAGACAGCAAATTCAACAATCCCCAAATTACGAGAATCCGAAGAGCTGGAAACCACTTTTTGAACTGCCACTGATTCTGTCATATTGCAAATCAAATCAGGTCATCATTGGAAAGCATCCCTACTCAGCTACCCCTCTCTCCCCTACAGGAACAATGGAGGTCTATATTATGTATTAAGCTTGTCTCTTTTAACGTTGTTACAACTTGTTTCCGTTGTATTAAAATACTTTCTTTTGCAAGGGAAATAAAAACATAAGCTTTAAAAAGTCATACAAATGAAAGAACTGCTACATCTATTTCTTCATTAGAATGCTATTCAGGGTGTGGTGGTACCAGGAAATTAAGAACCCACCCAGTTAAGGTTACTGAGTGACCGGTTCATTAGGAATTTCCAACAATTTAATGAATTTCGTCTAAGAATTTGAATGTTCCCCTGAAAGAGAGTAATCAGGCATCCAAAACACAATGAAACCTGCCTATCTCCCCAGAGAGAAATGAAAGTTGCTGGTGAAGACAAGTAATATTAGAATCACATCTTTTCTTCACCTATTTCTGGTTTTCAAGGGGGACAGTAAATTCCTAAAAGCTAAGGTATCAGGAGCAACCTGATAAAAGTATTTGCTGTTTCAAATTCTATATTCTGTGAGGCTATAAATGATTTTATTAGTCTATTCCCAAGCAAGTACCTTAAAAGTTTTACAAGCAGAGAAGCGGAGACTGCACTGTGTGATGAATCAGTTGCCCAGGAAGAGGTGCCTGTCTCAGCCTTCCCAGGCTTTGCTAATTCCTAGTCATTGCCAGTTGCCCCACCATGAGACAAGCATGACTGAGATAAAGTGTCCTTTCACAGCCACTGAACAAACCCAACGTTGTCCCTTTCAGTCCTTAGAATGTGCTATTTTTAATTTAGCAGACTAGCCTTTATCTTGCTAAATGGAAGGTATTCTATACACCCTCCGGAATTTTTTTTTCTCTTGCAGTTTCTTCTCCTGGGAAATTGAAAGAGTTTTTTGAAATGATATCCAAAAGATACAACTTTGCCTATTACTTCCCCTGGAGAGGAAACAAGGCTCAGAGATTCAAGCCATAGTTTTCTTTACACTTGACAAGATTTCAAATGCCCAGGATATTCTTAAAAGTGTGGATACTGTTTCACTGTGCTAAGAATGCCTAGCCATGGCAGGGTGGCGGGGACCGCTGGCACTTGGCAAAGGAGCTGGGGTTTTACTAATGTCAGATCCCAATAGCAGGAGTCAGGTCAGCTCTGGCTGCATGCACTGCCCTGGGGCCCTGGGACCGGAGGTACCTCTGCCAGGCTCCAGCCCTCTGCCTGCCAGCACACAGTCCTGTGACGATTGCGGATTAAGAAGACCAGGAACCCAGGAACCACAGATCCCAGAGAGATCCTGAGAGTGGGAGGAAGACAGCTAAGAATGGGTTCCTTGCAAAGCCTTTCTTGTTGCTCCCACTCCAGTCCCTTCCCACCCACTCGACTGCTGCCCCTATATACTTAAGGAGTACAGCAGTGAAATTGATCTACCGTACTGCATACCCTGAGTGGATTCTTTCAGGAAGTGTTTAATCCCAACTGACCCCACCCTGTATCTCTGATTCAATTGATGCTAACTGCCATGGCCACCATCACCATCCCCTTAACACCCCTCCACCTGCCTCCACCCCCAGCCACCTCGTGGACTTAATGGTAATATTTTGTCTTTCTCATCACACAGCCTTCCTGGATGGAATGTACACTCCCTCATTTGTGTCTCTTTTGTGTTCTGTGCACACTTCTATTGTGCACCTGTAATGTTAGTCTCCCCTCTTCAAATACAGAGACTGGGTCCTGTCTGCCTCTGTCTGCCCCGTCCCTGCACCAGGAACATGGCACTCAGTGAACGAATGATTGCTGGCTGACTAAAGAATGATTGCGTGTCTGGCCAGTGCTGGGAGGAGCCAAGTATATGAGCAAGACGTCTTCCTCTCCAGGCATTCTCTCATCCCAGGTTGACCCCTCTGTTATTGTGGCTACTGCTGTTGTGGTTACGGTGGTGGTTGCTGCAGATGTCCTCAAATCTGCTGCCTCCACAGCCCTGCTCAGTTGTCTGCTGTTAAGCTTGTGCTCTTCTTCTTAATACCTTGGCATGGGCTTCTCAACCTTTGGAACTCTTACCTCTGTTAGAATCAGCTGGATCACTTTTACAAAATCTGTACAGATGTCCAGGCTCTACCCCAGACCAATTAATCAGAACCTCTTGGCTGGGCGTGGTGGCTCACACCTGTAATTCCAGCACTTTGGGAGGCCAAGGTGGGTGGATTACCTGAGGTTAGGAGTTCAAGATCAGCCTGGACAACATGGTGAAACCCTGTCTCTACTAAAAATACAAAAATCAGCTGGGTGTGGTGGCAAATACCTGTAATCTCGGCTACTTGGGAGGCTGAGGCACACAAATCACTTGAACCCGGGAGGCAGAGTTAGAAGTGAGCCGAGATTATGCCACTGCACTCCAGCCTGGGCAACAGAGTAAGACTCTGTCTCAAGAAAAAAAAAAAGAAGAAGAAGAAGAAAAGAGGAGGAGGAGAAAGAAGGAGGGAGAAGGAGGAGGAAGAGGAGGAAGAAGAGGAAGAGGAGGAGGAAAAGGAGGAAAAGGAGGAGGAGGAAGAAAAGGAGGAGGAGGGGGAGAAGGAGAGGGAGAAGGAGAAGAAGCTCTTGAGGGAAAACTCAGGCACCATATATGCATTTTCTGAGTTCCCCAGGAGATGCGAGAATACAGCCTGAGTTGCCTGTATTGACTTAGTGGCTCCAGGGGCTACCAATAGTGGGACAGGGCAACAAGATGATCCATAAGACTGCCCATGTAAGGAACTGAAACACCAAAGCATTCCACAGTGAGTTCTGTGCAGAGTCAAGAAAAAAAAAGGGGCTCAGTTTTCCTGCTCCTGAGTTCAATGCAAAAGAGATGACTCACGTGGTTTCTGGGTGGGACTGTGTTTTTTCAGTTTACAACACATATTTCTGGTGCCTGGACATAGGCATCTCTACACTTCAAATCACTGTTGACACTCTTACAGATAGGGGTATAATTCCCCAGACATCGCTTCTTCAAGACAGTTCAGTCTATGAGATTCACTTGTTTGTTCACCATGTAGTATTTCATCCTGCCATCTCATAAGCTAGATTTTCCAGGGCAGTTAACAGCAAGCAGCTTTACACTCCCAGTAACAGCATATATAGGTCCCCTTTTCTTCATATCCTCACTAACATTTGTTATTGCCTGTCTTTTGGACATAAAACATTTTAACCGGGGTGAGATGATAACTCATTGTACTTTTGATTTGCATTTCTCTGATGATCAATGATGTCGAGCACCTTTATATTATGCCTGTTTGCTATTTGTGTGTCTTCTTTTGAGAAATGTCTGTTCAGATCTTTAGGTATTTGTTGTGGTGGTGATGGTGGTGGTGGTTTTTGGTTTTTTTTCAAGACAGTCTTGTCACCGAGTGCAGTGGTGCGACCTCAGCTCACTGCAACCTCCACTTCCCGGGTTCAAGTGAGTCTCCTGCCTCACCTCCCAAGTAGCTGAGACAACAGGTGCACACCCTGACGCCCAGATAATTTTTCATATTTTAGTAGAGACAGGGTTTCACCACGTTTCATTTTTTTTTTTTATTGGATTGTTTCAAAATACAAAAAGATTCTTCTTGTGGCTCTAATCCTAATCTTCTGAACACAGTCCTTAGAAAATCAAAATGGAATTGTCCTCCCTGAGAGCTAGTTTTCTCTAAAGGTCTGAAATGCTGAACTCAAGACAAGAGATCATAACTGATCATCTACCATGGGCACTAGTTAAATATCCTGGGGGTGAAAACATTCAAACATGGTCCCTACTTTCCAAGGAATCCCTCTTAAGTGGACTAGAAAGACACGCACACATACAACAATATTTCACGTCAGATTATGATAATAAATATAGGTTTAAGAAAGTACAATGTAGATGAGGACAGGATGATTAATTTTGACCAGGAGAACAATAGATTGATATATTACTTATATTTGTATCTAAATATGGTTTCTGAGAAAATAAATATCTTTTAAGATAAATTTTGTTCCTCTTGTCTTTGTATATTTCTTTTCTTTCCTATCACATACACAAACACACATCATATCACAATCATGGATTTCCTTTGGAAAAGCACCATGAAGAACTTGCCATACGGGGGATGGTGGGAGGGTAAGCATTCAAGCAGGTTAAAATTAATTTTTAAAGAAACCTCAGCCTCAGGGCATCTACAGATACACAGAGCACACAATCTGTTCAGAAAGAAAGTTACCACTGTTACCCGCCATCTCTCAAACATGTCTTCCAACGGTACAAATCAGGTTATGCATTATTGTATATGGGGAACAAATTTAAAATAAACCTAGTGAGAAAATCATCCCCTTGTAAGATTAGCTATCCACATACATACCATTTATAAAATACTGGACACTGGAAATATTTTTATGTAGTTTCATTCAAGGAGACAATACCCTTAGATGTCCACATATAACCAGCTCTCTTTTGGACAACAATTGGCTTATGTGAAATGATTCTGTAATATAGATGTACATCTACTTTTTCACTTGGCTATAACCAAGAGGCAGGATCCCTGTCTTGCATATTCAAATGACTGGTATAGCAGAGCATCAAAGTACAAAGTACACAGGGTCCACCAGCGTATCTGTCTCAGTTCATTGAAATGCCTAAAAAGTCCAGTTATTTAGTCACTAAAGATATGTGAAGATCAGTTTTTCTTCTTTCCTTCCTTCCTTCCTTTTTTTTTTTTTTTTTTTTTTTTCCTGAGACGGAGTCTCGCTCTGTTGCCCAGGCTGGAGTGCAGTGGCACAATCTTGGCTCACTGCAACCTCAGCCTTTCAGGTTCAAGTGATTCTCATGCCTCAGCCTCCCAAGTAGCTGGGATTACAGGCATCTGCCACCTCGCCCAGCTACTTTTTGTATTTTTAGTGGAGACGGGGTTTCATCATGTTGTCCAGGATGGTCTCGAACTCCTGACCTCAAGTGATCTGCCCGCCTCAGCCTCCCAAAGTGCTGGGAGTACAGCTATGAGCCACCGCACTCAGCCCCAGTTTTTCTATAACAGGGCAAGGGCAGGAACAAAGAATGTGAGCAAAAGATACACTGTCTGGGATAAGGACAGCATAGACCAAAATACTGTGCACTGTTCATCATATTTCACTCAGACAATCTGAGTAAGCCAGGTGGCTATTTTGCTCTGACTGGACTGTATTTTTTTATTTTTAATTTTTGTAGGTACATAGTGGTATATATAGTTACAGAGTACGTGAGATATTTTGCTACAGGCATACAATGCATAATAATTACACGGAGTAAATGGAGTATGCATCACCTCAAGCATTTATCTTTTCTTTGTGTTACAAACAACCCAATTATACTCTTATTTATTTAAAAATGTGCAATCAATTATTGTTGACTGTAGTCACCCTGTTGTGCTATCAAATACCAGATATTCATTCTATCTAACTATATTTTTGTAGCCTTTAACCATTCCTCCCACTAACCTTTCCCTCACACCCTGCCACACTACCCTTCCTAGCATCTGGTAACTCTGTCTCCATGAGTGCAATTGTTTTAATTTTTAGCTCCCATCAGTAAGTGGGAATATGTGAAGTTTGCCTTTCTGTGCCTGGCTTATTTCAGTTAACATAATGACCTCATGTTGTTGGCAAATGACAGAACGTCATTCTTTTCTATGGCTGAGTAGAACTCTGCGTATATAGAGTTCTATTGTTAAATGCTGTGTGTATATGATATATACACATAAATAGGCATATATATCATATATACACACACATATATAAATGTGTGTATATAAGATATATACACATATACATACACCTATATATCTCATACATACACACATACAACATTTTCTTTATCCATTCCTTGGTTGATGGACACTTAGATTGCTTCCAAATCTTGCTATTGTGAATAGTGCTGCAATAAACATGGGAGTATGGGTATCTCTTCAATATACTGATTTTTTTTTTTTTTTTTTTGGTATATACCTCGCAGTGGAATGCCTGGATCATATGGTAGCTCCATGTTTAGTTTTTTGAGGAACCTTCAAACTGTTCTTCATAGTGGTTGTACCAATTTACATTCTCACTAACAGTGTGTGAGGGTTCCTTTTCCTCTACATCCTCACCAGCATATGTTATTGCCTGACTTTTGGATAAAAGTCATTTCTAACTGGGGTGAGACAATATCTCATTGTAGTTTTGATTTGCATTTCTCTGATGATCAAAGATGTTGAACACCGGTTCATATGCCTGTTTGCCATGTGTATGTTTTCTTTTGAGAAATGTCTATTCAATCTTTTGCCCATCTTTAATTGGATTATTAGGATAGTTTCCTAGAGAGTTGTTTGAGCTCCTTATATATTTTAGTTATTAATCCCTTGTCAGATGGACAGTTCATAAATATTTTCTCCCATTTTGTGGATTGTCTCTTCACTTTGTTGATTGTTTCCTTTGCTGTGCAGAAGGTTTTCAACTTAATGTGATCCCATTTGTCCATTTTTGCTTTGGTTGCCTGTGCTGCTGGGGTATTACTCAAGAAATCCTTGCACCATCCAATGTCCTAGAGAGTTTCCCCAATGCTTTCTTTTAGTAGTTTCATACTTTGAGGTCTTATATTTAAGTCTTTAATCCATTTGGACTTGATTTTTGTAAATGATGAGAGATAGGGAGCTAGTTTTATTCTTCTTCATATGAATATCCAGTTTTCCCAGCACCATTTATTGAAGAGACAGCTCTTTTCCCAATGTATGTTCTCTTTGTCAAAAATGCGTTCACAGATGTATGGATTTGTTTCTAGGTTCTCTATTGTGTTCCATTAGTCTGTGTGTCTGTTTTTATGTCAGTATCATACTGTTTTGCTTACTATAGCTCTGTTGCATAATTTGAAGTAAGGTAATGTGATTCCTTTCCTTTTTTTTTTCTCAGGAAAACTTTGGCTATTTTGGGTGGTTCCATATAAATTTTTGGATTGTTTTTGCTATTTCTGTGAAGAATGTTATTGGTATTTTGATAGGGATTGCATCGAATCTGTAGATTGCTTTAGGTAGTATGAACATTTTACCAATATTGATTTTTCTAATCCATGAACATGGAATCGTTTTCCATTTTTTTCATATCCTTTTCAATTTCTTTCATCAGTATTTTACAGTTTACATTGTTGAAATCTTTCATTTCTGTAGTTAATTCCTAAGTATCTTATTTTATTTATAGCTATTGTAAATATAATTCCTTTCTTGATTTCTTTTTCAGATTCTTCACTGTTGGCATATAAAAATGTTACTTTTTGTTTTGTTTTGTTTTGTTTTGTTTTGTTTTGTTTTTTGAGATGGAGTCTCACCCTGTCACCCAGACTGGAGTGCAATGGCACAATCTTGGCTCACTGCAACCTCTGCCTCCCAGGTTCAAGCAATTCTCCTGCCTCAGTCTTCTAAGTAGCTAGGCTTATAGGCATGCACCACCACGTCCAGCTAATTTTTTCTATCTTTAGTAGAAATGGGGGTTTCACCATGTTGGCCAGGCTGGTCTCAACCTCCTGACCTCATGATCTGCCCACCTCGGCCTCCCAAACTGCTAGGATTACAGGCATGAGCCACCATGCCTGGCCAGATATACTACTAATTTTTTATATTGACTTTATATCCTGCCACTTTACTAAATTTTTAAATCAGTTCTCATAGTTTTTTGGTGGAGTCTTTACATTTTTCCAAATATAAGATCATATTATCTGCAAACAAGGATAATTTGATATCTTCCTTTCCAATCTGGATATCTTTTACTTCTTTCTCTTGTCCGATTGCTCTAGCTAGGACTTCCAGTACAATGCTGAATAACGGTGGTGAAAGTAGGCATCTTTGTTATGTTCCAAATGTTAGAGGAAAGGCCTTCAGTTTTCCCCCCATTTAGTATGATACTAGCCATGGGTCTGTCATATATGGCTTTTATTGTATTGAGGTAACTTCCTTCTATACCTAGTTTTTTGAGGATTTTTATTTAAAATGATGTTAGATTTTATCAAATGCTTTCTCAGCATCAATTGGAATGAGCATATGGTTTTTGTCCCTCATTCTATTTATATGATGTATCATGTTGGTTGATTTGCACATGTTGAACCATTCTTGCATCCTTGGGATAAATCCCACTTGGTCTTGAAGAATGATCTTTTAAATGTGTTGTTGAATTGGGTTTGCTAATATTTTGTTGAGGAATTTTTGCATCAATGTTTATCAGGAATGTTGGCCTGTTGTTTTCTTTTCTTTGCTTTTTAAAAAAAAATTTTAACATGTCTGTCTGGTTTTTCTATCAGGTAATACTGGGCTCATAGAATGCATTTGGAAGTATCCCTCCTCCTCTATTTTTTGGACTAGTTTGAGTAGGATTGGTATTAGTTCTTCTTCAAATGTTTGTTATAATTCACCTGTGAAGCCATCCATCCCAGGCTTTTCTCTGCTGGGAGACATTTTATTATGGCTTCAGTCTTATTACTTATTATTGGTCTGTTCAGGTTTTGGATTTCTTCATGGCTCAATCTTGATATGTTGTATGTGTCTATGAATTTATCCATTTCTTCTAGGTTTTCAAATTTATTCACACATAGTTGCTTATAGTAGCTTCTGCTGAGTTTCTGCAGTATCCTTTGTAATGTCTCCTGGGTTTTTTTGTTTTTGTTTTTGAAATGGAGTCTCGCTCTGTCATCCAGGCTGGAGTGCAATGGGGTGATCTTAGCTCACTGGAACCTCCGCCTCCCAGGTTCAAGCAATTCTTGTGCCTCAGCCTCCCAAATAGCTGGTATTACAGGTGCATGCCACTACGTCTGGTTAATTTTTGTATTTTCAGTAGAGACGGGATTTCACCATGTTGGCCACGCTAATCTCGAAATTGTCTCCCTTTTTTATCTCTGATTTTATTTGGGTCTTCTCTCTTCTTTCTCAGTCTGGTTAAAGGTTTGCCAATTTTGTGGCTGGGCGCAGTGGCTCACGCCTGTAATCCCAGCACTTTGGGAGGCCGAGGCGGGCGGATCACGAGGTCAGAAGACAGAGACGATCTGGGCTAACATGGTGAAACCCCGTCTCTACTAAAAAAAAAAACGGAAAAATTAGCCAGGTGTGGTTGCCGGCGCCTGGTGACCCGAGATCGCGCCACTGCAATGCAGACTGGGCGACAGAGCCAGACTCTGTCTCAAACCAAAAAAAAGTTTGTCAGTTTTGTTCATCTTTTCAAAAAACAAATTTTTAATTTTTTTTTTATCTTTAGTGTTGTTTTCTTCATTTCAGTTTCATTTATTTCTGCTCTGATATTTATTATTTCTTTTCTTCTACTAATTTTAGATTTAATTGCTCTTGCTTTTTTAGTCTTTAGAATGAATCATTAGGTTATTTATTTGAAGGATTTCTAATTTTTTTTTCATCTAAGAAGAAACTTTTTTGATGTAGGTGCTTATAGCTATAAACTTTTAGTACTGCTTTTGATGTATCCTATAGGTTTTGGAATGTTGTGTTTCTATTAGCATTTGTTTCAAAAAAAAAATTTTAATTACCTTCTTAATTTTTTCATTAACGCACTGCTCATTCAGGAGCATATCGCTTAATTTCCATGTGTTTGTATAGTTTCCAAAATTTCTCAGTATGTATGTATGTATGTATGTATGTATGTATGTATTTATTTATTTATTTATTTTTGAGACCGAGCCTCGCTCTTTTCCCCAGGCTGACGTGCAGTGGTGCCATCTCAGCTCACTGCAAGCTCCGTCTCCGGGGTTCACGCCATTCTCCTGCCTCAGCCTCCCAAGTAGCTGGGACTACAGGCGCCTGCCACCACACCCGGCTAATTTTTTGTGGTTTTTTTTAGTAGAGATGGGGTTTCCCCGTGTTAGCCAGGATGGTCTTGATCTCCTGACCTCGTGATCCACCCGCCTCGGCCTCCCAAAGTGCTGGGATTACAGGTGTGAGCCATCGCGCCCAGCCCAAAATTCCTCGTTATTAATTTCTAGTTTTATTCCACTGCAGTCAGATATTAGACATAATTTCATTCAAAAATATTTTTAAGACTTGTTTTGTAATCTAAAACATGGCCTATTCTTGAGAACAATCCATGTGCTGAGGAGCAGAATGTGTATTCTCCAGCTCTTGCATGAAATGTTCTGTAAATATCCATTAGGCCCATTTGGTCTACAGTGCAGATTAAGTTCATTATTTCTTTGTTGATTTTCGAGGAAAAAAAAAGGGGGCCATGTTTAATCCACTTAGAAGACACAGCGACTCTTTCAAGGTATGTGAATAATGACCCCAGGCTCTCGGACTCAACGCCAGGCACACCCGGCCAACAGGTCTCATCTGCAGAAGTTAGTGGTGGCCACTAGAAAGCCAGTGCTGAGGGAGATTCTGAGTGAACACACAGGTGACATGAAGAAGCCTGTCATAGTGACAGCCAACAGCAGGGGGAGAGGCCACCAGGGCGTAATGACTCTTATTCAGTGTATTTTTCTTCCCCGGTCTGGTCTAGCACCTAGTATCTCTCATGCACAATTTCTTAGTTTCATGAGTGAAAATGAATGTCACACTTCACTAAATACTCTGAAGAATTATGTTTACCCACTGACACCAACGATTGTTCTATCTTTCATGATTTTTCCTTCATAGTTACAGGAGAAACTATAGGGCGATAGGATGATAGTTATGTGTTTAATGACATCAAAATGTCTCCCTTCGGCAGAATATTGGGAATGCTTTAAAATGGAGTTATATAGAGATGAGTAATATGTGGTTCCTGACCTCATGAAGCTCACCACCAAATGCAGAATAGACACACACATGGCGATTAATTGCATTATGTAGTGTGTTTTGTGCAATGTTAGACCATGGGCACCAAACACAGTCCAGTGAGGGGAGGTCGGGAGGAAGTGAGGGCATCAAAGAAAGCTGCCTGGTGGAGAAAATGCATGAACTGATCTCCAAAGAATGACTGTGTATTGTTCAAGAAGAGACCAAATCCCTTTCCCAACTTTTGAGGTCCTGTGGGTTCTAGCCCTGCCTCCCCCATCAGACTGGGCTTTTCTTGCCTCTTTTCTTGCTCCAGCATCATTGTCATTCTTAGCTTCTCCAGCTCTCCTTCATACTGGAGGACTACCTGGAATGCTCCTCCCTGTGCCCAAAGCTTCTCTCTACAACAGGTTAACTCTTTTTTTCTTGAGACAGAGTTTTGCTCTGTTGCCCAGGCTGGAGTGCTGTGGTGTGATCTCAGCTCACTGCAACCTCTGCCTCCCAGGTTCAAGTGATTCTCCTGTCTCAGTCCCCCAAATAGCTGGGATTACAGGCGCCCCCCACCAGGCCCGGCTAATTTTTGTATTTTTAGTAGAGACAGGGTTTCACCATGTTGGCCAGGCTGGTCTCGAACTCCTGACCTCGTGATCTGCTACGCCAAGTTAATTCTTACCTATGCTTCAAAGCTCAGCCCACATATTAACTTCTAAAGGAAGAATGTTGGGGGCACGGTATGCTCTCTAGCAACCTTTGCTTTGTCTTTAATGCATTCTTCACCACTGTAATAATGAATTGTGTAATTGGTTGTTCACTTTGTTTTCCCCACAGAAACTATAAGCTCCATGAAGGCAGGCACCCATGTGTATCTTTTCTCACTCTATTTGAGCACAGAGCATAGGATAATACACAAGGCAGACATTCAACAGCTATTTCATGGTATATCTGTCTGGAATAGAGAGGATGAAAACTAGGGCAGTGGGAGTCAGGAGAGAGAGAGAGGAGACACTGGAAATAAGTATGAAATGCACATTGATGTGGCCAGGTTGTACATTTGACGGGAGAGGAGGAATAAAGGGTGGATTATAGATTTACTGTCTCACCTGTCACTTTTACTTTCCAAAGATGAAACAGTAGTGCCTTATATACCTCTGTACTATTTCACTGAAGACACGTTCCACAGCAATTTACTTAAAGCTTTTTGATGCTGCACATGGAGATCAGAGAGCTAGATGTAAAGTTATCTATTAAAAAGTGAATCTTCAGATGGAAACATCCTATCTTTGCATTGGTCCAAATGCAAATATTCAGTGGCTTGACAACCTTCTTGCTGTGACCATCAGTAGTGAAGGAATTCATAGTAATCCCAGGCACAGTATGGGGGGACTTAGAACAATGTTCTGTGAAGCTGCTCCCTCTCCACCTTATGCACCCATCCTTATCCCTTCTCTTCTCACTGTGCTCCCAGAATGTTCCACCTTCTTCCTGGGAGGGAGCTAGAGCTGTGACTTGTGTCCCTGTCTGAATGCAGAACAGGACTAATTCCATTGCCCACTCCAACCCCAGGCTTCATGTAATGGGGATCTGCAGTTTCTCCTTTCCCTTTCTCAATTTTAGGAGCTCCTCAGCCAAGAAAGAAATTCTTCTCACGTTAAGAGTCTACCTTCGTTTATTATGTTTAGATGCAAGGAAAGGCTGAATAAAAGTTGAAGCTCGCAGTTAATTCATTACACTGCATTTTCAAGCATTTGAAACATTTCTTCCTAAACTATATTCCTTCCTGCAAACATCTAAAGCTCTAGTTTTTTTTAAATTATATATATGCATATACACACACACATATATACATACGTATGTGTATATACACTCATCTTTTTCCTTTATAGACTTGATTAATACCTTGAATCTCAAGTAAAATTGTCAGTCTTCAGAGGAGCATCTTGTCACATAACACATGGTTTCTTTGTTTTCACAGCCTCACCCATGATCCTGGAAAGAATGTCAAGAATCATATCTGTAACTAGAGAGATATCCGAAGGACGAGGCTTATCTCCTTAAGGAAAAGAAATCTGACTTGCTTTCAGAGCCTTACATATAACCACTGTTTAGCTATGTGGAAAGAATTTATATGTTTGACCTAATTGATAAAGAACCCCTGGAATGCTCCTAAAACCCTGAGCAACTACATTCCAGAGTGCAGGAATCACTTGGGAATTCATTTGAATTGTCTTATCTTAACTGCTCAAGTCTATGCACTGAGAAACCCCTGGTGCATCTCAGTAGCTGCATCTTATTGTGGTCATATTTTGTTTCTTTTATTGCTTCCATTGCCCTTCCTTTCTCCCTGACTATCTTGCCTCTCCCCTTCTCTCTATTTTCCTCCCTCTCCCGCTCTCTTTTCTTCTCCCTATCCCTCTCCCTCTCACCTTTTGTTCTCTCAAATGCTTCTTCATGTTTTTATTCCAGATCCTCAGTAATTCTTATTGCAACATGCCCAGAATTAAAAAGGCTGCTGACCAGTGCTAGAACATAGAGTCTAGGACCTGTAAATCCCATATACCTCCTTCTACAGAGCTCCAGGTAATGCCCAAGCTGAGGAGGTAACCACGGTGATGACCTGGATCAACAAACAATGTGCAAAGAGGCTTAAGCAGCAAGTTATGTAACTCTTCATGCGGGTCTAGAGGCGAGGCTCTACTTAGATTAAGAGATAAAGGTTCAAGGTTCATGTTACCTAACAATATGTCGTCTAGATACAAACACTAGTGATTTATTTCACTTACATGGTAAGATTTTATGTGCTTGGCACAAAATGGCATTGAACATTGCTAGTTGTAAGGTGAAAGAGTAGAACCAATCAACAATGGAGAATGCTGTGCCTAGAAAAACCCCCACCCACCCTGCTGTTGTATTATCTAATACTCCTTGACCTTGGAGGAACAGCTCATCATCTCAAAGTTCCCCCACCTTTGACTTTGCTCCTCTGATGTGGAAAGTACCAGTGACCCTGTTTGTTCCAGGTAACTTTGCTGTGAAGTTCAGTTCTCCCTGACCTTTGGTCAACAGCAAGGAGTTCAAGCTGTTTGTCAAGATCATGACTATTACTTATGAAAATCAGAAGAGTATTCCCAGATACTAACCCACCGTTGCCCTGCCAATCCATGCTAAGAAGCCTGCTATAGAGAAATGTAATGCAAATTATCAAAACTAAGTGGGTATGACAGCCTCTTTCCTCATCTATGCACATCCTCAGGCGTCTCTGATGTGATTTTTCTTGTTCTACAAGGCTGCTTTTGCTATATGTTTTATTTTGTCTCACTAGAATAAGGGTATTACACAATACAGGTTACTTCATAGCTGATTTCCTCCCCATGTTCCCAGAATAGCCCAGAATGAGATTAAGAACCAAGCAAGTCATAGAGGCAAGAGCATATTTAGGGCATGGAAAGCTCTGGGTGGCTTTGTCTTTTGCTTTCATTGCTATCTCATCAGCTATTCTGTCCTTCCCCCAAGAATAAATAGAACAAGGATGTAATCGAGGAAAATCAAATTCTCCTCTATTAGACAATTCATTACATGTGAATAATTTTTGAGAAACAAGAAACCTCTTCATCCTCCAGTATATACATTTTTCTTTTTTTTTTTTATTTTAGTGGCATCAAGAAATGGATATCTAATATTTTTGCAAAATAAACCCAAGGCCCATTCAAAAGGAAGGTGACCCCTGGATGATAGTCTCATTGTGATGAGAATAAACGTGAGATGTTACAGAAACCCAACAAATATACAGAGGACAAGATTTTGCACTGCTTTTTTAGCAGGAAAGATAAATCGTAACTCATCCACCCACCCTCCATTGCCTACTTTTCACTCTGCACATGCTCAGTGAAGAAGGTTGCAGTTTTCAATAAAGTTTATATCATAAAATAGCTGTGATGTGCTTGCACTGAGGTACATCAAACCTCTCAGAGCTAACAAGCTCTTACCAAGATCAAACCAAGGAACTCTCAGTATTAGGTCCCAAGCCTTAACCACTGACACTCCAGTCCTAAGAAGGGAATTCATGAAAACACCACTAGTAAATCACTTAAAAAGAAGAAAATATTGAATGCATTCCAGATTCTTGTATAACGAGTATTACACTTCTCCCTTCATTTCTGAAGTTCGTCATGAAAGGGCAATAATATTGGTAATCTCAGTTTTCCTCTTTCTTATGGAAAATTGCTTTTTCTCAGAATCATAGGAGCACAGATGAGAAGGGATCTTAAAAGCCATCGAGCCCCACACTACAGCAACTACAAAAACAAATCATCTTTTTGTCACATCCGAGGATCAGTGCCTGCTCTCAGTCTCAACCACCCTAGCAACAAGGAACTAAACTGCATCACAACATTGCATTTTCTGTTCCATTTTTGGACAAGTAAAATTGATGAAAAATTCTGTATCTTGTATGAGCTTAAGACTTTAAAAACCTAAGCATTTTAAAAAATGATGATACTCTCTGCCTTTCAGGCAATATGTCATTCAAAATTTTAAAATACCAATTTATAAAATAGGAGAAAAAAACTAAGATTCTGAATTTCATCATAAAAACATTTGATATTTTCTTTCTAAATTTCAAATGGTAGACTCTTAAAAAAAAAAAAAAGGCAAATAAAAAAGTCTTCCTTAGTTTCTTTCTGGCCTTTGATGTGCTTGCTTGCTGGCATCCTGAATCCATGGTTAATTTGCTAGTGGGGAATACGTCATTACCATTCTACATCTTCCATTTTGCAGGTTAAACATTCTCTCTTTTCACTATTCCTCAGAAATCATAGTTTCCGGCCGGGCACAGTGGCTCACACCTGTAATCCCAGCACTTTGAGAGGCTGAGGAGGGCGTATCACGAGGTCAGGAGTTTGAGACCAGCCTGGTCAATATGGTGAAACCCTGTCTCTACTAAAAATACAAAAATTAGCTGGGCATGGTGGCACACACCTGTAGTCCCAGCTACTTGGGAGGCTGAGGGGCAGGAGAATCGCTTGAACCCGGGAGGGAGAGGTTGCAGAGAGCCGAGATCACACCACTGCACTCCAGTCTGGGCAACAGAGCAAGACTCTGTCTAAAAAAAAAAAAAAAAAAAAAAAAAGTCATAGTTTCCAGATTTTCACCTTTCTCTTCTGTTGTGCCCTAATTTACTACTGTTCTTTTCTCCACTCTCAATATGTCCAGCTCAGCTGGAACCAGACACTGACCACCCTTGCTCAGACATGGTGCTTTGAGGAATGCCCTCTCCAACTCTTGGCAACCACACAGTAGCAGTCATTCACTGAGGTCCTAGTTAAAAACCTTAACTTGCATTTTTTTCAAGCATACACCTTTCTGCTTTATGGCACCTTTCTGCAAATTAGGAAGAGGTGCGGTCTTTGCATGGACACAGTCCTTACTCAAGCCCTCAGCCAGGAACCTGTATGCAGCATGCAAACTGTGGAAGCCGACCAGTGGGATTTGCAATCTGCCCACCCCTCCTGTGTTTGTGTTGCTAATTTTCTGGAACTGAGGGCAACCTTTATATATCTCCCTTTTACTTTTTATCCTGTTAGATTTGGTCCATTGTTCCACCCTGTCAAGTTATTTTGTGTTCCAACATATTTGCCCTCCCACCCAGCTGCAGAGTCATCAAGAGACCATCTTCATCTGGCAGCTCAGTGGCCCTATCAAAAGGAAGTGAGATCTGGCAAGGGAGCTATTATTCATCTCATTCTGACTTTACTGATGGCCTCTTCCCTCTCTATTATTCATCTCGTTCTGACTTTAGTGATGGCCTCTTCCCATGATGGCCTCATCATGACAATGTATTTCAGAGTTTTTTCAGCATCAATATCAAATTTTCTGTTTTGTGGACTGAAGAGTCTAAACTTCTTCCCATTTCTGAAAACTAGGACATTTTCTGATCTCCATCCAGTCTCAGGACGCATCTCCTGTGCTCCACAATTCCATAACCATTACTGACAGCCATTTTCAATTGAAATCACACAGAGCCAAGGGCAGAGGTCTCATGAAATTTCTTTTGAAGTAGTTTAACTGTGGATTTTTACAGATAAATGGAAAAAATTCTATAATACAGCTTTTTTTTTTTTTTAACTTTTGTTTTACTGCAGTTTAGAAGTTTCTTTATTCGCCTTTTTCCAGGAAGGGCAAACTGTTGTCTTTTAGTTTAACGTAAAATTTTTTTTAATGCAACAATAAAATTCCAGCAACTACAAAAGGATGATTCTTTAAAAATATATATAATTTTCTATTCCTTTTCATGTTTGCCATATGATTTTGCCATTCGCCATAGGATCTTTTCTCATTTGGAACTTCACACTATTAAAAAATATAATTAATATCCCATTTTGCACGTGGGTTAAAATTTCAGTACAAAAATCTTATTTGTAATTTTACATAACTATATAGCTACAATTATACAACACTATTATCTATGAATTATTTTAATCTATTTTAACCTTTATTAAAAAGTATAGAATATACTAAGTTATTTAGATCAAAGTTGTATCACTAGATAGAAAATCTAGTCTCTATTTAGCATTGTTTCTGATTGGCATGGAGAAAACTGTGGAGATACATGTTTTTTTGCCATATATGAGCTCTTTCAGACTTTTTAAAAGAAGTATTATACCTACAGAAAGAAACCATTTCAGCCAGCACAGTTTTATTTTCCACACCTACATTGTCAAAAGCCATACTATCTTTCCCATTTTTGCATTTCTGTGATTGTCCAATTTGCCTAAACAAGAAAGTGTAAGCATCTGCCAGCACCCTATATAGTCAAAGCCTTTTCAGCAGATTCCATTTGCACAGGGTCTGCAGATTTAGAGATAGCAAGAAGCCAAAGGAAGGGATCTGCAGTTCAAACAGGGAAGAATCTTTCTTCTCCAAAGTTGGCATAGGATGGAGACTCAAGCCTAACCTGGGAATAAAAACTGAAAATAGGATACAATGATTAGAAGAACTAGGAAAGACCTGTAAATTAGAACAGAACTACATAAAGGAGAAGCTGAATGTTTAATCAGTCCAAGTAATACGAGACTACTGAAACTACTATTGATAATATTATCATGCTTACCTGTCCCAGGCACTGTCCTAAATTCATTACATTTTATAAGTGTGATCCTAATGAATTGTCTTCCTGACACTATCATAAAAACACTAATGGAATCTGCATTTCACAGATGAAAAAACTGAAGCTCCAAGATGTTAGGTAACTTGCTCAAGATGATGAATTGAGTAAGAGGCAGAGTCAGATTTTAAACCTGTCGTAACCCTGTACTTCTGACTTCTTCCTAAATTTCCTATATGGTTCACCTCAGAAATAAAAAATGTTCTTTGTTTTTGCTCTTCAACACTAGACTCAGGTGGAGAGAATGGGATTAATCATAATTAGATTTATCACTGATAATGTATAGCCTGATTTTATTGGTTTATCAGTAAGTTATCTCTAAAAATATATCATAATTACCCACAAACCTACCACCAAACCAAAGGCCAGAACCTTGACAACAAACTCCATCTAACCCCACAGTCTCCAGCATCCCAAACCCAAGCTCAGCTCATCCGGGATAAATATTATCCTGAATCCTGTGTTCCTTACTTCCTTGATTCATTTTAAAGTAGTATTTGTTGCATCTATACGAACTATAAAGGACATATTTTTAGTTCTGTTCTTTTTAACTTTGATTCATCTATGTTGTTTCATGTCTCTGTAGTTCATTATTTTTGATTGATGTACAATATTCCCCAGTCTTGCTGATGGGCATTTGAGCTATTTCCTAGTTTTTTTGTTTTTGTTTTTGTTTTTTTCTATAATAAACAGTGCCACTATACATTTCAAATCTTTGTATCCAGTTATTGGTATGTAACTTTCCTTTGAGTATCTACTCAGGGGCAGTATTTCTGGGGTGTAGGAGACATAGGAGATGTTCAACTCCAGGAGAAAATGTCAAACCAATACATGATCTTATCAACAGTATTGAGATCCTGTTGATTCTTATCATTTCTGATACTTGATAATATCAGACACTAAAATTTTTGCCTACCATCTAAGTATAAAATAGTATTTGTTGGCCGGGTGTGGTGGCTCACACTTGTAATCCCAGCACTTTGGGAGGCCGAGGCGGGTGGATCACAAAGCCAGGAGTTCGAGACCAGCCTGGCCAATGTGGTGAAACCCTGTCTCTACTAAAAATACAAAAATTAGCCAGGCGTGGTCGTGGGCACCTATAGTCCCAGCTACTTGGGAGGCGGAGGCAAGAGAATTGCTTGAACCCAGGAGGTAGAGGTTGCAGTGAGCTGAGACCGTGCCACTGCACTCCAGCCTGGGTGACAGAGGGAGACTCCAGCTCAAAAAAAAAAAAAAAAAATACGCCGGGCGCGGTGGCTCAAGCCTGTAATCCCAGCACTTTGGGAGGCCGAGACGGGCGGATCACGAGGTCAGAAGATCGAGACCATCCTGGCTAACATGGTGAAACCCCGTCTCTACTAAAAAATACAAAAAACTAGCCGGACGAGGTGGCAGACGCCTGTAGTCCCAGCTACTCAGGAGGCTGAGGCAGGAGAATGGCGTAAACCTGGGAGGCGGAGCTTGCAGTGAGCTGAGATCCGGCCACTGCACTCCAACCCGGGCAACAGAGCGAGATTCTGTCTCAAAAAAAAAAAAAAAAAAAAAAAAATAGTATTTGTTGTAGTTTGGATTTGCTTTCCCTGACCACTAATGATGTTGTGTATCTCATCATTTATGTATTAGCTAAATATTTTTCTTCTTCTGTGGAAGACCCTAACCCTGTCCACAGAGGAGGTAAAATTAAAGGAAAAAAAAAAAAGAATAACCTAACCCAAGGGCCAAATCCTTACCAGAGAAATTGACCTTATTTTAGCCTTGGTTTTTAGTAACTCAAGAGTTAATTCAAGTTCTGATAGAAATGGGATGGTAATCCTATTTTATAACAACATCTAATACATGCTTAAGGGTTGACTTACTGCCTTTAATTATTTTTTACTGTCTTTTTGCAAAATATCATCCTCATATTACATAATCAGACACAGAGGACCCTTTTACATTATAAAATTATATTGCGAAGAATCCTCAGTTCTTAGTACCAACTTTCCCCAGAGCACACGAATTTCTAGGGGCTGTGGCAGTCCTGACTACCTGTTGCATAGATCAGAAGCATGCTGCCTGACTACAAAGGCTAACATGTGAAGAAGGGCTTTTGCCTTTATAAGGAGGTCTTAAGCAGTCTTTCATATAACAGGAAGTTGTTAGTGCATACAAATGCTATTTTAAAGTCTGGGAATATTTAATCATACCCTAATCTTTATTATTTATATTTCCCAATGCCAGTGTCCACAACTATTGTCCAAAGTGTGACAGAAACAAATCCTGTAGCAGGAAGCCCAGAGCCCACTCATGGACACCTGTTGCAACTTGAATCGCAACCAGTACTTGCAAAACAATGCATATATGTGAGCAAGTAAGTGTAGCCACTGGCCCTGCCTCACTAATATAGAAGGAGATTACAACTCCACCTGCTGCCCCTGATATTTTAGGTGACTCTGGAAGCAGAGGAAGAAATGGAAAAAGGACATAGGTAGTAAGAAATGTTAGTGGCGGCAAATCCACATGGATTTGCAGCAACCTCAATTCTTGCTTCCTCAGAAGAAAGAATTCGACCAAGGGGCATAAGGCAGAGGGAGAGCCTGAAGAAAGTTTTAGAGGAGGAGTGAAAGTTTATTAGAAAGTTTTTAGCAGGAGTGAAAAGAAGCACAGTACCTGGAAGAGGGCCAAATGAGCAACTTGAGAGATTCAAGTGTGTGCTTTAGCCTTTAACTTGGGGTTTAATACGTTCGCATGCTTCCAGGGGTTGCGTCCCTTCTCCCGTAAGTCTTCCTTGGAGTCAGCTGTCCGCATGCGTAGTGGCCTGCTGGCGCTTGGGAGGGGCCGCATGTGCAGTGTGTTTACTAGGGTTGTGCACATGCTCACTTGAGGAATTCTTCTTTCACCAATGGAATGTTCCCAGAGGATGGTCATATGCCAGTTAAACTCTCCCATTTTGCTCCCTAGTGCACATGCATGAGCCCACTTGGCCAACTCCTGAGATCTTGTCAGGAAGCGGCCGGTCACCAACTTTAGATGTTTTGTTAATCTATTAGGAGACTGCCTTTGCCCTGGCACTGGCTGCAACCAATTATTAGGTTGGTGCAAAAGTAATTGCCGTTACTTCCAAGGGCAAAAACGGCAATTACTTTTGCACCAATCCAATATTATTTTAGAGAGACAGTTTAACAACCACCTGACCACCACATGATGGTTACCTGACATTCCTGGTGGTGGGGGCACCTCTCTGCCCTACTCATGTTTAACTATCTATTGTAACAGAAACAGAGTACAACCACAGAGGAAAAAAAATAAATAAGGAAAGAGACTTCTAGAAGATAGCCAGAAAATTCTCATTTTCCCACCTAAAATAACAGATGCCTATAAAATTCTTCTTATTACAATAATACACAGCAGGGAGCATTTGCAAGAGACGGAAACATGTAGGAGAAATTCCCCTCTGAAGCCCCTTATGCTGGAAAACTGGGCTTCAACGATTGAACTTGGAGAAACAGACATATCGCTGTAATTAATGTAATTCAGTTTTCTCCCAATGGTGTTTGTTAATAATATAGTCCAATCAGTGGTATTTTCTCCCAACTGTCGAAAAGACTCAGGCCCTTTACATATCACCTGGCTGTTTGGGGAGTTTCTAGGAGTACATAATCAAATCTGGTTGGAAAACTGCTAAGTTACTGAATCAGGATGTAATTCTTTCTTCTACTCCTAATCAGGGCCCTGTCACCTGTGTACCACAGGGTAACATTATCACCCTTACTGGGTACCTTATATTGTCAGGCCCCGCTGCTCTTTCTCCTGCATTCTGTCAGACACTACTGACACAACTCTGGATCTTGAAGTACCAGTGTTAAACTTGGCTTGCATTAAAGCAAAAGAAAACATTTCTCTCTCTCTCAATGTCAAAAATCAATGTTTAGAACCCTTAGGAGGAGCTATCAGTCAACGGTTTTTAGCCTTTGGAGTAGGAAATAATATATGAAACACACAACATGTTAACTTTTAAAAGCAAAAGAAAAAAAAAACCTGCACAAATGTAACCTTATTAAAATTAAGGTGTTACAATTAAGAAATTTGTCAACAGACACCTTAAATAGAATGGACAAATTATAAACTGAAAGAAGCTATTTGAAAGATACACAACCAACTAGGATTTGTTTAGAAATATGTATATATAAAAGTTCAATAAGTCAATAAGGAAAGCGCAAACAACCAAATAGAAAAATAGACAAAAAACATGAACAATCATTTCACAGAGGAAGAATCATATATGGGCAATAAACGCATGAATTGATGTTCAATCTCAGTGATCAGGAATTATAAATTAATGCTACAATGAAGTACTATTGTGTACCCATTTGGTTGGCAACAATTGAATAGTCTGATAATACCTCATGTTGGAAAAGATGTACATCCACAAGGCATTTCATAAAGTTGCTGGTAGGAGTAAAAATTGATAAAACTATTTAGACTATTTTAGCATTAGCTCCTAAAGTTGAACACTCACATACCCTTTGATCCAGCAATTTCATTGAGCATAAGCATATACGCAGTTTCTCTTGAGTACAACCATATACTCAAGAGAAAGTCTGCATGTGTTCACCAGGATATGTGTGTGTGTGTGTGTGTGTGTGTGTGTGTGTGTGTGTGTGTGTATGAGTGTTCATGGTTCACAATAATGAAAACCCATGTATTAGTCTGTTTTCATGCTGCTATAAAGAACTGCCCAAGACTGGATAATTTCTAAAGGAAAGAGGTTTAATCGACTCACAGTTCATCATGGCTCACACCTGTAATCCCAGCACTTTGGGAGGCCAAGGCGGGGGGATCACCTGAGGTCAGGAGTTTGAGACTAGCCTGGCCAACATGGTGAGACCCCTTCTCTACTAAAAAATACAAAAATTAGCCCGGCATGGTGACGTGTGCGTGTAGTCCCAGCTACTTGGGAGGCTAAGGCATGAGAATCACTTGAACCCAGGAGGCGGAGGTTGCAGTGAGCTGAGATCACATCATTGCACTCCAGCCTGGGTGACAGAGCGAGAAAAAAAATGAATTTTTTTCTTTTTTTTTTTTTTGTTTTGAGATGGAGTTTTACTCTTGTCACCCAGGCTGGAGTACAGTGGTGTGATCTCGGCTCACTGTAAGTTCCGCCTCCCAGGTTCAACCGATTCTCCTGCCTCAGCCTTTCAAGTAGCTGGGATTACAGGAGCCCGCCACCACACCCGGCTAATTTTTTTTATGTTTAGTAGAGACAGGGTTTCACCATGTTGAGCAGGCTGGTCTCGAACTCCTGACCTCAGGTCATCTGCCCTCCTCGGCCTCCCAAAGTGCTGAGATTACAGGCATGAACCACCACGCCGGGCCCGATTCATATTTTTAAATAAACATATAAAGTTTCTGAATGTTTTTAAATTTACATTGTCAAATGTGACAACCTTCCCTTTGAGGTTTCTTTTCTTAAAAATCTTATTCCATAACAAGATCAAATAAATAAGAATCTATATTTTCTGTCATTTGCTTCATGATTTCTTTTTAGTGTATAACTATTTTACCCATCTTGATTTATTTTGGTACATGATATTAAATGGAAATCTAGTGAGGTTTTTATTCAAATAAATAACCAATTTTTCTGACATCATTTGTTGGATATTCTCTTTCCAATGTGATTTGTGATATCACCTTGATATATACTATATAATCTTTTATAGTATGATCTATATCTGGGCTATCTTGATTCACTGAGCAATCTATACTTCTGTCAGCACCACACTGATTTAGGTGGCTCACATCTGTAATCTCAGCACTTTGGGAGGCTGAGGAGGATGGATCACCTGGGGTCAGGAGTTACCAGCCTGACCAACATGGTGAAACCCCGTCTCTACTAAAAAAATACAAACTTTAGCTGGGCGTGGTGGTGGGTGCCTGTAATCCCAACTATTAGGGAGGCTGAGGCAGGAGAATTGATTGAACCTGGGAGGTGGAGGTTGCAGTGAGCTGAGATCGTGCTACTGCACTCTGCCTGGGCAACAGAGGGAGACTCTGTCTCAAAATAATAAATAAATAAACAAATAAAATAACTTTAAAATACAATTTCATACGTAGAAAGTTCTTCCTCTCCTCCCACAATTACTTTCCTTTTTCAGAAGGTGGTTTTCCATTTATTCTTCCAGATGAGACCTGTTCTTTAGTTTAAATTAGTCCTCTGGAGAATATCAGATACAAATAAGAAAGAAATTCAAAATGCAGGTTAAGACACTATAAAATTTATATCCATGTCATATTTGCAAGCTGAACTATCCATTTTATTTAGAAATGTTTCCTCCTTTATTTGAATATACACTGGATATAATGAATAATTAATTTTATTCATTATTGATTTATACTAAAATTGATTATCTCTTAACTATGTTAATAAAATAGCATAGCATGCCTGGATAAAAGTATTACCAGAACCTTATTTTAGTTAGTATCTATGACTTCTTCCCTCTTAAACTTTTCACCAGAGCTATCAGAAAAAAAGCCAAAGAGAAAGTTTCAATTTTTTTCTCTCTTTTTTTTTAACCTTCTTTTGCAGAGGTGACAACAAATCCCCAAATCAGTTTATGATACAGCCAGCGACCTGTCAGTCCTGTATAATTCTCCTACCGAAAAATACTCCCAAAAAAGGACACAGTAGAAACTGTGGACAGAATCTGAGACAGGATCTCACTCTGCCGCCCAGGCTGGAGTGTAGTGGCGCAATCTCTGCTCTCTGCAACCTCCACCTCCCAGATTCAAGCAATTCTCCTGCCTCAGCCTCCCAAGTAGCTGGGATTACAGGCGCCCATCAGCACACCCAGCTAATTTTTGTATTTTTAGTAGAGACAGGATTTCACCATGTTGGCCAGGTTGGTCTTGAACTCCTGACCTCAGGTGATCCACCCATCTCGGCCTCCCAAAGTGCTGAGATTATAGGCGTGAGTCACTGCACCTGGCAGAGCAGAAACTTTAAAGCCACCTATCAAATATTTATTTATATTCTTTTCTTTGGAATTAAAGAAATCCCAAATATAAGAATAGGTTTTAGAGCTTCCATTGCAAATTCATTGCCAAGAGAAAAATATGATGGGATAGTTTAAAAGGAACATCTAGTCAACTAGCCATTCTCTCCTCCAGGGAAGGAATTTCTTCTACAACACCTCGTGGCCAGTAGATGTTTTTCTTCTACACAAACACTTTTAGGAACTTGTGACTTTCTAGCCAACACCCAGCTGTTGGAGTGAAAAATCTAAAAATAGAAATTATTCAACAAAATCACTCCAAATTTGCTTAAATGCAAATAACCTGAGATGCTCTGTAATCCAAAATAACAACTCTGGAAATAATTGCTGATATGTTTATTGATGCTACAATATTGGGGGATCCAAGGTAGAACCCTGTGGAAAAGAAGAAACTCAACCATCACCAATCAATACTAGCAAACATTTAAGCAGCACAGGCTACAAATAAAGCTCTGAACAAGACACGAACTTGAAAGAAGCCCATGACAGAAGCCTTGCCCTTGAGATGCTTACAGCCTGAGAGATCAGGGCACACAGACACTGACCCAAGGTCACACAACATTGATGCCAAACAAGCATCAGAAGAAATAAATCTTTGCTCAATGTTTCGTGAACCCATTCATTTGTGGTTCCATTTTGCCTCCTATTCTTGTTTTCCTTTTGCCTGAATGTTCTGAGCTTTTTATTTATTTAGCCTTGCTGGATTATATGCATCTTATTCAGCCACTTTAGAGAGAAGGTGGAGGCACTACTCCAGAGTACAGCAAAGTAGTCAGGAGCTGAGATACAGCTTATCCACCAGTTTCTATAAAATGCGCATTCTGGCTCAGGGTCAAGTAAATTGTCCCTAGCCAACTGCTATGTCTTCTCAAAGTCACCACTCACTGACATCAGACTGCTTAGCTGCATCATATTCACTTGGCAAATACTCATCTCATCACTCAAAATTCAGTTCTGAAAAAACGTACTGGGACTGAAGCAGGGCTCTTTGTGCAAAAATAAACCAGGCATTTCAAAACATTTAAAATAAAATAGATGAAAATGTTGCAATATTACTTTTCAGACATTTCCTTTGTCTAATTTGCTTTTCATTCACTAGTTTACATTTTCTAAAAGGACTTGTATTTTTATGACGCGCATGACTTCCACACTGCCCACAATGTCAAATGAAAGACCTAACTTGTTACCTAGTCCTCTGCCTACTAAAATAGTGCTGTCTAATCAGGCATCTCTCTGCAGGAAACAGGCCTTCCTACAGCAGGAAGCAGAGGAAAGAGGACTGGAGACAGCAATCCCAGCGGCTTTTTTGCCAGAAAGGACAAAATGGCTCTTCTGGCAACTCCTGACTCAGGAAATCGCTGAATTAAGTAGTCAATCTGCAGAGTAATTTAGCATGTCATCTGCTTCCTGGCAACAGATATTTGGAAGCATTTTTATTTTAATTCATCTCTGTCATCATCGGGGTTAGAGCTGCTTCTCTCTGAGGACCTCAAGGTCAGAGATTTGGGACTTCAAGGTCAGAGATTTTTCTGTAGTTCCTATAGAGCCAGTTCTTTGAGCTTCTTCCTGCCCTGTCTAGGCCCCAATAGGCTCACTTCTCCTTTGATTTTGGTCAGGTCAAGCAAACCCCTGTCATCAGAGCTAAATATAAGTTCTATGTAGGTGGGTGGAGGCCCTTGCAGTGGATTCCCTGGAAAATACACTTGTAAGTGTGCAAAAGAATGAAGGTGCAATTGCCTGCCCAGGAGCTGCAGAAGCATCATTGTCTGTGGAAGACAGGAAAGGAATTAAGAGGTCAGAAACTCAGGCTCTCATTCCTGCTTCATCAAGGACTTTCTGTGTAATGTTGCACAAATAATTTTCCTTCCCACTCCTCCACTTCTCTATTTTAGGCATGAACAAACATCAGTCATCTTCCTCATTCGCAGACATTAAAGAGAGTTAATGTGAGCATGTCACAAACAAATAGCCCTAACTTCACACATTGGGGAGACCAGTAAACCCATGCTGTGGGTGACCATTCTTTATGTGGTTAGAGCAATTTCTTACAGCTGGTGAACACATGTGTCCACAAAATCCCTAAAAGGAATGTGTGTAAAATAGAGGTACCAGGACCATGCAATTCTTACTGTACAAATACATTTGCAGGCTGTTACTATTTGGGAATAACGATGGCTAAATCCAGGTGAGGGTAATAATGCATCAGGAAGGTAATAATTTTATCTGGGGCAGAAGTCACTTTGCTCCTGACTTAGCAGGGCCTCTCTATGGCTTTGGCAACAGGGCCCAGAAATGCATGTCCTCACATTGCAAAAGGCAAAATGGAGACCTCAACCAAATATTCATGAAGCACTCTGTTCGGAGTCTCCCAGCATCAAGCCCCATATCTTCAAGAAAAAGCTAAACTAAGCTTTTTACATACCTTTATTGCCTTTGACCCTCACAGCAACTCTGTAAAGTCAACAGAATTATCCCAGTTTCACAGATAATGAAAATGAAGCTTAAGAAGGCCAAATAATATTTCCATAGATCATATAGGCATTAAGGGGTGGGACTGGGATTTTTAATCTGTCTGATCCCAAAGTCCATCCTCTCACCCTGTTTCCATTAGATGATGCTATCTTCCATGTACTGTATCTGTTATGCTCTAATATGCCTAAGTTTTCTAATCTGTAAAATAGGAATAATATCTAACTAATGAAAATCAAGAGATTACCTATATGAGGGCATTTGACAGAAATGTAAATTGTTATTCTAATAGTAATTCCACGTTCATCTCTTCTACTGTCAGCCTCACTATTATAAACACATGTGAAAAGTTTATACTGGGCCAGTTATATGGACCTTTCTTGGCACATAACTGAAATGTAACTTTACATTTCATTGACTTTAAGGAATTTACATATTTTAACCCAGTTCAACTATATTTTGAAGTGCTGCATCTCAGGAGTTCTTGTAGATATCTAATTCCATATTAATCACTGATCTACCTTTATATTATTGTTTCAAAAGTCTTATTTAAAAATTCACATATTTTTAAGCACTGCCATATTCTTTACGAAAAATCTTGCATAGAAATCAGATGATAGCTAGGTAGATGTGACTTCAAATTCATGGATAAATATCAAAACAGGAGACTAGTGGAATACATAGAGAGATCTGTTCATGCCCTGACTTTCTTCTAATTTTCTGTAATCCTGACCTTCCCAGTAGACAGAGAGGAATGATATACACAGAACTTGCCCTGCCCTTCAGGAAACATGGGTAAAACCTAAATAAAGATTGTTTGTGTATGATTATAAACAATTTGCTATTCAAATTCAATAATGGCACTCGGTAGGCAAACTATCCTAAAAACTTTCCTATTAACAACTAAATTCCAAAGTTTAGCATTTCAAAACCACATAATCTGAATACATTTTTGAACCATGTGATGGAAAATTATATTGATTCCACATGTGCAGAGCTTGTAAGTAGCTCGATAATTCCTTCACTCTTTTCAGACACACGCTAACGGCCTCCTTTTCTTTCCCTCGTAGAAAAGTAGGCTGTTTTTCCAGGGTTGGGAGAATGTGGAGGAGGGAGGGCTATAATGAAAGTATGTAATTCACTCAGGATTTGTGGGGCAGTATTAGAGATTATGGAAAGATTTGCTTCACAGAATACAGTTCCTGTGGAGAAAAAAGACTCCTACTACATCAGGAATTAGCACATAGCCATAAAACAAGCTGAACTTTTTGTTTTGTTTTTTTTAAAAAAAATCACTGAGTTATACTGCATGCTTTTCTAATACTGATAGAAAACAGTTTTGGCAAAGTGGACTAAATAAATAGAACAGCACCTTATCTTTAAAAAAAAAAAATCTATATTCAGGAGCTATTCTCCTTCGCATTTTGAAATTCTTTAGCTGGAGAAATGCTGGGTCATGAGACACAGGGTCATAGCATCTGGGTTTGATCCAGACATTGTGATCTCTAAATCATCTTATGCCTTTGAATACATTCCAGCACCACTGACTCTACCAAGTATTTTCTAACTTATGGGTTCCCGCCACCCAGGCTCTGGGACTGAGTTAATAATGGTACTTACAGGGTTGTTGGGAGGATGAATCCAGTAATGCCTAACATGTAAAGCATAGAACCTTGCCAGAATGTAATAAATGTCAGGTAAACATTCATTTTTAGTTTTGCTGTTATCATTGCTTAGATAATGGTTGCTAAATAATGGAACCTTCCATTTCAATGTCAGTGTCATATCATTTAAAGGTAATCAGAGTGGAACTAATTACATAGCCTCCTGAGATATGAACACACAAATATCTTCAAAATCTTTTTCATTTACTCTCTAGCATCTGAGCTCATGTGCTATCATAAATCAGTTTAATTTCCTTTATTAAGAAAGGCCAGTGGACAGCCCCAGTGTGGAAACATTCCCTACAGGCTTTCTAGGTACTATGAGTGGATGAGGGCACTGGTGAGTTTCATAAGTCAACCTTGTAAAGCCCCTGAAGATGAAAAAAGTATATAACAAAGGGTTACGGATCTTCTTTCTCTCTGTCCTTGAGGCTCCTCCACGCTTATGAAAACACTTTCTGTAACAGATACTTAAATATTATTCACACTGTAAACAAAAATCTTTTGAAATTGTTTTAATTAGGCTTGGGGTGATTTTTTTTTTTCCATCTTGAGATGGAAACAGAGAGATTTCTGTTCAAATAAATTATTCTTCCCCTTCAGAAGTCATGGGAAGTACAGGGTCAAATGACGAAAAAACCACAGTCCCAGTCTCAGAGTTTTCTAAGTCTTATTCCTTAGACAAGATACTTAGCATAAAATTTTACTGACACTGAACCAGGTTTAATTTCAGAAAAGTAATCATCCACATACAAACATTGTTGCAGTAGGTTTCCTTGCTCAATCAAAATTCATTCCACAACTATTTGACTCTCTCTGAAGGAGCAAAAATCCAAGCAACTGATATGTAAAACGAATGTTTACTATGGGCCAGGCACTGTTCCAGGTGTTTTATTATGTTACATAATTTAATCCTCACAACAGTTCTATGAATGTTATTATTGTCTCCATTTTATAGGTGAGGAAGAAATACAGACACCTGAAATAACTTGCTCCAAATTACACGGAGATAGTACATGATGGAGTTAGCATTTAAACCCAAAAAGTCTAGCTCCAGAGTCTTTAATGTTAACCACTCGACGGTATTTTCTCTTTTTATTTTATAAAATGAAAGTTAATATCTTCAACATTGGAGACATCACATGGCATGCTTCCACTATAATAAAACTTTTAATGTCTCCCTTTAGAATGCAGTTGAAGGTATCCCAGGAGCCTAACTTACTAACTTAATAAGGTTTGAGTCCAAGACCTTTCTGTGTCTACATCACATCAGTCAATCCATAAATGTTTATTTTCAGCTGTTTTAAATGTTTCAGAGAACACTGCTTAGTCTAACCTTTTCTTTGCAACAAATATTTTTAACTAGGGTAACAACTACCAAGGATCTTTAAAAGGTACACTTTTAAAGGCATTTGATGCTGGCCTTTACAGATGCAGTGGAGTTAAACGAGTTAACTTTTACACTCTGTCACCTTCTCCTTCAGAGTATTAGTACTATAAGTCGGTGGCTTGAAACATATTGCTATTTATACAGTAGGAAGTTACGTTGCTCAGTCTATAATTATTTCTGCAGAAACTCTAAGTGCAATAGACAGCTGCAGGGGTGTCAAACCAATGATTATAATACATAATAGAAAATATTTATTGGTGAATAGTTTTTATCAAATGTTAGAAATAACCTGCCAGGCTATTTATAGGCACCAGCATCCCCTACTTACTTCAGAGGTTAGGGCTTCCCTTTCAGTTGCTATAAACACAGCTTCCTCCCAAGACTCTGTTTATATGTCTGCTTGTCAACCCCGCGCCAGACACTGGCGCTCCCTTTTTTACCGTCACTGCTCCCTCATCCTGTTTATAGGACTGGGAGGATGACCACGGATGCAGAATTATTTTAACTCACCAAAGTCTTGGAGAAACTAGCCAATTTTGTTTGTTTTAAGATGACTCATTCTTCAATTGAGTCTTTAACTTAATATTGCTGTTCCAACAGCTAGTCATATAAAATGCATTGGCCTAAGCAAACTTGTTACCATTATTTTAAGACAAATTATACCAAGCCCAGATACCAAGAGTCACAAAGCTCCCTTGATGTCCTCGAAGAATAATTTACACTATAAACTAGGGGCAAAAAACCCTTTTATTTTTCCCAGTGAGTCTTGTTCGAATTGCTTGTGGAGTATTTTTCTTTAAAGAAATGGAGGAGGGAGGGATTGCATTGGGAGTTATACCTGATGTAAATGACGAGTTGATGGGTGCTGACGAGTTGATGGGTGCAGCACGCCAACATGGCACAGGTATACATATGTAACAAACCTGCACGTTATCCACATGTACCCTAGAACTTAAAGTATAATTAAAAAAAAAGAAAGAGAGAAATTAGTACCTGCTTGGGCCCCACGTCAGACCAATTAAACCAGGATCTCTTTTCAAAAGCTTCCCTTTGATTCTACGGTGCAACAAGGATTATAAACCACTTCTCAAATGTCATTATTTATTGCAAACCACTAAACAAATGGGTTAGGTATGATTGGGTCAAATACATGCAGTGCTGATTTTTACCGAAACCTTCCAAACAGTGTTGATGTCATGAATGACCACACTGGTTGAATATAGAAAGCAGTCCTCAGGCATAGAGGACTGCATTGTTTTCAGCTCACCCTCACTGCAGCCTAGACCCTTTAAAGAATGAGGTAAACATGTTAAAGGTTAGCTTCCAGAGCCTCATTGGCATAAAGAAGAAATTAAGTTTTGATCCTGATGATGAAATTCCACTTAAAGGAAAGAATTAGGACACACTCTTGAAGTTAAAGGCAACTCCCTCTACAGATCAAAAGGCAACCTTGAAAAGAAATTATATAATGTCTTCAGTGTAAGTAAGACAGGGCTGATCAGATATTAGAGCTCAGAGGTCCTGTCTCTCGGGATGCCTTCCACCCACCCTTGTGTATGAAACAAGGATCTTTAATGAAGCACACTGCAGCTGAAAATCAATTCAATTCAATACCGAGAAAGAGCATGGCAGCCCTCAACAGCGGGTGCTAGTCTGGTGCTCAGAGCTAGCCTTGGTGCCCATAGCTAGCCTTGGTGCCCTCCTGTTGGATGCAAACAGTTCCACAGAACATCAACACTAGACAAGGCCACTCCGTGACCATGATGGATCAGGACAAAAACAAGACCACTCCATAATAATATCTAAACACAAAAACATGAACCTTGTCGCAGCAACAAAAATAACCCAAATTCCCCTATCCTAATGAATCTGCGGGGCAGCTGCTGTTTGACCAATCACAACTTTAGCCTCAGTCTAGTTGTCCTTCCTTCTAGATAAGATGTGTTAAAATATCCAAACACAGAATTAACTGTACTTCCTGGCACTGTTCAATCTAGAGCAAAGCCTCATTTTCTAAAACTCTCCTTCAAGTCACCTAACACAAGCTCAAATCATACAATTAGTCATTCCCAACACCCTCCATAGCTCACACCGTATGCGTTCTCCCTCATTGCACGGAGTCATGAACTGATCTTGCTCAAGTATATGTGTGTTCCTCGTGGTCTCCATCTGGAGGGCATTGGCAATGTTTTCATTAGACGTCTAGTATATTTGCCCTTCAAGAATAAAAACATATAAGATAGACCTTAGTATTCGAAGTTTTCAAATGGGTTGGAAAGATATCAAAGGAGTGGAACATAATCACATAAACAAGGCTATGTGTGTACACTGGCAGGGAGGTGTTAGGTATTCTTGGAAATTGTTAGGAAAGCAAGACACAAGCTTGCTTTGAGAGGGGGACAGAATTAGAAGAAAGGAGAGAAACACAGGGAATGGTATTACACTCTGTACCGTTTCACAATTTAGGGACCTAGATTTCCTCTTGGTTCAACAGTTTCATCTGTTAGCATTTTACCCCATATTTTTCTTGAGAGTGAATAATTTTGGTTGAAGAAAGGCATCTAATATGGTCTAACTTTTCAAATTCTTCTTCCATGTTCTGAAGAAAGAGAAATGATGTCCACTTCACTGTTTAGCCAAGTCCTGGAAACACAGTACAGGAATAAAATAATGTCTGTATTCTAAGATTGTACTGGATTCATGACACACAGAATAAAAAATAATAATACATTAAAAGGTCACTGTTGACGTCATCTAGGGAGATGCATATAGTGTTTGATTATTCAGTTGACTAGTGAATTAGGCCAATGAAATAATCCCACTACCAACTGCAGTTGTGTGACAGTTTTGTTCCTCTCTCTCCCTCTGTCTTCCATTCCAGAGATTCATTGGTTTAGACGATCTGTCAAACAATACATCCTTGTGTTTCTCAAACAAATAACATCTACATATTTTATATATTAGGACACTACTTTATCCTTTCTGCAATTCAGTGGATTTTTTTAAAAATTAAGTTATGGAAATGTCTCTCTTCTTTTCCTTCAAATGAAGCTTCATGGAAGCCATGATAGGAAACAGAATAAAAAGGGCTCTGGTTGAAACAGGGTAGGGTGGGAAGACCCAAAGTCACTCTCCCACCCCACCTCGGTGCTCTGGAAGCCCTCTGAGAAGTTTCTAGGGCTTCAAAGAACACAGTGCTAAAGGAGTTGTTCTGCTCAGTCACCTTTATAGCTCAAGGCTATGGTGTCTATACTTGCATGTCAAATTGGTGTCTCAAACTTTTATACCTACAGAAGAACATCTGTTCATCCTACTTGTCTCCCTAGCCCCAGCATCCCTGCTTTCAGTAAATAACACTATGCTAGCATCCTCATGGGTATTAGGAACCAAGACCCTGAAGCAGAGAAAATTTGGAAGACCATAAGTCAAGAGCCTCTACTGTGTCATATGATTTGTTATGACAGTGTATCAAATTGATTTTCATCTCCATCTTTCTGGTAAAACTTAAGGTGATGGAGTTGCCTAAAGTCAAAGTAAAGCAGTATATGAAATCCCCTCTTAAAATAATGATGAGATTTTGGTGCAATTATGCTTCTTTTAGGGTAGAGAGGCAGTAAGAAGAATCTCAAAGACGCCATGAAGAAAACAATAAACTTTAAAGTGTGCATTTTTAAAATCAAGTGTCTCCTTTTCTAAAAGTATTTTTTCTGCCAGGTCTCAAAAGTAAATGCTGAATATACTTCAAATTGGTTGGTCCATCAAAGCCCAAAAGAACGAAAATAATGTTCTAAAACACAAGAATTTTCTTTTAAAAATGTTTTTAATTTTTCTGGGTACATAGTAAGTATATACATTTATGGGAGATATGGGATATTTTGATACAGGCATATAACGTGCAATAATTACATCAGGGTAAATGGGGTATCCATCACCTCAAACATTTATCCTTTGTGTTATGAAAAATTCAATTTTACTATTTTAATTATTTTTTAAAGTACAATTAAATTGTTATTGACTATAGTCACTCTGTTGTGCTATTAACTACTAGATCTTACACATGCTTTCTTTTCATCAGTACCATTTCAAGCCTAGGACGATTATTTTGGCCAAATAGCAACAGCAGCAGATATCATTTGTTATTATTCTCCCCATTTACAGGGAAAGAAAATGAGACTTAAATATGTTCAATGTCTTGCCCAAGCCCAAACAGCCAGTAAACAACATGGCCCCTGGCCATCTGTGGCACCATCACCTATGCAAATGATATTCTCTTTGGTTCCCCTCTGGTTTGAGCCTCCTTGATCTGCACCTATTTGATCAGCTGTTACTTCTCAGTCCCTTTGGGAAAGCTACAGAAAATTGCTATTTTTCCTGTATTGTTTCTTTGTATTTCTAATCTCCTTCCAAAGAGTTGGCCAGTTACAAGAAATTGGGAAGTTACAAAGAAATAAACCCCAGATGAATCCCACAAAACATGTATCCTTCAAGTTATTTGCTCTACTATTAAAAAAAAAAAAAAAAAAAAAATGCCCGGTGCAGTGGCTCATGCCTGTAACCCCAGCACTTTGGGAGGCCGAGGCGGGCAGACCACCTGAGGTTAGGAGTTCAAGAGAAGCCTGGCCACTGTGGTGAAACCCCGTTTCTACTCAAACTACAAAAAAAAAAAAAAAATTAGCCTGGTGTGGTGGTGGGTGCCTGTAGTCCCAGCTGCTCGGGAGGCTGAGGCAGAAGAATTGCTTGAACCCAGGAGGCAGAGGTTGCGGTGAGCCAAGATCGCGCTATTGCACTCCAGCCTGGGGAACAAGAGCGAAACTCAATCTCAAAAAAAAAAAAAAAAAAGAGGAATAATAGTGGTCTAGCATAGCATGCTGGTTTAAAGGATTTAACATCATGTCAAACCGAGATATCTTCTCAGCCAGTTCTTAAAGAAATGTCTGTGAGGTAACAGGAGGGACATTGAACTGCTGTTCCCTTACTCAACACTCACTGTGCAGGAGCATTTCTAGAGATGCATTCATCACTCAGTGGTGGCCTGATTTACGTTTCTATTGGAGGATATCTTGGAGCATTAGCTAAGAAAGGATAAACCACTGGTTCCAGGAGAGTGAGTGAGTGAGGAAATAGTTGAATCACATCAAATTGCTAGTTGTTTTTTTTTTCTACTGAATTCAACCATCTATGGGTTTTACTTCTCTAAATCTGTTCCTGTGCATAGTCACAGCCATATTTAGGAATCAAATCCATTTTTCATTTCGAGGCTCTTGATTCCTGATTCATCTCAGTCCACATACCCTGGCAGGAATCCACTTACACACACAGGCAGTGCTGCAAATGTTGCTTAGTAAATTAGATGTTTGGAGTGCCAAACACACTTTCCCCATACAAATTGAGTTACAGATGGTGGTTCGTTATCCAGTCCAGGTAGCAAATGGCTATGTAGACAAAATCCAGGTGAACGATGATCTTAAGACACTCATAGATGCTAAGCTTGCTTTCTAACAGTTTCTACGGAAAAGAGAATCAGAGGTGGGGGCCTGGAACACATCTCCCACCTTGAGGACACAGAGACCTCTCTGCTTCTCAGCGTGCTGGGGCTCTAGGATGCTGGTGGGAGCTTTGTCAACGGAGACGACTTGCTTCTCTGGAGTTTCTGAACACGGTGACAAGCAGCAGTAGTCTGTCCCCAGGGCTGGAGGGCACCACAGGGGTGATGCTCACTCCAGAGTGAGGCAGGAGTGGGCGGTGAAGGGAGATGCTGTGGTATGTGGCCATTCTCCAGCTGCTCAGTGTGCTAAAGACTGCAGGGGAGAGAGGCCACCTCAAATCAGGTCACAGTTCTGTCCTTGAGGAGAAGGGGATGCAGGATATCAGTACGCAAACAGCAGTCTCCAACCCCACACGTGTAATTACAAAAAGATTAACTCAAATCTAGATGTCATTCAGAGGGCAACACAAGTCCTAGAGTAAGAAAATTCAACATAAACTTTTGCTCCTGAAAGCATATAGCTTTAAGAATCAAGAAATAACAACATCCGGTAAACTCCCAAAGTATTACAGATAGTTCCTTTTCGTAGCGGTCAGAAGGGATGGCAGGGTGAATACATTTTTGCCATCGTTTGCATTAAGAGAGGCCCTCCGCGTCCACTCTTAATTGACTTGTTTAGGATTCAGTTCTTCCTCTACTCTGATTTCAAACTATTAGAAGCAAATGAAAAGAGCTAGGTTGTACCAAATTTGCAAGTGTTTTCCAATGGAAACACTGCGTGCTTTCTCATTCTTTCTCTCAGGAATCTGCAAGCAAATCACATCTGACAGCCGACCTCAACTGAATTTTTCTGTTTCTTATTTTGGGTGAAAGGAAGGGGAAAATTTGACTTATGATAAAAGAGGAGCATTTAATTTCAAATTTTCCCATGGTATTCTAAATAGCGGATGCTTCTCTATTAGTATATTCTACCACTGATGGGAGAAGGAGAAATCAAGGATAATGGGTTTCTGGTTTGAGTGTCTAGGCAGATAGAGGAGAAAATGAAAATTAGTACAATATTAGACATATTTAGTTCATGGTGCCTATGGGATATGAAAGCAGTTAAGCAAATCCGAAAAAATGCCTGGCACTCAAAAGATGCATCTAGCTGGAGTTACTCTGAAAGTCATAAGGATGTAAATATCAAAGTCTGGTGCAGATGTGACTGCCCATAAAAAGAGAGAAACAGGACCAGGAGCTGTGGCTCACACCTGTAATCCCAGTACTTTGGGAGGCTGAGGCAGGCGGATATCCTGAGGTCAGGAGTTCGAGACCAGCCTGGCTAACATGGTGAAACCCTGTTTCTACTAAAAATACAATCGTGCCATTGCACTCCAGCTTGGGCAACAAGAGCGAAACTCCATCTCAAAAAAAAAAAAGAGAGAGAGAGAAACAGACAGACAGAACCTTAAAAAAGAGAGAGAGAGTGAGAGAAACAGACAAACAGAACCTCAGAGAGCACCAGCATCTAGAACACTGCTCCTCAAACCTGAATGTGCAAGTGGATCATGTGAGGATCTTTTTAAAATGCTTGCAGTTTTCGATTCAGTAGATCTGGGGTGAGGCCTGAATTCTGCATTTATAATAAGAGCTCTCAGTGTTGCTGATGCAGCTTGTTCTTGGGCCACACTTGGAGTCCTATGGAATTTGAGGACAGCAAGTACAGAAAACACAGGAAAATTGACCTGAGGAAGGATTAGAGATGTGAAAAAGAAAAACAAATAATCAAATGAAGCAAACCCAGAGACTGGGGCTGTGGAAGCTAGAAGAAGAAAGGGCTCCAATAAGAATGTGACCATATGGGGAGCCAAATAGAATCCCCCCAAAAAAAAACACAGTCCTGAATGTCATCATCCTTAATGCTGAAATCCCAAAAGATTAACATCCCGAAAATGGAATTCTGAAAAAACTTAAAAAAATTTTAAAAGATTTATTTATATTTTTAAAAAGGGATTTATTTGAGAACGTATAAAAACATGACAAAACACTTCATAGGCCACTTTACACAATAAAATAGGCAATAATAACGTGTGTATTTTTGCAAGCATAAATACTCAGGTATGCCATGACAGTTGCACTGGGATAAGAGTTATGAGCAGACAAACCATATCCATAAACAGATCAAAAAGGGAAATGTATAAATACATAATCACTATGGTTGGAAATTGTGTACTCAGCTTTATAACTGTGGTCATCTAAAATATTGTGATGAACAATCTAAGTCTTTTGATGAGATTGATCAAAAACCGAGGTGAGTCTCACCATGTACGCAATCGCCCAGAGAGCCAAGATCTGGAGAAAATTTATCTTGTATAAATGGAGATGTACGAAAAGGACATCTCTTCATTGCTGAGGAAGTTTCAACATCTATACATGCACAATACTTCCACAAAGTCAACATTGTAGTAACACACTTTGGTGGAGTCAAATTTGCAAAAAGTGCATAAAACAAATTCAAACTCTCTAAGAGTCTCCACAAGATTTCTACCACCAGTATTGGAAATGATGCAAAGATGAACACACACCAAATAGTAAAAAAAAAAAAATATTGCTGACAACTTACAGTCAGTAACTTTGCTGGCTTCTTCAGGCAAATGCAGTTTTAATTCATAAAAAGCTCCTGGAATGTCATCAGCTAGAAGGAATGCCAATGAAGGCAAATGACTCATTTTTAAACTGACGTTTTCGTCATTGTCATTTTGCATGACCAATAAACTCATCTGGATTGTCCACCAAATGCATTGGCCTAAATAGAAAAATCAAACTATTTGGTAACACTTTGAAACTCAATTTTAGGAGCCTTGATCGTACCTAATTCCAAATCAGTCATTATGGTTTGGAGATTCAATTGAAATATATTTTCTTCTGCAAAGTCCACCAAGTCTTTAAATAACTACTTATAAAGTGTTTCAATTTTTCCAGTCATTAATATCTATATGAGTTAATAAGTTCTAGAATTTTCTAATCTAACAGGGGCATGAATTGTATATACTTGATTAAATTTAAAAAACAAAAAAAAACTGGGGACAGTTTTGAAAGTACCATCCATTCGCCAAAGTGAGGCATGTGCTAGTTTTTCTATGTTAGATTTAGTGATGATTATAAGAAGTCTATTTTCTTTGACAGTCAAATCCCTAATCAAAAATAGTTCACCATTTAATGTACTTTGCAACACTGGAGGAACCTTATAACACAAGTATCTTCAGTTCAGAAGGTCACTGAGCTTGCCAAGTTCTTTTTTTTCTCTTATGATGAATGTCTTTCGAAGGCAAACATGGTGCTATGTGTGAAGGGGCAGAAGTTGTACCTGATGGAGTAATTTGGCAAAGGAGATTTATTATATTTTTTATCTGCATTTTCACTTCTTCTATGATCTTCAAAACACTCTGCACTTGTATTTGAAGATAGGTTGTGGTCTACAAATTTTATATGTATATGCTGTTCATCTGAAAGTCTGGCTATGGCTTGGCTGTCATAATTAAGTGATTTTCTGCTTTCATGGCACCAATAATGATTAGCTTTTAAACTTTTTTCTTTCATCATTAAGTAGCCTCATATACTTATCACAGGCTTCCTACAAAGGAACAGTTTCACAAATCTCTTTCATTGTGTTGTAAGAAATATATTAAGTAGGTTGTGAAAGTTGTCAGAATCAAATGGAGTCACTCATGTCAAGAAAACCCTAACACAGCCAGGGAAGACCATGAAAGGAGGGTTCTCAAGCTTGTACGCCTGATCATGGAAAAGACGACAAAAACCACAAAGTTGCACAAAAGTCATTGCAACTTTAAACAAAAAGTACTTCTGCAAGGACATCTACCCAGAAATTGCCTACTTGACTTCAGACTGGCATCACACTTGTTATTGATCTTTGTAGTCAAGGATAATTATTTCAAAACAATTATGTAAACCTCCACAATTTTTTCCTTTAAAAATCTTCCTTTACCTCCCTGAATACACACATAGTGTTCTGTGGCATGCATGTTCACGTCGCAAAGCTCTATTCCCAAATGAACATCTTTTCTTTCAGAGAGCCTCTCTCTGTTACTTAGGTTGACAAAGAAATGGTATTTGATTTCCCCAGTACCAAATTTGTATTAGTCAGGGTTCTCCAGAGAGACAGAACCAATAGGATAGGAATGTATATATATGAGAGAGGGTTTATTAGGGGAATCGGCGGCTCATGTGATTGTGGTGGCTGCAAAGTTCGATGACAGGCCATCTAAAAGCTGGAGACCCTGGGACACTGGTAGCATAGCTCAGGCCAAAAGCCTCAGGATCAGAGTGGCCACTGACGTAAGTCCTGGAGTTCAAAGGCCAGCAAGTCAATCCCGGCTCTCAAACAGAGACTAATTCACCTCTTGTATTTGTTTTTCCAGGCTCCCAGCCAATTGAATGGTGCCCACCAACACTGCAGTGAGATCTTCCCTACTTAATCTACTCAGACTTACACACTAATCTCCTCCAGAAACACCCTCACAGACACACCCAAAATAATGCTTTACCAGGTTTCCAGATATTCCTTAATCCACTCAAATTGACACTTGAAAATTAAATCCACTGGCACGTGCCTGTGGTCCTAGTTACTTGGGAAGCTGAGGTGGGAGGATCGCTTGAGCCCAGGATATTGAGGCTGCAGTGAGCCCTTATCGCACCACTGCATTCCAGCCTGGACGATGACAGACTGAGACCCTGTCTTAAAAAAAAAAGAAGAAGTATTCCTTTCCTTTCCTAAATAAACAGAGAGCAATATGATACTAACCATATTCTGGACATATTCTGGAGTGATATATATGGACTCATTTGTTTCAGTAAGTATTATTTTCTTTCTATATTTATCCATTGCCAAGAAAATAAAGTTAAAGATTCTATTTATAAAAGAATGAATGTGCTCACTTGATAAATGTAGATAACACCCATTACAATTTACTCTTGGAGTCTTTCCCTTTCTCATCCAGTCATTAAAATATAATGCATTTCTGATTTTCTCCCACTCAGAAAGCCATATTTGGGAATCAATTAATGAACTAAACAAATCTGCAAAATTGGTTTTAAATGCATAAGGAAAAAACCATTTGGCACCATCATATTAACAACAGAAACTATTTTTATTCCAGTGCAATGGCACAAATGTTTCTTTCTGAATCATATTTGAAAGTAAATTATTTAAGCAATTTCCTTAATAATTAGAAAATGGTATTTGTGAAGCCATTTATTTAATCACAGACAATTTAATGGAGGCCGTTACAATTCTCTATCTACTTTATTCTGTTAGAACCAAAAACCTAAAGAGAAATGTGTTCCTAAGGCTCTAAATGCTTTCAAGAAACTGAATCTGACTCACAGTGCTTTCTGCAGAGAAGCGGAAGAAGCATACAGCACAGTCATCCACCACATGTGAAAATCAGTTAATATTTCTCCCAGTTATAGACATGTCATTATTCATAAAGCACTGTTAAATATATGAAAAGATCAAACAAAAGCATCTGCTTTGGTAAAGCTCTGACCTAAATTTCTGCCTGGGATAATGCATAGAGAAATAGTTTACTTCTAACTTTCTATCGTGTATAAAAGAAGTGTTATCAATGAAAATTGAAAGGAAACAAAGGGATTACAAAGCAAACCCATAAATTAGCTGTGAAGGAGAGTTCCTCTTACCATACCCTTCGCCAAATTGAGTATTATTACTTCTTGAATCTTTGTCAATTGGTAAGTGAATAACGGTGGATCATCAATCCTTTTATAATTGCAAGACCCAGGAATTACTGACTCCTATACCCCGAGTCTCACCTCCAATATATATCCTGCCTCCCACTCCCTTCCTCTTGATCTGTCTCAGCTGGTCTCTCTCAAACACTCCCTCTTTCTCCCCTCCCAGCTGTCTCTAGACTTATGTTCTAAGATTAATATTCCCAAAACATTTTTGATCTTTCAGGTGGCATTATTGCAGAACACTCTTCTGCTTCTCTGCCGTATGCTTCACCACCTTTACAGTTGACATCTTTTTTCTTCATTTTTCTATTTATCCTTGTATAAGAAGGGGGCTTCAGATTGTATTATAAATTGTCTGCTTCCATGAATTTCAGACACATTATCCACGTCTGTGAACTGGGAAGAAGGGTATGCCTCAAATTTATGTGACTGGGGACCTGAGAAGCCTCCAAATCTAAGAGAAGAGTTAGGTGTGACAATGATTTGGTTGTCAGAGAGGAGAAACAGTTTTCGACTGTAACACAGCATATACCTCCCAGCTAATCCCCGGTAGACTTGTACCCGAGTCTTATAGTGAAAGGTAGCACTCAAGAAATTAAAAAATACTTTTTTTTTTTTTTACCAAGAGTTCTGTTGGGGCACAAGTAGCAGTGATTTTGTACCAGTTTAACAGACAGTAACATCCACAGAGGCATGCCTTAGTCCACTGGGACTGCTTTAACAAATTACCATAGACTGGTGGCTTAAAAAGAACAGAAATTTATTTCTCACAGGTCTGGAGGCTGGAAGTCCAAGATCAGGGTGCCAGCATGGTCAGGTTCTAGTGAGGGCTCTCTTTTGGGTTGCAGACTGCCGCGTACTCCTTGTATCTTCACATGGCAAAAAGAGACTTAGCTAGCTCCGTGGCATCTTCTTACAATGACACAGACCTCATTCATGAGCACTCCATACTCATGGCCTAATCAACCCCCAAAGGTCCCACCTCCAAATATCCATTATATTGGGATTAGGTTTCAACATATAAATTCTCAAAGACACAAACATTTGGACCATAAAGGGAAAATAGCACTCTCTGACATATGATCACAACAGAACACCACCTCCTGCAGCACCTATGGGGCTCCAGTAATTCAGCAAAGGCAGTTCCCAACAGAAGACCATCATCCTCCCAGGAGTAGCAAAAGTGACTAAGAGGTCCCACAATATCAAACACAGTGGCTGTCAGAGACGGAGATACCCAGCACGAAGATGTTGGAATAGGGAAAAAAAGAAAAAAGAAAAAAGAAAAAAAGATGAGAATCAGGGAGAAAGACACATGGAAACTGAACACAACATATATAACTAACTCCCCTTGGGGACTACCAGAAATAGTTGGGAGGACAGGGAATCAACTTTCCAGAAGTTTAAAGTCAAGGGAGGAAAAGCTAGTAAAGCATGTGTTTCACCTCTCACAGGAGAGATTTTTATCTTGTGCAATTAATATCTTTTGGAACCAAAATTCTCTTGGGTACTGAAAAGGTATATAGAAGTAAATTTCATTATACTTAGATTTTAAATAAAGCAAATTTGCAATTCCAGAAAAAAAAAAAAAATGCAGCCTGCCAAGTCCTATACATAGCGAACTTAAAGAGAACAAAAGTATCCGCAAGAGAATACTATTTAGAGTGATAAATAAACACTAAAAGTTAAAAATGGATGCTTATTTTACTTTAGTAATTACTCTCAAATTTTCATTTGTGGCTAGTTATAAATCTATGTTATTTATCTAATTAAAATCTACTGGATCTCTCTTTCTCACTTAAATTTCCATTGACACCATTTTTTTGTTTGTTTTGTTTGTTTGTTTCTTTGTTTTTGTTTTTGTTTTTTTTTTTTGAGATGGAGTCTCACTCTGTTGCCCAGGCTGGAGTGCAGTGGGGCGTGATCTCGGCTCACTGCAACCTCCACCTCCCAGGTTCAAGCAATTCTCCTGCCTCAGCCTCCTGAATAGCTGGGACTACAGGCATGTGCCACCAGGCCCAGCTAATTTTTGTATTTTTAGTAGAGATGGGGTTTCACCATATTGGCCAGGCCGGACTTAAATTCCTGACCTCGTGATCTGTCCACCTCAGCCTCCCAAAGTGCTGGGATTACAGGCAACCAGTAAGATTCTCAGTATGATACTTTCTACTAAAACTTAGACCTATTTGCATGTGAATATTTATGCCCTGGATCTCATCTGAAATGAGAAATTGTGACAAAATAAATATTATACATGCAATTTCAATCTCTGAGGAAATCAGCGTTTTTTGTTTGTTTTTTGTCTGTTAGAAGAACAATACAGATTTCTCACTGGCCATATAGAGAGCAAATCTGGAAATTGTGTAGCTCTATTTGCCACACAGCCACATAGCTGTGCTGAAACACAAAAGTTACAGAAATCTTGACGATCATTCTCCTTGGATCTCCTTATCTCATAAGCAGGAAGTTAGGGCTCACAGTTAGCCAGTGGTAGATCCAGGACTAGAATCTTAGCCTCCTAAGTGCCAAGCCCAGAGCTTTCCCCACCCAATAAGAAAACTCTCTTTGGGCTTCTCCAACATCAGTCTCTAGCATAATGTTTTAAGTATTTTTCCCTAAACTCAGAGAAGGAATCAAGTTCTCCTCCTAAACTCCTACCTCCTTTTCACTGTCCTGCCCAACCTTCAAGCATTGCCTTAAGGCAGATTCTCTTCTTAGCCATTGGAGTAATACCAGGGATTCTTATCTTCAAATACGCAGGAACCGGGTTGATGGGTGCAGCAAACCACCATGGCACATGTATACCTATGTAACAAACCTGCATGTTCGGCACATGTACCCCAGAACTTAAGGTATAATTAAAAAATAAGAAAAAAAAAATTATTCCCTATATTTATCTACAGAACGCTCTATCTTCTATGTAAAAACCCAGGAAATAATTAAAGGTTGGCAAACCTTGTCAGTTAAAAAAATAAATAAATAAATATGCAGGAATATGAAGCAGACATTACAACTCATGATGGGAACTGAGTGCTCATTCATTCCCATCATTACTATCCATGTTTGAGGTTCTACCTCAAATACAGATGGTCCCCGACTTACAATGGATTGACAGGATTTTTCAACTTTACAATGGTGCGAAAGCAAAATGTGCTCAGTAGAAATTGTACTTTGAGCACCCATACAACTTCTATTTTTCACTTTCAGTACAGTGACCTAACATTCAAAACTTTATTATAACATGAGCTTTGTGTTAGATGACTTTGCCCAATTGTAGGCTAGTGTAAGCATTCCAAGCACATTTAAGGTAGGCTAGGCTAAACTATGATTTTCAGTAGGTTAGGTGTATTAAATGCATATTTTACTTACAATGTGTTCAACTTACAAATGGTTTTATCAAGACATAACTGATAAGGCAAGGAGCATTTGTACTTCTTAAGAGGAAGTATATTTCCCTCCTACAGACTGGAAGAATTCTTAACACCATTTGAGTCACCTCCTGCCAAACTCCACTCTCTTCATAGTAATTGAGTAAGGCTGACCACACATCGCTCAAGAAAGAATTCCCTCTAGGCTCCATATCTCTTCTCTCTCTGCTCAGAAAAATGGACCTTTTTCACCTGCACTATAAAATGTTACTGTGTAGGTAAGTGAAAATCTCTAAAGCTATGTATTGAGAAAAGATTTCTGTATGTTAACATTGAAGAGGAAAGAAAACTTATTTTTCGTAGTCTGAACCATGCTCATGCCAAATTTCTAGGAAATTGACCAAGTACATGATTTCATAATCATTAGCTATGAGGAGGGAAACTAGAGGTGCAAAACATAAAGCCGCTAATAATACGATAGCAGTGAAAAAAGAACCAAAGGAAAAAACTCAGGTTGAGTTAAGACAAGGCCTTCTCACTGCACCTGGTGAGCAAGGGCTCAAATGGGAAATCCCATATCAAATTCCGTATTTCACTGGATCATGTTACATGGAGTGCTAGGAGCACTTGCAGACTGAAACAAACTTCCATTGCTTTTCTTTTCATTCTGTATCAGAAGGGGAAGAAAACTGTGACAGAGAGCCCCAGGCATCTCCAACTTGGTGTATGGATACAAACAAGTAATCAGATGGTTTATTACTATGGTTAAAGTTCCTAACAAGACCGGTTGTGCAGGTGGTATTTCTAAAACAGCAAGCACTGAGATTGGTTGACATTGTAACCTCAGTTTTCATTCAAGCAGACACAGCATTTGACACTGCCTATGGGTCAGAGTTAGATTACATAATACTCGCAGGTTACCAAATTTTTTACACAACTTCCAATTTTTGACATTTCCTACTTCCCTCCCAAACTTTACATATGTTGATGCTATTTTAATTCCTTCTTCAGCTTATTTGATTCTTAAAATTTATGCTTAAGATAATTTTCTTGTTAATAGGAGAAAGAAAAAAAAAAAGGAACTCTCAGACGTATCCTTCTAGCTAGATTTAGTCAAATGGAGCTTTGAGAGAGAGCTCCACGGTGCCAGACACTTTCTCACTTGAAAAATACTAAGTGTATGATTTATAACGTCTGTTATCTGTGAGTCATAGCTGCCTTGGCAGAGACATCAAAACAAGATTTTTAGTGGGCTAGTCCAGGAAAGTGATGGATAATGAGATGGGATATCTGTCTGAAGATCACAGCAGAAAGAGTGATGGAAGGGACTTTTTAGAGGTCAGACAGTGAAGATGACAAGGGAAATCCAGTGGCTTACGTAGGTCCTCACAGTTAGATACTTCCTGTCCATCACCCCTTCTTGGTTTCTTCGGCCACTTCCCTAACACAGCCCATCCTACCCAAAAGTCAGTGGAGGATACCCCAGGGATGGACACACACAGACGCTGTGTGGAGGTCCTGGCAGCGGCAAGACCAGGCTAGATTTCAGTCAGGCCACTTAAATCTCAATGAAAAGGGATTTTTGTTGGTGATTTTTGTTGTTGTTGTTGTTGTTGTTTCTTTTGTGTCTTTTTTTTCTGCTCAATAGCATATTCATAGCAACTGAACAGGAAGCGGACAAGTTCAGTACAAGTTCAGCTTCCACCCCACCTCTTCAGGCTGCAGAAGCTTAGTATCACATTATACCCACTCACACTTCCACCTAATTGTAAAGTGAGGTCAGCAGACAACATATAAAACATGAAATTCAAATCAGAGTTGTTTTATATGTATTGCCAGGAGCTCTAATCACAGTGAATGCCGCCTCTCAGGATGCAATCTGGGGCTCACCTCCGCTGCCTGCCTCAGATGGCCAGTAGGTGGGGAGCGCAGGGCCAGGCGTTCTGCAGCACCGGCTGAGTATGCTCATCACGTTCCCAGTGACAAACAGTCTCCAGTGACAGTGTGACAGCAAAAGCAGATGGGAGTCAGAGTTTTTGTCATTTCCCATATTTTTCCATTTTTTACGAGCCAAAAAGACTGCTGATATTTGAAAGAAGATGTCAGCGGCCAGCAGGGATCTCACATTGAGGAAAGTGCGCATCTTAGTGCATGATCTATTGAAGAAGAATGTCATTTTAGGGGTAGTGATGGGACGAGGGTGAGGGAGGACAGCTGGACACAAAAAATGTCAGACTAGATCAGCAGTCGAGTCATAATGCATGATAAATGGACATGGTAGCAGAATATACGGAAGACTGCAGATATTTACACTTAATGAGACCACAGCATGTTTCCAAAAGGTTTCCTGATGCAAAAAAGGATTTCCATGGTAGGCCAGGTGCGGTGGCTCACACCTGTAATCTCAGGCACTTTGGGAGGCCGAGGTGGATGGATCACTTGAGTTCAGGAGTTCAAGACCAGCCTGGGCAACATGGCGAAACCCCGTCTCTACTAAAAGTCCAGAATAAAATTAGCCGGGCATGGTGGCAGGCACCTGTAATCCCAGCTATCAAGAGGCTGAGGCAGGAGAATCTCTTGAATCTGGGAGGCAAAGGTTGCAGTGAGCCCAGATTGCACCACTGCACTCCAGCCTGGGTAACAGAGCAAGACTTTGTCTCAAAAAAAAAAAAAAAAAGAAAAGAAAAGAAAAGAAAAAAAGACAAGGATTTCCATGGCCAAATAAATACGAAGAAAATTCAGTTAAACAAAGATTGATTTCTTTGTACAGAATATCTCAGCACCTTTAGTGTGCTATTGTGAATTTCAAATTGGCAAGAGACAATTTCACCCTGAAACTCTTTTATTATGGACACTTATTAACAACTCGTAAGACATATGCTCCACAATAAATGTTAGATTAGACAATTACTATCTGTGTGGTTTCTATTCAAGGTGAGGCTTTAAGAAAAGAATTCTTAACATTTTCTTCAGTTCCATTATTTTTAGGTTGTACTACTTACTCAGCTAATGATAGTACTAAATGACAAATCAGACTACATCAGAAAAACTGAACCAAAAATGGGAAATGACATGAAGCAATTAAACTTTGGTCTAATAATTGACCAGAAAACCATCATTTGCCTGAGCTCAGTGCTTCCAAAAACAGTAGTTTCTGGAAAGTACTGAATGTGGTTGAGTAAAACTTTGCAGATATGTAAGAACCCAGGGCAAATTGCAATTGAGATTTTGATGTGCTTAATCAACTTATATATAGCTTCAGAAAAATTACATATTTGATATAAGATTATAAATAAGAATTATTTACTTTATTCTACTATTCCCGGTGATAGGTCCTTCCTCATTAGTTCCTGTATTAATATGCTCCCTTCCTTAAGATGGTCACTGACATCTCATTTCAAATATCAGCAGATAGAGTCTTTCTGGCTTATTTTTTTAAATGTAGCAATATGAGAAGAAAAAAAAAAAAACTAAGCCACATAAACAGGCTGAGTAATGTGATTCTGAAATCTCAAAATCTACAAAAGGAAATATGAAAAACAACAAACTTTAAAGGGTAATAAATTGTTCTCTTGCAAAGAAATGGGAAATGTTTTTAATCTCTTAACAAAGAAATATTTTCAGAAATGTAGATACAAATATTTTCCAGTGTTTTTGCTATTTAATATATGTTGTAAACCAAGATAAGCCCATAATGTAAGCATTGTTACTTGAAATATTTATATAAGCTTGAAATTTTTAACAAGGCAAATTTGCTTCATCTCTTTGAAATATAAATATACTTACATATTTAGTTACCAGCCCAAAGGTGTGAGATTCAGGGGTAGAGAACAAGAATGGCTGGCGGTGAACTAGAGGCTTTTGCTAGAGCTATCAAAAGGAAATTCCTAGGAATGTTTTCAACTCATTTCATCTTAGAACAGGAAAGTCCGACTGCCTTAAACACACACATGTATATATTTGTGTGTATATGTATATATGTATGTGTATGTATGTATATGTCTGCGTGTGTGTGTTTCTTTTTATATGTTCTGCTCCTTGGTTTGTTCACTGAAACTTTCTTGGCAGTTAAGCCATATCAATGTCTGTAAAGCTGTCTCATAAATTGTTAAATGGCTGCTTAATATACCGTCGTATGGCTATTTCATCATTTACTTAACTGTTTAACCTCATTGTTGTCTGCTTTAGGACTTTTACATTTTGTTGGCTTTTATTTTTGTTTTTGTTATTTTGCTATTACAAAAATGTTATAACAAATACATCTGTACATACTAGACATATTTGAATGTTTCTGAGTATATGTATATGAAAAATTCCTAAAAATAAAACTGCTAAACAGAACATGTACATTTTTAAGTTAGCTAGATATTGCTTAAAACAAAAACAAAAAACAAGAAACTGTCCTCCAAAAAGGTTGTCTCAGTTTGCATCAGGACCAGCCGCACTTAAAAGGGCTTATTTCCCCCACATGGATCTGACTTTATTTCTGGACTCTTGCCTGTTCTACCAGCATGTATCACACTATTAAATGACTATAACTTTGAGACGAGCTTTATTTTTTCTAGGTTGCTTGAGTTTTCTTATGCCTTCCTGTCCAAATTATCCTGGCAATCCTTGAATGTTTGTTTTCTCACATGAACTTTAGAAGTAGTTTGAATAGATCCAAAAATGTAGAGAGAATTGATCTTTTTGTGATATGGAGTTTTTATTCCTCTTTTCTAGATTACTTTCTCATCCTACCTTAGAGGAGAAAAGGAACAGAGAAGCAGTTCTTTCCCATGCAAGAGGTTTGCCTTTAGCCAGCTTTGGCAAATTACATTTAAAGTTTCTATTTCCATAGAGAAAGTACACATTTTTGAGTCCCAGAAAGCTAGGGAAAACTACTGGCACTTTTGAAACATTCTGTGGGATTTAAATGAATTTCTTTTATTCATCAGTTGCTTGCATTCCTATGTGGGGCACTGAAACAGAGAGCTGCTCATATAGCAAGATAACCAAAGGAGAAATTCTTTTCTGTTGTATTCTCAGAGATATAAGAAACAAGTATTTTTTCCCTTCTTCACCTTAAGACAATGTTTAAGCTTGAGTCCCAAGTCTGATCTTCTCTATCACAAGAAGTAATTCATGACTTTGGTGCTCAGGGGTAAAAATAGATCGTGTGAAGTCCCTTGATGACAAGTCTTCACCCAGGCTTTGTTTGGGAATCTGAATTCATTAAGAAAGGCTGGTGCTGAGGGTTCAGGTAGAGGAAAGAACCTGTCCTACTCTTGGAAAGATAAACATTCTTTTAAAAAAAAAAAAAATTATTTCCATAGGTTATTGGGGAACAGGAGGTGTTTGGTTACATATGTTCTTTAGTGGTGATTTGTGAGATTTGGGTGCACCTATCACCTGAGCAGTATATACTGCACCCAATTTATAGTCTTTTATCCCTCACCCCATTCCCACCCTTTCCCCCTGAGTCCCCAGAGTCCATTGCATCATTCTTATGCCTTTGCATCCTCATAGCTTAGTTCCCACTTATGAGTGAAAATATACGGTGTTTGGTTTTCCATTCCTGAATTACTTCACTTAGAATAAAAGTCTCCAATCTCAACCAGGTTGCTGCAAATGCCATTAATTCATTCCTTTTTATGGCTGAGTAGTATTCCATCATATATAGATAGATGGATATAGATAGATAGATATAGATAGATAGACCACAGCTTCTTTTTTTTTAGACAGAGTCTTGCTCTGTTGCCTAGACTGGAGTGCAGTGGCACAATCTCAGCTCACTGCAAACTCTGCCTCCCAGGTTCAAGTGATTCTCCCGTCTCATCCTCCGAGTAGCTGGAATTACAGGCAGCCACCACCACACCCAGCTAATTTTTGTATTTTTAGTAGAGATGGGGTTTGGTCATGTTGGCCAGGCTGGTCTTGAACTGTTGACCTCAGGTGATCTGCCTGCCTCAGCCTCCCAAAGTGCTGGGATTACAGGCATGAGCCACTGTGCCCAGCCACACCACAGTTTCTTTATCCATTCATTGATTGCTGGGCATTTGGGTTGGTTCCACACTTTTGCAATTGTGAATTGTGCCGCTATAAACATGCATTTACAAGTATCTTTTTCGTATAATGGCTTCTTTTCCTCTGGGTAGATACCCAGTAGTGGGATTGCTGGATCAAATGGTAGTTCTACTTTTAGTTCTTTAAGGAATCTCCACACTGTTTTCCACAGCTGCCGTACTAGTTTACATTTCCACTGGCAGTGTAGAAATGTTGCCTGTTTACTGCATCCACGCCAACATCTATTTATTTTTTATTTTTTTTATTATGACCATTCTTGCAGGAGTAAGGTGGTATTGCTTTGCGGTTTTGATGTGCATTTCCCTGATCATTAGTGATGTTGAGCATTTTTTCATAAGTTTCTTAGCCGTTTGTATATCTTCTTTTGAGAATTATCTATTCATGTCAGAAGGATGAATATTCCAAGACTAGGAAGGGAGCAACTCAGAGGGAGGCGTTCCCTCTTATAGCAAAGATTCGTGCCCCACTTCCCTGTTGCACTTGATAGGAGAATGACTGTGGGATGCCACGTCTTAGCCCAGTTTTCCATAGAGCAGAACCTGAGGCAAAGATTAAAGTGGTAAGACTTTATTTAGGAGATGAAAATAAAGGTAAGGAAAACAGGGAGAGGAGGCTGGGAAAGATGTTAAACTACATAATGCCATAAGTTAATAGCTGGATACCATTTCATAAATCATGAGGAGAGATTGCAGGTTGCTCTGTAAGTTTGTTCATTTGGTATGAGGGTCTTTTCCAATATGGTCTGCAAAGAAGGAATTGTACCTTATAGCCATCCACAAGAACTAAAGAACAAAAACAAAAGCAAAAAACAGGTCATTTTTCCTGGCTCCTCCTGTCTCCTACTTACCATTGGTCAAGATTCACTCCATAAGGAGCTAACACTCCTGAACTTCGGTATTTCACCACCGTCTAGCCTGTCGGTGGCACTCAGGCAATCAAATCCCACACACTGCCAGATGGTGTACCATTCAAACCTGAAATGGGAGGGGCAGTGAGGTTCAGGTGAGGCACCAGCCAAGCGAGATAAAGGAGAAGACAATTGGGAGAATCTGAAAAGTTAAGGTTTAGTTCCCATAGAGAGGAAGGCAGAGCCTGAAAGCAGCAGTGACAAACACAGTTGCAACCACGCTTCAAAGTCTCATTTTTTTATATAGGTCCGTGGATGATCCTACAGATTCACAGCCTGCCAACCTTAGAGACTGGAGGCTCGAAACCATATTTAATTTGACATTTTTAAAGTAAAGTAATGTGGGATCTCTTACTATTAAAATGTAGAAAGGAAAATTCTATCAGAAAGGAAAAATACAGCATAATAATATAGCATATAGCAATCGCTCATTTTGCTACTTTAAATTTCTTTCGAATCCTCATTAACCTTCCTGAAATTAAGTGTGTAAAGACAGTTATAATCTTATTGACAGTTCCCACTTTAGAGGAAAGGAACAAAAACATCGTATCATGAAAAGAACTTAATGTCTGTCACCATTCTTACCTTCACTTAACTTCGAGATGTTACCTCTGCTTTCTAAAGAGCAGTGACTTAGTTTATGTTCCACTGAGAACTTAATATATGCCCAATATTGTGTAAAATGCTTTCACTCATATTATCTTTTTAAAATTATACTTTAAGTTCTGGGACACACGTGCAGAATGTGCAGGTTTGTTACATAGGTATACATGTGCCATGGTGGTTTGCTGCACCCACCAACCTGCCATCTACATTAGGTAATTCTCCTACTGCTATCCCTCCCCTGGGCCCCCATCCCCCAACAGGCCCTGGTATATGATGTTCCCCTCCCTGTGTCCACGTGTTCTCATTGTTCAGCTCCCACTTATGAGTGAGAACATGCAGTGTTTGGTTTTCTGTTCATGAGTTCGTTTGCTGAGGATGATGGTTTCCAGCTTCATCCATGTCCCTGCAAAGGACACGAACTCATCCTTTTTTATGGCTGCATAGTATTTCATGGTGTATATATGCCTTGATCCTCATAACAATCCCTTGTGGTAGAATTACTTGCCTACATTTTATAGATTCTAAGTGTAGAAAATGGGATCTCAGGGAGAATGAATAGCTCAAAGTCACGCTGATGCTAAATGGCACAGACAGATCTTAAGAAGAAAAGGGAAGAGAAGGAGGAAGAGGAAGAGGAAGAAAAGCACTAAAAATAATAAATCCTTACTGTTCAAAGTGAAGAATGGGAACTACATACACTGTTTTCATTTACCAGCTATGAACTTTAAGAAAAATTCACTAATTTAACAATAACTTTGCATTCAATAGAGTTAATCACATGGAACTACTTTTTCCTCTCAACAAGGTAACAGCATTTTAAAAAATAGAGGCCTGCCGTGGTGGCTCACACCTGTAATCCCAGCACTTTGGGAGGCTGAGGCGGGTGGATCACGAGGTCAGGAGTTCGAGATAAGCCTGGCCAACATGGTGAAACCCCATCTCTACTAAAAAAAAAAAAAAAAAAAAAAAAACACACAAAAATTAGCCGGGCATGGTGCCAGGTACCTGTAATCCCAGCTACTCAGGAGGCTGAGGCAGGAGAATTGCTCAAACCCAGGAGATGAAGGTTGCAGTGAGCCGAGATTGTACCACTGCACTCCAACCTAGGTGACAGAGCAAGACTCCATCCCGAAAAAAAAAAAAAATAGAATTAACTCACAACTCTTTCTAATACTCTAAGTAATTGATAAATGCGTCATCTGGAGAAGTCAAATGTAGATCATAATCAGACTCAGGAATTGAAATCTTGGAATTCGATCAAGTTAAATGTTCTCTATTTACTGCAGATAAATTTGGTATTAATGAGTAAAAAGAGCCTCATCTTTTCAGCATGCCTATTTTTTAAATATTTATTGCATATGTACTTTGTGTCATAGTCTGAACTCTACTGCAGAGACTCATTATTATCGGAGATGATGCTGAAAGTGGGGCTTATTCTTCCTCCACATTTGTCTAGAAAGGGTAGTCACAAACATGTTAATGGATCTGAGCACAAAAATGAATCAAAGAACACAAGGACCATCATTAATATTTAGCACAATTGGAGGAGCTTCCATTTACATAATTACCTGCCATTATGTTTGTGTCACAACTTTAATGTGGCACAGAGCAGTCGCTGCAATGTTTTTTATATTTTTAGAAAAATGCTTTCAACTGTGGTAAAATTGTCTTGTAATTGGGCTTAGAGAGATGTCCTTCAGAGTGGCGCCTTTGACCTTCTAGAAAGGGCAGGAACAGTTTTAGTTTTGTATGTATAAGCCCAGGAAATGAAGTGCATTATTTGTCAGCACAAACTCTATTGCACATCCTACTCAGCCATAAAAGGTTTTCAACAAACACAGGCAGATGCACACGAATGCAGTAAATTCAACATATTGCTCTGTTTCAAATCCAAAATAAGAATACTTCTTTTTTTTTTTTTTTTTTTTTTGAGAGTCTCACTCTGTCGCCCAGGCTGGAGTGCAGTGGTATGGTCTCGGTTCACTACAACCTCCATCTCCCGAGTTTAAGTGATCCTCCCCTCAGCCTCTTGAGTAGCTGAGACTATGGGAACATGCCACCATGCCCTAATTTTCTGTAGTTTTGGTAGAGACGGGGCTTCAACATGTTGCCCAGACTGGTCTTGAACTCCTGAGCTCAGATGATCCACTCGCCCAGGCCTCCCAAAGTGCTGGGATCATAGGCATGAGCCACCACGCCCAACTATTGCCTGTTTACTTCTCACCCCCTACTGATAGACTGTAAGTCTCTCGAAGGAAAGAAATGGAACTTGTATCGTGTTATATTCCCAGGGCCTGGCTTAATGCCTGAAATATAATAGCCTCACATTTGTTGAGTGAATGAATAAAAATCTTACTGCCCTCAAACTACCTATAAGTGATTAATATGTGACCGAATAATATTTAAAAATTTTTATTGATCTGTGATAAACTAATTATACATTATGTCCATCTCCTTTTTTTTTTTTTTTTTTTTAATTGAGATAGAGTCTTATTCTGTTGCCCAGGCTTGAGTGCAGTGGCATGATCTTGGCTCACTGCAAACTCCATCTCCCAGATTCAAGCAATTCTTCTGCCTCAGCCTCCCAAGTAGTTGAGATTACAGGTATGCACTGTCACACCCTGCTAATTTTTATATATTTTGTAGAGACGGGGTTTCTCCATGTTGCCCAAGCTGATCTCGAACTCCTGAGCTCAAGCAATTCTCCCGCCTCGACCTTCCAAAATGCTGGGATTACAGGCTTGAGCCACCACGCCCAGCTTCAGTCTCCATTCTGACAAATGCCATGGGTTGATTTGCTTGACATCCTTCATGCTGAAGGCTGAGCAACTCAGTACTCCACCTCTCAGCCTCTCCTGAAGGGAAGCAGATCTAGGTATGTGACCTTGAGAAGTTATTTCACCTTTCTGTGCCTGACTTTCCTCATCTGTAAAATGAAGATGCTTATAAGTCCTTCCTCATGGTGGTGTTGGGAGGATTAAATATTGATAAAACATAAATGATGTCTAGCACTAGGTCTGGCATATAGAAAATGTACCATAAATGTTTACCATTGTAATTTGTGTTTGTTACACACAATTGACTGCCAACAAGTCTTGCTATATTTAAAGTTTTCAACTGGGCAATTTTTTTTTTACTATCTTTTCTTCTTGTTTCCTCTTCAGTGAAATGATTGACAGAATTGAAGTAAACCATCTCTCAGGTTTTTCAGCTCTAAAATAGACTGTAAGGTCAGTTATGGTGGCTCATGCCTATAATCCCAGCACTTTGGGAGGCCAAGGCAGGCAGATCACCTGAGGTCAGGACTTCAAGATCAGCCTGGCCAACATGGTGAAACCCTGTCTCTACTAAAAGATACAAAAATTATCCAGGTGTGGCGGCACACCTGTAGTCCCAGCTACTTGGGAGGCTGAGGCAGGAGACTCGCTGGACCCGGGAAGCAGCGGTTGCAGTGAGCCGAGATCATGCCACTGCACTCCAGCCTAGGTGACAGAGTGAGAATCTGTCTCAAAAAAATAATAACAAAATAAAATAAAATAAAAATAGATTGTAAGATGTGTCCAGAGAGCTGTGCATCTGTGGTAACCCATAGTGAAAGGCAGGCAGGGTGGGAGGGGGTGTTGAGGATGGCATATGTAGATATGAACAGGGAAGGAGTAAACCCCAAAGCATTTTCCAAAAGAGCAGTTAAGGGGCATTAAAGGCAGGAAATGGATCAAACAACGACCAACAGAAAGCATTGCTTCTCCATTTCTTCCTACCAAATATTTTAGCCTACCTGAGAGGAGATACCCCTCAAGATAACTTTAACCTTTTAATATTTATAATGCCAATTCTAAGCACAGATAAAAGCAGACAGTATACAACAGTTGGTCTCCAGTCTCACCATGGAAATAGCTGGAAGGATTCGAATGAGGGATTTAGAAAACCACTGTCTAATTAAGCTAGGTATTTTAGGATTGCATTTGGCTGCATGGAGCAAAAATGAACCAGAGTGGCCTAAACAAACAGGAAGCCCTGAATCTCATTTTACCAGGACGCTAAGGGTGAGGAGACCAGAGATGAGACAACTGTTCAGGGAACCAAGCTCTTTCTGTATCATGCTTTGTCGACCTTAACATGTGACCTTTCTCTTTATGATCACAAGATAGCCTCTGTATTTTCAGGTATAAATTTATCATTCCAGGAAGAAAGAAGGGGGAAGGGTAAAGAACAAAAAATACATAACAGCAGAGTTTCCCTCCTTTTATTAGAAAAAGGAGGGTTTTATTCACTGGATTCGTTCTTACATTTTATTGGCTAAAATTGAGTAAAATGGCCAGCCTCACCTGCAAGCAATTCTAGGCACATAGCCAATTAAGCAAAACGATGAAATTCACTAAAAAAAATATGGAGGAAATAGACATAGCATAAGAAACGAGCATGTTTACCATCGACCTTCTAGTCAATAAAGTAAATTAGGCTTGACTAGCACACAATGAAACATATACTATATGTTTTGTCTGTTGATAGCTAAAATCAGATTAAGATGAATAGGCTGACAGTAATCTTATACAACAAGACAACAATCTTATATTGCTTAGAAAGTAGCTAGGTCTCATCTTCCCCTTCTAGTCCTTGATCTCCCTTCCATCTGCTGTTCTCCATCTAAAAAAAAAAATGTTGTATCTAGCACATCAAAAAATCCATAATCTCTGAGTCATAAAACATTTTCAAATAGACTTGTATGTTGTGTTATTTATCATTTTTCAACAGCTTTAAAGTTTTTCTATTCATTTTCATCAGAGTTTCATCACATAACACATTTCTATGTTAAATGTATCACATTGTTTCTCAATTTTTCTTTTCTTTTCACCATCACTATTCTGAGGCTGAGAAAAGTAAATGTGCCCTATCTTTAGGTCCCTGGGGATTCCAGATTGTGGCCTATCACAATTACTTTTTCTTTCTGATAGTTCGTGATACATGCTCTAAAATACAGATGGTTCAATGTAGAGAATACACATGATAGAGGAAATCTCCAGAAGTAAGAATATTGTGTTGACTTTAAAAAGGAAAATAAGTGAAAAAACATGAAAGCCAGCAAGTTTTCTATGTATAGACATGCATCTAATTCAAAATATTTGTACAAGTTCATCTAGAAGATATTCAAAACATAACCAAAAGAGATAGCCCTGAGTATCCAAGGCTCAAAATTGTTTTAAACAAGAAAATACCCAGAAAGTTTAAAGCCAAAATTCTTACAGCAAAAATTGTTGTTGGGCTTGGAAAGTCAAAGTAACATCACACAAACAGGAGAAAGGCTTTGTGCAAAGGCTTGCTGCAAAGCAGGAAAAGAAGTTGGCAGTTTACCCTTATACTTTAGGTCGTTGATCATTTCCCAAATCATTAACTTAGGCAAAGTTTCCTGTGCAAATCAGATTCTCTCAATTTCAGGGACTATCTAAAAGGCTCTAAGTGCTTCTTTACACAATCAGTAAAATTATACAGAAGGTAAAGGGATGATGATCACATCATAATTTGATCAAGATTTTGCTTAGATGAGGAAATATGTTTAATCTCCATTGGAAATCAGTCCCATTAATACAGAAAACAAGTTTTCAGATTGTTGATAAAAAGACAAAGCAACCTGTAAAACCATAGTTTGAGGCTGAGATAGATATTAGTTAGGAAACCACTCAAACCATTTTATTCAGTATATAACACGATAAGCAGTTACTTGAACACCAGGGAAGGTGTGCCCTGACCTCATGCCTTCAAGAACTAAGAAATATATGTTCTTGTTGTTCTTGTTCCTACTGCTGTTATTAACCTTTGAATATTCATTTCAGTTGCTGAGTAAAATGCTCTTAGTTTCTCATTCCAGAATCTCGAGGCAAAGTATATCTACTTTGAAAACATAATTAGTTAATGTCGATAATCAGTTAAAGGAAACTAATGACACATTTGTCCAGATTGCATGCCAGGATGGCTGGTTGAAACCAGAATCAAGGAAATCAAAGAACTTACTCTGTTAATAAATAGAGGAAAAACAATGAGAAATGCTATTAAGCCACTAACCCACTGGGAGGAATACATTGAACAGGACCAAAAGAAATGCCAATCAGAGGGAATAAAAATCCACAATCATTTTTAATTGGCTGAAGAAAATGAAATATAGATTACAAACGATATAGTATTTCTCCTTGCATACTACCAGATTTCCTCCCTCAAAATGCAACCATTTATATTTTAAACCACATATTAACATCAAATCTGTGCTCCCAGGTTACCCATGCTCACTGTGGAAGAGACAATTAACGTTCATTGCATTTCCCAGCCTCCCTTGCAGTCAGGCAGAAATCACGTGACTGAGTCCTCACCAATGGGGATGTGAGTTGAAGTGGTGTGCCTTGCTGGTCCAAGGCATTTAAAAGTGTTTGTGTATTCAAGCAAAAGAAATGACAAAAATAAGCAAATAAATTTTTAAAAAGTAAAAAAATTAAAATTAACAAAAATTAAAAGTATTTATGAAGCCCAGCATGGTGGCTCACACCTGTAATTGTAGCACTTTGGTAGGCTGAGGCAAACAGATCGCTTGTCACCAGGAGTTCAAGACCAGCCTGTTCAAGACAGTGGGATGCCATCTCTATGAAAAATGAAAAAATTAGACAAGTGTGGTGGCACACGCCTGTAGTCCCTGCTACCTGGGAGGCTAAGAAGGGAGAATCACCTGAGTCCAGGAGATTGAGGCTGCAGTGAGCCATGATCACACCACTGCACTCCATCCTGAGCGACCAAGCAAGACCCTGTCTCAAAACAATAAAAATAAATAACAAATAAGAGTGTTTGTGAGTTCTCCACACTCCCTGCTATCTGTATGATTAGAAGCAAAGATCATCCAAGATTGAACAGAGTTTTAAGGTAAAAGCGGCTCAGATCCTTGAGTCACCACTGGAGGAGAGGCTCTGAGGAGACTTGCCCAACTTGTCTCATATCTGCGAAGGGAAGAATGGAGTTGAGCAATGAGATTTGAACTTATTTGAGTGTGTCCTCACGTTTCTCTTCATTTAGAAGAATGAATGTTGGCATTATATGTATGAAAATGGACACTGCTTTTTTCCCCTCTCTTTTTAGGAAAAGAGTAAAAGAATCTACCAATTTGGCAAATGAGGAAATGGATTAAATGCTCTTTGCCTTAAAATGATTAAACAATAATCAATTCTTGCTTTGGTAATGTATTTAATAGTATGACTGGTCATATACAAAACATTGGTATGTGAATTCATTAAGCAAATATCTATTCAGTGCCTGCTGAGTGTCAGGTTCTGTTCTAGGCAGTTCTAGAGAACAAAATGAAGTAAGATCCCTGCCCTAAAGGAGCACACATTTTTGCCAACTGTCAAATTATCTTTCTTTTTTCTTTGAGATGGAAGTCTTGCTCTGTCGCCCAGGCTGGAGTGCAGGGGTGCGATCTCGGCTCACTGCAAGCTCCGCCTCCCGGGTTCACACCATTCTCCCGCCACAGCCTCCTGAGTATCTGGGACTACAGGCACCCGCCACCACGCCTGGCTAATTTTTTGTATTTTTAGTAGATACGGAGTTTCACGGTCTTAGCCAGGATGGTCTCGATTTCCTGACCTGGTGATCCGCCGGCCTCCACCTCCCAAAGTGCTGGGATTACAGGCATGAGCCACCGTGCCCGGCCTCCAACTGTCAAATTATCTTAAATCAACTCCTTTTAAATTGTTTTCTCTTGAAGAAATTTTTTTTAATAAGTTATTTTTCCAATCGTTCAAATGTTTATATTCAGCATGATCTTTATCAAATGTCACTATCCTCTCTATCCTTACCCCCAAAAAGAAAACGTGTTAAATATAGATGTCTCTTAATTTTCTATGAAATTACAGCTTTGAATCTGAGTAGTTACAACCACTGATATTTAGTGACTCAAAAATCTTTTTTTTTTTTTTTTTTTTTTTGAGACACAGTCTCACTCTGTTGCCCAGGCTGGAGTCAGTGGCACGCTCTCAGCTCACTGCAACCTCCATCTCCTGGGTTCAAGCAATTCTCCTGCCTCAGCCTCCTGATTAGCTGGACTACAGGCGCATGCCACCATGCCTGGCTAATTTTTTTGTTTTTTTAGTAAAGATGGGGTTTCACCATCTTGGCCAGGCTGGTCTTGAACTCCTGGCCTAGTGACCCGCCCGCCTCAGCCTCCCAAAGTGCTGGGATTACAGGCGTGAGCCATCGCACCCAGCCCAACTCAAAAGTTTTTAATAATCAGTGCTATCATTGGTTCCCATGGGTTTACCATGAAGATGGGGTAGCAGCAAAGTACTCACGCATGAAACTGACCTAGAAAATGAAAACTCCAAAGGAGTGTGATACAGTTTGGATCTGTGTCCTCACCCAAATCTCATGCTGAATTGTAATCTTCAGTATTGATGGTGGGGCCTGGTGGGAGGTGATTGAATTATGGGGGTGAATTTTTCATGAATGGTTTAGCCTCTTCCCTTTGGTGCTGTCCTCATCATGGTGAGTGGCTTCTTCCAAGATCTGGCTGTTTAAAACCGTATGGCACCTCACTCTCTCTCTCTGTCTTGGTCCTGCTTTTGCTATCTGATGTGCCTGCTCCCACTTCACCTTCTGCCATGAATATAAGCCTCCTGAGGCCTCCCCAGAAGCAGATGCTGCTATGTCTTCTGTACAGCTTGCAGAGCCGTGAGCCAAATTAAACCTCTCTTCTTATAAATTACCCAGTCTCAGTTATTTATTTATAGCAATTCAAGAATAGCCTTACGCAGGGTGCAACAAGAGGATGAGCACCTCACTTCATGAATCGTGAGTAAGTCTCTGGTTGCACTATGTAAAGAAAGAGACTGGCCGGGCACGGTGACTCACACCTGTAATCCCAGCACTTTGGGAGGCCGAGGCAGGAGGATCATATGAGGCCAGGAGTTGGAGAGTAGCCTGGGCAACATGGAGAAACCCAGTTTCTACTAAAAATACAAAAATTAGCCAGGCATGGTGGCACACATCTGTACTCCCAGCTACTCAGGAGGCTGAAGCAGGAGAATCGCTTGAACCTGGGAGGTGGAGGTTGCAGTGAGCCAAAATTGTGCCACTGCACTCCAGCCTGGGCAACAGAGCAAGACCCTGTCTCAAAAAAAAAAAAAAAAAAAAAAAAAAGAATTGTAGAATATTTGCTTGAGCCGTTCTTTCTCCAGGGATCAGATCTCAACCTCTTTCTGATGTAGTTTCCTCATCTTCTATGTGTGGATGATGATATTGTGCCCTGTGCATGTTCTTCGTAACCAAAAGTGCCTCCCTCATAGGGCAGGTGAGAACTCAATGAGCAGATGCAGGGACATGAGGTCTGACTTACGGCCTTTGATGTAGTGTGGGTCCTTAATGGTGTCTGCAGAGCACCTCCCTGCACTGACTCAGGCTTAGCAAAGGGCAGGGGCTTTGCTGTGTTCCTGCTGGGCCCAGAACTGTTTAGGTGCCCAAGAAAGCCTTCTAGGTTGGGCTTAGTGGCTCATGCCTGTACTCCCAGCACCTTGGGGAGGCCGAAATGGGAGGATCACTTGAGCTCAGGAGTTCCAGACCAGCCTGGGCAACAAAACAAGTCCCCCATCTCTACAAAAGAATAAAAATTAGCAGCCAGGCATAGTGGCTCATGCCTGTAATCCCAGCACTTGGGGAGGCCAAGGCAGGCAAATCACTTGAGGTTAGGAGTCCAAGACCCGCCTGGACAACATAGTGAAATACATACTAAATATACAAAACTTAGGTGGGGCGCAGTGGCTCACGTCTGTAATCCCAGCACTTTGGGAGGCCAAGGCAGGTGGATCATGAGGTCAGGAGTTCAAGACCAGCCTGGCCAGCATGGTGGAACCCCATCTCTACTAAAAATATAAAAAATTAGCCAGGCATGGTGGCACACACCTGTAGTCCCAGCTACTCAGGAGGCTAAAGCAGGAGAATTGCTTGAACCTGGGAGGTGGAGTTTGCAGTGAGCCAATCGTACCACTGCACTCCAGCCTGGGTGACAGAGAGAGACTCCGTCTCGAAAAAGAAAGAAAGAAAAAGAAAGAAAGAAAGAAAGAAAGAAAGAAAGAAAGAAAGAAAGAAAGAAAGAAAGAAAGAAAGAAAGAAAGAAAGAAAGAAAGAAAGAAAGAAAGAAAGAAAGAAAGAAAGAAAGGAAGAAGAGAGAGAGAGAGAGAGAGAGAGAGAGAGAGAGAGGGAGGGAGGGAGGGAGGGAGGGAAAGGAAGGAAAGGAAGGAAAGGAAGGAAAGGAAAGAAAGGAAAGAAAGGAAAGAGAAAGAAAGAAAGAAAGGAGGAAGGGAGGGAGGGAGGGAGGGAGGGAGGGAGGGAGGAAGGAAAGAAGGAAGGAAGGAAGAAAGGGACCTTTGAAGTAATGCCTTGCAACAGCAAGGCTGCTGGCCATTCCTGGTTTTATTTCAAAACCGTGGATACCTCCAGGAAACCTAGACAAGCTAAGGTGGCTTTAGGTTTTCTTGTTCAGCTCTGGTCCCCTCAAACATCATCATATCTCTCTTTCTCTCTCTCCTAACTCCTCCATGATGGGAGATCTAGAGCTGCAGGGAAGGAGTCCTGGTGTAATCAGAAACTTCCAAAAGAATCTCAGAACCTACTAGTCAAATGAGTCTCTGTACTCATCTTAAAACGTTACCTGCTCTATTCATTTTCAAGATCTGGGGCAAAAATTCTGGAAAGAAACAAATTCCCTAGGTGATTTCAAGCTAGAGAGGATCTTTGGAGCAATCCTGGACCCAGACCTAGCTCCTGGAAAGGTAAAGATGCAAAGGGAGTTGCTTCTGTGCTGACAGGACCCTTTGCATAAGAGACGGGAGCAGGGTCTGGCGTCTTCACCAGCCTCCATTAGCACAGGCATCAGGAGTACTCAATTATGGTAATATCTCATTTTAAAGAGGCATGAATCTGGAAGACAAGTAAATACTAGCTGGCTTTTGTGCCATGCCTTCCAAATGCTCTCTAAGGAATTGAAACAAATAAAGAGTTTGGAAGAGTGGATATGTGACTTCCTTATAAACTGTGCTTAAAGAAGGAAAAGAAAGATGTGGCTTACTGTAACACATTACTTTGCATATTACTATAAAACCTGCCAGGTCACACCTTAATGGTCTTAGTACCTCCCTCATGTTTTCTATCATAAGAAGTAACATCCTATTACCAAGCTTGAGTATCTGTTCTGTTTCAATGTGGAAGGATCCAAATGATCTTGGTGAGTGAGTTCATTCATCTGAATTGGCTACCTATTAAGATTCAAGTTCATAGGCTTGCTCTTGACCTCAAATGCTAAGTCCTCAGAGACACCTTGCATATGTTTACCCTACATCAAAGATCAAGAGAATGGAGGAAAACACCAGAACTCTTAATACAACAGAGAATCCCGAATTGTGTACGTGATGTTTTGAAGCACATTGACTTTATTTTTGTAAGTTAATATTAAAATTGGTAGGAAATGGAATTAAGATGTGTGCATGTGTGTGTTATCCTGGCGATTGTAGCAGAAAGTGGATATTGTAAATAATGCTCTCTGAAAGCATGCAGAAGAGCAAGAAGTGAAGATTGAGTACGATATGCCGTAGTATTAATAATAGTGGCCATCATTTATTTGGCCAGAACTTTATTTATGCTATCTCGTTTAACCCTAGCCATTTTTCTCACCTTTAGATAAATAAGTGGGAGCTCAGAGAGGTTAAATATGCTCTAGACTCTGAAGCACCCAGCTAGGAATTGACAGGGCTGATATCTGAATGTTGGTCTTTCTAATCCTATAGCCAATACTCTTTCAAATACTCCATAAATCTTTGCATTCCAAGCTCATTCGAGCCAAGATAATTCCTGTAAAAGATAATACAAAATTGAGCAATTAGTGATGGTTGCCTCAGGTCTAGACTTTTGGTCAGACAAGGGTTAATAGCAACATCACCATGTGAAGTAGAGCGGCTGGCAAACTTGCAAGCTGGTGGAGAAGGAATAATTGCACATTGCAAGGTATTCAAAGAGAAGAGCCAATGGGATCAAAATAAAACCGGAGGCATTGTTGTTATGGCCCAACTCACCAAAGACTGATGAAGCCAACCTATGGAGCCTCTAACCTCCTTAAAATAGCCTCCTGCAGTGGGCGTGGTGGCTCACACCTGTAATCCACCACTTTGGGAGGCTGAAGCAGGAAGATCGCTTGAGGCTAGGAACTTGAGGCCAGCTATGGCAACACAGCAAGACCCCATCTCTACAAAAAATAAAAAAGAAGCCAGGCATAGTGGTGCCTTCCTGTAGTCGTAGCTACTCCAGAGGCTGAGGGGGAAGGATCACTAGTGCCCAGTTCAAGGGTGCAGTGAGTCATGATTGTACCACTGCACTCTAGCCTGGGTGATAGAGCAAGACTCTGTTACTAAAAATAATAATAAATAGCATCCTGTTCTCCCCTAGGCAGAAGCCACAAACCCAGTGGCTTTGCCAGGAAGTCCATAGGTCAAACAGGCTCTCTTTTGATCTGAATTCCAGTATTCTAAATAGAATCTAAACCAGCTCAGCAGGTTCTGACAATGTAGCAATCCCAGCAACAAAGTTGTGTAGTGTACCCCTTTTTAAAAACCCTATTCAAAATAACCCTCATCCTTGCCTTCTCCATGACACTGATGGGAAAAAGGAGCCAAAGATCCCTGACAGTAGATAATCTACCCTCTCATCTCCCAGAGGCCACAAGGAGCGCCTGTATCAGAAGGCAGGTGTTTCAACAGTATGGATTGGAATTAAAAGGACCAATTACCCTTATCTCCCTACCAAGTTCAGAACAAACTGAGAAACATATTCCAATGAAGGATTCCAATGAAGGATCAAAAGATCAGTTTTATTGCTGGTGGAGCTGGATGAAGAACAGTTATTTAGACTTGATGCCAAAGGGGCTTCCTAATGGCGGCCTCACCAAATGGACTTTCTCCACCTGACTCTGCCCTAGGCCCAGCTGCAGGTTTCCCGCACCCACAGGCAGAAACTGCATGGGAGGTCTGCCAGATGGAGATGAAAGCTACCACTCCTAGGCAGGGCAGCTGCCAAGGAAGAGGGAGGCACAGGTGGGCCACATGCAAAAAGTGGCTTCTGCCCCCATAGCTCCCTTCACAGGAGAATCATGGATAAGTGTCACTTTCTTGCTATCTCATCAATTAGATAAATCAGTCTTCCTCCTATGAGGTGGAGTAAATGGTGGGAAAAGTGGTCAAAGTTTATTGCCTTGCTATTATATTTAAAGTACACTCTTGGGCCAGGTATGGTGGCTCACACTTGTAATTCCAACACTCTGGGAGGCCGAGGTGGGTGGATCACCTGAGTTCAGGGGTTTAAGACCAGCTTGACCAACATGACAAAACCCTGTCTCTACTAAAAAATAAAAAAATTAGCTGGGCATGGTGGCGGGTGCCTGTAATCCCAGCTACTCCAGAGGCTGAGGCAGGGAGAACTGCTTGAACCTGGGAGGTGGATGTTGCCGTGAGCCAAGATTGTGCCACTGCACTCCAGCTTAGGCGACAGAACGAGAACCCATCTCAGAAAAATAAAATAAAGCACACTCTTGGACCAGCATGATCCCCTAGAAGCTTCTTAGAGAAGTAGACTCTCAGACCCATCCTTACTGACTTACAAGCTTCCTTTTAACAAAAGCCTCAGGAGATACGTATGCACATGAAAGTTCGAGAAGCAATGCTTTAGGAGAAGTTTTGTCATAGAAATCCCAGGACAAGACAAAACAATTTCCCTGACAGAAGCTTGAATAAGGTGACCAGTGGGACCAAAGGCCATCTGCGGTATTCCATAATGAAGTTTCACTTGGTGTAAGTGGCATAGAATTTTAACAAATACGAGTATTTTAAACTAGAGGTATGGTTTCAACTATCTCAAACTAAATAAAGTAACTAAATTCCTGCTCTGCTTTTGGTGAGCCCTTGTCAAGGTGAAGACCAAAAACAAAACAAAACAAAAACAAGGAAGAAAGTAACAGAATATGACTCTGATTATACTTCTTCACTTCAGAGCCTCCGATTTCAATCATTTTAAGAATTGAGAATCATCATCCGGGGAAAGGATCCATCTAACAGATCTTGCTTAGTGTCTATCATATGGAAAGTTCTTGTGGCCAACTTCCCGGCCTCACTGAATTGCTCAAACATGGTCTTTATTTTTTGGCAGTTCAGAGTTGGGGATATAAGTTGAAAACTCAGGTTGGGCACAGTGGCTCACGCCTATAATCCCAGCACTTTGGGAAGCCGAGAAAGGTGGATTGCTTGAGGCCAGGAGTTCGGGACCAGCCTGACCAACATGGAGAAACCCCCATCTCCAATAAAAATACAAAAAAATTAGCTGGGTGTGGTGACGCGCACCTGTAGTCCCAGCTACTTGGGAGGCTGAAGCAGGAGAATCACTTGAACCTGGGAGGCGGAGGTTGCAGCGAGCTGAGATGGAGACACTGCACCCCAACCTGACCAACAGAGCAAAAAGCCGTCTCAAAACAAAGAAGAAAATCTACTTGATGACAAGTTTAGTGCTTATCAGCAGATTTGGCCATATATTGAGTGAACCCCAGTTACTCAATTCTTTGACAAACCAAGTACTAATTTTCTATCCTGCAAAGTGGTCAGAGATGCATTCAGTTTTGTGATTTTCATGCATAGCCATGACCAAAGAGTACTTTTAGCCTTGCTTGTTTGTTCCTCCCCCAGATGCCAATTATTGCCAGCAAGAGGCCTTTCCTTGCAACCATGACCTGCTTTGTGTTTGAGACATTCCTATCTCAGGCTGCCAGGGTCGATTTCCTGACTGTCAGTAAAAAGAAAAACTTCAGCCAAATTAAATGTAAAGGAGTTTTATTGAGCAATGACAAGAAGCGAATCGGGCAGCACCCAGAACCACAGCAGATGCAGAGAGACTCCAGTGCAGCCACGTGATAGAAGATTTATGGACAGCAAAAGAAAAGGGACATAGAGAAAACAGTAGTGAGGTACCGAAACACTGGATTGGTCACAGCTCAGCGTTTGCCTTATTTAATCACGGTTCAAACAACTGGCTACAGTTGATTGCCCAAAATTCAGTGACTGGCACAGGTGTGGGCAATGGTCGGTTTACACCTCTGCTTGTTATAATTCATGATGTACAGAGAAACATTTAGACTGAACTTAAATATGTAAGGAGGCAGCTTTAGGCTAAACTTGATTGAACACTCTTTTTAGCACTCAGCAGATGCTCCACTTTGTCACCAACATGTTCTACTCTGTTCTCTGAAGCCTGTACAGCTTGTGAATGGTTAGCTGACCATTGTTCGTGACCAAAGATGACACAGATGGGAGGATTGAGTCTCTATGACTGGTGCTTGCCTATTCAAGGGAGAGAGAGTGGAAAGAGGGTCTGGTTGATAAGAAGGGAGGTCATGGCTGGGGGCGGTGGCTCATGCCTATAATCCCAGCACTTTGGGAGGCCAAGGTGGGTGGATCACCCGAGGTCAGAAGTTCAAGACCAGCCTGACCAATATGGTAAAATCCTATCTCTACTAAAAATACAAAAATTAGCCAGATGTGGTGGTGGGTGCCTGTAGTCCCAGATACTCAGGAGGCTGAGACAGGAGAATTGGTTGAACCCGGGAGGCAGAGGTTGCAGTGAGCCAAGATCATGCCACTGCACTCCAGCCTGGGTGACAGAGTGAGACTCCATCTCAAAAAAAAAAAAAAAAAAAAGAAGGGAGATCACGAACTCCTTCTGCGAGAACTGAACTGGTACACACCGCCACATTCAAAACGAGCCCTTCAGTTTACTTCACATTCCACTCGCTCCTCTGCTAAGAGTTCAGAACATTCTGATGCTGCTTGTGGCTTTTTCCTACAAAGTCCAGTGAAAATTAGTAAATAGCAGGGTGCTCACTATCATATAAGAATATAGCTTTTTTCAGTAACAGAACCTGTCAGCCTATTACCTTAGGGCATTTTCACAGTAAACTATTTTAGAAGCACACAGTGTAAAGAAGACTATGTAATTTTGATTTACTAACTTTTTTTTTCTTAAAATGAAAATGTCAAAGGTCTAGATTATTTGGGAATAAACTTTTTTTTTTTTGAGACAGAGTTTCCCTCTTGTTGCCCAGGTTGGAGTGCAGTGGCATGATCTCGGCTCACTGCAACCTCCACCTCCCAGTTCAAGCCATTCTCCTGCCTCAGCCTCCCAAGTAGGTAAAATTGCAGGCACCCGCCACCATCATGCCCAGCTAATTTTTTGTATTTAGTAGAGATGGGGTTTCACCACGTTGGTCAGGCTGGTCTCAAACTCCTGACCTCAGGTGATCCACCCGCCTCAGCATCCAAAAGTGCTGGGATTACAGGAGCAAGCCATTGTGCCCAGCCAACATTTTCTTTATGTGCTGTTCTTTCTGGGAGACTTTCTTTGTTCTGGAAGTTACATAGACAGTTATACAATTCACCTTTGAAGCTGAATTAGCACAGCACAAAGAAAATTTGATGTTTGCTCACCAGGTATCTGATTTATTGGATCAATACAGGCTGTTTGAATAATCTGAAACCCAAAGAGCCATTTGAATGGTGATTTGAATCAGTTACTCAGGAAACTAAAGGAATGCTATAAACTTTAATAGGTGGAATATAGTGAGAAATTATTTAAATTAACTGCCTGTATTTTCTGAGGAATTGATCCTTTTTCATTTCATCTTAGGTTGTATAAAACAGCTAAGTTATCTACACCGAACTCTTTTAAAGTTTGCAACTGATTGTTTAAGATATTGAACTTCAACCCCAAGAGATAATTTTTTATCCCGAGAAAGCTATTTTTAGCAATAATAACCAAGCAGCTAATGGTCCATCCTCTAATACTTTGACATAATGCATTCCAATTACATTTAAGTAGATACTGCACTGAAGATATTATATAATTCAGTGCCATTGCCTGCTGGCCTTTATATGCAAACATTAATGTAATGGTTCCACTTAACTGTACATTTGAGAAAAATGCCCCCAAAATGAAAAGCTATAATCAAACTATTATTGGTCATGTCAGAAATAATGTATTGTGTTTGAGCAGAGTTTTATTAAGCTTATTAAGTGGTTCCTGTACATTTTCTCATTTGCTTTCCACAATAATTCTGTGAGATAAGCAAATTGGGTAGCACTAATTTTTTTTTTAAGTATAGTTTGGAAAATAGGTTCAGATGGGTGCTAGGACCCACCCAAAGCCATACAGTTAATGATAGATTTGGGTAGAGACCCAGGTCTGTTAGCCCCTTTTCCAGTTCTATAGGGTTGTGACTAAGGTCCAGGGACACATTTTTCACATGATGATTGCAAAAGCCTAAAAGAAATGAAAACATTCTTGTTCTACTCTGAAAATGTCCTAACCACACCACCAAGAAATCTTGTTTAAGTAAAGTAGATGTATCAAAAAGAGGAAACTTTGAATGTTTTTAGATTGGCCAAAATTCCTATGTAGTCTTTCAACATATGTCCCAAATAAGATACACTATATCTTAGAGAGAAAAATATTACCTTACACACATACAATCTTTTGTATTTCACAAGGCAATTGTATATGGTTATCTCATTTAATATTCATGATAATCCAATGGGTAGAAAGGGCAGATGGAGAAACTAAGTCTTAGAGTGTCTAAGCGACTTGCCCAAAGTTCCCAGGTGGCAAAACTAGGGAAGAACTCTGATACTTTAATGTTTTTTTCAACTTTTAAGTTCAGGGGTACCTGTGCAGGTTCGTTACATAGGTAAACGTGTCATGGTGGTTTACTGCACAGATCATCCCATCACCATCACCACCTAGGTACTAAGCCCAGCATCCATTAGCTGTTCTTCCTGATGTTCTCCCTCCCCCAACCCACCCCCACAACAGGCCCCAGTGTGTGTTGTTCCTTTCCCTGTGCCCGTGTATTCTCATCGTTCAGCTCCCACTTATAAGTGAGAACATGTGGTGTTTGGTTTTCTGATAACAGCTTCCGGCTCCATTCATGTCCCTAAAAAGGACATGATCTTGTTCCTTTTTATGGCTGCGTAGTATTCCATGGTGTATATATACCCCATTTTCTTTATCCATTCTGTTATTGATGGGCATTTGGGTTGATTTCATGTCTTTGCTATTGTGAATAGTGCTGCAATGAACATATACATGCATGTATCTTTATAACAGAATGATTTATATTCCCTTGGGCATATACCCAGTAATGGGATTGCTGGGTCAAATGGTATTTCTGCCTCTAGGTCTTTGAGGAATCACCACACTGTCTTCCACAATGGTTGAACTAATTTACACTCCCACCAACAATGTGTAAGCGTTCCTATTTCTCTAAAACCACATCAGCATCTGTTGTTTCTTGACTTTTTAATAATCTCAAGGATGATGTTTTTTCCTCTACCCCCAGCTTGTTGTCACCTTACATAAAGTGAGCCCTAATAGAATTAATTTGGCTCATGGTTCTGTTTTGTGACTCTTATAAAGATGGCTATGCCACTGGGAGACAATAAATAAATACCACGTGGAAAATCTGATGTTATAAAAAAAGCTCCACAAAGGAAGTTAAGCAGTAGCAAGTATTACTCCCAAGGACGAGGGGGACCAGCCATATTTCTAATACTCTGCTCTGAGAGGGAACAGTCGTGCCTTTCTACACAAAAAGGTTCTACCTTGAAGCATACCCTGATAGATATTTAGCTCTTCCACTTTTGGAGACAGTACAAATTTTGTACTCATTTGATAAAGGGGATTCAGAATCACAGAAATGTCTTCAGAATTCATTTTCACTGAGAAATCCTCTACACAAATGCCTGACTTGAAAGAATGTGACACTTAAGATTATCCACATTCTATAATTGACCTTTATTTATTTTTCTTTAGTCTTGAAATATAGTCTGCAGTGATTTACAGCTGATATCAGTTTACAAAGGGACTGAAGAAGATAAATTTATTCAAAATAATTTATACAGTTCCCCGAACTATAACTAGAGCATAAGTTAAGGTCTAAGAACTATATACACTGTAAGAACATAGTGTATCTCAAAATATAGAAGGGGAAATTTCCAGATATGATCTTATCCATGTGTAAGGATTTGAAGCAAACAAGATGTAATCAGGGAATGCGAAAAAAGAACATGCTTCAAATGTCTTTTCCATCTTATTTTCCAGTAGCCTCAGCATGTAGGAACAAAGTGTGCTCTACAGACGATAAACTTGTTAATCACTTTTCTGCAATAAAGCTTATCTCTGTGAGTACATTACTCATTTTAAAAGTTCTAAAGTATAACCCTACATGCAAATTTTATTCTCCCAGTAATCTTAATGATCAATTTTATGGCTATATTCTCAACTGTCAGTATAAAATTGCAAAGAAAAACTTTTTGAAAATTGGTATTTTCTTGAGTTTTAAGGAGTCAATAAACTTGATGGAAAATTTGAATTTTATTATTAAATTTCCTCAAAGCCTCCCCCCATCAATTGTACCTCTTGGCTTTCAGCAGTGTCGGTGTTTATTCTCAAACAGCATTCACTGCCTGCTTCAGACCTCATGCACGAGCAATTTGGTTGCAAGGTGACCCAGACCAGACACACTGTGGGATGCTACCACCCTACCTAGGCCAACCATAGACCAGATTATATAATTGAGGAAAGAAATGAAAAAGCAAAGCATGTTGCTTTTTATTTCAAAAACCATATATCTTCAAGTCTCTCACAGGGAATCTTCCATTCAATTATCTATTCAATTATTCATCAACCATCCATTGAGCACTATTTGCCAACCCAGAGAAAGTACAGGAAACATAATAATGAAATGACTACAGTTTTGTCATGCAGCCCCTCTCCCTCCTCCTGCACTGATAGACAATTTGTAAAACTTGCAGTCCAATGGAAGACAAAACAATTCTTTATGATGCCATTTGGCAGGCACTAATGGAGATATGAGCAACAATATGAGTAGAGTAAAATTCAGTTGAATTTGCAATATGATCATATAGGTGTATTCTTTTTCCTGCAGAGTTCCCAAGTAGGTTTGTTCAGCACTCTTTTGAGCCTCACTTTCTCCACCCACAGGATAGAGCTAGTGTCTTCATTTGAGGACATCTCAGAAAAAGATAGTACTAGAAATCATCTTGACTTATGCACGGCTTAACATTTTTGTAACATTCCACCTGCAAAAATGTTTATTGATTTTATATATTGAGGCAGAAAATAGCCAAAGTTCAAGGTCATGTGCTAATTACATTACATGTTTTTCTATTCTTTTAGGATGTTTGAATTCCTCTAAAATATAGCATGCTCTCTCATTCTTTTAGGAAGAAAATCTAATTTAAAATTATAATGATATTATCCAAATAGGTTTTGTAATACCTCAATTTTTTATAAGACTGCCATTCTTTGTTTTTAAGAACTTTGGTGTGAGGCTAGAAATGACAGAAATGATGAGTGTGAGTGTGTGTGCATTCATGTGTGTAAAATCTTCTTATAAAAACAAGAAGGTGTATTGTGATGTCTAATCCAGTGCCAAGAAGAAAATACCTTCATCTGGGTTGTGAGTTGGGTTCATTCAAAGTTTAGGGAAAAGCTAACTCTAGCCAATGCCTTCTTCTTTTAATCCTCCTCCTTTTCCTTCTCTTCATCGTCATTATCATCATCATTTATCAAAACTTTGCTGATTCCAAGCACTGTGCTAGGTACCTTATATCTGATCCTCACAACGAGTCTTCTTAGAAACTAATCTGCAGCTAGCTAGGGACAAAGCTAGAACTAAAGGCAAGTAAGTTTAAGTGCTGACCCTCAACTCAGCCCAGAGGCCTGAGTGTCAGCAAGTGGGGTTTTATGCACGATTCCATGAAAGCATTACATCCCTGCACTTGCATTACCTGGACCTTGTGACTTGCTTCTGCCTCTGCAGGGGCAGTGTGACAGAGTGTAGGAGAACACAAACGTGTCCTCAGAGAAGGTCATCTTTAATCCTTCAATGGACTCTCTGTGCCTCTCAGATTTGAAGACTGATCTTGCAGGAGCCTTCATTTTCTTTCTAACTGGTTCCTTTTTCCTCTTGCTCACTTTTAAAAAGAAAGCTTAAATTTTGCAGATAAGCTGCAGTAATTTAATAGGAATCTACTAGGTAACTGCAGATGGTCAGAAGTGGTTTCTACTGGCTCCTTTCCTGCCAATCCTGTTACAAATGTTGCCGTCTGTTATCAGGGAGCAGCTCAATAACAAATTCCATGATTGGAATTAAATTGCTTTAGCTTCATGACAATCACTTCTTTTGTTGGGAAAAGTGTATTCATGTCATGAAGTTTATTGGCTTTTTACCAATCTCTTCAACCCTCAGGTACCTTTGTAAAATGTGCGCTAGATATGAGGTAGGATGAGGAAAAAAATGTGCTGTTTCTCTCAGCCAAATATTGCCACTAAAATTACCAGCAATTCTTTATGAGAAAAGTCTGCATAATCCCCTTTAAAATAAAGCATAACACAAGAAGAAGGGAAAAAACTATAAGCTTCCTAATCAAGTCATGTGTCTGTTTCCAGATATATTGACTCATCTTACGATGAGTAAGATGATTAATGTGATTTAAATATTTAAATCACATTTTAAATATTTATCATGTCAAGGTTCTATACTAATAGTATTCTTATAGTCCCAGAAGATGCCAACTAGGTTGTATCTGCCATGAAAAGCAACTTCCACAATTAGCATCTTAGCATTTTTTCCAAAAGGAAAATATTTAAACTTTATAAATGAGTGGGATTTAGAAAGCTACTGCAATTCTTGCTTCTTTTTCCTTTTACTTTCTCTGATTGACACACTGTGGTTGTACATAGCATACTTCTACATTTCTAAGAAAGCCGGTCTCCAGAGAGGTGCTGGGGATAGTCGATCAGATCACAGCTCTGACTCCTAACATTATAATATTTTTGTAATTCTATCCGATAGAATTTTGAAGACAATGAACTGTGAACCTCAAAGCCCTTGATGACACCAACCAAGAATGACACGCCAGTGATGATTCCAAATTAGTGATGGTTTTGTCAAAATGTAGTATCACAGGGTCATCCATGTTTCAAAAATTTCCAACAGGAAATTTCATCAGTTTAATCTTGAAACTGGAGAAAAATGATTACTTTTATTGGAACTACCAGGCAAATCAGAAAAGTAAAATATTAGTAACAAGTAAGGGGTATTGGTTGTAGAAATAAGCAAAGGTTAATATAAAGGTGATAACACTACTAATACATATGTAAAGCTGAAATAAAATAGCCAATATTTTATATTACTAGAAATTCTATCAAAGAATGCAACAGAATAGGTTTTTTAATTGACATACCATATTTCCTTTCTCCTGAAATCCATTCATACAAACATTTATTAGGCACTTACAGTGTGTCAGATTAGGGGCTAGGTATAAATGAGGGAAAAACATAGCAACACATCATTAATATTCTATAATCATTTTGAGTACAACATACTGCAAATTGGGGTATCATAGTTGTTTTTAAAGAGAAAGGCAACCAAAAAATATTCCTAATATGTAAAATCTATAGAATAATCTTATATGAGTTATTAAATAGGTTTCTAGACTACTTGCATTGGTCCATATTTTTTAAATAACTACAATATGAAACACGCTTCTGCAAATGAATTCTGGCCATCACCTCATCTTTCCCACGCTTATTCAGGAGTCCATATCCAGATGCAAGCTTCTGATTGGTTGAGCCGGGTGACAATGTTGCATACCAGCCTTCATGGTACAGGAAGGAAGAGCTATCCCTCAGCCCCTTCAATGAGAAACAGGGTACTACCCTCACCAAGATTAACCCAATACTAACCTCCAGCAAATGAGAAGGGTGCTAAATGGCTAGACAGCCAAAAACACAACGTATGACCAGCTTACTCTCCCACCTTCGACTGCCCAACATTCTTATGTTTTCATTCCCAATTTATTTATTCAGAAATAAATAAGTAATAAACATTCCTACCTAATATAATGCTAATCTACCCCTGTACAAAAATGCACTATCCCTGATATGGTTTGGCTCTTTGTCTCCAACCAAATCTCATCTCGAATTGTAAACCCCACCTGTTAAGGAAGAGAGCTGTAATCCCCATGTGTTGAGGGAGGGAGGTGATTTGGATCATGGAGGCAGTTTTCCCCATGGTGTTCTCGTGATAGTGAGTGAGTTCTCATGAGATATGATGCTTTTGTAAGTGTTTGGAAGCTCCTCCTTCAATATTCTCTCTCCTGCCACCACACGAAGGTCTTTGCTTCTCCTTCGCCTTCTACCATGATTGTAAGTTTCCTGAGGCCTTCCCAGCCATGTGGAACTGTGAGTCAATTAAACCTCTTTCCTTTATAAATTACTGTCTCGGGTGTTTCTTTATAGTAGTGTGAAAATGGACTAACACAATCCCCTTTGTCAGATGGAGGAAAAATATAGCTTGTATCTGTCCCTGTATTCAACACCAAATCCAGGGTTTCTATGTTCTGTCCATTCCTCCTCCAGTTGTCACCAGTTTTCTATTTTAGTTTTCAGGACCTATGGACTAAGTTGTAAAATCAACATCAAAACATAGTAGGAGAAGGGAGAGGAAAGAAAACAGTAATAATAGTTAAAGTATACATCAATGAAAGAAACAGAAAAGAGGTTCCCTGATAAGTGAGCTGGGCCACAGCTGCAATTTATTACATGTTTATGTCACCCAGTCTTTTCATGCCAGCACTCCACTCAGTTGAGGGACTTTACCCAAACTTCTATTCCTGAAGAATTTGAGACCTCTGCTAGTCCTCGCCACATAGAGTTGCTGAAGTTTTCTCTACCTTTCATCTGGGGATGGTAGTTTTACAAGGTTTCCAAGGGATCCTTCATGTTCCCTCCATTTACTTCTCAATATTCCTATTAGCTTCTATATTAGAGCAAAACCATATTTTCAACTGAAAATGAAAGCCTTTCACCCCAACCAGTCCCTTTTTTGCCAGTTCACCTAGAAGTACAAAGAGTCCAGATAGGCAGGTGAGAGGCTCAGTTTTCAACTGAGTGGAAACATTATTGTGTCTGCTAGTGGATGCACATCTTTCTTGGGATCTGAACTCTCTGAATCAGCTGAGCCCAGACTTGCAGAGATTAGATAAAAGACTTTTGTAAGAGCTTCATGTAAGGAACAACTCCAATTCACATCCCTTGTACACCTGCCTATGTCTTCTGGTTCTGGAAGAATAGTACCATTCACTGATTCATAGTATATGCTGCATCAGGCTGGACAAACAATAACTCTGAAAGGTAATATCTTCCAGCTGTGATTTTAACAAAGTTTTCAATAGGCTTTTCTACTGTTCTGCAAGGCCGGGGGCTTCTAAGAGATGGGTACATAAGACCAATGAATCTTATGGACATCAGCTTTATATCTTTTTCTATACAGTGAGTTCCTGGACCAAAAGTAGTGCTTTGTGGGACTCCAAGAATATATAGGAAACATTTTGTAGATCTATGGCAGAAATCAAAAAGACAAATATAAATCCAGAATCATTACCTACTATAGTAAGGATAAATTGACAGCCCCGGCCAGGTGCGGTGGCTCACTCCTGTAATCCCAGCACTTTGGGAGACTGAGGTGGGTGGATCACCTGAGGTTAGGAGTTTGAGACCAGTCTGACCAACATGGTGAAACCGTGTCTCTACTAAAAAATACAAAAATTAGCCAGGCATGATGGCGGGAACCTGTAATCCCAGCTACTAGGGAGGCTGAGGCAGGAGAATCAATAGAACCTGCGAGGTGGAGGTTGCAGTGAGCTGAGATCACACCATTGTACTCCAGCCTGGGTGACAGAGCAAGACTCTATCTCAAAAAACAAAAAGAAAAAAGAAAAAAAAAGAAAAATTGACAGCCCTTCCATGATGGAATATCTCACCATTGTTGGCTTTCCATCGGGGAACTTTTCACCCAGAGGCTAGCTGGTCTTTCCAGGGTGTAGCATCAAATTGGCAGGAACAGAGGGACACTCAGAGTTGTTTGCTACTGCTGTCACCACCAAGTTTGGACATGAAGAACACCTGGCTGGGTCAGAGACGCACACACCCACACTACCAAGCTTTTCCTCACTTTCAGTGACAGAGAACTAACTGATGTGGCAATTTATATTCCTCTTTCTTCATTTTGGAAGGGGAATCCCAGGATATCTCCTAGATAACTGGGATGCTAGAGGCATTAGGTTCTGGTATATTTTCTAGAGTTTACCTCCTACCTTGCCATATATATCCTTTACCAAGATATATAGAGTACCAACCATGTCCTGCTTTTCAGTCCTATCATGAAGAAGTCATCAATATAGCATAGCAGCATGGTGCCATATGGTACTGTGAGGCCAACAACATCCCTGAAAACTAAAAAGTGGCACAGAATCTGCAAACGAAGGTATCCTAGAGACAGGCTAGTAAAGGGATCTTTCTCACCAGGTCAGATGAAGCAAATGAGTCCTATTGGTTAGAATAAGGAAAAAAAAATTAACTGCATCAATAACTGCATAGCAGACATGTTTTAGAGCACTGTTTTTCTGTAGAAGAAGACCAATTCTGGAAAAGCAGTAGTATTGAGGGTCACCACATTACTACGTTTGTGAACATCCATTGTTATTCACCAAGATCCATTCATATTCTGTAAGTTCTGAATTGAGAAATTAAAAGGGAAAGTAATAGGAAACAACGTCCCAGTATTTTGTATTTGCTTGGTATAGTATCTGCAGTTCCTTAAGGGCCATATTATTGTTTCCGATTTGCAAGCTGCATTGGTAACGGCAGAGAGATCCTTACCTCTTGACTCTCCCTTTCATAATAGACCATAATCCACTGGATCAGACACAATGTTAGCATTCTGCCAGTCACTATAGATATGTATTCTACCCAAACCAGAGGCAGGATAATAGAAGTGTGGCTAAGGCTCTAAGAAACTATAATGCAAGGGAGACTCAGTATCGGGCCAAGTCAGTGGAATTACAGGGTGAGAGAAATTTTAAGAAGAGAATCATAAGGCTTTAAACATTTCGAAAGAATAGACCAATGGTTTAACCAGTTGCAGATTTCAACAGGTCAGCCAGCAAGAGACATCTCAAACAAGCCCAGTGAAGACCTAGAGGTCAGCGTAAGGACTAACAGGTGAAACTACCACACGTCGTGGCCATGAAGACAAAGAGTTCCTATATCCAGACACTATTTTGGAGAAAAGGATGAATAGCCCAGAGAGGAAGTTTAAAGTAGGAATTTAGCTGAATATTTTTCTAAAATAGAATATGATCATCTTAAAAAGATTTGTTGAGACTAATAGAGCCTTTAATTGGCAAGTTTAAGTGTCCCCTCCTCTTTCTACCATTAAGAGAAAGATTTGAGAGCAAAATTCAATCAGTTCCAGAAAATAAAGAATGTTTGCTCTTTTTTTACACATTAGTATAATGTGTAACATTGATGGCACTACCCATTATGTATCAATCAGTGCTAAATTATAGTTCCAGTTGTATCACTCCCCTTTCCTGCTAAACAGTCCCAACAGATCATTCCAGAGTTATCGCCACAATTTATTTCATTCCCTCTACATTCAACCAAAACTGGCCAATGGTCCCTTCCCTTATACACAACTTAAGCTTTTCTGTCTTCGTGTAAACCAGAAACAAGAAGCCTTCAACAAGACTGCTTAAGGAAGGGAAAGAAAACTAGAACCTGGTGAGTCTAGAGCTAATGGACAAACAAAGCTGCCATATTAGCTCCATTGCAAGGAAGTATGCCTACCATGCATGCATGTACGTGTCCATGGAAGTTTGGCCACCCATGCAGGATATGCCAGCACCACTACTCACAGGCCCTGGGCCTGGCAGTTGGGCTGCAGTTGGTGAGCCCCTTGGCAGAAATGCATTCAGAAATCAAGTGGGAGGTGATATAGTTTGGATGTCCCCTCTAAATGTTGAGGGGAGCCCCCAGTGTTGGAGGCGGGCCTGGTAGGAGGTGTTTGGGTCATGGGGACAGATCCCTTGTGGCTTGGTGCTGTCCTCATTGTAGTGAGTGAGTTTTCACAAGATTCAGTCATTTAAACGTGTGGCACCTATCCCCCATCTTGCTTCGGCTTTTGCCACGTGAAATACTGCTCTTACTTCGCCTTCTGCCATGAGTAAAAGCTTCCTGAGGCCTCCCCAGAAGCAGATGCTGGCACCATGCTTCCTGCATAGCCTGCAGAAACATGAACCAATTAGATATATTTTCTTATAAATTACCCCGTCTCCAGTACTTTTTTTTTTTTTTTTTTTTGAGACAGGGTCTTACTTTGTCACCCAGACTGGAGTGCAGTGGTGCAAACACAGCTTACTGTAGCCTTGACCTCCTGCGCTTAAGCATTCCCCATGCCTCAATCTCCATAAGTAGCTGGAACTACAGGCATGCACCACCACGCCCAGCTAATTTTTGCATTTTTTGCAGATACAGGGTTTCACCATGCTGCCCAGGCTGGTCTCTAACTCCTGAGCTCAAGCAATCTGCCTGCCTTGGCCTCCCAAAGTGCTAGTAAGTTATTGTATTTTTTTTTTTTTTTTTTTTTTTTTTTGAGACGGAGTCTCACTCTGTCGCCCAAGCTGGAGTGCAGTGGCTGGATCTCAGCTCACTGCAAGCTCTGCCTCCCGGGTTTACACCATTCTCCTGCCTCAGCCTTCCGAGTAGCTGGGACTATAGGCGCCCGCCACCTCACCCGGCTAGTTTTTTGTATTTTTTAGTAGAGACGGAGTTTCACCGTGTTAGCCAGGATGGTCTCGATCTCCTGACCTCGTGATCTGCCCGTCTTGGCCTTTTTTTTTTTTTTTGAGATGGAGTCTTGCTCTGTTGCCCTGGCTGGACTGCAGTGGCGCTATTTTGGCTCACTGCAATATCTACCTCCTGGGTTCAAGCAATTCTCATGCCTCAGCCTCCCAAGTAGCTGGGATTATAGGCCTGCACCACCCCACCCGGCTAATTTTTGTATTTTTAGTAGAGACGAGGTTTCCCCATGTTGGCCAGGCTGGTCTCAAACTCCTGACCTCAGGTGATCTGCCCACCTTGGCCTCCCAAAGTGCCGGGATTACAAGTGTAAGCCACTGCACCCGACTAGTATTGCTTTACAGCAATGCAAGAACAGCCTAACACAAGAGGAAACACGGGAGTCCCAGGGACCCATCCCACTTATCACAGAGCCCAGACAGTAACTGAGTATTTGGGGAGCACAGTCATACCCTCAGAAAAGAGGCTAGCCCCTATCCAGGGCTCAGGAGTTCTATGTGGAGCTTAGATCCAAGAGTAACTATGCACTGTAAAGAAATTGGTCTCTGCCTACTAAGTAATTGACTTCAGGTGACAAGAATTTTTCAGACCACACCTGTTGATGAGGCCAGGGCTACCAAGGCCAAGCAGAGCTGGGAAAATAAAAAATGACACCATTATTTGATGCATAGCTCACTTGTGCTTGGTAAATTCTCCCTTACTTGCATGTTACTCTTTTATGTCCTCTCTCTTTACCCCACATTGTTTTCTTTAAGAGCACCTGACCCCCCCCCACCCCCCCCCCCCCCCACTCTGGAATAGATAGGGTCCTCGATGCTTGTTTTTCAGCCTTGGTTGTCTTTGCATCCTCAGAAGGATCTAACAATCTAACTTGCTCAGAGTGGTACTTAGCTATTTATTGAACTGCATTTTTATGGTATCAAGTCAAAGTACAAGGACTTGCTTTCTAGAACCATATGCAATTGCTCTGATATAAAGTACTATTGTAAAGGTTACCCAATTTGACATGAATATAACAGCTTGAACCAGCTTGCAAAGTGTTTTATACATGGAGTGGTGTTGCAATTGCTAAGGCAGCTGCATTCTTTCTAGAGAATAGCAAAGATTCTTTGAAGCATTCAAAAACATATAGTCATTGTGGATGTTAGTGCTGCCCTTGAAATTACAAAGGATCTTTTGATAAGAGTTCTAAGCTACAAGTGCTTCCATGGATGCTTGAGGATAATGAGCACAGATTCACACTCCTGCACTTACAGTTGACTCATCTCTTTTGTGACTCTTCTCGGTGAACAAAGAAAAATAAAAGTAGGCATGAAGTGAACATATACTGAGTCATGTGGGGAACATTTTTGCTTTGTTTTCAAAGAAATGTTTTAGCATGCTGAGTTCCAATACAGGGAATTGTGGGAGTCAAATGGATGCAGAAAGTATGCATGGAAGTATTCAGCACAAATGTGAGTCAAAGAATCTAACAAAACTTATATTACACTTTTGTTTTCAGTCAAAGAGAATCAAATTATAACTTTGTAAATTTCCAGGGCTTTTCAAAATAAACAGCCTTTAAGAAAAAATTGTTGAATAACCGTCAAGGCCAAATCTTGTTTCAACAAAAAACATTTTAATAGCAAGCGAGTAAAGCAGAGTGACAGTTTCTAAGTTTCTGCTGATCATTATTTATCTAAACTGCTCACAACAGCATCAAGACTGTAGGATCTGGGCTTTGATCCACATGCCAGTCTCACCTCAATCCCTTTCCTTCTGCCATACCAACAACCTTTCAATTTCTTGACTTTGCTGTGCTTTTTTATACCTTGGGTCTTTGCACATAGTGTTCTCTTTGCTCTAGAAAACTCTCCACTTCCCCAGCCTACACACTCCTTACACAACTAGCTCCTTCCAATCGTTTAGGTCTAAACCTAAATGTGATTCTGTAAGAGAGATCTTCCTAAAATTTGGATTCAGAACAATCCCAACATCAGCAGGCTTTTTATGGAGGTTGACAAGCTAACAGTAAAATGTATATGGAGATGCCAAAGACAAAAACAAACAATAAAATTGTATATGGAGATGAAAAGAACCAAGAATACCTAAGAGAATCTTGAAGATGTACAAAGCTCTAATAATAAAAATAAGAGAGTGATCTATTAAAATACAATGAAATAAGAACTTCATTTCTTTCAATGATACCATTAAAATTGTGGTAAAGTAAGCCATAAATATGTACGGGTATGTGTGTGTATAGTCTTGTGTCCAGAATTTATAGTGTTTCTGCAAATCTGTAAGAAAAAGAAAGAGGCTGGGCATGGTGGCTCACACCTGTAATCCCAGCACTTTGGGAGGCCAAGGCAGGTGGATCAAAAGGTCAGGAGATTGAGACCATCCTGGCTAATACAGTGAAACCCCGTCTCTACTAAAAATACAAATCAATTAGCCAGGCGTGGTGGCGGGAGCCTGTAGTCCCACCTACTCAGGAGGTGGAGGCAGGAGAATGGCATGAACCCAGGAGCTGGAGCTTGCAGTGAGCCAAGATCACGCCACTGCACTCTAGCCTGGGTGACAGAGCAAGACTCCATCTGAAAAAAAAAAAAAAAAAGAAAAAAGAAAAAGAAAGAGAGCCCTATAGAGAAATGAGCACAAGACTTGAACATGCACACCACAGAATAAAATAAACGAATGGCCTCTTAACATATGAAAAGATGCTCAACCACATTAATCATCAGGGAAATGCAAATTAAAAACACAATAAATAGAGCTGGTAGCTGGCAAGATGGCTGAACAGGAACAGCTCCAGCCTGCAGCTCCCAGTGAGATCGATGCAGAAGGCAGGTGATTCCTGTATTTCCAACTGAGTTGGTGATACCCAGGCAAACAGGGTCTAGAGTGGACAACCTGCAAACTCCAGCAGACCTTCAGCAGAGGGGACTCACTGTTAGAAGGAAAACTAACAAACAGAAAGGAATAGTATCAACATCACCAACATCAAAGACCAAAGGTAGATAAATCCATGAAGACGGGGAGAAGAAACCAGTGCAGAAAGGCTAAAAATTCCAAAAACCAGAATGCCTCTTCTCCTCTAAAGGATCACAACTCCTCGCCAGCAAGGGAGCAAAACTGGATGGAGAATGAGTTTGAATTGCCAGAAGTAGGCTTCAGAAGTTGGGTAATAACAAATTCCTCTGAGCTAAAGAAGCATGTTCTAACCCAATGCAAGGAAGCTAAGAACCTGGAAAAAAGGTTAGGCAAATTGCTAACTAGAATAACTAGCTTAGAGAAGAACATAAACGACCTGATGGAGCTGAAATATGCAGCATGAGAACTTCAAGAAGCATACACAAGTATCAATAGCTGAATCAATCAAGTGGAAGAAAGGATATCAGAGACTGAAGATCAACTCAATGAAATAAAGTGAGAAGACAAGATTACAGAAAAAAGAGTGAAAAGAAATGAACAAAGCCTCCAAGAAGTATGGGACTATGTGAAAAGACCAAATCTATGTTTGATTGGTGTGCCAGAAAGTGACGAGGAGAATGGAACCAAGCTGGAAAACACTCTTGAGGATGTTATCCAGGAGAACTTCCCCAAACTAGCAAGGCAGGCCAACATTCAAATTCAGGAAATACAGAGAACACCACAAAGATACTTCTCGAGAAGAGCACCCCAAGACATATAATCGTCAGATTCACCAAGGTTGAAATGAAGGAAAAAATGTTAAGGGCAGCCAGAGAGAAAGGTTGGGTTACCCACAAAGGGAAGCCCATCAGACTAATAGTGGGTCTCTCTGCAGAACCTCTACAAGCCAGAAGAGAATGGGGGCTAATATTCAACATTCTTAAAGAAAAGAATTTTCAACCCAGAATTTCATATCCAGCCAAACTAAGTTTCATAAGTGAAGGAGAAATAAAATTCTTTACAGACAAGCAAATTCTGAGAGATTTTGTCACCACCAGGTCTGCCTTACAAGAGCTCCTGAAGGGAGCACTAAATATGGAAAACAATAAACGGTACCAGCCACTGCAAAAACATACCAAATTGTAAAGACCAACAATGTTATGAAGAAACTACATCAGTTAATGGGCAAAATAACCAGCTAGCATCATAATGACAGGATCAAATTCACACATAACAATATTAGCCTTAAATGTAAATGGGCTAAATGCCCCCAATTAAAAGATACAGACTGGCAAATTGGATAAAGAGTCAAGACCCATCAGTGTGCTGTATTCAGGAGACCTATCTCATGTGCAAAGAAATGCACAGGCTCAAAATAAAGGGATGGAGGAAGATTTACCAAGCAAATGGAAAGCAAAAAATACCAGGGGTTGCAGTCCTAATCTCTGATAAAACAGACTTTAAACCAACAAAGATCAAAAGAGACAAAGAAGGGCATTACATAATGGTAAAGGGATCAATGCAATAAGAAGAGCTAATTATCCTAAATATAAAAACACAATAAGTAACACGTGCATACCTTATAAAATAACTAAAATTTAAAACTCTGACAATAGCAAGTATTAGTAAATATGGGAAAACAAACGAAATTCTCATTAATTGACTGGGCGCAGTAGCTCACATCTGTAATCCCAGCACTTTGGGAGGCTGAGGTGGGCAGATCACGAGGTCAGGAGATCGAGACCATCCTGGCTAACACGGTGAAACCCCATCTCTACTAAAAATGCAAAAAAGAAATTAGCCAGGTGTGGTGGCAAGTGCCTGTAGTCCCAGCTACTCGGGAGGCTGAGGCAGGAGAATGGTATGAACCCAGGAGATGGAGCTTGCTGTGAGCCAAGATCGCATCACTGCACTACAGCCTGAGCAACAGAGTGAGACTCTGCCTCAAAAAAAAAAAAAACAGAAATTCTCATTAATTGCTGGTAAGAGTATAAATTAGCATCACTTTGTGAAATAATTTGGCCCATGTACTAAAACTGATATATACATATGCTATGATCTAGTAATTTATCTTGTTGGTATATAAACAAGAGATATGTATACATATGCTTGCCAAACAACAAAATAGGAACTCAGTTTCTACTTTGAGTTCCATTCTTCATAATGAGTTCAAGCATTGAGTTCCATCCTTCATATTCAAGCATTTGCTACTCCCTTGCCCCTGAGGGTGCATCTAATTCTGGATGACTATCTAGGAGAAAGATTGGGGTATGTGAGTACCTGACTTTTGTCTATCGTCTATCCATGCTGGTATCTGCTGAGATGCCAGCATACTGTTTGGGGTTTTAGCACAACACAGGTTCCTACTGAGTTATCCTATAACTGTATATAATAATTCTTATATTGCCTCCTACAATTCCTATTGGACCTCTAGAGAGAGCGAACTCAATATTCCATTTCAAGTAAACCATAAGCACCCAAGTTCTCATTGCTCTCCCACCAGGATGACTTCACTTTTAGATATCATGTATTCCCTCAAAGCTATAGCCTATATCATGAGTCCTTTCCACTTCCCTAATTATCTAGGCTTCTTAAATTCAAAAGCTGGGACAAGAATGGGGAGGAAGGGAGGAAGAGGCAACACCCCACATGTACCAGATGATACCACTCCATTATCTAAAGGCTTGTAATTGCTTTTTCTTATACTCCAAATAAAATCTATATATTTTTTGAGACAGGGTCTTGCTGGAGTGCAGTGGCCGAAACATGGTTCACTGTAGCATCAACCTTTTATATTCAAGTGATCCTCCCACCTCAGCCCCCTAAGTAGCTGGAACTACAGGCACGTGCCACCATGCCCAGCTAATCTTTGTATTTTTTTGTAGAGACAGAGTTTCTCCATGTTGCCCAGGCTGGTCTTGAACTCCTGAGCTCAAACAATCTGCCTGCCTTGGCCTCCCACAGTTCTGGGATTATAGGCATGAGCTACCATGCCCAGCCTAAAATCTATACATCTTAAGTCTAAGGGATTAAAAACGGCCATAGATGCTTTGGAGCTCCTTCCATCAGGAATTATAATCTATTTCCCCACATCTTGAATCTGAACTGGCCCTGTGACATTTTTCAACTAATAGAATAAGGTGGAAGTAGCATTGTAAAACTTCCAAGGAAGGCCTCAAGAGGCCTTGCAGCTTCTGATCTGTTTTCTTCCTGCCCTGAATTTGCCATGTCAAGAAGCCCAGGCTATCCTCCTAGGGGAATGAAAGACAACATGGAGAAGGAGGCCTTGCCCATAGCTGGCACCAACTGCCAGGTGGAAGGGGGCCATCTTGGACCACTGGCTATTGCAGTCACCAGCTGACTGCAACTGTTTGAGTAGACCTAGGTGAGACCAGGAGAAAACCACCCAGCTGAACTCAGCCTGAAGTGCTGACTTATGGAATCATGGGCAAATAAAGGGTTGTTGTGTTTTTTGTTTTTTTGTGGTTTTTTTGAGACTAAGTTTCCCTCTTGTTGTCCAGGCTAGAGTGCAATGGCACAATCTTGGCTCACTGCAACCTCTGCCTCCTGGGTTCAAGCGATTCTCCTGCCTCAGCCTCCCAAGTAGCTGGGATTACAGGTGTCCACCACCATACCTGGCTAATTTTGTATTTTTAGTAGAGATGGGGTTTCTCCATGTTGGTCAGGCTTGTCTTGAACACCCAACCTCAGGTGATCTGCCCACCTCGGCCTCCAAAAGTGCTGGAATTACAGGCATGAGCCACGGTGCCTGGCCAGGTTGTTCTTTTAAACCACTACATTTTAGGATGGTTTGTTACACAGCAGTAGACCACTGATACAGTAGGGTACCCAGAGCCTTGCATGATCTGGTCCTACCTGCGTCTCCTGCCTAACTGCAGCAGGTATTCTTCTGGCTTTCTATGCCCCAGGGATGCTTTGAGTTCCTTAAATGCTCGTGAAATGTTTCTGCCTAGCATATTTGCACATTCTTTCCTTTGTCAGGAATACACTTTCCTGAATCATTTTCTTCCCTAAATATTTCTCATCTTTCAAGTCTTAATTTCAATATCAGAGAGGCCTTTTCTGATGAACAAATATAAACTAGATTCCCCTGGTTTTTCCCTTTGATAGCACCCTGTTCTCTTCACTTATAGTACTTATCACAGTTTGTAACTAAAATGTACTTGTGTGTCATTATTTAATGTATAAGTCTTCCAATAGACTGTAAGATCCATGAAGATAAGGGGCATATGTGATTAATTTACCACTCTAAACCCAGCACCCACTCCCAGAGACTCACATGTAGTAGGTGCCTAATCAACTTCTTGAATAAATATATTAATGCTTTTTACTATGGCTACATACTTAAAATATTTCAGATACATCCTGAATAAAATGTCCAATGAATGTCATTTCTTTGTAATCTGTCTACCAAGCAAGGCACACATTTGAGAATCAGATGTATTGGTTATGTTGGTTTTGCTCCCATATTGAAAGAGTAGCTGATAGGTAGGCCCAAAGTTACAACCAAATGAAATGGTTCTAGCATCAGATGAAAGTGATATAGTTAGCACTTATTTTCAAAGCCCTCTAAATCTCTTCTTCCTACTTTGATTTCAGTAAAAACTGGAAACTAATCAGACACTTTTTCTGAAAAATAAATTTATTTGTACATTTGAAAATTGTTCTAAAGTCCAGAGTATCTAACTTTTTTTCCATTGTAGAAATAAATAAAATTATGACGGCCTTTCCTATGAAGCCTTGTTTTTTTTACAACTATATGCCATTTAAGTAAAAGTGTAAGTCCAGGCAGATAGAGTTTTCCAGGTGGTAATAGGACAGTGACGTAAAGAAGTTCAAAGCTGCATCAAAATTAAGACGCAAAAGTACTTTCAAGGAGATATTGGTAGAACTGGAAAGTAAAGATCATCAAATATACAGGATGGAGCAGAACCAGCTGCAGACATTTGGAGGAGGTCCAGGTGAACACACATATTTATTTATTGATCCATTCAAAAATTCATGAGCACCTCTTATGTAACTGACACTGTTGTATATCCTGGGGATTCAGATATGATCAGCATAGGCAAAGGTTTGGCTGCTCCATGGTCGTCAGAGACCCAGGCCTCTTCCATCTTGCCATTTCTCCATCATTAGCACATCTTCCATCTTTAAGTTTCCCTAATCATCAAAAACGGCTGCTGGAGATCCAGTCACTTTCTGTAAAATAGAAGAAAACTTGAAAAATTGAGGACAGACAGGATAGTGAACCACTGAGGTCATTGAAAACTCAGTGACATGAAAGGTCTTTTCATCAAGGTGTGCTAGCATCCTAGTCTAACATCTAGCTCCCCAGCCAGAGAGAAGAAAAAGAGAAGGACAGAAATGTGTTTTTCAGATATGTTGCCTCTTTAAATGCTTCCCACAAACTCTACCCAATAAGTTACAATTACTCTCATTGGCTATCTCTAATCTCAAGGTAGACCAGTAAATGAGGTCTTCTAGTTGAACACATTGCCTCCTGGGACAGAATCGATTCTTCTCCTTAGAAAGATGAGGAAAATTGATATTGGCATGGCAACTAGCAGCCTCTGTCACAGAGATCATGACTGGAGTCACGTTCCAGAGAAATTAAGTAAAGATGGGGTCTAGAGCAGGACTACCGAGATTAGACGAAAGAGGAACACTTTTTCCTTCCTCAAGGACAGGAACACACCCTGATGAACAGACCTTTCATGTCACTGAGTTTTCAATAACCTCACTGGTTCACTATCCTGTTTGTCCTCAATTTTTCAAGTTTTCTTCTATTTTACAGAAAGTGACTAATGTGGATTTATTCTCAATACTCTGGATTGTTTTAGAAAAACAGTTTCTGTTAATTTACTACAATTATCTCAAGATTTGAGAACTGGTAATACATTTTTTTAAAAAGTAGGGTTGCCCTTCTAATATTTTCTTTTTAAGTTTTTAACTGTTTTACAAGAAAATCTGAAGATAAGTTTCTGGAGTAAGTTCTTATATGCACTTAGGCACTATCATGAACAAATACAGCATCATAGTGAGACCCTCTCCACCCCTCCTACGTTTCCATTGTCCTCCAACTCCTCCATCACTGCCACATGGACACACTGCATAGGCAAGGCCGCCATGCTGTTTTTGTATTCCACAAATATGTCTCTTTAAGGTTAATAAAACACATTCAGGAGGGCAGGCGTGGTGGCTCATGCCTGTAATCCAGCACTTTGGGAGGCCGAGGAGGGTGGATCACGAAGTCAGGAGATAGAGACCATCCTGGCTAACAGGGTGAAACCCTGTCTCTACTGAAAATAAAAATTAGCTGAGTGTGGTGGCGGGTGCCTGTAGTCCCAGCTACTCAGGAGGCTGAGGCTGGAGAATGGCTTGAACCCAGGAGGCAGGGCTTGCTGTGAGCCGAGATTGCACCAATGTACTCCAGTCTGGGCAACAGAGAGAGACTCTGTCTCAAAAAAAAAAAAAAAAAAAAATACATTCAGGACAGCAATTGAGCCCGGTGTTTCCAATTACTTAATTACTTACATGAGCTTGATGGAGTTTAACTTGAATTTTTAGGCAGAGATTAATTTATTATTATAGTTGATTTTTTTTTTTCTCTGAGACAGGGTCTCATTCTGTAGCCCAGGCTGGAGTGCAGTGGCATGATCTCAGCTCACTGCAACCTCTGCCTCCTGGGTTCAAGCAATTCTCCCACCTCAGCCTCCCCAAGAGCTGTGACAACAGATGTGTGCCACCACACCCAGCTAATTTTCATATTTTTAACAGAGACAGGGTTTCACCATGTTGGCCAGGCTGGTCTGAAACTCCTGACCTCAGGTGATCCACCTGCCTTGGCCTCCTAAAGTGCTGGGATTACAGGGGTGAGTCAACATGCCCGGCCTACTATTATTCAATTTTATTTCAAGCCAAACACCCTGGGTTTTCCCTGGCCTTTGACTATAATCTCATTTCACATTTGCCACTGCCAGACTGGCAAAGCAGCCTCCTTTCCCAAAGGACAAGTTATTTTGAGGAGTTCCTATAACCACTCTGACTCTTCATCCTAGTTTTCCTGCCTCCTTTATCAGAAAGTTTCTTTTTATGGAGCCATCATAACACATCTAGGTTCTGCTTATGAAATGTACCTTCCTCAGAGTTCCAGAGTGTCCTGAGGTCAGATAAAAAATTTGTGTAACATTTAAGATTACTTATATACTTTGGTTAAAAATATAGTCCATATATCTTTTTTTTTTTTTTTTTTTTTTTTTTTGCATCAGTAGAGAACAATTTGCTCACATTTAAGATTTTTTAATGTAGTGTCATAAAAATAAGAATTCATCTCCCCACTTGCACACTGTATCTGCACTTCTTTCGCCTCCACCTCTATGGTCTCCATCACCAGACTATTTCCAGTTCACAGCTGCCCAAGCATCTCCAAGGACAAACTCTGGAGACAAACTGAGCTCAGAATTTGGGCGAATATATTTCCCAGTAAAAACTGAACCTTCCTTTAAAGAATACAACCATTGGCCAGGCATGGTAGCTTATGCCTGCAATCCCAACACTTAGGAAGGTTGAGGTAGGAGGATCATCACTTGAGCCCAAGAGTCTGAAAGCAGCCTAGTCAACACAGAAAGTCCTCATCTCTGCAAAAGAAAACTTTAAAAAATTAGCCAGGCATGGTGGTATTATGCACCTACGATCCCAGCTACCAGGGAAGCTGAAGCAAGAGGAACACTCAAGCCCTGGTGTTCGAGGCTGAAGTGAGTCATGATTGCATCACTGCACTCCAGCCTGGACAACACAGTGAGACCCTATCTGGAAAAAACAGAATCATAGATCTAAAACAAAATAACGCAAAACAAAAACATGCATGTACACACATCCAAAAACCAATGTAGAAATCACTAAACAGACAAACATATTTGCCACTAAATTTATAGCTTATAAAAATGAAAATAAGATGGACAAATAGTGGCTGTTTATTGTATTTTGTGCCTCCAGCACACCCCTCTTTTCTGGAAGCCAGCACAGCTATTTCCCAAAAGGACTGCAATTTATGTGGTTTCAATGCAGCTGTCCCGACCCTCTCCCTGTCTCCCGTGGGGGGAGGCCAGAGTGTGTGCGGATCAGCCTGGGTCTTGGCTGAGATTTCTCATGTAAAAGTTGTAAAAGAAAGGGCCTTTCTCTCTCAAAGGTGGCAAGTTCTGAGAAAAAGGAAATCTGGAGCTGCCTATAACCATTGTCCCTAACCCTAGAAATAAGTCATCTACAATAGATAAAAATGAGGCTAATGTGCAAAAGCAGTCAGGAATAGCAAGAGGAAAAGAGGCAGAACCCTGAAAACAGTATTTGGGCTCTTGGATTCCACACATTTTCTTTTCTGCTTTAAAGAGTTTGTATTGGGTGGCCAGGTGCAGTGGCTCACGACTGTAATCCCAGCACTTTGGGAAGCCGAGGCAGGTGGATCACGAGGTCAGGAGATCAAGACCATCCTGGCTAACACAGTGAAACCCCGTCTCTACTAAAAATACAAAAAAAAAAAAATAGCTGGGTGTGGTGACGTGCTCCTGTAGTCCCAGCTACTCAGGAGGCTGAGGCAGGAGAATGGTGTCAACCTGGGAGGCAGAGTTTGCAGTGAGCCAAGATCACGCCACTGCACTCCAGCCTGGGCAACAGGGCAGGGCAAGACTCCATCTCAAAAAAAAAAGAGTTTGTATTGGATTCCTGTTATTCACGCTGGGTTTCCTAAGAGTGCCTGTCTACTACAGACCAGAAGACACATACACCAAACGGCGTTCTGGGGAAATCTAAAGATACCTGCTGGTGTATACAGTTATGTAGGTCTTAGACAGATTTTTTAAATTTTCCAGATTGTTTTAGCAGACTTACTGTTATTCACAAATTATTTACATTGAGTTGGTTTGATGATGTCTGCCAAGTCTTTTCACACTCCATTCTTTCAGCTAAACTCAATTATACATTAAAAAAAAGGTGGGCTCTTTGCGTAACTACTAGAGTCCTTTTAAACATGTTGCTGATCAATGGCACCTTCACCAGTTAAAGTTTAGGGATAAAAGAGGGATAAAATTCATACCTATCATTCCCACAGTTTTTATTAACTTCATGAAACAGTGTGTCAAGAGAGGATATTATGGGTCAAAATGAGTATTCAGAGATTTTATTTACCCGTTATATTAGAGACGGTAAGTTTTTGCATTACTTCATTAGGGTGCTTATTTTAGATTCCCAAATCAGTTTCATTTCCTGTGCATCACTAACATGTGGAAATGTCAGATACTTTAAAACATCTCTCATTAAGTTGTCCCAAGAAAAGAATATCTATTTCTGGTCATTTTAATCGATGTTGTTAAAATTATCAGCATATTACCTTGGATGCCTTGACTTACAAGATTGGTTTCTATCATCCAATAGCCTACTGTTGGTTGGTGAAGATATCTTCTCAATGCATTTTGAGTAATAACCAAGGTAAAAGGTGATTATTGTTCTAAAGAACAAAGTCCTGAGTGGCACCACAGCTATAGCAACCTATAAACAAGTGTGTCTGGCTCCAAGTCTACGTCTCATCTCTACTAGAAAAAATGACAGGCAATGGAATGGTGTGATATTAAATTTAGAACCTAGAAAACATGGAAATTAATTCGTATATATCTAAGGGAGAAGAGAAAATAATTTTTTTTTTTTTTTTTTTTTTTTTTTTTTTTTTTTTTTTTTTGAGACGGAGTCTCACTCTGTTGCCAGGCTGGAGTGCAGTGGCACAATCTCGGCTCACTGCAACATCCACTTCCTCGGTTCAATTGGTTCTCCTGCCTCAGCCTCCTGAGCCCAGTAGCTGGGACTACAGGCACCCGTCACCACGCCCGGCTAATTTTTTGTATTTTTAGTAGAGACGGGGGTTTCACCATGTTGGCCAGGATGGTCTCGATCTTCTGACCTTGTGATCCACCCTCCTCAGCCTCCCAAAGTGCTGGGATTATAGGCATGAGCCACTGTGCCCGGCCTAAAAATGTTTTTAAGTATTGAGAACTAGCATAACCCCTGTAATCTAAGCTAAAACTCAAGAAATAAGCCAAAGGAATTTGAATTTTTAAATGTTTACATTCTTTTTTTTTTTTTTTTCCATGAGGTGGGCTCTCGCTATGTTGGCCAGGTTCGTCTTGAACTCTTGGTCTCAAGCAACCCTCCCACCTCAGCCTCCCAGAAGGCTAGGATTACAGGCGTGAGCCACCATGCCTGGCCTAAAAAATGCCTACTTTTTTTTTTTTTTTTTGAGACAGAGTCTCACTCTGTCACCCAGGCTGGAGTGCAGTGGCACAGTCTCAGCTCACTGCAAGCTCCGCCTCCCAGGTTCATATCATTCTCCTGCCTCAGCCTCCGGAGTAGCTTGGACTACAGGCGCCCGCCACCACGCCTGGCTAATTTTTTTGTACTTTTAGTAGAGACGGGGTTTCACCGTGTTAACCAGGATGGTATCAATCTCCTGACCTCATGATCCACCCACCTCGGCCTTCCAAAGTGCTGGGATTACAGGCGTGAGCCACTGCGCCCAGCCAAAATACTTACATTCTTAATCTTCACAGTCGCCTTGAGAATGACAAGTGGCCAAAAAAGCAAGGAGAAGTTAACCATCACTCAAACTCATCCAAACTATTGAGAAGCAACTCAGAATAACATCCTGGGGATGGCTGTTCATGTACATCAGTCATATTTGTTGAGAAAAAAACATCTTTATTATTGATCTAGTCAAAACAAAGGACTTACTCTACTTCAAGTAAACCTTAAGAACTGCCATAACCTTAACAACTACAGCCTTTCTCTCTGCCAGAGTTAATGTATACCTACATACGATAACAATATTTCGTTATTAACCATTTGTATTGCCTTTTTAATTTTTATAAACTGTAAGCAATGGTTTTCAAACATTAAGAAGAATATACAACACTTCCATAAGCCACAGCAATCCATCTTCAAACAATGTAAATCCAACAACACGAGTCACACACTGGGTGACTCAGTAAAGTCAAGGCTATGCTAATCTGATGATTCATCATTAAAATGATTTCATATTCATGTTTCCCCAGGCTTGAAGGCAAACACAAGAGATTAAATTATTTTTAAAATGCATCTTCTTGACAAACACACCAGACTGTCAAGTAAAAATGGTAACTTCATTTGATGCCAAGCTTCCCTGAAGTAAATCAGCTATTTCTGCAGAGCTCAGACAGAGCCATGTGTTTCAAAAGGCCCTGAAAGGTGTTAGCCACACGAGGAAACATGAAAGAGCAACCTGAAATGCCTAGGTCCTGACCTTGTTTCATATCAGTGGTTTATCAGGAATGTTGGAAAATAAGGAAGAGAGAGCACAGAGCTTCTGTTATCTTCCTGTGCAATGCAAATCATCGTATTTTCCTTAACCTCAGCTTTATTACTATGAAATTAAAAGTGCAAGTCAACCTATTTGCCCACCAAGTTATGGTAAAGACTAAACACCTCCTCCCTCAAAAAAGAGTAAAGAAAAGCATCTCTACTCTGGCCTTGTCTCAGTACCTATAACTCCCACTTATTACTGCTTTTGAATGTATTCTCAATCCTGCTGCATGATAGGCTCACCTGTGGAGCTTTTAAAACTACCATTGTGCAAACCCCATTCCAACCAATTAAATTACAGTCTCTGGAGGTGGGGCTTAGGCAGTCATAGGTAATTTTTTGAGGGTACTTAGGTGATTATGATGTGCAGCCATGGTTGAGTGTCACAAGAATATTCTCATAGTGTGGATCCCAAACCAGCATTAGCATCACCAGCTTACTGGAAATAAAATTCTTGGCCCCACCTCAGACCAACTGAATCAGACAGTTAAGGAGCAGGATCCAGCAATCCGATCTGCATTTTAACAAGCCCTCCAGGGGATACTGATGTAAGCTAAACTTAGAGAATATTGCAAGAGAATAAGGTATTAAGGATCCCAGTTAAAATTCAGTGTTAACTAGCAGTGGTAACATGATGCATTACTAGATTGACACATACTGTAGTCTGAATCACTGGCAATTTTAATATATTAATCACTTAAACTGTTCCTGAAAGAATAAGACAGAGGATAATGAGCATAGATGGAAAAATAAGTAGAAAAGGGATGTGGCCAGTGCTGTCCAATACAAATATAATGTGTGACTGGCTGTGGTGCCTCACACCTGTAATCTCAGCATATTGGGGGGCTGAGGCAGGTGAGTCACTTGAGTTCAGGAGTTCAAGACCAGCCTGGCAACATGGAAAAACCTTGTCTCTAGAAAAAAACAGAAAAAATTAACCAGGCATGGTGACATGTGCTTGTAGTCCCAGCTACTCAGGAGACTAAGGCAGGAGGATCACTTGAGCCCACAAGTTCGATGGTGCAGTGAGCCGAGATGGCACCACTGCACTCCAGCTTAGGCAACAGTGAGAGACTCTACCTTAAGAAAATAAAAATAAATAATAAGTAAATAAATATATAATGTGTATATAATAAATGTATGTATAATAAATAATAATGTAATAATAAATAAATGTGTAATAAATATATATATAATGTAAGGCACAAATATGAGTAACAAATGCAAGCCACTATGTAATATAAAGGTTCTAATATCCTTTTTAAGAGTAAAAAAGAAACCAATAAAATTACATCTAAAATATATTTATTGGGAGGGGTCAAGATGGCTGATTAGAAGCAGCTGTGGTCAGTGGCGCCTACCCAGAAGAATGAAAACAGTGAGTGAATCCTGCACTTTCAACTGAGTTATCCAGGTTCTCTCATTGGGACTGACTAGGCAGTTGGCATGACCCACGGAGAGCAAGGAAAAGCAGGGTGGAGTGACCGCCCATCTGGACGTTGCATGGGGCAAGGGGAGCTCCCACCCCAGCCAAGGAGGTGTGAGTGATTGTGCTACCCCACCTGGGGAAACCACACTTTTTCTATGGATCTGTGCAACCCGCAGATCAGAAGATCCCCTCGTGAGCCCACACCACCAGGCCCTTGGGTCCCAAGCACAGAGCTGTGAAGACCCTCAGCAGCCGCTTGGGTTGTGGCCAGGAGCAGCAGTGGGGAGACTGCTTAAGACAAATGAGTTCCCAGGGATAGGGTCGACCAAAATCACTGCAGCTCCAGTCGACCATTTTCCCCTGCTGGTGCCAGGGAGACTGGGCAGTTTGGACCAGGAGGAATCCCCACAGCACAGCACATTGGCTATGGCAGATCATGGCCAGACTGCTTCTTTAGGTAGGACCCAGATCCATCCCTCCTCACCAAGCAGGGCCTCCCTGCAGGAATTTCAGCAACTCCAGCTAGGGGTTGACAGACAGAACTCTGATGTCTCTGGGACAGAGCCCCAGATAGGAGGGGTGGCCATGGTTCAGCAGACTTAGTCTTTGCCACCTGCGGGCTCTGAAGAGTCTGGGCAATCTGGAGGATTTCCCCCAGCACCTACTCCTCCACGGGGCAGCCAGAGTGCTTTGTTAAGCGAGTCCGTAATCCCATGCCTCCTGGGTAAGACCCCCCAACAGGGGTCACCAAGCACCTTACATAAGAGTGTTCTAGCCAGCATCAGGTTGGTACCCCTCTGGGACAGAGTTCCCAGAGGCAGGAGCAGGCAGCCATCTTTGCTGTTCTCCAGCCTCTACTGGTGACACCTCCAGGTATGGGAGCGGCCCAGGTGAATAGGGTCTGGAGTGGACCCCCACCAAACCACAGCAGCCCAATGGAAAAGGGGCCTGTTAAAAGAAAAATAAGCAGAAAGCAACATCAACAAAGAAGACCCCACAAAAACCCCGTCTAAAGGTCAGCAGCCTCAAAGATCAAAGGTAGTTAAGCTCACAAAGATGAGAAAGAATCAACACAAAAACACTGAAAACTCAAAAATCCAGAGTGCCTAACACCTCCCCAGCAAGGGCACAGAACTGGGCTGAGGCTGAGATGGATGAACTGACAGAAGTAGGTACCAGAAAGTCAGTAATAACTCAGAATATACTGAGCTAAAGGAGTATATTCTAACCTAATGCAAAGAAGCTAAGATCCATGATAAAACATTACAGGATCTGTTAACCAAAATAACCAGTTTAAAGAGAAACATAAATGACCTGATGAAGCTGAAAAACACAACACGAGAATTTCACAATGAAACAAGTATTGATAGCAAAATAGACCAAGCGGAGGAAAGAATCTCAGAGCTTGAAGACTATCTTGCTGAAATAAGCAGGGAGATGAGATTAGAGAAAAAAAGAATGAAAAGGACCAGAAAAAAAAACACTGAGAACTATGGTATTATGTAAAAAGACCAAACCTATGACTGACTAGAGTACCTGAAAGAGACAGGGAGATGAAACAAAGTTGGAAAACATACTTCAGGATATCATCCAGGGAAACTTCCCAACCTAGCAAGACAGGCCAACATTCAACTTCGGAAAATCCAGAGAACCCCAGTAAGATACTCCACGAAAAGATCAACCCCAAGACACATAATCCTCAGATTCTCCAAGGTTCAAATAAAGGAAAAAATGTTAAGTGCATCCCAAAAGAAAGGTCAGATCACCTACAAAGGGAAGTCCATCAGACCAACAGCCAACCTCAGTAGAAACCCTACAAGCCCAAAGAGATTGGGGGGTTGGTATTCAACATTCTTAAAGAAATTTCCAACCCAGAATTTCACATCCAGCCAAACTAAGTTTCATAAGTGAAGGAAAAATAAAATTCTTTTCTGACAAGCAACTGCTGAGGGAATTCAACACTACCAGGCCTGCCTTGTGAGAGGTCTTGAAGGAAGCACTAAATATGGAAAGGAAAAACTGTTACCAGCCACTACAAAAAACACACTGAGTATACAGACCAATGACACTATGAAGCAACTACATTAACGAGTCTGCAAAATAACCAGCTAGCATCATGATGACAGGATCAAATTCACACATAACAATATTAATCTTAAATGTAAATGGGCTAAATACCCCAATTAAAAGGCACAGAATGGCAAGCTGGATAAACAGTCAATACCCACAGGTGTGCTGTATTCAAGAGACCCATCTCACATGAAAAGACACACATAGGCTCAAAATAAAGGAATGGCAGAAAATTTACCATGCAAAAGGAAAGCAGAAAAAAGCAGGGGTTGCAATCCTAGTTTCTGACAAAAGAGACTTTAAACTAACAAAGATCAAAAAAGACAAATAAGGGTATTATATAATGGTAGAGGGATCAACTCAACAAGGACAGCTAACTATCCTAAATATACATACACCCAAACAGAAGTACCCAGATTCATAAAACAAGTTCTTAGAGACCTACAAAGAGACTTAGACTCCCACACAATAATAGTAGGATTCTTTAACACAGCACCGTCAATATTAGACAGATCATCAAGACAGAAAATTAACAAAAATATTAAGGACTTGAACTCAGCTCTGGATCAAGTGGACCTGATAGATATCTACAGAACTCTCCACCCAAAAAACAACAGAATATACATTCTTCTCAGCACCACATGGCATTTACTCTAAAATTGATCACATAATTGGAAGTAAAACACTCCTCAGCAAATACAAAAGAACTGAAATCATATCAGTCTCAGACTGCAGCACAATCAAATTAGAACTCAAGATAAGGAAACTCACTCAAAATCACACAACTACATGGAAATGCACCAACCTAATCCTGAATGACTCCTGCGTAAATAATGAAATTAAAGCAGAAATTAAGAATTTCTTTGAAACTAATGAGAACAAAGAGACAGCATACCAGAATCTCTGGGATGCAGCTAAAGCAATGTTAAGAGGGAAATTTATAGCAATAAATGCCCACATCAAAAAGCTAGAAAGATCTCATATTAACAACCTAACATCTCAACTAAAAGAACTAGAGAACCAAGAGAAAACAAACCCCAAAACTAGCAGAATAAATAACCAAGATCAGAGCAGGAAATGAAGGAGATAGAGACACAAAAACCCTTCAAAAAATCATCGAATCCAGGAGCTTTTTGAAAAAAATTAATAAAATAGAACACTAACTAGACTAATGAAGAAAAGAGAGCAGAATTAAATAGACACAATAAAAAAATGATAAAGGGAATATCATCACTGACCCCACAGAAATACAAACAACCATCAGAGAATACTATAAAGCATCTCTACACAAATAAACTAGAAAATCTGAAGAAATGGATAAATTCCTGGACATATACACCCCCCAAGACTAAACCAGCATGAAGTTGAATTCCTGAATAGACCGATAATGAGTTCTAAAATTGAAGCAGTAATAAATAGCCTAACAACCAAAAACAAAGCCCAGGACCAGGTGAATGTACAGTTGAATTCTACCAGAGGCACAAATAGGAGTTCATATCTTTTCTTATTAAATAATTCCAAACAATTGAAAAGGAGGGACTCCTCCCTAACTCATTTTATGAGGCCAGCATCATCCTGATACCAAAACATGGAAGAGATACAACAAAGAAAGAAAACTTCAGGCCAATATCCCTGATGAACATCAATGCAAAAATCCTCAATAAAATACTGGCAAACCAAATTCAGCAGCACATCAAAATCAAGCCAGCTTCATCCCCAGGATGCAAAGCTTATTCAACCTATGAAAATCAATAAATGTAAGTCATCACATAAACAGCACTAGAGACAAAACCACATGATTATCTCAATAGATGCAGAAAAGGTCTTCAATAAATTAAGCATCCCTTCATATTAAAAACTCTCAATAAACTAGATATTGAGGGAACATATCTCAAAATAATAGCAATTTATGACAAATTCACAGCCAATATCATACTGAATGGGCAAAAGCTGAAAGCATTCCATTTGAAAACCAGCACAAGACAAGGATGCCCTCCCTCACCACTCCTATTTAACATAGTATCGGAAAGTTCTGGCTAGGGCAATCAAGAAGAGCAAGAAATAAAGCATATTCAAATAGGAAGAGAGAAAATCAAATTGTCTTTGTTTGCAGATGACATGATCCTATATCTAGACAATCCCATCATCTCAGCCCAAAAGCTTCTTAAGCTGATAAGCAACTTTGGCAAAGTCTCAGGATACAAAATCAGTGCACAAAAATCACAAGCATTTCTATACACCAACTGCAGACAAGCAGAGAGCCAAATCATGAATGGACTCCCATTCACAATTGCTACAAAGAGATAAAATACCTACGAATACAGCTAACAAAGGAAGTGAAGGACTTCTTCAAGGAGAACTACAAACCACTGCTCCAAGGAAATAAGAGAGAACACAAACAAATGCAAAAACATTCCAAGTTCATGGATAGGAAGAATCAATATCATGAAAATGGCCATACTGCCCAAAGTAATTTATAGATTCAATGCTATTCCCCTTAAACTACCATTGACATTCTTCACGGAATTAGAAAAAACTATTTTAAAATTTATATGGAAATAAAAAAGAGCCCATATAGCCAAGACAATCCTAAGCAAAAAGAACAAAGCTGGAGGTATCATGCTACCCAACTTCAGATTATACTACAAGGCTACAGTAACCAAAACAGCATGATACTGGTACAAAAACAGACACGTAGACCAAAGGAACAGAATAGAAAACTCAGAAATAATACTGAACATCTACAACTATCTGATCTTTGACAAATCTGACAGAAACGAGCAATGAGGAGAGGATTCCCTATTTAAGAAATGGTCCTGGGAGAACTGACTAGCCATATGCAGAAAATTGAAACTGGATCCCTTCGTTACACCTTATACAAAAATTAACTCAAGATGGATTAAAGACTTAAATGTAAAACCCAAAACTATAAAAGCCCTCGAAGAAAATCCAGGCAATACCACTCAGGACATAGTCAAAGATTTTATGATGAAAATGTTAAAAGCAATTGCAACAAAAGCAAAAAATTGAGAAATGGGATCTAATTAAACCAAAGAGCTTCTGCACAGCAAAAGAAACTATCGTCAGAGTGAATAGACAGCCTACAGAATGGGAGAAAACTTGTGCAATCTATCCATCTTACAAAGGTCTAATATCCAGCATCTACAAGAAACTTAAACAAATTTAAAAGAAAAAACAAACAATCCTATTTTTTAAAAATGGGCAAAGGACATGAATAGATATTTCTCAAAAGACAACATTTATAGCCAGGTATGGTGGCTCATGCCTGTAATCCCAGCACTTTGGGAGGCCAAGGCAGGTGGATCATGAGGTAAAGAGATCAAGACCATCCTGGCCAACACGGTGAAACCCTGTCTCTACTAAAAATACAAAACTTAGCTGGGCATGGTGGCAGGCACCTGTAGTCCCAGCTACCTGGGAGGCTGAGGCAGGAGAATCGCTTGAACCCGGGAGACAGAGGTTGCAGTGAGCCAAGATCATGCCACTGAACTCCAGCCTGGTGACAGGGCGAGATTCTGCCTCAAAAACTAAATTAAATAAATAAAGTTTCTGCTCTTGACTTTTTTAGGAGGTATTTTTCAGTAGGAGGATTATACAGGGCTGACGGGTCACTGGCTGGAGATAGCATTTTCTTGTAAGTTCTCAGCCTGGCCAGCTGCATAATCTGTGGTGCCCAGTGCAAAATGAAAATACAGGGCCCTTTGTTTATAAAGCAGGGGGAAAAACGTGCCTTCAAGGATAGTAAAATATAACACTTTCTCCTTTCTTCTGTAGTCTCTCTTCAGCCTGTCATTGTGTTTTTTGCTATTTGAGGCAAAAGGCTCTGGGAATGGAGTGGGTGAGAGACTGGGGAAAGATACTCAAGGTTGAGCAGGGACTTCCACAGGAAAAAGAGAGGCTGCCCTGGGATTTGGCACATGCAAAGGTGTCACTTAAGCCAATATACTACACTTGATTTTAGCCAAAAGGCCGAGAAGCGAACCCAATATACTTTCAGTTGTTTTTACGTTGTAAAATCTGGAACTCGGCCGGGCGCAGTGGCTCACATCTGTAATCCCCGCACTTTGGGAGGCCTAGGCAGGTGGATTGCGAGGTCAAGAGATTGAGACCATCCTGGCCATCATGGTGAAACCTTGTCTCTACTAAAAATACAAAATTAGCTGGGCGTGGTGGTATGTGCCTATAATCCCAGCTACTTGGGAGGCTGAGGCAGGAGAATTGCTTGAACCCGGGAGGCAGAGGTTGCAGTGAGCCAAGATCATGCCACTGCACTCCAGCCTGGTGACACAGCAGGACTCTGTCTCAAAAAAAAAAAAAAAAAGAAAAGAAACTGGAACTCTACCGAAGATACAAAACAATGAAAATAAATCTGACCTTATTTTCAATAAAACATACTTTTTGAATTTGGTCACCTGTAGAAATAGGAATATGAAATAATCCTAAAACTTCCCAAGATTTTATACTACACAAGTTATGTCTTTTTGCTTCCCCTTTAGAGATAAATTGCCTCTTTCAAACATGAATCCCTTCACTTCCAAGAAAATGAGGAATGGCTCTGAGAATCTCAGCAGTTTGGCTCCGAGACAAATGAGCTGACTCTTTAAACAGTGGGAGGTGTCAAGAGAAGCCAACTTCAAGAAAATCCAACTTTTTCCACCCAGCCTCCTCCTCCTGACATACTGATCCAAAAACACATAGGACCTGACCATTTGTAAGAAACGGTGTCACTAGAAAGTCAGACACTGCATGTTCTCACTCATAAGTAGTTCTAAAAAATCTACACACATGGATGAAGACAGTAGATTGATAGACAATGGAGGCATCAAAGTGAGAGGGAATGGGTGGGGAGAGGGTGGATGATGAGAAATTACTTAATGGGTACAATGTACATTATTCAGGTGATGGATATCTTTTCTTTTTTTGAGACAAGGTCTCGCTCTGTCACCCAAGCAGGAGTGCAGTGACACAATCTCGGCTCACTGCAACCTCCGCCCCCCAGGTTCAAGCGATTCTCCTGCCTCAGCCCCCTGGGACTACAGGTGTGTGCCACCATGCCTGGCTAATTTTTATATTTTTAGTAGAGACAGGGTTTCACTATGTTGGTCAGGCTAGTCTCCAACTCCTGACCTCGTGATCCACACTCTTTGACCTCCCAAAGTGCTGGAATTACAGGTGTGAACCACTGCGTCTGGCCTAATATCTTCAAAGACCTGACTTGACCACTACACAATCTATGCATGTAACAAAATTGCACATGTACCCCATAAATAGATACATTAAAAAAAGAAATAGTGTCAGAAAATGGGACTTAGGAGAATGATTGGAAACTCCTATCCTTACTTATGGATTGATTGATAATCTTTCTTAAATCACAAAGGTTCTGAAGTGACTTTAAAAGCAATATATACATAAAAGAGTAAAATGAAAATAAATACCAAGAAAGATATAAATCAGACTATATTGTTAGAATCAGAGGGGGAAAAAAATAGGACTCCACTTCATAAGCCAAAAGGCCCAGAGATAACAAAGGTTGGTTTGCAAATTGTCTGAGTTCCTTGTGACCCAAAGTAAAAATGGAAATATTGTCAATGTCATTGTTTCGCCACATTGTTCATCAGAAGAAAAGCCCTGGTTTCCCAAAGAAAGCAAAATATTTTCAGTATTTATTCATCTGATGCTGAGGATTATGATGCACGACTACCCCCTGATATTAGTGGCGGAGGGCTCTTAATTGGCTATTTCTTGTGGCTTCTTTCAATAATAGGCAAAAGCACTACTACAAATAAAAAATAGAAATAAATAACTGGGGGCAGTGGCTGACACCTGTAATCCCACTACTTTGGGAGGCTGAGGCAGGCTGATTGCTTGAGCCCAGGAGTTCAAGACCAGTCTGGGCAACATGGCAAAACCCCAACTCTACCCAAAAAAAAAAAAAATACAAAACTTAGCTGGGCATAGTGGCACCTGCCTATAGTCCCAGCTACTCAGGAGACTGAGGCAGGAGGATCACCTGGGAGGCAGAAGTTGCAGTGAGCTGAGACTGTGCCACTGTACTCCAACCTGGGCAACAGAGCCAGACACTGTCTCACAAAATAAAATAAAATAAAATAGAAACAATATATCTATATTTTCTGTCAATTCAATTCATTCCTCTGATTTAATTTCATATTTGGTGATGAGTATAGGTGTATGTATTTCCAAAGCTAGGAATTGGCGTGGGAAAGGAGTAGATGGACCCAGAATCCTAGAACCCAGGACTTGCTGGTAAACATGTACAAACTCTTTGAGAAGAAAAGGCCTACTGTTGACAGCTTGTCTAACACTGTCAAACTGCAACAGAAACAAAATTCATAGGCGTGGTCTGTGACTAAAGAAACCGGATCCCATCTTAAGGCCAAATCCTTATAACCTGCTCTTACTTATATGATTGGAAACCACCTTTGCCTTTCATCTTTTACAAAGCAAGTCATTCCTTTCTTTATATACAGACTGGAGATTGGATAATGTGAAAGATGACAGACATTGTCAAACTTGCCCTAGTCACTAGAGTGACTGATGGCCTCCTGAGAATGTCCAGACCTTCTGGCTTAGTGTAAATGATTCGGGCTATAAATAAAACGTCAGCCTGGCCAGCATAAATCTACTAAGGCTAAGAAGTTATTAAAACAGAACCATGAGACGTTACTCAATGAGCCCAGTCTGATGTGTGTGGCTATGACTTAAGTCCTCATTTGAGCACTAAACTAATGCCTCTTACAGACAGAAATATCTATAAAGGCTCTGTCACTGGAATAAATTACAAAATTCCTTTACTGCATTAATACTTTACAGACCTTTGAAATCAAGTTATTCAGATGAGTGCATGAAGTCCCAAAAGGGGATGGTAAACAGTGAAGAGGTGGTGGGTGTGGGGGTCTTACATCAGGAGAAAGAGAAAGTTTTAACAGTCCAAATAGGAAAACTGACATGGGGTAACAATTAATTATAAATATAGACATAACAAATTTAAATTTCTAAAATTCTATGCGAATATGATCCTAAGGGAAGTAATAGATTTTAGTCTTCAAATTAACTTTCTGGTATTTGTTTTAAGTATGAAAAATTCCAGATGGCCACTTCAATTTATAGTAAAGTTACTGTATAAAGTCTGGCACTTAACAAAGTATTTCATCAATTATATATACTTACAATGTATCATTTTGCAAGGCCAGCCACGGTGGCTCACACCTGTAATCCCAGCACTTTGGGAGGCTGAGGTGAGTGGCTCACTTGAGGTCAGGAGTTCAAGACCAGCCTGGCCAACACAGGGAAACCCTGTCTCTACTAAAACTACAAAAATTAGCCAGGTGTGGTGACAGGCACCTGTAATCCCAACTACTTGGGAGGGCAGAGCAGGAGAATTGCTTGAACCCAGGTGACAGAGGTTGCAGTGAGCCGAGATCACACCATTGCACTGCAGCCTAGGCCACAGAGGGAGACTCCATCTCAAAAAATAAATAAAGTATCATTTTACCATAAATTTGGAAATCTAATTTCCTGAGAATTTATTGAAGACATTTTTAAAAATCCCACTGAAGTGTCAAAATATGTGTTTATAGTCACTTTAATGTTAATTATATATTTTTATTTTGGCTGTGACACTAATTATCATCTTAATTAAATTTTTATCACTAGTGTTCATTTCAATGCATTAAATATTATACTTAATGAATGGAAAGCAGTTTAATATCATCTGAAATTCTGTGGAGCCTTTGTAAAGCTAATTTTTCTGCAAGGATGGATCTTAAAAATGCCTCAACCTGATAGATTTGCAGCCAAAATAATGTCAGTTTAACTTGAACACTCAGCGACCCAAGAAGAGGAATACTTCTTTATTCCAATAGCAGCTTTATTAGCCAAAAGAATATTGCCCTGAGTGTAACAAAATTCTTACTGTTCAATCAAGTCTTCAGCAATTCAGTTCATCCTCGTTCCTCTCTTTCCAACTTTGCAGCAGAAAGAGTAATCATTGGATGTAGGTCTCCTCAGAGCCCAACCTGTTCCATTCAGGGCTGGCATTGCTGAAACATCAGCACCTTTTTCTGTAGGGAAGTAAATAAATGGATAGCCCTTCCCTTCATAACTCATTCTCCCATTTGTAATCATAGACTTGTGTGATTATTTAATCAATGTCTGTCTCATCCAACAGAACATATGTGACAAAAGGGTGAGCAAAGGGTCCAGCTTGCACACCGCTGTGCCTTGTACTGTGCCAGGTCCTTACCCACATAATAAATATTTGTTGACTGAAGAAATGAAAATTTAACCTAGGGAATACAATAACAAGCTTCATGATGCCTGCCTCCCCCTTGATCCAAATGGTAGAAACTGAGAGAGATTTGAACCTAATTCTCATTTATATTTTAAACTCTTTTAGTTATATTCTTTATATTGGTTAGAATATTTTAGTTAGAAAGGTGTGCTTTGATTTCATAAGCAATTAGTGCATTTACCACTAACTGGTAAACAACGAATATGAACAAACCATTGTATGATGCTACGGAATGCAGAATGCTGTCGCTCCTTAGTCCATAACACTAAGAAATGACAACAAGGCAGTTATCTAGGATGCAAACTTACAGGAGCTACATTAAGGGGCATTAGGCCTCTCAATGAAATCATATCCAATATTGGGAGAATTGCATTTTGTTCTGGGATTGTGCGCACCCTGGTGTATGGCATGGACTTTTCCCTCTGATCTTTTTTTCTCATCTTCTTAAATCTTCTCTCTCCTCATTATCTATCCCCTTACAGTGAGAATTGTGGAGAGCTGCAGGATAACATGGGATACTCCTTTAGAAGACATCCATCATATTTTCCTGTTTTCCTGCCTTCATCTCTACCCAGGGAACCTTGACATTGTTCCCCTTTGTATTCTTTTTCAAGTACAAATAAATCAGAATCCCCTTCAACTGAAGACACCTCTTCAACATTTTAAGTAGTGTTTTTTGAAAAAGATGAGGTGATCAAAGGCATAAGAACATTTTTCTCAACACAGGAGGATAAACAATGCAGCTAGGTTGTCAGACAAGCAATGTTCACTTAACCCTTCCCAATCCAAAGGAGAAGGGCCGTCCACAGGGGTGACAGTAAGGCAGAGTCATTTCCTGCTAGGCTGGCCCGCATTTTCCCACTCAGTACTCTCTGGCCAAGCTTCAGGTCACCTCTGGCACCCAGTTCTTATGCTGAGCACACCATGTGCTTCCCACTCTGCACTGCACCTGTCATATGAAGAATTCCAGGGTCTCAGATCACCTTCCCCTTTCCCTTCGTCCCAACCCTTTCTCTCTGGATGCAGACCTGGGTTATCCAACATGCTCATTTATGGTGAAGATGAGTGAGATGAGCTAAAGGTGTTGGTCACTGGAAGTATTACACTAGATGTAATGCCTTAAGCAGAGAGAAGCAAGCCTCGAAAGGAGACATCTCAACCAGTACAGTGGAGGGAATTGTACTGAGTCAGTGAAGGTGAGAGAATAACAATGAATATTGCAATGTTGGGGGCCACAGTCCTTGGAATACACAAATATTTATAAGAAAATTAGTTAACTCGGCAGTACCTGTAAAACTGGTGAGACAACAACCAAAAACAGAGATAGAAACAAGCATATGGGAAACATGAGTGAAGAAAGCTAAGGAGAGCTGTTTCCTTTATGCTTTTATATCAGGGACTGAAGGGGCACGTTGCCAAATGAAGCCACTTTGCTCATATGCAGTCAACAGCTGAGCACGCGCCACCCAACCCTCAGCCACCGCTCACTTAAATCCAGGTCACTGAATCCTGAAAGTTGCTTCTCAACTTCTACCATTTCGTAACATGTAGATCTTAGTGTAGGTGGTGTTTATTAATTGTAGCAACAGGGAAACTCCTTCATTTTCCATCCTCTGAGGGAATTTTGACTTATCTGCATTTTTCCCTTTACCTTTCCTCACCGAATTTTTCCAGTAATCCATAGTGAAAGGTAGGGATTACCTTACTAGCCTGAGAATTACTTGACTTTTCATCTCTCAGTGATAGCTAGCCATGAAGTTAATCATTATTGTTAAAGATCAGTATAACTTTAGAATTGACAATAGAATTGACTCTAAACTCTTCCAACCCAGCCAAGTTTTGCAGCCATGGGAGCCAGGTGACAAGAATGGGCAGGCCCAGGTGAAGCCAAGCAGTATGGCAAAAATAAGCAGCACTGTTATTCCAGCACAGGTCCCATATGGTTTTAAGGCCAGATGGTGGTAGAGCAACAGTTTTCACTTCCCTGTGACCACAACTCTTCTATTTTACCTCTTCCTAGTCCTCACCCTTTCTATTCAGAAGAAAACAGCTGTGATGAACCATCACATATCATCTTATTTTCAGTATTTCCACTTGTCAAACATGTATGGGGAGTGCCAGGTCAGTATCCCTCGTGCCAAATATCTTCCCCTCCCCTCTGCATGGTGTCTCCCCCAGCCCCTGCCCTGCTCCTCTCTTCTCCTCTCCCCACCACTGTGACGGACTTATCCAGGTTCTTATCTCCAAACAACCAGCTCCTTCTTGGTTCCTAAGACGGGCACTCTTAGAGGAGCACATCAGATGGTCAGGTTTTTGTTTGTGTGTTTTGAGACGGAGCTTCACTCTTCTCCCAAGCTGGAATGCAATAATATAATCTCAGCTCACTGCAACCTCCACCTCCTGGGTTCAAGTGATTCAGCCTCCCAAGTAGTTGGGATTATAGGCACCCGCAACCATGTCCAGCTAACTTTTGCATTTTTAGTAGAGATGAAGTTTCACTACATTGGCCAGGCTGGTCTCAAACTCCTGACCTCAGGTGATCCACCTGCTTCAGCCTCCCAAAGTGCTGGGATTATAGATATAAGCCACCATGCCTAGCCCAAATGGTCAGTTTTTAAGAAAGTTTCAGAAAACCTCCAAAACCAAGCTGTTTGATGCAAACAGGAAGGAATTTTATACAGACAGGAGCTTATAGAAACAGAGAAACCAAAAAGTTCTAGCTTTAGGTATTGATTTGGTCAGGAGAGAAATCCAGCTGTGTGAGCAAGTGACTACTACAGTATTAATCGTCTGCCTAGAGTTGTAACCTGTTAAAGAGAGAGCAAAGACAGGAGAGGGATCACCACCATAGGCCACATGTTTGTTAGGTTATTTCACGTGCGTCCATTCAACTCCATTCTACAAATAGCAAGAGCCAACAATGCCAGGAACTGCAAACATGACATACCTGTTTCCTGTCTTCACAGAGTTTAATGGGCAAGAGACATAATATAATATAGCCTGAAAGGAGCTATGACAGGAGAAAGTCAAGCTGGGGCCCTGAGGAGGAGAGATTCTCAGACAGATAGAAAGGGCTTCTGGAAGAAGTGACATTTCAGCAGGGGAAGACAGGCTGGGGAGGGGTTATCCAAGCAAAACCAGGGATTGAGAGGGAGAGGGAAGTTGACTTTTGACCACAACCATGTGAAGTATGTGTGACCAGGTCTACTTTCCACGTGAGGTAACCTAGACTCATAGGGGTTGAAAAAGTTACCCAAGGCTACAAGTCTAGCTTGTGGTAGATGCAGGCTCAGTCCTCAGGACAGCCAAAGCCCATGGCCGCGCTGGCTCTTTGCACCACTACCCCAGCTCTCCAGCTGCACCTCCCCAAGTCACCTGCTCTAGGCTCTCAGAAGCCTCTATCAGCATGGAAATATCTAGCCAGGAAGGAGGGCAGGATAATGGGGATTTTATTACTAAGCCACAAGGCCCCCAACAAGGGTGCCCTTAGAATTCACCAAAGCTTTTGTACAGTCTCTTTCTTCTCAGAAGTTCTAGAGTCTAAGCAGCACACAGTTAGTAAACTTGTTTATGAAAAAGTACATGCAAATGATCTCTAAAGGCAAAAGAGAACCTTTATTTAGAACAGACCTGTCCTGAATACCTTTAAAGCAAAGATGTCTATTGGAAATGCTCTAACATCTTCTTTCTCTTCTTTTTTTTTTTTTTTGAGACAGAGTCTTGCTCTGTCACCCAAGCTGGAGTGCAGTGGCACTATCTCAGCTCACTGCAAGCTCCGCCCCTCAGGTTCACACCATTCTCCTGACTCAGCCTCCCAAGTAGCTGGGACTACAGGTGCCCACCACCACGCCAGGCTAACTTTTTGTATTTTTAGTAGAGACAGAGCTCACGCCTGCAATCCCAGCACTTTGGGAGTCCAAGGCGGGTGGATCACGAGGTTAGGATATCGAGACATCTCCTTTCTCTTAAAGTGAGGCATGGCACCCCCAGATGACTGTGAGCTGGTTTTTCATATCACAGTAAATCTCAGATCAGAGACTGTCTGAGACAATCCGAGACGAAAGACCTTGATAAACAGTTGCCTTTCATTCTGGCCCCTTTCACAGGCTTGAGATACTCGGAGGAAAATTTAACTGACTGACGTAAATGTCCATCACTGGGTATATTTATTTAAAACCTGAATGGCAAAAAGCAAACTTTGCAGATATTAATGAAGGAATAAAACAAACAGCTGACTTTTTTCTTCACTCAATGATATGAAGCTTGTTCAGGGGCCTGCTTGTCAAATTTGAGGCCAATCTCTTGTAAGTTCTATGTAGGTCCTTCCAGGCAATGAAAATTTCCTTTTTGCAGGAATAAAGGTGAGATGCAGATATATAGAGGTTCTCTCTTGGAGGCCTGTGTATGTGCAGGTAACAAAAGGTAACACAGCTGGGCCAGGTACAGTGGCTCATGCCTGTAATCCCAACACTTTGGGAGGCCAAGGCAGGAGGATGGCCTTAGCCCAGGAGTTTGAGACCAACCTGGGTAACAAAGTGAGAGCCCATTTCTACAAGACAATTAAAAAAATTAGCCAGGCATGGTGGTGCATGCCTGTAGTCCCAGCTACTCGGAAAGCTAAGGCAGGAGAATCCCTTGAGGCCAGGAGGTTGAGGCTGCAGTGAGCTGGGTTCATGCCACTGCACTCTAGTCTGGACAACAGAGAAACACCCGGTCTTAAAAAAAATAAATAAATAGGCCAAGCATGGTGGCTCATGCCTGTAATCCGAGCATTTTGGAGGCCAAGGTGGGCGGATCACCTGAGGTCAGGAGTTTGGGACCAGCATGACCAGCATGGTGAAACCACATCTCTACTAAAAATACAAAATTAGCCGGCTGTGGTGGCACATGCCTGTAATCCCAGCTACTCGGGAGGCTGAGGCAGGAGAATCACTTGAACCCAGGAGGCGGAGGTTGCAGTGAGCCAAAATCATGCCATTGCACTCCAGCCTGGGCAACAGAGCAAGACAAACAAACAAATAAATAAATGTAACACAGCCAGTGCTTTCATTTTCATTCAGAGCCCTGAATGTAAACATCCAGCCCTGCTAACCTAGGCAAGGCAATGAAGCCTCTGAAGGCGGTGGCTTTAAAGGCATTAATGTAGTGGATGCACAGACCAGAAACTCACAAAGCTACCAACTTGCATGGATATTTCAGAAAGCCAAGAAAAAGCCTCATTAAAAATGAGGCTTTTTCTTGGCTTTCCTCCCCTTCTTTCTATAGCAAAGCTCAAAAAGCTTTCTGCCTGGGGGAGGGGTTGGGGGGAAGCATTTCCGGCTATGATCCTTTTGGCCTTTAGCAGGTTGAGAAGGCAAACCTGTCTCCAAACAAACCCCAACTGCCCACTCTCTCTTTTTCTGATGCCAGAGACATTCCCCTGCCCAATGTTCCAACTCCTCTGAATGTGGGGGAAAAACAAAAAATCATTCTTTAGTTCTGCCATTCCACCTAGATTTTCCATATCTCTCTTCTCGAAGGTATCTGATCTGAATCCATCCAGGTATTGGTTGTCTTTCTCTTGTATCCCTCCCCCCGCCTTGACCCCCACTACCGATACCAGGGTAAAGTCTGAGGCACATTGGAGATAAGTCAATGAGCTAAGAACCAGGACTGTTATTTATTAAATGTACAGGGCTCACATTTATATGATCACATTCTGGAGCTGGCATCTGGCCTAAAAAGCTTCCCATTTCTGCCTCTGCCCGCTCCCTCCTCCAACCCCTTACACACTCACACACCAGAGCCCTTGACCGAAGAACAGAACACCGGGTGTCATTTTAGTTCTCATATTTTAACTTGCTCTCATTTTCAGCAAGGCAGATATAGTGACTGGAAATAAATTAAGATGCAAAGTTAGGAGGAGAATTCGCACATAATAACCACCTACTTTGCTCTTGTTGTTTCTCCTTGCCCAGAGTAGTAGATACAAGCACCCATTCTGAATCCATGTTGTACAAGTTCATACCCCAAATTTGCACTTACTATTAGCATTGTGATCTTGACCTTTTTCCTTGGCCTCTGCACCTCTATTTCCTCATCTGTAAAATAGGAAAGCAATAGTACCAATCTCAGAGGGTTGTTACAAGGATTAAAAGACTTCATAGGGGCTGGGCACGGTGGCTAACACCTGTAATCCCAACACTTTGGGAGGGCGAGGCAAGTGGATCACTTGAGGCCAGGAGTTTGAGACCAGCCTGGCCAACATGATGAAACCCTGTCTCAACTAAAAATAGAAAAATTAGCTGGACATGGTGGCGTGTGCCTGTAATCCCAGCTACTTGGGAGGCTGGGGCAGGAGAATCGCTTGAACCCAAGAGATGGAGGTTGCAGTGAGCTGAGATCATGCCACTGCACTCCAGCCTGGGTGACAGAGCGAGATTCCATCTCAAAAATAAAAGCAAGTTGCTACTTCCCCCTCCCCCTACCAAAAAAACTAGAACTTAAATAATTATTTATTTCTCCTTGATATAGCTCTCAAGTTTTCTTTTAGTTTAATGTTGCATTGGAGGCATGAGAAGTATTTTGAGGTTTATGCTCTAGAAAAGCTATGCATGGTTGAAAGACGTTTACAAAGTAAATATAAAGTTAGACAGATCCTCCCATTGTGAACATGAAGAGACTAGAAATCAGGCAGATTCTCCTGGGAATTCCTTTGTGAAAAGATGAATCGTCCAGCCAGAGCATGAGCCCTGGTAACCTATAAATAAATCTCTTTCTTCAAATCACGTTGATGGAAGTCAGCCTTTTATGTCGTGGTTTTTCATAGAAATAATTGATGTTATTACATCTCTAGGAATCCTTCATCCTAAGAAGCATCAGCTTCATCTGTAATGTGCCCCCATATTTACATTCTATCCCTGTCTAAATGGTACTAAATGTCCACTCACAGGACAACTATCAGTGTAAATGCAATCTGAATGGACATGAAAAGTACTGTGCGTGCTAGATAGTGAGTGCCCAGTTATTGGTTGAACGAATGAAATAGTTCAACAGTGAAGCAATTAACTGTTGCAGCAGAAAACATATTTTGCTTGGGAATAATAAGAGATGATTTTCCAGACAACATTTAATCTAAGAGTTATTATGTCCACACATAAAGCCAAGAAGTTATAGAAAGTCTCTCCCCCTCACCAGCCACCGTGCAATTTCACAGACATTCACAGGCATTTTATAGCAGACATCTGAGCAAAAGGCACCCAAGGTACCAATACACCTTGCAGAAGAGGTGCATTTGCAGCATTCCCAGTATTTCCCCACTTCAAGTGGTAGGACAACCATGGTCTTGTTTAATCAGTAATTCCATTTTTCTGAAATCAAGAAAATTAAGCCCTGATGTTGCTAACTAAGCCAGTGAGTATCTAAAAACAAAATTCTGGGACCTGTTTCTAGGCATTATTTTCTTTCTTCCCCAACCTATGCCATCAATCTTTGGAATGTAGGTAAGTGCAAGCATCTCAGTTTCCCCATTTTCCATGTCTGAGCCTGACCGTAAAAGCTCTCTGCTTCTGCTATTCTGGCCGCTAACCAGGTCAGCAGTTCAGCTCAACACCGATTTTATTGCTCTGTGATGGGCTCAGGCTCTCTCACGCTCTCTTTCTTCTCTGAGAAGCATTGACTTTGGCTGCATCTCATCTAAAGAGAGAGGCGAGGCCACCTGATCAATGAAGGAGCCCCACCCTTGACCCCAGAGGATCAAGTTCTTTGGTGATCAATCCTCTCTCCTTTGTTGATAATACTCCAAACATTCTGGTTGAAATGTACAGATACCATATGATGATCTCAAAACTTGTCTCATATAGGGTGTTACCTCCTGGCTTGACAATTCCAGTCTTCTAGTTTTCATTGACGTCAGTAACTAATCCATGCCTTCTCCAGATTCTAAATCCCAACAACCCGCTAGACTCTACCACAATAACGCTTAGGTTAAGTGTTGTCTGGAAACACATCAAGAGGCGCTACTTATCTTGGCCCCAAAGGTTTAGAGAGGAAAATGTTGTTTCACTTCAGAGTCTTCTTACAAAGATCATCTGCCTGAAAACAATAGGTCCCCTTCTCTTTGGTTTTATTTATTTACTTATGCATTTCCTTTACAAAACTTATCCCTTACTTGTTTTCTGCCAGTGGGAATGAAAGGCTATCATAGACTATCTATAGATGGAGAAAAACCTGACTACACATTTAATATTCATCAACGTAGTGCTGCCACACCTGCCCCTCGCCTGCCTTTTGTTTTGTTTTGTTTTTTGTTTTTTCTGAGACAGAGTCTCGCTCTGTCACCCAGGCTGGAGTGCAGTGGCACGATCTTGGCTCACTACAAGCTCTGCTCCGCTTCCTGGGTTCACACAATTCTCTTGCCTCAGTCTCCCGAGTAGCTGGGACTACAGGCGCCTGCCACCACGCCCGGCTAATTTTTTGTATTTTTAGTAGAGACGGGGTTTCACCGCATTAGCCAGGATGGTCTCGATCTCCTGACCTCGTGATCCACCTGCCTCGGCCTCCCAAAGTGCTGGGATTACAAGTGTGAGCCACCGCGCCCAGCCATATCTCTTACTAATGATCACACATAAGACGATGGAGCAGTAACTTTTAAAATACACACTAGAACCATTCAATAAAAATGGAAGTTTCTGAAGTATTTGAGGTTTTCCCGCCAAAATATAATTAATTCATGATCAATAATAAAGTAGTTTGTTAGTCCACATAGTGAGTAGGCTTCCTGTTTGCTTATGCAAAACTGTAAAATACCTCAAGAGGCAGAAAAATCTTCTGAAGAGAAGTTTTGGAATTGAAACAGGTGCTAACATCTGCCTTTAATGTGCATAGAAGGAAACTGAAATAAAATAGATTCTCTTAGAATTTCAGATTGGACATCCTAAAGTATGCCTGAACTGATTTGGAAACAGAATAACAGATTTAGGAATTAAAAAGTTGATGGCTCTGTCAAGACCCAACCAATTGCAAAATAAACTTCACAATTCTCTTGTTTTCCACTATTTTCTTTCCAACTTTAAAAACTCTTGGTACACCAGTGGCATTGTTGGAGGATAAGTAACATGAAGATTCTAAAGAGGAAAAGACCAAAGCCCAGTCATTCCTTAATAGTGACTTATTAAAAGCTAGATGCTGGCCAGGCGCGGTGTCTCATGCCTGTAATCCCAGCATTTTGGGAGGCTGAGGTAGGCAGATCATGAGGTCAGGAAAACGAGACCATCCTGCCTAACATGGTGAAACCTCATCTCTACTAAAAATACAAAAAAAAAAAACAAAAAAAAATTAGCCAGGCATGGTGTCACATGCCTGTAGTCCCAGCTACTCAGGAGGCTGAGGCAGGAGAATCACTTGAACCCAGGAGACAGAGGTTGCAGTGAGCCAAGATCATGTCACTGCACTCCAGCCTGGGTGACAGAGCGAGAATCCGTCTCAAAAAAAAAAAAAAAAAAAGCTAGATGCTTACTTAAACCATTCCACAGGTATGCTATGGGGACCGCTGCTGGACCCTGCTCAATGTTTAATGCTTAACCACACTATGGTCCAGTGCTTTCAGTTCTGACCTGCCCTGCAGCGTGTACCCAAGCCTCTTATAAGTTAATGGGTCATTCATCACACTGGATTTTCCTTAGCTCACTCACCTCTCTAGAATTCAGGATTTGCTGCCAACATTTTCACTTTTCCATAACATTAATATAGCACTATTAGGACCTGGTGTACTCTGAAAATATCCAGCAATCAAAATTCCTCATTTCAATGTTTCAATCCAAGATTTTATCCTTTTAGATTAGTATGTTGTGTGTAGTTCTATCAATCAATTTTAACTGTCTCCCACTACCAAAAATTTAGAGATAGTGACTCAAAATAAATCAGTGTTAGATGAGTAAGGGAAAAAAAAAAAAAGATCTTTTAATGAAGACTTGTTGAGTTCCAGTGATTTTTCATAAACTATCCAATTTAATTATCTCAACAGCCCTGCGAGGTAGGCATTATTGTCCTCACTTTACAGATAATGAAACTGAGTATCAGAGAAGTTACTTGCCCCAATTTACATTTATTAAATGAATATAGAAGCATTATATATCATATATCACATCAGGATTCAAATCCAGAAACACCCAAACTAGAACTTTCACACTAAATGGATATTGCCTTTCTAAAACAAATTGATGACGCCATTATTGAAACCACTAATCAATATTTTTCCTATCATGTGAGTAATCTAGTTAAGTAGACATTACTGACGGTGCTCACTCTTAAGAAATTGTCCAAGACCAGTAACTCCAAACCTGGCTAATCACCAGAATGATCTGGAGAACATTTAAAAAGAGATTCCCTAGGCTCTATTTCAAACCTGCTGAATCAGAATCTCTGGGGAGGGGCCCAGGAGTCTTTATAAATACAGAGCTCTCAAGGCAATTTTCATAATCAACCACTTAGGTAACCATTGACACTTATGAAAATAGTGATGAAAAATCGACAATACTAATGCAGTCTATTTTTTCAGTATATTGCGACATCCTTTATTTCGTTTCAACTAGATATACACCTGCTGGGCAGAATATGAGGTAGATATGTTTTATCCCCCTTAGATGAAAGTAGAAACCAAGTTCAACGGGGAAAGGAAACTTGAAATGTCCTCTTTCACCTTCTTAGGTGAGAATGAACTACCCAGGGAAAAACAAACTGGGTTTAGATATACAGCACTGAGAATGTAAATGTCACTTGTTAGATTTCCCTCCCTCCTGTTCCTTCTCTGGGAACACTGGATGGACAGTGTTAGGGGCTGAACTGTATCCCCACAAAATTCATGTGTTGACATCCTTGCCTCCAGTATCTTAAAATGTGACCTTATTTGGAAGTAGAGTTGTTGCAGATGTACTTACTTAACATGAGATCATACTGGAATAGGGTGGGCCCCTAACCAAATATGACTGGTGTTCTTATAAAAAGAGGAGATTTGGACACAGATACACACAGGGAGAACACCATGTGAAGATGAAGACAGAGATGGGGGTGGATCTCTGTCTACAAGTCAATTAATGCCAAGATTACCAGCAAACCACCAGAAACTAGGAGAGAGATATGGAAAAGGTTCTTCCTCACAGGCCTCAGAAGGAACCAAACCTGTTGACACCATGAGCTCAGACTTCTAACCTCCAGAAATGAGAGATAATATATTTCCATTCTTTAAATGACCCAGCTCAAGGTACTTTGTTACACCAATCCCAGAAAATGGACACAGATAGGAAACACCTCCCCACAGATGATCAGATTACTAGTTACCATTTAGTTAGAAGAAAAAAAAATGAACAAATAAGTTCATTTATCAACAGATTTCTGAAAGGCAATTGTGATAGTCATAGGTTTTAGGAGTTGCAAGCATCTCTACAGTAAATTAACTCAGAGAAACAGCTTGCTCAATGCAATTTTTTTTTTTGGTGTTCTGAAGAAATACTAGCAAAAGAAAGAAAAACATGGAAAAGAATCCTCACACATCCTACCCTTAGCTTTTTTCTACCTACTATTTAGTATAAATACATCATTTGTATGTCTCCAATTGTGATCAAGGGAGTTGCATAATATAGAAAACCAGAATCAAACTTTATTCCACCTACTCCAATGTTATGTCCTGGAATTCCCAGGCTTCTGAGATGAGGGTGCTTCCTATTTGTTCCCATCTCCTAATCTGAGGTATAGAAATAGCTACGTCTCAACTATATGGTAAACATCGTATGATGGATCCCAAAGTCATGGAGATGCTTCCAAAAGAACGTTGTCTAGAGATGCAAATTATTTAATTAGCAAATTGACCCTAACACAGCTTGGTCTTTCAAACAAAAATACTTCTGGGTAAGAGCATGAGGGGTTTGCAAGGCATTTGCCAAGTTCTGTCTCTCAGATAGCTCTGTATGGCCTCCTTGCAACACATGCCCACTGTTTTACTTGACAAGGTCTTTGGACTGATTTCGCTCCAAATGATAAGCATACTTTCCAATGTTTAATAAAAGGCTTTGTAAAGACAACATTTTCTGCGTATTTTGATCATTGACATTATATAACCTGTTTTGGGGACACATCTCAGGGGTGATTTTTATGATGGAACGATAAGCTATGTGACCAACAAAAAATACCTGCAGGCCAGGCATGGTGGTTGGCGCCTGTAATCCTACACTTTGGGTGGCCAAGGCAAGAGGATTGCTTGAGCCCAGCCTAGGCAACATGACGAGACCCCATCTCTACAAAAAAATTTAAAAATTAGCCAGTTGTGTTGGTGTTTGCCTGTGGTCCCAGCTACTCAGGAGGCTGAGTCAGGAGGATTGCTTAAGCCTGGGAAGTCGAGACTGCAGTGAGCTATGTTCATACCACGACATTCCAGTCTGGGCAACAGAGTGGGCCCCTGTCTCAAAAACAAACAAACAAAAACAACAACAAATCTTCAAGTACACAAAGATTATGTCAACATACACATGTGTGTCTTCTCTCAGTTTGATATATAATAGTCAAGCTGTATTTTAAAAGAAACTAACATGTATTTCTAAATCAAAAACACAGTCCATGCAATTCAGTGTTTGATCTCAAATGTACTGGAGAAGGTTGTATTGGAGCCTGAGAACTTGGCTTGAAGTCTGACGTTATCTCCATTACACTATGCTATGGTTAAGTTCACCTCTACCCAAACTGATGTTGAAATTTGATCCCCAAAGTGGCAGAGTTGGGAGGTGGGGCCTAGTAGGAAGTGTTTGGGTCATGGGGGCAGATCCCTCATGAATGGCTTGGTGCTGTTCTCATGGTAGCAAGTGAGTTCTCAGTCTCACAAGACTGGATTAGTTCTCATGGGAATGTTCCTACAAGAGAGGGTTGTTATAAAGCCAGGATGCCCCTCTGGTTCTGCCTCTTCACTGATATCTGCTTCTCCTTTGACCTCCCACCATGTTATCATGAAGCACAAAAGCCCTCACCAGAAGCCCAGCAGATGCCAGCTCCATGCTTCTTGAATTTCCTAGCCTGCAGAAACACAAACCAAATAATCCTCTTCTCTTTATAAAATACCCAGGTTTGAGTATTCTATTATAGCAACACTAAATGGACTAAGACATACAACTGGAACCCAAAGTGCATTGATAGTATTTCATGCTTGATACTTACTTCTTCAATAACAGCACAACCCTAAATTAGGAGAACATGAAGAGGAAAAAGCCAAAGAAATAATTTGGAATTATGCCACAGATTTAACATACAGTTCACTGAACATAGTAAAACTTTCCCATGGAGGAACATAGGCCATGTGTATACAAGTGCAGTTAAATCAAACAGAATTACATTTTTTGGTCCTGGCTGATCCACTGCTGCTTATCTACAAAGCCACAGGATGGCAATAGAGAAATTCCTGTTGTGTAACTACTGTCCAAATGGTTTTATGGAAAAAAAAAATGTGGCCAAATGCTTTGGTTCTAGTCCAATTTGCCTGTGATCTGGGCATATTTACGCATTAGGATAGCCCGTATTCATGATGGCTGCAAGTACACACACCTTTCACTACCTGACTCTATCTTTTCAGCCTCAGCTCCCATACTACTATAACTCCTCCCCTCCTCCAGACTAGGAACTTTAAAAAAAATAAAAATAGAAGCAAATAATCACTGGATACCTACTATGCACTAGAAGCTGTTCTATGCCCTAGAGTTGTAAGAGGGATGGAAACAGATCACTTCTCCATAGAATTTACATTCTAAAGAAGGAACACTGTTACTAGACAAGTAAAGGTATAGTGTGTATGGCAGGGATGACCTTCTGTGCAACAAATTTCCAGAGTAGAGTTATCCTTGGGAGGCAGTGGCCCAGACAGGGACTTCATTTTCCAGCTTCCACTGCAACCAGTTGTGTCCATATGACAAATTCTTACCAATGCAATGTGGGTAGAAGCGATATGTATCACTTACAGGACAGGGTTTTTTAAGAGCTTGATGTGCCTCTTCCACTTACCATTCTTGCCTTGGTTTCTGCTAGACACAGAGGACTCTGAAGCCCTGAAGGCAGAGCCTCAAGATGGAAGGATCCGAGTGTCTGAATCCCCGGCGAAGGAATACCAACCCCAAATAGGAACATTAGCATTGAACAATAAGGAAGCATGTAAAATACCTACAATATATTCAACTGCAGAAATGTTGGAGCTGATGTTTGCAGGTTCTACCACTAACCCAACTAATATAGTATGTCACATACCCATAGGCACTATGGAGAAAAATAACGCATAGATGAGTAATAACAAATCTGATGGATGGGGAGAGCTGCTAATCTAAACAAAGTGGTCAAAGAAAACCTCACTGATCCATTGATATGAGCAGAGACTGGAAGGAAGTGAGGAAGCAGGCCAGCTGAAAACTCTTGGATAAAACTGCAGAAAAAAGGAACAGTAAGCCTATGGGTTCTGAGAAGGAAACATGCCTGCTATGTCTAAAGAACATCAAAGAGGCCAGGATGCCTGGAATGCAGTGAACAATGAGGTGGCTGGTAGGAGATGAGGACAGAGAGAAAACAGGGATCTCATCTCCCAGTGCCTTCTAGGCCAATGTAAGATCTTTGGATGTTATTCTGAATGAGATGGAACGTTGGTAGGGGATTTTGAGCAGAAGAATGACAACATATTCCTATTTACATCATTAGGAGATTACTGTTGATAGGCTGTGCACGGTGGCCCACGCCTGTAATCCCAGCACTTTGGGAGGTCAAGGTGGGAAGATCATGAGGTCAGCAAATCGAGACCATCCTGGCCAACATGGTGAAACTCCATCTCTACTGAAAATGCAAAAAGATTAGTTGGGCATGGTGGCGTGCACCTGTAGTCCCAGCTACTTGGGAGCCTGAGGCAGGAGAATCATTTGAACCTGGGAGGCGGAGGTTGCAGTGAGCTGATATCGCGCCACTGCACTCCAGCCTGGTGACAGAGTAAGACTCTGTCTCAAAAAAAAAAAAAAAAAGATTACTGTTGATATTGAGTTGACACTATGCTGTGCAGAGGTGGAGATGCAAGAGTGGAAGTAGTTAAGAAACTGATATAATAATCCAGGAAGTGGAACTAGTGGCTTGGAGTAGGGTGTTGGCAATAGAGATAATAAAAATGGTCAGATTTGGGGCATTTATTGAGTATGAAGATGACAGGATTTGGTGATGGATTAGATGTGAGGGTGGGAAAATGTGAGGAACAGGCTTGAAGGTAATGATAAACAGTTCTAAGTTTGAGGTACCTTTCAGAGATCCAAATGGAAACATCAGATAGGCAGATTTTTGAGCCTAGACTTCAGTGAAGAGATTCAGGCTAAAAAGAAAGGAGGGAAAAGGAAGTAATCAGTGTATTATGATATTCAAATCCATGAGACTACGTAAGATTATCTAAGAAATAAATACACATACAGAAAGGACAGGTCCAGGGACTAAACCATGAAGTCCTCTGTCATCATTTGGAGGTTGGTGAGAAGAGGATGGAGCAAAGGAGACTGAGGAAGAGCAGCCCATGAAAAAGAAGAAATATTCAGAGAATTTTGGTCTGCGAAGGAAATAAAGTGTTTCAAGGAAGGAGAATGATCAATTATATCAAATATTGTTAATAGGTAAGTAAAATGAAGATTGGATTTCCTATGGGATTTAACAACGTACAGGTCTTGGTTAGTGACAAGAAAAATTTCAGGGAAGTGATTAGGGGAAATAACTGATTTGAATAGGTTTGAGAAAGAATGGAAATAAACTCAACTAAAACTGACAAATAAAGACATATTTTTAGTGAAGTTTTGCTATAACTGGGAGTAAGGTAACAAGGATGTCTCTAGGTATGTGGGGTCAAGAGAGAGTTGACTTTTTTTAAGATAGGAGATATTGCAATATATTTCAGGTTGATGGAAATGATTTCATAGAGGGAGAAATTAACGATGGAGGAAAGGACCAGAAAAAAACTACTGGAGCCATGTCCTTGAAGATGGGAAAGACAATAGGCACAGGTAAAGGAGATGGTTTTTGATAGGAGCAGGGAGAGCTCATGCATAGCAGTGGGAGGGAATGTAGAGTCTATGGGCTCAGATGCAGGCTTGTGGAAAGATGCAGTGTGAGAGAGTGCAGAGTCTCCTGCGGCTGCTTCTATTTTCTCATTGACCTCAGAGGCTAAGTTGCCATCTGAGAGTGAGGATGCAGATCTTGGTGTTTCGAGGAGGGAGCAGAAGGTGTAGAATGGTTTAGGAGCATGGGAGAGTGAATGCACTAGGAAAGTGTTGTAAGATGGCCTGGCTGCTCTGAGAGCTCCCTTGCATCTAGTGTTCCCAAATAAGACCAGAGCACGTGGATATGTCCCCCTGTCCAACCAAAGGCAGTTGCTGAAGCATAAGGCAGAGTAGACAGGGCTGCAGCAAATCAGAGTTGAAGGTTATTGAGTCTTTAAGAGAAAGTTAGAGAAGGGTGGGGACATTGAGGGTCTTTACCAGAAAATGATGTTAATGATGACTCATGGGATTTAATTTGAGCAACTAAGGTTACAAAGGAAGTGAGACACAGTGAGAGGCTGGAGAGTTTGAGGAATTCCTGGCCCTGATATGATAAAATAATTATTCAAGTCAAGGTACTAGAGGCCATAATCTGGAAGCATGTGATCTGGGCTGGAGGGAGGGTGGACCAGCAGTAAGGCAGCCACATCAGATGACTGACCATTCCCTGAAGCTCAAGGCATTTCAAACTTACTTTGAAATTTACTCTTGCTATTCCTTTCATTGGGATAATTTTGAATCTCTTCTTTGGTTCTTACTCATTCCTAAAGGCCTTGGTCAGATGATACCTTCTCAGGCAGCCTCCTCTGATCCTCCAAATCAAAATTAATTGCCTTCTCTACTGTGCTCACAACATAATGTGTCTTACTCACTTTTAATATGAAGCTCATCACATTGTATCATCATCTGTTTACTAGTTCTGCTCTTCACAGCTCACGATCTTGAAGAGGCCAAGAGAACATTCCACTCACCTCCCGGCACATTCCCAGTGCATGGCCGAGAGACTGGTTCATAGCTGACTCATCACCACCCCTTCCCCAGGGCTGTAGCCTCTCCTGCCCTCCATTTTCCAGACTGCAGTGAAAGTGATTTCCTGAAAAGTGTAAATTAGATCACGTTATCCCTCTGCATTGAACCCTTAATAGACTTTCCAATTGCTCTTCCGATGAAGACCAAATTCTTTCCATGGGATACGTTGCCCTGCAGGACTTGGCTTGCATTTGCCTCTCTGGCTTCACTGCGCACCAGTCTCCCTCCGTGCTTTCCTCTCCAGCTACCCTGGCCTCCTAGGACTTCCAAAGTGCAGTGTTTTCCCTGAAACCAGGTCTTGTCGAGTGTCCTCCCTGCAATCAGAATCTTCTCAAGTGCATTTACCTCAGTCTGGTGCTCTTCTTCCTCTTCAGATAGCAAAGCAGATACCACCTCCGCAGGGATGCTTTCACTGAGGCCCACGCTGGTTGCAGACGCCTTATTACACACGCGCGAAGGACCCTAGCCTTTGTCACACCGCTTAGTAGCATGCATAATTACACCAGTCACGTGTGTGGTTATTTAGATTCATGCTTGCTCCTATGCTAGTCTGGGAGCCCCATGAGGACAATGACCACAGGGCTTTTGGTCTTTACTGAATTCGCACACCCAACGCAGTGCCTGACTCACGAAAGCACTTCATAAATATTTCCTCACTGAACGTATTAAATTAATAAATAGATAGGTCTAATGTTTTACTTAATATTCATAAAATATAACAAATTTGGTTGCCCAAGTACTTATAGTTCCTGTACCAAAAAAGAATGCAATCAAATACACACATCACACGTCACACACACACACACACACACACACCAGGTTTAATGAGTTTTCAAACAAGTCTTTAAAAAACGTAACCAGACATGTCAGACAGTGATTTATAACTTACAAGCTAGGTCTCATTATTAAAATGAAGATGACGTCTATGTGGCTAAACCAAGAGCCATCCCCACGTGAATGTGAGTTATCAGGAAACCTAGTTGCTCCACATATTTCAGAGCACACCTCAGGGCCCGAATCAATGCTCACTTGGCTGGGTGCAGTGGCTCATGCCTGAAATCCCACTTCTTTGGGAGGCGGAGGCAGGCAGATAACCTGAGGTCAGAAGGTCAAGACCAGCCTGGCCAATATGGTGAAACCTCGTCTCTACTAAAAACACAAAAATTAGTTGGGCATAGTGGCAGGCGCCTATAATCTCAGCTACTTGGGAGTCTGAGGGAGGAGAATTGCTTGAGCCCAGGAGGTGGAGGTTGCAGTGAGCTGAGATCACACCATTCCAGCACTTCAGCCTGGGCGACAGAGCAAGACTCCGTCTCAAAAAAAAAAAAAAAAAAAAAAAAAGGCTCATTAGAGTTCCTCAACATAAAAGATGGCCAATATAATCAAAGGCAAGTCTATGTTTTGGGAGTGGATTCAATGAACAGTCATTCCCTAAGCCTGTCCCATAAAGTGGAAAGTGGGCTCTACTTGTCACTTTCCATATCTTAACAGAATTTCACAGACTATAAACACTACCGTGGTAAGAAAAAATATATCGTCTCGTTAGGGAAAATACTCATTTGCTCACTTTCTCTCTCCTATACACCAGAAGTATAAATAATAGGCATATGTAAGTGTGCAAAATAGGCAAAATAATAGTCATATATAACAATATATTTATATTTCAATTTTTAGTTTTTTTTAATCAAGAAAGGCAATAAGAATACAGAAATCCCATAAATTGTTTTGCTATTTAAAAAAACATTTCTTGCCGGGCACAGTGGCTCAAGCCTGTAATCCCAGCACTTTGGGAGGCCGAGACGGGCGGATCACGAGGTCAGGAGATCGAGACCATCCCGGCTAACACAGTGAAACCCCGTGTCTACTAAAAAATACAAAAAACTAGCCAGGCGAGGTGGCAGGCGCCTGTAGTACCAGCTACTCAGGAGGCTGAGGCAGGAGAATGGCGTGAACCCGGGAGGCGGAGCTTGCAGTGAGCTGAGATCCGGCCACTGCACTCCAGCCCGGGAGGCAGAGACTCCGTCTCAAAAAAAAAAAAAAAAAAAAAAAAAAAAAAAAAAAAAAAATTTCTGGCCGGGCGCAGTGGCTCATATCTGTAATCCCAGCACTTTGGGAGGCTGAGGCAGGTGGATCATGAGGTCAGGACTTTGAGACCAGCCTGGTCAAGATGGTGAAACCCCATCTCTACTAAAAATGCAAACAATTAGCCAGGTGTGGTGGCACACATCTGTAATCCCAGCTACTCGGGAGGCTGAGGCAGAGAATTGCTTGAACTCGGGAGGCGGAGGTTGTAGTGAGCCGAGATCACACCGCTGCCCTCCAGCCTGGGTGACAGAGTGAGACTCCATCTCAAAAAAAAAAAAAAAAAAATTCCTACCAACTACTTTGAAGATATGTTTTAATTTTCGTAATAGAAATTGTTAAACAAAAGTAAAGATAGTCTAAGGAACCTCCTTTACCTGCCACCAGGCTTCAGTAACTGTCGACATTCTGCCAGTATTCTTTTCTCAGAAGAAATGTAAGAAGGGTGGAACACAGGTCAAATTCAAGGAGTTGCTCAGCAGAGTTGCCTAAGACAATCTCCTCCCCATTCTTCTTTATCTCCTCCGCCAGACCTTCTCTGATCCAACCAGAGATCAACTGCTTTTTGTGAACCAGATGAACTGTGCTTTGAACCATCACGTTGGCAAATAGAAGAGGGTTTCTCATAACCCTGGTTAGGACATCTCCAAAGTCATCTTACTCTGTAGCACAAGACTCATATCAGAAGCATCTTGGGATGACTCTGACATAAATATATTTGAGATCAATTTTAGAAATTGACTTACTACTCTGAGTCTGATACAGACATCCCGGTGACTCACAATTTCTTTTTGTGCCCAAGCTGCTTTATCAATACATGTAAAATGTAGTTCAGTTGCAGCTGTTAAAATTTACAAATATACTTCTATTTTATGATGCTGTGTTTGAACTGATGTTGGTAATGTTACTGTTTTTATGTTCATGGGCAGTCTAATAATTTTTATATTTTGACTCATGTTAGAAATTACTCAACTCCGGCTATTATCTTGATTTTTCCATCATTTTTGTCAAGCATATTAATAATTTGGCTTGACTAAAGGAAGACAGAAATGAATATAAGAAACACCAAGCCTTAGAGTAACTCAAGAAGTACATAAACTTTCTGCATTGTTCCAAGGGAAAAGAGGAGACATTGGAACTTGTGTTGAACTTGGTCTAGTAACCACAATAAAAGTGGTTACTCTGCTCTGAACTTGGAGTCCACAGCACCCAAGGCTGGACTTTCCACCCTGAATTCAGTCTCTTAATGACTGAACTTGCTGGCAGGCACACAGTATCTCAGCTGAAGGTTACACCTCAGACCCTATACTCTCCTAGCTCCCTAAATTCTCATTTTGGTTAAGTATGCCCGCAGAGACGACTTGCACTGATTCCCACTTAGTGAAACTGGAGCCCCCAACAAAAACCAAGGGCAGATCCTAGAGGAGCACTATTCTTTACCCTCTTCTCAAGATTGGGAGGGACACGCTGTTCATACTAAATTCTGCATCTGGAATTTGGGCCTAGACATGCCACAAAGCCTTCTCCTCTTTCGTGACTCTGCTTCTCTCCAGATCACAGCAGCAATTGTCTCAGAAACTCTGGCCATCCCTGTTGAGGGAGGGAACCAGGCAACAAGGCAAGTTTCTGGTTTTCTGGAGCTTCCAAGCTCGCACTGAAACCATCTCTACCACCTTAAAAGCTTTAGCTGGCACACTTAGGAAAGCCTTACCAAGTATATAGAGATTTCTTGGATCATTTTCAATTACTAAGGGAAGGTACCAACTGTTAAAGAAAACGAAAAATTACCCACAATGACTGTGAAGTCTTTTCATTCCCCACTCTAGGTAATTTGTTCTGATTACCACTATTCCAAAAGACAAGATTACACACCAGTGAAGCAAAAAGATAAAGGGGAAATCTGTTCCCTGCTGAGGCTGTATCAGAGCTCAATCCGTGTTTGGAGGCAAAGGCAATTTTTTTTTCAGCCCTAATGAAGCCTTGTTAACTATGAACCCTGGGGCTGAACTGATCTAGTGAGAGGAGTTATTTGGGGGGTGGTGGAGGGGGTTTGATAGGGGACTGGTACATTCAGAGATTATTATCATTCTTGTCTTTCTTCTTAAAGCAAGAGAACTTAAATATTTACTAAAAACTGTTCTCACTGGGGTATAGAAAGGAATTGGAAGAATAAAATTGAAGTCCATCATCTCTTTCAGATAGAAATATCTGTGACCCACATTTGTAAGATACAGACTATGCCTTGCTTCTTTTTCCCCCTATGTTGCCAGTTCTCTTTGTCAGCAACTCTCTTGTCCTATCGGGATAACGTTTTAACCGTGGTATGTAGGTTAGAAGCGCACTATTTGTTTACAAGGGATAAATGGTTGTTACAATTACTGTAAAACACAGCAAACAAATGACCTTCAGGACTTGCCAGGAAAAGCAGTGAGTCTTTCTGTGTGTTGAAACAATCTGGGCTTCACTGATGGTAAACACAAGGTAGTGACATGGATCTGGATGTGTCCTCTGGGCTGGGGGCAGGGATTGACACAGTTACAGAATTTGATCCACCCCATATTCTTGCCTTGGAGTTTAATTTCCATATAACTGAAAACATCTGAAGCAAACAGAGAGAAGCACTGCTGGACAGACCCGTATTACAAGAGTAGGCAGAAAAAAAAAAAAAAAAAAAAAAAGTAGCTCAAACACAACAGCTAGGTGTTTGATGTCATTCAATGATTCAGTTATGACTTAAGCGAGCTTCAGAACTCGTGTGTCAAATAGGACAACCTGCATGAGAGAATGCAGTGGAGAGCTGGCCTCAAGCATGAGAACATAGTTCTAGAACTATAGACCCTAAAAAAATTCATCATGGAAAAAAATAATAGAACTTTTCCCCTGGAGAAGCTTATGTTTAGATATTAGATACGTAAAAGACCGAACTATTTGTATAACCTCTAAGATTCTTTCCAGCTCCACAATTCACTGCGTACATAAATGGGAAATGTTTAGGCCCAGGAGGCATACCAATGTATGTATACAGGTATACTGTGATTCATTTGATTCTTGCCCCGTATGCTTTACGGAGTCTAATTATCTAAACGAGATTTGGTTAAATAAAAATTGACATTTCTGTACGAGTGTATATTTACATAAAAGGCAATCCAGATCTCTAAAGGTTTCATTAAAATGGAAAAATAAAACCTATTAAAAAAGTAATTGGAGAGGTTTTAGAAAGCACTTGGTCCAGGATTTCTTTGTTTTACAAATGAGGGATCTCAGGGAATCTCAGAGGTCTGTTCCTTCCAGGCCTCTTTCCAGGGAGGGGCAGATCTGGAACTAGAGCCCAGGCCTCCAGGCTCTCACACCTCTGTGGTCCGGGGCTTGCGCTGGCGGGTAGGGGTAGGGTAATAAATCTCATTTGCCAAATGAGGAAACAGCGTCATCTAGTGGCAATTTATCGGAGCATTCTAGACATGCTGTTATTCCATAGACACGGGAATGAGAAACATCTCACTCTCCTAGCTCTGCTGTCCCTAATTTCTCAAGACAACATTTCTGGACATTTTCTCTCCCCCATGTTTACAAAGCCCAAGAATCTCCCAGTGGGGTCCCCTCCTACAACCTACTCACCCAACAGCATAGTTCAGTCTCTTTTCTGCCAAACTTTCCAACATAGCCCCAGGAATCAATCATCTGCCTCAAGGGCCATCGGGACTCTTGTCCTTTCAGTGTTTCTTGATTCAAGTTTTCAGCAAAATAACCCTGTTAACCATGGCTTCAGGCCTTTACCAATTGGTGTGACAAATCAATTCCATCATTTATGAAGATCCAGATACTGCTTTTCATTCAGTCACACTGAGATGATCCTTGATTTTCCCCTGCTACCATCAAGTTAGGACACTTTGGTTGCTTTTGAAATAATTCATCAGGGTATTTCCCAGGACAGTTCTGTGACCAAGCACGTGGACAAGCTTCAGGCAAAACTTAGGAGGTATTAAACAGAAAACAAAACATGTAACAAGTAATTATCCCATATGATAAACGTTCCATTATGAGAAAGCACAAAGGGAAGGGGGAAATTCATTCTGCTGAGGTTAGAAAAACCTGCACACAAGAGGAAGCACTCGATTTGAGTTTTGAAGGAGATAGATGGGCCTTTGATTTCTAAAGAAATGGGTGTGGCGTGCTAGGCAGGGAGAACAGCAGTGGCGAAGGTCAGGAGTCCCGAGAGTACAGCATGTGATAAAGGATCAGGGCCCAAGAAGAAGATGGGTGGGAAGTGATGTGGAAGGCAGTTCAGGACTGGAACAGAAAGATGCTTAGATGCCATCCCAGAAAACTTGAATTTTAGATGCAATTAGACACCATCAAATTATGGGCCACAGCAAAAAGACTGTGTTTGAAGTCTCCAGGTAATACAGTACTTTATTCATCCCAGCTGTTTTGAAGCTACTCTCTACATAAAATGGTTCCCTCATTTCACGGCTTGTGAAACAGAGGCCTTGAAAATGAATTATCTGTCAATGCAGGGACAGGAACTCAGATCTGTTGGCTCCCAGTCCATTTCTTCATAGTAAAGAGTTAGCTAAGAGCATGACATGCTTATTAGAAGAATTAAAAATTTTTAAATTAGAACACCTTGTAGGTCTTCCTCTGATTTTTGTTCCTGTATAAATCCTCTGAAAGTATTAAATATATGTATTGTCTTTTAATCATATTCCCCTCATCCAATCTGGGCCTGCTGTATAAATGAGAAAATAATCCAATAGGCAATCAAGGACTAACATGAGAAATAGAAATTTTTCAGACTACAAGAGATGATAAAAGAGGCAAATGTAAACCACCATGGGCTAAAGAATAAAACATCAGAAACGCAAAAGCTTTGTAAAGATTTCTAGGAAATTCTGATTCCACTGGTTTCATGAGGACATCAGTCACACTGATGTTGTCACTGAACACCAAGGGTTCAGTCTAGGTCCTGCTGCTGGCTGCACAGAAAGCCAATCACTGAAACGATGATACTGCCAAGGAAAAAGGCTTTAATTGGGTGCTACATTCTAGAAGATGGGGACTCAGTCTCAAATCCATTTCCCTGGCCAGGCATGGTGGCTCACGCCTGTAATCTCAACACTTTAAGAGGCTGAGGCAGGCAGATCGCCTGAGGTCAGGAGTTTGAGACCAAGCCTGGCCAATACAGTAAACGCCATCTCTGCTAAAAATACAAAAATTAGCCAGTCATGGTAGCACACACCTGTAGTCCCAGCTACTTGGAAGGCTGAGGCAGGAGAATAGCTTGAACCTGGGAGGCAGAAGTTGCAGTGAGCTGAGATTGCACCACTGCACTCCAGCCTGGGTGACAGAGCAAGACTCCATCTCAAAAAAAAAAAAAAAAAAAAAAAAATTCCATTTCCCTGATCAACTGAAACGTGGGTTTACTTAGCAGGGAAAAAATGTAACAATGTGTAAGAAAACAGGAACTAGGGAAGGGCAAAGAAGAAATCATGACGAATGAGGGGTCAGGCATCTCATTGTCTGAACCTGGTGACCTGGTGAATTTCAGTCCTTTGATATTTTTTTTTGAGAGGTCTGAAAGTCCTTTCCTAAGGAAGAAACTCAGATAAAACAAATACTAGTTTTAAGCTTTAAGACTAGAAGGGTCAATTTCTATGTTTATCAAAAAGAACTGTCTGTGGGACCATTGGGTCAGTTTTTGTGTGTGTGTGTTTTTTTTTTCGTGTGTGTGTGTGTGTTTTTGAGAGTCTCGCTCCGTCGCCCAGGCTGGAGTGCAGTGGCGCGATCTCAGCTCACTGCAAGCTCCGCCTCCCGGGTTCACGCCATTCTCCTGCCTCAGCCTCCGGAGTAGCTGGGACTACAGGCGCCCACCACCATGCCCGGCTAATTTTTCCTTTTTTTTTTTTTTTTTTTTTTGTATTTTTAGTAGAGACGGGGTTCCGCCGTGTTAGCCAGGACAGTCTCAATCTCCTGACCTTGTGATCTGCCCACCTCGGCCTCCCAAAGTGCTGGGATTACAGGCGTGAGCCACCGCGCCCCGCCAGAGTCAGTTTGGATGTCAGAAAAAGATAGTAAGTAGATGTCATTAAAAGACAATCATGGCAACCAACTCCAACTTGGTCATTTAGAGGCCAGCATTTCTCCCTTCTCTCCCCTCCTCTTCCCTCCCCTCCCCTTCCTTCCCTTTCCTTTCCGTTCTCTCCTTTCTTTCTTTCTTTTTGAGGGTCTGGCTCTGTCTCCAGGCTGGAGTGCAGTGGCGATCTTGGCTCACTGCAACCCCTGCCTCCAGGGTCAAGCAATTCTCCTGTCTGAGCTTCCCGAGTAGCTGGGACTACAGGCGCGCCACCACACCCAGCTAATTGTTGTATTTTTAGTAAAGACAGGGTTTCACCATGTTGGCCAGGATGGTCTCAATCTCTTGACCTCATGATCCACCTGCCTCGGCCTCCTGAAGTGCTGGGATTACAGGCGTGAGCCACCGCGCCTAGCCAGCATTTCTTTATAAGAGCTTTCCAGGTCAGGTGCAGTGGTTCATGCCTATAATCTCAACACTTTGGGAAGCCAAGGCAGGAGAGATTACTTGAAGCTAGAGTTCAAGACCAACCTGGGCAACAAAATGAGATCCCATCTCCACAAAAATAAAAAGACAAAAAAATTAACCAGGTGTGGTGGCACATGCCTGTATCCCTAGCTACTTGGGAGGCTGAGGTAGGAGGATGGCCTGAGCCCAGGAGTTCAAGGCTACAATGAGCTATGATCACACCACTACCCTCTAGCCTAGGTGACAGAACCAGATCCAGTCTCTAAGAAATGAAAGAAAGAAAGAAAAGAAGGAGAGGGAAGAGGGAAAGAGGAGGGGAGGGAAGAATTTTGTTTCTGAAATTGGTCAGTGTTTCCTATTCCTGCTTTGCTTATACGAGCAGAGTGTCTACTTGCTAAAATCTTGACTCAAAAGGCAACCCAGCCACTCCTGCTCTTGTTTCTCTTATTAGCTATATTTATTCAAGTGTCAGGTCTTGCAAAGCTCTACTCCATTTTCCAGGCCTTGGCAATAGGTAATATATGTGTCTGGACTGACATTTTTCTCCAAATGAATGCCAGATATTTCACATAGAGCTAAAAGTTAAAATCATATGATGTGGTGCACTGGCCAATGTGGTTACTGTAGTATTATATGTCAAGGCTAGCATTCCATTCATCATTAATCAAGTGAACACCCAGTGGGATAAGGAACAAAATGGACTGTCATGCTTCTGAAGCTGCCAGACCGCAAAGGACAATGAAACTTACACAGCTTCTCCTTGGCACAGTTCAAGAGTCAACTCGTAGATATGGGTGTGTCCTTTCCAAATTCTCCCAGAAAAGTAGTAGCCAAGGCTGACTGCAGGGAGGTGGGAATGACCTGAGGTTGGGCTGCCTCCCCAGCTTTCTGTTCCCATGCAGCCAGCTCCCCTGGCACCCTGCCCTTCTCTGAGTCACCTTTGCAGGCTCTACTGCTCTTGGAAGCCCGGATTATATCTCCAACATCCACAGTGGACTTCTGTCTGTTGTCAACAGAGCCAGATGACCAGGGAACCCACAAGCTGGAGAACTTGGTCTCCATACTTGGCCTTCTGAGAGAGTGTTGGCTCTGTGGTTTTAACCGCTTAACAAATAAGAAGTGACAACTACACATTCAGAAAAGAGGGTGGGTTTGAGTGAACTGAGATTCTGGGTCTGCTGACAGCCCTGGCTCAGATGCAAGTACACTACATGAGCTGTTGGACCTCAGGTGGCTGTGACAAGGTAGGAGCCGTTACCAGGGAAGATTGTTCACATTCATCAGAGCAACCTTCCGGGAGAAACATGCATGGGAAACAAGTTCAACTGAACAACTGTAAAAAATCAGAACATAAATGGACACCTACCATGAGCCTGGCATTGTGCTAGGCAATGATCATGGTCCTGATCTCATAAAACTTATAGGTAACAGAGCAAAAATTAATGATAATAATCTAGTCTAGAGTCCAAATCAGAAAGTGCCTCTTAGAGGAAGTAGTATGTTAATAGAGACTAAGAAAAAAAGAGGTAGAAGGAACCACAATTGTTAAGGCACAAGAATAAAGAGATGAATCCCAGAAAACATTGAACTTTGATGGACCTAGGCAGGGCTGCTGTTCTGAAGAGCTGAGATTCTGTCTGCCACTATGGCATTATACAGGCTGCTGAACTGTACAAAATATGGTCCCAAAACCCCATTTGAGTTTGGCTAGTACATGTCTCAGGAGCATCTTAGAAGGGGTATTATGATATCTCAGGTATCTGCAAACTATGACTCACCACCTGAATTTGTAAATAAATTTTATGAAAACACAGCCATGGCCATTCATTTACGTATTCATGGCTGCTTTTCTACTACAATGTCAGAATTGAGTAGCTGCCAGAGAGAAAGTGTGGCCCATAACGCCTGTATTTATTATCTGGCTCTGTATAGAAAAAGTTTGCCATCTGTATTAGTCCATTTCTACACTGCTATAAAGATACTACCCAAGACTGGGTAATTTATAAACAATGGAGTTTTAATTGACTCACAGTTCCACGTGACTTGGAGAGGCCTCAGGAAACTTACAGTCATGGCAGAAAGGGAAGCAGGCTCCTTCCTCACAAGGTGTCAGGAGAGAGAGACAATGTGTGAAGGAGGAACTGTCAAACACTTATAAAACCATCAGATCTCGTGAGAATCCATGCACTATTATGAGAACAGCATGGGGGAAACCATTCTCATCATCCAATCACCTCCCACCTGGTCCTCCTTCGCCAATCCCTTATAAGGATTACAATCTAAAATGAGATTTGGATGGGGACACAGAGCCAAACCATATCACCATCCCCTGCCGCAGCTGATAGAGAATGCAGGAACCGAGTTCATGACATGTTAGGGTAGGGTTGTTGAGTAGATTGCAGACACGCCAACTAGAAGGCCTTATGCCAAACATTAGATACTTAAGACAGTCAAAGATAAGCAACTTCACAGGGTCACATGCTAGCTCTGAGAGATAGAGAGCCTGATGAACCCTTCCATGAGGTGGCATCCACATATTTGTGGAGGCACCAATATCAGGCTCAGAAAATTATATCCACCTATCAGTGAACAGCCCACCACTCCAGCATGATTTCACAATAACACTCCAATCAATGAGTCCATTTTTCTTTCTCTACAACTGCAAATGCCTTCCTACAATGGACAAGCTGGACTGGCATCCCTGGCATGATGGCTACAGTGAAGGTGGAAGCTGATGGAGACAGAGCTATCACTTCTGACAGAGGCTGAGGGACTGCCTCTCTGAAAGACAACTGCATGGTAGGATATTTCAGACTACAGCAGGGGCAGCTCAAGAAAAGACATAATGACATGGTTTTCCCACAGATCACTGGTTTCCTCAAACGGGAGGCAATGGGGTCCATGCCTCCCAGGAAGTAGAAGTGGAGGCTGACTGACCACACCTTGGTCCATGAAGCACCCCAACATCGCCAAGTCTGGCACTTCAGTGCAATGGTAACCACCTCTTCCTGAGACTGAGAGCTGGGGTACAATGCAGGGAGGAGCAGTGAGGCAGGAGAACCTCCCAGGACTAGGCACTGAAAACAGGAACTTTACCCAGCAAAGGCTGGCCACCCAACATGTCAATGGGCCCATATTGTGGGTGTCAGAAGGTTGTGGGCACTTACAGGCAAAAAGAAAATCCCCCTGTGAGAGGAGGAAAAGAAGGGAATCATCATGTCTGGAGGGGGCAGGAATGAATGGTCAAGAAGAGTTTTATTCTCAAAATATGAGCTTTAGGAGACTGGGACATTCAGGGCATTGGGGCACTCTCAGGAGACCATTCCAGGGCTTTCCCTGTAGTGCCAGTTTGCATTTTATTTCTATGTCAAGGTTTCATGCCTTGGCAGTGCATCCATCCTCCCCAACCCACCTTGTAACCATGGAGCCTCTGGCTGATATTGTTGGCCATCTCTTGCCAGGGGGAGCTATGGTGTTCTGTGATGCTAGGAAGTGGCTGGCTGCCCTGTAACTAGAAAGTTCCTGTAAGCCACAGGCAGAATCTCTTCCCTCCTCATCTCCAGTCAGCAGTGGCCACTATCCAGCAGAGGAGGGTGGGAAGCACACCCCTCATGTTCCCTTGAATTTAGAACACTCGGCTCTGTGAAACCAGCCAGGATTGATGGTGGACCCCCCAGCAAGGATCATGTTCCAGCCACAGCCACAGCCACAGACAATAAGTTAATGATAAATTCACACAACTGGCAATGAAGGGATTGAATGTCTGAACTTCCCTCCTAGACAAACAAGAACCTGGGTTGTCAGACACGGGCCAGGTAGGACCAGGAGTGATTTGGTGCTGGCCCATGGATCATGGAGCTGAGGATGAGCAAGGCCAGACTGAACACCAAGCAGGCAGTCCACATGAAACAGCCATTGCCAAGGACAAGGCAGAAACACGATCCATAAATATTGCAGGCAGGAAGTTAGAAATCAGAAACGCTAGATGAGTGCTAGAAGCTAGAGCTAAGAAAGAACGCCCAGAGCTGCTGGTGCATAGCTGTGGCCTTCTCTGTAGGTCAGTGGGCAGGCTGTCAGGGCAGGGCAGAGCAGGCCAGGCCCCTGGTGAATCATGGCCTGTTAACACTACCAGACATCCTGGGTGTTAATGAGAAGCAAAAACTGTAGTTTCCAGTTGAGTATGTTATACAAGGTTGGACAGAGTTCTGGCTTGTGAATTGGGCCACTTGAGGCCATTTCTTACTTACCAGGGACAAGCAATTTCCAACCCCAATCTTCATGATCTCCGACATAGAGATTCAGCCTCAAGGGGAAGGTAAGAAGATGAAGTCAAGAGTGTCTGGAGGTCACCTGTAGTGAGCTGCTTGGAGAAATATTTTATATTATTGAGCTGTCAGATGTTTAACATCTGCAGCCAACATTTCAGGTTGCTGATGAAAGAGTCCACATATATTTAGTGTAAAAGGCTTTGCAATAGGAGTCAGAAAATCTGACTCTGGCTCTGCCACTGATTAAATCCTCTAATTTCCAGTCTGTGGTGTCTTCCAGAACTAATAACCTACAATTATTCATAAATCAAGCTGCATATTGTGATGAAGCATGCTGGCAAAAGACAGGCCCATATGGGCCCGTCTAGTCCCCCTAAAATCAATTATTAATGAAGTCTTCAGCTGGCAGATGCTGTATGCAAGGACTGATCTGGTGCCAACAATGTGATCTTCTGTTCCCATTTACAAATCAAGGCTATTGTAATCAATAAAGCCTTGTTAAACATTACTAAGGGAGTGGGCAAATGGTGCAGAGTTAATAACCTCTTACACATGCTATTGTGTTTTTTTCTTGATCCAAAACGTCCTCTTCTCTCTCTGCTGAATCTTTTTTCTGCCGCAATAGATGCTTGCACTAAACATACTCTAATTTACTTACCTCTAATATTTGGCATTATTTATTTATTTATCATTTATGCTACAATTCAGAGAAAGTCATTTCACATTGATGCCTGGAACGGGCCCCAGTTTTGTTACTAGAATAATAATTAGGGGTTTAGCCAGCATAAGTGAATTGGAAAGCTTTTGATATTTTAGAGAAGACCAAGAAGTGTTAACTAAATTATTTATTGGCTCATGGTGAAAGCTACTCATTCAACAACTATATGATGCATTTTGGTATTTGAGTTAGAAAAACCATTGCCCATGGCTGGGTGCAGTGGCTCACACCTGTAATCCCAGCACTTTGGGAGGTCAAGGCAGGCCGATCACCTGAGGTCAGGAATTCAAGACCAGCCTAGCCAACATGGTGAAAACCCGTCTAAAAATACAAAAAGTAGCCAGGCATGGTGGCATGCAACTGTAATCCCAGCTACTTGGGAGGCTGAGGAAGGAGAATTGTTTGAACCTGGGAGACAGAGGTTGCGGCAAGCGAGATCGTGCCACCGCACTCCAGCCTGGCAACAAAGCGAGACTCTGCTTCAAAACAAAACAAAAAAAGAAAATCTCTAGATTGATGTTCTATATTCAGTTGAAAAAGCAGAGGATGAACTTGGACCAGACTACCCAGTGGAATCGCGCTCATCGGGACTCCACTATCTGAATGTGTGATTACTTATTTTTGAAGATGCAATATTAACTTAGTACTTTCATGCAGAAAGTGCCCCGGTAATGCTAGAAACAGCTAACCCATACAAAGAGCTTGTTTGTGCCTTCCCGCATCTAACATCTTTACATACACTAACCTGCTTAATCCTTACAACAACCTTAAGAGACACATTCTACTAACACTTCCAGTTTACACATGGGAAAATTGAGAATGTAACAATATTGTCTCATAAACGGTAAACCCAGGCCGCCTCCTTCCAGGATCCCAGAACTCAGCCCACTTGTCCCTAATGTACATTTGCATAAGCTGAATGCATAGGCTGAAACTTCACTGGTACATAGCTGTGAAGACTGAAACTTCACTTATTTAGAAACAGAGAATTCATGTTTTCTAACAGGACCAGAGGATTTTGGCGTTGATAGGATCCACAGAGACGTTCAGTCCAATCCCTGCCACATCCTCTCAAGGGGAGCAGCCATATTCTCTGGCCTCAACCTAGGAACAGGGACTCACTGCATCCTGTAGCACTCTTCTCCCATCTCAGAGAGCTGGGACCATTGGAAATAGCTTTCCTTCCTTAGGCTGAAATAGGCTTTTTCTTTTTCATTTTTCTTAGAGACAGGATCTTACTGTCGCCCAGGCTGGAGTGCAGTGGCCAATCTTGGCTCACTGCACCCTTGAACTCTTGGGATCAAGCAATCCTCTTACCCCAGCCTCCCAAGTAGCTGGGACTACTACACCAGCTAATTTTTAAGATTTGTGTAAAGATGGGGATCTCATGATGGCTGGTCTCAAATGTCTAAACTCAAGGGATCCTCCCACCTCAGCCTTGCCAAATGATGGGATTACAGACATAAGCCAGGGCCCCCAGCCAGAAATACTATTTTCTATAATTTTACCTGCTGGCCAGAATTTTGCTCTTTGAAGCCACATGAAGACATGAACTCCGTCTTCCTCTTAATGCACTTCAAACATCTGGAAGAGTAATTATGCACCATCCTGAATCATATTTTTCATGGCTCCTGGCTCATCACTCAAATGCCCCTGTTTCAAGATACAATGATTCTAATTACTCCTCACTAGGTGAACTTTGGGGGAAATTTCCTTTGAAATGCAGGACCTGGAGACAAAGATAGTGTCAGAGGCTTCAAGGATTGCTCCACAACTCTGGACCCTTCTCTGGCGCTGACCTAGACCTAAAAGCTTTCTGCAGGACTCTTGGCCGTGCCACACTGCTCACTCACAGCCAACTAGTCACCCAACCTTGCTCCAGGGGACTTTTTTTTCCATATTAAATGTTTATTAAATCAAATCTACTCCATTATATGTATATTTTTAGTTGTCCTTTTTTTTTTTTTTTTTTTTTTTTTTTTTGAGATGGAGTTTCACTCTTGTTGCCCAGGCTGGAGCGCAGTTGGTGCCATCTCAGCTCAACCTCTGCAACCTCTCCCTCCCGGGTTCAAGTGTTTCTCTGGCTTCAGCCTCCTGAGTAGATGGGATTATAGGTGACTGCCACCACATGTGGCTAATTTTTGTGTTTTTAGTAGAGACGGGGGTTTCACCATGTGGTCAGGCTGGTCTCGAGCTCCTGACCTCAGGTGATCCACCCACCTTGGCCTCCCAAAGTGCTGGGATTACAGGTGTGAGCCACTGCACCCGGCCTAGTTATCCTTTTAAACACAGTGTAGGATTTAATATGTATCACTAATGGAGGGATCCCTCCTCAAGCCCACAGAGAGAAAGAGGGAGAGAAGAAGGGAAAAACAGAGATTACTCTGCACTCATTTCACCCCAGGAGACTTTTCTCAGTACAGTGAAGAAATTCAAAGGACCTTTAATTAGCTCACAGATATAGTGAGTTATTTCATAAGGGAAAAACAAAAACGTAAGATAATATTTGCAGAGAGCTAAGCTGGACTCTAAAATAAAGGTAACCAAAGCTAAAGCTCTAACAACTTTCAGAGCCCGGGGGTATTTTCCTAGACTGTTTCCCTTGTGGAAAAGCAATCAAATAGATGCTATAATTTTAGACAGTTTTTGAAACAGGAGTCAGCCTGAACGTCATAGATGCCAACCTGAAGTTTGTGGTATGTGGGTTATTGTTTTGTCACATGTGACACGGTTTCCACACGGAACAGGTTGAATTCAGAAAAACTTGTTAATAGACCGGCAGTCAAAGCCAGAAGCAAGTCTGAAAGCTAGGCCGGTAGAGAATAAAATATCCCTTGATGACATCAGCAGAACCAATAAACACACGACCTCAAAAATAAGGAAATGATTATTCATAGTTTTAGACAATAGTTCTCTATGTTGCATAAGCTGTGTTTAAATAATTCGTAGCTACACAATCAAGATCTCACATGCAAACTACAATAGATTCTGTGTGTACGTACCAACGGGGTTTAAAATATTAGTGTGTTTGGAGATGTTTTTCATTTTCCTCCCAAACATTTTCATAGTCTTTAATAAAATCACACAACAGGTTTTGAGTTTAAAAAGCAACAGGGAAAAATGGAACACTGATTTAAAATAATAAGAAAAAAATGGCCTAACATTTAGAACAACAGCTTCTCGGCCCCTCTTTGTTGCAGGTGGAACTAATTGGCTTGTTACAAAGCAGACAGCTGACATTAAATTATAATGTAAGGAAATGGTCGTTATTAGATGTTTCGAAACTTAGTGAGACAATGTAAAATGCAAAAGGAATATCATAGAAAAGACCTCACTATTGTGTTGACTGCAATAAGTATCAAAAGCAATAGACCTAGGATGCCTGCGACACCCACTATCCCCAAGTGAGAGGGAAACTGAGTCAAATAACACTTTCCAAGGAAGTGGAGGAATTATAATGAGAACCTATTCTTTTCTGAGACTTCCTTATCTTTCTTCAAGGGCATTTTATACAGGGAGTTACTAACGCTTAACATTCTCTGACTATAATAATGGAAGGAACAAGAGCAGGACCCCTGGTGAGCTGAAAATCAGAAGGAGTTCTAGGGAGAAGAGAGGCCAGTTTTTCCAGGTGTCCCACGATGATATTGACTAAGACATCAATCTCCTTGGCAAAGATGGATAACCTCTGTTTTCTGTCTCCCTAGGGCACAAAGGCATCCATATCGACACTATAACATTGGCCATGGGAATAAAAGAAAGAAAATGAGATTGGTACTTAACACACATGATTTACTTTAATCAATTTTAATACAGTTCCCATAAACATAGGTAGAAAAAAGGAAAACTGTCTTGTTATTATTTAGAGAATTTAATGATGCTTGCAGGGGAAAGGTCATACTGAAAATTCAAAGTATCTAACAAAAAAGATATAAGCAGAAGATTTTTTCCAAGAATAGTCTGTCCATGGGCAGTAAAATACATATATCAGAAAAAGAAAAACATGGATGTGCTTGTGCTTTGTAGTTAAGTCACCCAGCTTTCTGTCTTGTCTTGTTCTACCTATTGTTTCTTCAATTTCTATGCCTACTAACTCCACGAGGGTGTGATTTTCATTTTAAATACATTTCAAGTATTTGCTCAGTTGAAAACCATCCCCCAAATACAAATCAAACATAGATTTTATAAATTCAGTTTGCAAAGGTCTTAATTTTAAAAAATGAATGTGTGGATCCAAAGGTAACAAAAATATGTATTCTCGTCATCTCCTCATTTTTAACAAATATAAATACATCTATGAGGTTAATGACCCATGAGGAGTTTTGTTTGCTCTCCAAATGACTTTGGAATCCAGGAAGGAATGCTATTGGAGGAGGGTTTGGCAAGGGTTTTGAGTGCAAAACACAAAAACACACAATGGGAGTTGGAAAATATTTGGAAAACTCAAAAAACAACAGCTTGTGCTAATTCTCAGCTGATTCGTGGCTAGCTTTCACTTTTCACCTCAGTAGGACTGATGGGAAAAAACACCAAGGGCCCCGTGGACTGCTCTGGTGACAGATGTTTTATTCTAATGCCATTGTTAAGAGAAACATGGACTGTTGTGGCCCGAGATGGCTGTGTGTTTATTAGGAAACAGAAAATGTGGCAAGTAAGACAACTTTTCTCTGCCATTAAAGAGAATCAGACACAATATACCAGATTTGTGAATATAGCTCCCCTGAAGGGAGCCCCATTTTCCAAGATAGAAACAAACAATAAACACAAACAAAACAAAGAAACACTCCATAACACAGAACTACAGCCAAACACTTTAACAAAACATATTACATGAGTAACTGATAATTAGACTAGTGATTTTGAAGATTTTACAGCTCCAGAGCCATTTCTGAAATTCTACATGTAAGCTCACGGTGACAACAAATAAGGGTGGTGCTATGGTTGCTGCAGCCTGGAAGTGGCCCTGAGCTCTGCCTGCCCAGGTCCTTCTTGTTCCCAGGGGCCTAAAGAACCCAAGTTGAAGAGCCACTAATTCAGAGAGATTAACTACCAACGGATTTTTGGAACATATCCCTGACACAAAAGTACTTAAATATTTAAAGGCAGTATATGGCCCTCCATCCAAAAAAAAAAAAAAAAAAAGTTTTTAAGGGAATATTTGTATTCAATTAAATGAGTATTTTAAAAATCCTTTAGCTTCCTATTGTATCTGGATCATTTTTTCTCTTAAAGAGATAGAACCATATATCCCAAGTTCACTTAGAGACACCAATTTTCATTCCCGCTCTTCTTCCACATCTCTCTTTAGGGCTTACCCACATTTCTTCAGTTGTCAAGTTCTGTTTGTTCTAGATCTCAAACATCTCTCAATTCCATCCCTCCTTCTTCATTCCCACAGCAACTGTCCTAACTTAGGACCTTATCAATTCTTCATGTACACCCCAGGGTGATCATTCTAAAAGCCAAAAAAAAAAAAAAGGATCGCTTCACTTGCATGCTTGAACTCTTCCACTGGTGCTCCTGTGTTTACAATCAAGTGTGCACTCCTTCCCGGGGCACCCAAAATCTGTGTGGACCTGGATCCCAGCTAACTCTCAATTTCATATTCCCATACAGGGAGACCACCCTTATCATCCCATGAACCCATATGCCTCTATGTCTTTATACTTTTCTTGCTGCTTCCAATGCCCTTCATTTTAAGCCTTTCCAAAACCCTGAAATCGTTTTGCCTCCTACCTTTTCCACTGGACCTCTACACATCATTTAAAGCTCAGCTGCTAGGCTGGGCACTGTGACTAATGCCTATCCCAGCACTCAGGGAGGCCAAGGCGGGTGGATCATTTGTGGTCAGGAGTTCGAGACCAGCCTGGCCAACATGGTGAGACCCCTGTCTCTACTAAAAATACAAAAATTAACCAGGTATAGTGGCCCGTACCTGTAATCCCAGCTAGCCAGGAGGCTGAGGCAGGAGAATCGCTTGAACCCGAGATTGTGCCACTGAACTCCAGCCTGGGTAACAGAGCAAGACTCTGTCTCAAAAAAAAAAAATAAAAGAATCAGCTCCTATGTCCTATGTCATCTCGTAAATCCCTCCTTTCCTTACGTGAAGTAGAGACTTTCTTCTTTATGCAAGCTCACTGTATTACACAATACTACTTTTAAGTGTGTATCATTGTATTATAATCATCTACTGACTAGTTTCCATTTTTTACATTGTGCGCTCTTTGAGGACAGAGATTCTTGCTACTCATCTTCACATCATAGAGTTTAGCTGGGACTTAGTAGCACTCAATACATGCTTAAGGAATGAATGAATGAGGGAATAAACGCATGTGTGTTCAACTTAGACTACAGATGCTGGGAAATCCAGGGAGGGAGTTTAACAGATAAGAGGTAAAGTCTTCCATCAACTCGCTTTAGTAAAGAGGATGGTTAAGCTCAGCCTTGATCCTGTTCCCAGACTTAATTATTCATTCACATACTCATTCATTTATTTAACAAATATTTGTTGAGTACCTGCCATGTTTTTGTTAACTTTTAAGTTCAGGGATACATGTGCAGGCTTGTTACATAGGTAAACACGTGTCATGGGGGTTTGTTGTATAGATTATTTCATCACCCAGGTATTAAGCCTAGTACCCATTAGTTATTTCTCCTGATCCTCTCCTCCCACACTCCACTCTCTGGTAAGTCCCAGTGTGTGTTGTTCCCCTCTATGTGTCCATGTGTTCTCATCATTTAGCTCCCACTTATAAGTGGGAACATGTGGTATTCGGTTTTCTGTTCCTGTGTTAGTTTGCTAAGGGTGATGGCCTCCAGCTCCATCCATGTCCCTGCAAAGGACATGATCTCATTCTTTTTTATGGCTGCATAGTATTCCATGGTGTATATATATATACCACATTTTCTTTATCTAGTCTATCACTGATGGGCATTTAGCCTGCCATGTTTCAGGTACTGTACTAGGCACTAGAGTTCTACAAATAATAAAATACTCTTTCTGCTCTCAAGGAATATATAGCCCAGAGGTGGGGGTCAGAACTTGTATTAGTCTGTTCTCATGCCGCTATGAAGAAATACCTGAGACTGGGTAATTTATAAAGAAAAGAGGTTTAATAGACGCACAGTTCCACATCCCTGGGGAGGCCTCAGGAAACTTACAATCATGGCAGAAGGCATGTCTTCCCAGGGCAGCAGGAGAGAGAATAAGTGCAAGCAGGGTAAATGCCAGACACTTATAAAACTGTCAGATCTTATGAGAACTCAGTTACTATCACAAGAACAGTATGGGGAGAAACTGTCCCCATGATTCAATTACATCCCACCTGGTCCCTCTCACAACATGTGGGGATTATGGAGATTACAATTCAAGATGAGATTTAGGTGGGGACACAGCCAAACCATACTAGACATGCAAGACATAAGTGCTGTACAGAACTGTGGGAGTCACAAGAGAGGAGGAGGTGTGATAGAAGTTGAAGGAGGGTGTGGTGTATCCCACTGCCCTATGGAAGTACTGTTTAAAGAATGTCCTTGAAGGTGAGTATGGCAGAAGGCATGTTGACCAAGGGCGATGGTAAGTGCAAATGCCATGGAGCTAAAGAAGTGTGCCACAAGTCAGAGATATGGACATAATGTAAGGCAAAATTGTCACAAGCCCAGACCTGAGAAAGCAGACCTGTATTGAAAATTCATTCTCCACGTGTGTAACGTTGGGAATGTTATACCTGCTAAAATGGAGATAAGAATAGTACCTACCTGATAAGAGTGTTGTGAAAATTAATTGCAAAGTAAGTGAAATCCTACCCGGGAGGCCCTTGGCACAATATGTGTGACACGATGATCATGAGGATGGTTGCTGGAACTACAGCAACATGGAACAGAACAAGATGAGTCTAAATGAGGTTGGCATGACCCCAGTGAAGGAGGGTCTTCTGCACCATGCCAAGGAGTTTTAATCTGTAATCACTGACTGAAAACCTATGAGGAATTTAAGTAACACAGTGCTAAATAATCAGATTTGTGTCTTAAGATCTCTCAGTTAACTGTGTGAAGGATGAAGTTACAACTAGCACAAGAGGATAATTGAGGGCTGAACTGAGACAACAGTTGGGGCATGGTGAGGAGAGGACGGAATTTTTTTTTTTTTTTTTTTTTTTTTTTTTTTTTTTTTTGAGACAGAGTCTTGCTGTTGCCCAGGCTGGACTGCAGTGGCACAATTTCTGCTCACTGCAACCTCCACCTCCTGGGTTCAAGTGATTCTCCTGTCTCAGCCTCCCAAGTTGCTGGGACTACAGGTACACACCACCACACCTGGCTAGTGTGTGTGTGTGTGTGTGTGTGTGTGTGTGTGTGTGTGTGTTTAGTAGAGACAGGGTTTTACCATATTGGTCAGGCTGATCTCGAACTCCTGACTTCAGGTGATCCACCCACCTTGGGCTCCCAAAGTGCTGGGATTACAAGCATGAACCACTGTGCCCGACCAAGAGGCCAGATCTTGCAGACGTTAAGGAGTAGAAACAATAGGACTCACTCACCAGCAGTTGGTGAGAGGGGTGTGTAAAAGAAAGACAATGACCTTTAGATTTCTAGCTGAAGTGACTGAAGTAGGAAATCATTAACCAAGAGAAGAAACACAGGAGGTAGAACCAATTGGAAGGGAAATAAGAGTTCCATTAAGTTTCTCAGCCTATGGGATATGTAGGCAGAGCTGCCCGTAAGTTATTGATAAGTGAATGTGGTGCAGGCTGGACTTACAGAAAGGAAAGCAATAACATATTATTTATCATCACTTCAAGCTATAGAAATAGAAGTGTTTACCTGGAAAAGCAGTTAAAGTCTGAGGAGAGCAGATTACTACGTTTTTAGGTAACTAAATAATGGGGACAAAATATCTTAAGAATGAACTCTCTAAACAAGAGACTTTGACTCGATTTCAAAATGGCTGGAAGGAATCCATCCTGAAGTTCTCCAGCCAGAACCATTGAAAAAAGACCTCATAAGGCTTTCTGTGTCTGGGATCATTTACAAATTTTTTAAACATTGTCCCAGTAACAAAGCCAACCTTAAGCCTTCACTTTGGGAGAGTAAGGGTAGCCATATTGGACTGTGTAAAGATCTCAAGATTATTGTAGAAATAACCAGAGTGCCTTAAACTACAATATTAAGCATACTGCATTTAGCTAGAGATGTCAGCACATGGTGGATATGCTGAGATGGTTCAAGTAAGTGAAGTGTATGGAGAATGTTAGCTTCTCCTTTAAAATACTCAAGTCCTAGGGGACCATAAAGAGGGAAAAATCAGGTCCATCAATAGGGAAATGGTTTTTTAAAAAGTGTGGGGGGATATATACAATATCCCAGCAATTTTTTTCATACTCCCATACATAGAAATTAATTGTGGCCAAATTCTTTTTTTTTTAAATTTATTTATTATTATTATACTTTAAGTTGTAGGGTACATGTGCACAACGTGCAGGTTTGTTACATATGTATACTTGTGCCATGTTGGTGTGCTGCACCCATCAACTCGTCATTTACATCAGGTATAACTCCCAGTGCAATCCCTCCCCCCTCCCCCCTCTCCATGAGAGGCCCCGGTGTGTGATGTTCCCCTTCCCGAGTCCAAGTGATCTCATTGTTCAGTTCCCACCTATGAGTGAGAACATGCGGTGTTTGGTTTTCTGTTCTTGTGATAGTTTGCTAAGAATGATAGTTTCCAGCTGCATCCATGTCCCTACAAAGGACACAAACTCATCCTTTTTTATGGCTGCATAGTATTCCATGGTGTATATGTGCCACATTTTCTTAATCCAATCTGTCACTGATGGACATTTGGGTTGATTCCAAGTCTTTGCTATTGTGAATAGTGCTGCAATAAACATACGTGTGCATGTGTCTTTATAGCAGCATAATTTATAATCCTTTGGGTATATACCCAGTAATGGGATGGCTGGGTCATATGGTACATCTAGTTCTAGATCCTTGAGGAATCGCCATACTGTTTTCCATAATGGTTGAACTAGTTTACAATCCCACCAACAGTGTAAAAGTGTTCCTATTTCTCCACATCCTCTCCAGCACCTGTTGTTTCCTGACTTTTTAATGATCGCCATTCTAACTGGTGTGAGATGGTATCTCATTGTGGTTTTGATTTGCATTTCTCTGATGGCCAGTGATGATGAGCATTTTTTCATGTGTCTGTTGGCTGTATGAATGTCTTCTTTTGAGAACTGTCTGTTCATATCCTTTGCCCACTTTTTGATGGGGTTGTTTGTTTTTTTCTTGTAAATTTGTTTGAGTTCTTTGTAGGTTCTGGATATTAGCCCTTTGTCAGATGAGTAGATTGCAAAAATTTTCTCCCATTCTGTAGGTTGCCTGTTCACTCTTCATATGGAACCAAAAAAGAGCCCGCATCTCCAAGACAATCCTAAGTCAAAAGAACAAAGCTGGAGGCATCACGCTACCTGACTTCAAACTATACTACAAGGCTACAGTAACCAAAACAGCATGGTACTGGTACCAAAACAGAGATATAGACCAATGGAACAGAACAGAGTCCTCAGAAATAATACCACACATCTACAGTCATCTGATCTTTGACAAACCTGAGAGAAACAAGAAATGGGGAAAGGATTCCCTATTTAATAAATGGTGCTGGGAAAATTGGCTAGCCATAAGTAGAAAGCTGAAACTGGATCCTTTCCTTACTCCTTATACGAAAATTAATTCAAGATGGATTAGAGACCTAAATGTTAGACCTAATACCATAAAAATCCTAGAGGAAAACCTAGGTAGTACCATTCAGGACATAGGCATGGGCAAAGACTTCATGTCTAAAACACCAAAAGCAACAGCAGCAAAAGCCAAAATTGATAAATGGGATCTCATTAAACTAAAGAGCTTCTGCACAGCAAAAGAAACTACCATCAGAGTGAACAAATTCTTATTAACATATTCTGATGTATTAAAGATGTTCTAGGACCACAGATACACATATTACATGTTAAAAAAAAGTTACAATTTTTTATGAGACAGGGTCTAGCTCTGTCATCCAGACTGGAGTGCAGTGGCACGATCTCAACTCACTGCAACTTCTGCCTCCTGGGCTCAGGTGATCTTTCAACCTCAGCCTCCCAAGTAGCTGGGACTACAAGCGTGCACCACCATGCCTGGCTAATTTTTGTGTTTTTTGTAGAGACGGGTTTCACCATGTTCTCCAGGCCAGTCTTGAACTGAGCTCAAGCTGTCTGCACCTCAGCCTCCCAAAATGCTAGGATTACAGGTATGAGCTGCCACGCCCAGTCTAAATTATAATTTTTATCACGTATTTGTTAAAGTCCCCTAGAGATGTTAATTCTTTTTTATATTTCTTTTTACTTTTTGAATAAAGACAAGGTCTCCCTATGTTGCTCAGGCTGGTCTCAAACTCCTGAGCTCAGGGCATGAGCCACTGCACCCAGCCTAGAGTTGTTAATTCTGCCTTACAACTGCTCACCCATTTCTCCTATCCCTGCTCCCACCTCCAAAGAACAATTCTATCATATTCCCCCATGTTATTATATATTGCCTTTACACATTTATACCATATGAAGTTATTTGTTTATACATTTATTTCTCCTCTTCTCCATAAGAATGAAAGCTCCATGAAAGGGAAGGAATTTGTGGCTCTTCTCCATGACTGTGTTACTGTCTCTTAGCACAGAACCTAGCACATAATTGGTACTCCAAATGGGTGTGTTCAGTAAGTTGAACAAATGAAGAGTGTTTTTGTTTTTTAATAAGTTTTACCATATTAGAGAGGACTTCTCTGATCACCCTATCTAAAATACCATCCCTCAACACTTCCTATATCTTTACCCTCTTTTTTCTTCTTCTTAACATTCATCACTACCTGATAGATACCGTATTTATTGGTTTCTTTCTGTCTCCCCCATAAGCATGTGAGCTCCGTGACCACAGGCTGTTATTCTTATCACTGTATCCCCCTGGCGCTTAGAACAGTACCTAGCAAGCTCGATACTGGGCAGTCAAAGCAGGTTGCATAAATCAGTGAATTTACATAAAATTTAGATTACATGTTACAGTTGTTTTCCATACATGCAGTACATTATTTTTTTCCTACCTTGTGATTGATGTATTGACATCATTATCGTTCTATTAATTCTAGTTCACATACGTCACCCAGGTGCTGTGATAAGTCTGAAGCTTAAAGTCGGTGATATTTGTGCTGGTATCCTTCTCCCTTTGCCAGATGCTCTACTTTTCCCTCCCCTCTTCTTCCCCAGGCCTCTTCGCCATACACTCACAAACCCATGGCCTCATGCTCTCTCCTGTCTTCTGGATCAGCAGATCCAGGCAGGGCCCCTAATCTGAACTTCAGTCTTTCTCTATCATAATTTGCCACTCCACTTCTCAGAGTAATGACAATTATTTTGAGTAACTATGTACTTCTGCATTACAGCCATCACATAATTCAATCTTTGTAGCAGCCCTAATGAGTAGTCTATTAATACTACCCCTCATTATAAGCGAGAAAACAAACCCTAAACTTGAAGAACTTGTAAAGATAATACAATTTTGTGGCCGGGCACGGTGGCTCACACCTGTAATCCCAGCACTTTGGGAGGCCGAGGTGGGCAGATCACCAGTCAGGGGTTCGAGACCAGCCTGGCCAACATGGTAAAACCCCCTCTCTACTAAAAATACAAAAAAAAAAAAAAAAAAAAAAAAACTTAGCCTGGTGTGGTGGTGAGCACCTGTAACCCCAGCTACTTGGGAGGCTGAGGCAGGAGAATCACTTGAACCTGGGAGGTGGTGGCTGCAGTGAGCTGAGATCGAGGCATTGCACTCCAGCCTGGGTGACAAGAGCGAGACTTCATCTCAAAAAAAAAAAAAATTTGTTTATAAAGGTCCAGTTTTAAGCTTTGATGTTTGTGTTATATATTGCTTTTCATCCACAGTTCCTGGTTCATAACTCCCATAGACCTTGTTACCATCTTTTGTTATCATGGTGGGGGTGTTGGGCCTCATAGGCAGGCCTCAGGATATAGAATCTCTCTCCTGTCCTCCTTCCACTGGCCCCAAAGCAGGACTCTAATCTTCCCCCGCCTTTCTGATTGTAGGTCCTAAGACCCTCCCAAAAGAGGGTCCTGCCCTATACACTGGAGGAAGGAATGCTGACATCACAAAACCTCCATAAAAACCCAAGAGGACAGGGTTCAGTAAGCTTCAGCTAGTGAACACGTGGAGGTTCCTGGAGGGTGGTGTCCCAGGGTGGGCATGGAAGCTCCTCGCCCCTTCCCCCATACCTTGCCCTATGCATTTCCTCATCTGTATCCGTTACAATATCCTTCCTAGTAAACTGGTAAATGTAAGTGTTTCCCTGAGTTCTGTGAGCCGCTCCAGCAAATTAATAGAACCCAAAGAGGGAATTGTGGAAACCCCAACTCAAAGCCTGTAGGTTACAAGTTCAGGAAGCCTGGACTTGCTACCACTGGTGTCTGGGGTTATGGGAAGCAGTCTTATAGGACTGAGCCCCCAGCTTGTGGGATCTGACATATCTCCAAGTAGATAGTGTCAGAATTGAACTGGAAGACACCCCACTGATGTTCACTGCTTGGTGTGTGAGGAAAACCCCCACACATTTGGTCACAGAAGTCTTCTGTGTTGGTGATTGTGGTGGTGGTATAAGAGTAGCAGGAAAATGGCCGGGCGTGGTGGCGCATGCCTGTAATCCCAGCACTTTGGGAGGCCGAAGTGGGTGGATCACGACGAGGTCAGGAGATCAAGAGCATCCTGCTTAACATGGTGAAATCCCATCTCTACTAAAAAAAATACAAAAAAAAATTAGCCAGGCATAGTGGCGGGCACCTATAGTCCCAGCTACTCAGGAGGCTGAAGCAGGAGAATGACGTGAACCCGGGAGGCGGAGCTTGCAGTGAGCAGAACTTGCGCCACTGCACTCCAGCCTCTGCAACAGAGCGAGACTCCGTCTCAAAAAAAAAAAAAGAGTAGCAGGAAAACATGCTTTGAGAGAATTTTTCCTACATCATGGCTCTGATGTAAAAACCTGTGTGTCCTTCCCACAATTACCATTGCCAAGTGTCAAAGACCAACAGTTCCCAACCTTTTTGGCACTGGGGACTGGTTTCATGGAAGACAATTTGTCCATGAAAGTGGGGTCAGCAGAGGGGATGGTTTTGGGATGAAACTGATCCACTTCAGATCATCAGGCATTAGATTCTCATAAGAAGCAGGCAACCTAGATCCCTCGCATGCTCAGTTCACAATAGGGTTCGTGCTCCTGTGAAAATCTAATCCCCCACTGATCTGACAGGATGCGAAGCTCAGGTGGTAAGGCTGGCTCACCTGCCTGCTGTGTGGCCCAGTTCCTAACAGGCCACGGACTGGTGGCCTGGTGTTGAGAACCCCTGTCAAAGACAGCCCAAGGAAGCTGTTGCTGAGAATAGCTGAGTGCACACTTTCTCTTAGGGTAAGGGAGGGGGTCGGGGAGGAAAATTTCCATTTTAACATGATATTGCCTGAGACTGAATACTTCCATACAAAGGAGTATATCTCAATTGTGGGGCTTATAGGCGCCTAGGCAGATTTGTACAAGACACAGTCTTGATCAAGACACTTCAAGGCAGCTTCCTTTTAATCTTACTATGTAAGAAACCACCTTACATGCAGGTTGTCAAGCCTGATAGAAATTAGAGCAGAAAGTGTTTAATAATGATGTGCTGCTTTACCTCCCCAGCTGAGCCAAATTATCCTCCAAGATCATTAGAGCCTGGTTGGAATAAACTGGCTAATATGAGCACTGAGCATTTCCTAACTTATGAAATACTTCTATTGCCTTTTATATGTCTTACCTATTTTTTCCTACTTAACTATTTTAGCCATAAGATATAGAATTCTAAATTTCAGAGACGGGCCTGAAATTTAAAGGCCTCAATGAGATCTGGCCCAACACCCTAAAGTCACCAGTTCTATTTTCACTTTAGTAATGGAAGGCATTTTTTTGGTTAAAACTTTTTTTTCAGTAAGGCCTTATCAAGAACTCAAGGAACAACTGAAATATTAGTGGGTTCTTAGGCCAGGCACATTGGCTCAGCTGTAATCCCAGCACTTGGACCAGGAATTTGAGATCAGACCGGCCAACATGGTGAAACCCTCTTCTCGTTAAAAAATACCACAATTAGGCAGGAGTGGTGGCACACGCCTGTAATCCCAGCTACTTGGGAGACTGAGGAATGAGAATAGCTTGAACCCAAGAGGTGGAGGTTGCTGTGGGCCGAGGTTACACCACTGCACTCCAGCCGGAGTGACAGAGCAAGACTCTGTCTCAAAAAAAGAAGAAAAAGAAATATTAGTGGACCTGGTTTGTCTCCCCTAAATTGAGGCTGTTTCTGCACAATAATGACCTGAAGCGTCCATTTTTTTTTTTTTTTTTTTTTTTTTTGAGACGGAGTCTTACTCTGTCACCCAGGCTGGAGTGGCCCAATCTCACTGGTTGCTCACTGTAACCTCAGCCTCCCGGGTTCAAGTGATTCTCCTGCCTCAGCCTCCTGAGTAGCTGGGATTACAGGGGCGTGCCACCATGACCGGCTAATTTTTGTATTTTTAGTAGAGACAGGGTTTCACCGTGTTGGCCAAGATGGTCTCGATCTCTTGACCTGATGATCCGCCCGCCTTGGCCTCCCAAAGTGCTGAGATTACAGGCATGAGCCACCATGCTTGGCTGAAGTGTCCATTTTTAACCAGCTCTATAATGTCATATAGATACAAACTTCTTGAAAAGTTAAATATAACTTCTGGGATGGATCACCCTGTGTATCACACATTATGCAAGCCTCAGAACTTAGGAGGTAAATTCTCATTTTTACAGATGGGGAACTGAGCCCCAGAGATGGTAAGTAACTTGCCCAAGGTCACATAGCTAGTGAATTTGAACCCAGGTAGTCTGACATTAGAGCTCCAAATCTTAACCATTATATTAAACACTATAAACACATAATTAATGCTAATTAATTTGCTAAATAAATTAAAATGCTAAAAGAATTTGCCTAGTGTCCATAATTTATCTTACAGCTTTTATTTGTAACTGATCTGTGTGTGGATTTTATTTATTTGAAACAAAATTTCATCCTGCCACTCAGGCTTGGAGTGCAGATTTGAGATCTCAGCTCACTGCAGCCTCTGCCTCCCAGGTTCAAGTGATCCTCCCACCTTAGCCTCCCAAGTAGCTGGGACTACAGGTGTGCATCCAGGTAATTTTTGAGGTTTTTTTTTTTTTTGTTTTTGTTTTTTTTTAAAGGCAGGATTTCACCATGTTGCCCAGGCTGGTCTCAAATTCCTGGGTTCAAGCAACTGGCCTGCCTCAGCCTCCCAAAGTGCTGGGATTACAGGCATGAGCCACCACGACTGGCCTGGATTTTATTTGTTGATGGGAATCCTAAGAGGATGGGAAGGGAGAAGATAGTATATGAAGCAATGAAGTACATTTTCCAGCTTGCCATCTCCCAGATTTCAAATAAGTACTTACACAGTCCTGTAGATGTCAAGATTTAGAGTGTTTTATCGGCTGACTTGCTGGCTTTCCCTATGACCAACTGACCTACTTTAAAAATGTGTTTAAGTGGCCATTAAAGATTTAATCTCCTGAATGAGTCAAAGATAAAACTCAAGGTTATTCAGCTCTAAAGAGACATAGGGCACCTGAGACCAGGGAATAGCTTCAGATGAAACCAACCAGCCGCATTCAACACACATCAAATGAGAAACACCTATGAGCCATGAAAGAGAGGACAGTCAGCTTTCTTCCTTGAGAAGGCCTGGATGACATCCTCACCTCTGCCTTTTCCTGGTGGCCGAGAAGAAGGCGCCTATATCCAGAGTCATGGGAGATGAGTGTCTCACATGGCTCAGGCTGGTTGCCATTGACTTGTGGGTCCAGCCAGGCAGTTGCTTAGGGCATCTTTGCTGAGCTTCTCTGCACCAAGTGCTATGCTCCAAATTGGAGATTCACAATGAGCAAAACCAGAATTAAACTTGCCCTCTTAGAGTTGACCATTTTGTGTTGGAGACAGAATGTAATCAAATCATCTCACCCATGAATATATCATTACAAATCCTCATAAGTGCTATAAGCAAAGAAATAGAGTTCTGCAACAAGATAGGATAAAGACCTTACTGAAGTGACAATTTAACAGTAACACCAGCAGACGTTAACCAAAGGGTAAGGGGCAGAGGTGGCTTCCAGGCAGAGGGAACAGCATGTGCAAAAGCCTCATGGTAGCAAGGCCACTGGTCCAGACAGCATGTGTGTGCAGATTAGAAAACAGTTACCAACTCCTCGATCCCTTTGCCTCCATTGGAAAATTGTCATAATTTACTAATTTTGTGTTAGAGCAAGACTTTTTACTGCAAGCTTCCAGAAAACTCTTTAGACAATTCTATAATACATCATCTCAGTGTTCATGGCAGAACCCTATGCCACCTGATACCATAGTGACCAGATGCCTGTGGCTACTGAGCACTTAAAATGTGACTAATTGAGATGTGCTATGCTACAAAATACACATTAGATTTTAAATATTTCGTGTAAAAAATATAAACTATCTCAATTATTTTTATACTGATTACGTGTTAAAATCATACTATTTTGATATGTTAGGTCAAATAAAACATATTCCTAATTTCACTTGGTTTTTGGTTAGTTTTATTTTTACTTTTTTAACAAGGCTACAAGAAATTTTAATTTAAAATTCCATTCATGGTTTGTGGCTTGAATGATATTTGTATTCAACAGCATCAGTGCACCCTTTGATAAGGCGGCCTTGGGTGCTACACAACCTGCCAGACGATACCACACGCCCTGCATGGCAGGACTGGACATGACGAGCACAGGGAAATGAAAGAAGGCCAGAGTGATGGTCACACTGAGGGCAAAGGAGAGAGCAGTGCAAGATAAGGTAACGCCAGGTCATGCCAAGTCTCATCTTCTAAGCCTGGAGAGTTCAGTAAGTTACACCTTTTGTTCCCTGTTCATGGATGTTTCCCTTGCTTTAGAGTTTGTCCATTCAGTGATTTATTTGAAAAGGAAGGATGAACAAGATAATCTCTACTATTAAGAGGTACACAGTTGAGCAGCAGATGAAGGCAAGCAAGTGAGTCTTCATTTGGGTATGAAAAGTCTGTGCTAGGCTAAGCCCCCAGCGCTAAATAATTGTGTGCTGTTATTGATAGAGATGCCAGCCAAGAGAATGCAGAGAGTTCAGCAAAGACTTGTGCATTATTCCTGAGAAAAGGCATCAGCACACGCTCTTCTGACACTGGGCTCTCCGTCCGGAGGGGCAGCACACTGCCTGGGCATAGCCAGGAAAAATGGAACCTACCCCCTCACTGCTTCTGGAGACTTCTCAATGTCATGTGTGCATGTTTCTTTTTGACAGGAGGCATGCACAATTCTCTTTAGCATTCTGGATGAATATAAATTATGTCTCTGATCATACCTTCTAATCAGAAAAGAAACCTAGCCAGTACCTTTAGGGGTTCATCAAAAAAGGGTTAGTAAAACTTCCCTTGAGAATACTGAGAATAGAAGTTGGGTAAACCAGAAGCCAGAGATACAAGACTGCGGGATATGGAGCCCAGAGCAAATCTCTTGTCCCGACTCCCACCAAGAGAGTATCCATTCATAGTAAGATGAATCCGAAGAACAGTCCTGGATAATAATACTGAAACAATATTAACTCTATACCAGACACGGTGCCATGGCATATACATTTATTAGTTCATTTTATCCTCTCATAAACTTTATGAAATGTATGGAATTGTACCTATTTTACTAGTAAAAAAACTGATTCACAGAAACATTAAATGATTTGCCAAGTCTGGTGGTTAGATGGAAGGAAATATGCTTTGAGAGAACTGGATGCAGAAGAGAGGGCTTTGCTGTAACCCAGGAATAGAGAACTGCAGTGAATTTGCTATGTGTACATGAACCTCAGACATTATAAAGCGTGGCAGGCAGATCCCTGCTTCTCCAGCGAGATGGGGCCTTACAGTGCAGTATGTAAGGAGGTGGGAGAGAAACACACAAGGAGGCTGGGAGGGAGGCCATTTCCTGGTTCTGATGCCATCCTGGGAGCACTGAGTATCCTCCCTTCTCCGTGAGAGGGAATGTGTTAAGATGGAAAGGAAATAGACTTGGAACTAGACCAATAAGTTGGATTCTCATGTTTTATATTGACCTGTTTAGCAACCTCAATAAAGTCATTCCAACTCCCTGGAAATGTTTCTGAATCCATAAAATGAAAAGTTAAGATTGACTATCCCTGATACTGCTACAAGCTCCAACAATCTGTAATCCATGAACAAACAGGGCCCAACAGGGGCTTTCTCCAGCCGCTGTGAACTCAGAGAAGCTGGAGCTCTGGACTTGAGCTCTGTCCCTCCAACAATGTGCCTCTGTTGTTTGATCTTCAAATATTTTTGAATCCTGAAACACACTCTCTTTTTCTTGTAAATTTCTCACTAAGAAATTAATGAAAATTATATAAAAATATTTTTGAGAGTAAATAAAACTGGCTGAGGAATTAGGAAAATTGAGTTCTGGAGCAACTAAGACACGAATTCCTTGTGTGATGTTGAACAAACCCCTCTCACTTCCGATTTCCCCGTGGGTCAAATGGGGACCATATTATAATCAAATGACATCATGAATGGAACACACTCTGAAGAGTACAAGGACTGGCTTACTGTTGCATTTTAATTTTTCATTTATCAGACTTAAGTATCTAGATTTAAGATAAATCACAGGTATAATGCAGGCCTTAATGCTTACCCTTAAGTGTTTTGCACTTGCTGGGCCATTTGAACTTCACCACAACACTCTGAGGTAGGTGTTGTGATTGTCACCATTTTACACTTTTTTTTTTTTTTTTTTTTTTTTTTTTTTGAGACAGAGTCTCTGTTGCCCAGGCTGGAATGCAATGGCGTGATCTCGGCTTACTGCAACCTCCGCCTTTGGGTTCAAGCAATTCTCCTCCCTCAGCCTCCCAAGTAGCTGGGATTACAGGTGTATGCCATCATGCCTGGCTAATTTTTGTATTTTTAGTAGAGACAGGGTTTCACCACATTAGCCAGGCTGGTCTTGAACCCCTGACCTCAAGTGATCCACCTGCCTCGGCCTCCCAAAGTGCTGGGATTACAGCAGGCATGAGCCCCCACGCCCAGCCCACACTTCCATTTTCTAATGGAAGCAGGGAGAGCCTAAATAAACCTGCCCAAGGGTACACCAGTGATGAGTAGCCATGCAGGGCTTCAAATCCAAGCAATGGATTTGTGCTAGTCCTTGTATTCTTCTTACCTACTACCCTGTCTCAGCTCTCAGTTCACATGGCTTAGAGCACCAGGTACCAAGCAGTTACCTATGTTTCACTTGTTGGGAGGGAGGGAGGGACAGAGGGAGGGAGGGAAATCTAAGGATAAATTAGAACACTGGACGTTATATATTTTGAAGTAGTCAACAAAATAGGAAGTAGCTAGATCATTATTTCTATGCATTATTGACTTAAAGCGAAGGTCATTTTAAGATCTTTAAAGTGACTCATTTTTCTTGCACCCAGAGATCAGATGTCTGATTTTTAAAGCATAAAACAATTTGCAAAATTGCTTTACAGTGTATTTCTTACAGAGGACCTAAATTGGATGGTACTGTGTGCTCACAATAACCTTCAAGGTCAGCATGCATTGAGACAGCTGCCAATATTGCATCAGAAGTGAGTGCCAAGCTTGTTCGTCCCTCCCACCCACCAGAAGGTCTCCTGGAAGGGTGGAGGCGTGTGGGTACAGACCAATCTGCAGCGAGAAACACCTGTGTGCCCCAGCTCTGAACAAATAGGGTGGATTGACATTAACGTCAGCCACTGCGATGGCACAACAGTTAGGTGGGCTAATCTGTTTGTGCAAATAACCTTTGCTGCAGACGAAGCCCATGCCAACACCCAAGACTGGGTCACCTTAAGCTCCCACATTCATGTGAACTCTCTGATGGTCTCCAGTATCCTGCCTGCAGTGACCTTGCTGGAATCCAGAAGGGGTGCTGCACCGCAGACCAGAGGCAGACCTGGGAGCCAGATTGCCAGGTGAGGAGCCTGACTCTGCCATGCCCCTGCTGTGTCACATTGAATGAGTCACAGGACTGTTCTGTGCCTCAGTCCCCTCATCTGTAAAATGGGAGTAGTGATAGTATCCCCCTCGGGGGCTGCTGTGAGGGTTAAATGGGTGAGCACAGGTCAGGCTCTTAGAACAATAATTGGTGCACAATAAGCATAAGCTGCCACGATGGTCATCCAGAGCATTGCAGAGCCATCACTTTTCACCTGTTTTCATCTTAAGATGGCACAACTATATATTAATTTTTTATTGAGATATAATTCACAAAGCATGAAATTCACCATCTAGAAGTAAACAGCTCATTGTTTTTAGCATATTTTCTATGTTGCACAACCACCACCATCTAATTCAGGACGTTTCATATGACCCCAAAAAGAAGCCTTACCTGATAGGAGTCACTCCCTACCCATCCTCCTCCATCCCCTCACTCACAAGTCTGCTTTCTGTCTCCGTAGATTTGCCTATTTGGGACATTTCATATACATACAAATATGTGGCCTTTGGTGAGGATGACACAACCACAAAAGCAAGCTTTACACTTTAGAAGCAAAACAACAGGATCCCTCCACCCCTTCCCTACAAAATAACAAAGCGTCATCTCCATCTGTTAGTGGTAACAGCCTCTCAGTGGGCTGACAGGAGGAGGCTCAGCTTGATTCGGGTTTTGAAACATGTTAGGCTTTGAAGCTCATTTTCCATCCCACGTAACACCACAGAGATGCAGAGCAGCAGGCCTATTGTTCCAGCCTCCTCATTCTGCATTTTCCGCAAAGGTCGACAGAGTACCCCTGACGACTAAGTCTCATTACTGACTACGAATCTCCCTTGCTAGGAGACTTGCTCCTTCAGACCCGACCTATAGAAGGAGACTTACGGTAGAAGCTTCACGAAATGATAAACCCTTTGTAAAACTCATGACAGGCCCAGGTTAAGAATCCCCATGGGCTTAAATCACACCAGCGGTGGTTCTTTAATTATTTTGTATTTTTAGTAGAGACAGGGTTTCATCAAGTTGGCCAGGCTGGTCTTGAACTCCTGGCCTCAAGTGATCCACCCACCTCAGCCTCCCAAAGTGCTGGGATTACAGTCGTGAGCCACCGTGCCTGGCCAGTGGTTCTTGCTTTAAAATATCCTGTCTGGGTGGCACAATTAGGGGTCTAGTTTCAGGAAAGACTATTGAAGATATATGTTCATGGAAACCACACTATAAAATAAATTTGCATTTTGTAGGTGAGTCCTGGGCACCTGAGTATAATTCACTGTGACTATTTGTTTCACCTTTTTTTTTTTTTTTTTTTTTTTTTGCATTGCCCAAACGTGACACTACATAACTTCGTTCAGGCAGTGTGGTAAAAAGACTGGTAAACTGGGACCCAAAAGACCTCAAGCAAATCTTGACTCATTCATTCAATGCCCTTGTGACTTTACACAACCACTTTTGTTTATTTGTCCTGAACTTCTTCAAATGTAAAACAATGTCAATCCCCTAGACTCCTCCGGCTCTAAGAATTTACCAGAATTTCTCTCACTGATGAATTTAGGTGAGAATGTAGCATCAAAATCAAGCCTCTCCGGGATAAGCTCCCACACTCAGACTGAGGTCCAGGAAGGCAAAAGCAAGTGGTGACTTCCGGCCCACTGAGCTTCCATTCATCAATAAGTGGTCGGAGAATTGAGTAAAAGTTCCAGAAAGCCACTGGTCTTCAGTCAAGCAGAGATAGGATTAAATATGAAAAGTAAAGGTTGGGTGCAGTGGCTCACACCTGCAATCCCAGCACTTTGAGAGGCCAAGGCGGGCAGATCACTTGAGGTCAGGTGTTTAAGACCAGCCTGGTCAACATAGTGAAACCCCATGTCCACTAAAAATACAAAAAATTAGCTGGGCATGGTGGCACATACCTGTAGTCCCAGCTACTCTGGGAGGCTGAGGTAGGGAAATCCTTTGAATGAGGGAGGCAGAGGTTGCAGTGAGCCAAGATTGCGCCACTGCACTTCAGCCTGGGCAACAGAGCGAGACTCCATCTCTAAATAAATAAATAAAAATATATATGACAGTGTTCTCTTATGTAGCAATGAGGATTAAAGATCAAAGATGTACTTATCACCCTTTTTTTTTTTTTTTTTTTTGAGATGGAGTTTTGCTCTTGTTGCCCAGGCTGGAGTACAATGGCACGATCTTGGCTCACTGCAATCTCCTTCTCCTGGGTTCAAGTGATTCTCCTGCCTCAACCTCCGGAGTAGCTGGGATTACAGGCGAAGTTTCACCATGTTGGGCAGACTGGTCTCGAACTCCTGACCTCAGGCAATCCACCCGCCTCAGCTTCCCAAAGTGCTGGGATTACAGGCATGAGCCACTGCGCCTGGCCCCTTCCTTTTTAATTGTCACGGGGCAGAACATTCTATCATCTCTCCAGGAAAACCACCATGCTTCTGAAGGCAATAAGCTCCAAGCTGGCTAACAGTCAAGCCACAGGAAGGAGAAAGCAGAGCATGAAACATAAACTGTGTGACTGGTACCTGAGTAAGAGCAAGCTAATTATAAAATGGACCTAGTGTTAGGCCCCGCTTTTATGGGTCACTTGTTGCGCTTCCCTATTTGAGGGTCTAGAAAAGGTTGTGTTGTCACCTGAGTGGACTTTGCCTCTCACGCCAGTAGCTAAGAGTTCCCTCTCCTTGCCCATGTGGTTTCTCTGATTACATGATTACTTAGGCTGACTGGGATTTCTTTATTCTAAATCAGCCCTCTTTATCAAAGGACCCAGTGATGATCTCTGGACATTCATTCTTTTATGGTACTGAGGCTACTGATAGCAGTGAGGTCACGTTCCACCCCAGCACAGTCTGAAAGGGACAAGAGGCCTACTGTACATACTGTACCTCCTCCTAAAGCTGGATATCACCCTGTTTTATCACCTCTCAAGCACTGAAACTTCAAAGCACATTGTGAAACCTCAGAAACAGCTCTGTGAATCACAGAATATACATATAAACAAGTTTAAACTACCTTTTGGGATTAAATAAATGTAGCTTGCATTTCCAATTTATACACAGTGACCCAGACCAATAGAACTCATTAATTAAAAACAAATGTTAATCCATTTCGGCTTCATTTCTATCCCTGACATTTCCTAATGGTTTTGTTTCCCAATCCATTTGAACAAAACAAGATAGATCAGCTTTCATTGTAGTCAAAATATTTTGCAGGCGCTGACGAAAAAATTCTCATCATGAGGCAGATAAGAGCATACACATGATGTCAAAACAAGGTCAAGCGAACTTGAAGTTAAGCAAACAGCTCTCAGTGGGCTGTTTTGGACATCCCTTCTCTTCACTTGTAAGCAATGTAACTTTTAATTTCTTAAGCATGCTCTTACTGCAAACGCTCAGAGATGAAAATCTTACCCCCTTTGCTTATGTTCATGAGCTTATATCAGTTGGAGCATCCCAGGTGGACTGGGAGAAAATTCTGATCATTGCTACAATAAAGGAAACTTTTAAAAATGTTATTGATACATAATTTGTACGTGTTTATGGGGTACATGTGATATTTTGATGTATTGTACAATGTATAATGATCAAATCAGGGTAATCAAGATAGCTATCACCTCAAACATTTATGATTTCTTTGTATTGGGAATATTCCAAATCTTCTAGTTATTTTGAAATATACAATATGTTGCTGTTAACTATAGTCACTCTATTGTACTATAGACTGCTAGAACTTATTCTTTCTATCTAACTGTATGTTTGTACCCATTAACCAACCTTTCTTCATTCCCATCCCTCCCATCCCCCACCCCACACACACCCTTCCCAGCCTCTGGTAAAAATCATTCTACTCTCTACACTATGCAATTAACATTTTTTAGCTCACACACATAAGTGAAAACATGTAATGCTTGCCTTTCTATGCCTGGCTTCACGTAATGACCTGCAGTTCCATCCGTATTACTGCAAATGACAGGATTGCATTCTTTTCTTGGCTGAGTGCTATTCTATTGTGGATAGGTACCATATCTTCCTTATCTGTGTATCCATTGATGGACACTTAGGTTGATTCCATATCATGGTTATTGTGAATAGTGCTGCAATACACATGGGGGTACAGGTATCCCTCTGATATACTGAGAGTTAGGGAAGCAATTCATCCAGGTTAGATGTCATTGAGTACTCACTGACACTCTGACACTCAATTTGCTGCCTTCAGGGAGGCTGTTGCTGCCACTTGGAGGCCAAAACACAAAGGTTCTCCTTGAATCCAGTAAGGACAAGCTTTGTGGGTGGGTTATTATCATTGACACTGGTGATACTAAGAACAAATGAGGGAGTTTTATATAAACTGCTCTCCGTTTTTCAAATAATTAGAGTGATCATTTTTTACTGAGTATCAGATGAGAATCGTCAACAATCCCACACTAAAGTTCAGTAGAGGAAAATATGAAGCACCAAAGTACCTTTTAATGTGGAATTCATGAACCTGCTATTCTCACTACTTAGAAATTCCTTAATCAGGATTTTCTCTCTTGGGGGAAAGAAGGCCTCTGTTAATGTTACTTGCAATCACAGGAGTGATTTATTTTAAGACTATTTAAAAGAAGTATGGCATTTATAATTTGAAAGTAGGCTAAATACTTGCATGCATGTTTTTTTTTTTTTTCTGCTGAGATCACAGGTGCTGCCTTTTGTTTTTTTACAGCAAAGAATGCATTGAAAAATGGACAACCAATCCAATACCTAATACAAAATGGGACCTGATAGATCTGTTTAGACCAGAATTTCCCATCCTTAGAACTCAGCTGGATAATTCTTTGTCGGGGAATTTTCTGTGCACTGTAGGCTATTTAGCAGCATCTCTGCCTCTTCCCACTAGATCCCAGTAGCACTCCTGTATTAGTCCATTCTCATACTGCTATAAAGATACCACCTGAGACTGGTAACTTATAAGCAAAAGAGGTTTAATTGACTCACAGCACTGCATGGTTGGAGAAGCCTCAGGAAACTTACCATCATGGCGAAAGCCAAAGGGGAAGAAAGGCACGTCTTACATGGTGGCAACAGAGACAGCAAGTGAGGTGAGAACGGCCAAACACTTTTAAACCATTGGATCTCATGAGAACTCACTATCACCAGAACAGCAATCATGATCCAATCACCTCCCACTAGTTCCCTCTCTCGACACAGAGGGATTACAATTCAAGATGAGATTTGTGGGGAACAGAGCAAAACCATATCACCTCCCTTGATTGTAACAAGCAAAAATGACCTCAGATGCCAAATATCTTCTAGGGGGCAAAACCATCCCTGATTGACAACCACTGACTAGATAAAGAAAAGTTTTGAGGGGAGAAGAGGGGTTAAAAATACTGTCAGCTGGCTGGGCACGGTGGCTCAAGCCTGTAATCCTAGCACTTTGGCAGGCCGAGGCAGGCGGATCACAAGGTCAAGAGATCCAGACCACCCAGACCAACTTGGTGGAAACCTGTCTCTACTAAAAACACAAAAGTTAGCTGGGCATGGTGGCACACACCTGTAGTCCCAGCTACTCAGGAAGCTGAGGCAGGAGAATTTCCTGAACCCAGGAGACGGATGGTGCATTGAGCCAAGATCGTGCCACTGCACTTCAGCCTGACGACAGAGTGAGAACTCTGTCTGGAAAAAGAAAAGAAAGGGAAAGAAAAGAAAGAAAGACAATCAGCCAGAGTATCTGAAATGGATTTCTAGTCATCAAAATAACATTTTAAATTATAGGAACAAAAAGATAGTGAGATTTGGCTAGAAAGTTAGGAGTTTCCAACCTAAGGTCTCTGTTAACGCATCACAACCTTATTTTGCAACCTTATTTTGAAACTGATTTATGTGAAATAATGAAATACATTATTCTCTTTAAGATACAGTGTCTTCTAGACTAAACCATCAACTAAATAATAATTAAAACTAAATTTCAGACTAAATAATGTTAAAGCTGGTCCAATTTTTGCTTTTTGAACATATTGCTGATAGAAATCAGAAAAATTAGAACATTAACTTCTTAGGTTTTCGCTCTAACCCCTCGAAGTTGATGGCTAGTTTGTGCCTTTCTGAGTATCTATACCACTTGTAAAAATGTACGGCTGTGTTTCCTTTTGTGTTTTATAGATATAATAGATAAGATTCTCTAGCCAAATGTTCTGATAAATCAAATATCTTTTTATCACTTTTCTCTCCTTCCCTCTCTCCTCACCCAACACATGCATGCACAAATTTTCTGAACTTTATTAAGCTGGTTTTTATTTTTTCTATAACTATTAATTTTAACCGATGGTCATTTTTAAAAATCAGACATCCCTTTCTTCAAACAATGTTTTATGTTGACTTTGTGAAATAATGAAGTAAATTATTCTTTTTAAGGTACACTGTCTTCTAGACTAAATCATCAGCTAAATAATAATTAAAACTAAATTTCAGACTAAATAATGTTAAAGCTGGTCCAATTTTTGCTTTTTGATAGAAGCCCTGTTTTAGGTAGAAGCCCAACTTGTGAAACAGGAGGATTCTTCTCCACCCCTAGAGGTATTCTTGAAGCAATTTGGAACCACTGACATAGGAAAGGGAATTAAGCATGTTATTATAGACAACATGAGGCATAATGAGATAAACATTTTAAGGTTAAAATGATTACCTTTATATATAGCAGATTCTCAATTAGCCTTAGAAAAAAATTTATAGCTTTCAAAGTCAGACATAGGCTAACATTATAAGGAAGAACTGCTCTCAGAGCTTTAAAAGAAAAACTATTGCAGTAAGAATTCTGTTTATTGGACACAGCTGCTCTTCCCTTTAGTTCAGTTAGAAGTCCTTACTGAATGTCAGTTCTCTACTGTGAGAAGCCACCTCTCAATTTCAAACCTCTCTGCAACTACATTGAATTCCCATGTTGCTGGCTCATAGCCCACCTTGCCTGTTTCTCAGCAGCTTCTCCCCCAAAGATAGCCCCACCTGTTCCATCAACCAGACCTCCACACTGTGTCTTGGACATCTCTACAGATATTGCTCATGTCTGACAGGAATTCCCACCTCCTGGTCCCCATCAAGTCACTTGCTATGGGGTTTATTTTTTAATGCAGCCTCAAAACTCACCTGAAGTTTTTCCTAAGGATTTCTTACTGCCCCGCTTGAAGACCCCTTAGAATCTATATACTGAGTTGACCTAAATCATTGCCTGGCCTTTGAATTCTCTTCGACGTGTTTCAGTGAGTAGTTTAATCACATGATTATACCTAGATGACAAATTTCTCAAAGATAAAACCCTATTTTCCCCTTTATTCCCTACGTTTTGTTCATAAGACACATAATAACTTTTCAAATAATGCTTGTTAAAATACAATTGCATGTATATCTCTTAAAATAACAATGGGTTATTATGAACCCAGATATAAGTAGGCCAGTCACGGATATAACAGTTAATTCAGTTGGTAGAGTGTGATGATTAATATTATGTGTGTATTAGTCCATTCTCACACTGCTATGAAGAAATACCCGAGACTGGGTAATGTATAAAGGAAAGAGGTTTAATTGACTCACAGTTCCACAGGGCTGGGAGGCCTCAAGAAACTTATAATCATGGCGGAAGGAGAAGCAAACATATCCTTCTTCACATGCTGGCAGCAAGGAGAAGTGTGGAGCAAAGTGAGGGGGGAAAGCCCGTTATAAAACCATCAGATCTCATGAGAACTCACTATCACGAGAGCAGCATGGAAGTAACAGCCCCCGTGCTTCAATCACCTCCCACCAGGTCCCTCCCACAACACGTGGGGATTATGGGAACTACAATTCAAAATGAGATTTGGGTGAGGACACAAACCATATCATTGTGGCAACCTGACAGGGCCCCAGCCTGCCCAGATATTTGCACGTTTCTGTAAGGATATTTTGGATGAGATTAACATTTAAATCAGTACACTGAGGCCAGGCGCGGTGACTCACACCTGTAATCCCAGCATTTTGGGAGGCCTAGGTGGTGGATCACCTGAGGTCAGAAGTTCAAGACCAGCCTGGTCAACATGGTGAAACCCCATCTCTACTAAAAATACAAAAATTAGTCAGGCATGGTGGTGCATGCCTATAGTCCCAGCTACTCGGGAGGCCAAGGCTGGAGAATCACTTGAACCTGGAAGACAGAGGTTGCAGTGAGCCAAGATCATGCCACTGAACTCCAGCCTGGGCAACAGAGCGAGACTCCATCTCAAAAAATAAATTAAATAAATAAATATCTACACTGAGTAAATTGCCATGCATAATGTGGGTGTTCTATTCAGTCAAAAATCTGAATAGAACAAAAAGCAGACCCTCCCCTGAGTAAGACAGCATTCTCCTGCCTGACAGACCTCTAAACTGGAACACCTGCTCTTCCTGCGTCTGCAACAACTGCAGACTTCAGGCTTGATTTGAGACAGGCTTAGCTTCCAAAGCCAGGAGAGGTTGCCTATATTATGGGGGAAAAGGACAGACAGGTCTGGGGACCACCCACCCACATAGCCACGGGGACAGAGATGGACCCAGGTTTTGAGGGGCCTGAGGCTTAGCCCATGGGGGAGGGGCAGGAGTGTGGGGGGATGCTTTTTAAGAAAAAGAATATGAAATTACAAAATTCTGGTTCAATGCTTACCTACCTTTAAGAGTGTTGGGGGAGGGAGAGAAACAGAAGGGAGAATGAGGGATGCTGACAAATTTTGACAACTAACTTTCGAAATTATTTCCAGACTTAAATGAAGTAGCAGATGCCCTCCTAAAATAAAAACAAGTCACAAGTAAAAAAGATACGTGCATTTTTACAAAGACACAAAAATGTCCTCAGTAAATAAAATATGGTGAGTAGATACAAATAAAATGGCAGCTGCTTACATTACAATTCCGGCACATTGTCAATTTCCAGTCAAATGAAAGCTGAAGATACATAACATGACTGCATCTAACCTGGAAAAGGGCACTAAATTAGCTGCCTTCAAAGTTGCTCGAGCAAATATAACCATTCACACCAGGTGGGTGTTGATAAATGCAGGCCGTGGGGTAGAGAATGAGGGTGCCTTGTTTTTAATACTTGCAATCAAGAGAATGGTTTATGTTTCCAGAAAGTCTTCTGGCTAATACACTTTATATTTATATAAATGAAAGACAGATTTAAAGTTTGATTTAACTGAGACTGGGAGTTAATTTTGTTTAAAACTGATTGTACTTCCTCAAGAAGCAGCAAGCTTATGTCCAGATTTCTTTTGGGTATCACACAGGTTACTTAACACTGAGGTGGGAGAATAGCTATTTTGTTCTCTGCTACAGTCCTGTAGCTTCTTAGAGATTCCATTTCTTCATTTTGATCCTTGAAATCTTAACTTATGGCTGAAGGATTCACAACTACTAAAGCCACTCATAGCTCTTATCCCTATTCCTTTCAAAGATGCAGTATTCTGCAGCAGATAAAAATGACAACATGACTTATTTAAGGGGACCTAGTGTGTCTGCCCGTGCTGCTAAACTAGCATGGACTGAAGGTTACAGAACCCTTATTTCATCTGCTATTGACCAGCACAACTATAATTACTGAAATAAGAGCAAGTAAGGCCAGGTGTGGCAGTTCACACCTGTAATCCCAGCACTTTGTGAGGCCAAGGTGGGAGAATCACTTGAGCCCAGGAGTTTGAGACCAGCCTGGGCAAGATGGTGAGGCCCTGTCCCTAGAAAAAAATACATAAATAAATAAATTTTTAAAAATCAGCTAGGTGTGGTAGTGTGTGCCTGTGGTCCTAGCTACTTGGGAAGGTTAGGAGAGAGGATGGCTTGAGCCCAGGAGATCCAGGCTGCAGTGAGCCATGCTGTGATCACGCCATTGCACTCCAGCCTGGGTGACAGAGCGAGACCCTGTCTCAGAAAAAAAAAAAAAAAAAAAAAGCACAAGTAGGGCCTGCTTCCTCCCTGTCCATGAAGAATAAGCATTATATTGGGAAAAGTGATACCATTGAAGAGTGACATTTTTCCCTTTGTTATACACCTTATTAGGATGAACCTAAACTATGGAAGGTTGGCCTTGCTTCAAATGATTCCCCATTGCAGAGCCTAGTTGAAAAAACATGCAGAGCTGGAGTCCAAGGAATGAGAAGGAAGATACAAACGAAAATTATGACAGTGATCACAGGCTACCAGAAATAAGAACCCTGACTTCCATTAGAACCTCCCCTCTCATCAGTGTCATTATAAATCACCTACTACAGGCTGGGCGTGGTGGCTTATGCCTGTAATCCCAACACTTTGGGAGGCCAAGGCGGGTGGATCACCTGAGGTCAGGAGTTCAAGACCAGCCTGGCCAGCATGGTGAAACCCCTTCTCTACTAAAAATACGAAAATTAGCCAGGCGTGATGGCGGGCAAATGTGGAAAATATCACACAAAATAGACATGTGTTTACATAGGAGACCTAAAGCAAGAAGACAGAGTGTCCACATTTTGTGCTTTTTGTTGACTTCAGTGTTCAAAATAGCCCCAAGCAGAGTGCTGAAGAGCTGCCTAGTGTTACAAAGTCCACAAAGGCTGTGAGGTACCTTACAGAGAAATTACATGTGTTAACTTCAATCAGTTAGGCAGTATAGTGCTGCCAGCTGTGATTTCAATGGTAATGCATCAGCAATATATATTACATAAGGTGTCTTTAAACAGATACACACATAAAACAAGCTTATATGTTGATTGGTTAACAGACATTGTGACCAGAGGCTTGCAGGAACCTAACCTTTTATTTCTCCTTAGGAGCAATGCTTTAGTATTTGCTAATTCAGTGTTTGCAGAGACTTTGTAGAGTATAAATACCATAAATGGCAATTTATAGCTTATACACACACAGACATGCACACACACACACACACAAATCTGGGGTGTATGGAACAAGTGCATTACTTTACAAGCCCACCATGCACATTATTCCAAGGCTGCAGAAAGATTGATTGTAGTAGATAATTTTTTTTTTTTTTCGAGATGGAGTCTCTCTCTGTCACCCAGGCTGGAGTGCTGTGGCGCGATCTCAGCTCACTGCAACCTCCGCCTCTTGGGTTCAAGCAATTCTCCTGCCTCAGCCTTCCGAGTAGTTGGAATTCCAGGTATGCGCCATCACACACAGCTAATTTTTGTGTATTTAGTAGAGATGGGGTTTCACCATGTTGGCCAGGCTGGTTTCGAATCCCTGACCTCAGGCGATCTGCCGGCCTTGGCCTCCCAAAGTGCTAGGATTATAGGCGCAAGCCACCATGCCCTGCCAAAAGTTACAGTTTTATAAAAGTTACAGTTTACTCCCTTTATAGCTATTTCATGAATTGTTTTACATAGACTTTGGAAGGAAAAAAGAGAATTTAGATCTGCACTGTCCAATTATGATGGACATTAGCCACCTGTGGCTATTAAAGCTTGGCTCCATGGCTCACATCTATAGCCATAACCAAGGTAGGAAGATCCCTTGAGCCCAGGAGTATGAGACTGCAGTGAGTGATGATCACACCACTGCACTCCAGCCTGGACAACAGAGCAAGACCCTGTCTATAAACAAACAAAAAATTAAAATTAAAATGAATTAACCTAAAAGTTCAGTCCCACTAGTCACATTTCAAGTGTATTGGGCAGTGTAGATACATTTCCATCAACCCAGAAAGTTCTATTGGACAGTACTGATTAAAATTCTATAATTTATATGTGTGAAAACCAATTAGGAAAAAATCATAAATGCCAAAATGTTTCCCATTGGAAATTATTAAAACTATAAATTACACGGACTATTTTAGGTTTTACCTTACACACTTGAAAAGGGGAATTTCAAGCTCACCACTTCCTGCCCACCAGCAATATTGACAGCAACAGTCCAGAAACACCATGAACTTTCCACAAGGTCCTCAGACATGACAAATAAACAGCAATCTCCTGACACTGTGTGCTCACTGAGGGTTCATTACACATCAAAAACAAACATACTCCATTTTTCTGACTGCTTCTCTATCACTGGTGTTAGTTAATTCTCTCAGAGGCAGTACACGTTTACGTGTACTCTATGAGCCCTGGAGAATGAATCCGAAGACGAGACTGTCTGATGATCAGATTTATCACAATGTCATTGATCACTTATTATGTAAACTGTATAACACAAGGATCAAGAACTTGGGCTTGAACTGTGCTCCCACTCACTTCTACGGAGCTGCCCAAGTGCCCCAGAAATTTCCAGATACCATCCTACCTACTCTAGAACTCCGAACCTTGAGTAGCTTTTCCAGCTTAAGTTCCCTTTGCTATCAGCTCTACATACAGCAGCCAATTTGTGAGGAACTGGGGATGGGGAGGGTGAGTCTCCACAAAGCCCACAGTGCTCAGGCCCTGACCAGGAAGTAACGCACAGGTCTACTGTTTTCTCAGATCCTCAAATAGAAAAGGTATTCCACAATATGTCAATTTCGATCTCACCCTTTCATTGCCAAATTCTCTTCTCACTCCCACCCCAGGGAATGAAACAACTTCAGAAGTAGACACACTTTGGAATGCTTTCTGTCTTGCACTTGGACCTGTAACTCTTAAGCTTGGACTATTATAACTTCCCCAAATAACTTCTGATAACTTCCCCAAATCTCCCACCCAAATTGAGGTATAGTCAAATGAAGGAGAAAAAAACATGCAGGTTGATATCTCAAATTTATGACACCACTGCAGACATCAACCTGTAGAGTCAATGCTTCTTTAAACATTCAGATTAGTAACCAGTCTTACTTGAACTAGTATATCAGGTTGTTCCAATACCTGAGCTGTTTTCTATCCCATTATGATTAGCAGCCTAAAGGATATAAGGAAGTAACTAACTTGAAGCTAAAAAGGTAGATTTGGGCTGGGCACAGTGGCTCACGCCTGTAATCCCAGCACTTGGGGAGACCAAGGTGGGCAATCGCTTTGTGCTCAGAAGTTCAAGACTGGGCAACATGGCAAAACCACCTTGCGACAAAAATACAAAAATTAGCCAGGCCTAGAGGCGCACATCTGTAGTCCCAGTTAGAGAATTACTTGGGCCAGGGAAAGCGGAGGTTGAGATAAGCTGAGATGGTACTGTACTCCAGCCTGGGTGACAAAATGAGATCCTGTCTCAAAAAAAAAAAAAGTGGATTTGATCAGATCAACAAGATGAATATACCTGTGGTCAAGTGATTTGGCTTTGGCTTAGAAAATGGGCACATCTCTCATGCCCTGGTGTACAATATACCTCTTTTTAAAAAATTTACTTAATTTAGTCCTGAACTTCTAAATGTGACATTATCAAGGAGTTAACTTTTTTCTTTTTTTTTTTTTTTTTTTGAGACGGAGTCTCGCTCTGTCGCCCAGGCTGGAGCACAGTGGCGCGATCTCGGCTCACTGCAAGCTCTGCCTCCCGAGTTCACGCCATTCTCCTGCCTCAGCCTCCCGAGTAGCTGGGACTACAGGCGCCCGCCACCACGCCCGGCTAATTGTTTGTATTTTTAGTAGAGACGGGATTTCACCGTGTTAGCCAGGATGGTCTCGATCTCCTGACCTTGTGATCTGCCCGCCTCGGCCTTCCAAAGTGCTGGGATTACAGGCATGAGCCACCGCGCCTGGCAACTTTTTTCTTAAGCTTCATCATCCAAGAGATGCTGCCAAACTCTGATAGATTTAGTTTGTAGAAAGACATAATTCACATTCTATATGTGATTAAATTAAAGCACATTAAGCAGGAGCTCAGGGAACCTACCTTCACTAGTAACTAAGAGTTCAACATGGTGCCCTCACCACACATACTCTTCAAAAGATTGGACAAATAAAATTTTTAAAATTAAGTCCCAATTGTAAACTTTTCTGAACATGCAATTTCTTATTAGCTATGAACACTTCTTTTGAGCACAACTAACTTCCAGTAACTGAACACAGTTGCATCATTGCCTGCCCTCACTTGGGACATAAAAAGTGATTTTTATTCAAAAATATATTAGATTGAATAGGAAATTTGAAATTTGAAATGTAATAGTAGCAACGTTTTTATTTTATTGGTTACTGGTAAGAAACTCCAAGAACTGGCCGGGCGCGGTGGCTCACGCCTGTAATCTCAGCACTTTGGGAGGCCGAGAACGGCGGATCACAAGGTCAGGAGACCATCCTGGCAAACACGGTGAAACCCATCTCTACTAAAAATACAAAAAATTAGCCGGGCTTGGTGGCGGGCGCCTGTAGTGCCAGCTACCCGGGAGGCTGAGGCAGGAGAATGGTGTGAACCCAGGGGGCGGACCTTGCAGTGAGCCGAGATGGCGCCACTGCACTCCAGCCTGGGCGACATAGCAAGACTCCAAGAAAGAAAAAGAAAGAGAGGGAGAGAGGGAGGGAGGGAGGGAGGGAGGAAAGGAGGAAGGAAGGGAGGGAGGGAGGGAGGGAGGGAAGGACGGACCAAGAACGAGTTCCATCTCCAGGTATTGTATTTTGTAGGAAACAATGGAGGGGATTGTGATCAGTAATTTCGGTGATGAAACAGTCTGATTGCTCGTATCACTCATGTGTAAGTTACAGATGGGCAAAGTTCACTTAGGTGACAATATTGACAAAGGAAGATGCTGTCTTACTAGAGTGTGTGTGTGTGTGTGTGTGTGTGTGTGTGTGTCTGTGTGCTCTTCAGCAGCCAGCCTAGAAGGATATTTTCCTGTACTTCTTGGTCTCTTGGCCTCTGATTATTTAGGGTTAGTTTGCAGTTTTCCAGCCTCTGATCCTGCAGTGCCTACTGTGTGAGGAAGAGGTCACTCAGATGTGCATGTGCTTCTTCCTCACAGGCTGCTGTGGACACATATTATTTCTATTTCTGTGTCACTGAGTCTGATATCCTTTAGAGTAGGATTTTAATGATTTTCTGTTAAAGAATTTGTAAAACATTATACTTATAAAACATGCACATTAGGGGGTGATTAGGTAAAAGCATTCATCTTAGATCCCTCAAATAACCAGTACATACTATATTTTCCTTAAAGCATTTACCTAGTACATACACAACATTTTTTTCACCCCCTCCGTATGACAAAATTGCTTTTAGTAAAAATACTAAAATGAAACAAATAGTAATAGGCAAAATAAATGCAGACAGTTAGACTTTTATTGAATTTTATATGTAAAACCATGCCAGTAAAAATTAGAAAGAAGTGATTTTAATAAAGTCAAAACATCTACAAAAGTTAAAATTTCAGTGACTTCTAAATAATACCACTGACGTTATAGTGTTTTCTTTTCTTGAATATTGTACGCTGCAGCTAGCACAGTTTCACTGTTTTTAATCTAAACACAAATAAAAGCAAAGTGGTCACAATAAAATGAAGAATAAACATTAACTCAAGTTCTGTTTCTTCATCTTTATTATCTCTACACCATCATGTTTATTTCAAATCTAGAATTTAAATACAGGTATTTGTGATTTCCCAGGGGTTGGAGACACTAAATTTGTCAGAAGGGAGCTTGAACTCTCCACTGTTAGACGAGCTTACTCTAGAAACAAACACATATAGCTAAATTCACATGTGTTGGGGGCTAACTGGATAATTGCAAATTTTCTGAATTAACTACCAATGAGAATACAATTTTTTTTCTTTTTTTTTTTCTTTGAGATGAAGCCTCACTCTTGTCCCCCAGGCTGGAGTGCAATGGCACAATCTCAGCTCACTGCCACCTCACCTCCCAGGTTCAAGCAATTCTCCTGCCTCAGCCTCCCGAGTAGCTGGAATTACAGGCACCTGCCACCACGCCTGGCTAATTCTTGGAGAATACAATGTTTATTAAATGACAAGCAATAAATGTATGTAAATTTGGAGCCAACACACATATTATTAAAACTTAGTAGTGGTCATAAAAATTGTTTGGAACTTAAACCAACAACAGATTTTCTTTAAGGAATATTTTATCACGGACATTTTTAGAGATGCTAGCTCGTGGTAATAATAAAGAGCAGCTGACTTGCAGTCAGTTTTCTTATGGTTTTTCAATCCCCTATAGACAATGCATCTCTGTATTGCTGCACAGAGGGTTGACCGCTCCTAGCTCACTGCTGATACACCACCAAGTTCTACTGATGGATTTAATGCAATAAAAGGTTGCAGAAACTCAATTTGTACGCAAGTTTTAAAATAGTAGAATAGATTCTCAATGGTCTATCCAGGTCTCCACTGGACTTTAGACAGTTTCATTTAAAGATATAACATATTAGGATTGACCCAACAAGTCCAATACTAAAATTCTACTTTATAGATGTGTTTTTAAAAGACTGTAGGGCCAGGCACAGTGGCTCACACCTGTAATCCCAGCACTTTGGGAGGCCAAGATGGGTGGATTACCTGGGGTCAGGAGTTCCAGACCAGCCCTGGCCAACATGGCAAAACCCCATCTCTACTAAAAACACAAAATCAGCCAGGCGTGGTGGTGCATGCCTGTAATTCCAGCTACTTGGGAGGCTGAGGCAGGAGAATCGCTTGAACCCAGGAGGCAGAGGTTGCAGTGAGCCGAGATCATGCCACTGCACTACAGCCTGGGTGACAGAGTGAAACTCCATCCCCCGCAAAAAGATTGTATCATATCTTTAATTATAAAGATTTTTTAAATGACCTGTCAATAGAGGAAATGTTAAATAATATGTAACTATTCTATATAGCCAATTAAAAGATAGGATTGGGTTACACATATTTAAACAGAAATCTCTGCAAGCTATATTGTGAAGGGAAAATAAATTATATTTTATAAAAATAAATTATATAGACTTTCACCCATGTAAAAAACTTTTAAAATGTGTGTGTATATGTGCATTATCATACAAATAGATGATGCTTGTCAACTTAGAGATTATCACCACCTGTTGGGGTGGGGTGAATGACGAATGTTGAAGTTTTGTTTTATAAATGTCTCTGTTGCTTGAATTGTTACACTGAGAATATATTACATTTATATATACACATTAATATACACATATATGACTATACATTATATATACAGTATATATTAATATACATTAATATATTACATAATTTGAAAAAAGGAACAGAAATGGGGAACATAAATTATAAAATATATAGTGTGCTATGCTACATAATGTCTGTGTTTTGAAATTCTTTGTTTAAAAATTCATAATTTTCAAAAAAATTTTTAAGGCCAGGAATGGTGTCTCATGTCTGCAATCCCAGCACTTCGAAAGGCCTAAGCAGGAAGATAGTCACTTGAGGCCAGGAGTTCCAGAACAGCCTATGCAACACAGCAAGACCCCCATCTCTACAAAATAAAATACATATATTAGCTGAGCATCATCGGCCTCCCAGGTAGCTGTAGTCCCAGCTATCTGGGAGGCTGAGGCAGGAGGATCGCTTGAGCCCAGAAAGTCAAGGCTGCAGTGAGCTATGACCCACCACTGTACTCCAGACTGGGCAACAGAGTGAGACCCTACTTCAAAAATTAAAAAAAAAAATAAAAATTTTAAATGAAAAATAAAGATATAACATATAGGGGATCTTGATTGGCACTTATTCTATTTTAAGAAGTTTGGTACTAATTTGCAATTTAACTAGTTTTCCATAACTTATTTATGATACTTCTTTCATTCCATAATTTCTCTAACCACTTTTAGAACCTATTAATATTTTCATCAAAGCCCACCTTAGGGACTTACAAGTACTACAACTTTAATAGCTGCTGTTTACTATCTCTATGTATTTCTCTCTTCAAACATTGTTCTTTCAAGTGTTAAGGGCCAGCTCCTGGGTTCTAGATGCCAAGATTTGGTTATATGATTTTGGTCAAATTTCAGGAGTATATTCAGAGAACTTCAATGAAACCACATTAGTTGGCTGGGGGTGGTGGCTCATGCCTGTAATCCTAGCACTTCAGGAGGCTGAGGCGGGTGGATCACTTGAGGTGAGGAGCTCAAGACCAGCCTGGCCAACATGGTGAAACCCCGTCTCTACTAAAAATACAAAAATTATGGCCGGGCATGGTGGCTCACGCCTGTAGCCCTAGCACTTTGGGATGCCGAGGTGAGCAGATTGCCTGAGCTCAGGAGTTCAAGACTAGCCTGGGCAACATGGTGAAAACCCATCTCAACTAAAAATACAAAAAAAAATTAGCCAGGCATGGTGGCACACACCTGTAGACCCAGCTACTCGTGAGGCTGAGGCATGAGAATCGTTTGAGCCCAGGAGATGGAGGTTGCTGTGAGCCATGGTCGCGCCACTGCACTCCAGCCTGGGCGATACAGTGAGACCCTGTTTCAAAAAAAAACTAGCAGGGCTTGGTGGTGCAAGCCCATAATCCCAGCTACTCAGGAGGCTGAGGCAGTAGAGTCACTTGAACCTGGGAGGCAGAGGTTGCAGTAAGCCAAGATCAGACCACTGCATTCCAGCCTGGGAGACAGAGTGAGACTCTGTCTCAAAAAAAAAAGAAGAAAAGAAAAGAAAGAAAACAAGAAACCACGTTAGTTGTTCTGTCATTTTTACTTAATTTTTTCATTCTCACCTTATGTTGCTAATTTGACATAAAACTAATTTGAGAAAGGATAAAATAAGCTTCAAGCTATAACTGAAGTTTTATTTGCAAATAATAAGCCAACATATCCAATAGTTCAGAAGCTGTGACAATGTTTCAGGATTCTAGGATCACGAGGCTGCCTTCACTTTGCATTTGAAACCTGGAGTGACTGAACAGCAGCAGGACCCTCCCCTGAGAACACAAACACACCTGTGCTTCCTATTTATATTCACCTGCTGACTAATAATACCCCCACAATGACTTTCTCATCAAACTTCTTTACAGTAATGTTTTAACCGATGAAATTCCCACTGTAACATAAACGTGTTTATCCCAATCTGTCTATAACTGAGTGTAAACAGGGAGGTGCTGGAACCAGCTTGCAAGAGCTGGGTAGCATCTCTTCCCAAAGTATGTTCAACGATGTTACACTTGTGGTTTAAAATCAGCATGGTAAGAATATTTACACCACAGAAAATGGCAAATGCTACAAACTGGGGCTTCCTAGACCCCACCTCCACCAGAGCTGAACTTTAAACATTGACCAGCACAGCACTGGATATATCATCTGTTATTATTTCACACAAGCAACTTCATCCACACTCCTTCCTGTTCTAGATTGAGTGCACCTGGTGAAAACCACAAGGATGCTTGTTCAAGAAGATTTAAAGGGTACAGAGTTCACTTAGAGATTAGCAACAGGGACGTATTCTATATCCTCACCCCATAAAGTATGCAGAAGGAGAAATTATGCCAAAGTATGATAGAATCCATGTAACTGCTTTCAGTGTCCAGGATAAGAAATCAAATATCCTCTGAGCTACGACTGTGTCTTAGTCAGTGTCAGGTTCTAACTGAGGTCTGAGGGGAGTCAGTGGGTGAGTGGTGGGTAGCTGGAAAAACACTCGAGGAATCATAAACAGTTTCGACATGGCTTTACTCTCTCTCTGGGCACAAGTGAGCCCAGGCGTAAGCCGTATGTACAGCATCAGCAGGGTAATTATACCTTGTACAGACAATAGTGGGTCCGAGCCAAGCACAAGCTCATGTGTGTGATCACCTAATGCGCCTCACATGGCGTGATTACATAATGTGTGGAGTTGTGCACCTGTGCTCCAAACTCGCTGAGTCATGCTGGACTGGATATCTACCTTGGCCTATTCTTGACTGCAGCAAATCCATTTTCCTTACACTCCACCCCCTAGGTTGAGGGAGATACAGGCCTTGGACACACAGGTCTGACACACAGGCCTTACATTCCACCCTGTAAGCCAAGGGAGTTCTTCTACTGGGAGACACGCCTGCAGGGCAGTACCCTGAATCCAGAGGCCACAGCAGTACTACAGGGAGCAACAACTCCAGGTTATGGCAGGCAACCACCCCATGGTGATGTTACCCCAATGCTGCTTTATACATTAAGCCAGGTTTTTATTTTCCTACCTTTAGGGGCACTGGGGCAGGCAACAACAGGTTACCGTTCGTCCCCATATGTGGTTGGAGAAGGTCATCCTTCCTCCTACAGGTCTTGCCACATGGCTTGGCCCCACATGGGCTGGTGACTAGCTACTTCTGTAACTTGCAGGTAGTTAACCACAAGGTTAAGCCTCAATAAACTGCCTAGCTATCAGTGCAGATTACCATAGGTGTCACCACCTTGGTGATCACCATTCACACTGCCCTGTGTTCAGCCCATTGGCTACTTTGTCCATACCTGGTTTCAAACCATATGGTGCCAGTACTAGGCTGGACTGCAACAGCAGTCCAAGCAGCAGTAGCACCTTAGCTAGAACCATGTCTAGGGGTACCTCAGGCCCCATGGCCTTCTCTTGCATTAAGACTACAGGTCCCAAGACCTCTTGCAACTCTGCTGTAAGGGTTTGTACTCAGTGTACTCTGCTGCTTTAAGTAGGTGCCCCACTTTGCTAAAGGGATGTCTACACTGTCCCAGGCTGGGGGATCCATAGCCATAACTGTACCCAAGTTGCTATTGAGTAAGTCATCAGCATGATGACTGTAGCTCATCTTGCCATGCTCTCATGAGCCTGAGGGGCAGTATATGCAGCTACTAACTGCTTCTCTATCAATGAATACCAGAGCTCAGCTCCCTTCTAAAGTTGGGACCAAAAGCCTACTATCATTCTAAAGTGCTCCATGCACAGCCACAGGCCCCAGCCAAACCCATCTGTGGTCACATGCATATCAAATTTAAATGGGCAACCCTGGTCAGTCACTCGTAGGGCCTGTATCTGCTGAATAGCCCGGTTGGCTGGCAGGAAGGCAGCTTCAGCAGCACTCTCTCAATCCCAGGCAAGAGGGGCATTGCTGCTTCTAAATCTGCAAGAGAGTGAGAGGTTAACATAATATCATCAACAAGACCATGACCTAAGGTGGGGCTATGCATGTAGCCCTGTGGCAGCACTGTGAAAATCCATTGTTGCCCTCCCATGAAGGCAAACTGTTCCTGGCTCTGTAGAGCAATGTCAATTGAGAAGACTGCATTGGCCAAGTCCCCTACATAGGGGTGCTGTCTCAGTTCTGTTGTCAAGCAGTCCACCAAACCCGTGATAGATGGCACAGCTGCCAACCCGTGTAAAACTTCCACCCCCAGAATGTATTCAGGTATGAAAGAGATATACACAGTGCATAAGCAGGAAGCCAAGTGGCCGATGCCAAGGTGCAGAAATACAGGTTTCACTTTCACTCACCAGTCTCCATAGCCATCTATGCAGCCTTGCCTGGAAACTTATCCAGGTGCAGGGACCAGTGGATTGCCAAGTCCACATGTGGCCTCTGGTCATCCAGTATGTCCCCAAGCCAGATACCTCGGCCATTTCCCTAATCAAACAGAAAAGGCTTTACACCCCCACCTGGCTGTAGCAAGTAGTCTCTGAGCTGTAGCACCCAGGTGGGACTGGGTTGCACAGCAATATCCTTCTCCCACTTGGACATCTCTGGAATTGCTGCTCTGAAAACAACTATCTCCACAAAGTTAAGAATACTTCATTGGGCTGCTTATCAATTTTCTCTTGGTCACCCCCAACCAAAATGAAATCTATCCACATCTGTGAGTGTGAAGGACCCAGGCCTGCATTCACAGCAGCCTCTAATTTCTTTTCCAAGCTCTGTAACCGGGCCTCCAAGCACCCTGCCCACACCTGGAGGTCCCCATTCACAGCAGCTTCTACCTTCTTTTCTTTGTTGTTTTCTTTTTTGGGGGGTGGTGGTGGGGGGAGGGTTGTTTTTGAGACAGAGTCTTGCTCTGTCACCCAGACTGGAGTGCAATGATGCAATCTTGGCTCACTGCAAACTCCGCCTCCCAGGTTCAAGGGATTCTCCTGCCTCAACCTCCCAAGTAGCTGGGATTACAGGCATGCGCCACCACGCCCGGCTAATTTTTGTATTTTTAGTAGAGACAGGGTGGTCTCAAACTCCTGACCTTGTGATCTGCCCACCTTAGCCTCCCAAAGTGCTGGGATTACAGGTATGAGCCACCACATCCGGCCTTCTAACTCCTTTTCTGAGCTGTGTAGCTGGGCCCCCGGGTGCGCCACCTGTACCTGGAGGGCCCTCACCTGCACTGCATCCTTCAGGAACTAGGTGTGTACTTCTTGTAGCACAATCAAAAATGCCCATTGAAATCTGCAGGCAAAAGCTCACTCCTTCTCAGTTCTCTGCACTTCCAGTTTTTTCACTGCCGCTCCATGCTCATGAGGGACCCATCCACCACCAGTCAGGTTTCCATCACAGCCCATTCCAGCAGCACAGCTCAGGATCCTGTTCATAATGCCAATTGTCAGGTTCTAACTGAGGTCTGAGGGGAGTCGGTGGGTGAGTGGCTGGTAGCTGGAAAAACACTCAAGGAATCATAGACAGTTTTGACATGGCTTTACTCCCTCTCTGGGTGCAAGCCATATGTACAGCATCAGCAGGGTAACTATACCTTTTACAGACAATAGTGGCTCCAAGCCAAGCAAGAGCTCACATGGGTGATCACCTAATGTGCCTCATGTGGTGTGGTTACATAATGTGCGGGGTTGTGCGCCTGTGCTCCAAACTTGCTGAGTCACGCTAGACCAGATGTCTGCCTTGGCCTATTCTTGACCACAGCACATCCACTTTCCTTACAGTCAGAATCCCCACACTGGCACACTCAAAGCTTTAACTGAGAGCAGTTTAATGAAGACGATTTGCAGAGCTGTGGGCAGAGTTGAGGGAAACAACAAGGAATGGTGAAGCATCCAGGAACTAGCAACAGAGAAGACAGGAGCCATTGCTGCCCCCAGGCCTGCAGGGTCAAAAGGAAAGGATGCCGTTCTTGGAACCAACCAATGGGAGTGCTAGCCAAAGGGAGAGGATTTTCCAAAACTGTGGCAAGGTGTGCAAGTACAGGGGAGAAAAATATCCAGACCTCTCTCCATGCCTACCTCCCTCCTCAACTAATACCTCCCTTTGGCCAAACCAACCAGAAAGCAGAGGGCAGGAGCTTGAGGTCCCCTACCAGGGTGCAGAGCAGGACACACCAATGTGCCAGACAGAGCTGGGGAACCAAGGCAAAAGAGAATAACCCACCCAGGCTCATATTCTTTTCTTTCTTTTTATTCTGCATTCCTTCTACCTCCATGTAGCCTCTTCTACCAAAAACAGGTAGAAAACGGAGTCCTTTAGCCATGCAGTCTCATGTTTTGAAAAAAAAAAAATAAGATTTTTTTTTTTTTTAATTCTGATGAAAAGGAGGAGTGTGAGAGAGGAAAGAAGGGATTTGGAGGAAGTTAGCCTCCTATGGCTATCATTTCAAGCAGAGCTCAAACTGCCAAGTATTTTTCATATTTTACTGAGAAAGATCATACAGATTTAAAAATGTTACAGAGTAGAAGAATGGTGTAAATGGACTCTGGAATAATCTTTAACCAGTAAAATGAAGCAAAGACATACCTTGCTTTTAACACAGAACAGTAGTGTCACTCCAATTTTGTAGAGCCTGACAAATGGACAATTATATCATTTAATTCTGAATCACTTAGCTTGAATATGTTTTTTTTTTTTTTTTTACAGTCTTATTTATTTATTTATGACATGGAATCTCACTGTGTCACCCAGACTGGAGTGCAGTGGTAGGATCTCGGCTCACTGCAACCTCTGCTTCCCGAGTTCAAGCGATTCTCCTGCCTCAGCCTCCTGAGTAGCTGGGATTACAGGTGTACACCACCACGCCAGGTTAATTTTGTATTTTTAGTAGAGACAGGGTTTAGCTTGAATATGTTAAGAATATTTTCTTTAGTTTGGTACTCCACAGCACTCACTGAAGAAATACTGTAGCCTCCACTTTCCCCTTACAGGCATAGGGATAAAGAAAATGCATTTTAAGATCATAAATGTTAAGGCCAAGGCAGGCAGATCACCTGAGGTCAGGAGTTCAAGACCAGTCTGACCAATATGATGAAACCCCGTCTCTACTAAAAAATACAAAAATTAGCTGGGCATGGTGGCATGCACCTGTAATCCCAGCTATTCAGGAGGCTGAGACAGGAGAATCACTTGAACTCAGGAGGCAGAGGTTGCAGTGAGCCAAGATCGTGCCATTGCACTCCAGCCTGGGCAACAAGAGCAAAAATTCCATCTCAAAAAACAAAAAAAAAAGATCATAAATGTTGTTGCAATGTCCTAGACCTAATATACTCAGAAAAATAACAATAACAATCGATTCTGGGATAGGCGTGGTGGCTCATGCCTGTAATCCCAACACTTCGGGAGGCTGAGGCAGGAGAATCACTTGAGTTCAGGAGTTCAGGACCAGCCTGGGCAACACAGTGAGACATTTTTACCAAAAAAAAAAAAAAGAAAGAAAGAAAGAAAAGAAATTAGCTAGGCTTGGTGGCACATGCTTGTAGTATGTGCTACTCAAGAGGCTGAGGTAGGAGGATCTCTTGAGCCTGGAAGATTGAGGCTGCAGTGTAGTGAGGTGCTGTGACAGCACCACTGCACTCCAGCATGGGAAACAGAACAAGACCCTGTCTCAAAAAACAAACAAACCAAACAACCAACTCCGGCTCAAAGAATCTCTACATAATAGTAAGCAGCATCTCTACGCATGCCCTTGGGTCATGTGCTAGTGTGCTTGGGCTGCCATAAGAAAATATCACAGACTGGGTGGCTTAAACAACAAAATGTACTTCCTCAAAGTTCTGGAGGCCAGAAGTCCAAGATCAAGGTGCTTTTTCTAAAGTCTGCCTATTTGGCTGGTAGATGGCTGCCTTCTCCCTGTGTCTTCACATGGGCTTCCCTCTGTGCATGTCTGTGTCCTAATCTTCTCTTTTTTAAAAAAAAAAAAATTATTACTATTTTTTGAGATGGAGTCTTGCTCTGTTGCTCAGGCTGGAGTGCTGTGGTGTGATCTTGGCTCACTGCAACATCTGCCTCCTGGGTTCAAGTGATTCTCCTGGCTCAGCCTCCCAGGTAGCTGAGATTACAGGCATGTACCACCAGGCCCGGCTAATTTTTGTATTTTTTAGCACAGACGGGGTTTCATCATGTTGGCCAGGCTGGTGTCGAACTCCTGACCTCAGGTGATCCACCCACCTTGGCCTCCCAAAGTGCTAGGATTACAGGCGTGAGCCACCATGCCTGGCCACTAATCCTCTCTTATAAGGACAGCAGTCACATGGGATTAAGGCCTACCCTAAAGACTTCATTTTAACTTAATCATTTCTTTGACGATCTTATCTCCAAATAATTACTTCCTGAGGTACTGGAAGTTCACACTTCAACAGATGAATTTTGAGGGAACACAATTCAACCTGTAACAGTCAATGTTTATTTCTTTTCTCCGGTACCACCCATGCCATAGTTTCCCAAAAAGAGGACGTTCTTGCTCCAATCTTCCCTTTGTTCACCCACTCAAAATGCATCATTCCTTCTTTCCTTTTGGGCCATGATATCTACTCTCAAGTATTAAAGCCAAATTATCTGACAAATTATAGGTAGCAAACAATTTGCTTCTTTCAGTTTGTGAGTATATCAATCTCCTAGGTGACAAGAGCTTTCTGGGGACAATGCTCATTACTGAAATATGGTACTAGCAAGGCAAGAATTTCAGGCATCTAGAAAGCTGAAAATAGGAATGTTCGAGGAAATGTGGAGATTTGCAGTTGGCCTCAAGTAAAGAAGAGATGTATAGAAAGACCCAGCACCGGATCTGATGCAGGGTGGGATTTGAGCCCTGGTTAGTTCTCTTTGCAGGGAAGCAGCTGCTCGGCTTCCACTCCATAGATCCCACTACACCCTCACCCAGCCGCTCAGACCACCGCTCCAAACTCCTAAGGTGCCTCTCTGTTTTCACACATAACCCCTCACATTCCTCCTCCATACAGTCTTCAAAGTCATTTTGGAAAACAATTTAATAGGGTGGTGGGATCAATTATACACCAAACCTCAGCATCAAGCGATATACCCAGGTAACAGACCTGCACATGTAACCCCTGCATCTAAAGTAAAAGTTGAAATTATTTTTTTAAAAAAAGAATTTCGTAAATATTCTTAAATTTCATTCATTTTACATATGAATAAAATTATGTCGCAAATCTCCCCGAAGACCTCCTTAAAACCCTTTAACAAATTTCTGTTGGAGTTAGAAAACATGTTACTTCTAATCATGGTCTTATAGCAGAGGTGAGCAAACTATAGCCCCTGAGCCAGATCTGGCCCACTGTCTGCTTCTGTACAACCCATGACCCAAGAATGAACATTCCATTATTTAATGGTTTTAAAAAAAGGTTTTATGACATGTGAAAATTGCATGAAATTCAAATTACATGTGTGCACAGCTGTCCTTACAGTCCTTATCTGTATAGTTTTTCTTAGTTATAAGTGATTGAAATGAAAGAACTGTGCACATTTGACCTCATATAGAATGGACAAAAAAAAACAAGCCTAGCCTTTTAATGATTAAAATTGTAAGGCTACATTAAAGAGTGTGATACGTACTGTATTCCTGGTTGGTACCAGTGAGGTCTCTTGAGGCTTACCTTTTTTTAGGCTTAAAGTTAGTCTTCCGGCTGGGCACGGTGGCTCACGCCTGTAATCCCAGCACTTTGGGAGGCCGAGGTGGGCAGATCACGAGGTCAGGAGATCAAGACATCCTGGCTATCGCAGTGAAACCCCATCTCTACTAAAAATACCAAAAAAAAAAAAAAAAAAAAATAGCCGGGCATGATGGCAGGCACCTCTGGTCCCAGCTACTCAGGAGGCTGAGGCAGGAGAATGGCGTGAACCTGGGAGGCAGAGCTTGCAGTGAGCAGAGATCATGCCACTGCACTCCAACCTGGGGGACAGAGCAAGACTCCGTCTCAAAAAGAAAAAAAAAAGAAAGTTATTAGTCTTCTAAACTGAAAATATACTATCCCATTCCTCAACATATTCACATTTTCTCGTACAAGCATAGACATACACACACACACACACTTACTTTTGTGTAACTATGATTTTCCCTATAGCTACTATTTATTCTACCCACCTGGTTTCCAAAATAAAACTGCAAGTCATCTTTGATTCTTCCATCTCCCTCTCCATTGGCATTGGGCAGCTACCATTTGCTGCAATCTACCTCTTTAAAAACCCTCATATCCATCCTTTTCTCCCTCTAAGACAGCCGCCCAATCCCAGCACTCAACACTGCAGTAAAAAGTCTGTCTCTTCCCTCAAGAAGCAAATTTATTTTTGCTTGGTCTTTGGGCCTCAGCCCCTGGCAACACAGTGCCTGGCACCTAGTAGGTTCTCAACTGTGCTTACTAAATGAATGATTTTTCTTATGCAATCTCTTCCTTCATTTGCGAGACCAGATGGGTGCCCAGGTGGTATGACTGGCAGGAAACCAAATGGAATACAGAAGTGATCCAAAGGGACCTCCCTTAGAAATCTCCATTGGTGGAATGGATTTAACTCCCGAGCTAAAGTGTTCTATTTCCGGGAGACCTGTGGTAATAATCAAATAGGTTCTCTAAGATAAGAATTATCACATCAGTTCAGATCAATGTATTTCACCAACTCTCGAGATCCGGAGGGAATGGGACATAGGACAGGTGAGTTTGGGGAGCTAATGAGGTCAAGTGAGATCCACAGCATGAGACATTGCACCATGGAGGAACTGGGTCTGAAGGAAAATTACAGAACTAAAACTCAGGGCATTTAGGCTTTGCCTATAAAATTAGATGTATCATAAGAAAGAAAAGCCAATAATTCATGTTTGAGTCAGAAATAGGAGAGGTTATACTTCCTGTCTGGGGCCACAGTCTCTTAGGCTGTGCTTCCACTTAGAGTGACAATTCTCATTCTAGACATGAATCTAATACAACCATGAGTTTGGATTTCCTGGAATTTTTCTGACTGTGAATATAGACTTGTTCCCAAAAACTTCCACATTCCATCTGCCCTCCTAAATGGGCAGTTTCCATGATGTCAGCAGAGGAAATGCAGGGAGCTGCCATGATGTCTGCCCACTGCTGCCAGATCTCATCCAAGTGGCAGGTGAAGATTTATTCACACCCAGATACACAAGCCACTGAATTCATTTTTTAATTTATTGTCTGAGTGGAAATAGGATGAAATAAGAGCTAATGAAATAATTCAGTTGGTCAGAAAGTGTTTTACATCTTATTTATAAGAGTGCTTTAAACCAAGTTGAATCATCTCCAGATCTACCAGATGTCACTGGTTATTAGTTGCTACAAGTCACCAGGCTCCTCCCTCCCTCTTTTGCTGTTGTTCTCCTATTCTTTCTTCCTTATGTTCCTCCCTTCTTTTTCCTTCCTTCCTTCCTTCCTTCCTTCCTTCCTTCCCTCCTTCCTTCCCTCCTTCCTTCCTTCCCTCCCTCCCCTCCATTATTCTTCTCCCCTCCCCTCCTCTCCTCTCTTCTTTCCTTTCTTCCCTCTCTCCTATATTAGTTCTCTTGGGCTGCCACAAAAAAATACCACAGGCCAGGCACAGTGGCTCACGCCTGTAATCCCAGCACTTTGGGAGGCCAAGATGGACGAATCACTTGAGGTCAGGAGTTTGAGACCATCCTGGCCAACATGGTGAAACCCCAACTCTACTAAAAATACAAAAATTAGCCAGGCATGGTGGCATATGCCTGTAATCCCAGCTACTTGGGAGGCTGAGGCAGAAGAATTGCTTGAACACAGGAGGCAGAGGCTGCGGTGAGCCGAGATCACACGACTGCACTCCAGCCTGGGCAACAGAGTGAGACTCCGTCTCAGGAAATAAAATAAAACAAAATAAAATACCACAGACTGAGTGGCTAAAACAACACCAATGTATTTTCTCACCGTTCTAGAGGCTGGAAGTCCACAATCAAGGCTCTAGCAGGGTTGGTTTCCTCCGAGGCCTCTTTCCTTGGGTCGCACATGGCAGCCCTCTTGCTGACTGCACAGAGTCTGCTTCTGTGAAGACCTGTGTCTCTCCTCGTGTCCTGATCTCCTCTCTCATTAGGACTTCAGTCAGACTGGATGAGGACCCACCTTCAAAGCCCCATTTTAACTTAATCACCTCTTTAACAGTCACATTCTGAGATACAGGGGCTGACTTCAACTTATGAATCTGTGGGGGCACAATTCAGCCCATAGCACTTCCCCTTCTTCCTTTCCTTCCTCGTTGAGGGCTTATCACAGGACAGATGCTACAAAGAGGATTGAGACAGAATTCCACACAATCCCTATCACACACACACACTCACACACTCACACACTCACACACTCACACAATGATGTTACCAAAGCTCTCTTGTTTTTGGAGAGCGGCTTCTTGGATTGAGACCAGTGTTGACTTTTGTCACATTACAGTTTAGGGTGCACCATGCCCCGTTCTGTTGAGCAAGATAAGGGCCAAGACAGGGTGGGACAGTGATGACAACTGAGAGGAGTTTGACCCCTGGCTCTGCCTTTGACTTTATGAATGACCTTGACAGGGGATCTGGGCTTCAAGATGCTCGCATGTAGAAAGAAGGGGTGGGATTTGATGCCTACTCAAGCCGTCTGGGCCTCAGCCAACGATAGTACCTGAAAGACCTCCTTGATGTGGGAAGGGCTCAGGGAAGAGCCAAGTCTTCCAAGGTCAGAAATATTCAAATGAAAACAGAAGGAAAACAAAACAAAACCAAAACTGGCTCTTTGAAACCCGTGTCTATCAAGGAATATATACTAAATATAAGCGATTCCTATTTCTACTAAAGTAAAAGATTAAAATTGCTTTTCTGGGTCAGGCCTTTGCAGGAGCAGAGCTTATGAGAATAGGAGAGGTTGAGCGCCAGGAAAAATATTCTGTAGAGAAGCAGCGTCACCTGCTGGGGTGTAGTGGTGTTGCATGTGATAAGTGAAATGATAAATCACCAGCCTGGGTTTCTACTGAATGTGAAATCAGGAGCATTAATCTTAATCAAAAGCTGATATTTCAAGACCACCAGACTGTGGAAAGGTTTCTCCGCAGGTTAAGTTTAGCCATGTTTTAGATTTATTTTTCCTTCAAACTATTCACCCATGCTATACATCTTTCTTTATAAATCAGACTCAATGATATGTACTAGTGAAAACCAGTTAGTCAAAATCTGTTATTTAGAGGACACAGCTAGAATCACAGGTCTGAAGTCTCCCTTAGTTGAGGCTTAATTAAACTGCCACCAGACTCATCAGTTTCCCAGACCTCCAAGTCTCCTTCCAGCTCTAGAATTTAACCACATGTATTTACTGAGTTCTGTTAAACATGGGACATTTTGTATACTGAAAGATGTATGGAGAAGTGTAAGATATGTTCCTGATCTCTTGTTTTGGAGACTTGGCATAAAAATATATGAAGATAAATAGCAATTATAAAAGTCAATAATCATGCCATTCAACAAATAAAGTATGTGGTATAGATCAATGGCTACTCTGAAAGCCAGTATTTCTGGCTGGGGGCAGAGAATTTTACAGAGGAAGGGTTTCTTGAGCCACATGTGAAAAAATAACAAGAATTTTGATGAAATTCATGGATAATAAGAAAAACTGAAGTAAGCACCAAAAAATGGAGACTGAGAACATGTTAAACGTTTTTGATAAGAAAAAAAAGGAAATGTGCTTGAGAAACACCAGGAATATCAATTTAACCTGAGTAGGAATTTTTAGGAGAATAGTTTGAGATAAGGCAGGAAAAGGAAGCTGAGACATGATGATTCTGTAAATGCAAGGATAAGGAAGTTTGAGCTTATTCTTGTAAGCAATTGAAAAGCATTGAAGATTTCTGGGAAGGAAAATAAAGTGATAAGAACTGTGTCTTAAGAAGACTCACCTGACAATCACATGCAGGAGGGAATGATTCTAAGATGTGAAAAGATGCCCTGAATGTGTAAAAGGCAGAATGGTAGAAAGAGGGTTTTCAAGGTCACAAATGTGTATGTAAAAGCAGAAAAGAAATCTGGCTCTTTGATACTTTTTTGTATCACACAATATACTCTAACTTAAAATAATTCTAAAGACATTAATGTAAGAGCTAAAACTATGAAACTGTTAGAGGAAAACATTGGGGAAATGCTTCAGGACATTGATCTGGGCAAAGGGTTGTTGGGTAAAACCTCAAAAGCTCAGGCAACAAAGTAAAAATAGGTAGATGGGATTACCTTAAGCTAAAAAGCTTCTGCACAGCAAAGGAACCCATTAAAAAAAAGTGAAGAGACAACCTACAGAATGGGAGAAAATACGTGCAAGTTGTCCATTCAACAAGGATAAATAACCAGAAAATACAAGGAACTCAAGTCAATAGCAAAAAACAAAAGAACAAAACAACAACAACAAAGATCCAATTAAAAAATAAGCAAAAGATCTGAATAGACATTTCTCAAAAGAAGACATATAAATGGCCAACAGGTATATGAGAAAATGCTCAACACAACTAATCATCAGGGAACTGCAAATCAAAAACCACAACAAGGGAACATCTTACTCCAGTTAGAATGACTGTTGTCAAAAAGACAAAAAATAACAGATGCCGGTGAGGTGGAGAAAGGGGAACACTCTGACACTGTTGGTGGGGATGTAAAGTGGTATAGCCATTATGGGAAACAGTATGGAGGTTCCTTAAAGAACTAAAAATAGAACTGCAGTATTAGCCAGCAATCCCACTGCTGGGTACATATTCAAAATAAAGGAAATCAGTAATCAAAGAAATTTCTGCATTCCCATGTTTATTGCAGCACTATTCACAATAGCCAAGGTATGGAATCAGCTAAAACGCCCATCAATGAATGCATGGAAAAAGAAAATGTGGTACATGTACATAATGGAATATTATTCAGCCATAAAGAAGAATGAAATCCTGTCATTTACAGCATCACAGATGGAACTGCAGGTCATTATGTTAAGTGAAATAAGCCAGGCACAGAAAAACAAATATCACACGTTTTCACTCATATATGGGAGCTTACAAAGTTGATTTCATGGAGGCAGAGAACAGAATGATGGTTATCACAGGCTGGAAAGAGTGTAGAGAAGGGGAGATGGAGAGACGGGGGTTAATGGATACAAACAAACAATTAGATAGAAGAAATAAGTTCTAGTGTTCAATAGCACAGTAGGACGACTATAGTTACAATAATTTATTGTATATTTCAAAATAGAGGAGAAGATTTTGGATGTTCTCAACACAAAGAAATGATAAATGTTTGAGGTGACTGATATTTCAATTATCCTGATTTGATCATCACACATTGTATGCACGTATCAAAAATATTACATATACCCCCAAAATATGTACAACTGTGATATGTCAATAAAAATACAAAAAAATAATAATTCTGTATATTAACCAAGGGAATGGTCACATAGAAGGAAAGAAAATGAAAAGGAAGAAGAAAAAAAAGCTAAAGAGGATTCTGACCTAAAGCCTAAGAGAAGCATTGACAGTGTTTTAAAGACCCCAGAGACATCTGGAAGAATAAGAATTGAGAAAAGAACCGTTTCACATTGTAAATAAAGCATAAATAATGAATTAATTAATTGATTGACTAATTTTCTTTCATTATAAAGGTTTGGGCAGGAAGGAGACATAGAAATCATCTTCCTCTCAGGACAGTAACAATTTGTGCAACAACCTTTTAAATAGCCTTCCAACTTCAGTGCTGGGTCCAATAACATGAGGTCACTCCCGTGCTAAGTGGACTATCCAAAGACTTGCAAAACCCCCAGAGGTAGGTATCAGATATGATTACACATATCACATATGATTACACATATCTCAACACCCATTTTTCCTCCAAAGGTTAGATCACCACAGCCATTCCAGATTGTCCATTTTGTCAGTGTCCTTCTACATATGGGGGCCAGCACTACTGAGCACATTGCTTTAAAAGTGTCCTAAAAATCAGAGTATTGAAGAGGATGATAACATCTGCCTGCTTTGGTTCACAGAGCAGAGCCTGTGAGTGTGCTCAGTCTGTGTCTCTGAAGGACTAGGGGGAGGATCTTTTTATTAGATACTCAAGTAAACAAGGTTACTTCAGACTACACTTGTGCACTTCACTGTGCTGAACCTAAATGTGGCATGTTTTTGTTACTCCCTTTAGTGTTTTATTTTTTTGACACCATTTCAACCCAGACCTAGCACTAGATCTTGTACCTGGAAAGTGTTTAATATTTGGTGAATAAACAAATCAAAGAATATACTTTTTAAATTTCAATTCTGTCAGCACATATATGTATGCTTCGTTTCAGCTTCCAAACATTCGAAAATCTGACAAGTGTATTATATCAGTTAGGGATGCTTTTGGCAGCAAGTAACAGAAAAATGTGTGCACAAAACTTAAACACACAAGTTTAATTTTTCTCACATAACAATAAATCTGAGAATAGACAGCCCTGGGCTTATATTGCCAGTGACACCATTAGGGACCACATTTCCTTTCATCTTTTCAGATTCATTATCCTTAGCAAGCTTACTTTCATCCTCACGCTTTTTGTCCCTCTGTCTCAAGATGCCTATCGCACCTACAGACACCACATGCACATTCCAGGCAAGAACCAAGGGAAAGGGCAAAGGGGCAAATTCCATGCCAGCTGGGTCTGTTCCCTTTGTATCAGAAAAGAAAGAACTTTCCCAGAAGTGTCACTAACAATACTTTCTTTTGCATCTTACCAGCCAGAACTGGATCACATAGTCATCCTTAGACAAACGACTGGCCAAGAGGAATAACTGGCTTAGAATTGTTATTAATTCCCAGGGATTAAGAGTGGGCCCTTCCTCCCTGAAACCAAAGGGCTTCTGCTACTACCTAAACAAATTTGAGTTCTGTTAGCAGGAAAGGAGGGATATGAATATTGGGTCAATAAAGACAAGTACCTAGCACACATGCCTTTCAATGTATATTTAGATAAGCAAGTCTTTGTGTGACTTCATTCAAGGTCATCAAAATCATGTCACTAGTACAGAATTTAATAGAAGACCCTAAAAATGACTTGTTTACCTCCCCCATTGAGGTTATTAATTATCCACCATGAACCTAGAATAGGAACTTTTAAAAACCTTAAAATGTACACAAGTGTTCCAATTTAGAATTTTAGGCCTGGCTACTGTATTAGTCCGTTCTCATGCTGTTAATAAAGACCTACCTGAGACTGGGTAATTTATAAAGGAAAGAGGTTTAATGGACTGATAGTTCCACACGGCTGGGAAGGCTTCACAATCATGGCAGAAGAAGAAGAAGAGCAAAGGGACGTCTTACATGGTGGGAGGCAAACAGCACGTGTGCAGAGGAACTGCCCTTTATAAAACCATCACATCTCCTGAGATTTATTTACTATCATGAGAACAGTATGAGAAAGACCCATCCCCATGATTCAGTTCCCTCCCACCAGGTCCCTCCCATGGCACGTGGGGATTATTACAATTCAAGGTGAGATATGGGTGGGGACACAGCCAAACCATATCAGCTACTTTGATATTCTACCAACACCCAACACTCATTTCTTCACCTGTGCTCTGTGTCTGTCTACCATAAGCATCTGAGTTTGTTGGCTGGGCGCAGTGGCTCATGCCTGTAATCCCAACACTCTGGGAGGCTGAGGCAGCCGGATCATGAGGTTGGGATATTGAGACCATCCTGGCTAACACGGTGAAACCTCATCTCTACTAAAAATACAAAAAATTAGTGGGGCGTGGTGGCACGCGCCTGTAGTCCCAGCTACTCAGGAGGCTGAGGCAGGAGAATCACTTGAACCGAGGAGGCAGAGGTTGCAGTGAGCTGAGATCACACCACTGCACTCCAGCCTGGGCAACAGAGCAAGACTCTGTCTCAAAAAAAAAAAGAATCTGAGTTTGTTTAGGGTAATGATTATGTTTTCTCCGTGTCCAGACATCACCATCACCTAGCACAACAGTTAGCATGAACTCAATGAATATTTATTTTTAAAATAAAGTCCAAGTTATTGATGGATTAGATAGTATTATAATATGAATGTTCTATTCTCATTAGAAAGACTGTCTTGGAAATACATTTTTTGGTGCTACTAACATTTCAGCAAGTTAGTTTTCTTCTTGTATGCATCTACTATGGAAGCTATACATGCAATGCATACTTAAGAGTCAATATACTTGTATATCTATACAATGAAATATGGCTTGGCAAGATAAAGGAACAAGCTACAGATATGCACCGTGATGTGGATGAATCCCAAAAGCATTATACTCAGTGAACGATGCCAGGCAGAAGAGCCTACATGTGCTGGGATTCTATTTATACGAAATATCCACAAAAGGCAAGCTATAAAGATAGAAAGTAGATTCGTGGTTGCTAGGGACAGGGGATAATGGAAATTAGCAGTAAATGTGCATGAGGGATGGAATTGGCATGATGAAAATGTGCTAAAACAGATTTATGGTGATGGTTGCACAACTTGGTGAATTTACTAAAAAAATCACTTGAAAAGAGTGATGTGCAAAATATGCTTTGATAACAGTTTTAAAATCAGTTTAGGTCTCTGGAAGTTTTCTGGCATTCTTAAGAAAGACCAGCACCTATCTGCGTAAAGTTCTGAGTAGTCATGAGCATCCCTCACAGGAGGGCAGTTTTCAAATGTGAGAGCACAGAGGCATTCGAGGAGCATATTACCACCCCAGATAAATTTTTGTTTAAGATAGGGTCTCACTATATTGCCCAGGCTGCCCTCAGATTCCTGGACTCAAGTGATCATCTCACTTGTGCCTTAGTCTCCCAGGTAGCTGGTACTACAGATGTGGACCACCATGCCCATTTCCCCCCAAATAAGTCTTTAATGGACCCTCCAATACACCGAGATTAAAGTTTCCAACACCAGTACTGGCAAAACTATTAAGGCATCTTCTCCACATGACCCATAGGAGATGCTCCCTGGATTTATGGGCCTTTCCCCACTGCAGACCTTCAAATCAGTGCTGCAACTGGATTCATGTGTCAGATGTGCTAGTTAATGCTGTGGGTCCCAAGGGAATGAGATGTGTAATTCTGACTAATTTTGACTGAAGGTAAGTGCAATGTCTACACAAACAAAAACAACAATAAAAAGAGATCTTTTAGTGTGTCAAACATGACTGCTCTTTAGCGTAACTCTTACTTGTTGTTTATAAGTATGCTTTAAAGTCTCTCTCTTTTTTCCATTTCCTACATTGAGTTCCACTAGAAGGACTCCCTTCTGTTACTCTTTGTACATGCACTGCCTCACAGAGGAGGTAAAAAGACTTCAGGAAGGGAAAACTGAGGGGAAAAAAACAAAACCATCATACCGCCAAAAAACTAAACAGAGTATTCCTATCTCTGGCTGCCTTTTTCTTTTTTCACATTATACCATCAACACCTTCCCTTATATTAAAATTCGTGTTTTGTTCTGGTAGTAGCTCTCCCATGTAGTATTCGCAGCATTTTGCAGTTCTGGCTGGAGTGGGTGTGAGAAGCTTGGACTCTCCCACACTCAGCCTTCCCAAGATCATCATGGGAGACCCTCCGGGCTCTGTGGAACACAGTTTGAATGGAATGATTGGCAGCATCCACTTTGATGGTTGAGCAGCATTTTATTTATGGATGAACCATAATTTTCTAAACATATTCCCTTTGTTGGCTATACAGTTTATGTCCAGGTTTTTAAACATAAGATCGTAGTAAGCAGCATGTTGCTAAGTCATTTTGCATATTCAAGATATTTTCTGAAACTTCTAAAAGTGTTACTGGCGTTCAAATATCTGCACATCTGCATATAGGTTGAAAAAGCACACTCTAAAAATTTTGTTCCAATTAACCCCTGGCAGCAGTGTGTGAGTGTTTGATTCCTTAGTAACTGAGTGTGTCCTCTTTTTTAAATCTCTGCCAGGCTGATAGGTAAAAAATTGTGTTCGTTATGTAAATTTACAATTCTTTGGATAGGAATGAGGTTCAATAATTTTTCTATTTTGATTTGCTTTTTATGTTGTTCTGTTATTCTGCTCTCATGAGCATTTTTTTTTTTTTTTTTAAAGATAGAGTTTCGCTGTTGTTGCCCAGACTAGAGTGCAGTGGCACGATCTTGGCTCACCGCAATCTCCGCCTCCCAGGTTTAAGCGATTCTCTTGCCTCAGCCTCCCGACTAGCTGGGATTACAGGCATGTGCCACCACGCCTGGCTAATTTTGTATTTTTAGTAGAGACAGCATTTCTCCATGTCAGTCAGGCTGGTCTTGAACTCCCGACCTCAAGTGATCTGCCCACCTAGGCCTCCCAAAGTGCTGGGATTACAGGCGTGAGTCGCCGCACCTGGCCTAGCACTTTGCTTTTTAATTGGCAATTCAGTTACATTTCCTGGGAGGAAAACATTGGCTCATCTTCAGCTATCCTTGAGCCCAGACTCAAGTTTATGTTTCAAGTACTAGCCAGCAAGACAGACTCCAAAGTTGCATTTCAGGTCAGAATCTGTGCAGTTCTGGATCACTCTCCACCACTTTCAAGTGCATGACCATCTCTTGAAGCATAAGTTTCTTGGGCACCTAATTTAATTTAAAAACCTCAAAGAGTTCTTTGTGTCATCTTTGAGGAGAAAGAGAAGCTCAGAGTTCTTGGAGGCAGCAATCAGATAAGCACCTTACCAGAGAATCTTTGCTGAAAAATAAATTTAAATAGCAATTAATGCTTTTGTGTAAAGTTAAAGAGGAGTCTTGAGAATGTGACAGTCCAGCTGAGCACAGTGACTCGTGCTTGTAATTCCGGCATTTTGGGAGGCAGAGACAGGCGGATCACTTGAGGTCAGGAGTTTGGTACCAGCCTGGCTAACATGGTGAAAGCCCGTCTCTACTAAAAATTAGCTGGGTGTGGTGGCAGGTGCCTGTAATCCCAGCTACTTGGGAGGCGGAGGCAGGAGAATCACTGGAACCCAGAGGCAGAGGTTGCAGTGAGCTGAGATCACACCACTGTACTCCAGCCTGGGCAACAGAGCAAGACTCCATCTCAAGGAAAAAAAAAAAGAGAGAGAGAGAGAGAGAGAGAGAAAGAGAGAATGTGACAACCCAGCTCACCTTTGAGAAGTCCTTGGGATTCGCATTGTCATTGCTTAGTGAATCTCACCTGCCTGCTTGCTTTCCTTCCTTCCTTCTTTCTGGCCTTCCTTTCTTTTCTTTCTGCTTTTAGAACATCCTATTTGACAATACCTCTACAAGACATTGTGGGATCTCAACAACAACAAAAAAGAAGTGTAATAAACTCTGTCCCAAAGGTGTGCATAGGACAAACATTCAGAAAATAATTTAAAAATTACCCCTTTCCTTTTGAAAAATAATGTGTTGATACTTTTGCTTTCTACAACCTAGTAAAAGGGGGATTCCCAAAGGTGAATTTTTGATGTTTAAAATTTTTTATATACAAAACTAGTAAAAGTTCATTTAAAAAATTTAAGTAATATAAAACTATAAAGCCCAGAGTAAAAGTGCCCCAATGCATGCACTCTAACATGGAAAAGAAGTCACAGATGTTATCATCACCAGAACAGAGGCATGAGTAGTACTTTGCAGACACTTTCCCATGTTCATACACATATGGAGCATATATGTAACAAAATGCTGCTTGAGTTCTCTCCTTTTGTTTTGAAATCTTGGCTAAATCTTCAAAGCTGAAGCCAGTCATCTCAATAAAGCCATACATTCTAAACACAGTGCCAAAGAGTTGCCCAAATCACCCTTCAGCCTTATAAAGAGTTGGCAAAGTTGGCCCTTCTACCTTGCCCCTCCACCCCATCTAGCTTCTAGAAGCAGAAGGTCAGTCTCATGAAGGAGAAAGGGAGTCATCCAGGTAGTGAGGTGCATGCCCAGGGAAAAAGTGCTTTGGCAGAACCAGGAATGTCCCCCTCCAATCTGTCAGCCCAACCCAACCAAAAAGAGCACCAAGAGTGCCAATCATAGAGAAGGAGGGTGTCAGCACCAAAGGGAGACTGGCATCTGTGTGCAGCTGCATGCTTACTCAGCTGTAGGACTTTGTGAATGAGCCTGCAATGTGTCTTTTCACACATGAACACATAGAAACTGGCACCTGCTTTTCACCTGGAGATTCTGAAGGCACTAATGTCCCCATCACCCCTGAGGGCACTAAGGCTGACTGGAGCTGCACAGAAGAGAGAACAGTGGCAGGATAAGGCACCACACTCACCATTCAGCATGGCAGTGGTGTGTGGTCTTAGTCCCTGGTTATTAGGAAAACACAAATACAAATATGGAAACATCATTATCTGACAGGTTGGCAAAAATGTAAAAGATTTATAAAATCTTGTGTTGGAAAAAGTGTGTGGAAAAAGGCACTCATACATTATATATAAGACTATGTCTTCGTCTTTATTCTGTTGCTATAACTGAATACCACAGACCAATGTACAAAGAATAGAGGTTTATTTAACTCACAGTTCTAGAGGCTGAGAAGTTCAAGAGCATGGTACCGGCATCTGATGAGGGCTTTGTGCTACCTCATAACATGGTGGAAAATACCATAGGGCAAGAGAGGAAGCAAGAGGAAAGCAAGAAAGCCAAAGTCAACTTTTTTATTATTATTATTATACTTTAAGTTCTAGGGTACATGTGCACAATGTGCAGGTTTGTTACATATGTACACACATGCCATGTTGGTGTGCTGCACCCATTAACTCGTCATTTACATTAGGTATATCTCCTAATGCTATCCCTCCCCCTTACCCCCTCCCCACAATAGGACCTGGTGTGTGATGTACCCCTTCCTGTGTCAAAGTCATCTCATTGTTCAATTCCCACCTATGAGTGAGAACATGTGGTATTTGGTTTTCTGTTCTTGCGATACTTTGCTGAGAATGATGGTTTCCAGCTGTGTCCACGTCCCTACAATGGACACGAACTCATCCGTTTTTATGGCTGCGTAGTATTCCATGATGTATATGTGCCACATTTTCTTAATCCAGTCTGTCACTGATGGACATTTGGGTTGATTCCAAGTCTTTGCTATTGTGAATAGTGCTGCAATAAACATACATGTGCATGTGTCTTTATAGCAGCATGCCTTATAATCCTTTGGGTATATCCCCAGTAATGGGATGGCTGGGTCAAATGGTATTTCTAGTCCTAGATCCTTGAGGAATCGCCACATTGTTTGCCACAATGGTTGAACTAGTTTACAGTCCCACCAACAGTGTAAAAGTGTTCCTATTTCTCCACATCCTCTCCAGCACCTGTTGTTTCCTGATTTTTTAATGATTGCCATTCTAACTGGTGTGAGATGGTATCTCATTGTGGTATTGATTTGCATTTCTCTGATGGCTAGTGATGATGAGCATTTTTTCATGTGTCTGTTGGCTGTGTGAATGTCTTCTTTTGAGAAGTATCTGTTCATATCCTTTGCCCACTTTTTGATGGGGTTGTTTGTTTTTTTCTTGTAAATTTGTTTGAGTTCTTTATAGGTTCTGGATATTAGCCCTTTGTCAGATGAGTAGATTGCAAAAATTTTCTCCCATTCTGTAGGTTGCCTGTTCACTCTGATGGTAGTTTCTTTTGCTGTGCAGAAGCTCTTTAGTTTAATGAGATCCCATTTGTCAATTTTGGCTTTTGTTGCCATTGCTTTTGGTGTTTTAGAAATGAAGTCCTTGCCTATGCCTATGTCCTGAATGGTATTACCTAGGTTTTCTTCTAGGGTTTTTATGGTTTTAGGTCTAACATTTAAATCTCTAATCCATCTTGAATTAATTTTCGTATAAGGAGTAAGGAAAGGATCCAGTTTCAGCTTTCTACTTATGGCTAGCCAATTTTCCCAGCACTATTTATTAAATAGGGAATCCTTTCCCCATTTCTTGTTTCTCTCAGGTTTGTCAAAGATCAGATGGCTGTAGATGTGTGGTATTATTTCTGAGAGCTCTGTTCTGTTCCACTGGTCTATATCTCTGTTTTGGTACCAGTACCATGCTGTTTTGGTTACTGTAGCCTTGTAGTATAGTTTGAAGTCAGGTCGCCTGATGCCTCCACCTTTGTTCTTTTGGCTTAAGATTGTCTTGGCAATGTGGGGTCTTTTTTGGTTCCATATGAACTTTAAAGCAGTTTTTTCCAATTCTGTGAAGTATTACCAGTATTTTATTGAGGATTTTTGCATTGATATTCATCAGGGATATTGGTCTAAAATTCTCTTTTTTTGTTGTATCTCTGTCAGACTTTGGTATCAGACTGATGTTGGCCTCGTAAAATGAGTTAGGGAGGATTCCCTCTTTTTCTATTGATTGGAATAGTTTCAGAAGGAATGGTACCAACTCCTCCTTGTACCTCTGGTAGAATTTGGCTGTGAATCTGTCTGGTCCTGGGCTTTTTCTGATTGGTAGGCTATTAATTATTGCCTCAATTTCAGAGCCTGCTATTGGTCTATTCAAGGATTCAACTTCTTCCTGGTTTAGTCTTGGGAGAGTGTAAGTGTACAGGAAATTATCCGTTTCTTCTAGGTTTTCTAGTTTATTTGCATAGAGGTGTTTAGAGTATTCTCTGATGGTAGTTTGTATTTCTGTGGGTCAGTGGTGATATCCCCTTTATCATTTTTTATTGCATCTATTGATTTGATTCTTCTCTCTTTTCTTCTTTATTAGTCTTGCTAGCGGTCTATCAATTTTGTTGATCTTTTCAAAAACCAGCACCTGGATTCATTGATTTTTTGGAGGGTTTTTTGTGTCCCTATCTCCTTCAGTTCTGCTCTGATCTTAGTTATTTCTTGCCTTCTGCTAGCTTTTGAATGTATTTGCTCTTGCTTCTCTAGTTCTTTTAATTGTGATATTAGGGTGGCAATTTTAGATCTTTCCTGCTTTCTCTTGTGGGCATTTAGTGCTATAAATTTCCCTCTACACACTGCTTTAAATGTGTCTCAGAGATTCTGGTATGTTGTATCTTTGTTCCCATTGGTTTCTAAGAATATCTTTATTTCTGCCTTCATTTCTTATGTACCCAGTAGTCATTCGGGAGCAGGTTGTTCAGTTTCCATGTAGTTGAGCGGATTTGATTGAGTTTCTTAGTCCTGGGTTCTAGTTTGATTGCACTGTGGTCTGAGAGACAGTTTGTTTTAATTTCTGTCCTTTTACATTTGCTGAGGAGTGCTTTACTTCCAACTATGTGGTCAGTTTTGGAATAAGTGCAATGTCGTGCTGAGAAGAATGTATATTCTGTTAATTTGGGATGGAGAATTCTGTAGATGTCTATTAGGTTCGCTTGGTGCAGAGTTGAGTTCAATTCCTGGATATCCTTGTTGACTTTCTGTCTCGTTGATCTGTCTAATGTTGACAGTGGGTTGTTGAAGTCTCCCATTATTATTGTATGGGAGTCTTAAGTCTCTTTTTAAGTCTCTAAGGACTTGCTTTATGAATCTGGGTGCTCCTGTATTGGGTGCATATATATTTAGGATAGTTAGCTCTTCCTGTTGAATTGATCCCTTTACCATTATGTAATGGCCTTCTTTGTTTCTTTTGATCTTTGATGGTTTAAAATCTGTTTTATCAGAGACTAGGATTGCAACCCCTGCTTTTTTTGTTTTCCATTTGTTTGGTAGATCTTCCTCCATCCCTTTATTTTGAGCCTATGTGTGTCTCTGCATGTGAGATGGGTCTCCTGAATACAGCAAACTGATGGGTCTCAACTCTTTATCCAATTTGCCAGCCTGTATCTTTTAATTGGACCATTTAGTCTATTTACATTTAAGGTTAATATTGTTATGTGTGAACTTGATCCTGTCATTATGATATTAGCTGGTTATTTTGCTCGCTAGTTAATGCAGTTTCTTCCTAGCATCAATGGACTTTACATTTTGACATGCTGACATGTCAACATTTTTTTTTTTTTTTTTTTTTGAGATGGAGTCTTGCTCTTATCCTCCAGGCTGGAGTGCAATAGCATGATCTCACCTCACTGCAACCTCTGCCTCCCAGGTTCAAGCAGTTCTCCTGTCTCAGCCTCCCGAGTAGCTGGGATTACAGGTGCCTGCCACCATGCCCAGCTAATTTTTATATTTTTAGTAGAGATGGGATTTCACCATGTTGGCCAGGATGGTCTCAAACTCCTGACCTCAAGTGATCTGTCCACCTCAGTCTCCCAAAGTGTTGGGATTATAGGTGTGAGCCACCATGCCTGGCCCTAAAGTCACCTTTCATAACAACCCAATGTGACAGTAACTAATCCAGTCCCAAGAGAGCAAGAACTCACTCACTTTCTCTAACCAGCATTAATCCCTTCATGAGGGTGAATCCCTCATCATCCAAGGGCCTTTTAAAGGTGCCACCACCTGTCAACACTTTTACATTAAGGACTAGCCTCAACATGAGTTTTGATGGGGATAAACCATATACAAGACATAACTAACTACAAATTTAAATACTTTCTTTGGATGACAATTGTCAGTGTATATTAAAATGTTAAAGACATATGCCTTTTCAGCCAACAATTCCACTTCCAGCACTCTATTTAAAAAAATAATAATAATCTCCCAAAGTTCTTGCGAGATGATTTCTATCCCACCAGTGTGGAGGTAGGAAGAGCAGAACTGGTGGGAGGCTTTGAACAAATCCAGATAAGGAACAAAGAGAATGACTGTGAGGATGAAGAAGAGGAGAGTGACTAGAAATAGTTAACAGTTTGAATTAACAGGACTTAAAGGCTCTCATGGATTGAATTGTGTCCCACAAAAAGGTATACTGAATTCCTAATCCCCAGTACCCATGAATGTGACCTTATTTGGAAATGGGGTATTTGCTGAAATAATCAAGTTAAGATGAGGTCATATTCACACGTTAGGGGGGCCCTAGTCCAATACGACTGATGCCTTTATAAAAAGAGAAGAGATACAGACATACAAGGAGAATGTCATATGATGATGGAGGTAGAGACAGGAATGATGCCTCTACAAGCCAAAGAATGTCAAAGATTGTCAGGATTACCAGAAAGGCATAGAACTCTCCCCTGCAAGCTTCAGGAAGAGCATGACCTTGCTGACAACATGGTCTGGGACTTCTAGACTCCAGAATTGTGAGAGCACACATTTCTGTCATTTCGGTTGTTTTCAGCCACCCAGTTTGTGGCACAGTGCTCCCCTTTATCCACTGTTTCACATTTCACAGTTTTAGTTATGTGTGGTCAACTACAGTTTGAAAATATTAAATGGAAAACTCCAGAGGTAAACAATTCATCATTTTTAATTGTGCACCATTCTGAGTAGTGTGGTATGATCTCACACTGTCCACTCCATCCCGCCAGGACATGAATCATCCCTTTGTCTGGCGGATCCATGCTGTAAACACTGCCCACCTGCAAATCACTTAGGAGCTGGCTTGGTTATCACATTAAAAAAAAAAAAAAGGCCACAGTATATATAGGGTTTGGTACTATCAGTGACTTCAGGCATCCAATGGAGTCTCAGAACATATCTCGCACAGATAAGGGGGGACTACTATATTCTGTTACAGCAGCCCTGGGAAACGAATACAGAGGCCAACTGGTGAAGGTGGCCAGGAAGAGAAAATCAAAGATGACTTCAGATGAGCCTGGCTTGGGCCACTGCGTCCATGCTAGTACCGTGAACTGTGCTGACAGATGTAGAAAACATAGAAGGGGAGCAGCTCGGTTGGGGCAGGACATGAGTAAGGAATTTACTGTCTGATATGGTAAGTCATGGCCCACGGTCTATCTGTATGGACATGTCCAGTCAGCTAAACTGAGCAGAGGTCATAATAGCCTGGACTATGGGTGAATGGGTCTAAAGAGATATCAAATTCAGTTTGAAACGTGTTAGCTTCATTGGAAAACCTTCACCTTCATTCTCTCTAAGGTGAGAGAGACCCTACTCCATGGCAGAGAAACACACCTCTCAGCAGAAACGCACCCAGAACAAGCATGGTGAGTTCTGGGATCTAGGTCCCTTTCCTGCTGAACAAGGAGCCCATTCTCACTGACTCTTTAGAGCTGGTGTGGGTCCTCTCTGGCCTCTGGGCTTCCCCATGAGCTGGACAGCACTGCTCCCCAGAGCGTTGTGGAGACATCCTGCGAGAAAAGCCGCGAGGCAGGGTCTGGGGGGACCTGCCTCTAACTTGGGGTGTGGTCTGGCCTGAGCACTTAACTATTCAGAGCCTCTCCCTGGGAACCACTCACTGGAAAGTAACAGTGGAGCAATGCATAAAGGAAGGTGAGGACCAAAGTAACTCCATAGTTAGTTCAAGCATTTTATTTTACAGAGGAGCAAAATCAGACATGCAGAAGTTAAGTGGTGTATTCAAGGTCACAGACAAATGGGTTTTGAAGTTGGAATTGAAAAGTGCTCTTTTCATTAAAGCATTTCTAAGGTCTCTTTCAGTCTTTAAATCCTCTGGTTATAAAAGCAATTTATAAATAGAATGGGGTGCTAGAAGTTTCTAAATACCACCAGGCACCAAAAACTGCCGTTTAAAGAGAGGAACTAATTGGAATTCATCGCAATTCAGAGGCCACACATTAATTTTGTGCAGTGGAGCAAGACCTGTATGGCAGATCATTTGAATGCAGGAGGTCAGTCAGATAGATTGCTTCTTTAGATCTTCAAGAACATTCAAGAACACTGTCAAAACCTTTCTGTTACAAACATTTGCAGGTTGGTTTTTCAATAATGTTTCCTGCTATACAGAAATGGGGCGGCTTGAAAAGTTGCCCCTGCATGCCCCCACTCCAGCTCAAAAAGGAAAACAAATGTGGTTGCAGCAGCTTTACCCTAAAGTCGATATCCAGACAGAAATTGTGAAAAATAGCAACCAGTCGCTTCCCCAGGTGACCTGTTCATTGAAAATGAACTCCCCTCAGGCCACATGGAGGCAGGCTCCAGGGTCTGAGCTAGACTTTGAATGTGTCTGACAAATGAAGTGACAGGACTAGACAGGTGTTCCCCTGCCACCAGCCACATCCAGATGTAACCACAGACCAAGGCTGGCTGCTGCTGGAAGCTGAATCTTCCCAGGTAGAGAAGCAAGTAGCATCTCCTACCCTCCACCCACCCACCCATCCTAACTCCTCTTCCTCTTTTCTCTGTCTTGGACCATCCAGATTTCCCCTGAGCTTCCTTTCTCTTTTCTTTGTCTTCATTCTTACTCTCCCCTCTCTGCTCCTCTTTCTAAATCTTTCATATCTTTCTCTTGACCATGTCTCTTCTCCCTAATACCCAACCCCAACTCTGGTCTGTCTATTCCTGGACAGACAGAAATGAAGTCACTTTCAACCAAGAAAAATGAATAATTCCAATGCCATGAAAAGGCTAGTCGTATGGTAATAAGTAGGGCCAATCCTTTCCTCCTAATAGGCTACAGTGACTCCAAATGGTCATGGACTGGCCACCAAGGAATCATCAGCCCCAGAAGGATACAACAAGCTCCCTAAGGCAGCGCCATCTTGGCTCTCAGGTTCTCTGAATGGCCAAACATCAAAACCACCAGAATGGAAAATTGAGCATGTATAGGAAGTTCTCCTTCCACTCCCAACATAAAGAATGGGTAGAAATATACGTGTGTGTGTGTGTGTGTGTGTGTGAATATACTAAATGCCACTAAACTGTACAATGGTTAAAATGGTAAATGTCACGTATATTTTACCACAATAAAAATAACAAGGACAGCCAGAGTCAAACACTGCGAAGATAGGGAGAATGGGAGGTCACAGTCATTGGAAGGAGAAGCCACCTAAGGGTGTGTGTGTGGACAGAGATAGAGATAGATAAAAGTTATGTAACAGTCAAATTCAAAAGGAAGAAATGAAAATTTAAGAATAGGACCTTTAAGGACACAAGAGTGAGAAAGTGTTAAAGCCAGGTAGTCCTCAGCAAGTTAAGAGGAAACATGTAATTCAGAACTAGGGTTGAAGCCCCAAGCACCTGCTCAGCAGGTGTTGGAACTGTGTTCTATGCATAAACAGTGAAAAAACCAAATGCTACCACTGAAGGATGATCAGAAAACTCTACCCCAAGGTTGTAAATGTACTAGCATTTCTTCCAATAACCCTAGAGGCTGATCAAACCATAACTCTAACAATGGTCCCTCTCTGAAGACTTTAGGCAGAAATCAGGACCAGAAGAATCTGCAATGAGCCAGGTGTGGTGGTTCCCACCTGTAATCCCAGCACTTTGGGAGGCCAAGGCGGGCAGATCACGAGGTCAGGAGTTCAAGACCAGCCTGATCAATATGGTGAAACTCTGTCTCTACGAAAAATACAAAAATTAGCCTTGGGAAGTGGCATGCGCCTGTAATCACAGCTACTCAGGAGGCTGAGGCAGGAGAATTGCTTGAACCCAGAAGGTGGAGTTTGCAATGAGCCAAGATTGTGCCACTGCACTCCAGCCTGGGCAACAGAGTGAGACTCCATCTCAAAAAGGAAAAAAAAGAATCTTTGCAATGAAATCTGTTCCAACCCTGTACCTTGGGTCTCATGTTAGCAAATAAGCAGTTAGCATAGAAATAGACCTTTGGTTTCCAAAGCTGAAACTTTGGAATTGTGCCTGGAACCAATCATTATTTTATTTGCCCAAATCCTGTACCAGACATAGGTCATATGCATCCAACAGTCACCCTTTATTGGCTTTTTATGGATGTTCATTAACAGCTCCATTGTTGGCCAGGCCATTTAGAGACACTGAGCTGGAAACACCAGCTGCTTCACGAAGTTATGGATAGGGCTGAGCCTTCCACCGAGGGTTGTAAAGCCCTAATGGAGTGGCAGCACAGTAGGGCAATTCAGGCCAATTTAGATTTTGTAGCATGTACATAAATGACTGTTTCCTGCTGTGCTCTGATTTTTTTGTTCAAACCCTTTAAATCCACCTGGAATACTAACCTAAGGATGGTGATCTCCACTTATCACCCAGGCCACTGACATACGGATTTACAAAGAGTTTTTCCATCCCCTCAGACGCTAATGCCTTCCATTTGTACAGAATGTTTAACATTTACCAAATATTTTCACAGTACCATCCAGTTCCTATGAAGTAGGTAATAGGGCCGGTGTTGTTATCCTTGAGAAAAAAGAGGTTCAGGGAGGTTTTGGGACTTGCCCAAAGATACACAGAAACGCTGGAGCTTGCAGGAGTCCAGATGGCCTTTTCTTCCAATGACCATGACCTTCCAGTCTCCATGTCTTGACACTGATTAACTCTGGCTCTTTATTTTTATTGTGGTAAAATATATGTAGCATAAAATTTATAATTTTTAAGTGTACAGTTCAGTGGCATTAAATATACTCACATTGTTGATTTATCCTCGTGCACCATACGTGGCACAGGCGTCAAGATGTCCAATCAAGTGGTCTGCCGGGAAGTCAGTCATGCTAGGAGCTGGTACTCAGCCTCAGGACCACAGCTGAATGCACAGCTAGAAGGTTGGCTTTCACAAGTACAGTCTACAAAAAGACCTGCTAAAGTCATTATTGCACTCCATGCAGGATATACGTACTGTGGGTCTTGTGCTACCCATGCTTATAAACAAGTGGATTCGTCTATTACCCAGAGAATTTTCATCCTTGGGCCTTCTCATCATGTGTCCCTCTCTCAATGTGCACTTTCCAGTGTGGATATATACAGGACATCTCTGCATCATCTTCATATTGACCAAAAGATTTACAGAGAACTGTGGAAGACAGGAATGTTTGAACGCATGTTTCTGAGACAAAATGTGAACATAGCATTGAAATGCATTTGCCTTACACAAGTAAAGCCATGGAAATCCATAAGGATGAGTTTACCATTATCCCTATTCTGGTTGGAGCTCTGAGTGAGTCAAAAGAACAGGAATTCAGAAAACTCTTCAGTAAATATCTAGCGGATCCTAGTAATTTCTTGGTAGTTTCTTCTGATTTTTGCCATTGGTGTCAAAGGTTTCGTTACAGTTACTATGATGAATCCCAGGGGGAGACTTATAGATCCATTGAGTATCTAGATAAAATGGGTGTATTATAGAATTAGACCCTATATCTTTTAGCAATTACTTGAGGAAATATCATAATATTATATGTGGAAGACATCCCTTTGGGGTATTATTAAATGCTATCACAGAGCTCCAGAAAAATGGAAGAATATGAGCTTTTCGTTTTTGAATTACGCCCAGTCAAACCAGTGTAGAAATTGGCAAGACAGTTCAGCACTTATGCAGCTGGAGCACTCACGGTCCACTGAAGCTCTGAATCCTCAGGGAGGCCACCTGCACATTCTCATACTCAGTCTAGGGTCCTAGCCTAACCTTTACCAAGATATTGGTCCTGGTTTGGGGGGATTATGAAACCTCAAACTAATAGAACTTTCTTCTCTTTTTTTCTAGTAGGCATAGTCCTTCCTTGATTTCAACTCATTAAAAAATGCTTTATAGTTTAGGGCAATGGTAGTGTGTCCAGAAACGGTGGGTTCTTGGTCTTGCGACTTTAAGAATGAAGCTGTGTAGTGAGTGTTACAGTTCTTAAAGATGGCGTGTCCAGAGTTTGTTCCTTCAGATGTTCAGATGTGTCTGCAGTTCCTTCTGGTGGGTTCGTGGTCTCGCTGACTTCAGAGGTGAAGCTGCAGACCCTAGCGGTGAGTGTTATAGCTTTTAAAAGCAGCGCATCTGGAGTTGTTCATTCTTCCCAGTGAGCTCCTGGTCTTGCTGGCTTCAGCAGTGAAGCTGCAGGCCTTCACGGTGAGTGTTACAGCTCATAAAGTTGGTGTGGACCCAAAGAGTGAACAGCGGCAAGATTTACTACAAAGAATGAAAGAACAAAGCTGCCACACCCTGCAAGGGGAACCAGGTTGCCGCTGCTGGCTCAGGCAGCCTGTTTGTTTTCATTCCCTTATCTGACTCCACCCACATCCTGCTGACTGGTCCATTTTACAGAGAGCTGATTGGTCCATTCTGACAGAGTGCTGATTGGTGCGTTTACAATCCTTTAGCTAGACACAGAGTGCTAGACAGAAGAGTTCTCCAAGTCCCCACTGGGTTAGCTAGATACAGAGTACCCGTTGGTGTATTTACAAACCTTGAACTAGACACAGGGTGCTCATTGGTATATTTACGATCCCTTAGCTAGACATAAAAGTTCTCCAAGTCCCCACTAGACTCAGGAGCCTAGCTGGCTTCATCTAGTGGATCCCTCACCGGGACTGCAGGTGGAGCTGCCCACCAGTCCTGAGCCACGCAGCACTCCTCAGCCCTTGGGCGGTCAATGGGACCAGGCACGAGGGAGCAGGGGACGGTGCCCGTCAGGGAAGCTTGGGCCACATGGAAGCCCACCACGGAGGGTGGGGCCTCGGACATGGCAGGCTGCAGGTCCTGAGGCAGCTGAGGCCTGGAGAAAATTCCAGCCCGGTGCACGTGGGCCGGCTGTGCTGGGGGACCCAGCACAACCTCCACAGCTGCTGGCCGGAGTGCTAAGCCCCTCACCACCCTGGGCCGGCATCACCGGCTGGCTGCTTAGAGTGCCGGGCCGCTGAGCCCGCGTCTGTGCCCACCGGAACTCACGCTGGACTGTGAGTACCACAGGCAGCCCTGGTTCCTGCCGGCACCTCTCTCTCCACACCTCCCGGCAAGCAGACGGAGCTGGCTCCAGCCTGGGCCAGCCCAGAGAGGGGCTCCCACAGTGCAGTGGTGGGCTGAAGGGCTCTTCAAGCACTGCCAGAGTGGACGCCCAGGCCGAGGAGGTGCTGAGAGTGAGGACTGCTAGCACACTGTCACCTCTCAGAAGGAAGGCTGGCATCAAAATATTTTGATTAAAAAAAGATAACAATGTAAAGGCTCGGTTGTGGCAGACAGCTTTTTGAAAGTAACTTGTAAAGCATTTACCATATCCTAAATTTGCACTCTTCACAGACTTGTGCACATATATTCCACTTTCAGAACAGTTTTGCAAATTGTACAAAAACAAAAACGGTGGAAGCTTTTCAATAAAGAAATTGCATTTATAAATGGTCTGTATTATATATAATAAATCTCCAGTTATAGTCAATTACTACCCATGTTGTACAAAATAAATAAATAAATTCACATTGTTATGCAACCATTATCATCAATCATCTCCAGAACTTTCTCCCTTCCCATTCCACTCTTCCCCAAGGTCTGGGAACCACAATTCTACTTTCTGTTCCTATGAATTTGACTACTCTGGCAACCTCATATAAGTGGAATCATATAGTATTGATTCTGTTTCTGACTTTTTTCACTTGACATAATGTTTACAAGGATCATCCATATTGTAGCGTGTGTCAGAATTTCAATTCTTTTTAAGGCTGAATAATATCCTATTTCATCTCTATGTACAACCTTTTGTTCATCCATTCATTTGTTGATGGTGCCCTGCACTCCTACTTCCTTTTTTAGGAAATAGCACGTCACTTTTTTTTTTTTTTTTTTTTTTTTTGTGAGATGGAATCTCGCTCTGTTGCCCAGGCTGGAGTGCAGTGGCACGATCTTGGCTCACTGCAAGTTCCACCTACCGGGTTCAAGCCGTTCTCCTGCCTCAGCCTCCCGAGCGGCCAGGACTACAGGCGCCCACCACCACACCCAGCTAATTTTTTTGTATTTTTAGTAGAGACAGGGATTAACCATGTTAGCCAGGATGATCTCGATCTGCTGACCTTGTGATCCGCCCGCCTTGGCCTCCCAAAGTGCTGAGATTATACGCATGAGCCACTGCGCCCAGCCCACCTTTTTTTTTTTTTTTTTTAAGAAATTATCTTCCCCATTGAGTAAAGTCTGGTGGAAGTATTAAGATTCTCTGGGCAGGAAACAACCCAAACAACTGCTTTCTCATAGAACTTGAAACCCAAGCAACCTGATAAATAGAATAAAAATGAAATAGGCTTTTAGAAAATATATACACAGCTCTACCCAGGCAAGTCTGAATCGTAGTTTTGGCTACATAGAGATGTTTCCATTCTAATTCATTTCCAAGCCTGGTTTTCCACACTTCCCTTGGATTATGCAATTTACACCATGGCCAATGTTAGATTCTGCTGCTGGAAACCAAAGAATTCTCACATTCATCAAAACTAAATAAGGGATACCCTACTCTACAGCCTCCATTCTAGCTATGGGCATAACTTATTTCCTCCTTAAAGAAGGCATCTAGGCCAGGTGCATTGTCTCACACCTGTAATCCCAGCACTTTGGGAGGCCGAGGTGGGAGGATCACCTGAGGTCAGGAGTTTGAGACCAGCCTAGCCAACATGGTGAAACCTGTCTCTACTAAAAATACAAAAATTAGCTGGGCATGATGGTGGGCACCTGTAATCCCAGCTACTCGGGAGGCTGAGGCAGGAAAATCACTTGAACCCAAGAGGTAGAGGCTGCAGTGAACTGAGATGGCACCACTGCATTCCAGTCTGGGCAAGAGTGAGACTCCTTCTCCAAAATAATAATAATAATAATAATAAAATTTAAAAAGAATGCATCCAGTGTTTATTTTTGTAACAACTTAATACATTTGTGGGGACAGGATGCAGAATGTAGGGGGTAGGGAGAGGGGAAAACAGGATAGGACTGTGGTACCCTCTATTTATCCTGTAAATGAACTTGAATTTCCTTTAAAAACCTATTTAGATTCACTTTTGTTTATTTTTATGTCAAATCTGGGCCAAAGATATAAGGCCATAGCTGTCAGTATTTCCAGGCTTTACAATTCCTTCCAGTCTTGTCTCCTCAGATATCTTGGGGGTCTTTGAAATATGTTTCTAGGGTGTTCTATTTTCCTAAGTGTTCTACAATACTAAATACCGTCAGTAATGCTCCTGCTTTCTCCTACAAAAAAATTTTATTTCCCTCAAAATATTCATTCAGTCAGTTAACAAATATTAACTGAACACTTAAAATATACCAGGCACTGGGCTAAGTCTATGGACCCAGCAACAAAAGGACAGACACGCCCTCTATCCTCAGGAAACATGCCTTTCAGTGGGAGAGGCCAGTAGTAATTAAATGCTAGAGCAAAAATACGTAAAATTCCAACTCAGCTACCTGAGAACTTTGAAGCAGGATGCCACCTGGTCAGGGATGCAGAAAAGGTTTCCCCAGAAAAGGGTGACTGAAATTAGGTTTTTAGTGTTGTTTTGTTTTGAGACGGAGTTTGGCTCTTGTTGCCCAGGCTGGAGTACAATGGCACAATCTCGGCTCACTGCAACCTCTGCCCCCCCCGACCCCTGGTTCAAGCAAGTCTCCTGCCTCAGCCTCCCCAGTAGCTGGGGTTACAGGCATGCACCACCACACCCAGCTAATTTTGTATTTTTCGCAGAGACGGGGTTTCTCCTTGTTGGTCAAGCTGGTCTCAAACTCCCAACCTCAGGTGATCCACCTGCCTCAGCCTCCCAAAGTCCTGGGATTACAGGCATGAGCCACCGCACCCGGCCCGAAATGAGTTTTTAAAGCTTAGTATGGCTGGGTGCAGTGGGTCACACCTGTAATCCCAGCACTTTGGGAGGCCAAGGCCAGTGAATTGCTTGATCCCAGAAGTTCAAGACCAGCCTGGGCAACGTGGCAAGACTCCATCTCTAAATAATAATAATAGTAAAAGACCAGTAGACTAAGTAGGGGTTATAGAGGCCTAGAAGAGGAAGAAAGGGCTTTTTCAGAAAAACAGACAGCTGAGACAAAAGTTCTATGCTTGAAGTTGCCCTTGCATCTCTGTCTTATAAAATTTCTATGGAAAAACCTCCATTCTTATTTGACCTGAGTTTTCACATGAATTTTCTTTCTGAAATTGCTTTAATATACCATACCTAATGTTAAACTCACAACAGCCCTGTTAGACCAAGAAGTATCAGACTTAGGCAAGGTCCCAGCATCTGTAGCTCATTTTTGCCCCACCTCTTTCCCTTCCTCTGCACACACATCATCCACTTGACCTTCACCTCTAGGTTCAGCCCAGCTGAGCCTTACTGGGCTGAGAAAGGAACGATTCAAGGACTCCAGGTTCAAGTCAATGTGGTAGCTAGCTTATCCCTGACACGGTGCCTCAGTTCTGATAACAGGTCAGTAAGATAAGACTCTCTAAGTTCCCTGAAAACGTAGTTAAAAACTCCCTGTCTGGATAACCCTGCTGGTGCTCCCATCACTGTCTAGCACTGGGGTTCTGCCTGGCATTTTTCCTATCTCCCTGCTGGGAATCAGAGCCCCACCCCTGAATTTCAGCAGAGCCCTGCTGTCTATAACCAGGTTTCCTGATGCCATACTCTGCTTGCCAGAATTTGGGAACCTCTCCTGCTTCCCACTGTAGTGCCCTGGCCCTATTAAGACAGGAGGTGCCCTTCTGCTTCCCCCTGCTTGCAGCAACCACCCCCTCATGGTCATTGCCATAGTCATGCTCTCAATTCCTATCAGAGCTCTGCTGGGTGTCCTACCCTTCAGCACTCACCTCAGTCCTTTGGGAACATCAAATGCAGGGTCCTGCCCCTTACTGGTCTCCTACAACAACCAGGCCATAGCCCAGTCGCACCACCAGGCCCCAGCCTGAAACACAGCAGAGCCACCTCTCCTAAACCCCTGGTCTGGGACTCTTTCACACTGCATCCAAGTAAATAAAACTAGCTCTGCAAACTGGGATTTGTGAGCTCAGATTCAGATGTCAAAAATAATTCATGATTAGAGAAGGATTTTATTTTCATTGTACTGAAAATAAAGGAGCGTCATTGTACTCAGTATATTTCCTTGGCTTCATTGCAGAATGCTATTTTGATCAGCCATCTTCAGCCTGATGAAACTCATACTGTCTACAGGGGGACAGAGACCATGAGACATAGACCAGGGGGCCAAGGGCTATGATGATTAGGTCAGGATATACAAAGAGATCTGACCAGATCTCACCCACTTCCCCTTCCTGAAGTCGGCCAGGATTTCTGCGGGGACAGGCTGCGGAGAGCCACCGGGTTTCTCTGCTCAACTCTCAGCAGCATCACGCTCCCAGCCCAGCGCTGACCCACACCAGGGCCCTCAAGGCAGTAGAAAAGTAAAAAACATCGATTATTTTCAGTATTGAGCAGCTCCATGTAAGGAAACACTTAGCTAAAAAGGAGCCTATATTTGCCCAGACATCTTAGCAATCACTGTACCTAGGAGGGAATTTCAGCATGAGTTAGCTCACATGCCGTGTCAATGGTAACAACCAGCCAGGCTGGACTTTTTTTTCCTGTTTTGGATCTTCAGCGCAATTTGAAAAGAAGATAAGATGGGTGTCTCCTAACATGTCCCCATTCCCTGCCACTCAGCCAGAACAAAACCACTCAGCCATTTCCTTGAAAACTGCACAGGTTGCAGAAAGGCCAAGCTAGGAAAATGTGCCAGGGAACGTTAGTCGTCACACCACCTCACATGATGTCTCAGGATCTGTAACCTAATACAGATCCCCGTAATCTTAACACTTCATCTTATTTAGCACTACTCAGTGACACAAATGCATGTACAGATTGCTGAGGAGCCCATGATCCAAGCTCTGGGTACAGGCTGTTCCGACGGTATCGAAGAAATACTTAAGGGTAGGAGAGAGGGAGGAGGGTGAAAAATGTTCGATGGCGCAGATATTTTTTAAAACCCGGAGATCTGTAGACAAATAAAGTTACAATGTTAAACATACCAAAAAATAAAAATAAGGAGAAGGAGGAGAAGAAAATGGAAGAGGAGGAGAGAAAGTAATGAGGGAAGGTAAGGAGGCTTCCCAAATCCCCACACCCAGAGTAGGTGTCCACACGAGCACACACCACGACAGGCACTTGTTCCTGTAGGCCCTCTACCTGGTTCCACAGAGAAAGTTTAATGTTCCTAAAATGACCAGCCCCTACCTCCTTAACTTTGGTAAGCAAACTTATCATCCCTAGATGCCCACACTCCTCCTCTTATCACTTCTCCATGATTTATTACCTTTTTTTAAGATTGTATAAAGCCCCCCAAATTTAACCATTTCTTTGGATCTTCTTTTCTACGAAGACTTTTGTGCATGTAAATATTAAATAAAATTGTATGTCATTTTTTTTTTTTTTTTTTTTTTGAGACAGAGTCTTGCTCTGTGGCCCAGGCTGGAATGCAATGGCATGATCTTAGCTCACTGCAACATCCACCTCCCAGGCTCAAGCAATTCTCATGCCTCAGCCTCCCGAGTAGCTGGGATTACAGCCATGCGCCACCATGCCTGGCTAACTTTTGTATTTTTAGTAGATATGGGGTTTTACTACGCTGGCCAGGCTGATCTCAAACTCCTGGCCTCAAGTGATCCACCCACCTTGGCCTCCCAAAGTGCTGGGATTACCGGCATAAGCCGTGGTGTCCGGCCTATATGTCTTTTTGTTTTCTGTTAATCTGTCTTTTGTCAGTCTAATCTGCAGGTCCCAGACACAAAACCTACCAGGATAGAGGAAAGTTTTTTCCCCTCCCTTCCAAGGTATGTGTCTATTCTATCCATTTAAGGAAACAGAAAGGAAAAGCTATTCAGAAGTTATGATAAGAAGAGCAAACTGAAATGTGATATGACTTGGATAAATAGAAGGGTAAAAGTAAAAGGAATCCATTTTTTTCACCTTTTTGGGTGGATATTTTTGGCAACATAAAATAGTCTTTCCATCTTTATGGACCTTACATACTATTTGATTCTGCAATTAATATTTATCTTATCTTTTGTTTGAGACAGGGTCTTACTTTGTCACCCAGGCTGGAGTGCAGTGGCACCATCATGGCTCACTGCAGCCTCAGCCTCCTGGGCTCTAGCAATTCTCCCGCCTCAGCCTCCCGAGGAGCTGGGACTACAGGTGCACGTCACCACACCCGGCTAATTTTGTTTAGTTTTTGTAGAGATGAGGTCTCATCATGTTGCCCAGAATGGTCTTGAACTGGCCTCAAGCAATATTCCCACCTCAGTCTCCCAAAGTGCTGAGAGTATAAGCATGAGTCACTGCGCCCAGCCTGTATATTATCTTAATATTATGAATTTCTCTTATTGGTTTTTATCCTTCTTTATTTAAAGTCAAGCTGTAGACAAAGTACAAAAAGCTAACTTAAAATTACAGAACAGAGTACAGAAGTTACTAGCCTAGATAATGAAATTAATCAGCAGGTGAGTTGAGAAGGGAAAAGATGGAGGCCTGGGATGGTGGTTACCATCTACTTTCCTCATCTTACAGAATAAGAAGGTAGATAATGTCAAAACTCGATAAATCAACAGATTAAAATTTATACATATTAAAGTTATCCATGGAACCGTTAAATATCTTAATATATATTTATATATAAATATAAAATATATATTTATTAAATATAAAAATATATAATATACATTTTATATAAATATATTTTATATAAATATTTTTATATTTATATATTTTTATATTTATAGAAAATATATTTATATACAAATAAAAATATATATATATATTTTTTGAGATGGAGTCTCACTCTGTCACTGAGGCTGGAATGCTATGGTGCTCACTGCAACCTCTGCCTCCTGTTCAAGTGATTCTCCTGTCCCAACCTCCCAAGTAACTGGGACTATGCTTAGCTAATTTTTGTATTTTTAGCAGAGACAGGGTTTCACCGTGTTGGCCAGGTTGGTCTCAAACTCCTGACCTCAGGTGATCCACCCGTCTCGGCCTCCCAAAGTGCTGGGATTACAGGTATGAGCCACCACACCTGGCCAAATGTCTTAAAATATTAATGTAACTAATAAAAATTAGAAGGGGAGTTGCAGATGGGATGAGGTAGGGTACGTGTACTGAATTTCACACCTTTTCATTGTAGGAAACTGAAAAACTGTGTATTATTTGAAGTTGATATGGCCAGAAATGTGCGGCCACATATGGGTTAGTTCTGTTGTGTAGGAGACATAGAAGACCTAAATCCAGAGCTATTTCTAAATGGTTCAATTCTGGGAAGAACAATTAAGGATGGAGAGGGGAGTGTTTAGCTCAACACGGAGAGAAATACTTTTACTTTCATTTGCATCATTAGGCACTCTTAAGGTTATTTTTATTTTTTTTTTTACATGTCACAATAAGCCTTTTATAAATAATAATGTATGTATTTACAAACTCCTGTTGCTGCTTTGGGAGTGGGAACTGGGAAGGTTGAGCTCCATGTTCTCCAAGGGTATCCCAGGTCTCTAGCCCTCTTATCCCCAGCTGCTTTAAGGAATGTGAAATTATCTGGTGTCATGATACACCCAGGGACATTGGAGAGAACACCTTCCCCAGAGACAACCTGGAAAGCCTGCTCCAGATGAGGTCAAAGGAGAACAATGTCCTCTCGTGCCCCAAGTGCTGCCGGCTGCTCAGCAGGAAGACCTGGAGAGGCAGATCTCCTGGAAACCAACTTCCCATTGCACTACTCTTTCCCTTCTGCCTGGCACAGGGAATGCCAGGGGCTGGTCTAGGATGCTCCACCTGCCTTCAGGCCATCCATGTTAGATATTCCCATAAGCCACTGAGCTCAGACTTTTGAAAGACAATTTTGGCCAGGCGCGGTGCTCACACCTGCAATCCCAGCACTTTGGGAGACCGAGGTGGGCGGATCACCTGAGGTCAAGAGTTCGAGACCAGCCTGGCCAAAGTGGTGAAACCTCATTTCTACCAAAAATACAAAAATTATCCAGGCGTGTTGGTGCATGCCTGTAATCCCAGCTACTTGAGAGGCTGAGGCAGGAGAATTGCTTGAACCTGGGAGGTGGTGGTTGCAGTGAGCTGAGATCACACCATTGCACTCGAGCCTGGGTGACAAGAGCAAAACTCCATCTTAAAAAAAGAAGGAAGGAAGGAAGGAAGGAAGGAAGGAAGGAAGGAAGGAAGGAAGGAAAGGAAAGGAAAGGAAAGGAAAGGAAAGGAAAGGAAAGGAAGGAAGGAAGGAAGGAAGGAAGGAAGGAAGAAGGAAGGAAGGAAGGAAGGAAGGAAGGAAGGAAGGAAGGAAGGAAGGAAGGAAGGGAAAGAAAGAGAAAGAGAGAAAGAGAAGAAAGAAAGAAAGAAAGAAAGAAAGAAAGAAAGAAAGAAAGAAAGAAAGAAAGAAAGAAAGAAAGAAAGAAAGGAAAGAAAGAAAGAAAGAAAGAAAGAAAGAAAGAAAGAAAGAAAGAAAGAAAGAAAGAAAGAAAGAAAGAAGAAAGAAAGAGAAAGAAAGAAAGATTGATTCAAAGCCATTGGTCCTTGCTTCAGATCTGCTTATCTTCTGGGAATTTCCAGTGTTCTTTGCTTGGGGCTGCCCGCAGCTGACTATGACTCCATTAATATAGGGTAGATTCACCCCTGAGATGTTCCAGGGCCAAGCCTCTCACTTCAGGCTTTGTTCATGAGGGTTTCGGGTTGTAGTGTGGGGAAGATATTTTGGTCCTAGGTATCTACAGCAAGCCTTCTGAAATGCGTGTAACAGTCCAGAACAGTCACTGTCAGTCTCTGCTGCCAAGCTTGTCGGTGCCTGGTGTCAGTGCTGACTCACCCAAAGGCCGGTGCAAATCATCGTCATCACGATTCTGAGTCTTCTGCCAAACAAATCATAGGCCGCTCTTCGGGGAAGAATCGTAATTCCGATTGTAGCTGGCCATTCATCAGGTGCTGGGAATCTGCCTAATCTTGTCTATTGGCCTAGGATATGCCAGCTCCATGCATCTGATGATGACTTTCCCATCCCACACCTCGTCGCAGCCCTCCTCCACATTCCTCAGTCCAGTCTTACCCTTGGAGCGATCAGAACATTCCAACCTCGTCTCATAATGGCAATTCATTCCAGTGTGACTCAACAATTTCCAACAAAGCCTTGAAAAGTACTCCTGGAATATTAAGAATTCATGGAGTCACTGAATCATAACAAGGTTAATTGCCAGGGATGTTGAAATCACCCTGTGTAGCTCTCTCCCCACTGCCAGATGAACAACTGAGGCACGGAGAAGCTTATTGGCTCTCCAAGGATCTTACAGCAAACAACTCCTAAACAGAACTAGAATACAAAATATACAGAACCTATAGAAATAGACAAGAAGTAGAGGTATTCTGAGGACAATGACAACTAATTGCAAATTCTGATTAAGTATTTTGGAGCTCCTGCCTACATATAATAAGCAACTGGCCTCTATGTGTTCTTAATTACAGCTGTTGGCATTGAGTTATATGTGAAACCAGTACTCTATTTTAATATTTCAAGCTCAGACATAGGGAATGGCAGGAAAGGGTGGAAACCCCTTCCCTGGGGAACTGAAGGTGGAGTGGGGCTATCTGGGGTGGTTGGGCTGCTGTGTGGGGAGCAGCCTCTGATTCTACACAATTTATGTGACAGCCCCAGAGCCTCGGGCTCTGTGACTACAGGTGCCGATTGCCCGCAGGAGCAGATTCCTGCACAGAGCATAAAATGCTCTCCGGAAGCATCTTTTGAAAGTGCCTACATATCAGGTCCCAAGGACTGCCACTGGGAAGTAAGCAGCAGGCGCTCATGAATTTCTAATAGAGGAAATCTGATTTTCATTCAACATCCTTGAGAAATCAAAGCATGTGAGAATCATCAAGATAGGTAAAAATTTGAATATCAGCATATTTATCTCTTCAGGGGATTTTTGAACAATTTCTCTGATGTTTCAAGTTCAGCAAAATACATACTTCTGAGGTCCTCTTTGCATTGATTTTAGGTATTTTAGGGGAAATGCATTTTCCTACTAATAATCCACCAGAAAGCAGCTCTGAGGGCTTCTCTCTAGTAACACCTGGGGTTCTGAGGCTTAGGACTTGGACTCAGTTAGTGGTCTGCATTCAGGTTGAGTTCAGTCATGGGGATGGAAGTGATACGGTCCCCCATGGAAGGGATACCAAAGTGCTTACCGAGCGCTTGCTTCAAGCTGAGATGACTGAACTCTCCTCCCCTCTCCTGCCCCTCCCTCTGATATCCTAAATAAAGGGAGAGAGTTCACAGCTCCTGGACAGTATTCGCAGAACATGTACTGCACCCTTTCCTCAGGATGTATTTAGTGCATCCTAATCTCGAGAAAGACTGACTCCCTGAACTTTAAGGTTAGAAATAATTAGACAAGAAAATCCCTTCTCTGAATTTCTTGTAACTGTCAAAAATGATGAGTAGTGGAAAAATGGCTTCAGGTCAGACTTCTCGCTCTCCCTGAACCTTTGCACTGTATTGTGTATAAAAAGAATATAATGTTCCTGTGGCACGATAGGGTGCATGTTGCTATTTCTGCCTTTTGACTGTTCATTATCATTTGCTATCCTAAGCCAAGGGCCTGATAGATAGCTGCAGAAACCTAAATAAATGCAATAATTAATTACTCAGGACTGTTCAACCCACTCATCCTCTCATTCACCTCTCCTGTGCTACAGAAAATACCTCCTTTTGTCTTGGCAAACACAATTTGGAAAAATGATTTAAGCCTTGGCAGCAATAGATAGCTATTTATATTCTATTTTGATTGCCTTAGAGGTTAGCCATCCAGAAAGCAACGTTTCATTTCTGCATTCTGAAGAATCTTAAGGCATCCCAGTCCCATTTTTTCTTTTTCTTTTTTCTATTGTTTATACAGTTTTAAATATACATAAGCATCATCTCTATGCTTCAGTGCTCTGAAAATGCATTCCGACACTCTTCCATTCTTCAAAGAGTGCAAACTCCTTGAAGGCAGAGATTATTTTTCATATTAGATGTATGCCAGGATTTATTTTATCCCTACAGATTCAAGATCAATGCCGTGGACAGCATAGAGACTCCACAAAAATCTGCTGCACTGAATGTAATAAAAATCAAAATCACTATAGTAATTGTCCTATGTCCTGGAGAAATGACACACTTGTTTACAATGAGGCAGAAACCAAATTATAATTGCTATTCTAGTTTTTATTGATTTCTGAGTAGCACCCACACATCCCCTAAGTGAGACTATGGAAGCCAAGTGCCCTGGCTCACCAGACAGTGCAAAATCTGCTAACAGGCGCCTATTGCTTGGCAAGGACTATGGCCCAAAGAGTGAAGAATGGAGCCAGAGCCCTCCGACCGCCACCAAGACCGGTATGGCCTGGCCCAGCCCACTGCTCAAGTGAATCATATTTAGAGAGTTCATTACCCCTTGAATAGCCCTCTCCAGGACTCTACTCTCCATCACGTGATTGAGAGACTGTGGTTATAACTCATAGAGTGAATCACAGCATTTCTATAATGTTCTCCAAAGTATGTGCTTGGGCTTTGAAAGAGAAAATAATACTTTGTAGTTGAAAACTTAGGAGGGAGAGTAGGTACTAATAAATCAATCTAACAAGAAAAAAGTCAACTTGGGAGTATGGAGTAATATTTTGTAGGAATTTACTGACTCAAGTGTTTTGGATTAAACTTATTAAAGCAATGAATTCTTCTCTTATAAAATGAAGCCTTCTAGTAGGATGATCTGACCATTTAATGAGGAGATAACATCCTGACCAGAAAAGTCCCTGGGGCCAGTACTTAATCATGTCATCCACAACCTCTAATTTTAGCTCCTAAAAACTCTGAAGCCATCTTTTCCTCCTTTTTTAAAAAAATTATTCCTGTGCTAGTTCTAGAATCATGGCAAATGTAAAGTTTTGAGTTTGATCCATGCTTGACAAACACAAAGTAGACGAACATGTTTTTTATCTTATTTCTGTAGGAGAGGAAAACTTTTCCTCTACCCTCTTCAGTCGGGCCTTGTGAATTAAACTGGCAAAAGTCGGATTGACAGGGGGAAAAGGCATACAAATTTTATTTTACATTTTATGTGCATGGGAGCTCCATAGAAAAGAAATAAAAATCCAAAGAAGTGGCTAGTCTTAGGGCCTTAAGTACTATTTCAACAAAAAGTGGTAAATTGTTGAGAAATGACTAACAAAGAAGAGGGGGTTTGGGCCTTTAGAGCCAATAAATTGTAGGAAGGTAAATATCTGGGGGAAAAAAACAGTGAAGGTAAATGTCATTTTGTAAGGTTTGTTTATGCAGACATCTCAGCACCATCTCCATCTCCAGAAATAAAGGTTATTCTTTCTGTCCTGGTACAGGAGAGAACACTATCATAAGAGAATGTTATGCTCTCCTTTTAGGCAAATAGGGGGAAAATAGCTTTTCCTGTGTCTGCTTTTTCTTAATTACCCTCAGCTCAAAACAATCAATGTGCCAAAGTAGCATATTTTGGGGTGGCATATTTCTGTTCCCCTTTAGCTTTTTCATACATCTAAGATCTTCCAGATTATTAAACCATATTTTTAAATCCATGTTCTTTTTAAAGATGTTCTTCAATCACCACGTCCTGTCTTCCCTGTCCTAACTTGAGCCAATAGCTTTCTAGGACTCTTTTTAATATCTAACAACTTAAAATTTATTTTCATTTCATTCTTCAGGCAGTTCTTCTGTTCTGTTGAATTCTGCTTCCTTTTGCTGCATTACATCCCCAAGTCATACCAGAAAGGATAAATAGGGAGAATTTTGGAGTCATTAAATATCGTATTGTACCTTCATTCGCAAATAAGAGTTTGGCTGCATATAAATTTAGGTTCGAAATAATTTTCCTTGAGAACTTTGAAGTTTTCCTTCTCTGTCTCTTAGCATCAATGTTACTAATGAAGAGTGATGACAATCTTATGTGCTTTTTTGGGGTAGGGGGTAGGTATCCTGTTGATTCACTCTGTAAGCCTTACACTAGGATTTTTTTATTTTATTTTATTTTTAATATTTTGAGACAGGGTCTCACTACATTGGCTAGGCTGGTCTCAAATTTCTTACCTTAAGATATCCTCCCACCTCGGCCTCCCAAAGTGCTGGGATTATAGGTGTGAGCCACTGCACTCAGCCTACACTAGTAATTTAAAATTTTCCACCGAGTATTTTTTGAAACATGGTATTTTCCATCTAAAAAGAGTTTCTCTAGTTCAGACAAATTTTATTTTTCTATTTATTTGGTTATTTTCCCCCTGTTTGTCTTCTTTTTTTTCAATACCTTTTAGGGAACAGGTGGTGTTTGGTTACATGGATACGTGACTTAGTGCTGATTTCTGATATTTTGGTGCATCCAGCACCCGAGCAGTGGACACTGTACCCAGTGTCTTTCATCCCTCACGCCCCTCCCACCCTGCCCGTTGGGAAACTCAGAGTCCATTATATCATTCTTATGCCTTAGCTTAGCTACCACTTATAAGTGAGAACATAGGATGTTTGGTTTTCCATTCCTGAGTTACTTCTCTTAGAGTAATGGTCTCCAACTCCATCCAGGTTGCTGTGAATGCTGTTATTCCATTCCTTTTTATGACTGAGTAGTATTCCATGGTGTATGTGTATGTATACATATAAAATATGTACACACACACACACATACATACCACATTTTCTTTATCCACTTGTTGGTTGATGGGCATTTAGGCTGGTTCCATATTTTTGCCGTTGTTTTTACATTTTGAATTAGTTACATATTAATAGCTCTCTAGAACTATCCTGCATCTTGCCAGCTCTCTCAGATTTTTCCTTTTCTGTCATTCTCTACATCCTGAGCTATTTTCTCAACTTTATCTTCCAGACTACTAATTTGTTTTCAGCCCTATTAATGATTCAATTCTATAAATTTTTAAAATTTATTTGGAGAATCAATTGTTTAATTTCTCAGACCCCTTTCATGTTGTTTGCTTGCTAATTTTTCATAGAAGCCTGTTCTTAATTATAAATGCGCTATCCCCTCACATCTTTCTGAGGGGACTCATTCAACTTTTTAGTGTCTCTGAAAAAATTGATAAGTCTTGGTTGCTTGGTACATTTTTTGTTGTTGGGTATTTTTGGTTTTGTTTTGTTTTGTTCTGAGACAGAATCTCGCTCTATTTCCCAGGCTGGAGGGCAGTGGTGCAATCTCCGCTCACTGCTGCCTCCGCCTCCTGGGTTCAAGCAATTCTTCTGCCTCAGCCTCCCAAGTAGTTGGGATTACAGGCGTGTGCCACCACGTATGGCTAATTTTTTATATTTTTAGTAGAGATGGGGTTTCACCGTGTTGGCCAGACTGGTCTTGAACTCCTGACCTCAGGTGATCCACCCACCTCTGCCTCCCAAACTGCTGGGATTACAGGCATGAGCCACTGTGCCTGGCCAGTAATTTTTTAATAAAAATGGTATTGTTGGCTGGGCTCAGTGGCTCATGCCTGTAATCCCAACACTTTGGGAGGCCAAGGCAGGTGGATCATTTGAGGTCAGGAGTTTGAGATCAGCCTGGCCAACATGGTGAAACCCTGTCTCTACTAAAAATACAATAATTAGCCAGGTGTGGTGGCGGGTTCCTGTAATCCCAGATATTCAGGAGGCTGAGCTCAAGAATGGCTTTAACCCAGGAGATGGAGGTTGCAGTGAGCCGAGATCGTGCCACTGCACTCCAGCCTAGGTGACAGAGCGAGAGTCTGACTCAAAGAAAAACAACGACAAAAAAAAAAAAAATGATATTGTTGATTGGCATGGGTAATTAACAAAGTTATTTTTTGAAATTTGGAAAAACAGTTTACCCATAAGACCCATTGCTGAATGGGGGACTAAATCCCCATTTTCTGAAGCAAAGAAGCTTCCTTTTAAGAAGTGTGGAGAGTTCATCTTGCATCCTCATTAACTACCAGTGAGGAGGACTTTGCCTTGGGTGGTGACATTTTGCAGTGCATGTCACTCTGAGACGGGGCTGCCTCTCCCTTCCTCCTCCCCAGTGTTGCATGGAAGGTCCTGAGCTATCTCAGGCTTTGTGCCTGGAGCCCCATTAGAGGCGTTCCTGGGAAGTTCTTCTAATCTAGTGTTTCCAGCAGGGAGCAAATGTAGCCAGCTTCTCCCGAAACCTAGGAAGAGGAGAGGAGGCACTAATCTAGTGCCTAATTAGTCTTCTAATCAGTGTCTTCTAATTCCTCGACACTCCAAGTGCAATCTCAGGTCCCACCACAGAACTACTGAATCCAACTCTGTACAGAATCCGTGGTGATTCAGGAGCACTTCCAAGTCTAAGAAGCACTGCTCCTCGGCTGCTGTCCATTCCTGAGCCTCAAGCTTAGGACCTCTGGGCTCTGCCAGGAGGAGTCTCTCCCACCTTTTCTCAACTTCTCCTCTCAGCCTGTTCCTGGCTGTCCCTTCAATATGATCCACTTTCCTTTTTTGGTATATAAATAATTCTGACTTATGAAATAATATAGTGAGCACTTATATGCCCATCAACTGGCTTAAAAATAAAACCCTTGTGGACACCCTCACCCCAATTCTGTCTTTCGTCGGTTCTGAGCACAGTACAGCAGGGGTGTGGAAGCCCCAAGCCAGGACACACCAGTCCCATGGGACTCTGCTGCAGTGTAGGCACAGAATGCAGTGGTGCCTCCGCTGCTGTGGGGACCTGAGACCGCATGGATGGCCTGGGAGGAGTTCAGTCTCAGATCTGTAGGGGCTGGAACAAAACTAGGGAAGTTCTAGCTCTACTGCTAAGACTCAGACAGTGTTATAACAACTGACAGATGGAATAGTGTTGATTGGAGGAAAAGCATTTGCTCAAATAGGCATTAATGAGGCTGCCTTGTGAGCTCAGGAGGAGTTTGAGAGATCCAAAAGACCCAGAAGTAGGGAAATGGCATCCAGGATGTCTGTCAGCCGGAAGCAGGCCCCTCCGCAGGCAGGACCCAGGGCCAAGACAGGAACCAACAAGAGCAGGGCTGACGCTGAGCCCTGGAGAGAACAGTCTCCTGGACCAAGACAAGCCGGTGAAAGGTGGCTGTGCAGGCACAGGGAGCAAGGAGTCAGTTGCTAGAATTTGGAATCAAGATATGGTTTGGGTCTCAGGAATAAGGATGAGCTTCGGCCAGCCCATTTACAAGAGTGAAGATGCAGATTCCTAGAGACTGGAGTTGCTGAAATTCCTCCTGCTGATGTTCAAATTGGTTCTTCACTAAAGTGATTAAGGTCAAGGGGACTCAGCTGAGGAAGAGAAGAGGCGAGGAAAGGAAAAGGGAAGAGCCAGGTATCATCCAACACCATCACTTGATCTGAAAGGGGCTGGCTATTATTTCTCAACTTTTGCAAGTAAGCCAATATATCTGAAATCCTAAGCAAAATTATAAAGCTTGGTCTTCCCCTCTCATCACCCTCAACCACACACACACAAACCATGGAACAAATACCCCAGAGCACCAGGAAGACTTTGTTCCCTTCCCAGAACTTGCTTTGAGCACCTTCTGTATGCCAGGCACTATGCTATGAATTGAGACTCTTCAGAGTGCAGTACCAGCAGCCTTGGCCTTCGACACTCCTGTCCAGTTACGAGACAGACATGCAAACAGATCACTCCCATTGGTGTAGGAAGGCCCATGCTGGAGGTGTTCCTGAGTAGCATGACTACTGAGCAAGGGCCGTGAAGTGGAGGTGGGTAGGAGAGAGGATGGGGGAGGCAAAACAAGAAGGAAACGTGGAGGGGAGATGCAACACCATGTGTGCCAGGAACCACAGGTACTTCACTGCTTCCTGAGCACCAGCTAAGGCAAGTGGAAGCAGGTGAGAGATCATGGGTTTTGGAGCCTGAAAGTCCTGGGTTCAAACCGTACCTCTACCCATACCATGTGTGTGACCTTGGTTATGCTGCTTGACCTCTATAAACCTCAGTTTTCTCCTGTGATCATTTGGGGATCCAAAAAAGAAAAAAGCATTTGAAATCTTTATTACTTAGTAAAATGTCCATATTCCTAAGAGGATGGGGATAAGGAGGAAGGCATTCAAAAATAAGATACATGCCATACTGGTTACTAAAATTGTTAACATTTATTGCTTCTTTCGGGGTTAGTAAGTTGTAAGCCTCACTAGATGCACACACTAAGAAGTGGAATTGATTGGACTTGACCATAGGAATAGATCAAACTATGTCCTCTTCTTGTTCCAAGTTTCCTCCAAAAGTAGTAGTTATTTTTTCTTCATCCTTGTAGAGATACATTTAGTAGAGCTTACCACATAAGCTTCCCCTAACAAATTCCAAAGACATCCACTGCCCCCTTACGTAATGAGGTACAATCAAAGATCAATTAGCCATGCTAGTGGTTAATAGACAAGGAGAACATCTCCATAATCTCTCCAAAGATGGCAAATTATGGCTCTTTGTTTCTTTTTGGGTTTGTAGCATTTTTTTTTTTTTTTTAAAGACAAGGTCTCACTCTGTCCCATAGGCTGAAATGCAGTGGCATGATCATGGCTCACTGCAGCCTCAACAGCCCGGGCTCAAGTGATCCTCCCACCTCAGACTCCCAAGTAGCTGGGGCTATAGACAGAGGGCACCACACCCAGCTAATTTTTAAATTTTTGGTAAAGACAGGATTTCACCATGTTGCCTAGGCTGATCTCGAACTCCTGAACTCAAGTGATCCGCCCGCCTTGGCCTCCCAAAGTGCTGGGATTATAGGCAGGAGGCACTGTGCCTGATTGTAGATTTTTTAAAAATTTATCATATACTTGCAAATGAAATAATCTGATTGTCTGGAGATTCCAAAGAGTTCAATGAAGATGATGAAAGAAACACCATAAAAACATAACCTGGGAGAAGCTTGACAACTGTCTGGCATCATTGTTCTGTCTTCCTACTTAGAAGTCTTTTCTTCTGAGTCCACATTGAAAATAGACAGTATCTCTTCACTAGTGGGCAAAATTACTAAGAACTGAGGATAAGCTAGAGATATCCTTCTGCCAAGTCAAGGCATAGCTGGAATTCATGCCGTGATTTTCATCCAACACGTTGAACAACTGATCCCAGCAGCCAGGCATCGGCCACAGCAGCTCCACCATTAGCACAGATCAGTGTTTAACGGTGATGGTTTTGATCTCAGTGAAGAAGTCATAAGAGTCCTTGGCTCCTTCTCTACCTATTCCAGAACTCTTCATCCCCCCGAAAGGAAGGTTCAGCTCCCTGATGAGCCAGCAGTTGGTCCAGACCAAGCCAGACTGCAGCTTCTTAGCCACCCGGTGGACACGTCCCACATTGCTGGACCACACAGTAGCTGCCAGCCCATACTTAACGTTGTTGGCTCTTTCAATCACCTCCTCTTCGCTATCAAAGGGGACGACACACGTCACTGGACCAAATATCTCTTCCGTCATGCAGCAGGATTCATCCTTAATGTCTGTTATCACCGTGGGAAGCATGAAGTAGCCTGCCTGGCTCCTGGCGGGGAGGTTCAACTTATCCACCCCCTCACCGCACCAAATCTGGGCACCTTCAGCAAGGGCTCTCTTGACATAACTTCTGACCTGCGTGGGTAAAAATCATAATTAGCAATGTCTTACCATGTGGCTTCACACAAATCAGCAGAAAATTCAATGTTTTCTAATCGGCTCAGAAGGTCATTCCTAAGAAATCTAGGGTCAATTATCTTATCACTCAGCTGCTAAGCAGGAGGGCAGAGGTGCTCCAAGCATCATTTGGGCATTCACCTTTCATACATAAGTGAGGGAAGTAATTATTTAATGTCTAAGTGCCGGGAACTCAGATAAGTGCTTTTCATACAACCTCAGTTGATTGCCTCAAAACATTATTAGCTATTGTTAATCTATTATTATCTTCTATTTGCTGATAGTATAATTGAGTGTGAAAAATAAAAATGGTTCATAGAGCTAATAAACAGTAAAGTTAGAATTCACACTCATGTATATTCTGTAGCTAAATACACGAAGAATATTTTCTCCCTTTTTGGAAGCTATGTCCATTGCAGAAAATAGGAAGAAAAAGATGTGTAAGATTTAGTTAAAGGCCAGAATGCCCTTTAATAGATGAGCTTCCAGAACAAATCATTTCTAATTTCTAGTCTCATTACTGAATATACTCTGAAAATACACCTAGGTAATATATTTTAGCTAACTATAATGGGAAATAAATTATGTAGCAAGTTAACTCGTAATAATTACATATATAAATAAACATTGTTGAAGTCACACTTATATGTTTTTCTACCCCAAGGGGTATTATAAGCAAAAGATAAGCGTAAAAGTAGTCCTAAAAATTAAAAATGTAGAACAACAGTAAAGAAGCAAACCAAAGACAGGGTAAATTTCACAATAATATTTTGGATTTTTACTTATCTATCGAGAATTCTGCCCCAGGATTACGTTAGAACTCCATTGTAGAACTGTATTCAGTGTAGAACTATATTCAGTGTAGAATTATATTCAGTGTAGAACTATATGTATATTTTCCATGTAAAATAGAGGTAATATTATTCTATTATTAAATTTGCTCCAGGTTTGTAGAATTAATAAGCCATGAAGTTAAAGACATTTTTTAGAGACAGTGTCTCACTCTGTCACCCAGACTGCAATGCAGTGGCACGACCATGGCTTGCTGCAGCCTTGAAGACTCCTGGACTGAAGAGATCCTCCCACCTCAGCCTCTCAAGTAGCTGAGACTATAGACACAAATCATCATGTCTAATTCATTTTGTTTAAATTCCTAAAGAGATGGGGTCTTGCTATGTTGCCCCGGCTGGTCTTCAACTCCTGGTCTCAGGTGATCCGCCCAAAGTGTTGGGATTACAGGAATGAACCACCACACCCAGCTCAAGACTTTTTTAAAAAGTAGAACATTTGGTACAGATTTATATTCCCTTCCATTAACCTCCACCTCCAACATCCATAGTGATCTCGAAGTTTTCCCAGAATATATGCTATTCTAGTTTGTGGGTAGAAACTAAAATAAGTTTGTACCTCTCTTGATCCCTACTCTCTTTCTTTTTTTGAAACTAACTCATCCACATTAATTAAAAGGTTCCAAAGGTAAGTGTCCTGTGTGAACAGGGGAATTGAGGTGCAGCTGTCCGGAGGTCCTGCTGGGATGCAGTGGCTGGACTTCATCAATGATTCAGCACAGCACAAGGAGTACCTGGCTTTAGACCATTATGTCTGAATGAGATCACATGATTTATCTCTCAGAAGCTCTTGGAATAATAAAAGATAAAGAGAAGTGTCAGTCTTCAAATTGTGAACTTATCAAAACATTTAATATCTAAGGTGACACACTAATTGAATTCATTTCCTAGAGAAAGTATGACTAGATGATATCTACCCTAGCAGCTTGGGAACAGAGATTTTCAATAAATTCTGGTGGGGGGGGGGGGCGGAGAACAAAACCATGACTAGTAATATGCTATAAATGTAAGAAATTATTATAAAATTTTTTCTTCAGGAGAGAGAATAGTTAGTACTCAGTAGCTTTAGACATAAAATCAGAGCACAGGGGTTAGAAGAGTAACCCCAAGAGCCAAGCTGTATTCAAACCCCAGTTCACCCGTTTACTAGCTGAGGGCTTTTAGATGTCCTATGCCTCAGTTTCCTTATCTGAAACATAGAATTACCACAGTCACTAATTCATAGGGCTCTTGAGAGAATTAAATAAGACAATATATAGAAAAGATTTAGCATAATGCCTGGTACATAGTAAGCCTTTTTGACTGTCAGCCTCTGTTGTTATTGATGATGTTGGTGATGACAATGAAATGACTGACCCAACACTTATTAGCAGAGAGACCTCAGAGACACCCCTCATTCTGTAGGTCAGGTTTTTTATCAGATAAAAGGGGACAGGAAACTGCAACAGTGAGCCTTGGTTAGGTCTGAATCTTGGCCCTAGCAGGGAATACACCCGTCAGCTTTTTCTGTGCTGCCTCCAGTCTCCTTGTAAACCCGGCAGAATTCTCTCTATATAGTTGCCTGCATCTTTAGGCAGACAGGTACACAGCCAGATCCTCCAGAGTGTCAAGTAGGGAAGGATTCAGGAGGTAGAAAGAAAAACAAAAAGCAACCCTGCGAAAAGGCAAGTGGAGCCTTATCTTCAATCCACAAGGATAGAATCCCCTGCAGGTTACTAAGCATTCCATGGAGTCACTGGGACCCTGGGAAATCATACCTCCATTTAGGAGCATGTTGTATCTCCGTAAGTCCTTGAGCCCTCAGCCATTACAAACCAACTTGTACATATTCTAATTGGATTCTTTTGCCAACGGCATTGCCACCTATTGCGGCAATCACGCAGAGGTAGGATGGACACGAAAACTCCAGACTCCACATGGCCAATTTGATTTGGAGAAGACAAAAACACACAGTAGGGGCAGAGAGGGCTGGCATGCAGATGGCAGCCCGATTTTCCTGGGCACTCAGCCCCAAAGCTTTCTGGGGTAACACGAGGAAAGATGACCATCAGCAGAGGGCAGCCGCTGCCTCCTCCAGCAAAGATGGTTTGGCACACAGAACTGAAGAGTCACAATCTGAAGAGGCCATACTTAACATTTCTCTAGGTGTTTCTATTAGCTCTCTCCCAAAAGGCAGAGACAGCAGGGCTTTCTCACGAGAACTCAGCTGAAAGCCTCATGAGGAGCCCAGCTGGTGGGAGGCTCACTCAGTGTAAAGCCATATCTCATTTCATCTGTGCACACACTCAGAGTGAAGCAGTGAGGATGGCGGATGCCCAGTGATCCTCTAAGCCACAGGAAGATGGGGTCAGCAGGCTGTTTCCCAGCAGAAGGTAGATCCTCCTGAGGCTTTATACAGAGGAGGCATTGCGGGCAGAGCTGAGAGCAGTCCTACTCTATGTGGGAGGGATCGAACAGAGAGGATGACAAAACAAGGCAAGCTACATAGATACCAGCAGTTTTAGATGTGCTGTGGTTATGGAAATACCATCCTTATTGTTTTTCTCTTAAAAAACTTGGCTGCTGATAAGTACCATTTTCAAGTTTTCAACAGTGAATAAGTTTCTTTTTTTTTTTCTTTTTTTTGAGACAGAGTCTCACTCTTGTCGCCCAGGCTGGAGTGCAATAGTGTGATCTTGGCTCACTGCAACCTCTGCCTCCCGGGTTCAAGAGATTCTCCTGCCTCAGCCTCCCGAGTAGCTGGGGCTACAGGTGTGAGCCACCATGCCCAGCTAATTTTTGTATTTTTAGTAGAGACGGGGTTTCACCATGTTGGCCAGGCTGGTCTCAAACTCCTAACCTCAAGTGATCCGCCCTCCTCAGCCTCCCAAAGTGCTGGGATTACAGGCATGAGCCACTGTGCCCGATCTAACAGTGAATAACTTTTTAACCATGTCCAAAATCTTTCCCCTTTGAAGCAGTGGAATTTTGGAGCTTTCTGAGATGAGTACAAACTATTTAGCTATACTTAGTTTTAATAAGAATAGTTGCTGAAAAATTATTTTCTATAAGGATCAAGCAGAAAATCAAAAGTAGTTGATTGAAAGTCTTCAGTTGAGTTAATAGTAACATGCTGGTTTCTTAGCATGAACAGATGTACCTTAGGACTGTAAGATGCCAACAACAGGAAAAACTGGGTGAGTGGATATAAAAATTCTCTGCCTTATCTTTGAAACATTCTATAAATCTTAAATTATTACAAAGTAGAAGGATTATTTTATTTTTTGAGACAGCATCTCACTGTCGCCCAGGCTGGAATTCAGCGGCATGATTTCAGCTCACTGAAACCTTGACCTCCTGGGGTTCAGGTGATCCTCCTGCCTCAGCCTCCTGAGTAGCTGGGACTACAGGCATGCACTACCACGCCTGGCTAAATTTTTTTGTATAATTTTTAGAGACAGGGTTTTACCATGTTGCCCAGGCTGCTCCTGGGCTCAAGTGATCTTCCTGCCTTGGCGTCCCAAACTGCTAGGATTACAGGCATGAGCCACCATGCCCAACGAAGATTTATTTAAAAAAAAAAGAAAAAGAAAAAGAAAAGAAAAGAAAAATTGACTAAGAGAGAAAGTGTTCAATGGTAAAAATATCTAGGGGCTTTCAAAAGTTTTGTTTAAAAGATAAATATGAGTTTATGGCCTTATATTTTAATGTGGTCAGAAAAAAAATTGGTAACTGCTAAGATTCATCATTTCCAAAGTGATCCATGGCACCTAAGTATACTAAATTGAAATGATATTAAGACAATACAACTAACATGTGAAACAGATGCTTGATTTTCAGGCATAATTTGGTTCAATAGAAGATGGCATTTCTGGACTTAGATACGTCCAGGAGAAGCTGGCACCATGTCTAGGGCTTTGCCAATATTTCAAGTTTTAAAAATATTGAATATAATAAGTGGTTTAGATCTATTAGAAATCTTGGTTTTTGTCCACAGCTTCTGCAGCTGTGATGCTAGAAATAATGAGGAATGAGAAATAAGGAATAGTGGCCTTCCCATTTCTCCTTCCTTTAGGGGAAGATGGGGTTGGTAAAAACACGGTGTATGAGATGGGGTGATGTAAGCACTACATTAAGGCAAATTTATTATTAGGGAAGTGCAAGGGATGAAAATTAGTTGTAAAAATATTAGGCGCTCCGAAACGAGAATCTTATTCCTGGGAGTCATTGTGGTCAAGCCCAGCAAAGTACTCTAGGTCCCCTGATTCCCTGCCTGCAGAGCTTGGAGCTGGCCAGAACAAGGTGAGCCCTAGGGAAACCAAGCTCTCCCTGCATGTCTTAGTCTGGATTCAGATAAGAACTTGCTTGACAAAATCCAAATAGGGAGCTGGGCTGAGGCAGAAGGAGGGCCGGCCAGAGAGGGACACATCTTCAGAAACTCAGAGTAGGGTGTCCCTTCCACATGTATGCCTGTGCTACTGGGACATGAACTTGCAAACTGAGTCCTCTGCTACCATCTGCCACGGACAGAGTCCTCACACATATTTGCCTGATAACAAAAACTATCACAAGAGACTCTACCAAAACCACAATGTTGCACAAAGGCCACCGCAATTTTGCCCAAAAAATACTTCTACAAGGATGTTTATACAGCAACTGTCCGTTCAGCCTTGGACTGGTGCTCCCATTTAATAATAAATCACCCTTATTATTGATCCTTGTAGCCAACGATAATTGTTTCAAAACAACATTCTGTCACCTTCCTCATTTTCCCATTAAGAACCCTCGTCTTCCTTTACCTCCCTGGCTATGCCCAGAATCCATCACAACATGCATATCCCAGTTCATAATCTTCTGGCATTAATTCCCAAAGAAAGTCGCTTTTATTTTCTTTAGAGAGTCCTTCTCTATGTTGTTATTTTAGGTTGAAAGATTCTAACCACAAACCTACTGAAGAAAAGGTAATCTAGGTCTTCTCTGTGGTGTCACTCATAGACACAATGTTCAGGGTATATATTTTACTCTAGGGAAAAATATGGATATTTTATGCTGAAGTATTCTGACACCTAAACTCGCTAAATTCTGTGTTTATTTTATGGGTGATGAAAACTAGGAATCACCAAAACACAAAACTAAAGTTTAAGAATTTCGGAGGCATTCCAAATGTAAATGGTGTCTATAACTAAAATGTGTTACAATAGAAATATTTTGGTACCTTTTTAATTAGTTGATTCTTGAGAAACACAAGGACAGTGGAGAAATATGAACCTGCAGAAATTTTTTCACTTGTATATTTGTAGTAATGCTATAGAAATCTGAAATTATTTTTGATAATAATCTAGATGTAATTTTTTAGATTCCTAAATTGGCATTTAAAAAGTTAGATTTGTATACTATTGAGGTATTAAAGATCCATATTTAACCAAATGTTTTCAGAAAACTAGGGTTAGATACCAAAACTACTTGTGACCTAAGCTGGAATCACCAATACTTGTACCAATGGTGAATAAAGAGGAATTTCAAGTCAAACCTCAAATGCACGTATGTGTCTATACAGCCCCTTTATCATTGCTATGATTTAGTGATCAGTGATACTAGAGGCTCCAGGCTCGGATGGTTCAAGCATTTTCTTGGAGAAAGGCTGGGTTTTAGTTTTTGTATTTATTTTGTTTTTCTTTTCAGAATCCTGATACTGAGTCATGCTGGCCAGAGATGGCCAGGACCTGTGCATTTTGGACCGAATTCCAGGTGGTTTAAGGATCAAAAAAAATTCAAGGAAAATGGATACCTTAAATTTGGGGGATATACTGTAACTGGAACACATCATGTGGTGTTAATTCAGTCATTCGCCCAACAAATACTACGCACCTACTATGTTCCAGGAGCCTTCTAGAGTCTAAAGATACAACAATGAATAAAACAGACCAAGAAGCTGACATTCTAGTCGAGGGAAGACAGTCAGTAAAGGGGTAAGACATATATATTGCATGTCAGATGACAGTAAGAACCATGGAGAAAAATAAAGCTCCAAAGAAGTCAAAGTTTTACAAGGTACCACTGTGTATAGGGTAGGCCGGAAAGCCCTCATTCAGGTGACATCTACTGTAAGAAGGGGAAGGAGAGAGCCATGCATACATCCGAAGGACAAGCATTCCAGGCAGCATGAGCAACAAGAGCAACCGCCAAGAAGGAGGAGGGTGCCTGGTATTCTCCAGGAAGAACAGGAAGGCCAGTATGCAGGAGTAGAATGAGGAAAGGGAAGGGTCACAGAGGTAATGGGAAAGATCATAGCCAGTTTCTTAGGTTATTCTAAAGACTTAGGCATTGACTGTGAGTAACATGGGGTATGACCATACACAGCACGACACATCATCACCAGTGATGAAATTACTACGATATTAGAGCAAGTTTTAAAAGGTAATTTCGCTACATTAGAAATGTCAGCATGGACTTAGGAGCCTTCTGTTGTTGCTATTGTCGCTGTTGTTGTTTGAGACAGGGTCTCATTCTGTGGCCCAGACTGGAGGGCAGTAGCGGAATCTGCAGCCTCCACTTTCCAGGCTCAAGTGATTCTCCTGCCTCTGCCTCCCAAATAGCTGGGATTATAGGTGCATGCCACCACTGCCTGGCTAATTTTTGTGTTTTTAGTAGAGACGGGGTTTCACCATGTTGGCCAGGCTGGTCTTGAACTCCTCACCTCAAATGATCCACCCGCCTCAGCCTTCCAAACTGCTGGGATTACAGGCATAAGCCAACGCACCCAGCCAGGACCCTTCTTAAAAAAGGCAGTGTGGCCAGCCGTAGTGGCTCACACCTTTAATCCCAGCACTTTGGGAGGCCAAGGTGGGCAGATCACCTGAAGTCAGGAGATCAAGATCAGCCTGGCCAACATGGTGAAACCCTGTCTCTACTAAAAATACAAAAATTAGCTGGGCGTGGTGGCACACACCTGTAGTCCCAGCTACTTGGGAGACTGAGGCAGGAGAATTGTTTGAACCCAGGAGGTGGAGTTGCAGTGAGCCAAGATCGTGCCATTGTACTCCAGCCTAGGTGACAGAGTGAGACTCCATCTCAAAACAATAAATAAACAAAAATAAAAAATAAAAAAAGGGCAGTGTGTGTGAAGCATCACAAGGTTTTAAGCCACCTCTTCTTGACCTCGTCTTGGATGTCATTAAGCTACTTGTTATGTCATAGGAAATCCCCTAATGGTCACCCTTAAGCTCAAATGCTGGCCTTGATCACCATTCTCCACTGAAAGGAACCAAGGCTCAGTAGAGAGAGGTCTTGTTGTCCATGTGTAGCAGAGCAATTGAGACCACCTGAGGCCGCCTGTTGTCACAGGACAGAGATGCCTACAGGTGGGCCTCCGGTGGGCTCAGAAGGACAAGAGAGCGGATTAAAGAGAGGGCTTCTGGAGTGGTTTTAAAGGTGAGGGCATGTGGCCTATTTAGTGTTGCATTTCATAAACACATAGAATCTGCAATCTATGCCAATTACTAGAACTCATTAGCGTCTTGTTTAAGTCATCACAATATTAAATATTTAATTCTCCAACAGTGGCTCATTTCAGCTTAGTACGTGTTAAAAAAAAAAAAAAAGAAGAAGAAACCTCCTGTGGCCAAAGAGGAATATACTGGGCATCAAAAATATTGTATGAAAGTCCACAGGAATTACAACATACTGAAGACAAATTATTTAGAGTATCACAGAGAAAAGCCATAGCTACCAATGTGAGTCAAAGCGTGGCATCGATTTCTCTCTCTTACACAAACACACACACAGAGAGAGACAGAGAGAGAGAGAGACAGAGAGAGAGAGAGATCATTCAACTGATACAGAAAAGTCACTACTTCTATTTGTTTCACTAATATATATTCTCTCACTGGGTAACTAAAATAGTTATTATGGTAGCGACTAAAATAGAAAAAAATAGTGTATCTGTTGAGTTGATACAGAAAGAACTTTGAAATTCTGAGTGAGTGAATTGCACAGGGAACCTCACAGTGCAGTATTGCCTGAACCTGCTGAAAGGTACTCTAGGAGGTTAACTTTTGTTCCACCCCTTCCTGTTTCCCAGGAAGCAGTCGGGGGCATACTAACATTGTTTTTCACCAGTCATTTGCAGGTGTGGGCAGGCAGGCAGGGAGCCCTAGTGTCCAAAATAGCCAGAATGAGAGAGAACAGGGGAGTCACTTGCACCTGGAAAATCTTCACTCCATGCATGACCATCAACAATTATTGGTCTCACTGGACATTCTGCGGACCATTGTCATGGACCCGCAATCCTGTAGGTAAATTTAGCTGGAGAAAAACACGCCATGCTGGTCAGCCTCACTTTAAGTAAATGACTACAAGCCTCAAGTGAGTCCTTTGAGCTGCTCTGCTAATAACTGGGTCATTTCCCGGTTCTGTTCTCCTGACCTACTGCGAGATGATTTCATACCCTCTCCTCCCTCCTGAAACCTTCCACACCTTTTCCCCTCCTCACCCTGACGCCTATTTCACTGAGAAAACAGAAGAAATAAGGACAGGCCTTCAAGCGACTTCATCTTTCCATCTGCAAGCAACTGTGTTGCAGTGTCCTGAAAGTCAAAGTTAAATATAGTCAATGTGGGAGTGCACTGTGCAGTGTCAGGGATTTCTACAAACTTACGTAAATGCTCTGTCTCTCATTGGCTGGCTGATGGGGACAAGTTTCCCTCGGTGGCACTGAGCTGAAAGCAGAGTCCTTCTGACTCCCAAATGTATGACTTATTTTGGGAGTCACATCTGGTAATAAATTAAAATAACCCTAAATTGCAGTCAAGGGCCAGATCTGCTTTTCTTAAAAAATGACCCTAAAGATCTGAGTTTCATCAATCTCTCAGAGACTATCAGTGGTTTCTTCCAGATGGGCTACCCCTGGTCCCCCACTGACTAAGGATGACACAATTTGGACTGTTTGTGTTGGCACTTCTGGCTATAAACCAGAGGCAGACCTTTTCCAAAGAGAATGCTTGCCTGTGGAAATCACTGGCACTTTTCCACATCACCCTTATTAGCTGATCTTTCTGTTTTGAAATTTGGCTTCCTCTCTCTACTGGTGGTATCTCCACGCCGACTTCTCAAGTTCATTAATTTCATGTGGATGCACTTTCACCAGGACTGCATTTGCATATTCTTATCCACAGTGTCTAGACTCTGTGTCCAAAAATGGGGTAGTAACTAACAGTATTTCAGAGTCTGAGGTGTGCAATGCTCGTACTGAGCTTCTCTTCAAATAAGAACTTATTCTATAACTTACATGGCAGAAATTTACTCACTTTCTCCAAATGTGCTTTACTTATCAGAGGACCCATGCTGGCCAATGGATCAGAGGGAATGCCGACTTTCCACTTTCTGGTAGCTTCTACAAATCTCTTTAAAAATTCAGTATAGATGCTCTTCTGGACAAAGATCCTGCTGGTACAGAGACAGATTTCACCCTGCCAAGAATGAGAACAAGGACAAGGCTGGAGACACTCTCCTTCATGGATAGAGCACTCCGCACTTTTGAGTACCTGCCATGTATCAGGCACTAGTCTAGGCAGTGGGGTACAATGGTAAATAAGACAAACTCCCCACCATGTGGAACACATAGTCTTGTGGGAAAGACATACAAAAACACAAGTACATAAACTCAATAAATAACTTCAGGTTGTGATCAAAGCCATAAAAGAAAATTAAGCAGAGGATGGGAACGGAAACCGACGGCAGGCGCAGGGGCAGGGGCAGCTGTTTTACAGAAGGGAGTCATGGGGGGCACGTGCAAAGAGGGGGTATTTGCCTGGAATCTTGACTGATGTGAAGCCACGAGACAGGAGAAGGTCTGGAGGCGGGGAATTCTTCAGAGTAAGTACAGAGGACCTGCAGCAGGAATGAGCTGGCGTGCATGAGGAAAAGCAGCTGGTGGGGCGGAGGCTGGAAGAGGAGGCAGGGACAGGAAGTGCATGGTAGGAGAGGTCAGGAGGCTAGCAAGGCTAGTGCAGTCATAAAGAGATTATGTTTTATTCTCAGTATCATGAAAAAATGAGGGAAGGTTTTAAGCATCAGAATGATACGATCAGATTTACATTTTAACATGCTCATTCTGGGAAAATAGGATGGAAGGAAACAAGTGTAGGAACAGAGCAGAGGAGTTAAAAGAATATTCCAGAAGTTCAGATGCGTGTAGGTAGCTGGGACCAGGGAGGCATTCATGGAGATGCAGAGAAGTGAAAAGGACCCGCTGAGTTCAACAGGTTCTTCCAGGGGCCCGGGACCTCCGAAGAGTGGTGAAGCTGGCACAGATGCACTGGAGAAGTGATGGGATTCAGGATATACCTTAAAGACAGAACCAACAGGACCTGTCGATGGAAAGAGAGGGCAAGAACAAGAGTAGGCCGCACAGGAGATGGTGGTGCTGTTCCCTGGAAGGGCAGACTTGAGGTGGGAAGAGGATTGGTATTGCAAGGAAGGGAGAGGGAGGGAAATGAAAGCTCTGCTTTGGACACGCTGGGTTTCAGATGCCTCACAAACATCAAATAGAGATGCTGAGTGCACAGGACAGGGGTTATAACAGATTTCTCAGTGAAAAATAACCCTATCATTTGAATATAGCATGTAACAGTTTACAAACCACATTCTAGGCTTTCCAAGCATCATTTATGCATGACAAGTACATAAATGCATAAACATTTTCACCATGTTTGTGTTTGACTTCACAAAAATCCTAGGAAATAGAAGGCTCCTGATTGTCCTGGTATTTGTACAAAGATTCATTGTCCAGATTAAACCATTAATGTTTTGAAATAATACATTCTTTCTGCAACCAGGATTGCTGTTAGGATCATCTCCATATCTAGCTTGGGAAATGTCTAAACACTTGATACTTTCATTTGCACAAGTGCCCTGTGACATCAGGGAAGGAGAGCATGACCAAGAGGCTAGAGGGGTTTACCCAGTTCCCTGTTGCTCAGTGCCCAGAAAGCATCGGTAAGCATAGCAAGATGCCCAGAAGACAGATTTTGGAGAGAGTAAGAAAAGGAAAGTATCATTCACTGAGTGCCCATCATCAAGCCAGACACTGCGCAGGGTGCTTTCCTCATTATAAATAATTCTGTAGCCTGTTAGCTTTTCCAGTTTACAGTTAAGAAAAAATGTTTTGAATTAGTACATGTCCAAGGTCACACAGAGATGCTTCAAAAAAGCCAATTACATTCAATTAAGGAAGAAATATGCACGACATAGAATTCATTGCTCAGCTAAATCAAGCTGCTTTATTTATTTTGCCTAAAATCCATTTGTGACCTTGGATTAGCCAATGAGTTAGGTGTATGTCTCTTTCCCCATTGACATTTTAAAACACTCCCAAAAGGAAGGTTATCTGGGCAAACTCAAATCCTTGCACAATTCTGGTAGGAGAGATGCTTACACTTCTTATCTCCATGCTCAGAATTTGTTTTTTTGTTTCGTTTTTGAGATGGAGTCTTGCTCTTATCACCCAGGCTGGAGTGCAGAGGTGCAATCTCGGCTCACTGCAATCTCTGCCTCCCGGTTTTAAGAGATTCTCCTGCCTGAGCCTCCCAAGTAGCTGGGATTACAGGTGCCCACCGCTATGCCCAGCTAATTTTTGTATTTTTAGTAGAGACGGGGTTTTGCCATGTTGGCCAGGCTGGTCTTGAACTCCTGACCTCAGGTGATCCACCCACCTCGGCCTCCCAAAGTGCTGGGACTACAGGTGTGAGCCACCATGCCCGGCTCCTCAGAATTTGTTTAGTACAGAGTTTACCTTTCTCTCATCTTAGTTTCTCAGTCCACAAAATGTGTCCCTCTGTTGTTGTCTCTAAGCCATGAAAACACATGGTTTAATTGTTCACTTGAAACTTGCTTAATGGTTAAATTAGTTGTATTGTAAAAGTACATTGTCTATTGATCCAGAAACTATCTTTCTAGCCACTTCAAGAGTTACAGTGAAAGAAATAATTACACTTATGATTATCATGAAGATAATAATTGAAAGTAACATTTGTCACTCTATACTCATGAAAACCCTGTTAGAAGACATCATTATTGTTCACGTGATTTTATCAGTGAAGCAATGCAGGTTCAAAAGTTTATGCAATATTCAATGTCACCTGAGTTAGCTCAATACAGATATCTCTCATTTCACTGCTCTTTCCTTCTGTGAAGTTCTAAGTCTTTGGCCTATATCTTTATTCTCTGTTAAAATAAAAATATCCTTTGAAGAAAATCATCCAGTGTTTATGTACATCTGCTATATCCTAGGCAGTATTCTAAGCATTGACATTGAAAATACCACACAAAAGCAGGCACCGTTTCCATCTTCTTGCAGCCTACTGTTTAGTTGATCTGGTCTAGTGTTCTTAACTCTTTGGAATGCCATAGCCTTAAAGAATCTGCCAAAAACTACAGAGCCCAGAGAAATATCTGTTATGTAATTTCAGAAGGTACAACGATGCCCTGAAGCTGATCCATGAATCCACACCGAGAAATCTTCTCTAGTCAGTTTCAGGTGCTTGGAACTCAGTGTATGAATGCATTTGGAATACTTTTGAAATGAGAGTAAGGTTTACTGGGAATAGGACATTTGAACCACAAGCAAAGACAAGGTTTAAGAAAAGAATAAAAGACAAGACAGGGTAACTGTGTGAATAAAGAAATGGAGATGCTCGGAGCAGCAAAATCAATCATTCCACCCATGGCTGGTGCCTGATAAAAGCTGTGCAACTCAAGAAGAGGAGTTTGCTGAACAGAAGCTGTGACTCCACAGGGCCACTAATTAATGTTCAAATTGAGCAGAGAGTTAAGGGAATCACACAATGTACTGAGCCTGCCTTCACGGAAACGGCACTGGATTGAGCTGCTTGCTCCAAGCATTGCACTGTGATGAACCAGATGCAGCTTGACAGGGCCATGGAGGGGAGGGAGAAGAACCCCAGGGGACACACCTGGTTGGCAAAGCTGGACCTGACGGTTGCCGGAATGCATTCATCCAGGTTGGCGTCCTCGAAGATGATGGCAGGATTCTTGCCCCCCAGCTCCAGGGAGAGCTTCTTGCAGTGTGGAGCACTCAGCTGGGTGATCCGCTCGGCAGTGGACTGGCTCCCAGTGAAGGAGATTAGGGGCACCTCTGGATGGGACACCAGGGCCTCACCCACCCTGGGCCCAGTTCCAAACACAATATTGACCACACCTGGTGGAACACCTGGGTAGGAAACAATATCAGTTATAGTAATTCTTGGTATGTTGAAGAGTTCAAGTTACATGGAAATTCTCCTTGAAAGTCCAATCGCTTGAATGGGAGTGGGCGGGGATGGAGGAAGCACTTGGGTTTTACAACACTTGGAACTTTCATGACTGCCTCTGGTTTAATAGCAAAGCAAAACCCACAGAGTCACCACAGCCCACAGTACACACCAGGTAGGATTCCACTGGATGCTTTGCCCTAGAGAGATGCAGGGTGGAAAATATTTTAGGTGATTCGTTCCATAATACTGGCTAGGCCTTAGGGCTTGAGGATGCAGAGAGAGTCTCAGGCAGGTCAAGCCCACTAGGGGAGCAGCCCCCTGCTCCATCTTGGTGTTCAGGAGTCACAATGCAGTGTGAAAATGTTAAGTAGAGAAGTGTATACATGCGGCAGAGGAGCAAAGAAGAAATCGACTATCCTGGCCCAGGGAAGGAGGGTGAGGCTCCCAGGGAGAGTGGGTTTCAGGTTGGAAGTCCTGTGCACCTTGCTTATAAACAACATCGTAACACTGTAAGGCCAACTTACAAGTACCACAAACAACCAAAAATGGTTGCCCCAATCTTTTCTATCACAAGACCCTGCTACCCTGTATATTCGTGCATTTATGCATGTGTTTTCTTTTTTATTATTTTATTTTATTTTTGAGATGGAGTCTGGCTCTATCGCCAAGGCTGGAGTGCAATGGCGCCATCTTGGCTCACTGCAACCTCCTCCTCCCGGGTTCAAAAGATTCTCCTGCCTCAGCCTCCCGAGTTGCTAGGATTACAGGCATGCACCACCATGCCTGGCTAAATTTTGTATCGTTAGTAGAGAGGGGATTTCATCATGTTGTCCAGGCTGGTCTCGAACTCCTAACCTCAAGTGATCTGCCCACCTCAGCCTCCCAAAGTACTAGGATTACAGGCATGAGCCACTGCACCCGGCCTATCCATGTGTTTTCTGGACTTACTCGTTCATTGCCTGCACACAACTAGAAGATACACTAGCTAAGGGAGAAACAGTATCTGTTCTTTGCTCTCCATTGTATACTCTGTGCCACAGCCTAGTTTGGCATTGAGAAATAAAAATAAAATCCTAAGCTCCCCCAGTTCACTGAATAGACCCTCTCTTGGCCAAAGGGATACCAGAGAAACCTTAAAAACTGAATTCCCAGCCATTATAGGATGAGAGGTCAAACACGCTGTAGTATGACCCTTCCTTATTAATCTTTAACCAGAATTCTTTCCTGAGTGTAAGCAGAAACCAGCTCTAAAAAGCAAGAAATGAACAACCTATTCCTTTATCGCCTTTAGCTAAACATCTGAAACTGCAACCAAATTTTCCTCCCTCTTTGAAGTTTGGATGTGGCAGCTCACCAGTCTCACAACACATCCTTTCCGAAAAACTGACCACCAGCTCCGGACTGGTTTTGGCCGAATTGCCGAGGCTATGTCATGAGGGTTTTCATGTCCTCTGCTTCACCTTTGGACGTCAGATGACCAAAAACTCCACCCTCGGAACGTGCTAAGGCTGCCATCTTTTTGAGCACGTGATCCAGTGAAGACACATGAAGCTCTCCTGTGCATGCACCTGTTTCTCGTTTCATAAATATTCATGACTCCTCCCATATCCTACTGAACATGAATATTCAGCCACCCTGCTCAGGATAAATTTCTGTTCCCTTTACCCCTCCTCCAAGTACTTGTTCTCCACTTTGGGCAGAGGCTACACTTCCCAGCCTGCAAGATGGCCAGTCTGCAGGCTGCAATGCTTTATAAGAAATAAAACCCTCCTTTCCAAATGCATGAACCTTATGATTCTTCAGCTGATAGCACAGGGAACTCAGGCCAGTAAATGCAAACATTAGATAGGGTGCTTACTGTGGGGTCACCACTGCTATCTGTGACTCACACCCTTCTGGCCTCACAACAACCTTAGGAGGTAGGTAGTTTTATTACACTTAGTTCACCAGGAAGAAATTTGAGGCAAAGTGAGATTGAATAACAACCAGTAAGCAGCAAAGCCAGCAGGTTAATGACTGTTAAGTAAATGAATGAGTGAATGAATGCTTAGTGTACATTATTCAAATTAGAAATGGTTCATGAAAGAGGAAGTTTTAAAAAGAAAATCATCTCTATAATGTCCAAAAAGAAAGTCATCTGTATAATCACGCTGTGTCTAGGCAGTTCTTAGGATTGGCCTAAGTGTTGCATCTCTGTACCCAACATGCACATTTGTTGAAATCTAACTTAGGTCAGTCCCAGATTGTAGGTCACTGTCAGAGGAGTGGCTAGCACCATGTGAGAGCACCTAGCTCTGGGTTGGGGCAAAGAAAAGTGTGGAAGGAGAGGCCCTCCTTTGGTATGAAACAAGGACAAGTTTCCCACAGTTTCCTGGGCGGGACCCAGCATCTCCACCAGTGATGGGGTGTGCATGTGGGTGAATGGGGTGTGGGGCAGGAGGGGGTGGACTGTTAGACTTTATCGATCCTGAAGGCAAAAAATGAATAGAATCACTGCTAACGTTCACAGTTTGTGTGTGTGTGTGTGTGTGTTTTGTTTGTTTGTTTGTTTGTTTGTTTTGAGACAGACAGAGTGTCTCACTCTGTCACCCAGGCTGGAGTGCAGTGGTGCTATCTCAGCTCACTGCAACCTCTACCTCCCAGGTTCAAGCGATTCCCCTGCCTCAGCCTCCTGAGTAGCTGGGACTACAGGCGCCCGCCACCCCCGGTTAAATTTTTTGTATTTTAGTGGAGACAGGGTTTCACCATGTTGGCCAGGATGGTCTTGATCTCCTGACCTTGTGATCCGCCCGCCTGGGCCTCCCAAAGTGCTGGGATTGCAGGCATGAGCCACCATGTCCGGCCCACAGTAGCATTTTAACCGAGGGTGAGAGAGAATGCAGAAGCACTGCATATTTATCCCCACAGTAAAATGAGCCCATGCGGCAGTGAATTGCCTTCCCCTCGATGGTATTAACATTTTGATCACATTCCCTTGGGCTTGGATGCTAATGTCGGCTGGCCATTATTTCCCAGTACCATTTTGACGTTTTATCCAGAAATTAATGGAATTTTTCTCAAGATGTCTGCCCTCTAACCCTGAAGAGATTCTGGTGATAAGAGAAGGAAAGCAGTTTAATTGACAAATAACAAGTTAGCAAAACTCAGGGGAGGTGGCTAACAGACAAGTTAGGAACAGACGAGAACAGACTAGAAGGAAATCCCTCAAATGCCGGGGCTTGGCAGGGTGGCAACAAGAAGAATTTCAGGCTTAAATAGAGCACACACACACACCCTCACACACACACATCCCCTGCCCCACACCCACACCCACACACACACGTTCCCTACCCCCCCCCACACACACACACACACACACATCCCCCACCCCACCACCCCACACAGTTAATGGGAAGGGCCAGGAAAATGCAGTCAGTGGGCACTCCAGGAATTAGGGCAAATATTTGGTGCCCCCAAGAAACAATGACTATTCCAGGAATCCTACAGAAGTATTCACTGTGTCCTTTTAAAAATGAGTTTATTTCAAAGGAAGGTTATCCGTCAAGTCTGTTTAAATGCCCAGGACTAGAGGAGCTAACTCTTTAAACATCCAGAATGAATTAGTTATTTTTGCTTTTCCCTCCCCACTAAAAGCTTCTCTTACATTATTCTAAAGCAGATGACACAGATGTGGTTCACATTCCTCCCAATCCCAGTGGAGAAACCGAGGGCTCAAGAGAGGAGCAAGGTGAAGATGACACGCTATATTTGTCAGGGGAGGAAGTTTCAGCCCATGGAGGAAAGAGGAGAAGGGCTGTCTTAGTTTCATGGGCTTATTAGTCCACAAGAAGTAAGATCAATGCTGTGCAGAGATGGAAACAGAAACTCTCATGCAGGCCAGATTCAGGACAGACTGACTGGGAAAGATAACTCATCACTGATCCAGACGTGCTTGGTCTCAGGAGAGAGTGGTTAAGGGAACACGGTTCTTTGGCGCCACCCCTGCCTCCAAGTCCCAGTAGAGGGGAAGCCCCAGGCCTAGTCCACTCTGGGGAACCTGCAGTCACCAGGCAGGGAAGAAATATGTCGTGCCTTTGCAGACACCACAGACTTCATTTCACAAAGAATGGGATTAGACCGTGGGGTCTTTTGTAGAGGAGGAACATGGGAAGGGTCGGCACTTTTAAATTATATGCCCCGCCGCACTCCCTCCGCCTGGAAACCTGGGATCTCCATAGATGACAACCCAGAGTCCTAGGCTGGAAGGCCTCATTCCTCGGGAGGACCTGGGATCCTAAGGTCCAGTGCCGTTCCCTAAACAGCCTCAGTTTTGAGCCATCATCTTCCTCGTGGAATAAAGAACTGGCTAGGGTTTACTGGAAGTTAACGTGTCTGTCTGTGCTTCTAAGAAAGGTGTTCTGAAGAGGGAGAGAGGGATGGGCTCGTACCCACCGGGCATTCTGTGGATACCGGAGAGCCCAGCAGTGCCCCTCTATGAGCTGAAAGGCAGCAAGGAAAGACTCAGCTAGACAGACGGTGAGTCTGTCCCCACCACCCAGCACTCCTGCCCTGGCTGTGGGGTGACGTGGCCAAAAGACCTTATATTAAGGGGACTTCTCACAGGAGGGCTGCTGGGGTCTCCCGCCTGCTACCTTGAAAGAGCGCCAGCCTGTGCCTGTGCGGAGCTACACCCCAGAACAAAACCAGGAGCGCATCCTGAATGCGGCCAATAAACTATTAGCAGAAAAAGAACAAGGAGCAAACGTGTGAACCTTGATATGCTAGGAAGAGGCCATATTGTATTAGCTTTCCAGGAGCGGTCCCAAAGGCAGGGAAAACTGAAGGATGTATATTTAGAGCTCTTAAAATCGGGTTACTTCTACTAGGTAGTCTATAGCTAAGCACACTATAGGTGTACCTAGCAATATTCTTATTGTCATCAAGATTAACTTGTGATTCCAACTTAAGATTTTATTTTTTATTATTATTATTATTTTATTTATTTTTTTTTTTTTTTTGAGACAGAGTCTCGCTCTGTCGCCCAGGCTGGAGGGCAGTGGCGCAATCTCAGCTCACTACAAGCTCTGCCTCCCAGGTTCATGCCATTCTCCTGCCTCAGCCTCCCAAATATCTGGTACTACAGGTGCTCGCCACCATGCCTGGATAATTTTTTGTGTTTTTAGTAGAGACGGGGTTTCACTGTATCAGCCAGGATGGTCTCGATCTCCTGACCTCATGATCCACCTGCCTCAGCCTCCCAAAGTGCTGGGATTACAGGCGTGAGCCACCGCACTGAGCCCCAATTTAAGATTTTAATTGACTCTCTGGAGCAGACTGGTGTCTTTGATTTGATGGGGCTGTTTAAGTCTGTGTCACTATTGTGCTGCCAGTGGCCCACCCTGGGGAGTGGAACTCGCCTGCAGTAGCACCGCTCTGGCATTGAAGACAGGAAGTAGGATGAGGGAACCCTGTGGGTGGAGGGGATTTCCCAGACAAGGATCAGAAGACAAAGCCCAAGGCGTCACTGGAATCAATTGTGCTGCTGAGTGGAAGATTTCTATAAACTATAGCTTTGCTCCAACTCTGTGCCTGCCCCCCAACCCCAACACCTAATTACCTGCTTTATCCAGGAGTGTGCACAACATCCACGCCGTCACTGAAGTCAGTTCACTGGGTTTGGCCACCACAGTGTTCCCTGCAGCCATCGCTGGAGCTATCTTCCAGGTCAGCAAGTAGAGTGGCAAATTCCACGGGCTGATTAGACCAGCTAAGGGATGAGAGCAGAAGCACTGCCTGTGACAGACAGCACACCCCTCTGAGGCGGACTGGCCAAGTGGGGTTATTAACGCGAAACTCCTTCATGCTGCAGGAAACTTAGCTTACTCTTCTAACTTCTTCCCAAGCTTTGCTTATATGTAGCCACCTTCAGGGAAATGAGTCTAAAATATATTCCAAGCAACTGCACCTTTTAAAACAGAGTAAAGTCAATATGATTTACCCATTTCTTGATGGTTCATGATTATGAACAACAGCAATACAAACTCCAGAGCTAAAGAGTTGTTACCTATCATATAGCCAAAGCAATATAAATCATTCTGTTATAAAGATACATGCACGCATATGTTCATTGCAGCACTTTGCTATTCACAATAGCAATAGCAAAGACATGGAATCAACCCAAATGCTCATCAATAATAGACTGGATAAAGAAAATGGAGTACATATACACCATGAAATACTATGCAGCCATAAAAAGGAACGAGATCATGTCCTTTGCAGTCACATGGATGAAGGTAGAAGCCATTATCCTTAGCAAACTAACACAGGAGCAGAAAACCAAACACCTGAATGTTCTCACTTATAAGTGGGAGCTGAACAATGAGAACACATGGACACAGGGAAAAGAACAACACACACCAGGGCCTGTCAGGGAAGGTCGGGGAAAGAGCATTAGGATAAAGAGCAAATGCATGCTGGGTTTAATACCTAGGTGATAGATTGATAGGTGCAGCAAACCACCGTGGCACACATTTACCTATGTAACAAACCTGCACATCCTGCACATGTCCCCTGGAAGTTCAAAAAAATATAAAAAATCAAAAAACAGTTGTCACCTATCACTAAACAGTTCCAGAATGTGATGCATTTTGAGATTTATAGACTAAGGTTTACTTTTTCAAAAACGTCTCCTTCCTCATTATTTTAACTGTCCGGCTGTTATTTCTTCTAACACGTTTCTTTACCTTTATTTCAAATCTGTTGTGGGTTGAGACATAAATCTCAAGCTTTCTATAATTATTCATAAAATAGGGGCCAATAGGTTCGGAGTATTCCTTGTGAGGGCCCTCCTATCAGTAAAGCCAATAACCTTTGGCGCATGGACTGTGACACCCATTTTGGCTAAATATTTTTAAATAAAAATTCTCTCTAGATTATCACTTGTATCCTGATCAGAGAGATTTGCTGGATGAATAATGTAATCAGCAGCTAGAATGTGTCTCCATGCAATATTCTGAAACTACCCAGGTTTCCAACCACAAAACACACAAATATAAAAATCTACCTTCTGAAAGGAAATTGATTCACCTTATTTTATACTCTTCCCTCAAGCCTGTGCTATGAAAGTAAATGCATCCCTTAGATTATTACATTTCCCATTGAAAAATCTATTCTTTAGGGGATAAAAATATTTTTGCAGCAAAATGTATTAGCACGCTTCTTAGGAGGAGGTAGAGCTTTCCACAATGCCTTGAAAACATAATTTCTGAAGGTTTCAAGGAACCAAAGCAATGAGATGTCCCAATTTTTTTTTTTCCTTTTAACTTATATTCATAAAATGTAACAAGTTAAAAAATGCTTTTTTCCTCCAAGGAAACAATGACATCTAGTGGAAAGTTTTAGTCATCGCAGACATTTATTTATACGTTCCTCCAAAGGTCAAGAGGCAAAGGAATGCATGAAGTAAGATAATTCTCAGTAGAGGCTTATTTATCACATACCTGGCACCATACTACATGCCCTACGCTTATTAATTTATTTAGTGTATATAAATAGTTCTCCCTTTTTTTTTCTTTTGAGACGGAGTCTCGCTCTATCACCCAGGCTGGAGTGCAGTGTGGCCCAGGCTGGAGTGCAGTGTGGCCCGATCTCAGCTCACTGCAACCTCCAACTCCCGGGTTCAACCTACACTCCTGCCTCAGCCTCCCGAGTAGCTGTTGGAGATGGAACCTCACTCTTGTCACCCAGGCTGGAGTACAATGGCACAATCTCAGCTCACTGAAACCTCAGCCTCCCGGGTTCAAGTGATTCTCTGCCTCAGCCTTCCAAGTAGCTGGGATTGCAGGCGCCCCACCACATCCAGCTAATTTTTTGCATTTTTAGTAGAGACAGGGTTTCGCCATGTTGGCCAGGCTGGTCTCGAACTCCTGACTTCAGATGATACACCCACCTTGGCCTCCCAAAGTGCTGGGATTGCAGGCGTGAGCCACTGCGCCCAACCTGGTTTTTCCTTTTTTAAATAGAAGTAGAAAAAAAAAAAAATCCTAGCATGTGAATTTACATATTTACTGTTAGCATCATTCTTTTCCCTACGATTTTCCAAGATAATGTTTCAGGAGTAAGTCGAGAACATGAGGCCTGGCATGGTAGCTCATGCCTGTAATCCCAGCACTTGGGGAGGCCAAGGTGGGAGGACCACTTGAGGTCAGGAGTCTGAGACTAGCCTGGCCAACATGGTGAAACCCTGTCTCTACTAAAAATACAAAAATTAGCTGGGTGTGGTGGCTAGTGAGCCGAGATCATGCCACTGCACTCCAGCCTGGGCGACAGAGAGAGACTCTGTTTAAAAAAAAAAAAAAAAGTAGGGAATTTGACACAAATAAAAAAAACTAGAAATAGATTTTTTAGGCCAATGGATTTTAGGTAAAAGAAAAATATCAGCTCTTCCTTTTCCTTAGCCTGTTCCTTGAGGACAATGACATAGAATGTTGTGAGCATCTGCAAGCATAACCGGGAGGCGGGCTCTCACTGAACAGCACCTACCGACTCCCACCGGGGCCCGAACCGTGTAGTGCATGCAGCCCAGGTGGTCCATCTGCGTGCACTCTGACGTGTGGTGCAGGATGGAGGAAGCGAAGAACCGGAAGTTCTGCACAGACCGGGGAATGTCCATGGTTCTTGCCAGTGCTAAGGTTTTCCCTGTAAGAAGCAAACAATATAAAGCACTATCGGCTAATGGAGACACTCTACCTGTCAGCTTCTACCGCCCACGTGTCCCAACTCACACTGAAACGGCCTGGATTCCTTCTAGCCTGGGGCAGGCATTCCTTGACCTCACAAGGATTTGATCATGGTTTGATAAAACCATAAAGTATTTCGGTATAAGGTTGGAAACTGAAGTGGGGGGTGAAAATTGAGTCAATAATCTTTGTTTTGTGGACTGAACACATCATTCTCATCCTCAGTTTGCCAGATGCTACCACTTCACCCACACAAACTCTTGCAATTCAGTCACCAGGCTTTGTACCTGTGACAAAGGCATTGAAATATGGGTGTTAGGACCGTTGTATTTGCACAGCAGAAAACGAAACACTTTCACACACATGGAATGTGTATTTCATGGCCTCCCAACACATGGTAGAGTCATCAGAAGGGCGGCTGGGAACTCCCTGGCAGGGGATGCTGCGTGGCACCTGCTCGCCCATCACATGCCCTGCCCGTCCTAGCTCCTGGATGGAGTAGCAAGAGAAACAGAAGCTTACCTGGACTGCTACTGAGTTCTCTTTAGCGACGTAGGGAGACTGGCCAGGAACACCAACAGAGAACTATTTCCTTTTCAAGGGCTTGGACTCAGGCTGCTTTCTAATTTGGGCTTGGTTTACAGCACACATATAATTTTTAAAACTCTTGCCTTATCCTAACATATATTCTTGCAAACATTTACAGATATTTACTCCATTACCCTGACCTCAGGGAAGGAGTGGAAAAAAAAAATCAGAAAATGTATCGGGGGTGGAATGGTGACTGACATATCAGAAAACATCCTAAATAACCTGACTGCATAACTGCTTTTTGAATTATCTTTGCTTTGAAATTTTCTGCTTAGAATGAGTAGGAGACTGCATGATCAGCCCTAGTTCTTCATCTCTCTATGTCCATGCCCTTTGCTGTGTATATTTGCACTTCCTTTCATCCAATGGCCAGAGTATATTTCTTTGCCCCTCAGCTTTTGGGTCCAGCCATGTGACTTTCTCTGGCCATCTGAATGAGATGGGGTGGGCCAGCTGCCAATCCTGGCCTTCCCAGGCCTGGAGCAGGAGAGGGTTTGCTCTCCACTTCTACTATTGACAGAGAAGCAGGCATATGGGCTGGCCCAATGGCCCCAGGAGGGGTAACATGAATAATCAGAGATGCCCTGAGTCCCATGTTACAGTTAAGAGGCAACTCTCACCTTGGTCTTTAGACTCGGCCTGGGCAAACTCCTCCAGGGACTGCTCCAGCAAATCCGCCACCTGGTTCAGGACCCGCGAGCGCTCCTGGGGGCTGCGGGATGACCAGCCGGGGAAGGCTTCTCTGGCGGCCTTGACTGCGGCTTCGATCTTTGAGGAGCAAATGGGAGAGAGGGTCACCTTAAAGCTGTTACTCCTGAGGGGATGGACGAAACCAGAATCCTCAGGTCTCCATACACCTCATTTTTTGGTTGTTGTTGTTTTAGACGGATTCTCACTCCGTAGCCCAGCCTGGAGTGCAACCTCTGCCTCCGGAGTTCAAGTGATTCTCCCACCTCAGCTTCCTGAGTAGCTGGGATTACAGGCATGGCTAATTTTGTATTTTTAGTGGAAATGGGGTTTCACCATGCTGACCAGGCTGGTCTCAAACTCCTGAATGCAAGTGATCCACTCGCCTCGGCTTCCTAAAATGCTGGGATTACAGGTGTGAGCCACCGCGCCTGGCCCACACCTAATTTTGAATATTCAGCATGCCTCAGTGCTGGGCCACCCACCAAGTAAATGACACAGGTGTTTACATGACCAGCAAAGGAGGGGTACCACAGAAACAAAGAAACACACTCCATTTCAACCAATGCATCCTGAATGTGGTAATCAGAGCATTAGAAAGAAGCTATTTGAATTTTAACAGATGTACTTTTTCAATCACTTCAGAAACTAGAATTTTTAAAAATATTGTGGGCCAGGAGTGCTGGCTTATGCCTGTAATATTAGCACTTTGGGAGGCTGGGTTGGGAGGATCTCTTGAGCCCAGGAGTTTGAGACCAGCCTGGTCAACATAGTAAGACCCTGTTTCTACATAAAGTTTTTTTTAAAAAATTAGTTGGGCATGGTGGTGCATGCCTGTACTCCCAGCTACTCAGGAGGCTGAGGTGGGAGGATCACTTGAGCCCAGGAGGTAGAGCCTGTAGTGAGCTGTAATTGTGCCACTGCCCTCCAGCCTAGGTAACAGACTGAGACCCTGTCTCAAAAAAATGTATATGTTATACACATATTATATATATAGTGTATATATATATAGTATATATATTACAGAAGAAGAAAATTAATCTAGATATGTGGAATCTCTAAAGCTTCTAACTCAGCTCTGACATATCTTATAAGGTCTGAAATTTTGGGTGAAATCACATCTTCAGATTGTCAATTTCACTTGAAATGACTAATTATATTCATAATTTATTGACTAATTTTTATATAAGGGAATATGCTAAATACTTTATACAAATTATTTTATTTAAGTCCTTTTAAAATTCTATAAAATAAGTATTTCTATGCCCAATTTACAGATGAGAAAACTGAGACACAGAAACTCAAGTAACTTGCCATAGGTCACACAGCTAATAAGTGGCAGAATCAGGACTCAAACCCAGATTTTGGTGGTTCCCAGGATCACAGGTTGCTCTGCCTGCTGCCTGGTTCTGCCCAGTGGAAGAGGCCTTACTGGGGAAGAGGAGATTTGTGGCTGAACAGATGGCTTGGGTACCTGCTTTTAGAGTTACATACAAAAGGAAACAATATATGTATGGGAAGGTATAGGCAGGATCAACTCATGGCCAAAATGTGATGTAGGCAAAATAATTTTCAAGTCCTCTTCTGCCTTTCTCTTCTCTCCAGCAATGTCTAAGTAATGCCTTCTCCAGAAATGACAAATCCCTAACCCGTGTCTCACTCCTCTCCTTTCTCATATGCATGAAAAGTTATTAGAATCACAGCTGTCTTCCACCACTGGGCCCTGGCTCAGACTCAGAATCCTTTTCCATAGGCTTCTGGCAGCCGTGAGCATCTTTTTTGAAGGACTTGACCTGAAGCAATCTAGCCACCGAGCCTGTGCTAGCCCTCATGCAAAACCTGACCCACACCCCTCCTTCATTTTCCTCATGCAAACTGACTGATATGGTTAGGTTTTGTTTCTCAACCCAAATCTCATCTCGAATTGTAATCCCCAGATGTCGAGGGAGGAAAGTGATTGGTTTGTGGGGGCTATTTTCATGATCGTGAGTGAATTCTTGTGAGATCTAATGGTTTTATAAATGATAGTCTTTCCTGGGCTTCACACACTGTCTCGCCTGCCGCCAGACATGCCTGCTTCCCCTTCGGCCATGATTGTAAGTTTCCTGAGGCCTCCCCAGCCATGCAGAACTGTGAGTCAATTAAATCTCTTTCCTTAATAAATTGCCCAGTCTTGGGTAGTACCTTTATAGCAGTGTGAGAACGAACTAATACAGTCACTTTTAGCTGAGCTGAAGTAAGGTTTAAAATGATTCTTATCTTAATTAGAAAGTTCTAGAAATACGGTGGCTTCACCTCAAAAACTAAATCTCGGATGTGGACCTGTAGACAGGATGGGGGAAGAGATTCCTTTGGTTTCTTCCACCACTAGCTGCAGCCATGAGGAAGCCCCACTGCCAGCCAACAAGAGGAGCATGAATTCCTACTCAATGTAAAAATCTGATCTTTTTGCTATTCAGAAAATTCAAGTCCACTCATATTTTCTAAGTTGCCTTATAGCACATCTTATGTCTATGTAATATAGAATACATATTAATGTACCACATACAATAATATTAGCATAAGCTAATACATAGAAAGCATTTACTATATGCCAAGCACTAAGGGCTTTACACATATTAGTCTGTTTAATCCTCAGAATAACACTACAAAGTAGATATCATTATTATCCTCATTTTATAGATGAGGAGACTGAGCCTTGCAGAAGTTCAGCCCTAAGTCAAGGCCATGGATACCAAGTGGTGCAGCTTGTCTTTGAACCAGGCAGTCTGACTCTAGTATGTGCTTATAACTGCAATACTATAATGCAAACGTGCCATGTACACAGGTGTGCATGTGTGTGTGCACACATGTGCACATACCAATGGATCTAAGCATCAGAGATGAGAGTGTTAGCACTGTCCTCTGTAAAATAAGGATCATAATAGAGACTTCTAGGTTGTTATAACTTGCTTCTTTCGATAATCCATGTTAAAGGGCTTACTGAATGTACACTACCAGACTTTAAAATATACTACAAAACTATAGTAACCAAAATAGCATGGCACTGGTGTAAAAACACACACATAGACCTATGAAACAGAATAGATAATCCAGAAATAAATCCATGCATTTACAGCCAACTCGTTTTTTACAAAGCTGCCAAAAATATGCATTGGTGAAAAGATAGTCTTTCCAATAAATGGTGCTAGGAAAACTGGATAACCATATGCAGAAGAATGAAACTAGACCCATATCTCTCACCAAATCAAATCAAAACAGATTAAAGAGTTAGACAGATGTTAAGACTCAAAGCTTTGAAACTACTACAAGAAAACACAGGGTAAATACTTCAGGACATTGATTTGGGCAAAGAATTTTTTGGGTAAGACCTCAAAAGCGCAGGCAACAAAAGAAAATTAAATAAATAAATAAATAAATAAATAAAATAACATTAAGCTAAAAATCTTCTGCACAACAGAGGAAACAATCAACAGAGTTAAGAGGCAACCTACAGAATGGGAGAAAATATTTGCAAACTATCCATCTGACAAGGTATTAATAACCAGAATATATAAGGAGCTTGAGCTTTTATGTATACATATACAACTCAATATCCCCCCCCAACAAATCCAACTTAAAAATGGGCAAATGATCTAAATAGATAGTCCACAAAAGAAGACATACAAATGGCCAACAGGTATATAAAAAATGCTTAACATCACTAATTAGGGAAATGCAAGTCAAAACCACAACGAGCTATCATCTCATCCCAGTTAAAATGGCTATTATTAAAAAACAAATTAAAAAGGCTGTTGAAGCTGCAGAAAAAAGGGAAGACACGTACACTGTTGGTGTGAAAGTAAATTAGCGCAGCCATTATGGAAAACATATGAAGGTTTCTCAAAAAAAAACTAAAATTAGAACAACTATATGATCCAGCAATCCCACTACTGGAAATTTATCCAAAGAAAAGGAAATCAGTATACTGAAGAGATACCTGTACCCCATGTTTGTTGTAGCACTATTTACAATAGTCAAGATATGAACTCAACCTAATGTCTATCAACAGATGAATGGATAAAGAAAATATGGTATATATACACAATGGAATATTATTCAGCCATAAAAAGGAACAAAATCCTGTCATTTGCAGCAACATGGTTTCAGCTGGAGGATATTATGTTAAGTGAAGTAAGCCAGGCACAAAAATACAAGTATTACATGTTCTCACTCATACGTGGAAGCTTAAAAAAGTTGATCTCATGGAGGTAGAGAGTAGAATTATGGTTACCAGAGGCTGGGAACGGTAGAGGAGAGGATAGAGGTTGGCTAATTAATTCAAAAATATGGTTAAAAGGAATAAGTTCTAGTAGAGTGACAATAGTTAACAATAATTTATTGTGTATTTCACAATAGTTAGAAGAACGATTTGGAATGTTCCCAACACCAAGAAATGATAAATGTGTAATGTGATGGAGATCCTAATTACCCTGATTTGATCATGACACACTGTCTGCATGTAACAAAATGTCGCATATGCCCATAAAGATGTACGATTATTATGTATTAATTTTTTAATTTTTTTAAAAAAGAGTTTAATGACTGCAAAGCACATAGCAAAAGCTGAATAAATGGGAGCCACTGTTAGCAGCACCAGCAACATTTTTCTGAGTGATGTTTTGGGAAATTGGACATGCAGTTTGTATGGTAATCATATTTTTCAAGCCAGAAAAAAACTATGACTTATGGGATCAGATAGGATATTTGGGAGTTGGATTGCTGGGAAACTGAACATATCTATTACTCTACTAGCTAGTGCATCCATACCTCACTCTATTTTCTAAAAAGATATGAGCAGTTAACTGCAGGAAATATTTCAGCTGAATTTGGCATGTTTGTCATTTTTAACTTCACTTTGGCAAACAAGGAAGTGTGGAAAACACAAAGCTGGATTTCCCAGAGCTGTGTTAGGTCATTTGAAGCAAACAAAATTGCAGATTATAATTTAACCAATGCATTAACCAACATTTGCAAACATTAATCCCTAAGTCTAAAGGTTTATTTTAAATGCAAGACAGATTTGAAGCATTAACAAAAGAGAAAAAAAATAGCAGTGTTCTTCAAAAAAAACTTTGCATAGAATATGTATCTTTATATAAAGGCTATAATTATATTTTAAATAATCTAGCTCTTTGTGCCTTAAAAATAATAAATTATAATTCATAAGGCATTAGATGACTATATATACATCAGCTACATTTACCGCTTCAGATATATTTACATTCTCAGTGCAATAATTGATAGCTAATCAAATATATCTCAAATATTTTACAAAATTCTCCAAGTAAAATTAATACTACATTGCTAAAAAAATGTAATGCATATGCCATTAAACACTCTGAATAAGAAAAAAGATGCTGTTAAATCTAACTCCAAAAATATATGGGAATTTGATTTTGAGTTTCATCATTCAAATGATTGATTTTATTTTACTAGGTATTTTGAAGACATGAGAAATTATGAGAAGACAATCTAAAATAAAGCCCACAGTTTTTTGCTTGTTTGTTTTAGTAACGCTACACATTTTTTTAAATTCCATGGATATAGTGGTAAATTTAAGCAGTGCTTGGTGGAGAAAAGGGAATATTTAACAAAGCGATAACTCTTACAAATAATACTTTGTACTAGACACAGATTAGGAAATGTTTGAGAATTACAAAAAAAAAAGAACTGCACACAGGGCTGTGTTAGGTTGGCTAGAAAAATGACTTACTTCTGAATATAGTAAGAGATTTGTTCTATGTATCATACAGTCCAGTTACAAGGTAAATCATCTTAGAACTCAAATCTTCCTTCTATCATGTTTAACAATCCTACATCTTCCCCCAGCTGCCTCTGCTTTTAGAAAATTGTTACCCATAATTGGCCAACATATTAAACACATTTCGGTCTTCTTTAAGTGCATATACTCACCTCATCTTTTCCACTATTTGGCACTCTGCAATACACTTCCCCCGTTGATGGGTCGTAAGAATCTATATATGAGCTACAAGGTAAAAATTTTCCATCTATGAAGTTTTCCAGCATCAAAAGTGTCTTTGTTCCAGCCATAGCAAGGAAAAATTCTGCCTTTCCTCTTTACGACTGAGCACTCAGGTTGTCCCCACCACCATCTGGACTCCTGAGAGAGCCTCCCCCTTCCCAGCCCCCATCTCCCCTTTGCCAATCAGTGAACGTGGGAGGACACCTGACACTCTCAGAGAGCACTCCAGTCTCCAAATTCAGAACTAAGAGAGTGGCTGAGTGTTTCACAGACTTCTAGTGCATTACTTGACACGGATAATTGTGTGTAAAACTAACAGCTACTTACGTATGTGTTCACAGCCCTTTAAAATCGTCAAAAGGCATCTGAGCGTGTGATTTTATTGGGTTCACACTGTAAACTGTTCATTGCTCAAACACTGATTGGATGTCAGGCCCCGAAGCAAGTCCTTTACATGAATTTACTCATTTGTTTCACACAACAGTCCTGTATGAAGTAACCATTACTTCTTCTCTTTATAGAAGAAACTGAGCCTTGGAGAGGGTTAGACCATTTTTCCACGGTCACATAGTTAGCAAGGGATGAACTGTAGCCTTTTAATCTCCAAATCATACACTTTTTTCTCAACACATCACTGCTCACCCTGCAGACGTGACTGAAGACAGATGCACTCTTTCCATGGCTCATCTGTGTTTCTTTACCTTGGTTGCCCTCTCTCAGAAGAGCTGTCTCTCCATCCCAAAACTGGGGCCACAGTGGCTGTTCACATCTTCCTAGATGTGCCATGGAAATAAAGACAAGCCAAAAACATGTGTGACACATATAGCAAGGGGTTCAGATCCATGATGTAGCTGAGAATTTCTACAAATTGGTAAGAGAAATGAGCACCCCAACAGAAATGATAAGCAAAGATACAAAAAAGCAATCCATAGGAAAAGCAACACAATTGACTAACGAATATATTAACAATGCTCAGCTTTGTTGTTAAGCAAGGAATGTGAAATACAGAGGTGGCCTGATTTGCCAATCAGACTGGAGAGCATTTTTAAAGATTGAGAACATCTACTCTGTGGGGATGTGGAGAAGCATCCCTAGGCCATAGGTGGGAGGGTTCACAGAACACTGCTTGGGGCAATTTGTCAGTGTCTGGTCAATTTCCTTTCTAGGAATCTCTCCTACAGAATTACGTGCTCATGAACAAGTAGGTAAGTCACAGGACATCATTTTTTATGATAATTTAAAAATCAAAACAACCTAAATGTCCATGAATTGGAGAATATTACAGTATAATTGTTATATTCATAACAAGGAATACTACTTAGACATTAGAAGGATGTATTGTTAAGTGAAAAAAGAAAGCTAGTGAATAATATATATGGTATAATTTCTTTGGCTATTTACATGGTTGAGGGGAAGGCATTTTTACTCTAAATACTTTTAAACTGCTTGAATATTTTATGGCAAGCCTATATTACTTTTATAATTATGATTTATAGTTGTAATTCAGTTGAACATTAGGTACCAATATTCTAAAATTCATTGATCACATGGGGGCACCTGCTGGCTGTGCACCTCCTTAGGCCCTCTCTGCTTCCATCTTTATTGGTCCCTAGATATTCTCCAAAATTCTTGCTAATCTCTGATGCAAAGCAATAGGCAAACCCATTCCCTGTGAAACTAAGCTCCAGGACCCTCTCAGCCTATCCAAAGACTATCTATGACACTCTGCTGAACAAAGGACCAACTTCTTGGTCTTTTTTTCTTTGCAGCTCAAAAGTTCTGCAGAAGCTTTGGAAATACAACTCATTATCTTTAGCATAACTACATTTTTTTTTTTTTTTTTTGACAGAGTCTCACTTTGTCGCCCAGGCTGGGGTGCCATGGTGTGTCCTTAGCTCACTGCAGCCTTGAACTCCTGGGTTCAAGTGATTCTTCTGCCTCAGCCTTCTAAGTCACCAGGACTACAGGTGCGTGCCACCACGCCTGGCTAATTTTTGTATTTTTTGTAGAGACAAGGTCTCGCTATGTTGGCCAGGCTGATCTTGAACTCCTGGGCTCCGGTGACCCTCTTGCTTCAGCTTCCCAAAGTGCCGGGATTACAGGTATAAGCCACTGCACCCAGCCATAACCACATTCTTGGCAAGAGCTCAATCTCCTCACCTAGTAAAAAGTAGGAAAGCTGTATAAAGATGTTTAAAGATGTACATTTTTTCTCAGCTTAAAATTTTTAACATTCCTTTTCTAGGTTGCTTTTTTGTTTTTAAATAAACTTTTATTTATTCCTCGCACCATATACAAAAATTATTTTTTGAATCCATTTTATTTTTCATGTTTTTATTTTTATTTTTGGATACAAGTTTCCCTGTTACTCAGGCTGCAGTGTAGTAGTGTGATTATAGCTTACTGCAGCCTTGAACTCCTGGGCTCAAATAATCCTCCTGCCTCAGGCTCCTGAGTAGCTAGGACTACAAGCATGCCACACCATGCCTGGCTAATTTATTATTATTACTATTATTGCTATTTTGTAGAAACAGGGTCTTGCCTACATTGCCCAGGCTGGTCTCAAACTTTTTTTTTCCTTTTGTTTTGTGTTAATGATTTTTGGTCATATTACTACGCTTTTGTTGAAAATATCTTCTGATTTTTTTAAACACTGTATATATAAATACAGTTATCACCACATAACAACATTTCAGTGAACAACAGACCCCATATACAACAAAGGTCCCATAAAATTATAATGGAGCTAAAAAGTTCCTATTGCCTAGTGACATCATAGCCATCGTAATGTCATAGTGAGAGGCATTACCCACATTTGTGGTGATGCTGATGTAAACAAACCCACTGCACTGCCACTTGTGTAAAAGTCTACCACATACAATTATGTACAGTACCTAATACTTGATAATGATAATAAATGACTATTAGTGGTTTATGTATTTACTGTCTGTACTTTTATCATTATTTTAGTGTATATTCTTTCTACTTATTAAAAAAAAAAAAGCTAACTGTAAAAGAGCCTCAGGTGCTTCAGAAGATTTTCCAGACGAAGGTATTACTATCTGAGGAGATGGCAGCTTCATGCATATGACTGCCCCTGCAGACCTTCCAGTGGGACAAGATGCGGAGGTGGAAAGTATTGATGATCCGGACCCTGTATAGACCTAGGATAATGTGTTTGTGTCTTCATTTTCAACAAACAAATTGAAAAGTAAAATTTTAAAGTAAAAAATCTAAAAATAGAAAAAAGCTTATGGAAAATGGGATATAAAGAAAATATATTTATACAGCTGTACAATGTTATGTGTTTTAAGCTATTATTACAAAGAGTCAAAAAGTATTTTATAAATGGAAAATTCATAAAGTAGGAAAGTTACAGTGAGCTAAGGTTAATTTATTATCGAAGAAAAGTATTTGCTTATAACTTTAGTGCAGCCTAAGTGTACAGTATATTGTCCAGTACTGTCCTAGGCCTTCACATTCACTCACCATTCACTCACTGACTCACCCAGAACAAATTCCATGGATAAGTGGCCTACACAGGTGTACCATTTTTTATCTTTTATACTTTATTTGTTATGTATTTTTCTGTTTAGATACACGAATACTTACCATTGTGTTACAATTGCCTATGGTATTCAGGACAGTAACGTGCTGTACAGGTTTGTAGCCTAGAAGCAATAGGCTATCCCATTTAGCCTAAGTGTATAGTAGGCTGCACCATCTTGGTGTAAGTACAAGCTAAAATTTTTGTACAACCACAAAATCAATTAATGTCACATTTCTCAGAATGTATTCCCATAATGAAGCAAGGCATAACTATAAATACATATATGGGTAAATAAATACAATCGCATATACAGTTAGGGTCCATTCAGAAAAGAGAAAGCATGGCAGGTTTGTCAAAATTTAATACCAGGAAATGTTTACCCAGACGAAGCTGAAACAGCATGTAAGGGCTGCTGAGATAACCCAGAGATTAGCAACCAACCGCAAAAAGCAGCTGCCATTCTTTAAACTGGAGGACAAAAAGGAAGAGGTGGGCTACGAGAAACCAGAAACTTTCAGGGGACACCCCCCTCCCGCCCTCTGCCCCAGCTGGTGTTGGGACTTTTTTTTTTTTGAGATGGAGTCTCACTCTGTCGCCCAGGCTGAAGTGCAGTGGCTCCATCTCAGCTCACTGCAACCTCCGCCTCCCAGATTCAAGCGATTCTCCTGTCTCAGCCTCCCGAGTAGCTGTGATTACAGGTGCACACTGCCATGCCTGGCTAATTTTTTGTATTTTAGTACAGACGGGATTTCACCATGTTGCCCAGACTGGTCTCGAATTCCTGAGCTCAGGCAATCCACCCGCCTCAGCATCCCAAAGTGCTAGGATTACAGGTGTGAGCCACTGTGCCCGGCCGGTGCTGGGACTTCTGAAGGGCATGGTGTGGCTGATGCTGGGAGGCCCAGAGCAGCTGGAGTCTGGAGCTGGCGCCGTTGCCTGTCACTGGAGAGTCGCTGACAGGCACTGGAGACAGAACGTAGTCTCAGGCTCTTACTGGTGCTGCCCATGGTCAGAAGGTCAGCTGGAGACAGAATGCAAGAAATACACAGCTCCCAGCCCTGGCACCACAGAGCAAAGTACCAGTAAGTGAGTTTGGTACTGAGAGACAGTGAGTACCACCCGGTGTGTGTATAAAGACTTCTGTGGCCCATCTCCTTGGGTCTCCAACAACTCTGCCTAATTGATGGACTTATCAGAATGTTTGTCTTTTTGTACAGAGTGCAAAGCATTCTAATGAGAGGACTACAGAAGGGAGATCTTTTTGAAGAAAGGACTTTTCCAAGGATGGCATGAGAGTGGAATTTTCTGCCACGTGACAGCAAAAGAGAACAGAAACCAGACACGGTGCTTCAAAATAGTGCCTGGTACTGATCAGAACTCCCCACACAAGATCAGGCCCAGCGGCAGAGCAGGCGTGTCTGTCAGTTACAGTGGCGTCCTTGTGCCATTGGTTGCTCAAGCTGGGCCTTCGCTGGTCTGTCTTTCTTCTCTTTCTTTTCTCTTCTTTCTTTCTTTTCTTTCCTTCTTTCTTTCTCTTTCTTTCCTTTCTTTTCCCTCCCTCCCTCCCTCCCTCCCTTCCTTCCTTCCTTCCTTCTTTCCTTCTCTCCCTCCCTCCCTCTCTCCCTCTCTCTCTCTCTTTCTTTCTTTCGACCATTTTGCTCTTGTTGCCCAGGCTGGAGTGCAATGGCACGATCTCGGCTCACAGCAACCTCCGCTTCCTGGGTTCCAGTGATTCTCCTGCCTCAGCCTCCTGAGTAGCTGGGATTACAGGCGCATGCCACCATGCCCAGTTAATTTTGTATTTTTAATAGAGATGGGGTTTCACTCTGTTGATCAGGCTGGTCTCAAACTCCTGACCTCAAGTGATCCGCCCTCCTCGGCCTCCCAAAGTGCTGGGATTACAGGCCTGAGCCACCGCGCCCGGCCTCGCTGGGTTTTCATAATGTGCTGGGCCTTCCCTCCCTTCCCCTCTGTCCTATCAGCCCTTTTCTGTCCACAGTGCAACCACTTCATCCTCACCTGCAGGTCAACCACAGAGATGATTCTGGAACCAGAGCTCAGCTGAGCTGGGAGAGACTTTCACCCTGGAGGACAAAGCATGGGCCTCCCTCAGAGTCTGACCATGTCCGTTGACCCCAGTCCTGATACCTAAGCTCTGACATGCCCTCAAGGCCTTCTCTCTCAGCTTGGCACAGATGTTTCTCCTGTCAGTTTCCCTTGAAGAGACATGAAATCCTATATCTGGGCCTAGTGGCTGAGAACCTACTTCCAAGTAGTTCTACCTGCTTCACTGGACGTGTGGGTTATCACCTGCTCCTGAATTCTTCTGGCTAGCTCCATCTGCTGGCCACTGTGTCCTGCTGAATGCAGATTTGTTCTTACCACATCCCTGTAACACCATTCTGACCCATGGGGGAAATGTACTCCCATTTGCGATAACAGAATCCACCCACCACCACATCCTAAGGGGTGGATTCTCTGCCAGGTCCTGCACAGTGAGGACAGGGGACTCAAGACTTTGAGTGCACGGAGAAAAAATTATAAATGGGAGGTATTAAGTATACTAACATTCTAAGAGAGCTAGTTGCTCTAGAATATTACAAAAGAGAGTAAGGTGGTTTTATCTAATAGAACAAAAGTTATTCTCTTTAAACGGGGAGAGGCAGTCCTGATTTAGGGGGCCCCAGGTCTACTGTAGTTCTGAACTACCAACAGTGGTAAACAAAAATCACAGCATGGTAGCATGAGGCAGCTGGGAAGGGCACGCTAGACTCAGGAGAAACACAGTGGGAAACGGAGAGTGCCAAGACAGTGAAATGAAGCCATCAGAGATGAAGCTTTGGAGAAGGATAGAAGAGCATGGATACAGAAGCATGGAGAGGAAGTTAAAAGACCAGACAGTAATTCCAGGCCAAATAAATACCTGTTTTGGGGCACCATTTTCCTTCTGTCTCCACAAGAACCTTGCTCACTGGATTATCATCTCTAACTTTTCATTCTTCTCCTCTCTCCTGGCACTTTCAGCCTTTAAATGAACTCCTCTCTTCAATGTAATATCATATAAACAAAATAATATAATAAAAATGTAAAAGAATCTTCTCTGGTTCTCTGGCCTCTGTCCTCTCCTCTATAATCCTTCTCTCCTACTGAAAACATTACATAGAATGAATTAAAATGAAAGTGCTATTGTTATTGGAATAACTACCCTCACTTACATGTGGCAGGATGCTGTTCTCTTGCCCATTTGCCACCCCCAAACCCCAATCTTCTTAGCCTCACTACTAGGAGGAAGTATTGTGCACAATCACACATCAGAATTATCCTACGCAAGGTTATCAATATGAAACACTAGAGGTTTCTTTGGTTGCATGTGGTCCACTCAGGAATTTGGGGACATGTCCTTGCCCTCCAAGGTCAGCGCTCAGAATGGGACCACTGTCTTGGGATGAGGGTTGCAGGATCCCCCAAGAGATATAGCTGAAGGCTAGAAAAACTGGGTGAGGAGAGGAACAATGTATAAGAGAGAAATTCAAGACGTATGTATATGGGATTCTGTTTCAAGTGTGAACAGATAAGACCTTAACACATATGCTTATATTAAACTCATTTTGGGGAAAATGCCAGGTGCCCCCTGTGGTGGCCACCCCTAATGTTCTCTAACATACAATTCTCCTCCTGGGTACTCCTCAGCCCCTTTGCAATGAGGTGGGGCCGTTTGGATAGTTTTGGCCAGGGCCTTTGAGTAAAAGCCAAGCCTTCTGGGGACTGTCCACTGTCTCTCCCACTACCCTGTAGACTAGGAAGGCTGTGTGTTCCCGGTGGCAGGTACAGGATGGAGAACCTCCGTCAGCCTGGACTAAGTCACTCTACGGAGTACAGTTTTATCATGTGGTGATAATTAGCATGAAATAAACATGTGTTTTCCCATGCCACTGTATTTGGGCACCAATTTCTAACCAATCACAGCATAAACAAGCCTACCCTGGTTAGCAGGCATGTAACTTTAGTTGGCTAAAATTTCAAAATTTTTCATTGATGCTCTTTGTCTTGCAGATAGCAGTCCCTGGGCAACGATCCCATATCTAGACAGGAATAGAGCCCTCTGTGAGGAGACACAGCTCTTTTCCTCAAAGAAAAGGGCATAGTCAAATGCGTGGGGCCTGACAGGTGCTACATACCATGTTAATGATGCAACCCTAGCCTACTTCCCTAACCAAGGAGGTGAAAGTCCAGTGCCCAGCTCAGAGGCAAGACTTAAAGCTGTGGTCAGTGGAGGGAAGGTAGGAGCCTCCAGGGCGAAGGTGTACACCTTCTCCAGTATAGAAACAGTGCTAAGATGTCAAAACTTAAACCTAGTTAAGGGGTGGCGAATTGATATGACAAAGGTCACAAGCTGTGGAAGCAGCTACCATCTGACTCCACAGTACCTTGATTGATATTTGTGACTGGACACTTGGGGAGGATCAGACATTAGGATCAATTAAGATGCAGTTTTTCTGGGCCAAATGGCCAAGGATAATCAGAGAAAATAATATCTTACACCAAATATACTAAGTGGAAAAAACTGCTCAGCAAAGTAGACTTCAGAAATGATTCTGACCCACAATACCTTAAAATGGGTGTGACTGGCATTGTTTTTCTTTTCAAAATGTACTAAGGTATGAGACTCCCTCATTCTCAACTCCCATGCAGCAGCAGATCCTCCAGGCTTCCTAACTCTGTGATCAGATCTAGTTTACCAAGGGAAAGATTTTTAGGAATTGATTTTCACAGGAAGGATTTTACTTGGCCAGGGACCACTGTTATCATCCAGGAGATTTAACAAGATGTTTTCAGGCATATCTAGAAGAGGTGCAGGGCTTATAACATGGGCTTCTTGGGCCATGTATACAATTAACCAGGAATGAGGCCAGGGATCTCACTGCTTATTTGTTCACCCTGAGAGGAAGCCCTGGTTGCCTAGACTTTCATTCAGGGATCAAGAACAAAGGACAGATGCAAAGACTTGCCCCGTATATAGCTGAACAAGGATCAGCATTAGGCAGAATAGGTATCCAGAAATCTACATTGACACTCTGTTAAGGTGCCAGGAATAACAACAAAGTGGAGATAAAATTTCTCTATGGCATGTAGGATTCAGGAGCAACACAAACAGGGATCTTTCAGAAAAAGGCTCTGTATCTTCAAGTGGATTCTTTAATGCTGGGCATGGTAGCTCATGTCTATAATCCTAGGACTTTGGGAAGCCCGAGGTGGAAGGATCACTTGAGCCCAGGAGTTTGAGACCAGCCCAGGCAACAAAGTGAGACCCCTATCTCTACAAAAAAGTAGAAAAAAATTAGCCGGGTATGGTGGTGCATGCTTGTAGTCCCAGCTACTTGGGAGGCTGAGGTGGATCACTTGAGCTCCAGGCAGTCAAGGTTGCTGTGAACTGTGATCGTGCAGTGGCACAATCATTGCTCATTGCACTCCAGCCTGGGTGACAATGAGACCCTGTACTGGATGCTGAGCCAGAAAAGTGAAGGTCATGTTCTCAACGATTCTCCATCCACTGAAGAACTACGGTGGTAGGAGTGGGGGCTGAGTGTGGGATTTCCCTAACCCCTAGACAGCAGGGCTCCAAGACAAGTCAGAGAATAGCCTTGCCCTCCTTACATCAGGAACAAAGTGGGGTTAAAGACATTTTTGTTTCAATTGGTGAAATGTTAATAGAGGCTAGTTGAACAGCTGTGATCTACACATATTAATTTCTCAATTTTGATTATTATTGTGGTTGTGCAGAAGACGGAGCTAGCTAGATATAGATAGACAGACAGATAGAAAGACAGATAGATGATATAGTCTCACTCTGTCACCCAGGCTGGAATGCAGTGGCATGAGCATGGCTCACTACAGCCTCCACCTCCTGGTATCAGGCAATCCTCCCACCCCAGCCTCCCAAGTAGCTGGAATTACAGGCATGCACTACCATGACTGGCTATTTTTTTATTATTTTTTGTAGAGATGGGGTCTCACTATGTTGCCCAGGCTGGTCTTGAACTCCTGGCTCAAGTATTCTCCTGGTCTTGGCCTCCCAAAGTGCTGGGATTATAGGTGTGAGCCACCACACCCAACCTCTGGAGAATACTTTGTAGGAAACAGATATTCAATTCAGTAGTGATGGGACATCATGTGGCAACATGGTTTAGGAAAAAAATTGTTTCTATTGGACTTGGAACTTTTCATTTATTTGAAATATTTTCCAAAATATTCATAACAGAAAAGGAAGTAGATTCATGATGAAATTTAATTCCCAATGTAACAGTATTAAGAGTTGAGGCCTTTTAATTACAAGATTGGGCCATGAGGGCTCCATCCTCATGCATGAGATTAGTGTCCTTATAAAAGCACTTGAGGGAGCAAGTTTGTCCCTTCAGCTCTTCTGCCTCATGCGAACACGGTTTGTCCCTTCTGCCATGTGAGGACACAGCAAGAGATGTCATGTTTGAAGCAGAGAGCCCTCACCAGATACCACATCTGTTGGTGTCTTGATCTTAGACTTCCCAGCCTCTAGAATGTTAAGACATAAATGGCTGTTATTATAAATTACCTGGGTAATTTAGGGTATTTTGCTATAGCAGTTGGAACAGACTGAGAGACAGAGCTTTGAATGAATAGCATTTGTTGCTGTGAACCTTTCTCAAGATTCCATGGATAACTAAGCCCTCTTATGAATGGCACAGACCTTCTTTAACTCTTTGCAGATATCTTGCTATTTTTGTTTTCCATTTCGTTGTTAATTCCTGTTCCTTTGTAGATTTGACTTTTCTCTATGACCAATTTTAGAATCTTTGTCTTCAGTATTCCCCAGTTTCACTAAAATGTACTTAAAAGTGGATTTCTTTTTATTTACCATCCTTGAAATATGTTGTATTGCTTCTCTTTGTGAATTCACGTCTTCCATCAATTCTGGAAAATTTTACAGCTATATTTTTTGATATTGTACATCCATTCTCTGTATTCCCACTTTCTAAAACTTTAATTTTATATAATATATACCTTCTCATTCTAGTCTCCATTCCACATGAACTTATTCATCTTTATGTTATTGTGGGTAAATTCTCTGATCTATGCTTCCAGCTACTAATTCTTTCTTTGGCTGTATCTAATCTGTTTAATCTAAATAGTTTTTTAGTTTCAATTATATATTTCACACTTAAACATTATATTTGATTTTAAAACACATATGGTCATTTTATAGTCTCTTATTTACTCACCTCTTATAAGGAAATATTAAATATTTAAATATTTTAGCCAGCTATTTTATATTCTGTAACCAGTAATTCCAATATCTGTAGTCCATTTAAATGATTCCAAACCTAAAAGACAACTCCCATATCTATAGTCTGATCCACTGAGTTCACTTTATAACGTAACTCTTCAAGAGCAGTGTTATCACTGCTCATTATCCAATTCTTGAAGGAAACTTGTAACAGTACATTCTCTTTTTACGTATGTTCATTTTTTCTGCTTTGTTGTTTAAGTCCTCTATGACCTTGTTTGTTTACATTATCTATAAGGCAGAGCTATGAGAATTCCTCAATAATTGTAATTATGTCCTTTAATTTTTAATGTCTAAATTTCATTATGCATTTTTATGTCATTTGGTACAGCTTTATTGTGCATTATACTTGTTATTAATATGAAATTCTCTTACCTTAATTTTCTTTTTACTTGCTTTAAATTCTTAGTCCAGTGTTAATATTGTTACTCCTGATTTCTGGAGAGGCAGTGTAGTGTCTTTGAATATGCCTCAGTCAGACTTAAATCTAAACTCAAATCATGTTTCCATAATTTATTTACTAGTTTTTAGTAATCCCTCTGGGCTTTAGTCTTCTTATCTGTCAACTGAGGTTAATAATACCTACCTCATATAATTATAGATATGTCATGTTAGTGAGTATATGAAAATTGCTTGGCACATGGTAGACATCCAACAGATCACAGTTATTTTTGTCTCCCCAGTACATCTGTGTCCTTTCTTCTTTAAATCTATGGTTTTATTTACAAAATAGGAATATTTTGTAGATGGCATATCATTAGCTTTGCAGTTTGAGTCTACATTTTAAAGATAAAAACCTATTTTCATTTATTGTAATGATCACAACCTTTGTCTTCATTTAATTTTCTTGTTTCCTTTCCATCTTTTGCTGTACAGACTTAGTTTCTTTGCTTTTTTTTTTTTTTTTTTTTTTTTTTTTTTGCATTGATATGAATAGTTTCACTAATTCCACTCGTGGTTACTGTAAACATTCTTAAAACTTTGTTTTATGGGATTATCAGAATAACAAAATAATGTAGTCCCTTTATGGACTATAAGTAATTTAATGCTTTTCTTTCCCTATTTCATATCCCCATATTTGGCACAATAATTTAATTCACTTACTTCATTATTTTGTTTTGCATTGTATTTTACATCTACATTTACACTATTAACTTACTTGTACATACTTAAATGGTTTCGGTGTGAAAAAGCAGCTTCTGACCTAGCATTCACACTATGTGGTGGCGTTCTCCTGCTGAACATTTAACAATTCTCAAATCTCTAACATCAGATGAGGTCACTGTAATCCGGATAAAATGAGATACTGTAATCATGCCTGAGCACAGACAAAAACAAAGTCACTGTGCAAACCATAAATAGCCAACCTCTTCTTGTGGCTAACATGGATGACTGTTGCTTCTTTCCTTTCCTCGAATCTACAACACAAAAATTAAGATACCCAATTGCAAAATCACTCCCACTTTCTGACAGCACTCACTCAATCCAGAAGAAACCCGTGTGCTTGCTTCAGCCCTCCTTAAAATTAGCTACATGTGCTCAAATTCTTAGCAAGCCCCTCCTTACACCTTCCCACTGAGAAGCACCTATAGACCCCAGTGGTGTGCAGTCTCTCTTGCTGCAGCAAGCATCAATAAAAACTAATTTTGATTACAATTATGCCCTGGTGATCTTTGATGACATCAACAAATGATGAGCATCAACAGATGTTTGCTGCAGAATTTTCTACCATCACTTACTCCCCAATCGTAAAGTTTCGAATTATCTCTCTCTGATACCCTGTTCCCTGGTTGGACTATCAGCCCTATTAAGACTCAAGCCGGACAACCTTCTCTTGTGCCTGGAATATGGCAGGCTCATAATTAGATGAGGAAAGGATGAATGTTTTTCTCTTATGCATTTCTATAAATATTTTAGAGGGAAATTAGAAGACGATTAAGTAGTTTGTACTGGGCCTACTTGTCTTGATTTTTTGGAAACTGTATAATTTTGACTAATTTCTGCACATCAGGATCTGTAATTGTTATTTTTATATCAATAAAAAATACCTCTAATAATTCTATTGAAAAAATTGATTACATAAAATGAAAATAACTTGGCTAATGCTCACAACTATGTAAAAAAAATGCATTGGAGAGATACAAAAGAAATACATGAAAACATTGGCAGCAGTTACCTTTAGGTGACAGAACTGTGGGTTAATTTTACTCTTCTCTGTATTTTCCAAATTTTCTGAAGTCACTATGATTGCATTTTAACAACGGTTAAAAGTATTGATTTCCATACTCACAGGAGAAAAACAGCTATGCCTAGAAACTGGTCTCTAAAACATTTCTCACAGTAGAGAGGCTCAAATGTCATGAATGTGTGAATACTATTAACAAGTCAAAAAACGGTTCTGTAATGTGTTCAAGCCACATTATCCTAGAGGTTAACTGCTCAGTAGAATCTCACAAAGAGTCAAAGTCAGAGGACAAAGCCATTAGTGTGAAGAAACAGTAAAATCATAAAAAAGAAGAGTCAGGACAAGAAATACCTGAAGCAAAATGACACAAAATGGATGTACTATAAATTATGGATGAAAGTAACAGGGTGAGGAAATCAGAGCATAAACAAGTTTGGGCGTGCCTGCTCTACCTCTTTGTCACTTAATTAACTCAAGTCTTCCACTACCAACAGTGTTCTCACACAGTGAATCCTCGAAATAATATCACCACTCCCTTCAACCACAATCAATCAATAAAATGCAAAAAAAAAAAAGATTGTACTTAAACACTATTGGAGAAGGAATGAATAAATGCATTAATTTCTACTACTACTATTTGTTTATGTTAAATTGTAAACTAAAATTCTTAATTCGATCATGGTCTTATATAATATACAGAGTGGATGGTTTCTTGTTTTTACTCCCCCTACCTTAAATCCCAATCCATTTCCCCTTCCTAACAGCACCCTGAATTTCCAATCCTCCCACAACTGTTAGCTATATGCTTTGTGTGATACTTACTTCACACTCAAACACAGGATATCCTAGGGAAGTATTAATAAATAAAATTCAATCAGAGTCAATGATGAGATGTTTCTAGGATTTCTGAAAAATATATGCTCTTTTAGTCTGTCCTTGCCCTGGATGGAAGATCTGAGGATGTAAGTGTGGAATTATCACATCCTGTCAAGAACCTGGCATTACAGGAGAGGTTTTTTATTTGTTGAAGACAAGGTCTTGCTCTGCTGCCCAGGCTGGACTGCAGTGATGCGATCATGGCTCACTGCAGCTTTGACCTCCTGGGCTCAAGTGATCTTCCCACCCCAGCCTGCTGAGTAGCTGGGACTACAGGCATGTGGCACCACACCCAGCTGATCTGTTTTTAAATTTTTTCTATAGAGACAAGGTCTCACTATATTGCCTCAGCTAGTCTCAAACTCCTGGGCTCAAGCTATCCTCCCGACCCAGCGTCCCACCTTTTGATTACAGGTGTGGGCCACCGTGCCCGGCTAAGAGTTCTGCATAGTTTGAGGGCAAAACCAGCACTAAGGAAGGCAGAGTGGAGATGAGTCCTTGCTAACATTGGGTGAGCTGCTCGATTTAAACTGAATCAAAGCTAGAGCTACCTCTAATTTTCTCAGTTATGTCATTCAAAAATTTTTCTTTGCTGCTTAAGTCACTTGAAGTTAGATTTCTGTCACATGTATCTGTTAAATTCCTGATTAATATTAATATATAAATAAAAGTTTCTTAACTCAGTGAATTTACTCTGAAGTGACAACTACACATGTATTTTGGTAAAGACATATACCAAGTGTGTTCACTTGGTAATCATCCAATAAGCAGCACATGTATAATCTGCCTACTTTATCATATGGATGTTATTGCTTATGTTCAAAATCTCAGGTTCATGAAAAGTGGTGGGGAAAAGAAATGCTGTTGTATATGTTAAACCATCGATATACAAATCACACTGCTTTCTAATTTAATAATAATAAAAAAAAAAGGCTTATCATAAATAGTCTATTAGATCAGAGTTCCAGGTTCAGCTGAGGTCAAAATCTACTCTAAAGCTCCTTGCACCCAGGAGGCACCTCAACAAATACCTGTTTTTAAATAAGTAAACTTTGGGGTTTGTTGTTGAAACCTTAAAGAAAAATATGACTCTTACTTACTCACAGAGGACTTATAATTTATAAGGCAAGCAAGATAAAGACAGGGCCATCATAGGTGTAATTCTAAAAGTGAGAATAGGAAAAGCAAGTTATGGTTAAAAAAATGGATGAGATGAAATTGGATCTGCCATTAGGATAAAAAATAATTCATGTGACAGAGCTAGGAAACTCTTAGGTGGAAAAGATCCCACAAAACCCCTAAATCATATTTAATGTTAGTGGCAGAGAATCTCATAAACATCTAGAGAATCTCATAAATGTCTGAAGAATAAAACGCAGTTTGTATTATGCTCAAACTAAGGCATTTTATTAGCTGGCTTTACAACTTAAATAATATCTTGGCTTTCAAAGGAACAGCTTCCACTAATTCCAAATTACACTTTCACAAGTTTACTTGTTTGGGGAGGGACATTCTTATGGTCACCACAAAATACCTTTATTATAACCTTCCCCAAATCTTTTCTTAGCGTTAACCAGAAAAAAAAAACGCTTAGGTCAAATATCAACTGCCTGAAAAACCCAATTAAGTTACTTTTCCTTAAAACATGTGCAGTATAATTGAATCAAAAGAGAAAACTACAAATACATTGTGCTTTGGCCAGAAGTAGAGTTCATTTCATGATGATTCAGTATCTTCGGATACTATTTTTGACACTTGCCATAAATCTCAGCGAAGTAAATCCATTTACTAACATTTCAAAGGGAAAGTTGTTTTTAACATTAGCCTTTCTTTGCCAGTTGGCAACTTATAATTTTTGCAGAGGTGATTATTAATACTTCTTTGCAGCTAATTTTAGCTTTAATTTTTCCTCTCATCTAAAAAAAAATCAATTGCACATTGTTCCTTTGACTTAATGACTGGATTCTTTGAAACAGAGGTTAGCTATTTCACTGTATCCGGAAACACGGCAGAAATTCTGACCCATCATTCTTTTATCTGTTAAAGCAAAAAAAAAAGACATTTGCTATCACTTAATCAATCACATTATAAGAACAACAACAGGAAAATTACAGTGAAAGAATTATTATATCAAGAGAAAATCTTTTTATTTGTTCTGCAACTTTCTTCCTTTCCTAGTCATGCTATTTCTGCAATTTACTATACTCTCTCCATTATTCTCCACAAACAACTCTATCTTATTTTTAGAATGCTCTTTTAGAAAGAATGCCTTGATAGATTAAATGTGATGTTGATGACATCAGCTACCATACTGGATGCTTCGTATGTGCCGACTGCTGTGCCGAGTTCTTTGCACGTTATCATTTCATTTCACAACAACTCTAGGAGGTAGATTCTATTATCCTATTTTTATACTGAAGGAGGTAAATTGAAGAAGAAATGCATTTATGCTGCTAAAAGTTGGTGGAGCAAGAACACAAACGGGCAGTGTAACTCTGAAAGCTGTTTTCTTCACCTCCACCCCACACTGCCTTCCATATGCATTTTACTTAAATGATGTATATAGTTTCTTGGTGCTTTAGCAACTTAAAAGAAAGACCTTTCAAGATATGTGTAACTCACTTTGGAAGCAATTTAAAGAGTATGTTATATCCAATTAAATGAACTAGTTTTAGGCAGAAAACAATCATGTGGAGTAATGAGGTACCCTTTAAAATACAATATTCATAAGATTCATATTAATTATGATAATGTAGAAGAAATTAAATCACTGAAATTTTCTGGTTCATTTCTGGCTATTTTCTCCAGCAATTAGAATTTAATATAAATTCTAATTTCTTATTCTAATAGCATAGCTGTGTTTCCTTTAAGCCATAAAATCTCATTGAAGATTTTACCAATCTTCCAAATATAACTCTATCCCTTAAAGGACCACTACAACCTAAAATGCGTAAGGCCTCTCCTCATCAACGCTTCTTCTTTCACTCCCTCAATGCTTTCTTTTCATTCCCAAAAGGTAAAAAAGAAAAGGCATCATAACTATGGATATATAATGAGTCACTTTAAAATAAAATACCTCAGTGACAACACCAGCAGCTATTGTAGAACCACCGTAACGTAGCATGAACCTCCCCAGCTCTTTAAAGTCTTTATATAGCTCAAGAGCTATTGGTCTTTGTGTCTGCAGCTCTACCAATGCATTCTGGCCTTTAGTCAAAAACCTATTCAGACAAAAAAAAGGAACAAATGAATATATGATAGACGTGAAGAAATGTAATAATAACAACCTGAAAAACAAATATTTCACATTTAACCAACATATCAACTGCATCTTTCAAAAACAAGAAAAATATTTTTTTAATAAAAATATATGTCTTTGGACTTTTTGCTTTAGTTGAAAGAAATGAGGGGTAATTCTAGATTTAAGAAACATTAGGTAGTTCATTTTTACCAATCTTCCAAATATAACTCTATCCCTTACAGGACCACTATAGCCTAAAATGCTTAAGGCCCCTCCTCATGAAAGAAATGCTTTTTCTTTCATTCCCTCAAGAAAGTGAGTTCAATTATCTAATAAAGAAAATTATACTAAGGCTTATTTCTATTAAAAAAAAGTATTTGCAAAGTGGAATATAATGCCCTATGTCTTTCCTAGTAAAACTGTAATTTGGGGAATGTGTATTAGGAAGTTACCTGTAAAGAGGACAATCAATCTGTTGTTGCTAAGATTACCCTCAATCAAGCAAGCAATCTCTCTGTTCCACACACAGGAATAATAGTTCCTTAGCAGAGTTCAGGACAAAAATCACATAAGTAGCTTTTCCACAATATGATACTTGTAAAATATGAAGGAAGACCTGGCACGGATCAGACTGTAAATGGTTTCATAAAAATAAGTAAACAAAAAATCTCTAGGGTAGGTCCTGCTCAGACTTAGTGAGAGAGGCAGAACCTAAAAAGGGACATTTTGGAATTGTTTTCTAATTTAATTTTGATGTACTCTAGAAGTATAGTGGACAGAAATCATAAACTCTCCTTTTGAAAGATTGGTTCTGGGGCAGACAGACTAAAAGAAGGTTCTAAAAAAATACACCCAAAATTCTAAATATCGGTTTTGGACAATTTTAGGCTTAAGTTCATTCCTCAGGAAGGAGAGCATCTAATACATACATGGCTTGTTCCTAATTTAGTTTCTAAAACATTAAATTCCATTCTGCATAATCAAGAGCCTACAACGTACCTGAACAGGAACGAAAGGGAAAGGCCAAACGGTTGTGCAAAATAAAAGGATAAAGCTACAAATAAGTTGACAGGGAACACAAACATGAGAATATATGTTAAACTCTACCATCACTGAGCCAGGATTTTGTAGCAGGAGCATGGAGGGGAAGACTCAGGATTATATATGATGAGCCAATTTCAGACTGAAAATTCTGTATCAATTGTCTGGGTCAAACAACCTGGCTCCTGAACAAAAGAATATAAGTTATGTAAACCAACTGACCAGGTTAGAATCCTGCCTCTATCACTTGAGCTTTGTGTCACTTGCTAGATGCTTCACAGGACTGCTAAGAATATACATCATGTGAAAGCATTCACGATACAGCCTAAAAAATAGTGGTCCTCAAGAAATGTTAGTCGTATAGTTATAATACCATGTTTCTCAGAACATTATGGCAAACACTCATGCCAGAAGCTAAAAACTCAGGTTAAATATAAAGATCTACCTTTAGAAGAGAGGTAAAGTAGCCCTTCCTCCTAACAGTGAAACAGGCAAGGGTTTAGAGCAATGTAAGATTTCCTCTTCCACTTGCAGTCAGCCTATTAACCCACTACCCACGTTTGGCCTCTTCTGCAGGTGTAAAAGATGAGGAACACCAAGGATAGAAAAAAAGGGGACTTGAGATGTTATTGGAAAAGACGTTGGAAGGGAAACCCCAAAGCTAAAGCAGCCAAACCAAATTGCAATTAGCCTTAACTTGGATTAGGGTAAGAAACCTTGTTTTTCGGCCGGGCGCGGTGGCTCACGCCTGTAATCCCAGCACTTTGGGAGGCCGAGACGGGCGGATCACAAGGTCAGGAGATCGAGACCATCCTGGCGAACACGGTGAAACCCCGTCTCTACTAAAAAATACAAAAAACTAGCCGGGCGAGGTGGCGGGCGCCTGTAGTCCCAGCTACTCGGGAGGCTGAGGCAGGAGAATGGTGTGAACCCGGGAGGCGGAGCTTGTAGTGAGCCGAGTTCGTGCCACTGCACTCCAGCCTGGGCGACAGAGCAAAGACTCCGTCTCAAAAAAAAAAAAAAAAAAAAAAAGAAATCTTTTTTTTTCTTTTTTTCTTTTATCTGGGGGGGGGTGGGATGGAGTTTCACTCTTTTGCCCAGGCTGGAGTGAAGTGGCGCGATCATTGCTCACTGCAACCTCTGCCCACCGGGTTCAAGGGATTCTCCTGCCTCAGACTCCTGGGTAGCTGGGATTACAGTTGTGAGCCACAATACACAACTAATTTTTGTATTTTTAGTATAGACAGGGTTTCACCATGTTGGCCAAGCTGGTCTTAAACTCCAGACCTCAGGTGATCCACCTGCCTCTGCCTGCCAAAGTGCTAGGATTACAGGCATGAGCCACTGTGCCCGGCCAAGAAATCTATTTTGTAACATTCATCTCCAGTTTTGTATTTTGTTTTTATTTACATACTTAGTTTCTGAGGAAGTACTTAAAAAATCCCAATCTTGTCCTAGCCAAAGGGAAAGTGTCACACCTAGGCCTGGACATTAATGCTAATCAGCAGGCCCAACAGGATGCTGATCACCTCAATTTAAGGCTCCACGTAGACTTTGAGCAAAAAACAAAAACAAAACAAAAAAAAAACTTTCCAGATGGGAAAAGAGCAGGCACTACAGAGTGTGTAGATTATTTTCTTCTTAGCTTAGCGTAGGGAATGATCTTATTAAGGAGGTGACAAGAAAGTTAAACACGCAGTAGAAATTTGGAACCAGTGTCTAGACATACTTTTTAAAACGTAGGTCTGGTTTTTGAAATGCCCTTATTTTCACATCATCAGTATCTACGGCTTGAAATATACATACATATATAAGCTTATATTTACATTTATTTATAATTCACATCCTCCACCACCACACATAACAAAAATTATATCTAGCATTCATATCTAAACAAGAGCTTAAATACTTGCTTGTTTTTATGTTTGTTTTAATCTAGTCCTTGAAAAAAATAATTTCTGGAACAAGTAAAAACGGGTTTCACTTACCACAAAGAGAAATACTACACAAATGAGTTAAACTTTAAAAAATTGGCTTAAATTGCTTTTCATTTCTATATTAAAACACTCACTTAGGCTTCTTCTTTGTGACTTCACCCGTGCTTTTGTTTAAGATACTAATCAATCGTTTAATAACAGCGGGTTCACTGACAGTTTGGTAGTGTAACAGCACCTAAAACAAAAAAAAATTATAACACTAAAAATCTGCATAGTATCGCTGTCCTTTTCTTTTGGCACTTACACTTAATTATCTTCAATTCAGTGCTACTGCTTGGAGTCTTTCAGGATCTCCAGTTGCTTCCTCTAAGTCCCACCACTCTAATCAGGTGGTTACTTAACTTACTAAGGGGAAAAACGTCATGAGAGGCATTTCAAATTTCTACTGCACCAATTGCTGTATCAACTTAGCTCAGTGCATAACCTGTCAGCTTTTTCCTCTGTACAGATGGAAGGTAACAACATCTTAGGGTTATTGTAAAGATTAAGTAAGATAATTCGTCATTTAGAACAAATGTTGTTGTCATTTTTATTATTATAAGTAGTAGTGGGGAAAGAACCTGGGACTGAATCTCAACTCTTTCTCTTCTATCTGTCTGTACCTCAGTTTCCTCAAGTGTAAAGTAAGTAGGCTTTTACAGTGTTATGATGAAAATTAAATAGATCAGACACAGTGCCTGCCATGGTAGATGTTCAACGAATATGAATTGTCTCATACAAATTAGAGAGGGGGATAATACCATATTCACAGTAATTAATGTATTCATTGTTGAATAAGAATATTACAATAAATCAGAGGTAAAGAGGAAGGACAATAACATTTTTAACTACACTGGGTACAAGCATTGTATAATACAATTTATAAGTTCTATTTAATTTATGCGGCCACTATAGTAGGCCCTGAAGTCAGACAGACCTGGGTTCAAATCACCTCTAGTTGTGTGAACTTTGGGGCGTTTTTTTTTTTTGGAAGCAGAGTCTTGCTCTGTTGTCCAGGCGGGAGTGCAGTGGTGCAATCTCAGCTCACTGCAACTTCTACCTCCCAGGTTCAGGCAATTCTCCTACCTCAGCCCCTAGAGCAGCTGGGATTACAGGTGCACGACACCACACCCAGCTAGTTTTTGTACTTTTAGTACAGACGGGGTTTCACCATGTTGGCCAGGCTGGTCTCGAACCCCTGACCTCAGGTGATCCGCCTGTCTTGGCCTCCCAAAGTGCTGGGATTACAGGCATGACCCATTGTGCCTGGCCTGGCGCAATTTCTTTAACAATCTTCCACCCCTAAAATCCCCAGCCTCTGGTTCCTTATCACTGAAATGAGGAAAATCAGATAATGTTATTTTAAAGTGGTGCCTGGCACATGGTAAGCATTCAGTTAATTGATGGTCTTATATATTAGCTATTATTTCCATGTTTTATATGTAAGGAAAATTAAAATAAAAAAGGTTAAGCAATTTAACGTGGCCATGATGCTACGTGTAGAGCTGAATTTTAGGCTTATGTCAGTTGAAAATACAAATTGAAAGCTCTTCCCACTTGAGTTTACAAGGAGGCCTATAGAAATCATACAAATGGAACCTTTCACTTCATGAAGATGAAGCTAAGGTTTGGATACACCCTAATCCAAACCAGAACATAGATTGACTATCCTCGCTCAAATAATAAGTGTGCAATAAGCATGAAGTGTGTAATATGTCTACAGTTTGGAGGTATTAGAAAGACCAATTCCCAGGACATATCAGAACTATCAAAGTTTCATTGGTTTATAAGGACCATTTAATGCTGTTTGTAGAAACACTGACACTTCTACTCTGGAATTTCCTAGCCAAAACAGTTTGCACATTCAGAAAACAGAAATGCAAGAGGGGCTGTAGATGCACAATCCTAGACTTTGGGAACTTTCTAAACCAACTCATTCAATTTAAAAAAACAAAACAAAACAAAAAGGCACAGCTGAGCCTCCATTACTCCAAAAAGACAAAAGTGGTTTTATTTTTCAATGGCACTTGAGGAGTCAGAACTAGAAAGATTCCAAAAGAATTAAAAACTGACTACTGGGGGTGAAAAACTTGCCACAACGCATGGCAAAGTGGTGAGAAACACCTCTGTGCATTCAAAGCATTCAGGTCTTAACCAGTATCAACATAACATAAATATAAGTCTAAGTATCTAAGAAACATTTCTTTTGTAACAAACAACTTATGTAAACAAGTAGGATTCACTTCGCTTAGCCAAGGTGTGACAAAGGAACTGGAACCAACCTCCATGGCCAAATTTGAAAGAACAGAAGCACACAAACCTAATTAAGTTCTTTCTACCCTTGGTGAGCTACGTGTGCATTCCAGGTAAAATCAGGGTGAACAAAGGATGGGTGGTGGCAGCATGAAGTTAGGTCTCATATGTCTTTTTATCTCCTCAGTATCTTGCAAATAGTAGCTCAAACAAATTATTACACGAAAATAACAGAGAGAAGTGACTATATACTATCTCAACATTTTAATTCAGATTATATATAACCAAAGTAATCTATAATTCAAAGCAATGTGCGGCATAGTGTAATAGGAAAAAAAAGGCACTGGATTTCAGAGTAAAGGTAACGAATAAGGAGTCCTGGCTTAATCACTTATTATTCATATAGGACAACCTCTCGGAGGGTTCAATTCCTTAACTACAAATGGGAACCATACTAATACAGGTCCACAATCACTTATCTGCAATTCCCAAGTCCCAAAAGACTGAAAATCTGAAGTTTTTTCCTAAGTCTGTAACAAGCCCATTTAAGTGCAAAACTAGACTTGAAGTGAGGCAATGTACAGATCTTAATTTATCTCAGTTAGTGTTAATAAGTTCTGGTGCAGAAACATTAATATTTTGATTTTAGAGTGTTGTTCCCTTCTGTTGTGTAACTTTATGCATTATTTACCTTTCTAAAGTTCTAACATTTCTGAGTACTAAAACCATTGGCCTAAAGGGTTTCAGGTAAAGGCTGGGATTCTAGACTTCATGTAGTGTTATAAGAATCAAATTATCTAGTGTTTTATAAACTCAAATGGGCTACATAATCTGTTAGGTGGCCAAATAGATTATTTTCCTTAATTATCTAAATAACCTGTATTTTAAAAATATTAACAAACACATAGTCAATTGGTTTTCAACAAGGGTACCAGGACCATTCAATAGGGAAAGAACAGTCTTTTCAACTCATGGTGCTGGGAAAATTGGATATCCATATGCAAAACAATGAAGTTCTACTTTACATATGTACAAAAATTAACTGAGAATGGATCAAAGACTTAAATATAAAAGCAAAAACAACAAAACTCTTAGAAGAGAACGTAGCACAAAAGCTTTATGACATTGGATTTGGCAATGATTTCTTGGATAATACACCAAAAACATAGGCAACAAAGGAAAAAATAAACTGTACTTCAACCAAATTAAAAACTTTCGTGCAGCAAAGGACACTATCAAGAGAATTAAAAGGCAGCCTAGAGAATAGGAGAAAATATCTGCAAATCATGTATGTAATAGGGGATGATATTAAGAATTTCTATTAATAACAACACAACCTAATTCAAAATGTGCAAAGGATTTAAAAAGACATTTCTCAAAGATATACAAATGGCTAATAAGCACATGAAAAGATGTTCAGCATCTAATTAGAGAAATGCAAATCGAAACTACCATAAGACACCACTTAACAACTATTAGTTTGCCTATTATATTTTTAAAAATCCTTCTCCCACACCCCACTCCTAGAAAACTTGTTATTTAATGTGTTGACAAGGAAGTAGAGAAAAAAGAACCCTTATGGACTGCTGGTGGGAATGTAAAATGGTAGAGCCCCTGTGGAAAATGGTTTAGCAGTTCCTCAAAAAGTTAAACATAGAATTACCATATGATCCAGCAATTCCACTCCTAGGCATATGCCCAAAAGAAAGGAAAGCATGAATCCCAATAGATACTTGTACATCCGTTTTCACAGCAGCATTATTCATAACAGCCAAAAGATGGAAATAACCCAAATGTGCATCAACAGATAAATGGATTTTTAAAAGGTGGTATATACATGCAATGGAATGTTATTCAGGCTTAAAAAGGGATGAAATTCTGATACACACTACAACATGGACAAACCATGAAAACAATTTGCTAAGTGAAATAAGCTAGACACAGAAGGACAAATATTGTATGATTCCACTTACATAAGGAACCTAGAACAGGCAAATTCACAGAGAAAGTAAGTAGAAGAATGGTTACCAGGGGACACCAAGAACAAATAATGGGAAGTTACTGTTTAATGGGTACAGATTTTCAGTTTGGGATGTTGAAAAAGTTCTGCAGATGAATAGTAGTGATGACTGGTTGGGCGCAGTGGCTCAACGCCTGTAATCCCAGCACTTGGTAGGCCAAAGCTGGTGGATCACCTAAGGTCAGGAGTTCGGGATCAGCCTGGCCAACAAGGTGAAACCCCGTCTCCATTAAAAATACAAAAAATTAGCCAGCGGTGGTGGCGCACACCTGCAGTCCCAGCTACTCGGGAGGCTGAGGCAGTTACGGGAGGCTGAGGCAGTTACGGGAGGCTGAGGCAGGAGAACTGCTTGAGCCCAGAAGGCAGAGGTTGCAGTGAGCCAAGATTGTGCCACTGGACTCTAGGATGGACGCGAAAGTGAGACTCCATCTCAAGAGAAAAAAAAAAAAACGAATCGTAGTGATGACTGCACAACATTGTGGAGGTACTTAATGCCACTGATTGTACACTTAAAAGTGGTAAATTCCATGCTTTATATATATAAAATAATAAAATCAAATATAAATTAACTTAAAGTCTAATCCATTCTTCTATTATTTCCACTTAAAAAAATATAGAGTAAGAAGAGAGAAGATTCAAATAAGCTCAATTCAAAATGAAAATGGAGACATTATAAACGACACCACAGAAATACAAAAGATCATTTGAGACTATTATAAACACGTCCGTGCACACAAACTGAAAAATCTAGAGGAAATGGATAAATCCTGGAAACATACAACCCTCCAAGCTTGAATCAGGAAGAAATAAGAAATCCTAAACAGACCAATATCAAGCAGTGAGAATAAATCAGTAATAAAAAAAATTGCCAACAACAACAAAAAAGCCCAGAGCCAGATGGATCCACAGTCAAATTCTACCAGACATTCAAAGAAATAACACCAATCCTACTGAAATTATTAAAAGATTGAAAAAGAGAGAATCCTAACTCATTCCATAAAGCCAGTATCATCACCCTGATAACAAAACCAGGAAAGGGCATAACAAAAAAAGAAAACTACAGACCAATATCCCTGATAAACATAGATGCAAAAATCCCTAACAAAGTACTGGCAAACAAAATCCAACAGCATATCCAAAAGGTATTTTACCATGATCAAGGAGGTTTCCTCCCAGGGATGCAGGAATGGTTCAGCATATGCAAGCCAATAAATGTGATTCATCACTGAAACAATTAAAAGTAAAAAAAAAAAAAACCCAGATGATCATCTCAATAGATGTGGAAAAAGCACTAGATAAAATCCAGGATCCCTTAATGATAAAAACTTCAATAAACTAGGCAAAGAGGAAACATACCTCAAAATAATAAAAGCCACATACGACAAACCCACAGCCAACATCATACTAAATGGGGAAAAGCTGAAAGCATTCCCATTAAGAACTGAAACAAGACAAGGATGTTCACTCTCACCACTTCTATTAAACACAGTACTGGAAGTCCTAGCCAGAGCAATCAGGCAAGAGAAAGAAATAAAGGGCATCCAAATTGGAAAACAGTAGTCAAACTATCTCTGTTTGCCAATGATATAATCACATACCTAGAAAACCCTAAAGACTCCACCCAAACAACACCTAGATTTGATAAATGAATTCAGTAAAGTCTCGGGTTACAAAATCAATGTACACAAATCAGTAGCACCAACAACAATCAAGCTGAGAATCAAATCAAGAACAAGAACTTAATCCCTTTTACAATAGCTACAAAACCAACCAACCAACTCACCTAGGAATGTACTTAGCCAAGGAGGTGAAAGATCTCTTACAAGGAGAACTACAAAACACTGCTGAAAGAAATCATGGATGACAAATGAGCAGAGATACAGCCCATGCTCATGAAATGGAAGAATCAATATCGTGGAAGAGACCACACTGCCCAAAGCAATCTACAGATTTGGTACAATTCCTGTCAAAATACCAACATCATTTTCCACAAGATTAGAAAAAACAATTCTAAAATTCATATGGAACCAAAAAAGAGCCCAATTAGCCAAAGCAATCCTAAGGAAAAAAGCAAATCTGAAGGCATCACATTACCTTACTTCAAATTATACTACAGGCTATAATAACCAAAATAGCACGTTACTGGTATAAAGGTAGATTCATAGACCAATGGAACAGAATAGAGAACTCAGAAACAAAGTCAAATACTTAACAACCAACTGATCTTTGACAAGGCATGCAAAAACATAAATTGGGGAGAGGACACCCTATTCAACGGATGATGCTGGGAAATCTGGATAGCTACATATGGAAGAATGAAAACTGGATTCCTATCTCTCACCATATGCAAGAGTCAACTCAAGAGGGACTTGGATCTAGGACCTGAAACCATGGAAATTCTGGAGGAAAACCTGGGAGAGGTTCCTCTGGACATTGACCTAGATAAAGAATTTATGACTAAGACCCCAAAAGCAGATTCAATGGAAATAAAAATAAATAGATAAGACCTAATTAAGCTAAAGAGCTAGTGCACAGCAAAGAAATCCTGAATATAGTAAACAGACAACCCACAGAATGAAAGAAAATATTTGCAAACTATGCATCTGACAGGTAGTATCCAGAATCTACAAAAGACTCCAATCAGCAAGAAAAAAAAAAAAAAAAACTGAACAATTACCTCAGGAAATGGGCAAGTGACATGAAGAGACACTTCTCAAAAGAAGACATACAAATGGCCAAGAAACATATGAAAACATGCTCAACATCATTAATCATCGAGGAAGTACAAATCAAAGCCACAATGGGATACCACCTTACTCCAGCCAGAATGGCCATTATTAAAAAGTCAAAAAACAATAGATGTTGCCATGTATGCGATGAAGCAGTGAACACTTGTGCACTGCTGGTAGGAATGTGGATTGGTATAGCCTCTGAAGAAAACAGTATGGAGATTTCTCAAAGAACTAAAAGTAGATCTACCATTTGATCTAGTGCTCTCACTACTGGGTATCTACCCAAAGGAAAATAAGTCATTATGTCAAAAAGATACCTGAATGCATATGTTTATCACAGCACAATTTACAGTTGTAAGAATGTGGAACCAACCTAAGTGCCCATCAACCAATGAGTGGATAGAGGGAATGTATATGTACACCATGGAATACTACTCCGCCATACAAAGGGTAGAGATAGTGTGTTTTGCAGCAACTTGGATAGAGCTGGAGGATATTATTCTAAGTGAAGTAACTCAAGAATGAAAAATCAAATAGCATATGTGCTTACTTAAAAGTGGGAGCTAAGCTATGGGTACACAAAGACATATAGAACAGTATAGAGGACACTGGAGACTCAGTAGCGGGTAGGGCTTGGGGGAGGGTCAGGGATAAAAAACTACATCTTGGGTACAATGTACACTACTTGGGTGATGGATACACTAAAATCTTAGATTTCACCATTATACAATTTATCTATGTAATCAAAAACCACTAGTTGGTTAAAAAAAAAAAAAGTCAAAAGAAAATTGACAAATAAATAAAAAACAAAGGAAAAAATCACTTGTTCCCCAAAGCTACTGAAATAAAATAGGGGAAATTTAAATACATTTATGTAGTATTATGGTATTAGTCCCTAAATAGGAAAATGTTAATAGCTTAGGAAACCTTTGTTTGCTTAAAAAAAATTTTTTTTGAAGTTTTTCTCCCATAGGGAGTAGATTGACAAAATATGACCATTTTTTCTGAAACAAATTTGATCCTGGTATTTCTGAATCAATATATGCCAGTAGAATCTCCTAAAGCAACACTGAAAAACTTGCAATTCGTGCTTATTTTTAAGAAACTACAGTAGTCAGGTAGACAACATTACTATTCAAAGTCACTACTGACCTCTTGACCTCTCTCCCTCTCCATTGGCGAATATTATTACTGCATGAGTAAAAATATGCAGTAACCAACCCCTCCTTTGCCCCATAGGACATACTGCTTTCTATGAATGAGTTCCATTTGCTCACAACAATTAACTTGTTGTTACTTGATGATCAATACATGAATTCTGAATATTTAAGTATCTTCAACTATAGTAATATTTTTTAAAGCTTTCATTTCTTTTTTAGTGTATGGAAGAAATGGAATATAATTATGAAAGTAAAGTACCTAAATAGCACCTTAAAATATAATTTTACATGATCAAATTAACGTAGAAATAATTACAAAGAATTATAAAGTACACGATTATCTCAAATATAAGTGTATCAATATAAATGACCCAAATAAATGTATTGCCAACCTCTAAACCACTATCGCTAACTTTAAAAAGTCTTACTTTTATTTCAAAGATGCATCAAATGGTAGAAACGTCACTGAGAAACATTTACTGTCATGCAGAATCTGTACTATATGAGCTAATTAGGAAAAAAAAAAAGTCTAATGGGAAAATGGTCATCCGTCATGTGACAAAAGCAAAGTACCAAACTATAAGAGTATGGTCCCAAATATCTCAAAACAATTACACATAAAACAAAAAATCCAGACTATTAACAAGTAACAGCTTTTCAGGGCAGGTAACATTAGTGTATAAAATCTCCCTCTTCCCATAAAATGTATATGTTCAAATGACGCTGGCAAACCAACCTTATAACATGCAGGGTCTGAATGTGTTGCTTCAGCACAATTAAAGTTTACTGTCTATCTAGGAGCCCCAGAATACACCCAGTACATACCAGTATATACACATACTGGGTGGATAATATGCTCACATTAAAACACACTGACATGTAAAGATACATATTTATGGATTATGCAAACATATGGCATTTTTATTTTCCATATTTTTATGTGTTTTCAAAAATTTTCTAAACAATCTCTTACTTTTATTATCAGAAAAACTGCAAATCGACATATTAAACAAAATGGAAACCCAGAATGATTCAACCTAAAAAACTTAGGTAAACTTTAGAACACAGTGAAAATGTATCTATCATTTTTCCCCGGATAAATTTTATTATCATTACTTTGTATCCTATTTATCATGAAATATCTTCTCAATGCCTTTTAAAAAGCCCCAGGCTCCAGGATCAAAATAAAAAACAAAATAAAAATGATTTTCTAATCATAAGTTTTTCTGGATTACAGTAATAAGATGTTAATTGAAAATAAATATAGTATCACCACTTGTAAAGAAAGTTATCACTTTTAGGATAAAATTACTTTGAATTTATAAAAACAGGAATAAAACATTTGGGAACTTACAGGAAATCCTTTAGTGATAGGAATTTCAATATTAAAGATGAGGATTCGGGCTCTGAAGCGAGTGCAAGCTTTAATAGGTTCTTTGGGGCCACAAAATACGCAGCCAACACTGTAAGAACAAAAAAAGAGGAAAGGTAGTTGGGGGACAAATTTACATCAAATAGACCTCAAAAACATTTACAAGCAAAGTAAAACAATTAGTTAGGGACTTTTTCTAAATACTCCCTTCTGAGCTAAAACATGGCTTTAAACCATTATTAACCTTACGTCATTTTTACACATTAGAGCTTTCACTCAAAGCACATGCCAAGTATGTGTGCTGATATGTATTAATTAAAATTTTAAGTAAGTTTGCTTACATTTCCACAGGTGTCTATTTTTGGTCAAATGAAATTCAAAACTGAACTAGTAGATTGCAAAATACATGTGTTTAGAGGTGAGGTCCTATATGAAGACAACAGTTGCTTAAACTCATTTTCTCACTCACTTGATTTTGATGATATCCATCCCAACCAAAGTAAGACTAACATGATCGCCTGCTGCTGCCCAATCAACAGGTTCATCATGCAGAGTGATTCCTGGAAATGAGTAAGAACCAAAGCATACAGTGAAACACCTCAATATCAAACCATAACAACCAACAGAGTTTGGCTGATTTGTGCTTCATCAGTCACTACTCATCATTTTCAATATGAATGGATTGAGAGTAAGAAGTGTAACTGTGAGCGTTGAGGAAAACACATTTCCTCTAGAACTGACTCTTCTAGAATACCACCCTAAACATAAAGTGACTTGTATTTGCCCATAAAAGGCCGACTTCTGCTTATTTAATCAAGATTTTTAAACTAATTGACACAATTGGTATATTCATTAAACAGGCCCCATTCAAATATTTCTATTATATTAATGGATACAGACAAAACACAGTTCAAGTTACTCATAATGACATAAAAGATGGGACTGGAGAAGATGTCTAGCAGTATTTTCTTGAGTTTTGCTTTTAATTAGACAACCACCTAAACAAGTAATCCTTGTTTTCCAAGTAACCCATGGGACACGTACTCTCAGTCAGAATTTCAAATGGTCCTCTCAGCAGGCCCCTTAACTACCCCTGGCTCAAAAGAACTTCTTTCCAGAGAGAGATCTGCATACTAATGATTGCCTATATGAAAAGAAAAATATTAAGGAAATAGTGATAAGAAAATTTAATTTAAAAATGATCCTAGGTGTTGCTATATATCTGGAGATATACATCTATTTACCTAGACATAGTCCTGAAGGTAGTCGGGGAGGGCAGTTCCCAAGGGCAATACTCAGCTATCTTATTCAAAGGCTTTTAAAATATATCCCATATTTTCTGATTTTATGGAATCCATTTATGGATTAAGTTCCTTTCCATATGAATGTAGGCCTTTGGATAGTTCTTGATTGACATGTTGACATGTTCTTAGTAAATTATAATCCACCCATATCTTTCTGAAAATACTCATTTCCTATGCAGCAGGGAGAGTTTCTGACTTTTAGGGAGCTCAAAGATTTAACTTTAAGAGCTCTGAGACAATCTAGAGTTTTATGCAAAATATCATGTATGTGCACATCTGCATTCATCTTGAGAAAAGAAGGCATAACTTTCTTCAAGTATCAGAAATTCTTCCTCCCAAACATGTTAGCAATTATGGTATTAAGGAATGTTTGCTAAATATCAACTTACTAGATTTCACTTTAAAATGTAAATTTAGAATGACCATATCTGAATTTTGCTATGAAATATGGAATTAAAACCAGAAGCTAGGTATTTACATACAAAAGATATTGCCTTTGGCTTAAAAATTTGTAGAGGTTTCACACTACAAGTTCAATTAACAGTATAAAATTTTCCAAAGGTAATTATATTATCTGGTTCTTCTTCCCCTCAATGATGTTACACTGTTTCACATATGACATTTATCAAAAAACTTTTCTCACTGGACAAACATTACAAAAAGAGGCCCTTTTTTAATACTCTATGAGCTTGATATGTTAATAAAGTAAAAAAAGTAATTTAGAATTTCTATTTGTTGGTAGTAGATTCAGTCAAGTGTTTCTTTTGGGACAGTACTGGTTAGAGAGCCACAGTAGTACCCAAAAATGTTTAGACAGAACAGTGCATTCAAGAATCAAGTAAACCAAGCAAAAGCAGTAAGGTTAGAAATTGAGGACTGAGAATCTCTCCATTAAGTTAAAAGTCTGGCTCTCAAGGAGTAGGGTGGTTCTTCCCTGGGGCTTCTGATAAGACTTCTTTCTTAACAAACACTGATTAAAGACAATACTTTAGAGTTTACATGTGGAAAGTATAGAGAAGAGGCGGGTAAAGAATGTGAGACTTTCAGAGGTGACTAAGGATTTTAGAGATTACAAGGGAGCCAATCTCAAGGTCTGCGATAACTTTAGGATCATGGTTTTAATTTATGGCTCTTAATCATAAAAAAATTCTTGTTCTCAAAAAAGATCATTAACATACCAAAAAAACAGTGTTTCAAAAGTATCATAACTCTAATCACTTTAAAAAGCAAAAGCAGACACCTGTACTTGCACACAATGAACAGATCTATAGAAAATGACACTGTTTTTAAAGTGCATATTACTTTTTATCAAAACAGAAATTTCATGATCCTAGTGGGCAGAAATAAAAAGTTCGAAGGGAAATAACTGGTTTTCGTTCCCTTACTCATCTTTAAATATAGTTTAAACCTTGTAACTTCAATAGATACTAATTTCTTAAACTTTTCAAGAAATCTTCTTTTAAAGAGAGCATATTAATTCAAGAAAAACATACCTTCAAATTTATAAAGTAGTCAGGTAAATGTAAACTATAAATTAAGAGTAACAGAGAAAAAAATACTAAAATCTAAAAAATTTTTACATTTTCAATAGGTTATACTTCAGCTTAAAGTGGTTACAAATATTATTTTATAGTATAAAACAGATCTTCAGAAATCAGAGGCTTAAAGTTGGAAGCCAGAATAAAAGAGGCATAGAATTAGAAAGTTTTAGTCAAAATTTGGAAAATAACACACATGTACATGTAACATATAACATGTATACATATACATAAATATATATGTATGTATTAGATGTATTAGAAGACAAAAATAATTATCAGCCATTACGAAAAAAATATTAGATCTATATGCAGAAACAGTGACTGGTAATTTAAACTAGTTCAATTTCTCTTTTCAACATTGGGTTTTTTTCCATTTGAATCTTACTTATATCTTCGTATAAAATATACCTACATTTTTGGCATAAACATGATCGAAGTTGTTAATTTATAGTTTTCTGAAACATACATTTCAAAGTAACAGACTATAGAAGGCTGCTTTGCCATTGACTAGTTAGGGTCAGGCTGGGACTAGATTTAATTTCTGCTACAGAATATTATTCCAAATATATCTGTGAGGTATCTATACATATCTGGTTAAATCCTAACCAGGCTTCTCAAATCAGTGTCAAAAACAGAATGCTACCACAGTTAGAATGTTACATGTACATATATATAGACACAGTCACAACAGAAAAAAATCGTTTAATGTTTTCACATTTTAATCTTCAACAGTCAGTATCATTTTGACAGTCAGTTACAATTTCAGTAAGAGGTTACTTACTTTGGAGTTGTAACTAAACTACTTTTTAAAAATCTGCTGTCTCAACTTAAGGCCTGTTTAGCAAAAGCATCTTGTAGATAAATACCTTTTACGGTACAAGTTTCATTAGGAGGCATTGCCTGTAGTCGGTCACCAGTTTGGATATAACCAGCTTCAATTTTACCAGTTATGCAAAATCCAGATCCTTGATCTGCAAAACATACCAAAATCTTATGATTCATACAGCAATGTTATCTGATGATTAATACTGTTAACTATACTTAGTTCCCAAGTAGTCATATAAAACTAGCCGTTCAATGGACATTAAATAATAGTCATTTCAGAATTAACATCTCCACTAAGTATGTCATACCACACTTTACTTTTTTTTTTTTTTTTTTGGCAAATAAGACTTATATTACAAAAAAAGGTTCATTCCTTTCACAAATATTTATTGAGAAATAATAAATATTTGAGTGCCAGACATTACACTAAACTCCGGGGATAAAAAAAATAAAAATGTAAGTCCCTGCCCATAAAGATATACTAGTGAAGAGAAAGATGAAAACAATTACATTGTCCTGAGACAAATGATATTTAAAATATACAACAGAAACAGAAAGGTGCACCAAAGAATCCATGATGGTGAGAATAGACATCAGGGCACTCTGAAGAAGGAGTAAGTGTTTATTAGGTAACTTGTATGCATAGGTAGGGAGAAAAAGGAAGACACTGTTGCCCAGGAAACTGTGTGTGCAAAGGCATAACCAAATGTGGGATGGGCTAAGAGCCATGTGTCACTTGTTGGGGCTATGGGGAGGGGGCCATATAGAATAATGAAGAAAAGGCAAGACAGCAGGCAACAGAGATAGGCAAGGGAGAAATAATAAAGGGGTCTCATAAATCACGCTTAGGGTTTAAATTTCATCCTGCAGTTAAGTAATAAGAAGCCAGTAAATACTGTGACCGGAGAAGTAAGGTGATTGTATTTCTGTCTTAGAGTAGAGGCTGATACAAATGCACAAACTTACTACAGAAAGGGAATAAACTCAAGAATTCGGGAATAAGGAATAACAAGTTTGGAGTGGTAAGGAAAGTGAAGACTAATGACAGACAGGGGAAAATCTGAGATGATGATGCATTAACTGTGAGATATGAAACTAAGGACAAGATCCATTTTAGGCTTGGTAAATCTGAAGTGTCTATGAGACATACACATGCAGAAGTTGCATTCCAGGGGGGACCAATCACACCACATTCCATAAGAATGGTAACCCTAAAAGAATACTCTCCCAGGACAGATGTCCAGTAGTGCTTAGACAAGTGAGCGGAGAATGAGTGAAAAGGTTTGGGTTGGAGATACAGATTTGGGAAGCATCAAGATGCAGTAGGTAGAGAAACTCCTGGATGTCAGTTCGAAAGGACTTGCAGAGTAAGAAGAGGTCTGAGGCATAGCAGAACACTGTTTAAGAGACAGAGAATGAGGAGCCCACAGAGAAGATATAGAGCGGTCAGAGAAACAGACAGGTTAACAGGAGAAAGCAGGTCACAGAAACCAAGGGAGGAGTTTCAAGGTGGATGTGGCTACCAGCATCAGAACCAATGCCAAATTCAAGTAAGATAGAATTGAAAGTGTATATTGACTTTGGCAACCAAGAGGTCATTTCATGACCTCAGGAGGAACACACTCAGGAGAGCAGCGTAGGCGGAAGCCAGGAAGCAGCCTGAAAGGGGAACAGGAGGTGAGAAAGTACAGTCAGTAAACACTGTTAATCAAAGAAAAGTAACCACCTCTTGTATTCTTGACAAACAATGGGCATCTTGGAAACTATTAGCATATTTCCTCTATTACTAGAACACTGGAAGCTAATAATGATAATGATAAATTTCAATTTCATTGTATGATTTTTTCAAAGCACCTTCATTCATTCATTTTTTTATTCATGTATTAAATGTATTATGTGCCAGGCACTGGGTTAGGGCTGCAGATATAGATAAAGAAGAGACAGTACTTGCCTTCAAGGAGTTCATAATCTAAGTGGGATAAACAGACAGCATAGAAAAAATTATAACGCTGCATGAAAGCACAATGACAGAGGGTACAGAGAATACAGAGGGAACACATCAGGGCATGTGGGCAAGTAAGCACGCCAGTTATCAATTTACTGCTGCTCAGTTCCAGATTCACTCTGCATTGCCGGCTCTGTGACAATGGAAATTAGGAGGACAAATGACACCCTTACAGTTTTTATTATTCTAATAATAAATCTTACATCCTTTTATTTATTGAGTTTTTAAATTGTATTTCCATTTTATAGTTTTCTATACGGGATATTGCCCATATTAAGTTAGTTATATTCTTAGGTATTTAATATATCATCTCTTCCAGCAAGCTCTGAACTTTTATGTTGGTCCTTCCTCAGGCCTACCTATAAAGTTTCTGTATATCTTTTAGTTGCATTGTTATCATAGTTAATAATTCTTTATATTACATTTCCCATTTCACCTATGTGTAGTATCTAACTCCTAACTGGACCCAGACTGCTACAGATGGATAGGAAATGGACAGTAAAGAGAAAGAACAATACAACAGGGAAGTATGGGTAGACATGTGGCAATAAACACATCCTGTCTGGTTAAGAAACAGTAAACAATCCAGTTTGGTTGAAGGATTTGAAAACTAAAGGAATCTAATGGAAGGAAGAAAAAAACTATAAAGTTAGAAAGACAAAAGGCAAGGTTTTCTTATGCTTGAAAGATGAGAAATAGTGAGTAAACTAAAGCTAAGTGACTAAAACTGTGCATTTTAAGATTAATCTGGCAATGATCCATGCCCAGACTCTGAAGGCAATATACTGTCATAACTTAGTCCAGGAAAGAAGGTTAGGAGGGAATGGGGAAAAGGGGGCTATACTGAAGAAGCACTGCAGAGGTAGCACTTACCTTTGAAAACATCAGACACACATAATCTAAAAGGCTTGTCAATAGATCGCTGGGGAGGCTTAAAGGAATCTGGAAAAAAAAAATTGCAAAAGGCAAGGTTTAACTTAAAATTAAATGTCTGACTCACTTCAATAAACTCATTATAATCCCACTTCTCCTAGAAAGTAACTACTTTTTGTAATTACTAATAGCAAATTAACTGTCACTAATATACACGTTGAGCATCCCAAATCTGAAATTCTGAAATCTGAAATGCCCCAAAATCTGAAACTTTTTGAGCGCTGATATAATGCTCTAAGGAAATGCTCATTGGAGCATTTGGGATTTCAGATTTTTGAATTTGGGCTGCCCAATTGGTAAGTATAATGTAAATATTCCAAAATCCACCCCCCAAAAAAATTAAAATCCCAAACACTTTGGGTCCCAAGCATTTCAGATAAGGGATATTCAACCAAGTAATAGTTTGTAGTTTATAAAATGAATGTTAATCTCATTTAATTTTAACAATAGTCTATAGATATGTAAACCAGGCACTAGGCTCATTAACTGAGGAAAACTGAACACTAGACAGGTTAAGTATTGCACATGACAAAACAGGCAACTTAGTTCCTCTGACTACAAATCCTATGCTTTTTCACACATGTGACTATCTCCCAGAAAGAACTCTAAATAATAATACCAAGTTTATAATGCATTAAAGCTAGAATGGCAGCATACTTACCAATTTGTTCTAATAAACATAGTCCTTTATACCATTTTGTGAGTTCACTTGACTGAGATCTTGTGATTAGATTTTCACCACTGAGACCACTTGTAGGAATAAAAGCTACATCACTCTCCTATTAAAAAGAATGACTTAAGAAACTTAATACAACATTTTTTAAAACGTCAAAAGATTCACCATTACCATAACTGCACCAAGTTTGCAAAAGCAACAATGTACTTTTTAAAAGGTAATAGAAATCATAGAACTACAGCCCCAAAGTCATCTGATCCAATTAATTTTCAACCTTTTTGATTGTGGAAAACTTGCAAATTTATTCCAAAATATTCAAGCATTTGGTAACAAAGGCATATTACAGATGCTTGCTGGACAAATTCTTCCCTATCAGTTTCCACATTCCTCTAAGACCTCCCTAAACCTATACCATCTAATTTAATAAGTAGGGTAAAAGTATTTTGCTTACATAAAAACCAACCCAAATATTAAACATATGCAATTTTCTAAGGTGAAATAATCCAAAGAATATATTATATACATGATACTCAAGAGAAAATAAAGCAAAGAGAATTAAACAAATTTAATAAGAATATCAAAGTATTAGTTTTTCCTCTCATATCAGTAAGATGACTTAAGGAAAGTAATAACAAATAAATCTGAAATGATCTTACCTTAAAACCTGCTTGCTTAAGAAAGTGCCCAAGTTTTCCAGTAATCTCTTGAAATCTTTCTTGTTGCCAATTAACCTGATAAAGATCCAATTTATTTTTAAAACTATGCTTCAGAACATGATACATAAAATTTAAATTTCTGCAATGAAATATAATCAAGACTATATCAAATATAAATATAAAATCTATTAAAATCAAAACACAGAATATCAAACTTGCTAGTAATATGATCTAAAAGTAATTGTTCCTAAAACAGAAAGCCTAGAAATAGTCTCTAGTACATTTAGAATTTTCTATATATGCTAAAAGTGATTTCAAATTTGGGGGGAAAAAGTGAGTATTTTACTCACTTTTGCTTGGACCAACTGTTAGAACAAAATAAAATAATCAGCACTCCCCTCAAGCCAAATAGACTAAAAAAGTATACGTAATATGAACTCTGGATAATGACATGCCACTGCAGTATTTAGGGGTCTGCAACTTACATGGAAATGCATGCCAAAGAAATGGATTAATGGATGGATAAAGAAGTAGATAGAGAAACCAATATGTGATCAAGTATGAGGCAGAATCTTAACAAGTGGGTATAATATGGATGTTTATTGTAAAAATTTTTTCGCTTTTCTTTATAGTGAAATTTTTCATGGTCAAATGCTGGGAAAAAATTAAAAGTACATATAATAATGATACCATAAAGGAACTAATAGCAAATGTGGGTGAATCAGATGCCAGGGTAACAAAATACCTAAGCAGGCTGGGTGCAGTGACCCACACCTATAATCCTAGCACTCTGAGAGGCTAAGGCAGGAGGATAGCTTGAGGTCAGGAGTTCCAGTCTAGCCTGGGCAACACAGTGGGATACTTTTGCTCCAAAAAATTAAAAATTAGCAGGGCATGGGGCACACACCTGTAGACCCAGCTACTAGGGAGACTGACATGGGAGGACTGCTTGAGCCCAGGAATTGAGGCTGCAGTAAGCTATGATGGCACCACAGCACTCCAGTCTGGGCAACAGAGTGAGACCCCCACCTCAAAAAAAAAAAAAAGAAAAGAAAAGAAAAGAAAAAGAAAATACCTAGGCATAAAGATAGAAGTCAAAAGGAACTATTTATAAGTTTGAGTATATGTCCAAAACATACCATAAACAAAAAGTAAAATAACAAATTGGAAAAGATATCTAAGAGAGGATGGAGGGGTAATAACTTTAATAAATAAAGTATGTTTACAAACCGATAAGAAAAAAATACAGTTATATAAATGAGGAAATTATATAAATAATTCCCAAAAGAAAAAACAAATTGTTAATCAACAAAACATATTTAAATGCGAACATTCACAGAACAGTAAATGTTTTAAAAAAGAGGAATCATGTTTTATACATAAATTGGGAAAACAATTTTGTAATAACAGCAGTGGTGATAAGAGTTTAGAAAAGTAAATACACCATATGTGCCAGAAGTAAATAACCAGAATTTTGCTCAAAGGCATTTTAATTATGTTCAGCAAGTCTTAAAAGGTATATTCCCTTAAGCCCAGAAATTTCCATGGAATGAACCATTTCTAAATACATATGCAGGAAATGTTCAAAAGTAAATGTTTAATAAATTATATCTTTAAAATAGACTAGAATTCAGTCATAAAAACAATACCCTCTTTATCTAAGGATTATTAATTACTTGGAACCATGCACAAGACAAGAAAATTATCTTTTTTAAAAAAGAAGATGATAGAAGAGATAACCCAATTTTGTAAATAAAAAGATTCTTATCTATAAAAATAAATTGGATGAATATACAAAATGAAATGTTATAAGTTTCTGGTTGGGAAGGAGAATTGGAAATATAGGTTTATTTCTGATTTTTATACTTTCATTCTGCTATAATAAACATCTATTATTTTATAATTTAAAACAATTTTTAGGTTTTAAAAATTAATTTTTGAAAATAAGATGTTCTTGCTTAAAAATTACTAGCACCTCTTTTAAGATGAGAACAGAGAATTTATTTTTAAAAACATGGCAACTGACTAATAAAATATACACTAGTGACATCTGAGGTCATCTATATGAGCAGAATAACATCTTAATTAGCATCTTAAACAAATCTTCACAAAGCCCTTAAATACCTGATCCATTTTATTAACTGCAACAGCAAGCTGCGTCACTCCCAGAGAACGGACCAAGAGTCCATGCTCTCGTGTTTGTCCTCCAGTCTCAAATCCAGCTTCAAACTCTCCCCTGCTGGCATCTACAACTAAAACAGCTACATCCGCCTAAAGAAGAAAAATAATTGAAACCAGAAAAAATGTTTCAGCATTTTAATTCAAAGGACAGATTATTCAATTAATTATGTTGTCAAATTTTTAAAGGAAGACCCTAACTAGCCCCATCAAAACAAATCAAACAAAAGACTCCCAAAGATGGATTAAAATTTTAAATAAAAGTCACCAAAAATAATGACATAAAGACCAAGAAAAAATGTCCATATTTGATTATATAACAATTAAAATATCTAAGCAAAGGAGGAAAAATATAAACAAAATTAAAACATAAATAAACAGCAGCCAGGCACAGTGGCTCATGCCTGTAATCCCAGCACTTTGGGAGCTCAAGGCAGGCATATCACCTGAGGTCACGAGTTCAAGACCAGCCTGGCCAATATGGTGAAACCCCATCTCTGAAACAAAAACAAAAATTAGCCAGGTGTGGTGGTGCACACCTGTAGTCCCAGCTACTTGGGAGGCTAAAGTATCAGAATCACTTGAACCTGAGAGGCAGAGGTTGCGGTGAGCCGGGATCGCACCACTGCACTCCAGCCTACTCGACAGAACAATACTCTGTCTCAAAAAAACAAAAAGCAGTAAACAGGGAGGGACAAACATTAGTAACACATAAGGTAAAAGTTATAATCTCTATAGAGTCTTTACAAAAAAAAAACAAAAAAGAAGACATAGCTTTAAAGGATACAAGCAAGCTATTTGCTAAAGAAATATAAATGGTCAACAAACATGAAAAAAATTCAAATTCAGTAGAAACCAAAATTTTTAAAAAGTAAAATAAAAACACATTGACATATTCCCCCTCTCCCATTTTTACAAATCACATTGTTAAAGATTTAAAAGACAAAATTATTTGCTGTAGGCAAGGGTGCAGTGAGAAGCGCATTCTCAAATATTGCTTATGGGACTGTAGGTGCACCACTTTCCAGGGGGCATTTTCACGAAAAGTATCAAGAACTTAAAAATTATACATATTTTACTTCCCATCAATTCCACCTCTAGGAATTTATCCCAGAGAAATGATTATAGATCTACAAAGATATTCATCAGAGTATTGTTTATAATGAAGAAAAATAGCAAATATATGAATTATCAAAAAGCAGCATATTCATCCTGTACAGCTATTGAAAAAAAGCCTTGCATAACACAGTTTTCTAACCTGTGTGGACCATCTTGTGAATCAGATAGAAAGACATTTCTTTCAGACTCAAATTACACACCCCACACAGGAAGAAAGCTAACCTTAGCTTAGCTCAGTTTCTTTGTTAGCCTTATTGAAACTAACTTTACAGGTTCCCACTAATTCTTTTGTGTTGATGCCGCTTGCATCATGTGGATACAGCCTTTTAAAATGTGCAATAGACAGTCTGAGCAACCACAGAAGTTCCCCCTTTTCATTCTAATCAATTATTTCTGTCAATGCACTGTAGGGGCATTTTTTTAAAGAACACTTTTATTTTCTCTTTTACAGCTTTTGCTTTGTATGCATACCTGTTTGTCACAAAAATCCACTTTTCTGAAATCCAGGAAACAAAGACTACACCTGGCATTCCCCTTCCCCTCTGTAGCTATCTTGGACTGTTACACAATAATCACTTTCTCTCTAGGGTCCTCTTATATTCCATCCACATTATTGAGTTCTCCTGCTTTCTGGTCAGAACAGAGTCCACAACAGCTTGTTTCTTTGTTGCTTCCCCAATGACCCCTTTATTTCTGTGCTCTCCAGTTTTTAAAGAATTTCAGATATCATATATAATCCTCACCATAATGGAAAATAAATGGTCATAAAATATGTCAGGAATATCTCAGATATTTTCTCACAACAGAATATTACAATTTAAATTGAAGTACCATCCATATACTTTGTCTGGTGGGATAATTTACACTATTCCTGCTTCCTTTTACTTGTACGTAAATACTCTCGCTTTGTCTCTACTCTTAAGTGCTATCTTCACTTCCAATCCTTCATATTTTGTAAAGCTGAACACTTATTTCCTCAATGAGATACAGCTCTTTTGATCAAGGATTCTTAGATAAGAATAAGCATACACTGAAACAATCAATTTGAAAACTGGCTCTTTCACGCACGCTTGTAGTCAATAACCGTTCTCCACACCTCAGGCAAGTTGTCTAGCCTCTCTGCATTATCAACTTACTTACTTCATAGAAACACTAGGGAGTAAATATAGTTTATATAGAACATCCAGACCTGAACTTCCAAGCCTAGGGGCTCAGTAATTGAAAATCTTTTTCTCATTAGGTTTTCATAATAACTGTAAAATTATATTTACCTTCTTAGGTTAAAATGTAAAATTCATTGAATTGGTATTAAGATACGTAAGGCCACAAATGTTCTACCTAATCTTCCTATTACCATCTCCAAAACATTTCTGGGCAATTTCTCTATTAATATTATTTCTAGGCAGCAGCTCTTGCCTTTGGGAGTCCAAATGCCTACTATGCATTCTCAAGGAAGCCTTTGATGATCAAGCAGAATAAAGTGATCTCTCTCCACAATGCGTATCTGCTCTGTTCTTGGAGTGCAACTGTTAGCCTTTCATCTTCACGTCTCGTCTTCTACACTGTGATTTCCCTGAGGTGAGGCAGCATGCCTCGTATGCTTCTTTGTGTCCCCAAAGCCCACTGCAATATTTTGCACACTCAGCAAGTTACTTAACATCTTTGAGTCTCTTTATTTATTTGTTACATAATGGAATTCAGTTAGATGATCTCTAAAATCCTTTCCCACCATAATTCCATAAAGAGTTTGGAATAAATGATTTTTGGTTTTTGAGGCAGGGTCTTACTCCCTTCCCTCATGGCTCACTGCAGCCTCAACTTCCTGAGCTCAGGTGATTCTCCCACTTCAGCTTCCTGAGTAAGTGAGGCTATAGGCACCTGCCACCACACCCCAGTAATTTTTTGTATTTTTAGTAGAGACAGGGTTTCGCCATGTTGCCCAGACTGGTCTTGAACTCCTGGGTTCAAGTGCTGTGCCCACTTCAGCCTCCCAAAGTGCTGGGATTACGGGTGTTAGCCTCCATCCCTGGGTCTGGAATAAACGATCTTTATAATAACTATGCACTCTAAGGTTCTAGAATTCAAAAGCATTTTTACTATAACTGCTTGTTCCGGTGTTTGTCTCACTCATTAAACTATAAGTGCTTTGTAGGCACTGTATGCCCACACTGCTACCTCAGTGCTTGCTACACAGCCAGGATTCAGTAAGTAATCAATGAAAAAAAAAAGAAAAAGACTCACAGACATACACACACACATACATATACACATATAAGGAGAAATCAAAACTATATTGTATTCTTTGGTAAATGCAATGAAAACTACAGTTTCCCACAGTATCAGTGAGGGATTGGTTCCAGACCTCCCAACTCCCGTGGATATCAAAATCTATGAATGCTTAAGTCCCTTTTACAAAACAGGATAGCCTTTGCATACAGCCTACACACTTCCTCTCACACACTTTAAATTACCTCTAGATTATGTGTAATACCTAATACAATGCCTAAACATCATTTCATTTGCATGGATTCAACACAGTACTCAGCGTGCGGCAAATTCAAATTTTGCTTTTTGGAATTTTGTGGAATTTCCCCCCCACCATATACTTTCAATCCACAGTTGACTGAATCCATAAATGCAGAACCCATGTATATGGAGGGATGATTGTATACTAATTTAAAATGGTGATAATATACACTTCTTAGAGTTGTTATAAAGACTATATTAAACTAAATGCATATAATACCTAATACAGTATTTGACCCATATTAGATACTCAATTAATAGTCATAATTACTTTATTTCAATCTTTTATCACATTCAGTCCATGAATCTTGAATTAATATTCTAAAATTACATATCAACTTTCTAAAATGGAACCAAAAATTTCTTATTTATCTTCAAATATGTTATAATGTATTCATACAATATCCTCTATGGTTGACAAATCTTCATATTAAAATTCTCTTTTTGGCTGGGCACAGTGGCTCACGCCTGTAATCCCAACACTTTGGGAGGCTGAGGCGGGAGGAATGCTGAGCCCAGGATTTCAAGACTAGCATGGGCAATACAGTGAGATCCCGTCTCTACAAAAAATTTAAAAATTAGCCAGGCACGGTGGCACATGCCTGCAGTCCCAGCTACTCAGGAGGCTGGGGTGAGAGGATCCCTTGAGCCTAGGAGGTTGTGGATGCAGTGACTGGTGATTGTGCCACTGCACTCCAGTCCGGGCTACAGAGTGAAACCCTGTCTCAAAAAATTAACCTTTTAATGAGTAGATCCCAGAAAATGGTTAATTGCTTGAAGTCACGGTTTTGCCATGTAACAGAGTCAAGTTATTTTAACTCTTCATGTTTTCCAGTAAGCATCCATTATGAAAGAAATGAATGTCCTATATATGCAGTGCTATTTTCATTGCTTTAATCATTTAAAGTTACAGTGATGCACAGCATAATGACGTTTTGGTCAACCATGGACCGCATATACGATGGTGGTCCTGTAAGATTATAATGGAGCTGAAAAACTCCCATTGCCTAGTGATGTCGTAGTCGTCAAAATGTCATAGCACCATGCAGTACTCATGTATCTGTGATGATATTGGTATAAACAAATCTACTGTGCTGCCAACTGTATAAAAGAATATAGCATATGTAATTATGTATAGTACTTTATAATAACTATGACAGTGGTTTATGTACTTACTATTTTTCACTTTTATAATTATTTTAAAATATATTCCTTGTATTTATTAAAAAATAAATTAACTGTAAAACAGCCTCAGGCAGGTCCTTCAGGAGGTATCCAGAAGAAGGCATTGTTATCATAGGAGATGGCAGCTTCATGCACCTTATTGACCCTGAAGACCTTCCAGTGGGACAAAACGTGGAGGTGGAAGACAGTGACACTGATGATCCTGATCCTGTGTAGGCCTAGACTAATGTCCGTATCTGTGTCTTTGCTTTTCACCAAAAAAAGTTTAAAAAGTTAAAAAAAAAAAAATTTATTTATAAACATTATTCATATTTATAAATAATAATTTTTAAAAGCTTATGGAATAAGACTATACAGAAAGAAACTATTTTTGTACAGCTGTACAACATGTTTGTGCTTTAAGCCAAGTGTTATTATAAGAGAGTTAGAAAGTTAAAAAAATTTAAAAGTGTATAAAGTAAAAAAAGCTACAGTAAGTTAAGGTTAATTTACTATTAAAGAAAAACATATTTTTAAATAAATGTAGTGTCACCTGAGTGTACAGTGTTTGTAAAGTATACAGTCATGTCCTAGGCCTTCACACATTCACTCACCACTCACTCACTGAATCACCCAGAGCAACTTCCAGTCCTGCAAGCTCGATTCATGGAAAGTGCCCTACACAGATATTCCATTTTTTATCTTTTATGCCCTATTTTTACTGTACCTTTTCTATAATATGCTTAGATCAGTTTAGATACACAAATATTTACCACTATGCTACAACTGCTTACAGTATTCAATACAGTAATATGTTATACATGTTTGTAGCTTTGGAGCTATAGGTTCCATGTAGCCTAGGTGTATAAAAGATGTTACCATCCAGATTTGTGTAAGTATACTCTAATATGTTCACAAATGATGAACTTGCCTAACAACTCACTTCTCAAAATATATCCTTATCATTAAGGGATGCATGAATGCAAATTATATTTGATTTTTTGCAGCATTCTTATTAAGAATCATGTAATTTACAAATTGCAATGCTTTTTTAATGTTAAAAAGAAAGGAAATAAACCACTGGGCAAAAATACCCAAGCTTCATTATTTCTGCATAAATAATCTCTTTAAAAAGATATAGGACTTGAATATATTGAAAGACACAAAGCAGATTTTGAAATATTCATGCCAACTTATCAACAAAGGAAATATGAAACTATACTCATCAAGTCCTTTACCATTACTTTTATGATAAAGAAACTCATAGCATTTATACATTTTGTTTCTTTGTGAGAAATTTTAAAAGGTTTTACAAAGTACAGGTAAAAAGATCATGAAAAATACAATATTGCTCTTTTTTTGTTCAAGCTTTATAAAGATTAAAATTTTTAATTTTAAAATATTTTAAAAGTTAAAATCCTAGAATTGTAACCTCAGGATCAGGAAATTTTATGTAAAGTACAATCAGTACACTATAGTAAAGAAAACAGCAGTTACCTGGGCTGCTCCTGTAATCATATTTGGAATGAAGTCCTTATGGCCTGGAGCATCCATTAATGTAATAACTTTGGTTGTGGTTTCAAACTTTGTCATGCCAACATCCATGGTTACTCCCCTTAAACAAAACAAAACATGGTTAGAATGTACTATGTAAATAGTGCTATAGAGTAAATTAATAATAGTCTACATGCCCATCTACATTCTTAGGTAAAAATGGAAATTGTATTTATAGACCATTATTTTTGAATAATTAAATTATCATTCAGGGCTGGAATTTCTGCTATAAGAGAAGTGCATCCTTACGGCTTTAACACAAAGTGGTGGACACAGTAAGAGCTCAATAAAAATGATAGTTATGCCCTATTACCTTATTTGTTTTGTAAGAAATAGTGTAAATTGTGAAGAAAGATAGATACATGGGGACAACTCTAAATGGGGGAAAAATACTGCATATGAGAAAAGATAAATGAAAAATTACCACGACCAAGAGGTAATTTTCTTCATGTTCTATGCTTATGCTTCACTAATTATAGAAATGAGCTTATAAAATATACATTTGCAAGGCTGGTTAGTATGGTACATATTTAGAAAACACGAGGTATCAAAGCAGATGCCTAATTTTTAAAAACAGATAGATGAACAGCAGATTGCTTTGTACCCCATTTAATTCTTCTTGGAGACAAACACAGTGCCTTTTTTCAGCCACAAAAATGTAGATTCAGATTAGTGAAATGCTTGGGACTAGAAGCTTTTCAAATGGCAGATTTTTTTGGATTTGGAATATTTGCATATACAAAATGAGATATCTTGGGGATGGGACCCACATCTAAACACAAAATTCCTTTATGTTTCATATACACATTATACACGTAGCCTGAAGGGAATCTTATGCAACATTTTTAGTCGTTTCGTGTGACCTGTCACGTGAAATCAGATGTAGAATGTTCCACTTGTGATGTCATGTCAGCACTCAAAAAGTTTCAGATTTTGGAGCATTTCAAATGTCATATTTTCAGATTAGGGATGCTTAACCTGTAAAAGAAGGGCCCGAGGAAGGTCTACAAAGGCACTCAGTCATTCTAGGCCTCAGGAATTTAGACAGGGAAATCATGTGGCAATTAACTAGGTCTGCCCCAAAATCACCCGAAGGAAGGACTAATAATACTCCCTTTTACTACCAAGAGCACAACAATTAGAATAATGAACTATAGGTTTGCCCTAGCAATAAAGTAACTGTAGATCTCCCTAGTCAAGCCATTTGAGTTTAATCTGAAAGCATGGGCCATCCTAGTTTGCCAAAGTGATGCTTAATTCTCTTTAATAATTCCCAAATAGTCTAGGGACGACAGGCACCTTCAGAATAATGGTGAACTAAGAATTATTCTGAGATCCTCCCTAGACTGACCTGGGTATACTCTGCTGACCCAGCTCTGATTTCAATTTGTAACCCTAAGGATATGAAATGTCACTCAACTTACCAATTTCTGTTCTTCAGTATCTGAGAAGAACAGGAGATGTACAAATATTTAACATGGTGGGATAAGCAACATATTATGCTTTGTAAATGCTATTAAGGAACATATGGTGGTGAGCTAAAACTCCCATCATGTACCTGGAAGCATCTGCTATCTATGGAATGAAGAAATATTCTAAAACTTATATCATGCTGAGCAATAAAGAACTAGCAGCAGCAAAAGGCAGCAGCAAAAATATGAAAGCCAATCAATAGATGTATTGTCAAAAAAGCCAAAATGACTGACCATTATAGGAATCAAATAGACTATTAGTTCACTTGCCAGCTCAACTAAGATACTAGATAAATTCAAGTAAACCATTCTAACTTAAATTATACCATTCTCAAAGTCTTTACCTGCTTATTAGATAATGCAAAGAAAACTAAAAAGCCACATACTTTAATAATGTGCTTGTTAAACTGAGAGGTGAAAATTATTTAAGCTTCTAATAATGCAATATATACGATTCCATTGTTTTCCAAAATTGGCAACTGTCCAGCTAATTTTTTCTTACTAAGATAGAAAACAGGTCTGTGATACTATCCAGAACTAAAGACACCCACAAAGAAAGAGAAACCATTATGATACAAATTCTGGTATATCAGAAAAGCTAAGGAATACTGTGACCTGCTTTACAGAGTGTTACCTTGTATGTTATAATGGAGACTATCCAAGACTGCAACAAAATACCCATTAAAAAGGCATGAAAATCCGGATATATTCTCCAATAATCAGACTGAAGACATCAGGGAACACAGTTTAATCACCTTGTTAATTTAGGACTTCCACAGGACTTTACAGGTTTGTAAAGAGTCATTATTTTGATACAGTAATGTATCTGCCATTTCACTAATTATTAAGGTCTCCTTTGGCTCTCCCACCCTAATAACCCTAACAGGATCTATACTGTCACTCTAAAAAGACTTCAAAAGAAATACTATTCTTTGGCCAGAGTATATGAGTAGCTGCATATTCCTACTAGAATCCCCCCAAAATTAGCACTCAATACAGTAACAGAGACAGAGGAGTAACTTCATTACAGTTACAGAATTACTTGTTTGCTGACTGTCTCATAAAAACATAATACATACAGTATAAAAATGAATTGTTTGGTAATTTGAATTTGCTGGTTATTTAGATTCTAGACAGAATAGGTTTTACTACAGTTACCTTTCCTTTGTAAGCTGACATGAAATTAAGTCTTACTCATAATTTTAATTGAAAATCAAGACAATTTGACAAATACTTAGGGAAGTGACAACTGAAACTTATCCCATAGAATAATTAGCTTATGATTTTTACTGTTTTTTCTGCATGGCTTTTGTTTTGTTTCTTTTAAACATTCTTTTAATCTATTTCATAAAATTCAGAAGAGAAAAAACAGTATGTAGATTACAACAAAAAAAGTCAAAATATTTCCCTGATATTTAAAAGCTATTTTCTAAAAATAATCTCTAAAGTATTTATGTTTTACAAATTCAACACATATTACACACATATTTTAGAAAACTATATGACTTCAAACTGAAAATTTTGAAATATAGTGACTACCTTTCCCTTTCTTCGCCAGTTTCATCCAAGACCCATGCATAGGCAAACGAAGCTTTGCCAGCCTTTTTAGACTCCTGTTCATACTTATGCATAGTTCTTTTGTTTATATTACCCAGAAGATAAAGCATATGGCCCATCAGAGTACTTTTCCCAGCATCAACATGACCTAAAGAAAATTGATTCAGGATTAATACCAGGTACATTTCCAGATGTTCACACATTGAGGCACTGCATAAATGTGTAATTCAATATTTCATGTTAGTGGTTTACAGTAATACCAATATTTATCAAATGACAGTTACAACATCTAATTGAAAAAAAACAGCATGTCTCTTTACAAAGGGGGGAAATTTCTCAGATTTTTGGAAATTAAAATTGTCAACAAGACATGACTAGAAACAACAAGACATGACTAGAAAGCATTATGAGGCCCTGTGCCTCCTCGCTCTCTGTCCATTCCACCCATGGAGAAACTCAGAGTTTCCATGCTGCCACCAGACAGTGGGCAGGCTAAGGCATGGCTGGCTGACGATCCAGAGGGACAAAGAGCATTACCAATGACCACCAAGTTGAGGAGCTGCTTCCCTCCTTGCCGCTTCTCCAGTTCCGCCTTCACATCTAATTGCTGCCTCAGCTTGCCAGACTTTTTCACCGGTGCTGGGGTTGAACTCTGCTCTTCTGATGCTTGAACCGTCAGGGGTGGATTAGCAGATTTAGAAGCAGTCTCAAGAACATCAGAAGAAGCAATGGCATCTTCAATGGGCCATTCTTTTTGAGGTGTGTGGAAACTATGACCATTTTCTTCAGAAGATACTCTATAGAAGGCAGATAGGAAAAAAGTATTTTAAACCAACTCTATTGATGTCCTATAATGTCAGAAGGGCACAAAAGCTGTTTCTTCATAATCCTTTATGCTGCAGACCAAAAATAATCTCTGCTAAGTAGCTAAAGTCTGTTAAAGTGGAAATGATAAGTAGCTAGATTCAAACCACACAAATAGAGACGTGGAAGACCCAATGAGAAAAACAGTGTACCAAAAATGAAGATAAGAAGAAAATATGTTGAAAAATAACTGAAATTCAAAATCTAAGCCCACAGCCTTGGCCATATAATCCATCCTATCAAAATCAATGTTATAAAGGAGATATTTTGTCAAAATGGCATCAAATATATTGCTGGAGATGAATTAGTACTAAAATATAGTTTTACTTCAACTCATCCTTCCAACATGATAGACTTATGATCTTTTTTACTCAAACACTACCTTTAGGGGAGATATCTCTAAATGACTACAGTTCATAAACATTTTTGACAGTGGAGCTTTAATTCATTAATTCAACAAACACTTGATTTACTAAAAACTACAACATATACTAGGGACTGATGTCAAAAAGAAAATGACATAGAAATTAAAAAGTCAACTACCACTCCCAAAAGATTACAATCTGGTGAGGAACTCAGATGTATAAAGGAGAAACAAGGCTGCCCAGCTTAACTTATTCTTCCGTTGACAAAAGTAAACATTGATCTTAGTTCTTCATGAGCTTGTTGACACTCCACATAGAATCTAGTACCAGTGCTACTCTGTGAACAGCTATAAGGAATGTGACTTAATAATCAGACTATGATATGCCTCACTTTCCTTTAACAACTATGGATAAACAGAATTAGGACAAAGAGCAGGTTAAATTAGAAGTTATTAAGAATGAAGCCAATTACATCCAACTCAATGTGGAGCTGACAGAGAAAAACTACCTACAGAAAGCAGTTTATAATAGTCATTTAAGATTGTAGCATGATGGATATGTATAAGCACATCTATTTTCTTCTTGCCTATTATTTTTCCCTGTCAGGACATTTTTATGTGCCCAATATTAGTCCTTCACAATATGCCTCAGGAAAAGAGTCACATTAGTTATATTTGCAACTTCATTAAAAGCCACATATCCTTTCTCATTTTATTTTGCTTTTTCAAATCTCTACTAATCAATTTAGGTATTCATTTTTGAGCACTACTTAGACAGATGCACTTCATCTTAAACTAGCAGGTAAAAACAGTAGTATGTAGAAAATGTTCCATAGTTTTAAATGATTCTAACAGGCTATATTAAGTGAAATCAAACAGACTGTAATTTGCAAATATTTGTTTGAATGACCACAGCTAGTTCTAAAAGCAAAACATGATAACTTTGTATTTAGAAGAATGTAAAAAGCCCTACAAACTATAACACAAGTGATCTACTGTGACTAGACACAGGCTCTGGTTTGGATCAGACCTGGGAGAAATCACAATCTCGGGCCCCATATCTTTTTGCTTTTAGCTGCAAAACATTTTCTTCAGAGGCAAGCTTACACTAAATTCAGTATGGAAAACAGATCAAAGCAGACAGCTATGGTGGACAGAGTGGGCAGGGGCTTGAAGCTCACGCTTTCAGGATAGCATTTCCATTTAAGTAAATCTTTTTTTTTTTTTCTTTTTTTTGAGATGAAATCTCGCTCTGTCACCCAGGCTGGAGTGCAACGGTGCGATCTCAGCTCACTGCAACATTTGCCTCCCAGGTTCCAGCGATTCTCCTGCCTCAGCCTCCCGAGTAACTGGGATTACAGGCACTGGCCACCACACCCGGCTAATTTTTGTATTTTTAGTAGAGACAGGGTTTCACCATGTTGGCCAGGCTGGTCTCTAACTCCTGACCCCAAGTAATCTACCTGCTTCGGCCTCCCAAAGTGCTGGGATTACAGGCGTGAGTCACTGTACCCGGCCCTTTTTAAGTAAATCTTAGGTAAACTGTAAATTAATTCACTAAAATTTTACAGTGTTGGTGGGAAGTGACCAAAGTAATTAGAAAAGTATCCTAGGTAAGTCTGCCCTTAGTCAAAAAAACTTCTGCATATTACGAAATAAAAGTCAATGTTTTAAGTTTTGAAAAATATCTAAGATAAGGTCTAAAAATGACCACTTGGATTTCAGGCCTATAATTAATTACTGATTGGTATGAATGAAAGAATAAGTTGGTTGAATATTTTTCAGTTGCTTTCTGGTATCATTTTGTAAACTTTTTTTTTCTTTCCTTCTTTTTATTGAGATGTTCTCGCTCTCACTCTGTTGCCCAGGCTGGAGTGCAGTGGCACAATCTTGGCTCACTGCAGTCTTGGCCTCCCATGTTCAAGTGATCCTACCTCAGTCTCTTAAGTAGCTGGACCATAGGCATGCACCACCATACCCAGCTATTTTTTTTTTTTTTTTTGGTAGAGATAGGGGATCTCAATATATTGCCCAAGCTGGTCTTGAACTCTTAGGCTCAAGTGATGCTCCCAGCTCAGCCTCCCAAAATGCTGGAATTACAGTCCTGAGCCACAATGCCCACCCTGTACACTTATCTAATATTATAAAATGACTAGTCTTTTTTTTTTCTCTAAACTACCTTTCTACAAGTAAACTATAGATGAATCTAGAGGTTTAATCTTTCTTCTTGAGTTAAATACTTGAAGCTAATAATTGAGATTTAAGAGTTTAAAAGAAGAATATTTCTTCTATATGCAATGTTCCATTTCTACTTACATGCATTTACTTGCATCTACTATTTTTAATGTTATTAAAGAAAAAGAAAGTTTGCTGTTTCAATTCCTTCCAAGCAATACATTATGCATTATCCTTTTTTTTTTCCCTTCCAAATAGAGACAGGATCTCACTCTGTTGACCAGGCTGGAATGCAATGGCAGGATCATAGCTCCCTCAAACTCCTGGGTTCAAGCAATCCTCCCGCCTCAGCCTTCCAATGTGTTGGTATCACAGGCATGAGCCACTACACCCAGCCATATCCTTTTTCAAATAAGACATCATTGAGAATCACACTATATAGAAACCTATGATGCTGAAATCTTGACTCAAAAGTGTTTCATTGTGTTTCTATATGCTTTCTTGACTAACCCAGAACAGGCTAAGTGTTATCCCTATTATAAATCTCAAAAAAATTCTATAATAGTACAACTTGGTTGGCCTTGAGCATTTCTGAGTATTTCAATCTATAACTACAGACCTTTCATATTCTAACAACTTCTCCCATAGAATCACATCAAAATGTTGCCTCGTGGGTAGATTTTTTACCTTTATATTATTTGTAAGTTTATTTTTAAAATAATATGTATTTCCCCAAGGATTCTGAGCAACACATATTTAGTAACTATTCTGTAAAAGGAATACAGTGATTAACAGTCCCTGGCCTCATGAAGAATACAGTCATAAAATTCTGAAAGGCCTGCATTGTACTTACAGAGCTTTAAAAATTACGCACATTTATTGACACATTTATTACCTATTATCGTTATAATTATTCATTTAGATACCTATGCATTTACTTCTAATATAATACATTATTTTGGGTTTATTTGCATGTTGCTAAGACTTCTGAAAAATCTTTTGAACTAAGATTATAAAATCCTTAAAACAATAAATTGTATATTCTATTTATTTCCTCTCTCTCTCTTTCTAACGGAAAAATCCCATAATAGAATTAAATGGCAATCAAGAATAAGGACAAAAGGGGCGATTATAATTCTGACAACCCAATCCCAGTTCAGAAGGAAAAACGGCATACATGAAGCTTTTTGAGACCAAATCAGAATTCTAAATTATTTTAACAGGCTAAAGTTACTCATGATAGAAATTAACTTTTTCATTCATCCAATCATTCAATTAATGTATACTGAATGCCTACTATGTCCTAGATAAGGAGTCCTTTCCTTCACTGACTTTGAAATCTAGTGAATAAAGTCTTGTTTCTATAAAACCCAAAAATTGAACTAGGTGATAATTAACATTCTTCCCAACCAAAACTCATGATACCTCACTAATTTAGACAAAAGAATATTATAAGGAAAAAAAAAATAAGGTTCCTGAGTTTATATTTTTTAAAAAATATAACTTGGGAAAAGGGAGAAAAAAAGGAAAAAAAGTCTGTATATAAAAATCTGTTGTTTACAGTTAAAAACCTATTGTTTTATATTTGATAACAATGCTTCTTTATCATTTTGACAGACAAAATACATACAATTTATAAGTAAAAGATTTATTGAACAATTGAAAATTCTGAAAAATTTTAGTTTAAAAATTAATGGCTTCAAAGCGACTCACTTCCCTTGTCTATAAAAACTCCTGGAAGGATTCTAGAGACTGTGATAAGAACAAACAAGTGCTACCAAGGGATGCTTTATTTCCATTTTTCACTACTTGTTTCAAATTCTAGGTATGTTTCATATCGTATGTCTTTGCTACAATGGTCCAATTTATTCAATACAAAAATCCAAAAGAGTTTAAAAATATTTCAGTGATTAAAAAATTTAATTAATGATTCCATGATTCGGGACTCACTCCGAAATCTGGTTATCTCCGCCACCTAGTGGTATAAGAATTCCCTATCTCACAGTGCTAGGTTTCACAAAATCATAGGTTTTTTTACATTAAAGTAGCTATAAAATATTTATGTGAGAAAACTGACAGTGAGGTAGAGTAAGTAATACACACAAGATAAGGCCAGAATCAAGCCTAATTTCTCATTTTGTCTCTTTGCACTATGTTGCGCTGAGGATATACGATACTTCAATGCTAATGATATATGATGCAAAATTGAAACAGTCTCTTTCTTACAGACTAATAGGAGGCAATACTGATTTCAAAAACGTGGGGGTGGGAGTGGGGATGAGGGGGGTACTCAAAATCTTACCCAGGCACTTCAAATCCCATAGTTTGCTTCTTTCCAGATACAGTCATTTTAGCAACTTTTGGCACAATTTCAGATTCACTTCGCGATGTCTGGGAATCTACTGGTTTTCCTAATTAAGGAGTAAAATATAAAAGGCCAATTAATTTATTTAGTAATATACAGAAATCTATGATGTATTATTCTAAATTATAGATTATAACTTTCACAGAATAAATGTCTTTATAAACACATAATCTTGTCTCTAAAAAATGTAGTAAGATATTAATGCTGAAAGAAAATCTGTCCCTTTAATCTAGGAAATCCCCTATTGTCAGGACTCTCCTATGCTTAACCTCCACCAAATCTCTTCCTAATTTTGAACTGACTGTTAAGTTTCAGTATTAAGAGGTCACAAGGTAGTTTCTGCACTGAGCCTTGTTCTGACATTATACCTAGACCCTATACCTCCTTTTCCTACCACACCCTTTCACAATACTAAAATTGTTTGGTCAGTTAGCAGATGGCTAAACTATTTTTAATCCTGTGAGATTTACGAACTGATGAACAAGTTGAGAGTCCACTGAATTATGGTGGAATATAGTTTATATTTTACTTTGCACACAACATTAGACTTACTAAAACACTGGTATATATAAAGAATCTGGGGAAAGAGGTTAATGTAGAAAACTGAATTAAGAACATGGGGGAATTAGTCAGGCATGGTGGCACGTGCCTGTAGTCCCAGCTACTCGAGAGGCTAAGGTGGGATAATGAGTTGAGCCCAGGAGTTTAAGGTTGCAGTGAGCTATGATAATGCCACTGCACTCCAGCCTGGGTGACAAAGCAAGGCTCCGTCTCAAAAACAAGAAAAAAGGCTGGGCATTTTTACAGGCTCATGCCTGTAATCCCAGAACTTTGGGAGCCAAGGTGGGCAGATCACGAGGTTAGGAGTTCGAGACTAGCCTGACCAAAATGGTGAAACCCGTCTCTACTAAAATACAAAACTTAGCTGGGCACGGTGGTGCACGCCTATAATCCCAGCTACTCAGAAGGTTGAGGCAGGAGAATCGCTTGAATCCAAGAGGCGGAGGTTGCAGTGAGCCAAGATTGCACCACTGTACTCCAGCCTAGGCAACAGAGTGAGACTCTGTCTCCATAAATAAATAAACAAACAAACAAATAAATAAAATTAAAAATGGAGGAATGGAGGCGAACAAATTATGAGCTAGATCAAAGAAAGACTTTTTTTTGCATTTGATCCCTACATAATTCATTGAACTTTTAAAAATGTGTCTTTATAATTTTCAGAAAAAGTACCATCAGGATTGGATCCACATAAAACTATAGAAACTGCATGTGCTACATTGGTAAATACATATACAGAAACCGCTAACAATATAAGAAAAGATAAGTTAATGTATAAAATTCATTCAAAATGTTTGCTATTTGCCTATATACACCAGGCACTATGCCGGAAATGCAATGGTGAAGAGCAGACGTAACACTTGCTCTGACAGAGATTACATTCTAGTGGGGAAGACATACTAAATGGTTAAAAGAAAGAGTACAATTAAAATCGTTATTAGTGTTATAAAGAATCCATATATGGTGCCATAAGATTTGATGATAGGGCACATGACTTAGAGAGCTTCTCTGGGAAAGTGAGAATTGAAGCTATGATGGGGAAAATGAATATAAATTATAATAACTAGCACAGAAAAAAAAAGCATTCCAAGCAGAAAGAGAGGCTTGTATAATGGCGCTTCTGTAGGAGGAAGCACAGTTCCTCAGAGGGAGTAAGAGCAGAAGGGAGCTACATGAAGCTGGAGAGATGGGCAGGGCCAGAGAGTGCAGGACCTTCAGGTCATACCAAAGATCCTAATGCTTGCTCTAACAGAGGCGGAAGTTACCAAAATGAGGTAAGCAAAAGAGAGGGGAAGGGGAAAGGGAGAGGAGGATGAAGTAAAGGGACATCTGAAAACAAACAGTTTAGGGAAAATTTTGAAATTGAGACATATTAGGAATTTGGACCTAATATTTGAGAGTTCCAAATGACAATGAATGCTAAATAGGCAGTTGAACATGTTGGTTGACCTCAAAGGAGAGGTCTGAGCTGCATCAACACATAATTGGTAATTGAAGACATAGATACAGGCGAGACCACCAAGGGAGAGAGCACAGAGCAAGAAGAGAAGTGGTCCTAAGAGGCCTTGGAAGAACTCTAGCATTTAATGCCAAGATAACGGACAATACACCTACAAAAAGGTGAAGGAGAGCCAGGGAGGGTGGTGCCAAGGAAGCTAAGGGAAGAGAGTGTTTGATGGAGTTGGCATCACCAGGATCTGGGGCTCTGGGCCAGTCAACTGAATGAAGACTGAAAACATTCACTAGTGACATGATCACTTTAGATAAAAGTCATTGGTAGAGTTAGCAAGAGTCATTTGAAACAAGTGAGAAAGTAAAAGCCAAACTAGGTTAAAAAATATAAGGTGAAAAATGAAGGCATGTTCACTACTTCTCATCTGTAATTTCAAAATCCAAAAGCATTGAAATATTAAAGTTTTGGGTTTTATTATTTTAATAACTCATTTGGAAGCAAAATCTAACATGGACTGATATGAAGCTATTTATTGATAGCACTTATTGATCCTATTGAAAGTGACAGCCACACACTTCAGGGCAGAAATGGCAATGTGTCTGATTACAGGGAACTGCTCCACAATTCACTGGGGCTATTATACTACAGATGGTATATACATGCTAACGTTTTCCTAATCCAAAATATTCCAAATTCTAAATCAAATCAGGTCCCAAGAGCTTTAGATAGGGATTGCATATGTATGAAAATGATTCTTTTAAAAAGTTTGTCTAAAAAGGGAATATGGCAGAAGAGCAATAGGGGAAATGGGATCAAGCTGATAGGAAAGATTAAATGGAGAAGGTTTCGTTGAATAAATTACAAAGACATCATCAATACTTTAGAATTTCTAAGAAGGTAGAATGAGATGAAATCCAAAGTACAGGTAGAAACTGAGCTGAGACAGGAGAAACGCTATTTTATTTCAATAGAAGGCAGCTTTGCATGTTTAGGAACTGGAAAATGAAAATTCCTAATGGATGATTTCTATTTTCTCTGTAATACAGCACCTAATTATGCTCTGGGACCACCCAAGGAAAGTAAAAAGATTTGCAAAGTGAATAAGGTTTTCAATAACTGCTGTGCAAAAACAGAGTAAGTTGAACACTTAAAAAATAAAAGGAACTGTTGGATAGTATTGAGGGCCCATTTAAGATTTGTGATAATGAATTTATAGTGGAATCTATCTGCCTTTGTGTGACTTTCTCTAGCAATGTTCAGCCATTAATGAAAAAGGCACAGAGAAGACACTAACTGCTTCATTAAGAGTTAAGGATCTATCCAACAGCTTTAAGAAGAAATTATATGGCACTCAAATTACAAATAATGAAATCTAAGCTGATTTTTAGAAAATAAATAAAATGACAAAGGGAGAGTCCTGATGCACTAGGAGAAAGCAGAGGGGTCTGTAAGTAAAGAAGGAGAAGAAATCTTAGTAAATTTCTGATGAGAGGTGAAGCTCACTGGAAATAAGGTAGTCAAAGAACTGAAAATCCAGTGCTGGACTTGGTGGTACAGATGGGTCATGAGCGGTGATCATGAAGAGCTTAGGGGGAGAAGAAAAGAGTAAGCCAGCTGCCAAGGTCTCCCATGGGTAAGGAGAAGTGACCGTGAGGCTGTTCACTAGATGACAGCAGTAAGGACTGACAGAAGGCTGGCTCAGCTAAAGACAGTAACTTCAAAAGAACAGAAATCAAGGGGGGAAGATGATGACAGAATAATGATGGAAAGGAAGGAAAGAGAACAAAGTTACCTTCCAGAGCCTGAGGTTTAAGAGGCTATAAATGAAGTAAAGCAAGGAGTAGAAACAAATAGAAAATAGATTGAGAATTACAGAAGGATTGGCTTTGCATGAAAAAGCAGTTCGTGAAGTTACAGCGAAAGTGAAGGGGAGTGAGAGGTGAGTGAGGAGATAAGGAAGGAGGATACTTAAGAGCATGATGATGACGACGATGATGAGGTGTGGGTATGTGCATGCATGTGTGCTAGGAACGAGGAGACATCCTGACAGATTAAAACAAGGAAAAGTGGCATGGGGGATTCTGGCCTCTGTCAAAAGGAGGGAAAAAAAACCATAGAGCATGAAAATGTCTCAATCCAGTCTTTACAACACTAATTCCAACTTCCTGTTATAGTTCATCTTAGTATCTTCCAACCATTTTGCACGTAAAAAATTTCTTGTCCCACTTAACGTATTTAGTGCACTGAAATATGGAAATTTTGGCTTTTAAAAAAGTAGGTGGGTCATACAATGGCATAAAAGGTTCTAAGCACACAAAAAAATTGCAATGTGATCCTGTAATATTTCTAGGGATGCAATAAATATCATAATACTTTTCTTTTTGTGACTTTTCTATAGAACATCAAACTTGTGATGTAGCATTTCAAAAATGCAGTTATTTAAGTGAAAGACTAGTATGGATTTGAATACCAGCCCATTAAAGCAGTGGTTCTTAAATCTTTATTTTCAGTCAGCTACCCCTTTTACAAACTAACAAAAACCATGGGGCATTCTTCATAGAAAAATGTACCATACATATAAAATTTTGCAGGCTATTTCAAGGACATTAATAAGTCCAACTCTAGAACTTTTGAGAGATAACCATGGCTAAGGCTATTTTGGAAATATATTAATTTAAATTAATGATGTTCTCCATAGTCAAGGATAAAAACATACATTCAGTAAATTATCTACTAAGCTGTTCTTAACAGCAAGGTGATATACTTCTACTTACTCAATCACATTACAAAGTCCCCCTCATGGCTAGCACCATTCTGGAAGGCAGGCAAACTCTACTGATATAGGTCAGAAAGGAACTCATAACTAAAATAACCAGTCACAGATCAATAAGAGATACATATACATAATCAAATCCATATTTTTTAAAATGTAAAATGTTTACTGTGTTCTCTCATCTTCCCCAAAGAAGTGGAAATTCATTCACCACTTAACAATCCCAAGAAATTGAACACTAAATTTTCAGTAAGTCCCAAAATATGACAGTAAGAAATAAGTACTGGATGAAAAAACAGGAAGCATTGATTCTAGTCCCTGCCCTACCACTAATTAGCTGTCACCTTATGGCTTAAGCAGTTCATTTAATTTCACTAGCTTCAGTTTCCTCTAAACTTTTCCATGAAGTACGTAAAATTTCCACTTCCTATTAAGAGGTGAATTAAACCACTAAGACGTCCTTTAAATCAACTAGCCCACTATGAGATAAAAGTAAAATGCACCATTCCAAAGAAAGATTATCAATGTCCTCCCCTAAGCCTCACAAAACCCACCCACCAAATCATGATCACCCAAAAGATACATATTCTGGAAACTCATATATTCATCATTAGTGTTCCGTCTCTAGAATAGAGAAGAACTGATCATTTGTTAGGTAGAGTTTTCATTCAGACAGAAATAATAGCCACCCAGCTGAAGGGCTACCCAACTGATCAAGTCTAATCTTGTTTTATAGACGAAGAAACAAGGGACAAATAAGTGACCTGACCTTAGTGGCAGAGCTTGCACTTAAACCAAATTACCTCATTGCCTGTCCAATTGACCTCTCTCATATTCCAGCCACCTCTGCAGCAAAACATAATTAGAAACTGCCTCCTCTGTCCCTAATGGTTACCCCTTGAGAAGCTGCTTTCCCCAGGGCTCTCCTGGTTCCTTCCTGGGGCTAAGATCTAAACAGAGTCTAGGTTTTCTCTTGACCATGAAATGATGTAGGTCTCTTGCCCTGAAGATACTTTATTTCCAATGTATATTCATTTGTGAAGGATGCAAAGGTAGATCTCTCTCACATCACACAACTGATACAGACTCGCTGAATTTAATGAAACCCTCTGCTTGCATATCCCCAATTTATGCTCTTCTGAATCATTCCTTTGGTCTTTAAGCACACTCATTATCAGAATACTAGCTGTCAGGGGTCAGGAAATGCCTTATACACGTTCACATAGTGCACAGCACATGACACAGTGCTCTGCCTGTAACAAGTCACCAATAAATACAGTTTAATGATTAATCCCTAAGGGTTTAAATTGTGAAACTATAAGGTGACCTCTACTGTCTTTATAAGTTATCTTAGATGGCAATAACCTCCTCAATTTACTCTCTTTACTTACTCCTTGCATTTAATACCAGCTACCTCCCAAAGTTGAGATATAAATTCTAGAAAGTCAACATGGCACTCTCATATGCTCTTCAGCCAGGTGCTTTACATGGTCTTTTACCTTTACACAACCATGCAGAATAGGTATAATTACTCCTACATTTCTTTAGAGAAACTGGGGTTCAGACAGGCTGATCTGCCAGAGGCCATAAAACTGTGGCCTGTGACATAGCTAAATTAAAAAAAAAAAAAAGATACGAATTACCTAGTGCCATTATCAAAAAGCGTATTAAAGTTGTTAAGCTGAGCTGTAGAGGCAATAAGCAAGAGAAATTCAAAATATGTACCTGAGTAATTCTAGAAGGCTTAGCAAATGAAATGAGATTTGACTTGACTCAAAAGTAATAAAGAGGAGGCAAAAAAAAAAAAAGAGAAAAGGCATATGCAGGGGTCAGTAGGGCAAAAATTCTAAATGTGGGCACTCATCAATAAATTTAAAGACTATATAGCTAAAGTTTTGAAAAAATGGCTTTTTTTCAAAAAAAAAGATCTTTTGTAGATTTATGTTCATGGACTCCTTTTCTCATTTAATAAGTAGAAAGTAAAACAGAAGTAGTATTAAATATTCTTTGGAAGGGTAAGTAGTAAAACTGTTTAGAAATGAGGAAAGCCAAATTAAGATTATGAAAGAGAAAAACTATAGAAATGTATATGTGATGATGATTTCTCCATAAAATATTCTGCTGTGTCTCATCATTCTATAATTCCTCACCTTTTCCAAGCCATTATAAGGCATTCCCTAAGCTTCAGCCCTAGGATCCTATTTACAATCTACAGATATCTTTTATACACAAGGGCAACCAATCCTACTAGTCTACTATGGCTAGAAATCTAAGGCTCGGCCATCAGACAATTCACAGAACTCGAGCCTTGACCTAGTCATCAGATATTTCAGAGACTGAGTTTACCCCATCTGAAAAATGTACCCCCACCTCACCATGATATAATACATATCATAAACATACAAGCATTTAAGACATTCTCATACCAAACTAAAAAATCAGACCTTTATTCTATAAAATTATTTTATTGTTTCTATAGTAATATCCTGGGAAGAAAACACTTACGTAATGGCTAAAGTTTGTTATCAGCACATGTTTACTGATAATTTTTGGTTTTACTGGCTATTTCTGTACCTACTAACCTCTTTTAGTTTTAAAATCATTTTAGGTGATAATAGGATCAAGAAATACTACAATAAATATGTATCTCGCCACAGATAAATAGTATCACAAAGTACCTTACCTTGGCTTGAACTCAGTGTTTTTTATTTGCTTAAGTGTCATGCAGATAAGTTTCAAGAGTACATAACAAATTAAGAATGATCTGGTAGAACAAGTCCAATGGGACTATTTTGGGGGGAAAAATGCCAGGTTGATGTTGAAGTTCATCTGGAAGAGTAAATGTGAAAGAATGACCAATAAAATAAACTAAGAATAATAACAGTGGAGTTGAACTACCAGATATCAAGATACCAGATATCTAATGCAATGAATTAGAATAGGGCATCTGCAAATAATCCAATTAGTAGAAATATATTTACATGAATGTTATATATAGGAATTAACAGGAATTAAATATATGGAAAAATATATAGGAATGTATACATTATATGTAGTTATAAATAGAAATTCAGTATATGCAGAAGTGTTTCAAATCAATGGGAAAAGGATGAGTTATTCAACACATTATACTGGGAACACTGGCCAATTCATTTGGAGAAAAGGCTCTATCATATATACAGCATATCATATAAATTCCTTATCGATTAATGATATGAACGTAAAGCAAAGAGAAAAACACAAAAATATGTGTATAATTACTTCAGGTACAGATGTACAGATTTGTTACAAAAATTTCTGCCTGACTAGGCGCGGTGGCTCACGCCTACAAATCCCAGCACTTTGGGAGGCCAATGTGGGAGGATCACTTAAGGCCAGGAGTTCAAAACTGGCCTGTGCAAAAAGCAAGGCCCTGTCTCCACACGCACACACAAAATTTTAATTCGCTGGGCATAGTGGCATGCACCTGTAGTCCTAGCTACTCAGGAAGTTGAGATGGGAGGATCGATTGAGCCCAGGAGTGTGAGGCTGCTGTGAGCTATGATTGTGCCAATGAACTCTAGCCTGAACAACAGAGTGAGGCATTGTCTCATTAAAAAAGGTTCTCCCTGACTAAAGATACCACAAGTGAGCATAAAATATGTGAGGAAAATACATGCAAGGGGTTAGTTAATATATACAATAAAGAGTTCCTGGCCAGGCATGGTGGCTTACGCCTGTAATCCCAGCATTTTGGAAGGCTGAGGCGGGTGGATCACCTGAGGTCAGGAGTTTGAGACCAGTCTGGCCAACATTATGAAATCCCATCTCTACTAAAAAATATAAAAATTAGCCAGACATGGTGGCATGCACCTGTAATCCAGCTACTCGGGAGGCTGAGGCAGAAGAATCACTTAAACCCAGAAGGCAGAGGTTGCAGTGAGTCAAGATTGTGCCATTGTACTCCAGCCTGGGCGACAAGAGCGAAAGTAGTCTAAAAAAAAAAAAAAAAAAAGAAAGAAAGGAAAAAAAAGAGTTCCTACAAACTAGTGAGAAAAAACTCCTCAGAAAAAGAAAGTGAGCAATAAATGGGCCAGGTCAATAAACACAAGTCAGAGGTGTGGCAGAGGAAAGGGGAAAAAAAAATGTTGCTATGTACACCATACTTCTGAGAATATGGCCTATAGAAACATTAACACTAATGTGCAACAGTATATGAATGAGATTGTTCACTGTGTTACCATACGTAATGACAAAAAATTGTAGATGTATATAAGGGAATGGTTATGATGTATCCAAACAATGGAATAGTATGCTACAGATACAGAAATAGAAGACCTACATGTATGAAAAGATCACTATGACACATGAAGTAGAAAAAACAACTGAAATATAATATAGCAATGGTCCTATATCATACCACTATGCGACTGGCATTAAAAAGTGCACACTTTTTAAAGTGATTACTTCTAGGGAGTGATAGTAGGAAAGAGAGGAGTTGACTTTTCAATTCAAACTTTATATACTTCTATGCTACAATGACTATATATTATTTTTATAATAAAAATGACTCATGCCTCTAGTATCTGATATGGTATCTCTGCTTTCTATCTCTTGCTCCCCAAACCATGTTCTACTTCTGTCCACTAGGGTTTTCATCATCTCACCTGCTAAAATATACTCCACAGCTCTGTACAGAAAAAATCTACTTGTACATTTAGTCTTTAACATGACCACAATTTACCCTTCAAGATCCATCTCTTCCTTGCAACTCCCATAAACAGACTGAGAACCCCTGACATAAACACTCTTGTTTTCTCACATGCATGGCCATGGCTCCTCTATTTCCATGTTTCATGCAAAAGCCACTACTTTCATGAAAATTATACTTTAATTTTATTGTGCTAAGATTTGTGATTATTAATAGAAGGAAGCCACAGCTTCTTGGTAATACATGAATCACAGAGGCCAACTTCAGCAATGTATGATGAAAGACTCTTAGATTCATTTCACAAAGATTTACTGAGAGCCTCTGAGGTAATTACCAACAGAATAAAGTACATACAAAGTTACATGCATACTTTTCATGCCCTCACAGGAGAATCCCAACAAGTTTTCCACACCAAATGCCTCCAATTCACCAGCCAGTTAGGTTAGTAGATAAGACATGGACTCTGCAGCAACACAACCTGAGTGTGAAGCCAGGCCTTGCCACTGCATGACTTCAAGTGAATCACTTAACTTTTCTCTATGCCTAGTTTCCTCGTCCATTAAATAAGAGTATCTGCCTAACAGAGATGTTAGAAGAATTGAGAATTAAATGAGCCAATACATGTAAAGTACTTAGAGAGATGACTGGCACATATGAAATACCTAATGCTTCATACAACTAACAGAAAGCACATAGTCCGTGGGTCTCTGACAGTCACCAAAATGCCAACTTCCTCTTTTTCTCATGTGATACCAGGACATTTACAGACACAAATTACTCTCTGGCTATCACATATTCATTCATGAAGGGAAGGCCGAGAAATGCCAACTGTGTGACACTGTGCTAGGTACAGAAATAAACAGATCCAAGAATGTGGTGAGACAGAAGCTTAGAAAAGCAGGCAACTCATTTAGGACTACGTCTAACGTTTCACTTGATCTTGAAACATAAGAGCCACTGAAGGAATTTAAGCATTGGAGATACATATCATACTTTTAAAACTTACTCTGACCTCAGAATAGAAAATGGATTGTGGAGGCAAGATTGAAAGGAAAGCAGTTAGAAGACTATTGTACAAATACATGTAAGAAATTCTATGAAGTGATCTACGAGCAATGGAGATAGACAAAGGAATATTTAAACGATATTACTTTAAAAGATATTACAGTCAGTCCTTCATATCCTTGGGTTCTGCATCCATGGATTCAACCAAACACAAATTGAAAATATTGGAAAAAATTTAAGAATACAGTATTTAACTACTATTTACATAGCATTTGGTATCTGCATTACTTATAATCTAGATTCCTTTTCATGTAATGGTACTTTTAAAAAAGTAATCTAGAGATGATTTTAAAGTATACAGGAAGATATGCATAAGTTATATGCAAATACAATGACATTTTATATCAGGTATTTAAGCATCAGCAGATGGTTGACGGGGGGCGGGTAGCAGAGCCAAAACCCAAGGAAACGAGAGACAAGTGTACAAGGTAAAATCATGAATCCTGGATATCTGAATGAATGGAGGAGATGAGAGAAAGGACAGTCCTCAGATTTTCTGCCAAGAAAGAAAGCGTAGATGGTGATGCCATGAACAAACAGGAAATACCTTCCAGGAAACTAACAGAAGTCTGCTGGTCAGAATCTTATTTCTCTTACTCCTTTCATTCAGTACAAAATTACAACAGTCCATAGAGGAACTCTGCTTCCTCCTCCTAAGTAGAAACTGTCACCAAAAATTTTATTTTATTAAAGACTGCCTAGACATGATCTTGGATCTTTAGAGCTTTTCAGGTTAAATTACAGCATGTTCTTGGCACTGAGGACACAAAGATGAGTGACAGACTATTTTCAGATAGCTTTCATTCTAACAGATGTGATGAACAGCACGATAAGATGAAAAGAAAAAAAGAGACAGAGAAATTAAGATAAGTTTCTAGGAGACCACAACCACTGTGACTGCAGCTGAACAAGTACTATAGCACCGGAAATGAGTAAGAAGGAACAGACATGAGAATCAATACATTAATAGAACATGGAAATTAATTAAATCTTAGGAAGGCAAAACACAGGAACCTAAATGACTGCTATGACTCTAACCTAGACACTGTTCATGAATATAGACACATTTGGTCAGACATTCCTTCAAGACATACAGATAGAGGCCAGGTGCAGTGGTTCACGCCTATAATCCCACTTTGGGAGACTGAGGTGGGCAGATCACCTGAGCCCAGGAGTTCAAGACCAGCCTGGGTAACATGGAGAAACTGTCTCTACAAAACACACACACACACACACACACACAAATTAGCTGGGCGTAGCGGTACACATCTGTAGTCCCAAGTACTCGGGAGGCTGAGTAAGATGGATCACTTGAGCCCAGGAGGTGGAAGTTGCAGTGAGCCAAGATCATGCCACTGTACTCCAGCCTAGGCGACAGAGCAAGACCCTGTCTCAAAAAATCAAATAAACAAAAAACAACCCAGACATACAGATAGAAATCCATAGAAAACAGTTGGATAATCAGTTTTACAGGAATGCTAAACAACATTAAAATACATGAAGCGATTCAAGACCTAGATAGCTTATAGAAAATGAAGAATGAGAAGGCAGCCAATGAAGCAACACTAATACTCAAAAGAGAGGGAGGCTGAAAACAAGTATCTACCTTCCTCATAGAATCCTTACATAGAATTGAGATTCACATATCATACAATTTGAGAGCCATATGTTAGAGGTCATTTGATCTTGTCCATCATTTTACAGATGAAAATTTAAGTGAGTTTCCAAAAGTTCATATGGCTGATTAGTGGAGTTTTCGCTCTGGTGTTCTCTAGGTTGCTTCCAAGGCACCCTCCCCTTTCCACTCTCTGTCCTCTAAATCTTCTCAGAACCTCATGGAAGTGGTGTTCCCAAGGTAACTGAAGCAGGGTGATTTTGAAGTTGAATATATACAAAAACTGCCAACCAAGTGCCTCTAAATATACATATACACACACACAATATACACACACATTTATTTTTCTTGGGGGACGGAGTCTCGTTCTGTTGCCCAGGCTGGAGTGCAGTGGCACGATCTTGGCTCACTGCAACCTCTGCCTTCCGGGTTCAAGCAATTCTGTTGCCTCAGCCTCCCCAGTAGCTGGGATTACAGGCACATGCCATCACACCCAGCTACGTTTTTTGTATTTTAGTACATACGGGGTTTCACTGTGTTGCCCAGGCTGGTCTTGAACTCCTGAGCTCAAGCAATCCACCCAACTTGGGCTCCCAAAGTGCTGGGATTACAGGCATGAGCTACTGCGCCCCGCCTTTTTTTTTTTTTTTTTTTTTTTTTAAATGGCATCTTGTTCTGTTGTGCCCAAGCTAGAGTGCAGTGGCACGATCTCAGCTCACTGCAACCTCCGCCTCCTGGGTTCAAGAGATTCTCCTGCATTGGCCTCCCGAGTAGCTGGGGATTACAAGTGCCTGCCACCATGACCGGCTAATTTTTCTATTTTTAGAAGAGATGGGGTTTTGCCATGTTAGCCAGGCTGGTCTTGAACTCCTGACCTCAGGTGATCTGCCCACCTTGGCCTCCCAAAGTGCTGGAATTACAGGCCTCAGTCATCATGCCCAGCCCCTTTAAAAATATTATTGCTTTGTCCAGATCACGATTTTGTGAGTTTAAGTGAGGTTAACTATCATTAACATCTACTCAGATACTTCTGAGTAAGAGTTAATGTTAAAATCAATTATTCTGATTAGGTTTAATGTTTGCATTTCAGAATGTCCTAATACACAGTTAAAGCCTAGCAGTTACATCATTTTCTGCTTAACAAAGAGAAAGTTTCTGTTTACTACAATTTTAACTTCCAATGGGAAACCGGAAGGCTAGGCTATTCTTCCTTTGGTAATAAACACCTGGATACTGTTCTCTTAACACTCTGTGAATGGTGATTTGGGGAGGTGAGAAAGGTATATTTAGCCTCTAAAGTGTACATCACAACATAATGCTCTCAACTTTAGGTCACACATGATAATCTCAAATTGCTAAAAATAATAGCTCCAGACCAAAATGACATAACTTGCATATCAAGACTTTATTGCATATTCTCGTGTAGCATATACTGTTTTCTGTCTATCTTGTAAAATATATATAGTGCCTTACCTCTTCAACTAAACTAAGAGCTCCAGAAGTTTGTTTTCTGATGTATTTTACAACATCCAGTCCAGTGCATGGTACATACTAGGCACTCAAATATTTAATAAAATTATTTATTTATGAAAAAATGGAACATACTCTCTAACTCAGTGATTCTCAGCTTGGGAGGAACAGGTACATCAAAATAACAGGGACATCCTTGCTCCTCCCCCTTTTAAAAACCAGTCACTAGGAGACACTGATCCTGACAAGTGTTCTCTCATGTGTCATGGGACAGAAAAAAAGATTTAGAACTATTTATCTGGTATAAAACTAATTTTATAGATAAAGAAGTCGGGCTTACGTAAATTAAACAATTTGTTCACACTCATTTAACATCACTTGCAAATTATAATCACCTAACCTATTGTTGACTGGTTTTAGGTTCCTAACTAAAAAGACATTTGAAGACCTGCCTCAAATCAGAAAATCAGATGACCTTTTAGGGTTTATGTCCTTATAATCCTAATCATTCCCCCATAGAAATAGATCATTTATCTCTAAATGACATCAAATGCAAGATGTTTGAACATTTTAATACTATCATCTACATAAAATAGGGTACTAGTTAATGAAAACTCTCGCCTAGGGATAATGTTCTTAAATGCAATCCAAATCATCAAGTTGGGTTTCTTTCTTCACATAAAATCCTCAACTGAATGTAAGAAATATTACAAGGGAGAATTTCTAAAAGTAAACTTGTGGCATTAAGTAATTTCAATTTTAATTAGTATCTATAAAGATGTGAAACACTAATGTAGAACACTAGTTTTTGTTTTAAATTTAAAATGCCTTTATAACTTTTAGTCAATATTTTGAAAGTATTCTGAATCAAACTGAGATGTAAAAATTTATTCTACATTTAAAAATATATAAAGGAGGAAAATATAGGCTACAGAAATGTATGTATAACATAACCTTAACATATAGAAATGCATAGAAAAAACTGAAAAAATAAAGCAAAGATAAATTATGCTATCTCAAGGTAAGAAAATTATGAGTGACTTTTTTCCCTTTTATTACATTAATATATTACTTTGACATTGTGAAAAGGTGATTTGAAAGATTTCAAAAAGGGGAATTTTTTTTTTATATTTATATGGCTTAGAAATATTCAAAACAAATTCACAACAGACTTTTAATGTGAGATAAATTCACAATTTAAAGTCATTCAGATCAAAATGCCTTGGTGAAAACAATATTCAAGCTTATTTTAAAAAAAACAAACAAACCAAAAAAAAAAACTGAGGTTTTCCAGGTAAGTACACTTTTGCCATCAATTGATATTATTCCTATAAATGTTTCAATGTGCCAGTACATATAGATACATGTACACACACACAAAAAATTAAGATTTTCAAAATTTCAAAGAAATCGGTGTTAAATTTCCAATGAAAAAAACACTACTTAAAATATGAAATCATTTCACTGAATCTGACTAAACATTTAAATTCTAGTTACTAGATGTACATTCAGAAAGTACCCCACCTAGGCTATAGAGAATAAACCACTTCCTTCAATAGCACTGTTGCACTGATTGTGATTTATTTGTTATGAATTACTTTCCCACTTTAAAGCAGCTTTATAGCATAACTTGTGTCATCAAATCCATTATAAAGTATCCATCTCCTATCACAATAGAAGAAAACAACCTAAAAGATGCACTGAGCCCAGATTTCAATTTTATGTAAATAGCACTGAACCAGCAATTGTTTAAAACAAAGACATTTAAATGAACAAATTCAACCTACATATTAGACTGGATTATATACCTTGAGGTAGTATATGCAAAATTTATAATCTAATACATGCAATGAATTTAAATTATATGATGACCACTCTATAGCACTAAGAATTCTTATTACTAATAATTTTCCTTCAAAAAGATTTATATTTTATTTGAAAATATATATTACTGTGACTGAAAATTTTGTTGGACTAGAAATAGGACAGCCTACAAAACGAAGCCTTTTTACTTTACAGAATGAAATAGTATACAACCTTTAAAAAATAACAAGGAAAAAAAACTACACTAACCAAATACATTGGTGTTTTTTAACATTCTGTCCTAGGACTTCTCTTTCATTTATCCCAAACTCTCTGAGAGATCTCATTTATATCCCCATCCCTGGAACTATCTACCCTTAAGTCTCTCCCTAATCACATTAATTCTTCTGTCCTAAGCTTAGGCATATTATTTATAAGCAAAGCTAAGAATGTGTATTTGAGAAATACCTCCTCAGCAATGCACAATAATCTAAATTGAGTAAGTACCAACCACACACCAAGAAATGCTATAATGAGTTAATATATACTATAACGGCTCATTTAGCATTGCAACTACCAGAAAAAACAAGAACTATAACCCTACTTTTGCAAATGAGGAAACTGTGGCATAGTGTTAAGTAATTTGCTAAAGGACACACGACTAGTGCTGAAATCTAAATCCAAGCACTCTGACACAAGTACCAGTGCTCTTCTAAATTAATGTGGAAACTAGCAGTGAGAATCAACTCTGGTCACAAAAATCAGAAAAATAGTGAACATTTGGATACAAGAAAAAGTTCAGGAGAAATAAAAATTTCACAGTATGCATGAGCTGAAATAAGGAAAAAAAGGTTTACAAGGACCTTACTGAAAACTTCAAGGGTTCTAGAATCAGAGATGATAAATGAAAATTAAACTGTGTTAATCAAATTTAAATGGCATCAAAATTTACTAATATTCTGTATATTTAGGTACCACACACTGTTTTTAGTGACATACACATACACAGGTGTACATACACAGTGACATACACATACACAGGTCTTCCTAGATTCAGCATAATCCTTATTTCAACCTGGGATTTTCAGAAACATGACCTTAAAGACAGGGAGAGGTTACTCCATTTGAATAATCCTAAAAAAAAATTTAGTGTTAAAAAAGATATAAAATAAGATCATTGTATATCTCCAGATATAATACATTATTTCCAAACACCATTTTGAATTTATGTGTGTGAGCAAAAGACTCAGTAATGGCACCAATATCCAGAAATAACTCCATAGTAACAAATATAACGAATTTTAGAGCAATTAGTAAAGGAAAAGGAAATTAATATTGTTTGGGGACTACTATGTAGATGTATAACTATTCTATCTTGACAGTGTATTCTTGCGGGGGGAGGAAGGAAAATGAAAAATATAGTATGCCTTTTATTTACAAAACCATAATAAAAAATCCCTATATGTATGTGTCTATTTTTATAAATGGTTACGTGAAAGAATATACATTAGACTGTTACAATGGCTAAATGGAGAAAGGGGTAACAAGTAAAAGGGCCTACATAAAAACATTATGAACAATTTTTAAAAATCCATCCAAAAAAAAAAAAAAAAAACTCAGTGGAAGTAACTTGAGCATCTCAATTCATTAGACTTTAACATAATAATCCACTTTTTAACCGCATTTGTTCCTTAAGTGGTAATAAAAGAACATTACTTCTTTGAACTAAGTTCAATGATCATTTCCTGGGCATGTTCCAAGAGCAAGACATTATGACAACTGCATCATATGGGTTACTTTACTTCTCAGAAACTTGTAAGGTAGACATTATTTTCTCATGGATAAATGGTATTTTTGGCAATGCCGACCTACAACAGCATGTTCAATGCACTATGGACAAAATTTTCAGGGACACAAGGTAACTGCCATAAGCCCAAGAAAAACTGCATAATTTATCTTTTATCCACTGTCAATGAATGAAAACTTCAATACAAATACAAAATCCTTCAGTGGAATATAATTATCCTTTATGAAATAACACTATCAATGCCATTATGAGTAATAATTAAATTTAAGAATTAGTATAATCTTTCTGAAGAAATGTGCTAAAAGTACTATATGTACAATATGTACTAAAAGTCTTAAAAATGACCATCCCTTTGTATCCAGCAATTCCACTCTAAAATTGTATCTTTTATATAACAATAAATTGAAACACTTAAGTTCCTATAATAACCAGACAGTTAGACAATGGAATACTATGAAATCTAAATTTATTGGTATTAAAAAAGGGTCTATGTGTGGTTGTCAGAGACTAAGGGGAGGGCAAAATGAAGAGTTGTTTAATGTTGCACATGATTAAGTTAAAATGGGTTTTTCAAAAAGGCAGATGATCACTTTTTAAAAAAAGGACTAATATACTCTAATATGTAGAAACACACACAAAGTATAAAAACAAAGACTTCAGTATCACAAACATATTGCTGTGAATGCTGTTTCTACCATTTACTCGTTTTGTGGCCCTGGGGAAGATGTTTACACATTCTGGAGCTTCAGATCCTCCAACTATAAAACCAGCATAAAAATAATCCCTACTCTCTATGATTATTATGAATACTAAGTGATAGCAGATATAAAGAATTTAGTACATTTGGTGTAAAGTACTCATTAATATTGCCTACAATTACTGCTTAAATGCATCAAAATGCTATATAATTCTAGATTCCATAGGATTAGGTATGTGCTTCCTCTTAAATTGGTTCTCAATAAACAATATTATTTAAGCTGGTACTTACAATGGCACCAAGCTAGCAAATATTAAGAAACTAAATTATACAGTATTTTAAGTCAAACAGAATTGTTGTTTTACAATCCAAAGACCACAAAGTGATCTGAAATTTAAACAGACTAGCAAATGACTTCATTTCTTAGGACTGCTAATTTGCAGGATTTAGAAACATATCAATTGTCTATACATGAATGTCAAGTCTCTTGTTTAAATAATACTAGCAGAAAAAATACCTAAAAATAATTTTTAAATACCCTACTAATGATAAAGTTGGTTTCCTTGACAATGGATTCAGTTTTATCCCTAAGATACTTACCACTTAACAAGATTAAACTGTTACAGAATAAAAGTTTGTTGCAAGAAAGTAATGTATAACAATGAAAAGGGGACTGGAGATTCAAAGAACTCTATTGGAATTACAATTGGCCTCTTAACACCTATGTAAAATTAGGCAATTTATTTTATATGAGCCTCAGTTTCTCCACCTACCTCAAAGTTTCTTACAATGACCAAATAAAACATACACAAAGCCTGATGCATAGCTGATATTCAAAATGTTAATTCACCATCCTATCCCCCCTTGAGAGGTAGCTCCCAGAACAGGAAGCTTTACAAATAACAAAAAAAAAAGCAGTCACCATGTTCAGACTGAAAGCAGTTGGCCATAAAGCTACTTCTATTAAATCAGAGACCTAGCCCCTAAGGGGCCACTCTAAAACTCGAGGGGAAAGTTTGTATCTTAGTTTTATGCCCCCTATGCCTAGCATGCTTTTCTAATTTAAAAAAAAGAGCACGCAATAAATGCTGGCTAAGCTAAATTTTATTTGTCCTCTCCCTCCATTCTATTCTTTGGCTAAAGTACTTAGCACATAAAAAGCACTCAAAAATTATTTTTTACTAAAAGGATGTATAATTGCCTAAGAATAAAACAAGAAAGTATATACAAATATACATAATGTGATTAGAATTTGTAAAGTTAAAAAAAAAAAGCAAGGTAATTAGTGTTAGAAGAAAACTCTGTATTTAACATTCATGTAATTCATAGATGGTACCAGCTGTTCATGAAGACACGCTGTTTTGAGAGTCTAAAGCAAATTATTTTTAAATCAAGCAATTAGTGTTTCAGTTTTTCCAGTGTAGGTGTACATACAAAGAGAATCTTAAAACATAGCTGAGAACATTCTGAACTAAAGTTTTTTTCACTGATAAACCACTTCCTTTACAAAGCCCACATAATTTTAAGCAGAAAGCCAATTAATTCTGAAGTTACCTGTATAAGTATAAAATTCTCCTGTCTAAATAAAAATACTCAGTGATGAATAAATTAGTGAAAAAATATTTTCAACGAAAAATGTATTCAAAAGGGGAAACCAAAAAAGATGCATTAAATATGACTATGTTAACAATCTACTAAAAAGGATTAAAATAAAAGAGGCATTTTAAGTGCATTATTGAAAAGTTCATACAGATTTAGTAGTATTCAAAATATCTCATATTTCTTTGTAACATAAACTTTTCAAATTAATCACAGGATTTATTTCCAGGATAAAGATAAAATCTCATAATACATTTGACCTGAGCAGGAAAAAAAAAAGAGGTTGCATCTTCTCATAAAAATCTAATGTTACTATGTTTCCCACTTACTGATAAGATACATAGATGGCTAAGAGAAAGACAAATACAGCAAAATAAACAAGTAGGAAAAAAATGATCTTAGGGAAACTGTTTATAGCTCCTTTATCTTTTTTTTTTAACTTCTTGAATCTTCAATAGGGAACAACCTGACATTAAGAAACAAAAGTGGCCGGACGCAGTGGCTCACGCCTGTAATCCCAGCACTTTGGGAGGCCGAGGTGGGAGGATCACGAAGTCAGGAGATCGAGACCATCCTGGCTAACATGGTGAAACCCTGTCTCTACTAAAAATACAAAAAATTAGCCGGGCGTGGTGGTGGGCGCCTGTAGTCCCAGCTACTTGGGAGGCTGCGGCAGGAGAATGGTGTGAACCCGGGAGGCGGAGCTTGCAGTGAGCCGAGATCGCGCCACTGCACTCTAACCTGGGCGACAGAGCGAGACTGTCTCAAAAACAACAACAAAAGATAAGAACCAAAAGTATGACAATCATCACCTGAGTTATAAATAATATTAAAGATATTCATATACAGATATACTATGTAAAGTTTAACAGATTAACACTATGAATATGGCAAAACAATGCTAGAAAGAATATAACCTCATCATATAAAAGTAGGCTTTACTTTCTAAACAAAAGTTTTACTTGAAGGGAAAACTAGATAAAATTCAAGAGAAAAGGAAAATGATATATAATAGGTTTCTAACCAGTATAGGTAAACCACTATTACTTAAAGCACACCTTGTCAATAGTAGCTCAATTATATATTTATTTATTTCTTCAAATTACATTATATATATATTTTATATATATATATTCAATTATATATTTATTTCTTCAAACCAAGCAATACTTTTAAACAATCAATTATCTTAATGATCTGATTAGTATAAACATTTATCAGCTACTTTATTTGTGAAGCAATGGAAATACCAATTTTGAAAACTGTAAAAAATGGCCAATTTAAATTATACATGACAGTTTTTCCAGATTTTTAGACCAACTATTTTTCTCAATGCTCACTTTTTTTTAACATTAACTATTTTTTCAATGAAATAAAATTAATCCAGTGGTAGAAAAAGCCTCAATAGGAATCGTAAGAGTGAAACCTCACTTCACATATCTACTCTGTTGAAAACTATCTTCCGGTTGACTAATTATAAAATTTTAATCCATAAATAATATTTTTCTGAGAAGAGGATCCTTTAAAACAATAACGATGGGCCAGGAGCGATGGCTCCCGCCTGTAATCCCAGCACGTTGGGAGGCCGAGGCAGGCGGATCACGAGGTCAGGAGATCAAGACCATCCTGACTAACACGGTGAAACCCTGTCTCTACTAAAAATACAAAAAATTAGCCAGGCATGGTGGAGGGCGCCTGTAGTCCCAGCTACTCGGGAGGCTGAGGCAGGAGAATGGCGTGAACCCGGGAGATGGAGCTTGCAGTGAGCCAAGATCGCGCCACTGCACTCCAGCCTGGGTGACACAGCGAGACTCCGTTTCCCCCCCCCAAAAAAAAGACGTACGAATTTTAATTTCTGAATTTTCCTGTGGAAGAGTTTGTGTTACTCAGTTTCATATTCTTCGGGGTGTTTTTTTTTTTCTTGGTAGATTTAAGGTGGCAAGGAAAATAACATCAGAAAATTAAGATTATTCCACAATTTTATTCCCCAAATATATGCTTTTTTAGCAGTTCATTCATGGGAATGTATAACACAACTATAAAATAACACTCTAAGGTTATATGTATTTGCTGTTAACAAAATGAACTAAAATATTGTCTAAATTAAGATATGTTAACATGTAATATATTATTTTAGAAGTTAGTTCTAACTTATTACCAGAAGAGGCTAATTTTATGTAAATACTAGGAAGTTCACATTCTAAAACTATAGATATATTAAAATACTGAAAATTTCTCTGGGGGAAAAAAGAGAAATCTTCTGGAATGTTTAGTGGTATCAAGTTGACGTGATACTAGAGCTATTATACATAAGCTCCTAAATCTTTAGGACAAGGCCTGTTGTACCACACACCGAGAAAGAAATTATCACAAGCCTCTCAGATCGGTCTAGTTTCACAGTTGAAAAGGGGGTATCTAATCTAACAAGTGCCCTTGGAAAAATACATCCACTTTAAGAGCCAAAGCAAAGATGTTTCTATCCCACTGTTCTTCCAAAAGACACCCATCCCATTTTCCCGAAAGAGAGAGAGCAAGAAAAGCAGAATACTGCATTTTCAAAAAAGTAGGAAACAGTCATAATACCAGAGCACAAACTATGAAGAACATCTTACCAAACAGAAATGTGGATCAAACTCAGTGTACATGAGAAACATAGGACTCCAGATTCTGTCCAGAAGCCAGAGTTCTCCAAAGTTGGAAACATACCTCTGAAGGACCCAACAAGGAAAATAGCAACAGTGAAGGCTAAGGAAGAATCTCAGAACCCATCCACACCAAGGACAAGGAAATCACAAAAACCTTCGAAAGAGAATTTCACTTAGCCTTTCACTGTTTCTGTTTTGCCTCAAAGAGAGAAAATTGACACTGCTGAGAAAACTGCTGCAACATGACCTAAGGATAAACAGCAAGTTCAAGAGTACGAAGTGGTCCGAGCTCAGTCACCACAACCCTCCCATTATTCTTTATAAAATGCTGTCAAAAAAGAAATCCCTCCCTTTTCAAATATTCAAAGAGAGCATGACATAGAAGCTATAGGTAGATACTCTAAGAATAAATATGGAGGAAAACAAAAGGCAGATGAAGAATATGTAACAGTTGAATGTAAAAAGAAAAAGGGTTTTTAAAGTTTTATGATATCAAATATAGCAAAGAAAATACAGTATCTGACACAAGAGCTTACAAGAAACAGAGGATAAAATAAAGATGATAAAAACAAATAGGAGGACAAATGGAAAAGTAAGCCAGCAGGGCTCAGAAGAAGAACAGAGGGAGAGTGGGAAACTCCTGTAGAAATAAAAGCCACACTGGAGGTGGCAGAATCGAGGTAGCTAGTTAGCAACATGCAACAACAGAGAACAGTAGAGCAGCAGCTGCAAATTCCTCCAGGAAAGAGTAATGCTAAACTATTATTTTCCATTTGTCATGCAAATATAGGTCACAAAATCACTTTTAAAATAACTAATAAACTGTTTTTAAAAACTGTTTAATAAATTGTTTAAAAAAATTGTTTAAAAGCTAATAAATTCAGTAAAGGTGTAAAGGAGAACACCTTACCTAAGAATTTAAAATATTAACACAATTAATGAGAAACGGAAAAGGGGTGAATTGTAAATGTTCACATCTCCATTTTTAACAGTGAGAGATCAATACACATTGTTTAAAGTTAGTGAAGTTAAAAAGATAAAGTATGTTATTACATGATAAAAATAAACTATAAAATTTCCAAGTTATCAAAGAATACACAAAGATAAAAACAAACACAAACCATATCAAAATATGTAAATATAAAAGACAATAACTTTTTAAAAAATGACAGACATTATTATCTGGTCTATTAATAACATAAATGAGAAGAACCCATCTATTAAAACAAAGACTCTCTATCCAAACCCAAGTATATAAATACAGGACAACTAAACCTAAGCGACTCAAAACATTGAAAGCAAAAGAAGGGACAAATAAAACTTAAGAGAAAGCAGCAATCATGATATTAATGCTAAACTGAATTTAAGGCAAAAAGCAAAAAACTAGCAAAAAGGGAAATTTAATGATAAATTCAAATCCATAGAAAGATCATGTATCTTTGTATATCAAATTTTACAGAGTAAACTCTCCAGGCAATATGAAATTGCAAGAGTGTTATATACTAACTTACCACTCTCAGCCTATCGCCAATCAAAAAAAAAAAAAACAAAAAAAACAGATTATAAGAATAATGAACAGGCCGGGTGCAGTGGCTCACGCCTGTAATCCTAGCACTTTGGGAGGCCGAGATGGGTAGATGGCTTGGGCCCAGGAGTTCAAGACCAGCATAGGTAATATGGCAAGACCCCATCTCTACTAAAATTACAAAAATTAGCCAGATGTGATTGCAGGCACCTGTAATCCCAGCTATTCGGGAGACTAAGGCCTGAGAATAGCTTGAACCCAGGAGGCAGAGGTTGCAGTGAGCCGAGATGGTGCCACTGCACTCAGGCCTGGGTGACAGAGTGAGACTCCATCTCAAAAAAAAAAAAAAAAGAAAAATAAGCTAACAGAAAATTATTGTATTTTGTATTCTGCAAACAGAGCAGTGTCGTAGACAAATGCCTATGAAATACATTAGGTCGCAAAGACAAACTCAATAAACAGAGTACAGACCAGATACTCTGATAAACAGTATAATAAATCCAGTAATCATAACAAAAATAACAAAACTCCCCAACAACCAAAATTCTAAAACTCTCTTGGACTCTTGGCTTAAAAAGGAAATGAAAATTAAAATTGTTGATTATCCAGAAAATAACAGTAACTTGAAAAGAACCCACAAGCCACCGCAAATGTAGTATTCATAGGAAAAATAATGATTACAGAGATACAATTAAATAAGAATAAAGTGAGAATTATGCATATCAACTTTAAAATATTAGAAAGGAACAAGCAAAGGATGAGGCTAGATTCTAATCTAACAGTTTATTTAAACAGAGATCTGAAATTTACATGGCAAAATGTTAGCTTGTTAAAACCAAGTGCTAGTTCCATGAGTGTTTGTTACATTATTTTCTGCATTTTTCTGTTAGAAATTCCATAAATAAAAACTAACTTTTTTTTTTTTTTTTTTTTTTTTTTGAGACAGTCTCAATCTGTCACCCCGGCTGGAGTGCATTAGCACAATCTCAGCTCACTGCAACCTCTGTCCCCAGGCTCAAGCAATCCTCCCACCTCAGCCTCCCAAGTAGCTGGGATCACAGATGTGTGCCACCACGCCCAGTTAATTTTTTTGTATTTTTGGTAGAGATGGGGTTTCACTATGTTGCCCAGGCTGGTCTTGAACTCCTGAGCTCAAGCAATTCACCTACCTCGGCCTCCTAAGTGCTGGGAATACAGGCATGAGCCACCGTGCCTGGCCATAAAAACTTTTAAGATGAATTAAAAATGCATATATGTTAAATATTCTACTCAGAAGGATAGGAAATAAAAAGCAAAAAACATAAGGAAAATACATTAAGTCATACACAAACTTACAAAGTAATGAATTAAACCAGGAGAACTAATTACAGATCTAGGAACTAAAATTTAGGGAAGAAAAAACAAAATAAATTGCAAGGTAATTTAAAAAAAAAATGCTGGGCAGAGAGAAAGGGGAGACTAGAGGAGAGAAAACCATACTGAAAATGAGAATAGAGAAGTAACTACAGACATAGAAAAATCTAAAAGAATAAGAGAATGTTTGGTACAATGCACAACAAACACATTTGTCACCTTGGATGAAATGGATGTTTTTCTAAGAAAATTAAAACTTTCAAAACTGATCCCAGAATCTTTGAAAAGATAAATCCTATCATAAAACATATCATTTCAATGCTATTGAATTATTTGAAGACAAAATCATTCTAAATTTTTTGTAAAACCATCACAAGAAAAAACAATATCCAAAGAGCATACACATACACACAATTTCAAGTAATTTTATGAATAGATGAAATCATCTTAAATAAAATGTTAGCAAATAAAATCCATCACATTAAAAGAAAAATCCACCATGACCAACTGGAGATGGTTCTACATCATAAGACTAGAACAATACTAGAAAATCTACTAAGATAATAATAATGTCTAATGTTATCTAACCTTTGGCAACTCTGGAAACAGTATTTTTTTCCTTCAGAAATCTCTTGCTAGCATTAAATACAATGATAAAAATTACAGCTGGATTTTCTTCTTTTTTTAGTAACGAGACAAGCTGTTTCTAAAGCTCATATGGGAAAAAGAGGCATGTGAGATAACTTAGGAAAACTACAATAAGGAGTGAAAAAAACAAGACAGCCTACCAAATATTAAAACAGGTACTAAAAAGCTATAGTAATTTAAAAAGATACTACGATAAATCCATCTTTCCACAAAGAGAAAAGGTGGTGGAGAAATGGGATTCCTATGTTAGCCCTTAATATCAGCTAAATCAAAGATCCAACTGTAAAACAATGAATCCCGACAAATGTATTAGAAAAAACAAGGACACTTTTTTAAAAATTATCTTGCCACAGTGGAGCATAACTTTCCAAAACCCTAAGAAAAAAGGCTAATAAATCTGAATATACAAAAGTTCAAAATCTATCTTCTAAAAAAATGACCTGACAAACTAGAAGTCAGAAAGTGTTTTCCATGCATATAACAATTTTTATGACTAATTTCCTTAGTATATAAATATGTACATATGTATGTGTGCATATGGATCCACACATATACATACACATACACACATACACAGACACACACATCCTAAAAATCAAGAAACGAGAGATAAACCAGCAGAAAAGTGGGCAGATTAAGAGTAGACAGGGAGAAAAATATAGCTTTATAGATAAGAAATATAAATAAATGAAAAAAATATTTTCCAATTATCAGGTTGGTATAATACCAAAAGGAATAATACCCCTATCTATAAGAATTTGGGCAGAAATGCTCATAAACTAGTGGGAGGGAAATCAATTTCTATTAAGAGCAATTAGGCAATATCTATCCAAAACTTTCAAGTGTATCAGCTCAATTTCTAGAAATGTAGGATGTTCATTTATTATCAGCAATAACAACTGGAACACTTAAAATGTTCATCAACAGAGGCTGTTCAAATAAATTATAGTACAATCATATTACAGAATTCTAGGTAGCTGTTAAATGAGATTGATCTGTATATGGCATTAAAGAAAGTTCTGCAAAATGCTTTAAGTGATACATATGTAAGTGTTACAGTATATTCTCCATTTGTATAAAAATGTATCCATACATTCACATATGTGTAACATGCTAGTGAAACCTCTGGAAGAATAAAGAAGAAACAGTGGCTATTTACAGTGGCTTCCTCTAAGGAACAAGATTGTGGGACCACATTAGGAGACAGACTCAATTTTTACTTAAAATCCTTGCCTACGTTTATGTGCCAGACATATTCTGAGTTGGGAATACAGCAGTGAATACACAAAATTCCTATATTTGTAGGACTTACGTGGAAGGGGGGTGGAGGGAGAGCAGAGAGAAAACATAACAAAAACAAGTGTATATACAACAAACAGTGTCAGAGGATATAAGTGCTGTTAAGAATAAAGCAGAGTTACAACAGAAAGTCTATGCATGTGTGAGAGAGGAATTATGACTTCACATGGGGTGGTAATAAAGGGAGAACAGTGAACTACGGGTGCATATGAAAGTTCCCCTACCCCATGATTGAGAGTCAAGTGATATCGAAACTACAATTCAAACAGCGATTAGCCAGGAGGGAAGGGGGAGAGAAAAAAGGCAAGCACTATAGAAGCAGAGGAAACTCAGGTAGGTGTTCTTGGGTAGGTTTGGGTAAACAGGTACAAAACAGAAATGAGTTCATAAAGGGGCTCAGGAAATAAAAGGATTTAGATAGGGAGAGAGAAAATTAGATCTTTAGTTTAGAAAACTTATTCTGGCCAAAATAAACTGAAAAGTCAAGAAACCAGTTAGATGTTTAGGTAATTCTGCTAAAAGCTAATGGCCAGTAAAAGGAAAAGTAACAGTAAATAAAATAATAAAAATAAAAGTAACAATAAAGAAGAAAAGTAACAATAAAGGAGAAAATAATGAAGAGGAAAAATAACAAGGAAGAGTAGTGGGCCAAAAAATGTACAGTTGATTCTCATTATTCACAGGTTCCACATTGTGAATTCACCTAATCACAACAAATTTACTTGTAATCCCAAAATCACTACTCACTTTTGCACTCACTTGTGGACATGTGCAGAGCAGCAAAAAAATCATCCAACATGCAAGTTCCCAGGTGAGGTGAGGAAGGTGACAGTCGGCCTTCTTGTTACAGCACTCATACTGTAAACAAATGTCCTTTTCATGGTCTACTTAGTGTTACATTTTTTCCAGCTTTGTACTTTTTGTTGGTAATTTTGTGCTTTTTGTTGATAATTTCTAAAATGGCCTGTAAGTGTAGTGCTTAGTATTCTAAACACAAGAAAGCTAGGATGTGCCTAACAAATAAACGATATAAGATAAGGAGATAACGCATGAGTTACAGTGCTGTTGGCCTGAGTTCGGTGTTAATGAATCCATGCTATACACATCCATTAAATAAGGTGTCTTTAAATAGAGACACATATAAAACAATGTTACGTATTCACTGATTGATGAAAATGTTATGAGAGGCTCACAGGAACCTACCCCTGTATTTCTTGTAGGAGCAATGGTTCAATATTCATTATTTCAGTGTTTGTAGTGACTATAAAACATAACTACTGTAAATAACAAGAGTCGACTATATATGTATGCATATTATATGCACACACACGTATATTTACTTACTTATAAGGTGGGAATAACAGGAATGGTAATCAATTATGAGTAGCAGGTGAAGAGAGATGAACCAAGGATGATACTAGGTTCCTGGTTTTGGTTAACTAGATGGTGATAGTAATAACAAAGACGGGAAACAGAAGAGAAGGTGGCACCTTAGATGAGGAAGACAAAGATGTCAGCTTTGAAGGGTATAATATGCCACACTGTAATAAAGATAATCATGTGTTGAAGTGTGCATATATCCCCCTCCCCTTTGACGTAAGATTACTATCTTTGTTCATCTTGGGTTATATCTTTCATCTAAAACGCTTTTCTTCACTCATCCAATAGATATCAGGCCTGTCAATTTCAGAAATAAATACGCATTTTATCACTTCTTTTTTTTTTTTGAGACAGGGTCTCACCACACTGCCCAGGCTGAACTTGAACTTCTGGGCTCAAGTGGCAATCCTCCTGCCTCAGCCTTCCAAAGAGCTCGGACTACAGGTGCGTGCCACCACCATACCCAGCTCATCATTTCCTTTGCCTTCCACTGTCATCTCTGCAATTACATCGCCAATATTCATCACAACCTATACTTATATAGTATTTCTAGGTGAGTCCTAAACAGTAAAAAGAATATATAAAATTTTACCCCATGGAAAGCAAGAATTCTAAATGCCAAATATCTTAAAAGAAAATTTTCACAAACAGGTAGTTTGTTTTTTAATTTGTTTATAGAAATAAAACAGTACTTTCAGCATAAATGATTAAAAGATCATTCAGAAATATCAAGTTTATATAGAAAATCCTAATGGATAGATTGCATGTTTTTACACTTGATTTAGGAAAATCTCAGAATTTTAATTTCTTTCAGTGTAGCTTTCACAAAATATATACAAACTCAAAATGTGACAAATTTTTTACAATCTAAAAATTAAAATTGTTTAACTGCATAAACTGAGCTTTATGTCATTATAAATATATAGGTAAAGGAAAATGAGTATAGAAATTCATATTAATCCCTCCCTGTCTAGTCCACATTATTTATGTATAATCTACTGTTTATATATAAAACAATTTCTGAACTATTATAAAATTGACTTTATAACCAAATATATACCTGCATGAACATAAAAGAGAAAACATGTTGATACACAGTTCTTTCTCAACATACAATGTGTACTTGTTTATTTGCAATGGTCCACATATAGATTCAGGGTCAATTTAAAAAGGGAAATAATCATAAGAGAACTCATTATTCTTCTCTTTAACTGTATTTTATCTTCAGTGGTTTCTTTTACTTACAAAAAATGAGCACCTTATTAGTTTTATCCCTGGTATGACAATTAGTTACATGACCCCCCACTGAGTACTAAAAACTAAATATAAAACACTGACTATAGTTATCATTACATATGAGAAGAAAAAGTGTAAAAGGCAAGTGTAAGAAAGACAGATTCAAAGCTGAAAGGAGAAAAAGAGGTTAAAATGCCAGTTTAGTAACTAGGAAAGGTTTTAAAAAGGAAAAGTTTTAAAAAGTGCTCTGTACAGAAATGAAACCCTGGTTCTTGGCAATTTATTGTAAGAAGAATCATATCCAAAAGAGCCAACTAAAGACTTTAGAATGCAAAAGGACAAAACATCCATTCATGAACAACATCAGATCTTTTAAGAAACCAAAAAGAGTGAAGAGTAAAAATTGTTTTTAATGTATTTTATATCATTTAGAATATAATTACAATATTACTTCTATTCCTAAAGTAAATTATTAATGCCCTTGATCATAATGCAAATAAAAACAGCTTTGCATCTTAAAATTTATAGCTGAACTGGAAAGTAAACTAAAACACCTAGCATACCTGAGCTACTAAGACAGCAGTCAATAAACAGCAGCTGGTACAGAATATACACTTAGTGCCAACAATCACAAGGAGCATATTCATGAACAAGCAGACACTTGGCTTTTTACCAAGGACCAATGGCCAAGGGTGGAAGGTGGAAAGGTCTGCTCAGTTCCACCTCTGCAATCTCAGAGACTGTGACATTCCCTTAGTCAACAGCCAAGTACTTGTCGTGTACATGCCTGACAGACCAGTAGCCAAGCCAAGGAAAATAGGAACCCTGGAAACCTATTTAAGATATCGTTGCCATCTCTTACCACCCTATAATATATAATTTTTTTCCCCACCAAAAGAATCTCATACCTGGTAGTTACAACACTAATCAGCCAACAAATGGAGACCTAGTTCAACCGACAAGGTCTACTATATGGCTTTAAAAGTATTGCATTTCCACTTGAAAATTACTTTGTTATAAAAGAAGGTAACACAATAGTGCTGCTATTCAACTACAGTATAGATTACATAAGTATTTGGGGATTCATATGCAATGTGGACCACCTGTGCAGCACTTAACCTATCAGTAATTATCATCAGTTACAAACAAACTCTTATAATTAATTAATTCACTCCTAAATTAAGACTGCCAATATATACATCTAGTTCAGTCATACACTAATTCAAAGTTACTAAAATGTTTGACCAAGGTTCAAGACTAGAAAAACAATCTCAACCATTGGGATAATTAAAATTTTAAAATCAATCACAAAATATAGCTTGTGATTTAAATGATCTCCTAACCATTAGTATTATGGTGCACTGATATATTCAATTAAAAAACAAAAATCTGAAGACATCACAAGAAATCAAGAAGTGTTTGGTTCAAAAAAAAAAAAAAAAGACATAATGCCATCTTAACTTTTCCCATCGAAATACTGAAAAACATCACACAGAGATTAAAATTTTGGAATGTCATTCTGAAAATAAATAGAAACAAAAGTAATACAAAAAATTATCAAATGTACAGTAAAGTAGCTGCCAGAGAAAAAATATTTACTGGGAAAAGAACAGCCTTTTTATTTTCATTAAAAAAAATATTTGGCCAGGCGTGGTGGTTCATGCTTGTAATCCCAGCACTTCGGGAGGCTGAGGTGGGCGAATCACCTGAGGTCAGGAGTTAGAGATCAGCCTGGCCAATGTGGTGAAACCCCATCTCTACTAAAAATACAAAAACTAGCCAGGCATGGTGACATGCACCTGTAATCCCAGCTACTTGGGGGGCTGAGACAGGAGAATCACTTGAATCTGAGAGGCGTAGGTTGCAGTGAGCCGAGATCATACCACTGCACTCCAGGCTGGGGAACACAGTGAGACTCCATCTCAAAAAAATAAAATAACATTTTAGATACTACTGTATTATATTTTTGCAAGGAATACTAATAATATATCCGTCATTTTATGCAAAAAGCTGTAATTCCTAAGTAGCATTTTTCCTTGGTATTCCTTATTTCTAGAAATTATTCATTCAAGTCAGTCAGATGTTATTCTTGGCATTAGTAAGTCCATTCTACTGATTTCTCCCTTTAAGGCAATGATTCTCAAACAGAAATACACATTTTGGGGAATAATTTTGAAAATACACATTCCCAAGTGCCATTCCTCAGAGACTGCTTCAGCATATATGGAGTGAAGCCTCAGTGTCTGTGTTCTGAAGTAATTCCTCCAGTGATTCTGATTGCTAGTTGAGAACCACTGCTTTAAGGGATTAATTACATACTTATTCTAATGATTAGAAAAGCTTTTATTGATCCCCCATTGCTGAAACTTTGTCACTGTGGGGCACACAGCTGTCAGTAGCAAAAAGGAAAACTCCACATTCCATTACTTACTGAAAAGAACAAGTTAGGCCGGGCACAAGGCTCACGCCTATAATCCCAGCACTTTGGGAGGATGAGGGGGTGGATCACAAGGTCAAGAGATCAAGACCATCCTAGCCAACATGGTGAAACCCCGTCTCTACTAAAAATACAAAAATTAACTGGGCATGGTGACACACGTCTGTAGTCCCAGTACTCAGGAGGCTGAGTCAGGAGAATCGCTTGAACCTAGGAGGCGGAGGCTGCAGTGAGTGTCACTGTCACTGCACTCCAGCCTAGCGACAGAGAAAGACTCCATCCTAAAAAAATAAGAACAGGCCGGGCGCGGAGGCTCACACCTGTAATCCCAGCACTTTGAGAGCCTGAGGCAGGCGGATCATGAGGTCAGGAGATGGTGGAGATCATCCTGGCTAACACGGTGAAATCCTGTCTCTACTAAAAAAAAAATTTAAAAAAAAAAATTAAAAAAAAAAAAAGGTAGCCGGGCGTGGTGGCGGACGCCTGTAATCCCAGCTACTTGGGAGGCTGAGGCAGGAGAATGGCGTGATCCCAGAGGCGGAGCTTGCAGTAAGCCGAGATCGCGCCACTGCACTCCAGCCTGGATGACAGAGCAAGACTCTGTCTCAAAAAAATAAAATAAAATAATAATAATAATAATAACAAAGAAGAAATAATAATAATAATGAAGAAGAAGCAGAAGAAGCAGAAGCAGAAGCAGCAGAAGCAGAAGCAGCAGCAGAAGCAGCAGAAGCAGCAGAAGCAGCAGAAGCAGCAGCAGCAGCAGCAGCAGCTAAAGACATCTGGTAAAATTCTCCATTCAAAGAACATGCAACCATATCTGAAAACACTTTTTATACATTTATTTTAAAGTGTATATTTAGGACAAATGGTTTTTAAAAATGTATAAAAATAATTCACATATTAATCCAACTTCTATAGTTACATGGTCCCTTAAAAGATTTTCAGTTTATTATTATCAAAAATGTATTTCAACAATCTCCACAGTACTCTCAAAAGTCAGGAATTTTAAGATTTTTCTAATAGAAAAATTTCAGTATTTATCTACAGAAAAATAATGAAACTAGGAATTATATCATATTTTAAAATATAATGTCTCAGCTATGCTGTGCCATGTAAGAATAATCTTCACACTAAACTATAATAATCCCAAATGCTGGCATTTTCGTTTAAGAACAAAGCACAAAAATATTTCATAGAAAAAAGTACTTCGTCATAAAAAACATAGAAAGTTGAATGCTTCAAACAAAAATACCTGAGGTCTGATTTCACAACATCAAGTTTCCATATCCACTTTGTAAACATATACTCAGTATAGGTTACCAACTTAAATAAAGCCAGTTATCACTGAAAGAAGGCATAGTTTAAAAAAAATTCAGTGCAAAAATAAGTATCAACTAATCAACTGACCTAGGACAATTTTCATAAAAATCACAATTTGAATCCCATAATATAAAGTGATCCTCTGAAGACTTTAATTAAAAATAAAAAGCTCTACAACAGCAATCAAGTTTTTCTTTTGTTACTATTCTCTAGTAAATGCTTTTTTTTGATTAGCTTTTACAATGTCATCAGGTGATGCTGATTTGAAGTCAAATGGTGTTATCGCTACAAGAGGACTTATTTCTTTGTCCTTTACATCTTGAACTTGTCTACTATAAAGAAAAGTCTTATAGAGGTCAAGGGTGCGTCGCTTGCAGCTTTTCAGTGGGTAACGAAGACACAGTGTTGAGGCAAAAGCTGAAGGTCTAGCAGCAAGGGCCTTGGTCCAAGAGAGAGAAAAAGGTGGTTTCCTGGTCAGAGAGCCTTTATTGTTTTTTTTATTATCCTTAGCAAGATTGGAATTCTTCCCTAGCTTTGAATTTAGAACTTTAGTTCGTGATGATGGACCAATGGATTGGTCTACTATAGGCTTTGGAACAAAATCTGGGTTTTTTATAAGGACACTAAGATCAATATTTGAATCTATTCCAGGAGACCTCACTTCAGATAAACTGACCTCAAAGGACTCTTTCTTAATCTGAGAGTTGTCTACATCAATTGTTTCTGCAATCAATTCAGAAAGTGACAAATTCTCAAGGTCTCTTGTGGGAGAAGCTTTATGAAATGCCAATGATGAGAGAGAGCCTGTTAATTCTGATATTCCGGGTGAAGACTGACAGCGATTTGCTAATTGTGACAGAGGAAAGGATCCCAAACTTAGATCTGTGAAACTGGCAGATGACTGGTTATAAAGGTCAGATAAAGTAAAGCACTGGCTTATATTGTTTTCTTTGTGTTCCTGAAACAGTGCAGTGAGGGATGGACTTTCACACTGAGAAAACTGCAAATTATCATTTTTTAAAATGTAATTCTCGGCACTTTGTTCAACTAAAGAAACACTTCCAACTTCAGTTTCTTTACTAGCATTTAAATGATCAACAGTCATATTTTCCAATGAGCTAGTTAAGTACAAATGATTATCTGAACTTCCTAAACTGTCCCGTACTGGAATGTTTTGAAAATCAGATAGCGAATTATTTTGAATATATAAAGAATTATTCGGTGTTGTGCTCTTTATGATTACGGGCTTTAAATCTGGCATTTCTTTCAATGCAGAATCATCTTTGGAAACACATTCAGATGCATGAAGTCTCAACAAATCAGCATCTAGGTTCTTTGACAGTAGACTTTCCAGACTCTCTGTAGATGATAATCTGACTGATGGCTGACTTTCACAGGAATCTCTTGACATATCATGAATTAGGTTAGCTAGTGAAAGTTCTTTTGTTAACTTACATGATTCTAGTTTCTTTTCACTTTTAAGTCTGTCAAGTTTCTTTCTTCTATGGAGTAAATAGTGACTTGGAACTGAAGAATTATGAGATAATCCATATTTTCCTACTGAGCTAGACAAATCAAAGGGTTTGCAACTATAATCCAAATGATTTGCTGACTGAGGATAAGAACTTTGAACATTATCAGCTGAAACTTCAGAAGAAGAAAATAAGACTCCTTACCTTACAAGAGCCATTAATTTTCAGATGAATAGGTTGATACACGCAGAAGACAGTCACAGCAACCAAAAGGAAACATGAAATGAGGCATTTAATTACTAAATGCTTCTTTTGATTATGACATGAATAAAGTGATACTTGATCATTACTTAACATGAATACTCTAAAAACCAATAAGGGAGTATTATCTTCCTTTAACAATTTAAAGTACTCTTTATACTCTATTCACTGATAAATACAATGTAAGTCAGTCAATGTTCTAATTTTCATGAATTTAAAAATGTGAGGTTTTAACCATAGTTAAATTATAGTCAGGATTGTCTCAAATTCAAAAACTTCTTTAAAAAAACAAAAGAAATTAGGTTCATTTTATTCTGTATTTTAATGTATTAGAAACAAATAAGCAAACAAATAACTCCCAGTAATTTCTACCATAATCTGGGATACACTATCAATACAAGATGACATATTACAGATTCATTCCCATCACAGCCAGTTAAAAGTGCCCATCTGCGGGCCCAGCATCCCCGGAAAACACTCTTATTTCATCGTAACAGGCTGTATGCAGCTTTGTTGTAGAAAAATTTAGCCCAAAGGTTACAATAAACACTGACATAAGTAAACAAATTGCCACACTCATACTGAGAGATAGCATGCCAATTAACATAATGCTACCACCTCAGTTCCCCTCTTACGTCCACTGAATTCCAAATTTCACCCCAAATTTTACAAATTTAAAATTAAATCCTGGCTATAAAATGTAAAGTAGTATAATTATGATACTTATACCTAATTATATTTAAATTTTAAAAAGTATACATAATAAAAGCATAAAGGGATTTTTTTAACATTAATTAGCTGGCTGTTAATTTCCTTTTCCTATTTCACTAGAGTTTAAAAAAATAACAATTGAAGAGTTCTGTAAGCTACTAACAAGAAGAAAAAGATGTCTTGTCTTATCTAATTTTATTTCCACTATGTTGTTAGTTATAAAATCAAGTAGTGAGGCCGGGTGCAGTGGCTCACGCCTGTAATCCAAGAACTTCAGGAGGCCGAGGCGGGCGGATCCCTTGAGGCCAGGAGTTCAAGAACAGCCTGGCCAACATGGTGAAATCCCATCTCTAATAAAAACACAAAGAAAAAAAAAATAAGTCAGGCACTTATTAAGTGGCATGCACCTGTAATCCCAGTTACTTGGGAGGCTGAGGAAGGACAATCACTTGAACCCAGGAGGTAGGAGGCTGCTGTGAGCAAGATCATGCCACTGCACTCCAGCCTGGGTGACAGAGTGAGACTCTGTCTCAAAAAACAAACAAATAAACAAAAAAAATCAAGTAGTAAAATAACCACAAAAACAGGCTACAACAGAAGAAAGGAAACTCAGTACTCATCCTAAAAATTCACAACTAGAAGATCAACTGATAATCAAAAGTTAACAATAACATGCAAGATTTTCTTAATAGCTGAAGCAAATTAAGTATTTTCTTAAAAGCTCAAGCAAGTGAAAGCCTCTCTTTAGGCATTAACTATGTAAAATAAGTGAAAAAGAACAAGTAAAGGCATACCTTTCGCCATCTTTCTTGTAGATACTGTTCCCTCATTCTTGTCCTTCAAATTCTGCACTCTATCTTGTTCCAGAACCCCTGACAAAGCCTTCTGCACATCAAACTTGTTCTTCAAAACTGCTTCAATTAATATTTCATCGGGCACAGCATCTCCAAGTACCTCTCTCATGTGATCAAGGCACGAATAAAGACGAGCTAGAAAAGACAACAATGGTCAAAAGCTATACTAAATGGCGCCATGAAAGAACTTTTAATCTTCAAAACTGATTTTAAAATTTACAGCTGTACTAGAATATTCAACTCTCCTTTCTCTTTGGCAAAAATTATTTCTAATGATCACATTTTTATCTACAATATACCTATCTTCCCTTATCAGAGGAACGATTTCGTTAATTTAAAAATCACTATAATAAAATGTCTCCTGAATAATAGTGACTAAATGTTTCTAAAAAGTGTACATTGCAGATCACTTGGACTCGGGAAGGGGAACATCACATACCAGGGCCTATTATGGGGAGGGGGGAGCGGGGAGGGATGGCATTGGGAGTTATACCTGATGTAAATGACGAGTTGATGGGTGCCAACGAGTTCATGGTTGCAACACACCAACATGGCACAAGTATACATATGTAACAAACCTACACGTTGTGCACATATACCGTAGAACTTAAAGTATAATAATAATAATTTTAAAAAGTGTACATTGCACAGTATACACTAATATCTATTTTCAGTCACCAATGATGATGGTATCTGCATTGATCATTTTTCGCATGTACAGAAAGGAAGGGGTGAGTGTGGAACTATTTCTAATTTGTTAGTGAACCGAGTTACTCACAAAGTATATTTCTTATATTTCTCAAGCTGCTACCTTGTTTCCTTTTTGGCTAACTTCAGTTCTTCCCAGCTAACTAAAATAATCCTTAATGACTCTTTAAAAAAAGGGCATGATAACGTCATATAAAAATGCCATAAAAATAAGGAAGTCCAGGAAGTTAAGTGGAGGATAGGCTTTTTTTTTTTTTTTGAGACAGAGTCTCACTCTGTTGCCCAGGCTGGAATGCAGTGGCGTGATCTCAGCTCACTGCAACCTCTGTCTCCCAGGTTCAAGCAATTCTCCCACCTCAGCCTCCTGAGTAGCTGGGATTACGGATGCCCGCCACCACACCTGGGTGATTTTTCAATTTTTAGTAGAGATGGGTTTCACCATGTTGCCCAGGCTGTTCTCAAACTCCTGATCTCAGGTTTCCACCTGCCTCAGCTTGCCGAAGTGCTGGGATTACAAGCGTGAGCCGCCACACCCAGCCAGCATTCACTTTTAAAATAAAAAATTTAAGTCTGGAATTATCTCAGCTGTTTATGAATTTTAATTTTATGATGACAGTATTAAAATTATTAATAATACTTATTAATGATGTAAAATCTGTAAGAGGAGAGAGGCTTTGTATCCCTAGAACCTAAAACAGTACCAGGTAACTAGGGGCCAATGAATACAAATCTATGATATATTCCTTTATATTTTTGTATAGCACTTGCCAAGTTTCACAATACTTTTATATATATATTTCTTTTGTAATCCTCATAATAAGTCTATGAGCTAGATATATCAGGCAAATTCTAACTTAATAAAGATAAGATTGAAAATCATGGCACTACTAAGTCAGCAATAATCAAAACAGAATAGAGGTTTTCAAACTCCCTATTCCACAAAACCATTTCACAGAATGCAACTTATATTTAATCGTACATGCTCATATGCTTAACAAGTAATCTACTGGCAATACCCTTTCTTAAAAAAAAAAAAAAAAAAGGTATTTGATACTTATTTCATTGGCCCCTTAATTATTAACAATACATTCCCGAAATATATGGGCAATTCCGCTTTGCTTCAATCTAAGATTAACTTTTAAAGGCTAACAAGCTATACTGGGATAATATTATCTCTTTGATAAATAACATCAATTATTGAAACTGTAACAAAATACTTAGTATAGCTAGCATTAGGGCCTCCTTTTTTTTTTTTTTTTGAGATAGAGTTTCGCTCTTATTGCCCAGGCTGGAGTGCAATGGCATGATCTCAGCTCACAGCAGCCTCCATCTCCCAGGTGCAAGTGATTCTCCTGCCTCAGCCTCCCGAATAGCTAGGATGACAGCCATGTGCCACCACACCCGGCCAATTTTGTATTTTTAGTAGAAACGGGGTTTTTCCATGTGGGTCAGGCTGGTTATGAATTTTAAGTAGAGGTTATAGAGTTAGGCTAGCTTGGTTCATATCCTAATGCCACTTACTAGCAGGTACAACCTCAGGCAAGTTACTTTTCAGTGTCTCATTTTTCCTCTCTTGTAAAATAAGGGCAACTGTCCTACTTCATAAAGTTGTTACAAAGATTAAAGATGCTAACACCTGAACAGTACATAGAAAGTACCTAGAGAGCATTAGCAAAAATCAGCTACGATTATTATTACTGTCATCACTTACATATAAGTCAGGTTGGAATGATTAACTTTCCTTCTCAAAAATAACTCTGAATTTCCTAACTCCTTAATCATTGTCCACTGAGGCATAGCAGGACAGAACTTCCATCCTATTCATATCCTCTCTCCTTACAATCTTAACAATAATACTCTTTAAAAATACAATTATAAAGTGAGTGCATACAACAGCTACAGACTTTTATCCAGATTTTCCAACGTATTTTCAGAGTTGGTAAATTCCCTTTATTTCTTCTTTATCTGTTGTTTCCCTTTCTGCTTTCTACATTTGTATATTCGTGCTTTCTCTCCATTTTTCTTGAGTTGGTTAGCAGCTGGTATATATTTTATTGATTAATTCAAAGATCAACTCCCAGATTCATAAAATTCCTCTGTTTTAAAATTACTATAAATTTTCAATGTAAAAACAATCATGCCAAGCACAGTGGCTCACGCCTGTAATCCCAGCCCTTTGGGAGGCTGAGGCGGGTGGATCACTTGAAGTCAGGAGACCGAGACCAGCCCGGCCAACATGGTGAAACCCCATCTCTACTAAAAATACAAAACTTACTCATCTGTGGTGGCAGGCACCCCGATCCCAGCTACTCAGGAGGCTGAGGCAAGAGAATCCCTTTAAACTGGGAGGCAGAGGCTGCAGTGAGCCAAGACTGCGCCACTGCACTCCAGCCTGGGCGACAAAGTGAAACTCCTGTCTCAAAAAAAAAAATTATAGAACAAAGCCACACTCCAGAGAAAGATCAAATCCCTGTGCTATCAACAAATGGCATTATTGTTATACCTGGCCATTTTAGTTCTGCTATCAAATCTATGGCTTGAGTGATGTTTGAAGCCATGTCATGTTTGGAACTTATTTATAAAAGAAGAAAGCCAAAATATAAATATCTTCATTAAAATGTTTAAGAGAGTTGAAAATATGCAAAAACTCAGAACCAATGACATTACCAAGTTCTATTTTGAAACTTAATTCACACGGATGTAAATCCTGAGTACACTTATCCAGTGTCACTTTAGACTTCAACTGGTTTTTTTCAAACCTTTTGAACTTAACATCTTTGTAAGTAAAGGAGTTTATGTATTCTAATCATAAGCTCCACATACAGCTTATCAAACAATTAAATCGTCTCAAAAAGGTCTTCTTAACAAATCACTGGAGTTTCTCTCCCATGGAAAAAAATTTTAAATGGGACAGTTCAATTAAAATTCCAGTTACTAAACAACAGCCATACAATTTTTCAATGATACAGTTAAATACACTCCTCACAAAACATACTTAATAAAACATAAATTGTCCTTGAATAGGACAGATATGTTTACATCATTACTGTTCATAGTCACTGTTATAAACACTCACAACAAAACTGATAAATTCTGGTGTGTTCGGTTATTAATCATTTTCAGATAACAGATGCACTACTTTTTGCTATACCTTGATCAAATCCACTGAGCTGATGGTTCGAAACAGAATTGGAAGATTCTTTCAGATCTTCATAATCATATTCTTCTACAGGCTCAACGGAAGGTTTGTCACGCCGTGAATAAATAAACTGAGCAGCTAGAATATAAAATGACCAAAGAATGCTATGGTATAGTCATTTCCTATTAACATTTTTTACAAACGTTAAAGTAAAAATTAAAAATTCTAATCAATCACCTATAGTTACCCACATTTCAAAATAAGGGAAGAAAACAAAAACAATATTGTACCAAAACATATACCCAAAATCCTACTCGAATGTGCTTACACTTATTAATCTCTTATAATCTTCTTCCTTCTCTGCCCCAATCTCTGAAACCATTCCACTCAGCCTACTTTCTCCATGGCTTCCAAAATCTACCTTTCCTATTATCTCTTCTTTGTATACTATTCTGTGTTCCCTGAAATTTTCTCTTCGATGCAAGTATTTCAAACCAAATATCAAACCTCTAATTTACATAATTAAGAAAACACAAGGTGGCTAGGCGCGGTGGCTCACCCCTGTAATCCCAGCACTTTGGGAGGCTGAGGCGGGTGGATCACCTGAGGTGAGGAGTTCAAGACCAGCCTGGCAAATACAGTGAAACCCCATCTCTACTAAAAATATAAAAATTAGCTGGGCGTGGTAGTGGGCGCCTGTAATCCCAGCTACTCAGGAGGATGAGGCAGGGGAACCTCTTGAACCCAGGAGGCAGAGGTTGTGGTGAGCCGAGATCGTACCATTGCACTCCAGTTTGGGTGACAAGAGCAAAACTCCATCTCAAAAAAAAAAGAAAAGGAAGGAAAACACAAAGTTAATTTTCACTTCCCAAGAAGTGCTAATTTTGCCTGAATGTAAGAGTTCACAGAAAATACAGACTTTAATCTTTAAACAACTCATGCTTTCAGTCACACACTTTCAATCATACACTGACACTGTAAACTAGGGTCATATACCTAACTTTAACTTTCAGACATCTGTGCTACTCTGCAATACTGTCAACATCATCACTCAATATATAACTGGGTATTTATATATATCTGATCAAGGAAAGGAAAGGCAGATTATCAAAATGCTGATACATGCCTGAGTATCATAAATGAAATACAAGTGAGCAAAAGAGAAAATCACAGGCATATCCAAAGTACTAACGCTTTCGGCTCTACTGGATGGCCACTGAACTGAATCCTGGAGACTGTGTTCAATTGTAAAGGAATAAAATTAAAGAATATGTTAAGAAGGACAGAAATATAGATATGATATTCAAAAGGCAAGGTATTATTAGAGGTATTATCTAGCTTTCTATAAGAGCACAAAACATGTTAAGTTCATTGACTTATGTATAGGTTATCACGAAGATATTATTTATTAAAGGGAAGCTATATTCAAAATTTATAGATATACAATCACACTAGGGGTAGAGAAAAAGACATCAAAATGCATAGATAATGCATAGAACATAAAGCTGCAGTGTATGTATAACACCTATACTCAGAAGGTTAAAGCATAAGCACTCTCTATTCATTGTAAAAGTCAATGGCCTTACAAATTAGGAAGGAAGGCAAATAAGAAAAATCTAATGATTTATTTTAAAAGCCAAATGAGTAATACCAGACAACAAGCACTGTGGAAGCACAGAAGTAACCAGTGAAGACTGGAGCATTATAATAAAGGAGGTAGGAATATAGGGAAAATTGAAGAGGGGAAGAGATCCTGAACAAGAACAGAATAAGAGAAATATTAATAAAGAACAGTTGACAGAATTCAATCCATTCTACTATAATGCATGTTTCCTTAAAACAAATTAGCTCATGTCAATGGGCTATGAAAGTGTAACATTGAGGATGCTTTAGTTTATGAAATTTTTCTCCCAATACTTCAAGGTTTTGCATCACTGCATAATAACAACACACATAAAGTTCGGTAACACCAACCACGGAGAAATATTATACTGTAAGTATAATTGTATTGTAATGCCACATAGCTTCACATTCTTCCCCTTAGCTCAGTTTGGACATGTGCCCTGTTTGGGCAGCCTTTACTGCTTGGCTCTCCAAGGTCTGTGAGCATTTACAATATTACTCTTTAGTTTCAACCCTTTCTTACATCTCCTATCTCCTTTCACCATTTTTTTTAAAGTGTAAAATCCTATATTTACTGGAATACTTAATAGGAAATTAATTTATCTTTTCAAATGTGCAAGCATTTTTATTAAGATGATTATTTCTGTTAGTACTCTACAGGTGGAGTGGTTTGTCCTGATCTTATTTTTTCCATGTAATTCTGAAGATCACAAAGATTTTTAAGAATGCATGTTATGTTGCATATATCTCTCTATTTCCCCCCTCTTGTGCAAGGAGATAACAACACTGGTATAAAGTCAGCATGGCTAAATAGCAGAAGAGACATCCTATTTCATCAACTCTCTAAGAGGACAACTTTTTTTCACATTACAAATCTCAGAATTAGAGATGTGTCTTTCAATCAAATGACATCTTAGCATTACATAATACTTAGACTGATAGCTTTCAGTTTTAAAGTGGTCCTTAAAATAATGATACACCTTACAATTCACAGCATTTTAGATTTAATGTGGTATAAATGAGGCCCTTTGGTCCCTGGTGCTTTCCTGTCTTTAATAAACTGTGTACAGTTTAGTCTAAAAGTAACAAACATACTTCCCCCAACTTCTCCTCCTACCCATGAAGTAGGAGGGAGAAACCCAAAACAAATTAAAAAATTAAGTGAGGCATGAAATCAGATGTTTCCCTTAACAAGTTTCAGTCAGGAAATACTGACAGGGAACAGGAAGTTTTCAATGTACAGGCTTCTCCTCTGCCTGCCAGGAGCTATTTTTTCTGCAATGGGGTCGGGGTGGTCCTGTACCACCACACACACCCAACACATAACTCCAACTCAGAAACCTATACTGTGGCCACTATTCTGGAAGTAGTAATGGTTGGATTTGTGAAGGGTGGGTGGGGGAAAGAGTAAGAAAATTCCCCCAGGAGAAACACTGGGTTGGTGTAAAAGTAACTGCAGGTTTTTCCATTACTTTCAAATGGTGGGTGGGTGAGGCGGGGAGCGGTCCAAACCTCTGAAATTGTACTGAGAGCCCCAAAAGCAACAAATACAAGAAATAATGGAGTGAGAGAAAGTAATGATGAGAAAATGATAAATACAAAATGCTATTCTCTAAAATTGTAAATCACAAACTTTGATGGAAGTGCTTTCTGAAAAAATGGACACTTAACAATTTTCAAAACTTAAGGCATTTTGACAAACATAAAAGTGCAAAGAATTCAAAACCTAACACCTGAAACTTCCTAAAATGGTTTCCTAAACACCTTAAAATAAAAATCACATGAGGCATTCATTAAAAATACAGCTTTCTAGGCTTCTTCCCCTGGAGATTATGATTCAGTGGTGCTGGAATGAAGCAGGAAATTTGTATTCCTAAGAATTATTCCAGCCAGGCACAGTGGCTCATGCCTGTAATCCCAGCACTTTGGGAGGCCCAGGCAGGTGGATCACCTGAGGTCAGGAGTTCAAGACCAGCCTGGCCAACATGGCAAAACCCCACCTCTACTAAAAATACAAAATTAGCCAGGCATGGTGGCGGGCGCCTGCAATCCCAGCTACTTGAGAGGCTGAGGCACGAGAACTGCTTGAACCTGGGAGCCACGTGGAGGTTGGGGTGAGCCGAGATCATGCCACTGCACTCCAGCCTAGGATACAGAATGAGACTCTGTCTCAAAGGAAAAAAAAAAAGAACTATTCCCAGCAGATTCATATCACAAGGTAAGATTGAAGTCACTGCAAAGCACATCACAAAGCTTAGTAAAGCTTAGTAAAGGTAATCCCAGCTACTCAGAAGGATGAGGCAGGGGAACCTCTTGAACCCAGGAGGCAGTAAAGGATGGTAGGTTAGAAGCTGAGAGATGGCTTAATAAGCAGCATTCCTTTATAGCTCCTTATTCAGGGATTCAAAAGAGAAGACATTTTATAGTGATTTAGGAATAAAACAATTTCACATTTTTCTAGGAACCTCTTAGGCATTTGCCCTTTGGGGCTTCTATAATTCAGCATCACAGTTGACTAGGTAACTTAAATATTAGAGGTCACTTGGTGACCTACAAGTCTTCCCTTTCTTCTGTCACACCCATACACCACTTTGTGGACCATGATCAGTTATCTGCACAAAATACTAGCTCCCTTACTCAAAAAACTCCAATAAGTGGACACTAAAAACACAAAATTAAAAACTGTCTTTCACAATTTCGTTCCCATTTTCTTTCCTAACCCTGTTTCCTCCTGCCACGTGCTTTAATCCTGGTAGTATGATGAAACAAGCCTCACTTACAGGTCACTGCTTAAGCAACACTGTTTCCTCTAGCTGGGATGCCATTCTTACTCTCAAATTTACTAGCTTCAATCCCAACTCCTTCCAGAAGCCTTCTCATACTCTTTCAGTCAGGGTTATTTTCTTTACCCACTATACTGTTGTAGCAAGTTATTTGAACAAGACTTTAAACAAGCTTCCTTATACCAAACTAATTTATAAATGTATTAGAATAACATTTTTCTTACAAAAAAAAAATACACAATAAAGGTTTGAAATTAGAATGGAGCAAATAAAGATTACTTCTAATCATATTCGCTGAAACAAAATACATCACCATTCAAATAAAGTTTTACATACAAACTTTTTGCTACCCCCACTCTTTGACATAGGTTCAATACTCAGTATCAAAGTCAATCTTTCTAAAAGAAAGAAAAGCTAACATTTAAAAATCACCATCCTAGGTTGGGCATCATGGCGTACACCTATAATCCTGGCACTTGGGGAGGCCAATGCAGGAGGATCACTGGAGCTCAGGAGTTTGAGGCAAGCCTGGGCAGCGTAGTGAGACCAGGAAAACTGGGCTTAATAGAATTCAAAAAAATATACACATGCTGATGAATTTTAGAAAGAAATTCCAATTAATTGGTAAAGTCATTCAATTATCAGACTTCATTACACAATGAATATAATCAGCTATTCAATGACATTAGCTGCTTAAGGAAAATATTCTTCTAAAACTATTCATTTTTTATTGAAAATTACTTGGAAAATATACCACTAAAGAGGAAAGTTAAGTTTCTTATCTGATATTACTGTTATTTTTTAAATGTTTTGAAAATTTTAAAAATCCAAAGTCGTATACTTTTGTTAAAAATATCAGTTTGTCACAGAAGAAACTCAAAAACATTTAACTATCTCCTGCTTTGATAAGATCAGTTGGCTTCTGGTATGTTCGAAAAGTAACTCTCAAGAGTCAGACTGTCCTGAATACAAACCACAGGTAAGAGCCACATCAAAAGCTATGAGAGACACATGGATAAACTCTGACCCCGTCCTCAAGAAAGCTAGGCCATAAATGCAAATCTCAGAGAAACACCCTTTGAAGGTCTGACTTTCTGTGCTGTTAGCTTATTATTCAAGATAACATAACATTTATCCAGAGAAGCCTAAATGACTATGTTAACCTGCAATATTAAGGTGTCTTTCAGTAATCCCCCATCTGAAAGATTCCACGCTTACACAAAGCCACATTCAACCGACTTCCAAGTCCTGTAGACCTCAACTCCTGGGAATTTTCTCTTGAATGTATTTCCAAATCCAATGCTACCACTCTTGCCCTAAACAAATGGTTCTCAAGGCATACCACGAGCATACCCCAGTGGGCTTGTTAAAACATCTGCTATGCCTCACTCCCAGTTTCCGACTCTTGGGTGGAGTCCCCAACATTGCATTTCGAACAAACTCTCAAGTGATGCTGATGGTCCACTTTGAGAACACTGTCCTAAATAGCCTCATCTCCTCTAGATAAATACATATAACACTCTCCTAACGAGTCTACTTACATCTACCCATGTACCACCTTTAATCCATTATCAATGTATTAGAGATTTTTTAACTCAAATCTAATATAACCATACCATCTTCTCAGTTCTGTGAATATGCCATGCTCTCTAATGTGCTTAGAATGCGAGTGATGAGGATAGCACTACCAGATATCACTTTGTCACCTCTAATATTTAAGTTACCTAGTCAACTGTGATGCTGAATTATAGAAGCCCCAAAGGGCAAATGCCTAAGAGGTTCCTAGAAAAATGTGAAATTGTTTTATTCCTAAATCACTATAAAATGTCTTCTCTTGTGAATCCCTGAATAAGGAGCTATAAAGGAATGCTGCTTATTAAGCCATCTCTCAGCTTCTAACCTACCATCCTTTACTAAGCTTTGTGATGCTGGATTGAAGTCACTGCAAAGCACGTTTCTTCTTTGATACCCAGCTCCCTTTTAGGATCATCCAATAAGGAGATACTAAAGGGACACTGGAAAGCCAGAGAAGGCAGGCACATGTTCCTCTCCCTTTGCTTCTTGTTCCAGTATCACCCCAGCAATACTCACTTCACCTTCCAGAAGCAGTTTCTTCCAGTAACTGCAATTAATATCCATTTTCGGTTTTTCGAAAACTCCCAGAACCAGCTTCAATCTGCCTCTTCACTCCCCAGACAACACAACCAGCCAGTAGGTTGGAATCCCCTCTTTAAAAGGCTGAATCCCAGCTCTAAGATTCAGGGGCTTTCTGAGGCACCAGCATCAGTCATGCAGTGCCTCCCTGCCCAGAGGTCTGAGTCCTGGTCCCACAGTCCCTCTTGAAAACTTCAGAGGCAACGCAGCAAAAAACCCTCTCCTCAAGGTCTAAGTCACAGTTCCAAGGTGCCTCCACCAGCTTCTAAAAGGTGATTTCAACCTTGCCATTTGTTCCCCCAAGAAGTAGGGACAGTAAAGTGCTTCCTGAACTTATTACCTTCTTGATATCCTGGTTGCACTTTTTGCATTCTTTGTTCTATAATACCTGGTTAACAACTTTTTATGTTAAATGCTTTCTCATAAAATAACTGGTACAATCTTTATCTCCTAACAGAATATGGACTGATAACAGTGAAACATTAAAAGATGAGAGGAAAGGCCACGATTAAGCTAAATGAGAAAAGTACTTGACCAGAAGGGCAGGCCTGTAAATAAAGAGCTAGATGCATTTCAGAATAACCAATTAACAGGAAAAAGGTGGTAAGAGTAGATACGATAAAGATAACTTCTAGCATATCTATGCCTTTATAAAGAAAAAGAAATTATAAAAGTCAGAAAGGACATATTTGGTCAGAAGAGGCTAAAAATGGGATGAAAGTAGGTACAGTTTATAAGACAGCCCAGCAGACTAGAAGGTAATTAAGTTAAGGATGTCTTAGTCCATTCAGGTTGCTATAACAAAATACCATAAACTAGGTAGCTTACAAAGAGAAATTTCTGACAGTTCAGAGGCTAGGAAGTCCAAGATCAAGGCAGCCTGTGTGCGGTGAAGGCCCACTTTCTGGCTCACAGATAGCACCCACTTGCTGTGTCCTAACATGATAGAAGGGCAAGAGTTCTCCTTGGGACCTCTTTTATTAGGGCACTAATCCCATTTATGAGGGCTCCACCCTCACGGCCTAATCACCTACCAAGGGCCCCACCTCCTAATACCATCACCTTGGGGGTTAGAATTTCAACATGTGAATCTGAGGGAAACACAAACATTCAGACCATGGCAGAAGGCTCTGAAAGAAATGTTTATTAAATCTTTAAACTTGTGAAAAATGAGTTTTATAAATTACATTTATGCTACACCCAACTATAGGTAAATATACTATTATACCCTCTTTTTATACCATAGTAAATTTTTTTTTTCCATTTTTTGAGATGGAGTTTAGCTTTTGTTGCCCAGGCTGGAATGGGGTGATCTCAACTCACTGCAACCTCCGCCTCCCGGGTTCAAGTGATTCTCCTGCCTCAGTCTCCCGACTAGCTGGGATTACAGGCACTCGCCACCACGCCTGGCTAATTTTTGTATTTTTAGTAGAGACGGGGTTTCACTATGTTGGCCAGGCTGGTCTCGATCTCCTGACCTCAGGTGATCCACGTGCCTCAGCCTCCCAGAGTGCTGGGATTACAGGCGTGAGCCACTGCACCCAGCCTATACCATACTAAAATTTAGCAGGGCATTTTAACCTGTGTAGATAGTAGGCTGAAATTTGGAGACAAGGGTAGTGTTAGGGAAATAAGTGAGAGGAGGATCAAGATTAATGACGCAGTCTTTCCTGGGAAGAATATATGAATGTTTTCCTCATATGGTGGCAGAGAAGAAATCTTTGGGCTGATAATCTAGAAGATACAGCTCCAACATGGAATCATACAGAAATATGAATGCCAAATCCCTCTCCAAATCAGACTCTAAAAGAAGTCTGAACTACATGTATTGGTTTATTTACCAAACTGTTTAACAATAGATAAACTAAAGTACTGTATAAAGGAAAGTCTATGCATAAGACCTCCATGTTTCTAACACTCAAAGGATCCTTGAGGATATAATGGCTGCCTGCCTCTAGAGGCTTCAGAATTTCATTATTGACTAAATTACCATTTTAGTGTATTTAGATTAACTGCATGATGCAAAGTATGCTGGGAAAGAAAGCCAAAGTCTTTTTTATATTATTTAAAACTAAATAACAGAATCCAAGTTTAAATTCTACTCACAGGTAAAGAAATTATTTTATATGCCTTTAAAAATTAACACATAATTAACTTTTTAAGTGTTATACATTACAGTCTCACAGAACACTTCTAGTCCTTGAATGACTAACATTTACTTTACGTTTCTAAACACCAAATCAAAGGAATCAAATTATTTTTAAAAATTCACCTGTTGATGGCGAAATACAATAATCATCCTCTACAGACTGGCCATAGAGATCATCATCTTCAAAATCTAAAATAAAGACAAAAGAGATAAATTCATTTACAAGTTCTTTTTATATTCTTAGTTACTAGTGAGGAAGCATCTGAATCCTCTCCAAAATCAACTGTTTATCCAAAATTTAAGGAATCTAGAATGTCTATTTTCAAAAAGAACTCTACGAATTTCACCCACAAAATAGTTATCTACTGACTATATTTATAAAGACATACACAGTTCTTCAGTTGTTAAATTAATTGGGTTACCCAGGTCCCAAGTTTTCACCTCATAGGATCAAATATAATAATCCTATAAAAAACATAGTTGAGGTCAGGTACGGTGGCTCATGCCTGTAATCCCAGCAGTTTGTGAGGCCGAGGTAGGCGGATCATGAGGTCAGAAGTTTGAGACCCACCTGACCAACATAGCGAAACCCCGTCTCTACTAAAAATACAAAAATTAGCTGGGCGTGGTGGTGCACACCTGAAATCCCAGCTACTCAGGAGTCTGAGGCAGGAGAATCACTTGAACCCAGGAGATGGAGGTTGCAGTGAGCCGAGATCGCGCCACTGCACTCCAGCCTGGGTGACAGAGCGAGACTCCATCTCAAAAAAAAAAAAAAGAAAAGAAAAAAGAAAAAAAAATACTTAGTTTCTCCAGTGTTGACAAAAATCTGAAATAAACCATTTTTTTTACCAAGTTCCCTCTATAACCAAAGCACGTCTCTTCCACAGAACTGACTAACATGGGGGTATACAATAGATCACGAAAGTAGTATTTCTTCACGAAAAGCTAAATAGCATCCATACACACCAGCTTACCCTAAACCCCTATGCTCACCCACTGATGGCTAATTGCCCTTTTTTTCCTGCTTCCTGGGATATGCTCTTTGCCTTGATTTTCCTAGGCCATTTCTTTCTGCTAGCTAAGGTTCTAGCTCAAATGTCTCCTCTTTGCACAAGTCTTCCCTGACCACTCTGGGTAAAGCAGTAAGCCCCTCTGCCACTGTTACCCTCCAGCACACTTACCCAATTTACAGATTACTACGCCTGTTCACTACATGAGACTATCAGCTTCTTCAGGGCAAGACTTGGTTTAGCCACCTGGCACATACGTGGAACTAGATTAATATTTGTTTTATTATAAATTAACGAACCAAACTAATTACAACTAAAAACCCACAAAGAACATAAATATATTTACATAAATTTCACTTCACAAACACTAACACCATGCCAGGGAGTAGTTGAGACAACTGTGGTATAACAGTGAACACATTTCCAGTTATCACTGCACCTAAAATCTGACAAGGAATACACCCAAGAAAATGGGCAATTACAAAACCATGTGGTAAGTACCTGACGTGAGAAACACAGAGCAATTTGGGAACACACACATGAACGACAAAACTAGAACTGGGAGTGGGGTAGCCAGGGAAAGATCCCCAGGAATATAAAATCCAAACCAATCCCAAAGGATAGAGTTAGCTAATTTCTGAGGGTATTCACGCAGCAGAAACAGCATGCTCAAAGGCTGAGACCATATGCTTACGGCAAAGAAAAATTAGATAAATGCTATTATTGGGCAAAAAGATATATGATTAAATAAATTATTAGATCACAATCCCAAGTTAATAAAAATTTATTTGAAAATAAACAAGGGGCCATTCACAAACAAAATATTTTCAGATACTGAAGACAACAACAGGCCAGGCATGGTGGCTCACACCTATAATTCCAGCACTTTGGGAAGCCAAGGAGGCAGGATCTCACTTGGGCCCAGGAATTTGAGTCCAGCCTGGGCAACACAGCCAGATGCTGTCTCTACTAAAATAAAAAAAAAAATCAACCAGCCATGGGGCACATGCCTATAAACCTAGCTACTCTGGAGGCTGAGGCAGGAGGACTGCTTGAGCCCAGGAGTTGGAGGTTGCAGAGAGTTATGATCATGCCACTGCACTCACACTGCAGCTTGGCCAACAAAGTGTGATCCCCTCTCTCAAAAAAAAAAACATAATGAGACTCTTTTTTTACTAAGTCAGCTTGTCAATGCTGAAATTGACCCTAAAGTGCCACCACATAAAAAGATGAAGAGAATTCTTTCCTGCAATCTTCGTAGTTTGTTTCCTCAATCAACAAAATTATGGAATATTTACTACATGTAAAGAACACTGTGTCAGCCACTTAAAGTATGGATTTTGCCTTCCTGGGACTTTTAAATCAGTGACTGAGGCAGTCATGTAAAGTATTATATAAATTACAGAGAAAAACAAAGTGGGAGTTAAGTAGAGAAACCAATAGGTTTTAGAACACACACTCTCTCTAATGAGGTTATATTACTTAAGAGAATTTTTAAATTTTTATTCTGAGAATTCAAGAGAAAGCCTAACTGGGAAGAAAAGAAATAAACTGGACCTTGATAATGAGTACAACTTTTATAAACAAGAAAAGGGGATGAACCTCCTTAATGTTACAGGAACAGCTTGGTTATGATGTCACCAATTGTTCCAAAGAAACATGACAACCTGACTTCAAGTAGCCAAGGTGCTCCCTGAGGCCAACCACCTCTCCTCCATGAAGCATTCCTTCACATAGAAATCCTGCTTACTCCCCCCAATCCATTCTGAATTAAGTGTTCTCGAATCTGTGTATCCCTCCCATAGCGTTTTCTCAGTACCTTTTGTAGCATTTTTCATACTCTAATAATCTGTAACTGGTATAATCTTCTCCTTTTAGACTACCCTCAAATATCTTACCGTCAGTCCTCAAAGCTTAGAAAAGTACTCTAAGCACTAACTTAATGGTGGTTGAGGAAATGATAAACAACTATTAAAGAAATGAATAATAATTAGGCCTATTCATGTACTTTATATTTGCAAAAATATCTCTCAGTCTAAAGTCATTTCTTAGGTGACAATGGTCCACATGCAACACCATCCATTGCAATACTTATTTAAAAGGGTCTCTATTCTAAAGTAACCACCAGAAAATTCACATGTTCTAGACGGACTGAAGTCACAGGTTCCAAATGGAGAACAGGGTGTTAGCTGCCCTCACTCTAGTTAGAGCACACTGATGTTCCATAATAATCTACTGGGGTGCCAATGACAATCACCAACATATTAAGCATTACATGTTCTGCACTTTGCAAAGCATAGGTCTTTATTCTTCTTCTGCATTAGTTCAAACTTGTTTATTTTTAGTTTATGTGATGCTTGGTGATGCCTATAGTTATCTACTGCATGAAGAGGGATGTGCTCCTCCTAAAAATAATTCTAACTCCTGTTAACTCCTACAGAACATTCACATAGACATTTTTCTTTTATTTCATTTTTTAATATCAAAAAGTCCTTTCCCATACACTCTTTCTTCTAGTACCGCCGTTTATTTACATTTCAAAATACATTTACATCAAGCATTACCAGCCAAGAACTGAGTATAAACTTCACGATCATGTGATCGACTCATTATTTGGGCCTTTTTAATATGTGTCTTTTCTACTGTCTCCTAAGTTTCCACTTTAAAATTTGTTGAAAAATAAATTAGCGCAAACTGGTTCTGCACTAAATATGTATGGACACACACAAAAGATTCACCGTGTAAATCTAGCACAGGTACAGGTCTGTTGAATGTAAGCATTAAGTCAATCTGTGTTTTACAAATAAGCAACGTTTCAAGGACATTTCTTAAAGGGGGTCTGAAAGAGAGGAGCTAGAAGCAGGCACGTGAATGCCCGACATGGGAGGAAACAATGGAAGAGGTGATAATGCTTACGTGCCTAAATATCACCGGATCCCAACCTCACCAATGTCCTACCCATATGACGCTCTTCAGCACCTCTCCCTCCCCAAACAAAATCAACACCAGAGGGCAGAAATCATGACTTAAAAACGACGGCATTTGAGCGCACTAGAAGGCCTGTAATATTCCCCAACTGGGCTCTCCCAATTCCGACAGGGCACCACTGTCGAGAAACTCACAGATAGAAGTAGATGCCAACGGGCTAGGATCCCAGCTGTAACCGCAAAAGAACGTCCCGGCATGACCCTGCCTCCTACCTTCATCGTAGTTATAGCCTCGAACATTCCGATGCCGGGCCATGACGGCGGAGAGGGCGTTTGCCACAGCCCCTTAACTCCTTCCAAAACACTTCGCTTAGATACTGATAAGGTGCCAACTGCGCCCTGGTGAACCTGCGTGCGCCATCTTGGTTTCCCGCAGGCCTCTGCGCCGAGCGCCTGCGCAAGCGCGACGTCTTATCTGTGCACCGCGCGACGGCAATGCCTCAGGGGTCACTGTTCGCCTCCCTGAGGGCGCATGCGCACTGCTGCGCGCGGCGGGCAGAGGGGAGGGAGCGTTTGGGCGTGGCCCCACCCAAATGTTGGGCGACGGAGGGGGATGGGGAAATCGCGCCTCCTAGAACTGACTGGTTTGGACTAAATGTTGCAAGCGGGGAACCTTGACCTACTTACGCCAGCGTTCTGGATTATTTTACAAATGTGGTTTCTGATAACCTGAGAAAGCTATGTGCTCAGTAAGAGCAGGGACCTTGTTTTTATCAAACTTTGATCTTTAATTAGGCACACAGTAGGCATTCAACAAACTTGCGTAAACTTAGTAGCAGATTTAGCCCAGGCCGGTGCGGTGGCTCCTGCTTGTAATCTGAGCACTTTGGGACGCCCAGGAGGGCGGATCGCTTAAACTCAGGTGTTCGAGACCAGCCTGAGCAACATAGCGAGACTCCATCTCTACAAAAAATACAAACACTTGCCGGCCCCGTGATGCAGACCTATAGCCCCAGCTACTGAAGAGGCTGGGGTGGGGGGATCCTCTGAGCCCGGGCAGTCGAGGCTGCAGTGAGCTGAGATCGGGCCTCTCCATTCCAGCCTGGGCGACAAAGTGAGAACTTATCTTAAAAAAAAAAAAAAGGGGGGGGGTCCAAGCTTTAGAGGAGTAATAAGGCTATTTTTAAACGGGTATATATTATTAAATTGAGACCCTGGCTATAATAGGTCACCCTGCTTTCGTATAATTTACAACTTCATGTATTCACTCCTTTCGGCATTAGTATCTCCAGTAAACAACGATTTGCCCTTAGCTATGTAAACGATTTTAGCTATATAAACGATATTTATGAGCATTATAAAGAAGGATTCACTGAACATTCATTGAACACATAATTGTGTGTAACACTGTATTAAATATAGGTTTTTAGACATAGCACTGGCCTTAGGTAGTAATGATGAATGTTGTTGATGCATGAATCTATAACCCACTATTAAATGTCCTCATTTCTTAGAACATAAAGTTAATAATGTTATATAAGAAACCAACCTCATTATACTGAACAAACCACTTCAGTTTTAGCTTGTGTTTTTGAAATGATGATACTTCACATCAAAGGCAAATGTCAAATTCTAGAGATAATTAAAAGCTTACTCAGCTTTTTGCTATGCACAATAGAAAGAAATAAGAGTAATCCAAATTTAGTTTATATTTGTAAGTGGCTTGGAACGTAATTTATTCATGCTTTTGAATGTATTCGACTGCAAAAATTGTTGTTTAATGTAGCTCCAAGATAAAAAAAAATAGAGATAGTTGCTAATGTTACATGGCTTAAGTGTTTTTATTATTTTATACCCTTAGGTAATTTTTATTTTGCCGCCTGTTTCTTTGTAAAATGGAGATAGTAATACTAACTCGCGAGCTGTGAATAATTTATCCACATAAGAGGATTTATCACAGATCATAGTAGGTGCTTAAAAATATTGTGTTATTGGTGGAGTGCGGTGGCTCACTCCTATGATCCCAGCACTTTGGGAGGCTGACGCAGGCAGATCATGAGGTCAAGAGATCAAGACCATCCTGGCCAACATGGTGAAACCCCCTCTCCACTAAAAATACAAACATTAGCTGGGCATGGTGGTGCATGCCTATAGTCCCAGCTACTCCGGAGGCTGAGGCAGGAGAATCGATTGAACCCAGGAGGCAGAGTTTGCAGTGAGCTGAGATCATACCACTGCACTGCAGCCTGGCGACAGAGTGAGACTCTGTCCTCCCCACCCCCCCAAAAAAATCGTGTTATTAAAATACAAATGGCAGCTTGCACTCCACTGTAATTGTCAATTGCAAGCTTAACTACAACTCACTGAGGTATGAAGTGAATGAATTATAAATAGACCACATAAGCAAAGTGCTACAGAAGCAATGAATAAGAAAACATTACATCTGCCAGATAATATCTAATTTGCCCTTAGGTCGTCAATAATGCACTCCTTTAAAACTCTAAATATTGCACAGCCTCTACTGCATCTCAAACAATAGAGCCTCAATAGCAAAGCCTTCACTGATTTCTTCAGAAAAAGTTAGGACTGTTACACTCCCCTCAGGACTCTGCAGGTGTGGTCCGAGCACCATGGCTCACACCTGTAATCCCAGCACTTTGGCACATCGAGGCAGGTGGATCACCTGAGGTCAAGAGTTCAAGACCAGCCTGGCTACCATGGTGAAATCCCAGTCTTCTACTAAAAATAAAAAAACATTCACCGTGCATGGTGGTGGGCGACTAATCCCAGCTACTTGGGAGGCTGAGGAAGGAGAATCGCTTGAACTGAGGAGGCAGAAGTTGCAGTGAGCCCAGATCGCGCCACTGCTCTCCAGCCTGGGCAATAAGAGCAAAACTCCGTCTCAAAAAAAGAAGGAAAAAAAAAAAAGACTCTGGTATTGTGTTTTGATGGAAAGTACTATGACTCTGGAATATCACGAACCTGGATTTCAGTCCCAGTTTTGTTGCTGTTAATCCCTTTGGATTTAATTTCTTCATCTGTAAAATGGATAGATATGAAAATGTATGTCTTCTGTTTTGTGAAAAGTAAATGATGTATGTAAAAACAGTAGGTGTTGCAGAGTGGGTACTCAATAGATGCCAGTTCTCTACCCCCACTAATTGCAAAGCTTTATCTTTGTTTCTCCAGCACCCTAATGTCTGGCACTTTAAATGTTTGCTGAATGAATTAATGAGTAAAAGAAGAGAAATAAAACGACATTTATCTTGCTATGGAATTGTTAAATGTCATAAATAACAATACAAATCATTTTGTATTGATTTGTGAAAAAAAATTATGAATGAAAGAAGCACAACTACATTACTGAAAAAAAATTTAACAGCCTTATTGAGGTATCATTGACAATAAACTGCATATAATGTGTAATTTTGATACATTTTGACATATGCACACACCAGTGAAGCTATCAACCCCATGAAGATAATGAACATATCCAGACTTTCAAAAGTTTCCTAAAGTACCTTTATATCCAGAATAAAAATTCCAGAATATCCAAGGATCCTTCCTGCCCATCAAGGCTTCCTCACCATGGCCCCTCACAATAACTGCTCGTCTTTCTGTCACTATGAGTTGTTTGCATTCTTTAAAATTTTATACAGGTGAAGTCATATGGTATGTGTTCTTTTTTATCTGTCTTAATTCACTCAGCATAATTATTTTGAGATTCACCCTTGTAGTTGCTTGAATCAACAGTTCATTCCTTTTCATTAGAGGAGGATTCCACTGTGTGGGTATACCACAATTTGTTTTTCCAGTCACCCATTGAGAGATATTTGGGTTGTTTTCCATTTTGATGGCTACAAATAAGCCTTCTGTGAATATCTGTGTACAAATCTTCATATAAACATAAACTTTAATTTTTCCTGGGTAAATACCTAGGAGCAGAATGATATGATTGGTTATCTTTAGCTTTTTAAAGAAACTGTGAAACTGTTTTCCAAAACAGTTGTAACATTTTATGTTTCCACCAGCAATGTAGTTCCATTTTCTCTATCTTCTCCACATCATTGCCAACACTTCATACGATCTAAAGATGTTAAGCTTATGGCCTGGAGTGGTGGCTCATGCATGTAATCCCAGCACTTTGGGAGGCTGAGATGGGTGGAGCACAAGGTCAGGAGTTTGAGACCAGCCTAGCCAACATGGTGAGACCCCATCTCTATTAAAAATACAAAAAATTAGCCGGGTGTGGTGGCACACACCTGTAATGCCAGCTACTCGGGAGGCTGATGGGGGAGAATCGCTTGAACCCGGGAGGTGGAGGTCACAGTGAGCCGAGATCGCACCACTGCACTCCAGCCTGGGTGACAGAACGAGACTCTGTCTTGAGAAAAAAAAAATAAAAAGATGTTATTTGACAGTTCTATATATCAGCTTTGGTGAAGTCTTCGCATCTTTGGTGAATTTTTAATAGGGTGTTTGTAGTAGAGAGTTCTTTCTATATTCTGGATACAATTTCTTTATCTGATATAAAATTTGGAAATATTTCTTCCAGTACATGACTCATCTCTTTATACTGTTAACAGTGTCTTTTGAATAGAAGTTTTTCATTTTAAAAAAGTCTAGTTTATCAAATTTTTCTTTAATAGAGTATGCTATTGATTTCATAACTAAGAAATCTCTGCCTGATCTAAGGTTACAAAAATTTTCTCCTTTTTAAAATAAGTTTTACAATTTGGGATTTTCCATGTAGGTTTATGGTTGATTTTCAGTTGATTTTTGTATATGAGGAAAGGTTTGGATCAAAGTTCATTTCTTGGCCGGGCGTGGTGACTCACACCTGTAATCCCAGTGCTTCGGGAGGCTGAAGTGAGCGGATCACTTGAGGTCAGGAGTCGGAGACCAGCTTGGCCAAGATGGAGAAACCCCATCTCTAATAAAAAACACAAAACTTAGCCAGGCATAGTGGCACGCACCTGTAGTCCCAGCTACTCAGGAGGCTGAGGTGGGAGAATCGCTTGAACACAAGAGACAGAGAGACAGAGGTTGCAGTGAGCAGGGCAACACAGCTAGACCCTGTCTCAAAAAAAAAAAAAAAAAGTGTATTTCTTGCTTATTATGGACATTCAGTTGTTCTGCAACCATTTGTTGAAAAGAAGGTCCTTTCTTCCCTGAATTGCATCAACATCTTTATCCAAAATCAATTGTTGGTGTCAGTGTGTCTCTGGACCATTGATATACTACTGATCTATTGATCTACCTTAACACTACTACCATGCTGTCATGATAATGCAGCCTCATAAATCTGAAAATCTAGTAATGTTAATCCTCCAACTTTGTTCTATTTTTTTCAAAGTTTTCTTAGTTATATTAGGTTCTTGGTATTTCCATAGGCATTTTTAAATGAGGTTTTTCAATTACTACACATGTTCCTTCTAAGTTTAATTTGTATTTTTCTTACTCTATAGATCAATTTGGGGAAAATTGACATTTTAGCATTAAGTCTTTCAACACAGGAACAACATATGTCTCTCCATTTATATAGGTCTCCTTTGATTTCTTTCAATAATGCTTTTTGTTTTTCAGTGACTGGTCTTGCACAATTTTGGAATATTTAATTTTAAGTACTCCATATATATGTGTGTGTGTGTGTGTGTTTTGTTTTTGTTTTTGTTTTTGTTTGAGACTGAGTCTCACTCTGTCACCCAGGCTGGAGTGCAGTGGCAATCTCAGTTCACTGCAACCTCCATATACTGGATTCAAGCAATTCTCCTGCCTTAGCTTCCTGAGGAGCTAGGACTACAGGCATGCGCCACCAGGCCTGGCTAATTTTCAGTAGAGACAGGGTTTTGCCATGTTGGCCAGGCTGGTCTCGAACTCCTGACCTTAGGTGATCCACCCATCTCGGCCTCCCAAAGTGCTGGGATTACAGGTGTGGGCCACCACATCTGGCCAAGTACTCCATATATTTTTGATACTATGTAAATTTTTTTAAAATTTCAAGGTAAAATTGTACAATTAAACTATTAAAATTAATAAATTAATTGGCACTACCAATACATAAATTTGTATATTTTATACATTGTATAATTTGTTTACAATTGTGAATATAGTTGTATAAATTATATATACAACTGTATGTATAATTTATATATAAGGTATATAATTCATATATAATTGGATAAAATTATAAAATTGTATATATAATCATGAAACTGTATGACTTATATCTAATAGAAACAAACAATAGAAAAATAAAAATTAAAAATGTATTAGCCACATTGGCATAGAACTATCATCCAGCCAGGTGTGGCAGCTCACACTTGTAATCCCAACTCTTTGGGAGGCCAAAGCTAGAGGATAGGTTGAGCCCAGGAGGTTGAGACCAGCCTGGGCAATGTAGGGAAAGCCTGTCTCTACACAAAATACAGAAATTAGCCAGGTATGGTGGTGTATGCCTGCAGTTTCAGCTACTTGGGAGGTTGAGGTGGGAGAATTGCTTGAGCCAGGGAAGTCAAGCCTGCAGTAAACCCTGATTGCACCATTGCACTCCAGCCTGAGAAACAGAATGAGACCCTATTAAAAAAAAAAAAAAAAAAAAAAACTTAAAGTTTTTTTTTTAATCCTAGGAAACTAGAAAATATTGCTAAGAGAAATACAGAAAATGACATTAAATGGAGAGATATTCCATGTTCATAGATTGGAAAAGTCACTGTTTTTATGTTAAATGGGAGAGATGTCAATTCCTCCAAAGTTAATCTATATTCAGTGTTATCTCGATCAAAATCCTACCAGGTTTTTTTTTGTGGAAATTGTCAGTTAGATCCTGTCATTTAAATGGAGATGCAAAGATCCTAGAATGGTTAAAATAATCTCATAAAGGCACCAAGCCCAGGCACAGTAGCTGATGCTTGCGATCCCAGCACTTTGGGAAGCTGAGGCAGGAAGAATGCTTGAGCCCAGGGTTCAAGATGAGCCTAGGCAATATGACGAAACCTCATCTCTACAAAAAGTACAAAAATTGGCCAGGCGTGGTGGCACTTGCCTGTAGTTCCAGTGCCTGTAGTTTCAGCTACTCAGGAGGCTGAGATGGGAGGATCACTTGAACCCAAGAGGTCGAGGCTGCAGCGAGCCAAAAGAAGCCAGACCTAAAGAGCATGTGCTGTTTGATTCTATTTATGTGAAATTCTAGGACACGCAAAACCACGCTATAATGATAGAAGTCAAAATGATTGCTCTACATAATCGCCAGGGCAGAAAAAGAAAAGTTAGGCCGAGTGCTATAGCTCCTGCCTGTAATCCCAGCACTTTGGGAAGCCAAGGAGAGCAGATCACCTGAGGTCAGGAGTTCGAGACTATCCTGGCCAACATGGCGAAACTCTGTCTCTACTAAAAACACAAAAATTAGCCATGCATGTACCTGTAATCCCAGCTATTCAGGTGGCCGAGGCAGGAGAATTGCTTGAACCTGGGCAGCGGAGGCTGCAGTAAGCCAAGATTGCCACTGCACTCCAGCCTGGGTGACAGAGCAAAACTCTGTTTGAAAAAAATAAAATTAGAAAAAGTCGAAATGTTACTTTTGAAGTAGATATTAATGGAGTCAGGGAAGAGAGAATTAAAGGGAGCTTTCAAAGGTGCTGAAGATGTTCTAGATATTGATCTGGATTAGGATTATAAAGTTTTATACATGTGTACAATTTTATTGTACTGTACATTTAAAATTTATGCACCTTTCAGTAACAAGTTATACCTCAATTTAAAAACCAAATCAAAACATGCAAAAATTTCTTAAATGGAATTTTCCTTACTATATTTAATGTGAAATATATACATATGTTTCAGATGTTTCCTTTACGCCTCACAGTGTTGTTTTATTTCTTTATTTTCTCTTCTTTGTATTGACGAGTTCTCACTATGTTCCCCAGGCTGGTCTCAAACTCCTCAGCTCAAGCCATCCTCCCACCTCCGCCTCCCAAAGTGCTAGGATTACAAGCATGAGCCACTATGCCCAGCATATAGTGTCCTGTTTTAAAGATATAAATAAAAACTAAGCACTGTGATACAGCTGAGTTAGATTTACTTAACAATATATCAATATTTCTCAGAATATAGTCTGTTTTCCATCCTGTATTCAGAACTAAACAATTACTGATCCATTTACACTTAAAATTTTCTGTTGTTCCTGAAATAGCACTATCTTTGTTAGTTACTTAAATACTCATATGAGGTTTGGTAAATAAATTATAGTGATGCTTGTACTCCATAACTATTAAAAAGAAATGAAGGAATTGATCTTAGTCATTAAGAAAGAAAGAATGAGGCCGGGCACGGTGGCTCACGCCTGTAATCCCAGCACTTTGGAAGGCTGAGGTGGGCGGATCACCAGAGGTCAGGAGTTCAAGACCAGCCTGGCCAACATGGTGAAACCACGTCTCCACTAAAAATACAAAAACTAGCCAGGTGTGGTGCCGGAAGCCCGTAATCCCTTGGGATTACTTGGGAGGCTGAGGTAGGAGAATCATTTGAACCTAGGAGACGGAGGTTGCTGAGGCAGGAGAATCGCTTAAACCTAGGAGGCAGAGGTTGCAGTGAGCCAAGATCATGCTACCATACTCCAGCCTAGGTGACAGAGCAAGACACAGCCTCCAAAAAAAAAAAAAAAAAAAAAAGGGAGGGATAGAGGATAGTTATACTTGTGACATTAGATACGTTATATAAGAAAAGTTCTAGAATTTTCCAGTTTAGTGTCTAGGAAAGTAGGGCCTATGCTACAAACTAGAAAATGTCATGGGTATGTGGGAAGATCCTTTGGGGTCCTTTGCAGTTTTGCAATTGTTTTGAGGACTTGTGAATTATACTTATTATTACACGTTAATAATGTAAATCTACTCATCTTGATTATTGTTACTAAATATTCATAAAATTTATAAACAGATGACTTTATTTTCCTGTTGCTATCCCGAATTACTTCTATAACCCTCTGTCTGAACAAATGATATTCTTACCTTCCTATTTGCAATTCCCCCTGACTACTTTCCTCACATATTGTTCTCTCTCTCTGTCTCTCTCTCTCTTTCTCCCTCTCCCCCTCCCTACCCCTTTGTTTCTTGACAGAAATTCAGTTAAGTAAAAATTGGCAAGATCCTGTGACAAGATCCTGTGACAAGATCCCGTGATCAAGACAAAGCTTTGCCCCCAAAGGACTTGAGGCCATCTGGGAATTCCATGTTTGACAGAAGCGCTGACAGCATAACTGAGCAAACAAAAAGGTATTCAGGGACGCTGAAACGGATCTTCAAAGAAGACTCAGTGGGTGATTTTTAATTTCTTTGTGGTATTATAGAGCTTCATGTAGAACATACCAAAACCTTGGAGAGGTAATGATAGGGTCATGCATTTGATAAGGCAGAGTAATGCCCCGCAACAACAAAATAAAAGTCAAAGGGTTCTACACTGAGACATGAACCACTAAATGGGGAATACCAGGAAAATACCACCTGGGTGAAATTTTCTTCCTGCACAGATAGGTTCTTTCAACTAACAACCCTAGGCTTTCTGGCTGTCAAGCACTTAATCATGAAATATAATAATAAAGATGTTTCAGGAGTTCTTTATGATACTTTTTCAAAAGTTCATATTGTTCTAAACTCTAATAATAATCAGTTCTCCAGGTTAAACATCTTTCAATGGAAACACATTATTTACAAAATAAATCCAAACCCTTAGAAGGACATACGAGTTCCACTATGATGTCAATGCTGCCTGGTTTCCCACCTCACCTGCCACCTCTCCACCACCAGACGTAGGGAACTCTATGTTTCAGCCCCTACTTTTATGGTTCCAGGTCCAGTCATGCTCTTCCTGACTCGGGACATTCACACATACTATTTCTTCTGCTTAGAATGCCTATCTATCCTCATTCCCTCTTTATTGCTCAGGACAGCCCAGTTTCTATCACACACTCTGTGACATCTTCCTTGACTCTGCAGAATAAGTATCCCTCCTGTGTGCCTTAAAGTAAGGGAGGAGACCACCCCTCATATTGTCTTATGCCCAATTTCTGCCTCCAAAGAAAGATAAAGTAAAAACTAAGAGGCAGAAATGAAATCCACAAGCAGACATCCCGGCGCCACACCCTGGGCCTGGTACTTAAAGATCGACCCCTGACCTAATTGGTTATGTTATCTACAGATTACAGACATTGTATAGAAAAGCACTGTGAAAATCCCTATTCTGTTCTGTTCCAATCTAATTACCGGCGCATACAGCCCCAGTCACATACCCACTGCTTGCTCAATCGATCACGACCCTCTCACGCGCACCCCCTTAGAGTTGTGAGCCCTTAAAAGGGACAGGAATTGCTCACTCGGGGAGCTCAGCTCTTGAGACAGGAGTCTTGCCGATACCTCCAGCGGAATAAACCCCTTCCTTCTTCAACTTGGTGTCTGAGGAGTTTTGTCTGCAGCTCATCCTGCTACAAAAACACAGTATTTGTTTCTGCTTTAACACACATTAATAATATTCTAATTGTCTATGTTTGCTTCTACCCTTCTCCACTTCCCAAGTTAGATGTAAGTTCCTTAAAGGCAGGGACACTCTTTAGTTTATCTTGTATCTCTTGCATCCAGTGTAGTGGCTGGTATAAAACTAGAATAAATAAAATAAATCTTCTTGAATTATTGTTGAATAAGGTTGTAATATGAAAAATAAATATATCTGTAAGAAGTTCATGACTTTGGAGACCAATATCAGTAATATTCTGAAGGACACCATCTGCAAGGAATGAGAGAGTGCAAGAGAGTGGGTAATATGGCAGTGAGGGCTATGAGTAGAAATTTCTAGATTTAAAGGTATCTTTTGTATATACCCCCCAAAAACAAAAACTTATGTCCACATACAGACTTGTACATGAATGTTCGTAACAACATATTCATAGGAGTCAAAAGTAGAAACAACTGAAACGTCCATTAACAGATGAACAGAAAAATCAAATGTGGATTCACAGAGTACACCATTATTCAACAATAAAAAGAAGTGAAGTAATGATAATAAGCTATAACATGGATAAACCTAAAAACATTACATGAAGTGAAAGAAGCCCGTCTTCTAAGTTAGGTGGGAATACTTCCATGAAAAATGAGATACTTATTTTCTGGATTCATCCTGGTCTGAACCCAGGCTTGCCAAATAAACCTTGTTAGTGTATGCACAACTTGCTTGTATATGCACAACCAAAAGAAATATACATTGCATTATTCTATTTACTTGAAATTTCCAGCACAAGCAAGTCTATAGAGTCAGAAAGTAGGTTAGTAGCTTAGGGATGGGGAGGTGGGGGGAAATGGGGAGTGACTGCTAATGAACAGGCGTTTCCTTATGGGGTGATGGAAATGGTCTAAGATTGGGGGTAGTGATGGCTGTACAACTCTGTAAATATACAAAAAGCCACTTAAAAAGCTATACATTTTAAATGGGTAATTTTTTTTTAAGACACGGTCTCATTCTGTCACCCACTCTGTCATGCCACCATGCCTGGCTAACGTTTTTTCATTTTTGTGGTAATGGGGTTTTGCCATGTTGCCCAGGCTAGTCTCAAACTCCTGAGCTCAAACAAACCATCTGCCTCAGCCTCCCAAAGTGCTGTGATTACAGGCATGAGCCTCCGTGCCAGGCCTAAATGGGTAAATTCTGATATACGAGTTAAGAAGAAATTACTGGGCCAGGTGCAGTGGCTCACGCCTGTAAAGTCCCAGGACTTTAGGAGGCTGAGGAGAGTAGATCGCCCGAGGTGAGGCATGCGTCTGTAATCCCAGCTACTAGGGAGACTGAGGCAGGAGAATTGCTTGAACCTGGGAGGTGGAGATTGCAGTGAACCAAGATCACGCCACTGCACTCCAGACTGGGCGACGGAGCCAGACTCCGTCTCAAAAAAAAAAAAAAAAAGAAAGAAATTATTTAGATAGTGAGGGTATAGAAAACCTCGGTAAGGTTTTCCTTTTAATGAAAAGCAGCCCCAGGTCATTTTGCTTACTAACAAAGAGCAGCCTGTAAAATCGAGCTGCAGACATATATACTGGCAGTTGTGTCAATTGTGTTCAAAATGGTGGCTCCAACTTCCCTTCTCTGCCAGCCAGGTGTACAGGAAGGAACAAACAAGATGGCACCGGGCAATGGGAGAGTTCATTTGCATAATAAGATTAGGATGGAGCAGCCAGCCTTCTCCTGAGCTACCTAAACCTTGTACCTGATTCAACCAATCTGCGAGTCCTATGTAAATCCGACACCGCTTCCTCCAGCCTGACTATAAAATCTGGCGCATCCACCAGCTGGCTCTTTCCTCTCAGAAGTCCCCTGTCTCTCACTAGAAAGAGAGAGCTGTTTTCCTTTCTCTTTCTCTTGCCTATTAAACCTCCACTCCTAAACTCTTTAGGTATGTCTGTGTCCTAAATTTTCATGACATGTGATGATGAACCCCAAGTATTTACCACAGACAAGGCAGCTGCTTCAATTCTGTGGTGTTAATTATATATCTGTATAGCTCTAATTTTTTTTTTAAAGAGTCTTTTTCAGTGAAACAATCTGTTTTGGATAAATAGTCAATCTTTTTTTTTTTTTTTTTTGAGACAGAGACTCACTTTGTCACCCAGGCTGGAGTGCAGTGGTGTGATCTCGGCTCACTGCAAACTTCTGCCTTCCGGGTTCAAGCAATTCTCCTGCCTCAACCTCCAGAGTAGCTGGGACTACAGGCATGTGCCCACCACCCCCATCTAATTTTTGCACTTTTAGTAGAGACGGGGTTTCACCATGTTGGCCAGGGTGGTCTCGAACTCCTGACCTCCAGTGATCCACCCACCTCTGCCTACCAAAGTGCTGTGATTACAGGTGTGAGCCACTGCCCCTGGGCAGTATTCAGTCCGTTTGAAAGCAGAGAGCCACCTGAGAAACATGGGTGCAGTGAGAAGCTTCTGTAACTTCTGTAACTTGGAGGCAGAGAAGGAGAAAGGTCTGTCACAATGGCAATTTCTGTAGTGATTATAAGCCACTTGGGCAAAAAGCTCTGTTCTGCAATTTACCAAATGTGCAATCTTTTGTTCTGAGACAAGTTCTCGCTCTGATGCCCAGGCTGGAGTGCGTTAGCACAATGTCAGCTCACTGCAGCCTCAATCTCCCAGGCTCAAGTGCTCCTCCTTCCTTAACCACTCAGCATAGCTAGTATAAACCAAATATACATTTCTAAGGCCCCTCAGTCATCTGAATGGACCCCTTCTCTCTGCCAACGGCATTACAGAGTTAACATGAAAATCTAATTCAGGTCATGATGGAAAAGGGAGTTGGATATGCCTCATTATACCCCTCCAGCATTAACATCAACACAGACCTTAAGTGTGACAAGAAACATTTACAGTCTGCCCTCTTTGAAGCCTGCTACTTGGAGGCTTCATCTGCATGAAAAAACCTTGGTCTCCACAATCCGTTATTGTGACCCAGACATTCCTTACTACTGATAATAACTTTTTCAACCAATTGCTAATTAGAAAATTTTTAAATCTACCTATGACCTGGAAGACCCGGCAACTTCACATTGTCCCACCCTTCCAGATAGAAGTAATGTAAATCTTACATGTATTAATTGATGTATTGTGTCTCCCTAAGATGTATAAAAGCAAGTTGTACCCTGAACACCTTGGGCACGTGTCTTCAGTATCTCCTGAGGCTGTGTTACAAGTGCATTCTTAACCTTGGCAAAATAAACTTTCTAAATTGATTGAGACCTGTCTCAGATACTTTTGGGTTCACACTGGGACTACAGGCGCACTTCACCATACCCTAGTAATTTTTTTTATGTTTAGTGGAGACGAGGTCTTGCTATCTTGCCTAGGCTGGTCTCATACTCCTGGGCTCAAGGGATCCTCCTGCCTAGCCTCTTGAAGTGCTAGGATTATAGGCATGAGCCACTGCATAAACTAGGGCCAAATGCTTCTCCTCTCAGGGCCTTAGTTGTCACACTGTGAGACAGAGGATAAAAATTGAACTACTCTAAACAGTTGTGAAGATTTGAATGGCTGAATTCATTAAAGCATCTAGAGCACCTCTAGGCACATAGAAAGTACTCCAACAATGCTTGTATTCTTCTTTGGCCCCACTGACTTCCACTGCACAGGACAGATTCCATTTGGGTCTTGAAAATTATGAGATGAGGTTGGTCTCGTTTGGTTGCCTGGGTGCTGACATCACCACTGTTGCCCTTGAACTTTACCACTGCATCCAGTGATGAGGCCCTCAGGAGGCCTGCCTGTCTTTATGTCATGCCTAATGGTCCAACAAAACATTTAGCATTTTCTTGCCCCTTGGTAGGGCTCATGATTGTCAAGTGTTTTCTCAGCTCTATGCTGCAGCGTGCAACACTCAGTGAGTCTGCCCTCGGTCACTGCTTTCAGCCCCTAGCCAAGTAACATCACTACCCTCCTGCCCACCTCGAACCACTGCACCATGCCAAGGAGCAGGCTTTTTTGAGGGACTTTCAGCCTTTCCAGGTTATGTTATCAAGAAATTAGCACAGCTTGGCGGGGCATGGTGGCTCATGCCTGTAATCCCAGCATTTTGGGAGGCCAAGGCGGGCAGATCCCCTGAGGTCAGGAGTGCGAGACTAGCTGGCCAACATGGTGAAACCCTGTCTCTACTAAAAATACAAAAATTAGGTGGATGTGGTGGTGGGTGCCTGTAATCCCAGCTACTCAGGAGTCTGAGGCAGGAGAATTGCTTGAACCCAGGAGGCAGAGGCTGCAGTGAGCCAAGATTGTGCCATTGCACTCCAGCCTGGGCAACAGAGCAAGACTCTCTCTCAAAAAAAAAAAAAAAAAAAGACAAGAAAAAAAGAAATTAGCATAGCTCCCAATATTGCTGGATATATCCAATACATTTGGAAATCTTTCATACAACAGCTTCCACACAGGTTGAAGAGAACTGTCCATTTTGAGTATAGTATCCTTTAAGAAAGAAAGTTGGGTGGGAATATTTCAAGGATGAAATACTTATTTTCTAGATCCATCCTAGTCGGAATCCAGACTTGCCAATATACCGTCTTAGTGTATGCACAACTTCTTCTAGGATCTATAGACTGTCTACCTCTGGGTGTCATCCTAGGGCTCCCCATGTATGTATAATGTAGGGACACATACAGTTTTTCAGCCATGGGAAAGAGGTGTGTCCACAGTACAAAATGCTCCAAGGCACCAACGGAATGTTAATGACAAATCAAAGGATGAAGCATCTTTAAATCCTAAGGGAAAATTCAAAGCAAAGAAAATTTGCAAATCAAATTTAAACCAGAAAAAAAGCACGCACATAAAAGGTAGGGTTTTAAAAGGTAAAAGCGGCTCTCATTAAAAGTCATTTAAAACACTGAACTGTTTGAGGAATTTCCCTTCCTTGCCCTGTCATGCTCTGTTTTCTTTGAAAAGGCAGAAAATGGGATATAGTGTCAATGTGTTGTTTAGAAACCTATATCTAGAAAAACTCTGAGAAGACAGGAGTAAAATAATTTAAATTAAAACCCTTTAAGCCACTAGATATAATTCTTAGTAGATTTTCTTCAGAAGGACAGGTTGGAAAATAGGAAAGGCCAAAGGGAAGCATTTGTTTTCCTTCTCCCCTCAATATGTGTTTAGGGTTAAACTATTGCTCATCTCGAAAAACTTGGATATGGCACAGTCACACAACAGTGTTGCCTGTATATTGGGCCATAGATTTTGCAAAGTATCCCGTAAAATTCATTAGAAGTTCCGAAAAACTTTCACACTGAGAAGAGGCCACTTGATACTGATTGCCTATGTAATTTTACCAGGGGTCATTTAGGAGACTTTGGTTCCTAATTTCTGTTTCTCTCAGGAAATGGTTCAATATGATTAGTCATTTTCTTCGTATTTCTTCATATTTCCTTATTTCCTGACTTGTGATTCTGGGGCATGGTTTTATTAGGCAAGAGTTGCTTTTGACTCTGGTTGAGATACACATAATCACATTGATATAACTAGAAGTTTTTAAAGCCATGTTTGCATTTAGATTAACAGAATAGACATTAATCCTTTTCAAGTAGAACACTGGGCAAAAATTAGTCCTTTCGGTTTCCCACTATGACTGTGGTATTTTGGTAGATTATATTTTCCTAAGATGTCCACACCAGTACATTCTATTCAACATAATCTTCTTTCCTTGTAATACTGACTGATATGGTTTGCCTATGTGTCCCCACCCAAATCTCACGTTGAATTGTAATCCCCAGTGTTGGGGGAGGGGCCTGGTGGGAGGTGATTAGATCATAGGGGCGGATTTCCCACTTGCTCTTCTCATCATAGTGAGTTCTCATAAGATCTGGTTGTTTGAAACTGTGTAGCACTTCCCTCTTTGCTTTCTCTCTCTGCAGCCATCTGAAGATGTGTTTGCTTCCCCTTCATCCTTCAACCATGATTATAAGTTTCCTGAGGCCTCCCAGCCATGCTCCCTGTACAGCCTGTGGAACTGTGAGTCAATTAAACCTCTTTTCTTCATAAATTACCCAATCTCAGGCAGTTCTTTATAGCAGTGTGAGAACAGGCTAATACACTGACTCTTCTCCATTGAGAGATTGGGAGACTCCTCCTTTGAGACATACTTTTCCATTGAGAGATCTTTCCTCTCCACAAACTAGATGGACCTATGACTACATTGGAAGCAACATTGTGTACCTGCTAAAGCTAAGCCATAAAATGTGATATGGCTTTCACTTGGTCCTCTTTGGATGCTCACCCTCAGAACCCAGTTGCCATATTGTGAGGAAGGCAAACAGCCATTTGGAAAGGCCATGGGTAGGTGCCCAGCAGTGCCTTTGCTGAGATTCCAGATGACAACCAGCCTTCATGACCAGACACAAATGTGAATGAGGCTTCAGATGATCCCAGTGTCAAGCCTTCCAGATACCCCAGCAGATGCTGAGTGGAATAGAGATCCTCTGTCCTCACTGATTCTACCCACGCTGTGTAATTGTGAACAAATATAAACGTTTATTTTAAGCCACTAAGTTTTGGGGTTGTTGTGTAGCAATATATAACCAGAATAATTACCAACCCAAAAAACATCTCACAGGAGACAGTAGTAAATACCACCATGTTACATGTCTATAGGCTCTCATAATTCATAAAAATGCTAGTGGTAGTTATATCAAGTTAATTATAAGTACTATTGATTGTGATTATTTATATGACAAGGAATACAAGTTTAGAGAGTCTGTTCTAAGTGAGATTTTCTTTTGTCCCTAATCACAATTCTGAAAACTGCCTCCTAGCTATACTATAAATAATCATAAAAGATCTTTTTATTCCACCCCATTGAAATGTTACACTAAAATGACTCAAGAAAGCTAGTGTAGCAAGGGCTTGATTTTCTGTGTGGAAAATTTATGTTATGAAATTCTGTAGTCTCCATTCTTTCACTTGTTACCCAACATATTAATTGCCTCAGAAGTTTTAAGGAACAAATATTTTATTCAAAGGTTGATGCTCTTTAAAAAAATGACAGCTGAACAAGGAAACTTTTGATAAAATATCATCTTCCCAAGTAATATTAACGTGGGTCATTTATTGTTGTTATTTTTTGCTACTACAGGGTTGGCCGGGCATGGTGGCTCACGCCTGTAATCCCAGCACTTTGAGAGGCTGAGGCAGGTGGATCATGAGGTCAGGAGTTCGAAACCAGCCTGGCCAACATGGTGAAACCCCATCTCTACTAAAGATACAAAAAATTAGCCTGGCATGGTGGCACGTGCCTGTAATCCCAGCTACCCAGGAGGCTGAGGCAGGAGAATTGCTTGATCCCAAGAGGCGGAGGGTTGCAGTGAGCTGAGATTGCGCCATTGCCCTCCAGCCTGGGCAACAGGCTGAAATTCCATCTCAAAAAAGAAATTACGGCCCAGTGTGGTGGCTCACGCCTGTAATCCCAGCACTTTGGGGGACCGAGGCAGGCGAATCACGAGGTCAAGAGTTTGAGACCAGCCTGGCCAACATAGTGAAACCCTATCTCTACTAAAAATACAAAAAATTAGCTGGGTGAGGTGTAGGGCGCCTGTAATCCCAACTACTTGGGAGACTGAGGAGGGAGAATTGCTTGAACCCGGGAGGTGGAAGTTGCAGCGAGCCGAGATCACGCCATTGTATTCCAGCCCAGGTGACAGTGCGAGACTCCGTCTCAAAAAAAAAAAAAAAAAGAGAAATCACTATAGGGTTATTATATTTCACTTGCACTGATAATTGATTCAGATGTGTCCCAAGGACTGTTTATTTCTTAACTCATGTTTTTATTAGTGAATGAAAAAGAGGACAGGAAATTAAGCAGCAAGCAACGAAGCACACTGTCATGTTATTAGGATAGTCCTAATCCATTAAACACAGTAAATTCTCTTTAAAGATGTTTTTAAACCTTCAGTAAAATGCTTACGAATTAATTATCCCATTCCAAGAGTCTTAGGCCAGACAAAATCTGAGATAAGTTTGTTCCTATACTCAGACATACTAGTGTACATAAATCCATCTTAATATATAGGTAATTATTGCTTTATCCACTAGTCATAGCCTATTGACAGTCAATGAAAAAGACGAAAAAATATACTAGAAATTTTTTAAAAATCGCAATTTAGTTAACCAGACCAATAGGAAGAACCAAACACAGACTGGCCTTTGTACTGGCCCCTCTTTCTTCTCAGCCCTGGACCTGGGAGTATTGGCTTGATGAATTCTGAATTCCTTGTATAGAGATGTTGCCTTCTGATTTACTCATTCTACTTAGGCAAAAGAACCTTTCAGGGGCACACTGATGTTTAGGGAGGGAGCGTCCCACAAGGAGAGAGATTTTTAAATTCTTTATGTGCCTTAATATAGGCACTCTAGAGTAAGGGGTAAATCAGGAATTCAGAAATAACCTGTATTATGGTAAGCCTATTAGTAGGACTGATTTCTGGTATCCTTCATGTTATGGCAAATTTCCAGTATTTAGCATGTGTCCCAAAGAACCTAAGAAGAGTACTTCATTTACCAATATTAGCAGTGGCCAGAGAAAACTTCGTCATGAAGAAATGCATGGGAAGACTCCTTTGTTTCGCCTCCTTTCAAAAAGCAACTTGGTGCAAGGCAAAGAATATCTATCTATAATTTAGGAACTCTTCAGGTTACCAATCAACTAACTGTGTCAAGGCGACTTACTTTGCCAGCCTCTGTTTGTCTGTTTGTTTGTTTGCTTGCTTGCTTTTAAACAGGTTTTATCACAGGACCTCTAAGTTTCTTTCCAGTTTAATTTTTTTTTTTTTTTTTTTTAGATGGAATCTCACTTTGTTGCCCAGGCTGGAATGCAGTGATGTGATCTTGGCTTACTACAGTCTCCGCCTCCCAGGTTCAAGCCATTCTCCTGCCTCAGCCTCCCAAGTAGCAGGGACTACAGGCATGCACCACCATGCCTGGCTAATTTTTGTATTTTTAGTAGAGATGGGTTTCACCATGTTGACCAGGCTGGTCTTGAGCTCCTGACCTCAAGTGATCCAGATTTCTCCCTTTTCATATATAGAGTCAAGGGACTTGATCCAAAATGCAAAAGGAAGTTGACAGATGAACCAGAAAAGTACAAATGGAAGGTTGGTATATCCTCCTAGAGGACTGCAGTTAATGATTGTTAAAATGTGCCCTTGCTAACGGTAGACAGCATCCAATGACTTTGAAGCAATTGAGGTGGGAAATGACAAGGATGTGGGCTAAATCCCTGACCATTTGTTTCTGTGTAATTTATGCCAATGAGATATGTGATGGGGGAGAGAGAGGAAGACAAGAAGTTGGGAAAAATGGGTAGAAAAGGAGATGTGAGAAGCTGTTTTGAAGGTAAGGGAGAGAGCTTTCCGAAAGGCCTGCAGAGTTTATGCATCAGGTTTTTGTACAATGTTATTTCTCCATCAAGAAAAAGTGAATCCTTTTCTGGAAAATAAAATAAAACCGGGGCCCTTTACACACCTGTACTTTAAAAGATCATACAGTACTTCAGTGAGAAGGTGTGCTAATACCCCTACATTTTGGTTAAACTCCAAGTCAAATAGTTTTTATTCTACCTACCTAAATCCTCTGCTGTTTAATTGAAGGAAGTCATACTTCACTCCACTTCCTTACAAACTAATAAAACATGTCTGGAGTTGTTTACACTATCATACTATGTGGTATAATGTGATTCTTAGGTTTTTAAATGTCCACAAAACTCTTTATATCCCTCAAAAAAGGCTCTTTAACTTTTGGTTGTTAGCATATTTCCCAGCAGTAACACTTTAGATCTTTATTATGTTATTAATATATATTTATGAAGGATCATGATTAAGGAATATAATAGGATTATTTTTGTATAGCAATATAGCATCTTCTCTAAAATTACATTGATGGGATGCATCTTTTCAACCTTTCTTGTATTTTATATGGTTCTCTTTGGAATGCTTTTTAGGCTCACCGTGGAAATCCAAGAAAACGTCAACTTTTGCTTGCTTCTTTACTTCACCTCTCGTTTGTCAGTTTTTGTGAATTCTCTTTATATTAAGGCAAGACTTAACTTGGCTTGGTTGTTGGAAAATCCTGGCATCACCTGGCATCATAAGAGGGTGGAAATTTGGCCCTAATCCAATAAACTTTCATGACAACACTCTTTCAGCTTCATTTTGGTGACTTGATCTGATAGCCAAGAAGAAAAGAACTACTTAACAATATGTCAGCTTACTATCTAGTTTGGTTCACGTGTCGAATGTATAGAAATCTATCACCTATTGCTAGGATAAATGTCATATCTTGCAAAGACTAATCTTGTTCAAATGGACATATTTTTTAAATGCATAAATCTACTTGAAAACTAATCTGATAACAAAGACATGCCTGCAGAAGGATGATTCAGTTGTATCAATGTACTTGTCAGTCTGACCTCAGCCAGAGAAAAATAATATGATGGGGCTGGTGGGTGTTAAAAGCATGCAAAGTCTTGATAATCAGACAACATTAGCCACAAAATGAAAAGAAGAAACTTTTTTTTTTTAAGTTACAGGAAAAAAAAGGTCTAATGAGTTTTTTTAGACTTTATGACATGAGTACAAAGAGACAAACTGCCAATTTACCTGAGAAAGTAGTAAATCTCTAAAAAACTGTATTTACTTTGGCTGTTATCATTATTTTAAAATTAAGATTATACATATCATCCTGGCTCATTCTCAAATGAAATTGAGAATATAACTCTTGAAATTGGGACTATGCCTCTTACTTCTTTCAAATATTAGAGGCATTTTTGTACACCAGTGAGAAGGGACGGCTGTCTCTTTTCTTATAGAAGTTGTGTTCTAGCTCCCCATCATTTCCTAGTTTTGTCTTATTTTTTTGCCTCAGAGATTCTATTTAGTTATTTGCGAGTAAATTTATAATGTGGCTTTACTTATAGAAACCACTGGCTAAGTTTAATAGCCTGTAATTGAAAGTAAAGGTTTATTTTTATAAACTCTTTAATGCTTTATTAGGGTATTTTAATTTATGTTCAATTTCAAACATGAGAAACTGTTCCTTTGAAATCTAATTAAACAATTCTAAGGTAGAAACATTTTTTAAAATTTGAAAGTCTGGCCCTAAAAGCCCACATTTTCCTGATTAATTTAACCAGCTCCTCCCTATCTCAGAGACCAGATTCATGCATATATAATTAAACAAGAGTATTCAATCATACATTGGTTAGGGTACTCCTACTATTCCCAGGACCTAATTTTTTAAAAAATTATTGAATACTAAATTAGGATCTCTATCTTTGCTTTGTAAATGGATAATTAATTGTTCTTCACCTGGCTTTTCTCACTTGTGCTTGACCTTGGCGTGACTTTTTCATGACGCTAGGTGGCAGGAATAGAAGTTTTCTTTCCTTCCCTCCCTCCCTTCCTTCCTCCTTCCTTCTCTTCCTTCCCCCCTCCTTCCCTCCCTTCGCTTCTTCCTTCCTCTGCACTATGTACTCTAGTTAAGAAGTTGGGAATTTATCTAAAGCCCTTATTTTGTTTTGCTTTTTAGTCCTTTTTGTTTCATTGATTATTGATTATTATATGTTTGTGCTTATTTGTTTAGTTAGGAATCTGACTATGGAACAGTGAAATAACTCATATGATATTTTATTATTGTATTGATGTAATAACATTTCATACTCACGTTTTTAAGAATTTTGTTAGAAAACTTCACGTATAGACCAGTAAATAGCTTTCCTTTCCTTATGGCCACTTAAAATATGAACATAAAAGTATTAAATGAATAAATGAATACTTTCTACTTCCATTTTAAAGAACTGAGCAAACAATATTGATATTTTATATTTGAATGTTGTAGGCAAAGTTAAAACATGACAACATCTGATTTCTCCTTTAGAGGTCCTGGACCTGGCTCAGTGAAACTTCACGTATTAGTGTTGTCTCAAAATGTTCTATTATTGACTGAATATGACTCTATCCAGTATTTCTTTTTAGGGGGTGGAGTCTTTGGTGTATTTTTTTGTTGTTGTTTGTTTTGTTTGTTTTTGAGACAGAGTCTTGCTCTTGTCGCTAAGGCTGGAATGCAATGGCACAATCTTGGCTCACTACAACCTCCGCCTCCTGGATTCAAGCGATTCTCCTTCCTCAGCCTCCCGGGTAGCTGGGATTACAGATGCCCACAACCATGCCCGGCTAATTTTTGTATTTTTAGTAGAGGTGGGGTTTCACCATATTGGCCAGACTGGTCTTGAATTCCCGACCTCGTGGTCTGCCCGTCTCGGCCTCCCAGAGTGCTGGGATTACAGGCATGAGCCACCGCAGCCAGCCTTTTGTTCTTTTTTTAGCTGAGGTCTTGCTCTGTCACCCAGATTGGAGTGCAGTAGCATGACCATGGCTCACTGTGACCTTGAACTCCTGGGCTCCAGTCATGGCCTCTCAAAGTGCTGAGATTACAGGCATATTTTTGGCTTTTTTTTTTTTGGAGGCAGAGTCTCGGTCTGTCTCTCAGGCTGGAGTGCGGTGGTGAGATCTCAGCTCACTGCATCCTCTGCCTCCAGGTTCGAGGGATCTTCCTGTCTCAGCCTCCCCAATAGCTGGGACTACAGGCACATGCCACCACACCCAGCTAGTAGTTCTTTGTATTGTTAGTAGAGATGGATTTCACTATGTTGGCAAGGCAGGTCTCGAACTACCGGCCTCAAGTGATCTGCCAGCTTTGGTCTCCTAAAGTGCTAGGATTGCAGGTGTGAGCCACCATACCCAGCCAGATCTTTGGATATTAAACTGAATTTCCTAAAACCAAAATATCTAAATCTACCAGTATGAATACCTACTAGATGGAATCACTGTTGCCAAGAAAATCAATGAGTTTCAATATTTTAGGAAAAGGAAAAACACATTCACTCATACAGTTTTTATATATTTATTGAACACCTGCTGTGTGACAAGCCTTTCACTGGAAACCAGAGACACAAAACTGCAAAAGGAAAAATAATATTAAAAAAAGGAAAGGAAAATATAATAATACAAAAGGAGCCTCCAGTCTAGAGAAAACAATATTATCATTGAATATGGCCTATGCTGTACCTGGAATACTCTTCTTCACTCTTCCTTCTTCTAACTCCTCCTTTACTCACAATGGTCCCACATCCCTCTTCACTCCTCCATCCCACTTTCCCTCACCTGCTTAACGCCTGTCCTTCCTTCAGGTTTCAACTGAAACCTCACTCCTTCAGGAAGCCATTTTCCAACTCCATAGACGTGGATAAATATGCTAGCTATCAAGTGGCCATTTTTCCATATCATAACACCCAACAATTTTATTACATTACTTGCTTAAGGTCTACCTTTGGAGATTTAAAGGCAGGAACCATCTTGCTTTTGTTTGCTACTATAACTCGAATACCTTGCACATTTCTAGGCCCATAGTTCATGCTCAGTAAATATTTAATGAGTGAATAAATGAATGAAGAGATGTTGTTTAATATCTATAAGTATGTTATGTCTTAATATATAGTATAAAAAGAAAAAATTAAATACTTTAATAAATTGGTGGAGTAAAATAGAATATCCTTTGTTTATTTGTTTATTTGTGTTTTAATTCCTGAGTCTCCGGAGAAGAATATACTTATTAAAGCAAGGGAAAAAATGATAGCGTTGTGACTCCAGTGTTACAATTTTGTGCCCTCTGTTTACAGCCCATATGCACTTTCAAGTCTCTTTCCACTATATCTTACAACTAAGTTCTATAACTCCATCTTTATTAATTTCCGATTGCTAATTTTAGATTCCTAGTTTCAGATTATATAACCATCAAGTTAATTTGAAAAGTATGGGCATATGTTCAAACTATCTTTTTCACTATTAGTCAAGAAATAACAAAGTACATCTTCATATACATATTCAAGACAAAAACAATGAATACTTTGGATACTGTGAAATGCCTCTCTTCCTAGCACTTAACATCATATCATTGAATCCCCAAGATTAGTCAAAAGTCCAATTGGGAACACTAATAATTAAAAGCCGTGGTCAAAACTGTGTGTGTCCAAACTCACCCTTTCTACTCTGCGTTGTGATGCTGGGGCTGAGCCTCTGTAAAGAGCTTTTCTCTTTGGTCCTCCAGCTCCCTGTTAGGCTTGGTCAATAGAAGATGCTGGAGGTGCCAGGCGTGGTGGCTCACAACTGTAACCCCAGCACTTTGGGAGGCTGAGGTGGATGGATCACAAGGTCAGGAGATCGAGACCACCCTGGCTAACACAGTGAAACCCTATCTCTACTAAAAATATAAAAATTAGCTGGGCGTGGTGGTGGGTGCCTGTAGTCGCAGCTACTCAGGAGGCTGAGGCAGGAGAATGGCGTGAACCCAGGAGGTGAACCCACTACACTCCAGCCTGGGCAACAGAGGGAGACTCTGTCTCAAAAAAAAAAAAAAAAAAGAAGAAGATGCTGGAGGCAGGCAGGAAAGCCAGGCTGAAGAAAGGCTTTGCATCTTCCTGTTTGTTCCACAGTGTTATTTCAGCAAAAGTCTCAGCCTCACAGAGGCCAGGTCTCCTGCCTTTCTCAGCACTCCCAGAGCCATCCTCATGGCGCCACTACAATGACACCACCGGACCACCAGCACCCAGTCAGGAAAATAGAAACTACACTAGTTTAATATAATGAATGAAATATAATGAATTTAGTATAATGAATGAAAGATTGATAATTTAATATAATGAGACCATTTAATGTAATGAAGGAAATACTGATCAGGTGTTAGAGAACTAAAGCAAAAAAGGAATACTAAGGTAACACAGAGATGTCACCCCAGGGAGAAGCTACCACTCTAGGGCAAAAAGAAAGACATGGGTCTTGTCAGAACCTAGAAACCCAGAAGAAGGACCCAGCATAGCCAGGACTCAGGCCTCTGAAGAGGAGCCACTGCAGGGCTGGTGCTGATGCCTGGAAGATCAGAGGGAGAGGTTCATGGACCTGAGACTCAGACCTTAAGATAGGCGTGCTGCCTGACTGGTACACTATGTATAGAGGAAATCTGTGTGAGCCTAGACTATGTCCACTACTGTGGCTCACGAATATCTAAGCACATTGACTGAGGCTATAAGATGGCCCAAGAGGAGTCAATTTTTATAAGTTGATATATTTATTTATTTTGGTTGGTTATCTATCTGCTTGTTTCTTTGTTTTGGTTCAAAGATGAGGAAATAGATTTTAGTGACTCAAGGGGGAGGAAATAGGTGACCAAGTGCATAGGGAGAAAGATTGGAGAATAAAGAGCATAGCATGTGGCATGCTATGCCACATGGTTTGGCTGTGTCCCCACCCGAATCTCATCTTGAACTGTAATCCCTGTAATCACCATGTGTTGAGGGAGGCACCTAGTGGGAGGTGATTGGATCATGGGGGTGGTTCCCCCATGCTGTTCTCGTGACAGTGAGTGAGTTCTCATGAGATTTGATGGTTTTATAAATGGTAGTTTTTCCTGCACTCTCACACTCACTCCCTCCTGCTGCCTTGTGAAGAAGGTGTCTGCTTCCCCTTCCCCCATAATTGTGAGTTTCCTGAGCCTCCCCAGCCATGCAGAACTGTGAGTCAATTAAATCTCTTTTCTTCATAAATTAGCCAGTCTCAGGTATGTCTCCACTAAAAATACAAAAATTAGCTGGGCGTGGTGGTACACACCTGTATTTCCCAGCTACTCTGGAGGCTGAGGCACAAGAATCACTTGAACCTGGGTGGTGGAGGTCGCAGTGAGCAGAGATTGCACTACTGCACTTCAGCCTGGGTGACAGAGCGAGACTCCATTTCAAAAAAAAAAAAAAAAAAAAACCCACATGATAATAATAATGCATAATCCTAGGATGAAATTTTGATTCTGCTAAAATATGTGCTAAATGAATTAGATATTGCAAATTATGTGAAGTAAGGGAAATACAAGTCACAAGTATTGAGATGAATTTAATATTTAATTTAATAGAATAATACTAATTTAATATTCAATTTAACACTGTGCTTGTATTCACAGTATCTCCTACTATTTTAGGGGAGGCTGTTCTCCCACTTACTTTCTCAGGTAGGGAACCACAAAAGTCAACAGCTTTCATACACCAATCATGTGTTCTGCTATGAAAAGTGGTGTGCTAAGATCTCTAAAAAGAAACACAGAAGCTATGCCACCAAATTCTAACCATGAATTCCCCTTAAAACCTTTACATCTTAAATTAGATTAAATACTCTTTTCTGAATGCTTTTCATAGTTTGTCTTTAGAAGTTTAATTCTAAAGATCATTAAATGTTTAATCATGGTTTGGGGTATACACAAAAAGACATAGAAAGCAACAGAATATTTCAAAATGTTCTGAGACATTGCCACTCCATATGCTGGAGTGCACATTGCAGTATTATAATGAATTGCTGAAAGTGTGGACTCACTGTAACACTTTTTATGATAACAATGATATTGAAGCAGTCTGTTCAAGACTTCTGCCTGTTCAATTATTTACACTCTAAATCTAATGCAAGCCTAACACATTTATTTCTGTGAACAGCAGTATTTTACTATGAAAAGAAGGTGTTTGTAAGCATTGCCACATGGTCCTTAGAATGTCTGAGCACAGCAAGATAGTCATTTTTTAAAATTGGAAAACAAACACAATGCAAATACTTGAGGGAAACAGTGTTGGGTTTTGTTGTTTCAAGATGTTTTAGGGATTTTTACATTGCTTTTAATTTAAGAAACAGAAGATATGTGGTATAAAAAAATTCCTTATTTACATAATAAAAATTCTCTATCAGAGTCTAAAGTGAGCCTCAACACACACACAGATGTGTGCATACACACATGCCTGCGCACACACTATAGCTTTTCAGCAAAGTATAGTAGATATACTATTCAAGGCATCAAGGAAATCCTGGATTAATCATTCGCTGACCACTAAGCTAAACAAGCAGAGTTTAGTGGCCACACACAACAACAAAATACTTTACAGAGTTAGTTTGGAAAGTCATTAAACAAAGAAACAGCAGCAACAACAGCAAATCCTTAAAAGGGAGGGAATCTGATTACCAGAGTTGCCACATTGTAATATTTTAAATGCCCAGTTTTGACCAAAAAATATCACAAGATACACAAACAGGAAAACATGGTTAATACACAGGAAAATAGTAGTCAATAAAAACTATCTCGGAGGAAACACAGACAGTAGACTACCTAAATAAAGACTTTAAATCAGCTATTGCAAATATGTTCAAATGACTAAAGGAAACCATAGCTAAAGAATTAAGGGAAAGTATGAAAATTATGTTACTTTCTTTCTTTCCCTTTCTCTCTCTCTCTCTCTCTCTCCCTTTCTCTCTTTCTTTGTGTTTTTGAGACAAGGTCTTGCTCTGTCACCCAGATTGGAGTGCAGTGGCACAATCTTGGCTCACTGCAGCCTCCAACTCCCAGGTTCAAATGATCCTCCCACCTCAGTCTCCTGAGTAGCTGGGACTTCAGGTGCACCCCACTATGTCCAGCTAATTTTTGTATTTTTAGTGGAGACAGTATCTCACTCTGTTGCCCTGGCTGGTCTCAAACTTCTGGGTTCAAGTGATCTGCCCACCTCAGCCTTCCAAAGTGCTGGTATCATAGGCATGAGCCACTGCTCCCGGCTGAGAATGATGTTTCATCAAATTTTTTAAAAATCCATTAAATGGTAGAAATTAGTTTTAAATGAACCAAATAGAAACTCGAGGGTTATAAAGTACTATAAGTACAATGAAAATTTCACTAGAGGAGCTCTAGGAGATTTAAACTGGCAAAAAGAGTCAGTAAACTTGAAGATAGGTCAATTGAGAGTATCCAACCTAAGAAACAAAAAATAAAGAATGAAGAAAAATCAACAGAGCCCCAATAACCTTAATTGTACTTAGTACAATTGACATAATGGAAATACCAGTGGGAGAGGAGACAGAAACAAGCTGAAAGAACATTTGAAAAAATAATTGTCAAAAAATTTCAAAATTTGGTGAAAAACATTAATCTGAGCATTCAGGAAGCTTAAACTCTAGGATAAATTCAAAGAGATCAACACCTACATATACACTGTCATAAGTCAAAAGACAAAGACACAGTCTTGAAAACACAAGAGACAAGTGACTCAACACGTACAAGAGATCCCTAAAAACAGTAGTATTTTGATTTCTCATCAGAAATCATGAAGACCAGAAGACGGTATGATGCCATATTCAAAACACTGAAAGAAAAAATATTGTCAACCAAGAATTTTATATCCAGCCAAACTATCCTTTAAAAATGAAGAAATGGAGACATTACAACATAAAATACAAAAAATACTAAAGGTAGACATTTAGACTGAAATGAAAGAACACTGGATAGTAACTCAAATCCGCATGAAGAAAATCCACAAGAAGGAAACTACATAGATTAATATAAAAGACAGTATATAGGCATTTTGGAGGTAACTCTTTTCTTCTATTGGATTTAAAAGACAGTTGTATAAAGCAACGGTTTTATACTGTGCTGATGCTCTTATAATCTATAAAGATGTAATTTGTGGCCAGGTGGGGTGACTCACGCCTGTAATCCCAGCACTTTGGGAGGCTGAGGTGGGTGGATCACTTGGGGTCAGGAGTTCAAGACAAGCCTGGCCAACATGGCAAAACCCCATCTCTACTAAATATACAAAAATTAGCCGGGCATGGTAGCACATGCCTGTAATCCTAGCTACTCAGGAGACTGAGGCAGGAGAATGGCTTGAACCCAGGAGGTGGAGGTTGCAGTGAGCAAAGATCATGCCACTGCCCTCCTGCCTGGGCAACAGAGTGAGATTCCATCTCAAAAAAAAAAAAAAAAAAGATGTAATTTGTATGACAATAATAGCACAATGGAGGGGGGAGGAACAAAGATATAGTGGAGCAAAATTTTTGTATTCCACTTAAATAAATCACTAGTAATTTAAGTAAATTATTTAAATTTATATGCTAATTATAATCCCCAGGGCAACCATTAAGAAAGTAACAATATATAACAAAAAAACCCAGAAGAATCATAATGTTACACAAGAACATACAAATTAAACACAAAAGCAGCTAGTTATTAGATTCCTTTTAACTTTCTGGTTTAAGGTTATGAAACTAAGCACTGAGTTCCTATTAGCTAAGGTGACCATATAGTTCATCATTCAAATCAAAGTAGTTTGAGGACATTATTTATATCAGGTCAAATCACATAAACTGTCCCTGGCCAACTTTGACATAAAACTGTCCTACTTTTAACAGAAAAGTTTAGGTATTTTGAACAATCAATTTAGTTTGCCTTGTATCAAACACTGTTTAGTATTCATATTTGGCTACTAACTTGTAGGGCAAATTAAGCACTATGTTTTAGCATTCTGGTACAATCTGATTATGAGAAATTGTTTTCAATGATTTAAATCTGGTCACTATTATCAAGTAAATACTGTGTTTGTGATTGTATTTGTTCTATAGATCGATCTGAGGAAAATTTTTTTGTAGTTTTCATTTCATTATACAGGCCTCACATATATACTGTTAAATTTACCCCCAAATATCTCATGCTATTTATGCTATTATAATCGGTTTGTTTTCTACTTGTATATTGCTAATGTAAAGACAGAACTGATTTTTGTGTATTAACCTTATATCCTGCAACCTTGATATATTTGCTTATTACCTCTAGCATTTTTTCCCTAGATTTCATTTTACCCTGCCAGAAAAGACTAAAATGCAAAAGTATGAATGCTTCTACTGGTGGGAGGCAGAGACATAGTATTTGGTAATGTGAAATATTAACAACCCTTTGGAAAGCATTTTTATATCATCTATTAAGATTTAAGTGAAAATACACATTTAGTTTCAGCTCAGCAATCTCACTGCTATGAATCTATTTTATAGCCAGCATAAGGATATATGTGCAAAGATGTTGATTGCAGTCCTCATTTGTAATGGCAGAAACCTGGAAATGAAGTGAATGATCAACAATAGGTGAGTGGGTAAGTGGTGGTACATCCACCCTTGGTTTCAGCTGGCTTGAACGGGTTTCTCAGACTAGTAGAAATAACCTGTTTCAGCAAAGGACTACGTAGTACAAAAATAATATTTCATTTTTAGATATGATTATGTATTGCTGAAAACTAAAAAGGTTTAAAGATCTGTTACTGTTCAGTGGCACTTTCTTTATTCCTTCTAAAGTTTTGTCTTGCTGTGATAAAGGTATGTACAGTCTGCAGAACGAGCCCTTGCTCCTTTCAAATTTGCATAATGTGCATGCAGTTACACCTGCTCAATTTTGTTTCTTCAATTGCCAGAGGATTTCCATAACTTATTGATTAGAACTCACTCAAATACAGCAATTTTTATTTAACCTTCTACTTACCTTTTTAGAACTCTGATGTCTATGTCTCTGCCATTGTCACTTCTATGAAAAACAAAACAAACAAAAGGAAAGCATTATTCTGACAGAATCATGAGATTACCATGATTTCTGCCTATTTGTACCACATTGTTTTCATAAATACTTTTAACATTGGATGTGATCTGAAATTATTCATTGTATCACTGTGTATCACAGTAAGTGCCTATTTTATTGCTATAAAGACTTTATTGCCCTTTGGAGAAATGCATGAATACATTTGTAGTAAAAGTAAAGAAATAAAGTACAAGGGTATAATGGTCAGATCTTCTGCAAGGCCATTAACAGCATACCATGAATCAAGCATGATTTGACATATGAGAGGAATGATTTACAGCAAATTCTTGGAACAACTACTATCTGTAGGACCTAGGAGAGAGAAAAAAATACAAAAACATAAAAGAATTCAAAACATAAGCCACTTTTGCATAGTTATTAACTGCAGATTTTATGACTTATGCTCTTACAAAGAATCGTTTGAAGCATCAGATAAAGAGGGAAGGCAGAGCAGTGAGAATTATTTGAATGAGACCTTTGAGCTGGTATTGCAGGCTTGGGAACTCACCTCATGTACTGGGGAAAACAACCTGATTATTTAGTTCTTTTTTATTAAAAAAAAAAACTCTATAATTATAACAATACCCTTTTTAATTTATTTACCTAATATTCCCTCACCAGAAATGTCTTTTTTTTTTTTTTTTTTTTTTGAGACAGGGTCTGACTCTGTTGCCCAGGCTGGAGTGCAGTGGCTTGATCTTAGCTCACTGCAACCTCCACCTCCCAGGCTCAAACCACCCTCCCACCTCAGTCTCCTGAGTAGCTGGGACTGTAGGCGTGAGGCACCACACCCAGGTAATTTTTGTATTTTTGGTAGAAACAAGGTTTCACCATGTGGCCAGGCTGGTCTCAAACTCCTGGTCTCAAGTAATCCTCCCGCCTCAGTCTCTCAAAGTAATCCTTCAGTCTAATCACCAGAGATACTAGTTTGTTTCTGTTGTGAAGGAAATCTACAATAATAATTATATTGAGTGTTTTCATACATATGATTAGTACAGCCAAATAATTTCAATAAGTATACAGACTTAAAATGAACATTTCCTTAACATTGTTTAACCTGCATTATAGGTTTTATTTACAACTCAACCCTTATCCATAAAGAATAGTCTCAAATATTTACTAAAAGTCAATGTATTTTGTGTATATTACAGCCATAAAAACAATCAAATTAGAAGTAGCATTTACAGTATTAGTCACAGATAGGAAACCATAATTTAGTGAAGAATAACAAAAATAAATAAATATAGATTGACAGATATATAGATAGATTCTGAAATTTAACCTTGGCTTTACCCAACCTTGTTGAGAATGAAATCATGTATGCAGAGTGACTTAAAGGCACTTTTTTCCCTAAAAATTGTATATATTGGAAATAATTCACCAAGAAAATCCTAAGAAAGAAGAGTTTATGTGATTGACTTTGGGTTAGCAAAGCAAAGACTATCCAGGATGAATGACAGGCAGAGGATAATGATTACAGCTCATTTATTAAAACAGCAACATTGGTACATATCTGAGTCAAGCTTGGAACTCCCCCTCCCTCCCAACTAGACAAGTTAGGTTTTAAAATTATTGTAAAAATTAAGTCAAATTGCCTGTGAAGGTAAGTTTTTAGAAGAATTTTTTAGGTAGATGATCTACATAACAAGACATGCACCAACCAAATCTGCAGTCAAATATTGGGGGAAGCCGAGACAGGCAGATCACGAGGTCAGGAGAACAAGACCATCCTGGCTAACACGGTGAAACCCCGTCTCTACTAAAAAATACAAAAAACTAGCCGGGCGAGGTGGCGGGCGCCTGTAGTCCCAGCTACTCGGGAGGCTGAGACAGGAGAATGGCGTAAACCTGGGAGGCGGAGCTTGCAGTGAGCTGAGATCCGGTCACTGCACTCCAGCCTGGGCGACAGAGCAAGACTCCGTCTCAAAAAAAAAAAAAAAAAAATATATTGGGGGAAAAAGCAACAACACTCGGTTTGTGTTTATTTCAATGTCTGGAATATTTTAAAAATTAAGTTCTTGGCTTCAGCCTAGGGGTCTCTAACCAATTCCAGGAAATGTACTGTATCTTTCCTTGAGGCCAGCAGGAAAGCCCCTTGGCAAGGGTGTCTGGAATGACCACTTGACATCCCCAGCACGCCTCTAGCCAAAGTTACCCATGGCTGCAGAAAGACTGATGTGCTGCCACAGATTGACTTTAAGGATGAACAGATCAAGATCAACTAACTTGGGTGAATGCATTAAAGTGTTTCTGTGTATTTAAGCATACCATGGAAAGACAAATTCAACAGCTTTCACTTTGCTTTCATACAAGGTTGTTCTCTTACGTGTTTTCTATTTTGGTTTATATACTAATTTCCTTTAGATTGACTGTGTTCTAAATTTATTATGAATTTGGTAAAGCCTCTGAACTTTGTGTTTCTATATTACACACCTTGTGTCTATTACTACTGTTGTGGTTATACACTCGGGATTTTAAAGTCTCCACGACAATCGCCGTAAGTCATTTTTAGCAGCTCTGTTTAAAAGATTCCATCAGTAGAAACTCAGCATGGGTAACTTTCACTGAAACATTCCAGACTCTCAGAATCTTGTATATTTAAATGATGTGTTAAAAACAATGGCACCTCTTTTTACTTAATTTCAGTCACATTTGGAAAAAGATAAGAAAGTTTCTTCTGAACTACACTTACTATTACTGAGTTTGCTTCATTGTTGAAACTAAGGAAAATTAGTCTGAGATTTCAAAAAAGCAACTAAACAATTTTTTTTCCAAATTCTTATCCACCATAACTAGACTATGGCAAAAAAAATAAATAAATAAATAAATAAAACACAAACAAACAAAAAACCCAGAGAGATAAAAACACACTTCAGCATAGTAGAAAGAAAGCAGATACACATAGACACAAATCCCCAAGTTCTCCACTTACTGGGTAAGTACATTTTGTTGAGCTACTTAATATCACTACAATTAAGTTTCCTTATTTATAAAATAGAGATGACACTTCCTTCATCGCTTTGCTGAAGGATTACAGGATCATAGGTGAACTGTAATACTTGGTACATAGTATGCATTCAGTATACATTAGGAAGACCCCTTTCTGCTCATTATGTGGACAGAGGTAAAGTACCAGGCCAGGCTATTTATGACAACTATGTGGAAAGACTTAGGCTTCTCTGGGGATGACATGGTTATAGGAATCAAAACTTTGACATTAAAAACTTTCATATCCCTTTATGAAATTTAATGAAAAAGAAAGAGCTGTTGATGCTGTGGGCTAAACATGAGGACAGTAATGGTTGGATTAACACAGCTGGACCACAGAGCGCCAGATGGTGGAAGACACCCTTCCCCTTCCCCTTCCCAACCCATAAATCCTAGAGCCCTGAGCCCCCTAGTGTGAGCTTTGTGCATTTGTGTTTGAGGCAGCGAAGTTCTCCCACTACAGGTCCGAGTTGGCATATCCACCACAGCTCTCACCAAATCACACATGTGTCCTGCCTTCCTTTCCACATCCGCCTGCACTGTCACCACCCCCAAAGAAGCATCTTTACTGTATATTACAGATATGTTTGATTTCTCTAAGCAAAATGTTCTCATATTCTACATACAATTGCATTCAAAACCTAAGTTCCACTACCTTAAAGATGATCATGTGGTTGTGTTTTTGTTTCCTTCAGGGAATGTTACCTCTCTAAACCATATGGCAAATGGACAAGATGGAACATGAGTCACCGTACAGAAGGGAACAAACATCCAGACATGAAGGCAGACAGCGTCACAACAACTCCAGAGGCTGGCAGTTTCTGGGCTTCAAAAGGAAAATAACTTTTTTTTTTTTTTTTTTTTTTTTAACTCTGCAAACCACAGCTACTTGTGTGGTTGATGTGTAGCTAAAGGCCACGGCTCTCCTATCACATGATCTCACACAGAGCTGGAGTTCTTCCAGTGAGCAGGTGTTAACGGTCCCTGAAAACCAGTTTATAAGAGATCGTAGCTGTCATCCCAGAGTGATATGCTTTAATAGAAAGAAAACCATATTTCCCAGGAAATTGCTATCAAAGTTCAACAGAGATTCCAGTGCATGAGCAGAACATAATTTACCCACCATTTGTCTTTAATAAGCACCTACTGTGTGCCAGGTACTATGCACCTGCTAGCTTTGTCTATTTTAATCCTGCTGTTCCTTTAAATCTCAGGCAAACATCACTTTCTTACAAAAGCCTCTCCTTCCTTCCCTGAGTCAGATCCTCCTTTTACACACTCTGGTAATAAGACATCTCTGTCTTTCACCGCTCTTAACCATGGCTAAATTTTACATTATTTATGGCATTCTTTTATTGACATTTGTCTCCTCCAGCAAGTTGTAAGCACCATGAGGGCAAGTACTGTGTCTGACTTTAGTCAGTACCGTATCCACAGCACCTAGAAGGCACTCATATTTATTAACGAATGCAGGTCTTTATGTCGTCCGCAATCTTACATGCTCCTGAGGTAATAGTTCAGCTGACCTGATTTAGGGTCAGCTAGGATAAAATGAGTAAATATTAATTGAGGAATAAAGTGCATATTTCTTTCTTTGGGAGACATAGATTACCCACACCTGTGGTGAAATGGTAAGCCAGTTCTCTTGAAATTAATCAGCCAATCAATCAATAACCCTGATTTGTATTGTTTGCCAAATTCCATGGTGCAAATACTCCCCCCCATATCCAACTTCAGACTACCAGTATGAAGTTATTGGGCCTGAGTTGGGAAGAAATGCACACAATCAGCTCTCATGAGCCAATTCGAAGCAGCACTAGCATACACTGCCTCACACCCACAGATACTCTCAACTATTGCGTCACTCCCATGATTTATCATAACTGTAGCCACAAGAGCAGCCTACGATACCTTTTGTCTTCTGGTGGCGTGTAATTAGAGACCCCATGAAATAAAGTCACATACAAATGATTGACCAGGAAAAACCAACATCATTGGGAATGGAAGGTTATTTTTTTAATCTGCATAGGATTGAAGTTACAGTTAAGATCCTGTTTGATGGAACATGGTTTCACGTTTGAACTCTGGAGAAAAAATAACCTGGGGACTTGAGTTCTCATTTTAGAATCTTACTGATAAGTGAAGTGATAACGACTATTGTCTTGACCTGAATGGGTAGCAAAAAACATCAGCCTAAAAAGTCACCACAAAATGAAGACCTGAAGGCTTCAAATAGGAATTTTTTTGCCCTGGTGTCTACTCCTGAGATTCTAACATTAGGGGTGCTATTCTTTGATTTTTCCAAACCTTATCAGGACATTAAAGCCACTGTAAAAGTGAATATTCTCCATGGACAGCTGCCACTTTAATCCTTTATCAGCTAACACTTTCACTATAAGGGAGAATAAAAACCAGCAGAAATAGGCTTGGTGGGCCCCAGTGGATGGGAGCAGAGGCACTGGAAGGGGAATTGGAAATTTGCATAAACAAGTGCTGCTTCATGATATTTATTTATTTATGCCAAATCTAGCCAGTCACTTCTCTTTAGTTTTTTTGCTATGCCTCGTATACATGACTTATTTTTAAGTCATGTATTTGTTCTAATATTTATTGAACAATTACAACTGCTGATAAAATCCAAAGGGGCTAGGGATTTAGATACAAAAGATGACTAGCTTTTGTCACAACTTTCATGCAAGCATAACTAAAATTAACATTATTGATTTTTGCTAAATAAAAGTTCCAAAAACCTGTTATCTACATGACTTGTTTTCTTCAAAGCATTTGCCTTGGGAGGCAATTACTTTTGCACCCACCTAATAACATCCACCAGAGCATTTGGGGCTTCCCATAGCCTCCATGTTAGCAAATCTTGGATATTTGAAGAGGATGTGATGTTGTTGGATATGGCCAATATCACATGAAGCTAAGTCTAGCTGAGTGTTAGCTGGGGGGATACTGCCAGGAACAAATGAAGACCAGCTCCCAGTAATGGGATATGTGCCTCCTGGATGCACTCTGAGGATTAAATTCTGTGCGCTGACACACACTGAAGCCTCTAGCACTGTTTTGGCATAAGTAGCTACTCAAAAAGCTTTCACTTAATTAGCTATAAACTTAGATATATGAAACAAAACCTCTGTAAAAAATCTTAAGGTCGAGTACATATTATATAATAGGCACAAGACTGAAGCAGTAGATGGGGCAGATGTGACAATAGAGTCTTTGATGTTGATAGAAAAGCAAACTGGAAAATATTCATTCATCCTCCAGAACCTCAAATCCACCCACACTGGAAATTGTCACTAACATACTCTTGCCCAGGAATAACACATGCTCTGACTTGTAACGCTTGTCTTATTCTTTCACTTTTATCATAGAAAGAGGTCAAGGGGCAAAAAGAGGACAGATTCTAGTTCTAACAAAGCCAAGTTGAAAAACATCAGTACTTAACTAGGCTGAACTAGTTCAGACATTAAAATAGAGAAAAGTTATGTAGCTTAGATTTTAAGCAGTCTAGAAAATCATTATCCTTCTGATATTCTAAGTCTCTGTCAGTAAAGCTTCTTGGATTGGAAATATATCCATTTTGAGAGACTGAACAAAATCCCCCTTCACTTTAGTTGCACTGGTTGGTTTTTGGTAAAATCTTCCACATACATCTCAGTAATAACATTGAACATAGTTGTACCTACTCTGTAATAACTTCCTTTTTGGAGACCCATAGAATAGCAATTGTTTCTTTGCTGTGGTCTTTGCTCAAAAGATGAATTTTTGTTTTAACACTGTGGTGAGCAGAATAATGGCCTCAATAGGTGACTGATTCCTAATCCCTGGAACCTGGAAATGTGTTAATTTACATGGGAAAAGGGAGTTTGCAGATGTAATTAAAGTTAAGGACCTGGAGATGGCAAGATTATCCTGGATTATTTAGGTAGACCCACCCCACTCACATGAGTCATTAAACTTGAGAACCTTTCCCACGTCAGAGTCAGAGGGAGGTGTGAAGACAGTAGAAGGGTTACACAGATGCAGTGTGAAGCTTCTACCTGCTGCTGCTGGCTTTGAAGATGGAGGAACGGGGCCATGGAATGTCGGCAGCCTCTAGAAGCTGGAAATAGCAAGGAAACATATTCTCCCCTAGGGCCTCTAGAAAGGAACACAGCCCACCAACATCTTTATTTTAGCCCAGTAATACCTCCGTCAGACTTCTGACCTACGAAACTGTAAGATAATCTATTTGTGCTATTTATTTTAAGCCACTACATTTGTATAAATTTGTTATAAAGAGGCAATAGAAAATGAATGTGGTTAAATATCAAATGTATATCCCAGGGGTTTGTTTACATGCCTTTCTTTGTATACACTTACCTTCACTTTCAATGTGTACTTTTAAAAGACATCTTATATGGCAAGTAAATCATCACACGTAGTGTCAATAATGCACGCATTAAATAATGCATGAATCAACCATAATACAAACAGCTATGATCATAGCTTCATTATGACCGCCACCTCACTGGCAATGACTATAGGATTGTAAGATGCACCCCAACTGCAGAAAAATTAAAGTGTGAACAAAGACTGAGGCAGGAGGATTACTGGAGCCCAGGAGTTCAAGACCAGCCTGGACAACATAGTGAGGCCACATCTCTAATTAATTAAGTAAAACGTGAACAATAGAATCTATGAAAAATGGAAGATAAGAATTAGGCTCTCCAGTTCACAGCAATCCCCACACCACTCCCTACCAACTCCCTATGCTCACTGCCTTTTCATGCCAGGTGCTTAGGAGCTCTGTCTTGACCTCTCAGTTTCTTCTTTCATCGACAGGAGGAATGATATCCAGCCTACAGGTCCATCATAAGAGTAAAGGGTGAAATCATATCATAAAACAAAGAGCTTTGAACACTGCAGAGTATTAGGCAGGTGGCCCAGCTGTCCTTAGGCATCTAGTCACCAGACTAGAACCCTTGGTGCCCTCTTTGTCTTTGCTCTTTCCTCCTCAATCCACATCCAGTAGGTCTTCACGCTTTCCTTTATTTTTAGCTTTATTTTTTGAGATAGAGTCTTGCTCTGTTGCCCAGGCTGGAGTACAGTGGTGTGATCTTGGCTCACTGTATCCTCTGCCTCCTGGGTTCAAGCAATTCTCCTGACTCAGCCTCCTGAGTAGCTGGGATTATAGGCATGCGCCACCATGCCTGCCTAATTTTCATATTTGTATTTTTAGTAGAGATGGGGTTTCACCATGTTGGCAAGGCTGGTCTCGAACACCTGACCTCAAGTGATCCACCTGCCTCGGCTTCCCAAAGTGCTGGGATTATAGGCATGAGCCACCATGCCCAGCCCGCACTTTTCTGTCTCTCTTTTTCTTTTCCACAGCCCATTCCACATGCTCATGCTCAATTATCTTAAAAGCCTCCTAATGGTTCTAACTCTGGCTGCTGTTTCTCCTCTCCTTCAGTCAGTCTTATCAAGAGCCATATGGCTAATTTTTCTAGAATAAAGAGTTATCTATGTCTGTCCTCCATGACAGGCAACCCCAAACTTCTAAATGTTGGGTGAAAAAGTACAAACTCCTTAGCCTGGTATCCAAGGCCCACAGCAATGTTGTTTTCTACCAAAACACACCATGAACCCAGCATACTTTACCAAGAGCACTCTTTCAGTCTCTCTTTCCCCTCTATGCATACGTAAGGTCTAAAATTTCATTCGAATTGAGCTCTAGATTTAGATCCTCCATGGAACTTTTATCAACATACTCAGTTTTCAATGGCCCCCACTGATCCCCCTCTAACCTCCTGTAGGACCAGTCTAATATCTCTCTGAATTTTTTGACATATCTAAAATCATAGAAGATCGTGGTTGCGAATGACCATGGAAATCTTCCCAGGCTTTGTATTGTCCCTTGACTATGTTATGCTCATACTTGTATTGCAAATTGCTGATGCATTTCACTTTGCCTGAAACTCCTTCCCCTTCCACGCAACCTGTCCAAATCCTATTCACCTTTCAAGGGTCAGTTCAAGTTTTTGACCTCTCTCAAGAACTTAGCAACCGCTTTAGCTCATGCAGTGTGCACTGCTTGAATTTTTAATTAGAGCAATTGAGTCTGCTCTGTGCCACATCTATATTTATCTGTTGATGTGTGTTATTCACGGTTTTTCCTTCAAGCTCTTTAAAATAGGAATTTTTTTTTTTTTTTTAGAGACAAGGTCTCACTCTGTTGCCCAGGCTGGTCTCAAACTTTTGGACTCAAACAGTCCTCCCACCTCAGCCTCTCAAAGTGCTGGGATCACAGGCGTGACCACACTTGGCCAACACAGGAACTTTTATGTCACTTTTTGGGTATTAGAATTCTACCACTGGCATATACTTACTCTGTGGCCTTGGGCAAGTCACTCAATCTCTAAGAGTCTCAATTTCCTCATTTGTTAAATGGGAAAAATGTACGAAAAGAGACCCATCAAAGTGCCTGGCATATAATAAGTTCTCATTAAATGTTTGTTGTTTACATAATAGTTTATAAGCTTCTATCCCATCCCATTCCTTGCCACTCTGTCCATGTGTACATAAAGACTACTTGTTGCATTAATTATTTCATCCTTAAACTGGTGCAGTTCTAATCTTTAAAATGGTTTGTTGCTCACCACAATGACCACAACTAATGATATGCTATCCAGGGGACAAACACTCCCACAGGCTGGTGCTTTGTAAGTGATATATTGAAGGAAAACATTGTCATCTTTTCCATGTATAATAACATCTGCCTCCTTAACAAGGGTTTTGTAAGGTTCAAATGAGATAAACCATGTGAAAGTATTTTATAGCTATTATAAAGTACTATAATAGATGTTATTATTATTCCAATGTCCTTATATACAACTTTCTTTCAATTCAGTTGCTTTCCCAGATGCAGTACAAGAGGCTGCAAACCATTCTCAAGGACCCCTCATTCATTCATTCATTCATTCATTCACATTGTTGACAGATCTTTATTGATCTCCTATAAGATACAGAGTAAATGTGCTAGTCAAAAGAGGGGCATATGAAAATGTAATATCTCAGCTGGGTGCAGTGGGTCATGCCTGTAATCCCACACTTTGGGAGGCTGAGGCGGGAGGATTGATTGAACCTAGGAGTCAAAGGCTGCAGTGAGCCATGATCATGCCACTACACTCCAGCCTGAGCAACAGAGTGAGAACTTATCTCAAAAAAAAAAAAAAAAAAAAAGATATAATATCTGTACCCTCAAAACACTTCATATTATCCTTTTTTTCCTTCTCACCTTTTACCTTAAGCCATCCTGTTTATCAACTGAACATTTTATGTGTCTGCACATGAGACAGGATGGGGTGGGGAAAGAAGCTGAGTAGGTGACACTGCAGGGGACTCATCTATATGATCAGTCCTATTGTATCATGTGAACCACAAGAACTTTATTTATAGGGTGCTGAATCTTCTAGAGATGAAAAGTCTCAGCCCCAGAAAGCAATGCCAAATTATGAAAAATCCGGAGGAAGAAGAAAACCACCAAAGGGTATTCTTAAAAAAAAAAAAAAGAAGAAGAAGAAGAAGAAAGAAAGGTATACCTACTGAAGACTCTGACCACATATCATTATGACTCATAGTAAAATAGGTCTTGGTGATTCACTGCTACTTATTTTTTTTTAAGCATGATAATTATCTTTACTGCTTAAATTAAGCTTTTCTTATTTCCAAAAACAATTTTTTAAAACCCTTGAGGCTTTGTTGGATTTTTATTCCATTGTTTAAAGTAAATAAGATTAAATACTCTGAGCTTTTCAAGTCTAACATTAGACTTGGTTAAATTTTTATAATACAGGATGTCTTCTGAGTTTCCATTCTAGATCACTTTTTGAAAGAATAAGATTTTTAAAATTTCTCATCAACTGTAAGGTAGAATTGTAAAAGATATTGCTAAACAATGCGATTTCAATGCTTTTCCAACACTGAGCCCATGAAGGTCAGCAAAGGAAGAGAGAACTAGAAGGTGGGAGGGAAGTCTTTGAGATATTTTCACTGCCTTTACTTAAATGAGTATTAACTGATTTCAAAACCAATATGATTTTTACAGTAAATGAGTTTTGACATGTGTGTGATTATGGTTATATTCTAAGTGAAAATGGCCTGGCCTGGGGCTGAGAATCTCCTGAGATACTAACTACTTCAGCTATTCTCACTACTATACCTGTTCTTTAATGAGTGAATTCATCTGATAGGTAGGCTGGATGCAACTGAACTCTCCATTAAATAATTGGGTTTATGTTTTAAAATCCTAACAATTTCTGAATAAGGAAATAATGTAATATACTCTAAAGAATAGCAAAAGCATAGCCTCCAAAGACCAGATTGCTTCCCTTGCATGGTCCTTGCTCTTTTGCAATTCTAGGCTTCTAGCATAGTACTTGGCACACACAGTTTGCTGTTCAATGAGCTACTTTTAAATTACAATGAAGTCATATGAAAATGAGTGAAATTAAGAGATTAAGTATGTGTTTGTGCATATATATTTTAACAATCTCATCTGACTTGGCAGAAAACTGTACTTTGCCAAGAATTTCATTATTTAATTAGCACTGCTGCTAATTTACAACATGTGCTTAACCAAGAGACTTACCCCCCTTTTTTAAATATTTGTTTACTAACTCTCTCTTTTATTTATGAAATAGGACTCTCTTTTCCGACTTTATAAATGTCTCAATATATTCCTTGTACTTGCCAACCTAGACAGGGATACATAATCAGAACTTTGTATGAAGTTACAAAGTCGTTGAAAGGCTAGTGGTCACGCATATTAAAGTGCTAAAACAATAACTACTCAGAATTCTGTCAAATTTTAGTAAAACATCTATTCACATCATCTTGCATGTCTGGACCACACTTAAAAGAAACAGTGTCTCACACACTGAGGACGCTATTGTGTTGTTAAAAGTTAATTCTAGATTTGACCCTAATTATGATTTTAGTCCTTTTCTTTCCTCTTCAATCCCTGTGCTTACAGAAAGCTACTGAGTAGACAATTAAATGATATACTACTAATAATATACATATATTTACATATTTTTTCATATAAAGTGCTTTTAAATGTCTTCTATCATTTAACCTAGCCAACAAAGTAGTGAGTTTAGAAATGTTACTGATTGCATGTTTCAGATAATGTAACCAAGCAGAGGACCAGGTAACAAAAGGCTATTGCTCAAGAGAAACGTGGCTAAAAGAAATCATACATGTATAAACTTTGAAGTAGACTAGTAGTTCTATCAGTGAATGCTATCAACATTATCCAATTAGCCACTAGATTGGTTATATATTTATATATTGTTTCATTAGCACATATCAGTACTTAAGAATGCCAAATATCAGTCTCAGCACTATACATATAATTCTTTTAATTCTTCTAGTAAGTTTTGAGATGGTTATTCTTCCTTTCCCCATTTTACAAATAAGGAAGCTGGGCACAGTGAAGTTAAAGCCAAGGTCCACACAGCTAGTATGTGAAGCACTTAGGATTCATACCCAGAATTCTGGATTTTAAGCTTCTAAAGAGTGGACTATTTTCAACAATGGTGTATCTTGCCATAACTAACACAGTGCATTGTATTTAGAGGCGTTTATTATTTCCTGAATAGAATGATGGCAGCAGTGGAAAATTTTTCGTCAGAATACTGGGCCTTTCTTTGTGAACCACACCATTAGACCAGTGCCTCCAAAGTAAACAAAAGTCACAGCCTTTAATTGATGTTTACTGGGGCAATCAGAGCTTTAGTGAACTCTACAAATTGAAAATGTCATCACACCTTGCTCCGCAACTTAGAAGCTGGGTAATCTTGAGTAAATCAACAAGCTCTCCAAAGCCCAGTTCTTTATCAGTAAAATAGGGATATTAAATAGCCTGAGAAAGAAGTTGTGAGGATTCAGGATAATATAAAAAAGAACTGCAGAAAGTAATATATAGTAATCACACGATTAATAATAATAATGCCTGCGATTATTTTTATGGTGATGATTCTCATTAATCTCAAAGCACACCTCTAACTGATGGAACAAATGAAACCACAACCTAGTTCTCCAGATTTCTAATCTAGCCCGTCCAGACACTCATTGTTATTCTTCTCCTCTATGGTAACTGGAGCAAACTGAATAACTTTTACATCCATCTAATGGCACCATCATATTTTCAATGCATATCATTTTTAAGTTCTGGTTTTCGGCCCGGTTGTGAAAACAATTTTGTGATGTTGCAGAAGGACAAAGCAATTTGGTTTTCCCGATTAAGAAACTCTACTGACACAACATCAGGATTAAATTCACTCTGGACAGCAGATGTTATTATATCAAAACCACAAAATGTTATCAGGGCGGTTCCCTCAGAAGACACTTACTGGCCAAAACTTCTGGCATTTACTATTGAAAAAATTAACATTTTTCTCTTATGAGAGTTTATAGTAGAAAATTCAGAAAATACAAAGAAAAAAAAAGAGTAAAATGAAGTCTCCAGAAATACCACCACTGAGAAAAGCATAAGCCTGGGGTGGGTTTGGGGTGGGAGAAGAAATGATGGAATTATATTGGATTATATGCAAAATTTGTAATTTGTGCTTTGTTTCTACAACAGACATTTTTCATGTCATTAGATATTTTGTACAACATCACCTTAAAAGGCTGTATTGTATGGATATACAATAAGGTAATTAACTGAACATATGGTTGTTTACAGTTTTTTCACTAAGCAACCCTGCTGTGACTATTTCTGTGCACAGATATAGTTAAAATCTTGGGATAAATTCTGAAAGTGGAATCACTTGAACAAATATTTTTAATGCTTGCCAAAGTGCTTCTGGCAGTGAATTAACCTTGTAACAATAAATAGTATTACTAAAAACAATCTTAATCCATTTGTTATTGTTTTGCTTTAAATGGTATCTTGCCGGGTTTTTAAAACTCTGTATTTTTTTCATTACTAATGGAATTCAAATTTTAAAATATATTTATCTTTTATTTTACCTTCTTTTGTGAAACGCCTTTTCATATACTTCATCATTTTTATATTGGGCATTTTTCATTATTCATTTCTGTAGACTTGTTATGTAGTACTCCTTTGTTACACATGTAACAATATTTTTGTCAGTCTTTTTTCTTTTGATTTTTATTTTTTACTAATTTATTTTTCTTTGTTTTTGGTTTTGGCTGCAGTGCAGTGGCGCAATCTTGTCTCACTGCAACCTCCGCCTCTAGGGTTCAAGCAATTCTCCTGCCTCAGCCTCCCGGGTAGCTGAGATTTCAGGCACACACCACCACACCTGACTAATTTTTTATGTTTTAGTAGATACGAGGTTTCACCATGTTGCTCAGGCTGCTCTTGAACTCCTGAGCTCAGGCAATCCATCTGTCTCAGCCTCCCAAAGCAGGATTACAGGTGGGAGCTACTATGCCCAGGCCAATTCTTAATTTTTCATGTTTTAACATAAAACAACTCTCCAGGTTTTAAGTTTTATGTAAACTAATCTGCCACCTTTGGCATCAAACTTAGAAATTCTCACTCTACCTGAATATTGTAAAAATATTAACAATTATTCTCTGGCACTTAAAGGTTTTAGTTTTAACATTTGAGAACATGGTATCTCTAGAATCTGTTTTGCAACATTGTTTGAGTTAGAGAGACACCTGTATAGGATACAAACAATATATTTTATATTTTGCCCTCAAATGATTAGCCATTTATCAAAACACTATCGAATAACTATCCTTTCCCCATTGATTAGAAATGCCCTTTTGTTCATATACTTCATTCTTCTTTCTAGTCATGTCTGTTTACGGGCTTTTTGTACTATTGCTCTTCTCATTCTTGTACCAGTTTCACAGTGTTTTAATTATGATGGCTTTATATTCCTTTCTAAAAATTTAGAGGACAGTGTCTGCCATTGCTTTTCATTTTCTTAGCAAGTTTCACTCAGTTTTTCTTCCAAGTAAATTTAAAGTTATTTTGACATACACTTTTATAGCTAAAATCTACTATTTGTCCATTAGTGACTTAAATAGAGATCGTTCTTCCACAAGATGCTTAAAATTGCCATAATTATGACTGGTAAAAGGAAACAAGCTTGTAAATTACAGAACATGATATTAGAGACAGCCGGGGATTGTTTTCTCCCCATCTTTAATTCTAGGATAGAGTCATTTAGATGAAGAGGGACATGAAAACAAGGCATTGGATGCATTCTTTGTTAGTCATAAAGTTTCATTAATTTTCCCACACAACATTTCTGAAAGTGTGACCTATGTTGTCCCAAAATCATGCTGTATTTAAAATAGTGCAGTTTGTGAAGCAAGAATAATTTTTTAACTCAAAAATCATAAAAGAGACATACAAGTTATGTCCAGATAACATTCAAGGTGCTGCTAACGTTCCCTCCATGACAGAAAGGCTATTCCCTGCAGACTTTGGCATTCTCTTTTTTGCTGAGAACTGAGATTAGATTGCCCCTTGGTATATATTGCTTTTATTGTTGAGGGGTGCATGTGTGTGTTTGGTGTTATATATATCCAATCTCTCAAGGGCAAATTGCAAACACCCTACCAGCCCAGCGTCTACACAGAGATGGTATATCATCAACGTACATACTTACAGGGTCATTCCCAATCCTGTGATTCTATGTTTTTGTTTTGTTTCCTTCAAGATTATGCTACCCTTTTTTTTTTTTTTTTTTTTTTCTGGAGACAAAGTCTCCCTCTGTCGCCCAGGCTGGAATGCAGTGGCATGATCTTGGCTCACTGCAACCTCTGTCTGCCAAGTTCAAGTGATTCTCCTGCCTCAGCCTCCCAAGTAGCTGGGATTACAGGTGTGCACCAACACGCCTGGCTAATTTTTATATTTTTAGTAGAAACAGGGTTTCACCATATTGTCCAGGCTGGTCTTGAACCCCTGACCTCAAGTGATCCACCCACCTCGGCTTCTGAAAGTACTGGGATTACAGGTATGAGCCACTGTGCCTGGCCTATGCTACCTATTTAACTGTAGTCATAATTTCACTGTAGTCTGGCATTGGTCTTTAATTATTGCAAAACTTGTTCAATTTAAAATATCAAAACTTTTATAATTAATCAAGACTGATTGAATCATGTTGGTATAGGTCATCTAGGAATCTTTACAGTGGATTTTTTTTTTTTTTTTTTTTTTTTTTTTTTGAGACAGAGTCTCACTCTGTCGCCCAGGTTAGAGCGCAGTGGCCGAATCTCAGCTCACTGCAAGCTCCGTCTCCCGGGTTTAGGCCATTCTCCTGCCTCAGCCTCTCCAGTAGCTGGAACTACAAGCACCTGCCACGACGCCCGGCTTGTTTTTTGTATTTTTTTAGTAGAGACGGGGTTTCACCGTGTTAGCCAGCATGGTCTCCATCTCCTGACCTCGTGATCCGCCCCTCTCGGCCTCCCAAAGTGCTGGGATTACAGGAGTGAGCCACCGCGCCCAGCCGAGATATTTTTTTTAAAAAGACTTCTGGGGGAAAATGTGTGGAATGAAGCAGGATCACAGAATCTCCCCTCCAAGCAACAGAACTAGGAAGAGTGGATAAATTTGGACTATAAAATTAGATTAAATGGTGAATAGGAGAGAAAAAAAAGATTTTGATGGGACACAGCATAGCATTGCACAGCTTCCAATTCTTCCCAGACAAAAACAGAGAGGAGTAAAAAAGATGAGCTAAAAATTTTGTAGAGTGTGCTAAATAAGGGTGTCTCTCTTTTGTTTTGGTTTTTTGTTTTGTTTTTTTGAGACAGAGTTTTGCTCTTTTTGGCCAGACTGGAGTGCAATGGTGAGATCTTGGCTCACTGCAACCTCTGCCTCCCGGGTTCAAGTGATTTTCCTGCCTCAGCCTCCCGAGTAGCTGGAATTACAGGCAGCCACCACCATGTCTGGCTAATTTTGTATTTTTAGTAGAGATGGGGTTTCACCATGTTGACCAGGCTGGTATCGAGCTCCTGACCTCAGGTGATCCATCCACTTCGGCCTTCCAAAGTGCTGGGATTATAGGCATGAGCCACCGCACTGGGTCAGGGGTGTCTCTTGATAGTGGTGGGAAAAGTCATGAAAAATTCCTCAAGAGTAGCAGCTCCTAAAATTGACTTCGAACCTAAGTTGAGACAAAAGGCTGCAAAGACTTGCCGTCTCACAGGTTGCCAGGCGTCTTGCAGTGTGAGCTCATGGATGGGATCTACCTCTGCCTGATTGGTGTAGGCTATAGGACAGGACATTTAACACCCCCAAAGGACACTGAAGAACAAGATTTCTCAGCCAGGACTGCACCAGCCCAGATTAAGCTCACTCTCTTTCTCTTCCTTAATCTCTTTGTTACTACACAACAGAAAAGTGGATTGGAAGAATGAAACTATCCTCAACATTAGCTCTTAAGGAAAAGAACAAATATGTCTCAGAGGTAAGTTAAAATAGAGTTGTGAGAACACGCCACCCTCTATTATAGAAGGCAGAATTTTGAACTAAGCTTTAATTCAATTCCCAGTTAAATTCAATATAAACAAGAGAAAAAGACTAAATGTACCATTTTCACCTTTTCTTTTCTTTTTTTTTTTTTGAGACAGTGTCTTTGCTCTGTCACCGGGCTGGAGTACAGTGGCACGGTCTTGGCTCACTGCAACCTCTGCCTCCCAGGTTCAAGCGATTCTTCTGCCTCAGCCTCCCAAGTAGCTGGGACTACAGGTACACGCTACCACACCCAGTTCATTTTTATATTTTTAGTAGAGACGAGGCTTCACCATGTTGGCCAGGCTGGTCTCAATTAAGTATACAGTTCTGTGGCATTAAGTACATTCATATTGTGTAGCCATGGTGATTATCCATCTCAGAACGTTTCCATCAGCATTTCCCAAAATGAAACTCTGTGTCCATTAAACAATAACTCCCCAGTTCCCCCCACTGCAGTCCTTATTAACCACTATTCTTTTTGTCTCCATGGATTTTTGTGTTCTAGATCCCTTATATAAATGGAATCATTCACTATTTGTCCTTTTGCATCTGGCTTATTTCACTTAGCACAATGTTTTCAAGGTTCATCCATATTGTAGCATGTATTAATTTTATTTCTTTTTAAGATGGAATAATTTTTCACTGTATGTATAAACCACATTTTGTTTATCCATATGTTTATCCATTTGTCAATGAACATTTGGTTTATTTCTACTTTTGGATTACTCTGAATATTAGTATACAAATATCTGTTCTAGTTCCTGCTTTCAATTCTTTTGGGTATAGATCTAGAAGTGGAATTGCTGGATCATATGGTAATTCTATATTTAACTTTTTGGAGAAATTGTCACACCATTTTTCCAAAGCAGCTATACCCTTTTACATTTCCATAAGCAAGGCACAAGGGTTTCAGTTTCTCCTCTTCTTCTCCAACACTCTACAAAATATATACAATGAGCATTCTAATAGGTGTGACGTAATATCTCATTGTGGTTTTGATTTGCATTTATCTGGTGCTTAGTGGTATTGAGCCTCTTTTCATATATTTATTGTCCTTTGTATATCTTCCTTTTAGAAATATCTATTCAAGTACTTTGCCTATTTTTGAATTGAGTTGGTTTTGTTGTTGTTGTTGAGTTGTAGTTCTTTATATATTCTGGATGTTAATCTCTTATATGATACATGATTTGCAAATGTTTCCTGCATTGTGTGGGTTGCCTTTTCACTCTGCTGATTGTATTCATTGATGCACAAACATTTTTAAGCCTGATGAAATCCAATTTATCTATTTTTTCTTTTTTAGACTGTACTTTTAGTGTCATATCTTAACATCACTGCCAAATTCAATGTCATGAAGTTTTTACCCCATGTGTGCATCTAAGAATTTTATAGTTTTAGCTCTTGTGTTTAGATATTTCATTCATTTTGAGTTAATTTTTGTATATGATATAAAGGAAGGCCTGCACTTCATTCTACTGCATTTAAAGTAATAACTTTTAAATAAATGTAGTCATCTAGCAGTTTAACCTCTGACATTGAAGGCTTACCCAGGAGAAAGGTCACTGAGGATCTAAGTGCCCAGATGTACCACCATGACATAGTGACCCAGAACATCCAAGGGGCTGGTCTTTCCATGGCTCCCCCTCATCACTTCATCACTTCATGAAGGCTGCTGTAGACTACTGTAAGAGCTGCCCTCTCTCTCTCTCTCTCTCTTTTTTTTTAAACAACCAGAGGCACCTGTTCTTTGAAGTGGGTGTCAGCTGCAGATGTAACACCCATTATCACATGACATCTGTTTTTAGTTAGTGAAAAATGCTGCGATGCTTTACTTATTTGCCTCCCTGCTTAAAAATCCACAAGCTTCAAAATTTCCCACAAGGGGGATCATTAATTTTTTTCTCAAATACTTTTTTCTTTATTTTTTAGTATCAGAAGACATCTTTTTGGCATTTACGTGTACTGTTCTCAATCTCCTCTATTCTAAGTGGAAATAAGTAGGATGGCATATTTTAAAATAGCATTTTATATGCCATTTTTTCAGACAGGAAACATCAAAAATTCCCGGCAGCCTCCCAGTTATACAGCCAGATGAATGATCAATTAAAAAGCCACTAGCAGCTAATAGGGCACATACCACAAAAACAGAACATTACAGGTCGACTATGATGAAAAATATGACTTTTTGGCTAGCATTCCATCAGTGTTTTTTCTGTTTTTGTTCTTTTTTTTTTTTTTTTTTTTTTTGAGACAAAGTTTCACTCTTATTGCCCAAGCTGGAGTGCAATGGTACACTCTCAGCTCACTACAATCTCCGCCTCCTGGGTTCTAGCGATTCTCCTGCCTCAGCCTCCCAAGTAACTGGGATTACAGGTGCACACCACTATGCTCATCTAATTTTTGTACTTCTAGTAGAGATGGGGGGTTTCACCATGTTGGCCAGACTGGTGTTGAGCTCCTGACCTCAGGTTATTCCCCAACCTCAACCTCCCAAAGTGCTGGAATTACAGGTGGGAGCCACCCCGCCCTGCCATTCATCAGTGTTTTTCTAGTTAGCACCAACTGTATTTTTTCTCTGAACAAAACAAACTATAAACTATATAGTTTATACATACGTATACTCACACACATATATACATATATTTCAAATGTTTTCATATTTGTACTAAGTAATTAGTACCATGAAATATTACTAAATAACTTATTTCTGTTTCCAATATGGCTGTATCTGAGACCGGAAATCAGCACTCTTAACTAAAGTAGACTGTGGGAAGACCCTGAGAATTCCTTAGTGAGTCAGCTCTTTAAGTCTTGTTTCTTTCATTCTAAATCCTTAACATTCTATTATTCTTCCTGAACTATATAGTTCTTGACTTTTTCTAAACTGCAGTGAGAAACTATGGAATGAACTTAGGCTTGCTTACATAATCTGTGAGGCCCAGTACAAAATGAAAATGTGGGGCCCCTTGTTCAAAAATTATTAAGAATTTCAAGATGGCAACAGCAGAGCATTAAGGCAAACACAGGGTCATTCTGAGCGTGCAGTCTGCAGCTGCACAGGTTTCACACCCATGAAGTTGGCATTTCATGTGCTTGTTTCTGTGTTCAGCCATTTCTAGGACTCAACTGCAGATACTGATTCTCAGATGCTGCCAAGGACTCATTTTCATTTTCACCTTAATGTATCATTTTTTTTCTTTTCTTTTTTTCAACATTATCCTGGAAGTCCTATTAATGCAACCAACTTGTTTCCTCCTGATTGGTGATAGCACCTTCTCCTTGCTGCTCAGCCGACTTTCCGCCGTCTGTGAAACTATGCCCTAACTGCCCCCATCCAGCCTTTTTCTACATGTGTATCCAGAATCTGCTATGAATATTTCATTCAACAATAGCAAATGTTTATTTTCTTGGTTTGGATTGCTCCAAACAGACCTTGAGATAAGAATTTGAGAGTGAGAGTGAATTATTTGCTTGAAAAGTAAAAACCAGCAGACGAGGGGGAAATGATGCAGGGAAAGAAGGCAGCCAACAAAGGTGTATTATTAAGACAGCTACCGAAGTCTCAGAACAACTCCCCTCCCCTCTTTTCCTTACTCTCATTCTCCTCCATTGAAGGGCAAGGCAGTTGTAGTATTTATGCCTCAAATGATGAGAATCAATGATTGAGGGCTGCTCTGTGGCAGTGATGTTGTAAATCCTCAAGCCTGATGCATAGAATAGGTAGAATGGTCTTCTATATCATTTCTAGAAAGCATCCTGGAGTTTGGAGATGCAGATACAGGCAGTTTGAAGTGGGCCAGAGCACACTTGAATGATATAATCCAAGGAACCTAGGCGGATATGACAGCATCTGCTATGTTTGAATACCTACTTTGTCCCCGGTGTTATTCTAAGTGCTGGGATATAGGCCATAGACAAAAATCCAAGCTCATGAAATCTATATATTCTGGCTAGGGGAGACAAATGATAAACAAATGTATAACAAAAGATGGCAAGTACTATAAAAAAGTAAAGCTGGTTATGGGAATAGAGAGTGATGGGGGTAAGAAGGAAACCAGTTTAGAAAGCGTGGCTGGGGAAAGGCCCTTTGTAAAGTGATGCTTGAGCAGAGAACTGAGTAAGTGAGAGCGATAACCTAGTAAGTATCTGGAGACAGGAAGATCCAGGCAGAGGGAAGAGTAAGTTCAAAGACCCTCAGATAAGAGTGTCCCAGCATGTTTAGAAAAGAGTAAGGAGGCTATTGTTACTGGCTAGATTACAGGGGGAAAGAAAAAAATGGCAGCCGGTGAAGTTAGAATATTGGGTAGCAGTGAAATCCTGTAGGGTTTTGTAGACCACAATGAGAACATGTTGTTTTATTGTATTATGGTGTTATATTATATTGCAAGATAGATAGAAAGAAAGTGGAGGCTTTTGAGCAGAGAAGCAATTTGATCTGTGGTGTTGCCAGTCAAAATTGGTAATTGCCGTATTATTTCTGTTCTTCACCCTAAAACACCAAAAATAGTAAAGCAAACACATGATCACCCATCCATTCACCCATACACTGAGAAAGCCTTTCAGAGTTGAGTAATTCCGGCTCCCTTTCTGCTACTGCCATCTGGGACAAGCTGCTGTGGGGGTGTGGTAACTGGGAGGTAGCTCATATGAAGAAGCACAGGCAGAATGAGAAACAAAGACTAATGATGTTGGCCAACCCAGTGATCACCACTCTTCATTTTTTTTTTTCTTTTTCTTTGCTTTTCATTTCTTTTCCTTGTATCTCTACCTTAAAGAACTACACATAGTTCTTCAAGTCAGAAGGTGACACTATAGTTCTTGACAGACAAAAGATATTCAAGAAATATTAATGAACTCTTAAAATCTGTGTAAATTTATGGCAAGTAACTGGTGCAGGTTTAAAAAAACAAACAAACAAACAAAAAGACCAGTAATGACATAAAATGCACATTAACATAAGCAGCAGAATATACACAGGTTAAACCAAACGATCACACAGGGGATTTACTTGTGCCCTGAGAGGCTAAGACCATAGGCCAGGGGTCACCATGTTGAAAGTTTATTCCTCTTATGCTAGAAGGTTGGACTATTGTGTTTGTTGAAAGTGGGGGTGGGGAATCAGGAGACAGAGTTGAAGTTTCCCCCTAATGCATTGAAAGGTATCAATAGAATGTTCTATAGACACCTTTTCAATTCAATTCCTTGTTCCAGGCCAGGAAGAACAAGAAGCATTTCCACCAGGAGAGCTGCATCCTGACAACCTTAAATTTTCACGGTGCAGAATAGAAGAAAAGAAAAAACTGACTTCAATTCTCCATTCCATCTGTGAGAAGAGAGCAGAGAAGTTTAAAGTGTGTGACCTTGAGATGGATTTTTCTTTTCTGTTCTCTGTCATCCGACTAAATGCAGGAAAGCAGAGGAGTCATCTCTACATCTCTGGAAAAGAGCACCCATTGTGACAATGACAAAGGGCAGTTTTGTCCATAGCAAAGATGGGCCTCAGGGCAGCAGTTCTGGTGAAGGGGAAAGGAGAAGCCCCAGAAAGCTTCATGGTCACGCCACGTCTGGGACGCTTGGCAGCTGCCCTGGCTGGGATCTAACAGCAGGAAGCCGCGGACCTCACAGGCCATTCCCAGGCTTAGATTGAAGGGAGTAAGTTGGGGAGTTGAGGGTAGACAGAGCAGCAGTGAGGATAGGAGGCCTTGTCAGACTATTGTCTAGGATTTGCAGAGAGAGATATTTGAGGGGCAGCACTCTCCTTAGTAGTTTGCAAAATGCAGGGTTAAGAGAAAATTATCCTCTGTCTGGAATAACTAAGGAGTCCTATTTGGTTTGGTTTTGTTTTGAGACAGAGTCTCACTCTGTCACGCAGGCTGGAGTGAAGTGGTGTGATCTCAGCTCACTGCAGCCTCTACCTCCTGGGTTCAAGAGATTCTCCTGCCTCAGCTTCCCGAGTAGCTGGAATTACAGGTGTTCACCACCACATTGGGTTAATTTTTGTATTTTTGGTAGAGACAAGTTTTCACCACTTTGGCCAGGCTGGTCTCGAACTCCTGACCTTAGACAATCCGCCCACCTCAGCCTCCCAAAGTGCTGGTATTACAGGCACGAACCACCACACCTGGCCCAAGGAGTCCTATTTGGATTGAATATCAAGGCTTGCTAGGAAAGAGAGCCAACAAGTCACCAAGTTAATAGAAGGACAATGATGCTTCCTTTGAGCCTCCTCAAAATCTTCCTTCACTACTAAAAAGTGTAGGCACATAGTTTCACCATGAAAAAATATTAATCAATAGAATCTCCTCTTATTTTTCTTAATTTTATTCAGAACTGCAAACTTGATGTATTTTTCCTGGGTTGTGATCTCTCTGGTTTTGCTAACTTTAGTCAGTTTTCTGTTTTGTACAGAAAGCAGTCCAGCAAGTCTAGGTCTCAAGTTGAGATTCCAATTGAAGATCAGAGTGAGACTGCAAGGATAACTTCTTGTTTAGAAACTGAAGTTATAACACACATAGGTGATTAATAGTCTCCACCTGCATGGATATCTACTTCTGTTCTTATAGATACAGCACTAAGTTGGAGGTAGAAATGGAGAGAGAAGTTTACAATGATAAATACCATTTGACAGCTTTCGTAGAGAGTAGAATTTCTACTGATAATAATAAAGTCCTAGCCAGTAATACACTTTAAACACACTGTTAATCATTTAATAGGGGAGGATCATTTCCTTTTTTTTATGGGGGGGGATGGAGTTTTTTGCTCTTGTCACCCAGGCTGAAGTGCAATGGCGTGATCTTGCCTCACTGCAACCTCCACCTCCTGGGTTCAAGTGATTCTCCTGCCTCAGCCTCCTGAGTAGCTGGGATTACAGGTGCCCACCAGCATGTCTGGCTAATTTTTTGTATTTTTAGTAGAGACAGGATTTCACCATGTTGGTCAGGCTGGTCTTGAACTCTTGATCTCAGGTGATCCACCCGCCTTGGCCTCCCAAAGTGCTGGGATTACAGGCGTGAGCCACCGTGCCCTGCCAGGAAGATAATTTCCAAAACTCCCTTGACTAAGCTATTTGTGTGTCTAAGTAACAACACATCTGTATTACAGTCAGAATTTTTCCGTTTATTTTCATTCTAACAGATAAAAAGATAAATTCTTGTCTAAAAAAGATGAATTCTTTTACCACTATGAGAAAGGCCTCTGTTTCCTTCCCCCAACAAGTTCTAGAATAAAAAAGGAATTCAACAGAGAAATATAGAGGGAAGAAAAGATCTTTGAATGCACACTCCATATTCAAACTATTTAAAAACTTCCTCAGAAAGGCCGACTTGCATCTAAGTTTATATCATCATTATTTGTAAAAGATCTCAAATAGCAATAAACATTTTCCTTTTATCAAATACTAGAAACAATAAATCAGAGTCTTTATAAAATGCAAAAATAAGCAGCATTTGTTCAATAAAGTGCTGAAAAATCCACCTCAAATTTGCAATCATTAAGCTCACTGTCTCCATGGTCTTGGAACCACTAATTTTCTTGGGAATAAAGAAAAGAGATTGGGGGAAAAAATCCTTGGTTTCCGCCTCAAAATAGTGTGCATGTCACAAGAGATAAGAAAATGAGGAAATGTGGTACATGTTGACTAACCTCTTTACTTCTTTGACATAGGAACCATGTCTTAGTCAATTTGTTCTTTTCCAAATCATTTTCTAAATTTCCCAATAACATTTATGACCCTCCCCCCTTAGATTTAAATTACCATATTTATATGCAAGTAAGGTTGACTTCTGGGCTACCAATTCTTTTCTCTTTTTATGTCCACTTCAATACCCATATCATATTATTATGATTAGTAAAGCTTTTTGTTTTCCTCTATAGTAATGCAAGGTCCGGTGATTGTGATTTTCCCCCATTGTTTATTACATATTTTTGCATAATTTCTCTGTGAATTTTTGAATTATCTTCTGGAGGAATTTCTGAATTAAACTTTATTAAACATGTTGATAACATTTTACTTATGATTGCATTAAACTTATACATATTATATAATTAAAATTTTTTTACAATATTGAGTCTTCCTGTCTAAGAACATGACTTATCTCTACATTTTTTTCAAGTCTTCTTTGACAACCCTAAGAAAGTTTGATCTTTTTTTGTTATAGGTGTATTAAGATTTATTATTATAATTATTACTAAGTATCTCACTTTTCATTGTTGCTACTGTAAATGGGGCTTTTTCCCTTTTATATTTTTTATATCTGGTATATAGAACACTTTATTTTTGTATGTTAATCTTGTATCTGACCACCTTAGTGGACCCTTATATTGTTATTGTAGTTCATCTATTGAGTTTTTTTTTTTTTTTTTTTTGGAGACAGAGTCTCACTCTGTTGCCCAGGCTGCAGTGCAGTGGTGCAATCTCGGCTCACTGCAAGCTCCGCATCCCAGGTTCATGCCATTCTCCTGCCTCAGCCTCCCAAGTAGCTGTGACTACAGGCACCCGCCACCAAGCCTGGCTAATTTTTGTGTGTTTTTAGTTGAGACAGGGTTTCACCCTGTTAGCCAGGATGGTCTCGATCTCCTGACCTGGTGATTCATTTGCCTCGGCCTCCCAAAGTGCTGGGATTACAGGCGTGAGACATCTGTATAGGTGATCCTATCTCCTGTAAGTGGCAATTTTATCCCTTCCCTTTTAATATTCATGTTTTCAATTTCTTTTTTTCAGAGTATTTTTCAGGACCTTCAGTACATATTGAATGCTGGTAGTTTTGCAAAAATCCTTTTATTTGTAGGAATACTTCTGATATTTCACCAAAAGGATGTTTGCTACAGGTTCTTGGTAAAGTCCTAGGCTATTAAGATTTCTATCTTTATGAGTTCTTGATTGTTTACCAGTAAATGTTATTTTTCATATCTGTTGAAATAATTACATATATTTTCTTTTTATAGATTTGGTCTTAACAGCTCTTCTAAGAGGTTGTAAATATTATTCCCAAAGAAGTTTATAACCGACACTTTTTCTTCTTTCACAGATCTAAGTTCGGGAAAACAATTGGAACAGGATGTACATCTTGAAGAAGCTGAGGGGATGAATATACTAAATATACCACGCTGTCTGCACCATGCCAGGTAGTCGAGTATGTACTGAGTTCCACTGAGACTGATGATACATTGAATTCTGATGATACAGTTCTCTGTGCCTGTCCACTCTCATCTGTAGAATTGCCACAGTCTTATGAATATAAGGCTGGGTTTGGAGGGGGTCAGTTGAAATTTTAGGAGTTTTCATATGACTCCTACACTTTTAGATTTGCTATCTGCAATTGCACATCTGCCAGTGAACTCTGTCTGTTACTGAAGAAGGCTGCTGGCATTTTTTGCTGTATATCCTGATCACACTGACTTCCTTCTGCAGCTTCTAGATAAGTAAATTTTTTTGATTTATCGGGAAGTGTCTTTGGTCTCTCAGTCAATTCGATTTTACTACTGACATTTATCAGCATATCTTTAAATCTAATGAGCTATATAACTGCATTTTCTTTTTATTGTTGTTGTTGTTTTTTGAGACTGAGTCTCACTCTGTTACCCAGGCTGCAGTGCGGTGGCGCGATCTCAGCTCACTGCAACCTCCACCTCCCAGGCTCAAGCAATTCTTCTGCCTCAGCCTCCCAAGTAGCTAGGATTACCATGCCCAGCTAATTTTTGTATTTTAAGTAGAGACAGGGTTTCACCATGTTGGCCAGGCTGGTCTCAAACTCCTGACTTCAAGTGGTCTGCCCACATCAGCCTCCCAAAGTGCTGGGATTATAGGAGTGAGACACCACCCCTGGTATAACTGCATTTTCTAATGCTGAATGATTCTTGCATTGCTGGAATAAATCCTACTGCTTTACAAGGTTTGTGTTTTTTGTTCATATGCTACTGAAACCAAATATAATTAGAAATGTATTATATAATAAATGTTCCTTCTCAATTCAGTGTAGAAAAGATGGGCTTTTCAATAAATATATGGTGTAGGGAAAGTGGATAAGATATAGAAAAATACTAAATTGGATTCATCTTTTAAATACATGTCAAGGTACAGTGGTTCCAAGATGGCTGAATAGGAACAGCTCCAGTCTATGGTTCCTAGCATGAGCGACGCAGAAGACGGGCGATTTCTGCATTTCCAGCTGAGGTACTGGGTTCATCTCACTGGGGCTTGTTGGACAGTGGGTACAGGACAGCGGGTGCAGTGCACCCAGCGTGAGCTGAAGCAGGGAAAGGCATTGCCTCACCTGGGAAGTGCAAGGGGTCAGGGAATTCCCTTTCCTAGCCAAGCAAAGTTGTGACAGACACCACCTGGAAAATCAGATCACTCCCACCCTAATACTGCGCTTTTCCAATGGTCTTAGCAAACAGCACACCAGGAGACTGTATCCCGTGCCTGGCTCAGAGGGTCCCACACCCATGGAGCCTTGCTCATTGCTAGCACAGCGGTCTGAGATCGAACTGCAAGGTGGCAGGGAGGCTCAGAGAGGGGTGCCCCACCGTTGCTGAGGCTTGAGTAGGTAAACAAAGTCAGGGGGAAGCTCGAACTGGGTGGAGCCCACTGCAGCTCAAGGAGGCCTGCCTGCCTCTGTAGACTCCACCTCTGGGGGCAGGGCATAACCAAAAAAAGGTAGCAGAAACCTCTGTGACTTAAATGTCCTTGTCTAAAAGCTTTGAAGAGAGTAGTGGTTCTCTCAGCACAAAGTTTGAAATCTGAGAAAGGACAGACTGCCTCCTCAAATGGGTCCCTGACCCCCAAGTAGCCTAACTGGGAGGCACCCTCTAGTAGGGGCAGACTGACACCTCACACAGTCAGGTACCCCTCTGAGACAAAACTTCCAGAGGAACAATCAGGCAGCAACATTTGCTGTTCAGCAATAGTCACTGTTCTGCAGCCTCCGCTGCTGATACCTAGGCAAACTGGGTCTGGAGTGGACCTCCAGCAAACTCCAACAGACCTGCAGCTGAGGGTCCTGACTGTCAGCAGGAAAACTAACAAACAGAAAGTACATCCATAACAAAACTCCATCTGCATGTCACCAACATCAAAGACCAAAGGTAGAAAAACCACAAAGATGGGGAAAAAACAGAGCAGAAAAGTTGAAAATTCTAAAAATCAGAGCACCTCTCCCCCTCCAAAGGAACGCAGCTCCTCACCAGCAACAGAACAAAGCTGGAAAGAGAATGACTTTGATGATTGAGAGAAGAAGGCTTCAGATGATCAAAATCCGGGCTAAAGGAGGAAGTTCGAACCCATCGCAAAGAAGCTAAAAACCTTGAAAAAAGATTAGACGAATGGCTAACTAGAATAACTAGTGTAGAGAAGTCCTCAAATGACCTGATGGAGCTGAAAACCATGGCACGAGAACTACGTGATGAATGCACGAGCTTCAGTAGTTGATTCGATCAACTGGAAGAAAGAGTATCAGTGATTGAAGATCAAATGAGTGAAATGAAGCAAGAAGAGAAGTTAAGAGAAAAAAGAGTAAAAAGAAAAGAACAAAACCTCCAAGAAATATGGGACTATGTGAAAAGACCAAATCTATGTCTGATTGGTGTACTTGAAAGTGACAGGGAGAATGGAACCAAGTTGGAAAACACTCTGCAGGATAGTATCCAGGAGAACTTCCCCAACCTAGCAAGGCAGGCCAACATTCAAATTCAGGAATTACAGAGAACACCACAAAGGTACTCCTCGAGAAGAGCAACTCCAAGACACATAATGGTCAGATTCACCAAAGTTGAAATGAAGGAAAAAATGTTAAGGGCAGCCAGAGAGAAAGGTCAGGTTACCCACAAAGGGAAGCCCATCAGACTAACAGCGGATCTCTCAGAAGAAACTCTACAAGCTAGAAGACAGTGGGGGCCAATATTCAACATTCTTAAAGAAAAGAATTTTCAACCCAGAATTTCATATCCAGCCAAACTAAGCTTCATAAGTGAAAGAGAAATAAAATCCTTTACAGACAAGCAAATGCTGAGATATTTTGTCGCCACCAGTCCTGCCCTACAAGAGCTCCTGAAGGAAGCAATAAACATGGAAAAGAACAACTGGTACCAGCCACTGCAAAAACATGCCAAATTGTAAAGACCATCGATGCTAGGAAGAAACTGCATCAACTAATGAGCAAAATAACCAGCTAACATCATAATGATAGGATCAAATTCACACATAACAATATTAACCTTAAATGTAAATAAGCTAACTGCCCCGAGTAAAAGAGACAGACTGGCAAATTGGATAAAGAGTCAAGACCCATCAGTGTGCTGTATTCAGGAGACCCATCTCACATGCAGAGACACACATAGGCACAAAATAAAGGGATGGAGGAAGATCTACCAAGCAAATGGAAAACAAAAAAAGGCAGGGGTTGCAATCCTAGTCTCTGATAAAACAGACTTTCAACCAACAAAGATCAAAAGAGACAAAGAAGGCCATTACATAATGGTAAAGGGATCAATTCAACAGGAAGAGCTAACTATCCTAAATATATATGCACCCAATACAGGAGCACCCAGATTCATAAAGCAAATCCTTAGAGACCTACAAAGAGACTTAGACTCCCATCCAGTAATAATGGAAGACTTTAACACCCCACTGTCAACATTAGACAGGTCAACAAGATAGAAAGTTAATGAGGATATCCAGGAATTGAACTCATCTCTGCACCAAGCAGACCTAATAGATATCTACAGAACTCTCGGCCCCAAATCAACAGAATATACATTCTTCTCAGCACCACATCGCACTTATTCCAAAACTGACCACATAGTTGGAAGTAAAGCACTTCTCAGCAAATGTAAAAGAACAGAAATTATAACAAACTGTCTTTCAGATCACTGCAATCAAACTAGAACTCAGGATTCAGAAACTCACTCAAAACCACTCAACTACATGGAAACTGAACAACCTGCTCCTGAATGACTACTGGGTACATAACGAAATGAAGGCAGAAATAAAGATGTTCTTTGAAACCAATGAGAACAAAGACATGACATACCAGAATCTCTGGGACATTTAAAGCAGTGTGTAGAGGGAAATTTATAGCACTAAATGCCCACAAGAGAAAGCAGGAATGATCTAAAATTGACACCCTAACATCACAATTAAAAGAACTAGAGAAGCAAGAGCAAACACATTCAAAAACTATCAGAAGGCAAGAAATAACTAAGATCAGAGCAGAACTGAAGGAGATAGAGACCCAAAAAACCCTTCAAAAAATCAATGAATCCAGGAGCTGGTTTTTTGAAAAGATCAACAAAATTGATAGTCCACTAGCAAGACTAATAAAGAAGAAAAGAGAGAAGAATCAAATAGATGCAATAAAAAATGATAAAGGGGATATCACCACCAATCCCACAGAAATACAAACTACTATCAGAGAATACTATAAACACCTCTATGCAAATAAACTAGAAAATCTAGAAGAAATGGATAAGTTCCTGGACGCATACACCCTCCCAAGATTAAACTAGGAAGAAGTTGAATCCCTGAATAGACCAATAACAGGCACTGAAATTGAGGCAACAATTAATAGCTTACCAACCAAAAAAAGTCCAGGACCAGACAGATTCACAGTCGAATTCTACCAGAGGTACAAGGAGGAGCTGGTACCATTCCTTCTGAAACTATTCCAATCAATAGAAAAAGAGGGAATCCTCCCTAACTCATTTTATCAGGCCAACATCATCCTGATACCAAAGCCTGGCAGAGACACAATAAAAAAAGAGAATTTTAGACCAATATCACTGGTGAACATCAATGCTAAAATCCTCAATAAAATACTCGCAAACTGAATCCAGCAGCACATCAAAAAGCTTATCCACCATGATCCCAGGGCTCCATCGCTGGGATGCAAGGCTGATTCAACATACACAAATCAATAAATGTAATCCAGCATATAAACAGAACCAAAGACAAAAACCACATGATTATCTCAACAGATGCAGAAAAGGCCTTTGACAAAATTCAACAGCCCTTCATGCTAAAAACTCTCAATAAATTCGGTATTGATGGGATGTATCTCAAAATAATAAGAGCTATTTATGACAAACCCACAGCCAACATACTGAATGGGCAAAACCTGGAAGCATTCCCTTTGAAAACTGGCACAAGACAGGGATGCCCTCTCTCACCACTCCTATTCAACATAGTTTTGGACGTTCTAGCCAGGGCAATCAGGCAGGAGAAAGAAATAAAGGGTATTCAATTAGGGGAAAAGGAAGTCAAATTGTCCCTGTTTGCAGATGACATGATTGTATATTTAGAAAACTCCATCGTCTCAGCCCAAAATCTCCTTAAGCTGATAAGCAACTTCAGCAAAGTCTCAGGATACAAAATCAATGTGTAAAAATCACAAGCATTCTTATACACCAATAACAGACAGAGAGCCAAATCATGAGTGAACTCCCATTCACAATTTCTTCAAAGAGAATTAAATACCTAGGAAGCCAACTTGAAAGGGATGTGAAAGACTTCTTCAAGGAGAACTACAAACCACTGCTCAACGAAATAAAAGAGGACACAAACGAATGGAAGAACATTCCATGCTCATGGATAGGAAGAATCAATATCATGAAAATGGCCATACTGCCCAAGGTAATTTATAGATTCAATGCCATCCCCATCAAGCTACCATTGACTTTCTTCACAGAATTGGAAAAAACTACTTTAAAGTTCATATGAAACCAAAAAAGAGCCTGCATTGCCAAGTCAATCCTAAGCCAAAAGAACAAAGCTGGAGGCATCATGCTACCTGACTTCAAACTATACTACAAGGCTACAGTAACCAAAACAACATGGTACTGGTACTAAAACAGAGATATAGACCAATGAAAGAGAATGGAGCCCTCAGAAATAATACCACACATCTATAACCATCTGATCTTTGACAAACCTGAGAGAAACAAGAAATGGGGAAAGGATTCCCTATTTAATAAATGGTGCTGGGAAAACTGGCTAGCCATATGCAGAAAGCTGAAACTGGATCCCTTCCTTATACCTTATACAAAAATTAATTCAAGATGGATTAAAGACTTAAATATTAGGCCTAAAACCATAAAAACCCTAGAAGAAAACCTAGGCAATACCATTCAGGACTTAGGCATGGGCAAGGACTTCATGTCTAAAACACGAAAAGCAATGGCAACAAAGCCAAAATTGACAAATAGGATCTAATTAAACTAAAGAGCTTCTGCACAACAAAAGAAACTACCATCAGAGTGAACAGGCAACCTACAGAATGGGAAAAAATTTTTGCAGTCTACTCATCTGACAAAGTGCTAATATCCAGAATCTACAAAGAACTCAAACAAATTTACAAGAAAAAAACAACCCCATCAAAAAGTGGGCAAAGGATATGAACAGACACTTCTCAAAAGAAGACATTTATGCAGCCAACAGGCACATTAAAAAATGCTCATCATCACTGGCCATCAGAGAAATGCAAATCAAAACCACAATGAGATACCATCTCACACCAGTTAGAACGGTGATCATTAAAAAGTCAGGAAACAGCAGGTGCTGGAGAGGATGTGGAGAAATAGGACCACTTTTACACTGTTGGTGGGACTATGAACTAGTTCAACCATTGTGGAAGACAGTGTGGCGATTCCTCAAGGATCTAGAACTAGAAATACCATTTGACCCAGTCATCCCATTACTAGGTATATACCCAAAGGATTATAAATCATGCTGCTATAAAGACACATGCACATGTATATTTATTGTGGCACTATTCACAATAGCAAAGACTTGGAACCAACCAAATGTCCATCAGTGATAGACTGGATTAAGAAAATGTGGCACATATATACCATGGAATACTATGCAGCCATAAAAAAGGATGAGTTCATGTCCTTTGTAGGGACATGGATGAAGCTGGAAACCATCATTCTCAGCAAACTATCACAAGGACAGAAAACCAAACACCACATGTTCTCACTCATAGATGGGAACTGAACAATGAGAACACTTGGACACAGGAAGGGGAACATCACACACCGGGGCTTGTTGTGGGGTGGGGGTGAGGGGATAGCATTAGGAGATATATGTAATGTAAATGACGAGTTAATGGGTGCAGTACACCAACATGGCACATGTATGCATATGTGACAAACCTGCACATTGTGCACATGTACCCTAGAACTTAAAGTATAATAAAAATAAATAAATATCAAGGTACTCTACACATGTGTCGATAATTTAATGTACACTATGATACAGGAAAGTAAAGATATAAGAAGAAAATATTTGTGCATTTCTTTACAACTTTGGAGTAGAAAAAGCCTTTCTAAACCAAGTCTCAAAATCTGGAAGCCAAGAATTTAAAAAAAAAAAAAAAAAGACTGATCAAGTTGACTGCATAAAAATGGAAAAATACAACATGGCAAAAGACACCACAAACAACTATACAGACAAATGACAAATTAAGATAAAGCATTTGAAATTCGTAGCAGGAGCAATACTCTAAAAGTCCCTCTATATCGTCCCTAATACTTTAAAAGTCACTAGAAATTGAGGAAGAAAAAAAAAAAGAAAGAAAGAAAATACAGATGGCCCTAACATATGAAAAAATGTTCAGCCTTGTTTATAAGAAGAGAAACACACATTAAAACTACACTAACATAACATTGTTCACCTGACAGATTTGCAAAGTTTCCACCAGCAAGTTGGGGGAGAAGGCCTGTTCAGGGTGGGTGTGCAAAACAGAGCAACCACCATTAAGGGCAGTTTGGCCAAATATAAGAAACTGCAAGTTGCACCCTACTTCTGCAGTGTTTTCTCACATATACACTTGCCTGTACATAAAATTCTGTATTTACAAGGCTGCCCACTATATTATTATTATTTTATAGAAAAATAATTAGATGGGACAGGCGGAATTCAAAAGAGAACTGCTAAAATCAGTTATAGTCAATGCAGACAATGGAAAAGCAGGCTATTATAAAAGCAAGTGAGGAAGCTTTCCTTATATTTATGTGGAAAGATCTTCAGAATACATAGTTAAGTGGAAAATAAGCAAGGTGAGGATGAAGCATATAGTATGCTACCTAAACTTATATTAATATCAATCAGATATGGAAATAACCACTTCACAGCAGTGACTCTCAAAGTATGGTCTGAGGTCCATGAGGTCAAAACTATTTTCATTATAATATTTAAAATGCAGGCTGGGCACAGTGGCTCATGCCTATAATCCCAGCACTCTGGGAGGCCGAGGCAGGTGGATCACCTGAGGTCAGGAGTTTGAGACCAGCCTGATCAACATGGTGAAACCCCATCTCTACTAAAAACACAAAATTAGCCGGGGGTGGTGCATGCCTATAATTCCAACTACTTGGGAGGCTGAGGCGTGAAAATCGCTTGAACCTGGGAGGTGGAGGTTGCAGTGAGCCAAGATTGCACCATTGCATTCCAGCCTGGGCAGCAAGAGTGAAACTCCATCTCAAAAAAAAAAAAAAAAAAGAAAAAGAAATGCATTTGCTCAGACTAGGCAAAAAGGACAAATCTGGAGGCATCATGTTACCTGACTTCAAACTATACTATAAGGCCGCACTCACCAAAACAGCATGGTACTAGTATAAAAATAGGCTCATAGACCAATGGAACAGAATAGAGAACCCAGAAATAAAGCCAAATACTTACAGCCTGCTGATCTTTGACAAAGCAAACAAAATATAAAGTGGGGAAAGGACATGCTATTCAACAAATGGTGCTGGGATCATCGGCAAGCCACATGTAGAATGAAACTGGATCCTCATTTCTCACCTTATACCAAAAGCAACTCAAGATGGATCAAAGACTTAAATCTAAGACCAGAAACCATAAATACTTTAGAAGATAACATTGGAAAACCCCTTCTAGTCATTGGCTTAGGCAAAGAGTTCATGACTCAGAACCCAAAAGCAAATGCAATGAAAACAAAGATAAACAGATGGGACTTAGTTAAACTAAAAGGCTTCTGCACCACAAAAGAAATAATCAGCAGAGTTAACAGACAACCTACAGAATGGGAGAAAATCTTCACAATCTATACATCTGACAAAGAACTAATATCCCTAACCTACAAAGAACTCAAACAAAGTAGCAAGAAAAAAAATGAACAATCCCATCAAGAAATGGGCTAAGGACATGAATAAACAATTCTCAAAAGAAGATATACAAATGGCTAACAAACATGTGGAAAAATGCTCAGCATCACTAATGATCAGGGAAATGCCAATAAAAACTACAATGTGATGCCACCTCACTCCTGCAAATATGGTCATAATCAAAAAATCAAAAAATAATAAATGTTGGCATGGATGTAGTGAAAAGGACCACTTTTACACTGTTGGTGGGAATGTAAACTAGTACAACCAGTATGGAAAACAATGTGGAGATTCTTTAAAGAACTAACAGTAGATCTACTGTTTCATCCAGCAACTCCACTACTAGGTATCTACCCAGAGGAAGAGAAGTCATTATACAAAAAACAAACAAACAAACAAAAAACCCACATGCGCATGCATGTTTACAGCAGCACAATTTGCAATTGTAAAAATATAGAAACAACCCGAGGGCCCATCAATCAACAGGTGGATAAAGAAAACGTGATACATATAATGGAATATGACGCAGCCATAAAAAGGAACAAAATAATGGCATTCACAGCAACCTGGATGGAATTGGAGGCTATTATTCTAAGTTAAGTATCTCAGGAATGGAAAACCAAACATCGTATGCTCTCACTCATATGTGGGAGCTAAGCTATGAGGATACAAAAGCATAAGAATCATACATTGGACTTTGGGGTCTCGGGGGAAAGGGTGGAGGGTAGCAAGGGATAAAAGACTATACATTGGGTACAGTGTATATTACTCGGGTGATGGGTGCACCAAAATCTCAGAAATCACCACTGAAGAACTTATTCATGTAACGAAACACCACCTGTTCCCCCAAAGCCTATTGAAATAAAAAAATTAAAAATTAAAAATAAAATAGATGTATTTGCTAAAGTTTGCTTTCTAATCTTTAAAAAACGTATCAGTGAAAAAATCCAGGAATAAAGGCAGCCTTGGGCTGATTCAAATTAATCTGGTTGACATTTCCCTTGCTCTGTCACTTATGCCTGTGCCATTATCATTGGCATTTAGGTCCAGCCGTGAAGAAATGAGTAGGCACTGCCAGGCAAGTCTAAGAAAACAGACCACAACCACTTGCTTTTTGAACCTTGTCTTTCCCATAAAGAAATTTACAAAAAGAAAAAGAGGATCACAAAATATAAAATACTCCCAGAAGTCTAGTCCAAACATATCTGTCAAAATTAAACTCTTTTTCCCCTTCAGATTTGTAAGGGCAAAAGTAACGCAGATAATCCATGTGAGTTCTAGATCATAATACATAAAAATTCAAATGGGCAATTTATTTTTCTAAGTAACAAGTGAGCATAGTTCTACTAAATATAGGATTTGTGGTCATTGCTATGTGTAGGTAGGGAGCAGATGCTTGGTCACAAGGGATACTGAATGAGAGTGAAAAGCCACTTCTACTATTCAGACACTCAAAAGCATGTGGCATTTGCTGTTTATAAAATGTTTTCCCTTGTGTAAAATGTTTCGGAACCATGGTCTCCAGGGCACGCACGTTGCACTGTTTTTTCCTGGAGTCGTGTTTCATTTGCACAAACTAACCCACATTTTCTTCTGTGATTCTCCATATGACTAATGAAGCACAGCTCTGAGGTTATGATTTAGGGGAATATCTGTAGCCATCAAGGGTTCAACACTGACTGGGCCCATAGCCTGAGTATAAACATGATCTCACATACTTAGTGGATCAGCCTTCCTTCTCCTCTTTTCTTTTTCATTTTTGTTTTAAAAGATAATCTATTTAGCTATAATTGAATGGTTTAAGAAAAAACTGTTTTTCTGCACTGGTTTTCTAACTTATGCCTCCAATAAAAATGTATGGGTCATCATTTCTTCGGGTTCTGCTCAGGCTTTTCCCCAAGAGATGGCTCAGGCTTCATGGCTTGATGCTAGGCCCGTCTATGAGCATCTTGCCTGCCACAGCTGTCTAAGACCACCAAGTAATTTGAAGAGACACTGCAGTATACACCTTGAGAATTTGTTTCCCTTCCTGCTCACACTCACCTAATTTACCCATCCTTGTATAATAGCTCCTTAAGTTTATATATCGATATATCTACTTACTTGCATATACCAGTAAAATGAGTGCATGTGTTCTTAAATAATTTGGGTGTATTTATTTGCAAAATAATAAAACAACATGAAGGGTAAATGCATTTCAAATTCAGAAGTTAATATACAACACTCTTTTTAAAGATATATTAAAATCTTATTTGTATGTCTTCATCTATTAAAAAAAAGTACAAAACACACAAAAACACAAAAGCTAATGGTTTCCTACAGTTGAGGCCTCCTTTTTCTTTAAACAGGTAGGATAATTACAGTATCACAAGGACTTCAGAGTTTGATTTCACAGAAAATCACCTTTCAGAATTAAATAACATTTTGATGTCCTACAGCATTCCATTTTTAGCTCCTCTGTGGAGTCTAAAGTATTGTATTCTTTGTAGAATTTATTTTTAGACATCGTTTTAGAAAAGATATTGGGACTGCCTACATATTGTGAATGTTTGTGTGAATGGCTTAGTCAGGATTGGATTTATGATCTCTGACCTAAGATGGAAGTTTCTGAATGATGCTGGCATTTGGTGGAGGTGATCTCATTCTCATGATGAGTCTGAACACCTCACTTAGAAAATGTGTCAATTAATTATAGAGAATCCAAAAGATGCAAAAACAAGAAAAAAATAAAATCATCAGTTGTGTTAAAGTGTATTATATCTCATGCAGTAATCCTGCCCTTTACCAGACTATTATCCTGAAAGTCTCACATCTATACCTTGCTTCTACTGGCTCCAGATGTAACTTTCTCCAGCAAAGCCATCTATAAATCCTCTGTGTTAGGGACAGATAGGGCAACCCATAGTCCCTTTTCTTTCAAGCCTTCCTTAGTCATCAGTAAGCTGAAGGTAGAGAGTGTTGCCACAATATATGCATATCAAGGAGTGAAATGAAAAAAGTTGAGTTAATTTTGTGAAGCATTTCCACTGTTCTGGTAAGAATGAAATGCGTATGTATGTGTGAACTACAAACTACAAATTGTGCAATTTCGGTAATTCTGCCATACTAAGGCAATGCTCTTACATTTGCATGTAAGACTAGCCATACACAAAACAAAAATGAGCAGTAAAATTCATGCTAATGATTTCAAGTTTTAATTTTTCTTTACCTAGAATAACATTAATTAGAAAATACAAAACACTGTAAGTCGAGAAAGAGGCCCTAGAAGAAAAGAAAAAGTCTTACATTTAGTACATTTTACTGCACTTTTTCCTGCTTTTGGAACAAGGGATCCTGCAATTTCATTTTGTACGGACCCCCACAAATTATGTGACCTTGGTTATAATGATGCATCAAACAAGATCCTTTGAGACTGAAAAAGTTCACTGTCTTTCAGAATGCCTAACATGTAGAAAGACTGGATAGTGAGATAGATATTGTTTGTTCATTATGTTAAAGCAGCCACTGTGCAAGTATTTGGGAAGCATAAATACTTGGTCCATCACTTCCTTAGAATCTGCTTACCAATATTCATTGGCTTTATGTCGTTTATCGTTGTAGGAATAGGAAGTTGTTGTTTTTTTTTTTTTTTTTCCAGTACCGCACCTGTGCTGGGCTTTCTCAGGGGCTCCAGGAGCATTTCTTCACAGGTATGTAGGGTGCTCAGTGACCTTTAAGGGAAGATCAGGTGGTTCCTCTGTTCTTCACACTGGGGAAGGAAAGACCTGCTTGTAAAATGTAACAAATGTTTCCTGGGTTGAAGCCAATTTATTTTTGATCTTCATTTGATCTTTATTTTGACTAATCCTTTTCTCTTTGTGTGATTTCCTTTTGTTGACATGCCAAAATTCTGCCAGCCTGTTTCCTTTCTGAAAAAAACCCTCATTTCTGTTAAGTTTAATTTAGTATTCAGGCTTGTTTGCCAAAACTAAATTAGATTCCCTCTGCCCTAGCACCAACCCCAATTCAGGTCAGAAGAATATCTTATAAAACATCTTGGAAATTCGATCATCTATGTGCTTATTGTGCCTTTATCTTTTAACGACGGTCATATGTTGGTCTTTATGGATGTGTTTAACAGAGGTGGGGTGAGGAGAGGAAACTCAGGATTTTCTTTCCAGTTACTCATTTTCACAAATAAGATAATATTTTCATGTCACCATGGTCAACGATCCAGCTAATACATTCAGATTCCATTTGAATTAAACAACATGGCTTTAATGTAAATTCAAGGACGCGATGTAGGAACTTGGTTAATCCATTCCATAGGCTACTTAGAGGACTCTGGCTGGCAACCTGGCATTATAGGAATTTGTTGCAGGCAATCTATCAGTAAGCCCAAAGTCTTCTTGCAACGCGTTTCTAAACTCTACACATGCTACAAGAAAACTTCTTTTTCCAGATGAAACCGTCTTCAGAGGCTTAGGCAGAGCAAAGTGAAGCACCAATGTGTACTGTTAGCTCAGCATTTTCAGCATGCAAGTTCTGCTTCCAAAAACCTCCCTTTGCGCCCAAGTTTGCAAGAAGTTCAGATCTCCTGAGTTTCACTTTGAGTGTCAAGTTCAAGCAGAACCAAAAGGAAACTCAAAGCAAAACCCACTTTGGACCCTTTGAGTTTCACCTGGCTTCTACCTGAAAGAAATACCCAATGTTCCCTTGAAACTTGGCCCACGTTCGCATGCAATTCAACTGAAATCCAATTCAGCATTGCTGAAAGGTTTGCAAACTCCATGAAATGAGCTGTGAACTCAGTGTGGCCTTTGGGTATCTAAGGAAGTTTACCAACATTTCCAACAAACTTAAACAGGACTTTTAGGACCTGGTGATGACTCTATGTGTTTAAAGTATAATTCACCCCCAGGAAATCTATGAATCACATATAGTTGGCCCCCGGAGATAAGTTATCTATGCTTTGAAAAATTATTTTTCATCTCTGTATGCTCTTAAATTGGGAGGATTCTGGTTAATTGATCAGAAGTTAGGGAGCTTTCAATACATGCTGTTTTTACCTCACCACACCACTGCATATAATAAATTCCACAAGCTTGGGCATACTAGGGAGCATTTGCTGTAAAGTAGCCCCAGGAATCTACACATTTCTAATGGTAAACAGTTGAGATAATCCAATATCTTTGCCCAACACAATGGGTTGGAACAATCTGTCACATAAGACAAACTTCCACTTCTAATGAAGATAAAACTGTGCTTATTCTTTCTTTCGTTCTTTAGGCAAAGTTCCTTCCCGTCTCATCTGTGCCTTGCCCTCCACCCTCTGCTCTCACCACAAAGCCCTCCTTGTGCCTTCTGATAATCCTCATCCACTCTCCCTTCTCTAACCACTTAACCTCTTCACCTTCAAGCCACTTTCTCCCTCCGTCAGTTCTGTATTACCTGCCTGTCTTTCCCAGTCCCCCCTCCCCTTTCTTCATCTGCACCTATTCTAAAGCCCCCTAATGGCTTTCCAACCAGCTTCCACCTGCACTGCTCGGACAGTGTCGTAAATGGGTCTCAGCTACCTCTCTTCCACTGTTCCTGCACCTGTCTGGGGCTGCTTAGTTCCAGTCTTGTGATCCTTGTTTTCTGAACTGGCACTTTGGAAAGAACTCCTCAAGAGAGGAGGCTGTAAGGCTGTCCTCAGCCCCTGCCAGTGGAAACACCTGGCAACAACTATGGATGATAGAGTGATTTTCTATCCTATCAACTCAAACACAAACAGGAGAAAGTAATGTAATATACAGTGAAACAAGCATGGGTTTGGGAGTCAACAGACATAGGTTTGAATAGCATTGCTGCCTCCACAGCCTTGGACAACTGACCTAACCTCTTGGAGCTCTGATTCCCTCACCAGTGAAACAGGGACACCAGTGTCTACCCCAAAGTGTTAAAGGAATAAATAAAATAACATGCATCATAGGGGCTCAGTTCACATTAATTCTTTACCCTTAAAAGTTCATTAAGAGAAGATGCTCCATTTTATATCTTAAGCTTTAATCAGAATGATTTAGTTGGAAATTTAAATACTGCTTATTTTTAGCCTGGAGAACAGAGTAGTGTAACATCTCTGTTCAGTGTCCTAAGCTAGGTGGTGTTTTTGCACAGAGGCACAAAAGACACCAGACTCAAGGAAATCTCATTTGGGATGCATTTTCCAAAGTGCTCATTTTGCTGGAGCCGGCGTGATTTCATGCTATCTGTTGATTTTAATTAGAGTATTTGTCTTGCAAAGGACAGTGTTACTACAAATAATATATCAATTACTCACATCTGTGCATTACTTTGCAAATAGAAACATTGGTTGTCAAAAATTATCTGAAAAGAAAACCAAGTTAAAACTTAACAGTGTTTATAATTATATATACACTTAATTTAATGACATTATCATTACTGTAAACATGCTAATATTAAAATGATAAGACTCGTTCAGTTGAGAGTTGAAGTCAGAAAGACAGAAGTAAGGAATGTTGAGCATTGTTTTTGACTGTGAGTTACATAAAAAGCTGTAATTTTTTTGACTCTACAAGGATCTTAATCTCTTTTCAATACACTTAAACATACATTGTTTTGTTGTTGCTGTTGTTGTTTCCTTGTTTTTGTTTTTGTTTTTTGAGACAGAGTCTTGCTCTTGTCTTCCAGTCTGGAGTGCAGTGGCATAATCTCGGCTCACTGCAACCTCCACCTCCCGGGTTCAAGCGATTCTCTTGTCTTAGCCTCCTGAGTAGCTGGGATTATAGGTTCCGTCACCACGCCCAGCTAATTTTTGTACTTTTAGTAGAGACGGGGTTTCACCATGTTGGCCAGGCTGGTCTCGAACTCCTGACCTCAGATGATCTGCCTGCCTTGGCCTCCTGAAGTGCTGGGATTACAGGCGTGAGCCACCATGCCCGGCCCTTTTTTTTTTTTTTTTTTTTTTTTTTTAAAAAAACTTTAAGTTCCAGGATACATGTGCAGAATGTGCAGGTTTGTTACATAGATATATATGTGCCATGGTGGTTTGCTGCATCTCTCAACCCAACATCTAGGTTTTAAGTCCTGCATGCATTAGGTATGTGTCCTAACTTCAACATATATTGCTTTTTGAAACTTTATTTTTCTGTGAATGTGTGTGCTTTAAGATAAGTCAGATTCCTCATGGACTTTTCAATATGCTTTGTGTAGTTTGTTGGGTTTTTTTTTTTTCCATTTTGGTAAACACATACAACCACCAAATAATACCTGGGTGAAATGTACTTATTATTACTAAATTCTTATTGTGTCTGTATAAAGCTTCAGATCTAAAGAGGGTCAAAATGTCTGAATCAAAAATGGAGAACTCTGTTAATCATTCAGTTTTGTTCTGTTTAATTTTACAAGGATATCGTACTTACAGTCAATGAAACAAGGTGAGTCAGAGTTTGGTGCCATGTAAATTATACTTCAATTAAAAATACCTACTAGGTTTAATTTTGCATAAAAATTAATTATCCAGTATTATTTGAAGGGTGTTAAATGAAATGCATAACAATATTTGCTTTCCTAGATTCAGTAGAATTTAAGAAACTCAAGGAAAAAAAACAAGCAATATGTGAAAAAAGAAAAGGTCTGCTACCTTTATCTTTACTATCACATATAGAGCTTGATACATTTTGGTTGAATTAATAAATATTATAATAAATTAATACTTGAACCATTCAGCCCAGGAGACGACACTGACCTAGCAAATGTCAGGGAAGGAGTGAGCTGGAGAGATGGCCATGCCCTCCTTGAAGCAGGTTGGACAGGCCCATCGTAGGGCTCACTAGAGGACAATTAGATAGAAGCAGGACACACAAGGTGTCATGAAGGTGACAAGGAGCAGACGCAGCACTGTGAACCCACACCAGAGCCTGGTAGAGTAGGCTAAAGGTAAGAAAGAGAGAGAGTACATACAGATGCAAAGTATAAAGAGGTAGGCCTAGGAACAAGACTGTAAATGTAACAGGGAACCAAGAGCCAAGAACTATGGTGGAAATGAATCCTTAGGGAAACAGGGCAAGCATGCAAGGACAGGAAGATAACCTGATTACATGTTTTAGCTTTAGTCTCTTGGTCTTCTGTAATGGTTTGTATTTTGGATTTACAAGATGCCATAGAATTTCCTAGATGGAAAAAAATAATAGAGAGAAGAAATCAGGGTGAAAGGGTCAAGGTGAAGGAATGGAGGGAAGATAGGAGAAAATAAGTGAAAATAGAAGAAGACAATATGAAGTGAAAAGGAAACAGAGAGAGGAAGGTAAAACCAGAGAAATGGGACAAGGGCAGGAAGGTGGGAAGGAAAGAAATTTTCCAAGAACTAGGGGGAATCTTGACTATTTTCCCACAGGTCATAAGAACACAACAGTACATTAGCTCATTTATGCACACGAATTTCCCAGTGTGTCCAGCCAGGCGTCTTTGAGAGTTGTAGCTTTGGCACAGAAATGACTCTAGTCTCAGAAGATAGCTCTGAAATAAAATGAGGGATGTTTCATTATAACCACAAATCCGTAAGAGTGAAATTCAAAGAAAAAGGAAAACGAAAATATTATGTTTTGTTTTAATAAGTCTGTCCTGAGGTCATTACCTAACAATGATTCATTTTACCCAGCAAGGAAAGTTAGGGGTACCCCTTTCATGAGTCAAAATCTTTTTCTTGTGAATTTTCTTTGTTTTGAATAGTTTATTTCTTGATCTGTTTTAAAAAAAAATAGTGTCAGGTGACATAATGAAAAAGTAGTTGTGGCCATCACCACAAAGTAAGGTTAAACACAGGGGCATCAATCTTGTAGGGTACACTTGATAAAGATCACTAAAATTTTTATCTTCTTGATTAATAAGTTGTTAACTGGTAGACAATAGCAATAAAATGCTTTTCACACCACTACTAGATCTTTATTTAACTCCAGACTTCAACTTTCTACTAAGTTTTCAATATGTCACCTAGAAGATAACACTGGAGGAAAAAACTACTACTTTTGTCTAACAGAGAGAAAGATAAGGCCCTAACAGTGGCCTAGGATAATATAATGGCTTGGTAAGGACTTAAGAGAAAATAACAGGTGAAAGATCCCAAAAGAGCTCTCAGGAATAGTTGGGGACACAGGTCTTACATAAAGCAGCTCTTGGTGCCACTGTTTAAAATACTGGAATACCATCCTGAAAAGATCATTATTATGGACCATTAGTACTTATGTTAATAATAATGTTAATAAAAATAATAGTTTATATTTACTGAATATTTGCTAGGGATGGGGAGCTGTTTCAAGCATTTTGCAAATTAATGCATATAGCCAATCCTGAGAACAACTCTAAATAGCATATTCTTGTTATTATTCCCCTCCCATTTTGATGAATTGATGAGCCAAGATTCATTTTCAGTGAATTAATCAAATGCAAGTTACCAAATCACAACCATTGATAGCAATAACTATTATTGGTAATTCAGCAAGATGGTAAAAACTATGATTATTAAGTTATGAAACTTTCCATTAAGTGTTTTTTTTTTTTAAATAAAAAAAGCTCCTAAGAATTAGGATATAAACAGTAAATTGTTTCAAAATTTTAAAAGACTATAGAGGAATGTTTTGAATAAAACATTTTAGCAAGTATTCTCTAATCTCAGTGGTTTACACATGCACATCTGACCTAGGAGATCTCAGTTCTAAGTTCAATATGTCCTACATGTGTGGTAACACAACACTGGATCCTAGAGCTTGTTTCCTGAAAGATGTGCTCTTATTGAAAGAGTTCAGGTCCGACACCCAATCTCTAATGCTGCGGAAACACCGGACCTAGAAACAGGAGCCCTGAGCAAAACTCTACTCTTCCAGCTCTGCCGTGTCATCTTCTTCTTAAAAATGGGGCATAACAGGCCGGGCGCAGTGGCTCTCACCTGTAATTCCAGCACTTTGGGAGGCCGAGGCAGGCGGATCATGAGGTCAGGAGTTCAAGACCAGCCTGACCAAAATGGTGAAACCCCGTCTCTACTAAAAATACAAAAATTAGCCGGGCATGGTTGTACATGCCTGTAATCTACTACTCAGGTGGATTTGAGAAGTTCAAAGGCAGCAAGAAGACTAGGAAGCAACTGTAGCAAGCCAGATGAGAGACGATGTATGTGGTGGTCATGAAGGTAGTGAGGAGATGGAAGCCATGCTCCTGTTTTACAGGAGAGAGGGCAGTTCATTCAGAGTAGAAATGCCCTGCAAAGATCTTTAGGCTCTCACACTCACAGGATTTGGAGACTGACTGAACTCCCAGGTTTCTGGATGGGTGGAGGAGGCTGGGCAGGAGAATTGCTTGAACCCAGGAGGTGGAGGTTGCAGTGAGCCGAAATCATGCCATTGCACTCCAGCCTGGGTGACAGAGTAAGAATCCATCTCAAAAAACAAACAAACAAACAAACAAAAATGAGGCATAACAAATTTGTCCACAACTGCACAACTTTTTGTGAGAATCAAATGAGTTATAGATGCAAAAGAACTTCTTAAACCTTTACCATTTTCAATAATTCTAAGCATGAGCATAACATGATGGAGAATTAGGAAATATATTTGCTCAAAGGTGATATAGATTTTGATTACTTTTTTTTTAGCATTTAGTTGTGTGTTCATCTTTGATAAATGAGATAACTACCTATCTTGTAGCTATGATAATCAATGGGTCCTGAGTTAGCTACAAGATGCTGTATAGGATGTGATAGTTAAGTGAACATTTAAGCCAGACTTGCCTGTGTCCAAATCCAAACTCTCTACACTTACTACCTGTGCAACTTTAACCAATGTTCTTAACTTCCCAGTGTCCTCATCTATAAAATGGGAATAATAATAATATTTATTCTTATAGAGTTGTAAGAATTAAATGAATTAATCAATGTAAAGCATTTAGAATTAATACGTAGCACATGAGATTCACTATATAAATGACTGCTGTTATGAATTGTAACATAAATTCAGGTAAAGGCAAGTTACATTATTATTTTCCTAAATTACCCCGTACTCATAATCATGACTTTCAAAGCCATCATTATATAATTGTTTTCAAGTCCTCTAAACAAACAGTATTACACACATACACTCACCAAGCGCTATGTTTAGGTACTACAATAACAACAATAACAACAACAACAACAACAGCAAAAAACTATGCGATATGCTCCCAGCCCTTAAAGGGTTTACAATCCAGTTGGGATCAGGGGAGGAGAAGTTACCAAATAATTGAATGCCAAAATAAATTCTTTGGACACCAAAATAAAAAATCAGTATTTGTTTTGTAGTGCAGAAAAGGGTCACTATGGATTCTTGATCTTGAGAGTTCCATAATGAAAATGGTGTTTGAGGAAGATTAATCTGGTAGTGAGGTGCTCAAAGACCTAAAGATTTTTCTCCTGTATTCCCAGACTTAGTTGGTGGCAACATCAAGCACCCTGTCACCCACCCAGAAACCTGGGAGTCCAGTCAGTCTCCAAATCCTGTGAGTGCAGGAGCCTAAAGATCTTTGCAGGACATTTCTACTCTGAATGAACTGCCCTCTCTCCTGTAAAACAGGAGCATGGCTTCCATCTCCTCACTACCTTCATGACCACCGCACACGTCGTCTGTCATCTGACTTGGTGCAGTTGCTTCCTAGTCTTCTTGCTGCCTTTGAACTTCTCAAATCAAACTAATTATTACACATCATATACCTAAAATTTATATCTGACCATTCATTCACTCATTTACTCATTCATTTATTCATTCACAGATATTTTAGTGCTTACTGTCTACAAGACAGAGTACAAACAATTGTTGAACAAATGCAGATATGGTCCATAAACATTATGAAGACCTCACAGTGACAGACAATAATCAAATTATCCTCACAAACTAATGTTCAGTTTAAGGCAACGTTGAATATAATTTTCTAAGCTTCTGGTTTCCCATATTTGAACAGGAGTAACACAACCTACCTCAAGAGATTATTATGAGGATAAATACGATTACTGATGTGAAGGACCACAGAGTGGATGCTTGATTAACATTTACTTTGCTCTCAAAATCAAATAGCAGCTGCTGGCCCAGAGGATAGAGTTATAGAGAAAGATCAAGAAGTCAAGGGTAGAGGATAAGTGGAGATAGAGCCATAAGAGTGAATGAACTCTCCGAAAGAGAAGTTAGGCAGAGAAAACTAAGATTCAAACCCTAACTCTAGTGAGGTGGAAGGAGGAAGAGGTGTCATCAGGAGGAGACAAATAATTTGTAGAAAGATGGGGCAGAAAAATCAGGGTCTACTCTTATTTTGGAGCTATAAATGAAGGACATAGTTCTCCATTCCACAGTGGTTTGCTTCCATAGTAATCCTGTGCTCAATATTCATGACTTGTTAGGAAATACTCACTAATTGTCTTGTATTTGTTTGATTTTTAGATGTACCTGTTCACAAAGACAATAATAATCAGTGAGTTACCATATGAAGGAAAAGATGTAAATATCATAAATTATGTCAAGACCCTTAGCTGGTCTACCAAATGTTGCATGCAGTTAACTTTGACTCAACAGATAGGCAGGGAAGGAGGCCAGCAATCCAGAGCAATGAGTGAGGTTTTACCATACACAGAGCTCAGGCTAACCCATCAGTATTCTCTTTTGCGGTTCCATAGTTATATTTAAACTGTTTCTCTCTAGACCAAATTTTCTACAGCTAAGTGAAGATCTTGAACCAAAGAAATTTATTTAATTTCATCATTGGTTTCTCTTATAAAAATACAGTATCTGTTCTAAGAAGGAAGGCTGGTCTTTTCATTCTTCACCCTCCCCCAGCCTCTTTCAGGACACAGTTGGAGCACCATGTTTAGTTCTGAGTATGAAATTTTAGGACAAATGCTAATAATAAAACATAGTTTGAAGAGAATAAGACTTGGAGCTATTTCATATGAGGGACAGTTGAAAAAATTGGGGAAACTTGGTTCGGAGAACAGATGACATGGAGAAACAAAGAGATAATAATAACCTGTCTCCACCTAACTGAAGAACTAGGACGCATAAGAAGCATTGGCCTCATTATTCTCTTTGGCTTTAGAGTACAGATCTTCAAACTTAAGCTTATGAAAGCAGGGATCTGGGCTCCACAACCACCAACTGTCATGCAAAGGGCCTCATGTGGAGGGTGGAAAGACTTTATTTCCAGGAGAACCACAGGGGGTATTTTCAGAAGCACTATTTCATAAGGTGAACCAGTACAGTGGGCCAGTATCACAGGATGTAGATTTCAGCTCAATATTCAAAGACCTTTCTCACTGTTGGAGCTGCTCTGAAGTGAGGAGACTTTTCTCACGTGGTCAGGCATTCCCTTCAATGGCCGGGTCCAACCAGACTCTGGTTGACCACAGTCAAGACATCATAAAAGTGAGTGTTCAGGGCTTGCTGCTGCAAATGCCACGAGACAGCTGAGAAACTCTGAAGACAAAAGACATAAGCTCTTGGGAGCTCTATGGCCCTGCCCATCACCTGAGGCACCCAAGGACCCATCCTGGCCAATGTAGGGTAAGATTATATCCCCCTTTTACTACTGCAGCTGGTGCTGTATGGAAAGTGCCACTTCCCGGCTGGAGGCCAACCAACCCAAGCCATTATGGCAACTCATAACACAACAACCCTGCCCCAAAGAAGGAGAAAACAATAGCTAATTCTGCTGCCTGCAACACTCTGGCTAACCAGAGGTCCTGAGTCCATCCATGTAACAACTTCACTGCTAGCATACCTAGCATTCGAGAAAACCAGCACACTAAACAAAACTACACCAAGGACTCCCAGAGTCCACTTCACTCCCCTGCGACCTCCACTAGAGTAGGTGCTGGTATCCGCAGCTGGGAGACTGAAGATGGATCACATCACAGGACTCTTTGTAGACACTCCCCAGCACCAGCCTGAAGGCCAGTAGCCCTGCTGGGTGGCTAGGCCCAGAAAGGCAATAACAATTACTGTGGTCTGGCTTTCAGGAAGCCCCATCCCTAGGAGAAGGGGGAGGGGACCACATTAAGGGATCAGTGTGGGACAAAAGAATCTGAGCAGCAGCCCTTGAGTTCCAGATCTTTCCACTGAAACAGTCCACCTAAGTGAGAAGGAACCAGAAAAGTAATTCTGGTAATATGATGAAATGAGGTTTTATAACACCCCCAAAAGATCACATTAGCTCTCCAACAATAGATCCAAACCAAGAAGAAATCTGAATTGCCAGATAAAGAATTCAGAAGGTCGATTATTAAGCTACTCAATGATGCACCAGAGAAAGGTGAAAACCAACTTAAAGAAATTTAGGCCAGGCGCCGTGGCTAACGCCTGTAATCCCAGCACTTTGGGAGGCTGAGGTGGGCAAATCACCTGAGGTCAGGAGTTTGAGAACAGCCTGACCAACGTGGAGAAACCCTGTCTCTACTACAAATACAGTTATCTGGGCATGGTGGTGCATGCTTGTAATTCCAGCTACTTGGGAGGCTGAGGCAGGAGAATCACTTGAACCCAGGAGGCAGAGCTTGCGGTGAACTGAGATCATGCCATTGCACGCCAGCCTGGGCAACAAGAGCAAAACTCCTTCTCAGATAATAATAATAATGGTATTTGCAGCAACCTGGTTGGAGCTGGAGACCATTATTCTAAGTGAAGTAACTAGGAATGGCAAACCAAACGTCATATGTTCTCACTCATATGTGGGAGCTAAGCTATGAGGACTTAAGGCATAAGAATGATAGAATGGATTCTAGGGACTCGGGGGGAAGGATGGGAGAGGGGTAGGGGATAAAACACTACACACTGGGTACAGTGTGCATTGCTCAGGTGATGGGTGCACCAAAACCTCAGAAATCACCACTATGGAACTTATCCATGTAACCAAATACCACCTGTTCCCCAAAAATTATTGAAATAATTAAAAAATTAAAAAATTTTTAAAAAAGAACTGAGTGCTCAACAAACAGATGATTGTGCTGTGTGGAAGCCAAGGAATTCAATCCATTATGAGAGTGTTTGTTTCTGGATTTATTAAGTTAAGGTGTCAATTCTGACCATTATCCTTTATACAGAAGTTGCTTGGATGTGGGTTAAATAAGAAAGCAGAGAAAAAGAAAAAAAAATCCTGAAAGAACCCTAAAATTAAATTAGAGGGTGATTATAACGGAAATATCAGATCTTTTATTTTGTAATGACACATTATCTTTACCACAAAATATGAATTCTCGAGCCTTGTGAGTAACTTAGCGTGTGTTGACCAAAGAGGGTTAGAAACCATTCCAGGCACAAGTACCTGGATTAAAGAACTGAGCTTGTAGAAGCCCAGGGTGGCAGGGCGGGGGTTACTATACACATGTTCTGTGAGGAGGGAGGCACAGAGAGATGAAGGGGAAAGAAATAAAGTAAAAAGCAACTTTTGTATTTGTGTGTGGCTGATTTTTTTTTCCAAATTTCACTTGCCAGCGTTAAATTTACTATAAGCCAAGACTTCAAAGTCAACATTAATTGTTTTAAAGAGAATGAAAAAGAAACAGGAAGAGAAATGACATCTTTTCACATCCTGAACAAGCCAGCTTTGACATTGATAGGGAAAGGGGGTTGATTCATAATAGGTCAGATGTGATGGGAAGCCAATAATGAGACATTAGTTCCATTTGTGGTTTGGCTGTGAACTGCCAGGCTGCAGAGTGCGAGAGTGAGCCGCAGGCCCTGATTCTCGCCTTTTCCTCTTGTAACATAAAATGTCCTCATCTGTGGGACGAAAGTAGATGCATTTTAAAAACACGGTTAAGAGTTTAAGAGAAGAAGGATATACATGCATCTCTTTATGTCTGAGAACAAGGAAAGTTGCACCCATCACTGGAAGGCCTTTCTGAGAAAGCGACATTTGAGTTGAGCTCCAAATGAACAAAAAAAAAAAAAAGAGAGAGAGAGATATTTGAAGACCTCAAGGACAGTGTAGGAGACAGAGAGACCAGGCACAGCCAAAAACAAATATGTCCCTCAAACACACAAAGGAATACTTTGCTGAGGGAGCAGCGGCTAGTTTCTAGGTTTGAGAGTATCGAGAAGAATCCAGGCTCCAACAATACAACTCAGATTGTTCCTGTGGCTGTAAAGCCCTATCCACTGTAGCTAAAGGGGAAGGAACCACCGTGTAGGACTCTGACTGACAGAGACCACCGGACCTGCACACTGGTTTGACTGGCCCTGTGGAGATTCTGGCTTTCCTTGCAGCTGCCCAGAGGGCCAGCCAATGCGATTCTTACAGGTGGTGGAGTTCCAACTCCATAGGTCTACTTTGACCTATGAAAGAAAGGAGACAGGAAGGAGCCGACAAATGAATAGTTTGCTCTTCCTCCTTTCTGACGGCCTGTTTCTAGATGTTTTCATACAGACTTGGAGCAGTTCTGTGAGATCAAGTGATCAGGAAGACAGGCCAGCAGCGCAACGCACCCTCTGTATTTGCTCTCCTTCCTTTCCTGTCTTACATTCCTTTTCCCCTCTCTCGCCTCCTGGGATTGCACTCCCTAATAAAAAATTAACACAGAAGCTTTTGCCTTAGGCAGTTTTCCAAGGAACCTATTCAAAGATACATGCATTAATTCATTTCATCCTCACAGAAAGCTCATGAGGCAGGTACTCCTTTTATTTTATTTTTTATTTTTTCTGAGATGGAGTCTCAGGCCCGCACTGTCGCCCAGGGTGGAGTGCAATGGCACAATCTCAGCTCACCGCAACCTCCACCTCTGGGTTCACGCGATTCTCCTGCCTCAGCCTCTCGAGTAGCTGGGATTACAGGAGAACACCACCACACCCAGCTAATTTTTTGTATTTTTATTAGAGACAGGGTTTCACTATGTTGGCCTGATTGGTCTCGAACTCCTGACCTCATGATCCGCCCGCCTCAGCCTCCCAAAGTGCTGGGATTACAGGCATGTAATCCGAGGCAGATCTTTTTACTATCCCCATGATATAGGGAAAGAAACAGCACAGCAGTTGTGCAGCTTACCCAGAGTCCTGCAAGTGCTAAGTGGGCCAGCTGAGCTGCAAACCCAGGTGATCTAGCTCCATAGCCTCTGTATTGTACGTCGTGTAGACTCAGGCCACTCTCACAGTCCAGGGGCTGCATTCAAGATGGCCCTGCAGATGCTTTGACTTCGTGAATGAGCCTAGTATTCTCAGCGAGTGCTGCCTGCCTCTCCCTACCTTTTGGTAGAGGTCATGAAGCAAATTGTTATGACTCCTTGGCCCACATCGCTGGACCCGTCGCATTGGAAGGGACCTGGCCTGTGCAAGTATCGAATCTCAATCGGTGGTATCATTAACCTCTTAACAAATATCTGTTCTTTGCAGAATACTGTTTCAGGCTCTAAGCATTCCAACTAATCAGAGATGGCCGTGATACTCACTCTTGAGAGTTAAGGAAACAGCAAATACAGAAAAACAGGCTAGGGTTAGGCACAAAATTGCCTTGTGCACCAAATTTAAGGTTGGGGGGGGTGTCATAAAAAACAAAGTCATCCGGGGAAATAATATTCTAATGAATAATTTTAGAAAGTTTAATGAACACACAAAAAATCATGATGAACAAAATATTAAAATTTTAAAGGCGGATAAGATCAGTATCAGTGCCTTCCCAAACCATATTGGAGCCTGAGGCAAAAAGAATAATCAGGGGTACCCACTCCTCTTCCTAGTTCCACCCTGTAGGAAAGAATCAATAATTCAAGATGCATATGTCCATTTCTTTGGCTTTCAGGGCCACACTTAATCCCAGAATAGAATCAAGACTCTCTTTTAATAACTTCAGTATTAAACTTCATTTAGATGCTTTATACAACACTAAAATGGACAATTACCATCCATTCCCAGCATGATACTCTCCCACAGTCATCCTGTGGGCATAAAATAATATTCAGAATTGAAATAATCTAATTAACCTTATCTTTAAAAATGGGAAAACCCACTGTTTTCTTATCGATTTTTAAAAATCTTCGAGTTAAATAAGAAGTAGGATTACAGGTGGCTGAAAATGTCAAGATTCAGTAATATTCAGTAAATGAGGAAACTGAAAATAGAATATGAGCACTAGCTTATATCTTTATTTTTATTTCATTATGATACGTGATAACAATATAACTACATGCAATAATTTAAATTTTGAAATTCCCAAACTAAATGTAAAAAAAAAAAAAACTCTGAATTTCTGATGAAAAATGACAAAGCTAAGCCATGTATGGTGGCACATGTCTATAGTCCCAGCTACTCTGGAGGCCAAGGTGGCAGGATCACTTGAGCCCAGGAAGTTGCAGTGAGCTATGATGGTGCCACTACACTCCACCTTGCATGACAGGGTAAGACCTTGACTCTGAAAAAATTGTTCGCCAGGTGCGGTGGCTCACGCCTGTAATCCCAGCACTTTGGGAGGCCGAGGTGGGCAGATCACCTGAGGTCAGGAGTTTGAGACCAGCCTGGCCAACATGGTGAAACCCCATCTCTACTAAAAATACAAAATATTAGCCAGGCATGGTGGCTGGCATCTGTAATCCCGGTTACTCGGGAGCTGAGGCAGGAGAATTGCTTGAACCCAGGAGGCAGAGGCTGCAGTGAGCCAAGATCTCGCCACTGCACTCCAGCCTGGGCGACAGAGTGAGACTCCATCTCAGAAAAAAAACAAAGAAAAAAAAGAAAAGTTAAATAGAGACAGGATCTTGCCATGTTGTCTAGGCTGGTCTTGAATGCCTAAGCTCAGGCAGTCCTCCTATCTCAGCTTCCCAAAGTGCTGGGATTACAGGCGTGAGCCACTGCACCTGGACAAAAAAAAAATTTTTTTTAATAAAAGAGAGAGCAAAATACTATAAACTAGGGAAAAACATAAAATAAAGAAGATTAAAATCACAAAACTATATGTCTTTATGTATGCATATTTTGAGATAATCAGATGAGAAAATGTTCTTCTTTCTGTGCCTGTTAGATTACCTGAATTGAGAAAAAAAAGATTCTTTGGATGTGAATTTCTGCCTGAATTGTTGTACTATATTCAGATACATCAAAAACTTAGCTCAGGCCTGGATTCAGTCAAAGGTGGGCAGCCTAAGAAAAGGCTTATATGCAAGTTGCTCCACTACTGAGCTGGAAGCAGCAGGGGAAGCAAGGAGAAGGGTAGGGAAATTCCCACCTCTGGAGGAGAGCAAGAGGGAATATCCAGAGAGAGAATCAGAGATAACTTGGCATAAATCTAACTTCCTCTTCCTAAACATGCTGAAACACTTCTTAAAATCAAAATAAAATAGAGCAACAACAACAAAAAACCCTTCTCTTCTTTCTTTTACAGCTGAACAACAGTGATAATTGTGAGACTGCTAAACCGTACTTTCCCAGCAGGTCAGGCTGTAACTTGATTTAACCGCTTTTGCACAGGGACAAACTGAGGGGAGGCAAGTACCCTTCCCCATCCAGGCTCTTCTGTGATTTGCCAGTTTTTATAAATATGCCACATTGTTGGTGCTTTCTTCTTATACCTGTAGCCTACGGTCATTCTGGAAGTTTTTTGGTTTTTCCTAACCCCTTTATTTATATGCCACGGAGTTGATAGCAGTCTTGAGTGTACTAAAAAGATAAACTCTCTTCTCATGTTAACTAACGGTTTGGGGGGAAAAGTACTTCTTAATGAACATTCAAAATGAGTTGAGCTGTCAGATTTCTATTATTAGGCTCCTGTGTGCATATTAGAAAGGTTTGCTAGTCAAAACTCTAGAGAACAAAAATTAAAATAAATGAGCTTTGAGGTCTTTAGCTATTATGCCTTTGATTAGACATTTAGTCAGTGTAACTATTTCCTTAATAGCCAGTGCACACACATACGCACATATACAAACATGCACATTTTTCAGAGACCAAGAAAACCTCCAAACTTCTATTCAGAGCAACAGTCTTAGTCCAGAAGAACAGTTTGAAAATTTTACAAACATTACTTTACTTACGAGCTTACAGATTTTTCTCCTGATCTGGTCATACACATATGGTCCTAGAAAAAACTAGGAGTCAAAATTTTAGCACTTCTGTTCCAGCACTTTTAGTGTCCTGAAACAGAATATTGAAAAAAAAAAAACCATAATAAATCTTCATATTCTAATGAGTATATGTTTAAAAGCCTAGTGCAGATATTAAAGCCTCTAGTTCTTCATGCCTCTAGTTTAGACACAGAAATTCTTTTGGAATTCATATTTGAGCCAAATTTACATTTACAGGGTGAGGGCAGGAATGTATGTTCAATTCATGTGTTTTAAGTTTCATAAAAGTTCTGCTCCATGAAAAGTCTCAAATATAATTTAACAAACCCAGGCTGGGTGCAGTGGCTCATGTCTATAATCCTAGCACTTTGGGAGGCCGAGGCGGGCATATTGCCTGAAGTCAGGAGTTCGAGACAAGCCTGGCCAACATGGCAAAACCCTGTCTCTACTTAAACTACAAAAATTAGCCATGCAAGTAATCCCAGCTACTTGGGAGACTGAGGCAGGAGAATTACTTGAACCCAGGAGGCAGAGGTTGCAGTGAGCTGAGATCGCAGCTAGCCTAGGCAACAGATCGAGACTCTGTCTCAGAAATAAATAAATAAATAATAATTTAACAAACCCAAAAATCCATAATACCTATATAGTGAGTACTCTTCTAGATATTTAGAGCCAAAAAAGAGAGTCCACACAAAACTCTGCACACTGATGTCTATAGCAGCTTTATTCTTAATTGCCAAAACTTGGAAGCAACCAAGATGCCCTTCATTGGGTGAATGGATAAACTCTGGTACACCCAGACAATGCAATATTACTCAGTGCTAGAAACAAATGAGCTAGCATGCCATGAAAAGACAAGGAGGAAACTTACTCCATATTACTCAGTGAAAGAAGTCGACCTGAAAAGGCTGTATATTGTATAATTCCAACTACATGGCATTCTGGAAAAGGCAAAACTGTGGAGACAGTAAAAATATGAGGAGTTAGATGTTGGGAGAGGGATGAATAGGCAAAGTACAGAGGATTTGGGGAGCAGTGAAAATATTCTGTATGATACTATAATAATGGGGACATATTATTGTGCATTTGTCCAAACCCACAGAATGCACAATACCAACAGTGAACCCTAAGGTAAAGGATGACTACGACATATCAATGTACGTTCATTAATTGTAAAAATGTACCACTCTGTTGGGGGAGGTTGATAATAAAGAGCCTATGCATGTGGTTGGGAAGGCAGGAGATTTATGGGAAATCTCTACACTTTCTGCTCAGTTTTGCTGTGAATCTAGGCCAGGTGCAGTGGCTCATGCCTGTAATCCCAGCATTTTGGGAGGCTAAAGCAGGAGGATCACTTGAGCTCAGGAGTTTGAGACCAGCCTGGGCAACATGGCAAAACCCTGTCTTTACCAAAAATATGAAAAATTAACTAGGCATGGTGGCACATGCCTGTGGTCCCAGCTATTCAGAAGACGGAGGTGGGAGGACTAGTTGAACCTGGGAGGCAAAGGTTGCAGTGAGCCGAGATCTCATCACTGCACTCCAGCCTGGGTGACAGGGTGAGATCCCATCTCAAAAATAAACAACAAATAAAAAATAAAACTGCTCTAAAAATTAGTCTTTTAAAAGAAAAAGTGAAGTCACTTTTTAGATGTCATATATCTGGCAGAAATTGAACAATTCCGTTTTGAATGCTGTCATTAGCCTTTCTCCCCCCAGGGGAAATAGTTTTTCATGCTCTAACAACAATAACAACAACAACAGATTGACAATCTCACTTTATAATCCGTAACATTTATATCTCCAGATGTGGAGTTGGATTTAGGACAGACAGAATGAAAAGGAAAAGAAAAAAAATTAGAATAATCTTCCTCCTCCACCTCAAAAAAAACGATGATTATATGAATCATTGGAACATAGACTTTCCAGCTATAAATAGGAACATTGTTTGGCCTAATAAATGCTATAATCTCTGAAACGTGAAGTATGTGTGGCCAATGGATAGTTCTTGTTTATTTTCATTCTCATATGTTTGAAGGGGAAAGAGGAGCTACTACAAACTAAAGAACTGATCACTCCCTAATAAAGTTAATTAAGCCCAGGAGCACATATGATTCATTGAAAACATTGAGTAAAAAACTAATCTTTAAATCATGTTTTTATTTATTAACTTCAGTGTTTTATTTGTTTTGTTTTGTTTTTTTGTTTACTTCACAGTTCTCTTTTTTTTTTTTTTTTTTTTGTTGAGATGCAGTCTTGCTCTGTCACCCAGACTGGAGTGCAGTGGCGCAATCTCGGCTGACTGCAACCTCCACCTGCCGGGTTTAAGCGATCCTCCTGTCTCAGCCTCCTGAGTAGCTGGGATTACAGACACTGAACACCATGCCTGGCTAATCTTTGTCGTTTTAGTAGAGGCAGAGTTTTGCCATGTTGGCCAGGCTGGTCTTGAACTCCTGACCTCAAGTGATCTGCCTGCCTTGGCCTCCCAAAGTGCTAGGATTACAGGTGTGAGCCACCGTGCCCAGCCCACAGTTATATCCCTATGGAAGAATAGAGAGTGATGGCTGTGCTCAGTCCAGGATTCAGACGTCTTTTATTCTAGATTGGTTGCCTACCAGAAATCGTTTACCTGAGAGTCTGACATGCCTCTTGGAAGAAAATCCTTCCTTTAAAAAAAGCAATTCAGACAAACACAGTACAGTCATGATCCAGTTTTTTTATAAACAACACTAGTGATCAGAGGAGAAGCAGCACTGTGCTACCTCTAAGAGCAGCACAGTGATCAACCCTCAATTTTCTCCCCTGATCCAGCCCCCAAGTGCTGCGTGGGTCATGAAGCCATTACACTAAAAACTTTGTGACATCAGGACACAGGAAGAAAAGTCACAGGGACAGGTATAACCCGTAGAGAGGAAAGTCCCCACCAACCTCCACCAGCAATTCCAGCTCCATACACAGCGTGGTTGTAGTATTTTGAAAACTCAGAGAACACAGGGCTCCTGGACTCCATGAGGAACCTGGCACACCAGTTGCCGTGGTGGCTATGCCTAGAGCACAGCAACTGTGCTTGGTGGAAATGATGATCATGGACACCACAGGCAGCTATGGCAGGCACAAAGAGGTGAGGGGAAAAGCTTGGAAAGGAAGAAAATGACAGAACCATATGATAGCTAGTAGGTCTTCCTTGTGAGTACAAATGAGACTTCTCCTTGGGCCTCCTAGGAATTATAATTGTGTCTGAGTGAGGGTCATGGAATAATGACTGAAAGAAAGAATCAAAGACATGGATTTGTGCATACCCTTACTGCATTAAAATCATATACATTCTACAGTAAATATAATGATGGACTACTTTGCATAATTTGAAATGAATCTAGATAATACATCTATTGACCAACTTTCATATTTGTACTTATGAATGCCAACATAATGGACATAAACTTTACTCTCTGGAATGTTATGTGATGCGGACTATTTTATCATGTGCTGTCACTTGACAATGCATTATTTCATCTAATCCAGCAATCTTGTGGGGCACACACTTCTAATATAGAATATCCTCTTTTAAAGAAGAGGAACTAATTCCAGCAGGACCAATAACTTGTTTAGCATCACACAGTAAACAACAGAAGGGTTAACAGCCTCTCGGGCTCAGAATCCCACTCTCCTTTCATAGCCCTATATGACCTGCCAGTTGTCTAACTGCTCCTTGATGATTCTGGGGTCAGCATGCAAAAGCTCTGGGCCACCAATTGGGAAACCCCAAATTGAATCCTTCTGACTCTTATTCAGCTTCTCTTTGACCTTGGGAAAGTCACTTAACTTTCTATTTTGTTTCCCCATCTGCAGAATGGGTTGAGTAATAATAACACCTGCCCCACCCAACCTTACATGAATGTAAGAGGAGGAATTAGATAATGTCTGCACTGAGGTTTGCTCTCCTTAGAAGAAAGTCTCTATAAAACACAAGACAGAAATTCATTTGACTTTATGAGGGCTGATGAGATCAAAGCCTGTGGCCATGGGCTGGGGAAGCTTTTCTCTGCACAGAGAACCTTTACTGCTCTATGCTCTAATAACATTCCTCCCTCAAGATTCTAAAATGATTTGCAGATAGTCATTAAGTAAATCTTGCTGCCCTTCAGCAACAAGCAATTTGCACCATAACAGCCTACAGCTTTATGGAAATGAAATCTTAGGAAGAGCAAAGGTGGAATTTTAAAAAATCATCCAGGAATTATGATCCTTCAGTCTATTTTCTAATCACTTACTCTTTATATCCACAAAATATAATTTATATTTAACTATTTAGTTTTCTATTCATAGCAGCTAATAGCACCATTACAAGCAGATCTTGTAGTGAGAGAGCCTATGCATAAATAAAAGGAAACAAATACTCCTAAATATCAGTAACTTTTAAAAGCTTTGGGCAACTCTAAAGTTTTATATGCATCCGCAATTTTGATATTTGCCCTAACCAAAAATACTTCTGCCTTATTTTGTGTGCAAGTCCTTTCCTTCAGAAAGTGGATAAGGTCATCAAACCACAAAAGAACCCACTGTTCAGCTTTAGGGAATCCATCTTCCCAAAGCGTGAGGATCCATTAATCAGGTCTTGTGATGTTTGCATAATGTTGCTTAACCTCATTTTCTGATGTCTCAACTTGACTGCATTTCATTTTAATTTACTAACCTATACTGGCAAACTCTCAGAGTAAAGTGCTATGCTATCTTATTTTTGAATCTACATGTTAATCATGTCTAATTGGCCTTCATTTCCATCTGCACAGATCTCTAGTCCTCATTTCTGGAATTAGTAGACCAAATTTCCCAATCCAACCCCAGTCATGACCTCGTGACGTTTATTTGACTTTGCCTCAATAGTCTATCAAAACCTTAAAATGTAAGATACCAGGTGAGCAAAGACCAGGTAATAAAATGACAAGTTTCAGCATTTGTAGTATTGCTTGTTTGAATTAGATTTGTTCAAAGGCAAGAATTAATAGCACTGGGGACTCTTTATTTTCAGGCATGACCAACATAGGCTGTGTTTTCTTTCCTTTTTTTTTTTTCCTTTTCTTTTTTTGAGGCAGGGCCTCGCTCTGTCACCCACTGGTGCAATCACGGCTCACTGCAGCTTGAAATAGCTGTAACCACAGGTGTGCACCACCATGCCTGGCTAAATACAAAAAAATCAGCTGGGCATGGTGGTGCGTGCCTGTAGTCCTAGCCACTCGGGAGGCTGAGGCAGAAGAATCTCTTGAACCCTGGGAGGCAGAGATCATGTCCCTGCACTCCAGCCTGGCAACAGAGCGAGACTCCGTCTCAAAAAAAAAATTTTTTTAGAGACAAAGTCTCCCCATGTTGCAGGTCTCCACCTCACTCAAGCAATCCTCCTGTCTCGACCTCCCAAAGTGCCAGGATTACAGCAGTGAGCCACTGTGCCTTGCCCTGTTTTCCTTCCTTTATGGCTGTTTTAGAGTTTATTGAGATGAGTGTTAGGGCCAGTATTGACGAGTAATACACATTTATATTAATAGAAGACTGAATAGAAGGTACTATCTCCTTTCTTTCAACTCCTCTCAGAGATTTTACCTTAAAAAAGAGGGGCCAATTCAATCTAGTTCTAAAAAGGGAGAACTGACTTTGTCTGTCAGTGCTGAATTCATTACAATGGGGACCTCTCTATCCAAAAAACACAAGCCTTCAATTTCTGCTCTCATATTTAGTTTCAAGGAGTGACCCACTGAGTGGGGAAAATAATATCAAAAGTGTCACAAAGGTACCTTTTCTTTCTTTTTTTTTTTTTTTTTGAGATGGAGTTTCACTCTTGACGCCCAGGCTGGAGTGCAATGGCGCAGTCTGCAACCTCCGTCTCTTGGGTTCAAGCGATTCTCCTATCTCAGCCTCCTGAGTAGCTGGGATTACAGGCGTGCACCACCATGCCCAGCTAATTTTTGTATTTTTCGTAGAGATGGGGTTTCACCACACTGGCCAAGCTGGTCTCGAACTCCTGACCTCAGGTGATCCACCTGCCTCGGCTTCCCAAAGTGCTGGGATTATAGGTGTGAGCCACCGCTCTCAGCCCAAAGGTGACTTTTCAATATAATCTTCTCCGTCCAGTAGTAGTATTTCCTTTAACTAAATCCTTTTACCCTAATGAAATGCAAATAGCTCTAGAAATGATAATGTATTAAGTCTTGTTAGTCATTTATACCTTAGTGTGAATGAATTGAACAGACTTGTGGGGGTGGAAAAGAGACTGAAAGGGAAAGCCTAAGGAAGTCTGAAGCACCGAGAAAAAACTCCGTAACTTGAAACTGGCCAGATATTTTGTCAACAATAACACAGCCTTCCTTGTATTCCCTCTAGCAGCTTCTTTCTTTTATGGCTGAAATGGCACAGAGAACCTTTTCTTTAAAGTCTACAAAGGAATTCTGTGTTAGGAGAGTAAGAAGATGAGAAGAAGAGAAAGGTGCTAGAGTTACTGCTTCTCCTGTGCCCAGCAGGGCATGCTGTTAATAGCTTGCAAGCTGGCTGTGATGGTGAAGAAAACCTGCAGCAACACGCCGGCATCCAGGGTTCCAGACTCAGAGAGGGGAGGAGTGCAGAATGTGTCATTCTAATTATGCCAAGGAATCTAAACTTAAAAAAAAAAAAATCTCTGGCCGGGCATAGTGGCTCATGCCTGTAATCCCAGCACTTTGGGAGGCCGAGGTGGGTAGATCACCTGAAGTCAGGAGTTCGAGACCAGTCTGGCCAAATGGTAAAACCGTGTCTCTACTAAAAATACAAAAATTAGCCAGGCATGGTGTTGGGTGCCTGTAATCCCAGCTACTCAGGAGGCTGAGACAGGAGGATCGCTTAAACACGTCAGGTGGAGGTTGCAGTCAGCCGAGATTGTGCCACTGCACTCTAGCCTGGGTGACAGAGCAAGACTGCATCTCAAAAAAACCTGTCTCTACTAAAAATACAAAAATTAGCCAGGCATGGTGGTGGGTGCCTGTGATCCCAGCTAAGCAAGAGGCTGTGGCAGGAGAATCGCTTGAACCCAGGAGGCGGAAGTTGCAGTGGGCTAAGATCGCACCACTGCACTCCAGCACTCCAACCTGGGTGACAGAGTGAGACCCCATCTCAAACAGTAAAAAAAAAAAAAAAAAAAAAAAAAAAGAAATCTCAGCAACACTGGAAGATTGTATATTGCGATCTAAAATGAACTGGGCTACTAACATTCAGGGAAGAGATAGTGTTTCCAGTTCTCCAGCTTATGACAAACTTGCCATTGTGAAGGAAAATTAATGTTCAAAGAATAAAAACCCATGTCCCAAGATCATAGGTTGGTGGAGTAGCGAACGCTGCTTAGAAAGACAACCTTGGCCAAGGAAAAGAAAAATTATAATTACAAACATATTGTTAGTTTATCCTACTGCTGAGGGTCAATCTGGGAGACTTTCCTTTTGTTTAGCCAACAATATGGTGAGCTTTTGTGATATGCAAAGATGCATATTGAGCCTACTCTGGAATAAAGGCTGTAAACTTAAGTTTTCCAAATCATATTACGGGAACTGGGGTAGGGAGGGTGGACGCTAGGGCCTTGAGAGCCCCAGGAGGAAAGACCATCCAAGGCCAGAGCTTAGGGCAGTAAGGACTTATGTTGAAGTTCAAGGTGGTTTCTTTCCTGTAACTGGTGCTGGTGCTGCTTTGGGGAATGAAAAAAGAGAGGTGGGCTGGGCGCAGTGGCTCATGCCTGTAATCCCAGCACTTTGGGAGGCTGAGGCAGGCAGATCACAAGGTCAGGAGTTTGAGACCAGCCTGGCCAACATGGTGAAACCCCGTCTGTACTAAAAATACAAAAATTAAAATTAGCCAGGCATGGTGGTGCACACCTGTAATCCCAGCTACTCAGGAGGCTGAGGCAGGAGAATTGCTTGAACCTGGAAGGTGGAGGTTGCAGTGAGCCAAGATTGCACCATTGCACTCCAGCCTGGGTGACAGAGCAAGACTCCATCTTAAAAAAAAAAAAAAGAAGAGGGGTAATGGCCTTGAGATGGGTGATGGCCACGCTGGGGTAAAGCAGCAAGCAGGAGCAGCAGGAGGAAGAGTGCATAGAGAGAGGATTCAGCAGGAGCTCAAGGTGAGAGGGGCCATGAGAAAGAGGCATCCATCCTGGGACTGCAGGGACGAAAGTCACTTTCCTCCAGTATTTGGTATGAATGTTGAGTCATTTAAATTTGTAACAACAGAAAGGGAAGGGAAGGGAAGGGAAGGGAAGGGAAGGGAAGGGAAGGGAAGGGAAGGGAAGGGAAAGGAAAAGAAAAGAAAAGGGTAAAGACACAAGGACAGAAGACAGTCCTCATACCTAATTAGTTTGCTCTGGCTACATAAGGCATGATAAACACAGAAAGTCACAATCTTGCTCTCTCCCAAGATGTGTCTCTTCCCTGCATCAAATCTCAGATCTCAGACCATCTGGAATGGTTGGATTTTAAATCTGGACCTAGCTCCACATAGTCCATTCCAGTGGTGTGCTGGTTAACCAGCCATGGAGGTGGGAAAGTAGGGGAGTTGGCTGATTTTTACTACATAAATTCACCCACCCTTGGCCAATTTCAAGTTACAGACTTTACATCTCTGAATGTGGAGTTGGGAAGAGATATGTGTGGAATCGGGCTCTCAGAAGCTAGTACAGCCAGCTCCAGCACACCACTGGCTCAATCCACATGAGGGTAATTCACTCCACTCTGTCACAGGACTGGCCACCTGGCCTTTTTTCAATTCCCTTTACTTGCTCTGCTTCCTCCTGCCACAGGACTTTTGTACTTTCTGTTCCTTCTGCTAGGATGCTCTTTCCTTCCTTTACACCTAATCAATGTCTACTCATCCATCTGCTCTCAGCACAACTGCGACTTCTTTAAGCAAGATTTTCTGACCTCCCTGGCCAGGTCTGCTACCTTAATTCTAGACTCTTGCTTTGTAACATGCACCTTTCCTTCCTAGAGCATGTCAATTGAACAGTTTTACACTGTTCCATTGATCATTTGATTAACGTCTGTCTCCCCTCCTTGATGGTAAGCTCTAAGAGGACAGGCCTTGAATGCTTCTGTTCCCATGGCATCCTTATCACATAGCCTGGCAAATAACAGGGGTGTGATGACAATTTGTTGAATGAATGAGCATCACAGATCATCCCCTATCCCAGTAAATCATCAACTGGTCACTTTTTATTTGAAGGTGGAAAGTGTGAAGTGCAGAGTTAATCTTTCTGTCTTTCTTCTCCACCAATACCATACCTGACTGTGCTCAGATCAAGGAAGCACTCTTTTTTTTTTTTTTGAGGTGGAGTCTCCCTCTGTCACCCAGGCCGGAGTGCAGTGGCATCATCTTAGCTCACTGCAACCTCTGCCTCCCAGGTTCAAGTGATTCTCCTGCCTTAGCTTCCCAACTAGCTGGGACTACAGGCCCACGCCACCACACCTAACTAATTTTTGTATTTTTAGTAGAGACAGGATTTCGCCATGTTGGCCAGGGTGGTCTGGAACTCCTGACCTCAACTGATCCACCCGCCTCTGCCACCCAAAGTACTGGAATTACAGGTGTGAGCCACCACGTTCGGCCAAGGAAGCAATCTCTTGATCAGATTCATTTGAACGTGAGTTTAGTGAGTCTACAGTAACTTCTTCATCTGTGAAGAACCACCCAGTAAACTGGCAGAGGTTTAGAAATAATTTTGTGTAATCTTGAGCTACATAACAATGTCTTGCATGGTTATCTAGTAAAATCTTCCTCAAATAACCATATTTTTTTCTTTCTTTTCTATCTACACATACTCGCTCAATACACTTGGATGTATCCAATTCAAATTAATTTGGCCAGGCATGGTGGCTCACACCTATAATCCCAGCACTTTGGGAGGTTGAGGCAGGCAGATTGCTTGAGCCCAGAGTTTGAGACCAATCTAGGCAACATGGAGAAACCCCATTCCCATCTCTACAAAAAATCAAAAAATTAGCCTGGCGTGGTGGCATGCGCCTGTAGTCCCAGCTACTCAGGAGGTGAGGTGGGAGGATTGCTTAAGCCCAGAAGGTGGAGCTTGCAGTGAGGTTGCAATGCAAGGCTGTATTGCACTCCAGCCTGGGCAACAGAGTGAGACCCTCTTGCAAAAAAAAAAAAAAAATTAATTTAATCTGGAAAATAAGAAGAGAAATTTGTACTTTTTAGTCTACACAATTTCTGCTCCTCAGAGTATTAACATTTCACTGGTGAAGTTACATCAGCATTTAAATAATGAAAATGTTTATGTCATGTAGCAAATTGAAAGGACTTACAAAAAACTGTTAAATCATAGCTGAAATTATGTGGAGTACCCATGTACTAAATCCTCATACAACTTTATGAAGCATGGAAAGGTTGAGCTAAGAGTTCAAGGTCACACGGCCAGAAATAGTGGAGACTTGGAAGGCACTGACTCGGACACTGGTGCTCATGCTTCTGCTTACTAAGCTCTGCAGCCCAAGATCTTTGCAAGGGGAAAAGATCAAATACAAATTAGGTACAGTGATTCCTCAGTCACAAAAGAATAATATGGGTCAAACATGCAATAGAATTGGAAGAAAGAAAAAAAAAAACAACTTAGCAACCATGTTAGGGTAAGAGGCTAGGATGAGGTAGATATGGATTTTTTTGGTTTTGGTTTTTGGTTACTTTTAACAGTTCATTTAAGGTTGTTATAAAGCAATTTTTACAGGAAAAATAAACCCAGCTTGCATCATTTGACAATGGAGCATGCCCACACACCGTCATTAGCATCTTGCTAAAGATTGTAAGAGAAAAAGTAGGTTTTAGTTTATTCCTCTGCAGACACGTGAGCTGTATCCTGGCCTACTCATAGTCATAGGAGCATATTTTGGCAGTAAAATCATAGTTAAATTTAGTTAAACTGCTTAGCTATGCATCAAAAGTCAAGAGTTGACTATATGCAGTTCAATTTAACTTTCTGTAAAGAATCCATTAGGGACTAAAGCCAGGCTTCAGCAAAAATTAAAAAGACATTTCCTGAGACCAATAAACCTCACTCACTACAGTTGCTACTCAGTACAATTCCCTTTACCAACAGCAATTTTAACGTTCACAGAGAACTTCCCACGTGCCAAATGCTAGGCTCAGTGCTAGGGCTGGGCGTGCATGCTTTCTCTTCATTCTTATAAGCCCCTGTGATTTACCTGCTGTCATTGTCCTCCTTTCAGAGTTGAGAAGTGAAATAACTAGCTCAGGTTGACACTTTCAACCAAAGGGAGAGCAGAATTGTGAATGAAATTATTTCTCTCTGATTCACTGTACACATTTCATTGAAAAATACAAAAAGTTCAGGAGGAAATTTTCAGCTCTGACTGGCCAATGGCAGGATTTGGTCATTTGGTCATGTTCATTCTTGACAATTTCTCTCTGGAAACCCTCTTAGAAATATATTCCGTGAGGGAGCTTCTGTTTGTGAGAAACCTGACAAAAGCAGCCTCTTTGCTTACTGACAGTAAACCAAACAAACCAAAACAAAAACCTTCTCTAAGACACAAAAAGCTGCCAAATCGATAGCAGTAGTTTTTAACTCTAATATATTTGAATCATCTGGAGAGTTCTGAAAAAATACTAATACTTGAGCCTCATCCCAGACAATTAAACAAGAATTTCTTGGGGGTGGAGCCTGGGCCTTTGTGAGTTTTTAAGAGCTTCCTGGGTGATTCTAATGTGCAGCAAAGCCAGGAACAGCTTGCTTGACTGTGATCAGAGTGCTGAGCTCATTCAAGACCTGGCATCTGTCTTCTCTGCCTCCTCATCCCTAACCATGCTAGGCAAAAAAAAAAAAAAAAAAAAAAAAAAAAAAGGCACGTTGCATAATGAAAGTAATGGCAAATGAATTCGATGTTTTTAACAATAGTTTTGTGAATAGGCTTAATTTGTAAATGTATACAACTGCTTGAATTGTTGTTTATTTTATAAATTTACCGATGCTCTGCCATCAGAATTTTCTAATTTCAAAGTCATACCAAAAGGCAACAGTAGATGGCCCACCTCTCTCAGAAAGAAAGGCAAGGCTGCTCGGCCCCTATTGAGTAGCCATTCTTTCATTCCTTAACTTTTATTAAATTCGCTTTCACTTAACAAAAAAAGAAAGAAAAGAAAGAAAGAAAAAGAAAGATCAAAGAGCCAACATTGTGTATTAAATGGAAGAGCCAAAGCTTTCCTTGTAAGTTAACATAAGGTGGGAGGTAAATAAGAAGATCAAAAAACATGATGAGAAAAATAAGAACTCAGAGACTTTCTTAGAATAATTGAAGAGTGAATTAAAAGAATCACTACAAAAACAAATGCTAGGAATGGAAATGAGCAAAAGTGATTCCAGGGTATGCAGTCTTCGATACTGATAATGAAAGTAGTGAAAGTTAAAACAGGGAAGTTGGCAAACCATAAAAATTGAGTCCCAAAGTTCCCGTTAACTATGGATGTCTTTTTTCCCCTTTTTGGGTGAAAGTGGGAATGGAAGATTTGGGTTTATATGGACAACATCTGTGAGGAAACTTGGTTATGCCTTTCTCTGACTGCCAATGGGCAGCATACAGAAGGGAGAGAAAGCCCAGGAATGTTCCATTGCCTCATCTATTCTTAAAATTGTTTTCATTTTCACTTTCAACATTTATATTATACTCCAGAGTCATCAACTAAACATATCACTCATTAGAAATTAACTAAAGTAAAAGTCTAATTAAAGACTAACTTCTATCTGGTTCACCTTCTAACATGAAGTATTGGTTATAATTAAAGCAGAGTTGAAGAGGATTGTCTTTTCTTTCTTATACAAGTGTAATTTTTAACCAATAAAAATAAGAATAGGCACCATCAAGAACTTTTCGCCTGCTGATCTCAATACACACTCAAGGGATACTCATTTCCATCGAGTAGGAAAGTACAAAAATTACTTCCATTTTACAACTGGACCAACTGAGAGATAGAGAAAAGGTGATTTGACAAAGACCTTCAAATGAAGCTAGTCTCATCATTCCTAATACACAGTTCTACTTTTAAATGACCTTTCCTGCTTTATTACCTCTGGGCTGGTAGAGATTTGAGGATTCGTTTTCCCCTTAAGGATAGTTATGTCCTACTTCTAAGACCTGCTATGACTAAAAGCTCCGAGTCTAATTTTAGTCATTAGTTTCAACTTTTGACCCTAAACTCTGTCTGGACCTGTGTAAAGCCAGAGACCCTACTTAAAGCTCCAGTGAGGAGGAGGCAAGAGAACACATCCCTCCTGTGGTGCTTATAACTCAACTCATAACTTGATGCCAGGAACATTAAACCCCACTACAAAGTCAGAGTCCTCCATACACAAGACTGTAGATCATCGGAGTCTCATTTCAGTATGGCGAAAAAAGGGTTGAGTTTTAATGTAGACCTACCATCTCACAGTATGTGCAGCTATGGTACTGCATTGATCCTCTGGTAGAAAATAGAGATCTCTTTCCTTTAAGCCCATTCATTACCAGGCCTCGGTGAGTAGAGAGAAGGGAGTGGTACAGTGGTCTGGGTTAGACAGCTGTGGCCAAAGCAATGCCAGTAGCCATGGCCATGATGCAGGTAGACAGTGTGTGATAGCCCAATCACTTCCTTCTGGCATGAGGTCACCCCAACTTTGACCCAGCTCTATGCACAAACAAGTAAAAGTCTAAGGAAGTGTTCTGTTGTGTTTATTCTACCTGTGCATGTCAAATTGTTTTTAGCAAGGCTGATTCTATTGAATGCTGAGAAGGGGAGGTGGCTGACAACCCTTTATAACAGTACAGACAATTCTGGCTGAGTACCCAGTTTACACAATTGCATTTGCAAACACATGTGGTGAAGGCGGTGGTAATAGACTTGTCTTATGGTTCGCTTAATTCCTGAGTACATGATTAACACCAGTTGTAACTACAAACAAGTACTGAAGCTACTCCTCTGCAGAAAATAGATACATATATTTTTTCTTTAAACCCATTTATTACTAGGCTTTAGTGAGTACAGGGTAGTGGGGTGGCCTGGGGTAGACAGCTATAGCCAAAGCAATGTCTATGCACACTATCTCTATGAAGAGATCATATAAATCTATGTTCAGAAATTTTTTAATACAATAAGTTAATTATTATAAACATTTTCAGGAAGTTATAATAAATCCATTCCCAATGTTTTTCCACATTAAATTGTTTATCGTTCTCTGTTATCTCTAAAATGAAATCCAAACTGCCAGTACGAGGAATCCAATCTTTTACAAACTATCTCCAACATATCTCTCCATCTTTATCTTAAACCACCCCCTACCAGCTCTCCTGTCCCCCAGAACACCCTCCCTGATCCTGCTACCCAGAACTAACCATTTTTGCAGTGTGTTATTGGCCAAGATTGCCAGCTGGAGGTCTGTGAGCCCATCCATCCTGCAGACATGTTTTATTTGGGCCTGAGGGTGTTTAGAAAGATTTTTGTTTGGACATTTTACAGAACTTCTATTTTTCTCTCCTTCCTGTAGAAGATAGTTAATTTATATATATTTTTTAAAAAAACTTTAATTTTTTTTTTTTTTAAGAAATGGAAGATTCACTAACATTGGGCCCACATCCTGCATGGCAGCAACAAGTCAAAGCTAAGTAATGGCTGTTTGCTTTAAATGTGGCATGATTTCTAGTTCTCGACAATCTCCACCCCATTTCATTGCATCATTCTTAGCTGGTTTTTTATTTTCTTTATCTAACTTGTCTCCATAGGGTCACACACTTTACAATTCCATATTGTTCCCTCATGCTAGTTCCTCTTTGGGAAATGTTCTGAGCTTCTCTCCCATATGCTTCTATTAGTGCCAACCCAATATCTCCTCCTCTGTGAAGTCCTTTCATTTGTGATCCTTTCTCATTCATCTATGATCCCTGATACGCATCGTTATCATAGGACTGACTACAATATATCAACATTCATTATAAACAATAACTCCCTGACTACTGGTCTCCTCAAGTACAAGAATCTGTTACTATTTGTCTCTGTATCACCAATATTTAGCACTGATGCTAATGAATGAGTAAGTATCCAAGAGAGTCATAACATAATATAGAAAAGACTCAATTAATTCCCATGACATTGAAGGGAAAGTGACCATTTTTTCTGAGTCAGGCGTCAGTTGGGTTAACAGTGGTTGAAAGTGGAGCAAAAAAGTAGGGTAGCAATAAAGTTAACAACACAAGCAGAATCCTTGCTTAAGAACAAATTCAGAAAGCAGGGCCTGTAATTGTACAAATACAGATAGGTAAATTAGAAAAAGAAGAAGGAGAGGAAGGAGAAGGAGGAGAAGATGAAGGAGAAGAAAAGGGAGAAGAAGATGACAACATGAGGAAAACTGTGAAGGAAACAGAGACATGAGGAGAGTATTTGTATTTACATTCTCTAGCTAAAACCATTTTCAAATGAATTCATATTGTTCTTACAATTAAGGAAGGTCAATTTCAGAAATTGTTTATAAACCTCTACATTACAGAGGTAAGAGGTTCAAATTGCCAAATATATGTTGTGGAAGAAAAAACAAAACAAGGAGAAAGTAACTCATTTTTTTAAACCTTTCACTAAAGAATGAAGATGAGGACCAGGGGTATACTGAACCCTTAACATCTAAAAAGTCTGACTGCTAGGGAGACCAGAGGTTAACTGTATTTTCCCAAAGCAACAATTACCATTACAGGGTTTTAAAATCTCTTACGTTTGCATCTTAAATTAATTCTAGTAAGCAACAAAAATATGAAGGAACTGGTGAACAGTTGTTGACTGAATGAGGCACTTGAAAAGTAAAAATTATTTGCATGCATCATAACAACAAAACGAATACCCTGTGCTAGTAAACAGTCTTCTGGTGTGTGTAAAGCAGTTCTTTACTACTTGAGAGGTACACATGCTCTCATCTTCTTAGAGCACCTCCTTTAGCTTCTAAGTGAGGTACTCTGACAAATGCATGCCTACCGACCTTTAAATGTATCCTTCATACCACCTATTATTAATGCACTCCTCCTCCTTCTTTTCTATTAGCTGCTTAAAAAGGGAGAAGAAAGGCGCATGGAGCACTTGACCTAGAAGGACAAGTTGCCAATTTTTTAAATGAAAGAAAGGAAGTGTAGTGTCTGTAAGGTGACAGGTTTATGTGGGAGGGTTATTTTTGAGTGACTTCAAGGTACCTCACGTTGTTCTGGTATAACATCAACTGAGTGGTGTGCTCTTAATTTTTAAAAGTTTTTTCTCTCTTACAAAATCCTGTTGAAAATAGAAAACATGCACATGTAAGTATAAGCTACTAATTTCCTCAAGTGTCTTCTATGGAGTTACAAAACTCATGATGAAATAACAGCCTCTTTAAACACTGTGTTCAATATCTCTGACTTCAGTTTGTGCCGTTAGACGGTCCCCAGCATCCGAACATTCATCCTCAATCCCATGCCCCCACCCCCAAAACCTCCGCTTTATAAGCAAATTAGATGTAGAAATGCTAAGAGGAAGAACTGAAATGGTTTCTGGGAGGAAGAAAGTATGTCTCCACATTATCATTCTAAACCATCTATTATCATGGTCAAATCCTTTCCTGTTACCAGTTTTTTAAATTAAATGTTTTATTTTACTTGAATGAACAGCAAACTGTACAGGTTTCACAGTCTATAAGTATATATTTTTTTAAACTGGTTTCTTGACTCTGTTTTCTTGATCCTAGGGAACTAAATTGTTTCCTTTGGAAAACTGACTAAAATTTCACCAGGACAGTTAAGTTGCAGTTTTATTTTTTATAGTTATATGAAATAGTTATAACTTATTAGTTATAGTCTGATTAGTTATAGTCTTCTATTCCTGTTCTTTGCCATAAGTGACTTTGACTTTTAAGAGACTTTTGACTTGTAAGAAGAATGCAAAGTTTATTATCTATTTTCAATAAATTAGTAAGCATAAGATCTTACCAATCATTTTTTTTTTTTTTTTTTTTTTTTTTTTTTGGCATTCATCAATTTTATTCAGTAGTGAAAAGTACTTGGCAATAAATTTTGGAATTTTTCAGCTCATGCCTTATTTGGTACTGAATGTTCTGCAAGATTATCCAGGACTTCCTGGACTTTTGTAACCTGTGCTTACAGTGGGACGTTAAGGCATGAACTATGACTCTAGTAACACATGATTTGCCTGTTGGGATCTTTCTTTTTTCTTTTCTTTTTTTTTTTTTTTTTGTTAATTACACTTTAAGTTCTAGAATACATGTGTAGAATGCGCCGGTTTGTTACACAGGTATACACGTGCCTTGGTGGTTCACTGCACCCATCAATGTGTCATCTACATTAGTTATTTCTCCTAATGCTATATCCCTCCCCTAGCTCCTAACCCACAACAGGCCCCAGTGTTTGATGTTCCCCTCCCTGTGTCCATGTGTTCTCATTGTTCAGTTCCCAATTATGAGTGAGAATATGTGGTGTTTGGTTTTCTGTTCCTGTGTTAGTTTGCTGAGAATGATGGTTTCCAGATTCATCCATGTTCCTGCAAAGGATATGAGCTCATCCTTTTTAGTGGTTGCATAGTATTCCATGGTTATATGTGCCACATTTTCTTTATCCAGTCTATCATTGATGGACATTTGGGTTGGTTTCAAGTCTTTGCTATTGTGAACAGTGTTGCAATAAACATATGCATCCAAGTGTCTTTATAATAGAATCGTTTATAATCCTTTGGGTACATACCCAGTAATGGGATTGCTGGGTCAAATGGTATTTCTGGTTCTAGATCCTTGAGGATTCACCACACGTCTTCCACAATAGTTGAACTAGTTTACACTGCCCCCAACAGTGTAAAGCATTTCCATTTCTTCACATCCTCTCAAGCATCTGTTGTTTCCTGATTTTTTTAATGATCACCATTCTAACTGGCATGAGATGGTATCTCATTGTGGTTTTGATTTGCATTTCTCTAATGACCAGTGATGATGAGATTTTTTTCATATGTTCGTTGGCCACATGTCTTCTTTTGAGAAGTGTCTGTTCATACCTTTTGCCCACTTTTTGATGGGGTTGTTTTTTTCTTGTATATTTGTTTAAGTTCTTTGTAGATTCTGGATATTTGCCCTTTGTCAGACAGATAGAGTGCAAAAATTTTCTCCCATTCTGTAGGTTGCCTGTTCACTCTGATGATAGTTTCTTTTGCTGTGCAGAAGCTCTTTAGTTTAATTAGATGCCATTTGTCAATTTTGGCTTTTGTTGCCATTGCTTTTGGTGTTTTAGACATGTCCATGCCTATGTCCTCAATGGTATTGCCTACATTTTCTTCTAGGGTTTTTACGGTTTTAGGTCTTATGTTTAAGTCTTTAATCCATTTTGAGTTAATTTTTATATAAGGTGTAAGGAAGGGGTCCAGTTACAGTTTTCTGCATATGGCTAGCCAGTTTTCCCAACACCATTTATTCAACAGGAAATCCTTTCCCCATTGTTTGTTTTTGTCAGGTTTGTCAAAAATCAGATGGTTGTAGACATGTGGCACTATTTCTGAGGCTTCTTTTCTGTTCTGTTGGTCTGTATATCTGTTTTGGTACCAGTACCATTCTGTTTTGGTTACTGTAGCCTTGTAGTATAGTTCAAAGTCAGGTAACATGATGCCTCCAGCTTTGTTCTTTTTGTTTAGGATTGCCTTGGCTATACACGCTCTTTTTTTGGTTCCATATGAAATTTAAAGTATTTTTTTTCTAATTCTGTAAAGAAAGTCAATGGTAGCTTGATGGGGATAGCACTGAATCTATAAATTACTTGGGGCAGTATGACCATTTTCATGATATTAATTCTTCCTATCCATGAGCATGGAATGTTTTTCCATTTGTTTGTGTCCTCTCTTATTTGCCTAAGCAGTGGTTTGTAGTTCTCCTTGAAAACGTCCTTCACATCCCTTGTTAGTATTTCTAGGTATTTTATTCTCTTTGTAGCAATTGTGAATGGGAGTTCACTCATGATTTGGCTCTCTGTTGTCTATTTTTGGTGTATAGGAATGCTTGTGATTTTTGCACATTTTGTATCCTGAGACTTTGCTGAAGTTGCTTATCAGCTTAAGGAGATTTTGGGCCAAGACAATGGGATTTTCTAAATATACAACCATATCATCTGCAAACAGAGACAATTTGACTTCCTGTCTTCCTATTCGAATACCCTTTCTTTCTTTCTCTTGCCTGATTGCCCTGACCAGAACTTGCAATATTATGTTGAGTAGGAGAGGTGAGAGAGGGCATCCTTGTCTTGTGCTGGTTTTCAAAGGGAATGCTTCCAGTTTTTGCCCATTCAGTATGATATATTGCCTGTGGGTTTGTCATAAATAACTTTTATTATGTTGAGATATGTTCCATCAATATCTAGTTTATTGAGAGTTTTTAGCATTAAGGGATGTTGAATTTTGTCAAGGGCCTTTTCTGCAGCTGTTGAGATAATCATGTGGTTTTTGTCTTTAGTTGTTTATGTGATGGATTATGTTTATTGATTTGCATATGTTGAGCCAGCCTTGCATCCCAGGGATGAAGCCCTGGGATCATGGTGGATAAGCTTTTTGAAGTGCTGCTGGATTCAGTTTGCCAGTATTTTATTGAGGATTTTCGCATTGATGTTCACCAGGGATATTGGCCTGAAATTTTCTTTTTTTATTGTGTCCCTGTGAGGTTTTAGTATCAGGATGATGTAGGTCTCATAAAATGAGTTAGAGAGGGGTCCCTCTTTTTCTATTATTTGAAATAGTTTCAGAAAGAATGGTACCAGCTTCTCTTTGTACCTCTGGTAGAATTTGGCTGGGAATCCATCTGGTCCCAGGCTTTTTTTGGTTGGTAGGCTATTAATTACTGCATCAGTTTCAGAACCTGTTATTGGTCTATTCAGGGATTCCACTTCTTCCTGGTTTAGTCTTGGGAGGGTTTATGTGTCCAGAAATTTATCCATTTCTTCTAGATTTTCTAGTTTATTTGTATAGAGGTGTTTATAGTATTCTCTGATGGTAGTTTGTATTTCTGTGGGATTGGTGGTGATACCCACTTTATCATTTTTTATTGTGTCTATTTGATTCTTCTCTCTTTTCTTTTTATTAATCTGGTTAGCAGTCTATCTATTTTGTTAATCGTTTCAAGAAACCAGCTCCTGGATTCATTGATTTTTTTGAAGGGTTTTTCATGTCTCTCTCTCCTTCAGTTCTGCTCTGATCTTAGCTATTTCTTGTGTTCTGCTAGCTTTGAATTTGTTTGCTCTTGCTTCTCTAGTCCTTTTAATAGTGATGTTAGGGTGCCAATTTTAGATCTTTCCTGCTTTCTCCTGTGGGCATTTAGTGCTATAAATTTCCCTGTAAACACTGCTTTAGCTGTGTCCCAGAGGTGCTGGTATGTTGTGTCTTTGTTCTCATTGGTTTCAAAGAACTTATTTATTTCTGCCTTAATTTTGTTATTTACCAAGTAGTCATTCAGGAGCAGGTTGTTTGGTTTCCATGTAGTTGTATGGTTTTGAGTGAACTTCTTAATCCTGAGTTCTAATTTGATTGCACTGTGGCCTGAGAGACTGTTTGTTATAATTTCCATTCTTTTGCATTTGCTGAGGAGTGTTTTACTTCCAATTACGTGGTCAATTTTAGAATAAATGCAATGTGGTGCCAAAAAGAATGTATGTTCTGTGTTGATTTGCGGTAGAGTGTTCTGTAGATGTCTATTAGGTCTGCTTGGTCCACAGCTGAGTTCAAGTCCTGAATATCCTTGTTCATTTTCTGTCTCGTTGATCCATCTAATATTGACATTGGGGTGTTAAAGTCTCCCACTATTATTGCGTTGGAGTCTGAGTCTGTTTGTAGGTCTCTAAGAACTTGCTTTATGAATCTGGGTGCTCCTGTTTTGGGTACATATATATTTAGGATGGTAAGCTCTTCTTGTTGCATTTATCCTTTTACCATTATGTAATGCCTTTCTTTGTCTTTTTAAATTTTTGTTGGCTTAAAGTCTGTTTTGTCAGAGACTAGGATTGCAATCCCTGCTTTTTTTTTTTATTTCCATTTGCTTGGTAAATATTCCTCCATCCCTTTATTTTGAGCCTATATGTGTCTCTGCATGTGAGATTGGTCTCCTGAATACAGCACACCTATGGGTCTCGACTCTTTATCCAATTTGCCACTCTGTGTCTTTTAATTGGGGCATTTAGCCCATTTACATTTAAGGTTAATATTGTTATGTGTGAATTAGATCCTGTCATTATGATGTTAGCTGGTTATTTTACCTGTTAGTTGATGCAGTTTCTTCATAGTGCTGATGGTCTTTACAATTTGGTATGGTTTTACAGTGGCTGGTGCCAGCTTTTTCTTTCCATATTTAGTGTTTCTTCAGGAGCTCTTGTAAGGCAGGCCTGGTGGTGACAAAATCTCTCAGCATTTGCTTGTCTGTAGAAGATTTTATTTCTCCTTTACTTATGAAGCTTAGTTTGGCTGGATATGAAATTCTGGGTTGAAAATTCTTTTCTTTAAGAATGTTAAATATTGGCCCCTATTCTCTTCTAGGCTTGTAGGGTTTCTGCAGAGAGATCCACTGTTAGTCTGATGAGCTTCCCTTTGTGGGTAACCCAACCTTTCTCTGTGGCTGCCCTTAACATTTTTTCCTTCATTTCAACCTTGGTGAATCTGACAATTATGTGTCTTGGGTTTCTCTTCTTGAGGAATATCTTTGTGGTGTTTTCTGTAATTCTTGAATTTGAATGTTGCCTGTCTTGCTAGATTGGGGAAGTTCTCCTGGATAATATCCTGAAGAGTGTTTTCCAGCTTGGTTCCATTCTCCCTGTCACTTTCAGGTACACCAATCAAACATAGGTTTCTTAGTCCCATATTTCTTGGAGTCTTTGTTCATTTTTTTCATTCTTTTTTTCTATAATCTTGTCTTCACACTTTATTTCATTAAGTTGATCTTCAATCTCTGATATCCTTTCTTCCACTTGATCAATTTGGCTATTGATACTTGTGTACGCTTCATGAAATTCTCGTGCTGTTTTTCAGCTCCATCAGGTCATTTATATTCTCCTCTAAACTGGTTATTCTAGTTAGAAATTCCTCTAACCTTTTTTCAAGGTTCGTAGCTTCCCTGCATTGGGTTAGAACATGCTCCTTTAGCTCAGAGGAGTTTGTTATTACCCACCTTCTGATGCCTACTTCTGTCAATTATCAAACTCACTCTCTGTCCAATTTTGTTCTTTTACTGGCGAGGAGTTATGATCCTTCAGAGGAAAAGGGGCATTCTGGTTTTGGGATTTTTTGCCTTTTTGCACTGGTTTTTCCTCATCTTCGTGGATCTATCTACCTTTGGTCTTTGACGTTGATGACCTTCAGATGGGGTTCCTGTGTGGTCATCCTTTTTGTTGATGTTGATGCTATTCCTTTCTGTTTGTTAGTTTTCCTTCTAACAGTCAGGCATTAAGACCTCTGCTGCAGGTCTGCTGGAGTTTGCTGGAGATCCATTCCAGACCCTGTTTGCCTGGGTATCACCAGTTGAGGCTGCAGAACAGCAAAGATTGCTGCCTATTCCTTCCTCTGGAAGCTTGGTCCCAGAGGGGCACCCATCAGAAGCCAGCCAGAGCTCTCCTGTAGGAGGTGTCTGTCAACTCCTGCTGGGAGGTGTCTCCCAGTCAGGAGGCAAGGGGTCAGGGACTCACTTGAGGAGGCAGTCTGCCCCTTGGAACTTGAGCGCTGTGCTGGGAGATCTGCTGCTCTCTTCAGAGCTGGCAAGCAGGAATGTTTAAGTCTGCTGAAGCTGCGCCCACAGCCACCCCTTCCCCCAGGTGCTCTGTCCCAGGGAGATGGGAGTTTTATCTATAAGCCCTTGACTAGGGCTGCTGCCTTTCTTTCATGGATGCCCTGTCCAGACAGGAGGAATCTAGAGAGGCAGTTTGGCTGCAGTGGCTTTGCTGCACTGAGGTGGGCTCCACCCAGTCCAAACCTTCTGGTGGCTTTGTTTACACTGTGAGGAGAAAACCGCCATTTCAAGCCTCAGTAATGGCGGACACCCCTTCCCCGACCAAGCTCCAGCATCCCAGGTCAACTTCAGACTGTTGTGCTGGCAGCAAGAATTTCAAGCCAGTGGATCTTAGCTTGCTGGACTCCGTGCGGGTGGGATCCACTGAGCTAGACCACTTGGCTCCCTGACTTCAGCCCCCTTTCCTGGGGGGGTGAACAGTGAACAGTTCTGTCTTGCTGGCATTCCAGGTGCACTGGGGTATGAAAGAAAACTCCTGCAACTAGCTCAGTGTCAGCCCAAATGGCCGCCCAGTTTTGTGCTTGAAACCCAGGGCTCTGGTGGTGTAGGGACCTAAGGGAATTTCCTGGTCTGTGGATTGTGAAGACCATGGGAAAAGCATAGTACTTGGGGCAGAATGCACTGTCCCTCACAGCCCAGTCCCTCACAGCTTCCCTTGGCTAGGGGAGGAAGTGTCCCAACCACTTGTGCTTCCCAGGTGAAGCGATGCCACACCCTGCTTCAGCTCGCCCTCTGTGAGTTGCACCCACTGTCTAACCAGTCCCGATGAGATGAGCTGGGTACCTCAGTTGGAAATGCAGAAATCAGCCAGCTTCTGCGTTGATCTCACTAGGAGCTGCAGACTGGAACTGTTCCTATTCAGCCATCTTGCCAGCTACCCTCTTTTCTACCTTACCTATCATTTTCTATTGAAATGAACCACCTCCCAAGTATAGCAGTGCCCACCATAATTCAACTTACTTAGCTGAGTTTATGTTTTTTAGTAAAAGGTTTTGTTTTGTTTTGTAGGTTTATTTATTCTGTATTGGAACTTATCACATTGCCTGTTAACATGTGGTCCAAACCATTTGCAAGTAGCTCCACTCTTACATGTGGATATAGTTCCTTTTTTTTTTTAAGACAGAGTTTTGCTCTCGTTGCCCAGGCTGGAGTGTGATCTTGACTCACTGCAACCTCCACCTCCTAGGTTCAAGCAATTCTTCAGCTTCCCAAGTAGCTGGGATTACAGGTGCGTGCCACCATGCCTGGCTAATTTTGTATTTTTATAGAGACAGGGTTTCACCATGTAGGTCAGGCTGGTCTTGAACTCCTGACCTCAAGTGATCCATCCGCCTCGGCCTCCCAAAGTGCTGAAATTACAGGCATGAGCCACCATGCCCGGCTGGATATATTTCAAATATAGAGATGTGATAGCAGTATTGAGTCCCTTTAACTTACTAGCTGTTGTGATCTTGGCCAAATTTCTTAACTTCTTTAACATTCAATTCCATCATCTCAAAAAGAACGGTATATAATACCTAAATTATAGTGTTACTGTAAAGATTAAGTGGGATGTGTGTCAAGTTCCTGGTCTAATTCCTAGAGCATAAAAAAGTGATCAATAAGTGATAATGACAACAAAGACAATAACTGATAATGGGACATAGGAAAAAATAGAAGAGGATGATTTTGGTTACTCCATATCCAACCCATGTATACTAGACAGAATTTATTAATTCTTCCCACTCAATCCAGGAGCTATTGGGAAGAAAGTAAGGGTTTTAAATCTTTTTGAATGGTATCAAGGGATGACAGAGAGTCTATGGACAGATTGTGCAAAAGTGACTGTGTCCTTTCTCTTCCTTCATTCATCAATTTTTACTGTGTGCCTAACATGTGCCAGGCCCCTCTCCAGGCACAGGGGATACAGCCAGGGGGAAACGATGCCTCCTGCCCTCTCAGTTTATATTCTAGAGGCAGAGGAGACAATTAAAAAGATAAATAAGTCCAAATAAAGTGTTTAAGTGTTGAAGAGAAAAATTCAGCAAGGAAGGGGCATTGGGAATGTTGGGGCAGGGAGCTGAAATACTGAAGTGTACAGGAGGATCATACAGCAAAAAGAAATTCGAATAAAGACCTAAAGGGGCCAGGTGCTGTGGCTCATGCTTGTAATCCCAGCACTTTGGGAGGCCGACGCAGGTGGATCACTTGTGGTCAGGAGTTTGAGACCAGCCTGACCAACATGGTGAAACCCCCCATCTCTACTAAAAATACAAAAATTCACCCAGCATGGTGGCACGTGCCTGTAGTCCCAGGTATTCGGGAGGCTGAGGCAGGAGAATTGCTTAAACCCAGAAGGCAGAAGTTGCAGTGAGCTGAGATACTACCATTGCACTCCAGCCTGGGTGATGGAAGGAGACTCTGTCTCGAAAAACAAACAAACAAAAAAGGCCTAAAGGATGTGAGGGAGCAAATCACATGGAAAGAGAAAAAACCAAAACATCCAGGTTAAAAAAAAAAACCAAAAATGTGCCAAGGCCCTGCAGTGGGGCAAGCCCAGTAAGTCCAAATTCAGCCAAGTGGCCACAGTGGTTGGAAGCCTTGAGCAAAAACAATAGAAGGAGGTACAAAACCAGTATGGAGGCAGTGGCTGGTGAATCATACATAGGTCATTGTAAGAACCTAGGTTTTTCGTTTTGTTTTGTTTTTTTAGACAGGATCTGGCTCTGTTGCTCAGGATGGAATGTAGTGGTGCAATCATAGCTTTACTGCAACCTCAGACTCCTGGGCACAAGAGAACCTCCCACTTCAACCTTCTGAGTAGCTGGGACTACAGACGCAAGCTACCATGCTGGGCAATTTTTTTTTTTTTTTTTTTTTTTTAAGAAGAGATGGGGTCTCATTATGTTGCACAGGCTGGTCTCAAACTTCTGACCTCAAGAGATCCTCTCACCCTGGCCTCCCAAAGTGCTGGGATTATAGGCAAGAACCACTGCGCCTGGCCAAGTGCTAGGTTTTTACTCTCAAATGGGAAGCTATCAAAAAGGGTTTCAGAAGAGGGGTGATGTGGCCTGATTTACCTGTTAAGAGGATCATTCTGGCTGCTGTGTTGAGAATAGACAGCAAGCTGCCTGTTAGAAGAAGAGTATAATATTGTAGGTGGGAGATAATGGTGGCTAAAAACAGAGCAGGAGCGAGAGACGGGGGGAGGTGTGGTCATATTCTGGATATTTTTTACAGGTAGAGCCAACAAGATTTCTTAATGGATTATGAAGACAGAAATCAAGGATAACCCCCAAATGTTATAACTGGGAGAATGAAGTTGCCATTCAACAAGCAAGAAAAGACTTAGAAGGAGCTGGATGAGAGAGAAGGGTTGGAAAATGAGGACCAGGTATTTAGCTATGTCAGTCTGGAACTCAAGAGAGAGAGATGCATGCTGGCTTTGGGAGGCTGAGGCAGGGGGATTCCTTGAGGCCAGGAGTTCAAGACTGCAGTGAGCTATGATCGCTCCACTGCACTCCAGCCTGGATGACAGAGCTAGACCTTGTCTCAAAAAAAAAAAAAAAAAAAAAAAAATTCAAAATCTTAAGTATATAGAATGAATTTAAAGCCATTTGTAAGAAGCTGTAAAGCAAGGATGGGATAAACACCTAAAACAGACTTTGAGCTAGCAGAGCAGAGGAGAGCAGGGGAAAATAACACAGAAATGGAAAGCAATGGGTAATGGTGGTTCCCTGCAAGGGACTTCAGGGTCAAGCGTGCCAAGCATAGCACACTGTGACAGGAAACTGGCCATGGGGGCAGAGCTGTGAAGGCAGATGAGCAATTCTGCCTCTTCTGTGCTCACCAGTGTGCCCTGATTATCTCACTTTACTGGTTCTTACACCTCAACCTACCCTCCACAGTCAAGGGACACCTGCTTCATTATTTAATCCCAACTTAATCTTTCTATTAAAAAGATAATACTTTTCTAAAGGATTTACCATATTTAAAAAATGTAAACAAAGTTTAGAAAAGAAATGTTTATCTAACCATTTCATACGGAAAAAAAATGTCATAATTAAATTGCCATTTGGTTATACTTGTTAGGAATCCCTAACATCCCTAAGGATTTATTAAAGCAGGATCTTCAAGGGGGTCCATCGGTTGCCATAACTCATGACCTGTGACATGGGGTGACACTTGGGGCTTTGGGGGCTTTTTTGCCTGTGCCTGGTCTTTGCTAGCTTTTTCCTTCCCACCCCCAGGAACTCTGCTTTTGGCCCTTTTCCCTTTTCATCCTGTACACACACCCTCTCTGGGAGCTCCAACCCTCCACACAACCACCACTTATCTGCTGAGGCTCCTCATTTTGCCATTCCTCAGCACGAAGCCCGTGAAAACAATGCTTCACCAGTTTTCTCCCCTGTGTCCCAGGCATCTCAGAAGCCACACATCCCAAACCATTCATTTTTCTCCAGACCTTCTCTTCCTTATCCAGAATTCCCTCTCCCACAAACTTCATCATCACTTATGAAGTCTCCAGAGCCAAAAACCTAGGATTGACCCTAGACTCTTTCACTCTCCCCACTTCAAGCCAGCATCCAGTTAGTCTTGTTAATTCTACAATTTAAATATTACTTTCTCCCCTACGCCATTTCTGCAATTCCTGCATACTTTTTTTTTTTTTTTTTTCCCCCAAGACGGAGTCTTCTTTCATCCAGGCTGGAGTGCAGTGGCGTCATCTCGGCTCACTACAACCTCTGCCTCCCAGATTCAAGTGATTCTTGTGCCTCATCCTCCTGAGTAGCTGGGTTACAGGTGCCCACCACCATGCCCAACTAACTTTTTAATTTTTAGTAGAGATAGAGTTGTGCCATGTTGGCCAGGCTAGTCTTGAACTCCTGGCCTCAAGTGATCTGCCTGCCTCAGCCTCCCCAAGTGCTGGGGTTACAGATGTGGAACACCATGCCCAGCCCTCCTGTATACTTTTATAATTCCATATATCCAAAGATTTAGCAATTATTTACTTATATGTCTGTGTCACCTGTTAGACTGTGAATTCCTTGAGGGAGGTTAGTGAATCTTATTGTGTAGAGGTGAACTAACTAATGCCAGATTTCTGCAGGGTGAGACCAATTGTTAAAGATGAGGGTATAGACATCAGTGGCTGCAGCAAGAGGCACTGTAGAAGGGGCAGATATTTGTAACAGTAAAAAGCCTTGCAAAGTTGATGTTGGATGGTGCCCCCTAGAATTGTGTGTACATAGCCTGCACAGTCACATGTAGAGGTCCTGATTAAATACACCTGAATCCGTGAATGAGAATTTACTGAATGCCTGATATCTGGTAGGAGATAAAGTATCAATCACAGTTCTTCTGTCCTCCAGGGGCCTCCATGTAGTTGGAGAGAAGAGGTGGATGCACAGTATGTGACAGTGTAGAATTGATTGATTTTCATAGTGTAGGCTGTGTCCTGGAAGAGAAAAATCAATGGGATTAGTAATGAAAGGCTTCTTGCAGGAGGTAAACTTAAAAGGGGCTCAAAAACTGGTAAAATCCAGTAAAAAGAAAGACAAAAAGGAAATAAACACATGGATTTAGAAGCATGTTCACAGGACAGTCAAGAGTCTGGCCTGACCAACAGAGAGGTCTCATGCTGTGGGATAGCAGGACAGAAAGTAGGGCAGGTAAAAGAAAAATTCTGCAGAGCATGAATGTGCAAAATGATGAGTCATTGATTTGAGCAAAATGGAGTTAAAATTTGACCCTATCCTCTACCTAAGGCTGATATTTCTTTTGGCTCGGTTGGATTTCCTTAGGTCTTCTTCCTCAAGAAGCACTACGATATGGATCCAGTAGTCTGCAAAAGTAAAGGAAGGTAGAGGGTGTGCCTGATGTCAGCCAATGGAAACACACCAGCTGATTAAGGAGGGGCATTATTTCACTTAAAAAGGGGCTCTTGCTTCTCCCTAAGGACTCAAAGGCTGATTACTTCAATGAGAAAGACAACATTGAAAGGACTTGAGTGGTGGGTAACCAGAACTAGAACTCCACAGGAAAACATCAATTGTAGTCTTTACAAATATGTGTTTAACTACAGAAAAAGCTCTTAGAGGACAGTCCAAAGAAACATCTTTGTATATGAGTATGAAGGAAACAGAAGATATCAGTTAAAGGAAGGACAAGAAAGGAAATGAAAAAGAGGTGTGAGATTTGTCAACCTTTTCCCTAAGCGCCCTTTCCAGTTCTCAGTGAGTGCAGTATAATAACTACTCAACATGACAAAAAAACTCATCATGAAACTTCAGCCAGTGGCAAAGCAGAATGTGCAATTTCATAGAACACAACCAACAACTGACATGAGGTCTGTAACAGAACTACAAAAGGAAGACAAGTTAACTGTTAAACCTCCAACAGTTATGTTCTGCTGGGTTAGGAACAACAAAATTTAGAGGCCATATAGTCTTACATTTTATCCCAAGATGTAAATGTTTTCCTTTTATAAGCTTGCTTAGAAATTGAACACACCAGACTATAGAATTTTTCCTGTAATTTGTTGTGCATTATCAGCTATTTACATAATTACTCTAATTAAGCTAGTTACAGCAGTTCCTGTAAATATGTGAAAGATCACTGAAACGTGTAATTATGTCCTTATATCATTAATTAAACTGTATCAGCTGGGAAAATTACTATAAATATGTCTGGAGGTGTCATTAACCTGTGTAATGGAGACATAGAATTATTTATTGAACTATAATAAAGTGTTCTGCATTAATAATACATTTAAAACACCACTTGTGATTTTTTAAAGTTCCAGATCTCAGCATAAAAGAAATATGTATCTTTTCCTCCACAATGATTTGAAAAACAGACGCAGGTTTTAGGCTTTCTTTATTACCAACTTGGGTGGAAGGCAAGTTGACAAGTGGGCCCAGTTCCCTAGTGGCCATTCTTGGCATTGCAGCAGGAGCCGCAGCGTCTGAGCCCTGGGCTCTTCCTCCTGGAAGAGGCTCAACCAAAGCTCATGCTGGGAGAACTTCCCTGCTTCCCATGCTGAACCCGCCCCAACTGTTCCCTCCTAGGTTCTCATGCACCTACCTACCAACCTATTTTCTCAGCGCTTATATGTAAATAGATGTCCAAATGCCCGTAGCCAAAATATTAGATTAATAATCGTAAGAAGAGGAGTAGAAAAAACTCAAAGTAGTACATTTTTTAAAATAAAATTTCAGGCTGGGCATGGTGGCTCACGCTGGTAATCCCAGATACTCAGGAGGCTGAGGTGGGAGGATCACTTGAGCCCAGGAGGTCGAGGCCGCAGTGAGCCATCATTACACCATTGCACTCCAGCTTGGGTGACAAAATGAGATGCTGTCAAAAAAAAAAAAAGAAAGAAAGAAGGAAGGAAGGAAGGAAGGAAGGAAGGAAGGAGAAAGAAAGAAAGAAAGAAAGAAAGAAAGAAAGAGAAAGAAAGAAAGAAAGAAAGAAAGAAAGAAAGAAAGAAAGAAAAGAAATTTAGACATCAAGAGTATGATAAGTGCAGCTGAGAATCCAGTCTTTCATGCCTTCAAATCAGTCCGTTTCTGTCTCCTTCTGAGGCTGGCCCTGCAGTCAGCACTTGGAGGTACTTCAAACCTTATACCAGGAAGCATTCAGTCAAGAAAAAAACGCAGATCGCTCTGCCAGGGGATGGTAAACGGTGGCCACAGACACTCTTATTGGTTCAAAGGATGCTCAATATAAAGAAAAAGGTGCCTAGGACTGAAAAGATGAGGGGATCCCCAGAACTTCAGAAAGACACACAGGAAACCCCCTCCTTCAGAAAATAACAAACAGAGAAAGCTTTCGGTTCTTCAAGTGCAAAAAATAAAAGCTTATGACTAGAATTCTGATTCTCTTTATTTTAATGTGTATTTCTGGGGAGAGGAAAAGGTTAACGTTCTTATACCAAAATCTTACACAAGGTTTCATCTTCTTTTTGGAAATCAACAACTACATTTTAAAAGCAAATTCTTTGAACTAGAAGTTTCTGACTTTTGGCAGAAAACCACATGATTTAATTTTTAATTATAAAATACAATACTTTGATTTGTCTCAGATCTTTGTATGTAGCAAATAACATACTTGACTATGGTTCCATCAAATTCACATTTATGGATGAAATAGTTGTATAAAACTAGATTTGAATTAGTTGAACTTCTTTCAGCTTCATTCTGTAAGGCAGAATTCGGTTGATTCTACAAAATGGCACATAATAAGACTCCTCACTTTTTGGGTCCAACAGTGACTTCATGCATCTAATGACTCCTATGGAAACTATTGCCCTTAAAACATGGAAACTTGAATATATTCATTGTATTTGACATAAAATTTTGTCTCCTAAAGTCTGCTCACAGACCTAAAATGTACATTGAATTTTTAATTTGTATTAGTGTTTTCTATCAGGAGCTCTGAAGTAGAGTGAGAACTTAATTAAAAACATTTATTTATTTACTTATTGGAGTCTCGCTCTGTCACCCAGGCTGGAATGCAGTGGTGTGATCTCGGCTCACTGGAAACTCCATCTCTCGGGTTCAAGCTATTCTCCTGCCTCAGTCTCCCGAGTAGCTGGAATTACAGGTGTGCGCTATCATGCCTGGCTAATTTTTGTATTTTTAGCAGAGAAGGGGTTTCACCATGTTGGTCAGGTTGGTCTTGAACTCCTGACCTCAAGTAATCCACCCACCACCTCAGCCTCCCAGAGTGCTGACATTACAGGAGTGAGTCACCACACCCAGCCTAAAAACTTTTAAGGAAAGAAAATCATGGCAGATAATCACATGCCACTTAGAATACTCGCAATATTTTAATGTATACACTGGTCAGGAAATTAGACCAACTTTTAGTACACAAACACTGCAAATATTGCTAGTTCTGCTTCCCGTCCTTCCTTCCTTCAATTAATTTTCATATAGGTTCAGAATATTCATTTGATGTATATATATACTATTTCCTAACATATTCCTGAGGTAACACTGTCTTTCCAATCCTGCAGGGTTGCCATCGCTGACTCCCAGGTGACGCAGCCTCTGCAGGTCTATCCGCTGGCTCCAGATCGTCAGCTTCTGTCTTTAGTTCTGAATTCCCCCACCTTCAGGAGTTATCTGGTATTCTCAAAGCGAAGGGTGGCTCAGAAGGGAGGTTTCTTTCTAAAAACTCCCCTTAGGCAAGGCAGGCAGAACTGTGAAGAGAAACTAGAAAATAGGAGAGCTTGCTCTTGTTTTCTGTATCCCAAAGAACATCACCCCCAGTGCTGTCACTCACTAAACGGAACATCTCAGGAGGAGAGATGCTGCAGCCAGCCTCAGAGGAAGGATCTCAGTCTCCTGGACATATCTGTTGCTTTCTTTCACTTGGTGATAGACAAGCCATGATCTCATTTAAAAGCCTTCAGTTAGGCTACAGGATGCTACCTTCGAAATCAAGCTTCTCTTAGATCTATATAGAGGTGAAAACACAACATGAAGATTGGATATTTAATATTGGCCTGAGGTTTTCTTCATTCTGGGAAGTAATCACCGGAGCGACTCTCTTGGTATGACATGCATGGCTGCAGAGTTCCTCCCAGGAGACTGGACAAAATGGAGTCCCTCACGCCACAATGGATTCACTCATCTCTTTTAGGTGAGTAGTTGCTCTCAGAGAGCTGTTCAAGAGACCTCGGCATGATTGTTTACAGTAAGGAAAATAAGAATCTAGTTTTTTAAAAAACTTTAAGGTTCACAGGTACGCGTGCAGGTTGATATAGGTAAACTTGGGTCATGGGGGTTTGTTGTACAGAATATTTCATCACCCAGGTACTAAGCCTAGCACCCAGTAGTTATCTTTTCTGCTCCACTCCCTCCTCCAGCCCTCCACCTTCAGGTAGGTCCCAGTGTGTATTGTTCCCCTTTATGTGTCCATGTGTTCTCATCATTTAGCTCCTGCTTAAAAATGAGAACATGTGATATTTGGTTTTCTGTTTCTATGTTAGTTTGCTAAGGATAATGCCCTCCAGTTCCATCCATGTCCCTGCAAAGGACATACTCACATTCCTTTTTAAGGCTGCATAGTATTCCATGGTGTATATGTACCACATGGAAAATAAGAATGTATTACTACAATTTTTAAAGACTTCGATGATATCCAAAAAAGCATATGTCTTTGAAGAAATTATTTTTAAAAAACACTTTATAACATGTTGAATATAACATGCATTTATGGGTACTATATTTATTAGAGAGGCAGAGCAAAGCTGAAAAAGTCCTCTTTCCAAGGCTACCAAATGCAATACACTTGCTAAGATTTATCACATACCTAATGAGGTTAATGAGATTTTTTTACTCTAGATTCTCATGTGGGCCTATTGTTGGCCAAATCCCCAACTCAAAAACTAATGTACACCAAGAGGTAATGGTTATAAATAGATCAATATGGTCATTTAATTCAAAGCAATGGTTGGAACAGGAGTCTGATAACATCCTAGGGTTATTAAGTGTCAGAATGACAGGGAAAGTAACTTTGCTCAGGGCAATCTACTGAAAACACTTAACATTGTGCTGTGCACCGTGGCTCACACCTATAATCCCAGCACTTTGGGAGGCTGAGGAGAGAGAGAGGATCACTTGCGCCCAGGAGTTTGAGCCCAGCCTGGGCAAACATAGGGAGACCCTGTTGCTACAAAAAATAAAACGAAATAGCCTGGCATGGTGGTGCACATCTGTGGTCCCAGCTACTTGGAAGGCTGAGGTGGGAGGGTCACTTGGGCCCAGGTCAAGGTTGCAGTGAAGTGTCATTGTGCCACCGCACTCCAACCTGCGTGACAGAGCAAGACCCTGTCTCAAAAAAAAAAAAAAAGAAGAAGAAGAAAAGAAAAGACTGGGTTACATAGGGCAAGTGCTCACCAACTTCCTACCTGGTTGTTTTGGAATTAAAAATTACCTAAGCTCCCACCGACAGAACTTTATGCACCTTGTATGGTAATTACTACATGCTGGTCTCCTCCCACTAAGCACCTTCAAGGGCAGGTACTTGTTACACTCATCTTTTGTCTGCAAGCTCCTAGCAAGTGCTTGTCACAATGTAAACCCTCCTTGAGTGTTTGTTGGCCTCCAAAGAAGTGATAAATTGCGAGGCCGAGGCGGGCTGATTACGAGGTCAGGAGTTTGAGACCAGCCTGACCAACATGGTGAAACCTTGTCTCTACTAAAAATACAAAAATTAACTGGGCATGGTGGTGCACACCTGTAATCTCAGCTACTCAGGAGGCTGAGGCAGGAGAATTGCTTGAACCCAAGAAGTGGAGGTTGCAGGGACCCGAGATTGCACCACTGCACTCCAGCCTGGGTGACAGAGTGAGACTTGGTCTTAAAAAAAAAAAAAAAAAAGAAGAAGAAGGGATAAATGCCCTATTTTTGTGATATGTCCAGCATAGCACCATGCCAACTAAGAATCTTAAAACTTATTTTTGAAATCCCAGAAGGAAAAATAAAAGACAGATACATTTCTTTTTTACTACAAGGAGGCAACATACATTTTCTAGGTCCTGTTGTTAGAGCTCACTTGCATCCTTTTTGGTACAAATCAGTGATCCAGAGGATATTGAAATAGCTTAAATAAAATTAAAGCCCTACCTTTTGGGTCTTTTGGAAGCTGATTTCAGCATGATGACACTCAAAATATCAGAGGTGCGGATTTGCTGTTGATTCCCTTCATTGCCTTCACTAACACCAAGTCAAATATTTCATAAAGGAAAAGCTTTTACATTTTACATGAAAACTGACCACTACTACTAAATCCCAGTTGTTTTCTTAATAAGTTTATGCCTAATCGTGGCCAACTAATTCCTGTGGCTCCAGGCATGACTCAAAGCCAGAAATGCCAATAATTACTGATCTCAGTAGGTCACGTATTCCTTCTTTGGATAGTTATCTGGAGTAAATCCTTATTCAAAAATCTCCGCGGAGTTACTCTTTATTCTATTTGTTGCAATGAGTTAACCCTCTTATAGGTCTGGAATTTCACATTCCCTCTTAAAAAGAGTTGTATTCTCAGTTCACTCATTTGCAATACTCATAGATGAACTATTCAATTACTGAAAAGAAATCTAGGAATAATATCACTTTAAAAAAAATCTCCTAGGAAAACCCTAAGGTTTTGTGATCATAAAAGCCTGGGTTCAAAACCTAGCTCTAAACTTTAAAGGTTGTGTAAATTTGCACATGTACTTAAACTCTCCACTGCTCTATTTTCTCCTCAGTGAAATGGAGATCAGATTCACTACTGGCAAGGATGCTTTGAGGGTTAGCATTAGTCTAAAAAAGTGGCTGGCATACAGCAAATACTTAATAAATAGTAGCTATTAATCTAGTGTCTCAATCTATTAATTAAACCATATTTGTGTTCTTATAGTAACTTATCCACAGGTTATGAAACACTTGGACATATATTATCCACTAGATCCTCACTCTGGTTCTGTGGGGTCATGCACAGAACAGGTACCATTTCTCCTATATTGATGAAGATTTAGGGTCAAATATTAAACATTTTGTCCAAAGTTGCACAGCATGTTTTGGAGCCATAGGACTCAAGCTCAGGGTCTCTGACTCCAAGTCAGATATGTGCGTCCTGCCCTCCTGCTACCCTGCCTCCTATCACTGACCCAGGCAGCCTACACATCCATTTAAGGTAAATGTTAATTGTTTGATCAAAAGCTGAACATCAAATGATCTAACTGAAACCTATTGGGATAAATATTTTGTTTTCCAGTACTCAGGAATTCTACAAATTTGATCTTTAAGAAAATGATGAAGATGAGTATGAATAGCTTGAAGACAGTGTAATACCTTAAGCCAAGGTATCTGACCTTGAATAATTCCATGTCCTACAGTTGTACTGCCTAATATAGGAGCCATAACTACATATGGCCATTGAGCAATTGAACTGCAGTTTATGTGGCTGAGGAACTGAATTTTAAAATGTATTTATTTTTAATTAATTTAACAATTATTGATTGTTAATTTACTGATAGTTAATGACTAACTTATTTATAACTAATATTAATTAATTTAATATCAAATTTAAAACTTACAGTTGCTTTAGTTACAGGAAAACTTTTAAGTATAAAAAAATTCTAAGTATGTTTTAAACAATTTGGGTATGCAATCTACTTTTTCAACTGTACATTTTATGAATTCTAAATTTATAAAGTATTTCTGATGAGTATTGAGTATCTGAATTGAGTTGTGCCATGAGTATAACATATACACCAGATTTCAAAGACTTAGTACCAAGAAAAAAATGTAAAGTATCTTCTTAATAATTTTTATTATTGACTGCACATTGAAATGATAACATTTTAGATATATTCCTTTAAACAAAACATATCCATGCCTCTAATCCCGCATTTTGGAAGGCCAAGGCAGGCAGATAACTTTAGGGCAAGAGTTCAAGACCAGCCTGGCTAACATGGTGAAACCCTGTCTCTACTAAAAATACAAAAATTAGCCTGGCATGGTGGTGCGCGCCTGTAATCCCAGCTACTCAGGAGGGTGAGGCAGGAGAATTGCTTGAACCAAGGAGGCAGAGGTTGCAGTGAGCCAAGATCACGCCACTGTACTCCAGCCTGGTAACAGAGCAAGACTCTATCTCAAAAAAAGTATATATATACGTGTGTGTGTGTGTGTGTGTATATATATAATTACAATTAGGGATATCTGTTTATTTTTTTAGGGATATCTGGTTTTGTTTGTTTGTTTGTTTTTAGCATGGCACAAAAAATTTTAAGTAGCTATACAGCTCGAATTGAATTTTATCTGGCAGCACTGTCCTAAAGGAAACCCAATGATCTGTGTAACCAGAGAAAATCACAGATAATATCACTTTTTATTTTATTAACTAATTTTCATATTTGACAGACCTGAGTCTCACATTCTTCACTACTGAGGGTTTTCAAAGAAGTTACTTTCTCTGAGACAGGCAGACAGAGGGCAAGAATGTGGGATTTTCTTTGGTGGGATAGGACTGGAGAAGTGAAAAGGCCTAAAACTACTGAAATTGACATAACTGTTGAATTAAAAACTATGCTCAGTTTAATTCATTGCCTCAAACATTTATGGGACATCTACGATGTGCAAGTGATTTGTTACATGAAGGTTAATAGAGCCCAAAATTCCAGCCTCTAAGGTGCTTATATCCAAGTGCAGTATTTCTCAAGACATGGTCCAGAAACCATCACACCCGCATCACCTGATTCTGCCTGTTAAAAATGCATATTCTTAAGTCTTAGCTAGGCCTATTGAATTCAGCTTCTGGAGATGGTTACTGAGTCTGAGTGTTAAATGGTAATTCTTATGCTACTAAAATATGACTCCCTCTTCCAGAGGGCAAGAGAGAGACATCAAACAGTGGATATTGTGTAAGTACTCTACTGGAGGCATGGAGGCATTCGCAGTGTGCCGTGAAAGACCTTTTTGAGCAGCAGGTTTCTAAACGAATTTATAATGGCGAGCAGGAATTAGTCACCAAAGAAGACTGGGAGGACAGTAGCAAGCAGAGGCTCAGAATGAGTGAGATATCTCGGCACATGTCTTTATGGCATATACGAGGACCTATGAGAAGTACACTGTTACTAGAGCATAAGTGCAATATGATGCTACAAAAATCTTAGATGAAATGCTTTAATCTTTAGAGTAGGGTGTTTTTAGGGTAAAAGGGACATTGGTGGAAGAAATAGGGGAGGCATGTATCGTTTGAAGACAGTTTCCAGATTACCCAGATATTCTGTTCAAGAGTCACTGCTACCAGCAGCATTTTAAGCAAATGAGTATTATAGCCAGAACTATGTTTAGGAATTTTTCTGCCTGACAGGTGAGAGGAAAATGGCTTTGAGAGGGGCTAGCCCAGCACAAGGGAGTTGATCATTCTCTAAATTAAAGTGATGGTAAGAAAGATTAAAAAGGAGGGAAATAACGCCATGAACTTAGCAGGGCTTTGAACTTGACCGAATGTCAGTGTGGGGAGAGTTTAGGATGATTCCAGGTTCCTGGCTTGACTACAACTGAAAGGGTGGTAATGCCATTCACTGAGAGAGAACGTCAACAACCAAGCCTGTTCTAATTTCAAAACTTTGCTTGGCATGTTCTTTTGAATGAGTCATTACATGCAAAATCTGTTGACAGTCTTCAAAAGGAACCGATGAAGCCATAACATGGCACAAGACTGTACACTACTATGGAGGAACTGCATCAGGTTTTGTATTAATAAAATCTGTTCCTGTGTTACATTTTCAAAGAGACCTACTTATGACAAAATGTTTTGGGAATTTTCATCAACATTATCATTATGAAAATTCTGATATTTACACACTGAAAGGTACCTTTAAGTGCAATAGAGTGAGGTTTTTCCAGAGTTTTAAATAGTAGTAACACCTACTTTATATACTTACATGTATGTCAAATCATTGAGAAAAATATGTAACAGTGTAAAGGTAAAAGGTATCTTCTTTTAAAAAGTATTTTGCATAGATATTGTTCTTTAAATGTTCCATGAGGATATCCTTAACTACCAGTTATTTAAAAGAATGAAAAAAGCAGCAAAAGGGTTTTCAGAGAAAAAAAAAACTATATGCAATCTAAAAGCCAGCTAAGGTGCTATGCACACCCTCTAAGTCCCAGCTTCTTGGGAGGCTGAGGCAGGAGGATCACTTGAGCCCAGGAATTCAAAACCGGCTTGGGCAACATAGCAACATCTCATCTCAAAAATAAAATAAAATAAAAAGTTATCAAAACTCCATGTCACCTAGATTAACATAATTAGAAATTTTATACATATATCAAAATATCATATTGTTCCCTATAAATATGTACACTTATAAACACATATATTGTTCCCTATAAATATGTACACATCATGCTTTACAAGAAAAACAGTTCCAAAGTCATATTACCAAACAGACAGCAATCTATGCAAATCTTAGAAATAAAGCACTACAAGTAAGTTTAAAATTATGATGTTGCTGTCATTTGTAAGGTTATCAGCCCTTATCTGAGGACAGAATTGAATGCATTTGAAGGACTCACAATACAGGAAGAATTACAAGAACATAAAGGCATAGGAGTTAAAAGTTGAAGGCTGCCAGAGAGTAGTGGAAAGAACTTTGGATTTGGGACAATTATCAATTATCGATAAAGAAATAAGAACTTTTATATCAGAATTTTGGTGTACCTGACATTTTTCAAACAAATTCCACCTTTTGGGGCCAAAGTGCTCTCTGTCAAACTCTGAACTAAAGGATCAAACGAACCTCCCCAAGCTACCAGCAGAACTAGCACTTTGGAACTTTGGCAAAATTTTAAAACGAAGGATTATAAACACTTTGATATAGTTTCCTTAGAGGCTGAATGTTTTGCTTAACACAAAGATTTAAACCAAATTAAGATAACTCTAGGAACTGATATGTTTCATAAGCTGATTATTTTTATTTTTCTCAGAACCATTACTTTAACTGAAGAGTAAACTGGAAAAAGCAATTTCTATAGAAGTCAAAACTTGGTAATATTGATTTTTTACATCCACAAACTTTGTCTTTCTAGCAACAAATGTAAAAGAAAGGGTAGAGTTATTGTACACTTCATCCTAACAAGGTTCACATTTAAAATTATGTAGTCCACTATATGAAGGGCCCAAGAAAAATAACTCCCTTAAATTCATTCCTCTCTTCTTGTTCTGTTTGAGTTAAAAACTTCATTTTCTTAGACTTTGGTTAAAAAAAAAAAAAAAAAAAAAAAAACCACGACCGAAAAAAAAAAAAAAAAAGAAAAAAAGAAAGACATAGTGGTGATTAAAAAACATGCCAGTTCTTACCAAATGGTTTCCACAAAGCCTAAAAAGCCTTACGGTTGCTGGAATTAAGCACTCATTCACTCATTGACTTTAGGACTAATTTTAAAATGGATGACTGCTTGAGGTAAATTCAATATTATATAAAGACATTACTAGTAAAGTCAACAAACAGATAAATATACAATGATAAAGTAGGAGAGAAAGAAATAAGATTCAGAAAAATAATATGTGAAACATCATGCTTTAAAAGAAAAACAGTTCCAAAGTCATATTGCCAAACAGACAGCAATCTATGCAAATCTTAGAAATAAAGTACTACAAGTAAGCTTAAAATTATGATGTTGCTGTCGTTTGTAAGGTTATCAACCTTTATCTGAGCACAGAATTGAGTCCATTTGAAGGACTCACAATACAGGAAGAATTACAAGAACATAAAGGCATAGGAGTTAAAAGTTGAAGGCTGCCAGATAGTAGTGGAAAGAACTTTGGATTTGGGACAAAAAAACCTTCGTTTAAACAGTCCCAGTTCTGGTAAACGTTATCGGTGTGACCTTGTGTAAATTACTTCATCTGTCTCAATTTCAGTTACCTGACCTGGAAATGAGGAAAATAATACCTGCGGGGGAAACATAGACAGAAAGGTATGAACTGTTGTGAGGATTAAATGAGATAATATATGGCACAGCCTGTTGTAATCTCTAAAGCCAAATATAACGTGCTATTCAGTATCTTAAATAAAAAAATAAATAAAACAGCTCCAAATACTTCTCATCAGCTGTCATCAGCACAACAAAGGTTTATGTACATACTTGTGTTCACGACCCTGTTCTAGGAACTGAGTAGGTAGAAAGGGTAAAAGATACTGCCTCTCCTCTCTGACCTATAATGAAGGCTCCAGATGAAATAAGGCACATTTATAAATAGATAGATAGATGATGCTTAGATAGATAGGTAGATAATAGATAGATAGATAGATAGATAGATAGATAGATAGATAGATAGATAGATAGATAGATGGATGATAGCAAAGAAAGGTAACATAGGCCATACACTCAATAAAAGTCAGGGAAGGTAGGCATTAACACAACTCACAGGTGGGAGAGATGACTGTGGATTAGGAAGGTCCAAGAAGGCTTCAGAAGGAAGATTTGGACTTCAGCAGGGCCTGAAGAATGGGTAGCACTTACATAAGCAGAGAGGAGAAAGGAAGGCATTGCAGGCAGGAGGCATGCTTGTAACCAAAGGCCTGAGATTGCCAATGGTTTCTTGGGGAGGAAACAGAGTGAACAGAGTATGGTAAGAGATAAGGCTGGAAGGTAAGTTGTGTTGTAAGGCAAAATGGCATTCAGTCAGTGTGCCCCAGTCAAGCCCTGCAGGTTGTCTTTAGCCAGGCCCACTCTGATTGGCCGATACATGAGCCACTCAGGTATTAAATACTATCACCCCTGGGGGTAAGGTTGTCTGGGCACAGAGGCCAGAGCAAGCTCAATATAGGGAATGCCAAGTTAAGGAGTTCAGATCTTATCTTGTCAACATTAGGGAGCCAGTTAAGGGTTTTTAAACAGATGACTAACCTGCTAAAAGTGATTATAATGAGATTATTGAGCAGTGGGATGTAGAATGGATGGGGGAAAAAGTGGCCACAGGGTGGAAAATTAATTAGGGGGCTGTTATGGTAGTTCAAGGTGAAGTAATAATAGCCTAGGAGAAGGTGGTGACAATAGAAAGAGAAAACAGGCCCTGAATGTGCAGGAATCATCTAGTAAAAGTTCCAGTTCTTTCTTTCTGCGGGTCCAAGCCTTGCACAGTGCTCAACACTAAGTAAACACATGTGTTTATCAACTATAAGGAACTATGGAAACATTGTCAGGGATACAAAGGTAAATTGAGAGACCTGCGTATTTAAGAAAGAAACAGAATATTAAAGACTGGAAACATTTTTAAAGATCTCTACCGCAACCTCCATGGATTGAAGGTTTGAAATATGAAGCTCAGAGAAACTATTCTGCTCATACATTTGATGAACCTGCCTTAAACACTGTGTTATTTGTTATTCCAGTAAGTCCCTAAATGTTATTAATCTTTGTTGTTGTTTCTATTAGCATCTCTACTAATAAAAGCTTACTATTTTGTTGACTAACTTTGAAAGCTGCTATTTTACATTTATAACATATGTGGGGAAAGTATAGAGAAGGAGGGGAATTGACTAAGAACAGTTGTGAGAAGAGATAGGAGAGAAATTATATCTGTAGGACGGATGCAGTGGCTTACGCCTGTAATCCCAGCCCAGGGATTAGTTTGGGAGGCCCACGTGGGCGGATCACAAGGTCAGAAGTTCAAGACCAGCCTGGCCAACTTAGTGATACCCCGTCTCTACTAAAAATACAAAAATTAGCCAGGCATGGTGCCTGTAATCCCAGCTACTCGGGAGGCTGTGACAGGAGAATCACTTGAATCAGGGAGTCAGAGGTTGCAGTGAGCCAAGATTGCACCACTGCACTCCAGTTGGGGTGACAGAGCTAGACTCCGTCTCAAAAAAAGGAAGGAAGGAAGGAAGGAAGGAAGGAAGGAAGGAAGGAAGGAAGGAAGGAAGGAAGGAAGGAAGGAAGGAAAGAATTACATCTGTAAACTGGTCTTGAAGAATTTCCCCCAAAGCTTTAAAAAGATACATACGACTGCCATTTGGAGAAAAGTTAACCATTCCATAAAACAGATATTCTAAAGCAGAAACAGGTAAGACCTTCATCCTCTACAGCAATGTTTTTCAAACTGTGATTCACTACCTATAAACAGAGCATCAAAACAACTTTGGAATCCTGACCAGAATGAATAGAATAGAATAGAATAGAATAGAATAGAATAGAATAGAATAGAATAGAATAGAATAGGTCTCAGATTGCATGGTTGGTAGTAAGGAGTAAGTATTGTTTTGTGAAACTTTTTAAAATTATTATTTAATACGGACAAGGTCTCACTATGTTGCCCAGGCTGGTCTCAAACTCCTGGTCTCAAGCAAGCCTTCCACCTTGGCATACCATAAAAATGCTAGGATTACAGGTGTGAGCCACCACACATGGCTAGAACTTTTCTTAGCTCTGTGTGTGTCTGTGTGTGTGTGTGTATGTGTGTTGAGACAGGATGTAAGACGCGCTTCTTATCGTAAGTCACATATAAAAATATTTGAGGCCGGGTGCAGTGGCTCATGCCTGTAATCCCAACAATTTGGGAGGCTGAGGCGGGTGGACCACCCAAGGTCAGGAGTTCGAGACCAGCCTGACCAACATTGTGAAACCCCATCTCTACTAAAAATACAAAAAATTAGCTGGGCGTGGTGGTGGCCACCTGTAATCCCAGCTACTTGGGAGGCTGGGATTTGTATATATCCATTTGTATTTATATATATATATAACATTTGTGTATATATATATAAACATTTTTATATATATAACATTTGTGTATATATATAAACATTTATATATATATACACACACACACACACACATATCTTTCTTTATTCCCCAACAAATCTCTCCACCTAGCCTCTACCTCTCAGTCTTAGCCCTGTCTTTTAACCTCTTAAATATTATCCAAAGACTTTCCCTTGGTCAGATCTCTACATAAGCAACTCTAAGAAACAGCACAGTTGTTGCCTTCATGTAAATAAACTCTTAAATAAAGCATTTATTTGATGTGTTACTGGTAAATGTTTAACAATCAGTTTTCCAATAAGAAAAAGCCCTTATTTGTAACACTTGCCATTTCCTGTGGTGTAAATACTCCAATTAGAGCCAATTTCAAGCTACTAACATTATATCACTAGATGCGAAATTGTAAAGAGATGCACAACAGCACATATTACATTGTATGTCCACTGTACACATGATAGACATAAACAACCTCAAGTACGTAGATAATAGGAAAATGTCATAAAATGGGAAGTGATGAGTTTTGAATGTTTATTGTCTTCAAAATAAAATATATTTAACTGTAAGTTTATATAATTTACTTTTTAATAATGGCTGTGTCTAAAAACTAGCTCATAAAATTTAACTCCCGCGTATTCCTGACCCAGCTTGACTTCTCCAGCAGGCTCTGATCCACACTCTCTACCGCCTGCTGAACAATTCTACCCGGATGTCTTCCATAAGAAACCACAAACTTAACATACCGAAATCTAAACACACTTTCCTCTTTGAATCTCCCAGTGCATACTTCTCTTCCCCTCTTGACTTCCCTATTTCTATTAATGGTGCCTCTAATATCCTTAGCGACTCAATCAAACTGCTAAGTCTTGAAGGCTCTGCCTATGTTCTTCTGATCTGCCTCCTCCTTTTCATTCCATTTAGGGTTACTGTCCTACCCCAGACAATTAACAAGCCTCTTCCCCTTGTCTCTTCTCACTCCAATCTATCTGACAATACTATTAGATCAATCTTCCACACACACAGCTCTGATAGTATAGTTTTGCTATTCAACGCACATACACGAATCTGGCCTTCAAAGCTCTCCTTGCTTCAGGCAATCTGGCTAGCTCCTTCTTTCCTATGCTGGGAACATGCCTTGTGGATTCTGATTGTGTGCTTTTGCTCCCACTTTTGCCTTTCTCTGGAATGTCCTTCCCTCTTTATGGAAAGACTCATACCTTTTATACAAGACAGCTCAAACGACAATAAAAATATGTGGGTTGGTCGTCATAGGAATATATAAGTTGATGAGAATCTGGAAAAAGGAAACAAACAAGTAGTGCCAAATCCAGGAATCATTTAAAAATAAAAACTTATTTGGTCACTATCTGTTATGGAGGTTCTACGAAACATGCTATACTGTTATGGAGGTTCTACGAAACACGCTATACTGTTAGGGAGGTTCTATGTAACATACTACACTGTTATGGAGGTTCTATGAAACATACTACACTGAAGTAGCACTTAGTCCATTGTCATTACTAAAAGATTTGCTGGGGGAGCCAACATGAGATTTATCTCAAACCTATGGCTTTCAATTATACATGCCACAGCTGTTCTTCATTAACTGAAATAATTAAGAACGGTCTGCATTTTAACCATTTACTGTAACTATTTCCCTCTTAATGCCCTGAGCCAAACTGGGTTGAGTGGGTGAGGAAAGGTGGGTGGTAGAGACATGGAGTCCCCTAATCTGGTCTGTTTTCACCATTGATGAGCCTCATTCATCTTTGGGATGCGGATCACGAGGATTAAAGATCCACCATGTGCCCAGGATTTCCCAGCAATCAGAAGCAAAGAAACTGGAATTTGTATCTTTTATACATATTTTGTCCTTCAGCCCTTCCCCAGTGCTTAAATTATTTTGGGTTATAGCGAGCCTGAATCTTTAGCCCAGGAGAGGTGAAAGTGAATGAGGGAGAGGAAGGTGGTGAGAGACAAATGGCAAAGGTAAAAGTGGGCTGGGTGCGGTGACTCACACCTGTAATCCCAGCACTTTGGGAGGCTGAGGCAGGAGGATCAAGCGCTTGAACCTAGGAGTTTGAGACCAGCTTGGGCAATATGGTGAGACTTCATCTCAACAAAATTTTTAAAAATTAACTGGGCATAGAGCTGCATGCCTGTAGTTCTAGCTACTTGGGAGGCCGAGAGGGGAAAATCACTTAAGCCTGAGAGGTCAAGGCTACAATGAACTGTGATGGTGCCACTGGACTCCGGCCTGAGCAATAGAGGGAGACCCTGTCTCAAAAACATATATATATATTTTATTTTTTAAAAAGGTAAAAGTGTATCAAACCAGTCTGTCTTCACTCCGAAACTGAGATTATCAACCAGTGCTCTGGAGGCCTTCCATGGAAACCGTTGTTAAAGATGGAGATTGTTGGGCCTCATCTCAAACCTGCTGAATCATGGTCTCCAGGGGACAGCCTGGGACTGTGCATCTTTCATGGATACACCCAGCAATTCTGATACACTCAAAAGCAAGTTTGTCCAACCTGTGACCCACAGGCCGCATATGGCCAAGGACGGCTTTGAATGCGGCCTGAGACAAATTTGTAAACTTTCTTAAAACATTATGAGATTTTTTTGCGATATTTCTTTAAGCTCATCAGCTATCATTAGTGTTAGTGTATTTTATGTGTGGTCCAAGACAATTCTTCTTCTTCCAATGTGGCCCAGGGAAGCCAAAAGATTGGACACCGGGGCTCTAAACATTGAGGATCACTGTTCTAGCGTTGGCTAACTACTCTAGTGTTGGCCTGCAGACTCAATACAGTCTTTGAGCTAAAAACAGTTTTTACATTTTTAAAGGGTTGTAAAAAAAGACAAAAAGAAAGACAGACAAGAAAAGACAGAGAAGAATATGCAACATAGCCTACAAAGCATTTACTATCTGGTCTCTTACAGAAGAGTTTCCTGACCCCTTTGTAGTGCACTGCAAATGAAAGGCTGTACCCAAATTTAGCTCCAGTGCAGCCCTGCCACAGCTAAAATAACTGATGTAGTTAGCAGATCTTAAAAAAAAAAAAAGTTATGAAATGTGTAAAGTTGTCATCTAAAATACTTTTGTAATAATTATAAGTGGAGAGAGAAAATGTATAAATACAAACATTCTGTAATGAGTTTAAAAATGTAGTTTCATCCATACAAGAATTTTGATAACTCCATTTGATTCTGTTTTTCCATAAGCTTATCAGATAGCAATATATCCAACATTAACCTAATAAAATTACTGCATGTGTATTCTTTACTGGACTATGCATATTCCCAAACATATTATTGTCATACAACTGAGGGAAAAATGTAAAACTATATCCCAAAATATCTGGGAAATGAAAAATTATAAATTCTCAAAACGATATACAGGAAAATGATTTACAAAGAAAAAAAAGGAAAACTGAACTTAGTATCTTTCTACTTTAAAGGGGTTCAAGAACTTAGGAGTAGTTCCACCTCCTAAAATCTTGGAAAAGAGGCTATGAACTCACTTCACAAAGGGTTCAGATACTCACATTGTGTCCAAGAGACTCAGCAATTGGGAACCTTGCCGGTTAGATTCATAAAGCAATCCCAAAGCCAGAATGCAATTCCTTTAGGGGTGGTTTCTAGATGTTTACTCTAGATATTTTTAAAAGATTTTGTTTATTTTTGATGTGAAGAAAGAAAATTATTATAGAATCTAGAAATAAATATTGGCTTTAAAAGTATTAATTTGACTTGTCCTTTGTAATTGTGATCCGAAATACCTCACAATAATTTTTTTTCAGTGTTATTTTATTCTCAGGAGGAAAGGAATGTTAAAACCTTACTAGCAACTAACACTTGATAAAGATTTAAACTATATAACAATTTTAAAGAAAGTCTAAAACACCAGATAGTCTTGAAACCTCGCATGCTTCACCGTTTAATAAAATCATGACTCATTTTAGTAAGAACATGCTTTTTTAGTAAGAAAAAATGCTTTCTGAGCTAAGTTTGAACTGCTGGGGCACATGGGACACCCACAAACCCAGTCAGCAGAAGTCTCAAACTCCTAAAAGATTAAAGGAAAAATACATTAGTGTGTACAGAGAATGAAAAAAAAAAAAATCCCCAATGGTTCTAATCTATAAACGGAAGTAAAACTAAAACTCCCCTAAAATCCCCCCAATCATCAATCCTTATAAATTCAGCACTTATCTTCTTCCTTTACTTCTGGAGACCCTCATTAAACAACACGAAAGCCTTTGCTGATTTTATCTCGTAAAATAGAGCGCTCAAATGACACTAAGTAGGGATACCGACCCCCAAAATCACAAACTGTTTTACTTCTAAAACCACGCATGCAAACGTAGGGTTTCCTGAGTTCTGCTAGGGGCGGGCTGTCTGGACCCCCGAGTATTTTTTTTTTTTTTTTTTTGCAGGTGTGCAATCCAGGGCGTGCGCGCTGTGCAGGGAGGGGGGCTGAGGTGTGCTGTGGGCATCGCCTGGGCCGGGCGGGGCGGGGTGGGTGGGGCCCGGGTGTGGGCTGGGGTGAGAGTGAAGGACATGTGACAATACGACGGTGGCGGCTGTAGGATCCGGGAGGGGAGTGAAAGCTCCGCCGGGGCGCTCCATTAGAGAGCAGTGATAGCTGCCGCCCACTTGTATTGAAGCGTTCTTTGTCACTAACAAGTTAAATTATAGATGTTATTTATTTAAGAAGAAGGAAAAAAACTCTAGCCAAACATCCTATGAACACATATGCTCCCATCCCCTACTCCTCCAACTCCTAATTTCCCCGTCTCCAGAGGGCACAGTTGTAAACCTTGACGAAAATCCAATCTTCTGTGCAGGAATTTCCCCCCACCGCTTGCCGCCCCCGCGACCGTGAGCGGGAGCTGGAGGAGCTCGGGTCCCGCTGCCCTGGAGCACGCGGAGCCGGGCGACCGCGGTGCGGCGGCCGGGGAGGAGGGGAGGCGGCGGGACTTGGCGCGGGTCGGACCCGCCGCGGCCGGGAGCGGGGTTTGCGCAGGAAAAGGCGCCGCCGCGGCCCCCGGCCGCCCCTCCCCGGCCCCAGGCTCCCCGCCCGCGCGCCTCCCGGGCCTCGCGGCGCGCTAGGCGCACCTCGGCGGCGCGAGCGCCGAATGGGAGCTGCCGCTCTGCCGGCCCGGCAGCCCAGCGGGCGGCAGCCTGGGCGACCGCGGAGGCGGCGGGCAGGGCGCGTGCGCACTGCAGGGGCGCCAGATTTGGCGGGAGGGGGAGTGTCCAAAGCTCTTTGTTTGATGGCATCTCTGTTTACAGAGTTTACACTTTAATATCAACCTGTTTCCTCCTCCTCCTTCTCCTCCTCCTCCGTGACCTCCTCCTCCTCTTTCTCCTGAGAAACTTCGCCCCGGCGGTGCGGAGCGCCGCTGCGCAGCCGGGGAGGGACGCAGGCAGGCGGCGGGCAGCGGGAGGCGGCAGCCCGGTGCGGTCTCCGCGGCTCTCGGCGGAGCCCCGCGCCCGCCGCGCCATGGCCCGAAGACCCCGGCACAGGTAACGGGGAGCCCGGCGGGCTGCCGAGGGCGGGGGCACGCGGGGGCGCGCGGGGCGCCAGGCTCCCTGGGAGCAGGTGGGAATTCGTTCCGGGATCATCTGAGGGGCTGTCAGACCCTGCGAGGACCTGAAGCCCCTGTCTCGGCAGCAGAAGCAGCTCCAGAGACTGATGAATGGAAGAGTCTTTGCGGGAAATGTATCCGGACGTTGGGAAGCACGCCCTGCGGCTCATTTTGCAAGTTGCATGGGGATACATTTTTATTTAGGGGGAAAAAGAAAGCAGCACGTTCCAGCCAGGGACAGAGCGGTGCCCTCCAGCCCCGGGGACCCTACCAGGTGCCTGGCTTGATGCCACGGGTGTCGGCGAGGGATCCGCAGCGTAATTGCTGGATGCATTGAGATATGTTTGGACTTGGAAGTGCAGAGCATATGGCAGATACAGGGAAAATGCTGGATTGTTTAGTAGCTGCAGGTAGTTCATTTAAATTTCATTCATTCTTTATGGAGGCGAGGACCAGTGTCAGCTGACAGGCGGCTGAAAAGCAGATTTTAGGGGGATAAAGGGGTCTCTACTTTTGCAAATTGTCTTGAGACCTGGTTTTGGAGGTTCGAACCATTATTCTGTGAAAGGCTTTTATTTCCACTGCAAACATTGCATGCGCACCTACACACGCCGGCGTCGCACATGTCACTGCACTTAGGGAGGCTCGCCGGGAAGATGGGTGCAATCCCGTCACATTTTTGGCCGGACAGATGGGAAGAGGGAGAGGAGGAGGAGGAGGGAAATCTTCGTCCGAACTGTCAGTTGCTGGCTCCCCAGCCTCCACCGGCCTCTGGACTTCCCCAGCAGCACACGCTGGAGGCTCCCTGCGAGCGGCGGGTGCCGGGGCTAGCTCGGCGGCTGTCGCGGTCGCCACTCGGCTCAAGGGGACCGAGGCCGGCAGCACCTAAGGACGCTGCAGCGCAACCGGGACGCGATCCCCGCGAGCTCTGCCCCCAGGCGAGAGGTCCCTGCGCGGCGCGTACACGTGGGTGCGACTAAGGTCGCCGCGCCTCCTCGCGCCCTCCTTCAGCCGCCTTAGGTCGCCCTGGCCGAGGCGCGGTGACCGGACGGACCCTCGCGAAGGAGTTCTAGGGAGAAGTCCGTGGAGGCAAAGCAAATCCTTTCGCCTTTCCTTAGGTTATTTTATTTTCTCCTACTGGTTCGTTGTTGAGCCTGCGGGCGCTGTTCCCCGCGCGGCGCTGAGAAGTTGCAAAGAGCGTGGGTGGAGACCCTGCAGCAGCACCCGCGGGCTGGGCTGGGCGGGGAGCAGCGCTGGGGCTTGACTGGGCTCTGAGGACTAGAGGGCGACTTGGGGGAGCCCCGGGCCCCCTATGCCTCCCCCGGAGCCTGGTCGCGCGGGGCAGGTGCTGCCCTCGAGGGCTCCACTTTTCGCCTTTAGGACTTAACAGTACAGCTACTGGGGTCCTCTGTTTTTTTTGTTGTTGTTTTTTGTTTGTTTTGTTTTGTTTTGTTTTGTTTTTTCCCGAGAGCTGAAACTGGCAGCAGGAGGAGTGAGCCGGGCAGGGGTGCTGGGAGGAGGCGCGGCAGAGGCTCCGCGCCCCGAGGTCTCGGCCGCCCCCGCGGGGCGGGGCCGCGCAGGTTCCCTGAGGCTCCAGGTAGCCCAGAGGGGAGGCGGCCGGGAGGGGCGGGAGCCTTGAACCTGCCTCAGGGGGAAGAGAAACCCGACTGCGGGCTCGGAGCCGTTTCTTGCAAGGGCGAGCGTCAACTCGGCAGGGATTATATTAACCAGGTCAGCGAAATGAGTTTGAACCCCTCCGAATCACAGTAGCGGCCACAAGGCACTTCCTCCCGCTCCCCTCCCTCTTCCCAACCCCCAGCACCTCTTTTCTTTTTCGTTTCTTTGCACGGTTTGTTTCCTTGACAGAATGTAATATTCATAGTTGTACTTTTGTAACCACACCGGGTCTAGCAGGTGGGGAGTAGACTGCATCAACCCTGAAATCAGCCTTTGAAAGTCCTCTGACTGTTGGGTCTGAGATCTCGTCAGAGCAGATAAAGCAAAAGTTATTTCAGGTTCCTTAGAAGAAATTAATCATGCTACTAGGACGACTTAGAGCAAGCAAATCGCATGCAAAGTTCAAAGGCGAGCCTGGGTGCCCAGCCTGGCAGGGAGACTCAGGAACTGGGCGCGTGAGCAGCCCCGGACTCGCCCTGCTGCGTCCTGGCCCCTTCAGGTCCCGCAGAAGTCATTCTCCACCTTGCCCCCAAGACCTTGATTTTGCACATCTTTGCTTCTGTGCTTAGCTTTTAAGAGGCACGGAAGGACATGGGGGGGTCATGTATTAGCGCTGGAAAGTACCTTAGAAATAGGATCCAAGCAAGCCCTTATGTAAAGGCGGGGAACTGAAGTCTTGAGAGAGAGGAAGTGATTTGTCCAAGTCATACAGCAAGGTGGAGGCTAGACTAGAACCTTTGCCTCCAGAACCCTAGTCCTGTTGATTCCCGTGCTCTCACCTGACGTTGGCTGCCCCCTGCGGGCGGCTGAATAGGTTGCTTGTTCCTGGGTTGTTAAACTGCTGCCGAGAGAGAGAGGTGCTCAATGACTGCTCTGAAAAATGTCCTCAGTTCTGAAAATGTGACCTCTAGATCCAGCCAAACCTGAAAAGTTAATTCGACTTGAATCTATGACTGCAGTTTCAGATTCCTCTGGTTTTCTTGGTGTCTCTCACATTTCACAAGGGACTGCATTTGGGGGCTTTCCAAGGAGTTCCCTATGAATCTTTCAAAAGATGCAGACTTACACCTCTGGGCTTTATAGCTTTTTTTTTTTTTTTTTTTTTTTTTTTGCTTTATCATATCGTGTTTTATATTTTTGTAATTCTTGTTCAGAAGTTGTTTAGTGCCTCCTGTTGACAGTGGAAACAGAACTAGGCTATTGTTTCAAAACACAGACACTAAATGAAGGGAATTATTACAGATTATAAATATATATTTCCTGGAGTTTTATTTGGTGGTGGTGGTGGTATTTTAAATTTGGATTACATCATGTCACCATACAACCTGGACTATCAAATAGTTGCTTAAAATAATAGCTTTAAATTATGAGAACCCCCAATTCAGGATTTTTGGTAAGCACTTTAGTTTGACTTGTAGGGGGCTGGTAATATGCATATGTGAGTGAGTTTGGGAAGACAAAACCTGTAATGAATGTAACTTTTCTTTTTAAAAACGATGATTTACATTATGACATGGCTTTATATCATTGTTTTTAATTGGTCTTAGTTTAATGGGTTTCTCAACATTTCTATGACAAATTTTAGTGAAGTTTCTAAGATAGTATTTTTCCTATTTTTTATAAGAAAAACTATAAAATAAACTATGTCTGTAAAATTATTGTCATCTAATCAGTATGTGATTAATAAACGGTAAGCATAGAGTTACATCTTCAAAAGTCATAAAATTTCCTAGGTTAACTAAATAAAAGAAAAAGCTTTTGAAAATAGTAATGGGTTCTTTTAAATCCATGGATTTTTTCTGGGGAAATCCCTTCTGGATTAGGTTACATTTTATAATATTTCAAACACTATTCTGTCAGAGACAGAGAAAACAAGAGTAAGTAAGACTCTAACAAGTGGCCTAATTATTCACTTAGTTACTCTAGAAACTAAGTATTGTAAACATGGGCACAAGTTGGATCAACCAGGCCTGGAGTTGTGAGCAATTTGGTATTAATTTTATTTACAAAACATTAAAGTTTGATCACTCAATGTTCTTATCTTTCCTTAGGTTTTAAAATCCTTTCCTCTTAGATTCTCCTAATCCTCTAGACTTTATGGAATGACTATAATTACGTTTTGGGGTATATTGCTTCTTGATTTTTTTCTTTTTTTAATAAAACAAAAACCCCATTGGAATAACATAGTTGAATTGTTTATTATGTTTGAGAAATATTATTTAAACGATGTGACAAATGCCAAAGATTTTGAGTGTTCACTTATATAAAGGACATGGGTTCTTGTTCCTTTTCTTGTCCTTAACCTTAAGTTTTCAACTTAAATCTTCACTGGTTGGAAGGTGGCCAAATGTGTAACTTGTCCCTGGTCTAATAGTAACAGCAGGTTCAGACATGCAGGGGAATAGGAAGGTGCCAGGTCCTTGGCCGTATCTGTGGATACCCATAACAGCAGAACCAGTTTACAATACTAGAGCAACAGAATGCAGCAAACAATCTTGTTGTGCAAGTTTTCAAAGTTTTGTCTTCATAACCTTTGAAAAGATTGTTGAGGAATTTTGTATAAGTTTTGTAATCCAGTACTAGTCTAAATCCTCTTGTTTCAGTCCACGTCTACCCATTTTTATTTCTGCAGCATATATAGCAGTGACGAGGATGATGAGGACTTTGAGATGTGTGACCATGACTATGATGGGCTGCTTCCCAAGTCTGGAAAGCGTCACTTGGGGAAAACAAGGTGGACCCGGGAAGAGGTAACTAATCATTTTATCAAGATGCAGAAAATAGATAGAGTGTATAATTTATAAAAAACAAAATTTCAGCTAAACTACAGGTGCTCAAGCTCATTAGCAGCCTCTTTGAGATCTTATTCTAGCCCGCATGTGCAGCGTGCCCTACGCCCCCCACTCTATTATATTATCCATTTCCACACTACTTTCAGTTCCTTGAAAGTCCTCTTCTTCTCATTTTAGGCTTCATCTATGTTTCCTTCTGCCTGTTGAGTTCTCATCCTTTTGTCCCGCCTCTTCTTCCTACTTTTACATCACCCATGAAGATATCACCTCTTCTGTGAAGCCATCCCTGGCTTCACCAAACAGGATTGGATGCATCCTCCAGTGATCCCATGCATGGATGCATGTTCTACTTTATTGTTGCTGGGACATATATCCCTCCTCCAGCTAACTGCAAGTCTGTTGAGGGCAGGGCTCAATGTCTATTCATCTTTGTGTTTCCTGAATTCACAAGTACTTGACTCAAAGTAGGATATTAATATTCTCTCAATAAGTGAATGACTTGCTACTCCCAAAAACAAAACAAACAAAAGAATAAAACACAACACTCAGAGAACTCATCTTTTTACAGTGTATTCATTTAATATCCTTGATATATTTCACAGAGCCATCTACATGAAGGTATGTTTTAAAAGCATCTAGTAATGGTTGGAGACATATCTGCTTCCTCTGTTTCTTTTTCAGCTGGCTTATCAAAAGTTTGATTTTGTAGGAATGGAAAAATATTTTAGAAGCAAAATTATTAATATGTGGAGAAAAGTTTCTCTAATGTTCTCAAACATTTTTGCAACTAATTTTAGATGATTCATGTTACAATAAATAGTATTGGCTCTTCTTCAGTTTCACTGTTCTCTGCTTCATTTAAACAAGAGCTCCTTTTAACAGGCAGGTAGGATTCCCAGAGAGGCTCATAGGAAATTAATATTTTACCTATTAAGATTGTCCACTTGGATAATCCTTATGATACGGAAGTTCTGTTGTCAACATTGGTTTCCTAATTCTTGTGTCTGTATTATACCGGGGACCTCCATTGTGTGTGAATGTTACCTTTGCAGAAACATAAGAAGGAATGCATTTATAAAGATACTTATGAACTGGTAGGATTGTGAACAGCATATAAACTAAAAGAACTGATTAGCTGGAAATGTTTAATGTCTTTTATGTTCTAACACATTTGGCGTATGTAAATCTAACTAATTTTCTTATATAGCCTTCAAGTTTAATTTTAAAAATGATCTTTATTTCTTTATAAAAGGTTAAACTAACTGGAAATATTCTATTTCTTGCTCCAGATCCTATTTATTACATAGGTAAATGTGTACTGAATCTGGCACTGGAATGCATTTTTTCCCAACAGAGTAAAGCAGTTATTTATAATAAACACTCAGTATATGCCAGGCATTGTGATAAATGTTTTGCAAAATTGCCTCATGTAATCCCCAGATAACCCTGTTAATATCAGCCTCTTGTTAATAAATTGCCTCATGTAATCCCCAAATAACCCTGTTAATTTCCATTTTATAGATGGCAATACTAAGGCCCAGTAAAGTAAAATGGTATACCTGCTTTACACAATTAATAGTTGAGTCAGGATGCCAACTCTAGTCTGACTCTAAATAAATCTATGCTCCCAAGTCAGAGTATTACATTTATATCTGCTGTATTTGGATACTTCAGAGAGATTTTTTATTCTAGATTCATTCCCTCATTTACTTTAACTTGAACAGAGTTATATAGTAAACGACTGATATCCTAGGATTACCTTTAAATGTCTTAGGATGAAAAACTAAAGAAGCTGGTGGAACAGAATGGAACAGATGACTGGAAAGTTATTGCCAATTATCTCCCGGTAAGTTAGTAATTTTTTCTTATAACGAAAGGAAAGCTTCTCCCAAAGATTTCTATAAAATATTCTAGGAGGGGTTATTAAGATAGTGTATAATTTACTCACATTTAAGAAGTGGGAGAAATGCCCTACCCATAACTTATATTTTATATTATAATGCATATAATTGGGATTTCTAAATTGATTATTAGAATTTAGATTAGTAGAATCGATTATTATAATTTAGATTATCAAGTTTTAAAAACAATTGCTTCTTGTTTTATCTTTTCATTTATAGGAAAATTAGTATTTTGATGGTTTGTTACATGGTAGATAATTAAACTTGATGTTTCCTCCAAGTCAGTTTTTCCTAAATTCCCTATTTTTGTCAATAGCAATACTTTTTGGTATGAGGGTTTAAAATTCTGGAGACCTTTCTTGACTTTATCACATTCCCCCAACCCCTACATCTAAGCAGTTACTAAGGACCCTGGAATTCCTTTATAGTCAGTTCTGTCCTTTTCGTTCTCATGGCTGTGCTGAAGGTTGGGCTCCTGCCCTCTCATTTGGACTACTATATAACTTCCTAACTGGCTTCTCCACTTGTAGTTTTCCATTTTTCTTTCTTTTTTCTTTTCTTTTCTTTTTTTTTTTTTTTTTTTTTTTTTTTTTTTGAGATGGAGTCTAGTCACCCATCTATCCCTCATTACTTACAGACTACAGAACATCCTGTCACCCAGTCACCCAGGCTGGCGTGCAGTGGCGTGATCTCAGCTCACTGCAACCTCTGCCTCCCAGGTTCAAGCGATTCTTGTGCTGCAGCCTCCTGAGTAGATGGGATTACAGGTGCCCGCCACCATGCCTGGCTAATTTTTGTATTTTTAGTAGAGACAAGGTTTCCCATATTGGTCAGGCTGGTCCCAAACTCCTGACCTCAAGTGATCTGCCCACTTCAGCCTCCCAATCCACCTGCTAGGATTGCAGGCGTGAGCCACCGTGCCCAGCCAGTTTTCTACTTTCCCATTCATCCCAAACACCATTGGCAGGTGGAACTTCCTAAAATGCAGCTGTACCTTATCTTTTCAAAACCAACCACAGTGACTTAGAATCTCACAAATTAAGTAAACTGCCTTGACCTGGCTCACAGAGGCCCCCTCTATTGCCCCAACTTACAGCTCCAGTTCTGTTTCCTACTTCCTCTCTGTAAGCAGGTTTGCTTGAATTTATTTCTGCTTTCCCTCCTCTGGGCTTTTGCTCCTGGTCTTCCCACCTCCTAGAATGTTCTCCCTTTACATCACCAATTAAAGTTATGTCCATCCTTCAAAGTCCTTATGAAGAGCTCTTCAAGACTCCTCCCAAGGAAACCATTTGTCCTCCTAAGAAGATGCTTCTCTCCTCACTTCAGTATCATTTGTTTTGGTCTTTTCTTCCAGATGAATCAAATTCAGCCTCTATGATAGTCAGTTATCTACTTGTCTTTTCCTTCTTATAAGATTACAGACTCCTGTAACATAGGACCTATCTTTTATGCATCTTTATTCCTTCTGCAATATAAATACTATGGTTCTGGATTGAAGCACATCTCTTGTTTGAATGGGAAGCAAACTTTAGTCTTTTATGGTGGTTTCCGTGAAAGCCTGACAATGTAGAATTTGTATCAAGCCTTAGGCCATGTAGATACTCTGCAAAAGTATCTGAGGTTAAGGTTAAGTTGGCAGGCACATGTGTAGTATGATGGTCCTTTAGATCATGTGGCAGGAATGTTTCCCTCAGGAGGCAGAGTGTCTAATTTTAGATGCAACTTTGATGTATTACTTGCGTGTTCTGTAGCCCGTAAGTCATGAGGGATAGATGGGCTCTAAACATGCTCTAAAATATTCTTAAATATTTTCACTGCATATGGTCTATGTGTGATTCCTATTACAACAAAAAATTCACGTCCTTATCATATCTTTATGGTGGTGCATACTTTATTTGTCTAGAATCGAACAGATGTGCAATGCCAGCACCGATGGCAGAAAGTACTAAACCCTGAGCTCATCAAGGGTCCTTGGACCAAAGAAGAAGATCAGAGAGTAAGTTCTTTCTTCATTGGTGTGTGAATCATAATTAAGAATATTCCCAAAATGCTGAATATTTTCCTATTTGAGGAAGCAGGTAAAATGGGCAAACAGGAAGTAGAGGACTCTATTCCCATATTTCCAGTGAATGAAAGCAAATTTCGGAAATTTTCTAAAGATCTTGTAACACTGCAGAATGATTATACTGACTCATTACATAACTTTAAAACATAGGTTATTTTTGTGTGTTTATCTGAAGGTGATAGAGCTTGTACAGAAATACGGTCCGAAACGTTGGTCTGTTATTGCCAAGCACTTAAAGGGGAGAATTGGAAAACAATGTAGGGAGAGGTGGCATAACCACTTGAATCCAGAAGTTAAGAAAACCTCCTGGACAGAAGAGGAAGACAGAATTATTTACCAGGCACACAAGAGACTGGGGAACAGATGGGCAGAAATCGCAAAGCTACTGCCTGGACGGTAATAATATGTCAAAAAATATATTGATCGGGAAGAATGAGGGAGTGGGTATTGAACATTCTGCTTTAAATGTATGGTGAGTAAATTATATTTCATCAGTCGTAAGTGTTTTATTAGATAAACCAGCTACATAGCTTTTAGAGATTGAAGACATCTTAGAGTTTATTTGGTTGAGAACTTCCAGGATCCACCTAACAGTAAGCCCTGGGTGAAGACATTTAACTTTCCCCAGCCTCAATTTCCCCATTTCCAAAGTGAATCATACAGGGCCAGTGTTAGGATCAAGTAAAATGAATGTCAAAGGACTTGGTAAACTATAAAACTCTAAATGCATAGAAAGAAACTGAAGACAGTTTGTCTCTCTAGCAGTTCACATAGCTTATTAAGTGACTCAGAGGAACTCAGCTACCATTTGCCTGCTAACCATCATTCATTTCTTTTAATGTTCTTTTTTTTAATTATTATTTTTTAGAGACAGAGGCTTGTTCTGTCACTCATGTGTGACAGGGTGCAGTGGCATGGTCATAGCTCAATACATCCTTGAACTCCTAGGCTCAAGGTATCCTCCCACCTCAGCTTCTTGAGTAGCTAGGACTACAGGTGCACCCCACTACACCGAGCTGATTTTTAAATATTTTTTGTAGAGATGGGGTCTTGCTATGTTGCCCAGGCTGGTCTCAAACTCCTAGCCTCAAGCAATCCTTTCGACTCCCAAAGTGCTGGGATTATAGGCATGGGCCACCATACCTGGCCACCATTATTCATTTCATTATACCACTTTGCTTAATTTTTTACTTCGTTGATTAAAGAAATAGTACTTCCAGGTTTTTAAATAATGGTCAGGGTAATAATGCTTTCTTTTTAAAGAACAAGGCAAGAAAATGACCTCATTATGAGGGATAACTATGGAAGCTCATTTTTGTCCCATTTTTCCCACTTAAATAGTATATAACAGATTTCGTTACTTTGGAAAGCAATACTTTTAATGATAAATCTTGCATTAAAATGATATAGATAGAAAATATTAAAAATAGTTTTATTCTCGAGCTTCATAATCCAGGAGAAAGTTTATGTAGTATTCTCTAGTGATGCTCCAAAGCATTTGCACCCTTGTGGTTCAGTATAAACTTAGAAATTTCAAGAGGTTGGTAAAAGAAAGGCCTTTACTCCCATATGGCCTGAGAGGATACACTGCTGATTCTTCTCAAAATTAACAGGGCTATTGAACTTCCTCTTTCTTTAGCATACATTCCCCCACCCCCATTGAAATAGAAAAAGGGAGGCTTAAACGGTTTCTTTGAATTGAGAAACTGTTTTCCTGAGAATGGAAAGACTTTAGAAAAAATGTGTTGCCGTTTGAAAATATACTGGGGGTTAGGATCTTTCCCTTCGGGATCCCATTTTCCACTCTCATCTCTGTCTGATTCAAAAAACAGTTGGGGTGGCTTTCAAAGCGTAGGAGGTTTTTTGGTCTCAAAAGTTCTTGCTAGTGCTTTGAGAGATAAAGAGTGAGGTATTCTTCATCAGCAGCATCTTATCACCCACCAAACTTCATCATGTCCCTATCGTGGTGTGTAGGCCCTGCTGTGCCACGTTCAAAGGAGTAATTTCTCCAAGGCAGCTGCAACTTTACATGGTGTTAGAGTCTTGTACCGCGACCGGTCAGAATAAACCTGAAGGGTTATTGTATTGAAAGTACTCCTTTACCAAGGAAATGAAATGGTTAAAAGATACTGATATTTCTAGAAAATGACACGCATTCCAGATTGTGTAATTAAGAGAAATCTATGGATTTCTAACTAGGCACTAGAGAAAGCCTGATCTTAGGGGGTGGAGAAGAAGGAAACAATTAAAAAGAGAAAACAACTATTAGGCCCAAGGGAAAGGTCACTGTTAGAAACAGTTTTCTGTCAATTCACTGTAATCTGAATTGAAATTTTTGTTTGTGAAATTTGTGTGATATATTTCTGTGCAGAACTGATAATGCTATCAAGAACCACTGGAATTCTACAATGCGTCGGAAGGTCGAACAGGAAGGTTATCTGCAGGAGTCTTCAAAAGCCAGCCAGCCAGCAGTGGCCACAAGCTTCCAGAAGAACAGTCATTTGATGGGTTTTGCTCAGGCTCCACCTACAGCTCAACTCCCTGCAACTGGCCAGCCCACTGTTAACAACGACTATTCCTATTACCACATTTCTGAAGCACAAAATGTAAGCCATTCCTGAGAATCTAGTTTAATGAGAGAGATGGCTAGTTTAGCTCCAGGTGATGATCATACTTTGCAGTTGTATACTTTTCAGAGAACTTTCCTGAGCATGATCATGGCCAGTCTTCACCTATGCCCTTTGAAGTAGATAGGATGTAGGTATTGTTTGTTACCCCTGGTTTATGTCTCCAGAAACGAGGATGGTAAGTGCTTTGCCCAGGGTGACACAGCTCATAGAGATAGTGCTGACTAGAAATCGAGCTGTCTGATTCTAACTTGCTGCTTCAAATCTAATTGGAAGGCAACCTTTGAATGTAAATTTACTTAAGGTACTATTGAAGAATAGGGGAATGGAGTCGCATTTGTAGATGTAATGTTTTTCTCTTCCAAAGTGAAAAGGAAAGGTAGTATTATGTTTAAAAAGGAGAGAGTTTGACACTGAAATTCAGTGGTTATGGTATGTTCCATTCTGGTAGTGATCAGGCAGACATGTCTTAATTTATTCACTCAGTAAATGTTTACCTTCTTACTCTGAGCCAGGAGCAGAACTTTGTGACATTCATTTTCTGATGTCTCCTTTCAGTCTCCATTGGATCAGTGTGATCCCTTCCTTATTTCTAGTATTTATATTTAGGGAAAGGGATAATCCATAATAGGTGGAAAAATAAGAAGAAAGGGAAAAAAAAAAAATCGAGGAACTTTAATCTTAAGACCAACAATAATAAATGATGAAACGTACCCAAGAATAGAGAGCTCATATGCAAATTATATGCAAAGCATGTTCTTAAATAGTTTTTATTCTCTGTTCGTGGATTTGACTACAAACTTTACAGAAAGGTCTCAGATGAATAAATTGTCATAAGTCCTGTGCTTTTTATTAAAACTCAAAATTATTCCAAGAAAAAAATATATATATATTTTTGCCATCTTGGCTCACTGCAAGCTCTGCCTCCCGGGTTCACGCCATTCTCCTGCCTCAGCCTCCGAATAGCTGGGACTACAGGCGCCCGCCACCACGCCCAGCTAATTTTTTGTATTTTTAGTAGAGACGGGTTTCACCGTGTTAGCCAGGATGGTCTCGATCTCCTGACCTCCTGATCCGCCCACCTCGGCCTCCCAAAGTGCTGGGATTACAGGCCTGAGCCACCGCGCCCGGCAAGAAAAATATTTTTATTTACCAACAGCTGGTACCATCAGTTTTTCCCATAGAAACAATTTTCAAACATTCATTAATGTATTTTAGAATATATTTTTTGTTGTTTTTTCATTGTGTTTTTCTGTAATTAAGGAACACATCCCAAAATTTAAAGTGCTTGTCAGCACTTCCCAAGGATTGATGAGGACTTTACATTTTTTTCACTATGTTCCTTTAGCTGTTTAGCCATTTCAAAGGCCTGGCTAAATTTCACATTAAAAGGTTTTTTAAAATTGTTTAGTGTATTTTATCAGTAAAGTGTTTTTTTCTCTCAGTCCCAGAACAAAACCTCAGCATATGTAGCCTGAATGATGTGGCCTTTGTATTGTCTTTTCCATCTAGGTCTCCAGTCATGTTCCATACCCTGTAGCGTTACATGTAAATATAGTCAATGTCCCTCAGCCAGCTGCCGCCGCCATTCAGGTAAGATCATTGATCATTCACTGTTCAAAGCACCACTTTTAAGAAATCCTTATTTCTTTCATCTAAACACGTATTTTCACCTGAGCAACTGAAGTAAAAAGGAAAAGGAACATGGAGAGGAGAGCAGAGTCTTGGCCAGCAATCTATTAATCTTGTCTTCTAGAATGAGTTTGCTCTAGAGTTTTCTGATTCTTTGATGTTGCAAGATGAAATAACTCATCAGTCAGCATCTACTCTTGTCTGAGATTTCACATCACTCCCTTAAGTCTGAAATAACATTGACAAAGACTTCTGTAGGAGCCAATTTGGTTGGTGGTGTTTTCGCAGTGAGGCTCTTTGGGCTGTGTGGTACCTCATGACCATATTGGCTACACCTATTGTATTTGCAGCTTCCAGTCAGACCTTTGTCTTTATTTCCCTTACCTTGTAATTTCAGAGACACTATAATGATGAAGACCCTGAGAAGGAAAAGCGAATAAAGGAATTAGAATTGCTCCTAATGTCAACTGAGAATGAGCTAAAAGGACAGCAGGCGCTACCAGTAAGACTGTCGTCATGTGCTTGAATGAGGGGATAGCAGCTTTGCCTCAGTTTACCTAAGCACTCTTCTCTTCTAAATATTACACTTACCAAGGCTCTATATATCCTTTCAGAATGTCTCAACACAAGAAGTTGCTTGTAGTAAAATGTAGTTTGTATCAGAATATATGCTGATTAAATTGGAAGCAGTCTTTTTGTAATTGCAATAAAAATGCAATATCCACTTATGATTGTTATCATCAATTTTTTTTTTTCTTCAGAAGGACTATAATCAGTTTAAAGACTAGCAAAGATAAAATGAATGAAAATCTGCATTTTCTACAGAGCTATGTCTATGGTACCATTTTGGTTTTTTTCTATTATTTTGTTAACCTATATTTTCATATTTTATAATTTCAGATATGATTTGATGCATGTTCAGTATATACATGTAAAAGGTTATATATAAAACCTCTTCATAAATAACATTAGCTGCTCTCTTTTATTTGCACGTGTGAAAGTGATGTGGGCCATTACTGAATTCTGACATCTTCTTTAGCAACTGGGCAGCCAACTGGGATGGCTCCTTGTGCTTTGTAACATATATAGTTAACCAACAAAGACAATAAAAGAGAAGTGATGCCCAGTAGGTGTTCCTAGGGGTAAATTTATTTTTGTTAAATAATAAGATGATTATGTGCACATGCTAGTTCGACCACTTTTTAACTTTAGTTAATGTTTTGCAATTTCTCCTGTTGTGTGGTCATACTGTAAGGAGACTTCTGTTAATTTGCTCTTCTGCTTTCCTAACCACGTTGATTTGGCAGTGCTTCACTGCATCAATGCAATCTGTAGCATTAGAAAGGGATAGAAGCAACAAGAATATGTGTAGATCAAAGCAACTCTGCCTCCTGAGTCCTCTAGCTTTTTTGTGGTTAGAATGCAAATAGGACAGTTCTTCAGTTCTTCACTCACAGCAAGCATTTGTGGACCTTGGCAAATTAAAGTGGAATTTTAAGACAATACGAGAATTATACTTCGAAATATAGACCTATGATTTGACATTTTTACAAAATGATAGCAAGGTAATCATATGGTAGGTAACACCTCTAGCACTATTTAAAACGGGGTCTTGCATTGATAAAAGGAAACATCTTGACAACTGTTTCATAGGCGTAAGTTTGGGATGATGCAACTACTCTTATCTTTCCTCCAACAGCATCTGATACCTTGTGCAACTTCATTGCTAAGTTCCTTCTCCCTTTCTTCTCTCCTCTCTTTATTTCTACACCCTTCCCCCTTCCTTAGACACAGAACCACACATGCAGCTACCCCGGGTGGCACAGCACCACCATTGCCGACCATACCAGACCTCATGGAGACACTGCACCTGTTTCCTGTTTGGGAGAACACCACTCCACTCCATCTCTGCCAGCGGATCCTGGCTCCCTACCTGAAGAAAGCGCCTCGCCAGCAAGGTGCATGATCGTCCACCAGGGCACCATTCTGGATAATGTTAAGAACCTCTTAGAATTTGCAGAAACACTCCAATTTATAGATTCTGTAAGTAGAATTGTGAAGGGAAGTTAACGATTCTGGAAGATCAATTAGAAAACCCATTTCTGAAATCATTGCCATTTTCTATAGCCAAGATGTTATTAGCATATATTAATGTAAAGGTAGAAGTATGATTTTCATCTTCATTCGTATGTTTTTTCAAAGATCTGATTTCATAGCCTACCGAGACAAAAGTATTTATAAATACTTACAAAACAGGACTTTTGAAGGAAGAGTTTTTTTCACATTTTCACACTTTTCCTTCAAAAGTCATATTTTTAAAAATAGTCAAATTAATGACTTACAAAGCAGAGCTTGGATTATGGGAATGGAATGGTGTTTGAGTTACTTTTAACTTTTTTTTTTTCTTTGCTTCATGGTGCTTCTCTAGAATTTTATCTTGCTTTTGAATGGCACATTAAGGGTTTGCTTACTCAGAGCTGAAAGCCATCTTTTAGTGTATTTGAAGTGATAATCAGCTCCTTGGTCATACCTGGCTCTTTCCACAAAATGCTGATTATTGATTACTGGTCCTATTGCTTCACTGAGATGAATCATCTTTAGTGAAACAAATTTGTATTCAGCACCTCCTCAGCAAACACTTGGTTCCTTTCCCAGTTGGTTAAAAAGCATTTATTGGCCGGGCGCAGTGGCTCAAGCCTGTAATCCCAGCACTTTGGGAGGCCGAGACGGGCGGATCACGAGGTCAGGAGATCGAGACCAGCTTGGCTAACATGGTGAAACCCCGTCTCTATTAAAAAAAAATACAAAAAAAAAAAAACTAGCCCGGCGAGGTGGCGGGCGCCTGTAGTCCCAGCTACTCGGGAGGCTGAAGCAGGAGAATGGCGTAAACCCGGGAGGCGGAGCTTGCAGTGAGCTGAGATCCGGCCACTGCACTCCAGCCTGGGCCACAGAGCCAGACTCCCTCTCAAAAAAAAAAAAAAAAAAAAAAAAAAATTTATTGCACTCATTGGATAGGAGATGACCATTGCCATAATATGCCGTCTAGAAAAGGTCTTCATTTTGCTTTCCATTGCATGCAGATGTAGAGTGTCGGGAGGTCCCTACAGCATGTCAGAGGGCCAGCCTCGAGGCAGCCCGCTAGACCCCGCTCTACTGCAGTATAACAGAGCAACTGCTCATCTTGAAGCTGTTGCTCAAGAAGCCAAACCAATGGGCCCAGTGTTTGCTTTGCGTTGAGCATCTCTCTCTCAGTGCTGTGTTTCAGGTGATGATGGCACACACTGTCTCAAAGTTCTGTGCCTCCCACATTGTTTCAGGATTCTTCATCATGGTGTGATCTCAGCAGTTTTGAATTCTTTGAAGAAGCAGATTTTTCACCTAGCCAACATCACACAGGCAAAGCCCTACATCTTCAGCAAAGAGAGGGCAATGGGACTAGACCTGCAGGAGAACCTAGCCCAAGGGTGAACAAACGTATGTTGAGTGAGAGTTCACTTGACCCACCCAAGGTCTTACCTCCTGCAAGGCACAGCACAATTCCGCTGGTCATCCTTCGAAAAAAACGGGGCCAGGCCAGCCCCTTAGCCACTGGAGACTCTAGCTCCTTCATATTTGCTGACGTCAGCAGTTCAACTCCCAAGCGTTCCCCTGTCAAAAGCCTACCCTTCTCTCCCTCGCAGGTAGAACACAACTTCTGCACAGCTGTTACTCATTTTCAACAGACACCTGAGCCTTAATAATCTAGAAACTAATACTTCGGAACAAATGACTAATTACTGCTGCCTTCGCTGATTTCATTCCGTAGTTGAATCTAGCTGTTGCTAAGTTATACTGCCTTCCAAAGTTTAGGCTGTCTGCAGGCTAACTGTTGATTTTGGCATCATTCTCTCTCTTTTACTTTTTGGGTGGTTTTGAAAGATAGTTGCATGAAACGTACTTTTATTTCCTTCAACACTAGAGTTTAACATTTCTGTCCCTTTCTTTTTCTCCCATCTGATCCCTCTCTTTAAAATTGTTAACATCGTTTCTGCCTCATTGTTCATTTATTTTTATGCGATTCACTGACCCAGGGGAGGAGGGAACCAAATTGTGTTTATATAACATTTGGGGTGCAACTAGAAAATTTAAAGGTTCCAATTCATCTTTAAGTGGAAGAGTTTGGGAAGAAGAGGAGAAACAAATGCTTAAGGAAAAGAACATATTTTTAATTTCAGTTTCTCAACATTGGCTCTTTTGAGTTGTGCCACGCTATTTTACTAGTGCAGTTTTTGCCAACGAATATTTTTATTTCGTACAGCTTTTTCTAAGGCATGAAAATTACAATGCTTATCAGAGATTTGTGTTCCTAAATTAAATAATTACAATTAGTAGATAATTTGGTACTTTAAAACATTTTTCCAGTTGTATCTGTTGAATTTGTTTTAAGAACAGATTTAGGTATGATATAGGTATATACATTTGGGAAACACTGAATCAAACAAAAAGTTAAAAGTAGGTTTCTTAGCTGGGCATAGTGGCATGGGCCTGTAGTCCTAGCTACTGGGGAAGCTAAGGTGAGAGGATCGCTTGATCCCAGGAGTTCAAGTTCAGTCTGGGGAATGTAGCAAGACCCCATTTCTTTAAAAACTTTTTTTTTTAACTGCAGGCCTTCTCAGAGTTATTAATATGCCGTTGTGCCTTGTGAATTTCCAGGAGAAGATTACAATATGTTGTGTTTCCCAAATTTATTTTACCTTGGAATTCTTTACGGAACACCTAGTTTTTTCCCAGAACTTTAGTGTTCTGAGAGACACAGTTTATTATTCAAGAATTTTCCACATAATGTAAACCTTTTGTAATACTAATTTTGGTTCATATATTATTAAAGAGAAAAAACAAAGTATGAAAGGAAACTATTAATTATTAACTATTATTTTCCCCAAAATCACTAAAGCCTTTTAAATGTTAAGAACACATCTCATTATCTTTAATGATAAGTGTCATTTATTGAGAATATTTTCTCACAGTTTTGCAAGTTTTTCAGCATTGACCCTAAATTTTATTTCTTGGAAACCACACCCAAATCTTGGGTGCTCAGTCGAAATAAAACAATAGCCTAGTCAACATGACATGCTTGTTAGCATCTTTATTATTTAATATAGTGGGTCAGTAAAACATTCTTGTTATCTAGGTATGATTTTTAAATTGTGATTTTTAAATTTAAAGAATTGCCATCTAATCTAAGTAATTTTTTTCTTTTTCTCCATGTTTAGTTCTTAAACACTTCCAGTAACCATGAAAACTCAGACTCGGAAATGCCTTCTTTAACTTCCACCCCTCTCATTGGTCACAAATTGACTGTTACAACACCATTTCATAGAGACCAGACTGTGAAAACTCAAAAGGAAAATACTGTGTAAGTCTTTGGTTCAGGAAATAAAATTATTTATCTTATTTACTTATATTTAGTTAATGGAATATAGTCCCCAGATGTCTGATCCACTTGTATGTGCATAATTTTACTGACCACTTATAGATAATCATGTCTGTTCTCACATTGAATATATCTGTCCTGGGCATATTTCAACTACCTACTGGTAGATGGGAAGATAAACTAAATTACCTTTGTAACTTACTCCAAAATTTCCTACCTATGCACAAGTAGTTTTCATAAAACTTATCCATTCAGTTTGTTTGTTCCCTCCATAAGGCTTTCTTATGAAAGCCAGATTTTCAACCTCCTTTCCTCTCTAATTATAAGTTTCAGAATAAGAATGAGTATGATTTCTTACCTAGTTTGTATTTTTATTTAATTTTATTTGTTTATTATTTATTTATTTTTAGTTTGTATTTTTTAATCTTATTTTTTCTTTTTGAATTTATGTGTAGATAGGACCTCTTCTGACATCCCCAGGAATATTATATGATTAGAAGCCAAGGGATGAGTAAGCAGTCATTTTTATTCAATAAAGCCTTAATCAATTCAGAAAAATGGTAGAGAAAGTGTGAATTATCAGAAACCTTGAAAAGAAATGCACTCTTATTTCGAAGTACAAAATGTAAATTTTGAAAGGTTAACATGTTTTGTAGTATGGGCTCTGTTTTCATGAATAGGGAAAACTGATTTGTAAATGACATCAGGTCTTCTTGATGCTCATAGTCTTATACAGATCATAGGCACTGTATGTGTCTTCAGAGCCATTAAGGAAAGATGGAAAATCATTTAATGCTTTTATTCTTCGAGGTATAATATTTTGAAATATTTGAAAATATGTGATATGCATATTCTCTTTTTCTTAATGAATAATATGATTAATCAGCATACCCAATTCTAAATCCATAACAGAGTTTGTTGTATTCAGTGGAAAAATATGAAATGTAACAGGTAAAGCCATGTAGGGACATGTATTGTTTTATATTGAACCACTGTTTCTTTTCTTTTTAAAGTTTTAGAACCCCAGCTATCAAAAGGTCAATCTTAGAAAGCTCTCCAAGAACTCCTACACCATTCAAACACGCGCTTGCAGCTCAAGAAATTAAATATGGTCCCCTGAAGATGCTAGTAAGTTCTAGAAAAGTTCTTGGGTTTAGTTGGTTTGTTAGTCCCGTCAGAAGTTCTCTCTGATGCAAAAATACCCACTCTTCCCTTTAGCCTCAGACACCCTCTCATCTAGTAGAAGACCTGCAGGATGTGATCAAACAGGAATCTGATGAATCTGGAATTGTTGCTGAGTTTCAAGAAAATGGACCACCCTTACTGAAGAAAATCAAACAAGAGGTAAACACGAAATCCTTTGGAAGCAACAAGCTGAGAATCCTGCCCACTTTGTTCCTTGTGTGCAGCTTGATGTGTCTGCCATTGGCACTGTGCAACACTACCACTTTTCATGCAAGATTTTCATACAAGGTGCAGTGAAAAGGTACTGCCAGACTGTAGGCATCATTGGCCTTTCCTTTGGGAAGCCAAGCCATCTCTATCTACTTCATGTTTGGACAGAAAACATGCTAGAGAGGATCAAGAAAAGGGAGGGAAACAGCTTTTTAATGTACTTTTAAACATTACTGATTATAGAAAGTTGATATTTCGTTTTTAGATGTGAAGAATTGGAATTTAAATTAAAATAATAGTGTCTTTAATTCATTGTATTAAAAAAAGGGAATCTAACCTGCAAGGATCAAAGTTTTAGCTTGTTGGCCACAGTTGTTTTCCAGCAGGTTAGATACAGTGCTGCTTGAATTTATTTTCATGTAAAGATAAGTATTTGATATTTTTTCATAGTTACAAATCTGATTTGCTTATTCAGTAATGCAGTTTTACCAGAAGTGTGATTAAAAACCAGTCTTTTGTCACCAAAAGACCCTTTATGTCACCAAAATAAAATCCTCGACAGATACAATGCTACTAGGTATACCGTTAAAATATATTTATAATAGAATAAACACCTAGAATCAGAACGTTGGTTGAAAACATAGGAGCTTTATGAGCAGTAAATTTGGAGCTAGTCACATTTTAAATTTGCCAATAGTGGTTCTTTGTTGAATCCAGAAGATAGAGCAAAATGTTACACTAATAGTGTAAGTTAGCAACATAGTTTTATGTAAGTATTTGAGGGACTGGCCAGAAATATACTCCTGACTGTACATGTTTCATAGGAAGTTCTAGAAACAACAAAGCACTTTCTATATGCTTTCAGGTGGAATCTCCAACTGATAAATCAGGAAACTTCTTCTGCTCACACCACTGGGAAGGGGACAGTCTAAATACTCAACTGTTCACGCAGACCTCGCCTGTGGCAGATGCACCGGTAAGTATGTGTGCACCGGCCCCTAAGTTGTTATATGACGCTGGCGCATCACACAGTCCTGTGTGTGGCATGTGGGGCTGCTGCGGTTTCAGCACTGCCTCTTTAAGGCATCTTATTTCTAAATATTCTCCGTGCATGGTTTTTAAAAAATGATTATCAATGTAGAGTATAAAGTTGAGTTTTTTCATGTATTAGAAACATTGCAGACTTTTTCATTATTTGTTCTCTTATGATATGAGTGCCTTTGCCATTAAAAAAAATCAACTACATGGACATAAAAACTATGTTAATTTTTATATTTTCCTTTATTTGTCTTCTAAATAATATTGTCTTCTTGTTAAGTTGTCTGTTGTTTGGTTTGTGTAGCATCTCTTATGGTATCAACCAGTATCTATAGCAGATGCCCAGTATTGTACCCAATTCCTTTGGGTTACTACCACCAGTTTTAAAGTTTATAATTTGTGAGTGGTTGTCCTTATGTCTTAAGGAAAATCAGAGCTAATAACAACTGCTGAGATTTATTTAGTAGGTACTAAGTGGTAAGTACTATTCTACGGGCTTTCAATGAATTAATTCAATTAATTCTCACAAGTATCCTGTAAGGTTGGTATTATTTTTATTAATTTTTATTTTTTTGAGACGGAGTTTCGCTCTTGTTACCCAGGCTGGAGTGCAATGGCACGATCTCGGCTCACCACAACCTCTGCCTCCCGGGTTCAAGCGATTCTCCTGCCTCGGTCTCCCGAGTAGCTGGGATTACAGGCATGCGCCACCACACCCGGCTAATTTTGAATTTTTAGTAGAGACGGGGTTTCACCATGTTGGTCAGGCTGGTCTCGAACTCCTGACCTCAGGTGATCCACCCGCCTCAGCCTCCCATAGTGCTAGGATTATGGGCCTGAGCCACCGCGCCTGGCCAGGTGGGTATTACTATCATTTCTATTATGTCAACCGGAAAACAGAGGCATAAAGAGGCTTAGTCATTCGCTCAAGATTATATATCTAATAAGGGATGGTGCTGGGTTGGAACTCAGGTCTTGTTCTAAATTCTCTACTTTTCACCATTTTTTCCCAATAATTTATAGCTCTAAAGTATTGATAGTTCTGTACCAGTATATGAAATAACGTGTTCTCTCCCCAGAACTTAGTTAATCTTCTGTTTTGAAAGGCATGTATTTATTAATTCATTCAGCAGATGTTTTTTGAGTGTCTAACGCATGCCTAGAATTCTGGGATCCCGAAGGAGCTTTGTGTTGTGGTGATGTTTGCCACAATGGGGTTAAGTTTCAGACATAGTTGAGTTCTCCTTTTAGCTCGTAGTGAGGAGAATTTCTGGCAGATAACTGCATTTTTTTATGCTAATGTGTATCGTCTCATAGTAATCTACTCTCCACAGTGTTAGAGAAATGTTGGCTCTCATATTATCCAACCTCATTTAAATTTCAAATTATTCTCTTCCCTTTAGAATATTCTTACAAGCTCCATTTTAATGGCACCAGCATCAGAAGATGAAGACAATGTTCTCAAAGCATTTACAGTACCTAAAAACAGGTCCCTGGCGAGCCCCTTGCAGGTAATTACTATTCCAACATTGGTATTTTAAAATTCATTTGCTGAAAAACTGTCATCTTTGATGGTGGTGGTGGTGGTGGTGGTGGTGGTGGTAGTGGTAGTGCTGGTGGTCTGTTTTTTGTTTTCAACATTTTAACATAGATGAGTAATGCTTTTATACTATTTCTTGATGTCTAGAAAAATCCAATAATTCCTTTTTGCTACTCATATGAGACATGCTAGAAATTTTTGAGTGCAGATTTCCCAAAGCATGATGAAATGAAACATTTCTTATTGTGACTGAGACTAAGATCATGTATTACACGTGTGTCACTATCTTCTTCTGCCCTCAAATGTTTTATAAAAATATATCGATATAGTTTACTTTATGTTCCAAATTTTTTATTTTTTATGCTGTATCCCTAGGCAACCAAAGCTCAGAGACTGTTCCAATTTTAAATGAAGTCTGAAATTAGTCAGACAGAAAATAATTGCAATGTATTTGACTGTCAGAATAAGAAAGTCAACTGTCAATGTTGTGAGGCCAATCTGAAGTTGACCATCTGCTGTGAGGTTTTAATATCAAAAGAGATTTCCCTTGTAACCCTAAAGTGGGTGTGTGTTGATGAAATATAACAAATTCCAAATTAATCCTGAGCCAAATGTAAATAAGAATGCAAATTTTGCTTCCCTGAATTATTTAAAGCAGTTTCTAACATTAAATAGCCCAATACCCAGCCACCTGCAGAGCCCTCTCTCCTCCATCCCCCTGTGCCATGCAGAGGGAAACTTCATAACCCTAGAGAAATTGAAGAGCCTGGATTCAGAAACTGAAAGTCATATTTCTTGCTGTAAGTTAAATGGCACGATCATAGGATAGCAACCTTTGAGAGTCTGCCCATTCCCTTAAAGGGGTTTCCCATTCTTGTGATAGCTTCTCATTCCAAATTGTGAGAATCTTAAAACTTGCCCTGTTTAAGTATTTGCGATGCTTAGTTTTTTGGGTTTTGTTGTTGTTGTTTTGTTTTTTGAGACAGGGTCTTACCCCGTGGCCCAGGCTGGAGTGTAGTGGGGTGATCTCGGCTCACTGCAATCTCTACCTCCCAGATTCAAGTGATTCTCGTACCTCAGCCTCCCAAGTAGCTGGAATTACAGGTGTGAGCCACCGGCACCCAGCTATTTTTTTTGTATTTTTGGGTAAAGACGGAGTTTTGCCATGTTGGCCAGGCAGGTCTCGAATTCCTGGTTTCAAGTGATCTGCCCACCTCAGCCTCCTACAGTGCTGGGATTACAGGTGTGAGCCACCACACCTGGCCGATGCTTAGTATTATTTTGAAATAAGGGTTGCAAGCACATTTTGTTTAATTAAATCAGATTGATTCCTTCCTGGCCTTTCTCTGACAGCAATTGTTTTGGTAAAATGGCTGTGGACTGGAGTGTGAGACAGGGAGTCAGTATTTATGGGGAATCTGGACAAGTTCCTATGTCGGTGAGTCTAGAGTCAGCCCCGTGTGGAGAAGACTCAGAATATCACAAAGAGGCCGGGTGCAGTGGCTCATGCCTGTAATCCCAGCACTTTGGGAGGCCAAGGCAGGTGGATAACTTGAGGTCAGGAGTTCGAGACCAGCCTGGCCAACACGGTGCAACCCCATCTCTACTAATCCCAGCTACTCAGGAGGCCGAGGCAGGAGGATCGCTTGAACCCGTGAGGCAGAGGCTGCAGTGAGCCGAGATCGTGCCACTGCACTCCAGCCTGGGTGACAGAATGAGACTCCATCTCAAAAAAAATATCACAAAGAATTGGGAGATGAGGGAGAAAATGAACTCCACCCAGACATAAGAGGAACCCAGAAAGGGAATTACAAAGATTCCAAGGCAAAGGGCAGCCATTTCAAACTTTTCCTGAGAGCTGTTCTTAGGTCCAGAAGGAAAGCTTTTGCTTTTTCTTTTTTTTTCCTTCCCGTCTAAGTTACTTGGCCCTTGATTTCTAGAGAACAGAGTTCAACTACTGCTATTAGTGCTACTAATGTTTTAATTCAGTTAGATTAAGTTTTATGTATATTTTCTAACCTAGCCTGGGGCCAAGTTGTATTTGTAGTAGTATAGGAAAAGTCTGTTCTAAATTTCAAAAAGTAAACACATAAATATACTTGGGGACAGTTACCATTACATAAGTTGAAAACCCATAGTTCAGTATTGAACTTTATCAGTATATTTGTATTTTATTTAATGGAAATATTCGTTATCTCTGAAACTCAAAATTAAGTCGTAGCTCTATTTTATTAATCTGTATTCTCCTGTCTATCAGTGAGTCATACTGGCACTTTATGGATTCTAACATCTGTACACTGAGATTGTTGTGTATGGTGAAGGTAATATTTGTCAATTCTACCAAACTGAATAATTGAGACTTGAAAGTTAATTTTAGAGTCAATACTCCTGTCTAAACTGTATAGTTCACTGGTTTACACTGACCATATATGTTTTAATAATCTGCTATAAAGCCAGGCTGAGTAGCTCACACCTGTAATCACAACACTTTGGGAAGCCGAGACTGGAGGATAGATAGCTTGAGACCAGGAGTTTGAGACCAGCCTGCGCAACATAGCTAGACTCAGTTTCCATTAAAAAATAATTAGCTGGGTGTAGTGCACACCTGTAATCCTAGCTACTTGGGAGGCTAGGGCAGGAGGATCCCTTAAGCCCAGGAGTTTGAGGTTACGGTGAGCTGTGATTATACCCCTGCACTCTAACCTGGGAGACAAGAGCAAGACCTTGTCTCTAAAAAAATTTTTTTAAGGCCGGCCGCGGTGGCTCATGCCTGTAATGCCAGCACTTTGAAGAGGCTGAGGCGGGTGGATCACAAGGTCAGGAGTTCAAGACCAGCCTGGCCAACATGGTGAAACCCTGTCTTTACTAAAAATACAAAAAACTAGCCAGGCATGGTGGTGCACACCTATAATTCCAGCTACTCAGGAGGCTGCAGCAGGAGAATTGCTTGAACCCGGGAGGTGAAAGTTGCAGTAAGCCCAGATCACACCATTTCTCTTCAGCCTAGGCAATAGAGTGAGACTCCATCTCAAAAAAAAAAAAAAATTAATCTGCTATAATAGATACTAATTTATTTTAAGAAATACTTACTGAATGTTGCTCTGCATACTTGCCAGTTGGGAGAAGAAAATAAATCTTCACTAAGTGAATGAATGCTATACACCAAGTATCTCCTTCATTTTATGTCATGGAGTTCTAGCTTCTGATACCACAGAAATATGTGATTTCTAAAATGTTTCAGACTATTGTGATAAGTATTGGAAAATGCATCAAGTGACTCTAAATATTTAAACATATATGGCCTATATTTCATATAATCCTGACTCAGTAATATTTCTGTGGATGTTTTTATGCAATTTGTTAATTTTATTTATTTAAAACACAGTGCTATTTCATACAGTTCTATTGATAATCCAATTTGACCTAATTAGGCATGTTTCTCACACATGGTATTATTGAACATATTGCACATTTATTAAATGATATTTATTTTACTTAAGAGTACTTTATATAATCTCTAATTTTTGTAATTTGTAATTACAATAAATCAAATATTAAGTGGGATTTTAGGCAAACCATCTAGACATTTTTGTCATAATGCTTTTATTAAAACAGCAAAATAGGAGTTTCAAAATATTTTAAAATTTGAATACTTCTAAAATGTAAAATATTTGCAACTGGTGTAATGCAGTTGATCGTCTGTCCCTCTAAATTGTCTAAATAACTTAGGTGCAAGAACAGTTTATTGAAGAACACAGGAACTGCGCAATTTTGTGTTTTATCATTTCAGTTTTAATCACCCCAGCTTGATTATGGCAATAACATTTTAGAAAAGCAATTATTACTGTTTTTGAGGCCCATATACTGGGCCATTACGGTTTTGCTTCTAACATACATATAAATGCACATGCTTACTTGTAAATATGTATAAATTACATTTGCTGTTTTAAAATTAGAAATGCCAAGAAGCTATGTGTTTGACATTTTATTATAAATTTTATACACATATAGAAGTATGGAAAATATACTATGTTCTAGAGTTAACACTTGTTATCATTTTGCCATATTTACCTCATCTCTTTTTTTTTTCTTGAGATAGAATCTCACTCTGTCTCCCAGGCTGGGGTGCAGTGATGTGATCTCAGCTCACTGCAACCTCTACCTCCTGGGTTCAAGTGATTCTCTTGCCTCAGTTCCCTGAGTAGCTGGGACTACAGATGTCCGCCACCATGCCCAGCTAATTTTTGTATTTTTAGTAGAGATGGGGTTTCACCATGTTGGCTAGGCTGGTCTCGAACTGTTAACCTCAAGTGATCCACCTGCCTCGGCCTCCCAAAGTGCTGGGATAATAGGTGCGAGCCACTGCGCCAGGCCTACTTCATCTCTTTTTTTATGAAGTTTTAATTTTGTTTTTAAATTTTAAATTTTTTTTTTTTTTGGAAACAGTGTCTTGTTCTGTCACCCAGGCTGGAGTGCAATGGCACGATCTCAGCTCACTGCAACCTCCACCTCTCAGGTTCAAGCGATTCTTCTGCCTCAGCCTCCCAAGTAGCTGTGACTAAAAGCACGTGTCACCACACCCAGCTAATTTTTGGTATTTTTAGTAGAGACAGGGTTTCACTGTGTTAGCCAGGATGGTCTCGATCTCCTGACCTCATGATCTGCCCGCCTTGGCCTCCCAAAGTGCTGGGATTACAGATGTGAGGCACTGCACCAGGCCGGTTTTTTTTGTTTTTGTTTTTGTTTTTGGAGACAAGGCCTTGCTCTATCACCCAGGCTGGAGTGCAGTGGCAAGATCGTGGCTTGCTGCAGTCTACCTCCTGGACTCAAGCAATCCTCCTACCTCAGCCTCCTGAGTAGCTAGGAATATAGGCACATGCCACCATGTCCGGCTAGTTTTTTGTTTTGTTTTGTTTTGTTTTGTTTTGTTTTGTTTGTAGAGATGGGGTCTCCCTGTGTTGCCCAGCCTGGCCTCAAACTCCTGGGCTCAAGCAATACTTCTGCCTTGACCTCCCAAAGTGCTGGGATTACAGGCAGGAGCCACGCTGTCCAGCCTGAAGTATTTTAAAGTAAATTCCAACTAATATAACATTTTATTCTCATGTACTTCCAGATGTGTCTCTAAACATAGACATTTTTATATATAACCTAATACCATCATTACATATTTAACAATAATTCTTTAATCTTCTCATTCTCTGGTATATTTAAATTTCCCATTAATCCAAAAAAGAATCAAAATTGAAACAATTTCACACATTGCATTTGGTTAAGCCTCTTAAATCTCTTTTACTCTCTAGTCCAGTGCTGTCTAATAGAACTTCTACAGTGATGTGAAGGAAATTTCTAATATGCTGCTATCCACTATGATAGCCAGTGGCTTTTGAGCACTTGAAATATGGCAAGTGCTGCTGAGGAACAGAATTTTCAATTTGAATGAAGTTGCTTTAATTTAATAGCCACATTTCCTTACTCTCTTACTGGAATCAGCCATTTCCCCATGGTGCTCTGAATCCTCTTAGTGAGAAATGGTGCATAGACACCAAAATCAGGGTGCTAAGTCTGCCCATTGTTATGTGGGTTGTCATTGAGATACAAATAATCTTTTTTTTTGAGACAGAGTCTCACTCTGTCACCCAGGCTGCAGTGCAGTGGTACAATCTCAGCTTACTGCAACCACCACCTCCTGGGTCCAAGCGATTCTTCTGCCCCAATCTCCCAAGTAGCTAGGATTACAGGCGCCCGCCACCACACTCGGCTAATTTTTATATTTTTAGTAGAGACATGGTTTCACCATGTTGGCCAGGCCAGGCTCAAACTCCCAACCTCAGGTGATCTGCCTGTCTCACACTCCCAAAGTACTGGGATTACAAGTGTGAGCCACCACACCCAGCCAAGATTCAGTGAATTTTAATAATCCGGAACTCTCCACGTATCCCCTAATCTATAATCTACAGTGCTTAAATAGAGGCTTTTATAAGCCATTATGTACAATCATGTTATGTTTGTTTTTTTTAATTACTTAGTCTTTTTCCAAAAGGAATTTGTAACAGCTGCATAATCTTATAATTGTTGTGTTTCTTTTATTTTTTTCACAGTTGTTTTAATTTTAAATTGTAAAAGCAAACAGGATATTCTTATAATAAAAATGTTCTGAGATGTTTTTTATATTTGTGTCTTTCATGTGGCCCAGAATATATGAGATTTTCATGTCGTATCATTGTCAGTATTCAGCCTTTTCTCCACATTGTGTGGGGTGGAGGATAGAGTATAGAAGCTTATAAAATGGTCACAAATGAGTAAGTGGTGAAAACAGTCAGCCTAGAAAGTGTGCATTTGTGGCAGGAAAGGCACTGTGGAATGCTGCTGGATTCCGCCATTCAGTAGTTACCCGAGAGAGACCGAGGCAGACGCACAGCTCCCTCAGCAAGGAGAAAAGAGTTGCCTGCTTTCCTCAGCATGCTTTCCATTTCCTTTATGTTTTGAAATAAGCACATTATGCTAATCAACTTTTCTTAAGGTAGACATTTTTATTGGTAGATCAAAAACTCTACTTTTAAGTTATAAGCCTTCTGAACTTCTGTATTTTTCTCTCTTAAATTATAATTTCCTTTTATTCCTCTTTAAAACCCAAGTGTAAAAGATGTGTTCATAGGCTTTCTACTCACTCACTTTCCTCTTTTTCGTAACCACAGAATGACAGCCTTAAATTTTAATTTCCTGACTTGGCTTGCCCGTGGCCTGACTTTTTTAAAACAAGAAATTTAAGTTAAAGAAATTTCTCCAGCCATTATTATTTAAACACATTTGCACAGCATCAAAGAATTTTAAAATATTGCTAGCAGTTGATACTCTCCTTAGCTTTCGGTTCAGTGTGTTTTAGATTGCTCCTATCTTTATGTTATTTGTTTATGAACTTTTATATTTTTCAAAAAATAAGGCAAATCCTTTTTGCATTGATAAGCAGTATAATAAACAAGCATATGGGGGCAACAGAACCTGGGTTCCAGGCTAGACTCTACCATTTTCAAATGGCATGACTTTAATTCATCCAGTGAACAAAATTAAGCAAACTATAAGTTCGGGACCATGGAATATCCTTCACTCATCACACAGGTTACTGTGAAGATCAAATGGATATAATATTGCTTTCAAGATGGCGGCACACTTGCCACTGTACACCGGTGGTATATTAGGCAGAGGCTCCACATAGTCCCTGTCCTTGAAATGCAGGCAAGAAGCCCTCACCAAAGGCCAGGGTGGTTTTTTGGGTTTTTTTTTTGTTGTTTTGTTTTTTTCATTGTGGTATATTATTTCCTCTGGCATGCTATTCCCTGTCCCACTCCTACAGAACTGTGTCAGTGGGTCACCAAAAGAGAGAGCTGATTCAACTGATTCCTTGAAGTAAAGGTAGTCAGACCTCGCGGTATGATGGAGATGAAGCAACTGATTTACTGGTTTTCTCTATTTTTCTGCTGCTCGTGTTGGCATTTAAACAGACATGAAAACCGTCTGCACACGACAGAGACCTTTCTGAGCCTTTTTCATCTAGTGTGCTGTGCTGACCTGCTCCCCTGGATGCCTGCACACTCATTTGGTTCTCCCTTTTGGTCACTTTTTTCCACTTACCCTGGCAGAAGTTCACATAGCTGTCAGTAGTAATTCAGTGACCTGCTTTCAAAAAATGTTATAAATTAAGCAGCTTTTCTGTGTACAGCTTTTGGGTTGAACTGAGAAGGGCTAAGTGAAGGGAGAAGCTATGTTGAGCTCAGAGTCAGAATGCCCTGCCCCAGACATTTTGAGATGTGGATTTTTCATTTGTTTTGTTTGGTGACACTTAGAGAGAATAAACATTCTGAGATAAAATCTTCCTCGGGCAGGACAGCAAAGATAGAATTGCTTTAGAGCAATTTGGCTCTGGTCTTAATCTTTAATAGTCTGGAACTCATATGTGACTAAGGAAAAGAATATTGCAAAAAGTTGTGCCACCCTAGGCTATATGATATAAACTTAGAAAGTCTATCAACATGTAAGGTGAAGAGACCTCTAGAGACATCTGGGACAAACTCCAAATTTGGGAAAGGTCCATCAACATCCATCCACATTTGCAATTGTTAATTTAGGCTTGGGAAGTGGAGGCATTGGTGGATGAGGCAACTTCTAGTCACCATCTCAACTTTTAATTCCCTAACTTTTAAGATTATTTTCTGTAGAAAATCAGCAGTGCTGAAGTTGGAGGCATTTAATTGATTTGTGCCAACCTAAGGAAGCATTTACTCTCAAGAAAAGTTAGGTAACCATTAACCTTACCTTAGCAACATTTCAGTTTAAGCTTATCCCTGACTTTCAAGAGACAACTAAAGATTTCTACAGTCTCTCTTGTAACTGATCCATTTTTTCAAAAGATATCCCTTTGGGAAGGAATCCTCATTTTTAGAATTTTAGTCCAGAGTAAGTATTTTTTTTTTCAGATAGGTGAAATAGAATAAGCAGAAAATTCTTATTTTTTACTGTTTTAGATACCATTGATGCCTGCTTATTGTTTTAAAACAAAACATAATAAAAACATAATACCATCTGATGAGTTGCTTTGGTTTTACCTTTTTTTTTTTTTTCCTTCAGTTTATACAAGTTTCTTGTTAGGTCAGCAAATTGTAAAACACATAATTTGTCAAGGCTTTTGAAGCCAGCAGATACTGGGTGAAGTTGCTGTATGAATATAATAATAAGAACCGTTTTTGTTCAGCTTGATGAAAAAACTATTCATGTTCTGAATGAAAATGTGAAGATCATCTAATTCTGACAGAAAACCACCTGTGGACATGGTCTTGTTTCTTTTTATTTCTTCTGTTTTCTACAAAGGATGGCAATATTTATTTAAAGTGCTTTAACAGGATATCCCAGTTAAAGCTTTGACAGACTGTTTATAGTTCACTTCTGCCCAGGGGCAATTAAAGGCACATTACAGGATAAGCGAGATGACTCCCCGGCCACAGGAGGAGGATGTGTGGGTAGGATTATTAATGTTGAAATGAATTATGATAGAGTGACATGTCTGCAAGAGCACCATGGGTTAGTAACTTCACAAGAATTCATATGCAGAAACCCATAATTCTCAGCATTTCTTTAGTGTAAATGAAACTAAAGTTTATGGAGAGAGAACAAGGAGAATTTGCAAAGATTATGTATGACAGTATTTAAAAATATTCTTCCAGCACAAAGACATTAATCTCCCTTTGTCAAAATAATTCTGTCTGCATGAAAAGTTGGCATGGGGCCCCAGGCTTCAGGTAAGATGGGAGAAAGGGAGCATTTCTCTTTTTTTGTACCAAAGTACTCAATCTTCTGATCTTCCTTGACTTTCACAGCATAGGCATATGTCTACTCTGACCAGTTTGTTTCATTTATTGTGGTAAGATATGCTTGTCTTGTGCTTTCCTGGTGCAGAAAAGGAGCTCCCTCGGTCATGTTTGGTGGCCTTTTTGTTCCTACACACAGTGGTTCTTGTACACGGTGGCTACCACATCCTGGTGTTTGTCTGTACTGGGAGAATCAGGCGTTCCAAGTTATCTTGGCTGCCCTAGCTCTGAGCTTCATGGAATATGTGACTCAGAAATGCTATGCTTTCTGGAATTTGGAGATTTCATTTTTATTTGTTTCTTGGTAAATTCTCTTTTGACTTAGGAGAAGCTAACTATTCAGAAAGGTCTCTCAGAACTCTGATTCCAAATATATGGTACCTTCTTTATAGTGATCTCATTTTTAAATACCTAGTCCTGGAGGAAGAGCTAAATATGAATAAAGTGATGAGCCATGTAGGGGATCTCACAGCAACACAGTCAAATTTCAAGTTGAAAATACATTCAGTTGATAATACTTAGTACTAGATTCTCCTGAACTGACTCTGGGAATTCTGAGTCAACCTAAGGACTATATTACAAAGGATCAGAACTTGACTTTTAGGCCAGGTGTAGTGGCTCATGCCTGTAATCCCAGCACTTTGGGAGGCCAACGCAGGTGGATCACTTCAGTCCAGGAGGTTGAGACCAGCCTGTGCAACAGCGAGACCCTGTCTCTACAAAAAATACAAAAATTAGCCAAGTGTAGTGTGCACCTGCCTGTAGTCCGAGCTACTGAGGAGGCTGAGGTTGGAGAATCAACTTTAACCCTGGAGATGGAGGCTGCAGTGAGCTGTGATCATGCCAGCCTGGGCAAGGAGCAAGACCCTCTCTCACAAACAAAAACAAAAAAGACACAGAACTTGACTTTTAACAGGAAGCATAGTAATAGCACGCGTAAAATTGTTTTAACATTTAAGATAATTTACACATTTAGAAAATTAATTCTGGCTTGTTATAGTGGCTTATCCTTAATCCCAACACTTTGAGAGGCCAAGGCAGGAAGATCACTTGAGGCCAGGAGTTTGAGACCAGCCTAGGCAACATAGCGAGACCCACCCCCTCTACAAAAAAAATTTAAAAAAAAAAATAGCTGGGCATGGTGACACACGCCTCTAGTCCCAGCTACTCAGGAGGCTGAGGCGGGAGGCTCGCCTGAGACCAGGAGTTTGAGGGAGGTCTCATCATGCCCCTGCACTCTAGCCTGGGCAACAGAATGAGGCCCTATGTCTAAAAACAGAAAAATAGAAAAGAAAATTCTATATTGATTGAAGCCCAGCTAAATAGAAAAAAAAAAAATTCTAATAGGCCATTTTAAAGACTTTGGAAAAATTCTTAACCAGAGCAAAACGGAAACAATCCTTTATTTCTTGGTTCTCACATTTCCATTCTCACCTTCATTCCCCGTCCCTCCATTCGTTTCAAGTATTTTTCTTTTCTGTGTGTATCTTTATGTAAATTTAAATTTACATACAAGATATTATGATATTAAGATATTTCATTCTGCTTCCTGTTTTGTCACTTGTTCTTTAAGATCCAAGTTCTTGGCTCCACGTGCATCTAATCATTGCCATAAGCCCTGCATCGTACTTCATATTCACCATATTTTACTATTCACCTTCAAGTAGTCACTATTATATGTCACATTGTTTAGCGACTGCAAATGCAAGCTCAGTAATTGAAAAGATAACATTAAATTTTGTTTTCTAACTGGTTTCCTGTGTCAATTTCATGTTTTGGGAATTTGTATGGACAGATAGACACCAGAGAGATATGTGTTTCACCTGCATGCTTGAGGCTAGAGAAACATGATTTATTCAGAATTATTTCAAATACTATAACTACCCTGGTAATTGTATTTAGGAAAACATTAAATTTGGAATAGAAGGCAATTCAGAATACCTGTCTGTTATCTTTGTCTTGTCATTTTTGAGATACTCAGTTCCTGGAAAATATTATGATAATCCATCCTGCTATGTAGTATTTCAAGTTATACACTGAGCCTCTGAGCTTTCAGAGTGAACATTTCTCTTCATAGACAGTGCTGTTGACATCAGTGGGGAGATGGCGCAAGCTTTATGCCCTAGGAAAGTTTAAAAGCTAGAACATTACACTGCAAACCCAAAGTCAGGAAACTTTGTTCCAGCAACTGGGCAAGGAAAGCCTACCACTGTAACCCGGACCTTGTTTTAGTAGAATTATATTTCTTTGCTAAGAAGTCTGGTGACTCTCACACCCCATCTCAACACTTTCCTGGATTCCAAGGCCCTGGTGCCCTGAGCACACAATTTCCCAGGTTCCTTTTATTGTTCCTGATAAGAACTTGAATATAGGGGTGTGGTCCCGTGGGTGACATTCTTGCTCCATCATTTCTTACCCGGGTAACCTTGAGTATGGCGCCTAAATCCTCTCTTCCTTTCAAATTGCCTAGTCTATAAAATGGATGCAATGAATGGTACCTATGCCACAGGTGTTTTGTGTGAGAATTAAATGAGAGGAGTTATATAAATAACACTTGGAGGCATGGAGGCATATAGTGAGGGCTTGTTTTACGTTGTCTTTTAACCCTTTCTCTCTCTGCTCCTCCCCAGACACACACATCCCCTCCCACTGGCAATGTACAAATTGCAGCTTCCTGCCTCTTTCCTGCTTTCTCGCTCCCTGGATGACATCGCTGCGTTTCCGCCTCTCCCCTAATCTTAGCTGTTTTCACCCTTTCCCCACAACATTGCCTTGACAGTTCCTCAGTGTCCCATCCCCTCTTCCCTTGGGTAACACCAGAAGCCTGCACACACTGCCTGTTATTATTCCTCCTGTTTCACGTGTGTCCATTCTGTCTCATAAAGGACACTTTAGGCTCTGAAGAGCTAAGGTCTTTCTTATTCTTTTGTCCCATGGAAAATAATCCCTCCAGATAGCAATACCAGGAATAGTGCTTTTTCTAACCCACGGGTTTCCTTTTGAGCTTACAGGCAGCAAATCTTACATCTGTTTGTGTTTCTGTTCCCCTCTCTGCATTGACTGCTAGAGAGATCAGTCAAGAGGGAGATTACATCTAGCTGAGGCACTGTGCTTTATGGCAGGAGTTTTGTGTGCAGATCTCATACCATCTTCATGTTACAGTTGTTCCTCAGTATCCATGGGGGATTTGTTTCAGGAACTGCAAGGACACCAAAGTCCGTGGATGCTCAAGTCCCTGATATAAAATAGCATAGTGTTTGCATATAATCTACACACATCTTCCCATATAATTTTTTTTTATTATTTGTATAAATTCATGGGGTACAAGTGTAATTTTGTTACATGGATGTATTGCATAGTGGTCAAAGTCAAGGCTGTGAGTGTATCTATCACCAGAATAACGTACATTGTGCCCATTAATTCCTGTATACTTTAAATCATCTCTAGATTACTTACAATAGCTAATACAATGTAAATGCTATGGAAATAGTTGTTATATTGTTAGGGGATAATGATAAGGAAAAAACCTATACATGTTCAATATACAGCAATTATTTTTTTCTGAATATTTTTGATCTGCCATTGGTTGAATCTATGGATGTGGATCCCACAAATGTGGAACCCACAGATATGGAACCCACAGATGCGGAGAGCCAACTGTGTTTATTTTTTCCAAATTTGTTTCCCTATGACTCTGCTTTATACACATTTTAAAACTCTGTTGTCTTGTATTTCTTTTGTAATCATCTTACATCCTTTTGGAAACCAAGTGGGGCATAAATAGTACATGTTTGCATTTGAGGCAACAGAGGCACCGCAGGAGCTGGAGACAGCAAAGTTCAAAGCCAGTCCACCACTTACCTACAGAGTGGCCTTGGGCAAGTTACCTCCGTTCTCTGTCTCCATTCTCTAGCCTGTCTAGAGAGAGAATGAACCAGCCTCCCGGGGTGGTTGTGCTGTTTTAATGAGATAATGCATGTGAAATGTGAAGTGCCACTGTCCCTGGCATGGAGATGCTGTCCTTAGATATTAGGTCCATCTTGTGTCTTCTAGTGTATCTTTAAAAATTAAACTATTCTGATTTCATGTCTGTAATCGCAGCACTTTGGGAGGCCAAGACAGGCAGATCACTTGAGTCCAGGAGTTCAAGACGAACCTGGGCAACATGGTGAAACCCTGCCTCTACAGAAAATACAAAAATTAGCGGGGGCTTGGTGGCACGTGCCTGTAGTGCCCGCTGCTTGGGAAGCTGAGGTAGGAGGATCACTTGAGCCCGGAAGGCAGAGGCTGCAGTGAGCTGTGATTATGCCGATACTCATCAGCCTGGTATGGCAGAGCATGACTCTTTGAGACAAACAAAAAAATTAAACTATACTGATAACTATTTCTAAAGTAACTGATGAAAACATATATACGACACTTAGCAGGTGTTGATCAATTCCAGTGCATGCATGAGCTGCTTTGCGCTGTGGCTCAGGCACTCAGCGGTTTGCTTAGTGAGTAGGTGGCCATAGCCCACCTTAGGTATCTGGAGAATAATGCTCATTCCTGTCTCCAGCTTTGTAAAATTGCCTGATAGTCGGAAGGCATTAAAATGTGAAGATGTGATTGTATCTTATGAAGCTGCTTGGAATGGGTTTTCCCTCTTAACATATAATTTCTGATCATCCATATCCCTTAAGAACACCGGATTTCTGGGGGCCAGGGAGGTAAGATTCTATCTGACAAAGCCTTTCTGGTGTCAACCACTTGCCATCTGTTGGTCAATACTGGCCCTGCTGGGACCATAAAATGAGCTTCCTTGTCTGACGTTCCTGTTACCCTCTCTTTCCCCATCAGCCTTGTAGCAGTACCTGGGAACCTGCATCCTGTGGAAAGATGGAGGAGCAGATGACAGCTTCCAGTCAAGCTCGTAAATACGTGAATGCATTCTCAGCCCGGACGCTGGTCATGTGAGACATTTCCAGAAAAGCATTATGGTTTTCAGAACACTTCAAGTTAACTTGGGATATATCATTCCTCAACATGAAACTTTTCATGAATGGGAGAAGAACCTATTTTTGTTGTGGTACAACAGTTGAGAGCAGCACCAGGTGCATTTAGTTGAATGAAATCTTATTGGATTTCACCCAACTAAAAGGATTTTTAAAAATAAATAACAGTCTTACCTAAATTATTAGGTAATGAATTGTAGCCAGTTGTTAATATCTTAATGCAGATTTTTTTTAAAAACATAAAATGATTTATCTGTATTTTAAAGGATCCAACAGATCAGTATTTTTTCCTGTGATGGGTTTTTTGAAATTTTACACATAGAAGGTACTCCAGTATTTCACTTTTCTCGATCACTAAACATATGCATATATTTTTAAAAATCAGTAAAAGCATTACTATAAGTATAGACTTAATACCATGAGACAATTAATCCAGATTGTAAATGCTCATTTATGGTTAATGACATTGAAGGTACATTTATTGTACCAAACCATTTTATGAGTTTTCTGTTAGCTTGCTTTAAAAATTATTACTGTAAGAAATAGTTTTATAAAAAATTATATTTTTATTCAGTAATTTAATTTTGTAAATGCCAAATGAAAAACGTTTTTTGCTGCTATGGTCTTAGCCTGTAGACATGCTGCTAGTATCAGAGGGGCAGTAGAGCTTGGACGGAAAGAAAAGAAACTTGGTGTTAGGTAATTGACTATGCACTAGTATTTCAGACTTTTTAATTTTATATATATATACATTTTTTTTCCTTTTGTAATACATTTGAAAACTTGTTTGGGAGACTCTGCATTTTTTATTGTGGTTTTTTTTGTTATTGTTGGTTTATAAAAGCATGCATTGCACTTCTTTTTGGGAGATCTGTGTTGTTGATGTTCTATGTTTTGTTTTGAGTGTAGCCCAACTGTTTTATAATTTGGGAGTTCTGCATTTGATCCGCATCCCCTGTGGTTTCTAAGTGTATGGTCTCAGAACTGTTGCATGGATCCTGTGTTTGCAACTGGGGAGACAGAAAACTGTGGTTGATAGCCAGTCACTGCCTTAAGAACATTTGATGCAAGATGGCCAGCACTGAACTTTTGAGATATGACGGTGTACTTACTGCCTTGTAGCAAAATAAAGATGTGCCCTTATTTTACCTACTTTTGTTTTCTCTCTTACTTGTCACTATGGACAACAGTTACACTTTAAAGAAAATAGAGCAGTCTCAAAGCGCTTTCCTCTAGTAATTGCACACCATATGCACTTTGTGTGAAGAAGCCAGGAATCGTTACAATGGAGAATAAAGAACAAGCAAACCAAGTTAAATAGTTCACAATCACATGGACGATGGGGAGGAATCTCTTCCAGAACGCATCAGTCAGGGTCCAGCGGCATGTGAGTGGGGATGCTGTAAGGGGGATTCATTCACAAATGTACTGATACCACAGATGTGGGTAGGGGCTAGGAGAGCCACAGGATGCAGGCCTGAAGGCGCCTGGAAGGCCGCCTGGAGGGGGACAGTCTGGAAAGCAGGAGCCCTTGAGAGGAGCACTAGCCTTTGACGAGACCACTGCCATCGAAGGAGACCTCACAGGGAGGGAGCCAAGGGTAAACCCTAACTTTGTTTCCCCATTTCTCCTATCTCTGCCCAGGGGTCCTCATTGGCAGAACCAACCAGAAGCTGGAGGACAAGGGAGCTCCCGGATGGGAGCCAGCCTGTGAGCCTTCTTGGGTGTGCGGAGTCGTTCATTCAAAATAACCCCATTTCACAGATGGATCTCTGCTGGCTCCATCTTCAGCTTAGTGTTCTCTTCCCTATACTGTAATACCCCTTTTAACATAAATTCATTTAAATTTCCTTTACTCACTCTGTTCCAACTCTGAATTCTCATAGGCATGATACACTTGGTGTTCGTAGAGCCAAGGATTTGTTACGCCTAATTACTAGTTTTTTGTTTTTGTTTTGTTTTGTTTTGTTTTGTTTTCTTTTGAGACGGAGTCTTTGCTCTGTCACCCAGGCTGGAGTGCAGTGGCGTGATCTCGGCTCACTGCAAGCTCCACCTCCTGGGTTCACGCCATTCTCCTGCCTCAGCCTCCTGAGTAGCTGGGACTACAGGCGCCCGCTACCATGCCCGGCTAATTTTTTGTATTTTTAGTAGAGATGGGGTTTCACCGTGTTAGCCAGGATGGTCTCGATCTCCTGATGTTGTGATCTGCCGGTCTCGGCCTCCCAAAGTGCTGGGATTACAGGTGTGAGCCACCGCGCCCGGCCCTAATTACTAGTTTTTAAGTCGATTTGGTGGACTTTTACTGTCCTGCTGATAGATGACATGACACGTCTTCTCAGTGTTAGGAAGCTCTTTATATTCGTGCCCTCTGAGTATTTTTCCAAGTGCTGACTCTGCCACTTACTAGCAGTTTGAACTTAGACGAGTCACTCACATCTCTGAGCCTTTTTTCCTTATCTGGGCAATGAGTTCTTTCCCACAGTGAAACTTTTATTAAGTAATGCACTACACAAATGTTTGTTATTATGTACACTTTCCATAGTCCAGTGATGCTTGCTGTGTAGTGTGTGGAACGCCCATCTTACTGATAATGTGTGCTGCCAGTTACACAGTTAGTTTGAGAGATCACTTAATTATTAATGACAAGAGTAACTCAACATCTTACAGAACTGAAATAGATATTTATATTTCGAACACGCTTGCAACCCAGTAACTAGAGACTAAAAACCTAACTTCATGAAAAGGAGTGTAAATGTAGCTGTTATGGTCAACTACTCACACTCACAGAACACCCAGTTCACAAGCATCTCCAAAACGTTGATTGTTCTGATCAATTTTGAAAATCATCCTACTCTTTACAGCAGGAATTCAGGTAGTGTAAGTGAAAACAGTATTATATACTACTTAAATGAAAGGCTGCACTTGTGAGTTGCTATGTGTGAAGTTGCTTCTGCCTATGTCCATCCAGGGAACAGGAGAGACACTGAGAAGACTGATGTGTCCCCGGCCTCTAGATGGGACTGAAAATTCAAGATAAGAGAGATGCCCCGGGATAAATTTCCTTCTTTCTTTAGAAATTATACAATATTAGAACTGAAAGAGACATTAGATATCATCAGAGCTTCCAATAAGGGGCTCACTGCCTTGCTTTATTGAAAGAAAATCAGTTTTGAAGCGGGACTAATATTTTCTTTTTCTTTTTAAATAGAGATGGCATCTTGCCGTCTTGCCCAGGCTGCTCTCAAATTCTTGGGTTCAACCAATCCTCCCACCTCAGCCTCCCAAAGTGCTGGGATTACAGGTGTAAGCCACCGCACCCGGCCACCAGTCTTGATTTGAATTCAGACCCTACCCTTTACCAGCCATGTGACTTTGTATGTTTTACTTAATCTCTCAAAGCTTCATTTTACTTATATTTTAATTACACTGGAGATAAAATTGCATCTCAAGTCAAGGTTGTTAGCTATTGTGAAGATTCTGCAAGTAAATACGTTCTCGCATCTCTGCAAAATGTTGCAGTGCCTGTTGATTAGATAAGTCACCATGATGACTTATGATCAATTAGAGAAAAATGTCTGTTGCCCAGCGATGGGGAAGTGAATACCTCTGAGACCCATGTCCCCAATTGTGTGTTAAAACTGTTCTATGTTAAAAACTTACTTTAAAACTCAATTATATCTTCTCAAAATATTCCTAATCATTCTAACATATTTTAGTTAATATGTTTCTCCTTCTTGTACAAATATGTATGTGGGAAGTAGGGGGCATATTTTTTCTTAAGCTTGCTGCTTTCTAATCCAAAAAAAATGTGATGTGCAGATCTATTACACTCCACTTAAAATACTTACAACTTTGGGGCTTATTTTTCTCCTTTTAACCATTACTATTATAAAAATCAATTCTTCCTTAGTCACCATTTTTAGAGGGTAGAGTTAAGGAAAGGAAGTCAGCTAAAATACAAACCTCTTTGTAAAAATAAAGTTTAGTGACTTGGGAGGCTGAGGTGGAAGGATCCCTTGAGCCCAGGAGTTTGAGACCAGCCTGGACAACATAGAGAGATCCCATCTCTGAAAACAAATAAATTTCAAAAGGAAAGTTTACTTATATACAATTATACATAGTAACTTTGCTCCGTATAGCAAAGGGAAGCTAAATTGTAAATCTTATGGAACTCGTTAGTGTTCTAGTAATACACAGTTAATAATTTTTTAAAATTAATATTCAGTGAAAATAATCTTGGCCAGGTGCAGTGGCTCATGCCTGTAATCCCAGCACGTTGGGAAGCCAAGGCAGGTGGATCACCTGAGGTCAGGCGTTCGAGACCAGCCTGGCTGGCCAACATGGCAAAATCCCATCTCCACTAAAAATACAAAAATTAGTGGGGCGTGATGGTGCGTGTCTGTAACTCCCAGCTACTCCGGAGGCTGAGGCATGAGAATCACTTGAACCTGTGAGGTGGAGGTTGCAGTGAGCCAAGATTTCACCACTGCACTCCAGCATGGGCAACAGAGGAATGCTCCATCTGAAGAAGAAGAAAAAGAAGAAGGAGGAGGAGGAGGAGGAGAAATGAAAAGAAAATAATCTTGATGCTAATGTGGAAATTAAAGAGGTTGTTTGATATTTGTCTTTAGACTATATTCCTTTTTTTTTTTTTTTATACTTTAAGTTCTAGGGTACATGTGGATAACGTGCAGGTTTGTTACATATGTATACCTGTGCCATGTTGGTGTGCTGCACCCATCAACTCGTCAGCACCCATCAACTCGTCATTTACATCAGGTATAACTCCCAATGCAATCCCTCCCCCGTCCCTAGACTATATTTCTTTAATCCAACTAGTACATGTCGAGGCTCTATTTTGTGCCAGGTGCTGTGTCAGAAGTTGGGGTTAGAGCTCAGAACAACATAGATCAAAGTCCCTGCCCTCTGTGAGCTTATGTTCAGATGGGAGATACAGATGAGTAAATGTTACTACAATATAATCAGAATAGGGATAACAGAGACCACAGGAGAGCACCAGATCTAGACGTGGAGGAACAAGACAGGTTTCCTACAGAACTGACACCTAGGCAGGACTGACAGATAAAGTCAGGCAAGAGTTGGAAGGGACAGTAGAGTAAGATGTGACGTCTTAAACTTGCTGAATAAAAACACCCAAATATAACAACTTATCTTTAAATTCGTGATGATATATTGTATGTGGACATTCAGGCAATTCTACTACCTGAGTATATCTAGTTAGTATATTTTTTTCCCATGCTCCAAACAACAGTTTCACACCTCTTTCTCTCAAACTCTCCATCGCATTTGTACCCAGTCCCAGCAGACAACTTTGATACACGAATGAGAAAAGAGAAGCCGTCAACAGCCCCACCTGCATGCCTACTCTGTCTCTTGTTAGCATGGGTGAGCACGTCCAGCCGCAATCATGAAACGGCCCATCCATTTGGCCTCTGCAAACCATTCCTCTGTATCCTCAGGGGCTTCACCTTGTGAATACTCGTTCTCTCTCCTCGACGTCTTCACTGTCTTCCTCTCTCCCAATGATTCCATCACATTAACATGGTCTACAACTCCCAGCAGGAAAGACAATATTCCCTTATCAGTATAGTTTTTTGTTTTTTGGTTTTTGTTTTTTTTTGAAACAGGGTCATGCTCTGTCATGCCAGGCTGATCAGTATCGGCACAATCAGGGCTCACTGCAGCCTCAGCCTCCTGGGCACATATGATTCTCCTACCTCAGCTTCCCAAGTAGCTGGGACCATGGCATGCGCCCCCAAGTCCCACTAATTTTTGTATTTTATGTAGAGATAAGGTTTCACCATGTTGCCCAGGCTGGTCTCAAACTCCTGGACTCAAGTGGACAATATCCCCTTATATGCCCCCTCATATGACCCCCATTGATCTGCTCCTCAGCAAAACTGCTTAAGAGAATTCTGTATGGCAGGTCCCCAGGTCCCCAGGTTGCCTCCCTGCTGCCCACTCCACATGAACTTTCATTGCCCCCACTCTGCCATGCCTGCCTCTTCAGTGTCACCAGTGAGCTGCATTTTGCCAAATCCTGTAGTCACTTCTTCAGCCTCATTTTACTTCACTTATTGGCAGCAATCAACAGAGTTGACACCCCCTCTTTCTTGAACCATTTTTCTCTCTTGGCTTCAGGCATGGCTCTCCTGGTTTTCCTGCTTCTCACTGGTTCCCTCTGTTTGCTGCTCCTCCTCACTTTGGGCCTCAAGTGGTCCTTTCTTCCTTCTCTCTCCATCATTCTTCCTAAAGGATTTTATCAGTGCTGTGGTTTTAAATACCATCTCTTCACCCCTGAGCCCACTCTGAAATTCAAGATTCCTGCAGCCTATTCCATGTTAACATCTTCCCCAAATAAGTATCTTAGATTAAGTATGAACAAAACAGAACTCATAATCACTTAAATGCTTTTTTCTCTTTAGCAGTAATTGGCCCTTATATCTTAATTTCTTCATTCCTCAAGCCAAATATTTGTCATCCTTGGTTTCTCTCTTTACCTTAATACCCTCCTTACACTCAAGTGGTCAGAAAGACCTGAATATTCTACCTGCAAAATGTATCTTAAGTGTGTCTGCTTTCTCTATTACCTGTAATGATATCATTAGTAATGACACAATATTTATGAAGTGCTCACAATATGCTAGGGAAGAAGAAAGAGGGAGCAAGAAAAGAAGAAAGGTGGTGGCTGAGAGGTGAGTTTTGAGAAACTGAAAGAGAAACCTGGAGGAAAAAAAAAAGATATGAGGCCAGAGAGAAAAGCACTGTAAATAGAGCTTGAACTTTGTCCATAGAGATATGGGGAGTTATTGAATGGTTTCGGCAGGGATATAAAATTACTCATGTATATCTGATTCATATAAATAATTTTGTTCAAATCCCTTTTTCATACACAGTATAAAATTAAACCTTAGGTTAGCAGGGCCAAATGCTGGCAGAGCCTGAATCTTATACTCAGTTAATTGGATTGTACATAGTGCATTTCCTACTGCTTCTTAATTTCCAAAGAATGTGCTTTAATCCCAGAAAAATCTTATTGAAAACATATCTTTTGATCCAAAGTTCATAAGGGCTGTTTTCACCTTTTATAGTCCATAATTATAGAACTAATTAGTTCAGGAAGAACTGATTACTTAACACACTTTTCTCTTTTAAGAGCAGAATATTATCAACCAATAATTTATCTAAAACTTTCCTTATCATTTTCAAAAGCCAAATCTTCTATTGAATTTTTCATATGGAATAATTCTTGATTGTATTTTGATATTTTGGTCATTAAGAAATTCTGCCAATATTTGTTCTTGAAGGTGTTCTTAGCTTAATTTTGTGTTTTCTTTTACTGTTTAATCTAGAATGCATTTGTAGAGTCAATGATTCTCAGAAACACATTGGAAATGTGTTTAAAATGGAGATTCTTGACCTCACCCTCGGGGAGTCTGATTTATGAGTCAGGTGTAGACCTAGGAGTGTTTAACAAGCTTGCAGCTGATTCTGATGCAGGTGGTCTGAGAGGACCACACTACAACAGCCTGCCTTACTCCCCCCAACCCTGTGTTTTCTATCTAAACACTCCCCAAGAGCTTTCAATTCCTGTGGGGCCCATCATTTTTAATTAAAATGCCCATTTGTCTATAGAGTATTAGACAAATATTAAGACCCTAACTATAAGTAGATTTTCTTAAATCCAGAGAATTATTATGTTCCAGATGTTGGTATTAATAAAGGCTAACCTTGGCCTCTGATCCATCTTTTGTTTGATTTTTATAATATATAGGGAAACATAATTTTGTATATATCCAAACCTCTCTAGAAATATGGTTCAGTTGCATATGATCTGTCATAAGGGAATTTATATCTCAAGAAGTTAAGCACATAAACAAAACAAGACCAAAAAAAAAAAAAAACACACAAACAAAAAAACACTTTTCATTCAGAAATCCTTGGTTCTAAACCAGTCTCTAATCAACTTGCCAAAAACCCTTACTTCAAGTCACTTTACTCCTCTGTGCTTTGGGATTTCTATTTAAATGGGGTAAGCATTTAATCCTGTATATAGTTACAAAGCTCAGGGAGAACCTCAGATCAAAGACAAAATTGAAAGAAAGCTTTAGTAGCCCAGAGACATTGGAATACCAAGGATATAATTGTGAGGTTTTCCTGCTAGAAAACATCCTCGGAAATGAACTTTTAAGTTAACAAATCACCCTTCACCTGTGTTTGGGGGCAGATCATAGAGAGACTCAGGATTTGTTTTCATTTGGTCACTTTTCTAAAGAATACATATCCATCCACCTATTCTTTAATGGTCCTAAATAGCTAACGATGGACAGACAACTCCCTTCCCTTCCTCGGTCAGTTTCTGAGTCAAGGCGCTCAGTGCCCAGTGTATGACCTGAAGCCCTCTGGAAAGTGGTCGTTGGTTAGGGTACTCGCCAGTTTGGCCTTACTTTGAACATCCCAGATTTATTTCCTTCCCCATTTCAAATATTCCAAAATGAAAGACATTAGGAACATGTATTCTGCTTAAATACTGTGACTAAAAATAGGAACGAATGCCACTCCATCAGGAAATTTCACTAAATGACAATGAATCAGCAAATAAGGGGCATAAATATACAAGTTAAAGAAAACAACAGGTAAGAGATTATTTGTCAAGAGCCTATAACTCATTTATTTATTCCACAAATATTTATTGAGCACCTCCTCTGCAAGACAGAATTCAAAACAATTAAATATGTATTACATATACAGCATATATGTTTACACATAAACAATATATAACATATATATAAAGTTACTGGCAGAGTAATATTTTCTTGGATACTCCCAGATGTACTAAGAAACAGGCTTGTTTCAAATTTGCTTTTTTAATAACCATATGTCTTTAACATATTCTTTTTCATCTTTTACCATTTCTGACATCAGACTGTGTCTTTAACATGGTCTGATTTTTCTCTTGTTGAAACCTTATTAAATCCATAGGGTCTTATAATTGATACCATAAAATAAAGGAAAAGCTTGGAAATTAACTAGCAGAAATTTCAGAAAGAACCCCTTAGGTTTCTTTTTTTCTCTCTCTCTCCTGAGACAAAGTCTCAGTCTGTCACCCAGGCTGAAGTGTGCAGTGGTGAGATCTCAGCTCACTGCAACCTCTGCCTCCCGGGTTCAAGCAATTCTCCTGCCTCAGCCTCCTGAGTAGCTAGGATTACAGGCGTGTGCCACCGTGCCCGACTAATTTTGTATTTTTAGTAGAGACAGGGTTTCACCATGTTGGCCAGGCTGGTCTCGAAAACCTGATCTCCAGTGATCCACCTGCCTCGGCCTCCCAAAGTGCTGGGATTACAGGCCTGAACCACTGCACCCGGCCCCTTAACTTTCATTAGTAATGAAACCAGCAGGTGTTCTGCTCCCCAAAACCTTTGTCTACTGTCTCCAGACACTCAGAGCCGCATGCTTAACTGTGGCTCATGGGTTAATGCATGTCTGAACTTTTTCAGGGTGGAAACTCCCTTTTTTCTTTAGTGTCTAAGCCAATGCCCAGCATGACATAAGTGCTCAGTAAATATACAGACAATCCACGTATGAATGTGGTTGAGCATCTGTGAGTGGTCTCACCTCCACCCTACGTGTGTTACTATGGTCAACCACTTCATCTCTGTGGGTCTCTGCTTGCTCAGCTATAAATTAGTTGGGATCAGCTCAGCCATAGATTCCCTCCAACTCTAATTATCTCTGAGTAAATGAAGTCATGAAGATATGGGAAACTGAGGCAGGAGAATAGGGTCTAGAGACAGGAAACCTAGGGCTGATTCACAATTAATTCCTAGAACTAAATCAAAAGGAAAACCCCCAATCTGCCATGCCCAACTATCAAAAGGACCAGAGGTTACTCCCTTGACAATCCCCCAACTTTTTCCACATGGCAGATGAAATATTGAAGGTACTTCTGATTGGTCCCCTCCTGCAACCGGTCAGGTTGGTCATGCGTCAAGTCTTCATTTGCATAGGAGTATGACTTTGTAACTTCACTTCAGCCTGATTGGTCCCCTCCCACAATCAATCAGACTGATCATGGGCCACCACTTCATATACATAGGGTGTACACCAAGTAACCAATAGGAAACCATTAGAGGGTATTTAAGTCCCAGAAAATGGTGTAACTGGGCTCCTGAGCCACTTGCTCAGGTCTGCTCTGACCCTGTGGAGTATGCTTCCATTTTCATTAAATCTCTGCTTTTGTTGCTTCATTCTTTCCTTGCTTTATTCGCGCATTTTATCCAATTCTTTGTCCAAGACACCAAGAACCTGAACACCCTCCACCGGTAACAAAACTACAGTGATTTTAGAGCATTTGTTTGAAGGCTCATGAAGGTGATGCCTATGATAACATTCGCTAAACACCAAGTAAAGGAAGGGAGGCATTTCCACACTTTGGGTCTCCTCCCATCTCTATCCCCAAGCCTCAGAATTTCTGCTTAAATGGTAGTGGAAGGAACCCAGCAATACTCAGCTGTGTCACTTAAATGCTATGCAACATCGGGAAGCTTTCTGTATGTCTTACAGCTAGTTCATATCACAAGCTAACTGGTCAGCTGTTTCATCAAGCAAAAGTCTAAAACAACTTACATCTACTTTCTAACGTTCTTACGGAAAAACCAATACTGTTGATCAGTGGTGGGCAAATGATAGCTCCTGGCCAAATCTGGCCCACTTCCTGTTTTAATAAATGCAGTTTTATTGGAACACAGCCATATCCTTTTATTTCCCATATTATCTATGGTTAGTTTTCCGCTGCTATGGTGGAGTGAATTAGTTGCAACAGAGACCATGTGGCCTCCAAAACCTGAAATATTTACTATCTGGCCCTTTACAGAAAAAAGTTTGTGACCCCAGCCCTAGAAGAAAAGTAATCAAAAATCACAATAGCAGTATTAGTGGTGAAGATAATGGATTCTGCTTCAGTTAAACAGTGTAATTGAGCTTATGATTTTTCTTTTCTTTCTTTTTTTTTTTTTTTTTTTTGAGACGGAGTTTTGCTCTTGTTGCACAGGCTGGAGTGCAATGGTGCGATCTCGGCTCACTGCAACCTCCACCTCCTGGGTTCAAGCGATTCCTGCCTCAGCCTCCTGAGTAGCTGGGATTACAGGTTTACTCCACCATGCCCAGCTAATTTTGGATTTTTTGTAGAGATGGGGTTTCTCCATGTTGGTCAGGATGGTCTTGAACTCCCGATCTCAGGTAATCCACCCGCCTCGGCCTCCCAGAGTGCTGGGATTACAGGCGTGAGCCACCACACCCAGCCATGATTTTTCTGTTACCTAGGTTCTTTTGTTGGCTACACACCATGACTGCTTCTCTTTGGGAGTTGAGAACATCTAGTAGGTTAAATTGCCAATATTTGACTGATTTGACCTACAATATGTGGTCAACTTCATGTGCCTCAACCTAATACTTTGGCTTCCTTCAGTGTGTTCAGTTTCAATTTCCCATTCCCTTTGTAGTCTTCCAGCTACCTGTTATTCTTAATCTTAGCTGTGTATTAGAATCACCTGAAGAACTTAAAAAAAAAAAAAAATTAATGCCCAGGCCACACCCAGGACCAACTGAAGCAGAATCTCAAGGGAAGAAACCCAGCCCCTGGTAATTTTGGAAAGCATCCCAGGTGATTCTGAAGTGCAACAGGGCTTAAGAACTATGGAACTAAGAGCTTTTGGCAATACCCATGTGCTGGGTGCTCTAGACTCCTTCCAACTGGAGGAGAGAATGTGGACAATTGTAATAAATAATTGGGGCAATCCTGCATAGTGGTTCTCAAACGTCAGCATGCATCCAATCAGCTGGTGGGCTTGTGAAAACACAGATTTTTGGTGCCAACGCCTCAGTTTCTGATTCTGTCGGTCTGGGATGAGGCCTGAGCATTTGTAATTCTAACAAATTCCCAGGTGACGTTGATACCATTGGTCCCGGACCCACAGTTTGAGAACCACTGTACCATAACCATCTTCCATGGGCCCAGTGTCTAGCTTATAGTAAGTCCTTTGTATGTGTTTGTTGAACAGATAATGAAATTCTGGCAGATTCTATGCTGGTACTTCGTCTGTGTTAGATGCTGGGATATAGCAGTGAACAAGACAAACAGTATCTGTCCTCATGGAGCATACACTCGAGAGAGAAATACATGACCTCAAGAGTGGGTATGAATCCTACAAAAGGGAAGCATGGAATACTGTAGTGGTCCATAGAAATCACTGAGCCCAGGGCTTCCCAGCCTTCTGAAAATCCCTCTTTTAAATAGCATTTTGCCAAGGTCTGTCATCACTAGGTCAGCTGGAAAACAGGGAGAGAATGCTCACTTGGAAAGATTGATGAGTTGTGTGGGGGCAGGAAGAGAGAGAGAGAGAGCTTGTGCACTGCTTGATAGATAAAAAGAAGAGTAAAAAGTGAGCTTCATCAGGAGTCAGATTTAGGTTCCTACTTTGTTCTTATTGCCACTGGCTATAAACATAGGCCTATTTAATCAACTATGAAATTAGATTGCCTCTAATATATCTACAGTCCTCATAATTCCCAGGAGGAAGGCTGTGGAGGTGTGAGTGAAGATTATATAGCTCTTTCCTTTGCCCCCCTCACACACATACCATGTCCAGAGTACTAGCCCACCTTAGAATTAGAGGTCTCCACTTCCAGTTATTTGAGCTACTTAAGATTGCAAAGACCCGAGACACATTCAGACTCAGGTGGTCTCTGCTAACGGGGCCTTTCTGTAAGGACACAAAGAGAAGTGTGGGAGAAACAAAAAGGGTTTCAGCAGCAACAATACTCAGGCCTTGAGCTGGTAGGTTGGTTAGCTGGGATGCTGTGGTGATTCCGATGGCACAATTTCCCCTTTAGTCTTCATTTCCATGGCTCAGTTGCTGTTGCCTCTGCCCACACAGGTCTACATGCCCACTAAGAGCACCCTCTGTCTCAAAATGGTTACAGCCTCATATTATCTTCATAACCAATAGGGTGACAGGATTGTTTTTGATCTGGGCTTAATTTTTGAATTTTTTTTTTTTTTTTTCTTGAGACAGAGTCTCACTCTGTCACCCAGTCTGGAGTGCAGTGGTGTGATCTTGGCTCACTGCAACCTCTGCCTTTCGGGTTCAAGTGATTCTCCTGCCTCAACTTCCCGAGTAGCTGGGATTACAGGCACATGCCACCACACCCAGCTAATTTCTTATTTTTAGTAGAGATGGGGTTTCACCATGCTGGCCAGGCTGGTCTTGAACTCCTGACCTCAGGTGATCCGCCTACCTCGCCCTCCCAAAGTGCTGGGATTACAGGAATGAGCCACTGCACCCAGCCAAATTTTTTTTTTCTTTTTTCTTTTTTTTACAAACTAGTACCAGAGGCCCTCTTTTTTTTTTTTTTTTTTTTTTTTTTTAAGCTAAAGTCCCAGTAATCGTGTCCACAGGGAAATCCATGAATAAAGTACTACATCAATAACAGATTTTGGTGGAGTAGAATTTTTCCTGACTGACTACTGCAAGACAATTGACTAAGTTTCTCCACAATTCCCTCCTTCCATCCTCTTCTCATTCCTCTAGTTGTTTTCCTCTGAGTGTTCTCCTTGGTAGGTATTAACATTTTTTAAACATCTTCTTATCTCCAAGCAGGGTGGTGGTGATTTTAGCAGGGGGAGGAGGAGTTGCAGGACTACTCTCACTGGAGAAGCTCCCAGCAACCATAGTCAGGCAGTCAGAGAGCTCACCCCACCCCACCTACAAAAACAACCAGTATATATTGAAATTTGTGGAGCTCCCTAAGTCACAAGTCTCAAATCTATTTATAATACTGATTATGGGGTCCCTTTGGTTCAATTCTTATTTAAGAGAGTAATCTGGGACATGAAGTAGCACGTGCTTGGGACATAAAATCAATTATAAGGCTATGTGGGCCCTATTCTAGTTGAAAACAGTCGTGGAGTATTTCCAGGGCCCCACTTCCAGAACTCCGCCAGAACTCCAGCTCTGTAGCACGTGCTGACTGCTCCTCCTCCTCACTTCTATAATAGCTGAATCATTCTTCTGGAGTTGCCTTACCTCTTCTCTCCATCACTATATGTGGTTTTTAGTTTTCTCTACTCAGAGGATTTCACCCTCTGTCCCAGATATCTAATCCCTTTGGCAGAGCTGTGAGATAATCTTCTACACTTCTGCAGCCCGCTAGTCCATGATTTCCTTTCCTTATCTTTTATCTTTGTTTGTGTCACTATAGAGAGGGAAGTCCCAGGTGTTTAAAAAGAAAGAAAGAAAGAAAGAAAATAAAGACAGACCCAAAATATGACTCAGAATTAGAGCTTCAATGAAGGAACACTCTCTGGGCCAGCAGGGAGGAGGGAAGAGTTGCATTCTTGCCAACCCCTCCTATGAGCAGGCAGGCAATGCCACCATTCAGACTATGTAAGTCATTTTGAAACTGATTGCAGTTGGCGCTTTTATTGGTGTCCTTCCTTTGAAGTTGACTTACAGATCATTGGTGGTTTTGTCTTCAGAACCTGGTGCCAAGGTGAAGTGACAAACCTTTGCTCACAAAGCAATATTCTTAACAGTCTTTTGTCCTGGGCTACCTACCTATCCAATTAAGGGTGAATACAGATAGGTTGGTGGATAGGGATGGCTAGATGGATGGATGCTATGCTACAGCAAGTAGTGGAAGATGTCAATTGCAGATCTAGGCCTAAGTGTATGGGTGTTTTCTTTAAAAATCTTTTGACTGGGAGTGGTGGCTCATGCTTGTAATCCCAGCACTTTGAGAGGCCGAGGCGGGCAGATCACTTGAGGTCAGGAGTTCAAGACCAGCCTGGCCAAGAATGGCAAAACCCTGTCTCTGCTGAAAATATAAAAATTAGCCGGGTGTGGTGGTGTGCACCTGTAGTCCCAGCTACTCCGGAGGCTGAGGCAGGAGAATCACTTGAACCTGGGGGGTGGAGGTTGCAATTGAGCCAGGATCTGACCACTGCACTCCAGCCTGGGCAACAGAGCAAGACTCTGTCAAAAAAAAAAGAAAAATCTTTTGACTTTTCTGGACTTCTAAAATACTCATAATAAAATGTTGACAGGAAGGGTGAACGCCATGCAGTGGTAAGGTTAGTGGTACGTTATAAACATTTGAAAGCTGAGCATACAAGTAAGACTGGAGAGATGTTATGGGATTTTTTTGTGGGGTTTTTGTGTGTGTGTGTGCGTGTGTGTTTGTGTTTTTTTTTTTTTTTGGAGACATGGTCTGGCTCTGTTGACCAGGCTGGAGCATAGTGGCACTATCATGGCTCACTGCAACCTTTGCCTCCCAAGCTCAAGCTGTCCTCCTACCTCAGCTTCCTGAATAGCTGGGACTGCCGGGACGCCCCACCACACTGGGCTAATTTTTGTAGTTTTTGGAGAGACACAGTTTCGCCATGTTGTACAGGCTGATCTCGAACTCCTGGTCTTAAGTGATCCATCTGCCTCTGCCTCCCAAAGTGCTGTGATTACAGGTGTGAGCAACTGGACTCGATCTTTTAAAAAAATTAAATGGCTTGTAGTTGTAAGTTAATGATTTCTTTACTCCGTATTTACCAAATTATACTTCATATTTCCAAATTAAAGACAGATGTTAGACAGGTGTGATGGCTCATGCCTGTAATCCCAGCACTTTGGGAGGCCAAGGCGGGCGGATCACCTGAGGTCAGAAGTTCGAGACTAGCCTGGACAACATGGTGAAACCCCATCTCTACTGAAAATGCAAAATTAGTCAGGTGTGGTGGTGCGTGCCTGTAATCCCAGCTACTCAGGAGGCTGAGGCAGGAGAATCACTTGAACCAGTGTGGTGGAGGTTGCAGTGAGCTGAGATCGCACCACCGCACTCCAGCCTGGGCAACAAGAGTGAAACTCCGTCTCAAAAAAAAAAAAAAAAAAAAAAGATGTTGTACAAGAAGAGAAATGGTTAACATTTTGAAGGCCTTAAAGGAACTACACTATCCGATGCCAAACCACTGATCATTTATTAACATGTGGGAAAAGGATGAGTTTTAGTGTCAGATGGTAATAAGAACATGCCCTGCCTCTTTCATTAGGAGAAGTGACTTCATCTCTCTGAGCCTCAGTTTTGTTCACATATCATATGTGTTTTGCGGGGGAGGGCTTGGGGGATAATACCTACATCTTAAATTTATAAGGTTTAAATGTTCTGTAAAAGATAAAGTATGCTGTAAATATTACTTAAGAAAAGAAATCAAGTAAAATAATTTTTTTTTTGTTTTTTTTTTTTTGAGATGGAGTCTAGCTCTGTCGCCCAGGCTGGAGTGCAGTGGCGCGATCTCGGCTCACTGCAAACTCCGCCTCCCGGGAAATAATTTTTAACATAAAAAGACTTTTTTGTTATCCAAATGTTTCAGACACGACCCCCAAAATTTGACCAATGCTGTGTGAATGGCATCACTAGAGCATTTTGAAAGGTCAGAGGTCCTGAAGACCCTCAATTAAATTCTCCTTTAAGTCTGAAGCCCCTAAAATGTATCACACATTTAATGGGTTTTTTCCACTCTCAGAAAAAAGATGGGAATAAAATATTGTGGCTTTTAGCTAGAGTTCTTCAGTAAATTACACAAATCTGAGTGTGCCTTTCACAGAAAGATACTTTGCCTGTTATTGAAACATATGGAGTCTGTCATGCTTGTGAAGTTTCTGTGAGAAACCTTTGCCCCAGACTGTTTAATGTTGCTTCTAAGAACAAGGTGGGACTTACCCATTTCACCTGCCTCCAAAGAGAAATGGAGCTATGATCATGTTAGCAAAGCAACCCAAAACTTAGTGTCTTAAAATAACAGCCATGAATTCCTTCTGGTGAATCTCCAGTTCTGCTGACCTCAGATACCTTCCCTCAAGCAACTGCCATCTGCTCTGCCTCTGGATTGGGCTGGATGAGGAGCCTGGGCTGTTCGCAAGGCGGCTCAGCAGAGTTTGAAAGGGGCAGGTGGAAGCGTGCATTGTCTCTAGAGATGAGGGCTCAGCACAGACAGTCACTTCTTTTGCAGTCTCTTGGTCTAAGCAGGCCACAGGATCAGCTGAAAGTCAAGCGGAGCGGACACAGACTCCACCACTGCAGAGGGAGCTGAATAATTGCAGCCATTTTTGCAAATAATCCATCAAAGCAAGCACCACAGCAATCCTCTGCACCCTGAAAGGTGCCACCAGGAGGGTCAGCACATCTTCCCCTTTAAAGCATATGTGCAGTTGTTGAAACAGAATCCAGTTTCAAGATCGCTCATCAAAAGACGAGAAACCTGAAACAAGGAAATCTTGTGAGCAGATGGAAGGCCAGTAAGATAACATCTGAACATTCTATAATGTTACTTTGGATGGAGAATAAAATAGCAATAGATAATCTGTTCGCTAGTCTCTGAGTCTCTTGATGTCATGAAATTGATAACATCATCATGTCATGGTTTATTTTTTAAATATTCAAAATTAGGTCTAACTCAGAAAATAGAGTTACCCCTGCGTTGGACATCAAAGTGCCTTTTATATTCTACAGTACATTCGTGTGCATATTCTAGAGAAATCCTGAGAAACAGCTTTTCCCTAGCTGAGATGTGTAAGTCCTAAGTGCCTAGTCTGCAGGCTTCTCCTCATGAGCAGGAGGCCCATGGAATCTTCTGGACTCCTGAGCTAGAAATAATCCTTCTCCCCTCTCACCTCAAAGAGCAATTTATGAGTATTTTCATCTCTCTTTACCCTTTATACACATACTTCATCTTCCTCACAAGATTATTTATTTATTTATTTATTTATTTATTTATTTATTTATTTTTGAGACAGGGTCTCACTCTGTCATCCAGGCTAGAGTGCAGTGGTGTGATCAGGGCTCACTGCAGCCTGAAACTCCTGGCATCAAGTGATCCTCCTACCTCAGCCTCCCAAAGTGCTGGGATTATAGGAATGAGCCACCATGTCTAGCCTCTCACAAGATTTTTATGTCAGATCTTTTTTTTTTTTTGTATTCATCTTGCTGTCTCCCATAGCACTTAATACAGTGCCTCCTAGACACTGGAGCAGAGCAGGGCTGTTATTCAGCTGCATGGGTCACTCATAGTTGGTGTCCATTCGGATTGTTCAGTAGCCATGCCATGTAAATAAACACACACACACACACACACACACACACAGGCGCGCACGCACGCAGAGAGAGATTCATTTGATTAATAAAGAATCTGTGGACATTGAATCTATTATTATATGAGATTACATACTCCAAAATGCCCTCCTAGTCCAATATAACTAGCTCCTGTATACATTTCAACAAACATACTTTTAAAAAGAATTTTTAGCCTCACAAAAATGTAGGAGGAATCTCTAAACCTCCCACCCAAAGAAGACAAAGATGACAGAGAGGCCTAGCAGACAAAATCCGAGCCATAAGCAGCAAGTAACACCAGAAGCGGAAGCCACCCTGGAAGAACATACTCTTACTAGCTCTGGAACATGGAGACCTCCACACTCATCCGGGACCCTCAGAGGGGACTAAAGTGCTTCCAGGTTGGTAGCTATGGTGGGCAGAATTCTAAAGATGACCGCTTCACGCAGAGTCCTGTGCCCTACTTATGCAAATACTAAGCTCGGCACAGCTACAAAAGAGTTTTGCAGTTGTCAGTAAACTCTCGAGTCAGCCACCCTGCATGGAGATCATACTGGTGGGCCTAGCCCAGCAGGCAAGCCCTTTAAAGCAGAGAATTTTCTCTAGAAAGTAGCAGAAGACGAAGTCAGAGCAATTCAAAGCGTGAGGGGATTCACGCCTATTACTGGCTTTGAGGATATAGGGGTCCTCATGCAAGGAACAGAGAGAAGCCCCTAGAGCTAAGAGTCACTCCCACCTGACAGCCAGTAAGGAAGGGGGTCCTCTGTCCTCACCAACCACACGATCTGAATTCTGTCAACAGCCTGAAGGAGCTTGAAAGCTGATTCTTCTTCCCCGGGACGTCCAGATAAGCACTCCATCCAGCATCTGCCTCCATTTCCGCCCTGTGAGACCCTAAGGACCCAGCCCTCTCCTCCTAGCCTGTGGACCACATCCCTGTGAGCTCATAAAGGAGGGTTGTTTTAAGTGGCTAAGTTTGTGGTGATATCTCATGTAGCAACATGTGTGGCTATGAAGTTTCAAGATGTGAAGTATAAAGGGGAAAGGGAATATAAGCCGCCTACTCCTGAGAACTGGTTAAAAGGAAAACTGTCACCAGATAAAATCAAGTCTCAGTGAAGGGAAAGAGATCCAAGCAGCACTGAAGTTTGACATGTGCCTGTCAAAATAAGAAGATGATAGGATGACCAGAAAGATGCTCACAAACACAGTTATCAAATGTCAAGTTCCCCTCCCTCCCTTCCTTCCTTCCTTTTCTTCTTTCCTTCCTTCTTTCTTTCTTTCTCCCTTTTTCTTTTTCTGTCACAGGATAGAAGATTACATTTATAAAGCTACATGAAAAGCACATATCTCTGCTTTTCATAAAGCAGAAAATAACACAGTCAGATGGAGGTAGATCTTCCTAGTTCCCAAAAAGTTTCCCAAAGGGATCCATAGCTGTGACTGTATGTTCCTACCATCTTAGAGTGAGGATTCTGCCAGGCACGAAAAACTCCTTTGTCCCCTCCTGCCTGATGCTGATGGAAACCCTGCCTTCCTGCCTCTCCTAACACCTTCCCGTTTGCTCTAGATGCAGTGAGATGAAGGCAAACGTCCCAAGAGCACCGTGAGCAGGCTTAGCTTCAGGCTGGTCTGAAGCCCAAACCCATGGTTGGTTTTGTTATATTTTGTTTTGTTTTGAGACAGGGTCTTACTCTGTTGCCCAGGCTGGAGTGCAGTGGTGCAATCATGGCTCACTGCAGGCTCAAACTCCTGGACTCAAGGGATCCTCCAATCTCAGCCTCTGGAGTAGCTGGGATGATAGGCACCTGCTGCCTCACCCAGCCAATTTTTTTATTTTTTGTAGAGACAGGCTCTTGCTATGTTACCCAGGCCAGTCTCAAACTCCTGCCCTCAAGAGATTCCCCTGCCTCAGCCTCCCAGAGTGCTGGAATTACAGGTATGAGCTGCCATGTTCGGCACCATGGGGGTTTCTTGATGATAGAAGGGGAGCTTCAGAAGGTTCAGGGAAAACAATATGAGGCGCATGTGAGTAGTGAATTAGCACTCAAAAAAGAAATGTGGGGCCAGGTGCAGCAGCTCAAGCCTGTAATCCCAGCACTTCGGGAGGCCAAAGCAGGAGGACCGCTTGAGCCCAGGAGTTCGAGTTCCAGGTGGTAGTGAGCTATGATTGTGCCACTGTACTCCAGCCCAGGCAAAAAGCAAGACCCCGTCTCTAAAAACAGAAAGGAAGGAAAAAAGAAATTTAGGCACTGAACACGAATCTGTCATTTTGGGCCTGGTGGTGCTAAGCCACTTAATCTTTCCAACATAATGTACTGTGTGGGGGGTGGGGTCAGGGTGCTGAAGGGGGGCAGGGCAGGGAGAAGGCAGGAGCTCTCCCAACTGTGCTAAGAGAATTGTTTTTTTTTCACTTGGACGTGTGAAAAAATGACAAAATGCATAAACTCAAGGGGAATTGTGGGATATAAGTCTTATTGATCTTAAAATAGTGTAAATATTTTTTCCCAGTCAAAGATGTACTACAGACACTTCCATGTTGCTCACTCAGTGTGAGATGACAGGCCAGGCACAGTGGCTCATGCTTGTAATCCCAGCATTCTGGGAGGCTGAGGAGGGAGGATTGTTTGACGCCAGGAGATCATGACCAGCCTGGTAAACACAGTGAGACCCCGTCTCTACAAAAAATAATTTTAAAAAAGAATGTGAGATGATAGTCCAATGGTCCACTGATACATCTCTCTTGCCTCCTTGTCTTCATAAATTTTCTATTCATGTGAATATTTGCTTGTTGTTGGTTTTTTTTTTGTTTTGTTTTGTTTTGTTTTTTTAGATGGAGTCTTGCTTTGTCTCCCAGGCTGGAGTGCAGTGGCACCATCTCTGCTCACTGCAACCTCCACCTCCCGGGTTCAAGCAATTCTCCTGCCTCAGCCTCCTGAATAGCTGGGTTGACAGGCGTGCGCCACCATACCCAGTTAAATTTCGTATTTTTAGTAGAGACGGGGTTTCACCATGTTGGGCAGGCTGGTCTCAAACTCCTGATCTCAAGTGATCCGCCTGCCTCGGCCTCCCAAAGTGCTGAGATTACAGGTGTGAGCCATCACGCCTGGTCATTTGGCCATTTGCACAGTTTTGAATATGTACTCTGCTTGCACATACTTTTTTTTTTAGCTTCCTTATGTATTGACTTGATCAGTTGTGATTTCTGTGATGGTGACTGTGTTTACTTGGGAAAAAACCCAAAGCAGAAGTCCTGGTTACTGTTTTTCTCAAAAATGGCTAAGAGATTAGCAAGGCAAACTCTGTTGTCATGAAAAGTCATGGGCAGCCCATAAGTTTTTAATGCTCATAAAATCATACGTGTATGTAAGATACTAATACAGTTGAGCTGAACTATAAAGAATCCAGGAATGGGACTGTGTACCCCTGCGATTGCATACAAAGTTATGTAGAACTGTGCTTTTCTCCACGAAAAGGGTCTTTAGGATTTGAGAACTCTTTAGTCTTGACCCCCTTAGTGATGGTTTTCTTGTATGCAAATGACAGGAACCTAACTTAACTATCTCAATCACATCTTCAGAAGGTAGGAGTGGGGATAGCCTCAAAGGCAGCTGGAGGCAGAGGCTACAATAGCATCAGGGTTGTTTCTGCTGCTTCTGTGGGTCAGCTTCATTCTCTCAAGCCACCGACAGCTTCAGACTCACATCCCGATTAAGCTTGCTACTTCCCAGCTCCAAGTATCAACCACTCAGGGAGAGACTCACTCACTGGCCCAGCCTGAGTCCATGCTGCTTAGGTCAGATTCCCTAGAAGCAGACCCTGCCATGAGGCTCTGTGTGCGAGTGTGATGTATTAGGTTGATGCAAAAGTAATTGGGGTTTTTTGTCATTAAAAGTAGTGACAAAACCGGCAACTACTTCTGCACCAAACTAATATAATGAAAGTGCTCTAAGAGAAAGGAAATGGGAGGTGAGGGGCTGGGGGAAATACAAGGAACAGGACAGGGAATGGGGAAGAAGCCAAGCAAGGGTACGATTTCAGGAAAATGCCAGTCTTAGTCATATCCTGCAAGGTCGTTCTAGTGTATGATGATCTGAGTTATCCAGACACCAGACAAGTTTCCTGGGCTTTAAACTCCCAAAGCTGTCAGGCACTGGCTAAAGGCCACCCAGGGAGCATGAATTTCAAGTGCTTCTGGCTCTTTGTACTTGCCTGCAGGCAACGTATAAAGCCAAAGCATCTTCAGTAGCCTAGGATAGACCTCAGAAAAGAGTCACAGATGTGAGCTCTTAGACACAAAGCACACAGGGCCAAGAGCACAGGCACGCAGAAAAGGGTACCCCAGCAGAGTGGCACAAAGAACCAAGAGTGTTACACGAGGCTTTTTCAAGTGCCTTGGAATTCCACATATCTTCTGTTGATTCAAGGTCTCTCCTCTTGAACAGCGATGTGGCCAAGAATGTGAGATGACATAAATGATGGCTGCTACCACTGAATCTCATGGCTAAAACCAGGAGAAGAAGTTCCTCCAAAGGAATGTGATAGACAGGTAAAATACAATTGTCTACTAAAAATACTCATAAAAAATTAAGAACATGAAAGCACTTTCAAACCGGAATTCTGCAGATAACATTGAAGTTTCAAAGAGTCTTGGTCTTGAGATCTAACATTGGAATACAGTATTATAATGGATGCAACATTCAGTTCTTTATGACACTTGTTCTTTTAAATATTTACTCATAGAGATGTCATTTGTAAAAAGAGTTTCTAATAGAAATAATAAGCTCTGGAGAATTTCAAAAACCATTCATAAATAAAATGTGTTTGAACTCATAGCAGTGTTTGAGTAAAGACAGATTTATGGGGAACTTATCTGGCTATTCTCTGCTATCTTGATCTTGACTGAAGAAAATAGAATATACCTGAAATTTTTTGTTGAAAATATTTTAGTCTTAGAAAATAGTGTTTAGAGTTAAGAGAGCATCATGTCTTTTTTGTTGTTTTAAAAAAGCAATTTTGAAGTTGGAAAATTATTAAAGGTATATATTGTGATTTACAGCTGATTCCAAGAGTACACATTTTGAAACAAAATATTACAGAATATTACAAAGCAAATGTTTCTTCAACCTATTAAAAAATACAGAATGAGGCAGCTGCAAGGAAAGAGGCACTCTCAATTGGCTGAAGATTTTTACAGAATTCATCAAACACTGAGATCACATTGAAGACTGAAGAAAGCTCAGAGATGCTTGAACTTCATTCATGAGGACAGTTTACAATGGATCAGAAAAGCTTATTTCCAGTTTACTAAAATGATAGCCAGGCACAGGACAGTACTGCTAAGATGAAGGGAAAGTCAATGGAATTGTAGAAAAGTTCCAGGAGGAAGAACCAAGGGTTTGCTTATGCACCGATGGTCACGTAGCACCTGTTTTCTGGTCTATTCTTGCTCCTTGGTTTTAAATGTCTTAATATTTTTTGTACCTTTCAAGGCTTGACTCACTCCCTTGGACCTGATTCTTGACATTTCTCTCTGATAGGGATCTGCAATCTTCTCATTGGCTATGTTGTATATTGGCCTCTCCATTCATATCTGCCTCAGGCTGTTCTGATCGAAAATTCATGTAGCCCAGCTTGGTTCACAATATCCATTGCTAAAATATTCCAGTCATCAGTTGTTACTTTATCGCAGGTAGCACAAGAAATAATTTCTCAGGTTTAAAGCAATACCTCCAAATCCCAACATGATGCTTTAAAGTTGATGATGTGATTTCAAATTTCATTTAAAAGAAGGAATATGTTAAATATCAAAGAATATTCTAGAAAACAAAAAGATGAAGAAGAAAGCCAGCACTGTCCTGTAAGAGAGCATATTCCAAAGCGGACACTAAATGCATATGTAGCACTGGGTTGAGATAGCTCTGTGTTTATAAGAATTTAATATATCATAAGGGAGCCTGCATAAAATGACCAGGAAAGAAAGGAACAGTGGTTAGTGGTTAGTAATTGGAGTAAAAAATCCATTTATACTTGTATCATACGCTACATGATGTAGTAAAAAAACTAAATATTATTTTAATTTACAGAAAAAGTTGAATATTTATCAAATATCTAATTGCTGGATTACTTTATTAACTTTAGAAGATGAAATCACAATGCCAGAAGTCAATAAATTTAGCTAAAGAAATGGGCTGGGCATGGTGGCTAACGCCTATAATCCTAGCACTTTGGGAGGCCAAGGTGGGCATATCATGAAGTCAGGAGTTTAAGAACAGCCTGGCCAATGTGGTGAAACCCCATCTCTACTAAAAATACAAAAATTAGCTGGGCGTGGTGGCATGCACCTATAATCTCAGCCACTCGGGAGGCTGAGGCAGGAGATCTGCTTGAACCTGGGAGGCGGAGGTTGCAGTGAGCCGAGATTGTGCCATTGCACTCCAGCCTGGTGACAGAGCGAGGAAAAAAAAAAAAAAGAGATGTTGAAGTCAGGTGCCATGGTTCACGCCTTTTAATCCCAGCACTTTGGGAGGTCAAGGTGGGTGGATCACTTGAGGTAGGGAGTTCAAGACCAGCCTGGCCAACATGGTGAAACAACGTCTCTACTGAAAACACAAAAATTAGCCGGGCACGGTGGCAGGCACCTGTAATCCCAGTTACTCGGGAGGCTGAGGCAGGAGAACTGCTTGAACCTGGGAGGCGGAGGTTGCAATGAACACAGATCGCACCACTGCACTCCAGCCTGGGCAATAAGCCAGACTCTGGGGAAAAAAAAAAAAAGAGAGGAAAGAAGGAAGGAAGGAAGGAAGGAAGGAAGGAAGGAAGGAAGGAAGGAAGGAAGGAAGGAAGGAAAGAAGGAAGGAAAGAAGGAAGGAAGGAGGAAAAGAAATGTTGAAAGCATTTACATCTCAAAAAAAAAATCTTCCTTAACCACATACAAGAGGTTGTGAAAACTGAATATAGCAAAAATGATAAATACAGCAAATTCTTTACTATTTAAAACAGTCATACAAGCTGGTAAGAAAAACATAGAGATTCTAGTAGATCAATGAATATTTCAACAAAAGAAGCATAATAAGTAAATAAAAGACTTAAAATTGTGAACCTCACTAAAAATAAAAGATATGCATCAAAGTGTGAGGATTTTTTGGCAATTCAAACTGTTAGAAGAGGGTGTGGAATTTGCTACTCTCATCTTCTATTGCTGGCAGTGTGAATTGCTACAAATATTTTGGAAAATAATTGAACAATATTATATAAAGAACAGTAAAAATGTTTATTTGCCTTGAGACAATAATTCCACTTCTGGAAACTTGGTATAAAAACGCCAAAATAAATAAGAAGAGGTAGGATTTAGCACAGGAAGAAAGGAAGAAGACAGGATTTGAAGTTAATAAGTTGGAAGAAAGAAAGGAAGAAAACAAGCTATATATTCAACAATAAGGCATTAATTAAATTATGGTGCAATGAAGTCATTTGAAATATGACCAGGTGTGGTGGCTTACACCTGTAATCTCAGCACGTTGGGAGGCTGATACAGGAGGATTGTTTGAGCCCAGAAGTTGGAGACCAGCCTGGACAACATAGCAAGACCTCGTCTCTACAAAAAAATTTAAAAAATTAGCCATGCTCAGTGGTGTACAATTGTAGTCTCAACTACTCATGAGGCTGAGGCAGGAGGATGGCTTGAGCTAGGAAGGATGAGGCCACAGTGAGCAGTGATCATGCCACTACACTCCTACTCCTGCTTGGGTGGTAGAGCAAGAACTTATCTATTTTTAAAAATTATATATATACATAGTAGCCTACATAAAGAAGGTAAAATGGCCACTATGAAATGTTCAGTAAAGGAACGCAGGGTCTATCATTACACGTATATGAAATGAGCTACCATATAAACAAATGAGAATGTCTAAGAACTAATACTAGACAGAAATTTTCAAAAGGGAAAATAGTTGGGATTTACTGTATCCATCTTCCAAATTTTCTTTACTGTTACTTTATATCCCTAACAATAGTAACAAATCATAGGCAATGCTGAGAAGGAAAATAATGCGAACGCCAACACCTCCAGGCCAGCAGACACAACCATGTTCACAAGAAGACGAGCAGCTTTTCATTGACCCTGCATGTTACTAGAATATGGATGACAAAGAAAACATAGGAAAATTAAAAGAAATAGACCTGGTCGGGCCCAGTGGCTCATGACTAATCCCAGTCTTCTGGGAGGCCAAGGCAGGTGGATCACTTGAGGTAAGGAGTTCAAGACAAGCCTGGCCAATGTGGTGAAACCCCAACTCTACTAAAAATACAAAAATTAGCCAGATGTGGTGGCATGTGCCTGTAGTCCCAGCTACTCAGGAGGCTGAGGCAGGAGGATCACTTGAACCCAAGAGGCGGAGGTTGCAGTCAGCCACGATTGCGCCACTGCACTCCAACCTGGGCGATAGAGTGAGACTCCATCTCAATAAATAAATAAATAAATAAAACAGATCTATTTATGTATTCATTTAAGCCAGGAGATGCTGAAACACACCCCTTTTCTACGTACACTTGGAAGAATATTATTCAGTTAAACGATTATTCATATTTCCATGCAAGTGTTTAGCAAGCACCTGATAAAATCTTCTGACTAGGGATTGAAGATTGAGTCACTTATTGGTGCTTTGTTGTATTAATCATCAGCATCAAATAATAAACTATTAGTCACTCAGTTGTACAGGCTGCTACACGGGCCTTTATCTGATAACAATGCACTTCACCGTAGTTACAAAGGTACTTTTTCTAAGAAAATATGAGAATTTGCCCTTTGAACAGGCTTTCTCCCTCTTCCTATCTACCTTACCCTTGTTTGATTGCTTTGGTGCCTGAATTTGGTCAGAAGGAGGGGAGCAAAGGGACTGACTCCCTGCTCTAGGTTTTTGCTGCCAGCATCAGGGAACAGGCTTTCCTTTGTAATGATTAATACCAACATGGTAGAATTTTCCTATTGTTCAGTTGTCATTTCTAGGGTCTGTGTTGCTGTCAGCCTGGCAGCCAAGAAAAACCCCTCTAACAACCCCAGAAACCACTGCTCTGGCTTGGGATCAATGGGCAGCAGTGTTTCTGAGATGACAGTTTCAGGTGGAAGAGACAGCAGATTTTCAGCCGTACCTGCTTTGGCCTCCTCAACCGTGAAACGCTCCCAGTGCCTATTTCCTTTCAATACCTAAGCCCGAGACTACAAGTGAAAAAAGATCTCCATTTACTGCCCCCTACTTCTCTGGTTGCAAAACTGTCTTTTGAAAGATTATTAGAATCTTTAAAGTTGAGAGGTGAGTCTGGGTTATTTTTTTCATTTTTTCTTTTCCAGTGCTTACACTGATGGTTTTAGAACATCTGAAAGGCAAAGTACAATTTAGTTTCTAGGGCGGCATTCAGCTGCACATCTTTCAGAATTCCAGTGGCCCTGCGGTGGAGAGGCTGGGAAGGGACACTTAGAGGAAGCTGTGGTTGTTAGTTAGCAAGGTGTTACTGCAATCTGCATTTTATATAAGGAATATGGGCCTTTAAAATACTTCTAGTACAGTTCTGGCTTCAGACTGACAGCTTGTTTACTGTTTTATATTGTATAGCTAATATAATTTGGGTCTTGGTAAATAGACCAAGACCCACTTCAGCTGGGTGCAGCAGCTGATATCTGTAATCCCAGCACATTGGGAGGCTGAGGCAGGAGGATTGCTTGAGTATGGGAGTTTGAGATCAGCCTAGGCAGCACAGGGAGACCCATCTCTACAAAAAAATAAATAAATTAGCTGGATGCAATGGTTCACAGCTGTGATCCCAGCTACTTGGGAGACTGAGGTAGGAGGATCACTTGAGCCCAGGTTGACCCAGGTGAGCCGTGATTGGGCCACTGCATTCCAGCCTGGGTGACACAGCAAGACATTGTTTAAGGAAAAAAAAAAAAAAAAAAAGGTCAGGGCAGTGGCTCACATCTGTAATCCCAGCACTTTGGGAGGCCGAGGTGGGTGGATCACGAGGTCAGGAGATCGAGACCATCCTGGCTAACATGGTGAAACCCCGTCTCTGCTAAAAATACAAAAAAAATTAGCCGGGCGTGGTGGCAGGTGCCTGTAGTCCCAGCTACTCAGCAGGCTGAGGCAGGAGAATGGTGTGAACCCAGGAGGCGGAGCTTGCAGTGAGCAGAGATTGTGCCACTGCACTCCAGCCTGGGTGACAAAGCCAGACTCCATCTCAAAAAAAAAAAAAAAAAAAAAAAGAATTTATTCCCTTTTAGACACTGATATGAGCAGTAAACTGGAACAAGACAAGAATCCTGACTCTTAATACTGTGCTGAGGCCGCAGATAATTTAAAACGTATGTATAACACAATGACAGGGTTCAGGACATGCTCTCCTAGATACGGTACCTTGCTTGGCACTTGAGAAAACAGCAGAAGCAGGAAAGCCTCCCTCACCTCCCCACACTCTTCTCTCTGTAGCAGGTCATAAAACTCTTATTCCAGGGATGCTGTCCTATCCCAAAGGGAAAGACACAAGGATGTGGAGAAGAATCTGAACAAGCAGCCCTTGCTAAGTTTGCCCCCGTTTATCACCATTTGATCATAACCCTTTTGTCCAATCTCACTTCTCCACAAGGATCCACTTCTTCATCAAACTTAACATAAAAATACACAGGTTTCCCTGTCTCCTTGTGTCTTTATTTCTGAAGTCTCCAGTATAACATAAAACTTACATTAAATAAACTCGTGACTGGGCGCGGTGGCTCAAGCCTGTAACCCCAGCACTTTGGGAGGCCAAGGTGGGCAGATCACGAGGGCAGGAAATCAAGACCACCCTGGCTAACACAGTAAAACCCCGTGTCTACTAAAAAATACAAAAAACTAGCTGGGCGAGGTGGCGGGCACCTGTAGTCCCAGCTACTCGGGAGGCTGAGGCAGGAGAATGGCATGAACCCGGGAGACGGAGCTTGCAGTGAGCTGAGATCTGGCCACTGCATTCCAGCCTGGGTGACAGAGCGAGACTCCGTCTCAAAAAAACAAAACAAAACAAAACAAAAATTAATTCGTATGCTTCTCTCTTGTTAATCTGTCTTCTGTGTAGGGCCTCAACCTTGAATCTTGATGTGATGAAAAGATATTACTTGTTCTCCTCTACAGTTTCTGGTGCCCAACACGGGGCAATGGAGACATCACACTCCCTCTGAAGCCTGCAGAAAGGATCCTGAGACAACCGACAAAAAGCCAGCAGAAGGTAGGAATTCTCACCTAGGTCAGCTCTCCGCATCTCTATCTGTAATGCCCAGTCAAGACAGGAGGTAAGCCCGGGTGCGGTGGCTCACCCATGTAATCCCAGCACTTTGGGAGGCCAAGGCAAGTGGATTACCTGAGGTCAGGAGTTCAAGACCAGCCTAACCAACATGGTAAAACCCTATCTCTACTAGAAATACAAAATTAGCTGGGCATGGTGGCTCACACCTGTAATCCCAGCTACCTGGGAGGCTGAGGCATGAGAATCGCCTGAACCTGGGAGGTGGAGGTTGTAGTAAGCAACAGCCTGGGTGACAGAGCAAGACTTTGTCTCCAAAAAAAAAAAAAAAAAAAAAGACGGGGTAAAAATTTCTCCTAGTGCTTCCTGTCTCAATTCAGGCCAGCAGGAGAAAACATTTGTTTGGGTTGTGATATTAAATAAATTTGCTCTTTTTCTTGTTAATCTGTCTTTTGCTATAGGTGTGTTAGGGTAAAGGGGTCTGGATCCAGATGCCAAGGAGGGTTGTTGGATCTTACTCAAGAAAGAATTCAGGGCAAGTCCATAAAGTGAAAGCAAGCTTATTAAGAAAGTAGAGGAATAAAACAATTGCTACACCATACACAGAGCAGACCCGAGGGCTGCTGGTTGCCCATTTTTATGATTATTTCTTGATAATATGCTAAACAAGGGGTGGATTATTCATGCCTCCCTTTGTTAGACCATATAGGGTAACTTTCTTATGTTGTCATGGCATTTGTAAACTGTCATGGTGCTAGTGGGAGTGTAGCAGTGAGGACGAAGAGAGGTCACTCTAGTCGCCATCTTGGTTTTGCTGGGTTTTGGCTGACTTCTTCACTGCAACCTATTTTATCAGCAAGGTCTTTATGACCTATATCTTGTGCTGAACTCGTATCTCATCCTGTGATTTAGAATGCCTAATCATCTGGGAATGCAGCCCAGTAGGCCTCAGCTTCGTTTTACCCAGCTCCTGTTCAAGATAGAGTTGCTCTGGTTCAAACGCCTCTGACAAGTGACTCAGTCACGGACCTAGTGATGGGTGAGAAAAAGATTGGGTTTTCTCCCTTACAACCCAATCAGTCAAAAAGATGCAAAATTTTGTTTTTTATGTAGAATATCAGACACAATTCTTTATCTGCCTCACTGAGGAAATATTATTTAGAAAATATTTGTCTGCATTACCGTAGTCCCCTGTTACCCACAGTTTTACTTTTTGAGATTCAGTATTCACAATAAGATGTTTTGAGAGAGAGATTACATTCACATAACTTTTATTACAGTCTATTGTTATAATTGTTCTATTTTATTATTAGTTATTATTGTTAATCTCTTACTATGCCTAATTTATACATTAGACTTTCTCATGGGTATGTATGTATAAAAAGAAAGAGTATATACAGGGTTTGTGCTATCCAGGGTTTCAGATACACACTGTGGGGCTTGGGACATAATCCACCAAGGATAAGGTGGACTACTGTATTTAAATTTTCTCCTCTTCTCCCATAATGTAAACATCTCACAACAAGCAGGTACTTCCAAGAAATGAGAACAATTTCCAGATGGAATCATGACACTAAAGAAAATTCAGAAACTTAAGAAATCTTTAGGTTCACGTGGATACAATTTGTATTTTAGACAAAAGAAGTTCAGTTTCCCAGGAGTGACCAGAGGATGTGCCCATGATGTGTCAGCAGCCTTTACTGGTGACTTCTTCAGTGAGGGCTGATGAGTTTCTGCCTTCACTGGCGACCTTGACAGCTGACTTGGGCCTTCCAGGCTCCAGACTCCTTGTGTGGACTTATTCAGGCCAACTTTCCAGAGGAGAGTATCAGAGAAGAGGCCACAAAGGGCAGGAGACCCCGAGATCTGCTCCACTGTGGGACCTGCTTTGTAGCAGACCCATATACTTTCTTGTTCCTTTCTCAATGTAGATGGGCCTCAGTGTCCTCTTCAGTAAAATGAAGACAATAATTCCACCTAGCCGGGCGTGGTGGCTTACCCCTGTAATCCCAGTACTTTGGGAGGCTGAGGTGGGCGGATCACCTGAGGTCGGGAGTTCGAGATCAGCCTGACCAACATGGAGAAACCCCGTCTCTACTAAAAATACAAAATTAGCCGGGCATGGTGGCGCATGCCTGTAATCCCAGCTACTCAGGAGGCTGAGGCAGGAGAATCCCTCGAACCTGGGAGGCAGAGGTTGCAATGAGCTGAGATCGTGCCATTGCACTCCAGCCTGGGCAACAAGAGCTAAATTCCATCTCAAAATAATAATAATAATAATAATAATTCCAACTGATGTGATTGCTTTGAAGAATAAAGATGATCCCATGAGTAAAATGCCTGGCACGGTTTATTGCCAACAGAACGAACTAAACAATAGCTAGAAATAATGAAAAAATTTAAATATTATAATCAGGATGTGAGGAAACAGTTTAGTTAGAAAGTCTGTTCTATATTTTCTACATGCGACAGACACTCTTTTACAAATCTTGAGTAGAGTTGCGGTTGGTTACAATACATAAATTTATTCTTACTTTGTACACCTCAACCTAGGGGCTCTTGAATTAAGATGAAAGGTTATGCAAACCTATATTTTATTACCAGGGCCCAGATCCCTTTTTCTTTTGTTAAAGTAAAACTGCAGGATCCAGAAAAAGCTTAAAAAGACAAAGCACCCTATTCACTTCCTCCCACAGACCTTCCCATTTCCTCTGATTCCATCCACAATAATCGAACAGCGAAAGGAACAAGTGAGGCTCCTTCTTTCTTACTGCCATCGTGTCTGGGCTCAGCTCTGAAAGAAGAAAGTTCTTTTCCAGTAGGTTTGATCTCTTTCCTCTCCTTTCCTTCTGCTAACCAAGGCTTAGTCTCACTCATACCTTCTCTGACGTTTTTACAGATTTTATAGTGTTGGGATTTAAAATATCTCATTCTTCAGGAATCATCTTGCTATCAAGGCTGAGTTAGAGTTAAAGTAAATGAATTTTGTATTCACGGTTCTGTGTTTTTAACCTCTTTTGGCTACTTTATTTTCTTCAGAGAAGTATTGTTTGGTTCACTGTCTTGATATTTTACTTTTCATTCAAACTCTCTTGTCAATAGGTTAAACCGCAAAGTGCAATTTACAAAATGTTGAGAAATGAAGTATTACTCACTAATAACACAGATAATAATTGTCACGCACGTCCGTGTGAAGAGACCGCCAAACAGGCTTCGTGTGAGCAACAAAGCTGTTTATTTCACCTGGGTGCAGGCAGGCTGAGTCCGAAAAGAGAGTCAGTGAAGGGAGATAGGCTTGGGCTCAGAGGCCTGACAATAACTAAGGTAAGTTTCTTATTTGGTTGAGCTGGTTCTAGAAGGTAAACAAAAGTTAGTTTAAGTAGGGCATTCCCTCCACATTTATGCAGGGCTCACTCTAGGCGGAGTTCTATTTTGGTAACTGTGGGAAATCACCAAAACTGTGGGAAAAAAATGACCCCCACACACGAGTGACCCATGTAAATTAAACGGGGTGGGGATTTTCGAGAGAGTTTTTTTGTCCAGGTTCCCTATTTCTAAGTATGTCTATAGTTATGTCAATAAATAAGTCATGTCACCCGTGTTCTCATGTCGTGGATGAGGGGTGCTAAAATGCGTGATTGCATAACCGCTTAAGATTGTTCTGGAGTGAATGAAGAAGTGTGTGTGTGTGTGTGTGTGTGTGTGAATGATACTTGACTGTGTGTCTACATCATTTCCAGGGGCTTCAGTGAAGGAGCCTCATTCATTCCCTCTCTCTTGCCTCTGGCGTTAGAAACATCTTTGTGCAGGCCTGCCGTTGAACAAGGGGTGGTAGACACCACCTTAGGGAATTAAAAGGCATGTTTTCCAATGCTCGAGATATAGTGAAGAAATGTGTCAGCTGGTGAAAAAAGCTTGGTCTTCTGGTGAGGTCCCGAGTGGGCCCACAGGCCTTACGGGGACAGGGCCCGCAGCAGGTTCTTTTCCGGAGAATGCGGGGAGGATACTCCCAGCAAACAAGTGAGCCCTCCGGTAATGCGATCTGACAGTGTTCCCAGTGGTGGGCGGCCAGCGGGGAGGGCCAAGAGAGTGCTGGTAGTTAGGGAAGGATTTGCATAATTACATTCACCTGAGGGACTCCATTTACCCAACAATGCGTCTCATTGTGGTAAAGCCAGCAGCTGGCCATACAGTTAGAACAATGTGAGCTTTGGCCTTATTCTTCCAAAACAAATGCTTGGACTTTGAAAAAAAAGTGACAATTAGCATTTTGAATGGTATAGAGTTATGAATAGTACACATGTTAGCATGATGTGTAACACTCCGTATTGTGAGGCGTGCATTTGTGTGCAGGACTTACATTACTTCGTACTACAGCAGAAGGATTATATACTAGTAACAGTACTGCATTCCTGTGTGCACGACCTATACTGTATACTTTTCATATAATAACATATCATAATGTATACTTGAGATTTATGCATTAAATGCCCATGAACAAGTGAGATGACTCCCGAAATAAGCATTCTCTCCCGATGTTTAGTAGAGTTAGATATTAAAGGTGTTTTCAGTGTAAGGCACTTACTATTTTAAGCTCAGTACAGTGGCTTTTGTTTTCTGACTGTGAAGGATTACAATGGATTTGAGAGATGTGAATCAGAATTCCGAGGAGGTGCTTTATTGAAGAGGCTGCAGGGTTCGCACAGGGCTGGCTCTCTGGCTGGGGGCATGTTTACCTAAGACTCCAAATAGGAGAGTGGAGATATGAGGACCTAGCGCAAATATTGTGCCCGGCTCATTTCCTGGTATTGCCCACATTTACATTCAAAAGGGAGGTGTGGGGAGTGAAGGCTGTGTAGGTTTAGAGGCAATTCTTTTTATTATGCCCAGTACTTGTTACGTTTTGTCCCTCAAAATGAGAACACAGGATACATTTCTAAGGAAAGAAAGCCCCTAAAGGGGTTTGTCTATTCTCAACTTTAATTAAATACACATTTTAAATATCGCATTTGTAAGCATAGCAGCACTGGAATTTCTTTTCAGCATTTTATTGAAAAGTAGGGAAATATTGGAGCATTCCAACTGGGGAAGGAAACTAAGCTTCTCCTTTGAAGCTCCAGCTGCACTTAGGTCTAATGCGAAAGGCAGTATTTGCTTTAGCCGCTTCCTGACTTTTCGATGAGATGTGGAAACCAGAAGTTAGCAGGATTCCAAAGCTGGGAGTCAAATCCTAGGTCCATGCCCTTGGCTCAGTCCCTGTCTTCCAGAGATGGCATCCTGAGTAAAGACAAACACTGCTGGTTTTTCTCTTCCTCCAGATCAGGTAGTGGAATGACAAGTGACTGTCATTCTGCTGCTACGGAGAATGCGCACTCAGAGGAAGACAGTGGTACGTAATACATTGCTGGATGGTGGGGCTGTGGTACCTTGCACACACAGGAAGCCTCCTTGGGAGGGCCCCATATGGCAGGCCCCGTCAGTTCTCAAGACCCGGGCTCCTTCTGTGCCTCGTCAACCTGCCACCACCCTGCCACCAAAGTGGGCACTCTCAAACAAAAACCCTCTCCTTGAAATTCCCGTGGCCCCATGACTTATGGCAGTGGTCCTCAACCCTGACCGCACATCAGAACCACCTGGACGCAACCCCACCCCAAACCTTTGCAAACAGAATTCTCAGGGACAGACAGGACACAGAAAGAAAATCTGTATTTGTAGTTTACTTTTAAAGTCTTTTACCTTTTTGGAATCAGAGATACAACTCCGGCCACACAAAAGAACTCAAGCTTCCATGATGTGTATTTCCAGAGGAATTCCATTTCCCTCCTGAATTGCCTCTGAGGAATCCTGGGTTAAAGGAGAGGAGCGATAGTTCGGTTTTCCTTTTTTCTTTTTCCTGTTATACCAGCTGAGACCTCCTGCCCTCAACTTTTTCCTTGATCAGTTTGGAGGTCTCAATGTCTGTCTTTGCATCACTTTACCCTCTCCATTCCCCAGGACATCACCACCACCATGCTGTCACTGAGCAGCGATATAGAGCTTCGCTAATAACCTGGCATAAAACTTAACTGAAGACCTTAAGGTATAAAGCTTAACTAATGCTGACACTGAGCAGTGGTGTAAAGCTTAACTAATGACCTAATGATGAAAGACAGCAATAGGAAACAACTTAATATTCCATACCAGACACCACTGCTCCTGCGTGACTTGGCCCTTCCCACCATCAGACAAGTTAGCACCTGGTTGTTGCTGTCCTGATACCCTGACCTTATCTGCCCCCTGCCTCTTCTTCCCCTCTTATCTCCTGTCCTCTACTCCAGTTTCAAGTTCTTTCCCTTTCTCTGCAACCCAAAAATCATCTCCATCTTCCTCTGGGAACCACCCAGATGATGCCCAAGTTGAAGGCTTCTTTCCTGCATCTGATTTTCCCCATGTCCAACCACACCCTTCATTTTTCAGAGCAGCTTTGCACTTTTGGCCTCAAGCTCCCCCTCCAGCCAAGCCCCTCTGAGGTTTGTATCTAAGAAATATTATTAGCATGCATTTCCTAAAGAAAGCATTCTCTGAAAACAAATTCTGTCATTTTCTCTATATTGTCAGATTTTTAAAATTGCAAATATCTTTCTTGCCGGGACTGACTCTCAAAAGCTCTCCAGATGATTCTGCTACAGCTGATTCCCTGACAGTGTCTGGGAACCAGGGCCTTCTTCTCTGTGGAAGTGTTACTGGAAAGGGGGTCCCTACCCAGACCCCAAGAGAGAGTTCTTGGATCTTGCACAATAGAGAATTCTGGGCACGTCCACAGAGTAAAGCAAAAGCAGGTTTATTCGAGAAGTAAAGAAACAAAGGATGGCTATTCCATAGGCAGAGCATCCCCGAAGGCTGCTGGTTGGTTATTTTTATGGTTATTTTTTGATCATATGCTAAACAAATGATAGATTATTCGTGAGTTTTCTGGGAAAGGGGTGGAGATACCCCTCCAGCTGAGGATTCTTCCCCTTCTTAAGCCACGTAGAGTAAGTTCCAGTTGTTACCATGGCATCTGTAAACTGTGATGGCACTGGTGGGAGTGTCTTTTAGCATGCTAATGCATTATAATTATCATGTAATGACCAGTGAGGACGACCCGGTCACTTTCATGGTATTCTTGGTTTTGTCCAGCTTCTTTACTGCATCCTGTTTTATCAGTAGGGTCTTTACGACTGACCTGTATCTTGGGATACCAGTCCTGCGAACTTCCTATCTCATCCTGTGGCTAAAAACACTTAAACTCCTGGGAATGTAGCCCGGCAGGTCTCATCTTCATTTCACCCAGTTCCTATTCAAGATGGAGTCACTTTGGTTCAAATATCTCTGGCAGAATATTCTAATGAGAGCCTAGGCCATCTTGTAGATGGACTCGTGCTTATCCCAGGAGAATCTTTTCCACCTTTTGCTCCATGTAACACCAGTGTAACTTTTCCTTTGTCACACTGCTATATTTTGTACCTATCAGTCTTGAAGCAGTCATCTTGCAGTAAGGGAATTTATCACTGAAAGGGGGTTGTCAGTTTCAGACTTCCCAACTGGCCCGAGAGCACCTTGAAAGCAAGTCTTGCTCATTATGATGTCTCTGGCAGTTCAGTATGCTTGGCACAGAGGGGAGTGTTCTATACTGTTTGCTGACTGAAGATGTGGGATGATAATGTATGCTGGATTAGGCAACAAGGAGGTCATTAGTGATAGTGGTCACTCTCAAAGAGATGCTCATTGAGGACAGGCTGCTCCGAGAGCTGCTGCTGATGGGACCTGTACACAAGTGCTTAACTGATGGGATTCCCGCCACCTCCACTCTCTAGCCACACCCTCTGATGTGGCCTCAGCCCTAAGGAAGGATGTCATTTACTTACTGATCTACCCAGACGGTCATGGTTTTAGTTTGTCAGCGGGAGGAGGCCCCTGTGAACTCAGAGGCACTGCTCCTGTAGCAGAGTCGCTGGCTGCTGTGTTGCTCCCATCTCCTGAGATAGCAGTCATGATTGGAACCCTACTGCATCACTGTATTCCATTTTCTCTGTGAAGGAGGAAAACCTATCACAGAATGAAAGGAAGGTACTTTAGGAAGGCCATCATCACCTCACATCTGAAAAAATGTTCAAAGAGCCCAAGATGTTCCACAGGCAACTCAAACTCCACATGTGCAAAATGGAAGTCTTCACCTCTCCTGGGCACATCTGCCCTCCTCCTGCGTGTCCTTCATTGGGTACACCTGGTTGGTTGCTAACCTAGATGTCCTCCTGCATCACCACTCCTCTCAGTCTGCCCACAAGTCTTACCAGGTTCACCTCAGAAGGCTAGTTCCCATCACCACCTCCCCTTCATTCTTCCCTCACTGCCCCGCCTGGGTCCAGTATCCTCCCGTGATTAGATAATGCTTTCCTCACAAGTTTCATTTCCAGATGCCCTCCAGATATCCTTTAAAAACAGGATCTGATTGCCCTGTGGTATGGTTTGACTGTCACCCCACCCAAATCTCGTCTTGAACTGTAGCTCCTGTAATTCCCACGCATCATGGGAAGGACCTGGTGGGAGGTTATTGAATCATGGGGGGAGGTCTTTCCCGTGCTGTTCTTATAATAGTGAATAATTCCCACGACATCTGATGGTTTGGTAAATGAGCGTTTCCCTGCACATGCTCTCACTTGCTGGCTGCCCTTTGTAAGACCTCCCTTTGCCCTTCCTTCATCTTCCACTATGATTGTGAGGCCTCCCCAGCCATGTGGAACTGTGAGTCCATTAAACTTCTTTCCTTTATAAACTACCCTGTCTCGGGTATGTCTTTATTAGCAGCATGAGAATGGACTAATACGCCTTGCTTTAAACACTTGCATGTCCCTCTTTACTCTCAGCCCACTGGACGTGTCCTGACTCTCTAGTTTGGTATACCAGTCCACTGACTTCTGTGCCCACCTACCCCTCTGGGCTTTTCAGCAGCACCTGCATGGGCATGGTGCTTCAGCCAGTTTCCTGAGCATGACCAGCTCCTGCAGCCTCCTTGGCTTTGCATGTGCTGTTCCCTGTGCCTGCACCCTCTCTCCTGTGTGTTGGACTCATCCCCAGATGATTCTGAATCCCCCTCTATGTTCTCTGTCCCTCTGCTGTGCAATTGTGCCCTCATTGTCACACCTGGTGTCCACATCCAATCATTTATTTTATCTTCCCCACAGGACCTTGCTGTCATGAAAGGTGATGAGCTGTTCATTTTTCTCTCTCCACAATCTGTTGAAGTGTCTAGTATGTATTTGGTACAAAGTAAATCTTTATCAAATTGAAAGTCGATCAGGGGCTGGATGCAGTGGCTCACACCTGTAATCCCAGCACTTTGGGACGCTAAAGTAGGCAGATCACTCGAGGCCAGGAATTCGAGACTAGCCTGGTCAACATGGTGAAACTTTATGTCTACTAAAAATACAAAAAATTAGCTAGGCGTGGTGGCACATGCCTGTAATCCCAGCTACTCAGGAGGTTGAGGCAGGAGAATCACTTGAACCAGGAGGTAGAGGTTGCAGTGAGCCAAGATCGCACCACTGCACTCCAGCCTGGGCAACAAAGAGAGACTCTTGTCTCAAAAAAAAAAAAAAAAAAAAAGTCTATCAGCAGGGATCTCAACAGCTGTACAATGGAATAATGGAATAGCAGGCAACTACCAAGAATGATTTAGCTCCACACATACTGATGATAATTTCAGGGTGATATTTACAATGTACCTTTTTTTTTTTGTAAAAGGTAGAAAAAGAACTCTTTACATTTGCTTCTGCGTATCTGAATGTAGAGAAACATATGAAAGAAATCCTTGATTGACCCAGTGAGTGAGGTTGGAGGAAGGAGAGGAAGGGTGATTTTCTTTATAACTCTATTGTTTGACTCCTCACAAAGAGCTTTATTGCTTCTGTAAAACCAATTAGGCAAAATCAAGTAAATGGTTGCTGGATGATTAAATAGCCTTCAGGAAAGAAGTTTTCAGAAAAGGAGGAATACTGTTTCTGTTTCTTCTGAAGAAAACCAAAATTGGCAGAAAATATAACTATGGTATTATTATTCACTTTGCAAAGGATTTTTCTCTACCCTAAAAGAATCTTCATGAGCTTCTTTTTAAAAGGCATCTCCAGTAAAGCTCTGATGCATTTCATCCTCTTCCTCATGTCCTTAACTGCAGCACTTGACAGAGGGTGGGACTGAGAAAGAGAAAGTTTTAAGAGTCGGTGCCAATTGAAGATCAATCTGCAATGAGATAAGCTCCATTGATATTATAATGTAATTATGGGGGGAAATTATTACATTGAAAAAATTCAAAGTTCACCTAGCTTTTCTGGGGGAGAGACACCAGAGGAGCCTACTGGAAGGAGAAGAGAAGGTGTCCCCCTTCCCAGAGCTGGGGACCACAGGCAAGGCCATGGACTTGAGGGCACTTCTCCAATCTCTAGCAGATAAATTATGCCCAAATCCCACATCTTACTGAGAAAGCAGGTGTCTGCAATTAGTCACGGAAGTGAGGTGGGTGGTCATGGGCAGAGAAGAAAATTTTTTTAAATAAAAAAATAAAAATTAGGCAAAGTAGAACTTGACAGTCACCATGAAAACAGAAGAAACACTACGAAAGTGATATCATTAGCATGGCTGTGGGCCTGTCTTATCCTTTGGTCTCTAAAGCAGGAGACAATGAGAGCTACTTACTGACTCATTTTTAGTATTTGATAAAAGAAAAAAGCTAATCAATCAGGCTTACCTTATTGACTTATTAATGTCCTTGTTACTAAGGGATAATTTTAAAAAGGATTTTTCTACCAAAAGAAGGGAAATCAATCCATAGACCTCTTTGGGCTCCCACCCGCAATTTGTATAGGATAAAGTCAAGTTTAAAATAGAGAGTGCACCCGTAAGGTTGAGAAGACATCGTGCGGTGACTCCTTTGCATAACATGAAACAAGGTTGGTTGGTCTTTCTCTGTAAAGAGCAAGATAGTAAGTATTTCAAGCTTTCTGGGCCAAGAAACATAATCAAGAAACACAATCAAGGATATTATGTAGTTACTTGTATAACAAGAGCAAAACAATTTTTTCCCACAACTTTTAAAATTGATCAATTTAAAAACTTTAAATTGATCAATTTAAAAACTTTAAACTGTACTGGTACAGTTTGCATTTTATATTGTTTTCATGTGTCATGCAATAATATTCTTTTTTTTTTTTTTGAGATGGAGTCTCGCTCTGTCACCCAGGCTGGAGTGTGGTGGCGCTATCTCGACTCACTGCAAGCTCTGCCTCCCGGGTTCACGCCATTCTCCTGCCTCAGCCTCCCGAGTAGCTGGGACTACAGGCGCCCGCCACCACGCCCGGCTAATTTTTTGTATTTTTAGTAGAGACGGGATTTCACCGTGTTAGCCAGGATGGTCTCGATCTCCTGACCTCGTGATTCGCCCGCCTCGGCCTCCCAAGGTGCTGGGATTACAGGCGTAAGCCACCGTGCCCAGCCTATAATATTCTTATTAAATTTTCCTGCAAGCATTTGAAAATGGAAAAAGCATTCTTAGCTTGTGGGTCGCACAAAAACAGGTTGTGGCCTGGATTTCGCTCTGGGGCCATCATTTGCCGACCCCTGACATAAAACACTTCTGAGTCATGTCAGGGTCCTTAATCAGTTAGGTCATCCAAGCTCAGACTGAACTGGGACATGGTTTCAGAATCCTCAACACTGCACGCCTGCCAGAGACAACCACAGGAAGTGGGGAGGGAGAAGCTGTTGGCTGTGCAGTAGCCATCTGACGGCTGCTTGAAGGACCGTGAACTCAGTTATCACCAGCATTCTCCCTGCTCTTTCAGATCTGGGTGCAGTTGGCTCAGTCCTCCATCCCTACCCTCGGGAAAGTCTCTCTCCCAGATTTCAGCTCCTCCTCAACAAGCTTGCACGTTGTGCCGAAGAGCAATCGCTTCTGCTGTATCAGGTCAGTTTACGAATTCACTTGCCCTTGTGAATTCATGTGCCCTTCATCCTTGCCTCATCCAGAACAGGGAATTCAATTATTTTAATATTTTACGTATTTTTTTTACAAGCCCACAGAATTTTAATGTAAGTTTGGAGAGACAATGGCAATTTACATGGTAGCAGTAACAGCATCTGCTCAAAGTCATTGTATAAGTCATCATCATAGCTAACACTTCCAGGAAATTGATTTCTTTTGCCAGGAGCTTTTCACATATTATTTAATCCTGCAATAGTCATTAGAAATAGGCTTTTTCTTTTTAACAGTTATTATCCTGTTTTACAAAAAAGAAATGAAGCTTAAGAGATTGAACAGCTTGCTAATCACAGAGCAAGTTAATGATAGAGGTGAATTTTGAACACTGTCAAGTCAGGCAGTGGCTTATGCCTGTAATCCCAGCACTTTGGGAGGCCAAGGCAGGTGGATCATTTGAAGTCAGGAGTTCAAGACCAGCCTGGCCAACATAGTGAAACCCCGTATGTCTTAAAAATACAAAAATTAGTTGGGAATGGTGGCACATGCCTATAGTCACAGCTAGTAGCTAGACTGAGGTGGGAGGATCGCTTGAACCCGGGAGGTGGAGGTTGCAGTGAGCTAAGATTGTTTCATTTCACTCTAGCCTAGGCGCAGAATGAGACTCCGTCTCAAACAAACAAACAAACAAGGAACACCATAATCAACGAGCCAGAACACAGTGAATGAGCCAGAGCCCATGCACCTAAACACAACACAGTTCTCCCTCCACAGCACTTTAATTGAACATCAGACTTTTTGTTGTTGTTGTTGTTGAAAGTTCTTCTATCACCTCCCTGGGAATTCTCACTGTCCTAACCACCTCATGGAGTGTCCTGGCTTCTAGCCACTCTCCTGGCTCCTCTCCTTGCCCATGTCTTTCTCACCTCTTCTCCCAGACTGTTTTCATGAACTCTTAGTGTCTTGATCCAATTCTTTAGAGTAATTTAGCTCTTGCCAGCTCATGTTCCCAACCTGAGCTCTAGCAGAAGCCTTCTGAGGGACATAATGTGACTTTTCAGGAAGAAAACATTCATTGGCCAATTGTATGTGGAAAGCTAGGATAAGGCCCATAAGGAGAAGGTGGAAGAAATGAAGAACACTAGAAAATCAGAAAATTGAGGGATGTTTTTCTTTCTGAGAGAGAAGAGTAAACAAGTGAGAGTGGAAGAAGGCAGAGAAGATGTAAGACTTTTAAAAAAAGAGGTTGCTTTGCCCCAAACTATTTAGTCAGATCTTCTACACACAAAAATGCCTCGTGAGAAAATGCAGAATGTGGGAAATCAAGAAATGAAGAATTCCCTGGAGATAGATGGTGGGAAATGAATGTAAGCTCCCTGAGCATTTAAAGAAATTCTGTAAACTTTCCATATTGAATTTTTGACACTGGACATTCTACAGGGCACAATAATGTTATCTAAATCCTTGGGAACAGGGTGAATCTACATCATAGAGTGGAAGCCACCAGAGAAGAAGAGATTCTATCTGGATATGGAGAATGAAAAAAAAAAAAAAGTGTAAAGAGGGTGAGTGTATAGTCATCTGGAAGCCATGTCACAGAGAGGAGGGGAGAGATTAACGGGGACCTGAATAAGAGCAGGATGGTGGGGCTTGAAAGGATGGGATGAACATGAGAGATGTGATGACACTGGTCAACAGAGACCTCTCTAGGGATGTCAACCAGAAAGGGGTGTAATGTAGGAAATTGGGCGTTTTTACACTTCTTTGGAAGGGCAAGAGAAATGGGCTCTGGGCTGACCTCTAGGAATGAACAACATTGCAGAATGACCCTCCTGGGAACTGCACCCCTGACTCAACAGTGGGGGAATCAAGAGACCACTTTTAGCACAATAGGTTTCTGAAAGAACCCACCCTCGCTGTGGCAGGTGCTGCGGTCACTGCAAGTACTATCTGGAGAGCTTTACTAGGCTGCTCCATCTGCAACAGCAAAATGTGAAGAGCCCAGCCCCCGCCTCGCAGCCCCCATTGCAGCAGTGACTGGACACGGGAGCACCATTGTGCTTGCCAGCAGAAACCAGCAGAGAAAGATCTCTTCCACTTCATCCTGCCCTTCAGATTCCACACAAGTGCTTCTTATGGGGGATCTTAAATCCATTAAGAACCCTGCCCTGCCAAGCCATATTGGAGTCAGAGGCAAAAGGAAATGTCAGTAATACTGCATTACTTTTTATCTATTTTTCTTTTTTTGACAGGGTCTGGCTCTGTCATCCAGGCTAGAGTACAGTGACTCAATCATGGCTCACTGCAGCTTTGACTTCCCAACCTCAGGTGATTCTCCCACTTCAGCCTGTCAAGTAGCTGGGACTACAGGCACACACCATCATTTCCAGCTAATTTTTTTGTATTTTTTTTATAGAGACGGGGTTTTACCGTGTTGCCAGGCTGGTCTTGAACTAAAAAACTGGGCTCAAGCAATCTGTCTGCCTCCATCTGCCAGAGTGCTGAGCCACTGCACACAGCCACTTTTTTTTTTTTTTTTTTGAGATGGAGTCTCGTTCTGTAGCCCAGGATGGAGTGCAATGGCGTGATCTCCGCTCACTGCAAGCTCTGCCTCCCGGGTTCACGCCATTCTCCTGCCTCAGCCTCCTGAGCAACTGGGACTACAGGCGCCCACCACCACGCCCAGCTAATTTTTTGTATTTTTAGTAGAGATGGGGTTTCACCATGTTGGTCAAGATGGTCTCGATCTCCTGACCTCGTGATCCGCCCGCCTCGGCCTCCCAAAGTGCTGGGATTACAGGCATGAGTCACCGCGCCCGGCCGAGCCACTTTTTAATTTTTCAAAATACTGCATTAAGAGTACTTATCTTGATTACTGAGTTTTTTGATGCCCCTTAAATTTTGTGCCTGGGGTGCCTTGCTTGCCTCATCCTAGACCTGGCCCTATTAAGAATTCCAGTTACAAGGGAGTCTTAGAAATACCGTGTTTAGCTTTTCATCCTCTGTGGTACTGACAGCACCATGGAAGAGGCTGGGATGAAGATAGCATCATCTACAAAAGCCATCCCTGTCAACCTGGCTAGGGCTGTAGAATCCAGCTGTTTGGTCAAACACCATTCCAGATGTTGCTGTGAGATATTTTAAATCAATATTTTATTTTATAAGAAAAATAACAAGTTTTTTTTGAAACAGTCTCTCTCTGTCACCCAGGTTTGAGTGTCATGTCACTGTCATAACTCACTGCAGCCTGGAATTCCTGGGCTCAGGCAATCCTCCTGCCTCACCCTCCCAAGTAGCTAGGACTACAGGTGTGAGTCACCACAATCGTCTAGTTTCTTCATTTTTTGTAGAGATAGGAGTCTTGCTGTGTTGCCTAGGCTGGTCTTGAACTCCTGGTCTCAAAAAATCCTCCAGCCTCGACCTCTCAAAGCGTTGGTATTACAGGCATGGGCTACCATGCCAGCTGGTATTTTTTAGATGTGACTGACATTTAAATCTTTGAGTAAAGCAGCTGACCGTTCCTAGTGTGAGTGGCCTCATTTAATCAGTGGAAGGGTTTCATAGAAAAACCAAGGTTCCCCTCACTCCTGAGAGGTAGGAACTCTGCCTCCAGACTGCCTTCTGGCTCAAGACAACATCAGCTCTTGTTGGACTTTCCAGTTTGCCCTGCAAACTGTCTATTCCCACCACTGTGTGAGCCAGTTCCTGAAAGTAAATCTTTGTCTCTATTTCTATTGCTGTCTCCGTCTCTATTGTCTCTATCCCTATCTCTATCTCTATCTCTCCTCTTTGGTTCTGTTTCCTGGAAGAACCCTGACTAATACACTGGGAGGAGGTGACAGAGGTGAAGGGTCAGTCTGCTAGCTCTACCGAGGTGGAGATAGAAGTAACAATACTGGGTAACAATATGCTTCATACAGAAGGAGAGAAGGAGGAGGCTAAGCTGGTTCCCAGGTTCCCGTGTGGGTGACCGCGATAAGGACGACAGATACAGTACCAGATATCTCCATGAGAAAACGACGCACATGCCACAGTACCAGATATCTCCACGAGAAAATGGAGCACGTGCCACGGTACCAGATATCTCCACGAGAAAACGGAGCACGTGCTCGTCGTCTTTGGAAGATGCAGTTCCCTGATCTCCCACATGCAGCTCTGTTCCAGTGCATGAGATCCACCTTGTGTATTTCACACATTGGTTGCCTGGGACAAGTAATTTGGTTATTTGCTTGCTTGTTCATTCATTAAATGCATGTTTATTAAGTGTGTCCTGTGTCAGGTACTATTGTAGGCTTTGGAGAAACAATAGTGAAAGAAAGCTGAGATGGCTTCTTCCATGATGTTTTCAATCTGATTCAGAGAGGTGTGACAAACACACACACATGCAAATAAAGGGAACAGTCCCAGGTAGTGATGTGTGCAGCTGGGTCAGTGAAACAGGGCAGTGTGATGGAGGTACAGGGAGTAGGTGCTGCCTGACACGACCACTCACCTTGAATATGCCAGGACTCCCATCCCAGCATCACAGATGGTCTAGGTATGAGGGAACACTGAGCTGTCTTGTGTGTGACCCGCTGGAATGAAAGGAAAGAGCTCCAGGCTTATATGACAAGTTACTGAAGGGGAGCCTGAGCCCAGGACAAATGTCTGTGATGAACAACTTCTTCCTCTCTTAGTCTATTCAGGCTAAAATACCATAGGCTGGGCAACTTAGAAATACAGATTTCTTTTCCTACCCATTCTGGAAGCTGGGTGCCAGCAGATTTGTCGTTTGGTGAGGGCCTGCTTCCTGATTCCTAGATGGTATCTTCTAATGGTGTACAAATGTGGTGGAAGGAGTGAGGGTTCTCTCGAGCCTCTTTTCTAAGGGCACTCATCCCATTTATGGGGGCCCCACCTTTACGACCTTATCACCTCCCAAAGACCCTGCCCCCTAATATCATCGCCCTGGGCTTAGGATTTCAACATGTGAATCTGCAGGGGACACACATGGGCAGGCCATAGCCGTTCTCCATGCTGATGTGTAATGGGCAGTCACTGAATGAGTCTCTGTGAGACAGTGGAGGGGGAGCTGGATGGCAAGGCCCAGGCCCGGGCCGAGTCTACGAAGAGCAGCATCGGGACCTCCCGGGAGACAGAAGCTCTTTGGGGTGAAGGTGATGCCTATTCGTTGTGTTTCCAGCAGCGGCACAGTATTTGGCACACGGCAGGTCCTCTGTAAGTACTGGTTGATGAAGTAAGGAATCCCTTGGCTGAAGGTGGAGGGACTGGCTACTGCGGGACCAGAGAGCCTTTGCATTTTGGATGATTTCTTCACACTTGGGAGAAGTATTTTCCTCCTTCCATAAAACAAGTCCCAGAGCCTCCCAGGCAGGAAGGACTGTCTGGCCAAATGGCTCTGACTTTGTCTTTTTTATTTCAACACTTGCTGTCCCCTGGGGGACTACGATTCACTTTAATGCTCCCGCCAAAGTGAGGCCAGCCAGCCCTTCCTGTCTGGGAGGCTTTCCTTAGGTTTGCCACCTTCGCACGGCTGAGATGGCCTGGGAATTTAGGAAGACTTCTTTAAACGCGAAGGGAGTGGAAAAGATGGCTAAGCCAAGAGCATGCATGAGGAATAAAAGCTGTCAGGTTTCTGCTGTCTGGTTTTCTCATCTTTCTATAATCTTCTGGCCTTGGTCCTCCATACTATGCAGAAAGAACCCGAAAGATGAGTACACTTTTACAGACAACCTGACTCAGCCCTAGGCCCATCTTCACAAATAGGGAACAAATCTTACTTCCCTTTCACACTGAAATGGGTATTCACCATTAAGAAAAGATCACCGGATTTAACAAATCAAAGTATAGGGCACTCAGTTAAAATTTGAATTTCGTGTAAGTAACACAGAATTCTTTGATATAAGTATGTCCCAAATATTGCAAGTTCCAGATGTGGCATGAGGCATATTTATCTTAAAAATGATTTGCTGTTTATCTGAAATTCAAATTTGACTGGGAGTCTTGTATTTTATCTGGCAACCCAAGGAAAAGATTTGAACCCTGCCACCAGCATAGGGCCTTTCCACTCAGGGCTCATCCTGGGTTCCTGCCTGAGGCCTCCACACCTCCCTCTGGGGTTTGGTGGAACTTTTATAACTGTTCCAATAAGTGGCTTCTCCCTTGACTGGAGACCCTACCCCTCTCCTTGCCTATACACGCAGGGGTCCTCGCCTGTCTGGACAGAATCTCAATATCTGAATCATGCATGGAGCATACCAGCCACACAACAGGAATTACACACTTCATCATAGTTTATCTGGTCGGCATAGAAGAGCTTCGTATTTTTCTTTGGGAACACAAAGCGCAAACCATGCTGAAAAATCTCAAGGACAGTAAGCTTCATGATAGATACAGTGGCTATTCAGACGAGAACACGTCAATTTCTCTTACATATCAGCGGATTAAACAGTCAGCCAACCCTAAGACATGCCCAGGAGCTATTTTCAGCTCTGTTTTAACCTGTTGAGCTCCAAATAGAAACTTCTATATTTTTATCTTACGTTACGCTTCCTTTGAGGGAGTCAGTCTATAGGGTAGTGAGGTTAAAAAGAAATAACTAACAACTTTCAAGAAAACAATCTAAAATAAGCACCTGTGTGGTGATTATAAAAATATACAAATTTCCTTTGCTTCTAGTGGTCATGTTGAAGCCCACACATTTGTGATGTGCATTGAGCCACACAGTTCTTTTCCATTTGCCCTTTTAGGTCAGATCTGCTAGATTTCCTCCCTCCCCCTCACATGATCAGGACAGGATTTCTTGCTTTCTTGTGTTGAAGCACAGTGATAATACTGTTTAACCCTTGATTCAAATATCCTGGGTAATGGCCACATGCCCCATGATAAAATATGTCCAAAGATTAGCTGGAAGTCCTGGGCCTGCTTCTCTTACCAACTCTGGCTGTCTTAGTAGTGTTTACAAGTGTCTTTAGTCACCTCCCTTTCTCCTTTGCTTATGTGGGCACGAGATTTTGAGTTCTTTAATAGATTTTAAGTTTAGCAAGAACAAGGACCTTGCCTTGTTCACTGTTCTATTGGTTTGCTAGGACTACCTCATAAAATATCACACATTAAGTGGCCTAAGCAACAGAAATCTATTTTCTCATAGTTCTCATAGTTCTGGGGGCTGCAAGGCCAAGATCAAGGTGTTGGCTGGTTTGATTTGTGCTGAGGCCTCTCTCCATGGCTTGCAGGTGGCTGCCTTCTTTCTGTGTCCTCACATAGTCTTTCCTCAGTGCATGAGCCCTTGAGTGTTTTTGTCTGTAAAATTTCCTCTGCTTAAAAGGACACCAGTCAGTTGGATTAGGGCCTGTGCTAACAACTTTATTTTAATTTAATCGCCTTAAAAATTTTATTATTATTATTATTTTAGAGACATGGTCTTGCTCTGTTACCCAGACTGAAGTGCAGTGGTGCAATTATGGCTCACTGCAACCTTGAACTCCTGGGCTCAAGTGGGTTCCCACTCCAACCTCCTGAGTAGCTGGGACTACAGGTGGGCATCACAACACTGGCTAATTTTTAAATTTTTTGCAGAGACAGGGTCTCACTGTGTTGCCTAGGCTGGTTTTAAACTCTTGGCCTCACGTGATCCTCTTGCCTTGGCCTCACTAAGCGCTGAGCCACTGTGCCTGGGCCGTAATCACATTTCTAAAGGTCTTGTCTCCAGATACAGTGGCATTCTGAGGTTCTAGGGGTTAGGGCTTCAGTATGTGAATTTCAGAGGACACGTAATTCAGCCCGTAATAGTCACCATTAGTCCAATAACTAATGTAGTGCCTGGTACATGACAGATGATAAATCTTTTTGTACTCATTTGTTGAATGAGTTCACAAACTTTGATGATGTCATTGGTGAGGCACATTTACTTAGAGTGTCTTGTTAAGCCAGAGCATCAGATTTTTAAGCTTCTTCCTACGCACCTTAGTGGTCATCCATTGTGTCATGGAGAGTCATCTGACCATGCATATAACTTGTGTGACACCCTCTCTTCCACAGAGGATGCTGTATAGTAAGTGTGTGCCTCACACTCACAGGCACAGAGCCTGTCCTGTCCACGTTGTTGCCACCTGCCCTACGCGCCCAGGCTGCGATGGCGGCCCAGGCTCCCAGCTGTCATTCTCCAGTCCTCCTTTTGGCAAATGCTTGACATGCATCTCCACGTTTCCTTTATTTCCTTCAAATTGGGAAGAAAAAAAAATAGAATCTGTCAAAGAGCTCCTGCTACTTGTGTGGGGAGAAGGGGAGCCTCAACAACTTGCCCATTGTCTAGGCGTTGCTCTACCAGTCTTTCAGGAAAAAGAAAAAAAAAAAGCCCCAAAACTTTGATCCCTGGGGAGGTGAAGCGGAAGTTGATCTTCACCATTAAATTTTTTTATAGATAGCAAAGTCCATGCTTCCACCTGCATCCAAAGCACAGAGGCAGCTGGCAGAACAAAGCACCAGAGAAAAATAGCTGACCAGAATCTCTTAAATTGCCTGTGTACAGGTGCAACTTGTTTTTCATCTTGGTGGCAGCCACTAGTGATTGACAATGTTTTACCCAGAGGACTTAACCCTTTTTTCACCTAGATGAGCCAAAGAGACAAGTCTCATGGTTTAGAAAACAGTTCATACCCCTCTGTAGGTTCTAAGCCATTCAGCCCAAAGGCATGGGAACTGTACTTCAAACTAATGCCACCTGCAACAAAGGAAGGAACGACACGATGTCAGAGAAAAAGTTTAAAAAAATATATTGCTAGGTCTCTCCAGCTTTGAAGCCAAGGCTGGGACACATCTTATTTTTTTAATCAATAGATAGATGGAGACGGCATGTGACGAACGCGCCTCTGGAATGGGATGCGTTACAAGTTGAACTCTGGGTGTTGAATAAGTCTTAAGTTACCTGTTCTAGAAAACCAATCCCTTTATGCCCTCAGCTTTTGTTTTATTATTAACATTAAACAAGTTATTTTAGGTGGTAGACAAGCAGTAGGGAGGAAACGCCAGTGTGCAGCCTAGTTTAAAAACCTCCAAAGACAGAGAACTGAGCAGCTTCACTGGTCCTGAGCTGGTTTGGTTGTGTTTGCCCCAGGACTCCCACTACATCTCACCTGGGTTACTTTTCATAGTTGTGTGCAAGGACATTTGCCACTGGGGAGTCCCCCACCCAAGTGGTTGCATTTGTGTGGAGACCAGACAGAGGACTGTAGGGAGACTGCTGTCTCTCTGGCAGTCTTGAGGGAGTGTTGCTGGAGGGATGACTGGGAGATTACACCGGGATGTGGGCAATCTTTATCAAAGGAAGAAGCAGGAGTGCTACAGGAATAGCTCTCAGAAGAGTTAACCATTTGGAAAGAAGCTAAGCACAAGGGAGCAATAACCTCCTAAACACTGAGCCCTCCTAGGGAGAGAAGGGAAGTCGGTAACTGGTGATTTTAAGCTAGCACTTCAAGGGAAGGCCCCAGAGCTGTGGGTGGGTGGGGGTGAGGGGGTGGGGGTGCTCCTCAGCAGGGTCCTGAGGCAAGGCAAAGAGCTTGCTTTAAAAAAAATATATATATATATAACTTTTATTTTTAGAGACAGGGTCTTGCTGTGTTGCCCAGGTTAGAGTGCAGTGATGCAATCAGGGCTCACTGCAGCCTTGACCTCCCAAGTTCAAGTGACCCTCCCACCTCAGCCCCCTCAGTAGCTGGGACTACAGGCATGTACCACCATGCCCAGCTAATTTACTTTATTTGTAATTTAATTTTTGTAGGGATGGGGGTCTCTGTATATTGCCCAGGCTGGCTTCAAACTCCTGACCTCAAGTGATCCTCCTGTCTTGGCTTCCCAACGTGTTGGGATTACAGGTGTGAGCCACAGTACCCAACCAAGAGCTTGTTAATGAAGTGTTGGCATTGTGGATCCCATGGCTCCTCTTTCTGGTAGCTGCATTGTAAATCACCTTCTCTCAGCACAAGGAACACTACAGATGAACGTTCTTGACGATGAACATGCCCAAAACATACCCTAACACAAACACAGAGCATGAGCTCAATAACTCACAGCCATGGAGCAGTGTTTTGGCTTCTGAATGGAAAAAATGACATGTACACAACTCTGACACTTCCTTAGAGAGGCTTAGTAAAATCATCACGCTTGCCCAGCCAGGGAGCTCCCCATTCTGTGTCTTTGGCTTTGACGTGGCCTTTGACATGAGTCCATGCTAGGTTGAAGGCATCTGTCTAGATGTTCAGGTCTCCATACTCACCCCTGTTAACCTGGCAGTAAAATAATCAAAGGAACTCTGTGGCCTGGAAAACAATCCATCTCATTGATAAATCAAACCTTTTGTATGAATCTTGATGAAACTGTGTGGCCAAAAGTGATTGAATTTAAAAACTTTGAATTTTCATGAATTGTTTTGCTCTTAGACATAGATCACACCTGCTAGTGATTGTGCATGAAATAAACTACCAAGATTATGTGGGAATCATAGCCTTGGCACCATGGTGGTAATCTAAATGAGGCAGATGCTTGGATGCATGTCAACTTCATCAGAACAATAGGTGCTGTCAACCAGACAGAGATACTGTAAGGAGTAGCCTCAGACATGCTACAGCCGAAGTCATGAGATGCACCTCTTTCCTTTCGGAGTCTAGGGCAGGCATATCTGCACCATGCCTCTGTTTCCATCCAGTTCACAGAAGCTGCGTGAATGGTGAGAAGATCTCTTTAAGTTCTGCTTTAATATTTATCCCTTTCACTTGTACTGCTGTTACCACTACAAGCTGGAAGCAGAGAACTCCCAGGCCCAGAGAGGCCCATGGGGACGCTTAGAGCTGCTGATTTTCTTTTCCCTTTGGCCATTTTATGAGGGAGACACCACGCACATTCTAACAGATTTGTGCACAAGGGGTTATAGCATGCTCTATATTCTTGGCCTTGAAAATTTTTTTTTTTTAAGTTTGTAAAGGTAATTATGATTGTTTACAGTACCAAGGGCAAAGCCCCACCCTGGGCTCCAGGCCAGGGGCTCTGGGAGTTGAGTGTAGTGGGGTGAGCCAAGTCCAAGACAAAAGCACAATTATACTCACCTAAAAACCCACGCTGGTGGTAGGGGGATGAAGGAAACACCCACACAAATGGGAGGTGTGTGGAGGGAGGGGCTTCCTTTGAAGTTTTGCATAAATCGTGTAAATTTTTTTCCTGTAGAGCTGGGAATGAAGATTCTTGGTTTTCATCCTGGATCTCTTATTGAGTACTGAGCTGTGCCATAAGGAAATGGGCTTCCTTCTTATTTGATTTGCCAATGTTTAAAACTGAACTTTAAAGAAAAGAATTTTGGAAGAATTAAGAGGAAAATGGGACAACTTGTACAAGGTTTCATAAAGCTTTCTTAATTTTTTTGGCAGAAAAAAACTCAAGTCAGCCCCAGTGCAGTGGCTCACACCTGTAATCCCAGCACTTTGGGAGGCCAAGGCGGGCAGATCACCTGAGTTCAGGAGTTCGAGACCAGCCTGACCAACATAGTGAAACTCCGTCTCTACTAAAAATACAAAAAAAAAAAAAGAAAAAAAAAATTAGCTGGGTGTGGTGGTGCGCACCTGTAATCCCAGCTACTCAGGAGGTTGAGGCAGGAGAATTGCTCAAAACCGGGAGGCGGAGGTTGCAGTGAGCAGAGATTGCACCACTGTACTCCAGCCTGGGCAACAGAGTGACACTCTAACTCAAAAAAAAAACTGGTACTCAAGTCAAACACCAGAAGACTCTCTTTTTAAAGCCCATCTCCCTTCCTTCTGACCCAGGTCCATTTTCTACTTATGAAAGTTTAAACACCACGGAGTGAAAAACTGTCGCTACAGTCTATTGGGTTCTCTGGGTCAGAAATAATTAGCAAATACCCAACTACTTGCATACGTTACCTTCCGGTTAACTCTGCTGTGTCTTTTTCTGCCTGCCAGGAGTAAGGCCAGATGATTATTTGTTCTAATGTTATGAATCATTGACAAGAAAAGCTTGTAATGGCAGTGTTGACATGCCTTTACATCCATTGGCACCACAAGGTAACCAGGAGCAATCAGTAACAGGGAAAACTGGAATATATCGTGGGGGAGGCGGGGGCGGGGCCCCCTACCTGGCCTCAGAATGGCTGGAGCAGGAATTCTTTACTACCTGCTTCAGTTCCCAAAAGGCAGGCTCTAGAGATTAGTATCATAGTTCAGGAGAACAACCACAGGGAGAGGAATTTTCCCCTTTAGTCCAGGAGGAATGTGATTTTTAGGAAACAGATGCAGAAACCTGGCGTTGGCTCGCAGTGGTCTTGGTGAAGCCAAGGGCTGAGTAAGTTTCGGGGCATTGGCCTGCCCTTCATTGCTGCCCACACCCAGATGCGCACACCTGAGGGAACTTGAGCAATTGGCTCTGTACACCCAGCTCTCCACTGCCTGGCAGCAAAGAGGAAAGGGGAATTACAGGCAGGCTTGACTTGAAACACTGCTCTGGCCCCACCTGAATTCCAGGTGCCCCAGGGAGTCCCTTCAACCACCTGGAATTGAGGCTGTTTCAAGGTACAGATGCAGCGTGTGTTTGTCTTGCTTTTGTTTGCACCTTCTACCAGCTGGAAGCCAGAAGGTGTGGGGCTCTGCAAACAATTTTGATGTAAATAAAGAGAATGTAAGAATTAAAAAGACACCTTGCAGCTGAGCCTAGGGCGGAGGGGCGGGGGTACAGGCTAAGAGAGGAGGGAGGTGGAAAGCGGGGAGGAGTGGAAATAGATTTCCTCCAGGAAATAGAAATAGACACAGGGCCAACGTGGGATGATGTGATCCTGTTGCATATTTTCCATATGTTAATATCCCTCCATACAATTCCTCCTCAGACAGGTTATTGATAGATAGGAAATAAGCCTGTGGCCTAGATCTGCTTCTGCTCTCTATTTTTTGAATGTGCCTACTATGTGCCAGCACTAAGGTAAGCACAGGGAATAAATGTGAAAACACATTATCATGCGACAGACAACAAATTAACAGCTACAATGAGGCTGTTTATGATGGAGGTGCAACAAGGGCTGCGAGTGATAAAGGACCATCTCCGTCTCCTTAGGACAGTGTGGGAACACGCTCAGAAGGAAGGTCTTCCGCAGGGACCTCTGCTTTCATCCCAAAGCAACCCTAATAGTCATCATTCTCACAAGGGTGTGGAACACATTGGTGATGGTCTTTTATTCATCATTCTTTTTGGACTAGGATAACTTCTCTGTATCACATAAAATTTGAAAAAAAAAAGTTCTACTCAAACATTAAAGGGTTTTTTGTTTTTGTTTTTGTTTTTCCCTTTGTTACCCAGGCTGGAGCACAGTAGCACAATCACAGCTCACTGCAGCCTCAACTTTCTAGGCTCTAAGCGATCCTCCCATTTCAGCCTCCCAAGTAGCTGGGACCACAGGCACATGCCACTATGCCTGGCTAATTGTTTTGTATTTTTTTGTAGAGACGGGGTTTCACCATGTTGCCCAGGCTGGTCTCAAACTCCTGGGCTTAAGCGAGCAGCCCGCCTCGGCCTCCCAAACTGTTAGGATTATAGGCACGAGCCACTGTGCCAGGCCTGAATGTTAGAGGTTGATGTAAATATGTAAATATTTCCAGAGCAATATGCAACCTTGAGATCATTTTGATCAACGTATTTTGTTGAAGATTGTTTCGTAAAAGGTATTCGAAATTTGGAAAATATTAAATGTATAGTTTTCTTATTCACTTTTTTTCTTTTTCTTTTTTTTTTTTTAGAGATGGGGTCTCACTGTTACCCAGGCTGGGGTGCAGTGGTGCGATCATGGTTCACTGCAGCCTCATTCTCCTGGGCTCAAGCAATCCTCCCAGCTCAGCCTCCCGAGAATCTGGAACTACAATTGTGTGCCAACACGCCTGGCTATTTTATTTCTTTTTTTTTTTGTGGAGATGGGGTCTTGCTATATTGTGTAGGCTGGTCTGGATCTTACTCATTTTTTAATAATAAAAAGTTACTTTTTGTCAACTGTGGGTGGAATAGGCATTTAAAAGAAGCTAGCTCATTTTAAAAGAAATACAGTGTATAGTTTGGCACACTCAAGGGCAGTAACCTAATGATTAAGAGGGGAATTTTGGAGTCAGACATCCCAGAAATCTGATCCTGACACCCCAACTTAAAAGCTGTGTGATCTCAGACACATTGTTTAATCTTTCTGAGCTTTAGGGTTTTTGTTTTGTTTTTAAATAGAAATAATAATATCTACCTTATAAGTTTATTCTGAATATTAAATGAGATAGTGCACATAACTTTCCTAACAAGAATCCTAGTTTACTTAGTGTGCGCTCAGCAGTTGCTAGCTATTATTAAAATTAGTCTATAATTATGAATAATCATAACAATAAACACTTTTTCTTTTCCTGATAAATTATGACTCTGTACATAGGACAAAGTAAATTGGAATAATGGCAATTATTTTGTGAACTTAATAGCTGCAACCTACTAAAGGGGTTAAATAAATTTTTGAGCAGAGTGATGTGGTATTACTAAGAGTAATTTATTTATTTTATTTTATTATATTTTTTGAGACAGAGTCTCCCTCTGTTGCCCAGGCTGGAATGTAGTGGTGTGGTCTCGGCTCACTGCAGCCTCCACCTCCTGGGTTTAAGCAATTCTCCTGCCTCAGCCTCCTGAGTAGGGATGACAGATGCTGGCCACTGCGCCTGACTGATTTTTGTATTTTTAGTAGAGACAGGGTTTTGTCATGTTGGCCAGGCTGGTCTCGAATTCCTAGCCTCAAGTAATCCACCTGCCTCAGCCTCCCAAAGTGTTGGGATTACAGGCGTGAGCCACTGCACTTGGCTAAGAGTGATTTATTTAATATGATAAATGCCAAAATTACATTTCTCTGGCTGTATAGACAGAGTGGGCGCCATAGTGAGGTTACCCACAATGGCCTCCATTCTTAAGGAGCTGACCAGACTAACATTTATACTTAGGAGTATAGTTACACAAATCCTCAGGAGTATAAACTCAAAAGCTGAAAGCACACCAAGAGTAAATTAAAGGTGTTCAGCAGCATTGCTGTCAGTCGCATAGAAATCCGAGTGCACAGCGTCCTGACTATGTGCAGATGCAGCTGAACTGAACCAGTGCCAGACGACGTTGAGCTCCATTCTTTCCTCCAGCCAGCCAGTCTGAGCGTGACTTCTATACCTCTGCCTCGGGGTCGTCAGGGTGCTCTTGAAACATTTTTTTTTTTTAGATGGAGTCTCGCTCTGTCGCCCAGGCTGGAGTGCAGTGACGCGATCTCACTGTAACCTCTGCCTCCCGGGTTCAAGTGATTCTCCTGCCTCAGCCTCCTGAGTAGCTGGGACTACAGGTGCCCGCTACCAGGTCTGGCTAATTTTTGTATTTTTGGTAGAGATGGGGTTTCATCATGTTGGTCAGGCTGGTCTCAAACTCCTGACCTTGTGATCTGCCTGCCTTGGCCTCCCAAAGTGTTGGGATTACAGGTGTGAAGTGAACCACTGCATCTGGCTGAAACTTTTCATGTCAACACTGCTGGGCTGGATATTAGGCTTGCTTGTTGAACAAAGAATTGTTTGAAGCTTTTACATTTTTTTTTTTTTTTAGATGATAAAAATATGGGTGATGCAAAGGGCTAGGTTCACTTAATGGCATGAAGACTCATCCAAGGAACTGTGGATTCTTATCATCGGATGATCAGACTCAGCCACAGTGATGCTCTGGACTTCTGTTTATGAATCTAGGAATCTTTTCTCTCAGATAACTATTGAAATTGTAAAGAAAAAAGCGGCCAAGATATCAGATTCACAGGCAACAAGGTTTAGATATACAAATTTTTAGAAATCTTTTGAAGGCTATTTACCCACAGATGAATGAGAATGCAAAATATGATGCAAAGCAGATTTAACCTTCTGGCTAATTTGCCTCAATAAAAAAGGTTAAAGACATAAAAGGAAGATTACGTCCACATTTGAAGATTGTGTCTTTATGTAAATAAAAGTTACTCAGCATGCACTTCAGGCATGAGTACAGTCTCCAAGTTCACGGCGTGGAAGGGACTTCCATCCGGGATTCCCCAGCATCAGGAGCAGCCTGAGACGGTGATCAGCAGTCATGTTAATGGTTAAGTTTTGAGTGCAGTGAATGCTACTGGGTGAAGTCAGGCAGAGAAGAAGAAAAAAGGGAGCCAGAAATGAGAAAAAAAGAGAGTGTGATATAGGGAAGAGAGAATGAAAAAAGAAAGAAGACAGCTGTGACCACGGGAAGCTATGGTAGAATGACTAATGAAATATTTTTAGATTTCTCCATAAATTCCCTATTCTTGCTGGGCATTTAGAATTTTAAAAAGATTATCTTCCATTTCAGAACATTGTATGATATGGAGCAATTATGAGAATTGTCTCAGGCAGACAAGAAATATTGAATAATACATGTTATTGATAGATGGAGAATATTAGGAGATTGTTATTTCAGCCTTTCTATTGCAATCCACACCCAGGTCCGGACAGCATTTTCAGTCTCCTACTGTGTGCCAAGTCAGTGGTTGGTGTCATGCATACAAAGGTGTGCATGAGAGCATTTCTAACTTTCGTGAGCTCACAATCTATAGGTATGTCAGTTTCAATGTTCTGTGCTAATGTCTTGATAGGCATTAGGTGTAGGGCATAATGAGAACAATGGGAGGTAACTCACCCAACGTTGAGATCAGGAAAGGAATCTTAGTGTATGTGACATTAAGGATGAAACCAGAATGACAATACCCAGGAAAGGCATTGGGAAAAAACTGTTTTCAAGTAGCAGGAACTCAAGGGCTTGGAGTGTCAATGGCCATTGGAGGGAAATAGTGTGGTCCTGCTGCCATGTGAGCAGAGGATTTCCATAGCAAGCCAGTGAACCTGGAAAAGCCACAGGAGCGGATCCTGGCGGCTTTTATCCACCCTGCTGAGCTGCTTGGACTTTTTCAGATGAGATCGGGTGCATTCAGGGTGAGATGGCCGTAAATGATACTCGGGCTTTTACAGGTTCAATCAAGTTTCTTAATTTTTCTGTCACTTCCAAGGTGATTGAATTTCATTTGTGGTATCGGAAGGCACAAAAATAGATGTATAGGAATTATTCTAGGCAAACAGGAAGATCTCAATGGCTTTAGGATAATGGATAGGGCTTCAGTGTGGAGTTTTAAGGAGGCCATGGTGTGGTCAGGCTTGCATTTCATGAAGTGGTCTGTGGTACTTCCAAGCTGGTGAGTTGATCTAATGAAGCTTTAGGTCAAATGAAAATATATTGCCCCTTAATAGAAAATAATTTATTTGCATTTGAACAATAACTATTGGATTTGAATATACAATGCATTAAATGATTGTGTTTTGTTTGGCTCATAAAAAGGTTTTGAAAAAGGAATTCTGGTCTTTTCTGCATATCTCTTTTTCCCATCTACAAAACATAATTAAAAAAAATTTAAATGCTCTTATTTGATTCAAAAACGAAAACTGTGGAAAGGACACCCTATTTAATAAATGGTGCTGGAAAAACTGGATAGTCACGTGTAGCAGAATGAAACTGGATCTATATCTCTCACCTTATATAAAAATCTACTCAAGGTGGATCAAAGGTTTAAATCTAAGACTTGAAGCCATAACAATTCTAGAAGATAATCTTGGAAAAACTCTTCTGGACATTGGCCTAGGCAAAGAATTCATGACTCAAACCCCAAAAGCAAATGCAGCAAAACAAAAATAAACAAGACCTGATTAAATTAAAAAAGCTTCTACACAGCAAAAGAAATAATCATCAGATTGAACAGACAATGCACAGAATGGGAGGAAATATGTGCAAATTATGCACCTAACAAAGGACTAGTATCCAGAATCTACAAGGAACTCAAACAAATCAGCAAGAAAAAAAAAATCCCATCAAAAAGTGAGCGAATGACATAAACAGACATTTCTCAAAAGAAGATATACAAATTGCCAGCAAACATAAATAAATGCTCAACATCACTAAACATCAGGGAAATGTAAGTTAAAACCACAATGAGATATCACCTTACTCCTGCAAGAATGGCCATTAATACATTTGATCTCAGCCAAAAGACTGAGAAGTGATAAAAATGGCCATCATTAAAGTCAGAAAACAATAGATGTTGGCATGGATGTGGTGAAAAGGTAACACTTTTACACTGCTGGTGGGAATGTAAATTAGTACAACCTCTATGGACAACAGTATGGAGATTCCTTAAAGAACTAAATGTAGATCTACCAGCAATCCCACTACTGGGTGTCTACCCAAAGGAAAATAAGACATTAAATGAAAAACACATGCTCACATATATTTATTGCAGCACGATTCACAGCTTCAAAGATATAGAACCAACCTAAGTGGCCATCAACCAAAGAGTGGATAGAGAAAATGTGGCATGTGGGCCAGGCGCGGTAGCTTACCTCTGTAATTCCAGCACTTTGGGAGACCAAGTTGGGTGGATCACCTGAGGTCAAGAGTTCAAGACCAGCCTGGCCAACATGGTCAAACCTCATCTCTACTAAAAATACAACAACAACAACAACAACAAATTAGTCAGGCATGGTGGCAGGTGCCTGTAATCCCAGCTACTCTGGAGGCTGAGGTAGAAGAATCTCTTGAACCTGGGAGGCGGAGATTGCAGTGAGCTGAGGTCTCGCCATTGCACTCCAGCCTGGGCAGGAAGAGTGAAACTCTGTTTCAAAAACAAAACAAAACAAACAACAACAAAAAAGAAAATGTGGCATGTATACACCATGGAATACCACTCAGTCATAAAAAGGGACAAAATAATGTCTTTTGCAGCAACTTGGATAGTGCTGAAGGCCATGATTCTAGGTGAAGTAACTTAGGAATGGAAAACCAAATACCATACGTTCTCACTTAGAAGTGGGAGCTAAGCTATGAGGATACAAAGACATACAGTGATATATTGTCTTTGCAGACTCAGAAGGGGGAAAGTGGGAGGAGGGGTGTGGGATAAAAAAACTATATATAGGGTACAACATACACTACTTGAGTGATGCATGCTCTAAAATCTCAGACTTCACTGCTATATAATTAATCCGTGTAACCAAAAACCACTTGTACTCTAAAAGCTATTGAAATAAAAAATATTTTAAAAAATTCTCTTACTTGACCTGTGTTGGGATTTCATATTTTAGGTTCTTACATAAAAATGAAATACACAGAGAATTGCAGCAAACACACAAACATAAATGACTACAGAAAGAGACCATAACTTGATTCCAAAAAGCATATATCTAAATTAGCCTAATTCATAGTTGCATCTTGCACAGGGAACACAGATTGGCTTGTCTTATAATTTATTTCCACATTTCTCAGATGTCAGTTAAGAATTTTCTTGTTTGGAAAAACACAGCACTGGGCAGAGGGCACCTGGGTTCTGATCAATAGTTGTTGGTCCAGTCATTTGACTTTTTTGTAACTGGTTTTTTAAAAATGAGAGAATAATGCCTTTTCTTGTCTACTAAAGATTGTTATGAGGCTCAAGTTTGGTAGAGTATGGAGTTCCTCTGACAGCCACTGTAGGGTGACAGCAGCCATAATAAATATTATGACAATTTCAAGGTGAAACAGAGTAGAAGAGCCAAGGCTCCTGGTTCAAGTGTCTGTCAACAAATGCGCATTCAGCAATTAAGCTGTTGAATAAGTGAATGTGTACACATTCACATTTTGACATACACATACATTAAAAAACATATTTAAATGCTAAAATTATTGAGGATCCTAAATTACAAAAATGTATTTAGGAAAGTAGTCAATAATTCCAGCTACTGATAGGTAAATAGAATTAGTCACACTATCTGTATCCAGTTGTCAATATAGTCAAAAAATAAAAATAAATGGTGGGGAGGGCAAGAGGAAGTAGAGCATCAGGGCCAATAGCTAAGGCATGCAGGGCTTAAAACCTCGATGACAGGTTGATGGGTGCCGCCAACCACCATGGCACACATATACCTATGTAACAAACCTGCACATTCTGCACATGCATCCCGGAACTTAAAGTAAAATAAAAATAAAAATAAAAAACCTAACCTCCTCCCGCCACGTGTGCATAGAAATGTCATTTCTCCTGATTTTCTGATGCCACCTTGTTTACATTTTTTAGCTACTTTTACCCTTATTCATTCAAATTCATCATTTGTAATAACCTGGTTTTAAAAGGGGATTTATCAGAACATAGACCGTGTTCTACGAGGGATATTCACCTTTAGTTGTGTAGGAGGTGGAGAAAATACAGGACTTTTCGGCATCAGGATTTGATGATGCAGCTTGAGGTGTGAATGTTGCCTAGTAAACAGCAGGAGTTGGCAGAAGGAGGCAGGGTGCTGCCACTGGTGTCTGTGGTCCTGGACAGGTTACTTGTGTGAAGGAAGGGTCTTCGTTCTCGTGTTTTTGGGCACACCCTCCCCAACTCTGACATGGAATAGCTCTGGAGGAGGACCTTCTGGTGCAGGAAGCGGGAGGGCACACAAGCTTCTCTTCCATGGTCTCTCATTCACATTTCCCTTGAGCTGCTCGGTTTGGGGATCTGCTGGATGCTTTTCTTTTAAAACTTAAGCCGAGCAACAAACCTCTTAGGTCTTCCGAGACAGGATCCATTTCCAATAGTAAGAACAAAGAAAGAAAATACTAAGTCAAGTGTTTACGGTTAACCTGCAGTAAGCAGGCTGGGACCACTTGAGGCCCCTTGCCCAGCTTCTCACCTCTTTCCCACAGAGCAGGACTCATGCTCCATCACCTGGGACCTTTCCCTAACATCTTTTCCCTCTCACTGAAATGTCCAGATTTAAGGTTCTCAGACCCCCTTGACCCCACTTGTTTGTAGACTGAGAAACTCTGATCTTCCCTAGGAAATGGGCAAGGCTGTGGACCATCATACAATATAGGTCTCACTTTTCATGGTGAGTATCTTCACTTCACTCCTGGAGCAAGAAGGCTCGCTTACTACACAGCTCCATCCTTAGCATCAGTCACTATTTTACCTGCATCAAATTACACACACCAAATCAAGAGGGGCTCTTTCACACTGATATGATCCGACATAGAACATATTGTTAGATAGGATCTATTTTGGCCAAAAACCCCCACAAGCTTTACATTTTCTTCTTTCTCTAGATTGGATGGGGTTGGAGCAGGCATAATTTTTGTATTTATTTCTATTTAAGTTTGCAAATGGCGGGACTGCAGCTTCCAGAAGAGGCTGGCACACAGAAGCTGGTCTTGTGAGCTTGGCTTACAGGAAAAGAATGTGTTGGAGAGACAACCAAGAGAGAGCTGACCTTCAAATCTTCCAGGAGAGAGTCCATCCTAGCTAGCCCGAGGGACACATGCATGGGAATCGCTGACCAAATTGTATCGTTCCCCTTCCCAGGACTGTCCCTCTTCAGGAAAAGACCACACATGGCAGAGAAGAAACTGAACTCATAATTTCAGTCTGGGATATTTTCCATAGTCTATATATTGTTATTCTGAAATTCAAAAATTGCAAGTCTGTCCTTGGCTACAGGGTACCCTAAATATAACGGCCCTATATTCATGTATGAAGGCAAAAAAAAAAAAAAAAAAAAAAAAATCTACCTTCACTTAATGTGACTACAGGATGTCTAACAACTATAGTATAACAGTCTGTCGCAAGTGTATTGGATGTTTCAGTTTGCCAGACCTGTCATGATAAATTAATTACAGGATGTTGCAGAAATGGCAAAGCTCCAGCAGCATCTTGCATAGTTTAATATAGACCCATTTCCCCATTTCAATGTATTTGTGGTTAGATAAATCCTCAGAAATTTACAGCTGCTATAGACTAGTTTATTATGTACTCTGCCTGCACACATGATAAGTATAAGAATTTGACGTGCTTAAAGTGCATAGATTTTACTGATATTTCTTTACCACCATGGAAATATTTAGTTGCTAAAAGTAGCATCAGTAGACACTTCTGAACATTAACTTTTGTATAATAGGCAGGGATGGTTAAACACATTACTGTGCTTTTTATTAAAGAATCATAGTTCAGGAAAAATTATGTGGAACATTTATACAGAATGGCGCTGTGAACAAATTTAAGACAAAAAAACCTTAAATACTGATTCTCAGCTGAAAACATCAAAAAACCAAACTGAAGCTACCAAACTTTTCTCCAGGGAACCTTCTTCCTTTAGTCTTGTGACCACTTTGCGCAAGCTTCAGTTGCTTATTTTTGCTCTGGCAGCAAGTTATGTTCCTCAACTTCTTGCTTTTTCCTCCTTTCAGACTATTTTTTTTTTCTTATCTTCACTAACATCTCCCCTCCAAGCAATGTTAAGAAATCATCCTTTGATTGGCAATATTTGAGTTTACTTACATAAATGTTTTATAAGGAAACCATTCTTAAATTTTCTTCTATTCTTTCATTGGGCTCAAATGATTTTTATGAAGAAATGAACTATAGTGAGTACAAATCATATTGTTTAGTACTTTTAGAAAGAACACTGAAGTATATATTGGACCATTTTGACCTAAGTGATAAGAGATAGAACATGAATTATGTGTGTACATATCCCTTTTTTTTAGACTGAGGAGAAACTAAAATTGTTGATTTTTAGCAGCACTAGCTTCCCCAGCTTTTTGAGACGAAAATAACCCATCTATAATCAGTATGAATTTGAGGTGTTAGAAGAGCAACTTTAGAAAACAGACTGCTCACAACATATGCCTGATGTAGATTTGAAGGGGATCATTAGAAAAATAGCATTCTTTGTGTTTACAAAACAAATGTTTTTGTTATCCAGTTCCCGCCTTAGCTTAAAGTATTTCCTATTCACTTTAATAATTAGAGCAGAAGGATATGAAGAATGAAGTGCCTCATTACCAAGTTTGCTTCCTGGGTCTCTGCAGAGAGTAGCTGTCTGCTTTTGCCTAGTTAGTCTATTGTTAACCCTAAATGATGCTGACATTCAATTCTCCTGCAGATAATTGTGTCCATCCATAGAATGAGTTCTCCAGTCAACACAGCCTTTTGATTGACGTGCTTCTTGATGTTTTTATTATCTCATATATGACTGGAATGGCGCCTTTTCGGTTTCTTGAATAAAATGTTACTGTACATGTAATTAGTTTGATTCTATAGAATCTGTTTCTTAACATAATTATAGTATGGAGTAAAGATTTACTAAAATAGTTATCTAATAAAAAAAGATCAGTTTTTTTAAAAAAAATTCACTCAGATATATTTTATTTAGGTCACTGTTGAATGACAAACATTTGAGATGTTTCTAGTCCCCGAGTGTGGTCCTAGGTACATGCCAACTGCTTCCTTACTCTTGTGTGTGCTGTCATCTCCAAGTATCAGCATTTTCCTCTCCACAGCAACTGAGATCCAGTACTTTACAGATCACCCAGTGGAGTCTGACATCTCCATTTGCAGCTAGCAGTGGCTGGAGTTGTGCAGTTGGAGAAGTTACTTAACCTTCAGAACTTGGTTTCCTTAGTTGTAGAGCAGAGAAGATTTTATCTATCTAATGGATTTGATGTGAAGAGTAAATGAGGTCATGTACATAAATAAAGTGAAGATTTGGGGACGATTTTCGGTACAGTTCAATTAAATAGAAATGAAGAAATATATAGCTTAAAACATTTGGATTGCTTAAAAATGTTTCCATAATTCACTAAACAGGTATGGCCATCAGATGGAAATCATTTGAATACATATAAAAATGTAAGGTCACAAACTTTTGTTATAGTTTCTAGAACTTCCTCTTAAAAATATTTGTGGCTAAATATATGACTAAGGTGACAACATGTCACATGAAGCTATAAAATGGTAAGTATTTCTCAAACATAGTCTTGCTGAGCTTCCTAAAGATATCTTTCTTTAATTAAATTCTTCTATAATTTAAAGATAATATTAAGGTCAAGTATTCATTTGTATGTGACAGAAACTCTGCACAAGATTTCAGAAGTACCAAGTGTTAGCCATTTAAAAGCATTGATTTCATTTAAAATATGCATTTTACACATACATTTGCATACATTGTGTAAAATATTTCATGTTTTAAGTCTTTTAAAAACTTGATTTTTATTCTAGCTTTCTAAGTCCTATACACAGTATTATTTCAATACTGAAGAAATGTTAATCTTCAAGACAGAGTTGGATCAATAATTGGGAAGTGCGTTTCTAACAATGGTTTAAAAATATTATTTAGATATAGAAGAAGATAATGTCAAATTGTTACTTGTTTGGAGAAAAGAGATGATATGGGATAAAATTCAATACTTTCAGAATAAAGATAAAACAAACCCAATTTGATATAAGGAAATGTTTAATGCCATACATCATCAAATGGATTCTGGTGTCTGATTTTCTGCTTGATTATCAGCTGGATCTACTGCTTAGAGGGCACTGTCATGATCTCCCTCACCGCATCTCATCTCAGATTGGGTGGTAAAGACCTTTTATTAATCTATTCATGAACATAACCCTAGTCTTACTTTGTCAGCAAGACAAAGTGGAAAAGGACTGGGCTTTCGGTAGAGCCAAATTTTCCTGGTGTTTGCTTCAACTGCTATTTTTGTCTTTAGTAGTTGCAATATAAAAATAACCCTTCATTTTTCATATAAACCTCAAGATCTTAGCAAATGCTTAGCTCCCCCTGACATATTTTTCATTCATCTTAAATTATTTCTAAACCTGTTGAAATTCTTGGTGATTCCATCAGAAAATCAACACATATCTCAAAATTATGAGCTGAAACTGCAGAGAAACAGATATTTTTATTTTTAAATTATCAAGTGCATTCACAAGACAGAGAAAAACAAGCTTGTACAAGAGTGACTCAAGCTGGCTGGGCCCAGCTGTACCTGATGCACAGACTTACGCATCCAGAACAATGAAAACTCAGTGCCATCAGAACAGACTTTTGCGCTGATGGCTTCAGGCTTCAACAGTTATCAATGCCACTCAACACTTTGAAAAATGCCTTTTTTAAAAGTTCTACACAGCAGGGACATGTTTACCAATTTTTATGCCTCTACAACATGTGCAGGGATAAGAGCCAAATATATTTTTATTAGAAGATATTTCACACTGGGTAAAATTTACACCTCAATGCCCAATATTGTTTTTCTCACTTCTTATTTTAATGGAATTGACTGTCTAATTTGGATAAGTCTTTCTAATTTTACATTAGTTTTCACTTTTTTGGGGTTAAATATTTTATCAGCAGACCTTATCACACAGTTGAGAAAGGAGTCAAGAAAAGAACAAAAAATGAATACCCCATTATAATATCTAATTTCAAAACATATAATCTATAATAATGATGCTATTATTCTGGAACTTAGAAATAAATAAATGCAATATAATAATGTAAAAATATTAAGATTAAAATAAATATTAAACAATGTAAGTCTACAAAATAGGTATGTGCTTAAATATGAAATGCCTTTTTTAAAAAGTAAAGACATTTGGAACACTGTTGTCAGTCCAGCCAAAAATCACTTTTAGTTTAGGTGTATGAAGTTACCTACATGATTTATTCTTAAGAAACACAAACTTAATTAGAAAGTAAATTGTTTTCTTTTAATGTCTTTGTTACTGTAACCATTTTGAATATGCCATATTCTAAAGCTGGTTATCTTTTTTGTTTTTTGGAGACAGACGTTTGCTCTGTTGCCCAGGCTGGAGTGAAATGGCATGATCTCGGCTCACTGCAACCTCTGCCTCCTGGGTGATTCTCCTGGGTGTAGTTGGGATTACAGGCGCCTGCCACGACGCCCGGCTAATTTTTGTATTTTTAGTAGAGACGGGGGTTTCACCACGTCGGTCAGGCTGGTCTTGAACTCCTGACCTTAGGTGATCCACCCACCTTGGCCTCCTAAAGTGCTGGGATTACAGGTGTGAGGCACCGTGCCCAGCCAGCTGCTTCTCTTTTGAATAAAGTGAATTTCAAAAGCAGACACTTCATATTCTGGGCATAACACCACATATATAACCACATTACCGATATAATAATATTAAATGGTTACTTAACAGACATCCTATCAATGCAAACACCTTTTATTCACATTTGCTGAGTAGCAATTACAGTGTTTTCTTCATGAGTTTTCCAACACTGGTAATGTAACTATGATGCAATTACTACCAATATAAGTACCAATACTTGGACCAACAACAATCGCAATGGTTTATAACAATTGAGCTCAAAGGTCACATTGATTTTTCCGCCCACAACTTGATTCTTATTTTTCTAGAGTCATTCATAAGAACAAGAAGTAGTGGATCCTTTCTTCCTCCTTAGTATCTGAAAATTCTGAACTCTGAAGAGAAATTTCATTTGGTTTAATCTGTCATTTTCACCTCTGTGCATTTGGGCATCTCTTCACTTTTCTTCAATTCTTTACTGGAAAGAAAAATATACAACATGTACTAAATAAATTTGAATAATGTCTTCTGACTACAACCAAATCTTAGTGTGCTCAGGCAATAGCACAGGTGATAAAAGACACTGTGTAAAACACAAACACATACAAACACAACCAAAAAAGACCAAAATTCTAATTTCCTATCTTCTAGTTTGCCTCTTAAACATATTGTTAGCATCTCTTTGAATTATTAGCAATTGTTTAAGGCCTGCTCCTGCATTGACAGGTTAATGTAAGCAAGAAGTAAATACAATTCCCAAATATAGACACTAAAAACTCCAAACCATGAGTAACTTCCAGAAATGAAGAGCAGGCAATCAGAGTATATGAAATTCTTCATTCAATGGGAAAAGAAAGTCCCCGTGAATGATATTCAGGGTCAGTGATTTGAAAGGACATAGATCATTTTATTAAATAGCATTCTTTCATTTAGTCTAAGCTATGCCTACTTTTATATAATTAGGTTATTACATTTTTCAAATCAATTAAAAAATGGGTTGTCTCATTTCTGATTGATCAAGATAGCAACAATGAAGCATCTAGATGTGGCTCTGATGTAAAACAAATTATACAATTCATAAAAATCAAGAACCAATATGCAGATGAAATAAGAAGTTGCTTCCTTAGAGAGCAGGTAGTATTTGCACTACAACTAATGTGAGATAAACTAGTGGGGCTAAACCTAACATTTTTTAATGCAATCATTCATACAGCATCGATGAGTTCTGGACTTACACAAAAAGGTTACTGTCCTTCCTCTAAAGAGAAAGGCTTAACACCTGGTTGTCCTTAGAAAACACATGGCAGTTTCAGAATGATGGCAAATCTGGTTAAGGTAGCAGTCAATTCCATCGACCACTCCTGAGAAAAGTGACAGCTGGCACATTGTGGCAAGAAAGGGCAGCAGCTAACCATTCCCAAAGGGCTTTCCCTGGGGGCACAGGAGGGGTTGGGGACACCTGTGCTTTAAGGAACAGGCCCAATCTTAAATCAATGGTCGGCCTATCTTTTCATATAAAAAACATTTATACATGAGGGGCAAAAAATTCTATGTTACTTGATGTTTCTTGATTTTAAATTTGTTAAATGGAGCTACTCCAGGTAAGCTTGTATCATATATAGAAGCCCAAAAATATGTTCCAGGGAAGTTCATGAATGCACATGAAGTTGAGTATAAAAATGGTACAGATACGGCATGCCAAGGTATAGTATCACTAGGGGCAAAAAAAGTCTCCCTGTACATAAACAGAAAAAGTACATAAAACTTCCATCAAATTAGGATCTGATAAAAATGGAAAAGAAAGCAGTTTCAATGAAGGCTGGGCTAAAGTCACACGCAAAAGGCAGTGAGGAGGGTAAAGGATCTCAGAGGAAGAATAAGAAAAAACAAAGTGAGAGGAAGAGTTCGTGGTAGCGCGAGGACAACAAAGAATAAGAAAAACAGAAAAGGGAAGGGGGAGAAGGAGAGAACAACAGCTGGAAATTAGTGAGATGGGTCCTGCACGTGCAGAAGATGTAGGACAAGGGAAATCCATCAGGTGGTGACTGCACTGTGAGAAGTAAACAGAGAAGCCAGAAGGACCTTCAGGAGAGGAACCCAAAGAGAAATTCAACTCAAAAAATCTAACGTAGGCAGCAAAGATAACATCTTTGAGGGAAATGATTCAGACTTAGAAGAGGAAGAAACACACTGGATAGAGAATGACAAAGATGGCGCATAAAAGGGAGAAAAGAGACAGAATAAAGATGGTCAAGTGCACCCTTCGGACATTGGCCCACCCCTCCTGACGATGGGAGGAAAATCAAGAGTGGCACACTGGCTTGATGAACGCTAACAGCAAAGGGACCTGAAAGCTAGGAGACAACAGGGATGTGCTGAAAGAGGGAGGAGAAGACATCTAACCAAAAGACAAGAATAAATGCAAAGCCATTCCCTCTCTATCTTCTCATAAAGTATCTCTATAATCTAACAGAGGAAGAAAGTAACGAAGTAAAGGCCTTTTTAAAGGCTCTTGTGATGAAAAGAGAAAGAAACATTCTTCTTAGCAAGCTTACGAAAACAAGTATGAAACTAGGTTAGTGTTTGTGTGTATGTTATGTCTGGGGAATAAGATTCATAAAAATTCTGGGCCGTGGCCGGGCATAGTGGCTCATGCCTGTCATCCCAGTATTTTGGGAGGCTGAGGCGGGTGGATCACTTGAGGTCAGGCGTTCAAGACCAGCCTGGCCAACATGGTGAAACCCCATCTCTACTAAAATATAAAAATTAGCCAGGTGTGGTGGTGGGTGCCTGTAATCCCAGCTACCTAGGAGACTGAGGCAGGAGAATCACTTGAATCCAGGAGGCGGAGGTTACAGTGAGCTGAGATTGCACCACTGCAGTCCAGCCTGGGCAACACAGCAAGGTTCCCTCTCGAAAAAACAAAAATAAAAACAAAACACAACAAAAAAACCTGGACCTTACCCCACAAGACATTCAATCCAATAGATCTTTCCTAAAGGTTTACTTCTGTGGCAAGACACCAGGCTAAGTGCAGGGGAGGAAAAAAATGTGAGTATGTATTAAATAATAGCCCCTGACTGGAAGCACTGCCCATCTAATCAGAGTTCATATACAAAGCAATGTGTAAAACAGCCCTGAACTTGGGATCAAGAAGATTAATTCCTAGCTCAGGCACTTTGTAGTTGTAACTTTGAAACCTTGGTTTCTTTAAATGTAGAAACAACAGGCTGTATTAGAAAATTTCTAACAATTACATTCATTTTGAAAGAAATGATCGAGTAGTAAATATACACTAAGTAGATAAATTAGAAAATGCACAAAGTTAAAACAGAAGAAAAAAAATCACCATAATCTTACTACTCATATAATTACTGATGTCTTTTGATGTCTACTGATGTCTTTTGATTATAAACTAGTTTATAATCTTTTACTTAAAAATCATAAAGATATTTTCATGTCCATAAAAATACTTCCATAATATGATGAATAATAACCATATGATATTCTGTTATATAAATATTTCATATTTTAATCAACCCTTTATTTTAAAAATACTGCTCGAAGGAGTAGCCTTTTAACTAAATCTCTCCATGTATACTTGAATACTTTCCTACAAGAGATTCCTTGAAGTTGAACTGTTAGGTCAAAGACATGCACATTTTGAAAACAAAACAAAAAAAACAAACCCCAATATATTACCTAATTATACTCCACAAAGAATGGATCGATCTTATAGTATTACCAGCAGTGTAAGCAGGAACCCACGTTCCATTTTCTCATCAATAGTAGGTATGTATCATAAGTTTGAAACTTGTCATTTTGAAAGGGTAAAATACCGTCTTGTTTTATTGTTTTAATTTTCATTAATTTGATCAATGGATGGTAAACATTTTTCATATGTCTGTGGCCATTTATATCTATCTATCCCTTTAAGAATCCTTTAAGAATGTCCTGTATACCTTTGTCCCGTCTTTCTACTGCTGTATTCTTTTTTCTTCTTGAGAAAGCTCCTCTTAGAGCATTTTGTTTGCTAAGGGTATTACTCCTGGCCAGGTGCAGTGGGCTTATACCTGTAATCCCAGCACTTTGGGAGGCCTGACGCTTGAAGTCAGGAAATCAAGACCAGCCTGGGCAACAAGGCAAAACCCTGTCTCTACTAAAAATACAAAAATTAGCTGGATGTGGTGATGTGTGCCTGTAGTCCCAGCTACTCAGGAGGCTGAGGCAGGAGAATCACTTGAACCCGGGAGGTGGAGATTGCAGTAAGCTGAGAGTGCACCACTGTATTCTAGCCTGGGTGACAGAGCAAGATGTCTCAAAAAAAAAAAAAAAAGAAGTATTACTCTTTTATGGATAAATCTCTTCCATTCCAAGTTACCGTTCATTTAAAAATTCTATGATGTTTTTTCTTTTTGACCTGCATAATTTTAAAGTTTCCATTATTTAAAAATCTGTTTTATAATGTTTTCCAATTCTGGTATCAAGGTTAAAAATCATTCATTAGCCCATGATTATATAATCTATATGCTTCTAATTCATCTATATGCTTCTGTACAATTAGATTTTAGTTTTCTACAATGGAAAAATAAAAATATGAAAATTTTGAATCTAGTTCCTACAAAATGACAAATTCATAAATGTGGACATGAACAGCTTTGTAACATTTCACTTTCTTTTTTTTTGAGATGGAGTCTGGCTCTGTCGCTCAGGCTGGAGTGCAGTGACACGATCTCGGCTCGCTGCAAGCTCCGCCTCCCAGGTTCACGCCATTCTCCTGCCTCAGCCTCCTGAGTAGCTGGGACTACAGGCGCCTGCCACCGCGCCCGGCTAATTTTTTGTATTTTTAGTAGAGACGGGGTTTCACCGTGTTAGCCAGGATGGTCTCGATCTCCTGACCTCGTGATCCGCCCGCCTCGGCCTCCCAAAGTACTGGGATTACAGGCGTGAGCCACCGTGCCCGGCCCGGAGTTTCACTTTCAACAGAAACTTCACTTCTACTTAATAGAGAAAAGGCCTTCTGGCAGGCCCTTCCTGCCTTTCTTATACACCAACCCCTACCATCCAAACACATTTTCCCACTGGCCTGTCTCAGTAGAAAAAGTGGCCCATTCTTGAGCAGTGATCCTCTGGATTTCCTTAGGCCCCCTGGGACTATCACTCGGCTCCCACACCGCAGATGGCTCCTTCTCAAGTGGCTCTTTCAGTTTGTAAATATTCTTGTCATTCCTCTCGTTATAAAGATCTTCTCTATACCCTGTGTTTTCCACTAGTTACCGCCTAGGCTTTTCTCTCCTTTAAATTCCAGCTTCTAAAGAGAGTAAGACTATTCTTACAGTCTTTTTCCCTTTGGGCTGGAGACAATCTGATTTATGCTTCCGGGTTTCTCCATCAAAACTATCTTCTCCAAGGTTGCAAATGGCCTCCTGGTTACAGATCCCAAATGGGACTTAAATGGGACTTGTCAGTCCTTGTTTCTCTCTGGTATTTGTCCTTGCTGACCATGCTTTCCTGTTGACAATATAGCACAACTTTCCATTGGTTTTCCCCTTACCTCTATTAGAGTGACTTTTTGGCCTGCTTGCTCGTTCTTCCTCACCTGTGTTTCCATTATGTGTCCTTGGTCCTCATGGCTCTGTTCTTTGCTCATTTCAGAACTATAGGAGGGAAAGATCAGAAACAAGGAGCCAGTAAAAGAGAGCTGAGGTAAAGGCTCAGATGAAGCTTTGATCTAGGGACGTGGCAGTGGAAATAAAAATGGGGATAAATGTGAGGATATGACAGAGAAAAACATCCGGCAGAACTAACAAGTATACACGGGGGTGAGAGACAGGGAGCTGCTTAAAATAATGTAAACAGACAAACCTTTGGCTGGTTGAGCTCCTTTTTAGCCATGATAAAAGGACAAGAATAAAATAAATGTCAAAATCTTAAACTATTATCTGTGGACTTACAGAATAAAATAAATTTCATCTGTCTCAGAAAAATATTAGATGCCTGGGAAAAATCGGAAAGTTCTATCAACTTAGGTGGAAACACACACACACACACACACACACACACACACACACACACACACGTAAAAGTACAGGACATTCATTAATGACAAGAAAAGAAATGAAGGAAGTTTATATATAAGAAAGCTGTAACATCCTGATCTGTGGAATGAGCAATGTAGATTTCCAAATGATTCAATGGCAACAGCAAAATATAAAACAAATGTTTTGTGGATGAGTGTGTAGTAATGCACTTTATATTAGGAGAAAGAAAACACAAAAACAATGAAAAAAAAAGGAAAACAAGAATGGAAGAGAGTATCTTCTCTCTAAGTTGTCTAGGAATGGTGAGAAACACCACAGAGGAGCTTGAAAAAGATGCAAGAATTTCAAAATCAGGTATTAAATAGGATTGAATAGAGATTCTTGTGAACCAAATGATATTTCCCTCAAATTCATATGTTGACACCTGAACTCCTAATGTAACTGTATTTGGAGACAGGGGCTTCTAGGGAGATAACTAAGGTTAAATGGAGTCAGAAGAGTGCGGCTCTAATCTAATAAGACTAGTATCCTCAGAAGACAAGAAAGATGAAAAGCGTGCTCTTTTTGCATAGAGAAGAGGCCACGTGAGGATACAACGAGAAGGCAGACATCTTCAAGCCAGGAAGAGAGGCCTCAATGGAAACCAATCCTGCTGGCACCTTGATCTTGGGACTTCTAGCCCCCAGAACTGTGTGAAAATAAGTTTCTGTAGTTTAAGCAATGAAGTCTGTGGTATTCTCTGTGGCACCCTGAATAGACTAACAAAGAAATGTATAAGTAAGTGAAATGAAGTCAGATGACTGAGAATGAAAAGGTCAGAAATTACAAACAAGAAACGACAGTAAATTTAGATACAATGATAAAAGAACAAAGGAAAGGTTAAGTTCTGGAAAAAAACACTGATAACACACAATTTTAATCTTTCTGAAGTGTGCCCTTTTGGCCTTATTTCCAAGGAATCTATATTCTATACTGATAAGGTGAATAAGGGAAGCAAGCCAAAGATAATACAGCAGAGACAATGATACAATGGACTGTGGCAAACCGGAGAATGGATGACTCATCTAAAGGAGGCAGTCCATCTCAGCTCATTGATGGATGTCATCAAAGAATGTAGAGCTGAGGTCCAGAACTCCAGATTATTTTCAAGAAGTCAGAAATCTGCATTTCTTTTAGGTGAAACGTTTAAATATCTGGACACACACACACACACACACACACACACACACACACGAGACCCCATGCATACTTGCTGGTCTGAGGGTATCCCAGGCACTGCCATACTTTTGTGCCTTAGCTCCTGACTTCTAGGCCCTATTCTTCTTGTTTACTCCATCGTGTCTATATGGTCTTAAATGCTGTCTTCCTCTTTGGCTTTCTCTGACCACTAAAGCCCATTCTAGGAAGATCAGACTGTAGTGATCCTCTTTCTTCTTTTATCTCTCACAATCTATACACAATCTATCAAAAAGCTACCTTGAAAATACATAGAACATCTAGACCTTTGCTTGTAGCCCAGATAGAGTAGGAGGAACTAGATTTACCTCTCGTCTAAAACAACAACAACAAAACCTGAACAAAACACATGAAACAACAACTTTCAAGATACTGAGCCACAGACAATGAAGATCCGCAAAGGTTCCCCTCAAGTATCCAGCAGAGAACTGATGTGTGCACACATCTGGGAAAATTACTTGAGGTCCCGAACAGTGTTTATTCCTACTAGCAATGAACAGAACTGTCCCCGAGGAAGCCCAGACACTGGCTTTACTAGACAAAGACTTACAATCCGTAATTAAAAATGTGTTCAAAGAACTAAAGGAAACATGTCTAAAGAACTAATGTATGAGCAATGTCTCACTAAATAGAGAATATGAATAAAGAAATAGAAATTACACAAGGAGAAAGTAATACTAAATCTACACAGACTATTTCAGAAAATTGAAGAGGTGAGAATTCTTCCCAACTTGTTCCATGAAGCCAGAATTATCTCCTTATCAAAATCAGCTTAAGATGTTACGAAAAAAAAATTACAGACTCATATTTCTCATGAACGAAATGCAAGAAGTTCTAAAGGAAATTTTAGCAAATCAAATTCAACAATTTATAAAAAGGATAACACGCCACTAAGTAGAGTTTCTCTCAGGAACGCGAAGTTGGTTTAACATTTGAATATGGCCGGGCGCGGTGGCTCACGCCTGTAATCCCAGCACTTTGGGAGGCTGAGACGGGCGGATCACGAGGTCAGGAGATCGAGACCATCCTGGCTAACCCGGTGAAACCCCGTCTCTACTAAAAAATACAAAAAACTAGCCGGGCGAGGTGGTGGGCGTCTGTAGTCCCAGCTACTCCGGAGGCTGAGGCAGGAGAATGGCGTGAACCCGGGAGGCGGAGCTTGCAGTGAGCTGAGATCCGGCCACTGCACTCCAGCCTGGGTGACAGAGCGAGATTCCGTCTCAAAAAACAAACAAACAAACAAACAAAAAAAACAAAAAAAAAATTTGAAAATCAGTGTAATTCACCATATTAAGAAATTTAAAAACAAAAGCCATAGATTACTTAACCAATGCAAAAACACATTTGAGAAATCAAACATCTATTCCTGACAAAAACTCTTAGGAAAGGGAAACTACCTAATAAAGGGCATTTATAAAAAACCTGGAATAACATCATACTTCATGGTAAAAGAGCAAATGCTTTCCTATTCATTTCCCACATGATCAGGAACAAGACAAGAATGTCTATTCTCACTAGTTTTATTTAACACTGTATTAGAGGTTCTACCCAATGTAACAGGGTGAAAAAAAAAATTAAAGTCACCCAGATTGTGAAGAAAGAAAACTGTTTTATATTTGCATGATTGTCTACATAGACTATCTCGTGGAATCTACTAAAAGCTATTACAACAAACAAGTGAGTTTAGTAGCGTGGCATAAAACAAGATCGACAAACAATCATCGGTAGTATTTCTATAAACTAGTGACAAATACCTGTAAATTGAAACTTAAAAACAATACCATTTACATAAGAAATATGTAGGAATAAATCAACCAAAGACCTATACACTGTATATCCAAGACCTACACATTGAAAACAAAAAAACATTACCAAGAGAAAATAAAGAAGTTGTAAATAAATGCAAAGATATATCATGTTAATGACTCAGATGATTGAATATTGTTAAAATGTCAATTCTCCCCAAATTAATATCTGGATTAAATGCAATATCAATTGGAATATACTATAGAAATTCATAAGCTAATTCTAAAATTCATGTGGAAATGGAAAGAACCCTAAATATTAAATAGCCAAACCAACTTTGAAAAGGACAAAGTTGGAGGACTAATATTATCTGATTTCAAGACATACTACAAAACTACTCAGTAATTAAAATAATGTGGTAGTAGCATAAAGATGGAGAAATAGAAAAATAATTGGCTGGGTGTTTTGGTTCATGCCTGCAATTCCAGCACTTGGGGAGGCTGAGGCAGGTGGATCACTTGAGGCCAGGAGTTTGAGATCAGCCTAGCCAACATAGTGAAACCCTATCTCTACTAAAAATACAATAAATTAGCTGGGTGTTGTGGTGTGCACCTGTAATCCCAGCTACTCAGGAGGCTGAGGCAGGAGAATCACCTGAACCCGGGAGGTGGAGGTTGCAGTGAGCTGAGATTGCACCACTGCACTCCAGCCCGGGTGACAGTGTGAGACTCCGTCTCATTAAAAAACAAAAAACAAACCCAAATTAGCTTGTGTAGTGGTGTACGCCTATTAATCCAGCTACTCGGGTGGCTGAGGCAAGAGAATTGCTTGAACCCTGGAGGCAGAGGTTTCAGTGAGCCAAGATCATGCCATTGCACTCCAGCTTGGATGACAAAGGGAGATTCTGCCTCAAACCAACCAACCAACCAACCAACACTCCCCAAAAAAACCCAAAAGAAAAACAGAAAAATAACAGATAGACCATAAACAGACCCACATATATATTAAGAGCTGATTTTCAACAAACGTGCAAAGGCCATTCAGTTGAGACAGAGTTTTTTTTCAGCAAATGATGGTGGAACAACTGGATATCCAAGTGCAAAAAAAAAAAGAAAAAAGAAAAAAGAAAAAAAGCAAACTCTGATCCAAAACTCCCATCACATATCACACACACAAACTAACTGAAAACAGTTCATAGTCTTAAATAAAAAATTATAAAACTTCTACAAGAAAATATAAGAGAAAACTTCAGTGGCTTTGGGTTGGCAGAGGTTTCTTAGATATTATACTAAAGCATGATTTGTAAAAGAAAAAATTTGATACATGGGACTTCAACAAAGTAAAAAAGTTTGCTCTTCAAAAGTCACTGCTAAAAGAATAAAAAGGCAAAACAGAGATTAGGAAAAATATCTGAAAATCACATAGTTGACAAAAGAACATATTTAGAATATATAAATAACTCTTAAAACTTAATAAAACAAACAACCTAATACAAATGAGTAAAAGATTTGAACAGAAATTTCACCAAAGAAGATGTATGCATGGAAGGTAAGCACATTAAAGGATGCTTAACATCATTAGTTGTTGGGGATATGCAAAATCAAACCACAACGATATATCTCTACATGTATTAGAACGGCTAAATTAGAAGGACTGACCACATGAAATATTGGTGAGGAAGCAGAACTCATACATGTTGGTAGATGGTAGGACTGTAAAATGGTACAATCATATGGAAAACAATTTGGCAGTTTCTTAAAAAGTTAAGCATAAGCAAACTATATAATCCAGCCGTTCTACTCCTAGGTGTCACCCAAGAAAAATGAAAGCATAACCTTCTTCAATGCCTCTTTCAGTGATACGATGTTAAACAAAAAACCCTCCTATGTTCATAAAAAAACTTGTACATAAATGTTGATATTAGCTTTATTTGTAGTAGCCACAAAAACTTGTACATAAATGTTGACATTAGCTTTATTTGTAGTAGCCGCAAAGTGGAAATGATTCAAAGGTCCATCAACAAAAGTACATGAATAAACAAACTGTGGTACTTAAAACTCTAGACAGTAAGAGAAAGTAGATCAGTGATTATCTGGGGATGTGGCTCAGGGAAGGGAAGAAAGATGTAGGAGGGCAAAATTACAAAAGGGCATCAGAAGTCTTGGAGAGATGGTATGCTCATTACCTTAATTGTAGTGATGGTTCATGGGTATTTACCCATGTCAAAACTTACACCATTTATTTTATTTTATTTCATTTTATTTTTTTGAGATGGAGTCTCACTCTGTCTTCCGGGCTGGAGTGCAGTGGCACGATCTCGGCTCACTGCAATTTCCACCTCCCGGGTTCAAGCGATTCTCCTGCCTCAGCCTCCTGAGTAGTTGGAATTACAGGCGCCCGCCACCATGCCTGGCTAATTTTTTTGTATTTTTTGTAGAGACGGGGTTTCACCATGTTGGTCAGGCTGGTCTCAAACGCCTGATCTCAGATGATCCATCTGCCTCAGCCTCCCAAAGTGCTGGGATTACAGGTGTGAGCCACTGCGCCTGGCTGCAATTTATTTTATATCAAGTGTATCTCTCTATAAATTAGAAATATATGGCCGGGTGTGGTGGCTCACACCTGTAATCCCAGCACTTTGGGAGGCCTAGGCAGGTGGATCACAAGGTCACGAGTTTGAGACCAGCCTGGCCAAGATGGTGAAACCCCGTCTCTACTAAAATACAAAAATTAGCCAGGCATGGTGGTGTGCACCTGTAGTCCCAGCTACTTAGGGGGCTGAGGTCAGAGGATCACTTGAGCCTGGGAGATCGAGGCTGCAGTGAGCCATGCACTCTAGCCTGGGTGGCAGAGCAAGACCTTGTCTCAAGGAAAAAAAAAAAAAAAAAAATATATATATATATATATACACACACACACACACACACACACACACATACATGTATACACAAAATCTGACCTCTTCTCACTGACTTCATTGCTCCCACTTTTTTCCAAGGTACCACCACCAAGTCTCACCTGGATAATTTCAATATTAACTGGTCTCTCTGATTCAACCTTTGTCCATTAACGTCTATTCTTATCTTAAATGTCAGAGGGATTCTGTTAAATTGTATAAGTCACTTCCTGTGTTTAATGGCTTCCTGCTTCACTTGATGTAAAAGCCAGAAGTCTTACAATAGTATATAAGGTCTTGTTACTGTCTCTGATTTTATCCAATCTCTCCCACTTGCTTACTCTACTCTAAAAACCCTAATTTCCTTACTTTTCTTTGAGGGTAACAGGTATGCTTCTGCTTCAGGGCCCGCTGCACTTGTCTTCTACATACTCACATTACTCAATTCCCTGCCTCCTTCCACTTTTCTCAGGCCTTCTCTCACGCCCCAATTTATAACTGCAACCTTCATGTCTTCTCTCCTTTCCCCTACCCATGCTTTATTTTTCTCCATAGTGTAGCATACATCTGGTATAATTAGACATTTCACTTATTTTGCATGAAGGTAAATAAAATGTTAGCTCCTTATAGCAGGGATTTTTTTTTATCTGTTTACTGCTGTATCCTCAGTGCCTAGAATACTGTGTGTGACATCAAGGGTGCTCAGCAAATCTATATTTAGCAAATGACTGTATTATGTGTCTGTCTTCCTGGCCACATTGGGCACTTCCACAATGTACAAGCTGTGTATCGTATCATTCATCACTGCATTTCAGTGCCTAGCATAGCACCTAGATCAGAGAGCAGATGATCACATTTTCCCAATTGGACTGATGCTCACTAATGAACCACTGACACCTTGAAAGGCTGATCCTGATCCTTCCTCTTCATGGCAGTAGCATCAAGGTCTAGGACAAGAGCCAGTTCTTGATACAGACAAATAATGTTTGCTCAGGCTCATGCAAAATGCTGGGCAAACACAGCAAGACATGTCTCCTAGCCCCACCTTCCAATCATCAGATGCCCTCAAAACACTCACATTGCATTCTTCTAAAGCCAAAATCTCTATCCTGTTTTTCTCTCCTACTGCAATTCCTCAACTCCACGTCACTAATCAATCAGTCTCCTCCCACTCTCTCCCCTCTCTTCATAGTCCTATGCTCCTTTAGACTAGTTCTTTCCCACATCACATCCAAATACCCTCCCATAAGCAGGACAAAAGCTCAGTTGAAGCCTTACCTTCATCTAGAGGCCTTCTCTAGCTATGCATACTCCTCCTGCCTTCTCATTCAGCTCTCTTCTGTAATTACAATTTGCATCACATCATTTTGCATCTAATTATATTATTGGTTGCCTTTTAAATGCTTCTTATTTCCATTTCCTCATCTGACCTATAACGCTTCTTTAGTATCTCTCAATGCATCTAGCTCACTGCTGAGCACACTGTGAGGTCACACACATGACAAGAAATGGCTTCAATTTCAGAAACTAGGAGTGGGATGAGGGTAAAAACAGGCAGAAAAGTGGCGAGTAGCAGGATTATTTTAGGAAAAAAAAAGTGGACTATAAACTACCTCCTTATAAAAAGAAACAGAAATGAAAGAGCCTAGAATGGTTATTATAAAGATGGAAAAAACATACAGTGAAGTGATAATCCTATCACTTGGATTTGACATTTATAAGGAATTTGACATTATACTTGGAATCGACATTTATAGCTGCACTAGATTAAGAAGAGATTTCATTCATTGAGTTCAGATTCAGGGTTTATAAATAAAAGACTTTAATATGATTAACTATATGAATTAACTTCTCTCTGAACAAAGCTGTTAATGAAATAAAGGATGCTATGTTAAAAAAACCCAACAAAATTCAATATAGGCTATATTAGTAACTATGGAACATTAATACTACTTGTTAAGGAGGACAACATATTTATAGCAGCCTCATTGCCAACTCTGACTGAGGCAGCAGATCATATATGAAGAACAACATGGGGCATGCGGTATAAAAGGTAGAAGTTTAAGATTTTCAGGAAAATACTTTTGTTAAATTAACCTATAGAAGTTTCTTCTTGATACCTTAAAAAAGAGAATGTAGCTTTACTAAAATGTGTATAAATTGCTTGCACAGAAGTGACTGACATTTCTAAAAAAAAAAAAAAGAAATTCAAGTGGAAAGTAATAAGAGGCTGTCTATGTGGCTCATTTACATATATTGGTCAACCAACTAATAAGCAAATGTTACAAACTGAAAGCCAGGGCTGCAAAGAAACAAAAAATTAGCCTCTGTCCATTTACTTGGGTACAAGAAACTCATTTAGGTAAATCAAAGAAATGACTTCTTTGTACTTGCTGGGATCTAGTGTTTCCACCATCAACTCGCCTACAGTTTTCAAGTCATGAGAAATCTATCTTAATTCATCCTTACTTCTAAGAAATTGTAAGTAGGGAAAGTCCAAAAGCTTTAGATGAATTTGGGCATTTAGACATATCTGAACTTCTCATGAAAATTTTTATTTTCAGAAGCATCTTCAAAAAGAGAAGCTGAGGTATCCTGACATCCTTTAGAAGCTGAGATGTTTGTGAGGTTTTATTGAACTTTAATCTGGAGGGCATGACATGGATCTCTGTATCTTGTGAAAACTGGTACAAAATGTAGACCGAGTGAGGTGTATGTAGCAGACATTTTTTCATTTGCATAATATTAAGTAAAAAGTTCTAACAATTTTTATGAATTTTTATGTGCAAAGACACCAAGAGCACTGTTCCCATGATGTGTTAAACATGGTCATTTTTTTTTTTTGGTTGTTGAAACAGTCTGTCCTTATTGTTTCTAGTGTATTTTGTTGTTGAGTATAAGCTCCTTAGTGTCAGTGACTGTTTATCCACTATTATGTAAAATTTTAATTGTCCAGAGACTGGAACTAAAAACATAATCTGACAGATAACAGAAAAACAGGAAACTATAAAACCTGGGATGTGTGCTTGAACCATATAACAGGCAGAGGGACGGCGTAAGAAGAACCACAGACTGAAATCAGGGGACCCATGTTGTGCGACTGGGTCTCCATATACCACATGCAGGGATCCGAGACAAGTCATAGCCTTTTAGATCTTGTTTCTCCATTTGAAAAACAAGAGTCAGAATACTGATCTGCCCCTCTTCCAGGGATACTATGAGAATCAAATGTAATAACACGAGTGAATGTGCTCTGAAGCTATACAGGGCTATAAATAGTTATATGATTGGTTTTTTTCTCTCGAAAAGAAAGAAAACTTACAACAAAATGATACCTTACCATGGAGTCTGTGAATACTAAATCTAGCTAAAAAGAAAATCAACAACAACAACAAGAAGCTAGTAGTCTGTGAATCTGGAGATTTTAGGTTGTGGTTCAAGCGCTAACAAATACGCCCTGTGAAATTTGTACAAGGCCTTTCCCTTTAGTTTTCTTAACTATAAAACAGAGGGATTATAGAAAAAATTTCTAAGGTATCTTCCAGATCATGATTTTGTGACTCTTAAAAATTACATTTGTCTTTCATCTACTGTCTTGTGAAATGCTGCATGATTTTATTAGACAATTCCTGTAAATAACTGTCATCTGAATCAGAATTTTTGTACTGGAAGAGACATATTATTCGTCAAATTGCCAAAGCATAGAGCAGGATTAACTTGAACAAATATTTTCCCCAAGGAAACTCAGCAAGGATTGTCTGTGTGCACGTCTGAGTAAGCAAGCACCCAGCAATGTATGTGGGGGTGGTGGTGATGGGATGGGAAGGTATGATAGCTAAGCTGTTTAAGGCTGTTACACTCCTGTTATATTTTGTTAGTAATGTAATTTGAATATAAAGTTTGGACACAATGTTAGGCCCAAAAGATAATCTAAAATGATAAAAATTGAGAAATATTTTGGGAACATTTTGATGTAAAAATTTTTTTTGAGGTAAAAGAGTGACTTTTTATGTGCATATTAAGTGACACAGCAAGTACTAATTAAAAATATAACAACTTTCTAGAGTTCTTTTAAAATAAATACTTCAAAATAAATTACTCAAATACATTAAGCATTTATAGAAAATATATAAAGACAAAGTTCTGCTTATTAGCTTTTTTCTTTTTTCTTTTCTTTTTTCTTTTTTTTTTGAGAGGGAGTCTCGCTCTAGTCGCCCGGGCTGGAGTGCAGTGTCTGGATCTCAGCTCACTGCAAGCTCCGCCTCCTGGGTTTACGCCATTCTCCTGCCTCAGCCTCCCGAGTAGCTGGGATTACAGGCGCCCGCCAACTCACCCGGCTATTTTTTTGTATTTTTTAGTAGAGACGGTGTTTCACCTTGTTAGCCAGGATGGTCTCGATCTCCTGACCTCGTGATCCACCTGTCTCGGCCTCCCAAAGTGCTGGGATTATAGGCTTGAGCCACCGTGCCCGGCCAGCTTTTTTCTTAATGCTTCAAAAAAGGCATTCATAATTTTACTTTTAGCACATTATTGTTTTCAGTTAATGTTATTTCAAAATAGTACTCAAATGACAAAATAGGTCTTCTAAAGTTTTGTGTGATACTAGTTTAATAGGATTCTTATAACTTCGTAATAATACACATTCTTAGAGTCCAACTATTAATATATTCATAGTTCAAATGGCCAGGCGCAGTGGCTCATGCTTGTAATCCCAGCACTTTGGGAGGCTGAGGAAGCTGGATCACCTGAGGTCAAGAGTTCAAGACCAGCCTGGCCAACATGGTGAAACCCCGTCTCTACTAAAAACACAAAAATTAGCTGGGCACGATGGCGCGTGCCTGTAATCCCAGCTACTTGGGAGGCTGAGGCAGGAGAATCGCTTGAGTCCAGGAGAGGAGGTGGAGGTTGCAATGAGCCAAGATTGCGCCATTGCACTCCAGCCTGGGAGACAGAGCAAGGCTCCGTCTCAAAAAAAAAAAAAAGAAAAGAAAAAAAAAATTCATAGTTTAAACAAGCTAAACTCCTTTAAAATTAACTATCTGAAATTTAACTTATAGTTTGATAATATTATAAAAATGAGAAATGGAGAAATTGTCCTTAAAAGAAAACCCCAACCATTTATCACTGCAAATCATTTTGAAGAAGTTGCTTACTGTGTCACAGATTCTGAGCCTAGTCTGAAGTCCTGGGACTTGTTCTTATTGATTGATTGCTGTGGAAGAAGAGGAAAAACAAGTAGTAAGTAAAAAATGAGAAAAGACAACACAGTCAACATTCACATGCTGGAAACCCACCAGCTTCCTGAATGGGGAGAGAATATGCCTGTTCTGAACAGGAATGTCTATCAGGACAATATATTTGCTCCCATGAAAAATCAAGGAAGCAGTTCTCCAGAGAGTTTAAGCACTCTTTATAAGTAAAGTCAGCTTTCAGGTATGTGACAAAAAAAAAAAAAAAAAAAAAAAATTCAGTTGTGAATCAGTTTAAATTAATCTCCCAATACAATGTGGTATATTACTTAAGCTCTAAATATATCTTTCAGCCTGTATCTTTTTTTTTTTGAGACGGAGTCTCGCTCTGTCCCCCAGACTGGAGTGCAGTGGCGCGATCTTGGCTCACTGCAAGCTCCGCCTCCCGGGTTCCACGCCATTCTCCTGCCTCAGCCTCCCGAATAGCTGGGACTACAGGCGCCCGCCACAGCGCCTGGCTAATTTTTTGTATTTTTAGTAGAGATGGGGTTTCACCGTGTTAGCCAGGATGGTCTCGATCTCCTGACCTTGTGATCCGCCCGCCTCGGCCTCCCAAAGTGCTGGGATTACAGGCGTGAGCCACTGCGCCTGACCTCAGCCTGTATCTTTCCTTCATATTCTTTACAGTATACTCTATATTTTCAGAGTAATACGCATTGAACTGTATGCAAGATTTTGAATTTGAAAACTCTTTAAATCTACAAAATGTGTTCGGTATATCTTGTTTTATTAATGACACCTTCGTAAGAAAAACAATAAGCACTTTCAAGGGTACCAAATTATAACCTGAATGTTGGATACTTCCTTTAGAATCTGAAACATTAACTTCAAATTATACTGAGGGAAACTGGGTTTGGTATGATATATAGTATTCTATAAATCAACCTAATGTTGCTATAAAATGAATTGCAATATTTTTTAGAGATAATCACATGTTATGGAAAGGATCCATTAAATATTCACAAAGAAAATATGAATTGTTATTATGTTGAAGTTCAATAATATACAAATGAAAGAGATAGGCCATATATTTCTAATTATTTCAGTAATCCAGAAAACATAAAAATAAAATGAAATGAAAGAAAAGGAATACAACCTTCTCTTTCAGTCTTGTTTGAGTAACTGCTTTCCCGGTGTTATCTCTACTGAAGCTTGTTTGGCCTTTTTAGATTTCCTTCTTCACAATCAGATTTCGGCAAGATCATTCTTCAGCAAGATTTGGCACTATCTTTAAACAAGCATTACTTTTCTTACAGATTTCAAGAGGATATTATGCTTTCCTGGACCATAATTATTATTACTGCTAACTGTATAGCTTTAAGTCAAGCATAATAAAAACAAGAATTGAAGAGCAAGGAGACTTTGTGGTAAAAGGTGAGTGTTGTAACAGGTGACCCAATTTGGTAGAACAACAAAAGTACCCATGACATCTTGATTTTTCTCCACCAGTGGAATTGCTCTGACTCAGTTAAAACGTGTTTGGGAAAAAAGTACACATACACGGGAAATCTCAGATTCAACTACTAATTCAGACTGCCCTCATCCAATAGAGCAACAAGCAAAGAAAATCATCAAAACCTCAGAAAGCACCATCATAACAGAAATTATCCTGTTTCTTTCTAGACTTGTGAAATAAATTCTAAACACAGCAATCAAATTAAATGTGAAATGTTTTACTCTTTTCTATTTTTTAGAGATGGGGTCATGCTTTGCTGCTCAGGGTGGAGTACAGTGGTATGATCATAGCTCACTGCAGCCTTGAACTCCTGGGCTCAAGCAATCCTCCCATCTCAGCCTTCTCAGTTGCTGGGATTACAGATGTGCACTTCCATGTCCAGCTATTCTTTACAAGATCTCGGCATCATTTTTATCTCTTTGCCCATGGCAAGACCAGTATCTTACCATTAATATAGGTATATATGAAACTTGATAAAACTTTTCAAAAAATAACATAAGGGCTCTAATCAGAAATTCTCATCAATTTGAACCTATTCCAGAGGATGAGAGAAGTCACACTGAACTATATATCAGTGTTAAGCCAATGCTACTTTTAATTATTTTTTGTTATCCTGAAAAATGAGTAACAATATGTTGCCATGCGCAGGTCTTGCCAATTCTAAGTTTGTTCATGTGAAATGGATGCTGTGACGTCCTCAGAAAGTTTGTCTTAGGTATGTTAAACATTGTCCCTGCCATCCTTCCTACTGCGTATTCCTATCACTGGGATACCCAAATCCTTTTTAACGATGCAGAGGCAGGTTAGCCTGTGGTCAAATTATGTGACTCCTAAGTTAATAAGGGGTCCACATTACAAAGTTTTAAAACTTACTTGAAAAGGACACAACTAGGACCAATATTTCACTTCTAAACACCTTTACTCATTCTTTGGTCTCAGCAGCAGCACGTCAGATGGGGCAGAAGTGGGGGAGGAAGGAGGTGTCTCTGTGAGCTGTTTTGTTTTATTTTACCTTTAAACGAAAAAGCCCCCAAGGCTGGTGTGCAATCAGCCTGCAAATACCCTCACCGTCGGCAAGGCCAAGGAACGTGACTGCCCTTCTTTCCATACACACTTCTCAGACATTGTCTTATGACTTTGTTTCCTCTTCATGGATATCGTTGACTTAGAGAGGAAGGGATGAACACAGGAAAATGAGCAAAGCAAAAGTGATGAGTGAAAGGACCCGAATCTAGAGATCCTTGCTTTCCAAACCCTCACGACTTGTTAGTGATGCTTTTAAATTTAAATGCAATGAGAGTTAACATAAAATAAATGATTAATGGAATGATGAAACGCTTCCACTGATTATGTGGAAATTTATAAGGAAGAAAACAACTCATAGATAGCTTTGTAAAAAAGAAATGGGCTATGCAAACAATTCCCCCAAATATTTTTATAAACTTAAAGAATGAATATAAAATTAGGTTAATGTTCAATCAATGTACGTTGCATCTAGCGCACAAGACTTAAATAAGGCAAATTTATGGTATAGTTCTATTTTTACATGCTGCTTATATACCTCACTATAGATATACCTTTTCCATATAATTTCATAGTTTGTTTAGATCTACTTTGTAGGGATTTTTTAAAAAAGGATGCAAGAGAGGAAAAACAACTAGTGTGGTTCAGTTCTTGCCTTGGTTCTGTCATTAACTCTATGTGGCCTGAGTAAACCACTTAGCCTCTCTTGGGGTCTTTTTTTTTCACTTGAAAGTGGGTGGGGGTTCAAAATAAAAACATAAGCATCATAGCACCATTCTCTTATTTTACAGACCAGGAAGTGGAGGCCCAGAGTTACCAAGGACACAGAAGTAGTGTGAAGTTTATACTAGTGTTTTTCCAACTGATTTAAGGGCAAAACTATTTTCAATACAATTTTATTTGAAAGGCTCAGGTGTAAATATGTGAAATAAGAATTACTCTGGGTGAAACTAGGTTTGCATGGCCTGGCACCCCCTGCTTCCCAACCCTATGCCCCCAGATCCCTGAGGAATAGGGCCCTATAGATGGCAGTTTACGAACTACTGGAGTATACAAGCTCTACGCAAGACTAGAAAGGTTTCTTTTATTGCTACAATTCTGTTTCCCGGAGCACAATTTTATGATTTTAAATATTTACATAAGTTTGAGGTTTTCTTTGACTTTTGAATGTATGTATGTATATATTTGTTTATTCACTTACTTTCTAATTTGAGACAGGATCTCGCTCTGTCACTCAGGCTGGAGTGCAGTGGCGTGATCATAGCTCACTGTGGCCTTGACCTCCTGGGCTCAGGCCAACCTGTGGCCTCAGTCTCTTGAGTAGTTGGGACTACAGGTGTATGCCATCATGTCCAATTTTTTTCTTGATTTTTTAGTAGGGATGAGGTTTCACTATATTGTCTGGATTAAACTCCTGGCCTCAAGTGATCCTCCTGCCCCAGCTTCCCAGGGTGCTAGAATTATGGCCATGAGCCACCGTGCCCGGCCTGATTTCAGAATTACTGATAATGTATCTGGTTTACTTGATGTTAAATCCTCTAATTATAATGCTCTTCCTTAAGGGAAAAAATTCTTCTGTATTAAGATGCAGCTTCTAGAAGCATACTGTAACAAAAAATGAAGACCTCTGGGTGTGGTGGCTCACGCCTGTAATCCCAGCACTTTGGGAGGCCAAGGCAGGCAGATCACAAGGTCAGGAGTCCAAGACCAGCCTGGCCAACATGGTGAAATCCCGGTCTCTACTAAAAATGCAAAAATTACCCGGGTGTGGTGGCGGGCACCTGTAATCCCAGTTACTCAGGAGGCTGAGGCAGAAGAATTGCTTGAACCCAGGAGGCGGAGGTTGCAGTGAGCCAAGATTATGCCACTCCACTCCAACCTGGGAGACAGAGTGAGATTCCATCTCCAAAAAGTGAAGACCATCCTGACCACAATTTGTAGTTTTGGATACTAATTGTGCCAATTAAAAACGGTAACAAATACTTATCTGTGGGGCAGCATAATTAGGAGGGTGTTTTGGAAGATAAGGCAAAAATACGTGAGAAAATCTATTTAATCTTTGAGGGGTGAGACCTGGATAAAAACTTATGAGATTTGGACTTTATAGACAAATATGGAGCCAACTAAGATTTATGCACTGGTAAGTCGCATGATTTGTTTTCTATTTTAGGAAAGTATCTTCAGGAGGCAGGTAAAAGATGCAATGAAGACTGAAGAATGGGAGAATGGATACTGTTACCAGCAGAGACCAGAAGGCTGTATACCAGGCAGTGGCTGTTACAAAGAAATATCCTTCCCAAGTTCCTTCCCTTCAGTTCACTCTAAAAAAAATGGCATTCCTTAAGGCCCTGTCTTCTACCCTTTATCACTTTCATTCTTGACACTCCTCTAATTCCCATGGATTCAGATATCAAGTTTTCTTCAGAACATAACAACTTAGCAATGGTTAGTTTTCAGCAAACCAAGTTTAAACACAGCAATTTTTCTGAAAATATACTTGGATCCATAAATTTTAATCAAAACTATCTTGCAAATATGAGTTTTCAGCAAATCTCTCCTGAGCCTCATAGATGTCTGCAAGGTATCTGCAATTGGCTGTTGCAGGTGCTATGAACTTTACATGTCTCAAATGGAAGTCCTTCCTATATTATTACACAGGGAGATGTTTCAATCAGAAAGTCAGATGTCTTTTCCTTCACATGAATTTAGTCATCAATTCCTAGCTCCTTATTATTTTTGGCTTGAATTATTGCAACAGTCGCTTCTGGTCTTATTTCTTTCAGTAGGCTTTTCCCAGTCTTTTCAGAGCTTCTAGAATGAGCTTTTGAAACAACCAATATGATCATGTCATCCCCTTGCTTTAAATACTTTAATGGCTCCTTACTACCTTCAGGATAAAATTCAGCTCCTTAACACGCCAGTCAAGGACCTCCTCAATCCTGTCTACTTGTTCAGGTCCAGCTTTTTCTGCTTTCAACCTTGTATCCTAAGCTGCAGCCATTATGAAACATTTCTGGCCACAGTAGGCTTTTGCACATGCTGTTTCTAATGCCTCAAATGAATCCTTCCGCCTACCCAGCTCCTCTTAAAACCTAATTCATCCACTTCTCACCACACGGCCTCATAGTTTCCCTTCACTGTCCTTTTATTGTTTTTATGTTTCATTTTGTGACTCTTTGATTAAAGTTACTTTCACCGGTTAAACTGTAAGTTCTATAAGTGCAAGGACTATTTTTGTTTTATTGACCATTATACCATCCAGACTCTCTTCTACCACAGTGTATGGAAAACCAGCAGGCACTCAAGTATGTGTTAAATGAATAAATAAAAATTTCAATGCTGGTACGTGAGTGGGGATGGGGACCACTGATTGAATAAGGACCAGAAGAATGTGAGACAGGAAAATGACCAAAAGCACAACTGGAGAGGTCTGCCATAGAAAGGAAAAGCAGTTCCTTCTCTGATACTCGAAAACAGCTGCAGGAGGGTAAAATTACAGAAATACAGAGAAAGCAGGGATGAAAATGTGAGGGGATTCATATTATATGGCCTCTCTTCAAGAAAGCAGAAGACCAAGTCAACTTGGAGTAAGAAATGAGCAGCTTGAGTGAGAAATGTGGACACTGTTTTCTGACCTGCTGCTGTAGAGAATGGGGTAGAGTCAGTAGGGAAGAACAAAAAAGATGACCAAGACCACGGGCCTCGCTGAGGTAGGTAATCACAAATCTCATGAAAAGACAGTGTCAATACAATACTGTAATTTTTAAAAAGCTGATTAAATACCAGAGTAGAAGTGAGACAAATGGGCAACTGGTTGTGCCCCCACCAGTCCTGGGCACTAGTGAAAGAAATGGACCACTAAATGTCCCCCCACCAGGCCTGGGGATTGGTGAGACAAGTGATACACTCCAAGCACTGCTGATACATCTGGCATCATATTGCTAAATAATCCTGCTTTTATTTCCTAGTGGTCTGACAGGTCTGGTTTGAGAAGAATGAAAACTGATTGCAGATAACCACGGAGGCAAGAAGCACCAGAAGGCACCCCCTTTCTTAGAATTCCTGCAAACTGAATGGTCATTTGGGTTACCCACTTCCTCTTTTGGGACTAAACTATTTCCTAATCTCTTATCACTAGGGAATAGTTCTTCCCAAACCAGGTCACCAAAATACCGTGGTGTGTAAGAGGTGGCTGCTTAAAAACGCCTATAGCAATGGGGAAGCGGTAAGAGAGGTAAAAAGAGAAAAGACTCATTAAGTACAAAAAAATTCAAATAAAAGAGTAATAAAAGCAAATTTGTTCCAATATGTTGAAACATCTTTTATTGTATGCATGGCTTGTCTGAATAAAAGACACACTTAAATAAGAAAAAGTTCTTCCCTTTTTATGTACCTAAAGGGGAACCATATTAAAATGAGACACCAATATGACCCATTACTGTGACTGCTAAGTAATTATAAAAATATTAGCATACAGTTGATTTTCCATAGTTTATGAAAAGATTAGCATATGGTTAACTTCTGAAGCAAAGGAAATTAACATTAGTCAAAAGATATCTACATTTAATTATTAGACATTTTATATATACTCATCACTTTGAGTTTCACAAAGTTGGATATATCTTTATGTAACATTCTTGTTTTTAAGTAGGGTAGTCTATAGCTCATATATCACTACTCATATACTTCAGTTAATGGAATAATGGAAGCAAAATTTCATTACAGGATCTTAAAATGAAAAGTGTTTTATTTTACACTTGTGTTTTTTCCTTTAATTACAATATTCATATTGTAATTTATACATATTATATATAAAAATTAAAATAGAGCAGTGGTTCTCAACTGGAGAGTAAGGAGTGATTTTGACTCCCAGGGAAATCTGGCCATGTCTGAAAGACATTTTTGATTGTCACAAGTGGGAAGAGGTGTGTCTGGCATCTAGTGGACAGAGGACAATGGCACTAACCATGTTATAATGCACAACATATTCCCAACGACAAAGAACTATCCAGCCCCAAATGCCAATAGTGCCGAGGTTGAGAAACCCTAGAATAGCATGGTTGACAAAACAAGAGGACAGCAGAGTTAGGGTGACAGAGAATAACATCTTTCACATTTTAGATCTGTAACAGACTTTTAGAGGGATGTTACTGATATTTAGGCTAACCTTTCATTTTTTTTTTTTGTGACACAGAGTCCTGCTCTATTGCCCAGACTTGAGTGCAGTGGCACGATCACTGCTCACTGCAGCCTCATCCTCTCAGGCTGAAGCAATCCTCCCACCTCAGCCTCCCAAGTAGCTGGGACTACAGATGCAGGGTACCATGCCTGGATAATTTTTGTATGTTTTGTAGAGATGGGGTTTCACCATGTTGCCCAGGCCGGTCTCAAACTCCTGAGCTCAAGTGATCCATCCACCTTGGCCTCCCAAAATGCTGGGATTAAAAGCATGAGCCACTGTGCCCTGCTGAACCTTTGAAAAACATCATGAAGAGTAAATATGTTACTTGATAAAAACAACCCTTAGAATTTGAGAATTTACAGTATTCTCTAAGTTTTAATGGAAGATCTGTGTAAGAAAAAATGAGATGTGGGCCGGGCGCGGTGGCTCAAGCCTGTAATCCCAGCACTTTGGGAGGCCGAGACGGGCGGATCACGAGGTCAGGAGATCGAGACCATCCTGGCTAACCTGGTGAAACCCCGTCTCTACTAAAAATACAAAAAACTAGCCGGGCGAGGCGGCGGGCGCCTGTAGTCCCAGCTACTCGGGAGGCTGAGGCAGGAGAATGGCGTGAACCCGGGAGGCGGAGCTTGCAGTGAGCTGAGATCCGGCCACTGCACTCCAGCCTGGGCGACAGAGTGAGACTCCGTCTCAAAAAAAAAAAGAAAAAATGAGATGTGGCAGAGGCTGAGCTCAGAGACTCAAACCAACTAAATAAGGAGTGGGTTGCTAAACAGAAAAGCAATTCACCCCTAGATTATTCTGTGAAACTTTCAATTAACGAGAATTTAGGAAGATATTGAGGAAATGACACATTCCCTAAACCTTGTTTTGAAGTGAAACTACAGGGGGATTCTCTCACGTTCCCTTCATTTCAGAACCACTGGCAATTCTCTAGGTCCTGCCTTCAGACTGGATACACTGAGAAGATAAGCAGCCTGCAGGGTCTCACCTTGTAGAGAGTTAAGAGGGTCCTGGAAACATGGAGAGCACCTGCCCAAAGTGGCAAGAAACAGGGCTGTTGTGGGGGAAGAGACAAAGCAGGGGCTGAGGTACACATGTCAAACACAATGGCAGAGGCACAGGAGTAAAAGAAGCAGTCAAACGAGTTGCCAGACTTCAAGAGAATCAAGGCCTTATAAGTTCCTCTCCGAGTAGGAGAGAGTTCCTATTAATTTCTGGAGGCTTTGAGAGTCCTCTGTGTGGGTCATTTTGGGACTCTACTGTTGGGAGTGGAATCTGTGGGTGTGAGGTAAACATAACTCACACAGGCTTTGCTGTTACATCATTGGGATACCATCCACCTTCTTTATGGGACACTTATCTCTCTAGACTCCACAATAATACATATTGCAGCACTATTCACAATAGCAAAGACTTGGAATCAACCCAAATGTCCATCAGTGACAGATTGGATTAAGAAAATGTGGCACATATACACCATGGAATACTATGCAGCCATAAAAAAGGATGAGTTTGTGTCCTTTGTAGGGACATGGATGCAGCTGGAAACCATCATTCTTAGCAAACTATCACAAGAACAGAAAACCAAACACCGCATGTTCTCACTCGTAGGTGGGAACTGAACAATGAGATCACTTGGACTCGGGAAGGGGAACATCACACACCGGGGCCTATCATGGGGAGGGGGGAGGGGGGAGGGATTGCATTGGGAGTTATACCTGATGTAAATGACGAGTTGATGGGTGCAGCACAGCAAGATGGCACAAGTATACATATGTAGCAAACCTGCACGTTGTGCACATGTACCCTACAACTTGAAGTTTAATAATAATAAATAAATTAAAAAAAAAAAAAAAAAGACTAGAAAAAAAAAAATCTAGAATAAAAAACAAAAAACAAACAAACAAAAAAAAAACAAATGCAAATAACATTTATATGAAATTAATACTTTTTTCTCAAAACAGGTGTTATAAATTATTGAAACAAATTATGGGGAAAGAAAAAACGTATTAGTGCTATCTGCATTGAAATTCTTCATGGGACACAAATAAGCACTTCAGTGTTTTTTTTTTTTTTTTGAGACGGAGTTTCGCTCTTATTGCCCAGGCTGGAGTGCAGTGGTGCGATCTCAGCTCACCGTAACCTCTGCCTCCTGGGATCAAGTGATTCTCCTGCCTCAGCCTCCCAAGTAGCTGGGATTACAGGCGTGGGCCACTACGCCCAGCTAATTTTGTATTTTTAGTAGAGACAGGGTTTCTCCATGTTGGTCAGGCTGGTCTTGAACTCCTGACCTCAGGTGATCCACCTGCCTTTGCCTCCCAAACGGCTGGGATTACAGGCGTGAGCCACCGTGCCTGGCCGCATTTTAGTTTTAACTTACTTATAAGGTAAGATTTCAGGTCAGTTTCATCACTATCCTTGATATATACAAAGTTAGTTTTGATTCAGTTCTCTTCAGATAAAGAAAGAAAACTTCAAATATTACAAAAAGTTTAAAGCAAATCCAAGCATAAATTAATTTTATTAAATATAATAGAGATAAATCACGGTATTTTCTTTGATGAGCAGAATTACTAAAGTAAAAAAATACAAATTGATATTATTCTTTAGCAGTAGAAAAGAAGCAACAATTACGACCATATTTCCAAAGATTTAGTGTATATTAACTAACTACTGGCTATTTGGAAAAACTGTTTCACCGTAACAAAAATCAGCACTGTCTATTATAAATTTGTTGTTGGACTTAACATAATAATAAATCATATTATTCCTATGATTAACAATAATTCAGATTCATTCCTGGTACAGGGATCAATAAATGGAAAAAATTTTTCTCTATAAAGTGATATTTGAAAATAGTGTTATACAGCACAATTATTAGATACTTTGAAGACTAAGAAGAACACATGCACATTGAGGGCAATCTACTTATTGCCTACCATTTTTCTGAGAGGCTGACAGATTCACCATTAAAAATACAAAAAATTAGCCGGGTGTGGTGGTGGGCGCCTGTAATCCCAGCTACTCCGGAGGTTGAGGCAGAGAACTGCTTAAACCTGGAGGGGCGGAGGTTGTCGTGAGCCAAGATTGCGCCACTGTACTTCAGCCTGGGCGACAGAGCGAGACTTCGTCTCAAAAAAAAAAAAAAAAAAAATATTTTTGCGTGTGTGTTTGGCTGGAAGAGGAACTACCATGAAGTTATCTAATGCTTTTGTGTTCTCTGTTCTTGTTTTGAACTAGGCAAGAAAGCAGCTGTTCCTGAACATAACTAGAGTATACATTTTGGTTTAGAAAAGTCTATCCTTTGGAATTAAGCTAGCATGCTCTTATTGACTCTACATGCTTAATGAAATAATGAAAATTATTAACACACTCCTCTGCTCACGTGAAGATTAGCTATAATAGATATTTTTATAATTATATTGAATAGCAAAACCAATAACTATTATTCATTTAATGAATTTTTAGAGAAGAATATAAGTAAAAATAACAGTAATTTCTCCACAGTTTCAAAAATAATCTAACATTTCTGTGCCTACTTTTTACTGTACATCTAGTATTTATATAAAAACATACTTGACTGTATTAATGTTGAAACACTAATAGAAGGTAAACAGTACTTTCTTGCTTTGGGTTTCGTTTTTTAGAAATAACAAAGAAAAAAATAAAATAGGATTTTCAGGAGTTAAAAAAACAGATTTTAGGAATTAAAAAAAGAAAACTGGGTATTTTGGTACCTAAAAATGGTTAAAAAATAGGATTGTCTCTGCTAATAAGAAAAGAGGCCAGGAGTGATGGCTCACACTTGTAATTGCAGCACTTTGGGAGGCCGAGGCGGGCAGATCACTCGAGGCTAGGAGTTTGAGATGAGCCTGGCCAACATGATGAAATCCCATCTCTACTAAAAGTACAAACATTAGCAGAGCGTGGTGGCCCACACTTGTAGTCTGAGCTACTCAGGAGGCTGAGGCAGGAGAATCACTTGAACCAGGGAGGTGGAGGTTGCAGTGAGCTGGGATCCCGCCACTGCACTCCAACATGGGTGACAGGGCGAGAGTCCATCTCAAAAAAAAAAAAAAAAAGATGTTAAGATATATTGAAAAAAGAAAAAGCAGAATCTTAAGTATGACCCTAGTTTCATAAACATAAAGAATAGACAAAGACATCTATTTATATATGGAAGAACATTTTTGTAAGCACACGCAAGAAACAGAATGAGCATGAATACTAGCAGAAGACTCATTTTTCATTTTATACTATACTAGTTAAATTTTTAAAATTATGAACATATATTATTTTATACAGTAGAACAACTCTAATAATTAAAAAAAATTTAGCAGTAACTTTCCTCCCCAAATAAATGGATCATACAGGTTAATACTTAGGCTAGCAAAAAGGCTAAAAAACAAAAAAAAAGTCCCAATATACAAAAAATAGAACAAAGTTTGTCAGCACTACTTGTTTTCAAAGCTTCTGAGTTTCTCTCCTTCCTGATAGCGCCTATATTCTCTTTTCTATTAGAGGCAATTTGTAGCACATCTTGGTAAAAACGTTCTGGAATGAACTTGGAGGAAAACATTACCCTGCTCCCACTCTCCTGTGGTATAAGTTGTTACTGATTTGTTCTGGGATGATTAATTCATCTCATCCCCTCCTCCTCCAGCAAAGAGCCAGCAACAAATGCTGCCATCACCCACTAACATTTCAATGAACCAGATGAAATGCTAGAAGGTACCTGGCACAATTAGCAACAGAGCAGGTGTGTTCCACTTGGAAGAACATGTAAGATGCAGCAGCTGCCAAGCTATTAAGAGGTATAATTTTACTTCTTACTCTATAGTTTGAAAAGAAATAATTTTAAAAAGGAAAATGATTGAGGTTTGTTTCCTTTTTTCATTAAAAATAGAGTACAATTCTTAAAACTTACACATGAAGAAGGGTACAATGAAACAAACACAAAACAGGGATGTGGGCTGGGCAAGGTGGCTCATGCCTATAATCCCAGCAGTTTGGGAGGCTGAGGCAGGTGGATCACTTGAGGTCAGGAGTTTGAGGCCAGCCTGGCCAACATAGTGAAACCCTGTCTCTACTAAAAATACAAAAATAAACCGGGCATGGTGGTGCACACCTGTAATCTCAGCTACTTGGGAGGCTGAGGCATGAGAATTGCTTGAACTTGGGAGGTGGAGGTTGCGGTGAGCTGAGATCTCACTACTACACTCCAGTTTGGCAACACAGCAAGACTCTGTCTCAAACAAACAAACAAATAAAGAAAACAAAAACAAACAAACCAAAAAATCAGGGATGTAAAAAACCAGTGTGATACAAAACCTGGCTAACTGTGGAGGTACCAACTGTGTATGTGTGTTGCTAACTAGATGGTGGAGGAAAATGGGCACTGGCCTGAGAATACGGAGGCCATGCTCCTAATTAGCATCATTTTAAACAAACTTCGAGTTTCCTGGATCTCAATTTCCTGTAGAATGAAGGAGTTGATTAGAATCACCAAGGATGATCTCTGAGGTCCTTTCCATGTCACTAGTTTTGTAATTCTATGAACTTAGATGCCCCACAATTTTACTCACTTTATCAGAGACTACTTTTCATGTTCTTTCTTAAAAACAAACAAACAAACGTATCTTATATGTGATAATAAAAATAAGACTTGCACATGAAATTAAATATCTGACAGACTCTGTGGGAGGTTTATAAGGTAAGGTCTTGATAAAATCAAACCATATATATTTTAATAAAGGAGCTAAATTTAAGAAATGTAACTAGCCAGGTGCTAAGAACCTTAGTTACACATTTCTCAAAAGTTGGCTGTTAGTTCCATGACTCAGAGTTCACCCAAATAATTTTAATTGCTCAAGGCAACATTATATTTCTTAGGGGTTTCTTTTTACACAAACATAGATCATTTGTTATACTTTCTCTCACTGGGAAGTAAAATACTGTCTTACACACATAGCACATTCCTAAGAGGAAAAAATATATGCAGGATTCTATTCTAACACGTGGATTCAGATACAGAAGATCAAATTCTTCAACAAAAGAAATCCATGCATCTTAAGCTTCAAAGCCTAATTTGAGTTTCATACCCTCCATGAGAACATTCCTACTCCCTGGCCCAAATGGAGTTTTACCCTCTCTAACTCCTTTACATGCCTGTAAATTCCTTAAATCTATTAGAATTAAGATTTGGCCATCAGTGGGATTAGCCTGAAGTAGACCTCAAGGGTTATGATGGTATCTGAAGAACTGGTCTGCTGCAATATGAGTATGAAGGCATGTTTGAAGCATGGAGATCAGTCTGTGAAGGGCAAAAGTCATAGGAAATTAAAAAAATCAACTACTGTCTAAGACTATGATTCAGTGAGTCCACCTAAGTAGAGGAGTGGCACAGGCAGTGAGAACTGGGAAATTTTGGAAGCAAGTAGGAGGTCCCTATCCATAAGAACATAGGCACATCAGGAAGATGAAGGGGCAATACCAACTTCACAGGTAAGACACTAACAGAGTTCTTTATATTTCCTCTGGCAGAGTCAATGTTAACTCAAGGATAATAGACAGAAACATACCAAGAGGAGCGGGGGTCAGGTCACCTCAGTTTCAAAGGTTAGCATGTTGCAGAGTCAGAGACATGAGAAAATCACAAAAAGTAAAGACTGTATCTTTCATAGCATCACACAGTTTTTAATATAGACTAAACATATTGTTAGCTGCCACAGCAACCCTTTATACCAATGTTATAAATGCTTCCACTGCATTAAAGGTTTTTATGTTGTAAATTTAGACCTCAGGTTTGTGTTAACCTCATGTTTATGTTATGGGCCTCATGTTCACGTGTTAAAATCCTAACTCTCAATGAGATAGTTATGAGAAGGTATTTGGGGGGTAATTAGGTCATGAGGGCGGAGCCCTCATAAATGGTATTGGTGCTTTTATAACGAGACACACAAAAACGCTTGCTTCCTCTCTCTGCTCTCTGCCCAGTGAGGATAAGTGAGGTTGCAAACCAGGGAGGAGACTTTGACCAGACCCTGGATCTGTCAGCACATTGATCATGAACTTCCCAGCTTCCAGAACTGTGAGAAACAAATGTTGTTATTTAAGCCACCCAGACTACATTTGTTATAGCAGACGCAACTAAGACAAGCATTTTCCTAAATTCCTAAATCTGGTGCTGAATTACAGACAATGGGTAATATTACACATGCAACATTTGCCCATTATCAAATTTCTGCCAATCCTTTTGACTGTATCCCTTACAGTCCTTACATTGTTGTAGGCAACCATCACCATATATGCATGCTTATTTGAAACTGATGTTTTACCAAGAAACCATTTTTCTTTCAGTTTCTTACAGCACAGGCTATTCATTCTCACAAGCCCATTTTCACATAGTTCACGGTTCTCTCATGAACCATGAGAGCCAGGAGTTAACAATGACCTCCTCTTAGCTCCCTACTGCTGATTTTAGGGTATTGTAATGCCAAAGCACTTTTCCTTGGGTGCTCTGACACCTGGCTATTACATCCTCTCCTTATCTTTGCATCTGTGATCTGCAGACCTTGTGGTCACTCTAACACAATGGCTGCCAATGTTGGCTGCACATTAAAATTACCTGGAAAGCTTTTGAAATCTGCCCTTGCCAAGGTCCTATTTCACCAATTAAATGTATTCGAAGGGGTAGAGATTGTAATCCATATCTAGTTTTTTAACTGGTTTGGTGATTTCAATGTGAAGCCAAAGTTGAGACCTCTGTTCTAACCTAAGAATTGAGGATGTCAGCTCTTTGTTCATCGGCTTCCTCTTCATCCTAACTCTTGCTATCATCCTGGAATCTTAATGTTCAAAAGTACAACCTGTCCAGCACTCTGGGTCCTAGTTCCTTGACCGGTTCAACTCTAACAACATGTTCCTCAATTTCACTTCAGCTTTTAGACATACTCTATGAATTTATCATAACCTGAGCTGCATGACATCTGAGACACTAAATAAGCAAGAGTTTATGGCCTTGAACACTACAGTTCCAGCTTGCTGACTCCTTTTCCGTGTGACACTATGCCTCTACCTGGGCCCCGGTAGCTTGCTGCAACCTTGTAGAGGAGAACCTGCTTTCTAACTCTGCCAGTCTTCTCATTCTACGTCCTTTCCAATTGGATAATCCTCTATGGTGCGTCACTCTGGTAACTTTAACCTCTTGTGTTCCTTTCACATTCACAACTCCAGTTATATATTAAACCAAATCTGCCTCCTCTACTGCTATGCCTTAGATGCTGAGAAGAGACTACTGAAGAAAAAAAATCCAACTGTACAGATTTATGCTACTTCCATTTTTATGGTATCCAAACAGCAACTCCCAGAACTACTAAGGAGTCTTTTCGTATATCCTAAATGAGCCCCTATTTTCCTTACTCCAATGGTTATTATACTTCTTGTGCTCCTATCTCACTCCTTTTGCCCCTCGCATTAGAAGTAAACCTTGCTTTTTGTTTTGGAGAACATAAAAATATCTTTAATTTCTAGACTTCAACCCTTTATTAACTGATCTGCGTCCCTATCCACATTTACCTGTGTTAGAGGGGCACTGCTCTAAGCTCCATACTGCTGACATTTTTGGCCAGAGAATGCTTTGTTGGGGGAGCTGTTCTCTGCATTCTAGGATACTGAGCAACATCCATGACCTCTACTCACCAGATGCCAGTATTATCCCCCACCTTGTAGTTGAGAAAACAAAAAACATCTCCAAATATTGCCAAATGACTCCTGGAAGGCACAATCACTCTCAGTTGAGAACCCTCTGCTTGGAGCAAGACTAATCTGTCAATCTGTCTTTCCAATAAAGTATTTTCTGCTTTCTCCAAGATCCACTGTGTCCTTGGTGTCCTTTCTTTATCTGTCTTCAACCTGAACCTGTCTATTGGCTTTGTCTCCTTAATACATAATTTTACATCTGTCCATTATTTAAAAAATAATTCATGGACACCAGGCCTCCCTTTAGCCACTGCGGAATCTTTTTTTATTCTTCAAAGTGAAGCTCTGAGAAGGGCTTCCATGAGCGTTCACGTGCTGGGGCCTCATTCCACCTTTACTCTGCTCTTCAATCCTTGCCACTCTACTGATACCGGTGCAAAGCTACCAGGGTCCTCTGGATGATCAAATGCTTCGACAACCTAACTGCTTGGCTGTTTCCAGCTAGACTCTTCTTGAACCTCTCTACCTCTTCTGGCTTCCAGGGCACTTTTTAAAATGTTTATTATTTTTTCTTTTTTTCCTTTATTCTTTCTCAATCGTCTCTTAACTGTCCCTTAATACTAGTGTTTAACTGGGTTCTGTCCTTGTCCTTCTCCTCTTATAACTCTATGACATACTTTCTGGGCTCTGCCTTCATTACAAGCTTCCATTTACTGATATAACAGAACTAACGCACTAATTCTCATTTGATTTTGAAGCTCTACATTCTCTCAAATTCCAATCCTGCATTACTGGCTCCCAGTGAATATTTCTCTCTGGGAGCACTACAGATACTACTAACAAATTGAGATATCTAAAACAGAGCTTGTCATCTCTTACTCTGCAAGGAATGGTGATTTCTTGCCCCTGTCTTCCCAAATCTTTCTTATTTATTTCATTATTTCTGTTGCACCACTGTTTATTCAGTTGTGTAAGTCAAGACGCTTAGCAAAATCCTAGATTCCAACCTCACTAATAAAATCCAATCAATCATAAAATCCTGTCAGTTACAGCTTATGTCCCCTGCCCTCCATCCCCACTAGTTCAGGTTTTCATATTTTATTTCCATGGATTCCGAATTTCCTTGTGCTAGGTCCTTAGCTACCTCAAATTCAGCAACTATTCTGCTGCACTAGAATGACCTTTCTAACATGCAAATCTGTTCATGTCATTCCCTGAATTACCTCCTTCAGGGGATCCCCTTCGTCTGGAGTATAAAATCTAAGTGTTTTAGCAGAGTATGCTACGCTCTTCTGTGGCCTGGTTCCTGCATTTCTCCTGTCCTTCTCTCTATTAGAACTTATGCCCAGACATAATCATAGATCCCATAACTTCCTTATGTTATTCCCTCTGCTGGAAAGTTTTTTCTAACTTCACTGACTTAACACATATTTGTGTATCCTAGATGCCTCAGGTCAAGTATTTCCTCCTTAGGAACTCTACATGGACTCCCCCAGGGTATATTTAAGAGGGTTTCTTCGTATGTGTTCCCAATATACTGTGTATATATCTTCATTACAGTTTCTACCAGAGTCTACTGGACTTGCTTGCTTGCAGGTGTGTGCGCCAGCCTGTAAGCAACTTAAGGGCAAGTGCCTTGTCTACTCCTGAAACTCCTGTTTCAGTGGGGATTAATAGAGTGCATGGACGAAGGCATTCAATAAATACATGCTGAATGACTGAATGATACATGTCAGCTTCAACTGTCAAAAAAATTTATTTTGACATTGTAATGATATGTACATGAAATGTATTTGTAAAAAAAACCTATGTTGGTTCATGGAATCAAGAAGCAGTGAGGTTACTCAGTCTAAGGGAAGAGCTAATGTGGTATAATAAAAGTTTAGTAAGCGGTACACGTGACAGTACAGCGCTTATTAAACATTCCGACCAAAGCACTGCTAACCTCAGAAGAATACTGATTAACATCCCCGAAGGGCCTGATGACACAGACGGAAACACACGACAGTTCTCTGGCTGCTGTGGCTGATAATACATCCACATTCATTTTAACACAAAAACATTTAAAATTACTTCCAAGTAAAAGGAATGCTCCAGAAAGATAGAACATCTTAGTTTTGTGAACTCCAGTGATCTCCAGCATAAATGTTTACCTCCCAGGTGGGGCTGATGACCCTGTCCGTACCACAGTTAAAGAAACAAGTGCAGAGTAGAAATAGCATCTAAAGCCACAAGTTCCACTTTGGGTCCTTGTCCCATCACTTAGGCTGTGACCCGGAGTCTACTTTAACCTCTCTGAGCCTCCTCAGTTTCCTTATCTGGAAAATGGCTATAATATTTGCCTTATGTATTTCATAATGATGTAAAAAAGACATAAAAAATAATGTGAACAATGAAGGATAACAAGCATAAAAAATAAAGTAATGTTTTATCCAGAGAGAGTGAAAATCAAAATACACATGCAAACACATATTCTTAAAAACGTTTACCTTTTGAGGAGCTGGAGACTTTTCTATTTTAGTTTTTTCCTCAGGGCTTAAAGGCGGGGATCGCTCCTTTATCTCAGGAGGCAGTTCTTGATACAGTGCTGAAATTGGAAAAAGGAATTCATGCAATCAAACTGAGGAGCACTGCTTTATGGGGGAAAAACAATTGATGGTAGGGGCAAATACGAAATTAAAGAAATATTCAATTCCTTGGTGTACCAATAAGATACCTAAAACTTACTTGTTATGGCAATTTGCAGTTTTACTCATTAGTTATCAAAAGAACTATGACTGGAAAATTTTAATCATCTGGATTTCAGAAAGGTAGAAGGTGTCATTTTCACTTATTATGTGGTCAGACAGATGCTTATTTTATCTCAATACACATTTACCAGGAACCTGCTAAATGCCAGGATATCTGCTAGGAACTGCTGGAGAATATATGGAGATCATCAAAAGATGGTCTCCACTAGCAAGGAGCTTACCACCTGGTCAGAGAAAGACATCTTTACAAGTAACTATAAAATAAATGTGACATTATTTGAAAGTGAAATAATTACAAAGACAAACTCTGATGTGGGGATGGAAAACGCTTAATGGAAGAAGTGGTAGGTGTATCAGACTCTGAAGACTAGGTAGGATTTTACCAGTCAGAGGTATGCAGAAAAAATAATTTGGGGGCAGGGCACAGTGGCTCATGCCAGCACTTTGGGAGGCCAAGGCGGGCGGATCACTTGAGGCCAACAGTTTGAGGCCAGGCTGGCCAACATGGCGAAACCCCGTCCCTACCCAAAAATATAAAAATTAGCAGGGCATGGTGGCGTGCACCTGTAGTCCCAGCTTTGGGAGGCTGAGGCATGGGAACTGCTTGAACCTGGGAGGTGGAGGTTGCAGTGAGTCAAGATAGCACCACTGCACTCCAGGCTGGGAGACAGGGAGAGACTCTGTCTCAAAAAAAAGGAAAGGATAATTTGGGAAGATGATATGAAATCAATAAGCATGGAGTTAGGACTCTATATGATGTTGAATCCATATACAGTGTTGAATTTAAGATTCTTATAATTCAATATTCTATATAATCTATTGAAGCTACATAGGGTATTGAATCTAAAGAGCTGTGTGCAAATTTTGAAGGGTTAAAACAAAAATATATTTTGGTTATGAACATCTCTGAATTGAAAGAAATTACTGAAATATACTTGATCAAAATTGTACAACTAAGATTATGAGATATACTAATTGTCTTCGTATGTGGAATGGTTTTATTATTGGGTTTCTTTATCTCACATTTTAAGGGTGTTAGATGTGATGGGGGGGAAGCTGATCATGTTGTTCTTTCCAGCGCCTTAAGATACAAAGAGAATAAGTTCTTTATAAAAGTGGGAGTATGAACTTCTTTTATTGTGTTGTTCTCTTAGAGGACAGGCTCTCAAATGAACAGTGGGTGGAGATTCTGTTCATATACTCCCTTAGATCATTTACTTTGCATAGTTGGCTTCAGATAAAGATCAAGGACAATTCTTCCTACTATTTTTAGACTAGAATATGCTACTGACAGTAATTTTTTTCTCTAATGTTAAAACTGGGCAACTGAGTTTTTTGTTAAATTCAGGTAAAAAAAGGATAAAAGGGAAAGGGAAATAACCTCTAACGAAGTGTGAGAATTCAATCATTACAGTCTCAGATTTTCTAAGTTTTTTTTTTTTTCCCCTGTTTGTTCTGGTCTATACGAGGTTTTTTAAAGAAGCAGTGACTGATGCCAAAAGAAAACATAAATTATTCTGGGATACAATAAAGAATTATGGCAGTTGAAGGATGGTCATTATTGAGACAAATAATTAATTTCTATATGTAGCCATCAACTCATCACTGCAATATGCCTCAGAGGTCTGGCTTTGATCATTATGGAAGAAGAACAAATTTTATTAGCTTTTAAAATAAATTTATTTTTTGTGGAGATGAGTCTTGTTATATTGCCCAGGCTGGTCTCAAACACTTGGCCTAAAGTGATCCTCCCTTTTCAGCCTCCTGAAGTGTTGGGATTACAGGCATGAGCCACTGCATCTGGCCTTATTAGCTTTTCAATTCACTGTCGCTCAAACATCTATATCTTCTCAAGGTCTGCAAGCCTAAGAGGTTATTTTTGTAAATTAGATTCTCAAGTTAAAGCACTTAATTCCACCCTGCCTAGAGACACACAAGTGAGAAAATTTAAAAAATATTTCCACTTGTATACGAAAAGAATAATGGATTCTAATATTTCATTAAAATGAGGCATACTCCAGAGTGACCACAATTGTGCTGGCAGCTGTTGATTTAAAAAGCTTGATTTAAACAGAAGCTACCCCTGTTTAACCTCAGCTGTTGACCCTGTGGGAGAGCCAACGATGGGAAGAAGGAACTTGGCTATTTTAGATGATCTGGAAGTTAAAAGTACTGAACTTATGGAACTTACACACTGTCTTATGCCTACATGGGAATTAACCTATCCTAAAATTTCTTCCTTTCATATGGCCTTATGTTTTTTCCATTATGCAACCTCTTCTAAACACAAACATATACCTCTAACAGAGTTTAAGAGTTGTATGTCAAAATCAGCTGGGCATGGGAGCATGTGCCTGCAGTTCCAGCTACTCAGGAGGCTGAGCTGGGAGGACTGATTGAGCCCGGGAGGTCAAGGCTGCACTCTAGCCTGGGTGACAAAGTGAGGCCCCGTCTCAAAAAAAGAAAAAAAAAAAAAACCAGTTATATGTCATTTACTACTTACAAGAAGGTAACTGAAACAGTTACACAGAAGAAATTAAGAATTTTGTTATGAGAGTGAGAAGCGGTATAATTTTTGAGACACATAGCACTTTTTAGGGGAGGGGTCTGCTGACTGTGGCAGATAAGCTGAAGAAGGGAGCTGCAATGAGACTTAGGGCACTTGAGAGACTGGGGAGGGGAGCAATGGGAAGGACCTGGCTGCAGACAAGGTCGTGGGAAGGTGCCAAAGATAGACAATTTTATCTAGGCTTAGCCCAGCATCTGGTAATCATGAAGGAAATTCTTCTTCCATTCCTTCATCTCTTTGGCTGTCAAAATTGAAAACTTAAGTTATAATCAATAATATTTTTGTTTAGTCGTAGTTTTGGGTTAAACAGTTTCATGGACTACCCTGAAAACCAACTATTATTTATAATAATTATTTATTTACAGAAACAAAAGACTTAAATATTCAAAACACAGACTGTTCTCAATCTCAAGGCTGCCTATACTACAACTTTTTTTTTTTTTTTGAGACAGAGTTTTGCTGTCTTGCTAGGCTAGAGTGCAGTGGCACGATCTTGGCTCACTGCAACCTCTGCCTCCCAAGTAGGTTCAAGCGATTCTCCTGCCTCAGCCTCCCAAGTAGTTGGGATTACAGGTGCCTGCCACCACGCCTGGCTAAATTTTGGTACTGTTAGTAGAGACAAGGTTTCGCCATGTTGGCCAGGCTGGTCTTGAACTCCTGACCTCAAGTGATCTGCCTGCCTCAGCCTCCCAAAGTGCTGGGATTACAGGCATGAGCCACAGTGCCTGGCCTGCCTATACTACATTTTGAATCAGAACCAGAATTTTTGTGCTTACAGAAGAAAAGCTTACAGATGATATCATTTAATTCCTTCATTTTACAGAAGGTAACTGGGGCATATGAGTGTAAGATGTTGAGCTGAGGTTAAAAGTCAGTTTTCCTGACCCCTGAGTGTTGTGCTTTTCCTAGCATTCTATCAAGTTAATTGTGGATAAGATGTATTCTTCTGAAGAAGCACTACTGTACTTCTTCTCTTTAATGATAGTTTTAAAGTTATTATTATTTTCTGTTTTCAGGCTCTCTGCGTTAGTTCTGTTTTCACCTCTCAAGGCCTACTGGTGAATCTACAGCTTTCAGAAACCCATATTTAGATTTTCTTTTCTAGTTCTTTTTTTTTCATTTTTAAGCTGTTATTTATTGAACAAAAACCATTATTAAAACACAAAGTAGAAATTAAAATACAAGATAGGTTCATACAGTCTTGTCACATCACATGGTAAGTTCTAGGCTTTGTCAACACGTGCATATAGCTTTTAAATAATTGTCATTTATCAACTTTGTGCTTACATATTTTCAGCTCTGGCTCATTTTTTTTTTCCCCATAAATGAGGGCTAAATTTACTTGAGAATGGAACAACTTATTGTAGTTTTGTTTTCACAGGTAACCAGCTAGGACTGAGGTATACAAAGTAAAAGAACTGCAGTTGGGGAACTAGAGGCTCTTAAGATGCCAGTCAGCTGAGAAGTCACTGTGGCAAGAGAAGAACTGACAGAACTGTGCACGAGGCAGGTGGCAGGGTCAAACGAGTTGAATAAGAAAGCTGGTAGCTAGAGGGGCAGGGTCCCCTGGGATGAGAAGTCCATGAAACAAACATTCCAATCTCAGAATGTAGCAGCTTTCTAACGTACTAGTGCCTCCTCTTTTTATTTTTTTACAACATGAGAATGAAAAGCAATATCCATTGGTAAACATATGCAAAGGTTACAAAGACAGTAAATTAAAGACTAGAAAATGATAAAATCTTGGACTATCAGTTATACCATACTAGTAAACCAGGAAGGGAGCATAAAACTTACTTTCACTAGCCACATGATTAGCTGGAAAATAACCTTCCTGTCCCTTTCCTATGCTGCCATACCACCAGTCTTCATTATCTTTGAAAAACACTCGGATAATGTCTCCGCGATGGATGGTTAGTTCATCTGATCGATTCGCTGTGTAGTCATAAAGAGCCACTACCTAAGAGAGAGATAAGACCACCACAGCTTTATCACAACTGTACCACAGAGAAAACCCCCAACATTCACTTCCTCTTGCAGAAGAGCAGCTGAAACCAAAGCAGTACTTTGGTAAGTGTGAGGCTGTCTCAAGGTTTGCTAATGGGATGAGGGGTGGTGGGAACACAGCAGGAGAAGCAAGATAAAAGACTGTGGGATTGAGAAATGGTTATGAGCATTCAATACACTAAGATTAGCTTCAAAATAGCAGATGTTAATTTTTTTAAGTAAATTACTTGTGAAGCAAATAAAAAAAAGTTCGCATACCATTTACTTTTTTAGAATTGTTTTATACTACCTTTAAGTCTCATTCTCTGTGCTAAGCAGATGCATCTGAAAAAAAATTCTTCAGAAGGTCTACAGTTTTACAAAAAGGAAAAACTCAGGGGAACAATCTGATTGCATTGCTTGGTTTACTGTTAATGTCTCTTTTTGAGATAAATTTCTCTACATACACATAAATTTTTTATGTTTTACATCAACAAATTAAACCTTCTATCTTTAAAAAGTATCCTTATAAGTTATTTTTACTTGATACAAATTTAAGAGGAAAAGCCTTTTTATGGGAATCCTCTTCTCTGTGTTATGGTAGTCATATTTGATTTCCTTTTCTTTTGAAAACCCAAGTCAAAATGATATGGCAGTGGCTGCACAGGAATTTAAAAATCCATGGCTGGGCATGATGGCTCATGCCTGTAATCTCAGCACTTTGGGAGGCCGAGGCGGGAGGACTGCTCGAAGCCAAGAGTTCGAGATCAACCTGAGCAACAAAGCCAGACCTTCATCTCTATACAAAAAAATTTAAAAAAATTAGTTGGGTGTGGTAGTGTGTGCCTGTAGTCCTAGCCACTGAGGAGGCTGAGGTGGGAGGATCACTTGAGCCCCAGGGTTTGGAGGCTGCAGTGAGCTATGACTGCACCACTACACTTCAGCCTAGGTGCCTGGGTGCCTGGGTGATGCAAAAAGACCTTGTCTCTAAAAAAAAAAAAAAAAAGAAAAGAAAATCTCTTATAGTACTTAAAAGGAGGAAGACCTCAATTCATTTTAGATTTAGATCTGATATACTGTATAAAGCAGGACATAATGACATCTATACTAAATAATACATTTATGCTGTTTTCCCCTCTACTTAAACAGTATCTGAAAATGTATAGCTTATACAACTACACATGTAATGGAAAATTACATATATATATATATATATATATATATATATATATCATGTCTCAGTGTGCACAGCATGTGTGAGTCCAGGGAAGAGACACTTAAGAATCCAGTGTGGTGGAACCCGGCATTAGATGTGAGAGCTGAGAGAGAAGGGTACGAGAAGCTGAGGCTAATGGGGTAAGTAGGGCTCAGATCATGCGTGTTGAAAAAGTTCAGACTCAATAATATGGCCAATGGAAAGGCACAGAAGGGTTTCAACCAGAGGATTCCATTACAGTTCACACAGCTGTTTCTGGTACCTTTTAATCCATTTAACAATATTTATTAACACATCAACCAGGTAATTCTAACAAATGAGTTTGGACTTAACTGCTGTCACCATATAAGAGCAGTAATGATAATTTAATTCAAATGGCTCAAATGCAATGCCTATTGTACAGCTTAGCATAGTATCTAATTTACAACACGTGATGCAGGGTATTATTTAAGGTTTACAAGTTATAACTTTAGTATATTGATGTTAACTCACTTACATAAAAGTGGAACTTTTAACTTTTCTCTTTGTTCTCCAAATTTCTCTTTCACTCTCTCACCTGGTACTCTCATAGAAGAGGAAAGCTAATTAAAATGTACTGAGTGCTTACCATGTTCTAGATACCATGCTAGTTGTTTAGGTGTTATTCTGCTTAATCCTTATGACAACTTGGTGAGGCCACGTATCCTTATTTCCATTTTACAAAAGAGGAATTTGATGTCCAGAGAAATTTAGGAACTTCCCTAAAGTCAAGTAAACTAGTAAGTGATAGAATCAAGACTTAAACCCAGTCTCAATCTCTCTCCTTCCTTTCCTTCTTTCTTTCTTTTCCCCTAGTTCCAAGAAACTCTGTGATGGTTCGTTCCTGTTGTTCCTTATCCTGGCTGTGGTACACTGAAACACCACAACTTTAATGAGTCTCATGCAAATATGAGGTGAACGTATGCTTATTTGTCTGGAGCCCTAGGTGGCTGTTGGGAAGGAGAACAGGCGAGATTCAGCTTAGGCAACAGAATCACTTAGGAAATCCTGCATCAGGCTGTGTCACTGTGTGAACCTTGGAAAATCTGAAGCTTATCAAGTGAAGTCTGAAAAATTTTCCTGAATTTTACACACAGGGGTGTCTTGATAAAAGAATCCCTTCAGAGGCACAGGGGTCCAAAAAGCCTATGAGAGTCGACATTACACCTTTTCTATTATAGTACCTACTGATTCTTCTCTTCTTACAGAACCAAATACACACATTAATTTTGCATGGCCCACTAGTACCTGTAAATATGTTCTGCACTCTGTGACTGTTATGGGCTGAACTGTGTCACTCAAAATTCACAAGCTGAAGCCCTAGCTCCCAGTGTGAATGTATTTGGAGACATGGCCTTTATGGAGGTAATTAAGGTTAAATGAAATCATAGGGGTGGGGCCTGGATTAACAGAACTGGCATTTTTATGAAAGTGGCCATCTGCAAGACAACAGGAGAGGCAGTAGGAGAAACCGACTGTACTAGCACCTTGATCTTGGTCTTCTAGCCTCCAGAATTGTAAGAAAAATAATTTCTTCTTTTTTAAAAAATTATTTCAATAGCTTTAGGGGTGCAAGTGTTTCCTGGTTACATGGATGAATTGTACAGTGGTGAAGTCTGGGCTTTCAGTGTACCTGTCATGTAAATAGTATACACTGTACCCCACAGGTAATTTTTTTTTTTTTTTTTTTTTTGAGACAGAGTCTTGCTCTCTTGCCCAGGCTGGAGTGCAGTGGCGCCATCTCGGCTCACTGCAACCTCCGCCTCCAGGGTTCAAGCGATTCTCCTGCCTTGGCCTCCTGAGTAGCTGGGATTACAGGTGCCCGCCACCATGCCCGGCTAATTTCTGTATTTGTAGTAGAGATGGGGTTTCACCACGTTGGCCAGACTGGTCTCAAACTCCTGACGTCAGGTGATCCGCCTGCCTTGGTCTCCCAAAGTGCTGGGATTACAGACGTGAACCACTGTGCCAGGCCCCCGACAGGTAATTTTTCATTCTTCATCCCTCTCCCACCCTCCTTCCACTTTTCTGACTCCCCAGTGTTCATTATACCTCTCTGTATGCCTTTGTGTAGCTTAGCTCCTACTTTTAAGTGAGAACATGTAGTATTTGGTTTTGTTCCTGAGTTACCTCACTTAGGATGATGGTCCCAGTTCCATACAAGTTGCTGCAAAATATATTATTTCATGCTTTTTAAAATGGATGAGTAGTAGTCCACATACATACACATACCACACTGAGAAAATAAATTTCTGTAAAACCACCCAGTCTGTGGTATTTTGTTAGGCCAGCCCTAGCAGGCTAGTACACTTTTAAACCTGATGGTATCAGATGAACCACTTACTACCACCCCAGCCTAAAACTACAAATGGGTAATGCCTCACTTGTATCCATTTCAGGTCCTCAGCAACTTACAGAACCGTGTTCCACACTATTAAGCTGTCATCTCCGGATGTAGAAATGTCTTTGTCATAAAACTCTACAACCAGCATCCCTGGGAGGGTGATGACTGGTAATGCTACATTCTCTAAAGCAAAGAAATTGGAGCATGTCATCATAATACTATTGTTGACATTTAAGTACAGGCAGACCTCATTTTATTGTATTTCACAGTATGGTGTTACAATATGTATTATGTTTCTGTTTCCAGGTCCTGGTTCATAACTCCCATATCCCTTGTTACAGTTTTTTGGTTTAATGGTGGGTACATTAGGCTTTAGGGGCAGGCCTCAGAAAACAGAATATCTCTGACCTCCTCCTGATCTCCATTTACCTGCCCCAAGGTAGGGCTCTAATCACCACCCCCTACCTTTCTAACTGTAGGTCTTATGAACAGTCAGAGGGTCCTTCCACCCTCTACCCTGGAGGAAGGAATGCTGATGTCATGGAGCTTCCATAAAAAACCTAAGAGGACTGGGTTAGGAGAGCTTCCAGATAGCTGAACAAACGGAGGTTCCAGGAGGGTGGTGCCCCAGGGAGGTCACAGAGGCTTCCCCTTCTTCCCCCATAGGTCGCTCTATGTATCTCTTCATCTGTTTCCTTTGTAATATGCCTTGTAATAAACCAGTAAATGTAAGTAAGTGTTTCCCTGAGTTCCAAGAGTTACTACAGCAAATTAAGTGAACTGGAAGAAGAGGTTGTGGGAATCCTAACTTGAAGCCAGTTGGTCAAAAGTTCTGGAAGCCTGGACTTGTGAATGGTGCCTAGGGTTGGGGGCAGTCTTGGGGACTGAGCCCTCAGCCTGTGGGATCTGACGCTGTCTTCAAGTAGAGGGTACTAGAATTGGATTGGAGTACATCTAGCTGGTCATGGAAGTCTTCTGTGTTAAAAGCGGTGCGACAGCACAGCGAAAACAAGGTTTGAAAGTTTTTCCCAAACATGCAGATACTGCAATTTTTTTTTTTGCCAACAGAAGGTTTGTGGCAACCCTGCATTGAGCAAATCTATCAAGGTCATTTTTTTTTTCCCCAACAGCATGTGCTTGCGTCTGTGTCATATTCTGGTAATTCTTATAATAGTTCAAATTTTTCCATTATTATTATATCTGTTATGGTGATCTATGATAGGTGGTCTCTGATGTTAGCAATGTAATTGTTTTGGGGTGCCACAAACCATAGCCATAGAAAACAATAACTTAATTGATAAATGTTGGGTATGCTTTGATTGCTTCACCAACCAACCTACACCCTCTTACCCCCTACCACCAGGTCTCTCTCCCCTTCTCCTAGGGCTTCTTATTTCCTGAGATATAACGGTATTGAAATTAGGCCAATTAGTAATTCTATAATGGCCCCTAAGTGTTCAAACCAAAACAGAGTTGCAAGTCCTTCATTTTAAATAAAAAACTAGAAATGATTAAGTTTAGTGAGGAAGGGATGTAGAAAGCTGATAGAGGCAAAACCTGGCCTTTTGTGCCAAACAGTCAAGTTACGAATACAAAGGAAAAGTTCTTGAAGGAAATTAAAAGTGCTACTCCAGTGAACACATGAATGATAAGAAAACAAAACAGCCTTGTTTCTGATATGGAAGTTTTAGTGGTCTGGATAGAAGATCAAACTAGCCACAGCATTCTCTTAAGCCAAAGTCCAATCCAGAGCAAAGCCTTAACTCTCTTCAATTCTATGAAGGCTGAGAGAGGTGAGGAAGCTGCAGAAGAAAAGTTGGAAGCTAGCAGAGGTTGCTTCAAGAAGTGTGAAGAAAGAAGCCATCTCCATAACATAAAAGTGCAAGGTGAAGCTGCAAGCGCTGAGGTACAAGCTGCAGCAAGTTATCCATATCTAGCTAAGATCACTAATGAAGGTGGCTATACTAAAGAACAGATTTTCTCAGTGGAGATTAAACAGACTTATATTGGAAGAAGATGCTGTCTAGGATTTTCATAGCTAGAGAGGAGAAGTCAATGACTGGCTTAAAAGCTTCAAAGAACAGGCTGACTCTCCTGTTAGGAACTAATAACAGCTGGTGACTTCAAATGGAAGCCAGTGTTCAACTGCCATTTCAAAAATCCCAGAGCCCTTAAGAATTATGTTAAATCTACTCTGTCTCTCCTCTATAAATGGAAGAACAAATCTAGATGATAGCCCATCCATCTACAGCATGGTTTACTGAATATTTTAAGCCCTACTGTTTTGTGACCTTCTGCTCAGAAAAAAAGATTCCTTTCAAAATATTCTCACTGGTCTACCAAAGAGCTCTGATGGAGATGCACAAAGAAATAAATGTTGTTTTCATGCCAGCTACCACAACACCCATTGTGCAGCCCATGGATCAAGGAGTAGTTTTGACTTTCAAGTTTTGTCATTTAAGAAATATATTTCTTAAGTCCATAGCTGGACATAGATAGTGATTCCTCTGATGAATATGAGCAAATAAGTAGAAAACCTTCTGGAAAGGATGCACTATTCTAGATGACATTAAAAACATTTGTGATTCATGGGAGGACATCCAATTGTCAACATTAATAGGAGTGTGGAAGAAGTTTATTCTGACTCTCATGGATGACTCTGAGGGCTTTAAGACTTCAGTGGAGGAAGTAACTGCAGATTCGGTGGAAACAGCAAGAAAACTAGAATTACAAGTGGAGCCTGAACATGTGATTGAATTGCTGCAATCTCGTGATAAAACAAATGGATGAAGAGTTGTTTCTTATGGATGAACAAAGAAAGTGGTTTCTTCAGATGGAATCTACTCCTGGTGAAGATGCTGTGAATCTTGCTGAAATAACAGAGGATTTAGAATATCACATAAATTTAGTTGATAAAGCAACAGCAGGGTTTGAGAGGACTGAATGCAATACTGAAAGTTTTACTTTGAGTAAAATGCTATCAGACAGCACTGCATGCTACAGAAAAATCTTTTGTGAAAGGAGAGTCAATCGATGTGGCAAATTTCATTTTTGTCTTATTTTAAGAAATTGCCACAGTCACCACAACCTTCAGCAACCACCGCTCTGATCAGTCAGCTGCCATCAACACTGAGGCAAGATCTGCCTCCAGTAAAAAGATGACTTGCTGAAGGCTGAGATGATGATTGGCATTTTTTAGCAATCAAGTATTTTTTTCATTAACATATGTACACTGTTCTTTTAGACATGGTGCTAGTACATAATAGACCACAGTAAACATAATTTTAAACATAGTTTTTTATGTACTGAGAAACCCTCAAATTTGTGTGACTTGTTTCACTGTGATATTCACCTCATTGCAGTGGTCTGGAACTAAACCGGCAATATCTTCAAGGTACGACTGTACAGAATTGCTATGCAATGAGGAATCAGGGTGGTTTCACATGCTACCATCTGTCAACATGATGGCAGCCGAATCTAACCATTCAGTTAGGATTACTCCCTTAACATACTGAAAGGCAAAAACAATGTGGCTCATGGGAATCTGCTTGTATTTCAGCGTTTTTATCCAATGTGCTCTAAACTTCTCATATGAAGATCACCTACTGTCTTCTGATCAACATATTGTATGTAGTAAACTTCTTTGCTTGTTTGAACTTGGCAGTGGATTCTGAGTAAATCATAACTTCCCCATGTCCAATTAGATTTTATCATCTCCATATTTTATAACAAATTAAAGTTCTATAAAGAAGTTAGGTGGCACAGTCCTATCCAGAGGTTTGTTCTGAAGTAACAGTCTATTTTCTCCTTGTTCTCAGGCATCACTATAGAAATATCTTTCTTGACCATTCTTTTGATGAGTGTCTATTATAACATACCATTTCTTGCAACCTGTGGCTTGGCATGTAGGCATGACAGAATATCTTCAGCAATATGACTCGAATCTTGAGCTGACAGAGTAATTAAGAAATCTTTCTGTGACAGAAGTTTAAAGACACGAGTGAATGTGTCCATCTTGGTAATGACAGGTCTGGAAAATGAGATGTTTCACAAAATCCACGCGGTCAAATTTTGACCACTGTTCACATATTTGAAACAGAGTTCTTTTTCTCAAAGCTCGGGCATAATCATGGTCTCAGTGTCACGGGACTGGCAGGTTTCGTTTTTTTGACACATGATTTTCAGTCTTTTCCAGCACTGCTGGAAAGCAGTGCTTTCCAGACACCATTTCTTGATTCAGGCAGAGTCTGCCAGGCTATTGTAAGGTATTAGCAGAATTCCTTTCTGTATTATCTTTCAAGCGATTACATATTATTATAGTGGTCTCTGAAGAATTCTCAATGAACCCTGTTCAATGAAACCAGTGTACTGAGGGAACACCAACCAGCAGAACTCAGTAGCATATTGGTTCCTTGCAGTTTTATCCACAATGCAATCCAATAATTGATATTCGTAATACCTCCAAGTCATTTGACAAGCTAAGCACTGAATAAATTCACATGCATGAGCACTTCTTCCTTCAGCACTACTTCAACTGGGCCCATAATCATTTGGGAACTTCTCTGTGCCAGTCTAATAAGGCATTGTGGCATCTGGATCCCACCACTTTCTTTATGCTTTCTCCTTGACGAACCTGATTTCAGGCTTCTGGCTTCCAGTACTGTAAGTAAATAAATGTCTTATGTTTTAAGCCACCAAGTTTGCTCCAACAGCCCTAGGAAACTAATAGACATGATTTTTACTTTGGTAAGTGCTGGATTTTCTTCTATTTCTTTAAAGAGTGTTGGACTTTGTTCTGGCATGCAATTACTTGATACCGGTTTTCAGGTTCAGGTTTTTTTTTTTTGTTTGTTTGTTTGTTTGAGACGGAGTCTCACTCTGTCACCCAGGCTGGAGTGCAGTGGTGCAATCTCGGCTCACTGCAAGCTCTGTCTCCCAGGTTCAAGCGATTCTCCTGCGTCAGCCTCCTGAGTAGATGGCATTACAGGCATGTGCCACCAAGCGCAGCTAATTTTTGTATTTTTAGTAGAGACAGGGTTGCACCATGTTGGTCAGGCTGGTCTCGATCTCCTGACCTCATGATCTGCCTGCCTCGGCCTCCAAAGTGTTGGGATTACAGGTGTGAGCCACCGCGCCTGGCCCAGGGTTAGGTTTTGATATAGCATATTCAGAGAAGACTTTAGGGCTAAATTAACCCCACTATCAAGGTGTGACCTTCCTGATGATTCTACCTGATGCTCCACATATTGGGAATATTGAATAAAAATTACAAGTCATTGGACTAAGCTCCTGAACTAGTCCCCAACAGACCAGACTAACAATTAAAATGAAGTCACTTGTGCTGAAGTTCTATGTCATCAAACCAAAACTAACTTGTTAATTCACCTTCTAAGAAATTGGGAAAGAGAGAGAGCCAATTTCCCAAACAGGCCAGTTTAAATCTTCAACCAGTATGGTAATGAAGCTCCCTCTCTTTTAATCCTGACAACAAAAAGTAACCTGAAGTTAACCAGTTATTTTTCTATTGTTCTGTTTTCCTTTTCCTGATATACAAGGAAAGTAACTTTAAAAAACCAATCTGCTCTTTATTCTTTGTTTCTCCCCCCATTCCTTCTCTGTCTATAAAACCAACCTTTTTTGCTTACCTTATTGGAACATATATTCTATTTTATGGAATGAAATGCTGCCCCATTCTGGCAAATAAGCCAATTAAGATCTTTAAATTTATTATAATTTTGTCTTCTGACAGAAGGTTTATCCATTCGGGCTATCAGAAATGTGAATTTTTGCCATCCTGTTCTTGTGCCTTCTACTCTCTGATGATCCTTTTCTTACGAAGTTTTGTTCCACATACGTGCAGATCAGCACTCAGCCAAAGACTTCAGGTACTCCTTAGGATTACTGGTACAATTATTACCATTTAATATAGAGCCAAATATAGAGTAATGTTTTAATAATTATTTTCAAAGTGAAATAAAATATGCTTTAAGAAAGTCTCATTTCTCAATAATGTCAAAGATAAAAAATATTTGTAGAAAACCAGATTTAACAATAAATCCTGAATTGTACAGAAGCACATTATTAAATATTCAAATGATTCCTTTACTAATAGTGACACTAGGACTACATTTTATTTCATAAGAGGAATAAAGAAACATATCGCCCTATTTCTAGCATCATGTGGTAGAAACATACAGTCCCTTACCATTATATCCAGGGACAACCCTAAAGATATTTATAAAAAAGAAATCAAGGTCCTATTATTTTTAACTGATCTTATCTGGATAATAGTAGATTAAGAAAACAGAGATAAAGAAAGTAAATAATTGCACACAGTTTATTGCCTCTGTATCAGATAAATGATCTATTTCTATCTTGCCAAATAATGCAAGGATATGTGAAACTTAACACTTCAAACAAGCATTTGAAAGTATTTAATTCCAAATATCATCTGATAAAATAATGACCAAAGGTATTGGGAAGAATATCAAACTAGAAATCAAGAGAATGAGTTTTCAGTCCTGTGTAGGCCTCCAAGGTTAAAGTACTCAGATTATATATCTGTAAAATAAGAGGTCTAGACAAGATGATATGTGGTATACCTTCCAGCTTTAAAATTTTACCAAACTAAGGACTCAAATAATTATTTCAAAAGAACAAAATTCATAGACTTTAAGGTAAATTGAAGATACAATTTATTGGATAACATCATAGCTTTATTGTTTGTGATCATACATTAACTGGAAAAGCTTTTGTCTGATTGCTGCAAGAGTATATAGGAAAAGCCTCTTAGTAGTAATTAGACAACAATAACGATAAAGCATTTCCTCTGAATTTACCATTTGGAAATACTTTTCTTATTCTCTGACAAATAGGGATGACTTTCCAAGTTAGACTGAACTTGACCTTTGGGCTTCAAAAATAAAGCTACTTTACATGTGAAAGCTCATTTTTATATGATGGTTGGTGCTATCATCTGAATGTCTGTGCCCCCTCAAATTCATATGCTGAAACTTAATCATCGAAGTGATGATGGGGCCTTTGGGAGGTGATTAGGTCATGAAGGCAGGAATGGAATTAAAGCCCTTACAAAAGAAACCCCAGAGAGCTTCCTTGCCCCTTCCACTTGTGAAGACACAGCAAGACGATGTCATCTATGAACCAGGAAATGGGTCCTTATCAGACATCAAATCTGCCAGTCCCTTGAGCTTAGACTTTCCAGTCTCCAGAAACTTCAGTCATTTATAAGTCACTCAGTCTATGGTATTTTGTTACAGCAGCCTAAACAGACTAAGACAATTGGTACGAATTAAACCTTTTCTTACTGCGAATCACAATTCACATACGTTATAAGAAATAATTGGTGTTACATTGAAAAAGTTTCTAAAATACATGTTTTTATTGGCTATTCGCTAAAAAGAAATCAAGAGAATTCTGCAGACCTTTATACATTGGACTACAGATTTGTTAAGAGAAGAAAAAATCATAGTGTATTTTCATTTTCTTTCTTGGGAGGCATAATCTGCTCACTATAAAAAGAAAATTATGAATCACTGATTTAGATTAGGGTTCTCAAAATGTACTCCCCAGACCTGCAGCAGCAACATCACCTGGAAACTTGTTAGAAATGTAAATTCTTGGGCCCTATTCCAAATCAAGGGCATCATAAATTCTGGGGATGGGCCCAGTTAATCTGTGTTTTAGCAAGTCTTTCAGCAATTCTGATGTACCTAACGTTTAGTTAATACTTTATTTTACTGGTCTACTTTATAAAGCATATATACTTATTTCTGCACATATCAAGTAGTAACTGAATGGGTAAGAAACATAATTTAAAATATAAAGTCGAATCTTAGAATGTTACTGGGCAAACTTAAGAAATGAACCTACTCTCCCTTTCTGAGTTATTAGCTTTACTTACCTTGCTTTGTTTCCCACCTGTCACTCTGAAATGCTCTCTAGCTCTAGATTTGGTCAATGTAACATCTACTTCGTCATTTTTTTTCAACAAACTTATGCTCAAACTGTAACTAGGAGTCATAGTATATAATTTTTAGGTTTCCTTAAAATCTCTTAAAGATTAGTCAAATTTTAAAATAGAAAAATACACAAACTTTAAAAATTGAATCTGTTCATCCAACAACAATCATGAGTTACTTATTATCAAATACTCTTACAGGCTAAGGAGAGAATAATGAATAAAAGAAATTAAAAAAAAAAAATCCCACCCTCAGAGAGCTTCCATTTTTTGGGACGTTACATTGTATTTGGTTTGGTATTCCTTTTCAAAAAAAAAAGGGTACCTCTAACATTCGTAAAAGTTACTCTCCTGTTTCTCTACTTTTATGTTGCTAATAAACAGTACCAAGGTGCATGCAGATATATAATATTAAAATAACTTGTGCATGAATTATTTCAGAAAAGTATAATGAATTTCTTTAAATTCTCTTAATGAACTGTAAGCTATAAGTAAATGTAAAATTACTAGTAATAGACACAGACAATATTTTTAAATGAGAACAAATCCTAGTATTTGTAAGTAACATCCTACTCACGATTTACAGATACAGTTTCAGTAGTTATAAAACATTTTAGAAACACATAAACAGGGCAGGGCGTGGTGGCTCATGCGTGTAATCCCAGCCGAGGTGGGTAGATCACTGAGGTCAGTTTGAGACCAGCCTGGCCAATATGGTGAAACCCCGTCTCTACTAAAAATAGAAAAATTAGCTGGGCATGGTGGAGCACACCTGTAGTCCCAGCTTCTTGGGAGGCTGAGGCAGTAGAATCACTTGAACCCAGGAGGCAGAGTTTGTAGTGAGCCGAGATTGCACTACTGCACTCCAGCCTGGGCGACAAGAGTGAAATTCCATCTCAAAAAAAAAAAAAAAGAAAAAAAAAAGGAATACATAAACATCCACATTTATAAATACAGACATACACTACATAATGACATTTCAGTCAGTGACGTACTGCATATATGACAGTGGTCCCATATAAAGGAGCTGAAAAATTCCTATTGCCTACTTTTGTTATAGCTGTCATAATGTCACAGCACAATTGATTTTTAAATAAATTTAGTGTAGCCTGGGCTGGGCGTGGTGGCTCACACTTGTAAATCCCAGCACTTTGGGAGGCTGAGGTGGGAGGATCGCTTGAGTCCAGGAGTTCAAGACAAGCCTAGGAAACATGGTGAAACCCTGTCTCTACTAAAAATACAAAAATTAGCCAGGCATGGTGGTGCATGCCTGTAGTCCCAGCTACCTGGGAGGCTGAGGCAGGAGGACAGCTTGAGCCCTGGAAGTCGAGGCTGCAGTGAGCTGAGATCATGCCACTGCACATCAGCCTGGATGACAAAGTGAGACCCTGCCTTTATAATAATCTCCTGTATCTTATGAGGTATTCTGTTTTTTAAACATCTCATTTAGATCTTTCAATTTTATTCAACCAAGGTTTTAGAACTCGTTGGCTCTAAAACAATCATACAGACCTCAGTTGGGTTTTCTCTCAGCACTGATGTTCATTTACTGTTACTATTAATCATCTGATACATTATAGACATGCCTGTGTATTTATCCAGATATATTTAGGAATATAGGTATCTACCATTTACTTAATGCTTGCTATGTCTCAGGAAGGTGTTAACCATTTTATACTATACACATACATGTATGCACATATACACACACACACATATATTCCTAACTACCCCATTTAGTATTTATCATGCCTTAGTTTCCTTAACTATAAACTAAAATAATTGTTATTTTTAAGTTATACAATTTAGCAGAGTAGACATGTCAGCAAGTCTGCTTTTCTCCCAAGTCTATGCTCTTCTTAATCACTAGACTTACATTATAAGCACTCATGGAACCATGGGAACACAAACCTGCCTGGTTCACTGCTTGTCACTTTCCTTAAAATTATGCCCAAAAAAGGGTCTTAAAGACTTGGCATTTCCCTTTTTCAGGCTGGCCGGGAAGATGGAGGACATTCAGACTGAGCGTGCCTACCAAAAGCAGCCGACCATCTTTCAAAACAAGAAGAGGGTGCTGCTGGGAGAAACTGGCAAGGAGAAGCTCCCGCGGTACTACAAGAACATCGGTCTGGGCTTCAAGACACCCAAAGAGGCTATTGAGGGCACTTACGTTGACAAGAAATGCCCCTTCACTGGTAATGTCTCCATTCGAGGGCGGATCCTCTCTGGTGTGGTGACCAAGATGAAGATGCAGGGGACCATTGTCATCCGCCGAGACTACCTCCACTACATCCGCAAGTACAACCGCTTCGAGAATCGCCACAAGAACATGTCTGTGCACCTGTCCCCCTGCTTCAGGGACGTCCAGATCGGTGACATCGTCACAGTGGGCGAGTGTTGGCCCCTGAGCAAGACAGTGTGCTTCAACGTGCTCAAGGTCACCAAGGCTGCCGGCACCAAGAAGCAGTTCCAGAAGTTTTGAGGCTGGACATTGGCCCGCTCCCCACAATGAAATAAAGTTATTTTCTCATTCCCCCTCCCCCCCCCCAAAAAAGACTTGGCATTTCTGTATTAATAATGAAGACACCTGAAGAAGATCAACAAAGTACTTTACTGCATACTCATTTCTCAGTCACAATCTGTTGAGGCCACCAAAGGAGGAAGCTACATGGGAAATTGAAATGAGACCAAGGTGGTGGCATACACGTACCACATACACATATACGTATATATTAACATAAATACTATGCATACATTAACATTTGTGTCCATTTGATTACTGAAGTTGGTACTTAGGGGTGGCAGGAAAGTACTAAAATGACTAGAGGAAAGTTACTGTGGAAAGGCTGTGAAGAGGCCAAGCACAGTGGCTCATGCCTGTAATCCCAGCACTTTGGGAGGTCAAGGAGGGAGGATCACCTGAGCCCAGGAGTTCGAGACCAACTTGGGCAACACAGTGAGACCTCCATCTCTACAAAAAAATAAAAAAATTAGCTGGGTATGCTGGCATGCATCTGTAGTCCCAGCTACTCAGGAGGCTGAGGTAGGAGGACTGCTTGAACCTGGGAGGTCACCACGGCTGCAGTGAGCCGTGATGATGTTGCTACTGCACTCCAGCCTGGGTTACAGAGTGAGATTCTGTCTCCGAAAAAAAAAAAAAAAAAAAAAAAAAGGGCTGTGAAGAAATCTTGAGTACTAAAATTAAATGAGAAAGCAGATAGCCGGACATCGATAATTAACTGCTTATTTTACTAAAACACCGAGGCTTATCTAATTCCAGTGTCAATCCAAATATTCTAGGAGAAGCTCATGTACATGCATATGAGCATTTGGTTTATGGGGAAGAAGATAAGGATATAATAACAGAAAGGATAATGAAGAAGCATAGTAGAAAACATCCCTGGCTGGGTGTGGTGGCTCATGCCTGTAATCCCAGCACTTCAGGAGGCTGAGGCAGGTGGATCATCTGAGGTCAGGAGTTCGAGACCAGCCTGGCCAATATGGTGAAGCTTTGTCTCTACTAATAATACAAAAAAAATTAGCTGGGCATGGTGGCACACACCTGTAATCCCAGCTACTCAGGAAGCTGAGGCAGGAGAATAACTTGAACGTGGGAGGTGGAGGTTGCAGTGAGCTGAGATCACACCACTGCACTCCAGCCTGGGCGACAAGAGTGAAACTCTGCCTACAGAAAAAAAAAAAAAAAAAAAAAAAGAGAAAAGAAACATCCCTACGTTAGCATATAATTCTAATTGTGATACATAAGGAAACGTAGACAGTTGATTAGGGGACTCTAAAACTTACGAAAGAGTATTTTGAATGGCAAAATAGAAAGTAGCAAATAGAATCTTCAGAAACAAATGGAAAACTCTTAGCTTAAGGATAAATGAGTAGAGGGGAATCACTTCCAGAACACTGAAGCAGTGAAATGGGCTCCTCCACCAATGCAAGAATACTCGGATTAACAGTCAAAATCAACTTTATCAGAACTCGGAAAACTAGCTAAAGGTTTGTAATAATCTCAAGAGTGTGAATTTAAGAATAACAGCCAAATATCAGCAGAAACAGTAAGCTTTGTGGAATTTTAATTTTCTCTATTCCTATTATCCCCTTGCCAACTTGGTGGTAGCCTTACAAGTCAATAATCTCACAATTATGCAGTTACTAGACAGGGCAGAATGGTTCTGGAGCACCTCCAAAGCCCAATCCCAAAGAAATGCTACTTTATGACCTGTGTAGCAGCTCCCTGAAAAGCTCCATTCCCAGGGCTCATCTTTCTTTCTTTTTTTTTTTTGAGATGGAGTCTCACTCTGTGGCCCAGACTGGAGTGCCATGGTGCAATATCGGCTCACTGCAACCTCCGCCTACTGGGTTCAAGTGATTCTCCTGCCTCAGCCTCCCAATTAGCTGGGATTACAGCCCGCCACCATATCCCAGGACTCATCTTTTTAAGATCTGACTCACAGCATGCTGTGTGAATGATTATATCCCTAGGGCATTTGTCAAAAGCAATTAATGGTAGCTGTTTAACACTGCACCTGCCTTAGGTGGTGATATGAGTTAGGACTAGATAAATTAATCTCCAGTTTGCCACATTATGTAAGTTAAAATATCCACTTGCGAAAAAGTTATGAAAGATGCAAGGAAAGAGGAAAGTATGTCTGCATATGGGAGGCAAAACAGTTAACAGAATTGCTCCTGAGAAAGCCCAGATGTTGGACTTAATAGACAAATATTTTAACTACTATTATAAGTATGTTCAAAGACCTAAAGGAAACCTTGTCTAAAGAGAAAGTATAAATGATACCTCACCAAACAAACAAACAAACAAAAAATCAATATAGAGATATAATTTAAAAAAACAAGTGAAATTCTGCAGTTGAAAAGTACGATATTCACTAGAGGGACTCAATAGTAGATATGAACTGGCAGAAGAATCAGTAAACTTCAAGATAAGTAAATTGAGATGATTTAGTCTTAGCAACAGAAGGAAAATAGAATGAATAAAAATGAACAGAGCCTCAGAGAATTATGGGATGCTATCAAATGTACCAACATACGCATAAGGGACTCCCAGAAGAAGAGTCAGAGAAAGGGGGAAAAATGACCCCAAACTTCCCAGATTTGATGGAAAACATTAATCTGCACATTGACAAGCTAAATCAACTCCAAGTAGAATAGATTAAAAAAGATCTATATCTAGACAAATCATGGTCAAATGACTGAAGGCCAAAGATAGTATCTTTGATAGAATAAAACAAGATAGAATAAAACAACTCATCACACAGAAGTGATTCTCAATAAGATTAACCATAGATATCTCATAAAAAAATGTGAAGGCCAGAAGTTAGTGGGATGATGCTTTTGATATTGTGTTGAAAGCAGACTCAACCAAGAATTCAAACTATCCTGCAAAACAATCCTTTAAAAAAAAAAAAAAAAAAGGGGACGGTCCAGGCACGGTGGCTCACGCCTGTAATCCCAGCATTTTGGGAGGCTGAGGCGGGTGGATCATGAGGTCAAAAGTTCAAGACCAGCCTGACCAACATGGTGAAACCCTGTCTCTACTAAAAATACAAAAAAATTAGCTGGGTGTGGTGAGGCGTGCCTGTAATCTCAGCTACTCAGGAGGCTGAGGCAGGAGAATCACTTGAACCCGGGGGCAGAGGTTGCGGTAAGCTGAGATCGTGCCAGTGCTCTCCAGCCTGGGCGACTATCTCAAAAAACAAAAGAGGAAGGAAAAGCAGTGTCCTGGGTCACCGAAAAAATAAATAAAAAAAAAAAAGGTGAAATAAATACATTGCAAGATAATTGGTAACTCAAGAGAGGTTGTTGCTCGTGGATCTGCCCTTCAAGAAAAACTAATAGAAGTCCTCAGGCTGAAATGAAAGGGCACTGACAGTAACTAAAATCCATTTAAAGAAATAAAGAACACTGATAAAGGTAACTACACAAAATATAAAAACCAGCATATATATATATGTTTTTGTTTGTAATTCTTTTCTCTCCATCTAATTTAAAAAAGCTTTGTAAAGAAATAGTTATAAAAATAAGCTGGTGGGCTTAAAATATATAAAGACATAACTTGCATGAGAAGAACAGCACAAAGGAGGCAGAAGGGAAGCGAAATATCTTGGGGCAAAGTTTTTATATACTATTGAAATTCACTTGGTATTAATCCAAACCAGATTGTTGTGAGATGTTAATTGTAATTCTAAAGGTAAACACTGAAGAAACTCAAGAAAATATGCTAAAGGGAAAAGAAAATTAAAATTACATAGTAAAAAATGCTAATTTAACCCCCCAAAGTGACTAATCGTGGAACAAAGGAAAAACAACAATAATAATACATCAGACATATAAAACTCCAAAACCAAATTGTAGACATCATCCTATCTTATCAGTAATTTCATTAAGTGTAAACAGATTAAACACTCCAAATAAAAAGCAGAGATTATCCAAATGAATACAATAAATAATCCAATTACAAGCTATGTACAAGAAGAACACTTCAGACTTAAGGACACAAGACTGCTGAAAAAATGGAAGCAAATGGAAATCAAAAGAAAACTGGAGTGTCTCATCTAATATCAGGCAAAATAGACTTTAAGAGAAAAATACACTAGAGACAAAGAAGGACATTTTATAAAAATAAAAGGGTCAACCAATCAGGAAGACTTAAAAAGTGTAAACATGTAAGTACTTGATACAGTCTCAAAGATCAACATAAAAATAGAAGATTTAATCAATGCTGTAAACAACTAGACCTAATAGATGTCTCTAGGATGCTTCACTTAACAAAAGTAGAATACATGTTCTTCTCGAGTGTACATAGAACATTCTCTAGGAGACAATATGTTAAGCCCAAAAATAAAACTTATTTAAATAAATAAATTTTAAAAACCTGAGAGCATAGAAACTATGTTCTCCAACCATGATAAACTGAAAATCATTCACAGAAAATTTTGCAATGTGTGGAACATAAACAACATACTCCAAATAACCATTGGGTCCAAAAATAAAACCTCAGGGAAATTACAAGAGAATAAATGAAAAGAAAAACACACATACCAATATATATGGGGTATAGAAAAAGCAGTAATTTGATGAAATTTTATAGCTGTAAATGTTTTTATTAAGAGAAAAAAGATATCAAGTGAATGTTTTTACTCCATACCTTAAAAATTGTTAAATAAAAATTAAACCCAAAGGAAGCAGAGGGAAAAAAAATTAGAGTGGAAATACATAAAATAACAAATAGAAAAAGAGTAGAGAAAATTAGTGAAATAAAAATTGGTTCTTTGAAAGATCAAGAAAATAGACAAAACTTCAAATAGACTGACCAGGGTAGAAAAAACAAAAGGTAAGATTCAAATTAATAAAATCAGGAATGAAAGAGGGAGTATCACTAACTACTTTAGGAAAATAAAATGGATTATAAGGAAGTGAACTATCAATTGTATGTTAACAAATTAAATAGCTTATATGAAAGGGACAAAATCCTAGAAAGATGCAACTTAAAACTGACTGAAGAAGATAGAAAATGTGAATAGGCCAATAAAGAGATTAATCAGTAATCAAAAAACTGCCCAGAATGCATCGTTGGTGAATTGTACCAAATGTTTAAAGAAATGCCAATCTTTTACAAACTTTCCTAAATTAAGAGACAAATGAACATTTTCTAATTCATTCCATCAGTCTTACCATGATCCCAAAACAGACAAGAAAATTACAGATCAATGTCCCTTATGAATACTGATGCAAGACTCTCAACAGTATACCAATAAACAGAATCAACAACATATGAAAAAGATTATATTATACATCCTAACAAGTGGGATTTGTCACGGGAATGACAGGTTGGCTTAACATATGAAAATCTATCAATGTAATAGACCATATTAATAGCATTAAAGGTAAGATCCACAGAATAAACTCAGTAGATTGGAAAAGCATTTAACAACATTTTCTAATAAAAACACTCAACAAAGCAAGAATGCAAGGAAATGTCCTCAACCTGATAAAGCCTATATATAGCCTTTCTAGGCTATATATAGGCTACACACACACACACACATAGAAGCACAGCTAATTTCATAATTAATGGTGAAAGACTGAAAGTTTACCTTCTAAGATTAGTAAAAAGACAGGGACATTCATTCACACCACTTCAACATTGTACTGGAGGTTCTAACTGGAAAAATTAGGCAAGAAAAAAAAAAAGGCACCCAGATCAGAAAGGAGAAGTAAAACTATCTCTATTAGCAGAGTATGCAGATAATCTCAAAGAACTGACACCCCCAACAAGAAAATCTAAAACAAACAAACAAAAAAAAACCCTGTTACAATATACAAATTCAAAAAGGTCATAGGATACCTGACCAATATACAAAAAAACCATTTATCTTTCTATACCCAAGCGATAAACATCTTTACCAGAGTAATGAACAATCTGAATATAAAACCAAATCCATTTGCAATGGCATACAAATAAATTTAACAACAACAATAAAAAAACGCTAAGAGTTATACACTGAAAACCACAAAACACCACTCAAAAAATTTAAACAGGCCTAAATAAATGGACCCATGCTAAAAGACTGGGAAGACAATGTTTTCACAATTTGATCTGTGAATTCAATGCAATTCCCGTAACAAATATTGCAAGAGCTGACAAAGTGATCATAAGATTCCTACGGAAATGCAAGGGATCTAGAATAGCCAAAACAATCTCAAAAAAGAACAAGGTTGAAGGCCACACCCTGATTTTAAAACTTCTACAGAGGTACAGTAATTAAAACAGTGTAATGCTGACCATAAGAATAGGCGTGTGTATGGATCAATGCAAAAAAATTCAGACTCTAGATATAAACTCTTACATTTTTGGTCAACTGATTTTCAACAAGGATGCCAAGACAATTAAAAGGAAAAAAAAAAAAAAAGCCCAAAACCAAAAAACAAACAACCCCCTCAGCCGACTTTTTTCAACAATAGCTAAATGCAAAAGAATAAAGTTGGATCCTTAACTCACACTGTCTACAAAGTAAAGTCAAACTGGATTATAGACCTTAAAGGTAACAGCTAAATATATAAAACCCTCATAAGAAAATCTGAGAGTCAATCTTCAGATCAGGCAATGGTTTCTTAGATATAATATCATAGGTACACGTGACAAAATAAAAAAGTAAACTAAACTTTATCAAAATCTAAAACATTTTGTGTGTCAAAGGATATGATCAAGAAAGAGAAAAGACAACCTATAGAATGGAAGAAAATATTTGCAAATCATATACAGTCAACCTTCGGTACCCTTAGAGGATTGGTTCCAGGATCCCCCCTGGATAACAAAATCTATGGATGTTCAAGTACCTTATATAAAATAGTATTTGCATACAACTTACACAATCCTCCCATACACTTTAATCTCTAGATTATTTATAATACCTAATACAATGTAAATGCTATATAAATAGTTGTTATACTATTTTTTGTTTACATTATTTTTATTTTCATATTGTTATTTTTTTTCAAATATTTTCCATTTGTAGTTGGTTGAATCTGTGAATGCAGAACTTACAGACACAGAGAGCTGAATGTATCTAAGAAGAGACTTGTATCCAGACTATACAAATAACTCTTACAAGTCAATAATAAACAGGTTAACTTAATTAGATACAAATAATATGAATATATTTACATTAAAAATTTATATATATTTTATAAAATTTTACAATTTTTATGTACTATATAGGTATATTTACATACTATATGCCTGGTACATATTAAGTACTCAAGAGTTAGGTATAATTATTATTAAATTCCTAAATTATTTGAGTATTAACAAGGAATGATATTTTCTGTAGAATGCCTACAGCTATGTGACCATATTTTCCAAACCAAATACAGATTTGTTAACTTCAAACCCTCCCTCCCTCCCTCCCTTCCTCCCTCCCTTCCTTCTTCCCTCCCTCTCTCTTCTTTCTTTCCCTTCCTTTCCTTTTTCCTTTCCTTTCCTTTCTCTCTCTCTCTTTCTTTTTTAGAATTAGAGGAGAATCCATAAAGTGAAAGCAAGTTTATTAGGAAAGTAAAGGAATACAGAATGGCTACTCCATAGGCAGAGCAAGCCTACTTCAACTCCATTTCTGAAAACCAAAAATTATTTCTCAGTTTGGTAAAATAAGCTCTGACACTCACTCACACACACACACACACACACACACAGAGTGTAAAAATCTAGTATACATAATTATATAACAAAACATAATTATAATCTCCCGAATTAGAAAATGAGTAAAGAATCTGAATTAGACATTTCTCCAAAGAGAATATACAAATGTTATTTCAGAAGATGCTCACATTATTGTCATTGGGAAATGCAAATGAAAATCATGAGGCGTCACTTCCCATCCACTAGGATAGCTATAATAAAGAATCAGTAACACGTTAGGATGTGGAGAAATTGCAACACTCATTCATGTCTGGTGTGATCGTAAAGTGGTTCAGTTGCTTTGGAAAACATTTTTACAGTTCCTCAAAAGGTTAAACAGAGTCACCATATGATGCAGCAATTCTACTTCTAAATATATACCCAAGAGAATGGAAAACTTATGTCCATGAGAAAACCTGTACATGAATGCTCACAGAGTAATATTCATGGTAGCTAAAAATGGAAGCAACCAAAATGTCCATCAGTGAATTAATGGATAAAAAATGTGGCATATCCATATACTTGATATTATTTTTGGTCATCAAAAGGAATGAAATTCTGATACATGGCACAACATGGATGAACCTTGAAAACATTATGGTAAGTGAAAAAAGCCAGACACAAAAGGCTACACAGTGCGTTTATATAAAATATCCAGAATAGGCAAACCCATAGAGACGGAAAGTTGATTAATAGTTGTTAGAGGTGAAGAAATGAAAGGGATCATTTTTAACGAGTATGAGATTTCTTTTGGGGGCCAACGAATGTTTCAAAATCAGACAGAGGTGGTGGCTGCAAAACTCTAAAAATATATTAAAACCCACTGAACAGTACACTTTAAAAGGGTGCATTTTACGCCATGTGAATTACATACAAATCAAGCTGTTACAAAAAAAGAACATCATGGAAATGATTGTTAAAGGAAGTGTAGCTGCTTATGATGAAGAAAGCAACAGTGCAAACAAAAGTACAGATAAGGAGACCATATTTCTCCACGTCAGAGAAGACAACCTTGATCCTGGCCATGGAAATAGACAAAAGAGGTTAGACTGTGGAAATATAATCAAAGGAGAAAGCAATATATGTGGGACATAAGAGAACTAGCTAAGCTTAACATATTACACTAAGGTATTGTTCGTAAGACCAAACAGCTGGTAGTACCAATGACAGAAAACTAAAGTGGAAAGGCCCAGTGAAGGTCCTGGGGAAGATAGGAGTTTTATTGAGCTGTGCTTATTTTTATTTTTATTTTCTTTTTATTTATTTATTTATTTATTTTTGAGACGGAGTCTTGCTTTGTTGCCCAGGCTAGAGTGCAGTGGCGCGATCTCGGCTCACTGCAAGCTCCACCTCCCGGGTTCACGCCATTCTCCTGCCTCAGCTTTCCGAGTAGCCGGGGCTACAGGCGCCCGCCACCATGCCTGGCTAATTATTTTTATTTTTATTTTTAGTAGAGACGGGGGGTCTCACTGTATTAGCCAGGCTGGTCTCGATCTCCTGACCTCGTGATCCACCCACCTCGGCATCCCAAAGTGCTTGGGATTACAGGCGTGGGCCACCACGCCCAGCCGAGCTGTGCTTATTTTTAGGTTCTTTAAATTACCAAGTGGTAACAGTGTAAGTATGGATTATAAAGATCTTTTTTCTAGTAAAAGAGAAAGAAAAGCAGAATTAGGATTAGAATATCAGCTGGACAGTCATTCATGCTTGAACATTAGCTGAAACTTAAGTGTGTACAGTGAGCTTACCAAGTAGGTCTCAAGGAAGAGAGGAAGCAGCCCCATCACCTCATTCTTGGGTGATACAAATAATCACCTTCTCATTCCTTCACTCCTTTTCTTCAAGCAGCTGTCTGTGGCATGTGGGTAGCATAGTTTGAAGTGTAGCAGGTGTTTGTAATTTCCTTTCTCAAGGTCACAGGTGACTCTGCCAGTGCACTACAAAAACCACAGCTTCTGGGCCCCTTTCTTCCCACCAAACCCCAAGATCCCCTTCTCACATCCAGATTACTCTGTTACTTACACATCTTTAACCCACTCCACAGCTATTAGAACTGAAGTGCCCCTCTTCCCAGTAAACGGACTAAGATTCTATCCACTAGCCTCAGATGGTTATCTGCTTGAAACTTCTTTGTGGGTTGATGGAATGTTTTCCAAGAAATGTTTTAGAAATTGGCTTTCTTAGATAACTTCCATGGTGGATTTATTAAGAAGGAGGAAATCAAGGTCATCATGCTCTTTTTAGCTGTCATTCTGTTCAGCCTTTCCAGTGGTGCCTGTTGTCTCCAACCTCATTGTCACACTCCCTGCCTAATCCCATTGAAAGTTACAGTTACGTTACAAAGATCAGATGAGATAATATACAGTATGTAGCAGGACTTTTAAAAATATACATTGTTTCATATATGCTAACTGCTGTTAATACTACCTAAACTGCTCTCAATTTTCACAAAATTTGCCTTGTGTCACTGAATGACATTAGAGTTTAATGGTTTATTCACATAAACTGACTCTGCTTTTAGAGTTAATATTTTTGGCTCATTTATCATAATGAATTAACACATTAAATCTAAATGGTTCTAGAAGACGCTTAAAGACCTTTTGTCTGTTTTCTCATTGGCAAAAGGTGATGATGATGATAATTTATCTCATAGAATTATTATGACATTCAAGTGAGATTATCTACTTTGCACAATATATAGTAGGTGCCCAATAAATATAATCCAATTCCTGAAGTTCTTCAAATTATCACAGAGGAAAGGTGTTTTGTAGTAAAATATTTCTGTAGAACACTCACAGCTATAAATGTGATCATATTTTCTAAATCAAATGCAGATTCACTAACTGGAATTCCTCTGCTGAAAACCAGGATTTATTTTCAGATTTGGTAAAATAAGCTCTGAATCCAAAAAGTGCTCCCAGAGAAGTCTGCATGTGTTGCCATAAGATAGTACCAGCCAGAGATAAGCTGACAAGAAAACTTTATGAAGTTTGATTTCAAATACAGAATAAGAAGGGGTTTTTCCCCCCTCTAGGGATTTATCTTACTTAATCTTTATGCATCTAGCTAATCTGTGACCCAATTATGTAGTTATACCAAGGGTGTCTGTGTTAGTGACTGCCGTGAGGCTCTCTCTGTCAAAGACTAATCTCACTGCTGGGGACACTGAGATGACAGGATAGAGTATCAGAAGAAGAGTATCAGAAGAAGATGAAACTTGGTGAACTTACATGTTTATCACGGCAAAAAAAACAATCTATGGAACATTAGTAGTGGCAGATGGTAGATGTCCATCTAGGCAGGAAAACCAGGGTACTAGTAGTTTGATAACCTTTGATTAAATTTCTCCCCAAATAGAAAGTAATGCTCCATAACAATGTGTGTTAAATTTTTTCTTTTCCAAATAATTGTTTCTTTCATTTCATGGCCTGTTAACTCAAGGTTTGCTTGCTGCTAGTGACTATATTACTGCTTCCTTAGAGTGGTCAAATTTTATTTTCCTTTTGGAAAAGGGAAATTTTAAGTAACCACTATATCTTATTTTAAAAGCATGCAGTAAATGCTTTGTTAAAGTACAATACAACACTGAAATTACTATTAAGTAATAACACTCCCCAGGTAAAATTACTTAAAAATAAAAACTTAAATTGCCTACAGGAAAAAAAAATGCTGCCATTTTGATTTTGTGCACTGCTTAATATTTTTCTAATGTTTTTGAATAAAGAAAACTTAGATGAGGCATTATAAAACTTGTCAATGTTACAAAGTTTGGAAGAGAGCTATTACCATAGTTGAGAAAATCAAGGTTCAAAAGAATATTGACAAGCAGGTTAGTGAGTCAAAAATGAATCTATGAAATTCAGTAAAAATAAATGGACAACTTTGCAGTTAGGGTTAAATAGTAATAGTTAATGGCCGAGAAATTACTGTGTGTTAGACACAGTATTTAGTACTTGAAACAACAGAATAATATTAGTAAGGCAGACACTATTCTCATCTTCTTTCCAGATATAAGGATAGTATGAGGCACAAATATATAAATAATGAGAAGATCTGTCTTGACGGCCTATCTTTAAAACATCAAGGAGTTATGGTAGGTCACAATTCAATAACAAACCACATATCCAGATAATAGAAACCAATAATACCACTACATTTTTTGTATTATAATTGGAACATTAAGTCTAGTTCTAAATGCCACTTTTCTGAAGAACATAAATAAATTGGAAAGGAATCAATACTAAGAGAAGTTAAAAAAAAAAAAAAAAGAAAGGACATAGCCTAAAAAGGAGAAGAACAAGATGAAACATCAGTCCTCAAACATCTTAAGAGCTATATTTACATAAGAGGAAATTTATTTGTACTACAACGATCTGAATGCAGAGCAAAGCTAATATACTAATTATCTGTAGCAAAGAACAAAACTTGAGTAATTAATGAACACAGTATTCTTAACATAGAACTAGTTTTTATCTTTTCCCCGAAAAGAATGTATCCACAAGTAAGGGTACACTTTCTTTAGTAACTACTGATACTCTTTTCATATGCTGAACTTAAATGACTAGAAACATACTAGAAATGTCTCAATACTCTTATCACAATATTCCAATATTAGTAGATAACACAGTCTCTGAAAAACTCTCGATGGAAATCTCAATAACTTCAGAGGCTTTTATGTAACATGTTAAGAGAAAATAACTTCTTGGCTCTGTATTTACTACGTGTGTGATCCTAGGGAAGCCTCTCTTCACTTTTCCGTGCCTCAGTTTCAAATTTATAAAATGGAAATAATAATATCTACCAAATAGAATTATGCAGAACAAAAGTAGGCATAGATATCAGAACTATATACTGGTAACACAGTAAGTGTTCAATACATGTAAGCCTTTATTATATCATTAATGTTCACAACAAAGCACTACTAAGTTTAGTAATTTAATATTTATATGTTGCCCAGGCTGCAATACAGTGGTGCGACTGTAGTTCACTGCAGTCTTGAACTCCTGGGCTCAAGTGATCCTTCTGCTTCGGCCTCCACAGAGGCTGGGACAACAGGTGCATGACACTGCACCTGACTAATTAAAAAAAAAAATGTTTTAAGAGACGGGTTCCTGCTGTGTTGTCCAGGCCAGTCTTGAACTCTTGGCCTCAAGCGATCCTCCCGCCTTGGGAGTGCTGGTATTACAGGTATGCGCCACTGCACCTGCCCCTTTTCTTATCTTAGAAAAAATAGTGAGATTTTATGAAATGAAGAAAACAGATTACTGGGTGTTCATTCAGTAGAACACTAGGCAGCCTGACCAGTGTCCTCCCTCTTTCACACTATATATACACTACATGTGTTCTCCAACCCATCTGCTGGCTAAATTGCACAGATATTTGGATCCCACATCCCACTGCTTAGCATTGTTTATCAAGCACTGATTTTATGAAGGTGGAGACTGGGCCCTATAGTGAAGAGACTTAGATTCTGATCTACCAACAACAACTAACCAATGCCCACTTATTAAGCAGCATGAAGTTTTCAACAAAAAAGGTGGGGGCGTTAACTGCCATATTATAATATAGGGAAGTGAATTCTAACTGAATCCTAAGAATAAATAAAATGATAAGTGAGCATTCAAAGGATGACCACTAGAGATGTGCTTCATTTTTCTGCTCTAATATAGTGTCTTTGAGCAATACAAGCAGTTGAAAAAGACTCACAGAACTTTAGACCCAAAAGTTGACTTGAAGATCAATTTTTTCAACTCTCCTCATTTTAGCAATTAGAAAAGTAAGTCCCTTGGTAAGACACCTTGCACAATTGACCTACTCTACTCCTTTGTCAAATGCTAAAACTCAGTTTGCATCTTTCTCCTGCCTCATTCATACTGCTGGATCTTTCCTTCCATCTGATAAATATTTATTTTGAATGGAATACTGTTGTATAATTACCCAAACTGTACTTTTCACTTTCACAGAACATGGAAAAAGAAATATTTATTTCACATTCTATATAGGTTTATCTCACAGCAGTTCTTTTGGCAAAATGTTTTCTTTTCTGAAATGAGTCAATAACATATCCACAGGGCTAAATTAATTGCTATTCTATTTTCCATCTCCTCTCATGATGAGCCTCTTGAATTGCTTCTGATTCACCATGCCTCCTAGTGTGACCATCCAGCTTCCTTTCTGGGCCCTGCTCTCATTCTCCCAGAGATAGCATAAAAACACCCTCCATTTCCATACTTGCATTGGTTTCCAAGATGCTACATTATCCCTGATCTCCTGCCTCCTTTTCTACATTTTGTCTTCTTTGAGGGCTCTTCTTCCAACTTTTAAAATATGGACACACATCCAGGCTGGCCCACTGTTCTTATTTATTTTTATAGTTTCATCACATATATATTCATTCATTTAAGCAGTATCCACTGAAGGCCTATAAGTAGCGGTGAGTAAGATGGACATGGTCCATGCTGTCATGGAACTTACATCCAACTGAGGAAGACCAGATAAGAAAATAAATTAAAAAATTCCAAATTGGGATAACTGCTGAGAAAAAAAAAGGTGTAATAATAAAGACTAATGGGGGTGAAGGAAGGTCTTTTGAAAAGTTAACATTTACCTGGGATCTCAAGAAAAAGCCTATTATGCAAAAGCTTGTGTATATTCAGGGGCAGAGAGACCAAATATTTGAAGGTCTATGGGTGAGTGGGAGAAAGGTTACTTATGCTCAAGAAACTCAGAACAGAGTAACATAGGATGATGCTGAAGAGATAGGTAGAGAGCAGATCATGCAAGGTCCTATAGGCCCTGGGAAAGGGTTTGGGTTTTATCCTAAACATAAGGAGAAGTTACTGAGGGTGTTAAGCAGGAGGTTATCCCATTCTGATTTACATTTGTAAAAGATCACTTCGGCTATCATCACTTACAGAACTGATGAATAAGGTGATCAGATATTTAGGGTTGCCCCAGATAGTCCCAGTTCATGCCTATTGTCCTGGCGTAACTGAACTTCTGCACTGATTCCAGAGAAGAGTCACAATATGCAATAAGTAAATACACATATAAATAAAACAAAAAAAAAAAACAACAAAAAAAAAAAGAAGAAAGAAAATTGACTAAGACACAAGTCAGCTGTGGGAGGCAACATTCACCAGGTTTCCTTGTTCCTGATCACCAGGTTTCCTTGTTCCTGATCTCCTTGACCTAACTGGGACCCTTGGGTCCTCCCTTTGATTCTTGACCTAGTTTTACTTCTCAAGCTTGAAATATATTCTCGTCCTTAATATCTGGCTATCTCCTGTAATTAAATAATATTCAGCAGTTGGTATACAGAAATATATCGAGGTCCCATTTGCATAAACTCATTTATTTCTCATAACATTCCACGAGGTAGGTATTATCCCCATTTACAGATGAGCAAACTGAAGCACAAAGAGGTAAAGAAACGTGACTAAAGGCAAACACAGCCAAAGAATCAGGACTCGACGCCAAGTAATATGGTTCTGGAATCATTGTTCTTTACTTTGAACATTGCTTCTCTATGTGAGAAACCATAGGCATATTTAGGAACTGCAAATAACTCAGTGGCCAGAGTGAGTACTGGGACAAACCGGAGACAAGTTTAGAAAAGTAGCGGAAGGGTTTCAAATGACATACAAAACAATTAAGTTTTCATCTGGCAGGTGATGAGGTACACCACAGAATCTTAAATACATGATCATATTTGTGGTTTGGATAAACAGCTCTGTGGAAGAGATTTCGGAGGTGGGTAGGAGGAGAATCGTTCCTGACTCAGCTGTTTCTAAAGACTCTGGACCTATGCCACCTTCTCAGATGGGGCCTTTGGATGCCTATTGTGAAGAATCTGCATGCAATTATAATATGTGACTTCCCATAACCTACGCCCGGGCCTTCCAACAATGGGATCTCCCGTTTGAACTACAAGTTTTCCTTTGAGTCCCTTTCATCCGCTCTCATCTCCAAGTCTTTTTTATAAGCATACCTCTATTTCCATTTCCAGATTGATCCCAATAGTGCCCTTGTTCAAATCCTTATCACCACAAATGTAGATTTCTGTAGCTTCACAGCTCAGTTACCTTCTTCCTATCGCCACCACCTGCAATTCCATGAGCTGCTTTTATTTAATCCTTTTAAAACATTACTCCCTTGATCATATTATTCTCATGATCAAATGCCTTACTACTGCTTATACAGATAGTCTTAACTGTTAACCTAATATTCAAGGATCTTTATAAATTATGCCCAAATCACATTTTATAATCTTCCACTATCTCATCTACGCTGCTGCAGTCAAATTTTCTACTCATCTATAAACTCTGGGTACACAGTGTGCCCTTCTATGATCTTTGGTCGCACTGTTACTCTGGTCTAGCAAATCCTATTGTTTTAAAAATCTCATCCTTTCAAGATCTGGTTTAGCACTTTCCAACTCTAAACAGCCTTCCCAAAGCACTTCAGTCCTGGGAATTCCTACAGCACTCAAAGCCTTACACCATATTCCTATACTTGGGCACAAACTGCCTCAGTAACATGACATCCCTTCTGTTATTACTCTGAATTTTTTATTCACTTCATATATTAGGGTTTAGTTGTTTACAGATCACTTTTCTAATGACATCAAGAACTACTCAAAGACACATTATCTATCTATCTATCTATCTATCTATCTATCTATCTATCTATCTATCGATATGATATCTAAACACCTGTAAAACCATGTTTTATGCCTTTTTTTTTTTTTTTTTTTTTTTGGTATTTCTACTTTTCCCATAGTACTTCCATACCTCTCCAGTGCTTGGTATGGTACTACTATCCTATGTATATTATATATCTAATGTTTCCTGATAATTTAGAAAATTCAATTTATGCTGCTGTTATATCTTCCAGTAATATGAAATTTTCAGAATTTTAAGAGTTTTTCAGGTAGAAAAATTTAGCAAAACTGAAAAAGAAATGGAGGGAAAAAAGTCTAAGAAAAACATAAATACCAGCAGGGTACACTAATGGGAAAAAAAATCAACATAAGTTTCATAATTTATAATGTCTGGAGAAATAAACTGACGTGCATATATTTAAAAATGTTATATTATGGAAGACTACAAGTGGTTGTTAAAGAGAACATATTTTGCATTTATATTTGAATTTCAATAGAACTGCTTTGAATTGCTACTTTATTGATAAGTGAAAACAAGTTCTTTTATGACAAGTTATAAAAGCTTATAGTTTATTAGTTCCCTCTCCACCCTGCAATTACCTACAGGAAGAGATTGGCCATGGGTTCTACTTTATGAGTTTTATAGGGGCCCATTCACCCCAGTTTACATACTATGAATTCTTGGAAAATGCAATAAATTGTAGAAAATAAAGTGCTTCCTTTGAATAAAGGACATTTCACTTGAACTCATACATGTATCTACATATAAGCTGTCCCAATTATTATGTTAAAATATGAAACAGCCATATTTTACATGAATATATGTATAAAGTATACAAAAGTATAATAGTGCAATAGGTGGCACTCTTGTGAATCTACAGAATGGGCTAAACAAGGATAACAATCTAACAACAGTCACAACTCAACAGTTGTTGAGTAAGTACAGATATTATATAATCCAAGAGATTCAGGATAAAATTTAATTTATATGATTCAGATCAATACATTTATGAATAAGTTTAGTGTTAATGGCAAACAACATTACAAACATCTCAGAAATATTTCAGAATAACAAAATAAGTCTAATGCATATTAAAGTTTACTACTGATGAAAAATCATGTGACAAAAATTCATTCAGCCCTTGGAAAACTTTGAAGAAGGGTAACTGTAGAAGGAATAAATAGCTTTTAAAATTGGTCTTATAAATATGAAGAATAATGAATCAACATTTAAATTTCCGATCAGGTTAGGATGCTTTAAATTCTAATAATTAAAAGAATACTTAAGACAAAGACACATGGCAAGTGTTTCATAGTTGGTATAATCCTGATGAGACAGTCTGGATTTTATTTCAACCTGTTGTGATAGATGTGTAGGCCTCTGTGAAAACGCAAGCTGTAATTTTATATACTGCCCAAAATCCATTTGCTAAAAGAAGCTTTGTTCTCTCTACCAGGGGTTACAGGGTCATCGAATAAAAACTAAAAATATTAATATTAGTATTACAACTTTGGAATGTAGGAGTTGTACAAAAATTTAAGTTATTCATTCGAGTAGGCCATATTGACGTCATTTGAATTTTATCATATTAGTTTTCACTGGAAGAGATTCAAAAACAATACTCCTCAAGACATTAGAAATTATATATTCAGTATGGCTTATTATGTTTCAATGTATTTTACATGTATATTAATTCTGCCAGAAAATGTGAAAAGCTATGGGATTTGCCACGCGTATGACTGTACACTGAAAGGTAGATACGTTTTAACTATGTTCCTGGGGGAATACTTCCTTATGCTAGTTGCCATTTCCCTTTGGTTTGCAAATAAGTCCTTCATATAAAGTAAATACAGGACTCAAACTTGTGCTGACTTAACAATTAACTAACTTTTACACCTGCCTTTTAGGGTTCAGACAATAACCTCTGATTAATCTGAGGCTGATATTATCCTTAACTTACTATAAGCGATCAGCAGGTGCAGAGGGACTAATTCTTAAAGTGGCACGATGTAAATCTTTTCGTATAATCTAACATCATGATTATCTCATGTCTTATTTACCTTTTCTATTATCAATAGTACAGTGTCTGAATGAATATCGTTCAGGACAAAAATCAGTGAAAAGAAAGCCACACATTTAACCATCAAAACTGATCTAGGACATCAGGTATAAAGAAAATAAAACAATATCTATAATATACGAGCAGGCCACATAGGTTCCTTACACAAGAGAATGACTAGCAGTCTGATGTCCAATGTCTCTTCTGCAATACTAAATGCCAGAATGCAAAGATAATCAATTTCCACAATATTTTGAGGAGAAAAGGTTATGTTCAAGTAATTAAAAATCCTGGCAAGCTGTCTAATAGTAAAGGCAACTGACAAATATTTAAAAATATGTAGACTCGGATAATTCACTTCCCATTTTCTAATTCTTGAAGAACAACTAGAAAATGTACTCTGAGGTATAAACAAAATTAAGAGCTCAGCATGCCAAAAAAAAAAATTAAGTGATTACAGACAGTTAAAATAGAGGTTTGATTCTTTTTTCTGGAGGGGGTGTCATGTCATGTCATGTGGAGACTTTTTTTCACTTTCTATTAAAGGTATCTCAAAAAAACAAATATGGTACTATTTGTAAGAAAGAAAGAAAAAAAACCCAAACAAAAAAAAATCAAAGTTCATGTAGTAAATCAAAAACAAAAAGGAAAAAAGTAAATTAAAAAGAGAGTGAGAGGTGACATGGAACAAAGGGACAGAGGTGGCTTTGTTCTCAGGCTGATCTTTATTTACTGAAGGGACACTGGATTATATTATAGTACTATAGAATCAAACTCAAGTTTGATTGACCATAACCATATATTTACTGTAAACTTCATTCAGAATTCCAACTTGGAATGTTAAGAAACATACCGGCGGGGCGCGGTGGTCCACACCTGTAATCCCAGCACTTTGAGAGGCCGAGGCGGGCAGATCACGAGGTCGGGAGTTTGAGACCAGCCTGACCAACATGGTGAAACTCCGTCTCTACTAAAAATACAAAAATTAGCTGGGCGTGGTAGCGCACACCTGTAATACCAGCTACCTAGGAGGCTGAGGCAGGAGAACTGCTTGAACTTGGGAGGAGGAGATTGCAGTGAGCCAAGATTGAGCCACGGCACTCCAGCCTGGGCGACAGAGCAAGACTGTCTCAAAAAGAGAGAGAAAAAAAAGAAAGAAACATCTTTCCTTTGAAAAGAGGTCTGATAAATTCTCATTTGCTCATTTCCCTCACCCATTTAATGGCTGCAACTAGCATATAGCACTTTCCTAGAACTGCCATTCATGGTAGTACATGGAGCAAGCGGGATGTGGGCGTGAAAATGGGTAAAGAAGTAAGCTGGGAATCGAGGGTTAAGTCTGGGGTCGAGAAGTCACTCGGGGTCCCAGCCTCAGCTATTCTAAAATCCTGGCTCACTCCCTTTCTGTTTTTTTCTCAGGCTCTAACAGATACTTAAATCACGGTATCACTTCTTTTTGAGTCAGCAGAATACAAAGTTTGGGGCTACAAATATCCTACTTTGATACATATTTAGACATACTCCTTTTTTTCCTCCCTATCCTAATCATTATCTTCTCCTAAGCCCTTTAAAGAAAATAAGAGAATATAGGTTCAAGGATGGAAATTAGGTAAAATTACATTTCTGTGAAAATCAGACTTTACCTGTCCTGGTTTGGGACCAGAGAGCATTGAGTAATAATAATGAACAGACTTATGATTCCATTTAGAGGTGATGGAGAAAGGGTAAAGATTAAGTGTTGGCAAGCCGGGGGGCTGTCACGGAGAGAGGTAGTAACATCCTTAGTTTGTAGCAGAGACACAGAAGGAGAAGAGCAGCCAATCCTTCCTCAAAAAAATACATCAAAAAGGACTGAGTATATTATTCAAATATATTAAAATAATAAATTTTTCTTAATTGCCATCTTTAATTTTTTAATACTAAAGAATAAAATTTATAATCATGTTATGGCTACTCTTTTAGCATATTTACTAAAGGATAACTGAAACATACATACTACAGTCAAGTACTTTTTAATGAATATGCTAATTCCTCATGTACTGGTCTTTTCTGGAGTCCCACACATTAAGTTATCAAACATGTTAAATCAATCATAGGGATTTACTACAAATAGAAAATAGAGTCAATTTGCTACTGAGGCATATATTAATCATCAACACAATTCAAATACTTTAATATTATCTTTATTTATTTATTTTGGAGATGGCGTCTTGCTCTGGTGCCAGGTTGGAGTGCAGTGGCGCAATCTCTGCTCACAGCAACCTCCACCTCCTGGGTTCAAGCGATTCCCCTGCCTCAGCCTCCTGAGTAGCTGGGACTACAGGCGTGCACCACCACCCCCAGCTAATTTTTTGTATTTTAGTAGAGACAGGGTTTCACCATGTTGGCCAGGATGGTCTCGATCTCCTGACCTTGTGATCTGCCCGCCCTGGCCTCCCAAAGTGCTGGGATTACAGGCATGAGCCACCACGCCCGGCCATCTTTATTTTCTTAATTGGTACAGTTTAAATATCCCTAATCCAAAAACCTGAAATATGAAATCCTCCAAAATCTGAAACTTTATGAACATTGACATGACTTTCAAAGAAAACGTTCATTGGGACATTTTGGATTTCTAATTTTTGGCTCAGGGATGCAGGAAGTGTAACACAAATGTTCCAAAACTTGAAAAAGACCAAAATCCAAAACACTTCTGGTCCCAAGCATTTTGGATAAGGGATACTCAACCTATATCACCAAATCTTTCTCACAGCAGGAAATGGAGAATCATAGGAAGTACTTGGAAGACTTATGAATACAAAGGATAAGAAGTAAGAGTAGGACTAGGGAATGTACAGTGTACTCCATATCACCTTATGAGTCTTTTAATTGCAAACTAGCAACTAATATATGTTTCACACAAATATTATATTTAGAGACTAAAAGGAAAATCTAATTCTCTTCCTTTTATTAATAAAACTTTTTAAATATAGTGAATAGATGCTATAATTGTTAAATGCCTTTTGTTGAGAAGAGGGATAAAAGATAAGACTTCAGTTCTATAATAATAAAGCAAAGTAACCTATAAGAGAAATGAAGCATAATGGCCTTTTTTCACTATTATAAAACATTCACTTTAAATAATGATGCTGATGCTGGTGCACAAAATAACATTCATTTTTAGAATGGTAAAAATCAATTTGTACAAATATTTACATTACATTATCAAAACTATAAATTATCTCTAAGTTAACAACATTAATATAAACCAATCTTGCAGGGATATAACTTTCGGCAAAAGGGAGGTTGTAAGAGCTTTCTACAATGCCACTGTAACTATAACCAGTATAATTTTGTAGTTTCTTAACACTTTTAACAATGCAGCAACAGACTGTCTTACCGTTGGTGCTGTATCTACCTGATGGTTACAAGGCTTTCTTCCTATGCTGATAATCCCTGTGGAAAGAAAACAACGTGAATATTTGGTTATTAAGCCTGTCCATTTCATGTTGAAAATATTTATGCCATTTTAGTGGAAAAACATTTATTATGACTCACACAGCTTCCAAGAAAAAAGTCTCACTCGGAAGGCAGGATCCTTTAAAGATGTATCATGAATTCTTTGGTCAGAAACAGTTGGTGAGTTTAGCTAAACTGACTCAAGGTTAGCTAAGCCTTTTTTCCCATTCAGGTGATGTCTAGCAATAGTGCAAGATGCGTCCATATTCTGCTCTCGCTCAAAAATCACACCATTATCTGGGCTCCGCTGCTTTTCTTCCACGAAAGTTTTATTTCTGATTCAAGGATATGAAGTTTTTAAAAAGAAGTATCACAAGGGCTATGAAGTGAATCACCACTGTCTTGTTTTCTCAAAAGAATAAATAAATCCATCTGAATTTCTCTTTGATCATCTGACTTCCTACTATGACATACTCTATTTATTCAATCACCATGAGTATCTGAAGAAAAATGTTCCCCTGATTCCCTCCTTTAAAATGGTAACACAGACGGCTAATCTCGAGAAATATTCTTTTATCATGTGTGGATTTATCTTTTTGTTCTCAAAGTTCTCTACTGCATTTCTTTGTAATAAACAGCCTTTCAGGACGTGACATAGGACATCTCATCTGTAAAGACACTGGTTCAAAGTCTAACTCAAGTTAAAAATGAACACAAGTGTGGGTCTTGTTTAATTCCTAATTTCTGTCTACCAGCAAACTAACCTATAATTTAGGATATTAACACAGTTTGTTCAAATAATGCTAAAGGTTGTCATATGCAGGACTAGAGGCAAGAACTACAACGTCTGTTAATAGCAATTAGTAAAATTCCTAGTTTAAATATTAGTTCTTCTTCTAAAAGCATATGACTCATTTTTCTTAAAGTATGGTAAAGGATTAAGTGAGATCAACACAAACAATCACTTTCTATCGCTTTGCAAGAGTATTTTCAAAATGAATCATGAAACATGATTAAAGTAACAGTTTTTGTTTCATTAAATTTTTTTTAACATTTATTGTTAGCCAGTGAAGTATAAAGCACTATACTACCTTCATTCAATTGACTAATATTTTTGAGTGTTATTCTTGGCACCCAGTGATAAAAGATGAATATATTACAGTTTCTGACTACAAGAGTCTAGTAAAACATGGATATCCTTTTTTGAAGAACTACCACAGAGCAAATTAACAGAGTTTCATCTTAAGTGTAATAAAATCTTTAAGGTAATTTTGATGGAAAGACACTCTTCTTCATAGAGTAACACCAGTTTTGGGTAAATTTTTTTTTTTTCAAAGGGTACAACACGCAGGCAAATACTCAAGTAATGTAGATTCCTATTGTAAGATTTTAACAATACAGAAGCATACAGAGAATAAATTGAGAAATCCCAACTTTGTCAGCCCCTACAGTCTCACAATCCTAGCTGCAACCACTGAGAACTGTGTGGCATGGCAACTGGCTTTCAAATGAGAGTGGTCATGCCAGAGTTCAGCAATTAACAACATCTCACACACGTCTTCTCGCTACTGTAATCTGACTGCTATAAAATTGACCTAGGCTAATTACCGATTTTTAAATTCTTATCTAAATAGAAAGTAATTTTAATTGGAGAAAAGGAACTTTAAAATAATAAAAACCAAAGCAAACCAGGAAAAAATATATATACATAGTTTATACGATAACAAGAAAAAAAAAAAACTCTACAGATTTTAGAGTTTCAATTTTAGGATAAGAATGTTTTGAAAATTAGAATTTCAAAAAGTGGATTATCCAAAGTTATAATCTTAGTTTTAAATTTAGATTACATATATAAATAATATCATTTGGAGATACAATTATGCATGTTTGTTCAAGCTTGCAGTAAAAAATAAATAGAAAGGAATAAACTTTAGAAAACATGTATCAAAATAACTTCCTATTTTAGGTAAATTTTACTTAAAAACCTATCTGTATCTCATTTCACTTTTATTAAGGTATAACAATAATTGAAAGCTTATAATAAATAGTTTGCTATAATGGATAGTATTATATCTCTACTTAGCTAGGCCATGGTACCCAGATACTTGATCAAACATTATTCTAGATATTTCTTTGAAGGTTTTGGATGGAATTAACATTTAAATCAACAGGCTTTGAGTAAAGCACACTGCCCTCCATAATGTACGTGGGCCTCATTCAATCAGATGAAGGCCTTAAGAAAATGACAACTCACTTGACAGTGAGGGGATTCTGCCAACAGGCTGCCCTCAGACTGGAACTGCAACTCTTTCCTACGTCTCCCTCCTGTTGGCCTAGTCTGCAGACTTTGGTCTTGCCAGCCCCCATAATGTTTGAGCCAATCCCTTAAAGTGAACCTTTCCCTCTCTACGGACTTCCTACTGGTTCCGTTTCTCTGGAGAACCCTAATAATACACTTACTTTCTGGTAAATATGTAATAAATAAAAATACTATTGTTTATCCTCTAAATTATACGTGTTATGTTCATTCAACATAATTGTGAAGGAATATAGTTAAAATGTTGATGTTATTATGAAATATTTTAAAATCTGCATATGTCCTAATGAACTCAGGAATATAGAATATAGGTAGAATAAATCGACCTATCAACAAATAAAAATGAAAAAAATTATAAAGGCAGTCTGTCAGCAGAATAAAGAATCAATCTATCAATAAATATTACTGCTAGGTTCTCCAGTCTAACAATCTCTGCCTTTCAATTATTTGACTATTTACATTTAATGCAATTACTCATATGGCTTTGTTGAAGTTTAGCATTTTGCTATCTTACTGCATTTCTTTTTGTTCCTTTCTTCCTCTTTTTCTACATTCTTTTGGAATAGTCAAATAGTTTTACTCTTCCATTTTATGTCCTCTGATGGCTTTTTAGCTACATCTCTTCATATTTTTTAATGGTTAATATAGAGATTATAACATACAACTTTACTATACTTTGAATTAGGATTTTTTTCTACTTCAAGAATAATATAAGCAACTTAAAAGTGTTAACCCCATTTATCCAATCACCATTTATGCTTTTGCTGCCTTGTACTTAACTTCTATATGTTATAAACACCACTGTCAGTATTGTTGTTTTAAACCAATATATTTATCTTTATTCCTTCTTACAGATCCAGGCTTTCACATGAGATCATTAACCCCCTGTTATTTTGTAGTGTAAGTCTGCTGGTGACTATGTTTTGTTTTTTCCTGAAAAACCTTTAGTAGGGATTCATTTGCAAAGAATGTTTTCCTGGGTATTGAAATCTAGGTTAATAGCCATTTGCTTTTAGAAAATGATTTCATTCCATTACTTCTTATAAGAAGGAAGGCATCATTCTTACTATGATTTCCCTGAACCTAACACATTTTTTTCCCCCTCTGGTTGCTTTTGTACTTTTCTTTTTAGTTTAATCAGAAGGTACCTAGGTATGGTTTCATACACACACACACACACACACACACACACACACGTGTATATTTATATTCTAAAGGAATACAAATTTTTCATTTTCTTCAGTTTAATTAGGAGGTATCTATGGTTTCATTTATATATATGTATATGCGTATGTGTGTATCCTTGGATTTTACTAAGCTTTCAAATTTTATTTATTTTTAAAAATTTTATTTTTTATTTCAATAGGTCTTTGAGGAACAAGTGGTGTTTGGTTACACGGATAAGTTCTTTAGTGGTGATTTCTGAAATTTTGTGCATCTGTCCCCCAAGCAGTGTACACTGTACCCAATGTGTACTCTTCTATCCCTCACCCCTGTCCCACCCTTTGCCCCAAGTTCCCAAAGTCCTTAGAATAAGAGTCTCCGATTCTATCCAGGTTGCTGTGAATGCCATTATTCCATTCCTTTTTATGACTAAGTAGTATTCCATGGTGTGTGTGTATATATATGTATAAAGAAAATGTGGTGTATATACATATACTTATTGATTGATGGGCATTTGGGATGGTTCCATATTTTTGCAACTGCAAATTGTGCTGCTATAAACGTGTGTGTAAGTATCTTTTTTGTATAATGACCCCCCCCCCCTTTTTTTTTTTTCTGGGTAGACGGTAGTAGGATTGCTGGACCAAAAGCGCTACTTTTATTAGGTTGGTGCAAAAGTAATTGTGGATTTTGCTGATTGAAACTAATGGCAAAAACTGCAGTAACTTTTTCACCAACCTAATAGTTCTTTAATGAATCTCCACACTGTTTTCCACAGTGATTGTTCATGTTCACGTTCCCACCAGCAAGGCAGGAGTGTTCCCTTTTCACCACATTTACACCAACATCTATTATTTTTTGATTATGGCCATTCTTGCAGAAGTAAGGGGGCATCACATTGCAGTTTTGATTTGCAGTTAGTTCCCTGATCATTAGTGATGCTGAGCATTTTTTCATATGCTTGTTGGCCTTTTGTATATCTTCTTTTGACAACTGTCAATTGTCTATGCATATCCTTAGCCCACTTTCTGATGGGATTGTTTTTTTTCTTGCTGATTTGAGTTCCTTGTAGATTCTGGATAGTAGTTCTTTGTCAGATGCATATTTTGAGAAGATTTTCTCCCACTCTGTGGGTTATCTGTTTACTCTGCTGATTCTTTTGCTATGCAGAAGCCTTTTAGTTTAAGTCCCATCTATTTATCTTTGTTTTTGTTGCAATTGCTTTTGGGTTCTTGGTCATAAAGTCTTTGCCTAAGCCAGCGTCTAGTAGGGGTTTTCCGATATTATCTTCCAGAATTTTTATGACTTCCAGAATTTTTATGGTCTTAGATTTAAGTCTTTCATCCATCTTGAGTTGATTTTTGCATAAAGTGAGAGATGAGGATCCAGTTTCATTCTTCTACATGTGGCTTGCCAATTATCCCAGCATCATTTGTTGAATAGGGTGTCCTTTCCTCACTTTTATGTTTTGTTTGCTTTGTCAAAGATCAATTGGCTGTTAAGTATTTGGGTTTATTTCTGGGTTCTCTATTCTGTTTCATTGGTCGAGTGTCAGTACTATGCTGTTTTGGTGACTGTAGCCTTATAGTTTGAAGTTGGGTAATGTGATGCTTCCACATTTGTTCTTTTTGCTTAACCTTGCTTTGGCTACATGGGTTCTTTTTTGGTTCCATATGAATTTTAGGATTGTTTTCTAGTTCTGTGAAGAATGATGGTGGTATTTTGATGCAAATTGTATTGAATTTTTTATTGCTTTTGGCAGTTATGGTCATTTTTGCAATATTGATTTTACACACTATGAGCATGGGATGTGTTTCCATTTTTTTGGTGTCATCTGTGATTTAACAGTTTTGTACTTTTCCTTGTAGAGATCTTTCACCTCCTTGGTTAGGTGCATTCCTAAGTATTTTATTTTATTTTTTTGCAGCTACTGTAAAGGGGATTGAGTTCTTGGTTTGATTCTCAGCTTGGTCACTGTTGGTGTTTAGCAGTGCTACTGATTTGTGCACATTGATTTTGTATCCAGAAACTCTACTGAATTAATTTATCAGATCTAGGAGCTTTCTGGATAAGTCTTTAGGGTTTTCTACATATACAATCATATCATCGGCAAACAGCGACAGTTTGACTTCTTTACTGATTTGAATGTCTTTTATTTCTTTCCCTTGTCTGATTGCTATGGCTAGGACTTCCAGTATTATGTTGAACGGAAGTGGTGAAAGTGGGCATCCTTGTCTTGTTCCAGTTCTCAGGGGGAGTACTTTCAACTTTTCCCTGTTCAGTATAACGTTGACTGTGGGTTTGTCACCGATAGCTCTTATTATCTTAAGGTATGTCCCTTCTACATCAATTTTGCTGAGGGTTTTAATCATAAAGGACACTGGATTTTGTCAAATGCTTTTTTCTATTGAGATGACAATATTACTTTTATTTTTAATTCTGTTTAAGTTGTATATCACGCTTATTGACTTGCATATGTTAAACCATCCCTGCTTGATCATGGTACATTATCTTTTTGATACGCTACTGGATTTGGTTTGCCAGTATTTTGTTGAGGATTTTTGCATCTATATTCATCAGGGATATTGGTCTGTGGTTTTCTTTTTTTTTGTTATATCCTTTCCTGGCATTGGTATTACGGTAACACGGGCTTCACAGAATGATTTAGGAAAGATTCCCTTGTTCTCTATCTTTTGGAATAGTGTCAAAAGGATTGGTAACAACTCTTCTTTGAATGTCTGATAGAATTCAGCTGTGAGTCCATCTGGTCCAGGATTTATTTTTGATGGCAATTTTTAAAATTACCATTTCAATCTTTGTGCTTGTTACTGGTCTGTTCAGAGTTTCTATTTCTTTGCAGTTTTATCTAGAAGGATAGTATATTTCCAGGAATTTATCCACCTCCTCTAGGTCTTCTGATTTGTGTACATAAAGGCTTTCACAGTAGCCTGGAACAATCTTTTGTATTTCAGTGGTTTGGTTGTAATATCCTCCATTTCGTTTCTAATTGAGCTTATTTGGATCTTCTCTCTTCTTTTCTTGGTTTGTCTCACTAATGGTCTGTCAATTTTGTTAATCTTTTCAAAGAACCAGCTTTTCATTTCATCCATATTTTGTATTTTTTTATTGTTTCATTTAGGTCTGCTCTGATCTTTGTTACTTCTTCTCTTCTGTTGGGTTTGGGTTTGGTTTGTTCTTGTTTCTCTAGTTCCTTGAGGTGTGATCTGTGTGCCTGTGCTCTTTCAGATGATTGTAGGCATTTATGGCTATGAACTTTCCTCTTAGCACTGCTTTTGCTGTATTCCAGAGGTTTTGACAAGTTGTATCACTATTATCATCCAGTTCAAAGAATTTTTAAATTTCCATCTTGATTTCGTTGGTGACCCAATGATCATTTGGGATCAGTTTATTTAAATTCCATGTATTTACATGGTTTTGAGGGTCCTTTTGGAGTTCCTTCATTTTTGAAGCTTAGTTCCTCTGGATACAAAATTCTTGGCTGATGATTGTTTTGTTTAAGGAGGCTAAAGATAGGACCCCAATCCCTTCTAGCTTCTAGGATTTCTGCTAAGAAATCTGCTGTTAATCCGACAGATTTTCCTTTATAGGTTACCTGATGCTTTTGCCTCACAGCCCTTAAGATTCTTTCCTTCATCTTGGCTGTAGATAACCTGATGATGTGACTAGGTGATGACCTTTTTGTGATGAATTTCCCAGGTGTTCTTTGAGCTTCTTGCATTTGGATGTTTATATCTCTAGCAAGACCAGGGAAGTTTCCCTAGATTATTCCCTTAAGTATGTTTTCCAAACTTTTGGATTTCTCTTTTTCCTCAGGAACACCAATTATTCTTAGATTTGGTCATTTAACATAATACCAAACTTCTAAGAGGCTTTGTTCATTTAAAAATATTTTTCTTTGGCTTTGTCGGATTGGGTTAATTAGAAAGTCTTTTCTTTCAGCTCTTATGTTCTTTCTTTTACTTTTGAGTCTATTGGTAAGACTTTCCAGGCCTCACCCAGCTCCCACACATCCCAAAATGTCACTCTCATTCCCACTCTACCCCTCAGTAGCGAGGAGCTTATTTCCAGGCAGCCAGTGAGCAGGGTTGAGAACTTGCCCCAGGCCATAAGCCTCCCCTCTGAGAAAGCAAGCAGGGCTTTCAGGTTTTGCACCTTCCCACCTGCTGTGGATTCTGTGCTCGTATCTGCACTCCTCATTTGCTCCTTCCTTCGGATTCTGTCCAGGAAACTTTGCCTTCAGTTGAAATTGTTATAAACTTGAGCTAGACGTTTCCTTCTCTTTATGGTCTTCCTCCAATTCCACTGGCGGCCCTTCCCAAGGACTCCTGCAAGACAGTCAGGAATGCAGGAATGGCTTCCCTGAGGACCAAGAGTGCCCACAGGGCTCTTCTCACAGCTTTCTCTACCCCTATATTTCACTCAGCTCTCTAAATTTGCCTCAGCTCCAGGTAAGGTCAAATCCTTTTCTGGTGATCTGGACCTTCAGGTTCCCCAGTGAGAATGTGTGTTCAGAGGTGGACATTCTCTCTCTCACGCTTTGGGCACTAAGTTTTTCAGCCGTCTCACAGAGCCTGTAGCAGCAAGCTCCCTCCTCTAACAGATCTGTGGAATCTCTCGGCTTTTCTGGTATTTTCCCGCAGTAGTTCTTGGAGCAAAAGTTCACAGTGTGATTCTCTGCGCACTGCTCTGTCCGTCCAAGTGGGAGCTGCAAGTGAGTCCTGCCTCCTATCTGCCATTTTGAGACAGCATCAACACAGTTATAGAAACAAGCTTGAAATGCTGATGACTACTTCTCCTTGCTAAGCTTATGCCTATAGGTTGTCTTTAATTAGAGGAAAACTACTAGCCCATTATTTCTTCAAATATTTCTTCACCCATATTTTCTATTTTCCTTTTGCAATCCCAATTGCATGTTTAATCCATTTCATAGGGTCACACAGATCTGACTCTTTCTTCTTCTCATGCCTCCTCTTTATCTTGTTTCAATTTGGATAATCTGTATAATTTTTATTGTTTTGTCCTCCAGTTCAGTAGTCCTTTCTTTTAAGGTGTCCTATCTGTTGTTATCTGCTGTTATGTGTTGTTACGCCCATCTAATGAATTTTCATTTTATCTGTTATACTCTTCAGGTCTAGAGTATGCATTCATTTATTTTTCATGAAATTCTCCATCTTTGCACTCCTTTTGCTCATGGTTCCTCATAAGTTATTTAACATATGTGTAACAGGTATTTTAAAATTCTTGTCTGCTAATTCCAACATTTTGATTATCTGTAGGATTCCTTTATTCATTGTTCCTTTTCTTGCTTATGGGTCATTTATTTCTGCTAATTTTTATGGCTCAGAATTTGATTATAGGTTAGAACTGCTAGACATGTAATCAGTAGACTGAAATAGAAAACATCTTCCCTCAGAAAAGGTTCACCATTTCCTTTTTCAGAAACCTAGGGTAAGGGGTAGATCTCTTTTCACATCAGGAGTTCACTTGGGTTGGGACTGGGCTGTTGCTTAATTTCAATACACCTATTATAACTCTCCCCAAAATGAGATGAGTTATTCCCTCTAGGGGGACTTTGGGATTTAAACTTCTAGAGATTATGAGAACTCTCTCTGCCTTTCTCCCAGTTTCCTGTCAGTGCTTAAGCTGCAAAAGTCCTCTTGAGGAGAACTGATAGGCGAAGAGGACTGAGTGACATTTGGGATCTTTCAGATTCCAATCTATCATGCCAGTCCACATAGTACTTAGAAGTTCAGCTCATCTCTCCTTGCCTCAGCAGTAACTCTGCTTATAGAAGGCTTGCTCCTCTGCTTGCCTGGTTTCTATCTCAATAAATGTTCCCATGTATTAAAGTGACTGCTTGTCTTTACTTCTTGATGCAGTAGGGTTCATTTCTCTTTGCAATTTATTTTATTTAGAATTCTCTCTGACCACATCTCTTTGATGGCTTTTTAGTTTATGTGAGGTCTTCTCAATAATATGGTAAGAGTGATGATCATTACAATGTACATATTAATTAGAAGCAAAACTCTACTTCCAATTAGTTATATTGTTGCTGTTTAAAATTTTCTTGTTTTTGGTCTATTTCAGTGTATACTCCCTTTTTTTCTTGCCTGTTGATCTTGAATTTTTGTTTTCAATTTTACCAACACTTAAAATCTGCTATTAGTTACCTTCTGGATTCTAACAGTAATAAATACATTTATTATTTATCCAAATAAATTCATGTCTGAACCTCTCTCCAACCAAGATACTATACTTACCAATATCTTCTTGCTCCACATCAAGATTAAACTTTTAGAAGGCTTTTATTTCTCTATTCTTTTTATATAGTTAAGTTTAAAGAGATAAAAATGCATGGGAATTTGTAGAAGTGCTAAGTGTGAATTTATGAAACAAAATGACATAGTGTAAGAAAACATCTAATCTTTTTCTCTATGTCTAACAGAAAAATCTAATGTTTTCCTCTGTCTTGAGATTTCTGTTTCATTCAGTTGTCATTTGGTTACAGTACTCTCTAAATCCTGGTATATCCAAATTTGCCTTCCTTTGGATAAGAAACTCTTTATCTTGGTTGCCTATATGTTACTCCACTATCAGCCAGCTTCTAGTGTTTTAGATATGTCAAGTGCTCATCTGATTTTCTTTCCTATGTAAAGAACCTGTCACTCCTCTGTAGAAGCTTGTGATATTTTTCCTTTACCTAGGAAATCAGGAATTTCACCAGAGTATGGCTGAGTGCCTTTGTTATCATTCATCTTTTCCTGGGACTTGATAAACGCTTTGACCTGCAGAGTCTTATCATTCTTCTGCTCAGGGAAATTTTATCCTATTATTTAATTTTATAGATCATCTTTACCTTCACAACTTTTATCTTTATGATAATCTTTTCAAATAAACTTCTATGTGAACATCCTTTCTACTCTAGAGATTTTAACATTTGAAGTCATATAGTTTAGTTTCTTTCTAGAGATCTACAAAGACTAAGACAAGAAGGCTGGCAAACCCTGGAGTGTATATCAGAATGAAGTTTTCCTGGGATCTCAGGACCAGTATGTCAAGGCATAGGGTCGGTTCTACTCAGTGTTGAGCGAGGATCTGTGCAAGGTAAGCAGGCTTTTTCCAAATGTGTGAGTAGAAAATTAAGTTTTCAGAGTTCATTGAGGGCTTTCAGCCAGCAGAAGCTACAAATTCCTTTGGAAATGGGCAATATCTGTAAGTTTAATGTTGTAGTACATTAAGGGCCTAGCATATCCTATGAATCATAATAACCCTAAAAAGGGTCTATACACCTGGAAGAACTGGCTTCTGGAAGAACTGGCATTCAGTCCCAGTCATTGGGACATGGTTGTAACTTGCAGCTAATGAGACTTGAGAAGAGAGGCTTACTCCTGTGCCTCAGCAGAGGGGTATCAGTTGGGCAGGTTTGATTTTGGTACAACTCAGACTTCCATCAGTATAGCTGGGGCAACAGACCACGAAGAGGCAAAGAAAATAACTTTCTTGAAGAGCCTCAGTAGCCTGAAGAAGAAATAAACTAGAAATGGTAGTGACACTGATGCCAATGGAAGAATCAGTCTTTTAAATTAAAACAAAACAGACAAAAAAACAGCTATTAAGAATTCTCTCCAGGTGCAGTGGCTCATGCCTGTAATTCCAACACTTTGGGAGGCTGAGGCAGAATTGTTTGAGCCTGGGAGTTTGAGACTAGTTCTGGCAACATAGTGAGACCCTGTCTCTACTAAAAAAAAAAAAAAAAAAAATTAGCTGGATGTGGGTGTGCATGTGTAGTTCCAGCTACTTGGGAGGATGGCTTGAGTTGAGCCTGGGAGGTCAAGGCTTCAGTGAGCTATGGTTGCACCACTGCACTCCAGCCCAGGTGACAAGGTGAGACTTTGTCAAATACACACAAAAGAAGTTTAAGTTAATTACTAAATAACAAGATAACCCTATTTTAAAGGAAGGAAACAGTGGCTTTCAGAAAGTAAATCAGAAGGTAGGTAACATTCCTAAGGTCATATAACTAAAAGCAGCAGTACCTGGACTGACACCCACACCTCTAAGCCACAAACCCTTCAGACCCATTTATGTGTTTGTTTAGCCCCTGTGGTTGGGACCTGATGTTTTTCATCTTCATATCCACAGTGCCTAACCCAAATGCTTAAAATATAGAAGGTCTTCAAGAATTGACTCAAATATTAACTGAATGAATCTATTCTCCTATGCAACATTCAACAGACTCATATGCTACAATGCAGCGTTAGGTGTATTAGTCATCTGAATGCCTGAGTTAATGCACTAGGACTGCCTTAAAAAACGTTAATTTACCCTTTGGTAATGTTCCTAAACTTAGCGCAAAACTGAAATGCCTTACAGTCATGTGCTGAGTAATGATGTTTTAGTCAATGACAGATTGCACATACAATGGGGGTCCCATAAGATTACAATACTGCATTTTGCTGTACCTTTTCTATGTTTAGATACACAATTATTTACCATTGTGTTACAACTGCCTGCAGCATTAGGTATGGTCATATGCTGTACAGGTTTATAGTGTAGGAACAGTTGGCCATACCATACAGCTTAGGTGTAGTAGGCTATACTATCTATGTGTAAGTACACTCTATGATATTTGCACAATGAAAAAAATCACCTAACTATGCATTTCTTAGAATGTATCCCCATTGTTAAGTGATGCATGACCATACTTAAAACATTTCCCAAATTTCCCAGATAGTAACACAGTCTAGAGAAGATAATAAAAGAAATTTTATGTTTTTGGGAGACACTTCGAGTATTTATTTTGTAGAAAATCAGATCATGACATTTTACTCTATTGTACCTAATTTGAATAGCTGAAAGCATACATTTTTTTAGTTTTCCTGAACCTTACCGACTTTTAACTCAAGACTATGATCAAAGAAAGAAGAACAAAGACAAACAGATATGCTGCAAAACAAAAACAGGCAGGAATATGTGCCAAGTTTTGAAGACAGAACATATATATCCAGCAATCTTATGTATCATTCATTAACAAATGGTTACAAGCTACTCACTAAGCACAAGGCACTGTTCTGGGAACAGGAGAAGCTCTAACCTTCCTTTCAAGACATCTTATGAGTTACTTGTTTTGGGCATCCTATGTCAGTTTTGGCAATCCCCGTGGATCTTTCTATATATAACAGAGAAAGAATTATGCTTTGATTATCTGTGCCTTTCTGAAAACATGAAATTTATTATATTCCAATAAAATACAGTTATAGAAGGCAGAGATCTTTTCTGCTGAATTAATGTGAAGAATTTATCTGTCCTGAGACTGCAAGCCTTTCTTAAGAATTGGAAAAGAAGGTGAACTACATTTTGCAGATAATATAATTTTATATCTAGTAAGTCCAAAAGAATCAATGCTAAAATTAACACAATCAGTACCGGAACTAATAAAATAAATTGGAAAGTTAGCATCATATAAAATTTAATATGCAAAAATCAATTTCTCTTTTTTTTTTTTGGAATGAAGTTTTGTTCCTGTTGACCAGGCTAGAGTGCAATGGTGCGATCTCGGCTCACTGCAACCTCTTCCTCCTGGGTTCAAGCAATTCTCCTGCCTCAGCCTCCTGAGTAGCTGGGATTACAGGCGCCTGCCATCACGCCTGGCTAATTTTTGTATATTTAGTAGAGACAGGGTTTCACCATGTTGACCAGGCTGGTCTTGAACTTCTGACCTCAGGTGACCCACCTGCCTTGGCCTCCCAAAGTGCTGGGATTACAGGCGTGAGCCATCATGCCCGGCCTCAAAAATCAATTTCTATTACATATTCAACGAATTAGAAGATACAATGAAAGAGAATACTTCACTTATAAGGGCAATATAAATAATAAAATATATGAATAAATATAACAAAAAATGTGTAGAACAGTATGAAGAACAAAAATACTTCTGAAAAATACAAAAGTACAGGTGGTCCTTGACTTATGATGGTCTGACTTAACGATTTTTCAACTTGACCATCGTTTGAAAGCAACATGCTTTCAGTGAAAAGCATACTTTGAGTACTCACACAGCTACTCAGTTTTTCACTTTCAGTGGAATATTCAATAAATTACAAGAGATATTCAACACTTTATTATAAAATAGGCTTTGTCTTAGATGATGTGGCCCAACTACAGGCTAATGTACACTTACATCTAATGTACATCTAATGTAAGTGTTCTGAGCATGTTTAAGGCAGGCTATGCTAAAGTATGATGTTTGGTAGGTTTGGATGCTTTTCTGACATATTACAGGTTTATCGGGCTATAACTCTATTGTAAGTTGAGGAGTATCTAACTGGAATATCCATGTTGTGTGACAAGACAATGTAGCATCATAGAAATGTCAGCTCTCCCCAGGACAATATATAAATTTAATATGATTTTAATTTTTAAAAAGTTTTTTCCCAGCACTAGACAAGTTGATTCTAAAAATCATATAGAAAAACATGCAAGAATACCTTAAAAAAATCCTGAGGGGAAAAGAACGAGTGACCAGTGGAAATAAACACTACTTAATATTAGTATATATCATAAAAAGCCTCTGTAACTAAAATAATGCAGTATTAACACACGAGTAGCCATGTAGATGAACAAAACAGATTAAAATGTTTAGAAAAAGATTCAAGTACATATGGTATATGAAGAAGAAGAGATATTTTCCAATACGTGGTGTTGGGACAATATGTTGGAGACAAGTGAATGGACCTTCTGAAAAATAAATTGAATCCATATCTTGCAACATTTGTGCTGCAAAGTCAAAAGCCAATGACAAAGTGGGAAAAATATTTGCAGCCTTTATTATTGATAAATGACAAGGCTCCCTATTATGTCAAACGAAAGCACACAAATATACAATAAAGATAAAACTTGATTTTGTAAAAAATTATTTTCAAGTTATGTTCACTGACAGGATCTAGAAGCAATGATTCCCCAAAAGAAATGAGTGTACTTAGTCCCAGATTTTAGCTTCTAAATTGCATTATCTATTAATAGTACCAGAGTTCTTTAGATAAATGACTGATTGCAGCTCTGGGGTAGGGATAGTACCAGACGAACTCAGGACATTATAAGCATGGAAGTGCTCAAAGGCTTACTAGTTCATGTCAAAGACACAAAGCAGGAATGAATGGGCTCTTCTTTGCCAAATCAGGGGACAATTTGAACCACACACAAAAAATGTTAGAAAAGTAGTATAACAAATTGAATGAAAAAAAACCCATAGTACTCATATAGAAAGAAAGATAGGAACCCAGGGGGGCGGTGGTGGTGGTGTGTGTGGAGGGAAGAAAACATTCGACTGAAGAATACCAGCCAATAAACGTAAAGGTGAGAACAGCACTAGAAAACACCATTTTGTATCCTCTGCCCACTACAATAGTTAGTTCAGGCCAGGATCATCAACGGACGCTGAAACTATGAAGTAGGCTTACTAAGCCCACTAAGGAAGGAACATACAGAAGGAACAAAGGAAGGTTGGGAACCAGATATTCACATAGCCTTAAAGTATCATTCCACAGATTATTTCAACAATTACAAAGAAAAATATTAATTTTTACAATGAAGACATCCAGTGTTCACCACCTTAATTAAGGACTAAATTTGACAACACCAAAAGTGGGACAAGCTGACATGATATGCACCTGATATGATGCAAACCATTTACAGGTACTTTTTAGATATTTTTCATGGTATTTTTGCCAAAAAAGTTTAGCCTGAATATAATCAGGATGAAATACATTCAAAATGTTGGACATTTAACAAGACAGTTGGTCCAGTCCGACTCTTTAAAAAGTCAATGTCATAACAACCAAAAAAAGATTCTAGATTAACTGAAATTAAATGACATTAAAATGACAAGACAAGCCATTTAAGTATGAATCTGGACTGGATGCTGAATAAAATAAGCATGTAAACAAAAAACTGCTTTAGACTTTTTTGACACAATTAGGGAAATCTGAATATAAACTGTTAATTAGATTAGAATCTTGGCTATTTTTCTTAGGTATGATAATGGTACTGTGGTTAGACAGTAAAATCTCCTTACTTTAGCAGATGTCTGATGAAGTTTTGGGAAGGAAGAAGCAAATGCAAAATTAGGGGTTTTATTTTACATTTTTTCAATTTTTTACAGTTTAAAAAAATTTCAAAATATGGTTGGGGAATAATAGGCCCTGAATAGACATTTAATTATCTTATAGTAGGCAAACCGAATCTTCAACGGTTTTGCCTGAATAGACATTTAATTATCTTATAGCAGGCAACCGAACCTTTAACAGTTTTAAACACTGTAAAGTCTTCCACATAAGCAGAGTAATATGGTTTTGAGTTATTTTATTTATTTATTTATTTATTTATTCATTCATTCATTCATTCATTCATGATACAGGGTCTTGCTTGGTTGCCCAGGTTGGAGTGCAGTGGCATAATCATGGCTCACTGCAGCCTTGATCTCCTGGGCTCAAGTGATTCTCCCAGCTCTGCCACCCGAGTAGTGGGACTACAGGCATGTACCACCACACTCAGCTAATTTTTAAATTTTTTTGTAGTAACGGGTTTCACTTTGTTGCCCAGGCTTATCTTGAATTCCTGGCCTCAAGCAATCTTCCTGCCTCAATCTCCCAAAGTACCAGGTGCATGAACCACTAAGCCCAGCCAAGGTTCTTATTTTAAAAATGTCTCAGCATTATTAAAAGCAATTAGAAAACAAAGCACTCCTTCTCAACTCTGTTATTAGATCACCTTCCTAAAAATAAGAGAAAGCTAAAAAATTAATGCACGAATGAAAAAATATTACATATTTATATTCTACATGTTGATTGCTCTACTCAATAAATTTACTATGTTTATTGAAAAATAATAATTTTCTGGGAAAATTACTGTCCCAAATCAGAGGTATCAGTTATTTATAATTCTCCATGATTAGTATTTGTTCCTTTACAATTAGAAAAATATACATTTCAAGGGATAATTTACTAGTATACGTCCTGACTCTGGGGCCATTTTGCATGTATTACAAGACTGGCGCTGACAATTGTTAGATATGTGATCTTGGAGCAGTTATTTGCAACTCACATCTCTGGGAAGACCTTCCTGGGCTATGCTAGTCTTTAATAATCTGTATTATTTATTTCCATATATTAGTCAAAAATAAAATTCACTGATAAAATGAATACATAGAGTTAGCAGAGACTTAACAGACTTCTAAACTAATGCCCAAATAATTGTGCTAACCAATAATCAAATACCAACTACACTAATTTCTACCTAAAACCATAAAGAGTTGCCTACAGTTTTTAGTATTTGATAAATTTCCTCAGTAAACTCTAATATGAATTGGAGTCTGTTCAAATCATATCCTTTGCGACATGCTCTAGATATCCTATCTGAGGCTAGTAGGGTGTGTTCCTAATAAATTACACTGGCAAAGCCAACAAACTTCAATTCTGTGTGTTTAATCCTTAAAATACAACTTAATATCTGTCTTTAACATTAATATTATTTTAACAATAATATTATAGATGGAAAGTAGATTGACAATAGATTAACATATAGATTTAACAATATGTTATGGACTGAAAATCAAAAGTACAAATATAACAAGGATAAGAAAGGTAAATTTATAATTTCAGCATTTCCTTTTTACTCAGATTTGTTATACTGCAGAATTAAAAAAAAAATACAACACCAAAAGAAGCTTCTTGTATTTTCTTGTTTCCTCCTTTTTTTCTTTACTGCCTTTTTGGGTAACAAACATTCAAGTTATCCACCTCATAGTCACTCCTCATAGTTCTTAGTTTTTTTTCACTAAATAGCCTCTTCCAGCTTATCTCATTAGCTCCCATGGGCTCAAATACCACACATATACCAATGACTCCTTCATCTGTACTTATACTCTAAGCCTGTATTCCAAAATACACTGTATAGTTCCTAGCACAGGGCTTGACTCACAGTAGGATATTTAATAAATGAGGTTCAAATGAATGAGCAAGCTATTAGATATCGTGTTTCAGAAATGCCATAATATCTTGTAGGCATTTCAAACTCAATATATCCAAAATACAATTCATTATCTTCCTCTCAATATTCCTATATTTCCTATTTTCATTTATGGATTGCTACTCACTCATTCACCTAAATTAAAAGCCTCTGGCACCCTTAAATTCTACTTGTTTTCTTTTCGCTCACCTCCATGTTTTCTAGACCTCCATGTTAATGATTTAACATCTCCACTCTCTTACTTCAACCCCCTTCTCCTACCTCAATTATTAGATCACCTTTTAACTGGCCTTCCTAGCTGGAATGCCCTAACACATTTTATGATTCTTCTCATCTTACAATTAGTTCACATACTGTCTTCTCTGTGAGGTCTTATTATCTTCTGTAACACAGAATTTGTTACTACATCATCTGCACTCTCTAGTACACTTCGTTCATTCCTTTTACAGCAAAATCAAACTATGCAATCCCATCTACCTACCTTTTTAAAAATAGGTCTCCAGTGAATACTAGCAGTGCTAGGGATGGGGCTGAGTTCTGCACTTCATTTCTATAAGGTTCTGTACAATCTGGGCCCGCTGCTACCTCTCTGGATTTACTGTCTTCCACTTTCCTCCTTGTTCCCTCCAATCCAGCTATACTGACCTCTTTGCTGTTCAAACTGCATATCAAGTACAATTCTGTTCCAGGATCTTGGATGGGGATGCTATTCTCCCAAACAACTCAGTTTCCTAGCTTCTTTCCTTGCTTCCTTTTTTTCCTAGCTTCCTTTTTTCCAAGCTCCCTCCCTTCCCTCCGTCCTCCCTGCTCTTCCCCCTCTCCGTCCCTCCCTCTCCCTTCCCCTCTTCCTCCCTTCCTTCCCTCCCTCCTTCCTCCCTTCTTCCCTTCCTCCCTCCCTTTCTCTCTTCTTCATCTAAATTTTGCTTAATTCTCAGTTACCTTGTGAAGCTTTCCTTGACCACCCCGTTTAAACATTTAAACAGCAACCTAACCCTACTCCTCGGGTGCAACTCCCTTCCCTGCTTTGTCATTATACTGTTTTTATTTAGCAGCCCTCTGTATCTACGGGTTCTGCATCCATGCATTCAACCAGCCATGGATTGAAACTATTCAGAAAAGAAATGCATCTGTACTGAACACACAGTCTTTTTCTTGTTATTACTCCTTATGCAATACAGGACAACGACTATTTACATAGCATTTACAATGTATTAGGTATTATAAGTAATCTAGAGATGATTTAAAGTATATAGGAGGATGTACATAGGTCATATCCAAATACTGTCCATTTTATATTAGGGACTTGAGCATCCAAGGACCTTGCTATCTACAAGGGGTCCTGAAACCAATTCCCCTGATACTGAGGAATAATCAGACCACATTTGCTTCATGTCATTCTCCACTAGAAGGTAAGCTACATAAAGATGGGGAGTTTTACCAGTTTTGTTCACTGATACCTTCAGAGCACGTATAAAAGTGCCTGGGACACTGTAAGTATGCACTGGGTACTTAGTGAATGTATAAATGATCTTGCACTCCCAGTACCTGCATGTGTAAAAATTAGACATCTTTTTAAGTAAAATAAAACCAACCCCCTCACCCCCCCAAAAGTACAAAGTTAAAACAAAAAGGGATTTAATGATGGAAAACATTTTTTTGGTCTATTATATTGGTGTGGTATTGAGAATGTGAGATGGTGTGAACCCATTTTTCCAGGTCTTTCCATAAAACAGACATTTTAAATTCTAGGGAAAACTTTTAAACTTTGAATATAAGCATGATGATTTAGAAAAAGTTTTCCATATCCAAAGCAAAGAGAAGTCATTTTTAAAAATATGCTTATTATGTTATTAATTTTTTCCCTGTAGTAGTTCAGTGAACATTAAGTACATTAATTTGCCTGTTATAGGTGCATTTATAACTGCCTTTTACATTTGCTTTTAAAGTGTTTTACTTTCAACTCCATTAAATCTTCACTTCAAAATCAGACTAAAAAGACTGAGATAACATTATGCCTCATAATGTCACTAACAAAGGAGGGAAAAAAAGGAAAAGAGGACTCCCACAAAAAAACAAGCTTCACCGATTCTGAGTTGGCCTAAACAAAACACCTGTTCATGTTCTATATTTCTCAAATTTAACAGCAATGAGATGTAAAAGACTTGATTCTTTTTTAAAAAGTGGCAAGTATATACAACACATACACATACAAACACACCCACACAGACATTGATATGATATACAAACACACCCACATAGACATTAATATGAAATAAACTGGAGTCCTTTACCAGTATAAACTCACTTATTCTCAGAATATTGCAAGATCCTTGGGAGACAGATTTGAAAAAAGCATATTAATTAATTAAGGTCATTATATGACTTGTGACACATGAGCCTTACAAAAGGCCAGCAACAAAATCCAGATTCCGAGTTCTAAGCTATCATTTAGAGAACTAAATAGATGATATTGTTGTATATTTCATGGGCAAGATAAACTTCTAAACAGTGCCATAAAACTACGTCCACTTTATAAGGATGATACATATAATCGGATTTACTCCCCTGTCTGCACTGCCACAGTATTTTATATGAATGCCCTGCTGAATTTACCACCATCATATTATAACTATTTCTTTGCCTGCTGGACTCCGCAGATAGACTGGAAAGCCTCTTAGGGCTTTCATCTTCCATTTCTCACAGTGCCTGGCAGAGTCTCTGTCATACCGTAGGCTCTCCACAAACAATGCTTGATGAACTGCTTCAATTAATTTTTGAAAATATTAAAAACGTTTTTATTTTTTAAATTGAATAACAGTTTTCATTAGAGTACTTCTATTAAAATGTAGTATTTCTGGTTCTTCTCAAAAAAAGGATGGAAACCAGTCAGAAATCGTTCTTAACTTTTATTCCTTACGAATTACAGTTGAAGGTTTTCTTAGAGAAAGCTGAGGAAAAAAGTAAATTGTCTGAAGAACAATGTTCTGAAAAAAGTAAATTGTCTGAAGAACAATGTTCCACTTTTCACTTATTAACTATTTATAACACAAAAATCTCTTACATTATTTAAAAAAAAAAATGACCAGTCACGCATATAGTCATTTGTCACTTTCCATATTTCTCAATACCTTTGCTCTCACACTGGTAGGCAAGTTGCTGACTAAGAACACCACAGTGATTCTTTACATTTTCATCCACTTTTCATTCAAGGAAAAGGCTTCTTTAAAATGTGCATTTAAAATTCTAGAAAATACAAATCAACATTATCTCTAAGTCTCTATCGTTACCAGAAGGTCTGGTTCCTAAACCTAATTTCCATTGTTAATGTCTTCAATAAGTGACGATATTCATTTCCAGAAAACATTACCAGTAAATTCTATGATATCACAGACTGTTCACTATCCAGACCAAACTGACTAAACCACAAAATGCAAAAGTATGCACTTCACTTCTGTAAGGGAAACCTTAGGGCTATTCTGAGCATAGTTTTAGCGGATTATGACCTGACTAAGAGTAAATGACTAGAATAAGATTATGACCTAAGAGTAAATGAGAGCTTAATTAGATAGCCTCTTTCTTCTGAATTTCCAGAGCTTTCAGTAGACACAAACTAAAATGTTTAAAAACTAAAAATTTCTCGTCACAGATTTTATTTTTTAAAAAGTTACTTTGAGACATAGGGATTTACAAAGAAAATAATTTTTTTTTTTTCTTTGTGATACAAATGCTATTTCATTTCTTCCCCCGAGGAGGAAACATGAAGAGCTGCTTGCATGGTTCCAGGCAGTGCCCATCCTAAGCAAAGTTAGTAAAAAAAAAAAAAAAAAAAAAAAAAAAAATTATTTAAAAAAAATTGGATCATTTACCACAGAATCACAGAATATAATGGCTGAAATGAACACTGATGTGAAATATGGGACACTGAGTATATATTAATAAATATGGGACACTGAGTATATATATTTTATTTTAACCATGAATTAAAATACTTTTCATTATCAGAAATGTGTCCAACATTTTGTATATATAAATATATACACCATAATAGTGAAGAACTAAAGATGGCTTAAAATTATGATTCCTTCCTTCCTTCCTGCCTTCCTCCCTCCCTGCGTCCATTTCCTCCTTCCCTCCTTCCTTTTTTCTTTTTTTTGGACCTAGGGTCTTGCTCTGTCAACCAGGCTGGAATGGAGTGGAAGGATCATGGTTCACTGTAGCCTCAACCTCCTGGGTTCAATCGATCCCCCTCTGCCTCAACCTTCTGAGTAGCTGGGACCACAGGCATGTGCCACTACTCCCAGATAATTAAAAAAAAATTTTTTTTTTTTTTTTAAAGAGACAGGGTCCCACTATGTGGCCCAGGTTGGTCATGAATTCCTAGGCTCAAGCAATCACCTGCCTCAGCCTCCCAAAGTGTTGGGATTATAGGTGTGAGCCATCTTGCTCAGCCAGAACATAATACTCATTTTCTTCAAAGGCATGTATTAAGTGTATTATCAGAAAAAAAAAAGTTATAGAAAAACGTATTTTAAAATCTACATATTTGGAAATATATTTTATAACATTTTGTACGCCCAATTATCTTAAAAATTGAACTGTCCATTTCGATTTGAGATTACAAAATTATAAAATGCATTTTATGGTTGATAGTAAACTGTATTAATGTAGTCATATTCTCAAACTATAAAAAAAAAGTTATACCTGGTCATAATAATTTAGCTATTTTATAACCAACCCTCTCACCTGTTGCAGCCATATGGCATTGTTGTAATTCTTCCTTCAATTCTCACCTTTGAGTAAACTGATTACTGAACTCCCTTTACCCTAGAGGCAAAGCAGTGAGTTGCAAAACATTTACTACTTTCACCACAGTATAAATTACGTTCCGATAAAGTAGTTGAAACCTTTAAAGTCTTCTACTTTATATAATAAAAACTACTTATTGAAATGTTTTCAACAATATGCCTGAAAGTTATATTTAGAAATAATACATAGGTACCACAGGAATATAGATTTTAACATAAGACATTTACTAGGTTTAGTTCTAAGAACACAGTGCTTTCCCATTCTAAAATTTAGTGGGAAGTTAGATAAATTTAAAATTAAAAGGTTCAATGATTAAAGTAGTTCTGAATATAGTTATAAAGATACAATCTATTATTCCTGTTGCACTAAGACAAACAAATTTTGGTATTTAAAAACTTTCACTTGTAGTAAACATTTTCCTGTCCTCTATTTTCAAACTACACATCACTGAGATGAAATAATAACTTGCTCAAGTCGCAGCATTAAGCAACAGAATCTGGATCTAAATACAAATGCCTCTGACCTCTGGCTAAGTGCTACCAGAATCTCACATATTTATTTAAATAGGAAAAATTAGACACTTCTAGAGACTCTATTCAAGTTAACCAAAATTGCTTATTAATAACATCTTCAAAATCATGATGATGAAATGCCACCACAAAATCTTCAACATTTAGGCAAGTTTTATTATTAAATGTGTTACTTGTATTAGGTTTTTAAACTGGTAATCTATTCTTTATATTGTAACACCTGATTTGTTGGGAGTCAGATAATGAAGTGGATTTTATAAACCTGCACTGGCCCATATGGTACCTACTGGCCAGTTGTGGTTTTTAAAATGTAAATTGGCCAGGCATGGTAGCTCACGCCTATAATCCCAGCACTTTGGGAGGCTGAGGTGGGCGGATCACCCGAGGTCAGGAGTTCAACACCAGCCTGCGCACCATGGTGAAACCCCGTCTCTAGTAAAAATAAGAAAATTAGCCAGGCGTGGTGGCGGGCACCGGTAGTCCCAGCTACTTGGGAGGATGAGGCAGGAGAATCACTTGAACCTGGGGGACGGAGGTTGCAGCGATTTGAGATCACACCACTGCACTCCTGTCTGGGTGACAGAGCAAGACTCCATCCCCCCAACCCCCTAAAAAGTAAATTAATTAAAATGAAATAAAATTAAAAATTTAGTTCCTATGTTATACCAGCCTCTAGCTACCATAATGGGCTGTGTACATCTACAGTTCAGAAAAGAGGTATGGGTTGAAGATAAAACATTTGAAAATCACTGACATATGAGTTTTATTTAAAGTCATGAGATCACTAAGGGAGTGGGCATATACAGGGAATAAAACAGGGTCAAATTGCAGTGAAACAATCTTATAAGACATGGAAGAAAAGAGGAAGAATTAGCAAAGGACAATGAAGAGTGCCTAAAGAGATAAGAGGAAAACCAAGAGAATGTGGTATCCCAGAAATCATGTATTTAGAAGTGATCAACTGTGTCAAATGCTGCTGATAGGTGAAGATAAGAACAAAGAATTGACCACTAGAATTAGCAATGAAAAGGTCCCTTTTGAGCTTGAGAAGAAGAGATTAGAGATTTCAACAAATTTATAGAAGACGGAAAACGATTAGAAACATCTGTCTGAATACACTGTTGGAGAGTTGTAGTAGATACAGAAGCCATCTGACTATGAAATCTGTGAATTTGGAATCAGCATATTTGGAAGGGGGAAAACCTGAATGAAAACCAGAAGTAACAGAAGATTCATTTGTACAATACCTAAGCTAAACAGGCTGTGAAATCCCCAGAAAATGAAGGATGCCCAGCATTAACAGTCCGCCACAAAACAAAAACAAAAACAAAACAAACCACAGTGGAATTGTCTCTAAAAATAATAGCATGAACCATCTGGGAAGCATGTAGCCTTCTTAGTGTGGATATGCTGTCCCAGTTATACTCATTTTGGCAACTTGCATGACAGTATCATGTGGGCCCATTCACTTTACTTGTTTACCCTAAACATAAGCTGCCAGTTAATTTGTGCTAGCCACGTATATGAAGTTTTCAATATACTTTCTGCTTAGGTGAAGAAAACAGTGAGATTGTAGAGCCATTCTCAGAACAGAAGAAGAAATCATATTTGTACCCAGTTCTTTATTTTTAAAGAGACACTAAGGATCATCAGATATATAAGGAAAAGCCATTGGCATGAAAGAAAAACACAGGATACATAAACAGATTAAAAAAAAAAACTGAACACAGAGGAAACATCGATTGATTTAGGAAGGTATAATGGCAGCCAGAAAACATCAATACAAGAAAAAACAAAACAAAACAAAACATATAGGACATGAAATGAGACAGAAGACTGAAATATAGACGCATATAGACACTTCTTTCAGGGAACTCCTGGCAATGATTATATTTCTGTTACACATGTAAATAGCTTACATATTTTACCACATAAGTTTGAGGCTGAGTATCTTTCCTGAAATTAGATTGTATATTTCAGAGCCATATAACAGCTCTGTCCAATTGTGCCTAAACTTCAAAAGTTTTACATTTGATCTTTTTTAAAAAGATGCTATATGCAAATACCTTCTCTAAGTCTTTAAATTAAGAAGTTATATCAACGGGAAAGCTTTGGAAAAGGTAAACATCAGAATTCTATAAAATAAAAATTAAATGATCTAGCTCATACTTTGGCTCTGGTAGTATTAAATTATGTAGTTTTCATATTCATTAACTCAATAGGATCTCATTTTAATTTCCTGTAGTTCGTGGTCTTCCATTGCTTGCTTTTTATTTTTCATTGTTGATATAATTTCACTTTTAAAATTTATCTATGAGGAAAATGCTACAATATTCTTTGATAACTGAATTTAGAAGGTTTTTAAATGAAATACATCAATTTGCAAATAAATGTGACTGACAAAAGAAGAAAAGCTTACACTAAGTTTTCTATTTTTAACAGATAGGGAAAAAAGTTGAAATTATGAGACTGGAACCATATGTGTCATATAAATATCATACAAAATAGCTTCTTACAAAATAAATGGCTAGGAAACAGCGAGCAGATTCAAGCTCATTTGACTCTGTTAATTTAAATAAGCAAAGTTTGCATTCACATTCTCCCCTCAGGCAGCATTAGGAGAAATTTAATATCCCAACAGGGACACTAACTGCATATCCCTGTACATGAAGAACCATTCATTAAGAACATTAATATTCACTAGAGTTAATAAAAATGATTCTTAAATTAAGAAATGGCAAGTGTGAAAGCATATTTTAAATTATTAACATGTTTAGAAACACAGGTTCAAGTGGCCTTTATCATTAAAGACACAGGGGCTTTCATCACAAGTGATGAGTAAGTTTTGTTTGTTTGTTTGTTTTTGAGATGGAGTCTCACTCTGTCGCCCAGGCTGGAGTGCAGTGGCACAATCTCAGCTTACTGCAACCTCTGCCTCCTGGGTTCTAGTGATTCTTATGTCTCGGCCTTGCCGAGTAGCTGGGATTACAGACACCTGCCACTGTGCCCGGCTAATTTTTGTATTTTTAGTAGAAAGGGGTTTCACCATGTTGGTCAGGCTGGTCTTGAACTGACCTCAAGTGATCCACCTGCCTTGAACTCCTGACCTCAAGTGATCCACCCGCCTTGGCCTCCCAAAGTGCTAGGGTTAAACAGGCGTGAGCCACCACACCTGGTCTTCAAGTGAGGAATAAGTTTTAATATTTAGTAGATTAAGTATAGTTAATCTACTTCAGATCATTGCATAGTTACTTAGTATAATACTGATACAGGATATTAAAATGACTCCTTATACTTCAATGTACCGATCAAATATCAATTTCAGAGAATCCAATCATAACAATAAGAAATCTTAACAAACGAAGGATTTGTGGAAGGAGAATACAAAATAGTCATGCTAAAGAAAAAATCCATGTGATTAACAGAAAAATCCAAATATGGCAACTGTTACACTTCTAAGATTTTTGTGTTAATTGGAGGCTAGAGAAAGGGTATGAAATGAAATCAACATTAGTTTTAGGAGTAATTCTTGGTCCTCAGTAGATTAGATGGAACAGAATTCAGATGATTAAGGAAGTCTGACCACCTCCCTGACATATATAAGTTTTCATCCTGTTGTCTTCATTTTTATCATAACTTTTTTTTTTTTCTCAAATTAAGCTACCTTTGCTAAATTAATGCTAGAGAAATTAAAGGTAATAGTAATAACCTACATTTGGTTGCTTATGCACTTAAAAAGTGACTTCATAGTGCTTGTTATCACATTAGATCACTGTAATAGCATTTTTGAAAAGCAGGAAATGAAGCATCAGAACCTCCATTTTACATACGAAAAACTTTAGAAGCTGTTCCCCCTCCTCAACCCTAGAGTCCACAGCCCTCCTCTTTTAAAGGCGGACTGATTCTTTTAAAAGTCGATTCAGAAATCAGTGTCTTTAAATTCTTCCTTAACTTACCCCAGACACGTAAGTCTGAGTTAGGCTTTAATACATTCACAAAATTTTTTACCATTTTTATGATGTTATAGCATTTACCAATGGGAGAACACTGATCACACTGCAGTGAATAACTGTCTACTTCTAACAAAAAACTATCGACTCTTGAAGGCAGGGTCTATAATTTTTAATCTGAACAACTAGCATTAAACGTATCATCTGGCCAGCAGTTCAGAAGTTGAATACATCAAGTGGTTTCTGAGTGATAAAGGCTGAATTAGAAATTTGGTGTTAATTCCTAATCCGAAGCTCATTCCTCCACATATCAGTGCTTCTGTCAATAAACAATTGTAACAAAACATTTTTGGTAAAAAACAAACAAACAAAAAAACCCAAAAGCACCCTTTCTCCCATTTTGATGTTATATACTATATAAAAGTGTTTTTTCTTTCTCTTTTTTTTTCTTTGAGATGGAGTTTTGCTCTTGTCGCCCAGGCTGGAGTGCAATGGTGTGGTCTAGGCTCACTGCAACCTCTGCCTCCCAGGTTCAAGCAATTCTCCTAAGCCTCCTGAGTAGCTGGGATTACAGGTGCCCACCACCACACCCGGCTAATTTTTGTAATTTTAGTAGAGACGGGTTTCACCATGTTGGCCAGGCGGATCTTGAACTCCTGACCTCAGGTGATTGGCCAACCTCGGCCTCCCAAAGTGCTGAGATTATAAGGCGTGAGCCACCCCTCCTGGCCTTTTTTTTCTCTCTCTTTTTTTTTTTTGAGACAGGTTCTTGCTCTGTCTCAATCTCCAGGGCTCAAGTGATCCTCACATCTCAGCCTCTTGAGCAGCTGGGACTATAGGCACATGCCACTACACTTGGCTAATTTGTATTTTTTGTAGACAGAGCTTCATCATGTTGCCCAAGTTGGTCTCAAACTCCTGCGCTCAAGTATCTCCTGCCTCAGCCTCCCAAAAGTGCTGGGATTACAGGCATGAGACACAGCACCTGGCTGAAAAGCATTTTCTTAAGGGAGGAAAAACTACAGGTTGCAAAATGGAATTACATGAAGTACCTCAAGATTTTCTGATGTCTCTGGGGATTATGATCTTAGAGATGGTCAAATTCTAAGAGAAACAGAGGCTAGCAAATGGAGTTCTGTTGTTACTTTTGCTCTATTTTAACATCTGTGGAATAAAGGATTGTCCCCCACTGAACCCATGCCCTATCGATTTTGGCCAGATTACACAGATGACAGAGTACTTTGATTTTAATCATCTGAAAATCTCAATGTTATCTCATTACATGACAAAGATGGGTTAAGGATGGTACTCACATAGAAAGCTGAAGTTTGGAAAGTTAAGTGCTCTAGTGGATTATTCAAGTTTAAGATGCTTGACAACTTTCTTCTTGAAATTACTTCATCTTAATGTCTTTTTTGGCAGGCTTCTAAAAATGTTATATCCATGATTTGTCTCTTTGACATGTTCTTTTTCCTATAATCATCACTTAACAAATTTTATTAAGTCATGTCTTAAAATAAGATATCTTCCATTCTTTTGGCAACAAAACAAATTGCATAGTTTCAAACTAAAAAAAAAAAAAAAAAAAAAAAAAAAAATTCAAAAAAGCCTCCCATAACCTCATAGTGTTTATTCTCCCAATATTTTATGAGTTTCAAAGTATTAAACGTATTGTGTTGATTCTGACAATTCTATGAAGTAGGAAACGTGGAGACATTTATTCAAAGAGAGAAAGCGAACTAAGTAACAAAACAGTTAGGAAGTGGTGGGATCCCAGGTCAGGCTCATTTCTTCTGGCTGGCTGACCCTGAGTCTAGTGCTTTTTCCACCATAATATACATGTATTGAATTCAGCAAAGTGACTGGAAAACAAATTCTTGCCGTTAAAAACTGCACAATAAAAACATTTTTGATTATTTTTAGTGCCAAAAAACACATTTCAGGGCATGTGTCTATAGAAATCAGTTAATTTTGTAGATTACCTATTAATCTACAATAGTGAATTAATGCCTTTCACCTATCTTACCACCTGAAATACTGGAATTATGGAAGTTTGAAACCAGAATTAAATCAAACATTCTTTTTCAATTAACAGTTTAAAGTTCATGAAGTAATACTAACAGAAAGCCCTGCCAATTCTGATGAGATGAGAAAGTCTTTGAAGCTCATTTTACCTTCCTTAAAATGGAAACCCCCTTTTACCATCAGCTGTGTTTATTGAGAGTCATTCTAAATACTAATTTTTGCCAAAATGTTTTTTCTTTGAAATACAAGAATCATCATGTTTCCAGCTTAGATGTAATCTACCTTCTACAATAGCTTATATGAGAATATCACAGAATCTCTGGTGAAATTATGATCCAGGATTCATTTCACATTTTAGTTGTCTAAAAAGTTTTACATTTCTCTATAAAAAATTAAAACTTTACTAAAATCTTAAAAACAATAAAAAATTTAACTGGAAAAATAACTCAATTTTAAGAGTTAGTCAAGGGAATATAAGTATATACTTTCAAAGACACACAAAATGAATGAAAAAATGCAGTTCTTCGAGCAGGTGTGGTGGCTCATGCCTGTAATCCCAGCACTTTGGGAGGCCAAGGTGGGCGGATCACGAGGTGAGGAGATCAAGACCATCCTGGCCAACATGGTGAAACCCTGTCTCTACTAAAAATACAAAAATTAGCCGGGTGTGGTGGTGGGTGCCTGTAATCCAAGCTACTTGGGAGGCTGAGGCAGGAGAATCACTGGAATCCGGGAGGTGGAGGTTGCAGTGAACTGAGATCGTGCCAGTGCACTCCAGCCTGGGTGACAAGAGTGAGGCTTTGTGTTAAAAAACACAAAATATGGCTGGGTGCAGTGGCTCACGCCTGTAATCCCAGCACTCTGGGAGGCCGAGGCGGGTGGATCACGAGGTCAGGAGATCAAGACCATCCTGGCTAACACGGTGAAACCCCGTCTCTACTAAAAAATACAAAAAATTAGCCAGGCATGGCGGCAGGTGCCTATAGTTCCAGTTACACGGGAGACTGAGGCAGGAGAATGGTGTGAACCCGGGAGGCGGAGCTTGCAGTGAGCTGAGATTGTGCCACTGCACTTCAGTCTGGGCGATAGAGCAAAACTCTGTCTCAAAAAAAAAAAAAACAAAAACAAAAAAACAGTTCTTCAAATATTATTCAACATGCAGAAGCACAAGAGTTAGTTTGACAGATCTCTTAACCAATACCAGTCATGGACTAGCTTTATGATTTTGTTTAAATCAAATATTTTCACTGTGAAGGAAAATAGGACAGGGCAAAATATTATATTAAATGGTTGGTAATCAAGTTTAACACAGTTTTACAGGGTCTAACGGAGAGCACAAATAAAATTTGGAGAAGGCAGAAGCTACTGATAGTTTTAAAAAATCATGTCATCCCTATCACCACACTATAAGTTTACAATTAATAAAGATAATATGAAGAGTGCATGAATAAAGTCATATTAATAAAATGATTCATTTTCTTTTGTTTGACTCAATTTATCTATTTAATATGAATTAAATTTAATTTAGAGCAATGCTGTGAAAATATATACAAAGTCCATAAAATGAAATATGCTGTCCTTCAAAATATACACATGCAAAGATGATACAACTACCCCATTGCCAGCAGTAACACTTCCTGCTAATTTCTCTCCCGTGCCTACCCATAACAGTGATTTTTATTATTGAATAAGCCACATTTTAAAACTTAGTTCTACAGCAAGCTTGTCCAACCCACGGGCTGTGTGATGACTCTGAATGCGGCTCAACATAAATTCATAAACTTTCTTAAAATATTATGAGATTTTTTTTGTGTTGTTGTTGTTGTTTTTAAACTCATCGTTAGTATTAGTGTATCTTATGTGTTGCCCCAAGACAAGTCTTCTTCCAATGTGACCCCAGGAAGCCAAAAGATTGGACACCCCTGTTCTATAGCAGGGACTCTTGAGATGGTTGAGTGTGATCTGGATTCAGATAAAATAACACAGAATAAAACTTCTCTGTACAGAGCCTGTTGATTTGACTGGAGACTACATACCATAATTACTGGAAATCAAACTTTAAAAAAATCTAACAACTGACAAACAGAATTATATTTAAAGGTCAAAGAAAGACATAAGTTCATTAATCCTCAGGAAATAGGATGTCCTCCTTGACACCTCAGTCTCAAAAACCCCACCTTTTCCAAATAGTTATACTGTTTATATTATTACTTTCCAATATATCTTAGAACTCTAAAGCTAGTAAAAAAAGAAGGTAATACTCATAGCCAGACAGCCCACTTGGCAATGTGGCAGGACAACGAATGAAGGAGTGGCTCTAGACACAGTCTCCCTGAGGGCTGTGAGCAGGGAGCCCACTTCACCTCCCTAAACATGTACCATTGTCCAGGAATAGGCAGTTAGGTATGGTGAGGATGAGAAGTACTGAGCTAGACATCACTGCCACTAGCTATGAGAATTCTAACATGTCAGCCTCTCTCATTCTCAGTTTCACTGTACAGAAATTGAGTAATAGAAGTTTTAAGGTTCCAGAAGCTCTAAAATGATTTCACTCCCCATGATTTTCATGTTTACTCTACTTTTCAGAGAGTTTTGTTGATGATCAAATAAGGATATATATAAGAAAGCACTTTATAAATTTTCACACAAATGCAAGTTGCTGTTATTGTTTTATAGATTTTCTTTATTACACAAGAAAAGTATGGAAACAGTTTTGATATACAATATAAGATGCTTACTACATGGTGAGGCATTAAGATGGGCTATGCCCTAAAATTTAACAAAAATTTGATATGGGCGGAGCAAGATGGCCGAATAGGAACAGCTCCAGTCTCCAACTCCCAGCGCGAGTGACACAGAAGACCGGTGATTTCTGCATTTTCAACTGAGGTACTGGGTTCATCTCACTGGGGAGTGCCAGACGATCGGTGCTGGTCAGCTGCTGCAGCCCGACCAGCGAGAGCTGAAGCAGGGCGAGGCATTGCCTCACCTGGAAAGCGCAAGGGGGAAGGGAATCCCTTTTCCTAGCCAGGGGAACTGAGACACACAACACCTGGAAAATTGGGTAACTCCCACCCCAATACTGCGCTTTAAGCAAACCGGCACACCAGGAGATCATATCCCACACCTGGCCGGGAGGGTCCCACACCCACGGAGCCTCCCTCATTGCTAGCACAGCAGTCTGTGATCTACCGGCAAGGCAGCAGCGAGGCTGGGGGAGGGGCACCTGCCATTGCTGAGGCTTAAGTAGGTAAACAAAGCTGCTGGGAAGCTCGAACTGGGTGGAGCTCACAGCAGCTCAAGGAAACCTGCCTGTCTCTGTAGACTCCACCTCTGGGGACAGGGCACAGTAAACAATAACAAACGCAGCAGCTCTGCAGACGCAAACGACTCTGTCTGACAGCTTTGAAGAGAGCAGTGGATCTCCCAACACGGAGGTTGAGATCTGAGAAGGGACAGACTCCCTGCATAAGTGGGTCCCTGACCCCTGAGTAGCCTAACTGGGAGACATCCCCCACTAGGGGCAGTCTGACACCCCACACCTCACAGGGTGGAGTACACCCCTGAGAGGAAGCTTCCAAAGCAAGAATCAGACAGGTACACTCGCTGTTCAGAAATATACTATCTTCTGCAGCCTCTGCTGCTGATACCCAGGCAAACAGGGTCTGGAGTGGACCTCAAGCAATCTCCTACAGCTACAACCTACAGCGGAGGATCCTGACTGTTAGAAGGAAAGCTATCAAACAGGAAGGACACCTACACCAAAACCCCATCAGTACATCACCATCATCAAAGACCAGAGGCAGATAAAACCACAAAGATGGGGAAAAAGCAGGGCAGAAAAGCTGGAAATTCAAAAAATAAGAGCGCATCTCCCCTGGCAAAGGAGCGCAGCTCATCGCCAGCAACGGATCAAAGCTGGATGGAGAATGACTTCGACGAGATGAGAGAAGAAGGCTTCAGTCCATCAAATTTCTCAGAGCTAAAGGAGGAATTACATACCCAGCGCAAAGAAACTAAAAATCTTGAAAAAAAAGTGGAAGAATTGATGGCTAGAGTAATTAATGCAGAGAAGCTCACAAACGAAATGAAAGAGACGAAAACCATGGCACGAGAAATACGTGACAAATGTACAAGCTTCAGTAACTGACTCGATCAACTGGAAGAAAGAATGTCAGCGATTGAGGATCAAATGAATGAAATGAAGCGAGAAGAGAAACCAAAAGAAAAAAGAAGAAAAAGAAATGAACAAAGCCTGCAAGAAGTATGGGATTATGTAAAAAGACCAAATCTACGTCTGATTGGGGTGCCTGAAAGTGACGGGGAAAATGGAACCAAGTTGGAAAACACTCTTCAGGATATCATCCAGGAGAACTTCCCCAACCTAGTAGGGCAGGCCAACATTCAAATCCAGGAAATACAGAGAACGCCACAAAGATACTCCTCGAGAAGAGCAACTCCAAGACACATAATTGCCAGATTCACCAAAGTTGAAATGAAGGAAAAAATCTTAAGGGCAGCCAGAGAGAAAGGTCGGGTTACCCACAAAGGGAAGCCCATCAGACTAACAGCAGATCTCTCGGCAGAAACTCTTCAAGCCAGAAGAGAGTGGGGGCCAATATTCAACATTCTTAAAGAAAAGAATTTTAAACCCAGAATTTTATATCCAGCCAAACTAAGTTTCATAAGTGAAGGAGAAATAAAATCCTTTACAGATAAGCAAATGCTTAGAGATTTTGTCACCACTAGGCCTGCCTTACAAGAGACCCTGAAGGAAGCACTAAACATGGAAAGGAACAACCGGTACCAGCCATTGCAAAAACATGCCAAAATGTAAAGACCATCAAGGCTAGGAAGAAACTGCATCAATTAACGAGCAAAATAACCAGTTAATATCATAATGGCAGGATCAAGTTCACACATAACAATCTTAACCTTAAATGTAAATGGACTAAATGCTCCAATTAAAAGACACAGACTGGCAAACTGGATAAAGAGTCAAGACCCATCAGTCTGCTGTATTCAGGAGACCCATCTCACACGCAGAGACATACATAGGCTCAAAATAAAGGGATGGAGGAAGATTTACCAAGCAAATGGAGAACAAAAAAAAGCGGGGGTTGCAATACTAGTCTCTGATAAAACAGACTTTAAACCATCAAAGATCAAAAGAGACAAAGAAGGCCATTACATAATGGTAAAGGGATCAATTCAACAGGAAGAGCTAACTATCCTAAATATATATGCACCCAATACAGGAGCACCCAGATTCATAAAGCAAGTCCTTAGAGACTTACAAAGAGACTTAGACTCCCATACAATAATAATGGGAGACTTCAACACTCCACTGTCAACATTAGACAGATCAACGAGACAGAAAGTTAACAAGGATATCCAGGAATTGAACTCATCTCTGCAGCAAGCAGACCTAATAGACATCTATAGAACTCTCCACCCCAAATTAACAGAATATACATTCTTCTCAGCACCACATCGTACTTACTCCAAAATTGACCAGGTAATTGGAAGTAAAGCACTCCTCAGCAAATGTACAAGAACAGAAATTATAACAAACTGTCTCTCAGACCACAGTGCAATCAAATTAGAACTCAGTACTAAGAAACTCAATCAAAACCGCTCAACTACATGGAAACTGAACAACCTGCTCCTGAATGACTACTGGGTACATAACGAAATGAAGGCAGAAATAAAGATGTTCTTTGAAACCAATGAGAACAAAGATACATCATACCAGAATCTCTGGGACACATTTAAAGCAGTGTGTAGAGGGAAATTTATAGCACTAAATGCCCACAAGAGAAAGCAGGAAAGATCTAAAATTGACACTCTAACATCGCAATTAAAAGAACTAGAGAAGCAAGAGCAAACACATTCGAAAGCTAGCAGAAGGCAAGAAATAACTAAGATCAGAGCAGCACTGAAGGAGATAGAGACACAAAAAACCCTCCAAAAAATCAATGAATCCAGGGGTTGGTTTTTTGAAAAGATCAACAAAATTGACAGACCACTAGCAAGACTAATAAAGAAGAAAAGAGAGAAGAATCAAATCGACGCAATTAAAAATGATAAAGGGGATATCACCACCGACCCCACAGAAATACAAACTACCATCAGAGAATACTATAAACACCTCTATGCAAATAAACTGGAAAATCTAGAAGAAATGGATAATTTCCTGGACACTTACACTCTTCCAAGACTAAACCAGGAAGAAGTTGAATCCCTGAATAGACCAATAGTAGGCTCTGAAATTGAGGCCTACCAACCAAAGAAAGTGCAGGACCAGATGGATTCATAGCTGAATTCTACCAGAGGTACAAGGAGGAGCTGGTACCATTCCTTCTGAAACTATTCCAATCAATAGAAAAAGAGGGAATCCTCCCTAACTCATTTTATGAGGCCAACATCGTCCTGATACCAAAGCCTGGCAGAGACACAACAAAAAAAGAGAATTTTAGACCAATATCCCTGATGAACATCGATGCAAAAATCCTCAATAAAATACTGGCAAACCGGATTCAGCAGCACATCAAAAAGCTTATCCACCATGATCAAGTGGGCTTCATCCCTGGGATGCAAGGCTGGTTCAACATTCGCAAATCAATAAACATAATCCAGCATATAAACAGAACCAAAGACAAAAACCACATCATTATCTCAATAGATGCAGAAAAGGCTTTTGACAAAATTCAACAGCCCTTCATGCTAAAAACGCTCAATAAATTCGGTATTGATGGAACGTACCTCAAAATCATAAGAGCTATTTATGACAAACCCACAGCCAATATCATACTGAATGGGCAAAAACTGGAAAAATTCCCTTTGAAAACTGGCACAAGACAGGGATGCCCTCTCTCACCACTCCTATTCAACATAGTGTTGGAAGTTCTGGCTAGGGCAATCAGGCAAGAGAAAGAAATCAAGGGGATTCAGTTAGGAAAAGAAGAAGTCAAATTGTCCCTGTTTGCAGATGACATGATTGTATATTTAGAAAACCCCATTGTCTCAGCCCAAAATCTCCTTAAGCTGATAAGCAACTTCAGCAAAGTCTCAGGATACAAAATTAATGTGCAAAAATCACAAGCATTCTTATACACCAGTGACAGTCAAACAGAGAGCCAAATCAGGAATGAACTTCCATTCACAATTGCTTCAAAGAGAATAAAATACCTAGGAATCCAACTTACAAGGGATGTAAAGGACCTCTTCAAGGAGAACTACAAACCACTGCTCAGTGAAATAAAAGAGGACACAAACAAACGGAAGAACATACCATGCTCATGGATAGGAAGAATCAATATCGTGAAAATGGCCATACTGCCCAAGGTAATTTATAGATTCAATGCCATCCCCATCAAGCTACCAATGAGCTTCTTCACAGAATTGGAAAAAACTGCTTTAAAGTTCATATGAAACCAAAAAAGAGCCCACATCTCCAAGACAATCCTAAGTCAAAAGAACAAAGCTGGAGGCATCACGCTACCTGACTTCAAACTATACTACAAGGCTACAGTAACCAAAACAGCATGGTACTGGTACCAAAACAGAGATATAGACCAACGGAACAGAACAGAGTCCTCAGAAATAATACCACACATCTACAGCCATCTGATCTTTGACAAACCTGAGAGAAACAAGAAATGGGGAAAGGATTCCCTATTTAATAAATGGTGCTGGGAAAATTGGCTAGCCATAAGTAGAAAGCTGAAACTGGATCCTTTCCTTACTCCTTATACGAAAATTAATTCAAGATGGATTAGAGACTTAAATGTTAGACCTAATACCATAAAAATCCTAGAGGAAAACCTAGGTAGTACCATTCAGGACATAGGCATGGGCAAAGACTTCATGTCTAAAACACCAAAAGCAACGGCAGCAAAAGCCAAAATTGACAAATGGGATCTCATTAAACTAAAGAGCTTCTGCACAGCAAAAGAAACTACCATCAGAGTGAACAGGCAACCTACAGAATGGGAGAATATTTTTGCAATCTACTCATCTGACAAAGGGCTAATATCCAGAACCTACAAAGAACTCAAACAAATTTACAAGAAAAAAACAAACAACCCCATCAAAAAGTGGGCAAAGGATATGAACAGACATTTCTCAAAAGAAGACATTCATACAGCCAACAGACACATGAAAAAATGCTCATCATCACTGGCCATCAGAGAAATGCAAATCAAAACCACAATGAGATACCATCTCACACCAGTTAGAATGGCGATCATTCAAAAGTCAGGAAACAACAGGTGCTGGAGAGGATGTGGAGAAATAGGAACACTTTTACACTGTTGGTGGGAGTGTAAACTAGTTCAACCATTATGGAAAACAGTATGGCGATTCCTGAAGGATCTAGAACTAGATGTACCATATGACCCAGCCATCCCATTACTGGGTATATACCCAAAGGATTATAAATTATGCTGCTATAAAGACACATGCACACGTATGTTTATTGCAGCACTATTCACAATAGCAAAGACTTGGAATCAACCCAAATGTCCATCAGTGACAGATTGGATTAAGAAAATGTGGCACATATACACCATGGAATACTATGCAGCCATAAAAAAGGATGAGTTTGTGTCCTTTGTAGGGACATGGATGCAGCTGGAAACCATCATTCTCAGCAAACTATCACAAGAACAGAAAACCAAACACCGCATGTTCTCACTCATAGGAGAGAACTGAACAATGAGATCACTTGGACTCGGGAAGGGGAACATCACACACCGGGGCCTATCATGGGGAGGGGGGAGGGGGGAGGGATTGCATTGGGAGTTATACCTGATGTAAATGACGAGTTGATGGGTGCAGCACACCAACATGGCACAAGTATACATATGTAGCAAACCTGCACATTGTGCACATGTACCCTACAACTTGAAGTTTAATAATAATAAATAAATTAAAAAAAAAATTTAACAAAAATTTTAAAATTATATTTTTTCTTATAAAAATTACTCAGGGAAGATGCTATAGTTTTAATTTTTATAGGATTATCTGATTTGTTAAGAACTTAGACTAATAGCTTAATGAACAGTTCTTAAAATAAGCATCTCATAGGAATTGTATCCAGCTTTTCTGGATACAAGTAACCTATTCCTCATACAGATCCCAGTTGTATTCAAAGAAAAAAATACATTTTAGAATCCCTTTCATATTCATTCCTCGGACAATTCTTTTTCCTAGAGCAGCAGTCCCCAACCTTTTTGGCACCAGGGACCAGGTTCACGGAAGATCATTTTTCCATGAACTGGGGGCAGGGGATGAGGAAAGGTGAATGGTTTTGGGATGAATCTAACTATTCCACCTCAGATCAGGCATTAGATTCTCATAAGGAGCTCACAACCTAGATCCCTACATGCGCAGTTCATAATAGAAGCTAATGATGTTGCTGATCTGACAGGAGGCAGAGTTCATGCAGTAATGCTCCCAGCTTCACCACTCACCTCCTGCTGTTCACCTGGGGGTGTGTGTAGGGGGCTGGGACCCCTGATCTAGAGAATAAAATGTGAATTCCTCAGTGTGGTATGATTTGACCTAATCTACCTCTGCAAACTTAGTTTACCTTAAACACATTCATCTCACCTTTCCCAGTTAAACCAAGACTCAAACCACTCCCTAGCCATACCAAGCTCTCTTCTAAGTACTGTTAAAGAAAAAAATTATTCAATGATACTTGTTAAAGCACAGTAAGAAAGACTTTATTCAGGGCTACTGCAGTAGGTACAGGCACTACTGCAATGGGATTTTGTAGCTGGGGAGAAAGATTGGCTGAACTCCAAATACAGCATGGGCAAGTGGGAAAGAGGGAAGTCGAGAGAAAAGGAGTAATCATGAATGGCTCCTAGTTATCCCTAAACAACTGTGTGAATGGTGCTGTGGAGTACTGGGATTAGGAAGACTTGGTAGTAGGGGAAGTGGAGGTGGAAGGAAGGGTTTTTGGGGCAAAAAAACCAAGAGTTCTATTTGAACATATAAAGTTTGAGAATGTTTTAGCTCTCCTATCCCTCTTTATTCTGGTGACACTTTGTTTACACTGTGATTTCAGAACCTGTCACATTCTGACTTAATTTGGTGCATACTTACTTGTCTTCCTAGCCAGACTAGAGGTTCCTGAAGGCAGAGACTGTAACATTTACTCCACAGGCTAAATAGAGGGCTTTAAACAAAGTGGTCACTTAAAATGATTTTAGAATGAATAAATGAAGTATTCTAGAAATTGTGAGGAATACAAACCAAAGAAGAGAGAAATGCTTACTTTTCTAGTAGTCTCCATTACCTAGAACTCATCTTGCATGAGATCAATAAAAGTTACAACGGAACATAAACCCACTTCAGAGTCTACCACTGCAGCATGTAAACCCACTTACATATATATAAAATCAACCCTTACTGTTACGTCTCCTAGCATGAGCGCTACTGGGCTCATACTTACTAGCTCTGTGTAAATAGCTTTCTTTTATACCGTCCAAAGGCAAACATCGACAGATGTGACTTGCATATTTCAGACAGGTTTTCAGTGAGATTTTTGTTTTTAAACATTCTATTTACATGATTTGTTTTTGTAGTTATGTATTTCAGATTCTAATAGATTATTTTTACAATCAACACTTAATTATTTAATCACTTTACAAACTGATTTGAACGCTGAATAGAATCACAGAATTTTTAAGACAGAAACTCACCAAAGCCAGAGAGCCCTCACTTATTTGGAGGGATGAGAAAACTCTGGCCTGAAGAAACTACTCAAGACTCCACATTTGGAAATAGAGTTAGATCTGAACACCAGTTCACCTGGTTCCTAAGGCAGGATTTTTTTTCATAAACACTGGCTTCTTAATAAAAGAGATTAATTTGGCCATTTTGAGATTGACCACATATTATGCTTTTGTAACTTTTCTGTTCAGTGATATCTCAATGACATTTCTAAGAAAGCTATGCCTTAAAATGCGGTTAGGCATATTAGTAACCAAATGGCTTAATCGTCATGCTTCTGAGATAGTATGTGCAGGGATATAAATATCCCTTTTATGGTCTACATGGCCATGGAAACTGAAGTGAAATGGAGCCAATCCTATGTATAATCATGAAGTTTGAAAGGCTTGCCTTTATCATATCCCTCTTCCGCTTTAATTTGTCTCAGTGGTAATCTGTCTTCCCATTTCAAAGGCATTCCTACCTATTCCCTCTGCTCTTTCCCTTTACAAAAAATGAAAAAAAATTTTGTATTTATTATCTATACCTTGCTGGCAGACAGACATAAGATACTGCTTAAATGAATTTTAAACAATACATTAACTCAATCAGATATTTACCTTCTAAGCTTTTAATCCTGAATTGTGGAATGAAAAGTTTGTTCCCAGACAGTTGGTAGGGACAGAGTGGTGGAGAGAGGTTCCCTCCCTCCTAGTGATAAAAATGACAAGATCTGAAGCCAAGCCAAGTATCGATTTAGGGTGAAAAGAACAATCTAAAGAGGTAGTGTATGATGCAGCTCCACTGGAAATAACAATGGCCAACACTATCACTTTAGTTTCTGGCAGATATCTGGAACACTACAAATTAAACATTTCTAAGGTTTGAGATAATTGTTACTAATTATTATAGTGACTTGAAATCAGATTTCAAAGTAGTTCAAAGTTAGCTTACACATATTCGTCATGTTTACAATATAAATATGTTATATTCATATAGTACCTTATGCTTACAGTGTTTTCATATGTGCAATCTCATATAAACTTCAACAATATATAATGTAAATATCATTTTCAGTTTTCAAATGAAGAGCCTAAGGTTTGCAGGTAATAAGGGTTATAAAAGGCACAGCCAGGGTTGAGCATAAGAGTTGTGAATCCAAGTATTTTCTCACTATAATATGTAACCTATACAGCAATATTAAAATAACTCATATATGTAAGTTCCTAATACTTTCAAGGTAAAAAAGTGGTATATATTGTCCTCAAATTTCTAAGTAAATTATGTTGATCTTCTCATACTCAAATTTTTTTCATATAATTTTTGTAAAAGATAATTGTTGTTATTTTCAGCTTGCTTACCTTTCTAAAAATTCAGTAGTAGAAAAAATACTGTCAAAAACATACAGCTAATGAAAATAAAAAGTCATCTTTCAATACCACAAACAAACATTTCTCACTTAGATGTTTTTCCTTTGATATCCTTTAAAAACCTTATTGAAACTCATTTAAAACATTAGTCAAAACAATTGTATAGTTCACTTCAGTGATTCAGTATAGTTTTCTAACAAGCTTTTTTACATATTTTGTTAATTTGCCCTTTAATGGGATGTGACATCACTACAGGTTACATCCTATTTCTGCCAAAATGTATTTTACCTTGGCTTTCCTTGAAATGAATTATAACATGGGATTATCCATCTATGATGAGTTCTTTAACTGGGAAACTGAATCAGATTTAACATCATACAGGTTTAAAACTCATGTGTTTTGCTGGTTTTAAATTATTATCTGTTAACAGCACATAGGTTCAGTGTATCTACCGTTACCAAATCCAAACTTACTACTTTTGAAATAACCTCGGTGCTTTTAAGGTCAAAAAAGATGTTAGAATAGAATTTGTCGAGTGTGAAAACCGACCATTATGAGCTTTATTTCTAAAGAAATAGGTTATATTCATCAACAAAACGAGCATCTCTCTGAACATTTAAAAGAATTGTCAAAGTAAGAAAGGGGCTCACCGGTCTGAGTGAAATCAAACTGATGTAGAATCTCTTGAGCGGTCAGCATGTTTGACTGCTTTAACTTAGACTGTTGTGAGGAGACTGCTGGTGGTGAAGTAAATGAGAGATTTTTGTTGACCTGTATTAGGAAAACAAATCAGAAACTACACTGTAATTTCCTGGATTACTGATGCAAAAACTGGATGAGAAATATTTGCTTATTATACAAACCAGGACACATGATAGGTCAAAAGGAGTGGTAATCACGTACATGGTTAGTTTGTAAAGTTTACAAAAGAGAATCATTTTCATCAAGGAAAAAATATAATAGCAACTAGAACATAGCTATACGAAAATAAATCAGCCTTACTAAAGTTTACCATGGAACTGACAGTATTAATAACTTAGAGTGGTCTTATGCATTTCTTACGCAAAGAAATGCAAGAAATAAAAATGACTCCTTGACTGGTTCGATTAAGGAAGAGTAAAAATGTTTCACATTCACATTTCTCTAGCATTTTAGTGAAATAGCAGGTACTTCCTTTTCAGAGATACACAGAAAACACCTGTACTACTCATGTTTATATACATCATGGTGACACAGATAACACAGCTGTAACCTAACTTGCCATGTGAAATAGCTTCCATTGCATCAAAACACCTTACTCTTAGGATACCGTTTAAACAGATCATTAAAATAACAAGGAAAATTTCTGTATGTAAATACAATGTTCTATAACATACAAAACCTAGTATGATTATCTGAATGCACACTACCAGCCTCACAGAAACGAAATGCCTAATAAACACAACATTTTAACTATAGCTCTTGTAGGAAAACAAACAGTTCACTGAAAAAGCTTGAAATGTTTATAAGTAAATTCATCTTGTAAATCAGAATTCATTTCAGAAAAAAAATCTTTTTTTCATTATTAACGAATCAATCATTTTATCTTTTTCATTACTTTCAAAAAGCACAATAAAATGTGATCTATTTTGGAGAAATTGACAGCCTGATTTCTAATTCACTTCAACAGTGTAATCTGTAAATTAACAAAATGATAATTTATGGCATATAAATATTACTATATTAAAAGAGCCCCTTTCACATCTTTTTTTTGTTTAAATAATGAAAACCATACAGAGAAGTTCTACTGTGCAAGTATTTAAAATTTTCCTTTTGATGTTCTGTATAAGACAATACTGGGCTCTGGTTACATGCCCTTTATCTGATTCATTATTTACATGTTTATAATTTTTTTTTTCTATTTTCTGCTTTTAAACAGTGATAATAAACAGTATATCTTGGTTTAGAGCAAAAAGTTAGCAAATTCGGTGAAAAAGTCAATTAAGACCATATGTTAATATAGTTCTCAGTAACTAAACTATTATGTCATCTCATTAAAAAAAAAAGTATTTTCCAAAGTAGATGGAGGGGCCAAATACCACATCAGTCCTAAAATATCACCCAGCTTTAAAAATTCTATAAAAATCCATTAAATACAAATCAAAATTGACCAGTGATAGTGATACAATACCAAAAACAAAAACTCATTTAATATCTTTGAGCTTCACTTTCCATCTCTAAATGGAGATAAGAAAAATAATATCTATACTTCAACGGGAATGTGCCAGTAAAGCAATAATGATGAACTGGTATCATAAAGTGCTATTTGTATGTTAACCATAAAGCACTAATGAACATTAAATAAGAAAGAGATTAAATAGAATATATTGGCAAGGGCAAACCATAAAGTAGTATACAAACAAGGGGTAATATCAGTTATTATTAACATCACTAGAAGTAAGGGTAATTAGGTATTTATGATGATGTGGCCAATTTTTCAGAGTTCTGTGCTTTCAAATGGAAAAGAACATATTTATCACTTAACTATCTCATTCACTTCTTTTTGGAATCATTTCTCAGTTTTCCTTCTTGAAAATTTTTATCTTAAATATCAAGTAATGCATTTAAAAATCTAGTGCAAACAAACACGTGTATGCTGGGGAAATGAAGATGTATCTATACACACACACATCTTTGCACACACATACACACACCTACATATATCCATATATATATAGATACACACACACATACAATAGCCATTTATAGTCTTCCTCTTCATAAATTTGTGTTAAAAACAAAAAATACCAGGAAAGCTAAAATGGGATACTCAAATGCCTCTGTTCAAACAGAAAGACTTGCTATTCTTTCAAAACAAAATGTTCTTTTTTTTTTTAAACCTACAACCTATAATTATATGTTCTTCCTAAACATTTTTATAATTCTGATCTTTCTTGACATATTTTTTTACAGACTATTCAAATATCCATAAAGTGATGAGAGTAGCAACTTAACAGAACAGATGATTTCTAAGGTTTGGGGTAACTGTTAATTATTATTGTTATTATTAGCACTTTGTTTTGAAATTAGAACTCAAACCAAGGCCGCGCGCGGTGGCTCAAGCCTGTAATCCCAGCACTTTGGGAGGCCGAGACGGGCGGATCACGAGGTCAGGAGATCTAGACCATCCTGGCTAACACAGTGAAACCTCGTCTCTACTAAAAAAAAAAAAAATGCAAAAAACTAGCCGGGCGAGGTGGTGGGCACCTCTAGTCCCAGCTACTCGGGAGGCTGAGGCAGGAGAATGGCGGGAACCTGGGAGGCAGAGCTTGCAGTGAGCTGAGATCTGGCCACTGCACTCCAGCCTGGGCGACAGAGCGAGACTCTGTCTCAAAAAAAAAAAAAAAAAAAAGAAATTAGAACTCAAACCATTTTCAAAGCTAGCTTGTACATATTTATTACTTCATTTAGAGGAAGAAAAATAATAATAACCATTAAATAGAGTGAAGCAATATCTATTTTTGAAATATGTGCTGTGGAAAAGAATTGCTTAATAATTTTACAACAACAGAAAGGTTGGTTAAGATAGTCTACCCTACACCAATCTACCCTCTTTTCACAACACACTTTTCTGTTTGCTTCATGCAAAAACCACAGTCTGCCAAAGTCAGTTTAAAACTAAAAGCATAAAAATTTAATGAAATTCATAATAAAGAAAAAAAATCACCTGGAACTTCTGCCAAGTTAATCATAAAACTGTTTTGCCTACTCTTTTAGGGTATAAACAGACAAGCAAAATATGCAAATACCAATTCGCTAGACGGCGGGGGCGGGGGGGGGGGGTTAATTTTCATGTTAAAAAGCTTGCTGCTCTGAACATAAAATTGAATGCACAATATTAAGCAAGTTGACAACTAGTTTCACTTTTAGTGATTAGTTAAAATTTAAAACCTTTGGGAGATACACAGTACTCATTTCCATATATACTTACAGATCTAATTTTTTAGCTAATTTTAGATAACATGCTACATTTACCTGAAGAATTGTTTATGAAGTTTCAAGCTGTGATGATACCTCAAGTTGGTTTTAAATTATAATAGAAAGAATGTTAATGCCATCTGTATACTTAAAAGTTCACAAGTTCGTCTCTCTCTCCCAGACAGCTGTCATATTTTTCCACTAATCTGAACAATAATGTAGATATTTTAATCTGATGGCAGTTCTGGTGGCATTAGAAAAAAGAAACCAATAATATCCAGGAAGCTTTTTTTTTTTTTTTGCAAATCATTTATTTGTTGTAAAAATTAAAATACCAGTATGAAAGAAAAAGTTAAACAGAAAACTTGAGCCAAAGTGAGGTTCCAGATATTTGAAGTCAGGTATGTTTTACATTCTTATAAATTTTAAGAGTAGCTTATGCTCTTGTGATTTCTAGCTTAGTGAAGTCTAAGCAATGAGTAGCCTACAGTATTATAAAGAGCAATTCAAATATGACCTCTCAGCCCTCAGATGTTTTCTTTATAAGCCAGGACAGAGAAATGAGGGATTTGGAAGAAAACACTGTAACTGTTAAAGAAAAATTTCTACAGCAATAAGATACTAGAAAAATCTTACCCCCAAACCACTTCATTACTACTACATTAGCTAAAACCAGTATTCAAATTTGAATCAGTCACTAAAAGTTTTGGCTATATTTAATTAAGATTTCTGAGCCTCTGATAGGTAGCAAGGACTGGTGGTTCATAGATCACTAATATGACACCTTCATGCCAATTTCAAAATTAAGATCTAGTCCTGGCTCAAACCAATTATCCAGCAATATTCCTTAGGGTAAAGCAATTTACCTCAATGTATTTTGGTTTTCTCAAAACCTTTACCTCCTTTTCTCTCTTAGTTCACTGCCTCACTTCACAGAGAAAATTTGGTCTTGAACCCCTGAACTTCTCATTTCCAAACTTATGAAAGAACGGACCTCTCGCACCTATCCTTGTCTTTACTTCTAGGGATAGAGGAAGAGGAGCATTATGTTCAAGATTCAACCCTCAGTCCCCTTAGGGATATCTTTCTAAGTCTCTTCCAAATTCTACTTTCAGGCCAGGCCCAATGACTCATGCCTATAATCCCAGCAATTTGGGAGGCTGAGGCAGGAGGATCACTCGAGTCCAAGACCAGCCTGGGCAATACAGTGAGACCTCATCTCTACACAACAATTAAAAATTAGCTGGGTGGGGCAGTGCACACCTGTGGTCTCAGCTACCCAGGAGGCTGAGGCAGGAGAACTGCTTAAGCCCAGAAAGTCAAGGCTGCATTGAGCCATGATGACGCCACTGCACTCAGCTTGGGTGACAGGGTAGAACCTGCTGCAAAACAAAAAACTTCTACTTTCAAATTCCTACTGGCTATTTCCCCGCAGGCTAGAAGCACAGACCCTTCTATTTTAGCACAAAAACAAAGAGTAAACAAACCAACTAAAACTCGCCCTCTGATTCCATTACTTCCTTAAAAGCTAAACTCCTTGAAAAACAGCACACACCTGCTATCCATATAGCTGAATCCTTCAGTCTTCAACTGGGTACAACAAACCTCGTCTGCATGATAAAACTGAATCTGGACTTATGGCAACCCTGGACTTCAAATGATCGAATTCAGCAGATTGACTTAGGCCTCTATCCTTCTATCTTTGTTTCTGGGGCGCCACCTTCTCTTGGTTATCCTGCTACGTCCAGCCATTGCTCATCAGTGCTATTTGTTAGATCCGCTGAGCTTGTCCTCTTCCTTCATATCACATAATTACACTGGGCAGAAACATTTGTTTCCATCAATTCATCTGCTTTCTAATGTTGATGTTTCTTAAATCTAAAACACATCTCCTGATCGTTAAGTTCAGAACTAAACTAAACTTTGCCCCACTGTTTACTTTCTTAGGCAAAGCCATCATTCTCCTCCTACTTGCCAAGGCCAGAAGGCTGGGACTCATACTAGATTGCTCACCACACTCCACATATAGATTACTATAGTTTGTATCACTCCTCCAGTTAAACCAGTCTTCCAAATAGTGCCAAAATAATAAATCTTTTTTTTTTAAACTTTTCTTTTCGGTTCAGGGGTGCATGTAAAGCTTTGTTACATAGGTAAGCTCATGTCACAGGGACTTGTTTCATTGATTATTTCATCACACAGGTATTAAGTCCAGTACCTTATGGTTATCTTTTCTGCTCCTCTCTCTCCTTCCACCTTTCGCCCTCAAGTAGACCTCAGTGTCTGTTGTTTCCTTTTTGTGTTCATAAGCTCTCATCTTAATTTGCAGTTATCCAGTTTTAGAATACCACGAAAAAATAATTACTTTAAAAAAAATTTTTTTTTAAACTTTCCAAATAATTGAAAAACACTATTCTACTCAAATCTCAAAAATATCCAAATATATGTTTTAAACAGAAAAATTAAAAAATTACGTTCTCTGGATTCTCTATTTTTGAACCTTTAAAAAAATGTTTTCAGTGAATAATATGTTCTGAGGTGGATTCGACCACAGTATACATTAGCACTTTACCTTTACAGCATTCTTCCACTAAACGTAACTCAATAAACTTCAACTTGGCTGAATTTATATTCATCTAGGGTGGTGATTTAATACTTCAAAAAAAAAAAAGATGGGAGTTTCCTGGCTTCAAGAAGCTTACAGACGTGTGTGGAGGGACAGATATATAAAGATTAGAAGCGAAAGCAGTATTATATAAAATTTAAAGAGACAGAAACAGAGAGTGTGTGTTATTCCTCCTTGAGGTAATTTATAATATAATGCCAAAAAGAAAAAAATTAAGCTGAAAGCTGAGTCATGCAAGAAGTTCCTTTTCTTTTTGTTCATAAGCAGATAGCTACAGATAAACGGTTAATTATCTCCACAGGTAGCTTCCATGTTCACCTTATCTTTTGAAAAGTGTCGATTTACTGAGTGTAAGATGAATACATAATTGACTATCCCCCAATCTGCGCCTTTTCTCTTGCAACTTGTGGATTCAGCAATGTGACCATACCCTTCTTTTCTCCTCCAGCCTGTTTTTTTTCCCTTTAAATAGTGAAGCCCCCAAAATCATCTTTGGAGAAAGGCAGACCACAGATTGTGTCTGTGATTCGTGTTTTTTCTTCTGGGTCCCGTCCTTAACCTCAGCAAAATAAACTTCTAAACTGATTGAGATCTGTCTCAGAAACTTTTTGGTTTACAATTGTTTCCCCTTGCTTGCTCACTACACTACTTAAGCAAAGTGCTCTTCTTTCTGCTCCTTGAGCATGCTAGTTTTCTTCCTAGATGAGGATTTTTGCAGCACATGCCTAGCTCCTTGTCAAGTTTTCAGCAAGGCCTTCTATGATCATCCTCTTGAGAGTAGCTTCCCCTCCCACTCATTCTTTGTTCCATGAACCTACATTATTTTCTTCACATCACTTATTATCTGAAATTACCTTATTTGTTTCCTTTTAAGATTATGTGTCTCTCTACAATAAAAGGTTCTTGTTCACTATTATATTCCAAGCACTTTGAAAAATACTTGGTAGGTACTCAATAAATACTTGCTTAAAGAATGCTAATGGAAAAAACAAATGCACCTTCAACAATATAAAAATACTGTAGAAGGGAAAAAACTTATGTAATGGACACGTGGTGAAAATTTATTATCCTAGATCTAATAGATGAGAAACTGCATAAATATACCCTTTTGTTAAGATTAAAGGCTTCTGACAAGGGTGCCAACATCAGTCAAAGGGCAAAGCACTCTTTTCAATAAGTAGTGCTGGGACAACTGGATAGCCTCATGCAATAGAATGAAAGTGGAACTGTCCATCATACCATATACAAAAATCAATGCAAAATAATCACAGACCTGAATGTAAGATTTAAAACTATAAAAATCTTAAGAAGAAAACATAGGAGTAAAACTAGGCTAGAAAATGGTTTTTTACACAACACAAAAAGCACAAGTGACAAAAGAAACAATAAACTGAACCTCACAAAAAAACCTTTTTGTTTCAAAAGACACCATCAAGAAAGTGAAAAGACAATCCACAAAATGGGATAATATATTTGCAAATCATCTAGCTCATAAGACACTTGTATCTAGAATATATAAAGAACTCAAAAGTAAACAATAAAAAGACAAAAAAGTCCCAATTTCAAAACCAGGTGAAATATTTAAAGACATTTCTCCAGAAAAAAAAGTACAAATGGCACATAAAAAATGCTCAACATCATTAGTCACAAAGAAAACGCAAATCAAAATCACTATGATATAACCACTTTTCACCCACTAGGATGGCTATAAAGAAGAGAATACAGGTGTTGGTGAGGATGAGAAGAAACTGGAACCTCATTCGTACACTGCTGGTGGAATTCGAAAATGGTTCACATGCTCTGGAAAACGTTTTGGGAGTTCTTTAAAGTGTCATAGTTATCATATATCCCAACAGTTTCACTCCTAGATAAATATCCCATAGAAATGAGTATATCCACACCAAAACTTATACACACAATGTTCGTAGGAGTATTATCTTAATAGCTAAAAAGCAGAAACAACCCAAATGTTCATAAACTGATCAAATATAACAATACATAACCTATTCATACAATGAAATCTTATTTGGCAATAAAAAGTAGTGCAGCTGACCCTTGAACAACATGAGTTTGAACTGTGCAGGTCCACTTATAGGTGGATTTTTTCAGTAAGTTACACCAAGTGTGCCTGCCTCTCCTGCCTTCCCCTCCCCACTTCTCCACCTCTTCTGCCTCTGCTCCCAGTGAAATAGCAAGACCAATCCTCCTTTTCCTCCTCAGGCTATTCAGTGTGAAGACAAAGGAACACCTCTATGATGATTCACTTTGCTTAATGAATAGTAAATGTATTTCCTCTTTCTTTTAATTTTCTTAATAACATTTTCTGTTCTCTGGCTTAAGAATACAGTATATAATACACATAACACATAAAATATGTGTTAATGAACTGTTTACATTACCAGTAAGGCTTCCAGTCAACAGCAGGCTATGAGTACTTATTTTTTGGGGGAGTCAAAAGTTATACACTGATTTTTGACTGCACAGGGGGTTGGTCCCCCTAACCCCTGAGTTGTTCACTGATACATGTTACAAATAGAGGAATCCTGAAAACGTTATTTTGAGTAAAAGAAGTCAGTTATAAATGACTACATATCATCTGACTCCATTTATATGAAATGTCCAGATTAGCCAAATCTATAATGGATGCCAGGAATTTGGGGTATGTTCCAAGAGTTTGTATTTGGAGTCTGTATGTGTAGGAATTGGGAATGACTGCTAAGAGATATGAGACTTCATTCAGGGGTGACAAAAAACTCTAAAATCAGATAGTAGGGATGGTTGCAAAACTTTGTGAATATGGTAAAAACCAGTGAACTGTATATTTTAAAATGGTGAACATTACAGTATGTAAATTACAGCTCAATAAAACTATTATAAAAAAGAATAACTGAAGATACTAGTAAGGTTAATTTTTCCAGACACTGATTCATTTCCAAATTAATCATTTTTTCAATGAGTATTTATTCTACCTTTATTAAATATTAGGGATATGAAGACGAATGGTATGATCCTTCACCCTTGGGGAGTTTCCAGATTAGTAGACGCTGTTCTCCATAAAGACTTGCTCAATCTGCGCAGGACATTTTATTCTTTGGACATTCAGACAGCATTCCAAAAGAAGAGTATGCAGTACATTTGTTAAATAAAGATAAATAGCTTTGAATTGCTAGTCAGAAAATAAATTGTATTTTTGCCTCCAATTTTATATACAATGCATACTTCAGAAGGTTTAGTAATCTTGGAGCTACAATCATTACACCAATCATTGCTATCAGGAACGTTTCCTGAACATCTGCAGCCCAAGTCAGAATATAGCTTGTTCTCTTTTTCCCCCTCATCTTCCTTCCCCTCGTCTATATTCCATATCCTGTTGACTTGTGATAATTAGGTATAAAAGTGATGGGTTCTGTCACTGATGCTGGACAGCTCAGTGATGGGGTAAGTCTTGTATTTTCCGACACGTTCTTCCCTCCCTAAGATGCCCCATGAGGAAAGAGACAATGGCCTATTGCATTCCAAGTGCCTACTACCAAATGGTAGTAGGTGCCCACTGAATAAAAAAAAATTTCCATTGCACTGACATTATATGAAACAGTCTCTAAATATACTAACACCATTCTAATTCTTTCATTCTGAATGTTTTACCTTTTCTTTGTGATATATAATTACATTTGTTAAATGAATAGATGTCTAATTATTCAACTGAATTTTGGGAGTGGACAGAAGAAGAGGGAAGGATGAACACATGTTGCCACTCCAACTCCTTAATTTATTTTCCCAACACCTAAGTTAAAAGTTATACATAAAATAACCTTGCTTGTAAAAGGAGGACAGCTGCTATGTTGAAAGCATCTAAGATACAATCTAGTTGAAACTGTTTACTAATCGAGAGTCTTTTTGTACACTACCATTTTTAGACTAACTTGGGACCTTGGGCAAATCACTCAACCTGAATAAACCTCAGTTTCCTCCTTTCTAAAATTGGAATAACAATTATATCTAATTCATCTCTCAGGATTATTATACAGTATAGTTAAATGAGAAAAGAAACGTGAAAGACTTATAAATGAAAAAGAGCATTATCAGTACAATAAATCATTTATGTACAGCTTACATGCATTTCAATGTTTTTACAGTTTACTCAGCATATACCTACTGGAACTATATTGACTGGTGTCTTATACAAATTAAACATCATATAAAATTTTTCTCAGAAAATGGCATGACCTTGTTGATCCCTTACTGAAAGTATCTCAATCACTTAGTATTCTTAAATCTTTAAAAATGTGAGGCTATTTGCTAAATGATCACCCTTACTGAATTATCAGGTTCCAGCATTGTAATTCTTTGATAAACCTGAGCTTCAATAACGAAAGTACACATCAGATTAACTTTTATAAAGGTTCCAAACTCTATGAATGGTGCATTCCAGTTCTTTGGAGCATCACTATACGTTTAAAGTTATGTTCTTGGTAATAAAAACTACTTACTTTTGCAGCACAGGATCGCATCACCTCCTAAAAGAAATACAATAAAATAAGGAAGTATTCATAATTTCACTAAATAAAGTATTGACTATTTTCAAAACACTCAGATGCTAATCTTCTAATAACCTAAATCAGCATTTGGAAGTTTCTTTATCCATTATCCTGCCGTTGTCTCTGTTTCCAATAAAAGAGACTTAATGACATGTTCAAGGTAAATCGAACTTGCCCAAACAAATGGCACTGTGAAACTCCTGAGGGCTCACAGGTTATCTGTCTCAAGAAAAACTTGCTCTTCAATCAAAAGAATAATAAAATTCTATACTAGAACACTAACAGGTGTAAAAGACACATGCTGAGTTAACTGCAATATATAATTATCTCTATAAATAATAATAGCCATAAATATCATTCCCATATTATTTGTATCAGATGAAACCTAATATTAAATAGTAAATGCTACTAAATGATAAAACATATGACTAGTATTGAAGGAGCTACAGAAAGGAATTCTGTACAATTCATGGTACAAGGGCTAAGAAAAGATCATTTTGAAAGAGAAACTAGTAAAAGTCGACGTATTATGGACAATTTGAAAATTTGTTGCTAAGGAGACACTAAAAATACTCAAGTCCAGCCAGGTGCGGTGGCTCCTGCCTTGTAATCCCAGCACTTTGGGAGGCCGAGGCAGGAGGATCACGAGGTCAAGAGACCGAGACCATCCTGGGCCAACGTGGTGAAACCCTGACTCTACTAAAAATACAAAAATTAGCTGTGTGTGGTGGCACGCACCTGTAGTCCCAGCTACTGAGGCAGAAGAATCGCTTGAACCCGAGAGGTGGAGGTTGTAGTGAGCCAAGACTGCGCCACTGCACTCCAGCCTGGGTGTCAGCATGAGATTCCGTCTCAAAAAAAAAAAAAAAAAAAAAAAAAATACTCAGGTCCAATTAGGAGTTAGCCAGCATGTATCATCAGCCTAGTACAGAGCTAGTGAAAAATGGTCATAATCAACATGGAGTTTAGGAAAAAAGAGAACTGAAAAAAAATAGATAATTCTCAGTTATTGGGAGCATTACCCCTTAGTCATAATATAAATCATTTAATTATTTATCAGCATACTTGACTGCATGTTGCTGCCACAGCAATACCTAAAAGCATTCTGCAACCTAGGTAAGACCTCACAGGGGAACAGTACCTTGAGAACCTCAGTGTATCACATTCTAAGTTTTTAGATCCAGAAATTTGATTTTATCAGTGCATCCACAGTTGCTCAAAATCTGGAATATCTATTATTTTTTTTATCTAGAAATGTCTAAGAGCCAGATACTGTGTCTAAAGCATATCAGTAATTCAGTCACTAAAAGGAGACAGTTAAACTGACTGTGGACATGGGAGTCCAACTACCTGGGCTGAATCCCAGCTACAGTGCTTACTACTTGTGTGATCCTGGTTATGTGGCTTGATCTCTGCAAGCCTCAAATTCCTCTTCTGGAAAATGGGAATAATACTCATCCCTATAGGATGGTTTGAGAATTAAACACAATAAAATGTAAAGCATTTAGCACAGTGCCAGAAATAAATCAATTATTACTAATAATTAAACAGATGTTAGTTATCATTAATCAATATATAAGGTGGTATCTCCTGTGGGGTAGAGAAAATTAATCTTCTGTCAAAATTGGCATAAAACATTTTCAAACCCATTCAATCCATACTCCTATGGCTCTACTTAGCAATCAACTCTGTGATCATTAGCCTGGGCTTCAGGTTAAATTTAGGTAGGAAGAGATCGTGAGTGTTCAGGCTGCCAGAATGGTCTACCTTTTATTATATTATAATGTGTATTTTCATGGATTCTCACTTATTAATCAACTTTTTGTAGGATTGATTAATCTTAATAGATGCTTCAGATTCTGAGCAATACTGGATGTACTGATAAAATCAAATTACTGGATCTGAAAACTTAGAATGAGATTTACCAGTGCTCTCGAGATACTGTCCACCCGTGAAGTCTTACCTGGGTTGCAGAATGCTGCTAGGTATTGCTGGGGCAGCAAAATGCAGTCAAGTATGCTAATTATGAAATAATTAAGTGATTTATATTATGACTAAATGGTAATGCTCCCAATAACTGAAAATTATCTATTTTTTGTATCTTTTACACATCAATGCCTAAACAACTATTATAAACCTGCTGAACTGAATTTATTATGCAATTCACTCACACATATCCCCCCAAAATTACACCCTAAACCTGTACCATAATTTATTAGAAAAACATTTCTATTGTAATAACAAATAAATAAAAAAAGGAATTTGAGTTCTACTGAAATTGCAAAAAACAAGAGAAAAGGCATAATGACAAAAGGTGGGAATTCAGTCAACCTAAATGTTTGCAAAATATAGAATGAGGCTGCCATGGGAATAAAGACGACATTTTGTTTGTATTCCCATACATACTATGTACACTCTGAAAGAAAATACATTGCAGATAGCAACAGAAAAATAAATTCAGTGAATTCTCTCAATAAAGGAAAAATAATGGTTTTTAAAAACCAAAGCAAAAGCTTTCATTTCCAAAGGCAGCTTCTATCTACCTCAATACCAAAGCAGACATATTCTCTAAATAATTTTAAAAAGAAAAGATATCATAAAAGCTAAATAAAGTAATAATTTGAAGTAAATTTTTTCCTTTATAATAAATTATCAATTTGCTTCTCCCTTGCCTTTGATTTCATCTCTTAAAAATCATTTTCCTGATTTTATTTTTCTTTTACATCTACTTTCTTTAGTTCTTACATCCTTTCATTTATCTGAGGATGACAGGTATATAAAATGAAATTACAAAAAAGCTACAAGACTTAGATGATTCCAGGATGTTAAGTTTTACAGTATAAAGACCAACAGACTGTAGGAAACTTGTTTTTATAAATATGTTGGTGAGCTGTTTTTATGTCTGTAGACGAAGTTACTTTGCCATGCAAGTTTTTACACAAGGAACACATTTTTTTCCCCCTGGTGAAGAAACGTGTTTCTCTTCATCTTTAAAGCTCAATGTATCTATTCAGACTTCCTTTTAAAATCTAGAACACCATGCATTATTTGATTACATTAAAAATGTTAAAATACAAAGAACTATAATATTGAAATAAATTTATTTATAGTTATATATGCTAAAATTTAACTAATAAATATATATATTTTTCTATATTCCTACATATATTCTGGGTTTAGGTTAAATCTAAACCCAGAGATGGAGTGTAATCTGCATCCTAGTACACCTTCAAGTCTCTAACTTTATGAAGAAAAGGAGAGAGGAAGAGAGCATAGTCAGAACTAAAGCTGTCTCAGTGTAGTTCCTTGTATAGTTTAAAACTAATCGAGATCTCTATCAAGGGAGCAAGAAAAGGGATAATATTTATTAAAGAAAGTCAGAATAAAACAATGAACAAGGTTGCACAGCCCCTCTCTTCAAGGAGCTCAAAGTAATTCTAATAAAAGAACTTTCACTTTTCTACTAAAAGTATGGTCAAAGATTTTTTCAGGATGCTTAGGCTTCTTATTACATTTGACCATTTATCTTTGAGAAAAATTTTCTAGGAATTTTCACTAACAGAATGCTATACTACCTTTAACAAAGCATCTTCCTTCTCTTCATTTTCATGATCTATTTTCCAATTTTATGGGCAATACCTGGTTTCTGTGGTACTTTTCTTATTAGTAGTGAGATACAACTTTTAAATACGCTTATGAAACCCTTCTCTCCTCCTTTTAGAAGAACAGTTTATTTCTTTTACCCATTTCTTTAACAAAGAAAAGATTTACTATTTTTTCTTTACTGTTTAGTTTTTTGCATTTTAACATGCTTCTTTAATACATTTTATGTAAACATTTCCCCTGGCTGGTGTTTATTGCACATATATGTGTGTGTTTGTATGTTTTGCATATACACACATACATACACAACCTTATATTTTTAAACAGAGAAATTTAAAATTATATGTCAATAGTCTATTAATATTTTAGGAGAGGATTTTCCACTGCTTTTAAAATTAGTATGTTTTCATTCATTTGAGAAATATTTGCTGGCGTATTTCCCTAGTTTTAAAAAAACATCTGGATTTTCATATTTAACTCCTTGGTAAATGAGAATTTGATTTAGGTGAGTGACCTAAGATATAGATGTAAACTGACTGTATTTTTCAGTTAACTCATAGTTAACAATGTTTCCCAACACCATACAAGGGAACAATTCTTCCTTTCCCTACCGATTTATCTTTCTATCTTAGTGAATCTGAATTATACTACAGGTATTATTTCAGCTTCATTATTACTTTGGCTCTTATAGAGAAGTTCGAAGATAGCTTAATTCCTATGTAGATAACCAGTCTTTTTCTTTCCCCTATCATATCTATGATTTTTCTTTAAGACATCTTTAAAAATCAAACTATTTTACTAGGATATTTCTAAGGATACTGGCATCTTTTCATTAATTGGTCTGGTAATAGATACTTTCATTTTACAGATTTGGGACTTTAGCACAGGAAGGCCTTTTGTATTTGATCTTTGTTATCTCTTTTCACACATGCTGGTCTCTTCTTTAACAACACTGATCAACCATGTGCACAATGTATCTCATATTCATCTCTTCTCTCATTACCAACAATAATAACTAACATTTATCAGTGGCACTATGTATCAGACTCCCTGTTAAGAGGTTTACTTTTAGGGTCTCACTGAATCTTAAAAATCCCGTAAGGTAAGAAATGTTACAATCCCCATAATGGCTCACGCCTGAAATCCCAATACTCTGGGAGGCTGAGGCAAGAGGACTGCTGACTGCTTGAGGCTAGGAGTTGGAGACCAGCCTGGGCAACATACCAAGACCCTGTCTCTATAAAAATAATTGTTTTTAAATTAGCTAGGCCTGGTGGTGTATGCCTACAGTCCCAGCTACTCAAGAGTCAGAGGCAGGAGAATTGCTTGAGCCCAGGAGTTCGAGACTGCAGTGAGCAATGATCACACCACTGCATTCCAGCCTGGGCCACAAAGTGAGACCCTGTCTCTAAATTAAAACAAAACAAAACAACCAAAAACCACCTCATTTTATAGATGAGGAAAACCAGGTTTACTTCAACTTATCCAGTCACAAAGCTGGCACAGGTTGGAGCCTATGCTATTCCTATGCCTAAGCAATTGGACCCTAGAGCTACACTCTTAACCACAGTTTTCACCTATCTCTTTTTTCTGTATTCTTGTATGCTTCTGAAATTAGTTCTCTATGCTACATTATTGATCTGATATTTTAAAGTGTCAACTTTCTCTTTTACCATTTGCAATGTGGAATTAATTGAAGCTTACCTTTTGATTTTCTTTAAATTCATTTTATCTTAGACGTCTTTTTAAAAAATCTTGGGACTCTCTTTTCATCTCTTCATTAACAGAAATTCTGTTTTCTTCTATTTTATTGAGAACACACTCTAAATATTCTGTTTCTTACAGCAAAGCATTTTAAGATATGCTTTGCCTTACTTTCCTTTTTTGGGGAAGGGGGGACAGAGTCTCACTTTGTCACCCAGGCTGGAGTGCAGTGGCACGATCTCGCCCTCACTGCAACTCTGCCTCCTGGGTTCAGGCGATTCTTGTGCCTCAGCCACCTGAGTGGCTGAGATTACAGGTGTGCGCCACCATGCTGGGCTAAGAAAGTCGTGGTTTCTCTTTTTTCCTAGGAGATGGAGTCATACCCGTATGCTAAGTCCTAGTGGTCATCTGGTTCAGAGCCCTCCATTATCACTAGGTCCTGGGCTAGTCTTTACAGAGATATCAAGTCAGAACAGCATGATAGATTATCCTAAATTCAGTTTGTCTGTTGCAATTAAGGGTTTAGGAATAAGTAACTGAAAGGAACCACAAAAGTATAAGAAGGTCTAATTTTAAGTGATTCACTTACTTCATTAAATGAGTATTTATTGGCATGGCAATGTAAAACAGTATAGAAATAGTTTTAAAGTTTCAACTGCATAAAATAAACATACTGTGACAGTTTCAAGTCTCTGTTTTACTAGATGCATCTTTGTTGAAGAATTTTCAGTATGGACAAATTCATCAATCTGAAAAGAGCCTTGATGGGGTAGTTTTGGACCTGTACACAGAGCATCTTGACTTTGGTGTATTCCAGGTAATGGAAATGTTCCATTGTAGCGTTTGAACATTTCAGCCTCCTGCTGGGCAACTGAAGAAATGAATCCATAATTAGTTAAATCATCACAGTAAAAGCATAATCAAGCCCCAAAACTGTAGCATTCAACATATAATCAGAAACTGCATTAACACGTCTTAAAAACGGCGTAATAATAAGACACTATGACTAGCAAAATTTGAAATTATTTGCTGCTATAAAATCATAAGGAAAAAAGCAGAATTTCATGTCAGGCAGCATTATAATTGAGCTGTGAAGGCCATGTAAATTGGGATGGGAGACTAACTTTAAATATATGTATACAGAAAAATAATATTAAAAAATCAAAGGCATAACAGAATTAAGGGAAATACTAAAATAATACTTATTCACAAGTGACTCTAAAACAACTATTTTTGTATTTCTGTACCCTTCTTAATTTTTACACACATTCTATGTAAGATACCATAATGTAAATACAATTTAACATTTCTCAATTTAAATGCAAGTATTTCTCATATTTCTACAATGGCGTAATTATCATTATTAAATGTTTTACAGTATCTCATTTAATGAAGCTCCGTAATTTTTTTTTTTACACATTCTCTTGTACTGAATACAGTTGGTCCTTTGTATCTGTGGGTTCCCTATCCATAAATTCAACCAACTATGGATCAAAAATATTCAGAAAAAAATAACAATACAGTAATACAGTATAACTATTTACATAGCATTTATACTATATTAGGTATTATAAGTAATCCATAGATGATTCCAAGTATATGAGAAGATGTCCACAGCTTATATGCAAGAACTATGCCATTTTACATAAGTGACTTTAACATCCATAGATTTTGGTATCCCCAGGGGTTCTGGAACTGCCAGTCCTCTATGGATAACAAGAGATAACTCTATTTATAGTGTTATCTGTTCTCTCTTATAGATCACGCAAGAATAATTACTTTCATAGCTGACTTTGTTTCTTAACATAATTCTTATTTTGGAGTTAATTCTCTAGAGTGAGGAAGATGGCTCAAATGGTGAATGTTTTGATGATGACTGATGATGATGATGATGATAACGAGCATGGTAGCATCTGTGCTGCACTTTGTATCTTTTGGGGTGCTATCACATACATTACCTCATTTGATCATTGAAACATATGAACTTGAAAAATTTTAAATGTCTATATATAAAAAGGAAAAAAATATATAAACTCATCATTTAAAAAAGTATTTCCTTAGTTATATAATCTTTAAATGGAAAGCCTTCCTAAACATGACATGAGAGAAAGAAATCTCAAAACAGGGAATGATAATATGGAATCAATGGATGAACGTTCAGTGAGTCTATGGACTACTGAAATTACTATGGAAATGTGTGTGTGTTTATATAAGCGTTGCTGGAAAGCTGATTCATAATTTTTATCAGGTTATCTATCGAAGGATTACATGAGTCAGAAAAGGTTAATAATTGTCAACATTCTTATGGACCAATGAACAGATTTTGTAACATGAACATTTAAAGAGTCTTCATTAAAATAAAAAAACTGGCCAGGCACAGTGTCTCATGCCTTAATCCTGGCACTCTGGGAGGCTGAGGTGGCAGGATTCATTTGAGCCTAGGAGTTTGAGACCAGCCCTCGCAAGACAGTGAGACCCTGTTTCTACAAAAAATTGAAAAATTAATCGGGCAGGGTGCCATGTGCCTGTGGTTTCCAGCTACTGAGGAGGCTGAGGTGGGAGGATTGCTTGAGAGTGGAGGTCAAGGCTGCCACTGCATTCCAGTGCAGACTGGATGACAGAGCTAATGTGATTTTTAAAATCATATTTAAGACTTAAATATATAAATAAACTACTACAATAAAAATTGAAAAGGAAATGACGTAATAGCATTCTTCTATTTTTGACCAAAATGGAGTAGGGACTAGATTTACTCTGCTGCTTGAAACTACCAAGAAAAGGACAAACTGTATAAAAGAAAAAAAAAAAACTGTCTTTCTTTGCAGACATGATTGTCTAGCTAGAGCTAAAGTGGAGTAAGGCAAGTGAAGCACACAGGCAGCAAAATTTAAGGAGGTTCTCACTCTGAAGTCCTGGCTCCACATCTGTGTAAAAATTCTAAATGGAATCTAAAAAAACAAGGCACTAGAATTGACTTTAGCAATGTTGTAGGAGATGAGATCAAAACACAAAAATTCTCTATATATCTATATACAAGTAATTAAGAACCAAAAATTGAAAATAAAAAAATACATATGCCATTTACTATGGCATAAAAAACATGACATACTTTGGGAAAAAAAAAAGGATGAAAAATGTGAAAGACCTGTACACTGAAAACTAAAAACACTGCTGAGAGAAATTGACAAAGCAATTTGTCATTGTATTCATTGGGTGGCATACACAATATTGGTAAGATGTAAATTCTTCCCAAATGATCTGAAGAGTCAATGCAGTCCCACTCAAAATTCCAGCAGGTTATTTTCGGAGAAATTGTAAAATAAATTCTAAAATCGACATGGAAATGAATATTACCTAGAACAGCCAAAACAACTTTGAAAAAGAACAGAAAACCTGACTTCAAATCTTATAAAGCTACAGTAATCCACACAGTTTGCTACTGGCATAAAGATAAATAAATAGATCAACAGAATAGTACAAAGTGCCCAGGGTGTATAGACAAAGTATAAAGACCATTCAGTGGAGAAAAGACCGTTTTTCCAACAAATGGTGTTAGAATAGTTGGCTATTCATATGTGAAAAAAATGAACTTTGATCCATACTTTACAACATGTACAAAAGTAACTCAAAATGAACCACAGACCTAAATGTAAAACGTAAATCTATAAGACTTCTAGAAAAAAACAGAGAACACTTTTGTGAACTTGGGTTAGGCAAAGATTTCTTAGATACAACACTAAAATGCATAAAAGAACAAACTGATAATTTGAACTTCATCAAAATTTCAAACTTCTGTTTTTTAAATTGTTAAGACAATTAGAAAACAAACCAGACTGGGGAGAAACAACCTGCAAATCATATGCCCGATAAATACTTGTATACAGAAAACACAAATAAATCTCAAAACTCAATAATCAGAAAACAAACAGGACAATTTAAAAAATAGACAAAAGATTTGAAAAGACAATTTACTGAAGAAGCTATATGGATGACAAGCATGCAAAAAAAGGTGCTCAATATCGTTAGTCATTAGGGAAAAGCAAATTAAAACCACAATAAAATAGCACTGCACGTATATTAGAATGGCTAAAATTCAAAAGACTGGCCATTTCAAAGTTGGCAAGTACACTGATACACTAATGGTGGGAATGTCAAATGTTAAATGGCACAACCACTTCAGAAAATAGTCTGGCAGCTTCTTAAGAAGTCAAACGTACATCTGCAATATTGATCCAGCCCTTCTACTCCTAGAAATTTATCCAAGAGAAATGAAAGCATATGACCATACAAAGACTTGTATGTGAATATTTGGAGAAGCTTTATTTGTAATACCTAAAACCTGGATACAACCCCAATATCCATTAACAGGTGAATGGATAAACAAACATTGTGTGGCACAGCCATACAATTAAACAACACCCAACAATATAAAGAATAAATTATTGATAAATGCTGAAACACAGATTTATCAAAGTACTTATAAGTGAAAGGAGCCAGATTAAAAAAAGAGTACATGATATATACAGTTTCACTTACATACAATTCTGGAAAATGCAAACTAATTTATAGTGGTTGCCTGGGCTAAGGGTGAGGAAGGAAGAGAACACAAAAGGGCACAAAGTAACTTCTGGGGATGACGAATATGTTCATTATCTTGAGGCAATGGTCTCCCAGGTGTATAAATGCCTAAACTTATCAGATAGTACATTTAAATATGTTCAGTTTATAACATGTCAATTATACCTCAATAAAGCCATTCACCAAAAAAAATGACAAAATTGTAATGAAAAGGGTAATTATTCTTACTATGCAGAGTTCTCATGAAATCCACTAAAGATTAATAATCGAATAGAAACATGGGCAAAGAACCATTAAAGAATATTCACAAAAGAACTATGTGTCCAACAAAAATATAACCTCATTAAGAATTAATTAGTAATAAAAATGCAAATTAGAAAGTGCCTTTTTTTTTTTTTTGCCTGTTTAACTGTACCTCGAGATATTATTTCCCGAGGAATGTAAGGGTAGCTAGGTGTGTACTGAAGCGCTATTTAAATGTTGAAAAAGACATAACAGTGTAATTGTGCAACAACAGTTGTTTAAAGTACAGTATATTCATTTAATGAAAGGGAATTTAGCCACTAAAATTATGTATAGAAATGTAATTATCATAATGGAAAACTGCTCATAATATATTATTCATTGGAAAAAAATAATTTATAAAACAACAGACAGTATACACAAAAAGACAACCATTTTTTCAAGTTACCAGCCTTGGTTTCACCAACTATGAGTCTGAGATGACGCATATAAACAATATTAGGTCTCTGATCTTTATATTCATGTACTATTTCATTTAGGTACACTAAATGAAGAACAGCTCAATAATAATTGGTGTTCTCTCCCTGCAGACCTTGACAGTAGTGAGTACCAAAGGATATCATCAAGGGAGAGGACCTGGTTACACTCCACCATTTTAGTGATGTACATTCCTCAATATTAATTACTGTTTTAAACAGAAGTGTAGCTATTTCTCCGTAGATCGTTATGGATTTGATTATTATTTTTCATTACACATTTTGAATTTTTCTCCAAAACAATCAGAACACTTATTTAACCTCAACTATTCAAAGACTGCTTACAGAACAAGAGAAACTTTAAAACTATAAAAGAAAATAAGTGCTCCATGAACTGGAATTTGGAATGTTTAACAGTAGGTGGGTTTCAGGAATAAATAAATCAACAAATGCATATCATGTTTCATGATCTTTGTCTTATTTGCTTTTAAAAATTGTCCTTTCAACATTTGTGTTTTGCTGCTATGAATGGAAAATAAAACTGGGTTTAATTATTTAATGACATTTTTAAACTCCTTATATTTTCTTTGAGATTATGTACCTACCAACCATGATTTCATTTTCATTTGAGTAAGTGAACATGCATAGAAATGGCCCAGAAGCACATACACCTAAGTAAGCAACAGTTATATAGGTTAGTAAGATTTCAGTATTTTTCATTTTACTCTTTTTGTCAAACTATTTTCTAAGTATTATAAAATGCTAAACATATTATATTTCTTTCTTAAAAATGACATTTTTAACTAGAAAAAAAGTAACAAAAGGCATAGCCTAATTATTTATCTATTTCTTATTTTTCCAGGTATTGATACGCCTTTCAGAAGGATTAAAATGGCCCAAATGGAAGCAGATAACATAAATAAATACAATTATGAATACTTGTTTTTGTCATCTAAAGGAAATTTTCTATACAAAAGTCAACTGACTGGTATTCAAGGGGTCAAATTAAACACCCTATTTTATCTTTAACACCTTTAGTTCTGTGAAGGCAGCCACATAAAAAAATCTGCAGAAATACTCATAAAGACTTAGTTTCTCAGACACTAGAAACAGACGCTGTTCACAAGTTCTTGTGCTCTTCCCCCTCCTCCAGCCTCCACAAATATATATATCAATTTGTATCAGACTATACAGATTATTTCATTGAGAAATATTAATAGGTTGTAGGTGACTTCTGATATTCCTCCAAGTTCTATGCTTTTAACATTTCAGGGGTTTCTAAAACACTTTCACATAGGCCATGGCTGGAGCATAATTTTGCAATTAAATAACTATTTCTTTACTTTATCATTACTTTTTGTGTTAACTTTGCATGTTTAAAATTTAGCTCTAATCTAACCTGATATGTTTAAAACTCGTAATTTTAACAGTCTCACTCTCATCTTCTCACTTTTTGAAGAGCTGTCATGTACCATGCACTAAGCAGGGTCTGGGAATACAGACACTAGCCCCACTTGAGGTTTCGACCTTCCAAAGGAGAAAAAAATTACTGCAAGGTGCTAAGTGGTACAGCAGAGGAATGGACAGATGATGAGAGCACAGAGGTGGCAACTACATTTGCTTAAAGAAATGTTATATCTATCAAAATCCTTCTAAATTTACTTCTAATAGGCTATCATTTGGGATTCAAAATTTTACAAAATTAAAAAATTCTTAAAATGTTTTTATGATGGACACTCCTTTGATTTATATAAGAAGCTTGGTGTTTTTGTGTATGTTCTTGAGTTAAACAATTATGAAAAAATAATGTGGTTTTCTCAAGAGATTTTTATCTTTAAAGGAGGAAGGATGGAGGAAATAAGATATTTTAATCCACTGCCCTTTGAGTTTGAAGCAAATGCAAAGTTTGCTATTATTACAATCTACGTACTTACATTATTGACTTTATAATAAAGTGAACCTGGAATCACAACATATTCTTTCTCTTACATTATATTAACAATAAGATTCCCTTTTGGTTCATCATTTAATTCCTTTGTTCAAAACATTTCATTATATATAGTCCTGTTACTGTATGTGGTCATCTTACTGGATACCTAATTTATTTAGCTATAAACTATTGTATTTCCAGTTATAATATCATTCCTATAAGCTGGTAGTTCTACTTCGTTTCCCAGCACTTAGCAGTTACATAGCATTCTCCTTGTCTTTCTCTAACATCTAACAAAAGAAATATCTCTTTCTCTAGTGAATGTTCAGGACTTAGAATTTTTTTTTTTTTTGTATTTTATCTGGCCTGACTTGTTCCTCCTTCAGCTAATCTTGAGATACTGAATTGATGGATCCAAGAAGTTCTATAGACTAACACTTCAATTCTTGTAGCCTGTGTTGCAGGGCCTGTTAGCAATTCTATATTTCCTCGACATACCTTGTAAGTGAATTAGAACTTTGAAATATTACTAATAAAACTGTTCAAAATCTATATAGTAATGTGCAGCAGATTCAAGTCTTACAGCTAATCAAATGAGACAGCATCTACCAGCATCTGGCAAATTGATTAGCTGGATATCAAAATTGAATCAACTATCTGCAAATCCCCTGCAGTACATGCTATTCTGCTCTTGTTGGTTCCTATTCCATTATCAATCATCACACAGAATGTTATCCAACTGAAAATGTGTCATGTATACCCTGCTACAGAGAATAGCTACAATTTCCCAACTGCAGCCTAGTTCATGAACTCTAATAACACAGGCATTACTCAGAGATATAGCAGGTTTGGTTTCAGACTACCGCAATAAAGCATATATCTCAATAAAGAAAGTCGTATGTTTTTAATTTTCCAGTGCACATAAAAGTTATGGTTACACTATACTGTAGTCTATTAAGTGTGCAATAGCATTATGTCTAAAAAATCAACGCATTACACCTTATACAAAAATTAATTCAAGATGGAATAAAGACTTAAATGTTAGACCTAAAACTATAAAAACCCTAGAAGAAAACCTAGGCAATACCATTCAGGACATAGGCATGGGCAAGGACTTCATGGCTAAAACACCAAAATCTACGGCAACAAAAGCCAAAATTGACAAATAGGATCTCATTAAACTAAAGAGCTTCTGCACAGCAAAAGAAACTACCATCAGAGTGAACAGGCAACCTACAGAATGGGAGAAAATTTTTGCAATCTACTCATCTGACAGAGGGCTAATACCCAGAATCTACAAAGAACTTAAACAAATTTACAAGAAAAAAACAAACAACCCCATCGAAAAGTGGGCAAAGGATATGAACAGACATTTCTCAAAAGAAGACATTTGTGTAGCCAACAGACACATGAAAAAATGATCATCATCACTGGCCATCAGAGAAATGCAAATCAAAACCACAATGAGATACCATCTCACACCAGTTAGAATGGTGATCATTAAAAAGTCAGGAAACAACAGGTGCTGGAGAGGATGTGAAGAAACAGGAACACTTTTACACTGTTGGTGGGACTGTAAACTAGTTCAACCATTGTGGAAGACAGTGTGGTGATTCTTCAAGGATCTAGAACCAGAAATAACATTTGACCCAGCCATCCCATTACTGGGTAAGCCATTGCTTTTGGTGTTTTAGTCATGAAGTCTTTGCCCATGCCTATGTTCTGAATGGTACTGCCTAGGTTTTCTTCTAGGGTTTTTATCATTTTAGGTCTTACGTTTAAGTCTTTAATCCTGTTGAGTTAATTTTTGTATAAGGTGTAAGGAAGGGGTCCAGTTTCCGTTTTCTGCATACGGCTAGCCAGTTTTCCCAACGTCATTTATTAAACAGGAAATCCTTTCCCCATTGCTTGTTTTCGTTAGCTTTGTCAAAGATCAGATGGTTGTAGATGTGTGGCGTTACTTCTGAGGCCTCTGTTCTGTTCCATTGGTCTAGGTATCTGTTTTGATTACTGTAGCCTTGTAGTATAGTTTGAAGTCAGGTAGCATGATGCCTCCAGCTTCGTTCTTTTGGCTTAGGATAGTCTAGGCTATATGGGCTCTTTTTTTGGTTTCATATGAAATTTAAAAGTAGTTTTCATTTTTTTTTTTTTTTTTTTTGAGACCGGATCTCACTGTCACCCAGGCTGGAGTGCAGTGGTGCCATCTCGGCTCACTGCAACCTCCTTGCCTCCCAGGTTCAAGCGATTCTCCTGCCTCAGCCTCCCGAGTAGTTGGGATTATAGGCGCCCACCACCACGCGTGGCTAATTTTTGTATTTTTAGTAGAGATGGGGTTTCATCATGTTGGCCAGGGTGGTCTCGATCTCTTGACATCATGATCTGCCTGCCTCGGCCTCCCAAAGTGCTGAGATTACAGGAATGAGCCACCATGCCTGGCCTTAAAGTAGTTTTTTCTAATTCTGTGAAGAAAGTCGATGGTAGTTTGATGGGGATAGCATTGAATCTATAAATTACTTTGGGAAGTATGGCTATTTTCATATATTGATTCTTCCTATCCATGAGCATGGAATGTCTTTCCATTTGTTTGTGTCCTCTCTTATTTTCCTGAGCAGTGGTTTGCAGTTCTCCTTGAAGACGTCTAATGTAGTGTAATTCTTAAGAGATCTAGGATTTTTGGAATAGTCCATGAGCGTTGACTTAAACTTCAAATCGTCAGCTGCCTTAGCCCTAACAAAAGAGTCAGCCTGTCGTTTTTTTGTTTGTTTGTTTGTTTGTTTTGAGATGAACTCTCACTCTGTCACCCAGGCTGGAGTGCAATGGTGTAATCCTGGCTCATTGCAACCTCTGCCTCCTGGGTTTAAGCGATTCCCCTGCCTCAGCCACAGGCGCACGCCACCATATCTGGCTAACTTTTGTATTTTTAGTAGACAAAGGATTTCACCATGTTGGCCAGGCTGGTCTCGATCTCCTGACCTCAAGTGATCCGCCCACCTCTGCCTCTCAAAGTGCTGAGATTACAGGCATGAGCTGCCACAACCAGTGGGCTGTTCTTTAATGCTCTGAAGCCAGGTTTGACTTCTCCTCTCTAGCTATGAAACTACTGGAGGGCATCTTCTTCCAATAGAAAGCTGCTTCATCTCCATTGAAAATATGTGGTTTACTGTAGCCACTTTCATCAATGATCTCAGTTAGATCTTCTGGATAACTTGCTACAGCTTCTACATCATCACTTGTTGCTTCACCTTGCACTTTAATGTTATGGAGATGGTTACCTTCCTTAAACCTCATAAATGAGCCTCTGCCAGTTTCAAACTTTTCTCCTGCAGCTTCCTCACCTCTCGCAGCCTTTGTAGACTTTAAGAGAGTTAGAGGCCTTGCTCTAGATTAGGCTCTGGCATAAGGGGGTACTGTGGCTGGTTTGATCTTCTATCCAGATCACGAAAACTTTGTCCATATCAGCAATAAGGCTGTTTTACTTTCCTGTCATTTGTGTGTTCACTGATCAAGAACCTTTCCTTTGCATTCACAACTTGGCTAACTATATGGCACAAAAGTCTTAGCCTTTGCCCTATCTCAGCTTTCTCCATGCCTTCCTCACTGAGCTTAATCACTTCTACCTTTTGATTTAAAATGAGAGATGTGGAATTCTTCCTTTCACTTGAATACTTAGAGGCCACTGCAGGGTTATTAACTGCCCTAATTTCAATACTGTGTCTCAGAGAAGCGGGAGGCCTGAAGAGAGGGAGAGAAATGGGAGAATGGCTGGTGGGTGGGGCAGTCAGAACACTTACAACATTTATCAATTAAGTTTGCCATCTTATATGGGTACAGTTTGTGGTGCCCCAAAGCAATTACAACTGTAACATCAAAGAGCACTCATCACAGATCACCATGACAGATGTAATAATGAAAAGGTTTGAAATATTTTGAGAATTATGAAAATGTGACAGAGACACACAAAGTGAGCACACAATGTTGGAAAAATGGCACCAATAGACTGGCTTAACATAGAATTGCCACAAAACTTCAATTTGTAGAAAACGCAATATCTATGAAGCATAATAAAGCAAAGACCAGTAAAACAAGGTACGCCTGTATTTATGCTTCATGCCTCATTTTATAGTTTCATTTTATCCTTTGATAAAAATATTGATATAAGATAGAATAGATGCTATTCTAATTATACAAGTGGAAAAAAAAAAAAACAGGTGCAGAAAGGTAAATCATCTGACCAGGGTCAAACAGAGAGTGGCAGTATTTTGTCTAGAATGCCAGCGCTCTCTTACTCCAGTCTTTGTTGTTGTCTATTTTACATCGTATCATTCATGCATTAGTGCAATTAAAAACACCACTGTAAGCATTTTAAAAAATGCCTTAAAGAGGAATTCAGGGCTCTGGTTTATGCTCAATACTATCAAATTGACTAAATTTTCCATATGTTTTGAGTTCTTGAATGACATAAACTCTCAAATCAAAGTACCTATTATGTGAATAATATTAAAATAGGTACTTCAGCATATAACCAAGAAATAAGTAGTTTTGGCATGTCTTAAAATGTGGCATTTCTATCTTTTAATTTCTCCTACTAGGCTAAAAATAAATGTTTAAAATTCTGCCCTACTATTAGTTATATTTTAATGATATAATCTCATATGAGAATTATGATATCTGAATGTGCTTTTGAATTATTCGTATTAGAAATGAATGCCATATAGAATATTGAAAACAAATGTATTTCTACATTTGTAGATATACTGTATGTACATGGTATTACAAATAAATACATACAAATAGCTATCTCCAATATAGAAAACCACTACATTGTACCTATATTGCACATAAAACTGTAGGTATTAAATTTATTTCTACTAGACATTATCTTATTTCAAAAATATTGTAAAAGGAGTTATATTAAAATGTAATGAGGCCAGGCATGGTGGCTCATGCCTGTAATCCCAGCACTTTGGGAGACTAGGGTGAGCGGATCACTTGAGACCAGGCCTAGGCTCGTCTCAAACATGGCAAAACCCTGTCTCTACAAAAAATTCACACAAGAAATTAATCGAGTATCCTGTGGTCCCAGCTATTAGGGAGGCTGAGGTTGGAGGACCGCTTGAGCCCAGGAGGTTGAGGCTGCAGTGAGCTGTGATTATGCTACTGCACTCCAGCCTGGGTGACAGAGCGGAGACCCTGTCTCAAGAAAAAAAAAAATCAATGCTATATACTAAAGAATATTTGTATTTTAAACTATATTAAGAACATAATGGCTTATTACACCATAATTACGTTACTCCTCAAATTTTTATTTTTATGTATGTATGTATGTACATATGTATGTATGTAGAGATGAGGTCTCACTATGTTGCTCAGTCTGGTCTCAAACTCCTGGCCTCAAGTGATGCTCCTGCCTCAGCCTCCCAAAGTGCTGAGATTACAGGTGTGAGCCACCACACCCAGCCACCTCCCACATTTTTAAAGGAGTGAACTATTAATAATGCTAGCTAAGCAAACTTCTTTTCTTAAGGGGGTTCTCCTAAATGCTGAAATTGAAAACCAACAACACATTTTACCATAGGAATATTTAGCTACCTTTTAAATTTACTTCATGATCAGGAAATGCAAAGACTAAATAAGTGCCTAAGACAGATAGCTTAATACATTAAGAACATGGACTCTGGAGTCAGCTTAGAACCAAATGGTGGCTTTACTACCGTGTTACTTTAGGAAAATTATTGTTTTCTCTGTGCCTCCGTTTCATCATCTGCAAAATGAGGATAATAATGGGACCTACACTGAAGAGTTTTAGAAGGATGGTATGAGATAACGGATGTAAAATGCTCCTAAGCGTGGAAGACACATTAAATGCTTGATAAATATGAGCTACTACTACCACTATTATTAGCCCCAAATTTACTAACTGATGATGCCTCTCAGTATACATTTTTATAAAATTTAAGGAAAAAAATGCTATTCTGCAGGATTTGTAATTGTTAATGCCAACATTTATTCATTTATTGCATATCAGTAATAAGACAGGTACTATGTTAGACATATGGCATTATAAATACCACATGCTTCTTGGCAATGAGCCTTAAACAAATTTTATATAGGAACAAATTTTATAGGAAACTAAAGGTACATGTTGCCCTGAACTCTGGTAAAATGTGTCACAATATAAAAAATGTTTGTTAATAATGACAATGTAGGCTATCATTAATTAATATGAAATGTATTAATAAAATCATGTCAGCAGCATGTCAAAAACTGCTTTTTGGTTTAAATTTCTTTTACAGATGTAATCAACTAACTAGGAAGTACAAAGGACTAGAAAAAAGAATGGTAATCTGAGTCTGATTCCTGCGTTTCATAGCACAGCTCTACTTGACACACAACAGGTGCTTAATAAAGATTTGTCTTGTCTAAGATACTACAACTACAAAGCACTCCAGAGTTAATACTGGTTCAGAGGAGACATTGCCACCTAGTGAAAAATCAGCCTTATTACGTAGAATTATCAAATAATGTTGAGAACTTCCCAAATTAGACTTGACTCCACTGAAAACATTACACGCGTATTTATTATGTGTCAGTATTCTGGGTAGGTACTAGTAGGAAAAAGATGAACAAGCTTCCATCTTTGCTTCTTACAAAGTATAGAAAATACAAGGAAACTACATACTCCACAGAGAAACACAGAAAAAACTGTACTGTAGAAAAAACAAGGTTTGATTATTAGACATTTAGAAACTAATATTTCAAGAAATGTGCTGAAAAGGAAATTTAGTGTAGCAAATAAGAGCATGGACTCCAGGAGCAAACTGCATTGATTTAAAGCCATGGCCCCTGTAAAGTGAGGATAACAGCCCCTATGTCACAAGATTATTGCAGAAACTTAAAAACAGTACCAGAAACAAAGAAAATGCTATGTAAGTATTAACCAAAATTATTATTAAATTTAGAACAATATCCTAGAGACCGAGGTGAATAAATATTGATTAATAACAAAACATTAACTGAAGTCTAGCTTCATGAATTTAATTCAGTAGAAGCCGTTTCTCTGACTAGTGCTCTGTTATTATGGGAATCCTAAAAGTACATTATTTGTGGTACCCTGTGACTAAATTTTGTATTACTGGATGATTAACCCTTTCAACATCAGGCAAATAAAACTGCCTTCTGAAAGTAAAAATCATATTTCTTACCAAAAAAAGCAAAAAGTCAGTAGAATGAAAGACCCGAAAGACCACAACCTGAACATATGTTTACCAGGGAAAGATGCTTGCTAACTCTTCACAGATTTTGCTAGAACTGAAAGATGGATGATACATTTAGTTACCACTGTGGTCTCATTCACAGCTTGTTTAGCTTATAAAAAAAATAAGCTTGCTCCATTTTCCTTGAAAATTATCTGATAATTTTTTAAATCACCACTTAAAAATCTCTGAAGTCTTTTGTGTTTTTTTGAATTTTATACTATTAAAATATTTATGTAATATTTGTAAAAGCCATATGTAAACTTTATTTTCAAACAAAACATTATGAGCAAAATATTCCTGTACTAAAAAATAAAATAGACAAAACTCTAATAGGTCAGTAATAAACATTACACTTTTCTTATGGATCTATACCATTCACAAGAACTCTGCTAAATCTTAGATGTCTTAAGATTACTTAACTTCTTCCTAAGCTTCCTCTTTTTAAAAATAGCAACAAGTTGGGAGAATGTGTTGAAACATTTTTGAGTTTTAACTTGTTTGTAAAGGTGTGTTTGCATATCAAAAATTGTGTTTGTGATATATTGCACAAATAATTTTAATTTAATGTGCCTATTATTTGAATATTTTAATTTCTAAAATGCTCATGGAAATTCTTCCTCTTGCACATTAAGATAGTGTGGAAATAACATTATGTTTTTAATTTTATGCATTTATACTCTAATAAATTGACCTGGAAAGAAACATACTTTAATAAATGAAAGACTGACCAACAGAGTAAAAGAGAGGAGAAAAAAACTCTTCAACTCCTTTCTATGTAGAGATGCTTATCAGCATATTAAAACAGAAATTCTTACATATAGTCAAGTGTATACTGGTTGGAAAAGCACGACAACCCATTTTATCTTTTGTTTCAATACTGTGCTTATCAATTTACCTAGTATTTTCACAGTCATGGTCTCACAGTATCTTCACAAATACCTCTCTTAGGTAGGACAGGTACTAGTACTGTAGTACCTTTTAATAGATACGAAAATGGAGCTTCAGGAAAGACGCTTGTGCAAGGTCACTAGAGGAAGAGAATAGAGCCTAAACCCCGTTTTTTTTGACTCCTAAAATGCTTAGCTCTTTCTACTACTATGCCTCTGGAATGGACTTCCATGCTTATTGCCTAAAAACCAAATTGGCAAACCTAACTATCCTGGGCTAATCTGATGATAAAATCCTCTGTCAGTGACGAAAAATAAATTGCTTGAAGAAAAGATAGAGTGGAACTTTAATGTGTATGTGTAGTGAAAATTTCAAAGGCATAAAAAGCAAATTAGAAATTGAATGAAGACTATTGTAAAATCTCTTAAGAGTCTGAGGAAATAACTGTGCTGCCTATTTCCTGTATAACAGTTCCAAATATAAAGTACTCTGGTATAACTCTTCATTTATGTGAAGATTTAGAGTGGGTACAAAGAGAGAACTGTTTCAGGATACATGTTGAAACTAGACACCAGATTTGGACATTGAATGATTTGAGGAATCCATCTGTTTTTTCCTATAATCAGGCAGTACTTATTTTTGCTAATGTCTGCTTGTAACAGTAAATGGTACTGTGTTGGTTGACAATTCCACCATTAGTAATAGTGTTCTATAAATCTGAGTATGTGTTGCAGAAATGATTTCTTCTCTATAAAATTCTTTAAAATAAGATTAAATCTTGATTTTACAATAAATTATGCTAGAAAACATTTTTTTCTAGCATAATTCACCCAGGAAGGCATAATATAATCCATACTGTGATCGAGAACTTCAGATTTATAACTCAATTGCCTAACAACTTAGTATTTATCACAACCATTAATCAATTCTATCTATATTAATTTAATACACATAGCTTTCCATAAGCAAATCAAAGAAACTAACGAAGACTTTTCATTTTTGTACAAGAATATATGAAGAAAACAGAAATGCAATTTTGAGAATGACAGCACTAACAGTATAATATAGAAGAGTGGAATTCTAATTTCAGGACAGAAATTAAAGAAATATATGAAAACTAGCATAAATCCAAAGAATTATTAAAATACCACACTGTCCCTGAAAAATAAGGTATCCAAACTTTTTATTTCCTTATTATTTCTCAGAATGTTAGAATAGTGTAATTGCAGACCTGAAAGACATTAGATTTCTAATTCCAGGTGATGTTTTCACTGACATGTGATTTTCCCCCTACTTTTTATGTTAAGAAACTCTCAAAACTACAACTTATTAAAACTATATGCTTTAGTTAAGAACATAGGATAAAATATTAACTCAATAGACAACCGAAAACATTAAAGATCTGTATTTCCTAAGTGTTATTTACCTCTTAAATTTAGTTAACATATTCCAAATAATTTTTAGGTAGATTCTATTTATTTAAATTGATTTACAAAGAAACTGGTGGCTAGCTTTCTGTGATTCCAACGGAAGGGCACAATTGTTAGGTGTACTTTGGTCAGTATTTAAATGGCAGGCAGATTCCTGGTTTAGTCTAAATGTAAATGTTACTCTAAAAATTCTTTACTTACCAAGTGGTGGACTTACCGTGGAAATCATAAATATGCAGAAGAATTGGCTCATTTTGCCCAAATGCACAGAATGCAACCATATTTTCAAATGGATGATAAGAAATGTCTCGAACAGGTGACTTGAATGGCAAGTCAGAATACATGGCTACTTGTTCTCCTAAATAAAAAGAGAGATTAAAAAATGTTTATCAGAGCATATCCATATCAGATAAATCTTGTTATAAGATTATTCTGCCATTTATTAGAAAATATAGTAATGCTCATATTATTTATGTGAAAACCTCAAATATTTAAAAATGTTTGAGTAACAATGTAGAAATTATCTTTATTTTACATTTCCTTGACCCTCCTCTTTCTACTTTCTACCTCTTCAATGAGGTTTTCAAGAAACAAAAGAAAGACAAAGGGCACAGAAGGAAGTAGAGAGGTATATGACTCTGAGATTGGAGATTGGACAGAGCTAAGCAAACTCCAAATGACAGAGAACTCTGGGTAGAACTACAGGAGAAATTACAGGACTCTAAAACTAAAGAAACTCTAGTTGGGTGAGTTTTGGTGAAGGATTAACTTTTCCATTTTTTTTTTCCCAGATGCTATTTGAGGTACCCATTTGCTTGAAAGATACTTATGACTCTGGCCTAAAAGATGTCTAAAGCAGAGATCTGTGGAACGCAGGAAAATCAGTCAGGAATCAAAAAGCAAAGAATCTAGATTCATTTATTGAAGGGGAGGGAGACACTACTGAATTGATGCTAAAGCATCAAAACACGGTACAGGAAACATTCAAACAAAAGCCTAAGTTAGCTGATTAGTCAAAATGCCTAACAGAAAGAATACAAAAATAAACAAGGAAAAAATCAAATACTGTTCATTAAAGAAATTTTAAAGTTATTTTTATGAAATTCTTTCAATTTCTTATTAAAAACATTCATGTAGCTTTAGATTTTCTTTTGAAAAGCAAAGGTGAGGCACAAATGAGCTTCCCAATGTAATTATTTATTGGAAAAAAAACTGAATTGCAGTAATTCAGGTAACTTGCTATTTAAGTTTCAGATATCAAAACTTTCACAGGTATGTTTCTGCTACTAATGAAAATATATTATAGATGTTTAACAATTTGTCTACCTAATCATATTCCAAATTCAGCTGGTAACATTTTGTACTTTGTGTTAGTCTCCATTAAACGATTTTCTAAGATCACCAATGTCTCATAGGCCATGAAAGAACAAACCTTGAATTATAATGTGAAATTCTAAATCCATAAAGATATTAAAGCAATAGAGAACAAAATTTAATACAAGTTTAGGCTGTAGCTAAGTTCCTCTGAAGGCTTTCTAATCTTAAAAAACATAATCGAAAACCCGAAAGCAGAATTTCCTTGAAAATTATTCCATAAAAATGGTAGAATTTTCACACTTCTTCAAAGCCCTGTACCTCCCCAAACGATTTTTAAAGTTCAATAAATACTCACCTGTTTCTGGGTTCCAAACATACACTATACCATCCTCACTTCCAGCAAACAGAAAAGTCCCACATGGAGTCAAAGTACTATGAATCTTCTCCCGATAATTTGCTGCTCCTACAAATTTCCTTGCTACTAATCTACAAGCAGAAAAGATTTTACAAATGCAACTGTCTTAATCATGTAAATGACTAGTGGTATAAAATATTTTCTCTTAAATACTTAATTTCCATTCAACAAACATTTTTTGAGAATCTATCATATGGGAGACATTCTATAATATAATGGATGCAGAATAAAGGAGAGCTAGTCCCAAGAGCCCAGGGAGTCTATAATTTAGCAAGAGAGGAGAAACATGTCAATGTAAAATAGAAGGTGGATGTAGAACATACTGCAAAAGACAAACAGAAAAGTTCTTTTCAAACTTGGACAAGAGAAATTAATTCTAGCTACGGAGAAAGAGAGACTATGGATAGCATTTGAGCTGGTTACTAAAATAATGGATAGAATTTTTATATTCATATAGTCTTCTATCTGATGAATTTTTAAAATAATACAAGGAATATTTGATCTCCGAAAAAAATTAGATAAAACATATTATTAAACCATCTGCTAAATATGGTACATAGTCTTCCATATTTTTGCACTCACGAAAAAATAGTAAACACCATTTCAGCACATACTTTGTGCCAGGTAGGCACTATTATCATCTCTAACACCAAACAAAAGTGCACTAGAAGTCCATGCTGATTTTCCCAGAACGCTGCTTCTACCTTTTACAGGAAGGATATTTCCCTACGTTCACCATTATTTGGAAATAAAGGAAAAAAACAAGGACGTATAAATCACAAGCCCTGCCTTGTTGTTATATCATAATATACTAATGCTGTAACAGTATCACAGTGATAATATCAGTATCAATCAATATCATTGTTGAAGGTAGAAGTTTCTTTTTTTTTAATTGTGAAAATAAAAGCAACTAACTACATTTCAGCCTCAGAACTATTCACATTTTGGGCTGGATAATTGTTTTAGGGAGACTGTCCTATGGGCTGTAGGATGCTTAGCAATATTTTTGATCTCCACTCATTAGATACTAGAAGTAACATAAAAAAAAAAAATCTCCAGATACTGCCACACGTTCCTTAGTGAGTGTGGGGACACTGCCTAGTTGAGAACCACTACCGAATTTTATAAATATAATTTAATTCATTACTTATTCTGTGAGTACTTATCCTGTCAATACTGAAATATACTTACATCCGGAGATCCATAATTCTCAAAGTACTGTCTTTGGTATGAATCAACAAACGTTTTCCATTGGGATGAACCTCCAAATAACTTATTGGAATCCCCTTAAACTCAGTTTCTTTAATTTCCTAAAATGATAAAAAAAAAAAAAAAGTACTAATGAAAAGTTTATCTAATGTTAAACGTTTTTGGGGGTACAAAATTAATCTTAAAATATCTTTTCCAATTCTGCAGTATAGGATGCTTTATAATTGTTAGCAAAAGGATTCTGAGTAACTTCAGTTTAGGGTTGAAAATAAAGCTGATGAACTGTATTTTTGTGTTGTTATGCAATGTGTAAATGCACATTGAATTATTATGTGTTTTTGTAGTATGTTCACTTTCCCAAAATTTAGTCAATCCCAAACAAGAAGCACTTCCAACAAACACATCTTGTAACATTAAATTTTTTGTTTAAAATCATGTAAGAAGCTTCCAATTTTTATAAATTCAAAACCACATGTAAAATTAATTTTCAAGTTTCTATTCTTATTTAGATAAGAATTTCTAACAACAGATGAAATGCTTTTTCAACAGATCTGACAGACTCAATGGATTTAATTAAAATTCATGAAAATTATTTTTCACTTAGGGTGTCTTTTTTCAACTACTGTCATTATTAAGAAAAATTGAAGAAAAAGGTATAATATGTTAGGCAGAAACTGGATCAATTTATATAAAACAAATTCAAGTTTAATGATTCATTTGTATTTTTAAATAAAAAGTAAAAAATGTACACTAACAAAATTGCTTTACAAGCTGTCTTAAAAACACTCCAGCCCCCAATGAAAGAACTTATTCATTTGTTTCCATTTAGCAAATTTCAAATGAAATAATTATTGTGATTAAATGACAGACTTTCATAATAATTACATAACTCTGAAAGACACCAGTGTTGACAAAGTACTGAGAACACTGTTTTTAGAGATGTTATTGGACCAAGGAAAAAGGATATAACAGAAAATATAAATTATTACTTATTGATGGTAATATAACATACATCTCATTTTAGCATAAATGTCACCCAATGGATTACTGAATGCCACAGTGCAAATGGGATATAAAAAAGTGAAACTAACATCTAGCCGAAATTTTAAAAATCTTCACTAACTCATTACATCATCAATCAGCCACCAGGAGGGTGTGCTAATTAATTATAGATAATTGACTAAGGAAAAGTATTGGTCGGGCACGGTGGCTCAAGCCTGTAATCCCAGCATTTTGGGAGGCCGAGACGGGCGGATCACAAGGTCAGGACATCGAGACCATCCTGGCTAACACAGTGAAACCCCGTCTCTACTAAAAAATACAAAAAACTAGCCGGGCGAGGTGGCAGCGCCTGTAGTCCCAGCTACTCCGGAGGCTGAGGCAGGAGAATGGCGTGAACCCGAGAGGAGGAGCTTGCAGTGAGCTGAGATCCGGCCACTGCACTCCAGCCTGGGTGACAGGACAAGACTCTGTCTAAAAAAAAAAAAAAAAAAAAAAAAAAAAAAAGAAAAGAAAAAAGAAAGTGTTAATTTTTTGAAATGAGAGAACAGAATGTCCTGACATCCTATCTTAAAGTCATGTGACTGGAGTTTTCCAACTTCTTTAATTAAATCCCATAATATAAAATATGATTTTATACCTTATTTATAGTCCAGTGGCGCACTGAATGTTCCAAATCATTAACCTTGACATAGGTATTCCAAACAACAATCACCCCTGTACAGTCTCCTGAATACATATGATGACCTATTTAAAAAACAAGATTACTCACTTATGAATGTCCCAGAGTTAGAAACAAATAATAGGAGACTAGGGGAAACCATACCCCAATAAAACAGTCAAAGAATTGAAGGGCTATTAAAAGGTACTTCAGTTTAAAAAAGTCAAAAATCAAAATGCAACTCACAAACAAACCCCAATTATCTTTAAATGAATTATTTACTCTTTTAAATTATTTTTGATGACTTATTTCCCTTTGTCACTTACCTGAATTTAACTACAAAAAGAAATGAGCCTCTCAGTACATGTGTATATGGCTCATATTCCAAAGCCAAGTAATTTGAACCATCCTACATGTAACATTATTTCTCACTTTATTAACCTATAAATCTGTTTTGGAGTCCTAGAAAAATACCTATATTCTAATACATAGTGTTAGCATAATACCTGAGACCCAGTAGAAACTCATTAAATGATCAGGAAATGAATAAAATAATAAATAACAGGTATTCCAATATAACATCAATTCTTTGGAGTCAAATCATCTTGAAGTTGACAGACCTCAGAAAGTTCAACTTCATACCCACGCAGGAATATCTCACCACCACCACTAACAGATGGCTGTTCAGCAACTGTGAATTCAGTATTTTACAAAACAGCTATTCAATTGGTGAACTGCTTCCTGTATTAAAATATTCTTTGTAATTCTGAATGAAGAAAATCTACCTTCTACAGCTTTGGCCCACCTCTACCCATTGGAGTAAAATGGACCAATTTCCTTTTTTTTTTTTTTTTTTTTTTTTTCACATTTGGGTATCTTACGGCCAAATAGTTGAAGAAAGTCTTTATGTCTCTTTTACAATCTGAACTACTGCTATTATGACAGAGTTAGTTTTCAGATACCTTTCTTTCCTGAATATGTTCCAAATTTATTAACATCCCTACAGCTGAACTGAGTAAATCAGCAGTATTATCCTTTTGATCTGGATCCCATGCCAATTAATTATAGTGACAGCCTACATGCCTAGTCTCTGAAATTATGTAAAAAGTGACTATTTAATAGATATAATAAATTTCTTTATTCTTTCAGATAATAAAATGATTTATGTTTTACATCTTTAAGACATACTACATTATTCTTTTTTTTGAGATGGAGTCTCACTCTGTCACCCAGGCTGGAGTGCAGTAGCGCGATCTCAGCTCACTGCAACCTCTACCTCCCAGGTTCAAAGCAATTCTCCTGCCTCAGCCTCCCAAGTAGCTGGGACTACAGGCACCCAGCACCACACCCAGCTAATTTTTTGTATTTTTAGTAGAGATGGTGTTTCACCGTGTTAGCCAGGATGGTCTTGATCTCCGGACCTCATGATCAACCCATCTTGGCCTCCCAAAGTGTTGAGATTACAGGCATGAGCCACAGCGCCCAGCCACTATATTATTCTTACTTTAAATAATTGCAAATTTCCCTTCTATATGTTTGCAAATTTTAAGGTTCTTGAAAGAAAGAATGATAATCACCAGTCCAAAGAAATATATTTATGCAATTTTAAATGTTTAAGAATTTAATAACTTAAAAATTACAAACAGAACTCCTTCAATGTCAAATCTATCATATGACCTGCAAAACAAGCATACACCTAAATATGCACAATCATCAGTGCATAACCCTCTCAAGCCTCGATCACTATTATTCTGGTAAAAAAAATTCTTCACATAGCTGGTCTTCATTCATAGTCTCTGACATACCTTCAGTATCAAAACAAAGTGAGTTGATAAAACTTTTGTGAACGTCAAACTGTCGGACCAACATGGCAGAATCCTCTCTCATCTCAACTTTCCATATCCGTATCATGGAATCATAGCATCCTGTAACTACCAGCTCTCTTACAGCTGGATGGAATTTAGCCGTGTAAACAAAAGAAGGATGAGGTAAAACTTTGAAAGTATTTGTATTGTTTATTTCATTTTTCCATATCCTGGAAAAGGATAAGAAGTCACATATTGCTTCTGAAAAGCAGAAGTTTCTTTTAACAGTTTTTCTAAGAACCAACATAGCCAATGAACCTTAAGTAAGCAACTGACAACAACCAATGATAAACTAAGTTTTAAAACAATGAAAAATATGATGATGATTTCATATTTGATGACTGGAATTTTCACATTATGACAAAGTTATTTGTTATAGTTATCATCCAGCATATTATATCCACTAATTGTAATCTATACTATAAAATTAATAACTGTTTTTTAAACCTACCTATTTTGCCATTGGTTAAACACACATTGAACAGTTGGTAAAATATTGCATTTAGTACAATATGCATAAAAAATATATAGGGAGAAACTTTAATGATTTCCCATTTACATTGTGTACACCACTTTTACAAAATGTTTATTAATGGGGGTTTAGAGAATAGCATAGTCTATTAACTTTTATATTTGTAATTTCAAAGCCTAGATAGTAAAAATGAAAATCTCAAAGATTTAAAAGAGATACTAAAATTATTATATTTTGAATTCTCAAGTAAAATAAGATTAAAATAACTAAGACATTTTGATAGAAAAGACTATCCTACATTAAGCACGTCCTTTTTGTTTAACACTCATTATCCTGTCCTCTAAATAATGGCTAATTAAAAAAAATTAAGATTATAATCACTGCGACAGTCTTGACAAATGAGTAAATTCCTAAGGGTTAATCTGTTAGATACTCTGCATTTCTAGCAATGTATAAAACTAGGTGAAAGCTACCAATATACAGGTGCTATATAAGTGTGAAGCACTGGTTTTTAAAATATATTTGGTTATCAAAATTAGAAGAACATATTAATTTTAAATATGGGATTTGTATTCATCCTTTTAATCACTGCTTGAAAACTAAAGCAAAGTATGTCTGTTACAAGATTACTGATAAGAGAAAAAAAAAACAGTTTCTATTCAAGAATAATATTCTATGAGTTCCTCAGCAGCTGCTTACAATATAGGATATGATCTTCAATTACTAAGAATCCAAACTAATAATAGAGGAAGTGAAAGAACATGTTTTCGAGTAAAAATAAAGCACATGAATCAATTGCACAAACATTTTTTACCACAGTATATTTTCAATAAGCATATTTATATGAAATATGATGCCTATTAGAAGAATAAAACCACTAATTTTGGGAAAATATTAAAAAGATAAAAGATAAAAAACTCAGTTGTTTGGCAATAAATCTTAGTAGTATTATTTAAAATACTATATAACAGGCAGAAATGAAGCAAATACATCTTCAAAACAGCTCAATATAATTAGACATAATATTTAAAAAAAAAAAAAGTAAAGCTTTTTGTGTAAAAACTGAACTGGAATCAATGATGGCTTCTGTTACTCAGGCCATGGGAGAATCTGACATTCAAAGGTATATATAAATGGGCTTGGGGAAAAAAAATCAGACTAGATAATAGAGAACAAAGAAACACAAACTTGTAAAGACTGAATGAACGCACACAAAAATTACTAGATTTGGGAAAGAAAAAACATACCAAAGTTAAGCCGTATGTTTGGGAAGAGGGAATAGTGGGGACATGTAGGCCTGTTTGGGAGCCATTATACATGGAAAAATCTTTCTGACTGTATTAGGCGTTGTTGATTTGAGAAAAACAGATTATTCTGGGGATAACTAAATAAGGGTATTTAGGATAAATCCATATGGCAGAGAGCTAACCAAGTGGGAAATACTTAGGAGACACTGACAATAATATGTGTCAGGGATCCTCAAGAATAAAGAAGGCGAAGACATGGACAGAAATCCATACTTCTGCCACTTGTGAGCATTTGCAATTCTAATTCTCTTTCTTTGGACAACAGCTCATTTATTACAAGTATTCCTTACCTCTCTCAAAAATCTCCTTGTCGTTTTGATGCTAGCCACAATGCTTCTCTTTTCACTCAGTTAATGCTTTCACAATACTATTTTAATGATGTAAACAGTCCTAAATTAATATCAGTTTTAAAGATAAATAAGGAAAAAATGTGTGCTTTAGTATAATATACTACGTATTGTGTGCAGAAACCCAAGATAGCTTCAAGGAATAACAGAAGTTGAGCTGGATTTTAACTAATAACTACAAACCTATGAGAGCTCACAAAAGGCATTTAATTTTTGTTAAACGAATGAGTTAGTCAGCAAGGGTAGGAGAAGGTCATTTAGGTATAGGAAAAGTAGGTAAGTTTCAAAGGGCAGGAAGATGCCAAAGAAGATAAGATGCTAGGGTGTTTCAAAAGATTACGTGGGTGAAGCAAAGGGTACGGGGAAGGGCATGAGAGAAGAATGTTGAGTCAATGAGGAACATGCCTGTTAGGCCATGCTAAGGAACTGGAAAATTTTTCAAGGGGCAATGGGTAAAGTCTTTTAAAAAATTAAGGCATTATGAAAGATAGTTACGGAAAGATAATTTTAGCACAGCAGAGACAGAGGACTTAGAGACTGAACACTGAGGTCAATAGCAAAATAGGGCTTGAATTAAAGCAAACACGATAGAGAGGATGTGACAAAATTGTGAGCCTTTTAGGAGGGAGAACTGGCAGACTTTAGTGGTAGTTAGATGTGAAAGAAGTGATGAGAAAGAAAGAAGAGATGAACACTACTCTGAGTTTTCAGCTTGGGAGATGGTGGATAAGGATGCCATTAAAATATATGTAAGAGAATTAAAGGAGGAAAACAAAATTTAAAGAGATCGGTAAGTTTGGTTTTGGATTTCAGGTGGCAATGGGCCATTTAAATGGAAACGTGTAATAGGAAGTCAAATTCATAAAAAAAAGGTGTGCGCTAGAGGTCATTAGCATATCAGTGAGAGTCAAAGCCGGGGAAGGTAAGAGAAACTAGGATAAGCATATAAAACCAAGAGATGACCAAGTAAAGGATCCTGGGGATAAAACATATAGACAATCGGCAGAAGAAAATGAAACAGAGAAAGAGAATGGATAGAACTGGTCAGAGTAATAAAAAGAGAAGAGAAGAGGTTGTCAATGAAAACCTGAATTCAAAATATTTCAAGACTGGTCAATAATCAATTACTACAGTGAAGGCAAGCATAGCAGGAGTTAAACTGGCAAGGTGAAAGCAAGCATAGCAGGAGTTAAACTGGCCAAATGGATTTAAAAATAGCAAAAAACTGCCAACCTCTTGAAGAAAGAAGTTTATGTAGCATGGTGGGAAAGAAAGCCAGAATAACTGGGCTGAAGTAAAGACAGTATGTGTAGAATGCTTCTGATGGTGTAGAAAGAGAAAAATAATGGGCTAGTCTAGAAGGCAGGAAGAATTAAAAATGATGTTTTTAAGATAAGGCCATTTGAGCATATTTCTCTTTTTTTTTTTTTTTGAGACAGTCTCAATCTGTTGCCCAGGCTGGAGTGCAATGGCGCAATCTCGGCTCACTGCAACCTCCACCTCCCAGTTCAAGTAATTCTCTTGCCTCAGCCTCCCAAGTAGCTGGGACTACAGATGTGCACCACCACACCCGGCTTATTTTTGTATTTTTAGTAGAGACAGGGTTTCGCCATGTTGGCCAGGCTGATCTTGAACTCCTGACCTCCATTGATCTGCCCACCTTGGCTTCCCAAAGTGCTGGGATTACAGGCATGAGCCATTGCAGCCGGCCCATTTGAGCCTATTTCTAAGATGAGAGGACACAATCAATAGAGGGAAAGATATTCATCAGACTAGTAGATGTAATACAAATTTTCAGGGACTGAGATTAAAAGTACAGGTCAAATAGCCTTTAAAAAGTCAGTCTCATGCCTCTTTGTTAAGAGATGGACAGAGATTAAAAATGGACATATCTATGGATATTAGGAGGGAAATCAGAGGGAAATAGATGAAGTTCATGTCTGACTAAATTTCATCTAAACTGAAGATAGTCATCTAATGAAATGGGAAGACTGTGATTTACTGTAGAGAATGTTCATGGTAAGTTTGGATCTGCTGCCAGAGGAATGAGAAAAGGAAGCTGAGTAAAGTAAAAGGATTTCTCAGCAGAGATGACAGCTTAGGTGATGTTAAAATCCAAAGTCACACCTCAGCAAAGTTAAATATTTTTCTCTAGTATGGCCTGGCATTAGACAGAATGGCTGTGCTAAAAGAACAGATCAGATAGGTTCTTGAGGATATTGTCAAAAGGGAGTAATAGAATGTTCCCAGCATGACCAAGAAGGAAGTCAATTGTTACTCATTCTCGTCTTTTTCATTTAAATAAAAACTAACCAATAATGATAACATCTTGATTAGACATTTTATACAGAAAAGGAGGTTGGCAAGATCAGTAGAAGTGGTCAAAACACTGAAAGCAAAATGAACTGTTAAGAGAGAAGGCAGAAGTAAATGACAATGAATTCAGCATGGATCTCAACAGCTTACATGTCAGTTACAAGGTAGAGCAAGCAACTAAAAAAAGGTTAAATGAAACTTTAAAAGTTCGCTTTTAAAATGTTTTTGTGATATTTATCAAATTGAAAAGGGATAAATTATTTTTAAGATTGACATTCTGAAAAATGCAAATGTTTAACCAATCTATAAAAATCTTAAAATGTAAGGTACATATTTATTTCCTCTACTGTGATGTACTGAGCACCACTGGATTCTAGCCTCTGCATATCCAGCCAACAGTGAAGACAGTATCCCTGCCACCAAGAGCTTATGCTCTAGGAAAAATCTCAGGTGTTTAATAACCCCTAACCTCATCTTGAAGCATTAATTAGTTTACATGATGATCATTTAAAGATGGTGTGGACTAGAAATATTATATACTACATAAATAAAAGACATTTAAGAAAAATGTCTTTAAAAAGTGTTACTGTAATTTACGGAATCAGTCTGCATGATGCATATTTATGACAGTCCCTTCATAGGTAAAATATGACTGGAGCATAAGAGTAGTTACATCACTTTATATTCTCTTTGCTTTTCTTGATGGCAAATAGTATGCACATAAGTACTTCTCAAGGATACTAACCTGGCAGTGCCATCAGATGATGAAGTAAGGATGTAGCGATCATCTTTTGACCAGGAAAGATCATAAATGATATTGAGGTGGCCACACAATTCTCTCATGAAACGTCCAGAAGGAATTTCATATACTAATGAAAATATTTAGAAATTAGTAGGTTTCCAGACAGAAATCCTTAATCCAATAATATACAAATACATAATTTAATATTATTTAGACATAAACAGTCTATAACAAAATTATAACCAAAGATACATGCAGCATAACGAAAATTTCAAAATTTACTTAAGAATAGTTTTTCATTTGCTTTACATAAAAATTCACATGCAAAATTATGAGTTATAATTTTGCTACAATTGTCAATTTTTTCATCTCTTTAAAGAAATCCCCTAAGAATCTTTAATAATAAATTTATCAGTTGAATAATAATATTTACATTGCAATTCACTTAAAATATTCTATAATTTGGGCTTTCATTATTATTTTACCTGAAAATCAACTAAATGCCAACCAAAAATTTAATTATTTGAAATAATGAGAAATTTAAATTGTGCTATTGTCAAAAGTAAATTTTAATACTAAAATGAACAGGGATAGTAATCAGGGATAGTATGGGAATTAACAACGACTCACTCAGACACAAAAAGCACTGTGGTATTTTACCATATGTTTAAACATACAATGAAATCTAAGATAATAACACAGAAAAACAAAGTTTCCAAGTCTCTGCTTCCATCTAGTGGTAAAAATCAATTGCCCTTTAAAATACTTAGCAGTTCAGAAATAACAGCAGTCCCCGCTTATGTGCAGTTTCACTTTCTGTGATTTCAGTTACCAGCAGTCGACCATGGTCTGAAAATATTAAATGGAAAATTCCGGAAACAAATAATTCCTAAGTTTTAAAATGCACATCATTCTGAGTAGTGCTATGAAATCTCGTGCCATCTAGCTCCATCTGTCCAGGATGTGAATTATCCTGTGTCCAATGTATCCATGCTATAGATGCTAACTGTCTATCAGAAACTTAGTAGCTGTCTCAGTTATCAGACTGGTTGTCACCCAGTGCTTTTGTTCAAGTAACCCTTATTTTACTTAATGGCCCTAAAGTGCAAGAGTAATAATGTTAGCAATTGGCATATGCCAAAGAGAAACCATAAAGTACTTCCTTTGAGTGAAAAGGTGAAAGTTCTTGATTTAAAAAGGAAAGAAAAAAAGTGTATGTTGAAGTTGCTAGGATCTACAGTAAAAATCTATCTGTGAAATTGTGAAGAACAAAAAAGAGGTTTGTGCTAGTTTTGCTGTCACACCTCAAATGACAAAAGTAATGGCCTTTAGTGCACGGTAAGTACTTTGTTAAGATGGAAAAGATATAAATCTGTGGATGGAAAGCATGAGCAGACGTGTTTCTACTGATGGCAATCGGGTTCAGCACTACTTGAGGTTTCAGGCTTCCACTGAGGGTCTTGGAACACATTCCCTACGGAAAAAGGACTACTGTACTTGCGGAATAGCAAAATAAGAGTCTTAAAAAAATCTCCTCCCCACAGAAGCAGCAAAAACACTGGCAAAAACTGTCAAAAATCAACATTTTCAGAACTCTGAAAATTAAGTAAAGCTTACAAAGATTTGAAGAGTATTTAAGAAAAATGGCTGAATTTGGTAAGAACATTGAGCTTTATTATGGTGTTTTAACTTGCCATGTTCTCATTCCTGTCTCAAACTTTAAAGAAGCCTTAAAAACCAATAAAAATCAGGAGATTAACAGCCACTGGGTGGGGCAGAACAGGTCTGATGCTCCCTAAAACCCCATCCCCAAAGACTTCTTAATATTTGGCAGTCTGGCCCTCCAGGAAAGATCCACTCTCAGGGCCTGCCTTTATTTGACCTGGCTCACAGCATGCTCTGGGAGAACAGCCCTAACCTTAAGGTGCATGTCACAACCACCCACGGCATCATATAATATCACAGCTGCCTGAGGCATTGATACTAAGTGAGGCTAAGACGACGCTCACCAAAGAACTTAAAATAAAAACAAAAAACAAAACAAAACAAAAAACTAGGAATGAGATGTCCATAGGGGACACTGATAAGCTCCAAAATATTCCTGGGTATCTAGGAGGATTCCCATGCATGTATGTGAAGGCAATATGCACAACCAAGAAAGACCTAAGAGTCTTTACCTCTTACTCGGGCTGACCTGAAGTGGCTCAGCACAAACAGAAAGTAAAGCTAAAGCAGAGCTGTAGATTGCCTATTGAAGCATTGAAGGTATACCCCAACACACACAGAGTCCCTTGGCAAAGACCAGGAGACCTATCCACTCGGGTATTTAAAAATCGCTGTCTGACCACTAACTTAACCGAGCACAGACATCAACGGCAACACATGACAGAGAGTAAAGACTACAGAATTAGTCCAAAATCACAAAGCTAACTGCACAAATAAATCCTGGGTGGGTGTGAGGGGAGAAACGGGGGGATCTGATTTCCAGAGCTGCCACACTGTATTATTAAAACATCCAGTTTTCAACACAAAATTATGAGAAATGGAAAAAACAGGAAAGAGTGGCCCACACACAGGGGGAAAAAGTAGTCTACATAGAAACTGAGGAAGCCCAGACCCTGGGCTTTCTCAACAAAGTCTTTTAATCTACTGTTATAAATATATTCAAAGATCTAAAGAAAACCAGGTCTAAAGAATTAAAGTGTGAAAAGGATTTCTCACCAAAAAACAGAGTATCAATAAAGAGACAGATATTATTTATAAAAAAAGACTACCTAGAAATTTTACAGTTGAAAAGTACAATAACTGAAATAAATAATTCACTAGAGGGGCTCAACAGCAGATCTAAACTGAAAGAATTACTAAATTTGACAATAGGTCAACTGAGATTATCCCGTCTGAAAAAAGCAGAAAAAGAACGAAGAAAAACAGAAAAGTTTCAGAGACTTGTGGGACACCACCAAGAGTAACAACAGAGGCATAATGGGACTCCCAGAAGAAGAAAGAGAAAAGGGCCAAACTGAACATTTCAAGAAAGAATGACTGAACACTTCTCAAATTCATGAAAAACACTGATCTGCACATACAACAAGTTAAAGGAATTTCAAGTAGACACATCATAATCAAATAGTCAAAAACCAAAGACAAAGATTCCTCTTCCTCCTCTATTTTTGATATTTAAGCAATATCTCAATCTACATAGCATTTTAAGCAGGTTTATTTAAGCATAAATAAGATATTTATCACAGAAGCTCTTAAAACATAAAATCAGAATAAAATAATTCTTTCACTATGCAAAAGAAATAAATTACTATTAATAACTTAGGAGCATTTCCTAAGAACCTTTTATCCCTCTACATATGGGTTTTTGATGAATTTTTAAAATAGCATAGTGGTAATCAAATGACACAAGTGATTTTTTATTTTTAAAATGTATTACTATTTCGTGGGGAGCAATATCTACTTAATAAATGCCCACCAAGTCAATTATGAGTCCCTGATAAAAAAAGGGAATCAACCAAGTAATAGCAAACTGTGCTAAGCTGAGAAAAGTTCAGTAAGATCTAGTGTTTAGGGCAGATGCCCACAAGGAGCTGGCTACTTCTGCAGAGGAGAGCTGGTTTTACTATTGAGGCAGAAGTAAACAAGAGTATTTAATGCTTCTAAGTCTATAGGTTAATGCTCACTTTAAAAAGTCTCTAAAGGTACAGAAATAATTGCTTGGCCTCTCTGCTGACTTCTCCCTACCATAATGAGAAGTTTTCATCTAGGTACTCTTGAGTCAATTATTTGTATTCCACTAAACAGCAAATTAGGGGGCTTATGTAACTCACATCATCACTGCTATCAACTAACCACACTGGACTCATGTTCCCCATGAGACATATTAATCCTTGTTTCCAAATTTCTATATTTAAAATGCAAAATGTTTACAAAAATCCTCCTGCATGTTTTAAAAATAAATTTACCATCTTTCATTTGATCATTCTCATTCTACTTCTGAATAGTTATTGTATAGAAAAGTGTAAAATTATTATAAAAGAACTTTCTTTACTTGAAGAAATCTGTTCTCTTTAATTGAGTAGTACAGGGGATTACTCAAGTTAAGATTTCCACAAATTTAAAAAACTAAAGAACGTCCTCCATGCAGACTACAATCAGATTAAACAGGTAGGATTATTACTCACAAATAATTGGATATCCATCCCGGCTGGCACAAGCTGCTGCTAATATCCTTCCATTGTGGGAGAAATCAAGACAAAAACATCCTCGTTCTCCTGCATTTAGTGAGAAGAGGTGTTTGTTTGGGATACGGCAAGCCTAAAAAAACATACATTTAAAAAATAATAAATTAGAAAACATTAAAATGCAAAGGCTAGTTTTTAATTTCAATTACTGTAGTTTTTTTTAAGTCCTTTTATGACGCAGAGAAAGGGAAAAACAAGTATACAGAACGCTGAAAAACCATAGTAAATTACTTTGCAAAAAGAGAATGAGTGCCTATGAAATTTTTAAAGTGGATTTGTTCTTCATGTTTAACTAGTACTTAATTCACCTAAATATGAATAGAAAAATTTCAATATCTGATACTCTAAAGCCGTCACTGCCACATTGCTTCTATATAGCTACTAAAATAATGTATGTAACAGCCTTATTCTTATTAGTGACAGCACTAATAAGCCACTTTTGTTAAAGTCACAAGCTTTTTTCAAGACCACAAGTACCTATGGGGCCCAGCTTAAGCCAGAATGTATGAATGCCCATTCTCTCTCTGCGTATCTTAAAATAATCACCCTTTGTGGCTGCCTTCCAAAATGTATTTTCAAAGTAATCAATCGGCCCTTATTGGTCTCTCATTCATTAGTACAATTTCTTCAAAATTTTAATGTTTTCACTCTCTTCTACCAGATGAAGCCCAAATTTTCTGGCTATTAATATATACTGTAGAAAATATCAGTTACGTTTATTTATCCTAATTCTATCTCTTCCAACCTTCAGTGAACCTTAGTTCTTCTGTTTCTTATAATTCAAAAAGTTGAATTAAACATACACTGGGCTCTTACTATATGCCATGAAAGTTGTACTTTATTACAAATGTCTTTCAATATATTCATCACAGCCATCCCATGAGTAGCTATTACTAGCTAAGAGTAACCATTATCAGCTCTACATGGCTAAGAAGGATTATTCAAAGGGTCAAGCCTAGCTTAATGGACTACTCAAAGACTGTTACTTCAAGGGCATGCTTTCTAGACAGGTACCAGGTTTTTCACAAATCGTACCAAGATCTGGCAGTACCTCGGGGGACAACATTACAACCAGCTACTAGGAATGTGAAAAATTCAAAAGAATTTGTTAAGTGTCAATCGTGTACCAGATTCCATGCTACCCATTTTCTCTCTGCATCCTCCATCCACATAATTAAGAAAAGGGAGAGGAGGGTAACAAGGAACAAAAACTGAAAGAAATGTCATGAGGCTTTATAACCACTTGCTGCTGCTCCTAGAGTAGGAAGTGTAGTTAAGGAAAACTCTGTGCCCAGTCACCTAGGCTGAAAATGAAAACACTGAAGCCACTATCATGTTCTTCATATTCTCAGGGTTTGACACTGTGCCTTATCCAGAACAGACACTCCAATAAAGGTCCTCCAAAGCCTTGACTCTTTCCCCTCCTTTACTACCTTGTCAGTCACTAAATCATGCTCATTCTTACTTTCTGTCTCTGGTATTCATTAGACCCTCATCAACTCACACATCAATGACTGTCATCTAATTCTGATGTTACTACTTCAAGATCTCCCCATGCTACTGCCCGCATTAATTAATCCTCAAATACAACTGTTATTTTTCTCACTCACCTGAAAACCTTCCATTATTCCTCACATCCCTCACAATCAAGTATTAGGCTACCATTTGAGACACTCCACAATGTGGGCCTAATCCAGTACACTACTTTATCTCCTCTTTTACAAACTCCGGTTTCCAACCAGCCAAGCTTTTGAGTGCCTAATGAATACAACAGGTCCCTTCCCACTTATTTGCAACTTTGCCTTCATATGAAATACCCTTCCTTATCCCTCCTTCACTCACCCCTACCTTGGGCATCCTAGCCTATCTCAAGCTCCACTGCTGAATGAGCCCTTCTTCCACCACTGTAGTTCAGTCTTCATATCTGCAATTCTCAAATGTTTTTAGTTTCGAGATGCTTTACATTCTTGAACATTTTTTTCAGAGGCTATTTGGAGTTTCCATAAAAATAAAATTAAAAAATGCTAACTTTAAATGTCTAGCTTAATAAAATCTAGATTTTCATAACTACTTCCGCTCTCTTGTGATATCACATGTTATTTAGCCTCTAGAAAATGCTAGTGCATACTTGTAAGAGAATGAATCTGAAAGAGACTAGTAACACCTTAGAATCATTATGAAAAGAAGTTGACTTCAAGAACCCCCTGAAAGGGACTCAGAACTCCCAGAGGTCTCCAAACTACATTTTGAGAACTGCTGATCTGTACAATCATCTTTATACCTACATTTCCTCATTTCCTCAAGACTTCTCTAAAGCCTATCTGAAAATAAACAACACTGTAACTGCTTTCTTTTCCCACCTAACCTGGAAGTTCACCAAGGGCAAAATCTAAGTGTTAATCTCTCCATATTATTATGCTTGAAATATTCTTTTTTTTTTTTTTTTTGAGACGGAGTCTCACTCTGTCGCCCGCGCTAGAGTGCAGTGGCCAGATCTCAGCTCACTGCAAGCTCCGCCTCCCGGGTTCACGCCATTCTCCTGCCTCAGCCTCCCGAGTAGCTGGGACTACAGGTGCCCGCCACCTCACCCGGCTAGTTTTTTGTATTTTTTAGTAGAGACGGGGTTTCACCGTGTTAGCCAGGATGGTCTCGATCTCCTGACCTCGTGATCCGCCCGTCTTGGCCTCCCAAAGTGCTGGGATTACAGGCTTGAGCCACCACGCCCGGCCTATGCTTGAAGTATTCTAACTCACAGTGATTTTAAAATGTATCTGTAAAATCGGCCTCAAAAAGAAAGTCAAATGTGATGTAAAATACAGAAAATGAAGATGACTAAATAAGAATAGTCAGTTCTTATTTCTACATTAGATGTTTGAATAAATTAAGATCTTGAATACATTTCATCTGGTAGTAGCTCATATGCATAAAATAAACCACTCCATTCTTTGTAAAAACTAGTAAAAAATTGCAAAATTGTATCAGCAAGGCTTCCCGCCATTGCAAAAAATGTCAATCTAGTAAGAACACTTCAGTAAAAGCTTAAATGCTGCTCAGCTTGTGGTAGAAGTACATACACGTACATATCTCTATCAAAGTGTGATTCAGGAAGAAGCCAGGTGCTATAAAGAATTTCATGAATCCATAAACATTAAGAGATATATGTCTTACAGACATCAAAAATCTGTTTTAAAAATTTTTTAATTTTTTTTTTTAAGAGATGGGGTCTCATTCTGTCATCCAGGCTTGAGTGCAGTGGCACAGTCATAGCTCACTGCAGTCTTGAATTCCTGGGCTCAATCTTCCTTCCTCAGTCTCCCGAGTAGCTGGGACTACAGGTGCATGCCAGCATGCCCACCTAATTTAAAAACCTTTTTTAAGAGAATGGGTCTTGCTGTATTGCCCGGGCTAAAAATCTATGTTATCTGACTGCTGTTACGGGCTGAATTGTGTCCTCTCTCCTCCCACTCACACCCCTACCCCTTGTCACCCAAATGAGTATGTTAAAGCTCTAACCCCTAGCACCTCAGAATGTAACAGTATTTGCAGATGTGGTCTTTAAAGAGGTGATTACGTTAAAATGAAATAATTATGGAAGGGTCCTAATCCAACCGGGGGAAAGACAACAGGGGCATGCATGCACAAAGATTGTGTGAGGAGGCAGCAAGAGGGCAGTCAACTGTAAGACAAGGAGAAGCCCCAGAAGAAATCAACCCAGTCAGCACCTTGATCTTTGCTATGGACCAAATGCTATGTCCTCTCAAAAACCGTATGTTAAAGCTGTAATCCCCTATGTGATAGTATTTAGATGTGGGGGTCTCTGGGAGGTAATTTGGTCCTGAGAGTGAGACGCTTATGAATCAGATCTGTGCCCTTAGAAAAAAAGACACAAGAAAGGTGATCTCTTTCTCCACCATGTGAGAATACAGCAAGGAGGAGGCTGGCTCCAAGTCAAAAAGGGGACCCTTACCAGGAACTAGGCTGGCTAGCATCTTGATCTTGAACTTCCCAGCCTTCAGAACTGTGAGAAATAAATGTCTGCTGTTTAAGCCACCCAGTGTGTGGTATTTTGTTATAACAGCCCAAGCTAATACAATTTACAATTGCCCAAGTGCCCGAACGAAGAATGTAAGATAGTGCTTATATACACATGCTAGGCACTCTTATTCGTCAAATTAATTAATGAAAAGGCAAAATCATAAATAGCCAGGATTTTAAGTAGTAAGCTAGATATCCTAGGAGTTATTGGAGTTTTGAAGGTAATAAGTAAACATCTAAAGAAATCCATTGTTATCAAACACTTCACCTGCCCAGGGAGTCGTTTCCACTTTATTACTTCCTTTGACTCTTCTAATCCAGGTTCTGTGTCTATTGAGCTTGACTCATGGTGATGTTCACAATGCACTGGTTTACCTTTTTCCTCCTGAAGAGCCATCATAGAACGGTAAGATGGCTTTATCTAAATATGCATTAAAATATGAAAATTTATATATCATGTTCACCTTTTTCTTTTTCTAGCATATAGTTTTAAAAATACTGAAACAAATAATATGAAAATATTTTCAAAATGTAATCCAGAAAAAATTCTACTTTTATTTGTACATTATTCTAAATAAAATAAAAAAGCTGCTTAAAACTACAGTCCTATAACCAAAAAGTCTTAAAAGTTTCTGAGGAAAAAATATGACTACAAATTTACATGAAATGATTTTAATAACTCTACCCTTTGTTTCTGCTTCTTCACCAATACTTATGAGTTATGCCATGGCTCTGATACAATACTGTATCTTTAAAAGCACAAAACTAGTATCATAAAAATCTCAAGTTTTAAAAATCATTTCTCAATAGTAGATTTAACTCCATCCAAACCAATGCAAATCAGTCCTGTGGTGACAGCATATATCAGCTACAGAATGTGCAAATGACCGGAAAAATTAATGTCTTATAAGAAAAAAGACAAAAGCAAAACTTTTTTATTTTAGGGTCAATTCTTTGCTAAGATTATTTATAATATTAATCTATGGAAAACAGCAGCAGTAGAAACATTACATACTGATTATTTGAATAATATTGTGAAAAATGTACCCAGAAATCAGGACTCTGCAAACTGCAGCCCACACACCAAATTTGGCCTGCTACCTGCTTTTGTAAATAAACTTTTATTGGAACACATCACACCCATTTGTTTAGTTATGGCCTACATATGTCTATGTAGCTACTTTCACACTATAAAGGCAAAATTGACTGAAACTACAGGGCGAAAGCCTAAAATACTATCTCGCCCTTTACAGAAAATATTTTTCAACTTCTGCTTTAAGTTCACCTTTTATCTTTAATTTCTGAAAATCAAATTGTAACAAAACATTTTTCCTAATACTAAAAGCTGCATTTCACATTTAAAATTCATTTAAGCATCTTTTAAATATCAGCTATTACAGTCTTAATATATAACCCTGGATATCTATTAAAATTATTATTAGAAGTCTTATCTTTTTAGAAATGAAAAACATGTTATGTCACCATTTAATTTCAACACTAGAAGATATACACTTGTATGTACTATATTAACTTACACAGTCTGGAACTTTCAGTCCTCTTACAGTTACATACAGTGTTGATGGGTAACGATTTCTTGGACATTTTGACCACCATTCAAACACCTCAACAACATTTAATTGGGATCGAGGCTTAGTAGGTGGGTAATACAGCTGCAAACGAAGCTTTGAGTTGATGTTTGCATTTCCATTGGCTCCCAGAAGCTTAAAACAAGAATTCATATAAAACGTGACCGTCACTGAAAATAAATATATCCAACAAAGCAATAGCATAAAGTCAGAAACATTTTTAAAAGATTAATATGGCATGCTGAAATTTCTTAGTTTTACAAAGCAAAGAACACTACATACTTAGTTAAGCACAGTTCCAGATCATTTTTGACAAAGGTAACCCAAATGGCTTTTAAAATATTTTCCTGATAGCTCTTTTCACGTATACAATAATTTCAGACTGTTGGTACAGCATTTACACTACTGTGCCAGATTTCACACTGAACAAAGGACGTGACTGATATACAGTCATCTGAAATAATAAGGTTAAACTGTATATTTACACAAGACACAAATTTTCCATTTGTTTAATATCAGTATTTTTAATGGTTAAAATTTTATGATGTTTTAAATTTTTAAAAAGTTAAAATCATTTCAAGATAATTAAACTCATTTAAGCCATTCGTTACTTTTTTCAGTATTTTAGTGTACCTTCTTTCAAAGGTCTATCTTTAAAACCCTATTAAACAAAACTTATGTTTAAACTAACTAACTGGAGATTTTTCTTTTTTTTTTTTTTTTTTCCTTGGCAGAATCTCATTCTGTTATCCAGGCTGGAGTGCAGCGGCAAAATCTCGGCTCACTGCAACCTCCACCTCCTGGGTTCAAGTGATTCTTGTGCCTCAGCCTCCTGAGTAGCTGGGATTACAGGTGCATGCTACCACACCTGGCTGATTTTTGTGTTTTCAGCAGTCAGAGGTTTTGCCATGTTGGCCAGGCTGGTCACGAACTCCTGGCCTCAGGTGATCTGCCCACCTCGGCCTCCCAAAGTTTTGGGATTACAGGCGTGAGCCACCATGCCTGGCCTTAAATGGAGATTTTTATAAGAAAAATAAAAATCTTACCAAGTCAGAATACGTTCTCTTTCATTAGACCATGACTCAAAATAGGAAATGAAATGTCTAACCTTTATGTCCTCTCCAAATTAGGAGCAGAAAGATAGTTTGAACTCTTTGCAACAGTTCACACAAAACATGGAAGTATCTTAAATTAGAAGAATAGGCACTGAGTGCAGGGAACGTATTTAACAACTGTTACCTGTAGACTCATGTAACTTGGAAAGTAAAAAAAACACAGAGTCAAGAAAGACTCTAAGACAGCATTGTCCAAGAGAGCTTTCTATAATGATGGGAATACTCTAACCAATTCGGAATCCACATGTGGCTACCCTGCACTTGAAGTATAGCTAGCACAAATGTAAAACTAAATTTTTAATTATATTTAATTTGAATTCAAACTGCCACATGACTTGTAGCTACCAAAACAGTGTAACTCCAAGTTCATGAACCTGGGAGAGTGGACAGATGGTGATACCACCAACTGAAGTAGCAGAGAGAGCAGCAAGGATACTCGGAGAATCTGAGATATCTACAAGTCATCCAAGTTGAAATGTCCAGTAGGGGACTGAATTTACAAATCTGAAGCACAGGTGAGAAAAGTGGTTCCAAAAAAACTGGGTTAAAGATGAAACCATGAGTAGGACTGATATTAAGAAGACAGGTAGAAGACCATGAAGGAAACTGAAAGAATGGTATAAGTAAAATTAGGAGAGGATGGTGTCAAGAAAACCAAGGTAACAGAGTTTCAAGAGTGTGATATGTTAAATGCGTAGATGTGACAAAATAACTTAAAAATGTTCAATAAATTTGGCAAATAGAAATCATTAGTGATTTGGTTGGAGAAGCTTTAGTGGCAGAGGCAAAATTTAGAATGTTGTTCAGGAATGATGAGTTCAGGAATGATGCATCAACAAGAGAGATGGCAAAATACAGTCCATCTTTTCCCCTACCCCTTTAGGAAAGAATGTAAAGACAATGGAGGTTATAAGCTGAGCAGGTGACATTGTGATTAGTGTCAAATGACACACAGGGGTAAAGAACAGTTCCAAACTGAGTAATAGTCATTAAATTATAAGCACTCGAGACTCCCTTCATTAACTCTCCTACAGCTCCCCAAAGCTCATCTCGGTGATTTTAAAGATATTCCCCAGCTTCTAAACCATACTTTCCGTAGATTGTTTTAACTTAACCAGGCAATTTAGTTTACATTAATATGCTGCTTAGCATGAGTAAACAACTAAGATTCAGCCAAGACCCTGCTATTATGGTTATAAATTATATAATGTAGAGCTTAAATAAATAAGGCTTTGTCACTTATTAGTTTAAAAGAATAGCCACATATATGTACTAAAAGAACTGAAAGTACCTGAGAATCTGAGGCATAGCTAAGAATTAGGATAAAGTCTCATTTGAACTATTGTAATAACTTAACAATTATCCAAGACATCCCTGGAACCAATAGGATAGGCAGTAAAAGATTTAAATTTTAATTGTCTTCATGACATTTTCTTTTTTTTTTTTTTTTGAGATGGAATCTCACTCTGTCACCCAGGCTGGAGTGCAGCAGTACAATCATGGGTCACTACAACTTCCATTCCCTGTGTTCAAGCAATCCTCCCCCCTCAGCCTACCGAGTAGCTGGGATTACAGGCGCACACCACAACACCTGGCTAATTTTTGTATTTTTAGTAGAGATAGGGTTTCACCATATTGGTCAGGCTGGTGTCAAACTCCTGACCTCAAGTGATTGGCTCACCTCAGCCTCCCAGCATGCTGGGATTACAGGTGTGAGCTACTGCATCCGTCATGCCACTCTCTTGAAGATGAATTTTATCCTTGCCACTCTTTCCATCATCGTTGATCAATTCCCTCAATATATAGTCACCAAGTACTTTCTATGTGCCATTAATATGCTGGGAGCTGGTGATATTATAGCATGGAGTTTCAAGAGAGTGATGTATTAAATGCAAAAAGATGTAGTAAAATAAGGACTAAAAATGCTCAACATATTTACCCAAAAGAAGTCATTGGTGACTTTAAAAAGCTTACAGTCTAATGAAAAAGACAGAAGTATTAGAAGACGTGAAGCACATAGAATACCTTACCCTTTCTGCGGGGTGGGGATGGGATAAGGAGAATTCTTGACTGCCGTTTATGCCAATGGCATAAGATGAATAAATAAATAAAAATCCATACAGTATTTAGAGGTAAAAATGCTGTGAAATATGTTACTGCTTCCCAAGTGCAACTTACAGTAAATACTGCAGGTTTGCACGAATCTTAGCATAAAAGAAATGCAGTTTCTAATAAAACCACAAGATGGCAATGTTTACTATGTGAAAGTAACTTTTTTGTTTTTTTTTTTAATGGTTTTTTTCTTTGCTCTAAATCAGTATCAAAGCTGGTATGGAAAAAGGCATAACAGATTTATATAAGGGTGATCACAGATAGTACACTGGACCAGGTGATTCCTAAGGCCACTCTCAATTACTTACTCACCACAGCCAACCTGGCGGCTATTCAGTCCTTTGACTATAATACTTCTAAAATCTCTCTCTAACCCCCAAGATGGCTTAAATGTTTCAACCGGATTTTCACAGCATCTGCTCTGTAGCACATAATAATGTAGGTAACAGGTCTGTATAGAAATTAAATTGGAGGGCAGGTATATACAATGTCTAATTTATCTATGAATGTACCATATTTAGCAGACAGTCTCACATTTTATAGATCACATTTGTTGAACAAATGGATGCACAAATGAAAATGTTTTTATAAGATGGCACAAAATAGACTAATTACTCAAGACTTTTCATAATTTAAATTGATGTCTGAAGGAATAACAGATAATATAAAATTAAAATATCCTTTTTTAAAAACATCAATCTATGTATCTCATCTTTGCTGAAACATCCTCGTCAAAGACATCCTAGTCAGAGACACCCAGTCAAAGACAAATGTACAAAGACATTTTTTACCTAGACTACTGTAAGAATTTCCTAATTTGATTATCAAGTATCCACATTTGCTCCCTCTAGAATCTATTCTCTACATAGCAGAGTATATATCTTTCTAAAACATAAATCAGATTATTTTATTGTTTTGTTTAAAATCCTACAGTGGTTTCCCATTGCTCTTTAAATTCTATAATGGCTTCCTCTAGCTATAATGACTGAGAAGCCCTCACCATAATTAACATCCCATTGACCTTAGCAACCTCTTCATGCACCCTTAGTCTCTGTCCTCCAATCCTGGTGGCCTTTTTTTGATTTTCTGAATTAACCCTGCGCCTTCAAATATCAGGGTTTTTGCATATATTGTACCCTCTACCATGGACCATCTCTTCCCCACCGGTGACAGTGTGTCTCTTCCTCAGGAATCCTTTCCCTGATCCCACAGTTCATCATCCATCCCATACCTCTTTACGATACTTATAAAAATTTATAATTAAATGACAAATTGTGAAGTCAACTGTTTTATGTTTATGTTGCTGGAATATGAAGTCCAGGAGTTCAAGGATTTGTCATCTTTGTCCACTGACAAGAACAGTAGCTGGCACATAGAAAAGTCTTAATAAATATTTATTGAATTGAATAAATGGCATGGCTGTTTGTGTCTTTTTTAATGCTACATCCTCAGAACCAAATAGTGTAACTGGCACATACTGTAACTGGCGCACAAAAATTTATAAATATTTAAGAATCTGAATGAGCATAACCTGAGCTTGAATTAATAACTCTTCATTCTTAGAACCTTACCTTAGATTCTAATTCCTTATATGAAACCAAACTGACGTGGGAGAAAGCAGCCAACTACATTTGAAGACTATTTTAAAAGTGTTTAAAATGGTGAAAAACATACCTTAAGAAATGCCCAGGCAATTTTCCGAAAGCCACATTCTTGGTTTTGAACCTCAGAATTATTCTTAATTTCATCCATGCTTAAGAAATCAAGAATCTGCAAATAAATTCACAGAAGACTAGGCTACCTAAAATTTAGTATTTTCTAACGGTATATTATTAAAAATTAAAAAAATCATTTGTATAGTACTTAAAAACATTGACCTTTACAGGGAGTAAAAACATTTTTATCTCATTTCATTCACCTTAAAGTTAACTCATTCAATTAGGGAGGGTCCATTTTCTGACTACTTTATCTTTCATTCATAAATACTAAGATTTATTTCAAATCCAAGGCAAAGTGTTAATCACCTCAAATATAACCTAGGTACAAATACACTAGGCATAGAATTCTTAAGCTTTCATTGTATTTTATGTATCAGAGCAGACTTCAAAGGATTGTTTAAAAAACTCACGACTCTATTTCTGGGTCTTTGTCTTGGATCACCTTCCTGAAGTTGAGGTTTTTCTCTTTGGATATATGTTATAATTAGGCTTCTCAAGAGGATTTCTTCCATTCCTCTATCCTGTCTGGACATTAAAGCTCATAGATTTGCAACCAACCTGCCACAGAGATTGTATTCTAGGTACTTATAAGAGGCTATCCCTTCAAACTTACTGGTGCTTATTAAAAGCTCAGCTGCGAAAATGAGACCTTTATAGAAAAAATACTGCTTGAGAAATGATACAGACTCCATTCATCTGTGTTTTTTGGATACCTAAATCTTTTTTACAGATATAATACATGCTCAGTGAAAACATAATATAAAAAATATATATATGCAAAGTAAAAACAACTTGTAATCCAGACCCATAGATGGTCACCATGTTAATGGTGGCTAAATCTTTTTCTGTGCATTCCTAAACATATGTATGGAACTACAAATCTAATAATGCTATTTCACAAATTATTTTCATATAACATGTAGTGAATATCTCTTCATGTCAATATATACACATGAATACCATAATGTTAATGACTGCCTACTATTCTTCCGTCACAAATACCATAAATTTAACAAAAATTATAACTTATTTAACCATATCTCTTACTGATCTAAATTTAGGTTATTTTATCTCCCTAAAATTTTTGCCATTATAAATAGTGTTGAAATAAATTTTTGCCAGTATAAATAGTGTTGCACACACATCTTCGTGGACTTGTCATTTTTTCCTTAAGATAAATACTTAGGAGTAAAATAATGGTTTTAAAGACTTGTGACAGACATTATCAAGTTGTCCTCAATAAACACTTAAAAAACTGAGACCAAAAAGTAGTTGCATAGGCAGTAACATATTATATGAAAACTTAAGAAGCAACCAAAAGTGTTTATAATACAACAATCTATCTGAAAATTATAACAAATGACAAATTTTGAAGACAAAGAAAAAATTCCTTAAGATAAAAATTATACCCATTTTTCAACAACAGCTTTATGTAAATCACACACAACATAATCACAAATGTAAATATTGGAATATTTGTGTCATAAATACAGACAACCTGAAAGTGAAGGATCATAAAAACAAGTAATTCTAAAAAATGAATCTTCAGCACTGGTTACGCCAAGTTACTTGCTGTTCCCATGCTAAACTTCTCCATCTAGCTTACACCGGAAGGGGCGCTTTCTCTACTTTCCTTTGCTTATGGAGACAGAACACATGATAGAGAAAAGAAGTGTGGTATTCCAGGTTCAAACTATCTCCAAACACATTTTTTTACACTTAAAATTTGAGTAACTTTGGAGAAATCACTTTTACTCCAAACCTTCTCATTTTTAAGAAAATTATATAATAACTAGTCAGCTCAAAAGCCACCTATTCCATAAAGCTTTCACTGACTTCTCTGACCCACCACTAACCCTTTACATATCAGAAGTTCTACAACATTTTTGGTTATATATGAAATTGCATTAATTAACTGATCTGTGTACATTTATTTATCCAGGTGGTACACATATTCTTAGGGTGTCTGATACGGTTAAATGAGTTTACGCTTTGTGAAATGGGTTAAAAATGGAGAAATACATTCATATAGAGTGGATTCATCACTTCAGTACAGTTAACAGTCACAGGGTTGTTGTAATTATTAAATGATACAAAGTAGGCCAAATAGTACTCAGCAAATATGCTATCACTGCTTATAAAAGGGCGTCTCACTTGTATTCCACAGCATTCTACAAACACTAAATCCTAGAGATTAAATTCTCACACTACTTTTTTTTGCATTATTGGACTACTAAAAATAATAGCTTACATCTGTGCTATTAAATATTAACTATCATTTAATTTGAATTGCTCCATTCAATTCATACCTCAAAGAACAGGATGACTTTAGGACTCTCATCAGAGTCTCGAAGCAAATAGGGAAAATTTTCATTAAATATAATTTGTTCTTCCCACTCTGGAAGTCTTGATTTTAACTGTTTAAAATCATACGGCTGGGTCATAATAGGAAGAATACAATCCACATTCTCTTTTTCATAGTAAGATGAAACAGGCCGTTCACTGTACAAAAAAAGATACTTCCATTAATGCAATTTTTATAATTTTGAGGTGAGAAAAAAATATATAGTGTATAAAGTGAGGCAACCAGAAATAATGAATTGCCACAATAATACAAAAGGAAAGATTATTTTGATGTCTATCTAGAAACTTACAAATTTTGTAAGACTTAAAAAAGTAACAGTCCATCTTACATTTGTGTACTATCAATCAGTTTCATGTGATTATTTTATTATAGAAATATAAAGTGAGAAGTATGATTATACCTTTGCCATACAAAGCTGGAATAAACTCCTTCAGAATTTTATAAGAGTTTATAAAATAGACATTGCCAGGCACAGTGGCTCACGCCTGTAACCCCAGCACTTTGGGAGGTTGAGGCAGGTGGACTGCTTGAGCTAAGGAGTTCGGGACCAGCCTGGGTAACATGGTGAAACCTCGTTTCTACAAAAAATAGAAAAGAAGTTAGCTGGGCATGGTGGCACATGTCTGCAATCCCAGCTAGTTGGGAATCTGAGGTGGGAGGATCACCTGAGCCCAGGGAGGTCGAGGCTATAGTAAGTTGTGATCGTGCCACTGCACTCCAGTCGGTGAGAGAGAGTGAGATCTTGTCTTAAAAAAAAAAAAAGACATAAAATTGATTTTACATAAAAAAAAGGTACAAGACTGTAAACCCCTTGAGCTGTCATATTTTCTTTGCATGCCCTCAGGCAAATGAATAAGTGAATGGGTTTTTTTTTGGACAGTCTTCCTGTTTCCATTCCCCACCGGCTTTCCAAACAATTTTTTTTTTTTAAATTCTAGTATAAACGTGTATTTCATTGTACTTTTCATTTGGGATTTCATAGCTAAGCATGCATTAGCTATAGAAGTAATCTTATAAAAAACATTAAAGATTCATCTACCTTACTTGAGGCCCAGATAACATTACTTTCCAAAGAAAAATATGAGGTTGGACAATTAAAGCATTTACAAATGCAATATAAAATATTTACAATGCAATTTTATGTCATAAATTATGTCTAGTAAGCTGGTAGAAGCTCTCTACCACTTAAAATGAATTATTCCCTTCCACTTAAAAGTAATCACTGAGCCAGGCGTGGTGGCTCATGCCTGTAATCCCAGCACTTTGGGAGGCTGAGGTAGGCAGATTGCCTGAGGTCAGGAGTTCGAGATCAGCCTGGCCAAACCCCGCTTCCACTAAAAACACAAAAATTAGCCAGGTGTGCTGGCGGGTACCTGTAATCCCAGCTACTCAGGAGGCTGAGGCAGGAGAATTGCTTGAACCTGGGAGGTGGAGGTTGCAGTGAGCCAAGATTGCACCACTGCATTCCAGTCTGGGTAACAAAGCAAGACTCCATCCCCCCCACCAAAAAAAAAAGAAGTAATTACTGAATTCTATGTTCTCCATTTCTTCTACAACATTCTGATCAATGTTAATGAATGATGAACACCTACAACTAGTAGACTATTCTCTAATACAAATCCTAACTCTATTCCCACTGACTTTCAACTACCAATGGCAGAAAAAAGACTTCTACTGCAGACAGTTTCAGTTTCAAGAATTAGCTGTGGAATTTAAAAAAATTACCTATCATCTTTCTTGACATGTTGACCAGTATGCTCATCAACCACATGAATTTTTACCATTGGGTGAGAAATCATAAAATCTGACTTAAGTCTATCAGTTCGGTGAATGTAAACTCCCAGGACAAGGTCATCATCAAGCAAACATTTGGGATAGACTGGGCTATCTCGGCTTGTTATTTCATGAACGCCATCACCATCAACATCTTCGTTATCATCTGTAACTACACGCATGGAAAAAAAAAATCAATGTTATAATTAGTTGTTTCCACAGTTGTATTTACATATAAGCTAATCTTTAAGATCTATGATGATTTCACTTTGTTAACAAAGGAACTTCAAGAGGAAAGAAAGAAAAAGCCAGACAACAGCAAACCATAGTCTAAAAGTAAAATACTACATTTGCTAGTGCATTAAAAATAAGGTGAGAAATCCTTGTTTATATTTTTCCTAAAAAGTAGGAGAAATACAAAAAGAAAAAAAAAGAGAGCCAAAGTCAGAAAAGCAACTATATCTAGGTATTTTCTAAGTGGAATATACATGACTCAACTAGAATTTCTACCTCTGGGTAGGATGCAGTAGGATGCAGCAGGTAAACACTTTGGGTAACAACTGGAAAGAGCCAAATAAATTACAAATATCTTATTTTAAATTTTAAAGGCATCAGAAAGTACAGAAACAAGGTATACTAGACAGATTAAAATTCCAGAAAGGGAGAATCAGTCAGAGGTCAGCTGACGGACTGGCAGCTGCTTCTGTCTCTGGGGACATTTGCTGATTCAGGGTGTGAGCTGAAGATCAGAGTTTGGCTTAAGCAGAAGGTCACTGCCAGGAGAATGAGAAATCGGCAAAACCTTCAGTCATTCCACAGGACTAAAATGATAAAACTGGAGATTTGAGAAGCCTCAAACATGACCAGTTTTTGTCACAAAACTGAATTCTGATGCTATAGAGAAGCTAGAGAGGTAGTGAAATCTCCCAGGCTTGTGGTGCTAGCAGACCACGATCTGCCAGGGGAAGGGGACCAAAACAAAACAGGCAAAGATGAAGCCCTGGAGGGTGTGGTCAATTTACATTGAGGACCAAGAACCACTTTTCACCTGGGGTCATCTACCAATTCTGGTCACAGATCTAGGTTGATAATCCAGGTGCGATTTCTGGCAGAAGGTTGCTACTGAGGGACAGAGAAACCAGCAGAGATTTCGGCATGCATGGCAGTAAGAGTGACAAAAAGATAGAGGATACCTGAAGGATGTCTAACATATAGCCAGTCTCTCGCTCAAAGAATTTGCCAAATTTTGAAGTGGCAAATGGCAAGTGGAAAAGCACTGAAGGGCTAAATTGAAACTCCCATCGTATTTTAGGGCTAAAAAATTATTTAGGGCTATGAATTATTAGAGATAAAGAAGGACACTGCATAATGATAAAAGTGATAACTTGATAAGAGATACAAGAAAAATAAAATCAGAGTGGAAATGTTAATACCTCTCTCAACAGCTAACAGAATAAGTAGACCAAAAAAAACTAATAAGAAGAACTGAGCACAATTAAACTTGACCTAACTGACATATAAAGGACACTGCACTCAACATTAGAAACTGCATTCTTCTCAAGTGAGCATGGAACATTTACCAAATCTGACCATAAAACGGTCATTTAAAAAAGCCTAAATAAACTCAGAGGATTGAAATCATTCATAATGTTATCTGACAACAATGGAAGATAGAAACCAATAAAAGATAACTAGAAAAGCATCTGCTCCCTGAAACTAAGCAACATACTTCTAAATAATGCATGATCAATTAAAACAGAAATTAGAAAATATTTTCTGTTAAATGATAATAAAAAGACACAATATTAACAATTTTGGAGATGCAGGTAAAGTAGTACTTTGATGGAAATTTAGTCTTAAATGCATATAAAAGAAGACTGAAATTTTTCTTATAAAATCCAAATTATAAAGTTAGAAATAAGTAGCAAATCAAACCCGAATAAGTACAAAGGAAAATAATATAGTTACAAGAAAAAAACTACTAAAATAATACATAAATGTATAATAGAGAAAATCAAAGCTAAAGGTTTTTGAAAAGACTCATAAACTTAAAATCCTAAGACTGATCAAGAATTTGAGAGAAAACAAATTGCCAATCCCATGAATGAAAAAATGGGACAGCCTTTCAGATGCTACAGAAATGAAAATTTGAAAATTTGGATCAAAAACTACAGTCTATCAAATAGCTGAGAAAAGCTTCAAAAAAAGTGAAAAGACTGATAAGAAACTAAATCTTGATCTGTATCAAGACAAGCAAAATTATAAGGCATAAGTACTGAAAAAGAAGCAATAAAACTATCATTATTAACAGATTACATGATTGTATATGTAGAAAAATCAAAACAATATAACAATAAACTCTGTTGGCCACGATGGCTCACACCTGTAATCCCAGTAATCTGGGAGGGTGAGGCAAGAGAATTGCTTGAGCCCAGGAGTTTGAGACTAGCCTGGAAAATGTAGTGAGACCTTGTCTCCACAAAAAATTAGCCAGGAATGGTGGTGCATGCCTGTAGTCCCAGCTACTTGGAAGACTGAGGTGGGAGGATCGCTTGAGCCTGGGAAATGGAGGCTGCCGTAAGCTGAGATCACGCCACTGCACTCCAGCCTGAGTGACAGGCGAGACCCTGTCTCAAAAATAAAAAATAAATAAATAAATAAATAAATAAATAAACTCTTGCAATAAGTGAATTTAGCAAATCAATAGATACAACGTTAAAAAAATGTAAATACATTTCTACACATATGTACCAGTAACAAATACAAAGCAAAAAAAAATTTTTTTTGGAGACAGAATCTCGCTCTATCGCCCAGGCTGGAGTGCAGTGGCGCAATCTCAGCTCACTGCAAGCTCTGCCTCCCAAGTTCACACATTCTCCTGCCTCAGCCTCCCGAGTAGTTGGGATTGCAGGTGCCCACTATCATGCCCGGCTAATTTTTTGTATTTTTAGTAGAGACGGGGTTTCACCGTGTTAGGCAGGATGGTCTTGATCGCCTGACCTCGTGATCCACCCGCCTCAGTCTCCCAAAGTGCTAGGATTACAGGCGTGAGCCACCACACCCAGCCAAAATCAAAAAATTTTTAAATGCCATTTACAGTATCATTAAGAAATATCAACTCCTAGGAATAAATCTAAGGAGAGATTCTGCTGAAATGTATATTACTGGGATATGTTAAATAAGACACAAATAAATGGAAGTGCATACCAAATTCATAGACTGAGAATCAATACTTTGTAAAAATGTCAAGTCTCTTTAGAGAGCTGTTATACTGTGAATCTCTATAGATTCACCCAGTCTAGATCCAAATCACAGCTTGCAAGACAGGAGGGGTGTAGGAAGGAAGAGGGAGAATTGAGAAGCTCTTCTAAAATCCATATAGAAATGCAAAGTAAAGAATAGCCTAGGTAATGCAGATGAAGAAGGAAAACGCTAGAGTCCAATACTAAATAGCAAGACCTATTAAAAAGCTACAGTATTTAGACATGGTGGTGTTGGTACAGACTGTCTACTGTAAAAGAATAGAGACTATAAAAACTGATCCACACATAAACACAGTCAAGTTATTTATGAGAAAAGTGACACTGCCACACAGAGGCAAAAAGACACTCTCTTCAGTAAATGGTACTGGGTCAATTACAATATATATATCCACACGAGAAACGTATCTTGATCGCTGCTTCCTAACAAACAAAAACCAATTTCAGATGAACTGCATATATAAATGTGAAAAGTAAAACAGAAACAGTAAAACTTTTAAAATAAAACTTTTAGAGAAACAACTTCAGAACTTGGGAAAGATTTCTTAAATCACAGAGAGCATTTACCATCAAAGGAAAAAAACGGATAAACTGGACTATTCAAAAATTTCTGCTTTTCAAAAGATACCAATGAGAGAGAAATAAACTACAGTAGGAAGACATTTGCAATATATATGCATGTATGTATATATCTGAGAATAATCTCATATTGAAGTATATAAACTATCATTACAAATCAATTAGAAAAAGACAATACTGTTTTTTAAAAAATGCACAACTTGAATATATTTACAAATGTCAAAACTCAAGTAGTTAATAAACATGAAAACACTCAACTTCACTAGTTACCATGGATATAAAATTAAAGTCAAAATGAATATCATATACATTCCTGAAGAATGAGGAATTTAGTCACTGCCAAGAATGACTAAAACTTTAAAAAACAGTATTACACGTTGGTAAAGATGTGGAGTGACTGCAACTCTCAAACACTGCGAGTGGGTAAACCAACATTTGAAACTGGAAGTAATTATTAAAACAAAAAATACACATAATCTATGAAAGCAACTCTACTCTTAAGAATATGCCCAAGATAAAGGTAAGCATGAGCTCACCAAATACATGACTGCAATGTGAATTACCATTTTACTTATAATTGCCTAAAACTAGAAACAACTCAAATGCTCATCAATAAAATAGGCCAATTAATTGTGGTATATTCACACAATGGATATCTAAATAATACAAAAACAGAATTAAGAATGAATAAGCTCAACTGTATGCAAGCAACAGTAGTATAAATCTTATGAAACTCATATTGAGTAAAAAAAAGCCAGGCACAAAGAGCACAGTATTTATCATTCTATTCATATTAAAGTATAAAAATAAGCAAAAATAAACTCTGTTAGATATCAAGGTAGTGGTTACTCCTATAGGGCAACTAACAGCAAGGTGATTTTTATGGGTGCTAATGATGTTCTGCTTCTTAATTCAGATAATGATTTTACAGGTATGTTCAGTTTGTGAAAAAACTTCAAAAATATGTATATAATGAGTATACTGCTTAGTGCTTTATATACAAACATTTAAAACAAACATACTGCTTAGTGCTTTTCTATATATATATACACACACACATTATGCTTCAACAAAAGATTTTAAAAATTTAATTATAGAAACCACAAAACATCACTTACATCCTCTAATGAATAAGTACCATAAAATCTAAAACTGCCCATTTTGATCCCAATTTTTCGCCAATCAAATGGAAACTGAGAGACTAAAAAAGGATGTATAAGTAGAAAAGAATATGTGAAGAAAAATAAGAGAAAACAAACAAGAAAAGGAGAAGACAGAAAGCAACAATGGAGAGAGAAAGTTGAGAAAGGAAAGAGAAGCGGTATTAGGTTGAGGAATTGGGAAGATCCCATGTTTGACAGGATGCAGCCTTAACATCAGAAATGTTTATTGGCTGCTGACCATTTATAGCTTTCAACAACTGAGTCTTAACCATTTAAAGGATGTAAACTCAATGGTTTAAAGAAGAAATCCTCTATGCCACAATAGCAACTACAAAGTTACTATCATTTTAGAGCTGAATTTAAAGTATGTCAAGAATCAGAGGTCAGGCATGGTGGCTCATGCCTATAATCCCAGCATTTTGGGAGGCTGAGGCAGGTGGATCACTTGAGGTCATGAGCTCAAGACCAGCTTGGCCAACATGGTGAAACCCCGTCTCTACTAAAAATACAAAAAATAGTCGGGTGTGGTGGCATGCGCCTGTAATCCCAGCTACTCAGGAGGCTGAGGCAGGAGGATCGCTTTAACCTGGGAGGTGGAGGTTACAATGAGCCAAGATCATGTCACTGCATTCCAGACTGGGAGACAGAGTAAAACACTATCTCAAAAATAAAAAAATAAAAAGAATCAGAGAAGACTCAAGTGATACAAACTCATCAGAGACAAACAGCTACAAATACATGTGTACTTTAATCTAGATGAATCCAAGAACAAGTACCACATACTCTATATTGAATTATTTTCAAGTATACCCATCAGTTTTCGTTTTTAAGGGCTAAAATTCCTAGAATCAAGTTATTGCTACCAACGTACACAATTTTTCACTTAATTTGTATAACAAACCTGCTTTAGCCTTCTTTTTTGTTTTTTTTGATTTAGGTTTTGTGTCATCTTGCATGCTGCCTTCTGTGTTTTGTTCCATTGAGCTTATTTCATCATCTTGATGAGAATCTGAAGAAACCGGTCTAACTGAAGATTCCTTCTTTTGTTCACCTTCAACTGTGTCACCAGAGATGGTCAATGTACTACAAATATAATCCAAGTATCAGTCATTACAGATATATTATTATAATTATTATTCATGATGCAAAAGAGTGAACAGTAAATAGGAGCAAAGATAATCCTAAAATCACTACTATTTTTTCTTGAGATGCATATATTTTCCTACACACTAAAATGGTTAGCTGTCAAATAGGTATCATAGGTTGTAACTTCACGAGGAGTTACATGATTCAACTAAAACTGAGCTCTAAACCCCAGGGGAAGGGAAATTATATTAACATCTTATGAGCAATTGATCTCTCTTTACATAGGACTTATCAAAGCACGCCCACCCTGCTGCCAAGTAAACGACTGATCAACCAATTTTTAAATTACCTTATTTAAAAGTATAAAATGTATTCTAGGTTTGTTCAGTCTTCAACAGACTTCACAAGCACAACTTTTGATTTCTCTTTTTTCTTTTCTTTTTTTTTTTTTTTTTTTTTTTTTACGACTGGGTCTCGCTCTGTCACCCAAGTTGGAGTACAGTGGTACAATCATAGTTCACTGTTGCCTCAACCTCCCAGGCTCCAGCCATCCTCCCACGCTCCAGCCATCCTCCCACTTCTGCCTCCCAAATAGCTGGGACTACAGGCACATGCCACCATGCCTGGCTAATTTTTGTACTTTTTGTAGAGATGGAGTTTCACCATATTGCTCAGGCTGAGATTTCTAGGTAAAAATTAATTCCTTGTATTTTCTAGTGGTTGGTGAGTCACTACATTTTCAGAAGGCTATTACTAAAATTAAAATCTATATCACACGACTAGTAAATGGTAAGAAGTAGCAACCCAGAGACATACTGAGTTTAAAGAAAAACCAACCTACTAACATTTTAATGTATCAAGTAAAAAAAATCTGCATTTAAATAATAAAAAATTAATTTCCAATATGTTTAGTCACCTTTCCAAAAAAATGGGTTGAGGAAAATAAGACTAGAGAAATATTTCAAATTAGTCATTCCAGAAAGCCATTCTATTTGATCACCAAACACTGTTCTTTAAGGAGAACAGCTACCCTGTGCACACCACTGTCATGTGTTATTTACAATTCATGAGCTAACCCTATTTCATGTTGACTATGGCCTACCAGTCTACCACAGAGGTGGTAGCTATAAGAAGGATGATTTATAGTTTACTGTGGTAGGAAGCCTCTAAGATGGACCTTACTGATCCCCACCTCTTCATATTCATGTCTTTATGTAATCCCCTTTCTTTTCAGTGTGGGCTGGACCTAATGACTTACTTCTAACAGACAGAATATGATAAAAGTAATGAATGCCACTTATAAGATTAGGTTCCAAAAAGACTGTGACTTCTGTCTTGCTCTCACTCTCTCAGAGCCCTTGGTCTGGGGAAGCAAGTGGCCATATTGTGAGTAGACCACACAGAGGAAGTCCACGTGGCAAGGAACTGGTATACTTGGCCCAAAGCCAGTCAGGACCTGAGGCCTACCAACAGCCACATGAATGAGCTTAGAACTGGTTCTTCTAAGGCCTTCTAATAGCTATGTCACTTGACAGATCCTCCCCAGGTCAAGGCTTGAGGTGACTTCGGTCCTGGCTAACATCCTGATTGCAACCTGTGATTGACAGAGACACCCAGCAAAGTCACTCCCGGATTGCTGGCCCATAGAAACTATGAGACAATAAATGCTTGTCATCCTAAAAGCTGCTAAATTATGGGATAATCTCTTTAATGCATCAACAGATAACACATACTATCATGTCCCTGCAGCAACCTGGTTTGCCATATCTTTATCATCACTGGTCACCTAGCTTTTGAAAAGAGGGGAATTATTTTTGGCTGAGGGTTTTAGGGGAAATTGATCCTGAATGCCAAGGAATAGTCACAAATAGAATGTTCCCACCTCAAGCTGTTTCTCTAGAGGAGAACTGCAGGGGGAACAAAGTTAATTATAGCAGTTAAAAAGCATTTTTATCTTATTGTTTTATCCAAGTAGAGAACATATATATATGCATATGTTCATTTAAACTCATACTCTATATACAAGTACATAAATATATAAGCATCATATAGAGAAAAAGATTAGAATACCAAATTGCCGAGAGCGATTATCTTTGAATAGTTTTTCTACAATGAGCTAATGTTATTTGTGTAAAAAAAAAAGCTATATTTATATATCCAAACAGGTATTTGCAACTCAAAAAAGGGGAAGTAATTAGGTTGCTATTGCTATTACTTTGAAAGCAGATGTGAGTAGTTCAGGATAGAGACAAGGTTCTGGCTCAGCCTCTTACTAGTTCTGTACTTCAGTTTCCTCATCAGCAAGATAGGAAGAGTATTACTTTTCCTCATAAGATTGTCATAAGAAACAAATGAGTTAATTCTCGTAAAGCACCTAGTACATAGTAAGGTGTTAGTAAAAGCTAGGTGTTCTTATCTTAGTGGCAATGTCTCCAAATAAAAGCCTAAGAATTTTCTTTGTTAAACCACAGATAATATTCAAACCCTGAAAATAATAGAGTGTTTTTCTAAGAGGATATTTTACATTTATCAATGTAAAAATACCTTGTTTCAGCTTTAGAGAAGACTGAAACTTTCTTTTTCTTTTTCCTTTTCTCACTGATTGATTTGTCGTCATGGAATAAAGTATCTGAGGGAAAGTAAGTCGACTGTTCTTTCAGTTTTTTTCTTATTTTCTTCTTAATCTCCTTTGCCATTTCTTCAGTTACATGGCGCTGATATGCTTGCATCAGTTCTTCGTCCTCTTTTAAATCATTCTCTTCTCTTCCCTCATTTGCCTTCTCACTTTTCTGATGATCAATGCCTGGCTGTGGCTTTGTATGTGCTTTCTGGTGTGCAGAATCAACTTCCTTCTCAGGAGTTTCCGGTTTCATGTCTTGTGTAGTCAACTGGGGCACCATCTTTACCACCTTTTTATTTGGCTTTCCTTGTTTGTCTTCCTCTACACTAACATCATCATTAGGATTTTCAGTTGCTGACTGTGTGTTCCTCGATTTGTTTTTAGCGACTCTCATGGTCTTCTTCAGGTTGTTAGTGTTAGTAGCACTTACATCATCACTTGTAGTTTCTTTAATATGGGGAAGATTGCTTCTAACAGTGTCAGGCTAGGAAAAGAAGACATGATAACAAAGTTTCAGTTATGCATAGATTAGTTATATAAAGAAAAACCTAATAATTAATGTTTGACAATGTGGAATTATTGGGAGGATTATTTAGTTTTTCACCTGGACACAGTGATACTATTTTAGAGCATTTGAGTACTCTCATAATTTATGCTTCCAGAATTTGATAAGCAATCTCTGAATGTAACTTCAGATGAAATGAGTTAATTGACATAGGAAAAAAGTACTTAAGGACCTTTAAGAAGTGAATTAATTGCTCAAATCTCAAATGCTATTTTCCTCATACATATTTTCCTCATGATATACACTCTAATATAATTAATAGATACTTGAGAAATTGCTAAAAGAGCCATTGAATTGACATTTCAGGTAACCCAACAGGAAATATACATGGGTCATTTATTTTGCTTCATAATTACACTGTAAAACCAAAAGTCTACAGCTCTAAGATCACCCTACACTAAATCTAAGTATATCACTAGAATGTTGCTAAATATTACATATTAAGTTAAATCCAGTGACAGACTAAGCATAATCTTGTACCTCTTTCCCCAATTAAAGTTATTTATAATGAGATATATTTTTAATACAAAAAAATAAATAAGGATAAGAGTCAAGTAATATAAGGAGGAGGAGGGCAAAAACTAGATAGACCAAAGGATGACCAATCAAGGAACTGGGATGAACAGCTCTGCTTCCCATCTCCATTTGTGCTGACTTTCGCCCATGGATTAAGCATGGCAGCACAGAGAGAAAGGGCAGTATGCTTCAGGTAGGTACAATTCCCACAAACTGCAGAGGCAGACCATGTCAAAAACAACCAACAAGGAACAGAACAGACATTCTCAAATATAAAGATGGCTTGACAACGGAAAATTAACAAACACTAACGGAAGGTAGCACAATGAAGGAAAGCCACCAAATCAAACACAATAAATAAATGAACACCAAAGGAAAATACATCTCATAAATAAGAATTTTAAATAAGTATAATTAATATTAATAAAGAAATGCAAAAGCATACTGGACCAAGAAAACCCAACTGCTGATATCAAAATAAAATTCTGAATAATAGAAATAAAAGTTTAACAGATGTGTTGAAAAACAGAATGGACAAAAACCATTGCTGACTGCATGTTCCTCAATTTGTTTTTAGTGATTCTCATGCTTTTCTTCAGGCTGTTAGTGTCAGCAGTACTTACATCATCACTTGTAGTTTCTTTAATATAGTGAGGATTGCTTCTAATAGTGTCAGGCTAAAAAAGAAGACATAATAACAAAGTTTCAGCTCAGCGTAGATTGGTTGTATAAAGAAAAACTCAGTAATTAATGTTCAACAATGTGTAATTATTGGGAAGATTATTTAGTTTTTTACATGGACATAGTGATACTATTTTAGAGCACTTGCTGAGTACTCTCATAATTTATGCTTCAGAATTTCATTAATAATCTCTGAATATAACTTCAGATTAACATTTTGGACTAACACTCTGGATTCATTTTGTCGTGCAGAATGTTACACTGTAATGTATGAATGTTACATGTTAACATTTGGTGCTACAACATGAATCTAAAATCAAAATGAAGAAATGTGCCAGAAAAGAATAAACTTAACAATACATACTGGAGTTTGACCTTTGAAACGCCCCATATTTTAAAAGTAGTTTAAAAATATCCAATGTATATAAAAAGGTGATTTTAAAAATGCTGAAAGAACTAATATCCCAATACATATCTAAAATCTTACCATCTCTAAGACTCTTTTGCTCACCTAAGATATATTTCCAAATTCTATCTGTTCTTTGAGGGCAAATTATGATGCCATAGGCTCCAAAAAAACTTCACCAATCAAATCTAATAAAAATAACATTTCTCTTTAAAAAAAAGTTTATTTTCACATGTTCTGTTTTAGAAGCAATATTTAATTTTAAGCAGTAAAAATAAATAAATAAGGAAAAAAACACACAAAATACACACACACACACACAAAACCCAAAGCTAGGAGAAGACAAGAAATAACCAAGATCAGAGCAGAAATGAAGGATACAGAGACACAAAAAACCCTTCAAAAAATCAATGAGGCTGGGCATGCTGGCTCACGCCTGTAATCCCAGCAGTTTGGGAGGCTGAGGCAGGTGGATCACATGAGGTCAGGAGTTTGAGATCAGCCTGGCCAACATGGTGAAACCCTATCTCCATCAAAAATACAAAAACTAGCCAGGCATGATGGTGCACACCTGTAATCTCAGCTACTAGGGAGGTTGAGATACAACAATCACTTAAGAGAAGAATCAAAGAGACACAATAAAAAATGATACAGGGGATATCCCTATTGACCCCACAGAAATGCAGACAACCATCAGAGAATACTATAAACACCTCTATGCAAATAAACTAGAAAATCTAGAAGAAATGGATAAATTGCTGGACACATACACCCTCCCAACACTGAACCAGGAAGAAGTTGAATCCCTGAATAGACTAATATACAAGTTCTGAAACAGAGGCAGTAATAAATAGCCTACAAACAACCAAGCGAAAAAAGCCCAGGACCAGATGGATTTACAGCTGAATTCTACCAAAGGTACAAAACGGAAAAGGTACCATTTCTACTGAAACTATTTCAAACAATTGAAAAGGAGGGGCTACTTCCTAACTCATTTTATGAGGCTAGCATCATCCTGATACCAAAACCTGGCAGAGACACAACAAAGAAAGAAAAAAACGTTAAGGCCAATATCCCTGACAAACGTCGATGCAAAAATCCTCAATAAAATACTGGGAACCAAATCCAGCAGCACATCAAAAAACTTACCCACCACCATCAAGTCAGCTTCATCCACGGGATGCAAGGCTGGTTCAACATATGCAAATCAATAAACACAATTCATCACATGAACAGAACTAAAGACAAAAACCATATGATTATTTGAATAGACACATGAAAAGACCTTCGATAAAATTCAACATTGCTTCATGTTAAAAATTCTCAATAAACAAGGTACTTACGGGAACATACTTCAAAATAAGAGCCATTTATGACAAATCCACAGCCATACTGCCCAAAGTAATTTATAGATCCTATGCTATTCTTATTAAACTACCATCGACGTTCTTCACAGAATTAGAAAAAACTACTTTAAAATTCATACAGAAACAAAAAAGAGCCTATATAGCCAAGACAATCCTAAACAAAAAGAACAGAGCTGGAGACATCACACCACCTGACTTCAAACTATACTGGAGTAACCAAAACAGCATGGTACAGGTACAAAGACAGACATATAGACCAATGGAACAGAAATAAGACATCAGAAATAAGGCTACATATCAACCATTTTATATTTGACAAACCTGACAAAAACAAGCAATAGGGAAAGGATTCCCTATTTAAAAGTGGTGCTGGGAAAACTGGCTAGCCACATGCAGAACACTGAATCTAGACCCCTGCCTCACACCTTATACAAAAATTAACTCAACATAGATTCAACACTTAAATGTAAAACCCAGAACTATGAAAACCCTAGAAGAAAATCTAGGCAATACGATTCAGGACATAGGCACAGGCAAAGATTTCATAACAAAAAATGTCAACGGCAACTGCAATAAAAGCAAAAATTGACAAATGGGATCTAATAAAAGAGCTTCTGCATAGCAAAAGAAACTATCATCAGAGTGAACAGACAACCTCCAGAATGGCAGAAAATTTTTGTAATCTATCCATTTGACAAAGGTCTAATATCTAGTATCTACAAGGAACTTAAACAAATTTATAACAAAAAACCAAACCCCCCCATAAAAAAGTGAGCAAAGGACATGCATACACACTTCTCAAAAGAATTCATGGGGCCAATAAACATGATAAAAAGGTCAACATCATTGATGGTTAGAGAAATACAAATCAAAACCACAATGAGATACCATCTCACACCAGTCAGAATGGCAATTATTAAAAAGTCAAGAAACAACAGACACCAGTGAAGCTATGGAAAAATAGGAATGCTTTTACACTGTTGGTGGTGGTAGTTCAACCATTGTGGAAGACACTGTGGCGATTCCTCAAAAACCGAGAACCAGAATTACTATTGGATCCAGCAATCCCATTATTAGGCATATACCCAAAGGAATATAAATCATTCTATTATAAAGATACACACGTGCATATGTTCACCGAAGCACTATTCACAATAGCAAAGACATGGAATCAACCCAAATGTCCATCGATGATAGACTGGATAAAGAAAATATGGTACATACACACCAAGGAATACTAATCAGTCATAAAAAGGAAAGAGATCATGAAGGGACATGGATAAAAGGCAGGAACAGAAAACCAAACACTGCATGTTATCACTTCTAAGTGGGAGCTGAACAGTGAGAACACATGGACACAGGGAGAGGAAAACAAACACTGGGCCTGTCAGGGAATCTGGGGGAGGGAGGGCATCAGGATAAAAAGCTAATGCATGTGTGGCTTAATACCTAGGTGACAGTTTGATAGGTTTGTTACCTATGTAACAAACTTGCAAGTCCTACACATGTATCCCGGAATATAAAATAACATTTTAAAAAATTGCTATTGTTTTCAGAATGTTCTTTTTCTATGACTTCATTCATATCTCAATAACCTTGAATTTCCATTATGTTAAAATGGGGCATATGCAAATTTTTATTTCTAGTTTTTCAGTGAGTACCAATAATGTAGCACCAATATATACAAATTGTGAGTATACTCCTGAAGGAAATAATTAGAAAAAGAGCTAATCAAGAATTAGAAAGAGAAGAAAGATTTAGTCTCAAGGAAAAAATTTTAAAATTGAAACTCCAGGCAAGCTAATCGGAAAAGGCTATTTTTTGTTTATTTACTACTGATCTGTCAGCCTTTGCACTAATAACATTAATTTTATGACTTTATATTTATTATTAATTTGTCTTTTTCTTTAGTTCTGTTTTTTAAATACTGCAGCAAATGAAGTTCCCAGAGTATCTTTAGTAGCATCTCTACCTTTCGTAGCATTATACTGACATTTTCATTACTTTTTAAATAGACTGTTTTTGTGGTTTTGATTTCCTTTTCCTCTCTAACAGCTTTATGGGATAAATTCCCAAGCAGTTTGTAAATCATAAACTTTTGTTAACTTCTAGTCGTACCGTACCATTATTTAAAAAAAAAAAGTCTCCTTTGTTTCAACAGTTTCATGGATCAAATTATGTTTGAATTTTGAAACATCCCAAATACATTTGTTCACTCATGTTCCTATTATATCTTTGCCCATCTTTTACCTCTTTAAACAATTCGGGTTTCTTTGCTTTGGTTTGTGTGTTATTAAAATCAGCTTTATTAAGATATAGCTTACACCAATAAAATTCACCAATTTTAATTGTATAATTAAATGAATTTTGGCAAATGTATACAGTCATGTGACCACCATCATGATCATGACATTGAACATTTCCATCATTCCACATGTCCTGTTACAGAGTCAACGACTTCCCTCCATGCTCTGTCCCTACTCAACCACTGATCTGGTATCACAATAGCTTTGCCTTGTCTAGACTTTCACATAAATGAAATTATACCATCTATAGCCTTTTGTGTCTAGTTTCCTTCATTCAGCACAAAGCTTTTAGGATTCATCCATGTTGCTATATTTATAGCAGTTTATTCCATTTTTGTGGAGTAGTATTCCATTGTACAGTTATATGCCACATTTTGTTTCTCCATACACCAATAGATGTGAATTATTTCCAGTTTTGTGCTAGTATTAGATATGTTTTCACTTCTTTTGGGTAAATATCCAGAAGTGGAATTGCTGTGCTACAAGGTAAGTAGATATTTAACTTATTAAACAATTGCCAAACAGCTTCTCAAACTGGCTGTACTATTTTGCATTTTTATCAGCAATTTCTAAGAGTTCCAGTTACTTACCATCCTTGCCTGCACTTAATACTGTCAATTTTTGTTTTGTAGCTGTTGTATGAGGTATGCAACAGTACCTCAGTATTGTTTTAAACTTCATTTTCCTAATTACTATGACAGCAAGACTCTTCACATGTGCCTATTTGCTGTCTATAGCTCTTCTTCGGTTAAGTGTCCAAATCTTTTGCCCTTTTTTATTAGGCCGTTTGTTTTCATATCAGTGAGCTGTAGGAGCTCTTAAAATATTCTAGATACAACATTTTATCAGAGAGTGCTTTAAAAATATTTTATCCAAACCTATAGCTATAAAACATTTTCATTTCCATAGCAATGCTTTCAATTTTTACAAAGTCCAATTTAGCCCTTTTTTCTTTTATGGTTCATGTTTTTGTTCCTGAGAAATCTTTGCTTAACCCTAGGTTACAATTATCCTATGTTTCTCTTATCAGTTATACAGTTTTAGCTCATATATATGTCTTTGATCTACTTCCAGTTAATTTTTAAACATGACATGGTCCCAAGTTTATTATATACGAATATCTGATTGTTCCAGGATCATTTGTTGAAAAGATTATCCTTTCCTTTAGTGAATTACCTTGGTAACTTTGTCAAGAGTCAATTGAACATAAATATCTGAATCTATTTCTATATTCTATTCTGCTCTACTGATTTATATGCCTACCTTTATGACAATTCCAGATTATCTTCATCACTATTGCTTTATAATGAGTTTTGAATCAGAAAGTGTAATTCCAACTTTGTTTTTCTTTTTCAAAATTGTTTTGGCTATTCTAGGTCTGTTGTTTACATTTCCCAATAAATTTCTGATTTTTTGACTACTTGTTCTATTAATTTCTGAGACAGGATATGAACAGATCTAACTGTAATTGCTAATTTGTCTATTTCTCATTTAGATTTTCAAGAAAAAAAAAGTCTTCTGGCATATTGATTAGGATTGAATTAAATCAACAGATAACTTGTCAGAGAATGGACATTTGACAATGTTGATTCTTCTGATCCATGAACACGAATATCTATTTATTTAGGTCTTTACTGTCAGTACTCTGAGGGGTTCAGTGTACAACTCTTGAACATTTTTGATAAATTTATCCCTGAATGCTACACATTTTTTTTGCTATTATAAATTATTTTAAACTTTAATGTCAAGTGATTCATTACTGGTATAGAAATACAATTGGTTTTTACACATTGACCATATATTCTGCTAACCTCCCTAATACAGATGGTGCCTGAATCATAATGGTTCTATGTATGATGGTTCGACATATGATTTTTTTGACTTTATGATGGTGCATAAACATGCATTCAGTAGAAACCATACTTCCAAGTATCTACACAATTATTCTGTTATTCACTTTTAGTACAGTATTTAATAAATTATGTGAGTTATTCAACACTTTATTACAAAATAGGCTTGGTATTAATTTTGCACAACTGTAGGCTAATGTAAATGTTCTGAGCACACTTAAGGTAGGCTAGGTCAAGCTACGGTGTTTATTTGGTTAGGTGTATTGAATACATTTTCAACTTACAATACTTTCAGTTTACAAAGGACATAATCCCATCATAAGAACCATCTGTAACTCTAGTAGCACTTTTTTGTAAATTTTTTGAGTTATTAACATAGACAATTACGTAATCGGAGAATACACAGTTTACTTTTTCCTTTACAATCTGTATGCCTTTAAAAATTGCATTACTGCATTCGTCAGGGTCTCCAATACAATTGTGAATACACACAGTAACTGACACATGCTCAAGCTTACAGCAAAAGCATTCAGTTTTGTGCCATTAAGCACGATGCTAGCTGCGGATTTTTTAGATGCCCTTTATTAGGTTGAGGAAGTTACTGTCTATTCTTTTTTTTTTTTAGACTAGTCAAATGCAGTACTGACAGTATGAGTAGAACAAGGAGTTCAATCTGTAACTGACTGTCAACAATCCATTGAGATAACTCATTACCTTAGACAAGTCCCATCTACTGTTGGTTTAAGAATGAGTAATAAATGTTGTCAAATCTTTTTTCTCCATTTATTGAGATGATCACATAGTTTTCTAATTCAATCTTTGGATATGGGGAATTACATTGGACACTTTTTCTAACACTGAACTGACAGTATATTGCTGACATAAACTCCACCCAGACATGGGGTATTATCCTTTTTATAAGACTGATTTTCTAATATTTTGCTGAAGATGTTTGCCATCTATATTTAAAAGGGATTTTGGTCTGTATTTTTCTTGAAATCTTTGTCTGGTTTTGGCAGCCGTGTAATTATTGCCCACAAAAAGGAGTGGACAAGGATCCCCTCTTATTTTATAGCCTGGAAGAGTCTGTATAGAACTGGCATTATTTTTTCATCAAATGTTTGGGAAAAGTTACTGATGAAGCCACCTGGGAGTAGTTTCCTTTGACAAAGGATTTTTAACTACAGATTCTGTTTCTTTAAAAAGATATATAATGTTCAAGTTATCTATTTCTTTTTGAGTGAGCTTCAGTAGTTTGTGCCCTTCATGTAATTTATACATTTCATCTAAACTGCTAAATTTATTATCATAAAGTTACTCATAATACTCTTATTATTCTTTTAACGTCTGTAGCATCTAAAGTGAATATCCTCTTACAATTCTGATATTGGCCATTTGCGTCTTCTTTCCTTCTTTCCTGATCAGCCTGGTTACAGGTAGTACAGAAAACAGTTAACTCATGAGCCTGGGTTGCTAAAAAGCTGCAAATCCCAAGAAGGGCCTATTTTTAGGACCAGTCCTTGAAATGTTGTGCTTGATAAGAGTGTTTCTAAATGCCTGAAGCCTTGGGCCTCACTATAACAGTTTCACCAGAAAGCTTATATCAGCAATGTGATTTATGGTGACCATGTGTTTTTGCTTTGGGGGTTTGGAGTCTGAGCAGCTGAGGTTGGTGACACAGGCACTGAATGCACTGTCTCTACACAAAACCCAAACAGCCCTCTACACAACACCATGAACATCAAGGCTTGGGTGAGCTTCCCTGGGTGGCAACACTTTGCACATTTTGTCACATGTTGTTGGAGGAATTAAGTGAGTCCCTTGCAACTCTACTAGGGGGTGCACCTGAAAGCTTGCATCTGGTTTCTCCTGGGCTGTGTCCCATGCACCTTTTCCCTTTGCTGATTTTAATCTGTATCCTTTTGCTGTAATAAATGGTGCGGGTATAACAGCTTTTGAGTCCTGTGAGTCTCTCTAGTGAATTATCAAGCCTGGGGGTGGCCATGGAAATCCCCACCACATATGATAATCAATTTTGTTCTTCTTTTAAAAAGTTGCATTTGCATTTACTGAGGTTTTCTATTTCACTGATTTATACTCTTCTTATTTCTATCCTGTGTTTGTCTAATTTGTTCATACTCTTTTAAGGTGAAAGCTTCAATGATGGATCTCAGACCATTCCTCATTTTTAATATAATGCTACAAGTTTCCTTCTAAGTAATGCTTCAGCAGCATTCCATAAATTTTGATATGCTATAATTTCATTTTTAGCAAGTTCAAAATATGTTATAATTTCTTTTGTGTTTTCTTCTTCAATATATTGATCTAGGGTCTTATTGAATTTCCAAATATTTGGTGACACTACAGATAACTTTTGGTTAACTATTTCTAATTTGATTCTGTTGTGGCCTAAGAAAACATTTTGTATTATTAAAAACATTTCTTTTATATGTAAAAGTTTTATTTAATTTTTATATATAAAATGAAGCTATGTAGACTTGTATTACGGCCCAGAATGATGTCTGTCTTGGTGAATATTCCACACACACTAGAAAACAATGAGTATTCTGTGTTTGTTGGATACAATGTTCTCATAAAACTCAATTCAAATTTGTCAGCGTTATTGAAATCTACTTTCTTATTGATTTTTTGACTACTTGTTATATTAATTTCTGAGAGAGGATACTAACATATCTAACTGTAATTATCTATTTCTCATTTCATTTCTATCAGTTTTTGCTTTGCGTATTTTGAAGCTTTGTTATGAGTTTCATACACAGTCAGTTACATCTTGATACTGACACCTTTATCATTAAAAAGATTCCTTTTTACCTTTGGCAATATTCTTTCTTCTAAAATATACTTTCTCTGATACCAATGTAACAACTCCAGTTTTCTTTTTACTAGTGTTAGCATGGTATATATTTCCATTCTTTAAATATTAACCTACCTATGCCCTTATATTCAAAGCAAGTTTCTTATAATCAACATATAGTTGGTTCTTATTTGCCAATCTGACACTTTCTACTTTTTATTGGGTCTATTTGGACCATCCACATTTAAATTATTCTCGATATTGCTGAGTTTAAATATACCATTCTATTATTTCCTTTCGTTTTCCCTATTTGTTCTTTGTCTCTGTCCTCTTTTTTTTTTTTTTTTTCTTTTTGTTTTTGAGACAGAGTCTTGCTCTGTCACCCAGGCTGGAGTGAAGTGGCGTGATCTCAGCTCACTGCAAGCTCCACCTCCCTGGTTCATGCCATTCCCCTGCCTCAGCCTCCCGAGTAGCTGGGACTACAGGCGCCCACCACCATGCCCGGCTAATTTTTTGTACTTTTAGTAGAGACAGGATTTCACTGTGTTAGCCAGGATGGTCTCAATCTCCTGACCTCATGATCCGCCTGCCTCGGCCTCCCAAAGTGCTGGGATTACAGGCGTGAGCCACCTCGCCTGGCTTTGTCCTCTTTTCCAGCTGTCTTTCTTGATAGTTCTTTGCAATTCCATTGTATCATTATTGGCTTTTCAGCTATCCTTTTAAAACAAATTTATGAAGACTCATATGGTTTGGCTCTGTGTCCCCACCCAAATCTCATGTTGAATTGTAATTTCCACGTGTTGAAGGAGGGGCGTGGTGGGAGATGAATCACAGGGACAGACACTCCCTTGCTGTTCTCGTGATGGAGTTCTTGCAAGATTTGATTGTTTGAAAGTGTGTAGCACGTCCTCCTTTGCGCGCTCTCTCTCTCTCTCTCTCTCTCTCTCCCCCCACCCCTGCTCTGGCCATGTGAAGTCCATGCCCGCTTCCCCTTCACCTTTCACCATGAATATAAATTTCCTGAGGTCTCCCCAGCTATGCCTCCTGTATAGCCAGTTGAACTGTGAGTCAGTTAAACCTCTTTCTCATAAATTACCCAGTCTCCACTCTGTTGCCCAGGATGGAGTGCAGTGGTGTGACCTTGGCTCACTGTAGCCGCCGCCTCCCAGGTTCAAGCAGTTCTCCTGCCTCAGCCTCCTGAGTAGCTGGGACTACAGGCATGTGCCACCACACCCGGCCGATTTTTTTATTTTTAGTACAGACAGCGTTTCACCATGTTGGCCAGGCTAGTCTCAAACTCCTGACCTCAGGTAATCTGCCTACCTTGGCCTCCCAAAGTGCTGGGATTACAGGCATGAGCCACAGCGTCCAGCTTCAGGTAGTTCTTTAGAGCAGTGTGAGAACGGACTAATATGAAAATTGGTACCAGAGAAGTGGGACATTGCTATAAAGATACCTGAAAATATGCAAGTGACTTTAGAACTGGGTAACAGGCAAAAGTTGGAACAGTTTGAAGGGCTCAGAAGAAGACGGCAAAGTTTGGAACTCCATAAAGACTTGTTAAACGGTTATGACCAAAATGCACATACTGATATGAACAGAGATGGCCAAGCTGACAAGGTCTCAGATGGAGATGAAGAACTTATTGGGAACTGGAGTAAAGGCCGCTCTTGCTATGCTTTAGCAGAGACTGGTGGCATTGTGCCCCTGCTCTAGAGATATGTGGGGCACTGAACTTGAGAGAGATGATTTAGGGTATCTGGTGGAAGAAACGTCTAAGCAGCAAAGTGTTCAGATGTGGCCTAGATGCTTCTAAAAACCTGTGCTCATTTGCATAAAGAAAGAAATGACCTGAAGCAGGAATTTATATTTAAAAGGGAAGCAGGCACAAAAGTTTGGAAAATTTGGAGCCTGACCAAGAGGTTAAAAAGAAAAACTAATTTTCTGAGGAGGAATTCTAGGCTTCAGAAATTTGCATAAATTTAAAAAAAGCCAAATGTTAATGCACAGACAATGGGGAAAATGCCTCCAGGTCATTTCAGAGACCTTCACAGAGCCCTTCCTATCACAGGCCTGGAAGCCTAGGAGGGAAAAATGGTTTCATGGGCCAGGCCCAGGGCCTTGCTGCTCTGTGCAGCCTTGAGACATGGGGCCCTGTGTCCCAGCTGCTCTGGCTCCAGTTGTGGCTAAAAGGGGCCAAGAGACAGCTCGGGCTATTAATTCAGAGGGTGAAAGCCTCATGTCTTGGCAGCTTTCATGTGGTATTGAGCCTGTGGGTGTGCAGAAGGCAAGAGTTGAAGTTTGGAAACCTCTGCCTAGATTTCAGAGGATTTATGGAAATGTTTGGACGTCCAGATAGAAGTCCACTGCAGGGGTGGAACCCTCATGGAGAACCTCTACTATGGCAGTGCAGAAGAGAAATGTAGAGTTAAGAGTTCCCACACAACAGTCTCCACTAGGGCACTGCCTGGTAGAGAGCTGTGGTAAGAGGGCCACTGTCCTCCAGAGCTCAGAAATGTAGATCCAGACAGTTTGCACCATACACCTGGAAAAGCCACAGGCACTCAATGCCAGCCGGTAAAAGCAGCTGCAGGGGCTGTACCATGCAGAGCCACAGGGTAGAGCTGCCCAAGGCCTTGGGAGTCTACCCCTTGTGTCCGTGTGGTCTCGATGTTAGACATGGAGTCAAAGGAGATTATTTTGGAGCTTTAAAATTTAATGACTGCCCTGCTGGGTTTTGGACTTGCATGGGGCCTATAGCCCCTTTGTTTTGGCCAATCTCTTACTTTTGGAATGGGAGCATTTACCCAATCCCTATGCCCACATTGTATCTCAGAAGTAACTAACTTGTTTTTTATTTTACAGGCTCATGGAAGAGACCTGCCTTGTGCCAGATGAGATTTTGGACTGTGGAATTTCGGGTTAATGTTGAAATAAGGTAAGACTTGGGGAACTGTTGAGAAAGCATGATTGTGTTTTGAAATGTGAGAAGGACATGAGATGTGGGAGAGGCCAGGGGTGGAATGATATGGTTTGGCTCTGTGTATCCACCCAAATCTCATGGTGAATTACTACCACATGTTGAAAGAGGGACCAGGTGGGAGGTGACTGAATCATGGGTGTGGACTTCCCTCCTGCTGTTCTCTTGAGTTCTCCTGAGATCCCTTTGTTTGAAAGTGTGTAGCACTTCTCCCTTTGCTCGCTCTCTCTCCAGGTCTGGCCATGTGAAAACTGTGCCTGCCTCCCCTTCCACCATGATTGTAGCGTCCGGAGGCCTCCCCAGCCATGCTCCCCCAATATAGCATGCTGAACTGTAAGGTGACTAAACCTCTTTTCTTCATAAATTACCCAGTCTCAGTTAGCTCTTTATAGCAGTGAGAAAAGACTAATACAATTTTCTACCATTAAATAATGCCACTTCACATATATTTTAAGAAACTCAGCCAGGCATGGTGGCTCACACCTGTAATTGCAGCACTTTGGGAATGCAAGGCAGGATGATCACATGGACCCAGAAGTTCAAGACCAGACTGGGCAACATAGTGAGACCCTGTCTCTACAGAAAAAACAAAAATTAGCCAGATGTGGTGGTGTGCACCTGCAGTCCCAGCTACTGAGGGCGTGGAGGTGGGAGGATTGCTTAAGCCCAGAAAGTCAAGGCTGCAGTGAGCTGTGATCTCACCACTGCACTCCAGCGTGGGTGACAGAGCGAGACCCTATCTTTAAAAAAAAAAAAAAGAAAAGAAAAAAGAAGAAACTCACAAAAATATACTTCTATTTATTTCCTCCCATACTTTGTGCTATGTTGGTCTTACGTCTGAACATTTGTCCTCTCAAAAACTCACATTAAAATTTAGTCCAAAATTTGGCAGTATTGAAAGTTGAGGCCTTTTAGTGGTGATTGAGTCATGAGGACTTTGCCCTCATGAGCAGATTAATCCATCAATGGATTAACCAATTTATGGATTAATGGGCTAACAGATTAGGGCAGGGATCCCCATGCCCCAGGCCTCAGAGCAGTACTTGTCCATGGCCTTTTACGAATCAGGCCACATAGCAGGAAGTAAGTGGTGGGCGAGAGCATTATTGGCTGAGCTCCACTTCCTGTCAGATCAGTGGCAGCATTAGATTCTCACAGGAGCATCAACCCTATTATAAACGACGCATGTAAGGGACCTAGGTTGCACATTCCTTATGAGAATCTAACTAATACCTGATGATCTGAGGAGTGGAACACTTTCATCCTGAAACCATAACCCCTGGCCCACTCCATGGAAAAACTGTCTTCCACAAAACTGGCCCCTGGTGCCAAAATGGTTGGGGATTGCTGGATTAGAGGATCATCATAACGGTGGGGCTGGTGACTTTATAAGAAGCAGACTTGGGCTAACACATTCAGCCCCCTTGGCATATGATGCTCTGCACTGCCTTGGGACTGCAGAGTCCTCACCAGCAAAAAGGTTCTCATCAGATGTGAACCCTTGACCTTGGACTTCTCAGCCTTAAAACCTATAAGAAATAAATTCCTTTTCTTAATAAATTACGTTTCTGGTATTCTGTTATAAGTAACTGTAATCCCAGCACTTTGGGAGGCCGAGACGGGCGGATCACGAGGTCAGGAGATCGAGACCATCCTGGCTAACACGGTGAAACCCCGTCTCTACTAAAAATACAAGAAAATTAGCCGGGCGAGGTGGCGGGCGCCTGTAGTCCCAGTTACTCGGGAGGCTGAGGCAGGAGAATGGCGTAAACCCGGGGGGGCGGAGCTTGCAGTGAGCCGAGATCGCGCCACTGCACTCCAGCCTGGGGCACAGAGCAAGACTCCGTCTCAAAAAAAAAACAAAAAAAAAAAAAAAAAAAAAAAAAAAAAAAAAACAGAAAACTAAGACCGTTGTTAAATCATTTACTTCTACAAATACAGGTTGAATATCCCTTATCCAAAATGCTTGAGACAAAAAGCATTTCAGATTTCTTTGGATTTTGTATATATGCATTATATTTACTGGTTCAACATTCCTAATCTAAAATTCAAAATCCAAAATACTCCAATGAGCATTTCCTTTGAGCATAATCATGCTCAAAATGTTTTGGATTCTTGACCATTTCGAATTTCAGATTAGGGATACTCACCATTTATTATAAATCCTACAAAAAAAAACTAATTATTCTTGCTTTAAAAAATATCTTTTAAAGAGATTTTTTAGTAAGAGAAAATCCTTCTATATCATGTTTACTATTTGTTGTGCTCTTCTGTATTGTAAATCAAAATGTCCACTTGGTATTTTTTTTTTTTTTTTTTTTTTAACACTTTCTTGTACTACAGGTTTACTGACAAATTCTTTCAGCTTTTGTACACCTCAAAAAGTTTTTATTTCACCTTCATTTTTGCAAGATATGTCTCCTTGCAAAAATGGTGAAATAGAAACTTTTTGAGGACAGAGAATTTTAGGTTGACAAATTTTTTATTCAATATTTTAAAATATTGTTCTATTGTCTTTTAGCTAGAATAGTTTCTGATGAGAAGTCTGCTGTCATTATTCTCCCACATAAAAAGTCTTTATTTTCTCTGGCTGCTTTTAAGATTTTCAATTTATCCTTCATTTTCAGCAACTGTAGTATGATTTTGTTCATATTTCTTCTTTTTATGACCTGTTGAGCTTTCCTGATCTGTGGGTGTTTTGTTTCCACACAGTCTACAAAGTTTTTAGTCATTATTTCCTCCAATGTATTCGGTCCCCATTCCTCAGGTTTCAAGTACACATAAGTTAAAATGCCTAATATTGTCCTATAGGTCATTGGTGTTCTCTTCTTCCTTCTCTCCAACTCCTATTCCAAAGGCCTTTTTTAGGGGTATGCTGTTAAATAAATTCTCCAGCCAGGATAAGGCAGTACAAACAAAAAGCCTAGTCCAGTGTTTACCAACTTCCATGATGTAAGTATTCACATAAATAGCCAATTTTAAGTTACTAATGGTTTAACAACCAGTTTACAAAATTCCCTAATATTTAACAATCAGCTCTCATAAACCTGGACAGGCCATGTCAGCCCATCACTGATTTTTTAGTGTTTGATTTGAATAATTTATATTGCTATTTCTTCATGTTTACTGATAATTTTAATGCATTGCCCAGTATGCTAACTGCAGTCAATTAAAAATTTTGAATACTGTATTTTTTTAATCTGTAGAAGTATGATTTGGTCTTTGAAAATATGTTCTATTTCTTTCTTTTACACCTTCTTTATGTTTTCCTGTTCCTCTCCTAGAGTCAGTTTCTATTGATTGACTCATCTTTTGGTAATGGGTCAGGTCATCTTTCTTTTTTTAAATGCCTGGTAGATTTGATTGAATATCTGACATTATAAATTTTATATTATTGGTGGCTGGATTTTGTTGGCAATTCTTTAAATATTGCTGGGCTTTGCTCTGGGATACACTGAAATTACTTCAACCAGTATAATCCATTTAAGGTTTTTTGTTTGTTTGTTTGTTTTTGAGATGGAGTCTCACTCTGTCACCCAGGCTGGAGTCAGTGGTGCGATCTTGGCTCCCTGTAACCTCCACCTCCCAGCTTCAAGTGATTCTCCTGTCTCAGCCTCCCAAGCAACTGGGACTACAGGTTGCCTGCCACCACACTCGGCTAATTTTTTTTTTTTTTTGTATTTTTAGTAGAGACAGGGTTGCACTATGTTGGTCAGGTTGGTCTCGAACTCCTGACCTCGTGATCCGCCCATCTCAGCCTCCCAAAGTGCTGGGATTACAGGCGTGAGCCACCAAACCCAGCCCATTTAAGATTTTTTAAATTTAGTTACCCCCTGAAAACATTGGGGTTCTAAATTTGTTTTTGACAGAGCCAAGGTAATTACAGATTTATAAGCTAAATCCAGGCCAGCACTTATATAGGTGAATGAACACACGAAGGATATTATTAATACCTAGGAAACTCTGAAGATTTTCTACCCTTTTAAAATCAATTCAGTGCACAATACAAAAAGTTTTAGAAAATGTAATTCATAAGATGAAGAAGATATCACCTCTACAAAAGAACTATTATAAAAATAAAGAGAAGATAAAATCAAGATAATACAGTATACACAATAAAAGTGAGCAAAATATGGCTTAACTTTCCCCTTTTAAAAGAATGCATATGCAACTCCAAAAATAATTATAGCTACAATTTGAGTGCTTATTCTTAGCAATTCATATTTATTTGTTCCAGTTACTATTGCTGAGTATCAAACCACTCCAGACTTAGCAGTGTAAAATAATAAGCAGTTTATTACGCTCTGAGCCCACTATATTCTCTTTATTTATCAAGCCCCTCTTATCTAATTCCTGATGCTTTGATCCCACAATCCATCACTTCAATCATCACCCGCCATTTTCATGTACTTCCTATCCATCACACTTGTCTGGTAAAACTGCAGGCACTGTTCAAATTTAGTGAACTTTATTTCCATAACTATAACCAGGCTATTGAACACTGCTGGTAAAACCTGAACCACTTCAAAGATGGTGTATTAGTCCATTTTCACACTGCTGATAAAGACATAACTGACACTGGGCAATTTACAAATGAAAGAGGTTTAATGGACTTAAAGTTCCACATGGCCGAGGCCTCACAATCATGGTAGAAGGCAAAGTGGAGCAAGTCACATCTTACATGGATGGCGGCAGGCAGAGAGAGCTTGTGCAGGGAAACTCCAATTTTTAAAACCATCAGATCTCATGACTTATTCACTATGATGAGAACAGCACAGGAAAGACCTGCCCCCATGATTCAATTACCTCCCACTGGGTTCCTCCTATGACACATGGGAGTTGTGAGAGTTACAATTCAAGATGAGATCTGGGTGGGGACACATCCAAACCATATCACATGTTAACCTTTCTACCAGCATTCTACCAAAAAGCCTTGCTTGCTACCATACTACTAATAAACTTTTAAATACCTTTTTGATAAGCAAAAATATCTTGGTATTCCAATCTGTTTTAAAATATTACTACATTTTAAAATATTACTACATTTTATTAGTCAATGTTATTTTCTCTTGTATCTGGTTTTATTTTTTCATTCCTTTTGCTCACTTAGCTATTGTCTTAATATTTATGGAATCAATTTATGCAACTTCCTTACAAGTTAACAATAGGGATGAAACTTACTCATAAGGTTGTTACAAGGATTATAGGATAATTATAAAATACTCAGAAGGTCCTTCTGATTCCACATTATGTAGTTGCTCAATAAATATTAGCAATTATTATCAGTAGCTATATGTAAGAGCATTAACGCTACGACTATAAAAATACTACATACTTTTCTCAGTGAACTGGCTTATAGCCAGGTTTGGTCTTTGACAAAAAAGTATCTTATACATCAGATTTATTCATTCATTCAACAAATACTCATTGAGTCTTCTGTGTGCAGGCAGAAAATGCTGTCTTCATTTGGGAGGTCTTTTATCCCTTTTAAGACCAGAATATTTTGGGAGGTCTTTTATCTACCTTTTAAGAACAGAGTATCTTTACACATTGGAAGGTTAAACCAGCCAGTCATTTTTATTGTCTTATGGAAATATCTGCCTATTAGATTTTTACATTTAAGTTTTTGAGTTACCTGAAATGTAATTTTTAGTTTGTGAGATAAAATTCTTTCCCTCAAAGTTTCGCTCTTGTCACCCAGGCTGGAGTGCAGTGGCATGATCTCAGCTCACTGAAACCTCCACCTCCTGGGTTCAAGTGATTCTCGTGCCTCAGCCACCCAAGTAGCTGGGATTACAGGTACACAACATCATGTCTGGCTAATTTTTTGTATTTTTAGTAGAGATTGGGTTTCAACATGTTGGCCAGGCTGGTCTTGAACTGCTAGCCTCAAGTGATCTGCCTACCTTGGCCTCCTAAAATGCTAGGACTACAGGTGTGAGCCACTGTGCCTGGCCTTTTGTTTTAAAGATTTCAGTTAATCTTCCTTTTGTATTTTTCTGCATTAACTTTAGCCTAATTTTGCAACTAAAGAAATCATCCACTGGAAACTATTACAACTGGATTAAAACTAAAAATTTGTATATATAAAGTGCAACCTATCTGTAATATCTACTAATAAATTTTTTCCATTTGAATCTGCACTTTTGGAAATTTTACTTTTAAGATCTTTCAGGACTTTTGTAGTTTCTATGTATGTAGTATCTACCTGTTAATTTTTGTATTTTTCTCCAATATTTTCTTATTGTTTCTAGCTATAATCGTTAATTTTGTGTACTTATTTTGTTCATACAGGTTGATTCACATAGGTTTTCTAATATTAGCATTCAAACCATCAATAATGATCATTTGTTCTCTTCACTAAGCATCATATTTGCCCACACTGTACACTGGCATAACAGGGAGCCAGTATAGTTGTTACGAACTGTACTGTACAAGCTATAGAATCAGTAGGACCTGGATTCACTATTATTAGTTATATGATCCTGGGTACGTTTCTTAACCTCTGTGCCTCAGTTCTTCAGTGTATACTGATTTTATAGGATGTGTGTGAGAATTAGATGAGTTAATACATGTAAAACACTTAAGGTGCCTTCTATGCAATAAATATGGACAAATACCTATTGAAAAAAAGCTATCGTATCTTTATGTTTCATGCCTTAATATATTTACTTCAAGATTATTAAACACTTACGATGAAAAGACATCTTCCCTTGCAGGTCCTGATTTTAAAGGAAGAACCTATAGGCTAGGTGTCCCCCTTTTCAAAGGGACCCACAGAAAACTATTGAAATCATACATAATATACCATGTATATGTATGGATTTGCATTTTCTGAGAACCCCACAGCGTGCTCTAGGTTTGGTGCTCACATGTATGGCTTTCACATACATGAACACAAAATGTTCTAAAAAATCCATTACCATCCTATTTCCAATTAAAACACAACAGCTTTTTTCTTTGTTATTTTTATATTTTTTTATTCAATTTATTTGCACTAACTTATTAATATTGACTGATATCCAATTATTAAGCTATTCTTGAGTTCTTCGGGGGAACTATATCGCTGAGACAGATTATTCTTTTAACATGATTAATTTCAATGTGTTCATATATTTACATAGCGATTTTGTTCTCTTAACACACATTCATAAATGAGACAGCTGTTTTTCTTCAGAAAGAAAAACATAGACAACTGCCTATATTTTTGCACACTTTTACTTTTAAACTTTATGTCATTTTGTTTAATGTGTGAATCTTGCAAATAAAATACCTGATATTTTATTTTATTTATTATTACTATTATTTTTGAGACAGGGTCTCACTCTATCACTCCGGTAGGAATGCAGTGGCATGATCATGGCTCACTGCAGCCTCGACCTCCCAGGCTCAAGCAATCCTCCTACCTCAGCCTCCCGAGTAGCTAGGACTCCAAGTGCATGCCACCATGCCCAGATAAGTTATTTTTTGAGAGATGGGATCTTACTACATTGCCCAGGCTAGTCTTGAACTCCTGCACTGAAGCAATTTCTCCCACCTTGGATTTCCAAAGTGTTGGGATTACAGACATGAGCTACCATGCCTGGTCCTGATTACTTTGAAAGTCTATTTTTGAATCTGCTTTTAAAAGTAGGAAGCTTAAACTATTTACATTTATTGTCGTGACTGAGTTTGCTCTTAAATTTCTTATTTCATTATATTCTTTTAAAAAATCTCATCTAATTTTTTTAACTCAGACGACTTAGAAAGTGTAATAATCTATTTTATATCTATCACTTGTTTTATTTATTTCAAACTCTAGGATGAAATAATAACTTTTGACTATATGCTATGGTTGAGAATAATGGTTACGTGACTTTTTCTTCCTAAGATGCTTTGCTTAACCTTTGAAAATAATTTGGTTCTGTTCTCTCACATTATCATAGGCACATATCTAATGTAAAATCTTCAGGAATTATTCTGGACATATATAATTAAGAAAGTTCTACATATTTAACTGATTTCAAAGTTCATCCAATGTATTTTTGGTTCATAAATTTTCCATTAAAATTTTTTTAACTGATATATAATAGTTGTACATATTTTGGGGGTACATGTGATATTCTGACACTGTATATAGTGTATAATGATCACATCAGAGCATCTGACATACCCATTACTCCAAGCATTTACCTTTTATGTTGGGAACATAAATCTTTTCTTCTGGCTATTTTGAAATATACAATAAATTATTAACTGTAATTTCCCTACTGTAATACTAACTACTAGAATTTATTCCTTCCAACTGTATTTTTATACTCCTTAACCAACTTCTCTTCATCCCCCCCTCTAAGATCTTAAGATGTTCTATTCTTAAATTCTTAACTTTGATTCTTATCTAGAAATGGTACTACATCTTTAATAAATCTTAAATCTTTGTTTTTTTTTTCAGGGAGGGAACACTGATAATATTTCGCTAATAATGCACATATGTTTACAACTACCATCACAAATGACTAACAACTTAGGTGACTAGATTCCTCGGGCTACAATTTTTCCCTTAATGCTCTAAATATTTCTCCATTGTCTTTTGGATTTAGTGTTTTTACAGAGAAGTCTGAAATGTATTATATGTTTTTCTGTTTAAGTGTTTGTAGTATTTATTTTACTCTTAAGATAAAAACAAAAGAATGTTTCTAGATATAGTTCTCATCTTGTAAGTCTTGCCTAGAATGCGGGATGGACTCATCTCTTCAGAAATCTCAGCAAAGTTTCTTCGTCATGCTCGTTATTGTTGCTGCTCCACTACTGCTGTCCGGGAATACTTATCTGTGGGTCAAATATTTTCCTATGTCCTCATTCTTTATTTCTTTCATTTTAGTTTTGGTCATTTCTTCTCACCTCGAATTTGTCTCCCACTTCACTGATTAGATTTTTCAAACATAGTGTCAATTCTATCATTTTAGGCCTGAGATATAGTCTTAAGAAAGCAACTGAAGAAAGAACATGTACTTTTAAAATTGCAGAGACTGCAGTCTTAAATCCTGGTTATCCTATTTTTGACTATATGACCTAAGGAAATCATTTAACATGTCTGTTTATAAAATTTCTCACATGCAAAAAAAGAGTCCCAATGCCTATCTTGCAAGATTAACAGTAAGATTTAGAAATAATATTTGTAAAACTCTTATTATTGTGCCTTATATATAATTGGAACATAAGATCAACCTGCCATTATTATGAATCCTTATTTTGACTTTTTTCCTTGCTTAATTTTATTTCAGACTGCTCCCTTTCTCATCTCAGCCTGTTTTGTACGTAGGATTCCCCGTTCTTCTTTCAAGAAGAGGTCCTATCTCTTCAAATTTCATTAAAATAGGCAATATTGGGTTGTGGTTAAGGCAGTGGATTCCGCACTCCCACTCTCAGTGTTTGAATCCTGGTTCTACCATTTACGATGTAACTTTCAGCAAGTTACTTAACTTCTATGATGTAGTTTTCTCCTCCGAAGAAATGAAACGCCATAATATCGTCGTTTGTACTAAATGACTGAATATATATAAAGTGTTTAGAAGAGTGCCTAAAGATAGAAAGCATTCAGGCATCTAGCAAATGAAAACAGGTATTGTTCTTTTACTTCCTAAAGTTAATCATGTCAAAAATATTTTGTTTTCCTCTAAGTCCTCTAGAAATATTCCCTTCTTTTGAGCTGGGAAATCTCTTTCCAAATATCTGTTCCTAGTGTACTTATTTCTGAAAGAAAACACGCCTAGTCAGGCCTGCTGTTTGCAAAGAGAGGCTGGGTAAATTATGTTTAGTCATTTCACATTTATGTGCCCCTCAATATTTAAACTGGACTTTAGGTAAATGGAAATAACCTCTGCCTATTCCGATTATCCATTTAATTTAAACCTTGGTCTAAATCAGTTTAGATTCAGTCTTGTTCATGGCTCACAACTCCCAGTTCTTTAATACTGAGATACAATATGAGGTTCTTCTCTGAGCATAAAACATCTCTGCAGACAACTGTTTCCAGGGTTCCTTTTGCTTTTGCCCAACATAAGCACCCCATCTGAGGGGAAGGCATATATCAATAAGTAATGTGTCATCCTCCATGTCACTATTCCCTACCATATTGTACACCAGTACCACCAGAAAAAGCACATGCTATTTCAGAGCAGCATTCACTATGGAAGTGCTAATCTGTCCCATTCTGTCAGCTGGAAATTTTTGTGCAGTAGTATACCAGTGTATATACTATGAACCCTCACATGTGTGCAGCTGGATTTTGGCCTGTGTTAGTACTTATTTTTGCCTCACTTCAGAATTTATACTGTTACACTGACAGCTGCCAGACAGAATACTAAAATAAACAGGTCTTAAGAAAAAATGGGGTAAATCTTACTACAAGCAAAATGTAGGATGTATAACTCATCATAAAACTCCTGCCAAAAAAAAAAACTACATTATTATTTACACTAGAATCTATTTATGTTTTTTTCTGTGAGGACAGAAGAGATAACAGAGCAACTGAAATAGTGAGATAGGTATAAAGGGTGTAGAGGACACTAACTGTGGATGCCAATACAGACTTTTTGTGATTCCAAGGGGATCAGGTTGTAGTTAGTTGCTGATTTGCTTAGTCTTTACTTTAAGCACTGTATTTTTAATCCCTTAAAGTGTGCTGCCAAAAATTCTATCATTTGAAAGTGTGCCTCAAACATAAAAGGATAATTATTGCCTTAAGGCCATTGACTTCTCCCGGTTCTGTCGGGTAGAATCACACAGAAAAAGTTTAAATAAGCACAAGCTACTCAATATCTGAAGTTAAGATACTACTTCCTAAGTTCTTCACAATTATGGGTTAAAAATACTTTCTTCAAAATGGTATCATGGCTAGTTTTGAGTTTCCCCACTATCTCCGATCATTCTCCCCACTGTGTGTGCGTTCTTCCTGCAGGACAGCACTCAAGAATGAACTCAATACTTCCACAGTGATGTTGATTCTAATGTAAACTGTATTTTACCATGTGTTATTGACCATGACATAGTGTTAGTGTTTTTAATTTTCCAAACTCCTTAGAATTTTAACATGAAATGCAGTCATATCTGCATTTTATGCAGATATGTAAATCACCATTACCCAATGGTCATTCACTTACTGAGATGTTTTCTCCAGACTTGACAAGTTTTTTCTTCAGTTTTTTCTTCTCACGCATTAGATCACTGTGAGTCTTAAGCAGTTCTTCAAAGCGAACTTTGGTTTTTACTTTTGCTTCACTCTCAGCTACAAAAGATAGAGTCATGTCATTTTGTAAACGACTCTATTATAACACATAACCTACACTACTATTATGTTAAGAAATAAAGTCTTGTAAATACCGGCATGAGTTCTCTAGCTACATTAGAAAAACTCACCAGTCTTTCCTTCTTAAAATACTTTTTGTTTTGACTTTAGTGATCACAACGTTCACCTGTATCCCTCTGACCTTTTTGGCCACTCACTCTAAAAGTCTCCTTTGCTAAGTCAACTTTTTATTTCTGATAAACAGTAGCATCTACCACTGTTAGTTACATGTTATGTGGCTTTAGACAAGTTACTTAACATCTCTAAACTTAATTTTCCTTATCTTATGTCAAAGATCATTTTGCATGAAAATGGCTAAGGTCTGCCTAGCCTGTAATCAGTAGTCCACAAACATTAACAGGTTTTTCCTTTAAAACATCAATAAGATGATGCTTAAGCCCCTGAAAATTTCCCATTTCATTCAGGATAAAATAAGTCTTTTATATGCCCTACAGGGTTCCATACCTCCCGATCTGTCTCCAGGGCTTCAAGTCAAGACAAATACCCTCTTAGATGCCTATGTTCTAGCTATAATACCCTTCCTTTAGCTCCTTCGTCACAACAAGCTCCTTCCCATGTGAAGCTGTTTCTGAGGCAAACTTCCTCTAACTCCTCACCTGGCTGGTGTTAACCTGTCTTTAGTTTAAATGCTGTCTGTAAATAAAACATCTCCTGACAAACTCATCTAAATTTTCATCTTTCTCACATAGCAGGTTGTTCTCTTCCTTCGCAGCACTTAACCCAAATGGAAATTGTACAATTACTAGAAACATACTGTCTGTTTCCCCCATAACTACATCCCTAGCAACAATTATGAGGTCTGACATAGTGTACATACTCAGTCATTATGTTTTAAATTAATAAACGCTGAATGAATGGGTGCTCTAGAGCAAGTGTTGGCAAACTATGGCCTGCAGGCTAGTCACTTGTTTTCGTAAAGGTTTATGGAAATCAGACATGCCCATTTGATTAAGAATTGTTATAACTGCCTTCATGCTTTAAAACAGAGACAGACACAGAGTTGAGTAGTTATAGCAGAGACTAAGCCTAAAATATTTACTAGCTGGTCCTTTTAGAAAAGATTGCCAATGCTTGTGGCAGAGTAAAACATTCAATTTTGACGATAAAAAATAAAAACTAACCCTATGTTGTAATCAGTATTTACCTTGTCCAGCTGAGTCCCAAACTACCATCCATTAAATATATACTAACCTTAATCACAACATTAAATGGAAAACTGAATACAAAACCAATAAGTATCTCTAAATGTAGTATATTTGGTCAATGACATCTACTGTATTCATTGATCTGTTAAAGAATCCCTTAAAATAAACCAAACTTAAAAGTAAATGTATAAAATATAAATTTTATACATAAATTTCATGAAAGTCTTACCAGTAGGCATCTCTCAGCTTTATGCAGAGGACTGAGAATGTAAAGCATTGACTCAATCAGGATCCTATCGAAACAAAGACGATGTATTTGTAATATGGAACTTCCAAATAAAAATTATAAAACATTCACACAAGATCATGCCATTGTATGTCCACTACTTCATTAAGTGTATAACAATAAATCAATGTTCCCTTATCCCAACCTTATGCTTATGACTTGGGTACATTTTAATCAGTTTAGGGCCCTAAAATCAAGGGAAACAAATTGGATCATATATGAATAAAGTATTTATATATTTGAAACCAACAAAAAAAACATTTTGAAGGCAGTGAACGTCTAATGTGGTATGTTAATAAACGTTTTAAAATGTTTCAATATATTAATGAACATTTCAACACACTTTTAAGAAACCAAACTCCATTTCAGGACTGACTTTCCTAAGAGCATTCACTATTACATTAAAGCATGCTTGTGGGCAGCATACTCACAGACAGTGAATTTAAATACCTCTGTGTCTGCCATTGAAAATTCTGCTACAATAGAGGACACAGTACAAATAACTGTACCATCTTTCTTTAATAAAACCTGGATGTGTATTACTGTGTGTCAGAACTACTCAAAACCGTGTTTAAACTCAGTATGTATAATACTAAATTGCCCGTTTTATTAAAAAATGGGGCTGTATGTCTAAAATGAACGTATTAATTCTCACATTAGAACACTTAGAACGTAATATGTATGTTATTGAGACTAAAACTGAAGAGTGTTTTAAAAAAAAAAAGAAGAAAAGCTGGTTCAGGGATTATTGGTCTGTTTGTTTTTGAGATGGAGTCTCCCTTTGTCGAGTGCAGTGGCATGATCTCGGCTCACTGCAACCTCCCAGGTTCAAGCGATTCTCCTGCCTCAACCTCCCAAGTAGCTGGGATTACAGGTGTGTGCCACCACACCGAACTAATTTTTGTATTTTAAGTAGAGACAGGGTTTCACCATGTTGGCCAAGCTGGTCTTGAACTTCTGACCTCATGTGATCTGCCCACCCCGGCCTCCCAAAGTGTTGGGATTACAGGTGTGAGCCACCACACTGGGCCCAAGGCATTATTGGTTAATGGTCCAATTCCCTGGAGATCCACATTCATGTTCCTCTTGCAGAAATGTCTAAGAAATTCTAAAAAGAAAGGAATGATTATGTAAATATACCTAACTATGTCAGTTAATTTAGGTAACGACCATGTGGTACCCAGACAAAACAGACATCACTAAATCCATGGAGTAAAAACTCCTATACTTTAGTGATAGGAGCCTGTATTTACTCCTTCTAGCAGTTATGAATCTAATAACTCGTCTTCTACTTTCTCGTCTATATCAAATTAGAAAGAGAAGCTGCAAAGCAGCATGCAAAGAAGCTACAATAACAGCATCCCCTGAGAGCACGTAAGTAGAAAAATCATAAAACAAACAAAAACTTAATATTTATACTACTTGACGGTCATCTAACAGGCAGGGAAAAAGCTGAACAATATTATGACTATGATTCATCAAAAAAAAAAGCCTGTAGGGCATGGTGATTCATGCCTGTAATCCCAATACTTTGGGAGGATGAGGCAGGCAGATCACTTGAGGTCAGGAGTTTGAGTCCTGTCTGGCCAACATGGTAAAACCCCATCTCTACTAAAAATACAAAAACTAGTTAGGTGTGGAGCTACTGGGGAGGCTGAGGCAGAAGAATTGCTTGAACCTGGGATGTGGAGGTTGCAGTGAGCCGAGACTGCACCAGTGTGCTCCAGCCTGGGTGATGGAGTGAGAGAATATTTTGGAAAGATTAAATAACTAATGAAGAGGCAGGAGAAAGAATCGGAGGTGATTCCCATGTTTCTAGAACTAGAATAAGTAGGTTAGTAGTATCATTAAACTGTAATATAACGCAGTATAGGAGAGTAGTTTAAAACCCATGTCCTAGAATTAGTTTTCATAGTCACTTGTGTGACTTTGCTTCCTCATCTGTAAAAACACTCTACTAGTGCCGACTCAAAGGGTTGTTGTAAGGGTTAAATGATTTACAACAGTACCTTAGACAGAAGCAGCAACAATAAATGTTAGCTATAATTATAACGGGTACTTGTTAGGGTGCAGTCACTGAGCTTAGTGTGGGTCATGTTGAGTTGGGTATCTGAAGGGCACTGAGCAGCTACAAGCATCAGCTCCATTGTCAGATCCTTGGATCCAAATACCAGTTCTACCTGCCAGCAGATTCATCTCTAGGGACATCAATTTCCTAATCTTTCACAATAATAAATCACTCACAGTGTTTTCATAAAGATTAAATGAGAACCTGCAAGTAAAATACTTAGCACAATGCCTAGCACATGGCAAACCCTTCAAAAATAACAACTGTTATTACTGTCATATGTGTGTGTCTGTGTTTATGTATATAATCATATTATGTTTGTTAGGCAATCTATTAATCCAGCAGGGAGACCCTAGGCTGAAGATTGGGGAGTTATTTATAAATATGCGAGTTGCAAGAAAATAAAAAGCCAATGAGAATCCTGAGAGCCCACAATATAAAGTAAAATCAGGGAGACAGGTGAAAAACTGGGAGACACAAGCATTACAGAAGGAAAGAGTTTTAAAGGAGATGTAGCCTACATACTGTGCGGCATCAAAAGGGGCTGGAGGTTTTGAAGAAAGTCCACTGAATCTGCAAGAAGGAAGTCACGTGTGTCAAAGCTGTTTATAGAAGGGCAGAAACCTAGCAGGCTGGGGCTGAGGGATGAATGGAAGGTGACCCCTGTAGAAGGGACATGTAGACAATTCTTTACAGAATTCTTCCAACTGTCTTTCCATCACCCCTAAAGGCAGTGACATGAGACAGTAACTCTGAGGGACAAAAACACTGTGGAAGGATTATGCTGTTTGTTTTAAGATTGTTTCCATGCCACTATCACCTTTCCCTTTTAAAAAATAAATCATCATCTACACAGCAACTAGTGTAATTTTCTAAAACTCAAATGTGACGGTCTCATTTCTTTGCTTAAAATTCTTCACTAGCTCCCAATCACACACTGAAAAAAATATCAAGTCCTTACCATTGAGGTCCAAGGCCATTCATGAAATGTCCCCTTCACACCATACACTGTGTTCCAGCCATGTGAAACTACCTCCAGGCCTTCACATGTGCCACGTCCTCTCTTGCTTTTGTATCATTACACATATATCCCCTCTCCTGAAAAATGTCCTTCTTCCTTTGTCACTCTAACAAACTCCTCATTATCCTTTGAAGGCAAGTATCTTCTCTAGAGAGCATTCGCACCTTGAAGGGCAGTGAAGCACTTCTCTTCTGTGCTCCCAGGGCGCCTGAATCTTTGTCACTCCCACTCCCTCTACCTTAGCCCTGAATTTTCATCCTGGTTAAATGTTCTGACTTCCACCAAACTGCTAGCTTTGGAGGCCACACCAATGCTCTCTATAGTTAAGTATCTGCCACTACGAAAGAGGGGAGAAGAGAAGAGAAGCGAAGCGACAAGAAGCAAAGCAAAGCGAAGCAGTAGCAATGGTCCTAGAATAAAAAAACTCAGGTTTGAGCTCTAGTGTCACCACTTACTGATGTGGCCTTGGGTAAGCTACTTAATTTCTAAACCTTGGTTTTTCCTTGTCTGGGAATTTAAAATGGCACCTGTTTTAGTACTGCAAGGAGAAAATACCAAAAAGCAAAGTAATGAGTACATTGAAATAAAATTACTTTGTCCATTATTATTGTATTAAAAATAAGTAATTATTAATAAAATACATAAATCATAGAATTCTTTACTATTAATAGCTTAATACACAACTGAATAAAAACTAATATTATTTAATAACACAGCAAATACATTATAGAAATCATCTCTAATTTTTTTTTTTTTTTGGAGACAGAGTCTTGCTCTGTTGCCCAGGTTGGAGTGCAGTGGCACAATCTCAGCTCACTGCTGCCTCCGCCTCCTGGGTTCAAGCAATTCCCCTGCCTCAACCTCCCTAGCAGCTGGGACTACAGGTGTGCACCACCAGGCCCGGCTAATTGTTGTATTTTTAGTAGAGATGGGTTTTCACCAACATTGGCCAGGCCGATACTGAACTCCTGACCTCAAGTGATCCACCCACTCTTGATCCTCCCAAAGTGCTAGGATTACAGGCGTGACCCACTGCGCTCAGCCATCTCTAAATCTTAATGTGTACTACAGCAAACATATGATAGAATTAATGACTAATATTTAACTAGTAACATTATCTGCGAAAATTCAGGTCAGACTTTAAAAGACACCTCCGAATCTTATATATTCCATTATTTTACAACTTCTCCCTCACAAACCCTTTCACAGGAGCTTCTAAGAGATACTAAGTAGGAAAATTAAATGGATTACATTTCATCTCATTTTATTTTACAGACCACCTGATTATCAGCCAATATGTGACTCAATATCAATGGGAGAAAAAATTGAGAGGCTTGATTTAACCAAATGTTATCTTTAACCAAATGTTATCGCAAGGGAAAAAAAGACAAACAAAAGTCCTGTACACAAAATTCAATAGATCAACAAGATTCTTCATAAGTACATAAGATTCTAACTTCATAAATATTATTCTTCATAAACAAGATTCTAAGTATGGTTTAAAAACACTTTTGGTATTTTAATTTTTTCAAGCATTCTTTAAAAAATTTCCCAGAGTACTCATAGGAAGAAGCAATCTTCCTCCTAATCCAAGCAATAACAGTAACTGCTAATGCAACAGGTGAAAAAACTGTTGGCATCTCTTTCTCAAAAGGGAAAAACTTTATTTTCACATTAGATGTTTTCACAGGAATGCCAAACGCAGCACAACCTTTGATAAGGATTCTTAAATGGTCTACATTTTTATTCTATTTTTATGCATCTCGAAACAACCCTATTAATATAATCTGGCTCTTATAAGTTTAACAAATTGATCACCTTTTCTCAGACGTAATTAAGTAGGCTTTGACAGGTTGAAGATTCAGCCCCAGGATGACACTCTAAAAGGAAATAAACACACTCAGTACGCATCTGATTTAAAAGCATTTAAACAAGAATAGGGAGTAGGAAAGGCAAAGATTGAATTCCCTATCAGAACACCATGCTCAACTCTCCGGAGACACGGAGACCAGTGAAAGAAGAGGAAAAGTACGTTGAGGACTCCGGGAAATCGCATTCCTCCGGGACACCCGGCCCACGCTCCCCGGTCAGTCCGCGATCAGCCCCCGCGCTCTCGGACTCCAGCAGCCCCGACACGCCGCCCCGGAGAGGGCCAGGCAGGCCGAGCACCCGGGCCCGCGCTCCCGCCACCAGCGAACCCACGAGGTACTCACGGAGAGGAGGAGTAGGCAGAACCGCCCGTCCCGCCCGAGCCGACACCCGGAACAGTGCAAATCGACTCCCCCGCGCCCAGCTGCGCTGGCGCGAAGTGAGGCGGCCACGAAGACACCTTACCCGCCAGCGACCCGGGTTCGGAGAGCAAGCCACTGCTCTGTGCCGCAGTGCGGACAACTCGCGGCCTGCTGACGTCAGCGCCTGCCTACACCGCCGTTCCCATGGCGACCGATGCGTCTCGCGCGCTAGGCCCAGACGGCGGCCCCGGCCCCGGCCCCGCCCCCGCCCCCGCCCCCGCGCCGCCACCGCCTCCGCCTCCGCCTCCGCCCGGGAGAAGGGGCCACGCGGCGCCTGCACCGGGGCCCTCAGGCTGTTGGCGGGCGCGCGCTTCGGGGACCTTACGGGGCTCCAGCCTCCGAGGCCACGCGAGCGGGAAGGGAGTCGGAAATGCGCGGGTGCTCCCACAGAGCTTGAGTCTTCCCCGCCCTCACCTCCAAAAATATTCTTTCCGCCTTAGAATTGTAGCAAGCGCAGGGAAAAACTGACGGGGCAAAGGAAAACTGGGGAGGCTGTTATGGAAGTCGCCCAAAATAAGAAAATGAATGAATGAGGCAAAGAAACAGATTTGTCACTCCCCACGCGATCGCGCCCACAAAAGAAAACATGATTTTAAAGCGTGGAAAATGAAGTTGTACTACAGACAAAATCTTAAGAAAAAATTATGCACGATTCCTTTAGAGCTATCTCCCTGTGTGTGGAAAACAAAAGTTAGAACGCCATACTTTTCTGCACCTAATGCTCCCTCCCACTTTTCTGATTTCTGCCACAGGCGCCATCTTCAGCTCTGAGTCACCAGGGCTGGAAAAATACTAGTTGCGCTACTCGTGGACTCATGAATACACGCCATTTCCTGTACCTACAGCCACGCACTGTAACCTGTTGCTTCGTTTGTACAGAGAGAGAGTTTATGGCAGCCAGCTTTTCCATTCTCACTGGCATCGCCACACCTTACAAACTATATCTCTATGCCATGTGTTTCCCTAAATCCTTTGAGGAAGCAACGAGAAAGATTACTAATCCGATGTGTACCAAACTGAGCTGTTCAACTTTGCATTCTAAACCTGCTCTCCCAGATTTCTATCTTGCTGTAAGCCACCACTATCTTGCTGTAATCTTGCACTATCAAGTGTAAAACACTTGCTCCCAGTGTTTTAGTAAGAACTGTAGAGTATCCTAAATGCATCTTATACCAAAGCATATCCATTATCTCTTTTTAAATTCCTCAGGTGGGCGTTTTACCAGTCCTCTGACTCCAGTTTTGACTCTTAAAATTCTCCACACTGCTCTCAGAAGGTCCTGACTAAAAATGTAAATCGGATAATGGCTCTCTCCTGCTGAAAATTCTTGAAAGGCAATCTGTAAGAGAAAATGATTACTTTGCCTAGGATACAAGATGCTCCATCTCCCTAACTAGTTTCATCTCTCATTAGCTTATTGTTCCAATTTTATGCAATATTGAATCGTGTATCATGCAGTTTTATGCAACACTGAATTATGTATACTATGAAAAACAATCCATAGCCTTGCACGCCCTGTCCTTACACATATTGTCCTCTCTTCCTGAAAATTCCTCCTTTTACTCTACTGCATGTCACAGCCAAATGTTGTCCATCCTTCCAATCTTAAGCAGGTTGACTGACTCCTTCAAATACTCCTACTCCTTATTAGACTTTGGATATTCATTCTCTATATTAGACTTTGCATACTCATTCTATATTTTCATAGTTTACATTGTATTTTTTCTATCCCCAGCATCTACCACAGTATCTATGAAATAGTTGGCATTTCATGAACATTTGTTGAATGAATAATGGATAACATATATTGAGCTCCTTCTAGGAGCTATGCATTGTAGGTGTTTTATGTACTTTTCATTTGTCCTCACAACTGCATTTAAGTACCCGCTTTTCCAAAGGGAAGTTATGACTCTGGCTGCTCATTCTTAGTAGGGTTTTAGTTTCAGAATACAATTCCCAGACTTGCGGATGTGTAACCCTGTTATCATCTCTTGCTTCTGCCTTTACAGTAGCATGCAGAGGTGCAGTGGGGTGGGGAGGTCAGGGAATATTTCGTAGCAGAAGTGACATTTAAGCAAAAACCAAAATAATGTGTAGAGTTGTCCAGGTTAGGAAGGGTTTCCAGGTAGAAGAAGGTGGCATATAGTGTTCACTAAAAGAAAGTTTGGTATAATACAAGAACTAAAAAAAAGAAAAAAAAAAGTTCAAGTTGGCTAATTAAAAGGTAGAGAATGAGGCCAGGGTCTTTTGGAGGAAACAAAACAAGAGAGTTAAACAGGCTGTGAAGAGACCCAGACAGTACTGGTCAATGCAATACCACTATAGAATTTTATGGAGTGAAATTCTCAAATTTTTAAATCATAAAGATAACTCTGACTGCAGGGTGGAGAACAGACAGGAAGGAAGCAAATCTAGATCCGGGAATACCATTTAAGATGGCGTTGCTGTAAGCCATGTAAGAGACAAAGGTGGTATGGTCAAAGCTAAGAAAAATCAGAATGGAGAGAAATGGATCAATTCGAGAAATTTTTAGGAGGTAAAAATGTCCGGACTTAGTGATTGATTGGATGGAAGAATGAATGATAAGAAATAATAAAAAACGATGACCAGCTGTTTCGCCTTCCCCTTGGCAAGTAAAGAGGTGGCAAGCAAAGAGATGGCAAGCATGAAAGGGGAGTGAGGAAATAAATATGTTGGGTCTAATGGGAGCCAGGTTTCTCACTGACAGAGGAGGAAGTTACAAATTGAGAGAGGAGGAATTCCACAATGACCTTTGTGGTGATGTTGGATTGGAATTGAATATGTCAGTGTGAACCTATAATTTTCAATATATACATAAACACATGTAGAAATAAATATAGAGGAAAGTCTGTATAGGTGTGTGCATATCTATCTATTATGCTCTTCCTAGCTCTATCTGCCGAAAGGGTTTCAGAGTAATGGTATGCTAGAAGCAATGAGCACATGTGCCTAAATCTTGGTTTCTGAACACTATTATTCACTAAAAGTAACTGGGTCCCTTGGAGAAATGGTTGATTTTAGAATAGGAGCCTGAAAAATCTTGTTGCACCAGAAATTAAGGAAGTTAACACAAAAGGAAGAAACATATCAAAAGGGCACAAAGCCAGCATGAAGGAGCCCCCATTGGCCACATCTGGGTCAATCTGAGCACCAATATAATGTTAATGGATTATAGTCCGCTGAATAAAATAGGAATATTTGAGCCCATACTAAAATGAATAAATGATTTTTTTTTTGAAAAATCAGGATAAAGAAAAGCTCTTCCTTACATAAAAATGCCAACTATGTGTAATGAACGTAGACAGTGTTATAAGTAGAAACATCGTTATTTGGCAGTCATGATAGTAACAGTGGATTCAGACAAGAATCATCAGTGTATGCTAAAACTAGAAGGTGAGAGTATTAAGAGACATGTAATTTTTATACAGTCTCAAAGCATCTCCCCAGCAAATACTTATTAATTACACAGAAAAAATTAGAAACTTGAGGTGTAGAAATCTGGCACTGGTGAGCAAAGTTACCATCAGCAGTCATGAGACAAATCAGCATCGGGTATTTCCTGGTTAGAGGCACTTAGAACACACTTCTGTGACATTCCTGCCAAAAATGTGTAATCCGAATCAATCATGAGGAAAAATCAGACAACCCAAATGTCCCAAATTAAGGTACATTCCACAAAAGAATAGACCTGTACTCTTCAAGGATCAAGGTCATGAAAGACAAAGGAACAACTAAAGAACATTTTTAGATTGAAGGAGAATTAAGGTACATGACAATTAAGTGGAATGCATGATTCTGAATTGAATCGTTTTGCTATAAAGATATTATTGGGACAACTAACAAAATTTGAGTGGGATCTATGGATTAGATGGTAGTATTTTAACAATATTAATTTCCTGATTTTGATGACTACACTCTAGTGACATAGGAGATATTTTTGTTTTTAGAAAACACATATTGAAGTATTAAAGGTAATGAGGCTTCATATCTGCAACCTATTCAAATGGTTCAGGAAAAAACTATACATAAATACTGTAAATAAATATAAATGTAAATAGCATACATAAAGAAAATGATAAAGCAAATGTTAACAGGAAATTTGGGCGAAAGCAGAAGTTCTTTATACTATTCTTGCAATTTTTCTGTAAGTTTATAATTATTTTAAAACTATAAAAGAAGTTTGAAAGGTGCCGAGGTTTCTGGCTCAGGTAACTGGGTAGAGAATGGCTAATCAGTTAACAACAGAAAGTCAGGAAGAGCAAGCATGGAGGAAAAGATGTTTAGTTTCAACGGGATGTATGGAGTGGGCTGTTCAGCAGGCAGTTGGGTATATACTAAACATATTAATAAGCCCCATTCAAACTGAATAAAGCAGATATGTTGTTTTAGCTCTCATTACTCAAGAGTGCAAGACCAAGGGCACTCTGCTATCCTAGGAGAGGCAAACAATTAAGAGTGGTAGTATGGTAATAATTATAAAAATTGGCTGAGTATCCATGAAAAAAATTTGTGTGTATATATACACATATGTATATATAGTTGGTTTATATATATACATATATGTGCCTATATATGTATATGTGTGTATATATGTGTGTGTATATATATATAAATTGAATTGAACCGTTTAGGAATAAAATAGATTTAGGGTATTTGACACATTTAATAAATAATGAATAGTGAGTTTCTTGAATAATATAATACATAAATGTGACTGATGTGCAAAATATTTAAACCTCTGTACAGGGAGTGCATTTGCCAATCAGAACAGATGTTGGCTTTACTGTTTGTATTAGTTTGCTGGCGCAGCCATAACAAAGTACCACAGACTGGGTGGCCTGAACAACAGAAATTTATTTTCTCACAATTCTGGAGGCTTGGAAGACTGAGGTAAAGATGTCTGAAGGGTTGGCTTCTTCTAAGGACTCTCTTTTTGGCTTGTAGATGGTTGTTTTCTCCCTGTGTCTTCACCTGGACTTCCCTCTGCACCTGCCCGTATCTTAATCTCTTCTTATAAGGACAGACTCATATTGGATTAGGGCTCACCCTAATAACCTCCTTTTAACTTAACTCTTTAGAGACTCTGTCTTCAAATACAGGCACATTCTGAGGTACTTTAAGGTTAGAACTTCAACATACATATTTGGAACTGGGGCATAACTGAGTCCATAACACTACTAGAGAGGGTTCTGGAGCCATAACAGATGGAATGAATGTGCCTGGTTTGGATTCTGATTTACATAAGCCAACTATAGAAAAACATGTTTTAGGCAATCCGATTTTTTGTTATGGGCTAAATATTTAGAAGACATTAAGAAATGTTTATTAATTTCATTAGGTAAAATAATGGTGGTGTGGATATGTAGCATATGATTAAGTACACAGAATAGAATGATAACGTGTCTGGGATTTGCTTTAAAATCTACCAGGTTTTTTTTTTAAATTATTTTTTATTTTTTATTATACTTTAAGTTCCAGGGTACATGTGCATAACGTGCAGGTTTGTTACATATGTATACTTGTGCCATGTTGGTGTGCTGCACCCATTAACTCGTCAGCACCCATCAACTCATCATTTACATCGGGTATAACTCCCAATGCAATCCCTCCCCCCTCCCCCCTCCCCATGATAGGCCCCAGTGTGATGTTCCCCTTCCCGAGTCCAAGTGATCTCATTGTTCAATTCCCACCTATGCGTGAGAACATGCAGTGTTTGGTTTTCTGTTCTTGCCATAGTTTGCTGAGAATGATGGTTTCCAGCTGCATCCATGTCCCTACAAAGGACACAAACTCATCCTTTTTTATGGCTGCATAGTATTCCATGGTGTATATGTGCCACATTTTCTTAATCCAGTCTGTCACTGATGGACATTTGGGTTGATTCCAAGTCTTTGCTATTGTGAATAGTGCCGTAATAAACATATGGGTGCATGTGTCTTTATAGCAGCATGATTTATAATCCTTTGGGTATATACCCAGTAAAGAGATGGCTGGGTCATATGGTACTTCTAGTTCTACATCCTTGAGGAATTGCCATACTGTTTTCCATAATGGTTGAACTAGTTTACAATCCCACCAACCGTGTAAAAGTGTTCCTATTACTCCACATCCTCTCCAGCACCTGTTGTTTCCTGACTTTTGAATGATCGCCATTCTAACGGGTGTGAGATGGTATCTCATTGTGGTTTTGATTTGCATTTCTCTGATGGCCAGTGATGATGAGCATTTTTTCATGTGTCTGTTGGCTGTATGAATGTCCTCTTTTGAGAAATGTCTATTCATATCCTTTGCCCACTTTTGATGGGGTTGTTTGTTTTTTTCTTGTAAATTTGATTGAGTTCTTTGTAGGTTCTGGATATTAGCCCTTTGTCTGATGAGTAGATTGCAAAAATTTTCTCCCATTCTGTAGGTTGCCTTTTCACTCTGATGGTAGTTTCTTTTGCTGTGCAGAAGCTCTTTAGTTTAATTAGATCCCATTTGTCAATTTTGGCTTTTGTTGCCATTGCTTTTGGTGTTTTAGACATGAAGTCCTTGCCCATGCCTATGTCCTGAATGGTATTACCTAGGTTTTCTTCTAGGTTTTTATGGTATTAGGTCTAACATTTAAGTCTCTAATCCATCTTGAATTAATTTTCGTATAAGGAGTAAGGAAAGGATCCAGTTTCAGCTTTCTACTTATGGCTAGCCAATTTTCCCAGCACCATTTATTAAATAGGGAATCCTTTCCCCATTTCTTGTTTTTCTCAGGTTTATCAAAGATCAGATGGCTGTAGATGTGTAGTATTATTTCTGAGGACTCTGTTCTGTTCCATTGGTCTATATCTCTGTTTTGGTACCAGTACCATGCTGTTTTGGTCACTGTAGCCTTGTAGTATAGTTTGAAATCAGGTAGCGTGATGCCTCCAGGTTTGTTCTTTTGACTTAGGATTGTCTTGGAGATGTGGGCTCCTTTTTGGTTCCATATGAACTTTAAAGCAGTTTTTTCCAATTCTGTGAAGAAACTCATTGGTAGCTTGATGGGGATGGCATTGAATCTATAAATTACCTTGGGCAGTATGGCCATTTTCACGATATTGATTCTTCCTATCCATGAGCATGGTGTGTTCTTCCATTTGTTTGTGTCCTCTTTTATTTCACTGAGCAGTGGTTTGTAGTTCTCCTTGAAGAGGTTCTTTACATCCCTTGTAAGTTAGATTCCTCGGTATTTTATTCTCTTTGAAGCAATTGTGAATGGAAGTTCATTCATGATTTCGCTCTCTGTTTGTCTATTACTGGTGTATAAGAATGTGATTTTTGCACATTACTTTTGTATCTTGAGACTTTGCTGAAGTTGCTTATCAGCTTAAGGAGATTTTGGGCTGAGACAATGGGGTTTTCTAAATATACAATCATGTCATCTGCAAAGAGGGACAATTTGACTTCTTCTTTTCCTAACTGAATATCCTTGATTTCTTTCTCTTGCCTGATTGCCCTAGCCAGAACTTCCAACACTTTGTTGAATAGGAGTGGTGAGAGAGGGCATCCCTGTCTTGTGCCAGTTTTCAAAGGGAATTTTTCCAGTTTTTGCCCATTCAATATGATATTGGCTGTGGGTTTGTCATAAATAGCTCTTATTATTTTGAGATACGTTCCATCAATACCGAATTTATTGAGCGTTTTTCGCATGAAGGGCTGTTGAATTTTGTCAAAGGCCTTTTCTGCATCTATTGAGATAATCATGTGGTTTTTGTCTTTGGTTCTGTTTATATGCTGGATTACGTTTATTGATTTGCGTATGTTGAACCAGCCTTGCATCCCAGGGATGAAGCCAACTTGATCATGGTGGATAAGATTTTTGATGTGCTGCTGGATCCGGTTTGCTAGTATTTTATTGGGGATTTTTGCATCGATGTTCATCAGGGATATTGGTGTAAAATTCTCTTTTTTTGTTGTGTCTCTGCCAGGCTTTGGTATCAGGACGATGTTGGCCTCATAAAATGAGTTAGGGAGGATTCCCTCTTTTTCTATTGATTGGAATAGTTTCAGAAGGAATGGTACCAGCTCCTCCTTGTACCTCTGGTAGAATTCAGCTGTGAATCCATCTGGTCCTGGACTTTTTTTTGGTTGGTAGGCTATTAATTATTGCCTCAATTTCAGAGCCTGCTATTGGTCTATTCAGGGATTCAGCTTCTTCCTGGTTTAGTCTTGGGAGAGTGTAAGTGTCCAGGAAAGTATCTATTTCTTCTAGATTTTCTAGTTTATTTGCGTAGAGGTGTTTATAGTATTCTCTGATGGTAGTTTGTATTTCTGTGGGGTCGGTGGTGATATCCCCTTTATCATTTTTTATTGCGTCTGTTTGATTCTTCTCTCTTTTCTTCTTTATTAGTCTTGCTAGCGGTCTATCAATTTTGTTGATCTTTTCAAAAAACCAACTCCTGGATTCATTGATTTTTTGGAGGGTTTTTTGTGTCTGTATCTCCTTCAGTTCTGCTCTGATCTTAGTTATTTCTTGCCTTCTGCTAGCTTTTGAATGTGTTTGCTCTTGCTTCTCTAGTTCTTTTAATTGTGATGTTAGCGTGTCAATTTTAGATGTTTCCAGCTTTCTCTTTTGTGCATTTAGTGCTGTAAATTTCCCTCTACACACTGCTCTAAATGTGTCCCAGAGATTTGGGTATGTTGTATCTTTGTTCTCATTGGTTTCAAAGAACATCTTTATTTCTGCCTTCATTTCGTTGTGTACCCAGTAGTCATTCAGGAGCAGGTTATTCAGTTTCCAAGTAGTTGAGCGGTTTTGATTGAGTTTCTTAGTCCTGAGTTCTAGTTTGATTGCACTGTGGTCTGAGAGACTGCTTTTTATAATTTCTGTTCTTGTACATTTGCTGAGGAGTGCTTTACTTCCAATTATGTGGTCAATTTTGGAATAAGTGTGATGTGGTGCTAAGAAGAATGTATATTCTGTTGATTTGGGGTGGAGAGTTCTGTAGATGTCTATTAGGTCTGCTTGCTGCAGAGATGAGTTCAATTCCTGGATATCCTTGTTAACTTTCTGTCTCGTTGATCTGTCTAATGTTGACAGTGGGGTGTTGAAGTCTCCAATTATTATTGTATGGGAGTCTAAGACTCTTTGTAAGTCTCTAAGGACTTGCTTTATGAATCTGGGTGCTCCTGTAGTGGGTGCATATATATTTAGGATAGTTAGCTCTTCCTGTTGAATTGATCCCTTTACTATTATGTAATGGCCTTCTTTGCCTCTTTTGATCTTTGATGGTTTAAAATCTGTTTTATCAGAGACTAGTATTGCAACCCCTGCTTTTTTTTGTTTTCCATTTGCTTGGTAGATCTTCCTCCATCTCTTTATTTTGAGCCTATGTATGTCTCTGCATGTGAGATGGGTCTCCTGAATACAGCAGACTGATGGGTCTTGACTCTTTATCCAGTTGGCCAGTCTGTGTCTTTTAATTGGAGCATTTAGTCCATTTACATTTAAGGTTAATATTGTTATGTGTGAACTTGATCCTGCCATTATGATATTAACTGGTTATTTTGCTGGTTAGTTGATGCAGTTTCTTCCTAGCCTCGATGGTCTTTACATTTTGGCATGTTGTTGCAATGGCTGGTACCGGTTGTTCCTTTCCACGTTTAGTGCTTCCTTCAGGGTCTCTTGTAAGGCGGGCCTGGTGGTGACAAACTCTCTAAGCATTTGCTTATCTGTAAAGGATTTTATTTCTCCTTCACTTATGAAACTTAGTTTGGCTGGATATGAAATTCTGGGTTGAAAATTCTTTTCTTTAAGAATGTTGAATATTGGCCCCCACTCTCTTCTGGCTTGGAGAGTTTCTGCCGAGAGATCTGCTGTTAGTCTGATGGGCTTCCCTTTGTGGGTAACCCGACCTTTCTCTCTGGCTGCCCTTAAGATTTTTTCCTTCATTTCAACTTTGGTGAATCTGGCAATTATGTATCTTGGAGTTGCTCTTCTCGAGGAGTATCTTTGTGGCGTTCTCTGTATTTCCTGAATTTGAATGTTGGCCTGCCCTACTAGTTTGGGGAAGTTCTCCTGGATGATATCTTGAAGAGTGTTTTCCAATTTGGTTCCATTTTCCCCCTCACTTTCAGGCACCCCAATCAGACGTAGATTTGGTCTTTTTACATAAAACCATACTTCTTGCAGGCTTTGTTCATTTCTTTTTCTTCTTTTTTCTTTTGGTTTCTCTTCTTGCTTCATTTCATTCATTTGATCCTCAATCGCTGATACTCTTTCTTCAGGTTGATCGAGTCGGTTAGTGAAGCTTGTGCATTTGTCACTTATTTCTTGTGTCATGGTTTTCATCTCTGTCCATTTGTTTATGGCCTTCTCTGCTTTAATTATTCTGGTTATCAATTATTCCATTCTTTTTTCAAGCTTTTTAGTTTCTTTGCGCTGAGTACGTAATTCCTCCTTTAGCTCTGAGAGGTTTGATGGACTGAAGCCTTCTTCTCTCATCTCGTCAAAGTCAATCTCCGTCCAGCTTTGATCCGTTGCTGGCGATGAGCTGCATTCCTTTGGAGGGGGAGATGCGCTCTGATTTTTTGAATTTCCAGCTTTTCTGCCCTGCTTTTTCCCCATCTTTGTGGTTTTATCTGCCTCTGGTCTTTGATGATGGTGATGTACTGATGGGGTTTTGGTGTGGGTGTCCTTCCTGTTTGTTAGTTTTCCTTCTGACAATCAGGACTCTCAGCTGTAGGTCTGTTGGAAATTGCTTGAGGTCCACTCCATACTCTGTTTGCCTGGGTGTCAGCAGCAGAGGCTGCAGAAGATAGAATACTGCTGAACAGCGAGTGTACCAGTCTGATTCTTGCTTTGGAAGCTTCCTCTCGGGGTGTATTCCACCGTGTGTGGTGTGGGGTGTCGGTCTGCCCCTAGTGGGGGATGTCTCCCAGTTAGGCTACTCAGGGGTCAGGGACCCACTTGAGCAGGCAGTCTGTCCATTCTCAGATCTCAACCTCCGTGTTGGGAGATCCACCGCTCTCTTCAAAGCTGTCAGACAGAGTTGCTTGCATCTGCAGAGGTTTCTGCTGCTTTTTGTTGTTGTTATTGTTGTTTAGCTGTGCCCTGTCCCCAGAGGTGGAGTCTACAGAGACTGGCAGGCCTCCTTGAGCTGCTGTGAGCTCCACCCAGTTCGATCTTCCCAGGGCTTTGTTTACCTACTTAAGCCTCAGCAATGGCGGGCGCCCCTCCCCCAGCCTCACTGCTGCCTTGCGGTTAGATTGCAGACTGCTGTGCTAGCAATGAGGAAGGCTCCGTGGACGTGGGACCCTCCCGGCCAGCTGTGGGATATAATCTCCTAGTGTGCCCGTTTGCTTAAAGTGCAGTATTGGGGTCGGAGTTACCCGATTTTCCAGGTGTTGTGTGTCTCTGTTCCCCTGGCTAGGAAAAGGGATTCCCTTCCCCCTTGTGCTTCCCAGGTGAGGCAATGCCTCGCCCTGCTTCAGCTCTCGCTGGTCGGGCTGCAACAGCTGACCAGCACCGATTGCCCAGCACTCCCCAGTGCGATGAACCCAGTACCTCAGTTGATAATGCAGAAATCACCTGTCTTCTGTGTCGCTCGCACTGGGAGCTGGAGACTGGAGCTGTTCCTATTCGGCCATCTTGCTTCGCCCCCTACCAGGTTTTTTTTAAAAGATGAGAGGAAATGACACATGTATATCTAAATTTTGATGGTTGTTGAAGCTGACTGATAGGTAACTAGTATTTTATTACACTTTTTCCTTTGTGTGTTTGGAAATTTTTCTAATAAGCAGGAAAAGTAAAAGTAAGAATATACGTATTATAGATAATTTGAAATACATAACAATCATGAAAAAAAGGGGAAAAAAACTCAATACCACTACCCAAGAGAATCTCAATTAACTTTTTTGACAAATTTCATTTCAGTCTGTTTTCCATGCATATTTTAATTTTGGTCATGTTGTGTGTAAAATGTTTATTTCTGCCTACTTGAATGAACATTGTATTGTAATTTCATTTCCACGCTATTCCCCTTACCCATGGTTTTGCTTTCTGAGGTTTCACTCAACAAGCTTGGTTTGAAAGTTTTTAGAGAGAAAACGAGAGATTACATTCACGTAATAACTATTATTACAGTATATTGTTATAAGTACTTTATATTGTTATTAGTTATTGCTGTTAATCTCTTATTGGGCCTAACTTATAAATTAAACTTTATGAGAGGCGTGAAAGTTGATTATAGAAATTGAATCATTCTTGTCATACCCAATTAAATCTGAGTGAGGGGCCCAGGGGAAAAAGCATTTGGGGCATATAGCATCTGCTCCAAGAATTAAATTTTCCACAAGCCCAGCTACTGAAACTGCCTGTTATAATATGAAATCAGTTTTATCTGATAGCTACTGAAATAACCTGCTGTGACACTAAAATTAGTTTTACCCACTGCCATCACTTACCAATCAGAGCTTGCCAGCTCCCCAAAACTTGACTAGTGCCCATGAAATTTCTTTCCAAAACAATGGGTAACATTTTTACTTTTTATAAAACCTCCAACCTTCTCTTTGTTTTTCAGACATACTGAAGACCACCCATTCTATGTGTATGCCTAGAAGTGCAATTCTCATTTCCTAAATAAAATGTCTGAAATGTAGAAATTTGACTCTATATTTTATTTGACTTTGAGAAAGGCATGCAAGTATAGTAAATACAGGCTTTGCTACTACCCGCAGTTTCAGACATCCACTGAGGGTCTTGGAACATATCTCATTCCAATAAGAGGGAGATGCTGTATGTATCACCACTTAATCGTCACTGGAAATTCCAACTTTGTTAGTAATGTTCTTGTGTGCATGTGGAAAAATTTCAAACAATCATTCAGATATTCATAATGTGGTAGCCGAAAGTCAGCCGTGTTTTTAATCATTGATAGTCTTCTATACATTCTTTCATACTTCCATTCATGCATATACTACATATACTAAATTATAAAGATAACTTCTTACTATAGATTTTGTCCTGTCACCTTGTTTTTGTCCTTTATCATGTATTATTATTCTAGAAGGCTTTTTATGTCAGTAACATACATCTACCCCATTCAGTTTAATGGCTTTATGCTATATCACTTCTAATCCTAAGTTTTTTTTAGCAATTATAGTAAAAACGTCAAAAGGTGATATGGTGGATTTTTAAAATGAGATACTTTTCTTATGAGTCTCTCATATTATTGTTTCTTCCTCAGCATTTTGTAGATTTTTTTGGTGCTATTTTGAATGCATTCACTTCTCATTACGTTTTCTGACTGGTGATTGCACATTTTCCTGCTTTTCCTCCTTCTCGGGCTCCTTTACTAGTTTATGCATATCTCCTTGACCTCTTGATATTGGAATGTCCCAGAGGTACGTTCCTGGACTTCTCTATCTACACGTACTCACTCAGCGATTTCTTACAGTTCTATAGTCCCACTGTCATGTAGACTACTTCCAAATATATCCCTTCTGCCCATTCTTCTTCCTTGAACTTCAGAGTCATAAATAACTGCATATTACATGTCTCCACTTAGATGTCCGACATATTCTCAAACTTAACTTTTCTAACATTGAACTCCTCATCTGTCTCCTCAAACAAACCCCACTCTCTCCATCTCAAGTAATGGCAACTCCATTTTTCCAGTTACTGAAGCCAAACGCCAAATGCCTTGGAGTAACTGTTAAATCAAGTTTAGCCTAAAACTGCCTCCTTACATATTTTAAATTCAGCTTCAATGTTTCTCTGTACATCTTAAACTATAACAAGTAGAAGTGTAACCAGATATAGCCTACACTTGGGCCAATCACCAAGTTTTGGCCAATCAAATGTAGTCAACTATTCGAATCATGTTCAAATAAGGCAAACACCAAGTTGTAACCAATCTAGTTGGTTCTGTACCTCACTTCTATTTTCTGTACCTCATTTTCCTTTTTCTGTCCATAAATCTTCTACCACATGGCTGCACTGGAGTCTCCAAGCCTACTCTGGCTGGGAAGGCTGCCTGATTTGCAAATCATTCACTGCTTAATTAAACTCCTTTAAATTTAATTTGGTTAAAGTTTTTCTTTTATCATAACCTTTGACCTTTCTCCTTTTCTTATACTCCATATCCAACCTATCAGATTAGTATAGGTTTGAACCCAAATCCTATGAAAGAGAGGACATGGTTATAATTTTGAGGGAAGATTTTTTTTTTTTCTCTACCTGAACTTTAGCCCCTACAAACAAACTTCCTTGTCTCTCTTTGCTGCTGTAGTCTTTTAAGGGTTTCACTTTTTTTTTTTTTTTTTTTTTGAGGCGGAGTCTTGCTCTGTCGCCCAGGCTGGAGTGCAGTGGCACTATCTCGGCTCACTGCAAGCTCCGCCTCCTGGGTTCACGCCATTCTCCTGCCTCAGCCTCCCGAGTAGCTGGGACTACAGGCGCCTGCCACCACGCCCGGCTAATTTTTTTGTATTTTTAGTAGAGATGGGGTTTCACCGTGTTAGCCAGGATGGTCTCGATCTCCTGACCTCGTGATCCACCCATCTCGGCCTCCCAAAGTGCTGGGATTACAGGCTTGAGCCACCGCGCCCGGCCCAAGGGTTTCACTTTTATGCAAACATCTCAGTTCTCACACTGAGCAAGGCCTTGAATCCTGTGTTTTGGGAGGCCATTGCATTCTAGGACTACATTCCTGGCATCAGCAAATGCCCCTCTAGTAAAAATGCCCTCAGCCCCTACTTTCCACTCTTGTTTTAGTTCTTTCTTCTCTTTGGGTGCCCGAGGAATTCAATGATGCAATTTAGTGAGCATTTCTAGCTGGTTTTCAGATTGTTTCTTTTTTTTCAGAGTATCTTTGTGATATGTGGGGAAAAGAGGAATTCCTTCTCTCAACTGTTAATACATGTTGAAAGGAATTTTATGAGTAATAGTAATTGCTTTGTAATAGTGATTGTTACTCAAATTTAGCAGATGACTTACTGAAGTAATTAAACCTTCCTTCTACCCTTTCTGTGGCTGACATTGCCACGAAAACTCAACCTGTATACATGGGTTAGGTAGAACCCATTGAGCTTTCCATAGAGGATAAAACTGTCTGTAGATTTGTTGTCTGTGTATACATACCATTTTATTAGGAAAATGTTTTGGTTTAGGTCTCAGAAGGCCCCATGAAAAACAGGAACTGCTGCAGAGACTAAGGGGAAGAGTTAAAAAATAGTAATAATTTAAAAATCCATTTCAGCATGTGATTAATTCGGTTGTCTAAAGCAAGGAGCACTAGATGGCAGCATATCAATGTGTATCGTTACCTGTGCCTGAAAGACCTCATTTTAAGGGTGTGTAAAGCCTTATTGCTGTTTTACCATGCACCGGTTTGCTATCCTGAACTATTTAATTTACTGTTTAATCTGTCGGTTTAAACGTATAATAGTTGATGAGATGCATTTGATACCAGGTTTCAAAATAGAGTTACTAGATTAATAAATATACTACAGGACGGTGCCGGTACCACCAGTCTGTCTAGCAAAATATACAAGAATTCAGAGCCTTTTCCTGTCATTAAAGGCCACCCTCCAGATAGCTTACCTTTCATCTATGATAAGAGGTCTTCCGGTTGGACAAAAAGCACATTTTGGACACTCATTCCTGTCTTGAGTTTCAAACCTTTTGTGGCTGCTAATATTTAACTTTTCATCTTACTATTCAAATGGCATCTCTTTACTAGATCAGAAACCAGTTTCGTATCTCTTACTAAATGTGAAAATAGGGGCCTCCCAAACCCTGTTGTAGGCCTTCTTCTCTAAAGGACTGACGTCAGATATCTCTGTCACAGATGATAAGGGAATTTCCTTCTTGTCACATTTGATTGTATAATTAGTACTTAAAATGTTAAAAAGAAAAAATGACACAATTTTAATGTATAATTTAACTGGATGGCCCAATTTTTCTCTTGTTAACTGAGATCATTTATAATTTTTTTCTTTTAAAATGTTTACAATAAATTATTAAAGTGCATGTTAATAATACAGGAGGGGGCTGGGCACAATGGCTCATGCCTGTAATCCCAGCACTTTGGGAGGCTGAGGTGAGCAGATCACTTGAGGCCAGGAGTTCAAGACCAGCCTGGCCAACATGGTGAAACCCCGTCTCTACAAAAATACAGAAAGTTAGCTGGGTGTGGTGGTGTGCATCTGTAATCCCAGCTACTCAGGAGGCTGAGGTGGGAGGATCGCTTGAACCCAGGAGGCAGAGGTTGCAGTGAGCCGAGATTGTGCCACTGCGGTCTAGCCTGGGTGATGGAGCAAGACCCTGTCTCAAAATAATAATAATAAATAGATAAATAAAGGGCTTACAAGGGAAAATGCCAAATTCCTGCTTCACCTATTCCTTGCCACAGTCTTATTCCTGAGACCAAATTGTCTTAAATAGCTTCTGTTTTTGTTTCTTCTGGTGATTACCCATCCCTTATCACTATTTCTTGATTCATCAGTTTTAAATATTGTCTTAATCTATTGTGGAGAGAGAGGAACAATGATTTAACTCATTAGCATTGCCTTCCCCCGTCCCTATCCACTTCTTCCCAATAAAGTCATAGAAAGAGAGAGCAGTATAATAGATAAGAGCACAGACTCCAGAGTCCTACTTGCACCATTTGCCGGCTGTACGATCTTAGGCAAGTTACTTAAGCTCTCTGAGCCTCTTTTTTTCTCATGTGTAAAATGGGCATAATAATAGTCAATTCCTCGGAGGATTATTGTGAGGATAAATGTGTCAATAAATTTAAAGCACTAAACAAGTGTTACTATTACTACATTTAATTTCTCTTTGCATGTTTAAATAACGTACTTGCCCCTTTGTTTTTGAGCCACTGTATATATTATGTCTTGATACCTCCCATTATAAGAAGATATTGGCAACTTTATTCTTCCCTTCGCTCCCCCGCTCTTCTGCATCTTAATCTCACCTTTCATATTTTCCATCTCTAACTGCTTTTCCATTCTCTGGGAGATTTTTTAAAACTTAATCTTCTAACCATATATTGAAAATTTTACTTTAGCAATAACATAATTTCTGAGAGTTTTATTTTATTTCTAATGTTTAATTTTATAGAATTTTAAAAACTCAGTATTTTATTGACTATTGTGTTAGTTAGAGTTCAAAGGGCAAAAATGACCACACCCATAATTTGGATAGGGAAGATAACTGTGAACTGAGTGAAAGATGTATTAACCACTAAAAGAGAACTCTAAAATATACTGAGGTAGTAACTGCAAAAAGTACCTGCTACTCCTAGGACTGAGGAAAAATTGAATAAGGAAAGGACCTGGAATCTCCAGAGGCTGAGATTCAGGCCTGAGTGGGCATGGTTGCCACAGGAATGCCCCTCTGCTGCTGTGGGAAACACCGGAGGGACTCTTGCCTGCCTGACAAGAGGAAAAACACCAGAACAAAAATCGCCTCTTGATCATGGTGTGTGATCCTTTGGATGTGCTGTTGAATTTGGTTTGCTCGTCTTTTGTTGAGGATTTTTGCATCTATGTTCAACAGGGATATGGGCCTTGTCATTTCTTTTCTTGTAATGTCCTTGTTTGGCTTTGATATCATGCTAATGCTAGCCTTATAAATGAGTTTGCAAATGTTCCCTCAGCTTCAATTTTTTGGAAGAGTGTGACAAGTGTTGCTGTTACAGTAATACCAGTGAAGTGAAAGAGCTTTGTGCTTTTTGTTGTTGTTGTTAGGAAGCTCTTGATTACCAATTCAATTTCCATACTCATTATTGGTCTTTCAGACTTTCTATTTCTTCATAATTCAGTCTAGGTAGGTTGTATGTTTCTAGGAATTTATCTCTGTCTTCCAGTTGATCCAATTGTTGGCATCTAATTGTTCATAGTAGTCTCTTAGAATCCTTTGTATTTCTGTGGTATTAGTTTTAATGTCTCTTCTTTCATTCACAATTTTACGTATCTGAGTCTTCTCACTTTTTTCCTTGGTTAGTCTAAAGTCTTGTCAATTTTGTTTATCTTGTTAAAAGATAAGCAATTCTGAGTTTTGTTAATCATTTCTATTTTTTTTCTAGTGTCTTATTTATTTCTGTTCTAATCTTTATTGTTTCCTAAATTCTGGTAATTTTGGCTTAGTTTGTTCTTTTTCTAGTTTCTTGAGATGTAAAGTTAGATTGCTTATTTGAGATCTTTCTTTCTTCTGAATTCTTTTTAAAGCAGGCATTTATCTCTATAAACTTCTCTCCTGAAACTGATTTTGCAGCATCTCATAACTTTGGGTATGTTGTGTTTTCATTTTTCTTTGCCTCAATATTTTTTACATTTCTTTTCTGAGGTCTTCTTTGACCTATTGGTTGTTCAAGGGTTTGTGGTTAACCTAAATGTCTACTGACAGATGAGTGGATAAAGAAAATTTAGTATGTACATATGATGGAATATTACTCAGCCTTAAAAAAGAAGGAAATCCTGCCATTTGTGACAACATGGATAGACCCAGAGGGCATTATCTGTGAAATAAGCTAGACACAGAAAGACAAATATATATGATCTCATTTATGTATGGAATCTAAAATAGTCAAACTTATAGAAGCAAAGGATTAGAACAGTGGTTTCCAGGGACTGGGGGAAGGGGGAAGTGGGGAGGTTATGATTAAAGAACATAAAGTTTCAGCTATGCAAAATAAATAAGTTCTGAAGATCTGCTGTGCAGCATAGTGCCTATAGCTAAAAACACTGTATTATATACTACAAATTTGCTAAGGTGGTAGATCTTATGTTAAGTGTCCTTATAACAACAACAACAAAAAGGAGTAGAGGGCAGAAGAAATTTTCCAAGGTGATGAATATATTTATGGACTTGATGGTGGTGATGGTTTCACAAGTACATATTCATTCTCAGACTCATTGGATTTTATACATTATGTATGTATAGCTTTTTGTTTGTCAATCGTACCTCAATAAAGTAGTTGGAAATAAAATAAAATTAAAAACACCTCCTCCACTTCCGACGTCAGTGTTCAACCTTGCAGTTTCTTCTCCTAGTGCCCTCTATTAATGGAGCCTACATGGAACTAGCCAGCACAGACTGGTTCCACTGTCACAACCAGAGAACAAAGGATGGGTTTGGAATTGAAAGGTAATAGATTATTAACTGGCATATTTATCTGTGAAAATATTCAATAAATAGACTGCCTTCCTTTTTTGTTTCCCTCGAATCCTTGAATTATTTCAACTTTCTCTGTGGACTTTTAAATCTTGGTTTATCTTTACTGGCCTCTCTTTAATTCTGGAGACTTTAAAAAATGTCCAGGGTTCCTTAGTTACTTTGTTAAAAATAAGGGAATGAAAAGTTGATTGTTGTGGGCTGGGCTTGTCAATTGATCAACTTTGCTTTAGGGTGTTTGGATGGGAAACAAACGTACTGACTGACCCGCTTTTCTCCATAACATGCAGTTTCTGTAGAGAAGAATCTTCCCGTGTTTTGCTAGAGTGGTGAATCCCTGGGTATCCATTTCTTGGGGTAAGGGAGTTGGGGGCAATTATAGCGAACACTAATTTTCAATTAATACCTTCATTTTCTGCTATATGCTTCCACTTGGTGTTTTCTGAGCTTCTCTGTATTTCTGCAAGGCCAATTTACTCAGCTTCCATAGAAACCATGTGCATTAATTTCTTGTGGCTACCTGTAACACATTGCCACAAACTTAGCAGGCTTTGGAACAATAGAAATGTATTCTTTCACGGGTCTGGAGGCCAGAAGTAAAACAATCAAAACTCTGTCCGCAGCCTAGAGTTTTGACTTCTGGCCTCCAGACCTGTGTGGCCCTCCCTTCAGAGGCTCTGTGGGGAATATGTTCCTTGCCTTGACCCGCTTTTGGTAGCCGTTGACATTCCTTGGCTTGCAGTTGCACTCCAAATCTCCACCTTTGTCTTCACAGGCCCTTCTCTTTGTCGATGTAATCTGCTCCCTGCCTCACTGTTATAAGGACAGTTATTGTTGAATCTAGGGCCACCCAGGAAATCCAGAGTGATCTCACCTCAAGACCCTTAACTTAATGATGTCTGCGAGACAATTTCCAAATAAGGTAACATTCACAGGCTGGGGAATGAAGACATGGACATGTCTCTTTGATTACCACTATTCAACTCACCACACCGCTCCTCAACAGCTTCATCTCTTTAGGAAATTTGATGACATTTCTTGTTTGCTAATGGCCTGCTTTCTGTCCTTTTTATTCTTTATTGATTTTGTGTATTTCTCTCTCTTGCTCTCTCTCTCTTTCTCTCTATATATGGAGAAACACACATATGTTTATATATGTGTGTGTATATAAATATATATAAGCGTGTATGTGAATGTGTGTGTGTATCCTTTATAACCTTTTACTGGGTTACTAGGAATAAAATAATATAAATGTGTGTGGTTTGTCCACAATCTTGACTTTCACACATACAGTTTATTTCAAAAGAATTTTTACTAGGTAGTCTCTGAATAAAATCAAATTAAGCTAAAGCCTGGGAAAGTACAGAACAAATAAGCTAGGTTGTGTAAAAGAGCTTAATTTAATTAGTAGCTTATATATCTCTCTCCTCTCTCTCTCTCTCTCTCTCTCTAGCTCTGGCCTCTTAATATTTTCAACCTGTTCTGTCATGATGCCATAAATATTCAAATCCTTCATGTTTCCAGGGTAACAATAAGCATTCGGCAGTTTATCTGACACCTTCCATTTAGGATAGGAAAAAAAAAATAGAAAGAAAATATCATTAATGTATGCAAGGCTGACCATTATGACATTTGGCTGACTGTTTATCTTTACAAACACTTTATCTTCTTTCTCATGGTTCTGGCTGCAATTTTCTGACCAGTGATAGTGATAGGTGGCATATATGCTGCCCACTTCTCCAACTTGCTCTTGTCCATTATTACTAATTGGTTATATAATTCATTTTCAGTAAGCCTGGATATAGGTTCAGAATTATTTTCTATACTATATTAAGCAGGCATAACAATTTATTGGAGCTGGCATATAAATTGAAAATTGCTTGCTGTATATGCTCCAAACTTTCTACCTCATAGATCTCATGACTCGAATATATTTTACCACTATAATTTTCTCCAATTGTTATTCTTTTGTCATTGCTTCTGCTCTAACCAAGCAGTTAGAGAAGGCAGTACAACATAGTCCAAAGAGCACTAGATTGGGTGCAAAGAAAGCTTGAGTTTTAGTTCTATATTAATTACTTGTGTTATAGTGGATAAATTATTTATCCTTCCAGATCTCAGTTTTCTTGCTAAGGCAATAAGGCAATTGGACTATGGTAATTCCTAAGATACTTTCCAGCTCTAAAAACTTTTAATATCTAGCAGCCAACTGGATATTTCCACTTAAATGTTACATCATTACCCAAAATTCGACCTATCAAAAAATCTTAATTCAATACCCTAAAAACATCTTTGCCCCTTAGGTTCTGTGTTTCTCGTACTTCGCACTCTAAATTCAAAATCTTTTAGTCACGTTTGCTTCTTGTCTTTTATTTACCTTTGATAGTTTATCTATTACCAAGTACTATAAATTCTTCCTTAAAAAAGGCCTTTGGCTCTATCCATTACTTTGTATATCAGCTGTCACTACTCTGACTCAAGAACTTATGTTCCTGATGAACTTGACCTTTCACCTCCCTTGTTAGCCTTCTTTCCAGATATTTTATCCTTTCTGTGGCAACTGTGAATGGGAATGCCTTTCTGATTTCTCTTTAGGCTTAGCAGTTGTTGGTGTAAAGGAATGCAGCTAACCAGGGAGGTGGAAAATCTCTACAATGAGAGCCACAAAACACTTCTCAAAGAAATCAGAGATGACACCGACAATGGGAAAAACATTACATGCTTATGGATAGGAAGAATCAATATCATTAAAATGGCCATACTGCCCAAAGCAATTTACAGAATCAATGCTATTTCTATCAAACTACCAATGACTTTTTTCATAGAACTATAAAAAACTATTTTAAAATTCATATAGAACCAAAAAAGAGCTCGAATAGCCAAGGCAACCCTAAGCAAAAAGAACAAAGCTGGAGACATCACAGTACTTGACTTCAAACTATACTACAGGGCTACAGTAACCAAAACAGCATGGCACTTTTATAAAAAGAGACACATAGACCAATGGAACAGAATAGAGAGCCCAGAAGTAATGCCAGACACCTACAACCACGTGATCTTTGACAAAGCTGACAACAACTAGCAATGGGGAAAAAGCTCCCTACTCAACAAATGGTGCTGTGATAACTGGCTAGCCATATGCAGAAGATTAAAACTGGACACCTTCTTTACACCACATAAAAAACTCAGCCCATGATGAATCGAATATTTAAATGTAAAACCCAAAACTACAAAACCCCGAGAAGACATCCTAAGCAACACCACTCTGGTAAGAACAGCAAGCAAAAATTTCATGATGAAGACACCAAAAGCAATTGCAACACAAGCAAAAATTGACAAATGGGATCTAGTTAAGCTTAAGAGATTCTGCACAGCAAAAACAACAACAACAACAACAACAACAACAACAAAACTATCAGCAGAGTGAACAGACAACCTGCAGAACGGGAGAAAGTATTTGCAAACTATGCATATTACAAAGGTCTAATATCCAGCATCTATAAGGAACTTAAACAAAATTACAAGAGAAAAACAAACAACCCCATGAAAAAGTGAGCAAAGGATATGACCAGACACTTTAAAAAAGAAGACATACATGCGGCCAATAAGCATATGAAAAAAGCTTGATATCACCAATCATTAGAGAAATGCAGAATGAAAACTGCAATATCATCTCACACCAGTCAGAATGGCTATTGTTAAAAAATCAAAAAATAACAGATGCTGGCAAGGTTGTGGAGGAAACGGAACACTTATACACTGTTGGTGAGAGTGTAAATTAGTTCAATGATTGTGGAAACTAGTATGGAGATTCCTCAAAATCCTAAAAGCAGAACTACCATTCTGGGCAGCGATCCTATTATTGAATATCTACCCAGAGGAATATAAATTATTCTGCCATAAAGGCACATGCATGTGAATGTTTATTGCAGCACTATTCAGAATAGCAAATACATGGAATCAACCTAAATGCCCATCAATGGTAGACTGAATAAAGAAAATATGGTGCCTACATATAAAGGAATATTATGCAATCATAAAAAAGAACAAGATCACATATTCGATGGGAACCTGGATGGAGCTGCAGGCTATTATCCTTAGCAAACTAACACAGGAACAGAAAACCACGTACTACCTGTTCTTGCTTATAAGTGGGAGCTAAATGATGAGAACTCGAGCACAAAGAAAGAAATAATAGACACTGGGTGGAGGGTGGGAGGAGGAAGAGGGGCATAAAAGATAACTATTGGGTACTGAACTTAATACCTGGGTGATGAAATAATCTGTACAACAAACCCCCATGACGTGAGTTTGCATATGTAACAAACTGTTCCACATATCCGAACCTAAAATAAAAGTTTTAAAAAACCATCATATACAGATCTTTTGATCATCTGAAATCTTTTCTTAAGCTTCTATTAGTGAGTACCAGTCTGTTGCTTAGAGGACTTGGAGTCATGCTAGAAGTTATATATCATATACATATCATGAATCAACTATCTATCCTTGGAAAATACTCAAGTATATTATAGTGTATGCATATGTAAAATGAGATAATAATAATTATAACATTTTTTGAGTACTTATTACATTCCAGGCACTGTTCTAAATGCTTTGCATATATTAACTGAATAATCCTCACTGTCCCATGAAGTAGGTCCTAATTACAGATAAGAAAACTGAGATACAGGGAAACTGAGCAAGTTGCCCATGATGGCTCGTAATGAATGGAGACATAATGTTTGAACTCAGGCAGTTGGATTCAGAGCCTGGATTCCTAGTCACTGCACAGTGTCAATGCCTGACAGATAGATCTTTATGAACGCTGTTATATTAATTGCTGTCCATTTTATCAACTAGATATCCATTCCATTCTCTCCACAGTCACTCATCATGTCTTACCTGGATGATGCAGAAGTCCCTGGAAACAGAAGGTCTCACCCTTCTTTATCTTTCTCATGGCTTTCCAAGGCTCTTTATCATGTTACTCTCCTGCTCAGAATTCTTTAATGACTTGCCTCAGTGACCAGATATATGTGATCTACAATGAGACTCCCAGCCTCATCATTCCTTTTCCGTTTCCTCCCCAGAAGCACTATACTTTATGAAGCTCCTCCAAGATGTCAGTTCCTCTCACGTTTAAAGGAGAGTTATGCCATATGCTCTCATAATCATGCATATTTCGTTGTCCACTTGCCCAAATCCCATTTCTCTTTCAAGTCTCCTTGTAAATATCATTTCTCCTTTGAAGGAGATTCAATTCTTGATTCCCCAGGGTAGACTAGGTATTAATACTTATGCTATGCCCTAATGGCCTTTGAACACACATGCCACAATACATTTATATATACAACGAATGCTGGTATTTTATATCTGTTTTGTGTTATAAGCACCTTAAGGATACTGCTGATGGATATCTGTCTCAGTTGTTTTGTGCTGTTATAACAGAATATCTGAGACTGGATAATTTATAACAAACAAATTTATTTCTCACGGTTCTGGAGGCTGGAAAGTCCAAGGTCAAGGTGCCAGCAGGTTTGGTGTCTGGTAAGGACTTGATCTTCATTTCCAAGATGGCACCTTAAACTCCATATCCATGCCAGAAGAGCAGAAGAGAGTGAACCCATTCCCCAAAGTCTTTTTTATAGTGACATTAATTCATTCATGAAGGTGGAATCCTCATGACCCAAACACCTTCCTTTAGGCCCCACTTCCCAACACTGTTGCATTAGGGATTAAGTTTTAACGTGAGTTTTGGAGGGAACAAAAACTTTCAAAGCATAGCACCATCCATCTTTGTATTTTCAGTATTTTTCACAGCACTCTGCACAAAGCAGGCACTAATTACTGTATACCTTAACTGACTTTCATTCTTTCCATACCACTCAGAAAACATCAAAGCCATAGAAACTCAAAGTCTCCCTCCCACTAGGTTTTTATTTTAATCAGTAGTTCTCAAAATTTTAAGAAATGGGATTTCTTGGAAAAATTCAAAATATTTTGTGGAGAAAACCACAACTGGGTCTACTAATAAATGCTGATATCTAAATACTGAGTTAATTCTAACAAAATAAAGATGTGATTAAACTTACCTAGACCAACTGTGATACTTGGCTGGGATGGCAGAGAATAACAAGAGAGAACAGAAGAAGGTGCTCTTGGACTGACTACTGGTTCAATATTCATAGGATGCCCTTGCTGCCCAAAAATAATTACCGTGTTCTGGGCTTTGTTCTATGAGTTATAGCTACTCCTTTTTTTCCACTTGAGTTTCTCGCATCTGAATCTCCCTCCTTTAAGCCTTCTTCACCCTGTTTGTAAAGCTAAACTTCTGTTTTATCTCCAATCTCTTGTTATTTATTTATTTATTTATTTATTATTTATTTATTCATTTGTTTATTTAAGTAATCTCAGACCTCTTACAGAATTGAGCCCCTGTTGTGTTCTTTCTAGCCTCTTCTGTAAAGCTACAGAAATTCTCCTAATCTTAGCCTAGTTGCCAAGTTCCTGCCTTCAATGGACACACTATCTAGAAAAAGAACTTCAAATTGCATGCATTGATAATAGCATAGTGGACGTGTGTGTGTGTGTGTGTGTGTGTGTGTGTTTTCTGCCCAGCATCCCTTTCTTGTAGTTTTGGTAAAAATACATTCATTTTAATATGAAAAATAATCCCCTCACCCTCTTCCATTGCGTGTGGTCTTAGAGGGGATGCCAGTGAAAGAGCCCTACCGAAGGCATGGATGGACATTTGTTCTAAGCAAGAACAATCCATTACTTCTCTGGAAACCAAATCTGGAATGGTCTTAAACAGTTAAGATGTTAGTGATGGTTAACCTTCTTTAGAGAGCTGCCATCACACTAACCATCACTAACCATCTTAACTGTTTGAGAATTGCAACACCTAAACTTCTTATAGAACTTAGCCCAGAACATGGTAATTAACTGTTTAAGATGGTTAGTGACGGTTAGTGTGTGCTGGCAGCTCTCTAAAGAGACTATTCATTAATCCTGAATACCAGATTATCGTGGTCGTCCTGCTTCCTGTAGTATTCTACTTAATGCTTGATTGTTTAGCTTTTTATTTAGTTATGTGAAAGACCCCATACTTTTCCAATAAATTATTTTTTGTGCCCTTAAATTAGACAGGGTTGGTTTACATTTTAAAACCCCAACTGACAATTGTAAATTCCTTGTTGCAGTGCTCTCTCAGCAGTTGGGACCTGGTCTTGGAATCTCAGTGTCAACTATGATGAATCACCACCACTAACAAAAACATTATCTTTTATTGGGTTGTTAAATTGTTTCTACTCTTCCCAAGACTGGGAACTGATGTAACAGGCTTCGTGCTTTCTTCCAACAAATTGAATTTCTGTGTGGTCAGCTCCTGTCATGATGATAGAACCCCCTGTATTGATTTATACTTAGGATGGGTTCAATGTCAGTCTAAACTTGTCCTACCTACTTCTACTGCCTGATGAATCTTTTTATTTTAATCTTTACTAATGTAAAATTTACATATTACAAGATTCACCAATTCTAAGTGTATAGTTCAGTGATTTTAGTACGTTTATTAAACATTATATAACCATCACCACAATGCAGTCTTAGAATGCATGCCCAATCTCGGTGTATATATTTTCCCACATCCACTGATGGATCCTAGTATCATGTACTGCACGGACTATACCAATGTCAGGCCCGAGATGTGTAGCAGTCAATCCTGGAGGTCTCATGGTGCCCTTAAATGTAATGTAATGGGAGAGTGGCAGTGTGGTAGATTCACAGGCAATTACTATACTATTGAAGAAGCACTGCCAAGAGTCAAATAGAAAAGATATTGGGATCAAATAAGAGAAATCAGCAAGGCAGTCAAGGCCACAGGAGACAGGGCACTTGGAAGAAATGCCATAGAGTCCAGTCAGCTGCTGCTGGTCAGATCTGATCACTTTTCATAGATGTAGCACACATTTGCTTGATGACATCACCTGATGCCTTCTATGCCAGATGTTTCCACTTCATTTAATGCAAATTTTTAACAAATTACAATTAACATTTTAAAGAAAAGGGGTTGCAAAATATTAACAGATATAAGATTTGCCTTGGACTAGGACTGAATTTTTTTCTTCCTCCTTTCACCGTTCATTTTAGTGTGAATCCATCTGTGAGAAAAGTGGATAATTTATGTGAATAATGCAATGATGTTGTATTCTCCTAGATCATATTATATTGTTTTCGAAATTATCTCCTGCCCCCATTCCAAATTTATTGATGAATGGCACTGTATAGGAGTATCAAAAAAACCCCCTAAGTTTGCAGATTCCTGAGACTGACTATAGAGGGCTGATGTTAATCATAAGAAGATCTAATATTGAAACAGAACAACTGCAGCAAACTTGGAAGACAATAAAGCTTTTTTTTTTTGAGACAGAGTCCCACTCTGTCGCCCAGTCTGGAGTGTACTGTCACAATCTCGGCTCACTGCAACCTCTGCCTCCTGGGTTCAAGAGATTCTCCTGCCTCAGCCTCCTGACTAGCTGGGATTACAGGTGCACACCACCACGCCTGACTAATGTTTGTATATTTAATAGCGATGGGGTTTCACCATGTTGGTCAGGCTGGTCTTGAACCCCTGACCTCGTGATCCACCCTCTTCAGCCTCCCAATTTATCACTTCTTTGGAGGCCAATAAAGTGCTAAGATTACAGGCGTGAGCCACTGCGCTTGGCCGAGAATAAAGTTTTTAATTTTTCCCCTCCCCTGTTCTCTTTGCTTTCTGAAATAATCTCCTCACAAGGAGGTGAAACATTGAGTGGCCAGCCTGGCCTTGCTGTTGCTTCTGTATATCCCAGCCTGTTACTCTTAGGAGCACCATGAAGATCTATAAGTATCTCTACTTTGGTCCAGCTACACCTTCCCTTGAAGAATATAGATTGGAAAATGTACAGAATATGTTTCCTCATTGGTGATGTTAACTTTTTATTTCTTCTGAATAATTTAAAATTTGGCATGAAAGGCTATTTTTTGAAGTATCACATAATGAAACAACAGCCCTGAACAATACAGACATCAGAAACATTTTTTTTCTTTTACCTTACTACATGGGTTACCAAGGAAATAGAATAGAAGAAATTGGAAAACTGAAAGAAAACCAAAGGAGATGTAGCAATATTGGGGGTTATAATAACTTTGTGAAAAATTTCCTTGCAGAGATAAGTTCAATTAAAGCAACTAAAAGCATCTTGACAACTGACAACTCACATGGATGGCATGGTGGATGCAAAATGTCCAATGAAATGCCCAAGATTTTTAAAAGCAAATGGTGTCTGTTTCTCACCAAGGATGCAAATCCAAACTGTTATCCAAGTCTTGTTCATAGTTCTTTCTAAATATCTCCAGAATGCATTGATCTTTATTATTTATTGGTCTCTGTTGCTCTTTCTCAAGCCTTCACAACAGTGTATGTCTTCCCTGGATTACTGTGATGATCTCCTACTAGACTCCCTGCCCTCAATCATGCCTCTGTAATCTATAGTGTGCATGGTTGTCAGCAACTCTGATCATGGCCAACATACTTAAATTTTTAAACTTCTCATATATTTCAGAATAAGGAACCCTTTAACTTCACATACTAGGAAGACGCTTCGTGACCTAATTCCTATGTAATCTTTCCAACATCATCTCTCATAGCTGTCCTGCCTTGTACTAGATGTGTCAAATGACGCAACTACTTCATTTGTTCATTGATCTACTTAGCAAATATTGACTAAGCATTCAGCGTTGTCAGGTACTGTTTTAGGTGTTGCAATATAATGGTAATACTTTCAGTTTCTAGAATAAGTCCTGGATCTTATCTTATCTCTTATCTCTGGGCCTATGCATATGTTTTTCTCTCTCCCGGGAACTCTCCTCTTCCTTGAAAGCATACATTCTGCTAAGTGCACTACTGATTTTCTTCTGGTAAACCTTCTCTATTACCTAGGCTGAGTTAGGTGACATGCTGGGTCCTCTCGTAATACCCTTCTCTCTCATGCATTTATCACACTACACCTTTCACTTCCCTGTCTGCTCCACTAGAGTGTAAACTTCTTAAAGCAATACACTTTTTTCATTTTTGTATTCCCAAGACTGTGCCTTGCATATTATAGAAGTTATTTATGGGATATCCTCTGAAAAATCTCCAAGTAGGTCCTGAGATCCTAGACATGGCCTAGTAATAATTTTTCCTTCGTGTGGTAGCAGATGGATCTAATCTATTTTTTATTGTTTTTAAAGTGAGTTATGCAAAGGTGGCTGTGCCTTTTTATAAAAGATTAGCACAAAGGCAGAATAATAACATTTGCAAATTATTTGCTTTAAGCTTTTATTTAGAAATCTGTTGCATGTCCTTTTTTGATATACGTATATATATCTGTAGCTAGATTAGGGAGAAATTTGGGCCTAAATTTGAACTTTTATACACCAATTAAAGCAAGTAGAATTTGTAATATATTTCACCACAGGCCACAATTTCTGCCCTGGAGAAGGGGTCAGATTGTGGTCTCCATCTAGCGGAGCAGTTACCTGATAGTCACATAAACTGCAGGTCAGTCCCCTCTGTGGTCTGCTCCTGTTCAGGTTGGATTTCCAAGAAAACGGACTATAAGGAGAAGGTTTGAATATGGAGGTTTATTTAGGAAGGCTCTTGGGATCCATCCTTGGGGTGGGAGTGAACAGATTGGGATAAAGGAGAGTAAAAAAATACAGAATTGGGTGGAGGGAGAGAATGAATAACAGCACTGCCATAATAAACACCGAAACTAATCCTGTGGGGAAGACTGGGGCTGGGATGACCCCAGCATTAAGAGGCAAAGGGAGCTGTGCCTTCATGCTCCTGCACAGACCAGTCTCCCAACCCCACCCAACTGCAGCCTGATGAATGAGGGCCCTGTCTTCAACTGTGGTCAATTCCCAAGAAGGGAATCAGATGAGTGCTGGGGGAGTGCTCTGTTTTGAATGTATGTGTCCCTCCAAAATTCATAGGTTGAAACCTAATCACCAAGGTGATGGTATTAGGAGGTGGGGACTCTGGGAGGTGATTAGGTCATGGGGGCTCCGGATTTGTGAATGGAATTAATGCCCTTAAACAAGAGACTTCAGAGATCTGCCTCCCCTTTCATCTCCTTCATCCCTTCCATCCCTTCCACCATAGGGGGAAACAGAGTTCGTCCAGTCCTCCATGTGAGGATGCAGCAACCAGGTACAATCTTGGAAGCAGAGACTGGACCCTCACCAGACACGGTCTCCTGGGACCTTGATCTCGGACCTTCCAGCCTCTAACACTGTAAGCAATAATTTTCTGTTATTTATAAATTTCCCAGTGTAAAGTATTTTGTTATCGTAGCAGGAATGGCCTAAGACAGGTAGTGAGTGTTTCAGTTCTGAAACTGCAAGTAGAGATCCTGGTTGTGGACTCTAAGATCCTAAACCTCCTCATCACTTAGTGGGAAAAGTCATTTTTGAGGCTCAGGACCATTAGGAAAATTCAAGATTCCTGCCTCATGGAAATGGTGGGCTAAAAGCAGAATAGGAATAGCAAGAAGGTATTTGCTTTCAAGCCCATTTCCCTCTTCTTTCAAGCTGTTAAAACATGTTCAGTTGTTAACCTGCTAGTGGCCATTGGCTCAGGGAAAGTGAATCAGATCCCTTGTTCAAGGGAATAAATTTAGTTACCTTTAGCCAATCATGGTGATTCTATTCTGCTTTTCAGATACTGGTTTAACAAGAGTCATGTGATCCTTCTGGTCAATGAAAGATAAGCAGAAACCAGCTTGGATTTGCTTCAGAAAGGCTGCTCTTAAACAGAAGCATATTTAAAGAAACAGTAACTTTATTCTGACTATGTGTATGGCCGACGAAGTGATGCCTAGAGCTACTACAGCTACTTAGGCAATGAGGAGAACCAGTATAAGTCAGCAAACCAAGATGCTAAAGACAGCAGAATAAGAAAATGACAAGAATCTTGTCCTTGATGTTGTTGAGCTACTGAATTAACCAGGGCTGCAACTCCCTGTATTAGTAAGGGTTCTCCAGAGAAACAGAACCAATAGAATGTATATATAAGTATATAACAAGGAATTAGCTCATGCAATTACAGAGGCTGACAAATTCCAATATCTGCAGTTGGCAAGCTGGAGACTCAGGAGAACTGGTGGTGTAGTTCCAGTCTAAAGGCTAGCAGGCCCAAGAACCAGGAAAAGCTGATTAAAGTTCAAAGGCAGGAAAAAAACCCCAATGTCCCAACTTGAAGGCATTTAGGCAGGAGGAATTCCCTCTTATTCATGAGACAGTCAGCCTTTTTTTTTCTATTTAGGCCATCAGTTGTTTGGATGAGGCCCACCACATTAGAAAGGGCAATGCGCTTTGCTCAGTCCATCAATTTCGATGTTAAACTCATCCAGTATAATGTTTGACCAAATATCTGCGTATGCCATGGCTCAGTCAACTTGACACATAAAGTTAGCCAACTGTCAAAATCCCCTACTTTTGGTTTCTTGATAATTAAAATAATATTTCTCTTCTGTTTTAGTGGAATAAAGGTATGGAAAACCCTTTGATTAGTTTCTGTCTTTTGTTGATCTGGAATTGCACTTGTGATTAAAGAAACTGAAATACGGTGTAATTAGAAAGGGAATTCACATCACTTTTGCACACCCTTTGGTAATGTTTAGAATATATTTGATTAATTCATTTTTAATTCAACCAATACCTGTTAAATACTAAATGCCAGTTAGGCCCATGTTATACATCAATGAAAAAAAATAGACAAAAATTCCCCTCGTGGGGCTGACATTCTAGTATATAAACAAATGTTCAATTTCAATATAGTTTTGGGTTTATTTAAGCTTATTACGGAATAGAAAACTAGTGCCCCAAACTGATCGCTCTTGCATAGCCATGCCCAGCAGCCGATACGACATCATGTCAACCTACAACACAGCACCATCAAGTTGTTACTCAAATGAGACCCAGGCTTGACGGGATGTTAGAAGGTCCATTCCTATCAATAAATAGAGTCTGGAGTTCATCCATCACCCTAAGCCTGCTATTGAAGGAGTCCTATGTAAACATTTATGTGGCCACCAATAAATAGTAAGCCCCTCAATCCTACCCCTAACCTCACTGTGTTTCTAGATTCTTGCCTTTGTTCTTTGTTTGCACTTTATTCTTTGCTGGTAACGGATTCTAGCTCTGAACTCCAGCCAAATTGTCTGGGCCTACGAACTGACTAGTCTTGCCAACCTCTTCTCTCTGGGGGATCTGGATCCTATCCCAATTTTCTCCCCTCTGCAGCCCACTGGCTAAGGCCCTATTACAACCCAGACAGCGTCTCCCATTCTGAACATAAAACTGTCATCTGTTGGATAATAACATTTCCCACAAAACCAGTTCCCGGTGCCATGCTCCCACCTGGCTTGAGATGGCGACTGTCACCATTAATCTGGTTTGGATTCAGGTTTGGTGTGTCCTGTTAGATGCTGAGACTGGGGGGAGCTTATAGTCATATCCATCAGACCTCCGCTATCCCCACGAGTCTTGGCTTACTTCTCTTTTTCCTACAGATCTCCAGCTGGGGTTCTCTTCTGGCTCTCCTGCCAAGGCCAATCAGATTGCATACAAAAAGTAACACTTTCCAGCATTCTGTAGAGTCTGATTTTCTAAAGAGTTCTCTAGATTTTAATGCATCTCAATAATAGTTATAAGTAACATTTTATTTTTTCTGTAGCAGATTAGACCTCCTGAAAAATAGTCATTTTCAAAAATTGTCTAAGATTTGGATGCCGCACCCAATGTTTATGCTTTTTACAGCAATATGGTCCTAATTCAACATCATGCAGTGTGCAAATCAGTGTTTCTTCTAACTTCAACAGTGATAAATATTTATTAAGCCTCCACTATGTTCATGGAACTATACCAGGTGCTGCTATAACTATTTTTCCTTTCCAGGAAAAATAAATTCAAATATGGAATAAAAAGCCCAAACTCCTGAAACTGGACTGACTTTGCTTCTTAAAAATTCAACATGCTGCAGCTGTGTGCTTAAACCTGGTTCAAACAGGATGATGAAATAAAACATTATTATTGTTGGGAATATAATACTGTCTGAATAAATAGCCAAAGTGAAAACTGTCTCTAAAACCCATAGCATCTGTATGTCCAGACTGTAATTAAGTTATACAATTCCTCCACTATTCTGTAACATGGCCAAGTCAGAATGTCTTACCATTAATCTTGAAGACATTTAAAGACATTCACTTTTCTAACTCTTCCCTTTAAAAATGTATTTGAACCTGGTTTGCAATAAAAATCTGATAATATTTTATTACTTTTTGATGTGTCATTTCTGTTAAATGATGCCTGGAATAAATCAGCTTTGACTTTTCAGCTTACATGTGTTGTTCCAGAGCTTTAGTAGTTGCAACATACATTGACATTTTCTAGTGTCCTCACTATAATGAAGATAAACACAGGAGTAATTTTTCTCATGTCGTGTGTATATAGGATAAGATTACCAGGCCAATAGTGTCACTATCAGATTTCTTTCAGAAAGCATCTAATGTTGGATTTTAATCACATGCTTGAACAACTAGGACTTTTAAGGTTTTATTTTTCAAATATGTTTTAGTAAGAAAACAGATTGAAATGTGGAATGTACCAGATAAATCTCTTTGGTGATTTTACATATCTGTATGATCATGTTTGACTTAGAAATACCAATCTTTTGACCTTACACTTCAAATGTTACATCTGTGAACATAAAAACCTATATGGCTATAACTTTCCGGGAAGAAATCTTGCTCAAGTAACTAATAAATGATCCAAGTTTTAGATAATTCTAACACAATTCCACGTATTTCCTACAGTATTTTGCTTTATAAGACTTTCTGACCCAGATATTTATGGCTAAAGTCCATATTTTGTAGATCAAATGATAATTACTTGTAGAGGAAAGCATTTGTTTTTGAATAGTGCCGGGAGCAAGTAAGTGTAACTAATATTACACGATAGATATTTCTGCAGATAAGTGAGCTTAAGTCTCGTGGTTAAAACTTATGGTTAAATTTCCATAGATCAGTAAACGTTCTCAGTTTTATTAACAATTCTCCATTTTCAATAAAAGCCCTACTTTCCTGATAGTTAAGCTGATGAGAATTTAGTTCAGAAAGCTGCTCATTCCCATATTCATAACTTTTTATTCAATAATGTTATTTTATGAATAATAGTTTTCTTATTTGTTGAGGCATATATCATGAAGTTTAGATGTATATTACTATTTGTCCAATACAACTAATTAGTTAAATAGGAATGAGTTGTAATGATCAGAGGTAATCCCAGAAAATACTTTTTCAAGCTTACAAAGTTATAACTTTATAACTTTACAAGTTATAAAGAAAACTTCATTACAGTTAATTAAATCAAAGAATCCTTCAGTTGGACTGTAAGCACTGACAGCCGGCATTCCGTGAATCCTTGCTGTATGTTTGGTATTTTGCTAAGAACTTCATTTTTTTTTAAACGTCATTTAGTTTTCACATGAACCCTATGAAATATGTATCATTATTAATCTTATGTTGCTGAAGCTGATGCTTCGAGGAAAAATAGCATGCTTAAGGACAAACAGCTACCAGGTGGGGAACTGGGGACCTCAGCTTAACTTAATCTAACTTAACTTCTGCTTCAGTATCATTTTGGTTATATCTTTCTTGTACAAGTATGTCTCATCTTCCCTGTTAACTCTTCATTGATAGGAAAGACCATCTCTTTTTAATCTTTATGTTCCATTACTTGCCTTGGGTACAGTGGGGACCTATAAATGGTGCTCACATTTAATAAAAATTTAGTTATAATAGCACTATGATATATAGCAATAGTTTCTTTTTTTTACTTTTTAAGGGTTAAATCGGGTCAACATGTGATTGATTCACTTGCTTTTTGCTTATTGTGCTTAAATGTCTAATATGTTAGATTAACTCTATTATTAATGATTTGGCCCCATAAAGTCAACTGCTATTCTGAAATAAACAAAATGGTCCATAAATCCCTTGGTATATTTTTGCTGCCAAAGAGTACAAACATTCATTCAATAAATATTTATTGGGTAGAATGAAGTGAAATCCAAGTGCAAGAAAACAGCAAAGAAGTAACAGAGGTGATTGAGAAAATAGAAAACAGTAGTGAGATTCGGAACGACAACAGTGGTTTCCCCTTTAGTGTAGGTAGCTGAAAAAAGCCCTACCATAAAGTTAAACTTCAGCTGATACTAGACGGGTGAGGAGGACATGAACTTGGCCAGTTTGAAAGTAAAGATGGATGATGTGACTGGAGTATAGGGAAATTATAATTTCTACCAATCTAAAACCCAAGACAAGCTTTGCCTGAGCCATTCCAGACTTCCCTGATGGATATGAATTAGATCATTCCAAGTCAAATGTTCATGTGTTGAAATCTAATACTAAAGTTCCCTTAAAAAAATTTTAGACTAATTTCAATGACCTTCCATTCTGGTCACTTAGGATAATGGGCTAAAATAGAAATCCCTCTGAAACATTATTCTCTCTCACTCTTACGGTTTTCTGTCTTCTCTGGATCAACACAAATGGTACTCCCTCTGCTGCCCCATATATTTCAGCCGCACCTTGGAAGCCCATGGCACAGCCTCTGTGTATTAAAAGAGGGCTCCATTGACTACCTGGTAATGACAGATGCTTGGTTCTCCTAGAAAAGCAACTCTTCTGGGTCACTCACTTTCTCTATTGAAGACTCTGACACCTGGGTCACAATTTCATCCTCTGCTAAATCCTGTTATTATCTTCCCTGACTTCAAGGTTCTTCTGCTTCTCCAACTCCAGTGACTTTCACATGCCCTTGCCACCCCACAAAATCTTGGCAATTGTGAATATACACTGAACTTTGTTATTCCCTACAACTCTCCTGCCCTCTTACTTCCAGCTCTCTCCTCAGACCTCACTCTCCACAGATGTCTCTTTGATTCCACAGACATCTCTTATCTCATGGCTCTGTTACCCCAGTTTATCTACCACATTGTTCTTGTTTATATCCCTCCCCAGCTTGAACCCTGTAACTGATTGCTGGAACCACTTTTTGGTACCAACACCCCCAAATATCTGAAACCCTAGACTTTCCTATGCATATACCTTGGCTGTTCAGCAGTCTCAGGAAAAGATCACCTGGTATTTACTAGGGGCCAATATCGTATTCACCTTTGCTGGAGTCTAATCAATGCTTGACTGTCCTATGCTTTGTTCTTGGTTAGTAACTCTTGCCACCCTTCCCAAGAACTTCTTCAGATTCCTGCCATTCCCCCTTAAGATCCTTTTTAACTTTTTGTTGGTGCCTTGGCCTTTTATTCTACTGACAATATTGATATGTTGAAGAATGAATACTTTCAAACACCCATACCTTCCCTCAAATTTTGAACCGAAGTCATCTTTGACTCTCTCCCACCAATCTCAGTGAATGAGGTCTCTTGCCTTCTTCTCAAGGCCAGGCCTTCCACTTAGCATCTTGAGATACTATTCTGTGTGTTCTCCAATTTTCTCAAATGCCTTCAACTTTTCTGCTTCTCTTCATCTGTCTTTTCTTCAGGCTTATGGATCTCCCATTTAAAAAATCTTTGAATTTGTGTGCCCCTTTAATGTTAGCCATGTTTCTATCAGCTAACCTTTATCAGCTGCTTTCAGAAACAATAGTCTGCACTTGACCACCACTACTTCTTTACTTCCCCATTCATTCACCTATTAAAATTGGGCTTCCTTCTCTATCCTCTGCCCTGACAATATCTGGCTAACCATAATTGATCTTCCTATTTTTAAATCCATTTATTTTATTTATTTAGCATACTAACCCCCTTCTTGAAACCACCTCTTTATTTCATTAATGCCCTCTTCTGTCATCAAAACTCTGCCTATTGCTTTCTTGTCCCCTTTTTCTATCTTTTTTCTTTGCATAATTCAAAATGTTGGTACTCTTGAAGGTCTGTTTTCTGTCCATTGCTCTTACTACTCTGCATATGCTTCTTCAGATGGGGGCAGACAGGATGTGGCTCTCACTTAATTTCACAGTATGTATTATCACCTATAAGTTGACGCCTCAGATCTGCCCAACAACTTAGGCTTCCACTTGGAAGGACCATAACTTAGTGAAATAAACATACCCCAATTACTGAAAATCTTCTACACCAGGTTCCCCTGCCACTACACATACTTCCTCACATGATCATGCCAACATGTCTTAGAAACCAAAGCCAGACTGCTTGGAGTCACTTGAAATACCTTCCCTCATGCTCACCTCATTTAGTCACTATATCTTGCTGATTTCCCTTCTAAATATTGCTCCTCTGCTTTTCCTCCTACTTTTTAGCCTTGCTGTAACCTCTAGTTCAGGCATTCATCTTCACTCATGTTGATTATTGTTTTGGCCTCCTTTGTCTGCCTCATCTTTTCTGGCTTTGCACTCACAGTCCATCCTCCTTTCTTCCATCATGGCTACCCATTTAAAGGGTACATCCTCCTGTAGCAGAGGGATGACAAAACAAAAAAACAAAAAAACAAAAAAACAACAAAAAAAAAGAAGGTGAAGAAGGATAAGAAGCAGAAGAAGCAGAAGGAGAAGCAGAAGCAGAAGAAGCAGAAGGAGAAGCAGAAGCAGAAGCAGCAGAAGAAGCAGATGCAGAAGGAGAAGAAGAAGGAGAAAAAAGGCAAATCCCACAACATCACTCTCCTGATTGAATCCTTAATGGTATACCCTCACCTGCCCACTGCTAGGTGTTGCCCACTACCAGATGCCCCATGCTTCTCTTCACAACACTTACCACATTGATTGCAGTCCTGTTGTCCAGATGTAGCCAGAAGCACCTCAATGGCCAACACCTTGCCTCACTCATTCTACAGCCTTGGTACCTGGGATACTGCCTAGCACACCATAGGCATTCAACAAATGTTACATTAAACAGAATAAAGTTAAATGGAATATATAACCAAAGTTAATTCCATACTGGAGAAAAACAAACACCATGACAAGTAATTATTTTGGGAACACCTAATGTATACCAGCACTGCGTTGGAACTTCACACATTTTATGTTGATTTACTAGATGTCTGTGTTACACAGCAGGGTGGAATGGTATAAGGAGCATGAAATTTAAAAGAGAAAGATCTTGGGTTACATCCTGGCTGTGCCACTTCATAGCTGTGACCTTGAGAGAACTACTTAACATCTAATTTTTAATATCCCACTATTCAAGGGATAGCGATGCATTTCTCACAGGATAGTTGTACAGACTAAAAGAGATTAAAAAGACATAGAAAATGTGTGGAGGGTAAACACGAATGCCAGTGGGACTTGAACCTTTCTCATAATTTGACAACTGCTGAGAAGGGCAGGACTTTTTGCACGTTAAGGTCTCTGAGTTCAGGAGTGAAGGGGCCCCCATGAGTCCTAAGTGAGACTTGCTCTGAGGCCCAGCGATTTTGTGTGAAACAGGATTTAAGAGTTTTTACTTTCCAGAAACCAAGGGTAACAGGAGTCTCTGTATTGTAATAGGAGGTCATACACGCTTAAAGACATAGATAGTAATTTAGTATTTGCTATTGTAAATAGTACAGTACCATTGGGGATACATTAGAAACCTTAGGTACATTTATTGAATGAAATCACAATAAACAAAATCCTTCGGAGTATGCCATCTCTTTTTTGCTGTGACCCTGACAGCTCTTACACTATTTCAAAGAGATTTGGAACAAATTACTGGTAACAATAAACCCCTTTAAAACTTTTATATGGAGATGTTTGTTGTGGCATTATATTCAATAGCAAATACTCACAAATAACTCATGTGATCATAAAGTAAATGATTAGCAAGTGATGTTATACCAATGTGATAAATAAAATATTATTTATCTCTATAGAAAGACTTATGAAGACTGTAGAAAATAGAAATAAAGTGCCCAATGTGGCATGCATCTAGTTCTATAATTATAGCTAAGAAAATGTAAGACTATCTTTGCATAAGGGCTAACCGAAAAAGTAATAGGTATAAGGTGGTATGCAAATATGAATATAATTAGGTTTGGGCAGTAAAATCTACTGATTATGTTTTAATTTTGGAAGTTTACATAATTAAAAATTTAAAATTATTTTAAATGCTTTATGAGCATCAGTATCAGAATATTAAAAATATATAAACCAAAATAAATGCTCCAAGCAAGAGAATAGCAATTACTAACTTCCCAAATTATTCTTCTGACAGCTTAATTATAAAACCTAGCCATAATTTATTACCAGACCCGAGCTTCCCATTCTTATAACACAGAAAATATTATTTTACGACTTTTAAATAAACAATCTACTTTAGAATCAACTATAAGCAAAAGAAAATTTATCTACAGAGCTATATTATTAGATAACCTGGTTTGTAGACTTGCAATGTGTATTCAATATCTTTTATGTCTATTTGCCTATCTCCTAAAACACTCAAATTTCAGATTTTAGCCTGATACACTCACAATCATGAGACTGATTATATACCTGGATTTCAAGGAGAAAAAATAACAGAGAGGAATGAATTAATTATCTGAACTTTAGTTATATATTAGATTTTCTTAGCAAGAATTACAGACAAATTTGTTTATTAAGAAAACACCATTGAGAAGAACATGTCTTTGGAATTACAAAAATGATCTTCCAGAGTACATGGAAAGTAAAGACATTCTGATGAAATGTCCATGATAAAAGTCCAAGTGACTATGCTTAAACCACTATAAGCATAGATCTGGTTGCTTGATGCTATAATTCAGTTATCTTCTGACTACTTTACCTCTCATCTGAGAGTGAAAAGCAGCCTTATTTTTTTCTCTAGTATGTATTCAAATATTTTTCCAAGTATGACACAGTGACTTTATCTCCTCAGTCAGTTGTCATTCTTGAGATATGTAAACTTATCAACCACTAAACTACTGTGGCGAGGACCCTGGTCCATTTGGCCAAAAATGCTGTCCTTATTCTCCTTGTTCTTCATCCTATTAACTGTAAATATATTAGGAATCTAGCTAGAAGATGTCCCACTTTATTTCATTACTCATTATAGCTCTAACAATATTAATGTTAACTATTAAGTATGAAGATGATTCTTTTTCTTTATTTTCCATTAAGTCATTTATTGAGTCACTTACATTATGCTTGTAGTTTAGGTATGATTAATCCATAATTTCTTCCCAAATTCCCCTGTGATTGGATTCCTTGCAGAGGACCATTAAATATATGATGAGTGGTTGGAAGGTTCCTTCTTATCCTATGGATAAAGGCTCTAAATGGCTTAATATATTTAATTCTTCATTTAAATCACTCCTGATGTGTGTTTATTATGGAGGTAGGCTCTTTTGAACACATAGTCCAGTGCAACTATTAATGCTTTATTATTTATTTATTTTTCGAGACCAGGTCTCACTGTGGCCAAGGCTTACGTGCGATGGCAGGATCACAGCTCACGGCAACCTCTATCACCAGGATGAAGTGATCCCCCTTCTTCAGCCTCTCAAGTAGTTGTGACTACAGGTGTGTGTCACCACACTCTGCTAATTTTTGTATTTTAGTAGAGACAGTGTTTCACCTTGCCCAGGCTGGTCTTGAACTTCTGAGCTCAAGCCATTTGTCTGTCTCTGCCTCCCAAAGTGCCGTGATTACAGGTATGAGCCCCCACGTCTGGCCAACACTTTATTGATAACTGTATGTATGTATAACCATTTCTAGGTTGTAACAATCCATTGGCTCTCAGTAGGTCCACCAGTGTACTCCTGCACCTGCAATGAAAACTGGTTTCAGATTTCAATCTGCGTTTTATTATGGACTGCTAGTAAATTATCCCACAAGAGGTCACTAAAGCTCCAGTTTTTTTGGTGTGTGATTTTTCTGACTTTTTCTCCTTCCTGCAAAGGAATTGCAAAAGATTTTCACTTTCCCGGTTTTCTACTTCCCAGTCTGTTCCAACTTGACATGAAGGTAATTGAGAATTAGGGCTTAGTCACGGGGCAAGGCAGCTTACTTATGGAAGTTTGTAGCCGTCTAGGGTTGCTCAAATCCATCACGTGAACTTCAGAGCATTTCTTACCACAATTTATACGTGAAAAGAAAAGGAAATACAACCAGGCACCTTCTGACCTCAGTAACTAAACTCTTTCAGCCATAATTTAGAATCCTTTAAAGGCAAATTACCACTTTTCAGGCCCTGGGTTGACATTCCAGTTTCCTGCACATACCAGAATGATAGAATAGACATCTAAAAGAGGCCTGCACTCAATAAATATCTCCTTAGAGAAGATCTAATAAATAAATACTAGAGGTACTCTCAGTAATGGAAAATTGCTGCTACATCTATTTCTTTGGAGGGTTTTTAGACTCAAGCAGGCAGATTCCTATAAAGAATTTGGTTTAAAACAAAGCTGATCTTTTAGAAACAATCTCTATTTTATCCACAGAAAACATAAATATTTTTAAACAAGACATTTAAAATTATGTTTTAGAGAAAAATTGGCTTAAAATTTGAGAATATTTCCCCCATCCTTAGAAGAATTTTCTCTTCCCCTTAGAAAAATATTGCCTGAATATAAAAAGGGAATCTTTCCTTGATTTCTCTATCTCTCAAATCTCAGAAGAAACAATGCCACTTTTAGTACTCTTGACTAGTAAGATTATTGGCTGTATCCTTTCTTAGCAAAGGTCACACAGGTTATATTTTTTAATAGGTTCTATTACATAGGGCAGAGGTTATAGGCAGAGACTTCTCTAATGGTATTTTCACTTTCCTTCTCTAAATGTGGAATATTTAACTTAAAATATTGTGATTAAATCATATAGAAAAAGAGAAGTGCTATTGTAAATCAAGCATTTGAACAATTTTATGTTTTCATATAAATAGTGTTAAAATTAAAAATAACATTTGAATTCTAAGGACGGAAAAACCTGGAAAGATCGCAACCCTATGGACATGAAGGATTTATACAAGATGATTTTAAAATCATCCCTTCTAGTCCTAAAATGTAATGACTTTACTTAAATTCTTATGCTTTTGGACTATAAAAGCCCATTTCTATTTAAATGAGATAACTTTAAGTGAAGTGCTTTTCTTATTTGAATAGCTGTCTTGTTATGATTTGGGAGTTAAACATCAGATAATTAAAATTTAGTTGTTTACAGTTACTGAGATTTTTGCATTATTTCCTCAGCAATAATTTTTTATATTTACAACTTCTATATTAATGAACACACTATTTCATGAAGTGCTTTTGTAAAATGCTAACATAATTCTTTCCTCATGTCTTTTTGGAGGTAGGAGACTCATATACTTCTTATCAGAGATGTTCATGCACTTAAAGGCCCAAGTGAATAATAATATAATATATGGATAATGAGTTTCTACTTGACTTGAGCCATCACACAGTAAAGAAGGAAACATGAAACAGGCTAGCCAGGAGAGTAGGAATAGACCAGTCACAATGCATCAAAAGGCAAATCATAGTAACCAGAATCTCAAAGAATCATACAATGAGTCTTTTTAAAATAGCACCACCATCTACTCCACTACTCAGGGCTCGTGTTAGCTGACAAGGCACATTGGTTTTCCTGCTTACTCACATTAAGCCCTGGGTAGGCACAGCCAGAGAACCCATACATATGGGTTACGAATAAGTGTGAGTCACCAACTTTTAGTCCGGTTGAAACTACATTATCAGAAGAGTATTAAGCTGTAATTTGCAACCCACATGCTTACCTTGTGCCTGACACTATGCTCTGTATTTAGGACAAAGGCTTTTCTAGTCCATGCACTCAGGTAACTCACAATACAGTTGAAGAAAAGAGATAAGAACACAGACAACTACAGTATTGCATCAGTACTAAGGCTTGCATAGCACCCCCACTCCCCCCCACCCCCCACCCACAGCTGTCTTACCTCTTGAAAATCAGGTTGCATCTTACAATTGATGGGTATCTTGCAAATGCCACGTTTAGGCTGCTGTCATAAGCAGTCTCGGTTTGTGTGGGTGCAAACTTCGTCATAGCTGTTGATCTTGTCTTCCCTGCATTGAGGTATGTGCATTGTTGATACTGCATGAGTTGAGTGAACTCCCATTGAAAATGGCTTTAAATATTACATTATAATTCAGCATTAGAAAAAAAATTGCTGTACATGCAAGAAGGGCTAGAAACAGTGCAGTGGGATGTATATTTAATGTCAGTGAGGTAAATATTTACCGTTGGAAGGATGATTCTCATTTCTTATTTTCTTGCAAATTAATAAATGCTTTATGGGTCCTAAGAAAGGGAAATGCATGTTGAATAAGTTGTATAAAATGTGGTGACTATGCTATGTATCAAAAGATTGTTTATCACCTTGCTACATCAAGTGTGGTCTCTGGATCAGCTACAGTCTCTGCATCAGCATTACCTGAGAAGTTGTTAGATTTGGAGCACCTCAGGCCCCATGCCAGACTTACAAAATCAGAATCTGCATTTTAAGATCTTTAAATGGTTCATAGGATGTAAAAATCTGATAAATAATGATGTCACATGCCAAGCAATTCAACGAAAGTCAGGAGAAATTGCCTTTGAAAAGATGAAAGAAGTTTCAAAACAACAAGGAGTTGATGTGACCAATCCACTCATGCAGGACTATCATTAAGGTGTCAAACTTCAATATCAGAAACTTCCTGCTGAGCTTGAACAGCAGCTGCCTAACTTCTTGTGACATGTATTTTGATTGAAGAAAAATGGAAACTATCAGTTGATTGAATGAAAAATGCTAACAAATCATGGGCTCTTTGATAGGTCTCAGAATCACACTAAAAGAGCCCTTTCAATATGTATAAAATAAAAATTCTAAGTGATAAGCCTGTGTAATAATTTTACTGGCAGCTTTTTTTGTTCCTTGATGTTACATAAACTAATAGTGTGTTTTATAATTGATGGTGGCATAGACTTGATGAAAAGCAGCATAATATAGTGTGATAGGTGCTATAATAGAAAGAAGCAGGGGATGCTATGTAGTAAATAGGTGGTGGTCATATCTCATAATCAGGGAGTTTTGTTACCTTGAGCAAAAGTTAGTCAGATGGAGATGGGAATTAATTGAGGTGGGGTAATGCAGGGAAGGTATTATTCCAAGAAGAGGGAATTACCTATGCAAAGGCATCAAGGCTATTTGTCAAGAAGCAGATGGAGGGATTGAATCAATTTTTAGGGGATAGGGGGAGTTGGGATGCTGGATGTGTTTTGCCTTAACTGTGGTGTTACAGAGCAAAAGCAAAGGGAAGTAGTACGTCCATATGTCAAAGGAGAATTTTCTGTCCGAAAGCTTCAATTCCCACTGGGAGAACTGACCTTGTGGATTAGTCAGGGTTCTCTAGAGGGACAGAACTAATAGGATACATGTAAATATATAGGGGAGTTTATTAAGAAGTTTTAACTCACATGATCACAAGGTGAGGTCCCACAATAGGCTGTCTGAAAGCTGGGGAGCAAGAAAGCCAATCTGAATCCCAAAGCTGAAGAAATTGGAGTCTGATGTTTGAGGGCAGGAAGCATCCAGCATGGGATGGAGGTTGGGAGGCTAGGCCAGTCTAGTCTCTTCACGTTCTTCTGTCTGCTCTTATTCTGGCCCCACTGCCAGCTGATTAGATTGCGTCCCCCAGATTGAGGGTGTGTCTGCCTTTCCCAGTCCACCAACTTAAATGTTAATCTCCTCTGGCAACACCCTCACAGACATACCCAGGAACAATACTTCAAATCCCTCAATCCAATCAAGTTCACACTCAATATTAACCACCACATCTTGTCTGGGACCAGTTTTGTGTAGAATTAGGTTCAGGGATAAAGTTAGCTCTCTTCTCTTCCAGGATTTTCTTGAATGAGGATGGTTTCCACTTAAGGAATAAAGACATTGGTTTTGATGGCTAAGAGTGAAGTTTTCACTCAACCCTGTCTGCACATTGCTGTCACTCCAAGTAATGCCTCAGGCCCCATTCACAGAAATTTTTCATTAACTTGCTATGGAGAAGCATGAGCACTGGTAATTTTTATCCATTATCTCCATGATACTACTGTGGAGTTTATTTAAAAAACATGGGTTTATGGTCAGGGAGCGTTAGGGTAGGTGAACAACTGGTCAGCAGAAAACAGGAACTGCAGCACCTATAAGGCTACAAATGAAGCAAAGCATCAGTCAAACACTTGGCCTCTTAGGGGAAACCAGTTATTTGGGCAGACATGGTAGGGAAATGTGGGATAAATTTCTGCCATCATATGGTAAGCCCTAGGATTTACCAAACACCTTGGATCATCTTGGAATCCTCTCATTCTAAGATAATAGATCTCTCTTCTGGCCTCCTACGGGTGTTTGGATATAAGAGACAGAGACACAACTTTTACATCCAGGCCCTCAGATACACATTTCCCAGGGCAGCCCTGAGGTGGTGCTGCTGTACTTGTGGTCACATCTCGGCTTGAAAACGCTGGTAGAGAGAGTGGAACTTTCCCCTTCTTTTCACAAACAGTATGGGGCTTTTGCAAGGCCAAAAAAAAAAAAAAAAAAAAAAAAAAAGCCAAAGTTGTTGCCTACATATTTGTGTGGGGCATTTAAGCTCAAACAGGCAATATATATGTTGGGTAGGAAAGTGGATATTCATCCATAATGACGGCATACTGGTGATATCTCTGCTACATCTTGACATAAATAGGATTCTTTTAGTTTTACCTTGCTCAGTTGCTGGAGTGGGAAAGGTGGTGAGTGGGGAAACTGAGTCAATGTATACAATGTTAACAGTAGACTTTTGAGCCAAAGTGTGGGGTGGACATATTCAAGAATGAAAGGAGTAGTGGGTTTGCAACCTCAGAGGCTGAGAGCAACATTAAGTAACAGGTCATAGACAACACTCTTCTCTCAAACCCCTCTGTGCAGTGCTAGTGTATATCAGTGGGGGTCCACTGATAATGTCTTACTCACACAGGAGCCAGCTTGAGTCAGTGGACAGCTGGGCTGACCCTACCTGCATGTGTACTTCAAAGCCATGTGATGCTTTAGTGTATTACAGGCTGCACTTGGAGGTGTATTGTTTTGAAGATAGATTTGTGGCTCAATCAGTGGAATATTCTCTGCTCAAGAGTGGCGGCTGAGGCATCTAGCTTATTAAAAAAGCCTCTGAACTGGTCTCCCTGCCTCCACCCTTGCCCCTCAAAACTCTACTCTCAACAAAACAATAGAAATGATCACTTGAGAATCAAATTCTGTCTTCTCTAATCAAAAACCCTTCTGTGGCTCCTTCACTCACACTGAAAGTCAAAGTCAGTACCATGGCCTCTAAGGCCCTTTGTGATTTACGTCCCCTCCCCTACTCTTTGACCTCATCTCCTCTTACTGGCCCCCTCACTTACCCTGTTCCAGCCATACTTGCCTCCTTAAGTTCCAGCCACACTTCTGCCCCAGGGCCTTTGCATTTGCTTGTCTTTCTGCTTAAAATACTCTTCCCTAGACATTTTGGGGAGCTCATTCTTCTTCTCCTTTAAATCTTTGTTTGAGTGTCATCTTGCAGAAAGGCTTTCCTTGACCACCGATTTTGATTTAAAGTGACATCTGACTGAGCCAGAAAGAAACTGATTCCCTGAATAGATCAATAATGAGCTCTGAAATTGAATCAGTAATAAATACCTACCAACTAAAAAAGGCCCAGGACCTCATGGCCTCATAGCCGAATTCTACCAAATACATAAAGAAAAGCTGGTATTATTCTTACAGAAACTATTCCAAAAAATTGAGGAGGAGGGACTTCTTCTTAACTCATTCTATAAGGCCAGCATTATCTTGATACCAAAATTTGGCAGAGACACAACAAGAAAGAAAACTTCAAGCCAATATCCTTGATGAACATTGATGGAAAAATTCTCAACAAAATACTTGCAAACTGAATCCAGCAGCATATGAAAAAGTTAATCCACCATGATCAAGTAGGCTTCATCTCTGGGAGACAATGTTTGTTAAGGAATAAATGTGATTCATCACATAAACAGAACTAAAGACAAAAACCACATGATTATCTCAATAGATGTGGAAAGACTTTTGATATAATTCAACATCCCTTCAAGTTAGTAAGTCTCAAAAACTAGGTATTGAAGGAACATACTTCAAAATAATAAGTTCCATCTATGACAAACCCACAACAAACATCATAGTGAATGGGCAAAAGCTAGAAGCATTCCTCTTGAAAACTGACACAAGACAAGGATGTCTTTTCTTACCACTGCAATTCAATATAGTATTGGAATTCCTAGCCAGAGCATTCAGGCAAGAGAAAGAAATAAAGGGCATTCAAATAGAAAGAAAAGTCAAACTATCTCTGTTTGCAGAAGATACGATTCTATGTCTAGAAAATTCCACAGTCTCAGCCCAAAAGCTCCTTCAGCTGATAAACAACTTCAACAAAGTTGCAGGATACAAAATCAATGTACAAGAATAACTAGCATTCTTTTACACCAACATCAGTCAAACTGTGAGTCAAATCGGAAAGGCAATCCCATTCACAATTGCCACACACACAAAATAAAATACCTACGAATACAGTCAAGCAGGGAAGTGAAAGATCTCTACAATGAGAATTACAAAACACTGCTCAAAGAAATCGGAGAAGACACAAACAAATGTAAAAACATCCCATACTCATGGATAGGAAGAAGGAATATCCCTAAAATGGCTATACTGCCCAAAGCAATTTACAGATTCAATGTTATTCCTATCAAACTACAAATGTCATTCTTCACAGAACTAAACAAAATTATTTAAAAATTTACATGTAACCAAAAAAAGAGCCCAAAGAGCCAAGCCGATCCTAGGCAAAAAGAGCAAAGCAGGAGGCATCATGTTACCTGACTTCAAACTATTCTACAAGGCTATGGTGACCAAAACAGCATGGTACTGGTACAAAAGCAGGCAAATAGACCAATGGAACAGAATAGAGAGCCCAGAAATAACGCTGCATATCTATGACAAACTGATCTACAACAAAACTGACAAAAATAAGCAATGGAGAAAAGACTCCCTTTTCAATAAATGGTGCTGGGATAACTGGCTAGCCATATGCAGAAGATTGAAGCTGGACCCCTTCCTTATACCTCAAAATCAATTCAAAATGGATTAAACACTTAAATGTAAAACCTCAAACTATAAAAACCCTGGAAGACAACCTAGGCAATACCATCCTAGACCTAGGAATGGGTGAAGATTTCACAATAAAGAAGCCAAGAGCAATTGTAACAAAAGCAAAAATTGACAAGTGGGATCTAATTAGGCTAAAGAGCTTCTGCACAGCAAAAGAAACTTTCGACAGAGTAAACAGACAACCTACAGAGTGGGAGAAAATGTTTGCAAACTATGCATCTGACAAAGGTCTAATATCCAGCATCTATAATGAACTTAAACACATTTACAAGAGAAAAAACCCATTAAAAAGTGGGCAAAGAACGTGACCACTTTTAAAAAGAAGACATACATGTGGACAAGAAGCATATGAAAAAAAGCTCAGTATCACTAATTACTAGAGAAATGCAAAAGAAAACCACAATAAGATACCATCTCACACCAATCAGAATGGCAATTATTAAAAAGTAAAAAAAAAAACAAAACAGATGCTGGGGAGGTTGTGGAGAAAAGGGAACACTTTATTACACTGTCAGTGGGAGTGTAAATTAGTTCAACCATTGTGGAAAGCAGTATGGCATTTCCTCAAAGAGTTAAAAGCAGAATTACCATTTGACCCAGTAATCCCATTACTGGGTATACACCCAGAGGAATATAAATCATTCTACCATAAAGACACATGCACCCAAATGTTTATTGTCTCACTGTTCACAATAGCAAAGACATGGAATAAACCTAAGTGCCCATCAATGACAGACTGGATAAAGGAAATGTGGCACATATGCACCATGGAATATTATGCAGCCATAAAAAAGATTGAGATCATGCCTTTTATGGGAACATGGATGGAGCTGGAGACTGTCATCCTTAGCAAACTAACATAGGAACAGGAAACCAAATACTGCATGTTCTCACTTACAACTGGGAGCTAAGTTATAAGAACTTATGAACACACAGAAGGAAACAACAGACACTGGGGTCTACTTGAAGGGGGAGGGTAAGAGGAGGAAGAGAAGAAGAAAAGATAACTATTGGGTACTCAGTTTAATACCTGGGTGATATAATAATATGTACAACAAACTCCTATGACATATGTTTATCTATGTAACAAACCTTCATAGGTACCCCAAACCTAAAATAAAAATTAAAAAAAAATTTTAAAAATTAAAATTCATGAAAAAATAAAGGAACATCCAACACTTCCTAACCCATGTCACTGCTTTATTTTTCTATTTTCTTCATTCATTCATTCATTCATTCATAAGTTCCTTGAGAGTAGGGCTTTTTCTCTTTTGTTTTCTGCTACAGGAATAAGAAGTGCCTAGAATAAGTAGTGATTAAGAACTAGTTCCTTGCTGAATAAATGAAAGTATATGTGTATTATCCCAAACCATAATGTTTCTTGGTGTCAGTAACACTGGGAGTGGGCACTGGCCAAGTGGTCCACATGCAGAATGTGCAGAGCTATCCTCGCTGGTGACCTTGTTTTGTGGATGCCAAAGAAAGTAGACAGCTATATGGACTCTGCCACCTGGACAACTCTAGATGTGGGTGGTAGGGGGTTATGAACAGCAATGAGGAGCTGGGAGTGGCTGTTTGTTGTATTTCTGGCTTCAGGACAAGTTCTATGAGTTTCCTGAGCCCTCATGATCTAAAACTATGGAGCATGATGGTGCTGGGGTGAACACGCATTGTGTTGCTTGCTGAGTACTCACTAACCTGACTTTGTTCTGAAGGAACCATTTCTCCCTTACTCTATGTGTTTCAAGTAAAATGTGTACTGAAGAAAATGACACCTATTTTTATAAATACTGTGAACTAAGAATGATTTTTATATTTTTAAGTGGCTTCAACAAAAATCAAAATAATGATATCTAAATTTCAATGCCCATAAATAAAGTTTTATTGTAACTTAGCCATGCTAATCCATTTATGCATGGCTGCTTTTGCTCTAATGGTGGAGGTGAGTAGTTGTGACAGAGACCATGTGGCCTGCAAAGCTATAAATATTTACTATCTGGCCCTCCATGGCAAAAGTTTGCCAGCCTCCACCTCAGACTATCGCTGCAGTTAGAGTCCTATGATCGCAGTGAGTGGTTCAGCACAAGACCCAGGTTTAAACGTCTGGTCTGTTCTTTGAACTACTCGGGAAGCTAGCTCTAGCTAGCTAGCTATTCTGCTGCCTCAGGTGAGAAACTGAGGATGTCAGGAAGCATCAGGGAGCCCCTAAGGATGAGGTCATAATCAAGCTTGTTTGAAACCATTCCAACTCTGGAATTTTCAGCTATGCCAATCAATACATTCTCTTTAATCTTAAATTAGCTAGTGTTTTAAGATCTTTGTAGCTTACAGCCAAAGAAACTTAACTGATGAAGTCATTTGGAAGAAATCCTACTCCAGGTATACAGGGAACAGAATTAATGAGTTCCTAAGATCATTGCCTTATGGTGGCAACAGCAGTTGCCTGGCGGAAGATAGGAAATCTGTCTTAATAGCGCCATCTGGAACCCAAATTTGTCCTGCTCTGGTAGAAATCTTAGAAGATCAGGAATACAAGGATGCAATTAATGTTTAGGACCTTCACTCAACAGCACACGTCTGTGTCTTCCCTAGGCATAAATACTGGGAGAATTCAGAACTCAGGATTTTTATATCCTCTTATTGGAATTACCCATATAATACATGATTTATTGCCTATAGACTTCTTAATTTCTATGTACACAATAGCAGCACTACTGTATTTTTTAATTCAAATGAAATGCATGAAGGTGTTCGGGGAGAAGTGATAGAAAAGTTTAGTAATGAATAATGTTTCATTATTCTGTCTGAATTGTATTTTCAGAACATCAGTCATTATAAAATATAGACTCATAATCAAATAATAATACATATTCATATAATATTTTGATTATGATATTTTTAGAAACATACATCTCTTTTCCCTTCTACTGATTCATCTCACTCCCTACCATTTAATCAGCAAAGCTGCTTTCCACTCGGTATCTCAGGGAAAGGATATGACATGGTAGACAACAGAAAAAAAAAGAAACAACACCCCCCAAATTCAGAAAACTTCCTGGCAAAAAGTTCACACCTTTAGGATAATAGAGAGTCTCTGCATAGAGCCAAATTATTTAAGAGAAACATCAAGGGTGACTTGCTTTCGCCATCTGGAGAGGAAAAGATTCCCTGGGGTTTACACAGAAAAGGAAGGGGAAAAGAGGGAACAGGGAGGATGTGGTGGCAGTGCGTTTGGATGGGTTTCAGAGAGGGGGCCCCAGTTTCCATCAAGGACCTCAGGGCCCCTGAAGGCTCCTCCCTCGGGTTCTGTGGGGCCAAGGAGAGACACCCCCTCAATCCCACCCAGATTCCCTGCTGGATCAGCCTTAGAAGGAAGCTTCCTGGGGCTGCTCCCACTTCTGCTTAAGTGTGGCTACACCATGGAGGGTGGGTCCTGAGGAATGTGGCAAGGGCAGTAAGAATGAAGGGGCCACAGTGGTGCAGGCATGTGGAGGGGGCACAGACTTTGGCCCGTGGGCCTCTGTTCCTATCCCTCCTTCTGTCGTTCCCTGTGACCAACGGGCGGAGGGCTCATTCTTGGCAGAAACCCAGGGAAGTGGCAAAATTCCCAGACAGTGTTGTGAGAGCAGTAGAATGTTCACAACCTCCTACCCTTGCCCTAGCATCAGGGTTTGACAGAAAAATTAGATTGAGTCAAATAAAAATATTTCTCACCCACTTGTGTTCATGGATGGAGATTGATGACCTTCTAGGTCAGACACATTTGTTTCCATTAGTGTGGAAAATCAAGAGTTGACTTATTCCTCAGTTCTTCCAAGTGTGACAGTCAAATTTTGGCTGCACACCAGCAGCCAATGGCACGCAAGTGTTAGAGCAGGTTATTTGCATTTCATGTGCTGGATTTTCTTCACTGCAATGTGCTATCGTTCAATATGAAGAACTGCTTTTTCTTCATTTGATTATGAAGTCCATTCTTCACTGAGAAGGGTGAATAACTGAGTTTCATTAGGGAGCCCTTGAAGCTCAGCCAGAGCGATTTTCATACTAAGTTCATTTTCTTTAACATATAACTGTTGAAATAATATAACAAAAATACATTTATCTTTTATAATTGCTTCCCTCCTGTAATACATAACAGATTTTATGGAAATATTAACATAACAGCTATGCTGCATAATTCTCCCTCAAACAAAGAATAAGACGATTAATCTATTCTATTTATTTATAAAATCTTCTTGATATTTCTGATACTGCTTTTTTCCCATCATTCACCTGGTGGAAAAAGCAAGGTGGAGAAATAGACAGAGTAAACTATGGCGGCAGCTTTTTGCTGGCAATGCAAAATGAGGCCCTTGATGTTATTATGGCCCAAGGGAAAGTGTGAGTACTACATTCATCAGCGGTTCTCAATCAGGGGCTATTTTGCACATTAGGAGATATTTGGCAATTTGGGGAGATATTTTCGACTGTCAAACTGGTCAGGTGGGTAAGGTGGAAGGCATGCTACTAGCATCTAGTGAGAAGCGGGATGAAGCTAGACATCCTACAGTGCAGAAGATCGCCCCAGCCCCTGGCAAATAGTTATCTGGCCCAAAATGTCAATAATAAATTTCAAGGTTGAGAGACTCTGATATAACGTAATCAGGAAAGGAGGAAAGATCTGACTATGTTAGGACGATTGGCAGGGTTTTTGCAGACTGAGAGGAGCCATATGAACATTTGTTGAAAAAGGGGGAAAGAAGGAGATACCTGAAGAGCTGGATAATTCTTTCATACTATGTAAGGCATATTTTAAAAGGCCATGGTTTTTAGAGGGTACGTTCTTACCAACTTTTTAAGGAGAGGATAAAATTCTGTGAAATCAATATTACAGTTATTAAAAGCACAAAAGGACCATGATTGTTTCACGATTTGTCTTGCTAATTTCACATACTCTGATGTTTTATGTGCTGAGTGGTGATAAATGTGTAAATGAAAATATGAAGGTGAGAAAGCATGGTATATTTCTACCTGGCTAGATTGTATAGGCCAGTGAATGTCTAGGGAAAGGGTGGTCCTGGAGCCAGGTGAGAGAGATCTTGAATGGAAAGTTACAAAGTTTGAATCCGTTCATTAGAAATGGAGGCAGCTGTATTATAGGGTTCTCCAGATAAACAGAATCAATAGGGTGGGGAAGGAGGAAGAGAGAGAGAGATTGAGAGAGAGAGAGAGAGAGAGGAGAAAGAGATGAGAGAGATTTAGTTTTCAATTGAGGGAGCTGCCAAGTCCTAGTTTTGTATGACGGGCAAGCTGGAGATTCAGGTAAGAGTTAATCTTGCAATCTTGAGTCTGAAGTCTGGAAACTCAGGCAGAAATTCTGCATCTGGAGGCAGAATTCTTTCTCAGGGCAGTGAGAGGCAATCTGTTCCATACCTCTCACCTAGCTTCTGGTTGTTTACTGATCATTTTTGGCATTCCTTATAGAAACATCACTCTTACCTCTGCCTTCATGTTATATGATGTTTTCCCTCTGTGGTTGTCTGTGTATAAATTTCCCCATTGTTTTTTCTATAGACACCAGTCATGTTGGATTAGGGCTCACCCCAATGATCTCATGTTAACTAATTACAGCTCCCACAGCCCTATTTCCAATTAAGGTCACATTCTGAAATACTGAGGGTAAGGTCTTCAACATATGAATATGTTGGAGGCACACAATTTCACCTGTAACAGGAGGTTTGCATAGAGCAGTGACATTTTCTGGATTGTTCTATATTGGCAACATTGCACAGTTTTCTTCCTTCTCAGGGACATCAGTTATAAGAAAATGCTATAGTGAAGGCAAACGGGACAGAATCTTAAAACACTTATGAATTTTTATTTCTTCTTGTTCTAATGATAATATAAATGTAAAAAACACTAACACATTGTAAAACACAGAAAGCAAAATAGTTATTATACTGCTCACAGAAATAACCCATTTTATCAGTAATAGGTATGTCTGTATTTAAACATCTAAAAGGACGATTTAAAAAAAAAAAATATGGATCTCGCTATGTTGTCCAGGCTAGAGTGCAGTGGCTATTCACAGGTGCAATCATAGTTCACTGCAGCCTTGAACTCCTGGCCTCAAACAATCCCCCCATCTCAGCCTCTTAGCCTCACGAGTAGCTGGGACTACAGGTACATTCCACTGAGCCCAGCTATGGAATATCTATTTTTAATAAAAATGTGAATCATACCATACATACTGTTCTGCGATTATCCCTTCTTTTTTTTTTTTTTTTTACCTCGAAGTACATTTTGCACACCTTTTCATGTCAGAACATAAAGACCTACTAATTCTTTTTTATTTACTGCCTAGTTTTTCATTGAATAAATGTGCTATATCTGTTTAACCAATCCCTTAGTGCCATTTGGGTTATTTCTAAATTTTTACTTTTACAAGAAATATTACAGTGAATGTCATTGAACATACATCTTTGTATACTTGAGTAAGGATTTTTTTTTGCTGGGTATATTTTTAGGGATAGAATTGTTGAGCCAAAAGCTATGATCATTTTAAACTATAATAGACATTTCAAAATGCAAAAATGCTGCATCAAATTTTTTCCCTCCCACTAAAAATATATGAATTAGATTAGTAATCCCTACATAGAAAGAAGTAAATAGACTACACTGATAGTGTATTTAATGACACTATGTCAGCACAATAATTCCTATAATAATCAAAGAATAGTTACCATCGCTTTATTAATATACACTTATTTGTCCTCCATAGAGCTCTTGTCAATAAATCTTAGCTTATTGCTAAGATTTGGGACTTCTTCCAGATGGAGTTTATGATTAAATGTTAATCACATTGTTACCAAAGTGTTCAGCTTTATTCATTATTTGTTTGATGTTTGCCATAAAAATTACAGCCGTTATAGCCCATTATTTTAGTTTCAACTTCCCCAAATGAGTAGAAATATATGCAAAAACTTAATGTTTGATTACTGTTTAAAATGCTAAAAAATATGATCCAAATTATCAGTGCTTAGAACTAGAAAACCCGAATAGCTTTAATCCTTTTTGGGGGCTTTCTTTTCACCCCCATGATGTGTGGGTGTGCCAAATGTGGACTCCTTCCTGTTGTTCTGTTTGCTGGAGCCAAGAATCATGTCTTGCTAAATTCACAAGACTAGTGAATTTCATCTAGTGTAGTATTGAGGAGTCCTGATCATGGAGAAGGTGTGGCTAGGACTGGTACCCCCCAAATACTGTCATCTCCAATCACAATTCTGGAAAACAGCTTGATATAAGAACATCAATGAAGTGGTAATTTATTACACCAGTAGAGTGGAGCTCAGCCATGGAGACACAAAGCCTGGTGAGACTTGGAAATCCTAGGCTTAGGCAGTCAGTTTCTGGAGTCTGTTAAGAGGAGCAGAGTGCCAGCCACAGGGCTGAGTGTCAGAGAAGGGTTGTAGAATAGGGGAGGAGGAATGGAAGAGCCACTTGGTGTTCTTGTTGTAGGAGGCACATTAACACATCAGAAACGTTCCAACAGAGACCAAGCTAACAAACTGGAGACCGTGGAATGCAGGTAGTCTCTGGAGACTTCACATCCAATGTCTGACTTTTCGAATTTACTTTTCAAGACAAAGTCATTGATATCATGCTTTTCCCCACAATATTCTTTTCTGTACCAACCAAGAGATAATATATAGCACTTCCTAAAACAATACTATTGCCTTCTGGATTTTCTTCCAAATTATTGATACCCATTCTCCAAGTTTTGATGACACTGTCTTTAGCTTATCAGAAGGTGGCCGTGGAAGATGCTCAGTCAATGAGCAGGATTCGTATTTCTTCCTGAAATGGTTTTGAAATTGTTGTTGAGGGAAATGTGAAGGGATTGTGACCATGCAGTCAGGTCACCAGAAATAACAACCAAATTTATCTGCAGCTATTGTCAGATACAATCAATAGCAAGATAAACCTCAATTTCAAAGATATTAAAATGTGAATCTTATAATTGAATGAATTATTAAAATGTGAATCTTAGAACTGAATGAAATATAATAATGTGGAAAAATTAAAATCAAATAGAACTATTTTTTAAAAAATACGGATCTTGCTATGTTGCCCAGGCTAGAGTGCAGTGGCTATTCACAGGTGCAATAGTTCACTGCAATAGCTCACTGCAGCCTTGAGGTGGCTTCATTAATTATTTCCTTTAATCATTCAGCAAATATTCACTGAACATCTTTATGTACAAAACCTTGCGGTAAAACTTGCCACCCATTTTTATTTGTTGTTTATGTCTTCTAGGTTTCTTAATTAGCTTAGCTAATAGTTTATGAAATGTATTTTTTATTCCAAAGACTGAACTCTTCTATTTCTCTATTAGTTCTGCTATTTTCTATTTCACTATTTTTTGTTTTAATTCTTGTTTCCTTTCGTTAGTGTTTTTTTACAACTTTTAAATTTAAATGTCTTATAAACATATTTGTAACCTTAATTATTTAGGTATATAAGTATTTAAATACATACATTTCTCTCTGCTCTAGCCATATCCTATTATTTCTATTATGTGGTATTTGAACTATTGGTATTTCCTAGATGCCTAACTATTTTGATTTAGAGTTTTTCCTTTGATGCAAAAGTTGTGTTAGAGAGAAATTGAAACTTAAATGTAGCAGTGTATTTTGCTTTTCTAATTTTGTGATTAATTTCTATATTTATTGTAGTAGAGGATGTTATCTACATTATTTTTACTTTCAGGAATTTATTAGTTTTTTGTGGTTTGATATATGGTCAATTTTGAATACGTTTAATGTGTACTTGAAAAGTTCATTGAGTTTGATTTAATGTGTCTATCTTATTGATTAGGTCATTTGGCTCATTATTTTTTCTTCTATTTAATCTGTATCATGAAGAGATGACTTCATCTCCCATATTTACTTGTGTTTCTGTGTTTCTTTTTGTATTTCTTGTTTCTATGATTTTTTTTTTTATTATTTGTGCACAAATACTCGTAACTGTTAGATTTTCATTGTGGGTTGTAGGCATTGTTCCAAAATGCCTCTCTTTGCCATATTTTGCACTTTTTGAGTTGAATTCCATGTTGTCTGATATCACTATCTTGTCCCTGCTTCATTTTGTATTTGCCAGGTAGGTCTTTGTTGATTCTTTCAACTTTCCCATGCCACTTTGTTTCAGACTTAGCTTTTCAGTACAGCATGTTTTACTCTGCGATCTCTTTTTCTTTTATTACCTTTCTATTTATTTTCTCTAAAAGATATACAGTCTTTGGTTTCTAATAGGTATTTTAATAGCATAACATAGCTACACAGGGCATTATTTAGACTGTACATGAGTTACTTGTTTTAAACAACAATTATCCATTCTTCCCCTGACCCCTCACCCTCTTTCGCAACCGGTTACCTTCCTATTTGGATGAGTTCTCTGTACATGGCATGGCCAATGGAGTCCACAGACTGACCTGTCACTGCCATGGCCACAGCAGTTCTACATTCAAATGGATTCATGTTCACTGCCTCCACTTTTGCCATAGCTTCTTCTTCCTTCTATTGAACGGTTGAAGTTTGTTTCTTTAAAAAGTCTTCATGGGACCATAGTTCCTAAATTCATCCATGTTTGAAAACATCTACTGTTTGTCTCTTTATGCCTGGAGAACACTTCAACTATAAAAATCTCTGAAGGGCATAATCATTTCTCTGAGGGCTTGACAGAGAGTTGAAATTTATCTGATTTTTTCCCCTCATAGATGACTATTCTTCCTTTATCTTTGAAATTTTATATATTTACCAGAAAAGATACATTACCAGTTTGATCGCTTCATGCATTTTTGCTGAAACATCATGTGACATTTGAATTTGTAGTTTCAAATATGTATTTCAAAATGATTTTTAAGTTACATTTTTGAGTACCTTTCTGGGTCGTACTGTTTTCTGTCTTATGGACCCCAGGTAAGTGGATACTTCATTTCCTTCGTCTGTCTTCCATAGCTTTACTTGCCTCTCTAGTCCTTTTAAAGTCTTTTGGTTTTGCACAGTGTTCTCAAGCTTGTTCTTCAGGTCCTTGAATTTGTTCTCTCTGTCCTCCTTTCTGTGGTATCTAAATGTGACATTCACTGTTGTGATGGTCTTATTTTCCCTTCCATTTTCCCCTAAGTTCTAGCATTTACAGAAGTTCTTCCATTCAGTTTCCACTCATTCATACAGTGGTTCTTTCATTCAGTTCTCCGATTCAGGAGGACAGTTTAAAGTTTTCATCAGCTTCATGACAGTACATTTGAGGTATGTGTTGTGGGTTTGTATCTATTTTTGGAAGACGTTGTATTTATTTTCTTTTTTTAAGAGTGTTTTTACTTTGATCTGATGCTTAAAAAAATATGCCTGATCTTTGAATGAGAGAAAACCTTTTTCTCAGCTCTTAGTTGAACTATAGAGTAGTGCTACTTTTACCCTAATCTGTTTCTAATATGATTATTTACAATGGTTCAAATGCATTTTCAGCAGAAAAATTGTTTTTTGAATAAGTTCCAAACTTGCTTTCCTTATTAAAAGAAGCTAGTTGGAACTTGGGTCTGTGTGCTTAATTTTTAGTTTAATTTCTTTTGCTCAAAATGGAGCTTTACTGCTTTCATTGGTTATAAAATTGAATCTCATGGGAAGTGTAAACATAAAAAGCATGAAGAAGAAAGTAAGAATCACCCGTAATTTTTACCACTTAGAGATAATCGCCATCATTTTGATGTATATAAGACTGTAATTTTTAAAGTATTTAAATTTATGTTATATATGTGTTTGTATATATAGTGTGTATACACACATACACAGATAAAACGGCAGATATTTGCATGTGTGTGTATACACACACACATTCATACATATATGTGTACTTAGTATATATACACATACAGGAAAAATGAGCTCATACTATACATACATAATAAAGTGATCTAACTTTGCTTTTTCCCTAAAGGTCAGACCTGATGTTCTCAAACCTTGCACAGAGGTTAGCCCTAGAGCACTAGAGCAAACTCATAGGGTGGGTGCCGTGGGAATTGAAAAAAATTTTTTCTTTATTTTCTCTAATTCAGACCCCGACCCTGACCCCAAACCCTAACCTGAACCCTTACCCCTGGAATTTTAAAATTATTGAGAAAAATATAGTGACATTGATATCTTTTAGATACTTTTTGAGTTACTAAATGGAAACAGTTCATTTTATAGTTCTGTCTTTAGATTGAGCTATGTTCCTTTCAATGATGTTGTCTTTGCAAATCTGAGTTGATATAATTAAAATCAAGTAAATACCCTGTGAAAATTATCTAGGAACAGGAAATGAGGGAGGCAATATTCACTCTAAGTCCAAGGTTTGAGAAGCTGTGCAGTGCCTAACATTAAACAGATTCCATTAATAAGTAATTTGGTTAAGAATGACAAAAAATAATATTTCAATTTATGTGTATTATTTCTTTCAAGCATGGAAATCTGTGCACAAGCAAAACCATCAATCAAATGTATGTCATAAAAAAGATATTTTTAGACCCCTAAGATCTTAAAACAGTTACCTTTCTCCTAATTGCTCTAAAAACTTTCTCAGGAACCTGTTGGAGAATGTACTCCTTGGAAATAAGGAATAAAGAGGATCCAGGGAACAGGAGGTTCACCACAGAGGAGTGGGAAAGGGAATTCCCAGTGTGATGGCAAGTTGCTAAATTAAATGTTTTGCCCATTATTTTTTACGGGCTGTGGGTCTTTTTCATATTGACTTAAAGAGCTCTTCATTATAGGAGATAAACATTTGTTGTGTTGCAAATTATTTCTTGAAATGTTTTTGCCTTTTGATTTTGTCTTTGAGTTTCTTTTTTCTTTGCTATACAGAAACTTAAAATATGTATTTGATCAAATTGATTAATGTAAGGATAATTTTAACTCTCAGAGCCTGTGACCCTGTTAAGTTAGATATTATAAGCTACAGAAACTAAGCCAGCTGTCTGACTTCTTTGGACTTTAGATTTGTTATCTGTAACATGATGCATCTTCTGCTAGCTATTAGTGAAGTCCCTTCCAACTATGAGTGTTGATCAGTATTGACTTCACGTGATGGGAAGTTTTTGACACAAATTTAAATTAGTTCCTGGAAAAATTCTAGAAACAGTCAACGACAGGGTTTTAGATAAAATCATGACTTTAAACATCATAAAACCATAAAATACACAGATTGAAGTGGCAGAAAAATTCAGTGACTACTGCTGAGACGACACGGAGAAAGAACACTTCCTCATTTTGTCTGAGGCCTGGTGATCCAACGGCTGTGTGAGTGGAAGGTAGGGCATCAGCAGGCCTGGAAATGTCAATACCAAACTTCTCTAGCAAAAACGAAAGAGACGGGAACTTGTTGAAACTCCCTCTGCAACGTGCTTTGGACACAAACATTTCTTATTGTTTTTTTGTTCTGTGAGTGACAACTCATTCACAAAAGAAAAAGGTGACCAGAGAGCTTTGAAACTCACCCACAATCTATAGCGAACCTTCCTCACTCTCTGAGCTCCTCCTTAGCTCAGGCAGGAAGGAGATGGGGAAGGAGTAGGTGATAAAAGGGAGTTCATATTGCCATGCTTTTGCAACTCTTTCCCCTTCTCCCTGAATTGCTACCTTACTTTGGTTCATCTGCAGTCCTTATGTAACGCTCTGATCCAGATGCAGCTTTCATTAGCAATATCCGCAAACAGGAATGAGACATTGCATGCATTTGTTCTGAAATGATACTAATTTTTAAAATTATCTGCAAATAAATACAAGTGCTTCTCAACCGACGTACATCTTTCACATTTCTTTGTCCAGAACATAATCAGTGAAACTAAATCTCTAGTCTCTGCACTAGACTGTTTTTAAATTTTTCATATTTTCCATTGTTGGTTTGTATTTGTTCTCACATGTATGTAGAGATAAAAGCATCACAGCTATACAACTTGTGAAGATTTCATTTGGCCCTGTTGCAAATTACACAGTCAGAACCATTTCATTAGTATTAAGCCTCTGTCAAGATGTATAGTTAGGAATCGAGTAAGCTTGAAAATCCATTGTATTTGCACACATTTGAGACATCCATTTAGACACCAGACTATAAAAGAGCTGGCTTAGCAGACTAAATGGAGTAAATGCACTAGGTTTTTAGAGCATTTAGAATAATCTTAGATGAGTTCCAAATGAGAAAAATAATGTATATGCATTTAAAGCAAACTAAAGCATATTAGAGAAACTCTATGTGTTAGAGCAAATATTTTGATAGTCATTGTAAAGTTGTTTTAATAATGATTTTATACGGCCACATGATGCCAATTACTTAAACATGTTAGATATTAGATATCTTTCATTGTAAAAATAATGCAACAGCGTTACAAACTACTCAAATATAAGGAGGAACACAGTGTGACTACCTTAACATACCATTGTGTACATTTTTCTGTCCATCCTTACAGGTATTTGCCTTGTGCAGATTTTTTACATAGTTGTAGTTGTATAATTCAAGTACCTTTTTGCGTTGGCAACATTTTTACAACTTTATTTATAAAGGTAGAAATAGTAACAGTCTATACATATTTGTACTGTAGCTTGCTTAAACATTACTCATATGTTGGATACTCTTTTATTTTCCTATTAAAATATCACTACTCTAAATATGTATTCATATATACATATAAATAATTTTTTACTCAATTTAGATTATATTAATAGGAAGCATGATTACGAAGTTAAAGTATGAAATATTTTTTATGGTTCTTGATACATACAGCTAAATTGCTTTTGGAAATGATTGTACATATTTAGAAAGCAATTAGCAATATGTAAAACTGCCAGTTTCACTGCACCACCATCAAAACATGATTTCTTCCATAAACTATTTAATAGATTTAATACTTAATAATACCTTCCTGGGTCTTTTTGTTTTCTTTGTTTTAAATTAATGCCTTGGCAGAATAGGGCCAATGCTGCTGTGGAAACAGCCATGGAGCAAGAAATTCAAGACTTTTTTTTTTGATGTAGTTTAGCAGGAAAGGTGCAGACAGTATGAGAAAGAAGCCATTTCATCTGGGTGTGGGATGAATCCTATTTTTGGATTCTGGTTTTAAACTTTGGCCTATTCTCCTATTTCTTTATGACTGCATAAAGAAAAATCCCCACCTCCTGCCACTTTAATGAGAAATGTGTTATTTTGTTCCAAAGGGCACTCATTTTGTATGTGTCAGCTGAGGACAGAGACTCTTGTGAAGGTTAATCTGGATGGACCTGTGCCTACCCCCCATCGCAGCTCTAGAGCCGTGGAAAGTCCAACAACTAATTTCTGGGCACAGTGTACTGAGGAGGAAACTTTTGATTCTATAATCTGTCTTTGGGGACTCCAGTAGATTTTTCTGAAGTATGTTTAATACTGTCTGGTACATGGAAGTCCTGAGACTTCAAACAGCCTCAGATCATTTGGCTCTTGGTCAGTTAGAGCAGGTGATTCAACTGCTTCTGCAATAGGCAGCAGGCAGGACACAAAGGGAGCTGTCTGTGTGTGTGTCTGCACGAGAGCTCGTTGGCCAGGGTAGTGATGGCGTTTAGGACTACATTTGTTATCTAGATAATGTAGAGGCAAGGCAAATGAGATAGCCCTGTTTTTGTTTTCAGGTGTTTCCTTCAAGGCCTATTTTTCTCTCTGGGTTGAGAACCAGGACCATTTTCCTGGTTACTGTTTCTACTACTTAGGGAAGTGTAGGGAGAACACACCTTCCTGTGTATGAATTAGAGCAAATGCCAAGTCTCTATGTGTGCGTGTGCCTGCACATGCCAGTGTTCTGCAGTTGAAATAGGTCTAGTGGGCCATTACAAGGGACACAGGCTTGAGCATTTTTGGTTTTAAAGGTAGGGGTGACTTAAGCAGTTATAGCCTTTGGAGAAAGAGTCTATAGAACAAGACACATCGAAGGTCTAGGAGAAGAAAGAATGGCTTCTCCTGGAAGAACAACATTCCTGGGAGATAGTTTACCTACTAAGGAAGATATGGCTGATCAGGCAATAAGAATTGAAGGAAACAACCCTTGATGGTGAAATTGGAAACCACAAGGAAGAGAATGGTGTACAGAAAAGCCTGTTGAAGATGGGAAGAAACAGAAACAAACTTAGATGTGGAGACCTGAATGGAAGGAGCAAGTAGAGCAAAAACTCACAAATGTAAGGTCAGTTTTACATTTGCCACTTTAGAAAATCAGAATTAAATTCATGTCTTAGGAATTTTAGGATAAAACAAACAGGCATTCTTCTATCTTCTTAAGAGTATTGTGAGCATTACAGTAATTCAATTTCTAGGTATATACACTAAAGAATTGAAAGCAGGGATTTGAACAGATATTTGTGCACCCATGTTCATAGCAGCATTATTCACAACAGCCAAAAGGTGAAAGCAACCCAAGTGTCCATTGATAGATGATTGGATAAATCAAGTGTGGTACATACATGCAGTGGAATATAACCCAGTCTTAAAAGGGAGGAAATGCTGATACATGCTAAAACATGGATGAATCCTGAGGACACATACTGAGTAAAATAAGCCAGTCACAAAATGATAAATACTGTATGATTCCATGTAATCATAATTATATTCCATGTAATAAATACTGTATAATTCCATGTACTCAAGGTAATCAAAATTCATAGAGATAGAAAATACAGTGGTGGTTGCCAAGGTCCAGGGAAAGGGGGAATGGGAAGGTAGCAGTGTTTAGTAGATACAGAGTCTCAGTTTGGGAAGATTAAAAACTTCTAGAGATGGATGATGGTGATGGCTGCACAGTAATATGAATGTACTTAATGCCACTAAACTGTATACTTAAAAATGGTTAAGATGGCAAATTTTACGTTATGTATATTTTACCATAATGAAAACAAATGGAGGGCTCAAAAAATATATACATTTCATAAAATTACGGTAATCTCCTGACAACCACAGTTTTTGGACCACTAGAGTTTATTAACAGTGATTTAAATTTTTACAACAATTTAAAAAATCTGAGATGTTTCACAAATACAACACTTAGTTTAGTCCCTTATAGTTATTCCTAAAGTTGTTTATTAAAATTACTTATTAAACTCCATAAACATACAAAATACAGCTGTCTGGGCCCTGCCCCAGACCCATTGAATCATACTCTCCGGGGATGGATGCCAAACATTCACATCTTAACAGGTGCTTGAGTGCCTCCCACACCCAAATTACTCTTCCCTCTTTAGATCTGGGATTAGGCCTCTTGGGGATCATGCAGAGAGAAAAGATCTTTTAAATTGTATCCTTTCAACCAATGTATGGGAGACTAGTCTGGGGAAATACTACTTCTTAATCATCTTGACAATTTATAATTACATAAGCATTTTATAAAAGGGAATAAGGGAGCACCAGTAATAAAAGATGTAATTATTGCCCTCTTTGGTGAGTGGAAGTTTAGTGTCACGTATTTGATTTAGAAAAATAAAGAAAATGTGACAGTCCTACCACGTCAAGTGTTGTAGAGGTATATATACATCTGTGTGTGTGTGAAATATATATTATATATATTACTATTTCTTTTTTCAATTGCCTTTCATTTAAAAAAAATTTATTTTACTTTAAGTTCTGGGATACATGTGCAGAATGTGCAGGTTTATTGCATAGGTATATGTGTGCCATGGTGGTTTGCTGCACATATCAACCTGTCATCTAGGTTTTAAGCCTCACATGCATTAGGTATTTGTCCTGATGCTCTCCCTCTTCATCCCTCCCATGACAGGCCCCAGTGTGTGTTTCTCCCCTCCCTGTGTCCATGTGTTCTCACTGTTCAACTCCCACTTATGAGTGAGAACATGTGGTGTTGGGGTTTCTGTTCCTCTATTAGTTTGCTGAGGATAATGGCTTCCAGCTTTACCCATGTCCCTGCAAAGGACATGATCTCATTCCTTTTTATGACTGCATAGTATTCCATGGTGTATATGTGCCACATTTTCTTTATCCAGTCTACCACTGATGGGCATTTGGGTTGGTTCCATGTCTTTGCTATTGTAAATAGTGCTGTAATAAACATACATGTGAATGTATCTTTATAGTAGAATGATTCGTATTCCTTTTGGTATATACCCAGTAATGGAATTGCTGGGTCAAGTGGTGTTTCTGGTTCTAGATCCTTGAGGAATCACAACACTGTCTTCCACAGTGGTTGAACTAATTCACATTCCCACCAACAGTGTAAAAGTGTTGCTATTTTTCCACAGCCTCACCAACATCTGTTGTTTCTTGACATTTTAATAATTGCCATTCTGACTGATATGAGATGGTATCTCATTGTGGTTTTGATTTGCATTTCTCTAACCATCAGTGATGTTGACCTTTTTTTCATATGTTTGTTGGCTGCATAAATATCTGCTTTTGAGAAGTGTCTGCTCATATCCTTTGCCCACTTTTTGATGGGATTTTTTTTTTCTTGTAAATTTGTTTAAGTTCCTTGTAGATTCAGGGTATTAGACTTTTGTCAGATGGGTAGATTGCAAATATTTTCTCCCATTCTGTAGGTTACCTGCTTACTCTGATGATAGTTTCTTTTGCTGTGCAGGAGCTCTTTAGTTTAATTCGATCTCATTTGTCAATTTTAGCTTTTGTTGGAATTGCTTTTGGCTTTTTTGTGATGAAATCTTTACCCATGTCTATGTCCTGAATAGTATTGCATAGGTTTTCATCTAAGGATTTTATGGTTTTGGATTTTACATTTAAGTCTTCAATCCATCTTGAGTTATTTTTTGTATAATGTGTGAGGAAGGGGAGTCCAGTTTCAGTTTTCTGCATATGGCTATCCAGTTTTCCCAGCACCATTTATGAAATAGGGAATCCTTTCCCCATTGCTTGTTTACATCAGATGGCTGTAGATGTGTAGTGTTATTTCTGAGGTCTCTGCTCTGTTCCATTGGTTTATATGTTTGTTTTGGTACTAGTACCATGCTGTTTTGGTTACTGTAGTCTTATAGTATAGTTTGAAGTCAGGTAGCATGATGCCTCCAGTTTTGTTCTTTCTGCTTAGGATTGTCTTGACTATATGGGCTCTGTTTTGGTTCTATATGAAATTTAAAGTAGTTTTTTCTAATTCTCTGAAGAAGGTCAATGGTAGTTTAATAAGAATAGCATTGAATCTATAAATTACTTTGGGCAATATGGCCATTTTCATGATATTGATTCTTCCTATCCATGAAGATGGATTTTTTTTTTTCCATTTGTTTGTGTCCTCTCTTATTTCCTTGAGCAGTGGTTTGTACTTCTACTTGAAGAGGTCCTTCACTTCCCTCATTAGGTGTATTCCCAGAAATTTTACTCATTTTGTAGCAATTGTGAACAGGAGTTCATTCATGATTTGGCTCTGTCCTTGTCTATTGTTAGTGTATAGAAATGCTTGTGATTTTTGCACATTGATTTTGTATCCTGAGACTTTGCTGAAGTTACCCATCAGCTTAACGAGTTTTGGGGCTGAGATGATGTGGTTTTCTAAATATAGAATCATGTCATCTGCAAACAGAGACAATTTGACTTCCTCTCTTTCTATCTGAATATGCTTTATTTCTTTCTCTTGCCTGATTGCCCTGGCCAGAACTTCCAATACTATGTTGAATAGGAGGTTGAGAGAGGGTGTCCTTGTCTTGTACTGGTTCTCAAAGGGAATGGTTCCAGCTTTTGCCTGTTTGGTATGATATTGGCTGTGGTTTGTCATAAATAGCTCTTATTATTTTGAGATATATTCCATTAATATCTAGTTTATTGAGAGTTTTTAACATGAAGGGATGTTGAATTTTATTGAAGGCCATTTCTGCATCTGTTGAGATAATCATGTAGTTTTTGTCACTGGTTCTGTTTATGTGATGGATTTCGTTTATTGATTTGTGTATCTGAACCAGCCTTGCATCCCAGGGAAGAAGCTGACTGAATCGTGGTGGATAAGTTTTTGATGTGCTGCTGGATTCAGTTTTTCATTATTTTATTGAGGATTTTTTGCATTGATGTTCATCAGGGATATTGGCCTGAAGTTTCTTTTTTTGTTGGGCCTCTGCCAGGTTTTGGTAACAGGATGATGCCGGCCTCATTAAATGAGTTAGGGATGAGTCCCTCCTTTTCAATTGTTAATAGTTTTGGTAGAAATGGTACCAGCTCCTCTTTTTACCTTTGGTAGAATTCAGCTGTGAATCGGTCTGTTCCTAGGCTGTTTTTGTTTGGTGGGCTATTAATTACTGCCTCAATTTCAGAACTTGTTATTGGCCTATTCAGGGATTCAACTTCTTCCTGGTTCAGTCATGGGAGGGTTTATGTGTCCGGGAATTTATCCATTTCTTCTAGATTTCCTAGTTTATTTGTGTAGAGGTGTTTATAGTATTCTCTGATGGTAATTTGTATTTATGTGGGGTCAGTGGTGATACCCCTTTATGATTTTTTATTGTGTCTATTTGATTCTTCTCTTTTCTCTTCTTTGTTAGTCTAGCTAGTGGTCTATCTATTTTGCTAATTTTTTCAAAAAGTCACTCCTGGATTCATTGGTTTTTTGAAGGGTTTTTTGTGTTTTCTCTCCTTCAGTTCTGCTCTGATCTTAGTTATTTCTTGTCTTCTGCCAGCTTTTGGATTTGTTTGCTCTTGCTTCTCTAGTTCTTTCAACTGTGATGTTAGGATGTCAGTTTTAGATCTTTCTAGCTTTCTGATGTGGGCATGTAGTGCTATAAATTTCTCTCTTAACACTGCTTTAGCTGTGTCCCAGAGATTCTGGCATGTTGTCTCTTTATTCTCATTGGTTTCAAAGAACTTCCTGATTTCTGCCTTAATTTCATTATTTACCCACGAGTCATTCAGGAGCAGGTTGTTCAATTTCCATGTAATTGTGTGCTTTTGAGTGAGGTTCTTAACAGGTCTGTTTGAGTGAGGTCCTCTCACTGTTTTGATTTCAGTATTTTCGCATTTGCTGGGGAGTGTTTTCCTTCCATTTATGTGGTCGATTTTAGACTAAGTGCCATGTGGTACTGAGAAGAATGTATATTCTGTTGATTTGGGGTGGAGAGTTCCATAGCTATCTCTCAGGTCCACTTGATCCAGAGTTGAGATCAAGGCCTGAATATCCTTGTTAGTTTTCTGTCTCGTTGATATGTCTAACATTGGTGGTGGGGTGTTAAAGTCTCCCACTGTTATTGTGTGAGAGTCTAAGTCTCTTTGTAGGTCTCTGAGAACGTATTTTATGAAGCTGGGTGTTCCTATATTGGGTGTATATATATTTAGGATGGTTAGCTCTTCCTGTTGCAGTGATCCCTTTACCATTATGTAATGCCCTTCTTTGTCTTTTTTGATCTTTGTTGGTTTAAAGACTGTTTTATCAGAGACTAGGATTGCAAACCCTGCTTTTTTTTTTTTTTTTTTTTTTTTTTGCTTTTCATTTACTTGGTAAATTTTCCTCCATTTCTTTATTTTTAGCCTATGTATGTCTTTGTATGTGAGATGGGTTTCTTGAATACAGCACACCAATGGGTCTTGATTCTTTATCCAATTTACCAGTCTATGTCTTTTAATTGGACCAGTTAGCCATTTATGTTAAGGTTAATATTGTCCTATCCTCATGATGCTAGCTGGTTATTTTGCACACTAGTTGCTGTGGTTTCTTCATGGTGTCATTGGGATTTATATGTTAGCGTGTTTTTGCAATGGCTAGTACAAGTTTTTAATTTCTGTGTCTAGTGCTTCCTTCAGGAGCTCTTACAAGGCAGGCCTGGTGGTGAAAAAATCGCTCAGCCTTTGCTTGTCTGAAAATAATTTTATTTCTCCTTTGCTTGTGAAACTTGGTTTGGCTGGATAGGAAATTCTGGGTTGAAAATTCTTTTATTTAAGAATGTCAAATATTGGCCCTCAGTCTATTCTGGCTTCTAGGATTTCTGCTGAGAGATCCGTGTTAGTGTTATGGGCTTCCCTTTGTAGGTGACCTGGCCTTTCTCTCTAGCTTCCCTTAACATATTTTCTTTCATTTTGACTTTGGAGAATCTGATGACTATGTGTCTTGGGGTTGATCTTCTCGTGGATTATCTTAGCGGTATTCTCTGTTTTTCCTGAAATTGAATGTTGGCCTGTCTTGCTAGGTTGCAGAAGTTCTCCTGGATAATATTCTGAAGTGTGTTTTCCAACTTGGTTCCATTCTCTCCATCTCTTTCAGGTACTCCAATCAATCATAGGTTCAGTCTTTTTACATAGTCCCATATTTCTTAGAGATTTTGTTCGTTCCTTTTCATTCTTTTGTCTCTAATCTTGTCTGCCTGTCTTATTTCAGCAAATCGTCTTCAATCTCTGATATTCTTTCTTCCACATGATTGATTTGGCTATTGATACTGGTGTATGTTTCATAAAGTTCTCATGCTGTTTTTTTCAGCTCCATCAGGTCATTTATGTTCCTCTCTAAACTGGTTATTCTAGTTAGCAGCTCCTGTAACCTTTTATCAGGTTCTTAGCTTCTTTCTTTGGGTTAAAACATGTTCCTTTACCTCAGTGAAGTTTGTTATTAACCACCTTCTGAAGTCTACTTCTGTCAATTCACCCATCTCATCCTCTATGCAGGTCTGCACTCTTGCTGGAGAGGTATTGCGATCATTTGAAGGAGAAGAGGTACTCTGGCCTTTTGGGTTTTCAGTGTTTTTTTCATTGATTTTTTTTTTTTTTTTTTTTTGACAGACTCTCTCACTCTGTTGCCCAGGCTGGTGTGCAGTGGCATGATCTTGGTTCACTGCAACCTCCACCTTCCAGGTTCAAGTGATTCTCCTGCCTCAGCCTCCTGAGTAGCTGGGATTACAGGCATGCACCACCATGCTTGACTAATTGTTTTGTATTTTTAGTAGAGATAGGGTTTCGCCATATTGGCCAGGCTGGTCTTGGACTCCTGACCTCAGGTGATCCACCCACGTTGGCCTCCCAAAGTGCTGGGATTATAGGTGTGAGCCACCATGCCTGGCCTCATTGATTCTTCCTCATCTTTATGAGTTTGTCTAGTTTCAATCTTTGAGGCTGCTGACCGTTGGATGAGGTTTTTGTGGGAACATTTTTTTTTGTTGATGCTGTTGTTTTGCTTTCTGTTTGTTTGTTTTTCTTCCAATAGTCAGGTCCCTCTTCTGTAGGGCTGCTGTGGTTTGCTGAGGGTTCATTTCAGGCCCTATTCATCTGGTTCACTTCTGTGCCTGGAGATGTCACTTGAGGAGGCTGGAGAACAGCAAAGATGGGTGCCTGTTCCTTCCTCTGCGATCTCTGACCTCAAGGGGCACTGACCTGATTCCAGTAGGAAAGTAGGAATGCTCCTATACAGGGTGTCTGATAACCCTTGTGGGAGGGTATCACTCAGTTGGGTGGCATGGGATGCAGAACCCAATTAATGAAGCACTTTGGCTGTCCCTTGGTGGAGGGGGTGTGCTGCCCTGTGGGGGAAACCCACTCATTTGGGCTTCCTGTATTCCTCAGAACTAGCAAGAGGAAACACTAAGTCTGCTGGTCGGTGGAAACTATGGCCACCCCTCCTGCTAGGGGCTTAGGCCCAGGGAGATCAGGGTTCTGTCCCTGAGCCCCTGGCTGGAGTTGTTGGAGTTCCTGCAGTGAAGCCCCACCCAATGAGGAGGGATGGGTCAGGGTCAGGATGAAGAGGCTCTCTGGCTGCAGTCTGCCACAGCCTGTGTGTTGGGTTGTGGGGGATACCTCTTGGGACCAAGCCGCCAGCCTCCCTGGCTCCAGCAGGGGAAAAGCATGACCTGGAGCTATGGAGATGGCTGCTGCCCTTCCCTTGCCCTGGGAGCTTAGTGTGTTAGGCAGCTAGGAGTCCCATTGTTGGCTGCCACCCCTCCCCCAAGAAGCTCAAATGGCTTAGACAGCAGGCAACCACAGCTGCGGTGCTGGCCGCCCCTTCCCCAATAACTCTGCAGGCTTAGGCAGATTCTAGCTGAGTGGCTGTTGAGAATCTGTGTGGCTTCCTGGTTGGGACCCTAGGCCTGGGTGGTGTGGGCTCATGAGTGGGCTCCTCCGTTGCAGAGTTCCATGGGAAAAGCATGGTTTCCCAGGCTGAGTAGCATGCTCACTCACTGCCTTTTTGGCTGGTGGGTGGGGGCTCCCCGACCCTTGTGGGTTTCAAGTAGGCCACAGAACCACACTGCTCTTCCTTCCTCTTGGTGGATCATGCCAGCTGCCTAGTCAGTGCTGATGACAGAACCTGGATACCTCAGTTGCCAACACAGGATTCTCAGGCCGTTTTGTTTCTTTTCGATGGGAGCCTCTGATTGTGGCTGCTTCTAGTCGGCCATCTTGGGCCCGCCCTCCAGTTGCCTTTCCAGATCTGTGTAGGGCAGAGCCTTTGGGTTTATATGTAGAAAGAATGTAAATGGAAAACATTAAATTTCAAGCCAGTACATAATGGTTCTCAATCCTTTTAACTGGATGCCCCAACAGATCACAGAACAGAAACAGGGGTTCTACAACAAATGTGAAAGGTGCTCTGGTAGAGGACTTCCTGCCAGAACAAGTTTTCAATGACAAATATGATCTGTTTTGGACAAGATGCCTTCTAGGCTTTTATTTATTCTGCTTTTAAGTATTATATACATTTAACCCTTAATTTTTTGTTCCTGTCAAACCTTTTATTTTCCACGAAAAAGTATTGTCAGCCAACCATTCTGCCAGCCCCAGAACTTTCACATGCAACTTTTTCTCCCTCTACTTGGCAAGGAATCACTGTAGTTATTTCAGGCATGAAAATAAGCATTTGTACAGTTACTTTTCATTACCTTAGGAAAAACTGAACAAGTAACTGGAAGCATTTTAATAAGTGTGGCAGGGCAAGGTATTAATAATTTACAGGAGTAACTTCCCTGTACACAATCCCTTCCTCGCCCCATTAGAATAGTCTTATTAGAGAAAAGAAAAAGTAATAAGAGCTGATTATTCCCATGGAAGATTGTCCTGAGGGCATTTGTAAAGGGAAAACTTTGAAGCTGCAGTCTTGGCACCTGTAGTTGAGAAGCTGTCCCACTGAAGGGACCTGGGATAGACCCATCTCTGATTCTCTATGGGCTGCTGTGTTACCAGTTCTCAAAATGGGAGAAGAGAATTGTGCTCAGGCCAAATGCTGCACTCAAATGAGGAAAGGTAAGATGGCAACCACAATGGAATAAGAACCTACCCTCCGCCACCCTTTTTCTCTGGACCTTGTCAGCCGTAAGATCCTTGTAAAGTCCCTCCCTTGAAGGGAGTGGGAGTAAGTATGTACCAATGACAGATATTGATCAGTTACTTTCCTACCTAGGTCAGCAAGGGCTCAGATTCCAGAGTAATTTGATACTGAAAAGTAAATTGAACAATTCTAGCACCTTGTGTTATGCAGCAATTTATTCATGTTACAGATGATGGATATTACTTACCATTTTTTAATAACATTGATTTTCACAAGGCCTATTTTTTGGGGGGGGTTGGTAGGGGGGCTTGATTTTTCCTACAAGAAGATGAGTTTTTCCCTGGATCAAGTGTGGGAGAAAGAGGGGAAGACTGTGGAACTGGTTCTGAGCAAAAGTGTAAGTTACACTATTATGGAAAAGATCTATGCACATTTTGGAACTCCAGAGTTTTCCAGAATTATTGAGTTTATACAAATTCCGTTTTTAAGGCTGAATTAGCAGCTATCAGAATCCATTACACTTTTTTTGTTTTGTTTTTCTTTTTCTTTTTTTTCTATAATGGGATAGGCTTGCTGGTGAGGGAATGTGTGAAAATACCAGTGGGGGAGCAGATTTTTCTAACTGATTAGAATGTGTGGAGCTGCTGCAATGATTTCCTCTGTGTTTCCTTTGGCTACAGATAATACCACAAAGCTAACTCAGTGACGCACATGACCAGCTGATAACAGCTGACACATGTGAATTGTAAGCCAAGTGTGTATTATCAGAAAGTGAGTTAAAAACCCATAAAACTCCCTGCTGTCTGACTTGAAAACATTCCTCTTGAAATTTTAATGACATGGTAGGTAATATTTTTAATTTTGCATGCTAAAACACTTCCAGTGAAATCTGAGAGTAAAAGCATGTCCCTTTAATCAATATGAGCTAGATATACAACCTAAGTATTAATATATTCCTGTAATAGCAGGATGCCCGAGAATTGCATAAAATTGGTATCATTCATTAAGATGTACAACTAAACATTGGACAATCTTGATTTGCCTTTTAAAATTTAATTTTAATATTTTAATCAAACATTGACAAAGTTAAAAAAAAACTCTAATCGTACCATAGCTTTAAAAAGAAAACCAGCAGTCCTCTGCTAAAACCCTTCCCATCCCAGATTCCTGTTCCCTGGAGATACTTTCAGTTATTGTAGTTGTTATGTTTATTTTTTACTGTAATATTTTAAAATAATCTTATACTATTATTTCTTCAATTTTAATTTGTAAAAATTATCTAATGACTTCATATTATGGAAGGTATGAATTTTGGTCTCTTCTACTGCCCACTTCTCTGTTCACACTTTCCTTCTCCTATCCTTCCAATGTGGCTTTTGATGAAATCAGTTTGGTACATTTTTCTAGGTTAAATTCCCTGCTTATTATGATTATTCAAACATAATTCACCACTGAGTCATAGTGAATTATGATCCTATTTCTTTCTTGTACAGCTTTTCATTTTTCATACTAATTGCTGTTTGTGAAGTTTAGTCTTTTATGTAGCCATCATTAATTTATTCCCAGACTTCTCACAGGACTTCAGATCTTCTGTCATCTCTCAATATGTTAAAATACACCTAAAAGTTAAATAAAAAAATACCTAATAGGTACTAGGCTCAATACCTGTGTGACAAAATAATCTGCACATCAAACCCCTATGACACAAGTTTAGCTGCGTAAAACACCTGCACATGTACCCCTGAACTTAAAGGTTAACGAAAAAAAAAATCCACCAAATGTGGGCCATGAAGATGTGCAGCCCAGATTTCTTAGACAGTCTGCTCCAGGACACATGGAAATTGCCTTCAGTTCCTGCTCCTACAAATGCTTGGAACACACTTCCCCTAGGTTGTTCTCAGCCAATGACTGAGCATGGCTGGGGTATTAGGGTCTAGTCCTGTTCTAGTACCAACGAACAACCTTTGTGTGGGACTCCCCTCTCCACCGGCCTGGCTGCAACTTTCTTAGAACCGTGCTGTGGTCTGGGGCTTTTCTACCCAATCCTCCCTTCCCTCTCCTTTCGAAAGGTCATATCTGCAAACAGTTATCCCTGCCTAATCCTGGTCTGGCTCCCTTTATCCTTCGCAGGCATTCCTCCCAGTAAATTTCTTGCACATCCAATCTCATCTTGGCACCTGCTTCTCAAAAAGGGGCACTGAGAGGGTTCTGAGAAAGCAGGCACTAAGACGGGCATGTGGATTGGCTTGCTCTTTGCCCAGATGGTGCTAAGGAGGACTCCATCCTGAGAGTAATATGGGGTCAATGGAACCTGGAACACAGTTGGAGGCTCAATTACTTAAGATTTCACTTGTGGTGATTTGGGAAAACAGACAGCCAGAGGGCTGAGGATTGCTAAGTTATATTGATGTCCTACAAAGGATAATGAAAAATGGAGAGAGGTTAACAAATAGTGAAAGGCTAAATGTAAGTGCCAGAGGGATTGTTGGTAGTTCACAAATAGGTCCTTATCTTCCACAGTGGAAGAACATACACAGCTGAGAAGCAGACATGGGATTTTATAGTTTTTTTTTTTTGTTGTTGTTGTTATAATATCTTGTGTTTTTTTTTAATTATTATTATACTTTAAGTTCTAGGGTACATGTGGATAATGTGCAGGTTTGTTACATATGTATACCTGTGCCATGTTGGCATGCTGCACCCATCAACTTGTCAGCACCCATCAACTCATCATTTACATCAGGTATAACTCCCAATGCAGTCCCTCCCCCCTGCCCCCTCGCTGTGATAGGCCCCGGTGTGTGATGTTCCCCTTCTCGAGTCCAAGTGATCTCATTGTTCAGTTCCCACCTATGAGTGAGAACATGCGGTGTTTGGTTTTCTGTTCTTGTGATAGATTGCTGAGAATGATGGTTTCCAGCTGCATCCATGTCCCTACAAAGGACACAAACTCATCCTTTTTTATGGCTGCATAGTATTCCATGGTGTATATGTGCCACATTTTCTTAATCCAGTCTGTCACTGATGGACATTTGGGTTGATTCCAAGTCTTTGCTATTGTGAATAGTGCCGCAATAAACATACGTGTGCATGTGTCTTTATAGCAGCATGATTTATAATCCTTTGGGTATATACCCAGTAATGGGATGACTGGGTCATATGGTACTTCTAGTTCTAGATCTTTGAGGAATCACCATACTGTTTTCCATAATGGTTGAACTAGTTAACAATCCCACCAACAGTGTAAAATTGTTCCTATTTCTCCACATCCTCTCCAGCACCTGTTGTTTCCTGACTTTTTAATGATTCTCATTCTAACTGGTATGAGATGGTATCTCATTGTGGTTTTGATTTGCATTTCTCTGATGGCCAGTGATGATGAGCATTTTTTCATGTGTCTGTTGGCTGTATGAATGTCTTCTTTTGAGAAATGTCTGTTCATATCCTTTGCCCACTTTTGAATGGGGTTGTTTGTTTTTTTCTTGTAAATTTGTTTGAGTTCTTTGTAGGTTCTGGATATTAGCCCTTTGTCAGATAAGCAGATTGCAAAAATGTTCTCCCATTCTGTAGGTTGCCTGTTCACTCTGATGGTAGTTTCTTTTGCTGTGCAGAAGCTCTTTAGTTTAATTAGATCCCATTTGTCAATTTTGGCTTTTGTTGCCATTGCTTTTGGTGTTTTAGACATGAAGTCCTTGCCCATGCCTATGTCCTGAATGGTATTGCCTAGGTTTTCTTCTAGGGTTTTTATGGTATTAGGTCTAACATTTAAGTCTCTAATCCATCTTGAATTAATTTTTGTATAAGGAGTAAGGAAAGGATCCAGTTTCAGCTGTCTACTTATGGCTAGCCAATTTTCCCAGCACCATTTATTAAATAGGGAATCCTTTCCCCATTTCTTGTTTTTCTCAGGTTTGTCAAAGATCAGATGGCTGTAGATGTGTTGTATTATTTCTGAGGACTCTCTTCTGTTCTATTGGTCTATATCTCTGTTTTGGTACCAGTACCATGCTGCTTTGGTTACTGTAGCCTTGCAGTATAGTTTGAAGTCAGGTAGCGTGATGCCTCCAGCTTTGTTCTTTTGACTTTGGATTGTCTTGGCAATGTGGGATCTTTTTTGGTTCCATATGAACTTTAAAGCAGTTTTTTCCAATTCTGTGAAGAAACTCATTGGTAGCTTGATGGGGATGGCATTGAATCTATAAATTACCTTGGGCAGTATGGCCATTTTCACGATATTGATTCTTCCTATCCATGAGCATGGTGTGTTCTTCCATTTGTTTGTGTCCTCTTTTATTTCACTGAGCAGTGGTTTGTAGTTCTCCTTGAAGAGATCCTTTACATCCCTTGTAAGTTGGATTCCTAGGTATTTCATTCTCTTTGAAGCAATTGTGAATGGAAGTTCATTCATGATTTGGCTCTCTGTTTGTCTTTTACTGGTGTATAAGAATGCTTGTGATTTTTGCACATTAATTTTGTATCCTGAGACTTCGCTGAAGTTGCTTATCAGCTTAAGGAGATTTTGGGCTGAGACAATGGGGTTTTCTAAATATACAATCATGTCATCTGCAAACAGGGACAATTTGACTTCTTCTTTTCCTATCTGAATACCCTTGATTTCTTTCTCTTGCCTGATTGCCCTAGCCAGAACTTCCAACACTATGTTGAATAGGAGTGGTGAGAGAGGGCATCCCTGTCTTGTGCCAGTTTTCAAAGGGAATTTTTCCAGTTTTTGCCCATTCAGTATGATATTGGTTGTGGGTTTGTCATAAATAGCTCTTATGATTTTGAGATACATTCCATCAATACCGAATTTATTGAGAGTTTTTAGCATGAAGTGCTGTTGAATTTTGTCAAAAGCCTTTTCTGCATCTATTGAGATAATCATGTGGTTTTTGTCTTTGGTTCTGTTTATATGCTGGATTATGTTTATTGATTTGAGAATGTTGAACCAGCCTTGCATCCCAGGGATGAAGCCCACTTGATCCTGGTGGATAAGCTTTTGGATGTGCTGCTGGATCCGGTTTGCCAGTATTTTATTGAGGATTTTTGCATCGATGTTCATCAGGGATATTGGTCTAAAATTCTCTTTTTTGTTGTGTCTCTGCCAGGCTTTGGTATCAGGATGATGTTGGCCTCATAAAATGAGTTAGGGAGGATTCCCTCTTTTTCTATTGATTGGAATAGTTTCAGAAGGAATGGTACCAGCTCCTCCTTGTACCTCTGGTAGAATTCAGCTGTGAATCCATCTGGTCCTGGACTTTTTTTGGTTGGCAGGCTATTAATTATTGCCTCAATTTCAGAGCCTGCTATTGGTCTATTCAGGGATTCAGCTTCTTCCTGGTTTAGTCTTGAAACAGTGTAAGTGTCCAGGAAATTATCCATTTCTTCTAGATTTTCTAGTTTATTTGCGTAGAGGTGTTTACAGTATTCTCTGATGGTAGTTTGTATTTCTGTGGGGTCGGTGGTGATATCCCCTTTATCATTTTTTATTGCATCTATTTGATTCTTCTCTCTTTTCTTCTTTATTAGTCTTGCTAGCGGTCTGTCAATTTTGTTGATCTTTTCAAAAAACCAACTCCTGGATTCATTGATTTTTTGGAGGGTTTTTTGTGTCTCTATCTCCTTCAGTTCTGCTCTGATCTTAGTTATTTCTTGCCTTCTGCTAGCTTTTGAATGTGTTTGCTCTTGCTTCTCTAGTTCATTTAATTGTGATGTTAGAGTGTCAATTTTAGATCTTTCCTGCTTTCTCTTGTGTGCATTTAGTGCTGTAAATTTCCCTCTACACACTGCTTTAAATGTGTCCCAGAGATTCTGGGATGTTGTATCTTTGTTCTCATTGGTTTCAAAGAACATCTTTATTTCTGCCTTCATTTTGTTATGTACCCAGTACTCATTCAGGAGCAGGTTATTCAGTTTCCATGTAGTTGAGTGGTTTTGATTGAGTTTCTTAGTCCTGAGTTCTAGTTTGATTGCACTGTGGTCTGAGAGACAGTTTGTTATAATTTCTGTTCTTGTACATTTGCTGAGGAGTGCTTTACTTCCAATTACGTGGTCAATTTTGGAATAAGTGCGATGTGGTGCTGAGTAGAATGTATATTCTGTTGATTTGGGGTGGAGAGTTCTGTAGGTGTGTATTAGGTCTGCTTGCTGCAGAGATAAGTTCAATTCTTGGATATCCTTGTTGACTTTCTGTCTCGTTGATCTGTCTAATGTTGACAGTGGGGTGTTGAAGTCTCCCATTATTATTGTATGGGAGTCTAAGTCTCTTTGTAAGTCTTTAAGGACTTGCTTTATGAATCTGGGTACTCCTGTAGTGGGTGCATATATATTTAGGATAGTTAGCTCTTCCTGTTGAATTGATCACTTTACCATTATGTAATGGCCCTCTTTGTCTCTTTTGATCTCTGATGGTTTAAAGTGTGTTTTATCAGAGACTAGGATTGCAACCCCTGCTTTTTTTTGTTCTCCATTTGCTTGGTAGATCTTCCTCCATCCCTTTATTTTGAGCCTATGTATGTCTCTGCATGTGAGATGGGTCTCCTGAATACAGCAGACTGATGGGTCTTGACTCTTTATCCAGTTTGCCAGTCTGTGTCTTTTAATTGGAGCATTTAGTCCATTTACATTTAAGGTTAATATTGCTATGTGTGAACTTGATCCTGCCATTATGATATTAACTGGTTATTTTGCTGGTTAGTTGATGCAGTTTCTTCCTAGCCTCGATGGTCGTTACATTTTGGCATGTTGTTGCAATGGCTGGTACCGGTTGTTCCTTTCCATGTTTAGTGCTTCCTTCAGGGTCTCTTGTAAGGCAGGCCTGGTGGTGACAAAATCTCTATGCATTTGCTTATCTGTAAAGGATTTTATTTCTCCTTCACTTATGAAACTTAGTTTGGCTGGATATGAAATTCTGGGTTGAAAATTCTTTTCTTTAAGAATGTTGAATATTGGCCCCCACTCTCTTCTGGCTTGTAGAGTTTCTGCCGAGAGATCTGCTGTTAGCCTGATGGGCTTCCCTTTGTGAGTAACCTGATCTTTCTCTCTGGCTGCCCTTAAGATTTTTTCCTTCATTTCAACTTTGGTGAATCTGGCAATTATGTATCTTGGAGTTGCTCTTCTCGAGGAGTATCTTTGTGGCGTTCTCTGTATTTCCTGAATTTGAATGTTGGCCTGCCCTACTAGGTTGGGGAAGTTCTCCTGGATGATATCTTGAAGAGTGTTTTCCAACTTGGTTCCATTTTCCCCCTCACTTTCAGGCACCCCAATCAGACGTAGATTTGGTCTTTTTACGTAATCCCATACTTCTTGCAGGCTTTGTTCATTTCTTTTTCTTCTTTTTTCTTTTGGTTTCTCTTCTTGCTTCATTTCATTCATTTGATCCTCAATCACTGATACTTTTTCTTTCAGTTGATTGAGTTGGTTACTGAAGCTTGTGCATTTGTCAGGTATTTCTCGTGTCATGGTTTTCATCTCTGTCCATTCGTTTATTGCCTTTTCTGCATTAATTATTCTAGGTATCAATTCCTCCACTTTTTTTCAAGATTTTTAGTTTCTTTGTGCTGGGTACATAATTCCTTCTTTAGCTCTGAGAAGTCTGATGGACTGAAGCCTTCTTCTCTCATCTTGTCAAAGTCATTCTCCGTCCAGCTTTAATCCGTTGCTGGCGATGAGCTGCGTTCCTTTGCAGGGGGAGATGCGCTCTTATTTTTTGAAATTCCAGCTTTTCTGCTCTGCTTTTTCCCCATCTTTGTGGTTTTATCTGCCTCTGGTCTTTGATGATGGTGATGTACTGATGGGGTTTTAGTGTGGGTGTCCTTCCTGTTTGTTAATTTTCCTTCTAACAGTCAGGACCCTCAGCTGCAGGTCTGTTGGAGATTGCTTGAGGTCCACTTCAGACCCTGTTTGCCTGGGTATCAGCAGCAGAGGCTGCAGAAGATAGAATATTGCTGAACAGCGAGTGTACCTGTCTGATTCTTGCTATGGAAGCTTCCTCTCAGGGGTGTACTCCACTGTGTGAGATGTGGGGTGTCAGTCTGCCCCTAGGTGGGGATGTCTCCCAGTTAGGCTACTCAGGGGTCAGGGACCCACTTGAGCAGGTAGTCTGTCCGTTTTCAGATCTCAACCTCCGTGTTGGGAGATCCACTGCTCACTTCAAAGCTGTCAGACAGAGTCGTTTGCGTCTGCAGAGGTTTCTGCTGTTTTTGTTGTTGTTGTTGTTGTTGTTTAGCTGTGCCCTGTCCCCAGAGGTGGAGTCTACAAAGACAAGCAGGACTCCTTGAGCTGCTGTGAGCTCCACCCAGTTCGATCTTCCCAGGGCTTTGTTTATCTACTTAAGCCTCAGCAATGGCGGGCGCCCCTCCCCCAACCTCGCTGCTGCCTTGCCGGGAGATCGGAGACTGCTGTGCTAGCAATGAGGGAGGCCCCGTGGGCGTGGGACTCTGCCGGCCAGGTGTGGGATATAGTCTCCTGGTGTGCCCGTTTGCTAAGATCCTTGGTAGAGCGCAGTATTGGGGTGGGAGTTACCCGATTTTCCAGGTGTTGTGTGTCTCAGTTCCCCTGGCTAGGAAAAGGGATTCCCTTCCCCCTTGTGCTTCCCAGGTGAGGCGATGCCTCCCCCTGCTTCAGCTCTTGCTGGTTGGGCTGCAGCAGCTGACCAGCACCCATTGTCAGGCACTCCCCAGTGAGATAAACCCAGTACCTCAGTTGAAAATGCAGAAATCACTTGTCTTCTGTGTCGATGGCGCTGGGAGTTGGAGACTGGAGCTGTTCCTTTTTGGCCATCTTGCTCCACCCCCTCCTCGGGATTTTATAGTTAAAGTCACCAAGCCTCAGAAACATTTAAATGCTCAGACGAGGCAGGTTCTGGAACCCTGACACATGCGTTGGAGACATCTAGGAGAATGTCCCTGAGGTTTTTTTTTTTTTTTTTGAGACAGAGTCTCGCTCTGCAGCCCAGGCTGGAGTGCAGTGGTGTGATCTCGGCTCACTGCAAGCTCCGCCTCCTGGGTTTACACCCTTCTCCTGCCTCAGTCTCCCAAGTAGCTGGGACCACAGGCGCCCGCCACTACGCCTGGCTAATTTTTTGTATTTTTAGTAGAGACAGGGTTTCACCTTGTTAACCAGGATGGTCTCAATCTCCTGACCTCGTGATCAGTCCTCCTCTGCCTCCCAAAATGCTGGGATTACAGGCGTGAGCCACTGCGCCCGGTCAAGGTTTATGACACTACAGACCCCGTGAACTCTCAGCGCTTACGGAGACATCTCCTTTTTCCACAGCAAGAACTAGTGCTTCCTCTTACTGGAAGATGTGGGAGAGGCCTCTTCCCAATCAGGCAAGTACTGCCTCAGGAATGCCTCCATTACTGAGGGTCAAATCCCAGTGCTGCTTCATGGGGAATGTGCTGGGCCTGGTAAGAAAAGAAAGAAACCATGTACTAAAGGAACAGCAGGAACTAGTTAGCATGAACTAGCAGAAGCCAGGGGAGTGTATTAGTGATTGGATTTTGAGGAGGTGATATGGTTTGGCTCTGCGTCCCTACCAAAATCTCACCTTGTAGCTCCCATAATTTCCACATGTTGTGGGAGGGATCAGGCAGGAGACTATTGAATCATGGGGACGGGTCTTTCCCCTGCTGTTTTCCTGATACTGAATGGGTCTCACAAGAGCTGATGGTTTGAAAAACAGGAGTTTCTCTGCATAAACTCTCTTTGCCTGCCACCATCCATGTAAGATGTGACTTGCTTCTTCTTGCCTTCCACCATGATTGTGAGGCCTTTCCAGCCACATGGAACTGTGAGTTCAATTAAACCTCTTTCTTTTGTAAATTGCCCAGTCTCAGGTATGTCTATATCAGTAGCATGCAAATGAACTAATACAAAAGGCTTGATCAAGGGGACCGAGAAATGAGATTGTGTAAACAAAATTTATTGACTTGGGTGTACTTTCTTGGGACAATAGGGTCCTGGCAAGGACCCCAAGTGATGGGACAAACTTGTTGCCAGCATGGACTTTTGAAACCTGGAAAAAGCAATGGTCTGAATGAAGTGGAAATGCCAGACATCAGAAGAATTACAAAGGCTAACGGAATCTGGCAAGGAGTGAAGACTTTAAGTCAGATGCTAATGCCTACTAGAAAGCATACACCATGGAAGAGGCACTGAACAACTAAACTGACAAAATAACTTGGTCATTTGGCATTATCCAGTCTACATGATTGGTCACTCTGGTACTAATGGGAAAGGAATAATAACATAGTGGTCATCATGGTGGCAGAGATGAAAGATACACATGGGCCCAACAGTGGGGACTTTTCCACTTACCAAGGTCAATCTGCCTGCTGCTGCCTCTGAACATCCAGTTTGTCAGTAATCAAGATCAACACTGAGCCCTGATATGGCATTATTACTCTCGGAGAGCAAACAGCCACTTGGTGGCAAGCCAACCAAATCAGATCTCTTATCTGGTAGATGGACCAGCAGTTTGTCCATTCTGGGATAGATACCTATTCTGGGTATGACTTCCTGTCCACTGAGATTCAGCTAACACCATTTCCTGGGAGCTTAAAGAATACTTAACTCACAGGCATGGAATCCTGCCCAGCATAGCATCGGCCAGGGGCCTCACTTCACAGTGATGTAGGTGTGGGAGTAGGGCTATGACATGGGATTCACTGGTCATATCACCTACTGCATCATTTAGAAGCAGTTGCTCTACAGAGGGTTGGGGTGACTTTCTAAAGGCACAGCGAGAGTCCTAGTTAGGAGGCAATACTCTGCGAAGATGGGGTATCATTATTCAGGATGTAGTATATGCCTTAGATTGGAGAACTTCATATTGTATTGTGACTCCAGTAGGACGAATACATGGATCTGGGTACCAAGGAGGTGGAACCAGAAATAGTCCTGTCCCAGTGATCCGCTGGGGGCCTTTGTACTTTCCATCCTGCAACTTTGGGCTCTGCATGATTGAAAGTCTGTACTAGTTTGGGTTCTCTAGAGAAACAGAACCAATAGGATACACACACACACATGCCCTTCATTCCTGAGGGCCAAATCCCAGTACAGCTTCATGGGGAATGTGCTGGGCCTGGTAAGACATATGTGTGTGCGTGTGTGTATATTTATGTATTATATCTATGTCCTATATATTTAGAAGTATATATATATACTTCTATACTTATATATACTACTTATATACTTATATATATTATATATGTCTATTTAGAAGTATATATATGTCCTATATATTTAGAAGTAGATTTTTTATATATAATATATATGTTCTATATATTTAGAAGTAGATATTTTTATATATTATATATGTCCTATATATTTATACTTTATATACACACATTATATTAAATGTATGTAAAGTATATGATATACTTTATATTGAATACACATATAAAGTATATGATATAAAGTATATGATATACTTCCTAATATATGGGACATATATTAAGAATATATATTTTTATATCTCTCTATATATTTATACATATACAGACATATCCTATATATATTCTTTTTTATGTATTGTATAGATTAAGGACATATACAAATATATATGTTTTTTTAAATTTTTTTTTTATTATACTTTAAGTTCTAGGGTACATGTGCATAACGTGCAGGTTTGTTACATATGTATACTTGTGCCATCTTGCTGTGCTGCACCCATCAACTCGTCATTTACATCAGGTATAACTCCCAATGCAATCCCTCCCCCCTCCCCCCTCCCCATGATAGGCCCCGGTGTGTTTTAATAAGTTTTTTTTTGTTTACCTTTTATGTGTATTTTACCATACTGAGGGATGAGAGAAGATCTGAAGTCCTGTGAGAAGTTTGGGAATAAATTAGTGATGGCCGCATAGAAGAATAAACTTGACAAACAACAATTAGTATGAAAAATGAAAATATATAAATATATTTGTAGTTAATCTATATAGGACATATGTCCTTAATCTATATAGGACATATATATTAAGAATATATATCTATATATCTCTTACCTATCTATCTATATCTATCTATCTATCTAGGGATTGATTTATTATAAGAAATTGGCTTACAAAATTATGGAAGCTGAGAAGTCTCATGACCTGTAGTCAGTAAGCTGAAGACCCAGGAGATCCGGTATTAATGGTATAGTTTCAGTCCAAGTCTGAAGGCCCGAGAACCAGGAGAGCTGGGGACAAGTTCCAGTCTGAATGCCAGTGAATACTGACATTGCAGTCTAAAAATAGGCAGAGGGAGCAAATTCTCCCTTACACTGGCTTTTATTCTACTTAGGCCACAAACAGATTGGGTGAGGCCCACCCACACTAGGGAGGGCACTCTGCTTTACTCAGTCTGTCAGTTCAAATGTTAATCTCATCCAGAAAGACCCTTGCAGACACACCCAGAATAATGTTTAATCATATATCTAGGCAAGGTGTGGACCAGTCAGGCTGATACATAAAATTAACCATTACAAAGTCTATGTCCCCAAAGGGAGTCATTCTTGCAAAGAGACACAGTAAAGGTCTCCCTGAATTATAAGCTATAGCTACTGCCAGACCACTTTGAATTTCCTGTGTCCAAGGACGTGAAAGTGGGGATAGGAGGCACCATCTTGGCAGGGGCAGTTGGCAGGAGAAGGCAAGACTGCTTTTCCACAATCGGAGCAGGAAGGAATTCATGTGGAACCAGGTGGACCTCTGGGTACCATGCTGCCCAGTGTAACTGTGAGTGGGCACATGCAGCAACTCCAGCATGAAAAGGCTCTGATTAGTAAGAGATCAGCCTCCTCAAGAGCAAAGCTTTGGGTGAAACCACCAGGTCAGCCTGAAGACTTTCTGAGGTGACAGCTGAAGTTAAATGGAATTCTGAGTAGCTAACGATGAAAGGAGAGGACGAGTGCCTATGGCATCCTTGAGACCACCTGCAGTGACAGGAACCACCGTGCATCCTACCAGCTTTCCTCTTCTCAGATTCCTTTCATAAAGAGAGGCCCATGACACTTTGGAGGAACTGCTCCTCAAACGTGCCTGGAGAAGTTAATCTTTTTTTTTTTTTTTCCTTCAGCCTCCCAAGTAGCTAGGATTACAGGCGTCCACCACCATGCCTGGCTAATTGTTGTATTTTTAGTAGAGACGGGATTTCACCATGTTGGCCAGGCTGGTCTTGAGCTCCTGACCTCAGGTGATCCACCGGCCTCAGCCTCCCAAAGTGCTGGGATTACAGACGTGAACCACCAAGTGCAGCCGAGAAGCGAATCTTTCAAGAAGTGCGGCTATAATGACAACCAGAGCGAAGGGAGTAACCATGTCAAGAAGCAGTTTATTTAATATTAGGGAATGTATTTTAAAGAACACAGAGTGGGAGTGACTTATTGAAGATGTAAGAGAGAGGGAAGAAGTAAGTGATTGACAATAATTTGTCTCTGAGAAGGTAGGAAGAAATGGAACCTTGGCAGAGGAGTGGTCAGGAGAAGAGAAAGATGCTTCTATTGTGATCAGAGGAAAGAGTCAAAGGAGTGGTATGAGCCTACATTTATAGTTTTGGATGCAGATGGTGAGGGCATTCCTAACTGATGGGTTCTTTTTCTATTTGAAGTTTGAGGAAACTTTGCTTAGACTGAATGGCACTTGGTAGCATGAGAGTGGTGTGAAAAGAGAGGTGAGGTGATTGTGGGATTATAGTAGGTGCAACTGAGATATTTGTTCAAAAACAAGTGGATCTTCAAAATCAATTTTTTGAGCACTAACAATGTCAGGCACACTACTGAGCTCTTTTCAGCATTATTTCTAATATTTAAACCTATCATACTTACTCTGAGAATTAACAAATGTTGCCTTTATTTTATTGGAAAAGAATGGTTTCTTACTTGTCCAATTCATTCCTTTACTTGTTTAACATGTATTTACTGAGCTTTAATTATATGCCAAGCACTGTTCTCAGTATAGTAAGTAAATGTATCAGTAATGCAAACCAAGGGCTGACTGATTTCAAAATCCAGTCTCTTTATAGTATGTCAATAAAAATGATCTAACAATACAAAATATTGACTCTGTGAGCCCTCTACTGGGTTCACCTATTCTAATGAAACAGGGAACTACTACTTTATACAACAAAGACAAATTGATTATTTATAGTTGTTTAAATTATTTCAAGTATATTTTCAGTGATGTCTGGAAGTTGAATTCCAATATAATTTCTTTATTGTAATTCAGAAGATGAATTAGTATCTTTTTAAAATGTGTCTTCCGTACATATTCAAAAGCAATATCTTGAAGATTTGAAAACTCTTATGGTAAAATTATGACTAATTCATGATTTAGTGTATCACACTTCAGCTGAAATTTGCATTGGCATTTACTTTGAAGAAATAATTTGATAACCAATGTAATAATTTGCACATTTAAAAAAGGTTTGTGAGTTTGAGGAGTGGTTGTGGTTGCATTTAACTCATCCTTTAAAACCAGTTTTTTTATTGATCAGCATATTTCTTTGTTAATAACTCCAGTCATTTATTGAAGCACACTCAAATGGTATTTACTTGTACAAACATATTGGGGTTATAATATACCTTTTCTGTTTTTATATTTCTATTTGTTGCAATTGTAGACAGACAAACATTATTGGCCCCCTGTGCACATGGGGTTTTTGTGGGAAAAGTGAAATGCTATAATATATTAAAAGCCGTAATAAAAAGCAGTGATGAAGGCATGAGGGTAAGTGCCATCCCATGGTGTTATTGCTATAGCATCAGCTGTAGCACTATTTTTGTGAACAGACTTACAGAGTTGAGTACCTCTCAAAGCAATTTTTATGTTTGAACAAATACAGTGATGGATCAGCAGAGTGGGTTACTCATCAAGAGCTTGGCAAGAAGGATGAGTTATGCTGAACAAAAATGCTGGTGAGTTTAATGACTCTTTGGGAACATGTAGGCACTTAAGTCTCTGGGATCTAAATCTGGTTAACTCACAAGTGTGAAATTGTCAGCCTACTTAAAAGAGGCAGAAATTATGCAATGCTTTTAGAAAGCAATTTTAATGTAAGAGGAGCACTGGAAGCCAGACAGGGCATAGTAGTATTATATTAATGACTTTTGTTTTGTCATGGTGGAACAGTTAATTGATTCCATGAGGAAAATGGAACAAAAGAGACTTTCTAGAAATCCCATTCTCCTTCTGGGAGCGAAGAGATAATTAGGGAAGGATTTCTCATTTTAAATCTCTTTGAATTAGTTCTTATTCCTGATTCAGGGAATGTTTTCTCTAATAAGTATGCACTCAGAGTTTGAAGAAAATTGTGATGTGACCAAAGAGAAAAAACAATAATGTGAAATATCTTTATTACCATAAATAAGTAAAATTAGATCCAACATACTTATTTGTCAGATACTGGGATTTTTGAAGGGATGATTTACCATGTATAACATGTTCTCATTTCTCAATGTATTTCACTTCCTTGGCCTTCAAATATTGTACTTGTTACTATTCTTACACTTTACCACTGAAATTAAATCAAGGCAAATAAGAGTTTTTTTAAAGATATTTTTAAAACTTTTTAGGGATAAATACATTCCCTCCATTCCCATTGAAAATGGAGTAACAGGGACTTTCTACTTGAAGCAACTAGAAAACCAAAATATATACATCTGGTTTTTAGACCTTGAGCCTAAGACATGATAGGATTGTGATTGCTTCAAGAAAAAAAAAGAAAGTGAGCTCTAAAATTGCATATATATATGTGTGTGTGTGTATATATATATATGTGTGTGTATATATATATTTTTTGCATAGCAGGCAGCACAGGGAGGATGCATTCAGAGACCAGAGATTCTACTAAATTGAAGAAAAAGTGGAACTAACCCACAAAGGCTGAATTTGCTAGAATTTGCAAGCAGTCTACAGTGGGGAAGGAACAGCACAAAGACAGAGCTCTAGAAATCTGCAAAGAGGTTCCCACAAGTCTTTGGATGAATACTGATCTCTATAATGTATGAGAGGAAACTATCTGAGATTGGAGTGGGTGGAACACCACAAATAGAGTGAGGAGAACAGTTTCAGAGCTCAAACTGGCTAGAAATGGTTCACGTTTTCATCATTCAAGTGGAAATAATTTGTCATACAAAGACTATTGGGTAGAATGCTCAGAAACTGTCACCTTTGTTGTGGGGATAAATTGGCTCTATGCTAAAGGCTGCTCTCAACACACATAAATAAAGTTTAAGAACAATCATCAGAATGATTTAACTGGTTCCAAGTAACTTAACTGCATGCCAGAGCAAAGTCTAATGCTATTTAAAGGAATACAACAAAACCCAGTAAAGAACAATGTAAAAATCACAGTGAGTGGCATCCAACAGAAAACTACCAGGCATACAAAAAAAAAAAAAAAAAAAAAAAAAAAGAGAATATGATTCTAGTAAGATAAAAATAGAAACAAATTCTACAAAATAGACCCAGAAATGAAAAAAATAATAAAACCAGCAGATAAGGATGTTAAAATAGTGATTATAAATATGCTCGATATGTTCAATAAGGTAGGTAACAAGGAGATAAATAACCTAAATGAATTTCTAAAGCTGAAAAACACAAAATCTGAAAGGGAAAATGCAATTGAATGGGGCCAACAGCTGATTAAACAATGTAGAAGAAAAGACCAGCAAACTTTAGGATGTAGAAACTATCCAAAATGAAGCCTAAAGAAAAAAAAGTGGTTAAGACAAATGAATCTAATATCAGTGACCTGTGGGACAATATCAAGCAGTCTAACATGTTATACATCTAATTGGAGATAAACAGGTGGGAGACAGAAAAATATTCAACAAAAAATGGCCAAATATGATTCCAATTTGATTATAAACAGAAATTTTGAGAAGAAGCCAGAGGGGGGGAAAAACTTATTGTATATGGAAGAACAAGAGAATTATCACAGATTTCTTGTCAGGAACTGTGCAAACTAAAAGACAAATTTAAAGTTCTGAAAGAAAAAAACTTGAATTTTGTATTATTGAAAATATGTTTCAAAATAAATGCAAAAGGAAAACCTTTTTACACACACACACAAACACACACACATGCACACTCTCAAGACAATTTGTCACAAGTACTCCTGTACAAGAAATGTTAAAGGAAGTTCTTTAGGGCAGAAAATTCATAACTGTTATTTATTTTATTCATTATACTCCTTTATAAATATTGACATTTTTCTTTATTATAGTGTATTTTTACCTTGAAATTTATTTTACCTGAAATCAATATTGCTATTTTTATTTATTTTACCTTATTTTTGTCTTAATTAGCTACTGTTTTTTCTTCATTTGTAATATTTCTAATATATTTATTTAACATACCTTTTCCAAGGAGGAATAGTTTGAATGCTACTTTGTGAATTATTCTGTATGTTTGTCACTTTTTGAATTGAATTTAAGTAACTTGAATTTAGTTATAACAAATATATTTAGTCTGTCTCCTGTCATTTTGTTTTATATTGTCTAAGGCTTCATTTTCTATGCCAATACTTTTGTATTCTAAATTTTAGGGACTGTTAGTTTATGTATGTGTATGTGTGTTGCTGTTGCTAAATGGAGCATATTTTGTTTGCTTTTATAAATTACCTACTGTATTAGAAGGCATCTGTATGGCTTAGGTCCAATTCTATTAGTGATCACTTTCACATTCAAAACTGTACTTGAATCTTTTTTGAAATTTCCCTATTTCTGAATTTCAAGAATGAAAAAAATTGCTACCTCTAATATTACATGAGTAATTTGATATATTTCACCATTCTTCTAGAACATATACTCATTTTTGCTATTTCATTAAGTTGTTAACTTTTTAGGAGACTATCAAATTGTTTGCAGGTGATGATGTCATTTTACAGTCCCACCAACTATATAGGAAAGATGTACTTGCTATTGTAGCCTTAAAAATGTTTAGCCTTTAGAAGTTTTATAGTTTTAATATTTATATTACTGTCTGTAATCCATCATCTTGAGTTAATTTTTTAAAAGGTACAAGGTAAAGATTAAACTTCATTTTTACCATATGGATATCCAGTTGGTCTAGTTCACTTGTTGAAAAGACTATTTTTAACCCTGTTGAATTATCTTGACACTTTGATTATCTAGAAAATCAATTGACTATAGATGTGTGAGTCTATTCTGAATTCTCAGTTTGGTTCCATGGATCTATATAAGTATTCTTATGTTGATACCATATTTTCCTGATTATTGTATCTTTATAGTAAATCTTGAGATTAACAAGTATAAATCTTCCACTTTTCCCCATGGCTATGCTGAATCTTTTGCATTTCTACATAAGTTTTAGAATCAGCTTGAAAATTTATGTCAAAAAAAGCCTGTTAGAATATTGATTAGGATTGCATTGAATCTACAGACCAATTTGGATATAATTGACCTTTTGACAATTTCAGTGTTCTAATTCATAAACATGTATGCCTTATCTATTTGTGTATATCATTTAATTTTTCTCAAGGATATTTGTATAGGTGTTGTACAAAATGTGTTAAATTTCTTCCCTGTCTCAAAGCAGAAAGTAGAAAACAATCACAGAGATGCCATTATAAAATATATAGGTATAGCAATCCTCTAAAATTCCCATTTAATTCTGTAGTTTGACCAGAGTGAAAGATGGCTATCTTGGAGAATGATGGTAGATTAATCAAGTAGTCACTCTAATAATAGCAACTGTTCCAATTACAATCTCCATATTGAAATCCTGCAAATGTTTCCTTTTTTAAAAAAAAATTTCAAAACGGTAGACACCAGCAGCATGTCTTTCACTAACTGATTCATTTAGCTCCTGGGGCAGTGATCATCTGCCCATTTTATAGGACATCATACTCATCCATTACATTGAAGATATCGTGTAGATTCATGGATAGAATAAGAAAGAGAGCGCTAGGTGCCTTAGAGTATATGTTCTGTTGAAAATACAGGAGCCTGGCACTTAACTAAATTTTTTGGAATTTAGGAGCCTTGGTCAAGAAAGATAGATATCTTTATTGAAGTAACTAATTTTTTTTTTTTTTTTTAAAGAGATGAGGTCTCACTTTGTCACCAAGGCTGAAGTGTAGTGGGCACAGTCATAGCTCACTGCAGCCTAGAACTCCTGGGCTCAAGTGATTCTCCCACCTCAGCCTCCTGAGTAGCTCGGACTACAGACACATGCCACCATGCTCAGCTAATTAAAATTTTTTATTTTTTATATTTTTTTTAGAGATTGGATTTCAACTATGTTGCTTAGGCTGGTCTTAAACTTCTGGCCCCAGTAGATCCTCCCACTTAGGCCTCCCGAAGTGTTGGGATTACAGGTGTGAGCTACCATGCTCTGAAACAATGATTTGCTAAACCTTGTCCATCCTTCAATGTTTAGGCGATCTTTTAGATTTTGTAGGCAACTTATCCCATGTATAGGTGTGTGCTGCCTAATTTATTAACTGAATGACCTGAAAAGCCTCCCCATTGAGGCCCAGAACAGGGGAGGGCTCTCCTGATGACCCAGGCTGCAGTGTAAACAGCTAAACCATTTGGCTCCCGTGTTGCTTAAAGTGTCTATGAAGATCCAAATGCTGTGGCAAGTCCTATAAGAGGACTGCAAAAGAGACTGGTACCTTTGATTTGAGATGCAGCTGGGATGGAAATTCGTCTCACTCCACTTTCTGCCTCCATCACCAAGGAAGCTGGTAATAACTTGGTTGGTCCGAATCCATGCACAGCTCAGAAGTGTGGGTGAGTTAATAACCCAAGGGATTTCTACTTATGGCTAGCCAGTTTTCCCAGCACCATTTATTAAATAGGGAATCCTTTCCCCATTTCTTGTTTCTCTCAGGTTTGTCAAAGATCAGATGGCTGTAGATGTGTGGTATTATTTCTGAGGACTCTGTTCTGTTCCATTGGTCTATATCTCTGTTTTGGTACCAGTACCATGCTGTTTTGGTTACTGTAGCCTTGTAGTATAGTTTGAAGTCAGGTAGCGTGATGCCTCCAGCTTTGTTCTTTTGACTTAGGATTGTCTTGGAGATGCGGGCTCTTTTTTGGTTCCATATGAACTTTAAAGCAGTTTTTTCCAATTCTGTGAAGAAGCGCATTGGTAGCTTGATGGGGATGGCATTGAATCTATAAATTACCTTGGGCAGTATGGCCATTTTCATGATATTGATTCTTCCTATCCATGAGCATGGTATGTTCTTCCATTTGTTTGTGTCCTCTTTTATTTCACTGAGCAGTGGTTTGTAGTTCTCCTTGAAGAGGTCCTTTACATCCCTTGTAAGTTGGATTCCTAGGTATTTTATTCTCTTTGAAGCAATTGTGAATGGAAGTTCATTCCTGATTTGGCTCTCTGTTTGACTGTCACTGGTGAATAAGAATGCTTGTGATTTTTGCACATTAATTTTGTATCCTGAGACTTTGCTGAAGTTGCTGATCAGCTTAAGGAGATTTTGGGCTGAGACAATGGGGTTTTCTAAATATACAATCATGTCGTCTGCAAACAGGGACAATTTGACTTCTTCTTTTCCTAACTGAATCCCCTTGATTTCTTTCTCTTGCCTGATTGCCCTAGCCAGAACTTCCAACACTATGCTGGATCCTTTCCTTACTCCTTATACGAAAATTAATTCAAGATAGATTAGAGACTTAAATGTTAGACCTAATACCATAAAAATCCTAGAGGAAAACCCAGGTAGTACCATTCAGGACATAGGCATGGGCAAAGACTTCATGTCTAAAACACCAAAAGCAACGGCAGCAAAAGCCAAAATTGACAAATGGGATCTCATCAAACTAAAGAGCTTCTGCACAGCAAAAGAAACTACCATCAGAGTGAACAGGCAACCTACAGAATGGGAGAAAATTTTTGCAATCTACTCATCTGACAAAGGGCTAATATCCAGAACCTACAAAGAACTCAAACAAATTTACAAGAAAAAAACAAACAACCCCATCAAAAAGTGGGCAAAGGATATGAACAGACATTTCTCAAAAGAAGACATTCATACAGCCAACAGACACATGAAAAAATGCTCATCATCACTGGCCATCAGAGAAATGCAAATCAAAACCACAATGAGATACCATCTCACACCAGTTAGAATGGCGATCATTCAAAAGTCAGGAAACAACAGGTGCTGGAGAGGATGTGGAGAAATAGGAACACTTTTACACTGTTGGTGGGATTGTAAACTAGTTCAACCATTATGGAAAACAGTATGGCGATTCCTCAAGGATCTAGAACTAGATGTACCATATGACCCAGCCATCCCATTACTGGGTATATACCCAAAGGATTATAAATTATGCTGCTATAAGGACACATGCACACGTATGTTTATTGCAGCACTATTCACAATAGCAAAGACTTGGAATCAACCCAAATGTCCATCAGTGACAGATTGGATTAAGAAAATGTGGCACATATACACCATGGAATACTATGCAGCCATAAAAAAGGATGAGTTTGTGTCCTTCGTAGGGACATGGATGCAGCTGGAAACCATCATTCTTAGCAAACTATCACAAGAACAGAAAACCAAACACCGCATGTTCTCACTCGTAGGTGGGAACTGAACAATGAGATCACTTGGACTCGGGAAGGGGAACATCACACACCGGGGCCTATCATGGGGAGGGGGGAGGGGGGAGGGATTGCATTGGGAGTTATACCTGATGTAAATGACGAGTTGATGGGTGCAGCACACCAACATGGCACAAGTATACATATGTAGCAAACCTGCACGTTGTGCACATGTACCCTACAACTTGAAGTTTAATAATAATAAATAAATTAAAAAAAAAAAATAACCCAAGGGAAACTTTTGACTAATTGGGGGAAGAAAGCAGATAGATAAATGCTTCTCCTGTTTTGCTCCTTCTGATAGAAAGTTCGGGAGATATCTGGAAACTTCTCAGGAGCCCTCAACAGAATTATATGTTAATGTATTACAGCCAAATACCACTAAGAATACATTTGTGGCTGAGCAAGTTCGGTTCAAGGTTCATTGCAATAACGGAAAACTCTCCTCACGGCGATCTTTAGGACATTTCTGTAAGATGGTGTTAAAAGGACGTATAGGATTTTTAGCTATGCCAGATATTTTGAGGAGAGTTCAAGAATGCAGGGAATTGTTGTGGATTAGATGCTGTCAGGAAGTGAGGATAATTCTGACTGAGTGTCTTAAATCTTTACAAGGTGAGAAGACTAAAGTGAGGGTAAATCTAATAAAGAATCATATTAGCAAGGTTAGGGAGACGCTTGGTCATTTGTGTGGTTTGGATAATGTTGTTTTTAATCTGTTTTCGATGTGATTACAAAGTGGTATTTTTGCTCTAATTCATTACAGTTATGGTGTGGCCTTGTTGATGTTGATGTTCTAGGAAAATTGTTCATATCCAAGAGGAGAATGCTGAGACCTACCTGTGAATACCAGGCCAGCTCTTTGCAAAACCAAAGTCTAGTTGGTAGTTCCAGGCTATTCTTATCAGTTAAGAGCTATTTTTCTCTCTCTCAAGAACCACCGCTTTTCTGGAAGGAATAGCCTCGAGAATACCCTCTTATAATGGCTTTTCATTCTTCCTGTTGCATTCTTTCTGGCCTCTCACTCTGTCTCAGTCTATGCCTTCAGCCTTCTGTAGGCATGGTAACTCAAGTTGAGATACTCTTTCAGGAACACACACAATATTCTAAATAATATTCCCCTTTTGAAAAACAGCTGCCCATCATGAACTGTGCTATAAGATCCATCTGGCCATAAAGTCAGGGACGTGCTAACCACACTCCTTCATTAAGTGGACGCGGATATTCTCAATAGGACTCAATAGTTCCTGAAGGCAAAAGTACCTTTCCTGAATAGGGCATTCACATGTCCAGTGTGCCTTCACTTTATTACCCTTCAGTTCGCTCCTGTGGCCTGTGGACATTTCCAGTGACTAGTTGGCTGAGGAGGTATGACTATGAGTCTGCTTTACAGATGGCTCTGCATCATATGGCATCATGTGCTATAACTGGCCAAATGAATTATAAAGAAGTTCAGTTCCATTCAGGGTTGGTTTAGAAAGGACATTCTCCAGGAGGCAGAATTTGAAACAGCAAAACTCATTTTCCCAATTGTATCTTAAGCTAAGAATATAAGGATGGGGCAAGGATGGGGAAAAGTTCAGAGCTACTTCCTTGGCAGCAGTTTTCTGTGGCATCCATGTCGGAGGACGGTATGTTGTTGACATGAGCAATGGCATTGATCAGTCTTATCCTGGGCTATGGTGTTGGAGGACTGGACACCTACATGCTCTACATCTTTCCCAATGCCTTGGACTTACATAAACCTCTGGGATGAAACTAAAGTCCTGGAAAAAAAGAAGGTATGTAGGAAAACCCTGATTTCATTGAAGAAAAAATTAGAATAAACCACATTCACCACATATTGACTAATATTATGTTTTTACCACCAGAGAGGCTTGAGACAAAAAATAAGTTCAGTGATCAAGAAAACAAAGAAAATATCCACTCTCAAATTTGTAGCCTGATAATTCAGACCTGTAGATAGAAGTATTGACAGTGGCCCTCTGGATAGAGACACTAAGAGAGAGACTAGGAAGCTTAGGTTACTTCAGTTTTCTTATTTGTACTGTTTTTCACACATATACCAAATTTTTTACAACAAATATGTATTACCTCTATAATCAGAAAACTATAAGCATTGCTTTAGAGAAATATCATCAAGGCAAAAACACTACTGAAAGTCAATGATGAGTATCTTTGACTAGTATTACTATGGTTATTATTATTAAATTTAACCTAATAGAAATGGTACTATACATTTACTATTATAAACTTTATCCTAATAGAATAGTTGATTAAAACACTTAAATTTATCTTGTTGATATTTTCTTAGCTAATAATATTATACTATAAAATTAATGCTTCTCAGTCTTTTCACAAACTCTTAAAATATGAAAGACAAAATTCTTACCTCTTGGTCATGTGAGTCATCAATGACTGTGGAAGCTACTCATAAGCTCATGCTTATTTATAATTTGGAATATGTGCTCACGCAGATAATATAACATTAAGCAAGAAGCAATTCACTGGCAATGCCTAATATTAGGGCAGATAGATATTTAAATACTTTACACAGAAAATATTATGACTCACTTTTGTGGGCAGTGGAGGCAGGGAGGATTCGTTTTCAGCTCTAACTTCAGTCAGGAAATGTCTCTACTGTTACAAGAAAAGCTCTAGACTTACTAAAGTTAACAGCATTTTTCTGAGCAAAGATTGATTCATGAATTGGTCAGCACTCAGAACCAGAAGACGTTCAGAGAGCTCTGCTCTACAATGTGGGCAGTGAGTATCTATAGACAGAAGACCATGGAAGCACAGAAATAGCTTGAGTGGTTACAGCTAGGCTTTAGCCTTATTTGGACGTGGTATGAACAACTGGCTGCCTGTGATTTGCTAAAGCTCTGCTGCTTCTGATTGGGTGAGATCTGGCTATTTCAACTCCTAAGTTAGATTGCCCTACAGGTTGCAGTTCTTTAGGTAGGAACTCCAAGTATAGAGACAGCCTGAGCGCTAATGACCTGTTTATTTAATTTAGCAGTGCCAAAAGAAGTTTCATTCTACCATTTCCCCTTTCCATTACTACAGTGTATGGAAATCCACATTTGTCCCATAGAGAGAATAGGACTGGAGCAGAGGGGTCTGACCACAGTGAGAGGGTAGATCACAGAGACTGAGTAAGAGTACAGAGCTGAGTGTGTAGATGGGATTCAGAAACTTCCACAGCAATCAGCTGATACAGACTCACCACCTAATGATTCAGAAAATGAGGGATCAAAGACTAGAATGGAGGGAGAAAAAATGAAGTGTGGCAAGAACAACAAGGGGTAGTGGGACACACAGAAAGGATCCAAAGGACATCAGCACTAATCTCTCCGTTGACACTAATGGCTATCTAGAAGCCACCTACCCCTGAGAAATTGTGAAGTACATATATAGATCTCATGACACAAAAGAATATTTTTAGTATATTGCTGCTATAATCAATATAATTAACAAATTAACTACAAATTGGGAGCATATTGGTCACAAAACAGCTGACATTTCTTTCTGGATAGGTACCAGTAATGCTGAGCAGTTTATATGCCTTGGGTACATTTAATTCTTCCAACAACACTATGAGGTAGGTACTATTTTCCTCACTGGGAAAACTGATGTGCAGAATGACCAAGCGGCTTGCTTAAGGTCCGCAGCAAATGGTTGGCAGGGCCAGAGTCAGGCCGAGATATCTGACTTCAGAGTCTGAGATGTTAATTACTGCATAGACTTCCTTTCCAAACTGACCGAAGTTATCATTAAATCTCTGTGAGGAGTAACTGTTAATTTATTAAAACCCACTGTAGGTTGGGCACAGTGGCTCACACCTGAAATCCCAACACTTAGGGAGGTCAAGGCAGGCGGATGATGAGGTCAGGAGTTTGAGACCAGCTTGACCAACAAGGCGAAACCACATCTCTACTAAAAATACAAAAAATTAGCTGGGTGTGGTGGTGTGCACCTGTAATCCCAGCTACTTGTGGGCTGAGGCAGGAGAATAGTTTGAACCTGGGGTGTGGAGTTTGCAGTGAGCTGAGATCACGCTGCTGTACTCCAGCCTGGGTGACAGAGAGTGATACTGTCACGAAGAAAAAAAAGAAAAAGAAAAAAAGAAAACCCCAAAAAACCACTTACTGTATATTCCTTAGAGTTTAGATAGTTTGAGTGGAGAAAATGTTAAGAGTGTGGATTCAGCATCTTCAACAGAATTTTTGGTTGTTTTCTTAAGTTATCCTATGGAATACTTTCAGGTACTGATATTTGTGGATACTTAGACCAAATGGACCATGCCAAATATTGTGCTAGAGATTCTGATCCCTGAACTAATTAGAATAGGCACTTGATTTATAGTTGTGTCTTAACAACATCATTTCTCTCTTATCTTGTGTTACTCTTTGTCATTTATTCCTCACAGGAAGAAAGAAGTACCTAAGGCCCCACCGTTAGAACCTGACTCTATGTTTCTTATGCTTCAGGCTAAGGAGGAAAACACTATATTTAAAATGCTTGCAGTATTTCTATTCTTGCAAAATACTTACTGCCCCAAGCAAGTGGGTTTTCAAATAAAATAAGAAAAGCATTCTCCTATTTTTGATGCTTACCTTACTGCTCTATAACCCTCTACAAGGGTATCTATTTCCAAATCGTTTCTCTCTGGGGAGGTTATATTTCACACTTCTACAACATAAAATACTACCACAGAGATTCTTAACAGTTAACATTTGTAGACCTCCTTGATTGAAAGGTTGTGCAGTAAATACATTTGTTTTGGAATCAAATAAATATTGTTTAAATATGGAAATAGACACACTTGTGGAGGGTTCTAGAGCAATAAGGTAAGCACCAAAAATACGAGAATGCTTTTCTTATTCTATTTGAAAACCCACTTGCTTGGAACAGTTAAGTATTTTGCAAGAAAAAAAGTACTGCAAGCATTTTAAATACAGTGTTTTCCTCCTTGGCCTGAAGCATAAGAACCATAGAGTCAGGTTCTAATGGTGGGGCCTTAGGTACTTCTTTCTTACTGTGAGGAATAAATGACAAGAAACAACACAAGATAAATAAACCTGTTTTAATCTAGATCTAATATGAGTTAATTTATAAATGCTCTGGTTTTAATGTTAAACAGATTATTCTGCCTGACCCCATGTTTTTCATTGCACACTAATATTGATATTTGACACATCAGATTATTTGATATTCGTAACAGTAGATTCCTTTGGCTATCATGGATCATTCTTTTATTCAGTAAATATTTATTGAAAGCCTTAAATGAGCCAAACTCTATTCTGGTTCTGGGAATGCAGTTGGTAACAAGATAGAAAAGATCACTGCTTTTGTGGAGTGAATATTCTCATGAGGAAAGAGAGACAGTATTCAAAATGTAAGAGGAATATGTTAGATAGTGATGAGTGCTCTGACGACAATAAGGCAGAGTCTGACATAAGGAGGGACTTGGGGGCTCCTTTGGAGTGAGTAATCCAAGAAGACTGGAATGGCACGCAGGGATCACTGCTGTAAAATCAGTGAAAGAGCATTCCAGATATAGGGAATCGACAGAGCTGTGGTCAACAACCTAGAACCAGGCTGTTTAAGGCAAAGAATGCACGAATCACAGATTGCTTTTTCTAGACAAAATAATCAAAAGATATCCTGGCATTCCCCCTTCTGTTGGTGAGGCTCCAAGACCAACCTCACAAGACAAATGGGTTAACTATATACAGTTTGGTAAGACTGGTTTTATTAACTACTCATAAAGATAGCAGAAGCAACAGAATTGGCTTTCTTGCATAGTAAACAGGAGACTAGTCTGTGAGTGACCTGGAGAAGCTTAGTACAGCTGTGGCCAGTTTGATAGTTAATAGGTTAATTCTGATAATTATCAGCTGAGTTGATAGTTAATCCTATGTTGAAACCCTGGAGGAGAAAGAATGCAAAAGAGATGACATGGAAACCAGCTTCTTGTTAGCACTTGTTGCTGAGAAAACACACTGCATAACACACAGGTTAAATGCTGTTTGCTGTTCATGGGGCTTTCATTGGAGGGCCGCTCTTTTGGATGTTTATGTCACAAGTGCATTCCAGTGGCACTAGCCCAAGCTGTTATTTCCACCTTGTAGCTCATGTGGTTTTGCTATGGTGCTGATGTGCGTAAATGTGGTTGTTTCTGTGGTTTTCTTACAGGTCCTGGAGAATTACAGATCATGCAAAAGGTTATAGGTCAACTTATCTTTCCAGATATAGAACTAGGTAAAACTCACCTAAAATACTGGTGCTTAGCAAAATAACCTTGTCAGTTTACTTTGCCCTTCAGTGATCAATAACAAAAACCAACCAACTAAACAAACAAAAATTAGACATCATTAGCTTAATGATCAATCATTGATTACTACTCTTGAGCTTATGGAGAAGATAACCAATATATAAAATATTCTTCAATTGTACCTGCTGCTTTTATTTGTTTTAAAAGTATTTTTTAAAGCCGTTCTTTTCCTAAAGCCTGCGAATATTTTGTGTTATTCTTGATGCCAGAAAGGATAATATAATACACTATATGTCTTTAATTCATTGTAACTGGTGGAATAAGAGAAAGAGAATTGAAACCTTATAACAGCAGAGATAAGTGGTCTAAGTTGTAAATCTGTTAGTAATTTGAGAACATTTAGAAATATCTCCTGACAAGGTTAATTGAAGGAATATTCTCATGAATGCAGTAAATTAGTTGTTCCTAATCTCAAAATCTTTTAATATTCTGAAAGAAATTAAGATTTTAGTGAGAGATGTTCTCCTTTATGGGACTATTTTTTTCTCTCTTTATCTCTTTATGGCAAATTCTATCTTAAGGAGCAAGGTGAATCTTTCTTGTTCTCTTTTACAGCAAAATATTTGTTTTTAAATCAAAACAAACTTACATAGAATCAATAATTTCTGTTATGAAATTATAGAATGGGAAGATGTATGGCTTATTGTGATGACCCTCAACCCTGGCTGCACATTAGAATCTCCTGAAATGGAGCTTCCACACCTTAGTGTGCTTGTGAATCATCTAGGGAGTTTATTAAAATGCAGATTTTGATTGAGGACTTCTGGGGTAGGGCCCGAGAGTCTGAGTTTATAACAAACTCACAAGTGATGCTGATGCTTGATTAGCCTGTTCTTTCATTGCTATAAAGAAATACCTGAGACAGGGTAATTTATGAAGAAAAGAGTTTTAATTGGCTCCCAGTGATACAGGCTTTACAGGAAGCATGATGCTGACATTTGCTCAACTTCTAGGGAGGCCTCAGGAAGCTTCCAATCATCGCAGAAGGTGAAGGGGGAGCAGGCACATCACATGGCAAAAGCAGGATCAAGTGAGAGAGAGTGGGCCAGGGGAGGTGCCACACACTTTAAAATAACCAGATCCCGTGAAAACTCACTATTACAAAACAGTACTGAACCATGAGGGATCCGCCCCCATGATCCAAACACCTCCTACCAGGCCTCACCTCCAGCACTGGGGATTACAATTTAACATGAGATTTGGTTGGGGACAAATATCTAAACTATATCCTGCCCTGCCCCTCCCAAATCTCATGTGATTCTTACATAGCAAAATACAATTATGCCTTCCCAACAGACCCCTAAAGTCTTAACTCATTCCAACATTAACTCAAAGTCCAAAGTCTCATCTGAGACAAGGCAAATCCCTTCCACCTAGGAGCTTGTAAAATAAAAAATAAGTTAGTTACTTCCAAGATAGAATGGGAGTATAGGCATTGGGCAAGTATTCCCATTCCAGAAGGGAGAAATTGGCCAAAAGAAAGGAGCTACAGGTCCCATGAAAGTTTGAAGTGCAGCAGGGCAGTTGTTACATCTTAAAGCTCTAAAATAATCTCCTTTGACTTAATTTTCCATATCCAGGGCACACTGGTGCAAGTGGAGGGCTCCCAAGGCCTTGGGCAGCTCCACCCCCATGGCTTTGCAGGTTTCAGCTCCCGGGGCTGTTCTCACAGGTTGTTGAATACTTGCAGCTTTTCTAGACAGAGGGTGCAAGCTGCTAGTAGAGCTACCATTCTTGGGTCTGGATGGGGGTGGCCTCCTTCTCACAGATCCACTAGGCAGTGCCCTAGTGGGGACTTTGTATGAAGGATCCATCCCACATTCCCCCCTTGGCACTGCCCCAGTAGAGGTTTTCTCTGAGCAAGCTTCTGCCTGGAAGCTTTCTCAGGCATCCCCTGAAATCTAGACAGAGGCTCCCAAGCATTCATCACACTCTTGCATTCTATATATCTACAGGCTTAACACCACACGGAAGCCACCCCAAGGCTTATATACTCCAAAGTGGCAACTGGAGCTATACGTGGGCCCCTTTGAGCCATAGCCAGAGCTGGAGCTGGAGCAGCTGGATATAGGGAGCAGTGTCCCGAGGCTGTGCAGGGCAGCAGGTCCCTGGGCCTGGCCCACATAACCGTTCTTCCCTTCTAGGCCTCTGGGCCTGTGATGAGAGGGGTTGCTGTGAAGTTCTCTGAAATGCCTTTGAGGCTTTTTTCTTATTGTATTGGCTATCAGCACCTGGCTCCCTTTTAATTATGCAACTTTTTAATTTTGCATAAAATTAAACCAGCAAGTAGTTGCTCCATAGCCTGCTTGAATTCTCCCCAAAAAGCTTTTTCTTTCTCTGCCACACGGCCAGGTTGTAAATTTTTCAAACTTTCATGCTCTGATTTCCTTTTAAATATTAGGTTGATGCCAAACAATCACAGTTTGCAAAAACGATTGCTTTTAATTGCAAAAACTGCAATTGCTTTTGCACCAACCTAATATAAATTCCAACTTTAGGTCATTTTTTTGTACCCACATCTGAATGTAGGCTGTTAGAAGCAGCCAGGCCACGTCTTGAACACTTTGCTGCTTAGAAATTTTCTCTTCCAGATACCTTAAACCATCCCTTTTGAGTTCAAACTTCCACAGATCCCTAGAGTATAAATGGAATGCAGCCAAGCTCTTTGCTGGGGCATAACATGCATGACCTTTGCTACAGTTCCCAATAAGTTCCTCTTTTCCATCTGAGACCTTGACAGCCTGGCCTTCTCTGTCCATATCTCTCTAAGCATTTTGGTCATGACCATTTAACCAATCTCTCAGAAATTCCAAACTTCCCCTTGTCTTCCTGTCTTCTTCTGAGCCCTCCAGACACTTCTGACCTCTGCCTTATTACAAAGTTCCAAAGTTCCTTCCACATTTTCAGGTATCTTTATAGTAATACTCCTCTCCTGGTATCAATTTTCTTTATTAGGCCATTCTTGCCTTGCTATAAAGAAATACCTGAGACTGGGTAATTTATTTATTTATTTTTTAAAAAAGAGGTTTAATTAGCTCATAGTTCTGCAGGTTTTAGAGGAAACATGGCACTGGCATCTGCTTAGCTTCTAGGGAGGCCTAGGGAAGCTCATAGTCATGGTGGAAGGTGAAATGGGAGCAAGCGGGTCACATGGTGAAAGCAAGGGCAAGTGAGAAAGAGAATAGGTAGGAAGGTGCCACACACTTTTGAAATGACCAGATCTCACAAGAACTCACACGACTATTGTGAAGAGATCACCAAGCCATAAAGGATCCACCCCCATGATTCAAACATCTCCCACCAGGTTCCATCTCCAGCACTGTAGATTATAATTCAACGTGAGATTTGGGCAGGGACAAATATTCGAACTATATCATGTAGGCTTTACAGGAAGCATGGTGCTGGAATCTGCTTTCTAAGGAGGTCTTGGGAGCTTTCAATCATGGCAGAAGGTGAAAGAGGGAGCAGACGCATCACATGGCAAAATCGGGAGCAAGCATTAGAGAATGGTGGCGGTGGGGGGCACACACTTTTAAATGACCAGATCTTGTGAGAAAGCACTATCATAAAGACAGCACCACGCAGTGAGGGATCTGCCCCCATGATCCAAACTCCTCCCACCAGACTCTACCTTCAACATAGGGGATTACAATTTAACATGAGGTTTGAGCAGGGACAAATATCCAGACTCTATCAATGCTGTTGGTCTGTGGACCATAATTTGAATAGCGAGGAGAGAGAGCTTTTAGAAATTTCCAATACAAAGGCCAAGACACCCATATATTTGGATTCATTATATCTAACATGGGGTCCAGAAATCTGCGTGTTAACAGAAACAACATGTGATTCTAATGCATATAATCCACAGATGGAAGTTTGGTCTAACTAGAAGGCAGTACCAGCCCTGATTGTGTTCAGGATTAGAATTCCATGCAAATCATTAAGGCTGTAATTCCTGTGCCTCTGTAGTCTTAATATTTTTATAGCAGCTGCTGCTGTAAAAAAACCACTATTCTGGGCATTCAGGAAAGAACACTATTATTGTATGAACTTAGTGAAATGATGTGGGAATTTTGAGTGTATGCACAATCATAAGGTTGTGGTTCATAGCTATTAATTGAATCTTTCTTAAAATTTTTTTTATTTGTATAAATTTATGGCATACAAGTGTAATTTTGTTACATGGATAGATTGTATACCGGTGATATCAGGGTTTTTAGGATATCCATCACCTGAATAACGTACATTGCATCCACTAAGTAATCTCCCATCATCTACCCACCCTTCCATCTCCCCACCCTTTATGTCTCCGTTGTCTATCATTCCACACTCTATGTCCATGTGTACACATTGTTTAGCTCCTACTTATAGGTGAGAACATGCTGTCTTGCTACCAATAATTTTTTCTTTAAGAATTTTCAGTTTTTACTTTAGATACATGTGCAGGTTTATTATATTGCATGAGGCTAAGGTTTGGAGTATGGATCCTGTGACTCAGGTAGTGAGCATTTTACCCAGTGGGTAGTTTTTCAACCCCCATTCCTCCTCCTCCCTCCCCACCTCTAGTAGTCTACACTTTCTGTTGTTTCCAAATGTATGTCCATGTGTGCTCAATGTTTAGTGCCCACTTATAAGCAAGAATACATGGTGTTTGGTTTTCTGTTTCTGCATTCGTTTGCTTAGGATTATGACCTCCAGCTGCATTCAAGTTGCAGTAAAGGACATGATTTCATCCTTTGTATGGCTGTGAAGTATTACATCATGTATATGTCCACATTTTCTTTATCCAGTCTACCACTGATGGGCACCTGAGTTGATTCCATGTCTTTGCTATTGTGAATAGCACAGCAATGAACACATGAGTGCATGTGTCTTTTTGGTAGAATGATTTATTTTTCCTTGAGTATATATCTAGTAATTGGATTGCTGGATTGAATGGTAGCTCTGTTTTAAGTTCTTGGAGAAATCTCCAGACTGCTTTCCACAGTGGCTGGACTAATTTGCATTCCTACCAAGAGCATATAAGCATTCCCTTTTCTCTGCAGCCTCATCAGTGTATGTTGTTTTTTGACTTTTTAATAAGAGCCATTCTGAGTGAGATGGTATCTTATTGTGTTTTCATTTGCATTTCTCTGATGATTTGTAGTGCCGAGCATTTTTCCATATATTTATTGGCTACTTGAATGTCTTCCTTTAAGAAGTGTTTGTTCATATCCTTTGCCGTTTTTTTTAAATGGGGTTGTATTTTTTTTTTTTTTTTTGCTTGTTGATTTAAGTTACCTATAGATTCTGTTAATAGAACTTTGTCAGATGCATAGTTTGTGAATATTTTCTCCCATTCTGTAAGTTGCATGTTTACTCTGTTAATAGTTTATTTTGCTTTGCAGAAGCTCCTTAGAAATAAGAAATGTTGCCAATTAAATCATGAGATACTAATTATTAGAAGACTTAATCTAATTTTAAGGATGTTAAAACAATTTTAAATGTGCCCTGGAGTCAATGAAATATATTATTCAATTATGGAAATTCTCTGTACACAGAACAGTTCAGGAACACAAAATTGTCTAAAGAGAGTTTGGATTTTTATATGGCTCACCTATTTTTTATTATAATGTTTCTCATATGGACAATGTATAGTCAAGGTGAAAAGACAGTTCTAATTCTGTTCAGGGAGAAAAATAGTAGAAATTAGAGTTTCCTCCATTCTGTTCTATATTACTATTTAAATTTGGTTTGTTAGAGGCTTAAAGTTTAACTTCACAAACATACAAGCTCATAGTTTCTTGTTAAATAATAACATTTGAATTGTATAAATATATTATTGTATTTATTAATTTATAAACTATATTAGCAACTAGAAAGAAATAAAAAATATGACAGGATATTTTACACATTTGCTTACATTCTTTATGCAACCCAAATGCTCATCTCTTTTTAACATTAGTGATGACAGTGGGTGGACAGTGGGTGGATCTGAATTTTTAGTTATTCTCTAGCAACTAGAGGAAAAATCTTACTAAAATATATAGGCTAGAAGCTCTTGATTGAGAAGACAGAGTATTATTAAGCGTTCTGAAAGAAGAGCTTTTCATTATTCACCAGCAGCTTTTACTATCTAAAATAGAATTATATAAATTTGTAAAATTTTTCACCAAAAGCTTCATCTACTTGTAAATAAAAAATCCTTTCAATTTTTGGCCAGGTGCAGTGTCTTACACCTGTAATCCCAGCACTTTGGGAAGCTGAGGTAGGTGGATCCTTTGAGCCCAGGAGTTCTAATCCAGCTTGGACAACATGGCAAAACCCCATCTCTACAAAAACTACACACACAAAAAAATAGCTGGACACGGTGGTGTATGCCTATAGTCCCAGCTATTTGGGAGGCTGAGGTGGGAAGAACATGGGCTCTGGAGTTCAAGGCTATACTGAGCTGTGATTATGCCACTGTGCTCCAGCCTGGACAACAGAACAATACCTGTCTCAATAAATAAATAAATAAATAAATAAATAAATAAATAAATAAATAAAACTTCTGTCAATTTTGGATAAGTATAAACATCATGAAGAATAGTTTGAAAATTTACAACCGAGAAGTTGCTGAAAATCCTTGATCAAATCTCTACTTGCAGTTTCTGCACAAAAGCTTTTGAGAATATATGCAATGCAAAATAAAGCATTCCATATTTTAAAAGAAAAATATTTTCTTTCTTAACTATGTATAATTTTTTTTATTTGGGAGAAGTTTCTCAAATATGATATAGTTGCTTACTAAGGAGAATCAATAAAAAATCTACTGAATAAATAACACAGTTTAATAAAATGGTTAGTTACAACATCATTGCCTTCCTCATACAAAGAATGACCTGTTAGAAATTCTAATAAAAAAGATTCCTCTTGTAGTAACAACAAAAATTTTAAAATGCCTAAGAACAACTTTTAGTAGAGATATAAAGGCCCTATACGGTTAAAAATTCCAAAATGTTAATAATGAAATTATAATACTTGAATAATTTTTAAAAATACTTTTAATTTTTCCATAGGTTATTGGGGTGCAGGTGATATTTAGTTACATAAGTTCTTTAATGGTGATTTGTGAGATTTGGTCCACCCATCACTCGAGCAGTATACACTGCAACCTATTTATAGTCTTTTATTCCTTCTCCCCTCCTACCTTTCCCCCTCAAGTCCCCAAAGTCCATAGTATCATTCTTATGCCTTTGCGTCCTCATAGCTTAGCTCCTACACATCAGTGAGAACATACAATGTTTGTTTCTTTATTCCTGAGTTATTTCACTAAAATAATAGTCATCAGTCTCATCCAGGTTGCTGCAAATGCCATTAATTCGTTCCTTTTGATGGATGAGTAGTATTCCATCATATGGTTTCTTTATCCACTTGTTGATTGATGGGAATTTGAGTTGGTTCCACGATTTTGCAACTGCAAATTGTGCTGCTATAAACATACATGTGCACGTATCTTTTTCATATAATGACTTCTTTCCCTCTGGGTAGATACCCAGTAGAGGAACTTCTGGATCAAATTGTAGTTCTACTTTTAGCTCTTTAAAGAATCTCCGGAATAAGAAGAAGAGGGGGTGGAGCAAGATGGCCGAATAGGAACAGCTCCAGTCTCCAACTCCCAGCGCGAGCAACACAGAAGACAGGTGATTTCTGCATTTTCAACTGAGGTACTGGGTTCATCTCACTAGGGAGTGTTGGACAATCGGTGCTGGTTAGCGGCTGCAGCCCAACCAGCGAGAGCTGAAGCAGGGCGAGGCATCCCCTCACCTGGGAAGCGCAAGGGGAAAGGGAATCCCTTTTCCTAGCCAGGGGAACTGAGACACACAACACCTGGAAAATTTGGTAACTCCGACCCCAATACTGCACTTTAAGCAAACAGGCACACCAGGAGATTATATCCCACACCTGGCTGGCAGAGTCCCACATCCACGGAGCCTCCCTCATTGCTAGCACAGCAGTCTGCGATCTCGCGGCAAGGCAGTAGCGAGGCTTGGGGAGGGGCGACCGCCATTGCTGAGGTTTAAGTAGGTAAACAAAGCCGCTGGGAAGCTCGAACTGGGTAGAGCTCACAGCAGCCCAAGGAGTCCTGCCTGTCTCTGTAGACTCCACCTCTGGGGACAGGGCACAGTAAACAAAAACAGCAGAAACCTCTGCAGATGCAAATGACTCTGTCTGACAGCTTTGAAGAGAGCAGTGGATCTCCCAACACGGAGATTGAGATCTGAGAAGGGACAGACTGCCTGAGTACACCCCTGAGAAGAAGACTCCAAAGCAAGAATCAGACAGGTACACTCGCGGTTCAGCAATATTCTATCTTCTGCAGCCTCTGCTGCTGACACCCAGGCAAACAGGGTCTGGAGTGGACCTCAAGCAATCTCCAACAGACCTACAGCTGAGGGTCCTGACTGTTAGAAGGAAAACTATCAAACAGGAAGGACACCTACACCAAAACCCCATCAGTACGTCACCATCATCATCAAAGACCAGAGGCAGATAAAACCACAAAGATGGGGAAAAAGCAGGGCAGAAAAGCTGGAAATTCAAAAAATAAGAGCGCATCTCCCCCTCCAAAGGAGCGCAGCTCATCGCCAGCAATGGATTAAAGTTTGACGGAGAATGACTTTGACGAGATGAAAGAAGAAGGCTTCAGTCCATCAAACTTCTCAGAGCTAAAGGAGGAATTATGTACCCAGCGCAAAGAAACTAAAAATCTTGAAAAAAAAGTGGAAGAATTGATGGCTAGAGTAATTAATGCAGAGAAGGTCATAAACGAAATGAAAGAGATGAAAACCATGACATGAGAAATACGTGACAAATGCACAAGCTTCAGTAACCGACTCGATCAACTGGAAGAAAGAGTATCAGCGATTGAGGATCAAATGAACGAAATGAAGCGAGAAGAGAAATGTAAAGAAAAAAGAAGAAAAAGAAATGAACAAAGCCTGCAAGAAGTACGGGATTATGTAAAAAGACCAAATCTACGTCTGATTGGGGTGCCTGAAAGTGAGGGGGAAAATGGAACCAAGTTGGAAAACACTCTTCAGGATATCATCCAGGAGAACTTCCCCAACCTAGTAGGGCAGGCCAACATTCAAATTCAGGAAATACAGAGAACTCCACAAAGATACTCCTCGAGAAGAGCAACTCCAAGACACATAATTGCCAGATTCACCAAAGTTGAAATGAAGGAAAAAATCTTAAGGGCAGCCAGAGAGAAAGGTCGGGTTACCCACAAAGGGAAGCCCATCAGACTAACAGCAGATCTCTCGGCAGAAACTCTACAAGCCAGAAGAGAGTGGGGGCCAATATTCAACATTCTTAAAGAAAAGAATTTTCAACCCAGAATTTCATATCCAGCCAAACTAAGTTTCATAAGTGAAGGAGAAATAAAATCCTTTACAGATAAGCAAATGCTTAGAGATTTTGTCACCACTAGGCCTGCCTTACAAGAGACCCTGAAGGAAGCACTAAACATGGAAAGGAACAACCGGTACCAGCCATTGCAACAACATGCCAAAATGTAAAGACCATGGAGGCTAGGAAGAAACTGCATCAACTAACGAGCAAAATAACCAGTTAATATCATAATGGCAGGATCAAGTTCACACATAACAATCTTAACCTTAAATGTAAATGGACTAAATGCTCCAATTAAAAGACACAGACTGGCCAACTGGATAAAGAGTCAAGACCCATCAGTCTGCTGTATTCAGGAGACCCATCTCACATGCAGAGACATACATAGGCTCAAAATAAAGGGATGGAGGAAGATCTACCAAGGAAATGGAGAACAAAAAAAAGCAGGGGTTGCAATACTAGTCTCTGATAAAACAGATTTTAAACCATCAAAGATCAAAAGAGGCCATTACATAATGGTAAAGGGATCAATTCAACAGGAAGAGCTAACTATCCTAAATATATATGCACCCAATACAGGTGCACCCAGATTCATAAAGCAAGTCCTTAAAGACTTACAAAGAGACTTAGACTCCCATAGAATAATAATGGGAGACTTCAACACTCCACTGTCAACATTAGACAGATTAATGAGACAGAAAGTCAACAAGGATATCCAGGAATTGAACTCATCTCTGCAGCAAGCAGACCTAATAGACATCTACAGAACTCTCCACCCCAAATCAACAGAATATACATTCTACTCAGCACCACATCACACTTATTCCAAAATTGACCACATAATTGGAAGTAAAGCACTCCTCAGCAAATGTACAAGAACAGAAATTATAACAAACTGTCTCTCAGACCACAGTGCAATCAAACTAGAACTCAGGACTAAGAAACTCAATCAAAACCTCTCAACTACATGGAAACTGAATAACCTGCTCCTGAATGACTACTGGGTACATAACAAAATGAAGGCAGAAATAAAGATGTTCTTTGAAACAAATGAGAACAAAGATACAACATACCCGAATCTCTGGGACACATTTAAAGCAGTTTGTAGAGGGAAATTTATAGCACTAAATGCCCACAAGAGAAAGCAGGAAAGATCTAAAATTGACACTCTAACATCACAATTAAAAGAACTAGAGAAGCAAGAGCAAACACATTCAAAAGCTAGCAGAAGGCAAGAAATAACTAAGATCAGAGCAGAACTGAAGGAGATAGAGACACAAAAAACCCTCCAAAAAATCAATGAATCCAGGAGTTGGTTTTTGAAAAGATCAACAAAATTGACAGACCGCTAGCAAGACTAATAAAGACGAAAAGAGAGAAGAATCAAATAGATGCAATAAAAAATGATAAAGGGGATATCACCACCGACCCCACAGAAATACAAACTACCATCAGAGAATACTGTAAACACCTCTACGCAAATAAACTAGAAAATCTAGAAGAAATGGATAATTTCCAGGACACTTACACTGTTTCAAGACTAAACCAGGAAGAAGTTGAATCCCTGAATAGACCAATAGCAGGCTCTGAAATTGAGGCAATAATTAATAGCCTACCAACCAAAAAAGTCCAGGACCAGATGGATTCACAGCTGAATTCTACCAGAGGTACAAGGAGGAGCTGGTACCATTCCTTCTGAAACTATTCCAATCAATAGAAAAAGAGGGAATCCTCCCTAACTCATTTTATGAGGCCAACATCATCCTGATACCAAAGCCTGGCAGAGACACAACAAAAAAAGAGAATTTTAGACCAATATCCCTGATGAATATCGATGCAAAAATCCTCAATAAAATACTGGCAAACCGGATTCAGCAGCACATTAAAAAGCTTGTCCACCATGATCAAGTGGGCTTCATCCCTGGGATGCAAGGCTGGTTCAACATTCTCAAATCAATAAACATAATCCAGCATATAAACAGAACCAAAGACAAGAACCACATGATTATCTCAATAGATGCAGAAAAGGCTTTTGACAAAATTCAACAGCCCTTCATGCTAAAAACTCTCAATAAATTCGGTATTGATGGAACGTATCTCAAAATAATAAGAGCTATTTATGACAAACCCACAGCCAATATCATACTGAATGGGCAAAAACTGGAAAAATTCCCTTTGAAAACTGGCACAAGACAGGGATGCCCTCTCTCACCACTCCTATTCAACATAGTGTTGGAGGTTCTGGCTAGGGCAATCAGTCAAGAAAAAGAAATCAAGGGGATTCAGTTAGGAAAAGAAGAAGTCAAATTGTCCCTGTTTGCAGATGACATGATTGTATATTTAGAAAATCCCCTTGTCTCAGCCGAAAGTCTTCTTAAGCTTCTAAGCAACTTCAGCAAAGTCTCAGGATACAAAATTAATGTGCAAAAATCACAAGCATTCTTATACACCAGTAACAGACAAACAGAGAGCCAAATCATGAATGAACTTCCATTCACAATTGCTTCAAAGAGAATAAAATACCTAGGAATCCAACTTACAAGGGATGTAAAGGACCTCTTCAAAGAGAACTACAAACCACTGCTCAGTGAAATAAAAGAGGACACAAACAAATGGAAGAACATACCATGCTCATGGATAGGAAGAATCAATATCGTGAAAATGGCCATACTGCCCAAGGTTATTTATAGATTCAATGCCATCCCCATCAAGCTACCAATGAGTTTCTTCACAGAATTGGAAAAAACTGCTTTAAAGTTCATATGGAATCAAAAAAAGCCCGCATCTCCAAGACAATCCTAAGTCAAAAGAACAAAGCTGGAGGCATCACGCTACCTGACTTCAAACTATACTACAAGGCTACTGTAACCAAAACAGCATGGTACTGGTACCAAAACAGAGATATAGACCAATGGAACAGAACAGAGTCCTCAGAAATAATACCACACATCTACAGCCATCTGATCTTTGACAAACCTGAGAGAAACAAGAAATGGGGAAAGGATTCCCTATTTAATAAATGGTGCTGGGAAAATTGGCTAGCCATAAGTAGAAAGCTGAAACTGGATCCTTTTCTTACTCCTTATACAAAAATTAATTCAAGATGGATTAGAGACTTAAATGTTAGACCTAATACCATAAAAACCCTAGAGGAAAACCTAGGTAGTAGCATTCAGGACATAGGCATGGGCAAAGACTTCATGTCTAAAACACCAAAAGCAATGGCAACAAAAGCCAAAATTGACAAAGGGATCTCATTAAACTAAAGAGCTTCTGCACAGCAAAAGAAACTACCATCAGAGTGAACAGGCAACCTACAGAATGGGAGAAAATTTTTGCAATCTACTCATCTGACAAAGGGCTAATATCCAGAACCTACAAAGAACTCAAACAAATTTACAAGAAAAAAACAAACAACCCCATCAAAAAGTGGGCAAAGGATATGAACAGACATTTCTCAAAAGAAGATATTCATACAGCCAACAGACACATGAAAAAATGCTCATCATCACTGGCCATCAGAGAAATGCAAATCAAAACCACAATGAGATACCATCTCACACCAGTTAGAATGGCGATCATTCAAAAGTCAGGAAACAACAGGTGCTGGAGAGGATGTGGAGAAATAGGAACACTTTTACACTGTTGGTGGGATTGTAAACTAGTTCAACCATTATGGAAAACAGTATGGCGATTCCTCAAGGATCTAGAACTAGATGTACCATATGACCCAGCCATCCCATTACTGGGTATATACCCAAAGGATTATAAATCATGCTGCTATAAAGACACATGCATACGTATGTTTATTGCAGCACTATTCACAATAGCAAAGACTTGGAAGCAACCCAAATGTCCATCAGTGACAGAATGGATTAAGAAAATGTGGGACATATACACCATGGAATACTATGCAGCCATAAAAAAGGATGAGTTTGTGTCCTTTGTAGGGACATGGATACAGCTGGAAACCATCATTCTTAGCAAACTATCGCAAGAACAGAAAACCAAACACTGCATGTTCTCACTCATAGGTGGGAACCGAACAATGAGATCACTTGGACTCGGGAAGGGGAACATCACACACCGGGGCCTATCATGGGGAGGGGGGCGGTGGGAGGGATTGCACTGGGAGTTATACCTGATGTAAATGACGAGTTGATGGTTGCTGACGAGTTGATGGGTGCAGCACAGCAACATGGCACAAGTATACGTATGTAACAAACCTGCACATTATGTACATGTACCCTAGAACTTAAAGTATAGTAATAATAAAAAATAAATTTAAAAAAAAAGAAGAAGAAGAAGAAAAATACATAGAATCTCCATACTGTTTTCCACAGCAGTTGTACTAGTTTACATTCCCACCAGCAGTGTAGGAGTGTTCCTTGATCACTGCATCCATGCCAACATCTATTGTTTTTTGATTTTTTGATTATGGCCATTCTTGCAGGAGTAAGGTGTTATCACATTGTGGTTTTGATTTGCATTTCCCTGATCATTAGTGATGTTGGGCATTTTGTTGTATGTTTGTTGGCCATTTGTACATCTTCTTTTGAGAATTGTCTATCCATGTCCTTAGCCCACTTTTTGATGGGATTGTTTGTTTTTTTCTTGCTGATTTGTTTGAGTTTATTGTGATTCTGGATATTAGTCCTTTGTCAGATGTATAGGTTGTGAAGATTTTTTCCCACTCTGTGTGTTGTCTGTTTACTCAATTTTTGCTGTGCTAAAAAGCTCTTTAGCTTAATTAAGTCCCAGATGTTTATCTTTGTTTTTATTGTATTTGCTTTTGGGTTCTTGATCATGAAATCTTTGCCTAAGCCAATGTCTAGAAGGATTTTTCTGATATTATCTTCTAGAATCTTTATAGTTTATAGTTTTGTAGTTATACTTAAGTCCTTAATTCATCCTGAGTTGATTTTTGTATAAGGTGAGAGATGAGGATCCAGTATCATTCCCCTACATGTAGTTAGCCAATTATCCCAGCACCATTTGTTGAAAAGGGTGTCCTTTCCCCACTTTATGTTTTTGTTTGCCTTGCTGAAGATCAGTTGGCTGTAACTATTTGGGTTTATTTCTGGGTTCTCTATTCTGTTCCATTGGTCTATGTGCCTATTTTAATACCAGTGCCATGCTGCTTTGGTGACTATGGTCTTATAGTATAGTTTGAAATCAGGTAGTGTGATGCTTCTAGATTTGTTCTTTTTGCTTAGTCTTGTTTTGGCTATGTGGACTCTTTCTTTGTTCCACATTAATTTTAAAATAGTTTTTTCTGGCCAGGTGCAGTGGCTCACACCTGTAATCCCAGCACTTTGGGAGGCTGAGGTGGATGGATCACCTGAGGTCAGGAGTTTGAGACCAGCCTGGTCAACATGGCAAAACCCTGTCTCTACTAAAAATACAAAAATTAGCCAGGCATGGTGATGGGCACCTGTAATCCCAGCTACTGGGGAGGCTGAGGCAGGAGAATGGCTTTAACCCAGGCGCCAGAGATTGCAGTGAGCTGAGATCACACCATTGCACTCCAGCCTGGGTGACAAGCATGAGATTCTGTCTCGAAAAAACAAAACAAAACACCAAAAAGAATAGTTTTTTGAATTCTGTAAAGAGTGATGGTGGTATTTTGATAGGAGTTGCATTAAATTTGTAGATTGCTTTTGGCAGTATGGTCATTTTCACAATATTGATTGTACCCATCCATGAGCATGTGATATATTTCCATTTGTTTGTGTCATCTATGAATTTTTTCAGCAGTGTTTTAGTTTTCCTTGTAGAGGTCTTTTGCCACTTGGTTAGGTATATTTCTAAGTGTGTGTGTGTGTGTGTGTGTGTGTTTGCAGCTATTGTAAAAGGGGTTGAGTTCTTGATTTAATTCTCTGCTTGGTTGCTGTTGGTGTATAGGAGAGCTACTGATTTGTATGTTAATCTTGTATCCAGAAACTTTGCTGAATTCTTTGATCAGTTCTAGGACCTTTCTGGAGGAGTCTTTAGGGTTTTCGATGTAAATGATCATTCGTCAGCAAACAGTGACAGTTTGACTTACTGTTTACCAATTTGGATGCCCTTTATTTCTTTCTCTCATCTGATTGCTCTGGCTAGGACTTTCAGTAGTGTGTTGAAGAGGAGTGATGGGAGTGGGCATCCTTGCCTTGTTCCAGTTATCAGAGGAAATGCTTTCAACTTTTCCCCATTCAGTATTATGTTGGCTCTGGGTTTGTCATAGTTTTATTTACATTGAGGTATATCCCTTGTATGCTGATTTTGCTGAGAGTTTTAAGAATTTTAATCATAAAGGGATGCTGGATTTTGTCAAATACTTTTTCTGCATTTATTCAGATGATCATGTGATTGTTGTTTTTAATTCTGTTTATGTGGTGTATCACATTTATTGACTTACGTGTGTTAAACTATCCCTGCATTCCTGGTATAAAACCCACTTAATCATGGTGGATTATCTTTTTGACATGTTGCTGGATTTGGTTAGCTACCATTTTGTTATGGATTTTAGCATCTGTGTTCTTCAAGGATATCTTCAGGGTCTGTAGTTATGTTTTTGTTTTTTTTTTTGGTTATGTCCTTCCCTGGTTTTGGTATTAGGGTGATGCTGGGTTCATAGAATGAATTAGAAAGGGTTCCCTGTTTATCTTGTGAAATAGTGTCAATAGGATTGGTACCAATTCTTCCTTGAGTGTCTGGTAGAATTCTGCTGTGAATTCATCTGGCCCTGGACTTTCTTTTGTTGGTAATTTTTAAATTACCATTTCAATCTTGCTTCTTGTTATTGGTCTGTTTAGGGTATCTAATTCTTCCTGATTTAAGCTTGGAGGTTTCTATTTTTCTACGAATTTATTCATCTCTTCTAGGGTTTCAAATTTATGTGCATAAAAGTGGGTCATAGTAGCCTTGAATGATCTTTTATATTTCTGTGGTGTCAGTTGTAATATTTCCTATTTTGTTTCTTATTGAGGTTATTTGGATTTTCTCTCTTCTTTGTTGATCTTGCTAATGATGTATCATTTTTATTTATCTTTTCAAAGAACCAGCTGTTTGTTTCATTTATCTTTTATATTTTTCTTGTTTCAATTTCATTTAGCTCTGCTCTGATCTTGGTTATTTTCTTTCTTCTACTGGGTTTTGATTTAGTTTGTTCTTGTTTCTCTAGTTCCTTGAGGTGTGACCTTAAAATGTCAGTTTGTGCTCCTAGAGTCTTTTTGATGTAGGCATTTAGGGCTATGAACTTTCCTTTTAGCACTGCCTTTGCTGTATCTCAGAGGTTTTGATAGATTGTGTCACTATTGTCATTCAGTTCAAAGAATTTTTAAATTTCCATCGTGATTTTGTTTTTGACCCAATGATCATTCAGGAGCAGGTTATTTAATGCAGTTGTTGAATGAAATGTTCTGTATATATTTGTTAAATCCATTTGTTCCAAGATACAGTTTAAATCCATTGTTTCTTTGTTGACTTCCTGTCTTGATGACCTGTCTAGTGCTGTCAGTGGAGCACTAAAGTACCCCATTATTTTTGTGTTGTGTCTATCTCATTTCTTAGGTCTATTAGTAATTGTTTTATAAATTTGGGAGCTCCAGTGTTAGGTGCATATATGTTTAGGATTGTGATATTTTCATGTTGGACAAGGCCTTTTACCATTATATAATGCCCCTCTTTGCCTATTTTTTCACTGTTGTTGCTTTAAAGTTGGTTTTGTCTAATATAAGTATAGCTACCCCTGCTCATTTTTGGTGTCCATTTGCATGAAATGCCTTGTTCCACCCCTTTACTTCAAGTTTGTGTGAGTCCTTATGTGTTAGGTGAGTCTCTTGAAGGCAGCAGATAATTTATTGGTGAATTCTTATCCATTCTGCAGTTCTGTACCTTTTAGGTGGAGCATTTAGGCCATTGACATTCAATATTAATATTGAGATGTGAGTTACCATTCCATTCATCGTACTATTTGTTGCCTGTATACCTTGGTTTTTGGTTTTTGTTTTTTAAATTATGTTTTTGTTTTATAGGTCCTGTGAGATTTATGCTTTAAAGAGGTTCTGTTTTGATGTGTTTCCAGGATTTGTTTCAAAATTTAGAGATCCTTTTAGCAGTTCTTTTAGTGTTGGCTTGGTAGTGGCAAATTCTCTCAGCATTTGTTTGTCTGAAAAAGACTGTATCTTTTCTTCATATATGATGTTTAATTTCACTAGACACAAAATTCTTGGCTGATACTTGTTTTGTTTGAAGAGGCTGAAGACAGGGCCCCAATCCCTTCTAACTTGTAGGGTTTCTGCTGAGAAATCTGCTATTAATCTGATAGGTTTTCCTTTATTGGTTACTTGGTGCTTTCATCTCACAGGTCTTAAGAGCCTTTCCTTTGTCTTAACTTTAGACAACCTGATGATAACGTGCCTACGTGATGATTTTTTTTGCAATGAATTTCCCGGGTGGTTTTCAGGGCTTCTTTTATTTGGATGTCTAGGTCTGTAGCAAGACTGGGCCGTTTTCCTTTATTATTCTCCTAAATATGTTTTCTAAATTTTTTATTTCTCTTCTTTCTCAGGAACAGTGATTATTCTTAGGTTTGGTTGTTTAACATAATCCTAGACTTCCTGGAGTAAGAATATTTTCTTATTCTTTTTTCTTTGTCTTAATTATATTGGGTTAATTCAAAGATCTTTGAGCTCTGAATTTCTTTTTTTCTACTTGTTCAATTCTATTGCTGAGATTTTCCAGAGCATTTTGCATTTCTATACGTGTATCCAATGTTTCCTTAAGTTTTTATTGTTTTTTCTTTATGCTATAAATTTCCTTGACTATTTCTCCCTTCACTTCTTTTATTGCTTTTTGGTTTTCCTTGCACTGGACTTTGCCTTTCTCTGGTGCCTCCCTGATTAGCTTAATAACTAACCTTCTGAATTCCTTTTCAGGTAAATCAGGGATTTATTCTTGGTTTGGATCCATTGCTGGTGAGCTAGTGTGATTTTGGGGGGTGTTAAAGAGCCTTGTTTTGTCATATAACCAGAGTTACTTTTCTGTTTTCTTCTCATTTGGGTAGCTCATCAGAGGGAAGATCTAGGGCTGAAGGCTGCTTTCAGATTCTTTTGTCCTACGAGGTGTTCCCTGGATGTAGTACTCTCACCCTTTTCCTATGGGTGTGGCTTCCTGAGCCGAGCTGTAGCGATTATTTCTCTTCTGGGTCTAGCCACCAGTATGTCTTCCAAGCTCTGGGCTGGTACTGGGGATTGTCTGCATAGAGCCCTGTGATGTGACCTGTCTATGGGTCTCACAGCCGTGCATACCAGCGCCTCTTCTGGTGGAGGTGGCAGCGGGGTGAAATAGACTCTGTGAGGGCTCTTAGCTTTGATAGTTTAATGCTCTATTTTTGTGCTGGTTGGCCGCTGAGGCCAGGAGGTGGTGCTTTCCAGAGAGCATTAGCTGTAGTAGTATGGAGAGGAACAGGCAGTGGGCCAGGCCCTTGAGCTTCCAAGAGTATATGCCCTTTCTCTTCAACTACCAGGGTGGGTAGTAAAGGACCATCCGATGGGGGCAGGATAGGCATGTCTGAGCTCAGACTCTCCTTGGGTGGGTCTTGCTGCGGCTGCTGTAGGGGATGGGGATGAGATTTCCAACTCAATAAAAATGTGTACCTAGGAGGATTATGGCTGCCTCTGCTGAGTCATGCAGGTTGTCAGGGAACTGGAGGAAAGCCAGCCGTCATAGGCCTCACCCAGCTCCCATGCAATCTGAAGGGCCAGTCTCACTCCCACTGTGCTCCCGATAGAGCACTGGGTCTGTTTCCAGGCAGTGGGCAAGCAGACCCGAGAGCTTGCCCCAGGCTACCTGCCTCCAAACTGCAAAAGAAAAGGGGGCTTCTCAACTGGTTCAAATTGTTACGAAGTTCAGCTGGAGACTTCCTTCTCCCTGTGGCATTTACCTGGTGCCTCTGGACCCCCTCCCAAAGTATCCCTGTGATGGTTCCATGGCCTTTCCTGCTGCTTCCTCTACCCCTGTATTTCACTCGGCTCTCTAAATTGATTCAGCTCCAGTTAAGGTTGGAATCTTCTCCCACAAACTAGGCTTTTAGTTTCCCCGGTGGGGGTGTGAGTTTAGGGATGGAGGATCTCCCTTTCCCACTTCCGCAGTTTGGGCACTCACAGTATGTGGGGTGACTTCTGGGTCCTGCAAGAGCAGTCTCCTTCCTTCAAAAGGTCTATGGGTCCTCTTGGGTTTCCTGATTTATTCCTGCAGTCATTCTGGAGCTGAAACTCATGAAGTGAGCCTCCGCATGCTGCTCTATCCGTGAGAGTCCGAGCTGCAATCTAGCCCTGCCTCCCATCTGCCATGATGATTCTAGGTATAGTCATATCTAATACCTGAATCATTTAGCATATATGTCATATCTCTAGATGAGAAGACTAAATATCATAAAATACCTACTTTCTCTAAGTTAATCAGATACAAGTGATTTTGTTTCCAAAACTCAAATGCTTTTAAAATTAATTTGCAAGAGTAAATTTCTAAAATTCCATACACAATTTTTTAATTAAAACAAATAATTGATGTGGACTTCCTCATTAAAATTTAAAATCGCATAAAGCTTATCTGATAAAAAATAGCTCACAGGGGCGTTTGCATAGAAAAAGACTAATAACTCAGTGACACACAATATATAGGAACAAATGCAGGTATTTTGGGATAATTTAGTACATGATGCACATATTATTTAAAATTGGTGGAAGGAAGATTAATTATTCAGCAGGTGATATTAGAATAACTGGCTATTAGAAATAACATTCAATATTATACTTTGTATTTTTACTACAAAATATATTCCAGATACAATAAATATTTAAGTGTAAAACCGGAAACAATGTAAGTATTAAAAGAAAATATAGGTGAATATTTTTAAAATCTAGGGACAGGAGGAAGGTCTTTCAAAGTAGGTGATCAAGGACAAAGTTAATAAAAATATTGATAGATTTAATTAAATGATTTTGTAATCTTTGCACTAAAATCAGTATATGAGGATAAAACACAAATAATATGCTAAGAAAATATTTCAGGATATATAATAGATGAGATACATCATTAATAGGAGTTATTAAAAATCAATAATAAAGTTTACAATTCTAACAAAAATGATCAGTGGCATGAGCAGGGAAGGCATAAAATAAATATAGAGGCACAAAACCATAAAAAATCACCAAATACGCAGAAATTAGCAGAGATCTTGTGTCTGTTAGCTATTTTTGTGTAATAAACATTCCCAAAATTCAATGGTTAAAACAGCAATGACTTGTTATAATAATGTACATGTCTTTTTGTTGTCTGAGGGTTTGTCGGCTGCTTTAGGATGAGCTTAACTGTGCTGGCTCTTGCTTCTGTATGCAGGCTGGGGTCTATCTCTAAGCTGGACTTGCCTGGGACAGTTTAGCTGGAGCATTCCTCCTCCATTTGTCTTTCATAGTCTGCTAGGGCTCCATGTATTTCTCATCCTTTTTCTGGGACCAATGGGCCAGCCCAAGCATGTCCTTCTTGTGGCAATGGCAGAAGTACGAGAGTGCAAGCCTAGCTGGACAAGTGTTTCTTAAGCTTCTGCTTGTGTCACATTTGCTAACATCCCATTGGCTAAATGGCAATTACATGACCAAACTTAGAATGAAGGGGAAAGGAAATATATCTTGTCTTTTAATAGGATGAACTAAAAAGTCATATGGTAAAGGACATGGATACAGGCAAGGGCCAAGATTTGGGGCCATTAATACAATATACCAGATGCCATCTTTTGCACGTTGGTTAGCAGAAGCTTTTTTTACCTTGCTTGTAATAGTCAGTGTCGTCAAGAGGGTTAGGAAACGAGTACTCCCACACACTGCTGAAGGTGGGAGTCTAAATGGCTAATTGGAGTGACCATTTGAGAGTGTGTTTCAAAATTTTATTAAAGGTGTGTGTTTTTGGCTCAATATTTCCATTTTTAAGAATTTACTACAGGAAAACAATTAGGCAAATGTGCAAAGGTTGTACAAGTATAAACCTGGCTAATAGAGAGCCAGTTGTCATGGCAGCATCTGCCTGCAAAGAGGAGCACCCCATTCTGGGGCCTCCTCTCTACTGAGAGCTACACAGATGACGGGACAACCAGCTGCAGAGAGGAGCTGCCCTCTGCTGATACCTGAATACTGGTCAGGATGACTTGCCTAGCAGAAAGGAGCAACCCTCTCTACTAGAAGCTGAACACATGTTGGGGAAGCCCTAGCTGTGGAAAGGAGCTGCCCTCTGAGGGTTTCCTCTGAGCTGTTCTATTGCCCAATAAAGCTCCTTTTCATCTTGCTCACCCTACACTTGTCTGCATTCTTCTTGGGTGTAGGACAAGAACTCAGGACCCACAGAATGAGGCTAAAAGAGCCATAACACAAACAAGGCTGAGATATGCCCCATTGCTCACCACACTGCAAGCAAAGAGAAGGAAAGAAGAGCTGCAGCCTTTCAGAGAGCCCAGACCTGGGAGCTCCCCAAGCCAGGGCTGTGACTCCCTCTTTGGGTTCCCAGCATTTCCAAGGTACTGGGCACCACCGTGTTCCCCAGTGCCAGCTGCGGAAGCTGCTTTCAGTGCACCTGGTCCAGCCACAGCCTTGTGGACAGCAGACGCTCGTGCTGGCACCTGGAGCTTCCTGCCCTGCTGCAGCAGCTGGCATGTCTGACTGCACAGTGACTGGACCTCATGCTCACTCACACATCCCTTGTGCTCCAAACAGTCTCCCTTGGCAGGTGTGGGATCCAGGCTGGTAGTGTGAGCCGAGCACAGCCTGCCAGGCCAAGTGGGCGGAATGAGCCCAGCAGGCCTAAGTGAAACTCAAGGCAAAGGCACCACTGGCCACAGAGGTTTCTGGCCAGAAAAGTGACACCCCAAAGGTCCTGTAACAGTTGTACATGTAAGGCTATACTTTTTTTTAAAAAGTTGACATCAATTTTGATTGATCGATTGATATTTCAGCCTGTTATATATTGTAAATATCACCTCTGAGTTCAATAGTATTAGTCACTAGATTGTTTATAATAGTAAACATTTGGAAAGTTTCTAAGTTCCATTAATACAAAATTGATAAACATAAATGTTGGTACATCCACACAATGGGTTGCTATACAACTGTTAAGATAATGATGCTTGTATTTATTGTCATGAAAGAAATCCATGCCATAATGATTAAATGTAAGGTAGGTGCTTGTTTCAATAATATATATGGTTGTATGTTCATTAAATACATGAAAAAGTATTTATCAGGGTATTTCTATGTTGAAAATTATGGGTGATTTTATTTTCTTATTATGCTTTTAATGTTTTATTGATAGTATCATGAATTAGCAGGCACTTTTTATGACCATTAAAAGACAGAACGTCTACTTCTATTTTTAAAAAGTGATATTGAGAGTTTAATTGTAATTAGTTTCAAGGAAAGTTTATGAGTAACAATATTCTATGTTACAAAGTCAAAACATTCTATGGAAAAATAGCTATGAGTCTTAAAGGAAAGACTTCTCTAGTCATATCATAAATGATGTCTGTTTTCCTTTTGAGCAAAGAGACACAACTCAAAATTAATAGGGGAAATTCAAATGTATAGAAAATAGAATATGAGTAAGAAAGGCATGGATACTTTTACACTGTATATATATATATATATACACACACACACACACACACACACACACACACACACACCCAATCATGCTTTCTATAAAAATAGTGCTTGCTTGGTTCTGTAAAAGGAGGAAATATTTCAGAGTTTATGGCAGAATCATTTTGGAGGTACAGAGGGTTGGTTTGGAAAGGATTACACATTTGCCATACTTTCTTTCATGCTTAATAAAAAAAAGTGATTCTGATCTGATGAATGGAACATTGTTAGAAGTCAGAAAATATTACTGTTTCTCATTATACTTTTCATTTGTCACATGACTTTAATGAAGGACCCTCCTCTTAGCATGAGAGTCATTAGCAACCAAAGGTATGTAGAACGTTTCCTTTTTAATGCAGACATTTAACAAACTAATGAATACTAAAAATAAAACTCTCTAAAAATCATTTTGCTTATACACTGTGAGGATCTGCTAAATCTTTTCTGCTTTTGAATACACAGTAAGAAAATTAATTTAGCGCTTAATCAGCCATCATAATTTTTATAGCAGCAGCAGGTAATTTTATTTAATTTTTCAAAGCAATGAGAGACTATTGGAGTGGGAGCAGGCATGCAGGTAATAAAGAACTCTTTGATTTTCATTGAAACATCGATAATTTAAATGACAGCTTTTGCGGATTCAAGACTAGCAGTTTGCAGAGGGTGCTCTGCAGAGCCTCTTGGGTTCCATGGCATTACCTTGGGGCCCACTGAGGGTGGTGGTTGGAAGAGGAGGAGTCTCCTGGCTCCCATGTCCACATCCTCCACTATAGCTCTGATTTCACAGGTTTTGTATTTCAATGTTCTGTGTGAGTTGGTGTGAAAAATGAGTTCTCTTGCAAAAATAATTTTGAAAACCTTTAACTTGTTCCATCTCCACAGTGTGTAGATGAAGAAACAGATTCAGAGTAGACTCCTGCTCTATTTTAGTATTGTTAACTCCTGGTAGGTGTAAGAATGCACAAAATGCTTCAGTCATCACAGCAATCCTGTCACCTAGGCTAAATAGATATCAGCATCATCGTTTGCCAGATTAGGAAATGGACACAGAGGGTTTCAACAATCTGCCCAAGAGATGGTATGCCTAACTCCTAGTCCTGCTTCTCCTCTTTCTATTCTTTCTTTAAAGTACTTTTTATCTGACCAGGCTGTGTGATTCTCTATGTCTGTGCATGTTCCAACCCAGAGAAGTTTTAGTGTCTAATTCATAGTATTTTAAAATAATTCCACTGAAGCTGCCATTATTAGAAATGATTGATCTCTAAACAGCAGCCCTATGTATGAATATGTCCAATAATGACAAACTCTAGCCAGTAAGTGCTCAGAATAGTGTGAAAGTTTTATTTAGCAATTTTACAAGATTGGTGTGGAGAATATATACAAATGGCTTTATGTGTTTTTCTTTTTTTAGCAGGTTTTAATGAATGATATGTTTATAATTTTAAAAGTTATATTAAAGACCTATAATTTGAACATTGTAGCATTGTAAGCATAAATGTTCTTTATGTTTACAAAAATCTCAATGGTATTCTTGATTTTAAATTGGTCTTTGTGTATGTTATATTCCTCTCAAGTTAAATAAATTTCTATAGATTCTGTATGTTCATTAAAAATATTTGCTCAGTTTAATTACAGTTATTGGGATTAGGGGTAGTCGGTGGGGAAAATGTGTAAGTTCCTGAGGCTTCCCTAAATGGGATGTCCTCTCTGAGGATTGAGACATGTCCAAAAACCCACAGGATTTTGGACCTTCAAAGGTCCTTTAAGGATCTTTGAAGATCCTTCAAGGATCTATTAGCTGAGGGGCCCGAGAGTCTATGAAAAACAGGCATTTTAAAGAGTCCTGGCTCAAATTTTGTTTCATATCTCATCATATCAAAATAAATAAGAATAAAAATTATTATAATTATATTATTTTTCTATGTGAATATATATACACACATCAGATTATATTTAACCATTTCCTCTGTTATTAAGCAATTTAAGACATTTAAGATATTTCTGAATCTTTGCCATTGTTTAAAATAACACTGAAATGAGCATCTAGGTGCATATGTAATTGCATTCATCTCTAATAATTTCCATTGGAAAGATTCCTATTAACGACATTGTTGTACTAATTTACTCTTTCATCAACTTAAAATAATCCTTATACTGCCAAATTCTACTAATATTGAATTATACATTATTTTACTAACATTACTGATGAAAAATTGTATCTTGGTGACTTTTTTTCATATATCTACCAGTATGTTTTTGTCATCTGTAAGTGACATGGAGAGCTTATATTTTTTGACATCTCTGATTTATGTAAAATCATATATGGAATTAGAGAACCTATGACATTAAATTAGATTATCTCTGAATTGAGAAATGGTGATATTTGTTTTCTTCATTCTTTTTGTGAGTTTCTGCCCATATAATATTTTATAATAAAAATGCAAAAAAGATGAATGTATCTTTTTTTTGCAAAAATACATACAATAAAACAAGATACATGTGTTATTATCTACCATTTATGAAATTTTATTATTGTTTTTAGAGGACTTATTCAACATATGAAGGATTTTAGTCAGTAGACACCGTGCCTCTTCACCTGCACCGGAGGTGTTGTTTTTCTTCTCTGTAGCTGGGTGAATAGGGTAGGATGGTAAAAATTTCCACTGAGAATGTAGCAAAATTGATATCTTCACAACAGCTCCAGCATTTGTGAGATGACAAATACTCCACATCAAAGAGGCAACACAGTGCAGTGGTTAGCGCACAGCCCTGGAGTCAAACTCCTTAAATATTACTCCAAGCTTTACCATTTACTTCTTGTGTGACCTTCAGCAAGATACATTTTTTTTGGGCGTCAGTTTCCTCACCTGTGAAATGGGGATATAAACAGAACCTATATCTTAAGGGTATTATAAAGATTAAATGAGGTAACTATACAGAAAACATTTAGAAATTCTGACACTTGTTTTAAAATGGCAATTATCAATTTGGTAAGTGGTCTCATATTCTCTCTTTTTTAAATTTTACTTTAAGTTCTGGATACATGTGCAGAACATGCAGGTTTGTTACATAGGTATACATGTGCCATGGCAGTTTGCTGATCACGGTCTTCTTATGCACATTTACCACATTTCAGTTTGTCGAAGGACACAGTTACCAGATATTTGAATGTGAATGAGGTTTGTTGTAATTACAATTTCATTTGCCTTTTGTGAATGTCTCTGTCACACCAGGGCATGGGGATGACATGAACAAAGGCAGAGCAGTGGAAAAGCATAAACTACGTTCAGGGAATAGTGAAAAATCTAGGTAATCCACAACATAATGCTATCGTAACATACTATTAATTAATGTTAATTAAACAATTATTCATGTTTGGTCTTAACGTCAAGATGAAATATATTTAAATACTTGACTTTATTACGTATATAATATTGATGTAATATCATACAATATTTGTAAAATAAACACAGTTATATACCATGTAAATACATTTCATGTATTCATTCTAACCTACCACCAGGTAGTAAAGTTTCAGAATTTTTTTTTTTTTTTTTTGAGACAGAGTCTTGCTCTGTTGCCCAGGCTGGAGTGCAATGGCATGATCTTGACTCACTGCAACCTCCACCTCCCAAGTTGAAGCAATTCTCATGCCTCAGCCTCCCAAGTGGCTGGGATTACAGACATGAGCCACTACGCCCCGCTAATTTTTGTATTTTTAGTAGGGACAGGGTTTCGCCATGTTGGCCAGGTTGGTCTCGAACTCCCGACCTCAGATGATCCACCCACCTTGGCCTCCGAAAGTGCTGGAACTACAGGCATGAGCCACCACACCTAGCCTCAGATAATTTTTAACTCTGGAGGAGCAGCAATGAAGCACTGTCAGGAATAATTTTCCTACTAGAGAAGCAAGTGGTGACCCTGCATTACAAGGGGCTTATGTGCTGACCTAGTATCTATGTTCTCTAGATAGCAGTGGTCGGATCTCACTCCCGTAACACCCAAGAGTCACTGCATTATAAGGAACCTAGAATTGCTTTTTTTTTTTTTTTTCTGAGACAGAGTTTCACTCTGTCACCCAGGCTGGAGTGCAGTGGCATGATCTCGGCTCACTGCCACCTCCACCTCCTGAGTAGCTAGGATTACAGGCGTGTGCCACCATGCCCAGCTAATTTTTGTGTTTTGAGTAGAGACGGGGTTTTGCCATGTTGGCCAGGCTGGTCTTGAACTCGCCTCCCAAAGTTCTGGGATTACAGGCATGAACCACTGTGCCCAGCCTAGAGTTGCTTTCTTAAAAGCATCAATTATGTTTTAGAGGATGCATTACAACATTTGTGATGAATAATCAAGCAAAGATTGAATATATCACCCTGTTTAAAGTGGAAATCCACCTCCAATGGTTTTGCTGATAATGATAGAATGATATAATTTCAAAAATCATTCTTTTAATTTTTGCTTTGTAAAAATTTTTTGGCTGGGCACGGTGGCTCACGCCTGTAATCCTAGCACTTTGGGAGGTCGAGGCAGGCAGATCACTTGAGGTCAGGAGTTCAAGACCAGCCTGGCCAACATAGTGAAACCCTGTCTCTACTGAAAATACAAAAATTAGCCGGGCATGGTGGCAGGCGCCTGTAGTCCAAGCTACTCCATAGGCCGAGGCAGGAGAAATGCTTAAACCCAGGACGCGGAAGTTGCGGTAAGCTGAGATTGTGCCATTGCACTCCAGCCTGGCAGACAGAGCGAGACTCTATCTCAAAAAAATAAATAAATAAATAAAAAATAAATAAATAAAAATTTGATGTGAGTGATTATATCCACTAGTGGGATTGCTGGATTGTATGGTAGTTCTATTTGTAATATATGAGGTAATAAGTATATATGTATATATCCAAAGAAAATGAAATCAATATGTCAGAGTTATTTGCACTTTCATGTTCACTGCAGCATTATTCCTAATAGTCAAAAAATGGAATCCACCTGAGTCCATCAGTGAATAAATGGATAAAGAAACTGTCATATAGATACACAATGAAACACTTTTCAGCTTAAAAAAGAAGGAAATTTTGCCATTTTTAACAACATGGCAATCTTTTTGAGGAACTTCTATATTGTTTTCCATAATGGTTGTACTAATTTTTATTCCCACCAACAGTGTGCAAGGTGGGTCATTCACATCCTCGCCAACACTTATCTTTTGTCTTTTTGATAATAGTCACTCTAACAGGATTTTCTTATACACATTTACCAAACTTCAGTTTGCTGCAGAACACAATTACCACATATTTCAGTGGGGGCAAGTGTTGCTGTAATTACAATTTCACTTGCCTTTTGTGAATGTCCCTGTGACACCAAGGCATGGGAATGACACGTGTAAAGGCAGAACAATATCACTCCCTAAAGAGGTGATCTCTCACTGTGATTTTAATTTGCATTTTCCTGATAATTAGTGACATTGAGCATTTTTTTTTTTTTCGTATACCAGTTGGATATTTGTATGTCTTATTTTGAGAAATATTTATTTAGGTCCTTTGCCCATTTTTAAATTGGGTTTTTCATTTTCCTGAGTTGAGCCCCTTAAATATTTTGGCTATTAACCCTCTATCAGGTGTATAGTTTGCAAATATCTTCTTCCATTGCATTGGTTGTTTCTTCACTCTGTTGATTGTTTACTTTATTGTGCAGAAGCTTTTTACTTTGATGTAATACTGCTTGTCTCTCTTTGCTTTTGTTGCCTGTGCTTTGGGGGTCATATTCAAAAAAATCATTGTCCAGACCAATGTAATAGAGCTTTTCCCCTACGTTTTGTTTCAGTAGTTTCATAGCTTCAGGTTTTACATTTAAGTCTTTACTCCAGTTTGAGTTGAGTTTTGTATATGGTGTGAGATAAGATTCTATTTTCATTCTTTTGCATGTGGATATTCAGTTTTCCCAACACCATTTATTGAAGAGACTGTCCTTTCCTCACTGTGTGTTCTTGGCACTTTTGTTGAAAATGAGTTGGCTGGAAAAGCCTGGATTTATTTCTGGGCTCTCTATTCTGTTCCTCTTGTTGTGTCTGTTTTTATGCCTGTACCATGCTATTTTGATTACTATAGATTTGTAGACTATTTTGAATCCAGGTAGTGAATATGTGCAGGAAGCTCAAGCAAAACACCCTGAGTATATATGAAGCAGTTCTTTATATGGCCTTCACGAGGATTGGCCTCTCATAGGGCTCGATTTTTGTATAACTGTTAGTTTTAACTACATCCTAGGTTCTAGAGAAAATTCTGGAGCTGAGACTTAGATATGCATTTGTACAACTTCCTTGTCTGCCAATCTAAAAGTCAATCTTACTGATAATCCCTATGTTTCTTTTATGCTTATTTCCTCTTATCACTCATTCGTAGCTAATATACTATGTATTTCACTTGCTTATGTGAACCCCATCATAGCTCCATGAACATAGCACCATGGGAGCAGGAATTATCTATTTTGTTCATTGTCGTAGTCACAGTGTCAAGAGAAGTGTTTGGCACATTGCATGTGTACAATAAATAATTTTAAATAACAGTCACCCTATTTTATATATCCTATTTTAGTATTTAGGCATGGTAGATATTTCATGGGTATTTATATATTTCCAAACTTTGGAAGGAAAAAAGAAAAAACACTCTATAGAAGGCAAATTGAGAGGCCTGAAAGTTTAGAAGTGACAAGCAACCTAGAAATAGCCACACAGTTTTAGTGATCACAATCAATTTTTGTCATTAATCTGGATTTACTAACTTCTCAAAGTTATCATGTACGTGAAAGTGACTTTAATCTGCTGATGCTCTGTGGTGTTCTACAAAATTGCTAAATTGCTTTTATATGAAATTGGGTAAGATATAACCCTTCTCCTACCTTATATATTATTTTTTAGCCATGAACCAAATTTTTCTAGCTAAGCCAATTTAAAAAGTATTAGAAATGCAAGTGTATTGCCATTGTTCTAAAATGTAGTTTTAAAATTCCATTTTTCAAGGTGGGATTTGTGATTATATGTGAGGTACTTCATTGTCTCTCAGGTCACTTCCCAGTCAAAATCAGTCCATTTTGCCATTCCTGAGGCAGGGTCTGCTCTGTGTGACTCACAGTTACTTCCATGAATATTTATCCTGCCTGTACTGTTGGAATCACCTTGAGATCATGTACAATTAGTTAGGGTTGATAGAATTAGTAATGCTACTGGTTGTGTTGCAGCATCTATGGGTCTCAGTGAAGTGGGACCCAATCCCTTCTCCCCATGACTCTGTTTTCTGTCTCTTCTTGATTCTGCCTGCCATTTTGGGGGTGCCAATTTATTTCCTTAGTAAAAACAACAGTAGTTACATATTAAGATACAACTATATTATTTGTTTTTTTTTTCCTTAAATCCACTATTACTTTTTGTCTTTTCATTGATTAAACTTCAGGCAAAACTTATTTGGCTGTGTTGAAGAACATTTTGCAATTTTCTTTTCCCTGTGTCTTGCACACTTTGTAGCATTGTGCTTGTGTGTACTGTCTTTATAAGTTCGAATCTATTAAGTGACTGTTCTTTTCATAAATCCTGTATAATACTTGATTTTCATCATTTATTTTTATTTTGTCACCTGTACTCTCTTGTCCTGAGTACAAAGAACACATATTCATCTCTGTACCTTTTTTGTTTATTGATAGTTTACACTTTCTTTGAACAATGTTTAAATGTATATTTATTTATATTTGCTTATCCAGTCTTATAAAGAACAATTTCACAAGTATTTAGTCCCTGCTCATCTTCTTTTGATATTCCTTATATAGTCTAGTAATGGGTTACTTGGGATATTTATTCTTCTGTATTTTAAAATCATGAATCTCTAACAGCTCTATCCACCAAAGAATCTTTTGAACTAAAAAATGCACACAGACAGACCACATTTTCGAAGGATTCAATTTCAAAATAAAGTTACTTCCTACTCAGCCCTGCAAAATGAGGTATCTTCTCTTGATAAAGTTGTGCAAATAATGAATTTCAATCATTGAAATATTCTAAAAATATGTTATCTTGCCTAAGTAATTGCTTCTATGCCTTTAGCAATTAAAAAACATGAAAACATAAGCCTTTGTAAAAGCACATATTTTTACCTTCCATTTGAGTAATTTTTATTAGTGAAGGAATTTTGTATAGGTATATATTTGAGAAACTTTTTAATAAAATTGTGTTTTTCTGATTATAAAATGATGCAGTTTCATTAAAAACATTTATAAAGCAGAAAAATACATAGAATATAAAAATCATCCATATTTTCATAGCCAGCAAATCATTGTTATGTTAAAAATACATATCTATAAATAATAATTTTTAACAGAACTGGAATCATATATAAGTTCATTTACTGCTTGTCTCTTAACAATAATGTATAATCTAATGGTTAGTGGACAATTCATCATATGATGTTTTCATTATTTAATAAATTCCTCATTCTTAGACATTTAGATTGTTTTCATATTTTTCACTGTTATGTATAATGATGTGATGAACTTTTTTGAAAATAAATAATCATATGGTTTTCTGTTAACTGCCTTACATACTTCATTTGGAGTTAAATCACTGAGTAAAAAGATTCACATCTCCTCCCACACTCTGCCTTCTCTTATGTGATTTAGTACCTTTTGTTTGCCTTAATCTCTTTCTGCAAAGTAAGAAAGTGATCTGAAAAACTAATTTATATACAGTGTTGTTAACTTGTATGTGTTTTCCTGTCCCTTTCCCTTGTTCATCTGTCCTAGACCAATTTTGAGAAGCAGATTCCATAGACAGAGGTTTATTTGCAGATTTAGTGGGGAATGTTGTCAGCAATAATACAATAAGGGGAGTGAAGGAAGGTGGTTGGGCGGGAGAGGCTGAACTTGGGTGCAATAACAGGAAGGTCTCCAGCCATCCCAAGGGAAGCTCAGGAGCTCAGAAGGCCCCTCAGAGTGTTCTTGAATTGAGACAGGTCTCTGAATCCAACTTCCTCCTGCCACTCCCATTGACCAGTCCTTAGTTTGGTATACGGTGCCTTGGGCAAGGCAGTGGACATGCTCAATAACTGGGTAAGATGAGGACTTCATCCCAAAGTGGCCATCTGGGGAGTGAACCACTGGTTGTTCAGCATATCAGCCTTGTGGATTTTGTGTTATCAACCAAGAAGGGGAGTGGGGGTGAACTGTAAGTCAAAACAGATGATTCTCCACTGGGAAACTCTTACTCTTTCTTGCCTGTTACCTAAGTTGGAAAATGTATGTGAGGAGGATCTTCCTCAGATCTCCTCGGCCTCTTTCTCATAATCCTGCTCTAGAATTCAAAATGTCCTGCTCTGTGACTCAAAACCAAACATTGTTATTTGTTGGTAAAGGGGGTGCCTAGAAGCATTTATTGACCAAGCTGTGACTTTAACAATACATTATTTTATGTATCAATGTCACCAGTTTAGAGGATTTCAGTGCATTAACAAGTCCTACTGTGAACATAACTATAGTATTACTGATTGTATAACAAGGTGAAATACTATATTTTGACCATTAAAATATTTTTTTAAACTAGGGTGACATTTAGCAATTTACCATTTCCAGTAATCTAAATGTTTATGTCACGGAAATCACATATTAAATTATCTGGAAATTTATTTCTCAGGAAGATCACCAGGGCACCAGAAAATAATAATAATTAATAACACAACTATAACAACTTGACATTTTATAAGGACAAAGTATACAGGTTAATCACTAATATTGTAATTTTTTTTTAACAGCCATTGAACTAAATTTTGACAATTGAAAAAAAGTTAATTATAAACTCCTGATGATTTGCCTTCCACCTCCAAATAGGCCACCTGTCATTCTTCATGAAATATTTATTGCATGGGGACTGGGTGTGGTGGTTCACGCCTGTAATCCCAGCACTTTGGGAGCCAAGGCAGGAGGATCACTTGAGGTCAGGAGTTTGAGACTAGTCTAAGTAACAGAGTGAGATCCTCTCTCTAAAAAATATATATAATTTATTGCATAGCAAGTATTTTGGGGGGATAGTTTAATTACTGTTGTACCTGGTTGTACTTGATGAATATTCACATTTTTTCTGCTCTCTAAAATGAAAATTATCATCATTTAACAACACTAAAATACATCATGGAAGCATAGTTCTTTATTGCCATATTTTGGAATAGGGGTAAATAGGATGAGAGTCGTTTAAAATACATTTTACTCTGTCTCTCTCACTGAATGAAAGTATGCATCCTGGACAGAATACATAAAGCAGATATTTGAGGAATCTAAAAAATAAATAATAGCAGATGTAGTGGGAGGAAGACCGGAATTTGTTCATTTTTTCCTCTGGTATCTTCTGGCTTAGACTCAAGGCAGCTTGAGACCTGAGAGAGCACCTTGTCATAAACAGACAGCCGCAGACGCCATTTAGTTCAGACTCAAAGAGCATGAAAGTGGCCTCTTGTTAGTGGCAATGGTGGCAGTGAACGCTCTCAGAGGCTTTAAATTTTTGATTTGAGGAAGTTTGGTCCCAAGATGGCAGAACAAACCTTCTTGCTGTTTCTCTGTCTCCATCCTCCCACCACTTAGTGTGGAAGCGGCGGCAGGAAGTAGGTGGCAGAGAAGGGGGTAAATAAAGCCCCAGTTTTTTGGCTGGAGGGCTGAAAAGAAGAGCTCCTAGGAACCAGTAAGTGGGAAAGAGATAGCACAGAGGGAGAAGCTTGGGAAAGGTGCCCCGTGAAGTTGTTTACAAATTTCTTAGCTCTTTTTAGGGCCACAGTCCTCTGGTGAGGACTGATAGTAGAATAGTATGCTTCATGTCCTTACCTGGTTGGATGCAGCTTTTATTATTTATTAATTTATTCAGCAAAACACCTTGTCCTTGTTGGCAAGGTGCCCTATGAAACGTGATGGAGTCTTTTTCTAAGGCGGAGCGACTTATGTCAAAGGCTCTCTTTACATATGGGCTCCTTACTTAGTTGCTCAGCATCTCAGGCTTGCCATCTGGAAAATGGATAGAATTCTCACTATCTTCAAGAACTGTTATGAGGATTAAATGAATTAACGTACACTAAGCAACTGAAGCTAACAAATGTTTCTTTCCCTGTGGCGTTTGGTTTTCAGCTTTCCTATCCATTTCCTAAGCATCAGACCCTTAGTTTTCATGTTTAGCACTCCTTTAGTCTGTCAATTTTACTAAGTTGTAGGATAATCTAGAAGCTTCCTAAGAATCACATGTTAAATAAAAAAAGAATAAAGGTCTTAAAGGAAGGAGTGCTAAGATAAAATCTATGGTAACCTGCTGCCCTTTTTCTTACTTCTGAAGAGTTGAGGTTGTCAGAAAACTAATATTTAGATATGGGCTTATCTGGTTCATAATACTCTAAACAACACTGCTACCATTACTGTTATTACTAACTAAAACTACTTAGGATGTGTCAGGTATTGACATTCTACATATATTAATTGAATTCTTACAATAACGTGATAAGGTGGGTACCATTCTTATTCTAATTTTACAGAATACATAACAAAAACATCACTTTATTGCCCTAGTCTTATTATTCGTATTATTAAAAAAAAAAAACTATTGAGTACTGGTCTTAAATTAATTATACAGTAAGTTAATATTTAGTTATCTTTTTAAGATAAAAACTCTAGCTAAAATGAGCCTTAATATGGGCAATGCTTTTTTTCCTACTCCATAAAACAGATGAACCCTCTTTGCAGGCTTAAGGCTAAAAACCCAGAATCTAATAACTTGAGTGTTGGAGTTGCATCAAGGTTTTTGCAATGTAAATTCCTTCCATTACCTTAGTTCAGGTCCTAAGCTCCTCTAGTTTAAATTATTACAATTGATTTCTTTTTATTTATCTATTTTTTTTTGAGACAGAATCTTGCTCTGTCTCCCAGGCTGGAGTGCAGTGACGCGATCTCAGCTCACTGCAACCTCCACCTCCCAGGTTCAAGCAAGTCTCCTGCCTCAGCCTCCTGAGTAGCTGAGACTACAGGCGCCCACCACCACACCCAGCTAATTTTTGTATTTTTAGTAGAGACGGGGTTTCACCATGTTGGCCAGGCTGGTCGTGAACTCCTGACCTCAGGTAATCTACCTACCTTGGCCTCCTAAAGTGCTGAGATTACAGGCGTGAGCCATTGCGCCCAACCTATTACAATTGATTTCTTACTGAGCATAGCAATCTCTTCTTCATTGACTGCATCCTCCACCCCTACTGCTTGAATTATTTTTATTATTTACATGCCTGGTTTAAAAAATAATGGCTGCTCAGTAAACTAGGAATTTTTTTTTTTTTTTTTTTTTTGGCTGAGCACAGGGAATTTTACTAATAGGACATGGCAAGGTGGAGCTCCCTAGGCCCCTCCTTTTTCAGGTGGTCTGCGTGGAAATTGTGAAGAGGGGAGATCCTCAGTGTCGTGAGGTCTGAGTGTGGCAGGGACTGCCCAGCAGCTGAGGATCTCTCTCTTCCTCTTGTACTCTTGCTGGGGCTGGTGGTCCAGGGGCCTTACTCCTTGGAAGCCATGTGGGCCATGAGGTCTACTACCCTGTTGCTGTAGCCAAATTTATTGTCATACCTGGAAATGAGCTTGATAAAGTGGTCTTTGAGGGTAATGCCAGCCCCAGCATCAAAGGTGGAAGACTGTGTGTCACTGTTGAAGTCGGAGGAGACAATCTGGTGCTCAGTGTAGCCCAGGATGCCCTTGATAGGGTCCTCTGAAGCCCACTTCACCACCTTCTTGATATGATATTTGGCAGGTTTTCTAGATGGCAGGTCAGGTCCACGCCCAACGTGTTGGTGGTGGGGACACGGGAGGCCATGACAGTGAGCTTCTTGTTCAGCTCAGGGATGACCTTGACCATTGCCTTGGCAGTGCTAGTAGATGCAGGTATGATGTTCTGGAGAGCCCTGTGACCATCAGGCCACAGTTTCCTGAAAGGGCCATCCACAGTTTTCTGGGTGGTAGTGATGACATGGACTATCATCATGAGTCCTTCCACAATACCAGAGTTGTCATGGATGACCTTGGCCAGGGGCGCTAAGTAGTTGGTGGTACAGGAGGCATTACTGATTATCTTGAGGCTGTTGTCATACTTCTCATAATTCACTTTCATCATGAACATGACAGCTTCAGTAGAGGGGGCAGAGATCATGACCCTTTTGGCTCCTCCCTGCAAGTGAGCACCAGTCTTCTCCACGGCAGTGAAGATGCTGGTGGACTCCACAACGTACTCAGTGCCAGCATCGCCCCATTGATTTTGGTGGGATCTTCCTCCTGGAAGATGGTGATGGGATTTCTATTGATGACAAGCTTCCCGTTCTCAGCCTTGAAGGTGCCATGGAACTTGCCATGGGTGGAATACTGGCCTACATGCTCCTCAACTACATACTGGTCTACATGCTCCAGTATGTAGTTGAGGTCAATGAAGGGGTCATTGATGGCAACAATATGCACTTTACCAGAGTTAAAAGCAGCCCTAGTGACCAGGCACCCAGCATAGCCAAATTCGTTGACTTCGGGCTTCACCTACACCATTGTGTCTCAGGGATGTGGCTGGCACTGCGCTGCACAAGAAAATGCGGCTGTCTCTAATGGGAGGAGAAGCGAGCCAAAATAGGACTTATTCTATGCTTCTAAGAACTGAATCCTGGCCTCATTTATTTCTCTAATACTGTCTCCTCTGACTGAAAGTAACAAACAGAAAGCCCCTTATCCAGTCACACAAATACAGTCATCATTCATGCCTTTGCTGCAGAATGTATCTGTCACTCTTGATTAAGCTGTGATGATAATTTTATTGTTTACTATTTATCGAGGACTTACATTGTACCAGGGTTTGTTCTAAGCCCTTTATGTGGACCTATTTTATAGATAAAAGAGCTGAAGTTTAGGGAAATAGTTTGCCCAGCGTCATACATTCTGTAAGTGGGGTTGCTGAGATTTGAACTCCCAGCATTCTAATACAAGCCTGAGTTTTTAGCCATGATACATACTGCTACCTGCTTATTTCTCACATTGAAGAATGGAAAGGATCACACTGACACTGCAAACCTAACGTACACATCTTGTTTCCAGGAGGCAATAAGATAAATTGCATGGAAGGTTTGGTGGGAGGAATTTGGATGTTGTTACTGTCCCTTACCCCGAAGGTAATTATAAAGTCTTTTGAGCCCAGAGCTTGGCAATAGTTGCCAGTGCTGATAAGCCAAAGGTGGGGTATTTTCCTTTTTCCTCTGGTTAAAGATCAATTCACTTCTTTCATGTTTTCTTTTTAGTTGATGATAAAGGAGAAGAATAAAAGGGTAACAGATGTGAATACTTAATCATGTTGCTTAATATTATGGAGTTACATAAAAATATGGTTTGCTTTATCTAGACAGATGTGGTTTTATAAAATAATCATGGTCTTTTTGTTTGCCATATAGAATAATTATGCACAAAATGGGAGTGTACATTCTGGAAAGGTCATCCCGACTTTTAAAGGGTTTCTTTAGGCATCCATGATTGTCACTTTCTGATCAGTATGGGACAAGTTGGGATACATAAAACTGTTCTGTGTTAAAGGAATATTTCAAAGATTCCATGTTTAATGAAATAAAGTATTACCTAGAAATTAGAGAGTTGTCGTTACTTGCACTAATTCATTCTGAAGTTTTCTGAATGCTCTTAAAAATCTGTAGCTTTTTCTTACTTTCTTATTTCTTTCAGATATCGGAAAATATGGATTTCCAATGCACTTAGCTTATGCTCAATATTGAGTGAAATAATTCATTTAACATATCTATGATGACACTAAATTAGTAATTCAGGGTAGTTAAAATTGCAGTGGATGCTGAACTGATCCAAGAAACAGTTTCAACCTTGTGAACCGGGTTGGAATTAGCAGTCTATCATTAAATAGTAATTAAACATCAAAGGCTTGAAATGGCCCATTATGTGCACCAGAAAGTTTGTGTGTTAGAATAAGACACTTGAATTAATATATATTTCATAATTTTATATAGCAATTATGTGGTGATAAACAGTGTAATTATTTTATTTTTTACGAGTTCATTGTCTACATTTTATATTTTACATAGTAGTTATGGAGAAATGGCCTACTCTGTGATGATAAACAGAAGACTTTTATTATTTTAAAACTCATTTTCTAAAAAGATAACACAAAATTGATTTATTTTATTTTATTTATTTATTTTTGAGACAAGGTCTCACTCTGTTGTCCAGGCTGAAATGCAATGGCTCAATCTTGGCTCACTGCAACCTCCACCTCACAGACTCAAGTGATCGTCCCACTTCAGCCTCCCAAGTAGCTGGGACTACAGATGCACCACTATACTCAGCTAATTAATTTTTTTTTTTTGTAGGGATAAGGTCTCACTACTCCTGGCCAGTCTCAAACTCCTGGCCCCAAGTGATCCTTTCATCTCGGCCTCCCAAAGTGCTAGAATTACAGGCATGAGCCACCATGCCCAGCTAATTTTCTTTTAAATCCCTATACAGAATGTACTTTGACTATGGATTTTGTTTTTGTAACTTATATTTGAAAAATGTCTCTTTTAAAAATCATACAAATATTGAAAGTATTTGAGAGTTTTTAAACTAAATCAGGAATTTGTTTTAACATCTATTATTGGTCATCTGAAGCCACAATACTTGGTTTTTAGAGCCATTCCACTTTATGATGTGAACATGCATGGTGCATGCAAGGAAGAGTAATATTTCAAACTATATGCAAAATTGTCAAACCTTGTATCTTTGGTATGTGGGAGGCTGGGGAAGTGAAAAATGAATTCGTTTTATTAGGGGCAATGTATGCCATGGGGTATGGGTCATGATCATGAATCACAGGGAAAGTGGCTTAGCATTTGGGATTGATCCACATGCCACCAGTAAATCTTGGCCCAAAGCAAATAGAAATAGCACAGGAATTAAGATAGCTAACATTTGGCAGGGTATGGTGGCTCACGCCTGTAATCCTAGCATTTTGGGAGGCTGAGGCGGGCAGATCACAAGGTCAGGAGACCGAGACCATCCTGCCTAACGCAGTGAAATCCCCTCTCTACTAAAAAAAAAGATACAAAAAATTAGCCAGGCACTGTGGCACGCATCTGTAGTCCCAGCTACTTGGGAAGGTGAGGCAGGAGAATTGCTTGAACTTGGGAGGCAGATGTTGCAGTGAGCCGAGATCACACCACTGCACTCCAGCCTGGGTGACAGAGTGAGACTCCATCTCACAAAAAAAAAAAAAAAAGGTAGCTAACATTTATCAATGGTTAATTCTGTAGCTGGCACAGTCCTAAGTGTTTAAAGTGTATTAAATCATTAATCCTCACAGAAACCTTTAAAAATGAATACTGTTATTAACTAGATACCAGCAGGGGTGAGTATTGTATAGAGGAGCAGACAGGTATGGAGTGGTTGAGTAGCTTGCTATACAAGTAGAAAGTGGCGGTGCTGAAATTGAACTCGGGCAGTTTGGCTACCCAGTCAGCACTCCTAACTATTTTATTAAATAAATATCTCCCTTGGGACTTTGATTGAGGTCTAAGTCATAGAAATAGTCTGTTTTCCTGAATTTTTCTTCGTTAAGATGAAAGTATGTCTAATTTATCTGAAATTTATATCTTCAGGATATTCGAGTCTTAGACTTTGTTTTATTGTCCCAATCATCAGTCTAATGTCGAGCTTAAGTCATTTTTGAATTCAGCCCTTTTGTTTTTATGAAGATGTAGAAAATATTCTATGGCTTTCTTTTTTCTTCTTTTTCTTTTTGTAGAGTCGGAGTCTCGCTCTGTTGTCCAGGCTGGAGTGCAGTGGCACAATCTCCGCTCACTGTAACCTCCGCCTCCCGAGTTCACAACATTCTCCTGCCTCAGCCTCCCAAGTTGCTGGGACTACAGACGCCCGCCACCTCACCCGGCTAAAGAAAATATTCTATGGCTTTCTTGTGGGTTGCGCCTAAGCTTCCTCCAAGATACTTCTGTCTTTCTCCTCTTTCCAGACACACAATCACCCATCTAGCTTGGACTCTCTTTAACTTCCTCCATGGTAGTCTTAACTCTAGTCTCCTCACAATTTATTTTCTAGAGTAATTTAAGCAATGTTCTGATCACAAACGTTACTATTGTCTCTCCATTTATCATTATATATAATCTAAGTTCTTTAATGTGATAGTCCAAAGTCTTGTTGCTCTGGATCTTTCTTGTCTTATCTTAAAATTCTTAATCATCATGGAAGGTAACATTTATTGAGCACTTACCATATATCAAGCAATGTACTTACTTCCAAACATACAAAGTTGAATAATAGAACATACTTTCTCCCTTTGTCATTATCACAGGGATTATCTCACTTAATCTTCATGGAAACCATATGAGCTATGTAATATTATTAACTCCATTTTAATGAAGAGGAAACGAAGGCTTGAAGAGTTTGGGTAACTTATTCAGGGTCACAAGAGTACCATGTGGTTGAGCTGGGATTCACACTGTCACTTTTAAGCCCTATACAATACTCTCCATGTCATAAATTTTCTAACCCTAACCCATCTTTAGACGTATGGGGCCACTAACCACTCCCTTTATATTCCTCACTTTTTTCTCTTCATTGTCTTGTTTTATGTCATTTTATCCTCCTTGTGTGTAGGTCCTATTTTTTTTTCCTTATTTCTGCCTATTGAATAACAGCTGCCTTCAACCTGTGGATACAATTGACCTATCCCACCATAGAACCAATGTTTCATTTATATTCTGAACTCCCTTAGTGCTATAACCTTGTATGCTGGTTATATAAACTATATGCTGAGTTTTATCGAGTGCTAAATTTTTTTTTTTAAGAATAAAAGCTTCTAATTATGTATCATAAGTAAGTTCTCAGAGAAGCTGATTCAGACTTTCCACCAAAGGGTTGTGTTGGCACAGAAGACATAAACATCAACCACATTTTAGCACAATTTTCATCATTCTCTTGTGGTTTGACTTTTCTGATGATGTCTAAACTTAGACATAAAAGGAAACCCCGCCTTATATGGATGACATGGAATGGAAAAGAAGCTCCATGGCTTTCCTGTTTAGCTGGTGGGTTTGACCTTTTCCACACGTGCATTTGCTTTGAACTCCTCCTAAGTTAGGTGCTACGTGAATACAAGTTATAATTAACATGCTTTCTTTGGGTCTCCTTGAACAAAATGTTCTCGCTCATGATATGCTATGCATATTTACTTTGAATGAATAATAGTTTTGAATTTGGATTTAGAAAGCAGAGAATGTGACTGAAATCCATGTTTCTTCTTTGCCTTTAATCTAGGGCTGCAGGATGGGGCCCAAATGTGAAGGGAATAAAACAAGAGAGAACCTTGTTTAGCCACGAAATAACCAGGAATAAGAGGTTTAGCTTATGGGCTCTAATCAAACGTGTTATTTTTCATTGAAAACTGGCATATAGTATCACTATGCAGCTGCTAACCAGCTGTTTCCTTTCTACTGGGGTTCTTGTGAGTGCTCTGCTTTAAATTTATGTATTGCTTGGGATCCTGAAGGATGAAATAGTACTTGTAGGTTCAAGGTAGTGGTTGGAATGGTGGTTTGTATGTTTTTAGATTTTTTAGTTTAATCCAACATGTTTAAAATGTTTTCTTCTAATTACTATTGTGAATATGTAAATGTTTATTTAATCATACTCAAGTGAGAGAAGATACCGAAACAATTCATAGACTAATTCAAACCATGTTTTTACCTCTCTTGTTTGCCCTACACTCATCTGCCAAGCTTGTATGATTGCCTCAGTTCTCCATTTAGCATCGAAGTTAGTTTTAAACCCTGAAAAAGAGATATTTATATACTTAATTGTTTACATATAATAATAAATATCATGGTCATGTAACGGCTACTTCAGTCATTTCATGCCTTCACTGGCCTGATGACAGAGTTTCACCAACAGAAGAAAATCTTTTGGTTTGTCACAGCGTGTATGGTCTGGGGTCAGATATGTCAAAGAATTATAAACAAAGGCCTGTGGACAGTATACCAGTGCTATGGTTTGAATGTGTCCTCCAAAGTTCATGTGTTGGAAGCTTAATTCTCAATGCCACAAGTTTGAAAGGTGGAATTTTAAGAAATGATTAGTTTATAAGGGCTCTGGTCTCATGAATGGATTAATGCCATTAGTGCAGGAGTGAATTAGTTGCCACAGGAGTGAGTTCTTGATACATGGATAAATTTGGTCCCCTTCTTCCCCCTCTGTCATGCTCTTTTGCCCTCTTGTCTTCTGCCATGGGATTACACAGCAAGAGGGCCCTCACAAGATACAGCCCCTTGATCTTGGACTTCCCAGCCTGAGCCAAATACATTCATGAGCCAAATACATTTCTTTCTTTATAAATTACCCAGTCTTAGGTGTTTTGTTAGAGCAGCATAAAACAGACTAAGACAATTAGAATTACTACTAAGGATACACATGGTATGGAGTTTAAACATAATGGAATATGTTTATGTTATCCTTTTTATTATTGAAGGTTGAGATTTTATTATTACAAGGTTGAGATTAGGAAAATAATACCTAACACTTATAACACTTACTACACACTATTTAAGTTTTCTACATGTATTAATTTATTTAACCTTCTTGATAAGTACTGTTAACATCTTCGTTTTATAGGTAAACTGAGACAAAAAATGTTAAGAAAACTGTACATGGTTACACAACTTGTAAGAATCAGAGACAGGATTTAGATGTAGGTAGATTAGCTCTTTACTCTGTACTAGACTGCCTTGAGTTGTTGCAAGGAGTAAATAATTAATCAGATTACTAATTTCAGAAGTAGTCCAGTGGCATGTGCCTCTATAATTCCCATGTTTGGTATGTTTGAGTGACTTCCCCTAAACTTTTAGAACTGTTTTTCATGATTCCTGGGGAGCACCAGTGTAGGGGCAGCAAAGCTTCTATCTAGAGGATCAGCTAAGTCAAGATAAGGAATTTACAGTAGGTGTATTAGGATATATCAGGGTATACTAGTCAATGTCAACCAAATGCAGAGTGAATTGAGCTGGGATTACTATATCGTCCTCCAACAATTCAAAGTTTTCATAGGGATCTCTCTTTTCTGAAACCAAGTATAAAACTCTCATACCTTCTCATGTGAATTTATGTTAAATTTCAGAGCATTCGAAGATTTTCTCACCCTAATGTTCCCTTGAATTAACTAGATCAAACTGCTGAGCTTGTAGGAGGGGCTTCTGAAATATGTTTGCTTGTTTGCTTTTGGATAAATAGATGGATATGTGGATAATTGAGAGAAAGAAAAATAAAACTCATATTAATAAAATTGTAACTTGCCATGTTTCATTTTGTTACCAGGAAGTAATGGCAGTCTTTAAATGACTTAATCGTCCTTCAAGGCATTGTCTCCTGCTAAGCCTCAATAGGCAGGTAGGGAACAGAAGCTATTGAGAGAGGGAGTGCTCTCTAGATAGTTTTCTTTTTTCTTCCTGACCATAGTTAGCATAGAATATGGAATCATTTAATCTCCATGTTATCTTTGGTGGGGGCCAGGAATATAAGGAGGAACAGAAGTAAAATAACACCACCACCACCAACACAGATAAGCTAAAATGAAATTACTGAGTTAATGACTGAGTCCTCTACAACAGCAACTTAATATATTGGCTGTGTAGGCCATGTTATTAAATTGTGGTTCCAGTGAGTATCTTAGAGCAAATAACTACAGCAAGAGTACTATTAAATTATTAGCAAACCGATGAATCCATACCTGCCAGTTAAAGGCAAAATATTTCTCATTTACATATTTAAGATGTATACATGCTACATTTGGCTTCAGAGTATTGGTTTCCTTTGACTTAAAATGCATTTGTACATTAACTAGAAAAAATTGGTAGACTTTAACAATAGGGTGAAATACTTAAACCTGGGAAGAAATCAGTAGGCTTTAACTATAAGTTTAAAGAGCCAAAACAAGTCACCAAATGAAAAAGTGAAAGCTCATATGTGCTTTACTCATAGCAGACATGCTAAAAATAATTGAGTAAATGTAGATGGACATGAATAGGTGGAGATAAACCTATGAATTAATGGCACCAAAACCTATTGGGGAACAAGGATCTGCCCTCTGGGGAGGTAAAGTGAGCTAGTAAAATGACATGATCAACCATTGCTAGGATAAGCTGTTTGGCCAGAACACTTGCTAAGGTCTCAACTAAGGAGAATGAGTAGGTGGGAATCATATTTAAAGACTCAGAGATCAACAGAAGTAAACTCCTTTATTATTTATTTATTATTGTTATAAGGGATCTCACTCTGTTACCCAGGCTAGAGTGCAGTGGAATGAGTTTAGCTCATTGCAGTCTTGAACCCCTGGGCTCAAATGATCTTCCCACTTCAGCTTCTCGAGTAGGGTATAAGTCATTGTTTCCAGTGCAAAGTCCGTTATAAGGTGGCACACTTGCCTTGGGTAAAGACAAAGATGATCAGTGTTGGTGAGCAGTGTTATCCAATAGATCCAGATGTTTTGCTATCAAGATCAAGAAAGTAGGCAAGGCAAAGGAATGGGCCTAGACAGAGCAGAACACAGGGGCTGCCCTTGGGAGAAAAGTGAGACTAAACAGCATTTGGGACCAGAAAATCATTTTAAAATGATGATTCAGGGTATTTTACTAGCCCACTGTCAAATTCTCTTCACCTAATCATTAAAAAGACTCCTATGGCTGGTGATTCAGAGAGCTCACAAAGTCTAAATTACATATACAAAAGGATAAATGTAAAATTTTGCACTTAGCTTAAGAAACAAGTGGATGATGGGTAGGGAGTACAGGCTCAATCACACTTTGCAGGAAAATAAAACAAAACAAAACATTGCATTAGGAGTTTTAAAATTTAATCTCAACTGCCACAAGTTAACTGTTTGACTTTTGGCACAAGATCTTTTAAAATCTTAATTTCCTTATCTGAGAAAGAGGATGTTGGAAGAAGATTGTCTTTGAGGTTCTTCCTGGATTTAATTTTATAGTTCTATGGCATCAAGTTTTCTTTTAAGTACCAATTCATATGAAGCAATGCTGTGGCACATGATGCCAAAAATCTAATTCATTAGGAGAAATACAAAGACTAGATTATCCTACTGTATTCAGTGTAGTCGCTTCATTTGGCTGGACAATCAAGTTATGGATGCCATATATTTTGAAGGTTACTAAAAAATTTATAGGTGATCTGGAGGAGGTTGACTGAGGTGGTTATTGTTCCAGAAACAGTTTTATAGAAGAAATCATGAGATGAACTAGGGTTCATTAGCTCAGGTCAGAGAAGAAGGGGGCTCCCAATAACTTTCTTCCAGTATCCCCTCTCATAGCTCTAGGTGGAAGGCTGTAGGAAGATTTTCCCTAAAGGCTACATAAAAAGAAATGAAAAAGACAAACCTTCAAATAATTGCAGTGTTCCAGTAATAAACTGGATTGCTTTGCGATGAAATGATTTCCCTCACAAGGATAATGTTCAGGCAAAAGTTGAAAGGCCATCTCTGTGGGGAAAGCTGAATTTGATGATCTTGAGGGTCCCAGGCACTCACAGTTGCTTCCATCCTATGATTTGCTCAGTCTTGACATTAGTTTTGAAATTACAATAAAAACAAATTTATGTGCTAATATCAGAAATGACCAATTTTTATGGCAAACTATTTTCTGATTAATCAGAAATAAAATATTATAATTGTTAAAACTTAGGCAATTTCATTGAGTTCTAAATAAAGAACCATTGAAAACAGCAACATGATCTGGAGGCTTTTAGAGTTCCTCTTGCTCCTTGGCGTCTTTATCCTTCAAGAGCATTTCTCTGAGTGTATTTCTTTCACATCTCATTCTGTCTTGGTGCCTGCTTCTTGGAGAATCTGAACTGACCTAGTAATAAACACACAATAAATATTAGCAATTTTATCTTACTCTTTCCTCTGTGACTCAAAATCAATTTGTTTTCTTCCCATGAATAGTTTGTTTACTGTTGGTGGATATAGAATTAAAGTGAGTTGGAATTTTATGTTGTTTTTCCTAATGGAACCATGGAAACATTCTTGCTGTTTGATAGTTACAAAATGCCTCCTGATTTAGGTGGATAGTAACAATTTAGAATGAAATTGTAAACAGCATTTGGGACCAAAAAATCATTTTAATATGATGATTCAGGGTATTTTACTAGTGATATTAGTATTTAGACTTCACATCTAACTGGACTAGATGACTATTTATGTGTAGAGAGGACTTAGAGGCAGAACAGCAGGAGGAAATGTAGAAAGTCAAACACCTGGCTGGGGAAAAGTCCTTACACTGTCTGGATTTGGTGTCAGCCTCCCCTCTGTCTCCACCACTAGCATTTCCAGCCAATGCATCCCTGATTACTCAAAGCCAAGCATTTCCTGCAAAGTAGCAGGAGGGATAGGAAACAGCATGTGCTTCCTGCTCTGGGAGGTGGCACAGGATTGCGGGGCAGCCAGTAATAGCAAACACCTAAAGCGGGAAAGGATTTGGTGACCTTGTGAACAGAACTTTGCTTTTCAGCAGAATGACACAATCATCAGTAGCATTTTAGTCTGGATTTAAGTCATAGCTACTGAGAACACACTCACTGTAGAATCTTTCCTTTTGGGGCACCAGTGTAATAAGGTAGACAGACTGATACTGACTTATGCAGGGGAGAGAAATAAAGATACACCCAGCTCTTCCGGAGCATGGGGAGCCTTTGGTGGAAATAAGCAAACATTTTTTTTTTTTTTTGCCCTGGGGTCAGTTAAGGTCATTCAGGAATCACTTCATTGAGAAGGAGAGTCTTGAAGAGAGTCCAAGAGAAAAAGCATAAAGTTATGCTTTGAGTGAAGGGAAGGGTGTAATCATTCCAGTGAAAGGGAATTGCTGTCGATCATGGCTCTGAAGCAGAGAGAATAATTTGTAAATGGGGGCTGTGAACTTGGGTATACCTTTGAAGTTCTTAAACACGGTTTAAAGCTGCATATTTTAAGAAGTAGAGTGAGCCTTCAATATTTAAATTATTTAAACGTGTATCTCTTGTAGGGCATGGGAAGAGGACCATAGTTTCTGTGGCCTCCCTAAGATGGCCTGCCACCTCTCCTGATGCTGGTGACTTCTTGTGATGGTGAGACAATATTAAGTATTTGAAAAAGGAAGAAGTTCTTATTCCCAAGTGAGAGACCATATAGCATAGAAGTTAAAGGCAGGGGATCTGGATGAGGTGTGGATATGAATTACAGTTTTATTTCCTGCTAGTCATGTCACCCTGGGAGAGTTACTTAATCTTTCTGAGATTCAGTTTCCTTATGTAAAGGAATGGTGACAACATTAACTCCTATCACAAAGGATTTTTGTAAGAATTCAGTGAGATGTGCCACGTACAATGTTTAGCACACAGTGCCAGAAATATATTACGGGAGCACAGATTCAAAAATGACTAATTAGAGCAGTTACTGAGGCGTCTCAGCGCAACAGCTGTGTTTATTATTGAATTGCTTGCAAAAATGGGCACACATGGCTTTTTAAAATTTTTTATTAAAAGTTAGTAATTTATGATGGCTTTATTAAAATACATGACTAATGTAACTGACTTTTATCACATAGAACAGTTTATGTTTTCATTAGTGAGATAAAAAGAAAAAGAAGATTTCCTGCATCCTGAATTAGAGCTATCATCTGTTAAAAAAATTTATGACTAAGAAACAAAATATAATTGTTTTTACAGGATAGGGGCTCAATATATAATTACGAAATGAATAGATTCACCTATTTATTAAATAAATATTTGTTTTAAATGATAAGTGTTATAAAAAATAAAATAGGAGGTTATGATAAGGAGTGGGCTGTGTGTGTTTGTAGGGATTGTAATGCTCTGAAGTTTAGATTGGCCACTAGTCTTAATGTCTGAATTCCAAAATTACTTGAAAATTGCAACTTGTATTAAGTGTGCTCAACCTAAAAATGTCCAGGTTTATGATAACATTCAAGTTGAAATTCAACATAATTGCAAAAAGTTGTATTTTGTTTATTTTCAGAGTTTATGAACTTTTTCTCATGTTTTCCTAATAAATGAAAATGAAATTGGGAAAAAAAGTTACTTTCAGTAATTGGACCTACATCCTTCAGCGTGGATTTGTTTCCCCCTTTGGCTGATGTTTCATTGACCTCTACAAGGCTGGCATTTCTAGAATACCAACTGAGTAAGTTTTAGACTCTCCACAGTTGAGTTTTGTTGACACTATCAAAAACTGTCAAGAACTCATTTGATAATTATAAGTTTTTGTGTTTGTATAGTAGTTAATTTGCAACCATGTGCTGTTTTGTCAAATATCTGAAGTTGGCTTGCTATTGATGTCCTTTTCTAGAATGCATTTTCCAGATAGACTAGAATACATGCCTGAGTTCTCAGGTTTATTTGTTTATTTTAAAATAATGTATCAAGTGTCTATCATGTGCCACATGGTTCTAGTATTAAATTGAACCCCATGCCACTGTGGCTATTCTATCCTTTTTAGCTCAAAAGTCAGAAATTTGATACAGTTCAACTTATTCAAAAACAAGTTCCCCTTTAAAGAGCTTTCAATATAATATAAGGTTTTAGGTGTATAAAAAAAGAATGCCTTTAAAAATTTTTATACTTAATTAAAAATTTTGTGCCCATGGAAATCTAAAATTCTATAGGTCAGAAATATTTCTGTATAATGAAATATACAATGAAAATATTTCGATGTAATGAAATTATTTCCCTGATACAAGGTTTCATTTAGAAGAGTTTGTTTTCTGTATGAAGCATCCAAAGTAATAAATGATTTCTTCATTCTTGTGCCTTATCATCAAGAATTACTTATTTGTCCACTTTGTTGTGATTTTTAAAGCTAATTTAGAATCAAAACTGAAGTGAGAAGTTGAACAGTAGCCTAGTTTTGTTCCTGCTTGGAAGAATTAATTAATGTTTAACTTCCCATATTTCTACCTACTCTCTTTCAAAAGCACAAATAATTTTCCTTACCAGAAACCTCCTAAATTTCATAGCATTCACAATATACACTGACATGGTTTAGGAGGGGTGACATGTTATGTGCTTGAATTCAGAGTTTTTTCCCCCGTTCTGTTTGATTTAATGCCTGAAAAGAGTAGTGACATATGGACTCTGTTCTTATTCAAAGCCCAATTATGGTATGATTCCTGGCAAAAATGTTCACCATTATACAAGACCACAAAGGGTTTTGAATTATTAACTCTACTCAATAAACTTAAGAGAGCTCCTTGTTCTTGGTCCCATGGGGGAAAGGGGAGCACAGGCAAGGTAGTGGAAGGGCATAAAAAAGGAAAACAAGAAGAGATGAATATACAAAATACTGTTATTTTAAACCCTCTTGTTTTAGTTTACATTCAAGGAATTGTAATGTAATGGAGAGCACAGAATTAACAACTAAAATGATGGGATTCTGAGCAGGCTAAACTTAAAGTACCTTCCTCACTACAAGCCTACCTGCCTCTGTACCCACTGTTTCCTCCTCCCATTGTGGAGGTGGCACTCCTTGCCATTGGGCCAATCCTCTCACCAATATCAGAAGCCGATTTCTTTCTTATCCTGTTTTTATTACCCTCCTTCTCTCTATGTCTTCTCCTCTCTTTCTACTGGATTTTCCTCATCAACATTTAAACATATAGAAGTCTTTTAATTTACAAACATCTATTTATCCTATTTTCCCCTCCTGTTACCACCCTAATCCTCTCCGTCTTTATCTGTGCATAAGAAGCAGCACAGCAAGGCAACACTTGTCTTTACTCAACAGCTCCATTTCCTTAGCTCTCATTCATTAATTAACCTTCCTCTGAAAGGGCTAAACCAAAGTCATCAATCATCTCCCTGAAGCTAAATTCAACAAACTTTAAGTTTCTTATCACTTACCCTCTTTTCAAAGCACAACAAAGCTGACCATGCCACTCCAGTAGATCCTCCACTGACTTGGTTTCCATGATACTAGATCCTTTTGGATTTTCTACTGCCTCTTCAGTTGCTGCTTCTCCTTCTTCATTTACCAGTGCTCCTCCATCTGATCTGAAACGCTGGACTTCTTTAAGCTTCAGTCTTTGGCTCTCTTTTCTTCTCCTTAGACCAAGATTTCTCAGTAGTTTTTGGGTCTTAAAAAATCCTTGACAAGGCGGGGCGCATTGGCTCATGCCTGTAATCCCAGCACTTTGGGAGGCTGAGGTGGGCGGATCACGAGGTCAGGAGATCGAGACCATCCTGGCTAACACGGTGAAACCCCATCTCCACTAAAAATACAAAAAATTAGCCAGGCGTGGTGGCAGGCGCCTGTAGTCTTAGCTACTCAGGAAGCTGAGGCAGGAGAATGGCATGAACTCGGGAGGCGGAACTTGCGGTGAGCCAAGATGGTGCCACTGCACTCCAGCCTGGGCAACAGAGCAAGACTCTGCCTCAAAAAAAAAAAAAAAATCCTTGACAAAAAATTATTGCTATAACTTCCAGTATATCAGCATGATCAGTAAGTTGCAGACATAATAAACTAAAAATACTATTAATACTCTTTTGGAGATAGAATGATAGTTTTCTATGGATATGTTTATTTTGGCTAATATTATCAGCCCACTCATTTTGTGTGGTTCTCCTCCCACTAAGGATATCAACTTGAATGTAAGTCAATAGTATGAGTAGGGCAAACTTTTGTTTTTCTTTTTTTTAATTAAAATTTCTTCTAGATTGTTTAAACCTTATCCAAATAGACTTAAAATTCTTATTACAAATGTCTACTATGTAATTAGTGTGTAATCCCAACACTTTAGGAGGCTGAGAAAGGAGGATCATTTGAGGCCAGGAGTTGAAAACCAGCCTGGTCAATATAGTGAGACCTTGTCTCTACAAAAGAAAAAACAATTAGACAGATATGGTACAACTTGCTTACAGTCTCGACTACTCAGGAGGCTAAGGCAGAGGGTCACTTAAGCCCAGGAATTTGGGGGCTGCAGTGAGCTATGACTGTGCCACCACACTCCAGCCTGGGTGACAGAGCAAGAGTCCATAAACAAAACAAAACAAAACAAAAAAAACTACCAAACTCCCCCCACCCAAACCCATAAATTCTACTTTAAAAAGTGCTAACACGGTCTGGTATGTGGTACACGGTGAATGGCAAGAGTGCTTTTTCCCTATTTACCACTAAAGATGACTTTTTAGCTAACCTTTCTTGAATAAAGAAAGGCAATAAGCTTAGCTTGTCTTTTAAAAATGTAATTCCTTTATTTTCATTAATGCTTAAAACTCATGGGTTAACATAATACATTTCTGTTAATAAATAACTGGCTGAAGCCAAAATAATTTTTAAATTGTATTTACTTAGAAGCATTCAAAATGTCAACATGGCTGCAACTCTGTTTTATTTTTTTACAATTATAGAGTTGTATTCAGTTATCAAAACAACAATTATTTTGTATAAACTGCATCAGAGACAACTGAAGAGGAAAGAACTACCATCTCCACGTGTAACTAATTTGTGCAGTGCACCAATAAGAACCTGTTTAAATTTCCATGCCAATTTACAACCCCCATACTGTGCCAGGTAAGGTTAGTGGCTATTGAAAATACTACCTGGACAGGGCTATCTAAAGACACATTGGGTAGTGTGTTAACGATAACAAAAAAGACACTGTACAATTTAAAACCAAATTTTATACAGCCTTACATTTCAATTTGTTTCTTTAGAAAGAGTCAGTTGTGTACAGGGGAGTTAAATGCTTGTAAGACAAGAAAAACACTGCACTAGACCCAACTTAATAACATTGTCATTATCTCCTCCTCCTCCTTCTCCTCTTCCTCCTCCTTCTTCTTCTTCCTCTTCTTCATCTTCATCTTCATCTTCATCTTCTTCATCTTTTTCCTCCTCCTCATCTTCATCTTCCTCCTCTTCCTTCTTGTTCTTACTCCCCCTCCCCACCCCACCTTTTTTTTTTTTTTGCTACATCAGTCTTTCCTTTAGCTCGGTGTGCAGCAATATTCTTTTGGTATTTTTCCTTCAGCTTTGCATCTTTCTTTTTATAAGGCTGCCTGTCATCTGCAGCAGTGTCATTCCATGTCTCTCCCAGTTTCTTTGCAAAAATGGATAGGCTGGGATGTTCTCTTTCAATTTTTGGGTGATACTCAGAAAGGAATGAGGCCGAAGGAGGCCTCTTGGGTGCATTGGCATCTTTGAGCTTCTTTTTTCTTTCCTCTTTAGGAGGGACATGGGTTTCATTTCTCTTTTGTAATGAGCATTGTCTACCTTTGCCGTGTCTTCAAATTTTTCTTTCTTCTTGGCAGACATGGTCTTCCACCCCTCTGGGCACTTCTTAGAAAACTCTGAGAAATGGACTGAACATTTGGGTGCTGCTTCTTCTGCTCCTCCCAGCAAATTTTCACAAACAATACTGTGAAGATGTATTGCCTCTTGGCTTCTCAGGCTGTCCTTTGCCCAAGTTTAGTTATTTTTCATCAGTGAGGCACAGAATTATCCACAATCACCCAGTGCCCATCTGGTTTTCACTTGCCCTGGCATTGTCTTTATGGAGTTCAATGTGCTGCAACTGGGATTTACTTTTTTAAAGGTAAACTTGATAGATTTAATTAAATTTGTCCGTTGAATTTAATTAATATTATTTACAACACAAAGATTTATTGTGAATGCTGAATAGTAAACCTCTTAAAATAGTAAGTCAAAGCAGTGTAAATAAAAATGCAGCTTAGGACATATATAAAAGTCAAAGTCTTTGGTTTAAAGCTTTAATAAATCATTTTCTTTGTGAGTGACATGATGAGGCTCAAATATAGACCTAGAAGTTACAAAATTATTATGCAGATGTGTGTTGGTTTCCCAATCTCTTTTGTAGGCCTAAATATGCTTAAAAGTATTATTCGAACCAAAGGGAAAGAATGAAATTTACACATGTAATTTGAAACTTGTGCTTGGTTTTTGCTGCAAAAATACTCAATTCTAGGTCAAATATAAGAAGTAAGCATTCAACTACTTCATTTTCGACGATGATCAGGCAATTTCTGTCCTTGTTTTTGGTGTTTCTTAAATAAGAAAACGTTGCTCATAAATCAAAAAAGTTGAAAACCACAGCAAAATATTCACTGCTTCACTGTAAATGGCAGGATACTCTGCCTTCATAGAAACCCAGAACTCATATAGGGGCAGAACTCTTATTGTGATTTGTAGTGAATAATCAGACTTCAGCTCAGAGTTCTTCCTCTGCTCTGAAAATCAAGTTCTCATGTAAGGAGAAAATCTAGAGAAAGCATCCCCCAGCAAGTCAGACACTTGGATTGAAGGGAAAAGTACACTCAGTGTGGCTCTGCAGTTCTCTGGATGGTTTTCAATACGCTCATATCCTCCTTCAATTTCAGGCCCAAACAGCAGTTGAAACATTTCACAATTTCCTTCTGTGACTTGCTTTTTCCTAAAGATTCAATTTCTTTAAATTCAAGAATCCTGTCATTTGAAATAAAAAAAATTTCTGGGCCATACAAAGACTTGTTCATCTGGATAAGGTGATGGAAAACGACTGCCAAATAGTCTAGTTTCTGCAGCCACTCTTTATCTTGAAAGCCTCTAGCAAAATCTGACCTACTAATTTCTTGAAAGTGCTCCCTTTCAGCTCAAACACCGTGTTGAGAACTCTTCCTCTGCCAACCCACTGGATGTAGAAGAAGGTTTGTTAGGTGGCCTCCTTCAGGATTCTCATACCATCTTCAAGATATCTTCGGAGAACTGATCTGTGTTTAATAGTAATCATCCTTGTAGCGTTACTAAGATTTTTTTTTTCATTTTGTATTTAAGAGTTTTCAACACCAGTAGTTCTCTGGAAAGAAGTCAGTGTCCTGTGATGTCAGTGTGAAGGTGAATTTTCTTGGGGTACCATCAATGCAGATGCCAGTGCCATTCTTGCAAAATAGACTTTCTGTTTTCAGATATAAAGATGAAGAGAAAAAGTATCTTCTCCTTTACTTGTTTTGGGCAACATTCTGCAGTAGAAAAAAAAGTAATTAAATTTCAACATTATTTATAAATCTTACAAATGCTACAGCATGATGTTTATTGGTGAAATTTGTTTATTCATCAAAATGGACAAAGAAGCCATAATTTTTCAATGTATTATACAAAATAGCTTCAGCATCATGTGGCATGCCATCAATATGTCAACATACTATGCTGGTTGAGAGCGTGACTTTTTCAATTTCTTGTATGGAATCTCATTCTAGCATTTTCCCAATTATGACTTTACCTGCTATCATTATTAAGTTCTCATCAACTATGCAACTTTTCCTTTCCTAGGCTATACTTCATGCTTTGGATAACTCCAAAATAATTTGCTTTCAGAGCCTTTTCCTTGAGTGTGACTTTTTTTAAAACAAAATATTTATTTTGTTTGAGTTTCAAATTATTGTTTAAAATAATCAGCATCTTTATTTGTTAAATGGCTATAATTTGTAGTTAAATGTCTTTTCAATTTTGCTAGTTATTGCTGCATTTTTAGTTGTTTCATATTGACTTTGCACAATAGAATAGATAAACTGGGATATAAAACTCATTGTTAAGTAGCTTTCAATGTAAAGATGAACTTCCTTTTGGATTCTCTGCACTGGGGCAGTGAATTGACTCAAAAGATTTTATTTCCTTATCCAACCTTATCAAAACTGTCCAGAAGCCTAAGCCTAGAATCTTTCTTTTCTATCTCATACTTCATCTTCAGAAATCATCAACCCAATGTTCAGATATATTTGTGGAACACAAATGCAGATAAAATATAAAACAGAAAGGTATAGCAGGGCACGGTGGCTCACGCCTGTAATTCTAGCACTTTGGGAGGCCGACGCAGGCAGATCATGAGGTCAGAAGATCGAGACCAGCCTGGCCAACATGGTGAAACCCTGTCTCTACTAAAAACACAAAAATTAGCTGGGAGTGGTGGCACACGCCTGTAATCCCAGCTACTCTGGAGGCTGAGGCAGGAGAATTGCTTGAACCCGGGAGCAGGAGGTTGCAGTGAGCTGAGATCATGCCATTATACTCCAGCCTGGGTGACAGGGCCAGACTCTATCTCAAAAAACTGAAACAAACAAACAAAAACCCATAACAACAACAACAACAAAAAACAAAAACAGAAAGGTACAATAACTGAGAAAATCTCAAGAAATGCAAAACCTACAATATGGTCTATTTTTAACTTACCGAATTCACGTTCAGCATTTATTACAACAAGCAGCAGGGATCACATCTGTCTTGGTGTGTATAAGTATCTTCTTTAAGGTGAAAAGGTCCTGCTGATTGTCTGTTACACCTGTAGAGCTTATTTGCTTCCTTGTCAGTAGGCTGTGTATACAGGGAGGTGGGAAAGGTAACTTGGAGGGAGAAGTTGGACATCATTTTCCTACCTTCCTAACCTTTGTGTAGCATAGTACTCAACAGATATCTAAGGCTTCCCTCACCTGGCATCAGTATCTGAGAATGGATGTATCTAAATAAAAATTGTCCTATGTACAGTAGGACAAAATCTGATGTTTAATATTTCTTCAATCAGTATTCCACATGGAAGTTCTCGAGACATTTAGCAGCCCACTAAGATTCTGTAGAACTTCTGTTGAGAAAACTTGTTGAGACAATCTCACCTACACTCATGGCTTCAGTTATCTAATGCTTTCAAATTTATGTCTCCTGTTGGTTCTGGATTTAAAATTGCTGACTCACCATCTCCTCTTGATCATTTCATAGGCACATCAAACTCAGAATGCCTAAACTTAATTCTCAATTGTGTCTCTACTCCTTCTGCAACCATGCAAAAAAGAAAATTGTGAGCCACTTCCAGTGTTGTTCCCCTCAGCAAATGGCACCAATGTCCACACCCCAGCAACTGGGACATCATGGACATCATTCTTTACTCATTTCCCTTAATTGTACCTTCCATTCCATGTTTAATCAGTCTCTAATTCCTGTTGATTCTGTTTACTAAATGTGACAACATTGAATCTTATTCTATATCCCCACCACTCCAAATCAAACTATTCCTTTTTTTAGGGCTGAATTTCCAGAAGAGTCTCTTAACTGGTCTTATCTATTATGAAACCAGTCCAAGCCATTCTCTACTTTGTTGCCAGTTAGTTGACTTTCTAAAATGCAAAATCTTGTCACGTTTCTCCCTGCTTAAAACTTCTCAATAACTACCAGCACATTGCTCTTAAGATGAAGACCAAAATCCTTAATAGGACATACAATGATGTGTGTGATCCTCCCCTGCTAACCTCACAAACCTCTTCTCTGACTTCTGCCTTCCCTTACTGTATTCCATCCATGAATACTTATCAATCCCCTCTTTTAAGAGGCTCCCTCACGCTGTCTTCCCTCTGCTTATAAACCTCCCACTCCTTTCATCTCACTCTTACTCATCCTTCAGATCTGAGTTGAAATGTCATTTCCTCAGAGATGCAAGAATTTCCTTAGTTCTGTGTATTTCTGCCTAATTTCACTTACCACAATTCTAATTGCACAGTTTGTTGGTTATTGTCTATCCCTGAAGCAGCTCTGATTGCTCTTGAAAGGCAGGGATTGCATTTGTTGTGTTTACCACCTATCTCCAGCATTAACACACAATAAAAACAATTGGTGGGTCAAATGAGTAAATGAATTATTAAATTGACTAATTTGCTTCTTTCATGCTATTGCTCTCAAGTTTAGGAATAAAATCACTATACTCATTACATAAAAGAAATCTGAATTTCTAATTTTAGGGTATTTTTATTAGTTGAACTTTTTACTATAAGCAAAATTGCGTAGCTTCGAAATACCTTTTAAAAAAATGTTGCCTAGTCTACCATCTCATGTATGTTGTTTTATGTGATTAAATAAATTTTGATATACAGCAAAATAACAACATGAAATTGTAAATTATACTAATAGTCTGTGACTTTATTAGCATGAAAAAAATCTTCCCATTTATTTATAAGACCAAATAAAAATATTAACTTGAGATTAGCACTGCAGCTGTTGAGTATTTCAGTGCTATTAAATATTGGAGGACATAATTTTAAAATGTACAAAGATCATACACAGATCATTTTATAGTTTTATTTTTCTTACTATTATTTAGAAAAAGACATTTTGAAATCAGTGTTTCCCACAAAGAAAAATACTTAAATATGTAATTTTAATACATGCGTATGCCAAAATTAATATTTATTTATTTTTGTTTGGATATAAGCCAACATAGACATGAATGTAGCTCTTTTCTCCTGAGATGGAAGAACAACTATTCAAATTCAATTGGAGCATCTAGATATAAATGAGCTGTTCATCTAGAGTCCACAGGATGTTCACTTTGGCTTTAATCCTTCGAGACTGGATCCATACCAAGACTTTATATTATTACTATTAATTAGCAGTTCTGGCAAAATTAAGGAATATTGTTATGTCAGCTTGAAATCCTTTAGACTGACTAGTGATCTCAAAAAAAGGTAAGATTTGATCAATAATTACTTAAAGTATGATGATTAAAAATTAAATTCCTGATGTGATCCATGATTTTTTTCCCCTCTCTTAACTCTATTTTAGAAAAACAGGGTAGGTTTTATCAGAGAGGAATCCAAAATCAGAGGTAGAAAAAGGCATGGATTTTAAGGTCTTCTCCGTCTTCATTTATTCTTCCCTTTCTTTCCACAGATTACAGATCCAGACTCCTGTGCCTTACTGCTGCCCATGGCCAACTCTCTGCTGATGACCGGGCATGACTACACCAGTTTTTGGGTACTTTGACTAGAACACCAACCGAGTCATTAGAAATATAATGCTTTGTTCTTTCTAGCTCCAAGACATGAACATGTGACAACCTAAACAAACAAAATCCCAACAAGAGTATCAGATCTGCAAATTACAGTTAACCCTTGAATAACAGAGAGGGTAGAGGTACTGATCACTGGCACAGTTGAAAATTCAAGTACAAGTTTTGACTCTCCCAAAACTTAATTACTAATAACCTACTGTTGACTAGAAGCCTACTGATAATATAAATGATTTATTAATACATATTTTATATGTTATATGTATTAGGTACTGTATTTTTATAATAAAGTAAGCTAGAGCAAAGAAAATGTTATTAAGAAAATCACAAGAAAGAGAAAAGATATTTACTCTCCATTGAGTGGAAGTGGCTCATAATAAAGATCTTCATTCTCATCGTCTTCAAACTGGGTAGGCTGAGGAGGAGCAATAAGAGAAGGGATTGGTCTTGCCATCTCAGGGGTGGCAGAGATGAAAAACAATCCACATATAAATATGGACTCATGTAGTTCAAAGGTCAACTGTATTTACCTTAAATTACTTTAAATTACTTGTCTGACCTGAGATTTTCCTGACCGTAATCCAAGAGATTGACACATTTTTAAAGTTTGTTCTTGTGCTTTGCAAAATGACAATTTGTTTTCCAGAAGTTACCTACCACCATGATTTAAGACAGAAGAAGCCTGAGGTTCTCCCAAAGTCTATTGAGCATAAGAGTTTTTTGCCTTCTAGTAAAATAAACCCATATTTGTAAAGTGTCTGCACCAGAAAAATCTTCCACATTATCTTGTGTTTAAGTATTAGGATTGTGCAATACATTTCTTAGAAGAATTCTGCCTACTACTCATGCACACACCAAGCAGGACAAATACAAAGGTGACCACATCTAGACAAATCATATTCAAACTGCTGAAAACCAACAACAAAAAACAAATCTTAGAGGGAAAAGAAACCTCACATGGGGAAACAATGATCTAAATGATGGCCAGCTTTGCAGGCCAGAAGACAGTGAAATGATGCCTTTACAGTACTGACAGAAAGACAAAGTCAACGTAGAATTCTATGTCCAATAAAAATATCCTAAAAAAGAAGGCAAAATAAAAACATTTCCAGTAGACAAAAGCTGAGAGCACTAGTCTTTGGTAGCTTTGTACTACACAAAATGCCATGAAGAGGTTTTCAGGCTGAAGAAATATACCATTTGGAACCTAAATGAAGCATGAAGAGTACTAGAAACAGCAAAGATTAAAGACTACTTTAGCATCTTTATTTTTAATACATACGTACCTATAAATTTTAACTTCTTCAAAAAATTGACTTTTTAAGATAAAAATAATAACAATGTATTGAGCTACAGCATATGTAGAAGTAAAATATAGGAAAATAAGAGCACAAGGACCAGAAGCATAGACACTTAGAATTATATATTTACCAGGTTCTTACATTGTTTGTGAAGTAATATAATATTATTTTAATGTAGATTGGGATAAACTTGAAGGCATATATTCTATACTGAGCAATCTGTAAAAAACAAAGAAGCATATCTAAAAATTCGACGGATGAGATTCAATTAAATACTAAAAACTACTTTATTAACCCAAAATAAGACAAGAAAAAAGGGATGAAATGAGACAAATGTCACAAATAAAAAACCAATGGTAGGTTGTAACCCAATCATACTAATAATTACGCTGAATATAAATGAACTAAGCACTCACCCCCAAAAAAGTGATTATCAGATAGGAAAAAAGAAAGACCTATCTATATGCTCTTTATAAAAAACTTATTTAAGGCCCGGCTCAGTGGCTCACACCTGTAATCCCAGCACTTTGGGAGGCTGAGGCAGGCGGATCACGAGGTCAGGAGTTTGAGACCAGCCTGGCCAACATAGTGAAACCCCATCTCTATGAAAAATACAAAAATTAGCACATGGTGGTGCGCACCTGTAGTCCCAGCTACTCAGGAGGTTGAGGCAGAAGAATCGCTTGAACCCAGGAGGCAGAGGTTGCAGTGAACCGAGATCACGCCATTGCACTCCAACCTGGGCGACAGAGCGAGACTCCGTCTTGGGGAAAAAAAAAAAAAAGAAAATAAACATATTTAAATAAAATGACACAGTCAGATTGAAAGCAATAAGTTGGGGGAAAATACCATGAAAAAATGAAGTATAAGAAAGCTGGTGTGGTTATAGAAATATTAGTCAAAGGAGATGTCAAGACAAAGATTATTACCAGAGATAGGGAAGTATGTTTCATAATGATAAATGGATTAATTCATCAAGAAAATATAAAGGTCTTAATTGTGCACCTAATGACAGAGCATTAAACAAAAGGTGACAGGACAAAAGGAGAAATAGGCAAATTCTCATTTAGCTAGTGTGGTGATTTGGTTTATACGTCAACTTGAGTAAGCTACAGTGCCCAGTTATTTAATCAAACACCAATCTAGGTGTTGCTTTGAAGATACGTTGTACATGTGGTTAGATCTACATTCAGTTGACTGTAACTAAAGGATATTACATGGTAATGTGGATGTGGGTTCACCTAATCAGTTGAAAACCCTAGAGCAAATACAGGTTTCCTGGAACAGAAGATATTTTGCCTCAAGATTGAAGCACTAACACCTGAGTTGTCAGCCTGCTGACGTATCCTATTGATTTCAGACTTGACAGCTCCTAAAATCACAGGAGCTAATTCCTTAAATAACTGTCTTAATATATAGATATGTATATCTTCTATTGTGTCTGTTTCTTTGGAGAACCCTGACTGACATAGTGATGTTAGCATCGCTTTGCCTAAGTAGACAATATAATCAGTAAATATACAGAAGATTTGAACAGCATTATTAACCAAGTTGATCTAATTAACAAAGGCAGATATAAATTATTTCAAGTACTTATGGAACATTCATAAAGATCGACATATGCTGCATCATAAAACACATCTCAACAAATATCAAAGATTGAAGTGATACATAGTATATTTTGTGACCACAACAGTATTAAAGTGGAAATTGGTAACAAATTTAAGTAGAAAATCCCCAATATTTAGAAATTCAGCAGCATTCTTTTGAATAACCCATGTGTCAAGTGAGAAATTATGTTGGGGATTAGAAAATTTTTTGAACTGATTGATAATAGAAAACATTATAAATGTGTGAGATGCAGCTAAAAAAGTGCTTATGTGGAAAGTTATAGCTTTACATGCTTATGTTTAAAAAGAAGAAAGGCTTATAATCAATGACCTACTTCTGCTTTAAAAACCTGGACTAAAAACTCTGGTTTCCATTGTAACATGTAAGGGTTTGGAAGTCATTACTTTATCCTAACAACAGACAAAAAGCTGAAAAGGGCCTGGAAAATAAAAACTCGTCTCAGATCTATCAGAGAAGTGAGGTCACAGGACAAACTACTGTCCTAAAAATTAGAGAGACTGAATACAGAGAATCACAACTTAAAGGAGAAGACACCCACAAGCAGAAACCTCCACAGGAACCAGTGTTGGGCTATATAAACCTAAATTCTAATTGACAAATTCTTAGAGCCTTAATGTGGAGAAATCTAAGAGTTAAAACTCCAGGGGAACCCAGTCATATGGGAACCCCCACACTTTCATGAGTTTACCATTAAGAGACTGACCCTATTCTCACAGTAGATATTGATGAAAAATCCTTTCATGCTTCTGGCAGGGGAAGGGGGAAAGTAATCATTTAAAAGTATACCAGAGCATGCCATTCTTCTTAACAAGGCCTGTGCTCAGGAGAAACTATTTTTACCAGAGCCTAACCTATTGGAGTTTTTCAGAGCCCAGCTGACTGAGGAAAGGAAATATTCAACTCTACCCCACTCTAGCCATCCTCTTCCACTTAAAAGGGGAGATAAGTGAGAAGCACATACAAAGGTCACAGTCCAGAGGCACAGGCTCACTAAAACACTGAGTGCTCATCACAGTACTAAAGAAATCTACCCTACCCACACTGTCCTACCTCACTAAAGGCCTATTTACTACAGTTCCTTTTACCCAGTCCATGCCTACCTTTCAACAAAGAAATTATAAAGCACACTTAGAGGCAAAATGTACAGTTTGAAAAAAGTAAGCATCAGACCCAGAGTTGGATATAGCAGGAATGTTGCAGTTACCAGATTAGGAATTCTAAAAAATTATGATTGATGTGTTAAGGGCTCTACTGGACAAAATAGAGAACATGGAAGAATGGACGCATAATGTAAGCAGAGTGATGGAAATTCTAAGAGGGAAAAAAAATAAATACTAACAAAAGAAATGCTAGAGATAAATAACCCTGTGACAGAAATGAAGAATGACTTTGGTGAGTTCATTAGTGGACTGGAGACAGCTGAGAAAAAAAAATGTCTGAGCTTAAGGATATGTCAGTAGAAACTTTCAAAACTGAAAAGCAAAGAGTAAAATACTAAAAACAATGAAATGAAATATCTAAGAAATGTGATAAAACTACAAAAGGTGTGAATACATGTAATGGAAATATCAGGAGAAAAAAGAGCAAGCAAAAGCAATAATTAAAGCAATACGGACGCAATTTTCCCCAAATTCATGACAGATATCAAACCACAGATCCAGGAAGTGGAGAGAACACCAAGCAGGATAAATGCAAAAAAACAAAAAACAAAAACAAAACCCAAACCAAATCAAAGACAACTTCCTGAAAGAAGTCATAGGAAAAAAACACCTTACCTCTAGAGAATCAAAAGTAAGAATTACATCCAATTTTCTTCAGGAATGCATGCAAGCATGAAGAGAGTAGAGTAAGTTATTTATGGTGTGTATTAGTCCATTTTCATGCTGCTGATAAAGAGACACCCCTGCTGATAAAGAGACACCCAAGACTGGTTAATTTATAAAGAAAAACAGGTTTAATTGACTCACATTCTGCATGGCTAGGGAGGCCTCACAATGATGGTGGGAGGCAAAAGTCATGTCTTACATGGTGGCACAGAAGAGAAAATGAGAACCAAGTGAAATGGATTTCCCCTTATAAAACTATCAGATCTTGTGAGACTTACTCACTACCATGTTACCATGAGAACAGTATGGGGAAAACTGTCCCCATGATTTAATTACCTCCTATGGGGTCCCTCCCATGACACATGAGGAATTATGAGAGCTACAATTGAAGATATGAGATTTGGGTGGGGACACAGCCAAATCATATAATTCTACCCCTGGCTCATCCCAAATCTCATTTCTCACATTTCAAAACCAATTATGCCTTCTCAACGGTCCCCTGAAGTCTTAACTCATTTCAGCATTAACTCAAAAGTCTCATCTGACACAAGGCAAGTCCCTTCAACCTACAAGCCTGTAAAATCAAAAGTAAGTTTGTTACTTCCTAGATACAATGAAGGTATAGGCATTTGGTAGATACACCTATTCCAAATAGAAGAAATGGGTCAAAATGAAGGGGCTAAAGGCCCCATGCAAGTCTGAAATCCAACAGGGCAGTCAAATTGTAAAGCTCCAAAATGATCTCCTTTGACTTCATGTCTTACATCCAGTTCAGACTGAAGCAAGATGTGGGTTCCCATGGTCTTTGGAAGCTCTGTCCCTGGCTCTACAGGGTACAGGCTCCCTCCCAGCTGCTTTCACGGGCTGGTGTTGAGTGTCTGTGGCTTCTCCAGGCACATTGTGCAAGCTGTCAGTTGACCTACCATTCTGGGGTCTGGAGGACAGTGGCCCTCTTCTCACAGTTTCCCTAAGCAGTGCCCCAGTGGAGACTTTGTGTGGGGGCTTCAACCCCACATTTTCCTTCTGCACTTCCCTAGCAGAGGTTCTTCATGAGGGCTCATCCCTGCACAAACTTCTTACTGGACATCCAGGAGTTTCCATACATCCTCTAAAATCTAACCAGAGGTTCCCAAACCTCAATTCTTGACTTCTGTGCACCTGCAGACTCAACACTATGTGGAAGCTGCCAAGGCCTGGGGCTTTCATCCTCTGAAGCCATGGCCTGAGTCATACCTTGACCCCTTTTAGCCATGGAATGGCTGGGACACAGGACACTAAGTCCCTAGGATGCACACAGAAGGGGGGCCCTGGGCTCCACTCACAAAACCGTTTTTTCCTCCTAAGCCTCTGGACCTATGATCGGAGGGGCTGCTGCAAAGGTCTGTGACATGCCCTGGGGACATTTTCCCCGTTGTCTTGGTGATTAACATCTGACTACTTGTTACTTATGCAAATTTTTGCAGCTGGCTTGAATTTCTCCTCTGAAAATGGGATTTTCTTTCCTATTGCATTGTCAGTCCTCCAAACTGTTCCAACTTCTGTCTGTTACCCAATTCCAAAGTCACTTCCACATTTTTTCATATCTTTTCAGGAGCATCCCACTCCACTGGTACCAATTTGCTGTATTAGTCTGTTCTCATGCTGCTAATAAAGACATACCCAAGACTGGGCAATTTACAAAAGAAAGAGATTTAATGAACTTACAGTTCCATGTGGCTGGGGAAGCCTCACAAGCATGGTGGAAGGCAAGGAGGAGCAAGTCACCTCTTACATGGATGGCAGTAGACAAAAGAGAGAGGTTGTGCAGGGAAACTCCCCTTATAATACCATCAGATCTTGTGAGACTTACTCAGTATCATGGGAGCAGCGCAGGAAAGACCTGCCCCCATGATTCAATTACCTCCCACCAGATCCCTCCCACAACACATGGGAATTCAAGAAGAGATTTGGGTTGAGACACAGTCAAACTATATCAGTGCATTAAGGACTGTCATGTCTTTATGGAGTATTGACCCTTTTATCATTTTGTTATGTCCCTCTTTATCCCTGATAACTTTCCTTGTTCTGAAATCTGCTCTGTATGAAGTTACATAGCTACTCCTGTTTTCTTTTGATTAGTGTTAGCATAATTATCTTCACTCATTTTCTTTTAATCTATATGTGTCTTTATATTTAAGATGAGCTTTTTGTAGACAATGATAGTTTGGCCTTCTTTTTTGATCCACTTTGAGATACGTATTTCAATCAGTGTATTTAGGCCACTGAGTTTTAAAATGATTGTCAATGGATCTGGACTCATATCTACCATATTTGTTAATGTTTTCTGTTCATTTACCTTGTTCTTATTTTGTCTTCTATTCTGTTTCTGCCTTTTGTGGTTTTAAATGAGCATTTTATATGATTTCATTTTCTGTCCTTTCTTAGCATAACAGTTATACTTCTTTTTGTACTTTTAAAAGTGATTCTCTTAGTTTGTAATACACATTTACAACTAATCCAAATCCAATTTCAAATAACACATTACCACTTCATATTATTACCAGTACTTTGTAATAAAATATTCCAAACTTCTCTCTCCCTTACCTTATATTATTGTTGTCATTTATTTTACTTATGCTTATAAGCATATATAAGTATCATAAGCTTAAATATATCTATATTTAAACATATGTACCCACATAAGCATACATAAAAAATATAGATTTTTTTAAAACAAACTACTGTTAGATCAATTAAGAATAAGAAAAAAAAAGTTTGCATTTTACTTCCACTTATTTCTTCTTGATGCTCTGTTTCTCTTTACATAGATGAGAGTTTCTGAACTATGTTATTTTCTTCTGTCTGAAGAACTTCTCTTAATGTTTTTTCAAGGCACTCCTAGCAACAAATTCACTCCATTTTTGTTTGCTGAGAAAGTCTTTATTTCTCTTTCACATTTTCTTTTTTTTAATTCTTCACTTTTGAAAAGTAATTTCACAAGGTACAGAATTCTAGGTAAGGGGTAGGGGTTTCTCTTAGCATCACGACATGATTTGATTGTGGCCCCACCCAAATCTCATCTTGAATTGTAGCTCCATGAGCGGGGCTCTCATAGAGAACCTGTGCTAGGGCAGTGAGGAAGGGAAATGTGGGGTTGAAGCCCCTACACAGAGTCCCTAGTTGGGCACCACCTACTGTAGCTGTGAGAAGAGGTCCACTGTCCAGACCCCAGAATGGTAGACCCACCAACGGCTTCACCATGTGTCTGAAAAAACCACAGACACTCAACACCAGTCCATGAAAGCAGCTGGGAGGATATACCCTGCAAAGCCACAGGGGTAGAGTTGCCCAAGACCATGGGAACCTACTTCTTGCATCAGTGTGACCTAGATGTGAGATATGGAGTCAAAGGAGATCATTTTGGAGCTCTAAGATTTGACCACCCCACTGGATTTTGGACTTGCATGGGACCTGTAGCCCTTTTGTTTTGTCCTATTTCTCCCATTTGGAATGGCTGTATTTACACAATGCTTATACCTCCCTTGTATCTAGAAAGTGACTAACATGCTTTTGATTTTACAGGCTCATAGGTAGAAGGGACTTGTCTTGTCTCAGATGAGACACTGGACTGTGGACTTCTGAGTTAATACTGAAGTGAATTAAGACTTTGGGGGACTGTTGGGAAGGCATTATTGGTTTTCAAATGTGAGGACATGAGATTTGGGAGGGGCCAAGGGTGGAATGATATGGTTTGGCTCTGTGTCCCCACCCAAATCTCATCTTGAATTCCCACATGTTGTGAGAGGGACCCAGTGGGAGGTAATTGAATCATGGGGGCAAGTCTTCCCCATGCTGTTTTCATGATAGCGAACAAGTCTCACAAGATCTGACGGTATTATAAGGGGAGTTTCTCTGCACAAGCTTTCTCTTTTTGCCTGCTGCCATCCATGTAAGATGTGACTTGCTCCTCCTTGCCTTCTACCGTGATTGTGAGGCTTCCTCAGCTATGTGGAACTGTAAGTCCATTAAACCTCTTTCTTTTGTAAATTGTCCACTCTCAGGTCTATCTTTATCAGTGTGTTAGAACAGTCTAATATGTGCACATAACAACAGAGTGTCAAAATATGTAAGCAAAAACTGATACAAGTGCAAGGAGTAATAGTTAAATCCAGTATTATTATTGGAGATTTTAACACACCCCTCTATTAGAAATGAACAAGAAGATCAGTAACAACAGAGTTGAACTCAACAGCACCATCAATCAACTGGTTATAATGGATATCTATTGACTGCTTCATCTAACAACAGCAGAATACACATTCCTCCAAGCTTACATGGAACCTTCACCAGTATAGAACACATTCTGGGTCAAAAAACACATACCATAACAAATTTGAAGGAATAGGAATTATACAGTCAATGTCTTCTCTCAGACTGCAATAAAATTAAACTAGAAATCAAAAACAGGTAGTTGGAAAATCCCCACATACTTAGAGATTAAACAACACACTTCTAAGTAACACATAGGTCAAAGAAGAAATCTCAAGATAAAATTTTAAATACTTTGAACTAAATGAAAATGAAAACACAACTTAATATTTTAAAATGCTTAAAGGGAAATGTATATGGTAGTACTTCCTTATTTGCAGTTTTAGTTTTTGTGATTTCAGTTATCTGTGGTCAACCACAGTCTGAAAATATTAAGTGAAAAATTCCAAAAATAAACAATTCTTAAGTTTTAAATTGAATACTGTTCTGAGTAGCATGATAAAATCTCTTGCCTTCCCACTTCATCCCCTATGAGATGTAAATCCTCCTTTGTTCACCTTGTATACATTCACTACCTGGCCATTAGTCATTTAGTAGCTGTCTTTTTTTTTTTTTTTTAGAAAGGGTCTCACTCTGTCACCCAGGCTGGAGTGCAGTGGCTCAATCTTGGCTCACTGCAACCTCTACCTCCTGTGTTCAAGTGATTCTCCTGCCTCAGCTTTGCCCCCCTCCACACCACCACTCCCACCACCCCGAGTAGCTGGGATTACAGGTATACCACCACGCCTGGCTAACTTTTGTATTTTTTGGTAGAGGTGGGGTTTCACCATGTGAGCCAGGCTGGTCTCGAATTTCTGGCCTCAAGTGATCTGCCTGCCTTGGCCTCCCAGAGTGTTGGGATTACAGGCATGAGTTGTCTTGGTTATTAGATTGACTGTTGTGATATGGCAGTGCTTGTGTTCAAGTAACCCTTATTTTACTTAATGGCCCCAAAGCACAAAAGCAGAAATGCTGGCAATTCAGATATGCCAAAAGAAGCCATAAAGTACTTCCTTTAAGTGAAAAGGTGAACATTCTTGACTTAATAAGAAAAGAAAAATATTATATGCTGAACTTGCTAACATCTATGGTAAAAATGAATCTTTTATCCATGATATTGTGAAGAAGGATAAAGAAATTCACGCTAGTTTTGCTGTCACACCTCATACTGCAAAAGTATGGCCACTCTAAGTGCCTAGTGAAGATGAAAAATGCATTACATTTGTGGGTGGAAGACAGAAATAGAAACATGTTCTGATTGACAGCATGTAGGCTGGGTACTATTCAAGGTGTCCGGCATCCACTGGAAGTCTTGGAACACAGCGCCTGTGGATAAGGGGAAACTACTGTAGTATTGAATGCATATATTAGGAAAGCAGCAAGATCTAAAATCAATCATGCAAGCTTTTATCATAGAAAACTAGAGAAAGGGCAAATTAATCCAAAGTAAGCACAAGAAACAAAAATATTAGAGTAGAAATCAAAGAAATTGAAATAGAAAATCAATAGGGAAAATTTTTGAAACCAAAAGCTGGTTCTTTGAAAAGATAACAAAATTGATAAGCTTCTACCAGGCTAGGGAAAAAAGAGAGAGGGCACAAATTACTACTATTGGAAGGAGGAGATTTCACTTCAGAGCCCATGGACATTGGAAGGATAATAAAGGGATACTATGAATAATTCTGTGCCCATAAATTTGATAACCTAGAGGAAATAGACAAATTTCTTGAAAAATGAAATCCGATAAAACTCACACAAGAAGAAACAGACAATTCAGATAGGCCTAGATCTACTAAAGAAATAAAATTAATAACCTTCCAAAACAGAAACCACGAGACCCCAATCAGTTCACTAGTAAATTCTACCAAATACTTAAGGAAAAAATTATTCAATTCTCTATAGTCTTTTCTAAAAGATAGAGGCATGTGGAATATTTACTAACTCATTCTATGAGACCAGCTTCACCATAATGTCAAAATCAGACAAAAACATTATGAGAAAAGAAAACTACGGATCAATATTTCTTATGAACATAGACACAAAAGTCCTCAACAAAATATTAGCAGACTGAATCCAGCAATGTATAAAAATACTTATATTCCATGACTAAGTGGGATTTATCCCAGGTATGCAAGGTTGGCTCAAATTTGAAAATCAATTATTGCAATCCATCACATCTACAGACTAAAGAAGAAAAATGACATGGTTATATCAAGAGATGCAGAAAAAGCATTTGTCAAAATTCAATACCTATTTGTAATAAAAACTCAGCTAGAATTTTAGAGGGGAACTCCCTCATCCTGATAAAGAATATCTACAAAACTCCTACAACTCACATGAGAATTAATGGTAAGAAACTAAAAGCTTTTCTACTAAGATCGGGAACAAGACAAGGATGTTCCTTCTCACCACTTCTTTCAACATTTTACTGGAAATTCTAGCTTATACAATAATACATGAAAAGGAAATAAAAGATATACTGATCGAGAAGAAATAAATAAAACTGTCTTTGTTCATGGATAATGTGATCGTCGAGGTAGAAAATCTGAAGAAATCAACAAAACAATTCCTGGAACTGATATGTGATTATAGCAAGATTGCAGGGTACAAGGTTAACATACAAAATCCAATGTCTTTCCCATATGCTAGAAATGAAAAAGTGGAATTTGAAATTAAAGACAAAAATCCATTCAGATTAGTGCATCCCCAAAATGAAATAGTTAAGTATACATCCAACAAAATATGTACAAGATCTATATGAAAAAAACTACACAAGTCTAATGAAAAAAACATCAAGGAACTAAATAAATGGAGAGAAGGTCGGGTGCAGTGTCTCATGCCTGTAATCCCAGCACTTTGGGAGGCTGAGGCAGGTGGATCATCTGAGGTCAGGAGTTCAAGGCCAACATGACCAACATGGCGAAACCCTATCTCTACTAAAAATACAAAAATTAGCTGGGTGTGGCGGTGTGCACCTATAATCCCAGCTACTCAGGAGGCTGAGACATGAGAATAGCTTGAACCTGGGAGGTGAGCCGAGATTGCACCATTGCACTCCACCCTGGGTGACAGAGTGAGACTCCATTAAAAAAAAAAAAAAAAAAAAAAAAAAAAAAAGAGCTAAATTAAGAGTTATTTCATGTCCATGCAAGGAAGAATCAATATTGTTAAGATGTCATTTCCTCCCAAATTGACCTACAGATTCAATGAAATTCCAATTAAAATCCTGACAAGTTATTTTGCAGATATCAACAAACTGATTCCAAAGTTTCTGTGGAGACGCAAATGACCTGAAATAGATAACAAAATACTGAGTGAAGTTGGAGAACTGACACTATTCAACTAGGTTACAAATGAAATGGGAAAATACTTTCATAGTTGGCTTTGTTCTATAGTTTACATTAGGGTTAACTCTAGGTGCTGTACATTCTGTAGGTTTTGAAAAATGCATTATATGCTGTTTGGGAAAAACCAAAACCAGTAATGAGTAATATATGCCTTATCAGCCTATCTTTAGTAATTCACATATTTAAAGCAGACTTATTCATATAAAGCTTTGCTTCTTATAAGAAATAACTTTAATACTGGCTTTCTCTTTAAAATAAGCTGAAGCTGTTTGAGATCATATAAAACATTATATATTGACGAATAGGGAAAAACTTTCTTGTGTATACAGGATTTTGTAATTAAGGTTGAAAATGTAATCTTTAATTCTAAAAGGCTTAAAAAAAATTTTATCCCCCACATGTAAAGTGAAAATGTGATGTTTGTCTTTCTATGCCTGGCTTATTTCATTTAGCATGAGGTCCATCATGCTCATTCATGCTGCCTCAGATGACAAGATTTTATTATTTTTATGCCTAAATATTATTCCATTGTGTATATATACACGACATTTTCTTTATTCATTTATCCTTGGAAAGACACTTAGGATGATTTTATATCTTGGGTATTGTGAATAGTGCCGCAATAAACATGAGAGTGCAAATATTTCTTTGACATACTGATTTCATTTCCTTTGGACACATACCCAGTAGTGGGGTTGCTTGATCATATGGTATTTCTATTTGGAGTTTTTCGAGAAAACTTCACATTGTTTTTTATAATGGCTGTACTAATTTGCATTCTTACCAACAGTGTAAGAGAGTTCCCTTTTCTTTGCATCCTCACTTGCATTTGCTATTATTTGCCTTTTTGATATGGATAATAGCCATTTTAACTGGGGTGAGATAATATCTTATTGTGGTTTTGATATGCATTTTCCTTATAATTAGTGATGTTGATCTTTTTTTATTATACCTGTTGGCCATTTGTATGTCTTCCTTTGAGAAATGTTCATTCAGGTCCTTCGCCCACTTTTTGATCAGGTCATTTGTTTTCTTCCTACTGAGTTGAGTTCCTTAAATATTTTAGATATCAACCCCATATCAGACATTCAGTTTGAAAATATTTTCTCTCATTCTATAGATTGTCTCTTTATTCTGTTGATTGTTTCCTTCTCTGTGCACAAAATTTTTAGTTTGATATAATTCCATTTGTCTATTTTTGCTTCTGTTGCCTGTGCTTTTGAGGTCTTATCCAAGAAATGCTTGCCCAGACCAATGTCCTGAAGCCTTTCCCCAATGTTTTTTCTAGTAGTTTCACAATTTCAGGTCTTACATTTAAGTCTTTAATCCATTTTGATTTTATTTTTATATATTATGAGAGAAATAAATCTGATTTCAAATTTCTGATTTCTTCTGCATTTAGATATCTAGTTTTACCAGCACCATTTATTGATGAGACTGTTCTTTCCCTTATATTTTCTTGGTGCCTTTGTTAAAAATGATTTGGTTGTAAATGTCTGGATTTACTTCTGAGTTCTCTATTCTGTTTCATTTGTCTATATGTCTGTTTTTATGCCAGTACCATGCTGTTTTGGTTACTATAGCTTTGTAGTATATTTTGAAGTCACAAAGCCTATGCAACTATTATCAATCTGGGCACATGGATGACATCAAAATATATATTTTTTCTTTCTTAAGAGTCATTCAGTCATCAAAATTTGGGAAGTTTTTGGTGAATATAGGACTTTAACTTTTGTGAAAGTTAAAAAAGTAAAAGAAGATCTTCCCCCAAATAAGAAAGGATCTAGTGTTGGAGAGAACAGAAACACAGCTGAAAATATTTATGAAAAGATGTGGAATGAGAGCTCAGGGTCAACCAAGGATATTAATCAGACTATTAAATGTATTCTCTTCTAATTACATCTGAAATGTGTTTACCCTGCTTAAAAAAGTGGACCAACTGATAAGTACCAAACAATTCTGGAGTGACATAAAGAGAGGCATCACCCAAAGAAGGTCATGAGTTCACTGGAAAAATGAAGTAACACTGTTGTCATGAGTGGCCAGAGTAATAGCCAGAAGAGATTGAATGTGCCTAAGTTTAAGGATAAAAAAGGTAATTGTGATGGGAGGTTGGAGAGGAAGCTAGGCCTGTAGCCAAGGAATGAAAAGAAAAAAAAAGGAAATACAGGCAAAGGTAGCAAAAGAGTTGGGTGATTTAGGAAGCTAGGTCTGTGAACAAAGGGAATGTACTAGGTTCCTCCCTTCATGCAGTGCCCAGGGAACACTTTCCAGGGCTCAAGTGCCCTCTAAAGGCACCACTCTGCCAGGTTGGACTCAGAGCCAAATGTAATTGTGCTGCTCTCTTCCATTCAAGTAGGCACCTTTGTTTAACATAAATGACCACTTTTAAAGAGCTCAATCTTCTTGGTTCCACTCTTGAACTTTCAGTGTTATCAACAAAAACCTGTTTTGTTTTTGCATTTTCCCCTCAGTGCCTTAGCATGGTGTCCCAAACACTTCTTGATGTTTTTTAATACTTGGATTATAAACAAAATGCCCTTCGTAATCTCCATTTCACTTCCCCTCTAATAAAATAAAAAATTTAAGATACTGCATTCCTGAGTCCAAGGAATGTTACAGTTGTCACCCCCAAAATTAGGACAATAATCACACAAATTACAATTCTTCTATTCAGAACATAAATCTGATATTCTTGAGCTCATTTGCTAAATATTAAGTATCCTCATATGGTTTCTGGTTTACATACATTTGCCATGTATAATATCCATAAGCCATTCTGGGTGTGTGTCCCTATTCTATAATCTCTGGTTGGGAGAGAGTACATCAAGCCTTGAAATTACCACCTCATGCAGAATAACAGCTCAGGGTCAACCAAGGATAATGATCAGACCATTAAATGTGTTCTCTTCTGTTTGGATCTGAAATGCGTTGACCCTCTTAAAACAGTGGAGCAGATGATAAGTACCAAACACTTCTGGAGGGATATAAAGAGAAGCATCACCCAAAGAAGGTCATGAGTTCACTAGAAAAATGAAGTGAAACTTCTTCATTTCATGTCAGCTCCTAAAGGATGTGCTGCAGGATGTAGGGTGTGGCTTCCCTGATTACCCATTATGGTGATCCTACCAGTTTTCATTAACGAGAATATTGTCACTGAATCTTAACATTTTTGAAATGAAATGTTGTGACTGTATTATGTAGTTCTTTTTGCCAGTCCCTGAAATCAGTTTTTTAAATAACTTACCTTTAAACTCTTGCTCTGCATTCCCTTTTGTTTCCTGGATGTGAATGTGGATTCATTAGTAGATGTTAGGCCAGGGCTACCTTATCAGTCATTTCTAGGCTCTTCAAGGTGAAGCAGTGACCACAGACAGAGTCTTAGAAGGAAATTCTCTTATCTCCTTTCCTTATTTATTCAAAGACATTCAGATTGTATTTCACTATTGCTAGAGAATTATTTAGTACAGCTGGATGGATTCTCCAATGCATTGGGAACATTCATTCATGGAAACTGGCTCTAGAGCAGTGTTTCTCAGACTTGTATATGCATGTGAGTCACCTGGGGATCTTGTGAACATGCAGATTCTATCCTGTAGGTCACTTAATTTCACTGAATTTGTGCAATGCAAAAAGTCCCTTTCTGAACCTGAACCCAAGGATCACCAGCATTACCTGGAGCTTGTTAGAAAGGCAGACTTTCAGATCCCACTGCAGATCCATAGAATCAGAATCTGCCTTTTAACAAGATTCCAGAGAGTATTCGTTTGTACAAAATTTGGGAACCATCATCCTGAAAATCACATAGGATCAGCTATATAATGGCGAAAGCAAAAGCAAACTTACTGTACCTTGTCTTTGCTATGTTATTCTCTGATTATTCCCTGAGGATGCAACTGCATATGACACAGAATCATTCATATCAAGAGAAGCAACCTGTCCAAAATACCTTCCTTTTTGTATTGAATTTTGAAACAGTGATGTCATTTCCTGTAATATACCACATGCGAACAGTTGCAAATTGGTATCTGAGGGCTGTGTCTAGACTGAAGATATGTTTTGTTGGTTATTTTGTTTGCCCTGTGCATGATTAAAAGACAATGTTATTGTACAGGTGTGAGCAGTTAGCAGCTATTTTCTCACATAGAGAAAATAATGCAGAGGTGTTATGCATGGTATCTATAGGCATTTGAGTTTGGAATCCTTAAGAGCAATAATTCCCAACATAAATTCCATGGAACAGTAATGTAAGAAAGATAAACAGGTATTATTTGAAAAAATAAAAAAAGATTTCTGTGATGCATTGGCCTGATAAACAGTGAAACAGAAGAAATTTGGGGGAAGGATATTACAGAGGCTTTATGTTATAAAATACAGTTTGAACCTCCACCGCAACATTTCTCAAACTTATTTACTCAGGAAACTCTTTGTCTCAAATGATTAGAGTTCTATAGAACATACTTTAGAACAGGAGTTGGCAAACTATAGCCTGCAGACCAAATCCAACCTGCCACTTGTTTTTGTACTGCCTACAAACTAAGAACACTCTTTACATATTTACATGTTTAAAACCAAAAGAAAAATAATATTTCATTACACATGAGAAGTCTGCAAAATCCAAATATTGGTGTTTATAAGTCAATTATTTTTTGAACACAACCACACTCCTTGGTTTACATTTTGCCTTTGGCATCTATCATACTATAAGGGCAGAGTCAGCAGCTGAGACAGTGATCACATGGCCTGTAAAGCTGAAAATATCTATTATCTGAGCCTTTAAAAAAACGTTTGCCATCACCTACTTTAGAGCACACTGTGATTACCACAACTTTTTTTTTTTTTTTTTGACTTGGAGTTTCCACTCTTGTTGCCCAGGCTGGAGTGCAATGGCACGATCTCAGCTCACTGAAACCTCCACCTCCCAGGTTCAAGCAATTCTTCTGCCTCAGCCTCCTGAGTAGTTGGAATTACAAGTGCCCACCACCACACCCTGCTATTTTTTTGTAGTTTTAGTAGAGATGGGGTTTCACTGCGTTGGCCAGGCTGGTCTCAAACTCCTGACCTCAGATAATCCACCTACCTTAGCCTCCCAAACTACTGGGATTACAGGCGTGAGCCACCGTGCCTGGCCTGCAATTACTTTTGCATCAACCTAACAAAAAGGCTTGGCTTCCTCGACTGGAAAATGATAATAATAACATAGTGTCTTTTTTGATAAGTATAAGTGTATTAAAGATAACATTGAGTAACAAATATTTTCTCTTGTAGACAGTTTGAAATCAATGTAAAATCATATAAAATATTCATTTTACTACATTACAATAAGAATTCTTTTCTGGGGATTACCACTGTTTTCAGACTTTTAAAAAATAGAGTTTAGATTTGATAACAAATTTTTGCAATATTCAGTTATTACAACGTGTGCCTAAGTATATTTTAAGCTGATTAATCTTTTCAAACTTTTTAGTCTCAGGAGCCCTTTACACTCTTAAAAATTATTAAGGGCCTCAAAGATATTTTATTTTTATAGGTTATATCTATCAATATTTCAGAAATTAAAATTGAGAGAATTTTAAAAAGTATGTATTACTCATTTACAAATATTAATAAACCATTTTATATAAATATCAATAACATATATCTTGTGAAAAATAGCTATATTTTTCAAAGAGTGGGATTTTTTTTTTTAATAGCTCATTAACATCTAGTTTGACAGGAGATAGCTAAATTCTCATATCTACTTCTTTATTTAACTGTTGTGCTATTACACTTTATTAGGCCACTGGAAAACTCTTCTGATTCTTTGTGAAAGAATAAAAGTGATCTCAAAAAAAATTTTTTTTTTTTTGCACGTTATGCACATGTACCCTACAACTTAAAGTATAATAATAATAAATAAATTTAAAAAAATACAAATAAAACAATATCTTATAACAAAAAAAAATCAAAAAATTTTTAAAAAATAAGTCTTATCAAGTATCTTATCTGACCACAATGAAAAAACCTAGAAATCAATAAGAGGACTATGGAACATTTGGAACTGTACAAATACATGTAAATGAAACAAAAAGCACCTGTTTAACCAATAAGTGAAGGAAGAAATTAAGAAGGAAATGTAAACATTCCCTGAAACAAATGAAAATAGAAACACAGCATACCAAAACCTATGGGGCACAGCAAACGTAGTATTAAGACACAAGTTTATAGCAATAAATTCTTACATAAAAAAGAAAGATTTCAAGTAAACAACCTAATGATACACCTCAAGTAACTAGAAAAGCAAGAACAAACTAAATTCAAAATTAGCAGAAGAAAAGAAATAATGAAGTTCAGAGCATAAAAAAAATTGAGACTAACAAAATAGGAAAAAACTCAAACAAAAAGTTGCTTTTTGAAAAGATAAACAAAATTGACAAACTATTAGCTAGACTAAGAAAAGAGAGAAGATCCAAATAAATAAATAAAATCAGATCTGAAAAAAAGGACATCACAACTGATGCCACAGAAATACAAAGGATCATTAGAAACTATTATGAGTAACTATATACCACTAAATTTGAAAAGCTAGAGAAAATGGATAAATTTCTGGACACATACAACCTACCAAGATTAAACCAAGAAGAGAGAGAAAACTTAAACATACCAATAATGGATAACAAGATTGAATCTGTAATAAAACGTCTCCCAATAAGGACAGGTCCAGAACCAGAGAGCTTCAATGCTGAATTCTACAAAACTTTGAAAGAACAAATACCAATTCTTCTCAAACTATTCCAGAAATTTGAAGTGGAGAGAATTCTTCCAAACTCATTTTATGAGGTCAGCATAACCATGATACCAAAACAAGATGAGGACACAACAAAAAAAGAAAACTACAGACCAATACCCCTGATGAATATATATGTACAAATCCTCAACAACAGACTAGCAAACTGAATCAAACAGTACATAAAAAGATCAAACACTGTGATGTAGTAGGATTTATCCCAGGGATGCAAGGATGGTTCAACATATGCAAATCAATAAACATGATCCATCACAATAACAGAATGAAGAACAAAAACCATATATCATCTCATTAGATGCCAAAAGAACATTTAATAAAATTCAACATTTCTTTATGATAAAACCTCTCAATAAACTAGGTGTAGAAGGAGAATACATCAATACAATCAAGACCATATGAGACAAACCCACAGCTAACAACACACTGGACAGGGAACAACTGGAACAAGACAAGCCACTCTTAGCACTCTTATTCAGTATAGTACTAGAAGTCCTAGCCAGAACAATTAGGCAAGAGACAGAAATTAAGGCACCCAGATTGGAAAGGAAGAAGTCATATTGCCTGTGTTTGCAGATGCCATGATCTTATATACAGAAAATCCTAAAGACTGTACCAAAAAATTCTTAGAATTGATAAACAAATTCAGTGAAGTTGCAGGGTACAAAATCAACACATAAAAGTCAGTAGTGTTTTACACATAAACAACTAACTAGCTGACAGACAAATCAAGAGTGTAATTTCATTTCCAATTGCTACAAATACAAATTACCTAGGAATAAATTTAACCAAGGAGGTGAACAATCTCTGCAAGCAAAACTATAAAACACAGATGAAAGAAATTAAAGAAGTGCACACAAAAAAGGAAAGACATTCCAAATCATCCCAAATTTATAGACTGGAAAATTAATACTGTTAAAATGACTACTATCCAAAGTGATCTATATTTTCAATGCAATCCCTATAAAAATATCAATGGTAGTCTTCAAAGAAATAGAAAAAAATTCTTAACATTTGCATGGAAGCACAAAATACCCTGAATAGCCATAGCAATCCTAAGTAAAAATAACAAAGCTGAAGGCATCACATTTCCAGACTTCAAAATATACTACAAAGCTATAGTAACCAAAGCAACATAGTAATGGCATTAAAAACAGGCACACAGACCAATGAAACAGAACCCAGAACCCCGAAATTAACTGATATATCCACAGCCAACTGATTTTTGACAAAGGTGCCAAAAACGTTCATTGGGAAAAAGACACTCTTTCAATAAATGGTGCTGGAAAAACTGGATATCCATATGCAGAAGAATAAAATCAGATCCCTGTCTCTCACTATATACAAAAACCAACTCAAAATTGATTAGGATCTAAATGTAAAACTTGGAAGTATATAACTACTAGAAGAAAACATAGGGGAAATGCTTCAGGATGCTTGTCTGGGAAAATATTTTGTGAATAAGACCTCTAAAGCACAAGGGACAAAAGCAAAAGTAAACAAACGGGATTGAATCAAACTAAGAAGCTTCTGCGCAGTAAAGTAAAAATCAAGAGTGAAGAGACAACCTACAGAATGGGAGAATATTTTTTCAAACTATTCATCTCACAGGAGATTGAAATTCAGAATATGCAAGGAACTCAAAGATCTCAACGGCAAACAAAAAAACCTCCAATTAAAACATGGGCAAACTAGCTGAATAGATATTTTTCAAAAGAAGATAGACAAATGACCAACACATACAAGAAAAAGTATTCAACATCACTAATCATCAGGGAAACAAAACCAGAACTGCAATGAGATATCATCTCATCCCAGGTAGGATGGCTGTTATCAAAAAGACAAAAAATGACAAATGCCAGCCAGGATGTGGAGGAAAGGGATCTCTTACCCACTGTTGGTGGGAATGTAAACTAGTACAGCCACTACAGAGAACAGTATGGAGGTTCTTCTAATAACTCAAAATAGGACTACTATATGATTCAGCAAGCCCACAACTGGGCATTTATCCAAAGGAAAGGCAATTATTATATTGAAAAGACATCTACACCACCATGTTTATTGTGGCACTATTCACAACAGCCAAGATATAAAGTCAATCCAAGTGTCCAACAACAGATGAATAAATTAAGAAAATGTGGTATGTACACAATGGAATATTATTCAACCTTTAAAAATAATAAAATCTTGTCATGCATGGCAACATGGCTGGAACGGGAGGACATCAAGTTAAGTGAAATAGGCCAGAAACAGAAAGTTAAACATCACATGATCTAATTTCTATGTGGGAAGAAAAAAAAGTTCTTCTCTGAAGTAAAAAGTAGAAGAGAGGCTACTAGAAGCTGGGAAGTGTAGGAGAAAGGGGGAGATAAGAAGAGACTTGTTAAAGTATACAAAATTACAGCTAGGCAGAAGGAATAAGTTTTAATGTTTGATAGCACTGTAGAATGACTGTAATTAGCAATAATATATATTTAGAAATAGCTAGAAGAGAGAATATTAAACGTTTCCAACACAAAGAAGTGATAAATGTTTGAGATGATGGATATGCTAATTGCCCTGATCTGATCACTAAACATTGTATGTATCAAAACATCACTATGTGCCCACAAATATGTACAATTCTTTTGTGTAAATTAAAAACATAAATTAATTAAAAAATCAAAAAAACTAGTTAGTGTTGAGAAGGATGTAGACCATATGTCATTGTCACACATTGATGGTGGAAATACAAAATGGAACAGTTACTTTGGAATACAGTTTAGCAGTTCTTTATAAAGTCACACATATATTTACAATATGCCTCAGTTATCCATCTCCTAGGTATTAATCCAAGATAAATGAAAGCATATTTTTGTACAACAATTTGTTCCAGAAGCTTCATTCTAGCCACAAACTGGAAACAACTCAAACGTCTTATAGATGATAAATGGATAAACAAACTGTGGTACATTCGTACAATGGAATACTATTCAGTAACAAAAAAAAAAGAACAAAATACTGGTACACAAAACAACATGGATAAATTTCACTTCTGTTAAGTGAAAGAAGCCAGACATAAAAGGTACATACTGTATAATTCTTTTATGTGAAATTCTAGAAAGGGTGTAAGTATGGTGAAAGAAAGCAGGTCTTGGATTCTCACAGCTAGGAAAGAAGGGGTTACCTATAAAGGGCACAGATGAACTTTGGGGGGTGTTGGAAATATCCTATACCTTGGCTGTTGTGGTAATCGCACAGCTACATACATCGATCAAAACTCACCAGACTGTATACCTAAAATTGGTCAATTTTAGCCTGTATAAATTGTACCAGAGTAAAGCTCATATTAAAAATCAATCACATGGCTATACAGCAATGTGAATGTACTTGATGCCACTGAACTGTATAATTAAAATGAATAAAATGGTAAATTTTATGTCATCTATATTTTATCTCAATTAAAATACATGAATAATATCCCTCTCTAAAAATGAGAGTGAGAAAGGTAAACAATGTCTTAGAATTATGATGGGTCCTCTGAAGGTGTGTCAGGGGCCTCCAGGGTTCCCTGTACCATACTTTGAAAACTGTTACTCTTTTGTAACTAAGAATGAATAATCATATACATCACACACACACACGTGCACACTCATACACACGTTTATAGTGGTAAAAATTATCAATGATCTTCAATTTAGGAATGTAGTGTTTCAAATGTTTGCTTTTAAGTATCCTGTTTGCTTGTTGAGCCCAATTGACTTGTACTCTCAACACAGAGAAAACATATGCTACTATGCCTTTTTTCTTGAGGGGGAAGCTAAGACTCAGTGAAGTCAAATAATTTGTCCAAGGTCTCCATTAGTAAGTGATATTATAGAACTGAAACCATCTGTTTAGGTATTTGTGATTCTGTGTATAAATATATAGAGAGTCCAACCTGGATGAGAGGAACATGACTCCCTTCTTGCTGTACTAATAACAGTGCTGGAACCTCTATCCCCACATCACTCCTTACCTGATAGTGAAATTGGGATTTCTTCAGCCCCAAGCTACTACTGGGGCTCCCCTGGCCAGGGTTGGAGGTAAGAACCTGATGAAAATAGGGACTTGGGATGTGAGTAGGTAGGTGTGAAAAACTTTTCTTTTATGAAATGCAGGGATTAGTGCAACATTTTTTTTCATCCTATTGCTTCTGTGTTTTGGATCAAGTCCTGTCTTGTTCTCTCCTGTTTCCCCATATCCTCCTCTATTTGCTAGACCTCTTACAATTCAAACTAGCTTACTTAAAGACAAGATAATTTGTTGGTTCACATTACTTGAAAAGTCTAGGTATAAAAAGTAGAGGAGCTAACTTCAGACACGTTTAGATGTCATCAGGACGTTTTCTCTCTTCGTCTCTAAACTCTACTTCTCTGTGTTGGCATCATTCCTAAACTGGTCCTTTCCATGTGGTGAAAAGTAAGGCAACCTGAATGCATAGTCATTGCAGAAGGAAAGAAACCTGCTTTTTTGCCAATGATTAACAGTCCCAGATAAAATGATGCCAACTGGCCAACCAGGGCCACATGTCAGTTCCTTAGTGGAAAAGGGGAGTTCTTGATTGGAAACCCCTCTGGAATACATGGAAAGGAGTAGGAGAGTTGGAGAAGGGATTCAGGGAAGACAGCAAGGGAAAAAATTGTCCTGCAATTCTTGTTTCTAAGTGAAATCAAGGACCCTTTGAAGTTTTCTAAATGTCTTAGCAATTTTTAAATTTTCATTGTCAATTTGAATTAATTTGCTATAATAATTAATTGCTTTGAAGGAAATGAAGAAATAGATTCCAAACTGTAGGTAGGATACAGACTTTCAGAAATGTCACTCTACAACTAACCTAGTATTCTTCAACCCCAACTCATCATGGCTTCATGCTCTTCAGCTTCATGACCAATGTATGTAGCTGTCTGTTTCTGTCTTGATCATTTCTGAAGCTGCTGTATCCTTATGTTTTCTCAACACAGAGAAAACATATGCTACTATGCCTTTTTTCTTGAGGGGGAAGCTAAGACTCAGTGAAGTCAAATAATTTGTCCAAGGTCTCCATTAGTAAGTGATATTATAGAACTGAATCATTTTCACTCCAAGATAATTTGCTTTCCACCATAGGCTCTACCTCCCCATTAAACCTCTTGCTAGCCAAATATGCTCTGAATTTGTTTATTCATTTTCCAAATATTTATTGACAGGCACTGTTCTGGACACCGAGGGAGGACACACAGTGAACAAAATAGACAAGTTCTTGTTCTCATGGAGTGAATGCCCTAGTGGAAGGGCAGAAAAATAAGCAAATAAATATATTTGATGTCACATGGCAACAGTACTGGAAAGAAGAGGATAAGAAAAGTGTGCTTTTTAATTAGGATGATTAAAGATGACATCTCTGAGGTTACGCTTGACCAGAGCCCTCAATGAAGCCAGGAAGCATGGCAGGGGGATAGTGAAGTAAGGGCATCCCAGACAGGAGAACTGGAGGATAAAGGCTCTGGGTGTGAAAGTCTTTGGCATATTTACAGGGAACAGGATAGAGGTGGGGGGACCTGGAACTGATTTGGGGTCAGGGTGGAAGCAGCAGGAGATTAGATTAGAGAGGTAGTCAAAGGATGTTTTAACCAGAAAGACCAAAGAGATGGCAAATATTCAACTGTGTGTTCTCATTCTCTGGAAGAAGAAAGCACTTTATCATGTTACAGTGCTTATCTTGAGAATACGAAGAAAGAGAATCTTTTATCATTTCAGTCATCTATAAGTGAGTATTCAAATTTATATGTTCAATCATTTAGTAGTTAATTCTTTCAGTCAACATTTACTAGGCACCCACTTACCCTAGATACTCAGCCAGATGTTAGAGCTATGAAAAAGGAAAAGAGACACCATTTTCTGTTCTCCAGAACCAGTTGTGAGCATGTTGTATACAACTGGAGGATGATCAGGTTGACAAGGGCATCTTGTTTTACTGTCCACACATTTTTTACCCCCAAAAATGTGCGGTTTCCACAAGCACTAGCTGGAAGCCTGCCATTTACTGACATGTTGCTACAAATTTTTAAATTAAATGTTTTATTAGAAATGGATTCAGTGTGGTAATGCATCCGTCTGACTACTGTTTCAGAAGGGTTTAAAAGCATTTAATTTCCATGTCACATCCATTAAATGTGAATGATGTCATGCACTCCAGGGAGCAAACAATTTCATAATTTAAAGTGAAACCAACAAAACACGACTCAAAAGGGAAACGAAGGTGACAAGGTATGGAATAACATGAGCCAGTGCAGCTGCACCTGTCATGACCTTTCCTGGGGTTAACCTGGCAGACAACAGAGAGTTTAAGGGAAAATGAATCAGAGAACCAAGCTACATTCCATCTTCCTCAGAGAGAAAAGAGCGTAAATCAGGAAGAAATAAAGTTAATGTGGTATGCAGCACACATTTTTAGCGTTGGTTTCCTCCACACTGAAATGAGGAAAACAGAGCATAAGGAAAGCCACGTGAGGGGACTGCATAATGAGCTGTGGGATTCCAGAGGATGTAGATCTCCGCGAGCCCTCTGACTCCACACTTGAACTGCGAGGCCAGCTGGCACCCTCCCTCCGTCTCCACACTGCCTGAGGCCCTTTCCTGTGCCTGCCCTTCTGAACAGGAGAGGAAACCCGGGGATATGCTCTTCCCAATACTCACTCCCCTGCCCTTCAGCTCCTTCCACCTTGTTTCCATTTGTACTTGCGTATTTCATGTGGGTTGTGAAAGCTGGTAACATGTTATGGCTACAGAGTGCTCTATTATATTTTCAAGGGCAGAAAAAGTTTGTATGTGAAGCTGCCAAATCAAATCCTTGCCAAAATGGTCCAAGCTAATGAGAAGGTTTGTAAATTACAGTTCAATGGATGAGACAAGGAGGACAAGGAATACCATGTCCACCCAGCAAATAGAATCACTGGGCATCACTAGCTTTTTTACTGGTGTGTGTGTGTATATTTATATTTATATACACACACACACCCCATATATATACACACACATATATATAATATATATAATGCAAAAAATATATATATTTTGCATGATCTTAGTCAAAGTATTAAAAAATTTAAGCATTTATAGAGTAAAGTTTTATCAATTCCTATATATTTAAGCTGGAACTAGATCAGGTGTTACTTAAACTGACAACTAATGCAATGTTTTATATAACAAAGATGACCAATAAATTGCTGCTTAGTGAAAGAATGTGTGTCTACAAAAATAAATAAATATTAGGTTGCAGAACTGATAATTAAGGGCAACTTTACCATTTGAGTCCATTTCCTGCCCCTCTTCATCCCCACAGTAAAGCTTAGAATTTTCCACATATTCTGATACGATTTAATTTTAAGTAGTCCTAACGCTTATCAGCTCATTTCTAGACTGATTAACAGACATCAACTAATTTTAAATTCTAAATTGGTCTTTTCCCTCTTTCTTTAGATTTTGAAAGTTTTGTATGCATTTGCTTTGGAGCCAAACAAGAGAAGAAATTTTAAAAATCACAGCTCTTTGAGTCTTTAAACGTTTTTCAAGTTATGAAGTCATTTAGTTTCAGAGACTTTTCCATTTTCTAGCTGAAAGCAAGCAACTTTAAGAATCCCTATATAAGAATTCCTAGAAGTGCCTGGTCAGAAAATTAAAGCAGAGGAAGAACTGATTTCTTTGTTATAGTCTCCATAATTGTTTAATCAGAAACAATACAAAAAATTAATCCATTTCTTAAAATGTTTACATGACTCTTTCTATGCATATTCATTAAAAAGTATAAAATATTTTTGTAATGGATCAAAATTTAACAAAATTTAATTTATTTTATTAAACTAAGTTTTTTTCTTTAATAAAAACAATCATGATAATTAAGAAAACAGAAAACATTCAAGTTAGAATAAAGCCAATAATATTCCACACTATCAAGCTTAAAACATCATTATTAAAATTTTGAAGACATTAATTTTAGATTCAGGGAATGGTAATTGCTTGGGCTTTGCCTGCACATCAGAGCAATGATAGTCAGATACAGATTTAGACTTTAACTGAATTCCTCTTTTCCCGCAGGTCTTTTCTCCTGTATAATTATACTCAATCATTAAAAAGAAATGAACTCAATATCTTAATATACATGGAATTACTCTGTTGTATCTACAAGAAACACATTCCCTATTTTCAGTAAGAGTTGAAAAAGAAAAGAACACAACCTTTTGAATTATTTTTAAAATGCAGTTTGTAAAAGCTCTAGTGTTGCTTTTTGTTTTTAATTTTTTTTTGTTAGTTTCTTTTTGTGCTATTTACTATGATGCATTTTGTGTTGCTGGAAACTAGAGGTAACAATGGAATAGACAAAAAGACAGGGGAATAAAAAACGAAGGGAGCAAAGTAAAAAAGGAACTATGAGACTTTTCGTGTGATATGTTCTAGAGTTCAGTACAGAATACTGTGGAGTTTGGTTTTAGGTGGAGTTACCTCTGCCTGTTGGAGTCAGGAATGGCATCCACATAAAAAAAATGTATCCGAAAAATGTCCAAAGCAATCTACAGATTCAGTGAAATACCTATCAAAATCCCAATTTTCTCTTTTTACAGAAAAAGAAAAAAACAATTTCAAAATTCATATGGGACCACCGATGACCACCAATAGCTAAAGCAATCCTGAGAAAGAAGGACAAAGTTGGAGGTCTCACACTTCTTGATTTCAAATTATATTACAATGCTGTAGTAATTAAAAGAGTGTATACTGTCATAAAGATAGACATATCGCCCTGTGGAACAGAATGGAGAATCCAGAAATAAACTCACACATATATGGTCAACTGATCTTTGACAAGGGTGCCAAGAATACACAATGGAGAAAGACTTTTCTCTTCAGCAAATGGTACTGGGAAACACTCAAAAGAATGAAATTGTATCTTTCTATTATATACAAAATCAACTCAAATATATTAGAAACTTAAACCTAAGACCCAAAACTGTAAACCTCCAAGAAAAACTTAGGGAAAAACTTTATGACTTTGTCTGGCAATGACTTCATGGATATAACATGAAAAACACCATGAACAAAAACAAAAACAACATAAGACTCCATCAAACTAAAAAGCTCCTGTGGAGCAAAGGAAACAATCAATGGAGTGAAAAGGCAATTGATGAAATGAAAGAAACTATCCATGAACCATCTATCTGATAAGGGACTAATCTCCAAAATGTATAAGGAACTTCTAAAATTCAATAGCAAAAAACCACATGACCTGATTTAAAAATGAGGTAAAGTTTTGAATAGACATTTCTCCAAAGAAGATACAAATGGCCAAGAAGTATAAGAAAAAATGTTCAATGTTACAAATCATTAGGAAAATGCAAATAAAAACCACCATGAGATTTCACTTCACACCTGTCCAGATGGATATCATCAAAACAAACAAACAAACAACAACAACAACAACAAAACCTAAAAAACAAAAGACAAAAAGTGTTGATGAGGATGTGGAGAAATAGGAACACTTGCACACTGTTGGTGGAAATGCAAAGTAGTGAAGTTGTTACAGAAAATACTATGAAGGTTCCTCAAAAAATTAAAAGTAGAACTTCCATATATATGATCCAACTATCCCACTTCTGGATATCTATCTACAAGAGTTGAAACCAGGATCTTAAAGAGATATCAGCCACTCTTATATTCATTGCAGCACTATTCACAATAGCCAAGATGTAGACATAACCTAAATGTCCATTGACAGACGAATAGATAGAGAATATATGATATATACATTGAAATATTATCAGCCTTAAAAAGGAAGGACATTCTATAGTATGCAACGACATGATGAACCTGGAGGACATCAAGCTAAGTGAAATAAGCCAGTCACAGTAAGACCAATACTGCATTATTCCACTTATATGAAGTATCCAAAACAGTCAGATTCATAGAATCAAAGAATGAAATGGTGTTTGTCAGGGAATAGCAGGAGGGGGGAATAGAGAATTATGAATCAACAGGCATAAGGCTTCAGTCAAGCAAGATGAATGAGCCCTAGAGATTTGCTGTACAACATTGTACTTAGAGTCAACAATACTGTATTGTCCATTTAAAAATTTGTTAAGTGGTAAGTCTCATGTTAAGTGTTTTTACCACAATAAAATGAAATAGTAAGATAAAATGTACCTGAGCTGAGACTTGCAGTCCTGTGTGAGGGACAGGAGTTTGCCCAAAGAGGAGAGTGAAGATGGAGAGAATGTTACAGACAGGCCGCAGCCTGCTTTGGAACCTAGAAGTAAGTAAACAGGCTCCCTACAGGATATGCAGACAGTTGGGCCTGGGGAGAGTGTGCTGGGATGCTTTGAGGGCCATTGGGAGGTGAGGCTGTAAGGCAAGCTGTGGCAGACCATCACAAGCCCTTTATAGACCTGCAAGAGATTGCCAGGTTTATGGTTTACCTGATATGAGGGGCTACTGAAGAGTTTTGTGCAAGACACGTGAAGAAGTATTTGTGACATGATAAAATGTCGTTTCAGCCATCTTAAAACCGCTCAAAGCTGATGGTCTCCTCTCCTGCCTCCTGCGGCTTCCATCACCATGGAAGAGACTATGGTCCTTGAGGTGGTATAGAGTACTGAAGCAAGGCTGTCTTGAAGAAGAGGAGACAACCCAGTAAGCACGTTAGTCAGCATAAGCTAGGTTATGACGTGGTAACAAACAATGCTTAAATCTCACTGGCTTAGCACAACAGGGGGGTATTTCTCACTCTTTCTGGATGACCTACACAAGACAGCGGGAGGTGAGGTGGGTCTGTTCCACAGTGGCACTCAGGGGCCCAGACACTGCCATCTTTTGACTGCACTATCTCCAACACGAGACCTTTTTAGTCACCACTTCAGGGGAGAGACAACTGCAAGGGTTTGCAGTGGCTCCTTTATGCTTCACAATGGAAGTAACACATGCCATTTCTTCTTGTAGTCACAGCCAATTCCGTGGCTTTGCCTAACCACAGCAAGCTGGAAAACGGGGTAGCAGGGTGGGGGAAGCAGATAAGTGCTTGGTGAGCACCACAGTCTCTGCATGGTAATTTCAGGAAGCTAGATGGAAGCCACGGGAGGCAGGACCATCAGCTTTGAGTGGTTTTAAGATGGTGGAAACGACAGGCCACAGAGACTGAGGCAGTTTGGTGGGGTTGAGAGAGGAGTGGCTCAGGATGATTGCTGGGTACTCACTAGTGGCAGCATACTCAGCTTAGTGAGCAAAACTGGCAGAGAGTAGGTGTGGGGTAGGGATAAGGCTCATCTTGACCAGCACTGCTATCTGTGAAGCCTGATCAAACATGACTACGGCCGGGCGAAGCCTAATAAAACATATCCATGGCTGGGCACGGTGGCTCATGCCTGTAATCCCAGCACTTTAGGAGGCCAAGGCAGGAGGTCAGGAGATCTAGACCATCCTGGCTAACACAGTGAAACCCCGTAGGTATTAAAATTTAAAAAGTTAGCCAGGTGTGGTGGTGTATGCATGTAGTCCCAGTTACTTGGGAGGCTGAGGCAGGAGAATCACTTGAACCCAGGAGGCAGAGGTTGCAGTGAGCTGAGATCGTGCCACTGACCTCCAGCCTGGGCGACAGAGCGATACTCTGTCTAAAAAACAAAACAAAACAAAACCACCACAACAAAAAAACCAAAAACATGTCCACTAGGAACTGCAAATCAGGAGTGCAAACTGAGTCAGACCTAACTGTTGATATTTGTACATCATCACCCAGTTATAGGCAGAGATTGAAAACATGTAGGTGAATGAGTCTCCCAAAGGAGAGAATATATAATAAGATTAGGTGACAGTTTAAACAGTTGAATTGTTCATGCAGTCTGGGTCCAGAGACATCACACCCAGATGGATTCGAGAAATGGAGGGTCAGAAGGTCAGCTTCCACAAGTCTACAATTAACTGGGTTTTGATGTATGCTTGCAGAGGCTAGAGACACACTGAGAGATTTATCAAGTGCAATATTTATTTGACATCCAAAGAAATAAGACAAACCTTTTCAAGAACTCTTGCAGAGATTTACTTTAGATAGCGAAGAACAGCTTGACACTACAGATTATTAGACACCACAAGAGTTTATTAAATAAAATGGGTGGAAGCATTGATTCTACATCTTAAATATGTCTCTTTGGTCCAGGGGTTGTCAAACTGTGTTTCTCAGAGGGGTCTCAGGGATGCCAGGAGCCGGTGCAGAGCAGAGTGACTCATGTCTTCCACCTCTCCCTCCATCAGCTCTGCAGTTACTGGTTTTATATTGTAATGTTTCACATAAGATTTCATTGGAGAAAAAATTCTGCACCACAAAAACAAAAAGTTTCCTTTCCATCTCCAATGTTAAAAAGCCTTAGGCTGAGACTTTCATCATCTCCTGCTTGGATTGTTGTATTTTTCCTTCCTGGGGGTCTGTCTCGCTGCCTCTGGTCTTGTCTCTTTGTCATCCACCCTCTGCATGGTTCCTAAAGTGATCATTCTCGAACACAAATCCAAATCTGATGTTGGCTTCTGGGGCATTTATTGACTACTTACCACTGTTTATAGAAAGTTACACTCTAAAGAATGGCCCCGAGAAAGCACTTCATGATATGGCCTTCACTTACCTTTCTCCAGCCCCCTTTTCAGGATGTCCCCTTTTGCTCCTTGTGCCTCAGCCATAAACAACAACTTGTGCTTGCAGTGCCCTGAAGGTGTAGAAGGCTTTTGGTTTAGTATATCCAATTTCTCAGCTGCAGCTTCAGCATAATGTCATCTTGGAAGACTCCCCAGCTTCCGGTAGTTCAGTTAGAAGTCCTCCTCTGGGGCTCCTGTCGTGAAGAATGTGTACCCCTCTGACAGCACATTGCCCACAGTTTTGTATTCATTGATACTTAGTTTATCTCCCTACTGGATAATCAGCAATTGCCTTCAGGAAAAGAACTGGCTCATCAGCTCTGTCTCCTCAGACTTTGGCTCTGCACTTGACCCTCTACCATGCTGTTAAACAAGAACATGAATGAATGTCTTCCTTTCTGGAAATCATTAAAATAATAGAATTTTATCTGCTTGATTCATTTGAAAAGCTTTGGTCTATGAATATAGACTAAATGGCTCCTTAAGATTTTGTCTATATTATTTTTGATTTTTTTGTTTTTTAACACATTTGGAATGTCATAGCCTTTGTAAATATAATACTTAAAAGTAACATTTCAGAATATTTGGAAATACTTTTTGACTATTTAAAACAAATAAAACATGAAATATGAAATATAGTAAACATATAAAACAATAATTTGGATAAAAATTCTTTCTTTCCTGGAAAACGCCACTGCATTATTCCTGTTTTAAATGTCCTAAAGCATTACATTCTTTTGCAGCAACTCCACTACACATTTGTTTATGGTGTTCACTTCCTACAAGATACAGTTAAAACGCCTTAGCCTGATTTCCAGAGCCTCTGTAATCTGACCCAAATGACTTTCTCAACCACATTACACACTAATCTTTCACATGTTTTTCTTTTGCTTTATTTAAACCTTTTCCCCTCATATTTCTATGTATTCTTCTTGGCCTTTGGTGAATGTTTTCAATCAGAGAATTTATACCTTCGGATTTCTGGAAAGGTCTCCACCATTATATCTTAGCATATTGTTTATTTGCTCTTTGTTTATTTATGTCTTTGGAATTTCTCTGAGGCAGATACTAGAACATTTATGATTCCTAACTTCTGTTTTATATCCTCCATTCCTTTATTTTTGTCCTCCATGTCACAGAGATGTTCTGTTCCATCTTCTATCTCATCTTCAAGCACGACTTGTCTTGTATAATCCATTTGCTTAAATTTCTAAAGAGATTTAATGACTGTACTTATACTTGACTTTTAAGAGCCTGTTTCATAACTTGCTGTTTTTATTTTACAGATGCCATTTCTTCGTTTATATTTTAAACACTGTAAACATACTTATTGTCAGCTCTCTTTCATGTTGTTCTATTCTTGTTAGTTCCTCATGTCCTGTAAACTGTCTTTCATGATGCTAAGTGTCCTATTTTTTAAAATTTTGTTTTATTTTGCTTACGAGTTTACTTCAGAAGGAAGTATCTTTTCTAGAGATCCAGATAACCACCTGGGGTGGTTTCCACTGGTGTTCCTATCAGCACCTTCAAGACACACTGATTCTGAATTATTTTTTGTGTTAGTTTTTCAGCCTGGAATTCTGAGTCTGTTCCCACTCCCACATGTTATTCAGTCTTGGGGTTCTCATACCTCCAGAAGACTCCTATTTTACCCACAGGGTGGGGCTATTGGCTCATTTCCAGCAGTTATCTTGGGTATGCAGGCAGAGATGATCTGGTTCCTTCAAGGTTAGTGCAGTGCTTTCTAGGGTTCTGATTCTGCACAGGAAGCCCAGTTCCTATTCCTTCTATAAACATGTTTTCCTAGTCAGCTTCTGGCCTTGAATAGCCATGAAAATCCCAGGCTTTAAGACCTATAATCTGCCTTAGTTCCAGATACATTGTCATGTTGACTCTATGTTCTAGCATTTGGAGATTTCCTTTCTTGCTTTTGTGTTCTGCTATATAATATGTAAAAAATACTTTTAATCCATATTTCTAAATGTCTGGAAACATTGTGTTCAATTCCATCTTATGCTGTTATTTCTTGACTATCTGAATATGTAGTCCTTATTTCTTTCGTTCTCTTCGTTTTGAATAATCTCCCAAATGCTCTCTGCCTTTTGCAAATTCACTCATTCTTCCAGGACTTGAGGAGTCACTGAAGATAATGCTTTTTTCCTCCAGGGACCAAATTAACCCCCAGGAAGGTTCTTGTATGAACTCCTTTGACATCCATTTGATACTTAATCATTTTCTGTTATAATTACCATATGGCTATTATTTGTTTTCTTGTGAAATTATAAGATCTTTGATTTGGGGTCATTTCTTAAGCTTCTTGAATTTCTTCACCTTGTCTCACAACAAATTCTTCCTAATGGAAGAAAAACAGAAAAGAAAGACGTACTAGGATAGAATAATTTAAAATGTTTTAGATTTTATTTAAGAGAGTCCAAGCACCCAGGAAAACAAGATTTTGTTTTGTTTAAATCTTGTTTTCCTTTTCATGCTGCTTACTTATTTTATTCAGGATTCATGAATTTATAAGACCAGAGAGATTTCATGTAAGATCCTAGGTTACTGAAGGAAAACTGAAAGACTTTATGTCAAGTAGTATAAAATTAATATGACAGATGCAACCTTAGAAAATTTGTTTCCTGAGATTCCTAAATTAGCTACTTTTGTGGGTGTCTGCTTAGTATTTAGTCTTGAGTAAATGAATAAACAAACAGCTACTTCTGAGAGCTACTTTCACGGGGAAATGTTTCTGAGTTCCAGTTAATGGGAGTTTAGGAAGGTATGGGATACAAATTACATTTCAACACTGAACCAGCCAATCAATCCTTAACACTTTTGAAGTCTTTAGCTTTGCCTGTGAACATGGGAACACCCAAGGGCACCTTCAAATTAAAAATAAACATACGTTCTAAAGAGTCCTAGACGTGTAATTTGGTAGAAATTTAAAGGGTGTCTTTTTATAGTCACAGAGTCTATAAAGAAAATACAATTCAGGTGAGGTTACGTCCTTTCCAGTCATAAAAGTGTACGTAAATGACATCTAACTTGAAATTCAAGTACTTTGCGCATACCATTCCCGCTCTCTGCCCCAATCCCATAATTGCTTGGTAAAAACTCACAGTGCATTTTTTTTTTTTTCAGTTCCAGCCAGATTTTCTTATCTATTGGATGGATATTATGTTAATAAAAATAATAGTTAACATTTATTGTATGATTGCCTTATGTCAAGCTATGTTCTTATAATTATCTAATATGTTGATAGGATTTGGCTCTGTGGCTCCACCCAAATCTCATCTTTAATTGTAATCCCCATGTGTTATGGGAGGGACCTGGTAGGAGGTGACTGGATTATGGGAGTGGTTTCCCCATGCTGTTCTTGTGATGGTGAGGGAGTTCTTACGAGATCTGATGGTTTTAGAAGTGACAATTTCCCCTGCGCGCTCTCTCTTTCCTGCCACCTTGTAAGACATGCCTTGCTTCTCCCTCCCCTTCCACCATGGTTGTAAGTTTCCTGAGGCCTCCCCAGCCATGTAGAACTGTGAATCAAGTAAGCCTCTTTCCTTCCTGAATTACCCAGTCTCAGGTATTCTTTATAACCTGTGAAAATGGACTAATACCCAGATAACCCTATGGTGTTGCTGCTATTATTATTTTCCCTTTGCAGATGGGGAAAACTGAGATAAAGAAGAGTTACATAATTTACCAAAGTCAAAAGAGTAGTCTTAAACTACTGTGAAATTTCTGTAGGCCTCCTTTTTTTTTTTTTCTTCAAAACCTTTAATATGCTAATACACATTTTTTTGTATTTTTTTTTTAATTATACTTTAAGTTCTGAGATACTTGTGCAGAATGTGCAGGTTTGTTACATAGGCGTACACGTGCCATTGTGGTTTGCTGCACCCATCAGCCCATCATCTACATTAGGTATTTCTCTCAATGCTATCCCTCCCCTAGCCCCCAACCTCACTGACAGGCCCTGGTGTGTGATACTCCCTTCCCTATGTCCATGTGTTCTCAATGTTCAACTCTCAGTTATGAGTAAGAACATGTGGTGTTTGGTTATCTGTTCCTGTGTTAGTTTGCTGAGAATGATGGTTTCCAGCTTCATCCACGTCCCTGCAAAGGACATGAACACATCTTTTTTTATGACTGCATAGTATTCCATGATGTATATGTGCCACATTTTCTTTATCCAGTGTATCATTGATGGGCATTTGGGTTGGTTCCAAGTCTTTGATATTGTTAACAGTGCCACAGTAAACATACATGTGCATGTGTCTTTATAGCAGAATGATTTGTAATCCTTTGGGTATATACCCAGTAATGGGATTGCTGGATCAAATGGTATTTCTAGTTCTAGATCCCTGAGGAATCACCACACTGTCTTCCACAATGGTTGAACTAATTTACACTCCCATCAACAGTGTAAAAGCATTCCTCTTTCTCCACATCCTCTCTAGCATCTGTTGATTCCTGACTTTTTAATGATCACCATTCTAACTGGCATGAGATGGTATCTCATTGTGATTTTGATTTGCATTTCTCTAATGACCAGTGATGATGAGCTTTTTTACGTATGTATGTCTTCTTTTGAGAAGTATCTGTTCATATTCTTTGCCCACTTTTTGATGAAGTTGTTTTTTTTCTTGTAAACTTTTTTAAAGTTATTTGTAGATTCTGGATATTAGCCCTTTGCCAGATGGATAGATTGCAAACATTTTCTCCCATTCTGTAGGTTGCCTGTTTACTCTGGTGATAGTTTCTTTTGCTGTGCAGAAGCTCTTTAGTTTAATTAGATACCTTTTGTCAATTTTGGCTTTTGTTGTCTTTAGGCCTCCTTTCTATTCATGTTTCTACTTTAGAAGACACACACATATATATGCTTTTATATATATGTTTATATATAGATATATATTTGTTTATATATCTATATACGTGTTCTAAATATGTATGTCTATAAATATGTCTTCTACAATAGAAACATGTATATATATATATATATATCTAGAAACCTATATGTCTTCAGAAGACAAATATATATGCATATGTCTTCTAAAGTGTATGTGTGTATGTGTATATATGCGTGTGTATATATATATGTATATGTATTTATCACGAGTTCTCCTGGGGAATTTATGTTTTATTGAGATGAGAAGCAAACATGGCATTGTTGGTTAACTTATCACCACCTTGTTGCTGTCTAAACTCAACCACTTCCTATTGTGTCATCATTTGATTATAAATTTCCTCTAAGCCTCTTTATCTGAACACTCACTTATCACCACTAATCCTACGTATAAAAAGTTGGATACTGGCCACTCTGAAAGTTGACAATCTAATATGGATTAAATGTAAAAATAAAGCTAGTGACTCCAAAACCCACCACTAGCTGGTTCATCACACCTGTATATTTTTACGCTTTCTCAGTCCACACTCTGACCCAACTCATCTTCTTGGAAACCTGGCACCTATTGTTGGCTATTTAGTTGCACGCTGCAAATGATCTTATGTGCATGGAGCCCTGTTTGCATTTTTTTTTTTTTTTTTTTGAGAGAGTGTTGTATACTTAAATCTTGACAAGCAAAAGAAAAAGAATGAAGTTTGGAAACCATCACTTCTAAAAAGCTTGTATTTTATTATTTAGAACAGACTCATTTAAGGGAAAGATAAAATCAATATTTTTCCCCGTTTTCAATAAGTGCCTAGATATTAGATTTTATATTTGTTTGAAACAACATTTTAAACTTGGGAAAATTTTGGGTAAGAAAATAAATAAATAAGGTGGATATAAATAAACCTTTTAAAATTAAATTCTCTTCACTGAAGAATGTATTACTGGGAAAGGTTTTAAAAACTTCACTAGAGGTCCTTCCAATTTTTTTCACCTGTATTCCTCAAGACGGGGTAGTCGAGGACAAATTGATTACTGTTTTAAGCTTCCTTCCAAATTTCTATTGCTGTTATTTATGATTCTACTCCAAATGTAAAAGTTAGGCCTTTCCAATATTTACTTTTAAAATGAAGAGACTTTCTGATTCTTATGAGTAAAAATCATGTTGATGGAAAAATCAATAATCTTGGTGCCAAAGTGCTTCATTCAAACTTTTAGACAATAAAATAAGCAAGACATTAAACTATAGCAAAGGTTCCAACCTTTTACTAAACTAGACTCACCTTGAGGAGCTTATAAAAGCACAGATTTCTAAGTTTTCCCTATCTACTCTTTCTTCCCTTCCCAAGATTCTGAAATTAATTGGCTTGGATGAGCTTGATCCAATACATTTTACTAAATACATATGTTTATTATATGTAGCCTATATTATTATAAAATATAATTATAACAGAATAAATATAAAAAATATAGTATAAATGAAGTATATTTATTATATAATTATTTAAGGCTGAAGATCCGTGTCTGCAAAGGCATTGTATTTAGTTGCTCTTTGCTAATGCCAGACAAATTCATGCAAAAGACATGGTTGGATCAGAAGAAAGGAAAATGAGAAATAACATTTCTATTTATAATTTCTGTCTATTTATTTTCACAAAAAACACAAGTAGCTAAAGGTAGTCATTTTGCCTCAAATTCCCAATCAGGTTTAAGAAGTTTTCTGTCTGAACTTCCTAATTCTAAGTGAGAGACTGAAAATGCAAATGAACAATGACCAGAGCACCTATGACAACACAACTCTGACCCACAATGTCTGTGGCCACCAGCCCAGGAAGCAAAACCCCACTTCTGTAGCCTTCAGCCCAGAGTGGTCAGGACTTGGTCAATGATGGCCAGCTTTCCTTTTTTTTTTTTTTGGCTTCTGCTTCCAACTCAGGACCAAGGAGAGAAAGTCAAATCTGTTACCCTTCTCTAAACAATCACTTAGGATGCCCCACTTCTAGTTAGTACACTTCCAGCTTCCCTGAAACTTTCCTTTTTTTTTTTTTTAACTGTAAAACATTCCCATTCCCATCTGTCTTTGAGTCTTTGTCAAATACAGGTGATGGTGACTGACTTCCTTGCTCTGGCAAGCTCTAAATCAGTAGGTGCTGTTTGTTCTCATTTTGGTGGTGGTTATTTAGTTCCATGTAACTAAAAATGGGGAAAATAAAAATGGGAAAAAATAAATTATCCTTGCGCATACATGTAAGATAATTTATACCAATTTATGCAATTTCAGAAAATGAGAGGAGAAAGCAGATAAAGTCACCAAGGCAAGTGTTCGAAAGGGCAATAATTACAGTGACAAGAGGAATCCCAGTAACTTTTATTCTCAGCAAATATGGCTACAAGAGTGTTGAGGACCTGAGAATGGGAAGTCACTGCTTTGGCCCCTGTGATTCCACCAACACTTGCCTGAATTCTCTTAAATCAATGAATCAGGAGTGGAAGACTAGAAGCAACAAAGAGAGGAGCAGGTAGTAGAGGGGGTAGCTTTTAGAAGGCTGTACAGTGGTCCCTTGATATCCACAGAGGATTGGTTCCAGGACCACCCACATGTACCTAAATCAATGTATACTTAAGTCCTGCTATTGGGACTATAGAATCCAGGTATATGAAAAGTCAAATGTGTATATGTGTGTATGTATATATGTGTGTATACAGATATGTATACACACATATGTATACATGCATATACATATATATGTATATGCAGTATTTTTGATCTGCTTTTGTTTGGAAAAAGTCTCTGAATAAGTAGACCTGTGCAGTTCAAACCCATTTTATTCAAGAGTCAACTGTAATTTCAATATTTTGTAACAGTTTAGTCACCAATATTGAAGTTGAGAGAAGGAAGTTCTCTCTTGTGGACAATACGGAATGCTCTAAAACTTGAATCCAAATGTACATTCTTGGCATCACCCAAATAATGTGAGTGTGTAACATTTATGATATATTCAAGAGGCAAAACCCAGCTCTTTACACTGTAGTCCTATTTTGTTGTTGTTGTTTTAGTTTTGAGAAGGCAAGGTTTTAAGGCAATTTAGTTCTAAAAGTATTACTGAGTATTTACTATTTGCAATTCACTGCACTTGGTAATAAACTAGAGAGAGATGCACAAACTCTCTTTTCCCCACCAATTCTTCAAAGGAAAAAACATTTCCATTGTAATTAGGTGACAATGTACACAGCTAATTGTCCATACCAATTCACCGATAATTTACAGTTGCAATATGGTGTCATAAAAGGAGTCATAAAACTTTGTGACTTTGTTTATTTTTTCTCTGTAAGATGTGTGATGCAAATGCAAACTAACATCAAATAAATAACTCCTCCTGTCTTTTAAAAATCATGCATGATCTAATACTTTTCACAACTCTGGCATTTAAAGTACTTCCATTATGACCAGTTAATTGCATAAATTCAATAATTAATTATATTCTAATGATCAAGAAGAATCTTTATCAAAAATAAAACTTGCAGACACTGGGAAGGAATTAAGGCATGTTAGCACATTTTCTACATCAATCAGGTAGTTTTAGTGTAAATGCGTTATCAAATGAACTGAAACATTAGATAGAGGAATTTGGTATCATTGTGGGAAAAATAATCTCATCAGTTTTCAAATTTGGCTGCCCTTTGGAGCCATTTGAGAAATTTTTGAAAAGCAAGACACAGGTATTCTGATTTACTTGGTCTGCAGTGTGGCCCTTGCCAGGTGATACTAGCATGTGGTATAGAGTGAGAACCATCATTATATAGTCTAGAATCTAGTTTATTACTCCTTCAATATTATACTTCTCCTCCTGCTCTTGGGACTTTTCCTGATTTCATAGGTTTGTTGAGCAGTTTTTGTTGTTGTTGTTGTTTGTTTTTCTTAATGTTGACTTCTTTTCCCAAGTAGGTATTCTTCCCGGAAAGAGATAGTACTCACTGTAGATGATTAATTGACTTCCTAGTCAAATTAGTCCTTGATGAGTCTAAGCAGTGGGTGGTAGACATATCTCATCTCCCCAGTTTGATCAGCCTGGGATAGGCATGCCATCCATCTTTAAGATAACAGACCTATAGACCTAGTAGGCCAATGCTAGAAACAAAAAAGGCAACAGCTATATCCAGGTCATTACAGCTTGTCAATTTGCTTCTCCCAAATTACTGCACTTCTTGTTTCTTCATTGGTTTACACGCCTGCTTATTCATGTCCCTCGATCAGCTTTTCCTCAATCCTGGGTACACAACAGCATCACCTGGGGAGCGTTTTAGATGCCTGATGCCTAACTGCATCAGTCTCTGGGGGTAGGACCCAGTTATCAGTGTTCTTTAAAGCTCCTCAGAAGACACTGTGAACCATTGCCTTAGGCTGTAGTGCTCTCGATATTTACCTAAGACATTCATGAATCTGCATTTTCTTCAGTTGGTATTACAGAGCTACAGACCAGCTCTGACCCAAGCTAATTTATATAATGGCAGATAGATACTATTAAAAACCTAAAAAAAAATTTTAATAGAAGTCTTTGGTGATGTGCTTACAGAGCCCTTATACTTTGGGCCAGGGGCTCTTGTAAGTTCTGTACGTAGGTTGAATTATTTACTCTAACATCTTACAGATGAGAAAATTTCCCAGTGTTACACACTTAGTGTTTGGGCCAAGATTCAAATGAGGCACTCTGGCTCCAGAGTGTTAACCACAGGTGACCAGCGATGTGGCTGTTAAAACTACTAGATGTGATTAGATAGGTGATATGCTTACTCTTCTATTTTGCAGGTAAAGAATCAAGGTACAGAGAAAGTGTCCTAGAATCACACAGCTAGTAAGTGGCAGAGCTGGGATTTGAACTCAAAACAGTCCCACCCTCAAGATGATGTTCTGTTAATAATCTAGCCTTTTTTTTTTTTCCTACAAATATTCAACTGACCCAGCTTTCCATAAATTTATATTACTGCAGATTGTAATTTGGTATTGCAAGTTTCATTTGCACTTCTGAACTTACTCTCCATGTTTTACCCAGAATTTTATTTTTAAAAAAAGAAATAAAACTTCGGTGGATTTTTCATTCTGCTACAACTGACTGCACTGGAGAAGCAATTACTACAGAGATGCTACAGCTGCTTTCTCGATATTAGCCCATGGGTTTAAAATGTCTTTGATTTGTAAATATGTTAGCTACCACAAGTCCCTCAAGATGGTATGTAGAAAGAAGAAAATATTCTCCACTCCAAATCTTTATGTGCCTGAAAATCCCTTTAATTTCCCTTATTAGTTTGGTAAGTCCTTAATTTTATATTAAAAATACAGATTTCTTCCAGCTATTGGACATTGTCCCACTTGAAACTTTTAAAAACAAATTAATCAGAGTTTTATGGTAATTACTATGTAAATAGGACAAATATATCTCAGCCCTTTGGCAAGCAGCCTTGACAATTGAAAGTTTCACATTGTGGATTTCAATCAATGTAACAAAGTTACTGAGCACAGCCTAAAATGAATCAATTCTAGATTGCAGGAGGTTTTTTAAAAGTTTCTTGCTTCTCGCATTTTAATATAAAAATCATCCCAGGCTATTGTTAGAATGCAAAAATCTGATTTGGGAGGCTGTAAGTGAGATGCTGGACTCGTATTTCCGGTAAGGTCTCCAGTGATGTACGTGCTGCTGGTCTGTGAACCACACTTTGAGTAGCAAGTACACAGTGGTGGTAAACTCGTTCTCCAGAGGAGGAAAACAAAGCCCTGGCTTGTAGTATTTGCTAATTTCCATGATATAAATGTTCCCACAATGACCACATTCAAGCTACCAACGTGATGTCATTGAAAATGGAGTTGGCGAGAGACATTCAGCATGCTGCCCACAATGAGCTCTCCAACCAGGTACAAGCCAGTTCCAGCACAGTTCCTGCACACCACTGGCCTACATAAGCATAAGTGCATGCACCTTCAAGATCCCACAACGTAGCTGTTTCACTCTGCAAAGCATTTCAGGAGGTGACGGAGAATAAGAATGTCATAGGAAAAAATGACAAGATTAATTACAACATTTTCAGCATAGGTGCAAAATAATCTATTTCCAAGGCTATAGGCTGATGAGAGGGCATGTTTAAGAAGTTAAAAGACATGTGTGGCCAATAATGGAGCCTTTGGGGAAGATCTGAACCAGGTTTGGACTGTGATGGGTTTGGATGGGTGGGAAAGGAGAACACTCACAGAAAAGGAAGTGGGATACGCACTAGCAAAATGTGTGATGCTAACCAAGAGTGAAGGAAAACTTGGAATTCCTAAAGAGTTGGGAGTATAGTCGTTGGTCCAGCAGAATCAGGGCATCCTGCTTTCACAAATGTTTTATTCTCTGGCATGATTGAGGAATAACATATTCAGATTAATCGAACATCCAGGTTAGCAGAGAGTTGACATATGTACCAAAAAGAGATGCCAATGTTTAAAGTAATCGAATATATTAGAGTACCCAGAACCAAATTTCTTTTTCTTCTTTGATGAAGAAAGAACTTTGTGATCTTCCATGTCTCAGAGCCATGGCTTTGAGCACCTTTGGTCCCTTCTGGTAGGGTTCTGTGATGGAGCCTGCAAAGTTTTGTTTGCAGTGTCCTGTAAGAAGAATGTATTTTCAAGCCTTTCTCCTGGGCTGTAGAATGAGAGCATCCTAAGAAACTGACTCCCTTGGAGAGAATTTCTAACTGGGAGAAATGCTCTCCCTTGTAGTGCATTGAGTGCTTAAGAGCTCAAACTCATTTCCACATCTGTAATTGGGGCTAATAATACTGATCTCATATGGTTTTGGTGATTATTAAATGGAACTTGGTCAAGAAATATTGGTGCTCAATATTTGAATGAGCGCTACAAGTTAGTGCGGGCCTTGTAGCCAAGCATACACCATTACTAATTGTTAAATCAGGATCGCTTAACACAGACTGATTGTCTACAAGGCCATAAACCCCGTGTGAATTGTGGACAGGTTGAGGCTGTGGGGAGAAAGTATTGACTGGTCCCCAAGCCTGCAGAGCTAAGGTTTCTGCATTCTGCACACATCTTTGAAAGAACCTTTGACCATCTGTGCACAATGTTTAAATGCCTAGGAACCTTCCCTTGCTACCTAGGCAGAGACTTTCCCTAGACCCCCTGACAGTTCCCTCAGTCAGCAACTATATGAGAGAATCTTCTTACGTTTCTAAAATCTGAATAGAGGTTTATTTGGGAAAAAATCCTTTTCCCTCCTGTCTCTTGGAATAAATGTACTATTTCGTTTTCTTAATTTATACTATGTTAAGAACCAGTAGAGGGAACTTAAGGTCAATCTGTCTCTCAGGTTGAGTAACTCCAAGCTATAAGCTCCAGAATCTTGTCTTTGTCCCTGATTCCAAATGGGCTTGTGGGGAAAAGTGATATAACCATGAGATCACTGTGTTCTTTTAGATGATTTCCTGTTTCCTGTGTATTTAAATACACAGGGAATAATCCCACTATTAAAATGAGACCCTGTATGTGTGTATGGGCAGAAGTTCAATGAAAAAGGAAGAAAAATATGCTTGCTGAATACCAGATGTAGAATGCATAAATCCTGTCAGAACAAGTGGGGAATAGCTTTTATGGCTGACTTGCAAGAAACCTAAGGGAATTGGGAAATCAGATAGGCATGTGTCAAGCAGACTTATTTAAATCATCCACTTCCTCAGCAAAATAAAAGTTTGAGAGGGTTCTGCTTCCTTTTGTGGTTTGAAATTACAGTTGTAGGCCTCAGAAGTCCTGCTTGATTGAGGGCTTCCAAGCAAAGACGTTATACGACCTAGTTCAGGCGCCCAACAACACTGGGGTCACTCAATGCCTCTCCCTGAGGTCTCCAACCTTGCCTTGTTTGTACTTTGTGTCCTTTGTCATCTCAGAAGTAAATTGTAGTGCAGCTGACCACTGCTTCATGGCCCTCCAGCTTGTCCCTGCTAAAAGACTTTTGCATCTGAAAGAGAAAGATGCCCGCTGGCTTCCTTCTTAGACCACTGCTGTAGATCCTGAGCACAAACCTTAGTTCTGCAGGCTTGGAGACCAGGCAATGCTTTCTCCTTGCAGCCTCATTCTGTTCGCAGCTCAGGGCTTATGACCTTATAGACAATCAGTCTGTGGTAAGCAATTCTGATTTAAAAACTAGTAATCTGTGTATGCTTGGCTACAAGGCCCACATGAATTTGTAGTGAGAGATAAAACTAGATACCAATTATTTCCAGGTATAATATCCTAACAGGTAAGTTTTTCAGGAGGCCACATTGTAGTTCAGTAGGTTACTGGTGAGTATAGATACAAAGCAAAGGTATTTAAGTACAAACCATTTCCTTTAAGGTATGGTAGCTCCCTAAATAGTTCTTCTCAGGATATTTCTGTTTTAAAATGTCCCATTAAATATATTATTTTTATATACAGTATAATTTTTTAAAAGCATGCTGACATGGAAAGATGGGCTTTGCAGACCCAGGTTTAAATCATTCCAAATCTACTGTTTACTAATGTGTGCACTTCAGCACGTTACTGTACCTCTCTCAGACTCATTTCCTTATCTTCTTGCTGAGAATGTGTGTGTAAAAAGTATTAACACGGAATCTAGCATGGTGTCTAGCACTGTGTGAAGCCCTGACAAATTCTTATTCGTCACCATTCGTCTGTTCATCTGTATTAGTTCATTTTCACGCTGCTGATAAAGACATACCCAAAACTGGGGACAAAAAGAGGTTTAATTGAACTTACAGTTCCACATGGCTTAGGAGGCCTCAGAATCATGGCGGGAGGCAAAAAGCAACTTTTTCTTTTTCTTTCTTGGGATGAAGTCTCACTCTGTTGCCCAGGCTGGAGTGAGTGGCATGATCTTGGCTCACTGCAACCCCTGCCTCCTGGGTTCAAGCAATTCCCTTGCCTCAGTCTCCCAAGTAGCTGGGATTACAGGAGCCTGCCTCCATGCCTGGTTAATTTTTGTATTTTTAATAGAGACGGGGTTTCACCATGTTGGCCAGGCTGGTCTTGAACTTCTGACCTCAGGCGATCCACCCACTTCAACCTCCCAAAGTGCTGGGATTACAGACATCCACAAGCGTACCCAGCCCCAAAAGGCACTTCTTACATGACGGCAACAAAAGAAAAATGAGGAAGAAGCAAAAGCAAAAACCCCTGATTAACCCATCTGATCTTGTGAGACTTATTCACGACCATGAGAACAGTATGGAGGAAACTGCCCCCATGACTCAGTTATCTCCCACCAGGTTCCTCCCTCCCACAACACGTGGGAATTATGGGAGTAAAATTCAAGAGGAGACTTGGGTAGGGACATACAGCTAAACCATATCACTACCCATCCATCCATCCATTCATTTATTCCTTCACTAAACGCCTGTTGAACACCTTTTATGTGCCAACCACTGTCAGTTAGTGGAGGCACAGACAAGAGTGAGAGGTGAGCTCAGTTGATGGTATTTAGGTGGGTCTATTTCTGGGCTCTCTATGCTTCTCCATTGACCTATTTGTTTCCTTTTTTCTTTTTTTTTTTTTTTTTTTTTGCCAAAGACTTTCTTAACCTTTAACAATGTAATTCCAATGAGAGAAAAAGAAGTTTCAGAAGTAATATTACCAAATCATGGGGAATTGTGGAGGTGGTGAGTGAGTTCAGGAGAGAGACAGAGAGAGAGAGAGAGAGAGAAAATGAAGGCCATATAAGGTAAAGTGTTGAATGTTACGTGCTCTGTTGACTGTGGGCCCCAGGATGTGTATGATGGAATTTACTGAAACAGAATTTGCACATTTATAAAAAGGATGCAGTTTTAGAAAATAGCTAGTTATGCTAGCGTCTTGTTTCTTCATTGATGCTGCAATGTTATATAAGCACTGAATCCTCCCACATTTCCAGCTCTTATCTAAAAGCCAGAGTGTGTACCACCTGGGTTGAGAGGAAGATGAAATGAAATTGGGGAAGTGGGGAAGTAAATGGTGAAAAGCATCCTGAAAGAAACCAACTAGATATGTTCAAGTCAGCAGGTTATTTAGTATTTAGAGTTATTTAGTAATTTGAGAAATGTGTAATGGGTGTACTGACATGCTTTTTCTCTCATTTTCTCCCTGTTCCACCTGTAGCAATTCTACCACCTTTGTTGACCTCTTCTTCTTCCCCGACTTATTGTTGTAGAGGCTACCTGAGCTCATTGTCCCCGGAGATGGACCAAATAGAAGAACAAGCAGTGCCTGTGTGGTGAGTTTCAAGAGGCATCTGTTCTCTGGGGAGTGGGTGGGTGGTAAAGCAAAGGTGGGAGATGTGTATATTAGCTATTCATTACTGTATAATGAATTATACCCAAAACTAAAACTTCACAGCTTAGAACAGCAAGTATGTATTATCTCACACAATTTCTGAGAGTTAGGAATCTGAAAATGGCTTAGCTAGTTTGGTTCTGGCTCAGGGTGCCCTATGGAGTTGCAGCCAAGATGTCATCTGGGACTACTATCATTTGAAGGCTCAGCTGGGGCTGGAGGCTACGCTTCCAAGATGGCTCACTTATAGGGCTATTGGTGGGAGGCTTCAGTTCCTCTCCACGTGGAACTTTCCTCATGGCATGGAACTGGCTTCCCTCAGAGCGAAAGACCAAGAGAGACACTAAGACAGAAGGTGCAATGTTTTTATGACCTAGTCTTGGAAGTGACATACTGTCATTTCTACCATATTTTATTCATTAGAAGCAAGTCATTAAGTCCAGCCCACACTCAGAGTGAGAGGATTTAAGCTGAACCTCTTGAAGAAATGGTATCAAAGTATTTATGGACATTTAAAAAACTACCACAATACATATAGGTGAACTTCACAAGGTGCAGACATGGGCTGAGACAGAATATTGGATACTATCTCATTCTGCTAACAGCAGTCTCATCTGTAATAAAATTCCAGCATTCAGAAATTATCACAATCAAGTAGGAAAAGGGCTTGTTGGCAAAAACTTATCAAAGATGTTACTTCATTTATCCATTTATTCTGAGCCACAGCATAATAGCAACAAATTGTGTGTCCTGTGTAATCTGGGTACCTCTGCTCAATAATAGCTGAACAGATTTTATCCTATTTTTAGAATGGTTAATATATACACACGGCACAAAATTTAAAAGATGTAAAAGTTTCTGGTTCAAAAATAAGATTCCCTCCTTTTCTTTTTTTCTGATTCTTTGAATGCAATCAGATTTACTGATTTCTCATGTAGCCTTCCATGTACAGCCTATGCTGTACATGTAGGTATGCATATTTTTTCTTTCCCACAGATAAAATACTATACGCATTGTTTTATTCTTGGCTTTTTTTAATGGACAGTATATCTTCAAGGACTTGTACAATAGCACATATAGACCTGCTTTGTTTTTTTTAAATGTCTGCCTAGTACTGCATTATATTTATTTAAGCAGTCATCTATAGACAGACGACATTAAGTTGTTTCCAGTCTCTTGTTACTATGGACAAAGCTGCAATGACTATCTCTGCACATTCATCATTTCTCACGCAGGAGTAGAATTCTTGTTCATTTGTAACATTGACAGATACTGACAAATTTCTCCCCAAGAGGGCTTACTATTTTGCTCGCACTACAATATGAATGCCTGTTTCTTCAAACCCTTGGCAATACAATAGACTATCCACTTTTTGATATTTGCCAATTCTGTAGGCACAAAATGGTCTGCAGTTGTAGGTTTAATTTTTATTACCCTTATGTATGAGGTTGGGCCTCCTTTTATGTGCTTAAAATCGTCTGTATTTGCTTTACTATGAACTATTTGTACTTCATCTTTACCCACCTTTATATTGAGTTGTTGGGTTTTTATTTTCCTTACTGATTAGTGGGAGTTCTTCAGGATTAAAGAAATTAGCTCTTCTAAGGAATGGGTATACACGGACAGACAGAGTGGAATAATAGACATTGGAGACCCTGAAAGGTGAGGATAAAATACTGTCTACTGGGTACAATGTATGCTATTTGGGTGATGGGTATGCTAAAACCCTAGATATCACGCCAAGCAATACATCTATACAAGAAAACTGCCCTTGTACCGCTAAATCTATTTCTTTTTAAAAGAAATTAGCTCTTCATCTAGAATGTGAGTGGCACGTATTTTTTTCCAGTGTGTTTTTTCCATTTGTTTTTTGACTTTTTAGTGGTTTTTTCTTTTTCCATGCAGTAATTTTAAAAAATATTTTTCTGTGGTCACATTTATCAGTTTTTTTCTCTTATAGTTTCTGGGTATGCATCATTCTTAGAAAGTCTTCCCACTCCTAGAGTTATTGAGAATCCTCTTAAGGTTTCTTTTAGTACTACCATAATTTGATTTTTACATTTCAAATTTGATTGAATTGTTTCTTTTAATGCTTTACTCTCTACTGAAGTATGCAATACTGCACTGACTTTGTGTTTGTTTTGTTCCTGGTTCAGATATTTCTAGTTTATTCTCAGTTTTCTTCATTTGTGAAATAGAGATAATAAATATTACTGAGTACCATCCATGACTGTGAGTGGAGATATGCCATCTTGATGACTGAAAGCTAAACCAGAATTTTCTTCCTTATTCTCACTACTTAGAAACCTTTGCTGATGATTCGGTTTGGTGCTCTAATGGGACAATTGAGACTCACACAGTCTATAAGATAACTTGCTTTAATTTAAAAAGGCAAAATCAAATTAGCCATTTCATATCTGCCTACACCGGGACTACTGCTTTCATTTGTAATGTTTAATTACTTTTTTTTTTCAAGAATACATACACATGACTATCACTTCTAAAATAATTTTGGCTCCCTATGAAGCAGAATTGGGAAGTGTCTTAAAGTTAGTTTTGAATTGGTTATTTGGAACTCAAAGTGATACTTCATTAACACAATACCTTAAATGTTGGTTAGGTTCTTGAGCCTTATTACAATTTCCATACTTATGTATTTATGATTCAGAATAGGAGGAATGGTGCTATGTAAATGATATGTAACGATATTTAATACCATTGTGTCCCTGTAATATGCATCTGAGTGGCGTATCAGGAATCCCAAATATGTCTTCCCCAGTCCTTCCCCTGCATCTTAGCAGCATATGTGAGAACTCCAATAGCCACTGGGAACTGGTTGCAGGGCCAGAAAGGACACTCTGGTCAGGAGAATACCTCTTTATATTAGTACCAGGGAAAGCTATTTTCTAATATTTGGCAGGATCCTGAATAGGATAACTAGAGAAATTAGGTCTGTGGTGTAGAATTTCAGAGGCATATCATATTTTTTCTTGGCAAATAATATGGTTTGGCTGTATCCCCACCCAAATCTCATCTTGAATTGTAGCTCCCACAGTTCTCATGTGTTGTGTGAGGGACCTGGTGGGAGGTAATTGAATAATGGGAATGGGTCTTTCCTGTGTTGTTCTCACGCTAGTGAATAAGTCTCACAAGATCTGATGGTTTTATATGGGGAAGTTCCCCTGCACACGCTGTCTCTTGCCTGCTGCCATGTAACACGTCCCTTGCCCTTCCGCCATGATTGTGAGGCCTCCCCAGCCATGTGCAACTGTGAGTCAGTTAAACCTCTTTTCTTTATAAATTACCCAGTCTTGGGTATGTCTTTATTAACAGTGTGAGAACAGACTAATACAGCAAGCAATTAGCTTTAGGAAAGTGGGCAAGCATGAAATAGGGTCTTAGCCACCAAGGCGGATTTTAAGGGAAGGAAGGTCCTGGGGAAGAGAAGGCAGCAGGCAGATTTCCAAGACAGGGACTCAGTCATACACAGAAAGAAGATAGTAATGTAGGTGTCTGGCATGGGAAGCAAGGTGGGATTTGAGGCTCGGGAATAAGAAAAAATCTAGATATCAGGACTGAAGTCTAAGACTACCTAGAAGAGTGAAATTAGGCTGAGGCCCACACTGATGGTTTGGAGGTAATTCATCTCCAGTGTTTAAGGTAGGGACCTGGGAACTGCACCAAAGCATGGGTGAAAGGTGAGAATGAAGTGGGTCTGACTGTGGGGCAAGGAGAGGGCAGTGGCTGATGATGGGGCAGGGAGGACATTTACCACCTCCGAGTGGAAGTTTACCACTACTGAGACAGTGGATGACCATTATTCGGCGAACTTCTTATACTGCTGTATTTTGTGTATAGTATAAAATTCTATATATATGTTTCAGGATTATTTAATGGTTTTTCCCATGTGGAAAAAGGCATATGCTTATTCTATTTCTCAGTGACATTTATGAGTGCTATAATTATAATAACAATGATGAAAGGTTGCCTAATCAATATGTAAATAGTACTTACAGTGAGCCAAATCTATTAGAAAGCCAGTCAGTCTAAAAGAGAATAAAGTTCTCATGTTGCAAATACAAATTATGATAGTTTGGAATAAAAATCAAATTATATTTTGCTCTGTGATGCATTGTGCATGCTATCTATGTTCTTTGCGTCTCCTTCCATCTGTCTTCCCGCTGTTTCCCTGCTCATTAACACCTCTACTAGAAAGTGGGCAGGGTGATGACAAGAAATAAAAATACAAGTTGAACTGCAACTAAGAATTTAACATTTAAAAAATGCCAACATAAGAATGATATAAATATCTCAATTGTGAAAATAGACTGTGACCCTGGTTAGTATATGGTATTTTAAATACGTGAAAAATGTGAGGAATTGGAGCACATCCCATACAAAAGAACAAGTTCACAGAATGTTATCAAGGAAAAGGACTGCAGAGATAGACTGCAGGAGCATCTGTCCCTACAGGTGGGAACTGCAGAAAAATTCATTAAAAAAAATAAAAAACGAACTAGCAAGTACGCATAAACTCTTAAGACCTAACCATGTTTCTGGAAGCTAACTGCAAAGCTTGGCCTAAACATGGAAATGCTGAGGTCACTTGCTGGAGTCAGGGATGGCATCTGCAATGGAAAGATTTTTTTTTTTTTTTAAAGAAGGTTATTTCAACATTTTCAAAAAGGAGGCTGGAGTGGAAATATATGACACTAGATAAATATACATCAAAACTTTCATATTATAATAGGCATATACGTTATTCAGGCTACTTTTATTATGTTTATACTTTACATCTCAAAATTTCTACAGTGAACATGTATCCATTTTATTATAGGAAAGTGGGCTTTAAATAAAAATTTCATGTTCTGCTCTCATTTGTTTATCTGTCAATGGAGTTTATTCAGTGAATTTTACCAGTCAACCCCTTTTTACAATGGGATAGAGACAGGGATCAGTGCTAGGAATTTCTGATATGCAAATGATTTTAATGATGACAGCATAGAGTTTAGTCCTGATGAGGTCATGTATGCATGCTGATTAAATTTATCAGACTGCTTCTAAGCAGGAAGGACTTTTAAAATTTAAAGACTGAGTGACCCAATTTGTAGGAAATTCAGTGGCTCAAACATATTTTCTAAGTGGTGCGATAAGATAATCAGACACAATTAACTTGCAACTAGAAGACAATTACCACCACAAAAATATTAATTCTTTGTTCTAGAAATTGCCTACATTCAGTCTCAAATTAGAAGTATATATTAATACATATAATATTATACAAATATATTATTCATTACATATTACATGTAAAAGCTAATTGAGTATTACACATATTACCTATTAGTGAATCTCCCTGAGCTTTGAGGAAATTATAGAACTTAAAAAATTTTAGTGGCCTTTGGTACAAATGAAGCAGATTTTAGAATTTTACAGATTCTTTTATGAGGATAAATAAGTTTTTGTTTATAATTTTTGTGGTGCAAACCTAATGAAGTGCCCAAATCATCTGCCTAAACATGGAACTTATTTCAAGATGTATTGATTGATTTAATAACACAAAATTGCTGAAGTTTTTAAGATATATTATCTGAAACCAACTGGCAATTTCTGGTTATATTTCCAGATCTGGGAAAACTTTGGTAAACCCTATGTCTGTGAAAATGCTCACTTGCTTATGAATCTGATAAACTTTATTCTGAGATCCACTGTGAGTAATGCAGAACTGAATTCAGAATTGAGGATGTCCTGAGTTTACCCCAGAATTCACCAAAATATTCTAATTTGTTAAATACAAAAACTCTCATTGAAATGGACGAAAATGATCATGATTAGCATTAAAGCCATAAGTGTAGATTAAATAGCTTTCTATTTAATGCTTCTAAATAGAATGCTTCTAATGGTACATCCATGTTATTTTCTATTAAGATATATTCCACACATGTTTATCAATAAAAGCCAAATGTATCACACACATACAGATTTCTGAAAATGGAAGTTCATACAAGTAAAGTAATTTTTTCAAAATTACAGCATGGCTGGCTAGAACCTAGGCATGCAAAATCATACATAATCAGTGGTCATTCGACTAAACAATGCTACTTCTCCCTGTCGTTAAAGAACTAAGAGGGACCTTTGAAGGAATTTGATAGGAGCTGAAAGTACTGTCATGTATAATCATAAAAAAGAAAGGTTAAAGTGTTTCCCAAAACAACTTTTACTTTATAAATGATTAATTACAAAAAGATTAGAAGATAAGATTAATTAGGTTTGTATGCCTCTTTTACAATTTATTAATTGTCATTGTACAAGTTTTAAAATGTCTGCCTTTTGCTTTTCATTTTTAAGATGGGATAATGACTGTGACTTTATCACACAGTTGTATTGGTAACTATGATTTAATAATATAAAAGGCTTGGACAATGCAATATATCAGTGTAGCAAAATTTCATTTATACTCCATGATTATATACAAATAAAAAAGAGACAAATAACAATAATAAAATTAAAATTAAATAAAAAAAAGCTTCGCAGTGAAAAATAATATAAAAAGCTTGGGACAGTGTTTGACACATCGTAAGTGTTCAAAAAACATTAGATATTATTATCACTATGTCAAGCACTATATTTTGCCCTTAATATACATAATTTTATTCATTCCTTACAACAACAGTGGGAGTATAAATATTATTATCATTCCCACATGGCAGGTTTTGTAAGTGACCATTTTTGTATGGCTAATATGATTGAAAGTCCACATTCATACCCAGATCTGTATAAGTCTAGAACAGCAAGTTGGTGAATTAAAAACTATTTTACATTTTCAAAGAGTCGTTAAAAAAAATGGGACAGAGACCATCTGTAGCCTGCGAAGCCTGTAATACTTACTGTCTGAACCTTTGGAGAACATGTTTGCTGACTGCTACTCTAGTGCGGCTTTTTCTTCTGTAATAATATCAGACTAGGCTGCCTCCTGAAAACCAGATGCCTATTTCAATTGATAAAATCATTCACATTTTCATTTATTTGACAGATATTTATTGAGTTCTTGATACTTGTGAGGCATGTGTCAATGTTTGTTCAGGCTGCTCTAACAAGATCCCTCAGGCTAGGTAATTTACAAACAACAGAAATGTGTTGCTCACAGTTCTGGAGCCCAGGAAGTCTAAGATCAAGGCAGCAGCAGATTAGGTGTCGGGAGAGGGTTCATTCTCTACTTTATAGATGGTATCTTCTTGCTGCACCCTAACACAGTAAAGGACAAACAAACGTCTTTGTCCTCTTTTATAAAGGTAGTAGCCCCATGACCAAATCACCTCCCAAAGTCCCCACCTCTTAAAACTATCGCCTTGGGAATTAGGTTTCAACATACAATTTTTTTTGTTGGGTTGGGCAATACAAAATTTAGACCATCACGGCATTTTCTAGACCTATGGTTACCAGGGCTAGGAAAATAAGTGTGATAATAGCATTTCCATCAAGAAAGTTGCAATCCTGTGAGGAAGTCGAAGAGAAAATAGACAATTATGGGACAGGGTGAAAGGTATTTTGGTTCAATATCACAGGCTTCTGTGGAAACACATAGGAGGGACTTTGAATGTAGCATTCAGGGGTCACATATACCTTCCTGGTAGCACTGATACTTGAAATAAGTCCAAATTTTTAGTTTAAGAGTAGGTATAGGGTATTGTAAATTAATGGAGAGCAAATAAGTACAAAGGCCCAAATGCAAAAAGAAGTATGAGAATTTGAGGAACTATAAACGTAATTGAAGTTTATGGTAATGGTGGAACTTGGGAGGAAGGTCCCTGTTAAAAAAGAGGGCTAGAAAAAAAGACAGAGTGTGAAGTATAAATATCATGCATGTCGTGCTACTATTTAAAATTTATCCTGAAGGCTATGAACATTGTCACTCTGTGGGATTATTGGGAACTTTCATCAGGGAAGTGACACACTAAAATTTGCATTTTTTGAATGATCCTTCTGGAAGCAGCATGGGAGATGAAGAGCAGGGGTTCAAGAGTAAGTGCAGGGTTTGCAGCCATGGAGTTAAAGGACCTCGATTTACCCTCATGTCTTGATCAACACTAACATTACATGAAGAAAACTTCTTCTCAGATATTGGACAATAGGCAGCACAAGAAGGACTGTGAATCTCAGGGGAAAAATAAGTGAGCTGAGCCCTGCAATTGCCTAGGATTTCCGCCTGGAGGCACATTCTACACTGCAGAGCAGAGAGGGAGAGTCCAAGCAAAGAAAAGTTGTCTTAGACAATTGAGGGGGCAGAACTTGAAGTTTAGGAAGTCTGATGTCTGTAAATGGTGAGGCAGAGATCTGCAGAGTAGGGAGCTACACAGAAAAAGGGCTTGAGAAATACACACAGCGGGTCCCATGAGTCTTTGAAAAATATCAAGACAATGCACAGTGTGAAATGCTACAAGGCTGGGCAAAGAATAACTGTGGAGTTATGAGAGGAGCATATTTCCTCAAGTCACACAAACTGCAGAATCATTTGCATTACCACGAGATAGCATGGAGAGACCTCACTGAGCCTCTTTACTTGGAGAATGCAGTAAAGACTCCATCCAGAAGGGCTACTCTGCAGCAGTGGGTTAACCTATTCCTAGAGGAAAGGTTTCTCTAGACCTGCCCAAGCACAACTTAAAAGCAAGCCTCAAAACCATCTAACTAAATACTTATATTAGAAAAGAAGTAATATCAACAATCAATTATCTAAGTTTATTAGAGTCTAAATTCCCACCACAAGAGGCTGGAAAAGAGAAGAAAAGTTAAACCAAAGTAAGCAGAAGGAAGAGAATAAAAATGACAACAGAAATAAAAAACCCAAGACAAATTGAGAAAATTTATGAAACCCAAAGCTGGGTTTTTGATAACATCAATCATATTGGTAAATATCTAGCTTAACTGACAAAGGAAAAACAGGGAAGGCAAAAAGTTATCAGTCAAGAATTAAAGAGGGGACATCACTAACTATCCTACAGATTTTACCCAGATAGTAAGGGAATATTAGTAATAAATTTATAATGACAAAGTTGGATTGTTGGGAAAAGCATCCTGTGGTAGCAATAAGTAGCCATCCAACAAAAGCCACTATAACAGTAACAAAAACACGTCATTCATTAACCAATTTTATGTGGCAGGTCCTGGTTAAAGAAAGTGGAAATAAACCAAAACCAACCAAAGAAGAAAAGCAAGGATTATTTATTCAGCATTTCCTATAGCAAGGGGAGTCAGCCACTGTCACTTGTGTTTTGGGAGAGAATCAAATGCAGGCAGAGGAGTGGGGAGCTTCACAGCGAGAGATTAAGTGAAGGCTTCAGTCATGCCCTGGCTGGAGGTTGTTGTCATGGGGAAGTTGGAGGTAGGCTAACCAGAAGCAGAGCATCCTCTGTGATTGCTTGGGGGTGCATATTTGACTTTCTCTGGTTTGTCCTAAGTTTGGAGTGGGGAGATATATTGGGGAAGCTGTCAGTTACGAATCAAGTCCTGGCCATTTTGAGCTGATTGTTACAGAAGTTTTTGCTTAGCTTCCCAGATTGTTTCTACAGATAGCAGCCTGACTTATAGCAGGCTGGCTTCCTGGACTATTTATTGTAGTTAACAGATTGGCTTTTTGGGCAAGATTCTGGAGGTTGATGGTCAAAGTTCTATTTTTATACGTGGATTAGTTCATGTCAGTTTGTATATTCAGTCCCTCAGTAATAAATGATATAGCGATATCCAATTCATTCTGAAAGCATACTGAAAAGAGTGACCCAGTCTTCCTGGGAGCATCCTAGAAGGTTTTACAGTGAAGCTAATATTTGAAGTTGCCTTAAATTCTGAGGCAAAAAGAAGATGAGAAGAAATTGCTACCAGAGATGACCACATTAAAAAAAATAATAAGCAGGTGGGTGTGTGGTGTGTTTGAAGATTAGTGACCTTTTAGAGAAGCTTGAACATAGGCGGGTGGAGGCAGACAACCAGGAAAGGAAGGTGGAACCAAAATGTAATGGACTTTGAATGTTGTTCTAAGACGTAATCTTATGGGCTCCAAGGGAGACAGGATGCTTTAAAGCCAATAGTTATAATATTAGACTTGTATTTTAGGAACATGATCCTTTTGATAGTGGAAAATATGCATAGGGTGGGTCAGGAAACTGGAAACTTGTGCACAAGCTAGGATGGTATTTTACCAATTGGAGGAAGTGGTGGGCAAGGCCTTGATTTGGGCAGGGACGGTGGGGATCCAGCAAAGGGCAGATAGAGCAACCAGGGTGACATTTTGGACATACAGTGCATGCTCTGTAAATACCTGTTATATTTTTAAGTGAATAAATGGGACATTTAGGAAGTGGAATGGGTTAGGTTTGGTGACTGGATGTTACAAGGACGAGAAGTAGTCAAGAACTACTAAAGTTTTTAGCTTCAGTGACTGATTGTATAGCAATGCCATGGGCCAAAGTGTGAAAAATAGGGGTATGGCAGTTTATGAGTGAGGATGCCAAGTTTCATTTGGGGCATGTCTTCAGGGCTTATAAAGTTGGAATCAGGGTTTGGGGGGGTGACCACGGATGGCACATAGGTAATAGCTGGAACTATGCAAAGAGGTGGGATTGGTCAGAAAGACTTTTCAAAGCTAGGGGAGAGGGTCCAGTCCTTGAATGCACTGATTTTCATTTTTAAAATTATTTATTTGCTGTTTGGAGACAGAGTCTCCTCCTGTTGCCCAGGCTGGAGTGCAGTGGTGCGATTTCAGCTCACTGCAAGCTCTGCCTCCCAGGTTCAAGCAATTCTCATGCCTCAGCCTCCTGAGTAGATGGGACTATGGGCACATGCCCAGCTAATTTCTGTATTTTTAGTAGAGATGGGGTTTGGCCCTGTTGGCCAGGCTGGTCTCAAACTCCTGACCTCAAGTGATCCACATGCCTCAGCCTCTCAAAGTGCTGAGATCACAGGCATGAGTCACCATGCCAACCTGCACTGATTTTTAAACAGTGGATAAAAGAGGAAGAAACAGTGTTTGCCATTAAATACTGTTGTGTGCTACTTCTTTGGAATCTTTCCTTTAGTTTCTTGTACACAGTTTAACCATTCATTTACTTGGATGTAGGGAGATGAAACAGAATACCTTTCTTTTTTTTTTTGAGACAGAGTCTCGCTCTGTTGCCCGGGCTGGAGTGCAGTGGCCGGATCTCAGCTCACTGCAAGCTCTGCCTCCCGGGTTCACGCCATTCTCCTGCCTCAGCCTCCCGAGTAGCTGGGACTACAGGCGCCTGCCACCTCGCCCGGCTAGTTTTTTGTATTTTTTAGTAGAGACTGGGTTTCACCATGTTAGCCAGGATGGTCTCGATCTCCTGACCTCATAATCTGCCCATCTCAGCCTCCCAAAGTGCTGGGATTACAGGCTTGAGCCACCGCGCCCGGCTGAAACAGAATACCTTTTAAGGAAAGCTACAGAAATCACATTGGATGGAATGTACAGAATTCGGAGAATCTGACTCTTTGAGTCCTGAGCTTTGTGTGGGGGTGAATAACCTGTTGCATAAGGGAACCTGAGTTAAAATCCAAGCCCACCTAATTTCTGTGACCTTGGCCACATTACTTTTCTCAGTTATACATTGAGGTTAATGATATCTATTTTAAAGAGTTTTTAGGATTAAATGAGATAATTCTATATGTAAAGTGCCCGCTGGTATCTTGCACATAGTTTGTGCTTAATAAATATACGTTGTTGTTATTTTTGAAGAGCTAGAAGAATGACCCTCAAGAAAAGCCATCAATGCAATTTTTTTTAATAAAACAATTAGGGTACTATTTTTATTGTTTATATTGCAAAATTGATCATGTGAATTTCATATTTCTCTCTTTTAATTCTTCCCTACCTAAGAGAAAAAGCAAAATCCATTTTTTTTTTTTTTGTAGAGAGGGATTTTGAAAAAGTTTCAAAATAGCATTTTCAAACTAGCATTTTATTACTTCTTTCGTTCAACATATGTGTTTATCCTTATCCAAAATTACCCTGAAGATTATTTCCTAATACGGTGCTTCTAGGTTACAAGCATTTATTGGGTGCTTTACCATACATCAGTTACTGTGCTCAGTGCCAAAATACAAAGATGAGTAAGGAGACTTCTCTTGAGAAATTCGTTCATTCATTTACTCAATTAATTATTTAACTCCTTCTAAAGGGCAGTTGCTTATCTCAGTGGTAAAGGTAGAGCAGGGATAGAATAAATGCACAAAAAGACTCAGAGCTTTGGCAGACTGCATTAGAGTGAAGGGAGACATGAGAGAAAATAATAAACAGGTAAATCAAGAAGGTAAGTTTAGATGTTGCTTAGTGGAAAAAAAGCAAAAAGAAATAATAGGTAGAGAGTGATTGGAAGAGAACAGCATGTGCGGCCAGGTGGCCTCTGGGGATTGGGGTAGGATTGGGGAGGATGAGAGTAATGAGTCAAAATAATTATTATCAAACAAAAATATTGCAGAGTTGGGGGCAAGGGAAATTATAGACATCACTCACACACAAAAAAAACAGCCTAAGGAGGAAAAAACTATAAATGCTTAAAATATATTAATTTGGAATCACATTTTAATCATTTTAGAGGTTTTATATGCTCATGACTCCCACTTTAACCTCATTCTTGAACTAACGATAATACTTAAGGTAGGGGAAAAAATAGGTCTCTTTCTCTATTGTCCCAGATATTCACTTTGGGTAAATATCCTGATTGCAAATTAACCTCAGGCATGTTGGATAGAATTTTTGTTATAAGTAAGATTTTTGTGTTGGTCATTCTCCCAATCAAATAGATCTTCATCATCTGTATCCTTGAAGTTCTAGCTAGGGTCTTTAAATTTTCTCATTATCCAACCAGCATGTAGAATCAAAGTGATACTGAAAGTCATAGGACTTTGAAACTAGAAAGGACTATTTTGTCTAATTCACCCTTAATTCTCAGCAGGTGGAATGGAGGCTCAGAAATAAATAACAGAGAGTGAAAAAAGATATTTGGCAGAATAAGAACAGAAACCCTGGCTTCATATCACCAAATTAATTGATTGAGATCTTTCCAATCTTCTCATCTATTCAATAAACTAGCACTTCCTAAATGCCAGGCACTGTAAGGCTCTGGGTTCCTGGATGAGTAATAAATTTTTCTGCAAGAAAACATTCTCTCATTCCCTAGAACATTGTAGAATACTAAAAGATGTCTGAATTAAGCAAATGATAATTCATAACCTCTCAAAGTACAATAGACATTATTGAAAATGTCAAATTGTCACATTAGAGCAAGTCCTTGACATGCTTATTCTTTACCCTTCTGCATCAACAGTTTTAAAAATGGTATTTCAACGGAGAAGGCTTTGGAATGATAGACTTGGAACTTAAATCTAGACTGAGACTTATGAACTTTTGACCTAGGAAAAGTTGTTGAGCTTCACTTTCTAGCAGCAAAAGGTGACCAAAGTTACTAGCCCAATGCCAGGGATTCATAGAACTTGGTATGTTGATGAAAATGTCCTTTAGCTGCACTGTTTGAGGTTAGGAGACTGCAGGAGGTTGGGCTGAGAAGGCCCCTGGGCCCACAGGCCTCAAACCCCAGTACACTCAGCTCTTCTCTACTTCCCCCCAGTTCTCAGGGCCATTTGCAAACATGAACTCATGCAGGACAGTGAACTCTGCCCTACATCCAAGGGAGAAACCTGAACTCAGGAGTTGGAGGTCGCAATGAACACTACATCACCGGCCACTCCTACTCAGCCTCTTTGCTTGGTTCTTCTCACCTCTAATCTCTGAATGCTGTCATGTCTTAGAACTCGATCTCTGTAGCGCTTTTCTTTTCTAACTACATTACCCTTGTCATCTCATCCAGCCTTCTGATTTTAAATGCCATCTATACATAATTCTGACGTATATATTATCTCTAGAGTTGGAAATCTCAACTCATATTTGACTACCTCCTCTTGGTTGCCTAATAGTCAATTCAAAATTAGTAAATCCAGATGGAGCTCCTGATTCCCCTCACCGAACTTCCTCCTGTGTGGTCTTTCCCAGCTCACTAACATGGCAACTCCAGTTGATTTTTTTAATTGCTAAGGTCCAAAACTTTATTCTTGATTTCTTTTTCTTACATCCAACGTTCAATCTATCAGGAATCTTGTTGGTTCTATCTTCAAAATATATCGAAATCTATTTTTTAACCACTTTCGCCACTAAGAGTCTGGTTCAGCCCCCGTCATCTCCTGCCCAGATGACACAATAGCAGCGGTCTCAGTTTCGGTTCTCAGTCCCTCTGCTTCTGTATTTTCCCTCTTACTGTCTACTTTCAAAAGAGCGGCTAAAATGACCAGAGTAAAATGGAAATCAGATGTTTCTCTTCTGCCCAAAGTTCTCTACTGGTTTCCTAACTCACTCAGTGAAAGCCAGAGTTCTTAGAATGGCCCAAAATGATTAATAGGGTCTGTCCCATATCAATTCTTTAATTTTCTCTGCTGTTATTCTCCTACCCAATCTCTCTGCTTCAGCCACACTAGCCACTTCTTATTATTATCTTTTTAATGCATCATGGAAACTTCTGTCCCAGGGCTTTTGCACTTGCTGCTGCTTCTGCCTGAAATGATTTTCCCTCAGAGGTTTGCCAAGGTCACTTCTTCCCCACCTTCTGAGTGAGAAATTCCCTCACGGTCGTTCTGAAATTGCAACGCTCCCTCCAACTCCAACACCCTCCAATTCCCTTTCTAACTTTATTTTTCTCTATTTATTATCTGCATACCTATCTATCTATTATCTATCTATCTACCTACCTATCTTTCTATCTCTGTTTATCTGTTGTTTGTATTTCCCCAATAAAATAAGAGCAGTGCTTTTTCCCCTTTGTTTTCCGTTTTATTCATTTCTGTATCCCTAGTGCCTAGAGCTAAGTCTTGATTGGTGGGAGGTGTTTTGTAAGTATTTGTGTGATAAATGAGTGGTGTTATCCTTAATAGTTGTACAACATTTTTTAATAAAAAGGTGTTTTGCTTCATTTTAAGTTTATCTCTTTTTAAATAAATTCTAATTCTTTAGATAATAGTGGGCTTTAGTGTCAAGGATAAAGTGGGAAGATATATCAAAACCACCTACCACACACCAAAAACAGAAAAATCATAGATGGTGAATTTTGCAAATGTTAAAAATAAACCATTCTACTCAGCAAGGAAAGAGAGAGAAGAGGCAGAGAGAGAAAGAGAGAGTGAGAGAGAGAGAGAAGAGAGAGAGACAGAAAGAGAGAGAGAGAAATTCCCAGGGGCAAGAACAGAGAAAGTCCGTCAGAGTGGGGGCTAACGTGTCATGCCCAATGGCAAAGAGGACCAAGTTAGGAAAGAAGGGGCTGGGGTTTCAGTGCCTGTTCAGGAGGTGGAGTTAAGTGTGTGTTGGCCAAGGTGGAGGACCACAGTGGGGCCACCAGTGGAAGGCTGGAGGTGGGCAGGGGTGAGGGATTGAATTACTTCCAATTGGTGTAGAGGGAGAATAACCCATGAAGGGCTGGAGCCTGGCCCATATCACTTGCATGGGGCTCCAAATTGCACAATTTAGGTAGAGCAGGAGCCTCCAGGTTCTAATTTCAGGGCAGGTTTGGAGCCCTGAAACCCAGAGGTCCAGACTGTGCACATCAAACTCATGATGGTCTTGCCTCTAGGAAGGGCAGAGAAGGGAGGTGGCAAAGAGGACTTTATCTACAGTATTTATTGAAACAAACAATACAGATGTGAAGAAATTATTATCAATTTTCAATTATTGTGAAAATATGGATGTTTTTCTCCCATTCTAAGTACTTTTCTGTAATTATTTTAATATCACAATTATTTTCAAAGGAAAAAAATTTAAAGAAATAGCATAGACTTTTAAAATTAAGAGTATCTAGTCTTTCTGTGATATTTCTAGTGGCTTAGGTCCACTTCCTATACACTTTAATTGGTAGTATCAGGAGTGATTTTAAAAAAGAGCAAACGTCTATTAATATATATTTTTCCTATTTTGTTTAAGTGATAATACATGACAGTCTGTTAAAAAGTACTTTCTTGGGGTAAAAGTAAAAAAAAGAAATCTGAATTTTTCCTTTTGTTACCTTGATCAATTGTGATAGCACTGACTTAGAACTCAAACCATAGGACAACCCATACAATTTCCATCCTATGGCGTTTTATAGTGAAGGAGAATTAAAGTCAAAAGAGACAGTCAAATATCTTTGGATATTTACACGTAATTGTCAAGTAGACTTTATACTGAGTGTATAGTTATATGTGTTAGTATATTGCTTTATTATTCATTTTTTTAAAAATTCCATTTTACTTTTAGATTTAGGGGGTACGCATGCAGGTTTGTTACAAGGGTGTTTTGTATAATGCTGAGGTTTGGGCTTCTATAGATCCTATCACCCAGATAGTGAACATAGGATCCAATAGGAAGTTTTTCAGCCCATGCCCCAGTCTCTCCCTCCCTCCTTTTGGTGTGAACCCAAGATTTAGCTCCCATTTGTAAGTGAGAACATGCAATATTTGGTTTTCTGTTTCTGCGTTAGTTTGCTTAGGATAACAGCTTCCAGCTGCATCCATGCTGCTACAAAGGACACAATTTTGTTCTTTAAATTAAAATTTTAAACATTTTTTTAAAAAGAAATAATCCAAGATGTTTTCTTGCTTAGTGAAAACTGCTCAGGTATACATCTGGAATATTTATTTGCTTTAAGGCTGCCTGGAAATTTCTACTGGATGTAATAATGTACTATTGATATGGTTTGGATGTCGCCTCCAAATCTCATGTTGAGATGTAATCCCCCTCGGTGGGTGGACAGGCAGGGGGCCTGGTGGGAAGTGTTTGGGTCTTGAGAGTGCATCTCTCATGCCTTGGTGCTGTCCTCACCATAGTGAGTGTGTTCTCATGAGATCTGGTTGTTTAAAAGCGTGTGACATCTCTCCCCACAACCTTGCTCCTGCTTTCACCATGTAAAGTGTCTGCTCCCACTCTCCTTCCACCATGAGTGAAAGCTTCCTAAGGCCTCCCCAGAAGCAGATGCTGGCATCATCTCAGGAAGGATGCAGCCTGCAGAGCCATGAACCATTAAACTTCTTTTCTATCCAGTCTCAGACATTTCTTTACAACAATGCATAACAGCCTAATACAACTATTAATCCATATTCATATCTATACCAATAGCAATACTTTACTGATAGCAAATGGGTACTTATGCTAACACTCCTGAAAAAAAAAAACCTCACATTTTCCTCAAGGCCAATTTGGAATAAGAGAGGCTTTGTTATTCTGCGTAATTGCACCATATAGCATGCTTTCAGATATGAGATTTCGCTTTTGAAATTTCACCTTTTAAAAGAAAATTCTCTGCTTTTCAAAAATAAAGGTATTTTCTTTGGAGAAATAATCTCCACTCAAAATGTATTTTTTTTTTTTTTTTTAAAACATGCTTTTGAATCACACTCTTGCATCCCCTGTTCACTTTTTGTTTTGGCTCACTGCAGATTTGAAAGCTGCTAAACAGATCTTACTCAAATTTTCCAAAACAATTCTTTATTGGAAAAAGACTAGGAATCAGAAACGTGAAATTATGAGCCCAAGAATGCTCTCCCAAATTTAAGAATTTGATGAATCTAGATATTTAAAATAAAACTCTTTCTCTTGTATACACTTACTTAATTTTTCCATTGTAATTACTTGGCATTTCATGTAGATGCACATATATTTAAATTTTTATAAATATGAACTGCTTGGATTTTTACATCCAATCTTGGCAACTGTGGCCTGGGATGAAAGCCAAATCTGTTCCTAACAGAGTGATTATCCATTCCTCCATTACTTATTCCATTTAGAGTATGTGGATATGTTAATGTCTGCAGAAGATTTTAAGATATTCAGAGTAAAAGAGCTTTATGAATTCCAGATTTGTGAACAAAGATGGGGATCTTTTAAATGGAAATGGCAATTGGGAAATCCAGGACATAAAAGTAGAAGGGGCATTTTAACCAAGGAGGGATGAGAAAGATTATGAGAAGTAGAAATAGAGAGATGAAGATATAAAAAGAGATCTGGATCTAACATAATCCCAGGAATAACATTCCAGGAGTTCTAACAACAACTGATAACGTCTTAACATTGATAATCTCATCAATCATATCTGTGCTTGGAAGTCATGCGAGACACTAATAATATAGTACTCGTGATGGCTTAGGTTATATGCCATTCTCTTGGAATTTCAAAGGGTGAGAATAGCTTTCATGAAGTGAGAGTGAAGCATGTATGCTTGTCTTCAGACCATCACAACTGAGAAAAATAATTATATTCATAAAAAGGCTTAATTAGAAAGGAGCCATTGAGAGGAATTAAGTCACTTTGATTAATATAATTACCTTTCTTACAGAATTAATCAAGGTTTAATGTATAACCCCAGATCACTTGCTAGAATTCTGTCTATCTGAAAACCAAGTTTTGGAACTCACTTTTCATGTAGATTCATTATCCTGGTGTTCCCAAACGTAGTTTATCAGCTGGAACAACTGTGGGGCTTTGGCCACCACCCCAGACCACTAACTCAGAATCCCTTAGATGGAGACTGGGAATTAGGTTGCTTGATTAACCCTCTAGGTCAGAGGTCTTCAACCTTTTTGGCACCAGGGGCCCATTTGATGGAAGGCAGTTTTTCCACAATGGGGCAGGAGGAGGAGGATGGTTTCGAGGTGAAAATTCCACCTCAGATGATCAGGCATGAGTTAGATTCTCATAAGGAGCATGCAAACTAGATCTCTCGCGTGCACAGTTCACAATAGGGTTCACGCTCCTATGGGAATCTAATGCCACTGCTGCTGTAACAGGAGGCGGAGCTCAGGCGGTAATGCTCACTCACCTGCCACTCACTTCCTACTGTACTGACCAGTTCCTAATAGGCCACAGACTGGCACAGGTCCGCAGCCCTGGGGTTGGGGGCCTCTGCTCTAGGTGTTTGGACCCTTGCATAATGGGGATGAGTTTCAACTATCAAAACATTCTGCACTTCGAGTAACTTGCTAATCTTTGGTATACAATATAACAATAAAATCTATCATTTATTGTTGTATACTATGTGCCAGAGGATAACATGCATTTTCTCCATCCACAGCTTAATGCTTCCAGGCATAATTATTCCCATTTTACAGATCAGAAGTTAAATAGCAGAGCAAGTCTCTGGTTTGCCTAAGGTTTTACAGTTAGTAAAAGGCAGAGCCGGGATTCCGGCACAATTCAGCCTAATTCTGGAGCTTGTGAGCCTCTCAGAGTGGCATTGATAGGATGTTATGATCCTTCATACAATGCCCTGCCCATGTATATGAGGTTTGGTGTTGGCATATTTAATAAGAAGAGTTTTATATTTATTTCCAGAAAGTCCCAATAATTTTCAGCTGGTAGGAATTCTGAGTTGTGAGATGGTAACAGAATTCTAAGCCTAGTTGTCTCACAATCCTTTAGCTGATAAACGCTTTGAGATTTGCATTTTGATAATAAGGACAAAAATATGGAAAATACAAAATACATTTTCTCTCTTCATATGGAAGGGAGAAGAAACGTCTTCTCCCTTAGGAGCTTCGTAGTAAATGAAGTGTCCCAGTCTTAAGCTTTTCTCTCTTTGCCTTCTTCCTACTCCCCTTCCCATGCTAGGTTTCAGTTCATTCCCAATGGTGCAGGTGGCTGTAGGAGGTCCAACTTGGCTGAAGAGGAGAAAGCCCGTTGGTAAGGTTCTCGTGTTCTTCTGCAGGTAGAGATTAAGCCTTTTCCAAATCTAAAGGGCTTTGAAATTGGCAGGAGGATTGGAACCTCAATCCTCATTCCTGAGTAATACTTATAGGTTTCCAGCAACTCATTTCATTTTTGATTCCTGTGATCCATTCTTATACAAGGTTATATGCAAATTTGATGTGATCTGCATTGTACTTCAACAAACCACAAGTCAAGGGTTTCCTACTGTGAGTTTCCTATAGAAAGATAATGCTGTGAACAAAAATCCTACAAGAAATAAATAATTATGACAGGCTCCACAGAAGCCATGAAATATACCCATCTTTAAAATATAAACATCCTAAAATGTTAACACAGAAAGAGTAATAAAAAATACATGAACATCAAAATGAACGAATTATGCTTGCTAATAAAGGTAGTCTTGTCCGTTTGCATCAAGCTTTTGGTTCTCAGGACCAGCCTGCATGTGTGTTAAGAGTTGCTTTGTTTATATTTTTATCTCTCTGCTACACGCTACACATCAAGTAAACATGGACAATTCTTTGAATTAGTTAGAGGAATGAACATGTTTTTCGGGCAAACTGGCAACCATGCTGAGGGAGTGTATTTCACATTCAGTTTCTCCACTCTCCTGAAGTTGTCAGGCTAATTGCCTACCAGCTGAATGTTTACACTTTGGGGCTATAGAGGGGAAAATGTTTTGGCTTATATACACTGACACCAATGGCTTAAATCCCAGTCATTTGAGGGACCCCTGTTGTTCCGCAAATGTCTGCCCATTTCCTAGTTCACTTAAAAATGCTGACAATTGTCTTGTATGTTGTATCAGAAAGGAGGACTCTGTCATTGAAGCAAAAAACCATTCTGAGCACAAGCAGAGTGTGTGTGGTTAACTCACATCTTTCATACAAATATGTATATATAATTATGCTTAAATATTTATGGAATAATGATCACATTTCTGTGAGAGAGGAACAAAAATAACAATTAGATTGCAGCTTGGCTGTGGGGCATGTGTAATAAAGCTTACCCTACCCTTCACCCCTGCCTCCAGGCTATCAGTGCAAACTTCTTTCGTTCAAACTTTTGTATCATATAAAATTTTAATATTATTTTGAAAGAATAAAGGGCTCTCCCTTCTCTGGACTTATTTCACATCCTGACCTCGTCTTTGGTAGTATTTCTTCTTTAGAGACATGTACTCTGGCGTCATTTGAATTACAGAGCAGAACAGCTCTACTAAAATGCCCAAGAATACAATAATAAAAGGTAGAAATTTTAACTTCTTAGAGACAAATGCAAATATTCACTTCTCCATGCTCACAGTGGAAATTAGTAAATAAATGAAGAGCATTGATTTTTATTTTGTTCCTTTTAAAGGAACTTAACAACTGCACAGGAATGTAAAGATGTATGAAGATGTAATTATAGCACAAGCTAGAATATGATAAATACTACAACAATGGTACCCATAGCACAAGCTAGAATATGATAAATACTACAACAATGGTACCTATAGCACAAGCTAGAATATGATAAATACTACAACAATGGTACAAGAACAGTCATAGGGGGCCTCTATTTCTAGCAACAGGATAGATGAGATCGTCTAAAAACTTTCCACACGATATGTTAGAAAAGCTGGATACAATTATGACAAAAATCTTTTTAAATGCACAGTTAATCATTCGTGAAAGTAATGTAAATTTCTAAATAGAGAGAATGAGAAGGGGATCTTGAAACCAAAAAGATGACCCTACACCATGCATAAAACTGTCCTGGGAAAATAAGTCACTCTCAGCAAACTAGAGTCTTGGATTTGAAAAGGGTGTCCATGTGACAAGAGCCAAAGGCTTTGGCATGTACAAAGTGAAGAAGTATATCCCTGCATAATGCTAGAATTCTTCAAAATCTACACATTAGGCTGGCGCAAAAGTAATGGCAAAAACCGCAATTGCTTTTGCACCAACCTAATATTTAGCCGGTGAAATGGTGAATTACCAAAACAAACCCCCAATAAAAAATATAGATTAGGAACACAGAAGACAAGAAAATGTATCTCTCTTCACAGGGGGGTCTGGATGAGTGAAAATCTCCTTCAAAAATCAATAACTGCAGACCTGTCCTTGTAGGGCAACTTGGAAACCTGAAGTGGAGAAATAGGCTTGCTAAGACCTTGCAGGATTTAGAGATAAAGCCCAGAAAAACATGAGTTAGCAATAAAAAAGCAAGCTTACTGTGAGGAATAAGCAACCTTGAGCTTGTTTGCTCAAGCACAATTTGACTACAAGGACTTCAGATACTGGACTTATATCCAAAATATAAATATATTTCAAATATATAAATACATGATGCAGAGATTTAATAACATTAGCAAGGAAAAGAGTACTATAGATTGATTTAAAATGCTTAAAAATCCCTCATTTAAAATGCTTAAGACAAGAGTGTTTTGGATTTTGGATTGTTTTGAATATTGAATATTTGCATACACTTAATGAGGTATCTTGGGGATGGGAGCCAAGTCTAAACACAAAATTCATTTTAAAAAATTGTTTTATTTGTATTGATTTTTTTTTACAGACAGAGTCTCAGTCTCACCCAGGCTGGAGTGCCACGTAGCATGATCATAACTCACTGCAGCCTCAAATTTCTGGGCTCAAACAATCATCCTGCTTTGGTCTCCTGAGTATCTAAGACTACAGGCATGCACTGCCATGCCTAGATAATTAAACAAAAATTTTTCTTTTTTTTGTAAAAACAAGATCTTACTATGTTGCCCAAGCTGGTCTCAAACTCCTGGGCTCAAGCTAACCTCCTACCTTGGCCTCCCAAAGTGCTGGGATTATAGGCATCAGCCACTGTGCCCTGCCCATTTATGTTTTATATATACCTTATACACATAGTCTGAAGATAGTTTTATGTAATGTTTTTAGTAATTTTGTGCCTGAAACAAAGTTTAAATACTTAGGAGTGGAATTTTCCACTTGTGGCATTATGTTGGCACTCAACAAGTTTTAGATTTTGAAGCATTGTGAATTTTAGATTTTTAGATTAGGGATGCTCAACCAGAATAAAAAAGACTGATATGTAAATGTGTAAGAATCAAATAGGTCTTCTAGAAATTAAAACAAAAATGTTGAAATGCATTTCCCATTGGGTGGGATAAACAGATAAGATATAGCTAAAGAGAGAATTAATGAAGTATAATATAAATTTCAATATATTTCCCAGTATGCATAGGAGAGAGACACTAAAACATAAAAACCAAAAAAAGAGATTAAAGGACATAAATAATAAAGGATATGGTGCAATAAATGTCTTGGTATTTCAAAAATAGGCATTTAGAAAAGGCAGTGAAGATTTTGATTTTCAATTCGGGAAGCAGAACAAATCCCAATAGGACAAACTAAAAGAAATGCACACAAGACACATCACATTGAAATATTATGGTAATATATGCAGACTATCAGAGACACAAGTCAGATTGCAAACAGTGAGAAAGATTTTCTACAAAAGAATGGCAATTAGGCCAAGAGCTGACTTCTCAATCACAATAATGGAAGCCAAAAGCGGCCCAATAATACCTTCCAAATCTAGACAGGAAAACTGTCAAACTAGATTTTTGTACCTAGAAAACCAACTTTCAAGATTGAAGGGGAAATTAAGACATTTTCAAGTAAATCTAAACTGAAAGTTTATCACTAATGATACCTTATAACAGATATTTCTCTGAAAGAGGAAAAATAATTCCAGAGGAAAAGTCTGAGATGCAAGAATAGGGAACAAAGAAATCTGTAAGTTTAACTAGGCACAGCTAAACAAGCATGTTATAATATGCATAATCTTGGAAGGTTAAAAAATATAAGATACCATGGTAGGCAGAATAATGAACCCCCAAAGATATCCATGTCCTAATACTCAGAATCTGTGAATGTTGTTATATGACAAAGGGAAATTTATTTACTTATTTTTCTCTAAGTAGTTCCTCCTTTTTTATTTGCTTAATTAAGTTTTTAAAAATATTACTAGCTTTAGGGGTACAAGTGGGTTTTGGTTACATGGATGAATTGTATAGTAGTGAAGTTGGGCTTTTAGTGTACCCATCACCTGAGTAGTATACATTGTACCCAATAGGTCATTTTTCAACTCTGAGTCCATCCCACTCTCCCTCCTTCTGGGTATCCAGTGTCCATTATACCGCTCTGTATGCCTTAACATACTCACAGCTTAACTCCCACTTATATAAGTGAGAACATGCAGTGTTTAGTTTTCTATTTCTGAGTTACTTCACTTAATTTGTTCTTTTTTATGGCTCAGTAGTATTTTATGGCACATACACCATATTTTTTTATCCACTCATCTATTGATGGGCACTTAGGTTGATTTTCTATCTTTGCAATTGTGAATTGTGCTGGAATTAACATGTGCACTCAGGTGTCATTTTTATATAATGACTTCTTTTCCTTTGGGTTGATACCCAGTGGTGGATTTGCTGGATCAAATGGTAGATCTACTTTTAGTTCTTTAAAAAAATCTTCATATTGTTTTTCATAGGAGTTGACCTAATTGAAATTCCCACCAGGAATGTACAAGCATTTCCTGACAAAGAGGAATTTATGTTGCAGATGGAATTAAGGTTGCTGATCAGCTGACTTTAAAATAAAGAGATTATTGTGGATTATCTCCTGGGCCCTGTATGATCCAAAAGGGTCTCAGAAGTGGAAACAGAGAGACATAAAACAGAGTCAGTTAGAGGGAGATGTGACTACAGGTGAAGTCAAAGTCAAGGCAATGTGAGAAGTACTTGACCAGCAGGATGAAATAGAAATGATAAAATAACACAGTAGATATCATTCCAAAAAATCAGTAGTAATAATAACATAAAAATATATTTAACTCACTAGTTAAATAATAGAGATCATCAAATTGAGTAAAAACCTCAAAATCTAGCTATTGCTTTTTATAAGTGACATATCTAAAGTGTAAGAACATGGAAAGACTAACGGCAAAGTTATAGAAAAATTATACTTAGAAAATACTAACAAAGCATGTGGCTGGTATAGCTAGATTAAAAGCAGATCAAACATTTAAAAGTAAAAATATTAGTAGTATCAAAGAGGATTACTATATAATAATAAGAAAATATAATCTAAATAAATATACAATCATTTCAAACTTTCACACGTCTTAATAACATGTAATAATTTGAAAATTCCCAAAGCAAATCTTGACAAATTTCAAAAAGCAATTCAGAAGTCAACTATTGTACTTGAAAGTTTTAATACTTCTTAATGACTGGCAATCCAAGCAAAAAAATTAATAAGTAACTTGAACAATATAGTTAACAGGCTTGATATAATAGACGTACAGAGAAGCTAAACTCAAAATAAGAAAATACATATTATTCTCCATTACATGTTAAACATTTATAAAGTGCTGCCATTTACATTCATAAATAGATTGCAATAGACATAAAAATTATATAGACTCAATTACCTTATCAACTCAAATTAGTAATCAATAACAAGAACATAACTTAAATGAATCTATTCAGAAATTAAAGTTAAAAATTTATAATTAATTTATGAGTTAAAAAAATTGTAATGGAACTTAGGAAACAGAACCGTATGCTTTTTTAGACACAATATTGAAATTTGTGAGGCAGAGCTAGAGTATTAAATACTTGCATTAGGAAAGAAGAAAACTGTAATACTAATGAGATAAACATACAAATCAAGAATTTTTTTAAAGAACGGAAAAAAAAAAAACCTCAGGGAAAACTGAAAGAATTAATAAATGTAAGAAAAGAAACTCATTTAGTATGTAACAAAGGAGAGAAACACAAAGTCAAAGCTGTTTTATAGAGAAAGCTGATAAAATAGATAAAGCTATAGTAAATTTGAGCAAAAGAAATAAAGGAAAGGAAAGGTACAAATAAACTATTAAGAATAAAATATGCAACGTAACTGCAGAAACAGAACAAATTTACTCTTTCATAATTAATACTAAAAACAACTTTGTGGCAATATATCTTAAAAATTAGAAAACAGATCCTAGAAAGTTATAGCTTACAGAATTGATTCCAGAAGAAATAGAAGACCTAAATGGAACTATAATTAATATGGCAACTGACAGTAGTTACAGGGCAGAGATTATTGGATGCTTACCAATGCTATTTCCTCTTCCTGGAAATACATCTGCCTTGCCATTAGATTGAAGCTGCAAGTTTGGTACTAGTCAGTGGAATGAGGAAGAAAAAAATAATTATAAGACTATCCTCCAAAATCTTTCTTAAAATCTTTGGCTTGCTTTTATTTGCAGCTGGAGGTAAAGAATTTCATGTGGTGGATTCCTACAAAAGAAAAAGCTGCAAAAGAGTCAACTAGGAAAGGTGCTAGACAAACATCCAATGGCTGCTGAATGATGAATGAGAAAGAAACCTTCTGTGCAGTAAGCCATTGAAATTTGGGGAAAATTTGTAATAGCTGTTGCTGTAAACCTCCGCATTGCAAAACACACACATCCTAGATAATTAAAAGACAACTTCTACCAGATGTTGAAGGGCACATCATTCCAATCTTATATAAATTATTCCAGAGAATAGACAAAGAGGAACTATTCCTCCAACAGATTTTAGGAAGTCAAAATAACCTTAATACCAACCCAAGCAGAAAACAGAATGAGAAAGGCACAATATGATTTATATGAGGAAATCCTAAACAAAGTATTAGCAAATTGAGTCCAGTGAAAAATATGCTTGAATTATGAGCACGCATACAAAATCATTCATCAATTAACAAATATTTTTAAGCATCTGATATATGCCAAGCAGCAACATAACACCTTGAGACATCAGAGATCTCTGCCCTTGTAAACCTATATTCCAGCAGAAGAAAATAGAGAATCTATAAATAATAGAGAATTCCTAGTATCATTCTTGACTGAGGCAATCTTTTTCTTGGTGCTGCCAAAAAAAGCCTTTGTTTTTAAAAATTGTGTATTATTGATGACTCATACTAGCTTATGGTTAAAAGGAATTCCCCAACCTTTAAAAAAGTATATAAACCTTTATGAGGACTAATTTACTTGTTATGATGTATGTTGAGTGTTCTAAACAGCAAAAAAGAGTAAAATAATATACCACATCCACCCACAGCTTATAAAATAAAACTCTGCCCATTCAGTTGGCTTTCCTGTATATTTCTCTGTGCTGTTTCTTTCTCGCCACATCCACTAACCTACATTTTTTTTCCCATTTTTATTGCCTGTTTATATGTATTTTTAAGCAATAGAAGGTATTGTTTACAGGTTTTAGAACCTTATTACATATGTTTGTGGACAGTAACTAATTCCATTTGTTAAAAGGGTTTGGCATAAAATAGTAAATAAATAATTCACAGCTAGTAAAACCAAAAAATGAAGAGATAACAACTATTTGCTGCTACAAGGAACAAACAAAATAAAAAAACTTCAAATATTTAATTGAAATCACAACCATCCTCATAGAATAAACATACTAGCTATAAGACAGAGTGCTGGCGCTGGACAGCATCTTCAAGAAACCCTCCCCGTGGTTTGTATTTGATCCCCATGACATCTGCTTGAAGTCTTCTTAATGACTTTCAATAACAATTTATAATTATATTTGTAAAGATCAGGCTCACTTTTTTAACAGATTGCTAAGTCTCATATAATTCATTAGGGCAAATTATATTGTTTACAACAGTTCATTTTTCTGTTGTTGCTGGTGATTTCTATTGATGTAATGAATTTCTATACCGCTTTATATCCAGCTATCTTTCAAAACTCTCTTGTATTAATTCTAATAATTACTTTGCAGATTATCTTGGGTTTTTCTAAGGATATAATTACATTCTCTGCAAAAACTAATAGTCATGTTTCTTTATAATTTTTATAAATTTTACTTCCTAGTCTATTCTTATTGAATGACCATTACTTCAATTTAAATGTTTAGCAGAAGCAGTGAAAGAAGACATTCTTGTGTTATTCCAGATTTTAAAAAGAACACTTCTAACAGTTCAGTTTTAAGTATATTTGTTACAAATTTTATCAGATTAAGAAATTCCATTTATTATATTACCAAGAATTGTTCTTGTACAAATGATTTTTATTTCCACTGATTTTACAGATTTGGAAAGTGAGGCATACACAGGCTAAATAACTTGCTTAATGTTACACTGGTCACAGAGCCAGAATGTGAAAAACAGATTGTAGAACTGCAAAACTCTTGCTGGGACTGTGGTTGTAGGATTGCTCTCCACTTTGGGCCCCTACGTGGTTAAAAATGAAGGCTCAGGATATGTTTACTTGGCAAATATCAACAGGAAGCGGTTGCAGCAATACAAATTTCAGACAAAGTAAAATGGAAGCCAGCAGCATTAAAATGGGAAAAAGAGGGTCATTTTATGTCATCAAAAGTTATGGCTCAGAATGGTATAAATTATGAATTGTAGTATATCATCAAGCTATTAGACAAATAAATGGAAATTGAGAGAAACAAAACTCTCTAGGAGATTTTAACATATCTACCTCACCCTTTAACAGAATTAAAATAATAAAGAATAAATAATGACACAAATTATTTGAATAACATAATTAATACATTAATGTTATATATCATTTTCCCTTGGAATTCTAGAGTATTAACACCACTAACACCACAAATAAATCTCAATAAATTCCCCAAATCAAAAATTATACATGCATTTCTTTCCATAAAGCAATAAATCTAGAAGTTAATAAATTTTTAAACAAATAGTTGGTCTAAGAAATTTTCTAAAATATCACTCTTCTAAAGAACTATTGTGGCTGGGCACAGTGGCTCAGGCCTATAATCCCAGCACTTTGGGAGGCCGAGGTGGGCGGATCACTTGAGGCCAGGAGTTCAAGACCAGCCTGGCCAACATGGTGAAACCCTGTCTTTACTAAAAATACAAACATTAGCCAGGCATAGTGGCAGACACCTGTAATCCCAGCTACTTGGGAGGCTGAGGCAGGACAATTGTTTGAACCTGAGAGGCAGAGGTTGAAGTAAGCCAAGACCACACACTGCACTCCACCTTGAGCAATAAGAGTAAAACTTGTTGTCTCAAAAAAAAAAAAAAAAAAAAGAAAAGAAAAGAAAACTATTTCAAAAATGAAATAAAAACTATAGTTGGTCTTTCAAAAAACAGTATGTTTCAGAACACTAAAATGTATATACTACAGCCACATTGTAAGTTGAAAAATTTACAAGCATTGGTGATTTTGTTATTAAGCAATAAAGAATTAATATTTCATGAACTGACATTTTACTCAAAAAGTTTAAAGAATCAGCAAAGCTAAAGAGATAAGAAAGATAAATGCAAAGAAGAAAAATAAATTATGGAGAAAAGCAATAGAGTGTATAGTGTTAAAAACTGGTTGTTTGACTCTCAATAAACTAGGTATTGATGGAATGTATCTTAAAATAATAAGAGCTATTTATGACAAACCCACAGACAATATTATACTGAATGGGCAAAAGCTGGAAGCATTCTCTTTGAAAACCGGCACAAGACAAATATACCTTCTCTCACCTCTCCTATTCAACATAGAATTGGAAGTTCTAGCCAGGGTAATCAGGCAAGAGAAAGAAATAAAGGTATTCAAATAAGAAGAGAGGAAGTCAATTTGTCTGTGTTTGCAGATGGCATGATTGTATATTTAGAAAACCCCATCATCTCAGAGCAAAATTTCCTTAAGCTGATTAGCAACTTCAGCAAAGTCTCAGGATACAAAATCAATGTGCAAAAATCACAAGCATTCCTATACACCAATAGTAGACATACAGAAAGCCAAATCATGAGTGAACACCCATTCACAATTGCTACAAAGAGAGTAAAATATCTAGGAATACAACTTACAAGGGATGTGAAGGACCTCAATGGAGAACAATAAACCACTGCTCAAGGAAATAAGAGAGGACACAAACAAATGGAAGAACATACCATGCTCGTGGATAGGAAGAATCAATATCGTGAAAATGGCCATACTGCCCAAAGTAATTTATAGATTCAATGCTACCCCCATCAAGCTATCATTGACTTTCTTCAGAGAATTAGAAAAAAAAAACTACTTTAAATTTCATATGGAACCAAAAAAGAGCCCGTATAGCCAAGACAATTCTAAGCAAAGAGAACAAAGCTGGAGGTATCATGCTAGCTGAGTTCAAACTACACTACAAGGCTACAGTAACCAAAACAGCATGGTACCAAAACAGATATATAGACCAATGGAACAGAATAGAGGCCTCAGAAATAATGTCATGCATCTACAACCATTTGATCTTTGACAAACCTGACAAAAAAAAAGCTATGGGGAAAGGATTCCCTATTTAACAAATAGTGTTGGGAATACTGCCTAATGGCTGGTCAGTACCCCTTCCTTACACTTTATACAAAAATTAACTTGAGGTGAATGAAAGACTTAAACATAAGACCTAAAACCATAAAAACTCTAGAAGAAAACCTAGGCAATACCATTCAGGACACAGGCATGGGCAAAGACTTCATAACTAAAACACCAAAGGCAATGGCAACAAAAGCCAAAATTGACAAATGGGATCTAATTAAACTAAAGGGCTTCTGCACAGCAAAAGAAACTATCATCAGAGTGAACAGGCAACCTACAGAATGGGAGAAAATTTTTGCAATCTATCCACCTGACAGATGGCTAATATCCAGAATCTACAAAGAACTTAAACAAATGTACAGGAAAAAAACAAACAACCCCATCAAAAAGTGGGTGAAGGATATGAACAGACACTTCTCAAAGGAAGACATTTATGCAGCCAACAAACATATGAAAAAAAGCTCATCATCACTGGTCATTAGAGAAATGCAAATCAAAACCACAATGAGATACCATCTCATGCCAGTTAGAATGGTGAACATTAAAAAGTTAGGAAACAACAGATGCTGGAGAGGATGTGGAGAAATAGGAATGGTTTTACACTGTCGGGGGCGGGGGGTGTAAATTAGTTCAGCCATTGTGAAAGACAGTGTGGTGACTCCTCAAGGATCTAGAACCAGAAATACCATTTGACCCAGCAATCCCATTACTGGGTACATACCCAAAGGATTATAAATCTTTCTACTGTAAAGACATGTGCACACGCATGTTTATTGCAGCACTATTCACAATAGTAAAGACTGGAAACCAACCCAATGCCCATCAACAATAGACTGGATAATGAAAATGTGGCCCATGTACACCCTGGAATACTACGCAGTCATAAAAAAGAATGAGTTCATGTCCTTTGCGGGGACATGGATGAAGCTGGAAACCATCATTCTCAGCAAACTAACACAGGAACAGAAAACCAAACACCACGTATTCTCATAAGTGGGAGTTGAACAATGAGAAGACATGGACACAGGGAGGGGAACATCACACACCACCGCCTGTTGCGGGGTGGGGATCTAGGGAAGGAATAGCATTAGGAGAAATTCCTAATGTAGATGACCGGTTGATGGGTGCAGCAAACCACCATGGCACGTGTATACCTATGTAACAAACCTGCACGTTCTGCACATATATACCAATACTTAAAGTATAATTTAAAAAACTGGATATTTGAGAAAAACACGAAATAGACAAATATCTATAAATTATAATAAAAGGAAATACAAATTTACAAAACGAGAATTGAAAAGGCAAAAAGAGACACAAACTAGAAATACAAAAGAACAATGAAAAGTGGAAAATATGCTCACTAGTAAGCAAAATATGGACACTAAAGTACTATTTTTCTCTATCAATGTAAGAAATGCTGGCCAGGCATGGTGGCCCATGCCTGTCATCCCAGCACTTTGGGAGGCTGAGGTGGGCAGATCACGAAGTCAGGAGTTCAAGACCAGCCTGAACAACATGGTGAAACCCCGCCTCTCTTAAAAATTACAAAAATTAGCCGAGTGTGGTGGCACGCGCCTGTAATCCTAGCTACTCAGGAGGCTGATGCAGGAGCATTGCTTCAACCCAGGAGGCAGAGGTTGCAGTGAGCAGAGATCACACCATTGTACTCCAGCCTGTGCAACAGAGCGAGACTCCATCTCGGAAAAAAATTTAAAAATGCTTATAATAATACTGAATTCAAGATCATAGTAATGTGTCTATTTTCTACATGGCAGCTAGAAGTTGGCACATCATTTCCCAAAGGGTAGCTTTTAAAAAGTCCCACATTTTGACTCAATATGAATCTAGCCCAAATAAAAAATTAAAGTATTCCAAGACTTTTGCACAAGATCCAATTTTAATTTTTTATTTATAAATGAAAATTAGGAATAGATCATTATGTACAATAATAGAATAATTGAAAATTAAATGAGATAAAACCACACGATAGAATTTTTAGAATATTAGTGATGCAGGAAAATGCTTACTAAGTAGTTTTTAGTGAAGGAAAAAGTAGGACACACCTGCTTTTACAGTATGTATGGTAGACTTATGGCATTTAACGTTGTAATCTTTGATTACTTAACACTGGGTTGTTTGTGATGGACCTCTGTGATCTATGGTGAATAATATGTTTTCATTTGGGGAGAGAGCATAAAAAGATTACAGATTCTTTCCTAGTCAATGTTTATACATATGTCTCGTATATAACAACTCATTTGTTTTATAAAGTTCTATAAAGACAGTCCTAAATTCTTGATATGAAAATACTCAACAGATAGGATTATTTGACATATTTTGTTTTTCCTCCAGAACATCACCATCCAAATCCCCTTCTCCCCTCCCTGACCCCAGATATTTATTAGAACCTGCAGCATAGGAGTGGGTGTGCTGAGCTGGATACAGAACATTAGGCTGACAGATTTTGACTGTCAGTCAATGTAGGAGATTTCTGATTTGATCTCACAATGTCCCAGCACTAAGTCAGGATGTGGCTGCTTGGGGTATGGGCAAGTGAGTGTCCCTGTAGAGCATACTGTTTTAAAGCCCAGCAACTGTAGAATGAAAGAATGCTCCGAAGCTAAGACCTCTTGACTCATTATGACTAATACATCTCAGAGCTGTATTGTAAGGCAAATCACTTCTTTATAAATAATTAACTTGGGTCAACCTGAGGTCAGAGATAATTTGAATGCTACATAACTAAATGTTTCCTACCATCTAGCTAGTCTTGCTGGCTCCTTTCCAAAGGCTGTGGGAGCCCAACTCTTGCATCAGCATGACCTGGATGTGAGACATGGAGTCAAAGGTGATCATTTTGGAAATTTAAGGTTTAATGACGGCCCTATTGGATGTAGGACTTGCATGGGGCCTGTCGCCCCTTTGTTTGGCCAGTTTCTCCCAATGCCTGCACCCTCATTGTATCTAGGAAGTAACTAACTTGCTTTTGATTTTACAGGTTCATAGGCAGAAAGGATTTGCCTTGTCTCAGATGAGACTTTGGACTTGGACTTTTGGGTTAATGCTGGAATAAGCTAAGATTTTGGGGGACTATTGGAAGGGCAAGATTGTGTTTTGAAATATGAGGACATGAGATTTGGGAGGGGCCAAGGGGGGAATGACATAGTTTGGCTCTGTGTCCCCCCTCAAATCTCACCTTGAATTATAATAATCCCCATGTGTCAAGGGCAGGAGCAGGTGGAGGTAATTAAATCATGGGGGTGTTTCCACTATGCTTGTCTCATGATAATGAGTGAGTCTCACGAGATCTGATGACTTTATAAACAGCAGTTCACCTGCACAAGCTCTCTTACCTGCAGCCATGTAAGACATGCCTTTACTCCTCCTTCACCTTCTGCCATAATTGTGAGGCCTCTCCAACCATGTGGAACTGTGAGTCCATGAAACCCCTTTTTCTTTATAAATTACCTAGTCTCAGGTATTTCTTCATAGCAGTGTGAAAATGAACTAATACGCTTCTCTTCCCACTTCAGGCCTCACTTGAATGCCATTTCTTCCAAAGAGCCTCCTTTGGCCTCCATGAGAAATTGTATTCCCTTCTTATGTTCATGAGTTTTTAGTTTCATCACTTGCATCTCTTATACATCTTCATTCAGACTTAAATTCTCATAGAGTGAAAAAAAGATGGACATATTGTGTTTACTTAATGGTTCCCAGTTAGTTCCATCTTGGGAATTTGAAGCTGGGAGCAGATATTTGATCTCTTGATTTTGCTTGTTTGTAAGAGTCTACAGTGTTAGTTTTCTGGAAGGCAACCCTATTGTTTGGGGTAACAAACTGACATTAGGACTGAAAGACCAGGTGAACTTGAGATTACTATTGCTGAGTAGGATCATGGGGTGCACTTTAGTATTTTGCTTGTGCTTTTCTTATTATTAATTTAATACAAGTTCATTTTAAAATGTAGAAAGAATATACAATATAAAGAGGAAGAAAATACCTCATATACCTCGTATCCAGAAGCAACAAGGTCATCTTTTGGCATTTTCATTTCCTTTCCAGCTGGAATAAAAGATTTTCAGCACTGAGAGAGCCCTTAGAATTCCTCTCATGCTCACTCTAAGTCAGGACTCTTGTCTTTCTGTGTGTCCTTTCTCTTACTTCATACTACCTTATTTTAAAAATTAAGGAAATTACAGTTTGGAAAAGATAAACCAGGCTGGAAATATGGAAAGTATGAAAAGTCATAAAGAAAAACAAATGCTTTAACATCTATTTTCTCAGCATCACAGGGAGTTGAATTTGTGTAGAGTTTGAACTCCCCTCAATTAGAACCTACTGGTAAATAATTACAGAATTCAAAATCCAAACATACCACAGCAAATAAAACCAAACTAAATCACTTCAACAGCCTGTCCTCCCACCTACCAAAGTGACCTATACGAATTGTCTGCCAAATTTATACTATATCTTGCTTATTAAGTCCTTAAGTTAAAATTCCTGCAGACAAATTTAGTTACTTTACTTTCCTACATTTATACAATATTTCATGAGCTTATAACAAATACATTGATTAAAACTCAATGTTCAATATGTTAGCCATTTTGGGCAATTTTAAAAGATGTAGGATAATTTAAAGTGATTATGGTAAATAAACATGGATTATACAAAAATTTATTGCCATAGCAGTAGTAATTATAGAATAAAAAATTAGAAATAGCAAAAATATTTCACAATAAAAGCTTGGTTAAATTCCTACATTTCAATAAAACATGATCTCATTGACTGTTGGATAGTGATACAGTTTGGCTGTGTCCCCACCCAAATCTCATCTTGAGTTACCATGTGTTGTGGGAGGGACCTGGTGGGAGGAAATCAAATCAGGGGCAAGTCTTTCCCGTGCTGTTCTAGTAATAGTAAATAAGTCTCACAAGATCTGATGGTTTTATAAAGGGGAGTTTCCCTGTACAAGCTTTCTTTTTTTGCCTGCTGCCATCCATGTAAGATGTGACGTGCTTCTCCTTGCCTTCCATCATGATCATGAGGCCTGCCCAGCCATGTAGAACTCTAGTCCATTAAACCTCTTTCTTTTGTAAATTGCCCAGTTTCTGGTATGTCTTTATCAGCAGTGTGAAAATAGACTAATACAGTATATTGGTACCAGTAGATGGAGCACTACTGAAAAGATACCCAAAAATATGGAATCGACTTTAAAACTGGGTAACAGTCAGAGGTTGGAACAGTCTGGGGGGCTCAGAAGAAGACAGGAAAATGTAGGAAAGTTTGGAACTCCCTGGAGATTTGTTGAATGGCTTAGACAAAAATGCTGATAGCTATATGGACGATAAAGTCCAGGCTGAGGTGGTCCCAGATGGAGATGAAGAACTTGTTTGGAACTGGAGCAGAAGTGACTCTTGTTATGTTTTAGCAAAGAGACTGGTGTCATTTTGCCCCTGCCTTAGAGATTTGTGGAACTCTGAACTTGAGAGAGATGATTTAGGGTATCTGGCAGAAGAAATTTCTAAGCAGTAAAGCAGTCAAGAGGTGACTTGGGTGCTGTTAAAGGCATTCAGTTTTATAAGGGAAGCAGAGCATAAAAGTTTGAAAAATTTGCAACCTGACAATGTGATAGAAAAGAAAATCCCATTTTCTGAGGAGAAATTCAAGCCGGCTGCAGAAATGTGCATAAGTAACGAGGACCTGAATGTAAATCCCCAAGACAATGAGGAAAACATCTCTAGGGCATGTCAGAGGTCTCCACAGCAGCCCCTCCCATTACAGGCCCAAAGGCCTAGGAGGGAAAAGTGGTTCTGTGGGCTGGGCCCAGGGTTCTCATGTTATGTGCAGCCTAGGAACTTGGTGCCCTGCGTCCTAGCCACTCCAGCCATTTCTGAAAGGGGTCAATGTAGAGTTCAGGCCGTGGCTTCAGAGGGTGCAAGCCCCAAGCCTTGGCAGCTTCCATGTGGTGTTGAGCCTGTGAGTGCACAGAAGTCAAGAACTGAGGTTTGGGAATCTCCACCTAGATTTCAGATGTATGAAAATGCCTGGATGCCCAGGCAGAAGTTTGCTGCAGGGGTAGGACTCTCATGGAGAACTTCTGCTAGGGCAGTGTGGAAGGGAAATGTTTGGTTGGAGCCCCTACCCAGAATCCCTACTGGGGCACTGCCTAGTGGAGCTGTGACACGAGGGCCACCATCCTCCAGACCCCAGAATGGTAAATTCACTGACAGCTTGCACCATGCACCTGGAAAAGCTGCAGACACTCAACCCCAGCCCGTGAAAGCAGTCAGGAGGGAGGCTGTACCCTGCAAAGCTACAGGGCCAGAGCTGCCCAAGACAGGAACCCACCTCTTGCATCAGTGTGACCTGGATGTGAGACATGAAGTCAAAGGAGCTTATTCTGGAACTTTAATATTTGGCTGCCCTGCTGGATTTCAGACTTTCATGGGGCCTGTAATACCTTTGTTTTGGCAACTTTCTTCCATTTGAAATGGCTATATTTACCCAATTCCTGTACCCCTATTGTATCTAGAAAGTAACTAACTTGCTTTTGATTTTAAAGGATCATAGGCAGAAGGGTCTTGCTTTGTCTCAGATGAGACTTTGGACTGTGGACTTTTGAGTTAATGCTGAAATGAGTTAAGACTTTGGGGGACTGTTGGGATGGCATGATTGGTTTTTGAAATGTGAGGACATGAGATTTGGAAGGGGCCAGGGGTGGAGTGATAAAGTTTGGCTGTGTCTCCACTCAAACCTCATCTTGAGTTCTCACATGTTTTGGGAGGTACCAGATGGGAGATAATTGAATCATGGGGACAGGTTTTTCCTGTGCTATTCTCGTGATAGTGAATACGTCTTATGAGATCTGATGGTTTTAAATCCCTTCACAAGCTTTTTTTTTTTTCCTGCTGCCATCCATGTAAGATGGGACTTGCTTTTCCTTGCCTTCTGCCATGATTGTGAAGCCTCCTAAGCCATGTGAAACTGTAAGTCCATTAAACCTCTTTCGTAACTTTCCCAGTGTCTGGTATGTCTTTCTCGGCAGCATGAAAACAAGACTAATACAGATATAATGGGAATATGATCACAATATTTGAATTAAAAAGGTATTGTCAAATATCATATGCAATATTATTCTATTTGTGGAAAAATATATTAACACTTGGAAAAGAGACTGAAAGAATATTGATCCAAATCGAAAGTAGGTTTACCTGTGGGTGATGAGATCAGGTGACTTAATATTTTTATTTGTGCTTTTTAATATTTCCCAAATTTTCTACAATGAATATAGGTTGTTCAGTAGATTGTTCTGAACATAAATAAGACAGATTATCTGTGTTAAAAATATCAGAGTATTTATGTAGAACAATCTACATAAACTGATTGTAGGTTGTAGAATTATTAACCTGGAGTATTTGGGCTCCTCGAATGCCTGTAAATGAGTGTCAAAGAGTCTGTGAACCTTGTGGAGTAATTTGTATGTGTTTCTATATATTGTCATTGATGGAAAGGGATCCACATCTTTCACAAAATTCTCAAAGTGGTCTGTGATCCTCAAGACATAAGCAAAAGTACTTTGCAGCAACCTGTTCTAAATCCTGTTTATGACAATTTAAAGTAGGTGTCTCCAGGCTCCTCATTTCAAAGATTGTGTATATATAAACTGTTTTGGCTCGTGGCCCATTCACACTGAAATTAAGCTTTTTGAAACCTTCTTTCGTTTTGCCTTTACATTTCATTTGGGCTAAGGTAAAGCCAGAATATTTATGGGAGTAAATAAAATTAGTATCCACTTGAAACGACAGCAGAAAAGGTAAGTTAATTTTTGTTTGATAAGAACTGTATCTTACTACCAAAACCCTCTAATACATCCTGAATTATTCAGAATTAAGACTCAAATTTTCACAGTAAAGTTGACAAGCATAATGACTTGTTTTTGTTAAAAATCCTCATTGTGAAATGTATTTTGAAACATTACCTACTGAATAAACATTCAACTTTGCTTTCTTTTGATCCTTACTTAAATAACCATATAACACTGACTTCTTACTCTGTAAATCTTCACATGGTCTTTGATCAAAAGCAACATAACCTGAAAATGACCTTTATAAATGGACTTACATTTTCCTCTTGTGAATGGAGACAGAGAGGGGTTAAAAGCTGTTCTGTGCTTCTTTGCCTACCAAGCCTAAAAATCTAATGGGGATAACGTCAACACCACCCACAAATTTGAAACCCTGAAAGACATTGGTGTGTCATTTATTCAAAAATTAAGTTTTTTGAAACCTTTTTTTCATTTTGCCTTTACACTTTCATTTTGGATAATTGTGCACATAAACTTACACACACTTCTTTCATTCGTTAACTGAAGAATTGCACTCTGGTTACAAAGACCACATCATAAGTACTTATTAAGTTATAAGTTAAAAAGAAGTGGATTCATTTTTAATTTATTATTCAATAAAATTCTTATTTCCCATCTGGGACAGATGCAGAATTTGTGGTTCTTTTAAAATAGCAGCCTGCAGGCTTATTTCTATCCAGAGAACAGTACAGTCCTTTTGAGTTTGACCCTATAAAATGTTTTGTTTATTTACTTTTTAATTTCAGGGTTGATCTTGCAGTCATTACACACACTGGTTCATGGTGAACACTGGAAGCTTGCCTCCATATTCTTTGGTGGAAGAAGGCATGTGGTGGTTCTCCCTTTGAAAAAAGTTCTTTACAATCAACTATAGCCAGTTTTTGATTTTGGATAATTTTATCTAGAACTGTGACATTTTGTGGTGTTTTGGAATGTCTTGTTCACTAACCCATTGACAGAGGGGTGCGACCCCCTTGCTGCAACTCACTCACTGCTTCTCATTTGGTGATTCACCAAGTTCTACCATATAGACTACTGAAGTTTTCCTTGTGAACTGTCAACTCTTTAGGATAAAGAGCATTGTTCCAAATCACATCTGTTTAAGAACTACGAAGAGTGGGAAGAATATTAGCCTCCTCCAAGTCAATACTAAGGATTCTGATTAGAGGATTCTGATGAGGCCACTTACACAGGGATTGGCCAGGTGCGGTGGCTCATGCCTGTAATCCCAGCACTTTGGGAGGCCAAGGCAGGCGAATCGCCCGAGGTCAGGAGTTCGAGGCCAGCCTGGTCAACCTGGTGAAACCCCATCTCTACTAAAAATACAAAAATTAGCCAGGCATGGTGGCAGGCACCTGTAATCCCAGTTACTAGGGAGGCCGAGGCAGGAAAATTGCTTGAACCCAGGAGATAGAGGTTGCAGTGAGCAGAGACCGTGCCAATGAACTCCAGCCTGGGCAACAAGAAAAAAACTCCGTCTCCAAAAAAAAAAAAAAAAAAAAAAAGACAAAAATCAAGGATCTACAACATATGGAAGAAGAAGGGGATCCCTGAAGATACTTCTGGTAATTTCACTATGTTTTGCAGGGCAAGACTTAGTAGTGAAAATAATTCAACTTTTCAACTTAAAAAAAAAACAAAAACAATTTTCTCCTAAACATGTAACTATTGAAAAATCTAAGATACAGAGAATCAGAAGCAATATATGAGAGAAGGTGTATGTTTGGTTAATGTGTTTCATTATATGTTAGATATAGTTCCCCACTTCTGTTGTTCAATAGATACAAAATAAGTATAATGTGTGAAATAAAGTGCTATTATAGAATAGTGCAGAAACTTTCCAACAGAAGCCTCTCCTTTCTTTTCTACAGACTTGTGATCTGTGGAGACTTGCTCTCATGCTCTTCACTAATACTCTGCCCCACCCCATCATTAAATATTCCAAACTTTTCTAAGTAAACACCATCCAACAACAGAATACACATCTTTCATTGTCACAGTTAGCTGATATCTATGGAATGCTCCACATTTCTCCATAACTTCAATACTGAAGCATGTGCCTATTCGTCATTCTTCTTGCCAACCCAGTGACTTCAACACTACTCTTGGTTTTCTTGGTTTTCCTTCTCTGGCTTACCCCTATGATCTTTACAGAAACCACGGTTTCCATCTCCATTCCAATTTAGCCACTATGTTTAGCCATAATTTAAATCTAATCATCAGTCAAGATTACTTTATTGCTAACGACCTACATTCTAACATTTCCTTTGTTTCTTCCACACAGTTTGGTTTTATTGCTCCATTCATTTCCTTAACTCTACTAATCAATTAGTTATCATTCTTTTCTACTTCAGGTCCTTATTGCTCGTCTGATTTTCCAGTCCAATGGCACTCAAGCTTTGGCATACATGAGAATCACTTGTTGAAACACAAGTGTAGATCATACCTTGCAGAGTTTCTGATTCTGTAGGTCTAAGATGGGGGCTGAGGATCCGCATTTTAACAAGTTCCAAGTGATACTGATGCTGCTGGTATGAAAACCACACTCTGAGAAAAAGTATCTTTGTTCAATAAAACCCTTGTTCCATGAGATAAATAAGTGATTGGGAACTGGAACTTACAAGGATGTTTCAACGTATACAACTCAATCAATGGGATATATCATATCAACAGAATGAAAAACAAAAACCATATGATCATTTCAATTGATGCTGAAAAAGCATTCTCTATCACATCTGTTTTTTATATCATCCATCTTTTAAATTTGGGGTAACCTATTGGGTAAGAAATAATATGTTACTCTTTAAACTGGTGTATTATTTTTTTCTATTATGACTCATGTGGCTAAGCATGTTTTTCATATTTGTTGGCTGTTTGCCTTTCATTTATGTGAATTGATTACTAAACTAATTTCTGTTTCTTTCTTAGTGAGTGATAGGAATTTTTATACATTCTGGGTGCTAATCCTTCATTTGTTATTATATAATACAATTTTATCAGTCTTTCACTTGTGTTTCAATCATGAATGTGTATTTTTAAAATATATTTTAATTATTTTAATATAATCAAGGTTATATATTTTTTACACTATCATTTTTGGGTTTTTATCCTAGTTAATAGGGCCTTCCTTATCCTGGGGTCGTGAACTAATAGTATTAGACTTCTTTTCTTTTTCTTTTACTTTCCTTCCTTCCTTCCTTTCTTCCTTTCTTTTTCTCTTTCTCTTTCTTCTCTCTTTCTTTCTTTGAGACAGAGTCTCCCTCTGTCACCCATGCTGGAGTGCAGTGGTGCAATCTAGGGCCACTGCAACCTCCACCTCCTGGGTTCAAACTATTCTCATGCCTCAGTCTCCCAAGTAGCTGGGATTACAGGCATACATCACCATATCTGTCTAAACTAAATCTTTTCCTGATGCTTTTAAAGGTTTAAAATTTTTTCTCTGCTTTTTAAGCTTTCTGAAATTATTTTTTTCTGTATACGATGATGTAAAAATCTAATTTTAATTTTATCCTTAATAATAGTCCATCTTTTATTTATTTCCAGTGCTACCTCTCTCATAGACCAATACCCATTATATGTGAGTTTATTCTATTTGATTGGACAATTTACCTAATATGGCACCAATACTATACTATTACTATAGCTTTATTAAATGTTTTGATATCTGGTAGAACAAGTTCTCCCATTTACTTATTTTTCACAAATTTCTTTTTTTAAGTGAAAGCAAGTTTATTAAGAAAGCAAAGGAATAAAAGAATAGGCAAAGCAGCCACAAATTTCTTATATTCTCTTGCAACTTACTTATCTGTGTGAATTTTAGAATAGACTTGTAAAGTTCCATGAAAAATCTTGCTGAGATTTTTGTTTGATATTGTGTTGAATTCATGGATTAGTTTAGAGGAAATTCACATATTTAAAAGTGTGGATTTTCTCACCTACACACACCTTAACCTCTCCACTTATTCCAGTGTTCTTTTATACCCATCAGGAATGCTGTATCATTGACTCCACAAAGATTTAACCCTCTCATTATTGTTAAATTTATCCCTAGATACTTAAGATGTAACTGAAAAAAAAACTTCCTTTAACTTCAATCCTCTCTGTTGATCTAATCCTGACACTCTAATTTCTTAAACTGTCCAGTTTTGAATGACCAGTTTGGAGTCTATTTCCTCCATTTTCATACTACGTGTTTTATTCCCTTGCAATATGGCTTCCTCTCCTGACGCTGTAGAAAAAGTATTATTTAAAATGTTGCTGATGATACCTGAATTGCCTAATCCGATAATTTTTTTCTCAGTTTTCATCATTCTCAATTTCTCTGCATTACTTCTTTTTATTGATCCCTGCACCTCTGTCAATACTCCTCCATTGTTGTCCATGGCATTTCAGTCTCCTGTTTTTTTGTTTTTTTGTTTTTTGTTTTTTTTCCTATTACACTTTCATTGGTTCTTATCTAGCTTTTTATTCTCCCACTCTGTGAGGATAATGTTCTTGTGGCCTCTTTCTGTATGCTTTCTTCCCATGCATTTGAGGATGACAGGGATTTCTATGTTCTCCCAGCAATGATGTTCATACTTGGCAGATTGTGGGTGGTGAATAAAAGTTTCTTGAACAAGTGGATCAACCTAATAATAGCTTTCAAATTCTTATTAACATGAAAGTCAGGTGACTATTGATTATTGGGCAAATTTGAACTCTGTTTACCATTTTTGGGGCTACATTATGGTCTCATTTTACTTTCAGTCATATTTTTCTCCTCCACTATAATCAAACTGTTCACTGCTTCATAATATTGCCTCTGTCCCCGAGGTTTTCTCTACCTGGGATTCTTTCCATTTTTATTTGTTGAAATCTTGTCCATTACTTAACAACTATATCATCTCTCTCCTTTTCTTAGAAGTCTTTTCTCATTCCTCCTGGTTTGATGTAATCTCTTCCACTTTTGAATCTTCAGAGACACTGTCTGATTTCTGCTACTCTCATTGCGTTTGTATTCCTTAATAGTAAAAAATCTCTTTAAAATTGGCACAGATTAAAAAGAACGATAATTCCCAATCTTGGCAAGGGTGAGGGAAGAGAAAGTCTCAAACATTGTTGATAGGAATTTCTAGAGCCTAATTTGGCAACATGTATAAAGCCTTAAATATGCAATTAGTCGGTGGTGCAGCAATTTCCATTTCCATGAATTTTTCCTAAGGAAATAGTCAAAGATATGTGCAATGTTGTTCATTATAACATGTTTTTGTACAAGTAAAAAAAAAAAAAAAAACCGTAAAAATCTTTGTCCAGTAATCTAGTTTTGACTCAGCCAACCTTAGCATATCTATAATAGAAGACAACAAAACCAAAATCATTTTATAAAAGAATATTTATTTACATGGGAAAATGTTCACAATATGAAAAATAAAACAGGACATACAACAATTTTTCCAGCATAATGTCATTATTTCAGAGGAAAATAAATGTGCTTATAAAATATTAGAAAGACAGATCTAAAATGCTATTAATAGTTTTGTGAGATTGTGGTTGATATGAATTTTTTTAAAGTTCTACTTTTCTGTCTTTTTAAAATTTTCATATGTGTGCATTTTGTTTATAATTTATATCCAAATGGACTACGTGATATATTGCCTAGGTTCCTCCTCCTCTCTTCTTTATCCTCAACTATTAAGATGTAGGCTCTCATTCACCTGCTGCTGGGAGGTACTAAAGACTGACCTCTCCCTATTGAGACCTAGTTCTCCAACTCCAGCAACAGCCCTTCACTGAGCAAAGCTGCCACTGAAGAGAGTTGTCTCTTCCAGGGTCACATGCCCTTCCCACAGGGAGTCTGCATCTAGTGACTGTAGTTATAGGACTCTAAAATCCTATCCCCTTTACCCCAATTTGAGAATGCTACAGGGCCATCCAGCTTCAGAGTTCACTGTGCAAGTAGCTGCAGGCTTTCTTAAAACTTCTTTGCGACCTACCTTCTTCCTCTGTCCGATCATGGTTCTTTCCTTCTTCCCTACAGCTGTGAATCCTGAGCGCCCACTCTAGTAAACTTCCTACATCTGCTTTCCAGGGAAGCTCACCTGAAACATCTGTTTGCTTGGCACTTTACATTTACTACCTCCCAAAACCTTGCAATAGGATTTTAGGGCAGTTGTTGACATCTCTGTTTTGCAGAAGAAGAAAACTGCAATCAAAATGTTTATGGATTTTATGCAAAGGTACACTATTAATAAACGTCAGAGCCAGGTTTGAAAGTAGCTGTATTTGGATATAAAAACTACGCTTTTTTCCATTAAGCCAAATGGCTCTCTGCAGTCAGTCTTGTGCTTTATTACTTTTGTGCTTTTCTAGTTCTCTCTGGTAGACGGTAAATTCTTTGGCTGCAGGGATTCTGTCTTATTTGTCTTTGAATCCCCTGCAGGGTACTGCATAGTGCCTTGCACATAATAAGTGCTCCATGTTTTTGGAACTGACTTGAACTAGTTGAGGCTTGAAATGTAGTTCTACTTCTGTTCCACAAAAAAATAGAGTCCCTAGGAGGAAAAGAAAATCCTGATGGTAAGATGTTGAAATTATTTTTTGATTCAATTTTCATGAAATAATCTCCTAAAAAAAGAGTGATACTCATTTTCTTCTCTTTGCTTAATATTAGATAACAAAATGCAATTTTCCAGAACTTTGCTTACAGTTACTAAAATAAGCAAATCAGTGAGTGTAATAAACTTATATTGAACTTTGATGGCAAATACTATGGTTTTTACCTTATATCCCTGATTCAGGCTTCTGTGAAATCTAAGTCATTGGAGAAGAGAATCTACTAAGAGTAGAAAAATGTAACAAGGAAATGAGCTTGTTCTTCACACAAGAATTGAAAGTATTCTAAGAGACTTAAAGTTTTTGTGGCAGCAGAGATGCGTGAGCTGACATTTCCAGCAATCACTGGAATTTGCAAGTGCGAGATGAATTTTCCTTAATTAAAATCTACCAGATTAATCATATTTTAAGTACAAGTGAAATGAAAATATAACTAATTAGTTATGCTGTTAGGAATAAATGACATTAGGTTCATGTTTACATTTAGGGAGGCAGACATTTGAAAGTAAACTACAGAGACTGCTCCTATGATCTGAATATTGATGTCCTCACAGATTTATACATTAGAACTTAATCCCTGATATGATAGTATTGAGAGATAGGGCCATTGGAAAGCAATTAAGTCATAAAGGCTTTGCCCTCATGAATGGGATTAGTGCCCTTTTGGACAGTTGAAGGGAGTTGCCTCACCCCTTCCACTCTGTGAAGACACATAGAAGCTGCTATTTATGAGCAACAAGCCCTCCCCAGACACTGAATCTGCTGGCTCCTTGATCTTGGACTTCCCAGACTCCAGAACTCTGGGAAATAATTTCTGTTGTTGATAAATTACCTAGTCTGGGATATTTTGTTGTAGGAGCCTCAACAGAGCAAGACAAACACAGAGGAGAGAAACTTTCCATATTGACTGGGTTTTATTGTTCTTGCACTCCAGAGAATCAACATGAAAGGATATTTCTAACACCAAATAAGGGTTTATTAGTTGAAGTTATTAATGCCAAAAGGCCCTGGCAAATAGCACAACATAGCTACAGAATGCATGATTGGTAACTGACACAAATTATGCTATAAAAATGATCAATACTACAGCCTGGATGTTCTCCTAGTGCTTGAAATATGAAGCCACCTAGGTGAGATGATTTTAGGTGCCACCACACTGACTGGGTCAAACACCATGAGTCCTAGAATTCTACTGTTAGAAATTTATCACTTTGGTTGACCACTTTAGCTCCTATTACAATATGTATTTCCCAGAGAAGCTAATACTTATCAGTTCCTTGACACAAATGTGCCTTTTATTGAAAACAAAAACCCTACAAAAATAGAGATCTGGAAGCAAGAAACATAGTTTCAAAAATCTAATAGAACAGGCCATAATTATAATTGCATATGGTTATGATAAATGCTGAACCTTAAGCCTAAGACCTAAAATCAATCTAGCTTTCAGTTAACTTACTTTAGTCTGTCTCATCATATTATTTCCTTTTATATTTAGCCTATTCTAGAAGTTCTGTAAACATTTCCCTGAAAAGGTAAGCAACCATCTCTCAGGCTAGAAGATCAATCGCATTGATTATATTTTTCCCTGAACTTTAGTTCTTCCTTTTGAGCAGAAATATTACTGTCCTTAGTGGCTCAAGCCTGTAATCCTAGCACTTCGGGAGGCTGAGGTGGGTGGATCACCTGAGTTCAGGAGTTCAAGACCAGCATAACCAACATGGCAAAACCCTGTCTCTGTTAAAAGTATAAAAATTAGCCAGGCGTGGTGTTGTGCACCTGTAATCCCAGCTGCTCAGGAGACTGAGTCAGGAGAATCGCTTGAATCCGGGAGGCAGAGATTGCAGTGAGCTGAGATCATGCCACTGCACTCCAGCCTGGGCAGCAGAGTGAGACTTCTTCTCAAAAAAAAAAAAGAAAGAAAGAAAGAAAGAAAGAAATATTACTGTCCTAGAAAAAAACTTCTATAACTCTTACTTCTTTTCCCTCCATTATAAAGTGCCAATAAAAAGGGCTTCCAGAACATATAGGTATTTATATTAAAGCAAATAAAACTACTGTTTATCTATTAACTCCATATATTTTCAAAGGACCACTATTAGGTCGCCCACATTCTGTCCATAGGTCCATCCTGATAGAGGCTTTCTTTCCAGTTTTAAGGTGAGATTAATGTCTTCTCGAGAATGCTTAGAAATTTTGAAGTTTCTGTTTTCAGTTGAAATTTCTCAAATTGATAAACCTTTTCAACCAATGATTATATTAGTTTGTTTTCGTGATGCTGATACAGGCATACCTGAGACTGGGAAGAAAAAAGAGGTTTAATGAACTTACAGTTACACATGGCTGGGGAGGCCTCACAATCACGGTGGAAGGCAAGGAGCAAGTCACATCTTATGTTGATGGCAGCAGGCAAAGAGAGAGCATGTGCAGGGAAACTCCCGTTTTTAAAACCATCAGATCTCATGAGACTCATTCACTATCATGAGAACAGAGCAGGAAAGACCTGCCCCCATAATTCAATCATCTCCCACCAGGTTCCTTCCATGACATGTGGGAATTGTGGGAGTTACAATTCAAGGGGAGGTCTGGGTGGAGACACAGCCAAACCATATCAATAATCATTCTCTTTTAAAGTTGCAAATACCATCAGGAAAGTCAATTATAACTCTTTGTTATAATTTATATTTATAAATATTATGTTACATTAATATTAAATATTATAAGTTATATTAATATTTATAAATATATTTGTTTACATTTATTAGTTCTGTTACAATTGAGTTTACCGATGGTATTTGCAATTTTACCATTTGTAACATATAGTCATTTGTAATTTAATATAAACTATTTTAAGCCTTTGATTTCTTTTAATTCCTACCTTAGAGCATTCACTGAAAGGATGAGATTTTTAACTTGAGGTAAAGAGAGAACGCAGAGAATGGGGTGGTAAAAAGGTGTTGCTATAAAAGTCTTTGGGTAACAGTAAAAAACTAGCACTGGGGCATAGGAAAAGACATGGGGTAGTGCCAGATAAGTGTTTGCATCAAAATTCTGCCTTAGGTGGATTTTGATCAGGAAGGGAGAGAGAAAGTGTGAAAATGAGAGTAAGAACCACACACACACATACGTACACATTCACATGCACACGCACACACACGTAGCACAAGCTCTTTGTCACCTCATTTCTGCCTTCTATCTTCACCCGGGACAAGGGTCTTTTTGCCACCAGAGGACTTAAACTAAGGCTTTTTTTTTTTTTAATCGAATTTGAGCTATATTCTGTGTTAATTGATTCTTGTAAGCTAGTCTGGCATTTATGGTGCCTGCTTTTGAGAAAAGATGCCTTTACAAATCTGAACAATAAGCCCTTAGGAAGCCTCTTACAACAAATTGACTTATAAATCAGGCACACGGTTACAGACAGCATTTTAACAAGAGAAAGCACCTACCAAAGAAGTCAGCTGCCCATCAGATGATGTGAAATAACTGTTTCTTATTGAGCAAGTAGAAAAGAATGGTGAGCTCATTCATTTTACAGGCAGACCGTCCCCATGTGGCAGGGTGGGCCAACTAAAGAGGGAAATGTGGGCTGGTCAATATTTAGTAATTATTTGGTGTATAAAAACTCTAGCCATGGAAATAGCTTATCCACTTAAAATTGTAAGTATATTTGGTAGGAGTTTTAATGATGTGTATGCATTTTGGGATCAAAAGATACATAGAGAAAATAAAATGAAACAATAAACACATTGTTCAACACACTCAGAAAAGCTACTTGGCACCATTAAAAAAATATATATATGTTATGTTCATTTTGCCTCTGACTCCTTCATCTTGTTCCCTTGTCAATTATCTGTCCCTCTCCAAATAGCCCTTTTCTCTTTCCCTATTCTTAGAAGGCTATTTTCCCTAAGATCATTCAGCACTCTCTTTTCTCACTCCTGTATCTTTCTAGGGAGTATGGTGTACAGGGTGATGTTTTTCTCTGTTCAAGTCATTAACTTTGTTAGAAGGGCACCAGACAGGGTCAGTGGGATTCTTCCCTTCTCGGTATTAACTAAGCACCTGTCAAGGTTATGTTTTCAGGCAAAGTTTATGGTTGGTACATAGAGGGTTAGAACCTTAACCATGACATTATGGAACACATGGAACCTGAAACTTCCGAAGGAAACTTTCCAATTCAGTTTTTGGCAAGAAAAATGAGATGGAGAGAAGAGAGGGAATTAGATCATGACACATGTTACTCAGAGAGAGGGAAAAAAAAGCAGGAGGGAGTTAAAGAAAATAGGATGAAGAAAAGCCTAAGAGACAAAATTCTGGCATCACTTTCCTACCTAGGAAAGTGCTCTCTTCTTTTTTATATCTGGCTTCTAAGCGAATTTTTTTTATTATTCTGACTGCCTCTATGGTCCTCAATATTTCATTTTTAGTGAAACACATGTTTAAGATCATTTCATTATTTTTCTATGGAGTTCTTTCTCCAACTTCAGAACTCTCTCTAATATTCTTGTGGTTATTCAGTCTCCTTTGATTTTTAAGAGATTGACAAGGTTCCTGAAGCAATGTATTTTCTTGTTCAGCACAGTTTTCAGCTGTGCTCAATTTTTTGATTATTCAAAAGAGAGTATTTTGTTTCCTTTCTGGCGTGATTCAAACTATGTACAGTAGTCCCCTCTTATCTGCAGAGTATACGTGCCAAGACCTCCGTGGATGCCTGAAACCACAGAGAGTACCTCATTCTCCATAGATACTATGATTTTTTTGATCTGATAACTGAGACAACTACTAAGTGACTAACCAGTGTGTGGTGTACATGGCGTGGATCCACTAGACAAAGGGAGGAATCATGTCCTAGGCAGGATGGAGCGAGATGGCACGAGGTTTCATTACACGACTCAGAATGGCGTGCAATGGAAAAACGTATGAACTTTTTATTTCTGGAATTTTCCATTTCCATTTTCAGACTGTGTTTGACTGAAGGTAACTAAAGTCACAGAAAGTGAAAGTGCAGATGGGGAGGGGGAACTAACGCATAACATATCCTTTAATAACACACAAATTAATGCTGTAGTGTATTTGCTAAGCAAATCTGGCAACAAGAAGGAAGATGTAAAATGTCAGCATCCTGAACAGTAGTTATTTATCTCAGAATGAAATTAAATTTTCAAGAGGGTGGGAAATTATATTCCAGTCATACGATGAAGAGCAGAAGGAGGGTTAATGTGTGCTAATATTCTAGGGAATATGAGACATACAAATTTAGGTAAGCTTTTTTGTTTTCCCTTTATCTTAGGAGAAAATGTCTATGCATTGAAAAATGCCCATTGAAACCATGTTTTACATAAGATGTATACAATGCTGACAAAGATTAGTTTATTAATTTATGATGAGAAGAACTTTCATGGAATTACAAGATAAAACACTATTTCTGGTAAAAAGGCAGAATTAAGTAAAGTAAAAAAAAATTATCTTTACATTTTATAAATGGTCTTGGAATTCAGAAACTTGGTATATGTAAAATAAAAGAAAAACAGAACCGCATGTTGGAAAGAAATTCTCTAACATAAACTGTAAAATAAGGAAGATTGTTTTTTAAAATCTTGGATTAAATTACATTTTGATAAAATATTTGGCTTTTTCAAATGATGCTGGTATCTGCTTCCATCTAAAGACAGCATATGCTTCAGCTTGAAAAACATCTACTTCTGTTATTAGATTCTCCTTTTACCATAATTGTTCTTGTTTAAATCACCATTTACCTTCCTTTTCATCATGACTTTAATTAAAAATTCCTGTATTGATTCAATATTATGATATGAGACCTTTTAAAGAAGTATCTTTTTTATAGAAAAAAATTTGTTTATTTGGAAAATGTGTAAAATGATGGAAGAGGATACTAGATAGTCATCAAAACATATTTCCTCTTCTTAATTAGCACACAGTTATGCCACATTTCCAAGTCTCCCTTGCAGTAAGGTGCAGCCATGTGACTGAGTTCTAGCCAGTGAAATGTGAGCAGAAGAGATATATGTTATTTCCAGGCCTGGCTCATAAAATGCACCCTGCATATTCTCTTCCCTGCAACTTTCTTTCTTCAGCTGATTGTGGTGGAAACAACAATACAAACTTTGGAAGCCTCATTTTAAGGGTGTCAGAACATTCATCAGAGATATAAATATTTTTATGTAAGGTATGAGGTATTATACATTTTTAGAGTCTGTTTTATATAAGCTTAGCCTAGAGTTATTAATAAACTACCTCAAGATAAATACCAAAATACAACAGATATCCAGTTTTATATAATGAACAATCCCTTCCATTAAGATATTCTCTTTATAAATATAACACACTTCGGTTGACTTTGACATTACTTAATTTCAGTACACTTTTGCCTCACTATTAAAACCAGATATCATTAGACTTCTTGATAATTTATAGGTTTTCTTTCTAAAATTAAACCAGTGGTCAAAGTAGAATTGTTTCCATTATACTGATATCATGAAGCAATAACATAGGTTAAGAGCTAAGAAAGAAGGCCAGATGTACTCATACTGAAAAACTTACAGGACAGTTTACATAACAACCTCATGCATATTATTTTATTAGTTCCTTACAAAAAGCATATACCTGAAAAGGACTACGGAAACGGTGACCCCAAATGTCTGACTTTCCCAAGGCCACAGTTAGGATGTAACTGAACCCAGTTAGAACTTGATATTCTTTTGAAAGCTACACTGGGAGGCTGGATAAGTCTACAGGAGAATTCATAGTATCCTGTCTAATTGCCATATCTCTGCTTGATTTGGATAAGAAAATTCAGGAAGAGAACTCGTTGACAAAAGGCATACAGAACCTGTCAATTAACACTTTGTTAAAACTTTTACCTTCCTGCATAAAATCATAGACTTTTAAACATGAGGACACATGGAGGCCATTTATTTCAACATGCTTGACAAAATAAGAGTTCAAAATCTATCTCTGATAGGATGTAGTTTTTCTAGTTGTCTATGTTGGGCATGAATATTTACTTGTGCTAAGAAGGTAGTCCATTCCACTTTTAGACAACACTAATTGTTAGAAATTTTACCTTATGTTAATTGAAATCTACCTCCCTGGGACTTTAAATGCTTGAAGGCAATCAGATTTTCCTTTTCCACAGCTTTTACTCTGCTGTGCTTCAAATCCTTTCTGACCACATTTGTTCTACCCTTTTCAATTTGAAGATCAATCTCCTTGGGAGAGAAGAAACAAGCAAAATCAAAATTGAGTGGCTTTACTTACTTTCTGTCATTGAATAACATCTTCAAGGTACATAATCTTCTTCGAGTTATGACTTCTTTAAGCAGGAGAGCTGATTTTTTTTCTTGTTTATTATCCTTATTTGTACATAGCTTTTTAAAAAGTTTGCTGTTCCCAGTACTCTTCAATAGGTCAAGGAGTCTCCAAATACTTGTACATGGCCATTATTTTGGTATCTTAAGAAAATAAAATTACTCCTCTTTCATCTTCTTTGAGTGATAGGGTTATTCTTTCAATTGCAGCAACCAGTAATGCTTAATTGTTTGTTTGTTTGTTTGTTTTTTAAGTCACACTAAACTTGAACATGATCTGTAACTCATTTTAGTGGCATCAAATTACTATCTCATGACAAGTAGTGCAAATGCATTTGTATCCTATACTTACAGGGCAGTGTAATTCAGCCCATGCTGAATGAGCTTTAGGAGAAATTCATATCCTGACCCTGGTGCTATCTAAAAACTCAGTGCCTTTGGCATTCATATTTATACCTCTTGAGGATGGTGATCATTAGGCATGTGTGTATTTTATGACTTATTGTAATTGTTGCTTCAAGCTTTTCCTCACGTGCTAGAAAATTATATATGTAGCATTTTTCCCTTTAATTAACTATATCTCAAATTATATTCTCTTTACAGGTTGAGAACGCATTCATCACAATACAGGTCCTGGGCACCATTTGTATTAAACTTGCACTTAGCGATATCTGATTTAATTTCCAATTCTTAATGGATATACTAGCTTATGTATGAAACACAAAGCATACCTAAAACACAAAGCATGGCATATAGAGCTTTGAATTTCCCTGATCAAATAGCTAATGATCTGACACTAATTCTCATATTTCTTTTTAACCATGGCTATTTTGTTTTCTATTTAATGTAGAAGAAATGAAAATTTGCATTTGTATCTCAGTACTTGGTTTAAAATTGACTTTCATATACATCCAATCCTCCCCAAACCCTGTGATATAAGCAGGGTTGGTGTTGCTGACTTCTGTGTTTAGAAGGAAACCAAAGCTTAAAAACTGAAAGATAAAACAAATGAAAGAGGACTGTCCATCAATCCTGTTGAAATATTTTCTATTATTATAATAGTAATTAACGCTGAAATAACACTATTGTCAAGGACCATTCTAAGTGCTTTCCATATATTAACTCATTTCTTCACAACAATCTATGATGTGGGTTCTATTATTGTCATTCCTACTTTACAGATAGAGAAACTGGGGCAAAAAGTCACACTGTTATTAAGAACTGAGTTTTGAACCAAAGTATTCTGTCTCCAGAGTCCATAGCCTTATTTCTCATATTTTCACTTTGGTAAACATTTATTGAGAACGTGATCTGTGTAAAATGCTGTTATGTACACTGAGAGCTATAACAACTAACAACATGTTTGAAGGGATAAATATGACTGTAACTTTAAAAAATGAAGCTATCATAAAAATATTACAGAAGCTTAAATGCTTTTTTCCATTGGTATGAGGTGGGAAGAAAGAGCCCTAGTGGTCAGTCTTGGAAACCAATTGAAGGAGATATGATTAGAAACTCTTTGCTGTCTGAGAAGACCTTTGCAGCGTGAGAAGGACTGTGACAGGTGGGCACCTGGGCAAGAGCATTGCAATAGGACAGCCTACATAGAGGCCCAGGGAATGAGACTGTGGGAGTGAAAGGTGAGATTTCTCATGTGGTTGAAGTTGAGGGTGTAGGAGTGAGGCAGGATTTAGTAACAGATAAATTTACGAACATAGCCTCGAGCCAGATTGTGGAGAGCCTTGAACACTAAACTGAGAAGATTTGAATTCCTTCTATATGCAGTCTGGACCCAGGAAAGGTTTTTAAGGACAAGAGTTACATAATCAGATAAATTTTAGAATGGTATCTCTGGCAGCAAAGTATAGGCTTAATTGGAGAGGGCTGGGCTGGAGAAAGGAGAACCAGAATTGGATAAAGACACAATTGTCCAGGCAAGAAAGAGGCAATGAGTGTCTGAACTAAGCTAGTGAAAATGAGTCAGGAGCTTTTTACCAAAGAGAAACTTGCTCAGAAATAGGATAAACTAGATTTGGCAATGATTTGTTATGGAAACTCATGGGAAGGAGAAATAGGAGGTTACCTCACATTTTATAGCCTGAACAATGGACAAGGTGCCCCTGTAGTCGATGGAGACGAATATATGGTCAGTTTTGGGGGTTTTGTGAAAAAGCCCAGCCCATAATAATCTTTCCTCTTCTTGAATTTTAACAATCAGCTTTGCAGAGTTTGGTCCTCTGCTTGTATTATGTGTATCCCAATGTGTGTGTGTGTATGTATATATATGTCATATGCATATATTATATAACATATATATTATCTGGTACATATATATACACACACACATATCGCATATTAGATAATCTCTCATAATGTCAGTGTGTATTGTAGCTTTGACTGCCTGGTTAACACGTGAATCTACTCATCACTGTATCAGAAATCTCTCTGATAGCCCAAGTCATCTATTACTATTTGCATAGGTCATGCTATTACTCCTAAAGCACAAGTAAACATTTCTGTCTTCTTGAATATTTAAATATTGATATAAATTTGAAAACAGTTGGTAAGTAAGATGAAGGGTTGGGTGATTTTGATGTGTGACAACAATCCAACAAAAGTATTTTTAGACATATGAGTTTTGACTTTTTTGCATAATTCTTATGGAAGACCTTGTAATAGTTTTCTACATGTCATAAATTTTTTCAAACCCTTTGCAGTTTCAGTATGAAATACTTTCTAATGAACAACTCCTTTGAATTATACTAGCAACATTCTATGTGGCTATTTCAGTGGACAATATGCCTATAATTTTGTTGTATGTTTTTATAGTGTTAACCACATTTAAACCATTGTTAACCTTGGAACATCCTAAGATCTGGCCCTGTATTTTTTACGTCTTTTAAAGAGGTGATATACCCTTTATAGTGTGTATTTTTCACTTTTTAAACCTGCCATTTACTTTTTAAGACACTTTGAAAGTTTATTTTATTTCATCCTATTGTGATTTTTAATTTTTTTCCATTATCACTTACAATGTTTGTATATAACTTATAATAATAATGTATATTTACAAGGCATATAATTCACCTTTTTGTCAATTGATCTTCATTAAGTTATTCAGCAAAAGAAGCTTAATAATGTTAATGTCCTTTAAGATGCAATTTACCTTCATGGTTCAATCTATCAAAATTGGGTCCAAGACAAAAGAACACACTCCAGATTAGTCAGACAATCCTAGCAACTGTTTTGTCAATTGTATTATTATTAATATGCTGCTTACTTTTATTGAGTCTTTCTCTAACCTGGTTTCTTTCTGAGCCCTAAAATGATACTTGCTGCCCCATTGACTTCAGGCTGGGCAACACAGCTCTTTAGACTAGTGAAATGTATCTGGACATAACACATTGCTCTTTCAAGCACATCTTTGAGTTATTGCCTGATTTCCTCCAACTTTTTTGTCCTTTCTTTAGGCTAGCATATCACAGATAGAGGCTGCACCTTCAGCCTTGGTCTCAAAATAAAGTGCACCTGGAGCAGAACCTCAGTCAATATGTAACCATATAATGTAGTGAAATATAAATCTTTGTTTTTGTGAGTTACTGAGACATTTAATTATTTGTTAATTGCACTACCTTTAGCTTAAACTAATGCAAATAATTTTCTTCATACTTTATTCTTGTTTGGTGTAGATCAATGTAGACATTTTCCCTACATATTTTCTGTAAAAATATTAGCATATTTTTTATTAAATGGTATAGTATTATAAAATAATTGTTGTAAACTTTAAAAGTCTTTATTCTGATTAACAGTGTACTGTGGGCATTAAACCAGATGACTAAATGTAAACTTGCCTCTTTAATGGTTTGATAGTGTTCTGTTTATGGAAAGTGGTATAGTGTAGTGGTTAAGAGTACAGTCTCTGGGACATTAAATTTCTGGGTTCAAGTCACTGTTCTACCACTTACTAGCTGTGTGATGATAAGATACTAAATTTATTTGTGACCTTAAGTAAGAGACTTATTTGTCCTATGAAATAGTAATCCAATCCCTTATTTTGTTAAATAAATGATTTTTTCTACTACAAAGAATATGGTAAATAATATCATGAGTGCTACCCTCTCCCTCATCCTCACTTCTGGCTTACCTCAATTTCTCAAGAGCCTTTATTATTATTTTTTAAAATACCTTTCATAACTTTTTAATGATCGCCATTCTAACTGGAGTGAGATGATATCTCATTGTGGTTTTGATTTGCATTTCTCTAATGACCAGTGATGATGAGCTTTTTTTCATATATTTGTTGGCCACATAAATGGGACGGGAACATCACACACTGGTGCCTGTCGGTGGGTGTGGGGAAAGGGGAGGGAGAGTATTAGGATAAATACCAAATGCATGTAGGGCTTAAGACCTAGATGACAGGTTGATAGGTGCAGCAAACCACCACAGCACATATATACTTGTAACAAACCTGCATATTCAGCACATGTATCCCAGAACTTAAAGTAAAATTTAAAAAAAATGTATGTATATAAAATACCTTTTATATTCCTCTTTATGTCTAGTACTACCACAACTACTTTAACAGAAATATTAATACTTTGATCTCTTACCTGAAGTGTTAGTCTACTTTTATCACTCTTATCATACTTTAATCTGCTCTCCATACTGTAGCCAGAATGACTTTTCCAAATTGTAAACCTCATCATTCATTCATCTGCTTAAAACTCTTTGATGGTTTCCATTTTCTTTTAGAATAAAGACAAAATTTCTTACCAAGTCTTAATTATTTTCTTAGTCTAGTCTCTGCCCCTCCACCTTCGTCTCTTTCCATATTCCATCATGCTGTCTGTGCTCCATTTCTGAAAAATTACAAAAAAGAAAAAAATCAAATTATATGTATTGGATTAGTCAGGATTCCATAGAAAAACATAAGCAATAGTATATAGAGTCATACATTACTTAATGATGGGGATATGTTCTGAGAAAGGCATTGTTAGATGGTGTCCTTGTTTGAAGATCATAGAGAGTGCTTACACAAACCTAGATGGTATAGCCTACTACACGCCTAGACTATATGGTATAGCTTACTGCTCCTAAACTATAGACCTGTACAGCATGTTACTTTACTAAACCCTGTGGGCAATTGTAACACAATGCTAAGTAGTTGTATATCTCAATGTAGAAAAGGCATAGTAAAAATACAGTCTTATAATCTCATGGGACCACTGTCATATATGCAGTCTGTTGCTGACTAAATGTCATTGTGTGATGCATGACTGTATATGTGTGTATGTCTGTCTCTCTGTGTGTGTCTGTAAAAAGAGATTTATTACAAGAAATTAGAAATTGGCTCATGCAATTATGAAGGCTGAGAAGTCCCAAGATCTGCAGCTGGTAAGCTGGAGACCCAGGAGAAGTACTGCTGTAGTTCCAGTCTGAGTCCAAAGACCTGAGAACCAAGAAGTTGATGTTGTAAGTTCCAGTCCAGGAGCAAGAGAAGATTGATGTCCCAGCCTGATCAGTGAGGCTGATGCCTTGTGTTCTATTCAGGCCTTCACTGGATTGGTTGAGGCCCACCCACATTGAGAAGGGCCATCTGTTTTACTCAGTCTATGGATTAAAATATATGTCTTAATCAGTGCTCGCTTCGGCAGCACATATACGAATATATATCTTGTCCAGAAACACCTTCAAAGACATGCCCAGAATAATGTTTTTTGTTTTTGTTTCTTATTATTTTTAATTTTTGCAGGTACATAATAAGTGTATATATGTATAGAGCATATGGAATATTTTGATACCGGCACACAATGCATAATAATCACATCAGGGTAAATGGGGTATCCATCACCTCAGGAATTTATCCTTTCTTTGTGTTGTAGACAATCCAATAATACTCTTTTAGTTATTTTAAAATGTGTTATTTTAAAATTATTGTTGACTGTAGTCACCCTGTTGTGCTATCAAATACTAGAGCTTATTCATTCTATCTAATTATATTTTTGTACCCATTAACCATCCCCACTCCACCCACCAACTACCCTTCTCAGCCTCTGATAATCATCATTCTATTCTCTATCTCCATGAATTTGTTTTATTTTTTAGCTCCCATAAATAAGTGAGAACATGTGATGTTTGTCATTCTGTACCTGGCTTATTTCACTTACCATAATGACCTCCAGTTCCATCCATATTGTTGCAAATAACAAGATTTCATTCTTTTATGTGGCTGAGCAGCACTCCCTTGTGTATATGTACCACATTTTCTTTATCCATTCATCTGTTGATGGACACTTAGGTTGCTTCCATATCTTAGCTATTATGAATAGTGCTACAATCTACATGGGAGTGCAGATCTGTCTTCGATAAACTGATTTCCTTTCTTTTGGGTATATACCCAGCGATGGGATTGCTGAATCATATGGCAGCTTTATTTTTGTTTTTTTTGAGGACTCTCCATACTTTTCTCCATAGTGGCTGCACTTATGTACATTCCTACCAACAGCATATAAAGGTTCCCTTTTCTCCAAATCCTCATCAGCATTTATTATTGCCTGACTTTGGAATAAAAGCCATTTTAAAACTGGCATGAAATGACATCTCATTGTAGTTTTGATCGCATTTCTTTGATGATCAGTGATGTTGAGCACCTTTTAATATTCCTGCTTGCCATTTGTATGTCTTCTTTTGAGAATTGTCTATTCAGATCTTTAGCCTATTTTAAATCGGATTGTTAAACTTTTTCCTATAGAGTTGTTTGAGCTCCTTATATATTTTGGTGATTACTCCCTTGTCAGATGGATAGTTTGTAAATATTTTCTCCCATTCTGTGGGTTGTCTCTTCACTTTGTTGTTTGTTACTTTTGCTGTGCAGAAGCTTTTTAACTTGATATGATCTCATTTGTCCATTTTTTGCTGTGGTTGCCTATGATTGTGGTGTATTACTCAAGAAATCTTTGCCCAGACCAATGTTCTGGAGATATTCCCCTACATTTTCTTGTAGGAATTTCATAGTTTGAGGTCTCAGATTTAAGTCGTTAATCCATTTTGATTTGATTATTTGTATATGGGGAGAGATAGGGGTCTAGTTTAATTCTGCCTATGGATATCCAGTTTTCCCAGCACCATTTATTAAAGAGAATGTTCTTTCACCAGTGTATGTTCTTGGCATCTGTGTCAAAAATCGGTTCACTGCAGGTATATAGATTTATTTCTGTGTTGTCTATTCTGTTTCCTTGGTCTATGTGTCTGACTTTATGCCAGTACCATGCTGTTTTGCTTACTATAGCTCTGTAGTATAATTGGAAATCAAGTAATGTGATTCCTCCAGTTTTGTTCTTTTTGCTCACATCCAGAATAATGTTTAATAAAATATCTGGGCACCACCAGACACATTAAAATTAATGATCACAGTATACTAAATTTGGAACATAATTTATATCAGGTCTTTGTCATTATATAAAAAATTTTGGAGGAAACATAAATTACCAACTAAAAGCAAGAAGAAATAGGAAACACAAATCTACCAATGCCTATGAAGAAAATTTTTTTAATTTTTCAAATAATTACTTGAAAAACTAGTTCTAGGATTTACCAGTGATTTATTTCATCTTTAAGAAACTGAAAATTTATTTGCTATTTGTTTTTAGAATATTAAAAATTACAGAAAGTTATATAATGTGTCTTATAAAACCAACATAAATCTGAGGCCAAAATCTGACATAGAGAGCAAAAGAGGACATTCTAGTACCTGTGAGGATAATCAGAATTTTTTTCTCTCTCTCTCTTTCTGTGTGTGTGTGTGTGTGTGTGTGTGTGTGTGTGTGTACACCTAGGTTGAAAAAGTTTTTTCATACAGGAGATTCTTGTATATTTTTATTATCACAATTAATGTGTTCCTGCCTTGTGAACAGTAGTTTAGAAAATATAAAAATATATTCAAAACCTCAAAATACTAATAAATAAGATTTAAAAGTATTTTCAGGCTTCCACTTTTTTCTAGGAGTGACTAATAAGCACTGGCTTTACTGTCCAACCTGAAACAACTGAAAAAAACAGAAAAAAAATGAAACAATGGCTTTCAAGACACTAGACATCAGGCAATGAAGACCAGTGTTTTAGTTTGGTAGGGCTGCTATGACAAAGTACCAAAAAATTGGTGACTTAAGTAACAAAACTGTGTTATCTCCCATTTCTGGAGACTAGAAATCCAAGATCAAGTTGTCAGCAAGGTTGGTTCCTCTGAGGACTGTGAGAAAGACTGCCCCATGCCTCTCACCTGGCCTCTGGTGCGTTGCTGGGAATCTTTAGTGCTCACTGATTTCTAGAAGCATCACTCTGATCTCAGCCCTCATCTTCATATGATGTTCTCTGTATGTGCGTCTGTCTCCAAATGTCTCTTTTTTTTTTTTTTATAAGAACATCCGTCATATTGGATTAGAGGCCCAAGCTACTCTAGTATGACCTTGTTTTAACTGAACTAATTAGTACTGCAACAATCCTATTTCTAAATAAGGTCACATTGTGAGCTATGGGGGTTAGAACTGCAACAGAAGATTTTAGGGGACACAGTTCAACCCATAATTGATAGTGATCCCTGAGGACTGAGACATTAACTAAAGAAGTCCTATGATGGCTCCAAGCTACTTCCTGAAGAGAATTTCCTTCCCACAGAGCAGAAAGAGAAAACCTAAGTAGAGGTCAGTGGTCCCCCTGACTTGAGACAAAGCTGAAAGTCTGAGTAGGCCAAGGTGGCTAGAGCTGTCAGGGCAGAGTCTTAGAAAGGTGACAGTGGCAGAAAGAGGAAACTCCAGAGCCTTCTCTGAGTTTTCAGTGGAGCGTCTATCAAGGTATGGGTGTGAGGAAAGTACCCCAGGCCACAGAAAGAACCATTCTGAATGACTGAAGGAAACAATTCTTGAAGCTCTCAAAGGGTCAGGAATTGTTCCTCTTCCCATCAGCCAGAGGAGAAAGCCTTCATACATGGAGCACTGGTTCAAGTACCTAGGAGTGTTTTTCCTCAGTGACTGGGAAAGATTAGCCTTAAAGTAAACACTGCTCTGACCCCACCTAACAATGCTTTAAAGCAGAACCTAAATAGCGCAAACATTTTCTAACTAACTTCTCTGCATCTCAGAACAAAGCTCAAGAATATTTGTAGAAATTCAGAAACGTATAGCACCCAACGAGTCAAAATTGACCAGATCTAGCATGCAATAAAAAAAAAAATTACCATGCCTGTAAAAAAGCAGGAGAATCTGACCCACAATTAGGAGAAAAATCAATAGATACCAACCCAGAATGACACAGACAATAAAATTAGTAGACAAAGACATTAAACTAATTATTATAACTAAATTCCATATATTCCAAAAATAACAGGAAGATTTTGCAAGTTATATAGACATGTGAAAAACCTAAGGAGAAATCAGGGGGGCAGAGCAAGATGGCCGAATAGGAACAGCTCCAGTCTCCAGCTCCCAGCACGAGCAACACAGAAGACAGGTGATTTCTGCATTATCAACTGAGGTACTGGGTTCATCTCACTGGGGAGTGCCGGACTATCGGTGCTGGTCAGCTGTTGCAGCCCGATCAGTGAGAGCTGAAGCAGGACGAGGCATCAACTCACCTGGGAAGTGCAAGGGGGAAGGGAGTCCCTTTTCCTAGCCAGGGGAACAGAGACACACAACACCTGGAAAATCGGGTAATTCCCACCCCAATACTGCGCTTTAAGCAAACGGGCACACCAGGATATTATATCCCACACCTGGCCGGGAGGGTCCCACGCCCACAGAGCCTTCCTCATTGCTATCACAGCAGTCTGCGATCTAACTGCAAGGCAGCAGCGAGGCTGGGGAAGGGGCATCTGCATTGCTGAGGCTTAAGTAGGTAAACAAAGCCCTGGGAAGATCGAACTGAGTGGAGCTCACAGCAGTTCAAGGAGGCCTGCCAGTCTCTGTAGACTCCACCTCTGGGGACAGGGCACAGCTAAACAACAACAACAACAACAACAAAAAGCAGCAGAAACCTCTGCAGACACAAGCGACTCTGTCTGACAGCTTTGAAGAGAGCAGTGGATCTCCCAACATGGAGATTGAGATCTGAGAACGGACAGACTGCCTGCTGAAGTGGGTCCCTGACCCCTGAGTAGCCTAACTGGGAGACATCCTCCACTAGGGGCAGACCGACACCCCACACCTCACATGGTGGAGTACACCCCTGAGAGGAAGTTTCCAAAGCAAGAATCAAACAGGTACACTCGCTGTTCAGCAGTATTCTATCTTCTGCAGCCTCTGCTGCTGACACCCAGGCAAACAGTGTCTAGAGTGGACCTCAGGCAATCTCCAACGGACCTACATCCGAGGGTCCTGATTGTTAGAAGGAAAACTAACAAACAGAAAGGACACCCACATCAAAACCCCATGAGTATGTCACCATCATCAAAGACCAGAGGCAGATAACACCACCAAGATGGGGAAAAAGCAGGGCAGAAAACCTGGAAATTCAAAAAATAAGAGCGCATCTCCCCCTCCAAAGGAATGCAGCTCATTGCCAGCAACGGATCAAAGCTGGACTGAGAATGACTTTGATGAGATGAGAGAAGAAGGCTTCAGTCCATCAAACCTCTCAGAGCTAAAGGAGGAATTACGTACCCAGTGCAAAGAAACTAAAAATCTAGAAAAAAGAGTGGAAGAATAGATAACCAGAATAATTAATGCAGAGAAGGCCATAAACGAACGGACAGAGATGAAAACCATGACACGAGAAATACGTGACAAATGCACAAGCTTCAGTAACCAACTCGATCAACTGGAAGAAAGAGTATCAGCGACTGAGGATCAAATGAATGAAATGAAGCGAGAAGAGAAACCAAAAGAAAAAAGAAGAAAAAGAAATGAACAAAGCCTGCAAGAAGTACGGGATTATGTAAAAAGACCAAATCTACGTCTGATTGGGGTGCCTGAAAGTGAGGGGGAAAATGGAACCAAGTTGGAAAACACTCTTCAAGATATCATCCAGGAGAACTTCCCCAACCTAGTAGGGCAGGCCAACATTCAAATCCAGGAAATACAGAGAACGCCACAAGATACTCCTTGAGAAGAGCAACTCCAAGACACATAATTGCCAGATTCACCAAAGTTGAAATGAAGGAAAAAATCTTAAGGGCAACCAGAGAGAAAGGTCGGTTTACCCACAAAGGGAAGCCCATCAGACTAACAGCAGCTCTCTCGGCAGAAACTCTACAAGCCAGAAGAGAGTGGGGGCCAATATTCAACATTCTTAAAGAAAAGGATTTTCAACCCAGAATTTCATATCCAGCCAAACTAAGTTTCATAAGTGAAGGAGAAATAAAATCCTTTACAGATAAGCAAATGCTTAGGGATTTTGTCACCACCAGGCCTGCCTTACAAGAGACCCTGAAGGAAGCACTAAACATGGAAAGGAACAACTGGTACCAGCCATTGCAAAAACATGCCAAAACGTAAAGACCATCGAGGCTAGGAAGAAACTGCATCAACTAACGAGCAAAATAACCAGTTAATATCATAATGGCAGGATCAAGTTCACACATAACAATATTAACCTTAAATGTAAATGGACTAAATGCTCCAATTAAAAGACACAGACTGGCAAACTGGATAAAGAATCAAGACCCATCAGTCTGCTGTATTCAGGAGACCCATCTCACACACAGAGACATACATAGGCTCAAAATAAAGGGATGGAGGAAGATCTACCAAGCAAATGGAAAACAAAAAAAAGCAGGGGTTGCAATCCTAGTCTCTGATAAAACAGACTTTAAACCATCAAAGATCAAAAGAGACAAAGAGGGCCATTACATAATGGTAAAAAGATCAATTCAACAGGAAGAGCTAACTATCCTACATATATATGCACCCAATACAGGAGCACCCAGATTCATAAAGCAAGTCCTTAGAGACTTACAAAGAGACTTAGACTCCCATACAATAATAATGGGAGACTTCAACACCCCACTGTCAGCATTAGACAGATCAACGAGACAGAAAGTCAACAAGGATATCCAGGAATTGAACTCATCTCTGCAGCAAGGAGACCTAATAGACATCTACAGAACTCTCCACCCCAAATCAACAGAATATACATTCTACTCAGCACCACATCACACTTATTCCAAAATTGACCACGTAATTGGAAGTAAAGCACTCCTCAGCAAATGTGCAAGAACAGAAATTATAACAAACTGTCTCTCAGACCACAGTGCAATCAAACTAGAACTCAGGACTAAGAAACTCAATCAAAACCACTCAACTACATGGAAACTAAATAACCTGCTCCTGAATGACTATTGGTTACACAACAAAATGAAGGCAGAAATAAAGATGTTCTTTGAAACCAATGAGAACAAAGATACAACATACCAGAATCTCTGGGACACATATAAAGCAGTGTGTAGAGGGAAATTTATAGCACTAAATGCCCACAAGAGAAAGCAGGAAAGATCTAAAATTGACACTCTAAGATCACAATTAAAAGAACTAGAGAAGCAAGAGCAAATGCATTCAAAAGCTAGCAGAAGGCAAGAAATAACTAAGATCAGAGCAGAACTGAAGGACATAGAAACACAAAAAACCCTCCAAAAAATCAATGAATCCAGGAGTTGGTTTTTTGAAAAGATCAACAAAATTGACAGACCGCTAGCAAGACTAATAAAGAAGAAAAGAGAGAAGAATCAAATAGACGCAATAAAAAATGATAAAGGGGATATCACCACCGACCCCACAGAAATACAAACTACCATCAGAGAATACTGTAAACATCTCTACGCAAATAAACTAGAAAACCTAGAAGAAATGGATAATTTCCTGGACACTTACACTCTCCCAAGACTAAACCAGGAAGAAGTTGAATCCCTGAATAGACCAATAGTAGGCTCTGAAATTGAGGCAATAATTAATAGCCTGCCAACCAAAAAAAGTCAAGGACCAGATGGATTCACAGCTGAATTCTACCAGAGGTACAAGGAAGAACTGGTACCATTCCTTCTTAAACTATTCCAATCAATAGAAAAAGAGGGAATCTTCCCTAACTCATTTTATGAGGCCAACATCATCCTGATACCAAAGCCTGGCAGAGACACAACAAAAAAAGAGAATTTTAGACCAATGTCCCTGATGAACATCGATGCAAAAATCCTCAATAAAATACTGGCAAACTGGATCCAGCAGCACATCAAAAAGCCTTATCCACCATGATCAAGTGGGCTTCATCCCTGGGATGCAAGGCTGGTTCAACATATGCAAATCAATAAACGTAATCCAGCATAGAAACAGAACCAAAGACAAAAATCACATGATTATCTCAATAGATACAGAAAAGGCCTTTGACAAAATTCAACAGCCCTTCATGCTAAAAACTCTCAATAAATTCGGTATTGATGGAACGTATCTCAAAATCATAAGAGCTATTTCTGACAAACCCACAGCCAATATCATCCTGAATGAGCAAAAACTGGAAAAATTCCCTTTGAAAACTGGCACAAGACAGGGATGCCCTCTCTCACCACTCCTATTCAACATAGTGTTGGAAGTTCTGGCTAGGGCAATCAGGCAAGAGAAAGAAATAAAGAGTATTCAGTTAGGAAAAGAAGTCGTCAAATTGTCCCTGTTTGCAGATGACATGATTGTATATTTAGAAAACCCCATTGTCTCAGCTCAAAATCTCCTTAAGCTGATAAGAAACTTCAGCAAAGTCTCAGGATACAAAATTAATGTGCAAAAATCACAAGCATTCTTATACACCAGTAACAGACAAACAGAGAGCCAAATCATGAATGAACTTCCATTCACAATTGCTTCAAAGAGAATAAAATACCTAGGAATCCAACTTACAAGGGATATAAAGGACCTCTTCAAGGAGAACTACAAACCACTGCTCAGTGAAATAAAAGAGGACATAAACAAATGGAAGAACATACCATGGTCATGGATAGGAATAATCAATATCGTGAAAATGGCCATACTGCCCAAGGTAATTTATAGATTCAATGCCATCCCCATCAAGTTGCCAGTGAGTTTCTTCACAGAATTGGAAAAAACTGCTTTAAAGTTCATATGGAACCAAAAAAGAGCCCACATCTCCAAGACAATCCTAAATCAAAAGAACAAACCTGGAGGCATCACGCTACCTGACTTCAAACTATACTACAAGGCTACAGTAACCAAAACAGCATGGTACTGGTACCAAAACAGAGATATAGACCAATGGAACAGAACAGAGTCCTCAGAAATAATACCACACATCTACAGCCATCTGATCTTTGATAAACCTGAGAAAAACAAGAAATGGGGAAAGGATTCCCTATTTAATAAATGGTGCTGGGAAAATTGGCTAGCCATAAGTAGACAGCTGAAACTGGATCCTTTCCTTACTCCTTATACGAAAATTAATTCAAGATGGATTAGAGACTTAAATGTTAGACCTAATACCATAAAAACCCTAGAAGAAAACCTAGGTAGTACCATTCAGGACATAGGCATGGGCAAGGACTTCATGTCTAAAACACCAAAAGCAACGGCAACAAAAGTCAAAATTGACAAATGGGATTTCATTAAACTAAAGAGCTTCTGCACAGCAAAAGAAACTACCATCAGAGTGAACAGGCAACCTACAGAATGGGAGAACATTTTTGCATTCTACTCATCAGACAAAGGGCTAATATCCAGAACCTACAAAGAACTCAAACAAATTTACAAGAAAAAAACAAACAACCCCATCAAAAAATGGGCAAAGGATATGAACAGACATTTCTCAAAAGAGGACATTCATACAGCCAACAGACACATGAAAAAATGCTCATCATCACTGGCCATCAGAGAAATGCAAACCACAATGAGATACCATCTCACACCAGTTAGAATGGGAATCATTAAAAAGTCAGGAAACGACAGGTGCTGGAGAGGAGGTGGAGAAATAGGAACACTTTTACACTGTTGGTGGGACTGTAAACTAGTTCAACCATTATGGAAAACAGTATGGCAATTCCTCAAGGATCTAGAACTAGAAGTACCATATGACCCAGCCATCCCATTACTATATACCCAAAGGATTATAAATCATGCTGCTATAAAGACACATGCACATGTATGTTTAGTGCGGCACTATTCACAATAGCAAAGACTTGGAATCAACCCAAATGTCCATCAGTGACAGACTGGATTAAGAAAATGTGGCACACATACACCATGGAATACTATGCAGCCATAAAAAAGGATGAGTTTGTGTCCTTTGTAGGGACATGGATGCAGCTGGAAACCATCATTCTCAGCAAACTATCGCAAGAACAGAAAACCAAATACTGCATGTTCGCACTCATAGGTGGGAACTGAACAATGAGATCACTTGGACTCGGGAAGGGGAACATCACACACCGGGGCCTATCCCAGGATGGGGGAGGGGGGAGGGATTGCATTAGGAGTTATACCTGATGTAAATGACGAGTTGATGGGTACAGCACACCAACATGGTACAAGTATACATATGTAACAAACCTGCACATTATGCACACGTACTCTAGAACTTAAAGTATAATAATAAAAAAAAAAGAGAGAGAGAAAAAAAAAGAAAAACCTAAGGATCTAAATTGAACTTCTACAGTGAAAAACTATAATGACTAGTTATTAAAAGTAACATTTATGGGATTAATGTCAGATTAGGCTTTGCATAAAAAAGATAAGCAGACATAAATCATAGAAACTATAAAAAAATGAAGCATGGAGAGTAACAAACTAAAAATATATTTGAAGAAATAATGGCCCAAACTTTTCAACTTTGACAAAAACTATTAATATTCTAAAAGAAAACATAGGAGACTTATTAATTAGGACACCAAAAATATAGTCCATACAAGAAAAAAGAAATAGATTGAACTTTCTAAAAATTAAAAACTTACGTTATTTGAAAGGAACTATTAGGAGAATGAAAAGAAAAGTCATCGAGTGGGAGAAAATATTTGCAAATCACATATTGGATAAAGAAATTGTATCAAGAATATATAAATATCAAACTGGGAAAAAGGTCCTTACAAACCACAAATCTGATAAACAGTTAATATCTAAAATTTATAAAGAACTCTTACAACTTCAATAACGGAAAAACAAATAACTTGATTTAAAAATGAGCAAAGGACCTGACTAGACATTTCTCCAAAGAAGACATAAAAATGGCCAGCAAGTAAACGAAAAAGTGCTCAACATCACTAATCATAAAGGAAATGCAAATTAAAACCACTGTGAGATATCACCCCACATTCTTAAGGATAGCTATTATCAAAAGGTCAAAAGATAAATGTTGGTGAGGGTGTGGAGAAAAAGGAACCCTAGTGCACTGAGAGGAGGAATGTAGCTTGGTACAGGCATTACGGGAAACAGTATGGAGGTTCCTAAAGAAATTTAAAATAGAACGATCCTATGACCCAGAATTCCCTCTCTGGGTATACCCAAAGGAGATGAAATCACTACTTCATAAAGACACCTGCACTCCCATGTTCATTGCAGCATTATTCACAATAGCCAAGATATGGAAACAATCTAAATGGCCATCAGTGGACGAATGGATAAAGACAATGTAAGGCATATTTGCCACAACATGAATGGACCTGGGGGATGTTAAGCTAAGTGAAGGAAGCCAAACACAGAAAGGAAAATATTGCATGATCTCACTTGTAGGTGGAATTAAACGAAAACAGAGAGCTCAAATACACAGAGGTAGAGGATGAAACAGTGGCTACCATGGTGGGCAGAGGAGAGAGGAAATGAGGAGATTATAGGTCAAAGGGTACAAAATAGCAGATACACAGGATAAAGAAGTCTTGAGATCTAACGTATAACATAAAGACTAAAGTTAACAAAATTATATTGTATTAAAGATTTTTTTAAGCAAGTAGATTTTAGCAGCTCTTGTCATAAAAAAGTATGTGAGATGGTAGATATGTTGATAGCAAATCTACACATAGACACCATTAGCGTTCCTAGTACAAATAAAAACAAAACTATATGATGATCTCAGTATATGTTAAAAAGCATGAAGTATTTAATAAAGGTCAAAAACATTTTATTAATTTAAAAAAGCTCTTAAAAAATAGTAAAGAAAAAAAGAAACATTAACATCAGAAAGATTATCAGACAACATATTCCCTGCTGGTGAAACACTAACCATCTTTCATTAAAATAAATAGGACAAAGATGCCATCATTTAGCACTGGAGCTAAAAGGCGTCCCTCTTGGAAAGATAGAAAAATAGACTCTGCTGTTTGGAATACCCTGAGTTATGAATAAAATGGTCTTCAGAAGCTTCTCAGAATGCCTTCCTGAACTATTCCATTTTATTCTTCGTGCTATCAACTAAGTATAATACTTCCTTTGACTATGAATTGTGAGTCATTTTCCATTCATGCTCTAAATCTGTGAAACTAATAATGATTTTCTATACGTCAGTAAGTACACATTGATTTGCTTCCCTTCCCCAGATGGGGAGGTTGGATTGAGTTGGTCCATGTAACAGGAATCCCATGTCCCTGGGACAGAGGCAGAAGTGCCTCTCTGTCTCCTGAAGCTGTGGTTGTTTAGATTAAGGGAGGAGAGAAGGAAGTATCAGGCTGAATCCTGGCTGAGGATGGAAGCCTGGGAAACATGACCAAGTGTTCTTTACATCTGGGAAGTCCTGGAGTTGTTCTCTCAACCAGGAAGACCCAGGTGAAAGAGATGAGAGGGATAAAAAGCAACACTTTTACAACGGAAATCTTTTTTTAAACAATCAAATGTCATGGCTGCCTGCACATTCTAATGCAGTCATCTAATTCCAAAACAGCCCTAAGCATATGTCAAATCAGTCTACTAGTTTCCCACCTGTCTTCATTAGGTTTTTCTGATTTGTCTTTGAATTTGCTGGAAACTCAATATGGAAAAGAAATTGTGTAGGGCATCTTTTCATTTTTTATTCCCCGGCTCACACCCTCAACCTAATTGTGCTTGGGCTGTCACTGCAGCCACCACCTATACTCAGGTGAGGTTTGACAGTCCCTTGTCTCAGCTACACAGAACATCTCCTTTTTCCCACCTTGGGGTTCCTCTGCCACTACCTGTGTGTCTCCTGTAAACTTGCTGTGATGGTTAATACTGAGTATCAACTTGATTGGACTGAAGGATACAAAGTATTGATCCTGGGTGTGTCTATGAGGGTGTTGCCAAAGGAGAGTAACATTTGAGTTAGTGGGCTGGGAAAGGCAGACCCTCCCTTAACCTGGGTGGGCACAATCTAATCAGCTGCCAGTCCAGCTAGAATATAAGCTGGCAGAAAGTCTGAAAGGAAAGACTGGCCTAGCCTCCCAGCCTACATCTTTCTCCCATGCTGGATGCTTCCTGCCCTCGAACATCAGACTCCAAGTTCGTCAGTTTGAGAACTCGGACTGGCTCTTCTTGCTCTTCTTGCTCTTCAGCCTGCAGATGGCCTATTGTGGGACCTTGGGATTGTGTGAGTTAATACTTAATAAACCCCCATATATACACACACACACACTCCCATATATACATATATATGTATATACACATATATACATACATACACACATATATTATATCTACATATATGTATTCCATTGGTTCTGTACCTCTAGAGAACCTGGACTAATATACTTGCCCAGACATTCTCATGCAGGTGCGAAACAGAAGCGCAAAGACATACTTAACATATTTGGATAGGTGACCATTGACCAATGTAGGACAGTAAGTGATTGATAAATTTTCCTCTCTTGAGAATTCCTTGTCTCAGGCAGGCAGTTCTGTGGCTTTGTCTACATGGTTCCTTAGAGTTTACAGGCAGGGCTGTGTTCAACATTTGTGCGTTGGAGTGGTTTTCCTTCCTTCTCTATTTCAGCCTTCCCTTCCCTCACTTCTATTCCCTGGGATCTCTTCCCAAAATAAACTACCTGTACACAAGTTCTCTTCTCAGCTTCTGCTTTTAGGGAAATTAAGAGAGCAACTAAGTATTTTAGAAGCTATTTGGTTCTTTTCATATGCCTTTGTGACAAACTAGTAGGTTATACCTGTATAACCTACTGGTTTGTCGATGGCTCAGTGCAGTGGCCCACTCCTGTAATCCTAGCATATTTCAAGATGGCTATTCAGAGGGCTGGAAATACAAGAATGGCTGAAAAGCATTCACAGACAGCAACAAACAGGAGTTGTGGGTGTTTCCAACAATAAAACAAACTTGTGTTACTTGAAGCCACTAAATTTGTGGTAATCTGTTTCAGCAGCAATAGGAGACTAATACACCAGCCTGGCCCCAGGCCCCAGATGATAACACATAGCTGTTGGCTGGTAGAATTCTGGTGATATTTTATGTTTTTAACAGTTTTGAAAAGTATGTTTTTTATATGAAGCATCTTTTTCACCCTGTTTCCTCCACATCTCAAATGTCCTTGTCCAATTAAATACAAGCTGTCATAATAAAGAAAAACAGTTTGAAATCTTTAAGATTTCCAGACAGTCAAAAGGGAGACTCGTAATTATATATAAGTGAATGCAGAATTTATTCTAATAGAAAGATTTGGAGATTTTACACATACATGCACATACATATCTATGTATACACATACAAAGCAATATATATTCCAGTACATGTAATACATATTAGAGATTATGAACATATATGCATGCTTTAATTTGTATGTGTATATGTGTATATATGTATATTTGTATACATCTATTTGTATATCTGTATATATATCTATATATCTTCAACTAAGAGGAAAATCATCCAAGCCAAATGTAATCATCAACTTCCACATAGTGCCATGCTACCAATAATTTTTTTTCAAATGATGTTTCTAGAAGGCATTTGTCAGAACCTATTAAATATGAAAATGTGTACCTCTTCTGACCTAACAATTTACTGTTCAGGAATTTAACCTAAAGAAATACTTTGGCCGGGCGCGGTGGCTCAAGCCTGTAATCCCAGCACTTTGGGAGGCCGAGATGGGCGGATCACAAGGTCAGGAGATCGAGACCATCCTGGCTAACACGGTGAAACCCCGTCTCTACTAAAAAAAAATACAAAAAATTAGCCGGGCGAGGTGGCGGGCGCCTGTAGTCCCAGCTACTCGGGAGGCTGAGGCAAGAGAATGGCGTAAACCCGGGAGGCGGAGCTTGCAGTGAGCTGACATTCGGCCACTGCACTCCAGCCCGGGTGACAGAGCAAGACTCCGTCTCAAAAAAAAAAAAAAAAAAAAAAAGAAATACTTTAAAAAATGTGGAAAGATATATGTATCTAATATTCATTGCAGTATGTTGTTTTCTAAAAAATAAAATGAAACATATCTGTCATTATTTAAATAGGTTTTAGTTTATTCATTAAATGCAAAGAGTGAGATTAGGATGTATGGGCATCAAAGCATGTCCATGAAATATTGGATGAAAAAAAGAAGTTTTAGATTAAAATATAGCAGATAAGCCATAAAAATACATGCATTTTGATGTAAGGGTTTTCTTAAGAGCATAATTACTTCAAATATATATATATATATATATTTAAAACACAAAGAGATAGTACTATCATCAAGATCAGAAGACAAAAAAATTTAAGTCAGTGGATTTTCATTTCCATTTCTAGAGTTAAAGTCAAAAACATGCTGTACTCGATTTCTCTCTCTCTGTTTTTTTCTCTCTTTTCTAAAGGAGAGAAAATATCGATTTTTTTTGCATTGTGGAGTTTGGGAAACAGTTAAGTCTCTGAGTAATTCTGAACATTTTAATCTGTTGATCTCACCAAAGGTCATCAATTAATGCTTTTTATTTATAAATAACTTCTGTTCTTTATTTTTGAGCTCAAAATTTAAGAATAAAATGAAACTTTTCTGAGGAGGTTGGGATGTAAAGTGTTAAGGACTTTTACTAAATAAATAATTATTTGTTGCTTTTTCCATTATAAATGAGTTTCCATTTAAAGGTGAATTACTTCCTTATGCAAGCCAGCTTTTAAAAATAACTATTTAAGTGAAAAGAGATAAATAACATTTTTGAATTTTTTTCCAGAAAAAAAGAGTAAACATGAATGGAGTTATACTGTGTGTCAGCCTTTGTCCTGGCAACTTAAAAATGGTATAACATTTAATGTTCATGAATGCCTATTGGGCTGGAATCACTTCTTAGATTTTTCCAAGGAGACACAGGGTCCATGAAGCACAGGGTCACCTTGCCACACATTCATTTTTTAATTTTAATTTTAATTTATTTCTTTATTTATTTTGAGGCAGAATCTCACTCTGTTGCCCAGGCTGGAGTGCAGTGGTGTGATCTCGGCTCACTGAAACCTCCACCTCCCAGGTTCAAGCAATTCTCCTCCTCAGCCTCCTGAGTAACTGGGACTACAGGCACCTGGCACCACACTTGGGTAAACATTCAGACATAGAACTCATTACTCTTCTCTGTAACATGGAACATAAAAATTATTCTATGGTTTTATGTAGGTTATTAGTGGAATTATTTTTAAGCCTACATCGTCTAAACCTGATCAGTTATCTTGGGCAAGTCCTACTGGAAATGTACTAACACAGAAAGTGCAGCCATTTAGAACATATAAAATGATAACTTGTGAAACTGTATTGCTCTAAAAAAGAAGAGGATAATTTAAAATATATACCTTGAACATTTTTCTCTCGAAGACTATTATTAGACATTTAATCTTAGATGCTAGGAGATTAGAGCTTTCTATATCTTTTCGCCAAATCTGTATCTGTCAAAATCTGAATTTAGGCATATACCATTAACATAAATTGATATTTTTGGACAAAGCTCACATTATAACAGATCTTTCTAATACTAAGTAAGCCTCCAGATATTTTGCTGTTTAGTTTGGATCTTACATTTGTTCTGTAGTTGGATAAATGCATACCTGAAATTTAGCAAGGAGTATGTAAACACTTGATAATATTATTAGTGTGATATGAATAATAGCATTGCTCTTTCTATAAGAACTAAATGCCCACATTTATCAGAGTTACTGCCTAATATTAGAGCTAGAATCACCTAAAGAGATTAAACAACAGGAGAAAAAACCCTGCTCTCAAGGATTTCACAGTATAGAGGGAGAAAACCTTTTCCATTAAAACAGCACCCTACTCACTTTGGGAGGCCGAGGCGGGCGGATCATGAAGTCAAGAGATCGAGACCATCCTGGCTAACACAGTGAAACCCCGTCTCTACTAAAAATACAAAAAATTAGCCAGGCGTGGTGGCGGGTGCCTGTAGTCCCAGGTACTCGGGAGGCTGAGGCAGGAGAATGGCGTGAACGTGGGAGGTGGAGCTTGCAGTGAGCTGAGATCAGGCCACTGCACTCCAGCCTGGGCTGCAGAGTGAGACTCCGTCTAAAACAACAACAACAACAACAAACAAACAAACAAACAAAAAAAGAAAAAAAAAAACCAGCACCCTACTTCAGTGCCTAGTATATGCTAGGTATTATCAGGGTTACCTTCAAATTTGCTCATTTGGTCTTCATAATAACCTGCCTTTGGAGGAGGATTTTCCTCCCCCAAGAATGTGCTTGCTTTTTGGTCCTTTGGAAACTCCTATTCATCCTTCAGAATTTGTTGAGATTGCTTCTTTATTAATTCTGGCCAGGTACTGTGGCTCACTCCTGTAATCTCAGCTACTGGGGAGGCTGAGATGGGAGGATCACTTGAACCCAGGCATTTGAGACCACTCTGGGCCACATAGCAAGACCCTGTCTCTAAAAAAGTAAAATAAAATAAATGAATTCTACCTTGGCCTGCCGCCTCTCAGCTGTCCCCTATAGGATTAATCTTCCCATCTCTTAATCATTTCTGCACATATTTCTATAACAGAAATCACCTTGAACTGAAATTTCATGGTTATCTCTCTGTGACACAACAGTGAGATCCTTTGAGGAAGAGGATTTTGTCCTGTTTCGTTCATTCAGGCCAACACCAACACTGCTCTACTGGATGACCCATTCAGATCTTCAAAGGAGAATGTCTCCTCCTCACTGCCAGTACCTGAGTTCAACACGTGAAAGTTCAATTTCATTCTAGGAAGCTTCTCTGGTGAGGCAGATTTGCCGGTGTATCTTTGTCAATCTTCATGGCAATCTTCTGAAGTCATCCCTTTGCTTTCTTGCATCCTCCACTAGACAATTGGGTGAGAGATGACTCTTACTTGATTTTCTCTCTATCTAAATAGTAACTGAAGCCTGTGGACAGTCTATAAGTGTTTATCAAAATAAATTCCCCTTACCCTACTCCATTTTTAAAAATCAACTTTATTTAGGCATAATCGACATACACTAAAATCCACACATTTCACACGCACAGGTTGATGACTCAATAAATATATACTTCTGTACATTCATCACTCAAATCAAAATATAAAATACTTCCATTTCCCTAGAAAATTCCCTCATGCCCTTTTGTAGTTAATCTCCCTATTCAGCTCCCGCTCCAGAAATGAGAATCTCCTTTTTGTTACAGTAGTATAGTTTCCATATATCTTCTGAAATCTAGGTGGAGTTCCCCAAACCTCAATTCTTGATTTCTGTGCACTCACAGGCAAAATACCATGTGGAAGCTGCCAAGGCTTGGGGCTTGCACCCTCTGAAACCATGGGCCAAGCTGTACCTCGGTCCCTTTTAGCAATGGCTGGTGTAGCTGGGACACATGTCACTAAGTCCCTAGGCTGCATACTACATGGGGACCCTGGGCCTGGTCCATGAAACCATTTTTTCCTCCTAGGCTTCTGGTCCGTGATGGGAGGGGCTGCAATGAAGACTTATGACATGGCCTGGAGACATTTTCTCCATTGTCTTGGTGATTAACATCCTTGTTACTTATGCAAATTTCTGCAGCCAACTTGAATTTCTCCTAAAAAAATTGGTCTTTTTCTTTTCTCCTCCATTGTCAGGCTGCAGATTTTCCAAACTTTTGTGCTCTGTTTTAAAATGGAATGCTTTTAACAGCACCCAAGTCACCTCTTGAATGCTTTGCTGCTTAGAAATTTCTTCTGCCATATACCCTAAATCATCTCTCTCAAGTTCAAAGTTCCACAAATCTCTAGGGCAGAGGCAAAATGCCAAGAGTCTCTTTGTAAAACATAATGAGAGTCACCTTTCCTCCAATTTCCAACAAGTTCCTTATCTCCATCTGAGACCACCTCAGCCTGGACCTTATCGTTAATATCACTATCAGCATTTCTGTCAAAGCCATTCAATAAATCTCTAGGAGGTTCCAAGCTTTCCCACATTTTCCTGTTTTCTTATGAGCCCTCCAAACTGTTCCAACCTCTGCCTGTTACCCAGTTCCAAAGTTGCTTCCACATTTTCAGATATCTTTTCAGCAACACCCCACTCTACTGTTACCAATTTACTGTATTAGTCCATTTTCACACTGCTGATAAAGACATACATGAGACTGGGAAGAAAAAGAGGTTTAACTGGACTTACAGTACCACATGGCTGGGGAGGCCTCAGAGTCATGGTGGAAGATGAAAGGCACTTCTTACATGGTGGTGGCAAGAGAAAATGAGGAAGATGCAAAAGCAGAAACCCCTGATAAACCCATCAGATCTTGTAGGACTTATTCACTACTGTGAGAACAGCATGGGGAAACTGCCCCCATGATTTAATTATCTCCCACTGGGTTCCTCCCACAACCCATGGGAATTATGGGAGTACAATTCAAGATGAGATTTGGATGGAGACATAGAGCCAAACCATATCACTTGCTAAAAGTTTGGTATTTTTAGGTTTTCTAATTTTAACCATTCTAGTGGGAGTATAGTGGTATCTCATTGTGGTTTTAATTTAGTTTTCCCTAATATCTAATGATGTTGAGCATCTTTTTACGTATTATTGGCCATTCATGTATATTCTTTTGTCTATTTTAAAATTAGGTTGTCTTCTTATTATTGAGTTGTAATAGTTCTTTATTTAAATATGTAAATATTTATTTATTCATCATATGTCTTTTATCATATATATGTGTTCCAATATTTTCTCTTTTATCTCATATATGTGTTTTATCATATACATTCCAATGTTTTCTCCCAATCAATAGCTGGCTTTTGATTTTTTGACAATGTCTTTGAAGACCAGAAACTTTTTATTTCAATGAAGCTCAATTTATCACTTTTTCCTTATGATTAGTATTGTTTATGTCTTATCCAAAAAAAAAAAAAACTCTGCATATATCAAGATTATAAGAATTTTTTTGTTTTCCTCTAGAAATGTTAGAGTTTTAGCTTTAATATTCAGGTTTATTATTACATTTTAAATTAGTTGTTTTGCATGGTGTTAGATAAGCATTATGTTTTATTTTCCTCCTTCTTCTTCTTTTTTTTTTTTTTTTTTGTTTTGAGATGGAGTCTCACTTTGTAGCGCAGGCTGGAGTGCAGTGGCACAATCTCAGCTCATTGCAAGCTCTGCCTCCCAGGTTCATGCCATTCTCCTGCCTCTCAGGTTCACACCATTCTCCTCTCTCAGCCTCCCAAGTAGCTGGGACTACAGGCACCCGCCACCACACCCGGCTAACTTTCATTTTTATTTTTTGTAGAGATGGGGTTTCACTGTGCTAGCCAGGATGGGCTTGATCTCCTGCCCTTGTGATCCGCCCGCCTCAGCCTCTATTTCAGGCATGAGCCACTGCACCCGGCCTTGTTATTCTTCTTATACAAATATCCAGTTGCTTCAATATCATTTATTGAAAGAACTATCCTTTCCTGATTAGATTGCATTGTTGCCCATGCAAATTATCAATTGGCCATTATGTGTGAGTCTACTTCAGGACTTTCTATTCCATTGATCTATGCACTTATATTTAACATTACCACACTGTGTTGATTAATGTAGTTTTTTACTATGCATTGAAACCACCAACTTTGTTTTCTTTTTCAAAATTATTTTCTCTGTTCTCGGTCCTTCAATTTCCAAGTAAATTTTTGAGTTATTATGTCAATTTTTACAAAAGTCTTCTGGAATTTGACCAGAATTAAGTTAAATTTGTAGATCAACCTAGGGAGAATAAACATCTGAACAATATCAAGTCTTCAATCCATGACAAAGGTAGGCCTCTCTCCATTTACTTATATCTTCTTTAGTTTCTATCTATAGTGTTTTATGGTTTTCAGTTTTGTCTGAATCTATCATGATATATCATTTTCCCCCCTTTTTCTCTTAATATGATGAGTATATTGACTGAATTTCTTTTGCTAGCCTCATCTTGCTTTCTTGGTATAAAGCTTACTAAGTTATGATGAATTATGATTTTTACATATTATGGGATTTAATTTGCTAAAATTTTGTTAAGGATTTTTGCTTCAAGACTCATAAGGGACTTTAATCTGTAATTTCATTTATTGTGCTATTTATGTCTGGTTTTGATATCAGAACCTTGTAAAATGAGTTCCGAAACTTTCTGTCCTTGTCTTGTTTCTGAAAATGTTTGTATAGGATTGCTACCAACTCTTCCATAATGTCTTGAGTTATGATTGAGTTAGTAAATGAAACCATCTGTGCCTTTAGGTTTCGTCATTATGATAGGAGTTACTACAAATTCAGTTTCTTAATAGGTTTCTGTTTTCTCTTGTAAGTTTTGATTATTTATAAATTTTTAAACATTTTTACATTTTATCTAAGTTGTCAAATTTATTTACATAAAGTTCACAATGTTACCTTATTAAGACTGGTGAGATTAGTCGTGTCTTCTCTTTTATTGCTGATATTGGTATGTCATATTTTTATCTCTCATTTTCTTGGTTACTATTATTGAATGTTTATCAATTTTGTCATTTTTTTTCAAAACACTAACTGTGGCTTTATTTTATGTATTGTTTAACTGTCTTCTATTTTACTGACTTCTACTTTTATCTTTATTGTTTCTTCTACTTATGTTTAGTTTACCATTTACTTTTTTGCTTCTTAAAGTTAAATATTAAATCATTAATTTTGACCTTTCTTCCTTAATATAGACAATGATGTCTGAAAAATATCTTCTAAGCCGTGCTTTATTAGCATCCCAGAAACTGAAACGCATTGTGTTTTTATTATTATTCAGCTCAAAATACTTCTTTATTTCTCTTGCAACTTCTTTAATCCAGTGTGTGTCATTTAATATCCAAATATTTGAGGCTTTCTGCCATATTTTACTGATATCTAATTCAATTTCTTTGCAGGCAGTGGACGTACTTTGAAATCATTCAATAAAATGTACTGAGATTTATTCCATGGGCCAATGGATGATTTATTATTTCAGGTATAATTTTGAGTTTTTGGATGTAAGACCTGTAATGTGCATTAGATACAGTTGGCTGAGAAGATAGTTTAGATATTTTCTTACTTTTTTCTACTTATCCTGAGAGGTTTTTAAAATCTCTGTACATAAATGTGGAGTTGACTATTCATCTTTTTATTTCTGTCCATTTTACTTCATGAATTTGACTTTGTTATTAGTTGCATATATATTTAGAATTGTTATGCCTTATTGGTGAATGGCTGCTTTTATCATCGTGTATACTTAAAGTCTGCTTCACCTGATAGTAATATAGCTCCTCCACCTTCCTTATGTTTACTCTCCGTATGGTGTAGCTTTCTTACCCGTTTATTTCTAACCTACCTCTGCCTTTATATAAAAAATACACCTTTCACATGGCACATTAGGGTTTTGTTTCTTTGTTTTTAAATTTTTTATTTTTTATTTTTGTGGGTACATAGTAGGTGTATATATTTATGGGGTACACGAGATGTTTTGATACAGGCATACAATGTGAAATAAGCACATCGTGGACAATGGGGTGTCCATCCACAAATCCTCAAGCATTTATCCTTTGTGTTACAAACAATCCAATTACACTCTTTTAGTCATTTTTAAATGTACGATTAAATTATCATTGACTATAGTCACCCTATTTTGCCATCAAACAGTATGTCTTATTCATTCTTTCTATTTTTTTTTGTACTCATTAACCATCCCCATCTCACCTTCATCCCCCACCACCCTTCTCAGCCTTTGGTAACCATCCTTCTACTCTCTATTTCTATTAGTTAAATTGTTTTGATTTTTAGATCTCACAAATAAGTGAGAACATGTGATGTTCATCTTTCTGTGCCTGGCTTATTTCACTTAATCATCTCCAGTTCCATCCATGTTGTTGCAAATGACAGGATTTCATTCTTCTTTATGGCTGAATAGGACTCCATTGTATATATGTACCACATTTTCTTTATCCATTCGTCTGTTGATGGACATTTACGTTGCTTTCATATTTTAGCTATTGTGAATAGTGCTACAATCTACATTTTCTTTATCCATTCATCTGTTGATGGACCCTTAGATTACTTCCAAATCTTAGCTATTGCAAACAGTGCTGCAACAAACATGGGAGCACAGATATCTCTTCGATATACTGATTTCTATTCTTTTGGGTATATATACCCAGTAGTGGGATTGCTGGAACATATAGTAGCTTTAGTTTTAGTTTTATGAGGAATCACCAAACTCTTCTCCATAGTGGTTGTACTAATTTACATTGCCATCAAGAGAGTATAAGGGCTCCCTTTTCTCCACATTCTCGCCAGCATTTGTTATTGCCTGTATTTTGGGTATAAGCCATTTTAACTGGGGTGAGATGATGTTTAATTGCAGTTTTGATTTGCCTTTCTCTTATGATCAATGACATTGAGCAATTTTCATATGCCTGCTTGCCATTTGTATGTCTTCTTTTGAGAAATGTCTACTCTAATGTTTTGCCAATTTATGGATTCAATTATTAGACTTTTTCCTATAGAGTTGTTTGAGCTCCTTATGTATCTGGTTATTAATTCCTTGTCAGATGGATAGTTTGCAAATATTTTCTCCAATCCTCTGGGTTGTCTCTTCACTTTGTTGGTTATTTTCTTTGCTGTGCAGAAGCTTTTTAACTCCTTGTGAACCGATTTGTTCATTTGTGCTTTGGTTGCCTGTGGTTGTGAGGTATTGCTCAAGAAATTTTTGGCCAGACCAATGTCCTGGAGATTTCCCCCAATGTTTTCTTGTAGTAGTTTCATAGTCTGAGGTCTTAGATTTAAGTCCTTAATCTAGTTTGATTTGATTTTCTACATATGGCAAGAGACAGGAGTCTACTTTCCTTCTTCTGCATGTGAATATCCAGTTTTCCCAGCATCATTTATTGAAGAGACTTTATTTTACCCCAGTGTGTATTCTTGGCACCTTTTCATTTTTGGGTCCAATCTGAAAATCTCTGTCATTTGATGGGTATTAGTTTATTGACATTTAATGTAATTACTGATGTGGTTGAATTCCTCTCTTGCTCCTAACATACCTTCTTTTTGGTTTATCAACATTTTTTAATACTCAATTTTTACTTTCTCTGGTAGTTTCCTAACTATACCTCTTTTATTGTATGTTAATCGATTTTTCTATGGCTGATGGTATGCATCCTTAACTTACCAGAATTTATTTAGAATTAATATTGTACGTTTTAAAACTTCAACATATAACACAATACTTTTGACTTTAACCTTTCTACTTTCTACTTCCCAATATATACTTTCCACTTCAGAAATACAATGACCTTGCAACAGTATAAATCCAATACTTGTCTCCTAATTTTTTGTGCAAATGCTACCATAGCTTTTATTTCTATATGCACATAAATTTCTGCTTCTAATATTATTTTTGCTTTAAACATCAATTACATTTTAAGTACTTTTTGAAAAGAAAATAAAGCTAGTCTTTTGTATTTACTCGTTTATTTACTATTTCTGGTGTATTTCATTCCTTCCTGCAGATCCACATTTTCTTGGGACATAACTTCCCTTTGGCCTCATGATTTCCCTTTAGAATTTCTGGTCATGGCATTTGCTGGTGGAAAATTTACTCGGGTTTTATTCTGAAAATGTCTTTATTTTACCATTATTTCTGAAGAAAATTCCCACTGGACATTGAATTCTCTATTGCCAGTCTTTTCTTTCAGAGCTTTCATATCTCACATCACTGTTTTTTTGGCCTGCATTTTTAAAAAATGTGTAATAAATTTATCTTTTTTTCCCTACAGGTAATGTGGGGGTTTTTTTTGGCTCTGTCTGCTTTCAAGATTTTTTTTTTTTTTTCATTTTTGTCTTTTAGAAGTTTGACTATTAAGGGCATAACTATAGATCTCTTTACATTTATTCTTAAGTAAGTTGTAATTTCATCAAATTTGCAATATTTTCAGCCAGTATTTCTTCAAATATATATTTTTCTGTCTCATTCACACTCTGTTTCTCAGAGACTCCAATAAATGTATTTTACACCATTGATATTGTTCAATAGACCCCTGAAGTACTGTTCATTTTTCTTTAATCTTTTTAACCTCATTACTTACATTGAATAAATTCTGTTGATTGATTTTCAATGTTCCTTTTTTTTTTTTTTTTTTTTTTTTTTTGCTGCCATCTTCAATCTTCTGGTCCCATCTAATAAAATTTATTTGCATTTCAATTACTAGATTCTTTATTTATAGAATCTCTTTTTTTTAAAATATAGTTTCCATTTTTATGTGGAAACTCCCTATGTGTTCCCTCATTAAGATCTGATTTTTCTTTAATTTTTGGCCATATTTATAAAGGCAGCTTTGTTAGGTTCATTTTTTTGGCCATCTTGGGATTTACATCTATTTTCTTTTTCTTTTTTTTCTTCACTGTGGAGCACTGCTTCTTTGTATGACTAAGGAGTTACGTATTGAACACTGAATGTTGGCAATTATATATCTTAAAGATTCTGGATTTTGTTAGTTTTCTCAAAAGAATGTGGATTCTTATTTTAACAAGGAATTCATTTGTTTTTGACTCCTGTAGGTTTTGGTGTAATTGTAAGCCTCGGATGGTCCTGCCTGGTTGCAGGTACAAGCCCAGCCCTTATTCATAAACCAGCAGAGGACCTCCACATACACCTCCAGGACCACTCCTGCAATCTTCTTATTTTTCCGATGCCATATTTCACAGATTCTAGCCATTTCAGCAGCCATATCCTCTGAATTCTGCCTCCTTAGTTCAGTTAGATGTTAAGCTATGCTGGGATCCCTGTTCTCTGTGCAGCAATTGGGAAATTGTTCATAACAGAGATTCAGGGAAGTGTTGGAACTAACCTTGTGAGTTATCTTTCTCTAGGGGTCACAGTCCTCTCTTGCCCGTGTTCCATTGCCCAAAAACAGTTGACTCACATATCTTGTCTAATTTTATAGGTGTTTGTGGTAGGGCTAATTTGGTGCCAGTTTTTTCATTCATGTCTATAATTGAAGTTCCATTACTTCTGTCTTTTTTTCCCCCTCATGGCACTTATTACCATCTTACATATTAGATAATTTACTTATGTGCTAGATATTAAGAGATTATTATCTGCCTCTTCTCACCACCTTACCAGAATATAAGCTCATATGAATAAAGGTATTTGTCTGTTTTGTTCACTAATGTATCTCAGGCACCTAGAACAGTGCCTGGCACATAGTTGGTGCTTAATCAGTATGTTATCTCAGTCATTTTACAAATATAAGATGGCTCAAAGAGTGCATTTGTGTATATTTTTTAACTTTCACATTAATAAGTGGTAAAAGTTGCTTTTGCATTTGTTCTCAAACTTCTGACTCAAAAGCCTGTGTTCTTCCCACAGCAGCCTTCTTCTTTTTCTAGTTTCTAGTAAGACAGAGAAGGGGAAAGATTGAGGAAGAAAAAAAACTCGAAGGCAAAATGCACAACTATGTCTCCATGAACTTCCTAAGATGAGGCTAATTATAGATTTATTTACTAATTAAATACAATTTATTCTACATTCTAGGTGGAAAGCTCTGTACACAATGATTAAGACTTATTCCTGGGTAAGGATATTAGTGAATCTGATTTTGGAATTGTAGTTTTATAATCTTATTTATTTGTGTTTTACTTTTTAAAAACTAAATATGATTTTTGAATGAGAAATTGAAGTCTAGTCATGGCCTAGTCTCGTCATCTATCTATTAGCTGTGAAACTTTGGGTAAATAGTAACCTTTATAGACCTGTTATATTCCCCAAAAATGGTTCTAGTAATACATGTTTATTCCACTACTTCTTTTAAATGTAGATGAAACAAGAAAAGGAATTCCAAATGCTTTGAAAATTATAAGCTCCAATGTATTAAACATTATTTGGGCTGTTGGTAAACCTTTATAAGTAGTATGTTAAAGATTACAGATAAATGACATGTAAATAGCAACAGCAATATTGAAGGAAATGTATTTATTTTTTGCTAAATTGAACTTTGCAGCAGGCCCTAATAAACCTAAGCCAGAAAAGAAAAATTTATTTTACTTATTTGCTTGAAAAGAATGTTATAAGACAAACTTACTTCAAATTTCTTCAAAACTTTCAGTTAGGCTTTTTGTAGGTATAATTGGGGAATCTTTTACCAATATAAAAATATAAGACATAGAAATAGGGTAAAAATGAAAAGCTATTTCAGGGTACAATTTCAGAAAAGGATTTAAGAGTTTGGATCACATTTCCACTTCAAAGCTCGTTCAAGGGACTGAGGGAAAATGGTGTAGTTTTGTTTTCAGTCACAAATCAGCATGATATACATAACATAAAAATTATGTGATATTAAATACCTTTTAGTTGCCCAAGGAGAAATGCTTCTTTCTTTCACATATAAATTCAACCTTGGCCGGGCGTGGTGGCTCAAGCCTGTAGTCCCAGCACCTTGGGAAGTCGAGGCAGGTGAATCATTTGAGGTCAGCAATTCGAGACCAGCCTGGCCAACATGGCGAAACCCTGTCTCTACTAAAATTTCTAAAAATTACCCGAGGGTGGTGGCACGTGCCTGTAGTCGCAGCTACTTGGGAGGCTGAGGCAGGATAATCACTTGAACCCAGGATGCAGAGGTTGCAGTGAGCCAAGATCGTACCACTATACTCCAGCCTGGGCAACAGAGCAAAACTCCATCTCAATAAAAATAAAATGAAAATAAAACCAAATTCATCCTTAATAAATTCTTTGTTGATACGAATACTTGTTCTGTTTGATTTATAAAGTATTGCATAATTCAGTTGTATTTCTCTTCTCTTCCCTTGGGAATGCAATGAGGAGCTGGTTATATATACACTTTGTAAAGAAAATGTGGTATCTTAGACTAAAACTACATTAACAAATAGTAGTTGGTCAGTTAACACCAACTACTCCCGTCCAAAAAAAACCAACCACATAATTCTGGGTTCAGTATAGCATTTCTTTCGGCCTCTGAGATCACATTTTAAAGCGTTAAAATTGAATCTTCTCTTTGGGATATTGAGGTGAGAATAGTTTTTTAAGGGGAAAAAAATGGAGGAAGAATGGGCAAAGGAAGTTAACAAGTAAAATCTAAATAGCTTGACCAACATTTCTTTTGAAAGGAAGAAAAATTAAAACTTTCAACCTAGTACAATAACTGAGAACTAGATAAATCTATGGACTAAGAGGTCCTTGTAGATACTGCATGTGCCAGGATGAATAAAAGAGATTGGAATTAGCAAATAGATTATGTGTCAGTAACTATATGCTTTTAAATTACTTGAAGGCGCACAAAACAGTTTGTTTAAAATAACTTGAAGATCTTAGACATTCCCTCTCAAATATTATTTACCCACAGCTTCACTTTGTTTCAGAAAGCCGTATTCCATTCTTTTGCTGGAATGCAAAATTACACCCATCATCTTCGTCCCTGGTCCTTTAAAGTTATATAGAACAGTGACAACTAATATTCCTCTAATGGAGTCTAACTTAGGAGTAACACCTTCTCTTATAAGGATAAAATGAGCACTGAGACCTCAAGATTTTAAAACGCCACCATAAGGGGTAGTAAAAAGGGTTACAATCACTATACTGCATTGCAAAGTGTAGTGATTTTGGTTTGGAATATAGTAGTATATCAGTAGCAGATACTGCTTACTGTAAATCAACATTCCTTTTTCTTCCTCACTAAAGACTCTCAATTTTCTACAGGTATCCACCTATGCCTCATGTTACTTGGGAAGAGGTGACCCTATCCTTGCCTCAGGGGCAAATATTAGTTGGGACGAACCAGTTATGATAGGTAGTCTTACCCTCACCCCCCACCCTGCTCCACTGACCAGATTAATGTTGGGCATAGGACCCAATTCTGATCAGTGTGAATATGAGGAGCAGGTTTTTTTTGTTTTTGTTTTTGCTTTTTGGAAAGGTTTCCTTCTTTTTAAGACAAAGATGCTAGAAGTAATGGCATCTTTGTGCTTCCATGTGGCTGTAACGTGAGCTACAGTAGCTATCTTGCAACCCTGGGGAGAGCCATCTGTATCAGTTCATTAGGGCTGCCATAACAACATACCATGGACTGTGTGGTGTCAATAACAGAAATTTATTTGCTCACAGTTCTGAAGGCTGGAAGTCTAATATCAAAGTGTCAGCAGGGTTGCTTTCTCCTGAGAGCTCTCGCCTTGACTCTTCTCACTGGGTTCTCACATGGTCTTTTCCTGGTGCACGTGTGAACTTGTTATCTCTTCTTGGGTGTCCAAATTTCCTCTTTTTATAAGGATACCAGTAAGATTGAAGTAAAGCGCATCCTAATGACCTCCTTTCAACTTCATCATCTCTTTAAAGGCTCTATCTCTGAATAGTTATAGTCTGAGGTCCTGGAGGTTAGGACTTCAACATACGAATTTTGGGGAGAGGCAGTTCAGCTTATAACACCACCCATAGGACAAACGAGCTCACTGACAATGGTAGGAAATATCAATGGAACGAACCTGGGTCCTGGATATGAGATAATATGTATCCTTATGCTGTGTAAGCAAGTTGGATATGAATTTTCTCTTACTTGAAATTGAAGACACCTACCTTAAATCGAAGAACCATGGAACAAACAAAAAACCATCAATGTCACCCCTCTTCCTAGGCTGCAGAGTTTCACCAGCTAGTCTATAATATTGAAATAGCATCTGGAAGTTCTTCCAGTTGGAGAAATAGCTGCATGTGTTGAAGAACCTTCTGAAGTGGCAAGAAATCTTCCTCTTGTAGCAGTCCCCAGGAACGATTTGGTATTCTTTGGACCTAAAAACAATGCTTCAAGTTTTTCAAGCTGCAAAAAGACTCAAGATAGTTACATACAGATTTAAAGTGTGTCAATGGAAAAAACGTGGTATTGGGAAATATTATTTAGTTTCTTTTATGTGCTTTTTCCCCATGACAATGCATGAAGTGTGAATATTAATATTTAGACCCTTAGTCTAACCCTTAGTCCCTTAATGGTTATATAGCTAGCAACCCGGCTCTGAATACTACAAGTAAAAAAAGTTCTACAGAAAGCTATTTCTTATAAATATTTTATTAAATGGCTAATAAAAAATAAATAGTCTGTATTTATCTAGTTATTGCACAAAACATTTTCATGCACATTATTTTAGTGAATCAGTACACCAGGGTGGGATTTTTGTGGACTTATTTTGCATACCAAGAACTTACGTTAAATTGTCCATTCAAATGAATAGTAAGAGTAGGAGCCAGGAACCACAGGCAGATTTTCTGTCTCTAATAGGTAGAAATTCCAATTTGCAAAACAAATACATAAACAAAACAAAACATAATGCAACCATAAGCATGTTTTTAAGGATTCTTTTATCAAATGACAGATATTTTTGCCAACTGGGAAAAATTAATATGGAAAAATGTTATTTGGCTTTGAAAGAAATGAAAGGCATAAAAATAGAATCATGAAATTTCTGAAGTAAAAAAATGCCTGGATTTGGACAAGATGGTCCACTAGATGCAGCCAGGTAGAACCGCTGCCACTGAGGGACTGGGATGACTGGCACACTCCTAACAGGTCTTCAGAGGGAAGGCACTGAAGAAACTGGGCTGAAGGGGAAGAAGCTGGGAACCCTGTATGGGGCTTCTGCACACCAGGACTCATTCTTGGCCCCCAATTACTCTGGGGGAATGGGTGAGTTGAACTGGCAGGGAACAACTTGCTCTAGCCATGAGCCTCTGGAAATCTCTCAACCACTAGGGACACTTGAGTTGGCAGGGAGAGCTGCTTAGAGAAGTGGTAGGGGCAGCAGGCCAGCTGATGCAGAGCCTAGAGGGCTTGCTGTAGGAGCATCTGTAGTAGAGTAGGGCCAGGGATGCCCATCCCCCCACGCTCAACTTGCTCCCACAGGAGACTTTAGACATAGGGGAACTGTTGGAACAAAATTCTGCAGTGTTGTCTTGCCCATCAGATGGGGCTGGTCTGACCTGAGCACCCCTTGTTCCACTGGTTTCTTCTGGGTTCCCAACCTGGCTGCACCTGCTTACATTGCAGCCTCCAGTGCCCTGGGGACCTGCATCATAGCTTCTGCACTGGCAGATCATGCCTGAACAGTGGACAGCTTCAGTAGGGCAGCCCTCACTGCCATACACCAGCTTGCCCACTCCCCCTTCCCTCTGCAGCTTTCCCAGGGTCCATGGCCACTCCTACATTGCTTTACCGGCATGTGTGGTGGGGGGATGCTTTGCCTTCCCTGCCCTACCAGGGCGCATGTATGTGTGGACACTGCCAGCAGGATTGCACTCTGCCTTCTCTCACCCTCCATACTGCCATTGAAGTTGGAACCTTGGCAGGCACAGAGCCCACTAGCCCCACCCCTGCACCAACACTGGGAGTGAAACTAGGCACACAGAACAACAGACCCTCCCCTGCCCTGAGCAGCCACAGAGGGTGCACAAAGACCTGTGCCTGCCAGTGCCCCTCCCCTGTGCTAACACCACTAACAATGCAACCATGCATACAGTCACCAATAGGATGCCCCCTGCCCACACCAATTATACTGCCTCTGCCGCTGCTGTGAACACCTGCATGGAGGCAGGCACCTCAACACCCACTAGCACCCTGCAACAGCTGATGGGTATGCACCACCACTGCACTGCCACTGCTGCTGGCACATATGAATGAGAATGGATCCCACTGCCATCACCCTATGAAATGCTTTGTCTGGCAGCATGTATCAGAGTGCAATCAACAGTGGCCCAAAAACACTTAGGCACCCCTGCCCCATGCAGTGGGTTCATAACCTCAAGGAGCCAGAGAACAAAGTTGGGGCCTGTTACCAGTCCTCCAGAGATACAGCACACAGTCGGGAGGTGGGAGATGACTGTTGGTCCCCTAAAATCTTCCAAAAATGAATCCAGTAGACTGGATCCACCTTATACCACAATCAAACCCTCAATGCCATCAAATAGGATAAAAGAAAAAATAATCTAAAGGACAGCAACTTCAGAGATTGAAGGAACACCAGTCCAGAAAGATAAGAAAGAGCCAGCATGAGAACCCTAACAACTCAAAGAGCCAGAGTGCCTTCTTTCCTCCAAACAACAACACTACCTCTCCAGCAATGGTTCTGAACTGTGCTGAGATGGCCAAGATGACAGAAATAGAATTAAGAATATGGTTAAGAACAAAGATCATTAAGATACAGGAGTACATTGAAACCCAATCCAAAGAAGCTAAAATCACAATGAAACAATACAGAACCTGACAAACAAAATAGCCAGTATTAAAAAGAACTTAAACAACTTGATGGAGTGGAAAAATATACTACAAAAATTTCATAATGCAATCACAAGTATTAATAGCAGAATAGACCAAGCTGATGAAGAATCTCAGAGCTTGAAGACTGGCTTTCTAAAATAAGACAATCAGGCAAGAAAAGAGAAAAAAGAATAAAGACACATAAACAAAACCTCCAAGGAATATGGCATTATGTAGAGGCCAAATCTATGACTCATCGGTGTCCCTGAACAAATGAGGATAAGGGAATCAAATTGGAAAACACATTTCAAGATTTCATTCACGAGAACTCTCCCAACCTAGCTAAAGAGTCCAACACTCAAATTCAGGAAATGCAGAGAACCCCAGTAAGTTACTTCACAAGAAAATCATCATAATTATCAGATTCTTCAAGATCAAAATGAAAGAAAAAATCTTAAAGGCAGGGTGAGAGAAAGGTCAGGTCAGCTACAAAGGGAAGTCCATCAGACCAATAGTGGATTTTTTAGCAGAGACCCAACAAAACAGAAGAGATTGAAGGCCAATATTCAATATTTTAAAAAAATGAAATTCCAACCAAGAATTTCTTACCCAGCCAAACTAAGCTTCATAAGAAAAGGAGAAATAAGATCCCTTTTCAGACAAGCAAATACTGAGGGAATTCATTAATACCGGACCTGCCTTACAAGAGCTTCCAAAGGAAGCATTAAATTTGAAAGACTAATCAGCCACAACAAAAACACACTTAAGTACACAGACCAATGACCCTGTAAAGCAACCATACAAACAAGTCTGCATAATAACCAGCAAATATCATGATGACAGGATCAAATCCACACATATTCATACTAACTGTGAATGTAAACAGGGTAAATGCCCCAATTAAAAGGTATAGAGTGGCAAGTTGGATAAAAACCCAAGACCCAATGGTATGCTGTCTTTAAGAGACCCATCTCACATACAGTGACACCCATGGACTCAAAATAAAGGGATGGAAAAAGTCTACCAAGTAAATTGTAAACAGTAAAAAGCAGAGATTAGAATTCTAATTTCAGATAAAGTGGACTTTAAATGAACAAAGATAAACAAAGACAAAGACATTACATAATGGTAAAGGGTTCAATTAAACAAGAAGACCTAACTATCCTAAACATATATTCCCCTAACAGAGGAGCACCCAAATTCATAAAGCAAGTTCTTAGATACCTACAGAGAGACTTAGATAACCACACAATATTAGTGGAAGGCTTCAACACCACATTGACATTATGCAACAGATACATCAAGAAAGAAAATTAACAAAGATATTCAGGATCTAAACTCAGCACTGGATCAAATGGGCCTGAGAGACATCCACAAAACTCTCCACTCAAAAACAACAGAATATGCATTCTTCTTATCATCACATGGCACATACTCCAAAATTAACCACATAATGAGACATAAAACACTCCTCAGCCAATGCAAAAGAACTGAAATCATAACAACTACTCTCTCGGACCACGGTGCAATCAAATTAGAAATCAAGATGAAGAAATTTGCTCAAAAGTATACAATTATGTGGAAACTGAATAACCTGCTCCTGAATGACTTCTGGGTAAATAATGCAATTAAGGAAGAAATCAAAAAGTTCTTCGGAACTAATGAGAACAAATATACAACACATCAAAATCTCGGGACACAGTTAAGGAAGTGTTTAGAGGGAAATTTATAGCACTAAAAGCTCACATCAAAAAGTTAGAAAGATCTCAACTTAACAACCTAATATCACAATGAAAAACACTAGAGAACCAAGAGCAAGCCAATCCCAAATATAGCAGAAGACAAGAAATAACCAAAATCAGAGACGGAGACACGAAAAACCATTCAAAAGATCAACAAATCCAGTAGGTGGTTTTTAAAAAATATTAATAAAGTAGATCACTAGCTAGACTAATAAAAAAGAAAAGAGAGAAGATCCAAACAAACACAATCAGAAACAACAAAGGGAATATTACCACTGACCTGACAGAAATACAAATAACCATCAAAGAATATTATGAACACCTCTATGCACACAAACTAGAAAATCCAGAAGAAATTAATAAATTCCTGGATATATATACCCTCCCAAGAGTGAACCAAGAAGAAACTGAATCCCTGAACAGACCAATAATGAGCTCTGAAATTTAATCAGTAGTAAGTAGCATATCAATCCAAAAATCCCAGGACCAGACAGATTCACAGCTGAATTCTAGCAGATGTACAAAGAAAAGCTGGCACCATTCCCACTGAAACTATTGCAAAAATTGAGGAGGGGGGACTGCTCCCTAACTCATTCTATGAGGCTACGATCATCCTGATACCAAAACTTTGCAGAGACACAACAAAAAGAGAAAACTTCAGGGCAATATCCTTGATGAATATTGATGCAAAAATCTTCAAGAAAATACTTGCTGCACATCAAAAACAATATTGACTAAAATCAAGCAGGCTTTATCTCTGGAATAAGGTTTAGTCAACTTATGTGAATCAATAAATGTGATTCATCACATAAACAGAACTAAAGACAAAAACCATGTGATCATCTCAATAGATGCAGAAAAGACTTTTGATAAAATTCAACACTCCTTCATGTTTAAAGCTCTTAATAATAAAAGCCATCTCTGGCAAACCGACAGCCAACATCATACTGAATGACCAATAGCTGGAAGCATTCCCCTTGAAAATCAACACTAGACAAGGATGCTCTCTGCCACTATTCCTATTCAACATAGTATTGGAAGTCCTGGCCAGAGCAATCAGGCAAGAGAAAGAAAGAAAGGGCATCCAAATAGGAAGACAAGAAGTCAAAATATTCCTATTCACAGATGACATAATTCTACATCTAGAAAACGCCATAGCTTTGGCCCAAAAGCTCCTTAAGCTCATAAACAATTTCAGAGAAGTCTCAGGATATAAAATTAACATATAAAAATCACTAGTATGCCTATATACCAACCACTATCATGCAGAGGACCAAATCTGGAATGCAATCCCATTCACAGTTGCCACGAAAAGAAAAAAATATCTATGACTATAGCTAACCAGGGAGGTGAAAGAGCTCAATGAGAGTGAGAAAACACTGCTCAAAGAAATCAGAGATGACACAAACAAACGGAAAAACATTCCATGCTTATGCATAGAAAGAATCAGTATCATTAAAATGGCCATACTACCCAAAGCAATTTATAGATTCAATGCTATTCCCATCAAACTACCAAGGACATTCTTCACAGAACCAATAAAAAACTATTTTAAAACTCATATGGAACTGAAAAAGAGCCCAAATAGCTAAGGCAATCCTTAAAAAAAAAAAAAAAAAAAAAAAAAAAAAAAAAAAGCTGGTGGCATCATGTTACCAGATTTCAAACTATGCTACAGGGCTACAGTAACCAAAACAGCATAGTACTGGTACAAAAACAGATAAAACAATGGAACAGAATAGAGGGCTCAGAAATAAGTCCATACGCCTAAAACCATCTGGCCTTTGACAAAGCTGACAAAAACAAGCAATCGGGAAATGACTCTCTGTTCAATAATTGGTACTGGGGTAACTGACTAGCTATATGCAGAAGATTAAAACTGGATCCCTTTACACCATATAAAAAAATCAACTCATAATGGATCAAAGACTTAAATGTAAAACCCAAAACTATAAAAACCCTGCAACATAACCTAGCAATATCATTTGACATAGGATTAGGCTAAGATTTAATGACTAAGACACCAAAAACAATTGCAAGAAAAGCAAAAATTGACAAATGGGATCTAATTAAAGAGCTTCTGCACAGTAAAAAAAAATTATCAACAGAGTGAACAGACAGCCCACAGAAAGGGAGAAAATTTTTGCAAGCTATGCATCTGACAAAGGTCTAATATCCAGCATCTATAAGGAACTTAAATTATAAGAGAAAAACAAACCCCTCAAAAAGTGGGCAAAAGACACGAACAGATACTTTTCAAAGGAAGCATGTAGCCAATGGGCATATGAACAAAAGCTCAACATCACTTATCATTAGAAAAATACAAATCAAAACCACAATGAGATACCATATCACACCAGTTAGAATGGCCATTACTAAAAAGTAAATAAACAACAGGTGTTGGCAGGGTTGCAGAGAAAAAGGACCGCTTATACACTCTTGGTTTAAGTGTAAATTACATCAACTATTGCAAAAAACAGTGTGATAATTCCCCAAAGACCTAAAAACAAAACTATCATTCAACCCAGCAATCTCATTACTAGGTTTATACCTGAAGGAATGTAAACTGTTCTGTCATAAAGGCACATACAGGCCTATGTTCATTGCAGCACTGTTCACAATAGCAAAGACAAGGAATCAACTTAAACGCCCATTAATGGTAGACTGGATAGAGAAAATATGGCACATATATACCATAGAATACTATGTGGCCACAAAAAAGAATGAGATCATGTCCTTTGCAGAAACATGGAGAAAGCTGGAGGCCACTATCCATAGCAAACTAACTCAGGAGTAGAAAACCAACAGTGCATATTCTCACTTACAAGTAGGAGCTGAATAATGAAAACAGATGGACACATAGTGGGGAGCAACAAACATGGGGCCTAGAGGAGGGTAGAGGGTAGAAAGAAGGAGAGGATAAGGAAAAATAACTAATAAGTACTAGGCTTGATACCTGGATTACTAAATAATCTGTATGACAAACCCCCATGACACAAGTTTACCTATATAACAAATCTACACATATACTCCGGAACTTAGAATAATTAAGTTAAAAAGAAATAAAAAATTTGAACTGAAAAATTCTCTGGATGTGATACATCAAGGAACATTTTAATATTTTTTGAAAACTAATAATATAGAGATCTTAATAACAGAAAGAGAAAAAAGACATTATAGACAGGGGAGCTAAAATAACAATGATTACTGAACTGAATACAAGCTAGAAGGCTATAAAATGACATATTTCATGTAACAAAAGAAAAATCGGCCAGGTACAGTGGCTCATGCCTATAATCTCAGCACTTTGGGAGGGAGGTTGAGGTGGGCGGATCACTTGAGGTCAGGATTTCAAGACCAGCCTGGCCAACATAGTGAAACCCCGTCTCTACTAAAAATACAAAAATTAGCCAGGCGTGGTGGTGCACGCCTGTAGTCCTGGCTACTTGGGAGACTGAGGCACAAGAATCACCCGAACTTGGGACGTGGAAGTTGCAACGAGCCAAGATTGAACCACTACACTCCAGCCTGGGCGACAAAGTGAGACTCCATCTTAAAAAAAAAAAAAAAAAAAAAAAAAAAAGAGAAGGCCGGGCGCGATGGCTCAAGCCTGTAATCCCAGCACTTTGGGAGGCCGAGGTGGGTGGATCACGAGGTCAGGAGATCGAGACCATCCTGGCTAACACGGTGAAACCCCATCTCTACTAAAAATACAAAAAATTAGCCGGGCGAGGTGGCGGGTGCCTGTAGTCCCAGCTACTCTGGAGGCTGAGGCAGGAGAATGGCGTGAACCCGGGAGGCGGAGCTTGCCGTGAGCCGAGATCGCGCCACCGCACTCCAGCCTGGGCGGCAGAGCGAGACTCTGCCTCAAAAAAAGAAAAAGAAAAAGAAAAGGACAGAAAAATGGAAAACTCACCATTGCCAAATAATAATTGACAAGAAGCAATTAGATCTGTGACCGAAGATCTTATTAGAATTGTGATCAAAGGGTAAAACTCAATCATTAGAATTTTATTTTATTCCCCTTCACAGGTACTACGTAGTAGGTACCAAAGAAAGAGACATCCGTAAAGTGAAATTTTATTTTTCTGTTCTCAACTAACTGTGCAACTGTCTTACTGTCAAATCTCTAAAATAGGTAGTCAAACTAAATCTTAGACTCTTCTAAGAGTCTTTGAAATTGTGATGTGGAGTAGAAGAAAAGTAATATCAAAATTAATGCTTCCTGATAGAGCATCCAAAAATGTTTTCTAACTGCATATTTGATGCAAATGTACCCAAAGAATTTATTATCTAGACAAATTATATTCAGGCATATGTATGTATGTGTGTATATATGAGTGTGTGTATATACATATATATATGTTTTAATATTAGAAATGCAATTCATGACATTGGAACCATTTTTATATTGAATTAGATGTAAAATAAATTGATACTGATTCCATTTTAGGAAAAAATTACCACATAGTTAAACTATAATAATTTCCATTGATGGAAATTAATGCCACTGAATTACGTAAGACTGTAAAAAATATAGGCATGTTACTTTTGTTTTATTTCAGAACATATTTCTATACCAATGAGTAAATAATAATTCTATGTTTCTTTGTGGTAAGCAGAAAGAAATGCAGACTACTCTTTTATTTATGCTGATTTAATTACCATATTTACATATTTTCTGCCTTTTGATTGGTTCATACATCTGTTCTTAATGTTTCTATGAAAATTATATTAAAACCACAACGTCAAGGTTTTGATGAGTAGCTCAGAAGCAACCCAAATACAAGGCAAACATCAGAACATAATGCTTTTCATGGCTAGTGATGGAGTGAGGCCATTTATCACAGAGGCTGCAAAGCCAAAAAAGTCAAACATTAGAGATACATCAGCCTCCATGTTTGAGATTTTTAAAAATAGCTAAATGCTTCCAAATGTGCAAGTTTACCCAAAGCTACTTTAATTTTACTCTGTTTCTATACTAGGAATAAAAGTTTCCAAGGATAGAGTAATACTTTCTTATGAAAATTCCAAATCATCATAGGTCAAAAATCCTGTTTAAAGGATACAATGTCATAGTGATTTTCTTGCATGTGAGCAACATGAAAATATCAAGAGAGATCTTAAGAACTATTTAATGAACACATCATAAACAGTGTGTTCAAAATTGAGCAAATATATTTGACTATCTTTTGAATTTAGGCTGATTCAAATAGTAACCTATCAAGAAATAAACACCAGTTTAAGAACCACGGAATAAGGGAATTAAGTAAGATGTAAATTGGAAACTATAGCTAGCACTGATGGTTTAATACTGGAATAATCAGGAATACAAATTTATCCTGTGTCTTCTTGAGTGGTTCAAGTGCTTCTCCCAGATGGAGCACTAAAGTGCCATCCTTTAGCTTCTTTGGCCTTTTTCTTCACATCACTAATATGTGGCAATTCAAGTAGCCAGGTACAATAGACTCAAATATCATTATTCTGTTCTTCTAAGACACTTAATCTAAATACAGAATAATGAAGCAAATGAAATCTCATCAGTTTCAGTGATAAGATTCTTTGTCATTGTTTGATTTTGTTTTGTTTTATTTAGATACTGAGACAAAATTATAACTAATATAAGCACCAAATCTACAGGAAACTGAGTATTCACTAGGAATGGCTACCACTCCGTAGTCACTTTTCCAAAATAAGTTAAAGCAAGAAAGAAAAGATAAAAGGGAAAAAGGATTTATTGTTTTTCAGTTCTTATTCCCTATCCTTTCCTGTTTAATACAAATGGTATTAGACACCTGGAAGATTTTTAAAAATACATAAAGAAGGATATGATTGTATGAATTGGTTCTACCACTTGGGAGAGAAATTTGGCTCAATGACAAATATCTCCAAAACATTATATTGAGAAAAAAACAATTGACAGAATATTAAATCTTATTATTGGGCACACACCAATATAAGAATAAAACATGCATGTAAACAATAAACATGACATCAGAATAGTGTTTATACTGGGGAGGAAAAGAGGAGTAGAAAATCCAGAGAGAGAAAAACACAGAAATATCTTATTATAATGATTAACATTTGTATACCAAGTGTTAGGGGTGTTGATTACAGTAATATTTTACATTTTGACATTTCTGAAATATTCCATAGTAAGAAAGTTTGAAGAAAGCAAGACTATTTAGCTTGAAACTAGAAGAATGATTTAGTTTTTATGTGAAGCTTGAGAACTAGCTGTTTTCTGCCTCCATAAATAGAATTGGAAATTTAGGTTAACTACAAGGTTTACTTTCCCAGTTTAGTGAGTTCTTAAATATTGCCATAGCTTGCAAAGAAAATTTATGTGACTTTCTGTGAACATCTTCATGATGAGGCCGGATTCTTATCTTTGTTAAGGAGCTTGGGTGGCCCTGGTTTAAAGTGGACGACATCGTCTCCTGTTCCTCGCTGTCTTTTTAGTTCCTATTGAGAGATTACAATCGTTTAAAATGAGGAAGCAGAAGAGGGAGAAAAGAACATGTATGAGTATAAATATCAGAGATGAAAGCTCCCAAATCAGGCCAGATAATAAACATCAGAGAAATGGTCTCTTTTGTTTTTGTCCTTTATTGTAGCACATTTCTAAGCCAACTAGATTTATCTTCAATTTTCATTTCATTCAATGTTTTGAATCATTTTTTAAATTGTAGAGGCAGTCTCCTGGAAAAAGACCTTAAAAATATCCCCAAATATTCAGCCAAATGACAGAGTTAGTTGGAAAGAGTGCAGTCGTTCACTTTTCCATTTCTATGTCCAGTTGAGATTGTTGCAGGCAATGCCTGTGTTCATTATCTCTTTTACTGAGACAAGATTTAACTTTATACTACATTTGGAAATGGGACTTAGATCAGACCTTTTACTTTCTGGCATTTCTAGATGAGGGACCACATTCACAGACTCTATTTTGTAAGTACTATATAGGAAGAGCAAGCATTTTTTCAATACCATTTATCAATTGTTAATGCTTAAATTTCTGTTTTGGTGTGACATTTCTGACCTCTTCCGTTACATGTTTAGGAATCAATGTTCATGTTTATGTAGACAGGATGGGGTTTGTTTTATTTCTTACCCCCTGAATATTTGCTCACTACGTCTGCTAGGGGACCTGCCAGTTAGAGAAAATGGCAATCATAAAACTAAGATTTTTTGCATTAATTCATTATGCAGTATAGACACATTTTCCAGAAAATCACTTTTGCCAACCAGGCAAAAGCACCATGACTGCCAGGATTTTTGTCTGTTGTGTGTGTGGCTTTTTTATTCCCACTAGATATAAACAAAAATAGTTTTGACTTCTCAGTAATAAATGTTTAACCTAAATGGTAAGGGATGAAGTCATTTTTTAATGTTAGAGGAATTTAGAAAATCCAGAAGTTCCTATCATATAATCTCAGTTATTTCTACATTAGTACAAACTTTGCCATTTTCTTGTCTCTTATACACACACACACACACACACACACACACGTCTGCTAAGGAGGAAAATAACATATGGCATGAACCAGGTTATTCAATAACAATCTGGAAAATTTCTAGCTTCCTTATGCTAGGTCTTCCAAAATATTAGCTGTCTATGTATTTCTTCCTGATACTATTCTGTTTCAATATGCTTCTCAATGGGTTTCGCTTAATCCACTGTGTATATGCAGTACAGTTCAATGGTAGAGATTTTTTAAGGTTTTTCCTAAATTTCTTTCCCAAACAGTAAGACTTCAGGTTCATAAGTGAGCTTCATTCCTCTCTGTCTCCACCATGGTAACAGGAGGATGATACTCAAGACCACACCAAGAAGAATCCAAGAGAAGAACCAGAGAGAAACAACACAAGCATGAGATCCCAGTTGACTAGGGAGGTGGCAGTAATGTGGATTGGATTCTGGAAGGTCTGAGTCTTAATTCTGTGTTTGTCAGAGTCGGTTGACGAACCGGGAAGTTACTTAGCTCAAGGAGTTTACTCTTCTTCTATATAAAATTTGGCAATAAATAGTATGAGGTTCTTATAAGTTCTCAAATTCTGTGAACCTATTTCTACTCCACTTTTATGAAAAAAATATATACAGAAAGTATCCAAAGCAAAATGTTGCCCTTTTATAAGACACTTTTTCTTATTTTTTTAAAATCAGCTCTCCTTCAGGTTTTTAAAAAATCTGTCAGAATTATTTTTAGTTTTAGTAAAAAATAAAACCTTAACTTCCAAATTTTAAGAAATTCTTATTTTTAGAATCCAAAATCAAAATTTCCTGAGATTCTTTAGTTTATTTCTTTTCTTATTTATTATTAAATCATTGTTTACAAGATGCAAGTATTCTACAGCCTGTTCTTCTTAATTGGTATGTGTAATTATTTAGCATGTTCAGCTTATTAACTGTTAGGAATGAGGCTGTCATTCATTTTGATCAGTAAAACAAGTATCTTTACCTTGGAGGAACAATGTATCCAAAGCAATCAACAAGGGGGCACTTGTGAACCTTGTAGCTTTAGTTAAAGGAAAAAAAGTAGACTCATAGCACACCAGTCTTGACCACAGTGATCCTTCCCCTGAGCTGCAAGGATTGTGAGGCATATTTTGTGAAAGCACCTCGTATGCTCTCCTCCAGTAGTTGCCATCTACACTTCAAAGTCCTAGTCCCCCAGCACACTGAGATGCACCTCTACTCTCGTGTTCATCTAGAAGAATTCTTATTATAAAAACAAAATGAACTATGAAAAATAGCCTTTTTGAACACAAATTAATTTGGAGTAGACCTTATATAGTTATGAGTCAATTTTTCTTCCACAGCAAAACACAATTCCCACCTATAAACAATTGGTGGATTTTATAATAATTTTATAATAATTTTAAATCCAAAACCAAGTAATACCTTTGTATGTGTGTATGTATATGTTATTTACACATGTATATAGTATGTATGTGTTATTTACATGTTATTTACCCACACACAAAGAGAGAGAGAGAGATTTTAAGAAATGAAGGAATGGCTCATAAAATTGCTGGGGCTAGCATGACCAAAATCTGCAGGACAGGCTACAGGCTGAAGACCTAGGGAAGTGTTAATGCTGCAGCTCCATCCTGAATGCAGTCTGAAGGCAGAATCCCCATTTCATTAGGGGACTTCAGTATTTTTCTTTTAAGGCCTTCAAGTGATTAGATGAGGCCCACGTACATTAAGGTTGGTAATCTGCTTTACTGCGCTCTATTGACGTAAATGGTAACTTGATATAAGAAATACCTTCACAGAAACATTTAAACTCTTGTTTGACCGAATATCTGAGTACTGTAAGTTGACACATAAAATTAACCATCACAATGCTCAAACTAAATAACATTATTCTTTGCTTATTTAAGAAATAAACTGGCTGGGCACAGTGGCTCACGCCTGCAATCCCAGCACTTCGGGAGGCCAAGGCGGGCAGATCACTTGAGGTCAGGAGTTTGAGATCAGCCTGGCCAACATGGTGAAACCTCGTCTCTACTAAAACTACAAAAATTAGCTGGCCATGGTGCGTGCCTGTAATCCCAGGTACTTGGGAGGCTGAGGCAGGACTCCAGCCTAGGCAACAGAGTGAGACTCTGTCTCAAAGGAAAAAAAAAAAAAGAAAGAAACTAACACATCCAGCAAATGTCAGAGTGGTACAGAATCTATGGGTGGTTTAGGAAATAGTTACCAGAATGAAACTTTTCTCCTCCACACATTAAGCTTTTTGCTCCAGCACACTCTATAAACATTTGTAATTCTGAAATGTTTTTCATGAATTCTGAAACAAGAATTTTGAAGGAGCATATGTCTTCTGGAACAATTTTTCAACACTGGAAATACTGATTTACTTATGTTATACATGAGGAAGTTCCTAGAAATACACTTTTAACTGAAATTGTTCAAGGGCTGAGGGAGAGATGGGCTTTTTACATTGTATATTCCTTGATTCTAACTCAAGTAATTTAAAATACAGGGGGTATAGTGTGTTAACAAAAGGGATCTCAGGTGCCATGGGAACAGAGTAAAATGACAGCCAGTCTGTGAGGGAGGGAATAGAGGAGGCAGGCTGTCCAGAGACCTGCACATCTGCCCTGAGAAACTGTAAAGAACATGGTGGTTATTAAAGTGGCTCATGAGTTAGGTCAGCTAGGCTCAGATCCATGCTCTGGTACTAAACAATTGTGTCATCTTCAGAAATTTATTTAATTTTTCTAGTACTCTGTCTTCTCCTCTATAAACACACAGTTTCCAAAGTATGGAAGGATTAAATACGAAAAGTATACATAATACATCTCAGGCCTCGTAGTCAGTGGAACATAGTGATTAATATTATTAATTATTATTATTATTGTCACTAGGTAGGAGATGAGGGACTAAAATGAACATGTACTAGTTACATTGATTTGTTTCTGGTGTCTACATGGGATGGGATATAGGTGTCAGAAGGTATAATCAAATAGTAAAAGAAGAAAAAAAAGAGGAAATGATGATTTTCTGAAATCATTGTACATTTTAATGTGTTTAAAATGTAAAGTAGGAAGGATGTTTTTGTAAGAGACTATTCTCTAAGATGTAACTTTAGGCAAAATGGAATTGCTTTTAATAATTTATGATAGGAAATTTAAATGTTCCAGTTAATCTATCTCTTTTAGATAGTCACCTGGAAAATAGCATTTTTATTCTAGCGATGCCTCCATTGACCAAAAGGCTTTTGTGTCATCAATTTTTCTGTTTGTTTTGTTTTGTTAGATTATGTCTTTTATGTTTCTTCAGTGTCCGGAAATTGTTTACTTTTAAATATAATTCTGAATTTTGGAAGCTAAAAACCAGCTGGAAACAAATAGAGCGAACAATATGGAATATGTATTTTTTTAGTTTTTAGTTTTTGATCATGTGGCTTGGTTCTGATTTTGAGGAGAGGCTGAAAAATTAACCAGGAAAGCAATTTTTAAGGAAGTTTACAAAAAACATTTTATGATAGAATAGTTAGAATTGTCTTTAACATCAAAATGTAACAAACTGGAAGATACATAATAAATACCCTTTGCTTTGTTTGTAAAATAACAATTTCATTAATTTATATAGAAGCATCCTTTTGTTCCTTTTTATTGAATATATACAATTTAAGTAACATTACTGATGGCAAAACGCTAATGGGCAAACCAGAACCTAAATCCATCAGGAAAAAAAATTCTACCTATGCATGTGCTTTTTCCTTTCTCACACAAACTTATACTTTATTGACATTGAAAAGATACGATATTAAATTAGGACAGACTTATTATTTTTATATGCACGAAGTGTGGCAGTCTTTGCCTATGTCTAACGTACTGGAAACACGGTTACTAGGAGAATGAGCCCTGGACCAGAAGCCAGAACACCCAATTCCGGCCCTTGCTCTATGCATCTCAGAGTTATCAAGAGCAAGATGCTTAACCTCTTGATGCCTCAGTTTACTCATCTATAAAATCTGGCTAATGGTATATATCCTCATTCCCTCCCAATGCTGTCATAAAAGCTAAATGTAGTTGTACCTTTTGAAAGTCTGAAAAATGTAAAATACCAAGCAAATCCTAGGTACTGAAATATATGTTCTTCATACAATTTCCTGGGGAAAAAGAGTCCCAACTAACAAATGCATTTTATAAGCCCTTTTATTTCTAAAATTAAGTAGATAAATTAAATCCCAGTTATTTTAGTTTGCTTTCTCTTTGTCATCACATGTGTAAAAGTTGACCTGTTTTAACTGTAATTAAAGATATAAAAAGTTCAGGTTTTTGGCCACATCCTTTTTGAATGTAGTGAAATGCAGAGGCCACTCACACTGTCAAACCAATTCTACAGGTTGGAATAGTGGTCTACACTAATTAGGTGTGCCAATGTTGAGAGAAAGTCTGTACGCTCTGAAGCCTGTCTATTCATGGAATATTATCTATTTTACTCACAAACAGGAATTTCCCCACAATGTACTGACATCACAGAGCAATTAAATTTATGGTTTGCATGCCTCTCAATGGTAAATATTTTGCCTGGCTCATAAGGTCATATGTCACACATTTGTTTCTATTTCTGGCTAGAAGAGATGAATATAATAATTGTATTCAATAAGACTGGAATGTAATCCCACCTATGGTAATTTTTTTTCAAAACATACACACATATATATATGTATTTTCAGGAGAGTTATTTTATTAAAATAATGAAATTTAGAAATCAGTAATCTTTTTTTTTTTTTTTTGACAGAGTCTAGCTGTGTCGCCCAGGCTGGAGTGCAGTGGCACAATCTCAGCTCACTGCAACCTTCACCTCCCAGTTTGAAAGATTCTCCTGCCTCAGCCTCCTGAGTAGCTGGGATTAGAGGTGCACACCACCATGCCCAGCTAATTTTTTTGTATTTTTAGTAGAGACAGGCTTTCACCATGGTTGAAAATGCTGTCAGGCTGGTCTCGAACTCCTGACCTCATGATCCGCCCACCTTGGCCTCCCAAAGTTCTGGGATTACAGGTATGAGCCAAATAATTTATTTTTAAATTTCAAATTTATAGCCAGAAATTTGGGTTTTGGTTTGCTGTGCTTACCTGTCCAATTATAGGTGGAAGCAAAATAAAATATTAGCATGTTTTTACCTATTTATTTGTTCTCTCAAAATAACATATTTTGAAGAACATCTATCACCCTGCTAACTAATGCTTAATTATTCATTAATAAAAATTCTTTATAACTTGAACTTTATTGCATAATTATTCAGACTATGAAACTCCACCAAATATTCTCATTAATGTAACTCATGTTTGGGATGTAATAAAGATAGGGAATTCTATAATTATCCCAGGTGCTATAAACATTTGTTGAACATGCAGAGCAAGGGGACTACGGACTTCTGCCAACACAAAGACAAGAGAAATTTGCTTTAGCAAATTTGCCTTCTATTTCTTTATTCAACCTGAATGAGTATGGTAGCAAGACAAAGACTTTTTTTCTGTTTCTGGTGATTTAATTGCATTGTTAATGTTTCAGAACCATATGGAACAATTTCCCTTTAAATTAATATAAATGAGAAAATGTACCACAGTCTCTTTATATGCTTTGTTGTTTGTTTCTCCTTTAGAGCCCAATATTTCATGGCAGTCGAGTTTCTGGAATTATAAAAAGTATAACATTATTTTAAAAACAGGAAAAAAGATTGTGCATACAAAAATAATTCTTCTAAACCCATTAAAAATAGAATTACCTTTTTCTCAGAACTAATAAGCAAATAAAACTAGCTGAGATTACAATCACTCAATGTAAAAATTCTAATCTTAGACGATTCGAAGACAAATATTTTTCCCAAAGGCATAATAATAAGCATATCCAAATGTTCTTTCCAGCAGAGAAGAATGAAATAAAGCTACACTCTATAAACTTCAGTGCACGATGTGTCAGCTCAAGGATTACTGTGTATTTCAGAAAATAATATTGAAATTTGTGTTTTTATTACTTAGAAAAATTCACTTCTGTAAGTCAAATTTATTCCTATCTTTTTATTTATTTATTAAATGCTGAAAGACTTCACATTAACATCATCACAAATATTTAGCCAAGAATGCCAGCTGTTGATTATGGGCCTATGACAGAGGACTTGGCGTATTTCCAATCAGATGCTTCTACTGTATCCCAAACAGAGCATTTTAAAATACAGTGCTTCTCTGCTAACGGATGTTAAATTTTCAAATAAGCATATTTGGGAGAATGCATCTAGGTATTGACACAAAACCATCAGACGTGGCCATTGACATACAGCCGAAAGGCAAGGACATCTCCTAATGATACAGCACCGCCAAAAGCCAGAGAGGATTGTAGTTGCACACATACAAACTTCCATATACTCATGTCCAGAACAGTGATAGCTCATATTTCTGAGTATCTGCACTGTATAGGCTAAGTGATTTATAATGACTAGCTCATTTAATCCTTTGAAGCAGGTACTATTCTTCTCATCATTTTAGAGATGAGAAAACTGATGGCACAGAGATGTCACATTATTTGTCCAAGTTCCCAAAGCCATTTTAACTTCTAAGTCCACACTTTAAATCACTGTGCTATGCAGTGCTATCTCACACACACTGGAATTCAGATGCAGGGAATAAAGATTCAATTCAATTCAATTTAATAAAGAGACAAATTACAGCATCAGATTATGCATATGGTACTTCGGAAGTGCCTTATCTAGCATGAAGTCAGAAAACAAGTTGAGTGGTCTTTATCGTTCTGAGTCTTTTGTCTTTTGTTTAAGCATCACTGTGCCCAGAGTTGGCATTTATCATATGGCTACATTTAACTAAATAAAAATATCATCCTTTTTCAACATACAAAAATCCCCAGACTTCAAAGTTGACTCCAAAATGTGCTTGTTTTTAAAAATTGGCACTCAAGTATTTAGGGGTAAAGGCCATTTATGTTGGCAACTTATTTTCAAACAAGTCAGAAAAATCACTCATACACACACACACACACACACACACACATACAGACAAAGTAAATCTGATAAAAGATTAATTTGGGAATCTAAATGAAAGTATAGGAGAATTCTTTGGCTGTATTTGTACTTTTACTGTAAGTCTAAAATTAAAAGCTGCCTGGAGATTCAAATAGTCAAAAAACTTATTGAGGAATAGCAATAGGAAAACTAAGGATACAAATATATTCAGATCGACATGTCCAAAATAAAACTTATTCATTTTTTTCCCTCTGTATGTAGAAGACTGCTTAACACCCCCTATCTTTTTTGCAATATAGACTAGAAGAGAAATTAGGACCTAGATTATGTTTTCCTTTCTATCTAAGGCCCCTATTTCAGTTCTAGCTTTCTATTCGTGGGTTTTTTTCTCCTTCTAGGTCACCCAATCTGCTTTCTACAAGACTGAGTTGCATTTGAAAGTTTCAACAGAAAAACAAATTAGAATGCAAGAAAATAGCCCTAATATCCACAAAAGAAATATAATAGATTCACCTTTCTACATTGAGGCTAAAATTGAATTTTGAGGCATTAGGTGAATTAGTGTATAGTCAAAACTATCCTAAAATAACCTTTACATAGCCCATCAAGTGGGCGATCATTGTTTTGTATGGTAATGATTATGCCAGTAAATTTTGACAACCGCTGAGCTGAACAAAAGGAACAAATTAAAAATTTACATGCAAATGTGTAAGCATTCAAATGATTTTGCTTTCAAGATAATTATCAAATCCTGAGCAGTATAAGGTGAGGAATAGGGGAGCAGTGAGAAGATAATTTTAAGTGATTTTGCTTGATGTAAAGTTTATTCCATTTGGTTTAATGTTAAGTCTCTACAAACATAATATATGTAAGCAGATTTGTTTGTCAGGGCTAAATAAGAGTACAGAGATAAATTCTACTTCCAGCCGTGATGAAGGAAATCGTATCACAGTAGGCCTTCTGTCACAAGCAAGTGTAAAAGTGGACAAAATGTGTGAAATCACTGCTTTTAGACATTGAACAAAAGGCACCATGTGACTATGACCCCTGAAAGAAGGGCAAAAACATGAGATGAGTCCTGTAATTGTACCAATTTTCTGCCTGGTGTCACTTCCTAGGCTGTGATTTGGAGACATGGTGCCCGAACCAACACAGCAGTGCCCCAGAGTGGAGGAGACAGAGGTTAGAATACAGGGCCAGTGAGGTGATTGGAATTTGTATGGCAGGATCAAGAGGGAATTGAGCTGAGCAGAGAAGGAGTTCCAAAAATCTGCATAGAGGTCTTTTTGGAAAGAGGTCCAAAAATCTCATAGAGGCTTGAGTCTTTGAATAGTAAGCTGTTTATATTCAGATTGAAACTCTCTGAGGCAGGACAAAATATAACTCTTAGGAAGAGAACAAATATAGAAGAACTGTGAGCTGAACTCTCAGAGCTAGACAGAGTGCGGAGATATTTGCATTCTGACTTACCAAAGTGAAAGTACCTTACTAAACACTGTAGGTACAATAATGCTATAGTTTGCAGCTTTGTCCCCTCCAAACCTCATGGTAAAATTTGATCCTCAAAGTTGAAGGTGGGGCCTCATGGGAAGTGTTTGGGTCATGGGGGCTGATCTCCACTAAATAGATTAATGCCTTCCCTGGAGGGCAAGGTGAGTGAGTTCTCATTCTATTAGTTCCCATGAGAGCTGCTTATTAAAAAGAGCCTGGCACCTCCCTCCTCTCTCTCTCTCTCTTGCTTCTTCTCTCACCATGTGATCTCTGCACATGCCAGCTCCCCTTCACCTTCTGTCATTAATGGAAGCAGCCTGAGACTTTCATTAGATACTAAATCTTCCAGCCAGCAGAATTATAATCCAAATAAAACTCTTTTCTTTATAAATTACCTAGTCCCTAGTGTTCTTTTATAACAACACAAATGAACTAAGACAAGCAACACAAATGGACTAAGACAAGTAGAAACTCCACACAGGCTGTATCTTAGAAATAGGGCTAATCTAGTCCTACAAAAAAAGTTATTCTTGACCTACCTTAACAACAAGACTTGAAAGTATCAAGCTCATCTACAAGTAAATTAAGTGCCTATGGGAAAAAACCTTAACACTCTTATTAAGGAAGATGATAAAAATCCAGTCAACAATGAAGTATCCGTAATGTTCAATGTATAACAAAAAATTATTAGTCATGCAAAGAAGCAGGAAACATGATCCATTACCAGAATAATAGTCACTCAATAAGAACAGACCCAGAAATGACACAGATAATGAAATTAATAGACTATGTCTTTAAAATAACTACCATAACAATATTCAGGAATTTAAAGAGAGAAGACAAAGATAGAAAAATAGAAAATCTCAAGTAGGAAACAAACTATAATAAGAAATACTAGAGATAACCAAAAATTTAAAATTCACCAAATAAGCTTATCACCAGATTAAATACTGCAGAGAAAACTATCAGTAAACTTGAAAATAGAGCAATTTGGAAATTACCCAAACTGAAGCATAGAAAGAAAAAACAGTTGAAAAATAGTAATGGATTCTCAGTAACTTATGGTAGAATTCCAAGAAGATTTAAGAAGTTAAACAATGCCTAAGCAGGAATAACACAAAGAAGACCATACCAGGGCCTATTGATTAGTGTTCCATCAGGTAAGTGGAACGAATATAAGTGACATACAATCAGGGATTTATTTTGAGGATTAGACCTTAGGCAATTGTAGAAGCTTCTTAAGTGGTCTATATAAGGCTATCAACTCTGTGCTAACATTAGGCCTGAAGTCATCAAGGAAATATAGACATTAATTAAGGGGGATCCAAGAGTGAACTCTGAGGGAACATGAGGGGGAAAAATGAAATCTATAAGGCAAAGCTAGAACCCACAAGAACAAATAGGAACATGTGTTTGTCCCACTCCCTCTAATCTTGATAATGTAAGTGAATTGAAAACAAAGCTGACACTCTTTCCTGTGAAGCTGTACATGACTTGACCTGGGATTCAAAGATCTAACAAAGTATTTCTGGTTAGAAACACTGTAAGCCCAGGTTTTGCTCCCCATAAACCAGTAGATCAGTAACGGTATGCATGAGCTACAACAGTACTTGGCCCCGTGCCAACCTTGGCAGTGTAAAGACCAGCTGTGACTTCACTTTTCCCTTCCCAATCTCACACAAGCTTCTGTTGTGACCCATCATAAACTAGAATGATGCAGTGAAAGGATTTCTGAGAAACATCTCCATTTAGTTAAACTGAAGAGTTGCCACAGTCCACCCCCTTACAACTTGGCACTCCCATATACACCTTCCAACAATACTTAACTTCTTTTTTTTTTTTTTTTTTTTTTTTTTTTTTTTTTTTTGAGACGGAGTCTCGCTCTGTCGCCCAGGCTGGAGTGCAGTGGCCGATCTCAGCTCACTGCAAGCTCCGCCTCCCGGGTTCACGCCATTCTCCTGCCTCAGCCTCCCGAGTAGCTGGGACTACAGGCGCCCGCCACCGCGCCCGGCTAGTTTTTTGTATTTTTTAGTAGAGACGGGGTGTCACCGCGTTAGCCAGGATGGTCTCGATCTCCTGACCTCGTGATCCGCCCGTCTCGGCCTCCCAAAGTGCTAGGATTACAGGCTTGAGCCACTGCGCCCGGCCAATACTTAACTTCTAAATAAAGACAATAGTAAAATTATCTTTCTGCATAGCACAATACTGATATATACTAAAATACTGATATATAACTAAAAACATGCTAAAACTCTCTGAAAAGATGACACAAAATCCCTTTATTCAATTTTGGTTAATGTTTATTTTTCTTCTAATTGAATCACACTCCCCATAAGATATATTATAACTTAAATACTGAAATATAAGCTCAGTTACTATTAATACTTCCTATGTTATATGTTAGGGAGATGGAGGGGGAAAAAGATAGTTGGATGGAGAAAAAATGTATAAATATCTTCATGTAAAAATAAGAAAGAAATTCTCAAGTATTATGGTGTTCATTTCTCCAGCTGGTGACATGATTTCAGTTAATATTTATTAATTCAGTCTTCTACTACCCACTCCTATTCCCTTTGGCTTCAGTAAGCACTTTGTCTGGTCATAATTCTTTGCCTAATGGGGTAAAACAAACCTTCATCCCTGAAGTGAGATAAACTGCTAATGGCCCAGCCATTTGCAGTTTTTCTGTAGTTTTTCTTTGACTCTTATCACAGAGCATGGCAGTATTAAGATGTGTCCTAAGATATTTTGTGAGTTACAAACACATTCCTCCTTACCACAATAGTCCAGTCAAAACTTAATTTCCTCTTGATGGTCAAAATCAATCATTGTAGTCAGTATAACCCCTCCTTCTCTGCCCATTGATTTACCACCATGAGAATCCCTAAGTGGTCAGACGACAGTGTCAAATTCTCATGTAATAGAACCATTGCTATGTACCCTGGTGGAAGCATTCCTCTCTTGAGAACTAAGACCTCTAGACAAGATGAGGCAAGGTTGCGTAGATGAGAAGCAATAATTTTGTTAGTGATGGATTAGGGGTAAGCAGGGAGATAAGCCATTCACTTTCATTTCCACTTCTTGATTTCCAGATCTGTGTAATGAGAGAAAAACATCATAAATTGGACACAAATTCAGAGCATATGCTCTATTTTGGATGACATTACTCAAGCCCTACAAAGTGTTGCCATGCATCTGGCACCATAATTTAGTCTTCAAAAGGCTATTCTATCAGGCCAGCTGCTTCAGAGTGATGGAGAACATAATAATACAAGTGAAGTCCATGTTCACAGAGCCATTGCTGCATTTTGTTAGCTGTAGAATGAGTTTCTTGGTTAGAAGCAATGCTGTGTGGAATACCATGTTGGTGAATAGGGCATTTTGTAAATCCACAGAGGGTGATTTTGGCAGAAGCATTGTAGGCAGAAAAGGCAAATGTATATCTAGAATGAGTTTCTATTGCAAAGAGAACAAAGGATTCCCCCTTCTATGTTAGAAATAATTAACCTACTTGCTACCAAGTCACTAGCTGATCCTCCTGGGGGCTCAGTATCCATCTCAGATAGCAGGTTGGGCACTCAGCAGTGGCAGTTGTCAGATCAGCCTTGATGAGTAGAAGTGAACATTGCTTAGCCCATTCATAGCTTCCTTCCCTGCTGCCCATGACCACTTTGTTTATGAGCCAATTGGACAAAGATAGATGTAGCTGCAGAAAAAAGTTCACTCACGTCCATGGAATGAACCACTATGCCCACTTATTCTTCTGAAGTGGCTCTTTGGTGAGCCTTGATATGGGACACAAATATCTTCATGATCTATGTCCAATGTGATCTATGCCAAGATTCACATACATCTTTCCAGACCTCATTATCACCAAGTTACCAGTCATGTTCCTTTTAATTGAGAATCATTCAGCCAAACTGTCAGCCACACCTTTTAAACTAGTGGATATCTGACCATATCTCTTCCTCCAGATAAAACTTTACCCAAGGATTACAACAGGCAAAAATATCTTTTTTTGTGTTTTAGTCGGTGCTATAAAATGAGGAAATAAAATAAATAAAAAGCATAAATGTTGGAAAGAAAAAAGTATACTATTTTTATTCAAATATAACATGGTTATGTATGTTAAAAACTATAAATATCTAAAAAAAATACTACTAGGCTCATACATGATTTTAACAATGTCACAGCTATAGGTTAACATTAAAATACCTATTGTATTTCTTTTTTTTTTTTTTTTTTTTTTTTTGAGACGGAGTCTTGCTCTGTAGCCCGGGCTGGACTGCAGTGGCCGGATCTCAGCTCACTGCAAGCTCCGCCTCCCGGGTTTACGCCATTCTCCTGCCTCAGCCTCCGGAGTAGCTGGGACTACAGGCGCCCGCCACCTCGCCCGGCTAGTTTTTTGTATTTTTTAGTAGAGACGGGGTTTCACCGTGTTAGCCAGGATGGTCTCGATCTCCTGACCTCGTGATCCGCCCGTCTCGGCCTCCCAAAGTGCTGGGATTACAGGCTTGAGCCACCGCGCCCGGCCTGAAATACCTATTGTATTTCTATATACTATCAAAGAATGGGAAAATTAAATTAAAAATCCAACACAATTTAAAATAGTATCAATTGACACAAAATACTTGGAAAACTTAAATAAAATATGTCTAAGATCTGTATGCTGGGAATAAGAAACATTGCTGCAAGAAATTAAAGAATACTTATTTAAAGAAATTAAAGAAAATTTATTTAAATAGAAATATATACCATGTTCATGGATTTGAAGACTCAATATTTTTAAGATGCATTTTTTTTTTCCTAAATTGATCTGTAGAGTCAAAGTATTCCCAAACAAAATCTTAGGGTTTTTTTTTTATTTTGGTAGAAACTGACAAGATGATTCTAACATGTATATGAAAAGACCAAGGCTGGGCACAGTGGCTCATGCCAGTATTCCCAACACTATGGGAGGCTGAGGCAGGTGGATCACCTGAGGTCAGGAGTTCAAGACAAGCCTGGCCAACTTGGCAAAACCCCAACTCTACTAAAAATACAAAAAAAAAAAAAAAATTAGCCGGGCATGGTAGCACGTGCCTGTAATCCCAGCTACTCAGGAGGCTGAGCCAAGAGAACCACTTGAACCTAGGAGATGGAGGTCGCGGTGAGCCAAGATTGTGCCACTGCACTCCAAACCGGGTAACAGAGTGAGACTCTGTCTCAAAAAAAGAAAGAAAAGAAAAGACCAGCTACTCAGAATAGCCAAAATTATCTTGAAATAAAAAAATACTTTGTAGTACTTATCTCACTTGATCTCAAAACTTATAATAATCAAGGTGAATGATATGATGTAAAGATAGATTAATAGTTTAACAAAAGCAAATAGCGAGTCCAGAAACCAAACCACATTTACCCAGTCACTTGATTGTTTTTTAAATGTCATCAACTTAAGTTAATAGGGGGAAGAAAAGTCTTTTTGACAAAAGGTTCTGTAAAAAATGACTACTTATAAGAAAAAAGTTGCGCCTCAAACTCTGTGCCATTCATAAAAATTAGTTCTACACACATCATAGTCCTAAATGTAAAAGATAAAATTCTAAAACTTTTTGAAGAAAACATAGAGGATTATTTCTGCAACCCTGTGAAAGACAATCCAATGAGACCCTGAACTGTGGATTTCCATGTCTGTTTTTGCATTGCCCAATTTTAGCAAAAATTCTGTCAAATTTGTTTAACCAGAATCTCTCACCCTTCATAACTGATCATCGTCAATATTTGATCAAATTCCTTATCTCCCACCACCTCCCAGGTGATATCTGATTACTCTGTCCTGACTTCAGCAAGAATCCCGTTAAGCTGATTTAACCAGAATCCCTTCTTACTCCTCATGTTTCCTCTTAGTAATTTTCCATCCACTGACTCCCACCTTGCTTCTTGGCTATGAATGCTTCACTTGTCTTCGCTGGACTTTCAGAGGCTGGAAGTCCAAGATCAAGCTGTGAGCAGGGTTGGTTTGGGGGCTGGACATGTAGAATGTGCAAGTACAAGTGGTCTCTGATGTCTCTTTTTATAAGGACACTAATTCTGTTTGATGAGAGCCTCTCACCATTATGACCTCCCTTAACTTTAATTTCTTCCTTAGAGGTCTTATCTCCAAACAACCACACTGAGGATTAGGGCTTCAACATATGAATTTTGGGGAGATACAAACATTTTGTCCATAGTAGTCATAAAAATGTCAGTTTGGATTAACTCTAAAATCAATAATGCATTGCTTTACTTAATTAAGAATGAACCAATGTCTGATTCTCAAAGCTTGAGTTCTCATCACAAGCTAGGCCATTGAGTCAAATAGAAATAATTATACATTCAAGATCTTATCTAACTATAATACAAATTGAATATTAGTGTAACCTATCGACAGAAGCTTGCCCTGTTAACAGTACTTACAAAAAAATTTGAGTGCCTTTTGTGCAATACCCAATGTATTAGGACAATACCCAATGTAACCTGGACATAGGAATGCTGCCATGTTTATAGCCCACTCAATAGGAAAGATGAAACTCATCAACCAAGGCAGACATATTGCAGCCACCTAACCTTGTCTGCCACATAATTGTTTCCCTATAAAGATCTGTCAATGCATTGACTGCTTGGTTTAAACGTCCTAATAGTACAGCATTCATTTCTTATGAGGTGCTTTCTAATATCTTGCATTTAACTTCCAAATGTAACCTTTGCTGTATTATGGGACTGACTCTTTCTTTTATTGCATTAAAACTAGCAGATGCATACTGAGTAATTAGCTTTGCCTTTCTTTCTATACTTTCTCTTAAATCTTTATAAGGGATAGCATGGGAACTGTATTTTTATCATCCAAGTTTGCCTCCAAGTCCAACTGTGTAGTGAAAGGGCAGCAGGAAACTTCATGAAGTATGCTTTTTGCTCAGAGTCAGAACCCACATTCAGAACTTTGCTGGGGATAAGAGAAAGGTCAAACCTGTGGGTTAAAAGAGAAAGAGAGAGAGACAAGAAATTTACAGATTTTTATGAAGAAAGCTACAGTAATTTGTGCTCTGGACACAAACAGACTTGGGTTAGGGTACTGGCTGTACCACTTAACCTATATAGGCCTTAGTTTCTATATTAATAAAGCAAGGCTAATGGTGAATATAAAGGTTTTAAAGGCCCTAGAAAATAGCAGGGGCTCAAAAAATGTCACAATTATTATTCCAAAGAGCATTTGGTGACATAAAACACAAGGATAAATATCATCCAGGAAATATGGAAGATTCTGGGTAGGTGATAGTCAGTCCAAACACCATTCCCAAAGCCAATGCATGAGCAAATTGCTTTGGAGCCAAGAAATGCTAGGAATTAATGACATCTTGGGCTTCAAGGAAATAGTGAGGAACTGATCTCCCACAGGTGTGGGAACCTATTCAAACTCACTGTTTTCCTCCATGTCCTCTGGCTGATGCCCAAATTCAACCTGGATGACTTGTCACACCTGTGACACTAGCACCCACCCAACTCTGATACTCGCCAGTTTAGCAAGGCCCTCTGCCATGTTCACGAACCTAAACTCCAGACCCCTTAGGACACACTGATTTACACTTTGGGGCACTTTGCCCCACTGGAAGAGTATAGGAGTAGGGAGAATCCAGAACAATGGTAAGAGAAGCTTACTCTCCCAACCTCATCATCTCTGGCTTTCTCTATCCCTGAACCCCTTCCTCATAGACTCTCCAGATCTCATGAGTTTGACTAAGTGACTCATGAAAAACTCTCATTACTGAAGCCTGAGATTTCTCCTTTGCTTGCCAGTCATCCTGTATCTCTCCAGAGTCAGCACATTTGCAATTTCCATCTCAATGATTATTTTAATAAGTGAATTAGGTTTGTTGCCACTCTGTAGATTTAGGAAGGACCCTCATCTATGAGTTATTTCGGTCTCACATCCCAAAAGTCCACATTTCTACCTCAGCAGGCCCATGTCATGTTTGTTCCACAGTTCAGAATATCTGAACTTTTGGTTTAGAACTGGCTGATTGGGACCTGGAGTTCATGCAGGCAACCTGCTCTGGAGTCTGTGTCCTTATTCCTATTCTAGACCACGTCCCTCTAACTAGAGTGGATGGGGAGGGGAGAAGAATGGAACATAAAAGGTAGGTTAAAGCTGGATTGAATAGAATCTTGAAAGCTAAACCAAAGAATTAGAATCTTACTGTGTAGGCAGTCGGAAATCAGAGAGATTAAACAAAGAAGTTTTTGAGGAATAGTAATTGGCTGGCAGAACACAGGATTGAATAGAATAAGGAAGATATTAAAAGATTAAGAGACTATTTAGGAGGTATTACATTAATCTAGGTTTAATAAGATGAAAACTCAGCCTAGGAGGTAACACTGGGAACTAAAAGGAAGTGATGGGCATGAGCCAGTTAATATCAGCATGACATGGTGGCTGATTGGAGTGGAGAGTAAAAGCAGTAAGTCTGGTTTTAAGAGCAGATGATGAGCAGAACTAATTACACACACACACTCATAACTAAGGAGTTGTATTTAATTATTTAATCTTAACCTAAATTTTTATTCCTTAATTTAAACCTTCTCTCTTTTTTTTTTATCTTCAGCTTAAACATTGCTGTTTAAATCTTCCTTAACACTTTTGCTTAAGACTAAATGATCCTGATATTGTTTTTTCTCATTCCTCCATTTCTTAAAGACATATTTATATATACATATATGTTAATTAATGGGCAATGTTGGTATGCATGTACTCTCTACTATATCTGTATAAGTGAAAGCAAAAAAGGGATTCTGGAGATAAAAATAAGAATGCTAGCTCTCCTTTATTGAACAATTATTATGTACCTACTTCTGTGCTGAGCTGCTCGTACGTATTATCAATTGAATGCCCATAACAACCCTAAGAAATAGGTACCATTATTGTCTTCATTTTCCCAGGAGGAGGCTGAGGCTTGGAGGAGTATGAGAACTTGCTGACAGTCATAACATCTGAAGGGGATTAGAATATGTCAAACCAAAATATGCCACTTTGGCATAATAATTATTTTAAGTTGAAAGCAATTGAGAAAAAGCAGACATAAGAAGAACTCTTTTCCCTTCCACTATCTGCCTAAACATAGGGCATAGAGCTTTCTTGTGAAAGTATTTCCCCATCTTCCATATCAGGAAAGGGAGAACAAACTGTACCATTGGAAATGGAGACAGCACCTAAATGAGTCTGTATAGACAAACCTCACTACATAAACTTTATCTACCATTTGGTTTTCCCCATATATTTACCTTCCCACAATTTGCCACTCCTAGAAAGCCAAGTCCCTTTCTTTTGTGTGGTCACTTCTCCATAATTTATCACTCTTTGTTAAAATGGTATATAAGGCCAAGTCTAGTCACTTCTTTGGGTTGTTTCTTTCTGTTTATAAAGCCCATGTACATGTACAAAGATTAACATCCAGTAAATTTTGTATGCTTTTCTTCTGTTAATCTGTCTTCTGTTAGTTTAATTCTCAGGCCCCAACTACAGAAGATAAGAGGGTATAGGAAAAGTTTTTCTTCTCTACAAACCAAAAGTCACAAGGCTAATATTTAATCCCCTGATTCTCTCCTCCAGAGTCCATACCCTTCATCATTATTGATAAAGGTATGATAATGAATTCTAAATTCATTTCTTAAAATCTGCTAATTGGGAAAAGAAGTAAAGAAAAGTTTGATATTCTCCTTCATATAATGGCTTATTTATACCTATAACTTATTTGTCAAATACAAATGCTACTGTGGTACTATTTATGTGGCATGTGATCCAAAGACTGTTACCACACAGTATACTAAAAATGGATGTGACATATTTCCTGTGAAGGAGAATTTGGTATGATTTAGAAAATCTTGACTCTTATTCAATAACTTAATTTTTATCCAAGATATAAACATATAATTGTTTCAAGTATAAACTTCAGCACAGAATGTCAGCATATTATGGCACACCCCATAAAAAGACTGTAAAAAACAATTATTGTTTTATGTTCAATTAAAGAGAGGGAAAATTTTAAAAAGGGGCTATGTCAATCAGAAAGAAGAGTACCTAGAGCTCATTAATTTAAAGACAGAATCTCAAAAAAAATGGTAATTGACATGCTTGCTTCAGGTGAGTACTATTCATATTATCATTAATCAACTCTTCATTTGAGAAACACACAGAAGGGAATTGCTCAAAGAGTAGGTATCATATTTAATTTTTTCCACTATGTTTTTCCTAGTTTCAAATATGTTCTTCAAATCTGGCATTCACGGTTGCTACTGTATTGGAATAATGGTAACAACAGGCTGATGAGAATCTTAAGTGGCACTTACTCAGTGGAGTAATTGGAAGCTGCAATGGTTATACAAATAAATGCCCTTCAGAGGGAAGAATGAGAGATTTGCCTTGAAACTGCAGCTGTAAAAAGTTAGTGCTGGTAAGTGAAGAAACAGAAACTAAGTGAGAGAATGGGAACTATGGTAGCAATAACTAATGAAGATCACTGTGCAGAGCTGTAATGGTGTTCAGAGTAGATGTGCAAGTCCATATGTATGTAGCAAATACAAATCTCAATGCACAAAATAATGTGCAGATGAATATATTTTAATTTTGTTAATAAGGTTATTTTAATTTCTGTTATAAGCTCTCTTCCACCAAGACAGAAGCATGGTCACATGCTTAGGTGAAAAGAATATCCCAGATACCCATGTCTAGACAGCATGCGGGGGTGACAGGCTCATTAACTTCACACTTACTGGGCCATCAGTACTTTACTTATAATCTCATTCATGGTTTTGAACTTTTTAAAAAATGTTCCCACTTTGTTATTTGTTACACCTCTCTTATAAGTGATTTTCAGAAAAGCAGAAACATATTAAAGGAAAAGTTTATTTGATTCATTTGCAAGGCAGAGTCCACAGATTTCTTTTGGCTATTCCTCTTTGAACTTTCAATGGAACAAACAGTGCAATTTTTATCCCTTCTGTTTTTAGAGCAGCAGCTGTAAAAGTAATTAATGGCTAAAGAGACTCTAGCACATCCTACTGAAGGCCATTCTGGGTTCAGCAGGAGCTCTGGACCCCAGGCTCCTGCTTCTGCACATTCACAGACTTGCAGAGAGCACTCTGATGAATGCCAAAGGACCCTTCTCCCAAACTTTGGATCTCTGCAGTACCCTGATCCATTTTGACCACTGCCACTCATAAAGAAAACTGGCGTCAACAGGTGTTTTCATACTATTTCCAATGATGATTTTGGTGCATATCCAGTATTTTTTTTAATCTCTAGGAGTTGACAATGTACTCATGAATTCTATTAAAAAATGAGAATTTCCCCTAATATGTTTTCTCTTCCTTTCAACCTCCACTTTCTTCTTTTTGTCTCTACCTTCCTTAAAATAGCGTTGTGCAAAAACATCCCTGCGGTTAAATAATAATCACGTATAATGAGGAAGCGTTCTGTGGGTGCCCTCTGCAGAGTCAGAGGCCTGATGTGGGACTGAAAACACAAGCTGGCCTCCAGGCCTGGTGAGGGTCATGCTCCCTGTGATCTCGAGTCAATTGCTCGATGCTTTGGATTCTCAGTTTTCTGATCTTTAAAATAAGGATAACAGTACCTACCTGGTCTACTTCACAGTGTCCTCGAGGGATCATGAAAGTGAGTGTATTTTGTAAACTGCAGTGTTCCATAGGGACATAAGGAATGATGATCTTATTGATTTTATTAGAACAAGACTCTTCAGAAACAGTGGTGAGAGAAAGAAATCAGTCCGGGATTCCTCTTTTCCATCTCATTGACTCATCTGATAACACCGGGGCAGTGACTTGATGCTGCATATGGCTTGATGCTGCATATTCCCTAGTGGACTGAGAGAACACACATTTGCTAAATATGGAGGGGAAGATGAGCTTTCTGAACGCCCTCCCATTGTCTGCACTGGAGCTGAGCCAGGCCACATCTTCAGGATACTGATCTGAGGACGGTCAGGCTCAATTCATTCTGCCTGAGCTTTGCTGCTGTTCCTTCAAACTACTTAGGAAAGTGGTATTAGGTTGTGATGGCTGCTGCCCCACCCTTGGGAGAATGCCCAGGGGATGTGGACTGCTTAGGCAGCCACAGGAAGCTGGACCAGAAAGTGCAGAGTCACTGTGTGCCCAGGCGCCTGCATGCAGATATTCCTCCACCACATACATTGTTAGTGGGCCCTCTCACAAATGCCTGATATTTAACATTTAAGAAAGTCAGCAAAATGTTTTGTTAGCCTTTTATTCACCATTTTAAGAATATAACGTTTATCCAGTTTGTATTGGATAAAATCGGTAAAAAAATAAAATTAAAAAAAAATATGTCTATGACTGCACTATAGACCCAGGGCCCCAAATTATTCTGATGATGGCCAAGTAAAAACATTAAAAGTTGAAAAATATAATAGCATCCAGGATATTACTGAAGATTAGTTTTAAGCTTAAGTTTTTTTCCCTTTCTTACCCAGATTTGAGTATGAGAAGATTTAAAGAATTCTATAAAAACTGTAAAAATGCATCTGCTAAATAAATAACAGTATTTATTTCACAAAAATGTCCTAAGTTTTGTAATGCCTCTAAAACAATTCTCAAACTTCTCGGTCTCAGTATCCCTTTAAAATTCATACATTATTTAGGACCCCAAAGGGCTTTTGTTCATGTAGATAATATCAATATGTATTCATTGTATTAAAAGTTAAACTTGTGCATAACGTGCATGTACCCTAGAACTCAAAGTACACTCAAAGTGTAATAATTAAAAAAATTAAAAAATTTAAAAAAAAAAGTTAAACTTGAGAGTTTTAAAAAATTTATTTACTAACTCATTTAAAATTAGCAAAAACAAACTCATACTACCTGTTAACATCCAGTGCAATGATGTTGTCATATTGATGCAGGATTTCTTGCTCCTTCGCTCAGCTAAGTCTGGGTTCTTGTCTCATGACCAGGAAGAAGTAGGCACATGGGTACTCTAAGAGTGAGCAAGGCAGGAAATTTTATTGAGTGATGAAACAGCTTTTAGCAAGAAGAGGACTGGGATGGTCCCCCTACCCAAAGGCAGGGAAGTTCTCAATATGGCTGAGCCCAGGGCTTTTTAAGGGCTCAGAGTAGGGAGTGTGTGCTGACTGGTTTGTGAGTATGCAAAAACGGTCAAAGCAAAGATGCTACTCAAAGGTGGGCATGACAGTGTAGAAAACCAATTAGGAAAGGGTAGGTATATGTAAAATGGGTGAAGGGTGGAGATCAATCAGAGGAAAGCACACCAAACAGGAAAGTGGGTTCTCAGTCCAGTTCAAGGATTTAACTTGTAGCTTGGCTTTCAGGCTTTAAACTGTCTTCGGCTTGGAGATGGAATTTCGCTGGGGACTCGCCCCTACCTGCTTAGGCATTTGGCAGCCTCCTGCTGCTCTCAATATTTCATATAGCTATGGAAAAACTCCATACATAAGCAAATGAGAGTGAGAAGGGCAAATGACTTCTTAGTACTTGCTTGTCAAGAGCCTGTTTGATGATTTTGCTGTAAAATATTTTTATCTCCATGAAGAAAGTGTTAAATAAAATGAGGAATTACAATTTATTATCCTAGGATTTTTAAAAGTCTGATTCATTGACCTTAAAAAGTATATTTGCATTGTTAAAATTGTGGGCAATGAGTTTGAATCCTCGTCCTGTCATGTACTGGTTGAATGACCTCGGACAAGCTATTCACGTTTCCTGGACTTCAGTGTCCTCATCTGTAAAATAAAAATGATAATTGTATACCTTCCCCTTGGGGATGTTGCGATGAGCAAATTACTTAACAGGTATGTCATGGTTGTCCAGAGGAAACAAAAATGTATATATAAAATATTAGATATGTTCTATATATGTGTGTGTGCGCGACAGAGATACACACACATACACACACAAACACACACACACAGATTTATTTTAAGGAATTGGCTCACATTACGGAGGCTGGCAAGTGCAAAATCTTCAGGGTGGACTGGAACCTGGAGACCCAGGGAAAAGCCAGTGTGCTGCAGTTCAAGTCCAAAGGTCATCTGCTGGCAGAATTCTCTCTTGCTCCAGGGAAGGTTAATCTTTTGTTCTGTTAAGGCCTTCAACTGATTGAATAATTATGGAGGGCAATTTGTGTTGCTCACAGTCCACCAATTTAAATGTTAATCTCAGTTAAAACCACTCTCAAAGTAACAACCAGAATAATGTGATCACATATATGGGCACCATGACCCAGCCAAACTGATACAAAAAAGTAACTATATAAGACACTTTAATTGACCAAAAAAGTCAAACTCTATAAAATATTTGAAGATACTTATTCTGAGCCAAAAATGAGGACCATGACCTGTGACACAGCCTCAGGAAGTCCTGAGAATATGTGCCCAAGGTGGCTGGGTTACAGCTTGATTTTATACACTTTAGGGAGACAGAAATTACAGGCAAAGACATAATACATATAAGATTTATATTGGTTCAGCCTGGAAAGGCAAGACATCTAGGGGGACGGGGGAGTGTGACTTCCAGGTCACAGGTAAATTCATAGATTTCCTGATTGGCAATTGGTTGAAAGAGTTCAATTATCATCTAAAGCAAGCTTGTCCAATCTGCAGCCTGCAGGCCACATGCAGCCCAGGACAGCTTTCAATGTGGCCCAATACAAATTCATAAAATTAAAATATTATGAAATTTTTTTTGTAATTTTTTTTTTTTAAGCCCATCAGCTATCATTGGTGTTAGTGTATTTTATGTGTGGCCCAAGACAGTTCTTTCAGTGTGGCCCAGGGAAGCCAAATGATTGGACACTCCTAATCTAAAGAGTTAAAGTCAGCAGAAAGAAATGCCTGGGGTTAAGATAAGGGGGGGCTATGGAAGACAAGGTTCTTGTTAAATAGATGAAGCCTCCAGGTAGCAGGCTTCAAAGACAGTGATCATGGTAAATGTCTCTTATCAGATCTTAAAAGGTGCCAAACTCTTAATTAAATCACTCATGGATCAGGAAAAGACCTGGAAAGGGAAGGGGATTCTCTACAGAATGTAAATTCTCCCCACAAGAGATAGGGCCATTTCAAAATACGTCGAAGAAATATATTTTGGGGTAAAATACTTTGATTTCTTTCAGGAACTGCCATCTGTCATGTGATGCTATACTAGAGTCAGGTTGGAAATTGGTATCTTATTGCCACAAAGAGTCTGTTTTCTCAGTCTTAAGATCTCTGTTTTAATGTTAATGTCAGTCGGTTGTGCCTGAATTCCAAAGGAAGGAGAGTATAACAAGGCACATTCAAACCTCCTTCCCATCACGGTCAGAACTAATTTTTTAGGTTTCTTCGAAATCCCTTTGACTGAGAGGAGGGGGTCCATTCAGTTAGTAGGTTGGGGGGCTCAGAATTTTATTTTTGGTTTACACTTTGAATGGTGTCTGGCATATACAAACTCTAAACAAATGTTATATATTCTTAGTATTGTATTGAATATATTGTTTTTAGGTGTTGCATGAAAAATCAAGTAATATACAAATTTTTATAGAGAAAAAACCATAAAACCCGGGAAACAAGTCATAAAGGTTAACATGGCTTTTTATACTTAATAATACTTCACATTTTTGAGTTAATACATAGGAAGATTCAGAAAAATCAGTGGGAAAAAATATGTAACTGTTGACAAAATGAGTTGAAGTCTGTAAAATATTTGAAGAGATTTATTCTGAGCCAAATATGAGTGATGATGGCCCATGGCACAGCTCTCAGGAGGTCCTGAGAACATGCGCCCAAGGTGGCTGGGTACAGCTTGGTTTTATATATTCTAGGAAGGCATGTGACACCAATCAAATACATTTAAGAAATACATTGGTTTGGTTCAGAAAGGGGGGACAACTCAAAGCAGGGGGCTTTCAGGCTATAGGTAAGTTTAAACATTTTCTGGTTGACAATTGGTTGCGTTTGTCTAAAGACTTGGAATCGATAGAAATGAATGTTCATGTTAAAAATAAAGGATTGCAGAGACCAAGTTTTATTGTGCAGAGGAAGCTCTCAGATAGCAGACTTCAGAAAGAACAGGTTGTAAATCGTTTCTTACCAGATTTGAAAGGGTGTCTGGCTCTTAGTTGATTATCTTCTGGATCTGGAAAGAAAGGAAGGAAAACAAAGGGGGAAGGGGATTCTCTACAGAATGTGGATTTTTCCCACAAGAGACTTTGCAGGGCAATTTCGAGGTATGGCAGGGAAATATATTTCGTGGTTAAATATTTTTTCCTTGTCTTATAATGTTATGCTTATAAGTCTGATTGAAAAGTAAGTCAAAATGTTACTGGGGGGTCCTTGCTCACAGAGCTCCCAAGACGGTGGCGGGCTGCTCCCAAGATGGTGGCGGGCGCTTCCGAGATGGTGGCAAACCTCGCGTTCTCTGACCTGGGGTTCTTGGCCTCACAGATTCCAAAAAATGGAATCTTGGGCCATGTGGTGAGTGTTATAGCTCTATTAGAAGCCATGGGTCACAGAAGAGAACCATGGAACCCAGTGACTAGTGTTCGGCTGGATTAGGATGAACCCGGGCACTTAGCCATGCAGGAACAATGGCAGGGCTTTAGCCTGATCCGGAGCGGCAATGGGTGCCTCCCTGGATCAGGAGCACAGTGGACACCCTGCCGGATCCGGAGGGATAGGAGTCAGCCGCGGGTCTGCCACAGCCGCAAAGAGCAGTGGTGGATGGCAAGCGAAAGCTCAGCTTGAGTCCTAACAAACACGGACCAGAAGAGTGCAGTTGCAAGATTTAATAGAGTGAAACAGCGTGAAAACAGAGCTCCCATACAAAGGGAGGGGACCCAAAGGGGGTTGCTGTTGCCAGCTCGAATGCCTGGGTTTATATCCCAATCCTTGTCCCTCCGGCTGTGCTCTCAGGCAATAGATGATTGGCTATTTCTTTACCTCCTGTTTTTGCCTAATTAGCATAAAATCAGAGCTTAGTCCTCATAACCCAGAAACAGATCTTATCATATACAATTATATGATAAAAATTGGCATCACAACGTGAAAGGTGAGTTAATTTTTCAGTAAACAATGTTTAAAAAATTAATTGCTTGTTTTAAAAAATTACTTTATATCATCACTTTAACCACAAAATAAATTCCAATTATATTTAAGAGTGAAATGCCACACACACACACGTTACAGAAAATAATAGATTCATCTATAGAAATCTATAGATAAATATTTAGCTTATCTTTGGGTAGGATTTTTAACTCAGAAATCATTGGAAATATTACTAAAACATTAATACATTGATTGCATTAAAATTACCAATGTTAAAGGTAACCGTTGTGAAAGAACAGCTACACAAATGTAACACGTAATCATTAGTATATGTAAAATATTGTAGGCTTATCTAAATTGATAGGAGCAATATAACATCCCATTGGGAAAAAAAATGGCAATGGTATCATCCTGGTCTGTCAGTTTCCTTTGAGTCAAAAGGATAATAGAAGTACAGGTTCTTCAAAGTAATGGAAATTTATGTAGGACTCCTCAGAATGCAGAGTTAAAGAGAAAATCATCCCTTAAGCAACAGTCATCTGGGACCCCAATGTCACCTTAACTGGGATAAAGTGTTGGCTTCTAAGACAATTATGAGAACTGTCTTGTTTAGGACAATCTCTTGTTTACCTTTCATTTGTACTTCATAAAAACTGAACTTGATTAAATTGTGTGGTACCTATAGATGGGTTGAAGAAATTGATTCATGGGAATACATTTTGGACTAGATTTGTCACACCAATAAATGAAAAGTGGACGTTTTCTAAATTTTCACTTATTTTAATTGATGCACATGGCTTGTTTAAAATGTTTCAGCCTTAATCCTCCCTCCCCCTGCTTTTTGTAAGATTTTCTTGTCTCACCAACTACAGTTCTTTTCAGGTGTTGGGGTGGAAAAAGCGTGATACCTTTTCATCCCATCATAAAGGTCACGGCCAACACTCCTATAACAAAAAACAGTTTAACATGAGAAAAGCATAACACATTTCTTTAATCAAAGTTTTATATGACATGGGAGACTTCAGAAATGAAGACCTAAAGACCTAGGGAAAACTGTCTATTTTTTTTTGCTTAGGATCAAAGAAAAATGGACAGCCATATAGAAATGTGATTGGACCAAAGGGTGTGATCTAATGGTGATAGGTTGAGGGGGACACCGAGCAAGGCCTGACTGTTCAGATTCTTCTTGGTCTCTGTGTGTAGTATTTCTTTCTCCTGGGTATGGGGCAGGACCCCTCTGGAATGAGGGTCCTCTGACCTGCTTTCAAGCAAGGTAGGTCAGATGGGCTTCTTTGTGGCCAGCTCCTACACAGAAAGTTTAGACCAATATTTCTAGTTTCTACAACCCATCTTGGGAAAAGAGGAATTCTAGTTTCTATGGCCTGCCTTGGGGAGCAGGAAAAAGAAAGGCAGGAGAAAGAGAGACACTTTGCTTCTGAGACCCTTCCAATGTCCTTCAGTTTAAAGCACTCAGCATGCCAACGTGCCATATTTTGAGGTATTGTTTTCTGAACCCCCAACACAGGACTGTGAGCTCATGGCTGGTGGGGACTCATGGTCTATGTGAGTCTGTGCCTCACACAAGTCCATCACACCCCCATGTCTCAGCACCACATGTAAACACAACTGCTTTGAAGGATTAATTGGTACTTTAAAAAAGATGTTGGAAGAGGGAACCAAATTCCAGATGCTTTCTTTCCCCTACCATTTCCACAAGAGGCACCATGCAGGTTGACTCTTAGCCCTGGTTGTCCCAAACCAGAATGAAAGTTCTGGCTTGACTCATGGAGATTAGCTTAGGCTTCCGGGCAAAAGAACCAAACCCTGGTCCTGAGTGTTGCATCGGAGCCTTCTGTGTGGTCTAGTGGAGAAAATACTTGCTGGGAGCCAGGAAATTGAGATTTGCTCCTTGTCCAGTCTTCAGAGCAGGTGATGGGGTCAGCTTTGCCGGAGTCCAACTGAGGCACTTATGTTTGCAGCCTTCAGATTTCTCTAAAAATAGCAAGACCGCTGCATCCATGTATCTTTTGGTTGGAATCTCAATCACTTGTAAGCTTCAACGACTAAATTTACCTCACTGAACCTCAATGTTCTCACTTATAAAATGAAAGAACTACCTACATCATGCCCCTTAAGAAAATTAAATAACATTGCACTGCACACACAGAGCGTGTGTTTGGTATTTAAGAATCTCAGGAAATGAACTTCTCTCCCCCTTAAGCTTGTGTCACCTCTTGTTTCCTAACAGATCCATTTTTGATTAATTTTCAGAGAGGAAAGGATCATATACATTCAAATGGTGTTTTATTAGTTAATAAGGCAAACTAAATGTTCCCTCCCAAGCATATTGGTATTTTAATATGGAAAAATGGGAAATTATGCTATCATGGTGATACCTGAGGCAGCGAACAGATACCAACAAGGACTATATCCAGAGATTCTGGAGAAATTATCCAGGAATTCTTTGCTTCATAGCATTTTTGAATCAATCTGTTGATTTAAGCCTTCTGAAACTTAACTTGCCAATATTTTGAAAAGCGTGCTATCAAGATTGTTGTCAATCACACCCTAGTGTGGTTTAGCTTTCAGCTCGCTTTTTGGAAGGGAAGTTTTATTTAATCCGTGTGTTGAGAAGAGGAGGATGCAGTTCATATAACCTGGATATTTAAAGAGTGAAGGGAGAAAGGAGATACAGTGAATATGAAATAAAACTTTCACATGATTCACACATGTACCGAGACTTGCAAGGAGAAAACGAAAGTATTGGTATTTAAGTACTTTTACGTGAAATGATTTAAAATGTTTGTATATGGTATTTTTTTTTGTTGTTTTTGAGAAGGAGTCTCACTCTGTCGCCCAGGCTGGAGGGCCATGCCACGGTATTTTAATTTATTATTCTTTATTTTGAATTTCTCTACTCAAAGGTATATTTTAAATACCCATAACCATCATTATGAGCCCACACTTCCTGCAGATTCCCATAGAAAGTCACACATCTTCCTCCTGTTGAACTATTGCTCCACAGATCATAGTATTTGCCTAGGATTTTGCTTTGTAAAGTTCCATTGCTGCATTTGTGGTAAATTCTATTGTGTATGGTAACACATGATAACAACAATGCGTAGGGCCTAAAAGCTCTAATGACCAGCAATTCTGTGGTCAGTAAAAGGAAATTACATAACATTAGTAGCCAATATGCTGTTGAGGGAAAAGTCCTCACATTTCTCCTGCCCATCCCTGCCCCTGTCACTTGCCACTAATAGTAGGTTTTGCAACTAGGTTTGGGGGTAAGTGGACCCTGGAGTACTATTCTCTGTACCCCCAAACCATGCCCAACCCTTCTACTTGGTTATTTCAACTCAGTGGTGGGCAAGTTTTGTTGTATTTAACTCCTACACAACTCTACTCTGTCTGTTCTATCATAAACCATGTGTGCCTAGTACCATCCAGCTAAGCATTTTCATTATTACTTTAATTACATAAAACCATTTTAAAAGAATAGTTTGACCTAAGATCCAGGTCATCCTGGACTTTCCACCGTGTGTTTTCTGTTAGTGGTGGTTTGTCTTTTTGTTTGGGGGATACTTTGTTTTTTTGTTTGTTTTGTTTTCACTTTTTTGAGTATTTACTATTTAAATAAAAAGCAATGGCAGCAATGGTTTCTATTTCCATGTCCTTTTGAGCTTTTTCCCTGACATCCACTTCTCTCTCACAAGGATCTGGCCTTCACACCAAATCTCTGCTCATCTTCACTGTGGAGGGCAGCTCCCCCAGGAGAGGGCTCAGCCTCTCCATCGGCTGGTGCCGGCCCCACATTTGTCCTGACCCTGTGTCTGGCTTGTGCTGCCTGTGATTATGGCTCCTGCCGGCCGCTCGGTGGCCCACGGGATTGTGGAGCAGAAAGCAGAAAAGGAATTTTGGATCACAGAGGGAAGTGATGCTTTAAAAAGGCAACAGTTTTCTGATGTCTATTTTTTTTTTTTATTCTAAGATAGTTTCATACATTTCCTCTTCATTTCAACCAAGTACGCTTGGTTACACTTCCTAAGGAACTTTGTTCAACTAGATGATATGTTTTGGTGAATTAATCCAAGAGGACACTACTGAAAAAAAATTATATATGTGCAGCTTTCTTCACAGAACATGTAACAGGATACATAGTTGGGATTTTAATTTAAAAAACAATTTGAAGGTTAAAGAATGATATAGTGTGTTAGATTAAGATTTATTGAGCAAGTCATGCTTTATCTTTTGTTCATTTTACTAAGTCATTTAAATTCCTTTTATGTGCTCCTCAGGGCAATTAACTACATGTTTGATTCAGTGCTTGAAAGGCTATAGGTATTGAAAGGCTCTAAAAAGTTAAGTGATTAAATGATTATGTTCATTATCTTTATCATACTTGATGTTTTAAATACTGCTAATAATTTATCTTACTTTATTTGCACTAAGAAGCTATTCTTGGATTTAATATTTCTAGTAATAAAAAAAGTGAAAACAGAAATTCTCTCATTTGTGTTCCTCAAAGTTAATTCTTTATTATCTTCCTTCTCCTCAACTATGAAGTTTTATCAATGGTGATGCTTTCCTTGTGTGTTTCTTACTCTATCAGGCTTGATCCGGTCAGACTCACACACCTGAGATAAAATCCAGACTCCTGGAAGCTATGAAATTGTTCAGTAATGTAGCTTTATAAGTAAGCAATTAAAGCGGGCCTGGAGTCCAGCGAGGTCTTTGCCATTCATACTGGCAACAGGCGATGTATTTTCCACCACTCTTTCCCCTTGCCCAGATAACTTCTCTCAAAATAGATAGTATGTTTTATTCTATCAAGCATTTATATTAGCTTTTCCTCCCTAGCCATTTTAATGGAAATGGGCAGAGAATAAACAATAACTCAATAAGAAGTCATAATTGCTCATTGTAGTACATCATTGATTGTGTGATTTTGTAATATGGTTCTTATTGGGCTCTTATCGACTGGATTCTGGGTTTCTCCTATCCTTGTTAGGTTTTGTGTTGACTATTTTCTCTTTCTATTTTTTTCCTAAGACTTTTAAAGTATTTCTCAAAGTGTGGTCTTTGTTAAACTTTCTGCATCCCGTAATGTAGATGTTCAAAAGATTGCTGGTCCCCACTCCCTACCCACTGTCAACGGAATCAGATTCTCTGGAAGTGGAAGCTAGAAAAATACATCTTGAATAAGTACTCCTCCCCTCCCTTGGTGCTTCTTATGCATGCAGAAGTTATAAAACCATTGAGGAAAATAGACCCACCAGCATCCCCTGAAACACAATTATCCTTCCAATGATGTTTTTTTTCCCCCTACACTTTCTCCTTTTTTTTATCTATCAACTCCTCCATTTTCAAGAGGATTTGTGAGTCAATGTAAACCTGTATTGCTGGGCCCTATCCACCAAATCTACATCCAGCCTTAGACATGACCAATATCAGGAATCATCTAATGGAAAGATTCAGGCTTATTCCACAGCCATAAATCCTGGAAACTGTCCTTAGTCATTTAGCACAGTCTTAGAAGAGGCCTCGGCATTCTGTGGCTAGTATTACACCATCCTTTAGCATCATCAATGTCAAAGTTGTGTTGAGATGAAGGGAAATGTACCTGAAATAAAAAAACAAACCAAAACAACTTCCTACTTGTTGAACTTCTCCTACTTCCAAAAGTTACTCTGTTTCCAAAAGTTCCGGGTCCTACAAGTGCTCTAGATTCTATCCTATGCCTCTTTCTCATGAGGCTTTTGTACGTCTTCAGGCTGTAGTTCTTTTTCCTACTCCCGTGTCCTTAGAATGCAGTAGTTAAATATATTCTTTTTTTTTTTTTTTTTTTTTTTTTTTTTTTGAGATGGAGTCTTGCTCTGCGTCCAGGCTGGAGTGCAGTGGCACAATCTCAGCTCACTGCAAGCTCCGCCTCCCAGGTTTACGCCATTCTCCTGCCTCAGCCTCCCGAGAAGCTGGGACTACAGGCACCTGCCACCATGCCCGGCTAATTTTTTGTATTTTTTTTTAGTAGAGACGGGGTTTCGCCATGTTAGCCAGGATGGTCTCGGTCTCCTGACCTCGTGATCCACCCGCCTCAGCCTCCCAAAGTGCTGGGATTACAGGCATGAGCCACCGTGCCCGGCCAAATATGTTCTTGTTATTATGCTCATTCTCACTGTGTTATTTATACATGGGAAACACAACAGTGTCTCGCACATGTGATCTATAATCTATAAATTTTAGTTATCATTATAAATATTCTTCAAAACTATACTCAAGTAACATCTTGGGTAACAGAGCATATCACAGACAAATTGTGAAAGCCCAACACCTATTCAACTGATTTGTCAACATGCCGGTAGATACTTAAAGGATTTGGAGTTTACTACATATTAAAGTGTATGTCATGTTATTGAGTATCAACTCAAACTAATTAACAAAATTAGCCAGGTGTGGTGGCTCATGCTTGCAATCCTAGCAACTTGGGAGGCTGAGGCAGGAGGATCACTTGAGGTCAGGAGTTCAAGACCAGCCTGGGCAACATAGCAAGACCCTGCCTGTTAAAAAGTAAAAAATAAAATAATTAGCCAGGTGTGGCAGCAAGCTTCTGTAATCTCAGCTATTCAAGAGGCTGAGATGTGAGGATTGCTTGAGCCCAGAAGTCTGAGGCAGCAATAAGCCAGGATTGTGCCACTGCACTCCAGTCTGGGCAGCAGAGTGAGACCCAGATCCTTAAAATAAGCTAATAGAATTTTCATCAACCTAGTTCTTCCTATTCTGGCAAGACCAGTTCAGAAATCTCTGTCCTACTTTAGTGTGTAATCATATTACTTAAAAAGACCACAATTTTTGAAGTTGGGTGTTTAGTAACTCTGACATTTAGTGGAAAAAGATCAAAACAAATCCTTCCTTCAATTCTGGGCAATTAATGTTCACCCATCCTATGACTTCTATCCAGTCTGGCCCATCTGCATACTTGGCTAGCTTTTCTGGTCTCAGCACAGGTAACTTCTCTTTTGAGAAACTTTCCTCATCCAGCAAAATCTACGTTTGGGAAAGCTCCCACAGGCTCTCACAGCATTCTGCCTCCCCACACCACCAATGACATTTGTCACTGTCTCCTGGGCAGTCTGTGAGTCTAAAGTGTTTCATATTATAACTTCAGTACCAAGACAAGAGCCTGGAACACAAGTGGATGCCTTGATCAGTAAATTAATGCAAACTGTACATGTGAAAACAAACCCTGTATACTTTAGCGTCATTTACGGCAGAGAGCCCTCTTTGCTTTACTCTGATTAAGTGGCCATTCATTCTCCTTTTGTTTGACTCCTGCCCTTTTGTTATGGCCCCCAGTTTCTGCATCCATTCTGCACCATGAATGTATCAGTTAGTTTCAGTAATCTTGGTTCCATCTTCTGAAGCTCTCAGGGGACTGTGGTTCAGACTCAACATGCTCTAGAGATTCCCAGTTTTCACAGCTTTAGAACAATCCCCTGTTCTAGCCTCTTAAGCCAAACCCTGAGGGCCCCTTAAGAGAGAGGACCAAACACTCTACGTCCTTGTGGGTGTTTTCAGTCTAGCATTCTAACCTCCTTGAAATCATGAAAACATATTTTTTTCTTTGATTCATCTTATCTAAATGTCTTGGACAGTTCCATAAATGGATATGTTGATAATAACTATGAACATGTTTTCATTGAAACTATCTCACTGATGAGTATTTGGTGGCTTTAGAAAGAGAAATGGTTGCATATTAGCATAGGGTATTAAAACCTGAAGGTTAAATGGATGAAGAGGACTTTGAGTGACCATACTGAAGCAACACAGTGTGAAAAAAGTCTTAACATTTTTTAAAGTCTTCTATTTGGTAGGTCCACAGAAAGGCATTCATCACCCAGAACTACTTTTTGCAAGGACACAGACTTATATTTCCATATTGTCAATCACATGTCAACAAAGTTTCTAGATTTTCCAAAGGTGTAGAACGGTACCTTAGGCTTGTTGGGTAGTTAGAGCAGAAGGAACAAGTTTATCATTTGACTGGTCAGTAAATCTCTTTGGTGTCTGACCAGACCAAAAATATTTTTTGAAGAGGAGTTCTCTTTGTCATGTTAGTCTTAGTTTTGGCCCACATTGTCTTTAGTGATTATATTTTGTTGCCACCAAGATGCGCTGCCAAGGAGAAGACCCCAGACTCTGAGCAGACTGCTAGGCAGAAGCAATCAGAAGAACACAATGAGCCCTTGATCTGAAAGAACTGACAGAAGAATTCGGGGAGTGAAAGGAGCTACTTGTATCCAGGAGGGCTAGTCTGAGTGCAATGATTAAGCCATCCTGGGGCACAGTGCAGAGCATTTGGTACTGATTCAATGCATTTTAAAAAAATAAGTGAATAGGGCTGGGCATGGTGGCTCACACATGTAATTCCAGCACTTTGGGAGGCTGAGGTGGGTGGATCATGAGGTCAGGAGATTGAGACCATCATGACCAATATGGTGAAACCCAGTTTCAACTAAAATACAAAAATCAGCTGGCATGGTGGTAGGCGCCTGTAGTCCCAGCTACTGGGGAGGCTGATGCAGGGGAATCGCTTAAACCTGGGAGGCGGAGGTTGCAGTGAGCCTAGATCATGCCACTGCACTCCAGCCTGGTGACAGAACAAGACTCCATCTCAAAATAAATAAATAAATAAATAAATAAATAAATATATGAATGAATGAGAAATTTTATTTATGTTAAATTTTTAACCAGAACTTATGGCTCTGTTACTGAGCCAGTCCTCGGAAAGGGCTCAGAATCCAGTAGTCAGCAACATCATACTATTCAGGGTCTTCAAATACACCCTCGAATTTGACCAACAATTCCAGTAAGTGACCAGCAAAGTCTGCCTCTATCTCCTTCCATTAAGCACTTCAAGGCCAGTTTTGTGAAGCAATTGATTACAACCCCCAACCCCAGGCAACCAGTGGAGAAACCTGCAGCTGAATCCCTTGACACCACTAAATATGAACTAAGGTGTTGGGCCTGGCCTTGTCTGTCTTACCCTTGAAAATGTACCCAAGAGACAATGTGGTTGGGAGTGCTGCTGTTTGGGAGACCTGATTCACTCTGGGTAGATTTTTTAAATTTTATTTTTATTTTTATTTTTTTTTGAGATGGAGTCTTGCTCTGTCGCCCAGGCTGGAGTGCAGTGGCGTGATCTCGGCTCATGCAAGCTCCACCTCCCGGGTTGATGCCATTCTCCTGCCTCAGCCTCCCAAGTAGCTGGGACTACAGGCACCCGCCACCACACCTGTCTAATTTTTTGTACTTTTAGTAGAGACGGGGGTCTCACCATGTTAGCCAGTATGGTCTCGATCTCCTGACCTCGTGATCTGCCCACCTTGGCCTCCCAAAGTGCTGGGATTACAGGCGTGAGCCACTGCCCCCAGCCGATTTTTTTTTAAGTGAAATTAAAGGCCCATGTCCTCAGGATGGGAGTCTTCTCTTCTTACTGATGGGCCAGCGTTGTCAGTGCACTGTCTTTATGGCACCATGGCTACAGATTTGCTTTGGGCTCTTTGTGCTAATAAAGGCAAAGGGCTAGAAAAGATGGACCTTGTAACATCTTAAAGGCTCTAAGAGACAATTCTGCTTAGGGTAAGAAAAAGGAAATTGGATAGCTAGAACTATGGTTCTTACTCCATTCTTAAAGTGGGCTTACTCCTCGGATACCAGGGACTACAACATTGACATAGTATGGTCCAGTGGCTAAAAGTGACCTTTCTGAGGAGGATGGTGCATTCAGGATACTTCTGCTTTGTGTTAATGTTTCTTCCCTTCTAATCTATTATTTCCAAGCTTACAGATCAATGAATGGCTTTACTATTTAAGATTCCAGCTGAAGCGGGGGAAGGCAGGAATGTAAATTTGTAGGGAGGAGGGAAGAGCAATCAGCCACTCTAAGGTCCCATGGGAGCTGGCAAGCGCTGGACCACAGAATGGAATGGGATGTGCTGAATGAAGCTCTGTCTGTCTTGTACACACCAGTCACTCCAAGGAGGGAGCCAGGAAGCAGGCAGCAGGGTATGTGGGCTGTCAGAGTAGCCGATTCTGCTGAGAAGACATGTGTAAGGGAGAACTATTGCTTTACCAGAAGCGTTGACCAGAAATAGAAGCTGAGATGTCAGTGCAAAATAGAATGCACCGAGAGTAGCATTTGAATGTGAATGCAATCATTGGAGAACCTATGGTGAGGTCAGGACAAAGGAGGGAATGTGTGAAGCTTGTTTTGAGAGTTGGGAGTGAGAAAAAGTTGTTTGCTGTGATGAGTTGACAAAAGGAGGAGTTTTAAAAAACAGCTACAACCCTTTTCAAGGGTGACCAGTAACTATCTTAGAGAGGCAAGTTTTATGAACCAGGCCATGACGAGAACTGAAGAAAAGGCCTGCCAAAGTCAAATGTCTACAGTAAATATACTTTTATAAAGAAAGTACATAGTATATGTGCATTTTATAAAATATATTTTATAAAGAAAATGTAAAGTACATAATATGTGCAAGTATGTGTCTCTTTAAAGACTTATTTATACAAATAGCAATCTTAGACTTTTTTGGTCAAACTGTTTGGTCATATTAGACTGTTTAAAATTCAAAAAGAAATAGGCATATTGGTGTATATATGACTTTCTAGTATTGCTTCTCTAAGTATTCTCTGTTTCTCTGTCTGTCTCTGCCTCTCTCTCTGTCTCTCTCACACACACACTCACACACACCATGCACAACCATTAGCAGAACTGTTGTTTTGCAAAAGTTCGATGGTTTTCACTTCTTGGAATTGGGTCCTACCAATTTGTCCATTGCCCTTCTGGGAAATGTGTCCACCTGCCATAGACGAAAATATTGCCAATGTGTCTTCTGTGTTACTGAAAGACCTAAGGGGGGGAAATTCTATTTTGTAACCAAGAAAAGACTAGAGTCAGTTCTTAAATGCTCCTTCTAGAATTCAAATAAAAACTTAGAACATATCTACTGGCCATGTTCTAATTAAAATATATCAACATTAATGCCAGTTATGACTGTGGGTACCCACACAAATGAAAGTCACCAAAAAAAGTGTGCAATTTCCACATAAAGGCTGTTTTTATCACTATTTTAATTTTAAATGGAACACGGAGAAATGCATGAAAATAAAATGCTGTTTCTACCTTCAGTATTTATACTTACCACTCCTGGTACTTTTTCTAGAAATGCTTTATGGGACTCTTGTTGTTGTTGTTTTTGTTTCCATCACTCTCCTCATTCCTCCAGGGCACCCTTTTCTTCTGAAGGCCAACTTTTGGAAACTCCAGGAGCTAGCTACCATGTTACAGGAGGCTGACCCTCCTTTGGACTCTCTCTTATGTCAGACTGTGGAATGCAAATTTTGGAAGGTGCCAGCAGCTATAGTTTCTATCATGTATAGAAAACTGCTCTGAAGTGAGAAAGACTGCAATTGACATACCAAGAAGAGCACAGACAGGACACAAAGGAATAGTCTTGTCAGTGTTCAGGCTCCTGGTCCCACTTATTTCTCTGAATTACTACCCATCCTGGGATTTAACTGTTCTCCAGTTCTTTGGGTTGCATGACCCAACAAATGCCCACTTGTCCTAAGCAAGTATTGCTTGGGTTTTCCATCATTTAATCTTCTATTCAGAAGATGTAACAAAGTCCTAGGTATGAATAAGGAAATAAATCTAAGGACAGATTATTTCCAGGAGCAGTAATTAGAAATATTAAACTGTAGCCAGACCTGTCCATCACCTGATGCATAGTTAGGGTATGTACCATTGACCACAACACAGATATGGTGGTTTTAAAAAATATGTTGCAAATTCTTTGACATTGATTCTCTTTTCATTAGGTCAGATCTAATTCCTTCTCCTTTCTTCACTTAAGAAAACATGGACTTGACTTAGTGACTTGTTTCTAAAAAATAAAATATGAGAGAGTGATGTTACATGACTTTTGAGACTAGGTCTTAGATAGTTTCACCTGGTCTTCTTTTTCATGGGTCACTTGTTCTTGGAGAAGTCAACCTCCAGGTCATGCAGACATGCAAGGAACCCAGAGAGAGGCCCATGTGGAGAGAAACCAAGGTCACCTGCAATAGCCAACACCAGCTTGCCAGTCATGTAAGTGAGTCATCTTGAAATGGATCTCCCAGTCCCAGTTAAACCTTGAGATGACTGGTCAACATCTTGAATACAATCTTATGAGAGACCATGAGCCAAGCCAATCCTGAATTCCTGACCCACAGAGATAATAAAGTGTTTATATTTTTAGGCTACTAGATGTATGGGAAATTTGTTATATAATACGATACTAATACTATGTCAAAGATGAAAGGAAATTACTCTGAAGAAGTTCGTCAATTAGCATCGGTCATAAATGATGGCAGGAGATCCCAAATAGGCAACTCAGCCATAAAAATAATTGGAGTTCATGGTTACAGGTTTGGTCCCTGGGAACTAGGGCTCCAGGTAGAAAACATTGTTAGTGAAGAACACGTAGGAATAGAACCATTTAATAGTATAAAAAGAGTGATAGAATAATATAATGGCTAAGATAAACAGTTTGAGAGTTAAACAGATTTAGATTCGGATCTTGGCTCCATTAGTTTCTGTTTGAACTTATTACTTGTCTGTATTTTTTAGTTTTATTTTGGGATAGTTTTAGGTTTACTAAAATGTTGCAAAAATTATCAAAAGGGTACCTATGTACTCTTCACCCAGCTTCCCCAAATGCATGAGAATTTTGCATAAGAAAAAAAACAAAACAAAACAAACAATAACAAAAACACAAGAGGCCTGGTACCAAGTCCCACGAGTGACTGAAACCTCAATTTGTATTCATAGGAAGTCTGTTCATATGACCTTATTCTGTTCCATTTTTCTTGGTCCTACTTTTTCCAGGACACCTGGGTTGTCCTATTCTTTCCAGGACACCTGGGTTGTGCCAAACTGTCCTTTTCTATTGAAAATTAATGTATGCAGGCTCATTTCTCTCTTCAAAAGATGTAGTCAGGAGCTAAGAAGCCAGCATGAAGTTTCTCAACCTCTATTTCTTAACACTTTAGCAAACAACATTTCCAAAATGAATGACCCTCCTCCATCATGCCCCACACCAAGAACATTTGAGAAATGGATTGTAATGTTCTCAGAAAAATGATAATTCAAGAAATTTCAAAATATAACAAACTATCAATATATGTATCATTTAAAGAAAACATTCCTTCTTTTTGCTCTCACATCACCAAGTAATTTGTCTTCAAAACTTGAATTTGAGAACGATTCAGGGCAGAAAAATGAAGACACCTGAGTCACATCACATGTATGTGCTGGTTGCCCACCCGCCTTCTCATCTTGAAGGTAAGCTTCTTGCAGGCAGAGGCAGCATCCTGAGTTCTCTGTCCTGTTTCTAACACAGTACTTGTCGCAGAGAAGGCATGCTGATCAACTTCGATATGATAGAGAAATTTCCTCTTAAGTATTCCATTTTTTCAGAATTGATTCAAAAGTCAAATACCCATTCTTTTTTTTATTATTATTATACTTTAAGTTCTAGGGTACATGTGCACAACGTGCAGGTTTGTTACATATGTATACATGTGCCATGTTGGTGTGCTGCACCCATTAACTCGTCATTTACATTAGGTATATCTCCTAATGCTATCCCTCCCCGCTTCCCACAATAGGACCTGGTGTGTGATGTTCCCCTTCCTGTGTCCAAGTGATCTCATTGTTCAATTCCCAACCATGAGTGAGAACATGCGGTATTTGGTTTTCTGTTCTCGCGATAGTTCACTGGGAATGATGGTTTCCAGCTGCATCCATGTGCCTACAAAGGACACGAACTCATCCTTTTTTATGGCTGCATAGTATTCCATGGTGTATATGTGCCACATTTTCTTAATTCAGTCTGTCACTGATGGACATTTGGGTTGATTCCAAGTCTTTGCTATTGTGAATAGTGCCACAATAAACATATGTGTGCATGTGTCTTTATAGCAGCATGACTTATAATCCTTTGGGTATATCCCCAGTAATGGGATGGCTGGGTCAAATGGTATTTCTAGTTCTACATCCTTGAGGAATTGCCACACTGTTTTCCACAATGGTGGAACTAGTTTACAGTCCCACCAACAGTGCAAAAGTGTTCCTATTTCTCCACATCCTCTCCAGCACCTGTTGTTTCCTGATTTTTTAATGATTGCCATTCTAACTGGTGTGAGATGGTATCTCATTGTGGTTTTGATTTGCATTTCTCTGATGGCAAATGATGATGAGCATTTTTTCATGTGTCTGTTGGCTGTATGAATGTCTTCTTTTGAGAACTGTCTGTTCATATCCTTTGCCCACTTTTGGATGGGGTTGTTTGTTTTTTTCTTGTAAATTTGATCAAGTTCTTTATAGGTTCTGGATATTAGCCCTTTGTCAAATGAGTAGATTGCAAAAATTTTCTCCCATTCTGTAGGTTGCCTGTTCACTCTGATGGTAGTTTCTTTTTCTGTGCAGAAGCTCTTTAGTTTAATGAGATCCCATTTGTCAATTTTGGCTTTTGTTGCCATTGCTTTTGGTGTTGTAGACACGAAGTCCTTGCCCATGCCTATGTCATGAATGGTATTACCTAGGTTTTCTTCTAGGGTTTTTGTGGTTTTAGGTCTAACATTTAAGTCTCTAATCCATCTTGAATTAATTTTTATATAAGGAGTAAGGAAAGGATCCAGTTTCAGCTTTCTACTTATGGCTAGCCAATTTTCCCAGCACCATTTATTAAATAGGGAATCCTTTCCCGATTTCTTGTTTTTGTCAGGTTTGTCAAAGATCAGATGGCTGTAGATGTGTGGTATTATTTCTGAGGGCTCTGTTCTGTTCCATTGGTCTATATCTCTGTTTTTGTACCAGTATCATGCTGTTTTGGTTACTGTAGCCTTGTAGTATAGTTTGAAGTCAGGTAGCGTGATGCCTCCAGCTTTGTTCTTTTGCCTTAGGATTGTCTTGGCAATGTGGGCTCTTTTGTGGTTCCATATGAACTTTAAAGCAGTTTTTTCCAATTCTGTGAAGAAAGTCATTGGTAGCTTAATGGGGATGGCATTGAATCTATAAATTACCTTGGGCAGTATGGCCATTTTCACAATGTTGATTCTTCCTATCCATGAGCATGGTATGTTCTTCCATTTGTTTGTGTCCTCTTTTATTTCGCTGAGCACTGGTTTGTAGTTCTCCTTGAAGAGGTCCTTTACATCCCTTGTAAGTTGGATTCCTAGGCATTTTATTCTCTTTGAAGCTATTGTGAATGGAAGTTCATTCATGATTTGGCTCTCTGTTTGTCTGCTACTGGTGTATAAGAATGCTTGTGATTTTTGCACATTGATTTTGCATCCTGAGACTTTGCTGAAGTTGCTTAGAAGCTTAAGGAGATTTTGGGCTGAGACAATGGGGTTTTGTAAATATACAATCATGTCATCTGTAAACAGGTACAATTTGACTTCTTCTTTTCCTAACTGAATACCCTTGATTTCTTTCTTTTGCCTGATTGCCTTAGCCAGAACTTCCAACACTATGTTGACTAGGAGTGGTGAGAGAAGGCATCCCCATCTTGTGCCAGTTTTCAAAGGGAATGCTTCCAGTTTTTGCTCATTCAGTATGATATTGGCTGTGGGTTTGTCATAAATAGCTCTTATGATTTTGAGATACGTTCCATCAATACCAAATTTATTGAGAGTTTTTAGCTTGAAGGGCTGCTGAATTTTGTCAAAGGTCTTTTCTGCATCTATTGAGATAATCCCGTGGTTTTTGTCTTTGGTTCTGTTTCTATGCTGGATTACATTTATTGATTTGCATATGTTGAACCAGCCTTGCATCCCAGGGATGAAGCCCACTTGATCATGGTGGATAAGGCTTTTTGATGTGCTGCTGGATCCAGTTTGCCAGTATTTTATTGAGGATTTTTGCATCGATGTTCATCAGGGATATTGGTCTAAAATTCTCTTTTTTGTGTGTGTCTCTGCCAGGCTTTGGTATCAGGCTGATGTTGGCCTCGTAAAATGAGTTAGGGAGGATTCTCTCTTTTTCTGTTGATTGGAATAGTTTAAGGAGGAATGGTACGAACTCCTCCTTGTACCTCTGGTAGAATTCAGCTGTGAATCTGTCTGGTCCTGGACTTTTTTTGGTTGGTACGCTATTAATTATTGCCTCAATTTCAGAGCCTACTATTGGTCTATTCAGGAATTCAACTTATTCCTGGTTTAGTCTTGGGAGAGTGTAAGTGTCCAGGAAATTATCCATTTCTTCTAGGTTTTCTAGTTTATTTTCATAGAGGTGTTTATAGTATTCTCTGATGGTAGTTTGTATTTCTGTGGGGTCGGTGGAGATATCCCCTTTATCATTTTTTATTGCGTCTCATTATTTATTGCGTATCATTTTTTATTGCGTCTATTTGATTCTTCTCTCTTTTCTTCTTCATTAGTCTTGCTAGTGGTCTATCAATTTTGTTGATCTTTTCAAAAAACCAGCTCCTGGATTCATTAATTTTTTGGAGGGTTTTTGAATTTGGGAAGATGGCAGAGTAGGAACAGCTCCAGCCTCCAGCTCCCAGCCTGAGTGACACAGAAGATGGGTGATTTCTGCATTTTCAACTGAGGTACCAGGTTCATCTCACTGGGTTGTGTTGGACAGTTGGTGCTGGTCCGCGGGTGCAGGCCAACCAGGGAGAGCCGAAGCAGGGAGAGGCATCACTTCACCTGGGAAGCGCAAGGGGGAAGGGAATTCCTTTTCCTAGCCAAAGGAAATTGAGACACACAACACCTGGAAAATTGGGTAACTCCCACCCTAATACTGTGCTTTACCAAGGGTCTTACCAGGAGATTATATCTCACACCTGGCCCAGAGGGTCCCACGCCCACGGAGCCTCCCTCATTGCTAGTACGGCAGTCTGAGATTAGCTGCAAGGCGGCAGTGAGGCTGGGGAAGGGGCGCCCGCCATTGCCAAGGCAAATACCCATTCTTTAAGACATCTTGCTAAGAAAGGAAAAATTCATTATAAAGGATCATTTTGAATATTCAGAAGGAAGGCCTACATGTCAAATAAGTGAACAGACCTTTCTGCCAACGTACCTACAGAGACAGAGGTCCAGGCCAGTTCCCCATCACCTCTTACCCCCAATGTTACAGGCTCTTCTTAGAGCTTTCTCCATCTGGGCTCTTTCTCGGTAGCTTGTTTTCACATCTGGCTGCAAAACAGAACACAGTTAATCCGGTTTCCCTGCCTTGCTGCACAGAGGGCCAGTCAACAGCTCTCTTTTGACTTATCTTTACATATTTTTTAAAATGTTCATTACCGAGGAGAAATAAAAAGGAAGTAATAGTGGCATAAACAGAGTGAAATGATAAGGCCTAGGAAATCTTACATTGTACTTTTAATCATGGCCCACATTCTTTGTTTCCCCAACTTGCTTTTGAGAAGGAGTGTCCCGCCCCATGCTGGGCATCTGATCCTGCATTGCTCTGTGCTCTACTGGGTTTATTTCCACGTAGGTGCACATGGCCTCAGGGCGCCATCATGGAGGGTCTTGTTCTCAGTGGACATGATACAAGGCAGTATCCTCACGTAGTAAAGGTTCAATCAGTAGTTGTTGAGTTAGTAAATGAATGACTCATATGGCTAACTTTTTACTGATCTGACTGATGGGTGGATGCAATCGAACACTGCCAAAGTGAAGGGTTACACAGTGGGAAGGCAGTGGGGGTGGATGCAGTTGGGAGGCAGCAGAGAGAAGTACAGGCCGATCCCTCACATTGTAAATGCAAAACATTCTCAGTGGAATTTGGCTTTCCCACATAGTGATTATGTGTCATAGTGTGTACATGCTCTATAGCTTATTTCTCAAAACATATTTGTGGGTATGCTTTTGCCAATGCTATTTTCATAAGACATGTCTCACAGAAATGTCCAGGAGCAGCCAGAAGCAAAACCCACCAAGTCCTGTTTCGTTCTTGTTCTCTCTTTGCTAATATGTGCAATACTTAAGATAACTGAACTCATACTTTTCCTACCTAGAATAGAATTATCTTATAAATTCTTCTGTTAGCCTGCAAGTCGTCTGCTTTGATCCTATGGAATTACAAGCCAGTAGAACTGCTGTATTTTACTTGAGTGTGGTTACCACTTGGTTGGCACACACTAAGGATATTTTTGACTCTCTCTTTGCTGACACGAGCTACAGAGCCTAGCTGAGAAAACCCTCTGAATGAAAACAAACAAAAACCTACCAGAACAAATTAGGGACAGGGGAACTTGGAAGCTGTGTAAGAGTTGTGAAACCATCAGAACATTAGGATTTAGGGTGTCCCTTTAAAGTTTTTTAGACTTTCTGGGAATACTCCTTGGGAAATGTGTTTTCATAAAAAAGTTCTTCTGTGCCTGACAGCATGAAGAAGCACGTGAAGACTGGAGACTGTGAGAATGTTTTCAGCAAGAGCCAATCTGGTAGCAAAAGGCTAAAAATTGCATTTTCACAGCTCCACCAGAATATGCAAAAATTTCTTGTCCCTATCTATTTTATGACATTAAAAATGATTTAAGGCAATTGACACTTCTATTTCCTCCAAGGGGAAAAAATAGATTTTGTAGAGTTCTGGCATATATCAGTGGATGATTGTTTCAGATCATTGTAGCTGGAATGGGCTGTTGTACCAAAGCTTATCTAATATACTTTGTTCATTCATTCAAAAAATCTTCACTGAATGCCCGTTAAGTGGCAGACACTGATCTCTTACTGCATATATAGAAATCAAGAGGAGAGCCATGGCCTACTTAATCAAGAAGTAGGTCTAAATTTTTATCAAGCAACCATAGTGTAGAGACAAGACAAAGTCAACCCATTTCTAACCCAACCACTAAAGATCAAGAAGGAAATATTTTAGTATATGAATTAGGCAACCTGGTTATTAGTCATTTAGGATATGAAATAGGACTTGGAAAGATTATTAAGATTTTGAAGTAATAGACGGAAACAATCAGACTTGGGAAAGAACACAGATCTCATTTTTCTGGATTAGCTGCATTTGGTTGCTTGCGAGGTGAAGCTTTAGAGGAAAAGGAAAAAGGAAAAAAAATTTGGCAATCAGAGGAAAAGGGAAAAAGGAAAAGAATTTTGGCAATCAGGTTACATGAATAGCAGGTTTCAGCAGATATAAGTAGTCCCAGGTAGGCTGGGCCAGAATGTCCTGAGATAATCAAGGGCGGCTTTACTGGCATGGTTATCATCCCAAAGGAGACCTGCTGGAAAAAGCTCAAGTCTGCTGCTGTACAGCATGACCTTTGGTGCTTTCTCTTTTTTATTTCTCCTGTAGGAGGCAAGAGCTACAGCTTAGTGGATAAGAGCCCATGCTTAGTGGTCAGCCATGCCTGGGTTTGGGTCCTGCTCTGCTACTTACCAGACAGCCCTGTGATTTGAGTTTCACAGCCTCTCTGAGCCTCTGATTCCTGCCTCATAAAAAGGGCATGATGATCATGTGATACTTCATAGAGCAGAATGAGCTTAGAACAAGCACTTAGCCCAGAGCCTGACGCAAGGCAAGGATCTAACTCTTTCTAGCTAATATCTCTTGCAAGGACATCAAGGCCATTTCTTGTTAATCAAAATGAGCCAGCTGGCATCACAGGTTGGAAATCCCTTAGCAACTGGTTAGCACTCAGTACAAACTTGCCTAAAATTGGTATATTGGCACACAGTTAGGAAGTTACCACTAATTCTGTCACACTTAACCATTTCATAATGGTGATCTATTTAGAGCAGTGATTGAAAAACAAGGAGAACTTTAAATTTGGTAAAGAAGCTTTATATTGCTTTATTTGTTTCAGAAAAGGACAATACCTGAGTCATGTTCTAAGAAAAACATGAGCATTTTTGAAAGCACCCTATGTGGACTGAATAGTGAAAAAGGAAAGGCATGTGAAAAAGGACATTGTAAAATGCTTTGAAATCACAAAGTCACCAGCTAAGTTTTGTGGTGTTCTGGCCACTGAGGGACTGCCAGGGTCTGTCTTCCTTTTTTGCCCATAGAGACCCCAGCACCTGCAGTACTGGTAGTGAGGCTCATGGTAGCTCCCACTCATTGGACTCATTCTGTCATTTTCAAAAGATGTTCACTTCTTAAAATACACTTGCAATAACAGATCAAGTTCTTATGATCTAAAATAATTTAATGGAAATTTGGAACAAACTTAAAACTATATAGATCCCCATCTTCCATGGCTGTTTCTCTCAGGGTATAAACATATTAAGCTTATCACCAGCCTAAAGTAGCCTGCTTGGGAGTTGGCACTCTCTCAAGCTGCCCTTGCCCCCTCTGCTCTCCTCCACAGTCAAGAGTACATAAGAAGTAGTCCTCCCTGACACTGTCCATTTCCTCCACTCCCACTTACTGCTCAACGTCCTGCAGTTCCCGCTACTCCCTTAAAATTTCTCTCTACCCAGCTAGAGGAGAGCTTGCAGCTCAGAACTTACCATAGGCTTAAAGGAGAAAAACTTGATCTAGTCCCAGGAGAGCTCTACACTATCCTGGGCTGATATCAAAGGAACACAACTTTCCAACCCCATCAGTGGTCACTCACTACCAACCCCTGCCCTCCAAGGCAGGAAGCAGATGAGTTGAGCTAAGGGATGAGATGGAAGCAGGCATCATAAAAGAAAGAAAGAAAGAAAAAAAAAAACCAGTGACATCTCCGGAAGTAACAAAGTTACCTGTCTCAAGAGGAAATATTGAGTGCCTTTTATCAAAGCTAGCGTTCATTCTCCAAGAACCCATTTGTATTTGGAACAATCTGAGTTCCTTAAAGCTACAATGATCATATTCACTTAATTTCAATAAATAGATACATTTGTTTGCTTTACAATAGCACCTAGGTTTACATTGCAGAAATTTAGAGGAAGCACCCCTCTGTCTTTAATTGGCTTCCTCATTACACTAATTTTATTTGATTGATATATTAGGCTCTGGAGGAAAGGAAAAAGAGGGGTAGAGAGGTCACAATACAGTCCTTTATTCTCAGCTCCAGACAGCACAGGAAATCCTCAATTAAACTATACCACTTCCCTCAGTACGCCATAAAGCCCATGCATTATATTTAATATCTTTAAGCTCATTTATAATAATGGTTTTATGTGATGTGGTAAAGTTAACTCATTCCTTCTGGACTTTCTTTTCATTATTATTGCAGAACAATGCATGCTTCTTGTGAAAAAAATCAGAAGTTCAGAAGAATAAGTCCTGAAAAATTAGTTTCCAGCTGTCCTCCTTAGGTTTTCTTTAGAAAACTTCCCTGTGACAATTCCCTCCATTTGGAGAGGCAGACAAGAGGGCATCTCCTCACTCACAGCCAGGACACTATGCCTCTCATATCGTGCTGGGACTTTTTCTTGACAGGATCGAGGGAGATTCAAAGTTCCCCAAACCCAGAGAGGAACAAATGCATCAACACAGCATCTCAGACCCCGGAGAAAGTCCAGCCACGGCCTTGGTTTTGCTATAGAATGTTTTCTTCTAATGCAAAGTCTGACTTAGAACAAGGTCTTCCTTGTGCCTTCCCTTTCAGGAAGGGTTGGCTGGACCCCGACATTTAGTAACTTAGGACAAAGCCTTCTGAGTTGGTGGACCCATAAGGGCCAGAAGGAAGTGGTTTTCCGACAAGCTCTGTTAACCTGACCTGGGCCACAGCAAAGGTGAAGGTTATTGGAGAAGAGTGGTTTCATCTGGGAGGGTTTCCTTCCGGTATTATCCACACCTGAGCAGCACACAACCTAGATGCTCAGGTGGATCACAGTTGTGGGATGCCTATTTATTTTGTGGTGAGCATCTGAAAAGTCATCCCCACCTCCAGAGACTGCTCAGCTCCCCACAAAGGGGTGGGCCAGTTCTGTCTAGTTCTCCACTCTCTGCCCTGCATGGTATCTAGGAGTGGCACTTCCCCCTGAACTAGGAATATCTGACCCTCTGTGTCTCCTTGTGAACCCCGTTGAGGTGAGTATTCATGTCTCTGATCTGACCCAGCAGCGCCGGGTTTGCAAGCTTAGCTCCCAAACAGCCTTAAGCTTGTTCCCATCCAGGCAGAGAAAGGGAGATGTTAGAGAGGCTTGGGACCAAAAACAGGGAAAGAAGGGAGAGGTTCAGGGCAAAACCCTATCCAGAAGTGCTGTTTATTTAGCTGAGTGCTTTCTCTCTCAGAATAATAGATGACTACTGGGGTAGCGGGGCAGGATCCCTGACAAACATACCCTCTTCATATGCTGCCAAAACATTCTTGGAGATTGTGTTCTAGGAATCACCCTAATTCTGTGATATTCCACATTTCCACGACTGCTCTAGGGTAGAATTAGAACAAATGGCTAACAGGATACCATTCCTTACAGCTCAGTAAGGCAGATTGTCTCTGGATTCTGAGTAAGAAGGAAACTGGGAAACATCAGTATCTAAGTACTTCTAGTGACTGGGAGAGAAATTTAGATGTCTGGCAAACTTTTTTTTTTTTTTTTTTGAGATGGAGTCTCGCTCTGTCGCCCAGACCGAGTGCAGTGGCGCGATCTTGGCTCACAGCAAGCTCCGCCTCCCAGGTTCACGCCATTCTCCTGCCTCAGCCTCCTGAGGCAAACTTCTTATTTAAACTTCTCAAAGAAAATTTAATGAATTTAATTAATTTTAATGACTTTTTAGCCTCTGAAAATTATTTGGTTACAAAATTAGCTTAGTAATGATTACATTGATAAAGATATTATTTTAGCACTAAATCTGAGGGGAGAAAATTACCATGAGTTTCAAAATATATTATTTTTGACTACTTCAAAAGATGTTTGAAGTTTTAAAATTATTTTTACAGTTTCTCTTACAGCCAGAATATTGTATTGCCTTAGTCCATTTGTGCTGGGACAAAATATATAGCAAAATACCTGAGGCTGGGTAATTTGAAAAGAACAGAAATAAATTTTCTCATGGTTCTGGAGTCTGGGAAATCCAAGATTAAGGCACCAGCAGGTTTGGGTGCCTTGTGAGGGCTGTTCTCTTCTTCCAAGATGGCACCTTGTGGCTGCCTCCTCCAGAGGGAAGTGACACTAAGGTAGAAGGGCAAGATCCTGAAATGCTGTGTGAAGCCTTTTTTATAAGTGCACCTGATCCCATTTAGGAGGAAAGAGTAGCCCTGGCTTAACCACCACTGAAAGGCCTCACCTCTTAATTCCGTCACATTGGCAACACCTGAAATTTGGAGAGGATCCATTCAAATTGTAGCACTGATCTGTATGAATCAGATTATTGGCATCGTGTCTAAGCGGCCCATTAAAAAAGGTGGTAGACATTTATCTTTCTTGTGCTCCTTTGTAGTCTAAGTGCATGTTGTACATGATGAATGCTCAATAAATAATGACCAGACCTCTTAGACCTGACTTATTAGTGATTTAAACTTCAACTTTGCTTTTGTGTTTAGAGAAGAAAGAGGAAAAGGTATGCTGTTCGGAGAAAGCAGCGCTTGAGCTTGAATTCTAGCTCTAACTCGAGTGATTTTGGACAGGTTAGTAAACTCTCTGCGACTCTATCTGCTTATCAGTAGAAGGCAGATAATAATCCTACTATCTCATAGAATTATAAGGACTATGATCACACATGAAAACACCAGTACAGGACATGTTCTTAGTGTGTAAAAAATGCCATTCCCTTCCTTTCTCCTTTATATGATACAATTGACCTGACATCTACAGGTATTAACAAGAGTTCTAATAAACATCGAGGCAATATGTTCTTTCCCTGTCAGTGACACTAGAAGGATTATATATATGTAAGTATATATTCATTCATATGAATATTAATGAATTGTATATACATATTATTATGTACATATTATTATACATATATGTATATATATACATATTATTATATACATATTATGTAAATAATGTATGAATTATATATTATGTAAATAATGTATGAATTATATATATTATGTAAATAATAAATATATAATGTAAATAATATATGAATTATATATGATATATAATGTAAATAATATATGAACTATGTACTTATGCATATGTATTACATATGAATAAATATAAACATATTCATTCATATGAGTATGAATGAATTATTTATATGAATAAATATATATTCATTCATGCGTCCCTCAGCCCATCCATTGAGATTTTTACAAACATTTTCCAAGTACTTATATCTGCCAAACAAGGAAGTGAAGCAGTGGGGCTTACACAGAAATATAAAACATGATCCTTCCTTGGAGGAGCATCTTATGAATCCTCCTCACTGTCACCCATCTGTTTTCCTACTGTGGAGACAATGGAGAAGTAGACCAAAGATTTGGGGGTGGGGGCTGGTAAAGGTAAAAACAAAGAGAAGTCCACTTTTGTTATATTCTTGAAAGCTGATTGGTATGAAAATGAAGATTTGTGTTAAAAAGAAAGTAATAGAACAAAATTATCCTGTTTATAACAGAACAGAAAATTGTGGCATCACCTTCTGTCTGCAAGAGTTAAGCAAAGTTGTTACCCTTCATTTTGAGGAATGTACTCTGACATTTTCACTGAAGTGAATAATGTTTTCTGTTTGTCCTCGTATAATTTTTTGAGTGTTTCTTTAAATTGTTCTTGTGTTAGTTGACAGATATTTTCCAGGATATAATTACTCGATATCATCCAATTCATAAACTTTTCCTTTTCAACAAATGTTCTCATCATTGTGGTGAGTAGCATCACATCCTTGTACATTTCCTGGATGTGTTAATATTGAAGGCAGGATATGCCCAGGGTGGTGACTCCTTCAGTTTTCTTTAACATTTTTACTATCTTTTGAGAAGGTCTTTTTGCAGCTTTAAATTTTGGATCAGGAACACAGCCTGTACTTTGCTCAGGCATACCTGGTGCTGACCTACGACTGAATAAAAAACATTTGGACTTCTGTTTTTGCCTAACTTGGAAGGGGAAAGAGGTATTTGTTAGAGTTGTTTTAGAATGCCAAAGAGGATAGCATAAACAAGAATATTCCCCCAAATTCCTTTCTGTTCCCTCTACCACCCCCGCAATGTGGGAGGGAACTTGATTCTGACAGCCGTCTGCAGGGAGGAATTTTTAGCCAATCTCACCTGCAGTTATCTGTCACTGTTGGTAGCATGATTTCTGAATAAGGAGATGGTTTCTTTTTAATGGAAAAAAATTCTTTATATCCCAAACTTGGCAGGTATTTTAGTGAGAAAAAGGGAAAAAAAAAAGTCTGATAAGGAAGGCTATAGTTGGTCTTAAACCCTATTTTTGGCCATAGCACAATCCTAACTGATCCCTAAAGACTACAGTCCCCAGTAGACTGACTTTCCTTTCTTAGAGCCAGTACAGCCCTGTCAGGAGGTCTCCACTGACTTCGTGCTGGGTGCTAGTGGGGCTGAGGAGTAGTTTTTGCGCCACACTCAGGCCACAGCTACAGCAGTCCCGTGGCCTCTGGGAAGTACTCGCCTCCCTGCCATTTTTAGTTTTAGTCTCTTGGGTAACCATGCTCCTGCCCCTCAATTTCTTGGTATGGGGGTCTTTGAACAAGGCAGTCCTATCTGATTTCTCAACCAATGGTCTGAGATCTCCTTTCCCTTCTTAGATTCAGAACAAGCAAATGGCCACAATGAAAACATATCAGAAATTAACTTCTGTGTGTTTCTTGCTCTTGGAGCAAGTTTAGGTGTTAAAATAAAACATAGAAACCAACAAACAGATAAATAATGCATTAAGTAGGACCATTATTTTCAATTTTTAAAAATTATCAATGATCCTTTATTTTTCTTTTTGTCAATGAAGGCAATTTTGAGAGATTTCATCTGCAAAGCAGACTGCATCATGCATTAATTTTTCAGGTTTCTCTTCCTATCACACAAATATATCCCCTTTTACTATAGTAATGAATGTTTTCTGTTCTTCTTATTTAACAATAAAACTAACAATCCGCTACAGCATTAAACAGCACAATGCAGTAAACAGTAACTTGCTAAGTTAATAAAGTTCCAACCCAAAATAAAGAACTTGACAATTTTATTGCTCTGTGAAGTCTTATGGTTTCAATTTAGCTTTTGAGAATTGTAAAATTGCTCTAGAAACTGCCCCCACAGTAATGCCACATTACTGTGGGATCCCTAGTTAGAATTTGTCAAAATAGATTTAGGCTTTTACCTTCCCATTTCCTGTAGCAGCTTCAGTTTTCATGGTTTGATGTTCACCGAGTAGTCAGAATGATACAAACACAATGTCCTGTGATCTTAACGCAAGGGTGTTCTATTGCCATCATGTGTATGAGGATTTTTGTACTACATGGCCTGGGATGGAAAGTACAAGAGAAAGGAGGGTCAGGAAGAGAAGAACCTGAACCAAAAGAATAAGCAAAATTTGACTTCCCCCTATAGATTTTTTCACTCTAAGTGCCATTCACAGAAATTTGGTATCCGTGGAAACCAATGCAGTACATGCTGAAGTTACATTTTCTCTGCAGATACAAAAGACTAGTTATCTAAGCTGATGTTATGCTTAGGATTAGCAGAGAGAAAATGTTTGAGTAAAGTATAGAATAATTAACTGGATACCTATCATGTGCAGGGAACCATGATTTGTACAATGAAGGATACAAAATATACAAGAAAGGATGATAGATATGGGACCATTTATTTCCATGTGGGAATGTTGACAACCTTTAGCATTCTGGCTTTCCTTAAATTTATAATGTTACCTATGAAAATATGAGAAAATGTTCCTGTCATAGTTTTAGATTTTATCCTCTGCTTTGGTAAAAAAACAAAATGTTGTCAAACAGAAGATGGAATTTTCCTGAGACTTATTTTATAGTTGAATGATAAACAAGAAAGATTCCCAGAAATTGAATAAGATCATAACAACCTTGCAGGCTGTTGACCAGAAATGAGGCAAAGCTGGGGACAGAGGGAAATAATAAGACAAGTGAGTGTTTGACAGCATGTTGATTTAATCAGGGGTAAAAGAGCTGCCACGCAAAAAGAAAAGAGTGTGTTCAGAGGAAGAAAGATTAAGAAATGATTTGGAAACAAGAACCCATTCAACGAAGTTGACGTAGGTTATGACCAGGAACAGGAAGTTCATGGCGATTTCTGTGAGTCAGGAGAGGTGTACCCCTGGGCAGGGTAGATATTCACTGTGCTGCAATTCTGCCTGAATTCAAGGGTAAATCATAGAGAAGTCAACTAAAAATAACTTTGCTTTCTTTACTATCAGTAGAATTGGGTGACAGAGTTCTGGCATAGCCTTGGGGAGTGAGTCTGGGTGTCTAGAAAATGGTGAAAAATGAAAGAATTAAATCTTAACACTGTTCTAATTGGACTCAGGGAATGATATGTTTGGATCAATTTTACAGGTTAAAAAACTAGATAGTTTCTGAACCCTGCTACATTTTCACTGGTCAGCACAAGTGGGATGTGGGTGTTCCTTTACTCTCTAGCAAACCCGGAGAAGGTGGTAAAGTCAGGATTGATTGCAAATCCTGCAGCATGGGAAATGTGGGTTTGGTTTGTGGCATGACAACAAGCAGGCATGGGAGACACTGAGGGAAAAATAGACAACTCTAGAGAAAAATGCATCCACACTTCCAACCTCTTGCTGAAACATATTCCTAGCTATTCTTTAGTCTGAGAATCAAGAACATTTTCCTGTTGACAAATGTCTACGTCAATAAGGTGAAAGTGCTATCTGAGGCACTTTAAATGCTGCACGTGTATGTCTGTGTGTTCATAGCTAAACATTTGAAATGGTTTTCAAGTTACAAAATTAACTTTACATGTGATTCATTTAACATAATTTGACTCAAACATTTCATTTTAAGTGTTACAAAACACGTCAGTTGTAGCCAACATGGCAGATTCACACTATATCCAGGCCTGGCCGCTTGCTTCTCTCTTTAAGCGTATGTTCCAGGTTGCCACAATGTGATTGTGAGTCAGAAGGGAAAAGTCACCCCAGAGCTCTGTGGTCTTTTCCAGAAGAATTCTGTAGTATAAGTGGTAAAAGTTCAATCATTTCTAGGTGGACCGGATAATATTTAACGTTGGTCATCATCCTAGACATGAAGCGCAAGATGCAGACATTTGTTCTATTTCTTAAATGATTGGTTAAAGCTATTTCAGAACATTAGAATGAGAGATCTGAAGTAAATAAACTGTCTCTGCTAAGGCTGTTTCTCAGGGAGCATTAGTGAATAAGTGTTCGGTTTGCTATTACTAGAAGTTCCTATTTTTTATTTTACTGTCTACACCTAACTACACCAACTCTGCATATATTTTCCTTGTTCTTCCAAGGTCCCCAAAAGAAATATAATGAGGGAAGTTCCTGCTGCTAGCAACCTTCTCTGAGGCATAATGTCTTCCAGCTCTTCTTTAATGCTAGGTGCCGCATCTATGTTACTGCCCTGCTCATCAAAATCTTTTTCCTTTTGCAAAAGAAAAGGCTCATGTCTTGATCATTCAATAAAGTTATCAATTTTCTTTCCCTTGAGTTCACATAATCTGCCCAGTTTAACTGCTGGGTTATTGGGTATGTGGTTGTAAGGACCCCCCTTTTAGTCCCTGAATTATATGTTTGACTTACACATAACTTCTCCAGCAATCTCTTTTCCTCATCAATTCAGTCATTAGACAGCTATACATTGATGGTCTATTATATGCCAGGTACTGTGCTAGGTGTTGGGAACACACTGCACAGCTATTTAAGTTTAGTCCAGTGGCCTCATAAAGCTTACTATCTAATAGTGGCCTGTTACTGAATACTTAAGAAGTATTTGGATGACTTTCTGAAAATACAGGTAAAGTATTTCCCTACTCACTAGAAGACTTGTAAAAAAACAATGTGTGAGTTAAACTTGTTAAGTGGAATTCAGGTTTTAAATGCTTCGTACAGCTTGCTATTTTAGAGCCTCCTGCAAAGTTAATAATCAAACTCTAATTTTTAATATGAATTTTAACTTTAGCACTGATACATTTTCTTAATGTTGATCAATATTATAAGCACTCAAAAACACTCAAGCATTTAAAAATGCATAAAAAGAAAACCTTTGTAAATGTGATCTCTATTTAAATGCACTAAGAGTAAATGCTGTTTAAAGGAATCCTGATACAATATTGTAAGGAAAGTGGTTAATCATTAACTTAATTTTTAAATGTGGACTTTTATTATAATTTCTATGCTGTAGAAAGCAAAACTTTTAGCAATACAAAAACTGCAACCAATAAGAAAATACAAAATATACTTTGTTATAATAAAAAGAACACACCAGCAGTAGGCTACCAGAGACCCTTCACCTGTTGTGTTCTGAAGAAGAAAACTTTCCCCAGAGCATCTGCCTCAGGGTCTATGTTGTGGCATGTATTAGTTTGTTGGTGTGGCCATAATGAAATACCCCAGATGGGTGGCTTAAATAACAGAAATTTATTTCCTCACAGTTCTGGAGGCTAGAAATCCAAGATCAGATGACAACAGGATTGATTTCTTCTGAGGCCTCTCTCCTGGGCTTATAGATGACTGTCTTTTTTTCTGTCTTCATGTGGTCTTTCTTCTGTGACTGACTGTGTCCTAATCTCTTCTTATAAATGCACCAGTCATATTGGGTTATGGCCCACCTGCATAACCTCATTTTACCTTATTTAATTACCTCTTTAAAGACCCTATCTCCAAATACAGTCACGTTCTGAGACACTGGGGGTTAAGACTTCAACATATGCGTTTTCTGGTTGAGGGAGGGACATGATTCAGCTATAACATGGCACGTCTCTAGATTAGAAAATTCCGGTTTGCGAGTAAGTAGCCATAGGAGTCACAATGCAAACTTTTTTTTTTCTCCTATAAACACTTCAGCATGAATTAGGTTATCAGACAACTGCTACGTTCAGAATAGGCATTTCTAAAGATTTGTTGATGATGTGATGACAGCTCTCACCTTGAAGAGCAGAGGATAAAGGAATAGAAAATGAACCCAGAAAATGGGTGAAAGATGGGGTTGGAAAAATGCCAGAAGGCATCGCTTCAAGAAGGCATGCTCACAGTGGCTGAGTGGAGGGCAGGGGAGAGAGGCAGATAGCTCCTGAAGCCTGCAGGCTGAGGGGGAGCTCAGTTACTCAAGAGGAAGGGGTTAACCAAAGCCGAGTTGTGATTTACAAATTTGCCCTGATGGAGAATGTCTGATGATAAGCATTAAATAGCAAAGTTTAGAAGAAGTTCTTTTCTTCTTGTTTTCCAATTGTTCTTTCTACTGGACACTTTGCCATGATTCTGAGCTAAATTAGCCCTTTGGAGACATGATCATAAGATAGTCTGTTGATCTGGAAAACAGTTTTCGTGAAAAACGAGATGGTAGAAGGAAAAGAGAAAACAATTTGAAATGCAAAGCACTGTAAATGCATAGGAGAAAAATCCAGTAGTAGGGCTGAATAGCTTTTGCTCATCGAATTTTAAGCAATTCATTCTTAAAGTATTTGGTTGTTAATGACATAAGTTATGAATCACAGTAGACATTCAATAAATATTTGTCAACATTATTTACATTATGCTTATGGAATGATTTTTTGGTAAATGAGTAACGATTCCTTTTTTTTGAGACAGGGTCTTACTCTGTCACTCAGGCTGAAGTGCATGGTTCAATCACAGTTCACTGCAGCCTCAACTTTACTGACTCAGCTTCACTAGTACCTGGGACCACAGGCACATGCCACCATGCTCAGCTAATTTATTTTTATTTTTTGTAGAGACAGATTCTTGCTATGTCACCCAGGCTAGTCTCAAACTCCTGGACTCAAGTGGTCCTCCCACCTCAACCTCCCAGAGTGCTGAGATTACAGGTGTGAGCCACCATACTTGGCCCAGTTTTCTTTTCAAAGGGATTAAAATGTGCTTTGACTGTATCACTATCTTATTGCCAGCAGGGAGGAGAATTCAGATGAACAATCGTGTTATAATGAAGTAGAAAGGAGTTGGTATAAGATATAGCATCAATTGGCAGAAATAACAAGTTGCTAGATAGATTTGGACAGGTGGCACATGCCAGAGGGTCAGGTCTAGGACTAGATTTGAGAAGAGCACTGTACTGGGAGGAGGGACTGAAAGCATGAATGATGAGCTGCCCCAACCTTACTGGGGGTGTTAGAGATTAAGTGTGTATGATCTTTCGAAAGCCTTAAAAATCCTGAATTTTGAAACTCTGTCTGTACTACCTTTCAGAAATCTTACAAAGTCTGCATTCTAAAACCCTGGTCCCAAAGGTTTTAGATAAGAGGCTATAGACTTGGACCAATTTCTATTCCCACCTGCAATGTACAGTAGTTTCCTTGGCCCCATATTCTCATCCACATTTTTTATAGCCAGACTCTCTAAGTTTTATAAATCTAATGGAGATGTATTAATGTGCAATTGTGTATCTTATTATTTTTTACAGGTTCAGACTTCTTTCCATCGATCCTTTGTTTTTTTACTCTATTTATAATGTATTTGATCTTACAGGAGACTATAATTTTGATGTTAGCTACTTTGCCCATTTTCTTTGCGGCCTTTACCTTTGTGTCTTTTGTAGGAAGGTCTTTTGCTATGGATCATTGGTATATCCAATCAAATATTTTCTGACAATTTGACCGTTTTGGTTTTTCATGTTTAAGTCTTTAATTGCAATTTATATTTGTATAATGGATTTTGGAATGAATCTAAGTTTAACGTGGTTGGGTGTTATATTTTGCAGATGGCTAGCCTTGTTCTAACATCATTTACTAACTATTCCATTTCTTCTCCACTCATTAAATCATCAACTTTATCTTTTACTAAATTTTTATATATATGTTGATTCGCTTTTAGACTTTTTTCTGTTCCATTTTTTAAAAATTATAGATAACTACACCAATATTGCAATACTTTACAATGTACAGCTATTTAATCTCTATAAAAGACGTCTTCTTCTATTTTTCTCTAAGCAGATTTAACATTGTTGACTATATTGTACATAGTTTTCCTTGGATACTGTGATACCACATCCTTCTTTTTATCCTCATATATTGCCACTTCTCAATTTTATAATAGGCTTCTCCTCCTTTCAATACTGGTATTCTTTTCCGTTTTCCCCCAGACCCTCTTCTCTCCTCACTCTAAGCACACTTCATGAGCTTATGCGCTTAATTTCACCAATATGATGCTACCCAAAACTGTTCTTCTAGCCCAAGTTTGTTTTGTTTTGTTTTGCTAAGTTTCATAGCCACACGTCCATCTTCACTTTTATGTTAGGTTCAAAAGTGAACTTATCATCTTCCTTGCCTGATATAGTTTAGATATTTGTTCCCTCCATATCGCATGTTGAAATTTAATCCCCATTGTTAGAGGTGTTGCCTAGTGGGAGATGTTTGGATCATGGCAGCAGATCCCTCATGAATAGTTTGGTGACGTCTTTGCAGTAATAAGTTCTTACTCTACTAGTTCTTGCAAGAACTGATTGTTAAAAAGAAACTGTCAGCCATGATGGTGGCACATGCCTGTAGTCTCATCTACTTGGAAAGCCAAGGCAAAAGGATTGTTTGAGCCCAGGAGTGTGACGCTGCAATGAGCTATGATCACACCACTGCACTCCAGCCTTGGCAGCAGAGTGAGACCCTGTCCAAAAAAAAAAGGGAAATAAAAGAAAATGGTTTTGGACAGGAACGGTGGCTTACACCTGTAATTCCAGCATTTTGGGAGACCAAGGCAGCAGGATTGCTTGAGGCCAGGAGTTCAAGACCAGCCTGGGCAACATAGCAAGACCCTCTCTCTAAAAAAAAAAAATTTCTTTTAAAGAGAATATAGACAGTTGAATTGCAAAGGAAAGAAAATGACTAAAAATGGTCATTTCTATAAGTGATGGATCATGGGCTATTTAAGAAGATTTAGGATGAAAGTGAAAATAAAATAAGGTTACTCCTTTTAGATTTTAACTAATAAATTTTAGAAAGTGGGGTCATTTCAAATGCTGTGCTTCAAAGAACACTTTGAAGTATTTGTTAAATAATGGTGCCCCTGCAGACGAGTTAGTATTTTAAACTTAGTAGTCTTAGATTAATATTACTGTGTTTGGTGGAGATAATTGGATAGATACTGGGAAAGACATAGACATAGACATGGACATACATATAGATATAGGTGTACGTATATCCTTGAAGTTTTCTCAAGCTACAAAGGGTGAAGTATTTGTATCATGGGAGAAGACAGTCAGCAGTTAGTCTAGGAAATGGGGACGCTGGACATTGAATTTTGTTAGGACACTTCCTATCATGAGTAACAGAAAGCCAACTTAACCTCAGACAAAAAAGAAAATTCACTGACTATCATGACTGACTGTATTAGTCCGTTTGGGCTGTCATAACACAATACCACAGACTGAGTGGCTTAAACAACAGAGATTTATTTTCTCACAGTTCTGGAGAATGAAAGTCCAAGAATAAGATGCCAGCAGGGTGGTATCTGGTGAGGGCTCTTTTCCTGGTTTGCAGACAGATACCTTCTCTCTGTGTCCTCACATGGTGGAGAGACAGAGACCTCTTGTGTCTCTTCTTCCTCTTTTGAGGGCATCAGCCCCATCAGATTAGGAACTCCCCCTTTTGACCTCATTTAAGACACTTGTCTCCTTATAAGCCCTATCTCCAAATACATTAGAGGTAAGGACTTCACCATATGACTTAGGGAGGAGGCATAATTTAATCCATAGCACCAACTGTTTGAACTTGATTTCTGAGAGACCATTATCTTGGCTGTGCATCTGCCTTCATGGTGCTCCTTCTTGATCTCCTTTGCTGGATCCTCCTCAATTCTCCTTTGCTGGATCCTCCTCAATTTCGCATTACTTAAACAGAGTTTAGCCTTGGGTCTATTCTCATTCCCTAAGTGATCTCATGCCCTCTCACAGCTTTCAATACTATTTCATTTGTCCGTGGTGCTCCAGAGTGCTATATAAGCTGCCTACATAAGATTTATACTTGGATGTCTCATAGATATTGCAAAGGTAACATGCTATCTAGCATCACCTTAGTTAATGACAACTAAACTCAAATAGGCCCTAGTGCTCTTGGCCATCATATTATATTTCTTTGGTAATTTGGGCTCTTTACTCTGTTGGATGACATTTTATATCTCCTTTCCTCAAACCTTCATCACCTCCCCATCCACTCTCTTAGACAATTGTTATTTCACTGAGAAATTAGAAGTCACAGAGAATGTTCACATACAATGATGGTTGCATTGCCATTGCAACCCACCTACCAACACCTGTACCATTTACTCTGCTTTGCCTTCTATGTCTATGGATGAAACATCCACACTCTTCCAAAGCCAGTAACTCTGCTAGTTATATATCGCTGCTGAAGCAAACTAACACAAAATGTATTAGTCCCTGTTTCTCTAGGTGGGTTTGGCTAGGTACTTTGCTTAAAATCTCATAAGGCAAGAAAGCAAGGTGTCAGTAGGGCTGTATTATTTTCTGGAAGCGCCAGGGAAGACTCTGTTTCCAAGTTCATTCAGGTTGTTGGCAAATCCAGTTCCTCGCAGTTGTAGAACTTAGGTGGCTCTTTTCTTGCTAGCTGTTAGTTGGGGGTCCACTCTTTACTAGTAGAGACCTCTTTTGGGTCCTTGCACACGGCTCACAACTGAAAGAGACAGCAGCATTGTGTGAATCCTTCTCAAACTTGGAATCTCTCTGACTTCTGCTGCATCTCTCTTCTGCTTCCAGCCAGAAAAATCTGCTTTTAAGGTTTCATGTGATTAGATTGGGCACACTCAGATAATCCGGGATAAAATCTCCCTACTTTAAGATCCAGAACCTCAATTAAATCTGCAAAGTCCCTTTTGCCATGCAATTTAACATGTCCCCTGGTTCCAGGAATTAGAGTGTGGACATATCTGGAGGGCATGTAGCCTATCACAAATTCGATTTGTGCCCCAGCAATTTCCTCCCTCTCTTCCGCATCACCAATTATTCCCCTCAACTGCATTGTTTTCCATCAGTGTACAACATGCTGATATTCCCTTCCAATGACTGATCCATTTTTCTGCTCTCTTTGGGGCAAAACACCTTGAAATAATTGCCTAGACTCTCTGTTCCCAATTTTTCTTTCATTTTTCTTAACCTTTCAACTTTCTACTACACTCAACCTTCTTTTGTTAAAAAGACACAAATAATTACACATTCTAAGTTTAAGGGTCAATTTTCAGTCTTCATTTAAGTGTCATTTAACACAACTGATGATTGAAATGTTTAATTTACCTTCTAAGAAACCATCCTCTCTTGGTTTTTCTTATACTTTCTGGAGGCTCCTTGTCAGTCTCCCTTGCTAGTCCTTCTTTATATTCTTGACAACATAATCATGGACTGCCTGCAGCTCTTCTATCTGCACTCATTCCCTTGGTAATCATATCTAATTTCATGGCTTTAAGTACTACAGGTATACAGTGACTTCCAAATTTATATCTTTAGCCCAGAACTGTCTCTTAAACTCCATGCTTATATATCCACTGCCTAGTCAACATCTCCATGTAGATATCTTACAGGCAAGGTTAACATATTCAATATCAAACTCTTCATCTTTCCCACAAAACCTGCTCCTCCCACCATCTCTTGGTCAGTGCTAGCTCTGTTCTTTTACTTGATGGAACCCCACATTTTGGAGATGTCATTGGCTCCTCTCACTAATCTCCCTCCTTTATACTTAGCACCCAATCCATTTAACAAGTCTTATTGTCCTTAACACCAACATATAATTAGAAGTAAACCACTTCTAGCCACCTCCACCAAAGCATCATGGTAGACACCACTAGGATGTCTGGCTTGTTTATTGCAGTATATCCTTTATCACACTCTCTTCTACCTTGACCTCCACATGGTTGCCAGAGCGATCCTGTCATGACGTAAGTCAGATTGCCTCATTCCTCTCCTTAAAGCCCTGTTTCATGCAGACAGGAAGCCAAAGTCCTTAAATGACCTGGAAAACTCTCCATGATCTGTCACCTCTGCACCCATTGCCATCTCCTACTACTTACCAGCCAAATACTCCAGTCCCCAGAGCCTTGTACATGATGTCCTCTTGTTTAAAATGCTCTCCCTATGCCTCCCTCATCAACTTCCCATTTGTGTCCAACATCACCTTTGCAGTGGCACCTTCTCTGCATACTCACTTTAAAATTGCAAGCATCTATCTGACTAGTGACCCTTCCCTCTCCTGTTTTTTGCTTCACAACATTATTACCACCCAATATCCTATATAAATTTTTTATTTGTTGTTATGACCATTCTCCTTTCAGAAGAATCTAAGTTTCATGGGGTCAAAGAATTACGTGTTGGAGGGTGTGTATGTGTATTACATGTTTTCACTGCATTCTCCCCAGCACCTAGAACAGCGCCTGGAGCAGAGTATACAATCAAATATCTGTTGCTGTTCAGTGAAGGTCCAGAACTGTTCTTTATTTCACCTCAAAACCAGGCTCTTTTCCCAGGCTTCCCCATGTCAGTAAATGGCAACTCTAGTTTGCCCAAGCCGGGAACCTGGAAATTACTCTTGATTCCTCTCTTTTTCTCACACCTCTCATCTTCAAATACTGCCAATGCTCTCTGCAAATACACAGGCCCCTTTCCAAAATCTGGCCCTCCCACCTTCTCCACTGCTTTCACCCAAGTCCAAGCCATGATGCGCTCTCACTTAGGTTAGCACAGTGGCCTCATTTATCAGTCTCCCTGCTTCTACTCTTGCTCCCTAGGAGTCTATCTTCCACAGAGAAAAGAGAAATCTCTTCAGAATTCGTGTCGAATCATAAACATTCCTCAATTCAAAACACTGTGATAGGTAGGTTTTCACCTTGGAATAAAATCTAAGTCCTGTGTGTGGCCTGTAAGACATGCCCTGATCTTGTCTCAGACATACCTTCTGAAACTTCTTTCTTCCCTTTGCTCATTCTCTTCAAGCCACTCTATTTCCCTTCCTGTTCCTCGGCTCTGCCAAGCACTCACCTGTTGTGGGGCCTTTACATGGCTTCCTTTGCATGGGATGTAGAGGCCCACAGTACCTGCTGTGTCCCATCATTCAGGCCTCCGCTCCAAGTTGCTTTATCAGTGGGCTGCCCTGATCATCTTTCCTAAAATAGCAAACACACACCACACACACACGCACGTGTACACACACACCTCATTCTCCCACCTTATTTTGAAGCCCTCATTACCACCTGACATTATACTTTTACTTATTTTTCTTTGGCAAATTCCCTGCTTCTCCAAAATGTAGACTCCATGGGGGAAAAGAACCATCTGTTTTGTTCACTGTTGTAACTTCAACACCAAAGATAAACCCCAACAGTTACAGGGTTGCTTAATCCTAGCACCTAGCCTCTCAGGGATATAGAAATACTTTCTTTCTCAAAGAAACAATATTAGTATTTGAAAAAGGAATGTGGACTTTCCATAGCGTTGTGCCCACCCTTAAAACATTGTCTGCCTCAGAGCAATGGAGAAATCTGATTGGCCTCTGTGGGTCCCATGTCCCCTTGTGGCTCTGTTGTAGGAATGGGGCTGGGGGGAAAGTCCATGCAATCCATAGAAGAGAGGAAGGAAAGTTCTGCTCCTCATGCTCCCCAAGAAAAGGGCTGTGAGCAGAATTCAGGATGGGGAAAAGGAGGATGATGTGGGGGAGGCGGAAACAACAGATGGCAACTATGGAGATTTTTCCAGAGTGGGAAGAGTAACCCAGGGATAAGCTGGGGTCCCTGGTAAGAGAAGTATTCCTAAATAACTGGACCTTCACGCTTTTTGGGAAAGAACATGCTGAGGCCCCAGGAACACACCTGCATGGCATCACCATAGCCCTGTTTCTTGAATGACTCCTGCTGGCATCAGGAGGAGCCTCCCTGGCAGGGACAAGCCTGAGGCGTCACCACAGAAGCTGGAGGAAATGCAGGGACCATGGCACAAACTGACACCAGAGTTCTATGTTTCATTGCACATCATTTTGTTCACCAGTGCATTTGCACGATTCTGCCTCTATGGCTATCAAGATTGATTAACAACCCATTTTTAGGTAAGAGTAAAAATGAATTAGGTAAAAAAAAAAAAAAAAAAGCAACAGCTGCCAAGTGAGTATGTAGCACACACATTCACAGATGGAAATCTACATCTTGCTGCTATGATTTAGCTCAGGGTTTTATATTTAATTTTTGTTTTGTTTTGCTTTTGTTTTTATACACCTCACCACAAGGTATTTTAAATTCTTTAAATGTATTCCTGAATATAGAAAATGTTTCTTGGGCTCTCCTGAGAGTGGGGTGCCCAGGCTGACCACAGGCACACACACATTCTTCCCATAGTACAGTACTTTCAAATTAATAGCACATGCAGAGGAAAAACTAAACCCTTTGACGTCACTCTTGAAATGAGGAAACATAAACAGAAAAGGCTCCACTCCAGTAAGCTGCCAGAGTTGAAGCCGATTGGTCTCTGCTTTTCCTTGCCTGTGGCAACTGACAGCACCTCCCAGCCTAGCAGGCCGGCGGCTGCTCACCCAGCCAGTCAGTTGGTCTGGGTACTGCAGCAGGCTCGGCTCTGTCCCAGCACTTGTCTAGGAGAAAAGTGGTGTTACTCACCCAGGGAGAGTCTCTCTTTCTACCTTCCCTCTTTCTCGATCTCCTTGTGTGCTTTTGTGTATCTTTATTTCTTTCCTTTTTTTCCCTTTTTTCTTTTCCTTTTTTTTCTTTCTTTCTTTCTTTTTTTTTCTTTTTTTTTTTTTTTACTTAATTATATTCCTAATCCTGGATGAAGTTGCTGGATTCTGCAGCACGAGTCTTCATGAACAAGCAGCACCGCTCAGAGATTTCACGGCTTTCAAAGGTCACAGAACTGCCACTATGGTTAAATGTCTTGTTTAATGGTTGAGGTATGTACAACAAATTTAAGCGGCAAGCTCAGTTTTCTTGAGAGAATAGAGTCACAGAGAGATGGCAGGATTTTTATTTAAAATGAACCTGTACATATATATATTTTTTGTCTGTGATTGTTACTACAGCAACCAGCTTTTGAATTTCCTTCCTTTTTCTAGGCGAACTGACTAAACATTATCACTTACCCTGAATTAACCGTTTAAGGGCAACAGGGTTTCATTCCAACCAGTGTAATGAGACTCCGGCATTTTCACTGCACTTTGAGCCCACACTGAGGTGGTCTTTAAAAAAAAAAAAAAAAAAAAAAAAGCATTATTTTTTCTCCAACATAAATCTTGGAGTTGGGTAATTTTGATTTTTGGTGGGACAGGATAGGAAAGTGCTGGTAAAAGGGATTGGTAAGGTTTGCAGAACAGGGAAGCAGGAAATTAGTTTTATTCTTGAGTTTTTCATGTTGGTTGATAGCAGACTTCAAGATGAAGAAATTAGTGGCAAGAAGGGAAGAAACTGATAGTGAGACTGAAGGTAGAAAAAAATCAATAGAAGATGTCCAAAAAATGAATTCTGAAAAAAAATTCTTCATCACCTTGTTGCATTTTTCAAAAAAATGTTTTGGATTCAGAAGTCCAGGAGAGATGCAAATACTAAGTTATATGACCAGAAATTTAGATATTATTATTTATAAAGGAAAGTAAAACTTCTTTATTACCACTGCAAATTTGCTAATTATCTTTTCCTACAATAGTTGAAAATGGAGTCATATTCAATTAGGAGCTTAAGTGATTGAGCCTGGGGACTAATTAATCATTTAAAAATTCTGTTCTTCATGTGCTCTAGCCAGAGTGACTATTGCAATAAGAGTAAACCTTTTTGCATCAGAGGCAGGCATATGCATTCGTGTATAGTAAACACACTAAGTGCTGCAGGAAGCTTGGCAATTCAACACAGGGCTAATGTTGTTTTCAATGGCACATTATTATGTGTTAAGGGGGATCCCTGCTAAAAATCATTCCTATCCAAAGAGTCGGTTTTTGTAACAGCAATTTAAGTAATATATGGTTACCATGGATTTCCTTATTACCCTTCTCAAAGTTATGCAATAGCGAATAAGACAGGATTATTTGAAATCATTACCCTGTTCCAAAATTTCTAACTGATTTTCTTAAAGTTTCTATTCTCAACATTGAGAACCTGAAAGCTTTAAAACTGGGTCATGTTAGCAGTAATATTAAGCACGATTTCAAACACGAGCTGTATTTCAAAGGGTTAAAAAAATTAACTGCATAAGACTGTAATGTACCAAGTTAAGAACTGCAAAAATATTAGCTCTGAAATGCAGAGGATGTGCCGTGAATGGACAATTGCTTTTCTGCAGCGCCTAGTGGGAAAACAAGGACTTTGTGTGTTGCAAACGCATAACTGCAGCTCCTCCATTTCCTCTGCTTTATCTTTTATTACTGGCTGGTGAAACAAAGACGGGTGTCAGTAGTTACGTCTTGATTGACATTTTCTCCAATAAAATGAAGTCACTTTTTGTCTCAAGTAGAAATCCACGGTTAACTAGTTGCAACTCCAAAAACTGTATCTGCTTTGTAAGAATTTTTACCTGACACTGTAAGCTGTCTGATTTCAGAATGTACTCACTCTCTTGAACAACATGTGACAAAATCAGTGGTGACTGTATGTCAGCAAATTAGCTGGGAGAAATGTTTTTTTTTTTTTTTAATTAAGTTATTTAGGGCAAGGGTGGAAAAGTCTAAGATGTGTCAGGGACAGGCATTAATTTAGGGAAAATAATTACACTAGTGCATCTTTTAATGCCTTACACATTGTTCAGCACAATGCTACTCACTGTCAGTTCTCCATGAAAACCTAGTTAAAATGTTTGCCTAGAATTTACTACCTTTCATGTACTGTAAATTATTTAAATAATTTTGGTCTTTTCAAGTGTTTTTAAAAAGCACTTTTGGTGTCAGTTCAGCCTAAAATATAATCTAAAAATCAAGTCAATGATACAGAGAAGGACATTTCAGACACTGACACTTTAGTTTCAGCCAAAGGACATCTTAAATGCAAAAGTAAAATGACCAAGTTTCCTCAAAGGGGGACTGTACCACCTGGAAAATGCTTCTGCCTAGTAATTATTCTTCTGAAGTCTAACTTGCTGTTAGCCAGGCCCAAATCACAGGAGGAAGCTGTTTGTTGACTCACAGGAGATAGTGTTGGAAGGAATTGATTAAGTGGTAAGCTAATCCCAATGACTACTAAAAGGGCTTTGTTTATATTAAAGAGAAGTGTCAAATTTAAGGATCAGAATAGACTTTGAAACATCTAAATGTAGAAGCTAAGAGGGAATCTAAGTAGTTTGCCTCACATCATTGGGATACGTAATTGATTGGAAACTCTATATACAGAAATTCTTATCTAAATAATCCACTATCTTATGGATTCAGCTCTGTCTCCCCCGCAAAAATCTACAGCGAAGTAGGTATCTGTGTTCTAGAGGGTATATTTGGCTGAGGAAGACAGGACTTGGCATTTGGAAATGTCAGGTCCCCCTCGCAGCACAAAGACCATCTCTAATCTCTGTTGACACCTCCTCACAGTGGCAGCCCCATTTCCCCTAAGATTGTCCTTTGGGGAGCACTTCCTTTGTCCACAGGAGAATAGCCATGGGTTCAGCACCACTGGCTTCTACAAACATCCTCAGTGGCTTTAGGAATCCCCACTTTGACTCATGAGATGGTGCCTACTTCATATATTAGCAGTCTTTAACGTGGTTTACATGCAAATTTGAAGAAGAGAAGGGGAAAAGGGATGTAGAAACCCAAACTGACTGAATACCTATTTGTACAAGACATTGTTAGAAATTTGAATACAGAGAGTGAAATATGTCAAAGTTCTTGTGTGTGGTCAAGGCATTTATACTTTCTACTTTCTCAAGAATCATGTAAGAATCTAAATGAGTTGATCTGTACTTAGAGAATGATTTCATGAAGTGCACTAGAAAGGGCGGTGAACAGAGGTAGTGAACCAAGGTGGTACATTCAGGCTCTAACGAGCTGGGTGACTCTGAGCCCCTAGCTCACTCTTGAGCTCAGTCTCCTCAACTGTAAGAGCGACTGGTTGCGCTGGGTTATGTCTAACACCCGTTTTAGATCAGAATGTTTATAGTATTCTTACTCTCAACCTAGAATTTTTAAACTCCATTTACATGTAAATGTAGAAGTGTCAAACCTTTATTTCAAAAATCGTTACTACATGTTTTCAGGATGTCAAGGGCTGTGCCTGTGAATAAGCAATGATTCCCACGTTAGGAAGCGTATTCTGGTTGAGTATGAATATTTAAACAAATGACTGGAGTCTGTACAGAGAAATGAAAGAACAAAAGGAGAAGTTTGGGAGGGAGGCAGTGATGGAAAACTGCAGAGTAGGCAGCTCTATGCAATTTGGAATTTAAGAAAAAGGTAAATTGTATTTCTATTTAGGTATTTATTTTTATATGATCTAAGATGTGATTAATTAAGTATGTTGTTATTATTTTGGAAATCATGTATTTGCAATGGTGTTCTTAAAACTTAGAATGTTAAAGAGAGCCAAAGTTTCCCATAGGTTGATTCAGCTGCTGTACAGGCCTGAGTTGGTAAATCAAATCTGTGCATTGGCATCGTCTACATCATTCCTTGAACTTAAAACCATAGAAGTTACAGAAAGCTGGAGTCTTTAGAGAGCACTATGGGCAGCCGAGGTCCCAGCAGGCATTCGAAACAAGCCAGCAAGGTTCATACCTGTGATGGTCTTGAACACTGGCGCAATGTGGTGTCAACATGGCAGGAAATTCCCTCAGTGTTAGGAAAAGTCTCATGGTGGCTTGGAACTTCGGGATTACTTATGGGAGTGAAGACACATTTCTTCAACTCCAGAGCCCCAGTTTTTTCATCTTTAAAACAAGGCTGTTGGATGCCCTTTTTCTTTCCAAATTCTATGATTTGACCTGACAAAATTAACACTGAATCATTAGCATGTGTTTACTTTTATTTTTCCACCTCTCCCATTCCTTATTTCCACTACGTCTCTGTGTAGTTTGCCTTTACTCAATTGTCCACATTTACACAATTTTACCTCCAAGATAATCTTATTGCCAAGGAAAAGCAAAAACAAAACAAGGACTTGGGTTTAAGAATTTCTCCCCAGAAAGACTATCACTCCCCTGAGACAGTCACCTGTCTCCGCTCCATTTCTCTTGTATCAGGTTGATGTACCCCTCTGTGACTGGGACACTTGTAGAGAAAGCGAAGAGGCATGCTTTGTGAAAATTGTAGCTAGGAACTTTAGTGTTAGAAGACAAATGTCTTTTTCCTAAATGCCAATCACTGTCCTGGATTTTCTATATTACTTCACTTAATATCTTCTCAACTCTAATTCTGATTTCTTTAGAGAATAAATGAAAACCTGTTGATAACTAAGTTGAGGGAATCTTCAGAAGAAATTTTTGGTGAATTGATTGTCCATTGAGTATCTGCTCTGAGACCTTGCCCCGCTGGTACAGGGTTGCTGCCGCTTAGCTAGTGATAAGATGTGATGCAATTCAATCACCTTCATTGAGATATTTCTGGAATTCTGTGTGGCTCAGAGTGTTCTAGCTGGTGTCTCCTCTGAGTGAAGTTTACATTTAACATCTCAAGCATAGAGAATAGGGAACTGATTTTGTAGATTTGGATAAACCTAAAAACAACATAACAGAAAACACACAGAAATCTATTAAGCAATATATAATTCTTAATACTACAGTATAAATATCCCAACATTTTAAAACCTTAAATCCTTTCATGAATGTTTTACGTATTTATATGTATAAAGTACAGAAGTATGAAAATAATGGCCACAGTCAATATACCAGTAAAGAAACTTTGTCATGCATTTAAAGTTCCTTCCTTTCTGCCCTTCCTCCCTCCCTCTCTTCCTTTCTTCCCTCCCTCTCTTCCTTCTTTCCTTCTGCCCTCTCTTGCTCCTTTTCCTTCCTTCCTCCCTCCCTCCCCTAAAATTTTTGTAAAAATTTTAGAATTAACTTAAGATTCTTCCCTAAAATAAAACACTGTTGGGATATAGATCAATTTGGGAAGACTGGCATCTTTTCTGAGTCTTCCAATTCATAAACATAATGTATCCTTCTATTTATTTAGGTGTTTGTTGATTTCTGTCAGTAATATCTTCTGGCTAGCTTTACGGTCATTTTACACATTCCTTGCTAGACATCTTACTAGGCACGTAGTACTTTGATGGTATTCCAACTGGCATCTCTTCAATTTCAATTTGCTTCTGCCCTCTCTTGCTCCTTTTCCTTCCTCCTTTTCCTCCCTCCCCTCCCCCCCCCCTCCCTCCCTCCCTCCCTCCCTCCCTTCCTTCCTTCCTTCCTTCCTTCCTTCCTTCCTTCCTTCCTTCCTTCCTTCCTTCCTTCCTTCCTTCCTTTTCATTCTCCCTCCTTTCCTCTCTCTCTTTCTCTTTCTTTCTTTCTTGAATCTGTTAGGGAAAGAAGGGAAAAATAGATTGGTAATGAGGTTTTGAGGAGTTTTTCTTGTGTAAAATTTGGAGTAATATTTACTTTTTTTTCCTAGTGGTTGGTGAATTCATATTGTTTTTCATTAAATTTCCTGCTCAGATTTTTTTCTTATTAATACCTTCTGTGGCCTACATAGTCATAATTCACATACAAATAGGAAGCATATAAAATATCCTTTCTACAAGATGAAAATTATCCCCACTGCTTTAGACATGCACAAAAAAGGATACTGTTCAAAAATGAAGTTTATACATGACTTAAATATACTTAATCTCTAAGAATCTTCTTTTGCTCTGGCATGGGGGTGGGGTCCAGGACTAGTCTGGTGTGAGGAGTATGTTTCCATAGGTCCAGGCATAGACATGGGGGGGCTACCATATGCCTGGGTTGGTCAAAACTTGATACCTGAAGGTACCAAATGGTCAATGTTTTACATTCTCTTTGACTCTAGCAAATCCTTGTCTAAGAACATATAGAATTGTTTATTTTTGCATTGTTTACAACCTAAACAATATCAGAAACAACTTGAGCCTAATAATAGGTGAATTACTGAAAACTTATTGTAAAATCATACAATAGAATACCATATAGTCATTTAAAAGAATGAAGTACCTCTACATGCAAAAATCTGGAATGATTTTTCAGATGTATTAAGTAGAGGGGGGAAGCTACATTAACAGTTGTATAATTACATAGATACATTCATCTATACTTATTAAAAATTTCTGGAAATTCAAATTAAAAACTTAACAAACAATGCCTCTGGAAAGAGAACTTGGAGTATGGGATAGGAACAAGGCTTACTTTTCTTGTATATACTTTAAAATTGTTCAACTTTCCCCTCTATAAATGTATTACATTTATAATGGGAAAAAGTTGCTGACATTTATTTATCATGTGATATTTTAAAGTGACTAGAAAAATCAGAAGGTAAAAGAAGAAAGAGTTCTATTTTATTTTATGTTATTCATTTTATTTAATTTAATTACTATTTTTTTGTTTGTTTTTGAGACAGAGTTCCGCTCTGTTGCCCAGGGTGGAGTGAAGTGGCATGATCTCGGCTCACTGCAACCTCCACCTCCCAGATTCAAGTGATTCTCCTGCCTCACCCTCCCAAGTAGCTGGGATTACAGGCATGCACCACCACACCTGGCTAATTTTTGTATTTTTAGTAGTGATGGGATTTCACCATGTTGGCCAGGCTGGTCTCAAACTCCTGACCTAAAGTGATCCACCCGCCTTGGCCTCCCAAAGTGCTGGTATTACAGGCGTAAGGCACCATGTCCAGCCTGAGTTCTGTTTTGCTTTAAAATTTCTTCATTAATTTCTTCCTTTGACCCTTACTAAATTTCTCCCATGTGCCTTTGACGTGGCTAGGGAGTAGAGAATTCCCTGGAAGTAAGAACCCTGGAAGCCAGAAGATAGGGAGCCCTATCACTCTTGTTTGAGTAACTTTGGGCCAATCAGCCCTCTGGGCACCAGCTTTCTCATGTATGAAATGAGGGGCTTGGTCAAGCTCAAAGTTCAAGCTTAGATCTGGGTCTAAGAAAATTTGGTCTGTTATATGCCCAATTATTTGAGATCTTTCTCCATAAACTGAATAAACATATTTTACCATACATATTTTACTAGTTTGAACATCTTGGCTAAATTTTGTTTTAGAATTGGTCAGTTCAGTTTAATTTTTTGTATTAACTATACATGCAAAATTTGTATTTATTCAAATAGTATTTGAGGAAATCACACATCATAGACTTTTAAAGTAAAATTATACTATAATATCCGTTATTCATAAAACAGTAGAAAACATTATATTAAGATGTACAGCTTGTGAAGTTATGCAAGCAACTAATGCTTCTTCTGTTTGGATATGATTTATACATTTCTTGGTTTTCCAGGAGAGAAAAAAAAAAGACCTTCATTTCCCTTTCTCATTATGCCACTTGCCAGCTGGGTCCAGTCAGATGAAAGAACTCAGTCATTCACAAAAGTGTAGAAAGCATTCTTGTAGAAGGAGATGCTTCAGTAGTACAGAGGTCTAAAGAATGCCTCAATTTAGAAAAGATCATTAAATCTAAGAAAAAAGTTATTTTCGATGTGATAGAAATATAGTGTGTTTCCATGTCCTTAAGATGAGTGTTCATGCTTTTCCAATTAAACAAAAACCTAATTTCAATTGGGTTTTTAGCTTCATTTGGAAAAGTGTAGGTATTGCTCATTTTCCATATTTAGTAGGTTTTATTTTCTGCTTTTCTAGATCTTCATTATTGTATTTGGAGTAAAAAATAATCTTTAAGTTAAAATAATACAAAAGGAACAAACATAAAACAGGAATTTGCGTGATAGCAGTTTGGAATGACAAAAACTAACATTCTAAACTTTTCCCTATAAATCCCTTTTAATTATTAAAAATCACTAAGTATTAGAAATATAGTTCAATAGCTTTTACATAAAATAATTGAGGAATATTGTTCTCTTTTTCATTGAATGTGTTGCCCCAAGTGCCCATGTGTGGGTGCATGAGAGAGGCCCTTCTTAAACTTGACAAAATGCATATAAAAACTTTGTATGTAGTAGTAATAAAAAAAAAAATCAAAACATTGAATATAGCCTATTTAAAATATATTGTCTCCTTTAATGTAAATTTTTAGAAACCAAATAATCAATACATCTATTGGATTAAATGGCAATAATGAGTAATAATTTAAAATTCAATTTGCTTATTTTGTGTGAAAGGAGAAAAGGAAAGGCAGGAAAAAAAATGAGGATTCAATTTTTTCAAGGAGCATTGAACTTGTAACCTAAAGCCCTGAGTTCAAGTTCCAGATGCTAGGAATGATACTGTTGGCAAGTTATTTAACATTTTTAGATTTCAGGTATCTAAAATGTAAATTTAAACCTTTAGGTTCCAAAATTTCTGGCTTTCCTATGTAAGTAGTTACTCAGTTCATAATACAAATGTCCTGTAACTCTCTAGAACATTTCTGTTAGATGGGGATTTGTTATGCCCACTTTAAAGGCAAGGAAATTGAGACTCAGATAAATTGCAGCTAATAGTTGAAATTCAACCTCAGCTTTTTGCTGAGAGTTTTTAATGGTTTTTATATGCTTAAAATCCATCCTTAATCATTCTAAGAACGAGTTAGGAAACGTTTTAAAATACACAAAACATAAAAATATCTGTTTTGAAAATGTTAATCTACCCACTATATTTTTATACATGAAGTTCAAATAGATAGAAAAACAGCATTATTTCATTTTAAATGCAGTCACAGTGGATTAATCTGATACTTTAAACTTAAGAAATTTTGCTCTGAGAGGCAGTAGAGTGCATTGATCAGCAGTGCATAATTTGGTGACATTCAGTATGGTTCATTTATTAGCTCTGTGACCATGAAGAAGTTACTTAATCTCTCTAGGCCTCGCTCTGCTTATTTGCTAGATTAAGGTGTTTCTAACATCTGCTTCGTAAGATTCTTGAGAGAATGGAGTGACTTTTTATTTGTACAATGCTTTGAACAGGCTTAGAACAGAGTATGAAAGAGTAACACTTCATGTTAGTGTATCAACTGGTATTATTTGCTTTCAAGTTTTAGAAATTGTTTCATGGAATTATAATTATTTTGTTTACAGTGTTGCTGGTGCTTTAAACATTTAAGAGAAATCTTGTTTAAATTTTTTTTTTTTACTTTCTGAATTAAACTATAGCACACATAACAGAAAATTATCTAACATATAATTACACACCATTGAACCCCTACATAGAAGTCAAGAGAGTCAAGAAATAGAACATTATTACATGTTTGGCACCTGAGGAAACCCGTCATGCCTCTTCCATTCTTTCATTCAGTATTATATCTGAAGACTAGATAGGTTGTTGCCTATCATTGTATTTTGTTCATTTTCATTGTTGCATGATGTTTAATTATCTGAATACACAGTATTTACCAATCTACTGTAGAAAACATTTTAATTGTATCCAGTTTTTAACATTATGAATAATGCTGGCCTGACTATTCATAGGCCTGTCTTTTGGTGCACATGTACAGGTATATCTGTTGAGGTTATACCTAGGAATAAAGTCGCTGGGCCACAGGGAATGTTTATGTCCAAATTTAGTAAAAATTTCAAAATTGTTCAAAGTGGCTAAAATAATTTACACCCCCACCAACAATATATGTTCAGTTACTCTACTTCCTCACTGGTAACTTACCTTGGTTTTCATTTTCACTTCCCTGATTACTAATAGTTTGAACACATTTTCACATGTATATTGGCCATGTAAATACCTTTTTTGTCAAGTCTCTGATCAAGTTATTTTGTATATTTATAGGATATTATATATACTTATATACATATTGTATACATATTTGATACCTTTGTTATATATGTTATAAACATTTTTTCCCTGTTTTATTCTTCTCCAGATTTTTATCATTTTTGATTCTTTACATTTTCATAAAAATTTTAGAATTAACTTAAGATTCTTCCCTAAAACAAAACACTGTTGGGATATAGACCAGTTTGGGAAGACTGGCATCTTTTCTGAGTCTTCCAATTCATAAACATAATGTATCCTTCTATTTATTTAGGTGTTTGTTAATTTCTGTCAGTAATATCTTCTGGCTAGCTTTACGGTCATTTTACACATTCCTTGCTAAATATCTTACTAGGCATTTAGTATTTTGATGGTATTCCAACTGGTATCTCTTCAATTTCTATTTTTAACTTTTTGTTACTGATACTGATAGAAAAACAATCAACTCTTGTATATCAATTAGTTATCAGCAATCTTGCAAAACTCACAAATTCCAATATGCTATCTATAGATTATTTGGCTTTTCCATAGAGGTAATCCGAGCATCCAAGAATACTGGTGGTCACCGATTTTTCTTTTTAATACTAATAACTTTGTTTTATTGTACTGGATAGGATTTTCAGTGTATTGTTGAAGGGGTAATTGTGGCAACATAATCTTGTTCCCAGTCTCAGAAAGAAAGCTTTCAACATTCTACCACTAAGTTTGATATTTTCTATAACATTTGAAAGTTTCCTTTCATTCCTAGTTTGCTAAGCATTTAACTTATTAAATGTTCCTTAAAATATTGTCATATGATTTTTCCCTTTTATTCTGTTTATAGTAGGTGATTTTACAATTTCAAATCAAACTGAAATCCTAGACTAAATCTAACTTGGTCATGATATATTATGCTCGTTTTGAAAATCACTGATTATTACTCTGTTTCTGAATTGCTAATAATTTTTAGGATTTTGAAACTATGTTGATGAAAACCATTAACCTAAAATTATTCTTTTTGGTTATGACCTTATCAAGGTTCCATTGACTTTATTAAATTAGTTAGGAAAATTACCCTTGTAAAAATGTTCTGGGAGAGTTTTGTAAGTTTATTTTTTTCCCCAAATATTTGATAGAAATTGCACATAAATCCATCTGGGTCTGAAATAACTGTGGGCAATATTTTAGTTACAGTTTTAATTCCATTTATTTTTATGGGTTATTCAGATTTCCTATTTTCATTGTCAGTTTTAGTAATTTCTCATGGATTTGTAGTTAATTATTTTTCAGTCTTCTTTTTGAATATATACATTTAAAGAAGGAAATTTATTTTTCACAGTTTCAGCTGTCTCCTCTAGGTTTTAAAATTTAATGTTTCTATTAGCAGTTAATTCAAGACAATTTCCACTATAATTTGTTTTTAACCCATAAATTATTTAGAAGTACATTTATTAATTTGCAAACAAATTGGGATGTTCTAGTTCTCTTTTTGTCTTTGTTTCCTAGTATAATTCTACTGTGCTTACAAGTCATACTGTATACCATTAAGATCTTTGAATTTTTTGAAACTTGAATGTATAACCGAATATATAGTCAACTTTTCTAAATGTATTACATGTGCTTCAAATAAATGTATTCTGCAATTGTTAGGTATAGTGCTCTATAGATGTCAATTAGAAGATTTATTCATCATATTGAAATCTTTTGTATCTTTGTTGATTTTCTTTGCTTCTATTAATTACCGAAAGAGGTATATTAAAAAACTTCATGATTGAGAATTATTTTCCTTTATTTTGCCATCATTTGCTTATATATCATATTGAACAATGTAAAATTGCCATTTTTTTAGCTCAAGGTCGAATATCAGCAATTTTATAAAATTTAAACTAGTATTTTGATACTGTGCTGTTACATCCTGCCTTCGCAGTAGGGGCAATAAATACCTGGTTCTTGGGGAGCCAAAAAACTCTTAGACATCATAATAGTTTGTGACCTCCTAAAAAGGTTCAGCATATAAACAGATATTCAGTCAATTTGGCATTAAAATTTCCTTGACTAGGGGGAGTGTGATGAGGAAAAGAAATATCTAAAATGGTTCCATAAGGGAGCAGGATGATAATGGAAAAAAGGTTGAGAATTCCTTATAAACAAATTTAGAACTGTTGTAACTTCCTGGTGAACTGAAATTTTACCATAATAAAACATCCCTTCAATTTTTTTTTTGCCTTCAGTTCTCCTTGGGCTGATACTAAAATCTGTAAAACTAGCTTTCCATTGCTTAGTGGTTGCATGGCTTATCATTTTTTATTCTTTTAGTTTTACATTTTCTATATGTTTATGTTTTAGGTATGTCTCTTTACAAGCAGCAAATAAGTAAATTTTCTTTTATCATTCGGTCTGATATCATTCAGTCTGGCTATATTTGCCTTTTCACTGAGTATTTAATCCTTTTATAATTAATGGAAGCAGTGATATATTTGGGTTCAAATATGCTGACTTACTATGTACAATTTATTTATTCTTCTTGTTCTATATTTCTTTTTCTCTCCTCACTTTCCTAATTACAAATTAAGTATCTTTGTAATTGCACTGCCCCCTTTCCATTAGCTTTAGCTTGTTATTTTTACATTATTTTACATTGTTTTACTGGTGACTATTGCGGTTACAGGATGCATCTATGACCTAATACCAGCATAATGCATATTAGTACTTTTATTCCTTTGTGGCAAATTTGAGAACTTTGGAATGTCTTAGCTACTTTTTACCTCCTAAATTATATGCTACTGTTAGGTATTTAACTTTATATAATGTAAATCTTTGAATAATTATATATTATTATGGTTTCTTACAATTACACATCTTCTTCATTCCTTCCTGCATCCCTGAGGTCACATATAGGATTTCTTTTAGTGCAGTGATGATTTTGTTTAGATTTTCATTTTGTATGAAATGGCTTTATTTTACCTTTATTTCTGATGTGCACTTTCGTTGGTAATAAAATTATAGATTGCAATCCCCCCTTCCTTACTTTAAAATATTATTGTATTGTCTTATCACTTTTATTGTTTCTGTTGATAAGTCAGAAAATAGTCTTTTAAAAGCAATCTGCCCTTTTCCTCTGTAGCACTCTATTTTCATGTCTGATTTCTTGTTTTGCCATATGATTACTTAGGTATGGTTTTCTTTGCATTTATCCCAATTAGGGCTTGTATGGTTTCTTAAATGCATGTCTTGATATTTTTCAACAATTTTCAAAAATTCTCATTAATTATGTCTTTCAGTATTGCTTCTGCCCCATTCTCTCTAGCCTTTCTTAATGGGACTCCAGTTACATGTATGTTCGAGTTTTGAATGTTCCTACTCCCATTACTTACCTTCAATCTCTTTGTTCTTCATTTTGAAGATGTTCTTTAGACCAATATTTTTATTTCCCTAAGTCTTTCTTCATCTGTATCTAATCTGTCATTTATCCCATAGTAGAATTTCTTAAGTTATGGTATTTTTCAGTTTTAAAATTTTTAGGGATTCCTGGTCATTTCTAGCTTTCTGTCAAAATTCTCAATCTTGTCTCTCGTATCCTTAAACATATTCTGCAAAACATTTTAAAACTTTTTCACTTTTATTTTGATTTCTTGAGTGTTTATAGCTATTGGCTGCTGCTGCTGCTGCTGGTGGAATCAAGTTGGCTGGTTTTCATATACCTGGTTATTTTTAATGAAGCACTAGGCATTGTGTGTGTGTGTGTGTGTGTGTAGAGAGAGACAGACAGAGAAATTACTTGAGGCCTAGTATGATGTTATCTCTCTAGATAGGATCTACATTTGCTTCAGCAGTTACCAGTGGTAATAACAATCTGTCTTAATCTGATTTCACTTTGAATGAATATATATGAGGTGCTTAAAACAGTGGTTGGCACTTAATAAGAAGTCTGCAGCTATTCATTTTTATCTATTATTGTTTTCTCTGAAAGATATGGAAAGAGAGTAAGGGTAGTGAGGAGTAGTGAGTAGCGCATAGTGAGGAAAACACTTACAGTATTAAAATACTCCAATATGGACTATAAGTAAATATTCAAAAATTTTTATCACTTTGTTGTATTTTATCTTGTATTTGAAACAAATTGTATCTTATTTTATTTTCAATTTAGCAGCTTTATTTTAATCATTAACTTTAAAAACCAAAAGTAGAGCACACATAATTAGAACATTCCAGCTGTTCAGAAGGGCATAAAATGAAAAGTGAAAATCTTCATCTTCCTCTCACCACCACCATTCACCTCAGTCTCTATTTAAAATTGTTTAGAATTTTTTAATATATTCATAAAAAATGTGTGTTTTATTTGTACCCATTTCTACATGTACTCACCTACCCTTTTGTACAATTAAGAAATACATTTTAAAATGAGAAGTATTTATCAAAATCATGAACTAAGTAAATAATAATATGTTCACTTTCCATATTTCATTGTGGCCATTACAAAATTATGCAAACATTTCTTTACAAAAGCATTACAATCTCATCAGAGTAATAAGCTTATTTTGCAATTGTTACTTGCCAGTAGTACTTTAACAAAGTATCATTCTGAGGTTGCTAATAGGCTATGGAGATCTTAGGTCAAAGAACTATTTGTTATAGACTCTGCCTTTCATCAGTACCTCACATTTTCCATCAAATATATCTGGCAAAATACATTATTGAGCTCCAGATTTATGGCTTTCGTGCGTAGAAGTTAGTGTTTTCTTGTATAGTCGCTGATATAAATTAGCTAAAATTAGCTCATAGCAACTTTCTTCATTATCTAAATTGTTTCACAGTTTACAGTTCTATACAAGCTAACGTCTCAGAATGAAAATGATAGTGCATACGTCTTGTAAACACATAAAAGATTATTTCTAGTACACTAGCCATGTCCTGTGGAAATAGCAGATAAATTATTTAGATGATTGCAAATAATGTAAACCCTAGAGTAAGCTTAGCTATGCTACAGTAAAATTCTGGTCTAGTTATGTAAAACTAAGTCTTTGGTGTTCTGTATTTATCTGTTGCCTCTGGCGGTTTGTCAGCTTTTCTTGGGTGCTTGTGTTTTCCTAATACTTTATGCAGGTTTTTCCTGTGTGGGCGCTCTTTTGAGCACAGGTGAGCTTGAAGTTACAGCTAATAAGTGTAAAATATGCTAAGTCCTTAGCCTAGAGTCCAATCATTAATATTTTATGAGCAATTTATAAGTAACTTGAAAGTATATATGTGTAGAAGAGAAAGAGTAAACAGTTTTAAAACTGTGTTTGCTATAACTTTTTCAATAGGACAAATTTTCTTTATAAAAAGATATATATTTCTAGTTTGTGTAACATTATGCAGTATTTCTGTTCCTTTTCAAAACAGAAATTAGAAAATTAATAGTTTTAAGAGAATCAGTGTTCAACAACTTTAATGTATGTTACTAAATGTATGCTAAAACATTAAATTGAAAACATGTTAATACATGGTAAGGTTTAAAAAACTTTTTTTCACTTTTAAGTTCAGGGGTACATGTGCAGGATGTGCAGGTTTGTTATGTAGGGAAACGCGTGTCATGGGGATTTGCTGTACAGATTATTTCATCACCCAAGTATTAAGCCTAGTACCCATTAGTTATTTTCCTGATCTTCTCCCTCCTTTCACCCTCTGCCCTCCAGTAGGCCCCAGTGTGCATTGTTTCCCTCTTAAATGGTAAGTTTTGTGAAATGTTACTCTTCTCCTTTGGTAATATTATACCTTACAGGTAACAGTAGAAGCTAAGGAAAAGTGACTTCATATTTAAGCCGAGGGACTAAGTACATTTTAATGTGTTACTCCGTGAATTTTTTTAACTGAGAAAATATTTTTAACTTTGGCATATTTTAAAGTAATAATAGAGTTATTACAAACTGGAGCTGCACAAGTAGATAATAGCACTAAGGTACAGTTTTTTATTGCTACTTTCTCAAATTCTGTGAGAAGGTGTATGACTTTTTCCCTTTAATACAGCTAATATTTACAGTGTTTCTTCTTTAAAGTAATGCAAAAAGGTAACTTAAGGAATCCACAAATACATTTTTCAAAGCTCATTTTATGTGTTGAATTACAAAAAACAAGTTTATAAGTCTGATCATTTTGACCTGCATTTAGGTTACTGATATAATCTTGAGTAAGCAAGATGACATTTATTTTCTAACTATGAAGTGAACCCCAAATTATGTCATTTATCTCCAAAGAGGTTTCACAACATAGCTTTTTTTTTCTAATTGGATTTTCAGGCTAGGATAAGTTCTTTGGCACTACCGAGATGAGTTTCAAATTCTACATAGCAGAGGGTTCTCTGAGTTTTTGTCCTTCTCTTGGGCTATTGTTCCACAGGTAGATGCCAGCATGGCCACGCCAGTCATTCACTCTGGTCAAGCTAATGGTTACATATTTTTACTATCACCACCACCCCCACTCCAGTGCCTATGTTTTATCAGGACAAAGATGGAAACATCAATAGAGGAGATTAACTTTTATTGATTGATTGATTGATTGATTGATTGAGATGGAGTCTCACTCTGTCGCCCAGGCTGGCTGGGGTGCAGTGGCACTGTCTCAGCTCACTGCAAACTCCACCACCCGAGTTCAAGTGATTCTCCTGCCTCAGCATCCTAAGTAGCTGAGACTACAGGCGTGCGCCACCATGCCCAGCTAATTTTTGTATTTTTAGTAGAGACGGGATTTTGCCATGTTGGCCAGGCTGGTCTCTAACTTCTGATCTCAGGTGACCCACCCGCCTCGGCCTCCCAAAAGTGCTGAGATTACAGGTGTGAGCCACCACGCTCAGCCTTGGGGAGATAATCTTAAAAGAATATTAATTGTAAGCGCTGCCAAGAACATATAGAATTTGAATTAGGTGGGGCTCCTCTAAATTTTCCCATAGTGTACAGGTACCATCAGAACCGTGTACTGAACACAGTTCTGATGTTGCCTGTGTACTATTCATTAAAAGTGAATTCTTATACCTGCTTAACTGAAATTGAATTTTAGGCACAATATTTTACATTGTCTTGTTTAGTATGTCCAAAACTTAAGTACACTGACTCAATTCTCTTTTCACTATGAGAGTCTGAGATAAATCATCACATGATTCTGTGTTTCCTACTGCTGAAGGCTGTGTACTTATGTGTATGTATAAATATACATATATTATGTCAAGCCATTGAAATCATTTTTTGGCCAAAACAGTAAATATCAGCAATTTCATATTTCAATTTCACATGACACTCAGTCATGTGTGTGTATGTATACTTGTATACATAAGAGGGTATAAAACCAGATGACTGGTATGTAATGTTAGTCGTTTAATTAATAGAATCTAAAATTATAAGTAGTTTCCTTAGATCTTTGGATTGGGGTGGATATAGACTTCTTTTGATGGTGTGAAACTATCTAAATATTTGCACATGTGACAAACTATTAATCAGCCCCAAATTTTAGTATAAGTATATATAGATTTAGTACATACACTATTGCTGAATAGTATGTTTATGAAGTCTTGAGAAAAATTCTGATTCCTGCTTAAATCTCTCAAATAATCTCATAAAATCTCTAATATATGGATAAAATTGTCCCCATCTTGGTGAACAAACTCAGACTCTCATTACTTAATTAGCATAATGTCAGTACTTTTAAGTGAGAGAGCCTAGATTTATTCATTCAACCATCAGTTACTCGGGGCCCTAGTATGGTCTAGGGACTGGAAATAAGCAGAAAAAACAAAGTTCTCATCCCCATGAAGCTTGCATTATAGTGAGAGATGACTGACAATTACCACATAGACTAGTAGATGTGACAGTTAATTTCAGAGATTGCTAAATCTATGAAGAAAGTAAGACAGAGTAACGAAACAACAGGTTGCTGGCTGTGAAGACTTGGCTGCATAGCTGGAGAGCCCAATGAAGTCTTTTCTCTGCTGAAATGATTGAGAAAGAGACAGCCAAACCTGGAAGAAGAGTGATCCCAGCAGAGGAGAGAGCAAGAGTGAAGTCCTGAGAAGAAAACACATTTTGATGTCTGAAAGACAGAAAGGCCAGTGCTTTTGGAGCAAAATGAGGTGATGGGATGGAAGGAGATGAGCAGGCATGGGAAGGTGAGGCACAGGGCGTGTGGATCATCACAGGGCATGGTGGAAATTGTACTCTTTTCACAGTAAATGAGAAGCCACTGAAACCATATAGACAGGGAGGAGAGACCAACTGATTCATGCTTTAGAAGGAGCACTCTGACTCCAGTGTGGAGAATGGGTTGTCAGTCTAGGCTAGGGATGACATCATAAGGAACTGATGGGTGTTGTAGGCAAGATGGGAGATGACAATGGCTTGGAGTAAGCTGAAACAGTAGAGTGGTGGACAGTGTTCAGATTTGGCTATTTACTATAGGAATATAGGACCAAATGGTGGATTGGATGAAAAGAAGAGGCAGCAATACACAACGCTGTGATTCCAGATTCTGGAGCTGGGCTCCTTGGTGGCATGTTCTGGCTCTGCCACCTATCAGCTTTGTAACCTTGGTCAAATAGCCTCTTCTCAGTTTCTGCATTGGTAAAACTGGAGGAGGGTGCTCATAGTGCCTACCTTAGAGGATTGCCATAGGATTAAATGTGTGTGTGTGTGTGTTTGTGCACACAGGCTTAGAACTGAGTTCAGTAGTAAGTACTATTTACTAGTACTTACTATTTACTAGTATTTACTAGTACATTTTCTTCTCCTCTTATTTGGGCTCAGCAAAGCAAGGACAGAGAGTTGCCTATTGGGTGGGGTGGGAGGAGCTAGGGAAGGCACTTCTGTGGCCAGTTACTCACATGGGTAAAGTAGTAAGTACTGTTTAGTTTATTTAGGTGATGTGTACTTGTGTACATTTAGGTGATATGTACACTTGTGTGTACATTTCACAAGTACATATCACCTAAATAAACTAAATTTGAGAACAATTGAGATTTTTGGCCCACATCATTAGATGGTACCATTCACTGAACTAGGGAAGATTGAGGGAGGATCAGTTTGGAGGAGGCAGATGCAGGAAATAAGAGTTGTGTTTAGGACACATTCAGCTTGAGATGCCTGTCAGTGAAACAAAGATGAAGAGTCTGGAGCTCAGAAGAGAGATCAAATCTGAATTTAAATTTATCAATATATGTGCTATTTAAGGCCTTGGAACCGGATGAGCTCACCTAGGAAGACAATGTAAAGAGGAAGAGGGTGGAGAATAAAGGCTCCCAGAAGCATGGAGAGGTTGGGAAAGGAGGAGGAGCAGGAAATGATTCAAATGCATCCACATCTGGTTTTCCCATAGTGCTGCCTATATTATTGGAGCCCTGCCTGAAGAGCTCATGCTACAGAAGCTTCTGTAGACACGAAGTCTCTTTAGACATTCTTACTGGTAAGGGGCTGAGGCTTCCAGCTTGGACCCTGATGACAGGAATTTTCCACTTATACTTGAGAGTAGCACAAAGCAGCTGTGGTAAGAATCTGCTGCTCTCTATTTACTCTGAGTTGTTTTTAGTGCCATCATAGTTATATGTGTCCCCTAAAGATAGATCAATTGTTTTAAATTGTGTCATTATTATATATTTTCCTTTACATGAAGATATGGGCATCTCCAATTTACAAAGATGATTAGAACTGAAAAAGAATGTTTCCATGGACACTACACTATTCATTATCATTTGATTCCCGGTCAGCCCACAAAAGCCTGTGTAACCCACAAGGATGTGAAATCAAAGTACAAAGACCACATAGATCCCAAACAGCAGAAGCAACAGGGCTTACAGAAATATTTGCTTAGATTCCTTAAGATACCAGAAATACATTTTCTTCTCCTCTTATTTGGGCTCAGCAAAGCAAGGACAGAGAGTTGCCTATTGGGTGGTGTGGGAGGAGCTAGGGAAGGCACTTCTGTGGCCAGTTACTCACATGGGTAAAGTAGTCAATGACTGTAGAAAACATAAATGTTGAATTGAGAAAAAGAATTCTGGGAAAAGATAGGAAACTGGAAATCTACTCTTAGCTTTGACAGCTACCTGTGCTATGGCCTGAAGGAAGTTACTAACTGTTCCATGCCGCAGTTTTCTTTCATTTTATATTGGCTACGATAATCACTTTCAGTGTTGTCGTAAGGGTAGATGTATACACACACACACACACACACACGTACGTATACTATACACATTCTTGTGTGACCGTGTGGATGGTGGAAAGATCTAAGTAGCGATTAACTATTGTTTATTATTGTTGCCTTGTAGCCTCATATCATCTCTTGGTTTTTCATTTTAATTAATGATTCTTAGGAAACTGTGAATAGCAGGACTTTAATAATGTGGAGCAATAATAACAGAAATGAGATTTAAATGAGATTTAAAAGAAAACAACTAATTCAAGCAATGCGGGAGAAATTTTATTCATAACATTGTGATGAGGTCACCTAGTTTCTCACTAGCTCTTCCAATTTTTCCTAACAGATGCCTCAGTGAGTTGTCAAAAATGATCTAATTCTAGTCTTTTTAAAGGCTTGGTGCTTGCAGCAAAGAGTTCAGTTGCTTTAGCAAGTTATCTTATGCAAATATAGCCAGTAGCATCCTGGTAATTTGCCTCCAGAAAGCAATCTAGAATTTCATTATAAACTGTTACTTATTCTCATAGCATCATTCGGTGTACTAAGCAGGGAGAATTCCTGTTTAAGATTTTCATAATTTTATCAATGACTTCCCAACATTACTCACGCTTTTCTTGTAGAGTATCATCCACAATACGCTAACACTGCAATTGTCTTTTTAAAAATATTTTCGATTTCACATAAGATACTGCAAAAAAAAAAAAAAAAATACAGAAAAAATATATTTGGGCCTTGCAGTTTGTATAGCTTCTCCAAAGAATGCAGTATGTCAAATGCAAGTGTTTATAGTATATTAAAAATTGGTTAGAAATCAGTGTTTCCTTTTTATACTGTCTGACTAATGCTCTTTGCTTCAAGACCACACAGAAGAAAACCCAACATTGTGGACCCTCCCCACCTAACAAAGTCTCACAAGGCAAACTCATTCTATGTTTGAAGTGAGTCTGTTGGATAAAGACTATCAAGGACTATGTAGACACATTAACTGAAGTCTATTGTGGAAATTTCGTCTGAAAATTTACTTTTCTGCCCACTTAATCAGCTTTTTGATAAGTTAATATATAATAAAATGCATTCAGTGTACATGTGAACTTTGGAAAACATAACCTTATTTAATACTGCTCATTTATATAGTAGTGAGTGTGTGTGAAGGAGTGAATGTGCTTTATTTCTCATTTCTCCACATCCAAATCTTTCTCTTATGTTCTGTTTTTAAAAACTTCATAATCAGCAGATTAAAATTATCTTGAACTTAGGCATGATTTTTCTCAGTGTATACTTCATTCTATAAATAGAAAGTGTTCTATGTAACAGAATAATTTTTGTGTGCATGGACGGTCCATGTGTACCATCACTCCATACAGTGAAGTTACTGATTTTGAAGCTGGGTGAGTGAGCTGAGAGCAAAACAAATCTAGTGATCTGTCAATAAGCGACAATTGTTGTTTAACTCCCTTCACTCTTCTCTACCACAAATTTCTAAATTTCTCCTGTCAAAAACACACCTGAATTTCTAAACCATTCACAAACACAAAATGGCATGCAGACACAAACATCTATGAGGGGGGTAAGGATGCCTTCCCAATATCTTCAAGTTTCCAGGTTTTGCAAACTCAATATTTGAGTCCACAAATATTCACAAAAATTTATTCACTGAAATAATACAGTGTCTTGTGAGTAGTTTCATTCTGGAGGTTTTGGCTAAATTGTTTTTGAAGGATTATTGAATTATCTTTTATATAGATCTTTAATATAGTATGATGTAGTTCTGGTAGTTTTACGAATTCTGGAAAATAATGGGTGCTTGGAGACAATAGTAGAATTTACTGAATATATGGGGTAGGCATATATGATTGATTAATTTTGGAGGTCATTGTTTTTATCTTCGTTTTGATTGCAATAGCAACATAAACATGTAAGTAAATGGGCAAATAAGAAAATGTAAATATTGATAATAATTTTTAACTTGTAATCAATATAAACTTTGGTTTATATTCACCAACATAGACATTGTTTTTATTTTAAAAAGTTTAAAATTTTAATTGCAAATATTTCAAATGTAAGAAAACTATCAGCAATAATATGACAGATATCCGTGTATCCACCACCTAGATGATCATCTATTCATTAATTCATTTATTCATTCAACAAATATTTATTGGAAACTACTAAGCTAGACGTTGTTCTAGGCAACTGCAGATTCAGCAGTAAGCAAAATAGATCAGAATAAATTCAATCTATATATAAAAGACGATAGTTGCTGATGATTGCTATAGAAAAAAGAAGAGCAGAGAAAATGCTAGGGAATGTGGGAGGGTGGCATGAAAATTTTAAGAAGATGCTTGGGAGGTCTCACTGAGCAGGTAACTTCTGAGATTTGAAGGAATTGAGGGAGTAAACCACACAGATACCTGGGGAAAGAATATTCACAGCAGAGGACACAGCAAGTGCAAATGCCTGGAGGTGGGAATGCATCTGATGTCATGAGCCTCTCTGTTATCTCTCTGTCTGCTTTGTTAATTTACATCCTTGGTCCAATGGTTTTCTTTCTTCTACTGATTTGTGGCTTTCCATGTTGCTGAGTTTTCATCTTACTTTCTTTCTAATTCATGCTTTGCAAACTGTAAATTTCCCTCCAAATGCCTTTTTAGCTGAACATCACAATCTTTGAAAGAGGGTATATTCACGGTGGTCCATTTCTAAATATTTTATAATTTCCATGATTTTATTTCTACTCAGTAATTATTTGAAGTGGTTACTTTAGATTTCTTAAGTATGACAAGTGGAAAGGAGATTGCTCTTTTTTATTATTGATTTCCAAATTTAATGCATTGTATTAAGGGAATGCTGCTTATGTAAAATGATTCCTAGATATCTTTGAGGCTTGCTTTGTAGCTTAAGTTACTAATTTTTATTTTTAAAACTCCATGTAGAAATGAAAAGAACATATTTTCTGTAATTGTTGGAAACGGTGATTATACGTAGTCATCAGAACAAACTTGTTAACTGTGTTGTCAAAATTGTCCGTTCGCTTACACAGGGAATAGTGTATTCCCTTACTTTTTTGCCTTCTGGGTCAATGACTGTAATAGGTAAGTTAAAATTTTCTGCTATAATTATAGATTTGTAAATTTCTCCTTGTAATTCTGTCAATTTTTACTTTGTATACTTTGAAGTTTGCCTGGTCGATAAATGTAAATTCAGAGGGATAATCTTCCTGGTAATTGTTACTTTTATTTCTGCTATGAAGTCTATTCCACTTATTAAAATATTAATAATATTCTAATATTAAAAGCTTCTATTCCAGTTCTCTTTGGTTACAGTTTTCCTGATAGATCTTTTTTATCCTCTTACTTTTGACATTTCTGTGAGTGCATATTCTTGTATGTCTTTTTAAAACAATATATAACTGAATTTAATTTTTAATGCAATCACTTTCTTTTAATTGTCAAGCTAAATCCACACATATATTAAGAATTATTTATTCAAATCTAACTTTGTTTTGCTATTCATCATGTTTTTTTGTTACTTCTTTGCTTTTTTCTGCTTTCAACTAGACGGATTGAAGTTTTAAATACATTTTATCTTATTGGTTTAGAGATTAGACATTTCATTTTTTGTGGTTTCAGTAGATACACTCATGTTTTTAGCATTTTATACTAGAATAAAAATATAAATAAATTTATGTGTATTTAATATCCCTATCATACCCCAGAAAAATATAAGAAACTTACTGAAATCATCTTAAATGAAATCATGTCATCCCTAAAACTGTTATTGTTGTATATATCTGAGCTCTACTTTGTTTTGAAACCCTGAACTATTATCTGTTTAAATTTTTATAGCAAATGCTTATCTAAATTTCCTCATATGTTTCCCAATATTGCTCAACATTCCTTCATGCGTTTCATTTTTCCTTTTCAGGTTCACATTCAATCTTTAAGGGTATGTAAGTGGGAAATATTTTCGCTGTTTAGACTAAAATGTATCCTTATTTAACCTTTGTTCTAGAATGATAATTTAACAGGATCTAGAATTCCCTAGGTTTTCGTTATTTTCTCTGAGCACTTTGAGGACAATATTCACTTGCCATTTGGTCTCTATTGTTGCCAACAAAAATCCTTTTGTGAGGCTAATTGGTGTGTGACTTTGTGGTCATCTGTTATTTCTGGTTGCTTTTAAGGTTTTCTCTCTGTGGGGGTTCAGGTCTTCTGCAAAGGACACACCAACACAAAATTAGAAACACAAGAGATTTGGGGAGGAAAGTGCCTGTGGAGGACAGAGCAGAAGGGGAAAGGAATAGATGGAGACAGCCTTCAGACCTCAGGGCAGGCGTGACCCTGTAAAGGGGGAGGGAAAAGAAAGGAGTTTGCAGTAGGAAAAGGCTCAAGTAGCAGTGCAGCCAGGCTCCTGGGGGTCTGTTAGTAGAAATGGCTTTGAGAAGAGTTTGGCATTGAGCAGGAAGGCCTCAGCTGTAGTACCCCACCATGCCCAGCACAGAAGTGGAGCAGTCTGGAGAAAAGCTGAGGGTCACCACACTTGTCTTTCATGTTCTACAGCTTCACTAAAGTGTCTAGATTTACTTTTATTTTTCCTACCTTGTAATCTCGTACTTCTTCTCCTACATTTCATATATTTCATCATAGCTGGTGAAATTTCAACCATGCTTTCTTTGAAAATGGCATCTCCTACCTTTTCTCGCTTTCTTGAGCTTATATAGTCGATAGATATGTTCAATACCCTCATTCCGGGCCAGGTGCGTGGCTCACGCCTGTAATCCCAGCCCTTTGGGAGGCCGAGGTGGGTGAATCACGAGGTCAGGAGTTCAAGACCAGCCTGACCAACACGGTGAGACACTGTCTCTACTAAAAATACAAAGAATTAGCTGGCCATGGTGGTAGGCACCTGTAATCCCACCTACTCGGGAAGCTGAGGCAGGAGAATTGCTTGAACCCGAGAGACGGAGGTTGCAGTGAGCTGAGACTACGCCACTGCACTCCAGCCTGGGTGACAGTGCGAGACTCTGTGTCAAAAAAAAAAAAAAAATTCTCATTCCATCATTCATTTTTAAACCGCCCTTTCATATTTATCATATATTTATTTCACTGTACTTCATTGTGAAAATGTCCTCAGATTTCTCTTTCAGTTCAGTACTGTATTGAGCTGGGTCTAAAATGCTTTTGCTTCATATTTGAGTTTTCATCTTTAATTACCATATATCTCATTTCTAGAACATGCATTTGTTCTTTAAAAAAATCTACCAAATTCTATTTCAGTGTCCATTCTTTCTCTATAATTTTGATCTTTTCCTTTATCTCCAGTAATATGCAACCTGCTTGTTTTGTGGATTCCTTGACATTGTTCCATTAACTTGTGTTCTGATACTTCTATCTGCTGACTCCTTCCTGATGGATTTGCTTTCTTTTTATTTATTTTTTTATTATTTGCTTCTTTTTCATGTCATGTTTTGGGATTGCTTCCAAATAGTTTCCCAGAAATTTTGCCATTCTAGAATCAGTTTACACATTCCTTTTTTTTTTTTTTCCACCTTAGATTCCTGTACCATTCAGATGTCAGTTTCAGATTTGGGCTTTCAATTTTTTTATGTGGGTTGCTTACTTGTTTGCTTTTTCCCATCCTGGGATGACAGAAAGAACTTGGCTTGTCAATTCCCTGGAATGATGACCTTTTATTTCTCCTTTCCCTGAGGGGCAGCCCAGAGTCATGCTAATGCAAAGTTTTAGGTTCTCCTTTCCTTCACTTTGGCTTCTAAATGGACAATAAAACCCTAACCCTATAACTAAGGTCTCAGAAGTCATTAATATCTTTCTTAGATTTGGTTCCCCCAGAAGTAGATCCTGAGACTCAAGGGCATTCCATACTCTTTGGGAAGTACACAGACCTCTAGGAAAACAACAAAACGAACAAACAAACAAACAAAAAAGGAGGGGCAGGGAGACTAAGGAAATCAATCAACTGTTTTTAAGCCGGCAACATCAGTGGATGATTAAAGTGGGAAATAGGAAAGAGTGTAAAACACGTGCTTCAGAATTAAGCCACCCCGAGGACTGAAGGAGCTCGTATATTTATATACCCTCTCTGGGAAGTCATTGGTTGAAGGTTACTAGAACAGAGGTGGGAGATAGTCCTTGACATCTCCAACATGCCACATGCAATTAGAGCAGGTTTTCAGAGTTCTGGGGAAAGGAAGCCCTAATTTATAGAGAAGGAAATCCTGGCAGTTCCAAGTCAAAGGGAATACCCTAAAAGGCCCAAGGGATATGGACAGAGAACTTTCAGCATCTGCCGCAATATCCTGTTAGTTGCCACAGTTCTCTCATGACCATAACACCTGGATTTAAGTTACTTCTTTGCTATGGTTCTTAGAAATTTGATTTTCTTTGATATTTGTTTAACAAATTATTTACATTTTTGTTACATGTTTTATCAGTCTTTTTTTTAAAACAGTATGTTTATAGTTGGAAAGAGGTCTGCTTAGGTCAGTGCTCATGTTGTTAGAACCAAACTTCCAAAATATTTTAACGTACACTTTAATTTTATAAAATAATATTAAATATGCCATCACAACTTGCCTTAATATTCAAAATAACTTTGACAACTTTTCCATAATCATAAAGGAAGGTCTACTTTACTTTGTAAAATGTATTTCTCCAAATTAATACAGATATTTGTTTAGAGGTATCACTATTTCAAATAATGCAATAAACATTATTTTACCTATTCTTTCGTACTTATGCTTGTATATCTTTGATATAAATTCCTAGTACTAGATGGCAGGGATCAAAACTTTTAGCACATGTAAACTTTAAGTGATATTTGTGAAGTCCACCTAAATTGCTTTTAGCATTTTTTATTCTCATCCACAGCTTGGGAGGGTATCTTTTTTTCTATCCTTACCAAAAATCTATAAAAATCAGTCATTTGATTCTTTGATGATGTGATGAGTCAATAGTGATAGATCACTTAATTTATTTTATCTTAATTATTAGTGAAGGCAAAACATTTTATATATTCTTGATGATTGATAGTCACATGTACAATTTTTGCTCATATTTTTATTGACCTGTTCCTTTTTTAATTTGATTTGTAACAGCTTTATATTATGAACACTAGTCCTTTGTCATATATCTTGAGTATATTTTTTGAAGTTTATATTTCATGTTTTGAAAGTGTTTATTGTGATTTATTACCCATGTAAAATTTTATGCAGCCAATTTCATCCATTTTTGACTTCATGGTTTCTCATTTTTCAAATCACACATATAAAAAGCCTTCTATAATTATTAATTATAAAAGGATTTTATGCAGTTATTGGATGCCTCCCATGAATTGGATATACCATGGCATGAGGTGAAAGGGACAGAGATGAATAAGAAGCCTTTTATTGCTTCAAAGAGTATCATATTAAATATAAAATATTTTGTTCTCTAGAAGGAATGAAGTAAATAGACCTTTTCCCTCTACAAACAAACAAGGGAACAGATAACAATTCTCTAAACTTGTGTGTCTTTTTTAAAAGAAAAACTCAAACCAGTCAAAACATCAACAAATACAGTAAATGTTCAGAACTGATCAGCGAGAAAGCCAGGCCTAGGACTCAAGGTCTGTTTATATACTGATACTGTAAGACTGTCAAAAACAGTGCCACTTCTTTATTAGCCAGGGCATACACTGCAGGACCTACAAAAACAGGGATTTTTTAAATGTACTTTTAAAAATATTTAACCAATACTCATCTCAGTAGCATTTGTAGACAACTATAATGACCAGAATTTGCTAAACGTTGATGCAAGAAAAATACTTATTAAAGACATAATCCCTGTCCTTAAGGAAATACAGTTGGAGAGGCACAGCCTGAGAATGATATGAAGACAAGACAAAATAATGTAGGATAGATCCTGTGCTTACGGTGAGAGCTTAGGAAAAGGATCCTCAGTGCCCCTGTGGCAATCGACAAGTATTCGTACTAACTCCATGTAGAACTTCCTTAAAGTTGTAATCTTACAGATTGTATTGATGCTTGCTGATATAAAGAACTCTTAGACATTGGGAATGATATAAATCTAAATAAAATTATGTATGTACATAATTATGCAAAACTATAAATATCTACCCCAAAATTAAAGAAATAAGGACAACCTTCAAGTCTTGATGTTTTAAATGTTAACATAATAGAGCAGAAAAGTGAGTAAGCCATGAAGGCAGATGCTCTGGAAAAATCACTCCTGTTTTCATATGCATCGTAAAACATCACCCCACAAACCACATCCTGACATTGCTGACATTCACCCCTCCTATACACGCTCAGCCTGAGCCTGTTTGGCTTGAGTTGCCTGACAGTAAAACAGGATTCAGAGGGAAGATCAAAGGGGAAAGCAGTGGACTGCAGATAATCCACTAAACAGAAAATCAACTCAGGGAAGTCTCTGCTTGGGGCCATGTACTTTGGGAACAGGAATGTTGGTGTATAACTTGAGGTCTCATGAGTTTATTCATCCAACAAACACTTATGAAATACCTACTACAAGCCAAGCATCATATGTTTAGATGGATGGAGTCAAGAGGCACTTTTTAAGCAGTTAGGGAAGGAAAATCTCAGGCAAGGGTATGGTAAGTTGTATGTGGAGAACTAAGGAAAACATCACAGACATAGTCTGATGGCTGGGAGGAGGCCTCAGATTGGCAGTAGAAAGAACTGAAAGTAAAACAGGATTGAAAGCAATGCTTGAAAGCAACACTATGAATATAAAGAAGTAAATTTGTCTCCATTCCCCTGTCCTGGGACTTAAGAAAAAGAGAATTTGGAGCTGATCTTCCACTGGACCCTGAAGTTGAGAGAGGCAGCGGAAGTTAAAGCCAAGATTGCTATGCAAAAGAAATCTTTCACCAAAGGGGATTTCAAAGTACTGACCTGAATAACTTCCATTTGGGGCTGCTGAAGAGAGGCAGTTGCGTTCATGGGGTGAAGCAAGGAGGAAATGGGAAGTTGACTGAATGCTTTCTTTGCAATCAAGATAATACTAGAGCTCAGTAAGTGAAGAAACAAAATTACAAGTTTGCTAATAGTTCTAATCCCAGAGATGCTGAAGACGAAACTTTCTTTTTCTTTTCCAGGCAAGAGTCATTTCAGGGTAAATCTTGGACCAGGTGTGAGGTTTGCACATTTCTCTCAGTTAGTGTATTTCAGAGCCTGGGAAATACAGAGACCCCATGGGGAGGGTAGGCACCATTTGCTCTTATTGTGTTTAAGTTTTTTGGAACATGCAAGTGCACTATGCTGTTGTATGAGGCTACATGGGAGCATATCTTTGAGACTCAGAATCCGTTGGAATCACAATGATGTATAAAGAAACAGTAAGGGGCTGGGCAAGGTGGCTCACGGCTGTAATCCCAGCACTTGGAGGCTGAGGTGGACAGATCACAAGTTCAAGAGATTGAGACCATCCTGGCCAACATGGTGAAATCCTGTCTCTACTAAAAATACAAAAAAATTAGCTGGGTGTGGTGGTGTGTGCCTGTAGTCCCAGCTACTTGGGAGGCTGAGGCAGGAGAATCACTTGAACCTTGGGGGCAGAGGTTGCAGTCAGCTGAGATCCCACCACTGCACTCCAGCCTGGCGACAGAGCAAGACTCCGTCTCAAAAAAAAAAAAAAAAAAGAGAGAGAGAGAGAGAAATAGTAAGGTCAGTGTTGGAGTCTGCTTGCTAATAGGCAGGTCCTGCAATATGTTTTTAATAACAAACACCTACTGCAATGACCTGTTAATCTAGAGCAGCTGTAAGCTTGAAGACTTAAGGGAATGGAAGCTAATAAACACAAGCCAAAGTGTACTGTAAATAAGGCAACTTGTACAGACATCAGAATTGAATCCATTTGAAGTCACTAACATCTCTCTAGATTATTTCCTCTCTTTCTCTACATTACATGGGATTTTATTTTAGAAGAACTCAAAATACTCTAGAAGAAGGCAGTTGAGGTTACTGCATTGTATAACTGAAATAACTGTACAATTCTATTTGTTACACATTATTTAAAAAAAAAAAAAGACTTGAAAATGTGTTAGAAACAAACTTGAGAAAGACCTGTCTACCCCAACCTCTCCCATCTTCCCACATGCATGTTTAATTTGTAGACCAGGTTGAGGTGTGCTCTTTATTTAGTAGAGGCGAAATTCTTTTGCCATATTTTTCATAATATGCTTTGGCATCATTCTTCAATTTAGATTTAAATTTGCAAGAAGTTATTAGGCTTGGGATGAAAAGGAAGGCCGGCAGGAGCAGCTGGTCTGATTCATCTTAGAGAATTACTCAAAGTCTGTTAAGTATAAAATTTGTGGCTAATTCTCCTATTGGATATCCATAGCCCACCAAATTCTCATTTATTACCATGTGGTGTGACCCCCGCTGGGAACAAAGACTTTGATTAAATTATTTTCTGTTTCCCTGAGTTACTCACAGAGCTGACTAAAATATACTGTGAACCTCATGCCTCATGTAAAAAAAAAAAAAAAAAAAAAAAAAGTCTTCAACTGAGTAAAGATTATTTCCAACTTTCTCTCTGTGTTTCGCCTACTTCCTGGCTTCCCCCTTTGTTGTTTCCCTTCAATATCAAATCATATTCCACACTGTTTCTCTCAGTTTGAACATTCTCACTTTCTCCCTTTCCATTCATCAATCTTTTTGCCACCTTCCCCTTAAGTATTTCCTCAATTTAAACCTTATTCAATAAATAAATACACTTCACAGACTGAACAGATGGATTACAGGACTTTTTCCCTTGTGATTTCCATGTATAGCAATTTTCACTTCTCAAAGAAAATAATGGTGATGATGATAGAGTGTCTATGCAGTTTTTTAAAGCAATGTTTGCACTATGTGAGCTCTGCAACTTCAGAAGGCAGGCTCCTTACCACACTTGACTTGTAATTTCTATTTTGTTAACTATATCTGTTATGCTGAGAATAACAGATTGTCTTCCCCTATTTGAACACTTTCAATGACCAGTGGACACTTGAATATTTCACTAGATGGCTGGTAGTTTTATGGTTCCCGTTATTATAAAGTTTTGTATTACAAAGAGCTTGAAATCCATGTCTGTTTTTCACCATTGGTACAAAAGAGAACAAATATAATCTCTTTTTTCATAAGGTAGACATTGAAACATCAAAACACAAATCTTCTCTTTTTCAGACTACATATCTTCAATTACTCCAGGCATTCTTCAGGTATCAGGGTGTCCAGGTGCCTTGAGTTAATGGTTTCTTTTTAATAACACACTCCAATTGGTCAGGTTTTCTCTTTAAATCTTGTCACTGATCTTGAGGAATGGCTTAGTCATACACAATTTATGACCACCACTAAAGTACTAATGTGTATTCTGTATATGGAAAATCCCCCTAAAGCCTGTTAAACATGTGGCTCAATTGGACATACACTAGGTGTCCTAACAGCTCTGTTTAACAAGGTGACACTGAGCCCTCATGAGAAAGCCTTCAAGCCTGCCCAGCTCACATTTGCTTCTGTTTTCTGCAGCTTAAATAATAATAATTCAGCAAAGTTAAGTGAGAAGGACTGTCTCTCAATGTCTAATATTTATTAATGAGCTATGTTAATTCTCCTAGGCCATCAAGTCCTAGGAAAAGAAAGTAAATTTCTATGAAAAGTAATTTCTAAGTGTGTCTGCAAAATCCGATGATGTTTATTGCTTGAAATATGAGTCTGCAATAGACGGTGCTTTAGTTAACAAGACAATTACAGTAAAGAAATGTTATCAATGAGATCAACAAGAAACCTGCTTTATTAGAAGAACTTTCATCTAGTACTCACATGTGGCTGGCGCTGAACTAGGCTGTGTCCTCTGTCTTTGGTCTACACTCATTTTGGGCTTTCAATTTGGGTCAAAATAAAGAGAGATCTCATGTTTCCAGGTCACCGAATGTCCTGCACTGACACCTAAAGCATTTGTTTCCGGGCCTCCCTCACCATGCCAAAGCTCCTTCCTGCTGGGGTCCCTCACTCTGATGTACTCAGATCACCAGTGAAAGGAGCTGGCTTCTATTAATTATCAGGTTCTGCCCAGCCTTGCTGGGTTAAATGGACATGACTAAATTTGCATGGTTGATTTCCCCATCGGCAAAGTCATCTGGGTTTCAGCTTTGTTTTGCATTTGGTAGGAAGAACTCATTTAATACACCGAATATGACTATATTTTATAAATGTTTCATATAAAATAATCTCTGAAACTTAGTATGTATAAATAAATTCCTGCCATTTGAATTATAGCAGCTCATATCCCACACATCTGCAGAGTTTGCTTGCCAATACTGTCCATGTGGGATAAATAAATATCCCTATATATTTAATGGGTCTATGTTAGCCTCATATTTTGCTGAAATAATAGGTGAAATTAAATATTCCAAATTCATTTTTTTAAAAGTAGATTCTACTAGTAACCACTTAGTATGTATTGACTTGTCAGAATTTTCAGAATTTAAAGCATGCTCCAGTGGCACAATCAGCTAGTGTGCGGTACTTATACAGCAGAATTTTCAGAATTTTCCTTATTCTATATCACAGAAGTCCTTACTATGGCTCTTTGACTTCATGTCCTCAAAATCTCTATCTTGGTCCCAGTACTTTCTTAAGGTCACTGGCATCCTATACACCAAATCCCATAACACTTGCTAGGTCTTATTCTCTGTTGACTATGGCATTTAATAATGTTGACAGTCAGTAGTATTTCTAGAACTCTCTTCTCTTGTTCTTGGGGACACCTGTATTTCTAATTTTATTGATTAGTCAATAGATATTTATTGAACCCTGGGATTGTATCATGTGCATCTTTCTTCTTGTCTCCTTCCACTGCTCTTCTCGTGATCCCTGAATTCAAATCTAGTCTTTGTCTTTCACTCTCTTTCTCCAAGCTGTCCGCCTATAAGTCAAATTAGTAAAATTACAGGAATTTTGAGTTAGAAGGGACTATAGTGATCAGTTAACCTAGTTGGCATTATACAGATGAGGATATTACACCCATTAAATTAAATGTCTGCTCTAAGATCTCGCAGCTTGTCAGTGGCAGAGCCCACATCAACTCATGGAAAAGCCAGGGGGATTTCCATGCCGTCACTTAACTTGTGTAGAACCTGATTCAGTGTCATCTGAAGCCCAGATCCAACCCTCCACTCTCCTCTTGGTTTTCTAGTTCTGCCATCATATCTCTATTCTTCTGTATTTCAGAGTCTAGATTTTAGTAATATTTGATATCTCTTAATTTCTCACTTCCCCCTACTCTTAGAGCCAAATATTCATGATGTTTCATAAAGCCTGTCATCATGATGCCTTGAAAATGTGGGCTATTTGTTGTTTGTTTTTTTGTAGTTGTTGCTTGTTTTTTGTTGTTGTTGCTGTTTTTTATCTCACTGCCACCACCTTGGCCCAGGGCTGCATCTCCATAATGGTGCGCATCTTTCCAATAATCTCTCGGGCATCGTTGGTCCATTCTACACTCAAATGTTTGAAATACCACTTTTCCCACATCAACATGTCAGCAAAACAGTGCTGATTTCCATTTATGAACAGTTCTCTTTAAATATTTGTAAATGTTCAGAAAAATAAGAGCCCTTTGGAGAAGCAATGTCTATGACAAATGAAAAATACACACATTCTGCTATTAAGTGTAACCCCATTCCAAGAAATTAAGCTTTGAGGAAGGGGAATTAAAAACAAAGAGGTTACTGAAAGAAAAGAACTAGCTAGCTGCTGGAAAGACTGGTTGAAAAGAACACAAAATAGAATTGTAATGATCATATGCGATGACCAGAAGAACGAACCTACATACCTTGCATATGGTGATACCAAGCAATGCTGAGGAAACGTGTGAGATAGAAAAACAAAGCTGAATCAAATCAGTTGTTTCTCATTGTTGAATTGTTAAGACAAGATGCTTTGGCGGACCCCTATTAATTCACAGGCATGCAGGCACATTTTGATCATGTGTAAAAACAGTCTATAATGGGGGATCCTTACTGCTGTGGAGATTTCTGTCAGCTTTGAGCAAAACGTACAACTTGACTCAATTTAGTTTGCTGCTAGTTTTTGCCTACCAAATATCAACCCCTGTCACATTTTCGGAAACATACAATGGCTTTGCTTCAATCAGGACAATAAACAGCTGTAGTCAAATGGCAGCTGACTGAAGAGTGAAAAATACTAAGATACCGGTGAGTGCTTTTAAGGACCCTGTAAGGCATCCTTATATTGTAGGTGTAATGAAACTTTTCCTGATTGTAGAGTTGTGAATCAACAGCACTTTTATCATGCAGGTGTGCAAGAAGCCAAGGACCTCTGCAGGATGATAACAACATGTTACAGCAATATTTCCTTCCCTTTATCATTTTTTTCCTACCTTTTTTCCCTGAACAAATATTTACAATTTTTTTTTAATTTCAGTAGTTTTTGGGGTATAGGTGGTTTTTGGTTACATGGATAAGTTCTTGAGTGTTGATTTCTGAGATTTTAGTGCACCTGTCACCTGAGCAGTATACGCTGTACTCAATATGTAGTCTTTTATCCCTCACTCCCGTCTCAACCTACCCTCTGAGTCCCCAAATTTCATTACATCACACTTATGTTTTTGTGTCCTCATAGCTTAGCTCCCACTTATAAGTGAGATTATATGATATTTGCTTTTCCATTCCTGAGGTTCTTCGCTTAGAATAGTGGCCTCCAGTTCCAATCAATTTGCTGCAGAAGACATTATTTCATCCCCTTTTATGGCCCAGTAGTATTCCACAGTGTATATATACTACATTTTCTTTATCCACTCATTGGTTGATGGGTACTTAAGTTGGTTCCATATCTTTGCAATTGCAAATCGTGCTGCTGTAAACATACTCGTGCGTGTGTCTTTTTTTGTATAATGACTTCTTTTCCTTTGGGTAGATACCCAGTAGTGGGATCGTTGGATTGAATGGTAGTTCTACTTTGAGTTCTTTAAGGATCCTCCATATTGTTTTCCATAGTGGTTGTACTAATTTACATTCCCACCAGCAGTGTTTGTAAGTGTTCACTTTTCACCATATCACACCAACATCTATTGTTTTTTGTCTTTTTAATAATAATCTTCTTGCAGGAGTAAGGTGGCATCTCATTGTGGTTTTAATTTGTGTTTCCCTGATGATTAGTGATGTTGAGCATTTTTTTCATATGTTTGTTGGCTGTTCGTAATCTGTTGAGAAATGCCTATTCATGTCCTTTGCCCACTTTTGATGGGATTATTTGTTTTTCTTCTTGCTGATTTGTTTGAGTTCCTTGTAGCTTCTGGATACTAGTCCTTTGTCAAATCCATAGTTAATATTTGCAAAGATTTGCTGAACATTTATACTGTGAAAGACCTTTTGTTAGAGGCTGGAGATAGAACAATGAGTCTTGCTTTCAGTACTTTATAATTGCTCTGCAGATTAACTTTACAGACTTAAAATAATTTTCCCTAACCTATGACCCTACCAGAAAAATTAAGAGAACATGAAAGGATCTGCTTAAATCAGAAAAGTGAACATAGCAGTCAGATTAAGTAATGATGGTTAACACAACATTGACAAAGAAAAGATACTAAATATACACTTAAGTTTGATATTTATTTAAATATTGCGTACTGTATTCTGCTTTCAAAATATTAAGCAAAGATTTATCCTTAATAGTTAGCCAGTATTTACAGAGAATATTTTAATTAGAGACTTTATTTTCTCGAAAAGGCTTAATTGGCTATGCAAATCTATACCCTCTCAATTATCTACATTTGGAGCAAGTTTACTTAGTTGGTCTAAATAAGCATAATTTATGGCAGTTACCTTGGTGTTGTCAAATCTAAACCTTTAAACAAAAAAATAAATCTCATGTACCCTTTCTTGAATGAATTCTCGTTTCTAGCAGCCAACTCAATCTTTCAACCTGATGTTTAGATTCCCGTATAATCCAATAATGATTTACCTTTTGACAGTTTACTTCCTACTGCTCCCTAACTCTTTGTTCTACTGCGCTTACTATTTCCCTGGACATATCTTTTTGATTATTTATATCATCTTGCGGCTTGTAATGTCATCTCTTAATTCTCTCCAACTCTAGTACTACTGGCATTTATCAAATTCTTACTACCTGTGAGCTACTGCACTGAGTGCTTTTGCCTATATTATCCCATGTAATTGCTATGGTACCTCTATGACCTCAGTGAGTTTCGTTTTAAGGAATTTTAAAAACTGAGGCTTAGAGACACTGAGTAACCTCTTTACAAAAAGAGGACTACTTAGTAAAAAAGAGGACTAAGTAGTTTGCTCAAGGTCACACAATTAGTAAATGACAAAATAAAACTTGAACCCAGATCTAACTGCAAATCTAGGTACCTAACCATTATGTTCTACTGCTTCCAAGGACTTGGAGGTATACTACTGGATAATTATCTCTGGGACCTCAGATAAAGTAACTGACATTTCTGAGCTCCAATAAAGCCGAAATACATGCGCACGCACACACACACACATACACACACGTGACCTTAGAATAGGTTCTTGTTATTTTATTTGTACTTATTATAGGTATAAAATAAATATCACTGTTCTGGACTATTTAGAAATATAGATCCGAGAAGAACAACTAATGTCAACAGTAGGTATAGTAGTTTTGGTTTTCCATGTTTACAAATATTTTTCTAATTATGTAATTCTGGTATCCAGAAGATAAATGTAATTAATATAATCTACCACAAGCACATACCCTTAAGGAAAACAAGCAGAAATAAAACATGAAATACTATAAATATATCTAAAGTTGTGTGATTTCCATAAGTTACAAGTGAATTTTACTAAATATCTAGTCTAGATGATTTTCCCAATGATTCATCCCCAACTTCAGTTTTGAGCAGAAATTCAGTTCTAAAGTTTACCTAATAATATAAATGGAATCTTTTACTCAGCAGGTTGATCTTCCAGGGGTCATGCCCAGTTGATAGATTCTTGAGGACATCTTTAAGTTCTCTTAAATTCTAAAGGAATCCTGAGGTTTGAATACAGTGACCCACCAACAGATGCCCCAGGCCTATGAGTATAGGTCTAATCTCACTCAGGCTCTCCCTGAACCACCTTCAACCTGACCTGGGAAGATCCTGGCTCTCTAGATCCACCATGTCCAACTGTCTCCAGCTGAATACTTTTTTTTTTTTTTTTTTTTTTTTTTTTGACAGCGTCTTACTCCATCACCCAGGCTCCTGACCTCAAGTGATCTGCCCGCCTTGGCCTCCCAAAGTGCTGGGATTACAGGTGTGAGCCACCACACCCAGGTGGTGCTACCATTTTTTTTTTTTTTTTTTTTGAGATGGAGTCTTACTCTGTTGCCCAGGAGTGCAATGACACGATCTCGGCTCACTGCAACCTCTGCCTCCTGGGTTCAAGTGATTCTCCTGTCTCAGCCTCCTGAGTAGTTGGGATTACAGGCGCCCACCACCACGCCCAGCTAATTTTTGTATTTTTAGTAGAGACGGGGTTTTGCCATGTTGGTCAGGCTGGTCTGGAACTCCTGACCTCAGGTTATCTGCCCACCTCAGCCTCCCAAAGTGCTGGGATTACAGACATGAGTCACCACACCCGGACAGTGCTACTTTTTATACCAGTCTCAGTGTGTGACTTGGGCAGGGACATGAGTGTACTGGTTATTTGATGTATATAATTATTTTCTACTTTGTATGATACATGATTCACAATAATTTGCAAACGGATAAAACAATAACATTTTAAAAAATGAATTTTCATTATTAGAGATGTCTGAGGAAACATAATGTTGGGATATGGCGGACAAGCGAATAATTTCCTTAGAAAATTATTCTTTACTCTCTGATTGTTTTAACACAGTAAGTTTATCAGACAGGTTCTAGATATTTCCTATAGTACTCAGAGCCACATGCAGATTGTTTGTGCATTCAAACTGGTCAAAGTTGCAGACCAGAGTGCTGCTATTGATTTGTTTCACTTTGGTGAATGTAAATGATTCATGTTCGGCAACATTTGTCCTACTGGAGATAAAACAGGAGGAATATGTGCACAGCTTCAAAGGTGCAGCTTGACTCTGATGGTAACCTAGCACGCAGTGGGTATGACGGGCGTTTTTGAGAATACATCATAAACTCTCCAAGGAGTCAGCACCGTCTTCCCTGAGATCATTATATATCCACCAAAATGAGAAGGAGAAGAATGTGGCAAGAGATCAAAAGAGGCAGTCAATATAAACTCACCTATTTTGTTGATGCAAGACAAGTTGCACTAAGTTTAGGAAAGCAAAAAGATACTCTTCGAGGTCCAGGGAAGAGATGCAGAAACTGCTAACAGGAAAATGAGCATGGTCCACATAGGACTCTGATATTAGAGTTGTTTTTGCTGTACTGAGGCTGCTCTACCCATGAGTAACCCCATCTTCAAGAAACTACTAAAAGTTGAAGTGTTTATTCACATGTTATTTTCGAACAATTAACCGTATGAAAGAAAGGCATATTTTCTTTTCCTGCATCCATAAGCCATATGCCAAAAAAGCTCTTGTTTAACATGCTTCTTAGGATTAAAAGGGTTTCTGCTGCAAACAGACCTGGACTGCATACACATCTTCCTGGAGTACAACGTGCCTCGGCTTTAAAGGGACCCATTCCACAAGTGAGGCTGCATTTACAGGCGCAATAGATTTTCACTCCACATAAGCCAAAGAGCAGAGACATGCTTTAATATTTCTGACAAGATCTGAACTATAATATTGTTCTGTGCTTGGAAAACTAGGCTTCAAAGAAGAAGCCATATGTTTAATTTCAAGATGAGAACCCAAAGAGTAATAAAAATGATTGGCAAAAAGAATCTGAGTGAGACTCATTAAAATGCAAATCTTTGTGGTGATGCATATAAAATCATAGATCATTAGGGCTAAAGGAAGAATGTATTTGCCAGATGTTGAAATGGCCAGATAGTTTCATCTCTCCCTACCATCTGCTAAGAATTCCATCCACAGGTCTCCTGGGGAAAACAAGGCAACCCTCAGGAGTATTGAGAAAATTATGGATGCATTATAATGAAGTCAGAGCAAAACTGAGGCAAGAAATTCAAATACCTTCTAAACACAGAGCTCCTAACCAGAGGTCCACACCAGAATCATCTGAGGACAGTGTTTCAAAATGTGCATTCTCAGGCTCCACTGCCAGCCATTTTCATTCATTTAGGTGTGGACTGAAACCTAGGCATATGAATTTTGAAAAAGCCTTCCAAGTGATTTTGATGACAATCCTGGTTAAGAAGAGAAAGCGTGTTCTACCTTGTCATTATATATCTGCCACCTTTCCTGTAGATTGCAAACTCTTTTGAAAGGATTCTGTCATATTTACCTTGTGTCTTCTGCTGTCTTTAGCATAGCTGGACTGTAAGCTTGAGGAAGGAAGAGAGCATCCTAGTTTTGTTTATTATCATAATTACTCCTGCCCACCCCTCCCACTCCAGTCCACAGCTAGAAGAGCACATGGTCTATATTTGGAACCCAAAAAATTGAATTAAAAAATGAATACTAGGAATTTAATTGTATCCATATGGATTTGAATTAATTTTTCTCTTTTCTGACATTATTGTTTACTATGTACCTAGTAAGTTCACAGATGCTTATTGAGTGAACACACTGAGTTTTGGAAGTTAAACGAGAGTCACTTTAAGGGGCTTTTGAATGGTATTTGTAGAAATAAGTCTCATTACTTTATATTCCTGCCCTCTTTCTTTGGGCTTCTGTAAAATATATCTTTGGCTTATCCTAGACTTGCTGAGAGCAGCTTAATTATATCTGCTTTCAGAAACGTGGGAATCAACTAATCCAGACTAACAAAACAAGCAGATACAGTTGATCCTGTGACTTCAAGTACCTTCCCAAGTGGCATTGTTAATAAATCTTGACCCACAGGACTAGCCTAATGCATTATTTTTATGGCTAATGCATCAAAAAGTTATTTGAACCACATGACCATATGATTTCTAAGGTCCTATAATCTGAGTTCTATTCTGAGGAGATATTTCCTATACTTTCTAGTGAAGCATATGAAAGGAAATGAAGCAGTTCTAGTCATTAAATAATTACTTCCATCAGTACATACATAGTATCAGGTAATAGGAATATATTATAATAGCTCACCTCTTCCATATTATTCAAATACCATTTGCTGATAGCTGGAAATAAGCAAGAATGCTAAAACTGACTAACATCTAACATAAGTTGTTACTTATTATGGGCCACCATTGAAGCCCATATATAGAAGGTGTGATTTGAAATGTTCAGCTCGTCATCTTCATATGAATTACTATAAGCTGAATATTTCTCAGTGTCTTTATTAAAGATGCCTGTGCCTTAGATACAGTGTATTTGCAACGGACAAAGCTGAAGCTGTATAAAAGAGACATATGCTTTGTTTCCATCTTCATTATTGCACTTATGCTCCATGAAGTCTTTCTTATTCCTCTTCTACCCATAATCTTGCCTCTTTTGAATCCACATGACATTGATTTTATAGCTCATTTGCGCACTTTTCTTGTTCTGTCTTCTTCTAGATTTCTACAAAATTGTAAATACCTATTGGGATAGCCCCCTCTCTTAATCATCCTGTGTCTCCTGCTATGATAAGCACATAGCAGGTATCCAATTGTAGACTCTCTGAATTGATAATCTCTTACACAGAAATTAATAATGACAGTATCTTCTTAATCCCAAGAATAATTACAGCATTGTCATTGAAGTGACAAGAGAACATTTAATTTCAAATTTTGAAGTCTTTTAAAAATAGATATTACAAGCTGATTTAAAGTAGGTCTTTTAACCTGTCACCAAAAGCATTTATTCCAGTTAAAAACTTGATCCATTTATATATTCATGCATAATTTATATTCCACCCACTTCCAAAAATTAATTGAATAGGCCACTAAGATGATGCCAGTTAAGGAAATTACTAAAATATCAGTAACAAAACCTACCATAAAAGTTTTATTCCCCAACTCATCTTGGTATTTTTAAATGTTTATAGGTTAAAATGTTAACCACATCTATATGATCTATATGCATTATTTTTGTACCAAATAGAGTTTGGGAAGGTTTATTTATTAGATGTTTTAAACTAGTTACTAGCTTATTACATGATTCTATCTCAAACATAGCTTTTTATATTATTTTTCTTTTAATTTACATTGTTTTGTAAATGTTAAGAACTATAGAGTGAACTTAAATACATATTTAAAAATCTAGGTGAAAGATACTTTAACTCCTGCCTTCAAGTGAATTCAAAAAAGGAGAATTCCAAGGAGTAGGGAAATTAGCCAAACACTTTTCCATCTCAGGAAAGCCATAATAACAAGAATTATAACCTGCTCCTAGTTTTCTTAATAGGTGATTTGGGGTAAGGACTCCAAGGAAACAAAAGGGTTCTGTTCTAAGAGAGAAACATGAGGCATATGGAGACAAAAGGAGAGAGGGGACCCCAAGGACAATAGCCTCCCACATTCCCTCCATCCAAGGCACACATGCCAAATTGCATGATTCCAATGAACTCTGCACAATTAACCTGTGCAAAGGGGTTGCGTGGCTGATGTTTAACTTTCCACCCGGCTACGCTGAAATGTACAGAACATCTTGAACATGTTGTTTAAATTGAAAATGAAACATTTGGACACATCAGTACGAGATGGGTCCCACTAAATATGGGAACATGTTTACCCAGGTGGGTTCAATCATCATTTCTACTCTGTGAAATAAAATTTCAATCTCACCTGCAAAAACTAAAAGTTAATTTTAGAGTTTTCTTTAAGGAAATTTTTCTCACAGAAAGAATCATAGTTCAATTTTAAATATCAGATAATTTGATTGAATGCCTTTATACTGAAGGTGCTAAAAAGGGTTTAAGATAGGATTACAATTAGAATATATTAATAATAAATTTCTATAAATAGAGTTATATAAAAACAGTCAAATCAGAGAAAGTAGGCAAATCCTATTAGTTCAATAGAGAAAATAATGTGATGAAATAAAAATAAAGGAGTTAGATACAACTTTTTTGAGAAGTATGTTGCCCATTGGCTTTTAGAAGGCACATGTAACAAAACAACTTTGTCATTCATAAAGAAATCCATAAGTAATTGGGCATCCATGAATAATGATAGTGAGCAGCAAAAGTTAAGGGCTTCATTTTCAAAGTCAATGTTGTTTATCAAGCCCTGGAAAATAAACCCCTGTTCACTTCTAACACACCAAATGAAATCACTGCCAAGTGTGAGATACTGTGATAACCTGGAACGGGAAGAGAAAGATCTGCTTGTAGACTGGAAAGAGACCTGGTGCCCTGACCTCTCTCTGATAGCTGCCAACATTGCCGGGTCTATGACTAATTCAGTAAACTAGTACACTCCTCCTTAACATCCCCACCAAAAAAGTCCTTTTTCCAATGTAAGTTCAGTGCTGGTGGGCCTGTAGGAGTTTCAGCAAAGATGAGAATTAAATGTGCTTTCAGGCAAAAACATTTTGGAAATACTGGCTAAAAAGTAGACTCATTGTAACCTGGGAATGGAAATAAGGTCTCATGAAAACACTTTAAAGGACCAAGCAGAGCTTTCTACTTGTAAATAAAGACTTCTGTTGTGTACAGACAGGGCTTGCTAAGCCTTTAGCTTGAGTGTTCTTGGAGGGGCAAAGGGAAAAAAGGCAGAAAGGGAAAAGAATACAAGGAGGATTTGGGCAATAAAAGAGACAGCCTTGTATTTGTACTTCCTCCTCCACCACCACTCATTCCATCACACTCCCCAGCTCACCCTAGGGTCTCCTGAAATCTGCCCCCAGGGTTCCTTCTTCTTCAGTTGTTCTTATTTTCTGTGAATGGCGTCTTGAGAATGCCTCACAATTTTCTTCACATCCTTCTCTGCATTTGGTGTATTTTGTGTGACTAGCTGCAAACTCAATGCTATTTACAAGAAGTTTAACTGTCAAACAAACAGAGGACAATTCTAGAGAGGTTGAGCCTAGAACATGCCAAGCAACAGGTATATGAAAAAGTGGGGAGAGAACAGCCTATTCTCCTTGTACTGATGAACTCAGTCTAGTGAAAAGCACCAGTAGCAAGGTGGATTAGGGCTGGAGGTAGAGCTAACATGTATGAGCCTTGTTTCCTATGAACTTGTTCATACATGAACAGGTTGAGGACTGGGTCTCTGCCAGAAAAGAAAAGAACCTCCCTTGGTTCCCAAGATAACTACTCCAACCCATAGTTGCCTAGGATTGGCCTGGCCAATGCCTTCCTAAGCACTCTGTAAGACCTCACGACTTTAGCACTAACACCCAAAGCCTTGATCTATTTTTCTGCACCTGTTCCTATCTGACCAGGCTAATCTTCTGCTTCAAAACTTTGCTACCATTTATTGGGTATCCACTGTATGCCTGCTAATGTGTTAGGTGTTTTACATATAACTGCTGTGATCCTTGCAACTTATATTGTTGCAACTGTAAAGAGTATGTTACTGTCCCCATTTTACAGATGAAAAAAAGGAGATGCAGAGAGGTTAAAAAAATTAGCCTAAGCATGCAAAAAATGATGGTATAGCTGAGAATCAAACCAAATCAGTCTGGCTCCCAAGTCAATGTTCAACGCACCAAACCTCAGACTACCCAAGAGGTCCTCAGTATGCTTTCCAAAGCCTTCCACAATTCCACTGCTCCTTCCTTCTAGCTCCATCTCTGACCCTCCTTGTGGAGGCAATAGTTAAATACTTGTTGTCCACCATCCCCCATCTCTTCAGTGTGTTTATTTATGCTTTTTCCTCTGCCTGAAATACCACTCTCCAATCAAGCTTAGCACCTCCTCCTCTTTCCAGATGTGGTTTCCTCAGGAAAGACTCTGATACCTCTCTCATGCATACAGAACCCTAAGCCATCTCCATCAGATTGCTTTCAGTGGTCCACTGCCACAACGATCAACTTTAGGTGTGTTCCCACCCACACAGTAGCCTTCCAAGGTAAGAAACATGTCTTTGTCACTTTCACATCTCCAAAACCTGGCACAATGCTTGGCATAAGCAGAAACTCTGAGAGTGCTTGTTGAATGGAATTCATCTGAAACTTCAGAAGTGCCTTCTCATTGTGTGTGTGTGTGTGTGTGTGTGTGTGTGTGTGTGTGTGTAGGCGGAGGAAGGAGGGACAGTGTGTTTAACCTTCTCAGCTAACTTTCACATTTTTTTGAGAGCAGGGTCAATGTCTTCTACTTTCATTAGTGTGCTTGTCTTTCAAAGCTCCTTGCCTACTGCAGACGGCAGAACGAATGGCCCTATTTTCACGTCATGTTAAAGACACCCATGAAGGTGAACTGAGCTATGCAGAAGAGAAAGGTAGCCAGGGAGCTGATAGCAACAGAGAAAAATGAGAATTTACTCAGCAGGTGGATCTCACCAACTTGCAGAAGGCTTTAAGATTCTAACAAAATTAAACAATATAAGGCTAGACAATTAAGAATAAATGTTGAATGGAGACAGCCTAAAAAGAAAAGTAGGTATTACTAGGCATTTGAAATGAACCACTTACTTCAATTTAGACACTAAATTTAGTAATGCTTCCTGACAAATAAACAAAGTCAGAAGCCATTCAGTACCACGACTTACTCTTCATTCACAGTGGCTGAAACATACAAGGGTTCATTCCTCTCATGGGGATCTAAAGTCAGTGGCCACCAGCCCTGATTCGGTAGCTGTATCATGTCAGGGCAGCATCTCTGCAAGTCTGTTGGTCTTTTCCTTGAACTGCTTGCGCTGCAAGACAGCTGCTGCTGTTCCAGACATCACATCCAGGTTTAAGGCATGAGGAAGGGAAGAAGGCTTAATAAACCATGTCTGTTCTTTATATCAGGAAAAGCAAAAGCCTTTATAGACCACTTCTTATGTTTCACTGATTTGAACTATGTCACATGGTCACTCACAGCTGGAAGAGGGTTTTAAAAACATGTCTCACTTGTAGCCGGGCACATTGCTGCCCAGATCAAAACTGGCATTTTGTTTTTTCGCAAGGAGGAAGAAAGTAATATATACTAGATTAAAAACTACACTAATTGCAGATTGTAGTTTTCATTGTCTGCCAACAGACTTCATGTAAACCCCAGAAGAAATTTATTACACACTTTAATAACTAGTTGATGAACTAATTCACCTAACTGAACTTGGAAAATTTTTTTTGTTTTTCAGAAAAAACACAAACTTTATTTTTCTTTATATTTTATAGAAGTACCTGTGAAAATTTTGGAAAATATATTAAATTATAAAATATAAGACAATAGCGACCTATAATCATGTCCCCCAGAGATAGAATATTTTGTTTGAATGCTGTTTTTTTAATCTTAAAGAATGCAGTTATATATGTCACTATAGAATATTTAGAAATTACTCAGCACATAACATATAATTAATATCTCATAATTCTACCACCCATAGAACATAGATCAATTTTGGTCATTTTGAAAAGAGAGAATAACTTTTCACAAAATTTTAAATTATATACTTTCTTTAAAAAATACAGACATTTAACTAAAATTTTCTATAAAGCATAAATAGCGTGGCCAGAAATTTGTATACACAATTTATTTAATCTATCCTCTATCATTGGACATCTAAGTTGCATGCATTATAAAGAACCCTAGCATTAACATTATTATAGATAAATTTAGGGACAAATTATTATTCTTTCCTAGGGAACAAATGCTAGAAGTAAAACTCAAGTGGCAAATGTATTAAATGTTTTCAAGATTTTTGATACATGTTACCAAATTACATATGATATGGTTTGGCTGTGTCCCCACCCAAATCTCACCTAGAATTGTAATAATTCCCATGTGTGGGGGAGGCGCCAGGTGGAGATAATTGAATCACGGGGGTGGATTCCCCCATACTGTTCTCATGGTAGTGAATAAGTCTCCTGAGATCTGGTGGTTTTATAAATGGGAGTTCCTCTGCACAGTTCTCTCTCCTGCCATCATGTAAGATGTGACCTTGGTTCTCATTTGCCATCTGCCATGATTATGAGACCTCCCCAGCCATGTGGAACTGTGAGTCAATTAAACCTCTTTCCTTTATAAATTACCCAGTCTCGGGTATGTCTTTATTAGCAGCATAAGAACAGACTAATATATCGTGTCAGAAGAGTTCTACAATTTTCATCTTAACAATAATAATAAGATGGCCATTTTTCCTGAAACCTGGGTAATGTCTCTATATCTGTATCTGTGTGTATTTATGTATACTTATATGTATATTATCCAACTGCAAAGTTATATATGTCTATATATAGGTTATTATGTATATATAATATAGATACAGATATAGATACATATGAGATCTATATGTAACCTTGCAGTTAGATAAGTTAAAAACTGGTATTAAATAATTTTGCTTAAATTAGTTTTTCTGTGATTACTTATATGATTAAACATGTTCTAAAGTGGCTTATTAAAAATGTGTGTCTTTTTCCTTATTGCCTGTTTATATACTCCTCCATTTGCCATTGAGATAGTTATATTTATTTGTGTGTGTAGCTTCATATATAAATAGTAATTCTTATTTATGAAATAAGAATACAAATAGTTTGGTTTTGGATTTCTAATTTTGTTTATAGTAGTCTTGGATTTCTGTCTTTAATTTTAAAATATAGATCTTTTTGGAAGCTTTTAAAGAAACATCCATGAGTAGTATATTTTCAAAGTCATTGCACATATGATAAAATCTTTCTATTGTCTTTACATATGCCATGGATGGCAACTGTCTGGGTATATGATTTTTTGTTAACATCCTTTAATGTCAAAATTCTAGTTATTTCCTTGTATAACTTCTGGAATTCTGTGTTGTATACAATTCTTTGTTAACACCCTTTTAAGCTTCAAATTCTAGTTATTTCTCTATCTGACCTTAAGAAATTAATGTTGTAAACAAGCTGTCTAAAGTTAGTCTGAGGTGGTTCCTTTGTAGCTAACTTTTCCCCCATGTATCCTGGTTTTAAAAAACAAACAAACAAACAAGCATTATCTTTTAAAAAGGGAAGACCCCTGCGAGGTAGTTTGTTAGCATGAAACCTTCTCTTTTTTATTAAAATTTGATATCTTGGGGACACAGTGAGCATGTTTAATCTGAGCACGTGAATCTTTTTAGTGCAAAAAATATTTCTTTAGCCATGTCTTGGTCATTGCTCCTTAAATAGGTATACTCCTTTAGGAATACTGGCAAACTTTAGGTGGGTTTTTAATATAGTGTCTTTTATATCTACTATATTTTACATCTTTGTTCTCAACTCTTTTTGTCCTTTTTAGCTACATTCCTGAAGATTTTCCAGTGTTTTCTCTAGGTCTTTGATCTGGTTTTCTGTAGTATTAATTCTGACCTTCATTATTTCCAATGATAATTCAGATAAGTGTATTGCACTTACAGTGTTCTTTCTATTCTACCCTATTTTACCCAATTCTTGCTTGATTTTCATCCTAATTTTTTTTTGTCTTTTCTGTTTTTTCATGTCTTTCTGCTCCTGTGTCTTGAAAGGCATGTCTATTTGCTGCCTATTTTAGAAACCAAATCTTAAATATCTTTTTTTAGCCATAACAGTAATTTTTTTCCTATGTGTCCTTAGGATAATTTCCTTATTCTGTATTTTTTTTTTTCAAAATTCTCACGTATAGGATAGACTGACACACTCAGTATTTCCAATTAACAGAATATGTGATTGGCCTCGGAGCTCTCAGTTGTTTCAATGTTGATCATGGCAGATTCTCCTAGCCCCCTGTCCAGTATCTAGGTAGCATTCAACTGGAGCAGCTATGCTAGATTGATGCGATATCTTTTATTCTCAATAGCTGGTTCTTTGGTCCATAAATTTGAATGCTGTTGGCCCTTCTAAAATTTTACCAAGATTTTTGAATGCCACGTTGGACTTCCACTTACAGAACTGCTAGAAATGTGACCATCACAGATGTTTACCAAAGAAATTAAAGTAGCAACCACTGCTAAGGTTTTTGAACTGGCTGGCCACAGAAGGGATGACCTTCTACCTATAAAGAATTCTTCTCTTTAGGAAGAAGCAGAATGAAGCAAAGCAGAAATAGAAAAACTCTACATTCATACTTAGGCTTCTCCTATGGATTTAAATTTACACAACTAGCTGAATAACAGGTAATAATGTATACTCAGGAGCATATAAATTTAGGCATTCTCCTATATGATTCATCTATTCACTATTGACTGTTGTGTATATGGGATCTTGGTGGCGGAAATTGTGATTACTCATATTTTAATAAAGACAGGGGTACCTTATTAAAATAATTGAATTTGAAAATGTTTTCAATAGGTGGAAAGCCACAGCCCAGCTCATAACAGATGACTGAATGAGTACAGACCTTTTTTTGTAAGGATAAACCTGAAAGGAGTGGAAGCTGAGATGGAATTAGGGTACTCTCTTCTTCCTGTCTCCAAGAGGTAGCCTCTCAGTGATTGGAAGAGCACATGGAGCTGAGAAAGCTCTAGGTGGACAAGTCAAGCTCCAAACTGAAACCCGGTAGCACACCCCGGGGAGCAGCTGTATGCAGCAGCACTTTATGAGCTTCCAATTGTGTCCACAATCTATTCAATTCCAGTGCCCTATGCTTATTTACTGTATGTACAGCAATTGGTAGTTTTACTGTACACACAAAATTCCTAGTTTTCACAGACAGTTGCCTCAGTGCTTGGGATTTATATAATGAGAAAGAAATGTGCAGACACAATGATTATTACACATCCCTTTGTCCTGAGCTGAGCAATGAACTAGAAAGCAGAATGCCTACGTTCTAATCCAGCCTTGGGCCCTGTCTGACCTTCGGAGTGTTCCTGAATCTCTCTCTGAGTTTCAGCTTCCATATCTGATTGAACGATATCATCTCTAAAGCCCCTTCAGCTGTAACACCCTATGATTCTCTTTTCAAATAGAGAGGACATCCTTCCTCTTACTGGACACTAAGAGGGTTTACTTTGCAAATGTGGCTCTCAGAATTTTATAGTTGTTCATTTGAACGTAAACAGAAAATTTGTTTATGATGTTCTTCTCCATACTGTAGTTTGGGATAAGAAGGGTGCATTTTTTCAATATGTTCAACTTTCAAAAAGACATGCTGGAGGAAGTCAGCCAATTTCTGCCCACACAACTTCCAAGTGACGTCAATGGAAGCAGAGCACACAGATCTCTAGGCAAGTTTTGGCTCGTTATGTGAAGGATTTTTTTCCTTTTTTAAAGAACAACTGCAAAAATGATTGCTCTCAACTCAAATTACACAATTTGTTCTTCTTTGTGCCCTGAGTCAGCAATAGACATAATGTGGAAAATAAAGCAAAATCTCCTTTTTACACATCAAATAAAAGAATCCATAGTTATCTGAAACAGAATGTTTGAGATTCTTGAGCAGTCTCTAAGCAATATTTCCTCTTGCTGTGGCCTCTGCTTAATTTCAATATAGAAAGTTGATCAATGATCATCAGATGGACAACTGGAAAAATATACCTACTTATTCTTATTTTTATCCTAGATTTGTTCTTCAATCCTGCAATTGATGTTGTATATCATTGGCTTATTGCTTATCCTTTGGAAGTATTTTAAAGGGCTTACCTGACAGGCAGATATAACTGGTGCTTTGTTAGCTCAGCTTTTCACAAATAAGTCAAATAGTTCTGTTACTATGACTAGAAGAAGAAAAATAGCTAATAGAAATATAACTGTTAGTATATAACAGGCACATAGTGGCTCAATTATCACAGCAACCCTGTAAAGTTGATATTGTTATTCTACTCATTCTACTGATTAGGAAACAGGATGAGAGAAGTTAAATAATTTTCACAAAGTCACACCACTGAGCAAATGGTATTTGGATTCCAAACCAGGCAGTCTGGTTTCAAAATCTGTATTCCTAACCACAATGCTATCCAGATAATAATTTATTTTTCCAATCAAAATGTATTTAATGATGCCTAATTATTCTAGGCTCTAAGTAGAGTCAGTTACTAGGTAATGTGGAATAATGACATGGAAACAAAGGACAAAGATAAGGGAGGGACTTCAGATTTTCTTTGCGCCTAAACTGGCCCAAACACTGTACTCAATATCTCACATCTATTTTGCCTTTGCAAAAACTATAAAAGCAAAGGCTGTATCAGTGGCATTTTATGGATGAAGAAACTGAGTTATAGGGAGGTTATCATTTGCTAAAGATTGCACAGCTGGTAAGGCTTGGTGAAGGCTTGAATTCTAACCCATCTGTGTGTTTCTACCACCTACATTTCCTTTACTCCAATATGCTGCTTCCAGGAGTATGTGCAAGTGAAATACTCAGTTTAGTGTCTGAGCTACAACGAGGGGCACACAAAGTTTCTTCCAATATTGGGGAAGCTCTAAAAATTGTTTAGGGGTAATGTCAACCAAAGCAAATTTCTACATTTCAGAGCTTCTCCTATAGTATTCTACTGTAGTCTGCAATGCCCAAACTGTGCTGAAAGGACTGCCTTCAAGTTCAGGGCCAAAGAGGTCCATGAACAAATTGGAACATAATTCCAATGGATAGCACACATATTAGAATTAAAATAGCATCAAAACATTAAATTCCTTTTTAAAGTAGTGATGAGTTCAGTATTTTATGTACAAAATATTGTATTTTTAGAGAAATTAATAGAAAACTTTTGCATGAACTTGCATAGTTTCTCATGAGTATGTACAGAAATCAAAACTGGCATCCTGTATAGAATGCCCTAGAAGGACCATTCTGTAAACATTAAAAGGTTAAATATATGAGAAATAGTAAGAAAGTACTTTTAATTTTTCCAAAGCAAAATGCAATATAGATTTAGAGTTGCTTTATTTGTTCCTTTTTTATTTGAATAGAATGCTTTTCCTAAAAAATATTACCAACTAAGAGGCAGTTTGGATTTAAATTGTTCTCCTTTCAGAGTTTGTTCCCATCACATCAAATGTCTTATTTATATTCAAATACCACAGGGAATGGGCAAGAAATTGTATGTTTAAACTGGACTTTTTCAAGGCTTTTAAGGCCAGAATATTTGCTTTGCCAAAGACTAAATTATTGCAAAGTGGGGCAAGCACCTGACCTTGTGGCAAGTCAGAATAAGTAAATATCTCCACCTGGAATGGGAAGCCAATGCTCCCAAGACCCCAGAACATCCTTTATTAGCCTGATGGCAGCTGTCTGCTTGTTGCTGACTGAGCCGTGAAAACTGGGGATCACCCAGAGATTCTCTCACCCTAACACATAGCCCACTTTGCTTATGTACTTGCTCTTGCAAATTCCATTACCTTCCACACCACCACTGCCCCTTGAAAACCCAGAAATACTTACAAGCAACAGATTACCCCAGTCCATCCTTTCTCTGTTTCCAAATGGACATTCTGATTACATTTCTAACCAACTGTCAATCAAGGGGGTCTCAATAAATTTTCTTTCCAACCAGCTCATGGTCTTCTAATAGTATGATATTAACTATAACTATTATATCAAACATGATGTAAAATAACTTTGACATGTGTAGGGGCATAGTCTTACTTTTAATCATAGCATCGACAAAATTTTAATGCATTTCTTAACTTGTCTCTCCTTCATGGGACATACAGGGTCTCTGAAGAGGTCTGTGTATACCTGATAAGAGACTGGCCGTTCCTATCCATCCTGCCTGAGTAACACAAGATACGACTCACTGCTGTTCATTAACCTCATAGAGTTAATTTACCTTTTGTGGAAGTGAAATTGATTTGCTCTTTGTAAAGCTGAGTGACAGAACTCTTAGGATTCCTGGAAGCCACATTCAGGGCTGGTGCGTGGGCATGCAACCTGTGCAGCTGCACAGGGTCCCACACTCAGAAGGGCTCGTTCTTGGTTTAACATTTTGCTGTCACCATCTTGAAATCATTAATAACTTCTGAACAAGGGGCCTTGCATTTTTACTTTGCACTAGAATCTGCAAATTATGTGGCCAGTACTGACCACATTATAATATCAATGTAGCAAATGCAGTTGATTGGAAATAAAAGAACAAAAAAAAAACGAAGTGCCCCTAACATATTTGAGAGTTTTTTTCCAAATAAGATGTTGCATTTGGTAAATATACCTGAATTTTATTTTATTTTTTGGTAAAATAGTCCCGTTTTTTTAGACTGATGTAATTCTTAATGTGTTATGATACATACATGTGTATATGTGTGTGTATATATATGTATGTGTATATATATACACACACACACACATACGTGGTTGGGCAATGAATACATTTTTAATGGTTGATAAGAAAATTGAGCAGGAGGGAAGTGACAAAAGAGAAACACTAACCAGATGCCAAAGTCTTTTAACTTAGTTGTGGCTAAATGCTTAAAACATCCAATACTGTCTCCTTTCACTATAATCATCACATTGCCTCTTTCTCTTTCAGAGAATTCATATTCATATCTTATTTATTTTTGGATTATTGTAATTTATAAAAATATCGCAGATGTGCAATATGTCACCAAAGTTGAGCTTGAACGTGGCCACACATCTTGGAAGCCTAGTACCTGAATGCCTTCCTAACAATCAGCCGAGCACAGTCCGTCTTGCCATGTTTCTCTTTCTTTCTCTGTGTGGGTGCGAGGGCATGGGGAGTGGGCCGGCATGACGCTAAACGCACTACGCAAAAGCCAGCATGAATCCCAGGCCTTTTTCTGGACAGAAAGGACTGATTGTGTGGCGAGCAGCTGGAATGCGTGCCGGTCACTTTTGGAGTGGTGTTTGCAGGCATCGTTTTGCTGGATTGTTTGAGGAGAAGCAGAAGGACAGAAGGGAGCTCTCCTGCCCTGTGCTGCAGTGGCCCTGTAATTTTCCTCCTCTTCTTTGTTCAAATTATAAAGAAGAGTCCCATACGTTCAGAAGACTTCAGCCCGGTTTTTTCAATTGGACGCTGTTGTTTCAAAAGTACAACCTTCTCTTTCTGGCTGCTTAAAAGTGACGGTTCAGGAAGTGTGCCCACAGTGACATGAGTTAGGGAACCCCGCAGAGCAGGCCTATGGTGGAGATTCAGAGGATATTTTAGTCAGGGTCTGTGGGTAAGGCCCATGTTAGGACAGTAAAAAGCTTGAAAAAGAAGGATTTTAGAGAACTTCTTGTATAAATGGTCAGAGAGAAAGCCAGAATGATTTGTAATATCTTTTTTTTTTTTTTTTTTTTTTTTTTTTTGAGACGGAGTCTTGCTCTGTCACCCGGGCTGGAGTGCAGTGGCCGAATGTCAGCTCACTGCAAGCTCTGCCTCCCGGGTTTACGCCATTCTCTTGCCTCAGCCTCCCGAGTAGCTGGGACTACAGGCGCCCGCCACCTCGCCCGGCTAATTTTTTGTATTTTTAGTAGAGACGGGGTTTCACCGTGTTAGCCAGGATGGTCTCGATCTCCTGACCTTGTGATCCGCCCATCTCGGCCTCCCAAAGTGCTGGGATTACAGGCTTGAGCCACCGCGCCCGGCCAGATTTGTAATATCTTAAAGTTTATTTTAAAAGTTTCAGATTCTTTACAAAACAAGCAAAATCTTTACCCGTTGAACTACTTATAGATCTACTGGCTATGATTTTACAAAGTTAGGGAAACTCCAGGCTCTCCCTTTGTCCTGTTGTTTGCTATTTAGCCATTATCCCATCAGTAGAGGTCTCAGTCTTCTGAACAGTCATCATTTTACACCATTTCCAAATGGATATTCTGATAACAGAACTTAGAGCTCTTGCCCATCCAATCTCACCTACCAAGAATAGAGATTATAGATGATTATACCATATAAGAGGAAGACGTTAGAAATGTCTTCCCTATTTTATTTTTGTTGGATTTTATTCTTCAAATTAAAGTAAGAGAGTCTTGAAGTTCTGGATTATATATAAATTCTCTGCAAGCACTTGCTTGACTAAATGGTATGAACGTACTTATATAGTGTCCTGATGTAATGACTCATACAAATACTTTTCATAGCAGAAACATTTACATTTCTTCTTTTGACTCAAATGTTAATGAGGTGTTTTTTTTTTTAATCCTCTAGGCTTTTCCCAGGATGTCATTGTGGAAAGGTGGTTAATGAGAAATCATTTGAGCCTAAATGCATTTTTACCTTTCATATTACATGGTTGGTAGAGTAACCAAACTTAACCAGCTAAATTGACCCCTAAATGCTCACCTACCTATTCTTCCCAGCTTATGAAAATCTCTGAAATGACATGGCAAGGTCAGAGGAAAGAAACCGATGAATGCTGGGTACTTGGTGTACTGCAAACTCCGTCTCCTACATCAGGAGATCTCTGCTGAAATCTGTGCTCAGCAATCATTTGGCCTCCTAGCTACAGCTTTCTGCTGCTGCTTTTTATAAAATTCCCGGAGACCCTCTCTGCACATGCAGGATTTAGGAGCCAGTCAACAATTTAAGAAGACTTGGTAGAGAGATTTTGACGTTCCTTCCACCTGGCTCTTCTTTGAGAATATCTTCCATTTCTGACTCTTCTAGCAGCCCTAAACTCTGACCTCTGTTTCCTTAAACCAGTAAAATTGTGCCTTTCTACTTGGACTCTTCCCCCTGGCACCCCAAAGAAATACAGAGCTTAATTTTCACGGATCAGGCCTCTTCCAGTTTCTGCTTGCTTTGTTTGCTCAGTGGCGCTTTCAGTCAATTATTTGTTTATATTTTATCTAGTTTCTATAGTTGTTATCAGAGGAGAGTTAATCCAATACAAGCTACTCTGCTATGCTCAGGCCTGCAAATCTCAAATTACCATAATTAGTAAGAGAATATCAGAAATGTGCTGGTTAAAAATTGAATATGCAACGTTAACTGTTTCTATATACCTAGAAAAAGCAGTTAGACAACGTAATTTTAATTTACATTTACAACTTAGTACAAGGATATAAAATACAGAATAATATTTCTAAAAATACATGCAATACTCTTATAGATAAAATTATAAAACTTACTGAATAAACAGTTTTGAAAAAGTTTAAAGAAAACCTTAATAAAGAGAGATACAGCCTGCTCTTGGATAGACTTGCTATGAAGAAGATATTTATTCCTCCTATAGGGAGGAAATGGGCAAAAGATTGAAAAGATACGTCATACCAAAGGAAATAGAAGATGGAACATCTGGAACATTTGGAAGCATGCTCTAACTGAAAATCTCAGGAATGCAAAATTAAGTTCTTAGGAGATATTATTTCATACTTACCAAATTGGTGGAAATTTGAAAATTAGATAATATTTTGTGGAGTATTATGAAGAAACAAAGTTTGTCAACTGCTTTTTTTTTTTTCTCTTGAGACGGATTTTTGCTCTTGTCACCCGGGCTGAACTGGAGTGGTGTGATCTTGGCTCACTGCAACCTACGCCTCCTGGGTTCAAGCAATTCTCCTGCCTCAGCCTCCTGAGTTGCTGGGATTACAGGCATGTGCCACCACGCCCGGCTAATTTTATATATATTTTTAGGACAGACGGGGGTTTCTCCATATAGGTCAGGCTGGTCTTGAACTCCTGACCTCAGGTGATCCACCCATCTTGGCCTCCTAAAGTGCTGGGATTACAGGCGTGAGCCACCACGCCCGGCCTATTAACTGCTTTTAGGAGTGTAAACTGGTCCAACTTCCTTAGAAACTATTGTCATCACCTATTTTACAATTCAGTAAGTTTACTCCTAGATATTTACCTAGAGAAACATTTACATGTATCTATATAAAAACATTCATAAGAGTATCATTACTGATGTTAAAAAAAAAAAAAAAAATGAAACACTGGAAGCAACTCAAATGTCTACCAATAGGGGAAAGGATAAGTACATTGTATTATATTCACACATTAGAGTACAATACCACAGGAAAAATGAATAAAATCCAGCTATAGCTCTAACATGGAGGAAACTTGAAAATCTAAGTTTGAAAGAAGGAAGCACAAGTATCCAATTTGTTTCCATTTGCAAAAATTTCAGGCAACATGCAGTAATATGCTGCTTGGGGAATACCTATGTAGGTGGGTCTAGTGAGAAAGAAAAGAAAGGGAATAAGATAAATTTCTGAATGGTCAAAACAACACCAGCATCAACTCGAAAAGTCTGTTGCAGTATGAACGAAATCACAGAGAATTTGCCACAAATTAAGTTTACCTGGTATCTCCAGTACCTAGAAATATTTGCCTTTTTCAATTATTATAAACCAATCTATACATGATCAAGATAAGTGGATTTTATTAGTTAAAACATTAAGTTATCAAAGTGAACTTTGGATCTTATGCTAGTCGTGACAGTATTTGAGAATTCAGTTATGTTCCACAAGTTTTATTATAAATGATTTTGTGTTTTGAATTGTTGTAAGGCATATAAAATTGTTGTTACATTACTGTGAAATTTTAAAAAGAAAAAATATTTCGGAGTTGTCATTTCCTCTGGATAGATGAAGAGGAATGCGAGTGTGTAGAGAAACAGAAGGGATCTCAGAGGTGTGGTGCTGTCATACCTTCTTTCGTGCCCTGAAGATGGGAACATGGGTACTCTCTGATCATTCTTTAAATTGTGCATTAATAGTTATACATTCTTCCTGTAATCCCAGCACTATGGGAGGCTGAGGTGGACGTATCACTTGAGGCCAGGAGTTTGAGACCAGCCTAGCCAATGTGGTGAAACTCCAAAACTACAAAAATTAGCTGGGAGTGGTGGTGGGCGCCTATAATCCTAGCTTCTCCAGAGGCTGAGGTGTGAGAATCGCTTGAACTGGGAAGGTGGAGGTTGCAGTGAGCCAAGATCATGCCACTGCACTCCAGCCTGGGCTACAGAGTGAGACCCTGTCTCCAAAAACAAATAAGTAAATAAATAAATAAATAAAAATACATTATTCTCTTTGTATGATAGTTCATAATAATCATATATGTTATTTTTATATTTTTTTATTTTATTTTTTATTTCACCAAGTAGAATTTTTAACTGCTTTCTGGAGTTGCTGTGGGAAGATGAAAGTGTGTAGGCAAAAGTGGCCGGGTGATAGGGTGGGGTCCAGAGCCCAATGCTAGCGGAGCCAAAAGTGCATTGCAAGGTCAGCAGCCGTGGACTGGGATCCTCAGCAAACGCAGGTGTGTTCTTGGGACTAGCTCTAGGCTGAATAGCTCACATCTAATTCTCTAGCACTATGAGACAGTTAGTCTTGTAACGGCGCCCTCTACTGCTTACATATGCAAGAGACTCTTCCTGTTGCTTGCTACCTAAAATCCTGACAGGTGTATTGCTTTTGTAGCGTCTATGGGAACAGGTGAAGATATCCAACAAGGACACTCGAAATATAAGTTTGAAATTTAGGAATGATGTCTGACATGCGATACTGATGTTACCAATATACAGTCATTTGTGAACACAGCTAAGTTCACCAGTGAGGGTGTGAAACTCAAAGAGTATGAACCTCAAAGCTTACCTGCTACAACATCCAAGGGGGATCCAACTCCTCACTTTCCAATACCTGTGCTTAGACGGTATTGGGACAATCTTGGTATCCACAGGTCCCACTCCTCTACAAGCCAGTATTACAACCAGCACTTTAGAACTTGAACTGTCAGTAACACCTAGGTTATACATGTAACTACTCACTAATTGTTTGTTTTTGTTTTGTTTTGTTTTTTCACTTTTAAAGACTTTCTTTTTTAGAGTGATTTTGTGTTCACAGCCAAATTAGGAGGAAGATAAAGATATATTCACCATATGCTACTTGCCCCCACACAGGCGTAGCCTCCTCCATTAACCACCTCCCCCACCAAAGTTTGTTACAGTTGATGCACCTACAATGACACATCGTTATCATCCTAAGTCCATAGAGTCCCTTAGGGTTCACTTTTGGTGTTGTACATTCTATGAGTTTGGAAAAATATATAATGATAGTGCCACACAGAGTATTTTCACTGCCCTAAAAATCTTCTGTGTTCCAGTTACTCATCCCTCCCCCAACTCTGGCTCCACCCACTACCTTCACCACCCCCCTCCCCCGCATCTAACCTTTGGCAATTGTTAAACTTTTTTTATTGCATTATCTCCACACAGCCAAAGAGATTACTTTATGATAATATTAATGAGAATTTCCCCAAGAGTAACCCCATATTCTTAGAAAATACCTGACCATCATGGTGCATAATTAACCTACATTCTGGTCGCAGAAGCATGACTAAGAAGTTTAAAAAACAGATAGGTGGGGCAGTAATTATGCAGCTGATAACACAAAGCTCTACCGTCTGTACATAAATCTTTCACAGGAGGAAAAATATTTGAAATGGAAGAATTAAAAAGCAAAAACATTTGGCTATAAAAAGGGATTCAGTAATTACAATGAACATCTCATTAAACATAGTCTTTATTTGCAAGAAGGCTGGGAGAGCTCTAATTAACTCATAAGCTGTCCCTATGAATCATTAGCTGTGGCAGGAAAATTCTAGGTGATCCATTAAATCTCCACACCCACAGCTGTTCAGAGAAAAATATAAGCAAACCCTAATTGCCCTGATTTTGGATGGCTGGTGAATTTTCTTCAGTGATCAACTGGATGACCTTGGCCACCACACATCATATATCTCTTCTCCCCTGGGGAAAGTGAAGTCCTCTTTTTCTACAACCAAGAATAGGATTTTCTCAACACTCAACAAATAGTTTATCCATCTTTGAACAGACTTTTAAACCAACATGATATAAACAATTTACAAAAGTTTATGGTAGACTTTAGATGCAAATCCTTGAGTTGACCCAGAAATATTCTGCTGTTTTATTATGTGAGTTTCCGAAGTCTGTGTCTGAATATGATTTTTCACCGGGCTATCTTTGTGTTTTTGCGTTTGCTGTGTATGAGAAGACACGATCTAATTATTAGGGGTCAGGCACTGTGGACCTGTGCAGAAAATCACAAAAGTCCAAATCTGCACCACCCAATATGGTAACTACAAGTCTCTTGTGGATTTTGAGCACTTGCTCTGAAGCTCTGAACTGAGATGTACTGCAAGATTTCAAAGAGCTAGTACAAAAAAGTAAAATATCTCATGAAAAATTGTATAGTATTTTTGACTGCTAGAAATATTTAGCCGCGGCTGGGCGCAGTGGATCACGCCTGTAATCCCAGCACTCTGGGAGGCCGAGGAGGGCGGATCACGAGGTCAGGAGATCGAGACCATCCTGGATAACACAGTGAAACCCCGTCTCTACTAAAAAATACAAAAAATTAGCCAGGCGTGGTGGCAGGCGCCTGTAGTCCCAGCTACTTGGGAGGCTGAGGCTGGAGGATGGCGTGAACCTGGGAGGCGGAGCTTGCAGTGAGCTGAGATCACGCCACTGCACTCTAGCCTAGGTGACAGAGTAAGACTCCGTCTCAAAAAAAAAAAAAAAAAAAAAAGAAAAGAAATATTTAGCTGCTAGAAATTTTTTAATTTCATATGTGCCTTGCATTTGTAGTATACATAATATTTATATTGAATGGCCGGACAAGTGGCCACTGTGAGCCCAAAGCACACATGGAATATTTTTGAAAAGAAGACAGGAGTTCTAGAGCTATAGACTTTCCCAGCTGGAAGAGACTTCCAAAAGTAAAAGGTGTAAAAGTGCTTTTATTTGCCCAACATGGCCCTCACTTTCCACCACACACACGTTAACACACATAAATGTCCATGCATGCAACGATGTGACCAGCATAAGTGAAGAGTTGCTATACGTTAAGAGTTTGGCATCACTGCAGAATCTCCTACCTAATACAGTTGTGTCTCTGTATCCCCGGGTTTCACATCAGCAGATTCAACCACGGCAAAATGAAAATATTAGAAAAAAATGAAAAATACAATAAAAAATACAAATTTAAAAATCAATAGAGGATAACAACTGTTTACATACATAGCATAGCATTTACCTTTTATTAGGTATTATAAGTAATCTAAAGATGATTTAAAGTATCCAGGAGGATGTGCATAGATTATATGCAAATACTATGCCATTTTATATTAGGGACTTGAGCATCTGCAGATTGTGGTATCTGCAGGGGTTCTGGAACAAATCCTCCGTGGATACCAAGGGACTATATTTCTAAATGTTGCGGATTTAAAGGAAGAATATAACTGAAAGAAGAAACTGAGAGAACAAGCAGGAGAGATCATTGACAGAATGAATGGAAAAGTGGAGGGCATTCCAGAAAAGGAAAATAAAATTAGCAGTAGCTGAGAGGAAAATAATAAGCATGGACTTTAGGAGAATAGTGACAGTTGGGCTATTAGTAACAATAATTAATATCTGAAAATAGCCTTTAATTTACATAGATTTCATCACAGGCATTATTTTATTTCATCATCGTAGATGCCTATTTTTATCATTCCCATTTTACAGATAAAGAATGAGGCCCAAATTTAAGGAGCTTGCCCAAGATCACACAGTCGGTAGTGCCAGAATTTAGGGGATCAACCATCCTGTCTGCGCTGGGCTGGGGTTTCCAGCACTCAGGACTTCCAGTGCTAGAAATGGGAACATCCTGGGCAAAGCAGGGAACTTGTTCACTCTACACTTGAACCCATATCTTCTGACTCTAAATCCCGTTCTCTTTGTAATGATAATAATGACAAACATCTATTGAATACTTTCTATGTACCAGGAACTTTGTAGTAAGAACTTCACATAATTATCTTTTTAATCTACGAAGCAACTTTATAAATTGAGTATTGATTTTTCACTTCCTCCTACCACCCTACATAGTCCAGATATAAAAATTTAAGTTTCCCAGATCATTGATAACTTACCCAATGTCACACAGCTGGTAATGTCTGGATTTGAACTCAGGCCATTCCAGTCCAGGGCCTGTGCTGCTAACCACCATGAAAGATGCCCAGCCTGGTGCTGCCACCTCACCTGCTTGCTAAGGCCCAGGGTTCCTGCTGGACCTTTCGACCCACTCATTTATTTTTTCATCCTGTTAGTATGAAAACATAGCTTGACTGGAATCCAGCGCCCACTACTGCAGCCATTCTTTACTGCGTAAGACCTAAAATATAAGTTTTATATTTATATTATATTTATCAATGCCTCCTGGCTTTGATCTTGCCAGTCTTCCATTTGAAATGACCTCTCATATTAACATCCTACCAATGACTGTCCCACCTTTTAGTAGGTACCTTGATTCAAAAAGAGTTCTTAAAAAGTAAAAGAAAAAGGAATTTCCTTTTCATTTAACATGTACTGGCAACAATTGCCAGATAATTTGTCTTTAAAATTAAAACAATTATGCTTTCTTTAATAAAACCCTAGTTTTTTGTTATCACCTTTGATGTAATTTTTAAAAAGCTGTTCTTTGAAAGAATATGCATTATTGATATATAGCAGAACTTTACACCATTTGAAGCACCAGAACAGATACAAAATGTTACTTCATGTTATCATTCCCAGTATGAGAATGATGAGCTTGCCATTTTCCCAAGACTGTAAATTCTTCAGTAAAAACAACTATGCCACTTTTTTTTTTTCTGTAACCCACACATCACTGACATAGTGATTGACATACATTTTCCAGAAATGAATTGATTGGAGTATAGTGTTGAGTGAGTCTAAGATCTCACTGGTCTCACTGGCACAGGCTTGAAGCCAGAGGATTTTATTTGAGTTTCTTATTGTCTGTGGCTTTAAGCCTTGTCACTGCTTCCTCCTCATGCCTCAACCTTCCATAGTCGTGTATTCTAAACAGTGTTGATATGTAGTTGCCACTTCAGAAAGAAAAACTGATGTTGGATATTTAAATTATTTACCTTTTCATTGACATATAATTTACATGCATTAACATTTATCCTTTTAAATTCCTTGAGTTTTGACAAGCATATACAACTGCATATAGAACACAAGCAGAATCTAGAACATTTCCATCACTTTAGAAAGTTCCCTGCCCTCATCTTTTGTCAACCCCTCCCCCACCCCACTTCCCAGCACCGATGTGAACTGCTTTCTGTCCCTTTAGATCTGCCTTCCCAAGTCGTGGAATCATACAACAGATAGCTTTTTGGACTGGCTTATTTCCCTTTTTATAATGCTTTTGAGACTCATTCCTGGCCTCATGTGGTGGCTCACGCCTGTAATCCCAGCACTTTGGGAGGCTGAGGTGGGCGGATCACGAGGTCAGGATTTCAAGACCAGCCTGACCAACATAGTGAAACCTCGTTTCCAATAAAAATACAAAAATTAGCCAGGTGTGCTGGCAGGCGCCTGTAATCCCAGCTACTCCAGAGGCTGAGGCAGGAGAATCACTTGAACCCAGGATGTGGAGGTTGTAGTGAGCCAAGATTGCACCACTGCACTCCAGCCTGGGCTACGGAGCAAGAGTCCATGTCAAAAAAAGAAAAAAAGATTCATTCCTATTGTTGCATTCATCAGTATTCTTTTTTGTTGTGATGATTATTCTAATGTGTGTATATCAAAATTTAATTGCCTATTCCCCAGTTGACATTTGGAGTTTTGTCTATCACATATAAAGTGGCCAAAACAGCATGTAGGTCTTCGTGTGGATGTATGTTTTCATTTCTCTTGAATAAATTCTTGGGAGTGGAATTGCTGGGTCACAGGGTAAGTGTATGTTTACATTTATATAAAACTGCCAAATTGTTTTCTAAAGTCCTTATAAGACTTTGCATTGTCGCCAGCAACGTATGAGACTTCCAGATAATCCACATCTTTGCCAGTATTTGATATTGTCAATCTTTTTAATTTGAGCTGTTCCTGTAGGTACGTCTAATAGGTGCATCTCATTGTGGGTTTAATTTGCATTTTCTTGCAAATACTATTAACAGACCTTTTGGGGGGTATAATTTGTATACAGTACAATGTTCTCATGTGTCAGAGTTGGTTTAGTTTTGGCAAGTGCACACCCCTTAGGTAACACACACCACGTCCAGGTATAGACCAGTGCCAGGCCCCCGGAAATCACCCTATGCTCTGTCCAATTTCCTCCATCACAAACAACCGCTGTCACGATTTTTTCCACCATAGATTAGTTTCACCTGTTGAAGAACTTCATCCATGTAGAATTATACCGAATGTGCGTCTGTCTGTGGGCTGGCTTCTTTACTCAGCCTGATGTCATTCGAAGGTCATCTGAGCTGCAGCCTGGGACTGTTGTGCATTACCTTTCATTGCTAAGTAGCTTCCCTTAGTATGGATGAACCACAATTTGTTTAGCCATTCTCCTGTTGATAGGCACTTAGTTGTTCTCAGTTGTTGTCTACTATGAATAAAGCTACTATAAACATTTTTGTACAAGGATTTTTGTGAAGGCATGTTTTATTTCTCTTTAAGTAGCGAGGGGCAAAACTGCTCAATCTTAAAGTAGGTAAATGTTTATCTTTATAAGAAGCCACCAAGCTGTTTTTCCCGGTGACTTTCCCATTTTGCATTTCCACCCACAATGCATAAGAGTTTCAGTTGCTCCACATGCTTGCCACAATTTGTTCTTTTTTTTTTTTTAAGTTTAGCCATTCTAATGGGTATGTGGTGGTTTTAATTTATATTTTTCTGATGACAAATCATGTGTTTATTGCCCATTTGTATTTATTCCTTTATGAACTGTGTCTACTCAAGTCTTTTGCCTTTTTTTTTTTTTTTTTTTGAGACGGAGTTTTGCTCTGTTTCCCAGGCCGCAGTGCGACGGTGCAATCTCGGCTCACTGCACCCTCCGCCTCCCTGCACCCTCCGCCTCCCTGCAACCCTCCACCTCCCGGGTTCAAGTGATTCTCCTGCCTCAGCCTCCCTAGTAGCTGGGATTACAGGCGTGTGCCACCATGCCCAGCTAATTTGTGTGTGTGTGTGTGTATGTTTTGAGACGGAGTCTCGGTCTGTCACCCAGGCTGGAGTGCAGTGGCCGGACCTCACCTCACTGCAAGCTCCGCCTCCCGGGTTCACGCCATTCTCCTGCCTCAGCCTCCCGAGTAGCTGGGACTACAGGCACCCGCCACCACGCCGGGCTAGTTTGTTTGTATTTTTTAGTAGAGACGGGGTTTCACCGTGTTAGCCAGGATGGTCTCGATCTCCTGACCTCGTGATCCGCCCGTCTCGGCCTCCCAAAGTGATGGGATTACAGGCGTGAGCCACCGCACCCAGCCTGTTCTGCCCTTTTTTATCCGGTTATCTGTTTATTACTAACTGTAGTTAATTGATTGACTTGTAGTTTTAAAAAATATATTCTACATACAATTTCATTATCAGATATATATTGAGAGTGTTTTCTTCCTATGTATGGCTTGAGAGAAGTATAATATATTTCATGGTTTGTAATATATTTTAATATAATTTATACATATTTAGTGTAATTCATATCTTATAAAGTATCTGATGAGCAGATGTTTTAATTTGGCAGCTTAATTTATCAAAAAATATTTATAGTTTATCCTTTCTGTGTTCTATATAAGAAATCTTTGCTTAACCCAAGGTTGCAGAGATAATCTATGTTTCCTTGTGTGTAATTTTCGCTTACATTTAGGTCTACAGTACATAATATTTTGTGTGTGTGTATGGTAAGGTGATACTACATTATTATGATAATTGCAGCTTTATAGCAGGTCGTAAGATCAAACAGTTTCCAACATTAGGCTTCTTTTCAAGATTGTTTTGGCTATTGTAAGTCCTTTGCATTTCCATGTGCATCCTAAAATTAATTTGTAGATTTTTACAAAAAGTCTGCAGGGATTTTTTCCGACCTTTTCTTACTCTTTGTTTGCATACTTTTTTTTTTTTTCAAATTTTCCATGTCACTTATTTTTTTCTTCTGTAGTGTCAAGTATGCTCGTAAGCCCTACCAGTGAATTTTTAATGCAGGATATTATATTTTTTAATTCTAAAAGTTTCATGTGGTTGTCTTTTACAGTTTCCAGTTTTCTACTAAGATTTGTTATCTGTTTACCCATTATATTTATTTTGAATCCTTAAATGTGCTGTTAATAGCTATTTTAAAGGCGTCATCTGCTAATTTCAACATTGTCATTTCAAGTCTGCCTCTATCGATTTGTTGTTTTTGTTGTTGTTGTTAGTTAAATTTTTCACTTCCTTTGCACATATAGTAAAGTTTTTTTATATGCTGGATGCCATGAATCCTAACTGGAGAATCTGGATTCTGTTGTCTTCCTTTAATAATTGTTGAATTTTGCTCCGGTAGGAAGTTAATTTACTTATGAATCTGAATCAGTTGCTCCTTTTAAGGCCTGTGAATAAGCTTTGCCAGGACATAGTCTATAGGACTAAAGTGGCCTCCCTCCTAAAGCGTAGTGATTGGAGATCTCAGCTGCATGCCCAAGGTGTCAGTGAGCCCTCCCTACTTTGGTTAGCCAGAACTCTTGTGACTCCTAGCTCTTTGTGGCCCTGGCATCTTGATTTCACTCACAGCTCCCCAACAGATCTACACCGTTTTACCTTGTAGTTTTTCCCTGGACATGAACGAGGAGGTTAATATTTGACCAAGTCTCAAAAGAACCTTCATGCAGATTTCTGGCATTTCTTCTCTATGCAGTTTCTACTTCTCTTCTCTCTGGGTGTCTGGTCCAAAATTCTAGCCTCAAATTCAAAGTGTGTTCCTCCTCAGGTCAGCAAGATCCCTGGGTTCTTCTTTGGCTCCACCTCCCTGGGCCTAGACAGAGAGCTGGGGCAACTGGGGGGCTCTTATCATGTTATTCCTTTCTCCTAGGAACCACAATTCTATTCTGAATGTCTTCCAACATCTGAAACAGTTGCTTCAAATATTTTGTTCAGTTTTGTAATAGTTTATGACTGGATGAGTTCCTCATTACTGATTATTTTGTCGTGGCTGAGAATGGAAGCTACCCATGTCATTATTTATGAATCTAAAAAAGACATAAGTATACTAGGCCTCAGACAGTTTCTTTATCTTTCACATTCGGTATCATCTCTGAAACCAGAATTCCAGTTTTGTTTCTGTACCACTACTAGAATATGTGCAGCTATGAAACAGAGTGAAAGTATTGGCAGTGAAACCCCTGTAGGATGCATCCTAAATTTAAAAATATTTGGAATTTCAATTGTATTTAAAGCAAGTTTACTTTTTTATTATAAACAGATAGCTCCTGTGGATGACTTATGCCACAAAGGTGTTTAAGGTGGAAATACAATATCTTATGGCATTTTAAGGCATTCCATTTATGCGTGGACAGGGATTAATTTCAGATTTCTATCATGTTTGAAATATAGTATCTAACATTTTATAATGAACAAAGTGTTTTCTGATCAGATTATCACTGTAAGTTGACTAGTAGGTTTTCACATGGGAATTGTTTTGTGTTGTGTTTATTTCCTCTGCAGTATTGTGGGAAATGTTTAAAGCTAACTGCCTTATGTATTCATTTTAAAAACTCCCCAAATTATTATTCCTAATAAGGGGAAATAGAAGGTATCAAAATATTATTATATCATTTTTTCAGATCAACTGAGTATGGGAGTTATTCTCCTGGGTAAATGTGTGTTCAGCTTGTGGAAAGAATTGTAAATGTCTTCTCAAAATAAAAGAACTCCTCTGGCTATAATAGGCAGGGAGAACAATCCAAGCCAATCTTTCCACTTTTGCTACCGAATGCCTCCTTTTTTGAAAGTCTTCAGTTTCCATGGAAAAATAAGGGCAGCAGATAATGAACCCTTTGTTCATTTTGACCTAACAAAAGGCCTTTTAGGAGGCTCACCTAAGGAACCAGTCTTCCAGATGTTACCACTGTAACTCTGTGGCTTATTATGACTTCTTGAAGAACTTTGCTAAGAAAAAAGAAATATTTAAGATACTGCCACCCAATAAAACGTTATGAAAAATTTCTACACTTAAGTAATCACGTCCTCACTGTGAATTGCTCTATTAGTCCCTACAACCACATATAGATTTTCTCTCAACATGACAGTAGCACATCCCTACTGTGACTATATAAGCCTCATTAGATTACTTGTGTTATATTTATTACATAGGCGGTCTTTAGGCAAAGCATACTATATTTTTTTATTCCTAGTATTTCAATATGCACTGTATGGGCAGAAGCAGCTCATAATAGAAGACAGTTTAAAGTCTGACCCTGCCATTTACTAACCAAATGACTTTGAGCAAATTATTTAACCTTTCTATGATTGACTTTATATGTTAAAGGGTTGCTAGGATAGTATCTGATCCATGAAGGAGTTGCGAAAATTAGAGTAGTTAATACAGGACAGAACAGTGTCCATCACATTGCAAGCACTGAAGAAACTCTGCCTAGTCTGCTGTTGTTATTATTATCATTACTACCACTACTATTTAGAGAACTCTTTAAAATTAGCTCATTTAGCCTTCACAAGAAATATTTAAAGTAAATATTGCTATCCTTATTTTATAAATAAGAAAACCAAACTTCAACCTAGGTCTCCTAACCCTAAAAGGTTATATTCTTGTCTTAATTATCCTAGATAATGTTGAAACATTCAGATTTTTTAAAAAGTGATCATGAGCCTTCACTAATTTTAGCTTAGTCATTTTCTTTAATAATTTTATAAGAATATTTGTAGTGTCATCCAAAAATTTCATTGGCAAAAGAGAATTCAAGATCATAATGCATTTCTATAAGTAGAAAATGTGCCTATATCTGCTTCATATCTTTTCCAATTAGAATACAGAACACATACATTATAGAATGAGAAAAAGTTTAAATATTTAACACCTCAACTGGCATATAGCATGTCAAGTCCTCTCCATGCTGCTTTTTCCATCTAAATACATGTATCCTAAATTTTGGATCTCTTAATCTTTTGAGAATTTATTTCTTTGATGCTAGTTTTCAACACCTAGATATACATGACCCTCCCCATCAATGTGGACAATTTGCTTTTCAAACCATTTATAGCTCTACCTCCTAAAAGACCAGTCTCTCTAGGACTATTTTTGTATTACCCATATGATACTGAATGTTTTTCTATTCCTAGAACAAAGTCTCCATGAGTCTAACGATGTTTCAGAAAAAGAGTCACCTAAATGCCAGTAATTACATCAAGTTATCAACCCATAGAAAAATAACCACAGCATATGAAGTTCTCTTGGAATCCTTTTAAGAATCAACTTAGCCTGAGTCTGTGATTTAGGTTCCTTTCCACTTCTTTTAAGAGCGAAGCACAACCTAAGTAGAGGAAAAGTCTTTGAAGTGCAAGCTGGTTGACCATTTCCTGCGCAGAGTATCCAATCCCATTGAAAATGTCTTGGAATTGTCCCTAGCTTCATCAGTAAGTGCTGGGGGATGACATCACTGTGGGATTTCAACCGAACTTTATGTTCTGATAAACAATGCAGTGTTGGTAGTGGCCACTGGTGAATTCTTTTTATCTTGGCAGGTGCCAGCAAAGTTCCTTATTCATTTTCAAGCTTTGTTGAAAGAATAACAGAGGGTAAGACATAAAGAGCTTGGGAGTGGTCAGGCCCAGAGGAGGATCGCCTATTAAAGTCAGTGAGTGTAGACGCCAATATTTTGGTTTAGTCCCACACTTCTTTGAGTATAAAATAAGGAAATAACTGTTGTTTCTTGGATAACAGGCTATTTCCAACTTACCATCACTTGTCTCCTGTGTCAGTCTTCATCCTAACCATGTGACAGAACGCAGATGACAAGGGTTATCTTGAATTTAATCCTTTTCTTACATGAATGGATGTATTCAGGAGGCTGTAGAGTGCAAAAGTGGTGGTAAAAGCCCTTCCAGTGGCAACAATAATGATGAAAGACCCCAACAGGCAGTTTTGTAAGCTTTACCCTGAACAAAAGCCAAGAGAACACTGCTTGTAACCAAACAAGGAATAAAAATAATACTAGAGTTTCTACAAAAATCAGTGCATGGAAATTCCCTGCTTATTAAGCTGTTTCCATTATGAGATGTTCCCCTATATTAAAATTTTCATAGCGTAATACATCCATCATCTGGACATTCTGAAGATACTTATTTTTTTCAAGAAAAACTACCTAAATAATTCTTTATAAAAACAGGTTTCCATTTTCTTTAAGAAACAAGGCTGATTCACCAATGAAAATAAAGAAATAGAATAGATCTCCTAATTTTTATTCTAATACCTTCACAGAAAATTAAGCCAGGTACCAAAAAATCACAGCTATTGGGTAGGTTGTGAGTGTTTCAAATTTGGAGGAGTATTATCAGATCCTAAATTAATACAACCAGAGTTTCTTTCTAACCTGTTCTCCACATCCCTTTGTACTATTAAAAAAATACCGCTTATGCTTTCATCCCAGCCTCTAATTTCGAGAATCACCACAACTCCTATCCTTTCCAAAGGCATTCCCAAAACAATGGAAAATAAAACTTACCGGAGCAGACTGAGAACAAGCTGTTTAGAGCTCTCTCCCTCCTCCAATTCAGTGTACCTGAAATGAGCATTAGTATTAGAACTCAATTCATGAGGGTAATTTTTACTGTAGTTGTATAAAATAAATCTTGGGGATTTACCTTAGAGATTGCATAAGGTCAGTCTTGCATCCAAGTTGTTACTGACTAATATTGTTTATTCTAACTCCTGTTTCCTTTTGTCCTCCTGTAAACTGCCACCTCAAGATCTCTCAAGCCTTTATTTCCTCACATACAACTCTGGGTAAGGTAAGAGAAAACACAAGCCCGGAGTGGCATTTTATATGAGTCAGTAAGACACACCCATGTCCCAAATGGCATGGGAATCAGGGAATCATTCTGAGTTCTAGGTTCAGTAGTGAAACTCTGTAGTTTTCTTGGCCCTTACAAAAGCAGGTCACAGCTGCCTGGCTTCCTAATTTGGTTTGATGTACTGTGAATTCCCAAGGGGGTGAGTCACTGTCTTATTCATATGGAAGTACAGGAACCATTCCAAAACAAAAACCAGTCTGAGTTTATTTATGATTTTATATGCTCTTTATCGCCCCACTATACAGATGATCCAGAGTTGACTTTCAGTTGTTACTTACCATATTGGATAGGAGATACATGGCATTTTTCATCTTTTGAATTATATGACTTCTTTAACGTGAATATTCCCTGAGATAATATTCCCAGGCACTTGCTTTCTGAATGCTTCACCGAAGATGGAAATCTATTATAAAACAATGAATGCAAAATCAATCACACCTGGAGAAAATGAAAGTAGTAAAATTAACAACAGAATACCTTAAGAAACAGTCTGTGTGAAGTCAGTGTAATTGCATTATTATACATTACTCTTGTTACCTATTAAGTGCACAAGAACACCATAAATGCCTTGCTTTATAGACTTGACGAGGCAGAAAGACGTTCCCTGTGGGTCATCAAATTAAGATGGAGTATGACTTTATGGTTTGTTCCATCTTAGAATTTGGCTGTCTTCTATCTCTCTGTGATTTCCCAGAGCCATCCACTTCAGGCTGTTTGGGCTTCTGCCAGTGGCCATGGCACAGATGCTTTTAATAAAGGGATCCAACCACCTTCTGGAAAACCTCCTTGCTTCACTAGAACTTTCAAGAGATATCAATCCTGTTTTATTAGTGTTTATTTAAAAAAAAAAAAAAAAGAGAAAGAAACTGAAGTAGCCAACACAATCTATGTAGTCTACTTTATGTCCCTTCTTTTGTCACACAAAATAGAATATTTCTCTTGAAAAAGGCTCATGTAATTCCGTTACTATATATTGAGTGCCTAATGTATGCCAAACTCTGCACTAGGCGTGGAAACACCAAGAAGATGTATGACTGCCTTAGAGCTATTACACAGATGCAGTATTGCTTTATAAAAATATCTGATAACTAAAATTAATCTGTAAGGTATATAAAGATCTTTGTATAAATATCGCATTTCATAGAATATTAAAAATACGTAAAATTGACACTAAGTGATTTGTATTATATATGAAATGTTTAGTATAAGATTAGTAAAACTTCATAAACAATGGGAAACTGATGGATCATTCAACAAATGGTATAGGTAAAACTGACTTTTTAGAAAAAAGTAGGTTATATCAATCTCAGATAAAACATAAAAAAAGTAGATTAATAGCTGTTTGTATTAAGAACAATATAAAATAGAAATGTACACATATAGTGGTCTTAGCATACAGAAGCAGTTTCAAGGCGTAAAAGTCATGAGTGAGAGCAAATGTCAAGCTTGACAACATAAAAATGTAGAAATTATATATGGAAATTTTATAAAATTAAAACACAAGTGACAAACTTGATAATATACTTGTAAAATATGACAATGAATTAATATCCTTTATAATCAAAGAAATTTTATGAAACAATTACTCTTACCAACTACACAGTAGAAAAATAACTGAGATGGTTAGCAATACACAGTAAAAGAAATTCAAAGAAATGATGGACACAAACATATATTAAACTTCACTAGTAATCTAAGAAATCTAATGAAAGCAATAATAAATACATTATTGCTTATCAAGTTGACAAATTTTTTAAATGTAAAAACAATTAGTGATAGGAAGGTGCACAGACACTCTCACTCAATTCTGGCCAAAATTTGAATAAATTTTCTAGAAATGTGTTTTACAGAAAGTATTTAGAAAAAAATTAAAGCTATTATTCTTTCATTCAATAATTCTTATTCCAGAAAAATTTCCTAACCTAAAAATACGTAAAAATACATTCATCACAATGCTCCTCATTATCTAAAAAATTAGAAACAATTTAATTATTCTGATGTAGAGAAATCGATATAGTCTATCCAAAGGATATGGTACCACATGGTAGAGCTTTGAAGGTGGCCCCACATTCTGCTCCCTCTAGATTCTCTCTGTTCCAGCTCCATCCTAGCTTCCTCTATTTCCCCGGAATGCCATAACCTGCCCTGTGTATAGGTGAGCAGTCAGAGCCTGAGAAGCAAGGTGACTTGTCCAAAGTCACACCATCTACTTCGTGTATCTGAAACTAAACTCAGGTCTTCTGGTAGCAGGACCAGAAATTGTTCTACCACATAATGCTTGCTTAGAACAGTGAATTTCAAACTCTGAGTAGTGGAATCTCTTTTTTTTTCTGTGGGATGTCACCTCTAAGTATTTTTGTTTTTCTTTTATTTTTTTGAATGGCAGAATCTTATGCACAATTTCTAATAAATGAAAGAGATCAAAGTATTATAGTACTATATAGTTTTTAATGTAAAAGTATACTATTTACTTATAAAGTCAATCAGTGAGAAGCATAGGAAAATACAAGGAAAATTTATTAAGTATTTGTCATACAGTAGAAGTGGTTAGGTTGAGTGGGTAGGTTGGTTTTTAAAATACCAATAACAAAAAAAGAGGCTGTTCTAAAAACACAAACATTTGAAGGATGGGTGATGGATATAGTTTTATATCAAAGTCAGCACACACTGTATTTCTATATTTGGGTGGTTTTTTTTGTAAAATGGGGAAAATCTTGTTTCATATCAATAAGTAGCTGAAAATGATGAACATTTTTAATAGTTTGTATGTCAATCTGTCTCAAGATATTATTCAATTAAACTGAAACAGAGGCTGAAAGAAAAGAAGTAGAAAATTTAATATTTAAAAAATAAATCATTAAAAATACCCAACAAATATTACATTCCCTAACTGCCAAGGGTTCAACCTGGAAAGAGTCAGTAGCAGGGTCCTCAGGCAGTTTAGATCTTGAGCGAACACTGGGGAATGTTATCTTGTAACATTATAAGATGTTCAACATGTCAGTTAAAATCCCTCAGATTATCCAAAAAGGACATACCTCACTCTCTACCTCAGCTAGATATTCACTTGAACTTTCAGTCAAATTTATTTCACTGCTGACACATTATTTAAAATTTTAAGTGTGACTACAATGTGATCTTACATTGCAAAACTGAGCTTCTTCTGTTTACTACAAAAATCAGCAAGACACGCAAACCAGTGAAATCAATTTTTTGAGAACTATTTCACTAGAGGAAATTCAGCGAAAATGAATTTTTGTCAGCACCTTGCCACAAAACACCCTAGGGACTTCAGCATGGAAAAAAAAAAAATTCCACAATGAATACTGCACATATTGTTTAAATAAGTCTTAAAAGACAACAAAAAAGTGAAAGCCCTGGTTTAATAACATTTACAATTAGAATGATCTTAACGCCTTGCTTGAAAAATCTTCTTAACAGCTTAGGCTCTCCTATGCCACCCAAATAGCTTTTCAAAAATAGTGTTTCTGCAAGGCACTAGCCTGACTATTTTTTCCCCTGACATTCATTTTGCACAAACTGCATAACTTTTTAAAACAATGTTTTGCCCTTTGTTTGTGTGTTGAAAATTGTAGGTGAGAAGCAGTGGATTTTCCTCACCCGTCACTAGGTTCATGGCTGAGGGCGCAATTATAGAAGACAGATTAACAAAAGAAAAGAATATCAATTGATTATATAAGTTTTTCATGACACTGTAGACTTCTTTAGGAAATGAAGCCTGAATAATGAGGCAAATTTCTGTATTTTTTATGAAAGGCTTGAGGAAGGGTGGGCAGTCACAAAGAAATATGACTAGAGGACAAAGGGTGTGGTCTAAATGTGGTCTAATGGTACTGAACTGGGGGAAGCTTAGCAAAACCTGTGTGTTCACATTCTTCTTGGTATCTCAGTATCTTTGACTCCTATACCCTGGGTATAGGGAGAGCACTTTTCTTTTTATTATTATTATTATAATACTTTAAGTTCTAGGGTACATGTGCATAACGTGCAGGTTTGTTACATATGTATACATGTGCCTTGTTGGTGTGCTGCACCCATCAACTCGTCATTTACATCAGGTATAACTCCCAATGCAATCCCCGCCCCCCCATGATAGGCCCCAGTGTGTGATGTTCCCCTTCCCGAGTCCAGGTGATCTCATTGTTCAGTTCCCACCTATGAGTGAGAACATGAGGTGTTTGGTTTTCTGTTCTTGCGATAGTTTGCTGAGAATGATGGTTTCCAGCTGCATCCATGTCCCTACAAAGGACATAAACTCATCCTTTTTTATGGTTGCATAGTATTCCATGGTGTATATGTGCCACATTTTCTTAATCCAGTCTGTCACTGATGGACATTTGGGTTGATTCCAAGTCTTTGTTATTGTGAATAGTGCCACAATAAACATACGTGTGCATGTGTCTTTATAGCAGCATGATTTATAATCCTTTGGGTATATACCCAGTAATGGGATGGCTGGGTCATATGGTACTTCTAGTTCTAGATCCTTGAGGAATCGCCATACTGTTTTCCATAATGGTCGAACTAGTTTACAATCCCACCAACAGTGTAAAAGTGTTCCTATTTCTCCACATCCTCTCCAGCACCTGTTGTTTCCTGACTTTTGAATGATCGCCATTCTAACTGGTGTGAGATGGTATCTCATTGTGGTTTTGATTTGCATTTCTCTGATGGCCAGTGATGATGAGCATTTTTTCATGTGTCTGTTGGCTGTATGAATGTCTTCTTTTGAGAAATGTCTGTTCATATCCTTTGCCCACTTTTGGATGGGGTTGTTTGTTTTTTTCTTGTAAATTTGTTTGAGTTCTTTGTAGGTTCTGGATATTAGCCCTTTGTCTGATGAGTAGATTGCAAAAATTTTCTCCCATTCTGTAGGTTGCCTGTTCACTCTGATGGTAGTTTCCTTTGCTGTGCAGAAGCTCTTTAGTTTAATGAGATCCCATTTGTCAATTCTGGCTTTTGTTTCCGTTGCTTTTGGTGTTTTAGACATGAAGTCCTTGCCCATGCCTATGTCCTGAATGGTATTACCTAGGTTTTCTTCTAGGGTTTTTATGGTTTTAGGTCTAACATTTAAGTCTCTAATCCATCTTGAATTAATTTTTGTATAAGGAGTAAGGAAAGGATCCAGTTTCAGCTTTCTACTTATGACTAGCCAATTTTCCCAGCACGATTTATTAAATAGGGAATCCTTTCCCCATTTCTTGTTTTTCTCAGGTTTGTCAAAGATCAGATGGCTGTAGATGTGTGGTATTATTTCTGAGGAGTCTGTTCTATTCATTGGTCTATATCTCTGTTTTGGTACCAGTACCATGCTGTTTTGGTTACTGTAGCCTTGTAGTATAGTTTGAAGTCAGGTAGCGTGATGCCTCCAGCTTTGTTCTTTTGACTTAGGATTGTCTTGGCAATGCAGGCTCTTTTTTGGTTCCGTATGAACTTTAAAGCAGTTTTTTCCAATTCTGCGAAGAAACTCATTGGTAGCTTGATGGGGATGGCACTGAATCTATAAATTACCTTGGGCAATATGGCCATTTTCACGATATTGATTCTTCCTATCCATGAGCATGGTATGTTTTTCCATTTGTTTGTGTCCTCTTTTATTTCACTGAGCAGTGGTTTGTAGTTCTCCTTGAAGAGGTCCTTTACATCCCTTGTAAGTTGGGTTCCTAGATATTTTATTCTCTTTGAAGCAATTGTGAATGGAAGTTCATTCATGATTTGGCTCTCTGTTTGTCAGGGAGAGCACTTTTCAAAGAGGGTCATATGACCTGCTTCAGGTGAAGATCAGAAAATCCTTCTTAGGTTTTATGACCTCCTTCAGGAGAGAAGAGTAGGGGTAGAGGGTGGTGGTCAGAAAGGCCTTCCTGTTTCTACTGCTTTCTCAAATGTCACGATGCACCACATTTTGCGGGGGCATGTCCTGAACCCCATCCAAACCAACCTAACCACTTCTACTGTGCAGCAAAGGCTTAATAAATTTTCCTTATCTTTTCCTGCATAAACCTACTGAACAAAGAAGAAAAATCAGCAGTAATGATACTCTCAAAACGTTGACTCATAAAGATTCTGCATAATCTTTATGAAGTCTTTGAATTAATGTAGCTGTTTGAATTAATGAAGTAAGTTGAATTAATGTTCTTATTAAATAGATTATTCTTAGGTTATAGCGCCATAAGTCTAATTGTTTCTTCAATAGCAGCCTATTCATCTAAAATACTTGTTAGCATATAGTTTAATGAGTTTTTTCTGGAGAAAATGTGTTTCCTCTTCACAAACAATACATTTTGTCATTGCTTCCATTTTTTTCTTTAACGTGTATGCTAAATTAATCTGATAACCTTATTTTTATGCTCCCTATGCTTTGTTTTAAAATCATTTAACTTTATGTCTGGGTTCTCTATTCTGTCTCATTGGTCAATGTGTCTGTTATTGTACCAGTACCATGTTGATTGGTTACTGTAGCCTTGTAGTATAGTTTGAAGTTCAGGTAGTGTGAGGCCTCCAGCTTTGTTATTTTTTCTTGGGATTACTTGGGTGACTTGGGCTCTTTTTTGTTTCTCTACGACTTTTAGAATAGTTTCTTTTAATTCTATTTAAAAAAAAATGTTGGTAGTTTGATAGAAATAGCATTGAATCTATAAATTCTTTGGGCAGTATGGCCATTTTAAAGATATTGATTCTTCCTGTCTATGGATATGGAATGTTTTTCCATTTGTTTGTCTCTTCTCTGATTTCTTTCAGAAACATTTTATAATTCTCACTGAAGAGATTTTTCACCTTCTTAGTTAGCTATATTCCTAGGAATTTTATTCTTTTGTGGCTATTGTAAATTATAATACCTGAAACTATAAAAACTCTAGAAGAAAACCTGGAAAATACCATTCTGGCATTACACTGACCTCAGCAAAGAATTTATGACTAAGTCCCCAAAAGAAATGACAACAAAAGCAAAAATTAACAAGTGGGACCTAATTAAACCAAAGATTTTTTGCACAGCAAAAGAAACTATCAACAGAATAAACTAACAACCTACAGAATGGGAGAATATCATCCCAAATTATGCACCCAACAAAGGTCTAATATCCAGAATCTGTAAGGAACTTAAACAACAAACAAGAAACCAATAACCCCATTTAAAAAAAATGGGCATCAGTCATGAGCAGACACTTCTCAAAAGAAGACATACTTGCAGCCAGCAAATATATGAAAAAATGCTCATCATCAGTAATCATTAGAGAAATGCAAATCAAAACCACCATGAAATACCATCTCACACCAGTCAGAATGCCCACTGTTATTTAAAAGTTAAAAAGAAAAGGAGATGTTGGCAAGGTTGCAGAGAAAGGGAGCACTTACACACTGCTGGTGGGAATGTAAATTTGTTTAGCTACTGTGGAAAGCAGTGTGACGATTCCTCAAAGAGCTAAAAGCAGAACTACCATTTGACCCAGCAATCTCACTACTGGGTATCTACACAAAGGAAAATAAATCTTTCTACTAAAAAGGCACATACACTCATATGTTCATTGCAACACTATTCACAACAGCAAAGACACAGAATTAACCTAGATGTCCATCAATGGCAAACTGAATAAAGAAAATGTGATTTTATATATATATATATATATATACACACACACACACACACACATATATATACACACACACATATATACACACACACACACATAAAAAATGCACACACACACACACACACATATACACCATGGAATACTACTTAGCCATAAAAAGGGACAAAATCATGTCCTTTACAGTAACATGGACAAAGCTAAAGGCCATTATCCTAAATGAACTAACACAGGAACAGAAAACCAAATACCACATGTTCTTACTTATAAGTGGGAGCTAAACAATGAATACACATGGACACAAAGATAGGAACAATAATAAACACTGGGGACTGCTTGAAGTGGGAGGGTGGGAGAGGGAGTGTGGGTTGAAAAACTATCAGATACTATGTTCACTACCTCGGTAACAGGATCATTGGTACACCAAACCTCAGCATCATGCATTTACCCATGTAACAAACCTGCACATGTACCCTCTGAACCTAAAATAAATAACAGAAAGTGTAGACCTACTGTGCAAAATTTTCACAGCCTAAAATATAATAAGAACTGGGTTATTTTTATACCTAATAACACTCAATGCAATTACCAAGTGCTATCTGGAAGGTTCTTCTGCATGCTACTTTTGTTTTGCACAATGTTGGTGTGGTAAACAACAGTGAAAGAATCCAGTATATCAAGTCATTGTTTTTGTTCAGTACATGATAAAATTTTCTAATTTGAGAGTCTTGTTACACCATATTTTTTTTTACAAAAATTTACATTTTACAAAAATGATTCAAGAATACTTAAAACTTACAATGAGCATACAGGAAGTGCAAAATAAAACAAACAAGCATTTATTATTTCCTGTAAGAGTTTTATCTATAACTATGCTGTCTTAATATGGTACGGAGCACTTGAAATGTAGCTTGTTAGAATTGAGATTTGCTATAAGTGTAAAACATACTGCAGATTTCAAACATTTGGTCCAATAAAGTAAAATATTTCATTGTTAATTTAATGCTAAAATGATAATATCTTAGTTTACATGAAATATATTACTAAATTAACTTCACTGGGGTTGTTTGTTTTAGTTTTTTCCTGTTTTCTTTTCCTTTTTATAATGCGGCTACTAGAAAATTTAAAAATACCTATGTGGCTTGCTTTATATTTCTAATGGACAACACTGAAAAGAAGTTAGAGGCCTTCCCTGATTTGATACTAGAAAATTCCATTCGTGTGATTGATGCCTCAACAGATGGTGCTACGAGGGTTCTTAGAAAAGGCATTTGACAGAACAGTGGAGGTTCATGAAGGCCTCCAGGAGGACCAGGTGATACCAGAGCTGTAACCTGAAGGACGCATAAGGGGAAGCTTCTAAGAGAGGTGCAGGGGCTCAGAGGTAAGGAAGAATAATGGGCACTAGAAATAGCTCAGTAAAACTAGAGCAATGTGTGATTAGGGAGCAGGAGCCAGAGCTTGAAGGCCTTGTGTGTCAGACTAAGAATTCTGCGTTATTTTGAGGGAAAAGAGTAGTCAGGTGTATTAGTCTGTTTTCACACTGCTGATAAAGACATACCTGAGACTGGGCAATTTATAAAAGAAAGAGATTTGATGACTTACAGTTCCACATGGCTGGGGAGGCCTCACAATCATGGTAGAAGGCAAGAAGGAGCAAGTCACTTCTTACATGGATGGCAGCAGGCAAAGAGAGAGCTTGTATGGGGAAACTCTGCCTTATAAAGTCATCAGATCTCGTGAGACTATCATGAGAACGGCATGGGAAAGACCCAACCCCATGATTCAGTTATCTCCCACTAGGTCCCTCCCACAACAGAAGGGAATTATGGGAGCTACAAGATGAGATTTGGGTGGGGACGCAGAGCCAAACTGTATCACCATGGAAGGCTGTGGAGCAGGGAGGTGACTGACTCAGGCGATAGTAGATCACTCCGGCTGCTATGTGACAATTAGAATGGAGTGAGGCAATACTAGGAAAAGAGGGTCCCTGGGGCAGCTGTGCAGAAATCTAAGCATAGGATGAGAATGCAGTGAGAACTGAGGGCCCATGGTAGAATAAGGAAAGTCAAATGGATTTGAGAAGTAGAAATAAAAGGACGTGGCAATGCATTCAGTTGTTTGGAGTTTGGAGGGAAGTGGAGGAGACAGGCAATGAGAGAAAGGATGAAATCAAGTGAGACCCTAGGATGCTGGGTTGTGTAGCTGAGCTGGAAAATAAGAATAATCAACAATGCTATAAAAATTATTTTCAAGATATTCAGCTTCCATATATCTTAATGGTACATGCGTGACCAAGACTACAATATACTTTTATGGTTCGCCGTAAGATTTCTGAGGCTACTTGGAGTTCCAAGTGTCATTGAAAGTTTGCATAATTTTTCATATCCATTTTTCAAAGGTATCTTTTGCCAGAGCCCTTTGACTTTATTATTGTGATAATCAAAATAGTTTCCTTATGAAGAAATATTCTTGCCAACTCACCTAACCACATATTTGAAACATCAGATGTTAATAGGTTGACTGATATTTTATCTTTTGTAAAATGTGCCTTACCTTAAAGGTTTTCCACTTTAAAGATCAAAAAAGGGGTTTACTTTCTTTTTTAGAAAGTAAAAGCCACATACAGGTTCAAATTTGAAAATAAAGACTAGTAATGATTTCCTATAACTAACACACATGCCCAATGAGTAGTTAAAGATACTCAAGACCAGATCTTGATTTTAAACCTTTATGTGAATCCATTCCATAATTTTACTCCTTTATTCCTCAATTTCACCTAAGTGATCTCTGTAAAATAATATTCTTTGATTATCCAATGTGAGTGATAGCACATGAATTATGTGTGATCTGTTTGTATAGATGACATTGAGAATGTTAATAACAAGATCATGTTTTTGAAAATAAAAATTACTCTTGGGGTTTGGATGAAGAAATGTTTCACTAACAAAGAGCTCTAAAAGAATGTTGGCCTCAGTTAAAGTGAAGGTATGAATGGTGGCAGGCCAAGAAAACAACTGAATATTAGTTTCTTGATTCCAAAGGTTTAATATTTTCACTTATAGTAAATGAGTAACAATGATAAAATTTTTTTCCCGGAAATAAAAACAATGGAATATATTATGGGAAGTGTTACAAGGCAATGTCTCCTCTCTTAACAACTTGAAAATAAATGAGAGATTTTTCAACATGAAGAACATAATTCCACAATGATAGCACGGTGCACAATACATCATTTTTTTGGAACATTTTGAGGCTTAAAGACTTCAGTCTAGGTTTAATACCCTTAGCAATATATATGTGTGTACATATGTATGGGGAATGGTAATCTGTGTATAAACATTCACACAAACAGAAATGTACATTGAACTAAAAATCTTTGTAAAATGAAGTGGCGGGAGTGGGGAACAAGATTTTAAAAACAGGTGTTCATTAAAACTTTTTTGTTACCACATACATACACACATACACACACACACACACACACTGGTATACACACTATTTCAAAAGCAGAGTAGAATATATTAATATAAATAAAGTAGACCTGGATTCAGACCCTAAGGACCTCATGGATTCATAGACAAAGAAAAAAATGTAAAGTAGAAAGTGGCTTAAAAAATTTATAGGAAATTCAGGAAAGAAGAATGTTAACTTAGGTTCAAAAACAATCAGGAAAGTGTCATAAAAGATTACCATTTCTGATATAAAAAAAATAAAATGAATGAATCAGCCCTACTATTTGATAGCACAACAGGGTGACTATAATCAATAATTACTTAACTATACATTTTTAAATAACTTAAAGAGCGTAATTGGATTGTTTGCAACTCAATAGATAAATGCTTGAGGGGATGGATACCCCATTCGCATGATGTGCTTATTTCACATTGTATGCCTGCATCCAAACATCTCATACACCCCATAGATATATACACCTACTATTTACCCACACAAATTAAAAATAAGTTTAAAAAAAATCACCATTTCAGCTAGGCCTTGAATAGTAGGGATAATTTGAACATATGGAGAAGGGGAGGCAAACATTGAAGTTTAAAAAAATGGAGAAAGAGATAGATAAATATATAGATACGCACATTCACGAAATCGTACTATTGAGCCAGGAGCTTTCCTGATCATATCTAATCCCCAGGACAACCTGTGAGGCAGAAAGTTTTCTTCACATTCCGGAGATGAGGAGGCAGGTTCAGAAAGTCTCCTGTGGTCATGGGACTGGGAGGTGCCATGCAGAAGCTGTTGGACCCAGAGCCCACATTCTCTGGCTCCACTTGTTTACACTTCCTCAATGATTTGGAGACATGAGCTTGTAGGACAAAGCGAAGAGCAAAGCTTCCCTTTGATTGGAGAGCAAGATAGCACAATACCCAAAGTGGAAAGTAAGGTTTTTCCTTCTTTTTCTGTTTTACCTGACAAGGGCCAGAATTTAAGGGTCTGTTAGTCATAGATGGCATGGCGTATGCACTCCCTGTGTGCTGGGCACTGTGCTGAGAACCTTCTGTGTGTTATCTCATTTGATCTCTTAAGAGCTCTGTCTCCATGGTTTTCAGTGAAAGCACAGAGGGTTAGAATTAGGTCATTTCCAAGGTCAAAGAGCTAGAATACGGTGGAGTTGTGATTCAAACTCACTGTTACTAGACTCCAGACAAGAACCTGGGGTCCTAATCACTAAACATAGTGCACTACAAAGCACAGTTATGTAACATATCTCATATGTATCTGCGTATAAATATGCGTGCATACATACATATGTGTTTACTTTGTGTGTACACACACATACGTGCACAAGATACACCCCTCAAAAATTTCATACCTATCAGTGATCTCCAGGTATGCTGTGTTGACATGTTTGAGTTTAATACAGTTCGTTTAATGATCATGTTACTTGGTGATATTTTCTTCATTTGGTCATGAATTAAAGAGCATTTACTGGGCACCTGCTTTAAGCCAAACATTCTGTGGACAGCAGGATTCAAAGCTAAGATATAACTCCTGCCCTTAAATAAGCTGGTAGGTTTAATAACATTGGTCTATATGTAATGCATTATTTTGAAAGTTATTTCCTATTATTGTGTTCAATTTATTTTTTGGTTTACTAAGAATACATAGAGATCACAGTTTTAAATTACAAGGTTAAAACGATTCAAATAAGCAGAAACCTCCTAGTTTGCTAACCATCAGTTAAATAATAAGCATTGTTAAGTGATGAATATATATGATATTGCAATGTCAGTTTCACAGGCAGATTTACTAGGAAGCTAATGAAGTATGATCTTCAAGATTCTTCAATTTCATTGACACATTCTAAGATTCTATTCTTATTTTTGTGACCATTCATTTGTATTCGTTTTCTTAAGAGTCCTCCCTTTTTATTTTATAAATTTTCGGATCTAAGAGGACCAAATATGCCCCTGATCAGTCTTTAATAATTTAAAGACAACTCAATGATTTGGGATTGATTTCACAATCCACAAAAAATAAAGAACTATTTCTTTCTTATATCTCTGTTGGTACTCACTTCTATTTGGTATTTGCATTTTAGTTACTCCAGTAGATACCCATAGTAGAGCATAAGTACTAATAACAATTAAAACTCATGTCAGTGATTATCTCTACTTATAAAGAAGCCTGCAGAGGGTCTTGAAGCAATAAAGTAATTTGAATGAAAACTACAAACCATGAATAACATGGCACCTACTACTTCAAATAATCCCCAAGTGAACTTTATATAACTTTTCTTCTTGGACATTTGAAACACTTTGCTAGTTTAACTCCTTAACCCTGTACTAATGAGATAGAATATAGGTATTACCTCCATTTACAGGATATGGACTCTGATCAAGGAGATTTAAAACAAATTTTATTTATTTATTTAATTTTGGTAATATTTGCCAGTGAAAAGAGCTGCTATTTAAAAATATATATATTTGGGCTAGGTGCAGTGGCTCACGCCTATAATCCCAGCACTTCGGGAGGCCAAGGCAGGTGGATCACCTGAGGTCAGGAGTTCGAGACCAGGCTGGCCAACATGGTGAAACTCTGTCCCTACTAAAAAAATAAATACAAATATTAGCTGGGCACAGTGGTGAGTGCCTGTAATGCCAGCTACTCAGGAGGCTGAGGCAGGAGAATTGCTTGAACCTGGGAGGCGGAGGTTGCAGTGAGCTGAGATTGCACCATTGCACTCCAGCCTGGCGACAAGAGTGAAACTCCACCTCAAAAAAAAAAAAAATATATATATATATATATATATGATATATATATTTTATATAGACAGATGAAATATATATAAATATACATATATTTATTTGAGATGGAGAAGTCTACATATATATATATGTGTGTGTGTGTGTGTGTGTATATATATATATTCATGATTCTTGCTCTCCAGGAAAAATATCTTTCAAAAACATTGAAAGATATTTCAACACTGAGAGAATGGAGAAATCTTTGCCTTCAGGTTTGACTCCACCTGAAGCATCTGTAATAGATTCACCGCATGGCCCCAGATGCTAACTTCTTAGTGGAGTACTGGCATCAAAATTTGTAATTTGAACTAATTTAAGTATAACTTTATTCACATATTCTTCTCTTTAAGGATTTTTGTCTCACAGGTTTTAATTGCAGTAATAAATGGGTTCAGTGTATTTTTGCCCCAAATTATGTATTCATTCTTTCAGCTAAGCAATTTTTATTGAGAACCTATGATGTGATGGATGTTGATCCTAGTGCTGGAAGCAGCAATGAATTAGACAGAAAGTCTCTACTTTCATGAGGTGAAGGAGAACTTTGAGGAGGTGTCTTTCAAGTATTGCTCTTGCCAAAGTCTGTTGTGGAGTTTGGTAAACTCTACCAAAGCAGTATATGACTACTAGCAAAATACACATGATTTCATTTTGACTTGCAGCTTATAAAACCTGTCAGTCATTTCTTCAAAATATTGGATTTTCTAGCTCTAGCTTGGGGTTGCCATTGATTGCCAGTAGAATTTAACGAAATTTCCTTTCTGAGGCCAACTGCATGTCTCAGCGCTGTCCATGTGGAAATGGTCAATACAATTTGACCAGTAATAGTTTTTTGATTGTCTATGGGAACATCTGGATCTTTGACCTCACAAGTAGTTAAACAACAAGCCCTTATCCCTGTGCAAAAGTGTTTGTTCCCGTGTGGCTCAGAGGCTCTGCGTTTGCATGTTGGGCTTCATGTTCTGGAAGTCATTTTCTCTAGCAGTGAGGTTATTTAATTCCAAGGACTGGTTTGAATTTCTTTTTAAACTATAAGTGTATGGGATTACATTTAATTGTTGGTTTATGTACAGGAGCATTGCTGCACTGAGCTGCAAGGAGCACATTATAAGTACTCATTTGTCCTGAGTAAATATTCATTCAGTTACAGACTGGATGAGAGCCCATGAATCTCTGAATCATGATGTCTGGAGATCTGGACATCAGATATGCAAATATCTGGAGATATTGCTGACATTATCTATTAATGTTTTGCTATCTGTAGGGTCTTATAAAGTAGCTTGACAATTGCAGTGTAAATCGGGAAAACGAATGCCTAAAGCTTGGACACATTGACCAGATGGCTGGAGTTTAACAAGTGTGAGTACATATTTGTTGGCAACACACAGTCAGACAAAAAGGCGCTCGTCCCAGCAGCTCACAGTGACGTCTGTCCAGGAGCAACAGCAACACAGACTGAGGCCTTGCTGAACATAATATCAGGCTCAGGGGCAGGAACATAGGGTCCTGTTCTGGTTCAAATCTTCCTCTGAAGGTGACAGTCAAGTCAAGGAATGATTTTCTTGAAGTACAGCATGCTCTTCCAGCAGTTTCTGAGAGGGAGATGTCCCTAAAAGGGTGAAGAGGGGGCATTTGTTCCAGGACCCTGGTTCCTCCACCTTCCAGGATCCAGAGGCCTAACTGTTCATCACCCCTTTTAGCTCATTCTCAGCGCTCACTCTCTGCATGATTCAGAAGGCCACATTCTTCATAATACAGTCATGCTAGACTTGGAATTTTGACAAGCCATGTTCTCATTTCTATGATCTATGCTTCATAAAGACCATATGGAGTATACTAAATCTAAAGAAATCTATCTGATTGTGAACACACTGTGTGAGGCACTACTGAGAAGGGAGTTGGAGTGAGGAGGGCATCTGGTGGCATTGTCTAACTTGGCTGATTGACACAACTAAAAGTGTTAGACATAATTGGGAGGATGTCATTAGACACTCACTAACAAGGTGGTACCCCACTTAGTAGAACCCTTTTTCCACCTAAGGGTCCTGTTCAGTGTGGTGGGGAGCGACATTGGTCAGCAAACACGGCTGCTGCATGTGGTACTCATGTTACAGAAACTTCCTAAACCCTTTTGGGATCTCTCTCTATTGCCTTGAACAGATGGCCTGTGAGCTACGGGGCCTTCTTCCAGATCCACGGCCTGCAACATCTAGGCTTGTGTCCAATCACTAAATGGAGTCCTGCAGGGCCCTTCCTGAGCTGACCCCTGCCAACTTCCCCAGCCTTGTGTCTCTCCACTCTCCAGTTCTACTGGTTATCTGAATCCTATTCCCTTTAGCCATTCTTCATTTCCTTCATTTCCTCAATCGCCTTCAGACTTTTGCATCCACAGTTTCTCATTCTTAGAGCAAACATCCTCCCAGCTTATCTTGCACCTCCAACCTCCACTGAAGACTTAATACTAGTTTCTCTCTCCCCTACTTAATCAGAATACATTATTCAGAAACTTTTAAACAACCCATCAGGATGTAGCCAGTTTGGCTGATCACCTAGAAAAGACCCCTTTTTCTCAAATCTAGGTGGGTTCTTCCCGCTTTCTCAATGCCAAGGATAAGGGCACATCAGACATGGTCACCGCCTCCATCCTGCCCCAATGACCTCTGCTCTCTAGACCTCTGGTCTTGCAGGCTAACGTCTGAATGACCAGGGCTCTCCATCATGGGAGGAGCAAAATCTTCCCCTCATAAAACCCCATGATTTACATGGTAGAACTGTGCTTTGTATCTTGTACACACTACCACCAAATGACCCTATTCTGCTTCTACCTCCTTCCTTCCACAAAACCACATACACAGCAGGCCCCATTATAGTTTTAGGGTATATAAGATGCTTTCACATATATTACATTTCTGTAGAGGAGTGAGCATTGTTACTCCCTCTACTCTATGAGTTTTGAAAGGATAAGTCAACTGTGACTAAGATCACACAGCTGTTGAGGAATAAGATTGGGATTTGAACCCTGATATACTCAGTTCTTTCCATTATGTGCACCAATCTGTTCTCTTTTTTTTTTTTTTTTCTATATTGCCTCCTGTTTTCTCCAACACAAAGTGTCTGTGAACTTCACCTTTTAAAAATGACTATATATAAGTGAAATGTGTTTGGCTTTAGTTGTTTGCCTTCACAGATGTATCTATCTTTCTGATAGATAGACTCAAAGTATGGCTAGGTGCCAACCCTTGGGATTCTGAGACAATAAATAAAAGATGAAATTGTATTGCAAAATTCTGACATTTTTGCACTGTGTATCAAGATTTGTGGCATATGCATTTGTGTCTGCTACAGGAAAATTCCTAGAGCACATACCAGAATTATTCCCAAAGTGCCTTGAACTGAGATGTCTAGTCAGTTCCTATAACTGGGTGCACTAGAGACTCCAGTATATTCCACACCATCAGCCTTCACAGGTACAGATTTTCCTAAAATGGAACTTGTGCAGAGGTTATAGTCATTTTGCACAATGAAAGAGGCTGTCTTCAGTGTGCATTTCGATGTGTGCTATGGGAGTCAGGACTAACTATGACTCATGGAGACAACGCTGCATGACTTGGAGAGTGCAACGTAAGACACAATGACTCTGAGCCTGCACCACGCCATCTGACCTCAAGATCTCCCCACAGGAGTACAAGGAGATCTTAGCCATATAGCCTTTCTATTGCCCTCTACTGTCTAGGGATAAAATGACAGAAAACACGGTTCTGCATTTTGGAAGTTTGCTTAAGAACTAAAAAAATAAAAATAAAAATTACTCTTGGGCTGAAACCAGGTTTTCCAAGTTTTGGTTCATAATAAGTAGTTTTTAAACATTTAAAAATAGGGGTATGTAATAAAATGCTGAGAGACTCTCTGGAGACCGCTGCTGCTGGCACTGCTCTAATAGAAAGCATACGCCATTGAGCTAACATTCTGTTCTTTGACTGAAGAAGAAAACAAAGCTGTTAAAAGCTGGTAAGCTCATTTTCCAATAGCAATAGCATTAATATCTTTCAAGTCACTCCTAACCATAGCTAATTAGAGGTTTATAAGGGATGGCTCTTCTGGAAGGGTCACCTCAGGTTACGTAGCCCACAGATTTGCTATTGATTGTTGGCAACAATGGATTTGTGTAGAATTTCTGCTCAGCTCGAGGTGATTATCTTTTTTCTTCTTTTTCTTTTGCTGGTGTGTCTCTTATTTTGACTGGCTAAGGTTGGGCTGGACGATGAGGCCCTGATTTGAAAGCAGTGCCAGGTTGTTGCTGGAGATCTGCACTGACAGATTGTTGAAAACTTATTAGTCTCTGACGTTTTAACAGCCTGCAATGGGATAGAAATCTGCTCTTTCACTGGAAAAGCTTAAAAAGGAAAACATGAGCTCGAGCTGAAATCAGCCCCAGTTCCAAATCTGCCGTCCTCTGGCACCAGAGTGCTGAGGGCTGCCACAGTGTGTAGAGGTTGAGGCCTCACTGTGCCACCCACATGGTAGACAGGACTCTGCATAAAATGATGTGGACCTGGGTCACTGTCAAGTACGAGACCCTGAAAATGCATCTTCTGGGAGCTGGGGTGTTCTCAACACTAGGTGCTAATGGCTTCAGCAGCAGGAGAAATCAGCCTCACTGAGGTTTCAACTGGGTGGTTGGGGGTTTCTTTTGGTCATAGCCATTCTATGAGATAATTCAAGAAAAAGGCCTAAAAACACTTTGGCTTGGTATTCCTCTTTGGGGGTAACTTCTACCTCAAATGGGCAAAATGATGGACGCCAATATCATTGGTGAGAGACATCTGGAGCCAATTAAGAGCTATAATACAGAGATAGCTATATTGTAATTATTTGATACAATGCTAAAGTAATTCATTAAGCATCTTGGTTCTTCCAAAGCAAACCAAGCCTCTCCAGTCCAGCCCATAAAGATTTTTTTTTAAAATCACTATTGACCCCAATTTTTCTCCAATCCCCTCTGTGATGTCCACTTTGATTAAGCTCTCTGCTTTCACCCACAGCAGTTTTGCTCCCATCCTTGGCAGCTGCTTGCAAGATCCTAACTAAGGTTCTGGACTTTGCCCAGGCAGCTATCTATGCCTGGAGAAGTCCTCTCTTTTACCAGACAACTCTTTCCTATGCTCCAGACTCAGGCCTGCAGTCCTCTCTTTCAAAGCCTCCTCCAGTAACACCAGTCAGGGTGGGTACCCAGCATTGAAAGTGCCCATAGCCTTCTATGTTCTGACTTCAGCATAGGCTACAAACTTCTTAAGGACAGGACCTAGCCTGAATCTCATTTCATTTTGTATCCACACTCATGGTACAGTGTCAGCACAGGGTAGGCACTCAGTAATGTCTTGCTGACTGTTCACTTATTCATTCACTCACTTGATGGACATTAATAGAGATCCAAACTTCCAGGCGCTGTCAGGGAGTTCAGTCTCTTAACAGGAGGTATCTTTTTATGCTCTACAGACCTAAACTACTTTCTCTCCGGGCCTATCTTGTAGGGGTCTGTCTTTGATTAGTACCATTCCGTTCTTGGTTGGGGAAAAGTGTGAGATGAGAAGTGACCCAGATGTTTGGAAATGTCATCTCAATGTCAGGTTTTGCCCTTCATCAGCCCATCGCAGCTGCACATCATGTGGCTGCATCTACGGCAGTGCTTACTGGTGTGTATGCAAAAAGGTCCTGGAAAAATAATCTCTTCTCATGCTACCCCAGAAAACTTCAGAATAGCCCACAGAATTATGGTAAAGAATTATTCATTCATTCATTTAATTAACATTGGGAGTGCCCATTATGCATTAGTCATTGTCCTAGACATTTAGATTCAGTGGTGAGCAAATAAAATAGATGCAATCCCAATGGATATATCAGCACACAGTCATTTGCCTTGTTTACCTACAACCTCATTTGGGAAGGTCATGTATTATATGGCAAACTTGCAGAATCGAAGTAAGTAGAAAGGAAGTGAGGGTGGGGGTGAAGGCAGCCTGTGCTGAAGCTATGCCTACTCCAGATTCCCTTTGTCACTCTTGGGACAGACGAGATGTACTTTACTTTCCACTCAACTTCAGCAACTTCCCCACAGACTGACCATGGTTAGCACTTTTTCAGCTCAAGAAACTTAGGTTTGATTTTTTTTCCCCCAAAAAATGACTCTAGTCATATGTCAGGGGTTCGTTTTGTTTTGGTTTGGTTTGGTTTGTTTTAACAAGCTGTCTAGCACAACCATGGAGTGCGTGGGTTTTTCTGCATCTCTGCAATAGCACTCAGTGTTTAGCTCCCAGCTTCATGGGTATCAAGAGGCAATTGCACCAATACATTTATTTCTAAGCCCTGGATCACTGCCATGGTGCTGTGTTCTTGAAGTCAACAACTCAGTGATGCTTCCCAGTTTTCCATTTTCTCAATTGTGACCCACTGGCCTAGTAGGCTCCCAGTTTGGTGAGTCAATTTCACAGTGTTGTTTTGAGTGTCATTTCTGGAGGCCTAGCCTATAGTCTAATCCTCCAATAATTTCATAAATATCTAATTCCCTTTATCAATAAAGGGAATTAGATATTTATGATATCCTTTCTGATAAAAAACAATTATAAATGTGAGAAGAAAATAATAAAAGAACCATAGCCTATTAATTTCTTTCTGATAACATTTAACATTACCTACTTGCAGAAAACTGTTATTTTCTCAGCTGACACTCAGGCAAACCTCCAAGCATCAAGGATTTCTGTCTTCAGTTTTATTTGTTTGCTAATGTTTCCACGGTTCTGAAGATATCAAGACACATTCTCTAAAAAGATTAGTTTCTGGAGACCTGCTGAGAGAATAATAAATTCAAGTTATAGTAACTACTCAGAAAAATAAAAAGATATATGAAAGCTTATCTGAAGCAGAAAAAACATTAACTGGTTTAAGAAAGCTGGAAGTGCTGTCAATTGAACAATGAGAACAAAAACATGAGCTTTTCACTGTTTTTAATAACTTCTATTGAATATGATGTGGGACTATTACCAATATTTTAATATTATCAATTGGTTATAATTTTTCTTTAAGGAAAAGAGATTCATTTAATACATAAGGGTGACTTTAAAAATGACTCCTAACATCAATTTTTTTATAACTAAACGTATGGTGAAAGTGATGATAAAATTCAGTTTACTTAAGAGAAATATATTTTGTGCACATTTTGCTAGAACATATTATTTAGTTCATGGAAATTACATTATTTTAATTTAAAAATTGTCTTAATGTAAGCATAGGTGCGGTAATTTTTATTGTGTTTAAACGGCAAATTAAAATTACATATATCGATTGTGTACAACATGATGCTTTGAGATATGTGTACATTGTGAAATGGCTAAATCAAGCTAATCAACATATGCCTTACCTCACATACTTAACATTTTGTGGTGAGAATACTTAAAATCTACTCTCTTAGCAATTTTCAAATGTGCAGTACATTGTTATTGCTATAGTCACCATGTTGTACAATAGATTTCTTGTACTTATCCTCCTAGGTAAGATTTTGTAATATTTTACTAATATTTTTCCAATTTCACCCTCTAACTTCACAACCTCCCAAGCTCCTGGTAACTATTATTCTACTCTCTGCTTCTACAAATTCAACTGTTTTGAATTCAACATAGAAGTGAGATCCTACAGTATTTGTCTTTCTGTACCTGGCTTATTTCATTTAACACAATGTCCCCCAGATTCATCTGTTATCACAAATGACAAGATTTCCTTCTTTATTCAAGAGTGAATAATATTCCATTGTGCGTATATATATCACATTTTCTTTAGCCATTCAACTGTTGATTAACACTTAGGCTGGCCCATGCCTTGGCTATTGTGAATAATAGATGCAATATTTTATAGCATTCATCTTTCTCTTCCTGAATAAAAGTCCAGTTTTAGATACAATGTGGAAAATTCTTAATAAATAAATAAAAATTAGCAACCAACTTGTGAAATATTGTGACTTTTAAAATTAGAAGAATTTCTTCATTTTCAATCCTAAAAACTAATATGGGAATTAAAATAGAATTTTACTGGATGAGTTAAATTTATTAATTTTTATTTTTGTATTACAGTCTTATCTACAATAATTTAAATCAGTACATTCTTGTGCATAATGAAGTAAAAAACTAAACTTGCAATGATACTATGATGTAGATTATATTACCCTGTTTCACAGATAAGAAGTCAGATTTGCCAAACTAAATGCCCATGATAGTACAGTGATAAGAGGAGGCAGCGACAAGATTTGAATTTTGATCAGTCTGATCCAAAGCCTGTGGTCTACTAGATGGCAATTCTTGCAAACAGCCAGTGGTTAGTGGGTGAGAGAAGAGGATAAAAGTAAAGATAGTCTATTTGGCCAAGGCAATGAGCAGGTCAAAAGTAGCCGATATTTGAGAATCTATGTATCTCGGTCAAGCATCTGGTAACCTGTCAACATTTATTCTATCCAGCACTGGAGAAGAGTATTCCATAGTAAGTGGTACTGCCTGTGCCTCAATTTTCTACTCTGCTAAAAGAGTACAATGAGAGTGTGAAAAGTAGATGCACAGCACTTAGTACAAGGCTTAGCCCATAATGTGGGTACAAATGTTAGCAAGTCGACAAATATTTAGTCTACCTAATCCACAAAGGTTTACAAAGGCCCTGTTATGAACAAGGTATCAGGGTTACAATAATGAGGCATGTTAGGAACACTAACAATGAACATGGTTTGACTTTATGGTCTCTGAGGGCAATGGACATTACACACATGAATTCATATCCTCTGTGCTATGGAAGAAGATCATGTGCCAGCAGGATCTCTCTGTTGCTAGCAGAGATCCAGCCCCTTGGACAAGGTCTTCAATAACTATGCCCTATTATCTGAAGGCAGTGTTGGCTGGGAGAGATGGGCACGAACAAAGCAGATTGGTCTCAATATTTCAGGCACAGAAGACAAGACAAAGACAGAATCCCTAAGGAGAGACTGGATCCTGAAAATTAGACAGAATCCTGGTGAGCAGCACCAGGTACAAAGTCAGGGTCACCTGGCAGCAGGGTGCTTGGATGGGGACTCCCAGCAAGCTTGACTAGAGCATAGAAGGAGAAGGGTTGCAGCACCCGAAACCCAGCAGGGCACAAGACCTTCCCCCAGGGCAGATCCTGCAGTTTTCTGAAACGTAGACCCTGTGGCTTAGCCCAATTAATCTCGTAAACTGGGTCATCACCCTGGGTTGCACAGCAAGCAGGAGCCTGGCAGCAAAGACTGGATAAACACTGGCATCAGTAAGAAAAAGCACTAGAAAGAAACAGGTTTCTTTCAAGCCCTGAGAACAATCAGATTCCCTCGGGTATTGCTTTCAAATCTGTTACCATCATCAGGTAACTTTACAAAACAGGGCAATTAAAGAGCTAGGTAAAGGTGCCTCAGCAATTTCCCAGACCTCCAGGTAGATGAAGACAAGGAAGAGGACCACCTCATTGTCATTGGAAGGGCCACCATACCTGTTCTTGCTACTTGGTGATGAGCTTGTCTGGCCAGTGAACCCAGGCAGGCCATGACTGTTAAGGAATGCATGCTTCACAGGAGTTTCAAAAACTCCTCCTGAATTTGTTTATGGCCAAGAAAGAGAGCAAGACCCCAGCTCCTGTGCCCCTATTCACACTAAGTTGCCAGTTGAGTGGCACATATAAGGCTGCCCTTGGGCTATGGTAGCAAAGAGAAGTTATGCAACCTCAACCCATCAACCCCTGCCCCTAGAGGTCCTGCAAGGAAAGCTCTTCCTTCACAGCACACGTCTGGACTTCGTCCTTAGCAAATGGCAGGGGAGCACCCTAGGGTCCTGGAGTTGTTTCCCTGTAGGACGCAGAATGTGAACTGATAGAGCTTCCTAGCACTTCATTTTGCCAAGAAGTTTAAAACGTTTTTGGAAACCTCTGATTCTTCATTTTAAAATATTAACACTTTCAGGTCAAAAAATATCACTTTAAAATGTAGGTAATGCAAAAAATGCATCCTAGTAATTTGAAAAGATTTAATGTCTGCCAAAACAACAAAATAGGAACAAACAGTATGATCAGACTCCATGGGTCATTAGTCCTCACATTTGCTTCTCTGACCTGACTCGGTGGCATATATTGGCATCCCCATGTTTACTTATGAAGAAATGAAGCATGAAGAGATTAGGTGACATGATAAATATGACACGAGGCGAGCAGAGTAGCTGGGAAGAAAGCTCAAGATGTAGGATCTCCATTGAGAACTCAATGCTCTTTTGCAACCTTAAGTTGCATCCAACCTCCTTCCTCCATGGTCAGGCCTCTTGACTCACAAAAGCAGCTTGCTTTCTTTTCACATCACTGAACCAACTGTCCAGCTCCTCCATATAATGTAAGCCACCTTAAAAAACTGGATTGACTTGAATGTAACAGCATCATCCTTTCTCCTCTCAACTTGCCCCTCTTTGTACCAGAGGATGTCATAATCAGGTGTGAAGAACATGAATTCTCACATCCAGGAATTTTTCCCCTTAAATTACTTTGTCTTATAATATATAATGTATAGATACAACAAAGATTGATGGGAGTGGAATTAACCAAGTTGTGAACAGTAAAAGAAAGAGGAAAATGAGTGAATGTAGCTCATCTTCAGTCTCCTTAAGGACAAAGGAAATATGTAGTGAGAACAAGTTATTGATGAAGACAGTCCAGTCTGCTACCAAATGGCCTCTCAAGGAAGACAGGTGCAGAGATGTATTGTGCAAAGGGCCATTTTTATGTTCAGAGTTGTGAATATGAGGCCAATTCTTATTTCAAAATATTTGAAATGAAGGAAAACATTCAGAGAATAATTTAAGGGACACATCATTACAGAAAAAATTGATAGCCCCGGTGTGCCCTCCAACATTTCATTTCTCAGCATTTCTTCCCCCTACCCTAAATTTGATGCTTCATTATTCATTGCATGAATAAACACTTATTTATCTGTTTTGTACCAAGACATTAAAGTTTTATATGAATTTTCTCTAGTTATAAATCTAGAAGACAATTTGCTATGTCATAGAGAATGAACATTTCATCTTTTCTGGATTTTGCAAATTTTTTTCTAAAGCGATTATATCATTTTATACTCCATCCCACAATGTGTGAGAGTATCCATTTCTCTACAGTCTTGAAAACACTTGTTATTGCCAGACTTCTAAATTTTGTGAAATCGTTGAGTTGAAAATAAACCTCATTTTATCTTTAATTTGCTTGCTTCTGATCACAGCTATGGTTAAATATGTTTTCTGTGTTTATTGACCATTCAGATTTTTCCTCTTCTATGAATTGCTTGCTCACGTCCTTTATCCGTTTTTCTGTTAGCTTGTTATGTTCTCATTGATTTGAAAGATTTATGTATATATTCAAGTACTAACGCTTCGTCAATATATTCATCATACAAATGTGGCCTGTTCTTAAATAACTGATTGTATCTCTACAGGAATTTACCTTGCACAAAAGTTTTAACAAGCAAGTTAAAACTAAGACATAGATAAGAAAGTTGATATTTCCGTGAGTCTGTGAGTTCAGGAAAAGCATTATGAATGCCAGTTTTTCATTATTTATCTATCTGTTTTTCCTTCCAAGTTCAGAGAGATAAAGTATAGGCCACCTAGCTTTATGCTTGATAGTATCTCTGCTTTGCAGAGTGGGTAGTGTAGAATAATATGAGAGATGAATAAGGACCAACTTTGAGAATAATTAACCACAGATTATTGGGCCTAATAGATTACATATCTTCCACTGAAATAGAAACTGTTTCAAACCAAGTGCATCTCTAGTCATGACTTCACATGGGAGCACACAGAATCAGCTTCATGCAGGGGCATAAGGCATGCAGAAACAATCTATTCCAACTTATCCCTCAAATATTTTACTACCAGGCCAGTCTCTGCTCATGACATAAGTTCCTAGACTCAGGTAACCAATGAAAACAAAAGTAGAATAATGTTATGGTAATGTCAGGCCACATGGATATATTGCCTTGGGAATCTTGATACGAAAGCTTAAAATAACCATGGCTATCTTTCTATTTCAGAGGTGTGGCGAAATCTTGTTTGAGAACCCCGATCAGAATGCCAAATGTGTTTGCATGCTGGGTAAGAAGGCTTCTCATTTTAAATATATTAAGCATGTTGATGTCATGTGGAGTTATCGTTGCTCTGTTGCCTTTTTGACTGTCTCTCATTCCATTTTGAAGAGGCTGATAGGTTCTTTCTTGGGTATATAGGCAGCTGTAACACATTTATATGTGCAACACTTGATGATGAGAAATGGTTTTGATTTTCTTAATTAGTCAGTCAAGGACCGTGCTTCTGAGGCTTTCAAAATTTTTCTTGGATCATCAGCATAACATAGAATCAGGTGGTTTGTATTCAGGTAGCTCTGATGAAAAGGTAATTCTTAAACCAGAGATGGATGATAAGATAGATAAGTAAATTATTAAGTCCTTACATCACAGTGCAAAACCCTTACGTAGAATTCCTGGAAGAAATGTATATTTGAACTACTGTAATCTGAAGTCAGCACAACTATTATCCACACAGCATTTGTAACAAAATAACATTGTAATGAATAATCATGTGTTCTTGTAGGACGATATATCATCAATGCCTTTGACAAACTCTTTTAATATGTACTGTTAAGTAATGAAGTTGGTATTATTTTCCTCATTTTATAGGTTGGAAACAATTATAGGAATATAAGTGATGCACTTAACCTCAAAGTGAGAAATGGCCCAAATCATGATATGGAAGTTTCTAAACAGTAAAATTTTAGGTCTAGTGTTTAGATCTTATTTAAGCCACTAAACTATGCCCAATAAAGTTGCAATTCATTATGGTAATAGAAGTAAACAGTAGCATGGATAAATAAAAATAATTTCTAAACTTTATTTTCACCAAATTTTTACCTTTGTAGATTCTAACTTTGAACTATATTAATAAGCAAAGAAAAAAATATTCACTTTAGCATTTTCCATTCGCTCTGCCCACTTCATATATTGACAGTCTAGATTATTGGTGAAAAACAGACAGCAAGATAAACAGAGGCAGGCGAAGATCTTGGTAATTTATAATTCAAAATAATCATGTGACAAATAATCAAAGGTGGTACATGACTTAAGAAACAAACAAAAACCAGACATCAGATTTTTCTACCCTTCTAATCTTTCTTAAATTCTTCACTAATTTTTAAATCTCTCTTTGTAGTTCTATGTTTTTATTTTAATTAAGATGGCGGCTATATAGTAATACATTCATTGAAAAATGAACGTTTTACTAGAAGCACATGAACAAAGAATATAGTATTGCATACATATACCCATTTCAAATATCCAATATTACTTCACCTTGAAAGTGTGAAATGAAAATGTCTCCAAAGTTCTAATATTTCAGGTACTACATAGATATATAGATAGATAGATGATAGATAGATAGACAGACAGACAAAACAGGTACAGATGGAAGCAGAAAAAAATCCTTTGTCAAGCCATGTGTCCCAGTTTTGGATTTGGGAAACTGTCTTACCACCACATCAAATAATCTATTCAATAATTAACTCATTTAATTTTCCACAATAACAAGATGAGGTTGGTGCTATTGTTATCTTCATTTCACAAATAAGGAAATTGAGGCAAATGGTCTAATACTGCAAGTACCTTACTACCACTGAAATATTATTTGATTGTAGCTTTCACCTGGTCTAGTAACTTGAATCAATGTTTAACTCATAATAATTTTAAGCGCATGAATACGTCATCTATTTTGACTGAATGTTTCTGTGTCCTGTCTTCCATGTCAGTTGCTTGATTAATTTATAGCTAGAAGAAGAGCAAGAGACTTTCTACTACTGCCTGTAGATTTGAATTCACTTAAAGTAAGATCAGTTCTCTTTCCATCTCTTCTAGATTATATAGTATTGTTTATATAGCTGCCAGAAAGCAATCCTGTCCGCCAAATGTGTCTCTAATGAATCTGCTAGATTGCACAAAATTCTAAAATTAGAAACGTATTTATATAAGTCAGTTTTATGTTGCTACCACTGTCATAATAATTACAGTTAATTGAGCACTTACTATGTGGCAGGTGAAATCCATCCCAAGCACCTTACATAATTAGGTCATTTATTCTAAGTAAATTGAGAGAAGCCCTATCTTTCAAAGTATATCTCTGGCAATAGAAGAGTTTTAATTAAGCTTCTGGTTTTTTTTTTTTTTTTTTTTTTTTTTTTTTTTTTTTTTTTTTGAGACGGAGTCTCGCTCTGTCGCCCAGGCTGGAGTGCAGTGGCCGGATCTCAGCTCACTGCAAGCTCCGCCTCCCGGGTCTACGCCATTCTCCTGCCTCAGCCTCCCGAGTAGTTGGGACTACAGGCGCCCACCACCTCGCCCGGCTAGTTTTTTTGTATTTTTTTAGTAGAGACGGGGTTTCACCGTGTTAGCCAGGATGGTCTCCATCTCCTGACCTCGTGATCCGCCCGTCTCGGCCTCCCAAAGTGCTGGGATTACAGGCTTGAGCCACCGCGCCCGGCCAAGCTTCTGGTTATTAACATTGCAGATTTCATTAGTTTGTTAGATTTCCCTTTTCTTCATAATACAGAACTAAATAATAAAAGGAACTGTGAGAATGGAAGTTTTTACTGGTTTCAGGACACATAGGAAGAACAAGTATACATTTTACCTTTAAGATAGACAGTAAATAATGAGTGTTCCAAGATAATATTATGCCTAGTGAGTTTGAGTTGCTCACATAGTGAAAATTGTGCCCTTGAGGAGCTTATATTTAAGAAGGTTTAGATTTTTTAAGAGAATTGCTGCAACATGTAATTCAGACACTTATGAAGTCCTTTGAAATCTTAGATAGAAGAATACCAAAATAAAATCATTATGGATATCAATACACATGGATCAACCCCACCATTAACATATATTCACCTGAAGCCCAAGGACTGCCACTTCACAGCAAAATGATCCTAGATGATAAAAGAAAGAAGTTTAATGTTTTATTCCCTTAAACAAGAGAAATCAAGTTATGAGCACATAAGTCCCTAAAACTGAGCCCATACTTTGTATTTCTTCAAGAAAGAACATCTGTATTAACACAAAAAGCACCTCTTCACCACTATCTAAGGTATTAATTAGTTTGTTGCTATCTTCAAAAGGAATCTCAGATAATGTTCTTATGATTTTCTAAAGCATTTTTTGAGAAAACTTTACATCTCACACCACAAAGTATAAAGAGTCTCTGATATCATAAGGGACTATTGTGTTTTATAAGCACTGCCAACCACAAATGTAGTTTTTATTTTTGCAGGTAATTTTATAACATTTTTATGAATAAATCAAAATTTCTAAATGAGAAAACCAAATACATGGGGCCACCTCAATATTCAGATCCCTGATGTGGGCCAACCTGAGACATCTTCATCTTTAACTAGTCAAGCCCTTGGCTCACCCCCCTGGAAACCTCCCTGTCTACCCCCTCACACTCTAGGCTTGGGTGCCTGCTGGATCCTAGCTGTGTACTGGTTTCAGCACAGTTGAGGTGGAATATGGAGAAGGGTCACTAGCCAGAGACTCCATTTGCATTTCCTTGTCTTCTACTGATGAGTCCCCAGATCATTCTGAAAAGTACTGTTTTTATGCTTTCAGTTGTCTACCTCACGACTTCCACGAATAAGTCATTCTTACTGAAAATCACACTTCTGACTCATTCTGTTAAATGAGACATAAGTGTAAAATTCACCTTGAGTTACTCTGGTGCGCCGAATTCAATGCAGCTTTAAATGGAACCAAACTACTGTCATGTATAGGTCTAGTAGGGAATTATTTCTGGCTTCAGGAGAATAACTCATGTTGGATATGAAGGTAAATACAGGTGTGTACTGCAGAGCTGACTACACAGAGTGTTAACTATTTATTCCTTACAATTGTTCAGAGAGCAAATGTGGATGATCAAGTTAAACATAAACACCAAATTGTAATAAATGTTGCTTTCTTCTTTCCTTCAGGCTTAGGGCAATGTGTGTAGAGTTTCTGCCTCCCTGTCCTCCCCTCTCCACCTTCTTTTTTATAAATTTAGCCATAAGATTTCACTCAAGTTCAAATTGGCTCAGAAGTTTATATAATTATATCAATGGATATACAACTGTATAGCAAGACTTTTACCTTCTTCAGGTCTCATGAACAGATACGAAAAGAGGAAGTGGAAGAGACATTATCTCTCATTGTATAATTAATGCGTGAAGTATGGCAGGTTACAAAAAAGAGTTTACTTTTCAAAAGCATAATGAAAACTGTTGGGCAAAAAGAGCCAAGAGTATTTAAAGAAATTATGTAAAATGATCAATGTTGATTCACTTCTCAGTTCATTTGTGAACCTTGCTCTGTGAAATGATAAATCATCAGAAAAGAAACTTTCAAAGAGAAATTCCTGATCAGATTTAGTGCTTCTTTGTATTTCCTCTTTTTCTTATTATTAGAGTGGGATTTTTTTCAAATTATAAGCCTTAATTTTTAGTTTATGATATTTTGTTGGCTCAATTTCTCCATCCTCTTTATCAAGGTTTAATTTTTTTAATTTGCAATTTTCAGTGGCCCTGTTTTTGTCTCATGTATGATTTCTTTCATGCTGATGACTACTGGAATGTACAATAGGCACTTTTTTACCTGACATAACCTTACATATACAAGGGAGTATTCATATTAGTCAGTTTTCTAGTTGAAAATTATTATAAATTATTTAAATGATAGCTAATCTTCAGAATAACAGAACACCAGAAAATCTATATTTTATTAACACTCAACATAGGCATAGAGGGACTTGCTTTGTAGCACTAGCTCTGAAAAATTAACCATGTACTCATAGAAGTTGCTTCATCTCTCTAGGATTCAATTCATAGTTTTTCTGCAAAGTGGAAATAAAAACATTTGTCCTTCCTAGCCCAGGGATTTTTCTGGTGAGAGAATGAGATGTTCTGTGAGGAGAAGCCTATGATGATGTCTGCCCTAAATATTGTGTATGTATCAATAAGTTGATGCATAAATGATAAATAATTGAAAATGTAAAAATTGATAATAAGCAAATACAAATAAGCTAATAAAAATAAATTATTACTGATGACATCAATGGTGTTGAAAAAAGCAATTGAAAAGTTAAAACATTATATAAATAAGGACAATTTTTTAAAATATTAAATACATTCTTCAAAACTGCAAGTTACCTCCAGGGTAGAACGAGACCTTCATCTAATTTTTATTAATTGGGTGTGCACCAAGCACCTACAAGGTCATGTGCTTAGAATTGGGAATCCAAAGACCAGTGGGGCATAGAGTCTCCCCTTAGAGGATTTATTGTTCAGCAAGAGATTCAAGTACTGAAGTCCAATGTATGCAACACCAACTCGACTGATAAATGCTACAGAAGAAATAAAGATAAAATATATTGGGACTTCAAAATATGGAGAGAGTGCATATAGCAGGGATGTGAAGACTCATCTATTTATATATGAAAGTTGAGAACATGGCAGCACTCTAGATGGATGCAAGACCACTCTCAAAAGCCTAGAGATAAACTGGGGAGTGTTTCTGGGGCAGTGTTTCAGGCCATGAGGTAGATGAAAGAATAAATTGAAAAGAAATTTGAGACCTGATTATAGAGAGCTTGACTGTCATCATTGGCCCTAAAAAGGACAGAAGTACCAGATAAAAGAGAGTTCTGGTCTCTTTTATTTAGTTAGTTAGAGAGTCTTTTCAATTTAGTTATAGCGTGTCAGAGAATACTCTATAAGCTCCTAGGTACTGGGTAGTATTAAGTACAGCCATTCATCAGCTACTTGTGAAATTAAGTAAGTTTAAACCAATGCATATTTAACCCAATGTGTATCTGACAACCTGAATTCTGGTTTGATTTTTTAAAAAAACATGTTAATTCTATTTTTCTCTTGATATCAAATATTATAGTATTTTATTAAGAAACAAGATAATATTTTCAACTGTGACAGTAGAGAAAAATGGTTTTCTTCACTTTTTTGGAACTTTATCACCTAATAAAGTTGGGAGTTATTTTATATTTATATTTTGCTCTTATCACTTGCTTCAGCTTTTGGTTTTTGCATGTGGACACTTATGAGACCTATGTATTGTTTCTTAAAAAATAATACACAATCTTTTCTAAGGCAAAATAAGATTTGGTATCAAAGTAGGCTACTGTGGTGTTGTAGAAAGAAGGCATTGAAAGACCTGGTACCAGCTAATAACTGTGTGAGCAGAGGCATGGCATTTAGGGGTTTGTAGACTTGTTCACTCTTGTCTAAAATTGAATAATAAACATTAATAACAATATTATTGTCTACCTTATTAAGTTTGTTGAGGATTACATGACAATAAGTATTAAAACATTCAGTGAACTTTTAGAAGTACTATAAGTATTTTTATTAATAGTAATACTCAATTTTTTCTAAGTCCTTGCACTTCATTTTATATTAGTAGTATTTTTATATGCAAATTGACAGTATTGTAGATTTTAAATATTAAACGATCTCAATTTGGTTCAAGTGAACAGATATTTTCAAGTGCATGTTGGCAATTTAGTAATAAACATATTATCCTCATAGGTTATGAAAGAAAGATTATTGTAAAGATTATTTTGCATGCACTTGACTTTACAAGTAAAGTCTATGTTGAAAGACAGAAGCTTTCAAGTTGCTTGATTTTGATTTATTAAGATTAGAATGTCTCAGGAATTTGAATTAATTTTAACTTACACTTTCAAAGCTCTTCATTGCTGTCACTTGGATCCATGAATTCACTCTCTCTATATGCATGCTCAGACAACAAAATTGCTGAATGATATTTTCTTACTCTGCCCAAAGAGGGTAAAGTGAACCTGGATATTCCCAAGGGAGGATGATGGGAGTATCATTCCCCATCACTCACCCAAGGCCCTGTCTTGTTTTACTTTTCATTGCACTTATCAGTAAAGGACATATTTTCTATTTGTCCATTGTTGTCCCCCAGCCTTGCCCTGCAACACACCGATACATGCAGAATGTGATTATCACAGAAGTAAGGACTCCATTTCATTCACTGTTGAGTATCCAGCATCTGGAACATCTAGCAGCCCAGCCCCTAAGAGGAACTCACTATTTGCTGAATGGATACATGCTGATGTGTTTGTGAGAACAGCAGAGTCATCCGGAGTGCATCTCCCGAGTGTGTCAAAGATGGGTTGGCCTCATATTTAAAACCCTCTGCTAACATAACCAAAGCCATGGGTCATCTCCTACATGAACTAACTGGTGGCTTCCCAAGCACACTACTCCAGGTTACAAGATAAGAAAGAGTAGTTCTCTTCAAATAGCCAATGAGGAGCTATCCTAAGAGGGAGATTAACAAGTATTCGTTGAGCACTGCTGAATGCCCAAACCTCTGCTAGGAGTACTCTGAAAGCTGATATAATAATGAGCAAGATAGGATCCCTGTTGCCACAGAGTATATTCTTGCGCAGATAGAGCATTGTGCTGAAAATACAGGAAGAGGCCCATTATTTTGTCTTCTCGTGTTTATGGGAATATACAGAAAATTATTTCACCTTGAGGTTTATGGTTTAAAAGGCATTCTACATTATCCTACTGCCTTTTAAAATTTTGGAAGTCAATATTGTTTTGCGTAAGAAAAACAAGTTTCCTAGCTTGAAGGTTGCTTTCCGTGGAAGGTTGCAGCATTTCCACAGCAACAGAACACCTCATTTTTGAATGCAGCTGGAAGCCAGGGCTCAGACAAGAGCAGCTGCAGAATAACAACACAAGCAAAGTCCAAACTATCAGAACTGATGTTGCCAAGCCCAAAAGTGATAGAAGTGTCAGTCTTGTATTGAATTAGCTTCATTTTCTGTCTGAAGGTAGAAAGAGGGAATTCAATGAGACCCATCAGCCTTACACAAAGCTACACTTCAGAAAGCATGTTCAATCAACAAACACTTTGTAGATACACACTGTGTGCCAGAGTAGGGATGCAAAGACATTGAAATTCTATCCTCAGCAAGCTCCCAATCTAGTGACACAGGGACAACCACACAAACAATGACAACATAGCATGATAAACCACAAGCAGGAGATGCCAGGCCTTATGGGAAGGGGAAGGGTGGAGTGGTGTCAGGAAAGGCCTTGTGCAAGACATGGTTAAGGAGCTTAATGTCAAAAAGAAGCTCCAGACAGCCCTGGAGCTTGCACTGAGGACAGCCCATTGGGAAAGGTGTTGTTGGTATTTCTAAGAGCAACAGGTACCGGCAGCTTAATGTGACCAACTAAAAACTGTAAGAAAGTCTTTATGCCTGGAAAATAGAATAAGAGGAATGAGATAAGACAATCGAGTGTGGAGAGGAAGGCAGGAGAGATTATGAAGAGCCTTATAATAGGACAAATAACCATCGAAGGATGTTTAAGCAGAGGAGCTACAAGGTGAGATGCATGCTTTAGACAGATCATCTGGTTAGAGTAGAGAATACACAGGAGGACGACAAGCTGAAGAGAGACTAGTTTAGGGAACAGTAGTATCTATCAGGTGAGAAATGATGAGTCCTACCTGAATTGAGGCAGTGTCAGAGACAACAGAAGGCACAAAGTAAAGGAAACTTTTCAAGAGGGTGATAGAACTCTACAATGGGTTGAGTGTATGAAATGTTATTAAACAGATCGAGGTACTGCCCTGTCCTGCAAAGAAGAGTCTGAGATAATTGAATTTGCATGGGGTGGGGCAGTGGGGAGAGGTTAAATTTTAGACACAGTAAATTTGAGGTGTCCAAGGAACTCTCCAGTGCAGCGCAGCTCAGAAGAGGGATCTACAAGTCAGTGGCCGTCACGATATAACAGGAATGAGATCACTCGGGGAAAGGTGAGGAGTGAGATGAGGTTGTGCTTTGGAACGCCCAGAAGCATTCCCCAAAGGGTTAGTCAGGTTCAAAAGGAGCCTATGGAAGCCTAAATAGGCAGGAGAATAAAATAGAGTAGACAGAAAGATAAAGGAAAAGGAAAGAATGGTATCTTTGCCATCTTAGCCAAGAGGAGAGAGTTTCAAAAGGTGGGGCATGATACAAATGTAAAATACTGTAGAGGTCAAATGAGATCAAGCCTAAAAAGTGTTGCTTGGACTTAGCAACCTGAAGGTAACAACAGCAAGAACATCAGCAGCAGAAGGTGGGGTGAGGTGGGTAGCATGGAGCCAGGCCACAGGGAGCTGAAGGCACTCCTCTGTCAAGAAATTGGTCTGAGAGGGCTGGGTGCAGTGGCTTATGCCTGTAATCTCAGCACTTTGGGAGGCCAAGGCAGGCAGATCACTTGAGCCCAGGAATTCAAAACCAGCCTAGGCAACATAGCAAGACTACACCTCTACAAAAAATACAAAAATTAGCCTGAGGTTATGGCATGTGCCTGTAGTCTCACCTTTTCAGGAGGCTGAGGTGGGAGGATCCATTGAGCCCAGGAGGTTGAGGTTGCAGTAAACCATGATGGCACCACTGCACACTCCAGTGTGGGTGACAGAGCAAGATCGTGTCAAAAAAAAAAGAAGAAAGAAAGAAAGGGGGGGGGGGGAGAGAGAGAGAGAGGGAGAAAGAGAGAGAGAGAGAGAGAATGGAAGGAAGGAAGGAAGGAAGGAAGGAAGGAAGGAAGGAAGGAAGGAAGGAAGAAGAAAGAAAGAAAGAAAGAAAGAAAGAAAGAAAGAAAGAAAGAAAGAAAGAAAGAAAGAAAGAAAGAAAGAAAGAAAGAAAGAAAGAAAGAAAGAAAGAAAGAAAAAGAAAAGAAAAGAAAGAAGAAAGAGAGAGAGAAAGGAAAGGAGGAGGGAGGGAGGGAAGGAGGGAGGGAAAGAGAAAGAAAAGGAAAGAGAAAGAGAGAAAGAAAGGAAGCAAGAGAAAGAAAAGTAAGAAAGGGGGGTGGGGGATATGACAGTACCTCTCAAATTCTGCAATCAGGAAGGGTTTCTTAGGATAGGAAGGATTTGAGAATGTTTCGATGGTGAGAGGAGAAGAACTGGCTGAAGTTTTATGAAGAGAAAGGGAGTAGTTGTGAGCCTTAAACCTGTGATTGTGAGAAGATGGTCCCCGTGGGCGAGGAAGCATGGAGATGGAGACAGGTGTGCCTGGGTGCAGCCAGGAAGAGCTGGGAGAATTTCCATCTGATCGCTTCCCTTCTTTTTAAGAAGGAAATACCGTGTTCTCATGAGCCTTAAGGAGAGGAACAGATGAATGCAGGCATGCAGAACTAGGTTAATTTGAAACTAATGTTACAAGAAATTTAAAAAACTGAATAGAGGTGTTTAAAAAAATGTGCAGCAGTTTTGAGGACCCAGCTGAGTTAGATGCTAAATATCCAGGCCTATTCTTTAAAATTAAAAAAAAAAAAAAAGACAAGACAAACTAAGTGTTCTCAACTCTCATTTCAAAAGAGTAACTGCTCCATGCTCATAAAGACCCTTCCCTTTATTCTCCTTAACTGCTTCCAGGTCCTTTTCCTATGGCCAGCCAAGGTAACCTGCAAGGTGATGTCTTGACCTCAATTCACAAATCCCTCTCCCTGCTATTGTACATGTGAAGTTACTTCTCTATTTCCCCAATGCACCCTCACATTCCAGGCAATAGGTCTCTGATTTAGTTTTCTAGCACCCAGTGTTGGCCTAGAATTCCAAGAAAACACAAAAAATAATTCCTGATGAAGGTAGAAGAAATGTGTTAGGTTACATATTCACCCCTAACGTTCTCCCACCATGCATAGTGACTCTAGAAGGTTATTTTTTGACCTGTCTTGGCCTAAAAGGTGATGCCTCTACATCCACCTCCCACTTTGTGAAGGAAACCGAAGGTGCTAAGCCATTTGAGCTCTGGGAGTACCTATGTCCCCTGAGCTGGGCCCACCTCTGTCCAATCACATCAAAACTGCCTCTTCTGGCCAGAAACAGTGGCTCATGCCTATAATCCCAGCACTTTGAAAGGCCAAGGTGGGCGGATCACCTGAGCTCAGGAGTTCAAGACCAGCCTGGCCAACATGGCAAAACCCCGTCTCTACTAAAATACAAAAAACTAGCCGGGTGTGGTGGCATGCACCTCTAATCCCAGCTACTCAGGAGGTTGAGGCACAAGAATCACTTGAGCCCAGGAGGCAGAGGTTGCAGTGAGCCGAGATCACACCACTGCACTCCTACCTGGGTGACAGAGCAAGACTCTGTCTCAATAAAAGTTAAAAAAACTGCCTCTTCTTCCTCATCCTCTCTACTTCTGGTTCATTTTTCCCTTCTATAAATTTGATTCAAGTGCTTCTTGCTTTCAAGATGAGTTCATCTAGGAATCTTTGCATACATAAAACTGTACTTTTTATAATGTTCCAGAGACAATGTCACTTTTAATTTTGACCCCAAAACAATGTTAGACTTTTTATTGGAAGAAGGATAGATTATATTTCATTGTAAATTCATGTTTTTTAAACAAATTATTTATATAGGTTTGTGAGATCTCAACCTGCCAATCTCAAACCACCTGCCTTCGCAACTATGAATATACAAGGTTTTCTAATATTTATAGATTATAAATATTCACAAAATACAGAAATTTTCAGAAAGAGACAAATTATGTGTATTACAAAGGATGCACAAGAACAAATTTTGAAGTATTAAATAAATAAATACTTGTTCTCATTACATCAATTGCTATCTTTGAACTGTAGCATTTCTTTTTCATATCTAATTGCCAAAAGATATTTTGTTTCCTTACCAAGATATCCATTCTAAAGAAGTAGCTAGCTGATGGTATAGAAAGCTCAGTTTTCATAAACCCAACATTTTCCCCTCTGACTGAATAATGCATGTTTTCAACTTTTGTGAGTCTAACATGAACACTATCAAGATTACTGATTATTTCTTACTATAAAAATCTTACAGGCAAATCTAAGGTTATTTATAAATGAAAACCAAATGTGTAGAATTTTTTTTGCCTACTTCAAAGTAGCCAACCACATATGAGCCTAATACATTTGATTTGTAGTCAACATTTTTTACATTGTCTGACTTTTAATTTAACGAGATAGTTAACATGAAATCTTGTACATTGCTATTTTAGCTTTACCTAAATTCTGGGATTCGGGGAGCTCTAGTTCTTTGTAATACAATAGAAAAATTGAAGACTTCATTCTAAACGAGGACCTGACATTCTGAAATATAAGAAAATAGTGCCAGAAATGCTAATAGGATATAGAATTCCATGAAGTTGGTGAATAGCACCATCCTCATTTTTTCAATGATAATCATATACTACAAATATGAGAGTTTTGGAATATGAATAGTAAATACAAGAAAGGATTACTATGTCAAACTGCTTTCTAAAATTTATATAGAGATGTAAATTTCAGGAAAAGGCATTTCAATATTTTCTCTTCTTTTAGAAAATCAAGTATTTAAAAAAGAAATTGGACATCTTGGAAGTGTATATTGAACTCAAAAATACATTTTCCTTGTTTCTGAGGAAAAAAATTAACATCATATTCCTGAATTACTGCATTGTTTATAGAACGGGTTTGTTAATAACTAATCATACCAGGCAGTCTATGGAAAGGTACCTTATTTTGTCTGCTATTTCACTCTTTGTGTCAGGAAAAATATTTCCTCATGAATCATGTTTACAAGAAGGTTGACCAATGAAATGCCAAGAGGACTCTGGGTAACAGTATATGAATGACTATGATCATATTTTGTATAATTTAACAGACATTTGGAATATCACGGAGTCTTTAAAAAAAAAGTTTATGTTTTTGGAGACAGGGTCTCACTTTGTTGCCCAGGCTGAAGTGCAGTAGTGTGATTATAGCTCACTGCCTGCTGGAATTCCTGGGCTTAAGCAGTCCTCTCACCTGAGCATCCCAAGTACCTGGGACTACAGGTGTGCACCACCACACCCGGCTAATTTTTAAATTTTTTGTACAGATGGGGTTTCACCATCTTGCCCAGGTTGGTCTCTAACTCCTGGGCTCAAGTGATTCTCTCATCTTGACCTTCATAACAGAGTCTTAAGCAAATCTCTGAATATCTGAAAGGACTTAGTTCTTTCAAATATTGCTTTCATAGGACTTTAAGTTTGCAGTTCAAGTAAGAGGGAGATGATAACTCTTCTCCCAGACTTGTCTACTTCCTAAGGTTCTAGAAATTCAATGGACAGGTCTCTGACATGTGACCTTACAAATTTGTGTAAATTTCTAGGACATAACAATAAATAAAAGATTTTTGCCCTGTAGCAATTGTACTGTTGAAAATGGAGAAGTGTTTAACTAAAAACAAAACATGTGACTGCCATGTTTATTTTGTTTACTTTCCTATGGAAAAATTTCTTAGATCAGTTTCAAATGTCAGCATCTTTAAGAGAGAAAATGTTCAATTACTGTATTTAACATTAGTAAGCATGAACCAACAATGTGCATACATATGTGTCAGCTTATATTTATCAATAGCTTCAACAATTGAAATGGTAGTTTATATACTTATTGGCACTTCTATTTCTCTTGCTATTCATTTATTTAGCTATTAGTTTATTTTGATAAAAGTGGGGTTTTTAACTTTTTAATTGAAATATTGCTTAAATTCTGAGAAATACCTAGTTTTTAAGTGCAACTCAATGAATTTTTACAGTTAATGTATCTGTGTAAAACCACACAGATCAATACAGATAGTTTCCCTCATACCTCCTCCTAGACATTACCTCCCAAAGATTCCATTCTGATGCACTGAATTCTATCACCATTCACTGATTTTGAAATTTATTTAGATGAAATTAAAGAGTATATTCTTTATCCTGTCTGCCTTCTTTCACTCAACACTGTCTATGAGATTCATGCATGCTGCTGCATATAGATGTAGTTCATTCTTTTGTTTGTTTCTTTTGCTGTAGAACAGAAGTCAGCAAGTTGCAGCTCATGGGCTAAACCTGACCTGTTGCCTGTTTGATTAGAACACAGCCGTGTCCATTCATTTACATATTGCCTATGGCTGTTTTCATGCTACAAAATGGCAGAGTTTGGTCATGATAGAGACCATCTGATCCCCAATACCTAACATATATGCTGATCCCCAATACCTAACATATATGCTATGTGTCCCTTCACAGAAACAGATTGCTGATTACCACTATAGTGTATAAATATTCTTGTACATGTCGTCTTATGCACAAAATTACACACATTCTTTTAAGTATCTACCTAGAATTGCAGATTGCAATTGTTGGGTCATTGTCTGTGTGTGTGTGTGTGTGTGTGTGTGTGTGTGTGTGTGTAGTCTGGCTTTAATTGATTCTGCCAAAAGGTCTTCCAAACCGGCTATACCAATTTATCCTCCTACCAGCTGTGTACGAAAGTCCCACAAATAATTTAACACTTGATGATTACCTTAAGTAAAAGTTAGAATCCATAATTCATCATTTGACTCAATAAAAACATTTTATGTAATAGCCTCTAATGAAGATCATGATTATCATTTAAGTAAACAAATCATCAGGTTGATGATGGTAGTAATAAAATGAGTAATTTTTTTTTGTTGATTATCCATGAGCTTTAAAGAGTTGATGAAGTTCGTTGCATAAACTAAGTTAATAGTTATTCTTTGTTGAATGCTTGAAAATAAATGTCCCACAAAGGATCTTAATAAGTGCTTGCTCACCCACAGGGAACTATAAACAAAACCCTGGTTCATAAATAAAAACTCTTTTCCATTGACCTAATTAATTTCCATTTTTTCTTTCTCAACAAAATATACAATTAACTATATTTTACAGGTCTAAAGTTATAATATGAAAAGTTTTGATTAAGGGAGGAGGGCTGAATAGGAGGAACACAGAAGATGTGTAGGGCAGTTAAAATATTCTGTATGATACTGTAATGGTAGATACATTTGTCTGTAGAACATACAACATCAAGAGTGAACCGTGATGTAAACTGTGGACTTTGGTTGATAATGATGTGTCAATGAAGGTTCATCACTTATAACAAATGGACCACTCTGATGGGGGAAGTTGACAATGGGAAAGCTTGTGATGTGTGGTGTGGGGGGTATATGGGAAATTTCTTTACCTTCCTTTCAATTTTGTCCTAAAAAAACAAAGACTTAAAAGACTTAAAAAGTAATAGTTAAGGCATCATATTTGGAAAAATCAATAGTTTAGTCCTTTCCTATGAAATCATATGGCCTAGCATTTCTAAACTTAACCCTCACGTGCTGTTTTCGTGGACTTTATACATACTTGTTCTAGGAATGAAACAGCAAAGTGTTTCCAATTGGCCTTTTTTTTTTTTTTTTAATCAGTTTCTCTCAGTACTGAGTATGCGCAGGTGGGGATAAGAGGGTCACCTTTAGCTTCAGAATTGAGTTGAATGCAAGAATTGTAAATTTCCAATAAAAAAAATTCAAGAAGTATTTTTGCTTCCAGGTGGTAAAATCATAAGTATTTTTTATTTCCCTTTTTTTTTTTTTTTTTGTCTCTTTATATTTTCCAAACGTTCAACAAAGTGTGGTCGTTCATTTTTCTAATAAAAGAGATTTTAGGTTATTTCTCTGATTTCTAAGAGTACAAAGAATGTTTCTTATTGTCATTTGCATTACTAAAACCTACATCTCCCAAGTGTCAAGGTTTTGATAACTTACTCCCATGGTGGGATATGCATAAATAGAGAGGTGGTTGTGACTGTAACTCTGCCTTAAGGTAAACTACTACATCAGTTGCTGCATCTTAGAGGTGAGTCAGGGCTTTTATTAAACCTCTCTCACAAATTCACCTGGCCCCAAACAAATGGAATTCCTGCGATCAGCCATCCTTTTGCAGAGGGCACGTGACACAAAAATCCAGTACCTTGTATCATAGATCAACATGCCGCCCACTGACGTCCAGCCCATGACATAGCACAGAAGTTGCAAAACAATAAGAAAGTCAAGCAACTGAGGTTTGTGGTTCTGTGGCAAATGGAAACCTTCCAGAACTGACACACTAAGAGTCTGTTGCAGTAGGGATGGGTGAGAGCTCACTGCACATATGATATCAAATAATATGGAATAAAACACTGTGGAACTTTCTGAGGTTCTCAAAATTGAAACATGTAACACAGATGCACTAGTGCACACACATGCATGTGCACATACACACACACAGACACAGCCTGCCTCTGCCTCAGAGACACCCTCAAGGTGTTGTCAATATGTATTTCAATTATGCCAGGAGAATTTGCAGTTTTCATTAAGCTAAGAAACAAACAAAAGGCGATTGCACATTTCCAAGTTCAAGATCTCTATTTTGTTCCTTTCTTCTCAAATTGGACCCAAAAAGCACAGTTTTGTCTGAGGGAATAAAGGTACAGTTAATTTGTGCAACCAGTTAGTTTACTTTCACTGTTCAGAGAAGAAACAGACAGAAATGCTACATAACTCTGAGCGTCCTAAAGTCTGCCTCAAATATATGGAGATCCTGCTGATACAAAACTCTATAAAGAACTACAAATACAGTGTGATTTTCCAAAGATGAGTGGTTATTTATATGTGCATGTGTGTATAGAACCTTAAGTGGTAGGAAAAAATTTAATTTGGTTTGATTCGTCATATTTTTTCCTGCATTTTACAGCTTTTCTACCATCAACATGTATTACTTTCATAATAGAAAAAAATAAACATGAAAAAGAAATAACCTGTTCGTAACTTAAAAAAAAAAAAAAAACATAGAAAGGAAATGATTGGCAATCTCATCCTTAGAACACTTCCCTCCTCGGGGAATTCTTTTTATACTTGATTTGTCTTTAGAGTGGCTTTTTTCTATTTTTAATGAAGTGGGTTACCTCTGCTTCTGTTTTTTCTCTAAAAGGGGATAAAAAGAAATGGGGGAAAAAGCTGAGAGCAGTGTGCAGCTGAGGTCCAGTGAGCTCTAAAGAGGCCCTGTAAGGTTGTTCAGGGACAGCAACCTGTTGTAGAACTTTCCCGAGGACCAAGAGACAGGAGAGTCTTTGTTCAGGCTCTATCATCTAGTTCATTGTTCTCTCATTGGAAAATTAAAATGTGTTGTGAGCACTTGTTTTTAAAATAAAAAGCTTTTTGTGGGTTTTGTTGTTGTTGTTTTTTTTTGTTTGTTTTGTTTTGTTTTTGAGATGGGATCTTGCTCTGTCACCCAACCTGGAGTCAATGGTGCAGTCTCAGCTCACTGCAACCTCCGCTGCCAGGGTTCAAGTGAGTATCCCACCTCAGCCTCCTGAGTAGCAGGGACTACAGGTGCATGCCACCAAGCCTGGTTAATTTTTGTATTTTTAGTAGAGACAAGGTTTCACCATATTGGCTAGGCTGGTCTCGAACTCCTGACCTCAGGTGATCTGCCCGCCTCAGCCTCCTAAAGTACTGGGATTAGAGGCATAAGCCACCATGCCCGGCCCTTGGGTTCATTTTTAAAGTAAACCATCATACCGGAAGGAAACTCAGTGGCTTCCCAAAAGTATATAGTGTCTTTATTGCACCCATAATCATTGTGACTCTGAAGAGCAGTGTCAAGTAACAGTCATATACTAGGATTTCTAATGTACAATTATAAATTAATGATAAGGAAAAAGTTGATTTGTATAATATTTTGCTTATACTCTGAGCCTGGATAATCTAGAGCTTATATAATATTCTATTGCTATATGATCTGATAATGATGGATTTGTACAATAAAAGTAGGTATTGAGTTCCAACCAAATAGGTGCACTCTTCTAGGCACCAGAAAAACAGCAGTGAATACAACAGACAAAACTTCTGTCCCAGGAGCTTAGATTCTGGTAGGATGTGGGGGATGCAGTAAATGGACAGTAAACAGTATAAAAAACTAAATTAGATATTGCAGGCTGGGTGCAGTGGCTCACGCCTGTAATCCCAGCAGTTTGGGAGCCTGAGGTTGGTGGATCACCTGAGGTCAAGAGTTTGAGACCAACCTGGCCAACATGGTGAAACCCCATCTCTACTAAAAATGCAAAATTAGCTGGGTATGGTGGCGTGCGCCTATAATCCCAGCTACTTGAGAGGCTGAGGCAGGAGAATCACTTGAACCCGGGAGAAGGTGGAGGTTGCAGTGAGCTGAGATTTTGCCATTGCACTCCAGCCTGAGCAAAAAGAGTGAAACTCCATCTCAAAAATAAATAAGCAAATAAATAAATTAGATATTGCATTGTTTTAGAAGGTGATGTACTATAAAATAAAGCAGAAGTATCTGTGAGGAATGGAGTAACAGTGGTAGAGGCGGAGGTGAGGGTGCAGATTTGAGAAGGTGAGCAAGGATCTGCTTGCTCAGGAGCAGCAGGATCTGCAGCAAGTGTCCTCAGTAGAAGGCGCAGCACCTACTAAAGCCCTGGAGCAGGAGTGAGCCTGGAGAACCCAAGAAACAGAAAGGAACGAGTGTGGCTAAAGCTGAGCGTGTTAATCTGTTCTCAAGCTGCTGATAAAGACATACCCGAGATTGGGTAATTTATAAAGAAAAAGAGGTTTAATGGGATCACAGTTCCACATGGCTGGGGAGGCCTCACAATCATGGCAGAACACAAAAGGCATGTCTTAAATGGTGGCAGGCAAGAGAGAACTTGTGCAGGGAAACTCCCCTTTATAAAACCGTCAGATCTCATGAGACTTATTCACTATCATGAGAACAGCATGGAAAAGACCTGCCCTCATGATTCAGTTACCTCCCAGTGGTTCCCTCCCATGACACATGGGAATTGTGGGAGCTACAGTTCAAGATGAGATTTGAGTGAAGACACAGCCAAACCATATCACCAAGGAATGAGGATTAGGAGAGAAGAGGTCATGGGAGGCAGAATTGAGGAGTCCTCGTGAGGACTGCAGATTTATTCTTCATGAAATGAGGAGCCAGAGGAAATTTTTGAACACTGGTGTCACGGGATCTGACTTCCTTTTTAAAATACTGGATATCTTTGGTTGATTTTGAAAATGAACAAAATGAGGAAAAAGTGCCTGCAGTATATTACCATTGTCCTTAAACAAGTACTGGAAGGATATGTTTAGGGTAATAACAATAAAAAGATTTAAAGCCATATGTTATATATGCTCCAGATAAGTAATATGGTAATTAATGTTCATCTAATATAGAAAGTTCAACTAGAGGACATATCACTTTAAAGGAGTTAGGACTTAGAAAGGAAAGGTGATTGCCAACGTCGTCCTTAGAAAACTCCCCTCTTTGGGGAATTCTTTCTATACTTGATTTATCTGTAGAGTGGCTTTTTTCTAGTTTTAATGAAGGGGGCTACCTCCGCTTCTGTTTTTCTCTCTTTGACTCTCTACCTTTATTAAAGAGTAGCTTGGTATTATAGTTACTAGCTTACTCAGGAAACTAGTAACTATAATAAATTTTTAGTTTTACTAAAAAACAAAGGAAAGGGAAGCCTCTCCTTTTTCCATGATCTTTGAGGTAGGTGTTTACAAATGGTAGTAGAGGTAAGCAGACCCCAGAGTCTCGTTATGACAGAGCAGGGACTCTGCATTCTTGGAAAGTTGTCCACTGACAACACTAGTGGTGCCATTGACCTAGGCTAGAATGAGTCACGCTCCCTAGAGTTGCGATGTGGCAGCCCTGGGCGTGAGAGATTGGTTCATCACAGACATCAGGCTTTGGCTTCTCTGATGCCTGTTTTGTCTGAGAACCATGGACTGACCCAAATACCCTCTCTTTGATTTATTCAGTCAGAAAGTGAGAATACCAGCATTTCTCTACTCCCATCCCCCTTAATTTTACCTCCAAGGAAAAATTTGTGAGAATTTTTAAATAAAGGCACATCTATACAGAATTTATAAGGTAACTCAGTGAAAAGGAGACCCAAAACACAATATATAATTGTCCATTCAGTTTGGCCAACAGTTATTGAGCATCTACTATAATCCTAGAACTATGCTTAGTAGTAAAGATGGGAAGAAATGAGTGTGACCCCATCTCCCGTGTTCTGTTTTCTAGCATTATACAGTCAACTCCCTCTGCTCTGTAAGAGAATGAAACAAGACTGGCCCTTTCCCTGCAGTGGCATTGTTTTTAAAAAAAACTCACAGATATTCAGGCACACACATCAGCCTGGGACCTGGGCCTCCCCTGTGAGTTGTTTCATGCTCATCCTGGTCAAAGCATTGATAGGCCCAGAAAAGTCTATAATGGGTAGATTCAATTGACAGTCTAGAGACCTGATTTTATGTCCTGGCTTCTTCCCCAGATTGTACATCATAATCTCTCTCTGTCTCAAATTCCCCATCCTTCAAACATGTCCAACAACCTGCTACGTAACCCCAACTTTAACTGCATTGCTTATGAGTTTGAATGAAATGATGTAATATGAATAAAGGACACAGGAAAAAAACCAACTCTCTATGCCAATATCAGGCACGTAAAGGGCATGGTCACTTTCTATCAAGAAATCATAGTAGTTGAGTGAACTAAATTTTTCTTTAGTGTGCCTTTAGTGAAAAATGACTAACTGAATAGAACTGCTAGCACCAGAACTTCAGCTTTCAAAATGCTAAGCTATTGCTATGAAGGAGACAGCCCTGAAATCTGTGACCTTGGATCAGGCACAACAACCTATCTGCTCTTAGGCACCAAGAGCAGACTTGCCAAGCAAATATCCCTAGAGTCAATTTCCTGATGAATTCTTTAGAGTCTCTGTCCATAATTGTCCTTTGTAAGAACGAGGGATGCTTAATTTTGTAGGATACTAAATGGTTTGGCTTATCTGCTTTCTCCAAAATACATGCTGACACTGTAGGAAAGCTCATAGCTGAATGAATACTAGTATAAGGAGAAGACTAAAGAGGTCATGGGCAAGAGCACGTAATAGATATCTACAAGGGACCAGTGCCACTTGGGCAGGACCCGAAGGCCGACCAAGACTGTGAATCCCGAAGCCAAGGTAGCTGAGAACAGAGAAAGTCAATGACTCCTGTAGAAGCATTCTCTTCATCTCTTTGGAAGCCTTGGCAAGAGTACTGTGGCTTTTGAAGAAAGGCTTGCTTTTTGGCAACACTGAAACAGATTTAAATTCATATTGAAACAAATGACGCAAGCATCTCAAGTTAAGATACGTTTGTTGGGAGAACTGGCTAGCCATATGTAGAAAATTCAAACTAAACCCCTTCCTTATACCTTATGCAAAAATTAACTCAAGATAGATTAAAAACTTAAATGTAAAACCCAAAACAATAAAAACCTTAGAAGAAAGTCTAGACAATAACATTCAGGACATAGGCACGGGCAAAGATTTCATGATGAAAATGTCAAAAGCAATTGCAACAGAAGCAAAAATTAACCAACGGGACCTAATTAAATGAAAAAGCTTCTCCACACCAAAAAAAAAAAAAAAAAAAAAAAAAAAACAACTATCATCAGAGTGAACAGACAACCTACAGAATGAGAGAAAATTTTTGCAATCTATACATCTGACAAAGGTCTAACATTCAGAATCTGCAAGGAACTTAAACAAATTTACAAGAAAAAAAAATTAAGAAAGTGGGCAAATGACATGAACAGACACTTCTCAAAAGAAGACATTTATGCAACCAACAAACATAAGGAAAAAAAGCTCAAAATCACTGTTCATTATAGTAATGCAAATCAAAACCACAATGAGCTACCATCTCATACCAGTCAGAACAGCGATTATTAAAAAGTCAGGAAACAACAGATGCTGGTGAGGCTGTGGAGAAATAGGAAAGTATTTACACTGTTGGTGGGAATGTAAATTAGTTCAGCCATTGAGGAAGACAGTGTGGTGATTCCTCAAAGACCTAGAACCAGAAATACCATATTTGACCCAACAATACCATTACTGGGTATATAACCAAAAGAATATAAATCATTCTATTATTAAAATACATGCACACATATATTCATTGCAGCACCATTCATAATAGCAACCCAAATGCCAATCAATGATACACTGGATAAAGAAAATGTGGTACATATACATCACGGCATACTATGCAGCCATAAAAAGGAATGAGATCATGTCCTCTGCAGGGACGTGGATGGAGCTGGAAGTCATTATACCTAGCAAACTAACACAGGAACAGAAAACCAAACACCAAAAGTTCTCACTTATAAATGGCACCTGAACAATGAGAATACACAGACACATCGAGGGGAACAACACACATTGGGGCCTGTGGTGGAGGATATGGAGTGGGGGAGTTTGGTGGAAGGGAGATCATCAGGATAAACAGCTAATTTATGCTGGGCTTCATACCTAAATGATGGGTTGATAGGTGTAGCAAACCACCATGGCACACGTTTACCTATGTAACAAACCTGCACATCCTGCACCCGTATCCCGGAACTTAAATAAAAATTTAAGAAGTAATAAAATAGCTTTGTAATATACATTTCACATATTAAAATATGCATTTTTTCTAGGGACAGCTTTGAAAAGAAACTTCTCTATAATGAGGAATGAATCAGAGCTTGTTAGCATGAAATCATATTTTGGGGTCTTCCTTGGCTCATTAGAGAGCAAAAGGGCTCATAGATCAAGAGATAAGGTCAGTAGCTTGTAAACAAAGCTTGAAATGTTGCCATCATTTGTGTTGAGTTTACTGACAAAATTTTACAGTAAGGTTGGACCTTTAAAATTTGCTTTGATTTCAAGAGCTTCAAGTTCAGAAGCTCCAGACAGTACCTGCCATACAATGAAATCATTATTAAGCATATATGATTTCATGTGGCTTTGGAAAGTTTAGTCGGAACTGTCTGTTGATCATTCTGAGCCATTGTTTTTTTAACCGCACATCTACAACCATCTGATCTTCAATAAACCTGAAAAAAACAAGCAATGGGGAGAAGATTCCCTATTTATTAATGGTGGTGGAAGAACTGGTTAGCCATATACAGAAAACTGAAACTAGACCCCTTCCTTAACACTTTGTACAAAAATTAACTCAAGATGAGTTAAAGACTTAAATGTAAATCCCAAACCTATGAAAACCCTAGAAGAGAATCTAGGCAATACCATTCAGGACATAGGTACAGGCAAAGATTTCATGATGAAAACATCAAAAGCAATTCCAACAAAAGCAAAAATTGACAAATGGGACCTAATTAAAGAGCTTCTGCACAGCAAAAGAAACTATCATCAGAGTCTGAGTCATTTTAATGTACTGTAAAATGGAAAAGGACCCCATGGCTATTCAGAGATGAAAGAAGGAAATGAGATGACAAGGAAAGGAAAAATAACCCAGGTGGGGAAATGATGAAGATGGTGTTGAATTAGTGAAGTACCATGCTATAGCCAACAGTTGACGAGAGTGTTTTACTAGAGAAAAAAATGATTGAGTCAGTGCAAAAAAAGTGACCTTTCTCATATCAAAAATCCAGCAATTTATTGCTTCAGTAAATATTTATTGAGTATCTACTATGTGCCAGCCATTCTTCTTTACCTGGGTGGAAATAGCAGTGATGAAAATAAACAGAATTGCTTGGGTCTCATAAAGTTTACACTTCACTGCTAGAGATAAATAAAGTTAGGCAAACACATACATAAATCATTTCAGGTAGTGATACAGACTATGCAGAAAAGCAAACCCTGTTTTTAAGGGGACAGAGAGTGACATGGTGGTGGCAGGTGGGAGCTTTCATAGAGAGGCTGGTCTAAGAAGGCATTCCAGGCAGAAAGGGCAATGGGTGGAACAAGAGGAAGGCCAGAGTGTGGAATGGGATGAACAAGAGAAGAAGCAGTAGGAGGAGATGAGTTCAAAGACCCCAATGGGGCAAAATCATGTGGGGTCCTCTAGGCCAGGGCTTCTCAAACTTTAACATGCCTGCAAATCACCTGGGGATATTGCTAAAATGCTGATTTTAATTCAGGAAGTCTGAAATGGGGCCTAAGATTAGGTCTATCTCACAAGTTCCCACTGATGCTGATAATGTCGGTCCCCAGAATACATTGTGAATAGTCAGTTCCTAATCCATAATGGAGAACTTAGATTTCATTCTATTACATGTGCAGTGTTCTGAACAAGGAGTGGCATAACTTATCTTTTTAAAGAGATCACATTTGCTTTTGTATGGAAAATAGATTCTACATGGGCACTGGGAAAGAAGTATGACATTCATTGGAGCTGGAAATTAGTGGTTTGGCCTAGGGAGACTGTAGTGGGGCAGCGAGACGTTTGGATCCAGGCAATATTTTGAAGATAGAGCTGATATATTTGCCAAAGAATTGGATGTAGTAAACAGAAGAAAAGAGGGAAGCGTGCGTCCTTTGCTTAAGCAACTGAATAATGGTGATGCCATCAGCTGAGATGGGAAGAAGGGGGCAAGGGATAATGGATGGCATGGCAGCAGAGCAGGTGGGGGTATGGATTGAGTTGTGTCCTGCCAAGAGTCCCATTCTGAAGTCCTAATCCCCAGTACCTCAGAATGTGATCTTTTCTAGAGCTAGCAGTCTTTACAGATGTAATCAAGTTAAAGTGAGATAATTAGAATGGACCCTAATGCAATATGACTGATGTCCTTATAAAAAGGAGAAATTTGGATACACAGACACACATATACACATCTTCACACAAACATGAAGGCAGCCATCGACAAGCCAAAGAGAAAGGCCTGGAACAGATGCTTCTCTCTTAGCCCTCAGAAGGAACCCACCCTACCAATACCTCGATCTTAGACTTCTAGCCTCCGGAACTGTGAGAAAATAAATTTATGTTGTTTAAGCCACTCAGTTTGTGGTGCTTTGTTACAGCAGCCCTAGCATCCTAATATAGTAGCAGAAAAGAGAGATTGCTCTTTTAGGCAGACCCTCTTAGAGAAGGAGTCAATTTTAATGATCAGGGGAAGGAGCTTTCCAGAAAGAGAGAGCAGCATGTGAGCATGTGTGAAAGCTGTGATACAGGAACAGATGGTGTAGAATAACAATTTTATTTTGAACCCAAAAAGTAGTGACATTACTGAATTGGAGTGTTAAAATAAAAAATTCATTGGACTAGAATTCAAAAGACATTGGTATGAGTTCTAGCTCTGCCACTTACTCGTTGCATGATGTTCAGCAAGTGCCTTAAACTCTTTGACCCTTAGTTTCCTCACTGGAAATACGCTATCCATGGCACCTAACCACCAGGCTTCTGTGAAGTCCAAATAAAAGAGAAATACACGTGAAAGTACCTTACAAAGTATAAAACCTTATGTAAATTTAGTTGTGGCAGTTGTTTTGTTGTTGCTGCTGTGGCTGGTGTTATTGTCCCAGCCATAAAAAATAATAATGTGCATAACGCTATAGTAAACAGGGATGTGCCGGGCGCGGTGGCTTACACCTGTAATCCCAGCACTTTGGGAGGCAGAGGCGGGCAGATCACCTGAGGTCGGGAGTTCAAGACCAGCCTGAGCAACATGGAGCTACCCCATCTCTACTGAAAATACAAAATTAACTGGGTGTGGTGGTGTGCACCTGTAATCCCAGCTACTTGGTAGGCTGATGCAGGAGAATTGCTTGAAGCTGGGAGGTGGAGGTTGCAGTGAGCCTAGATTGTACCATTACACTCCAGCCCTGGCAACAAGAGAGAAACTCCGGGCCAGGCGCGGTGGCTCACACCTGTAATCCCAGCACTTTGGAAGGCCAAGGCAGGTGGATCACGAGGTCAGGAGATCGAGACCATCCCGGCTGACACGGTGAAACCCCGTCTCTACTAAAAATATAAAAAAATTAGCCGGGTGTGGTGGTGGGTGCCTGTAGTCCCAGCTACTTGGGAGACTGAGGCAGGAGAATGGTGTGAACCTGGGGAAGCAGAGGTTGCAGTGAGCCAAGATCGTGCCACTGCACTCCAGCCTGGGTGACAGAGCGAGACTCTGTCTCAGAAAAAAAAAAAAAAAAAAAAAAAAGAGTGAAACTCTGTCTTAAAAAAAAAACAACAACAATCGCCACCACCACCAAAAAAACAGGGATGTGTCCGCTCCAGACATGCAACTCATGGGTCATGAGCTTTGATGTTACGAGAATGCTTAAGTCTGTTTTGGCAATTGTCAAGTCATCCATCTTATTTTTTAGAAGCTAAAAAATCCAAGTTCATGTGATTTTAATTATAACCACACTTTGATTTAAAGTGGGAAGGAACAGAAGATTGTGGTAGCATAAATCATAAGTCATCTAATCTCATTTAGGTTATATGAAAACAAGATGGAAACCTTTGAAGTTAGTGTGTTTATTCGCTAATCTACCTCCCTCCCCCTGCTGCACACATCACACTATGGTTCTCAGAATTGTTCAGATGGGAAGTAACTTTTTGCAGAAATTTTTATTTTAAAAATAATAAGTTCAGTGTCTGCTCTAAATCAGTATTCCGTTGGTCAGAAATGAGCCATCTTAGCTACTGTTGCATCAAATTTTGCAGCTCGTGGAAATAAGCCAAGAGGTTTTCTGACCATTGATAATGGACTAAAAGAAAACCCAAGACAGACAGATGACAGCTGCAATGTTCTTGGCACAACTAAGGTGGGATGGGAGTGGGTGTGAGGAGAGAACCATTTAGAAATACTTTTTAAAAAACAATCTTCCATACCCACAATGTTTGGGGGCTTGTTTACATGTCTCTTTTTGTATTTTTGTAACATATTATATTTCATTTTAATTTTACTTCATTGTGGTAAGACCACTTCACAGGAAATCTGCCCTTTTAACAAATGTTTGGGTGTATAATACAGCATTATTGGCTGCCAGTGCAATGTTTTACAGCAGTTATCTAAGGCTCATTTATCTTGCATAACTGAAACTTTAATCCAGTTGATTAGTGATTCCTGATTTTCCCCTCCCCATACTCCATGGAAACCACCAGTGTTCTATTATTTGATTCTATGAATTTGACTAGTTTAGATACCTCATATAAATGGAGTCATATGGTATTTGTCTTTCTGTGACTGGCTTATTTCACTTACCATAATGTCCTCCAGGTTCATCCATGTTGTCACAAATTACAGAATTTCCTTTTTAAGGCAGAGTAGTATTCCATTGTATGCATCTGCCATATTTTATTTTTCCATTCATCTGTTGATGGATCTTAGGTTGTTTCCATATCTTGGCTATTTGAATAGTGCTGCCATGAACATAGAAGTGCTAATATGTCTTCAAGGTCCTGACTTCAGTTCTTTTGAATAAATACTTAGTAATGTGGTTGCAGGATAATATTATAGTTCTATTTTTAATGTTTTGAGTAACCTGCTTAATGTTTTCCATAGCAGCTCACAATTGTGCCTTCCCATCAATAGTGTGCAAGGGTTCCAGTTTCTCCATATCCTCACCAACACTTGTCTTTTTTCTCATAAAAGCCATAATGACAGGTATAAGGTGGTCACTCATTGTGGTTTTGATTTGCATTACCTAATAATCAGTGACACTGAACATTTAAAAAAATTTACCTGTTGGCCATTTGTATATGTTTTAGAGCTTATTTTAATCTATTTCACATTGTCCTCTATTTTCTGTAATAAATTATGTTTTGTTAGAAGATGCCCATTTGAATGGTGACACTTTAGTTGGCCCATGGAGAGTAATTTCCAGACTAAGTCACCATCAGCTGCATGTGCTGCCTTGCTACTCATGCCCCCACTCATAAGAGCAGGATGACAATTCAGTCTCCATGTACTAGGGGTCCTCTGCTCCTCTGCTGATATTCAGACTTTATAAACTGAAGAATGACATGAATCAATGAACAAGACTAAACCATTCCTAACATCTTGGTAATGCAGTGTTCAAAAGATGTTCTTTTCAGATGCCTAGAGCAAGGCTAACCACCTGTTATACACTAACTAGCAATTGATCATCTATAACAATAGATAACATTGACTGGACACTGTTATGTGATTTCCACACATTATTTTGTTAAATCTCAAAATAACCCTGTAATATTTTAAGTGCTATCAATATCCTGTCATTCCAATTAACCAAATCTCTCTGTGTGTCTATATACATATATATATATATCTTATAAATATGTGTGTGTGTATATATATGTATATATATATAATTCAATCCTCTCTACAAAATACTAGACTTTTCTTATTTTCACCATATGGCTGTTATATTCCCTGAGACACTGACCCTGAGAAATAATCAGTCAATTACAGTGGAAAATTTTAATGATTTATATTCAAAGATTGAAGTCTTACTATATGTAGCAATTTCTGGTGAAAGAAAAGGAAGTAAATGATTTCTCTCCAAATGGCTCAAACAGAAAGTAGTTGGAAGTAGTTCGTGTTGCGTGTGCAATTCTCTGACTCTCTTTTTCAGGCTGATCATTTCTTGGTAGCATGCCTGACTATATCTAGGCAGTTACATCCCAGAAGGTATATTCTCATAGTCAAGAAAATGTGACAGACACCTCTCGTGCTTTAAGTCAAGATATTATAGCTATCTTTACAGTTATACAGTCATCATGATCTTGCAAATCTAGAGTCCTCCTGGTGTCACCTTTTCTGATCCAAAGGTTCAAAATCGCTTCAATTCTGTCAGCATGTCAAGTGCTTATAGTTTCCGAGATGGCGCTGGTGATTTCTAAGGGTGAAGTTGCAAATCTCCAAAATTCCTCTCTGGAGCTTCTTCTGGAGATCACACACTCAAATGCTTCCAGGAGCCAAAAGCATGAGGTACAAGAATGAGTGAAGCCAACTGGGTTCAATACAAGAGACAGTGATGGCGCTGAGGCCCCTGGAGAGTATGTGCCCCCAACTAGAGTAGCAGCTGCTGCTCTGCTACTGCCACACGATGTCATGAGGGAATGCAGGCTCCGTGTGGCCAATTCCAGTCTTTTTTTTTTTTTAATAAAATCTGGAAATTCAGATGTCTGTGTAAAATATACTGATTTATAAATGTTGGCAACTAACACAGATTTCTTTCTTTTAAATATAATGCAGCAAGTTCACCAGGTCACTACTTTGCAACTTACACTTTAGGGATTCTCTGTGGGGAAGAAGGTGCCAAAATATTCTCCCCCACTTGCCTCAGCAGCTTTTCCTCTCTGATCTCTCACAACCAGAAGGATCTCATAAGCAGACCTGCCTTCCACTAGGAAGGATATGAGCTTTGAGGAAAGTGAGGAGCAGGTCCTTCAAAGAAAATCTTGGGCTTCCAAATCCAGCCCTTTCCCTACTGCCTTTGGACAGAACAGTGTGTAACTCAAGATCGTCACAGACAAGAGTGTGTGCATGTTTGGGTTTCTCCAAGGAAGTACAGCCTTCTTGAGCACTGCAGGGCCTCTGGCTGAAATAAGGAAGTTGGGAAAGTAAAGAAAAGGATTCTATGTTCAATGTATTGGGCTTAAGAGAACAGCAAAACTTCCCAATTAAAACAACTTAAGACATTTTGGGTAGATTCTCAATGAGATTAAAGACTAAAAATTACATATTTGGCAACTATAAAAATAGAGAGAAGTGATATACTCACTCCCTCAATGGGGATACCTTAGGTGCCATACTTGGTGCCACAGTCAGGACTGGGACAGTTGGTAAATGAATGTGGACTAGACCCACCCATAGCAGTGAGACCTTACAGTGAGCTGGAGAGGATATCTCCAACCACGCCATGCAACAGAATGCAGGATTTGGAACCTTGGGAACTTCTAGGTGATTCTTTATAGAAAAGCAAAGTCTAGCCTCAGGGAACCCAGAAATGGTGGCGTTCCCGTATCCAGACCTGCAGTAGAAACCACAGAAACCTATGTAGAGTGGGACCCTGAAAACAGCCTACTTACTAGATCCCAGATAAACATCACAATAGGTTCTCAGACCCCATAAAGGCCCTCAGGGGTCAATTGTACTGTTTCCCCAATGATGCTGCTGGGAGCTGCTTGGTTCCACACCTCTCCCTGGGGAAGGGCTGCAGTGATAGTACACCTGTTTACAGGGCAGAGAAGGCGTAAGTAAAATAAACCTCAAAGAAGATGAAGGACAGCTTTCCATTTTTTTCCTTAGGTCTTTAGAATTCATTTGTTATACTATTCTTTAAACGATTCTATAAAATACATCTTGAGCACTTAAAAAGTAAAATGGAAAAGACAACTTAAGCCATCTTTTAAATCATAGCAAATGCCAAGAAATGTCTCAGAGACCTGGTGATATCCCTTTGCTTAAAGCTATTTTCATTATTATTATTATTTGCCTTGGCAGTCAAATTCTTTACAAGTAGTCTGATCTACAAATAGTATAATAACTTGGGAATGTCAGTCTTGACATTTTATTGGTTTACGCTTCCTGCTGGTTCACGTAGGCTATTTCAGGTTCTAAAACCACACACTTTCTACCTATTCATTATCTAGAGGCCCCCACATCCAGGCAGCAGAGAATGGGCATTGATGGCTTTTCCTAGTGTAGGACTTCTATACATCTGTCCAGATATGGGGGAATAGAAATCTATCCTCTGAATTCTGTGTATTCTGAGAGAGCTTGAAGTCAGTTTGTCTGACTAGCAAAATCCTGGTCAACACAGGGAGGCAGGAAGTGAGATGAGACCATCCAGGCAGAAGGATTGGCCCTTTATAGCAAGAAGCCAAGAGTCTACATCATCTGGTCCAAAGAGGTAGAATCCTCCTGCTTCAGGTTAAGACAACAGTAATGGCCAACCATTGGAGCAGATGGACAGGAGCTTCTGAGAGGCTCAGAGCACTAATGATGTCTACACAATCATAGATCTAGGGATCCAGCCCTGATCTTGGAGGATGGGTGGAGATATGGTTCACCTCTAGAGAAATTGGATTGAAAACATTTGATGAGGGGTCAGGATCATTTTGCCATCAACTTGGATTCAGATTTGGTCCCAGCTCCACCCATGAAACTTGAATAGACTCCAGGGCCTAAAGCAGAAAACTACTCAAACAGTCTGCTTTCTCTTGGCATTAAGACACGCTGACCTTGAAGGTTATGATCTCCCTCAAGTCACCAAAGAGAAAGTAGGAGTGGAGTAGCTTCCATACCCTTGTCAAAGGGGGAGATGGATCTTTTAACCTGACAGACCTCACTCTCACTGGGCCAAGGTGGGGACCGAGACAAATTTATTATCCCTAAGAACTGCTCAGGCCAAGAACAGGGGCAGTAAAGAGGCTGAGGTAGGAAAGGGAAAAGGGGTGGGTTATTATAAAAAAACATTGGCTAATTCAGATGACCGTCTTCAAAGTGTCCCTGACTTAAAGTGAGATTGCATGGACCTAGCATAAAAGCTATTAGGTTGACGCAAAAGTAATTGTGGTTTTTGTCATAAAAGTAATGGCAAAATTGCAATTACTTTTGCACCAGCCTAATAACTCCAACAGATTGAGAACAATACTGTAATTCATGAGTTAAGAAAGTCTGGGTAGCATTCACACATAATGAGTATATTATAATTTATGCCTACCTGGGCTAAAGCAGGCAAACCTGTGCAGTCATGCATCACGTAATGGTGGGAACACATTCTGAGAAACGCATCAGTAGCCTATTTCATCACAGTATAAACATCAAAGAGTGCACTCACACAAACCTGGATGGCATAGCCTACTACACACCCAGGCTACGTGGTGTGGCCTATTGCTCCCAGGCTGCAAACCTGTCCAGCATGCTACTGTACTGAATACTGTAGGCAATTCTAATACAACAGACAGAATTTGTGTATCTAAACATAGAAAAGGTACAGTAAAAAGATGATACAAAAGATTTTAAAAAGTTACACCTGTCTAGGGCACTTACTGTAAATGGAGCTTGCAGGACTGGAAATTGCTCTGGATGAATGAGTGACAGAATGAGTGGTGAGTGAATATGAAGGCCTAGGACATTACTGTACCCTTCTGTAGTCTTTATAAACACTGTACACTTAGGCTACACTAACTTGATAAAAAATTCTTTCTTCAAGAATAAATTAACCTTAGCTTACAATAACGTTTTTACTATATGAACTTTTTACTCTTTTATAATTTTTTTACTCTTATAATACTCTTTTACTCCTTTATAATAACACTTAGCTTAAAATACAAACATACAACTCTACGAAAAATATCCTTTATACCCTTATTTTATAAGCTTTTTTCTATTTTTAATTTTTTTTTAACTTTTGAAACTTTTGTGTTAAGAACCAAGACACAAATGCACACAATGATATTGATCATCTTGACCCTGGGTAGGCCTAGGGTCAAGATGATCAATATCATTGTCTTCTACCTCCACATTTTGTCCCACAGAAAGGTCTTCAGGGGCTATAACACACATGGGGCTGCCATCTCCTGCTATAACAATGCCTTCTTCTGGATACCTCCTGAAGGACCTACCTGAGGATGTTTTACAATTAACTCTTTTTTTTTCAGAAGTAGGAGTGTACTCTAAAATAAAGTATAATATGGTAAATACATACACCATAGTTCTTTATTCTTTATAACATAGTTCTTTATTCTCATTATCAAATATCATGTGCTGTACAAAATTGTACATGCTATACTTTCATATGCCTGGCAGAACAATAGGTTTGTTTACACCAGCATAACCACAAACAGTGTGATGCACTGCGCTACAATGGTTACAATGACTATGAAGTCACTAGATGATAGGAACTTTTCAGCTCCATTATAATCCTATGGGACCATCATTGTACATGCGGTTTGTCATTGACCCAGACAGTCTTACACAGCACATGACTATACTTGGCCTGCCCCCGCTTTCTAGGTCCATGTCATACTCTTGCCACCCATGTTTGTTAAGAACTCTTTGGCCTCATGTATCAAGCACATTGCCAAACTGGCTTAAGCATAAGGAGGGGATGTATTATAAGGACCCACTGCTTTGAAGAACTCAGGTTTAGTAAATCTCTTGCTGAGACTTGGGAGGGAATCTCAAGAATGAGAGAGGCTGTTTCTGCTTCTCTGAACATCTGCTTCATTTTTTTCTCTCTCCAGACAGGCTTTCTCTGACTCTGAGGTCCACATGTTAGCTCTCTCTCTCTTTCTCCTACTTTCTTCTCTCTGCCTCAACTTCAAAACACAGGGAGAGAATCTGCCCGGCCCAGCTTGGATCTGGCGCACATCCCTTGTTCAATCAGAAACAGTTAAGGAAGGGGCAGTCTATGTATTGCATCATGACCCAGAGGAATCTTAGTGACCTGTGTTTCTCAAACTTTGATATGCACATGCATCACCTGGTCATCTGCTTTAAATATAGACTCTGATGAAATCTGGGATGAAGCCCAAGATTCTACATTGTTAATAAGTCCCCAGTTGATACTACTGCTGCTGGTCTGTGAATCACATGTAGCAAAGTTCTAGAAGATGGGTTGGGGCAATTCCCAGACATGATGAAGCCATTTTTTTTTTCTGTGCCAAATGCAATATGTGGCCTTTTTATGCCATTCTTCTGGCTCCTGGATACTCATCACACCTTGTCACAGAGTGGGGTTTCTTCAAATGTGCTTGTCTTCTCTGAGTAGACCCTCATGTCCTCTAAAGACTTCTCCCTTAGACTCTTCTAACCACCAATCTCAGAAGAACTCCCAGTCTCTGTTTTGTCCTCATCTAGTTTTCATGGAAAAAAGTGATCTGATGAGCACCATTAATGGTAGTCTAGTCCATGAGTATTCAATCAAAAATATTTATAAAATATTGATGTATTTCCTTTTTTATTTACAAAAATAAAAATGCTATATGGCTAAGGAAATGAATCTCTAATGGAGGAATTCCAATCATTGTGGTAGGTAGACAAAAAATTTAAGACAGAAACAGTGCTACCCAATTGTGCTTTGGGGTCTGGAGAAACCATGGATATTGGTTGCCATACTGACTGACTCATTGTTGACTCAGAAGTGGGCTGAGTTCACCCCTATCATGGGCTGAACTGACTTCAGAACCAAGGGCGGTGAACAAAGAGACCTGTCCATGTCCTAACTAAAATCATCCAGGTAATATATGTGAAATTCATCGTCTACATTCAAAATTACATTTTGTTGTGTGTAATATCACTTGAGTATTTTCATAAAGAAAACTACCTACATTAGATAAACACTCAGCCAACAGAGGAGTACAGATGGGCAGTATTGGTACCTGAATCCTTAGGGATTCAGGGCATAAGAAGTGTCGGGCATAAGAAGTGTCGCAATTATTACATTTGTCTTAAAGCCTATAAATGTTTTTTTTTAAATCCAATTGAAATAAGTTGGTCATAGCACTAAAGTTTCCTAAATAGGAACTGTCTTTTTGTCTCTTTGTGAGCATTTTAATGAAAATGCTCCCCCAATATCCTATAGGCATTTTTCTAAGCCTTCCCAAGAAAGTGATTCTCTGCAGTCTATGTAAGAAGGATTCATTGATTTCTAAAGACTAAAATGTATTGATCTTCTATATAAACACCCAGAATCCATTTGAAAATGCTACAAGATTTTGTTGCCTCTTGTACCCAGTGGCACAAAAATCTTGGAAGATGATAGCTGCTTCCAGAAAGGCCCTGTGTTTACTCAGGTTTCTTCATTTCTCATATGTGTGTGTTTGCACGCCAAGCCGGGAGCATGTACTCCCATCATTAGTAACCTCTTACAAAATAGACTTCCTCAATTTACTGCAAATTCAGAAGGAATAAAAATGAAGCAAATAAATGCGGTCCATCTTTCTTCAGGACCAGATGCTCCTGCAGTGTGTATCTGGCAATTCTTTCATCCACCTATTAGACCAGCTGGAATGGGGAAAGAGGAATGCTTTGAATAAGAATACAACAGTTGCAGGAAGATTTTTCATCAGCCAGGGCTGTTGATAAAACAGTCACCTTGAGGTTAGGAGTGACGCATATTGGAGTCTCTGCCTAAGACATCAAAGTTACTCATCAGAAGACCTGAAAGTAAATCGTAGTCTCCCTATTGTTTGTTTGTTTGTTTAAGCTAGTGTCATTCAGGCAATAGCATGCATCCAGGCTAACGCTAACCTAGAATTTGCCAGTTCATAATTCTACTAATAATTTTTCAAAGTATTTCCATCTAATCTCAGAGAGATAGACATTTTCAATTTGAGTAGTTAATTCCTCTAGTTATAGAAATTGCTTGCCAAATGTGCATATTAATTTGCCAATTAAAGGAGTCACCTGGATAATGGCCAGCAATGTCTCACGTGGCATATGATGGCTCTCCCACACACCCAATCCAGGTCTATTCCAGGCAAAATACATAATTTTGTGTAGAAAATAAGACTTAGACTGGGGTTTAATATGAGAAAAATGAGAAGAATAAAGACAATTTATTACTGTAGTGGTGGCAAACCTGGATCCTGGAATCACACATGAACGGAATTGTGATGATAAAACTTCCTTACTTGTGTTGTTTGGGTTCATCACCTGCAAAATAGAAATGTTTGCTGTGAAGTACACTGAGATCAGGTGGGAGACATGTATACAGAGTCTGCACACAGGGAGAGCTCAGAGCTTAGAGCTGTTCCTGTACTTTTCTGATCCCACCAGCCCAGCTCTACTCAATCTTCACCAGCCCTAAGGAAAAGAGAACAGAAACAAACAAACAAACACAAGCAAAGGCTACATGGGAGAGAGAATGGGAAGAACTGTGAAGAACTTTCTAGAACTGTTGTCATACCCTCAGAAGTAATAGAACAAAGTTAAAGTCTTCTTTTCACTTGCTCTTTTGCAACCAGGCTGACCCAGTCTGAGCAGCAGACTTTACATTTTATGTTTGCATTTCTCTCTTTGTGACTATTCTCGTAAGAAAAGGACTGTCATGCTGCTGTTTTCCAAAAATTCAGGGGCAAATACCACTGGGGGAAAAAAAACCCTCCAAATAGCTGTTTCCTTATTCATCCATGACTGTCCTATAGTGCCATCTGCCCTCAGAGCTGAGCTTAGCAGAGCTCTTGGGAGCTCCACAGGCCTCTGGGATGCAACTTTTTGAGGTTGGATAGGACAAGGTAACTAGAGGTTTCAGGACTATTCTAGAAATGTTGTTTCTTTGGAGGTCCAAAGTTTTCCATCATTTTTTCTACATGGGTAGAATAATGAAAATGAGTGTGAAGAGGAGGCTGAGGAGGAGCAAACAGATAAGTACAACCACTTTGACAAAGCTGCTGCATCCAAATCCTATACTGTGAACAACTTTCAGTCATCTAGCCACATTTCTGGCATGTACACAAAAGGTGACAGATATTCATAGTTTGGAATACCCAAAAGCATTTATATCCTTTAGAAGGATTTGGAATGTAGGAAAAACAGAGCAAGTTACTGTTCAGCTAGTTCAAGCCTGGCTTAATTCCAAGCATTTCAAATTCAGAGCATCTGGAACTTTCTTCGATGTACTACCAAGTACAGAGCTTACAGAAGCATGCGCTTTGATAATCCCAACCAGGGTGGCCATATACAAGGCCACTGAGCCCTTGACAACATGCTTTCTGTCTCCAGATCCCTACAGCAAGGTGTTTGTGAGGCTGGTTGCTCAGGCACCAGGCGGTGCTCTCCACTCTGCTCCAGTCCCACTGCTAATAAAACCCGTGGGAGCCAATTATAATGCAGTTACTCCTCTAGCAGAGGTTCAGCCCATGTTTTATAGAAGGTACCCATATTGCTCACTAGAGACCCTGGAATCAGAGTTCTGTTCAGTGTCTGCTTGTATTCACTGGAACTATCACATTACTGAATCTGCAAAGAACACAAAACTTGGCTTTTTTTGAGTATATGTGGGTAAAACTCGTTGATGGTGAGTGTGAGGCGCTTTGACTTGTTTACCAAAACATCTTTGAAATGAGAGTAATTTCAGTAACTGAAGTGATGACATTTTGTTTTAGCCCTCTCCTCTGAGTGGATTATGTGAAAATGTCTAAACAAGCAAAAATGCTCTTTCTGTACATTGCAAAATGGCAGCCTTTAAAGGAACTACTAATATTGTTTATTTAAGGGAAAACATTTAAGAAAGTGTAATAGCCATGCAGTTAAGCAAGATTTTAAAAAACTGCATTCTAAGGAGATTCAATCCAGCTTTGAGAATCTACAGAACTGGAACAGAATAGTGGTTAGGAAGTTAAAATGCGGTTATGTTTTCAGTGTGGACATCCTAGCTCGATGGATCCCAGCAAGATGACACAGGTATTCCATTCACATTTTGATACTAAATCTGTCCTGGACAGCTCTATCTGCCAAGTCTGAAAAACACAGGTGTGAGAAAAGATAAGGAAGCAGTCACAATTCTTCATACGTTTTCTGAATCTCCTTTAGAGGATGAACCTATATTAGTGTTACTTTCTTCAAGAAGTTTTCTGTCAGAAAGGAGTTTTATGAAGGAAACGAGTTCTGATTAGGATAGTCCATTTTTGTCTTCCCAAAGCTTTGATCTATCACAGACCAAGAATCTGACAAAATGGATCACAAAGTTTTGAGAAGAGACTGAAATATTCCCATTGTGTGACCAGTGCCATCTTAGGTTCAGACTTGGAGAGAAGAAGAAGTGAGAAGGGGAGACCTGATTGTTGTTTGTACATTTTTCACTGGCAGATAGCCTTGAAGTCTTTCCTAAGAGAGAGCTATTCTGTTCCTGTCAACTTTCTAGCTTTCTGTTATTAAAGGAGGGTGTGTATAGACCTCATATCTGTAAAGTAATACCTTTATCCAAAATAAATTATCTTTACAAGTAACTACAACTTGCCTTCCAAATAACAAAGTGATCCTTAACTTTGAGACAGGTCTTGCTGCAATAGATGACCTGCCTTGAGGAGCAGACAATAAAGAACAGAATTTAGCACTTTTTAAATGATTTGGGATCATCTTCTCAGCTCGGGTGAAAGCTGTTCAGAGTCGCAGGGAATGTCTCTGGGTTGACAGCAAGAATAACGTGATGCCAGTTCATAGGAGTTGGGGACACCAACCCTCTGGACTCTGTATTGAGTATAAGTGACCTCTGCTCCCAAGTATCTGACTTGGGAGATGAAGGGCTCCTGGATTTGCTGACTAGGGGGTTTCCCTGTACAATTATTGTAAAATTAAACAAACACCGGGCTCGTGTTCATTCCATTTGTGATTGTGGTATCTTAAATGGAGGCCACCAGACCTGAGTCTTCTTCCCTTGAGAACAGCACTTGAGTTAAGTCACATAAGACAGATCCCACTTATTCCTGGAGATGTCTATTGTCCCAAAAGCAGAGAGCAGAGTGTGCTCATGATCGCAGCAATGAGAAGGAGCCCCTGGTTGCAGGAAGTACTCCCACTTCTTTCTTCTGAAGAAGAAAGAATAAGCCACTTTTACTAAGCAGGGCCTTTACATATCTCTAAACAGTGTTGTTCATCTTTTTGCTTTTATTCACTAATAAACACATGAGAAGATGAATATTTGCTGAGCAGGAAGCAAATAATAAAGACACACACACACACACACATATAATCACCTCCCAATGAACCTGTCTCCAAATACCAACACACAGGAGGTTGGGAATTCAACATATGAATTTAGGTGGGGGCAAAGGGAGACAAAAATATTCAGTTCATAATACATGCTTATCACATTTGTGAATTACACAGAGCCCCAAGGGAGAATATGCCCTGTAATTTTGTGTCCAGTCTGAGCTCTGCATATCATGTGAGAAAATGAAAAGCAGAACTGTATTTAGAGGAAATAAATTAATTGGGCAATGTTCTAGAAATCATATCATAGAAATAATTGAAGTCGAAGAAACCACAGTTCTTTATCATTAAGAAAGAACTAAGAGGGAGCACAATCCACAAATATTGTTTGTGGATACCTGGAGAGTTGCCTGAAGAAGAAGGATTTGACTTCTCTGTAGTCCCAGCATGTGGAATAAGTGAAAGTTATACAAGGAGGTAGATTTTGGAAAAATAGAAGGTAGAACTTCCCAGTAAAGAAAGCTCCTCAAAATTGTAAATTAGTAAGCTCTTCAGCACTGAGCTCATTTAGGCAGGCAATCCTCTTTCAGAGACGTTCTAATGGAAATATTTAAATTGGACAGAATTTAAAACTAGATTTCTCCACATTCTGACTCTAAGATGTTACATTTTAAGAGTCTGCTCTTTAATAATAATCAATCTTTAAATGATTTGTATAGGTATAGAAGACAGAATATAAAGACCGAAGTAATCTATAATATTATTTTTGTGTTGAATGAAGGGTAGAAGGGAGATACAAAATGTGTTCTTCTTCCTTAGAGGTAGTTAAGATGAAGCATTCAAAGGAAATGGAAGTGTTCTGATCAAGTGGGTAAAAAGGATTATAAACTTAGGAATGAGTTGATATCTAGGAAAATCTCACCTCAGGGAAATCGTGGGATAAGAGTTTTGTTGTCGCTGTTGCTTTGTTTTGTTTAGGGGCCTACATTTTGTTTATTGCATGGCCTGTATCTCTATTATAGAAAAGACAAACTGATGGCTGTTTATTACCCAATAAATAGTTGGTGAGTTTGTTGCAAGAAAACTTAATCTCAGTTCATCGAAAATAAAATCGATCTGTTAGTTATCTGCCATTACTAAGGAAATGTAACCCTTACATAATCTCACTTTTATGTAATCAGTTTCTACACTGTAGTCCACTGTCTCTTTTTTTATGTTGAGAATATATAAAAATTCATTTTCTTCTAACAAAGATATGTGTTTCAGATTAATTTGCCTTCTCTTCTGAAAATTAAGTTCTATGTAATTAAACCAACTGAAAATACAAACAACATAAAAGATATCAATTAGAAGGAACTTGCTAAAACACTTGTGGATCCAATGGTTGACTAAACGTACTAGAAAATGAGATAATAAGGGCAGGACAGTATCTATTTTATCTGTCACTATATAGCTTGCCCTTCATAGTGCCTGCTACCAGGAGGTCCTCAATAAAAATTTATGTTATCAGGGCTGGACACGGTGGCTCACGCCTGTAATCCCAGCACTTTAGGAGTCCAAGGCGGGTGGAACACCTGAGGTCGGGAGTTCAAGACCAGCCTGACCAACATGGAGAAACCATGTCTCTACTAAAAATACAAAAATTAGCCAGGCGTGGTGCATGGCTGTTATCCCAGCTACTCAGGAGGCTGAGGCAGGAGAATAGCTTGAACCCGGGAGGCAGAGGTTGCGGTGAGCTGAGATGGCACCATTGCACTCCAGGCTGGGCAACAAGAGCAAAACTCTGTCTCAAAAAAAAAAAAATTATGTTATCAAATGAATGGAAAACTATTTTCAGGGAAATATTAACTCAGTTGATGAAATACGTGAAAACATATCAATCAAATTCATTCTAGAGAATTGGTTTAATTACAGTGGTTTATGTTGCTTTTTCAGGAGTTAACTGCCCACTTGATGGGTTTCTGGTTTCTCTCTATTTTCTTGGTTCTGTTTGCTGTTTTGTTATTGCATGGGCAACAGATGTTTAAGAAGATATGAAACTCAAATTCAATTTGAATATTGATTATGTCTCAAATTAGTTATAGATTCTATTAATAGAAAGTTTGCTTTTATGAAACCCTTATGGGTCCAAAACAAAGAATATCTAAAGCAAATATGTGGATAATATGGATTATGTGGGGAATGCATTGTTGCAGACTATGGTCACAGTATGAAAAAAATTGAAACAAAAAATGTGTATTTGGATGTCTTGAGGTGAGAAAACAAATGCACAGTGTTATTACAGAAGGTAGAAGATTCAGTCAGAAAACACACCAAGCTGGGAGTTGGGAACTCTGAATTTTCATCAGAGTCATTGGTGTCATTTAGCATCTTGGACCCCAATTAACTCATTGATAAAATGAAGGCTAGGACCTAGTCACAGAAGATAAGACTAAAGCAATGGTTGTCAAAGTATTTTCCTTCAGCCTCACTTGAGAACTTGCTGGAAATGCCAATTCTTTGGTCAGTTGCTGGACTTATTCAGTCATAAACTCTCGAATTGGGACCCAGCAATCTGTTTTAATTTTTTTTGAGGAGGTGCTTTTTTTTTTTTTTGAGACAGAGTCTTGCTCTGTTGCCCAGGCTGGAGTGCAGTGGCATGATCTTGGTTCACTGCAACCTCCACCTCTTGGGCCCAAGCAATTCTCTTGCTTCAGCCTACCAAGTAGCTGGGATTATGGGCACCCGCCACCATCCCCAGCTAATTTTTGTATTTTTAGTAGAGACAGGGTTTCGCCATGTTGGCCTGGCTGGTCTCAAACTCCTGACCTTGGGTGATCTGCCTGCCTCAGCCCCGCAAAGTGCTGAGATTACAGGCGTGAGCCGCTGTGCCCAGCCAGCAATCTGTTTTGAAAATCCTCCAGGTGTTTCTGATGAATATTTAATTTTGAAAACCATGAGCTTTGGGTTCTCTGGGAAACAAGTGGTGAGGGTTTTCAAGGTTCCTTTTCCCCTCTGCTCCCAACAGCTCTTGAAACAGAACCTCCTACAACCTGGGCGGCAGCATCCTGCTAGCCAGGAGTTGAAGTTAGACGTATAGAAATAGCAGCTGTTCTTTCTGGAGATATATTGTGCCGCATGGTAACTATGGTTAATGACGACATATGGTATGTTTGAAGATTGCTTTAAAAAGCAGATTTTAAATGTTCTCACCACAAATCAGTGATAAGTATGTGAGGTAATGTTACTAGAAAGGGGTCCCAATCCAGACCCCAAGAGAGGGTTCTTGGATCTTGTGCAAGAATGAATTTGGGGCAAGTCCATAGAGCTAAGTGACAGTAAGTTTATTAAGAAAGTAAAGGACTAAACAATGGCTACTTCATGAGCAGAGCAGCCCTTATGGCTGCTGGTTGCCCATTTTTATGGTTATTTCTTAATTATATGCTAAATAGGGGATGGATTATTCATGAATTTTCTGGGAAAGGGGTGGGCAATTCCTGGAACTAAGGATTCCTCCCCTTTTTAGACCATATAGGGTAACTTCCTTATGTTGCCATGGCATTTGCAAACTGTCATGGCGCTGGTGGGAGTGTAGCAGTGAGGATGACCAGAGGTCACTCTTATCACCATCTTGGTTTTGGTGGGCTTTGTCTGGCTTCTTTATTGCAAGCTACTTTATCAGCAAGGTTTTTGACCTGTATCTCGTGCTAACATCCTATCTCATCCTGTAACTAAGAATGCCTAACCTCCTGGGAATGCAGCTCATCAGGTCTTTTTCCCAATCCCTATTCAAGATGGAGTTGCTCTGGTTCCAATATCTCTGACAGTAATGCATGTGTCGATTCATTAGGTTGATTGGTCATTCCACAATTAGTACATATTTCAGAACATCACGATGTACACCACAAATATATACAATTTTTGTTTGTCAATTAAAATAAAATTTTAAAAAAAGAAAGAGATAGTTCTCTTACTCCTCGTCATTTCTCCTCCCTACAACTCACATTCACCAATACCAGCAAATTGTTCTTAAGTGGCTACTTCCTGCTTGCTGATGGCTGAAATTCCTTCTGCTAGGAGAAAGCCTTTGGGTCCAAGAATTAGATTAGTGTTGTTATATATTTATATGTTAATATTAGGTTAACAATATACTAATAATATAATGAGGTAATTTTTCTTCGAATGCTTTTTAGTCATGCATAAAAAATTGCTTTGTGAGTGTGATGTCAGACAAGACAAAACTAGCTGAAGATGGAAAGAATGATGAGGGCTATCAGAGAGCTGTAGAGAGAAAAAAAGAGGCTGTAAGCTTTCAAGACTTTATGCCCATGCCTTGAGTTACCTTCAACATGCATATTGATCGAGGAGACACCGTGAAGATAGATTATTTTCCTGTAGGTACAAAATAACACTGTTCTCTTTCATATGATTCTTGAAGGTTTTTGGTTTGTTTTGGTTTTTTTGTTGCTTAATCCAAAAAAGAGCTTCCTTGCTGAAGTATAGGTTAATCAAATGTTATTAAATCCATAGTTTATCCCTCTTCATCATCATTACGAGAAATCAAAGGTCAAAGATGGCTGCCTCTTCATTCCTTTCCACAAACATTAGACCAGGGTGTCCAACCTTTTGGCTTCCCTGGGCTACACTGAAAGAAGAAGAATTGTCTTGGGCCACACATAAAATACACCAACACTAATGATAACTGATGAGCTAAAAAAAAAAAAAAAAAAAATCGCAAAAGTCTCATAATGTTTTAAGAAAGTTTACAAATAAGTATTGGGCCACATTCAAAACCATCCCAGGCTGCATGCAGCCCGTGGGCTGCAGATGGGACAAGCTTGTTCTAAATATTTTCACCATAGCAGTCTCTTAGATATATTCCACTTTCTAAGTATTCCATTTGAGGTAACATTTCTGTTTCATTTCAGGTTTCAAATATATATCATTAATGTACATTTCAGGTTATTTTTAGCTTATAATATGTTAAAGTTCAAATCAAGCCAGCACTGCACAGTGCCTAAGACAGGATCTTGAGCAGCAAACACTTAATAACATTTGTGATGATACTTCAAATTTTTTCTGTCCAAGCTTTTACGTATTAGAATAAACAGATTAGCTTTCCTTTTTACTTAATTGTTCCCTGTAGCTAGAATTTGTGGATGGTTTATATTCAGGATAAATGATAGCAAATGAAGGAAAATATGACTCAAAATATGTGCTACATGTCCATTTATATTTCATCTACAGCTATTAAAATATTATTTCCCAGTGTTTGGTCGATGGAAAGAACACACTTAAGAAACTTCAAAGTAACTCTGTTCCATAAGTGGGAATAGTAATTTCTATGAAGTATGAAACTTTACAATTCATAAAGTGCTTTCAAGTACACAATCTCATGTGCCCCTCCCAACAGCCCTGTGAAGTAAGTGTAGGGTAATGACTTCTTATTTACTTGGCTGGAGAATATGGTTGGAGAAAATTCAATGACTTGCCCAATGTCACACAGTGAGTTGTGAAACCCTTCAGTGGTCCAAATGCTCCTATCACCACGCCCAGTTGTTACCTCCTCCATCCTCATCATGAGCTGAATTCCCCTTCCTCTGCCATCTGGTCAACCCCTGCTACCTTGGGCCAGGTCACATTTCTGTAGGTGGCATGAAAAAAATGGGGACAACACTGATAGGTGGACTCAACTGGTGAGAGGTAAAGACTATCCTGAATTTGACTCCAAAGATAAACATCAAAAGTTCAGCCTTAGTCAACATCTTAGCATTCCACAATAGAGTTGAAGGTATCACCTATTTCATCTTTAAGGGGAATGTCTTCTTGGTTCTAAACTCCATAGTTTTCAAACCTGGCTAACCCTTGGAATTACCTGGGAAGATTTTTAAAATTCAGATGCTCCAATCTCACCATGCAGTGATTGTAGCGTCAGGCTCAAGAGCTGATATTTTTGAAAGCTCCCCAGGTGACTCTAACATGCAGCCAGGGTTGAGAGCCACTGATGCAGCGGAGATGGCAGCAAGACTGTTATAAGCTGGCATAGAAGCTGCCTTTTTCTCCCTCAAACTAGATAAAAAGAGCATGTCTGTTGACAGTCCTAACCATTTCTATGAGGAGGCCTTGTATAATTTCAAAGCAAGCCAGAAGCTTGTGTCTACTCAGGAATTCCTGTGGGACATTATTAAAGGATTTATGGTTAACTGATGGGCTGAATTAATGGTGAGCATTAAGGCAGATTGAACCTCAAAATTCGGGCAGATTAACAAAGTGACCAAGGTAGAGGTAGAGATTTCAAGCTTAACTTTGAGTTTGCTGTCTTTCCTAAGACAAGTACTGGTGGTAATAAAAAGCAAGCTTTCTTTCCTTCACCAGTCAAGTGGACATGGACCAGCCCTTATAAAAACTCGGGTCTATCCAAAGAGACATAGGAGGAGAGGTATAATTAACCTGAGTAAGCGAATAAACAACAGCAGCCTGAAAAACAGCTTCCAGAAAGCCAGTTTCTCAGTTCTGTTTTTAAACTACCCCTTCCTTCTCCTGCAGAAGTAAACTCCTAGAAATTATATTAAGAGCTAAAGTTGCCTCTTCTTGTATTGGATCTGTGTGTGTGTGTGTGTGTTTTATGTATATTAAGAAGGGAGGTGGGAAGGAGAGGACATTGGCCTAATTATCACTGAGATTGTGTCTTGTGAATTCCATTGAGGAAACACTTTAGAATAAGCACATTTGTTAAAGTGGATGAGTTATTTTACACTTCATACAAAAATGAAAAGATGAATGTATCATTCACAGTTATATTACTAGAGGGGAAAAAATAGTGTGATGCTCCTCAACAGGGTTGAGTTACACAAATTTTATCTGAAGCTTCTATTTCACCAAAGATACATCTGACCCCATCCTACCTAGAGTAAAGGAATATTTAATTATTAATTAATCTTTTGCAGCAAAGCACATGTATAAATGGATTCATAGTTAGAAAGCCATTAATGCCAACTGAAATGTCTCCACAATTTATAGAAGTCATGGATACAGTAGAGCCTACAATACACTCAAAAAGCCGATTGGAAGAGACTTTTTAAACTCAAGAACACTGTCTTTATTATATTAGAACACTAATGAATCTCATTTATTCAATTATATTAAACAAGCACTTATTAAGGGTCTAGCACAGGTTTGGCATTGTTGAGAGTAAAGAATAAGATAGCACCTCCTCATAATAACTACAAACACGTATCAAACAATTCGAGAATGCTAAGAACTATTTTATTAGATAGCATGTATTAAAGCTCTCATTTTAAAAAATATTACCAGAAAAAATGTGGAATAGAAACAGTGAGTGCTATCAGCAGTTCAAAGGATCTAAAACGGAGTTAGTCACAGTCATAGGGCTCAGGTTTTATCTTTCCTCATGCTCTCAAATCTTCCTGAAACAGCGCTTTCATCAGTAGTAAGCATTGGCTTCCTCATAATCAAAGATTATTCAGAATGAGACCCATCCATCCTGCTTTTTCATGTCCCCTCCCAACTCTGCATCCTCTCATCAGTGAGGCCAAGTCCCTTCATGCTGCCCTGGAACTCCTTGGCCCGGGCCTTTGGTCACACAAGTCCTACAGGCCTCCAGGCCCTCTGGTCACCAAGTTCATGTCCCAAACCTTAACCCTTCCCCAGGCCCCACCCTCCATACATATATTCCACTGCTACTCCATCCCTACTCATCCATCTAAATCCAGTCACAGACATGAAACTTCCTCTGACAAATCCAGGAAAAGGAAGCATGGTGTATATCAATAGAAATGTGTCTGAATCCCACTGTATCTGAAACCATTAAAGGTTCTTAAAATATATTTTTTAAAGGTTTACATCCGAAAGAGATACAAATAGTATTTTTTGTCACTGGCAGAACAAATTTCTGACTCTTGCTTAACCAGCCAGTGAAGACACTGATGAGTATGAGTCGACTCAAGGGTAACAGCAGAAAATGAATGCCAGTGCGTACAAATGGGAAGGTGGTCTCTTCTGAGGAGAATAGAAAATTATTCCCTAGTGGTAGAAAAAGACCATTGTGGTGAAGTTCTTAAAAGTGATCAGCATACCTATATGTTATGTGCAAAACAGGTTATCTTCCTCTGCTCTGCTTAGCTGATTAGTCTGAGAGACATTTTACCTGCCCAGGGATACCAGCTCAAAGCCTCGCCCATATCCATTAACTAAAGACATTTTACTACAAGACAATTTGAGGGAATTATAACTAGTCTAAATTAATTTGTCAAAGGAATAATTGGAACTACATTAAAATAAAAATTAATGAAAAGAGAATTAACATAAACCTAGAGGTTTTCTTTAAAATCCTATTATATAGGAATTGTTTTATAATTTAATTGTTAATTAACAGCATAAATTTCTCAGCTTTCTTTGAATAAATGGATACACACATGCACGCACACAGCAAAGGAGAGAGAGTTGGGTTTGTTTTGTTTTTTTTTAATTTCTCGAAGTTAGATCAAATCTCATGAAAAGTTTACCATTGACTAAAATAAAACCTCTACTTGATGGTGATATATGCCTAGACACAGGATCTTTACCAAGAGGACATCAATTTCTTAGTGTCAAATAGGCAAACCTAAATAAATATATTGGGAATAATAGCATAGAATTTTCTAATTTCAAAATTATGACTTTATATTTTTGGCATAATTATTGGTCCATTTGTAAACAAGAATGTCTTTCAAACTGGTTTCTCTTGATTTCTAGATTTGTTTATTCAAACAAATCAAGTAAGGATACATGCTGTTGTATAGATTATAAATATGTTTGAGCTAAAAATTAACCTCACTCAGAAATTCACTGATTCATCAAATGATTCATCAACCGATGTGTGATAGATTTAGATTCCCTTTAACTTAAATATTGTATAGACTCCCTACCACTAAGAAGTAACATAATACCGTATTAGTTTTCTATCCTTACAAAAGGCGAGAAAATAACAGAGGCAAAAGCACAGATTTTTATCAATATAGGACAAGGAGGACTGTTTTTTAAGTTTTTTTCAGATTAACCCATTTAGACAATCTAGCTTTGTTGCTGAGAGAAGTATCCTTTTCTCTTTTTAACTCATTATCTGTCCTGTTGTCAAATGTTAAACAGCAGAAATATGTTCATTTGGTCCAACTGTAGTCTTTTATCTTGGTCTCGTTTTGATCCAATACTGGAAAGAAAAATCCATCTAGTTACCCCACTTCTTTTCCAGTGTGTACAGCACTTGTGTGAGTAAATGTGAAGGATCCAGGGTAGATTACAGAAAATATACTGTTCAGTATTTTCTCCTCCTGAGAAATAGCAATCCCCACTTAGAGCACAGAGATGCTGTGAAGATTAGTCACATTAAATTTGAGTATAGTCCATTGGAGATATGCTACTGTGATCAACTGTTAAAAATCCAATAAGAAACACTGAGACCATCATCCACTCCTCTGAACTATTCTTTAATAGCCCAGTCCTGATGGAAGCTGGAGGCTATGATTCAGTTCAAATCTGTGACTTTATTCTCGTTTTTTGTTTTGTTTTGTTTTGTTTTTTATTGACCATATGGTAATTTCAAGAAGCAGGCTGGGCACAATGGCTCAACCCTGAAATCCCAGCACTTTGGGAGGCCAAGACGGGCAGATTGCTTGAGCCCAGGGGTTCGAGACCTAAGCAATATGATGAGGCCCTGTCTCAACAAAAAATCCAAAAATTAGCCAGCTGTGGTAGCATGTACCTGTAGTCCCAACTACTAGGGAAGCTGAGTGGGGAGGATTGCTTGAGCCTGGAAGGTCAAGACTGCAATGAGCCATGATCATGACATAGCGTTCCAGCCTAGCTGACAGAGACCCTGTCTCAAAAATAAAATAAAATAAAATAAAACCCATAGAAAGCAGTTTTATGGTAAAAAGAACTCATATGCATGTATTCTTTTTCTGAAATTTCACTACTACGAATCTGTCAAAAGTAAAAAATCTAAAATATCGGAAAAAGCTCTTTATTCAGAGATGTTTCTTATAAGCACCAAACATTTAATAACAATCTACATGCCTATGAATACAGAAGAGATGAATTTAATTATCACAGAAGCATATGTTGAAACATCATTAAACACTATATTTGCAAAAAGTTTTTATGGAAAGGAGAACTGTTTTTCTTAAAATGTTAAATGGAGAAGGAGAACACAAGATGGTATAAATGATACAATATCAACTATGTAACATATATGTAGGGATAAGACTCGAAAGATAACAGAATATTAGCAATTACCAATGGGTGGGAGGTTATTATATGGTTATTTTCTTTTTTAATACTGCGCTATTATTCCTCACTTACTATAAGGATCATTTATTACATTTTACAAAACAAACAAACATACACTAATGGAAATGGAGTCAGGAAACTTATTTTCCAAGCTACTCTACCATTGTAAATTTTATGTTAGGCAAGTCTCTAATGCAGTGCATTGATAGAATATGGCCATATAAAAAATACTTATTTACATAGTGAAAATGGACGTTCACTATGATTCTTTCTGCCACTAGTTGGAATTCAGTTTACTGAATAGTTTTTTACACAGTTTTTTGTGTAGACTATGGTATAACACATTGTTCTCCTTGGTTCCTATCGACTAAGTAAAATATATATAATGCAGATTATTTATCTAATAAAAAATACGTTTTGGTTTTTTTAAGTAATGTGATATTTATCTTGAATTATTTTTCAACCTTGCCTTAAAATTGACAAACACTCTTAAAGTGATACTGGGACTTTACAATTTTCATTCTTTTTCAATCACTGACTTAAATGGTGAAAGAAAGAAAGAGAAAGAGAGAGGAAAGAAGGAGGTGAGAGAGTGAGAGAAAGCAATATGGCTCTCAAATTTACTACAAGAGAGAAAATTTGCAAGGGAGGTTGGGAAAAATAATTTTGCTAATGTAATATAATATATACTGAGAAAGAGGAATAGAATGGTAAACTTATCACTTTTTCTCTGCCACAGACTCCTAGGCAAAGAGAGAAAAAATGTCTCCTCAGACCTAGAGGAATCAGAGAACTTCGGTCAATAAGTTGTCTGTGGTTCAGTCTAGTTTGGGAAGGATATAGATATTGTATATCCTAAGAGATATTTCTGAAAACTTTCACAAACCATCAGATAACACTGAAAAAAATCACGGGCTTCATAAGCTATAGAACCTTTGTTTACCTTTTTTTTCTTGTAACTTTTATTTTAGGTTCTGGGGTACATGTGCTGGTTTGTAACACAGATAAACTTGTGTCACAAGGGTTTACTGTACAGATTATTTTGTCACCCAGGTACTAAACTTAATACCCAATAGCTACTTTTTTTTTTGCTTCTCTCCCTCCTCCCACCCTCCACCCTCAAGTAGGCCCCACTGTCTGTTGTTCCCTTCTTTGTGTTCATGAGTTCTAATTATTTAGCTTCCACTTATAAGAAAGAACGTGTGGTATTTGGTTTTCTGTTCCTGTGTTAGTTTGCTAAGGATAATGGCCTCCAGTTTCATTCATGTTTCCACAAAAGACATGAACTCATTCTTTTTTATGGCTGCATAGTATTCCATTATGTATATATACAACATTTTCTTTATCCAGTCTGATGGGCATTTAGGTTGATTCCATGTCTTTGCTACTGTGAATAGTGCTGCAATGAGCATATGCATGCATATGTCTTTATAATAAAATGATTTACATTCCTGTGGGTATATAGCCAGTAATGAGATTGCTGGGCTGAATAGTAGTTCTGTTTTTAGCGCTTAGAGGAATTGCCACACTGCTTTCCATAAAGGTCGAACTAATTTACACTTCCACGAACAGTGTATAAGTAAGTGTTCCCTTTTCTCTGCAACCTCACCAGCATGTGTTATTCTTTTACTTTTTAATAACAGCCATTCTGACTAGTGTAAGATGGTATCTCATTGTGCCTTTGATTTGCATTTCTCTAATGATCAGTGATTTTAAGCTTTTTGGCCATATGCATGTCTTCTTTAGAAAAGTGTCTGTTTGTGTCCTTTGCCCACTTTTTAATGAGGTTGTTTGTTGTTGTTTATTTTCTTGTAAATTTGTTTCAGTTCCCTGTATATGTTGGATTTTAAACCTTTCTCAGATGCATAGTTTGCAAATATTTTCTCCCATTCTGTAGGTTGTCTGTTCAATCTGTTGATAGCTTCTTTTGCTGTGATGAAGCTCTTAAGTTTAATTAGATCCCATTTGTCAATTTTTGCTTTTGTTGCAATTGCTTTTGGTGTCTTTGTCATGAAAACTTTGCCTGTTCCTGTGTCCAGAATGGTATTGCTTTGGTTGTCTTCCATGGTTTTTGTAGTTTTGGGTTTTATGTTTAAGTCTTTCATCCATATTGAGTTGATTTTTGTATATGGTATAAGAAAATAGTCCAATTTTAATCTTCTGCATATGACTAGCCAGCTATCCCAGCACCATTTATTGAATAGGGAGTCCTTTCCCCATTGCTTGTTTTTGTCAGATGGTTGAAGATCAGATAGTTATAGGTGTATGGCCTTATTTCTAGGCTTTCTATTTTGTTCGATGCATCTATGTGTCTGTTTTTTGTACTAGTACCATGTTGTTTTGGTTACTGTAGCCCTGTAATATAGTTTGAAGTCAAGTAACGTGATGCCTCTAGTTTTGTTGTTTTTGCTTAGGATTGCCTTGGCTATCTGTATTCTTTTTTGGTTCCATATGAATTTTAAAATCATTTTTTCTGGTTCTGTGAAGAATGTCATTTGTAGTTTGATAGGAATAGAATTGAATTTGTAAATTTCTTTGGGAAGAATGGCCATTTTAATGATATTGATTCTTTCTATCCATGAGCATAGGATGTTTTTCCATTTGTTTGTCATATCTAGTTTCTTTGAGCAGTGTTTTGTAATTCTCATTGTAGAGATCTTTTACCTCCCCTGTTAGTTGTATTCCTGGGTATTTTATTTTCTTTGTGACAATTGTGAATGGAATTGCCTTCCTAATTTGACTCTCAACTTGGCTATTGTTAGTGTATAGAAATGCTGGTGATTTTTGTACATTGATTTTATATCCTGAGGTTTTGCTGAAGTTGTTTATCAGCTGAAGGAGCTTTTGGGCTGAGACTATGGGGTTTCCTAGATATAGAGTCATGCTGCCTGCAAACAGGGATAGTTCAACTTCCTCTTTTCCTATTTGGATGCCTTATTTCTTTCTCTTGCCTCATTGCTATGGCCAGGACTTTCAATACTGTGTTGAATAGGAGTGGAGAAAGAGGGCGTTCTTGTCTTCTGTTGGTTTTCAAGAGGAATGCTCTCAGCTTTTCCCTATTCAAAATGTTGGCTGTTGGTTTGTCATAGATGGTTCCAATTATATTAAGGTATGTTCCTTCAATACATAGTTTATTGGGAGTTTTTAACATAAAAGGATGTTGGATTTTATCAAAAGCCTCTTCTGCATCTATTGAGATAGTCATGTGGCTTTTGTCTTTAGTTCTGTTTATGTAACACATCACATTTATTGATTTGTGTATGTTGAACAAACCTTGCATCCTGGAGATGAAGACTACTGATTATTATGGATTAGCTATTTTTTTTTTTTTATATATACTTTAAGTTCTAGGGTACATGTGCACAACGTGCAGGTTTGTTACATATGTATACTTGTGCCATGTTGGTGTGCTGCACCCATCAACTCGTCAGCACCCATCAACTCGTCATTTACATCAGATATAACTCCCAATGCCATCCCTCTCCCCTTCCCATAATAGGCCCTGGTGTGTGATGTTCCCCTTCCAGAGTCCAAGTGATCTCATTGTTCAATTCCCACCTATAAGTGAGAACATGCAGTGTTTGGTTTTCTGTTCTTGTGATAGTTTGCTAAGAATGATGGTTTCCAGCTGCATCCATGTCCCTACAAAGGACATGAACTCATCCTTTTTTATGGTTGCATAGTATTCCATGGTGCATATGTGCCACATTTTCTTAATCCAATCTGTCACTGATGGACATTTGAGTTGATTCCAAGTCTTTGCTATTGTGAATAGTGCCACAATAAACATAAGTGTGCATGTGTCTTTATAGCAGCATGATTTATAATCCTTTGGGTATATACCCAGTAATGGGATGGCTGGGTCATGTGGTTTCTGGATCTAGATCCTTGAGGAATCGCCATACTGTTTTCCACAATGGTTGAACCAGTTTACCATCCCATCAACAGTGTAAAAGTGTTCCTATTTCTCCACATCCTCTCCAGCACTTGTTGTTTCCTGACAAATGCCAGTGATGATGAGCATTTATTCATGTGCCTGTTGGCTGTATGCATGTCTTCTTTTGAGAAATGTCTATTCATATCCTTTGCCTACTTTCTGATGGGGTTGTTTGTTTTTTTCTCATAAATTTGTTTGAGTTCTTTGTAAGTTCTGGATATTAGCCCATTGTCAGATGAGTAGATTGCAAAAATATTTTCCCATTCTGTAGGTTGCCTGTTCACTCTGATGGTAGTTTCCTTTGCTGTGCAGAAGCTCTTTAGTTTAATGAGATCCCATTTGTCAATTTTGACTTTTGTTGCCGTTGCTTTTGGTGTTTTAGACATGAAGTCCTTGCCCATGCCTATGTCCTGAATGGTACTACCTAGGTTTTCTTCTAGGGTTTTTGTGGATTTAGGTCTAACATTTAAGTCTCTAATCCATCTTGAATTAATTTTTGTATAAGGATTAAGGAAAGTATCCAGTTTCAGCTTTCTACTTATGGCTGGCCAATTATCCCAGCACCATTTATTAAATAGGGAATCCTTTCCCCATTTCTTGTTTTTGTCAGGTTTGTTGAAGATCAGATGGCTATAGATGTGTGGCATTATTTCTGAGGGCTCTGTTCTATTCATTGGTCTATATCTCTGTTTTTGTACCAGTACCATGCTGTTTTGGTTACTGTAGCCTTGTAGTACAGTTTGAAGTCAGGTAGTGTGATGCCTCCAGCTTTGTTCTTTTGACCTAGGATTGTCTTGGCAATGCGGGATCTTTTTTGGTTCCATATGAACTTTAAAGCAGTTATTTCCAATTCTGTGAAGAAAGTCATTTGTAGCTTAATGGGGATGGCATTGAATCTATAGATTACCTTGGGTAGTATGGCCATTTTCACGATATTGATTCTTCCTATCCATGAGCATGGTATGTTCTTCCATTTGTTGGTGTCCTCTTTTATTTCACTGAGCAGTGGTTTGTAGTTCTCCTTGAAGAGGTCCTTTACATCCCTTGTATGTTGGATTCCTAGGTATTTTATTCTCTTTGAAGCAATTGTGAATGGAAGTTCATTCATGATTTGGCTCTCTCTTTGTGTGTTACTAGTATATAAGAATGCTTGTGATTTTTGCACATTGATTTTGTATCCTGAGACTTTGCTGAAGTTGCTTAGAAGCTTAAGGAGATTTTGGGCTGAGATCATGGGGTTTTCTAAATATACAATCATGTCATCTGCAAACAGGGACAATTTGACTTCTTCTTTTCCTAACTGAATACCCTTGATTTCTTTCTCTTGCCTGATTGCCCTGGCCGGAACTTCCAACACTATGTTGAACAGGAGTGGTGAGAGAGGGCATTCCTGTCTTGTGCCAGTTTTCAAAGGGAATGCTTCCAGTTTTTGCCCATTCAGTATGATATTGGCTACAGGTTTGTCATAAATAGCTCTTATTATTTTGAGATATATTCCATTGATACCGAATTTATTGAGAATTTTTAGCATGAAGGGCTGTTGAATTTTGTAAAAGGCCTCTTCTGCATCTATTGAGATAATCATGTGGTTTTTGTCTTTGGTTCTGTTTATATGCTGGATTACATTGATTGATTTGCGAATGTTGAACCAGCCTTGCATCTCAGGGATGAAGCCCACTTGATCATGATGGATAAGCTTTTTGATGTGTGCTGGATTCGGTTTGCCAGTATTTTATTGAGGATTTTTGCATCAATGTTCATCAGGGATATTGGTCTAAAATTCTCTTTTTTTGTTGTGTGTCTGCCAGGCTTTGGTATCAGGCTGATGTTAGCCTCATATAATGAGTTGGGGAGGATTCCCTCTTTTTCTATTGATTGGAATAGTTTTGGAAGGAATGGTACCAGCTCCTCCTTGTACCTCTGGTAGAATTCGGCTGTGAATCCATCTGGTCCTGGACTTTTTTTGGTTAGTAGGCTATTAATTATTGCCTCAATTTCAGAGCCTACTATTGGTCTATTCAGGGATTCAACTTCTTCCTGGTTTAATCTTGGGAGAGTGTAAGTGTACAGGAAATTATCCATTTCTTCTAGGTTTTCTAGTTTATTTTCATAGAGGTGTTTATAGTATTCTCTGATGGTAGTTTGTATTTCTGTGGGGTCAGTGGTGATATCCCCTTTATCATTTTTTATTGCGTCTATTTGATTCTTCTCTCTTTTCTTCTTTATTAGTCTTGTAGTGGTCTATCAATTTTGTTGATCTTTTCAAAAAACCAACTCCTGGATTCATTGATTTTTTGGAGGGTTTTTTGTGTCTCTATCTCCTTCAGTTCCGCTCTGATTTTAGTTATTTCTTGCCTTCTGCTAGCTTTTGAATGTGTTTGCTCTTGTTTCTCTAGTTCTTTTCATTGTGATGTTAGGGTGTCAATTTTAGATCTTTACTGCTTTCTCTTGTGGGCATTTAGTGCTATAAATTTCCCTCTACACACTGCTTTAAATGTGTCCCAGAGATTCTGGTATGTTGTATCTTTGTTCTCATTGGTTTCAAAGAACATCTTTATTTCTGCTTTCATTTTGTTATGTACCCAGTAGTCATTCAGGAGCAGCTTGTTCAGTTTCCAAGTAGTTGAGCAGTTTTGATTGAGTTTCTTAGTCCTGAGTTCTAGTTTGATTGCACTGTGGTCTGAGAGACAGTTTGTTATAATTTCTGTTCTTGTACATTTGCTGAGGAGTGCTTTACTTCCAACTATGTGGTCAATTTTGGAATAAGTGCAATGTGGTGCTGAGAAGAATGTATCTGTTGATTTGGGGTGGAGAGTTCTGTAGATGTCTATTATGTCCGCTTGGTGCAGACTTGAGTTCAATTCCTGGATATCCTTGTTAACTTTCTGTCTCGTTGATCTGTCTAATGTTGACAGTGGGGTGTTGAAGTCTCCCATTATTATTGTATGGGAGTCTAAGTCTCTTTGTAAGTCTCTAAGGACTTGCTTTATGAATATGGGTGCTCCTGTATTGGGTGCATATATATTTAGGATAGTTAGCTCTTCCTGTTGAATTGATCCCTTTACCATTATGTAATGGCCGCCTTTGTCTCTTTTGATCTTTGATGGTTTAAAGTCTGTTTTATCAGAGACTAGGATTGCAACTCCTGCTTTTTTTTGTTCTCCATTTGCTTGGTAGATCTTCCTCCATCCGTTTATTTTGAGCCTATGTGTATCTCTGCTTATGAGATGGGTCTCCTGAATACAGCAAACTGATGGGTCCTGACTCTTTATCCAATTTGCCAGTCTGTGTCTTTTAATTGGAGCATTTAGTCCATTTACATTTAAGGTTAATACTGCTATGTGTGACTTGATCCTGTCATTGTGATATTAGCTGGTTATTTTGCTTGTTAGTTGATGCAGTTTCTTCTTAGCATCGATGGTCTTTACATTTTGGTGTGTTTTTGCAATGACTGGTACCAGTTGTTCCTTTCCATGTTTAGTGCTTCCATCAGGATCTCTTGTAGGGCAGGCCTGGTGGTGACAAAATCTCTAAGCATTTGCTTGACTGTAAAGGATTTTATTTCTCCTTCACTTATAAAACTTAGTTTGGCTGCATATGAAATTCTGGGTTGAAAATTCTCTTCTTTAAGAATGTTGAATATTGGCCCCCACTCTCTTCTGGCTTGTAGAGTTTCTGCCGAGAGATCTGCTGTTAGTCAGATGGGCTTCCCTTTGTGGGTAACCCGACCTTTCTCTCTGGCTGCCCTTAACATTTTTGCCTTCATTTCAACTTTGGTGAATCTGACAATTATGTGTCTTGGAGTTGCTCTTCTCGAGGAGTATCTTTGTGACGTTCTTTGTATTTCCTGAATTTGAATGTTGGCCTGCCTTACTAGGTTGGGGAAGTTCTCTTGGATGATATCCTGAAGAGTGTTTTCCAACTTGGTTCCATTTTCCCCCTCACTTTCAGGCACACCAATTAGACATAGATTTGGTCTTTTCACATAATCCCATATTTCTTGCAGGCTTTGTTCATTTCTTTTTCCTTTTTTTCCTGTAGACTTCTCTTCTTGCTTCATTTCATTCATTTGATCTTCAATCTTTGATATCTTTCTTCCAGTTGATCGAGTCAGTTACTGAAGCTTGTGCATTTGTCACGTATTTCTCATGTCATGGTTTTTATCTCTGTCAGTTCGTTTATGGCCTTCTCTGCATTGCTTATTCTAGTTATCCATTCTTCCATTCTTTTTTCAAGATTTTTAGTTTCTTTGCACTGGGCACGTAATTCCTCCTTTAGCTCTGAGAATTTTGATCGACTGAAGCATTCTTCTCTCAACTTGTCAAAGTCATTCTCCATCCAGCTTTGGTCTGTTGCTGGCGATGAGCTGCGTTCCTTTGGAAGGGGAGATGCGCTCTGATTTTTTGAATTTTTTGAAAAAAGCTTTTCTGCCCTGCTTTTTCCCCATCTTTGTGGTTTTATCTGCCTTTGGTCTTTGATACTGGTGACGTACTGATGGGTTTTTGGTGTAGGTGTCCTTTCTGTTTGTTAGTTTTCCTGCTAACAGTTAGGACCCTCAGCTGTAGGTCTGTTGGAGATTGCCTGAGGTCCACTCCAGACCCTGTTTGCCTGGGTATCAGCAGCGGAGGCTGCAGAAGATAGAATATTGCTGTACAGCGAGTGCTGCTGTCTGATTATTGCTCTGGAAGCTTCATCTCAGGGATGTACCCTGACGTGTGTGGTGTGAGGTGTCGGTCTGCACCTAGTGGGGGATGTCCCCCAGTTAGGCTACTCAGGGGTCAGGGACCCACTTTAGCAGGCAGACTGTCCATTCTCATATCTCAGCCTCAGGGCTGGGAGATCCACTGCTCTCTTAAAAGCTGTCAGACAGGGTCATTAACGTCTGCAGAGGTTTCTGCTGCTTTTTTTTCTATGCCCTGTCCCCAGAGATGGAGTCTACAGAGACAGGCAGGACTCCTTGAGCTGCAGTGGGCTCCACCCAGTTCGAGCTTCCCGGAGGCTTTGTTTACCTACTGAAGTCTCAGCAATGGCAGGCGCCCCTCCCCAAGCCTCGCTGCTGCCTTGCAGTTAGATATCAGACTGCTCTGCTAGCAATGAGGGACATGGGACCCTCCTGGCCAGGTGTGGGATATAATCTCCTGGTGTGCCGTTTGCTAAGACCCTTGGTAAAGTGCAGTATTAGGGTGAGAGTTACCCAATTTTCCAGGTGTTGTGTGTCTCACTTTCTAAAGGGATTCCCTTCCTCCTTGAACTTCCCAGGTGAGGTGATGCCTCACGCTGCTTCAGCTCTTGCTGGTCGGGCTGCACCAGCTGACCAGCACCGATTGTCTGGCACTCCCCAGTGAGATGAACCTGGTACCTCAGTTGAAAATGCAGAAATCACCCATCTTCTGTGTCGCTCGCACTGGGAGCTGGAGGCTGGAGCTGTTCCTATTCGGCCATCTTGCTCGCACCCCCTGGATTAGCTTTTTAATGTGCTACTGGATTCAGTTTGCAACTATTTTGTTGAGGATTTTTACATCGATGTTCATCAAGGATATTGGCCTGACATTTTCTTTTTTTGTTGTGCCTTTGTCAGGTTTTGGTATCAGGATGAAATGGGCCTTATAGAATGAGTTAGGGAAGAGTCCCTCCTCCTCAATTTTTTGGAGTGATAACAGCTCTTCTTTGTATATCTGATAGAATTTGGCTGTGAATCCATCTCATCCTGGGCTATTTTTGGTTAGTAGGCTATTTATTACCAATTCAATTTCAGAGTTCATTATTGGTCTATTCAGAAAATCAGTTTATTCCTGGTTCAGTCTTGGGAGGGTGTATATGTCCAGCAATTTATTCATCTCTTCTAGGTTTTCTACTTTGTGTGCATAGAGGCATTCATAGTAGTTTCTGATAGTTATTTTTATTTTTGTGGGGTCAATGGTAGCATCCTCTTTGTCATTTCCAATTGTGTTTATTTATGTTATCTCTCTTTTCTTCTTCATTAGTCTAGCTAGTGGCCTATAATTAATATTTTCAAAAAACTAACTCCTGGAATCATTGATCTTTTGAATGGTTTTTCATGCCTTGATTACTTTCAGCTCAGCTCTGATTTTGTTTATTTCTTGTCTTCTGCTAGCTTTGGGGTTGATTTGTTCTTGCTTCTCTAATTCTTTCAGTTGTGGTATTAGGTTGTTAATTTGAGATCTTTCTAACTTTTCTATGTAGGCATTTAGTGCTGTGAATTTCCCTCTGAGACACTGCCTTAGCTGTGTCTCAGAGATTCTGGTATGTCATATCTTTGTTCTCATTTGTTTCAAATAACTTCTTAATTCTGTCTTAATTTCATTACTTATCCAGAAGTCATTCAAGAGCATGTTGTTTAATTTATATGTAATTGCATGGTTTTGAGCAATTTTTTTTTCTTGACTTCTATTCTTATTGCGCTGTGGTCTGAGACTGTGTTTGGTGTTTGCCTTTTAAAGTCAACACTTTGAAACAATCTATACCAGGTTTTAGGAATTCTAACCTGCAGGGGCATGGCTAGGCATTGGATGTCATCCCATTATTCCCTTCTTTTCTTTTTTTGAGATGGAGTTTCACTCCTGTTACCCAAGCTGGAGTGTAGTGGTGCAATCTTGGCTCACTACAGCCTCCGCCTCCTGGGTTCAAGCGATTCTCCTGCCTCAGCTTCCCGAGTAGCTGGGATTACAAGCACATGTAACAATATCTGGCTAATTTTTGAATTTGTAGTAGAAACAGGGTTTGCTTCCCTTTTAGATGTATTTTTTCTTTTTTCTTTCTTTTTTTTTTTTTTTTGTGAGACAGAGTCTCGCTCTGTCACCAATCCTGGAGTGCAATGGCGTGGTCTCAGCTCACTGCAACCACACGGTCCCTCCCTTGACACATGGGGATTACAATTTGAGATGAGATTTGGGTGGGAACACAGAGCCAAACCATATCAGAGGCCAAAGTTAGAGGTTAAGGAAAAAGAATCATAGTCCTGTTTCCAGGGTTGGAACAAGGTCAGGACAGAGAAACAAGTCTGAGTTCTGATGGCCTGTTGAAAGGCTGCACCGGGTGCTCCCAGAGTTACTGCAAGGGAGGCTCATTCACTTGGGATTATACTTTATGCCATGTGGGAAATGGCATGCTCTCTAGTCAACTGTTGACATTACCAAGACCCTCAGCCTTGGAGGTTTACATTTTACTCACACCTCAGACATAGACACAAGCTGAGGTTCATTTGTTAGTTTTACTTTTTCAGATGTTGGATGAAGAGAGAGATTCTTAATACTGGTTTTTCACTTCTAACTACCCCTTTCACCCCATTAAAAAAAGCAAAAAAACAAAAAACCTCGAAAGGCTTTATTTTCCTTTCCCTTTTTTTAAAGCAGAGGTATACACAGAATTTGTGTGGAGTATCAGGCTGCTCTCTTATCCAGATGGCAATATTCAAAGTTTCCCAAGATTTAGTCACCTCCCTTCTCAAGTGAATATAAAACATGGAGCACCTTTCTTTGCAGAGTAAGACTGACTTTAGGTCACCATGAACCCATTTATCTTTATTTATTTGAAACATTACAGAATCTATTGGATCATATAGCCAAAGTTATAGAAAATATAATTTTCATTTTTAAACAGATCTTTTATTATGAATGCTTACTTGGGCTGCCTGGCCTTGGAATATCTCTTTTGCATGATTGCAATATCCTCGTGTCCAAGTGCAGATCTTGGCCTCTTAAGTAATGGTCTCACATTTTACCCAAACTTGTCGGTGTTGGCTAACCAGAGGTTTAATGTGGACTAATCAGTGCAGGGAAGCCTTCCAGTGTGAGTATATTTCTAAGTGCCTGAACTAACATGGGACAGGCACTATGCATAGTCGCTAACCTGATGAAATAGCTTCAATTAGAGCCTCATCGCTGACATTATCCAGAGTGGCTGCACTTGGAATCAGGATGTGCAGGTATCTGTGGTCAGATTTTTACTTAAAACAAAAAAAGAGGAGACAAAGTTTCAGAGTATAAGTTTTATTGGATTTGGGGAATTGGAGTTCTTGGAAAATGATAATGATTTAGAATATAGTTTATACCTCTCCCCTGGGTGAAACTTGAGGATCTTTGTTTTGTGTATGCCTTTCTCACAAGGTAGAAGATCGATTCTAAGTCAAGAACACATTTGTGACAATGTGTTGTGACAGGTGAAATATACAAAAAAGCTCTTGAACAACCCCTTTAACTTCCTTGTTCTACTTGCCCTTACTCAAACTATGCTGCTTCCCTCCTGTCTCTCAGCACCCCTCCCCTACAGAATGCCCACTCCCTTCTTAGCTCCCTTCCCACCCTTTGAGTGCTCAGGAGGAACCACTCCCAGCAAAATTAGGCCTCGGGGCTTCCTTCTTCCTAGGCTCCCTTTCTTGAGGTGTCTCTGTTGGTTTGCTCTCTCTTGATCTGTTTCTGGCCCCCGCACTGTGAATTTTAGATCCTACTCTTTATCAGCAATGTCTGGGTAAGAGAAGAAATCAAGATTCCTGCAAAAAATGGACATGCTGACTCAGCCTAGAGTTATGGAGCTGGACTGGTTTAAGTCACTGCTTCCTTTGTCCTAACTTACTCTTTTTACTAATACAACCATTCACAAATAGTTGCAGAGTCATGATATGGAAAAGCTGGGAAATGAGGAATATGTGTTTCATGTCTTTTCCATTTCCCTGTGAGTGCTTATAGAATCCATTCTCTTACATGGCAGTGGGAGAAAGAGAGTGAGCGGGGGAAATGCCAGACACTTATCAAACAACCAGGTCTCCTGAGAACTCCCTCACTATCAGGAGAACAGGAGAGTAGCAAGGTTTTCAGCAGCTCAGTCATTTTAGCTGAGAATTGAGGAAGAGAAGTGTTAAAGCCTACACACAGAAAGAGGTAGTCAAACATAAGGAAAAGAAGGATATAATTCCTTTAGTTAAAGAGGGTGTTCTGACAACAAACTCTAATATGAAAGTAATTTCCCCCCTTTTAATTCATAGCAAACATCTGTATTCAAACATGAACTTTTTTCTGATGTTATCTTTCACTGTGGAGAGCAGAATTAGCCCCATTCTACAGTTAGAAAAATGAAGACATGAAGCATTCAAGGATTTCATCCAATATAACAAAAACACCAGACAAAAGCTAATGGCTTACAGATGCAGGATATTTTTCAAAGAAGAAGCAGAAATCATGTTACCTTTGATGTAACATGTGTAGAATTAACACAAGTGTTTGCCTTTGAGAATTACAATAGTCAGAGGGGAAAAAAATCTTTTTTCATCTTTTTTATTTTAAAATTCCTATGTGTATGTAGTCACTTCTCTAAGACAGGCCAAGGTATTTTTTTATGAATAACAAATTTTACTAAATAAGTTATGCAATAAGCTAAATCAAAATTTCCTCATAATAAATCTTTAAGGTTTCTGCCTCTTTTCACCAATTGTTTTGTGGAAGAAAAACGCAGGCATGCTGACAATGGCCAAGACAAAGGTGTTCCTCTTTCTTTCCAAATCCTGCAGACTGGAATAGTTATGGAACTGGGAGAAGTCACAGCAGTCCCGATTTAATGAGTCACACTTAACTATGTACCAGGCACAGGGATCTCTGCCCTCAAGTGTCTTTCAGACCAGAGGTGGTGGACAAGACAAGCATGCTGTTAGGAATGAACGTGGGATGGTCACAGTAGCACATGGGAGGCCATTGAACTTGGCCTTGGGGACCAAGATGTGATTTCTGGAACATAAGAGCAAACTCATATCTAAGATAGGTGTAGGAATTAGCCTGGTGAAGGAGTGTTCCAGGAAGGTGGAACAGGACATGAGAAAACCTGGAGTTGAGAGGGCCTTCAACAGATGAGAAGAACTCGAAGCAATCCAGCATGTCAGGAGTAATGGGCAGTAGGGTTAACTTGCCTGCTAGAATCTTCCTTTTGTACTTCTTGTGTGCGTTAAATTTATTGACGGTAGTGTGCTACATTGAAGAGACAAGGCTAAAGGTAACTGCTTCCTGACATACTGTACAAACTTGTGGATAAATACAAAGATTTTAGATCTGGGCAAGGACTAAATATTTTCTTAAATAATAGGTTTTCTCTGAGCAGTTCTTCCTGCTGTAAACTAAGTTCAAACCCAAGTATTCTAGGACTGGCACTAAATTTGACCAATTCATGTATGTCTCACCCCAAACTTGTCCTTTTAGAATTCAAAGGAATTTTTTCTTAAAATCTCTGCCGTTTAAATTTTACCTGAGTAATTTCCCCCTTTCAAGTTAGTTTTTTAAAAGATATTTATTGAGATTATTTTCATAATTTTGTAAGAATGCCATGTTTGTTTTAGGAAACTCGAAATATAGAGGAAAGCTATATCAACGAAAATAAAATCACTCACAATACCACCAAGGTGATAATCTTTGTCAATATTAACTTGTACAGAGTATTTGTGATATAATTTTCTAAGTTTCTCTATGAAAATATTTTGTAACAAATATTTCAACAATTTGGATGCATTTCCTGTCTCTGTGTGCATGTATACATATGATATATATTCCACTCATTTTAAAGTTAGTTTGAATTATTTAATTTATGAACACACTCTTATTTGCAAGTTTTTGTAGAACTATTAATATATCCAGTGTGTGAACTTTTAGCCCTGTTGAAAATAGCTTGTAAGCTATAAGCTGGTTATATTTTAAAGAGCTGAAGGCTCCTGTAGTTCTCTATTCATTAGTTTTAAAGCACCTCTATGACATGACGTAGGTGGCAGTATTATTATCCTTATAGTGCAGATGCGGCAGCCAAAGCAGACAGCAGTTGCATAACCAAAGCAGGGCTAGAAACAGAACTGGGGTTCTTTTGAAAGTAGGTAGAGTAAAAATTATACATAAAATGAAATATTGGTGATTCGTAGCTCTATTCAAAGCCTCATCTCTTTGATGACAATACATAAAACACATTGGCCCTCTGTTATTTTTCCATCAATTCAGAACCAAATCTGACCTTGGGGAGTCCACACAGATATCAATGGAACGTTTGGCCGATTGCACGTGAGGAGCTGCTGCCAGAACTTGCCTGAAAGTTTAAATACCCTATGAGAACTGCAAGGAATTCTGAAAAATTATGTTGAATATCGATGTTGAAGTTAAAATACACATATATGCGTGTGTGTGTGCAAGCACAAAGACACACACACAGAATTTTAAGCCCAAAAGTAGCACCAGAGCCAATTCCATGATATTTGTATTAGTAATCTTTACTTGGGCACAATTTCACTTGAAGCTGGTGGGATTCTTTTTACTGAGTCAAGCCTGTAGAATGAAGCCTGCTGGGAGTCAGCAAACCACAACAGACGTCATCAGCTCTCTCCTGCTTCAGGATATACATACTGATCGCTGCGGGGGTCGGGGGAGAATTTTATTTTTGCTTGCACAGGCTTACACAATTGTCAGCGGATATAACCCTTGCCTTTCTTTGAAGTGTGAGCTATCAAAAACTAAATAAACCAGATGGAGCTGTTTTCTGATTCAAGGTGACAGAGCAGACCAATGCCTGAATAATATGTCTTTTTAAAGATGGAAATAGAATTACAAATTTGCTACATCTAATTTGCACTTTCCTTTGAAAAGGTGGAGCCCAAAAGGAAATTTTTCTCAAGAGCCTTTTCCGCCTGAGAATAAGTAGTAACATTTAAAATAAGAGAAAGGTCGGAAAATTGACCACACAATACGTGAAGTTAACAAGAGAATGAGGGGGAAATTGTCAACCATGAAAGTGACAAACACTGAGTCATTGGCATTCAGATAACCCCTCTTCTCCTTGCGACCAGATAAATATACATTCTTGATTCCCGGATTCCTTCCATTCTTAGTGCAATACTTGAAAAAAAATTTGACCAGGTTTTTGGCATTTTCATCTTTTCTGGGAATACTTCTAAATGACCTAGGGGAAATTTTCTAAACCAAAGAACAGTTTTGGCAGCAAAAACAAGCCTCAGTATGTATTATGATTGAAAAACAAGTAATTTAGCCTTTAACTCATGCAAGGATCTACAAGAACATCTATGTCAAGCAGAATAAAATGAATTTGATATCTTTATTTTTAATGTGTGGAAAAGATGTTTTTCACTTCATTATTTTAACTCTCTAAAAGAAAAACTTGTTTGATGATTTACTAAACAAGAAGGAATTAACTAGATTGTTAATGTTAGTGTTATAATTTACTCTTATAGGATTGAGTTTCTCAATTGTACTAAATTTGTTCTATTCATCTCATGGCTCCCTCTAATATGTAGGCAAATATAAAAACAACCTATCTGGGTCTTTATTTTTCTCATCTGTACAGTAAGGATAATAGGTCCTATTTCAAAGCATTGCTGAGATGATTAGATGATACAAGGAAAATGTCCAACCTCGTATCTGTACATGATAGGTTCTTTCTGATTCATTCCCTTCTAGTTTCTTCTATGGCATTTGAATATCGTGTGAGGACTTCAGCAGACTAATTGTATGAAGTTCAACTAGTAAGGGCACAAAGCCAAGTGTATCTGAAGGACCTACTGTTTACATGAGTGCTAACTACGTACCTGGCACCTAATAGGTGCTCGATAAATATTAGCTATTGTTATACCACACACCTCACTTTATCCTCACTATAACTCTGGGGAGGTTTTTATTTTCATTCTCATTTTCCAGTTGACAAAACTAAGTCTTGGGAGGCAAAGTAACTTGCCCAATGTTGCACAGCAGGACTATGACAGAGCCAGAATTCCAGCTGAGATCTACTCCAGAGCTCCTGGTCTCACTGCTGCAGCATGCCACACCTCTCCCTAAGTATGGGGCGGGCAGGCCTTGGACAAGTTCAACCACCTGCAACAGAACTGGAAAGCCAGAAGGACTTCTAGGAGAAAAAAAAAGTGGCTGTCATACTCATCTGCACATTCTAACAGAAATTCTCTTAGATACACCTAATTTAATTTCTCAGCTATGTTTAGAAATTAACTCTAAGCCTATTTATTTATAAGAACAATGCACTTCAAAGACACTGTTAACCTGCTTGGTTATCCGCCTTTGCAACTTCTAGAAGATTTGAAGCAGTTGAATTGAAGGTAGGGACAGTTGCTACAGTCAATTGCCTTGAAAACAGTAAAAGTGACCTGAAAACCTGCCAAATGCTGATACAAAAGCTTTGAAAGCCATAGTAGCCTGGAGCTATTTAGCATAGGGGCAAATAGCCTGAAACCCTCAAATAGTCCTTGAAGTATAATAATTGACATCATCATAAAATCATTTAGATTATTAAACAGAAGTATATTACTTTCATAGAACTAGAAATTTCATCCAAATATTATTTTTTTAAGTTCAGTAACTTAAATAGGAAGTATTAGTGAAAGAGAAGAATCACTTAAATAAAACACCTCTTCTATTGAAACTACTAGCAAAATAAAACTAGTGATAAAACTAATTTTTTCAGCAAACCTGAAAGCTTAACCACGTAAACTTTAAACTCTGGCTTTGTTGGTCTTTTTTCTATTATATACAACTTTTTGAATTGGGTGACTGAAGTTATACCAAAGGTAAGTGTTATATTAGGCATATAATGAATCATTCAAGCATCTCTAGTTAGTATAGGAAGTAGGTTCTTGCTTGGCTTAAGGAGTCAGCAATTTTTAATATAAATTTTAAGAAAATTTTAATCTAAATATGATCAAGAAGAAAATTAACACATTCTTCTGGAAATACACAAACATACACACATACCCTAAGCATTCCTACATGAAACATTGTTGACTAATGTTATATTGCAACTACATTTATTTACAACATCAGTTCCATAGCCCTGGGAATTTGGGGACTATGATGGTAGTGGATAAGGTAGCCAGGGAAAATTTCAATAGCGTCAAACAGTAATTTGGGATTTAAAAAGTCCTAGCTGTCTTTTGGATTTTATCTATAGTTTCCATGCATCTTGGACAAATCATTTGAATCCCACAGGAATCCCAATTTCAGCATGATTGGCAGGATAGAACGATTGGCAGGATGGAGGCAGAGTATCTTCAGTCCCAAGCAGCAGATCACCAAATCCAACATTAGTCAGAGAGATACAGTCCTATCCCCAGAGAACTGTCCCATCTTTGGGCAGCCCATAAATTAAGAGTCAGGCAAAACCACACTACACCTGAAGGACAGACTGATTTTCCTTTTTGTGTTGACTTCCTGGATGGTCTTGGATAGATACAGAAATATGATCCAGTGGACTTAACACCTGAGCATTAGAGCTAACCTGACCCAAAATGAGATCAACTCCTCAACATCACAAACAATCCTGAACCCAACTTAGTCAAGAAAAGAAGGCCAACACTTGGCATGTGTCTGGACCATCATGACATTCAAAGTTAAAGGAAAACCTTTGAACAGTCTAAGCAATGAAAAGAACATAGTGCTTCCTCACCACAAATAATTCAAAACAAAATAATACAGACTCTTAAATTACCGTTAAGAGGTCCAACAAAGTTTTTATGTTTTTATATATTATTTCCACATTTATGAAAAAATAAATACGTGTACAATTTGCCTTTTGATAAATATATTTATTTATTATCTATACATATACGTGTGTGTGTGTGTGTGTGTGTGTGTGTGTGTGTGTCAAAAGCCAAATCCTTATTTCAAGAAACTTTGGTGATCTTGCTTCATTGATCCCCTAACTATGGGCTTAACCTGTGTTTTAACTGATTTTTGTGGCCAAGCATCTCCCATGTTCAGCAGTGTATGACTGGGCTTTCCCCTTCCCTCTCTCCCTCACTAAGCCCAGAAATGTCTCATGGCCATCCACCCAGCTCAGACTCTATTTTATTAAAAGGCAGTCTCTGCTTGTACTGACTTCATAGAGACAATATGCAAATTACTAAGTGGCTTCTTTAACATAAAATCCTGGAAGTAAATACTGCAGAAATACAAAGTACTTATTAAAATTTACCTTCCTCTGAGATTAATAAATGATTCTTTGGGAACAAATTGTTCAACCAAGTAAGATTAATAAAGTTAAGGGCCATTAGCCAATTTTCTTGTAGTAAATTGCAGGGTGCTTTGCAAGAATTGCATTATTTCATATAAGTTAATTCATTGAAATTAATTCATTGAAAATATGTATAATTTTAACTTTATAAGTAATGAAAATAACTAATAAAGAAGTTGAACAGCTAGTACAGCTGAACAAAAAGAAGGAAAAAGAAAAAGCCATCAAACTGTCAAAGCATACCTATCAGGGCTGGCATCAACACTATAAATATGCTAGCCACAGATACACAAAACATGCACCATCAAACATGCTTTTTGTCATTTTGTCCCCCCTATACTCCATGGTTTGAAATATTTCATCCACAAAACTACATTAATTTGGCAATACAGTTGATCTTTGAATAATGAGGGGGCTAGGGGAACCAACCCCTGCATAGTCGAAAATCGGTGTATAACTTTTGAGTACGCCAAATCTTGACTACTAATAGCCTATGTTGACCAGAAGCCTTACTAATAGCATCAACAGTCAAGTAACATGTATTTTATGTTTTTAATGTATCATTTACTGTATTCTTACAATAAAGTAAGTAGAGAGAGTGTTATTAAGGAAATCATAAGGAAGAGAAAATATATTTACTATACATTCAGTGGAAGTGGATCATCATAAAGGTTTTCATCTTTGTCGTCTTCAAGTTGAGTAGGCTCAGGAGAGGGAGGAAGAGGAAGGGGGAAACTTGTTGTCTCAGCGTAGCAAGAAGAGACAGAAGAAAATCTACTTATAAGTGGACCTGCACAGTTCAAATCCATGTTATTCAAGGGTCAACTGTAATTATTTTGTTTTTCCTCTTTATTCACCACAATCAATTAGAGATTCTGCTTAATAAGGCATAACAGTATCACTTTGCTGAGTTGATATAATTACCCTCTTCAGTGTGTCTCTTCTTATTGTGCCATAACCAGGTACTGTGAACTCATGCCTGGTTTTCCTAGCTCTTGTGAAAGTATTTTGTGCGTGGATAGTTGTTCAAATGGATGTTTCTGGGGGACAAGGGAGACAATCACTAGAGAGCCCCATTCTGCCATCTTACTCCACCTTCCAGCTGACTTGATATAATTAAAGAATTTGACTTTTTTGGCAATCTGTATAATCTTATTAAAGTTAAATATTTCATTTCTACTAACCTTTTCATATATGTGTGTATCTACATATACATGTATAAATATTTATATATGCATATATCATGTAATATATTGAAATATGCATGATAATATAATATAGCCTTTTAATATATTGAAAAATATATTCTTGTGGATCTTCTTTCTTACCATACCATCTCTCTGGGGCAGGAGCCTGCTGATCAAATTCAAGCCTCTCTTTTCACAGAGGAGCATGTCATGTCCCAGAGTGACTATTGCACTGCCCAAGATCAAACAAGCCATTGAAGATTGAATTGTCTGTTGTCCATATAACACTTCTACAACAAACTCCATCTGTTTGCTATAGTCTCTAAATAAGCACCCATATTAAGAGCAAGGGACTCACAGAAAATTATTCCAGTGAAATAATTATCTTTCAGCTCACCTCTTGTCTCTGCTGTCCCAGACACTTTCGGGCATAAGTACTTGTTCTATAACATAGCTTTCTTTATATTTATGCCTACCTCCATTTTACCATTGCATTATAACAATAGTATTGTGCAATAGTAATAATGCATTTTAACAATAGTATCGTGCAGTAGTAATAATGCATTTTACCATTGCATTATTATAACAATAGTATTATGGCCTGCCTCTCCCTCTATTCATAGTTCCTACAAGTACAAGAGCTGTGTCTTTCTGATCTAGTTTTCCTTGGCACCTACTGTACTAGTTTCCTAAGGGTTGTTTTAGGGTGGATGAGATAAGATTAATCTGGCACAATGTTTTGTTTTCTTATGTTTAAATACTTTCTGTATGTCAGTAATTTCCAAATTCATAACCAAGGACTGACTTTTCCCCTGTACTCTATACTCAGACTACCTACTTGACATCAACTTAGGTATCTCATCATTCCAAACTTAAACTATCCAATCAAATGCTTGATTAAATATATCTAAGTATATTTCTTACCATCCCAGCAAGTAACACTAAAACCACTGCTTTTTTTCCTTCCACATGCCAATCCATGGATTTGTTCTAAAAATCCTGCCTGCAAAATATTTCCTAGCTGGGTGCAGTGGCTCACACCTGTAATCCCAGCACTTTGCGAGGCTGAGGCAGGTGGATCATCTGAGGTCAGGAGTTCGAGACCAGCCTGGCCAACATGGTGAGACCCCATCTCTACTAAAAATACAAAATTAGCTGGGTGTGGTGGTGCATGCCTGTAATCCCAGCTACTTGGGAGGCTGAGGCTGGAGAATTGCTTGAACCCAGGAGACGGAGGTTGCAGTGAGCTGAGATTGCACCACTGCACCCCAGCCTGGGTGACAAGAGCAAAATCCTGTCTCAAAAAAAAAAAAAAAAAAAAATCCTGAAACCATTTATTTTTCCTTCAGTCTCACAGCTACCGCCCTAGCCAATACATCATTTTTTCTTTTCTTGAATTGTATTAGCCTCCTGATTAATTTCTGCCTCTATTCTTGTTCCTATGTAATTTCTTCTCCACAGAGCTACCAGTGTGGTCTTATGAAAACTATTATATGTTAGATTGCATCACTCTTCTTCTGAAAACCTTGTAATGGCTTGTCATCACACTTGGAACAGCATCCGAGATCATTCTCTAATCTACATAGCCCAGCATCGTCTGGTCTGGAATCTCATCTCATGCCACATTTTCCCTTGGTCATTGAGTCTCTGTCACTGCCCTCCTTTGTTTGTCACTGGCCTTCTTTGTGTCTTTACATATAGTAAGCTAGTTCTTGCTTTTGGATCTTCCCATGGGTTGCTGCTTCTGCCTCAAATCCTCTTCCCCCAAATCTCTGCCTTCTTCTTGTCCTTAATTTTCAGTTCAAACGTCACTTACTTCAAGAGGTCTCTCTTGACCATACAATTAAAATAGTTTCTTAGCCACTATTTTATTAATCAATTAATTAATGAAATTTTTGTTTGAGAATTTTCTGGTTAATGTATTTGTGTGCTTTTCAACGTGTTTACTTCTTAATTCTCACTAAGATGTGAAGTCTGACTTGTTCAAAACTTTGTTACATGCTTAGACCATGACTGGCCTATAGAAGGTGCTTAGTGTTGGATGCTTAATGATGTTAAATTCATTTGCCTGCCTTTAACATCCACAAGTGCAAGGAGAATAAATGAATGTACTCAGAATTCACCTGATAAAGATTTGTCATCTAGGGTCAAGGACCTCATCTTTTTTCCATTTGAGGGCACCTATTTATTATTGCTTCTGTGGAGGCTGATATGTTCATGTGTAGTAACCTTTTGCACCCAACAGTTTCTTCCTTTAAGCTCCACCATTGATTTTCCTCATCTTTGTGCCTGAAGAGCCAGAATGATTCCTTTTGTCCCCACTGTCCTGACAGTTTGCAGTGACACTCACTGTGCAAGTGGGAGCCATTGCCCTTCAGCTATCAGAAGGCTGGCCCTGCCCCAGAAGTGCAGGCAAGGAGCTTTGTACAGCAGCTGTTTGTGTCTGTGCACAAAATGGCATCCCTTCTTCCAGAGTTAGCCCATGGTCTTGGGAGGGTGGGAACTCAGCTCCTTCTGGATCCGATTCACTTACCCCACCAGGAAGCACTGGCTGAGAGGGTGAGAGAAACTACAAAGCAATGTTTCTATTAAGTCTTAGAGATTAGAGATGGAAACCAGAAAGAGGAAGAAGGGGAGAGAGGGAAAGAGAAGGGTTTCAGAAAAAAAAAAAAATCAGCTCACTCTTCCATTTTACCCCTCTGCCAAGGGCCTATAAAATCCTTTTTCCCAATTATCTATTTGTTAGTGCAGTTCTGCACTGGCTGAGTCTCCATCAGGCACTGTAAGACCCCAGCTGTTTCCCAAAGTATTTTTAGATGCCCATGAGGCCACTCAGGGGTACACAGTCCCTTATTCCTTAAATGAGTATTTATTTACTGCACCAATGAATAACCTGGTCTGATTAATAGTTACAGCAGTAATGTCACTCTTGGTCCAGACTCATCTCTTAGTGCAGAAGATCCCAGGACGAGCAGGACACAGACAAGGTCTGACAAGCCCAGAGACATTCTACAACCTCAAACTGGAATCTTGCCTTTACTAACCAGGCAGGACCCTGAAAAGAAGCCAGTACCTTGGATCATTTTATCTAAAGCTTTCATGTAGCACAGAGCCACCAAGTCTCTGAAGTTGTCCCCAGTCCCATACACCACATGAGCCATGTCACACTCTTCCTTCAGTCCTCAACAGAGAAGCTGAGGAGCAGACCATTCAGAGTGGCCCCATAATGATGGCTCCCTTCTGCCCTTTGAGCAGAGCATCTTTCTTTCCCCATCCTGATTTTCAGAGAGTGAGGAAGAAAGCTGTTTTTTGACACTATCAGTCTCTTTCAGTGTCCAAGTCAGACATCACTCTTATAAGAAACTTCATTATAGGAGCCTCATGGCCAAAAATAAATATCTATAGCTATAGAAATAGATAGATACAGATTTAGATATCAATATAGATATAAATAGATATATCTATGTATATAAGACTTTCGGGAGTTGCTTTAGTTTTTTAGGCCAAAGACCTAAAAAAAGAAAATCACTACTTTAGTGCCCTAAATGATGTTCTTAAGGCCTGAAGAGATAAGGAGCTTCCCAGAGTGCATTATTTATTTGCCAACCAGGAGCAGGCTTTTTACAATGTTGTTAAGGACTGACTTACAGGTGACAATGCCTTACCAAGAAAGCCCTTGATAATTCAGTAACCACATCCTCTGGTAGAGATCTAGGAAAGGATAACATTTTTAAAAAATCTCCTCTGGGAATAATTCTGTTATAATGGGTTTCTAGAGATTTAGGGAGAAACTAATTGGATATTCACTGTTGATGGCTATATATTTAGATCACACTAGAAAAAAATAATGTTCATCCATGTTTATAGAAATGGATCTGGAGAATTTTGCAGATGAACTGAAACACATGTTAAAAGTTGAAACATGAGGAAAAGAAATGGCAGCAGATCAATAGTGAGGTAAAGGGTCCAGCAGCTGATCGCCTCCATGGGCTCAAATTCACCTTTAGCATCATTGCTAGCAGAAATCTGTACTTTTTTTTCCTCTTTAGTTTTTATGTAATCTTTATCATCCTTTTCTTTCGTCTCCTGACCACTTCCCACCAAACGTATATCCTTTATTTTTCCTTTCTTTTTACCTTTACTATGCATTTCCCTTTATCTATCACCCTCGTCTCATGGCTGCTGGTTCCACTGATGGCACCTAAGATTGAAGGGGTTACCAATGCCAGCTCCACAGAAAAGGGAGCAGATAATCTGGAGGTGATGTTAGTGATTGGATTTCACAGAATGCCTACTTTGTGCCTGGCCTTGTTAGAGATGCTTGTCAAATATGCTCTCATTTCATCATCTCAGTTGTCCTAAGAACTCAGTTTAATATTATGCAACACGCTAGTTCAATTCGAGAATAAAAGAAGTTTTGTTTTGTTGTATTTTGTTTCTGAAAAACTCTGCCTCCAAAGGTTGTAGAGAAAAAGCCCCCAAGAAATGCCAACTTGAAGATGGTTGGAAGTGGGAGGTTTGACCAACAGGTTAAAGATAAGAAAGTTGCAACAACTGGGTAAATCTCTGAAACCACAAGCAGATTTCTATGACCAATCTGTTTTATTTGCACGTTTGTGCTCTTGGGGGAAAACGTGACTTTACCAACCATGTTAATGGGGGAAAAGTTCTAACCCTTCAATAATTTCAAGAAAACCAGAATATGGTTTAGGTCAAAAAAGAGTACTTGATTTTGCAACACCAAATATCCCTTTTGAGGTTTCCCAAAAATGCTGTGGCAATCCCACACAGAACTCTCTCCATATTTTTACCACAGAAACAATAGTGCTAATTCAGCATGCGCTATGATTTAGACCACTTTGGGAGGTGCTTTAAGGAAGATATCAAAGAAATGAATACCTGCACTCTTATAATATCATAAAAATACAATACAGAATATACTAAATTTCCATGTAAAATGCTAAATAAAATAAAATGGATTGATTATAATGTGTTTAAGAAGTGTAGAAAAACAAATGGAATCATTGGACTTAACTGGGTTTAGTAGGTCAAAGATTTAGAGTATCTACTATTAGATACTTATTCAAATAAGTACATGGGCTTATTAATAAATTATTATTAGGGACAGAAACGAGGAATGCAAAAAGTAGTTGAAGATCCTAAATGTCAGAATGATTTGCCTGAGGGTTTAGACTCTCCTTCCCTTAGGGATATCACATGGGAGCCTAGCTTTTCTATCATTCTACAACACCTTTGAAAAGAAGGAGCTATATAAGGGTGATGTGGAATTTATAGGTTTACATTGCCCTAGTAGAACTATAAATACACATGACTAGGTAACCAGGTTTACCACGTGGAAATAGAAAAGGTGTCTGATCCACCAGACACAAGTCTGTCTTCAGCTTCATCACTGCATCTACCACCCCAGGACAGAAATCAGCCTGGGGCCAGACTTGAATTTCTGTTGTCCATGCAGAAAGTGACCCAAGTCATTTCCTCAACACTCGGAAACATTTAAAGCTCTTTTTTTTTTTTCTTTTCCATTTCTGGCCAAGCTGTTTAGAAAGCACAGATGCAGCTGGCACTGTAATATTGTAAGCAGCCTCGCTAAATGGCTCCAAAAGGGAAATAGCTGTCCAGTGTCTTGGGTAGATCTGTGAGCTCCATTCACCAATGTCACGTCATCATTCTCTGGTTCTTCAGACCCAAGAATCGAGGTCGGAGAAGCAGAGTTGCTGCTGCAATTTTGTTTACCTAACAATGTAAAGACTACTCTGATAACCCTCCATTGCTAGCCCCTTTTCATAAGGAATAAAGTCACTTTAGGGGTTTAGTATCTGATTTGAAGAAACCACCCCATTACTGAAGGGAGATAAGATGTTCATTTAATTTTTTTTAATGTTCATGTGAACCACGTGCAACATGTTCTTCCTCTCTGGTCACGCTGAGAGATGAAGACTTTTTTCAGCACTTTTTGGATAAAGGTTGTGGCAGAGATCTAAAATCCACCCTGCTGGTCACAGTCATGACCCTAGTGGTAGTGAAGATGTGACTTTGGCTTGAGAAATCCAAGGTGTAATCCTACCATGAAGAACAGTTATAGAAAAAGGTGCTGGAGTGTTGTAATTATTCTTATTTTTCTTCAATTCATCGGACTTAAATGTTTAGCAGCCAGATATGATGATAAGCTGTAAATCAAGCAGAGTTTCTACTGCTTTATACAACATCACAACCGCACCAGCAGTATAGCAGAGTGCTAAGAAGGTGTGCTTATCACCCTTCTAAAGCCTGATAGTATCTGCACCTTGAACAAATTACTTTCATAGGAGATCATGATAATGCCTACCTTTTGGGGGATTCATAAGGAATTGCATATGAAATGCTTAGTGCTGTATCTGATACATAAGCATTCAAAGGAAGTGCTTGGGCTCAGGTCTGTGGGAATCCAAAGCTTCTGTTTTCTTTATCATGCTTCATTATTAGCAAAATTAGAAAATAATCTGCTATTGACTGAATGTGTCCCTTCAAAATTCATATGTGTTGATACCCTAACTCCCAATGTGATGGTATTTGGAGGTGGGACATATGGGAAGTAATATGGATATAATGGTGGAGCCTTTGTAATTGGATTAGCACCTTTATAGAAAGAGACACTAGAGAGCTTGCTGTCTCTCCCTCTCCCCACCATGTGAGGATACAGCAGGAAGGCAACCACCTGGTAACCAGGTAGAAGGCCCTCACCAGAATCTGACCATGCTGGTTCCCCGATCTCAAACTTCCCAGCCTCTGGAACTGTGAGAAATGAACTTCTGTTGTTGAAGTCATCCAGTCTATGGCACTTTGTTATAGCAGCCCAAGCTGATTTAAGATGTGATCTAATGGAAATAGTCTATCTCTGAAGTCCCTTTAAACTCTCACATTATGTGATTCCTCTTTCTTTGCTTTGTTGTAATAAAACACTTTTCTTAAGCTCCCAGTTTGCTAGGAACACAGTAACAACTCACCTGAGGAAAGCAGTAGGAATGTTCTTTAAGTCTGACAATCACTAGAGCTAAGCTTTTAAAAATTCTATAAAATAAAAAATAATCAGCAAAAACATAATTAATCACCTATGTTTTCCTGGCTATGAACAAACTCTATATCATATAATTTCTACTTTTTTAAAATGTGAAGTAGAAATTTCTAAGACTGTTTTAGTTGTCAAGACATAAAAAAAGAATTAATGAAGAAAATTGGTTATCATTTTTTAATATTTATTTATTTATTTTGAGACAGAGTCTTGCTCTGTCACCCAGGCTGGAGTACAGTGGTGCTATCTTGGCTCACTGCAACCTCCACCTCCCAGGTTCAAGTGATTCTCCTGCCTCAGCCCCCCGAGTAGCTGGGACTGCAGGCATGCACCACCCTGCTTGGCTAATTTTTACCTTCTTAGTAGAGACGGGTTTTCACCATGTTATCCAGGCTGGTCTTAAACTCCTGACCTCAGGTGATCCACCTGCCTTGGCCTCCCAAAGTGCCGGGATTACAAGTGTGAGCCACCACACCCGACCTGTCATTTTTAATAATAAAAACTAATTTGGATCTATTGCATCCATATTTATATTACAGCACTATAATTCACCGTGCTTTATAGTTAGTTGTACATGTGTCTGTCTCTCCACCAAACTTGTAAACAATTTTAAGGGAAGGGAGCATGTTTTTGCATGTCAAGCACTTAGCATAGGGCAGACACAATTCACCACTCAATAAATGCATGTTAAATGAATTAATGAATGAATGAAAGGTGCAGCACTGAGATTTTAAGTTACAAAGTATGGTTCAATGGCCTCTGCAATCCAAACTAAAAGACGGGCCAGAGCATCAAAGGCAAGTAGCGACGTAAGTGAAGTTACGTCCCAGATAACCAAAATGGATAAGAGGTACTGCTTTGTTTAAATAGAAGAGTCAGCTTTAAGGTAGGGCACAAAGACTTCATGAAAAAACATGGAATTTTATTTGGATTAGACAAATGGAAAAAATCTTTCCCAAGAAGAAGGACCATGTGAGCAACAACATAATATATTCATTTCCTATTGCTGTTATAACAAATTGTCACACATTTAGAGTCTTAAAACAACACAAATTCATTATCTTACAGTTTGAGGGTCAGAAGTATGAAATGGATTCCACTGGGCTGAAGTCAAGGTGTCTACAGGTCTGTATTTCTTTCTGGAGGCTCTAAGGGATAATCTGTTTTCCTGCCTTTTTTCTCTTTGAGAGTCTCCTCCCATTCCTTGGTCCAAGGCCCCTTTCCATCTTCAGAGTCACCAATGACCAGCTGACTCTTTCTCACATCATATCACTCTGACACTTACACTTCTGCCTCCCTCTTCCACATTTAAGGACACTTGTGATTATTTTGGTCTCATCCAGATAATCCAGATATTCTCTGTATTTTAATGATGGCTGATTAGCAATCTTAACTCCATCTTCTACCCTAATCTCCTTTGCCGTGTAACCTAACATATTCACAGGTTCCAAGGACTAGAATGTGGGCGCTTTTGGAAGGCCATTATTCGACCTACCATACATGTCAGATGCATCTGACATGTTTGTGCAACAATATGACTTCCACAGAAATTTTGCATATTCAATGTAAGTTTGAATGTGTTTACAGGACTAGGTGAGTGGGAACCTATTTTTTAAAGTGCCAAATGCCCAAGAAAGGGATTTGAACTATTTTTATAGGTAATAATTATCTTTGCATCAAATTAGTATTAATGTTGCCATTACTTTTCATGTTACATATTTGAAAATGACGTGATTATAAATTATGTTCAATCCAGAATATCGTAACTTTTAAAGGTAAATAAGGCTTAACTGAAATTTTCAATGATTAATGAGAGACTTGAAAAACACAATAGTAGCCTCATCAATTGCCTCCTCAAAGTTTGAAAGCAGGAAAAAAAAGTAATAACAGCATTTAAAAGGCATTTATTAAAAGCCCAGTTATCTGTGGTTTGAAGTTGACCCTTGATATTCTAATCGAGACACGCAAATATAAAATCAACAAGGTATATGAACATATGCAAGTCAAAGACGGGTGTATTTTACCTTGCACCTAAGTGGACAAAAGAATGTTAAAGTCAAATGCAAAGATGTCTCAGAAAACACGGAATGCAAGAAATCTTACCAGCAGACCACAAAATAGGTCCAGGAAGATCATGGAGGACAAAGACTAGATAGACCCCGAAGTCCAAATAAGCAAATAGAGGAGGATCAGTTAGTATGCATATCCTATAAATAGAAAGACATGCAATCATTTTAAAGTAATTTTCAAAATAGAAGGAGAAAAATGTGGTTAAAATTTCAATGTGTGACGAAAAAAAATTACCAGAGTGAAATTCTTAGAAAATCTTTTGATAATAAAGATCTTATACACATGTCAAAGTTGTAAAATGTTCTAGTGTGCTGGGCTTTTTTTCCTTGATTGTGGTGCAATAATTCTTCTAGCAACACTGCATATCAAACAAAAAGGGTTCAGTAGGAATCGCTGTACTGTACCATGCAAAGAATGTGTTGTCTACGTACTATATGTTAAATGGCCACCCCTTTAATTTTCACTCTTAATTCTCTTGCCATTACCAGGGGGAAAAACTCATAAAATTACCAGAAATAATAAAACATTCTGTATACTAGTTTTTAATACAGTATCTTCCAACTTTCTCTTTCTCATTATTTAGTTACTCCCCTGGATTATATATATCAGGAAATATTGGTGTTCATAACCATAGCAAAGCACTTAGCCTTAGAAAGAATCAGGAAAGACAATGGAAAAAATAATACAGTGAACTGTGTTTCCAATTACCAGCAGATGCTTTCATTTATTCTAAGCGTTCTTGTTTAGTTAACTGTACAAATTTTTAATCATATAAATCTGGTAATGTTCTAGACCCACGCTTTTAGTTACCCTGGTCTTCCAGCTGATTTCACATGTCTCTTCCTTCTGGCATTGTTTTCCCACGAATACCGTGCCTACAGCTGTATGAATTCCAGGTGATACCTGTTAAAGAATGCAGCCTATTGCAAAGTTTACTTGATTCAACTTTTGTGTTGTGTGTGTGGTGTGTGTGTGTTTCGCTGAGACTGACATTGCTGTAGATTTCTCTGAATCAGCAGCACCATTCGCCACTGGCTACAGCACCATGAATGCCTGCTTCCTTTTTTTTCCATCTTTATTTCTTTGAGGAATCATCTGGTCACCATTCATTCATGCCTGGAATATCACAGTGGGAAAGATTACCAGGCTTCATGGGAAGACCACTTTACATAAATCTTTAATAAACCAAATGAAAGAGCAGGTCTTACTGAAAGTATCCCTGATGATGGAGATCAAAGACTCAGAGCCTTGCCTGTATTCCAACCATTCTGAAAATAGCAGGAGGGGTGCAACAAAATGCTGGAAAGAAGGAGTCATGGAGAAACTGGCCTAACTAAATTGCACTTGACATTTGATGAGAAAAGACTGTCAAAAATAGTATTTGTTTATGAAATTATTTAAGATTCCATTGCATATATTTATTGCATGGGCTTATAGTTTATAGTCAACCTTATCTTTAAAGTTAACCCATAAGGGGAAAAAAAGAAAAAAACAAAATTGACAAGCTGTGGTTCAATGTCCCTGGATACAGCACTCATTCTTACATAGCAGTTCTGGTTGCTTCTTTCCATTGAGAGTATTTGGCCTGCACCAGCATGATTGTTTTTAGAAGTCCTAATAGGTGTATCTGGAAAGACTGGGATGGTTGCTGCATTTTCTTTCATAAATAACTAATATGGAACAGGCATAAAATTGTTGCCACATAGTTATACTCTAGCCTTGCTACTCAGAGTGTGATCATGACCAACAACCTTGACATCCCTAGGAAACTTGTTAGAAATGCAGAGTCTCAGGTCCCTGCCAGACTTCTGGAATCAGAAATCTGCATTTTAATGGGATCTCCAGGTTATTCAAATGCACATTAATATTTAAGAAGCCTTGATCTAGAATAGCCTCTAGGAGATACCATTTGGCTTAGCTGTTCTGTGTAATTCATAATTACCAGGAGGTAATAAGTGAAAAAGGGGAAATAAAAATTAAGTGGAAGAGGCAGCAGGATCACACGCAATACACATGGAGCGGTTGAAATTTCCTTCTTCCAAATTAACTTTGAACTACATAAATATGAACCTAAATGAATGTCAAGGACAAAAAGGAATCTTGTTAGAAGGCTTGATTCCTCATAATTTTCTCACTTTCCTTTTGTTATTTCATTTATATAAAAAATCTTTCTATATCTTATTAGTGGCCTACTTTATTTTTATTAGATTAAGAGAAAAGAACCCTCACTCAGGCATTTTCCAGCAGTTTTTTGAGAATGTTTGGATAATCTCTCCTCCAGTCTCCTTGAGATCTTCTTAACCTGGTTGAATTCTTGAGAGCTTTCAAAATTTATGCATCTCACTTATTTTTTAAAAAAAAAAATCAACATATTTCAGACTTTGTACAGGCCACTTTTTAAATATCACATTTGATTCTGCACACTACATTTCTTTTAAGCACACTTACACATTAAACAGAAATCAGTTAGGAGCAATCAAAGTTATAAAAATGTTTGAGAAATAAAGGCCCCAAACAAAACATTGAGGCCCTCATCAGTTTGTCTAGGGAAATGAGACCAGTAGGGGGCCTGAAGACACACGTTCACTACCACAGCATATGACACAAAGCTGCACAGCTCATGAACATCAAACGCATTTTGTGTTTAGTCGCTTTGGACTAAAAACAAAATTTCCTATTAAGAGAACCTATACAGCATTAACTAGAGCACTAAATAATACATGGTAAAGATCATGCAGGATGAGACCCTAGACATGATTCCTGGGCTTTCATCCCTCCAAAATGCACTTACAAAGAATATTTATCTTATGAGTCACATACATTGTTCTGTATCTGTCTATTCTCATTCATACTTTCACCAGACCTACCTTAAAGACCTTGCTACCATCAAATCTCTTACTGTCTTCTGCCACAGGTCACTCCCCAATACCCTTTATCCAACAGCCCTGCTTTTGATTTCCTTTACGCCTGCATTCTCACTGGGGAACCCAAATTTCCGAAGTAAGACCTACTTCAAGGGTAGAAGGGCTTGACTTTCCAGCTTTCTAACAGATCCCAGGAAAGGATAGCCAAAATTTGTGTTTAATGAACTTGTCAACTATGATATCATATAGCTTAAAAATAACAATATTAAATTTTTATAGCACATTACAGTTTAAAAATAACTGACATTCTAGTCTTATTTAATCCTTTCAGGATCCCAGTGTGATGGATAAAATGTTTATTGCCATCATACCCATTTATAGATAAGGCCCCAAATTTGGGGCAAAGCTCTGTGGTGAGTATAGATCAAAACCCAGTTTTTGTAACTCTCAGATAAGTAGTCTCAGAGAGTTACTTTAGAGATTTCCTTGTTGTAGCTGTTTTCTAAGAAGTTGACACGCTCGAATGTGAAATTCTGAAAAGTGTACTCTACCACCACTATGATCTTTCACAATCAGAAATAAGTCCTGAAATCCTAGAAAGGCTATAGTCAGAGGGTGCCAGGGGCACACACCAAAGTATCAGATGTTCAGTAGTGGGACAGAATAGGAGGCTGTATTCATCAGCAGGCAGGAGCTGAGTAGAGAAAATCAAGTCTTCCTTCCATGTTGTTCTCAACCTTTGTCTGACTGGGCCCATTTTTGTTGGGAAATTCACAGAGACAGTAAACTTAGCATTAGCATTAGTTAAGATCTTTAACAGCCAGGGTAGAGTGTGAGGTTAGCTGAAATCCTAGTTTCTCTCTTAAAATGTACAAAAATAAATGAATAAGTAAAGAGGCAGAGGTCACTCACACTGAAAACCAGAATTAAGGCAAAAGAGGCCAGGCAGGTCCCCAGTACCTGAAAAAGGACCCAAAGGCTAGCACAGAAGGTTTTCCCTTCTGCTGTTTCTCCGGCAGTTAATATTCATTTGCAGAGCAAATAAGAGAATGATTGGGTATGGTTGAGACACCCCTCCTACTTCACCCCACCTGTCTTTCCTCATCTCGCCCCACATGCTTTCCCCTTTTCCCCCATGACAATGGAAATATGTGCTGCCTTCTAGGGTCGGTCTGTAGACTAAGTCGCTTTTCCTACTTGCTGGCATTATTTCTTGAGATTAGCTAAGGCCAGAGTTATACATTTCTAGGTCTCCTAAATTGTTTGCACTTCTTCTACTTAGACTGTATAGAACCAAGTTGAAAGACCTGTTTTTCCTTCCCTGCTCATTTTGAATTTTTTTTTTTGAATTGCATTTGTAAAAGCAGACTGGTCGTGTGTGTGTGTGTGTGTGTGTGTGTGTGTGTGTTTACACATCCATGCTTGAACTGATGGAGAGGAAAGTTCAGGACAAAATAAATAAACTCCCTCCATAGTTTGCTTTTTTTTTCTAAAAGATAGGCCACAGATGAGGGTCAATAAGAGTATAAAACAATTCCAAAATATCTGAGTGAGAAGATTTTTATTAAACTTTTTGTTTTGTAAGAATCTATTAATAGACTGAAAGTGAAAGAAAATGACAAGGGATACATGTTTCTAAGTTTCCATTTTTTAAAAAAGGTACATTCTCTAGAACTGTTAGAAATATTTAACATTATAAATGCCTTATTTTACAAATCATGTATAATAAATGCTTATCTGCCTAGTGACTAGAGCACCCATAGTCTACAAGATTTTTACATAGCCCTCAGAACACCAAAAATTCTTCAAAGTCCACATTCTAAATCAACTATATTTTTGACACTTTTCTTGGTTGTATACTTTAGTATTGGGGTTATCAATTCTTTTATAGCTCCAACCACAGAGCAAAGTCTTTTTATTTTTAGTTTTTGGAAGAAGGAGCCAATGCAATGGCTAGTTTTTATCAAAAAGAAGAAACTTTATAGCACATTTGGAGTAACTTAGTGTAGGGGCTCAGCGGGCCAGCTGGTGAGGCAGCTTGTAATAGTTGCCACAGTCAGGGCATCACCCAGCCTCACCTTTGTCCAGCCAAAACCAGATGATGGCGCTATTCTCTTCACAGATGCTGCCCACTGCTGGTGAAGGACGGGGGCTAAATTAAGGTCCTCTTTGGTACCTGAAGCTGCCTTTGGGGGTAGTATATTGTATGGGTCTAGTCCCTTCTGTGCAGCCATTATGACGTCCCTCTCCAACCCAGTCACCTGCTCGTTGTCAGTAAGAACATCACCTCCAGATGCCTTGGAGTGCACTTCGACCGCCCCTCTGGGACTCTGGGCCCTCAGGGCCCAGGCAGCCGGCACCCCAACTCCTCAAAGTAACCTTGAAGCCATCACACCCTCAACAAGTAGCAGTACTTCCAGGAACAGCAAAGTCTTTTCGCTACAATTAGGTGTCCATTGTCCATTGGAACAAGCTGTTTCGCCTGTTAGTTCTCATTATGTTGGGTTGATTCACAAGGCCTGAAAAAGAACTTGGTTATTTTGAAAGTCTATCTTAAAATGTCCTGTCTGCAGCCCTTTAATTACTGATATTAGCATGCGTAAGAATCCTCACAAGTTACCTGTGGGTCTTCTCTGTTCCATGATTCCTTTGATCACATAGCACCCCCACCCTCAGTGATCCAAACTTCTGTCTGCAGATACCATATCAAGGTGAATGATGTCCACTGAGTAGTGAAAATTATAGGTTTACAGGCATGCTCTTCTAAAGTAACTATCTGAAAAACAAAAGAGATCACAGCCTATGAGATGCTAGCTACAAAATGTAACAAAAGCACCTTTCAGATAATTCACATGGTAGAGAGTTTTAGTCCAACAAGCATTAGCCTCGCATCAGTTTGTCCCAATCTCTTGAACCTGCAGTTGAGCCAAAAATTTCCGAGCCAAGCTTTCTCGCAAGATTTCCTGTACTTCCTGTTTCTATGTGAGCCAGAAATACCATGAGAACGACCTTTCTTGTGGTATTTTTGCCCTTCTACTCCAAGATGAAAATAATCCCATATTGGGGGAACTTTTTTTTAAATTGTGCAAATATTTCCAATTTTCAAACCTTCAAATAAAGTAGATTCCTCCTTGGGAATGAAAATGTGAAATGGTGATTGCTTGGCCCTGACTCATCTCCACTAGGAAGTATTCATGCTCAGTGATCCAACATTTTGTAATTTCTGTAAGATATTTTTACAAGGAACTAGGTAAAACAGTACAGAGGATACAATGGAAATGTATATCCTTGGATTTTTTTTTAAAGTCATTCTTGAAGAAATGAACAATGAAGTGTTGTGTTCTTAGTACATTAGTGTATGTGATATATTATATCATATATTTGTTTTCTTTGTTCTTAACCCCTTTGTTCCAAGGGTCAGGATATCCTGATGCTAAGTGCTATTGCAAAATAACTGAACAAAAATAAAAATAGTCAAACACTTAGGAAAGTCTTCAGTTGTTATGTCAAGGAAGTTTGTGACTGAGGAGTGAGTTTAAGACATTATTCAGGAAATATGATAATAAAGTGAAACAGTCTGCATGTGATTATTAAACAAAATCATCTCAATCCTAGAGAGCCTTGATGCCCCCAGCCTGATGGAAGGGTAAGATAAGGACTGGACAGGCTGTCAAAGTGGTGGAAGTGTGGAACTGATGCTTAAATCCTTTCATCTCTTATCAGAGAGGGAAATAAGGAAGAACACATCTTTCTAATGAAGTAGACCACCGATTATACCCTAATTGTGTTGTATGAATATCTAGTTGTTATAGAAAGAGCCGCTAGATCAATATTTTAATAACGAAATTCACCAAAAGCAGTGTCTTCAATGTCTTTATTATTGTTTTATACCCTCTTGACCCTTCTTCACCTGTTAGGAAGGAAAGTAGGTTTGCCAGTATACTTTTCCATCCAGAAAAAAGAAAATTCACCTGATCCAGTATGGAAAACTAAACTTATTCACCATGGATTTAGAGAAATAATAAAACAACAATAAAATTACAGTTGTCTTTGATGGTTTCAACTTAAAGAAAAAAAGAGGTGGGAGCAATGAAAATAAAACACACTCTACAATAATCTTTCTCCTCTTCCCCAAGTTTCCTCCTCTCTCCCATGAAGAAATATCAAACAATTGTGTGATAAACCAGCCTTGAAAGGAATGTAGAGCAGAAGCAACAGATTATACATCAGCAAAATGGCATGCCAAGCAAAATAAAGCACTTTGCAATATGGAGACATGAAGAGGAGAGGAAGACGGGATTGTTACAATGTTCTTCCAGAAAACAGGGACAATTCACTTGAATGTACAAGTTCAAATTGTTCCTACAAACCAATTTGCTGGCAAAAGTGCCAAATACAATACTACCCCACTTTTGTTTCTGTCCAAGGCCTTTCACATAAGCTACAGGGGGCATCGCCTTTTGTTGAATTGGTTCTTACTTTGAGGGTTAGCGCCTCCATCTCTGAGACTAAGAACAAGAGGCATGGCCCACGGTTGAGGTTGCCCTCAATTCAACCACTCTCAGGTCGGGGACACAGTAGTCAGTGGCCCACATAATAAGTCAGAAGTGCTCTCCCTCCAGAAGGTGAATCGTTAACATTCTTTTCTTTCTTTCACTGCCATTTATGTCCCCTGTGAACATCCTTTAAAATGATTGTTCCTTTGAAAATGGGTTTTGAACGATCCTGAGCCACATGTCCAGGCTATGCAGGCCACTGCCCGTTTGCATGAAGATCTTGATGCTTCCCGAATTCTCATCTTTCGGAGTTAACTGTGGAATGTGATTCAGTGTTATTTCCCTTCCAGCTGAAGGGCAGCTGAGGTTATGAAGGGATTTGACCAATAGGTCATAACCCAGTTAGGTTTGCTGAGAACCAGATGACACAAGGGGGAGGGATGTGGAGAAAGAGCGAGAGTGATCAAACTGAGGCACTGAGGATCAACCCAGCCCATCCCAGCACTGGTCTCAGTGACTGGGCAATGTGCCCCCCAACCCCCATCAGGCCCTCCAGGGAGAAGCAGCCGCAGATTGGTTCTGCAGACGCTCAGCTTCTGTTTTTTTGGAGATCTCCTGGGGACTTGCAGGGCCTGAGTCTGCACCACAGGGGTGACTACTCACCTGACACCTCCAGATAACTGGCCTCCGGCGAGGGGGGAACCCCTCTGTGAGGTTAGCAAAGGGGAAGCCCCACTTCTTTGCCTGAAGTCCTTAAGAGCTAAGCCACCAAAGAGCTAAGAGTCGACAAACTTTGACAAGCACCAAAAGAGAATTGAGAACAAATAAATCAGAAGAAAGAAGAGGAAAAGCAAATGCTAGAACCTCGATGGCTTTTTTTTTTTTTTTTTTCCTCCCTGCTGTCGTTCCAGCTGTAGCCTGGGATTAATTAAGTGCTGTGAACTCAGTGCCAGAGAGAGGAGGGGAAAAAAAATGCATTCTATCTCTAAGGAAGGAGTACAGTAACAGTTTCTCACCAGTGAGAAACCTAGGGAAGTGAATCGCTCTCGTCGGCAGTGTTTGTGGAGGGCCTGAGGAGACAGGGAGGCTGTGCCAGGCTGGAGGAGTCTTGTCTTTCCGAAGCTGGAAAGGATCTTACGGAGGTTCGCCTTTCCCTGCCTGGGAAGAATTTCCCCTGTGGTAGCAGCAGCAGCAGCAGCAACAGCAACAGCAGCAGCAGCAGCAACAGCAGCAGCAGCACCACTGCCTCCTCTTCTGGGGCACAAGACAGAATGCCTGTGCTAGAGCGCTATTTCCACCCAGCAGAGCTAGGCAGGAGGTGGACAGGCCCAGAAGGTGTGCTGCCCTCCTCCCCGGGAAGCCGGCTGGGGTGCCAGCAGGGGCCGCTGCCCTGGGACTTGCCAGAGATGATCAGGATGGTAAAGCTGGTTTGGAAATCCAAAAGTGAGCTGCAGGCGACCAAACAGAGAGGCATTCTGGAAAATGAAGATGCTCTCCGCAGCTTTCCAGGTAAATTGACCACGGGGTGTAACAGGTCACAGGACCAAGTCTGATAACTAACTCCCATTCTTTGGAGAGTCCAAGCCATAAGGAGGAAGATGAACTGTGTAGCATAGGGTCCGAGGGCTGTGACTTCCAAATATCTGCTCTGATAGAAATGCATCTTGAAATTAAGAGTGATTTAGTAGGAGGAGCATTTGACTGGAAATCAAGAAACCTGGGTCCCGGACTCAGCTTGACATATGCTTGCCCTGTGGGCTTGCACAAGTCAAATTTCCTGAGTTTCAGTCCCCACCAAGGAGGGGGTGAAATTGGATGCTGTTTAATGGCCATCCTGACTCTAACATTTCTTGTCAACAAGTTAGAGATATCCCTAAGAGAATATTCTCCTCAGGTTGCTTTTTATCATTTTTTATATTAAGTAAAATACATTTTCCAATTTTTAGCTATGCCATTTACAGCGTGTATTATGTTCCCAGCACTGAGTTTGGCATGCAAGCTTTTTATGTCCTGGGCAAGTTGGTAAACTTTCTTGACTTGGTTTCCCCTTTGACAAATGTCAGTAATATAAACACCTTTATTGATATCAACTCGCTCACACTTTGTCATGTCATAAGAATGTGCTGTGTTTGGGACGGTTGTGGAGAACTTCACTGTGTTTCTGACAGTGGATGCAGCCACCACCAAGACTCCCAGCATGCCTGGGAAGGATCCCAAGGGGCTTTGTAAACTAAGAAAGCCACAGCTGACTACAGGGCACTCTCTTTCTTTGAGGAGTATGTTGCTAGATATTTGGAAAGTGGTGGGTTCACTTCAGAAGAAAGAACATGAGTGTGTGTTTATGCATCTGAAGTCTTGGCTAGCCCTATGCAGTGGAATCCTGGCGTGCTATTGGCGGTGAGGGATGGGGTAGATGGAAAAGATACACCAAAAATTACCTCTCCCTTTCTCATGGAAACAGAGTAGGAAATAAAAATCTGGCTAGTTTTGATTTTAATTATTTATGCCGGGAACTTTTTTTTAAGTTGTGACTTTATAAAGAATATTATTAAGAAGTTAATACTCTGGGAAAAGGAAAGACTTAAAAGGGAGAAAAAACAGGGTTGGCCTCCAGTAAACAATGAGTCCTTGAGTACACAGGAAAGTGAAGGAAACCAATAAAACTGAGGTTTATGTGGCAATTGGGAGAAGGATGCCCGGGGAGATGGGTCTTGTTCAGAAGAAATGAGGTAACACTAAACCAGTATTGCATGTGAGTAGGGCAAGAAAAATGGAAAAACCCACCTGGGCAGAAAATTTTACTCTGACACTTCAACTCTTAGCACTTTAGGTTTGTTTCAGTCAATTAAATGATTAAAATTCATATTTCAAACTGTGCCCTTTGATAAAACTATCTAATTCAACAATTGTTAGCATGTCAATGGAGATAGGTGTACGTTATTACTTATATTCTATATTAATGAGCATCTAATTCCTGAAAAAGCACTCTGGAGAAAAAGTAGAACTCCTGTAGCTTCTTATTGTTTAAAATACACATTTTTCTGGACGTCACAAAGCAGGGCTTGTTGAGTCTTACTATACCTCTCTACCACTGCCTCACCTTCAGTGGAAACTGTCTCTGAAGCCACTTGGATTCCCAGGGGAGCTGCACCCTGGTCTGCTGTCGAGGTTGCCTGCCTGCGTGGAGACAGGCTCTATAACACCTTTCCAAAGGATGTGTGTTTGCCTCCTGTCCTTCCTCCTGCGCCTCCTCACTCTCAGGGAGATGAGGGCTCATCCTTACTGGAATGGTCATGAAACCTTATCATCATCATCTGTCTATGCAGTAGAAGGTCACAGGATGCAACTCCAAAGATGAGTCGCTTCACTTTCCAAACTGTCTCTTACCTTCTTCCTCACTCATCCTATCCCTGATGCTGCATTTGCTCCGAGCATCAGGTGTCTTCAGCAGCACCATTTTCACCACAGCAGCACAATAATAGGGCCCTCAGGAACACTTAAAGACTATTTCAAAACTTCTGGCATTTTTTTTTGTTTGTTTTTAGAAAGTGGTGATTTAAGTTGTTTTCAGTTCATGCACAGAGGCAGAGGTTTATGATAGAAAGCTCTTCAAAAAACACCAAGACACATGGTGTGCCCTCTCTCTTTTCCCTCTCTCTCTCTGTCTCATTTCATCCTTGCCTCAGTCTCCTCAGTTTATACTTTCACAATCCTTTTAAGCAACTGGCTACGCATCAAGTGAGCCTTGCTTTATGCTTGAAATGTTTTTTCTTTGGCTCAGTCAACTGAAAATTTTCTATTCAAACAACAAAGCCCAGGTTAAGCATCTCTCTCTTTAAAATGCCTTTCCTGATCTCCAGCGGCCTTCCGTCTCCCCCACTGGTTATCGATTCCCTCCTCTTTGCTTTCTTTACCTGTAGTCATTTAACATTTTACATTTATAGCCCACAATATTTTTGCTGTGCTAGTAACTAGAAACAGGAAAATTAAATGTTATAACATTCTGTGTATATTTTGATTGCTTGTGATAACGAATTGATTTAAAATTTTTTAAACCATGAAATTGCAGAAATTCTGAATCAAACCAACAGTTACTTTAGAGGACTTTTAAAGATGAGCGTTACTGGTTCTTAATGTGTTTAATGGAACCTTAAAAGTCCCAGTGTTTCTTTTCCTTAGCAAAGGGCATCATTATTTTTACGCACACTTCTTCAACAAGACTGGAACTTTGTTTCTCACAAGTGAAGTAGAAAAATGTTCTGAGATTTGGCTAAGGTAACAAGAAGAGAGAATTTAAAAAATATGGGAACATAAATAAGTGTTCATGAGAGATTTTAAGGTGAAATATGCTCAACTGGGAGTATGGAATGGAAAGAATACTCCCCTGGAGAGCGTGGGGGAGTGCCGGAGAGACGGTGATACATAGAAACATCTTCCGCCATCTTCAGACTGGCATGCTCTGCAGACTGTCGGGTGGCTGTCCAAAGCAATAGACTGTAGGGGGGAATGGGAGATGATAGAAGGAAGGAAGGAAGAGGAGCTTGTCACCTTCACATGTTAGGGTCCATGCATCTGAGAGTGCCCCCAAAGCTGGGCATTGGCCAAGGCACTATTCACCCTAGTGAGGGGCTCTAGAAGTTGTCAGCATGCTTGAGGTCCAAGTGTCAATTCTGTTCTTTGAACTGTACCCAATTATGTAATTGCCTTAATTCTCATATCTTTTTCCCTATATGAAGCAAACAAAGGATTATCTAATTATCTAGTTAACCCCTGTATTTGGAGGTGAGGTAAATGGTTCAGAGAGACTCAATAAGGCATCCAGGGTCACACATTGAAACTGTATCAGAACCAGACCAGCATTTCAATTGCCCAACTCTGGTCCACAAAACTCATGTGGTCAGGGTACATGCTGGGTCATAGAAATTTAAATTTAAATCAAGACATGGCTTTATTGATTTTATGTAGATAGGGCAAAATGAGAACTCATGATGTGATATAAACCTTGGCCAAACCAGAAAAACAGTGTTACCATGCAGAACAAGTCAAAGGATTGTGTCTCATATACATTTTCCACTTACTCTGTGGGCTTTAGTCTTAGATCCAAGCTTCAAATACTGCAAATATCCAGGGAAAGATCCCCAACTATTATCAGTAGAAAGTCAGCTTATAACATTGCAGTGAGAGCATGCACCCATGTGGGGAGTGGGGAGAGGGACAAGGATAGAAAATAAGTGGCTTCTCAGATGCTGTGAGGACAAAGATGCTAATTACAATTCTAGTCAGCAACCTGTTTAAGACTAGATATCCCTTAGCAGGACTTGTTCTTAGTTGAATAAATAATTTGATTTTGGAATTCAACCAAATAACTGTAAACTCTGCAACTGTGAAACTTACCTTTCATTTCGGTGTCTCTGATCTAAATTTTGCATTATAGTTTACTTATTTATCAAGCTTGTTCCCATTTCAATAAACTTTGGTTCTAGGAAAATATAAATACACACAAATCCCTCAAAGAAAGAAACTCATTTTCCCCATAGCCATTGTAATGTCTCCTGCCTTTCAAGGAGAATACAAAATCAGAAATTTGCTTTATGCTCAGGCCTGAATATCAAACAATTTCAGAGAAGAAAATCTCCAAAACCGTTCTCTGATTCCAGTACTCTACAATTCAAATTAACATTTAAACTACTATTTCAAAGTACCTCAAGTATCAAGCATGATATAAATCAAATATGTTGAAGAATGAACATTTCGATCATTATAATCAAGAAACATTTATGGGATGCTTAATGTATGCCAGGCACTGTACTAGGCACCAGGGACTCAGAGATGAATCAAAAGCTTAATAAAAGAACAATTATGGATTTATGAATCAGAGGTCTGTCTACAACTACAGTGTGAATACAAGCACTTGTTAGTTTAAACCTGTCAACTCAAACTACTGGCTGTAAAACTGGTAAAATTCAAAAACACTTGTACAAATTTATACATACTTTCAAATACTCATTGGTTCCAATGATTTCATTCAAAGCAGGACAAATTGCTTTGAGCAAAGAAATCGATTAGTCTCAATGGTAGATAAGTATTAATTCATAACATTTTTCTAAAACTACTGCTTTTAGCAGCCTGTTTTCACACCGTAGTGATGCTAGATAATAATCATTAATAATTTAATCCATCTTTTAAATGTGAATGCAAATTGAGTCAATGCTGGAGTACATCATCTCAGTTTGAACTAAACCCTCTCCTTCACCTGACTTATTTTCATGAATCACAGAAACCCAGGTTCAAAACTGCTAACTCCAGCTCCCCAATTCCCACTAGTTCTAAGTCCATAAGAGAGGCTAAGGGTGTCAGAGTGTGGCTGCAGTGTTGAGATTTTAAAAGTTTTAAATTCTGCATCTCTATTACTGAACTATGTGACCGTGGGTGGGTACTTCACCTCTCGGTGCCTCTGTTTCTTCTTATATAAAAAGAGAATAAATAATAGCACCTTTGCATAAGGTTGTTGTCAGGATTAAATGACATAATAGCAACAACAACAAAAAAAATGCCTAGAATAGAACCTAAGTTCCAACACACTCTCAGTAAATGTAAACTTTCATAATTATTGGTGTTGGTGTTATTTTCTCAACAACTTCTCTCATTCATTATCTTTTCTCTGTTCAGTTGCATGGCCCTTGGTCAAACCTCATATTGTTTTGTCTATAATCTTGCAATAGCCTCCAACTCTCTCTATCCATTGTCATTCTATTCTGTGATTTAGATCAACTGTGTTAAAAGAAAAATCAAGATATGTCTCAACCCTTCTTGAAAATCCTTTAATAATTCTCTAATGTCTACAGAGAAAATCCAAATTCTTTCCTCTTGCATTCAAAGTTCTCCATCTGTCACTAGCTCACTTTTCCAGTCTTAATTGTCATTATTGCCCTCTGAGTACTCATATTCCACCCAGACAAGACACATCTCCCACAGCTTCCTACTTGCTTTCTGCTCATTGTTCTCAATGCTTAAAATGACTTTGCTCCATGTCCCTAATTTCTCCCATTCCTTAATATCCCACTCATATGCTAGCCCCTTCATGAATCCCTCCTGAGATTACTGAAGGAAAATATGCCTTTCTCTTCTGAAGTTTCACAGAGCTTTCTTTGTATGTACCTAACAGGCAAATCACTTTATTTTGTTACAATTAGTGTACATTCTCTTTCTCTGCTCCTGGATTCCAGCTCTTTGAGAATCTGGAGAATATTCTATTTTCTTTGTATTTTCCCTAACATCTGTCATATGTCAGCCACTCAATACATTTTGATATGTGAAAAAAATAAAATTATCAGAAGGAATAAAAAAGCTTACAAATTGCCATCAGATGCATGAATGAACATCTTTTAGGGACAGATTACTCAAGAAACATGAATTCTAGCTCTTGTTTTTAATGGAATCCTATTTAAACATATTCCAGCAGAAGATCAGGATTAGTCATTATAGCTTTTAAAATAAAAGAATACACAAGAGTGAAGTTCAGAACTATTAAAAAAGGTAAAAGTGCAAAACTAATATGAGACAATTCTCTCTTCATATAGAGAACTTGTAATTTACTGATAATTACAAAATTTTAGGGCAAATGCATGCATTTATAGACTTTTAAAATAATTACTCTGTTCATGCATTTTGGAACACTTTACATAAACTGAAGTTTCAAAGCGGCTTCTTCTACAGATAACAGTCTGTAGACTACTGAACATAATTTCAAAAATAGAGTGCAGAAGGTGTGTGTTTACCCAACCCTACAAATGAGCTTTTGAGGGGCTGGCGCTCAATGGAGGATGGTATTTCTAAGCCCTCTGCTTGTTCTCTGCAAACAGTTTCTTTTTTCTTTTCTTTCCTTTTAAAAAAAAAAAAATAAACTAGGTTGCTTCAACTAGACAGAAAAGCATTGTCTTTTGCATCAGACCAATTCCAAAAAAAAAAGAAAAGAAAAAATTAGTAGCTTTATTGTGAAAAGTCTGAAAGCTTCAGGTTTTTTTTTTTTTTTTAACTCACAAAAGTAACTGAAACTGTGTACTGTCTTCTATCTGATTTTTTCCACTCTTTAATTTTTAGTACACTTGATAATATGTATATCTCATCATATTAGAAATAGTAAGCAGAGCTCATGGCATTTGTGATTTAATGCAATGCTGTAGTCTTGATATTCACACAGTGTGAACTTCATACTTCATTTTCCCATTTACCCCTCTCTGCCTTTCCATACATTTCTCTTTGGAATTGACTTCAGTCTCTAAAATGTCAAAAGACCACCCCAAGAAATGAGTTTTGTGTCTTTGAACTTGTCTTAAATTTCCTCGAACTACAAAATTATTAGAGACCCCTTCTTCTAAGCACTTCTTCTTACCTAAAAATTCCATATGACATATATTTTAGAGCTTACAAACCAAGCCACTGTCCTGAGCATTTTGTTACTTCATCGGCTGTCACACAAATTATGAGGGAGTACTCCAGTGAGTAGGTCACAGTTCTCGTCATGAGTGACAGGAGAAAACTTGTCAGCCTTGTAAGCAGTTGGAAGGCATGGCTGACAAAGACAAAGCTGACAAAGTTGTGGAAGGCCTTGGGTCCAAGGGGCCAAGCTTACTACAGAAAAATAAAATTACTAGAGAGAAAAGAAGGACAAATTTCAAGAGAGACCGAGTTGCAGTTGCATGAACGTGGTAGTAGAAATGGAAAGGTATGGGAGCCAGAAAATTGTAAAATAAAATCACAGCTATTATGGGAATGAATGTAAATCTTCTATAAATGTATCAAAAAGGAAAATTAAATAACCAAGGGTAATAAGGCACATGGCATGTAATAATTAGAATTTTAGTGTTTCTTAACCTCGAATTAAAGCCAAAGCTAAAGAAAGATTCTCTTTCTTGCTTCCTTCTCTAAATCTTTCTGGATGACACCCAAATATTTCACATAAATCTATAAACACAAGCAACAAGCACTTCAGAACACCTGAAGACACGTACATTTAGAAGATCTGTGACAGTCGTTCATTCAAAGAAGTGGATAGTTTGCTGAAGAAAACAATTTAGAAAGAAAAGAAGAAGGGACAGGCAGACAGCCAGGCCTAGAGCATCTAGGAAAAGGAAGTCAGGTAAGGTCACTACAAAAAAACATTCAAATATAAGAAGTGTAATCAAAAATACATACAGAAATGAGAAGGAAACAGTCACTGTTTAAAACATTTGTAACAGAGATTTCAAATCTGTGCCCTCCAATGTGTGATGAAATGTAGCCTGAGTCTTTTCAACCAAGAAAATTATCCTCTTGAGGCCACCCTGATTGAGAACAGGGAAATTTAAACTTGTTAGTTAGCAACATGGTGGTCAGTCTCTTCTCGATTACTTCATCTGAATAAATACCTTCCCACTCTTTGCTCCTCTGCAAGTTGGCATCTGGGTGAATATGTGCCTCAGGTTCCCACATACCTATCCAATGTTTATCCTGCACACGCCTGAGAGGTGCCAGCCTCGGAGGGAGAAGCAAAGGCATATTCATGTGCCACTGGGCTCTGCCTATGACTCTTCCCTGCAATTCCCCAGGGTATCAGGAGTAGACTTTGCAACTGTCTCTTTGACATGACCTTACCCTGTGCCGTATCCTCTTTCCTCCCAGCAGAAGGAGACCTCAGTGTGCCCATATCTACAGACCCACTTTTTACCATATTAAAGGGATCTAATAAAAGAATAAAGAAAATCCTTTTATCTTTCCACAAAGACAAGCTGTTAAGATTATTGTCCTTCTGCAAACTCACACACAAAACAAACCCCAAAAACCTGTTACTCTGAAGGCCAAACAATGAATATCAACTCCCTTCTTTTCTTCTCATTCTTGCTATAATATTCCAAATGATCTTCCATGTATGCCTCTGGAGGGGTGGAAGCAGAAAATATGCACAAGAGAGTGCAAAAGAAAAGAAAATGGCACAGGGACATACATCAAAAAACATTATCTCTATCACACGTTGGTTAAGTTACTATGTTCTAGGCCCTGTCCTTGAGCACTGCATATTCAACATGATTTGTTTGAGTTACATTCCCATGCATGAGCTAGCCCTGTTTCTTCTACCCTCTCTACCACCTCTTTCTCTGTCTCTCTCTTAAAATAAACACATACATTTTCACAACCATCTCAAAATGTTGACACTGAAAAGTTTGACCAAATGACTGTAATACATAAAAAAGGATGTGTACAAATCTCACCTTTCTGGTTGATTTTCACGTTGAGAGCTGAGGTTTTATATCTGCCACTAATTGGAATTGTGTTCCTAATTGTACAATGTATTGTATTCTGGTCAGGTCTGATACATTTTCCTGCTTAAATGTGCTAATTGGAAATTCTGAGAGCTCTTCTCCTTTCTTTGGCCCTTATCCCCTAGAAAGAAAATGGGGAGGGAATATAAATAGACAAAATTGGACCAAAACAAATTTTGTTTTGAAAAATTTTTGAAAATGTCTCAAATCCTCCAAAAATTGTTAGAAATGTACTAGGAGGTCACAGAATAGAAAATGATGTTTCAATGTTACGTACAAATACTGAACTTCTTATGCTAAACAGTAAGCAGCAACCAAATAGGTGTTATTTCCAACTTAGAAATAGAAGAAATTTAGACCTCTATTTACTGGTTATTTATTTAAGATATTCAGAAAGGGAAACAAAAAATTCAAATTTCTAGTTTTCTTTACTCAGTGCATAGCATTGGGCTTTCTGTCTGGGACAGAATAAAGGAGATTATGGCCTGTTAGAAGAGACAGATACAGAAACAACTCACTGATATCAAGGCAGAATGGCATATGCTTTACAATTAAGTGGAAATAATACTCTGTGGGAACATAGAGGAAGAATCAAAAGTGTTCATTCAACTAAGTTTGTTTAGTGCCTATCATGTGCCACACTGTTTCTTCATTCCTTAGAAAATAAATATTCATGAACCAAGAATGTTGAGGTGGGTGGGTGGGTGGATGGATGAATGGATAGATAGATAGATAGATAGATAGATAGATAGATAGATAGATAGACAGACAGATGTGATATATAATATACTAAACGTATATACACAAAGTCTGTGCCAATTGCCAACACATAAGAGAGTGATTAATTCTGCCTGTATGATGGTGGTAAAGGAGGTGTCAAGAAAGGAGATGACGGGCTGGGTGTGGTGGCTCACGCCTATAATCCCAGTACTTTGGGAGGCTGAGGCAGGTGGATCACCTGAAGTCAGGAGTTTGAGACCATCCTGATCAACATGGTGAAACTCTGTCTCTACTAAAAATACAAAAATTAGTCAGGCGTAGTGGTGGGTACCTGTAATCCCAGCTACTTGGGAGGCTGAGGCAGGAGAATCCTTGAACCCAGGAGGCAGAGGTTGAAGTAGGCTGAGATTGTGCCATTACACTCTAGCCTGGGCAACAAGAGCAAGCCTCCATCTAAAAAAATAAAAATTAAAAAAAAAAAAAAAAAAAAAAAAAAAAAAAGAGGGGTTATTTTTTCTGAGGTACCATTTAAGGTAAGTTACATTTCTCCAAATGAAGAAGAGATGGAATACACTATAAGAGAAAGAAACATAGGACCAAATGCAAGAAATTCCAGGGAAAGCCAACTTATGGGGTATAAAGTGAATCAGGGGAGGGCTAGGATAAGACTAGAAAGAAAGGCAGGGGATCAGGTTGCCAATGGCCTCATCTGTCTTTCTGAGGAGTTTATCCTACAGGGATAAGGAAACTTCAGACAATTGTAGTAGGAAGTGACATGATAAATTTTACATTTTAGAAAGATTATTCTAGCAACAGTGGCTGGTGAAGAGGTGCAGTTAGGGTGAGCATACTAACGAATATGTATAACCATAAGTGGCATTCATTGACCATATTTGGAAGATGTTGAAAATTTTAAGATGCTGAATATTTTCCCTTCAACTTACAAACCAAATTTCCCAAGTGCTATAGTATTTTACACAGAGCTACAAGAAATAATATAGAAATAATCAAGCCAAAGCCCTTGACACATGGTATCATCCTATCATGAAGGATTTACATATTTTTCCATCTAGACCTGCTGTTCCAGTCATGTTCATCTCTTCCCCAAATGCAGAGCACAGTTTATTGCCATAGTATCAGAAGAGTCTATCCTTCTTACATTGCCAACTCATATTTCTTCCAGTCCTTAGATTGCCTGTTTTGTTTGTTTGTTTTTGAAATGAGGTCTTTCTCTGTCTCTCAGGCTGGAGTGCAGTAGCTCAGTCACAGCTCACTACAGCCTTGAACTCCTGGGCTCAAGCAATCCTCCATCCTCTGCTTCCCAAGTAGCTGGGACTACAGATGCACACCACCACACCCAGCTAATTTTTTTATTTTTGTAGAAACATGGTCTTGCTACGTTGCCCAGGCTGGTCTTGAGTTCCTGGCCTCAAGGGATCCTCCTGCCTCTTCCTCCCAAAGTGCTGGGATTACAGTTGTGAGTCACCATACTGGCCCTCCACGTTTTTCTAAGCAAACAATTCTTCCAACACTAGATGCCACTGGATTGATGAGAAAACATATAAGAAAAATATATTTTTTTATGTAGCTTATAATGTAGTGCATTCAAGTTACGTCCTCAAAAACAAACCAAGTGTGAAGAGTACTCCATGAGGATTGGGCATTAACTGACTCTTTGTTGGTTGACCCAGGAAGGCTCTGTGGTGGATTGATCATTACAGCTATGTCTTTAAGATGGTTAAGATCTCAACAAGATGTGAGAAATTTGGTGAGTGAATAAACGTGAACATAGGTACAAAGCAGCACAGGAAATAATTGAGAATGGAGATTAGTCAAATTCACTTGGCACAGCGTTAGGAGTGAAGAAGAGTGGGAAACAGAGAAAGACACTAGTGGGACCAGACTGCATGTGGACGAGAAATCTTAACTCTTGTAGAACCATTGAAAATCTTTAAATGGAACAGTAAAGGGTACTTTCAGTTGAATTTTTTAATGAAGATGGGTCTTTGAGAGGATCTAGTTAAATCACTGCATTTTGTGTGTGTGTGTTGAGAAAGCTGAGACTTCACAGAAGTTACACAACATATGAGGGGCACAGAGCTAGTTATTGACTGCACAAGGGCCAACTTGGGGTCCCTTGACATCTAGCCATGCCGTTGACTCAGCCTCACTGCCAGTCATGGTCTAACCCTGAAGCCACTCAACTCCAGCCGAGGCTTCTCTAATATGATAATCTCTCTAATCTAATTTTCTGTCCTTTTCACTCCCAAGTACTTAACATCTCTGTGATGGCATTACATAAGTGTGTGGTGTCCATCTTTCCATGAGCAAGAGTTAGATGTTTACATGTAAACCTACATGTGATATGTATACACACATTTTTCTTGTTTCCAAATTTAGATTAGAAATTATTTAGGCAAGTCCCAAGCCCTCTCTTTGTGAATTTTCCCACCTACATTGCCTGCAATGTACTAAAGAGACAGACATTCACCTGAAAATTAAAAAAAAAAAACAAAAACCAGAGGTGAGAATTTAACCACGATTGTGAATTAACAAAGTTATATGTAAGAGAGAGAGAGAGGTGGTAGCTGCTGGTTGCTTAACCATTATAAATAAAATGTTACTGTGGTCCTTTTCAGGAGTTCTGCTGCCTTCTGCATTGTTGCCTGGAGGTAGAATTTCAAGCAGGGCCTGTGTAAATAGCTATTGAGGCTTGGGTCTGTGGTACATGTGCCCATAAGCTACTGAGAATCAGCCTCTCAGTTCCTCAGGCTTTCTTTGCAAAAGTAGTGGTGACCATGATTCAGGACCTGTACTCAGAAAGCAAGTTGAAGATTTAGCTACATTTAGGCAAGATTTTATAAACTGGACAGGCCCAACTCCCACCATTTGTTTTTCTTTCCTGCTTCTATAAGGTGTTTGTAGCCCTGAAGGAATAGTGTAATCTTTGATGGCCATTTTTCCTCTTTTATCCTCTGAAACTTTCTCCTTCTCCTCCTCTCAAACGCTTCCCAGGCTGCCTGCTAATGCCGTTCAGAGCCTGTCTGCTTACGACTACCCAAATAAGGCAATAGTTAGAAGTACAACTGAAGTGGCTTCTTCTTTTAAAACAACAATAGACCTTGTTCCATTAAAAATAAGATCCTACTCTGAACCATTGCAGAAATTTTTTCTGATGCTTATAAAGAAATGTCAGCGAGTGAGGGGAGTGGGGGCGGGCAGAGATTTCTGATGTTATTCTTAATTATTTTTACTCCATGTTCTCTGTACCTTTAGATCTAGCTGAGGCAGAAACAGTGAAATGCCATAAAATAACCCTCTCTCGAAGTATATTTGGCCTCACAGGAAACAGGAAATACCAGAAAAGATCACAAGAAAAGCTGTAATCATAAGATTTCTAGCCTAATTCTTTTGACGTCAGCAGTTTAGATAAGTCAGATAAGCAATCGCGAGCATCCGCGAGTTCTTGAGTGCCAATCCAAATACCCACAGTGCATCTTCAACCCTTTTGAACTCTCACATTGTTGTTTAGCCCCTGCAAGGAGGTTCTCCTCTCTTCCCCGCAAGAAGCATATCCTGAAATTGTGAATTATGGATTTTATGTCAACATTAAGGTGTTCAAAGACATTACGCAGAGCTTCTAAATTGGTCCTGTAGCCAATTCAGCTTGCTGGATGCATTGTAAACCCTGGATGAAGCTGAGTGTTAACAAAACAAAGGAAAACCAAGCCTGGTTCATCTCAAAGGGAGTTTGCTTCCTGAAGTTTAACTTTTCCAGTCTGGGCAACTCATCTATCACTGTGTAATGTCTTTGATAATATGCTAAGAGATTTCTTACCATATCCAAAGTTTTTAGTAACTGCTTCATTCTTCATTATTTCCACCTTTCCTTAGCTACCACCACCTCCATTGCCCACCACAACAACATACTTATGGGTTGGTTAGATATAAATGATACTAAGGAATGCATTCCCCTTCAAGACATTTTCCTAACTTCAGAACCAGGACCATGAAACTTGACCATTATATAATAAGCAGAGGCACACGTATGGGCTGTTCAGAGGGATGAAGTAGGAATTTAAATCAAGATTTAAATAGATATTACATTACATGTACATTTAAAGTTAAAAAAAAAAAAGGCTGAAGATAAAAACTTCTTTGCACAATATCTACCTATTTCCAAAAAGACTTGTAAGATTTTAAGAAGCTTACAATAAAATGTAAGTACACAAACACATAAAACCATTCTGTCAGGATGAGAGATAAAGCCATATATAAAAAGTAGGAGGAAGGAGAACAGTTACGCAAAGCAGTTGAGCAAAACTGGGATCTGAACTTCCTAGCAGACAGGGCAAAGGGGAAGCAAAAATGATTACAACATTCATTATCTCCGGGAAGATTTGCTAGGAAGAAAAATATTTTTCCTGGTTTTGGGTATGTGGAGCAGTTTTTGATGAGGACTGTCAGTCTGGTGCTGGAGGATGTCCTCCTGAAGAGTTGAAGTAAATGGGAAGAGGTGAGACACCTGGGAAGAGTTTTGCAGGCCCTTGTAGTGAAAGACGGTTCCATAAAGAACTGAGGAGTTCCAACTGGGGCCCATCCCATTGGCTCCCCATGGAAGGGTGTAGCCACGTAGGAAAAGTGCAAGTCTCCACCCAGAGCTCAGTTCTTGTGGGTGTGTAGAGTTAGGGTACAGCCCCCCACCCACAACATGCCAAACACATGCTGCTAATCCCATCATGGGCATACCTGCCATTATAATCTTTAAAATGGAAAGAGAAAAATTAAGGAGCAACGCTTCCTTTTAGATAGTAGAAGTGTTTTTGTATTTGCCTTTGGTCTGTGCCGGGCATTTGGCTTCAATTATATACACATAAGGTGCTCTAACTCACTCATAGGTGGGTCCTGAGTCTTTTACCTGGTTTTTAACTTGGCACTTCCCTCATATGGCTACACTCTGCCATCCCCATTCCCCCCAGTTGTGGGCATGTTCTTGATCCCTTAGGTCAGACCAGTCCCAAGGCACAAGCTGGGACCTATCCCGTTGGCTCCACTGAATGGTCTCTGTGTGTACTAGTCTGTTCTCATGCTGCTAATAAAGACATACTCGAGACTGGGTAATTTATAAAGGAAAGAGGTTTAATGGATTCACATTTTTCACATGGCTGGGGAGTCCTCACAATCGTGGTGGAAAATGAAGGAAAAGCAAAGGAACATCTTACATAACGGCAGGCAAGAAAGAGTGTGTGCAGGGGAATTTCCCTTTATAAAACCATCAGATCTCATGAGCCTTATTCACTATCACGAGAACAGCACAGGAAAGACCTACCCGCATGATTCAATTACCTCCCACCAGGTCCCTCCCACAACAGATGGGGACTATTACAATTCAAGGTGAGAGCCAAACCATATCACTGTGGAACTGTCTTTCCTTGTGAGGGTCTGTAAAACTGTCCAGGTGGCTCATCTCTACATATGTGTGTAGAATTAGAGCCAAATGTCTGGCACAGACCAAAGGCCAATCTAAAAACATTTCTACTATCTAAAAGGAAGCATTGCTTCTTAATTTTTCTCTTTCCATTTTAAAGATTATAATGGTAGGTGTGCCCATGATGGAATTAGCAGAACATGTTCAACATGTGGGGAGTGAGAAGGACGGGGGAATGATGTACTCTCACTTCTGTGCTGTAAAACATGTGGATTTGCCTTTGCAGTAGTAAACCTTGAAAGTATTCTTTACTTCTACTTTTTAATGAAACCTTTTGCTCTCTACCTTGAGTGCCAGCACTGAGTATTTTACTTCATTGGTATTCCCTCAGTGTAGGAACACATGTAGATGGAGACACTCAAAAATTCATGTTGTGTTAAAAGTTCAGAGTAAACATCTGAATACATTTTTCATTTTATTTGAACCCATTTCACACACTTTGCCCAACATTCTTCTCAGTGTAAATCCTTTTAGTGTTTCCCAAGGATCCAGAAAGATTGGAAGGAACGTACATGTTTAGATTAAAAGATAAATATTACACTGAAAGAAGCACAGTAAATTTGAAAACAAGTGGATCCATTCCTATTCAGTACAAAAGTGAGGAGCAGCTGGGTGCTAAGTGTACCTAGATCTGCAGTCCAGACATTGTTTCTGAGACTACTTCCAAAGTAACTTACAGAGGAGGCCTGCCCATGTGGCATGGGCAAGCAGGCGGGGTCTAAAGGAACCAGGTTAACAGCAGAAACAAAACAAGGTTCTTGCTTCTTTGTACAAAGAACAAGGTTCTTTCTTTGTATTACTCTTGGTAAGAGTAATACACTGGACAATGATCCTGCAAGATAAGGAAGGAGAAGAGTGGAAGACTAAAAGATTCCAGAAAGTATAATTCCCAAAGTAACACCTGCTTTTTAAAAGAACAATGGAGTTCAGAAAGGAAAAAGAAGACCAGAGCTAGATAATGCCAGAGGTGGCACGCAGAATGAGGGGAAATGTAGAAGGAGGAGGAGGAATCTGGATGGCACTAGAAAGATGTGTTCTGTATTGCATGTCTTAATTTCTTAGAGCTGAGCTGCTCCTATTCCTGACAGCTCACCAAGGTCAAGGTCGACAGTTGCTATACATCATCAGTCTTTCCCACACTAACCATGTTGAATAATTTTGCCCCTTCATTAGAAGCCAAGTTTGAATGAAGGGCCAGCCAAGATATGTGCATACACAGTTGAGCTGTTTACTTATAACTGTGATATGACTTCTAATTATATTAATGTGTTTTAAGGCCTTCTTGGGCCATCTTAAAGGTTGTCAAGTTCTTTTCTTTCTGCAGTTCTTGCTTTTTTTGTTTTTTTTGTTTGTTTGTTTGTTTTGTTTTTCTGGTTTTTTTTAACGGGGTTTTGCCCTCGTTGCCCAGGCTGGAGTGCAATGGCGTGATCTCGGCTCACTGCAACCTCCACTTCCTGGGTTCAATCGATTCTCCTGCCTCAACCTCCCAAATAGCTGGGATTAAAGGCGCCTGCCACCACACCCAGCTAATTTTTGTATTTTTAGTAGAGACGGAGTTTTGCCATGTTGGCCAGCCTGGTCTTGAACTCCTGACTTTAGGTGATCCACCCGCCTTGGCCTCCCAAAGTGCTGGGATTACAGGCATGAGCCACTGTGCCCGGCCATCTCCATCTTTTTTGTTTGTGATTCTCATTTATATTCTTTTTCGTTAATCTTATGAAAAATTAATAGCCTTCTACTTCCCATTAGGCATACTTCTCTTTAATTCATTATCATGGTTAAAAGAAGGGCTCTGGAGCCCAATGGCCCTGTATCTTTACTAAACTCTTTGGACCTCAGTTTTCTCATTTGTAAAATGGAAATAACCAAAGAAACTGCATTGTAGTGCAATTGTGAAGGTTAAGTCAGTTAATCCACACAAAGAACTAGCACACTGCTGGTACATAATAAGTAAGTGCTGTAAGTGCTAATGATTATTATCCCACACTGTTCTTTTTTCTACTGATTAGCCAGAATATTAAGTTGCCTTTTTAGCTTATCATCAAAGATCAGGAAGCACTAACTCAATTCACATTCCCTCATCCATGGTTCATTACTCTGAATCATAAATAGTGGGAAGAAAAGTCATAGAACAGACTTTTGGCTTAATTATATTTGCAATTCCAGTGGTAAATCTTGAAAGTATCCTTTACTTCTATTTTTTAATCAAATTCTCACCCATTACACATCAAAGTATACGATGAAAGCCTAATACCCCTAATCATACAATTACCATAATGTTTTGAATGGTTTAGGGTGGAGATGCAGAGTTTAAAGTTTGGTTGGGTCAAATTACATGCAAAAGTAATTTTGTCCACACAATGTTGAATTTTCCAATATTTGGTTGTCAACTAAATCCTTAGTTAAAAGGAGCAGTTTGTGTTCTTATTTTTGAGTTGTCAATTTTTCATGGTATGAATGGCCACTTAAGTCAAAAACCCATGTCATCACAAGGCTTTTACTTGAATCTAGACTCTAGATCACCATTTTGTTGGGATGATATCTTGCTCTGTCACCCAAGCTGGAGTGCAATGGTACAATCTTAGCTCACAGCAACCTCTGCCTCCCAGGTTCAAGCAATTCTCCTGCCTCAGCCTCCCGAGTAGCTGGGATCACAGGAGTGCACCACCATGCCTGGCTAATTTTTGTATTTTTAGTAGAGACAGGGTTTCACCATGTTTTCCAGGCTGGTCTCAAACTCCTGACCTCAGGTAATTCTTCCGCCTTGACCTCCCAAAGTGCTGGGATTATAGGTGTGAGGCACTGCACCCTGCCTCTGCTCACAATTTAATAATGCAAAAAGGCAATCTATAACACGTTGACATTAGAATTCCAACCGCAGCTTTTTAGGAATCAAGAATGATCACTCTTGACAAATGGCAGATCTTTCCAAAGCACCAGATGGGGGGAACTCAAAAATTAGGGGTTTTGTAAAGAGATCAACATACAGTAATAGTTTATCTCCTAATAAAATTGGCGGGGGTCAGGTCTTCCAGTTATTTTCAAGAAAAACCATTAGATATCCTCATGAGATTTCAGAGTTTGGATAATCTTCAGTTGGAAATAAAGGACACCCTGAAAACATGTAACATCTGCTCACCCACAAATGTCCAAAGTAGCCTGAAAATATTCAGAACTCCCAGCATGTTCACTGGACAAAGGCTATGTCCCCATCTCACCTCCAGTGTCTATTTCCTGGGAATTCAGTAGCAAAGTAGAAACAATAACCAAAGGGAATTAAGAAAAAGAATATCTGGTTAATTACTTTTAAGGTAATAGTACTAGGAAGAATTATCTGAATTTTGGATGTACTACTCATTAGCAGCCCTAGTTTATGACATTCCAATGTTTTAAGCAATGGTAGATTCAGGAGGCTTATAAACCTCATCTTTTATCAACACATATGTTGACTGCTATCCTTCTGTGCTGTCAAACATGTGGATTTGGGGAAAATATAAGAGAGGGGATGAGAAAGAGGGATTTTAATGGGTGGTATTTTACAGAATTCAGGGCAGAAAATACTCATATCATGTCCATTTACTAGAACTAAATGATTACTAGAACCAAAGTCATTTACTTTAAATAACTACTCAACCATTGAGGACACTGATTTGGAAAAAAAAAGTGATTTATATAAAGAATAGTTTAATAAAAAGAAGCCTTTTAGATTCTGCTATGAAAAAAGCAGAAATAGGATTAGAAAGTCAGCAAGTTACATACACATAATCCATGCTTGTATCTTTTCAGATGCATGAATTATGAATAAGTCAGTCTGAACAGTTGTCTGGCATGAAGAGTGTTGACAGGTCAAGTTGACCTGTGCTTTGGGCCAGGGGTGGTCTAACTAACAGCAACTTTACAGGTTAGGAATTAACCCATTTATGCCAGAGGTTGCAATTTTGTTTTTGTAAAAAATCAGACCTTGGTAATGACCTTGAGCAATAGAATATAAATAACTCTGAAAGCCTCGTGTTCCAATAATGGAACACTAGGCATAAATGGGTTGAGTGACTTGTTTCTGAGGCAAAGAAAAGATGGAAGAATGAATGCAGACTTCATCTCTGACCCCAATTACTCAATAAATCCTCAATGCAATTATACAAAATTAATTAAATCCCTGGATGAAGAATCAAAAGGCAATCTTCCTACTTGCTATGCAGAAGTAAACTTTCCTTTTATATGCACCAAAGCCAGACAAACTGGATGTTGTGGAGATCTGAGCTGTGGTGGAACCCTGCCAGGAAGGCACAGTCACTTGAAACAGAGCCCACATTTGATTTAAGCTCAGAATGACAACTTTGGCACGGAGGGGTGGTGGCTTTGCTGCAGTTGAGCAGGAAAAGCCTAGATGCTAGGCATAAATTTGTAAGTTTTAATTATGCACACTCCAAGAACGTAGTAGCTGCTTGAATACTATCCCAAAGTCTACTCGATTAATCTCTCCAAAATCATGCTGCTCAGTTTTCATGACTGTTTCACATACAAAATTGTAACTCTTACCTCCTCACGGTTGAAATAAATGGATTGCTTCCATCAGTAAAAGGCTAATCATCCTACATCTTAATTAAGAAAATAGTGAAGGTAGTGGTAGGAACACTGAACATCACTTTATAGGAAGTATTTGCCATAAATTAATCATTCCTGATCCACCTCAACTCTGCCAAGCTTGGAGAGGGATAGGAAGACATACAAATTACAGCAGTTCCCTTTGAGAATTTTCAATCCAGTTTGGAATTGAGGAACCAGGCATGAAGAACTAACTAAAATTCAAACCCATGTATTCTAATGTGGAATGTTAATCTGAAAAATTGGAAGACACATATATCAGAATGAAAATGGATAATTATTTTAAATCTAGTTTATAAAAATGAATAGCTAATATATCCCTCCTTCTTCTTTAGCTAATCATCATTTTGCAGAGCATTTTTCCTGAATAAAGATTATTTCTAAATCTAGATCATAATCCCAGACCTTCACCCTGTTCCTGACCTTGTGGGGAAAGGGAGTGATTCTTTTGGCTCCCATTTGATTTGTTATTTTTTCCTCTCCTTGTACTTTCTCCTCCAATTGTCTCCTCTGCCCTTTCTCCTTTTCTGCCCACTTTAAGGAAACATTATATTAAAATTCAAACGTATAAAAAGTAGTATGCATGAGAAGTATGCAAGTAAGGATCTAAAATCATTTTATTAGCAGAATAAAAATGCCATAAATCAGAGAAAAGGTTTACATTATAAGAACACCTAAATTGTGGTAATATAAACAAAGATTTATTATAATAACTTCCATGAGACAGCAATTTAGAATGTGCAAAAATCATTTATTTAGATTACTCCTTGATTCTTATAACAACCCTGTGAGGTAGACGCAGAATTAGCACTCCACTTTACAAATGGGAAACTGAGGTTCAAATCACGTAAATGACTTGGCCCAGATCACACAGCTAGCAAAAACCTAAATAAGACTTCGTACAATATCTGCCACTGTCTTTGCTAAGTAAATTCAAGGTTGTATCACTGTGTGACCAAGCTGAGATTCTAATCCTCTCCTCCTGATTCTAAGCCTAGAGTTCTCTTCACTTCATATGCTTCATTTGATATATTCCACTTGTTTTTCTTCTTTTTTTAAAGAAGTCCTTGGAGTTGTATTGGCTGCTCTCTCAGTGAAAGCATAGGTAGGAGAATTGTCATACTATTTTCTGGAACACTGTGCCATGCATAGTGACTGCTGTGTAACAGATGCTTAATAATTATTTGTTGCACGCACAAAGGTAAATGAATAAGGCAAATGCTATGAAGTTGGCTGGCACCCTCTGTTTTATGTTACTTTAAAATAAATTGTTACTATCTAGTAGCATAACAAACAATTTTATTTTCAAAGGAATCAATATTAGTGTCAATGGCATTGTTTGCAGGCATGTCAAACCAGAGATCATAAAAAATCCTCCGTGTGTGTGTTTCTGTGTGTGTGTATGTGTTTGAATTCTTTTTCCTCTCATCTGGCTGATGTATTGACTTCACTTGTCCAATTCTTAACAAAATATTCACACAGTTACATTTAGTTGACTAGATACCTAGTTTGGAATTCTTATTGATTAATTAAACACTTTCTTTAAAATTAAATATAGATTTGAATACTCACAAAGAAAAGAAAGAAATTTGGCACAGTTCAAGGAGAGCTGTTGTGGGTGAAGAGGTCTAAGGATGAGTCTGGATCAGGAATTCTTGGGCAATTAACTTTTAATGATTCCTCTTCCTGTCTCCCACCCCCATATAAGAAATAAGGGCAGTGTTGTCTGCCAAATATGAAACTTAAAGAGATATAAAAATTGGAACAACAATACCCCTCATTGCCTTCAGCTACTTAGTACCCTGCAGAGGTCATCCGTGTTCAAACTCAACCACTCATAGAGTAGAAGCCATCAAACCCATTCAAGTATTAAATAAGCATTGAATCAATGCTGGGCATAGTACCATGCTGGGTAGGGCAGTGACAGGGCAAGGTGAGGGGATAGAGGGATTACAAAGACTAAGATAGTACAAGAGGAGATTGAGAATACAACTCAATGTTCCCAGCGCTGAATCCTGATCTGGCTCTTGCTACATACATGATTTTTGGCAAACTAATCTCTCAGATCTCAGTCCTCTCATTTGTAAGTTAGTCCAATTCCTGGCACATTGCCAGAACTCAAACATGGGATATTAGCATTACTGTGCCAGTCCTTACGGAGCGTGCGATCTAGGGATAAGACAGAAATTGAAACAGTAAAATAGCATGTGATGCTTACTGTGATAGAGCCGGGCAAAGGTCTGTGGAATCGCCAAGGCGTGGAGGCCTAACCACCTCTAAGGGTATACTGGAGTGGTTGTGAACTAAACCACGTTCTAATGCTTTTCAGGCAATCCTCACGCCATCCTCATAAGGTAAATACAGTACTATTATTCTTTTGTAAAAACTGTTTCCACCTTTATTGAGACATAATTGACAAATAAAAATTGTATACATTTAAAGTAGACAACATGATGTTTTAATATATGTATACATTATGAAATAATTACCTCCATGAAGCTAATTAATATATCCATCACCTCACATAGTTGCCTTTTTGTGTTTGTGTGGTGGTGGGTAGTGGTAGGAATATTTAAGATCTAAGCTCTTAGAGAATTCCAACTATAGAATACATTTGTTTTAATTTACTGTTATTGCAATAGTTTTGGAAGCACAGGTGAAAAAAACATTACTATTAACCATAGCCAGCATGCTGTACATTCAGTCTCCAGAATATATTCATCTTACAGCTGTTTGTACCCTTTTATCTTACTGGCGGATAGGGAAAAAGAAGCATCAAGATGTCAGGATAGATGTCAGGATCACTGAGGTGCCAAGTAAACAAGACGGAAGAAGATCATTACAGACACCAGAAGAGTAGCTCTAGGTTCCTGAAAGATCCTTCCTCTCACCACCTCATCCTTTCCAGCTCCAAAGCCCAGTTCGCCTATGACCTGACCTAAAGGTCCAGATTGCTCTCTGGAGTGAATCTGGAGTAGTTTCCAAGGCCCCAGATTGAACTGAAGGCTGAGATTGCTCTAGGCATGCACTAGAATCTAACAGTTGATTCCAGGCCATCTCGATGCTTGTGGAGCAGAGTAGTCAGGAAGAGGAAGCAAGGAGAGCAGAGACTGTTAACACTGACCCATGTTTAGATTTTCTGTTGTCATTCTAGAGTCTCAAGATATTAGTATGGGTTTTAATCTTCAAAACTGAGACAGATGGAGAGACAATAATAAATAGTGATGAGAACCTTTAATTGAATATTTGCTAGTATAACTTTGATCAGGCTTTTCTATAAAATTAGACTAGTATTAGTGACCCTGCCTACAAAAAAACAAGGCTCTAAAATAGCAATATGTAAATCTGAGTCTCAAGTAAATATGGGTAAATATTATTGCAAGGACTTGCAAAATTGTAGGCAGTGACCTGGAAGAGCATGTGGAGTTACTTTAATGAACAGCATCTGATTAACCAGACCCATGGAGACTCTGGCTCAGTGACTGATAAAGCCCTTAGATACATACCATTTTAAAACTACAGTGGGATATCTTGAGATTAAACCACAAATATCTCACAAAAATCAAAGGAACTATGTACTCTCATTAATATTTTTCCCATCCGTATCCTCCTGACCATTTCTTCCACCACCTTGGTAAGTCAGGACCTCCTCATTTTGCACCTAGACTACTGCAGTCGTCCCCTACCTGTGCTCCCTACTTTCAGCATGGCTTAAAGATGAACCCATCCTAATATGAGTTACTCTTTCCAAGGCACAGCTCTGATTATGCTATTCTCTGGGAAATCTTCCAGTGGCTCCCACCTAACTTAGCATCAAGGGCAGGCCATAAGGTGGCCCCGCCCCTACTTTCTACTTCTCCGCCTCACTTTCCCTGCACACCAACAAAACTGCACAGTCGTGTTTCTCATATTCACTGTTACTTCTGCCTCTGAACATTTACTCAAAATTGTCCTCCCTAGACATTCAAAACCTCATACCCAACCCTCTCATTTCCAAATTCCCTTATCCTTCAAGAATCAGCCGTACCCCGTCACCCACAGCATCTTCTAGCTTATGCTATAGTTATTTTTCAATATTCCGTATCTTCCTGGCTAACATAATAAATTCCCCTCTAACACCCGTTCGCCCAGTCCAAGGTAGCTTCTCATTAAAGTTTTATTTTTAACCACATAATTAATAATGTTGACTGAAAAATATAATTCTTTTTAATGCAATGTGTGGAGTATCATCTGGCTTTGGATTTTATTAACGTGATAAAACTATAAAAACATTCACAACTTCTTAATTGAACAGCTTTTTACTCTGGGATTTGTTTTAGTGTGCAATGGAAGACTATTAGTATTTAAAATTTCTCTGAGAGTGCAGCTGTATTAACATTACAGCTATAAAGGAAAAGCACAAACAGGCCAAACAAATGCTTTGAGAGAAGAAAAACAAGCCAAATTACTTATGATTATTTTCTCTCTGTGCACAAGGAGCCAAAAATTACCAAACAGTAGGCAAAAATAAAAACTTTAGTTTTTTTAATCTCATAAATGCAAAAGCTACCCACCCGCTTCTCTGTTGGTGGCAAGTTCATTGAATGCCAGGCTAGGAACAAGCTGCTTGAAAGACGGAATCTGGAGGAGACCACTTAGGCTGTTACCCAGTGCTCTCAAATGTGGGGCCTTCCTGGAGACAGTTCTCTTTAACCTTGAGTGTCGCAGGTTCACTCTCATTGGTCCCCTTGCCTGGTCCTGATCCCTCTCTCAGCTGTCTCTTTTAGTTTTTTCCACCTTCATATCTGGAATCTTCACCAAGAACTTTACAACAGAGGTAAGACAATCAGCTCCATGCATTTCCCTTCCTTCTGAAAGCAAGTCAATTCCTGTGGCCCATAAAGCATGGTTTTCATTGCCTTTAGCTTAATTGTCACTCTTTCTGGAGGGCCTTTCCTGAGGTCCCAATTAGGAGGTTAGGCACCTACCCTTCATTCTCCTTCATGATATTCATCATTATGTTTCATTTCTGCCTTCCTCTCAAAACACTGTAAGCCCCCCAAGAGCAGAAACAGTATTTGTTACTGCTCTATGCCTGGCACTTGGTAGAGATGCTCAATAAATATTCATTGTGAATGAATGAATAAACAAATGCAAGTAACAGAGTCCAACAATTTGTAGGTTTACAAGGGTGGCATTTATTTGTGTGTGCAAATGCATTTATACCTAGTCATTGCCAGAGCACAATTTCGTGTGTGCCTAAAAGTCAGCGGACAAGACATCTACTTGAACCCCTCTGGTACTAGTAGGACTGACAGCAGCTACCTGCAAACAAAACACTACAGCTCTTATTTCTTGGTTTGCTTGTAGGGTTTTCTCTGTTTGCTTTGAAGATGTCATAAAATTATATTATTAACCATTTCTCCTACACAATTATTTACAAATCGGCTTATCAAATTAGACATTTGCTTCACAAAACCACCTTTGAGGCTAAGTCACAGGACTAGAATAATATTTTAAAAAACTGAAATTGTTATCCCTTTTTCCTCATCTGAGAAGCCATACTAATGATTATGAGCGTCGTGCTAATTTAAAAAGAGACTTGGGGCTTGATTTGGCTATTTCGTAAAGTTCTATTGTAGTTAATGGTATACTCTGTAGTCAGGGAGTGAGAAGGCATCACAAAACATCTAATTGAATCCCAGGGTGCCAGGAATATTGCTGCTTTAACTTCAATTTCAGAAGCATTGTAGGATTCTGTTTAAAATCGGCTCACCCCTTCCATATACCCTGAAGCCATACATGTTGCTTTCCAAAAAAACCAAACCAAACAAGAAATTCAGGGTATACAATTGTATATCAATTAATGTTAAATTATAGAGTTAACTGTCTCAGATTGTATTACTTGGTAATTATGTAATGTTTTCATCTACATAGTTTATTCTGGATTTTTAAAAGTCTGATTAGGCATAAATTTCAGAAAGATCAGATTTCTAGAATAGCAGCTATTATGGAACAGTTAATATTTCAGATTTTAACCACTAAGGTATGCTCTTTATTTTTTATCAGTTCTTAGTAACAATGTGAAAATAGTATACCCCCTGTGATCTTCAGAGTTCTAACTGGTGGTTTGCAACCAGGTCACCAATTTTACACACCACTGCCAATGGCTTCCTCAAAGCTCACAATCCAGTGATTTCCATAAAGACTTTTCTTTTTGTTTTAAGTTTTATCCAGGCATGTCTATATGTGGCTCTTTCCTCATTTTTAGCCAGTCTGACTTAATAGCAATTCAGAGGGAAAGACTCCTGTACCTGCAAGGCAATACAGCAATTCCTGCTTCCATTGTACAACAGCACGAAGGCTTTGCCCATAATATTATACCTAATGCTGGGAAATGTGACTCCCCCAGGATGACTGAATAACCCTGAGAGCAGATGTGCACCATGGATTCCATGTTTGCTGTTTGGGTTTGGTTTGGTCCTTTTAGAAGGCAATGTGCATGGCCTCAGAGTAGATAGGAGAGGTGGGATGACTCCGAACCAAATACTGAACAGAAATGAAATGTTATTGATGCTCCTTTATGAAGCCATCACTTTCTTACTATAGCACCCATAAATTATGAGAGATGCAAAGCCCTTAGAGAACATGAATGTGGCACTTTGGATAAGTTAATGAAATAGGCATGGCCTGGGCAACCGCAAAAGAATAGATGTTCAACTCTTTCACTATGCAGGTGCAAACCAGTTATGGAAACAGATATCTAAAGTTTTTACTAAAAATCCTTTTTAGGATTTTTAAAAAATTTTCAGGTATGCAATATATTCTATTACACAAAGTCTCAGGATAAATACTCTTAAAAAAAAAAGTTGAATATCACTTAGCAACCAAAGAACAAAAGCAGAAGAAATGGAGATACAGAGCACAGAGCGGAAGCTGGAGAAATATGAATACTGGTTACATCCTTAGCAATGACTCCCTGAGTATTCCTAGAACTCCTGGCCACAAGTGATCCTCCCACCTCAGCCTCCCAAGTAGATGGAACCACAGGCGTATGTGACCACACCCAGCTAATTTAATATTTTTTATAGAGATGGGGTCTTACTATGTTGCCCAGGTCTCAAATTCCTGGCTTCAGGCAATCCTCCCACCTCAGTTTCCCAAAGTGCTGGAATTACAGGTGTGAGCCATTGCACCCAACACAACAACCACATTTTATCTCTGTAGGAATTCCTCCACACATTGGGAATGTACCTTTCTCCCTCGTTCACAGAAATGTTCTAGATAAAAAGATGAGGCATGCATGTAAAATTTTCATCTTAAAGCATCTTCAAATGAACAATTTATCCATTTTTCTCCAAACCAAATAATCCCAATTCTAAGTGAGACCTCATTGAATTTATTTCTGTTTCTCAGCTCTAATCATCTGCCTTTGCTGATTTCCATTGCCCACTTTCACTTCCCTACTAGACTTTATGAAGACCTGTATACCCAAAGCCCAGCGTAAATATTTTTAATTGAAGTGACTGCATGAAATGTGTTATAATTTAATATAAACCCTAAAACTACATAGGACAATCTAATTAAGACTTGACTAGCAATATCTAAGGATTTCTATGCCGGAAGCATAACTAGAATTAAAGTGTTTGACTTTTTCAGTTTGCTTTGGTTTTATATTCTATTTCCACTATTGTAAGTGTGATTTTTGACTAGCATTTCATGTTGATATAGATGTGGCTTCACATCTAAGCAAGGAAGGCGTTTTTCAAGTGCTGGAAGTGAGCTGCCAGTATTTCCCACACATCAGGCCCTGTTTTTTCAACACCTTGTGGATCGCTAATTGGAGTTTGCATAATCTACCACCAAATTGCAAGCATTCCTTTGAGATGAGTGGAACACACACTTCCCTTCCAGAGTCAATGAAAAAAGAAGGTCAGGAAGAGGAAAAGCAGCAAACAATGATCTAATTAATTTAGAAGAAACTGAATTTCTGGTTCTTGATTTCCTTCAGAAGAAAAAAATGAAATGGCATCTGAAAGGAATGTTTGTGATTCATGTTTTAATCCCCCAAACAGTTCAATTGTTAGCTGCTGTCGACAAAAAGAGTTAGACTGTGTAAAATATTTGAAGAGAGTTAGTCTGAGCCAAATATGAGTGACCAATGGCCTGTGACACAGGCCCAGGAGGGCCTGAGAACATGTGCCCAAGGTGGTCGGGCTACAGCTTGGTTTTGAGCATTTTAGGGAAACATAAGACATCCAGCAGTACATGAAAGATGTATGTTGGTTCAGTCCGGAAAGGCACGACAACTAAGAGAGTTGGGGCTGGGAGTGGGGGCTGCGTGCCAGGTCATAGGTAGATTCAAAGATTTTCTGATAGGCAATTGGTTGAAAAATCTAAATTCCTGGAATCAATAGAAGGGAGTGCCTGGGTTAAGAGAAGGGGTTATGGAGATCAAGATTCTTATTACACAGATGAAACCTCTGGGTAGCAGGCTTCAGAGAGAATCGATTGTAAATGTTTCTTAATCAGACCTTAAAAGGTGCCAGACTCTTTTTTTTTTTTTTTTTTTTTTTTTTTTTTTTTTTTTTTTTGAGACGGAGTCTCGCTCTGTCACCTGGGCTGGAGTGCAGTGGCCAGATCTCAGCTCACTGCAAGCTCCGCCTCCCGGGTTCACGCCATTCTCCTGCCTCAGCCTCCCGAGTAGCTGGGACTACAGGCGCCCGCCACCTCGCCCGGCTAGTTTTTGTATTTTTTAGTAGAGACGGGGTTTCACCGTGTTAGCCAGGATGGTCTCGATCTCCTGACCTCATGATCCACCCGTCTCGGCCTCCCAAAGTGCTGGGATTACAGGCTTGAGCCACAGTGCCCGGCCAAGGTGCCAGACTCTTTAGCTGAGTCTCTCCTGGATCAGGAAAGAGACATAGAAAGGGTCAAATATATGTGAAGGCAATCTATTTTGAGGTAAAGTACTTCGATTTCTTTCAGGGCCTGCTATCTCATGTTAATATCTTATTGCTACAAAGCATCTGTTTTGTCAGTCTTAAGGTCTCTGTTTTAATGTCAGTGCTGGTCAACTGTGCCTGAATTCCTAAGGGAGGAAGGTATGAGTCATGTCCAACCACCCCTTCCCCTCATAGCCTGAACTAGTGTTTCAGGTTTACGTTAGAATGCCCTTGGCCCAGAGGAGGGATCAATTCAGTTGGTTGGGGGGCTTAGAATTTTATTTTGGGTTTACATAGCAAAGGAGAAAGAAATAATTTTGAAATAACTTTAAAATGTGCTTTCGCTTTAAAGGCTGAGAAGCTGGAAGCAGTAAGCAGGCAGGGACAAACCATGAGAGAAAACACTCTCAGCATGCAGTGAATCGTCTTTAAACCATTCACAAGCACGTGCATAAGTAAATATGCACATATGAGGCTACACTGATCAAATCCGTGGAGGAATTAGAAAATAATCAGTAGTGAATGCGCCCTCCATCAACAAGTCCTGATGGTTTCACCTTGAATTCAGTCCTTGAAATCGTACAGTTCAAAACTGTCTCAGAAAAACAAGGCTAATATTTTTTTAAAAGCATCTGATTATATAAATGTGCAGCGTTTTTAAGGCATTCGAGAGTACAGTTATTGCCTATTTTAAATTTTTGAAATTAATGTCTAGCCAATAAAAATAAACTAGGTCTTTTAAATGAGTCATTTTCAGCTTTTTTAAACACTTAGTTCTGTAATATACAATTATAAAATGTGAAAAATTATCTTTAATTTTTGTTTGTTTTAAATTGCTGTTAAAATCACAATATCTTCATCAGGAAATAATGCAGAGATGAATTGCCTTGGTAAAAATATCACAAAAATTAATGTTAAAAAATTCAGAATGGTAAATGGAGTGCTAAAAGAATCAGTTTAAAACAAGGCAAATCTCTTTTTCTATCTATTGGTCAATGAATCTATCTCTAATCTGAGTCACCATCAAAGTGTATGCAAACAGCAAATCTGAACTAAAATGAGCACTAAAGACCCCAAAACTTTAAGTATATTAAACTGATAAATATCAAAAAATTATAAATTCCCCCAAGAGTCAACTCTTTCTAAGCATACATATTAAGTTGCAGGGAATTGATCAGTTGAATAGCTCAACTCAACTATATTCAACTGTATTTAACTGCACTGTATCTTAAAGTATGAAAGCCTATATTAAAAAAAAAACCAGAAGATTTAAAATGAATTTTAAGAAACAGCTACTTAAACTCAAAACCAGTTAATATACATACATTTTGGTGCAACAACAGGAACAGTTTAATTAAAAGTGGATTAAGTCTTTGAATTCCAATTGAACAGGAGAGAAAATCCAATACATTTGAATTCTTTTGGGTTAGAATCCATCAATTATATTAAGGCAAATTATTTATAATTTCATAATGATATCCAGTTAGAATATTTATTAATCTCTATAAATACCCACACAATTTGCTTTCAGGCCTATATTTTTCACATTTTATATGATTATAACATGTCATTCTCAAATAATATTAGCATAATCAAGTCTCATGAATAACAATATTGTTGAAAAAAATTAAGTGTTCTCTAATCTGCTTTTTTATTTTTAAAGGTTAACCATTGATCCAGATAGAATAGCATTTTATTCATTCTTTCATGACTTAATTCATTTAGTTTAAAAAATATTGAAAATGTTTTAATACTTTAAGATACTAGAAAATACACTCTCATTTAGAATGTCGTTCTTTAAATTTATTGTTAATAATTTGCAACATACTGACTTTTTTATTATGACCAAACTAAAATTCCATAATAGATTGATTTTCTTACATGATAATAACAGCAAAGATTTGAATCAAAAAAATCTAAAGTCAGTATAAAACAAACTATTTGGGCTTACGTAGGAACCAAACCCAAACTCTTGCCCAAATGAACAATTGAAATTCCTGTTGAGGTTTTAAAAAATCTCCACCACCCCCTCAAGTGCCCTACTTTTCATGCAGCTCAGCACTTCCAAACAGAGCCAGCATGAGGAGCCCTGAGATCCCTGTGGTCGGCCCTTTCCCAAGTATTCCAAACCCACGCCTGGACCAAGAAGCTCCAGGAATCTCATCAGAAGCCTTGACTCCAGGAGGTTTCAAGTTAGATTTCCAAACCAGAGAGGTTTGGAAAAGAGTATGTTGAACCTTCGACCCACTCTTCACTTGCCCATCCATATTTCAGTTACAGGCACTCACCTAAGAGTACTGACTTCTTTCATGACAGCTGCATAGTTAATGTGCCATTTCCACTGTAAGAAACTTGGCTGGGGCCAGTCAAGATGGTTCAGTTTAACAACCTAATAAATATATTGAAAATAACCAATGAAAACAAAATTACAGAGACTGCCTTGTAGTTCAGCTGCCGTCATCTCTGTAGCCAACCTCAGCCTTCACCTCAGCATTGCACAAAGTTCAGAATCACTAACACATCAGAAAGGCTGGGCAAGAGAAAAAGTAAACTGGAAATACACACACACGTGTGTGTGTGTGTGTGTGTATAAGTTTAATTCTGAAGTATTGAGAATTTTATTTTCAAAGCACTAGAAAAGCAACAGAGAGATAGTTCATTTAACAATTACAGAAACATCAAGAAATTACAAACTTCTCTAGATGTCAGTTTTCTTACTGGAAAAATTATGTTAAGATTATATCACTCTAGCCAAGTGTAGTGGTGCACGCCTATAGTCCCAGCTACTAGGGAGGCTAAGGTGGGAGGATCGCTTGAAGCTAAAAGTTCAAGGCTTCACTGAGCTATGATCACACCACTCCAGCCTGGGCAACTGAGCAAGATTCCAACTCAATAAATAAGTGAGTGCAGCATTCTAATGTTTTAAGGATTAAATGACATGACCATATAACAATGCCTTACAAGGTACACAGTGCAGTAACAAGTAAATGTATTTTGGCTTTTTTCCTTGGTTTCCATTAACATTTTTTCCTTTAGTTAGTCATTCTAAAAATATTTATTAAGCATCTATTATGTTTTAAGAATTAAATGAGGTGGCCCTATAATAGTACCTTAAAAGATACACAGCACAAAAACTAAATATATTTTAGCTTCTTTCCTCAGTCTCCTTTAACATTTTTTTCAGTCAGTCAGTCATTCTACAAACATTTATTGAGCATTTCTTATGTAGCAGGCACCATAATTTGTCTTGAATATATAATGGCAAATACAATAAACACAGTTCCTGCCCTTAATGGGGAAAACAGAAAATAAATAGGCGGGGAGGCAAGAAGAGAGAGACAAATCAAAATTGTCCTCTAAGTTCTGTGAAGGAACTAAACAGGGTACAGTAAGAGGAAATGGTGGGAGAGGGGCACCTGGTTAGATAACTCATGGCATAGCTGATACTTTAATTTTGTTTTTTAGGTAGAGATGAGGTCTTGCTGTGTTGTCCAGGCTGCTCTTGAACTCCTGGGCTCAAGCGATCCTCCTGCCCCGGTCTATCAAAGTGCTGGGATTCTGGGTGTGAGCCACCTCGCCCGGCCCTGTTTCTGTATTTTTCTATTGATCTTAAGAAAGAAAAGAAAATGTCTTCTAATAACTATTTTACCTTAATCAGTTTTAAGACAAGTTTTGCAAAGCACCGTGACCCTCTGAAGAGACTGTGGCCACCTTGTAGGTTAGAGTATTTCGGACAGACGGCTGTACTATCGAGAGCTTTTCTGGACATGGCCGTTCTGGCTAACTTTCATCTTGTCATTACATTTCCTTTTCTGAGAAAGGTTGCAGAGGAGATTTTGACAGAGTGATGCTGTTGGTATTTAGAATCCTGACTTTCTTGATCCTTTTTGGTGGAGCTGTGGGACACATGTGCGATGGAAACTGGCCTGGTTGCCATGGTGGATAGTGTTCTGACAACAGTCACATGGGTCAGGTGTCCATTTCGGATCTTTCAGGCCTGTCAGCAGCTCTTGATAAAGCTGGCCATGTGGTTTTTCTTGGCTCACCTGTATATCTTGGTAGGAACAGCTAAGAGCCACTCAACGCACCCTTCTCTTTTTGGAGAAACCCCAGGGAGTCGTGTTGCTTGGGGCTGGGCCACTTGGAGACCATGTTCTTTGTCTTTTTGGCCTGCTCTCGGGGCTAAAGAGCGTTGATGGAATATCTGAGATGGTGGTGTCGGCAGGGATGGCCATGCTGAAGTCTGTTCATATCACACAACTAGGGCCACAAGCTAAGCCCTCCATCTGAATGACATTTAGGAGGAGTCCATAACTCAACGTGTGCACAGAGTGCCTCTGTACACCATGCACTGTGACAGGTCCTGCAGTAACACACCTGAAAGACTCCTCCTTTGTGTGTAAAGAACATGACTGGGTTAATGAAGTAAAGGTGAATATTTTCTTTACTGAGTCATAAAATTACAGGCATATGTCTTAATCAGCTAAGGCTGTCATAACACAGTACCGTCAACTGAATGGCTTAAACAACAGAAACTGATTTTCTCACAGTCCTAGAGGCTAAAAGTCCAAGATCAAGGCCTCTGTGGAGTTGGTTTCTTCTGAGGCCTCTCCCCTTGGCTTGGAGATGTCACTTCTACGGTCTTCCCTCTGGGCCTGTGTCCTAATTTTCTCTTCATATAAGGGCACTAGTCATATTGGATTAGGGTAATGTCCTCATTTAACTTAACTGCCTTTTAAAAGACCCCATCTCCATATAGGTCACATTCTGAGGTACTTGGGTTAGGACTTTAACATATGAAATTTGGCAGGGGACACACTCTAGCCCATAACAGCATTTTTACAGCCACATATAGTAAAAATCTGGAAATATACTACCACATGTATCAGAGTATAAGTGGAAAAGTTTGATGATTATATATCTCCCTCAGTTGAGAATTTCAACGTGATTTCTAAAAACTTGTTGTGAAAGTACAACGCAAATAGGAGAAAACTGAAATTTCACCAAAAGTCCCATATCTGAAGCACATAAAAAATTTTAGTTCCCATATTCTTTCCAGTAGAACTCATTCCTTTGTGGAGAATTTCTGCCTATCTTGTTCCTATGACAAAAAAGAATTTGGCCAGCCTGGCCAACATGGTGAAACCCTGTCTCTACTTAAAATACAAAAAAATGAGCCGGGCATGGTGGCACACACCTGTAATCCTAGCTACTTGGGAGGCTGAGGTACAAGAATCACTTGAACCCAGGAGGCGGATGTTACAGTGAGCCAAGATCGCACCACTGCACTCTATCCTGGGTGACAGAGAGACCCTGTCTCAAAAAAAATAAAGGCGGGGGGATTGGGGTTTTTTTGTTGTTTAAGAGTTTTTTAACTTTTAATTTTTGTAGGCACATAGTAAGGGTATATATTTATGGGTACATGAGATATTTTGATACAGGCATACAATGCAGTATAATCACATCAAGGTAAATGGGGTATCTATCACATCAAGCATTTATTTTTTCCTTTGTGATACAAGCAATTCAATTATACTTTTTAAGTTATTTTTAAATGTATGATAAAATTCTGTTGACTGAATCACCCTATTATGCTATCAAATACTAGATCTTATTCACTCTATCTAATTATATTTTTGTACTGATTAACCATTCCCCCTTCCCACTACACTTCCCAGCCTCTGGTAACCATCATTCTACTCTATCTCCATGAGTTCAGTTGTTTAATTTTTAGCACTGACAAATAGCTGAGAATATGTAATGCTGATCTTTCTGTGCCGAGCTTACTTCACTTAATCTAATGACCTCCAGGTAAATCCATGTTGTTGCAAATGACTGGATCGCATTCTTTTTTATGGCTGAATAGTACTCCATTGTGTATGTGTCCCACATTCTCTTTATCCATTCGTCTGCTGGTGAACACTTAAGTTGCTTCCATATCTTGGCTGTTGCAAAGAGTGCAGCTGTGCACATGGGAGTACAGGGAGCTTTTCAATATACTTATTTCTTTTCTTCTGAATATATACCTAGAAGTGGGATTTCTGCATCATATGGTACAAAAAGGAATTTAAGGGAATCTAGATATATTTTCTCTATGCAAGATCATTCAGTTGTTTCCTCTAGTAAGGAAAAACTTCTGAAACAAATTCACAAAATTAATCAAGATTTTTGTTAATGAATAAAGTGTTCTCAAGCCACCGTCTCACTCTGTCTCTCTGGGTGCTTTCCTTCTGACATAGCAAGAGCATATTTCAGACACTTTTAGACTCAATTTTTCAAAGCATTAAAGGAAAAAGGGGCATCTGAAAATTATCTTGATGTTCTCTGACAGCTGTAATACTATATAAATTATTACTAATGTACTAAGATTTCAAAGTGCTAGGCAAAGCCTCCCCAAGCCCCTGCAGGTTCTCACAAAAAGGAAAACATGTTGAACTGTATTTCTTGGAGCTGTTGATGACTTCTCTTTGTACATAATAAATGAGATGTTGTAGAAATGGCACAATCGCTGGGACACACTCAGGAACACGATGCTCCTCGGTCTCCCACACTTGATGCCAAGGATCCTGGCTGTCCCATTATCTACCTCAGCTGTAGGGGGTTTGTGTGCTCTAATTTGCCCTGGCACTGCTTTATCATTTAAAAACTTAGTTCTGGATGAAGTGCGGTTGCATATTGCAATTCAGAGTGCCTTCAACACATACTGTTTCATAGCCGTATCTTCTCCTTTGTTTCCCCTTCCCTTTTATCCTTTCCCTCTTCTTGGAGCCCCTCTTATTTGAGTGATCCCTGAGAAGGGTACTAAGAAGAACGACCTGGGTTACATAAAAAATCCTTACAGAACAATGGGTTACACTGGGTTACACTGCTAAGAACAATGGGTTACACTGGATTACACTGCTAAGAAGAACGACCTGGGTTATATAAAAAATCCTTACAGAACAATGTCTCAAGAGGAGGGACAGCTAGTCAAGGCACAGAAAGCAAAATCTAGCCCTAATGACGCTACTCCTCTACCTAGGATCTTATGTATCTTATTTTCTGTGACTTGACTTCTGCATCTTTGCAGGGATGACATATTTTGTCTCCATTTTTTATAGGGAAGATAAATGTAGTAGGTTGAATATATCTGCTTATCACCAAAGCCTTTGATAGAATAACAATAAAAAATGAATGAACTCACAAGAATAAAGAGTGGAAAAGGAAATGTCAATCAGCCAGAGGTACAATGGGAGGATGGAAAGTGGATAGATGGATAGTGACTAAGTAATATTTACTTCTTGGTACCACTAAATGCCTGCAGAAGAGAGAAGCCTAAACAAAATAAACTGATGCAGCCGGGCATGGTGGCTCATGCCTGTAATCCCAGCACTTTGGGAGGCCAATGCGGGTGGATCACTTGAGAGGTCAGGAGTTTGAGAACAACCCGGCCAACATGGTGAAACCCCGTCTCTACTAAAAATACAAAAATTAGCCAAGCATCGTGGTGGTTGCCTGTAATACCAGCTACTTGGGAGGCTGAGGCAGGAGAATTGCTTGAACACAGGAGGCAGAGGTTGAGTGAGCCAAGATTGGGTCATTACACTCTAGGCTGAGCGACAGAGCGAAACTCCATCTCAAAAAAATAAAAATAAAAATAAGCTAATGTGCGCCTCCAAAACTTAGAAAGTCTCAGGAATTGAAGGCAGCAAGGAAATGTAAAGACAGGAGACAAGAGAACTGACAGAATGCTCAAAATAAAAAAAAAAAAAAAAATTGGTTCAAAGTCTTTATGAGTTGCAGTTAGATGCCCAGATCTCTTCCCCTACCCCACACATCCAATCAGATAGTCGCTCTCACCCTGGCAGAAGACTAAGACTTATTCTCTAAGGAGGCTGAGTCAGGGAGCTTCTGAACTTAATAATGCACTCCATAATGTTGAAAGTATGCTATTCTGGATGATGGCAATGGGAACACCTGGGTAAGGAATGGTGCACTATTCTAAAGTCATGGGAATGAAGGCAAAGATGTGTCCTAAACGACAGCACCTAAAGCCTTTCTCCATGGAAAATGGTCACCCAGGGAAAAAAACTAAGGTTATTGACATTTGGGGGTCCCTGAACAAAATGTCTCTCTCGACCCCTGACAATAAGTGAAGGTAAGAATGCACCATATGCAGGGATGCAAGATGTCAGCTTCTTTCTTCTTATGTAACCTGTGCCAGGGAGCCTGGAGGATGTGTTCCAACAAAATCAGGGTATAAACAGAGAAGTGAGGAGGTGGGGGTGGGAAGAGAGGGAGGGATGGGAAGAGAGAGCATCCAGGAGAGAAGAAAAGAGAAGCACCAGGAGGACAGTGACAAATAGCTATAGGAAGTTGACCTATCAGCAGAACAGTCCTGAGAAGAAAAATCTCCAATCTATTGTGCTTGACAATATTATTGTATTTTACCATTATTTCAAACACACAGAAGAGTGAGCAAGCTAAAAACATAAAAATGTGTGTTTTCTTTCAATAAAGAAAGAAAGAAAATGTAAACATAGTATCCAAGGTGGCTTAGTTGAGAATTATGAAGACTATAGTAATGAATGTGATTTAACCCTAAATTGGAATGATTGGGAAGTTGTGGGTGTAGGGAAGGGCATGAAGGAAGAATGTATAAGAGCATTAATTTCTAATTGTCTCTATGTCTAAAACTGAAAATCGAGATGTAGCAATATAAATATATTATTTGGAAATATGGAGGTAAGTACCATAACAAAAAAATATGAGACTGTTGAAAGTAATTACCAATGGGGTGTGTGACTAGGGACTGGGGTGGCGGTGAAAAAAGGGAAATGTTTTGGATTGTTGTAAGCCTTATTGTGTTAGTTGACTTTTTTAACTATGTACAGTATTACTTAGATAAAAACTAAAATTAAATTTCATATGTAAGGTTAATTAACCCATATGAAGCACATACTTCAACATATATTTTAAAATGCAAAGGTATTCTTAATGAATATTAATCTTAAAGGCTTTCAGGTCTTCCCTAAGGCAGAATTTTACAAATGTAAATATTTAAAATTATTATGGTATTATATAATATTCCTGCACTAATATGTGTTAAAAGGGTTCTATCAACCCTGGATTTTTATTTTTCAAATGTATGGCATACTTTCTTTTGTTGTTTATTGAAAAGCTGAGCTACTTGGTAACGAATGTGAATGTGTTTGGAAGCCCAATTCAGCTCATGTAGATGCATATTGGATTCCACGATTATTTGAAATTCTATGGAGTCACCACGGCTGATTCAAACCTGGCCAGGCTTCCTGATTCTAATCTCATCCCAGGGTGAATTGAGGTTAGCTACTGGAGGGAATGTTCAGTTCAGTTGAATGTAAACCTAGCGCCAAGCCACATGTGAGCTGAGTGTGCCAGGATGCCAAGTGATAAATCGAGGAAAGAAAGATCACATAAGGCTGACATCTTAGCACTGGCACATGGCCCTCTTCTGCAGAAATATTGGGCAAAGAGCTGTGAGTCAGCTACAAAGAAGATAGGGCTTCCCATGAAAAAGGCAGTGTTCAAAGAACTCATTTATCAGAAAAAAGAATTCCCATGCCAGTGAGAGCTGAATGTGAACTACACTCATCTTTGGATAGGTATTTGATGAATACTTGTATTCTTGGAGTGACTTTCCAACATTTAACTAAGACCATTTAGCCTTCACAACCCATTTGACTTAAAGGACAAAAGTGCCTATCTGATAATTTTGATGATCAGACATTGCCTCCTTCCCCTTCTACTCCTGCTAGATCCATTCTAGTCCCTGTCTAGTTAATTCCCTTTAAAACCTCCATGATAAAGTAAACTTCGATATCTAGCAGCCTAGTTCCAGATGAATGATGATACCAAAAAGGTATCTTAGATTGTACATGGTGGTGAAAATGTTTAAATATCCTGAAAAAAAAGATAGTATGTAAAAGAGACAAGAGAGAGGAAAACTCTTTGGATTTTTTGATCAGCAGAAGGTATACATCTTTATGTGCAAAAACCTGCCCCATCTCCTAAATATCCTTCTTTGGGGCAGTGTAGGTCATAAAGGGTAGAATTTATATTTAGAAAGTACATATACACATTTTAAACTTAATAATGTTGAAAGGTATGCACTATATACTCATAAAATAGCCTTATAATTTAAAAAAATCTATATGCATTTATTGCAAGTATTTTAAATAAACCAGAAAAGTCTAAATCAAAAGTAGCCTAAATTCTGTCACCCAGGGAAACTCTATTTTATTAATATCTTTTCAGATAGCTCTGTATGACCACACATGCAATTTTATAATAGGGTTATAAAATTGGGGTTATACCCCTCATACTGTTGTCCACCCTGGAGAATTATACATAGATGCTCCTCGATTTATGATGCCACTGCATTCCCAATAATCCATTCTAAGTTGAAATCTTCAACTTACAATGGGTTTATCTGGGTGTAAGCCCATTGTAAATTGAGGAGTGTATTGAATATGTATCACTTTCACATCATCACAAAATCAAAAAACTGTACCTCAAACCTTCCTAAATCAGTGACCACCTGTACCCTTAAACAATGAGATAAACTTCCATCAAGCATGGCAGTACTCTGGCTTTGTTCTCCTTTTGAAAAACCATCACTTTGTAGGCTTAATATATCTATTTTACACATTAAGACTGTATCTTCAAACTGTGTTGTTCCATACCGTAGCCCTAGTCATGTGTGGTTAAACTTGAATTAACAAAAATTGAATAAAATTTAAAATTCAGTTCCTGAGTTGCATTAATAACATTTCAATGGCTCCAGAATAACATATGGCTGGTGGCTACTGTATTAGACAATACAGAATGGTTTCATCATCACAGAAAGTTCTGCTGGACAGTGCTGAGTTGGAACCAGGTGTTCTTTATGCACAGACCACTTAAGGACTGAGGTTTTATCTATACACCTGAGTTTTCCAAGCACTTTGATCTTTGACTGTGGCCAACATTCTGTAGGGCTAAATCCCAACTTTAGCAGCCAGAAGTCACAACTGAAGAGACCAGCCATTTGGATTAGGAAGACAAGACAAAAAAGAAAAAAAAAAGACTTTCCCACTGTTACCAGTGACTTCTCAAAGGGTATGGCTTCCAGCTGTTCTGGTGACCAGAATGATACTCCCCTTAACTCTGAGCTTCCTTGGGACATGACAGCTCTTGCTCACTGAGAATGAGTGTGAGAGTTTGAGGGTGGATCCTCCTTCGTAAATTGGGACCCATTCTACGTCAGCCTGGGAAAATCACTCCAAATATCAGAATATAAATAAAACAAGAACAATTAAAGAGCAGCAAGGTCTGGGAACTGGATCCAAACCAACCACCCACCTGCAGTTCCTCTAGATCTTACGCTATCACGAAGAGGGGGAAAATAATAAATGAAGAAAAAAACTTCCATGTGTTCAGTGTTATGCTCTCAAGCTGAGCAAATAAATAACCCTCTCTCCCTTTGGGTTCCCTGTGTCTCTAGAGAACAGGATGCAAAATTAAATTCCAAGCTTGTTCCAATAATTTGAGAAGATAAACTTCCAATCTATTAGAATTTATGTTCAGTTTGAATAAGCACCTAAAGTTACATGCTCTCCAAACTCACACAAGTCCCCTACCCGCAGCTTTAAATCCCTGGAGGCTAAAAGTTTGGCAATGAGAACAAACATTCTCACAGACAATTTCTTATTCTTCCTTCTTCCACTTAAATTTTAACTTTCTCAACAATGCCCTTCAGAAGTTTCCTTTCAGCACGTCTTCCTCCAGTCCTAGGAGGAATGTGGAAATATGAGAAGAAGAAATTAACAGCATGAGAAGAGATTTTCAATTTCTATGGGTCCCCAAAATGGTTCAGTCTGAAGTTCGTAGGAAGATGTGCAATCATTTCTCATTTGTTATGAACTGTCATATCTCTGCTTATGAGCCATTTTTATTCAGTAGATGTCCATTTGACATGGAGATCTATCCACTCTCTATCCTAAGGGGCAGGCTTTGGAAGAACTACTGGTTTTATTTTCAATTTGTTCATTTATTTGCTCAATAAACATTAATTGAGCAGCTGCTATGTACTAGGGACAAAGCCAAGTGCTATGTTGACAAGCATTAATAAGAAATGACTCCTGTCCTTAAGGAACTCTAAGGAAAAAGAGAAGCAAGATATGGTGATGAATGCTAGGATGGAGAGCTGCATGGAGGAAGGACACCCATTGCAAAAGGGGCGAGGGGAATGTGGTCTGGGAAAGCTGGCTTCAGGAGAAGATACTTGAACTGAGTCTTAAAACATAGCTCTAAATTAGCCACATAGTGAAGGTAGATAGAAATATCCTAGCACAATGTTTGCGAAGGGACAAACAAATCTATGAGGTTGGCACAGCATAGTGGCAAGAAATAAGGCTGGAGAATTGGACAGAGCCAGAAGAGGAGAGGCCCTTTATTTTACCCGGAAGGTGATATAGTCATAGAAGGGTTTTTAACATGGAATGATGGGAGAGGGTCATCATTTCAGAGAGATTACTGCGGCATGATTTTGGGAGATGGACTGAAAGTGAACATGCATGAGGAGAGAGAAACACCACAGTAGATGGCAACAACAGTATCTCAGGGAGAAACTAGGGGACTACTAAAGATCAAAAAGGACCCAATGAGAGGAATCCAATAAATATTAGGCAAAATTTTCAAGATTTGATGACCCATTGGATAACAAGAAGGAGACTACAATGCCTTCTAAGGGCAATTGAGTGATTAAAAAATAAACTAGTCTTTTAAGATTTATTGGGGGGGGGATGGTGGTTATTAACAGAATATCTACTCTGGCCTCTGACATACACGCTAACATTCCTAAGACAGGAAAAAGAGGACAGACTTTCATATGAGCATCACAACTGATTCTCATTCTTCTAGAAAGCCTTGCCTCTCACATTAGTGTTCTGTTTTCTAGACTTCACTGACTCTTTCAAAACAGATAGGCAAAGAAATCTGAGATATCATTCACTAGGTAAAAGAATTTGAATTTTGGCATCAACCTAAATGAGACCCTTTCAGTTATTTGGTCAATAGTGTTTACTGGGATTGATTCTGTGCTGAGCACTGCAAATACAAGAAGAGATAAAACCCACATTTGAACTCTTCATTAGCCTGTATTCTTTGTATATTTATGTTTTTATTTGTTTGTTTGCTTACACCTGGTTATGATCATACATTTCAGCAGTGGTCCTCAAACTAGAGCATAAATAGGAATCACTTGGAGAGCTGGTCAAACTACAGCTTCCTGAGCCCTGTCCCCAAAGTTCATGATTCACTGAGTCAGTCAGGGTAGGGCCCATGAATTTTCCTTTCGATCAGTGTAGTTTCTAGTACTGCTGGTGGGAGGTCCACACTCTGAGAAGCATTTCTATATGGCTTTGAGTGAGAGTAACTTTGTGAAGCAATGTAAGGTTCTTTCCTGTGGTCCTGACGTATCCATAATGTGGAATTGACGTCAATGGGAATTACACAGGCCACAGAGGTGTCACACAGAGGCCTTAGGTGCTCATGACCAACCTCTCACCATGGAGCTGTTGCCTCCTGTTTTTCAGTTGCCTCTCCCATTGGGCATTGCTGTTGCTGTTGCTCCATACGTTGCTGCAGTTACAGCACTTGAGGAGGTCAAACAGTCCCTCTTGGAGAGACTGGAGAAATGGGAGCAAACCTGTCTCTGTCTAAACTTCTGTTATTCTATCTGACCTTAAGAGTAAGATTAATAATCTAATCACCTAGTCATCTGGAGAGGACAGCGAGATTTGCCAAATATTAACAGACACTGGAAAGGCTGTGATGTTCAGCTGAGGGCCGGTCATGCGGTTAGCCTGGACCACAAAAAAGATAAATGGGTAAGAACCTGCCTTGCAGTCACATCATGAGTGTAATTGCTTTGCCAAATGCCTCTGCTATGAATGAGTTTTCTTGTATGGGTGTCTTCTAGGTGGAGCAAAGTCCCTTCTGTTTACTTACAACATTCAGTAGTGTTTCTGATATTTGCCTTTAGGTATATACTTGCCAATCTCACATACAGGAAAATCAAACAGGAAGTTACTGGGTAATTCAAGTATCAAATGAAGTGAGAGCAATGGGAGTAGAAAGAAGATACAAATTTCAAATTTAAAGAATGTTGGAAAACAAACAGTAAAAGACTTGTTTTCTACAACAGAGGGCGATGTGAGACGAGAAAAAAAAAAATAGGTGAAATTAACTCCCAGATGTCCACCTCTTTTGAGCAGGAAGAAGATGGCATCAATTACATAAATATAAAGATTGAAGAATTGGTTTCAAAGACCAAATTCTGTTTTAGACATCCAGGTGATAGTGGGACAGCCAGGTAGAAGTATTTGGAAATATTTGGAAATCCAGGACTAGAGTCTGGGTGAGAATGGTGGCTTGGAGGACAGTGTTAGAAGGCTCCTGCTTAGCTGTCACTTAGAATTGATAACTGAGGCCTATCAGTGATGAGCTCACTGAGAGAGGGTCTGTGAGAGAACAGTCGGAAGACTGCGGGTGGAACCCTGATATTCCTTCCACAAGGGTTCCAAATAAGTTCTTCTAGGATTTGATACCTTTGTGCATTCTCAGTTCACTGTTTCAGTTAAAATGTAAGTGGTATTCCTGGAACATAGTATTGGACTGCCCATGGAGACCTCCTCGAGTACCTGAGCATGTGCACATGACTACTTGCATCTATGCCCACCTGTATAGAAAAAAATGGCTTCTCTGCTCATTTTAGAGGGTGAATTGGGGCATTTTCAGTTCTCTCAGAAAGACATAATAGAATAGTCTGAAATGGCATGCTAACTACCCTTAAAATGTCTGTAGCTTTTCTCCTTTTTTTCGATATTATTCATGCCATGCGATACTGACGTGGGGATACTTCCCAGCCACATTTGAAAGCCTCCCCTGAAGTTGCAAACCCAATGGTTTGGAAAAGATATTTTGAATAACTTAAAATATACAGTGTAAACAAACTGGCCTTTTAGTATGAAGTGTACTAAATTAAAGAAACCAGATGCTTTGGTTGGCTTGGAACAGCTGAATTATGATTGGCTCTCCTTCACTAACCATTTTCTTTGGGGCCTCCTTTCTCCACTCCTTCGTCTCTCTCTCTCCTCCCACATCGATTTTTTTTTCTTTTTTTCAGAAAGCCATAAGCTCATCAGATACAAGAGACATAGCTTCCTAATATCAGCAACAAATGATTTCTGAAATTAGCATTGTTGTAAATTTAAATTGTTTGCCTGTACTCGCTGAAATTTTCTTATAAAGACTTGATGTAAGAGTGAGTCATCCTTCAATCAAAGTTCTACATGCAAAGGACTTTTCTATATAACAATTTGATTTGACTTCAAAATTAAATATTCCTCTTTCAATTAACTACCAACTGGGACATTGTGTAAGGTCTAAAGGAAATCATTTCCATCATTTCAATCCCAAACTCTCCAAATTATTTATCCATATGAAATCAAGAAGCCCCACAACCCTCTGAGATAGGGTTCCAAACCCAAATATCCCAATTCGCTAAAGTTAGATAAAACTCCATGGAACCGAGTAGCTTTCCCTGACACACAATGGCCAAATTTATGCCATCTCTAATCAATTGATACCTTGGAAAATTACTAGTTAATGCAAATTGAAATCTGCTTTCATCTGAAATATCTGCAGAACTGTGCCAGAAATATATATTCAGCTTGGACTCTAGGAATAGAATCTCTAGAAAAGGAAGGGGATGAAAGGAAGGAAAGAAAAGAGTAGGGAAGGGAAATTTTACACAGCCCAATAACAGTAAAAATAGATCAACACTCTTACCTCAATGATTAATATGCCACATAGTTGAGAAAAACTTTGCGTTTCTGTGATTCAAGATAAACACTAGCAGTCTCTGTCAGAAGGGTCACTTATGGTTTAGCTAATACAGGTAGTTGTGAAACATTTTGTAAGTATAGTGTTCTTATTATAAGTATTAGGTGTAAAAGGCAAATTGCCAGATGCCATCTCATAATTGTGGAATCCGACTGTATTTGAACTGGATAAGGGAATCTTATCATAGAGCAAGGCATCTAAAATGTACTTATCTTTATGTTCTCCCTTTAAGGATACCTTTTTATTGTGCTTTAGTAAATCAAGTCTCAGAATGGAATTGGTTCCAAATAATTTGCAGGGGCGTTAATTTCATTTCAATTTCAAGGTGGTGGAAAAAAAAGTCACTCCAGAAATTCTTCATGGCCTCTTTTTTTTTTCTTGAAAACACCCATCTCCTCTACCTATCCCCTTCACCCCTCTTTCCCTCTAGGTCTCAACTCCTAGCTGATGGCTGGCCCCTGGGGCCTCTGCCACTTGCAGGAGAGCCGGGTGGAATGGAGCAGGCACACTTTGGAGATGAACATTACAGGGTTTTTCCCATCCTAGTTGAGCCTGACGGATCTTTTCCAAAATGCACTGTTGTATTAGATACATTTAAGAGGGTCTTAAAGTGGTAACTGGCTCACCAGAGTTACAGGATCTTTTTGTCAGTCAGCATTTTATTGTACAGTCTGACTTCACTTCCCAGTTCTGAGACAGGAAAAGAAAAATAGGTCTACAACTCTTTCCTGCCAAATCACTCAGTGCTCAAGGCAGGGAAAAAAAAAAAAAAAAAAAAATATATATATATATATATATATATATGTATACTTTTTGCTAGAAACTTCACAAAGAAAATGAGTCAGTATATTCTATTTTGTGTCTTGACTTTGCATCCTTATGCCAAAGTGCTGTCCTGGTATTAATCTGTTTTGAAATGTGTGGGGATTTGTGAAAAGCAAAGGCAAAACTTTCAAGCCTGGTAGCCCAGTTTGTCTTGCTATTCTAATGCACCAGAGGGGGCTGAGTGTTCAGAGAAACACCTCTGTGCCTGGCTGACTTTTGGTTGATGGAATCAGTTAACATCCACAGGCAGATATGGAAATCTTGACTTTCATCAGTGGGTTGCTGGCTATCTGGGGATCCAGCACTGAAGGCAAAGAGTGGAGGCAAAGTAGTGCAAAGAAAAGTCAATACTGAAAAGTGCAGGGAATTTACAAAGCTCTGACCCATTGTCCAGGACAGCTCCATTTCCAGTACCGGGAAGTCATTGCCTCCAAATTAATCCCTGGCTCCATGGTACCGTAACTCACTGGGCGACAGGGAGATGAGAGTGTGACTGAGGAGCACGGGCCAACTACACTTCAGGCTCAAGCAGTATTTTACAATTCATTACACCTTAGGGTCATTATTAAGCACTGAGCTTTGTGGGTTCTTTGGATTACTCATCCTCAGAATGTTTGCCCATCATACTCTTACAGTTTTCTTTATTGGCCAAGTTTTACAATTTCTCCAGGCTGTGCTTCTTTCTTGCATAGGTATTTTTAACCTTCGTCCAACAGATAGTTATTCTGCAGTACTTTCTAATAGGTCCCACCAAAATGCCTCTTTGTCAAAGGAGAATTCTTTCCATTATTCTGTTTCCTGTGTTTGGATTGAGTGTCTGGGTAACTGGAGTTATAACTCCTGTACTTGGTGAATATTCTAGTACTCTGTGTCATCCTGAATAGTTGATACCTTTTCTTTTGCATCTACTCTTATATCAGTATCCCTTTCCAGTTCCATTGTGAAGCTATTTGTCCATTCAGTATCTAATGCTTTTCTTAATGACTTTTATTTATTTTTTTGGGGGGGGGATTTAAGGAGTGGAGAATTTAATAGGCAAGAAAGAAGGAAGACGCACCCCCTGTACAGAGGCAGAGGGAGGGGGGCTCCAAGCTGAACGAGGGAGCCCCGTTGTTACTGGTTTTTAAATATTCCCTTATTCTATCTGTTTTTTTTCCTTCACTCTCCTACTCTTAAGCCACTTTGGTCCCATATTAAAACTTTTCAAAACGACAAACATTCCAATAGTGGTATATGTGGGAATCCAGTTTCTCTTTCCCCCATCAACACATCCAAAATAATTTTCAAAAACCTTGACACCAATCTATGAACGTGCATTTTCTCTGAGGGTGAATTTTAGTTACATCGCCTTTGACTAAGGATTAATAATGCAGATATTTTACTCAGACTAAAACACATAAAATGGAAAATACTGTTATTAGAGACACTCAGCAACAGCTTGAGAATGTCAGCAAGTAAAGCTGCGTGTGTACGGTGCCAAGGTAGACGGAGCAGCTGCTTCGGAAGAATATTGAGAAGCCAGCTGTTATTCCCATTGGCACCAGAACGTGCCAATCACCACCCAAACTGTGGGCATCGTGCGCCAGAATCTGGGAGAGAAGGCGCCTTCACAAGCCAACTAGAAAAGGGCCCTTGTTGTTTCTATGTGTCAAAGTTGTATCTGCAATTATTTGTATACTGTTCTTTCTTTACCCATTCTTCCTTCATAGGTTAGAATGAGAAAGACAGTATCCTGAGGAGAGAAACATCTTTCTCTTTCACTTTACATTGTTATAACAAATAATTTTATGGTTTAATTGTTGATTGTGGCATGGCTGGGCATCTTATGTTGATTAATGGAGCAAACATGAGCAAATCCAAGTAGATTTCAGAGGGTGACTCATGCACCATCTGATATGGACCAGTCCATTTTCTAGAGCTCTCTATCTGGGAACCGGAAGTTTAGGCTGATAAAAAAATAGTACCTCAAAACATCTGTACAATGACAGACAAAAGAAAAATTTAAGAATAAAAAATTAAAAATATATACCCCTAAGGAACTTTTTACTTCCAAGCAAAGAAAGAAAGAAAAAAGTTTTTCCCTAAATTTGATTACCACAAAGTAAGAAGAGCAAGAGACATTTTCCCCAAAAATTTATTCTGACTTGGAAATTAAGTTAATTCCATAAAATGAGGCCTAGTTAACTTTCACTTTGGCTTTATATAAACAGGTTTTTGAGACCTAAAAGCATTAACCTAGATAAGCAATCAGAAAACACTAACTTCATCCTCAGTATGCTAAGGCATGCAAAGCTTTCTCATTAAACAGCATTGGCTTCTCCAGAAGAAAGGGGAGAAAGAATACGCCTCATATCCACATATTTCTAGTTTGAGAAATACATGTATATACATAGTCCTACTTTGAGGGCAGTGTTGTTCTCCCATGCTAGTTTAGCGGTTGTAATGCCATGTAGCCATGTGACAAGCAGAGTTATGTTCTAGAATTGAAATTGGGAATATTCTTGCTCTTGGAAATTTAAATAAATAAATCAATAAACAAAAAAGCAGAAAAAAAATATCTCCGCATTATGTTATCAATGGTTTCAACAAGTCAATACCATTGGGAGAAAGCCTTTTTCTCTAAATCACATAAGGAAGAGTGGACAATCAGTGGCAAACCTGTGGGGCCATCCATCCCATCAGCAGTATACCGGTGCTACAAGACTAAAGTTCAACATCACTCTGAGTATTTCTTTTACCAGGGACATCTTTAAACCTAGTAAGTAGGCTGCTAAGGAGCATTCCTGAAACACTGCACAGGATGGAGCTAGGAGCAGATGGAGACTGATGTCATCAGAACTCAGCACAGGAAATAAAGACATGAGTTGTAGCAGGTTATAATATGACTATACCGGCATGGGGACAGAAAGAGAAGAGGCAACCCCCCAATGGGGCAGTGGAGCTGTGGGATATTTCTTACAGAAATATTACAGACAACTTCTGCAAAACATCAACAATTTTTTTTGTAAATTTACAAACACTCATTGAAGGTGTGCTGTAAGTGATGCACTAAGCTGGGCACCTCTGAATCCAGAAGAACACAGGCCTAGAAGGAGAAAAAGCAGGAATGCATTAAAAGTCTTCAAACTTTTGAAGACAGCATTACCACCAATATCATAGGGGCAGAGTAGGATTAGAAGTCAAGTGGACAAAAGATCATGTATTGTTTGCATTTATGGGTATGTCCAAAAACGGGACATCTGTGGAGACAGAAGGTAGAATAGTGGTTGCTTAGGGCTAAGGACAGTAGTCTGGGGGGATAGGAAAGCGACAATTAAAAGGTACAGGGTTTCTTTTTGCAGTGATAAAAATGCTCTAAAATTGACTGTGGTGATGGTTGCACGTATTCTGGGAATATACTAAAAGTCATTGAATCGTACACTTTAAATGGGTGAATTGTGTGGTATGTAAATTATATCTCAATAAAGCTGTCATTTTAAAATGTGAGGTAATAAAATTTGGCAGGGGGTGGAGGGGGAAGCCAAGTAAATGGAAGGAGCAATAAATACTCCAGAAGTGGATCCTCTTCCTCAGGTCCCCGTCCCCAGCCTGTATGCCTTTCCCACTTAGCCACACACAAAAAAAAAAAAAGAAAGAAAGAAAAAGAAACACAGGGAACTATCAGATTTTCTTGCTCAGCTAGAAACCGCAAAACACAAGAAAAACTGTTCAGAGAACCTCGGTGTCTTATTTTCTATTACATTTGAAGCCCACTTAAATGTGGAACGTGATGAGGTCCCACCTCAGTCCTAGGAGAACTGTGAGCTTGTGAATTATTGTTCAGCGCCTCTTCTAGACAAAAGGGCTTTAGCTCATAACAACACAAACCTCTGGATAAAAAGAGGAGACTTTCAAGCTCTGTGAGGCCCTCTCATAAATAACAAAAAAGATTGGCACCAGGTAGGTCATCCCAGAGACTAGAGCATTTACAAAGTTCTTCTATTTGAATTTATTTCAAGCAGTCAATAAATAAATGGTTCCTTGCTATTAAAAATGGAGAAAAGAGAAGACTACAAACAAGTGCTTCTACCTCCGGCAATTTGGTCCATTTCTCCAGCTCCCTTCTCAGAGAAAGATGCAATTGTTCACTTGATGACCCTGGTACTCAGCGTATTTTCTTTGGGGCCATCTTTTGAATATTATTTTTGCATAAAACCAAGTAAATGAATGGGAAAGTTGAAAAACATAATCAGAATGTTATATTGACACTGTTGTAGATTTTCCGAATGTTGAAAAACAAGAAATGAATGGAAAAGAGTTTGCCAAAGTGAACATTTTATGCATCTTTATGTAGGGCATATTCCCAAGTGGAAAAACATAGACTTGGATAAAGTAAAATGGCAAAATATTTTTGAAAATTTCAAATTTATGACAGTTATTGGTCGTAATTAGGCAGAACCCTTGCCCTCAAAAACTTACATTTTAAATATTCACTTCTTTGTGTCTTTTACTCCTTCCTTATTTTCTATGTCTAGTGTTCAGAGTAGGCACTTTTAGCTGTTTTGTAGGAGCTACAATATTCTGCCCCACCACAGGAATATAATCTTTCCTAGAGCATCTGTTTTTCCAAACCATCTATCTTAGTGATACACACAGTGATTACCAGTGATTGTGTAGGCCTCTGAAATACTGAAAGACACCAAATGAGGTTGTGTGTTTTTTTTTCCACTAACTCAAAAAGTGCTGTATTAATGTTAGCCTTGAATGACTCACAAGTGACTGTTCTTTTTTATCGTCAGAGATACAATCAGGGATCATCTCCCTTCCATTGGGTGGGGTAGCTTGGGTTCCTTCATGTGGCTGTGAGAAAGGCTGAACTGTGGAGCATCACGATTTGGGGGGAAAGCCATGCTAAAAGGTCCAGAAAAGACCCAGGAAGATGTCTTCCATAAAGTTGGTGATCAATTATTGCCAAAGGAACACTGCAAATGTAAAGTCTCTCGTTTAGGAATTTAGAGAATTTGTGCTTTTAGTTGAAGGGATTGTTGGGATATGAAATGGCTTCCCAAATGCTATTAACATAAAATTAGGCTTTGTATCATGGCCTGGTTTTTTCTTTTTCAGCGCTTGCATTGCGCCTTCCCTATAGTAAATAATATGAAATGAACATACATCTTATTGTGTTCTTCATCTCATCACTAAATATTTTTCAACAGCAGTACATTTTATTATTTTTGTCATTTTGCCTTGTGTGTGAGTACACATTGTTGTCAAAGTCCTTTCTCAGCTCTGGTTTGGGCAATTCAAGAAAAGTGTGCCAGCTACCCTCTTAGTTTGAACCAGGTTATATGCAGAGTGCCTTGGGTTTTGTTAAACAACTAAGTCTCCTAGGAGGGCCAGGAAGTTTTCACCACAGATGCCCTAACCTCCCTGTCTCTGTCTCCCACTCCTCTGCCTCCCATATTATCTCTCGCCAAACAAACCACTGTACCACATATTTCTTTATGCCAACCTCTAAGAAGTTCATACTCTAAATTATCACTACCTTTTCATTCTAAAATACTCTACAAGTCAATTCATTTCACAGAGCCTCCCCTAACACACCAGAGCAATGCTAATTCATTCCCCTAGCCAAAGTGCCCACATTTCAACAGGACACAATTCACAAATGACCAAAGATGATGCATATTATAAATATTTGCTTTCTGCCCTATTTGCTTTTGCCTCATGTGTCCTCTCTATTGTGTGCTTTGGGTAAGACCTTGAACATGTGGGTTGGGTTACAAAGTGAGATAGCCATCAGTGGTTCTCAACATCTCCCCATTGAAGTCACCAGGGAGACTGTAAAAATATGCCCAGATTCACTCCTGCCCAATTAAATCAGAATATCTAATTGAAAACAACTGATCACAGATGGTTGTGAAGGAGAGTAGAATGTTAGCCTAATTTCTTTTTTCCTCCCATACTGAGCTGAGGGGGAAATTCCTGGCCGGTTTCAAATATAATGAAAAAAAGTAAATAAAAGAAAATGTTCTGATAACAAGTTAACAACTGCAGAATCCTGTGATTAGAAGGTTAAAGGTGGGCAAAAGCTTATCTTTTTCTAAGTCACTGCACGTCAGACCAGAGAAATATAAACATTTGTTTTAAATAATGGTTCCCTTTTTCTACTCACTCTTACTATAAAGTTTCCATGACCCACACCTCACCTTACTCAGCTGCTGTTGATGAGTAGTAAGATTCTCTGAACATTGATTCTATGAAGTGTTTTAACCTCAAGAAGTATATATTCTAAAACATCAAACATAGGATAAGCTATGTTTGAGGTTCGTTTGCAGGTAGTATTGTCATAATCATGCAGCTTAGAATTTTGCAACCAACGTGCTGTGAATGAACCTCCAGTGTGCTGAAATATTCAATTCCCTCAGCCTCCTGGGTGGCCAGGCAGGCCTGGGACAGCCAAGACTGGGAATCAAATATTTTTTTTTTCTGATGTGTGTTATAAAGTGCAAAAGAGGGGAGCCATGGAAAGATACAGATGGTAGAATCTTGAATGTCTGAAGTAATAAGCAATACAGAGTATCAAGTTCGTGCTCTATGTAGAAGACATTATATACTGTACATAAATCCATCCAACAGTTACAATTATACATATAGAAGTAAAGCCATAAGCAGCATATCACTTATGAGAAACTAAGCAATTTGTACTAAAAGAAATTGTCCCCCAATTATCATCCTGTAGCATAAAAATTACTGTCATTACTTTATATTGCTCATAGTCATAGTAATCTCCAACATAATAATAATACATGAGTCTAGAATAGGTATTCAATGAACACTAAGAATGGACATTGCTGTTTATCATCTCCAAAATAATTTTTCAACATATATGTAATAGTTTTTCAGTTCCAGTTCTCAAATTCAAACATTAAAATCATGTAATTGGGTTTGGACATGAAGAACTACTTCTCTGGGTTCAATTATCACAAAAAAAGGGATATTTGCAGATATGTTTGCAAAACTCCTGTCAATAATCCTAGTGGAATTATGAAGAGTGAAAAAAGTGCCAGAAAACTAGAAAAAGGCAAAAATTGTCTAAATTTTCAAAGAGGGAGAAATGGCAGATTCAGTTTTTTAAACACTCAGAGTGAAGGCCGGGCACAATGGCTCATGCCTGTAATCCTAGTACTTTGGGAGGCTGAGGCAGGCAGATCACCTGAGGTCAGGAGTTCGAGACCAACCTGGCCAACATGGTGTAACCGCGACTCTACCAAAAACACAAAAATTAGCCAGGCATGTTGGCGGATGCCTGTAGTCCCAGCTACTTGGGAGGCTGAGGCAGGAGAATCACTTGAACCCAGGAGGCGGAGGTTGCAGTGAGCTGAGATCGCGCCACTGCACTCCAGCCTGGGCAACAAGATCAAGACTGTCTCAAAAACAAAACAAACAAAAAACCTCAGAGTGAAATGGGGAGATGTTGCTCAAGGGGTACAAAGTTTCAGTTAGACAGGATAAATAAATTCAGGAACTCTATTGTACAGTATGATGACTATAGTCAATAATGAGGTACTGTATGCTTGAATATTCCTGAAAGAGTAGACCCTAAATGTTCTCAACACACAAACACACACACAAGATTTCTATGTGAGGTGATGGATGCATTTATTAGTAAACATTTCACAAGGTATACATATATCAAAACATCATGTCATATACCATAAACAGATATAATTTTCATCTGTCAATTATACCTCAGTCAAGCTCGGAAAAAAACACATCAAATGATCTCTGTAAAGTATCTCCACTTGAGTTTAATTACCTAGTATGATGGCTGTGTAAACAAACGATGCTGCCTGTCAGGTGTATGTTTAATGCACAGTGGAGGTCTGATGGGGCAAATTAATATACGACCCAGTCAATCCTATCACAAGTTAGTGAGGCCCAGTCACAGAAGGGCAGGTTTCAGGGACTATTTCTGCCCATGGGCAATGTTACCTGAATTTTATATGCTTCCCAAATAGTCCTTTCCAAATATCAAGAATATATGCTGCAAGGTCTTTCTTCCAAGGATGTATCTTGCACAGTCCAGCTTAATTAACTTTACAGACAAAATACTCCAAAACACCCCTCTCCCTAAAATACATGTATTTGCATGTTATATACTTATAAAATCGATGGTCAACTTGTGTGAATGAATAGACCCATGGCCATGTGCCATGATCCATTTTCTGCCTTCTCTGTGCAGCCAGGAGAATATTTATGGTGGCTTAGTTCCCTTTTCCAGAGAGGCCCATGAACACATAGGCCCTAGGAGAGTGTCTACACCACTGAGTGAGAAAGCCACCTCTGGGAGCCGTGAGCAGAGAGAGAAGGGGGCACAGTAACAAGACTTGCCACAAATTGAATCAGAAATGCAATACAGGACGTGGTTTATAGGGAAAGATAAAACATTTGTTTGGGGATCTATTTAATGTATAAAGTGCCCTAACAGTCTGCTCTCAACAGAGCAGCTAGTGCAATCCTTGAAAAACCTTTCATCATGTCACTTTCTCATTCAAAATTCTCCTGTCTTCTGTTTCACTCTAAGTCTCTAAACTATCTGCCACTCTCCTCCTTTCTTAGTCTAGTCCCTTCAGACTGCTATAGCTAAATGCCTTAGACTGGGTAATTCATGAGCAATAGAAATTTCTTGCCTGTGGTTCTAGAGGCTGGGAAGTCCAAGATCAAGGTGCCAACAGGTTCTCTGTCTGTGGAGAGCATGCTCTCTGCCTCATAAGACAGCACCTTCTATGTGTCCTCTTGTGGTGCAAGGGGCAAGCCAGCTCCCTTCAACCTTTTTTATAGTTCCATTTGTGGAGGGTAGAGCCCTCAAGACTTAATCACTTTCCAAAAGGCCTCAGTTCTTAATATCACCTATTGAGGATTAAGTTTCAACATGAACTTTAGAGGAATATGTTCAGACCTACTACTACCTGCTTCTCCACTCTTGTTATCTCCTTGCCCTCATCCCCTCACACTCTTGCACATCACTCTCCCTGCTCCACCATGTTGGCCCCCTTGCTGTTTCCAGAAAGTACCAGGCATATTCCTTGTTGTCCTGGACTTGCTGTTTCCTGAACCTGAAATGCTCCTCCCAGATAGTCTCCTGGCTCCTCCCACACTTCATTCAAGTCTTTGCTCCATGTAACCTCAAGGTGGCCTTCTCAGGCCCTGCCCTGTTGAAATTGCAGACCTACCCCACCCCTGCACAGTGGAGTCCACCCAGCACTCCCTCATCCCTTCGCTGCTTATTTCTCCCCATAGCACTTACATTATTTCCCTATAGAGGGCAATTTACTTATTGACTTTGTTTATTGTCTGTCTTCCCCACTAGAATCTCAGTCCCACAAGAGCAGGCGCGTTTTATCTGTTTTGTTCACTGCTATATTCCGAGCATCTAGAACAGGGCCTGGCACATAGTGGGCAAACAAAAACATGTTTGTGGAATAAATGAATAAACATCCAGTTGGTCTGCAGTCCAAAAAAGAAATTAGAATTACAGGTATAGACCTAGTCATGCAGACAAGGATGCAACGGCTGATGATACCAGAGAATGGAGCTAGGGGATCTCTAAGTATTTTACATACACACACACACTCTCCACATACAGCAGTATCTACCTAATTATTTTCCCCAAAACAGTCATCTCAGCAGAAACTTGGAAAACACGTTTCATAGACGAATATATTTGAGAAATACTATATGATCTCACTTTCTTTGCTATTCTGTACACATTAACATACTGAAGGGTCTGAGAAATTCTACAATGAAAAAAATTAATTTTGTTAAACCTGCATGTTTCCCAATCAAATTTGATAACACCCTTTAATTCACATAATGTTTAATTGCATATCAAAGAATGTTCTTCCCTTTAAACACACTTTGACCTAGATTTTTATAACAGTATCAATAATATGATTTATATGATATATAAAGTATAATAATGCAATATCGAATTTATGTAACACATTTTATATATTCTGTATTTATATGGTTATATCAATAAGAATACTCTTAAAAATAAAATTTTATTACAAAGTGATTGGCAAAGCAGTTTTATCCAATTTTACTCACGTGATTTCATTTGATTCCTACCCTCTGTGAAGTATACAGAGCAGATCCCTACTTAATGAAACAGAGGATTGGATGAGACCCAGAATGGGTAGGACTTACCAAGGTCACAGGAGGGAATGGATCACTTTTCATGCCACTGATTTCTTTACTTTGTGATACGGTTTCAAAATACTATGTATTATTAATAATACTCATCCTCCCTTAACAATAGATCACGGCTATCAGCTCAAGACATCTTTAAACAGAGATTGCACCACATTAGTTAAGGGCACAGGCTGTGGAGCTTAATTTCCAGTCTGTCTTCATATTCACTGGCCATGTCTTCTGGGCAAAGTAATTTAACAGCTTTGTCTCTCAGAGGATGATATTGATAATAGCACTGATCTAAGGGAGTTGTGAGGATTACATGAGTTAACTCAAGAAAAGTATTTTAAACTATTACCTAGCACACACTCAAGGTTCAATAAATGCTGGCTCTTACTATAGAAATATATGTTACTGTGTTTAATAACAGCATTCTATAACATGGGTATAATATAATCAATTCAACCACTTCCCTACCAAGTCTAGGTTTTGCCATCTGTTTCCTTTCTGAAAAACAAACAAAAAATGAACAACAGTTGGAGCTTAAAAGAATCCCAAGTGCCATGTTGGCACAGATGTCTGGAATGAAGAACTCCCAAATACTTCCTGGTGCTGAGTGGGCTCCAGCGGTGAGTGTGGTGGTTGAATGGTCCTTCTCTGGTCAGCAGACTTGGTGTGGAAGTCTCCTAAGAACAGACTATCTCCTGGGACTTGGAGTATTTCCTATCCGTGATCAGCAACATTTTTTCTTGCAGTATTTGGCAAGTTTGTCCTTGTTCCCGGCCAGAATCAGGAAGTTCAGAAGCACAGAAAAACAAACAATACATAAAAACGCTTCTCTCAAATTATTCAAAGTTCAAAAACAGAAGAAATTGTCCATGATATTGGGATCTACTTGGTATTTTATCTGACTAATTACGTTTATTCTCATCAATGTACCCATCTTTTCCTTCCCAGTGAATGCTTTTATTTTATTTTATTTTATTTTATTTTATTTTTGGCAGTGTTTTTCATTGTACCTTTTTTCTTGAAGTATATTTAAAGAGAGCAAGTGTTTAGACAGGTTATTACTATATTTTGTAAAAATTTACAGGTATTTTCATGATACAGACTGTTCTAGCCTCAGTTTTCAAATTATATTTTATTATTAATATCATTTTTAGAAATTACTATTCTTAAGATCAGCATAATTTTCTAAGAATGTCATTTCAATGATCACAGTTGACCAATTGCAAGCCAATACAATAAAGTGCTGGTTTTTGAAATTTTACTCATCATTCAAGATCCACTTAAGTATCAGCTCCTTAATAAAACCTTCCTTGTTCCCCAACTCCATGTGATGACCAAAGGACTATGCTTCTCTCTCTCTCTCCCCCCGGCTCGTTCGTGTGCTCTCTTTCTCTCTCATGCACTTCAGTCACTCAACTAAATCCAATGGACTTTGTTCAATCACCATTTCACTTGTGCTTCTTCCACAAAATCCATCTGGAAACCACTCCCTTGCTCTTCCATGACACAATTCTGGTTTTCTTCCTATCTCTGGCTCCCCCTTCTCCTTTACAGACTCCTCCTCCTCCAACAAGTGATTTAATGTTACAGATACTCAAGGCTGGATGCTAGACCCTATTCACTTCTCGCTCATTTCCTAGGCAACTTCACGATGACCCATAGTTTTATCTGACATGAAATCATCCTTTTTTATGGTTACATAGTATTCCATGGCGTATATGTGCCACATTTTCTTTATCCAGTCTATTATTGATGGACATTTGAGTTGGTTCCAAGTCTTTGCTATTGTGAATAGTGCTGCAATAAGCACATCTGTGCATGTATACCCAGTAATGGGATTGCTGGGTCAAATGAAATTTCTAGTTCTAGATCCTTGAGGATTCGCCACACTGTCTTCCACAATGGTTGAACTAATTTACACTCCCACCAACAGTGTAAAAGCATTCCTATTTCTCCACATCCTTTCCAGCATCTGTTGTTTCCTGACTTTTTAATGATCGCCATTCTAACTGGCATGAGATGGTATCTCATTGTGGTTTTGATTTGCATTTCTCTGATAATCAGTGATGATGCATTTTTTCATGTCTGTTGACTGCATAAATGTCTTCTTTTGAGAAGTATCTGTTCACGTCCTTTGTCCACTTTTTGATGGGGTTTTTTTCTTGTAAATTTAAGTTATTTGTAGATTCTGTATATTAGCCCTTTGTCAAATGGATAGATTGCAAAAGTGTTCTCCCATTGTGTAGGTTACCTGTTCACTCTGATGATAGTTTCTTTTGCTGTGCGGAAGCCTTTTAGTTTAATTAGATCCCATTTGTCTATTTTGGCTTTTGTTGCCGTCGCTTTTGGTGTTTTAGTTATGAAGTCTTTGCCCATGCCTGTGTCCTGAATGGTATTGCCTAGGTTTTCTTCTACGGTTTTTGTGGTTTTAGATCCTACATTTAAGTCTTTAATCTATATTGAGTTAATTTTTATATAAGGTGTAAGGAAGGGATCCAATTTCAGCTTTCTACATATGGCTAGCCCGTTTTCCCAGCACCATTTATTAGAGAATGCTTTCCCCATTGCTTGTTTTTGTCAGGTTTGTCAAAGATCAGATGGTTGGAGATGTGTGGTGTTTTTTCTGAGGCCTCTGTTCTGTTCCATTGATCTATATCTCTGTTTTGGTACCAGTACCATGCTGTTTTGGTTACTGTAGCCTTGTAGTAAAGTTTGAAGTCAGGTAACATGATGCCTCCAGCTTTGTTCTCTTTGCTTAGGATTGTCTTGGCTATGCAGGCTCCTTGTTGGTTCCATATGAAATTTAAGGTAGTTTTCTCCAATTCTGTGAAGAAGCTCATTGGTAGCTTGATGGGGATGGCATTGAATCTATAAATTACCTTGGGCAGTATGGCCATTTTCACGATATTGATTCTTCCTATCCATCAGCATGGAATGTTTTTCCATTTGTTTGTGTCCTCTTTTATTTCATGGAGCAGTGGTTTGTAGTTCTCCTTGAAGAGGTCCTTCACATCCCTTGTAAGTTGGATTCCTAGGTATTTTATTCTCTTTGTAGTAATTGTGAATGGGAGTTCATGATTTGGTTCTCTGTCTGTTTGTGGTGTATAGGAATGCTTGTGATTTTTGTACATTGATTTTGTATCCTGAGACTTTGTTGAAGTTGCTTATCAGCTTAAGGAGATTTTGGGCTGAGACGATGGGGTTTTCTAAATATACAATCATGTCATCTGCAAACAGAGACAATTTGACTTCCTCTTTTCCTAATAGAATACCCTTCATTTCTTTCTCTTGCCTGATTGCCCTAGCCAGAACTTCCAATACTAGGTTGAATAGGAGTGGTGAGAGAGGGCATCCTTGTCTTGTGCCAGCTTTCAAAGGGAATACTTCCAGTTTTTGTCCATTCAGTATGATATTGGCTATAGGTTTGTCATAAATAGATCTTATTATTTTAAGATACATTCCATCAATACTTAATTTATTGAGAGTTTTTAACATGAAAGTCTGAATTTTGTCTAAGGCCTTTTCTGCATCTATTGAGATAATCATGTGGTTTTTGTCATTGATTCTGTTTATGTAATGGATTACATTTATTGATTTGTGTATGTTGAACCAGCCTTGCATCCCAGGGATGAAGCCGACTTGATCACGGTGGATAAGCTTTTTGATGTGCTGCTGGATTCGATTTGCCAGTATTTTATTGAGGATTTTCACATCGATGTCCATCGATGATATTGGTCTAAAATTCTCTTTTATTTTATTTATTTATTTATTTTTTTGCTGTCGTGTCTCTGCCAGGCTTTGGTATCAGGATGATGCTGGCCTCACAAAATGAGTTAGGGAGGAGTCACTCTTTTTCTATGGATTGGAATAGTTTCAGGAGGAATGGTGCCAGCTCCTCTTCATACCTCTGGTAGAATTCAGCTGTGAATCCGTCTGGTCCTGGACTTTTTTTGGTTGGTAGGCTATTCATCATTTCCTCAATTTCAGAACCTGTTATTGGTCTATTCAGAGATTCAACTTCTTCCTACTTTAGTCTTGGGAGGGTGTATGTGTCCAGGAATTTATCCACTTCTTCTAGATTTTCTAGTTTATTTGTGTAGAGGTGTTTACAGTATTCTCCGATGGTAGTTTGTATTTCTGTCCTCACCTATTTTTCAACATTTTGTGTACTGTTTTGCATAAGCATTTGTTGAAATGAACTAAATCAGTCTAGGATCCCCTCTAAGCCTGCCCAAGAACTGGCCCCTTTGCTGACTCCCATACCTAAATGTTCTACCAAACTGCGAGATACCTACACACTCCAGTGGAGTCTACATCTCCCTATAGTCTATCCTGCACCACTGGGGGTTCATGGGTCCAAGCTCTGGTCCACAGCATACCTGTTGTACTGGGCATATAATGTTGCTGTGAAGAAATACCAGGATAAACGTTCAGTTTTCCTCAGGACATGGTTTTGGTGCTCACTTTTATGAACCCTGACATGTCCAGCAGAGAGAGTAGAAACACAGCCTGGGAAGACTGAAGGACCTGTGAATTACATCATGCATAGTTGTTCCTGGTCTCTGTTGTGGAGAATGGAGATGCTGGCCACATGCAGGAGTGCTTTAGAAAGCAAGGGTTCCCGAGGGCACCTAGAATCCCAATTTAGTCACTTTATAAGCTGTCTGTGCTCCTCAGGACAGTGGGGATCATACACACACCTATGTCTGGGGCATGTCAAAGGACTAAAGACGCTCATATACATAAGGCCCTTCAAACAGATCCTGACACTTAGAAAATCATCCTAAAAATACCAACAATTAAGGAGTGGGTAGGGGGCGGGTGGAGGGGCGGGAAGGAACACAGAAGGTCAGAAGAATGGTAACTAAGTAAGAACAATAGCTACTGGTTTTTGAGTGCCAACTACGAGCCAGGCACTGTGCTAAGTAATTTATATATAATGCATTTCTAAAAAGCAACAAATTTTGCTTTTTGAGATTCCGGAGATTAAAAGTATTATCCTAGAAATACATGAATGATGCATAATCTTAGACCCATCCATGTTTCATTACTGAAGGCAGACCCAGACTGCATAGTCCCCAAGGTGACTCCTCAAGTTGTTCTCCTTCTACCCAACCTTTGTAAGAAGATATGTCTTTGTGTTCTTTTAAGGTCTTTTACAGCTTCTTGAAATTCTCCTTAGGCATTCCCGCTGCTTCTTGTTCAATATCTTTTTTTATGAGACTCCTGTGTTCCTGGTGATTGAAGCTTACTTTTTTCTCATTTTCTGTCTGAAAAACTATCAGCTCAAAAATGAGGATTGCTCTTGTTAACACTAGTCTAAAACCTGCCTTACTGTCTTTAGAAAATAATCACACTACTCTTTACATATTCACTTTTGCAGCATTCAAGTTCCAAAATGCACATTTGTCAAAAAGTCATTCTAAGCTAAAGATGCAAGGTGGTGCAGTATTGTTTGGCAACTCGAACTTGGTGAAATTTCCCTTTTCTCTGATTTTGATATACAAATCAAGATTTTTCAGAAGAAAAGAAAGAAAGAACTTTTTTCACATGCAAAGAAAATTGTATTTCATTCCTTTTGCCAAAAATATGGTTTCTGGAAGACTAACTCCTGGTTTGCCTCTTTCCTACATACGAAGCTCTCTCACTGACAGCCCAGGAATACACAGCTAGTGAAACAGACTAATGGACAGGAAGCCTCCTACTTAGCCAGTTCAGCACATAGTCCTTGGTGACAGGCCCAGCCTCACTCAAGAAAGTGGAAGATTGAACCTCCACAGGGGAAATTTGGGTCTAATCAGCCATCTTGGGTCCCTCCTGTAACATCACGGTACTCGGAACAATAATCTCTGCCTGAGTTATCTGAACTGGCTGCTTGTGCTACCCCACAAATCTATGGAGTGATTAAATTGCACAACCTTCCTCCTCTCTTTTAGGCCAGATAAATATCTTAGGAGAAATCGTTCACTTAGTTAATTTGGAGAGTAGTCAGCTGAAATAAACAAAGCTTCCAACTGAGATGTGCAGTATGGTGAAAGTTCTTGTCTGAGATTTGGGATCTGGGTTTTCTCTGTCTTTATTTTGCAAGTGGTGGCAGTGACATGAATTAGTAATGTGCTCAGCAAGCTCAAAGGAATACCTTTCATGAGAGCTGCTTCTTTCCCACCATATTTGGGCTGCTTTGCGGCTTCATCTTTCTGATACCAGCACTATCTCATCTTCCTGGTTCCTAGTGACACCCCTGCTATGAATCTCTATCTCATATTCCGTGCAACCTGTTTATACCAAGAATGTCACTATCTTCTTCATTCATCTCAGATGCCATGGGAGCCCAGTAGCTACTGCTCTGTCCCTCTCTGACACCTTTTCCTCACCCTGAAATGACCTTGACATACCACGACAGGGGCCAGAGTCTGGTTCTTGTCACATGGCCTGTGTTTCAGCCACTGTAAGTTGTCATCGCTGTCAGAGTCTCCACCCTCTTTGCCAGTTACATAAGAGGCCACATAGACGTCTGCTTCCTAGCACAAGCTTTTATTAACCAGAGGCAGCACAAGAGGCCAAGTAAGCAATAGGTCCATTCCGGAGCCATGTCCTCAGGGAGGGTGAGGGGCTGTAGTCAGGTCAGGTCGTGGCTCCTGGGGCAATTCGGCTCAGCTCTGGGCCTGTTTGCAGCCTTCAGTACAGGGGATGGCATGTGATGTTGTCAGCCTGAAGGGGCAAAAAAAGCAGCAGCCCTTTCAAAATCAGAATGCCCCTGCTGTTTGTTTCCTTTTGGAACACAATAAGAACAGACTGGGGACATGACTCTGGGCTGTCAACGCTTCCTACCAGCTTCCCCGGCACCTTTCATTTGCCAGAAGAAAAAAAGCAAGTTGCTTAAGTTAAACAAGGACTTAATGAATAGTCAAAATAATTGTTTAGCTTGGATATAAGGCCTTAGGTAAATAGATGATTGCCTGAGACCCTGGGCCAGGAAAAGCAGCAAGGCAGGACACCGCTTGTTCTTTCCCTCGGACAACAGCCCAGTAGCCTCTGCTCCTCTGAGGACTGTTGTTACTGAATTAATTCTCTCTTCCCACCAGCGTATTAAAGCAATTTAATATCAGAACAGACTCCTTAAAGCAGGGAGAAGGAAAGAAAACTTTCTATATTAGAAATATACCATTAACACATAAATCCTACTACATGAGTGCTTCCATTAAATGGAATGCTCAAGATTGGGAATATCTGGTGTGTGTGTACTGAACTGTTTTCATGTTGTGAAATTTCTCAGATGCATTGTTAGCATACTTACAACTGTCCTGCCTCCTGCCTTATTGGTATTTTTAACATGATTTCATCCTTTTGCAAATGATTATTTACTACACCAAAGGGGCATTGTCAGGTTTCTGAGGAATCAGCTTCTCAAAGTGCAATGTAGTTATGGACAGTGTCGGCACTGAAATGGAATCTTCCAGGTATGGTTTCCTTATTTGTTGTTAGTGCTGACTTGTTTGGGTTTGTTTGCTTGTTTAGGTATCTTTGCCCTCACCTGGCTCCATTGCTACTTATCTCTTCTTCCCAAAGTAGGATGCAGTATGAAAATTTGTTGTCAGCTAATTTCAGTTCTGCTGAAGAATACTTTTAGTAATTGTTTTCTTACTTGAAAGTAATAGATTCCTTGTTGATCCAGGACAGGATTTGCTTGTCTTGCTTGTACAGTCCATTTCCACTGAACTGCTTTTGATTCAACTGTGAACTCATCAAGGGAGTGGGATTCTCCTGGTATTCTTTTTCCACAAATCATGATGACACTATATTTGGTTTATTGGCAAACAGCAATCAAAGCATACATTATGTAAGAAAAAGTTAATGCTGACCTGTTTAAACAATTTTTTGTCTTAATAATATAGGAGAGTGGTTAAGAACATGAGGTTTCAAGTCAGTTCTGAGTTTAAGCATAAGCTCTGCACTTTCTAGCTCTATGAGTCTGAACAAATTATCAAATTTCCATTGGCTTTGTTTCCTCATCTGCAAAATAGTCAAATAATAATAATAATAACTACTTTGGGTTGCTGAGTTGATGATGTGAAATAATACATGTAAAATGCTCAGCACAGTGTAAGTATTCAATGAATGTTATCTACCATATTATTTTCACATACCTTATAATTTCCTTACAACAACTCTGTGAATGTAGACAAAATTGCTATGATTTATGCGATTTAAATATTAGACAACTGGACTTCAAAGTGATTACTGATTCATTCAGGGTTACCCAAGATGGCAAAATGTTGGTCTTCTCAGTACAGGAGGCCCCAAGTTCCCAGTGTATTGCCCTCCCTTCATCCATTCGGCCACAGGGTACTCTTCCTCAGTTTCCCTAAATCTAAAACCTTACATGCTAATGGGCCTCCTCTGCCCTAGACTCTCAGGTGGAGACCAGGAAGAAATCCTGTCACAGGCATTAAAACCTTCATCAATATTACATAGACACTTTCTGGGGAAATGGTAACCTCATAGCTACAAAGTCAAGAGGAACTCTTTGGTAATACTGAGAAGAAAATACTAATGGAGAAGTGATTTCCAAAAGGTGAGACTGAAAGTGCTGGAAGGAGCCCATGAGATTACAGCAACAGGTTAACAAATCCACAAGCCCAGTCAGCTTGGTAGACAAAATCTATACGGTCTCCTCCATGCATCATTTTTACTATATACCATTATACAACACAAATGTGTTTAAAGTCAGTGCGTCTGTTATATCATTTTAACATGCTGTATTTTCTCAATTGATATTAAAACTACAACTTCTTTTATATGAGGATCTAAGAATTTCATTTCTTTTTTCATTTTAAAAACCTGGTCTACACGCTCCGTAAGGTGTGTGTTTCTAACCATAAGGTTAGAAACCAGTGGTATTGCGGAGAGAGCTCTGCCTGTGAAGTCTAACAGCCTAGATTTAAGTGCTAGCCCCACTGACTATAAGCTGAAACCACCATCAACTTAGGCAGCTCAGTTAAAGTCCATAAATATTTACTATATCAGGACTTTAAGGGGTTTGTGCCTTTACCTGGGACTACAGAGCGAATAGTAGTCCTTTACAACCATTCTTCTCTGAGCCTCTATTTTCTTACTTATAAAGTAAACAGAATAAAGGTGTCTCTCCTCACTGGGTTATTATGAAGACCCAATGAGAAAAAAAAAAAAAAAACAAGAAAATAAATACATTGTCATGTTGTGAAAGTGCTTTGTAAACATATGGTGTTCAAGACAACTGCTGAGGAGAGAAAAACACTTCAACTTTCCTTGGTAGCTTTCCTTTATTGACCAGCCACCCCATATCAAAATAAATAAGTACATTTTTTTAAAGCTAACAGCATTACCCTCATTGATGTAAGTTTATATTCACACCTATAAAAGTACTTTTCCATCTGTTTCCTCTTCCTCTCACTTTGGTTTATAACATTTATCCATAAATTACAATATTCTTTCATATCAATATGGCAATGTAATATCAGATTATACAAAGCAATAAAGAAGGCACCAGTATAAAATTCAAAGCAGAGAATAGCTCAAGAGCTCATGGCTTGCACTTTACAACCCCAAGTACAGTACACTCAAGGCCCATCTGTGAGGGTCATTTTAAGCATATCAGTTGTATGAGTTGCAGCTGATGGGGATCTCACCCAGGTCCTGAGTTCCTCCAGGAATTAGGAAAGGAAGGAGAGAGGACTGTTCTTCCTGTCAGTTCCTAGGCTGGGGCCCCAGTGCCACCTTAGTTTGGGGAAAAGGTGATTTATGGGAGGGTACCCATTACTACTGGAATTGAAACCTTCCCTGATTCAGTTCTTCCAGAGATATATTATGTCTCACGTATTTTCTACCTCTCCTCTGATTCCATAGTATATATAATAACTGGTGAATTTGGCCTTTATTTCTACTCTTGTCAACAGAGAACATTCACTTAGAATCCACTAAGTACCAGACAGCATTCAAAGTGCTATGGAGAAATGTAAATAACATGATGTGCATGATCCCTGCTTTGCAGGAGTTTAGAAGGAAGCAAACCAGCATTTATTGCCAGTCAGTGAATATTATTTTAGGTTCTCTGACAAGGACACTTCAAAGTGGGTCTTAACTTCATTTTATAAATGAGGCATCTGAGGCTCAGAGAAATAAATCTACCAAGATCACACAGGTAGCAAGTGTCTCAGCAAGGTTTCTCCAAAGCCTACCTTGTTCTAAAGTCCATGCTCTTTCCACTCTACTCCGTTCCCTCCTCTGATGAGAAAGACAGGACACATACCAAAAAGGAAAACAAACACAGATATTAAATATGAAAGGAAACCAGCCAGGTACGGTGGCTCAAGCCTGTAATCCCAGCACTTTGGGAGGCTGAGGCGGGTGAATCATGAGGTCAAAAGATCAAGACCATCCTAGCCAACATGGTGAAACCCCTTCTCTACTAAAAATACAAAAATTAGCCGGGCGTGGTGGTGTGTGCCTGTAATCCCAGCTATTCGGGAGGCTGAGGCAGGAGACTCGCTTGAACTCAGGAGTCAGAGGTTGCAGTGAGCTGAGATCACTGCACTCCAGCCTGGCAACAAAGTGAGACTCCATCGCAATAAAAAAAAAATATATACACACACACACACACACATATATATATATGGAAATCAAATAAATAAGTACTAGAAACTCTACAGACTGTCCTGTGTGCAAGAGTGGCCAAGTGCCTGGAGCAAGGCTAGCCTGTGAGGCGATTCTAAAGCACATGAACGATACAGTATGGAGAAAAGGAAGGTGGACGCCAGTCAGAAAACAATTGTGCTGGGACCAAGAAAAATTGTTGTCTGGGTGATTAACACTTCTAAGAATGAAAGCTACAATGCAACACTCATCTATCCTTCCGGATTCAGATGCTTTGTCTCTGTGACCCTGGGAAGCATAAAAATACTTTTGTCTTTTTATGGAACTTTGTAAGTTGCTGTGATTTTCACAGACCCGTCTTCTGAGCACATACAAGAGACCCACGTTCCTTGTTGGTGTATTGCCAACCTCATTACACTCAGCATTAAATATCCCTTTCCACACAGCACTCGCTTCAGTATGGTAAAAGGGAACCATTTTTCTCCTGACATCTGGGGTTGGTTTCATTGAGGATTTACAGAGGATTTACAGGGGAAAAGTGAATGCACGTGGCAATGTTTTCAAGCCTTTGTTTGGATTTTCTGTTTTCTAGGAGATATACGACTAAGGGGTCAGACGGGGGTTCCTGCTGAACGCCGTGGCTCCTACCCATTCATTGACTTCCGCCTACTTAACAGTGAGTAATCAAGTGTACCTGGAAAGGAACAAACGTTTTCTTCAAAACGAAAAAAAAAAAATCCTCATTTCCCTCTGAACTTCAAAACGTTCCGGGGTCTGCCTTCCTTCCTGAATCTCTCTTCTGCCAACTAGAACTTAACCCTTTGTCTTTGAATTTCCTCACAAGTGAAGTAATTCTGGCCCTGCCCTGCCTCTCAGAGCTTCAGTGAGGGTCAAATGAGATCAGGTCAGCTTTAAAAGTATAAACCTCTGGCCGGACGTGGTGGCTCACGCCTGTAATCCCAGCACTTTGGGAGGCCAAGGTGGGAGGATTGCTTCAGCCCAGGAGTTGGGCAACATAGGGAGACCTTATTTCTACAAAAAATCAAAAAATTAGCTGGGCATGGTGGCGCAGCCTGTAGTCCCAGCTACTTACTTGGGGGCTGAGATGAGAGAATAGCTTGATCCCAGGAAGTTGAGGCTTCAGTGAGCCAAGATCTCACCACTGCCCTCCAGCCTGTCTCAAAAAGAATAAAAAATTTTTTTATAAAAAGTGTAAGTCTCAAAAACTGTGATGCCCTATACAGGAAAGCTACTATTTTCATTTTCCAGCACATTCTCTCTACCTTCAGCCAGAGCTAGACTAAGTGAGATTCCATTTTATTTTTGAAACCCCCACAGGGAATCCTCTTCTACAGTTGCCCTTAGTAACCCGCGCATTATAGAATTCTCACTTCTTTGTCTAATATAAATCCTCAAGGTCTATTCTTGCCTTCCTGGTAAAACTCACCATGGCAAAATCCAAAGCATTGCTGCTTTCTCCCTTGAACCTTACAAGTTCATTGACTTCTACCTTTCCCTCCCTAAACGACTTCTCATCGGGAGTTTTGCTCAACCTTTGGTCCATAATTTTCTTAACCTTAGGTTCCTTTGCAAACCCAAACCAGTGACCGGTCATCCCTCCAGATTTCATATCTTATAACAATCGTAATCATCCTTCACTGTAGACTTGTGGGGGAGGTGGAAGAGCAAGTGGATAAATTTCACAATTTGCTCTAAGGTTTTCAGTGTTTGGTTCTCATATCACTTCCCATCTATAAATTTCAAAGTACTAGATTATACCCAAAGAATATTACTTTCCTTTGACATAAATAAGCTCAGCTAAAGAGGTAATTTGATTTACTTCAACCCCTGAAAATTACTAGGAGAAATTAGAACTTGTTATTTATAATCCTTCAATCCTTGAGAGGCCAATAGTAGGTGGCATGTTTGTATTTCTCCTGGCTTGTTAATCTCCCCTATCAATGTGCAATGTCTGGTTTTTTTTGCACTTTCAGGGACACAGAGACTTGGAGTAATTCTTTCCACACTAGAGATAACCTTCCCTACCTAGACCCCCAAAAATGCTTTTTGGAAGACCGAATTGAGCCGTTAGACCAATGCAATAATATGGGATACAGCCTGTGGGAGCTCTAATAGTCTCTCTGACCTTTCCTTATACCCTGATTAGGCTATTCCAGCTACCCGTGGAAGTCACACCTTTGACAGTCTCTAGACTGAATGGATTTCCAGGTCCTAGGCATGTGGTTTCTCTAAGCAGGACAAGGATGAGCAAGGGGTTCCACTTCACTGTTTCATATAGACCAGAACTCTCCAACAGCATCCCATTTTGAAAGTCGGAGAGAGAAAACAACCAAAAAGCCTCTTCTCAATAGTAGATGAGTGTTAGTTCATGTTTTCTGATATGAACCACAAAGGAATTAGGAAAATAAGGGGATATTTCTGTTTATAATTCCAAAGTTCCATTATTTTAAAACCTTAATCCTAGTGTTAATAAGCAACTTTACTGCTAATGGTGGTTATCTTTGCAGGCGGGACAGTGGAACACTTTTTTTGTTTGTTTTTCTTTTGTATTTTTTTTTTACAATTTGCCTCTTTTACTTTTGTAATCTGAAAACAATGGCAAATATAAATGACATTTAAAGAGAAACTCATTGCAGACAATATTTCAGTGTCATATTGTTCACCATGTAAGAGATCATCTGTCAGCAGCTGCTATCCTGTCTCCCCTCTGCTGAGATCCTCCAGGACTTCTGAGTACCTGGGCTCAACCCCAGCCTCGTTTCCCTGGCCCTGGATGCTGCCTGCCCCTCCACCCCCATTTCACCCCACCTGGTGCTCACAGTCCTCCACTCGTCGAGTGACAGTGCTGGCCATCCACCCTGAAATTCCCTTTAGGGTCTCCTCAGCATTCCATTCTGGATAACTCTTTCACCCATGTCTCTTACTCTATAACATACTGCAGAGGTAATATTAATTTTTCTTTAGCATATTTTCCTTTATATGAGGTCTCCAGTTTTTTTAATGTATCAAACACACCCCAAATAGACTATAAGATCCTAAAGACAATTAATTGCTATTGATCACTTACTAACTATAGTTAACTTACCAATTATTAAAGGGTCTCCTCAAAAACATTATATTAAATAACTGTGAATATAAATCATCCCCTGTGTTTAACTGAACAACACAGGTAGGAATGAAAACCTCTAAGATATTCCTTTATTTGTGATACGATTTACCTCTTGGTATAATGCACCATAGACCCCATTGATGAGTTGAAACTAGAACAGATAACATTACTGTGGTCACCCTCCATGGTTCCTAACTTAGTTTGCAATTACAGCAGCTTGTCACCATGGAGCAGAGATGTATGAACATCTATGTTAGTCACAGTCACATAAGGTATATATGTCATATCTCCTACCACTTCATACCCTGTCTATTTAATTCTCTTTAATATCACTCATGTCCTTGTGCTTTGCCTGAGTTGTTAGTATGTGCTTTATGCCTAAAAGGAAACATCTTAGGACATCTGGGGATTTTCTCCTAGAGCTTTTCTCTTTACCAGTTCATTCTTATTCTACACTGTAAGAGCTGAGCTAGTTTAAAGTGATTCTTTAGATCACTTACCTTAATTTTGAGTCAAGTTTTTCCCAGTGTGGGCACAGACCCCAAACTTCATTTCCCTCGGGTGCTTGCAGTTTTGTTCTCTCTCCCATGGTAAAATCTAATCTAGGATTTTTTTTAAACCATTTATAGGAAAAACCAAATCACCATAGCCGTCACTCCCCAGCTCTGCATCCCTGCAGCCTTCCTTCCAAAATGTTAGTGAAACCCACACAACTGCCATTCCCTTTCCAAAGTGTCGCCAGGTGGGTGTCCCTCTCCCACCCACCTCGGTACATGCATGAATCACTGGAGCACGCAAGAGCAGAAATGTATACTAAATAGTGAGGCCCATGCATTTCCCCATTGGTCCCATTAGTCACAGCCCCAGTCTGTCACAGGAAGGCAGGGGACATCAGAATTAAAATCTAAAATTACTCATCTTCAACCAGAACAGTTTCTAGGCATTAAAATAGATTACTAGGTGGCTCACGCCTGTAATCCCAGCACTTTGGGAGGCCAAGGCGGGTGGATCACAAGGTCGGGAGATCGAGACCATCTTGGCTAACATGGTGAAACACCGTCTCTACTAAAAATACAAAAAAATTAGCCGGGCGTTGTGGTGGGCGCCTGTAGTCCCAGCCACTTGGGAGGCTGAGGCAGGAGAATGGCGTGAACCCAGGAGGCAGAGCTTGCAGTGAGCCGAGATTGTGCCACTGCACTCCAGCCTGGGTGACAGAGCGAGACTCCATCTCAAAAAAAAAAATATGAATTACTAGAACAGAAGTGGACAAATGACTGCCCACACACCAAATCTGTCCCCTTCTCCTGCCTGTTTTGGTAAATAAAATTTTACTGGGATATTGCCATGCCCATTTGTTTATATGACATCTATGACTGCCACTGAAACAGTGGCAAAGTAGTTGCATAGAAACTGTGTGGTCAAAAACTGCCCCCCACACACCCCAGAATACTCACTCTATGGCCCTTTATAGAACAAGGTTGCCAACCCCTAGATTTTTTTAAACAGATTTAAGAGAGCTTTATGACAAAGCCACAAGCACATTCAGTCCAGTCTGTTTACCTTTGTTAATGTCTTTTTTTTTTCTGTTACATTTCCAGTGCCATCACTTTACTTTCAAGAATGGACTCATGTTGACTAAATTTTTATGAACAGAAGAATAAACAGAGAGGGAACCTCTGTTATTGATGCAGATTTTAAATTCCAATTTAAAATTATAATTTCTAATTGCACATTCTTCTGGAAGAGGTTATTTTTGCGGGGAGGGGAAGCACATATTTGGGGCAGAGGGAAACACAGCACTACTGATTTCATGTACCTATTGTCTGCATGTAAGGTGACTCTTGGTTTGCCTGGCATATTCCTAGTTTGCACATGTTCAGGAGTATTTATTAATAGTGCCATCTTTCATTCCCAGAGTGTCCTGATTTGGACACTGAATTACAAGGCCAACTGCTTGTATAGGTTTTCTCCCAAAAGAGTATTTCAATTCAATGTTTCTCAAAGACCACATGCAGGGATAAGTTTAAAACATCTATTACATAATATAGTGTCTATAGTTAATAACAAACATATACTTGAAAATTGCTAACAGAGTAGGTTTCAAATGATCTCATCACAAAAAGTTGTAAGTATGTGAAGTAATGCATAAGTTATTTAGCTTTACTTAGTTATTCCACAATGTGTGTGTGTGTGTGTGTGTATATGTGTGTGTATATATACATACACACATATATATCTTGAAATATGTTGTATACCATAAATATGTACAATTTTGTCAGTTAAAAATAATAATATCATATCATATGCATTCCAGGCATAAAGATTAGAAAATCATTTTCATAAGAGATTCATCTAGATCAACAGAAATACATAAGACTCATTAAAAGCTAATTTCATTTCCTGTTTCTATTTTACACACACAATTTAGAAAAGAGTCATCTCTATGAACTTCTTGAAGCTTCTCTGGATAAGTAGCAGGAAACTGTGGCCTCAGCACCGTTTGTGTGGAACATTGGAAAGATAGATCTTTAAAGACTGTTATCTTTACACCTAAGCATAGAGAGCCCGAACAGAGAGAAAAGGGGGACGATTGTTTTTATTCCAGATGATGTCCTAACACAGAGAACTGGAGGGACAGAAAAGTAATGGCTGTATTCTCCTAATGTCGATTTCCTATAGATTTATTTCATTTGCTAATTCTGTTTGTAGGAGGGAAACAAAGGAGGAAAAAATGTAGAGAAGAGTGTTCTGAGACTTGTGGACCCAGAGGGGAGAGTCGCAGGAGCAATTACAACCTTCTGCAGAGCAGGCGGCTCCAGCAGCCCCGTCTACAGCTCTGTCTCCTGATTTAATATAATCAGCAGCCTGAGTAGATAATGACTAGGTTGAGATGTTCCCGTGGCAACCGTCTCAGAGCAACACAAAGTGATTTCCACACCGGCTCAGCAGAGGAAGTGACATACAAAGAAAACATGCTCAGGGACTGTGGAGCTTGAGGGAAAGAAACAGCTTCAGCCTGAGGTTTTAGGGCACCAACTATCTGCTGCCACAGAGAACCCAGAGCTCCAGACCAGCCCCTGGGCTTTGCAGTAGTAGGTTAATTGGCTATTTGTCTTTTCCTTCCTGTTAATTTGCTAATCTTGATCTTTAAAGCTCTATTCCTTCAGACTTGCCTCTCCTGTCAGGGTCATCTTAACTGCACAAGCATGAGGTCATTTTAGTAGAGCTACAAAAATATTTTCCTTTACTTATTATTTCCCAAATGGAACCAATATATACAAACATATATATTTTTTAACCTTTTTATGAAGAAGTGACCCAGAGACTCAAATATTTTTTTAAAGCTGCCATCTAAAACATATTATACCCTGCAGCCATTCTTTCTTTGACATATAAAACACACTCTCCATGAAGGACTGTTGACCAAAAGCCACTCAGTATGCTGGAAACCATCTGGCCCTAAGTGATAGCCCCATCTTAAAGATGGAGGGACAGTTTCTTTACAGACTCCATTTCCTATGAGAGAATTCTTGGCAGACAGTTACAGCCTTTTAGTAACCTTACAGATACCTTTTTCTGTCACCTATAAGAACTACACAAAATGCAAAGAATCCGAACTCAAATGTCATCGGATGATTTGAATTCAGTCATGCTGAGAAGATGCTATCCCACCCCCAGCCCTGTGTTCCCCAAGCGGAGAAGGGAGGTGTCCGCTGGGACTTGTTCAGACTTCTCCTCACACTTGTGAGTGCCAAGGTAACACCCTACAATTTCAAAGTTCAATATTTACCTTCCTCTAGAAGAAAGGCAAGGCACTCGCTGTGGCCATGGTGCTTTCTGGCTCAGCTGGATCTTGTTCCATGATGGTGCACTCAGGGCTTCTGGCTGCAAGCTCCCAGCACTTCAGCTGCGGAAGTCCCAGGGCAGCAGGATGGTTAGCCACTGAAATGCCACTAGCCTGCAGAAGAAAGCACTGGCGATGACCCCGCTCTCCCTATGACTACCCCTTGACGGAGCACCTCCTATGGGAGGCATTGTACCAGTGCTGGAGATACAGAGATGAATGAGACATGGCCGCTGCCCTGGAGGGATTTACAGTAGCATAAGCTACTGTATCTACAACTTATTTACAAATAAATTTTGATGTGGTGTGATACACCAAGTAATACACGCCTGTATAACAGCATACATAATATAAGAAATATATGCATCTATGGGATTCAGAGGAGTTCAAGAAGGGAATAATTAACTCTGTCTTGGAAATTAAGGAAGGCTTCCTGGGAGGAGCTAAAACACAAGCAGATTATGGAAGCAACAGTGAAATAAAAGAGGGTTGTATGCTAAGGCCAACTATTAGTGCCATTATAAAATATGCTTTAAGACTTAAGAAACCAGGAAAACATTGTCAACGAGTTTGCTCAGCTAGATAAAAGTATTATTGAAAGACAAGGTATTCTAGTGGGATCCGAGCAGAGAAATCAGGAAAAATCATACAAAATATGTCTGAGAAAAAACATATTCAAAAAGAAACCATTTTCACCTTCTACATCCAAAAGAGAAAACAGCCACTGCCTGTTAACCTGCCTGACATCATTTAATGGATTACTTTTTATCTGAGGGATGAAAAATAGAAAATTGAGTTAGGGAGTCCAGTACTTCCTCTGGATTTTCATTCATTTATTCATTCAACAAACAGAATGCCTACTCTATGCCAAGAAGGCCATGAAACCAAGGTGCTCTGAGCCACACCAACCACCACAGGACTGAGATAGCCTTTTGTATGATGGCTACCTTCTGTCTCAGACAGCAGTGGGACTGGGATCTACCAGAGACTCCTAACAAAAATACCTGAACAATTCCTTTTAAGTCAATAAGGACTGGGGAGATGGGGGAGAAACCTGCTATATGCTATATCTGGGCAGAAAATTCTGAGGGCTAGAAAGGAAGCTATGAGACATTCTGCTACCCTCAAAGAGCAAACAATCTCATTACATAGACAAGAAAAATAAACATTACACCAAGTACCCTAAAACAGAGTAAATGATCTAATTCTAAAATAAGTAACAATAATCAGAGACAAGAGAAGGCAGAGATTACCGAAGTACCCTGAGCAGAAGGATTTATGGTCTTGTGCTAAACCCTGAAAGATAAGACAGAGTGTTGACTGATGAAGGAATTGTCTATAAGGGAGACTGACCTACATATGGGGACATAAAGTCATTAAGTAGGAAGAAGATCCAAAAAGTAGCAAATAAAGTTCATTAACTAGAGAGAAAGGCTTGGGATGCCAAGATAAAGAATTCAAACTTGTCTCATTAAGCAGAGGGTCTCTAGGGAATTTTGAGAAAAAGATGAACAGGATAAAACAGTGTTTGAGAAAATTAACCAACATCCATATGTAGGAGACACAGACTCAATGAATCCAAAGAAATGTAATCAGGCTGCAGACTGCGATGGCTGTAGAGATGAAAGTGTAAATCCACAGATTTCATATAAAAGAAGACATAAAACTTGAGGATACTGAATATTGGGAGAGCCAGAGTTGGTCTGGCCATCTGAAAAATTGGAGATGAGATCAACAGTCAGAAAAGTCAGAGGATGAGTTAGGGAAAAGATGGTAAGCTCCGCTGGGATAGGTTGAGTTTGCAGGAGAATCGAGTGGAAATGTCCAGAAGAAAGCTAGAAATAATGGACTGAAGTGCAGAGGAGAGGTCTATTTTGGAAATTCCACTTGGGAATCATAATCATTCATGAGCCATCTGGCCAGAACAGGCATCATGAAGTCAACCAACTACTTTTGTTCAGGGACCCCTGTATTTTTAGTTTATAATAAGCTTCATTTTGAAAAGCATTACAAGACTGTCCATGAGAAAGCCCACAAAGAAATGAGTTTCCTTTAGTGAGAAACTCTAAATTTTCCTCTGTGAGAAACTATTTAGACATTAGCGTTCAGGCACCACCTCACTCCCTCATGATGGATTCTATTGAATACAAAAGTGACTTGTGTCAGATCCCAGCGGGTTTGCTAACTCACCTGAACACAGCACAGAGAAATGGCCGTTTTCTACAACAGCACTTCCTTGAGCGAAACTCTAACCCACTCAAAGTATTTTCAGCATAGTGGTTTCTCTGGATTTCTGGAGACATTAAAATATAGAGGGAAGCAGAAGTAAATTAAGTTTTTTTGACTGAAGTTACCTATGAGTCACTGAGCTAAAATGACTTGTTTGTTCAATAAAATTAAATTCAACCTCCTACCCAGAAACAGGCAGAGCCTATCTCTTGTGACCTCATTAATAAACCAAACTCAGGGCTATTTTTTTCATTGCCATCCCACCTTCAAAGTTTCAGAATATCTAAGGGGTTCACTGTGGTCCCCATTCTACTGTATGTATGAAAAACTAGAGCGTGGCCCCATCCTTAATATCTTTTGTATGTTTCCAAACTGAGATCTCAGGGTTCACACACAAGATCAAAAAGATCTTGTTTTCTAACTAGCAGACCAAATTGCCTTGGGGCATCTGGCATCTGGATGGTTTATTAGTTTTAAGTAACATGAGGAAGGAGGACAGAAGTTATGCAGGAAAGTCCCAAGAAGAAGTTGGTCAATGCCACTACATCTAACAACGACCACCGTAACAGCTCTAGTCTGAGAGGTGCTTAACCCCAGGCACAGGGTGTATAAGGCCAGGTGTACACCCCTCTTAGGCAAGGTCCGCAGGATGTAGGTCTCTTGGAAGCCCAGAAGCACGGGAGAATTGCTGTGAATACTAAAAATAAAAATGAGTCCCTTCACAACCAAACCACGGCTGCCTCTCTGCCTCTTCTACCATGGTTGCCCCACCCAGAGCTCCAAGCTCACTAAGTCATCATCAGTAGAGGGAGCCCACAGAAAAGACCATGAGCTTTGAAATTAGATGTGGGTTTGAATCCTACTTACACTGTGAGCTTGAAAAAGATGCCCAAACTACTTAATGTTCACATACATGCAAGGAGATTTTAATTCCACCCTGATTGGGTTGTGGTGAGGAGTAAATGAGATAAATGTGTTCAGAAGCCTGCCTTGCTTTTAATAGGTCCCTAATAAATATAGTTGAGTTTTGGATGTCCCTTCTCTCTCTGCTGAGTACATCCCTCTCCCGCCACCTCTTCTCCTAGGAAGCATCTGTTCACCCTTCAAGCCGTGGCCCCATTATTATGTCCTTTGTGAAGCCTTCTTCAATCCTCCCAAAGGAGTGAACTCATCATTCTCTCTGCACTCCCACTACATCTTCCAGAAAGCATCATCACATTGTAACTGCAAAGTCATTGAACCTGAATTTCTGGAGGTAGAGCCCAGGATATTTTCAAAACAGCCTCAGGCAACCTGAAGCAACAAGGCAGGCTCTGGGCCTTCCAGGAGTATTTGGGAACCACGATATATGTCAATTATGGCATACAGATTATATCTATGCTTTGCACAGATAGACTCATTTAATCCCCACAAACACCCTATAAAGTAACCACTACTATTACAGATGAGGAAACTGAGGCTGAAAGAGGAGAAATAACTCAACCAAGGTCACCCAGCTTGTAAGCCAGAATTTAAACCCCAGATATATAATCGCAGAGCACAAGCTTTTAACCATAGTAAAGTATAATCCTTTTTACATATGAATTTTAATGTTCAAAGGCAATATATGATGCCGTATACTCCTTTTACATGGAACATATATATGACAAATTTTCCTTTTAAATATTTTTTATAAATTATGAAAATTTTCTTTTTATAGTACATTTAGATTATTTCCTTTTGGTATTAAATGACTTTAGTATCATTGAACAAATATTTCTATAACTGAATGAGAAAATATGTCATTAAACATCTAAATTATTAGATTTTGCAATATTTCTACTGTATTTTCTAATATTCCTGCCACTCTCGTGGAAGATGCCAAATGACAAATTGCGCATTTCATCACCTGACCTTGTGTTCTTTGATAAGAAAGAGAAGGGCGTGGTGGTGACAACTGAGGATACTTGTAAGCTGCCCCCAAAGAAGAAGGAAATGGAATCGCTATTGTGACAAATTAAAGTCAGATTTGTAGCTGCCACCAGTAGCTTTAATTTTTCTCAAGGGGGAGTTGGTTATTTCCTGTCGTGCAAACCATGAATTGCTGAAAGAAACAATTTCTCAAAATGTTTATAATATATTAGATAAAAAGAAGCAGAATAGAAAAGTCTATATCCAAAAAGAAGATCTCAGTTATGTTTATTATAATATGCCAAAATTCTAACAAGGGCTCTTTCTAGATGATTATTGTTCTTCTGTTTTTCTATTTTTTTCCTACTGGAAGCATGTATTCCTTTTATAATCAGAAAAAAATGAGATTTTATTTTTAAAAATTTCAATGTCCGCCAGAAAAAGAACCTTGATTTTTTCTTCCAAAGGAATATCAAGATGCAGAAAGTGAAATTGCAGCCATAGGCCAGAAAACATTATTTAACAGGCCTAAATTGGAAAATTGGTTGGAAATTGTGAAGTTGGGTGTTTCTCAAAAGCTATGTATCCTACTTTGTCATTTAAAAGTGAAATTTATTCCAAAGAGCACAAAATCAAAGTTCTTATTCACATTTAAACAGCACTTTACACTTCGCAAAGCTTTTAAATGAAGACACTCAAAAGATCATTGAACCCAGTTTTTCATTTTATACGCAAACAAAAACAAAAACAAAACAGGCCAAGTGATTCATTGCAAAGCTATGAAAGAGTTAACCAGGGTTTGGCTCTTACATTCTGTCTTTCCACTCAACCATATAAGACTTCCTTATATAAGCCTTACCTTCAAGATATAAAATAACTTTTACCACTTGCAAAGAGAAAATAAAACACCAGGATTCCCCTTGAAGGTGGTTGGTGTTGGCTCCAGAGCCGGCTGCCTGGGTTTAGATTCCAGCAGCAGTTGCTACAGGACTTTGATCTACTGACCCCTGGTCCTCTGATTCCTCCGGGCTAGAAAAAGATGGATTCACAAGTGCACACATCTCACAGGTTATTGTGGGAAGTAGTGAGTAAGCATGCTTAGAGTGCTAGCGTAATACTGCCACGGTATCAATTCTTTTATTGTTACAGATATTAGTATTCCCATTTAAGAAGGGCATAGGACACATAACAATATAAAGTACTTGACTTATAGTGAAGTAGAGAATGGCCTATTAACCATTTTCAGTTTTCCATTCTTTAGTTTAACCTTTCTTCTGATAGGTATTTATTGAGCTCCCCCTACAATGCCTGCAGGATCGCTTTCCAACATGTGAGTGTAAATAAAGTGGTAGAGAGACTGATGGCTGGAAAAATGAGGCTAGGGAAGGTTGTTTTGTTTTGTTTTTCACAAGACATTGAAGCAAGCTGAAATCATGGTGAGAAGGATCTAAGCTGAGAAAGAACCATGGAATAAATAGACCAGAAAAATCATAACTGAGAATAAAGTGTCCTGAGAATATGGGCGCAGATGACAGGCCTGAGAAAAGGAGGCAGCTCTCCTAACAGCAGGTGGGAGGAAGGAAAGAAGGGATGCCACGCAGGGAGTTTGGTAGGTTTTACAGCGGAAAAGTAAAGAATTTCCCATCTAACAACTCTGTGTTTCTCCATGAAGTAGCAAGCCAGGTAGAGAAGACTAGAGAAGGGGTAGCCCCAGGGGCCACCAGAGCTTGGTAGTCTTGCTTTTGTGGCACTATATGTCAGTATGGCCCAGAGAGATAGTTCTGTGCTCCACCTGGCCACCAGCAGTCAACGTCATCAAAAGCATCACAGGGAAAATTCCATCGGCAGTGTGGTGGCCTAGCTCAGCCTTGGTCATCTAAGTCTTTACCATTGTTTTCAGCTTTCCCCTCCTCAGTTTGGGCTGGTATAGATAAGCCTACCACTATTCCCACCCTCCCCTACATGCCCACATTTCCCTTAGCAATGCAAACTGAAAAACAAGAAAAATTATAACCTTGTGTCTGACTCCCTCCCCTCTCCTTCCTGAGCTCATTTGTGCTCTGTGGGTAATATCATCTATAAGGAAGGTCTAGCAGTGGAAACAAGTTTTCCCTGTCCCTCAGTGTCTGGGCCCTATCACAGCGACCCCATCCACATGACCATCCACTACTGGTCATTCATCACCTGAAGACAGCTGTGACTGCAGCTAGTTCACTTCTAGGCAGGGGTTGGGAGATGTTCCCTCCTTGCTTTCCTGTGATTCTGGATCCTATAATTCTAGTCTTTTCTCCCAAGAGATGCCAAGAAATTAGGCAAGTAGAAGCCCAGTATCGCCTTCCCTCTCCTACCTACCATTTTTTGACAATTCTTTATATGCGAGGAAAAAGAATTCCCCATCTCCTGTCTTCTTTTCCCATTCTTTCATTTTGTGCTCTACCACATTAGCTTTATTTTCTGTTTTGGAGAAAATTCTTGGTAAAGACCAGAAGTTAAAAATCTATTTTTAGAAAGTCCTCCTTGGAAGACCTTAGATCATCCCTTTTTTAAAAAAAGGAGAGAGGGTAAACTAGATTACACTATTCACATTTATTGAGCAACTACTGTGTACCAGGCCATAAGCGCTATAAGAAATAAAGGATGAACAAAACATTATGGGAAAGAGCTGATACAGAACTCACTAAAACACCTGCTACACTGGCAAATGCAAGGAGGTTCTAATGGAGAAAGCACTGGACATTCTAGTGAAGGACCTTGTGGAAAGGTTGGCACTGGCATTTGGGCAATGACTGGATTTTTGTAAGTAGAGGTTTTTTTTAAAGTGCATTCAAAAAAAGACCAGGCTTGGGAAAATGCTGGATATATTCAAAGGGCAAGCACCTTCAGATTCTAGGGTAAATGTGTAGTGCTAAAAGAAGGGTACTGCATAGTTGGAGGGAAGGTAATCAGCATTGATGTAAAACTAGGCTGAAACCCTTACTAAATGTTGAGAGTCGGTTAGAAACAGACCAGTGATGGTCTTGAATGCCAATTTATAATTTAATCTTTTTTAAATGGAGATTTTGAGGGCTTGTGAGTAAAGAAATCTGTATTTTCTTTCCCTCATATCTTATGTAGCAAGTGGTTGCTCCTGCCTAATATTAAAACTAAGTTACAAGGAAATAGCCAGTTTTTCCTGGGTGTACGATGAAAACACATTCTCTCTCCAATCCCTTAACCCAACCGTCTATACCTAAGATCAAGAGTGCTTTTACAATATGCTTTATAAAAACCCAAAAACTCATCTCAGTATTCAATTATATTTCAAAATTGTTGCATAGAAAGCCCAGGATTTCAATCCAGTATCAGTGTACAATCTATAATCATATATTGGAACTCTAAAATTAGCTGATATCTATTGAAAGTGTTCTATGTGCTAAGCACTTTATATGTATAATATTATTTATTCCTCTCAAAAATGTGGTAAATTCTGTAAATTATTATCCTCAAGTGACACAAGGGGCAACAGAAGCACTAAGAAAGTAGAGAAGTTCAGTAGCTGTATGGGGGCATAGTCAGGTTGCAAAGCTTCACAGAAGACTCTAGAGATTGTCCTCTGTATCTCTCTGCAGGCAGCTCCCATCACCCTCCCTCCTGAGGACGGATGCTCTTCAGGCAAGCCCCCAGACACACTAAGACTGCCGGGCTATTCTTATTCATTCATTTATTCACGCAATACATATTTATTGAGCACCTACTATGTGTCAGGCACTCTTCTAATTGCTTAGCTCTTGCAGTGGAGAAAGTGAACAAAGTTCTTTCCTTTGAAAGGCCTCTTCTCCAGTTAGGTGCGGTGGCTAAGGCCTGTAATCCCAGCACTTTGGGAGGCTGAGGCAAGAGAATCACTTGAGGCCAGGAGTTCAAAACCAGCCTGGGCAACACAGCAAGACCCTGTCTCTACAAAAAATAAAAATAAAACAATTAGCTTGGTGTGTGATGATGCACGCCTATAGTCCTAGCTACTCAGGAGGCTGATGTGGGAGCATTTGAGCCCAGGAGTTCAACGCTGTGATGAGCTGGAAGATACCAACTCTATAAAGTAAAAGACCTCTTCTCTTAGAGTATTTTCTCTATCACATTTATCCCTCTCCATTATAGCAATAATTATTCTTTTAGAGGAAATATTAGGTCTCCAAAATGTCAGCAGTGTTCTTCATACCACTGCCAAACTATCTCAATATTCACATAGAAAATCATTTTAAAGGCAAATAGATTATAACATCTCAGAAGGAAATGTCTTCAAAGATAAGTGCTGCCTAATATATTAAAAGACAAGCAAGCTCTAGTTGGTCAAATGTTTTCTTCGTTGGGAATTGCCAAACAAGGATAACCTGTTTTGAAAGAATTATAGCATAATCAAAAACTCCTAACACAAAAGCTATTTGGGGCATAACTTAGCTCTTCCCCAGTGACTCATGACTTCTCAGAATCTTAGAATGTTTCAGAGTGAATTACTTTAAACAGCAATTATTAATTGGAACTTCAAAACAATCTTTGTGAAGAGTTTAGCTTTCTTATTGTTGCAATTTCCATTTGCTGAACCAATTAAGGCCAGTGGTACCACCTGAGATTTTGAAAATAAAGCAGTGGGTTTTTATTTCAGCTGTTTGGAAATGACTAACAGAGTAATACAATAGATGAATTTTATCTAACATTAATAGCTGGATACATAAGAAACACCCACTCTCTAGAAATTAAGACATGTCACCATAGTCTTATGACAAGACTGAGTCTCTTATTTTTGAACTTTCTATTCAACAGCTCTCACCACCTTAAATCACCCTTTGTTATGAGTTTTTAAGTGTCTTAAATAGAGAAGATTAAGAAAATGAATACTTATACTCCTTTAAATACTAATTAAGAGGCCCTGGTAACCATTTATCAGTAATATTAATGGCATGAAAAATGAGAAAGTGTGACTCAAAGGTGAACTCAGGGCAATTTAAATTATATATAAAAAATAAAAACTTAGGTGGAAGAATTAAAAAATTTTAAAATTTGGCCCAAATTGTGGAGTGCCATTTTATACACTGGGAAAAAAATGACAGCAATAAAAATTTTTAAAAGATAAAAAATATTTTTTTAAAAAATTGTGCCACCCAATTCTAAATGGAACTGAGAAATATAAGCAAAGTATCAACAAAATGGCATATTGTTAGAAAAGCTATGCAAATGAAAGAACATTAAAATCACTTTGCTGTATAAAACTCAATGTCAAATGACAGTATCAAGTGTCCACATACCCTGATGCCAAGTTTCAGTCATCTAGTCCATATGGAGAGTAATGCTATGCCCTCATCTATTTCCTTCTTAGGACTAATGGAAATCAAATTAGCTCCATTTTCATATTATGTGAATAAAAATATAAATTACACAAGGAAAAGGACTTTATTGTGTTCACTGCTATATCCTACTCCCCAGAACAATGCTTTTCACATAGTAGGATCTTGACAGATATTTGTTGAATGAATAAATATTGAAGGCATTTATTCAAAACGACTTGTTGCTATGGACGGCGTATTTTATTTTTACTAAAGGTAAATTATAGATAACATGCTGACAACAGTGGCTGGAGAGTTTGCCCTATTATATGAAGTTTTTCCAAAAAGAGTTTAGTAAACAGCATATTCGTGAAGATTATCAATATGTGAAATGGGTGTGACATTACATACATTTCAAATTATTTGAATTTGTGATAAAACAAATATTTAAAATACAATATTGAGGATTTTAGTAAAAGGAGAATTTGTCATTTCTAAACAAAGAAAATTATAGGGTATGACTAGATTATCCTTTATCCTTAAGTCATATTTTTCAAATCTTTAATCCTTTATAGCACCATTTCCCAAAGCGTGGTATGGGAACACAGGCGATATTTTTGTTATAGAAACAACCTTTTATCTTTTACTATAATCGTTACATGTATATTTTAACATGTACTAGAGAAAATGTATTTAGCACATCAAATCTGTTTTTTATTGATACTAATTTTATATAAAATATATGTAAGTAAGGGCCTGGGCATGGTCACTCACACTTGTGAATTAGCACTATGGGAGGCCAAGGCAGGAGGACTGCTTGAGGACAGGAGTTTGAGATCAGCCTGGGAAAAGCCATCTCTTAAAAAAATTAAAAAATTAGGCGTTGTGGTGCACACATGTAGTTCCAGCTACTCAGGAGGCTGAGGTGGGAAGATCACTTAAACCCAGGAGGTCAAGGCTACAGCGAGCTATAATACTATTGCTCCGGTGCAACTCCAACCTGGGAGACAGGGCAAAGATCCTGTCCCTAAAAAAAAATAAAGAAATAATATGTATATATAGGTAAAAATGAATTTATATGATTTTTCAAAAAGATATTATATAAGTAGTGGTATAGGCAGATATGGTAAAAACGCTACTAAAGGCAAGAGGATGACTGAAATTGAGGAAACTCTGACCTTAATTTCTACTTGGAGCAGTGAGACTTAGAGCAAATATTCCATTCTTCCCAGGCTTCAGACAGGAACCCATTACACAACACCCTTCCCGGGACGTTTTTACCCAGTAGAAAGACTTCTAACCCTCTCAGACCCAATGCCTCCTTTTTATAACACATTTTATAATCTTTACTACCCTGATAGATCCTTTACCCTCTTGAAATCTATAGCCTACTTATTCTCATAAGTTCAAAAAAAAATCATAATAAGGCCCTAGCTTTTAATACACAAGAAATACAAGAAAAGCAACTTATGACAAATAAGTAACTGCTTGGGCATAATCACCCTAGAAGGCCTAAGGATGTAGTCTGTATTGCACCCACATGCAGAATCCCTGTGAATGTGACAGTCCAGTGCAATCGATACAGGTGTATCATGTTGGAAATGCAGTCAACTATCATCAGCAGTCCTGCCACTGGTAATTTCCTAAGAAGGGGAACAACTTCTGGGAAAATCGTGTCCACCACTCCCTCCTCTTACCCACAACCCCCCCAAAACAACATTCTTTCCTAGTTTGCATAGTAGTTACACTTCTGAAAAGGGAATACTTGTATTAAAACTGTACAAGAGAACAACCACTATGGAAAACAGTGTGGAGATTCCTTAAAGAACTAAAAGTAGAATGACCATTTGATCCAGCAGTCCCACTCCTGGGTATCTACCCAGAGGAGAAGAAGTTATTATATGAAAAAGATACTTGCACATGCATGTTTATAGCAGCACAATTTGCAACTGCAAAAATGTGGAACCAACCCAAATACCCATCAATCAATGAATGGATAAAGAAACTGTAATATATATAAATGATGGAATATCACTCAACCATAAAAAGGAATGAATTAATGGCGTTTGCAGAAACCTGGATGGGATTGGAGGCAATTATTCTAAGTGAAGTAACTCAGGAATGGAAAACCAAACATCGTATGTTCTCACTCATAAGTGAGAGCTAAGCTATGAGGATGCAAAGACATAAAAATGCCACAATGGACTTTGGGGACTCGGGGAAAGGGTGGGAAGAGGTTGAGGGATAAAAGACTACAAATTGAGTTCAATGTATACTGCTCAGGAGATGGGTGCACCAAAATCTCACAAATCACCACTAAAGAAATTACTCATGTAACTAAATGCCACCTCTTCCCCAATAACCTATGGAAATAAAAATTTTTTTAAAAACTGTACAAAAGAATACTTTGTGATCCCCATAAAAATATACATACCTAGTATGTACCCACAAAAATTATGATTTTAAAGAAAACAAAACTTTGAGCTTATCTGTCAAACAGAGAAGTGGGGTTAGGTTCGGGGTTCAGATCATTATAAACAGGCTTTTCACCCATATGAATACCTGACCAGCTATTGAAAAGTTGAAGGTGATACAGGACAATCCTCTGTTGTGCAGAAGAGCCCCACATACTTTGCGACATCCCACATCCCTGGCTCCCTTCCCATTAAATTCTGTTCTGGCCATTTCGATCATTTTGACAGCCAAGAATGCCCCCCAACATTTCCCCATTGCCTCCCACATTGACTCGTAAATCCCAATAGCACTCAAGGGTTTATTTGTATTTTAAGCCATCCATTACTACCTGACATGTAGTCATTAAGTCCCTTTGGGCTTTTTATTTATCAGTGATAGCTTTTGGTTCCAAAGTGTCTTAAACATAAAAGGTGATGGCTACTAAAACTGTTATCAATAATATTCTACTATCATTACAGAAGTGTTATTGTTTATGGCTTGTTATTAACCACAAAGTTTCTCTTTTGGCTTAAAGTTGGTAAAAAATAAAATAAATATTGTTAAAATAAATTTCAGAAAGTTTGGTTGCTCTTAAGAAAAATACTCAGAGTTGGGGGCTCCTGAAAAAATCTGAAATTCAATATAATTAGAAATCTGGTTACTGAAAACCAGATACTTTAAAAATTAAGCCTCTCAGGCCTGCAAATTTTGACAGCATAGTTTTAAAGGCAGATTCTTGGCATAATGTTGAGTGGGTTTTGACCAAGTCATGCTGAGAAATTTGCAACTGCAGCATTCACTGGGGTGAATGCAAAAGAGAAAAAACACATTAATGAAAACTTTCCAGGATGAAAGACCTTAAACTTAGCTTAACTTCTGAACTTTTTGCTCTGCTGTGATCCTTCTGACACTTTGAAGAATGATTCTGGATGGGCTCCAAATAGCACACTCCTCACTCCTCATTCTTAAACAGTGTGAAATCTGTCAACCCAATCAGGTCATCAAGAGGGCAGGCTGCCACTTGTCATTACTGAGAGGGGTGTTCTCTAGGACATTGAAAATGTTGGGCAGGTCTTGCTTTTTACAAAGAGCTAGAGCCTGGCATTTTGAGAAAGACACTTCGTTCCACTTATTGGGAAAACTAGCTTAGCACCCGTGTGCAAATCAAGTATGCCCTATTCAATTTACCAGAGTGATGCTTTGACATCATTCCCCTTAACAGGGAGCTGATAATCAAAAATAGCCCACAGGGCTTTATTTGCAAAGATGGAAAGCTCAAAACACTTGCCTCAGCTCAAGAAGGAATCTAATTTTTTTTAATTAATTCTAATGCATGAGACAACATAACAATATCAGTTAATGAGAAGCATGGGAACTGTTTGAATGCCTGATCTTCTACTTGTTGCATGTGTTTCACCGAGTTTCTTAATCTTTTGGTACTCTGTTTCTCTGCTTCGAAACCTGGAATAATGATAGGTATTAGCAGCTCTGATTATTTTGTTGTGAGAACTCGGACCCCTCAGGCAAAATTACCAAGTGAATTAAGTTTTCCTTTGACTTTTACCCCTTCCTTACTCACACCATTGAGCTAAGCACTAGGGATTATAGGTTAGTAAGGCATAGGCCCTGTCCTCAAGGAACTAACAGTTTAGTGGGTGAGAAAGACAAGTTAATATGACAATGCAGATATGGCTGAAGAACTGCTTTGCTGAACATAAGTAGGGTGGGGTTGCTTTGGGAGCCCAGCACAAAACACCAGCCACCATTGGGAAAAGACTAGGAAGACTTTCCACCCAAACACCTTCTTTCTCCTCTGTCCTTTTGTCCCGCCTTCCTGTTCCCCACAAAGCCATCGCCCTATGACTTTCCTTCTGAGATAGAACCCCAAGCTTTAGATTGTTCCTTCTGCCCTCTTCCATCAGAACCTATCCATCTGACATTGCCTACCTAATTGCAAACTAATTCAAGCTAAGGCATTCATTGATTCATTAATTCTGAGTGATATTTGCATTCTGACTGGAGCTGTCCTTACACACTCTACCAATCTTTATTGAGCATATACCATGTAGGTTAATTTCAATCTTTTACCTAAAAGACTGGTGAGTGGAAGAACCAAGCCTTGAACCTCATTCTAGGCCAAGTATCCTTTTCTCAGAAATAGTTTCTTATTCCATTTCATCACAGTCTGTAGGCTCTGCCTAGCTTGGCAGCGCCTATAGCGAGATTTCACGTACAGCAATAGGACGGTGCTAAGGTTCTTCTACGTGGAGATGAGACATATACCAGAGAGAATGGAGAAGACTGCCATTGTGATACCCTAACTTGTATTAACTTGATTGACTGTCTCTTAGCTGAAAATGCTGGATGGATTCCATTCGGCTCCTTCATTTGCAAGACATTAAGGGCTCCTTACCCACCCTCTTCCTCAAGGACTTAACTTGTGCAAGCTGACTCCCAGAACATCAAAGAATGCAATTAACTGATAAGGTGGCAAGCTATGTCCACAGTGCCCAGGAATTTGCTCAGGTGATAGTACTCTAAAGCCCCCGCATTTGGGTCCGGAGCCCCCACACCTATCACCTTGCCATGAATTTAAAGCCCCTGCACCTGGAACTGTTTGTTTTCCTGTAACCATTTCTCTTTTCAACTTTTTTGCCGGTTTTACTTCTGTAAGATTGCTTCAGCTCAATTCCCCCTCCCCTCTCTAAACCAAAGTTTAAAAGAAAATCTAGCCCCTTCTTCAGGGCCAAGAGAATTTCGAGCGTTAGCCATCTCTGGGTCACCGGCTAATAAAGAACTCCCGAATTAGTCTCAAAGTGTGGCGTTTCTCTATAACTCACTTGGTTACAACACCATGGCACCATAGCTGCTCCTGGAGGTCCCAACCCCATGAGGGCACTGCTTAGTTCTCCAGCCACACTACCTGTCCACTAGAAAGGCAGCTGGAAGTCCCAGGAAAGGGCAGAGATTTCCTCCTACCACACCCCTCTCCACTCCCCACCCCAGGGCCACTGTTTTTGCCTGTTGATGCTATGGAAGGACAGGAGTGAGCTCCTGCTCCTGACAGGAAACTCTCCAGGAGCAGAAGCTATAACTTCCTCATCTTTGCATCATCAGCACCCAGCCCAGTGTCTGAGCCAAAGTAAACCCTCAGTTAATGTTTGGAGAAGGGGATGGAAAGGAAGGGAAGAGTGAGCTATTGAGACAATCGAAGATAGTTCTTCTCTTTGGCAATTCTAAAAGTACTTAGCTAAATTTATTCTAAAACGCTAGGTCTCTTCCACCTTCTGCTTCTCTCTGTTCCCTCCTTCAGACACAGCAATTAAACTCTTCATTCTGAGCAATCCAGTGTTAATAACCTAGGATGAGAGAAGGCAAGAGAAACCTCAGTGCCAACAGTGCACATCCCTTTTTGTGCATTTCTATGTCCCCTCACTTTCATCCCCTGCCATTTGCATCTCCAAAGGTCCCACCTGAGCGGGTTTCTCTGTGGCTTTAGCAGGCTGTGTGTATATTCATATTTTTTCCAACGTAGGTGTATGTGAGCTTGTTCTCAGAGCTCTATAGTTTCCATAGTTGTAAGAATAAAAGCATTTTTCTGACTGACCACTCCATCCCTGCCATGGTGCTTTACCTCATCTGGAAGGGTGTGCAGGACCCAGTCCATTACCAGAAAGGATACAATCTCATAGAGGGCAACTCTCAAACTCATATGGGATTCAGAGGGTAGTGCCAAAAACTTCTCACACTTCTTCTCAGACTACATTTCACTGGTACAGAGACCTCCTCCGATGGGTGCTTGAATGCCCCTTCTCTCTTGATCTCCCTTCCTCATTCCTTTTCTACTGCTCTGTCTCTTCACCCTCTCTACCTGACCACACCCCCTACATATACATCAGGTGCCATCTTGCCTCTATGCCATGTGGAAAGAAAGGCTTCTGACTCCAAGTGTGAGGGGCAAAGTAGATCATCACTTTCTTGAGAACGGAGCACCCGCTAGACAAATAATCTTCCTTTCTCTTGCTCATATTTTTTGCCTTATATAGTATTTTAATTTCTAGGCATTTCTAAACTAAAACCTTCCTTACCTGCCACAGCTGAAGCAGAAACAAAAGTAGTGAAGGGGATAAACAGCCAATCCCACCACCTTCCTCTGGGTAGTTGAGGGCAGAAACACTCACTTGAATCTTCTTGTATGAGTCCGTTTTCACACTACTGATAAAGACATACCCGAGACTGGGTAATTTATAAAGAAAAAGAGCTTTAATGGACTCAGTTCTACATGGCTGGGGAGACCTCACAATCATGGTGGAAGGTGAAAGGCACGTCTTACATGGCAGCAGCAAGAGAGAAGTGAGAGCCAAGTGAAAGGGGTTCCTCTTATCAAACCATCAGCTCTCATGAGACTTATTCACGACCATGAGAACAGTATGGGGGAAATCACCCCATGATTCAATTACCTCCCACTGGGTCCCTCCCACAACATGTGGGAATTATGGGAGCTACAATTCAAGATGAGATTTGGGTGGGAATACAGCCAAACCATATCCATTCTGTATATTCAGGTACCACAGTGCCTTGCACAAAGCAGGTGTTCAAAGGATATTTATTGGTGGAGACTTCCCAGTGTTCATCAGACTACAAAAAACAAATAGCCAATTCATTCAACTGCTTCCAGTTCGTTTGACAACTACCAAAGAATATTATGTATTTCTTATAGCCATTCCTAATTAAAACATTATGCAAAATTATCAAGGTAGGTAGAGATAGTTAGAAAACACATAAAAGACATATGTGTTTTCTAGAGGGAAGGAAAGAAGAAAGAAGACAATGCCTATGGGCCATGTTAAGCAGCAAGGAAATATTATGGATTATGCCCTGACACCATGACTCTATCAACAGATGTCCCTTCAGGTTAAATTTCAGGCAACTTTAAGGCTTGGCTCCTAAGCATTAAAAACAAGGTCTGTGTGCATCCCTGTGCATCCCGGCAGGGTTTTCTTTTGAGCTGCCTGTTTGCCCAAGTACCTCCCACTCTTTCCCTTCCCCACAAGCTGCTGCTCCACTCTATGTACACAAAAAAATGTTTGTCTTTTCCAAAGCTGGAGACACCAACCAATGTCTGTGAATTTCTTTGTGTAATAACATAATAATCAAATCACATTAACTCAGTGTCAAGGGAGACATGTGTTTTCAATTTTAAAACCCACAAGTGATTATTTATTCCCTAATACTTCATTTGTACATTTAGTGAGAGAAATAGGAAAGTCACACACATAGAATCGCTTCCAACCTTTGCTATGAAGTTATTTCTCTAGTTGTTTTCTAGTTATTTTACAAGTTGTCTTTCAATATTAGCATTACGGTATTTCTCACTCTCTTGTTCAATGATACCAAGTTTAATTTTCAGCCTTTACAACTTTATTGATTTTTAAACACTTGTATTTATGAATTACACAGTTAGAAAGAATAAGTAATGTCCTCTTATTGGTTTTGTTTTACTATACTTTTTATGTGGTAAATAAGTCATAATATGAGATCTACCATCTTAGCAAATGTTTAAGTGTATAGTACAGTCTTGTTAACTGTAAGTACAATGTTGTACAACAGACCTCTAGAACTTTTTCATCTTGCGTGACTGAAACTCCATACCCCTTGAACAGTGATTTCCCCATTTCCACTTCCCCAGCTGCTAGCAACCACCATTCTACTTTCTGCATCTATGAGTTTGGCTACTTTACTACACTTTTTTTTAAAGGACCAAAACTTAAAATCTTTTGGGTGCTGATACATCATTTTGGATTACTATACCCCAGAGAAAATAGGGTCCTGTGCTAGACTGCCTTATGTCTCCACTCTTTGCCCTTTCCTGTAAAGAGCAGGATATAATGAGCAGAGCATCATCTTCAAAGTCAGAAAGACCCAGGTTCCAATCCCTACTCTGTTACTTATCCATTGCATGACTTTGGGTAAATTATTAAACCTTTCCAAACTCATTTTTTCATTTGCAAGATGTACCTATTTTAATACTAACTTCACAATACCCAATTTTATGAAAATTTATTGGATCGCAAATGTAAATTACCTAGTAGGTACTCAATATTTTGGTTCCATCACCCCAGCTACAACCTCTAGTCTCGTATGGATTGAATACATGGAATAGGAGACCCAGTGTGTTTGTTCTAGATGAAATACATTAGATATGTCTTTGGGAACTGTTCAGACACTCACGCAGGTGAACGCTGCAGTAGTCATCTAAAACAATTCTTTCTTCTCTCTGAATTAGTTCAATGTGAAAATATATAACTTTCCATGGCCTGTTAATGTCTTAATGAAACCTGCTTCCTTAAGAGTGTCCTACACCAAGAGTACAGACATGATTAGTCCTAAGGTGCCACTAAAATCCATAGACAGCCATGGGCCCTAAGAGAGAAATCTCAATGCACAGGTAAATTTCTCGAGTTCTCTGAGGAACTAAGGATATTTACATTTAAAGAGTTATATTCCAACCACATATAAAAACCACATAATTAAATCACAGAATCCACTCCAGTGAAATATAATTCAAGCAGCCTTTGTAACCTATAAAGAAAAAGGAATTAGCTTCCAATGCATTCCCTTTCTAAAGAATAAAGCATAAAGGTTTTCTTTCTGGAAGTTTTTAGAGATCAAAGTTTCTATCTAGGCCTCTACCAATGGGTAAAGTTAGTACTAATCTACCATCTTTCTAAAGATGCACTAATAATCATTTAGGAAAATCCAACAAATTCAGAAAAGAAATAGAGGTTCAAGTTCTTCTATACAGGGGATCATCCCTGTTATCTGACGTGTTAGATGAATGAGTCTTGCCTGTTCTGGACAATTACTTCAATTCAACAATTACATGGTAGCACCTATCATGAGCCAGAAAATGTACTACAATAAACAGAACAGCAGCTTACACCTCAATAGTCATCTCATTCCTTCATTCCTTCTTTTGGTAAACACCTTTTCGGTAAGCCAGGCACCATAATAATAGATAAGACATAGTCCTAGCCTAACAGGGTTTACAGCAGTGTGCGGCATCTGTCGCACAGCAAGAGAGCTAAGTTACTGTGATACTAGGAGGAGAGCTGAATGCCTCTGACCAGGAGCCCAGGAGGAAATACTTGAGGTGGGCTGCCGAAGGACAGATGACATTTCAACAGGTGGGGAGAATATTCAATTGAGAAGGAATGTGGGAATCCAGATAGAAACAGAAAACTCTAGGGGACGTGGCATAAAAACAGCAAGAGCAGAGATCTGTTTATCTGCAGGGTACTTTTGGGAGATAAAAATGGAAAAGTAAGTTGGCCTCATATTGTGGAGGGCCACGAATGTCAGAATAAATAATATAAATCAAGGAGACATTGTGGGGTCCATTGAAGGACTTGGAGCAGGGGGCTGACATGTAGGAGTTGTGCCTGAGGAACAAATATGTCGGTGTAGGTGAGATAGATTGAAAGGGATGACTAAAGGCTTAACTCAGAGGGGTTAATCGAATATCCTGGGACAGGGAGTAAACTAGTAGAGAGGGTGAAAGGAGAGAAGCAGTTGTAGTACGTTACGGCACACATCTGGAACTTCTGCAGTCAAATTTGACAGTCCAAACATATCTCCCAGATAAAAGACCACACTTGCTTTAAATGTGTGCTGAGAACTAGAGAGTTAATGCAGCAGTTTTTAACCTCTGGAGACTTAGAATCAACTGAAAGTTTGATCACTTCAATTTGCTCACCACAAACTGTTGCCCTCAAAACTCTGGATTTGCTGTAACATTTCAAACTCTGAGAAGCGGAGGGTTCAATAAAACCACATTGAGCCTGGCACGTATTACTTCTTTAGGACTGAGGAAACTTGATCTGCTTCTTACTAATTCATTTAAATTTCATTCAAACTAGGATTTTGAAAAACCTTTCGATTGCCCAGAGAAGCCTTAAGAGCTTATTTTTAAAGCGTTTTCTCCCCTCCTTACAAAAAGGAAACAATAGTTTTCCAACCATCCCTGAACGCCGGATGTCAGAGATTCATAACCCATTCGTTGGGATGGAGTTTATAGTAGGCAAAAAAAAAAAAAAAAAAAAAAAAAATCAACTAAAAATGGCAGATTTTGCCAAAAATCCATGTGTTGCATGGTTAAGGAGACAAGCATTTGATCCTCTTGAACACCTACAAGCGATGCAGCAGGTGTGCAGACAGTCAGCTTGGAAGGAGCTCATTCTACTCCATGACTCAAACAGCCATGTTGGTTTTCCCTTCACTGTCAAGAACATAAAGGAAAAATGGCAATTGGAAAAAATAAGCATGTTAAAAAGGAGAGTGAGAGAAACAATTTCACTCTGTCTTAAAGACTTTCCTATTCCTCCCCCTCCTCCTCCTACTCAGTGGCAATGTTGAAACAAAACTCTTCTTCTAGTGACAGCCGTCAAGAAGTCGTGAGTATTTTTTGTACACAGAAGAGCTAATGACATAAGGCTTTAATACATTCTATTCAAGACCTGAGTTTCGAGAACTTAAAATAACTTTTGAGTTCCTTTAAGCTCAAACAGATTTCCCAACTTCAAATTAAATTTTAAGATGATGGTTTGTTTTATTTTGGTTTAAGTTTTTTTCTCCCTTTCTTACTTTTTTTTCCTCTTTTTGGTGGTTTTATTATTGTTGTACATGTTTTATTGTATGTGTTATTTGTTTTTTAATATTTACAGCTGATCTTTTCTATTAAAAACTAACCCTAGCAAATGCCCTAAATGTTAAGAAATTTAATTTTTTATCTTAATTAAATTGCTCAGAATTTCAAAGTCATTTATAATGACTTTGTCTTAAAAATAGGTCCACCCATGTGAGGAAATCTCCACACTTGATGACATTAAGGGCTGAATAATATATTTGGTTGTCATCAGTTTCTACCCATCATTATCTGACCACTGAGAATACACACAGTAAGAAATAAACAAATATGGCTTACGACCACTGGTGATTTCCAAAAGGCTGGGGGAGACATAGTATTTTATTTTAAAAAGGTTTTCTGGAAGCTCTTTTATGAATAAATGGAACTTTAATGTCTAGAGATGCTAAACTGTGAAAGGGGTGATTTGAATACTGAAGTCATTACAACCACGTCTAAGTTATGAAATTTGCTAAAAGCACATGAAAATGAATCAAAGTGTTTAATACATTGAAGGAAGCACTGGTCTCATCCAGAGAATGTCATCTTTAGCACCTCGTCAAAGTCCATACTGTAAGTTCTGGAAATGAGTCAATATTGTTTTCTACACACAACCTCTTTAAATAATTCTTTTAAATTTCTTAAAGCAGTCTATATAAAAATTATTTTTACAGGGTAACTGCATCTTAGGCTAGGTTACTTCAACCTTAAAATCCTCATGTATGCTTTCAGGAAAACTGTCATCCTAGACAACACTAACCTTCCAATTTTGCAGGGATCCTGAACTCTGAACTAGTAGAATATGTGAAAGAGTGAAAGAGCTGTGCTGTAAATCTGCTACTTCTGCTTCAGGACACTTAAAGTCAAACTAATTACCAGTTTCTCCTGTTTTTTAAAGCTGCATATTGAAAACAAGAATTTCACCCTGATTCCTCCAGAGCTCAGCATTCTTGAACTTAGATGAGAGCACACACATCAGGAAAGTAATTTAATTCCATCAACATGTATTTCACACCTATAACTTGCAGGACTTTGTGGAAATTCTAAGAAAATTTAACAGAAATCAGGTCTCCAAAACCTTACAGCCTAATAAGAAAGTCAGATATGTGAATAAGAGTGAACTTTGCAACCATACAAGGCACAATTGTTACAGCAAAAGTCAAAAAAAGCAAAGGACAAAGAGGGTGACTATAGTCAATAATAATTGTACATTGAAAAAATAACTAAAAGAGTATAATTGGATTCTTTGTAACAGAAAGGATAAATAGTTGCAGGAATGGATACCCGATTTTCCATGATGTCATATTACATATTGCATGCCGGTATCAAAACGTCTCATGTACCCCGTAAATATGTATATACCTACTATGTACCCACAAACATTAAAAATAAAACAATTATAAAAAGTGAAAATAAATAACAAAAAAAAAGCAAAAGACAGTGGCAGTGGCAAGAGGGCCTGGACCCTAGAACTCCATTTTGAGGTTGATTCAGAAAATGATTACAAAAACCAATATGTGTAAGTTTTAGCATCTTCCACTTAACAAATTGGCTTATTGTTCAAAAAGAGCATTTAACAATGATGTTTCTGTGAATGAAGAATTTATTCAAATTTTATCAGCAAATTTTTTACTGTTTCCATTATATGTAAGACTATTATACACTATATACGAGGGGTCACAAAGGTTGGTTAAATGGTTTCTGACTTTGGGGTGTAATAGTTGTTCACCAATAACTCTGTAGTACCAGACATATGAAAAATCCTGTAACAGTTGAATGCAGTGGTACATACTTGTAATCCCAGCTACTCTAGAGGCTGAGGAGGGAGGATTGTTTTTAGGGAAGGAGTTTGAGGTTGTAGTACACTATGATTGCACACCTGTGAATAGCCACCACACTCCAGTCTGGGCAGCATAGCAAGACTGTCACTTAAAAAAAAAATTCCTGTAAAAGGAAGATAAACAAAGACTATGAATAGTCACTAACCAAGCAAGAAATTTTATTAGAATAATTACTAGCTCAATAATTATCAAAGTAGGGCTTAATAACACATTATTAAGAGGTTCAGTTGGACTGATGCTCAAAAGTGCTAATATTAGGTTTATGTAGTTGGATCTCCATGGGTGCTTACAGTCAGCTCTGTTCACTTAAACACAAAGGCCTTCTTTGTTCTCAGTATCACCTGAGCTACTTCTGCACCAATTACTCACTCCTGGACTTCTGGAAACAGTTGACATAGACCTATTTCAGGGAACCAGGTATACAGTTGACAGAAACAGCCTCATAATATGGATATATTTACAGCTTTCTTAAATCTCAGGTATTTATTCTAGGTTTAAAGTTTCTCCTGGTACCAAAATTAATCAGCCCCTATACAGAGAATATTCCATAGAGAAGGTACTCAAAAATGAAAATAATTTTTATTAACATATTTTTGCATTTGAGCCAACCCCAACTTGTAAAATTTAAAAATTACTGTACTGGCAGTGCCAATACAAACTTTGTATTCCTAAAATTAGCACCAAAGTAATGCAAAAATGTGTTAATATGTAGATATTTGTGATATTTACAAAAGAAAAGTGAACAGAAATTGAATTTCCCAGTTCGGGTCAATGCTCACATAGCTTAGGCAATGAAACATTCTGGAACACCTTTTTATAACTATTCCAAATAAGAATTTGGAAACCATAAAACAATAAAATCCAAACAAAGGTGCATTAGGATAACTGTAAATGCCTTTAAGTAATGATTTGTAAAATTGTATAAGGGTCTTAAATAAACCTAGCATTTTATTACCAGGCACATTCTTAACATTCCCCAGATTTTTACAAGAGGAATTTAACTGAGCTATCTGTAACATTTAGCTTAGCTAATCATTTACGTTTCTACCCAGAAATACATATGAAATACATTATCATATCATATCAAATACATATCAATACATTATCAAAGTAAATATGGTAGCTATGCACTGGGAGTCCTTTTGGAAACAAATATATCAGATCTTTATCAAAAATTGATTAACACATTTAAATACTTCAAAAAGCAGGACCTTGTACTATTATACAGAGGGTGCTTTATTCAGATTGTTACATGAATTTTTTTCTCCCATCTTCAGCTTCTTATATCTTCGTTTTTCATTATCTCACTAAACACAAATTGCTCCCTAAATGACACTCTATTGATAAGTTATTAATGTTAGTTTAAATAAACTTATTTTTCTTGGATTGTTGCATGTTCTTCCCCTTTAGAAAGCTACGTTGAGGATTTTTTTTTTCCAGTTAGCTTTATGTATGTCCTCAAATAAGAAAATTAAGTGCTATTGTTTTCACAAATGGCTATGTAGCATTGCTTCTGAATCATTTGCTTGTTAATTAAAGGATAACCCAGATAGAAGTTAAATGGAGTAGTCATGGCCTGCCTTGATATTTTAGAAAATATTGGCCACCAGTTAACACTGCAACTTGTCAGATATCTACCTGCCCAACTGAGACGGTAGGTTTGAAAGTATACAAATAAAGAATATACATCATGATGACCAATTCATTCAAAAACTTTGAACAATTTTATGGGGAAAGACATTGTATGCTACATTTTTTAACCTACAAGGCATCATAAAAAATTAACTATGAAAAGATTTGTTGGCTGGCTTTATTTAATTACTGGGTTTTTTTTAACGCCATCTGAGCTTATGTTTCAAAGACTGGCCCAGTATGGTAGCTCATGCTTATAATCCCAGCATTTATAGTAGGCCTAGGCAGGAGGATCACTTAAGCCCAGGATCACCAGCCCTGGCAACACAGTGATACCCCCATCTCTATTCTATTTTTTTAATTTGAAAAAAAAAAAAAAAAATGCAAGACAGGCCAGACTAGAGTGAGAGGAATGAGGCACTAGCCTTACTTAAAATTTAGGGGAATACCAAATAACACAGTGATCAAGATGTATCATATCTTAATGCAATCTTTTTAAAAATCAAAATTAAAACCAAAAACAGTCATGAGAAACAATATAACAAAAATGTAAACAAAGATCCAGAGAGGTCCGCATTCTGTCATGTTGCCGAACTAATATTACTATTATTCGTTTGACTCTAGGTGAAAGAAATAGGTAAGGAATCTTGCTGTTTTCTTCTTCGTTATAAACATAAAAACAGATCTAAACTTAATATCTCCAGCTCATGGCATCATTAGTTTAGTGATATTTTAGTCAAAATTAGTGAATAGTAACCATTATTTCCTACCATCTACACTTACAATATGTCACTTAATTTCAATGTCATTATCTTAACTATGAATCTTCCTAAAGTACTACACTACTTGGAAAACTAAAGGGAAGTTTAAGAAGTAATCCATTTCAATTTGCTATGTTTGTGGCATATTTCCATCATTCAGGGTTATTTTACTTGCTTCTGAGTTTATTATATAAATACAGATATACCCCCAGCTACATAAGACATTTTCTTTTAGTATTTTGGGATGGGGGAATTTTTCTAGAATATGAAAAAAAGGAAAAGATCATCTATAGATATTTTCTTTTAGATTTTCCTTATACATAACATAGGAATAATTTATTTATTGAATAATTGATTTCATTCTATATAGAGCTATCACTACATTTCTTTACTTTCTTATGTAGCAAAACTCCTTAAAAGAGTGGTCTACACTTGATATTGTTTCAAACTTCTTCACATTGTTTCTCTTCTTAAACTTTTTATCATAAAATAACTTCAATATATCAAAAATCTGCAAGAATACTCATATACTCTTTCTCCATATGCACCATTTGTTATATTTTGCAATCTTTGCCTTGCTGCGATACATTTTTTTCTTAACACTTTATTGTACATATGCCACTTTATCACCAAATATTTCAGCATGTATTTTCTAACAATGAAAGCATTCTTTTGTAACCACAATTCAATTATCATTCAAATAATATGTTTGGGGTATTTCTGGGCAATCACTGTGATGTCAACACTCAAGTTTTAAAAGGCATATGTGAAATGAGTATTAAAATATTTATAAATATGAATGTCTCATGCATAAATCCGTATCCAAAATTATCCTAATAATGTCATTTATGAAATTTTTTTCTGATACAGAATCCAGTTAAGGGTCATGCATTGCATTTAGTGCACTGTCTCTTGTATTCTTTATTATGAAACAATACCTAAAGCTGTCTTTGTCTTTCATGTTATCGACATTTTTTAAGAGCGCACAGGCTGATTGTTTTGTGGAGTGTCCTTCAACAATTTTGTCTAATGTTTCCTCTTTATTAGAATCAGATGTGCATTTGGGGCAGGAACACAATATGTGTGAGGTTGTATCCTCAGTGCATTACATTAGGAAGAGCATGATGTCAGTTTCTGGTGGCATTAACTTGGATTACTTAGGGAAGATGATGCCCCCTCTACATTTTTCCACTAAAAAACTACCCATGTTTTTCTTCTCCAATATTAATAAGTCTTCTGTGGGTAAATGCTTTGATATTGGGTAATTACCCCATTGCTTTTTAAACTTTTCACTTAATAATTTTAGTATCCGTTAATGATTCTGGCCTGAATCAGTCATTACCATATTGGCTGCAAAACGGTAATTTTCCAACTATTATTTCTTCTACATTTATCAGTTGGCACATTCTACAAAGAAGAGATTTCACTTCTCCTTATTTACTTACTTATCTTATCACCAGTATGAACTCATTGGTTCTTTCTTCAGCCAATGGTTTATAATCCATTCTTTTGTTATTCATTTTGAGGCTCAGATTTCCCATATTTTCTCAGACCCCTTGATGTTGTCACTTCTGTCATTTTTAAATGATTCCATCATTTTTTTAGTTCCCTCTTATTTTCTAGTATAACAAGATGCTACAGTTCATCTGGTACATTTTCCATCCCTGCCCTAGAACTGGCCATTTCACCAAGATAAATCTGGTCCCTCTTAGCAAAAAGTCATATTTTAAAACCACAGTCTGGGTGCTAGGTGTGCTCATTGCTACCAGAGTGTTGCTGCTTCTAGGCACACAATAAAATGTGCTCAGGTACTGTGCATAGTTCATGGCCAACTCTCAGTCTTCAAGGTACCTGACCCATTAGCAGCATTTAATTTTGATGATCACATCTTCCTACTGGCAATACAATCTTCATGAAGCTTCTAGGAAATGATGTTCTGTTGGCTTTTCTCTGTCCTCATGGGATACTCCTTCCCAGTCCTCTTTAATTTGCCCTACTTTTCTCTAAACCCATCTAAAGTCAAGGTAGAGTCTAGAATTCAGACTTTGATCCTTTTCTTGTCCATATCTATCCTTACTCCCTAGGTAATCTCATCTGACAACTCTCAAGTTTTTATCTCAAGTCCAGTCTTCTCCCTCAAGCTCTGGATTTTATATCCATTTATTTCTACTTAGCATCCTCACTTGCATCTCTGATAGATGTCTAGATACAACATGTGTAAAATCGAACCACTCCAGACCTGGTCCACCTATAGCTTGCCCTTGAATTATGCCTTTGCATGCATAATGCAGTGAATTTGGTCACTCACTGCCATCAGGGAGCACCATTGTTTCCTCTGCCTCTGCCATCTGTTGTGATTTTTGAGTTCCATAGAGGAAAGGGGGAAATAGGGGAAGGCAGGACAGAAGCCAAAATTACTTTACATATGAGCCGTACATTTCCTACTAGACTGTTAAATTGACTCTACATTCAAAATTGGCAGCAGACGTCACTAATGTGGCCCTAGAGTGAGTCATATAATTTCAGCTGAGATAAGAAATATCTTGACAGACATTCAAATAATGTGTTTGGGGTATTTCTGGACAATCACTGTGATGTCAACACTCAAGTTTTGAAAGGCACATGTGAAATGAGTATTAAAATATCTCTACTGGTAAGATTAGATTTTTATGGCAACCAGTAAGAGAGAATACCATTAGAAAGTAAACACTCTCTGCTTCTTGTCAGGGGCATCCAGGTTACTTTTTGTGCTAAGATTATTGGTTCCTTTGCCAGTGATGTTCCTGGGATATTAGGAACCATTTCCTCACATGTAAACTGGTATATTCACAACCCTTCTAATTCAGGTGGAAAACATCATACAAGTGAGAGTGTGGGATGAGAACTTGGTCTAAATGTTTGAGTCTCAGTTCCACTATAGCAGAAAAAGAATAACTGCTCATTTCAAATGCATGCAGAACTGTGTGAATTTCACTTAGCATACCAGCATCATTAATAAGAAAATGAAATTCTTAATTCATATATTTCATGGTCTTCCAAAATTACTTTCTGAAACACCTTGACATTTTAGTAAATGTAATGCATAAGAAATATAGTTAGGTCGGGTGCAGTGACTCTCTTCTATAATCCCAGCACTTTGGGAGGCCAAGGTGGGCGAATAGCTTGAGCTCAGGAGTTCAAGACGAGCCTGGGCAACATGGCGAAAACTTATCTCTACAAAAAATGTAAAAATTAGCTAGGCATGGTGGTACATGCCTGTAGTCCCATCTACTCGGGAGGCTAAGGTGGGAGGATCGCTTGAGCCCAGGAGTCAGAGGTTGAAGTGAGCCAAGATTGCACCATGCACTCCAAACTGGATGACAGTTGTGAGACCCTGACTCAAAAAATAAGTAAAAAATTTAAAAAATATATCAGGTGTGTTCATGAAGCATTTCAAATGTAGAATTCAATAGACTATATTTTTAAAAGTATAGAAAGCATCCTCTAAATTTATCTCCTTTTAATACATTATATTTTTGCAGAGTGGAGAAAGTTGGCTCTCTTTTAAATATATAAATTTCTTGACCTGATGACTTTCCACAGATACAACATACTCAGGGGAGATTGGCACCAAGAAAAAGGTGAAAAGACTATTAAGCTTTCAAAGATACTTCCATGCATCAAGGCTGCTTCGTGGAATTATACCACAAGCCCCTCTCCACCTGCTGGATGAAGACTACCTTGGACAAGCAAGGGTAAGCTGACTGCCCCTGTCTCCTCACAGCAGGCCAGTGGCCAAAAACAGTATGTGCCTCAGCCGATAGCACTGGTGTTGGAGTCCTACTCTGCCTCTTGAGGAGCTCTGTGACCCTGAGCTCATTATTCCATACATCTGGACTTATTCCTCTAATAGCAAATGAAGTTAACAGAAACATCCCGCTTATGAGGTGCATGAAGTAAACCATGTTTATATGCTTAATATACCCATGCCTAACTAGCCATTTTCATTTTTATAAAGGTACGAAATATATTTGCATGATACTAAGTAAAGCAAAATTTTGGACTGGCAGATTACTAATGAAGGAATAACTAAAGTTTTTAATTTATTAAATTAGCTCATTGTAATAGCTACACTAAAAATAACCCAGTCATTATCAACTCTTAATTCTACTTTAGGCTGTTGATGCACTGCATTTTCCTTTTCATAATTTTTAATTCATTTGAATAAATCTTAATAATCTACAATTACTTTTGTAATACATTGATCTGACTGAGGGTGGAAATTAGTGTGTGACAATCTGCAAAAAGTGTTCAGGTTATGTCTACGCCAAACTGCCAAAGGAATTTAAATTTCAGCAATAAATGCCCCAGTTTAAACAGAAGTCAAAGATAGCTTTTATAGCTTGCATGCTAAGTGATATTATACTATTTATATACTATTATGAAATATATACCACTGGCAAAGCACAGTGCCTCATGCCTGTAAATCCCAGTACTTTGAGAGGGCGAGGCAGGAGGATTGCTTAAGCTCGGGAGGTTAAGGCTTCAGTGAGGTATGATGATGCTACTGTACTCCAGCCTGGGGGACAGAGTGAAACCAGGTCTCAAAAAGAAAGAAAAAGAAAGAAAAGAAAGAAAAAGAAAAGAAAAGAAAGAAAGAAGGAAGGAAGGAAAAAAGAAAAGAAAAGGAAAAGGAAAAGAGAGAGAGGAGGAAGGGAGGGAGGAAAAGAGGAAGGAAGGAAGGAAGGAAGGAAGGAAGGAAGGAAGGAAGGAAGGAAGGAAGGAAGGAAGGAAGGAAGGAAGGAAGGAAGGAAGGCAGGCAGGCAACTAATATATGCCATTAGAAAATGAACAGCAAGTAATGTCAAAAGAGCTAATTCCCAATATTAGGCCTCCAAAAGGATAAAAAAATCATTCCTAACAACTTAAGATCTGATATTGGGCAATTTTTGAATGTTTGCTTGTTTGTTTGCTTATGAGAGAACAAGTCTAAGCTTCCCCAGCCCTGGAATATCACTGACAGAGCACTCTTGGTGGTGTCTCTCCTCTAAGCAGCCACCTTTCAAGAAAGGTGGTGTGAGATGTGGAAAGGACAGAGGGCTGGAAGTCCAGCTATCAGAGGCCAAGTCCTGGGGCTGCCTTCAATATTGTGTGAGTTAGGTAAAAGTCTCACACAATCTAAACCTCAAAAATAACCTAATATCTCTTCATTTTTCTGATGTGTTGTGAGGGTATTTTTGTGTCACGCCAGGGCATCTGGATTTTATTGTAGGACATAGGAAAAACATTCAATTGTACTAGATGATATTCTGCGAGGATTTTCAACTTTTTAATTGTTTAATCCACTGTAGCTCAAAGTACATGTTTGAGTCTCCAATGTGATTCATTTGCGTGCTGTTTGTTGTTTGCCTTTTCAGCATATGCTCTCCAAAGTGGGAATGTGGGATTTTGACATTTTCTTGTTTGATCGCTTGACAAATGGTAAGTTACCCAAAAGAATTCTCACTAAAATATATACCATAAAATGGGATTAATTTCATGAAAAACAAAATTTATTTTTAAACATTGCTATTCGTTTTTCCTTCTTTCCCCAATTTCATACATCTACAGCTACTGAAGAAGGACCTGGGTAAGGGAAAATCAACTCAAATGAAGAATAAGGACTGAATTTGACCTTAGAATCTTAAGACAGTTTCCTTGTGACCTTGATCATCCCAAAGGAATTTAGAAACCACAGATTAGATTCTTTTCTTGTGGAATATTTTGGCCACATCCAAAAGTAGGGAGTTCATTGTTAGTTGATGAAAACTAGAAACAAAAGTATATCTGATCAGCCCTGACTTTTACAGGGCAAGGTGCTTGTGCAGTTTTATTAAGTGAGCTAAGTCTGCCCTGTTGCGGGTATTGCTCAAATATGTTTGACATCATCAGAAGAAAACAATTGCTGAGGAAAGACTATAAAAGCTTAGGCTGCAGCCAAAGGGAAAAGTAAACATCCTCATTGGTGTCACTTCTTAAGTTTTTGTACCTATAAAGACCTTCCTTAAGAAAATAATAAAAAATCTATTATATTTTTATCTGGCCATTAAACAAAGGCTGATGACTTTAAGGGCCAATGAAAGACACCACATTTAATGCTGATGTTGATAGGCCTCATCATTTGCTAGACTTGTGCTTTAAGTCATTATATATGGTTTTCTCATCATTCTATTACTTGGCAAACAATATGCAGTTGAGAGAAATATAGCCTAAGACCATGAAATGGACCTTTACACTGTGGAAAGCAAACTAGATCACTAAGAGATGAATCCCATAATTTTGCATGTCATTTGGCTCAAAACAACTGAGAAATGGGTACTGTTACCTGTGAACAAAAGAACTTGTTAAATGGTGTTTGTTTGAAAGAGAATATAATCATGACTCTCATAGACATATGAAATGACCACATGTCAGAGATTTTCAACTCAATTAGAGATCCAGTAAGATGCTACAACTGGTTTAAAGGAGAAGTCAAAGAGCCTCACGTGTATACGAAGTATATACCACACATATCTAAGAAATGCTGAAATTGATTTATAAGTAGGTACAAAATCGAGAGGGGGAAATAAATTGTATTTCCACCTAACTGATTTCATTTCCCATATGTTTTCTTCCAGAGTTTCAGGTCTTATGTATAAGTCTTAAATTCATTTAGTGTTGATTTTTGTATACAGTGAAAGATGAGGGTCTAATTTCATTCTTCTGCATGTGGATATCCAGCTTTCCCAGCACTATTTATTGAAGAGACTGTCCTTTCCCCAATGTGTTTTTGGTGCCTTTGTCAAACATTAGTTGGCTGCAGAAGCATGAATTTATTTCTGGGTTCTCTGTTCTGTTCCATTGGCTTCATTGTCTGTGCTTTTAAAATTCAAAATCATTATTCCTAAATAAACAATATTTCTTGAATGCTTACAAGTCATTACAGCTTCAATTTTGCATCTCTGCTGACTTGAATTCTAAAATAGCTCATAGTCAGATCTCCTCTTGAGTGATTTTCCATAGGAAGAAGAATAGGCTATGATTATTAAGCAATATGGTAGTTTAGATACACCTGTAAATGGAATCGTCAACTGGAAGTGACTTATGGAATATTTCAAGTGGCCATAAGCTGTGTCTTTAAAAAAATACACATGTACACGTGTGTGTGTGTGTGTGTGTGTGTGTGTGTATGTATCCCCGACACCCCAATAGGCAGATTCCTTCTAACTCTTAATGTCTTCATTGCCTTTGGTGAAGGGAGAAGGTCTGAGCTAATTTTACTTGTACAATAAGAAAAAACCTAGGATCAGATCATAGTAATAATATGTTCTATACTTGAATAATTTCACATCTAAAGGGAAAAAAATTCTATCAAAGAAACTTTATTACAGAGATTTTGGATCTTATTGTCAATCTTGATATTTTAGTGATGGTCAAAATGAGTTAAAGTAAGTGACTGTTTTCCTACAGGAAACAGCCTGGTAACACTGCTGTGCCACCTCTTCAATTCCCATGGACTTATTCACCATTTCAAGTTAGATATGGTGACCTTACACCGATTTTTAGGTAAGTCCTTGTTTTCACATTTCTAGCCCCATTCTCTTGAATAATGGCAATGCATAATACTCTTTAATATAAAGTGGTAAGAACCATAGGATGATAGATGAAGACCTCCAATTAATCTTAAATGATCTCATCTTACTTTTAAAATATGGCTTGTTCATCCTAAATCATTTAAAAAGTGTTTGATCACAAACAACTTGGGGGTTAGGGGTGCTGATCCCCTGTGTAGTCAAAAATCTGTATATAGCTTTTGACTGGAAGCCTTACCAATAACCAACAGTTAATTAATACATACTTTGTTCTATGTATTATTTACTGTATTCTTACAATAAGTAAGATAGAGAAAAGAAAACGTTATTTTAAAAATTACGGAGAATCCCAGCACTTTGGGAGGAGAGCAGATCATAAGGTCAGGAGTTCGAGACCAGCCTGGCCAGCATAGTGACACCGTCTCTACTAAAAATACAAAAAAAAAAAATTTAGCCAGGCTCAGTGGCAGGTGCCTGTAATCCCAGCTACTTGGGAGGCTGAGGCAGGGAGAATCGCTTGAACCCGGGAGGTGGAGGTTGCAGTGAGCTGAGATCATGCCACTGCACTCCAGCCTGGGCGACAGAGCAAGACTCTGTCTTAAAAATAAATAAATAAATAAATAACAAGGAAGAGAAAATGTATTTACTATTCATCAAGTGGATGTGGATCATCATAAAGCTCTTCATCCTCATCATCTTCACACTGAGTAGGCAGAGGAAGAAGAGGAAGAGGAGTGGTTGGTCTTGTTGTCTCAGGGGTGGCAGAGGCAGAAAAAAATCTGAGTACAAGTGGACTCACATGGTTTAAACCCATGTTCTCAAGGGTCAAGTGTAGTTATGTTTATAATAAATTATATGTAAAGAAAACCATCAGGAACATATCATTTTCAAAGAAGATACTTGTCTGCTGACATATTAACAAACCTCCAGCAGCATGTGCCTCAAATAATTCTAATCAGGACATGAGTTATTGAAAATTTTCAATAGGCTTTTTAAAAAATAATAATAACTACCATTTGTGTAGTGCCCACGATAAGCAGAGTACTTTTGGCAAGTTATTTCTAACCATTTAAACAAATCTGCAAGTAGGATGTTATTATCACCATTTGTCCCATAGTTTAGGAGAGGTACAAAGAGGCTTCATTACTTGCCCAAGGCCAACAGCTAGTAAGTGGCAGAATATGAGTCCAAGCCTAGCTCTGTTGACTTGGGAGTCCACCATCTTTCCACTCAACTCCATCATTACTCTGTATCAAAAGGCAGCCTCAGTTCTTATTTAAATTTGTGTGTATTCTTATTTATCTGCCAGTGAATTTTTCAGGGCACATTTCTAATCACCAAATGACTTTCCTCCACCATTTCGCATGTTTCTGGCTTCTTTTTGACTTGCCACATGGCTGTACTTTGATTTTGGAAGCTGACTTAATGCCATCAGAAGAAAATAACAGGCGTGACAATAATAACGGGAGCCACACCCAGGTTTCTATGGTGCTTACATCTGCTGGAAGCTCTTCCAAGTACTTGCATATATTAGTAAACACATTTAATCCTTATTCCACTTTGAGCTCAGAGTTATTGCTATCCCCATTTTACAAAGGAGGAAACTGGGGGAACTTGCAGCTAAGTAACTTGCCCAATACAGACATTAAAGTGATAGAGGGTTTAAATATAATTGTAAAATATACCTGCTGAATATAAGGTATGTGCAACGCAACAGAAATATTTGAAACCGGTCACAACATGGCTCATTTCCAGAAATCCAAATAACCTCAAGCTGATTGTATTTTAATTGATGGAACAAAGTAATGGCCATGCATAGGGCCAAATAATTTTGATTTGTCCCAAAAAGGGAGATACAGATATAGATACTTTGGACATGTGTATCTACCCAGAAAATATGTAAAGAATACAAAGACTTGACAACAGAATTAATACCGTAATCCAGAGCCAGATTCATAGCAATGGCCTGAGAGAATCTGGCTATACTTGCAAAGCAGGACACTCTATATACACTGAATATATTGCATCCTAAGCATCGCCTTGGTTATGAGCTGAAGCAGGCTAGTGTCTTCCATAAATAGCAAACCAAACTTGCCTTGTCTGTGTCTCTACTTGGTTCCAAGAGCACTCTAAGCCTTGCATTAGATTGCAGGAGCATGAAAGATGATACTCTAACTTGAATAAGGTAGAAATAAATGCAAGGAGTCCACAGTTGGATCAAGGCAGTACTCTGAATCTCTGCCCTAAGAGGCTCTGATTTGCTTTCACTGGTATTTGTTATTCAAGTGTTAAACCAGTCTTTGGATATCAGTATTCTGATGCTACTAGGGCTCTTTGGAGGAAACCTCATTTGTGGCATATTATTTATAAATGGCAGAAACTCAAACTATCGTGTGAGATAAAGTTGTCCTTTTCCTACATATTTATTTTTGCTATGAATGACAGCCTTTATGAAAGCCAGAAAGGTGGGATTTATGAAGGAGGTGAGAAATCCCAAGGCTTCACAAATCCTTTTGGCCTTTCTCCCCTCTGCTGTCCATCTCTGCTCTCTGCTAAAAACAGCCTAGCAGAACTGCCAAGCTTGCAAACCACGTTTATTTTTAAAGCATCTCTATGCTGCACATTTTGGAGGCACTGATATTTTTAAGCAAAAAGCACCCACAGTAAGTCTAAGCTAGTACACCACTCCTATTTGGGTTTTAGTTGATTGAGTTATCTGTTTACCTCCCAGTCATGGTTCAAGAAGATTACCACAGCCAAAACCCGTATCACAATGCTGTTCACGCAGCTGATGTCACCCAGGCCATGCACTGCTACCTGAAAGAGCCAAAGGTAAGACGACCCAGCTGCCTCCTCAGCCACCTGGAAATGCCAAGGAAACACCTGCTGGGCCCAAGTTATCCAACATATCTGAGTAACTATGTTTTGTGTCATTAACAATGTGAACACAAATTATGGATATTAAGGTTCTAGTATCAGCTCTGAAAATCTTACAATGTTCATGAAAAAGAATGGGACTCATCTGAGGTTTTCTTTCATATTTTGTATATTTTTGAGGCTGCATTGGGACAAAAAAAAACTTCCTCCCTATGGCAAGCTACATCTTAGGTATCTTCAACAGTGCATAGAACTAGCTCCGTGCCTTAGATCTTTGCCACAAACAGCACCAGCATTGAACTCTGCTGGGAAAAGTCTCCTACCGCATGAGTTTTGATCAACAAATGGAATCAAAGCTCCTCAAGTCTGATGTTCTATTTCCTACTGAGCCAACTGGATATCCTGATTCAGGGCCCAAGAAATCTTGTGAATGTCAAAGACCTCTTAGCAAGCATGTTCTGATGCAATAAACCAATCCAAAGTTAAAAATTAAAAACATCATAATAATGCTCAATACTCAACATTCAGGCAGTCCTTAGCTGTATCAAGTCTGTTGGTACAAGGTACAGGATGAGTTTTCTTAAGGTTTCTGGAAAATTATATTCTAAGACTGTTGAGTTCAATCTGTTTTTAACATCCCCCTACATACGTGGATGCTTTGACAGTAACCACTAAATGTTCAGATGTCAAGCAGGCACTCTCAGGGCAAAGCTGGGTGGGCGCCTCATCCCTGCAACATATCCCAAGGACATTAATGGCTCTGTTTTTTAATTTCCAAGTAGTCTAAGCATTGCAATATGTCATGCAGTTGTATTTTTATAGTATTGGATTCCCATGTCTCTGCTTATTTTCCTAGCTAACCAGAAAATCACAGATTCTCATACATTCTCCCACTATTTATTACACATTGAAAAAAATGCAGATCTTACAAGTCGGCCCACTTCTTTCAAAGTGGCAAAGATATATTAGACAGTTGAAATACACAAATGATTTTTTATTAGGTCCATCACATGACTTCAACTTTTTTCTTCATTTACACATTTCTCTAGGAACAAAGCTGATTTTAGGCCCTGTCTTTTCCCTATCCACCCAACAGCAGTGTTGCCAACAAGCAATGCCATCACAACAACAAAACAAAACAGAGTGGAATAGGAAGAAGGGGATACCAGAATGATCTACACAATTTGAGTTTACCCAATTATTTTCCACACAGTCCTTTCCTTTTTGCCTGTGATTTCATGTGACTGTCACCTCATTTAATGCTTCAAAGGGTAAAGGTCTGGCTGATAGGCTTAAACAATGCCATGATGATCCATTGTGTTTGATTTAGCCAAAATGATTATGAGCTTATTTGTGAAAACATATCAGTCAATCTCCCAATTTGTTTTTTTAACAGCTCGCCAGCTTCCTCACACCTCTGGACATCATGCTTGGACTGCTGGCTGCAGCAGCACACGATGTGGACCACCCAGGGGTGAACCAGCCATTTTTGATAAAAACTAACCACCATCTTGCCAACCTATATCAGGTAAGGGAGCCCAACCTGGCGCCAGACACAGTATGGTCAATTGCCTTGGGCCCAGTGCTCAAGCCCGAATCTTGCCCATGGAGAAAGTCTTCTTTTAGGGTTAGCCTCAATGATGGAGACCACATCCAAAGAGCATGGGTTTGAAATAGGCCCAGCATATCCTGCAAAGGAGATTAAATTAATTTACAAAGATATCCAAGGAATTCAATTTGCTCCAAAGCAGGTTTGAAATTGTCTTAAGTTGAACAGGATCCTTGAACCTCCCCTCTCATCGTCTGAGAATATCTGTCTCCATGGAGACTATCTTGTACATAATAGCCAGTTAAAGCCAGTTCCTGCAGGACTGCCATGGATATTTCCGAGGTGCAACCCTAATTCAGACTTAACTCTGGGGCCATTTCTGAACTATGTTGGCCTCTGAGTCAGAGATATGTTATTAAAGACAATAGGCATACTTCATTGTTATAAAATAGTTGAGCAATATGAGAAGGTTGGCCTGAAGAATTCTTCTCTACAATAGTGTTTCAGATATTAAGCCCTAGATCGTAAATGAGTTACTTCCAGAATTTTCAATGTGGTTCTTTGAATACCTTCAGCTGTCATTAACAAAATCATTTCACACAAGAGAGTCATTGATATCAGTTTTAGTAGATCTTTTGGAAAAAAAAAAAATGAGTGCTGAAAGAAATCCTGGCAGATGCCCATAAAACAGCTGCATTAAACAAGATTTTGCAACTTGAGGATGCATTTTTTTTTCAATAAAGTACAATTGGAACATGAAAAGAAGCCTTTCTTCATCCAGTTGATTAGCTTTGGGCACAGATAAGAAACAGGTTTCCAAGACATATATGTTTACCTAGCATATACTTCAATTCTGAGCTCCCTTGAGCTGCCAGCCAGCACCTAGAGCTGGGATAGATATGGCCACGTAGAGGAGACAGGATAATAGAACCAAAAAAGCCTTTTGATGGTGACCTAAAATCTAAACAAAGATTTAAAAAAAGCTAAAACTTAATTTTCTAAACCATCTCAACAGCAAAATGTATTGCTTGAGAAAAGACACAGATATTTAACTAGGGAAAAAATGAATAACTATCGTGAAAACCCCCAAAACAAGTTTTTTTTTTCCTCCTGTCAATTTTGACTTTTTCAAATGTCATTTATTAGAAAAAGAAAATCAGGCAACAAGGTTGGCTACTCAGTCCATTAACATATAATGTAAATGTTTACATGATTCTAATTTCTCATCATCAAATAAATCCTACCAATGACATTTCAGAGAGTAACTACTGCTATTGACTGATTTGTACATAAAAACCAAGGTCATAAAACTACACTTTCACATGTAATATACGAAGAACATAAGCAAGTTCTTATTTAGAGAGGAATTCAGAAAGAAATATGCTAAATATTAAAGAAAGACATAAAAACAAGAAAATAAATATAGAATTTCATTAGTAAGTGAAGAATTACATGCTCACTGATGATTAACAAAAATTGATTCTCAGAAATACCCCAATCTATCTGATTCAGATACTAAAGATTTTCTCGGAAAAATTGATTTTTTTCTCAAACTTTTGAAGTGAAGATAGTTTATAATAACATTTATTTTCTTTTTTTCTTTTTTTTTTTTTTTTTCTTTTTTTGATGGAATCTTGCTCTGTCACCCAGGCTGGAGTACAGCGGCTCGGTCTCAGCTCACTGCAACTTCTGCCTCGTGGGTTCAAGCAATTCTCCTGCCTCAGCCTCCTGAGTAGCTGGGATTACAGGCGCCCACCACCATGCCAGGCTAATTTTTGTGGTTTTAGTAGAGATGGGCTTTCGCCATGTTGGCCAGGCTGGTCTCTAACTCCTGACCTCAGGTGATCCACCCGCCTTGGCCTCCCCAAGTGCTAGGATTACAAGCGTGAGCCACCACGCCTGTCCTATTTTCATCTTTTTATTAAAAATGAACACTCTAATACAACCAAGTTCTACAGGCCTTTTCAATGCAACATATAGTCACATATTTTTAATCAGCAATATAAACTTACTGCATATATTGCAATATATGGCTGATTATCCAAGTCCTAGAAGTTCAAAGATGAATGAAACACAATCTCTGCCCTCAAACATTTGTTCAAACTCAGACGCTCAAAATGAGCAAAATCCAAGCAAACTTAATCCCAATTTGAAAGAGGTTTGAGGGATTAGTTCATGTTGATACAATTGTTTTTTTAAAATCTTTAAAGAGTGGATACTTGTGCTGTTCTTTGTATCCAAAGACGTTACTAGAATAAAGTGAGCTACTGGTTTGGTTTTTTTCTCCCCCCGCAGTAGTAAATTTGTTCTCTAATTCTCTGGCCTTGTCCCTGTAAGGAAAGAGAAGAGAGAGGGATCCATGTATGTGTCTCTGTGTGTGTGTGTGTGTCTGTGTGTGTGTGTGTCTCTGTGTGTGTCTGTGTGTGTGTATGTGTCCCTGTGTGTGTGTGTCTCTGTGTGTGTGTGTGTGTGTGTCTGTGTGTGTGTCTGTGTGTGTGTGTGTGTGTGTCTGTGTGTGTGTGTTTTCAGAAACAGGGTCTTGTTTTCTCACCCAGGCTGGAGTGCAGTAGTGCGATCATAGCTCACTGCAGCCTGGAATTCCTGGGCTCAAGCAATCCCTCCACCCCAGCCTCCCTAGTAGCTGGGACTACAGGCACCTGCCACCACACCTAATTCTGTTTTTTGTAGGGACAGGGTCTTACTATGTTGCCCAGGCTAGTTTCGAACTCCTGGCCTCAAGTGATCATCCCACCTCAGCCTACCAAAACATTAGGATTACTGTCATGAGCCACCTGGGACTACAGGCCTGAGCTACCATGCCCAACCAAGAAGGATCTCTTTGATGATGACTAGGGAGAAATTGAGAAATAGGTCTAGGGACCACATTCAGGACACTACCTGTATCAGTCACCTGTTCAACTGGTCTTAGGATCTCTTGGAGGCTGTAGATCCATGTCTTTTAAGATTTCAGGACAAAGTTAAAGGCAAGGCAGTATCACATAGCACCATACAGATATCTCCAGTGTTCTACAGCTGGCTAGAATACAAGCTGAAACTTTTCTTAGCCAAATTGGTACTTGTAAATACTGAAAGTAAAAATTGTTTAAAAGGACTTGAAAATAATAGGAAATTTCAATTTTATCAAAAAATTATGATCCCTTTATTTTTGGCTATATACAATTACTATTAACTATACTAAGGAATATCAAAAAGATGAAAAACATTTCTTTCAAAAAATTCAGTTCAACAAACTATTTAACTAACCTTTGTTCAACACTTACTATGACCCAAACACTGTGCCAAATGCCTTTGATGTCATATATTATTAATCTTCACAATAGCCCAGTGGCTATTGATACTTGGGAAATGTAAGTGTTTTTCCTGAAAATAAGCAGATAATAGTAGAACTGGAATTAGAACTCAACTTTTTGGTTTCCAGAGCCAAAGTGCCTAAGAACTATGCATACTGCCTCTGAAATTCATACTGATCACCTACCGTGTGCAAGAAACTAACAGCTCTCCTACAATCCTCCTATTGTAGTGAGGCAGACAAGAGGGTTCTAGAAAAGTGATCAAGGCCAGGAGCAGTGGCTCACGCCTGTTATCTTTGGGAGGCTGAGGCAGGGGGATCACTTGAGGTCAGTAGTTGGACAGCCTGCCTAACACGGTGAAACCCCATCTCTACTAAAAATACAAAAATTAGCTGGACGTGGTGGCACATGCTCGTAATCCCAGCTACTTGGGAGACTGAGACAGAAGAATCACTTGAACCCAGGAGGCGGAGGTTGAAGTGAGTCAATATGGTACCACTGCACTCCAGCCTGGGCAACAGAGGGAGACTCCATCTCAAAAAAAAAAAAAAGAAGAAGAAGAAGAAGAGAAAAGAAAAGTGATCTAAAGTGTGAGAGGCTTGATAGATACTTTGAAGTATTTAGCTACAAATGAATGTGATGGGAAGACGGGGGAAAGAGAAACTGATTCTGCAGATAGTTTCAGGGGGAAAATAAAGAGCATAGAAAAAGAATGCTATAAATTGGGCCTTAGAAAGTTTGAGTAGACCGGGTGTGGTTGCTCACACCTGTAATCCCAGCATGTTGGGAGGCCAAGGCGGGCGGATCATGAGGTCAGGAGATTGAGACCATCCTGGCTAACACGGTGAAACCCCGTCTCTACTAAAAATACAAAAAATTAGCCAAGCACGGTGGCGGGCACCTGTAGTCCCAGCTACTGGGGAGGCTGAGGCAGGAGAATGGCGTGAACCCGGGAGGCAGAGCTTGCAGTGAGCCCAGATCGTGCCACTGCACTCCAGCCTGGGCAACAGAGCGAGACTCCGTCTCAAAAACCAAAAAAAGTGTAACATTTTTAATAGGTGAGATGAAAATAAGGCATTAGAGGCAGGATGAGCTGATGTACTTTTAGGATTAAATTCCACAACTCCAGAATAACTGAAAATGGAATGTCTGGTGGCCTTTAGCTGAGTATGGTTCTGCCATCTACAGCCCCGTCTCTGATCAGTGTCTTGTGCCTATCATGATTCCGTGCCCATGCTCTCTTTTGTAGTAACTTCAGATTAGTTGGACAGGACATGACCTAGATCAAGAAATCTTTACTCCACATTAGGTTATAGATGAGGAACTGGCACAAATCTTCAAGTTTTCAATATCAAAGGGAAAAAAGATAACGTTACATAATATGTAAGCTGAGCAAAACCAACCAAAATACAACACGTGGTATTTTAAAATCTTTGCAAATGTAGCCTTTTAGCCTCTCAAGGGCCTGTTTGCTGAGATACAAATGGGCTTTCAGGGAGCTATTTGCAAATTTCACAGGATGTCTGTACAAACCTTTGTCTAGGAAGAGGGTCTATAACTTACTCTCATTAAATTTTAAAATGAGTTGCAGATTCTGAAAATGTTAAGAACCATGGTAATGAATGAAAAATATATATGTACATATATACACAAAAATTATGCATGCACATTTGGTCAACAAGAATACCGTAGAGAGGATGTGCCAGGAATTATGTGGCTTGGGGAACACCCTGTGCGTGACTTTGCTACAATCCAGACTTATTATAAATGAGATAAAATGGAAGAGGGCTTCCTCTCCCTCCTTCTGTTGGCTGTGCTCTTTTAGTTTTAATAAATAAGAAGATCATTGCATAACATCCAGCCTGTTATTCTGCCCTGAGATAAAGAGAGAGAAGGGCAGCTGGAGTGAAGGCCAGGTCAGAAGGCTCCCTCCCATGGTCTGTTCTCTGGGCGGGACTCACTCACTGAACTGCCAACCAAGTTCAACATGAAGGCACTGAAGGCACTTCCACTTGGCACCTCTCTCTTCAGACTGGAAGCAGTCCAGGTGTCCAGGATGGACTGGGAGGAAAAACAGCATGTGAGAAATAGAACCAAGAATTTACTTTCTGTTCCTTCACCCTCCAACCCACATACAATTTTAATGGTGGGCTCGGCAACTGTGCAAAGTAAGCATTAAGTCACATACAACATTGGTGATTATGAATTGTAGAGGCATAACTTTCAGTTCAATTTTAAATTTAACTCCTTTCGACAGAGTCCAACAACATGGACTCTATCATTTACTCATGACAGAGCATCCTTAAAATAATGACTTAAAAAATTGTCCCATAAACATTTTATTTATTGCATTCTATAATGTCTTGCAGAAGTTTATAATCAGTTTTCTCAGTCATTTTTCACAAGCACTTAGAGGGGGTTCAGCATTTTGAACCACTTTTTATCCTTAATGAGTCGGAATCACAGACATGAAGTTGACCTAGCCAGGAGAATATTCCTTCCATGTGGTCCTATGACCCCCGCATCAAACAAACCTCTACAAACATTAACATAAGCTCACAATTTCTACAGTATGAAAGGTGTTTTTGGAAAGTAGTGTTAAAATTATAAAAGGAGCCTCAAATTTGACTTTCTGTTCCGTAAAGTTCCTGCCATCCCCAGTCTGAAGCCCAGGCTTCTCTGCAGACAGCAATTGGTATCCCCGCTCCCTGCTCTCAGCTCAGTGTCTTGGACAGATGAAGAACAAATAAGAGAAAGACATCTTCCAACAGTCATTAAACAAGGCAGTGCTATCGTTTCTTCAAGGGCCAACGTCTTGTTTAGGGCTCAAGGAGCTTCTATTCCACTGAGACCTCCTAGGCTGGGGTTCTCATAGTGTTACCAAGGAGACCACTTGGCTTGTTAGGGAAGAACTCAGCAGCCTCCATTATTTCCTAAAGTCTTGCACCTTGTTTCATGAGCAATTAAAAATGAAAATACAGACAATGTTCCTGATGTTTTTCTTTCTGTATCCTCTGGATTTAAATTGTGCAATTAACTCTGGTTCCTGTTGTACCCCAGATTCAGTTTATCATCATCATTTAAAGTATTTTAATCAAAGAAAGTGTCCAACAAATAGAGGAAAAAGCAGTTTAAATCTGCCTTGTATGACAGCAACTCTGCTCGGCCAGATTCTGTTTGCCAAATACCCTCTTGACTTAATTTGAAAACCTGTGTTGGTGGTGTATTAAAGGCCAGGTACGATACTAGCAAACAAAGGGATTGTTTTGTTTTTAGGGTGAAAAATACTTGCTAATTCAGGCACAAAGGGAAATGAAGCTTTTGCCTTAGAAGTTGGAAGCGTTTTTTTGTTTTTTTTTTTTTTTTCAAATTAAAGTTTGAATAGGTTTTGTTGTCACAAAGGCAGATGCTTACTCCTTCAACTTTAAGATGAAGATTACTCTTAAAACTGCAAGTAGGAACAGTTTGAGCCACTAGAACACATTGTCATCAGGATAATGTGAAATTACTGAACTGATACTTCTTAAAAGTAGACAGACATGGTACCTGATGTGGTATTCTAGAACCGGTTAGGGTTTCAAAGGATAGTAAATTGTATCCTCTCACCACATGTTTAGATCTCCATGACCATTTCGGATGCTTTTCGTCTTTTTCTCAGTCTATCTTTGGTTGATATGAGTCATTGAGCCTCTGTGAAAGATGAGTCTGTAGGAGTAGAGCTGCTTCTTGCTAGGGAGGATACAGCATTCTTATCTCTGGCAATTCACTAAGAAATCCCAGTGTATGCAAGTCTGCTCACCACCCCTAGGTTCAGGGCACCAGCATCATCCTCTCATCCACCTACTCTCAGCCTTGCCTGGTTTAGCCATTTTTCCACTATGAAGACAGAAGGAGTTTCCAAAACTCAAATCTGACCACATCAATTCCTGCTTAAAATCCTACCTTGCCTCAGGATTGAGTCCAAATGACTTAACACAATTTACCATCCCTGTTCTGATCTGACCCCTGCCATTCCTTCCAGCCTCACTTCCCACCATTCCCCTCCCAGGCTTCTGTGCATCGAGGCTGAACTTCCAGTTTCCCAAACGTATCACTCAATCCTTTGTCCATTCAGCAGATATATATGGAGTGCTGAATACATGCTAGGTGCAGGAGTACAGAAGATGAACAAAACAAACAAAAAAGACTGCTTTATTCTAAGGGAAACAGAAAGTAAGTAAAATATGTTTTCTATTAGAAAGTGATAATTCCTAGATAAAAACAAAACAAGATAAAGATATAAAGTATTCCTCTTGCTTACAGATCTTCACACCCATGCTCTTCCTTCTATTTGAATAAAATGTAATATTCCATGGTATATTTTACTCAAATACAATATACAATAGAGTATGTTGTCTGTACTCTCTGATTCCTCTCTAACTTGCTCATCCTTTTGATCTCAATTTGGACATATTTCCCTCCTGAAAGCCTTCTTTTTCTCTAAAATTCCATCTTAAAGCCCCTCCTATGTGATTTTCCAGTACTCTCTTACTTTCCTTATCACAGTATGTTTCACTCCAATCGCTATTGCCTGATTAGATGTCCACTTCCCAGACAGACAGTACATTTCTGGTCACCTAACTCATTCACTGTGATATCCTCAATACCCAGAACAGTTCTGATGTCCAGGGAATATTTAATAGCTTCTCCTGCTTATTATTGCAGTCTTACTAAGAATACACAGAGAGTATACCATGCAGAAGGAGTAGCAATGATTAAAAATTCTTGGAATGATCTCATTGCATCTTGGAATTGACAAATGCAAGCTGATACATGTTATTTCTTGAGTCATTTACCTAATCCTGTTGTCTGTGAATGAGTAGTGGGAGGGAACCAATTGCTGTAATAATTTTAAAATTTCTTTGGATTTTACCTAAGTCTAAGGATTTCACTACAGAAGATCCTAAATCTGGCTTCTATCAGATATTGACCAAAAATTCAAATAGGGCTCTTTCTTTTAACAGTTATTTTAACTTTTGCAGCTACTGAACTTTGGGGTATCAATTACTCAGCACCCATTCAACAAATATTTATCTATTTAAGTGGCACTGTGCCATATACCATGGCACAGAGATGAATACGATATGCTCCCTGCCCTCAATAGCAGTCATATATGGCCACAGTTTTCACACAGCGTATGTGTGCCCATGGGGATATGTGAAGACTTTCTAAGAGGTACACAGGCATAAACAGCGTTAACAGAATCCATTTTTAGGTCCTTAAACTGACCTGCCTGGAATGTGCTTGCAGGGCAGTGAAGCCAGTTCCACTTTTCCACTTACCTTTCACAGTTACCCTATTTCCACTTTCCAAAAGACAGACAGATGTCTGACTCATTCTAAGTTATATTTTATACTGATGTGGGTATAAAAATACCAAAGGAACTGTATTAGTCCATACTTATGCTGCTATAAGGACACACCTGAGACCGGGTAATTTATCAAGGAAAGAGGTTTAATTGACCCACAGTTCCGCAGGGCTAGGGAAGCCTCAGGAAACTTACAATCATAGCAGAAGGGGAAGCAAACACGTCCTTGTTTACATGGTGGCAGGAAGGAGAAGTGTGAGCAAAAGGGAAAAAAAACCCTTATAAAACCATCAGATGTAATGAGAACTCATGCACTATCATGAGAACAGCATGGGGGACCACCCCCATGATTCAATTACCTCCCACCAGGTCCCTCCCATCACATGTAGGGATTATGGGAACTACAATTCAAGATGAGATTTGGATAGGAACACAGCCAAACCATATCATTCTGCCCCTGGCCCCTCCCAAATCTCATGTCCTTGCATTTCAAAACATAGTCATGCCTTTCCAACATTCCCCACAGTTTTAACTCATTCCAGCATTAACCCAAAAGTCCAAGTCCATAGTCTCATCTGAGACAAAGCAAGTCCCTTTTACCTAGGAGCCTATAAAATCAAAGCAAGTTAGTTACTTCCTAGATACAATGGGGTCACAGGCATTGGGTAAATACACCCATTCCAAATGGGAGAAATTGGCCAAAACAAAAGGGCTACAGGCCCCATGCAAGTCCACCATCCAATAGGGCAGTCATTAAACCTTAAAGTTCCAAAATGATCTCCTTTGACTCCATGTCTCACATCTAGGTCACACTGATGCAACAGGTGGGCTCCCATGCCTTGGGCAGCTCCATTCCTGTGGCCTTGCAGGGTACAACCTCCTTCCCAGCTGCTTTCACGGGATAGCATTGAGTGTCGTAGCTTTTCCAGGTACACAGGTGCAAGCTATAGGTGGATCTACCATTCTGGGGTCTGGAAGACAGTGGCCCTCTTCTCACAGCTCCACAAGGCAGTGCCCCAGTGGGGACTGTGTCGGGGGGGCTCCAATCCTACATTTCTCTTCTGTACTGCCCTAGCAGAGATTTTCCATGAGGGTTCTGCCCCTACAGAAACTTATGCCTGGACATACAGGCATTTCTGTACATCCTATGAAATCTAGGTGGAGGTTCCCAAACCTCAATTCTTGATTTCTGTGGACCCACAAGCTCAACACCATGTGGAAGCCACTAAGGCTTGGGGTTGCACCTTCTGAAGCAATGGCCTGAGCTACACCTTGGCCCCTTTTAGCCACGGCTGGAGCTGAAGCAGCTGGGATGCAGGGCACCATGTCCCAAGGCTGCAGAGAGCAGGGGAACCCTGGACCCTGGCCCAGGAAACCACTTTTACCTCCCAGGCCTCCAGGCCTGTGACGGTTCGGGCTGCCATGGAGGTCTCTGATATGCCTTGGAGACATTTTCCCCATTGTCTTGGTGATTAACATTTGACTCATGACTTATGCAAATTTCAGCAGCTGGCTTGAATTTCTCGCCAGAAAATGGGTTTTTCTATTGCATCATCAGCCTACACATTTTCCAAACTTTTATGCTCTGCTTCCCTTTGAATGCTTTGCCACTTAGAAATTTCTTCTGTCAGATACTCTAAATCATCTCTCTCAAGTTCAAAGTTCCACAGATCTCTAGAGCAGGGGCAAAATGCCACCAGTCTCTTTGCTAAAGCATAGCAGAGTCACTTTTATTCCAGTTCCCAACAAGTTCTTCATGTTCATCTGAGACCATCTCAGCCTAGACTTTATTGTCCATATCACTATCAGCATTTTGGGCAAAGCCATGCAACAAGTCTCTAGGAAGTTCCAAACTTTCCCACATTTTTCTGTCTTCTTCTTAGCCCTCCAAACTGTTCCAACGTATGCCTGTTACCCAGTTCCAAACTTACTTCCACATTTTCAGGTATCTTTATAACAGCACCTGACTCTCAGTACTATATTAGTCCATTCTCATGGTGCTATAAAGACATACGCGAGATTGGGTAATTTATAAAGGAAATAGGTTTAATTGACTCACAGTTCCACAGCACTGGGGAGGCCTCAGGAAACTTACCATCATAGTAGAAGGGGAGGCAAACACATCCTTCTTCACATGGTGGCAGGAAGGAGAAGTGCCAAGCAAAGGGGAAAAAGCCCCTTATAAAGCTGTCAGATCTCATGGGAACTCTCTCACTGTCATGAGAACAGGTTGGGGGACCACCACCACGATTCAGTTACCTCTCACCAGGTCCCTCCCATCACATATAGGGATTATGGGAACTACAAGATGAGATTTGGATGGGGACACAGCCAAGCTATATCAAGAGCAATTAAAAATATTAAAGGAAGTCTCCTGTAACTGAGGTACGATAACTCCGCCATTCATCTTATAAACAGACATATGACCAATAAATTATTATTCTTGAGCATAATTATTATTTCCAAATTTGCAATAAACATGTGTTTTGACCAATGAGTTACTGATAAGAGTTACACTATAAACTCAAGCTGGAAAAATATTTAGTACTTAGAGCCTGATGTTAGGAAATATTTTTAAATCAAATTTCAATTTATAGAATTTTGTTGCAGAGAAATAATAGAATGACAATAAAAGATTTTCACATATAAAATTATATTACATTAAAATAAAAATCTATGGGGAAATAGAATGAAAATATAAGCTCTAGAGGGAAAAGAATTTATTTAATAGTTCTGACTTAAATAATAAGTTAAATTATTCATGTGGGTGTTTTTCAATGGGTGCTGAATGGGCATTAAATGCCGTTGTTATTAGGTTCCCTTAGACACATTTAATACCCAAAAGAGTGATATAGTAATTTTATATTAAAATACCAACATTCACTAATACACTTGACATTACATCTTTTGTAACCACTTACATTTATGATTTTTGAAAGTTATCAGCTCTGAAAAGTGTGAGGAAAGTACAGTTTTTCAAAATTCACTGAATGAGCAGTCCACGGACATGTGGGAACAAGGCCAGTGAACAAAGTTGTTACAAGGTGTAATAGACACTAGGATAGAAGTTTCCTGTGGGTATAGGAGGTCTGGAAGATGAAGCTGTCAGTTCTGTTGAGAGAACCAAGAAAGGCTTTCCAAGCAGATCAATGATTTGTCTCAGAAATAAGTAGATAAGGTCATGTGTGTGTGTGCATGTGTGTTCCCAACTTTATTAAGGCGATTCCTCTCACTCTTTTTTGGAGTTATGTAATCCTTTATTATCATTTCCTATGCCCAAACCAAGCCTTACTATAAGTCAAGACATTGAAAAGGCCCTCTCATTAGCTCTTTCAGGATGACATGGAAGACAAATTAACTTTAAATGAACTTGGTATATTTTTGATTTAAACAAGAGAGAAGTTTATTCCTAACTTTCATAAAAGTTTGGCAGTTGGAAGTCCAAGGAAGGCACAATAGCTCCACAAAATCATTACAGACCCAGGATCCTTTTAGTTCTACAATCTGTCATCTCTTGAGTAGGGCACTTGTCCTCCTCGCCCAAGGTAGCTGCTGGAGGTCAAACCATTCCTGCTGCATTCCAGTGAGAAGATAGAATGGGGAAAAGCAAAAGAAGCCTCTCTCAGATGAGTCCACCTTTGCTTTAAACAACCTTCCTGGAAATCCCACACACTCCTGCTAACATTTAGTGGATCAGAACTTCACCAAATGATCCCACCCAGTTGTAAAGGAGGCTGAGAAATGCTGTCTTTATTCTGAATAGCCATAAGCCCATTTAAAAACTGAGGTTCTATGAGTAAGGAAGAAAGGAAATCGGGTAAACGGGATGAACAAACAGGAGTCTCTGGCATACCTGACACTTAATCTTAAACCTAAGGCCATCAAAATGATGACTTGGTGTGATCCTTCCCTTTATGTAACATTCTTCCTCTAACCCACCAATTACTACAGCGCTTACATAACCGTTGTGTTTTCCTTTTGTTGTTGTTACTGCTTTGGTTATTTGATATCCTCACTGTGCCGCCATGTGTCTAATGGCACCTCAAACTCCACATGTCCCACACTTGAGCTCTACACCTGCTCCACTGCAGCTTTCCCAGTTAATGGGCACTCCATCCTTCTGTGCCCATACCAGAAACACTGGAATCATCCTGCAGACCCAGAAATCAACCACCTCTCACCACCTCTGCTGCTACCTCCCCCATCCACATCTCCATCACCTCTTACCTGGATGAGTGCTATTGCCCCAAATAGCCTTCCACTTGTGTATTAGTCCCTTCTCACATTGCAATAAAGAAATACCTGCGACTGGGTAATTTATAAAGAGGTTTAATTGGCTTATTGTTCCACAGGATGTACAGGAAGCATGATGCTGGCATCTGCTTGGCTTCTGGGGAGACCTTAGGAAATTTACAGTCATGGCAGATGGCAAAGGGAGTAGGCATTTCACACAGCTAGAGTAGAAGCAAGAGAGTGAGTGATGACAAGGTGCTACATACTTTTAAACAAGCAGATCTCATGAGAACTCACTATCACAAGAACAGCATCAAAGGGATGGTACCAAATCATTCAGGAGAAACCACACTCATAATCCAATCCCCTCCCACCAGGCCCCACCTCCACTATTGGGGATTACAACTGAACACGAGATTTGGCTGGGGAAACAGATACAAACCATTTCAACTTGTTTCTTCCCTTACCCTACCAAAGTCTATTGTCAACATACACCAAAAGTGGCCTTATTTAAATGTAAGTCATATAATTTTACTCCTCCCAAACCCTTGCAGTGGCTCCTTATTTCTCTCAGAGTAAAAACCAAAATGTTTGTAATTGCCAGAAGGCTGTGCCTGGTCTGGTGTCTCATGACCTTGCTGACTTCATGTCTTCATACTTCCCCTCTCACTGTGCATTGACCTCACAGCTGTTAGCTCCTCCCTTGAGGCCCTTGCTCCAGCTGTTCTCTCTAGAATGCTCTTCCCCCAGACAGGAATGACTAACTCCCTCCTGCCTTCAAGCTTTTGCTCAAATATCACCTCTCCCCATGACTACCTTACCAGCCCCCACTATATCTGAAAGTGGGGACTCTCAGATGCCCATTATTCTGCTCTTCTCTCCATGCATTTATTATCTTCTAACATGCTATCCAACTCTTTCCAGCATGAAAGTATTTATTATGTTTATTGTTTATTGCTTGTCTCTCCCCATCTGATATGGTTTGGCTGTGTCCCCAGCCAAATCTCATCTTAAATTCTGTGGGAATTGTGGGAGGTACCCGGTGGGAAGTAATTGAATCATGGGGGCAGGTCTTTCCCATGACCTTCTCGTGATAATAAGTCTCACAAGATCTGATGGTTTCATAAAGGGGAGTTTTCCTGCACAAGCTCTCTCTGTTCACCTGCTGCCATCCATGTAAGATGTGACTTGCTTCTCCTTGCCTTCCACCATGATTGTAAGGCTTCCCCAGCCAGGTGGAACTCTAAGTCCATTAAACCTCTTTCTTTGGTAAATTGCCCAGTCTCAGGTATGTCTTTATCAGCAGTGTAAAAACAGACTAATACACCATCTCTACCACTACTAGTTCCTTGTCTGTTTTGTTCACTGATGTATTCCAAGCACATATCACAGTGCCTAGAACATAGTAAGTGCTATATTCATTTGTTGAATGAAATCAAGTAATTTGTTTTCTTAGCAAATTTATAGAAACTCTATGTGAGGCATAGGTTTGAGTGGGTACAAAAGGAACAAGGTCAGCTGCCTACTCATACCTAGCTTATAATGTAGTAAAAGAAAAGGAAGTACATAAAGAACTCTAATACACATCAATGGGACTGAATTTAATAGGACCCAGGACTTCTGGAATGCCAGAGAAAAATTCAAAAAGAGTTTAAGACTCAGGAGATAAAGCATTTGCCTTTGCCTGGAATGATTGCAGATGGCCTTATGGATGAAGTATTGAAGTGAAATTTGAAAGACAGGGGCTGGTTTGATAAGTGAACACAGAGAAAGAGGTGTTTGCAGATAATAAACCACCTTGGGGGGCATTAGGGTAGCAAAAGGAAAGGACACCATCATATATTAATAATTTAATACTTACATTTGTAAGTTATAGTCTTACTAACATGATATCATTTATTTGGACTATAAGAGCTTTGTTGGAAAGGAGAGGTCACAAGATTTTTAGCAAAAGAACCAGATTCAGAGGTAAATGCAAGAATTCCAATGTGGGTTTAGAAACTAGTATCTAATTAGAACAATCAACCTTAGTGGTTTTTTTGTTTGTTTGTTTTTTTGAGCAGCAACTATAGGTAATTTTGGCAAATTAGGTATAATTCCAGGTATTTATCAGCTAGTCAATTTCAGGCTTCTGATGCTTGGATGTGGTGGCACAGAGAAAATTCTTGGGAGGCAGCAAGGGCGGTATGCAGAGCTTAGGTTTGAGTCTGCAGGCATGGGTGAGGCCTTCCTCAGCTACTCACTAGCTGTGTGGCCTCCCTAAGAAACCTGAGTTTTTTATGACCTATGAATTCATGATCCAAATAGTGGAGGGGTATGTGAGGTTCAGATGAGGGCATGAAAAGTACCTGGCACAGAGTTGGTGACTGATAAATGTTAGTCTCTCCTCTTCATGATGTTCTTTTCTTACTCTCTGGAAACCACCATAGTGCCCCTATTTCCACCGCAGTTCTGGCCAAAACATGCTTTCATGCGTAATGACTCTTCCACAAAGGCTGTGTTTGCAATCATCTACTCTATTGTCTTTTAATCCATACCAGCTTCCAAGCTAACCCAATTTTCTTGCATTTCCCTGGTGCTCATCTCCAAATATGGTTTCACCAGCAAATTTCCCAAGTATCCTTTTATTCTGTCTTCAGGAAGATTATTAATGAAGATGTTAAGTCAGGCTGGCATACGTCACCATGCTTAAGGCCATCTTCCAGACATTTTTGTTCCACTACAAGGGGATATGGTGTCATTTATCATCAGGTCTTGTTACAGCTTTCTGGCCCTTGAAAAACTAATGGAGGGCACTCATATTCACATCTACTTGAATTAGTCTTGCAAATGAACTCATGAGCGACTGAATTAAATGTCATCGCAGAATTGAACATCTGTTACATCACACTAATCTATCACTCTCTTCTCTCCTAGATCTTTACAATCAAAACAAGTTAGTCTAGTATGTGATTTCCAATCAACCTTCTCTTTTGTTGTGTGCCCAAGAGGAATTAATAGACCAGTTGATAAAAGTTACAAAATTTAATTACTGCTTCAAACATGGTCAAGTGGTAAATAAAGAATAATGACTCCTTGGCAATTAGTGAAATGAATAGCAATAGGACAGACTCTACAGAAGATGGGTATGAGACTCAGCCTCGTGAAACTTACCTTATAACAAAGTCTTGGAGATAAATGAGTGTGTAGTTTTAGAATCAAGAATAGTTTTAGAATCAAGAACAGTTACAGCTTTCCTGACTTGTGTTTTCCTAATGGAGTATTGGTTGATTGTGTCACTAACAGAGATTCTCTTTCCTCATTTGCTGAAAAAGTTGAACATGATATGGGTGGCTCAGATACAGTAGGGGCATGATATAATGGGATGGTTTTTAGCCTCACTTCTGACTCCATTTCGTCACTATATTATTTTCCTTGCTTCTTTTCCCTTACTTTATAATTGTGGTAAAATACATGTGATATAAAATTTACCATCTTAGGCCAGGCACAGTGGCTCACACCTGTAATCTCAGCACCTTCGGAGGCCGAGGCGGGCGGATCACGAGGTCAGGAGATAGAGACCATCCTGGCTAACACGGCGAAACCCCATCTCTACTAAAAAATACAAAACAAAATTAGCCGGGCCTGGTGGCAGGCGCCTGTAGTACCAGCTACTCAGGAGGCTGAGGCAGGAGAATGGCGTGAACCCAGGAGGTGGAGCTTGCAGTGAGCCAAGATCGCGCCACTGCACTCCAGCCTGGGCGACAGAGCGAGACTCTGTCTCAAAAAAAAAAAAAAAAAAAAAATTACCATCTTAACCATTTTGAAGTGTACAATTCAGTGGTATTAAGTACTTTCATAATGTGCAATCATCACCACCACCCATCTCTAGAACTCTTTTCATCTTGCAAAACTAAACCCTGTGCCCATTTAAAAATAATTCCCTGTTCCTCCCTCTCCTTAGTCCTTGGCAACCACCCATTCTACTTTCTGTCTCTAAGACTGTGGCTGCTCTAGGTACCTCATATGCATGAAATTATACAGTGTCTCTCACTTTTTATTGAATGTTATTTTCTTAGTCCATTTTCTGTTGCTTATAACAGAATACCTGAAACTGAGTAATTTACAAGGAAGCAAAATTTATTTCTTACAGTTATAGAGGCTGAGAAGGTCAAGATAGAGGGAGTTGCATCTTGGTGAGAGTCTTCTTGCTAGTGGAGACTGTGCAGAGTCCTGAGGCGTCTCAGGGCATCACACAGAGAGGGGTCTGAGCATGCTAAAGTGTTAGCTCCTCTCTCTTCCTCTCTCATAAGCTACCAGTTTATCTTCCATGATAATCCATTACATCCATAAACAGATTACTCCACAATCCAATCACCTCTTAAAGGCCCCACCTCTCAATACTGTCACATTGTGGATTAAGTTTCAGCATGTGTTTTGGAGGGGACATTCAAACCATAGCAACCATCCTCTTATGTTTTGTAAGATTATAACCACTCTTGAAACAAAATGGAGACTGAATGAACAAATAAAATATTGCCTGAGGTCAAGAGGAGTTCTATTCTGTATCTGTGAAGTCAGTGGTAAGGACATAATGTTTGCTAATTAAAACAAAACACAATCGAGTGTAAGAAATATTCATCATTTAAATGGTTAATTGTTCAGATAAAAAGCATATTTAAAATAACAGGTCAAGGGAGAGATTGAAAATAACACAGGTTCCCTCAAGGACAGCAATGTTAAGATAATTGAGCAAGGAAGCAATTGTAGATTCCAACTCACGGATTTAATCAGCTAAATGCCAAGGTGCTGGTCACAAAGATTACTGGCAGAGCTGCCTGCAAGATAATGGTTCTCAAACCTTAGCGTACACATGAATGTATTACCACAAGCCTATCAAATCAGAACCATAATGACTGCGACTCAGGAGTCTGAATGTGTCACCAGCTACCCTGGTGGTTTGGTCTTAGGAGGTTCTTAGTGTTAAGAAATGATGGTCAGTGCAGTAGATTAGACCAGAGATTGTGAGGCTTGCCTCCAATCAGTTTGCTAGTATAATCTTGGATTATGTTATGACTATAGTGCCATGGTATCCATTACTACCTGTTTCACTTTCTTTCATTTAGCATGGCCTGACTGAGCTATTTAAAGAGGGGCAGAGGCAGGAGTGAATGATGCTGGAAATAGATCCTTATTCAACCCTGCAGCAGAGGGTCAGCTGCGGGCCCTGCTGTTCTCCCATCATCATCATTGCCTTGAGACTAGACCTCACGGTTGTTTTATCTTGTGGGTTTTGTTTTTTTTCTTCCTGGTCTGCCTCTGTGTCATCAGGTACAAACTGGAGGGAAAATGCTGGCATCCGTGGAGCTGTATTCAGCATGAAAGATCAGTATCTGGCTTCCCTCTCGTTTATAACTCTTACTTTCTTTCTTTCTAGAATATGTCTGTCCTGGAGAATCACCACTGGCGATCTACAATTGGCATGCTTCGAGAATCAAGGCTTCTTGCTCACTTGCCAAAGGAAATGACGTAAGTACTGCCAAGATGAAACATACTGATGTGCACACAGTAAAGATAAGCTACTTTCTCTAGGGCAGGCTTGGGACCCTTTGCGTGAATGGCAGAGAGCCAGCCGGCTGTGCTTCCTGCCTGCACTGAGCTGTCTATCAGAGGAGATTTGGTGTCAGTTACAGCAACCCAGAAACCAAAATCTCTGTGTGCTTTCAAAGGGCCTTGCACAGTCATTGACAGTCAGGAAAAGGGATAATAAACAGCTCTCAGTTTTCACACGCTTCAGCATCAGTGCTCGGCTTTGCCAAATTCCCGTCCTTTAGTTTAGCAAAATTGTCCTCCCATGTAGATCCAAGTAATAAATATTTATCAAGAAGGAACCAGGCCTTCTCAAGCTAGAGTTCAAAAAGTATGTTTTGTAATTGCCAGTCTTAGCAAAAATAGAAGTCAGAAATTCTTTTCTAAAATGTCTTTTGCTAAGTAATTGAAATGGCCCTAGCAGTTTTTTCACCAATTAATTTACCTTACGTCTCTTGCACTTTAAACAGAAGAGGAGACACTCGTTTTCTGGTTCACTATTTGATAGCCATGGTATGTAGGCCGAGTCCCACTAAATCTGAGGCCATTGCTTCGTTTTCCTGCCGGCCCCAAGTTAGCTGCTAATACTGGCTTCCAAGGCCGCCATTAATTCTGATCTGTTTAATGAACACGTGCAGAGCCCAAGAAACTTAGGTGAAAAGAGGACATAGATTGCTGTACCCTCCTTCGAGACAGGCACATAACTTGAGGTCAATGACCAAGTGGTATCTCCCAACTGAACAAGCAGCATACTCTGGGTTGTGGATTGATTCCTGGCCCTCTGATTTGATCTCATGCTGTTTCCTAGCACCCAGAGGAATGTGAAATTTGCAGGAGTAATTTCAGTTCTGATAAATTGTTACTCCCTGGAACTAAATAAAACCAGCTCTCATGCATGGAATAAAAACTTATGCCTTTTACTAAAATAATAAATTGCAAAGATTGGAGAATTAAATGTAAAAAGAACTAAAAACTAGAGCAAGAAATCAAGTGAGAAGAAGAAGAGAAAAGAGGAGGTAAGGGGAGAGACAGATAGAGAAGAAAGGAGGAGAAAGGAAGGAAGAATAGTGAGAACAGGAAAGAAGAAAATGCAAGAGAAAGGGGAAAGGACTCTTGGGTGACCAGGCTTCTCCCAGTCAGTACCTACATTCATCCTGTTACTCAACTAATATTTCTTTCCTAAAATATTCATTTCATGTCTATGGATTCCATTGAAAAATATATTTTTATGTGTCTTTGTGGAACACAGTATTATAAATTGCTTTTGCCAGAAGAATAATTGTTATACAATAGTATATGTGAAAACTTTATAACAAAAGTCATTATCATAATCATTATTATTATTCCATCACAGGTAAATGATTTAATTTCATTTTTCTGATTTTAAAAGTAGGGCAGGTTAATTATAAAAAGTAAGGAAAAGTCAGGAAAGTGTTAGTTTGAACTATGTGAAGTTGCTCTTTTTAAGGGCCAAAAATGGAGATTTTTAGCACTTTCATTGATTCAGCTTGATATGAAAGAGAAAACTGAAATTACTAGTAATTCTGCCATCCAGGGATAGTTCACGTTAACCTGGCTAGTTTATTTTTGTTTAGTCTTTTTTCAAAACAAACTTATTTTAACAAAATATGGTCATTTGGGGAACTTATTTTATAGTTTATATCCTGAAATTTTTTGTTTACTATAAAGACTTTTTTTCCAAATTATTAAACCTGCTATGTAAATTAAAATTATTTTATCAGTCATATGGCATTATTGTATACAACTACTGCCTTTCATTTAGAATTGAAATGGTTTCCAATATCCCAAACTTTGATACTCTGTTTTCTCAGGAAGTATTTGTAGATAAAACGTGTTGGTCAGAAAGGTCTGAATTTTTAAGTTTCTTGTATATTATTCAATTGTTCTTCTAAAAGGCTGCATCTACCTGTATTCCCACTGATGGATTATAAGAAAATGTACCAATGTACCATCACCAAAACTGAGTTTTATCTTTATTATCTTTTAAAAATATTTGCAAATTTGACATTTTTGTATGAATACATATATGCACAAATACATATATAGAGAGAGAAAGTAGTTTTCATTAAATTAGTATGCATCCTTTACTTACAACCAAGATTGAAATTTTTCATATATTTTCTGATCATTGCTATTTCTTTAGAGAACAGATTTTTATATTTGGTCTCTTCCTATTTTCCTATCAGTGTTATTCATTTGTTAGAACTCTTTGTATATTAACTACAGCAACCATTTGTTATATGTGGTAAATATTACGTGAAGTTTTTAGCTTGCTTTTAATTTGATTCATGAAACATTTCACCTAATTAAAATTTTATTTTCCAATTATACATTTAAGTATTCATATTTTCAAAGAATTCATATAATTTTGAGAAGTATAAAGAAGAAAATTTAAGAATCAACCATAATCCCATTATAGATCTTTCCAATTTATTTTCTATGACTATAGAGATCATGCTTTACATGCTTTGCATTTCATTTTTAGCATTAAAAAGATAACATTTTTCAATGTCAGTTACTATAGGTGTACATACTTCATAATTGCACAGTATGAGTGTACCATGGTTTATTTCACTAATCTCGTTATAAATTTTTGTGATTGTTTTCCCCAAGGAGTGCTTCATTATCATAAACAACAATAGAATAAGCATCTTTGTAACATAGCTTTACTAATTATATCTTTACTAACATGTTAATGTTAATTTGTAGATGGACTGTTGGTCAAATTATTTATGTTCATCAAATGCTTTTTCCACTAATTCCTAAATTACCCTCCAGAAACATAGTACTGATTTATACTCCCTAACAAAGAATGAGGGGAACCATTTTTCTGATACCTTTGACAGCATTGGGTATTACAATCTTTCAATAATTCAGCAAATTACTTAGCAATTACTTTTAATCCTCACCAATAAAAATGGGAGAAATAATATCACCTAGTGGTTTGAATTTGCTTTCTGCTATACTAATATTTAATATCACTTTATTTTTTGAGATATTTTGTATTTCTCTTGTAAATTTTCTGTTTTATATAATTGTTTTTATGTTCAGAACTGGATTAAAGATGTATGTATGGCTTAAAAACAAAAAATGTTCATGGTGAAATTATAAAGCTTTTAGAATATAATGTAGGGAAATTTTTCATCAGAGTTGGGAAAAATTTCTTAAAGAGGAGAAAAAACTAGCCATAAATAAAAAGATTTATAGATTAAACTACATTAACAATTAAGACTTCCTGGTGGCATTGTGGTTCATGCCTGTAATCCTAGCACTTTGGGAGGTGGAGATGGGAGGATCACTTGAGGCCAAGAGTTGGAGACCAGCCTGGTCAACATAGTGAAACTCCCATCTCTATTTATAAATTTAGAAATAAAAATTATAAAAATTAAGACTTCATCAATAGACATCATAAAGACAGCTAAAAGACAAACCACAGACACAATATTTGCAACACGTAGCTGACAAAGGACCTGTATTTAAAATACGTAAAGAACTTCAGAATCAAAAAGAAAAAGACAACTTAACAGAACAATAGACAAAAACCAGAGTAGAAACTTCACAAAAGAAGAAGTACAAATGGCCAGTAAACACATGAAAATATGTCTAGCCTCATTAGTAAACAAGAAAATTCATATTAAAACTACAGTGAGTTGCATGACATGTCCATCAAACTGGCAAAAAATGTAAAGGGTAAGAATGTAGAACAATGAGAATCTCATCTGCTTCTGCTGGGAGTGCAAATTTATACCATCATTTTGGAAATAATTGACATTATCTAGTAAATTGAAGGTAAACATACCCTGTCATCCAATTATTGCATTCCTGAATATAAACCCTAGGGTGACTTCTGCACATGCATAACTGGAGGTATATAATTATATTTACTGTGGCTTTTTTCATAGTAGCCAAACACTAGAAAAAACTCAAGTGACCATGAAAAGTAGAATGGATAATGGAATGGATTTCATTATCAATGGAATTTTACAGAGTGGTGTACACTATAACAAAAGAGGATAAACTATAGCCTACATATCAACATGAAGGAATTTCAAAAACATAATGTTTAGCTAACGAAGTCAGTCACTGATACATACCATATAACTTAAAGTTCAAAAGCAGTTAAAATTAAATTGTGTGGTTTAGAGATGCACTCACAGGTGGTAAAATCCTAAGTAGCAAGAAAATTATTAAAACAAAGAACAAGAGAGTGGTTACTTCCGGGCTTGAAAGGAAAGGGGATGTGATGAAACAGGCAATGTGACCTCTGGGATACTGGCAGGTAGTGTTCTTGACCTGAGTGGTGATTACAAGGTGTTCATTTTCTATTTATTCATTAAACTATATATGTATTCCCTATGCACTCTACTTACATATATTTTATTTTTAAAGGTAAATTTTACAAATATTTATAGATCTTTCCTTTATGACTTTGTATATGTGAGGTAAAGCTCTAACTTGCTTTATCTTTCTAAGATATCCCATTTTCTCTATACCATTTGTTGACTAATATATCTCTTGCCCACTGGTTTTGTAACAGTGTCTTAATTATTGTTTTTGAAGTTCCAAAATCTCTTTCTGGTCTATGTATTGTGTTCCATTGATGGATCTTTCCATCCCATAGTACCATTTACTATTATTCTCTTCATTTTTATTACTATTCTTATGCCCTTTTCTCTCTCCATGCACATCTTCACATATGAACTCTAAAAACACACCACAGACCTCATGATTCCACTAGTCTTTTGTGTCCTCCCTAAAGCATGCATTTCTATTTGGCTTTCAGGTTTTTTCACCCGTAGGAATGTCTACACTACCACAACTTCGTTTTTCAAGGTTTCAATCACTTTATACGGTTCTTGGCATGCCTCCTGTCCAAGGACGGAACTGGTGGGTGAGAGACTTGCTCTTAGGCAGTGAAAGACTGGCACATTGTGTAATAAACAGAATCAAAGGCAGAAATTAGATTACAAGCCACCTGATGATGAAATCAATCACCCTCATCAAAGGGATTTGCTGTGTGTGTTTTTCTCTTTCATTCTTGTGGATGCAGACAGGATATTGAACAGCAGCTGGGCTCCTTGATCTTGGCAACAGACATCAACAGGCAGAATGAATTTTTGACCAGATTGAAAGCTCACCTCCACAATAAAGACTTAAGACTGGAGGACGCACACGACAGGCACTTTATGCTTCAGGTAAACAAAACAATAAAAGTCATTCTTTCTGTTGAGTAAAAACACTCAGCTGTGCTACAGTGAGCTATGATTGCACCACTGCACTCCAGCCTGGGTGACAGAGTGAGATCCTGTCTCTAAAAGAACACAAAACAACAAAAATCCACTCAGGGCCATGATCAATAATTTTAGCACATTTGAGAAGGAGTTATCTCCGATGGTATGAGTTAGAGCAGTGACCTATTTTAGTAAAGGCTTTGAAATGCATGAAAGTTATAAGTGGTTCCCAACCAAGCAAAATCTGGGTTTTAGGTCAACAAGTTGATAATATCTCATTTTTCTTGTTCAGTAACTCATTTATCACAGAGTAATCCTGCTGGATGGCTGCATGCAGTAAAGGTCTACCACATTTTGTGGCTTGGTATAAAATCAGCTACTGTGATACCCATGCAATTTAAAAGTCTGTTTCTGAAACACAAAAGCATATTATATTAACTACAGTACATACAAAAATTGAAAGACAAGTGGCCTCCCTTTACCTTAAACCTATTTAACTTGATTTCCTTTTACTATCTAAACTTCTATTTTCATCTGAGTCTTAAACATGTTTATCTGGTCTTATTTCTAGGCAGCAAAAAATAAAGTCGAACTGAATTGAATTATATTGGGTCAAGTCCATTCCTGTTTTACTCCATGGCAAGAAGCCATTTGTGACATGACAAATTACATCAGGGCAGAGTGGACATCACAAATAAAAATGTGACCTGGTATCCAAACCAGAACCTTCTTTCTTGATCTTCCATTTTTTCTTGTCTTCCTTTTCTTTTGGCTCAAAAAACAGTGAATGGACCCCAGACTCATCTAGATAGAGGAGATGGAGCTATACCTGGAGACTGAATCATACAGTTTTGTTCTAGGCTTTTGTGCTACCCTCTGTAGCTGTCCAAAGTACTCCATCCTTGCCAGGAAATACCCGACTCCCAGCTGTAGAACTATGACTCCTTCCTTATTTCTTTCCAAACTAGGCTTCTAGTTCCTGAATGCCACAAGGATCAGCCAGGTGTCTGATTTGAGTGACTAAAGCCAAGTTGTGAATAGCTGAAAGATTTGGGCTTTAACACTTGCATTTCAAAAGGAAGTCTTGCTAACTCAAATGCATTCCTTAAGGCAGAGGCTGGAGGAGGCTTCTCTGACACTTACCTACTTCAACATGTACTGGTACCCCCACTAACCAGGAAACAAATATAAACAACTAAATTTGAAAGTTGATATGATCCAAGGCTCTTCCAGACTCCAACATTGCTCTCTGTTCTGTGATCCCATGGAATTGTGTCAAACCAATGAACACTGCTGGTCTCTTGATAGCAGGTGGTGGTTAAAAGGGATAATCTCCTTCTCTGGGAATTCAAGGTAACTCTCGTAGGGTCATCATTACTGACAAAAAGCTGGCATCCCAGATCCAGACCAGTGTGAGGCAAGCCAAGAAGGCCCTAATTTAGCTGTGCAAACAAAGCATTCCTAGGTTTGATATGACTTCATCCCCTGACTGGCAGTCTGAGTTTACACATGCAGACATAAATGCCAACACGCATAATTTAAGTGATGTATGGAGTTCGTCAGTGTGGCTACTGTGAGAGTGAGGTCCGGATGATCTCACTTGAGCCTGGCCAGGGACCCTGCAACCTCCCTGCCTGCAGGAGGTGGGACTACAGAAGGAGCCAGGCCATGGCTTTCCTTGGCCTGCCCACCCAAGTCTCTTCCAGCAAGCTACATGTCCTTGGACTGTGGCTCTTCTCTCCTCACTGCTATAAAGCCAGCATTCTCAATGCAGGCTTTGTACAGTGGTGAATAAGTGCAGTTTCCTGAAGAGGCATGTCGGGGAGGTACTCTGTAAATATGGGCCTGGTACTGTGAGCAGACTGAGCAGCTTGATAGCCCCTTTGGCTTGGGGTGCTTTGCAACTGAAGGAGGATCCTCTGACAATCTCTCCCTGCCCTGTCATTTCTCAGATCGCCTTGAAGTGTGCCGACATTTGCAACCCTTGTAGAATCTGGGAGATGAGCAAGCAGTGGAGTGAAAGGGTCTGTGAAGAATTCTACAGGCAAGGTTAGTAATGATCCAACAGCTGAGATTTCATTGCCCTGTCTTCTTGTAGGCATTTATCCTAATAAAACAGGAACTGGCTGATCTATCATGACATTTGTTCTTTCATCAACTCTTGTTATCCTAACCTTTCTCTTTAACTCTCTTGGAACTAATCCAACGCTTTTTTGGAAAAAGTTAAAAATAAATAACATTGACGTATTGACTTACTACAGAAACAGGTAGTAATGAGGCAAAATAAAAATGAGCAAAAGTGGGACATTGATTATAAATGGCTCTCCTCTGTGGATATAAGAATGCGTGGGACAGTTTGATTTTGACTTTGACCTTCATTTTAATGAGCTAAGTGCAGCCTAAAGGCTAAATGTCATTTGAGGTCAATGTTTTCCACTCTGACAGAACTTAGACTCCTTTTGTATTCTTTCTCCTTGCTTTCTTAAAAAAAAAAAAAATTAATGATGAAATTGGACACAGCTGACCAAAAAGTGAGTTCTTCCTTTCAAATATAGTTTCAACAGTGAGGTAGAAGGATTTTGCTCTGAAAAGACAAGTGGATCTGAACTAGGGTATAATTTTTTAAAGATTAACCTCATTCAGAAATAAAGCAATGAATTAGTTAGCAGGATCTTGATGTTGGGTGGAGTATCAGCCTTTAAATACAGCCTTGTTTCTTCAGGCTGGGTTTCAATGTGCAGGATGTTTGTTCAGGCATCAGCAGTGCCCTCATGCTAGTGACAGAATCAGGTTTGAGAGGCTAAGAACAAATAAAGCTTGAAGTGTCCCACATACCAGCTCTGTGGGGAGGTCAAATAGCAACAGTGAGCCTTTTGGAGAAGGCACCATTGACAGATGCGTCAATAACATCGTGATGGCCCCAAAGACAGAAGAATTCATTGAGCTCATGTGGGGCCAGAAGGCTCTGCTCACTGTATCTTTCTCTCAGAATAAAAGGGCTCATGTAACTCCTACAACTCTGTATATAATTTCACTTGAATTGAGTATAAGTGGTTAGAAATCAAAATATCAGGTTGCCCCTAAATAAAATCTCCAAGGAGGGTAAAACAAAAGGAAATATGATTAAATTGGAGCTAGGGGGCTTTAAATTAGATATAATCAATACTTTCTTTACTGTTTGATATATTAAATATTGAAATACCACAGTGAGAGAGGGGCTAAGATCTCCGACCTTGCAAATCAAACAATGAGACAGAGGAAAGAGTCTACTCTAGCCCACTTGGTTTTGACTCAATCATGTCCAGCATGATTAAAGTGCACAAGTCAGCATCGACTGCAGTGTAAACCTTTTGTTTTCTCATCCTGCACCTTATTTGGATTCTGAGCACCTTGGGGCAGGACCATGTCACTTAGGTAGATAGTAAGGCCCATAGTGCCAGTAAATCAAAGTTGTCAACTAAGTACAGTAAATGGTATCAACCAAGAAATGTAACCTATAAGATTTCTTTTCTCGGGCCTGGCACGGTGGCTCACACCTGTAATCCCAGCACGTTGGGAGGCTGAGGCAGGCGGATCACCTGAGGTCAGGAGCTTGAAACCAGCCCAGCCAAATGGTAAAACCCAGTCTCTACTAAAAATACAAAAATCAGCCGGGTGTGGTGGCACCCACCTGTAGTCCCAGCTACTCAGGAGACTGAAGCAAAAGAATTGCTTGAACCCAGGAGGGCGGAGGTTGCAGTGAGCCGAGATCATGCCACTGCACTCCAGCCTGGGCAACAGAGCAAGACTCTGTCTCAAAAAAAAAAAAAAAAATCGTCTTTTCTCAAAACTGCTTATTGTCCTAGTGATATATGCACACATAACACGGAAAAACCTAAAACATTTGTGAGGCTGATCACTAAAAGCAGGCTGTCATGTACCTTCCTCTGTCATGTTTCCTGGCAGAGGAAGAATAGAAAGAGTAGATCTGGTCCTTTTTATTTAATAGCCTTATGGTCTAGTAGAAATTCTGCTTGTTTTAAGAGAAGATTATAGGCTGGGCGCAGTGGCTCACGCCTGTAATCCCAGCACTTTGGGAGGCCGAGGCAGGCAGATCACGAGGTCAGGAGATCGAGACCATCGTGGCTAACATGGTGAAACCCCGTCTCTACTAAAAATACAAAAGAATAAATTAGCTGGGCATGGTGGCAGGGGCCTGTAGTCCCAGCTACTTGGGAGGCTGAGGCAGGAGAATGACATCAACCGGGAGGCGGAGCTTGCAGTGAGCTGACTTCACACCACTGCACTCCAGTCTGGGTGACAGAGCGAGACTCTGTCTCAAAAAAAAAAAAAAGAGAAGATTAGATTCCCTGGTCATCCAAACTGCCTGTCCTCCCTACTGAATTATTATTTTTTTAATTCTATAAGGATGATTTGTGTCATTTTGATTAATCTTTCAGTTTAAGATTTGGACTCAAATCTCAGCTCATTCCAGCCTGCTCCTGGTGGGCAGGCTTCCACCGACTACTAACAGTCCTGGACAAAGTATCTTTAATGTGATTCATGATGTTAAGCAAAGGAAAACCCTTAAAATCAAGGCTGAAGACACGGGGGGAAAGGAAAACAAGATGCCATGAATTAGAAAAACTGTTATATTCTCAGAACAGAGATTAGGATTCCAAATACCATATACCTCCCTCCTCTTCCCCAAAAAACCTTAAAAAAATTAGACTTTGTCCTCTTGTGACTACAGATTGATATTATCTCAACCAACCTAGTTTCCCAGAACCTTTTATTGAACGTCTGCTTCCAGCTTTGTCTAGTCCTCAGCAAAACTGATTGTCCTATGTACAAAGCCCCACTGGAGATATTATGAAGAATACAATGAACTACAGGTAGTCTACGCTTTGTACTCTCAAAGTACTAATTAGTATAGTTTCTACAGGAAAGAAACTATGCAAATTTCCCCTTTATATTCTCTACGTTAGTTAGCAAAGTGTCTGAAACATAAACGTGTTGAATAAATGAATAAATGATCTAATTGGAAAACCTCTAATGATAGAGGTCACAGGAGAAGATCCAGTACCTTGAAAGGTAGGATCTGAGCTCAGTATTGAGTGATGTGCATTGTTCTATACTTTCCAATATGGTAACAACAAGACACATGTGACTGGTTAAATTCAAATTAAAATTTAATAAATAAAAAATAGAGTTCCTCAGTCTTGTTGATCATATTTCAAGGGGCTACCACAGTGGGCAATGTAAAGAACATCTCCATCATTGCAGCAAATCCCATTGGACAGCACTGGTCTCGATAGAATGGAATGGAAGCCACTGAGGCAGGGATGCACCCTGCCTTGTAGACCAGCTCGGTCTCATAGAAGATAAGAATGAAAGGATTGTGGAGGCCCCTGGACACCAGGCTACAATAGAGAACATGACAATGGGTGTCATCTCAAAAAGTGCATTTAGGGCAACGTATATAGTTGAAGTGGAAGAAGAATTGGAGGAAGAAAACTAGCTAAGAAGCAACAACAAAGAATAAATTATCAACACACCAGACCAGGTTAAAGCAGAGTGAAAGGGGGCAAAAAAAGGTCGTCTAAGAGGGAGAAACAGGATGTGAAACAAGATTTAAGAGGAAGAAACAAGCAGGGAGGTACCAGGGTCTGCAGCCAGGCTCAGATGAGATGGAGGGTGAAGGGAAGGGAGAAGTCAAAGACAACTCCTCCAAGTGTCACACTTGACTGAAAAATCACTATTAACAGAAATATGGAGGTGAGGAGTGGAACTGGCTTTAGGAGAGTTTGTCTTAATATTATATGATGTCCTAGCCTGCCCTCAGAAGGCTACAATCATCTGGAGTTGAACAGTTAGGGTGGCCAAACTGCCCTGAACCACTCCGGTTAAGCCCGAATGATTTCCTCACTTCAGCCTTGAGGATTACCAGGGACAAGAGACCCCATGAGGCAGACTACAGTCTTAAAATGACAGAACTGTGGCCTCAATGGGGCTTCAGCTCAATGGTTAAGTGCAGACACTTTGAAACCAAACTTCCTATGCTGGAATCCAGGCTCCCCACTTTACTACTGGTGTGACCTACTGGCAACATACTGGGTCAGTATACTTAATCTTCCCTGTGACTCCCCATTTTCTTCATCTGTAAATTCCCATTTTCTTCATCTGTAAAATGGGGATTATAATAAGGTTATTATTTGGATTAAATTAACATATGCCTGTGAGGGGGGCTCACACCTGTAATCCCAATGCTTTGGGAGGCTGAAGCAGGAGGATTACTTGAAGCCAGGAGTTTGAATCCAGCCTGGGGAACATAGAGAGATCCTTTCTCTATTTAAAAAAAAATGAACAAAACAATATTAGCCAGGAGTGGTGGTACATGCCTGTAGTCCCAGCTACTCAGGAGGCTGAAGCGGGAGGATCCCTTGAGCTCAAGTGTTCAAGGGTACAGTGAGCTATGATGGCACCATGGCACTCCAGCCTGGGTGTCAGAGTGAGAGCCTGCCTCTTACAAAAAACCATGACGATTTTTTATTAACATATGTAAAATGCTTAGAACAGTGCCTGGCACACAGTAATCACTATATAAATGTTTTTCTCTCTTCTACTTTAGCAGAGTAGATTCACAACTGTGAACCTTCCACTGATTAACCAGATTAATTTTTGTGTTGGGAAAAACACTCAATTTTTTATGCTCAGGAAGGACTGATGAAGTATTTCAATGAAGTGTTATACAATGCATTTCTCCTTTGATCTTCTATTAGGTTGATGCAAAATGTAACTGCGGGTTTTGCCATGGAAAGTAATGGCAAAAAAACACAATTACATTTGCACCAGCCTAATAGCTGACAAAGGCATTAAAAAAAAAAAAAACATTTCAAGCTGGGTGCTGAGATTCACACCTGTAATCCCAAGTTTGGAAGACGGAGGCAGGAGGATTGCTTGAGCTCAGGAGATTAAGATGAGTCTGGACAACATAGCAAGACCTCATCTCTACTAAAAATTAAAATTAAAAATATATTAGCCAGGCGTAGTGGCACATGTCTGTAGTCCAAGCTACTTGGGAGGCTAAAGCAGAAGGATTGCTTGAACCCAGGAGTTCGAGGCTGCAGTGAGCCAAGATCATGCCACTGCACTCGAGCCTGGGTGACAGAATGAGACCCTGTCTCAAAAAAAAAACCCAAAAAAAACCACCATTCTGACCTTTAGTTTTTTCACCTTCAGTTGCATTAGGTAAAATTCTAAGGAATCAGAATGGAAGATTCTGATTAATTTTGTAGTTACAGACTGAGGTGCTGCTTAGATGAGATCTTTCTAGTCCTTCTACCTCATTTCCTACCTACTTACTGTTCCTGGTTGTCCTCAGGTGAAATAAGACTAGGGTCAGGTAGCGTGAAAGTGGAGTGGGGAGAAGGAAGGATAAAACCTGTTTTCTTAACCTGTCACTTAAAGCCAGAACTTTTATTTCATGTGAGAAAATTTCTCATTTGTTGTTTTCTTGTTTTTATAGGTCTTGTTCAAAAATTTATTCTAGTCCCAGAGCACACCTACTTGCAATGAGCCATTATGAACGGTCATTGGCACCATGGTATTTTAAATTATTACAGAAACTACCAAAGTAAGGCAGAGCAAGTCGGTGCTGAATGGTCCTTAAGTGATAACAAGTCAGGAAACAGTAATTCCCAGAATAACTTCTTCTGACGAGGTCATTAAAATTATTACTACTCATTTTATAAATTCTAGATTACCAATGTGTTTTTTTCTTTTTTTTCTTTTTAGGTGAACTTGAACAGAAATTTGAACTGGAAATCAGTCCTCTTTGTAATCAACAGAAAGATTCCATCCCTAGTATACAAATTGGTGAGTTGAATTCAGTGTTAATTTCAGATAAATACCTTTGGCACATCTCACAAAAGTCACAAAGAAAAGATCTACACACAGCTTTCAAAAGATCAGCACTGGAGGTTTAATCAACATCCTTTTGAATGGCTGAGTCCAAATTCACATTTTAATCATGACTACTCTGCTAATTATCTGTCGAGATCTTATGAAACATAGGATCGAAGCTTTGTTATAGGCCCTTAACTTGCATTATTTTAATTTTGTAGATTAGAATAGAATCAAAACCAAAAAGAGTAGAAGTAACAAGAATCAACTATTCGCGCTCTCTTCAGGGCTTGAAGGTGGGAATCAGCAGAATCTGCCCTTAGGACCCTTCCAATCTGGGTCACTACCCCTCATCCCTAACACTGGCGCCCAAGAGCCCAATCTCTAGGCCTAGAGCCTGTGAGCCATGCTATCCCGCTGCACCCTGGGATCCCCTATTTCACTAGTCCTTCCTTCAAAACTTATTTTCAGGTTATTCTCCTAAACCACACTCTTTCAAATGTCAACGATGGGAAACTGTTAAAGTATGATGCCAATGCATCCAAAATAAGTATTGCTTTATCTAATTAAGTTATGCACTAGACCTCTTGCTCTTCCACAGAATCTGTGGAAATTTTAGGCACTGTAGTGGAAGAAATATTTTTGCTCCAGTAAGAATTTCTATCACACCTAAGACACTCCACCAATTGCACCCACCTTTAAAGCAAGTCTTTCTTTTCCTTGCAGTTTCCTTCCATTGAACCTGAACTCAGAGTTTTAACTCTTTTCCTTATAAATTCTGACCCTGACTACCAGTAAAATTGTCCTTAATATTGTTACGTAGTTTTCACAATCAAACAGATTCCTCCACCCCAAAGTTGGGAGCTGGGGGTGGTGGCATAAAAAGAAAACTAGAACCCAGGAAAGATGATAATACAGAATTGCTGGGTGGCTGGCGGGGGAGTATCAGCAACAGAAATGCAGCTGCAGCCTCAGCCTCCTGGGAGGCAATTCTCTCCTATCAATTGCTTTAGCCATGGAGGTTCTGCAGACGTGATTCAAAATTAGATGCTAACCAAAGTCCTAATCCTGAGGCTCCCTGTGTTAAGCTCTAGTGGGAAAGAAATTTACCAGGCAACTGTCAATGACATTTTGAACCCCCCAAACGAAAGGACTCATGTGGTTTGGCACACAACCTGGATTTGTGAGACAGACCTGATTTCAGAGATTCTGTCCTGTTGTTGTCATGAGAACACACTTATTTTGTCAGATCGTATGTCCTGATTTTCAGCTCAGGAAAATGTGGTTACCATAGATACCTCTTTTTAAAAGGGGCTGGGGGTTGAGTGAATAGGAAAATCCTATGGATGCTACACCAGCACACCAATAATAAAGAGAAAGGGAAGGTGATTATAAAACAATCCTTAGTACATAGATCTTTCTCTGCTTCTGTTCCACATCTGCCAGCTCGTAGAGGTTGAGGGTTGAGAAGTGGGGTGGCAGGGACAGATCAGGCTAAACCAGAAAAACCCAAAGAGATAAACAGAACTTGGAGGATGCTACAGGCTCTAGCCCCCAAGACAATGATTTTTCCAGTGGGTCCTAAGTAATGCAGCTATTTCCTCTGTCCTTATTCCTCTGACTGAAATGTTCCCCTCTTTTTCCTGCCTCAATCCAAAATGAGAATTTTCTGAGAGCTACTCTCAGGCTTAGATCCAATTTTTCTTTTTAAGTAATTTATATCTACCCAAATGGAACTAGGGCTTAATATCTCCTCCCCAGCTCCACGCTTCCCTCTCTCTACCAAATTCTACATTTTAAAAGGAAGGTATTAGCTGGGCGGTGACTCATGCCTGTAATCCCAGCACTTTGGGAGGCTGAGGTGGGTAAATCCCTTGAGGCCAGGAATTCAAAACCAGCCTGGACAACAAAGGCAAAACCCCATCTCTACAAAAAATACAAAAAAATAAAATTAGCTGGGTGTGGTGCCATGTGCCTGTAGTCCCAGCTGCTCAGGAGGCTGAGGCAGGAGGATTACCTGAGCCCAGGGGGTAAAGGCTACAGTGAGCCATGATCACGCCACTGCACTCCAGCCTGGGCGACAGGGTGAGACCCCATCTCTTAAAAAATTAATTAAAACAAAAAATAAAAAGGTATTAAATCAAATGAATCTCTAATTGGTGAAATCTATAGAAGGCTAAAGAGAGAGGTTTTCCTTCAATCCTTGTCTACTCTGAGGCTACCATTCCTCCCTACTCCCCCTTCCTCCCCGCAACCGCCTATCATCCCACCATCCCTCCAGGAGGACAACAGCCCAGCAATGTCAGTTCATCCCTTGAGGAGAGGCTGGCAAAACACACTGATGGAACAGGTTTCCAAATCTGATAATGTGGAAGCCTTCCTTAATTTGAAAAACTGCCTCTTGGTGTCTATTCAGACTTCAAAATCACTTTCCTACCTAGCATAAGAAGTCTTTATATCTGAAAAGTATAAATATAATGCCAGGGTCACTTAAGAAAATGAGGCTTCTCCTTTTTTCGAGAGTGGGATTTTAAAATGTTGGATTTGTAACTTTTTTATACTGAGATAAACTTGATAAATATTCACGCTTTGAACTTGAGAATAGTGGAATTTTGCAAACTGTCTTTAGATATCTAATATCTCATCTCTTTGAAGGTGAATGATATTAGAAATTAAATATGGATATTGTGGAGGAGGTAAAGAAAATTCAAGAACAGCAAGCAAAACATGAAATCCTCATCTGCTGACAGCCTATACAACCTTACCAAAATTCCAAATACAGACATCAAGTCACTGGCTTAACTTTCCCCCTCCAGTTCAGGTTCTCTACAATGATCTCACAATATTTAAATCATATTTCACATAAGATGAGACAATGCAGAAATGTATAGTAACACTGTGTATTGCTGCATCTCTCTTCCATCTCTATGGCATTCTCAAAGGCCAAGTGTCTGCCGTTTGTCCAACAAAAAGATAATCAAATCTAGCCTTGTAATTCACATGCCTGTAAACATACAGGATTAGTTGTTGGAAATTTTTGTTAGGCTGAAAAAGATTTGCCTTTCTCCCCACAGCTACACATCAAGGAAATACAATAAAACCTAAATAAGTCCAAGTTTGTGAGGATTCCAATAAACAAGTCATGTTTATTATGAAAAGCACATTAACGCAGCAAAACACGATTAGAAAGCAACAAATCTTAAATATGTAAGAGAACAGACATGCAAACAAAGAAGTCTCATAGCAAGCAATCTTATCTAGTCATTAAAGCAGGACTTTCATACAAGTAAAAATCTGTATTGAAAATGAGTGAACTTTATTTAAACTTAGTTATTTAACATAACTGAAAGCAAGACAGGACTGTAAAATGATCATCTTGAAAAAGATATCCCACAGGGTAAGGGTATGAATTATTCAGCTGATCTAAATTTGTGAGGTGTCCCTTTCTGGTGTCATTTGCCCTCTCCATCCCTTCCCCACCTGCCTTCTTTAGCTCTGGCAGAGACTTTTTTTTTTTTTTTTTTTTTTAACATTTTTTACTTATACGTCTTTCTCTCTCTGCAAATAATAGCCAGTATTCACTGGGAGTTTACTATGTGCCAAGAGTTTTCTAAGCATTGTACGTACATTAAGTCATTTAATTGTCATAACAGCCCTATGAGTTTAGTATTCGCTTTAGCATCTTTTTACAAATGAGGAAACTGAGGCACAAAGCCATTCAGGGACAAGCCCAAAGTGACACATCTCATGCTCCTAGGCTGAGGGTAGCCACCATCGTCTTGCTTGCCCTCCTGGCCCGGGAGCTGGAAATTTTTATTAAGCTGAAAACATTTGCCATTTCTCCCCACAGCTACACATCAAGGAAATACAATAAAACCTAAGTAAGGCCGGGCGTGGTGGCTCAGGCCTGTAATCCCAGCATTTCGGGAACCCAGGACAGGTGGATCACTTGGGGTCAGGAGTTCGAGACCAACCTGGCCAACATGGGGAAACCCCATCTCTACTAAAGATACAAAAATTAGTCGGGCATGGTGGGTCCCCAGTCAAGCTTGGGAGGGAGAAAGCAGCGGGTTTCACCGCCCCGTGGTGCTAAGTCTGGCCTTGCCTGTTCTAGGTTTCATGAGCTACATCGTGGAGCCGCTCTTCCGGGAATGGGCCCATTTCACGGGAAACAGCGCACTGTCGGAGAACATGCTGGGTCACCTCGCGCACAACAAGGCCCAGTGGAAGAGCCTGTTGCCCAGGCAGCACAGAAGCAGGGGCAGCAGTGGCAGCGGGCCCGATCAGGACCACGCAGGCCAAGGGACTGAGAGCGAGGAGCAGACGGCGCGGGAAGGCGACAGCCCCTAGAGGCCGGCCCAGCTCAGACGCGGAGAGGATGCTTTCCTCCGGCAGGGACCCCAGAGGGCAGAAGCAGCGTGGAGGGGCCCTCACCCAGCAGCCCAGCCAATTTCTGGGTGTTGTCCTGGGGCTCTTTGGAACGCCACCTTCCTCCCACTTACCTGCCTCCCCTCCTTTTCGCAAATGTACTGAAGCCATTTGTCACCTCAGCATTCGCTGCCGAAATGAGCAACTCCATTCAGTAATGTGGGAGCTGATCCCATGGGCAGGCTCACCCTGCTCCAGGAGAAGATTAGGAGGAAGGAGGTGCTCCTGCCCTGTCCGCCATGGCCCGGGGTCGCACTGGAACAGGCAGCAGTTCCTAAGTCTGGAGCGTTTGAGCGTTTGCCATCTGACTGCTGATCTGCGTGACAGAAACACCAGCATATTTGCAACGCCAAGGATATTGGTCTTAAGTGCAAGAGCACAAATGAGAGTGTGAGAGAAAGTACCTTCTATTTTAATAATAATTATTATAAAAATAATAAATCTTTTTAACTTTTATATTTTATGCACTAGACAATGGATCTGCAACTTTGGACTAAGATCATTCAATGTACCCAAACTTGAACAGGGGGTTCATTGTTTTGCTATTGACTTTATTATGCCACTTTGGGGCAGAGACTTGGCATCTTCTCAGTTTAAGAAACCATGTTTCCTATCCAATCCTAAGGGAAGGTGCTGTACAGTTCATTCCTTTGCACCATTAGCCAATCTGTCTTTTATGGATTCCATGACATGTTTATATTCACCCATGTACATTTTCTGTAAATACCAAACGCTACTGATTCCCATGCCAAAATACATGAGTATTATGGGATTGCTACCTGTATAAACAATGGCACTGTGAACAGAATACTGTTAGTTTTAATACAAGAGAATGCATTTGTAAATATGGTATAGAGTTTATTAATATACTATTGTTTGCAGATAAAGGCCTTAACTTTAAACATCTTTCATCTTCTGAAAGCTGCCCGACTTAAATCCTCATAGATGTCTTTCTCAACTGCCTTCCCATGTCCATCTGTATGTTTTCCAGCTAAGGTCACAAACCAAAACTGAATAAAGTCTTTGAGGAAACATTTTGGAAACTTCACGTGCATTCCGCTTGAGACCATAGTGTTTAATCTATGGCACCAAGCGTCGTTTCCTCAGATTAATGAGACCCTTCAACAAGCCTGAAGCAGTCACTTTTCAACGCAGCGATGTTTTAACAAGCCAGCTGCTAAGCTTGTGTTTATGTGACTCTTGTTACAGAACGTGGTGGTGCGTCAGCCTCACAGGAGACATAGCAGGTCTCGAAAACCTTCTATGACCCTGTCATCTAACCATCAGGGAATTCCCTGCTCCCATGCCACACATTTGTCTATTATGGCTACAGTACCAAAGTACTTTTGGTGTTTGGTTGGTGTGCATTTCTTCAGTGTCAATAGTAACTGGATTTTTCTTTTTCCTTAATCTCATGTGAACAACTACCCAACTGTTTAGCTGAAGTTCGTATTATTTAAGTAAAGAAAATACTTCAGTTTTATAACAGACTTTACCTTCCTGGCAGGTCATTGTAGTTAATTATGTCTCTAGCTTGGAGTGTCACCTTGAAATTTCGTTGCCATTTTTTCTGCAGACACTTGGCCATAAAATCTGTTACAGCATTCTTCTCTAGGCTGCTAAATGCTGTGCATTCAACCTTTTCTTTAGAAGTTTCAGCATAACTAATGTTGGATGAAAATTCTTGAGGCCCCTTTCTTTTTAAACGGTGTGGTAGTGGGAGATGACTGTTCCTGCCACTATCAACCTGATCCTCGTGCTGACAGAATGACAGCTAGCACTCATTTCCTAAGTGCAACTGTTTTGGAGATTTTTCTCCTAACATACAAATGAAATACTGATTGGCCTGTAATAAGTTCCTATAGAGAGACTGAGGCTTGCAGAATTAAGGTTCAGGGGAAACTTTGGAGAGTTTATTATATTTTCATTAAAGTGGGAGAGACCGTCAGATGGTGCTAAAGAAAGTGTGACGATCTTATGAAATAGGTGGATGGTAAGTTGAAATTATTGATGTGGGTAAGAAGGAAGGTTGTGGAAAGTTAACACTAGCTTTGTATTTTTTTTTTTTTCTGTAAAACCATGAACTGATATATTTTTCTTTATCACTTTAGTATTCTGCAGTTCTCATCTTGGTGAGGCCCCAAAAGGGAATATGTCAGATGTATTTCTGTTTCCAAACCTGTCTTACTTTGGTTTGATGGTACAGAGACGGCTTTTGAGTAGTCTATTTTTAATGTATATGAGGTCAAATCAAGGAAGGCAATTGCTGGGGACAAGAAAAGTAGAGGTAAGAAAGAAGACGCTATTTTAGCTAATAGGGTTTCTGCCTTGGGACTAAAACATTGCTTTGTTTAAATTATAATTATATAATAATTTAAATAAATGAGATTGGAGGTGTTCTTAGTAGTTCAGAGTTGATAGGGCAAAAGTGTTTACGTTACAATTAGGTCTTGAAGAAGAGCTCACAGAGAAAAAACTACCAAATATCCAACGGGTAAGCCCGTGATGTAGCCACTAGTACAATAAAAATCTGAAGTAAAATGAGGCATAAACTGGATGGAGCTGCCTCCCTCATTCAACTGGAGAGTTCTTGAGTTCCTCATTTGTTGGTAAAAAGAAAAAGACTGAAAATGTCTTTTTTTTCTTGCCTATTAGTGGTTCTCTTGCAATATTTCAATAGGAGTCCAATTACTAGTTCAAACACAGTGGCTGGGCACGGTGCCTCATGCCTGTAATCCCAGCACTTTGGGAGACCAAGGTGGGCAAATCACAAGGTCAGGAGATCAAGACCATCATGACCAACATGGTGAAACCCTGTCTCTACTAAAATACAAAAATTAGCTGGGCATGGCAGTGTGTGCCTGTAATCCCAGCTACTCAGGAAGCTGGGGCAGGAGAATCACTTGAACCTGGAAGGTGGAAATTGTAGTGATCTGAGATCGCGCCACCGTACTCCAGCCTGGCAACAGACCTAGACTCCGTCTCAAAGAAAAAACAAAAACAAAAAAACACGGCTATTGGATCATCACACAGATTTTTTCTTTACAATCTTGTTCTCCTTGTCCATGGACCATCAATAGTTGACTCACCAAGTTTAATTCTTCCATTGCTTGAGAAGAAAGGAATCAAAGGACTCTGTGTAGTAAGCTGGCAGTAAAGTTAAGATCAAATTAAGACACAGAGAGAGAATACATATCACTGCCAGGCCTGCTAGGCAAAACCTGCTCTTCCTTTTGATAGCAGTGATGAACTGTCAGGACCTTATTTATGAAACCCTGACCTACCCATAACTCCCTGCTAGGCTAAGTAAAAACCAGGCTCTTTCTCTCTGCTTATGGCTCCCCACAAAGGGGCTTGCAGCGTGTCCTGCAACTTTGTCTTCAGTTAGTGCTTCCTACAAAACTAGGACTTGTTTTGTAATCTTTTCTCATGTTGAATCAGATCTGCTCACTGATTTAGGTTTGGTTATGAGCTTGTATCTCACTGTATTTCTCATGCTTTGTTCTTTTAAACAGATCCTTTAAATTGTGTCATTTTGTGTACACATGTGAGGTTTGGAAAAAAAAAAAAAACCCTTGTGAGTTTTGCTCAAAATGTGGCCCAAGTAGCCATTGGCATGTCTAGATGAACAATTAAAAATAAAGATAATTTCTTTAAAATATCACAAGATGAAAATATCCTAATTCTCACCAGGTAACATGTTACCAGCCAACGAATTAGATTCAATAAAAGGAACCCACTGCTCAGGAGAGGAAACATTCAAGGAAAGAACACAGATGCAAACATGGTCCACATGACTCATTCCACTTTGGGGGCACAGAAACGCCCATGTCCATGAAGGTATCACTTGCTCCTTAGTGCCAAGTTAGGGAAACAGGGCCACCATTCAGCTTTCCATTTCCTCAGAGTCCTGATATTTTTCTGACTCATATTTGTCGACCTCATATATGAATGAGAATGAGGTACAATGTTTTAAGTTGTAAAAACGTAGCCAACTCAGTGTAAGAATTATTTGTGAAAAATACGGTCTCACATTTCAGGATTACAGGCCATGAAGAACAATGGAACAGTTCAAGCAGAACAACTGAGTATTCTAAAGCCATCTGGAAATAGAGGGAGAAAAAGAACACTGCCAATGTTTCCAATGTTTTCTTGTATCTTTATGTATTCTCCCATATTCATTTTATTAAGATCTGTGTTCAGAATCCCTCTGATTCCTTAATGACTCTCCATGTTTGAATGCAAAGCTACTTTTTCATTTGTGGATATTCTATATCACAAAGCTAAAATCAAAAGAGATGCCCCACTAGTCATGTAAAGGTCAGGCATGACTTTCAAATGTACGTGGGAACCTAGCTGAAACACTGTCAAATAGGCCAAGCCTACGTGAGCAGTTAGATTTCAATTAAAGAAATATTGATTGAGGATCTACTATGTGCCCGATGTTGTGCTAGATATTGGGATTTAAAAAGACCCAGAACCTCCAAGAGCATTCAGACTTGTGCCAGAGACTGGTGTTACCAGTGAACACTTCTTAGAGAATTCGTGAAACACCTATGATTGCTCAAATGCAGCTAAAGCTCCCTCCTGGCATACAATGCAATAGAAAGCAGATACACTTCCAACACAGAAATGGATCCCAGTCCTAGTTCTGTCATTAACTTATCCTCTGACTAGAGAGAAATTACTAAAACTGCTATAAAATTATTTCAAGATGGCTGGGTGTGGTGGCTCACGTCTGTAATGCCAGCACTTTGGGAGGCCGAGGGGAGGGGTGGATCATGGGGTCAGGAGTTCAAGACCAGCTTGGCCAAGATGGTGAAACCCTGTCTCTACTAAAAATACAAAAATTAGCCAGGTGTAGTGGTGGGCTCCTGTAATCCCAGCTACTCGGGAGGCTGAGACAGGAGAATTGCTTGAACCCAGGAGGCAGAGGTTGCAGTGAGCCAAGTTTGCGCCACTGCACTCTAGCCTGGGCGACAAAGCAAGACTATCTCAAAAAAATAATAATAATTTCAAGACAATATTTTTTATGGTATTGTTGTGGCAATTAAAAGAGTTTGCATACAAAAAGCACCAAGCATGCTCTCTGGTACATGGCAGATGCTCAATAGACACAGGTTCTCCCTTAAATTACAGACAACTTGCCAAATAGCCATTCCTGCATGCATAAAGAATGGGGAGAGTTAACAGGGGAGAAAACATAGTAAAATGTTGGTGGTTTCACGTTAGGAAGTCAAACTTCTAATTAAGCCAGAGAGATTATTAGAAAAAAAAGTTTGGCCGAGCACGGTGGCTCAAGCCTGTAATCCCAGCACTTTGGGAGGTCAAGACGGGCGGATCACGAGGTCAGGAGATCGAGACCATCCTGGCTAACACGGTGAAACCCTGTCTCTATTAAAAAAAAAAAAAAATACAAAAAACCAGCCAGGCGAGGTGGCGGGGGTGCCTGTAGTCCCAGCTACTAGGGAGGCTGAGGCAGGAGAATGGCGTAAACCCGGGAGGCGGAGCTTGCAGTGAGCTGAGATTCGGCCACTGCACTCCAGCCTGGGCGACAGAGCGACACTTCGTCTCAAAAAAAAAAAAAAAAAGAAAAAAGTTTAAGTTATAGTTGATATGGTTTGAAAATGTAAGATTGGCTTGTCTTAGTCACCTAAGCAATGATGTATGATTGATTCCATTACCTGAAATTCAAATTCTCATATTAAAAGTGCTGATATAATCTTTAGTATTTTCTTTCCTTTTAAGGAAGCAATGCAGTAGGGTTTTAAAGCATTGTCAGGGCACGGTGGCTCACATTTGTAATTCTAGCACCTTGGGAGGCTGAGGCAAGAGGATTGCTCGCGTCCAGGAATTTGAGACCAGCCTGGACAACATCTCTACAAAAAAATTTTTTTAATACATAAATTAAAGTGTAGGCTTTGGACTGGGTACAGTGGCTTACACTATCTTAGCACTTTGGTAGGCGAAGGTGGGAGGATCACTTGAGGCCAAGAGTTCAAGACCAACCTGAGCAACACAGCAAGACCCCTGTCTCTACAAAAAGTAAGAATTAAAAAAAAAAAAAAATGTGGGCTTTAGAGTCAGACCAGAATTTAAATCCCTCATTTATCATTAACTACCTAACCCTAGGCAATTTGTTTAATCTCTGAGTCTCCATCTACTCATGTATAAAATAGTAACATCAACCTCCTGGATGGTCATGAGGGTGAAATTAAATAACATACATAAAATATATAGCACAATTTCTAGCAAAAAGGGAGTACTCAAAAAAGGTAAATTCCTACATCACTTAAGGAAACAGTATCTATTAAGTGGGAGTTAGGGTACATCTTTCACTTTCTGTAGATTGTGCCAATTTTTGTGCAAATGAAAACGATGCATTAACAGAGACTGAGAGTGAGTATATCTACACATGGCCAGGTCGGTCATAAAAATAATCCTTGTATTACGGACAAAAAAAAACTATTTTAAAAAGTGATTAAAATAAAAAAGACAGTGACCCAGAGGTGCTAAGGATACACTGATAAGACCAAGGACAAATAAGGGACTATTTCTTACGATTTTAAAGTAAATATTCCTCAGGTCAGCCAGAGAGAACTAGTCTGTCTGGTTAATGTAAGACTTTCCTGGAGTTGACAAGAATACAACCCTGGCTAGACAGAAGGATTAGTCAAATAAGCAAAACTTGATAACCTGTCAAGTTTTCATGAAGTCGACTCAAATCCTACAATTCCTATCCATCAAGGTTCCTGGTAGCCTTTGCCCTTGTCACCTCTTCATCAGATCTTTTCTGGCCACTGACAATAGAGGCTGAGGACTCCTGGGAAGTCTCCACAAATAGATGGTCCTGGGCAACATAGGCAGACCCCATCTCTACTAAACATTTTAGAAAATTAGCCAGGCATACACAGCGGTTGTCCCAGCTACTGAGGTGGGAGAAGCACTTGAGACCAGGAGTACAAGGCTGCAGTAATCTATGTGCCACTGCACTCCAGTGGTGACAAGACTTTGTCTCAAAATTTTAATTTAATTTTAATTTTAATTTTAATGTAAAACTCAATTCGAAACTAACGTTTTCCAAATTGCATAAAAATGTGTGTGCCCAAAGATGTTTGTTAAGTGTTCCCTGAAAAAAAAAAAATGGCTTCGTAGCCAAAGAATTTTGAGAAAACATGAATTAAATACATAGGTTTTGCTCAAAGATGTTTATTAAGTGTTCTCTGGGGAAAAAATGGCTTCATAGTCAAAGAATTTTGAGAAACAATGGATTAAATGCATAGGTTTTGCCTCTGTCTGCTTGCCAGAATGCTCAAGTGCTAATGGACATCTTCAACAAGGTGATACAGATGACACTGTTTGGATCTAGTTTGGATTTCATATCACAAAATCTTCCTTAACTATTCCAACCCAGGATGATCTATCATTTTATCATTAGTGATTTTTAGCTGTTTTGTGTTATCATTAATGATGTATATGTGTGTGTGTTCTGCCCAATTTGAGGTGTAATTTGGCATGGTGGTTAACTTGCCCGAGTTTGTGGCTTGACTTTACCACTTAGTAGGTATCTGACCTTGGGAAAGTTTTCAAACTTTCCGTGCCTCAGTTTCTTTATCTGTAAAATGGTGATTAAAATATTACCTATTTCATAAGGGTTTGAAGATTAAAAGAGTTCAGGTATGGAAAGCCCTTTGAATGATGCCTGCCAGAGAGAAAGCACTAAGTATTAGCAAAAGCCATCATCTTCTCCCTTCATCCCCCTCTTAACCTGACTTGTAAGCTCTTTGATAACAGGGATAACTACCCCTTTAAAAACTATTCTTGGCCAGGTACAGTGGCTCATGCCTGTAATCCCAACACTTTGGGAGGCCAAGGCGGCGGGGGGGGGGGGGGGGGGGGGGCGGGCAGCGGCAGTGGATCATGAGGTCAGGAGTTTGAGACCAGGAGATCAAGATGGTGAAACCCCATCTCTACTAAAAATACAAAAATTAGCCAGGTGTGGTGGCAGGTGCCTGTAATCCAGCTACTTGGGAGGCTGAGGCAGGAGAATCTCTTGAACTCAGGAGGCAGAGGTTGCAGTGAGCTGAGATCACACCACTGCATTCTAGCCTGGGTGACAGAGCAAAACTCCGTCTCAAAAAACAAACAAACAAAAAATATTCTCCATAGGTAGCACAGGAGATACTGAATAAATACGTATTAAATGAAAGAACGTATTTTTGATGGACAAATTGGAAATCATATCAGAATATTATGTTAACATTTAAATCCAAACAAGTAAACTCCAATCGTAACAATAAACGTCCCAATAATTTGAATGCAGATGCTGTGTTTTTCAGGTCCACAGTTGCTATCTGGTAGACCTTTAGCGTTTTCAAGAACATAGTTTAGGAAAACGAGAGTTTTTCTCCTCTCAGTTTATGAGCATACTCTTCTGAGTGATGACAGTAGAAATAATTTCCCGGAAGGACTTGATATCCAAAGATCTTTAGGTTTTTCTCTATACAACTGGAAAAGAAACCAACAGAAACACCACTAAATTGCTTCCTTTGTGGAACAAATATGAGTCTGTTGTAATGCACAATCCAAGAGAAGACAGAGACAAATCCCAGTGCTCATCTTTTAAAAAGAACAGGGAATGGCAGATGAGTCTCTTTATTTTATCCTTGTTAAAAGTACTTCAGATTACACACAACCTACTCCTACTCTTCTTCCCAGTAAGCAATTATATGTGCATTTTTTAAGTTGTCAGCAAAGTAAGCCTAATGGACCAAAATGTACGATCAGTTTTGGGGGTTATTTATTTCTTCCTTCTTCCCACTGCTATAATTTACTTTGAGCCTTTTTTTAACAGGAGAGTCAGACTTTACATTTCAATGAATTCATTTTCTCAGAAACATCTGTCTCAGTCCACACTTGAAAAAAAAAAGAAAAACTTCTACATGGAAACAAAAGACCTGTAGTGTTATAGAATAGCATAAGTGAGAATTACACTCTACAATTATCAGTTTTCAAGCATTCACCTTACTGAGATGGAGGCAACAAAAAGTTCTGATAGGTCTTTCAATACTTGCATTATGTAACATGTTCTGAAATATTTCTGGGATACCTCTACTGACTTTAGTTATTAAAAATGTGTTATTTTAGAAGTAGCTTATCAAAAAATACCTTTTGGCATCTGGAGCTTTATCTTAAACTCTGATGGAAAGGTTGAGATTATTTTTCTCTCAACCGTGTGGGCTTTTTTTGTTGTTTGAGACCGAGTCTCACTCTGTCGCCCAGGCTGGAGTGCAGTGGTGCAATCCTGGCTCACTGCAACCTCCTCCTCCCGGGTTGAAGTCATTCTCATGCCTCAGCCTCCTGAGTAGCTGGGATTAGGATTACAGGTACATGCCACCATGCCCAGCTAATTTTTGTATTTTTAGTAGAGACGAGGTTTTGCCATGTTAGCCAGGCTGGTCTCAAACTCTTGACCTCAAGTGATCCATCCTCCTCAGCCTCCCAAAGTGCTGGGATTACAGGCTTGAGCTACCATGCCCAGCCTCCATGTGTTTTTAGTAGTAGGTTTCCAGTTCTTAAGTATGATTTAGTGAATGTTCAGCCGCACCACCAACCTGCAGAAATGTCAGGCAGCCAGGCACAGGCCCTATCCCCACAGTGATTGTCTAGTCACTGCGCAGACTGTGAAGGCCCCAGGCACCAGTGCCAGCCTCTGAGGAGGATGAGATTAGAAAAACCTTCAACAGGGTGGGCAGGCCACAGTGCAAGGGCTGTGTGCCAGGACCGCATCCTGCTGAGAGTTGGGGTGCGTACAAGTGTCACTGAGAAAGGCCTAGGATTGTGGAGGGAGGTGGGTAACCTGACTTGAATATCTAAAATGTATGTGACATGTCAATAAAGTTTTATTTGGGCTAGCAAGCAAACCAGAAGCAATTAACTAGACATCATTGTTTCTTCTTTGAATAGTCAGAGCTAAGTGTTCTAGGAACACAAACATTTTTGTACACATTATTGGTAAAGGCTCTGACCAGATGTCAAGTATATTGGCAAATTTTGTCCATATAAATCAGGTGACTTGTAAGAAGTGTTCACTGAGGCTTAATTTTATTTCAGAAACAACAGCATTACTGCCTAGTTTGCAATTTATAGTGAGCATTAGAGCTGATGTTGTGTGTTCCTTGCGCTGTATTGACACTTGTGAACAGCAGGCATTGGCCAGAAACAATGGTGGTGCCATCTATGTTCCATTTGCTGCAAGAGATTACTCAACTCTTATTCTAATTCAAATGAGACTGTCAATGAAGATAGGAGGCGTGGAGAACTGACAAGAGGAGTAAGCTTATATTGATTCTGTATCCTGTGAGGGAAAATAAGCATTTAAGGAAGAATAACCAAGATGAATCAAAATTACTCACTGAGTATGAGTTTCCAAGGGCTGCCCTAACACATTACCAGAGTGACTCCAAACACAAAAATGTATTCTCTCACAGTTCTGGAGGCGAGAAGTCTAAAATCCAGGTATCAGCAGGTCTCTGAGCTCTCTGAAGCTACCAGGGAAGAGTCCTTCCTTCCCTCTTCTAGCTCCCAGAGGTCACCAGAAATCCGTGCTGGTCCTTGAGTTGTGGCAGCGTAACTCCAACCTTTGCCTCCATCTTCACAGGCCTTCATCCCCATGGGTCTGTTTTCCCTTCTTATATGGACACGAGCCAGGGACTAGGGCCCACCCTAATCCCATATGGCTTCATCTTAACTAATTACATCTGCAAAGACTATTGCCAAGTAAGGTCATATTCTGAGGTTCTGGATGGACACGAACTATAAGGGGCAGTATTCAGTTGAGGACACCTAGACATTCCTCACTCACCCACCCAATGCTTTACCTCCTGCCCATCCCCAGTACACACACACACTCCATATGCATCTGTCAGACTTTTTTCTTTTTTTTTTTAACTTTTTATTTGGAGATAATTGTAGATTTAAATGTTCTTGTAAGAAATAATACAGAGTTGGAACTTGGGGGTAAGTGGTCAAAATGAAAATAAAAGAAATAATAGAGAGGCTAGGTGCAGCTGCTGATGCCTGTAATCCCAACACTTTAGGAGGCTGAGGCAGGAGGATCACTCGAGGCTAGGAGTTTGAGACCAGCCTGGGCAACATAGCAAGACCTCATCTCTACTAATTTTTTTTTTTTAATTAGCTGGGTGTAATGTCACACACCTAGAGTCCCAGCTACTAGGGAGGCTGAGATGGGAGGATCACTTGAGCCCAAAGGTTGAGGCTGCAGGGAGCTGTTTCACACCACTGCACTCTTGCCTGGGGCAACAGAGTGAGATCCTATCTCAAAAAAGAAAAGAAAAAAGAAATCGAAAGATCCTGTGAACTCTTCACCCACTTTACCCAATTTTCCCCAATGGTAATATCTTGTATAACTGTATTACAATATCACAACCAGGAAATCAACATTGATAATCCAGTGACAATTCAGACTTCAGCAGTGTTACATGCATTTGTGTGTGTGTGTGTGATATCTTTCAGATTTCACCTTAATGACAGCATTGAGATAGTGTTTCAGGTTTGAGATGTGGTTGTTTTTGCATATTTGCAGGTAGAGTCTGAGGAAATGTGGAGAAGTTTCATGGAAGGAGGAACAAAACACATCTTTGTTTCTCTCTTCCATATCCTTTCCTTACTAATTCAGACCTGGCTCAGGAAAACAAAACAAAACAAAAAAAAACACTCTTCAGAATCCCAAAGGCATCAGCCATCTGGAGATGACAGTATGATTCTTGTTCTACATTTCAGCTTCTTCACTATTTCATCATTGATTTCCCAAATACTTTCATTCATTCATTCATTTGTGCAACAAATATACATGAAGCACCAAGTTTGTGTTAGGTGTTGGGGATACAATGATAACTGTCTTCTCTGTGCTTACAATAAAGTGAGCAACTAGGGAGAATTCATAATCAGCAAATAATAATTAGTGAAATAACCGGAGAAGTAGGAGAAGGCGGGATCACATAGAAGGGAAAGCTAACCCACGACAGGGTGTGGGAGAAGTCAGGAAGTCCTCCCAGAGGAAGGGATGCCTAAGTCGAGATACAAATGAAGAGTGAGGCAAGGGGAGGAATCTGGGAAGAAGAACTGTTCCTGACCAAGGGACAATAGTTGAAGTGTTTCTGAGGATGAAAAATATCCCCAGAAACATCAAGAAACTGAAAAAAAAAAAAACACTCAAATATTTATGTAGGTAGTTGTGCAGATAATAAGGAAAAGTTAAAGACATAGAAGATGATAGGTGCAACAGTTCCTTATAAGCATGGGACTCAGAGTAGGAGGCTTTGGAGACAAGGTCGACTTACCACCATTGTGATAGGTGGGAAGGAGATGAAGCTATATGGGACACAATTATGTTCATGCATTTTGTGGCAAAAGTTGCAGAATTCTTGTCTGGTGACCTCTACATTCTGGGTCCAGTACAATGCACAGGCATCTGCTGGAGTGAAGGCAGTGATGGCAGGACCAAAAGTGGGAGAAAAGAGAGGAAATCAATAGTATATCTATATATGAGAGAGTGTTGACTGAAGAAAGAAAGAGCATAGGAGAGAGAGTTCACTGAAGAAACTTCACATGATCACATACAGCACCAATGCTAGAAGTCAGGAATTGATAGCCACAACCATCTTAAACATCCTGTGGCATCCCCAGCAGCTCTCAGCCCCCAGATGAAGATGAGAAGGTAGAAGTCAGATTCTTCCAAGGTTTGGATTTTGCCCAGAGGAAACAAGAGTAGAGCAGCAAGGCAAGGGAGTTGATTGTAGTTGTAATTTAAGCTGAATAGAAAAGGCGGTGAAGACAAGAAGCTGCTAGATAGAGAGATAAAAAAGCCTTAGAAGACATGCTGAGAAGAAAGAACCAGATCGAGCTGGAAGGTTAGGCTTGTGTGGTCTGAGGCTGTGGCAGGTCTGAACGTATTATTTTAGAGGTGAAGTGGCTTGATGTGAAGACAGGTCCAGGAGCTTTGGGGGCAGACAGCTTCAGGAGTATGGAGAAGTTTATTATAGTTAAGGAATCAAGAGTACGTGGCGGTAGGTGAGTTATCCACTTGGTTACTGAAGTCACACAGGTTATTGGCAGGACTTGGAGTGAGAAGAAGCCTGGAGCTTCTCCAGTAACTGAAGTGGAAAGAATGAAATATCAAATTATGCCACAGACAGGAGGTGGTAGCAGCATCCACTGCAAGAACCCCAAGGGAGATGGGTTCTCGGTTTCTTCGAGTCCTCACTGAGGGTAGAGGACTAATGGTCTAGAAGTGGCAGTAACATGCAAGGGAGACGCCAATCCCATGTCCCAACACTGACGTGAAGGACAGATGGTAATTAGTTGCCTCCATTCGAGAGGCTTCCATAAGGCAATGTTGTCAGGGGACTGTTTCAGATAAAGGAATGTCTAGGGCAGACAGTAGTTGTAAGAGTGTTTATATCCTGGTTTGGGAGTTTTGGGGAAAATAATAGAAGGATCAGGAAGGAGGATTGTGGCAGGAAATGGTGGGTACCGAATATCATGAAGCATGAGAATGTGGGAGAGGATAAATGAAGGAATCATTATTCTTAGGTGGTAAACAAAGGTTACAGGGATGCGAAGTAGTGTAGATTAAGCCAGCCACTAGACTGCCAACAGAATTAGTCCCACCGTCCCTCCTGTAGATAGGATCAGGCTCTCCAGGATTCACATAGCCCTGCCAGATGTACTTCCAAGCCTTAAAAGAAAGGGAAACTCTTAGCTGTTGGAAGAAGTGACCTATGGTCTGGATTGACTGTGGTGGTCTCAGGGAGGTTGTGGCAATGAAGCAACTTCCACTCAGGTACCCAGGGAGTGGTGAAGGACACTGCACCCAGAAAGCCTGGGCTGGGAGTGGATGATGGGTCCAGACTCTTTAAGGGAACAGTGATGACCAGGAAATACTGGCACACAACCTGCTCTGCTTCTCCCTCTGGGACTCCAAGCTCAGCAGTGCTATGGTTAGAGATTCTGTGTGCAGTCTGCAGGTTGTAATAAGGATCTGTAGCTGGCATTTTTCAATCTCCCTTCATACTACATCCCCAGAGGTCAACTGAGAGCCCAGGCAGCTTGCTGTTACAGGGAAGGCCATCAGACCTGTCAGTTTTCTGAATGAAGCAGAGTCCTGGTATGTTTGAAAAATGGAAAGAAATCTGTCTTCAATTAACCAAGTGGTCATTCTTCAATAATGGAAAAGATCAGGTAGCAGCAAAGACCAAAAGTGGGCACTAAAAGGTATGTGATTTTTTTTTCAGGTAAGACAAGGGTCTATATTCCTTTCCATTACAGGCGGGGTCATTTCTATGTCTCAAACCTGAACAAAATGCAGGTAACAATCTAAATTCAATCATGACAATAAAATACTTTCCATTGTCCAAGTTTGATGGTAATAAATATTTACATTTTAAAAAATAATTTGTTTTTGTTTTTAAAAAAGAGAACATGCTCAAGGTTACACAGAATCTGGAAAAAAATCACTTCATCTGAGAGAGCAACGGGTAGACAAAAACAGTATTCTTACATAATAACCCAATTCAAGAATGGTATCACCATGGAGTCTAACATGGTGTTTATTTCAAAGACAATATTCAAGTATGTCATTTAGAACACTATGTCTAATGTATGTATAAAGAAGCAAACACTGCTATCCAAGATCATTAGGACAAGTAGTGGCGCCAGCCAGGAGAAGACCCCACGTGCCGTTAGTAAGGTACTGATGGGAAGGATGCCTGACAGCAAAGGCCAGCCAAATGAAATTAAACCTGCTCCCCCCCAGAAATGCCCCCTTGACAAGAAAGGGATGGTGGTTGGGGGGGGTGGTGGGGAGGATGTGATGGTACAGGAGGTTTCCAAGGCAGGGGAAGATTATGGTGGAAGAGAGGGCTGTGGTGAAAGAGACTATGGAGATCCATATGGAGGAGGTGGTGGTAGTGATGAAGGTAAGTGATTTTTAATGAAGACTTCCAATTACACATTGAAAATCCAGGCAATCCCGTTATTAAGGTACAAATCAAGCAACATTTAGATTTTAATCCAAGTTCAGGGTCCTGTGCCCAGTTTCCAGACACACTCAGTTGAGAAAGAAAAAGAGGTTCTACTCAAGCTCTTACACCTGATCAGAGCTGGCTCCCAAAAGCAATGGAGAACATGAAGAAAAGGAGATCACTTAGATGGCATCCTCTTTACACAGTGATTTCTTATTAACCCTTAATGTAAGAAGGAGACAATTCTTAGAATTTAAGAATTTGCTAAAAAACAAAATATTTTTTCCCTGAAATTAACCTTTGTGTCTTGAAGCTTCCAAGCCTTCCTAGAATTATTGTTTATTATTCCAGAAGGTTCAGTGAAGATTTTCAAATGCAACTACATACTCTGCTAACTTTATATGCAGATGCCTTCCTCCTACAATGACAGGGCATATCACACAATCTTCTCTAGAAACAAAAGGGCAATATACCAGTTCAACCAGAGTTTAGTTTTCAAATTAAGACTCACTTTACATGAGATCTACCCTCTTAACAAATATTTAAGTGTACACTATATTATTGTTGACTATAAGTATAAATGCCTATTTTTCTTATAAGAACACTGACATCTTAAAGTTGTAACTATTCATTTTCCAATCATGTAAATAACATGTGGAGGAAGGATCGCCATCAGAGACTTACACAATTTATGGAAGGAAGAATGAGAAAGTCATTTCCTAAACCAAACTCAAAGGGATTCAAGGGCCAGGGAATCTGTAGTCTTGAGTCAAATAATTAAAATTCACTAAAGGGACTATAATATCTTATCAAAACATAACAAGAATAATTTGAGGCTAGGTGCAGTGGTTCACAACTATAATCTGAATGCTTTGGGAGGCTGAGGCAGGAGGATTGCTTGAGTCCAGGAGTTCAAGACCAGCCTGACCAACATAGCAAGATACTCTCTACAAAAAAATTTAAAAATCAGCCAGGCACGGTGGTGCATACCTGCAGTTTTAGCTACTCAGGAGGCTGAGGTGGGAGGATCACTTGAGCCCAGGAGTTTGAGGCTGAAGCGTGCTATGATCACACCATTGCACTCCAACCTGGGAAACAGAGAGACCCTCTGTGAGGGTTATCAGTGAGGCTTCCGGTTAACAGTAGTCTATTAGTAGTTAAGCTTTTGGGGAGTCAAAAATTAAGCGAATTTTTTACTGTGTAGGGGTGGCACCCCAACCTCCCTGTTGTCCAAAAGTCAACTGTATTACAATTCATTCTGCCAACCTGAGTCTTTCTAAAATGCTAACGTAATTAACCTTTTTGCAGTCATTTAATTATTCCCCTTGTGGCTTTTCACATGTATTAGTCCATTCTTATGTCGCTAATAAAGGCATACCTGAGACCGGGTTGTTTATAAAGGAAAGAGGTTTAATGCACTCACAGTTCCACATGACTTGGGAGGCCTCACAATCATGGTGGAAGGTGAAGGAAGAGCAAAGGCAAGAGAGAGCGTATGCAGGGGAACTCCCCTTTATAAAACCATCAGATCTCGTGAAACTTATTCACTGTTATGAGAACAACATGGGAAAAACCCACTCCCATGATTCAATTACCTCCCACTAGCTCCCTCCCAAGACACATGGGGATTATTACAATTCAAGGTGAGATTCAGGTGGGGACACAGAGCCAAACCATATCATCAGAAATCCAGTTCCTTGGGTTAGAACGCTAGGTCTTCATAATCTGAATGCTGCCAATCTCTACAGCCTTCTCTTCATTCACTTTCCCACCCTCCCTCTTGCCAGCCACCCCAGTCTCCCAGTCTCCCAGTCCTAGGCTCCAATCATTCTAAACACCTGCAGGTCTCCAAACCCACCAGCTATTTCCCACCTACGAGCCTTCCAACAAAAGTTCCCTCCACTGGGAATGCTCATCCCCCACCCACCCTTTCTGAGTTTTTCCAATTCAAACAACAATGCCTCTGTCTGATACGGCTATGCTCCTTCAGACAACCACAGCGCCCTCTATCAGGGCACTTCCTACCTAGTATCTTCATCACTGATTATATGTATGTTTCTTCGACTAGACTTCGAGCAACTTGAAAATATCCCTTTGCTATTTTAAATTCAACATCTAAAGTCACAGTGCTTAACAAAGGTTTGTTGAATACAAGAATTAATAACCCACGGGCAAATGAGTGAATATCTGGAAACCAGATGTCCTGGCTGTAAATGGTTTTACGAGCTTTATTCCTTAAAGTTGATGCTTTCACATTTTAGAAACTAGAGAAGTTTCCAGAGTGGTGAGAATGAAAGCAAGGTTCACACTGATAAGGAAATGTGAGGAAACTTAGTTAAAAATATCTATGATTAATAAAAAAAAATTAATTAATTTTTTAAAAGGCCAAGTGTAGTGGCTCAAACCCATAATCCTAGCAGTTTGGGAGGCCGAGGTGGAAAGATCACTCGAGTCTGAGGGTTCAAGACCAGCCTGAGCAACATGATGAAACCCTGCCTCTATCAAAAAAAAAAAAACTATGTTTTTATAAATGTGTTGTGAGAAGGATTTTTATAAAATGCTATTAAATTGTTTGAGTGAATAAAGCAAGCATTGCTTAACTGTCCTTGGGCCTATGTCACTGAGGAAGTGAGCACACACCAGGAAATGTTTGGCAGACTAAGAACAGAACACAATCACTGCCTCCAGGAGCAACTATCTGGTTGGGAGACAAGACATTCAGGATAACATTCAATGAGGACCTCACAGAAGAGAAACATCTTGCCTTGGTCTGAGTCAAAAAAGACTTCACAGAGGATGGGGGCCTTAGAACTGATTTTGAGAGGGGATCTGTGTTAGTCTGTTCTCATACTGCTAATAAAAACGTACCCAAGACTGGGTAATTTAATTTATAAAATAAAAAGTTTTAATTGACTCACAGTTCCTCATGGCTGGGGAGGCCTCAGGAAATTTACAATCGTGGCAGAAGGGGAAGCAGACACCTTCTTCATAACGTGGCAGGAAAGAGAAGCGTAAACAGGGCAAATGCCAGACACTTATAAAACCATCAGATCTCGTGAGACTTACTCATTGTCGCGAGAACAGCTTGGGGGGCACTGCCCCTATGATTCAATTACCTCTACCTGGTCCTGCCCTTGACACGTGGGAATTATGGGGATTACAATTCAAGGTGAGATTCGGTTGGGGACACACATTCAAAGCATATCAACATCTAAATGAGAGTGACAGTGAGTAAAAAGGAAGAAATACACTAAGGTGTGGGAAGTAGACTTACACAAGTAAGGGCAAAAACTTGCCATTGTGTTCACCTGGTCGTGAGGCCCTCAGCAAGATGAAGCTGAAAGTAACCATTAACAGGACTATAGGGTCAGCTGAAAAGATACAACAGGCTCAAATACATAGGGCCTTGAATGCCTAACAAAAGGCAAAGGGCAAGAATCCCCCTAGAGTGGTCAGGACATGAGGGAAATAAATAGTGTCGACTATGTAATTGGCCCCCAAGCCTGCTGAAAGATAAAGAAAACAGAAAGCAATCAAAGTATGTTTGTTAATGTAGTAATACGAGCACTGAAAGGGGAAAACTGGAATGCTCCATCTTTAGGGAGACTATACTGAATGGAAAGTCTCTGCAGCTGGTGGAAGGAGGGGGCCATGGGGTATGATCCAGCCGGGCTGCAAATCTGAGTCCAGAACACAGACTAGCATAGCAGAAGGTGGGGTAGCACGACAGACGAAATATCCAAGCAGAAGAAATCCTAAATCTCTGTGAGGAAGGTCCGTCTTGAAGAAATACGTTTGTGTAAAAGAGATAATGCATTATCACAGAATCAAGAAAATTAGCCCAAGTTGGCCAGGCGCGGTGGCTCACGCCTGTAATCCCAGCACTTTGGGAGGTTGAGGTGGGAAGATGACCTGAGAAAAGAAGTTCGAGACAAGCCTGGCAACATGGTGAAACCCCATGTCTACTAAAAATACAAAAATTAGCCAGGCATGGTGGTGCACACCTGTAATCCCAGCTACTCAGAAGACTGAGGCAGGAGAATCACTTGAGCCAGGAAGGCAGAGGTTGCAGGGAGCCAAGTTCAAGCCACTGCACTCCACCCAGCCTGCGTGACAGAGTGAGACTCCATCTCAAAAAAAAAAAGAAAAGAAAAAAGAAAATTAGACCAAGTTAGTAATAATGATATTTAGGCAACTATAGAAGTTGCCACGTAATAATAAAGGGGGACTTTGATGCCGTTTCAGGACAAGATGTAGAGCTGAGCTTTCCTTAAACAATGACTACTTCACCGGGGCAGAGCGAGCTGCCAGGGCACCTGGCGAATACAAAAGGCCTGAGAGGTGAAAAGGCAAATCCAGACACTGAGGCTAGAAACTTTAGACAGGTGCCTCCAATCTAATTATGCAGAAAGTTTATTCCAAACTGATAAATAAGTTCATATTTCTTTATGTTTGCTTTTTTCCATTTGTTTTTCACATACATTATTTAATTAGCACCTCCAAATGACCCTGTCAAGTAGATGGGGTAGGAATTATTACCCTCATTTTAAGACCAAGGAAACTGGGAGTCGACATTAGTAAATTACTTACCCAAGATACCACGGAGAGTCGAACATGGAGCTGGGTCTTGAGTTCTCATTTCTAGTTCAGCTCTCCTGCCGCTGTAACAGGGGGTCTCTCTGATTTAAGGCTGACCCTATAGAAATAGAAATTAAGGAAGCATGTGGAATAAGAAGGCATCCTGGCAAGGCTACAGCTCCAGGCCCTTGTGGGAGAAGACAAGTCAGCAAGCAGCAGATCTATGGGGAACCCTGAAAGAGGATGGCAACCTTGGTCACCAGGTATCCCTTGGGGTGACAGCAAGTGGGCAGGGTCACCAACTCATCCCAGTTTGCCCAGGTCTGTCCCCATTTTCAAATTGGAAGTCCCATAGCCTGGGAGCTTCATGCTGGTGGTCTCAAGCACACCAACATAGTGGATGGGAGCCCTGTGTAGGAGCAGAAGCTCTGAAATCAGAAGCAAGGCCCAGCTTTCAGACCACACTGTCACAGGACAATGCATGCAGCCTTCAGTGTGTCACTTAACTCTCTGAGTTGCAGTATGGAGATGGAGTTGGTCATTAGCACCTGCCCCTTCTTCACCTCCTGCCATGATTTAATTGGACCTTTTGAAGTTGCCTCTTTTTTTGGTCAAACAGTGTCACATATTTGTATGGTTCTACCTAAGACTTCATACTGCAATTAGGAAGACAAATGAGATTATGTTTATGAAAATACTTATGAACAGTAAAGAGCTAATAAATATAAGTTATTATTATCATTATTACTCTAAAAGGACCCTTTATTATCAATAGTAAAGTGGACACAGGCTGGAGTGACCATGAGCTTCACTCAGTGGGAAAGCCTTGTTTTGTAATATTTTTAAGACTTCCAGGAAAAAAATCACTGTTCTTTTACATTTTCTCACATAAAATTTTTTCCTCCCCAAGATTAATGGTCGTTCAGATGTCTACCAGATAGAGAGCAAACCAAGAAAGCCATAGGGTTCTGACATCTGATTCGCTCTTACAACAAGAACACGATACAAGGTTGCATGGTAGATACGTATCACAATGGGAATAAATACATACACTCATGAAAAGACTAGTGAAACCAAAAGCAAACCACAAAAATGACCCTAGTTAGGACCCTGGGAAATATATTGGGGAATGCAATGACCCCCCCATGGAGGCCGTGTGAACTTTGTGTTACTCAGAAAAAGTTGTGTAAATAATTGATTGGGAAATGTCATGATATTGCTTCTGTCTCACACACATCTCAAAGAGATGCAGAAAAAAGAAGACAGAGCTCCTACCCTCCCCTTCCTTATAAAAGAAAAAGGAAAAAACAAAAAGCAAAAGTCCTACAGAAAGGGCACAGTCTATCTTCTGAGCCAGACATGAGCTCCGACAGGGAGAGCAATTTAGAGCTGTTGAAATAGACCCCTTTGGCCAAAGGCAGCTCTGTGTACCTTCTCTAACTTCATGGCACACTCACAGGCTATCTATAGTAAGTATACAGCTTCTAGAAAATCTGACTGCTTCAAACACACATGTTGATTTGCCAAAGTAACATAAACAAAACATACATGGAAAACTCCAGGGCCCTGAGAAAGCAGTCTTGGCAGCCGTGCTGTGAGGAGGGTGCAGCTAACACAGCACAGTCTCCAAGTGGAGGACAGCACGGACCAGACTCCAGGCACTCGTTTCTGCTACTTGAATTATATTTATATGACTCGATGCTGAGGTGTTAATTTGCAAATAATGCCCTTATAACATGGAAAATGTTCTCCTTATAACCCTGAAAATTGTCATCACCTTTAGGAAAAGAAATTTTTCTCAAGCTCAGAAGGAACGGCACACTATTTTGGACACATTCAGCACTCACATAGTAGCTTTGGGAGTTAGTATTGCTGCCAAAACCCCTTTAGAACATGAAAAGGGAGGTCTAGAGCCACGGCCTATTAGTCAGTGAGCGGGGACACCTGCTCCTCCCTCCCACCACTTGTTTGTCAGCCTCAGGACATTGGCAAGGTCCTGGCAACTGGACCTTGGCTATGGGCTCGCCACAGAACAGGGCAGGCAACTGCAATCACCCCATGGCCCAACCCCGCAGACACACACACACACACACACACACACACACACACACACACACACCTGGAACTATGCACATTGCTGCAGTCTTCGTAAGAAGCAGTAAAGAACTCCACCTTTAGAGAAAATAAATAGCATAAGTCGAAGGAGGTCTCAAATTCTGGCAGCAAATCAGTTGCAAGTTACACAGGGAAGCAAAGTGAGAACTCACGACGAATGTCAGTTCCATCTGAAACCCACTGATCTGAGGTGCAGGGCCTAAAATGTGAGACCTTCTCAGGCCTCATTGAGGTTTTCAGAGAGTCTATCCAGAAGTCCAATAATACAGTAATGATAAGGAAGAAGAGGCGTAAGAGAAAGAGCGGGAGAGTAGGTAACCTTTACTAAGCACTTACCAAGGCATTGTTTAGGAGCTTTGCATGTATTAACTCACAGTGACTCTATTCAGTGAGAGCTACTATTTTTTCCAGTTTCTATATGAAAAAAAGTTGAGAACCAAAGGGTTAAATCATTGTCAGGGTCCATGAAACCAGGCCAGCTGGCTCCAGAGCCTGACAATGTCGTATGGTCATTCAAATCCTCCTGGAAGAGTCGCCTCTGCTTGTATACCTCCGAAGCAGATAACTCTACATCCCCAGCCAGCCCTGCCATTAACGTCATCAGTGTGAACGTGCACAACTGCACACATTCTAGCCACAGTTGCACCTCTGGGAATTTAAGATACACATGTGCATGTAGACAGTTATTTATTGGTGCATGGGTATAGTTTGTAGAGAAAATAATCCGCATTTCCATCAACAGATAACTAGTTAAATTCATTGCCGTGTGGTCACACAGGGCACTAGTCTATAAAGCTGGATTCTCCCTTCCGTTCCCTGCAACCCTCGAGGCACGTGGCTTTGTCAGTGGATAGCACTTTGATGGGAAGAAAACTGTGCCTTTTCATCCAAATGGAAGCAGGGCACTTGTACTGCAAGCCGTGCAGCCCCATAGCCTCGCAATGAATTACCATGCAGCAGCAATAGAAAAGAAAGTGGTGCACATACATCCACGCGCAGACCATCTCTGGAAGGACCTGTGGGAAACTGATGACCACATTTGCCTCTGAAGATGAGACCTGGAGAACTGGGGTGGGAGGGTGGACTTTTTGCTTATAAGTCTCTTTGCTATGTTTGCATTTTACATGTATGTGTAAACCAAGCATATCTTTTAAGAAAGACTAAAATTTCAAGTTAAAAATTTCTAGCCTGGGCAACATGACGAAATCTCTTCTCTACAAAAAAATACAAAAATTAGCCAGGCATGTACCTGTAGTCCCAGCTGCTTGGGAGCCTGAGGTAACAGGACTGCTTGAGCCCAGGGGGTCAAGGCAGCAGCAAGCTGAGATCACACCACTGCATTCCAGCCTGGGCAACAGAGTGAGACCCTGTCTCAAAAAAATAATAATAATACAAAAAATAAATTTAAGAAAAATTTTAATAAACCAGCGAAAAATAAAATATTCATTACTAATCAGTTATAAGCAAAAAATTAGAAAAGGTAAAACAAAAAAACTAAGTGTCCAACAATTTGGGAAACGGAATACAAAAATTAGCTGGGTATGGTGGCATATGCCTGTAATCCCAGCTACTCAGGAGGCTGAGGCAGGAGAATTGCTTAAACCCAAGAAGCGGAGGTTGCAGTGAGTCAAGTTTACGCTACTGCACTACAGCCTGGGAGACAGAGAAAAACTCCATCTCAAAAAAAAAAAAATTGGGGAAATGCATAAGAACATAAGAGGATATGTCTTCCATGAAATATCACGTCATCATTAAATGATGGGGAAGCTATGTAACAACAAGGGAAATGTTTAGATTACAATGTCAGTGAAAGAGCAAAATGCCAAATTGTATGTTCCATGTGATTACAATCACTATAATATGAAGAAAATTGTCTTCTCTTAGCAGCTAGAATAAGTATTTCTTCTACAGGTGGGGGTAGGGCCGAGTGAGCTGAGATCGCGTCACTGCACTCCAGCCTGAGCGACACAGTAAGACCTTGTCGCGAGAAAAAAAAAAAAGAGGCAATGAGACGCAAATACGTTCCAGCTCTAAAAGGCAGTTGGAAATCTTGCAGAAGACAGTGACAGCAAGGATAGTAATGAAACCTCCATGTTTCTCAGATCCTCAGGGCGCTTAGGTTCTTTCAGCCACCATGTCCAAGCCCCTCACTCCTGGGATCAGGTAGAAGTGTAAAAGCGGCATGAGCTGCAGGAGAGAGGGACGGGTGGGCAGCAGGAAGAGGAAGGAGTTTTGGTTTTTTGTTCCTTCTGGGACGGAGTCTCGCTCTATCACCCAGGCTGGAGTGCAATGGCGTGATCTCAGCTCACTGCAACCTCTGCCTCCCAGGTTCTAATGATTCTCTTGCCTCAGCCCAAGTAGCTGGGATTACAGGCATATGCCACCACACCAGGCTAATTTTTGTATTTTTAGTAGAGACGGGGTTTCACCGCGTTGGCCAGGCTGGTCTCAAACTCCTGACCTCAGGTGATCCACCCACCTCGGCCTTCCAAAGTGCTGGGATTACAGGTGTGAGCCACCACCCCCGGCCGGTTGGAAGGAGCATTTTGTAAAACACCTTACCCTACCAATGCATCTCAAACAGATAACTGATCCTGATAGAGAAATTCAGGCTCAAGAACGGAAATAACAGGTCTTTCTTGATTATATCCGTTCTGTAGAATATATAGCTAGAGAGTCATAAGGTTGCTTACCTCAAAGAGCACATGTGATAGCTAAGCAGGTAGATGACAAAGAGCATGCAGTATTTTATAAACCACAGTTCAATCCTTTCTCCTCTGCTCGTCTTCCCCACTCTTGTTCCTCCTTCATCCTTTATGCCCACAGAATGTAGGACTGAGAGTGAACCACTGAGCCTCAATCCTGACACTTGAACAGAGCACAACTTACCACACCACCTAAACCCCCTAAGCCTCAGAATCTCCACGAATGAGATGGGAACAATAACAATATTTAGCTTTTGAGGTTATCTTGAGCATTAAATGAGATCATGGATGCGAAAGGCCCCTGGGATTTTAAAGCATTCTATAACATTATCAGGGACAAAAAAGCTTATGCTGTTTCAGAAAATACAGAAAAATATCCCCAAGAAATATGATGGCTAAAATACACAATTTTGGGATACCACATAATTTTATAGCATTAGAAATTCAAATGTTAATAAACTTAAAACTAGATATTACCATCTTGTTTTTATTTTATTCCCATATGTACTTATAAACAGAATCTAGCTTAAAGAAAAATGGGCTAATGTGTCTCCTCTTTTACTTTAATTAAGGCCTCTTAAAAAGTAAAAAAATAAAATAAAATATCTTTGAAAGAGAGGTTGTTTCTTTAAAAAAGGGACAATGTTACTTTCTTGAAGTCACTTTTCAAAATGCAGCAAAAAAGTAGGCTTCAAATTGAATTGAGTGGAAAACTCAGTGATAGCTTCCTAAAAATGCCACATAGCTTAATCAGAATATTTCCCCATGTTCTTTGATTTTTCTAGGTAAAAAATATTCTTTTTTTTTTTTTTTTTTAAGAGCCAGGCTGGAGTGCAACGGTGGGATCTCAGCTCACTGCAACCTCCACCTCCTGGGTTCAAGCAATTCTCCTGCTTCAGCCTCCCAAGTAGCTGGGATTGCAGGCACCCACCACCACACCCGGCTAATTTTTGTATTTTCAGTAGAGATGGGGTTTCACCATGTTGGCCAGGTTGGTCTCGAACTCCTGACCTCAGGTGATCCATGCACCTCGGCCTCCCAAAGTGCTGGGATTGCAGTCGTGAGCCACTGCGCCCAGCAAAAATATTCTTTCTAAGTTTTCCTTTCTTTTTCATCATATTGAATATAAGCATATTCATAATAATTGGTAAACTGATGTGCATTATATTTACTATTATAACTATAAATAAATTGGTGTTAATCAATTGTAAGTGAGTATTCTAAATGAAACTCAATATCTACACCAGGTCACAGAGCCATGAGGTCATGGTCAAAGCCCCCTTTGGTAGTGGTCCACAGTCAGAATCCCAATCATTCTGCCCATCTCCTCTACCCAGCACATATTTAGAGCTGTTGGACAGAAAGGAAGGCCATGGCAGGGAGCTCATGGCCTTACAATGCATCCAACTCCAGGCTGAACAGCTCCTGGTATTAGAAGGCCGCCTTGACTCTGAGCTTCCATCTACCATCCTTTGACTTCCAGCCATGAACGTAGAGCTTCCATCTGAAGCAACACATAAAATCAATCCCCCTCCATATGAAGAGAACTACCATGTTCCCCATCATTATCCTTTTCCAAATTAAATACATTAAATTGCATTAACTCCTCCTTATAAAACACGACATCCTGACTCCTTCGCCATCCTGGTGAAACTTCTCTGGGTACAAACTTCTCTGCATCTTCCCAGATGGATATACTATTCCAAACATCCTCTAAACTATTCTGTGTACAATGGAATTCACTCCTCTTGTGAATGAATATTACCTATATAATTGTAACATAAATTTGCATGCATTTTATTGTTTGCTTGTTTGTTTTGAGAAAACGTGTTTGTTTTGGAATCTTTATCTCATTCCAGGCTTATGCTGAGTTTGGTGCCTTATAGTTGGAATTATCACGATTATATAAAAAAAATTTGTCTTTAAAATGTTCAGAAACTATCTTAACGTTTTTACTTAAATTCAGCATTCTTACATTCCTCAAGGTCAAAGAGGAAAGAACTACATATGTCTTAATACTAAGTATTTTCAGAAATGATGCCACAAATCTCTACAAAGAGTAAGGGACTTCTGAAAAATGCTGTGTAGTCGAAATAAAGACGATTTTTCGTCTTCAAAGTATATAGTAGCTAAGCGTCTTGAAGGGGGACATTATAAGAAAACAGGCTGGCTGGGTCCTGCACCAACTGATGATATCTCAAATAAGAAAGGTTTTAGCAAAACATGTGATAATCATAAGCTAATCTAAGCAAGAGATGCAGTTGGGGTGAGCTTTAAAAGTGTTTTATTCTCTCTCTAGGACCTAGCATGGTACCTGGAAGACAGTAAGCATTTTGGAATCAGGCCTTGTTTCGATGCCAGAGACACACTTGTGAATAAAGCAGACACAATTCCCTATCTACGCACAGCTTATGCCTACGAACATAAGTATGTGTACGGTGATGGTAAGTGTCTGTATTAGTCCATTCTCACAGTGCTATAAGGTCATACCTGAGACTGGGTAATTTATAAAGGGAAGAGGTTTAATTGACTCATAGTTCTGCATGACTGGGGAGGCCTCAGGAAACTTACAATCATGGCAGAAGGGGAAGTAAACACTTCCTTCTTCACACGGCGGCAGGAGAGAGAAGTGAGAGCAAAGGGGAGAAAAAGCCCCTTATAAAACCACCAGATCTTGTGAGAATTCACTCACTATCACAAGAACAGCATGAGGGTAACCACCCCCATGATTCAATTACCTCCCACCAGGTCCCTCCCATGACATGTGGGGGTTATGGGAACTACAATTCAAGATGAGATTTGGGTGGGGACACAGCCAAACCATATCAGCATCAATGAATTCATAAAAGCAAAATTCAGAAATTCATGTTTGCCCTCCTTTTCCATGAAAAAGAACAAACCAAGACTAGACACAGTGGTTCCCACCTCTAATCCCAACACTTTGGGAGGCTGAGATGGGAGGATCACTTGAGGCCAAGAATTCAAGACCAGTCTGGTCAGCAGAACGAGACCCTGTCTCTACAAAAGTAAAAAATTAGCCAGACATAGTGGTGCACACCTGTAGTCCCAGCTACAGGTGTAAATGAGGGTCATTGCAAGGGCTAGCTCTCCACTATCCCACGCTCAGTATACTCTTTCTACTCACCCCAACTTCTCCCTGTGACTTCAGACAGAGGAAAAAGAGATGAGCAACTCTAATAAAATGCACAGATCATTCTCTTTTTTAATTTAATTTTTTTCCACAAGTTATTGGGGTACAGGTGGTATCTGGTTACATGAGTAAGTTCTTTAGCAGTGATTTGTGAGATTTTGGTGCACCCATCTTCTGAGCAGTATACTCTGCACCATATTTGTAGTCTTTTATCCCTTGCCTCCTTCCCACTCTTCCCCCCAAGTCCCCAAAGTCCATTGTATCATTCTTATGCCTTTGAGTCTTCATAGCTTAGCTCGCACATATCAGTGAAAATATATGATGCTTGGTTTTTCCATTCCTGAGTTACATCACTTGGAATAATAGTCTCTAATCTCATCCAGGTCACTGCAAATGCTGTTAATTCATTCCTTTTTATGGCTGCATAGTATTCCATCATATATATATGATTATATATATGATTTTATATGTATATATATATATACACACACACACCACGGTTTCTTTATCCACTCATTGATTGATGGGCATTTGGATTGTCCCACAATTTTGCAATTGTGAATTGTGCTGCTATAAACATATGTGTGCAAGTATCTTTTTCGAATAATGACTTCTTTTTCTCTGGGTAGATACCCAGTAGTAGGATTGTTGTATTAAATGGTAGTTCTACTTTTAGTTCTTCAAGGAATCTTCACAATGTTTTCTGTAGTGGCTGTACTAGTTTACATTTCCATCAGCAGTGTAAAAGTGTTTCCTGTTCACTGCATCCATGCCAACATCTATTGTTTTTTGATTTTTTGATTATGGTCATTCTTGCAGGAGTAGGGGGGTATCGCACTGTGGTTTTGATTTGCATTTCCCTGATCATTAGTGATGTTGAGCATTTTTTCAAATGTTTCTTGGCCATTTGCATATCTTCTTTTGCGAATTGTCTATTCATGTCCTTAGCCCACTTTTGGATGGGATTGTTTGGTTTTGTCTTACTGATTTGAGTTTGTTGTAGATTCGCACGGATCATTTTAATATGTTCTTCTGAAACTCTGGATCTGAAATCAGGTTGAAAGAGACAAAAGTTGGAATTCTTACAGAACAAAGCTTGCACTAAAAAACACTATGAATCTAGTGCTGAACACAGCATAGGGTAGATTAAATGCTCAAAGATCAGCAGAATTCAACAGAATGTTTTCATTCATTTCAAACTGATTATCACCAGTATTAACAATTTAGGCAGTCAGATTCCTGGCAGCAGGCATGTGCCATTAATGAAAGAGAAATTAACATCCGTGATGTTTTACCTTCCATCTTCTTTTTTAGTGACTAAATTTGGTCATAATATTCAGTTCAAGTAGAAAATAACAGATGGGTATAAAAGTCTCACATACATTACACCTTGAAGAATATAGGAAAACACATGTATTTTTTATGCAATACTTCAATGGCTTTTGTCAAAACTAACCTGCTTTTAACTTAAATAGTCAAAAATATTTTCATCTTTCTTCAAATTTTACTCTACCATCTGCTAAAACTAACTTTAAATCTTGGATCCAAATACCTATCCAGGCAATATCAATCACAACATATGTTGATGATTTTAAAGTCATGACTGATTTACTGACACTATTACCAGAAATTCTGAAAAATGAGTAAATTCTTTAAAATGAGTTGTATTAGTTCTCACACTGCTAATAAAGACACACCTGAGACTGAGTAATTTATAAAGAAAAAGAAGTTTAATGATAAAGGGGATATCACCACTGATCCCACAGAAATACAAACTACCATCAGAGAATACTATAAACACATCTACACAAATAAACTAGAAAATCTAGAAGAAATGGATAAATTACTGGACACATACACTCTCCCAAGACTAAACCAGGAAGAAGTCGAGTCCCTAAATAGACCAATAACAAGTTCTGAAATTGAGGTAGTAATTAATAGCCTAACAACTGAAAAAAGACCATGACCACAGCCAAATTCTGCCAGAGGTACAAAGAGAAGCTAATACCATTCCTTCTGAAACTATTCCAAACAATTGAAAAGAAGGGACTCCTCCCTAACTCATTTTATGAGGTCAGCATCGTCCTGATACTAAAACCTGGCAGACACACACACACACGCACACACACACACACACAAACATCAGACCAATCTCTCTGATGAACATTGATGAAAAAATCCTCCATAAAATACTGACAAACCAAATCCAGCAGCACATCAAAAAACTTACCCACCACGATCAAGTGGGCTTCATCCCTGGGATGCAAGGCTGGTTCAACATATGCAAATCAATAAATGTAATCATTACATAAACAGAACCAAAGACAAAAACGACATGATTATCTCAATAGATGCAGAAAAGGCCTTTGAGAAACTTCAACATCCCTTCATATTAAAAACTCTCAATAAACTAGGTATTGATGGGACATACCTCAAAATAATAAGAGCTATGTATGACAAACCCACAGCCAATATCATAGTGAATGTGCAAAAGCAGGAAGCTTTCCCTATGAAAACCAGCACAAAACAAGGATGCCCTCTCTCACCACTCCTATTCAACATAGTGTTGGAAGTTCTGCCCAGAGCAATCAGGCAAGAGAAAGAAATAAAGTGTACTCAGAGAAGAAGAGAGGAAGTCAGGCTGGGTGCAGTGGCTCATGCCTGTAATCCCAGCACTTTGGGAGGCCACGGCAGGAGGATCACGAGGTCAGGAGTTCAAGAACAGCCTAGCCAACATGGTGAAACCCTGTCTCTACCTAAAATACAAAAAAAGTAGCCAGGCGTGGTGGCAGGCACCTGTAATCCCAGCTACTCAGGAGGCTGAGGCAGAGAATTGCTTGAACCCAGGAGGCAGAGGCTGCAGCGAGCTGAGATCACACCACTGTGCTCCAGCCTGGGCAACAAAGTGAGACTCCGTCTCAAAAAAAAAAAAAAAAAAAAAAAAAAAGAGGACGTCAAATTGTCTCTGTTTGCAGATGACATTATTTTATATTTAGAAAACCCCATCATCTCAGCCCAAAAACTCCTTAAGCTGATAAGCAACTTCAGCAAAGCCTCAGGATACAAAATCAATGTCCAAAATTCACAAGCATTTCTTTACATCAACAATAAACAAGCAGACAGCCAAATTATGAATGAACTCCCATTCACAGTTGCTACAAAGAGAATAAAATACCAAGGAATACAGCTATAAGGGAAGTGAAGGACCTCTTCAAGGTCCTTTCTGATTTCTGAACCACTTCTCAAGGAAATAAGAGAGGACACAAATGGAAAAAATTCTATCCTCATGGATAGGAAGAATCAATATTGTGAAAATGGCCATACTGCCCAAAGTAATTTATAGATTCAATGCTATTCCCATCAAACCATCATTGACATTCTTCACAGAATTAGAAAAAACTTCTTTAGGCCAGGCGCGGTAGCTCATGCCTATAATCCCAGCACTTTGGGAGGCCGAGGCAGGTGGATCACTTGAAGTCAGGAGTTCGAGACCAGCCTGACCAACATGGAGAAACCCAATCTCTACTAAAAATACAAAATTAGCGTGGTGGCACATGCCTGAATCCCAGTTACTCAGGAGGCTGAGGCAGGAGAACCGCTTGAACCTGGGAGGTGGAGGTTGAGGTGAGCTGAGATCGTACCACTGCACCACTCTAGCCTGGGCAACAAGGGTGAAACTCCATCTCAAAAAAACAAAAACAAACAAACAAAACAAACAAAATAACTACTTTAAATTTCATATGGAATCAAAGAAGACCCTGTATAGCCAAGACAATCCTAAGTAAAAAGAACAAAGCTAGAGGCATCACACTACCTGACTTCAAAGTATACAAAGCTACAGTAACCAAAACAGCATGGTACTGGTACCAAAACAGACATATAGACCAATGGAACAGAACCGAAGCCTCAGAAATAACACCACACATCTCCAACCATCTGATCTTCGACAAACTTGACAAAAACAAGCAATGGAGAAAGGATCTCCTAGTCAATAAATGGTGCTGGGAAAACTGGTTAGCCATATGCAGAAAACTGAACTGGACCCCTTCGTTACACCTTATACAAAAATTAACTCAAGATGGATTAAAGACTTAAATGTAAAACCCAAAACTGTAAAAACCCTAGAAGAAAACCTAGGCAATGCCATTCAGGACATAGGCATGGGCAAAGACTTCACGACGAAAACACTGAAAGCAATTGCAACAAAAGCCAAAACTGATAAATGGTTTCTAATTAAACTAAAGAGCTTCTGCAGAGCAAAAGAAACATTATCAAAGTGAACAGGCAACCTACAGAATGGGAGAAAATTTTTACAATCTACCCACCTGACAAAGGTCTAATAGCCAGAATTTACAAGGAACTTAAACAAAATTACAAGAAAAAATCAAGCAACCCATCAAAAAGTGGGCAAAGGATATGAACAGACACTTCTCAAAAGAAGACATTTACACAGCTAACAAACGTATGAAAGAAAGCTCAACATCACTGATCATTAGAGAAATGCAAATCAAAACCACAATGAAATAACATCTCACACCAGTCAGCACGGTGATTATTAAAAAGTCAAGAAACAGATGCTGGTGAGGCTGTGGAGAAAAAGGAATGCTTTTACACTGTTGGTGGGAATGTAAATTAGTTCAACCATCGTGGAAGACAGTACAATGATTCCTCAAGGATCTAGAACCAGAAATACCATTTGACTCAGCAGTCTCATTACTGAGTATATACCCAAAGGAATATAAATCATTCTACTATAAAAATACATGCACACGTATGTTTATTGCAGCACTATTTACAATAGCAAAGTCATGGAACCAACCCAAATGCCCATCAATGATAGACTGGATAAAGAAAATGTGGTCCATATACACCATGGAATACTATGCAGTCATAAAAAGGAGTAAGATCATGTCCTTTGCAGGAGCTTGGAAGAAACTGGAAGTCATCATCCTCAGCAAACTAACACAGGAACAGAAATCCAAACACTGCATATTCTCACTCATAAGTGAGAATTGAACAATGAGAGCACATGGACACAGGGAGGGGAACAACACACAGCAGAGCCTGTTGGGAGATGGGGAAAAAGAAGAGGGAACTTAAAGGATGGGTCAATAGGTGCAGCAAACCACCATGGCACACACATACCTATGTGACAAACCTGCACTTTCTGCACATGTATCCCAGAACTTAAAGTAAAATAAAACAGATAAATAAGTAAAATAAATTTAAAATAAATAAAATAAAATTTTAAATCTAAAAATAAAATTAGATTACATTTTTAAAAAGAAGAATTTTAATGGACTCACAGTTCCACATGGCTTCAGAGGCCTCACAATCATGGTGGAAGCCAAAGGAGGAGCAAAGGCATGTCTTACATGGTGGCAGGTAAGAGAGTGTGTGCAGGGAAACTGCCCTTTATAAAACCATCGGATCTCATGAGACTTATTCATTATTACAAGAACAGCAAGGGAAAAACCCACCCCCATGACTCAATTACCTCCCACCAGGTCCCGCCCATGACACATGGGGATCCAACAGACACCACCAGCACCTCATCCCACTTCAAATGTGGTCTCCCATGCTTGAGAAGCAGTACTCACCTTCTGGTCTGCAAAGCGCCATCCTGGCATAATTTTCCTTGGCATTTGTCTTTTAAACGAGTATTTTAAACGAATATAACATCTTTGGAAGCCCTTATTCGCATGCATTAGTTATGATATACCTAATACAAATTCCACCACTCTAATTTACCAATCTTTACCAGTTATAAAAGCAGAAACTATAATCATGTCTTTCAAAATAAGCCTTGGGCTGTTTTGTAGCAGTGAAATCGATAGTTGTACTTAACCTAAAGAACCTGTGAGAATCTCAATGCAATGTTGAAGTTTAGCAATTAAGCAATACTATCACTGGCTTTCATCATTGAATTTCACAAAATACGTATTTGCTGGGAAAACAGTTGAATCGGCCTGATGACGTGAAAAATCTCAGGCGTGTCAAGGATACAGCTGTATTATAATTCCTTAGTGTCCTTTAAGCTGCTTTTGCAATTAATACTGAATGTAACCTTGCTTTTTCCATAATTTCTATGATTTCATTTGAACGTGGTAACAGGTTAGCAGGGGCCATCAGCCTTGGCGCTGCCGGTGTTATACTGTCCTCTCGTGGTAAATATAGAGAACTGCAGCCTGACGGCTTTTTCCTCTTTCATTTTCCTGTTCCATTGTTTTTCCATGCTATACATAACCTTATAAACTGCCTTAAATTCTTTCTGGATTACAGCAAAATCTAAATAAATAGATAAATAAACATAGAAGATGGGAACTGTTGACTAGGAGCTTAAAACATGGGTTGGAAAACCCATCTGCCTGGCTTCAAATCCCAGCTCTTAAAGCCCAGCACAGTGGCATGCCCTTGTAGTCCCAGCTTCTTGGAAGGTTGAGGCAGGACAATGGCTCAGGTTCAGGGGAAAAATAAAAAATGAAAATTCCAGCTCTGCCACTTAATCAGCTGTGAGAACCTGGGTTATCTACTGGGGTGAAGACTGTCTCTATGCCTAGCTCCTCATCTGTAAAATGAGGATAACAATAGCCTACATTGCATAGTGTTGATATACCTCCATGGCAAGCACTAGGAACAGAACTGGCACATGGTAGGTGCCATTCAATGTGAGAGCTTTATGGCTGGGCCAGGTGGCTAACACCTGTAATCCCAGCACTTTGGGAGGCCGAGGCGGGCAGATCACTTGTGGTCAGAGGTTCAAGACCAGCTGGGACAACACGGTGGAACCATCTCTACTAAAAATACAAAAATTAGCCGGATGTGCTGGCCCACACCTGTAATCCCAGCTACTCTGGAGGCTGAGGCGGGATAATCGCTTGAACCCAGGAGGCGGAGGTTACAGTGAGCTGAGATTGTGCCGCTGCACTCCAGCCTGGGCAACACAGCAAGACTCCTTCTCAAAAACAACCAACCAAAAAACCAAAGTGAGAGCCTTATCACCTAAAAGGTCAATTACAGCTTATTCTTAAATACAGTGGAACAGAAGTTCTCTGGGACCCACAGACCACTTCCCCAGTGTCCAAATTTGACACAGAGTGCAGAAACTGAAATTGCAACCCAGCTGAGCTGTGATTGTGTTTTTTTTCACTGGAGGAAGTAAATCGTAGAACGTTAGTGTTGTACATTGGACCTTGGAGCATGTTGCATTTGGCCTCCTCATTTTACAGTTGAGGAGTTTGAGGCCAGAGAAGTGATAGCTCAGTTCTCCCGATACACTTCCATGCTGTGATCACTGCTTCATGCTCTGAGCCCTTGTAAACACAGGAATTTCCATGAAGAGGAAAGGACAAAGCTGTGACCAACCAGCCATAGGTTTCCCAGCCCTAGTTTTCCCCATGCAGCTACAGAAGTCACCCTGGAATAATCCATGAGCAAGGCCACAGGCACAGACACTTCGGGAGCTGACAGGAATAGATCTTTAGAGACAGGAAGGCTTTCCTACCCAACCCCACCACCAATTTTTACAAGCAAACATTTCCCACAAGATAAATATAAGAACTAGTCTGGTCAAAGGATAACAAGGCAGTAGGTACTGGAAATTCTGGACCATTTGTACTACTCAAGCTAACTGCGATGCAAGGCAGGCTTTGGAACTTAAGGCAAGCTATTATGTCCGGCTCTGCAACAATTTCAGAATCCGTGTCCTCTGTAGTGGACGGACTGTGATGCCCTACCATGCTCTGTCCTCAACAGAGGTTGTCCTCTGACAACCCTCTCTGAAAACTGCCCTCAGCTCAACAAGGTTGCTTTGTTCGAGGTCAAGCCCCCCAATGCTCAGTCAATGAGAAAGTGTAGAGACTCAGCACTCCCAGAGCGACGGGGGACAACTCTAGAGCCCCCGGGGTTCTGCTGAGGCCCTGCTGAGATTGCACCACAGCCCAGCTGCCCCCTCACTTGAGTATTATCCTGAGGACATGCCCAGAGAGATGTCCCGCACATTCTACTCAGAGCCTGCTTGCCAGAGAAACCAAATCAACAGCCCTTTTCTGATATAAAATTTCACACTTCTTGATATAAAATTTCACTCTTCTTGACCTGTTGGGATTTTGTGGGGGTTTTTTGTTTTGTTTTGTTTTTTGTTTTTGTTTTGAGGGGAAGAGGATCAATTTAAAATAAATTCATCGTATACTTAGCCTCTCCAATCTGAGAAGAGAGTGTGCTTTCTATCTGGCAAAACCTCTTTAAAATGCTCTTTCCCAATTGCTGCCATCTAAATTATCCTCTGTGTAAATGGCTGTTTCTCCGCATACCTAATTCCAATGATGGAATGCTTCTGTTCCCCCAAAATTCACACACTGAAATCCTAACTCCCAAGGTGATTGTATTTAGGAGGTGAGGCCTTCGGGAGATGATTAGGTCAAGAGAGCGGAGTCTTCGTGATTGCATTAGTGCCCTTGTGAAAAACCCCAGTGAGCTCTCTCACCCCTTCAGCCATGTGAAGACACAAGATGACTGGGCCTTCTGTGAACCAGGAAGCAGGCCCACCCCAGATACCAAATCTGCCAGCACCTTGATCTTGGGCTTCCCAGCCTCCAGAACTGTGAGAAATAAATTTCCATTGTTTATAAGCCCCTCTGTTTATGGTATTTTGTTATAGGAATCTTAACGGACTGTTGGAAATTTTTATTTAGATTTCATAATTAAAACACAAATACATATTCATTGTAAAAGTGTGACCTTTTGATCCCCCCTCCCCAGGGGGCCCCTGCCACTGTTTCCAATCTGGGTCCTCTTCAGATTTTGATACACACTCCTGGGTAGTCACGTCTCCCCTCCCTGCCTTGAAAACCACTATCATCTGCATATCAACCAGTCAAGATTTTGAACATTACCTTCTTGCAGTCTATACTACAAAACCTTTTATAAAAATGTCTCCAAATATAAAATACTATTAGAATGCTTGGTGAAATGTCCTTGCTTAAACATCTTAGTTTGAGAGCACCAACACACACCCAGTTTGGAGGGCAATGCAACCTACTCAAAGGCATTTGAAGAAGTGGGAGAAGGGACTCTTCCAGGGCAACAGAGGGAAGTCAGGAAAAGAAGCTATTAACATAACTTGCAAGAGAAAGCATCAGCATTTACAGTAATTTCATCAAATTTAAAAGTAATCAAATCTGGATTTTATAAGATTTAGGCATCAGGTCATTTATGTATAGGCTCATGAGGAAGGCCTAAACTGAATCCCCAATCCTCAAGAATTCTAAAGTGAACACAACAGTTACTGGGAGCCCAAAATAAGGCCCCTGAGGCTTCCCAAGATTTTAGGGCATATGGTCATGTCCCCCAGGATACCAGGAGTTATACTTCGAAACACAGGGGAGCACAAAGTCAGCTCAATTCTAATGCATCACTGGTGTTGAAATGTGCTTTGGGAAGGCAGGAAATCTATTCTAACGTAGAACAAAAGCCCACCAAAAAACCAACTTGGGGTTTGTCAAGAAATAATATACTTCACTTGGCAGAGGATAGTATCTTCCTGCTGGTTGTTGAAGGATTGCTGATTACACATTTTTGAACAAGGAAACTAGAAAACTGAAAATGCAAGCCTACCTACTTGGAAAATAAAGTTATTTCAAGAGAAAAAAAAAATCTTATTACAAGGATAATGAGAAAAGTCAGGGTGGGGAAAACATTTAAGAGAGTCAGGAACAACAGCAAGAACAAAAACTGTTGGTTGCTAGATAAGAAATACCAAAAACAATCACAGGCTGGGTGCAGTGGCTCATGCCAGTAATCCCAGAACTTTGGGAGGCTGAGGCGGGTGGATCACTTAAACCCAGGAATTTGAGACTAGCCTGGGCAACATGGTGAAACACCGTCTCTACAAAAAATACAAAACTTAGCCAGGCATGATGGTATGTGCCTGTAGTCCAGCTACTCGGGAGGCTGAGGTGCGAGGATCACTTAAGCCCAGGAATTGGAGGCTGCAGTGAGTCATGACTGCACCACTGCACTCCAGCCTGGGCAACAGAGCAAGACCCTGTCTCCAAAACAAAACAACAAAAAAAAAATCACAGAAGGAATAACAAACAGGCAGGCATTGAAACTACACTACAACAGGTGCAGGGACTCACGCTTATAATCCCAGCACTTTGGGAGGCCAAGGCAGGAGGGTCACTTGGGGCCAGGAGTTCGAGACCAGCCTAGCCAACATGAGACCCTGTCTCTACAAATTAGCCAGGATGGTAGTGCACACCTATATTCCAGCTACTTTGGAGGCTGAGGGAAGAATATCACTTGAACCCAGGAATTTGAGCTTGCAGTGAGCCATGACTGCACCACTCACTCCAGCCTGCGCAACAGAATGAGACCTTATCTCTTAAAAAAAAAAAAAAAAAAAAAAAAACACTACACTATTATACTTGTGGTGTCATTACAAATGCTTTTGGCTGCAAGTAACAGAAAACCCACAGGGCATATTTTTCTAATATATCTTTCTGACAAGAAGTCTGCAAACAGGACTTGTTGATGTTGGTTCAACAGCTCAGCAATGTCATCTCTGTGATTCTAACCCTTTTTCTCATGGTCATAACTGCCCCACAGCCACTCCTAACTGGAATATGGCCAGGAGAAAGGGTTGAGAATGGAGGTGGGGCCAGGCAAGCAACTCTCTGCCACAACAAGAAAACTGTAGGAAACCTAGGCTTTGTTGAAAGTGAAGAGCTTGGCAAAATCGGTGGGGCTGAGTCCATCGCAATGGTGACCTGAGCTCCCTGGCTGCTGCACACAGTCTGAAGGGTCCAGGGAAATATGTAAATTTCCATATCACATTAGTATGTGGGTGAAGAGGGACAAAATATCTGTTGCAAACTTATGTTTCATTTCTATTATCCAAGAAACTACCTATGAAATTCCTCACAAAAAACAAACAAACAAAAAGGTCAGACTATGTGGTGAGAAAACATGAATTTGAATTGCTACAAAACACAAGCAAGTTCAAAAGGAATGTTTATTTTAAGCTCTATGTACAGAAGAACAGAGTGTAAATGTAGAAAGGAACAAAGGAAACAAAAATGACAGGCATAGATATTTACATAGCAAGTGTAGGCAAAATGTGTCAAGAAAAGTCTTTAAATACATCTACTTTTAGCCTTTAACAGTCCAAATCAGTTTCTAAGAATAATTTATCATCCAGGAAGAAGTTTTAGAAGTTTAAGGCTCAACCTTAAGTTGAGTTTAAATCCTTGAGTTTAGAAGGCTTGTATTGTTGATACCTTGGTCAACAGCTTTTGTGTTGACCATTTCTTCTCTAGTTCGCTGTCCTTCTGACTGTGAAATGTGATGTCCAAACTGAAATAAAGCAAATATTTAACATACAAATTATTCTAATGTTAAAAAAAAAAAAAAGAATGGCAAGACAAAGGCCCGATGACCCTCTGAGGTTTAACACACAATATTTACTTACTGTATGTATTACTATAATACATAGTTATTTGGCTGTGTATCAGGTACTACACTCAGAGCCAAGGACAAACGTGAACGAGACACTCTCAGCGGCACAGACTGAGCTCTTAGGTAACTAAAATTTGAGTCCCTGTGTGCCCAGCCTGAAATTAAGTGCTAAAAATTACGTAAAAAAAAAAAGATGATTGTCTAAAAAACTTGTAGTTGGTTGGAAAGAAAGTGCAAGAGACACTGAACTAACAGCAAGCAGTAAATGACAAGCTAGTAACACTTCACTTATCCACTATCACCGGGAAACGGTGTGTCCCGCCTACGGGAACTTCTCAGATAACTGCAGGTTTTCAAACATCCTGAAATTTTAAGAAACCAAGTTCTAGTCTCTGCTCTGCCCCTTATACAGGGGATTATAGGCACTACAGGGCTCATTTTCCTCATATTTTTCGGGGGAAGGGGGTTACCGCTATAAAGATCTAGTGAGATGAGTAAAAAAGGTACTTTGCAAGTTACAAATTGCTCTACAAATGATAAAATTAAACATTTATTTTAGACACATTTGCATTTTTATGGTAATAGTTCTCAAGCAAACTTCTTGTCTTCCTTTTTTTTTTTTTTTTTTTTTTTTTGAGATGGAGTCTCGCTGTGTCACCCAGGCTGGAGGGCAGTGGCGCGATCTTGGCTCACTACAAGCTCCGCCTCCCGGGTTCACGCCATTCTCCTGCCTCAGCCTCCCAAGTAGCTGGGACTACAGGCACCCGCCACCAGGCCAGGCTAATTTCTTTTGTATTTTTAGTAGAGATGGGGTTTCACTGTGTTAGCCAGGATGGTCTCGATCTCCTGACCTCATGATCCACCCGCCTCGGCCTCCCAAAGTGCTGGGATTACAGGCTTGAGCCACCACGCCCGGCCTTGTCTTCTTAAATAGTTAAAAGAATATAATTTTCTGAGTCAACATGCTAAACATCAGATTTAAAGTACACACACACACACACACACACACACACACACACACATACACAATGGTGAGCTAAGAGGTTGCTAGCACTGGAGTGGGAATGTGTGTGTGTGACAAGTCCCTCCACTCTTACATTTTTTTATTTTTATTTTTTGAGATGGAGTCTCGCCCTGTCACCAGGCTGGAGTGCACTGGCACAATCTTGGCCCACTGCAACCTCCGCCTCCCAGGTTCAAGCAATCCTCCTGCCTCAGCCTCCTGAGTAGCTGGAATTACAGGCGCACACCACCACGCATGGCTAATTTTTGTATTTTTAGTAGAGACGAGGTTTCACCATGTTGGTCAGACTGGTCTCGAACTCCTGACCTAGTGATCTGCCCACCTCAGCCTCCCAAAGTGCTGGGATGACCACGCCCGGCCCTGTTACACTCTTTGAGGACTCAATGCATCTGAGCTTTCCAGGCTCTTCCTCTGCTGACATCTGTCCTTCCTCAGTGCTATCTAGCTGACTGTAGATGCTGTTCCTCTTCCACACTCCTGTCCAGGGCTTATTTTTATGTGTTAATACTACCTCAACTAAATTAAGACATGTGAAAACCACCCCAAAATTAGAATCACTTCTAAATTTAAGAAAAGAGACTTCAAGTAAATAGTGGTCTTAAGGCTCAAATGCTTAAAATCCAGTGTTTGTCATCCTAGGCATCCAGTAAGTGCTGTCACTAAATATAACTATAATCCCATTTGCTTTTTCATATGCAGAGTTAACATTAGATTCAACAAAATATCCAAAGTCTGTATATTTGACAGAGAAAAATCTTGGCGTATTCACATTCCATATGGTTAAGGGGAATCTATTGCACCATTCTTCCCCGGCCCTCTCAAACTGTCAGACACCCAGTTCATACTGCAGATGGCAACATCAAATTGGCACCTAAGATAAGTCATTATAAACATATGCACAAATATTTTTTAAATTAAGTATTTTATTTCAAAAGACCTCATAATAGGCTAAAAGTGAAAACGAGCATATCGAATTAACAACAAAAAAACCCCGAGAAACATTAGTAGCATCAGTAAACAATTATATAGCCCGTTCTGCACAATTACTTCAAGAGAACTTGAACACAAAGCTGTAACATAAACAATACATCTGAGAAAAAAACTGAAAAATTAATATTCCATTAGTGTAGCTTACCCTTGAAGTTTCTGGACTAGAAAATGGGGAAGATTCCCAAGATCTATTCTCTTTCTCAAAAGAATCATCTTCTTGAAATGCAAATTTCTGCTTAAGTGCATGAGATATTAAAGAAACTGGATCCCAATGTGAATTCTGTCTTTTCCTCTTATGAATGGGTCTACCGCCAGGTGACCTATTTTTTTTTTTAAAAAAAATTGAATTTATTAAAACTTGGATGTAATTTTAGCTCCTTGTTGACAAACATAGCAGGAATACAAGCATAATATCTTACAATTTAATTAGTCTTCAAGAGACTGAAAATAATCTAACCTTCAAGAAATTTTTGCAGTGAACTAAGGAAAGCACAATGAATGAAGAATCAGAAAAACCAAGAACCGATCTGACTTGGGACTCTGCCATAACCCTGTTAGGACCTGAGATTTGTCAGATGTCACTATGCTGAAGATCTTTATTATTGTAATTTTCTAATTTCCTAATGGGTAGGAAAATTCAAATAAGAACTTTTAAAAGGACTAGAGTTCATATCAAAAAAAAAAAATTTGGCAAATTGTTCATCTGTTTGGGCATTCATTCATTCAATCTTCATTGAATGCCTACTACTACATCCAGCTCCATTTTATGCTTTGGGAGTATTCTGCTTCCTATTCTTACAGCAAGATTATCATCAATATACTAGTGAGTAAGATCATTTGGATGGTAATAAGTGTTGTGAATAAAACAAAACAGAGGCTGGGCATGGTAGCTCATGTCTGTAATCCCAGCACTTTAGGAGGCCAAGGTGGGAGGACTGCTTGAGCTCACGAGTTCGAGAGCAGCCTGGGTAACATAGCGAGACCCCGTCTCTACAAAAAAATTAAAAATTAGCCAGGCAACTACTTGGGAGGTTAAGGCAGGAGGATCACTTGAGCCAAGGAGATCAAGCCTGCTGTGAGTTGTGGCACCACTACACTCCAGCCTGGGTGACAGAGCCTGTCTCAAAAAAAAAAAAAAAAAAAAAACCTAAATTAAAAAATAAAAAATAGGGAGATGTAGTAGTGACTAGGGACAGAAGCACTTTAGATGAGATATGATCAGGAAAAAAAAAAGCCACTTTAAGGAAGCAACATCCTCTTTAAGAAAATGACAAGGGGTCAGTTTTAGTGTAAACATCTGGGGGTGCATCAGGAAGGAGCTTGGCATGTGTGAGAAATGGAAAAAGGAAACCAACTGCAGCTGGAGCTCAGTGGACAAACACGGGACATAGGAGAGGAGTTCAGCGAGAGAAGCGAGGGCTGGCTCCTGGGGGGACCTACGGACACAGCAGGGGCTCTGGAACTGATTCAAAGCACAATGGAAACTCACAGAAGAGTCTGAAGCAGAAGAATGGCCTGATCTGACTTCTGGTCACTATCTGCAGAATACATAAGGAGGCAAGAATGAAAACAGACCACTGAGGAGGCTGCTGCGGAAGTTCAAGCTAGATAAGAATGGGCTTGGCCTGGGGCGGTGGCAGTGGAGGTCAAGAGGGTCCACAGAATTGAGCTATGTGCTGATGGGAAGTGTGGGAGATAGAACGGAAAATAAAGACGAATGAGGATTCCTGGATATTTGTTTTTGTTTTTTTGAGACGGAGTCTCGCTTTGTTACCAAGGCTGGGGTGCAGTGGCTCACTGCAACCTCCGCCTCCTGGGCTCAAGCAATTCCCCTGCCTCAGCCTCCTAGTAGCTGGGATTACAGGTGTGCGCCACCATGCCCGGGTAATTTTTGTAGTTTTAGTAGACACAGGGTTTCACCATGTTGGCCAGGCTGGTCTTGAACTCCTGACCTCAAGTGATCTGCCCACCTCGGCCTCCCAAAGTGCTGGGATTACTGGTGTGAGCCACCACACCTGGCCTGATTCCTAGATCTTAAGCAACCGGGTGATCGTGTTGCCATTTGCTAAGATGCAAAAGACATGGGAAAGAACAGGTTTTCAAGGTGGCGGAAAAGAACAGGTAGGAAGGAAAAGTCCTATTTTGGACCTGTGAAATGAGATACCTGTGAGACAGGCAAATAAAGATGTCAAGTAGGAATTTGGGTGTATGCACCCGGGCTCAGAGGAGAGATCAGGGCTAGAAAAATAAACATTTGAGTCATAAGCATACAGCTGGTATTTAGAGCCACAGGACTAGGTGAGCTCACCAAAGGAAACAGCATGGACAGAGAAGAGCGGGGGCTGAGGTCTGAACCAGGTACTTCAACATTTAAAGACCAGGCCCAGGGGGAAGAGTTAAAGGAATAAGAAGGAATAGCCGATGAGGTCAGAGGAAACTTGGGGTATACTTTTCCAGAAACCAAGTAAAGAAAGTGCTCCAGGCTGGGCGCAGTGGCTCACATTTGTAATCCCAGCACTTTGGGAGGCCAAGGCAGGCGGATCACGAGGTCAAGAGATGAGACCACCCTGGCCAATATGGTGAAACCCCATCTCTACTAAAAATACAAAAATTAGCCGGGCATGGTGGCACACACCTGTAGTCCCAGCTACTCGGGAGGCTGAAGCAGGAGAAACACTTGAATCCAAGAGGCAGAGCTTGCAGTGAGCCGAGATCGTGCCACTGCACTCCAGCCTGGCAACAGAGCGAGACTCTGTCTCAAAAAAAAAAAAAGAAAAGAAAGTGTCCAAGGAGAAGATGGGGACCACCATGGGCTGTATCAAATGCTGCCAAGAAGTCAAGTAAGATGAGCAAAGCAAAGAGAGCACTGCATTTAGCCACATGGAGAGTCACTAGTGAAGTAGTTTCCAATGGAGTCACTGTGGGTAGAAGGCGGCATTAATAGAAACAAATTATAGACGACTTCAAGAATTCCTATCAGAAAGGGGAGAAGAACAGAACAACGGCTGAGAGTACATGTGTTCTGAAGTTGGGAAGTACTCAAGTATGAGGAGAAGGATGAGGTAAAGAAGGAAGATTCAGTGATGCAGAACGGCTCATTTTAAGTGAAATCCTTGTGAAGAGGAAAGAGAAGGGAAACCAGTAACCAAAGGAAGAGCCTGGCTATGAATGATGACACTTCGCTCACAACAGCATGCCAGAAGGCAGAGAATCTGCATGGGGAATCTGTAGGTGTAAAGAGGTAAGAGAGCTCATTTGATTGCTCAGCAATGTACAAAACAAAGTTAGCTGTACAGGCAATTCAGGAGAGAGCAGGCGGACAGGAGGCAGAGTCTACTGGCCTTTTAGTTGTTTTTCCAGTGATAGTAACAGTCACAGAGTTGCTGTTTGATACTAAGCCTGATGACATAAGTACAAGATCTAGTTGGGGCCAGGCATGCACCTACAGCCATGGGATTTTTCTCAACAAGCTGCCTCAGGCTCTTCCTTTGGTTACTGGTTTCCCTTCTCTTTCCTCTTCACAAGGATTTCACTTAAAATGAGCCCTTCTGCATCATTGCAAGGAACAAACTCACAACCTCATTAAAAACAGAACTGACTTATCTGTCCTAAGACTATTACTATACAGAAAATACATCTATTTTCTCACCAAAAACCTCACTAAGGGATTTCCAGGTAAACATGGCAAATCCGTTGTGAAATCCTACTAAAATGACAGTAAAGAAATGAAAAAGGTCTATATATCCACAAGGACAAAGAGATTAGAAGGGGGACAGGAGATAAGAATTGCAACCAGATGCTGGAAGCTGGAAAGCTGATGAAAGTGAGAGCGTGGGGCATGAGTGAAAAGTCTGTGCTGAATAGACACTTCTCTCTTGCTCGTCTTTCCCCACTCAGCTCTCCAATGACCTGGCTTGCACCCACTGTGTAATCCCCACCCCTCCTGACCATGAGGGCGACTGAAGAACTTTCTAAGGAAAATCCTGTAGCCCAAAAGAAAAGACATACAGCTCTGGGATGTGGCCAACAAAATGGTCCTCTCCCTAATCACTAAATCGTGAAGCCCCCAAGTTGATAAGCCCACCTCACACAAAGAACATGCAATCAGCTTTTCCTTGTCTCATTTTTAAATAAGAATCATCAGATGCTTAAACAAGGCTACAAAACTAAAGATAGAGATCAAAGCTAAATGGAAAAAAGAAACTCACAAAAAATAGAGTAATTCAAGAAGACAGAAAAACTTAAAACAAACCTATACTTTTAATACTGTCAGTGGGATAAGACCAATAAAACCAAAAAGATTTTAAAAAGAAGCACTTGAAGAAAAAGAAACAGCTGTTAAAAATTAAAAATGTGGGCCAGGCACAGTGGCTCACACCTGTAATCCCAGCACTTTGGGAGGCTGAGGCCAGCGGATCGTAAGGTCAGTTCACTACAAAAAGTAGCTGGGCATGGTGGCACGTGCCTGTAATCCCAGCTACTCGGGAGGCTGAGGCAAGAGAATTGCTTGAACCAACACCCGGGAGGCAGAAGTTGCAGTGAGCCAAGATCATGCCACTGCACTCCAGCCTAGGCGACAGAGCCAGACTCCGTCTCAAAAAAAAGAATAAAAGAACATTTTTGGACATGCAAAGTATTAAACTAATCTACCTTTTATGTTTCTCCAGAAGCTACAGGAAGATATGACATTTAGGAAATCAGTGATGCAGCATAGAAAAAAAGGGGGCAAGAATGCTCAAGAGGTAAGCGAAGGAAATCCTTCGGGCACAGAGGGATCCTCGAGGAGAACCACCAAGAACTAAATGGAGGTTCATCCAAAAATTAGAAATAGAACTACCCTATGATCCAGCAATCCCACTTCTGGGTACTTATCCAAAAGAAGTGAAATCAGTATCTCAAAGACATATCTGCACACCCACATTCATTGGAGCGCTATTCACAATAGACAAGACATGGAAGCAAACTAAATGTCTACCAACAGATGAATGGATTAAGAAACAGGATATATACATATAATAGACTATACAGTATGCTAAGTGAAATAAGTCAGTCACAAAAAGATAAATGCTGCATGATTCACTTATATGAGGTATCTAAAGTAATCAAACTAGGCCGGGCACAGTGGCTCTCGCCTGTAATCCCAGTACTTTGAGAGACCGAGGCAGGAGGATTGCTTGAGCCCAGGAGTTCAAGATCAGCCCGGGCAACACAGTGAAATCCTGTCTCTATTTTTTTTTTAATAAGATAAAATAAAAAATAAAGCAATCAAACTACAGAGGTAGAAAGAAGAATGGCAGTTGCCAGGGGATGAGGGGAGAGGGAAACAATTACTGTTCAATGAGTATAAAATTTCAGTTATGCAAGATGAAAAAGCTCTAGAGACCTGTTGTACAACATTATGCTTATGGTTAATGATACCGTATTACACACATAAAAATCTGGTAACAGAACAGAGCTCATTATGTTTTTTCACCACACACACACACACAAATGCAACTCAGAGAGGCAATTATTAACTCTAAAAAAATTATTCAACAAACAAAATGTAGTCAAAATATATGAAATGGGGCCAGGCACAGTGACTCACACCTATAATCCCAGCACTTTGGGAGGCCAACATGGGCAGATCGCTTGAGCTCAGGAGTTCGAGACCAGCCTGGGCAACATGGCGAAACCTCATCTCTACAAAAAATACAAAAATTAGCCAGGCATGGTGGCACATGCCTATAGTCCCAACTACTAAGAAAGCTTAGGTGGGAGGATCACTTGAGCCCAGAAGGTCGAGGCTGCAGTGAGCTGTAATTTCAACACTGCCCTCCAGCCTGGGTTACAATATGAGAAATGGCTTACTGTGGATGTTTACCATTATAATAAGGATATTAATTTTGAATACTCATTTAACTAAAGATTGTGGTTTCACTATTTCAGGAAAACGTAGCAAGATGTGTGTGTGTAGAATATCTAAGAAAATATACTCCTTATATCCTACAATTGGAAGTCAATATAATTAAAATATCAAGAAATAGCAAATAAGTATGTTGTTTCAAAAATATGGTGATAAGAGACAGTAAAAGAAGTAGTCAAAAATAATTGAATGTCATTATCTATGGGATAGGCATTCAGGGGTAAAGAATAAGAAAAAAGACATATATGTTAATTTTCATAAACATAATAATTTTTCTAAACATACAATTGACAAAATTTCAGTTCACTTTTCAAATTACAACAACATACCGCTCAATTGCACGAAGCTTAACCTTATTCATATCCTTTAGAACATCCAACATGTTTGGAATATCTTTATTTCTCTGGCTTTTTGAATGATGACTATAATTGGTCTTATTAGCAGCCAGGTTCTGTTTGTTCATTTCAGTAGCTGGATTATCTGAGTCACAAATATTACTAGATCTTGGTTGTACGGGAGGAAAACTCAGTGGCTGGAGAGATGAAAAATGAGGAGGAAGTGGTGGTGGAGGAGGAGGAGAAGAAAGCACTGAACTTGGAAACTGATCCGGCTCCACACTCAGACGGGCAGCCCGCGATGATGACAACTGGCCCAAACTAATGGGCTTGTCATTCAAGCCAAAGGAACCTACAAACAAAGTGGTTGATTACAAAATCATGCACAATTATCTCTAACGTAATATATGTTAATAACACTAATTAGAACCAAAACAGGAGCAATTTCTGTAATGCTACTAAAAGTAGTGATATAGTAGCAAGGAAAGAGAATCAATTCCATCTCCTTAGTAATTTAAGAGTCAGGTCAAATTGTGAATTCATTTTTAATCCAGTTAGGAATTTTCAGTGTAGGCCCAAGAGCAGAGGGGGTTGGAGAATGCATTTTAAACAAACAAACAAAAAAATGTGTTTTTTCAGTAATTCACATACACTCTGAACTTCATCCTTTATTTTAAAAAGCTAAAACATAATCAACAACTTGTAGTTAGAAATACAAATTGATGTATTCACTCTATAATGACATTGGAGAAATAAGCATATTATTTTCTAAGCAAAGCTTAAGATGAGTACTGAGTATTTAACTTTTCCACAACAGATTTGCTCCTAAAGGACTGTGGGTAAACATGATTGCTTAAGAAAACTGTGTATAGTTATATATCATTTTACTTATTATGTATAAATGTTATTGTATATTATATAATGTGTTTATATGTAAATTATGTTATAAATATACACTGTATAAATATATTAAATTATAGGTGTATTTATGCATTTGTATACATATGTATTAAAAAATTTTTAGCAATTATATTTACACACAGCCCTTTACAGCCAAATCTGTTGTGAAAAGCATTCAGTACCTAGATTGCTTTACATTTGATACACACATACACAAATACATACACGTTGTGTGTGTGTGTGCATATGTTTAAAGCAAGCTGTATCTCTATAAATTTATAAAACAATCATCAGGAAAACATTACTCACCTCAACTTGCTGGAAGTGTAGCAGCAATAACTAAAAACTATAAACATATATCCTCAAACCTATATCCTCTTTCAAACCAGTGCATTCTTCCTCTTTAATCTCCAATGCTTTCATGAGGAGTTAGAAAAGCTTTCTGAGGGCCGGGCACGGTGGCTCACGCCTGTAATCCCAGCACTTTGGGAGGCCGAGGTAGGTGGATCACGAGGTCAGCAGATCGAGACCATCCTGGCTAACACAGTGAAACCCCGTCTCCACTAAAAATACAAAAAATTAGCCAGGCATGGTGGCGGGCGCCTGTAGTCCCAGCTACTCAGGAGGCTGAGGCAGGAGAATGGCGTGAACCCGGGAGGCGGAGCTTGCAGTGAGCCGAGATCACGCCACTGCACTCCAGCCTGGGCAACAGAGGGAGACTCCGTCTCAAAAAAAAAAAAAAAAAGAAAGAAAGGAAAAGAAAAGCTTACATAGAAGACAACAGACTTTTTAATACAAAAATACAATCTTCTAGTATAGTAAAGCTAGTTCTTTAAATCAAAGCCATCCCCTCACTACAAATGTGTCTTAATTTATCTTGAATAAACATCAGATATAATAATTTTGTATATCCAACATCCTTTTATGTGCATTTAATGTTTTCATGGTACTTATTCAGAATTGTACTCACTTAAATATTAGATGTTCCTGTATGCTACTGTATGTACTACATTCAGTACAGTATCATGCTGTACAGGTTGGTGTAGGCTATACCATGAGTATCATCTAACTGAAACAAAACTCCTGGTGTTACTTACTAGAATGTGCACTGTTTTTCAGTTCCTGCATTTCCACAATTGCTGCAATCTGAGAGCGAAGAAAAGTCAGCTCATTTTCAAGGGCAGCTATTTTTTTAATTGCAGCTTCATTTACAGGCATATCATTTTTCACTGTTTCTTTCTGTCTTACAGCAGGTGACAGTGGATCCCGAACTAGCTGCAAAGGATGAAAAATTTCCACCTTCTCTTCTTCATTTTTCCATATACTATTTCTGTGGGTGAAAAAAACAAGAAATGAAAATCAAAAGACAATAAAACAAAATAAAAGCTACTCTCAGGCCAGGCACGGTGGCTCACGCCTGTAATCCCAACACTTTGGGAGGCTGAGGCAGTGAATCACCTGAGGACAGGAGTTTGAGACCAGCCTGGTCAAAATGGCGAAACCCTGTCTCTACTAAAAATATTTTTAAAAATTAGCTGGGTGTGATGGCGTGGCCCTGTAGTCCCAGCTACTCAGGAGGCTGTGGCAGGAGAATCGCTTGAGCCTGGGAGGCAGAGGTTGCAGTGAGCCAAGATCGTGCCATTGCACTCCAGCCTGGTTGACAGAGTGAACCTTCGTCTCCAAAAAAAAAAACTACTCTCTACCCCCCATGATTGTTTCTAGAGTCACTAAGGACAAGGAAAACATCTTATTTAGCTTTGTATTCCCAATATAAACAGAACGTAGCCTCCAATAAAGGACCATTCAGTGACCAGGGAATGAACAAAAGAAACCCTGCTTTTAGATTATAAAACAAAAATAATTATCCTGCAATTGCTCTACTTATTAACTTTAAATGCAGGTAAGTTAATTTATTTAGAAGTTCTATATAAGTTAATAAAGAGTCTTACATTCAGGATTACATTAGGGTGAAATGTATGTTCTTTTAACTATTTGAAAATTGGTGCCAGTTTGATACATCAGCCAGAATACTTAAAGAATTGACACTGTGCTTAGAGCCTGTATCTGAATATACTAACATATAAGGTAATACTCTCTAGGAGTAACACATCCAAATTTTGAAATACATTTAACATCATTGCCTGGTGCACAGTAAACACTATGTAAGTTTTGGCTAAATATATGATTCTAATATCCCTTTGATAACCACTCCCTCCTAGGCCTGGTGTTAGGTTTAAATATGCATTAAAAAAAAAAAAACTGGCTAAAAAAATGAAAAACAGCCAGGCTTCTTTACTAGGAAGATATAGTAGGGCACAGCACAGTTTGAAGATAAACAAAACAAAAAAAGCTCCATCAATCGGAACAAGCTTCGACACAAGCAAGAATTCAGTTTATAGCCCATTTCCCAAGGTAAGCATATAAAATTACCGAAATCTGAGATAACTGGCTTCTTCATCATTTGCCACATACAAAATATCAGCAAAAGAAGGAACCACAGATCCACAATTTTCAGAGTCTACAGAGTTCAAGAGCGGGATCAACTAAAGTAAAAAAAAAAAAAAAAAAAAAGTCAGAGCTCTGCAGGGAGTCAGGAGAAGACACATGCCCCATGGTATTAAATTAGTTAATGATCTAAAAGAAAGAAAAAGAAAAAGAATATTCAATAGAAAAACATGCACCTGTTAGCAAGAAAGAACACTGGGAAAAATGTTATGCTGAAGTCTAAGCACTAAGCAATATTCTCTCCTCTGGTTAATTTCATCTATCATAAAATGCAAAATAAAATTAAATAAGCTCTTCAGTTATTGTTCACACTTGCCCATCTGTGAATGTCATTACAGACATGTACCACGTAACGTTTAGGTTGATGATGGACTGCATATACATGGGGTCACATAAGATTACAATGAAACTGAAATATTCCTATGATGAGTATTTACTATATTATACTTTCTATTATTATTTTAGAGTATATTCCTTCTACTTTAAAAGAAAAGTTGGCTGAGCATGGTGGTGCATTCCTGTAATCCCAGCACTTTGGGAGGCCAAGGCAGGAGGCTCAATTAAGGCCAGCAGTTCAAGACCAGCCAGGGCAACAAAGCAAGATCCTGTCCCTATCAGACGAAAAAAAAAAGTTAGCCAGGTGTGGTGGCACACACCTCCCAAGCAGTTCCAGCTACTCAGGAGGCTGAGGTGGGAGGATCACTTGAGCCCAGGAGGTTGAGGCTGCAGTGAGCCATTATCATGTCACTGCACTTTGGCCTGGGCGACAGCAAGACCTTATCTAAAAAAAAATTTAAAAAAATAAAAAGTTAACTATAACGCAGCCTCAGGAAGATCCTTCAGAAGGTATTCCAGAAGGTATTGTTATCGTTGGAGGTGACAGCTCCATGCATGTTATTGCCACTGAAGGTCTTCCAATAGGACAAGATGTGGAGGTAGAAGACAGTGATACTGATGAGTCTGCCCCGGGTAGGCCTAGGCTAACATGTGTGTTAAACTCTTAGTTTTAACAAAAAAAATTTAAAAAGTACAAAAAATTAAAAAATTTTTAAATCATAAAAAGCTTATAGAATAAGGATACAAAAAATATTTGGATAGCTGTACAATGTGTTTTAAGATAAGTGTTACTACAAAAGAGTCAAAAAGTTTTTACAAAATAAAAACATTTATAAAAAAGTTACAGTAAGCTAAGGTTAATGTATTATTGAAGAAAGAGTTTTTGTATAAATTTAGTGTAGCCTAAGTGTACAGTGTTTATAAAGTCTACAGTAGTGTACAGTAATGTCCTAGGCCTTTAAATTCACTCACCACTCACTGACTCACCTAGAGCAACTTCCCGTCTTCCATTCATGGTAGGTGCCCTACACAGAGGTAACATTTTTTATCTTTTTATTAGACTGTTACTGTACTTTTTCTATGTTTAGATACACAAACACTTATCATTATGTAACAACTGCCTACAGTATTCAGTACAGTAACATGCTGTACAGGTTTGCAGACTAGAAGCAACAGGTCATACCATATAGCCTGGGTGCGCAGTAGGCCATATACCATCTAGGTTTGTGCCAGTATACTCTGTGATGTTTGCACAATGACAAAATCACTGAACAATGCATTTCTCAGAATGTATCCCCCCATCATTAAATGATGCATGATTGTATTTAAAAAAACAAAACCACAAAAACATATATGAAATGGCTTGTTCCCAAGGGTAAATTAAAGGTTTTTGGCTTGCAGGAAATGTTTCTTCCTTTGTTGTTCTACCCTGTATCTGTAAGAGTACCTAGGATTATTTTGTACCTGGTACTTAAACAATTTATGTTGACTGACTTACCTCAAAATTAGGTCTTCGACAAGGTTCTAATGGAAGCATTTTCCCAATAATACGAACAATACTCCTAGTTGATCCATAGTCTTTATTTTCCCAAATCAGCAAAACCTATTTTAAACATAAAGTATGAATTAAAATGCACTCTGATTAAGCAGATTTATATAAGTATGAAAAAAGGAGATGTAAAAAAGATGCGGTGGCATTTTTTTAAAAAATACAGGGAGTCCTGTAAAATACATTTATTTTTAAAAAGAAGTATAGAATAGGAGAGCCTTTCTTCAAAGAATAGAACTTTATGAGTATTTGTCTAAAAAAAAGATGGTAGTAAACATATATACATTCCAGGAAGATCTTTTAAAAAGCACAATTCATTTTGTTCTGTTTCTGATAATGTTCAAATACCCTGGAGGAAACTTTGTTCAAAAAAATTGCATCCCCTCCTCCAGCTACAAATCCCATCTTTTTGGCCCAACCAAAAATTGACAATTTCAATTTATCAAGCAACGAGGTAATACAGAGTATACTTATGTAATTTCCTTTAAAGGAGAAATAAAAAAGGGAATAAATAAATCAGGTCCTAGACAATTCAAAGAGTTATTGACATAAAGCAAAATGTATCTCCTGGCAGTAAGCTCTTGAAAAGGTATTAGAAGTGAAAATGTGCCATTAGAGCTCAAATAATACTTCGTCCTTTAGTGTGGGCTTCCCAAATTAGTGTAAACCATTGCCACAGGAACCACTCTCCCCCACCAGCCAAAAGATATAATAAATTGGACATTTTTCCTAATATCCCAACAGATATAAGTAGCATCCTATAGGCATCCTCGTTAAAACATCCAATAAACAGCCTGTCTCAGCTGTTAAACAACAGCAACAACCAACAACAGCAGGCTAAGTAAACTGTGGGTTATGCACCTGCGTGTTGATTGTGACCCATCGTATGAGGTTAGGTGTAAAATTTTCCCATTGTGGTGTCATGCTGGCACTCAAGTAGTTTGGGATTTTGGAGCATTTCAGATTTCAAGTTTTGAGTGATGCTCAACTGATAATATTTTTAAATTGCTAAGATTATTTCACATTTTTTTCACACTCAGTCTTCAAAATCCCCTATATAGTTTACACCTACAGAAGATCTCAATTCAGATATTTTGAGTACTTAAAAGTGACATGTGGCCAGTGGCTATCATACTGGATTTCACAGCCTAGAGGATATAGATCCCAGACCTATTACTAGTAGAATATTTGGAGGACTGAGCATTTATATTTAAAATATTCTATAGACCATTCATCTGCATAGCCCTGCTAAGAACCACAGGCATAGAGGCTTTGCTACCATGAGGGCTACCTACGGCATATACAGTCACCCAAGAGTTGGGTTAGCTCTTAATTTAAATGATACCTTCCTATCTTGCTCGGCAGTTTCTATCCTAATAAACTCCCGTCCTTCCTCTCATTCCTTCATTGCCCCTGGACATCTTCACCACTTTCGTTGTTGCTGTTGTTTGCTTTTTGAGGTGTTTTTTTTTTTTTTTTTTTTTTTTTGAGATGGCGTTTCACTCTGTCACCCAGGCTGGAGTGCAGGGGCATATCAGGGTTCACTGCAACCTCCATCTCCCAGGCTCAAGCAGTTCTCCTACCTCAGCTTCTGGAGTAGCTGGGACCACAGGTGCACACGACCATGCCTGGTTAATTTTTGTATTTTTTATAGAGCCGAGGTTTCAACATGTTACCCAAGCTGGTCTTGAAAACCTGAGCTCAAGTGATCTGCCTGCCTCAGCCTCCCAAAGTGTTGGGATTACAGGAGTGACCCACCACATCTGGCCATCTTCATCATTCTTGTTATTTCATCTTCCCTCTATTCCTGGTCTAGCATCCACATTTCGACTTCACTAATTTTCCTACCAAGCATGGATTTTCTGGTTATTTCAGTAATATGTTCAATGTCACTCAAAAATGGTTCATTCTTTTGATATTATGTGCTCCCACATTGCTAATGAATACACGACCCTAATTACTCTTAGCTAGGGAAAAAAAAAAGACAAAATTTAGAAAAACTATGACTCCATGATGACTTCAGCTGGGTTCTCACAGGTATTCTGAAATCCCTTCATAACAAGTTAGATTCTATACCACATTGCCCAGAGCAGTCTCCAATCTCTGAAATTCCTTCTCAAATCCCACCACTTCATTACCTGCAAGTGACCTTGTCTCTGCTCTTACTGAGAAAATCGAGAACTTCAACTTGTCAACTTGACATACCTCAACTTCATTTCTCTTACTTAGCTCCATTCAAAATCTCTTTTCAGGCCGGGCACAGGGGCTCACGCCTGTAATCCCAGCACTTCGGAAGGCCAAGGCAGGTAGATCACTTGAGGTGAGGAATTCAAGACCAGTCTGTCCAACGTGGTAAAACCCCATCTCTACTAAAAATATAAAAGTCGTTGGGCATTGGTGGCAGGCTCCTAAACCCAGCTACTCAGCAGGCTGGGGCAGGTGAATCACTTGAACCTGGGAGCAGAGGTTGCAGTGAGCCAAGACTGCACCACTGCACTCCAGCCTGGACAATAGAGCAAGACTCAATCTTAGAAGAAAAAACAAAATCTCTTTTCACTCTCTCTCACTTTCATTCTGTTCTTTAAGGCAGGAGAGTCTCTCTCCTTTCCAAGACTTATTTAATTAGATCCCTTGCCCAACTACCTTCTCAAAGGTGTTGTTCAATCACTCTCTCATGTGTATCTTAAATTTCTTCCTGTTTGTTTCTTCCAGAGTGATGACAAATATGCTGAAGTTACTTTTAACTTTAAAAATAAAAATAAAAATTCCATCCTGCAGCCCCTTCAAGTTGATGGCCTCTCTTAATTTCTTTTCACAAGCAAACTTTTCAAAAGAAGGTTGCTGATCCCACTTCCCTTCCTGACATTCTTCAAACTACTCCAACACAGTCCCATTCTCCACTTACAGAAATTCTTAGGGGCACCAATAATGCAATAGTGATAAACAACTGTTCAGCTGTTATCTTCAGTCTCTTCATTACTGAAATGTAAAATGTTTCAATCACATCTAATGACATTTGCCATTATCAAGGTCCATGGCTTCAAATATCAAAACAAAGCAGGTAACTCCCAAAACTGAATCTTTTTCTTCCCTACATTCTAAAACCATATATATATATCCAATTGTCTGAAGGATATTTCTACTTATATGTTCTAACATCACCTCTGACTCACCTCATCTCCATATTCAAACTACTTTCTCATACTAATATGCCCATTTATAATAATGGCACCATCATTTTTCAACTTACTTTTGCTTTAAAAAAATATTAAATTATCCGTGACTACTTTCTTCTAATTCACCCCACCTGTTTTCCTTATAGTCAATCTCATATTACAGTTATCTTTATTGTTTCTTATTCTTCATATTTTAAGTATTATGAATGCAAGAACCATGTATTACTCCTCTGTATTACCTGCAGAAACAAGCATATTGTCTTTAGATACAGTAGATGTTCAACAAGTAGATAAAATTTGATTTGCTTATGATAGAGTTTGGCTATGTCCCCGCCGAAATCTCACCTTGAATTGTAATTATCCTCACGTGTCAAGGGTGGGGCCAGGTGAAGATAACTGAATCATGGGGGCAGCTTCCCCCATACTATGCTCATGGTAGTGAATAAGTCTCATGAGATGTGATGGTTTTATAAAAGGGAGTTCCCCTGCACAAATTCTCTTGTCTGCCACTATGTAAGATGTGACTTTGCTACTCATTTGCCTTCAGCCATGACTGTGAGGCCTCCCCAGCCATGTGGAACTGTGAGTCAATTAAACCTCTTTCCTTTATAAATTACCCAGTCTCGGGTATGTCTTTATTAGCAGCATGAGAACAGACTAATACAGTTTTTTCTCAGGCCTAAATCACCCTCTTTCCATTAGATTTATTCTGGATTTATCGAGGTTTAAATATTGAACTGGTTTATAAATTACCCTGAATAGAAGTTTTAATGTATCTGTGCAATAAATGTAATTCTGTGAAGGTCATGTCTGTATTTTGCTTCCTTTGTATCTTCTGTTGGCATTTGTCCTATCAGGTAAATATGTTCTCAATAATCTCATCCCTCTTCTAACTCAAACCATCAAAGCTATACTATTGCAAACTCACCTTTGTCCCACCTAAAAAGAAGCAACAATTTTGCCTTAAATCAAATGACTACATACAAGTCATTTCAAAATGAAACCCAAGAACAAATACAACAGATCCATTCCAATCCATTAAAAGATATTTACCTGGTCTACAGGAATGCCAAAATATTCCAGCATCTCTCTTAAGATATTCAGTATGAGAGACATTGATGAAGCAAATACAGAAGCCAATTCAAAGGAACATTATCAGTTTCTTGGTGCCTTTGGGGAAAATTTTAGAAAATGTTACTCTTGACAAATAAATGCCACACAAATTGTACTACATAACCTGGAAAAGTCCTCTTGATACACACTACACCGTCAACTAATTTCTCCTAGCCAGCACTATTTTGAAGGAAGTCAAAGAAAAAGAAAGGAAGGGGAAGTCTGGGGGAAAGAGAGGGTTGTAAAGGAAATTTCAATTTATTGGTTAAATTACATTAAAACCTCATAGGATGTCTGAGCTTATGAAGGGGCCTAGTTAACAGAGACCAATCAAGAACAAACTGGACATCTACTTAGGCAAGGCTTCAAGTTACATGCCACAGCGAAGCTCGCTTTCCTGAAAGCTTTGGGCTGAGACTCACCAGATGGGTGAGTTTAGCCGACCCTTGAAAGCAGGCAAGGGCCCGACTCAAAGTTTTTAAAAAATGAACAGCTCTTCTCACACACATATCGAAGTACTGCCCATCCCTCCTCGCTCTTTTAAAATAACGAGCATGAATTCCAGATAGGTGACGTGACTTGGTCACCCATCTAGTAACAAGGCCGTGACCAGAGCCGGATCGCGTCCCTCGCTTTGGCCACAAGCTTCCTGGTGCTCTCCAAACACAGCGTGGTAGCCTTGCTCACCTTCCTCTGAAGCCGAGACCCCGGGAATCACCAGAACATCAAGTGGAGGGGTTAGGAATTCCCAATCAAATTCCAGACTGCGCCACTCCTTGTCCACATCGCTCAGACGTCTACCCAGACCTCGACCCAGTTTCCACCCGCGCGCCTCGGCTTGCAGCCACAGGCGGTAACGATGACCTCAGCGAGGAACAAGAGGTCGACCCAGTGCCCAGCCCTGGAGCCTCACGTTCAGCCACAGTAACGTTACGGGAAGCTCGCCCACCTCCTCCCGCATCCAACCAACCCACCTTCTCGTCCCTAGGACTGGACTGCTACTTCCGCATGACGGGCCAGCTACTTCCGCATCCCAGGACGAAATCAAACTCCGCGGGCCAGGACCCGTACCCAGTCTCATTGGGCAAAACTGAAGATCGCTGCTTCTGATTGGTCATGCATTCGGGAAGCGACGGCTTTTCCTTCTCAAGAGGCGGGTCTTCCGAGAGACAGCCAATAGGAGATGACGGGCAGGGCAGGTCGCGTTAGGACGGCGGCGCTCGCGCAGGGCAAGGTTTTAGGTACAAAGCCGTGAGCTGGACTCGCAGTCCAGAGTTCGTACTCCATATGACTCTTCGCAGGGAGTGTGTTACTCACTACAGCCGGACCCTAAGCGCATCCGCCTTCCCAAGTTCACCTGACACAGTCGCGATTTATTTTTTGGTTATTTCATTTGTTCAGCTAATATTAAAATACCTGTGGGACTAGCAGAAGCCAAGCACTACCCCCGAGGGTTCTGAAGCTTTGCAGTGGCTAGGGTTCATTTGTTAGTTCACTAAATACACCTAAGTATCCAGGCTACCGAATATGGGTCGGACACTCCTGGCTTAGCCGAGGACGGCAAGTGATGACAGGTGGTATCTCAGTTTTCATTTCTGATTTGAGATTATTGGCTTCATACGAAATAGCTTCCTCTTCTGAATTTCAGCAAGACGTGCACTGGAGTAATATAACAACTTAAGATGTGTGCCTGCTACTGATATAATTTGAAAATATAAGTTTTTAATTTATCTATGGTAAACATCATTTACTCATTCAACCAATAATGGATATCTACTACGTAGCAGACACCATTCTAAGCACGGAAAAATGCCTTAATCAGCAGGGCAGGTCCTTGTTTCCTGGAGCTTACATGCCAGTGGGGCATCTCTTTCCATTCTAACCCTCATTTGCTTTTCTCTATAGCACTTACCGTCATATTCAGATATGCTTCCCCTACTACCAAACAAAATTGTACACTCCAGGAGAACAGGAATTTGTTTTGATCCATGCTGTATCTTTCCCCAGTGCTTTAGAAGAGTGTCTGGTATATAACAGGCATTCAGTTCGTTTGTTGAATAAAATACCTAAATGTGGTATGACAGAAAAGATGATAATGATTTGGGACTAAGCAACTAGCAAAACAATTGATAGCAATTACAGTGATATGCCCAGTAGTCTGAGCTGGATATGGTTGAAAGTGCAGAACAAGGATGATGATGGATCAGAAACCCCACATGGAGTAAGTCACAATTTTCTCAAGTTCCTTGTCCTTCCCTATGGCCTTGTGAATAAATCACGGCTTTATAACCCCCTCCCTTTCCTACTCTCTTATCAAACAGCAGAGTCAGAATGAAAACATTCCTGCAGAATAAGAAGGGAACCACTACTGTTCCAGCTGCACTATTAGTATAGCTTAATATTCCAACTGATTTAGATAGCAAGGAGGACCCAGATCAAATACTACATCCATGAATGCTTTGCTGACAACTTTCTTCTAAATTCTTCAGAGACATTTCCTCCACGGTTTACTAAAGCATTCATAATTCCATTTTGACAAAATCCTTTTATGTGATTGGACATTTTTTCCAATGCTCATTTTTACATGAAATTAGATTTTCCTGAACTCTTAGAATGATAAGGTCCAAGAAAGCTTTTCTGACACCACAAAGCTAGCTTTTCTGTTGTCTCTGAGTAGTGTTAAAAAATATGGTGGCTTGCTTTCTGAGGTTTTCCTGTGTTCCCCTCCCCCAGTTTGATCCAGGCAGAAAACTTGCTATTCACAAGCTGCATGTAAAAGTATCTAGTAGTCAATTATTAGCTCATTATATTGAATTAGCTCATTATATTGAGCTGGTAAGCCTATGTCCCTAAGATTTTTTACCTACTGACTGATTTGTCCTTTAAACATGTAACATGTTAAAATGAGGAGATCGGACAAGGAAGTATCAAATACCAGTCTCCTGATCCTATGTGATTTGAACGTGTCTCTTATCTGGGAATGGCCTTTAAGGATTTCAACACAGCAATCAAGAACCTATCTGGGCCAGGAGCGGTAGCTCACGCCTATAATCCCAGCACATTTTTAACACAACTCAGACTGTACATGTTTCAAGCAGCAGCAGCCATAAAATTAAATCAAGCCTTTATAAATATGGAATTACCATTCTTTCATTTATACACTCAAGGACCATTTATGACATAACTACAGTATGTGTGCCAACCACAATACTAAATGGCAATATTTTATTCTGGCGGAGACACATAAGTGGAATGAATTACTAGTCTAATATGTGCTGCATTCAGTGGCCTCAGAACAAAAACAGGAATTGGAAATTTTTTGCTCGGGTGTAAGACTTTTAGATAAGTGAACAAGGAGTAGCATAAGGCAAAGCGGCCAAAAACAGTTCATAGGGAGTTCCTATAGTTCATCATGGCTAAGGTTCAGACAACAGGAAGACATCAATGAGTAAATTTTGGTTTTAAAATGATTGTAATTTTGCACTTGAAAAACATCCCAGAGATGGCAATATAAAGATTAAATTTATGGGTAGAGTCCAAACTAGGAGACCAATGCAGCAGTTGGGGATAGTGATGAGCATCTATTATTGGGGGTGGGGGTTTTGGTGGGGGCAGCGGTAGAGAGGAAAAGACAGAACATACACTTTATAGGGATGTCCAACTAGCTTAATGGATAAAGGAAAGAACATCAGTTTGCAGTAGGATGGGGTACAGGTGATGAATTCAGTTTGGAGTGTTGAAGTTCCAGCAGAACTATCCAGGGAAGAGTTGGAGAGAAAAAATGGAGTTCAGGAGAGAAGTTTAAGAGTTAAATTTCAGAGTCACCACCATCTAGATAAAAATGTTTGAAAACCTGTCATTCACAAAGTACTTCCATTCTTGTTCCTTCCACATACCAATGTTATTTACTAATTTTTGCTACCCCCTCTCACTTTGTAAACTTAGCCATAGACAATACCTGTGAAATGCTGGATCTGAAGTGCTAGAACATGTTTAACACTAACCTGAAATATGACTGCACCATGAAAACTCTTTACGGCTGTTCCAATTACTTTCAGGGCTTCATCTGAAATCTGTATTGCTTTTCTACTTCCTTTTAAACAATAGCTTATCTTTTGGAATATTCAAATAGTAAAATGGCAAGAGAACTTTGTATAAATTGTAAGCTTGGAAATTTTGAATAAAAGTAGTATTTAAAATAATGTGAGGAAAGTTTGACATTGAAAATGAGTAATAGGCCGGTCGCAGTGGCTCGCGCCTGTAATCCCAGCACTTTGGGAGGCTGAGGTGGGTGGATCACAAGGTCAAGAGATCCAGACCATCCTGGCCAACGTGGTGAAACCCCGTCTCTACTAAAAATACAAAAAATTAGCCTGGGGCGTGGTGGCAGGCGCCTGTAGTCCCAGCTATTTGGGAGGCTGAGGCAGGAGAATCACTTGAACCCAGGAGGCGGAGCTTGCAGTGAGCCGAGATTGCGCCACCGCACAGAGCAAGACTCCGTCACAAAAAGAGAAAATGAATAATTAGCACTGAGAGGTTTAGTGTCATCACCTACATTTTTCTCCTACACCTTATCCTACTATACATTATAATACCTTATGCCAGAAACTCTATTAGCTCAGGAGATGATCCATTTTTGTCTAAAATCCCTCTTATGTAAGGCAGTCATATTCCTTGATGAGCTTTAAACAATTTAGCACTGGGTTGATTGTATTATCAGGGGATTCTGAGGTATTAGATTTTCTCAGATGGATATTTAACCCTTTAGACAGTTGTCACACCTTAAAACTTTTTCATCAAAGTTTTTATTAAATATAATCACACATTTCCAACTAATCTTTTATGACTTAGGATTAACACTATGATATTGTGTAGTTCTGTTATGCAGCGATACTCCTAAATATTACTTAGCCAGGCGGGACTTAGCTTGACTTTTCAACTCACTATGGTATTTTAACTTTAGTTCTGCTGTCCTTTTCCTTAATGGCGACTGTGACTATCAAATGGCTTCTGCAAACAGTACATTATTCAAAACAGGTAGTTGCTGTTATATATACGAAATTTATTACTGGGCAGTGTTGAGAACTATTTTTGAAACCTCTCCATAAAGGATCTGCTCTTACCTGCTTTTTGTATCAATACTCACATCTCATTTTCAACGTATTCCCTCAATGTAACACAGTGCAGGACTGACATTTGTCCAGGATACCAGAAAATTATGTTAAAAAAACATGTCAACATACCATGTGTCTAAAATTTTTAGGCTTCCCAGCGTTTAGGAAAGAGGCGAGTCTAAATAGATGAACCCTGAATTAAGAGACAGAGAACTTGATCCTTAAAAGTATCAAAGAGTTAACTAGAAGAATCCTGATTTGCATATTAATACCCCATTATTTGGAGTCTAGCTCATTCAAAAAATAGTCTATGATTATATTATATAAATATATAATGCAAGAAAATATTTTCACATATTACAGTGCAAGAATAAAAATGAGAAAAGGGCAGAGCCTTATCTTGTTGCTGCTCTAGTGCCTAGCTCTACTTATCAAACTAGTGAAACAAAACATAGAACTTTAAAACTGCAAGTTATATCCATGTAACAGTTGCTTTAAGAATATACATCCTAATCCAATTACTCTGCTACATATTCCTAATACCTGGAGCACTATCATATTCAGGTAAGATGGTTTTAAGGCCTCTTATTTTTACTGTTACACTCTGGCATCATGCCCTCAGCCACCAGAAAAAAATGTTGCAAGAAACACTCATTTGAAAACCTGTTCCTATTCTAGGAACATCAACATCTAAATAAAAACCTAAGGACAAGTATCTCAAGATTTGGTAGCAGGAATAGTTATGCTTCCCAGAAGTGGTTTCATTTGACACTGAAAATTGCATACCTTATTTCCCTTCTTCATATAGCTACTATTGGCCAATTCAAGCTCTGCATCTTTTTCCTTTAGTGACAGACTAGCCAAATACTTCCTAAGTGTTGCTCAAGTTGAGAATACACAATAAAATCAAGATATAATATTGTCCTAAGTGGGCAGACAGCTAAATCTGTTAACTACATGAGAAGCCATATGCTTTTTTTCCCCCAAATTCTCTAACCTCCCCAAACGTCAACTAGAGTTTTACATTCTAAAGCTAAGATTCCAGAATCACTTTATATAACTCAGTTCTGTTAACTGAACCTTATCTTTTGTAAAGGACAATATTCATGTTTTTAAATACGGAAGATTATCTTAAGGTTATAACAAGGGAAAAAAGTATACTTTGAAATCTAGAAAGGACTACAAAAACAATGTGTTTTAGTTTTCCAGTAAGTCATGAATGGAACTTTTTCTTTTAAATAAGCAGCATCAATTTTTCACTCCCAAATTCTATCAAAGACTTTCATGACTTTTACATCCCATTTTCCAATTAAAAGTACAAATTAAGTTTTAAAAGATAGTCATTTCTCCCAGCTGACAAATCCCCTTACTGCAGTATCTGAACTCGATCACTCAGAAATCTGATTCCTCACTTATATGTTGAGGTGATATTACTCCACAAGTCTGTATCTTCAAGCCATTTTAAGAATAGTATGCTGACGTTAATCAGTTTTTTTTTTTCCCGAGACAGAGCCTAGCTCTGTCACCCAGGCTGGAGTGCAGTGGCATGATCTCTGCTCACTGCAGCCTCTGCCTCCCAGGTTCAAGTGACTGTGGTGCCTTAACCTCCCGAGTAGCTGGGATTACAGCACATGCCACCATGCCCAGATAATTTTTATATTTTTAGTAGAGGCAGGGTTTCGCGATGCTGGTCTTTAACTCCTAACCTCAGGTGATCCGTCCGTCTCAGCCTCCCAAAGTGCTGGGATTACAGGCGTGAGCCACCACACACAGGCATTTTTCAAAGTACATTTGGTAATGATATTCAACTTCTTCCAAAAATTATTCTGGAGTGGGAAAATCTTTTGGTAAGGTAAAAAAATAAAAAAATTAATCAATCCTGCAGGCTGGATGTGTGAGAAGTAAAATTAAAACTTAAAAAATTCTGGCCAGGCACGGTGGTTCACACCTATAATCCCAGCACTTTAGGAGGCTGAGAATTAGAGACTAGCCTGGCCAAATAATGAAACCCCACCTCTACTAAAACTACAAAAATTAGCTGGGTGTGGTGGTGCACACCTGTAATACCAGCTACTCAGTAGGCTGAGGTAGGAGAATCGTTTGTACCTAGGAGGCGGAGGTTGCAGTGAGCCAAGATCGAGCCACTGCACTCTAGCCTGGGTGACAGAGCAAGACTCCATCTTAAAGAAACAAAAAAAAAAATTCAAAGTGCATTTAACATTCTTTTTCATGGCCACCTTACAAGTATCCTGAGAACTCAACAGAAAGTTTAGTTTTCCCTTCTAGTACAAATGAGACTGAAAAATTATTTTCCATAGTGAAGGACTCAATAAGGTAGCAAGTAAACCACTATTCTGGAGGGTGAGTGGTATTTTTTATTGTGGCTCTTCGCATTCCATGAAATTTGTAATCACTATGACAGTACCAAGAATTTACTGCCAAATACACAGTTCATGCTGTGATTACAAATCATTTCACACCACCTAAATGTACTGTGTAGCTATGATCATGTACTTTTATTAAAGGGAGAGATCGTTATTAATGAATCTGGAAGCTGGCCAACCCCAACAAGATTAAGAAAAATTCGATGCATATTCTTGGGGGAAAAGCATTAAAGCCTGCTCACCCAACCTTTTTCTATTTTGTAAACATATTACCTTCTGCCCTTTATAAGTGCTACAAATCAGTTCACTGTGGCAAAACACCAAAAATATCCATAGGAAAAATTTTCTTAAACACAGATTACAATTAAGACACATTATTTGAATGTTTCTAGTTGCGGTGGAATGCTGTCCTAATAATGCCTGTTCTCTTTAATCAGTGAGACTCATTTTTAAAGGTCAAAGTATAGTCTGGTAACATAAAGAGAACTGGTACCCTTAATTAAATGTACAGGTTTGGTCTCATTACCATCCCTGACACGTTAATTATTACTGCATGTTTCTAAAACAATAGGAGTCCAACTCATAAATCAACAATCTCTGTGGCTCTCAATTAAATACGACTAGATTCCATATATTCCCGAATCCTAAGAAATGTAAAACTTGTTCATTTGAACTTCATTCGGACAGTGTACTAATTTTTAGTATCTACCCCAATAAAATTTGAAACAGATTTAACAATAGTATCAACTATTTGAGAACTCTAAACATATAATGGATATTACTTTCTCATATTAAGGCTCAAGAGATTGAGTCTAGCCAAATTAATCCCAATGACAAGCAAGTTTATTTCTCCATTTGCCTTCCCCTTCAACTTTGTAATCTGAGAAAGGCCTCTGTACTTCTCTTTCTGGATGTGAAAGTGTATTATTCCACAAGGAAACTATAGGTACAACCCCACCAAAGGGATTCCAGTTGAAACCCAGAAAAAGTAAGTTTAATAAATGTCCTTAATAATGCAGCATACTTATATAAGAAATTTGTATATAACATTACAATTATCCAGTATAACTAAGCTACCAATGATCTTACACAACCCTTTACAAGCATATATATGTACACACAGTGTTCTTATTTCTCTCACAGAATTTTTAAGGACTAATTTGCCATTTGCATGAGTCAAAATGTGTCAGTTTGTCATAGCACACAAACTTCTATGAAAATGCTTTGTTAAAAGTGACAGGATGGCACATGGTAAGAATTATACCAGATCTTACTCAAAGTGAATGAAAAGACCATTCTTTTTAGTTATTCACTAGCTACTGCATTTTTAGAAAGATAAGTAATCACCATATTATTATGGGTGTAAGGTCCCAGATTAACATAAGAAAAAGAGGACAAACTAGAAATCCACAATTCCTATATTTCAAAATAATGGCTTAGATTTACCAACTGTAAAATTTCCCACTTTCCCAGGGGAGACAAGGGAAACAAAAACAAAAACAAAACACAAAAACAGTAAAGAGAGGTTTGAGGGATTTTATAAAGCATTTATCAAGCCTTACTACACCAGTAATCTCCCTAACAGATGTGCTAGTATTCTAAAATAGGCCATAGAAATAAGTTGTGTGAAACAGACACAGGTAAACAAACAACAGCGGTTATTATTTGTGACATTTTATTGGCGTATGACAATTTACAAGGGTCCCTGTTGCATTATACATCACACTGAGTAAGAATCGTTTAGCCATCTACATTCAATGTTACTTACTGGGTAATATTTTTCTCAAATTATAATTCCCGACACTGATTTTACCTGTGACAAAAGGAACAACAGTAATTCCTTGAAGTAGACTGTAATTGGAAAAACGTTTTGCTTTTAATATAAAAATTCCTAGGATGCTGAAAGGTACACATACACACCTAAAGAGTCATGGCCTTCTTAAACAGCTTTCTTAATCCTTTCTGGAAGTATCCTTTGGTTCAGTTTTTATTGCCCTTCTCTAGGCAAAATATGTTAACGCAGGTATCAATGAGTTATTTCCTAGCATTTGTAAGCAAATATCCTTGCCAAGAGGAACCATTCAACTTTTATAATGTCGTAAAGTGTGGAGTTAAGATGTGTTTTAAAAAAATATACAGGCTACTTTTTATATGCTTGATCTGAAAAAGATAACATCCATAATGACATTCTATTACAGAGTTCTTACAATCACCCTAGCCTACTATATTCTGGTATAACACTCTTTCCTCAATTTTGTTTAATAGAATAAAAGTAACCAAAGGTTAAAGCAGTGCATTTGAACTTAAAATATAACCTGCCCACAGGAATTAAGTAGCTTTATTTCCACTCCCTATTAAATAATTTCTCAAATCCCCTTTTACCTATTAGGTGGATAAGCACATAGTCATGCACACAGATTTGATGTCTAACCAAGTAACTGTTATGTATTTATTTGTATACAATAAAAGGGTCATGAAAATTCTGTGTTGGGGATCACATCCATGTTGCTTTCACACGTATTATTCTGAACAGGAAAATATCAGTTATGTCCTGATTAATGCAATACATACTTCCTTTGGCAGATATTTCCTCTGCTTTAACAGACAATTTCAGAAAGACATGTTAAGCGGGGGCGGGGGGGGGGAATCACACAATACTAAGGATCTGAGGGCCATAAACATCACATATGTTGAGTTTGCTTTTAGTTTTGTTTCCAACAGCTCTTAACCAACGTCCCTGGCTGTAATCTAGGTGCTAGACGCATTGCAAATCCTCGAAAATGTTTTAAGATGAAAGAGCAATACACTTAAGATCTTCAAAAGTTTACAGTAACAGAATAAGCATTAGCTCCTTTTCACACACACAACTAAATTAACAAATGAAATGTGTCTACTTTTATATATGCCCATAAAGCAGATAGACTTAACATTGAAATTTAATATTTTAGATTTTCACTCCTTTAAGAGCTATCAATATATAGACACAAAAGATAATTCACATTTGAAAAATTATCTACCTGAAGAATAGAACCCTGAAGAGAAAAAAGAAAAAGCCATTTTACAAACTGCAACTGAAAAGGGGGGAGGTCGGGGCGGGGGGGGGGAACAAGTTAGATCAATGCGGCAACAAGCTTCCTGCCAAAACTTTTATTGGTGACATTTGAAAAACAATTTTCTTAAAATACTATTAATGAACAGTATGTTGTGTTTCTCTATTTTTACTAATAGTTACACTACAAACTAATGTTCAGCTCAAATAAATATGTAAGATATGAAATCAGGTACTAATGTATCAACTTATTCTGCAGGATAAACCTCCTCCATACCAACCCCAGGATTACAGTTTTTCTTCTGTTTAAAACTAGGATGTTCAGTAGAAATGGGGTTTCTATTTGCAGTATTATTACAAACCAGTTTCCTCTCACAAATAGCTAATATCTAAGACCATGACTCAAACTATCAAATAGGAATAGAAAGAGAACACTCGGTTTTGAACACAAATAGAAAAGGCTCCTAAGAATGTTCTTTTATAGGCCACTGCTTGCTTTCAGTAAAAATAACATTTTCTCAAAACTTTTCAATCTAATTTTTAATAGCTTGTACTTTTAAGCTATTGGCAAAGCTTTTTTTTTTTTATTCCTTCTTAAGCATTTGCTCAAGTGTTAAACTAGCTTAGTTTACCAAAGTAACAACCTTTTGTCTGTGGTATACTTCAAAAATTAGTCACCCTACAATGTAGTGTGTTCAAATTAAGCAGATGTATACAGTTAAAATAATTAGTGTAATCTCTATAAACAATTTCTGTTCCAGGATTTATATGTAGAGCTAACGTTTACTTCAGAATAAAACATTGACAAACAGGGAAGGAAGAGAATCAGAACTTTCACAGAGCTGTACTTGACCGTATCTTATAGACAAAGCAGAATTACAATGCATGTAACAAAAACGTTAAAAGTTTTTTTTAAAAGTTGATAGTTACAAATGTGGTACGTAACAATTTTCTACTTTATTTCAGTACAATTTTCAACATACAGTCTACTATTTCTCAAGATATTTGAAAACTTAAAACAAAATTTCTACAGACTACTTGCAAACAGTAAAATTTAAGTAAAATGCTTACATTCTTATTTGAAAACAAAAATCAGGTAAAAAAAAATGGTGGGTGCAAGTTCTGCTCTGCTGTAATCTTACTTATTTATTATTCCTAAAAGAGAGAGAAAAAAAAAATTAAAGATTAACACAAGATGTGGAGAGTGAAAAGGAACCATATTAATAATTGTTCCTAAAAATGAAATAACTAATTCACCCACCAAACCTGTATCCAAAAAAATCTGTCAGAATCACAAGGTGAAATTTTATACCTTTTCCTCCTTGCGTCTGTCCTTCTTTTCTTCATTATTTTCCATGGTCTCTTCTTCATCTTCAACAATCCCATCCCCTTGGTATTTGTCATGAGTCCATTTAGGACTGCTACCTGATTTTTTGAAGTTAAAGCGCCCTCTGCCACGTTGAAAAGTACCACGACCTCTTCCTCTTTTGGCCCAATAATCCACACCATCATCTCTGTCGTCATGCTACAGAAAGGTTAAAAACAATTGTCAATGAAATGTTTCTTGTAAAGATCATTTCTCCAATCATAAACCACAGTATTAATCTTCTGAAGATTGGATATATGAGATTGGTAATATTCTAAAACAAAACCAGTAAAACTGCATTTTTCAACAAAAATATATTCCATCGTCAAGAGAATAACCACATCTTACTACTTAGCAACCCAAGCACTGAGGGTTGCCCAATCATTTGGAGAATCTCAACTGCTAAATTACCACTGATTTTTAGAATTCTCAGTATTGTTTTCGTATTATGTCAATCCAAGTCCACTTATTACACCAAATGCAATGAGATAAAATAACCAGTTTTTCTGGTTATTTCTAACCATCTTAGTCATAAAGATGCGGCAGAAAGTCATAAAAATATCACTAACATTCACTAAAATGAAACTGGTGGTATGAATTTTATACTTTACATATGAAAGTAGATTTTAAATATACTGAGATTGAAATCTAGATCAATGTATAGTACATATCAATGTTGTGGGTTAGAGAATTTCAACGGTAAATCATGACATGGTCCCTAGAATTAACACCTCACTCAGGTCTTCTTCATCAACCTAAAGTACTGCAGTTATCACATCCCAGCTTTAATTATTAATTATATTCAAATACAGATGTTCCCCAAATTATGAATTGTTCTATTAAGCAAAACAATCTGCAAAACTGAAAAGTACTAGACTTTGTAGATGAGTAGAGATGGGTATTATATTCATACAAAAGGCCAAGGGAGTCCTGTATGTAATTTAATTAACTGCTAACTTACTAACTTTGTCACCCACAAAAATGAGAAATAAAGCAAAATGCCCCTGTATGAGAAAAGCAGTATAATGCAAACAAAATGTTGTGTAATCTATAGAGTACTAGTAGTGAGCAATCATCCAAAAGCCACTAAAACTTTTTTTACGTAATATGTGATATGAGTTTTTTTTCCCCAAAACATAAGACTTTGCCTTTGGACATATTCATTTAACTGATTAACCCCCATCATGACTTGAAAAGTTCAATTATATGGGTAACTAACAGGCTATATGAAAGAGAACTTACCAACTGCTAATAATCTATCTTTATCAAACCATTCAAAGATTACTAGGTAGAGGTGTACATGACTCTATAATGAATTTTGGAACTATCAAAAGTGTAAATTTAAATACAGCAGTTTATTGCAAACCCAAAATAAACTACTTTAAAACAGCCTGTCACTAAAAATAATGCCCACTTGACTACATAATTTCATGCTCCCTTATCACATTAGCATACCCAACTCTTGAGAGCTTTTTTATGATATTTACACAATATGCCATGGATTCTGGGAAGAGGTTTTGGAGTAGAAGCACGGATTTCAATCACCACAAACTGTGTGACTTTGGGCAACCTCTCTAGAATTTACTTCATTTTAATAATATGTTCCTTGAGGGAACACAGATCAGTAGAAAGTGCCTGGCCCAGTGTCTGACAAGCAAGCACTCAACAAATGGTGGCAATAATGTTTCTATAGTGTGTAATATGGGTCTGGCCCTGTTCTGAACACTTTACATGTACTTATTCATCTAATTCTCACAACAACCCTCTAAAATACTGTTACTATCCCCATTTTAGAAATAAAGAAACTGAGGCACAGAGAAATTAAGTAACTTGCCCAAGGTCACAGAGCTAGCCCTTTCTTCTACCCCTTGTGACCATCACCCATAAAACACATTTCCCTGGTGGCAGTATATGATTACCACACCAGGTAGTTAAGAGTTAGCAGAAACAGAAAAGCCAATGGCAAAGCTAAACACGGGGGTTAAACTAGCCATTGCTTTTAATATACAATCATCTGAAACTTGGTAAACACAACAGCACCTAAACAATAACTGTGTCTTTCGTAGGGGATCCTGGCAGCTACTTGAGATTTTTGATGCTAGACATATTCTTAATACTCAAGTTTTATATCGAAGATTTCAATCTCATTATTAAAATTTTTAAATTTTAATTATCTCAGATTAAGATGGGCCAGATGTTAGATATTTATACACAGCTAAGAACATGTTAACAAAGGAGTCTGTATTACAACCAAGACCTTCTGAATCATCTTCTCTCTTCTCTATACAAGGATCAAGTTTCAAACAGTTAATTACCAAAACTCCAATCCTGAACCCCCTTCCCCACCAGGGATTTTCTCTTCCTTTGAAGGCAGCAACTCAACACTGAGAATCTTCAGTACTTTCCCACTTGCTCCAACTCTTCACACTCATCACTCCATAGAATTTCAGGTTCTAACTAAAACTAGTATCTTTCCTGGAATTTTTATTATTGAAAACATTATCACACCTTTGCATAAAACAAATCTTAGAGATAGGAAATTTCAGAAAAGAACGCAACAAAGATTACTATAACTCAGTATTGGACAACAAATAGTACAAACAAGACCTTTCAGAACCCTGACTCTGGAGCCCAATGAGTTAAGTCCTGACCCCACTGCTACTAGCCACATAACTCTGGTTAAGCTGCTCAGTCTGTACCTCAGTTTTTTCCATCCACAAAAATGGAATAACGGCCCCAACTCAAAAGGCTTTTTAAAGTATTAATACGTACGGAACACTCACAACAGCACTGAACATGGTACATAATGCTTAATAAATGTTACCTATTATTACTAAGCTTTGTTTTGTTTTTTTGAGACAGATTCTTGCTATCTCCCAGGCTGGAGTATAGTGGCGCAATCTTGGCTCACTGCAACCTCTGCCTCTTGGGTTCAAGCGATTCTCCTGCCTCAGCCTCCTGAGTAGCTGGGACTATAGGCACGCGCCACCACGCTCGGCTAATTTTTGTATTTTTAGGAGAGACAGGGTTTCCACATGTTGGCCAGGCTGGTCTTGAACTCCTGACCTCGTGATCTGTCTCGGTGTCCCAAAGTGCTAGGATTACAGGCGTGAACCACCGTGCCTGGCCTCTAAGTATTAATGTTTCATCCAAATGGGCAAACTCTCTTAAACTGGTCAATTGTTCTGAAAGAACCTAAGGGAATGAATGTCTAGTTTTAGAAGACTTTCCTTCTGAATCATATTTTTCTTTTTTTCCCTCAACATTCTTTTACATGTAAGATACAAAATTTTTTAATTCAACTATCCATGTGAAAACCAAACTTGCCATTTCAATGGCTCATAATTAAGTAAAAACCAAAATAATTAACTTTGGGAATTGATTTATAAGGAAACAGTGTGTAATTTTACTTGATATTCTAGTGAACATCATCAGTCTGTGGCAAATCAATGTGTACGGTTTTATACAGACACCAAGATTTTTAAATACAACCCAGCAAAGCAACATATAAAAATACTACTGCTACTTATATATGGCTAAAATCTTAAAATAAGACACTCTTCTTAATGAAACTACTGCCTAATTAAATGCCAACCCAAAACGAGTATGTATTTTTTAAGGGATAGCAGATTCTTAAGAGAATGCCTTTAAAAAAAAGGCCTAAATTTTGCATTTGTAAGTTGTTAAAAGTGGTAAACAATTACTATCTACACGTTCACCTCTCATTCCTTCTTGACCTCCTGACCTATCATACCTGGTCTACTTCTCTGGCATTTTTACTCTCTCTCACTTTTCACCCCACCTTTGATATGTTGGTCTTTATCTCTTCTCTTCTGTGATCTTACCACAGCTTTAATGGTGATCTATAAAATTACAGCACTTTTTTTTGTTTCTCTAAATTTGAATTACCAACTATCCACTGGACAGCTCCATTTCTCCCAAGAACTTCAAATTCAACCTGTTCAGAACAGAACTTAATCTTTTGAAAGCAGCTTGTTTCCTATAGATTTAGATTCCTTCCTCTCACTACCAATATCCCTGAATTCAAGTCCCCATAAATGTTACTTTTTCTCAAATCTAGCCCTTTAGTTCAGACACTATATTTTCTCAAACTGCTTAACTTTTAACACCCATGATTTATGTAAACTCTGCTTAAAACTCTATTTTCTTAAAAGTATTAGGATCCTTTGATACTGTGACTCCTTGTACTCAATTTTCCCAAACTTATACCAACCATCTAGCCATCTGAGTACTACAGTTCTCTATACCATGCTGTTTCACTCCTTCTGCTATGTGCAGTACACTTGCCTACCTCTTAACCTCAAGATTAATTAAGGTCAAGTTCCTCTACAAAAGTCTCTTCTAATCACTCACTCCTTTGCAAAAATCCACCTATTCCTTCTTTGGGAAAAGCAAAAAACCACCATATATATTTAGAATGTTTGTTTCTCTACTACTAGTCTCTAAGTCAAAAATTGGAATCACATCCTACTTGTCTTTCCATCCTTAGTACCTAGCATAAACATAAACCTACTTGTCTTTCCATCCTTAGTACCTACCATAAACATGTCTGTTAATACATAAATTATTGAACCAAGAAGTAGATGGATCTTTCACATTTTTCTACATATCAAATGCCTTTTACTTTCCAGAATGTCAATTCAAGCCACTCGAGAAGCATAAACTGAGAAAATATTACGCATAACGCACTCTATAACTTTTTTTTTGGTTCTTGGTCATTAACATGCCAAAAAAGAGGCAAATGGAAATATATTTTTGAAACAAATATATTGTTTTTCCAGACAAAACAGAGATCCACTTCAAACTACAGCTACAATCTCTAAGTAGGTATGTCATGGACATTGAGGTTTATTCAAATATATTCATAAAAAGCCAACTGAAAAAGTCAACAACTCTTCAAGTCCAATACAATTTTCCTCCATGGAAGCAACTAGTTTTCAGAACTAGTCTCTGAAACATAAATTCTCTGAAAAGTCATGACGAAAAAATGAATACTTCTGGTAATAGTTTTAGTATATTCTTGTACACCTCTATAATGCAGCAGGGACCCTTTTGCCCATGCCAAACAGCAGAAAATGCCCATCGTTATCTAGAGAATCCTTCAAGACCTATCACCTCTAGCTTCATCCTTGAAAAACTATTTCAGAGGGAAAAGCACCTCTACCACAGGAAGCACCAAATTAGTTTACCTAGCAGCAATTTTTCTGTAATTTTTCATCATGATTTTTCACCAATGAAAGCTGACAGCCTCCCTAAAATTCTTAATTACACGTACTTTGAAAAAATTCTTCTCCTTTTCATTTAAACAAATAGCTATGATGATGGAAGGTACATCTTAATGTGAAGTTTCTACAACTGTCACTGTCTTATAGACAGATATAAAACAAACATTAAGCTCAACTATAATATAATGTTCTTCTCTGAATGTGGGTAACAAATCAGGTATATTTTTCGCTTACCCTGATCAGCCTATGTTTAATATCAAGAAAGTATGAACAGGACTAAAGGGACCCACATTTTTCAAAATTTCAAATCATCTGGGTAATTATTTTAAAAAAGGTTTCCCACATAACGGTGAATCTTCTTATAATAGTGGTTATCTGTACTCAAATGTATTCACCTAGTATGCTTTGAAAATTAATGCAAACCAAATAAACACAGATGTCTAACACCCACCAAGAAGTACTTCTTGCTCTTTGGGGTATATTCTGGATCCCATTCCTCTTCCTTCGGTCTCTTTTGAAAAGTAGTATTTGAGTTGTTTGGACCAGTATTTGTCCCAGCAAAAACTCCTCTGGCTCTTCCTCTGCCTCTAATTCGAAACTGATTAACATTAACAAAGTTGTTTAGTGATGCAATCAAAAGGTATTTAGTTACATGCAAACTCTAATTTTACTGCAGTAACAAAAAACATATGCCCTAATTTCCTATCTAAATCTCGTAGCCATTGAGGATGAAAAGGATGGCCATTTTATATCATAGGCAAAAAATTCTGCCAACTAAAAGTTGAGTAGGTTAAGAAGAAATGATCAACCTAAGTGTTAGAATACTGTACTTTCAAGGACTGAACTAATTTTATTTTTTTTTTGAGACAGTCTCGCTCTTTCGCCCAGTCTGGAGTGCAGTGGCGCAATCTCGGCTCACTGCAAGCTCTGCCTCTCAGGTTCACGCCAATTCTCCTGCCTCAGTCTCCCGAGTAGCTGGGACTACAGGCGCCCGTCACCACGCCCGGTTAATTTTTTGTATTTTTAGTAGAGACAGGGTTTCACCGTGTTAGCCAGGATGGTCTTGACCTCCTGAACTCATGATCCACCCGCCTCGGCCTCCCAAAGTGCTGGGATTACAGGCATGAGCCACCGCGCCCGGCCTGAACTAATATTTTTAAATAATCAAGCTGTTTTTCCTTTTTACTAGCCAAAAGTTATCTAATTTCTTTGAATTAACATAGAAGCCCCAAGTATTCAGCCATACCTAACACTATATAAGCAAAGCTCTTCTCTTTCCCAAATTATCTAATTAATGAACTCCACCAAAACCCAACTAGATACTCGCTCAAGGTAGGAGTGTGAATCTAGAAATTAAAGAGGCAAGAAGATGCACTACCATAAAGTCATTATATTAATAATTATAACGACTTACGGAAACATGGGGATAATGTATACGCTATGTGAAATATTTCTGATTTCTATGATTGATACCCATGTAAGCAAGGATTTGAAGAAAGCAGGCAAAATGAATGTAACTGTAATACAGAGATGAACATACAGGGGTTTTATTAAGGCGTTAAGGTACCTTTTCAAAAACTAAGTAATGAAAGAAATGTTATTACCAATCAGTAACTTTCCTTGACTCTTGGTCTTTAAGGACTAGGTACAGTTATTGATCTCAAAGTCAAGAAAAGTACCTAGTTTATACAGATGCTTCTAGATCTCAAAATGGCATTTCTAAATGAAGACAGCACTTCAAACACCACTTCATGTTTCAATACTACCTCTGACTTTAGGAATAATGACACACATAACATCTCTAAGTCATGTATATGACCTTCCTTATGTACATTACTCTAAGATAAACTCCTACCAAACAATCAAAGATAATTTTTTCACTTACAAAGGTTCCTCGTGGTCGGCTAACTCCTGCAAAGCCTGAGTATTCTTTCATTTCATGGTGAGTTTTAAATTCTTCTTCTCTTTCCTTCTTACTCTCCTTTTCTTCTCGAGAACTGGGAGAAGAAGGTGATGCTGAAGAGGATGAAGATCGAGAATGATCTTGCTCTCTACTTTTATGTTTACTGCAAAATAAAGAAAACAAAAAATGTGCTACTTTTAAAAAGATAAAGACCCTGCTGAATCTTACAATAGAAGAGATATTTTTCAAGTCAAAAACACTATCCCCTAATAAAATTATGTAAATAAAATAATTGGGTGTTAAATTTTGACACAGTCTGTTTCCATTCTCCTTCAATATGTGTTTTACATCAATAATGAAAAACATGCTAGGGCCTGCCAGTTAGAAAATAGTAGTCTGTAAAGGTCAAGAATAAGGTTCAGTTCTTTAGTATTTTTAAATTAACTTATATCTTTTATTACTTTAACAAAAGGAAGAGAAGAGTAGGAAAAAGTAAGGATGTTCTTAAGGCCAAGTTTCAAAATGACTGCAGTTTGTACACTCTGGGTGAAAATAGTTGGTATAGTTTGGGCTATATTACCATTATAGCAAATAAAAAGCATATGACATTACAAATAACAGCCATAAATTTAATAACACAAATAAAATCCACCATTTACCTAATGAATAGCAAGGAAAAAGATTATCTATAATACTTTGTGTTCCTATTTGCCTCTATGATGATCAAATTTACATGATTTAATGCAACACCCGAAAAGGTCATACCTGTGGTTAACTCTTACCACTGCTAACAGTTTCCATGGAAATATTATTTTGAAAGACTAATACACATTGCTATTTCTAGTCCTTCCTCCCCCCCATCTCTCCCATGTTAAACCACTAGATATCAGTTTAAAATTCTTGTACTCTGGGTGTTATGAGTTGAAAAAGTGCGGAATCAAGCATAACGAACCAAAGTTCTTACACAAACTGTTTCTAGAAATGCACTGCATTGAAGTCCAACCTCCTGATGTAGCCTGGATAATAGGACACATTAATTTGTCATTTTTTTTTTCAGTGTTAGCTTGCTATTCCAAAGTTTTTGTCCTCATCCACCATAAGCCGTGTAAAAGACAAATACATTTTTGCTGTAAAACAAATAATTTTAATTGTTTAAATTTAAACATTCGATTACACAGTCAAAATTGAAAGCAATTAAGCTGACAATTATTAAAGGCTAATTAGAAGCTAAAACCTATCTTAGTCAGTTTGAACAATTACCTGTCATCTTTGTAAGATTTGTATTCCTTGTAATCTTTTGGAGTTTTTTCCTGCTTTCTTGATCCACTGGATTCCCTGGAGCCCTTGGAATCTCCCCGTTCTTTACTTCTTTCTTTTCTACGGCGATCAATGTCATGCCGAAGGTCAGCAGAGTCACACCTTAATTTTTTATCTCCCTATAAAAGACAGACGTAAAATACAGATTTCAGGGGAGAAATAGAAAAAATATATATACACATATTATAGAGTTAAATTTTATGCCAGCTTCTAAACTGGCATTTTAGTATCAGAAAATAATGAATCATATAAGATACTATCACTTACTTTTTGTTAAAAAGTGCTTGATTATTTTTACTAAACATTTGGGTATACAAAGTGCAGTGGAACTGGGGAAATTATTAAAAGCTAAGTATCTTGAGAATTTTGCAGGTTTTTATCCAAAACAATCTATAATAAATTTTTGTACAGTAAATGATACAAATATTTTTTCCACTCAGCATATCCTATTATCCCTCATCCTTCCAAATGCTGTTTTCAATAGTTGAATACAGATGTTATAATCTGTAGTTGTGATGTAGCCTTCTACCTAAAAAAGAGAGATCCTAACATAATGGTTCTCATTACTTAAGCCTCATTATGATCAAGCTCTTCCCAAATAATCTGACCAACCCAATAAAAAAAAACTTCAAAAGAATTCTATAATTTCCATAACATGCACGTAAAATATGATTAATGAAACCAATTGAGGTTGAACAAGGGTAGAAACAAAGCCAGAAAGATATTCGCAATCCTGTACTCAGTATCTTGGGCCATATACTGCCCTTTCTCAATTCAGGTATTGCAACGGACATTAGTTTAACTGGGTCACAATTCACCTCCTTCTTGTTCCATTGCTTTTTCAAATACTATATAATTTAGGAAGATGGAAAGAGGCATCTAGGAATGAAGAGAAATTATACATCAGTAAGATGCTAAGCAATGTGGACATCCTTGCTAGTATTCAACAATAAGTAGTATTTACTCTGGGAAGTCTGGCTATAATATTCATAAGCATTCATAAAACTGAAAGTACGTATCTCCAAATGGTATCAACTACTCACCTATTTGCTCCCAGAGTCACAAAGAAAAAAATCTAATCAAGAGCAAAAAAACCTTCCTATTCACCTAGGTGTTACCAAGTCCACAAGTAACAAGATAATATAAGTGAAACCACTTTGTAAATTACAAACTATATATACATAATTACATATTAACATGTTATTCATCCAGACAGGAAGATAAAAACCAATGGCATATCCTCTTATCTATTCATCAGTTATCTCTACTTTTTCTCCTCTGGATCAAAATCTGGTCTAAGTAATGAGGAGAGAAGATACTCACTGTCAGAGCATAAGGACAGACTAAACTGTTGGGAAAACTAAATTAACAACTTTGAACCCAAGGTGTTAAGTTAAAAACCAAAAAAAGCATTCACTTCTCAGAATCTGTTCTTTCAAGATCAATGCACCCCATGCAAAACAAAACAAAACAAAACAAAAAAAACACCTTATTTGTAAGCTCTAGATTCCACATCTAGTAATAGCATGCCCTATTAAACTTGTACACTACCACTGTCCATAATAGCTTCTAGTAACAAATGTGCCTGTTTTCAAAATAACCCAATTATTCAACAACTCTGCAAAACAGAAGCATTCTCATTTTTCTAATTAGAAAAGCAAAGTTCAAGAGGTTATTTTCCAATTATCATGTAGACAGTACTTAGTGACAGCCAGAATTGGAATCAAGCAGTACTTCCAAGTCCCCTAATCTCTTCAAAACAGTTGTTCCCTATCTTTCCCCACATTTCTACTACTAGACATTTTATGGCCTGATATAGATTAGTCTACCTGGCAAAGGTCATTTTGAATTGTCAGAGTATATTGGAGACCCCTTAACCACTGAATTCCATTCTCACCAAGACCCCTCAATGTCTTTCACAGGCTCCTTTCTCATGTTTAAAAGACATTCCCCCATTCCCCAAATATTCCAAGAGTGATAACAGTCTTTGTTCCAAACGTTTTTTGTAAATCAGTTCTTAGAATGCTTATTTCTTAATCCACATCAAAAATGCCCAGTAGCATGGGGATTACTTCTTGTTATCTGTGAAGAACCTAGAGATATTAAATTTAGACACACAAATCGAGAAATATTTACTCTGGCTAATGAATCTCATCTCAAAATTCTAATTTGTATCTTTGATTTTATAATTTTCCTTTGTCTACCCACTGATTCTTTACGCTTTTCTTAGGACTATTTTTTTTTTTCCTTTCATTAGCATTTTGAAAAAATACTCGGTTTAAATTTAAGATAGCATAGTGTCAGCTTAATTTCTTCCAGGAAGGAACAGTATGCATACTACCATGATGTAGTTATGAATTAAAAGTAGAAGATATCTATAGACATTTTACCTTGAGAAACTATATTTGGTACAATATCATTAACTAAGCTGAACTTAACATGAAAAAAATTACATTCAAAAACATACCTTCTGATTTTCTTCTTTAAAAACTCTCTCTTCCCCTGCTAAACGGGTATGCTTCCTCAGGGTACTTGGTGAGATGTCAATTCTCCTTAATGTAAAATAAAGTATATTTTTAGTCATATTACTAACTTTTTGGTTCGAAAATATCCACACGATTATCCATTTCCTAAGACAGTTACTTCTCTCCCAATCAACTAATTTAGCACACCAAGACTATTAATTTACTAATACATAATTAAGAAAAAATATCCACGAAGAATGAATTAAAATGCTCCAACCAGGTATTTTTATATAGAAGTCTGGCCTTTAAAACATCCAACTTATTGACCAAAAATAGAAAAAATGTGTTTTGATTAAACTAGGTATCATTTTAAACATCAACAAACACACATGAATAGGATTATTTGCTCCTGTCTTCAATATTTTTAGATATTCAGTGCCCCTTTGGTTTTATTCTGCGCCTTTCCTTTTTAAGTCAGTATCGGTTGCAACTACCCAGTGCTGCTTTAGCAGTCATCACCAAAACCACACCAACTGTGTATGAAGTACCAAGTCAGATACTTCATAGCCAGTATCACTGTCACTGCCACCCTGCAAAATGGGCATGATTATCCACATTTCGTATATGAAAAAATTGATGTCCAGAGATTAAGTTGTTCATCACAATGCAATGAAGAGACACAGCCAGGATTTCAACACAACTATCTGACTTCAGTGCTCATGCTTTTGTTCTCTCTCTCTCATGGAACATTTTTTATATCACAAACTTACTAGAAATTCAAAGGTTACTCTAGGCCTTCACTGCCCCTCCCAAAAACCAGACTAACTGGTAACTATTTAATTCCATACTGCAGAGAAGAGTTAATATTTCAAGTTCTAACAACCAGTTTCAACTAAGCTGAAAATTGAGAATTATAGAATTTTCAAGACTTAGAAATATATTTAAAGTATAAATGAGGAATAAAACCAAATTTGTATCAATGACAAAAGCAAACTTCCAATACAATATTGTTTTAACAGAGTCTTCCTACCAAAACAACGTTTTTATATGTCAATTCAGCAGGATACATACCTGTGTATTTCAGGGCTCTTTTGCCGAGTACTATGTTCTTCAGTGGCTTTCTGATACGAAGTGAACCGCTCGTTTAGGGTCATTGCAGCTGACTTGAAGTATTGCTCTGTTGATTTAGAAGAAATACTGTCCAATTAGTTTAGTTTACTTTAAGAGAGATTTGTTTGTGACAGAAGGGCATGTAGCAGGTGAAAAGAAAATAAAAATACTCAAGAAACCTAGCAAAAGAGAATCAAGTGTTACAAGGAACTCCTACCCTTTCAATTTCTTGTACCTCAACAGGAAAGTGCTTCGAAAGTTGCTCACAGGTCCCTGTCAATACTACATCTAATCCAAGAGCAATTAATAGATTAAATCAAGAGTCTCTAATTCTACTTCATTAATACACTACTTCCTCAGAATAAAAAGGAACACAATCTATGGATGTTCTAATACCTTGCCAATATGAACCAATGACGTTACTTCAAGTAATCATTTGCAGAAAACAAAAATTAACAGGAAAATATGGAGTTAACCAAAAAGCTAGTTTGAGTAAACTATTAAATTTCATCGGTGACTATGCTGCCATATCAACAAAAATGGATTTATAAAACACTGAATACTATCACTGAAATTGGAAAAATATTTTTAAATCAATTAACATTCAATAATTATCCAAAAATCTGGCATCTTGGCAAACCCAACAGCACATTTGATATTGCTGTTTTGTCTCTCTTTAAACAATTTTCAAACTAGTAATATCAATACTGATTATTTTTAAAACCAGTTAAAGATACGTTGTAAATGTAAAATAGAAAGACGTATAAAGTCATGAGCTATGAAATGTCACATTATGAAGCAAGCTATCTGCTTAACAGGTCAACATACATCTGTGTCAACTTACCGCCCAATATCCAGCACATGTCTCATAACCAATCATTAAAACTTGAAACGGCCACTACAAGGGTAGTGCCTCAATCATAATTCCATGAAACCCAGGAATTTGAGCTAGCAACTCAGTTTTTATGCCATTTTTGCCAGGAAGACAGAAGATTCAACTTTGCCTGTATCTTTCAACAGCTATTTTACTTTGAAACATGGATTTTGCCATTTCAAAACATATTCCAGGACCTAGTTACAATGAAAAAGAAAACATCACTGGGCATTTTCAGCTCTATATAAAGTAAGAGCTGTTCAGATCGGTTGCACAATACCAATTATGAAACATCACTACAGTTCTTTTTAAAAAAAAAAAAAAAGAAAAAAGAAAAAGGAAAAAATTTATCAAAACCTGATCTCAAAATTCAGCGATAAATTGTAAAATGTGGAGATAGGCCAAAAAAGATTAAAAAATTTAAAAAAAGAATGTTTCATATTTTATGTACCACAGTAATATGGTCATAAACTGGTTCACAAACCTACTTAGAGCCAAATAGCAAAACTGTCTTGTTACCGTGTTTAAATAATTACAGCCCAAAAGAAATTCATTTAACTGTTCACTGTTGTGATATATCAACTGCATAAAGAACTGCTAAAGCCAAGTTTCATCTATTACAGTGAGCTGTTCTCATGTCAAAAGACAAATTTTTTAAAAGCTAGGAGGGGATTAATTTTAAAGGACAATAGTCTTTGAAGTTCCTGGGAAAAGAACATGTCTCATAGTAAGTTGCTTTTTAAACACAAAAACAAAACTTAACCCAAAAGAGATACCTAAAAATCTTTGAAAATTACTAGTAACTTTGCAACTATAATTACATACTGGTAAAAATTAAAAAAAAAAAAAAATCATTACTTTAGTTGAAATAAACACCCTTATCTTTAGGACCTAAAGAAGTGTCATCATTATCCTAATTAGTGACTATTCATGTAGCCGGTATTTATATAATATTCTTCTAAATTTCTTGAACGTTTTTCCTCTAAAAATCCTGATAAATTTTCTTGTTTTATCATTTTATGTTTATATATTAAAAATTAAGCACAAAAAAGAGTTTTTCCACTTTGTATTTCTTTAAAAGTTGAAAAGAAATTCTTAGTAAGTAATATTCAATAATCCTGTCTGACTTTGCTATAAACCTATGCCAAGATTTACTATCACAAGCCATAGGCATGCAATGAAAGACTATCTGTAAGCCTTCTGCACTTCAAATACACTACAATGACATACTTAAAAAACATTTTTAGCATTCAACAAATCTACATCATGTTCTACCATGATACAGATTTTTAGGGTATGGTTTCTCCAGCATTTCAATCACTTTTTATTAACTATCTTCCTAAGTTTCAATGCTATCAAGACTAGGGACTCTTCCATGAAACTACTTTTCCAAGTTTTAATAGCATTGATGTATATTTGCTAGCCCTGGGGTACATGAATTATTAAGCATAATTACTCATTTTTTTATTTGCATGCAAAGAGAAATTTAATTCACAATACTAAACATACTAAGCATACCTTTAACATGATGAACCAAGGACACAATGTGTTGAATAAATGACTCTGAAGTGCTTTTGCTGGCCTGTGGCAACTTAATGTGGTCAAAGATGGATCGGAACTCTTGCTCCTTCTTGACAGAATGGACAAGTGTACTAGCAAGCAGCCTGTCTTTAGTCAAGGAAGCAGGTCTGGAACATATTGATAACACACACACACAAAATATACCATTGGTTTAAATAAAAAAATGGTATGTTCAGAAAGTTTAAGATAATTAACTGGAATATTAACTACCCACAGATTATTTACTGGGGATCAATATGGAATTACCTGTTAGAATCATCAAGAGGAACAGGTGCCATTTTGAGTTTGACTTCAGGACGATGAGAATCACTCGCTATCATTTTGATCCTAAGTGGGCTTTCCTCTCTGAAGGTAGATTTTTCTCGTGCATCCAGATTCTTGTGTAGAGGGGGACTGTAATCAAAGAGGTCTTTGAGCTTTTCAGACTTTACCTGCTCAGGTGACTGAGTTTCTTTCTTTACTGTTATTCTTTCAGAATTTTTGTCTTCTTCTTTGTGCTTATCTTTTGTAGTGCTAGGCCTTTCCACTACATATCCAGTCTCTTTAAGTTTATAATTTTTTTCTTCTCTAAATCCATCACTTTCTCTATTGCCTTTCAGTGAAACTTTGGACTTGTACTTGAGTCCTTCCTCCTCAGTATTCCGGTGAGATGCAGTAGCAAAACTTTTACCCTGATCTGCGAGGACTGACTTCCTGAACTGTCTATAATCCTCTGTCTCCTCTGTGTCATCCCCTTCTGAATCATTAAACTTTTGTTTTCCAGACTCTTTATCACTGAAGTAATCTAGAGCTTCCTGATCTTCCCATTCTCCCTCTGCCCTCCCTTTCTCTGATCCTTTCTCTTTTGAAGCCTCTTTATCCCTGGTATTACCCCTATCAAGCAGGAATACTCTAGACTCTTCATCTGTGAACCTGCGAATAAGCAAAGAAGAGGATAGTAACTCTGGATTGCATTCACTGTAGATCGCTTCCATATTTAAATGTGTTGCCCAATCCCTCAGGACCAGCAAGAGAGAAAAAACCCTATTGAAAAGTGCTTTTTCAGATCCCACTTTTAAAAATCATTGAAAGCATCCATATAGAACTTATGTACTAACTTTTAAAATAAATTTACATTTGACTTCTGAAGTTTAAAAAGTAAAGCCAACCAAAATCCTGTCCTATTTAGTCACAATCCACAATTCTGCACTATCACGAACTTCTAGAGATTGCCTGAATTTAATTTTTGAAGCTAAGAACCACTAAGGATAATACACATTGTTAGAATTCTATTGATAACTACCCCCCAAAATTCAGACTGTTTCACTTACTTATCTATTAATATAAACAAGAGTTCACACAAATGGATTTAAATACCATTCCAGTAATACTCTTTATGAGCATCACAAAACAGTTCATATCTACTTGCTCTACAAAAATAATGATTTCTGGCACTGTTTCATAGAAACTAATGATCAGCTCAATCATAAATTCTGGGTTGTGCAGTGCTATTCCACCAACAGCATGTTTCCTCTATTTTCTCACTTTTAAGTCAAATCACAATACATGAAGCAACCAATTTTCATTGTTAGCAACTTTCAGCAACACTTGAGATCAGAATTTAAACAATGTTATCTGTTTCAAATGTCATTAGTCAGTGAGAAATACCATTACCTTTCGTATAGTCAGGCTGAAATCATTAAATATTGACAGCCAGACTGTTTATGCCACCTAAGAACATGCAATATAGCTGCATTATTTATGTAGGTCACATTCTAATAATGAAAAGAACAAAATAAGCCTCCAATGCTTTAATAAACTAAATTTCTAAAAGATTTAGTTATTAACAACATATATCATTTAGTTATGCTCTAAGCTACTCAACTTCTCCTCATCTGTATTTTTAATTCTGGACCGAAAATGGTAAAATTAAGAGGAGAAACAGAAATTAGTGTTTTTTTTTTTTTTCTTTTTAAAGAGACAGGGTCTTGCTCTGTTGCCCAGGCTGGAGTGCAGTAGGCACAATCATAGCTCACCAAAGCCTTGAACTCCTGGGCTCAAGAGATCCTCCCGCCTCAGCCTCCTGAGTAGCTGGATAAATTAATTTTTATTAAAACACTTAGCTTCCAAAGTTCACCAGATAAAAGTAAAAACAATTTGGAATTATCTTAAAATGAAGGAAGTCAAGAGTAAAACCGCTAGTTAAACATGTATCACAAATTTACGTCTTTTAATTCCAAATAGAATTCAAAGAACAAAAACAATACTATACTGTAGATTCTGTATTTTAGTTTTTACCTTTTTAAGAACTTCCCAGTCTTTGCAGTTTCCTGATCTCCACCATCAGGATAAAATGAGGAACGGCCCCTAGACTCATCTCTTGGAGCATTCTGTGGTGCGATTGTCTTTGCAGGACTTCTTCGTGAAGGGATGTGATGAATTGGACTATTCTGAGAGGGACTGTATCGACTAGATCCATTTCCAACAGAACCAGACCCAGACCTTTCAGGACTATGCTGAATGGAATGTGAATGCTGAGAAGGAGTATTTTTTGCAGAGTGAACTGTACTGAGCATGGGAGCATCAGAGCAAGATGAACTCTGACTAGGTGGTGTAGCAATAGGTGAAGGACTATGGGGTGATCTAGGACTATTATCATAAGCTGAAAGGCCAGGCCAAATATCACCGGATGTGGCTGATGACTTATTAAATTCATCGATAGATTCAGATGGGTCATGTTCAAATGTATCTTTCGGTTCCTCCTGTGATTTACTTTTCAACGGACTCTCTTCTTGGGGTTCCCCTTCAGCTTTTTTGGTTTGTTTTTCCTGAGACCCTCGTCTTTTAGAAACAGGAGATTTGCTATATGGGGATGAAGAACGAGAAGAGGATGATCTTGGAGACCTAGAAGATCTATATGACCGGCGAGATCTGCTTCTGGATCTTTGAGAAGAAACGGATCTTCTTTTTGGACTCCTGGAACGTGAACGACCTCGTCTAGGACTCCTAGAGTGCCTTCTATTCCAGACAGGTCTATAACCACCTCGATGATATCTACCTCCTCCTCCTTGATAATACCCTCTACCCCTTCCTCTGTACCCGTAAGGTCGTCTCATTCCTCTATTATTTCTGTAATCACGACGATAATCTCTAGAATACATACGATCTCTACTACGAGACCTTGAATATGTTCTGGAACGAGACCTAGAACTAAAAATGAAATAAATATCAATGCAAGAAAAATAAAGCATTCCATCTTACCATTCTAAATATTCTGGTTGAAAATAACATGCAAATAAATGGTAAGATAAAAATAGACTTTTTTTAAAAACCTCATCTGTACAAAAGTTTATGGTTTCTAATCAAAAAGCCTCACTAAGGTAACTACTGAGAGAATACATTAAAGACCTTAAAAATGAAGGCACAAAACACACACACACACACACACGTGCGTGTGTTATATATATATCACACATATTAGGACATATTAGCAAATTGTATTACATCTAGGCAAGCACTCAAACTGATAATTGTAAAAGAATATTTAATGGGATGACATAATATACAGTTAAATGGGGGAAAAGATTACATAAAACTGTATCAGTGAGATACTATTAATTAAATACATACATAAAATAAAGTTAAGCCTGGGGGGAAAAAAAGAATAATCATCAACTACTATTGATTCTTACTGGGATTATGATCATTTGTATTTTCAACTTCTGGTTTCTGTTTTCTATGCTAAGTATGTATTTCTATTTAAAGAAAAATAACCAGAATTGTTAATTTTTTAACAAAAAAAATTATTTTGTTACAATTCAAAGAATCAAAGTCGGAAATGAGAAACTATAAAACGATACGCACAGATTTTTCACTGTCAAATTCTTGCATTACCCAATTCATCTCTTAACATTGTGGACAAATACAAAGAAACCTACCATATATTATACAGTAAAATTTGAGACCTGGAGTCAGACTAACTGGTTATCAATCCAAGCTCTGCCATTTACTAGAGCTTGTTAGTTGAACATTCTCAATTTCTCGCTTACAATAAGGGTAACAACAGATCCATTTCACAGAGTTCTTTGAGAATAAAATACATTTTGGGGTTTAGCACTGTGTTTAAGACACACATTCAACAAATAATAACTGATATCATTATTTTAAAAATTTAAAGCACATTAAATCACCTGTATCGCTTCTTTCTAGAATGAGATCTTGATCTTGATCGAGAACTAGACTGTGATCTAGACTTTGACCTTGAAGAATGTGATCTAGAATTGGAGCGACCCATTTCTTTTCTCCTAATCAAATGATAGGGCAAAAAAAGGTTAAAATTACAATATGATTTTTTAAATTTTACGTTATTTATTTTCAGATAAAATTTAATTTTTACAAGTTTCTCAAAGGCTATTATTCACCATCATTTTCAAATCAGTATTCAGAAGACAAGTCAATTATCCCTGACTAAACTGTTTTCACCTGCATGATAGATACTGTAGATTAAAGACACAACTGAAGATTTTTATGGACTGCCCCACTTAGGTGCCTCAATCCAAAAAGGCAGCAGCTGCAGAAGCCAGAAAGAGCAATGAGATCAGACTGCAGCAGCATGTTATGTGTTATTCCATGCCCAATACAAATGCCTACCTCTCCTGTAAGAAAGATAAATAAATAATAAAGGTATTACAGATAACGCAACTGAAATAAAGTGTCACAATACTAACAAAAAATAAACCTACTAGGCTGTTATCTTGTGCTTTATGGCCTTGAAAATGAGACTGAGCTGACTACTCCATATACACAATACTGTCTGGAGTGGTACTATATAGAATACAGGACACAAAGTTTCTGAACAGCTGGAGCCGTGGGTCTGCTCTCAGTACTCATGACTCCAGAATAAAGTGGACTTTTGTGATGACTAGTTCACCCTGAAGCTTTGTTAAGAAGATATAAGAAGAATAAAAGATAAAGAATTGGAGGGATTACTTCAAGAAAGATATATTAGAACTACAAGAAAAAAAACTTGGGCACCAGTAGTTTAACTTTTCTAAACACTACATGGTATCCAATGCTATAATTAGACCTCAATGGGTACAGAAATCAGTAACTGTCAGAACTAATTGATTTATAAGATCTACTCCTCACAAAATTGAAAAAATATACATACCTAGCAAATCACTGCATGTACATCCCAAATGTCACATTTTCAACTTTTCAATGATTGAGATATCTTAGCCTCTCAGGCTTGTTTTTGCTGCATAGAACTATTTCCAAATTTACACTAACTTACCAAAAAGTATTTATTTCAATAAAAATCAACTTATTAAACTTCTAACAGCTTGCAATTCCCATAATACTTAAATAGTATCTCCTACAACCAAATATTTTTGAAGGCACCTATTTTACCTACCTAGACTTTGTTCAGTATAATAAAATACTATTTGGAGGTACTAAGATGAGTTCAGTTATAGAAGAGGTAATGGTAATACCTGGATAGTTCCTCATCAAACAATATAAATAACAAATTCATGCTGATTTCAAAACAGAACATAACTATCCTCTAATAGACTACCACCTTTGTCTTCTCTCACTCTTCTTCTGAATCCCAAGGGAGCAAGAAATACATAAAGACAGAAATAAAACATAGGTTCAGGGTTCAAAAAGGCAGAATAAGAATTCCACAGAAGAAAGAAATTTAGCATTAACATAGGGAGATCTGATACCTCGTAGAACACAAATTTGGTTTAGCAACTGCAGTTTTGACAACATCATGAAATTGGCAAAAACCAAATTTACAGCCTGTAAAGGAAGGAATCTCGGCCACTGGGAACTGCAACATTCTAGTGCTATCTGATTTCAAAATTCTGTATTCCCAAATATTTCAAAAGAATATAAATACGTAATTTACATTCATTGTGATCAAATTTACTTTAAGATATTTATTTTTATCCCACTCTGAGATAATCAGACACACTGTAAGAAGAAACCAGAGCTGGAAATGATTTTGGAGATCCAGTCCAGCAATAAGGCAACATTCTTTTCCATTGTATTAATCCGTAAATAAAACACTACGAGTTTACTAAGAGCTAGAGATGCTGTGTTGTGCTGTATCTCCAGAATCTCTGTTCTTGGCTCTTGAGGCTTTTTGGATGGTAATTTCTGTTAAGGTTTCATGAATTCTGTAGGCTTTTCCAGTCAACAGGATGTAGTTGGGCTTGTGGCACATAAGCACAACAGGTATTTAATAAGTAACTATCAAATGAATGCATTCCCCAGAACCTGGATATTTTTTAAAGCAGCAAGTTTATTTTTAAAGGTTTGTATTTTGCTTTGTTTTTTAATAGCTACACCTGAAACTTCAAAAACTAATGGAAAGAAAGCATGCCGATCAAATAGCAGTCTAAAAGAAATGGATATCTTCTGCTCTACTGCAAAAATACACTTACGAAAAAAGCTAAGAACATGGTCTCTGCATTTAAACTACACGAATTCAAACTCCTTAAGCTCCCTGAGCCTGTTCCTCAACTGTAAAACAAAGAAAATAACAGTGCCTACTTCGCAGACTTGTAGAGGACTTAATGAGTTGATAAACTTAATTCACTTAACACACCTAGCACATAAGAAACAATCAATTTGAATTACCTACACACTACAGTAGAACCAAGTTCTGAATCTCCTCTTGTTTACATTAGGGAAAATGGGTTAAGTAGCAGAGTTTATCTTGTACGTCCTGAGTCTTTTAGTAGATGTGTTTATAGAAATAGAAAAAGCAGGAACACAACCTGGAAGAAGACAGAAAAAGAACCTTTTTCCTAAAACTAACTTAATATCTGACTTACTTCACACAAGCCACCAAAATAAAAAACTGAATCATCAATTCAGTAGTGACATTTCCTCAAAAAAGTCAAAAGTGAAAACTAGAAAAATGAATGCTCTTTACCTTGGCTTTAAGCAGGATCAAGAAGTCAAGTGAAGTCTTTCAGATACTGTAAATATTCCTCCTGGAGAGAATGCTCTGAGAGATTAAACTCTAAATTCAAATTCCTGGCGAAGACAAAAAAACATTATATTGATTCATGTTAAATTAAATAACCATTATTTACAATGCATATAATGGGCACTGCAATAAACTCTAATAAATGCACTTACAATTTCAGGGAAGGAAAAACTAATTCAGGAAATAGGAAACTTTTAACCATAAAAGCCTAAAACTCAACTTTTTTGTAAACCACAATGCAGTAGTGTATTATGAAACTGACAGCATCTTTTTACTTTTAACTACCTGAATTCTAATTTTAGCAATTTGAGCTTTAGGAAACATGATATGTTATCTTGGAATCAGAAAATTCCAAGGTAGCTAACGTAACGCCATCTTGGTAGAGGGGCAAGGTAGCACAAGTCAGTAGTCCCAGTTACTTGGGAAGCCGAGGCAGAAGGAGTTTGACGCTGCAATGAGCTGTGATCACACCTGGGACTAGCTACTGCACTCTAGCCTTGGCAACATAGCAAGACCCCATCTCAAAAAAAAAAAAAAAAAAATGTAATCTATAATTTTCATAATGCTCTACTTTATAACATCTAAAATATGAGTTTAATATTCTGCTACTTATTCTCTTTGGTACTTCCTTTCACGCAATTTAGTTTCATGGGAAACTGATTTTAAAATCCACATTAACAGCCATCATAGTAACTTCAAATTCTGTGCCTAAAAGCATCTTGATACATGTATATTCAAATAAAAGAACAGTCAGCAATGAAACTTTTATCTATTGAAAGTATTCTTCCTAAAATAATTTATCATTACTCTATAAATACACTTTGCACAAAATATTCAAGTTACCAATACTGAAAAGTTTAGCTCTGTGTATATTCACATCAAGTATGCGCAAAGGATAGTCTAAAGCACTAGGGGAACAGAAACTAAAGAATACAAGATTAATATATGCCAGCACTCAGAAGAATTCATGAACAAGTTTAAATGGAAATCTGTAACTCTTACCAAGATCCAATTTTAAAAATAAAATGAGACTGGAAATACAAAGAAGAAATAGTAACATTAAACTGGTGAATCAAGAATAGTATCTCCTAAAATATCCATGGCCCTCCAACTGGGGAGAGATTTGAAGTTCAGGCTAGGAAGGAGGAATCGGAACCTATTACGGGAAACATACTAAAAAAGTAGTAAAGTCAAAAAGCCAAGTAAGGCTGGGTACAAAACAAAAGGATTTCTAAAGGACATATAAGTTTAGTTTTTAAAATATCAAAACCCCAAGTGGCCAGAGGAAAAAAATGGCAGTATTTTAAACTGGAGTACTATTAAAAACCTGTATTCTGACCTGGAAAGTCATTACTACTGATTCACTCCTAGAAGTGATAAAAGGCTCATTTTAGCTAACATTTTCCTAAACAATTTCAAAAGGCTAATTTCTATATATATCCAAAGAAGACTCAACTGCCAGATCTCTTTACTGCAAGTCATGGTATTTTGAAGTTCAAAGAAAATAAACACTAGATACAAAAAACTGACAGAGGAGGGAACATAGGCTGTTAGACCAGTGGATATACATTCCTGTTCACGATCTATAAATATATTCAAGTATCCACACCAATAACTCAAATAACACACAAAATGTGATACAATAAATAAATCAGTATCAAAGCTGATTAGTTCAGCCAATTTTTAAAAAATGAAAGTCTATATACAAAGCACAATACTAGTTACTATAGGAAATATGTCTATGTAAGTGGCCCCTGCCTTCCAAAAACCAAAGCAAGAACAGATTATCAGCAATAAATCATAGTAAACTAAATATCTAAATACCAACCATGTGCCAAGAACCGTGCTAGGTGACTTAAATAAAATAATCTCCTATTTGATCCTGATAATCTCATGAGCTACATATTAATCCCATCTTTCAAATACAGAGAACTCTAAACTTTGCAAATAACTTGAAGTAAGTGCCTTACATGCCAGACACTACTATTCTAATGCTGGGAATACAGCATTTTAAGAAGGACTTTAAGTTCCCTACTCTCTTGAAGCTTTCAGAGAGGGGAAGACAGAAAACAAGAAAAAAATCAAATAGCGGCAAGTGCCACATTGGAGAGGGGGGAAAAAGTACAAGTTGACATGCAGAGGAGGTGGGCGGAGGCACTACTTAGGTGGATCCTTGGGACCTCTTTAAGGAGGTAACATTTGGGTCTAAGGACAGGGAACACAGAAAAGATCCACAGAGGGAAGAGCATACTAGGCAGAGGACACAAACTTGGCAAATTCAGGACAGAAACACCAATAAGAAGGTTGAGGCAATGTGATCAAGGAGTTGAGCGTATGAAATAAGGCAGCAGGAGGAGGAATGGACCAGATCAAATAGCATCTAGTAGATCACCAAAAGGGGTCAGGATTTTACTTGGTTGAGAAACCCTTGCAGGGTTTGCTTGGGTGAGTCACTCATCTGATTTCATTTTAAGATGGCTTCTATATAAAAAATAAACAGCAATGAAAAAAAGAGGCAAATTCAAGATGTGGTTTGTCAAAATGGCTTGTTAATGGATTGTTAGGGGTGTGAAGTACAGAGAGTGAGGAAAAATGAAAAATCACTAGTGCCCTTAAATTCTAGGTTATAGATTTAAACATCTCGGAGAAGGACAAGTTTGGGGGAGAAAACAAAAGATACGTTTGCCGTTTTTTGTGCCCATAGTCGGACTGTAAATGGTTAATCCAAAATTTGACTGAAATCTCCTGACTCCAACTCCAGTGCTCTTTCTTCAATACCCTAAAAGGTGCCTGAGGTGGCCAAAACCCAAATACAGAATTAAAAATGCCAAATTAATCTTCCCTTTATTACAACCGAGATCATTTAATAGATTCCCACTTGTATAGAGAGATAAGGAATAAACTGCAGTATGTATCTTTAGCCAACTGATACACTAACCAATGAGGAACACAGGATAAAATAAAGCAGGTTTTATTTTTAAAAATAAGGTTCTTAAATATCTAAACAGAGCCTATCTTTCATGAAATAATACATAATGACCAGCTAGAACATAAGTGATCAGAAACTAGCTAGAAAACAATTATATCAGGCCAGGCATGGTGGCTCACCGTGTAATTCCTGCACTTTGGGAGGCCGAGGTGAGCAGATCCTGAGGTTACGAGTTCGAGACCAGCCTGGCCAACACAGGGAAACCCCATCTCTACTAAAAATACCAAAACTAGCCAGACGTGGTGGTGCACGTCTATAGTCCCAGGTACTCCAGAGTCTGAGGCAGAAGAATCACTCGAACCCAGGAGGCAGAGATTGCAGTGAGCAAAAATTGCACCACTGCACCCCAGCCTGGGCAAGAGCGAGGCTGTCTCAAAAAAAAGAGAAAATTTGATCAGAGCAAAGAAACTGGATTCAACAAAATATCCAAGACAAAGCCACCCAAAATGAATTCTTTAAGATTACGATTTCAAGCATACTTGATCCTAGTCTTCATTTTAGCAGACTGAAGGAGTCTGGTCCCCAGATTGTTGTAAACAAAGTAATGCTATTTCCATCTTTTCAAATCCTAAAAATATAGCCCATGACTATTATTCCAGTTGACTAGATTCAAATCCTGGCTCAGCCATTAACTAACTGACCAACACTGAACAAGTTAACTTAATCTGTCAGCTTCAAATTCTGTTGGTGTTTTTTTGTTTTTTGTTTTTGTTTGTTTTTTTAAGGCTACTAATGGTACTTCCTTACAAGTACAGGGTTAAATGAACTAAGGCACGTAAACAGCTTAGTTTAATGTTTGGCTCATGGTATACAATATAGCATTAGCCATCATTATTGGTAAACCTTGTTTAGGCAGCCTTTCTACAAGCTAACCACGTTTACTTAAAATGATTCTTGCATGTAAGGTTACCTTAATATTTTTGATACAGCATTAATCAGCATCATTTAGAAGTCTTTCCAGACATGCTTAATAAAATGTCTGGGCTGGATGCAGTGGCTTACGCCTGTAATCCCAACACTTCGGGAGGCCAAGGCGGGCGGATCACCCCAGGTCAGGAGTTCAAGACCAGCCTGGCCAACATGGTACAACCCTGTCTCTACTATAAATATAAAAATTAGCAGGGCGTGGCGGCGGTCGCCTCTAATCTCAGTTACTCTGGAGCCTGAGGCAGGAGAATCGCTTGAACCCGTGAGGTGGAAGTTGCAGTGAGCCAAGATCATGCCACTGCACTGCAGCCTGGATGACAGAGCAAGACACCATCTCAAAAACAGAAAAAGAAAAACTAGCCGGCCTTTGTGGCGTGCACCTGTAATCCCATGTAATCCCAGCTACTGGGGAGGCTGAGGCATGAGAATCACTTGAACCTGGGAGGCAGAGGTTGCAGTGAGCCAAGATCACGCCACTGCACACCAGCCTGGGCGACAGAGCAAGCGGTGTGTCTCAAAAAAAAAAAAAGAAAAAGAAAGAAAAAAGAAAAATTAGCGGGACATGGTGGCAAGCGGGCGCCTGTAGTCCCAGCTACTTGGGAGGCTGAGACAGGGTTCCTTGAACCAGGGAAGCGGAGGTTGCAGTGAGCCGAGATGGCGCCACTGCACTCCAGCCTGGGTTACAAAGCGAGTCTCTGTCTCAAACAAATAAATAAATAAAATTAAAGTGTTTGAAAACTCTAAAATACTACACAAATACAGGCTAGTATTATCTTCGCGTTAGTATACTGGCTGGTTTTCAGCCTTAGGGACAGTCAGAAGATATTAAATGCTATGACTGAGGTAACACTTATTACCTGAGTGTAAACAATTAACAAATTCATATCCAACAAGTACCTAGAGATTTTAGTTTCTTAATTCCCTCTTCTACTTATTTGCTAAATAACAAATCACTGTAAATTACACAGCTGAATTCAGCTAGTGTGCAACTACTGATTTCCAATGTAGTTTCCGGAAACTCCCAACCTAAGCCCTACATAGAACTGATAAAACTTTCTCCATTTCTAAGTCTTCTCATCACATAGTTAACCTCTTACAGCTTGCTGCCCACAAAAGTTTAATAAATTCAACCGAGGACGGGGACAGGGGCTCACCCCTGTAATCCCAGCACTTTGGGTGGGCCAGGCGAGTGGATCACCTGAGGTCAGGAGTTCGACACCAATATTGTGAAACCCCATCTGCACCAAAAATACAAAAATTAGCCGGGTGTGGTGGCGGGCGCCTGCAGTCCCAGCCGCTGGGGGGGGGAAGGGGGCGGGGGGCTGAGGCAGGAGAATCGCTTGGACCCGGAGACGGGAGGTTGCAATGAGCGGAGATTGGGCCACTGCACTCCTGCCTGGGCGACAGAGCGACATTCCGTCTCAAAAATAAATAAATAAATCAACCAGACCTGAGCTGAGCCTACCAGTGGGCCTATCAGACCTACAGGTCTGTCACCAAGTCTTACAATACCACTGTTCTTCAAAGTCAAGAAGGGCTCTGGCTAAACAGTTTCCTTTGCCACCATTTTAATTACCTGAATTAAAGATATTTCAGTGTTCACCACAATGTAATGGTTAAAGTATGATATCACTAAGAGAAAATGGTCCAAGGTTGTTTACCATGAGCTACCTTTTTAAGTAACAAGGTCTCGCTCTGTTGCCCCCTCTGGAGTGCAGGGGGACCAGCATAGCTCCCCGCAGACTCAACTCCCGCCGAGGAGTCACTTTTTCCCTCCCATCAAATTATTTATCCTGAATTGGTTATGATCAAAAATGCACAAACCTTGTAGCAGTTTTTCCTACGTAAAGGTTATTTACTGCCTAAACAGTATCCTAACATTTCAACTAGAGTCGAACTGAAATGAGAATTCACACGAGGAGCAATATATTGTTTTGCTTCGTAATACTAAAAAATTTGAAAGACGCTGTTGCAATGAGATACAAGTATGAAGTAGTTCATCTTTTTCATCAGCGTTAGCCACAATTGCTTTCAACTTGTCTTAATTTTTTTCCAATTCTAAAATGCTTTTTCAAAAAGTCTGAGGTAGCAAAGTAGCTGCTGGTACTTCAGCTTGATTCTGAAGAAATAAATTTTAAAAGCGAATCTTAAAAGCCAACTCATGAATTTAAAATGAAGGCAAAGTCCAATTCGCCACTCCCACCCATTTCTCACACCAGCTGTCTACCAATTGTGGCTGCAACTTTTCTGACACGACAAAATGGGCTGAATCACTTGCTGAAAAGACTCGGCTTCGCTAGTACTCGTGAAGAACCGCACTTTCAGCCGGATGGGGCAGGGCCAGGCTCAGAACCACCAGCTAAGACCCAATCCCCTCCCTAGGGAAACGTAACTAGGCAACCACCACAAGTCAACAGCGCGCGCTAGCTTCAAAACAGCGGGTTGCAGGGGGTACTGAAATTAACTCCAGAGAACCAGCGTCAGCAGCGAGGGGCAGAACAGAGTCCTAAAACCTAGTAGCATCACAGAAAAGAGGCATCAACTGACGGGTAGTCTGAAGCTGGGGAGTTGTTTCAAAGACCACGAGAAAAGGGGTGGACCTACTCAACGCACTTTGCTGCGGATCACAGTTATTTTCTCAAAACCCCAAAGGCCAGGAAGAAAGGTGGCAGTCCCAGCCAATGAGAGGCGGACACAAGTTGCACCTCCGGCGGCCGTCGGCGCCGTAGGCGGGGTAGAAAGAAAGGAACAAGCGCGCGTGCGCGGAAGGCTCAGGCGGCCGCGCGCAGAGATACAGGCTGAAGAAATGGGGGAAGGGTGGAAGAGGAATATATGCGCACGCGCACCGGAGGCCGCGCGGGCTCTGGGTCTCGAGCCAGGTTCGCAAACACGAGCGCGCGCACCGTTAGCACTGCTCAGCGCCCCGCCCGGCCTTTTCGGCCCGTAGTGCCTCGAAAACCTGAAGGAAGCTGACGAAAAAACGCACAAATAACGGCGCAACGTCTCCTTGGTTCTCCTTTTGCCGCCAACCCGTCACCACCCACAGAAGAGTCAAAAATATAGCCTGTCCTCGGTCTTCACTGGCTCTTGAGTAACTTGAATACAGCGCGAGGCCTACCTGACACGCCGAATCGCGGTTCCGGGGATTTATCTCCGTTGCAACCACACAGCGGCCATTTCCCGACTCAAGAACGCGAGGAAAACCATAGAGGTACCTTCGACGCGCTAGCTCGTCTCCGTCACTTCCGATCTGGGGCGTGGCCTCGGGTGCCGCTAAATATGCGGGCAAGCCCCGCCCACCCTTCCGCTCTGGTCCGGCTTCCTGGCTGCTATTAAGATGTTGCCTGAGGCCTTCTGGGAAGTCGCGTGGCTGGTCTCGCGCGAAGGTGTGGCGGCCCCGCCCTCTGGTCCGTAGCGACGGCCTTGGCCGGAGAGGCGGTAGAGTGGGGGTGGGTATTTTACTAGGCCTGAGTTAGCTTGGCCATAAGGCGCTTTTTGCTGGCGTCTCTGCCTAGTTCCGAGGAGACCCTCTAGACCTCACCGCCGCCCCTACTTTTTACCTCAGTAAGCTTGTCTAGTCTGTTCTTTCTGTGGTGCCAGCTTAGACCAGGCAAAAAACAAAAAGACAATCCCACATTGAGGAAAAGACCAGGAGGCGAAACGCGGCTGTGATTGCAGACACGCTGCTCCCTCAGCCAGCAAGGGCCACTTTTCTTCCTCTTGGACGCCTAACTGGAGATTAGAAAGCGTGGCTTTTGCTTTGCTATTAAGTGCGGCAGACGCACTTAGTTGAAAAATGGCCACTATCTAAATCCCTTCCTGAGTGGCGTCTGATCAAATCGGAGCTCAAGCCACAGCAGCCGGAAGCCTCTTAGGCTGCTCGCGCCAGAGGAGGCAGCCCTCCTGGCGGCGTGGTGACAGCTTTACCACATCGGCAACGTTGGCATAGGCATAAAAAAATAAAGAGCACGAAGCAGTTGAGCTTTCAGCCTGTGACGATGATTTGTGGCAGCCGAGGAACACAGCCCAACGTAGCTTGGTTGGCCAAAATTATAAGTCAGTTTGAAAATAGGCAAGCCACATTTGATTTGAATAGAATTTAAATAACAGCCTTAGCACATTTTCCATTAATACTTCTCCGGACTGCACTTTCTTAGGGCCTAAAACAGCTATTACTTTGATGTTTAGGGATGTTAACTACTTTGATGGATTTCAGACTTGTAATTAGCAACCCGAGTGTCAGTGAATGTATCGAATCTAGTATTGGGCCCTGGTTGTGAATTTACCACTGTGCTTAGGGCATTCTTTCTTCACAGTCCAATTTACCAGCTCAACTAGAAAAACGACAACATTTTCATGGAGTGAATCCTAGGTTTTTATTGTACAGTCTGTCCCTCACCCCATTACCACCTCAGGATGTGGACACAGGAATCTTTGGCCTTTTTGTTGTGCCCTGATGTCCCAAGCATTCGCAGGTATCAGGGGAAACCCCACCCCCGATATTCAACGTTTGTTCTTTTCTATTTCCCTAAGCGTCAGCTGGTCTGAGATATTCTCAGTAAATATTTGTTGAGTGAATGAACTATATTAAAAAAAAATAAATAAAGGCTCAATACACCTCTGCTATTCTGCGTGTATTGGGAGTCGGGGCGCTCAGGGCTGACAGCTTTTATTCATTTATTCAAAATACACCAAATTGCAGGCTAGGGTATTATCTTGAACCACCCTCTGCAGTTCTATTGCACATGTGTTGAAAATGAAGTCATCTATTTGAGGCAATATAACTGATTATGATTTTATTTACATAACATGAGGTAGTAACAAAGGAGATCCTTTGGAACAAAGCCTTTAGTAAATGGAAGTTATCCAGACTTCTCTTGAAATAGATCCATTTGATACGTGATGCTTTCCCAATCTACAAAGTAGGAGGTTCTTGAATTTAGATGTTTTATGCACATTCTTATTTTCAAAACCTGAAATTCCACCATTACAGATTCATTCTTTGTAATAAATGTTTTTTCTATTAAAATACAAACGCTGAAAAGAAAAAAGAGCACATTTAACAAATGGGCATTGGGGAAAAATAGAACATTATCTCAAGAAGAAATGTTGGGGGCCGCACCGGGGGTGGTGGAGAATGAAAGAACACACACAAAGACAAAGACACACAGAGAACATGGCGGCCGCACTCAGAGCCTCCGCCTCACTTTATTTATACTCCATAAACCTCAGGTCAGCAGAAAGAATGCAATGCAAAACAAACTTTCTTTTCCCACATGTAACCTTCTACTCAGTACCTTGTTTCTATATTCTTTCTTATCTACCCGCCTTCTTGGCGCCTACGGGAGTTCATTAAAAGTTCAGTTGGAGATACTGTCCTTGAGCCCTATCTATTCTCAGCATACTGTTTTCAAAGGCCCCTGCAAAGAAATATAGTTGTAAACAAATGACCAAAACTGCTAAGAAGATACAAATAGAATGCTGAGATAAATTAGTAAGCTGATTTTAATTTTTTTTTTTTTTTTTAAGACAGAGTCTCCTTCTGTCACCCAGGCTGGAGTGCAGTGGCGCGATCTCCACTCACTCAACCTCCGCACCCGGGTTCAAGCAAGTCTCCTGCCTCAGCCTCCCAGGTAGCTGGGGTTACAAGCTCCTGCCACCAAGCCCGGCTAATGTTTGTATTTTTAGTAGACACAGTGTTGCACCATGTTGGCTAGGCTGGTCCTAAAGTCCCAGCCTCAAGTGATTCGCCCGCCTCAGCCTCCCAAAGTATGGGGATTACAGGCGTGAATCACCGCACCAGGCAAGGTAATTTTAATTTATGGTCATGGAGAAGTTATTGTTAATATGATTATAAAACTCTTTCTTGAGAGATGTTGCTTTTGTTTTGGTTTGATTTTAAGATAATTGAAAAAGAGAAATGGACCAGATGCTGTGACTCACGCCTGTAATCCCAGCACTTTGGGAAGCCGACACGGGCAGATCACTTGAGGTCTGGAGTTCGAGACCAGCCTAGCCAACATGATGAAACTCTGTCTCTCCTGAAAATACAAAAATTAGCTGGGCTTGGTGGAGGGCACTTGCAGTCCCAGCTGCTTGGGAGGCTGAGGCAGGAGAATTGCTTGAACCCAGCAGGTGGCGGTTGCAGTGAGCAAAGGAGTGCACTCCACTGCACTCCTGCCTAGGCAACGGATCAAGACTGTATCTCAAAAAAAAAAAAAGAAAAGGAAAAAGAGAAATGGAGAAGAATGGATATGTGAAAAGGACAAAGACAAGAAGATAGGAATGAGGATGGAGTTGGAAGTCTAGCACAAAGGCAAGCTCCAAGACCTGACTGGTTTTGTTTGGTTTGTTTTGTTTATCTTTTTAGGTGGAACATCTGAACTATTTCCGTATTTGGGGAAATTGAAGTTGAAGTGGTATTTGGAGGCTCACTCTTCCCACTCCCTGAAAATACTGGCATTGGGAACCCAACAGTAGTAGTGAGAAGCAGGCAGCAGAGGAAACAAGACCAACAGAGATTCCCTAACTAGAGTGCTGATGGAGCCGGAATTTGGCTGTAGCTCCTGCCACATTGCCTCCATTTATGCATATCCCTCTACAGGCTTTGTGCTCATTTCTTTTTTTAATTTTAAGTGATAAAACATGCATTGATTCTTCGGGCTAGCTGGTATCCTTCCAGTAAATTTATTTTCCTGATGAGTTAATCAGAGTTGGTTTCTATTGTTTGCTAAGAACCCTGAACTCCATGCACAGATTTGAGTAGAAGCAAGTCCTGTTTATGAGGTCAGTTTTCCAAATGGTCTGGCATTTTTTTAGATCTGTACCAGTGAAATAAATGGTTCCCCTTGTCTAGACTATTTCATTCCTACTGGTGGATAAATTGACTGGGATATTTTCCCTATTTTTCTATCCCCTTTTACGTACTAAGAATGTAGAGTTATTTATTTAAAATATTTTAATTTTATTTTTTCAATTTTAATTATTTTGGTTTGAAATTACCAAAATTATTTAAGAATTATGTATTTACAGTATTGTTCCTTAATATTCATTTCTCCATTTTGAAAAAAATTGAAATATCAAAATGAGCCAGGTATGGTGGCTCACGCCTGTAATCCCAGCACTTTGGGAGGCTGAGGTAGGAGGATCACTTGAGTCAAGAGTTTGAGACCAACCTAAGCAATATGTGAGACCTTGTGTATTTGAAAAATTTAAATATTTAGGTTTTTTTGTTGTTGTTTTTTGGTTTTGAGTTTTTTCTTTTTGAGGTGAAGCCTCGCTCTGTTGCCCAGGCTGGAGTGCAGTGGTGCAATCTTGGCTCGCTACAGTCTCCGCCTCCCAGGTTCAAGCAGTTCTCTGCCTCAGCCTCCTGAGTAGCTGGGGTCACAGGTGTGCACCACCACACCTGGCTAATTTTTGTATTTTTAGTACAGATGGGGTTTTACCATCTTGGCCAGCCTGGTCTTGAACTCCTGACCTCGTGATCCACCTGCCTCGACTTCCCAAAGTGCTGAGATTACAGGCGTGAGCCCCCACGCCCAGCTGAAAAAATTAAATATTAACCAAGTGTGGTGGTTCCCACTTGTAATCCCAGCTACCCAGGAGGCTGAGTTAGGAGGCTTGCTTGAGCCTGGGAGGCAGAGGCCACAGTAAGCCAAGATTGTGCCACTGCACTCCAACCTGGGCAACAGAGCGAGACTCTTTCTCAAACAAACAGAAAAATATCAAAATGTGACTGTTAACCATTGTTTCTAAGTTCCACCAAGATTAATGCGCATCTTTCTCAGAAAGATGGAAACAACAAATAGAACATTAAATTCTTTCAACGTTTTCATAAGAAATCTTTGCCCAGAAAGTATGCCAGCTTGCTGTTTGATGTAACTACTGAAGAACAAAGAGGGAACCCCCCTAAAATGGGGCAACAGAATTATGATGAGATTCATCCCCAGAAATCATTTCTTCCTTAAAAGAGGTTATAAGAGTTACAGAACACCTCCTTCTTTTAAAGCAGTCATCCAACAAATATCTCTGTTTGCCCCCTGAAAAGTCTGAAAGCTCAGTTCTACCCAGACAATTTATCTCACAGAAGGCTAAAATCACCTAAGCAAAGGGCTGCAACCAATGATGACATTTAAAAGTAGTGAAATACAGAGCATAGAGTATTGGAGGAAGGAGTGAGGTAGGGGAGCCTCTCCAGATGTCTTGGGGTGCTGAAATTTCAGCCTCATTGCTTATTTTAAAAGAACGAAGAATTAAGCCTGGCCTGGAGAGGGAGTCACCGCTGATATTGACAAGCCCTAATGCAGGTTTTCTTAAAGTGTAAAACAAAAGCCAACTCATGAGAATAACCTAGGTTGTTTAAGAGAACTGAGTCTCATTACACATTTATTGAGGCAGAATCTGTGGAGGTAAGGATACACACTAAAGTTTTAGAACCACTGATTTATTGAACACCTGTCATATTCTACATATTACAGACCAAGGGTCTCCAACTCCCACACCAGTCCACACAAAAGGAGGTGAACATCAGTCCAGCGAAGCTTCATCTGTATTTACAGCCACTCCCCATCACTTGCATTACCATCTGAGCTCTGCCTCCTGTCACATTAGTGGTGGCCTTAGACTCATAGGAGCACGAACCGTATTGTGAACTGTGCGTGCAAGGGATCTAGGTTGCAGGCTGCTTGTGAGAATCTAAGGCCTGATGATCTGTCACTGTCTCCCATCATGCCAACATGTGATCATCTAGTTGCAGGAAAACAAGCTCAGGGCTCCCACTGATTCTACATTATGGTGAGTTGTATAATTCTTTCATTATATATTACAATGTAATAATAATAGAAATAAAGTGCACAATAAATGTAATGCACTTATATCATCCTTAAACCATCCTACCGCCCTCAGTCTGTGAAAAAATTGTCTTCCACAAAACCGGTCCCTGGTACCAAAAAGGTTGGAGACCGCCATTATAGCCTGCAAAGCAGTATAAGACATCATTGCTGCTTCTCTGCTGTAACTCAAAATCCAGCAGAGATAGGATGTAACTCTCACATCAGATCTACATGGAAGCAAGTACCAATGGTGAAAAGGGAAAGAACTAGCATTTAAAAAATGAGTGGGATTTCACCTGTCATTTATTAATTTGTTTATTTAGTCAGCAAATTTGCCTGAAGCATATGTCATTTATAGGTACTAAGCCAGGTGCTCAGAATGGAGCAGTGATGAAGCCTAACGCTGACACTGCTCCCAGGTAGACTTCCTCTCTGTGAGGGAGACAGAACACATGTAAGCAGACACAAAGTCTGCTATCAATCAGGAAGTGATAGAAGACTATCAAAGAAGGAGACCTTATTTATTTATTTAACTTTTAAGTTCAGGGGTACAAGTGCAGATTTGTTACGTAGGTAAACTCGCATCCTGGGGGGTTGTTGTAAAGGTTATTTCATCACCAAGGTATTAAGCTGAGTACCCATTAGTTGTTTTTACCCATCCTCTTCTTCCTCCCACCCTCACCTTCCTAAAGGCCCTAGTGTGTGTTTTTCCTCTCAGTGTGTCCATATGTTCTCATCATTTAGCTCCCACTTATAAGTGAGAACATGTGGTGTTTGGTTTACTGTTCCCATGTTAGTTTGCATATGATAACGGCCTCCAGTTCCATCCCTGTCCCTGTAAAGGACATGATCTCATTATTTTTTTATGACTGCATAGTTGTCTATGGTGTATATGTACCACATTTTCTTTATCCAATTCATCATTGATGGACATTTAGGTTGATTCCATATCTTTGCTATTGTGAATAGTGCTGCAGTGAACGTATGTGTGCATGTTATCTTTATAATAGAATGATTTGTATTCATTTGGGTATATACCCAGTAATGGCATTGTTGGGTCAAATATTTCTTTTTTTTTTTTTTCCTTTTTTTTTATTTGAAACGGAGTCTCACTCTGTCGCCCAGGCTGGAGTGCAGTGGCATGATCTCAGCTCACTGCAATCTCCACCTCCCAGGTTCAAGTGATTCTCCTGCCTCAGCTTCCTGAGTAGCTGGGACTATAGGTGCGCACCACCACACCGGGCTAATTTTTGTATTTTTAGTAGAGATGGGGTTTCGCCATATTGGTCTTGAACTCCTGACCTCGTGATTCACCCGCCTTGGTCTCCCAAAGTGCTGGGATTACAGGCGTGAGCCACCGTGCCCTGCCTGGGTCAAATATTTCTTTTTTAGATCTTTGAGGAATTGCCACACTGCCTTCCACAAGGGCTGAACTAATTTACACTCTCACCAACAGTATATTGAATTTCTTTTTCTTCACTACCTCGCAAGCATCTCGTATTTTTTTGACTTTTTAAGAGTAGCCATTCTGACTATATGAGATGGTATCTCATTGTGGTTTTTATTTGCATTTCTCTAATGATCAGTGATGCTTTTTTTTTCTGTTTTTTGTTTTTTTTTTTGAGACAGTCTCCCACTGTCGCCAGGCTGGAGTACGGTGGCACAATCTTGGCTCACTGCAACCTCCACCTCCTGGGTTCAAGCGATTCTCCTGCCTCAGCCCCCCAGGTAGCTGGGACTACAGGCGCACGCCACCAGGCCCGGCTAATTTTTGTATTTTTAGTAGAGACGGGGTTTCCCCGTGTTGGCCAGGATGGTCTTGACCTCTTGATCCTCCTGCCTCGGCCTCCCAAAGTGCTGGGATTACAGGCCTGAGCCACAGCACCCTTCCCAATACCATTATAATAGTTGGAAAGATTGGAGAGAATGATAGGGAAGGGAAGAATGGAATAGATTGGGAAAAGGGAAGGAAATCAGGGGTTCAATTTTGAATATATTAGGCTTGATACATGTGTGAAACTTTTAAGTACAGAGGGAAGGTATGAAGTTAAATGTGTGCATTCATGGTTCAGAGGTGAGTTCTAGCCAAGAGATAAAGCAAAAAGATTATATATTAAATTATTGGATGAGTCTTGGTGCATTGGCTCACGCCTGTAATCCCAACAATTTGGGAAGCCAAGGCAGGAGGATGGCTTGAGCCTAGGAGTTCAAGACCAGCCTGGGCAACAGAGGGAGACCCCGTCTCTATTAAAAGTAAAAAAAATTGGCTGGGTGTGGTAGTGCACACCTATAGTCCCATCTACTTGGAAGGCTGAGGCAGGAGGATTTCTTGAGCCCAGGATTTTGAGACTGCAGTGAGCCATGATTGCACCACTGTACTCCAGCCTGGGTGACAGAGCGAGACCATTTCTAAAAAAAATAAAATAAAATAAGATAAAATAAAATCCTAGGATGAGCAATATAGGCAGACAAGAGAAGACAGCCCAGGACTGAACTCTAAAGAATCTCAACATTTAGGGATTTGTTAAAAGAGGAGGCAGAGCCAGTAAAGGAGACTGAAGTAGGAAGTAAGTGAAATCAAATGGATTGGTTTCACTTACTATCAAATGTATTGGTTTCAATTCCTATGAAGTAGGAAGTAAGTGAAATCAAATGTATTGGTTATCTACTGCTGCGTAATGAATGACCCTGAATTTACCAGCTTAATGTTTACTATCTCACAGCTCCTGTGGGTCGGAAATCTGAGAGTGATTATTTGGGTGGTTCTGGCTTAGGGTACCTTGAAGTTGCACTCCAGCCTGGGTGACATAGGGAGACTGTCTCTAAAAATAAATAAATAAATAAGTCATTTTAAAAATCTCATTTAAGAGTTTATCTATCTACGTAGAAACAGAAGAATCAACCTCAAAATGATACTGATCTGCGTTTGTATTGAGTGGCCACATTATTGGCAATTTTTAGACCATTTTTTTCCTTTGCTGTTCTGTATTTTCCAAAATTTCTACAATAAAAATTACTTTTATAATATTAATGTCAAAAAAACTTTTAAAAATGTAGACCATTGAATTTTATTTGAATTGTGTAAGATAATGAAGACCTAAAAACTGAGAGGTTTTGTTTTTGTTTTTGTTTTTCAGACGGCATCTCACCCTGTTGCCCAGGCTAAAGTGCAGTGGCACGATCTCAGCTTACTGCAACCTCCACCTCCCGGGTTCAAGCGATTCTCCTGCGTCTGCCTCCCAAGTAGCTGGAATTACAGGCATGCACCACCACGCCTAGCTAATTTTTGTATTTTAAGTAGAGTCGAGGTTTTACCATGTTGGCCAGGCTGGTCTGAAATTCCTGACCTCAGGTGATCTGCCCACCTCAGCCTCCCAAAGTGCTGGGATTACAGGCGTGAGCCACCGCGCCCAGCAAGAGTTTGTGTGTGTGTGTATGGTTCTTGCAAATCAAGTGTAAAAGCTCTCATTTAATAAGAAGAATAAGGATGGGTATGGTGGCTCATGCCTGTAATCCCATCACTTTAGGAAGCCGAATTGGGAGGATTACTTACACCCAGAGTTTGAACTGTATGAGCCACTGTATTCCAACCTGGGTGACAGAGAGAGAACCTGCCTCTAAAAAATATATACATACATATATACATAATAAAATATCCATTACTAAATCACAATCTTGATAAGCCTAATTATAAACTGCTGCTAGGAGAATATTTGCTTCCAGAGAGAATCTTTTAGATTTGTTTTTGTGGGATTTTGGGGTTTTTTTTTCCTAGAGTGCTCGAGAGCCCTCTTTTAGCTGCATGAATCTTCTGTCAAGCAATGAAGGGGAGTACTTGGTTCAACAAGAGGAAAACATATATAAAATTGTTTGCTTCCATTTAAAGGGAACCTTTATACTGAATTCCAACCAACTGTGATAGTTAGGCCTAAAAATGGCTTAATCCTTTGCAAGACAGTTATTTTCAAAATTCTATTTGTCATATTAGGGTCTGGCTAGTTAAGTTAAAAGCACCACTGGCTGATTTCTTAAGTTCAATTTTAGAGAGTATAAGAAAAGCACAGACCTGACTTTGTGTTTCTAGTATTTGTGCCATTATTTTTTTAATCTACATTATTAAGCTTAACTTTGTACTGTAATGAGGTTAATTTCTGCCCACACAAGCCCATCCAGTAGCTTTTCCTAAACACATTCGTTCTCCGTTATATATTCCAGGGAGATATTTCTGTCAATGGCATGTGAGATGATCTATTGACCCCATGATGAGATGCTTACTGCTTGAAAACAAACTCATTCACATGCTTAAAAATTGCTCAGGAGCAGGAACTATACAAATATTTATTGTTAATGGCCATTTATAATTTATTTATAGAGATCTAGCTGACAACCATCTGCTGCATAAAACTGAAAACTGGAAGAAAAAAAGAGTAAAAGTCACTGGAAAAATATAATTTAGTCTCCATATGTCTTTGATACATAATTCAATTTATTACTTGCTAGTGGTATGAGATGGTTTGTAATAATAGATACATATATGAAATTTAACACAAAGGGAAATTGAAATTTTACTCAAAAGTGTATGTTGAAGGACAAAGTGAAGACAATAGTAATAATACAGTAATTAGCAAATGTATATTGGCAAAGATAGTATAAACTGGATTGTGATAACGACTCCAAAATACATAATGGCTTACACGCAATAGAAGCTTTTTCTCAAACAGTCCAAGATAATTGAATTAGGTTGGTAAGTATTTTCTCCATGCAGTGATTCAGGGCCCCAAGCCATCTTGTGACTCCACGGGTAGAACTCAGGGGTCTACCAATTCCCAAAGAATCCATGGATAGAATTCAGAGCTGTCACTACAATTTGTTGTTGTTTTTAATTCAATAGTTTTTTAGGTGGTTTTTGGTTACATGGATGAATTCTTCAGTGGTGAATTCTGAGATTTTAGTGCACCCATCACCCAACCAGTGTACACAGTACCCAGTATGTAGTCTTGTATCCCTCATAACCTCTCCCAACCTCCCAGAGATGTCACTATATTTGTATGGAAAAAATTACATCCCTGTTGGAGCCAGGCATGGTATCTCATGCCTGTAATCCCAGCACTTTGGGAGGACGAGGCGGGCACATCAACTGAGGTCAGGAATTCGAGACCAGCCTGGCCAACATGGTGAAACCCCGTCTATACTAAAAATACAAAAAAATTAGCGGGGCATGGTGATAGGCACCTGTAATCCCAGCTACTCGGGAGGCTGAGGCAGGAGAATTATTTGAACCCAGGAGGCAGAGGTTGCAGTGAACCGAGATCGCACCACTGCACTCCAGCCTGGGCAACAAGTACATCCTTGTTAGCTTCAAACTAAAATTTATCATTTCCCCTAATTATGAATGTAGGCAAAACCACAGAAGTATTACCAGTACTTACGACTTTGAAACAAATAAATATCACCGATTTTTAAAAAATCATTACTGTTAGGCCAGGCATGGTGGCTCACGCCTGTAATCCCAGCACTTTGGGAGGCCAAAGCAGGCAGATCACAAGGTGAGGAGTTCGAGACTAGCCTGACCAATATGGTGAAACCCTGTCCCTACTAAAAATACAAAAATTAGCTGGGTGTGGTGGCGCATGCCTATAGTCCCAGCTATTTGGGAGGCTGAGACGGAAGAACTGCTTGAACTCGGGAGGTAGAGGTTGCAGTGAGCTGAGATGGCGCCACTGCACTCCAGCCTAGGCAACAGAGCCACAGCAAGACTCCGTTGCAGGAAAAAAAAAAATTACTGTTTTGCAGATCTTTCAAAGAATCATTTCTACTTGGAATGCTTTCAAAATTATAGCAGTTGTATACCCACCTCTAGATCCTCTACTTTAATATATTTTTTAAAAAGCATGTTATCGTTAGAAACCTTTACGTTAGCTCCCAGTGATCCTGGTTTCCTGGCATTCATACCCTTGTGTAATCCCCTTCCAGGAACAGAATATGGCAGAAATGATGGGATGTTATTTCTGAGATTAAGTGTACTGAATCTAGATTCTGTACCCTCTCTTGGAGCACTTGCTGCAGGGGAAGTGAACTGCCATGTCCTGAGATAACGAGAGTTTGGGGAGAGAGATGCCATAAGTCTGTGGAGAGGTCAATATGACAAAGAACTGAAGCTTGCCAAGAGCCATTTGAGTGAGCTTGGAAGTGGATCTTTCCCCAGGTAATGCCTCCAGATGACTGCCTACTTAGTTGGCATCTTGATTGTAGCCTTGTGAGATACCCTGAACCCCAACCACCCAGCTAAGCTGGTCCCAGATTCCTGACCCCCAGGAATGTGAGAGAATAAATATTTTAAGCTACTAAGGTTTGAGATAATTTCTTATATATCAATAGAGAGCTAGTATATACATATATCGCATCACTAACTTTTTTTTTTTGAGACAGAGTTTAGCTCTCGTTGCCCAGACTGGAGTGCAATGGTGCAGTCAGTCTCGGCTCACTGCAGCCTTTGCCTCCCAGGTTCAAGTGATTCTCCCTGCCTCAGCCTCCTGAGTAGCTGGGATTACAGACACCCGCCACCATGCCCAGCTAATGTTTTTTGTATTTTTAGTAGGGATGGGGTTTCGCCATGTTGGCCAAGCTGGTCCCAAACTTCTGACCTCAGGTGATCACCCACCTCGGCCTCCCAATGTGCTGGGATTACAGGCATGAGCCACTGCACCCAGCCCATATCACTAACTTTGTAAATGTTTTTAGAATTGTATTCAATATAATTTATTTCCTTTTTAATTCCATTATTTTATTTTATGCATTTTAAAACATTATTTTGCCAGGCTTATGCCTCTAATCACAACCATGCAGGAGGCTGAGGCAGGAGGATTACTTGAGACCAGGAGTTTGAGACCAGCCTGAGAAACATAGTGAGACTGTCTCTAAAACAATAAAAATAAAAATTTTAAAAATGATAAATAAAATGTTAGTCTGAGAAGGAATGCAGAGCGTTCTTCAGTGTGCCAAACAATCCATGCATGGTACAAATAAGATTAACCCTTCCTGGCCAGGTGCGGTGGCTCACATACATAATCCAGCACTTTGGGAGGCCAAGGTGGGCAGATCATGAGGTCAGGAGTTTGAGATCAGCCTGGCCAATATGGTGAAACCCCATCTCTACTAAAAATACAAAAGTTAGTTGGGCATGGTGGCATGTGCCTGTAGTCCCAGCTACTTGGGAGGCTGAGGCAGAAGAATCGCTTGAATCCGGGAGGCAGACACCTCAAAAAAAAAAAAAAAAAAAAAAAAAAAAAAAACAAGAAAAGATTAACCCTCCCTGTGGCCTCGTTGTTGCCTTGTACTAGCTGGCGAAAGGAGGACAGAACAGGAAGGAGGCATACCTCTTTTTAATATCCGTGACCTAGGAATAGCAGACTTTTCTAATCACATTTGTTGCAATAAACATGGACACATCTGGATGCAATAGAGACTGGCAAATGGAGTTCCTGGGTAAACTGGCATTTGCTCTATATGGCACAAGGACCTATTTTGATAGTACCAGAGCAAATGCCAAAAATGTTAATAAAGCAATGAAAATAATATCTGCCAGAATAGAATCTTAGGGTTTTTTGAAAAATAAACACAAGGAATCAAATTAAAGAAACAGATGCTGATGACATAAAAAATTTTGTGAACTTTTATTCCAAATGATATTTGTAGACCTGAAGATGTGAAGAACTGGTTTGGATTTAGAATCTAGATCAGAAATCAAATTATTCTTTAGTCTTCCTTAAGAATGAATAAATGTTATAAGATTATGAACATAAAGTCTTAATTTTCCTGAAGTCATGGAACAAAGAATGGGATAGGATCCTTGCTGTTTGTTTATTCAGTAAACATTTGCTGAGGGTCTACTGTGTAACAGGGACTGCAGTAAGAACTGGGGAAAATGAGACTGCCAAAAATATGACAAGACCCCTGCAATGGACTGAATGTGTTGCCCCCAAAATTCCTATGTTGAGACCCTAATCTCAACGTGATGGTATTTGGAGGTAGGACCTCTGGGTAGTAATTAGGACATAAGGGTGGGGCACTCTTAAATATATTCCCTTATAAGAAAAGCCCAGATAACTAGCTAGCTTTTGGTAGAATTATTGAAAATGCCCTGTGATGGTTAATGAGTGTCAACTTCATTGGATTAAAGGATGTAAAGTATTGTTCCTGGGTGTGTCTGTGAGGGTGTTGCCAAGGGATATTAACATTTGAGTCAGTGGACTGGGAGAGGCAGACCCACCCTCAAACTTCGTGGACACCATCTAAGCAGCTGCCAACTGGGCTAGAAAAAGCAGGCAGAAGGTGGAAGGAGATGACTTGCTGAGTCTTTGGGCCTTCATCTTTCTCCTGTGCTGGATGCTTCCTGCCCTCAAACATCATACTACAAGTTCTTCAGCTTTTGGACTCTTGGACTTACACCAGTGGTTTTCCAGGGGCTCTTGGGCTTTCAGCCACAGACTGAAGGCTGTACTGTCAGCTTCCTGCTTTTGAGGTTTTGGGACTCAGACTGGCTTCCTTGTTCCTCAGCTTGTAGATGACCTATTGTGGGACTTCCTCTTGTGATCCTGTGAGTCAATTCTCCTTAATAAAGTCCTCTTCATATATATATGTATACACACACATATATACCATATATATATATGTGTGTGTGTGTGTGTATATATGTGTGTGTGTGTATATATATATCCTATTCGTTCTGTCCCCCTAGAGAACACTGCAGAGAACACTGCATTTATGAAACCACATAAATGGTGGTTTCATAAATTCAGTGTTGTGTGAAAAAATTAGTTATCTTGATGACTAATGACTCCTGGAGAAAAATCAAGACACAGATAAGTTGGGCTGCCAATAGCTCATCAGATGTCTTTGAGACGATGAGGCAAACCTACCCTTTCCTTGAACTTTCTCCCACTTGAGGATACAAGGAGAAGTTGGCAGCCTGCAACCCAGAAGAAGACCCTGACCAGAACTGGACCATGGTGGCACTGGATGTCAACTTTCCAGCCTCCAGAACAGTGAGAAATGTTTCTTTTGTTTGTAAGCCACCCAGCCTATGGCAATTCATTCTATCAACCTGAACTGACAGTCAGCATGTTTCCAGAGATCTTATACTGAGGGGAAGTGGCTCAGCAAAGTAAATCCGTACTGTGATCTCTACTAAGTTCTGTGACATACATAAACAGTGCTAAAAGCCGTGTGCTAACAGCAAAATCATTCACAGTTTTTTAATTTCAACATCATTGGACTAAAACAATAAACTGGAATGTCAGGCTTCAATTGTTAAATAGGGTAGGATTCCTATGGGAATAATTTTTTACGCCTTCCCAGGACCCTGAATCCACAAAGTAAAGCTGTCCCCCAATGTTCACAGAAAGTTTTCAGAAAAGATCTTAGGCCTCTGCTAATGGGGAATGACAAGAAAGACTTGAAAATCCATGATGTGGTTCCATAAATGCAGTGTCATGTGAAAAAACTAGTTATCCTCTGCTCCCTCCAATGTTTACAGGCTGACTCATGACTGATGACTCCTGGGGAAAAATCAAGACACAGGTAAGCTGAGCTGCCAATAGCTCATCAGATGTCTTTGGGAAGATGAGACAAACTTACCCTTTCCTCAGGCTGAGGCATCCCCACGCTTAGGCATGTGGCTTGAAGAGCAGGTGAGCAGAGTGCAGGCTGGAGCTCGGCCCTCTTTGAGCCTTTGGCTATACATTCTGGCACAGCAGTGGCCCTGCCAGAAGCTCCCTGGCAAAGAAACACCTCTCCCCACTGCACCCTTCCTTCCGAGCACCTATTACTTTGTTATTCATCTCTTAGCAACTTGGGATTCCTGGGACTATGTCATTCTTCCTGCTTAGTTGACAGTGTTATACAAGATTATATTCTTTTTCATAATGTTGAGTATTCATTCTTCAGTCAACAAATATTTATTGAAGAATAAATGAGGTATTTGAAGAAATGAAGTATTATACACTTATGATAGATAAATAATAGAAAATTATCTCATTGAAACCCAGGGTCACATCAAGTAACTGGTATAATCTGTATTTCATTGAAACATCACTCTTTGTCATTGCATATTTCAGGAATAAGCAATATGCTTAAGGGAATAAGCAAATGAGTAACCCAGTTCTATTTAAGGAAATATTTGATTTTCAAGAGGTGGTCTTCGAAAAGTTCTGACTGCCTCTCAGGAAAGATAGTAATGCTGGCATTCTGCCCAGGTGATTATATTTTGCCTCTGTGATATATGTATATGTATGTGTATATATATGATAATGTATATCCTCCCTTCACTAAACGGTTTTTAACAGTGGTACTCAAGCCTGTTGTTTTAACGTACTGATGAGTTGTACAGCATTTTCAATGTGACTTACTACCATGTGGGCTGAACTGAGATAGTCCTTCTTCCTTCTTCCAGGAGAGGAAGGGTATTCCCATTCATCCCAGTAATTCTAACAGAGGAAATAGTCCTTGGACCTGCAGCAACAGCGTCATCTGGGGATTTGTTAGCAATGCAAGTTCTCAGACTCCACCATAGAACTACTGAATCAGACATTCTGGGATGAGGCCCAGCATTCCATGGTCTAACAAACCCTCCAGGTGACTGTAATGTACATTTAAGTTTAAGAACCACTGCAGTAGACCCATTTCCTGGTTGATTAAATGGCCCTTATATTGTAAATAAGCAGAATAGTCAAATATTCCTTCACACAATAGGCTAGGGCTGTCATTTGACAGGATCATAGTCATTTTAACAGGAGGAATATGATGAATCTGAAAAGTGGAAACACTATTTGCAATGGCAGTTGTGTGTCCTTATGCAACATGCGGCGGGGAGGCCTTGAGGATTCCACTGATGGAAAGAATTGAGCTGAAATCTGAGCACCTACCATCCTCTTCCTCCTCTCGCCTCCCAACATCTGCATGGAACCACAGCCCTACCCTCTTTCCTTTGGAGCCGGTGAAGCATGGAAAGGGGAAAGTCATTCCCAGCATCCACCAAGGTTTAGAGGTAGTGCCATAAGCAAGTATCTACACCACCAAGTTCTCCAGTAAGGAGGGGCAGAGGCAGCGTGTGGGCCACACACACTGAGTTTGAAAAGTAGCAAAGTTTGAAAAGGAGTTAAGGGGTTATGGGCAAGAGATTAGGTGGCCAGTGGGAGGAGATTGAGAATAAAGCAAACCAGAGATCCTCAAAGACATGAGGCATGTGACTTGAAGAGCAGGTGAGAAGTTGTTGCCTGCCCATACAGTTAAAAGTCGCAAATCCCAGTTCATTCTAATAGAGGCAGCTTTAGGAATGATTTTACAGTAAAAATCAACTGCTTAGAATGTCATTATAGTTTGTTCTGGGAAGACAGGTGAAGTGGCACTCCATCCTGGAAAGACAGCTCCACTTTCTGATCAGGCAGGACTTTCTCACTCCCTCTCACACTTCAAGTTGAAAATTCAACAGCCAGCTAAACCAAACGGCCCGCACACAGTTGCATCTGACTGACCATTGTCAACAGTAATGTCTCTTTGTTCTCTGTGAAGTAAGTGGAATAAATGGAGCACTGCCTTAATGCCCTTGCCAACTGAGTACTCAATAGTTCTGTTGTTTAAGGGCTCAACCCCTCCCACTACCCAGAAAGTAATGTGCTCTGAAATCTAGTGACAACCCAAGGTAGACTGGGCACTCTGGAAAGGAGGCATGGCCTGGTTGTTACAATGCTTGTGATATAAGATATTTTTAGGACTAGAATGAAGTGAAGGATATTGAAAATTCCAAAAAAGGCCCAGGCACAGTGACTTATACCTGTAATCCCAGCACTTTGAGAGGCCGGGAGTTCCAGACCAGCCTGGCCAACATGGTGAAACCCTGTCTCTACTAAAAATACAAAAATTAGCCGGGTATGGTGGTGCATGCCTGTAATTCCAGCTACTTGGGAGGCTGAAGCAGGAGAATTGCTTGAACCTGGGAGGCAGAGGTTGTAGTAAGCCAAGACCATGCCACTATACTCCATCCTGGGCAACAGAGCAAGACTCCATCTCAAAAAGGAAAAAAATTAAAATTAGCAGTGCATGGTGGTGCGTGTCTATAATCCTAGCTACCCAGGAGGCTAAGGCAGGAGAATTGCTTGAACCCAGGAGGCAGAGGCTGCAGTGAGCCGAGATTGCGCCACTGCACTCCTGCCTGGGAGACAGAGCGAGAATCCGTCTCAAAAAAAGAGAAAACTCCAAAAAAAGTAATATTCACACGTAAGGTTTAGTCTAGGCTAAATGTTGCCTTAAACCAGGGGTGGGCAAACTATAGCCCATGAGCCAAATTTAGCCTGCAGCCTGTTTTTGTAAATAAAGTTTTATTGGAGCACAGCCAGGCTCATTCATTTGGGTACAATACATGTCTACTTTTGTCATACAACAGCAGAATTGAATAATTGTAATAGAGAACAGATGGCCTGCAAAAGCCTGAAATATTTGCTGTCTGGCCTTTTGCAGAAAGAATATGCTGGACCTGCCTTACACTCAACTGTAACCTTTGGGCTTGGAAGTCACCACAGGCGCTCCATTTTTAGGGCTGTTTGATCAATGCAAGGGCTTAGTTATGTGAACTACTGTTACCCACCAGTAAATGCCCCAATTTTTATCAGAATAAAGTAGAATATCTACCTCTTCTTGTCTATTTTGCTTTTTCTTTAGTTCAAAACCACATTTATCATTCACTTTCCCAAAATGATGAGAAATTTTGCTTATCCCAGTTATATTTAAAGAAATATTTGATTTTTAAGATGCCTCTTTGCCTTTTTTCAACAATGACCCCGCCTTCTCCTTGGCACCTTCAGTTGACAGTTTCTCACTACTTCATACTAGGTGCTCATTTGTCGCCCATCTCCGAGTGACTTTACCATTTTCCTTATCCTCAGCCACTGACAGCCAACGTATTTTTAAAATGCAGTGGCCTGGCCAGGCGCGTTGGCTCACACCTGTAATCCCAGCACTTTGGGAGGCCGAGGCGGGCGGATCACGAGGTCAGGACATAGAGATCATCCTGGCTAACACTGTGAAACCCCGTCTCTACTAAAAAAAATACGAAAAAATTAGCTAGGCGTGGTGGCGGGCGCCTGTAGCCGGGAGTCTGAGGCAGGAGAATGGCGTGAACCTGGGGGTCGGAGCTTGCAGTGAGCTGAGGTCGTGCCACTGCACTCCAGCCTGGGTGACAGAGCGAGACTCGGTCTCAAAAAAAAAAAAAACAGTGGCCTGTGGCACTAACGAGCAACAGTAAAGACCTGCAAGTCCCCTCTGCCCTCAGTCCCTGCTTTGAAATCAAGTGTGGTAAGTCAGCCCACTTCTTACAGTTCAGGCACACAGATGCAGGACTTCGTACACAGGTACCCTTACAAACACACATTGACCCATAGTCTGCAGTTTTTTCTTTACTTCTTTGGGACTAAACTTTTCATTCAAAATGAAGTCTGTTTTATTATTCCATATATCTTAGGGCTTGAATTCTTCCTAGGTGGAAAATGCTGGGAGCTCCAAAAACTTGGCATATTCTGAAAAGAGTGTATTGCAGCCATTTGTTTTCTGCTATTATGGTGGACACGTGGGCCGGCAGCATAAGTAGGCAGGCTTCACATTAGTTTTTGATGTTAAAACTATGTAGGTAGATATTCAAAATACCTGATAAATAATTTTTTAAGAGTGCGTACCAGCTGGGCACGGTGGCTCATGCCTGTAATCCCAGTGCTTTGGGAGGCTGAGGTGGGAGAATCACTGAGGCCAGGCGTTCAAGGCAATCCTGGGCAACATAGCAAGACCCCATCTCTACAAAACGTTTTAAAAATTAGGTGGCACACACCTGTAGTCCTAGCTACTTGGGAGGCTGAGGTGGGAGAATTGCTTAAGCCCAAGAGTTGAAGGTTACTGTGAGCTATGATTGTACCACCGCACTCTAGCCTGGGCAACAGAGCAAGACCCTGTCTCTTAAAAGGACAGAGAGAGAGAGTATACTTTTTAAGACTGACCATTTTTATAGGCAATATGGAAAAATGTTGATGTAGAAGATTCCAGATCATTGCCTTCCTAGAGAATTTCAAATCTAGAACTGTTTCTATACTTTTTTGCAGTAAGCCCACAGCTCTCCACTGAACATGTAGAATACTTTAAATGTTGCTAAAATTTAATATAATAGAGGTTCTGCAGAGGCCACTTTTGCCCCTAGTGAAATTCTTGCTAAAACAGACATTATGAAATGGCAGATTATCTTTTCTACATCAAAATCTATGGTGAAGTGGGATATAGCTTCTCACCACTCCAGGCAAGGCACAGGACCAAAATGGCAGAGTACCAGGTAAGTTGGACATTCCTGACCATAAATAAAAAGGAAGATGAAAAGGAGGTGGAAGAGGAGGAGGAGAAGAAGGAGGAAAAGAAACAGAAGTGACATGTTTAAGGACTGTTGTTATATCTTTCTTTTTTTTGGATCTCCTGGTCTCAAGCAATCCTCCTACCTCAGCACCCCCACCGAGTAGCTGGGACTACAGGCATGCACCATGATGCCTGGCTAATTTTTGTATTTTTTGTAGAGATGGAATTTCACCATGTTGCCCAAGCTGGTCTTGAACTCCTGGGCTCAAGCAATCTGCCCACCTTGCCAACCCAAAGTGTTGGAATTACAGACGTGAGCCACCACTCCCAGCCTGTTGTTATATCTTTCCTTTAATGAATTGTCTCTTTATATTTTTTGTTTGTGTCTTTTTCTCTCACTTTTAGAAAAGTTTTTAATATATTAGGCATATTGGACCTTTATGACATATATTGCAAATATTTCCTCCCAGTTTATCAGCCCGACTTTGCTTATGCAATTTTTGCCATGCAAATGGCTTCTTTTGTTATTTTTTATTTTTTGTAGAGACGAGGTTTCACCATACTGCCCAGGCTGGTCTTGAACTCCTAGGCTCAAGTGATCTGCCCACCTTAGCCTCCCAAAGTGTTGGGATTACAGGTGTGAGCCACTGCACCCAACCCTTTCCTTTTTTCTTCTCTTTCTCTCTCCCTCCTTCCCTCCCTTCCTCTCTCTTTCTTTCTTTTCATTCTTTCTCTCTCTCTTTCTCGTCTTTCTTTCTCTATTTCTTCCTTCTTTCTTGCTTGCTTTTCTTCTTTCTTTTCTTTCTTCCTTCTTTCTTTTTTTCTTTTTCTTTTTTCTTTTCTTTCTGTCTTTCTTCTTTCTAAAAGGTTCTCACTCTGTCACCCATGCTGGAGTACAGGGTAGCCGAAGTGATCCTCCTGCCTCAGCTTTCCAAAGTGCTGGGATCACAGGCCTGAGTCATGGCACCTGGCCAGTTTTTATTTTTATGCAATCAAATTTGTCTGTTTTTCTTTCACTGCATCTGGACTTTCAGTCACAATGAGAAAGTCTTTCCCAACACCAAAGATAAAGATGACACCCATGAAATGAAAAATCTTCCCATTTTTTACATTTAGATCTCTGATCCATTTGGACTTTGTTCTTATACATGTGAAATGTAAATCTAATTTTATCTTTTTCCAAATGGTTAACCGGTTGTTTGTTTGTTTGTTTGTTTGTTTGTTTTGAGACAGAGTTTTGCTCTTGTTGCCCAGGCTGGAGTGCAGTGGTGCAATCTCAGCTCTCTGCAACCTCCGCCTCCTGGATTCAAGAGAGGTTCTCCTGCCTCAGCCTCCTGAGTAGCTGGGGTTACAGGCGTGTACCACCACACCCAGCTAATTTTTTGTATTTTTAATAGAGACACGGGTTTCTCCATGTTGGCCAGGCTGGTCTCAAACTCCCCACCTCAGGTGATCCACCCACCTCGGCCTCCCAAAGTGCTGGGATTACAGGTGTGAGCCGTTGCACCCGGCCTAACCTGTTGTTTTAACATCATTTATTAAAATTCTTTCTTGGTCCCAGTGACTTGAAATGGTACCTTTATCATTTACAGTACTAAAGTTTCACATGAGCTTGGGACTTTTTCTAGATTATCTATTTTACTCCACTGGTGTCCCTGCATATTCACGTGCCTGTACCATATAGGTTTAATTATAAAGGTTTTATCGTGTGTTTTCAGTCTGGGAGAGCTAGTGGGCTCATCCCTTCTCATAGATTTTCTTTTTTAGTTTTCTCTGTTTTTGTTTTGGTTTTTAGGGGTTTTTTTTGTTTGTTTTTTTGAGATGGAGTCTTGCTTTGTCGCCCAGGCTGGAGTGCAGTGACACGATCGTGGCTCACTGCAACCTCCGCTTCCCTGGTTCAAGCAGTTCCCCTGCCTCAGCCTCCCGAGTAGCTGGGATTACAGGTGCACACCACCATGCCCGGCTAATTTTTTTGTATTTTTAGTAGAGATGGGGTTTCACCATGTTGGCCAGACGGGTATCAAACTCCTGACCTGAGGCAATCTGCCTGCCTCAGCCTCCCAAAATGCTGGGATTACAGGCATGAGCCACAGCGCCCGGCTAGTGTTCTCTGTTATTACATGTTTATTTTTTCATATGAAGTTAAGTATCAACTTGTCTAGCTTCATGAAAGAAAGTTAGAATTTGAAGCGGGGGTGGAGACTAAGTTAAATTTACAAATTAATTTAGGGAAAACTGACATCTTTATGATGGTAAGCCATCCTATCAAAATATGAGATGTCCTTTCTTTTGTCAAAGTTAATTTTGTCTCTTTTAGCAGAGTTTTAAAGTTTTCCTCATATAGATTTGCACATTTCTTATTAAATGTATCCCTAACATTTTATCTTGTTTGTTGCTATTATAATGAGGATTTTCTCCGTCATTCTGTCTCTAGATGGTTACTTCCTGTGCATGTGAAAGTTACTGATCTCTACATACTGTTGTTATATTCTACTATTCTGTTCAATTGTTTGAATTAATTTTATCATTTTCTAGGGTTTTCCAGGCACACCATCGTATCATCCAAAAGCAGCTAATACATTTTTCGTGGAAATTGTCAAGTTGATTTGAACACTTATATGAAAATGCAGTGAATCTAGAAGAGCCAAAACAAAAAGAAAAACATACTGCTGCCACCTGATTTCAGATTTCACTGTACACCTGATTTCGGATTTCACTGTACACCTGATTTCGGATTTCACTGTACACCTGATTTCGGATTTCACTATACACCACAGTAGTTCTGACGATGTGCTGTTGGTGTGAGGACAGACAGATCAATGAACAGAATAAACAGCCTGGAGATGACACAGTCACCAAGACAATTAAATGGGGAAAAGAAAGTCTTTTTGAATAAATAGTGCTGAACAACTGGTTACACACATGGAAAGGAAAAAACCTTGATTGATTACTGCTACTTCCTGATCTTTACTGCTCTTTTGTGGTCTTAATTGTATCATCTGTGAAATAATTATGCTGTAGGTCCACAGTTCCTTACCTGTAGATCCAAAACAGAAAATTCTCTAAAAACTACAAGTTTCTTTCTAAGGCTTTTTGTGCCAAAACCCAACCGTACCTAGATTCATTTGGTCACAGACCTGATCTGAAATGATTTGAGGCTACTTGTAGTCTCTATGTAATTTAGTGTAGTCACACATTTCACTGAAAATATACACATTTACTTGATTTCAAGTTGTTACCTAGACCCTGCTGATTGAGTTCCATACTATATAGTATATGCAATATATTACCTAACTAAAATCCAAAAAGTTCTAAATTCATACATATATAAGAATTAAACAATCCATGTAAAGCACTTAATATAGTGTCTGGCACAGAGTAACCCCTCAATATAATATAGGTGGTAATACTGGCCCGGCCCAGTGGCTCACACCTGTAATCCCAGCACTTTGGGAGGCTGAGGTGGGCATTCGAGACCAGCCTGGCCAACATGGTGAAACCCTGTCTCTACTAAAAATACAAAAATTAGCCAGACATAGTGGCGGTTACCTGTAATCCCAGCTATTTGGGAGGCTGAGGCATGAAAATCGCTTGAACCCAGGAGGCGGAGGTTGCAGTGAGCCGAGATTGCACCACTGTACTCCAGCCTGGGCAACAGAGTGAGACCCTGTCTCAAAATAATAATAATAATAATAATAATAATAATAATAATATAGGGATAATACTACCACTATAACTAGTACTATTACCTCCACAACCACTATTATCATTACTATTATTATAAATTGTAAGAGTAGCCAATAAAGTGACTAAACACAAATTAAAAGGAATTAATAACAACAATAGAGGTTTAAAGGACTTGTGCAGTATCTGTAGGTGAGTCAAGCCTCCCTAGAGTCTACAGGGAAGTGGCATTGGTGATTCAACAGAGATACCCAGGAGGAGATGGTGAAACAAAGCTGACTGCCTGTCAGGAAACTTGCCTCCTGCCCTTGCTCTTGGGTGGGGATTCTCCTTGCATTGCTAAATTTAGAGAACCTGAAGGGATTCGAAGACGCGGCATGCTTCCTGATAGACCACAGTCAGGAAAAGATTGTTACCATCCAAAAGGCATTTACTTTTCAGGGAAAGAGAGAAAGAAAGAGAGGAGAAGATAAATAAATACGTGGAGAAAAAATAGGGAAGGGAAAGAGAAGAACCCAAGAGAACAGCCCTTTTCCTCCTCCTTTCTCTTGGGCCACTGCCCAAGAAAAAGAGTCATCACCTGCAGTGACTCCGACTGCTGGTGCAGGTGTCCTCAGGAGTAAATCAGTTGACTACACAAACTCTGAAGTAGGGGGGTAGCTGAGGACAACAGGTGGAGAATGACTGGAATAGTCACCTCCCCACACTTCGGGCCAAACCCCCACGACTGACAGATGGCACTTAGAGAAGGGGCTCTTCCTCCTTTACTCTCTAGAAGAGCATATCACATACAGTGGGACAAGAATCAAATTGATAACAATATTGTCAACATGAACACTGGAGGTAACATATATGTAATATACAAATACATATTTATTGTTGTCCTATGAAAGGGAACACATCCCAACCCTTTTTTAAGATTAGCATGACTTTGTTACCAAACCAGGAAAAGACATTATCAGAGTAGTAAGCTATAGGCTCATTTTACTCATAAATATAGATTCAAGAATCCTTAAAAAAAAAAAAAAAAAAAAAGCAAATTAAATTCAACAACACACAGGGAAGGTAATACCCTTGCCCAGTTGGGTTTATCTCAGGCATCTATATGTTAGTTTAATATCAGAAAAACTATGGATATAATTCACCATAATAGCAGATTAAGAAAAGAGAAGATTTGTGGTGATCTCAAGGTTTATGCTGATAAAATCCAACATAAATTCATAATACAAACTTTTACTAAATCAAAAATATAGCCAGTTTCCTTAACCTCATAAAAATGTCTATAAAAAGCCTTTAAGCAAACATCATTCTGTATGAGAAAACATCAGAAATATTTTCTTTAAAGCAAGAATGAAACAAGATGTTCACTCTTACCACTCCTCAATTGCAATAAAAAATTAGAATCATAAAGATAAACCATTTTTATTTATAGATGGCATTATTATTTACACAGAACAAATAAAATAATGTATAGGCCATGTATGGTGGCTCACTCCTGTAATCCTAATACTTTGAGAGTATCACTTGAGACCTGGAGGTGGATCCAAGCAGATCAAGGAGGATCACTTGAGTCCTGGAGTTTGAGACAAACCTGGGGAACATAGCAAGACCTCATCTCTACAAAATATTTAAAAATTAACCAAATTCAATGGCTCGTGCCTATAGTCCCAACTACTGGGGAGGTTGAGGTAGGAGGATCTCTTGAGCCCAGGAGTTTGAGGCTACAATGAGCTATGATGGTGCCACTGCACTCCAGTCTGGGAAACAGAGCAAGACCCCATCCTACCCTTACTCCCCTCCCCTACCAAAAAAAATAATAATTTACAGGTGATGTATTTGAAATAGGAAAGGTTAGCAAATTAGCAAGACAGTTGCATTTCTGAACACCAGCAACAAACCCGTAAAGATTGAAATTAGAAAGAAGACATCATTTGTAATACTTCAGAGACTGTCAGAAGCCTAGAAAAAAATTCTAGCAAAACATATAAAACATATACAGGGAATTTTTTAAATTTATTTTTAGAGACAGGGTCTCACTCTGTCACCCAGGCTGGAGTGGTGTGCACTATCACAGCTCACTGCAGCCTTGAAAAAAGCAACCAAAATGAATGAAATATAGCAACATGCAACAATATGGATGAATCTTATCAATATGAACTTTAAAAAGTCTCAACATACTTACATAAAACCTGCTATTCTTTTCATAAAATGGAAAAGTACATTTTTTAGAAATTCATATAGTTGAGTGAAGAAACTGCATAGAAAGAAAGCAACAGATTGAGGGATGCTGGTCTTTGGATTCTGGTACCTCAGGAAGGCAAGAAAAGAGAAGAAGAAAGAACATGAGTAAATGTAAGATACTGTCAAACTCGTAGTGTTTGTAATGAGAGATGGATTCATAGTTGCTTATTATATAATAATACAAAGATGAGGAGAGAGAGAGGGGAAGAAATGGACATTCATAAGCCAATGATAAAAGTGAGTTGGCCGGGTGCAGTGGCTCACACCTGCAATTCCAGCACTTTGGGAGGCCGAGGCAAGCAGATCAATTGAGGCCAGGAGTTCGAGACCAGCCTGGCCAACATGGTGAAACTCCCATCTCTACTAAAAATACAAAAATTAGCTGAGGGTGGTGGCACCCAACTGTAATCCTAGCTACTTGGGAGACTGAGGCAGGAGAATCACTTGAACCTAGGAGGCAGAGGTTGCAGTGAAGCTGAGATCATATCACTGCACTCCAGCCTAGGCCATACAGTGAGACTCCATCTGGAAAAAAAAAAAAAAGTCATGACCAAGGATTACGATTATGTGAACTTCGATATCCAGTGAAAAACGAGCCATAACAAAAGCTATAAAAGTTATTGACCAAGAAAAGTAGGTGGTTTGGATTTTGCAAAGTTTCTGGAATAAGTAAACCCACTTAGCCATAGTGTGATTAAAATTCTACTTTAAAGTGATATCTGAGAGTAGGGAGACAGAAGATTAAAAACTTTTTGTTATAAGGGATAAGAAACTTGATAAAGGAATTCTCCAGGTTCAGGACAGATGGCAGAGGACAGAAAAAGGCTCAGACGCACAGCATAGAATCAGGGAAGAAAAGAATCCCCACAGGACTAGAAATACATCAATTCTCTTGATTACAGCTAAGAGCTTTGCCAGCTCCTTCCTGAGCAACCCACTATACATCTTTGCAGTTGGATGTTGTTTTACAGACTGAACACTTATGCTCCCCTCTCCAAATTCATAAGTTGAAACCCCAAACCCTGATGTGAGGGTATTTTGAGATGGGGCCTTTGAGAGGTAATTAGGGTTAGGTGGGGTCATGAGGGTGTGACACTAATGATGGGATTGGTATCCTTATAAGAAGCAACACGGAGAGCTTGCTCTCTTTCACTCTCTGACATGTGAGCACACAGTGAGAAGGGGGCAATCTGCAAGTCCGGAAGAGAGCCCTCATCAGGAACTGAATCAGTTGGCACCTTGATCTTGGCCTTCCCAGCTTCCAGAACTGTGAGAAAATAAATTTCTATTATTTATACCACCCAGTCCATAGCATTCTGTAATGGCAGCCTGAGCAGACTGAAGCAATTGTATACCAGTGCACTTACGTGTTTACTCATTCACTCAATGGTGTGAGGTTAATTGTTTCAAATGAATCCTGTTGCCATTCGTCCAAAGTGAAGAGCCCTTCCAGATATTTTTATTTATCTATTTATTTATTTATTTATTTTGGAGATGGAGTCTCACTTTGTCGCCCAGGTTGGAGTGCAGTGGCACGATCTTGGCTGGCTGCAACCTCCGCCTCCCAGGTTCAAGTGATTCTTCTGCCTCAGCCTCCTGAGTAGCTGGGACTACAGGCGTGCACCACCACACCCGGCTAATTTTTGTATTTTTAGTAGAGACGGGGTTTCACGATGTTGCCAGGCTGGTCTAAAACTCCTGACGTCGTGATCCGCTGGCCTCAGCCTCCCAAAGTGCTGGGATTACAGGTGTAAGCTACCGTGCCTGGCAGATATTTTTATATTTACATGGATTGAGTGGCCCTATCCAAGCATTGTAGACCAGTGAGATCAAAACCAGGGAAGAAGCACCCTTCCACTGCTTTAGGAAGGACTATTTCTGCCTGGGACTGCTACACATTAAATAATTGAAAGAGGATAAAATGGCTAGATAGGCCAACTTCTCCGCACGATTCAGCTTGGTTACTGGCCTTTGAAAGCAGAAAAACCCCTTGGTCTGAACTCTCAGTGGCTCACTGCCTCCACCTTCTGGAGATTTGGAGACATGGTAGTGTTGTTGTTTGCTATGGTTAGCTTTCTAATTTCCTTTAACCATTCTCATTACTAGAAATTAGTATCAGGACAAAAACAATCAGAATCCTATCAAGATATTGTAGCTTGAAGGCTTTAAAAAACACTATGTTCTTTTTAATGTCACTTTTATAATAGGAAAACAGATAACTGGTACCTAGAGTCTCTTTTGCTCAACTTGTTCAGTTTAAATAGGTATTTTTGAACCTGGGCAGCATAGCAAGACCCCGCCTCTACAAAACATTTACAGATAAGCTGGGTGCAGTGGTGCACACTGGTAGTCCTAGCTACAGCCCAGGAGGTTAAGGTTGCAGTGAGCTATGATTGCACCACTGCACTCCAGCCTAGGCAACAGCGTGAGACCCTGTCTCTAAAAAAAAGAATAGATATTTTGTGATCTATAGTCTATTCCATTTTCAACTAAGGACAAACTAAAAAGGTACCTTCTTTCACATACTTACACAGACCTCTGTTTTATTTTCATAGATCTTTATGAGTTCAAGGCCTGTGTCTTCCAGGCTCTTAGAATAATACACCATCAATTCATCATAGAAACTCTTAGGAGACTGGTACTAGAAAAGAATTTCCTTTATCTGATAAAGGCTATTTACAAAAATCTACAGTAAACACCATTTTTTTTTTTTTCTTTGAGACAGAGTCTTGCTCCGTCACCCAGGCTGGAGTGCCGTGGCGCGATCTCAGGTTTGCTGAGCTTAAAGGAGACTGATTGCTGTTCCAGGAAGAAGCTGGCAGATGGCCCCAAATTCTTGAACTCAGCTAATGCTGCCACCATTGATGTGGTTCCTAACAGGCTCACGTGTGCTGAGAGCTTCTCTGACTTCTTCTCCGAGTTGTTTTGCTGTTCATGAAGTGAAACACACAGTTGCTGTGGGTATCATCAAAGCAGTGCACAAGAAGCCTGCCAGAGCTGGCAAAGTCACTAAGTCTGCCCAGAAAGCTCAACAGGCTAAATGAATAGTATCCCTTATACCTGCCCCCAGTCTTAATCAGTGGTGGGAGAATGGCCTCAGAACTGTTTGTCTCAGTAGGCCATTTAAGCTTGATAGTAAAAGACTGGTTAATGATAAAAATGCACCATAAGACCTTCAGAAGGAAAGGAGACTGTTTTGTAGACCACACACCACACAGTGTGTTTGTGTGTGCGTGTTTGTATGTGTGTCAGTTTTAAGTTACTAGTTTTTAAAATCAGTCCTTTTAAATAGAAACAACTTAGGTTGGGCATGGTGGCTAACACCTGTAATCCCAGCATTTTGGGAAGCCAAGGCAGGCGGATCACTTGAGCCCAGGAATTTAAAACCATCCCAGGCAACATAGCTAGACCCCATCTCTACATAAAACACACACACAAAAATTAGTCAGGTATGGTAGCACACACTTGTAGTCCCAGCTCCTCGGGAGGCCGAGGCAGGAGAATCGCTTGAGCCCAGGGAAGTCAAAGCTGCAGTGAGCCATTACTGTGCCACTGCACTCCATCCTGGGTGACAGAGCAAGACCCCGTCTCAAAATAGTAAATAACTGGAAACAACTTGGCAAAAACATCTGCCACAGAATTTTGAGAACTATTAAAGTTTAATGAGAAACCTGTGTCTTGGTCAACACTGAAACTTCTACAGAAATGCAAAGTCATCGGTTTCTAGTGTTGAAAATCTGCTGAAACTTGACGAGAATTTGAACTTTGGGGGTTAACATTTTTTCCTGGGCATGAATTGAGGAGTTTTTGTTGTTGTTGTTGTTGTTGTTGTTGTTGTTTGAGATGGAGTCTCGCTCTTGTCACCGAGGCTGGATTGCATTGGCATGATCTCAGCTCACTGCAACCTCTGCCTCCCAGGTTCAAGCACTTCTCCTGCCTCAGCTTCCTGAGTAGCTGGGATTACAGGCGCCTGCCACCACACCTGGCTAATTTTTTGTATTTTTAGTAGAGACAGGTTTCACCATGTTGGCTAGACTGGTCTCGAACTCCCGACCTCAGGTGATCCACCTGCCTCTGCCTCCCAAAGTGTTGGGATTACAGGTGTGAGCCACTGCGCCCAGCTTGAATTGTGTGTGTGTGTGTGTGTGTGTGTTTTTCCCCCCACTTATATCTAAAGAGGAATCCTGTTTTAAGTACCTAGTGAAAAGCTGTGAAAGGGATTTGTTGGTTGCAACACTATTGGATAGGACAGAAAAGCAGAGTAACTTTGTTTATATGAAATCTAAGTTGGCAGGTGCAGTGGCTTATATATGTAATCACAGCACTTTGGGAGGTTGAGGCAGGAGGATCACTTGAGACTGGGAGTTGAAGGTCAGCCTGGAAGATATAACAAGACCCTATATCTACAAAATAATTTTTTTTTTTAAATAGCCAGGCATGCTGGCACATGCATGTAGTCCCAGCTATTCAGAAAGCTGAGGTGGAAAGATTGTTTGAGCCCAGGAAGTCGAGGCTGCAGTGAGTCATGATCACATTACTGCACTCTAGAATGAGCAACAGAGTAAGACCCCATCTCAAAAGAAAAAAAGAAAAGAAAAGAAAAGAAAGAAATCTAAGTTGGAAGGCCAGATTTTAAAGGCCATGTGTTACATATCAAAAAAAAAAAAAAAGTGGGGAGAAAACCAAGAAAAATTAGCAAGAGACATGAATATCCAAATGGCCAATTAAAAATTGAAAAAGTGCTGCATCTCATTAGTAACCAAGGAAATGCAATGAGATACCACTCTATACCCACTGAAATGGCCAAAATTAAAAAGTTTAATAAGACCGGGATGGGAATGTGGATGTCTCATCACTGCTGGTTAGAATATAAATTGGTAAATTTATCTTAGAAAATGCCTTGGCATTGTCAACTGAGTTTGAACATTTGTTTTCTTGTCGTCAAACAGTTCCACTCCCAGGATATAAGATATGTGTAAGTTGACTGGGCCCAGTGGCTCACACTTGTAATTCCAGTGTTTTGGGGGGCCAAGGCTAGAGGATCACTTGAAATCAGGAGCTTGAGACCAACTTGGGCAGCATGGCGAGACATCATTACTACAAAAAATAAAGAAAATTGGCCAGCATGGTAGCACACGCTGGTACTAAGAAAGTGTAGGATCACTTTCTTACTAAGGCAGGAGGATCACTTGAGCCCAGGAGTTCAAGGCTGCAGTGAGCTATGATCATATCACTGCACTCCAATCTGGGTAACAGAGCGAGATCCAGTCTCTCTAATAACTATATAGATGTGTGTGTAAGTGTACACAAATACATGTGTTCAAGAATGTATATAGCAGCAATATTTTCAATAATCCCAAACTGGAAACAACACAATATCCATTAAAAGCAGAAATAATATGTACTTTTTTTTTTTTTTCTTTTTGAGACAGGGTCTCATTTTGTCACCCTAGCTGGAGTACAGTGGTGTGATCTCGGCTCACTGCAGCCTCGACCTCCTGGGTTTAAGCGATCTCCCGCCTCTGCTCCCCAAGTAGCTGGAACTACAGGCACATGCCACCACAACCAAGCTGATTTTTCTATTTTTAGTAGAGATGGGGTTTTGCCATGATGCCCAGGCTTGTCTTGAACTCCTAAGTTCAAGTGATCTGCCTGCCACTACACCCCAGCTCCACTGTGGAATATTCATACTGTGGGATACAATAGAGCATCACAAATAAATATGAAATTTTAAAATGTAATATTGTTCAAAAGAAACCAGACACAAAATATACATACTGTACAATTCCATTTACACTTGCTATACAAAGCATAGCGTCTAGGCATGCACACTGATGTTAAAGGCTTAAAGAGTACAAATAAGAATAGTGGTAATGGCCGGGCACGGTGGCTCTCGCCTGTAATCCCAGCACTTTGGGAGGTCAAGGTGGGTGGATCATCTGAGGTCAGGAGTTTGAGACCAGCCTGACGAACATGGAGAAAACCCATCTCTACTAAAAATACAAAATTAGCCGGGCATGGTGGCACATGCCTGTAATCCCAGCTACTCGGGAGGCTGAGGCAGGAGAATGACTTGAACCTGGGAGGCAGAGGTTGCGGTGAGCCAAGATCACACCATTGCACTCCAGCCTGGGTAACAAGAGTGAAACTCTGTCTTCAAAAAAAAAGAATAGTGGTAACTTTTAAGAAGGCAGGAATTTGTGTTTTGGAAAGGGCATGTGAAGGCTTTTCGAGGTTCTAGTGAAATTGTCTCTGACATAGGAGGTATTAACATGGGTTAATACCCATGTTAATGTAGGTTTAAAATCTACATTATCTTAATTCAGGTGGTAACTTAAAAACAAAACTGTAATTTCTATTTTACCTATGTTTCTGCATTTGTGTTCCATGTCACAGTATAAAAAGGTAAAAATTACTTTGTCTTTTAAAATTCTAGGCAAAGCCGGGCACAGTGGCATGCACCTGTAGTCCCAGCTACTTGGGAGACCAAAGCAGGAGGATCGCTTGAGGCCAGGAGTCTGAGGCTGCAATGTGCTACGACCATGCCTGTGAATAGCCACTGCATTCTAGCCTGCGCAACAGAGTGAGACCCAGTCCCTAAAAAATAAATAAATAAATAGATACAATAAAATCCTAGGCAAGACAATTAGGTATGCACTCTTTACCCAAGCTAATGATCCTTGCAAAAACACTCCCACAAATTCAAATACTATGTCCCCAGGCAGAGCATAACAGCTTCAGTCTTCCTTTTGTTGTTCTAATAATAGTAAGAGGAGTAGCAATAACAACAATAATAATAGCTAATATTTATTTCAAGAACTATTGTGTTTTCCACATCTTATCTCGCTTAGTCCTTATTCACACTAGAAGGTTGGTACTATTACTATACTCATTTTTCAAATGAGAATTAAGGAACAGAGAAGTTAGCAGAGAGCCTATTAAGTGGTGCAGTCAGAACTCCAGATCCTCTTAATCACGACATAGTGGCAGCAGCAGTCTTACTGCTTCAGCAACCTATTGGGTGCTTATCTCTGCCAGTTTGATTCCAGCTTTAGCCTCACTTGGATCTGTGTGACTGGTTCCAGATGCAGTGATAATCACCACTGAGAATTAAAAGAAAAAGCTTTTCACGTCCTAATAAAATCATTCCCTGACTGTCAAAACATTTGAAGTTTTTAAACCTTATGTTGAAGTCCTTAGTGAACAAAAGCTTGCGTTTTCTTTTGAGGTGAAATGTATTGTGTCTTAATCGCTCCATAAGAGGTTCACTTTCTTTTTGGATTTTTAAAAATTGCTTTTGCAGTAAAGTCTGAAAATGTTTTGACTTGTGCTAGATGCCATGCAGCAAGCCTTTTGCGTTCTGAAATAAGATTTAACATTTATAGTAATGTAAGCTATTGTTTTTAATTAACTTGCAGAAAGTCTGAACAAGGTATTAATTTATGAGAGGGTATAAAAAGGGAGGGATAAATAGTGGGCAAATGGTACAATGCCACAAACTACAACTAATAGGTACTAACTACATGGTATAAAAGAGTTTAATGCAATCTAAAGGCCAGGGGCATTGGCTCAAGCTATAATCCCAGTGCTTTGGGAGGCCAAGGCAGGAAGCTAGCTTGAGGCCAGGTATTGGGAGACCAGGCTGGACAAGATGGAAAGACATCTTTCCTAACCCCAACCCCCACTGCTGCCCCCACTGCCCGCCGTCTCTACAAAAATAAAAATTAAAAAACTAGCCAGGCATGGTGGCATGGGCCTGTAGCTTTAGCTACTTGGGAGGCTGGGGCAGGGAGGTCGTTTGAGCCCAGGAGTTCCAGGCTGCAAAGAAGCCATGATCACACCACTGCACTCCAGCCTGAGTGACAGAGTGAGACCAAGTCTCTAAACAAATAAAAAAATAAAATTGAGGTAGATGAGGAAAAGGAGGAGGAGGAGGAAGAGAAAGACAGGAAGTACAAGAAAGAGGAGAGAAAAGAAGGAAGCGCATATGATGATGATGACATGGTTGCAGGAATAAAGGACACAGATTCTTCATTTGAAATAACCCTCAGAAAGCAAAATATACTACAGCTAACAAGCCACATTACCGAACTGCTGAGAACTGTTAGAGCCCGTACTGGATTGGCTTTTGGTACTTTGAGATCCTCTTAATGACTCTAACTACACTACTGCATTTATTTAAAAGTCTTACAGGGCTGGCATGGTGGCTCACACCTGTAATCCCAGTACTTTGGGAGGCTAAAATGGGTGGATCCCTTGAGGCCAGGAGTTCAAGACTAGCCTGGGCAATGAGGCAAAACCCATATTGAAACCAAGAGGTTGAGGCTACAGTGAGCTGAGATTATGCCACTGCACTCCAGGCTGGGATACAGAGCAAGACCCTGTCTCAAGAAAGAAAAAAAAAAAGTATTATGTGACCTCTGGATAGTACAGCTCTGGTCTTTGAAAAAATCCATGTTTACATAGCACATGATTCAACATAGCCAGTGTTGCCTGATGTAACTGCGGAGGCTTGATTGATTTTCATTTAGGTTGAAAGCTTGGATAGCAGACTTAGTCCATTTATATTCGCTTTCTCATTCTACCCTTTGTTATACATTTCCAGAGAGGATAAGTCTCAGTGTCAGAGGAGCCATGTCGAGGGCATATAGTACTTAACAAAGATTATAGGTTATGTTCAGAAAATGTCCAGTGTTAAAATGAAGGTTAGGATGTCTCTGCTGGCTGTGTTTTGTTTAAACCCGTTTTCTGTTGGCCTTGAATAGGATTAGGGCTCAGAGAGAGGCCGGAAGGCAGTATCTGGCGGAGGGAGAGAGCTTCACAGTGAACAGCGTGTGCCAGCTTTTCCACAGAATCGCTCAGTCAGCTTGTGGTGAGGAGACTTCCAAGCCCGTGGAGCTGCAATATCAAATTATGAAGTTGGTGGAACTTTCTCATAGAAGTTAAGTTACTGTCCCTGAGGGAAGGAGAGCCAAGTTTTTTTGGTTATTTTGTGCCAGGCACTTTAATGTATTAGAAGAGAATATCCTAAATATATTCCCTTTAATTAATTAATTAGTTAGTTAGCTAATTAATTAATTAATTAATTTTTTGAGATAAGGTCTCGCTCTGTCACCCAGGCTGGAACCAACACAGCTCACTGGAACCTCAACCTCTGGACTCTAGTGATCCTCCTGCCTCAGCCTCCCAAGTAGCTGGGACCACAGGTGTGCACCACCATGCTTGGCTAATTAAAAAAAAAATGTTGTAGAGATGGAATCTTACTATATTGCCCAGGCTGGCCTGGAACTCCTGGGATTAAGTGATCCTCCCGCCTCAGCCTCCCAAGTAGCACAGCCATTGCATTTTCTATTGGAAGTTTTTTCTACTCTGAGTATTGACCTTTTGAGAGACAGCCCACGTTTTTTTTTTTTTTACCTAAGTTTAAAACATTTTTTCCAATATCTATCTTTAGAAATAAGGAATAAAATAGTGCCAGACTGGCCAAATTAGTAACCCCCATTTGGGGTAGAATGCGAGGCAGCATGTGGGGGCACACAGGATCAGTGTTTCATTTGAAGACGATTTCTGTTTTTCAGAAATCCCTATTGCTTATGGGAAATCGAATATATCTCAATGTTAAAATAGCAGCATAAATGTTTTAATTAAGAAAGTGCCAAGCATGGGTGTGGAAGGCCTAATTAGACCCCGTGGGTATCAGTGATGTCTGCCAGATTAGAAATGTGTCCTGGCCCTGAGAGAACCGCCTTGCTGAGAGCCATGGCTGCTGCCCCCTGCCTACAAATGGCTGGTCCCTATAGAGGTTTCTTTCTCACCTTGAAAATGTTTGCAAATGGAGAAGTAGTTTTTTGCGTGTATATCTCATTACAGAATCCAGCTGATGGTCCAGTTCTAATGAAAATGGGAAAGGGAAAAAGAGAGTGAGAAGGAAGAGGAGGGAGTCCGCTGGCACAGGGCTTGGAGGCTTTACACAGCGCTTGTCTCTCCACTGGGCCTCTCTCGCAGCTCTCGGTCATGTCCCTTGGGCAGCCTGAATTCCAGATACATGGAGGAGCTATGTCTCCATGGGAACAGCATGGGAGAACAAAATGAGGAACAAAGTTAATATTTATAGCCCGTGCCTGCTGATTTTCTGTGCTGGCTTTATTCATTAAGCGATCTCAGGGCTGAGGTGAGTGCGGGAGTGTACGTCTCCCTTGGTATCCAAATCATTTTTCTTTTCTTTTTCTTTTTTTTTTTTTTTTTTTACATTCTCTTTCCAACCCATTCCTAAAACGTCAAGCACAAATAGTGAGGATGAGCTATGGAGCGTACCTGTGTAACCCTCCTTCCACTGTGCTTGGTAGACGGAACGCAGGCTTTAGAGCCCGGGTCTTTTGTAGAGACTCTTGTCTCTACAAAAATAAGCCCAAAGCCCAGGATTTGGAGACATGGATTTAAATCCCAGCACTGGCACTAACCCACCTTAATTACTTCCAGTTCTCAATTTCTTCATCTCTAACATACATAGGAATAATGATACTTAACTCTACCATCGGCTGTAAGGACTCAAAATGATTCATACAAAGTTCCCGAGTCTGGCGCAGGGTAGGTCCTTAACAAATGGTAGTTATTATTCATTATATTATTGACTCTCTGATTACTTAAATGGTTCTTGTCACATTTTGATTCACAGAAAAATTAAATGGGGATAAGGAACAGAAGGAAAAATCATATTCTTTGGCAGAGCTCAGTTTTACCAGTAGAGCTTGTATCTTGAATTGGAAGAAAATGTTATATAATTAAACATCTGGATTCCTCAGGCTCAAGAAGCATGAATAAGGATCTTGTTTTCCTGGCTTTCTTGCCTTCACGTATTTTTTAAAATACTCAACATGTTGCCTGTGATGTTTTAATTTTAATGTTCTTTCCAGGATGTCAGACTGGCCGATTTCATCAGCCATGAGAGCCAAAGACTCAGAGGATACACACACCCACGTACAAAAGCCTCTGCCAGCAAAGCCTGTTTGTTTTGTCATGACAAGCTTTGTCACTTCCATCTGGAGGGGGAGTGATGATGTCATTATCAGGAGAGGATGAGGGCACCGACTGAGAACCTGTCTGAGCTGCAAGATTACAGAGAATTATATTTCACAGTCAAACGATTATGACACAGAGAGAAGCCATCAGTATAAGGTGCTTAGGCTTTACATAAACAAGCATGCACTGTCTTTGACAAGGAAACAACTGGGCTTGAAAATTTCACATGAAGAGCAATATCGATGTGTATGTGATTTTAAGAAGAGGGAGAGAAGGCATGAAGCTACTTCAGTGTGCAGGCAGTTCTGTACTGGTGCTTAGTGAGGCTATAAATGGCTCTCACGGTCTGGTGGTTCTTTTAAGTCTTGGGCACAAAGTTCGCCATGGTCTGGTCAGTGATCTGCTGACTAGAGATGGAAACAAATCGGAGGGTGCATAGGAGACAGACAGCCCCCGGGAGGCGGGGACAGCTAGCATCAGGAGGGGGGTTCCAGCAGCCTGGTATAATCCAAACAGAGACCCTTTGAAGAATAAAAGGGGATGCTATCAATACTTGTTGCAGGAGAGCTGGCATAATGGGGGACTGTTCTAAGCAAACAGGGATGCGAGGTCACTGCATGTAAGTGATGAAGAAAACCGTTTCCTGGTTCCCTCTTAAGATAGCGATGCTGATGTTTTAGAACTAGAAGTGCTGCTGTGTGACAAAACACAGCTAAGAAGCCGACACTGGTCATCTACACGCAGATTAAGAGAAAATGGCAGGTGAGGAGTTCATATGTCACCTCAACAAATTAGTCCTAGCTGAAGCTTCACACACACATGATGACAGCAGGTGAGAGGCCTGATTCCAGGAATCAGCTGTGACAACTGTTAAAATATACAATCTTAGGCCAGACGTGGTGAATCACGCCTGTAATCCTGAGACTTTAGGAGGCCGAGGCAGGAGGATCTCTTGAGCCAGGAGTTTGAGACCAGTCTGGGCAACGCAGGGAGATTCCTCTCTCTACAAAAATAAAAAAAGTCTGCCAGTGTGGTGGTGCACCCCTGTGGTCCCGGCTACTTGGGAGGCTGCGGTGAGCTATGATTGTGCCACTGTACTCCCGCCTGGGGCGACAGAGCGAGACTTTGTCTCTAAAAAAAAAAAAATATTAAGCAACAATACATAGAATCTCCAGCCCTCCCTTGCCACCATACCAAATGAATCACAGTCCCCAGAAAAGAAACCTGACAATACATCTTACAGAACCTTTATGCCAAAAGCAGCATTAGCAGTCATCTAGGGCAATTTGGTCTTTTTACAAAGTAGTATAACAGAGTGGTAGTTAGCCTGAGCAGTGCATGAGATGGGCCTTAATTCATAGCCTGCCCCTGCCCCTTAATAACTGTGTGTGGCTCTGGATAAGGTGCTTAGTGCCCTGAGCCTCCTGGCTGTGTTGGGAGGTTGGTGTAATGTTTATAAAGTGATTTGGGCACTGTTTCCACAAAGACTAAGACTTCAGTAGACAGATACCATTGTTATGTTTGACCTGCTGAATGTCACAGCTCTGGTTTGTGACACAGCTGTGACTAGATTCCTTAAACTGTCATAATTGTCGTTATATTTTTTGTGTTAATGGCAGGCAGAAGGAACAGAGATCATGCCAAACTTGTGTACATATGGTTTCTTCAAATCTTTGTATTTTGAAGTAACTTCAAATTAATAGAAAAATTACTAGGAACAACACAAGGAATTACCATATATCCTTTACACAAATTTGCCAGTTGTTAACTTTTTATATTTGCCTCATGTGCATATATACACATACATATAAGTTATATATTATATGTATATTACATATATTCCCCCTAAGTTATTTGAGGATTACAGACATACCCTGATATCCCTTAATCCTTCAGTCTTGTGTTTACCTGTGTAACAAACTTGCATGTTCTGCACGTGTATCCCAGAACTTAAAGTAAAATTAAGGCCAGGCGCAGTGGCTTACACCTGTAATCCCAACACTCTGGGAGGCTGAGGTGGGCAGATCACCTGAGGTCAGGAGTTCAAGACCAGCCTGACCAACATGGAGAAACCCTGTTTGTACTAAAAATACAAAGTTAGCTGGGCATGGTGGCACACGTCTATAATCCCAGCTACTTGGGAGGCTGAGGCAGGAGAATTGCTTGAACCTGGGAGGCAGAGGTTGCAGTGAGCAAAATCGCGCCACTGCACTCCAGCCTGGGTGACAAGAGCAAAACTCTGTCTCGACAACAACAGCAACAACAACAAAAACAAAAAAACTTCAGTCTGTAGTTCCTAACAAGAGCAGTCTCCCACCTATTGAGAGTACAACTGAGTATCAGAATATTAACATTGATATATTACCAATTAATTCACAGACCCCCATTGGTTTTGCCTATTGTTCCAATATTGTCTTTTACAGGCAAAGGAGCCAACCTAGGAGTGTCCGTCATAGTAGATCTTACGTTGTTGTTGAGGTCACTTTTGATCTGGAAATATCTGTCTTTTTTTATCTTTCATAGCTTTAACATTTTTGAAGAGTACAAGCCTGTTACTTTATAAAATGCTCTTTACTCTGGAATTGTCTGATGTCTCCTCATCATCAAATTCAGGTTATGCATTTTTGGCAGGAACACCAAAATGCCATGATTTATCAGTGTATTGTATGGGGAGGCACACACGTGTCTTTGTCCCATGACTAGGACTAGGGTTAACATTTATCCATTGGTTAAGATGATATTTACCAGGTTCCTCTACTTTAAAGTTAATTGATAAGTATTTTGTACTTTTTGAATAAATAAAGGTCAGGTATTTTGTGGAAAGGTACTGTAAGACAGCATACACATGCTGTTTCTCATCAAATTTTCACTCACTCATTTGTTGAATTCATTGATGATTATTGCCTGAATCAATTATTAGTGTAATTGCAAAATGTAGTTTTAAAACTCCATCATTCTTTCTATATTTATTACCTGGAATTTAATTGTGAATTAGATCTTTTCCTTCTTCTCTTTTTTAATTCATGTATTAATTTATATCAGTATGACCTCAAAGATTGTCTTGTATTCAATGAGTCACAATCTATGACTATCAATATTATTTTGGTGCTCACTTTGTCCTAGATTTAGCCATTAGAAGACCTTTTAAACTGGTTCCTTTGTCATTCTGACATGTTTTCATAATTTTGGGGGCATTTTCTTACTTTCTGGGACATAAGATGTACCAAATTCATCTTATACTTTCCCTGCTCGCAGCCTATCATCAGCCATTTCTCCAAAGAGCCCTGGTTCCTTTAGTGGAGGACGGTATTCAGTAACCAATATCTAGACCCTAGGTATGTTTGCTACTAGGGATTGTCATTGCTTCTAGGCCCTCTCAGTAGACAGAGCTTAGAGATAAATGCACACATACACATATGTACACACATAAATCTGTCAGAAACTGTGCATTCACATCAATACCTGCAAAGCCAGTTCAACACTATGGGGTTTATTTTAGCCTTTCCTCTTTCCATATTTGTAACTACACTGCCTGAGAATGAGAAATCTGACTCCAATTATCTCCAATGTATTTGCTTATTTGTTCAGTCTCTCTGTGTTTAATTAAAACTGCCAGCTCCTTTTTTTCTTTTTTTCAAGAATTGACTGTTAAACTAAAGCAATAATTCTCTTCATATGCAGCAGAGCACATGGATTTCAGTGAACTCATTTTGGACGTCACATCACAGATGGAGCAGTGGTTGTAAGCTTGGGCTCTGGAGGCAGACAGACCTGGGCTGTAGCCCTGGCCATGTACTCAGGAGCTGTGCAACATTCACAGAATTCTTTACTTCTCTCAGTCTCCAAGGATAATAACCATAATAAGATTAAAGGAGCTGTGCATACACAGCAACAGTGCTCAGCACATAGTAAACACAATGAATGATAGCTATTATAATTGTATTCTCTATCGAATATAGGAAATTTTTTAGAACTCCCTAGGCCAGGATACAAATTTGCAAAGGTAGTTACCACTAAGCTTCAGAATTCATCAAAGCTTAGAGATAAAACAAGTCTTAACAACATTCTTATTACTCGTATCTCCACATAAGAGAAAGAAACTGACTTACATTAAAAACCTAACTATTCAAAAGTTTTACACGCGTTTTTTGGGTCTCTGTTGAATACAAAAGGAAGAAAGTGTTAGATGCTATGTAATATTTTCCTTTTTCTTTGTTTAGGTCACAAGTATTCATCTACCTTGAGTCCAAATCAGTTGATGGATCTCCTTTTTTTTTTTTTTTTTTTTTTTTTGAGATGGAGTCTTGCTCTGGAGTACAGAGTGGTGCGATCTCAGCTCACTGGAACCTCTGACTCACTTGTTCAAGCGATTCTCCTGCCTCAGGCTCCCAAGTAGCTGGGATTACAGGCCTCTGCCACCAGGTACAGCTAATTTTTGTATTTTCAGTAGAGATGGGATTTCACCATGTTGACCAGGATGGCCTCGTTCTCCTGACCTTGTGATCTGTCCGCATCGGTCTCCGAAAGTGTTGGGATTACAGGCGTGAGCCCGACCAATGAATTTCCTTTTAAAGGCCTCCATGAGCTGAAAGCTATGGGGAAACAACAAAAGGTTTTGAGCAGTGTCCATGCATTAGATGGTAAGAGTTTGATCAGACTGTGTGTGGTGACTCATGCCTGTAATCCCAGCACTTTGGGAGGCAGAGGCAGGAGGATTGTTTGAGGCCAGGAGTTCAAGGCTGCAGTGAGCTATGATTGCACCACTGCACTCCAGCCTGAGCAACACAGTGAGACACTGTCTCAAAATATATTTCATAAGAAGTGGCCAGCAGCCGGATGCAGCGGCTCATGTCTGTAATCCCAGCAGTTTGGGTGGCTGAGGTGGGTGACTTGCTTGAGCTCAGCAGTTCGAGAACAACTTGGGCAACCTGGTAAAATTTCATCTCTACAAAAATTACAAAAAATTAGCTGTGTGTGGTGGAGCAAAGCCTGTAGTCCCAGCTGCCTGGGAGGCTGCGGTGGGAGGATCACCTGAGCCCAGGAGGTCAAGGCTGCAGTGAGCTGTGATTATGCTACTGCACTCCAGTCTGGGTGACAGAGTGAGACCTAACATATGAGTGTGTATTTGTTCAGGCTTCAGATATCTCTGTCCCATATTTCTGATATTCTCCTATTGATACAGAGAAATACAGGTGGCAGAAGGTAGATAACAGGAAAACTATAATCAGGAAACTTCCAGGTAGAACTGGGAGTTTGGGGGTAGATCTTTCTCATGTCTTAAGGATTTGAGTGGGGATCACTCATGCATGATCCTATAACAGGAAAACTCAGAAATTAGGCAGAGGAAAGCTCAAAGTCTAAGTGACACTGTTGCTTTCCTCACATGATGGCCTGTGTGGCGTTTGAATTGAGTGATCCTTCAAAGCAAGAAGGCAACCGAGGCTGAGTATCTATCTGTCTGTCATCTATCTATCATCTATCTATCTATCTATCTATCTATCTATCTATCTATCTATCTATCTATCTACTATCACTATCTATCTGTCTATCTATCTATCTATCTATCTTATTCTATCTAATCTATCATCTATCTATCATCTATCTAATCTATCTGTCTAATCTATTATCTGTCTATCTATCTATCTATCTATCTATCTATCTATCTATCTATCATCAACACAGGGTCTTACTTCATTTTCCAGGCTGGTTTTGAACTGCTAAGCTCAAGAAACCCTCCTGCCTTGGCCTCCCAAAGTGCTGGGACTACAGGCTTGAGCCACTGCTCCTGGCTGAGGGGTTTTTTGTTTGTTTGTTTGTTTGTTTGAGATGAAGTCTCGCTCTGTCACCCAGGCTGGAATGCAGTAGTGCAATCTTGGCTGACAACCTCTGCCTCCCGGTTTAAGTGATTTTCCTACCTCAGCCTCTCAAGTAGCTGGGATTACAGGTGCCGGCCACCACGCCCAGCTAATTTTTGTATTTTTTTTAGTAGAGATAGGGTTTCCCCATGTTGACTGGGCTGGTCTTGAACCCCTGACCTCAAGTGATCCGCCCGTGAGACTGTTTGAACCTTCTGAAGCAAGAGGTGTTTCAGCTGTGGTGTGCTGCTGCAAGGAGCAGCGAAAAACAGGGTAGAATCAGTTTAGAAGAAGCTTCCTCACCATGAAACTTGGAGACTGCATGTGCAATAGAAAATTTTAAGAAGAATGATTGCTGATGTTTTAAGCATGGATGAGAGAAATGGTGGTGGGATGAAAGATGGGGATGTCAAAAGGTGGAGTTGATTTTGGGGGTGTAAATGATAAGGTGAATCTCAGGTTGAGTGGGAAGTGCTAGCAGGGTGTGCCCGTTGTTACACCTGACAGGCAAGTGGACCAACAGAACCACCTTAACGGAGCAGGGAGGTCAGGCAGGGCTGGGAATTAGAATTCATGATTATCTGCATTGGAGTAGGAGATCATTCGCTGTGCAAGTCTGTTTAAGAGGAAAGAGAAAATGGTTAAGGGCCAAATTATATTGGATGAAGTAGAGTGCTGGAAAGAGAAGGGAGGCTCAGATGAAGAAGACAGAATTGAGGCAAGGAGAGGACAGGTAAGCAGCAGGACCCAGGAGCTGTGACGTACTGTGCAATGACTTGCTCAATATCCATTCTACATACCTCTGGAATGTCTTTCTATACTATAGAGGCTGGAGAGCTGAAATGTATATTCCCTGGATTCCTTTGCAGCTGGAGGGTGTGGATGTGGTTTAGATTCTGTGAATCACATGCTTTTGAATGAGACTCGAGAGACGATATAGATAGCACTTCTGGTCACTTCTGCTGGCAGGTAAGGTCATGGAGTTGTTGGACTTTGGGAAGGGGGATTCTGCATCCAGGCATTAGCTTCATGGGGAACAAGAGGCGCAGGGCTGGAAATCCATGTTTTTCTTGTGTGACTCTAGCAGAAGGTTTAGTTGCGGTAGCTTCCTGACCTCTGGATCTCATTTAAGGCAATTATGTTGCTGAAGTCAGCGGTTCCAGCCAGGGGAAGCCTCCTGAATTCTCATCTTCCTGATGTATGAGCAGTAGTAGCTCCCCTGGTGGGTCAGATCTGCTGTGATCTTGGAGTCATTCCTGAAGGCCCCATCAAGAGCCAGCTCTTTCAGTGCTTTCAACAATTTAAAAAGCATTTAAAACCTGCTCTGCTTGAAAATACTCTGCTGGTTTCTATTTTTTGCCACTGAGCCCTGACTGATACAGAAACCAATGGAGAAAAAGATATTTAAGAATAAAGGGTTGGCCCAAGATAGCCGAATAGGAACAGCTCCAGCCTCCAGCTCCCAGCGTGAGTGACACAGAAGATGGGTGATTTCTGCATTTTCGACTGAGGTACCAGGTTGATCTCACTGAGGCGTGTAGGACAGTTGGTGCTGGTCCGCAGGTGCAGGCCGACCAGCGAGAGCTGAAGCAGGGCGAGGAATAGCCTCACCTGGGAAGTGCAAGGGGGATGGGAATTCCTTTTCCTAGCCAAAGGAAATTGAGACACACAACACCTGGAAAATCAGGTAACTCCCACCCTAATACTGTGCTTTACCAAGGAGGGTCTTAGCAAATGGCACACCAGGAGATTATATCCCACACCTGGCCCAGAGGGACCCACGCCCACGAAGCTTCCCTCATTGCTAGCACAGCAGTCTGAGATCTAACTGCAAGGCAGCAGTGAGGGTGGGGGAGGGGCGCCCGCTATTGCTGAGGCTAAAGTAGGTAAACAAAGCCTCCCGGGAAGCTAGAATTGGGTGGAGCCCACCACAGCTCAAGGAGGCCGGCCTGCCTCTGTAGACTCTTCCTCTGGGGACAGGGCATAGCTAAAGAAAAAGCAGCAAAAACCTTGGCAGAGGTAAATGTCCCTGTCTGACAGCTTTGAAGAGAGCAGTGGATCTCCCAGCACAGAGGTTGAGATTGGAGAACTGACAGACTGCCTGCTCAAGTGGGTCCCTGATCCCTGAGTAGCCTAACAGGGAGACATCCCCCATTAGGTACAGACCGACACCTCACACCTCACACACTGGGGTACACCCCTGAGACGAAGCTTCCAGAGCAAGAATCAGACAGCAACACTTGCTGTTCAGCAATATTCTATCTTCTGCAGCCTCTGCTGCTGATACCCAGGCAAACAGGGTCTGGAGTGGACATCAAGCAAACTCCAACAGACCTACAGCTGAGGGTCCTGACTGTTAGAAGGAAAACTAACAAACAGAAAGGACACCCACACCAAAACCCCATCAGTACGTCACCATCATCAAAGACCAAAGGCAGATAAAACCACAAAGATGGGGAAAAAGCAGTGCAGAAAAGCTGGAAATTCAAAAAATCAGAGCGCATCTCCCGCTCCAAAGGAATGCAGCTCATCACCAGCAACGGAACAAAGCTGAGGGGAGAATGACTTTGACAAGTTGAGAGAAGAAGGCTTCAGTCAATCAAACTTCTCAGAGCTAAAGGAGGAAATACAGAACCAGCGCAAAGAAACTAAAAACCTTGAAAAAAGATTTGATGAATGGCTAACTAGAATAACCAATGTAGAGAAGTCCTTGAAAGAACTGATAGAGATGAAAACCATAACACAAGAACTACTTGACAAATGCACAAGCTTCAGTAACCAACTCGATCAACTGGAAGAAAGAGTATCAGCGATTGAAGATCAAATGAATGAAATTAAGTGAGAAGAGAAGTGTAGAGAAAAAAGAGTAAAAAGAAATGAACAAAGCCTCCAAGAAATATGGGATTATGTGAAAAGACCAAATCTGCATCTCATTGGTGTGCCTGAAAGTGACAGGGAAAATGGAACCAAGTTGGAAAACACTCTACAGGATATCATCCAGGAGAACTTCCCCAACCTAGTAAGGCAGGCCAACATTCAAATTCAGGAAATACAGAGAACGCCACAAAGATACTCCTCGAGAAGAGCAACTCCAAGACACGTAATTGTCAGATTCACCAAAGTTGAAATGAAGGAAAAAATGTTAAGGGCAGCCAGAGAGAAAGGTCGGGTTACACACAAAGGGAAGCCCATCAGACTAACAGCAGATCTCTCAGCAGAAACTCTGCAAGCAAGAAGAGAGTGGGGGCCAATATTCAACATTCTTAAAGAAAAGAATTTTCCACCCAGAATTTCATATCCAGCCAAACTAAGTTTCATAAGTGGAGGAGAAATAAAATCCTTTACAGACAAGCAAATGCTTAGAGATTTTGTCACCACCAGACCTGCCTTACAAGAGATCCTGAAGGAAGCACTAAACATGGAAAGGAACAATAGGTACCAGCCATTGCAAAAACATGTCAAAATGTAAAGTCCATCGATGCTAGGAAGAAACTGCATCAACTAGCGAGCAAAATAACCAGCTAATATCCTAATGACAGGATCAAGTTCACACATAACAATCTTAACCTTAAATGTAAATGGACTAAATGGTCCAATTAAAAGACATAGACTGGCAAATTGGATAAAGAGTCAAGACCCATCAGTTTGCTGTATTCAGGAGACCCATCTCACATGCAGAGACACACATAGGCTCAAAATAAAGGATGGAGGAAGATCTACCAAGCAAATGGAAAACAAAAAAAAGCAGGGGTTGTAATCCTAGTCTCTGATAAAACAGACTTTAAACCATCAAAGATCAGAAGAGACAAAGAAGGTCATTACATAATGGTAAAGGTATCAATTCAACAGGAAGAGCTAACTATCCTAAATATATATGTACCCAATACAGGAGCACCCAGATTCATAAAGCAAGTCCTTAGAGACTGACAAAGAGACTTAGATTCCCACACAATAATAATGGGAGACTTTAACACCCCACTGTCAACATTAGACAGATCAACAAGACAAAGTTAACAAGGATATCCAGGAATTGAAGTCAACTCTGCACCAAGCGGACCTAATAGACATCTACAGAACTCTCCACCCCAAATCAACAGAATATACATTCTTCTCAGCACCACATCGCACTTATTCCAAAATTGACCACATAGTTGGAAGTAAAGCACTCCTCAGCAAATGTAAAAGAACAGAAATTATAACAAACTGTCTCTCAGACCACAGTGCAATCAAACTAGAACTCAGGACTAAGAAATTCAATCAAAACCACTCAACTACATGGAAACTGAACAACCTGCTCCTGAATGACTACTGGGTACATAACGAAATGAAGGCAGAAATAAAGATGTTCTTTGAAAGCAATGAGAACAAAGATACAACATACCAGAATCTCTGGGACACATTTAAAGCAGTGTGTAGAGGGAAATTAATAGCACCAAATGCCCACAAGAGAAAGCAGGAAAGATCTAATATTGACACCCTAGCATCACAATTAAAAGAACTAGAGAAGCAAGAGCAAACACATTCAAAAGCAAGCAGAAGGCAAGAAATAACTAAGATCAAAGCAGAACTGAAGGAGATAGAGACACAAAAAAACCCTCCAAAAAACCAATGAATCCAGGAGTTGGTTTTTTGAAAAGATCAACAAAATTGATAGACCACTAGCAAGACTAATAAAGAAGAAAAGAGAGAAGAATCAAATACACACAATAAAAAATGATAAAGGTGATATCACCACCGACCCCACAGAAATACAGACTACCATCAGAGAATACTATAAACACCTCTATGCAAATAAACTAGAAAACCTAGAAGAAATGGATAATTTCCTGGACACTTACACTCTCCCAAGACTAAACCAGGAAGAAGTTGAATCCCTGAATAGACAAATAGCAGGCTCTGAAATTGAGGCAATAATTAATAGCCTACCAACCAAAAAAAGTCCAGGACCAGACAGATTCACAGCCAAATTCTACTGGAGGTACAAGGAGGAGCTGGTGCCATTCCTTCTGAAACTATTCCAATCAATAGAAAAGGGGGGAATCCTCCCCAACTCATTTTATGAGACCAACATCAGCCTGATACCAAAGCCTGGCAGAGACACAACAAAAAAAGAGAATTTTAGACCAATATCCCTGATGAACATCAATGCAAAAATCCTCAATAAAATACTGGCAAACCAAATCCAGCAGCACATCAAAAAGCTTAATCAAGTGGGCTTCATCCCTGAGATGCAAGGCTGGTTCAACATATGCAAATCAATAAATGTAATCCAGCATATAAACAGAACCAAAGACAAAAACCACATGATTATCTCAATAAATGCAGAAAAGCCCTTTGACAAAACTCAACAGCCCTTCATGCTAAAAACTCTCAATACATTTGGTATGATGGAATGTATCTCAAAATAATAAGAGCTATTTATGACAAACCCACAGCCAATATCATACTGAATGGGCAAAAACTGGAAGCATTCCCTTTGAAAACTGGCACAAGACAGGGATGCCCTGTCTCACCACTCCTATTCAACATAGTGTTGGAAGTTCTGGCTAGGGCAATTAGGCAAGAGAAAGAAATCAAGGGTATTCAGTTAGAAAAAGAAGAAGTCAAATTGTCCCTGTTTGCAGATGACATGATTGTATATTTAGAAAACCCCATTGTCTCAGCCCAAAATCTCCTTAAGCTGATAAGAAACTTCAGCAAAGCCTCAGGATACAAAATCAATGTGCAAAAATCACAAGCATTCTGATACACCAGTAACAGACAAACAGGCAAATCATGAATGAACTCCCATTCACAATAGCTTCAAAGAGAATAAAATACCTAGGAATCCAACTTACAAGGGATGTAAAGGACCCCTTCAAGGAGAACTACAAACCACTGCTCAGTAACACAACAAATGGAAGAACATTCCATGCTCATGGATAGGAAGAATCAATATTGTGAAAATGGCCATACTGCCCAAGGTAATTTATAGATTCAATGCCATCCCCATCAAGCTACCAATGAGTTTCTTCACAGAATTGGAAAAAGCTGCTTTAAAGTTCATATGGAACCAAAAAAGACCCCACATTACCAAGACAATCCTAAGCCAAAAGAACAAAGCTGGAGGCATCATGCTACCTGACTTCAAACTATACTACAAGGCTACAGTAACCAAAACAGCATGGTACTGGTACCAAAACAGAGATATAGACCAATGGAACAGAACAGAGCCCTCAGAAATAATACCACACATCTACAGCCATCTGATCCTTGACAAACCTGAGAAAAATAAGAAATGGGGAAAGGATTCCCTATTTAATAAATGGTGGTGGGAAAATTGGCTAGCCATACGTAGAAAGCTGAAACTGGATCCTTTCCTTACTCCTTATACGAAAATTAATTCAAGATGGATTAGAGACTTAAATGTTAGACCTAAAACCATAAAAACCCTAGAAGAAAACCTAGGTAATACCATTCAGGACATAGGCATGGGCAAAGACTTCATGTCTAAAACATCAAAAGCAACGGCAACAAAAGCCATAATTGACAAATGGGATCTAATTAAACTAAAGAGCTTCTGCACAGCAAAAGAAACTACCATCAGAGTGAACAGGCAACCTACAGAATGGGAGAAAATTTTTGCAATCTACTCATCTGACAAAGGGCTAATATCCAGAACCTATAAAGAACTCGATCTAATTTGCAAGAAAAAAGCAAACAACCCCATCAAAAAGTGGGCAAAGGATACGAACAGACACTTCTTAAAAGAAGACATTCATACAGCCAACAGACACATGAAAAAATGCTCATCATCACTCGCCATCAAAGAAATGCAAATCAAAACCACAATGAGATACCATCTCACACCAGTTAGAATGGCAATCATTAAAAAATCAGGAAACAACAGGTGCTGGAGAGGATGTGGAGAAATAGGATCACTTTTACACTGTTGTTGGGACTGTAAACTAGTTCAACCATTGTGGAAAACAGTGTGGCGATTCCTCAAGGATCTAGAACTAGAAATACCATTTGACCCAGCCATCCCATTACTGGGTATATACCCAAAGGATTATAGGTCATGGTGCTATAAAGACACATGCATGCGTATGTTTTTTGCAGCACTATTCACAATAGCAAAGACTTGGAATCAACCCAATTGTCCATCAGTGACAGACTGGATTAAGAAAATGTGGCACATATACACCATGGAATACTATGCAGTCATAAAAAAGGATGAGTTTGTGTCCTTTGTAGGGACATGGATGCAGTTGGAAACCATAATTCTCAGCAAACTATCGCAAGATCAGAAAACCAAATACCGCATGTTCTCACTCATAGGTGGGAATTGAACAATGAGATCACTTGGACACAGGAAGGGGAGCATCACACAGCGGGTCCTATTGTGGGGAGGGGGTAGGGGGGAAGGATAGCATTAGGAGATATACCTAATGTAAATGACCAGTTAATGGGTGCAGCACACCAATATGGCACATGTATACAAATCTGCACGTTGTGCATATGTACCCTAGAACTTAAAGTATAATAATAAAAAAAAAGAGACTCCAAAAAAAAAAAAAAAAAAGAATAAAGGGTTAATCATTAATTTGAAAGCTGCCAGAAGTTGAGAATTTCATTTATTTAATTCATTAAAAACAATTATGAAGTTCCTAATATATATCAGGCACCATGATGGACATTTGGGAATATTATATGGAAATGAATAAAATAGTCTTTTCCCTCAAGGAATTCAGTCTAGTAGAGAATCATGAATACAAATGTGATAGATTGTGGCAAGTACAGTGATGGAGACATATTCGAGAAGTTAGTATGAGAAAAGAGGAAGGGTACCTAACCTAGCTTGGGACTCTGGGGAGGAAGGTTGGCTTCTTGAAGGTATGCGAATTGAGGAATGGAGGATTAATATTTTTATTTAGCTAATAAATACCGAATGCTTACTATGAGGTAAGCATGGTGCTAAGATCTTTACATTCAAGATCTCATTTGGCCCTCCAAACATTCTATGAGGTAGAGTATTATCACCACTTTACAAATACAACTGAGGTTCAGATCTGACTATCTGAAGGACTCCATGCAGAAGGAACAGCATCAGCAAAGAAGGGCGAGAAACCTACGACATGAGCTACAATCAGTTAGGTTGGGTTGGAGCAAAGACCTGAGGCTGAGTGGGTATAGAGCATGCACTAGGTCAGAGGAGTGAACCGGGGCCAGATCATGTGGGGTTGCAAAGATCATGTAAATATGGAAACTGTCTGCAATGGGGAACCCATGATGGAAAATGATAGAAAACTTGCCTTGTAGAAGGTTGTGTGGAAAATGGATTCGAGGGCTTATGGAGGCAGACAGTCTAGCTTCGAAGTTGTTGCTTTAGTTTCCTAGAGATGTTTTAACAATGCACCACACACCGCTTGGCTGAAAACAGAAGTGTATCGTCTCACAGTTCTGAAGGCTGACAGTCCAAACTCATGGAGTTGGTGATGCGGAAGGCGGCAGGGAGGTGCTGGGAGGAGAAGGGCAGGTCCTGGCAAGAGCTCCACCCCCGGGCCTGTGCCCATGGACCTAGGTGAGGACAGGCACTCCTGCCTTCGTGCCCAAATGTTGCATTTCCTAAGACCATCCTGGCCCACCACACCCCCATCCTTTGCCTATAAAAACCCTGAGAGCCTAGCAGGCAGGCACACCAGCGACTGGACATCCAGAGCAGCACATCAGTGGAAGAAGACACAAGCAGCTGGACATCAAGAAGCCATCAAGGGGAGCATGCCAGCAGAAGAGCACATGACAGAGGCCAGCACACCGGCGGGCCATCAACTTGTGGAATGACATGGAGTTTGGCTGGGGTGGTCAGAGGAGAGCCCAGGCTGCCAAGCGGCCTAACTCCAGGGGAAAACCATCTCCTTTCTGGCTCCCCAATCTGCTGAGAGCTACTTCCACTCAGCAAAACCATGCACTCATTCTCCAAGCCCATGCGTGATCCGATTCTTCTGGTACACCAAGGCAAGAACCAGGATACAGAAAGCCCTCTGTGTTTGCAATAAGGCAGGGGCGTGTAATTGAGCTAACACAAGCTGCTGAACTAAAAGCACCTGTAACATATGCCCACTGGGGCTTCGGCTGTAAACATTCACCCCTAGACACTGCCGTGGAGTCGAAGCCCCACGGCCTGGCCGTCTGCCTGCTCCCCTTGGGGTTTTGAGCAGTAGGGCACCGAAGAAGAGGGCCATACTCCCATCACACACGCTGAAAGGGGGACAAGGGGACATTTCCTGTTTCATTGGCTGGGCCCTGCTCCCTCTGAGGCTCTGGGTAGACCCTTGCTTGCCACTTCCTGGCTTCTGGTGGTGGCTGTGGATCCCTGGCTTTCCTTGGCTTGCAACTGCATCCCTCCAGCCTCTGAATCTGTCACCCAATGATGCTCTCCTTGTCTCTGTCCACTTTTTCTTTTCTTATAAAAGCACCAATCGTATAATTAAACCCAACCTAATGACCTCATCTTGACTCAATTACATCTGCAGAAACCTTATTTCCAAATGCAGTCATATTCACAGGTACCCGGGTTTAGGGCTTCAACATATCTATCTGGGGCAGGTTCGAGGGAGGTCACAATTCAACCCCCAACAGAACAGGTAAAAGATGGGCACAGCTGGGATGGGCGCAGTGGCAGGGGGGCTGAGTGGAACAGGCAGATTTTGGGGAAATGTTTAGAAAACAAAACCAGCAGGGTTTGATGATTTGAGTCCTGAGTGGCGGCAGGGCAGCATACAGGCATTTAAGGCAGTTTTTAGGGATTGAATCCTAAGCCAAGTGTCAGACTTTTCCCTTTCTCTCTCCCTGGTGCCAAAAAACAGACTAACTCAGGATTCCTTTGTAAGAAGGATTTATTAGATTATATGGAAATGGACACAGTACAGAAGGTCTGTGGCATAGTCAGGGTTCTGCAGGACCCCAGAGCATCAGTAGAAATGCTAGTGTTCCACCTTCCCCAGGGTCGCCTGCGCCTGGGCTTCAGAGATGCAGCTGAGGCCTGGCCTCCAAATGCTGTGGGCAGACCGGCCTGACTCACGGTGACTATTGTAGTTTCTGTGAACCTCTGGGTTTTGGTCCCACTGTTGTCAAGAGCCTTGACCAAGTGTAAAAGAATCCATTATGGATGAAAGTTGCAGACTCGGAAGGTGTCACAGCACAGAAGAAAGAGCGGGAGCGGTTTGGCAGGTGAACTTAAGCGTGGACCAGCAGCCGCAAGCTGGGAACCATCAGGACAGCGTCTTAGTTTGGACAGCAGGTTTCCTTCTAAACTGGAGGCCAGGAGCCCACAGCAGTGACTTGGCTATGAAAAGCAGGTTTTCTAGACTGAATGAAGCACAGATGTCCCTAGGTGTGCTCCTGGCCTAGAGGAGAGACCTGAAGGAAACATGAGCCTTTTCTGGACAGAGTCAAAGAGTTAAGGAGAGAGTGGTAACACCCATTATTTGCAGGAAGCCTGGAAGTTAACAGTAATGCTGATGCCTTTAGTATAGAATACTGCTTCCATCTCTAGTACATTTCTAGTTTTGAAACTCTGCTACATTTCCATTTCATTCCTTCCTGTTGAGAAAACCTGAGCAAGAGATTATTTTTCCATGAGAAAGTGGGCCTTTAAGATTTTTTGGCCTTGTATTTCCTATATTTCCACTCCTAAAAACATTACACCTTGAATTTGGAAGATGGCCGAATAGGAACAGCTCCAGTCTCCAACTCCCAGCGCGAGCGACACAGAAGACCGGTGATTTCTGCATTTTCAACTGAGGTACTGGGTTCATCTCACTGGGGAGTGCCAGACAATCGGTGCTGGTCAGCTGCTGCAGCCCGACCAGCGAGAGCTGAAGCAGGGCGAGGCATTGCCTCACCTGGAAAGCGCAAGGGGGAAGGGAATCCCTTTTCCTAGCCAGGGGAACTGAGACACACAACACCTGGAAAATCGGGTAACTCCCGCCCCAATACTGCGCTTTAAGCAAACCGGCACACCAGGAGAACATATCCCACACCTGGCCGGGAGGGTCCCACACCCACGGAGCCTCCCTCATTGCTAGCACAGCAGTCTGTGATCTACCGGCAAGGCAGCAGCGAGGCTGGGGGAGGGGCGCCCGCCATTGCTGAGGCTTAAGTAGGTAAACAAAGCTGCTGGGAAGCTCGAACTGGGTGGAGCTCACAGCAGCTCAAGGAAACCTGCCTGTCTCTGTAGACTCCACCTCTGGGGACAGGGCACAGTAAACAATAACAAACGCAGCAGCTCTGCAGACGCAAACGACTCTGTCTGACAGCTTTGAAGAGAGCAGTGGATCTCCCAACACGAAGGTTGAGATCTGAGAAGGGACAGACTCCCTGCTCAAGTGGGTCCCTGACCCCTGAGTAGCCTAACAGGGAGACATCCCCCACTAGGGGCAGTCTGACACCCCACACCTCACAGGGTGGAGTACACCCCTGAGAGGAAGCTTCCAAAGCAAGAATCAGACAGGTACACTCGCTGTTCAGAAATATACTATCTTCTGCAGCCTCTGCTGCTGATACCCAGGCAAACAGGGTCTGGAGTGGACCTCAAGCAATCTCCTACAGCTACAACCTACAGCTGAGGATCCTGACTGTTAGAAGGAAAGCTATCAAACAGGAAGGACACCTACACCAAAACCCCATCAGTACATCACCATCATCAAAGACCAGAGGCAGATAAAACCACAAAGATGGGGAAAAAGCAGGGCAGAAAAGCTGGAAATTCAAAAAATAAGAGCGCATCTCCCCCGGCAAAGGAGCGCAGCTCATCGCCAGCAACGGATCAAAGCTGGACGGAGAATGACTTCGACGAGATGAGAGAAGAAGGCTTCAGTCCATCAAATTTCTCAGAGCTAAAGGAGGAATTACGTACCCAGCGCAAAGAAACTAAAAATCTTGAAAAAAAAGTGGAAGAATTGATGGCTAGAGTAATTAATGCAGAGAAGCTCACAAACGAAATGAAAGAGACGAAAACCATGGCACGAGAAATATGTGACAAATGCACAAGCTTCAGTAACCGACTCGATCAACTGGAAGAAAGAATGTCAGTGATGGAGGATCAAATGAATGAAATGAAGCGAGAAGAGAAACCAAAAGAAAAAAGAAGAAAAAGAAATGAACAAAACCTGCAAGAAGTATGGGATTATGTAAAAAGACCAAATCTACGTCTGATTGGGGTACCTGAAAGTGAGGGGGAAAATGGAACCAAGTTGGAAAACACTCTTCAGGATATCATCCAGGAGAACTTCCCCAACCTAGTAGGGCAGGCCAACATTCAAATTCAGGAAATACAGAGAACGCCACAAAGATACTCCTCGAGAAGAGCAACTCCAAGACACATAATTGCCAGATTCACCAAAGTTGAAATGAAGGAAAAAATCTTAAGGGCAGCCAGAGAGAAAGGTCGGGTTACCCACAAAGGGAAGCCCATCAGACTAACAGCAGATCTCTCGGCAGAAACTCTTCAAGCCAGAAGAGAGTGGGGGCCAATATTCAACATTCTTAAAGAAAAGAATTTTAAACCCAGAATTTTATATCCAGCCAAACTAAGTTTCATAAGTGAAGGAGAAATAAAATCCTTTACAGATAAGCAAATGCTTAGAGATTTTGTCACCACTAGGCCTGCCTTACAAGAGACCCTGAAGGAAGCACTAAACATGGAAAGGAACAACAGGTACCAGCCATTGCAAAAACGTGCCAAAATGTAAAGACCATCAAGGCTAGGAAGAAACTGCATCAACTAACGAGCAAAATAACCAGTTAATATCATAATGGCAGGATCAAGTTCACACATAACAATCTTAACCTTAAATGTAAATGGACTAAATGCTCCAATTAAAAGACACAGACTGGCAAACTGGATAAAGAGTCAAGACCCATCAGTCTGCTGTATTCAGGAGACCCATCTCACACGCAGAGACATACATAGGCTCAAAATAAAGGGATAGAGGAAGATTTACCAAGCAAATGGAGAACAAAAAAAAGCGGGGGTTGCAATACTAGTCTCTGATAAAACAGACTTGAAACCATCAAAGATCAAAAGAGACAAAGAAGGCCATTACATAATGGTAAAGGGATCAATTCAACAGGAAGAGCTAACTATCCTAAATATATATGCACCCAATACAGGAGCACCCAGATTCATAAAGCAAGTCCTTAGAGACTTACAAAGAGACTTAGACTCCCATACAATAATAATGGGAGACTTCAACACTCCACTGTCAACATTAGACAGATCAACGAGACAGAAAGTTAACAAGGATATCCAGGAATTGAACTCATCTCTGCAGCAAGCAGACCTAATAGACATCTATAGAACTCTCCACCCCAAATCAACAGAATATACATTCTTCTCAGCACCACATCGTACTTACTCCAAAATTGACCACGTAATTGGAAGTAAAGCACTCCTCAGCAAATGCACAAGAACAGAAATTATAACAAACTGTCTCTCAGACCACAGTGCAATCAAATTAGAACTCAGTACTAAGAAACTCAATCAAAACCACTCAACTACATGGAAACTGAACAACCTGCTCCTGAATGACTACTGGGTACATAACGAAATGAAGGCAGAAATAAAGATGTTCTTTGAAACCAATGAGAACAAAGATACAACATACCAGAATCTCTGGGACACATTTAAAGCAGTGTGTAGAGGGAAATTTATAGCACTAAATGCCCACAAGAGAAAGCAGGAAAGATCTAAAATTGACACTCTAACATCGCAATTAAAAGAACTAGAGAAGCAAGAGCAAACACATTCGAAAGCTAGCAGAAGGCAAGAAATAACTAAGATCAGAGCAGAACTGAAGGAGATAGAGACACAAAAAACCCTCCAAAAAATCAATGAATCCAGGAGTTGGTTTTTTGAAAAGATCAACAAAATTGACAGACCACTAGCAAGACTAATAAAGAAGAAAAGAGAGAAGAATCAAATCGACGCAATTAAAAATGATAAAGGGGATATCACCACCGACCCCACAGAAATACAAACTACCATCAGAGAATACTATAAACACCTCTACGCAAATAAACTGGAAAATCTAGAAGAAATGGATAATTTCCAGGACACTTACACTCTTCCAAGACTAAACCAGGAAGAAGTTGAATCCCTGAATAGACCAATAGTAGGCTCTGAAATTGAGGCAATAATTAATAGCCTACCAACCAACAAATGTCCAGGACCAGATGGATTCACAGCTGAATTCTACCAGAGGTACAAGGAGGAGCTGGTACCATTCCTTCTGAAACTGTTCCAATCAATAGAAAAAGAGGGAATCCTCCCTAACTCATTTTATGAGGCCAACATCATCCTGATACCAAAGCCTGGCAGAGACACAACAAAAAAAGAGAATTTTAGACCAATATCCCTGATGAACATCGATGCAAAAATCCTCAATAAAATACTGGCAAACCGGATTCAGCAGCACATCAAAAAGCTTATCCACCATGATCAAGTGGGCTTCATCCCTGGGATGCAAGGCTGGTTCAACATTCGCAAATCAATAAACATAATCCAGCATATAAACAGAACCAAAGACAAGAACCACATCATTATCTCAATAGATGCAGAAAAGGCTTTTGACAAAATTCAACAGCCCTTCATGCTAAAAACGCTCAATAAATTCGGTATTGATGGAACGTACCTCAAAATAATAAGAGCTATTTATGACAAACCCACAGCCAATATCATACTGAATGGGCAAAAACTGGAAAAATTCCCTTTGAAAACTGGCACAAGATAGGGATGCCCTCTCTCACCACTCCTATTCAACATAGTGTTGGAAGTTCTGGCTAGGGCAATCAGGCAAGAGAAAGAAATCAAGGCGATTCAGTTAGGAAAAGAAGAAGTCAAATTGTCACTGTTTGCAGACGACATGATTGTATATTTAGAAAACCCCATTGTCTCAGCCCAAAATCTCCTTAAGCTGATAAGCAACTCCAGCAAAGTCTCAGGATACAAAATTAATGTGCAAAAATCACAAGCATTCTTATACACCAGTGACAGTCAAACAGAGAGCCAAATCAGGAATGAACTTCCATTCACAATTGCTTCAAAGAGAATAAAATACCTAGGAATCCAACTTACAAGGGATGTAAAGGACCTCTTCAAGGAGAACTACAAACCACTGCTCAGTGAAATAAAAGAGGACACAAACAAATGGAAGAACATACCATGCTCATGGATAGGAAGAATCAATATCGTGAAAATGGCCATACTGCCCAAGGTAATTTATAGATTCAATGCCATCCCCATCAAGCTACCAATGAGTTTCTTCACAGAATTGGAAAAAACTGCTTTAAAGTTCACATGGAACCAAAAAAGAGCCCGCATCTCCAAGACAATCCTAAGTCAAAAGAACAAAGCTGGAGGCATCACGCTACCTGACTTCAAACTATACTACAAGGCTACAGTAACCAAAACAGCATGGTACTGGTACCAAAACAGAGATATAGACCAATGGAACAGAACAGAGTCCTCAGAAATAATACCACACATCTACAGCCATCTGATCTTTGACAAACCTGAGAGAAACAAGAAATGGGGAAAGCATTCCCTATTTAATAAATAGTGCTGGGAAAATTGGCTAGCCATACGTAGAAAGCTGAAACTGGATCCTTTCCTTACTCCTTATACGAAAATTAATTCAAGATGGATTAGAGACTTAAATGTTAGACCTAAAACCATAAAAACCCTAGAAGAAAACCTAGGTAATACCATTCAGGACATAGGCATGGGCAAAGACTTCATGTCTAAAACATCAAAAGCAACGGCAACAAAAGCCATAATTGACAAATGGGATCTAATTAAACTAAAGAGCTTCTGCACAGCAAAAGAAACTACCATCAGAGTGAACAGGCAACCTACAGAATGGGAGAAAATTTTTGCAATCTACTCATCTGACAAAGGGCTAATATCCAGAACCTACAAAGAACTCAAACAAATTTACAAGAAAAAAACAAACAACCCCATCAAAAAGTGGGCAAAGGATATGAACAGACATTTCTCAAAAGAAGACATTCATACAGCCAACAGACACATGAAAAAATGCTCATCATCACTGGCCATCAGAGAAATGCAAATCAAAACCACAATGAGATACCATCTCACACCAGTTAGAATGGCGATCATTCAAAAGTCAGGAAAGAACAGGTGCTGGAGAGGATGTGGAGAAATAGGAACACTTTTACACTGTTGGTGGGAGTGTAAACTAGTTCAACCATTATGGAAAACAGTATGGCGATTCCTCAAGGATCTAGAACTAGATGTACCATATGACCCAGCCATCCCATTACTGGGTATATCCCCAAAGGATTATAAATTATGCTGCTATAAAGACACATGCACACGTATGTTTATTGCAGCACTATTCACAATAGCAAAGACTTGGAATCAACCCAAATGTCCATCAGTGACAGATTGGATTAAGAAAATGTGGCACATATACACCATGGAATACTATGCAGCCATAAAAAAGGATGAGTTTGTGTCCTTTGTAGGGACATGGATGCAGCTGGAAACCATCATTCTCAGCAAACTATCACAAGAACAGAAAACCAAACACCGCATGTTCTCACTCATAGGCGGGAACTGAACAATGAGATCACTTGGACTCGGGAAGGGGAACATCACACACCGGGGCCTATCATGGGGAGCGGGGAGGGGGGAGGGATTGCATTGGGAGTTATACCTGATGTAAATGACGAGTTGATGGGTGCAGCACACCAACATGGCACAAGTATACATATGTAGCAAACCTGCACGTTGTGCACATGTACCCTACAACTTGAAGTTTAATAATAATAAATAAATTAAAAAAAAAAAATTACACCTTAATAAATATCAATATCATAGACTTAAATATTTAAATTTGGAGTTCTTAAAATATTATAAAGACATAACTGGTGAGTCATCTTTGCGTTTATAATAGTGCTCCAAATTAACAATTTTAAAAATTAGCTACAAAATACTATTTTGAAATAATCTATCATGTCAGTTTTTGTTTTGTAATCGAAATTTCTCTTCCAATGTGAATAAAGCATTTTCATATGAAAATTACAACATGCAAAGAGCTGCTGAGTACATTTTAGGCATCTTAAGTGGATTTTAATGTAACATTTTAATAGCTTTTGCATTTCTTTTTACATAACACAGCTATTTCATTAGCTATTCAGATTTCCTTACCACTTCCATTTGAACTCTACGAAAATATATGAAAAAATATATCCCCCACCCCAACTAGCAATTTGTATGAGTAAGAATAGCAATTTTTTTAAAAGAACTTGCATAGTATTGTGAATTTATCATGTTGTTAGAAAGGCTGCCTATTGGATTTTTTCTGAGATTTTCAGAAAACGCTGCAAACTCGACACTCCAGTTCTTCCAGATATTGGTAGCTGTGGTTAGGAGTGATTACACCATCAGAAACTTCAGGACTACCAAGAGGAAAAAGTAGTGTTTTTAAAAAATAAAGAGATCTTACGAAAAAGGATCTGGGACGGGGCATGAAGGAAGATAACAGAATTCAACAGCTGAGAACCATCAGCCAGAACATAAAGGATAGGGAAGAAAAGAGATGATCACAGGCTTATGGCCATGTGGAAGTGAACACACACTCACCCGTGCTAATTTATATCCAAGACGAACCGAAATTATGCTGGAAACATTATTCACTGGCTGGTGCATATCTGTGACAAAATGACAGAACACTCAGAGTTTTTCCGGTTAAATTTATTCATTTTTTAAAAATTCTGAGCTATGTTCTGGTTAAGAGATCAAATACTAGTTGTTTTATAAAACTATACTGATAGTCCTCAGTTCAAGTTTTTCTGGAGGCTGACCTTATGATGAGGATGTGAGTACAAGCAGTTTATCTGGGAGGCAAAGGGAACCCCAGTAAGGAAACGTAGTTAAAAAATTAAGTGTTACAAAGCCAGCTACCACTGTGAGGGACAGATGCTTGATCTGGTGAAGCAGCTCTGGGCAAAAGTGTAAGTATACAAGTAAATGCACACCCCAGGCAGCAGCAGGAACCATATTAGAGACTGTGTCACTGATTGAAAGCTGCTTCCCAGGTCTTAACTTCCTGGCACTTCTGGTTGCCACATACTGGGGCAGGGCTGGCTTTTGACAAGAGCCCTCAGATATGTCAACGTGGGATGTACAGTCTGGGGAAACAAGTTACCTAGCGTGGCCTTTTATTTCCACTGTTGCTGCCATGGCAAAATGATGTCAGTCATTGATGTGGGGACCCCACTTACCTTTCCAACCCTCCCCAAACCCAAAAGCCTGGGACACTGATGCTCCACTAGCCAGAGGTCATGTCAGCTGAGGACATGAATGACAGTGTAGGGCAGGTGCAGCTCAGAGTGAGACAACTTCTTGCCAATCATTCTGAGGGAGAAGGACGACTCTGGAACTAGCAAGAGAAGCACCGAAGGATGCCTTTCCTGACCCTCACATCCAACAAGGGCTTCCAAATCCTTGCCTTCCCGATCCATTTGTTATTGTTGTTGAGACAGGGCCTTGCTTGGTCACCCAGGCTGGAGTGCAGTGGTGCAATCTCGGCTCACTGCCACCTCCACTTCGCAGGTTCAAACGATTCTCCTGCCTAGGCCTCCCGAGTAGCTGGGATTACAAATGTGTGCCACCACACCTCACTAATTTTTGTATGTTTAGTAGATACGCGGTTTCACCATGTTGGTCAGGCTGCTCTGGAACTCCTGACCTTAAAGTGATCCACCCGCCTTGGCCTCCTAGAGTGTTGGGATTACAGGTGTGAGCCACCGTGCCTGACCCCATCTCTTTTTTGATAACACCTTCTGGTAAGGCAGCTCCACTTACGGAGGAGAAGGAATCATTAGACACAGCTGAACGAGATGTGCTTCACGGTCCTCTTGGAAACTGCTTTAGAAACTTTTCACTGCCCCAGCTTCCTGTAGCACCTCCTGGAGGCTAGCCAGTGTCAACTAACTTCTGGAAAAGCAGTTAAGCATCCCTATATTTGCAGCCAACAAGGTAACTCTAATTGTGTCAAAGGATGTCAAAAAAAAGCCTCCAAATATGTGAAAATAAAAATAAAATTCTTTTTGGAAAGAAAACATTTTGGGAGAAATGGAAAGGGAAGTGATTGTGAAATGGTAATATGGTAGCAACTCAATGATTACAAATTCTAAACTTGCAATACTGCCCTGAAGAAAACAGTTCACATCCATTAGTTTGCTTGGTATAATACTACCTAGAATGGACATCTTAAAAAAAAAGACTAATGACAGTGAAGATCCCACTTACAGGGGCAGATTCCTACCATTCTTTGGCCTTTCAGAGACCCTGTCTTCCACAAGTATCTCAAACTAAACACTTTTTTTTAATTTTTATTTTTTAGACAGAATTTCACTCTTGTCGCCCAGGCTGGGGTGCAGTGGTGTGATCTTGGTTCACTGCAACCTCTCCCTCTCAGATTCAAGAGATTCTCATGCCTCAGCCTCCCGAGTAGCTGGGACTACAGACGTGTGCCACCACGCCCAGCTGATTTTTGTATTTTTAGTAGAGATGGCGTTTTTACCATGTCGACCAGGCTGGTCTCGAACTCCTGGCCTCAGGTGATCCACCTGCCTCGGGCTCCCAAAGTGCTGGGATTACAGGTGTGAGCCACCATGCCTGGCCTTAAACACAAAAGTTTTAACATTTATTGAAAAATTACTGAGAAACTTTATACTCATTTAATTCAACCTTAATAATTAAGACAACTCCATGAGGGCCAGGCATGGTGGCTTACGCCTGTAATCCCAACACTTTGGAAGGCCGAGGTGGGCGGATCACGAGGTCAGGAGTTCGAGACCAGCCTGGCCGACATGGTGAAATCCTGTCTCTATTAAAATACAAACAATTAGCTGGGAGTGGTGGCGTGCACCTGTAGTGCCAGCTACTTGGGAGGCTGAGGCAGGGGAATGGCTTGAACCTGGGAGGTGGAGGTTGCAGTGAGCCGAGATGGCACCACTGCACTCCAGCCTGGTGACAGAGTGAGACTCTGTCTCAAAAAAAAAAAAAAAAAAAGACAACTCCATGAGATGAGTATTATTCTCCCACTTAGCAATGAAAATAACCAGATACAGAGAACTCAACTAACTTACCAAGCTTCCTATGGTTAATTACTGGCAAATCTGATACTTAACCACCTAAGTGTAACTGCAGATGCTGGCTCTTCATTTTTCTATTGCTTCCAACATTAGCACCTTGCCTTCTGAACCTCTCCCTTTACTCTTCCACAAGGTATTTAGAGATCCAGTAATTCAAAAGTGATCATCAGTCCTTTTATAGTGTATACTTTAATTTTTAGGGTTTTTTTTTTGTTGTTGTTGTTTAGATAGGGTCTGGCTCTGTCACTCAGGCTGGAGTGCAGTGGCACAGTCACAGCTCACTGCAACCTCGACCTTCTGGGTTCACGCGACCCTCCCACCTCAGCTTCTCAAGTGATTGAGACCACAGACATGTGCCATCATGCCCGGCTAATTTTCTAATTTTCGTAGAGACAGGGTCTCCATATGTTACCCAGACTGTCTCAAACTACTGGGCTCAAGCGATCCTCCCACCTTGGACTCCTAAAGTTTTGGGACTAGGGGAATGAGCCACGGCAGCTGGCCTGTATATATTTTTAAACAGCAATTTTAAAACTTCTTTTGAACTTTATAAATCTTGGCATTAGTTTTTTCTTTTGAGACAGACTCACTCTGTCACCCGGGCTGGAGTGCAGTGGCGCAATCTCGGCTCACTGCAACCTCCACATCCCAGGTTCAAGAGATTCTCGTGCCTCAGCCTCCAGTGTAGCTGGGATTACCAGCATGCACCACCACACCCAACTAATTTTTGTATTTTTTACTTTTTTTTTTTGAGAGGGAGTTTTGCTCTGTTGCTCAGGCTGGAGTGCAATGGTGTGATCTCGGCTTACTGCAACCTCCGCCTCCCAGGTTGAAGCGATTCTCTTGCCTCAGCCTCCCAAGTAGCTGGGATTACAGGCATGCATCACCACGCTTGGCTAATTTTTTTTTTAGTAGAGATGGGGTTTCTCCATCTTGGTCAGGCTGGTCTCGAACTCCCGACCTCAGGTGATCCGTCCACCTCAGCCTCCCAATTTTTAGTTTCTAAAATTACTTTTCATCTCTAAAATTGTAATCAAACTTACTAATATAAAAACCCAATTGAGATTCACCAAGGAACTAGTAACAAAATGTTTAATTTGCAATAAAATTGTCACTTCTGTTCACATGCTGATCCTTTTCTCTCCCACTTCTTGCAAGGCCTTCAGAGCTCCTCCCCAAAACTAAGGAGGTGCTAAAGGAGGTGAGAAAAATGACAATCCAGAACATTTCTGAGTGGGCTTAGGTGTTCACTGAGTAAAAACAGGATTTAGGGGGAGGGAGTATAGGCAAAATGATGTTTCTTAGATGTTAGCTTATTTTTAAAAATTGCTTTTTGTAACCTGATCCAATAGCTATTCCATCATGCTTTTTTTTTTTTTTTTCTTTTGACAGTAGAGATGGGGGGTGGGGTTGCGGGGAGGGTTTTGCTGTGCTGCCCAAGCTGGTCTTGAACTGCTGGCCTTAAGTGATCCTCCTTGCCTTGGCCTCTCAAACTGCTCGGATTACAGTGTAAGCCACTGAACCCAGCCCCATCATGCCTTTAAGTGTTCAATGCACAGAATAGATGAAGGCCAATAGTCCATTTCAATCAGATTTTTAAAAATATAATACAAAAGATGGGAGAATTTATTGTTACTTATTATGCAATAATTTACTTTAAAATACTTTAAATATAAATTGTGCAATTCATGTGTGCTGTGTAATTTAACTTCAATCTTCTTCTGAGAGTAAGTTAGATAGTATTTGAAGCACCTTGATCAGGTGGCTAGGCAGATGCTTTAAACACTTATCTAAATATACGCCAGTGTTCATCAGTATAAAGGATATTAATTTTTCACTGGTGAATGCAGACTGAAAAGCAGGTGGTTGTCTAGACTTTTAGAGGCAAAATGCATGAAATGAAGTGTAAGAATCTGGCAGATCCTGAAAAATAATGACTTTTTATAGTACCTCAGTCTAGAGATCTCTTTGCCCCTGTACCTTCCCGCTCCAGCACTCCACACACGTTTATGACTGTGACCTGGTCCAACCAGGCAATCAGGTTTCCTAATTCTGCTTTCAGAATATCACTGCTTCTGCTTCACTGTGAACTTTTTAGTCAAGGTGTTTGTGGGGTTACTTATGAGCAGAGAAGGAACTTCCCCAAGCTTTCCAGAAGCCCTGCTTGCTAATAAACTTGTCATGTAAGATAACTGTTTTAGATTTGCTTTTACTGTAACACACCACGAGGTGGTGTGGTTATGTAGGAGGACACATATAGCCTTACCTTCCTGTAATAGCTAGAGGTACCGCCAAACAGACCCGTGACTGGTGACTGACTAAATTGGCCTAGTTTGCAATGGTGTAGAAAGGAAACTAAAAGCCCATTCACCCTATTTTCATACTGAGGGCCATATTTGATTCCTGAGCGCTCCCCTTAATGTAGTGTGAATACTGAAGACCTCCTTAAGGTCTGCAAGTAAATACAGATTTTTCAAGTGCTGACCAAAAAGCAAGCCAGCCATTGTAAAGATCAGGGTCATTCTCTGGCAGCACTGCTCTTAACACAATATAATTAAGAATTTTGTATCACTTCTAATAAAAACTTGATGACTTAGAAGGCTTTCAGTTTGCTAATGATCACCAAAGTTTAAAAACATACATGAAAAAGAAAAACAGCCAAAATAGACCTACCGCTCTAAATTTTAAATAAAGCTATCCTATATGCTTAATCAACAGAAGGCTGGGAAAATCACTGAGTTAAATGAAGGACAATCTGAAGACTCAAGAATCAATCTGAGTGAAGTTATAACATATGAGAAACCTAAAAGTAAAACTATGTCAAACATTTTATTTGGTGTTTCATGCTATGTTGATTTAAACAAATTAAACAACTTTGTTGAACAGATTTCTTTTTTAATATAATGACTGTGTACATGGACAACTGAAAATAGGGAAAACCCCCAAATTAATGTTTTAACAAATTACAAGCTGTTACTAAAGACCATATGCCTGGATTAAAACAAATAGTCCAATAGATGAAGTCTCTCATTCAACCTAGCAGTTTAACCAATTTCTCTCTTCATAAAAGCTGCTCGTTACCGCGGTATAAATTTATCTTTTTTAACACTCCACATAAAAACATGTGCACCCTTTCCTTCTACATTTAATCTTTAGTAGTCTCTAAAATGGTAAAATAAAATTGAATTTATATTAGCAAATGAAAGTGCAAGTTTGTACAGCTAGGCTCAGCAGCAAAAGTGAAGAAGAAGAATGACAGGTGAAAAGCTGACAGATGCCACGCAGAGCAAGGACTTCCATAAAGGTCCGTGTCCTGTGTGCCAAACACAGTCAACATTCCATTATTTTCTCATTGCTCTTAAACGAGCAAAACCAAATTCTTTTTCTATTGAAAGAAATATTAAATCTTTATTTTCCCCAACATAATTTGTGATCAGGTAAGGCAAAGAGAAGTCCACCATCACTGGGGACAGCAGCAACACACAGACTTCAGAAATAGCCCTGAATCACCAGTAACATTCTCTCGTGGTGACATCAGAAGGAATGCAGCTAACAAATTAAATTTGTAATGTTGTCACATTGTTCTAATTTATTCGATTAGTTTATCTGGAAAAACTTTATAAATACATTATGTAAGAGGGTAGTAAATTATTTTCTTGCTTTGAAAAAATAATCTTTTTTCACATTTTAAAACATTTTAGTCTGCTTTTGCAAAAGGAGTTGCAAGAAAAACGTGACAGCTGGGTTTGCAGAATGTCCATGTACAAGTTGTATTTATAAGAACCTGGTAATCTGCCTATAATTTGCTTCTACAAATAGAGCTCTTTGCAATAATATTTAAACAAACAGGTTTAAACTCTTCCCCTATTCATTCTACTTGTAGAGCAAAGAGGTACTTATTTTTCAAGTATTATAAAAGGTAAAAATTTTTTTGCCAATTTTACATGTTAAGCTTTTAAGACCAAAAAAACCATGCCTAGTCAGCCCATTTCTTTTATAACCAAATTCTCTTGTCTTTTAAAGAATGCAGAAAAATATTGATTGCTAAGAAGGAGCACACTGGAAAAAGCCATTTTAAAGTATTGAAGAATGAGACGTATTTCTTTTTTCCTATTGATGAAAATGATTAGAAAAGCTATCCAGTCTGTTGTCTTTAGCTAGTTTTAATAAATCTTTTCAAAATGATGGTCAAGAACTCTTTAGAAAACTGGCGGAGGGGATGCTCCTTTATAGCATGAAAGGAATTCCATTAATTGTAGAAATTCTCATTAAATTTCAGCTTTGGTTCTTCAGAAGAAATACTCATATAACTTCTATATGAAGAGATAGAAAAAGAACAGATTAATATGACATTTATCTAAAATCTTATTTCAAGAATACTATGGCAATACCTTAAATTTCTAAAATTTACTATACTGTTATATACACTTATATAAGAATAGGCAATTTTGTTAGGATTCACAGTCTTAAGTGAATTCTGTTACTCATAGGAAACACATGTTCTTTTCTTTACATCAGCTTAGGTCATAGCCTTCATTTTTCCAAATGGCATACAGAGATTGTACTTTTCTCGGTTAGGGATTTAAACATTCATTTCTCTTGTATCCTCAGTACCCGATGCTTAGGGTTCTAAACATATGTTGGAGGTTAAATAAATGTCGATAAATCATCTAGAAGTTCTTCCCCTCCCTGTAAATCTGTAACATGAGTAGGAAGCTGTACTGGGCATGTTTCCATCAACATACCATTAGCCGGATTGTTCCCAAAGGCTTAAGAATCAGAAAGTCAGACTGGGGAGGGCCCTTACAACCTCCTTTCAAATCCTGGAAAAGTGGAGTTCACTAAAGTGAGGTTCCACTTCCAAGGACAGTACACTAGACGAGAAAAGAAGAGTAGCTTCATTTGGATGGGTGGTTCACATTGGTTACCTCACTGCATTAAAAGTTGATTTATTACAGATTCACTGATTGAATCTAGAAGGCAAAACAATTTGCCCACAAATAATTCTATATTGTCTCCCTTTAGTTATCCTGAATTTGGCCAGTTCTTTTCGTAGAAATATAACGAGATGCTGGTCAATACATGAAAGTCATCTTCAGGGAAGAGAAGTCAACAAAATTGAAATAGGTTTGAAGACACAGGGAGCAGAGATTATCCTGCTAATTCCTGAGACTGATGGGACTGTGCTGCTGAGCTACTATGACCATTGAGTTAGTGATATTTGATATCACTCCTTCTTTCTTTGGGTCCTGATTGTTCTTTTTGCACGAAGACTTCAGGTCAAGTGTGGGTCAAAGAGACATTGTATAAGAAAGTCACAGGCAGTTTCAACAACAACAAATCATTTAACAAGGAAAGATCTTTAGACTCAGCGTGATCCTATTCAGAGTACTAGTTTCATCACCTAAATTGTAACTACTCATCATGTCACATTTTAAAACGACAATAATTTATTACTCAGGTTGCCAAACCCAAATAAGAGAAAAATGGTGGTAGTCTTCAAATATATGAAGACCTGAGAATGATGGGAAAAACTCAAATCTTTCTCTAGTGGGCAGCACTAGGCCGGAATGGTCCATAAGTATGGGGAGGCAGCCTTGTCTTTCTACAAAGCATATTCTGACCATGCACGCTGTTGGGTAATGGGTACTGCTCTGTGCAGAGAGGCTGATGGACACCCACTGGGTGCTGCAGACGGGATTTCTGCACTGACTGAGAGAATAGGAGAGGCCTTAGAAGTTGTCCAATCCAACTCAAAATTCAATTTCTATGAGCCAGGCACAATCTTTTCCACTGTGGCTTACTTGGTCCTTTGAAGAACAAAGTGTTACCACAATCATACTGTAGAAGGCCGCAGTTTGTGTCCTCCCGGGTGTCAGATATTTCTGATGACTACAGAAGGGAGTTGGAGGCAAGCTTACCTGCAGTCTGTTGTGTCTGAACACCATCTACCTGAGGCAGGGGCCCAAGTGTCCCTTCATCATCAAAGGCCAAAATTGGATTCAAAGGAATTTCTGGGCTCTCACTATTGGTGACATCTAATTTGGATGGTTTAGATCCAATGGGTAAGTTTATAATTTCTTCAAAATTTTCATTCTGAACAGATACTCCATTTTCATTTGGTTGTTTTTCCAAATCGGGAGTGCTAAGGAATTTGAAAAATAAAAATAGAAATGTTACTCTTAAAACTGGAAAACACATTATTAGGAAAACCAAAACATTTTATAATGAATAATTTTATAAATCTACAATTAAAAAAATCAGACTGATGAGTCACACCATTACTAACAAAAATAATAAATTGTGGTGTATTTGTACCTTAAATTCTTATTTTAAAAAATCTAGGTCAGGCACAGTGGCTCATGCCTGTAATCCTAGCACTTTGGGAGGCTGAGATGGGAGGACTGCTCAAGGCCAGGAATTCAAGACTAGCCTGGTAAACACAGCAAGACCCCCGTCTCTACAAAAGATAAAAAAATTAGCTGTGTGTGGTGGCACGCACCAGTAGTCCTAGCTATTCTGGTGGTTGAGGTGGGAAGATCGCTCGAGCTCAGGAGTGTGAGGCTTCAGTGAGCTATGATGGCATCACTGCATTCCAGCCTGGGCTATGGAGTAAGACCCTGTCTCTAAACAACAACAAAAAAAATTTTAAATCTGTTATTTTGTTATGAAAATTATCAAATAGAACAATTTATCAATTACAACAGATCATTAATAAAAACAAATCATCAGCAGCAGTTCTACACATTTAATGATTTCTGCTGCAGGCATTTTTACATTTGTCTGATAAAGAGTACCACTTATGAAGACCTTTGCCTCAAAGATGAGGGGATTATAATTTGGAGAGGGGGAGTAAACGATTTGCACAAAGTCACACAACTACTGAGAGACAGTTGAGGCTAAATGCACAATCTCTTGATCTCTGGTCCTGTGTTTTTCTCATTAAGCCATTTCACATACTTCCTAGATATTCCAGCCTCCTAAAGCACTTGCATAATTTCATATATAAATTTTTGAAGACCAATCTTCTTATCTTTGCCCCTGAAATCTGCCTCTGACCTCATTTTGATCTTTATGAATTCATACTTAATATCTTGGATTTATTTTTGAGATATACTTAATTGGCCCCAAATACTTAATCTTCTACAGTTTGTCTTAGATTGTCACTCTCTCCAACCAAATTGGCAGCCCTTTATGTTATATGCTTATTATTATGCTTTACAACATAGCCAAATAATGCCTATGCATCTAATGAGTGCTAAACTAATTTTGCCATTCATTTCATTTCATTGCAGCAGTACACATATATGTGCAAGCTTCATAACTTGTTCAATGCTCAACAAATCACCTGTAGTCTCAGTAATACCAACTGCTTGAACATTGTTAGCAGGTCAGTTTGTCTTCTCAAATTGTAAAACAATGCTAATGTAAATCCAACCTTTCCATTGCTTTTTAAGACTTTGCTTTTTTTGCCCTATTGAATAGTTTACTTTCTTTTTTCTTTTTTGAGAAGGGTCTCACTCTGTTGCCATGGTTGGAATACAGTAGTGCAATCTCAGCTCACTGCAACTTCTGCCTCCTGGGTTAAAGTGGTTCTTGTGTCTCAGCCTTCCGAATAGCTGGGACTACAGGGGAGCGCCACCACGCCTAGCTAATTTTTGTATTTTTAGTAGAGACAGGGTTTCTTCGTGTTGGCCAGGATGGTCTCGAACTCCCGGCCTCAAGTGATCTGCCCCCATCGGCCTCCCAAAGTGCTGGGATTACAGCCATGAGCCACAGTGCCTAGTCAAAATAGTTTACTTTCTCTGCTGAGTGAGAAGTATTGACTTCGTTGAACACATTCTAAAGCATTTCTGATTTGAATATTTATGTATTTTTAAAATTATTAAACCTTCCTTTTTTATGGAAAAAATGAAGATGCCTGTCCTAAGTGTCTCACAAGGCATTGCAGAATACACTGAAAATATTATTTGTAAAATATTTATACAGAAATATTATACAGTATGATGATGCTTTTCTGCTATTTTGCCAAGGGAAGGGGAAGCCACTAGGCATTATGAGTCTCCACAAGAGTACAGTCACACACATGTGCACATGCTGCCCCCCCCAGTCACATGTGCACACACACACCTAACACCTACTGTTCTAAGTGCCTGGGCTGCCACACCCATCTTCCTGTTCTTGCCTAACACCAACAGCCTTTCTGTAACTAGGGAAACAATTGTGGTTCTTAATCCAGAGAGAATTTAAGTAGAAGTCCTGGCAAAGGAAAAAGAACAGGACCTTATCTCCAGAGCCCCCTTTTCCTTGGCAACCTTAACCTGTCACCTTCCAGGCCTGCATGTACTAACAAGTCATAAGGGCAATGGCTAACCCCAGACTCGAGCCAGTAGCAGATTTCATTTCCCCTCCACCTGCCCATTCTAATTGTTGGCAATCACAGGGATAATTGTGCCATATGCATTGGATGACAAGTCATGAAATGTTCAGGGGACATCGGGAGTGGTACAAACTATAAACTGAAACTGAAGTACTGGGGTTAGGGATTATGGATCCGTGTGTCCAGTCAGGATAAGAGCACCAGCTTCTGAATTCCCTGCCTTCAGTTACCTTCTGAAGTTTGAAGACTGATGTAAGACTTTTGAAGACCGCACACTTTGCTCCAGTCCAGAATGTGTACAGGGAGGGGTTGGGACCTTGGCAAGAATCTGCAGTCCACACAGCTTATGGAAGCCAGAACCTTATTTTTTCTTGATATTTATTAATTATGTTAAAACAAGTAACTTTTAAATTAAAAGGGATACATCTCTTCCTGTGTGAACAATAGGGGCTTGGGAATGTTACTTTTCCTTCAGGGCAAACTAAGAGCCATGATGAACTCAAGATTTGGAGGGAAAATGAACGGATCAAACCCCAAAATTACCAAAAACTCCTTATTTAAAAAAAAGATTAACATTCTATGAAAAGACAGCTCCCATACGGCTATGAACAAACACGAAATGTCTTCTGGAGTATTAGGAGGGTAAGGCAGTAGCTGTATAGGCAGTAGAGCTTCTTAGCCTCTGGACTAGAGATTCTCAGCTGGGGGTGGAAGAACATCTCAGAATGACCTGAGAAACTGCAGATAATTTCCTCTGTTCCCATTCGGATATTCACCCCTGTCCTCCTCGACCTGTACTCACATGGATCTGTATCCTTTGTTTCCTGTTCCAAAGCAAGTTTCCTATCCATGAACAAATATTTTCCTCAATTCTTGTGGAGCATCCTTCCACAAGTACTCTCTCTTAAGAACCAAACATGGCTTTTGAGTAAGAATGATCTGCTCAAGGGCATATATACTATTCATATATGTCTTAAAGATATATTTCAAGTATTTTATAAACTTCATATATCTTACATAGAAAAATGTATATATTCATTTATAAAATTTTATAAAATCCATGTATGTTATGAATATATATTCATATATTTCTTTGAGACAGGGTCTCACTCTGTTGCCCAAGCTTGAGTGCAGTGGTGCAATCACGGCTTACTGCAGCTTCAATTCCCTGGGCTCAGGCGATCCTCCCACCTCAGCCTCCCGTGTATCTGGGACTGCAGATGCATGCCACTGCTCTCGGCTGATCTTTGTATTTTTTGTAGAGATGGGATCTTGCCATGTTGCCAGCTGGCCTTGAACTCCTGGGCTCAAGTGATCTGCTTGCCTAGACCTGCTAAAGTGCTGGGATTACAGGTGTGAGCCACCACACTTGGCATATTCACATATTTCTTTACACCTTTAAAAGCTGGCCAGAATTGTGATAACTCAAACCCTCTTCCATTCTAACTAATGTCAGGGGGAAAGGAGATGGGCAAGAAAAATGGCTTTGGGGCAAAGGGGCCAGGCGTCTCACTCGGGAGTAAGGTGAGGAGTAGGGTTCAGGATACTTCTGGTACAGAGCTGCTCTATAACAAAGGATCTCAGTCCTAGCTGCTAGGAAAAGTAATGTCAGGGGGTTGCCATCCTCCTGGGGTGCTTCTAGACAGTTTGCTGACATATCTTGAGGTGGGTAGGGGCAAATGTAATTTAGTTCACAGCAATCATTTATTTACCAATGTATTAGGTACTAAAGACATTAGGAGAAGTGATACTTCTCTCTCAATCTGAATTAAAAGATAGTCATTCTGAGCAGTGGAGTTTTCTAGCAAAAACAAATTCTACCACTATACTTGCATGATCTGTCTTGATGGATTTTCACAGAGTATCACGCACACCATGTTCTGTGGCAGGGACCCTGAGCATTTCCATTAATCAGTGATTTAATTCACAATGGCAAGCAGGAGGGATCGATAACTCTACTTGAGGTGCAGAGTACAGTATTTAATAAAGATGCTGACTGATCACAAAGATCATGGAATGCTTCACTAAAAATAATGCACTGAGATGAAAACCAAAGGTTTCATAAGCATTTTAAAGTTGATTTGAAACTAGGAGTGAAAGGAAATATTGATGGATGTGATTTGTCATTTAAAATTTTTAACAGGATTTCAGATGTAAAACTGTTTAAAAACGTGAGTTTCCACTGCATCAAAGGCAATGTTTATTCACTGGGAATGGGAAGCTGTTTTGGGGATGGATATTAAAGACAAGAATAGGCCGGGTGTGGTGGCTCACGCCTGTAATCCCAGCACTTCAGGAGGCCAAGGTTGGAGGACTGCTTAAGGCTCTGGCCTTAAGGCTCTGGCCTGAACTGCTTAAGGCTCTGGCCAAGAATTTGAGGCTAGCCTGGGCAACATAGGGCAACATAGGGAGACCTCATCTCTATAAAAAATATATACTTTAAATTAGCTGGGTGTGTGGCTCCCACCTGTAGTTCCAGCTACTCAGGAGGCTGGGGTGGGAGGATCATTTGAGCCGGGAGGTTGAGGCTGCAGTGAGCCATGCTCGTACCACTGCACTCCAGGCTTGGTGACAGAGCAAGACCCTGTTTCATAAAACAAAAATAAAACAAAATAAAGACAGGAATAAGTAAGCCCTTCTCTAGATGGAAGAGTGTAAGTGGCAGAGAGCCCCAGGGATCAGTGCTAGGGTTAGTTTTATAATAATCAGAAGACAAGCAGGATAAAATTTAAGTATACAGATAATGTTTATTCTTGGAAATGCAAGTCATAAAAATAGCCCCTTGAGAACAACAGGGAAAATCATGAAATGAGTGACAAGGCAGGCAGTCTGTAAAAGCAGTGGATTTAGAAAACTGTCAGCTGAGCGATCCTTAAAAAATGGTGAATGATCAGTCACTAAGGAGGTTAAGACATCTTGGGATCACTGCAAACTATTCCTTAGAGATACTGACTCCTTGTGTTTTGATGGTTAAAAAAAAAAAAAAAAAAAAAATCCAATAAAATGCTAGGCAGGAAAAGATGGAATACCAGGAACAAACCAAAAGCATTATTCTACATCACACTGCAGCTACACCTAGTGTACTGTGTGTTTTCTGGACACTGCATTCATTTTAGGAGGATAAAGATAATGATATGTAACATTTGTATAGTACAACATAGTTTTCAGAACTCCTTCACAGACACCATTTCACTGAATCTCCCAATACTTTGTGTGGAAAGTATCTCCATGTCCAGATGAGAAAACTAAGGCTTAATTAAGTAGGTTAACCCCACAGTTGCTGAACTTCTCAAAGGTAAAACTAGGGATCCAGCCTGGAACTTTTGGTTCTGAAGCTCTTTTTCCTCAACCCCATATTCATGCTGAAGAATCTCTAAAGAAATATGAATAAAATATTCAAACAGCTGAAGAAGGAGTCTTTTAGAGATAAGGTAAATGTGTCAGTTATTGATTTACTGCCTCTCAGCTCCAAATTCAGCCATCATTCCTGTTCTGTGAAACTGGATCTGGGCCCGTTAAATAATTATCCTTTGCCATTGCTGGAGAGACACTGCAGGGGAGTTTTGCTTCCTGGTTGGCGTGTGCTTGCTCAGCAGGCTTCGTTAGCATACATGTGCCTTTCCCAGTGCCTGGCTCCTGCAGTGCACAGTGGCCAGCAGCCTCCACCCAGCGCCCCACTGGGGCAGATTCATGGTAGAGTGCTTCTGGGGAAACAATCAACAGCTTTCCCAGGCACTCTAGAGGGTGGATCTCTGGCAAGTTCTGCAGGCAAGAAACCATAGCAACTTCTCTGGCATCCAATGAGTAACAGTTATATCCTCTCTAACAAGGTCTGGATTACAGACCTGGGGGGTAGGGGATCTTTCTTCTTGGGTGCAACACTAGGGTATGTGACTGCTCCTTGTATCTGCTATTCGTATATTCTTTTTTTTTTTTTTTTAACAGGGTCCCACTCTGTTGCCCAGGGTGGAGTGCAGTGGCATGATCACGGCTCACCATAGCCTCAACCTCCCGAGCTGAAGCCATCCTCCCACCTCAGCCTCCTAAGTAGATGGGACTATAGACATACACCACTGCACCTGGCTAACTTTTTGTATTTTAGTAGAGATGGGGTTTTGCCATGTTGCTCAGGCTGGTCTCCAACTGGGCTCAAGTGATCCACCCGCCTCAGCCTCTGGGATCACAGGTGTGAGCCACGACACCAGGCTCCTATATTCTTTAGAATTCCCCTTCTTTTTTCCCTATCGTTCCCACAAGTTCTCTTTATTTCTTATAAGCCAAACCAAAATCATAGTTACTCCATCCTACTTACTCCAATCATAATGATAGTTATTCTTTAAATTTTCTCTGGTTTAAATCTGTTTTTTCTTTCCTTCTGATTAGACCCTAACTGATACAGTAAACATAATAGGAGTATTCAGCTTATAAAATAAGAGTAGACAGGGAATAGAAGTAAAACCCATATAACTATGAAGGGTATGGAAACTATGAACAATGACATTCTCTAAAGCCTAATTTATGATAACTATGGGTCCTAACCTTGAAACTGCAAAGAGCAACTATAAGAGAAATAAAAGTACTTCTTTACATCCTTCTTTTCTTGTACTTGCTGCTCTAAGAGGTAACACAAGGCAAAAATACAGATAGTTTCAAGATCAATCTAGATGAATTCAAGGATGACAAATTTAAAAATCATTAAGGGAAGCAGAATTTCTTAGGCTACATATCACAAACTGTGTGTCATATAATGGGAACCAAACTTAACATCACATTAAACATTTCCTACAGGTCAGTGTCATTGAGAAGCGTGCTGTTTCTCAAACTGGGGTCCTGTTCTTTACATGATTTTTAAAAATTTATGTTTTCACCCAGGTAATTAAAAAAAAATATATACAGTCTGATCATCTGTCCGACTGATTATCACAAAGCTGACTTCTGCTACATAATTTCAGTGCTCCATTTTCAGGTGTATTTCAAAGCATACTGATATCAGGTAGCACCAGCTTATTTGACAAGGGCTAATGACATGAACCAGGTGAACTGCTAAATAAATATGCTAGTGCCATATAAAAACCAAGTATCATCATGGCACTCTGTATTAAAAAGAGGTTAGGGGTTTTAAAGCAGTTCAAACAGAGAGAAGCAGTGAGTGAAATGAATCATGGTTATCCCTAATGCAAAAGGGATCAATCAGTACCATATGTGTATTACCCACTTAATTCAGAAAAACATCATTCTTCACAATAATTTCACTGATCTTGATTTTATAGCTTTATTTTTTTGAGACAGGGTCTCACTCTGTCACTCAGGTTGGAGTGCAGTGTTCTCATCAAGGCTCGCTGCAGCTTTGACCTCCCGGGCTCTAGCGAACTTCCCCTCTCAGCCCCACAAGTAGCTGGGACTACAGTTGTGTGCCACCATGCCCGGCTAATTTTTGTATTTTTTTAGAGAAGGGGTTTCACCATGTTCCCCAGGCTGGTCTTAAACTCCTGAACTCAAGCGATCTGCCCACCGTGGCCTCCCAGAGTGCTGGGATTACAGGCATGAGCCACCATGCCTGGCCGGTATTTAGTATTTGAGGGGCAAAAGCATTTAAGTGGCTACTGCAAACGTCCAGGGACTTGGTCAGTGGGGGTGCCCTAGAAATGGAAATCAAGGGATAGAAGGGTAACATTGTGGGGGAAGGTTTAAAATGGTTTTATTATTTACATAAATCTGTGATTTGCTGTTTTGGTTTTATAAATGAACAAGGGCTACAGAAATTTTAAACCTAAATTTATATTTGTAAAAATAATACAAGTAACTCTGGGAATCTACTATATATATATCTACTATATATATAAAAAATATATCTACTATATATATAAAAATATATATCTACTATATATACAAAAATATGTATCTACTTATAGATATAAAATATATATATCTACTATATATAAAAATAAATTTCCTTTATATAAATTGCTTTAAATTCCTATAAATATATATAAATTTCCATTAAAGGAAATATATATCTACTATATATAAAAATACATTTCCTTTATATAAATTCCTTTAAATTCCTATAAATACAAATTTCCTTTAAAGGAAACATATGTATAGTAATATATGTATAGTATATACATATATTTCCTTTAAAGGAAACATATATATAGCAGATACATATATATAAAAAGACATATAGCAGATATATATAAAAATATATAGCAGATATATATATATATATATATATATATATATATATATATATTTTTTTTCCTTTAAAGGAGAGACACTCTGGAGTAGATGGCCAATGGATTTCATATTAGGCTTATTCTTTCTTTTTTTTTTTGAGACGGAGTCTTGCCCTGTCGTCCAGACTGGAGTGCAGTGTCGCGATCTTGGCTCACTGCAAGCTCCATCTCCTGGGTTCACACCATTCTCCTGCCTCCCGCGTAGCTGGGACTACTGGCGCCTGCCACCAAGCTGGGCTAATTTTTTTGTATTTTTTAGTGGAGACGGGGTTTCACCGTGTTGGCCGGGATGGTCTGGATCTCCTGACTTCATGATCCACCCGCCTCGGCCTCCCAAAGTGCTGGGATTACAGGCATGAGCCACCGCGCCCGGCCAGGCTTATTCTTACATTCTGATGTTTATGTCTGATGCTTATCTGGACCTGCATGTATTGTCAGGTGAAAGTAGAAAAAGGCTATGCTTATGTTTCTTCTAATGGTTTGACAGGGATCATGTTACATATATGACAAAGGACAATTTATTTGTTGGGTAGAGATGGATGACACCAGTAAGTTCATTTTGGTTTCATTACAAACTGTTGTTTTTCTGTGTGTGGAAAAGGCTAAAATATAACAGAATTTTATTATCTGTATCAAATATAGTAAAATTATTTTTCAGGTTCGTATATAATGATTGATTGCTTGGTGATATTAACTACTGAAGAGAGTCAAATTATGCATAAATTTAACTTTACAGATCAGATAACATCATCAGTGGCTTAAGACGCTATGGTAGGCCAGGTATGATGGCTCATGCCTGTAATCCCAGCACTTTGGGAGGCCAAGACGAGTGGATCACTTGAGGTCAGGAGGTCAAGACCAGCCTGGCCAACATGATAAAACCTGTCTCTACTAAAAATACAAAAATTAGCTAGGTGTGTCTCCTCGAACCCAGGAGGTGGAGGTTGCAGTGAGCCAAGATAACACCACTGCATCCAGCCTGGGCAACCGAGTGAGAGTCTGTCTCAAAAAAAATAAATAAATAAAAGAAACTATGGTAGGCATTGTCTGTTCCCCACAATAATGGGATTTTCTCTGTGGTATCTTTTACTCTTTTTTTTTTTTTTTTTTTTTTTTTAAATCTCTGAAGTCAATGAATTGAACATAATAAATTATAGGGAATGAATCTAAAAAAACTAATTAAAACTAAGAAAAAATACCATTTAATATAGATCTTAGGTAATTACAACAGTAAAGTTATTCAACATAATTGGACATGAATTATTAAGATCCCTCAGGGTATTCTCTTTGGTAGTATAGTAGGCAAAAAATAAATAAAAATTCCACTATCTCAGAAAGATATCACCACAATAGTAGGATGACTTACCTTTTAATTGCTGCCCACTACATTATAAAATGTTATGTAGTGTCTGTGTTTTTGTACTTATCTTGGCCAAAAGCCACGAAACAATTATGTGTTTTTAGATTAAGAAAATAATTTGAGGACCTTCAATTGTCTGTTGGTAGCAAAGACTGGCATTAAAGACAGGAAGACTCATACATTAAGTAGATTTCCCAAATTTAAAAAGTCATAGCTAAATTTTTTTGAACATTATTAAAAATATTTCTGTAAGTTCTCTCTGATTGGATTTTTAGGCACAGGCTATGATTACCCTTATTTTTCATTTTTGAAAATGTTCATAAGATGCTGTTGATATAATAACAAGGAAAGGGAAAGGCAATCTTTCTTAAATCCACATTCTTTTCTAGGCTGTTGTTAGCAGTTGTCTGGTTCTTCAATAAGAAGCTCTGTTATTAATAATACAAGAAGTCTGACATCTACATGACTTCTATATGGAACAAACATGTAAGTCACTGTAATATTATGCATGGCTAAAATGCAACTGTTATATACCATTAAAGAATGTGGATATGGTTCAGATCGGGCTAAATATATACAAATAAAACTAACCGATTATTACTGGTTTTTTTGTTTTGTTTTTTGAGACAGGGTCTCACTCTGTTACCCAGGCTGGACTGCAGCAGCAGGAGTTTGGCTCACTGCATCCTTGACCTCCTGGGCTCATGCAATCTTCCTAACTCAGCCTCCCAAGGTGGGACTACAAGCACACACTATCACGTCTGGCTAGTTTTTCTATTTTTTTGCAGAGATGGTTTCTGCTATGTTGCCCAGGCTGGTCTAGAACTCTCAGCCTTAAGTAATCCTCCCTCCCTGGCCTCCCAAAGTGTTGGGATTACAGGAGTGAGCCCTGCACTTGGCCACTTGCAATATTCTTGGAACAGTCACACTAAAACCTCACCAACACATTTAATGACTCAGGAAAAAAGATATTTCCACTTTCTTGGAGTACAGAATTACTAGCTCAATCAAAAATCAATGAAGTCCCCCAAAATAATAAATCTTAATGTTAAGACTTTGAAATTCTGCTGGAGCTGGTGGGTAAAAATGATACTGTTTTACTTCAGCGAATGTCAGTGAAAACTCACCTCTCCACTGTCACTTTTGATTGGTGTGAGGTAACCACATGTGGGCTGCCTACTGGCTCTCCATTTCCCGGAGCGTTTGTCGTACATGGAAGTGCAGATACCTCTGGGCATAGCAAAGGAGATAGAACAAAGGGTTATGAACGTTCTTTTATCAGACCTAACCGCCAAGAGCCAGAATGTCTTGATTTATGTCCTGGCTCTGCTACTCACCATTTGGGAGACCTCGGGCACATCACTTAAACTCTTTGTGCCTTCGTTTCCTCATTAGTAATAGTACCTACTTAATAGGCTGTTAGATTAATATTAATACATGTAAAGGACTTAGAACAGTGCCTGGCATGTTGGAAGGGCTAAAATAAGTATTATTATCTTTCCTTGCACTAAAGTTACAGAAAGTATGTAATATTGAAACCAAAGCAACTGGTAAAGATAGCAGTAAGCTGACCTGATCAAGCTGATACTGAATATCTTTATGAAGGATTCAGAGCAAATCACCATGGAACACCATAAGTGTTAAAAATATTTTTGAAAACTCAGTTTAGTCCTATGCACACTTAGAATGATGAGGATTTCACGAATGGAAGGCAGTGTACTATACCTAACCATTCCACTTCATTATTCAAAGCTTAATGTTGCAGCCCACTTTAAGCTAACAGTATTGATGACTGCCTCTAAAATACAGGACAGGGTTACTTGTAAACCTTTATACAGGCCGGAGTTTCAGATACATCTGTGGTAGATTATGGTTTCAGCTTGATGTGGGGGAATAACTGAAATAATTCCTACCCCTCACCCCCTCGTCCCCTGCTTTTTTTGAGAAAGGGTCTCATTCTGTCACCCAGGCTGCAGTGCAGTGGTGTGATCATGGCTCACTACAGCCTCGACCTCCTGGGCTCAGGCAATCCTCCTGTTTCAGCCTCCCAAGTAGCTGGAACCACAAGTGCATGCCAACATGCCCAGCTAATTAAAAAAAAATTATTTGTAAAGACAGGGTCTTGCTATGTTGCCCAGTCTTGAACTCCTGGGCTCAAATGATCCTCCTGCCTCAGCCTCCCAAAGTGTTGGGATTATAGGTGTGAGCTACCTCACACCTGAAATAATTCCAAGACAGTGTTATTTTACAACCTGGCACAAATTCAGTAAAGCTGCCAGAGGTACAAGAGATCTGATAACTAAGGCAGAAAGGTAAGTGATAATTTCAAACTTGCCCAAATTTGCAAAGCTGGTGACAGGCAGCCCCTGAGAAAACATCTGACAGATCTGTAAACTTGCCTGCTTGCTTACCCACCTCAGAATTCTCTTTGTAGCACTGGTAACACCAGTCAGCCCTCATTCAGATGTGGGACTGGGAGAAGGTGAATATTTGTTAGGCACAGTTAATCCTCAAGCCTCCTTTTAGCAGTTTTAACTCAAATCAAATTTATGTGAGTGTTGACAAACACAGCTATGCCAATCAGTAAGTTTCACCTTCCCTCTTGCCTTTGTTCATTCTTGGATTGATTTACAAAGAATACTGAAAGAATAGATAAGGAAACGGCAGGAAGAGGGAAAATGAAAACAAACCAACAAGGAGACTGGCCAGGCACAAACTACAGCATTAGCCCCTCAAATAATCCTGAGCTGGTGCAACTTACAGCCTAAATTGATCACTCTAACAATTCACTGGATACTATGCCTGCTTACAGCCTGTGTCTATTACAATATTCTTGAAGACAGCCTGTTAAAAATGCAATGGGGTTATAATATACAACCATTAGGACTATTCTCCAAACATACACATACATACATTAGGGCATCTTTAAAAGAGCATGAAAACTCCACTATAAAGGAATTATGACATACAGAACCAAAATAGATTCTATTGAAATAAAACTAAGTCCCAAAATACCAACAATACTTTACATTTGAAAATCCTTAATGTTTATAGGCAATGTTCTGTCACATAAACCAGTGGATTTGATCTTTGAGCCAAAGGTATTCCAGCCTTTGCTTTTGTTTGTAAACAGAAAAAGAAAACTGCAGTACCTCTGGTCTTTTCTTTTCATATTGATATCACACATGAGGAAAGAGGAAGACAATGATGAGCTATCTACTAACCACATGCATGTACAATCATGAAGACCATGAGGGATCACTGAAGGAGCAGAACCAGGAGCTGGGGGACCTGGGCCCCAGCTGGGTGAGCCTGGCCTGTCATTGGCCCTGAGTGCCCCTGTGGGTAGAGGGACCTTGCCTATTTGTTCACACTGAATCCTAGCCCTATGACACGGCCTGGCACATAGAAGAGCTTCAAAAATGCTTGTTGACTGGAAGACAAAGCAAAGTAACCACTTCACAAGGCAGCAGTAGGAATTATGTATGAAAGATGTACCTGATACAAAAAGGGCACTTATTATTCATCTTATCTGAGTACTAAGGTTAATTTCACTTTTATTTAAAATACATTTGACTTATAATCTCCAAAAAAAATCAATAATCTCTTTCCAAAGCCGATGGCATATAAGTAACTCTAATGAAATTTCAAGATCACTGTATATGTACGGAAATATCACTACGTACCCCAAGAATATGTACAACTATTACTTGTCAATTAAAAAATAATAATTTCAACAAATTTTTAACTTTATTTTGAAGTCAGATCGAACAGGAATAACATTTAAATCCTTTTCCTGAGAACTGCCTATAATATAAGTTGTCAAATGTGTAAATTTAAAGTCCTTTCTTAAGAGGAAATATAAATATATACTACTTGAGCAGATAGTATGTGATAATGAAATTTAGTTTTTAAACTCAAAGGAAATTCTTCTAAAAGTATGTGTATGTATACATATATATGTATTAAGTATATATACATATATGCATAAATATGTATTACATAAGAGGATTTAAAATATAAAGCGACCCATTAGAGTATAAACAAATGTGAAAAGTATCTGGCAGAAACACTAGACAGTTTTACATAAGACGAAGGACTCGATGACAGACCCCTAAGCGTCTGTGAGTCTGTAAGTACTGGAAATTTTTTCCCTCCATCAATTCCTGAATATCTTCACCCCTGGAGAGTCATTTCAAACATTTTATATATAAATTGATTCGAGTTCATTGACAGAAATACCTGTTCCTCCAGTGAGAGTTCCCTTGGCTATATCGCCATTTCTCTGATCACTGGTTTTCTACCAAGAAGAAAAAAAGAGGACTTTTAAAAATTAGAGTTATAAGTGAAAATGAAAAAAGCATACAAAAATAGTCAGAAAACGGCCATGTCAATACCTTATCTGTAGCTTCTGTCCTCCTGGTTCTTTTCATAATCTCCTCAAGTCGCTATAGGAAAGCAAGAATTGAGCAAGATCAGACACAGAAAAAAAGCCAGCCTGGCACATTTAACTGATGAAATAGATTATTTAAAACGGTCTGTTATTTTGGAAAAATATAATATACATTTTTTTTTTTTTTTTTTTTTTTTGAGATGGAGTCTTGCCCCGTCGCCCAGGCTGGAGTGTCGTGTGGCAAGCTCTCAGTTTACTGCAGCCTCTGCCTCCTGGGCGCAAGCGATTCTGCTGCCTCAGCCTCCCAAGTAGCTGGGTTCACAGGTGCCCACCACCGCGCCTAGCTCATTTTTGTATTTTTAGTAAAGACAGGGTTTCACCATGTTGGCCAGGCTGGTCTCGAACTCCTGACTTCAGTGATCCGCCTGCCGTGGCCTCCCAAAGTACTGGGATTACAGGCGTGAGCCACCCGCCCGGCCGTGCTGCTTTGTCTTAATTGGAGTTATCCAAGAAAGTTAGACTGCCTTAAGCTATATGAGGTGGAATTAACTGCTTTTTGGTGAGGGCTAAAACACTGAGAGAGATCTCTTTGCAGCAGACTGTTACCACTGAGGGGGCTACTAGTTTATGTGGCGAGGGTAGAAGGCGCGTTTTCCGACGGCCAGGGCTAGTCTCTGGGTTTTAGAGGGTGCAAGTTCGCGTCCCGAGCCTCTGTGCTAAGACGCAGCTACCTTCTTTCTCTCCAGGCGCTCCAGCTCTTCTCTCTGGAAATGCTTCTCTCGTTCTTGCCGGGCTCTCTCTGCTTCTTCACGAACGCGAGCTTCTTCTTCTTTCTGAAAACAGAAGGTCGGCGTCTGCCTCTGACAAAGAGGCGGGCTGCCCAGATCTCCCAGGGGGCGCCCAGAGGTGGGGGCGAGGTGGCGGATGGAGGAAGTGCGGAAGCGGGAGCACTGGCAGTCCAGTCCGCACCCTCCTCTGCCCGGCTGGGGCGTCTCCCTGCGGGATCCGGACGCGGAGGGCCGGGGAGGGGAGGGGCGGGGCGGGGTGCAGCCGCACCTGCCTCTGGGCGCGCTCCGCCTCCTCCCGCTCGCGCATTGCCCGCTCCTCAGTCTGCCGCCGCAGCTGCTCCTCCTTCTCCCGGGCCTGCTCGGCTTCCAGCCGGCGCAACTCCTCCTCACGGCGAGTCCTCTCTTCAGCCACCCGTTGAGCCAATTCCTCTCTCTTTTGTCTGGAAAAAGACAAAACAAAAACAAAACCAAAGACACCTGAGGAGAAATCTTTGAAGCGAGGCCTGCGTCGGTGATTTTGTAGGGCGGTTCCTTCAGATGTCCAGTAGAAAAATCCCCACTGGATGCCTTCAGCACTGTTAAGGGACAAAACGCGAAGCCACCCTTAGTCTTCCTCCCGCCTTGCCAGCTGCATTGCACTCCGTGCTAAACGGAAGCAACATGTAACCACCAGTATCTTGGGGAGAGCTGGCTTTTTGGAAGGAATTTAACTATTTTTAAAGGCTCTAATTTGTTTAATTCAAATAATGTGACTTCTTAGTAATGAATTTGAAGCACCCCCGTCAAAGGAAATCTTTGTAAATAAATAAGGGTCATAGTGTTCTGTCACTGGACAGGAGGAAGACAGCCATGTAAGCTCCCTGTTGGAGCCAAGGGCAGGGCATGGCCAAGATGGCGGCCCAGCGGGGGCATGAGATCCTTCCCCAGGGTACAGTTGTGTTCGTTTGAAGAACAATTATATTGACATTAGTCTTATTAGGCCCAGAAGATGACCAATTGAACAAACTGTTTGGGATACTGCCTGGCAGGCAATCACGGGGCATGTCAAGATCCCACCTGGCTACCCTCTGAGAGGAGATTTATCTGGAAAGGAGAAAACATGAACCCTTATTATGCAGCCTTAATGTGATAATTACAAAGACAAAGTGGAAACCTGGAGATTGGAGATGTGTTAAGTAAAAAAGCAGACTGTACAATTGTACCTCTGCTGTGGTTATAATTATGTAAATATGTATATGTATATATATGTATACACACACTCCCATACTGTTGAGAGACTAGAAAGGACCACCCAAAATGTACACAATTACTGAAAATTGATATGATTATGGATTTTTTCTTTAAACCTTTCTCCATCAATGTTGTTGCACTGTCATTAAAATAAGAAAACGTGGCTGGGAATGGTGGCTCATGCCTGTAATCTCAGCACTTTGGGAGGTTCGGGTGGGAGGATCCCTTGAGCCCAAGAGTTTGAGACCAGCCTGGGCGATATGGTGACACACCATTTCTATTAAAAAAAAAAAAAAAAAGAAAAGAAGAAAGACGACGAAGAAGAAGAAGAAGAAAGAAGAAAGAAGAAGAAGAAGAAAAATGTGATTTAAAAAACAAACCACTTAGTAGTCACAGGAAAAATAGGTAACAGTAATCCTGAAAGAACTAATCCATTCACTTTCATCAGTATTATCACCTCCTGCCTCTCAGAGGGGTGTTGAGTTAATCCAAGTATCACTGACATCACTGACACCATGGTGTGGAGCAATGTCTCCCCTTTACCTTTCAAGTTCTTCTTGCTCCCTCCTCTCCCTTTCTTCCTTTTCTCTCTGCTCTCGGGCCAGCCGCCTCTTCTCAGCTAGCAGCCTTGTGGCCTCCTCTGGGTTGGTGGTGCCTGCAGAAGTCTTAGGAGAAGCACTGGCAATCACAGTGGATGATGGGGCTGAGACCATGGCTGGGGTGGGGCCCGGGGCTGGAGCTGGGGCCGAGGCTGGAGCTGGGGCCGAGGCTGGAGCTGGGGCCGTGACTGGAACTGGGGCCATGGCTGGAGCAGCTGCACAAACAGGTACAAGGAGAAAACCAATTGGAAACAAAATCCAAAGAACAAAACCAAAACTAGCATTCCTCACATCCAAGGCCTAGAATTTACCATTATAAAAGAAAAGGGAATGTTTTTTTCCCGTGTGTTCTCACGGTTTCACTGTGTTCTATCTGTAACCAAGCAACAGATAAAAAAAATCAGTATGTGTAAGTGAGACATCCAACAAAGCTAATACTCTGTCACCAAGTCTTATTTTTATACCAGTTAAATCAGTTAACATATATTGAATGTGTACAGAGCCTCATGTTAGTCTGTGGGGAGTTATACACTGAGCAAAAAGAAGATGAGATCATCCATTTGTCTTTTATTGCATTTGAAAATTCCTACTCTTTGGTAACCATTCATTACTAGAGCAGCATCCTCAGCATCCATGCCATGAGTCCAGATTCAGACTGGGAAGATGACATCCTATGAAGAGGACCCTTTTGTCTCCCCGGAGCTGTCTCTAGGTCTGAGATGGGAGGAGCTCAGGGCCTCTTTGGGAGCTGGTGCTCATTCTGCTTATATATCCCAGGCTGCCAAGATGCAAGATGGGAGCAGAAGTTCTCTGGTCTTACTCAGATTTATGAAGATGACCTAGAGAGCTGGTGCCCCAGAAGCCCCACACAGGCACTCACAATTCGGCAACACAGTGAGCAAGGCACCAGCAAGTGCAAGCTCTGGCCCCTGGCTGCTCCAGCCCCTCCTTTCGAGAGTCATATTTCTATGTCTGCTGCCACAGACTTTTCTCAGCCATCATGATGCTCTCTCTATAGCCCTTCTTTCCTTCCTTTTTCCATGGAAACAAACACTGGACTCCTCTTTTTTCTAACATTTTCACCTGTTTTGAATCATCTTTCTTTGCCCCACCCTCTATCTTCAAATTCAGTCTTAAGTAGAACACTTTTGAATGAAGACAGTTCTCAACTAGAAATATTGAATTCCCAGCTCCAGGTGGTTTTAAATTTCTAAATAGCATCTGGTTAGCCTGGCAGAGGTGAGAATCAGTGGGCCTTCTGGAAAAAATTCTGACTTTATCAAGCACACAGGCTACGCCAGGGGTCCTTAAACTCCAGAATTCACAGGAATAGCATTGCCAGATTTAACTGGCCACCCTGTGTTCTATCTGGAAACCATGTTTAGGAGTCAACTGACAAGCTTAGTATCTTTCAAGTCCTCATATCCACCACTACATATTCTGACTTAGTAAGTCTGAGGTAAAGTCAAGGGTCTGTATGTCAAAACATTATAGATGTGGCGGTTTAAAAATATTTCCAGTTTTTCTCAGCTGCTGCCAAGCTGCACTCAGTCCCTCTGAGGAATCTAGGGCCATGTTGAAGTGGGACCCTCACTTCATCTGGCAACTAGCACCTTGCCGGGCAGTGCCAGCCCCACACTTGCTTGTGCATTGGCCTCTGTTTCTGAGCTCGCCTGCGTTCTGCATGAGGCTTGACCTTCATTCTGCATGAGGGTGAGGTGACCGTCAAGAAGGATAAGATCAATGCCCTCATTAAAGTAGCTGGTGTAAATGTTGAACCTTTTTGTACTGGCTTGTTTCCAAAAGCCCTGGCCAATGTTGACATGCGGAGCCTCATCTACAATGGAGGAGCTTGTGGACCTGCACCAGCAGGAAGTCCTGCCCCCTCCACCAATGCTGTTCCAGCTGAGGAGAAGAAACAGAAGCAAAGAAAAGAGAGTCTGAGGAGCCCGAGGAGACTATGGGCTTTGGTCTTTTTGACTAAACCTCTTTTGTAACAAGTTCAATAAAAAGCTGAACTCTTAAAAAAAATTCTTTGAAAACTCTCTCTTCAAAAGGTGGAGACTATGTTTCTCTTTGAATGTGAGTCCCACCTAGTGACTTGCTTCTACTTAACAGAATGTGACAGAAACATTGGTGTGCAACTTCTGAGACTGGGTCATAAAAGACATTGTAGATTCCTTTTCATTCTCTCTTCCAGGTCACTCACTCTGGCAGAAGCCAGCAGAGCAAGGAGACAGATGAGGACATTCAGCAGTAACATGGAGTGGTCCATGTGTGGAGAAGCTGGGCCACCTGCCCCCAGCCTTGTGTGTAAGCCACCTTCCAACTCTGGTTGAGTCTTGAGATGACTGCAGCTCTAGTGGACAGCTTGACTGCAATCTCATGAGTGGTCCTGAGCAGGAACCACCCAGCTGCACTGCTGCCAAATTCCTGACCCAAGAATCCATGTGATATGAGAAATGTTTGTTGTTGTTTTATGCTGCTAGTTCATTATGTGGCAATAGGTAATGAATACAACAGGTAATTTTGATGCAGGTGCTCTGAACACATTTTATGGAATGAACTCAGCCAATAAAAGCACTGAGAAGCTACACCTGAATTCACGTGTTGTGGTTCTAACAATAGGCTTTTGGATGTATGATTTGAGATTTACATTTCTATTTCTGATTCCACAGATTTTTTTCATGGCTATTATGATGCTCTATGGCCCTCCTTTCCTTTTCCATGGAAGCAAACACTGGACTCCTCCTTTCCCTACCATCTTCACCTGTCTTGAATCATCTCCTCTTTCTTGCCCCACCCTGTATCTTCAAATCAATCTTAAGTGGAAAACTTTGGAATGAAGACAATTTTCAACTAGAAATATTGAACTTCTAGCTCCAGGTGATTTTACATTTCTAAATAGCATCTGGTTACCCTGGCAGAGGTGAAAAACCAGTGTCTGGAAAAAATTCTGACTTCTGTCAAGCACACAGGCTACGCCAGGGGTCCTTAAACTCCAGAATGCACAGGAATAGTGTTGCCAGGTTTTTTTTTTCTTTTTTTTTTTTTTAAACTATTTTTAAGCAACGCTAAGTTAAAATATTATACTTAAGGAAAGGTGTTAACCTTAGAGTAAAATTTCCAAGTCTCCAATAAGAGAAGAAAAGGAAAACAAAAAAAGCTTCATCAGGCCGGGCGCGGTGGCTCAAGCCTGTAATCCCAGCACTTTGGGAGGCCGAGACGGGTGGATCACGAGGTCAGGAGATCGAGACCATCCTGGCTAACACGGTGAAACCCCGTCTCTACTAAAAAATACAAAAAACTAGCCGGGCGATGTGGCGGGCGCCTGTAGTCCCAGCTACTCGGGAGGCTGAGGCAGGAGAATGGCGTGAACCCGGGAGGCGGAGCTTGCAGTGAGCCGAGATAGCGCCACTGCACTCCAGCCTGGGCGACAGAGCGAGACTCCGTCTCAAAAAAAAAAAAAAAAAAAAAAAAAAAAAAAAAAAAAAAAAAAAAAAAAGAAAAAAAGAAAAGAAAAGAAAAAAAAAGCTTCATCAAAGCAGTGCAGGAGAAAAAGAGAGAGCACCCGCACCACAGGTGAGTTCGCTCTTACCAGGGCCAGCTTCTGGTTCAGCAGGTTTCCCCTCTTCAACTGTGGCTTCTTCTACCTTCACTAAAGGTGCTCTTCCCTTTAGTGAGGGCTCATTGGCAACTTTCTGAGGTTCCTTTTCAGGGTCTTTTTTCTCAGGCTCCACTCTGACTTCCCTCTTGACAGGGCGGATGTTGCCGGGGGATGGGGGCCGGACCTGAGCAGGAGCAGCTTTGACTGAGCCGGGTGGCAAGGAGGATGTCGGTCTGGGTGTGCCAGGCAAATGAGGAAGAGACTTGGACGGAAGCCTGGGCCACAAACAAACAAGGCAGACAGAAGGGGACACATGAGAACAGGCTTGCCAGAACCTAGAGCACGACTCGATGGAAGAGAATGCAGATATTTAGCTCAGTGTATTTGTTTTTTATGTGGTAGATGCAGAAATAGAGTTGCTTTAGGGAACCATTCCAATTTCTCTTTTTCCTTTCCTTTCGGGAAGAATGTTATTCCCTAAGTCAAAGCCAAACAGCATGAGAAGAACAGTTCACTTTCAGAAGAGCGAGCTACTAATTCTCTAACATGGAACAACCCAGTCAGCCACTTATATTTCACTTACCAAAGTCGGGAGGGAGCTGGCGGTCTTGCTTTGGGATTAGATGGAGATATAGCCCTTCGGGTGCCAGATGTGAGGAAGGGTGCATTTTCTCTCTCTCTCTCTTTTTTATAGCCCTAAGTTCAGAGAAACTCAACAGTTAGATTTTTCCATGAGCGAGGCAACCACATTCACAATACTCAACAGTAGAGCTAGAAACCATTGAATGCCTTTTAAGGAATTTTCTCAGCTATGTCACATATACCCATTCCATCTCAACAAAAGGCCCTTGTTAGCTTAACACTGAACAGTATAACTGAATTAACACAATGTGACACTAATAAGGTGGTTCCGGATGTGTGATCTGGAGTCATGTTTGTCAAAAAGCATATGTATATACATACTTTTAGAAAGAACCTATACTTTGTGTCTAAAATTAATTACCTGAAGCAAAACCTCCCAATCAGGTTTATCCCACACAAATGTCAAATGTTACTTCCATTTTTAAAAAACTTTGAATTAAAACACATCTTTTTCTTTTTAATTCTTAGCATTTTCCCCCCAAACATACTGTATCTTAGTCTTTAAAAAAAATTACGTGCCTGCTATATTAGATAGAAACTCATTTTTCTTTTATATTGATGTTTTATAATGGAATCAAGTCCTTCCTCACCTAGTGTCCTCTTGCAGCAATAGATAACGGATACAATAGGTGATTCTGAAGAAAAGTCAGGTTTACAGTGAGGAATTTCAGCTATTTATTTATTTTTTTTGCTCTTCCTTACCAGGAATAAACTGAAATCTGAAGGTGGGCCAAAACATCACGCCTCCCTGACTGCCAACTAGGAATTCAGCTAGAGAGATGACACTTTCCTCAGTCAAAATGGGCAAAGGGAAGCCAAGAGAAGTGTTCTACTACTCTAAAGTCAATTGAGACCAAAACAAACAAAAATTGTACAGAGCAAAACAGACCCTTTCCAAGTATCTGAAACCTGACAATGGTAGGAGGCGCACGTGCCGGAGGCACCTATGTGAATACCTGTCAGGAGGGCAGACTGCAAGCATGCATGGGAAGGGGCAGAGTATTATCTAGCCCCAGGTGACATGAACTAGTAGTGTACCTTTCCATCTCTCCTTTTCTGCCTGGCTCAAGCATCAGTTCCTTTCTTCCTTCCTTTCCCTTTTATTCCCCTCAGTGTCCCTTTTAATTGCTTCCCTCCATTTTCCTTAATAGCACCCTAGTTGATGGACTGGGTTATCAGAGAAGCAAAAATATCTAAGTGTCAAATAATGCTCATTGTCTCCCTGGGATTTCTAAACAGAAAAAATGAAGAAAGAGGCAGAGAAGAGCTTCACAAGTGTGTGCCAGCTCTCCATCATTTCCAGCTGCTCAATCACCATTTCTCCCATTTTAGTTCCCAAAAGTGGGAGGTGGGGCCTCACAGAGCTGCTGTGGGCTTTGGGTATCAAAAGTTCATCCACCATATGGGGTGCTCCTGGCTGGTGTACAGGGTGGCAGGCCCAGGGCTTTTCCCAGGGGAGACTGGGGTTAAGCACCTCAAGTAGCCCTTCTTTTTCTTTTTCTCAAAACATTTTGATTTGGCTGAAATCAGATCAATGGGTGATCTAAATGGGAAAAGGCTCAAGAGGGACAATTTTTGATTTGGGGGGGGGTTGGGGATTATTATCTGTGCCTTGATAATACAGGGATCAGGGAATGAACCTATATAAAGGTATATAATCCTAGGATTACAGTGCCTTTGAACCAATTGTTTCTTTCTTTTTTAAAAGTGATCTCCTTTAATCACCTAGGAGTAGGTGAGCAGAGGAGGAATGGTTTGGAAAAACACTCAATACTTAACACCCTCCCAACCAGGGAGTTTTTTTCTTTTCTTTTTTAACTCTTTCAATCCTTTTGTTACTCTTATATCCAACCACTCATTTGCATACCAGACATGTAAAGGCACTCCTGATTCTTATCCTGATCTGAGTTAATAGCCCACCATCTATACAATCATCTTTCCTATTAATACTTTCCACAATGCTGAGGGGGAACACATGCTCAGCAAGTCAATGGCCTGGGCAACATATCAGCAGGAAAAAGACTTTAATTTTGTAATTAGGGTAGTTTAGAATACAGTATAAATATCCTCCAAGAGAGACGATTCACTGACAGATACTTTAAGGCAGTGCTGTTTAATAGAACTTTCTGATATGATGATGTTCTAAATCTAGCCACTAACCACATTTGCCTATTTGAATTTAAATCTAAGTTAATTCAAATTAAGTCAAATAGAAAAGGAAATTTGAAAAACAACTCCATTTCCTATAACATTCAAAGGAATAGCGCACTTAGGAATGAACTTAACAAAGGAGGCTAAAGACCTGCATACTGAAAACTAGAAGATAGTGCTGAAAGAAATTAAAGACAACACAAATAAATGGAAGGAAGTCCTGTGTGCAGGGATTAGAAGATTTAATACTGTTAGGATGTCACTACTACCAAAAGCGATCCACAGATTCCATGCATTCCCTATTGAAATCCCAATATAATTTTTATTTTTGCAGAAATATAAAAATTCGACCCAAAATTCACAGAAAATTTCAAAGGACCCTGAAGAACCAAAATAATCTTGAAAAAGAACAAAGTTGGAGTTCTTACATTTCCTGATTTCACAACATATTACAGGTTGAGTATCCCTTATCCAAAATGATTGGGATTACAGTGTGTCAGATTTCAGATTTTGGAATACTTGCATTAACACTTACCGCTTTAGCAGCCTTAATTCATAAAACTGGAAATCTGAGATGCTCCAATAAGCATCTCCTTTGAGTGTCATGTTGGTACTCAAAAAGTTTCACATTTTGGAGCATTCTGTATCTTGTTTTTTTGAATTAGAGATACTCAATTGGTAAAAAGCTACAGTGATCAGTACTGTGGTAATGGTATGAAGACAGGTATAGATATATGGGACTGGGCACTACGGCTCACGTCTGTAATCCCAGCATTTGGGGAGGTCGAGGTGGGTGGATCACTTGAGGTCAGGAGTTCAAGACCAGCCTGGCCTACATGGCGAAACCCTGTCTCTACTAAAAATACACAAATTAGATGGGCGTGGTAGTGCATGCCTGTAGTCCCAGCTACTCAGAGGGCTGGGGCATGAGAATCACTTGGGCCTGGGAGGCAGAGGTTGCAGTGAGCTGAGATTGCGCCACTGCACTCCAGCATGGGTGACAGAGTGAGACTGTCTCAAAACAAAACAAAACAAAACAAAAAGATACATAGACCAATGGAATAGAATCCAGAGCCCAGAAACAAAACCTTGTGTATATGGTCAAATGCTAACACCACTCAATGAAACAAGGACATTCTCTTCAACAAATTATGCAGGGAAAACTGGATATCCAAATGCAAAAGAATGAAGTTGGATTCCTACCTTATAAAATATACAAAAGTTAACTCAAAATGGAGTAAAGACTTAAATGCAAGACTTAAAACTATAAAACCTCTAGAAGAAAACGTAAGTGAAAAGCTTCATGACACTGTGTTTGGTACTGATTTCCTGGATACAACACTAAAAGCACAGGCAATGAAGTAACAATAAACAAATGGGACATCAAACTTAAACACTTCTATATATCAAAGAAAACAATCAATAGAGTAAAAAGGCAACCTATGGAATAGGAGAAAGTATTTGCAAGTCATATATTTAATAAGGGGTTACTACCAGAATATATAAATAACTCTACAATTCAACAATAATAAAATAACCCCATTAAAAAGTAGGCAAAGAACTTGAATAGCCATTTTTCTAACGATGCCATATGAAAAGCCAACAAGCATACACAAATACGTTCATCATCACTGATCATTAAATAAATGCAAACCAAAACTACAAGCCATCACTTCACATTCCTTAAGATGGCTGTTATCAAAAAACAAGATCACGACTGTTGGCGAGAATGTGGAGATACAGAAATCTTTGTGCACTGTTAGTAGAAATGTAAAATGATACAGCTGCTATGGAAAATGGCATAGAGGCTCCTCAAAAAATGGAAAATAGGATTACTATATGATCTGGCAATCTCTATATATCAAGTGAAATTGAAAGAAGGATCTCTAGAGATATCTATATTCCCATGTTCATAGCAGTGTTATTCACAATAGTCATGAGGTGAAAGCAACCCAGATGTTCACCAATACATGAAATGATAAACAAAATGTGGTATACAAATATAATGGAATATTATTCAGCCCTAAAAAGGAAGGAAATTCTGACATATAACAAGGATGAACCTTGAGAACATTACGCTAAGTGAAATAAGCCAGGCACAAAAATTCAAACACTGCATGATTTCACTTTTATGTGGTCTCTAAAGTAGCTAAATTCACAGAAACAGAAATTAAAACAGTGACTGCCAGGGGCTGAGGGGAGGGAGAAATGGGGAGTTGTTTAATGGGTATACAGTTTGAGTTTTTCAGGACTTAAAAAGTTCTGGACATTGGTAGCATTTCAATATGAATATACTTAACACTGCTGAACTTTAGAATAGTTAAAATGGTAAATTTTATGTTTTATATATATATATATATTTTTTAATCACTACTAAACATTTTTTAAAAACTTAAAATTCAACTTGTCAGTTTCACTAGCCCCTTTCCAAGTGCTCACTGTGGCCAGTCACTACTGAATTCCACAGTGCAGCTCCAGGATATAAATGACTCTGAGTCATTTTCTGGCAGTATTTGCCTAAATACTTGGTTGCAAAGAGGTAAAAAGACAGCTACTTGATTAAAGATAGAAAGAGAAAGGTAATAAAAACAAAACAAACCAAGGCTCTGGATCATGTGATGACAAATCTTTCATTTAACCTGTCAGCCACAGGTGGCCCTCAACCTTCTCTCAAGCAGTGTTAATTTTTGTTTTCACCCAGAACAAGATATTTTTTCCATGGTGAATGCTCTTTTCCCCTGCCCAGTGAGTACCCCCAACTTTGGGGCCAAGCTGTTCTGTTTAACTATGGCTTTTTGTCTGCAGTTAAGGAGGATCTCTGAAACACTAATAAACTAAAACTTCCCAGACATCAAAGATTGTTTCACCTGTGGCTTAGAGGGTTGGAGGCCTGACTCAATCGTGAATCAAACAGATTCCAGAAAGGCTGATGGAGCTTGAAAGAAAAACAGGGTGTAGGCAAAGCCATCAAGCTCTTACAACCCTGAATTATCCTTTAAGCAAAATCCTTTTAAGTGTCCATCAGGTTTATAAATCTGAATTGCTCTGGGAAGTTACGATTTTAAGAAATTGTTTCAGCCTTTCATTAAAAGGGTCATACTGTTATCTTGGAGAGAGGCAATGAGATCTTCTAGTTGACTGGTGAGTCCTTTAAGACTAAAGTACAATGTCTAAAGACCACAGAATAAGGTTTGTATCTTTCAACTGATACCAAATAAACACAGGATTTAAAACAAAGAAGAAGAAAGATTCCTGGAGACATACAAATTACCTCATTGCATTTATAGCATGGTGAAAATTAACATTACCTCAGCCCATAATAACAAGTACAAATTATATTTTTCACTTACAAAATCTGAGTTTATAGCACAGCCTAACAGCCTTTTAAGAATTAGTGATTTAGTAAATGACTAATGTTTTCAAAATACTTTTTTGACTATATTTTAAGATCCCTTGACAGGGCCTTGACAGGGATTAGCTAAGCAGGATAAAAATTATTTATCTTGCTTTTGAGTGAACCACGTTTAGAGTTCAGCCAGCTTCTGGATATGGTTGGAATAAAATGCCAAGGCAGTGGTCCAAGCCCACTTCCCCTTCAAAGGCCATTTGGTTTTCCTACTTTCAAAAATGAAAGTATTCTGGCATTGCACTTATGTGTATGGACGCTCCAGCAGAGTAGGGCATCCACTCATATATACTTGAACAAAGAAAAGCTTTTGTCTTCAAATTCAAATGTTTAGGAAGAGCAAAATCCCCAAGTAAAGAGGAAGTGAGGGGACACTACTGCCCAGCCAGCCAGATTCATGATCAATGGGAGAGATGGGATGGTGAATGTCGAGGTCTCCCCCTCTTAGGCCCACACCGCACATCAGGGTTGTGTCCAGTCTGCACAGGAACAGCACTGGCTCCCAGACTTGCCCAGCTGCTCCCAACAGCTACTCACCGCTATGCCATGAATGGTCCTCCTGCGAGAAGAGCCCTCAGGTGGTGTTACAAAGAGTTTTGGTCGATCCATCGAATTTCTAGAGTGTGCAGCTTTGTAGGGCATGATGATGGGGCTGCAAGATGCTGAACGAGGACAAATGGGGATAACTAGGGTGCAGGTGATTGGTTTTACACACAAGAGTGCCAGAAGAGCAGTTGAAGAAAGCCAAAAGCAGGTTCAGGAAAAGGAGCAAAGCAGAGATAGAGAGAAAAGTAGGAAGAAGATGTTATTACCTAAAGGTGCCCAGAACCATCATACTCAACTGTCCTTACAGTCCTATGAATTTATGATAAGTCCAAAAGGAAGGCATGTCCACGTAAAAAATCCGGAATATATTGTTAGCTCTTTGGCTCTTTAAATACTAATGAAAGATGTAGAAGTAATCCAGTAATTATGGAGAGCAATGGTCTTATATTCCTATTAGCTGATGGTTCTGGAAAAAACACTACATTAGTGATAAAAGATAATTTTTATGTAAAGAGTAGTTTATAACCAGACTTTTCCTAAATTAGCTTTAAGATGGAACAAAAGGTGGAAAGAGAGGAAGCGTGCAAGCAGGCAAGCAAGATATACTACAACTGTTTCAGGATTCAAGTTCAACAGCCAGCAGGGGAAAACAGCAACCAAACTTAAAAAATGTTAAGTGAACAAGTCTTACCAGGTGTTAAGACTTGTCACAAGGATAAGTAATACTTTTCCAGGAAAATATTCTGTACATGTCTTATTTATTTATAGGTAAACCAAATGCATGCTTCTGGGTTTTCCCAAAAGCCAAGGCATTTGATGGTTTATAGGAAGCAGCATTAGAACATATGGGGAGATTAGCTGTATCTATTTAAAATGTTGAATAGAACAGAAATATGTTAGATCCGCCAAATGTAAGGTTGAACCAGGAAGAACTTTTACAGTTTTACTCAAGATGGAATATTTTATGAAAAACCACATAGCTTCTGACCATTTACCTTCCAAGGAACACTGTTATGAATCAAGTTATTGTGAACAACAGTGAGTTTAAGGAAATTCATATAACACTGCATAGGTATTAAAAGTGTGAGTATTCAGGTTCTAAGGTCCATTTTCAGATCTCATTCAGAAATTTTATTTCCTAGCAAAAATAAGACAAACACAATTATAGAGAATACTATGTATTTGGACATGGTTATAAAAGGACTTCTCAACTGTAGGCTTTGTAGCAACCCTTTAAAGAAACCACTAGGCCAGCTGAATGTAAGAGGATTAATAAATTAAAAACTCAAAAGTTCACAAGACAAATTTGGGGTGATCTTAACTTCAGGATTATAGAGTTGAAAAAAGATTTGCTATTTGGGTTTAATTTACAGACAGAAAGTCAATCAGATTGCATCTTTATTAATGTGCTCTTTCATTAAATGCATGGCAGTATCTTCTGGCTATCACTGCATGGTTTTGTTCTGTTTTGAGATAGGATCTCACTCTGTTGCCCAGGCTGGGATGCAGTGGCACGATCTCATCTTGGCTTACTGCAGCCTTGACAGTGAATAGATTGGAAACTGCACTCTCTTTTCCCATCATTTGAAAACAGAATTCTGTTTCTTCAGGATAAACTAAAACACTTTTTCATTTCTTCAGTTTTCCTTAAAATAATATATGTATGTCTTAATTGGAAACTGATACAAAGCTTTACTTCCAACCTTAATGGAGAAGGAAGGATTTGTATTGTGAAGGAGGGAATCTCTTTGTCATTTTGCCTGTGATCACAGGAAAAATTCTTCAAAAATAATCTTTTCTCAAGAGCCACAACAAGGCATTTGCATTTTCTAGACAAGAAAGAGTTCACTAATGCAAAATTCTTCCAAGTCAATCAAATGCATTTAAGGAATAACATCCTGGCACAAGGCACTTCTGGGGATTAATAATCGGGGTGGGGGAGGCATGCACTGCCCAGGGCAGAGCCAGAGGCCATTCACCTTGCTCAAGGATCGAGAAACCCTAGAAAACAGCTCTAATTGGAGGCCATGGGTCTGACACTGAAAAAGCAATGAAGTATGGAAATATGATTTCTTTTCCCTCAAGTGGAAAATAACAATTTCATGAAGAATGTATGGAGCATTTCCTGAGGCTATCATGGATGTAAGCCAATATCACCAGGCCTCTGGTTTATTCTTTATTTTAGTGTTGATGTGATAGTAAATATGGGTTGAAAATATCCTTAAACATAGCTAGTATAGTCCATAGAAAAACATCCTCAAATTTAGTCCAAAGAACATCTTTTGGCTAAAATAAACATAAATTTCTTGTAAGGGTATTGGAGTTCATGGAATTCATTGCTGCACTGAATAGCAAGTACTGAAAAACCTGACATCTTCAAATCAATTATTTGAATAATCTGCCCTTCTGAAGAAATAGTAAGAACAATATATAGTTACTTTTTCCCAGAGTACACTTCATATCCCAAGTAGTTAATTAAACGTGAACACTGTCTCATGAAAATGTCATTGAGAAAGTCTCCCACAGTATATGTATTTCATCCTACTCTTGGTCATAAGTATGCATTAATTTCACTCATTCAGGATTTTCTATATGAAAGAATGGGTGTAGAGAAAAGATAATGCAGGTCAAGTGGTTGAAATGTAGCATAGCAAAAAGAAAAACGGCATAATATGGTAATATGATACTAGCATTTACTGAGGGCCTACTATGTTCAGGTACTAGTCCAAGCATTGTACATACATTATTTAATCCTGAGCTCTAATAATCACTTGTATTTTGAATGTCCTGGAGAAAAAAAGTACAGAAAAGTCAACCCAGAGCAGTGGCTGCAAATGAGAGGTGTGAGACTGGGAGTTCCAGCTCTCAACTACTCTATTGTCTGTGCAGGGAGTTTACAATCACTGTACATCCCAGGGCTAAGAGTAACTGTTTAATCTGCTGATGTAACCCAGCACAGGACATATTATAGGTTACCTTCTTGCCAGTAGCAATTAGGAATATGATGAGGTCAAAGAATAACACTAAAATGGGAAAACATGAAAGAATAATCAGGGACAATAGATGAAAAATAAAAATGATGGAAAATGTGGTTTTGACAAGATAATTGGAAGAGATGTTTGCATATATACTTCCAAATGAAAATTTAAAAAAAACCCAGGAATTCTGGTTCATTAAACATAAGCTGTATCGATGAAATCGGTGACAATGAAGCAGGCAATGTATTGACAAAACAGGCAGCTCAAGTAAAGGCTACGCACTCTTTCACACTGAAACAAATTACAGAAACATATCAACTTGTGAAAAGAGAATGGAAATGTGTCAAAATAAAGAGCCAGTTTGCAGATAAAAAAGCACCTTGTTTGAGCATAACAACAAAGAAGAGAAGAAGATGGGCAAGTAGAATGGCTGGAAAATGAGGAAATGGTATTGGAAAAGATTAGATGGAGAGTGAAAGAAGTGACAAGAGTTAGTGATGACAAAAGTAGTACAGATGATTTCCCAGCTGTGAGGCAGGAAATAGCATACAAGGGGAGATTCAGAAGCATGACAGTCATAAACCAGCTAAATGCTAGAAAATAGGACTGAAAAGCGTTTTTGTTTGTTTGTTTGTTTGTTTGTTTGTTTTGAGACGGAGTCTCGCACTGTCGCCCAGGCTGGAGTGCAGTGGCGCGATCTCGACTCACTGCGAGCACTGCTTCCTGGGTTCACGCCATTCTCCTGCCTCAGCTTCCCAAGTAGCTGGGACTACAGGTGCCCGCCACCACGCCTGGCTACTGTTTCGTACTTTTAGTAGAGACAGGGTTTCACTGTGTTAGCCAGGATGGTCTCGATCTCCTGACCTTGTGATCTGCCCGCCTCGGCCTCCCAAAGTGCTGGGATTACAGGCGTGAGCCACCGCGCCCGGCCTGAAAAGCGGTTTAAAAGCTTTTCAATTAGCTAAAGAAAAACTCATGATGTGTAGAAAAGTGTGAAATTCATAGGCATAGAAAAAATATTGAAATAAGCTGTACTTTCTCCTCCAGGAAAACCTCAGATGCAACGTGATGGCTCTTACAGGAGTGTGGACTTTACGGAGAACACACAACACTGTGGTTCAGCTAGCTGACTGCACAGCTGCACATAAAGCATCACTCAGGGCATTGAGGATGGAGGGGTAAGAACATTTATGATCCTGTCTACCCATTTTCTAAGTGGCTTTGGTGTAAGTCACTTATTGTCGCCGCACTTGGTTTCCATAAGAAGGTGGTGGGAATGCCCACACTCGCCTTCGTGACTGTCTCCCCGGGGTACTATGAGATTTAGACTGAGATTCATTCACTCATTGGGCACTGCAGATGAAAGACACCATAAAACCACCAGCAATTATTACTTAAAAGCAGGTTAATGAACATGGAGAGGCTTGCAAGGGCAAAGCACTTTTAAAGTGCCAAAGATGAGAGCTAGTAGACTGTTTATATAAATACACCAATTGTCCCCGAAGATATTTGGGAAAACCTAAATCAACTCACCAGGAGACATCTGTTACCCAATGCCTAACATGTACCTTTTATACCAACTAGATGTAGGCTCCACACTAACTTCTCATTATCATTAAATTAACTGGCTAATTCAGGTACGTTTTGCATTTCAGAAAATTAGGAGTTATAACCAATCATCATAACTGGTACTAAGCATGTTTCATATAATTTCAAAGAATGTAACAAATAAGGATATTACAATTAGCCTACTCCACAACTCTGAGAGTTCTGGAAGGGTACGATTCCTAGATTACATATAAAAGACTGGCACAGGGAGAAGTAGCTATGCCACAGCCACATTATGAAACGCTATGCTGAAATAACAGACTTGCACTTTGATTTTATTCCCAAGTCCATATATTAGCATTGAATGTTAAATTATTTCTACCTTGGATCATCTGCTCAGAGACAGAGGCAGAAGGAAAGGCAGGGAAGGAATACTTTCTTCGGGTAATGTTATGAACAGACAGAAGCCTCTGAAGCCATCGGAGCCCAGGGAGGGGCTTCGTCAGCCTGCCTGGCGTCTGGTGTCCAGATAAGATGCTAAGGCAGATGCCCAGAGGAAACAATGCCAGGGGTATGCAACCAACACCGACAGACATTTCCACCGGGGGAAGAGAGAAGCGCACTTTAGGAAAAAGTGAGATGTGATTAGACGAATATGCTTCAAAGGGAGGACTTGACTTCATGGGGAAAGTTCCACCTGGACAGTTTTACCTGCTTCTCCAGACAAGGCAGCTGTGCTTTTACTTCTGGCCAGGAACGAATGTGTGGGCGTCAGGAGTCTGTTAACAACGCTGCTCTCCCATGGGCTGAGCTGCAGGCGGCGAGCTAAACGTCACCACATAAGCAAGATGTTAGAAGCATTCTTTTCAGAGTCAAGAGGGCATAATACATCGTACCTATCGCTTCCATACGCTGGGCCTTCACAGGACTAGGCTCTGCAGGGAGGATGGCAGGCCAAGAGTCAGAGCAACAGGACCCCTGTCCAGAGGGAGCAGTTATTCCACCAGGTTGCTTTTCTTCAAGACGTTAAGTTTGTAGCAGGTTCTAAATTAGTTTTAAGACGCAAATTTTGCTAACCACCCTCTTTTACTACTCAACTGGCAATAAAACAAAAATATCATTTCAGCTATTATTTGGGTGTGTGTCTATAACTCCAGAGTGGTACTATCTGATGGGCATTGGGATAGATAGTAGACTGATGGCACACACCTTAGCCAGAAGGTTTCCTAAGTACCTTGAATAATAAACCCCAATAGAGGCACTGGCAGGTTAATGAAAGACGAGTCAAATAAAAGACAGAAAGGGGCCCCAATAAATTACGCTAGAGCTCCATGAATTGCTACTTTGGCCATGGGGGTATGTATGTGGGAATTAGATATAATAAAATGAAAGAAGACTCATGCAAAGTTCTGTATGGGAATCCTTTTGAGCTTTTCATTTGGCAAGTCAGGTTCTTTCAGGTCCCTCTTTGGCAATAATATAAAAAATTTGGCCAAGGACAAGGCTAAGGCTGAAGCAAGATAAAATTAAACAGAAAAGCCAAAATCCAATATAAATATAATCCTAGAGATTGCTAGTGGCTGCCTAAGAAGTCTAGAAAACAAATTTAACATAATGCAATGATGTACGGTCCCAAATTACATTGCAGCTTTGCAAGGTCATAGTTAGCAAATGGATGCCAATTATAAATTAATTACTTTGCTTATATGGTTAGCTTCCAGTGATGGCTCATGAAAAGATAGAAGCTATTTTCCAAAAATATCAGTAAAGCTGGCAAAATTCTACAAATATCACGGAAATGATTACATATCTTTATTTTAGAACACATTCCTGTCACTCTTAAAAGTTTTGTGTTTTTTTTTGGTTATTTTAAAATTTTATTTATTGTTTGTTTGTTTTAAGACAGGGGTCTTGCCATGTTGCTCAGGCTGATTTTGAACTCCTGGGCTCAAGCGATTCTTCTTCCTCAGCCTCCCAAGTAGCTGGGTTTACAGGTGCATGCCACTATGTCTGGATTAAAAGTCTTTAAAACGGTCTACACCTGAAAAGGCTGCTTCTGTTCCACTCCACAAACGGCAGGTGCAAGTCTCCTTTGCCTCTGGGGCAGTGTTCTATATAACTATCGTATATATATCATATTTTAAGTGAATGGCATTTAAATGCTAGGAAATTAGTTTCAGTTAATAAAAGCCATATACTGCTAAACATTGTCTTAAAAATAGTTGCTTCTATTTGGAATGAAGTATCAACTTCCAACAAGTACCTTAACTATGTGACTAATTTAAGAGTAGCTGCCTGTAGTCCCAGCTGCTCGGGAGGCTGAGGCAGGAGAATTGCGCGAACCCGGGAGGCAGAGCTTGCAGTGAGCAGAGAGCGGGCCACTGCACTCCAGCCTGGGCAACAGAGCGAGACTCCGTCTCAAAAAAAAAAAAAAAAAAAAAAGAGTAGCTATTTTGATCAGGCTCTGGTAAATTTAAGAATTAGTGAACTGTTTGTTAGAGTTTGCTTATTAGAAGAGTTTTCATGGTTAAATTAAATATTATCTGACATTGACATTAATTAAAAAGATGTTATAAAAACTACTGCAATAGTTACAATTAGAAAGCACCGTGGGCTAAGTACTATCATAAGCTATGTATGGCAGTGTGAGTATAACAACAGAATAGAATACAATCTAAAATTAGAATACATTTACAGGGTAAAATCAATGGGGAAAAGGTGATTAGGATTAACTGAAAATCTTCAACAGATCTATTTTCAAGAGATGAGAAAGGGAAGAAAGTTAAACTCTTCCTTTTCTTAGAAAAACTGTACGATGACTGTGGCTTACAACTGCAGAGATGGGTTGTCATGGAAAAGATAAGTCTCCTTTCTCCATTAAGAAGTTCATTTACTTTATTTCCATGAGTCTGAAGGCATCGACCAAAAATTTTATCTCAAATGATTAAAAACCCATTTTAACCTGTGTGTAAAGCAAATCCAGAGAGATTTGTTTTATATCTCCTGATACTCTGAACTAAACATATTGCTAGGAGAAACACATTTCCACTTCCACCACATTCATGACTATGCCTTGACCAAGATGGTGATAGAGCATCCATAAGATAACTTTTTAGTAAAGGTTAATAAAGGAGAATTGGTGTATTGTTGTTTGTTTTTTTTGTTTGTTTGTTTTCACCTAGAGGGGCCTGATTTTAAGAGTACCAAACTGAAGGGAGAGATATTAACTCTCATGGAACAACTCTATGGCATTGATCCTATTTAAGCACTTAAAATTGAGATATTGACAGTTTCCATTACAGACCACCCAGATGAAGAGAGGCAAACTCAAAGGCCTCTGGAGGCCATGCAAGTTAACATAAATAAATTATTGGGGCTAAACAAATTTATGGATACCTGCCTTACCACTTCCTCCCATAAGCATGGCATCACTATTCCATTTCAGGTAATAGGTGCCAAGAAGAAATTAGACACATGTTGCTAGGTCCTGATTTTTTCATTAGAAGTAGAAAACTGAAATGTTATATGAAGTATTCTATATTTTAAGTGTTGGCAATTAATTCTAATTAAAACAAGAACAAACAGCACTGCTCAAGTGAAACAGAACAAGCCTGTGGGCAGAATTTAGCTCGAGGTCTACCTCTGAATCCTATGATGAAGATTCTGGGGAAAAAAACCATATTGATGGATTTTTAAGCAAAGACAGGCAATTTCATTCTTACTCTTTTCCAACTTCCTAATGTTCTTTCTTGAAAAAAGTTGGTTACGCAGATTTAAGTTAGCTTAAAGATAATAATATATACTTTTAATGTAAAAATTTCCAGTGGCAACGTTCTGTTCCAGCAATTACAGAAATCTTTCATAATCAGAGGTTTCCTTTAACCAAAGTAATCTCATCAGTCCATGTAATACTATATTCAGATGTAATAATTAAAATATTTAAAAACTGACAAGGCACAGACACTACACTAATGACTGGCTCCCTTGGCTTTGGAGGGCCTGGGGAAGCACATCTTAGGAAAGTGATATGGAAATATTTCAGTATTTCTAATAACTAGTAGAGCTGTTTGGATACATTCCAGCAGAACATGAGCCCTGATGGTATCGGAGCCTCAATCTACTCTCAGCTTTGAGGCCTATGCCTTAGGACTGAGAAAGCTCAAACAATCTAATAATGACATATATACCTGCTTGACATATTTGTCTATAAGCTCCTCTAATTTAACAATCTCGTAAGAATGCTTTCTGATGAGATAATAAAGCATAACCAACTTTTAAAAATAGCAGGAAAGAACTAATGGAATTACTTAAATTTCTTTTATTTATTTTTAATTATTTTCTTTTTGAGATAGGATCTCACTCTATTGCCTAGGTTGGAGTACAGTGGTACAATCACAGCTCACCATAGTCTTGACCTCCCAAGGCTTAGGTGATCCCTCTGCCTCAGCCCCCTGAGTACCTGGGACTACAGGTGCACACCATCAAGCTTGGCTAATTTTTATATTTTTAGTAGAGACGGGATTTTGCCATGGTGCCCAGGCTGGTCTCAAACTCCTGGGCTCAAGTAATTCACCCGCGTTGGCCTCCCAAAGTGCTGGAATTACAGGTGTGAGCCACTGCACCTGACCTTAAATTTCTAAATGAGATAAATTTAAATTCAGAAGAAGGTTTAAAATTCTCACTAAAATAAAAGGCCTAAGCCTTTTAGGGTTCTACTGAGGGCTTAAGTTAAAAAGAAAAAAATTCCTTCCTAGACAATACATGGGAGCCCCTTCAGGCTGACCTGGCCTGTTAGACCAGGAACTGATTGACAGTTCTTTGGTAAGGAGGCAGAGAAGCAGAACTCTCAAATCTAATGTTCTCCCTCTTGTCCTATTATTTCTGCTTAGTATTCTATTTTCTGGGCCTCTACCATGATTCACAGGGCAGTTTTCTGGCCCCACCTATGAACTGGTTATTGAACTTCCCTTAACCCTGATGTCCTATGTCCTAATTCTCTACTCCTTACCACTTCTAACCACACACACACACACACACACACACACACACACACACACACACACACACACACACAGAATGCATGGAGTCAGAGTCAATTTAAGAAAGGACACCCATAAAGGTGAGAACTGAGGATGCAGTGTGGCAGTCACATGGGTGAGGAGTTGCCCGTCTGCAAAAATTAGCCTGTAGGACATTAAAGACAGGCTCACAATCTCTTAGGGACTCTATCACCCCAACTAGAGTAGGTGATCTATCCAGTAGATCTTTCTTAGTTCCAAGATTCTACTGCCTTAAGAAGGTCTATCGTGCAGAGAGTCTAGAACACATCTAATTGATACAGACAATTCAATGTCATTCCACAGCATGGACAGAATATTGCCATGTTTGCTGTCCAGCTCCCTACTCCCACCCTTACCCTAATTTCAGCTATGGGATTGTAAAAGATAATAAAGTTTTAAAGAAGTGTAAAATTCTAATTATAGTTTGTCTCAGATCCAGATTCACAAAAGTATGAAACTAAAGTGCTAAGTGACCAACTGCAAAGAAAAGATGAATAGACAACTGTAAGAATAATATTCACATGCTGTATCTTATCTTATATTTAGGGAATAGGTTTGAAAATAAAGGATATTTATGAAAGAAATTTAAATTCATAATATTTATGAAAGGCTCCTAATTTGACTACACGTCTAATATTGATGGTTTAGGCAAATGAGGTTAAAAAAACAAAAAGAAATGGTTTTGGTTAAAAGACAAGAAAGGAAAGTTGTTCAAACATTTACTATTTTAAGAGATTAGTTATAAAATAACACCAACAGTCACAGAATATTGTACATTACAATGACACCACCATAACTTTTATACAATACAAAATACATAAATATACATACACACATACAGAACATGCACACATTACATTTTTTAAAGATTATAAACACTGAAACTTTCCCAATCAGTTTCTTAATAAAGTACTCAAAGTAACCACAATTGTTTACTTTTAAAGAGTATGGGCTTCATATTGCACAATTCTTTGGTTTTATTTAAAATCATCTTAGTTATGTAAAAACAAGCAGCTTATCTTAAAAGCTTGATTTTTTTCGTTCTATGATATATGTAAAACAAAACTTTTGCTTTATAAATAACTCAACATTCATGTACTGTAAATCCATAGGATGAATAAAACTCAAAATTCAAACAAGATGTTAATAAAGGACTATGAATATTAAATGTTTCAGGAGGCTGTAATTATGATGATTTCTTGAAATTAGGCCAGATCCCTCAAGAGTTAATGAATGGACACCAAAAAACCAACAGCACACATTAAGAAATGCAGTAAGAAATAATTTGGTTAAATGAGAAGTAAATTGGCAAAATAAAATCTACCAACATGAATCATTTAAAAAGTTTTTAAAGAAAGTCAGAGCCTGGAATTCCCAAAGTACAGATGAAAAGCCAAAGACAGTATGATTGAAGTAAAAGAAATGTTCATAACAAAGATTATTTGCATTTTGCTGGATAAGTGGGTGATTTCTGGAGCTGTAAACTCATTTACTAAAAAGTTGAGAGAAGCACCGCTTTCGTCACTGCTAAATGCAATCACTCAGCCAAGTTCTAAAATGAGAAATGTTCTTGTCGCAAGGAAAATGCTGCTCAGCCGTTTATTGCTTTTTTACTCTGAAGTTTTTTTCTTCCTATTTAAGAAACGTAGGGAAAGCAACTTCAGATGTTTATTTTTATCTGTAAACATCCAGAAAAAAATCATTAAGTAAATAACAGACACTTTTTTGTTTTCCTTTGGACTGTACCTCTATCTGGAGAATTTAGTAAAGTTGCAGATGAGGAGGAGAGCCGCTTGCTAATGACGGGATCAACATGTTTCGAAAGATTCATGGTGGAAACTGACCGCCTGTCTGGATCTAAAACAAACGGAGATAATGCTAATTGACAGCCAACATGCAGGATTGCAATTTCCTAGTTCACTGATGGAAGGAAAAACTAGGATTGGATGCTTTCCACTCTATTTCTAGATCTGTCATAATAACACAGTTTCTAAGTGGACATTTTAAAGGTAACTTAAAGGATTAGAAATAAAATTCATTTCTCTTAAAGGATAAAATAAATATTTATTTCACCAGCTTGTCAGCCATGGAAATTCAAGGATACAAGCAGATGAAGACAAAAGGAAGGCCAGTGAAGGGCCTCTAAAATAGTGGAGGCACACTATGAAGCAAAAGAGGACCATAAAAGCAAATGCCTTTGAAATCTCCAAAAGAAGGAACAATGGGGTGGTAACATGCTGGTAACACAGAACGCAAACTCGCAAACTCGGGGATAAAAAGAACACCAGGTTCTGTGTAATTGCTGATAACTTTGCTCACAGAGTTATTTTACCCAGGGCATTAAAGTTCATTATAGAAGAAGGGTTGTTGTTGTTTAAAAAGAAAAAGAAAAAGAAACATTCTAAGTGTGGAAAGGATTTTTAAGAAATGTTTCTTTATTAAAAGTCTACTAAGAACCACACCTCTGTGGCTATGAGTTAGTGTGGCTACAAATGTAGAATTGGCACACACATTCATGAACAGTAGTATTGTTCATCCTGTAGTCAAGTGATTTTAAAATGTCTTTTCTTTTTTTTTTGGAGGGGAGACAGGATATTGCTCTTTTGGCCAGGCTGGCACGATCATAGCTCACTGCAGCCTCGACCTCCTGGGCTCAAGTGATCCTCCCACCTCAGCCTCCAAGTAGCTAAGGCTCTAGGCAGGCATCACTATGCCCAGCTAATTTTTTAATTTTTTTTGTAGAGATGGGGTCTCATTATGTTGCCCAGGCTGGTCTCAAATTCCTGGCCTCAAGAGATCCTTCCACCTTGACTTCCCAAACTGTTGGGATAACAGGCATGAGTCATTGTGCCTGGCATAATTTTAGAATTCTTAAGTTCAAATCAGAAAGGAAATAAGCATATAAAAAGCAAGAATTAGCAGCATGCTGTTGGCATAGTGGACCCAGGTTATAATCATGCTCATTAGGATAAATCGTGTTCCTCAAATAACACTGCATGTAATGAAAGCCTAAAAAGTCTTATTCCTTACTTATCCAGGAGGCAGGTGGATGTTCTGATCTACAGTAGCCAAAGAGAAAGGGGTTTTTGCTGTATTTTATTTTATTTTTCTGTTGTTACCTGCTTCTAAAACTAAAACAAAAATATTCCTTGTGGGAGACGCTTCCAAAACTCAGTACTCATTGGTCTAACTAAGCTTGGCAGTAAAAAAAAATTGCTGCAACTTTTCCCCATGCAGTTTTGACTACTATTTATAGTGCACTGGTAATAAGCAAGTCTTTGATTAATATCAGACATTTCTATCTTCAGCTGGGATTCATTTTAATGGTTGAAACAATTTTATTATTAAAGAAAAACACTTCTGTGCCTCACATTTATACTTAGCTGATGGACTCTTAGGGCAATCCAAACATAAAGAAAGGATTCAGGGTCAAACATCAAAGGGAACATCCTAGTGATGACGTGTGAGGTACAGGGAAGAAAGAGGAATATGAAAGTCATTTCCAGGTGATTTTATAGCAGTACATTTTCTGTTATTGCTTTATATGTTAAGCTTTAGTTGGGGGAAAATTGTGTCCACATGCAGGCCTATCCTTAGGCAGATTCTCAACAGGTTATTAAAAACATTTAATTCTGCTTCAGAGTAAGTGGAAAAAATGAGCTACAGTGGATCCTCCCATCCTAAAAAGTACTATTGAGTAGTAAAGCATCTAAATCTGCCATAAATTGTTAAACTTATGGAGGCACACCATGAATTTGTTCATTACTTAACATATAAGACAGTTTTTATTAATTTCTTTTTCTTACCGAACAAAATGAACACACAAAAGAATAAGTTTTGAATGTACCAAGCTTTTGTTTTGTTTTTGAGACAGAGTCTCACTGTCGGCCAGGCTGGAGTGCAGTGGCACAATCTTGGCTCACTGCAACCACTGTCTCCCAGGCTCAAGCAATTCTCCTGCCTCAGCCTCCTGAGTAGCTGGGATTACAGGCGTGTGTCACCATGCCCGGCTATTTTTGTACTTTTAGTAGAGATACAGTTTCACCATGTTGACCAGGCTGGTCTCGAACTCCCGACCTCAGGTAATCTGCGTGCCTCAGCCTCCCAAAGTGCTGGGATTACAGGTGTGAGCCACTGCACCCAGCTGATTGTATCAAGTTTTACAGTCCAGTGCTAGCTGATGGCCAGCAGCTGGCCAAGACAGGAATTTTAATGTAGACAATTTCTATGATGTGTTTGTTGGTCAGGAAATCATGACAGAGTACCCATAATACATCAGGTATTGTTGTGAAGTAAAGGGTATTCAAAATGAGTAAGACCTGGTTGCTGTTCTCAAGATCATAGCAGATCATTTTCTGGTCTTTGAGAACTTGGCAAATCCCATTTATTTTCAGGCAAACTTCTCTATTCCAGTATAGGAAAAATTTATTATAATTCATAACCCGTATTAAAATGAATTTTACCCAACAGCTTGCAAATGCAACACAGGTTTCTCTTGTTCTGAGTGGCAGAAATAAACGACATATATTAAACTTTGAGTGTGGAGGCAAAAAATTAAGCTAAGCAGATTAACATCTCCTCAAAAATGTCTGATGATCTAACAGTATATATCTGCCATACACATGTAAAGCAAGAAGTCAAGTAAAACAAAAATATGATTATAAAAATATATACCCTGCCAGCTTTACTGTATGAAAGGTATATAAAAAACTATCCCATCAACAAAGTCTCATATGTAAATGATCTGTATAACAGATTTAGTATGTGTCCCACCAACTACTGATGGGTCAGGAAGAACCAAGAAAACAGAAGTGCTTTCATATTCGGTTCACTGTCATAAGAAAGCAAGTTGTGGTGATTTTCTTTAGACTTAAAAAAATTTTTAATTTTTTAAATTACATTTTTGAGTCAGGTTCTCACTCTGTCTCCTAGTCTGGAGTGCAATGGCATACTCTTAGCTCACTGTATCCTCAAATTCCTGGCCTCAAGTGATCCTCCTGCCTCAGCCTCCTAAGTAGGTGGGATTACAGGTACATGCCACCACGCCTGTCTAAATTTTTAAAAGAATTTTTTGTAGAGATGGGGGTCTCACTATGTTGCCCAGGCTGGTCTTGAACTCCTGGCCTCAAGGGATCCTCCTGCTTTGGCCTCCCAAAGCACTAGGATTATAGGCATGAGGTACTGCACCTGATCCTAGATTTTTTTTTTTAATAAAGCAGTTATAAAAGATCTATAGAATGTTAACAATGAAAGAGAAGAGAATAAGCAAACAAAAAGAGGTCCACAGTTATTTAGCTTAAAACTAAAATTGGCAACAGCAGTAATGATTGAGGGAAGAAAAAAGCTAAACCGGATGTACTTTGATCCTAGGTAATTTTTTTAGCCAAAAACCATTTTTTAAAGGTTTAATACTGATATTGAAAAAAGAAAAAATATAAATAGAAAACCAAAATGACTGTTTAAAGGGAAAGCAAACGTTCCGCATGTAATTACTTTATTGCAACACCTTTAAGTCACCTGAGTCATATTATCATACTTAAGAAACACTGTGCCAATCCCAGATCTACGTCTATGCGCTAGGGTATTAAGCATGCATGATGACTAAGGTGGTGATCCTTCAGCTATTGATGCATCAGCCCTAGGTCCAAGGTGCTAGCTACAGGTCAGGCAATTGGCAATCACAGGGATGTCTGTACCAGCTTTTCTAGTACCACCAAAAGTTATGAAGTGCTGGTCCAGGCCTGCTAAATCGAGAGAGGAGAATGATGATTCAACAAAACCACCTGGGGACAGAATGTAAAACAATGATATTTCAAAGTAAATAAATAAAAAAAAAAGATTATCAGATTCACACAAATGAAAAAAAAAAAAAAGAAAAACCGACACACTATGCAAAATTCCAGGGGTATTGAATTTACAGTACAAAAATAAAGCCTTTCAGTAAATCCAAATTTCAATATGATTTTATGTCCATTCAGAAAGGAGGAAATAGCTTAGCCATTTACGATTTCTAGCTCAATAAACCTATACATTTTCTTACAGAGCATTAGTGTTGCATATACTTTAGGGTCAGAATACATAAGCTCATAGTATTGATTCTCGTCAGTCAATATAACTATAATCCTTCCAGAGAAAAAGATAAAACTAGTTAACTTATTCCATAATCCTGAAACCCTAATGCAAATGGAGGACTAAAATAATGTAGTGTTGAAGCTAGTATGTTTATTTAGAAACACTGTATAGATTTCTTCCTTTAAGGAATTTTGTAACATGAGACAATTAGCCTGTGTTAAGGGAAAGAGACCCTTGCTTCTTATCTCCATCACCCTCTTATCCTCAAATAGTGAAAGATTCATTTAATTGTTGTTTAATTATTTCAGGAGGATTTTTGTTTAGCAAACATAGATTTAGAAGGAAGAAGGAAACACACTGTTACTTTCAGGAAAATAGAGACTAATTTTGAAAGTGGTCACTGTTTACCTGCACTGTGGATGCTAGGGCTCCCATGGAGAGAGCCTCCCCATGACCAACGGTTATGCTTCTGTTTTGGCTTCTGGCTCCTTTCCATTGTGCGCCGTACAACAGCTTCATGGCGTTCCTTAAATGGAATAGAAGAGCTGAGGATTAGATTCCAGCTGGTTGTTTGAAGCTTCTTCAGTTTAAGGCAGAATGGAGTGAGGAGTACTACTTCAATTCCCACCCTACTATTCTTGATCTCTAGCTGAACTTCTAGACCTTAAGGTGAGACTAGTTTCAATCTCGGAGGGTCACTGAAGTCTTTAGGTCCCAGTTCATAAAGCCTTTGGTGAACAACAGGCACTCAAATAAACAACCCTTACTACTAGGGTGTGATGCTTTCATGAACATACATAAGCATGGTAATGCAGGTCTTAGCTTCAACTGATGCTTAACACATATGATACCATATTTAAAAAACAGTTCAGAATCTGAGAACATGGGTAACCCTGACCCCACGACTTATTGAGTTGTATGACCTTGTGTAACTTACCCACTCTGAGTCTAAATTTCTATTTTTGTACAAACTGACATATAATGCACGCTAAAGGATTGAGTAAGGGTTAAATGAGATAATCTATGTGTAAATATTTGCAGATGGTAAAGACTACAGAAACTCAATTACTTGGAGTGGTCTTAATACCCAGTACAGATGAATTGCACTTCAATAAGTTATAGGTTTGGATCAGAGAAATGGGCTTTTAAAGCTTCTGTGCCAATACTAATCATCAGCCCAGTCGCCACCTCTCATGCCCCGAACTCCCTAGAAACTGTAGCTATCTGTAAAGCTGATCACTCTGAAACCATTTTGCTTTGCACCCTGCACCTGATTGCAAAGTTTCACAGAAAGTTTGCTGCCTGTCTGAACTAGAGAAGCCCCTCATATTCTTCCCAGGGGCGGCTCACTTTGTCCTCCTCAAGTCTCTGCCTCCGCTTCTCCTCCACCGCAGCCCTCCTCCGCTCCTCCTTCTGCCTCTGCTCCTCCAACTTCTTCTTCCGCTCTTCCAGGTGCTTCTCATAGTGCTGCCTGGCTCGTTCTTCTCTTTCTAACCACACTATTTCTCTTGCAGCTTTGGGGAGGGTTAAAAAAAGAAAAAAAGAGGGAAATCAAATACAGGCAGGTTGAAAACTTGAATAGTTAAGTCTGTATTAAGTGGTCTACAATGAACAAATCTGGGTTCTTTGGTTTTGTATTAACGAAGCATGGCCTTCGCTTCCCTCAAATTTCCAAGAAAAATGTATTACTGTTAATTTTTAGCATAATTTAATATGTTAACAATGAGGTTGAAGATGTACTGAATTCCACTCTTTGGGAACGCAAGCAGCCCTCTAGTTTGTATGTAGAGTAAGGCATTAACCACACGCTCTAGTCTCAATCCTGAAAATCAATAGTACCATCTGTCTCTCTTTTTTATTAAAAACAATGTGATATCCTCCAGTCTATGACTACATTTTTTCCAACATGGCACTGATTCTGAGTATTAAAAGGATTTTGGAGAAAATAGTTGATAAAAGATGTCTGAAGTGCCTTACAGGTCTATCACATTGAGTCAGCTCAGGGATGGGAAGGACTGAACAAGCAGGTGGCCTTGTGTCTGAGGAGCTCACAATTTATTAGATAAGACTTAACCATATCAAAAGCTGGATGAAAAATACAATCAAAACTATCATTCAACAATAGGATGCATTTTTTTCTTCTTTATATAATACAGGTTCTTTCCTCATTTCAGGAAAAGATATGCCCCCTCAAAGCTATTTCAATATGCTGCTTCCTTCAGTGGTAATAACTACAAATATCTATGAGTTATTCATACTGTAGGCAAAAGGAAAAAATTCAAACAACATTTAGAGTGTAAATCTTGAGGACACTACATGGCATAGAAATTAAAATGTTACTTTTTAAAAGAAAAAACCGGCCAGGTGCAGTGGCTCATGCCTGTAATCCCAGCACTTTGGGAGGCTGAGGGGGGGGCAGATCACTGGCGGTCAGGAGTTCGAGACCAGTCTGGCCAACATAGTGAAACCCCATCTCTACTAAAAACGTAAAAATTAGGAGGGTGTGGTGGCACGTGCCTGTAGTCCCAGCTATTTGGGAGGCTGAGGTGCGAGAATCACTTGAACCTGGGAGGCAGATGTTGCAGCAAGCCAAATTTGCGCCACTGCACTCCAGCCTTGGATGACAGAGTGAGACTCTGTCTCAAAAAAATAAATTAAAAAAAAAAAACACATAAATTTAGAATATTTTAGTTTCCTCTAAATGTTTACTATTAAAGAATGCATTTCTGATACCATTAAATCTTTCCAAAGTTAGTCATTTGAGGACTAAATCTACTGAAAGTGATTGGAACTGACTTTATTTTAGTTGAAGAAAAGGACAAGGACAAATTCAAGGTGAATTTGTTCTCCTGGCATCATTCAGGGTGGTTTGTGGAGTGAACTGGGACTGGTTCTCCCAGCAGCTAGGCCACTAACTGGCGCTGAGATCTCAGACATGTCCATTTGGATTTTAGCTTTCTTTTGCTTAAAAAGAGGACACTGGTCTTCAAGGTTCCTACCAATTTTCAAAGCTCATTGTTCTAAGGAAATTCTCAAGTTAAAAATTTACTTCAATAAAAAGCATATAGTATACACAATAAGTATTTACTGAATGACTGAAAAAATAAATTCCACTGTGAGAACACACCTTAAAAGTTAACAGAAGGAGAACATAATTCTGATACTTCCTTAAGATGCACTTACTTTGCCCACGCACACTTGTGCACATAATACCTTTTGGATTTTCTACATAGGAATACCTTACTGGAAGGCTTTTAATGATATTAAACATTTTAATTCACTTAAAAAGGTGGATAAATTTTGACAGTGATAGCTTTTGTCAAAGCTTAAACAACACAAAATAAACAGTAAAACAACTGTCTTCCTCTAACCTGAGATCCTGTTATATGCCACCTCTAACTTTTTGATAATGCACACCATGTACTTTGTACCAAAGTACACTTATTGCTTTGCATCTTGCTTTTTCTGAGGCAGGGTCTCACTCTGTTGCCCAGGCTGGAGTGTAGTGGCACAGTCATGGCTCACTGCAGCCTTGACCTCCCAGGCTCAGGTGATCCTCCCATCTCAGTCACCTGGGTAGCTGGGACTACAGGTGTGCACCACTATGGCCAGCTAATTTTTTGTATTTTTAGTAGAGATGGGGTTTTGCCATATTGTTCAGCCTGGTGTTGACCTCCTGAGCTCAAGGGATCCACCTGCCTCGGCCTCCCAAAGTTCTGGGATTACAGGCAGGAGCCACCGCACCCAGCCTCCATCTTGCTTTTTTTAACTTAAAATATATCTTAAGAGACTTTTCTATATCAACACATGAAACATGAATCTAACAATCTTTTTAATGGCTATACAGTATTTTATTGTCTATATACTATACCTTATTTTATATAACCAGTTACCTACTGAGTGATAGGTTATCTAAATTATTTCCAGTATTTTAAGAATTCAGACCCTGAGCAATAACAATGCGCTGTCGTAAATCTCTGTGTAGATGTGTGAGCATGTGCACGTAGAAGAGCTGAATCAAAGGGAACATACATTTAAAATTTTGATAGATATTGTCATACTGTCCTCTGTGGAGGTCATACCAATTTATATACCCACTGACAGTATATGATGGTCATAGGCAGAAGAATCAGATGTGTACCTTGAGATATGCAGTATAAATCTATTTTTTAACTTTTAGTCTTCAAACTATATAGTCTTTGAGTTTTCTACCCCATTTTCAGGAAAATTTCAAATTCTTTGAGAACATTTATGAACATAATATATTCCTCTCCTATAAGAGATCCAGAAGCCAACAAGAGAAAATAAGAAATAAAGCTGTTTATAAAATATTAATATATTTAAAAGCTGGTAAGATAAATGTGTAAAATAAGAGTTAAGTCACAAATCAATTTTTCTTTAATGTTTTCATCAGGATTTCTGGCTTATTAATAATACGTGGCTCTATTTCTTCACTAAATTTAAACTCCTCTGATTGCTACAGTCCTGTTTTGGCTTTAATATCCTTATTTGGCCTTCCTCCCCACTGCTCTCCGAAATAGTCTCTGCATTCTAATTAGATCCCATCTCCTTAATATTAGCACCTCCCATCAAACCATGCTTCTCCCAGATCTTTGCCTCTGTTATTGTCCTGTTGGGAAAGCTGTCATCATTTTTTATCCAAGCAGATCCATTTTTTAAGAAAGCATACTCATAATTGTAATATATGTCAGAATTACTGTTGGAACTGTGTGGGGGGAAGAGGCAAATGTCTAGTTCAAATGCAGATCCCAGAGCTCCACTTCTCATATTTAGAGGTGCTAATTCTAGGATGAGGCCCAGTCATTTGATTTTGGATAAATCTCACAGGTAGTTGAGACAAGTGACCCATGGATGGCATTTGGAGAAACGCTGTACTCCAAGGTCTTCCGCAGAAGTGTCATCTCTTCCAGAGCTCACTGCTGATCTTGTGACATCTACCACAAACTTTACTATTTCTCTTTTTCTATCTATGTATCTATCTATTTATTTTAGAGCCAGGGTCCCACTTTGTCACCTAGGCTGGAGTGCAGTGGTGTCATCACAGCTCACTGCAACCTCAAACTCCTGAGCTCAAGCAATCCTCCTGCCTCAGCCTCCTAACAGATACTACAGGTGCATGTTACCACATTCAGCAATTTTTTTTTTCTTTTTTGTAGAGCTGGGGTCTCACTACATTGACCAGGCTGGTCTCGAACTCCTGGCTTCAAGAGATGCCCCTGTCTCAGCCTTCTGAGTGCTGGGATTACAGGCCTGAGCCACAACACCTGGCCTAGCATTTCTTATGTTCCGATTTCTCTGTAGCAAAGGTAATTTTTTTGTTTGTTTGTGTGTTTTTGTTTTTTTGAGACAGAGTCTTGCTCTATTTCCCAGGCTGGAGTGCAGTAGCACGATCTTGGCTCACTGCAACCTTTGCCTCCCACGTTCAAGCGATTCTCCTGCCTCAGGCTCCTGACTGGCTGGGACTACAGGTGCGTGCCACCATACCCGGCTAATTTTTGGTATTTTTAATAGAGATGGGGTTTCACCGTGTTAGCCAGGATGGTCTTGATCTCCTGACCTCGTGATCCGCCCACCTCGGCCTCCCAAAGTGCTAGGATTACAGGGCGTGAGCCACCACGCCCGTGCAGAAAGGAAATTTTTTTAAAGAAAACCTTTCCACCTGCAGGTGACTGATTTTTATTGAGCCTCTTTTTAAAGCTTTTTAGTAGCTGTATGGTATTTCATTGTCTATGCACATTATTTTTTATAACCAGTTACCTATTGATAGGTTTAATTTTACTTTTTACGTTTTTAATTGATGTACAATAACTGTACTATTTACAGGGTACATTTGATATTTTGATACATGCATACAGTATGCAGTAATCAAATCAGGGTATCTAGGATACCCATCACCTCAGACATTTATTACTTCTTTGTGTTGGGAACATTTCAAATCTTCTCTTATACATATGTCATATATATAATAAATTATTGTTAACAGTCATCCTATTGTGCTACTGAACACTAGAATTTATTCCTTCAATCTAGCTGTATTTTGTACCCATTAATGAACCTGTCTTTAACCGCCCACCCTTCTGTTCCCAGGCCCTGCCAAGCACCACTCGACTCACTATCTCCATGAGATCACCTTTCTTTAGTTCCCACATATGAGAACATGCAATATCTGTCTTTCTGTGCCTGTCTTACTTCTAACACAGTGACCTACAGTTTTATCCATGTTGTTGTAGATGACAGTGTTTCATTCTTTTTTACGGTTGAATAATATTCCATTGTATGTGTGTGTGTATATATATATATCACATTTTCTTTATCCATTCATCCACTGATGGACACTTAGGTTACTTCTATATCTTGGCTATGGTAAATAGTCTGTCAGATAGTCTGATTTCCTTTCTTTAGGCTATATACCCAGTAGTGGGATTGCTGGGTCATACTGTAGTTCTATTTTTAATTTTCTGAGCAACTTCCATACTGTCTTCCATAGCAGCTACCCTAATTTACATTCCTACAGCAGTGTACTGGTGTTCCCCTTTCTCTGCACCTTCATCAGTATCTGTTGTTGTCTTTTTGATAATAGCCATTCTAACTGGGGTGCTATGTCTCATTGTGATTTTGATTTGCATTTCCCTGATAATTAGTAATGTTGATCATTTTTGCAGATGACTGTTGGTTACTTCTATGTCTTCTTTTGAGAAATGCTATTCAGATCATTTGCCATTTTTAATTTGGATTCCTTCCTTTCTTCCTCCCTCCCTCCCTCCCTCCCTCTCTCTCTTTCTCTCTCTCTCTTTCTTTCTTTCTTCCCTATTGAGTTCCTTACATATTCTGGTTGTTAATGCTTTGTCGAATAGTTTGCATATATTTTCTCCCACTCTATACACTGTCTCTTCTGTGTTTCCTTTGCTGTGCAGAAGGTTTTTGGCTTCATGTAATCCCATTTGTCTATTTTTGCTTTTGTTGTCTTTGCTTTTGAGGTCTTACCCCAAAACTCTTTGTTCAAACCAATGTCCTGAAGCATTTCCCCAATGCTTTCTTCTAGTAGTTTCATGGTTTCAGGTTACATTGTAGTCTTTAATCCATTTTGAGTTGATTTTTGTATATGGTGAGAGATAGGGATCTAGTATCATTTTTCTGCATATGGATTATCCAGTTTTCCCAGCAACATTTATTGAAGAGACTATCCTTTCCCCACTGAATGTTCTTGGTACCTCTGTTGAAAATCAGTTGGCTGTAAAGACATGTATTTATTTCCGAGTTCTCTATTCTGTACCATTGGTCTGTGTGTCTGTTTTTATGGCACTATTATGCTGTTTTGGTTACTATAGTTGTGTAATCAAAGCTTAATATCTTGAAGTCAGGTCGTTTGATGCCTCCAGCTTTGTTCTTTTTGCTCAGGATTGCTTTGACTATTTGGGGTCTTCTGTGGTTCCATATAAATATTTTTTTTCCTGTTTTTGTGAAGAATGTCATTGGTATTTTGGTAGGAATTGCATTGAATCTGTAGATCACTTTGAGTATGGTCATTTTCACAATATTAATTGTTCCAATTCATGAACATGAGATGTCTTGCACTTTTTTGTGATCTTTTCAATTTTTTTCATCAGTGTTTTCAGTTTTCCTTGTAGCAAACTTTTACCTCCTTGGTTACATTTACTCCTAAGTATTTTTTTTTTTTTTTTTGTAGCTACTGTAAATGGGACTGCTTTCTTGATTTCTTTTTCTACTGGTTTGTCACTGGGTTATAGAAACACTACTGATTTTTTATGTTAATTTTGTACCTTGCAATTTTACTGAATTAATTTATCCATACTTAGAGATTTTTGGTGAAGCTTTTAGGGGTTTTTATGTATAGGACCATGTTGTCTGCAAACAGGGACAATTTTACTTCCTCCTTTCCAATTTGGATGGTCTTTATTTCTTTCTCTTGCCTAATTGCTTTGGCTAGAATCTTTTTATGTGTGCTCTCCATGGTGCCTTTCAGAACTTGAACATATCCAAGGATCTTAATAATTATTTTATAATTCATTAGGAACTACTTCCTGATTCATTCACCCGCAACTGTTTCGGTCTTTGGTAAATTGCTTAACCTCCCTATTCCTCAGTTTTGCCAGGTGAAGATGTGGGTAAAAAGAGGATCTTTCTCATAAATTCACTATAAGGATTAACAAAATAATTACACTTAATATGGTTAGAATACTTTCCTGCATGTAGTAAACATTCAGTAAATATTAGCTATTATTGTTGCTTTTGTCATCATCATCATCGTAATTTCAGTTTAGAAAATTAAAGGTAGTTCTTAAGGTTGTGTTATAAATCACAACAGGGCTAGACATTACTGCAACAATAATTAGTTTTACCCCAAATAATCTTTTAAAGGAAGAATATTTCTTTGTCTATCCAACTTTTATTGAATTCCAGTACTATTTTCTACCAGGAAGTGTGGATCCTAATGCAGTACCTTCTTTAAACAGTCACACAGCAAACAGGCAAATTAAACAACACTTGCCTATTGCAGAGCATACTGGTGAGCGCAGGGTTATTGCTAAATATAGGTCATGCAACATTTTAAATGGAAGGATAACAAAGTATTTCAATATTTTAATAAAAATAAAAAGTTAATTTATTCTAAGAGATGTAATACTTTAATACCTGGCCCTTCCATAAAAAGTTCTTTTTTTAAAGGGAAAAAAAACAAAGTTTAAAAAATAAGCTAGAAGGTGTAAAATCAAGTCTATTGGGGTTAAGACTTCTAGAATGGGTTAAAATATTCCCTATGGATAATGTTGAGGTTATGTATTTTCTCATCAAGAAACGATAATTTTGAATACATGAGAACATCCTCAGCAACTGTTATTGACTGAATTATTCCCCCCACCAACTCCCCCGGCAAGTTCATATGCTGAAGCCCTAACCCCCAGGGTGAATGCATTTGAAAACAGGACCTTCAGGAGGTAATCAGGGTTAAATGAGGTCATAAAGATGGCACCCTAACCTAACAGATTCAGAGGAAATACTATTTGAGGATAACGTGGTCCATTGTAAGCCAGGAAGAGAGCCCTCACCAGAAGCTGAACTTGATCTTGGAGTGCCCAGCCTCCAGAGCTGTGAGAAAATGAATTTCTGTTGTTTAAGCTACCCAGTCTATGTTATTTGCTGTGGCATCCCTAGTAGATGAATACAACTCATTCAGTATTAAAATCGTTAACAATCACTTAATTTCATAAAGAGGCAGCTCTGTAAAAGAACAGTATGTCCAAAAACTGAACTGTGATTACTATTAACCTTTACTCTTCCAAAGTCACAATTTATCCCTGGCCTATGGGATCACATTATAAAATGAAATGAAAACCCACTGCAGCCCCTGAAATACTGGACACTAATGAGTCAGTCCCATCCCTGAGCTGCTGACACCAAGATATTTTAATGACACTGTAACAATATATCAGTACCATACAAAGGAGAAATCAATCTAGAGTCCATGTAGACTAGACTCCATGTAGAAATACATAGTGATTCTGTATGAAAAGGAATTAAAAATGAAAAACAGGGCAGTGTGGCGGATAGAGGATAGTTTCTGGCTTCATAGGAACTTGGGCCCACCCCAGTCTTGCCACTTACAAGCTATGTGCCACTGAACAAATAATGACTTTGGTGGCCTTGTTCCCTCAAGTTACTATGGCACCAACTTCCTGACAGGGCTGTTTTGTGACTCACAGTAACATATAAAGCACTTAGCATAGGGCCATGTACATCGCAGGGATTCAATAAATGCAGATAATGATAGCCTTTACGATAATCAATAATTCCTGTCCTACTGCCACATAGAGTGATATGGTTTGGCTCTGTGTTCCCACCCAAATCTCATCTTGAATTGTACTCCCATAATTCCCACGTGTTGTGGGAGGGACCCCGTGGGACATAATTTGAATTGTGGGAGTAGTTTCCCCCATATTGTTTTTGTGGTAGTGAATAAGTCTCACGAAATCTGAAGGTTTTATCAGGAGTTACCACTTTCGCATCTTCCTCATTTTCTCTTGCTGCCACCATGTAAGAAGTGCCTTTCAAATCCTGCCATGATTCTGAGGCCTCCCCAGCCATGTGGAACTTTAAGTCCAATTAAACCTCTTTTTCTTCCCAGTATCAGGTATGTCTTTACCAGCAGTGGGAAAACAGACTAATACATAGAGCATGCAACTAACAGGAAGAAACTCAGGTAGAACTGAACTCAGTGCACTCATGGGTTGTGCGTAACACTCTACATGCCCCTGTCATCACATTCCACAATCTAGAGTCCACCCTGGTACCTCTGAAGAGGCTTACTTCTGTATCAGGGGAGCACCTATTTCACTGCTGTATGAGAGAAAAGAAAAGGTGATATTCAGAGACTAGAGCAATATTATCACTTAACCTCCGAAACATACAGACCTGCTGTCTCAGTTTCATACTAAGATATAGAAGGATTATGGGTAACACTGGCTACCAGAATAGCCAGTAATATAATGAAGAGTCAGAAAATCAAAAGTGATGAGAACATCTGAGTTTGGGTCTTGAGTTTGCTACTAATTCTGTGTGATCTTGGGAAAATCAGCCAAATTCTCCTACTTCTACATTAGAAAGAGTATACAAAATGATCTCCAAGATCTCTTCCAATTAATTCCCTTGACTTGATTTTTTTGTTTTTACCTTTGAGGACATGTGTGGGATTACAATTAGATTCCTTTTCTTTTTCTTTTTTTGTGAGACAGGGTCTTGCTCTGTAACTCAGGCTGAAGTACAATGGCATAATAATGGCTCACTGCAGCCTTGACCTCCCAGTCTCAAGTGATCCTGCAGCCTCAGCTCCTGAGTAGCTGGGACTACAGGCATGCGCTACCATGTCTGGCTCGTTTTCTTTTATTCCTTGTAGAGACAGAGTCTTGCTGTGTTGTCCAGGCTAGTCTCAAACTCCTGGGCTCAAGTGATCCTCCTGCCTTAGCCTCCCAAAGTGCTGGGATTATAGGCATGAGCCACTGTGCCTGGTCCAGTTTCGTTTTGTTTTGATTTTGAGTGTTAATATTTTAACCTGTATGCTTTATCTCAATAACTGTTGTGATTACTTATATTCAAATAAAAGTCATTTTCATATTATATGCTGACTGAATATATGTGCTGAATAATAATTCTTTTTAAAAAGGAATCTAATGGCTTAACCTACGCTCATCAATTTTAGAAGGAAGTTGTAAAACAAAACAACAACATCTAAAGATGGAAAGTAAAAACATTTTATAGGTCTTAGAGCATTTTTGTAGGAAATACTAATTAGTTTTATTTAATAGTCAAGAAACAAGAATGAAAATGTAATCATTAATAGAATGGAAAAGTTTACCACACCTTTCAAATTGTTAAAGATAATCATGGAATGAATGGTACTTACATCAAATCAACCCCTACCTCTATACTACCAGCCCTGCCCCTCCTATAAAAAGGTTTTTCTTTTCTTTTTTTTTTTTTGAGACGAGTCTCACTCTGTCACCCAGGCTGGAGTGCAGTGGCTCCATCTCAGCTCACTGCAAGCTCCGCCTCCCGGGTTCACGCCATTCTCCTGCCTCAGCCTCCCGAGTAGCTGGGACCACAGGTGCCTGCCACCACGCCCGGCTAATTTTTTGTACTTTTAGTAGAGACAGGGTCTGACTGTGTTAGCTAGGATGGTCTCGATCTCCTGACCTTGTGATCCGCCTGCCTCGGCCTCCCAAAGTGCTGGGATTACAGGTGTGAGCCTCCACGCCCGGCCAAAAGGTTTTTCTTTTTTAAAAAAAGGGGGAAAAAGACCGGGTGTGGTGGCTCACGCCTGTAATCCCAGCATTTTGGGAGGGCGAGGTGGGTGGATCATGAGGTCAGGAGATCAAAACCATCCTGGCTAACATGGTAAAACCCTGTCTCTACTAAAAATACAAAAAATTAGCCAGGTGGGGTGGTGGGTGCCTGAAGTCCCAACTACTAGGGAGGCTGAGGCCGGAGAATTGCTTGAACCTGGGAGGTGGAGGTTGCAGTGCGCCAAGATCGTGCTACTGCACTCCAGCCTGGGCAGCCTGGGCAACAGAGCGAGACTGTCTCAAAAAAAAAAAAAAAAAAAAGGGGGGGGGGGGAGTTTAAAAAAAAAAAGCTAGATGGATTAAAATCAAGCCTATTAAGACTTTCAGAATGTGTTAAAAACAAACACACCCAGCTATGTTATTTAAAAGAAACAAAACTAAAATAAAATGTCAAATAACATGCAAAAATAATGATCAAATGGCTATCCAGCAAATCAAAACACAAATGGGAACTGTGGGAATATTACTTCCAGAAAAAATAGAACTGAAGATCAAATGAGGAAAAAGACCCAAAGAAGTGAAACGATGCTTCCAAATCATCACATGGTCTAAAAGAAACAGCTGGGATTTTCTTTTTCTTTTTTTTTTTTTAAATTTATTTATTATTATTATACTTTAAGTTGTAGGGTACATGTGCATAATGTGCAGGTTTGTTACATATGTATACTTGTGCCATGTTGGTGTGCTGCACCCATCAACTCGTCATTTACATCAGGTATAACTCCCAATGCAATCCCTCCCCCCTCCCCCCTCCCCATGGTAGGCCCTGGTGTGTGATGTTCCCCTTCCCGAGTCCAAGTGATCTCATTGTTCAGTTCCCACCTATGAGTGAGAACATGCGGTGTTTGGTTTTCTGTTCTTGTGATAGTTTGCTAAGAATGATGGTTTCCAGCTGCATCCATGTCCCTACAAAGGACACAAACTCATCCTTTTTTATGGCTGCATAGTATTCCATGGTGTATATGTGCCACATTTTCTTAATCCAATCTGTCACTGATGGACATTTGGGTTGATTCCAAGTCTTTGCTATTGTGAATAGTGCTGCAATAAACATACGTGTGCATGTGTCTTTATAGCAGCATAATTTATAATCCTTTGGGGATATACCCAGTAATGGGATGGCTGGGTCATATGGTACATCTAGTTCTAGATCCTTGAGGAATCGCCATACTGTTTTCCATAATGGTTGAACTAGTTTACAATCCCACCAACAGTGTAAAAGTGTTCCTATTTCTCCACATCCTCTCCAGCACCTGTTGTTTCCTGACTTTTGAATGATCGCCATTCTAACTGGTGTGAGATGGTATCTCATTGTGGTTTTGATTTGCATTTCTCTGATGGCCAGTGATGATGAGCATTTTTTCATGTGTCTGTTGGCTGTATGAATGTCTTCTTTTGAGAAATGTCTGTTCATATCCTTTGCCCACTTTTTGATGGGGTTGTTTTTTTCTTGTAAATTTGTTTGAGTTCTTTGTAGGTTCTGGATATTAGCCCTTTGTCAGATGAGTAGATTGCAAAAATTTTCTCCCATTCTGTAGGTTGCCTGTTCACTCTGATGGTAGTTTCTTTTGCTGTGCAGAAGCTCTTTAGTTTAATGAGATCCCATTTGTCAATTTTGGCTTTTGCTGCTGTTGCTTTTGGTGTTTTAGACATGAAGTCTTTGCCCATGCCTATGTCCTGAATGGTACTACCTAGGTTTTCCTCTAGGATTTTTATGGTATTAGGTCTAACATTTAAGTCTCTAATCCATCTTGAATTAATTTTCGTATAAGGAGTAAGGAAAGGATCCAGTTTCAGCTTTCTACTTATGGCTAGCCAATTTTCCCAGCACCATTTATTAAATAGGGAATCCTTTCCCCATTTCTTGTTTCTCTCAGGTTTGTCAAAGATCAGATGGCTGTAGATGTGTGGTATTATTTCTGAGGACTCTGTTCTGTTCCATTGGTCTATATCTCTGTTTTGGTACCAGTACCATGCTGTTTTGGTTACTGTAGCCTTGTAGTATAGTTTGAAGTCACAGCTGGGATTTTCATTCAACTCTGACTCTAAAACTTGTACTCAGTTACTCTACAATATTGCCTCTATATTCACTTCTGCATGCTTCAAATTTCCACCTGAATTTCTCGGTCAGATCCATCATATAATCTTATTTACTATCTGCACATTCTTCCCTGCTCCAAACTGGAACTTGCTCTGTCTTCTGTATTCTGACAGTAGATTCCTGAGACCAAATGGTCTACAAAGTTAGTCACTTCAAGTCTTCCACAATGTCTCCCTCATGGATGGTGCACCCTAACTCAACACATCCATATAATTGGCCCCATCAAATGTTACATCAGAATGATATCTCAGCTCGGTACGGTAGCTCACCCCTGTAATCCTAGTACTTTGGGAGGCCAAGGTGGGAGGGCTGCTTGAACTCAGGAGTTTGAGATTAGCATGGCAACATAGCAAGACCCCCATCTCCACAAAAAAGAAAAAAAATTATCTGGACTTGTTGGCACATGCCTGTAGTCCCAGGTACGTGGGAGGTTGAGGCAGAAGGGTCCCTTCAGCCCAAGAGTTTGAGGCTGCAGTGAGCTATGATTGCACCACTGCACTCCATCCTGGATGACAGTATGAAACCCTGTCTCTAACGTTAAAAAAAGAGAAAAACATAGAATGATCGCTTGAATCTGTTGTAGCCTCTCCAATCTTTTTACTACTACTTTAAACTCTCATTCCTTTCTCACTTCTCATTTTTAGTCTTCAACCACTTCAAATCCATTAGTCTCACGGATACCTTCCTCAAGAAACAGACCTGAAGTCATTGTCGTGCTTGAAAACGTGTTAGTTCTCCTACTGTTCCCTGTCCAACCCCTTGGATTGACCATAGGATCATGCACCTTCACACACACCTCCTTCCACCTGGCAAACTTTTGTCTTTCAAGTCCTAGCTCAGAAGCTCCTTCCTCTGAGGAGCCTTTCCTGATGACCACAGCACAGGAGCCCCAGCTGCTAGCTGGATTCAGACTCCCTCATGGCACTTACACTCCAGATGGTAGCTACTCTGCTTTTATGTGTTCGTGAATTCTTCCCTATACCCACAATGTCTAGTCTAGCAGATGGTTAAAATATGCTTGAATAAATGAACTAAAGAGTTAAAGGACAGAGTGATCTCCAAACACAGTGATTCACAATGGGCTTTGGTGATAACTCAAAGCCTTCTCAACTTGTCATTAAAAGCATTCAGTGGAGAGCTGCCTGATAAGAAGTGTGACCTTGGAGGATCCCCACAACACCGTGCTCCTGCACGGAGGGTCCTTCCCATTCTGCCCTGTCCCTGTACACAGTGGTGGGCTAACGGGATTGAGGTGCTAGAATAGTAGTTACACAGGTGGAGATTAAGAGCTTTTCTTATATGTAGGCTGAATGACTTCTGAGGTAAGAAAGGACTTACTATCTCAGAGTTAGACTTAAAGGAATGTTAGCCTTCACTAAAATAATGGAGTTTTGCTAAATAGGGCAATGGTTGTCCTTGGAATCTTTCTGTTACTGTCTTAACCCTAAGTACTTTCACTCCTCAAAGAATGTTGCCATTCTCTTCACCTGGGGCTGTCCTACTTAGCCCCACCCTAATGGACAAGGAGGCACAGACGTACCCCACCTCTCTCTGCTACGCCTTAGGCTTCTCTAATTCCAGGAATCTAAGTCAGTATTTGTGGAATCATATGACCTGCCATCCTCATCTTTATCACCATCATCATCATGGTGAGATGTCGTCAGCTCTTGCTTCATGCTGACGCAAGTGATTTATAGGTATTGTCTTTGCAGCCACTCTATGAGGCCGACACTGCTATTCAACTTATTTTATTATGAGAAGTCTGAGAGATACAGAGGAGCAAAGTAACCTGCCCGATGTCTCACAACAAATAAGTGATGGAGTTGGCATTCAAACTCTGGATTGTCTGACTCCAGAAGCAAACAATGAGCCATTATGCTAAAAGGCATGAATTGGAACACTTTCCAAAGACCACAGCTCCTTCTCTATACTAGCAAGAAAGAGCTGGGCATCCAAATGTGAAGGTCCTGATCTTCCGATGCCACTCTTAGCCTCTACCGTCATCTGTTTACAAGACCCCTTACTTTTCAGGTTTTAAGATCTTTTTATCTTCGCTCTTAAAGGCAAAGTAATTTGGGGAGAAAAAAATAATGGCTGTTTTGTCATAATGACTCATTTTATGCTCAGGCTTCAGTTTCTGCTTACCTAATCCATGCAGCAACCAGCATTTATTCTTTCCAGTCCTGAGCCTGACTCGTGATACAGCTACTCTGGTATGTGCTAACATCCATACTCCTCTCACTAAGATGCATTTAGGTCCCTCAGCTGGTAATAACCTGCCTGACAGCCTCATGAGCTTTTGTACACTACATTCACTAAGTGACAATTTTAGGCGATGCAGATGCTGAGACTGGTGACAGATATGCCGAAGTTTATCCATTAGATATTTGGATTAGAAAGATTACTTCTCTAAAGCCTCCTCTGACCCCTTTTTTTCCTGGACAGTCTCTAAAGAGGAAAGTCTCTTGTTAAAACCAAAAACCATCTGAATCAAGTAATGTGAAGAATGAAATCAGGGGGAGTTTCACTCCCAACTCTAACCAAGAGTACAGCATTATTATTTACTAATTATTACTAACTTGCTATCAGCATTTTTGGGATGAACATTCTAAACCAGGTTGAAATAACCATTTATCTCTTGACCACACTCTTATTAGTACTGCCGTCACTCACTGAGTTGACAACACACTGAGATGAGAGAGGGAAAAAAAGAAGCACAGCAAGAAAGCTATGATTAGGAGGCAAAAGAAGCCCGATGAATTTATCTAGAAAAAAAAAAAAAGCCCCTCACACGTAATTTAACCAAAGTTTGTTCAAAGGTTAAAACTCTTTTTATATTGTCTTATTCTTTCTAAAATATTGCATTATGATATATCTTAGCTTTGAACTTAGCTACAAAACCCAATATAAATGAAATTGTAGATTTTTAAGCTGACATTTTTCTGCAAGAGCTATGTCAGTCCATCATACATTCTCTGTCATGATTTTATAGAATCTCTGAAAGTACCAATTAGGAATTTGACTCTATTCATCTAAAAATTTTGGTTTCAGAAAAAGACCAAATAATTACATGTTTACTGAGTGCCTAACATGTTCCAAGACACTTAAACAAAACTTAAGCACAATCAATACTCCAAACTTACTTGTTATTATCTTGAAAAAGGGAAGCTCTGTGTCTCCCCAAGCGTAGTTTGTCTGCTACACAGTTCTTAAATATTCTCTTGAACTTTCTTGTCGACATATTGTAGAACTATTAGTTTTATAACATATGAAGATGAAAATTTAAGGGAAATCATAATAGATTATCCACAGATAATAGGATAGATCCATAGGAAAATTTAAGGACTATGCTAATAGATTATCTCTGTATTCTTGTTCACCTGAGAAAATGATTACTAATAAGAATTTAATACCTGTTTGAACTATCGTAAGGGCAGGTATTACATGATAATTTAGTAATGTTTTAACTAATTTGCAATACCTCCTGCATTAATCTCCACTTAACATTAAACAAACAATTGTTGGACATTGACTATGTGCCAAGCTGTTCTAGATACTAAGCTACAGAAATGAAAAAAAAAAAAAAAGACACAAATCTTATGTTCCGGGGGTGCTGACAGATAATCAACAAATAAGTAAAATATCCACATGCTTAGATGTTGACAGAACTAGGGAGAAAAATAAAGAAGGTTTGGTTGGAGGGAGCTGAAAATTTGAGTAAGATGGTAGGAGAAGACTTCACTGAGAAGGTGGCATTTAATGAAATCTGTAGGAGGAGAGGGAATGAACTATGTGGATTTCTCAGGAAAAACACTCCAGGTGGAGTGCATTTGGCTGTTGTGTTTAAGAAACAGCAAGAAGCCAGCATGGCTGGAGGAGAGAGGGCAAAGGAGAGGACCTTAGCAGGTAGCAGGGCTGAGCCATGGTAAGGGTTCTGACTTCTACTATACCTAAGATGGAAAGACTTGGAAGGTCTGGAGCAGAGTCAGGCCTGGCAGGCCATATTGCAACTGGGTCACTCTGGCTGCTGTGTTAACAGACTCTGTGGGAGGAGGAGGAAATGAGGACACTGGTTGGGAGCCTATTGCAGAATCCACGTGAAAGATCTAGCTGTCTTGGGCCATGGTGGCAGCAGTGGTGGTTGTGAGAAGTAGTTACGTTCTGGGTATGTTCTGAGGGTACAGCAAAGAGTATTTGCTGACGGATTGGTTATGGGATGTGTGGGAAATTTCAGCTAAGATGCTAGGTAATCTTGCTTGATTTTCTATTATCTTACTCCTTGCTTGGAAAATAAATTCCAGGAGGTTAGAAAATTTATTCTTTTCACTTCAATACTCCAGAATCCCCAGTTCAATACTATCTACGCATTAAATATTACTGAATTAACACACAAAATCACACAAAGGGAGGGGGGATTAGTTTTATTTTAAGCTCTCTGAATAAAAAATTTATATTGTTGCATAAATTCTATATACTCTGGTTCTAGTAATGGTTTCTGAAGAGAAATCGGTAACCAGGATCGATTCTAAGTTCATAAAGACAGAATTACTCTTAATGGACTCAAATGATAGTAACTGATCAATGCCGTAAAGTTTTCTCAAAGCAGATCTCAGAATCTGCTCCAACACTTACATTTTAACCTCTGTCAAATGGGAGTCAACATAGCACCTATGCATCTTATGAATACCTCTATAAGGAAGGAGAATAAGTCTTTCTCCATGACAACTGGATACCTGTCCAGCTCCTGAAACTTCTGAAAACTCCATCACTCAAAAATAAAGCACAAGGATCTCTCTCTACTTAACAGCATCACCACTAGTGGAGGAATTTTAACATGGACTGTGGTGATCCTGTACATACTAAAATCATGCTTAAAAAGCTAACAGGGGCTGGGTGTGGTGGCTCACGTCTGTAATCCCAGGACTTTGGGAGGTCAAGGCGGGCAAATCCCTTGAGGCCAGGAAAATCAGACCAGCCTGACCAATGTGGCAAAATCCCATCTCTACTAAAAATACAAAAATTAGCTGGGCGTGGTAGCACATGACTGTAATCCCAGCTACTTGGGAGGCTGAGGCATGAGAATTGCTTGAACCTGGAAGGTGGAAGTTGCAGTGAGCTGAGATCACGCCACTGCACTCCTGACTAGGTGACAGAGCAAGACTGTATCAAAAAACAAACAAACAACAACAACAAAAAATGGTAATAGGGCAGAAAAACAAAAGGGTCCTATTAACTATCCCATTTTTCTGAGATCCTCTCCATTACTTCCTTTGGCTAACTTATCAAAATGCATTCTAAAAATACAGTAAGTGACATTCTATTAAATAACTTACATTGCCAATTATGGCAGACTCACACAATAAAAAGCACAACCACTGTGCTAATTTGTTACTAAATGGGATTATACAGAGTGGAGTGTTTAGAACACTGCCTGGCCCATAGTTAGTGCTCAATAAATACTCCTTATCATTATTGCTATTATTTCACTGAAGATTATAGAGTAAGGAAAATTGGCAAATATTTATTATGTGTTTGTTTTACACTTAGCACTGTGCCATGTGTTGGGATACAAAGAATTAGAGACCACAGTCATATTCTTTGGAAGCTTAAAATACATACAACCAGAGATAGAAAATCTAAATAGAAAAAAATTGAGTAGTGTATAAAACAGCAGTAGAATGTGAACTAAAATGTGATAGTTATACAAGATATAGTATATAGTGAAAGGATGATACATTTCCAAAAGGAGATTTCCCAGGAAGCCCTTAAAAGAGAAGGACTGGCACTAATTGTGACACAGTGCTAGGAGTATAAAGAACAACAGGACAGTAAATGTATTAGCCTGAACTAGGATAATGGCAGGGGCAGCTGATATAATGGCATAGACTCTTATCTGAAATAAGAGTCTGCTAGATTTCTGACTAGATGGATTCAGGGTTAGAGTATGTCAACTTCTACCTACCTACTAGGCTAGTTAATAGTAGATAGTTGAAGCTCCAGTTAGAGAACTAGGCTGAGTCCAGACTGACCACTGGGTGGCTACAAGTGGCCCAATATGCCAGGATGGAGACTAGTCAGTGGACAGTATTGGGCCAGTCAAGGAAGAGAGAATGTTTTATTCTGCAAAAGATCTAATAGCTAAGCTGCTAGTCAGAAAGAACCTAGGGTCTCTAGCAGAAGCATCAAAAATGACTGAAATAAATAATGTCTTGGGGCCAAAAAAAAAAAAAAAATGGTGCAATTAATTGGGACACAGAAATTACCAGGATGAGTCAGTTTTGGAATGAAAGAAAATGAACAATTTAGTTGTACAGAAGTAGAGTTTCGAGAAACAGGCAGGCATCTACTGCCTTACGAGTAGCTGGAAATGTGGAATCCATATTTAAAGAGGAGAGTGAACCTGTGAGAACAAACGAGATTCACCACCCCACCCTTGGAAAACACAAAATTAAATCTTAGACAAGAGATAGTGAAAAAGATGCAGAAGTCAAGAGAGAATTTGAGGGGATAGAATCAGATGGAATAGGGTGGTTAGAGACTTTTCCACGAAGAAAAATAAAGCTTTCAGAGTACAAGTGCCCAACGAAACTGACAGAATAATCTCATACATGAAGAATTATGCCTGATTTTGTGAAAAATTGAAGGATAATGCAGAAAGAGCAGGCCACATGACATAATCCTACTATAAAAGCATCAAAGCATGACTCAGAGATTTAACCCACAGAAAATTATTAATAGGTCCTTTCTGTTTGCAAAATAGTACAAACATGCCATACCACCAATAACAAAATAATCAGACCTTTATTCTCCCTCTCTCTACTTTGCTTTTTAAAATATGTGGATTAAAACAATCTCTAAGGATTTAATGTTAACTTCAACCTACATCCAACAGTAAATAACCAATCTCACTGGCTATTCATTTTAAACTGTGCTTTGCCAGCATTTGTGGAATGGTGGCCAATTTTTTTAACTTGAAAACTTAAAAGTTTGAAAGTCAGTAAGAGTTGACATTACCAACTGTTTTTTTTGTTTGTTTGTTTGTTTGTTTTAAATTAAGCACAGTTCAAAGATTTCCTTAATATTAAGTGGCAGCTTTTAAACTTTTTTTCTTTAAAAAAAAATTTCCACTGCTGTCATAGCTTCTGTTAAAGCACAGTTTATAGATAGTTGATCAGGTGTGCCCGTTGATATTTTTTTGGTACTGAAGTTGTCTTTTTTACAGTATTAAAACTTTTTTTATTTGAATAAGTGGGGAGAAGAGAAATATATTTCAGCACTTAGATATACAAATTATTTCCAAAACAGTTTAATACTCAACTAGTTGGTTCTATCAAAATCAGTTTTCCCTGGAGCAAGCATTGTTCCCAGCTACAAGCGATCCTCATTTTGCGTGGTACTGTGGGACCATAAAACGGCCCTGAAATCTTAATAATCAATGGGGAAAATGATGATTGTTCCATGACCTTTAAGATACTGCTAAAATATTAAAAATTCTTAAGATCAGTTATAAATGTAGGAAAAAAATGCAAAAATGTTTAAAAATATTTAGTACACTGTAATTTAAAACATTAGAAATAGAACTAAAGTGGTTTATTTCATTGTAAAAATGAAGTAGTTTGAATAGGGCTTGCCTTTTTTTCTGGCAAGTAACTTATGATACCAAGGGAGCATCTTTTATGTTCATGGCAAACTCATACTTCTTTTAAGTTTAGGTCAGCTTCCACCCTTTTATTGCTTGTGCTTTCAGTGTTGTGATATATTTCTATATTCACATTAAATATCCTTTAATGTAAAGTTTTTTTTTTTAACCATCACTTCCTCTGGGGCATATTTGTCTTTATTGCAACCACGTTTCTTATTTGTGTTGATAAGTTTGCCTTCATTAAGCTCCTATGAATGCACAGCAGCAAGAACAATATTCCCATGGTCAGTGACTTCTTCTACAAATTCATTTATGTTTGATTAAAATTTCACTTCCAGTGTTATCATTTTTCATTGCTTTGCTGCACTTTCATCTTTGTTGGCCAGTTCTTTTGAGTATTCACTTCTATAAAATGTCAAGTGGATGACAAAGAGACAGCATAACTACGTGCTCTGCTGTAAGTGAACTGAATAACAGATACACAGGGACAAACCACTGGAAGAATCTGAAAGTAGTCAACATGACTGGTCATTAATCATGAAGTATATCTGTTATTTACATAGCGATTTGTAGACTGAAGAACTAGCAGAGAAGTTTGTACTTCATGTAATTACTCAGAGTTATACTGTGCTAACTAAAATTTTAACCTAGATTTTAACAACAGTTTCCTTACCAGTTTCCTTTCCTTCCTGTTAAGGAAACTGGTGTTTAAACTAAATCTGGGTCACTGAAATTTGTGCCCAAGGGAAACATGCAAATAGAGGACTGCCTACACCCTACTTGTTTATATTGATCCAGACAGGCTTAATAGGCTGAAAAATAGCCTATCTGAATTTATATCAAATAGTGAAACTTAAAGCACCCAAGATGAAAAATTAGGGCACACTGAGGTGGTTTTAAAATCTTTGTCATATGACAATCAAGCTTAAAATGTATCTTAGAGTAACAGAATTTTAGAAATAATGACCTTTAAAGGCTCCATAGTTTGGTACCACAGATTATCCAGCATGTTTATTATGAATTATTTCTCCTCCTTCAATTTCAATTTGCTCATACAGCCACTTGCGGTCACAGGGGCATTCAGCTCCACACTTGGTAGAACTACAGGCAGGACAAGCATAGAAACATCCTAAGCAATCTTCATCGAGGCAGTCACAGAGGTCCATCCCACTAAAAATCAGGAGACCTTGGCTATCATAGACCTTACTCTTTGCTGTTATCACTTGTCTGTCTGAACTAGCGGTTGCATTTTTTGTAAGCCTTCTTTTTTCTCTTTTACCAGTTTCTGGAGCAAATTCAGTTTGCCTTCCTGGATTTGTAAATTGTAGTGACCTCAAAGCTTTAGCAGTTCTTCCATCTGACTCAGGTTTCCTTTTCTGGCGGTCTTCAGTATCAACATCCACACTTCCATTGATTATCTGTGTGCATTTTGGACAAAGCTTCCAACCAGGTACAAGCTGTCTTCCGAATTTTGCACTCAGAAAAGTGGCATCATCTAAGTCAATTACGTGCAATTTTTTTTTGGCTAATTTTTTGTGTATGTTAAATGGGTCACAACATGACTTCTGTAAATCCTCAAATCTGTCAATGTAAATTTTTACATGATGAAAGCAAATTGTATTGTTCCCAGAAAGTGTCATTCCAGTTCTAAGTTGAAGTAAAAGCATATCATTTGATGACAATTCTTGCAAAGTCTTAAAACCTGTGTGACGAGTATAGTAGGTTTTATGGCATTCATTTGTAGTATGAAGCTGGACTCCAACTGAACATGGATCCATCATTCTTGATTCTAGCAAATTTTCCCTGTTTTATTTTGTCTAGAGGTCTAGGTCATGGGCTGATCACCCAAAGTCCTATAATAGCCATTTAATAACCAAACACAAGCATTCCCTGGAAAGTCAGAACTTCACGAGAACACCTTAGCTTTAGCTCTCCTCCGCCCGGCTTCAGGCAGGATCCGCATCCACACAGGACACACTCGACCACCCGCTTCCCAGCCAGTCCCCACGCTACCACTGGTACTGAAGATTTTTTAGAAATCACCCTCACGTACTCTAAGGCACAGCTGAAATTAGATTTTTAAATGGCTCTTTTACAAATGTATATAATATATGCATGTATATTTGCATATATGCTCATTTCTGTATTTATGAAGATTGAGGGCAGCCTCTCAAGACTTAGTTCCAACTATGGTGGTTTAAATGGAAAAAAAAATAGGCAAAAAGGCACTGCTCTAAAATGTAAAGAAAATAAAATTAATGCAAAGAAAAAAATTAGAATGGATATATTTTCCTTAAAATTATGACTCTGACAATTGAAAAAAGAAATGAGATTGAATTTTTAAAAATTATGATATTTAACATGGCAGGGGTAAGAATAAAGAGAAAAATGCCAGGTGTGGTGACGTGAGTCTGCAGTGCCAGCTACTAAAGAGGCTGAGGATCATTGGAGCCAAGGAGGTTGAGGCTGTAGTGCACTGTGATCACACCTGTGAACAGCTATTGCACTCCAGCCAGGGCAACATAACAAGATCCCATTTCAAAGAGAGAGACAGAGAAGACAGAAACTATGTATATCACATATTGGCTCACCAAAAAAGTTAAGCTGTAATAGAATAATACAATCATCTAAATATAATATAATATAATATATATATAACATATAACCATATAATAATCTGAAAAGCATGTTGGGTCTCTCAGCAAATGCCTCTTTCCCACCTGTTCTTGGATATTGTTCTATAATGCCTGCTTTTCTATCCCTTTGAATGGCTCCTTTCATCCTTTAGTTGGGAACTTGGGTGGCACCTCGCAGAGCCAGGCTGGGGTAGGCACTTCTACAGGCTCTCAATGCCCCTGGCGCATACCCATTCACAGTGGATGCACTGCGCTGTGATGTTAATAGTTGCTATTTGTTCATCTGCCTTCCACTAGACTACATCTAGCTCTAGAGGGTTGGGTGTCAACTTTTATTCATCTTTTTGTCATCTTTTAAATACAATATATGGCACATACAGTGTTTGAATATATAAACTAATGAGTCATGTCCTGTGTTATCAATATGAATTGAAATATAGCATTACATCTTAAGAGAAAATCTAGTCACTCAATATACAAAGGTAGGCAACTTTTAGGGAGAACTGCAAGCTCAAAGCTATAAGTCTTACACCTCCGTAGTATAAGTCATTTTTGTTTCACCAGTAGCATATTCATGCTTTCCACAAAAAACTAATGCTTGGTTTTGTAAGATAAAGAAACCCAAATGGAAAGGTGTGAGTTAAGTATGGAAAAGCTAATTCACAATGTGATTTAAACCATAAAGGAATGATCTCCTGACCTATGGAACTTCTTCTATTCAAGCAGATATGAATCCACACTATAAAGAGATCTCCAAGTGTGAGACCTGATGGGATAGAGGGGGAAAAGGACACATGCATGGATTTGAAAACAGAGTGTAAATAACAGCCACCCTAAAACAGTAGTCAGTTTCTTATTTTTACTCATCTTCCAGTTTCAGCAGCTCTGCCTTCATCCTCTCTCAGTTCTGGTTTGCTTGTCAAAGCAACCTTACTGGAGAGCAATGGGCATATTCACAGGAGGAAGAGCCCTGGTGACCACAGACAGCCTGCTCCCCAAGAACCTACCTGCCTGCAGGGAACCTGTCAGGCCAGGGAGGAAATTCTAGGCACAGAAAAACAGCAGAGTATGTTCACTTCCAGTAAGCCACTGAAATCTGTGCCTAAAAAACCTCAGAAGCAAAATAAATGACCTCATATGGCCATTATGGCAAGGGACAGAAACAAGTCTGAGTTGAAAGAATGTAAACAATAGCAAAAGACTTTTGAAAACCAACTTCCAGTACATTTCACAAATTTGGACTTTGGAATAAGAATAATAAAGGGATGAGATACAGGGGCTGAGTCCCCAGTTGAAACATTAACTCTTACAAAATGCAGTACAACTTTAAGAAGTTACAGGTCATCTGCTGGGAAAAATTTGATACCCTGTCAGTCCAGTTTTAGAATACCCAGGCACTCTGTACACACACATGCTGACCAGGCATTTAATCTTTTCAAGGTACATCGTTCAGGTAATTTCAAGAGAGTAACCTGTTTTAGCAAGTTTACATAAATGGACATCAAAGTAAAGGAGGGGTTGGCACCTGCTTCCTTGCCCAGTATTCTAGAAGACAATGACTGTACAATCTCTAAGTGCTCTAGTCTCAGCTTCCTGCAAAGATAGTCCTGTGATCCAGGTTCCAGTGATTATATGACAAATATTGCAGTTGCTAACCTTTCACAAGGTCCTTAGGTAATAAGAGAAAAATCAGACACCTCAGCACATGCTTTTCCTGGCAGCAGCCTGGTAGCACCTGTCTATAAGTTCAATGGCAGCATAATTTTAACAGAGAAGGCAGTTAAGTGCCCTGGCAGTGTATGATCTCATAACTTTTCACGTAAAAAAGAACCATATGTTTATTGTCCTTGCATTTTCTCGGTAGTAAAATGTAAGCTGTACTATCACTCCACTCATGTATACTTTTCTTCCAGTGCCACATTAAACTGTGATTGCAAAAAAAAAAAAAAAAATTACCCGAATCCTCAGGCTAGCGTTTATTGTTACTTAAAACTTAGCCCTATGTTTATATTGTATCATCAAATCCTAAATTCTGCTTCATAATGCACCAGCAAAATTCATAAAGGTATGCAAGAGACCGTGGTATTATAGTGACATCCATTCAAATCCGGGCCATGGACATAGGGCCTGGGGTACCTAGCTGTTTCTCCCGTTCCTCACGTCGCTCCCGGGCCAGCCGCTGCCGGTCATCAACACGTAACACAGGCGGAGGGTCTGAAAACGAGATTAAAAAAACATGAGATGAAGAGTGGATTAAAAAAAAGAAAAAGAAAAAATACACATTGATAAATATTCAGTAAATTTGAAGAATAAAATATTGCTACACTTTACAACAATAAGTACATGTGACTAGAGTTACAGTGATCCACTCAGTTATTACAAGTTTTCTAAGGACTTCCAAGCATTTTTCCTCTATTTGAAAACATTATGTAAATCATGATGTTTTATAACTATAACTATAGCCTTTTGGCTATTTTCATCAAACAATATAAATGATGTTTTGTGTTCCTAAGCTACCAAACTTCTATTATTTTTACGCTTTAAAAAGTCTGTTCCTTAACGACCAACAGAATCCTTAAGTGGCTTTATATTGAACAAATGTTTGCTGGTTAGAGGTGAAGTGCTCGAGTCCAACAGACATGCATTCAGTTTCTGCCCCATCACTCGCTGGCCAAGGTACTTACCTACCTCTCTAAGTCTCAAGCTATGAGGTGTACTTTGATTTATTACCTGTAAAATGAGGATCCAATAGAGCCTATTTTGCATTATTATAATGACTGTTAGTGGAGTGTGTAGTGTGTATGTCCCAGTAAATCACTGAACATCTACTATGTGCTCCAGGCACTGTTCTGTATACTGAAAAGACAGCAGTCACCAAAAAAGACAAAAACTTGAGACTTGGTGGGATTTATATTCTACTTGGGAAAAAAATCTGACAAAGAAGATAAATAAGTACTATACGTAGAATGAAAAAGGAGAAAAATACAGAGAATATTAGACTGAGATAAACGTTAAGGAGACAACAAAGAAATGAAGGGGATTATGACATGTCAGGAAAAGGATGTTTAATTTTTCGGATGGAGCCCAAGGAAGGCCTTACTGTGATAATGATGTTCTATAGAAAGTAAGTGCAAAGGCCCTGAGGTTGCAAGTACCTAATGTGTTCCAGAAACAACAGGGAGATCTGAGGGACTGGAACAGAGTGAGATGAGTAAGTGACGGGGCTTACGGTTAAGGTGAGGACTTTGCATTATACTCTGAGTGAGACATGGGTGGAGAAGAGGGGTTCTGCAGCAGAGGGCTACGTTTACAGGCTCACTCTGCTGCCATATAAAAACAAAATAATAAAAATGATCATCATGATACTCATGCTTAAAATTAGGTTTCTTTTTCTCTTTATTAAGTTGACATTAGAATTGACGTTGACAGGCTGTGCGCGGTGGCTCACGCTTGTAATCCTAGCACTTTGGGAGGCCGAGTGGGTGGATTGCCTGAGCTCAGGAGTTCAAGACCAGCCTGGGCAACATGGTGAAACCCTGTCTCTACTACAAAATACAAAAAATTAACTAGGTGTGGCAGCGTGCACCTGTAGTCCCAGCCATTCAGGAGGCTGAGGCAGGAGAATGGCTTGAACTTGGGAGGCGGAAGTTACTGGGAACCGAGATTGCGCCATTGCACTCCAGCCTGGGCAACAGAGCAAGACTCCGTCTCCAAAAAGAGAAAAAAGAATTGACGTTGACATTTTTAGAATCTCATGTTAAAAATGGGAATCTACTATAATAATAGAGACAAACTGAGTGCAGTGGCTCACACATGTAATCCCAGCACTTTGGGAGGCTGAGGCAGGTGGATCACCTGAGGTCAGGAGTTCAAGACCAGCTGGCCAACATGGCAAAACCCCATCTCTACTAAAAAATACAAAAATTAGCTGGGCGTGGTAGCACATGCCTGTAGTCCCAGCTACTCAGGAGGCTGAGGCAGGAAAATCACTTGAACCTGGGAGACGGACGTTGCGTTGAGTTGAAATCACATGTCACTGTGCTCCAGTCTGGGAGACAGAGTGAGACACCATCTCAGAAAAAAAAAAAAAAATTACAGTAGAGACAAATAGTAGTGCTTTGGCAACAAACTTAAAGGTCCGCATCCCAAGTGTCTTTTTTTGTTTTTTCCTTTTGAGACAGAGTCTCGTGTAGTCCAGGCAGGACTGCGGTGGCACAAATCATGGCTCACTGCAGCCTTGACCTCCTGGGTTCAAGTGAATCCTCCCACCTCAGTCTCCTGAGTAGCTGAGACCACAGGTGTGCACCACCACACCTGGCTAATTTTTGTATTTTTTGTAGAGATGGGATTTTGCCATGTTGCCGAGGCTGCCAAATGTCTCTTGAACTTTACAGAATTTGTACATTTAAAGAATATAAAAACAGTAAAGACATCCCATAGGAGCCTGCATAAACCAGGCAGTGTGGATGATGAACAAGACTAGTGGATGGTTTTTAAAAATTGGTTAAATGGACGCCCTCAATAGCCCACTATGATATTTTTCAGATTTCCTAATCATTTATGTACTTCTACATATTTTTATTTGGGAAAATATGGCTCCTGGCCCTGAAGGTTTAATTTGGAAAAAAGAAAATGGAGGTGGACATGAAGACCCTCTCAGGCAATTTATTAAGGGCTATCCACAGGAAGTTTTTGCTGTCATTTGTTTTTCTGAAAGAAAATGGTGGCCATAGTAAAATGGTATTTTAAAGAAAGAACTCGGGATAAAAGTCAAGATGAAGTTAAAAGAAAGACCTTTAACAATTACTTATCACTTTAATACTCCTTAAATAATATGAGGTTTACTCACTCATGAAAACGTTTTTTTTTTTTAAACAGGATCTTGCTCTGTCACCCAGGCTGGAGTGCAGTGGTACGATCATGGCTCACTGCAGCCTCAATCTCCCTGGCTCAAGTCATCCTCTTACCTCAGCCTCCCAAGTAGCTGGGACTACAGGTGTGCACAACCACAATCAGCTATTTTTTTTTTTTTTTGAGACGGAGTTTTCTCACTCTTCCTCCCCAGGCTGGAGTGCAATGGCGCGATCTCAGCTCACTGCAACCTCTGCCTCCCGGGTTTAAGCGATTCTCCTGACTCCGCCTCCCAAGTAGCTGGGACTGCCGAGGTGCGCCACCACGCTCAGCTAACTTTTGAGACTGAGTTTCCTCGCTCTTCCTGCCCAGGCTGGAGGCGCGATCTCGGCTCACTGCAACCTCTGCCTCCTGGGTTTAAGCGATTCTCCTGCCTCCGCCTCCCAAGTAGCTGAGATTACAGGCATATGCCACCAGGCCCAGCTATTGTATTTTTAGTACAGATAGGGTTTAACCATGTTGGTCAGGCTGGTCTCAAACTCCTGACCTCTGATGATCCACCAGCCTCCCAAAGTGCTGGGATTGCAAGCGTGAGCCAGCATGCCCGACCTCGGCTAATTAATTTTTTTTTTTTTTTTTTTGGTAGAGATGGGCTCTTACTATGTTGCTAAGCCTGGTCTTGAACTCCTGACTTCGAGCAATCCTCTTGCCTCAGCCTCCCACAGTGCTGGGATTACAGGCATAAACTGCCGCACCCAGCCTCATAAAAACTTTTATTTAATTATAAAAGTTGAAAATCAACGTTGTAAAAGTCATATGAGCACATTATGGAAAGTATGTAAAATAGACAGTTTAATTACTTTTAAAATTCCACTGACAAATTCTGTTAGACAATATTTCAATATTAAGTATGTGACATGTCTAGCTTACTTTTAAGTACATGCCAAATTTCATACAAAATTTTGAAAAGAAGGCTTTAATAACATATGGGACAAATGCCACCCCCGGCAACCCACACCAACCCTGACAGCCCCAAGTCATAGTAATAACTGGTGCTCCTGCAGTAATAAGGCAATGCCTGATTATGCAACGTAATGCTTCCCCCTGCGAAGTGCCTTTTGAATGTATATTCTGAAAACAGTGCAAGAAGTGCTAGTTTTTCCCTGATTTCTATGCTATTGTTTCATATGAAAATTATATTCTTAACATGTAACAAACTGCATCCTGTTTCGTAAGATAATATGTAAACAACCAAACTTTTATACAATTAAACGCTGTAAATAAGGCCAATGCTTATGACTGCAGTAGTTCCTGGCTGTCCATCAACATTAGTGCTGAAATAATTACTATCTACCTGGAAGTAGATTTGAGGAAGTAAAGAAATGTAACATTTCTGAAGTTTAAGATGCATAGTGGCTGTGATATACTAGATGATTTTGGTTGGTTTGGAAACCTGGCATTAGGAAATACTGAATTGTAGAGTGAAAAAGTTATTCAGTGTAGGTTGTTTCCATCCTTCTGTTCCCATTAATACGAAAGTCTCTTGGGTGCTAGAATGTCATTAACACCTGTGGCAGGTTAAAGATGGCTGTGCATGGGGCTGGGGAGGAACAGAGACTTGTCTGTTTTCTTCCCTGCTGCATGCTCAATGCCTAGGGCTGCATGTGGCAGAAAAGGATATTCAATAACTATTTGTTGAATGAATGAATGAACAACGAGCAACCTTAGCTAACCCTCAGAGCCTTTAAACTTCTATTAAGATGCACCAATGGGAAAAACTAAGAACAATCTTGTAGCTGATAACGGAGTAAACTATTTAAATGCTAGAAATTTAAATTTTAGTTTTAATAACTAAAAACTGATAAAAATTTATCTTTAAAGGTAGGTTTTCAAAAACATACAATTAAATAATTCCAGTAAATAGTGAATTTCCTATAATTCATTGCCTCCCTTCTCATTTCCACCCCCACATTATTTTTCCCTGAAACAAAAGGTATAGAAAATCCTTTAAAATTATGTATAGGTCAGCCAGGCACGGTGACTCACACCTGCAATCCCAGCACTTTGGGAGGCTGAGGCAGACAAATCACTTGAGGTCAGGAGTTCAAGACCAGCCTGGGCAACATGGCGAAACCCTGTCTCTACTAAAAATACAAAAATTAGCCAGGCACGGTGGTGAATGCCTGTTATCCAAGCTACTTGGGAGGCTGAGGAAGGAGAATCGCTTGAAGTCGGGAGGTGGAGGTTGCAGTGAGCCGAGATCACACCACTGCACTCTAGCCTGGGTGACAAGATGAGACTCCGTCTCAAAAGAAAAAAATTATATATAAGTCAGGCACAGTGGCTCACTCCTGTAATCCCAACACTTTGGGAGGCCAAGGCAGGAGGATTGCTTGAGTCCAGCAGCTTGAGACCAACCCAGGCTCATTTGAAAAAGGGAGACCTCATCTCCACCAGAAATAAAAAAAAAAAATTAGCCAGGAGTGATGGCACATGTTTGTGGTCCCAGCTACTTAGGAGGCTGAGGTGACAGGATCGCTTGAGCCTGGGAGATCCAGGTTACAGTGAGCCCTAATTACACCACTGCACTCCAGCCTGGGCGACAGAGTGAGACCCTGTCTTGAAATAAAATAAAATAATGTATATTCTACATTGTTTCCCAATGGATCTAATATGGTTAGAATAAAATTAAGTTACCAATTCTCACAAGGAAAAAGGCTTTAAGAGGAATAGAACTTAGGCTTAAGTAAGATCGCAGTTGCACTCCACATTCAACCTCCTACCTATGATGGTTCAAGTGTGGGGTGACACCTAACCTGGGGCACTGTTAAGGGTGAAAGGGAGTGCCATTAAAATTCTGTGTTTGATAATATGTATAAACCTGGATTGCTTTACACACATCTGAGAGTATGGTCATGCGGTGTTTACAAGAACTCACTAGGCCTTGACTCATATGTAACTACTACTATTTCTACAGTAAATACTTCTGTATTTCTGTTAGCAATTTGTACTTTATGAAGTACTTTCACATATTATCACTTTATTCTTCCCAATAACACTATGAGTTAGCCAAGCATTTATTTATTCAATGAAGAGTTACTATGCCTCTTCTTCAAATGAAAAAACTCAGAGAAATAGATATGACTAATAAAGATAGCAAGGACATGTGTCAGAGCGAGGGCATAAAACCCGATCTCTAATTCAGTCCTGTGCCCATCCATGCACCATGGCAGCTACAGTCATTACAATTGCACGGTGTAGCATCAGAGAAGGGCTGGAAGATTCGAAGTCATGCATGCCTCTATGAGGGCAATTTACTTATAAACAATAAGACAGAATAAAGTTTCAGTGGCTCTTTTAAAGACTTCTGTTGGGGGACAGCAAAGGGATAGGAATTCAGAGGGATTTTTTAATGAATTTGGATATCTGCTTTTCTCAGGTCCATGAAAACACGCAGTTTTCTAAGGAAGTCAAACTATTAATCATTTGGAGGCAGCTGGAGTTCTGAAGAACCACCTCCCACTTCTTCAGGAATTAGTAGATGTGGACAGATCTGTGACTTTACAAACTGTCTGATTTGGTCTGGGTTCAAGTATTCACATTTGAGAGCAATGGTCCTTCCAGGATAACGCAGAACATAGTGTGCTCATAGTTCTAAAACACCACGAGGCACTTCCGTAATGTGCTTGCTTGTTTGTTTGTTTTTTGAGACAGAGTCTCGCTCTGTTGCCCAGGCTAGAGTATAGTGGCGGATCTCAGCTCACTGCAACCTCTGCCTCCTGGCTTTAAGTGATTCTCCTGCCTCAGCTTCCTGAGTGGCTGGGGTTATGGGTGTGTACTACCATGCCCGGCTGATTTTTGTATTTTTATTAGAGACAGGGTTTCACCATGTTGGCCAGGCTGGTCTCGAACTCCTGGCCTCAGGTGATCTACCTAGGTGCTTTGGCCTCCCAAATTGCTGGGATTACAGGCGTGAGCCACTGGCGCCTGGCCAGCCATAATGTGCTTTAAATATAAAAGTCACAACTTGAATATGGAGAAATGTCTTCTGAATCATAGAGATGTTCTGGAGCCTTCTAACGAGTTTAAGTATCAGAATGTAAAAGAGGAAAGGACATTTAGCCAAAACTTACTGGGTTAAAAGGGATTCTCAGAAATCATTCAGTCAGGATGCCCATACCTGGTTAGGACAACACTCAAAATATCCCAAAATACATAATGAACTTTTTTTCCCCCCAAGTTCTAGAAAATGAAAATCAACAAAATGCTTTAGACAGACATTCCCATGACCTGTATTCCACAAAAATTAAAAGGTATTACTCAAGGCCAGCCCTCCAACACATAACTCATATTATCCTTTGGAGAGACTCAGGAAAAGAATGACATGGTGGCTTCTAAATCAAGAGCCTTTTATATAGCTTGGCTTATCTGTATATACAAGAAAACAGACACAGGGATGCTCAAAAAGACACAATCAGAAGTGAAATGTCTCCCTATTTAACTTGACTTTAGCAATATAAATCAAATGACTGTATATAAGGAGATGGCCAATTAGGGTGGAAGAGGTTTTTCTGGCTTCTGATCTCTATACACTGTGTGCAATCTCTCATCACACTGGTGGTTCTGTGTTAGAATGACTTATTCATGTATTGGTTTATCTATCATACTGTCAACTGGAGGGTAGAGATTATGTCTTTTAGTAATATATTCCTAGTACCTTCATGATGCTAACACTAGATGAATAAATGAGTTATCAGGATATAAAAGTATAAACTGCACAGTAAAAAAAAAAAAAAAAAAAAAAGTAGAAATTAGAAGCAGTGGTGGATGGGGAGAACCAGAGAAATATAGCACCAACAATTAAGTTATGTTAAATTCTCATTGTATAACAAATGTGATTTTCTTTTATTTTTTTAAAACACATTTATTCATCTTTTTAACCCTTGTGGCTCAGCACAGGGCCTGACACACAGTAGGCACTCAACAAATATTTGACTTCCAAAGCATGACCATTCATGCATCCATAATCCTCTTTTTACAGTATAAAGAAGGCTGATAATCAGGCCCCAATGTGTATCTAAAGTAATATATATTTCCCAATAAGCTCTTCTATTTAAAGATGAGAAACAGTTCTAGTGTTAAATTTCAAAATCAAGAAGACATTCAGATGAGTGTATCATGTGTCATTAAAAGACAAATACCAAAGCATATTTGCCTGTGCACCACTGCCTCTTCCCTTTCCTTCATTTTCTCTGTCCATATGAAAGCAAAGGCTTTATTATAGTTTTCACCAACTGTAAGAGCCCTGGACAATTTTTGATAATGTAAGGGCTTTTTACTTCAGTTTTTGTCACATATTAAAGCTGTGTGTCAAGACTGAAGATTATCCACTATCTTCTCTTCTATCTCTATGTATTTTTCTATTTCTTCCTCTGATAGCTATAACTTGGTTTCTGAGTGTCTGGCTACAATAACCACAAAGGACTGTCATGACTCAAGGATATTAGCCACCACCACTCGATGCTGATAAACTTCCAAAGCCTTCTGAGCTCGATTAATTACAATGGAGGGGTCAGTCTCCAACTTAAAGGAAATTATAAATGCTTTGAGAGCACAATCTTCAATCAAAGGGGAAAGTATTTTTGGCACCATCTTCACTGTTCTCTGCAGCGGGCCCCCAGATGACTGGATCTTGTGCTCAGGCATTTCAGAGACAGGAACATAGAAATCCGACACGACTACACCAGGTAAAACATCGCAGAAGGGCCGGTACACTTCCAGTGGGACCTTGATGCCACCTGACGTGACCAACACCACCTGCTGGCCCTGTGCTCCCAGCCCAGTCACGAAGCGGGCCATAACCTCAGCGCAGCACCGGAGGCCAGGGAAACTCAGCTATGAGGTCTGTTTCCACCATCGGCCCAACAAATGTGCTTTTCATGCTAAAGAACTTCTACCTGCATGGAGACACACTTGAATACGAAAATAAAGGTCCACTAGAATACGCTCCATGGGGACAGCGTTCATGTTGTTTGCTCATGCAGTACATCTCTCATGCTTCTTTGGCATAGAAGAACTCAGTAAACATTAGATGGTAGCTGGAAGGTGGGTGGCTAGATGGATGGATAAATGACTCAATGAAAAGGCAGGCTGACTAAGGAAATCTCTGTTTGGTAATTAAAACTCCTCTGAGGCTGCACATCATTTTCCACTAATGGCAGCTTAAGCAATATTTTCAACAATATTTGTTATTGTCTTTCCTCTAAATGACAAAGCAGATTTGTCTGTTGTGTTCAAGACCTTTTCCACATGAAAAAAAAAAATTCACAAAACTAAACACAGTAGAATATTCTCTATAAGGTTAGACTCAGTTATTTCCATCTTTATTCTCACTGATTCACTGTGCTTGAGTGACTTCAGTACTGGATGCAGCATGAAATAGGTTTCCAAGAACCTCCTGGGGTATTTGGTTTGCTTTCCTTTCCTTTGATTGTCTCTTATTATCATACTATACATTCATTCCTTCCACAGGTCACGCAATGGTTACTGGATATCTGGAAGCAACCGCACTGTCGGTTCAATTGTTTGTATTATATTTACAGACTGTTAGATTATTTGTATCACTGAATGAAAGAGACTATGAATCAGAGGCTATTACATGAAATTACTGTGTAGGCATACAATCATTGCAAGGAATAGCAAACAAAACCATAATTCTATACAAGCTTTGCTATGTGTAAAGGTTTCTTGAAATAGTTTTTGAAAAAGTCACAAAAGAGATACGCGATAATGCCTGTTGGACACACAGGTATAAAAAATTGTGTCCTATCATTTGAAACAGAATAGTAAAATTATTACCCCTTTAAACTGCTTGACATTAAATGAGTGCATCCACATACATCATCTCATTGATTGTCAAAATGACTCTGAGAAGTAAGCTAGACGTGTATTTGAATCTACATTTTAAAGAGAGAAAACCAAGGCTTCGCTTTGAGAGGTTCTCTGACTTAATATCATATAAGCCAGTAGGAGTGTGTGTTTGGTGGCAGGACTGAAACCAAGCTCTCCTAAATTCTAGTTTTCTGAAAACTAGAATTTAAACAAATTAAACCTTTATAATCGTCAGCATGCCTTTAGGTCATAAAAGATAATCTTTATTTTCCCACAATTAATGCAATGCATCATACCTGGTTTATTTCCTGAGTGGTTGTTATTTTGTCCTGAAATTGCAGAGGCAGGGCGGTTGGAGGCATTTTTCTTATCTTGCACTTTATAGCTGTCGGGTGCTACAGAAATGAGACAAAAGAGAAAAGATACATTTAGTTTCTTAAAATTTCTTCAGAAACATTTATGTATTCGACATTTACTGTTAACCTATGTACCAGGTTCTTAGGCTAGATTAAGGAAATGAAAAGATGAAGTAGTTACAACCCATGCCCTCAAGGAGTAGGAAGGACATGTAAAAAATCAACAACCTCGGCTTGAGTGACCAATCTTATAGAAGTGGCATGTTCAAGGGGCCATGAAGGGCCTTTCCCACAGCTGTACCTGTTTACGCATAAAGCAACCACGTGGAAGGACGACTGCAGTCTAAAGTCTTGGATCTGAGTTCTTACAAAGCACCATTGGCTTAGAATATATTTCAAATGTATTAATTTCTTTCTGCTTTGGTATATTCAACATCATTTAATCTTTCTTTGGGGTTATTGGGTCTCTGCAGTAGCCCCAGGTCCTGACAACAAACATCAACCCTAACTGAATATTATGTAACAGCAGACCATGGAGATGAAAAGACTTCAACATATGTTCAGTACAAGTCACTTTTCTGAATCGGCCCGATAAACGCTTTTGGGGGTGGGGTGCTAGAGGGAGGCTGTAGTTTGCTTTATTATGCTGAAATTCAAATTAAAAAAAAATTCAATTGAACAGGAGTTCTGGTTACTTGAACTCTAATTTATCTATATCTAACTTTTATTGGATCCACTCTAGGTGAACATCAGAGGTCTATCTGCCCACTTCATTATCGTCTGGATGTCGGGAATTCATTTCCACCCCAGAAGACCTTCTGAGTCATACTGACCACGAGACAAATGTAAAATCCATCTTAAAATTTTTCTATGCTCATATGAAATTGATAGGTTAATTTTATTTTATGTTATTTTATTTTCCAGTAAGCCTTTTGGATTAGTAACAATAGGCTAAATTTTGAAAACTAAAAATAATTTCTGAAAATTGTCAGGCTGTTTGGTCTAAGATTACATATTGCTAATTCCTAACTGTTAGTTTGGATGTATTTCTAAAGTTTTCAGGCCATCTCTCTGCTTTCATATCAGTCTTTTTCTTCTGCTATGGTTTAAGAGTCTGTATTTCTTCAAAAACTTTGGTGAACACTGTAACAGCAAAAGACACAGACAGACCTGGGTTCAAATATGAGACTTGGTACGTAACCAGTTGAGTGGCCAGGAAGTTATTTGGCCTCTCTAAGTAGGTCACATGGGGTAATAATACTGCCTAACTCACAGAACTGTTGAAAGGATTATCTGAGAAGATACGTGTTAAAAATCCACCAAAAGCCTTGGCACATAGGAGGTGTTTAACAAGTATTCAAGGCCCTTTCTCCCAGCTTCTATGCTTTTCTGTGGAGTCCTGGGCATCCCATTCTCATAGCACCCATGCAGGTTTGAGTGTGTTTTGGAGTCAGCAAACCTGGTTCTGCCATTTACCAGATGAATCCTCAGCATGTTGCTTAACATCTCTAAGTCTTAATTTCCCCATCTGTAAAGGGGAAAAACATCTACTTTCAGAGTTGTAAAAATTAAATGAGATAATGTACAGAAAGGTAGATCATTGCCTGGCCCACAGCAAGGCATGATAAATGGTAGAAAGTATTTTTAGCTCTCTTCAGGAAACTGGGCTTCTAGTTCCTCAGGGATTTGAGAGAAAGCAAACCCATGTTAACTTGGTGACGGGGTCCTGGGGGCAAGTGACTAGTGGCAGAAAAGTCTGGGTCAGCAGCTGGCTCCAGAAGTTTTCAGCTCAGCCACAGTCATACCTCCTGGGGCTCTTAGGTAGGGTGAACTGATTGATAATTTAGAGTATGGCCTGGTTTGGGAAGAGGTAATTAGTCTTTCTGATTCAGGGTCTGGGGGAGATGACAGTTTTCTAAGATTTGATGCCTTTCATTATATTAAGTAAATCTGAGCCTTAAAAAAAAAAAAAAAAAAAAAAAAACCTCAATAACATTGGGAAAATAAAACAGGGAGTTTTTTGTTTTTTAAACAAAGTGCAGGGGATTTCACTACTTAAGAACACAATGACAAGAGGAATTTATTCATTTTCTGATTTCCAAAATTTAAAAACCTGAAAATCCTCATTAACTAGAAGATAGGATTGTATATACCCTTATAAAAGTTCTCATGAAAAAAAATTAAAATGATTCAGGTGACTTTCCAGTATTATTTATTTGAATCTCTCTTCTTTCATTTAAAAAAAAAGAAAGAAAATTAAGCCATATACTATGATGCTCAGTAAGTCTTTGCTAGCCTTATGTAATCTTTATTGACCATCCTGCTAGCTTGAAAGCTGTATTCCATTAGTGTCACATGTGAGTGTTGAGGTAAAGACAAGAGGAAGGATACAGACAAGCACCCTGGTGGTCTGGGACTCTCTTTCTGACATACTCCGAAACAAAATATAGAGGCATCAGACATTTGGAGCCTTCATCTGGTGAAAATTCTGTAGCTCCAGTAAGTGCTGCAATGTGTACTGTGCAATCCACATCCTCTACCACTCACTGATTCCTTCCAACATCTTCCCATAAAGGCCTTGGTGTTCTCACGGCTTTGTTTCTACTTCTGGCTGTATGGTCCAATACAGTCTTCTCTCAACTGCTGAAAATAATTGGTCCAACAAATGACCTGTCAATTTAGTCAAAACACTTGCTCTGAGACACTTCTGACTATAACCTTTGCACCATCCTGTTTAAATCTCACTGAATAATATGGGGACATGACATCCACAAGGATAATGTATTTCAGTCACTCTTTTTAATAAAATCTGCAATGTGGGCTGTGATACAGCAAAAGCTTAAACTCAGTTTCCAGCTCTGTATAGTCCCTTATCCATGGGGGACTACTAGGTTCCCAAGACCCCCCGTGGATGCCTGAATTTGTGGGTAGTACTGAACCCTATATACGCTATGTTTTTTGGATCTACAGAGACAGCTCCTATGTGATTGACAGGTGGGCAGCGACTACAGTGTGCATCCACTGGACAAAGGAATGATTCACATCTCAGGCTGGACAGAGCGGGAGGGCACGAGATTTCATCACACTACTCAGAAGAGCATAAAATTTATGAATTTTTTTTTCTGAAATTTTCCATTTAATATTTTTGGACTACAACTGATCGTAACTGAAACCTCAAAAAACAAAATCATGGATAAGGAGGAACTACTGCATACATGCTTTTCTGCTACAGTCTTCAATTGGACTTTGTGGGCATACAGCCCCTCTGCAGACATATACTTGTGAGGACACAGCTTTGGGGGAGTGACCTAGAACACAGAACTAGAGGTTGAACCACATGAAATAGCCTTTTATGTAGTGAAAAATGGTTAAAATTTAACAAATTTTTATGTTTCAATCTAATAGTTTAAATAAATCTGTATAGAAAAGAGTTACCATATCAGGCCTGAGATCGCTGTTCTTATTATTTTGTATATATTTATATATATTTATTCTTTAAATTTATTTATTCGAATATACCTGCCAGGAGTATTGTAACACTCGAATCATAGGTATGAAGTGCTTTATCCAATGTGATTTATAAAATTTGCATTAGAACAAGAAGGAAATAAAGCAACAGCATCACTCCTAATGACTTTCCTGATTATTCCATGTAATAGAGAATTTCTCCTCAGTTTAAAATCCTCATAATTATAAGTGAAGTTGGGTAGCAGTGGTCAAAGCTCAAGGGAGTTAGCATCAGGCAAACCTGGATTTCATTTCCAGGTTTGTTTGTAACACTCTAATCATAGGTATGAAGTGTTTTATTCAATGTGATTTATAAAATTTGCATTAGAACAAGAAGGAAATAAAGCAACAGCATCACTCCTAATGACTTTCCTGATTATTCCACATAATAGAGAATTTCTCCTTAGGTTAAATTCCTCACAATTACAAGTGAAGTTGGGTAGCAACGATCAAAGCTCATGGGAGTTAGCATCAGACAAACCTGGATTTCATTTCCCACACTACCTCAGTTTTCTTCCTACTTGTATTTATTCAAACAGTACACTACTCTATGGGACATCTTGAGCTCGATGCTGGAAGAAATATTATTAGGTGTGTAATTATCTCCTTCTACCACTTCTTTTTCCTTTTCTTGTCCTATGTTTCTAGGTTACACTGTATTCTGGAACTTTCAGTTCCTCCAACACTATCTCCTTTCTTCAAAAATCATCTCCCATTATGTCCTGAAATAGTATCTGTGCATCAGTCACTGTCGAGTATGCATTTATAAATATGTGCTCTCAACAAAGTTCTCGTCGTCAACGTCTAGGGAATATCTGCTCATGTATTTCTGCTATCACTTGAACGTCCTCACAAAAAAGCCAATCCCCTAATGTCAGTCTCTTTGTCACTATCAACAGAACCACCAGGCTCAGAAATGTTAAGTAATTTTAATTAAGTAATTTTTTCAATATTTAAAAATACCCCCATAGACCAGACACTGTGCTACACAGTGAGAATACAAAGGTCATATGACATAGCATCTGCTTTCAAGATGCTTACCATCCTTTGGAGGAGAGACAGTGGGCACATACATGAAATTGCAACAATGGACCGATTCAATTTTCTAAAAAGTCCATAAACCCACAGAGGTTTAATAACCAAACAAATGATATAGATAGTGTTACAAGAATTCGGAGTGGGAGAAGGAGCCACAAGGGACAGTAGTCCCTGGGCAAAGAGCTTGCAGACCAGAAAGCATCCAGATAAGTGAAGAGTAATGTGAAGAAATTCCCTTACTAGGGTGGAGCGTGAGCAAAACTACCAAGGCAAAGGGACAGGAGAGATAATCGGTACTGTCTAGTCAGAACAGCAGGTTTAGGAAGTGAGGCAGTTGAAGACATGACAAGAGAAACAGGTTAAGGTCAATGTCTCTTTGAATTCTGAGAGTATGGACTTCTTTGTGAAGGCAATGGAAAGTCACTGAAGTATATATCACATGGATTCTGTGTAAATGAACAGTGAAGTCTAACAAGTCTGCTGGAAATGAATTTAAAAAGGATCTCATCTTAAAGAAAACAATAAAAGGAAATCAGACTAAAAACAGACATCCTAAGAACTCTGCCTTCTATATAGTTTAGTAACTGGTCAGGTTCTTCCACTTACCCGTATCACATACCAAGAGATAACTATTTGACCATTACATGGTAAAAAGTGACATGAATGAATATGGTGAAACTTAGGGCTGTCCCTGAAGAAACAAGAAGTAGGGGAAGAGTAGAGTCAGTGTGGTCACCCTAGAAGAAGCCAAGGACAGCTCATGTAGCACTATATAGGGACCCTCCACCAGAAATGGAACTCCAGCCACAAACTCCTGGGAGGATGAGTGGCCGGCAGGCCAGATAAGGAAATGGGCTTGTTGGGAAATAGGTGGGGCATATTTTTGAAGGTCATTTTGCAGGGAAGTGAAGAAGATAAAATATGGGAAATTGATTGGTGTTATTAATCTTTTGTAGACCATCACTTAATGGGGAAGCAGCTGCTTCATGGGGCATGCCTACAGGTATTGTGTCATGGCAATTTAAGTAACTGTAAATGTTAAAAATAGTGCAGAGTCTCATTTGCTCTTCTATACACAATAAACCCATTTCATGGTATGGTGCAACATCTAGCCACATTTAATCTGACTGACATTTTGAAACAGAAATAACAACAATGAACCATTTATTCACTCTATTGCTCAACTCTTGTTGCCAAAACATATGCAACTCAATAGGACCATCTGATAATGATACATATTTGAGTTATACACAGCACTCTCCCTATTCTGCTGACAGAAACAATTCAATTAAGATCTTTTTCTTGCATTTCACATATCTATACAGAACACAAAGTTAAGATTTGGTGGCTATGGTAGACTTCATTAGAGCATGGTAAGAGTGTGGAGGCTTTACAATTTGGAGTAGCTCATTCAGCAACGACAGTGACTGAAAGTCACTTTCTGATTTCTCCATCTCTTCATAAGGGAAAAAACCTTAAGATGTATGACCATGATAGAAAATGATATTAAACCAAAAGGAAATACATTTGTTCAATAAAGAGAGTACAAACTCAACAAAAGACACTGACTTTATAAATACAGTCCAACAGGGTGTATAGTTATATGACACATGGGGACAGAATCTACCACAGGTATCTCTCCTTATTTCTGTAACTGACACTAAGACATGAAGAATGGAACAGAGACATGTAGGTCTTTGTTAATAATTTATATTGAACCACTTCCAAAGAGAAGTTGAGGCAGTTGGATTGAACTGTCAAGGTCTATACATGAGATAATAAAAAATACTGACATAGGCTGGGCGTGGTGGCTCACACCTATAATCCCAGCACTTTGGGAGGCTGAGGTGGGCAGATGACCTGAGGTCAGGAGTTCGAGACCAGCCTGGCCAATATGGTGAAACCTCATCTCTACTAAATACACAACAATTAGCCAGACATGGTGGTGCACGCCTGTAATTAATCCCAGCTACTAGGGAGGCTGAGGCAGGAGAATCGCTTGAACCTGGGAAGTGGAGATTGCAGTGATCTGAGATTGCGCCACTGCACTACACCCTAGGTGACAGAGAGAGACTCCGTCTCAAAAAATAAAAAAATAAATAAATAGTGACGCAATCAACTTTCTCTGAAATAAAAAAACCTAACATGTGATAGGGAAGATGTTAATATCATATATAAAACAGCAAAAGAAAATTCTATCAAAATAGGTTACCAAAATATTCCTAAGGGATAGGACTGGGCCATTTTCCTCCAAGGAGCTGATGTCTAGTCATAGTCATCAGATTCTGAGCTTAAACAAACAGTCTCCAAATAAATGGAACATCGGCATTCAGTCGTTGATATCTGGCCAGGTACAGATCTATGGTAATTTTCCACTTGACCAGAACAACCTGAGGGCAGGGGCCATGCCCTTCAGCCTTACAATCTCCAGAATAACATGAGATATATTTTCCCTTCTGATGTGAAGTAGATGTGACCTTGATCTGACAACTCTTTTTGTCACCTTTTCTCTACAATCTTAGCAGTCATCAAAAAATAAGAAAATGTATTCTTTTTCTTTTTACTAATCATCTTATCATTAATACTTTTTTAATACTTCTTCTTTCTGGACTTTTGCCACAGTGTTCCAGAAGGCACACATCCATTCCTCTCTTGCATCCTTCATCAAGCATTTGTTCAGTGTCACATATGTGCTGGGCAGTGTGCTAAACACTTCACATCAGAAGAGAAAAAAAATCTCATGTTATTCTAGGATGACTTCAACATTATATTAGGCAAGACTCAAAATCAAATGGATGTTTTGACCCCGCTTCATAGAAAGGAGCGACCAGTCTCACATACAGTGAGACTCTCAGGAATTAGAGTGACACTCTACAAACACAACAGAATACAGGTCGAGCATCACTAATCCAAAAACCTGAAATCTGAAACCCTTCCATTTCCAAACATTTCAGATAAGGGACACTCAAGCTGTTATTGCTTATACCGCATGAAGGAAAGAAAGCATGTGAACATTACAGCCTCTACTGATAACATCAGACAAGCATCTCAACTTTGGGAAATTTGTAAACCCCAACCCTTTCCCAAAGCAATTAATAAATTTATTTTGATAATCTGTTTCTTATGTAGCCAAAGAATTATCCACCCTAGCTAAACACGAGGAAAAGGATATTTCAGAAAAGCACATGTTCATATATCTTGTGGGAACTGGGGGGAATCACCTACTAAGCTCTTTCATTTACCACTAAAAGCAGCTCCTCAATGCACATCACAAATGCTTTCTGAAACATTGTGATGACAGGAATAAACATTACACACTTTAAATTCAACCAAAAAGGCTTTTATCTAAAAAATAAGTAAATAAATAAAACAAAAACCTTCCTTCAGCCAGATGGCAACACTAAAAATAGAATAGAAAATGATGTATTTTCCCCTTGCATTAATATAAATCAGATTAAAAGGCAAGTCTTTTCATCTCTGCTGGTGACTTACCACCAGTCACAATGCTAGCTACTCTACAAGCATCATCCCTGCCCCACAACATGAATAATGTTTACGACTAAGCAAAGCACAGGGCAAAGTACACAAAAGGAGGGCAAAGTCTAACTATATTAAAGTTTTCCAGTCACATGGAGAAATGAGAGATTGTAGCTACCCATCTATATTTTAACAGCTGGAAATGGAGTTTATCAAATTAGACCCAATTCAATTAAAATCAATGTGTAATTAGAAGAAACTATTTAAATAATGTGGAAAAGAAAAATAATTAGAACTCAACTTTATTACACTTTGCTTAATTAAAATAACGAACTGAAAAGAGGGTGTTTTTACTTTAATAGGATAATGATTTACTTTAAGAAAAACTAAAATGGCTAATGCCAGTATTTTACAAAATGATTACTATTGGCCATAAAATAGAAAAGCTTTCATACTTACAAAGTACAGTTATCTAAGCAGAAAATGTACAATACTTAAAAATAGTTCTAAACAGGGGACTCAGTTTTAAATATCAGTTTTGTAAATAAATTTGCATGTAATTTTAATCTTATGAGTATTAGTCAACTGAGTTCAATCAGTGAAATAAATACACATATACACTGCTGTCAAATATCAAAAATTAATCATTTCTCCTCTGTAGAAAATATTAAAATATTTTAAATTTCTTATGTGAACTTTGTAAAATTTAATAGGAATGATATGGTAGGTTCTGAACGCTTATTCCAACTCATTTCACGTAACCACTGAACATTTAACTGAAAGCTTGTCTAAAATTATGGGCCAGCTCATTTTCCCCATGCTGTCCTGGGCTACAGTCATTTCTGTATCTGTGACTGTGTTCTTTTTTCCCTCACTAGAACACCAGCCTCACCATCTTTGCAACTATTTACATGTAATCTCTTTTTCTTTCTTAGAGCAGTTTTAGGCTTACAGCACAATTGAGCAGCAAGTACAGAGTTTCATATGCTGTTGCAGCCCCGCCCCCATGCCTATCCCACCATCAACATCCCACACCAGAGTGGTCCATTGGTTACCATTGATGAGCTGACACCAACACGCCATCATCACCCAAGGTCCATAGTTTACATGAGGGGCCACTCTTGGCGATGCACTTTCTACTGGTTTTCATAAGTGTATAATGACGTGTATACACCATGTAGTAACATGCAGAATTCAATCCATTTCCAGTCCAACTCAATCCATCATAGTCCAACTCAATCCATCATAGTCCAACTCAATCCATCATAGTCCAACTCAAGTCCCTCTCCCATGAAATCTTTTTAAGCTATTCCTACCACCATCACATTTCTTTCTCTGACTTATACTGCACTCCCATGCAATCTGTCCCACGGTATTTGGCATTTGATTTCATTCTCTCTTGTATCATTTTCAGGATGTATGCTTCCAAAATTTCTAAAAACTGAGTCCCATGAGAGGCAAAACAAAAAATGTGCTCTACAGTAAAATAAAACAAAACCAAAACACAATGAGGAATACTTGATGTAACATTTCTCTCTTGGAAATGCATACTGCAAGTTTGCATAAGGAAGGGGCTATATCATTCATTCCATGCTGGTTACCCAATAAATATCAACTCTTCGATGCTTTATTTATTTATTTATTTATTTATTTATTTATTTATTTTTTGAGACGGAGTCTTGCTATGTTACCCAGGCTGGAGTGCAGTGGTGTGATCTTGATTTACTGTAGCCTCTGCCTTCTGAGTTCAAGCGATTCTCCCACCTCAGCCTCCTGAGTAGCTGGGACTACAGGCACGTGCCACCATGCCTGACTACTTTTTGAATTTTTAGTAGAGACGGGGTTTCACCATGTTGGTCAGTCAGGCTGGTCCTGAACTCCTGACCCCAGGTGATCCTTGCACCTCAGACTCCCAAAGTGATGGAATTACAGGCATGAGCCACTATGCCCCGCCTTGATGGTTCTTTTCTAACAGAACCCTGATTGGCCACTGGACACAGATCTGGCCAAAACATTGAAGACTGAAGTTGTTAGGTGTGGTTTGTGGGAATGATCCTTAAGGCACAGCAGACTCTGGTGTGTGAACCTGTTTGCTCTTCACCCCTCCTTTTCTTCCTGCTTTGAATGCCGATGTGATGCTTAAGGCAGAGCATCTATCTGGAAACCACGAGGCTGTCAGGAGGGAAAGGCCAAGGGAACAGAGACTCAGGCCCTGACATCTTTAAGTTGCTGGTCTAGTACCAGCAACTCTTCACTTCTATGTTCCCAATAGGTTAGAAAAAACAAAATCCCCCATTTGTTAAAATCATTAAGAAATTCTGTAATCATAAATTAAAAAAAAAAAAAAAAAAAACAATCCCCAAACTGATACAGAGATCCTTCTGGCTACAGAATAAAGTCCAGGCATCTTAGCCTTCCAAATGTCTTATTTCTTATTCAGTAACTCTTTTATTTGGCCCATCATGAATCCTATGTAGTCTAATCCGTTCCAAAAGTCAGAAAGCCAAGCAGTCCTGGTTCATTATATTAAAGCAGAGCAGCTTTAGATTTGAAAATAGTGGGAGGAGCAATATCAGGAGAAAAAAGGAGTGAAACATGCCACATCAAGTTTTAATAACATTTGTAATAGAAATCAGTTCCATAGGAATTCAAACACCTTAGAAGCCAGTGGAATCCTAAAAAGAATGTGAAGGGTTCCTCGATCAAACACGCTAACCTCAAATAGCTCCTGATAATTCCTGAGCCACAATTCTTCTCGAATACTTAGTATTCTAAGGTCCTATATGAAGTGCAACTCACAGGTTGGTTACACAAGGGTTAAGTTCCCTTCTCTATCAACTGTTCTACAAAGAAACCTTTAATACACGATAGGTATCACTGGCACATTTGCTTATAAAAAGAAAGTAAATTTATCTATTGATTTAGCCTAATTTTACTTTTATTTGTTAGTTTTTCTATACTACAGAAAGAACATGAAAATAACATCAAAAGGCCCATAATTCTATGACCCAGATAGCCTATTTATTCTTTTTATCTTAGAAAGGAAGTATTCTTTATTTATTTAACAGATATGGTCTCACTATGTTGCTCAGCCTGGTCTCAAACTTCTGGCCTCAAGTAATCCTCCCACCTCAGCCTCCTCAGTGGCTAGGATTATAAGTGTGAACCACTGCGCCTGGCTTTAAGAAAGAAATGTCTATTACATAGTTAGGAAATTCAAAAAAGTACAAAAAGCTATAAAGTGAAAGGCAAAAGCCTTTTCCCTCTTCCTTTCTGAAAAAAAAAATTCTATGTATAAATATATATATTTGCTTTCCATTTATTCAGAACAGTTTACTCTTCTGCCCCTTTCTTTTCTCATTTAGTAACCTATTTTAGCCTGCTTTTCAAGTTCTTCCTTTAATTGCAACTAATTTCATCATTTTCAATATGTGGCTATAGGAATTAGATATTCTAGATTCATCTTCTCATAAGTGTTCTATTAAATCTTCACTGATGTGTGAGACCACAGTCCTGATTGAGTATTATTTACCTTCTTATGTCAGCATCTACACCTGATCCCTTGCTCCCAGAGTTGGTAACTTAATCTCTTGCACTCTCTGCTTCTGCCAGTCTGAACTCAACTGGAAAAGGCAGCCACTTCCAAGGAAATAACCACAAGGAAAATTCCAAGGAGGCTTTGCTTTCCTGGTACATAGCGTAACAGTGAACAAAAGTAGGAATGAAACCTTCAAGAAGTCACACTATTTGGATTGAATCAGAGGCTTAAAAGCAAGGTTTGTTCCATGTAGATACATTTACCATTTCTACCCCTCTTAGTTTTGCAGAGCATGGGTTCCAGGCTCTGGCTTCTGCCAACTCTGATGGAAGAGCATCGTGGGCTGCTGAAATTGAATTCCTTCTCTAGCACCTTCTCTGGATAGGCAATAAAGTAGTGGAGCAAAAGGGTGGAAGAACACTTCATGGCCAACTCCATGCCCACTTCAAAGCCAGAATCAGGAAGCTGTTGTGCCAGAGCTGAAAGCTAAAGCTGCTCCTTCTCTGATACAAGAGGCAATGAAAAACTGGTGAAGGCAGCTGATGATGTCTGCAAGGACAGATGACACTGACTCCCACCTTGTGAAATCTGCACAGACGCTACATGAGAACTCATCAACCGGCCAGGCACAGTGGCTCACACCTGTAACCACAGCACTTTGGGGCGCCAAGGCAGGCGGATTGCTTCAGCTCAGGAGTTCAAGACTAGCCTGGCCAACATGGTGAAACCCCGTCTCTACTAAAAAATACAAAGATTAGCCGGGCGTGGTGGCGGGCACCTGTAATCCCAGCTACTCGAGAGGCGGAGGCAGGGGAACTGCTTGAACCCAGGAGGCGGAGGTTGCAGTGAGACGAGATCGCACCACTGCACTCCAGCCTGGGCAACAGAGCGAGTCTCCATCTCAAAAAAAATAAAGAACTCAAACTTCTAGTGACTTTCTCAGGTAACTTGTGGTCTGAAAATAAATTGAATCTATTAAGTAATTAAGGCTATCATCCTGGAGAACAAAGAAATAGGGCCAAGCAAGGGCTTTGGTATGCTTAGCGTAGCAAGCAGAGACTCAATATCAGGCCAGGAAAAAGGGATTTAAATCACAAAGCATTCCTCTGGCCTCATGCGGGAAAGAAAATGGAGATTTAAAACATGTTCCTTTTATTTTTTTAAATCATCTTTCTACTAGACAAGGAATTTTTTTTTGAGCTGTTCAATCTCTAATTTGCCACATCAATATGTCCCCAAATAAGAGATCTCAAATTCTGGAACCTATTGAATATCTAAATGTAGTAACAAAACAAAAACAAAACAAACTAATGGAAAGGATCCCAATCTGAAAAACACCAAAACAAAAGAATGGTTTTACAAGTTCTGCCAACTCTCAAAGGCACAAAGTGTGCTATGTGGCAGGCGCCACAACCTGGCAAACAGTAGCAGGTTGGGAGGAAAGGCTGACTGAGCAGCCCATCAAGGAGCACTCATGGCTGCAGAGTCCACAGACTGCAATTTACACGCTTGCTGTCCAGTAAGTATTTTCATTTAAAGAATGCCACATCCATTTCAAACAAGAGAATCCGATTACAAATTCTAAATCTGCCTAAGCTACGGGCCCTTTGGGGGTCATGAAGAGCTCAGCTAACACTAAGCTGACGAATGGGCTCTTTTCTTCTAAATACTTTTAGAATGCATTTTATGTGACCATTTTGTACTTCACAACATCCACTTGGGGGTTGGTGCCTACAACAGTAGAAGAAGCCAGAAGGAGGTTGAGAGAGATTGAATGGGTAAACCATATGAATACCTTCTCCTAGAAGAAGGAAAAAAGAAGCCAACCATTACTAAGTGGAGGTTGGAAGGAACCAGCTACTCTCCTTGCGTCCCAGGGGACAAAGGGCTGTCACAGACCTGACCTATCTCCCCACTCTCTTCTTTATCCAAACACCTGCTCCTAGATAACCAGTCCTGTTTTCAGAATCGTAGGGGAATCATTATCAGAAAGGAAGATGTCTAAAGAACTGTCTGAGCTTTCTAACCAAATGTGAACAGATCTCATTTCAGTCTTTGAGTGCTCCCTCAAACAGCCACTTTTCCTAGATGCATTAGGAATATTCTAAGGAAGTGACAAGGCAATATGTTTTCTTTTTAGTTTACAAATGATGCATATGCCCTCAACTTCATGACACTTTTTCTGTTATCCTATGTCCTTTATTTTACAGAAGTGGAAAACCTTAGAAAAATTTCAAAAGGGCGTGTGCTTTCTGTAAATAGTAAGTTAGGGAGGGAGAGGTTTTGATACTGAGTTTGGTTTCCAAGTAGATGAAAGAAGGAGAAAAATTATAGTTGGGTGAGGGCAGGGTAGGAAGAAGAATTTGAGGAAGTGAGAAAACCTGCTTTACAAATAGTAGAATCTGAGCAATTTGAAGGTATATCATTGTATGATTCAAGTAGAATAGATGTTTAATACAAATTGAGTGAATAACTATATACACATTTTTTATAGGGATTTTATAATAACATTACTATCTAACAGGTTAAATAGGCTTTTGTGGGTTATCAGTTACAAATGCAATATTTTTATAAGGTGCAAATGTGTGCCAGCTTTCAAACAGCTAATTCATATATGAACTTCTGGAACATAACCCATTTATTACTAAGAATTATTATTTTAAAAAACAAATACTATAAAAGTATGGCAAATAGGCATAAGAAAAGGGTCATAGGTAATCATATTTTAGAGCTAGTTGGGAAAGGAATTCATTTAATATGTGTGCTTTACCATTTAATTTTTAAAATGTCTTAGAAATAATCACACCTGTGTTCCTCAATTAATACTTTCAGATAAACTGTTCAATTTTCCTTAGGTAAGATTTTCTGGCAGGCAAAACTTGACTTTGTAACAAATATTTGTCAGCAAAAATAAGGTAACTACTTATGCCTGAAAAAAATTCCATTTTAAAAATATTTCTAAAATATGATTTTTTTTTTTTTTTTAAAGACAGGGTCTCCCTCTGTTACCCAGGTTGGAGTGCAGTGATGTGATCATAAGCTCACTGCAGCCTCGAACTCCTGGGCTCAAGCGATCCTCCTGCCTCAGCCTCCCAAGTAGCTGGGACTACAGGCGCATGCCACAACATCGAGTTGATATTTTTATTTTTATTTTTATTTTTATTTTTTATTTTATTTATTTTTTTTTGAGACAGAGTCTCGCTCTGTCGCCCAGGCTGGAGTGCAGTGGCCGATCTCAGCTCACTGCAAGCTCCGCCTCCCGGGTTCACGCCATTCTCCTGCCTCAGCCTCCCAAGTAGCTGGGACCACAGGCAACCGCCACCTTGCCCGGCTAGTTTTTTTTTTTTTGTATTTTTTAGTAGAGACGGGGTTTCACCGTGTTAGCCAGGATGGTCTCGATCTCCTGACCTCGTGATCCGCCCATCTCGGCCTCCCAAAGTGCTGGGATTACAGGCTTGAGCCACCGCGCCCGGCCGATATTTTTATTTTTTGTAGAGATAGAGTCTCGCTTTGTTGCCCAGTCTGGTCTTGAACTCTTGGCTTCAAGCCATCCACCCACCTTGGCCTCCCAAAGCACTAGGATTACAGGTGTGAGCTACCACATCCATCCTAAAAGATGACTTCTTAAAAATCATCTGAAATCACTATGGACAAGCATTTATTAAACCTCAAAGCCATCCCTGAAGAACAGGAGATAAGATTCAAAGAATAGCTAATACCAGTCTTATTACTGAGAGTTGTATTTCACACAAGGAAAATTTACCTTCTCTTTCTATAGCTCACCAAATTGATTTTAGAAGATTTTGATCATAAGAAAAGTCACACTAAAGTAATACATGAACACTGGCCTGCAGAGTGGTCAAATTAAAAGTGTGACCACATTAAAAGTGATACAAATGTGAAAGTTGCTAGCAGTCTGAGTTCCAAGATAGCATCTGTGCAGAGTCCACAAAGCAGGAGTCAGTGCTGTCTGCCCCTGCGGACATCATCAGCCACCTTCACCAGTTTTTCATTGCCTCTTCTATCAGAGGAAGGAGCAGTTTCAGCTTTCTGCCCTTCTCAGCACTCCCTGGTATAACAGCCCCCTGACCCTGGCTTTGAAGCAGGCATGAAGGTGGCCAGGAAGTGTTCTTCCACCCTTTAGCTTCACTCCTTTATTTCCTATCCAGTGAAGGTGCTAGAGAAGCCATTCTATCTCAGACAGCCCAGAATGCTCTTCCATCAGAGTTGGCAGAAGCCCCAGCAGGAACCAATGCAGGTTTCCTACCTCCATCCCCAAGCCCTTGGCCCACTTCAAAGAGATGCCTAGAAGCCAAACAGATTTGTTGCTATGAATTTCGTTAGCTGACTTATCACTGTGTTACATAATTCTTTCCCCAGGGTACAGCTAACACCATTTCCATCAGCAGCTCCCCAAAGTTCCCTGCTACTTACAATAATCAATACAGGCACCATCTATGCTGGGGTTATAAAAATACCAATATTGATCTGATTTATATCAATCTGAGGTCACTTAGCTAAGATTACATATAAGAATGACAGTTTCATCTAAATTTTTAGGGATACAGACAGAATTCGCAGCCATTTCATAGGCACCTACAATGAAACATCAGTTGACAATACATTTTAGTTTCTATTAATCTGGAAATTATTGTAAACCACCTTTAAAAGTTTGCCAATCCTTATCTCACTAGGAAAAAAAATTAAAATCTTCACCCATTTTACAAAACTCGACTTTACCGAAAAGTTTAGGCTGATTTTAAAAGCTAGAAAAACTATCCTAATACTACTCAATGTTCGAAATGTTGGTTATAAATCTTTATAATTGGTTTTAGATTATTGTAAACCTTTATGATTACCTAAATTCATGCTTCATATTCTAATTAGTAGTGTCCATGTATGTGCTACTTCCAAATACTCATTCAACATTGGCTAGAAAGGTCTACGAAGAATCTACTCTCTCTGTTATAGTATCAGATTAACTCCCTAAGACAGGTTGTCGGAGTAAAAGAAATCACAATACCAAAACACCACTGAAAACCCTCAACTGATAACTATAAAATAGGAGAAGCACAGACAGCTCCAGCTTTCAAAGGAAAATAAGGCAGAACTACTGTAGAGAAAAAACATAGTAACAGTAACAGCACCAGCAGCAGCAACTGTGAGAACCATTTATCATATTAGGCATTGTGCTAGAAGCTTTACATAATCACATCTAATTCCTACAGACACCCTGCAAGGCAGGCAATTAGCATCCACATTTAACACTGAAAACACAGAGGCAGAAATTGGAAGTGGTCAGAAAGGGTCTGAATCTAACCTGGTTTGACTCCAGAATTTGCTTGGTTTTCATTCATCATGCTCATTCCTGAGAAAGGGATTAGACAAACTCACTTGCTGGGCTATCTGGAGAAGAACTGAGATGGGGTTCAGGAGCCTGAGTGTAGGTGCATTTTTTTTTCTCTCACTTGTTTTTTTCTGATGAGAGAAAGTAATAAGAGGCCTTGTGCCCATGATGACCTGTCCTGACCCTAGGAGAACTTCCCTCACTGCTTTGTAAAAGTTCAGCCATGCGTGGGCAAGCATGCATACAGTCACAGTGAGTTTTACTATTTCATAATATCTCATAATATTGATGAATACACAATACAGTCACAGTTAGTTATAAAGAAAAACTGACAGGTCTCCAAGACTGCAGAATTTCTAGAATCAAGACCTTCGGGAAAATGATACAAAATCCTCTTGCGATGAAAACTGCATTTTTCTTCTTTCTTCTCACCTCCCTTGCCCCCAACCCCCAGTTTAATTAAAAGGTATAAAGTGAAGAGAGAACAATAAACAATTATCATGGTAATTTGATAGTAGATACAAATGTGTCAACCACTTTCTCTGCCAAAATTCAGGCTACAGAATACAGGTGTTCAGAAAGTACAATGTGCAACTGTTTTAAATCATATTAATTTGTGTTTCATTGAAGTGAGAGCTTCATTTTATGTTCAACTGCACTATTGATAGGTTAATGTCTGCTATAGTTTGAATGTATGTATCCGCCAAAATTAGTATGTTGGAAGCTATGATCCAATGTGATAGTGCTAAGAGGTGGGGCCTTCAGGTGATTAAGTCATGAGGCTGGGAGCAGTACCCTTATAAAAAGGGTTCAAGGGTACTAGCTAGGCCCCTTTTTTTGCCCATCTTTTCTGCACATGAGGACACAGCATGGGGTCCTCTTGTCCTTTTTGCCCCTTTTACTATATGAGGATGCAGTAAGAAGGCCCTCACCAGACACTGAAGGCCAGCACTTTGATCTTGAACTTCTCAGACCCCAGAACTCAAGAAAAGAAAGTTATGTTATTTATATTATCTAGTCTCAGTTTTTGTTATTAGCAGCATAAACGGTCTAAGACAATACCTAAAACTGTGTGCATGATGTATAAAATCTCCAGGATGCACTTAGGTGAATAAGGCCCCACTGCACCTATATTCTAGGAATTAGTCAGATGAGTCAGCTCTACCACCCTTCCCCCTTTTTTCATCTTACAAACTGAAATGCAGTCACTTTCTGACCCCTCTACATTTTGCTTCACTTTATTCACTGGGCTGTCATAAAGAGTTTGAGATCTTCTAGTTCAGAATTAAGCCAGTATTACATTAATAATTAAGCAAACATCGGGAACTCCTTTTTTTCCCTTTAAGACTAAAGGCCTGGAAGAAAGGAAATCTTGGTGAGACAGCAATAAAACTGCAGTGAAAAGAGGGTGAGAAGCTGAAGTACAGACTTACACAGGGAGTGGCTGGCTCAGGGGCCTACTTCATGCCTGGTCTTGCTCCTTCTCTGAAGGGTAGTCTTAGGCTGATGGCTAGTTTAATAGTGCTGGGTTCCATTTGAACTCAATTTATTACAATGAGCTGCTGGCCAAATTGGGCAGGTTAGCTTGGTTGGCTAGAGCAGGAGCTTGAAGGTCAAAGCACCATCCCTGTGCTGCTGGGTGAGTTCACCCACAACAGAATTCTGTACATGGTCACAGAAAAGTATAATGACAAAGTGGTGGGAGGTGTGAGCCAGGTGACTACGAATATAATCACTCAGCACAATAAGTAATGAGCAGGCACTATTCCAGACATTAATAATACAAAGATAATCATACTGAGGCTAAAGTCTTCCAAGGCAGACACACATAGAAATACATAATTAAAACATAATGTAGTAAGTACCGTGATAGAGATCTCTATGGGAACACAGAGACAGGTAAGGGAGGCTTCCTGGAATAGGGGACGTCTGAGCTGGTCCTAAAGAGTAAGTAGGTATGTGGGTGGGGGCACTCCTTGCCAAGGACAGGGCATCATAAACAAAAGCAGAATTTCTGCCATCAGTCATAGGGAAAAAGAACAGGATATGCATCAGCTTTTTATAAACCCAACTAGAAAACCTATTAACTTCTTTTGTAAATGAAAAATTGCATCTTTACTCACTTAAAAATGCTTTTTGTTAAGATTTTTTTCTCACTTGTTGCAAGGAGGAAACTATACATTTTGTATATTACATGTTTACTGTTTTGTAATTTTAGAAGATTAAAACAAAACTTTAATAAGAATTAAGATCTAAGAATTATGACAATGAGCAGAGGATGGAGGTCCAAAGACACAATACTCTCAAATGCCGGAGAGCCCAGTATTAGGATGAAATTATTGTATCTTAAAAATAAAATATTTAAGGTCTTAAAAGAAAACAAACTTCCCCTAACTTCCTCTCTCCGCAATCTCTTGGTAATCTCTATCCTATTCCCTACTTAGGAGTTCAACTTTTTTACACTCCACATAACAATGAGATCATGTGGCACCTCTCTGTGCCTGGTGTATTTCATTTAATATAATGTCCTCCAGGTTCATCCACTTTGTCCTAAATGACAGGATTTTCTTATTTTTTAAATTGAATACCATTCCACTGGGTATATATATGACATTTTCTTTATCCATTCATCCGTCGATGAATACCAGTTGATTCTTGGCTGTCGTGAATAGCGCTATAATAAACATGGGAGTTGAGAGATCTCTTCCGCATGCTGATTTCATTTCTGGCAGATATACACCCAGCAGCATAAAATAAGCTTAAAGTCTTAGAGATAATTTTGCTTTTGAATTAAGAGGCAGTATATTTTAATATTTTATCATTTTTCCCTAATATATACCATCAAAACCACTTATATGCAACTCCATTTACCTATGGTACTGTGTTTACATTGCAAAAAAACAAATTCAGGAAATCATAGAGCAGAAAATGTTCATGAAATCAAATAATTAGAGCTACAGTTCAGTACTTCTCATAAAATGAATGGTGTTTTAGTAACTGTTTCCTTAGTATGTCTAATGATTTTATCTTCTCGTTCATTTTTCCATTAAATTTTGCTATTTCAGCATATAGATAGCTATTCTTCCTTCCCCTTTTTTGATCACGTATACCTTTGCAAATCTCAGGAAAGCTATTCGCCCCTTAAGCTGAAGACCAGGGCGTGAAACTTCAGAGTTTCATGGTCCCCAGAGATGGTCAAGAACCCCTCTCCCCTGGCACCCGATGACAGAAGATGCTTTGAGTGGTTACAAATTCCAAACTACAGGTCAGGGTGTGGTGGCTCCAACCTGTAATCCCAGCACTTTGGAAGGCTGAGGTGGGAGGATTTCTGGAACCCAGGAATTTTAGATCAGCCTGGATAACATAGGGAGACCCTGTCTCTACAAAAAATAAAATTAGCTGGTCATGGTGGTACATGACTGTTGTCTCAGTTACTTGGGGGGCTGAGGTGGGAAGATCGCTTGAGCCTGGGAGGTGGAGGCTGCAAGTGAGCTGGGATGGTGCCACTGCACTCCAGCCTGGGTGACAGAGCAAGACCCTGTCTCAAAACAGCAACAATAACAAATTTCAAACTACAAAGTAAATCTTCCCAATTTCCTCCATGAATTTTTGGATCGAACATAAAACTTTTTAAAAGTGGTACTTAAGGCTGGGCATGGTGACTCATGCTTGGAATCTCAGCACTTTGGGAGGACGAGGCAGGTGGATCACTTTAGGTCAGAAGTTTGAGATCAGCCTGGCCAACATGGTGAAACCCCATCACTACTAAAAACACAAAAAATTAGCCGGATGTGGTGGTACATGCCTATAACCCCAGCTACTGGGGAGGCTGAGACAGGAGAATCGCTTGAACTCAGGAGGCAGAGGTTGCAGTGAGCTGAGATCGCACCACTGCACTCACTCCAGTTTGGGTGACACAGTAAGACTCTGTCTCAAAAATAAAATAAAATAAAATAAAAAATAAAAAGTCATACTTAAAATAGTTCTTATAAAACAAGGTTTCAAAGCCCTTCTGTTTAAAACAGTGGTTCTTGAGGGTTTGTATGAAAATCACCTGTGGGCTTTTTACACCGTGCTGTCCAGGTCCCTCGCAGACCTGCTGAGCTGCAATCCTGAGGCATTAGGCTCAGCTGTGTATTTTTAAATGGCTCCCTAAAGGATTTTGATGTACGTCTCTAGTTTAGAACCACCAACTCACAGAATTTAACCTAGAATCATCTCCCACGGGCTAAAGTGATTGTTCACATTTTTCATTGCTTGGCAAAACATGAAAGTTCTTTCTGGGTTTCCTGAACTAATGGTTTAAGTGATGTTGATGGGCTTCAGCCGTCCCCTAGACCAGCTGCCTTCAAACTGGGATCCGCAGGCTCCCAAGGGTATCCAAGGGCTTTCCACAAAAGGATTTTAACAGTTTTTGTGCTTTGGACTCCTCTGGTACCTGGTAAAGTCAGGCTGAATCCCTTCTTAGCATAATATTTTTAAATGCATAAATCAAAACAGCATTAGCAAGAAAATATAACCATACTAAGGATAAGTATATTTAAAAATGGTTATAACTTAAATATGGTTAAAAATTTAATGCACATTTTTATACATTTAAATATATATACCCGAGACATATATGTGCTCCTTTATTAACCCAGTAAATAGTCAAATCTAGGGGCATGTCTAATAACTGTCATGATTTCAAAGTAATCAGTTCAAACCACCTTTCGAGATATCTGAAACTGTAATGTGATAAGAAAACACCTGACTTCTGTTGATGCTCATACTACTTTAGGTTTGTTGCTTACATTTGTAATTAAAGGAAATGCTCCATTTCTAGGTGAGGTTAGTGCAAAAAAAGATGAAATTATTTTCCTCACCCAAATTTACAAACGCTTGGAGTTAAAAACCTTACTTTAAGGGAATATGTGTATATGGAGGGTTATAAAGCAATCAGTTTCCAGATTCTTTCTTAAAACCTTTCATACCTCGTTTCTCATATACACTCCCCTTCTACTTTTTTTTTTTTGAGATGGAGTCTTGCTCTGTCACTCAGGCTGGAGTGCAGTGGCGCAATCTTGGCTCGCTGCAACCTCCACTCCTGGGTTCAAGCGATTTTTCTGCCTCAGCCTCCTAAGTAGCTGGGACTACAAGTGCACACCACCAGACTTAGCTAATTTTTGTATTTTTGGTGTGGGGGGGGGGGCTTCCCCATGTTGGCCAGGCTGGTTTAGAACTCCTGACCTCAAGTGATGTGCCCGCCTTGGCCTCCCAAAGTGCTGAGATTACAAGCATGAGCCGCCGCGCCCGGCCCTCTTCTGCTTTCATAAGGCACGCTTCTTATGCATCCTGAACATTAGGTGGTTTATTGTCAAGGGTGCTAAAACCTCTGAAGTGTCACTAAAGAAATGAGAGAATGCACTGCACCTGTAAAAGCTCCCCTTGAGAGCAAAACAAGAAATACTGTGGGAGCAGGGCCTTGCTTCATGCAAGTGAAAAGGTTTCTGTCTCGTTTGTATTGATGCATCACTGTCACAGGGCACAAATTAACACAGAAAGTTTGCGCCTTACGATGGTTCGACTTACAATAGTATTAGACTTTATTCCATGTTATACCATGTCAACATTTCCTCACTTTTTAAGTCCACTGTGTATTTTAAAAATTTAATTTTTAAGGTATGTAAAAACAAGAATGTTTGAAGCCTAACCAACATTTCACAAAGCCTGTAAGAAATTAACTTTGGAGCCATGGAGGTCTAAGAGCCGCCTTCATCAGAAACACCTTGGGTATTTACTTAAAAAGCAGATGCCTATGCCCCAACTCAGATGTATGAAATTTGAATCTCTAGGGTTGGGTCTGGGAATTTGCACTTTGAAACAAGCATTATACTTGAATCTGATATACACCAAAGTTGAGAACCACTGCACTATGCTACTTTACTGCTTTGCTGTTAAGTCTTCTGGACACTATTGTTTCAACCATTTTCTGGAGCTATATTTATCTTTCAATCTATGGAGAGGCATTTGTTATAAGCTAAATTATATAAACTCAACGTAAGGCATTGATGCTTCTTCAGAATTTGATGGGAACTGACCATAGACAATATCAATAGGAACCATCTCTTTGTGCATCACTTAATAATTTTCAGTGGTACAGAATAGTGATGTTTTCCTTAACCTGTTCCTTATAATTTGATACAATTTTTGGATAAGCTGTAAACAAGCCCACAATAGAACAGGGAGGCAAATATTCCCTTTTAAAAAAATATGGCCCTACCATATGAACTAATAATTTAAACTATGGCTCTGCTATGTAATTATTATCAGAAAGAAGTGTTAAAGTTCAAAGCATTTGGTATTCCATGGGTGCTTTAAGCTTTTTAAAAAATGTCCTAGGCTAAAATTATATTAATCATGCTACTTGAAACTCCAATGTTGGACCTTTCATGAATAAAACTTCAGCAAATGTCTCAGTTTAAAATTATTCTTAAAGAGGTTTGACCCTGCTACTCTCTACTCTGTAGAGGTGAGATGTGCAGACTAACTGCTCAAGCCGACATCTTTGTTAGGTCTCTCCATTTTCATATAATGAAAAGAGTTCAACTGTGGGTTAAAGCATGTGATTCCACTGTTGACAATGAAGGAGTTAAGGACGATCCACCCCATACTATGCCAATTTGGCATATTTATTATTTCAAGCTGAAAGTACTTGAGAAACTAGTTGCAGAAAGGCCTTTCTGATCTGTCCTTTCTTACAGATGGTAGGCCATAAAAATTCCTTTGAGGATGCCTTCCCTCCAGTAGGGAGAGAAAATAACCCTTATCACCAGAGATTAGAAATTGCTGCTGCAATGAACCTGTACAGATAAACTTACTGAAGAAACCCTTATTTTCCACTAGCTTCGCACACCCCCACCATAGATCTCCTAGTGACCTCTAGAATTTACTGTCCCTAGCCCAGATCCCCTTGTCCTGTCATTTCTTCACAAATTTATTATTCCTTGTCCAAAAAGTACAAAAGCTATCTGCATTGGCCATTTATTTGCATCCTTACCCTCTTGTACTCCCTATGTATGTGTAAAAATTTATAAAACCTGTATCCTTTTCTCCTGTTAATCTGTCTTGTGTTAATTTGATTCCTAGAACCAGCCAAAGATTCCACTTAAGAACCAACATAGGTAGAGGTGACTTTTAGCCTCTTACAACCACCTATGAGTTTTCCATGAACTTGCAAAGAGTGAGAGATCTTGAACTTGTTGTCACTCAATAGCCAGCAAAAGCTCAGTTCCAAGAAGCCATATTCCTGGAGGACATACAGGAGGCACACTCATCTATATTTTCCAAAATCTATCCCTGTATTAAATCATACTAACAGCTGCATAATGAATAACATTGTCTATGTAAAATCTGTATAAAGATATAACAAAAACTGAGTTTCTCCTGTACTCTCACAACACAATCAACACACAACACTTACTGTGACCTCTAGTTGTCAAAATGTGTGGGGATTTTTCCCTACCAGCAATGAATTCTGCAGCAGACACCAGCTGGGTATCTTCTAATTCAATTCAATTCTGATACTACCTGCTATAAATTGGGGTTCCCACAATCCCTCCCCATCGTTCGGTTAATTTGCTAGTGCAGCTCACAGAACTCAGGGAAACACATTTACTGATTCATTATAAAGCACATTACAAAGGATACTGATGATCATCAGAGGTGGATAGGGCACAGCATGGGAGAAGAGCATCATCAGAGGTGGCTAGGGCACAGCATGGGAGAATGGACATATCACCATTCAGGAATTTCCACATGTTCAACTTTCTGGAAGCTCCCCAACCCAGTCCTTCTGAGCTTTTATGGAAGCCTCATTGCTAAGGCATCATTCATTAAATCATTGGCTATTGGTGATAACCTTCATCCCCTCTCTCCTCCCCAGAAGTTGCGAAGGTGGGGATGGGGGTGGGGCTGAAAAGCCCCAATCCTCTAATTCTGCCTTAGTCTTTCCTATGACCAGCTCCAACCTGAGGCTACTGAGGGGCTGCTGGCCACTAGGAATCTCACTCACATGCAGAAAGACACATCACTTTGGAGATTTCAAGGATTTCAGGAGTTGCATGCCAGAAAATGGGAACAAAGAACAAATACATATTTCCCAATATCATAATCTGCTTTTAAGGCTAATCACCCACTTTGGCACATTAGACACCCATATTCGAAAAACTTAGTGTTGTATACATTGAATGCTCAGTCTGTTTTCCATGTTTTATTAGTCATTTCTACACAGAATAACAGTCAGGGACAAAAACTAAAAAAAAAATTAAGCATTTATATAGTAACGACCAAATTATTTTCAACGAAAACATCTCCCCCACAAACATTTCTGGGTATAAAATTTCTCTCCCCTGATATCATAAGTCCATGGGTAAATTGTACAACTTCATGAGCAGCCACTGGAATGTGTTCTATATGCAATGAGTCTATCCTTTACAATCTGTATCATGGTGTTAACAACACCAATCTCTACGGAGGTTTAATCTGAGAAACACGAAACTCATCCCCCCTGAAACTTGTTGTTATGTCTCTTGCCTGGATATTGCTGAGGTCACATCTAAACATTACAGAGAAATTACTTTTCAGTGTTAGTATTGAGAATAATTGTATTTCTTCCAAATAACTGATTTCCTTTCTCTTTCAGCAAAGTGAGTTGAACATCTGGGTAAGGCTTCTCATTCGTAACTGCAGTTTGAAAGCTTAGGGACAGATTGTGATCCACTCACAGGACTCGCCTTTGGAAGGGCATTATTTCCTGTTCCATTTCATCTTCCAACTTTTGGTTTATCTTTTTTCTTTCTTGAACCTTTCTAATTTATATTACTGCATTATCCTTTAACTGTTCTTGTAAACACTTTTAGAACAATGGAGAGTATCATAAATTTTAAAAAAATTTAAACAGGAAATGTTTTAATATTATTTGAATTAACATTTATACTTTATGAAAATAGATGTTAAACTGTAATACTTAAGGAAAAATTTAAAGTCTCAACGATTGTCTGAATAAGTGGGTGTTTTTTTCAAAATAATGTCAAGTGCCTGGTAAAGTGAAAAGAAATCACTTGTATCAACATCAACTTATCCTGAAAGTTTTCACCTAAAACTTTTCTTAAGCAATGACTTTCATATGACACTGTGCTGCTAACATACCATAATATTAAAATGCTGTCTTTTCCCAAAAAGCAAGCATAATCAAGCAGTTAGAAAAAAGAAGCACTTTGGCCAAACGAGTTCAAAATTTAAAATGAAGGCTGGGCACGGTGGCTCACGCCTGTAATCCCAGCACTTTGGGAGGCTGAGGCAGGTAGATCACGAGGTCAGGAGTTTGAGACCAGCCTGACCAACAAGGTGAAACCCCATCTCTGCTAAAAATACAAAAAAATTAGCAGGGTGTGGTGGCACCTGCCTGTAATCCCAGCTATTTAGGAGGCAGAAGAATCACTTGAATCCCGGAGGTGGAGGTTGCAGTGAGCCGAGATCGCATCACTGCACTTCAGCCTGGGCAACACAGCGAGACTCTGTCTCAAAATAAATAAATAAATAAATATAATCAGCTGAGCTGTTTAAAGACTCTGAAGGAATAAGTCAGTCCTGGGAATTAGGCAACAATGCTCTGGTGTCTGTGCAGGAAAAACACTACACATGAACCTAACTTGCAATAAGGTCCTTTTGGCAACACGATTATTAAAACAAACAAAAAACCCTTCTATCATGAGTCTTGCCTTTTAAAAGGCTATGGTTAATGACTATGAATTTTTTTTTCTTTTTTAAGATGGAGTTTTTGCTCTTATCATCCATGCTGGAGTGCAGTGGTGCAATCTCGGCTCACTGCAACCTCCACCTCCTGGGTTCGAGAGATTCTCCTGCCTCAGCCTCCTGAGTAGCTGGGACTACAGGCGCCCTCCACCATGCCTGGCTAATTTTTGTATTAGAAATTGTACTAGAGACGGGGTTTCACCATGTTAGGCAGGATGGTCTCGATCTCCTGACCTCGTGATCTGCCCGCCTTGGTCTCCCAAAGTGCTGGGATTACAGGTGTGAGCCACTGTGCCAGCCATCACTATGAATTCTTACAAAGACTCCCATTCTACAAAATGGTATTATAACAATGCCTGAGAGATACAAGATACAGAATGAAAAAGAAGAGAAAATAATAAAGCAATCTTTTCTATCAGTTGCTGAGAAAAGACCAAAAAAAATTAATATTTTATTAGCTTTGAAAAAGCCTCATGTACTGTTAGAATGACTAGAATAATCCTTCCCCCATCCATCAGTGCATCTGTTCCCCACGTAAAGCACGCCTACATACAATGTTCTAAGTACTGGGGACACAGCAGTGGTGTTAAAAAAAAAAAAAAAAAAAAAAAAAAAGCAGTCTGGGCATGGTAGCTCAAGCCTGTAATCCCAGCACTTTGGGAGGCCGAGGCGGGTGGATCACGAGGTCAGGAAATCAAGACCATCCTGGCTAACATGGTGAAACTCCGTCTCTACTAAAAATTCAAAAAATTAGCCGGGTGTGGTAGCGGGCGCTTGTAGTCCCAGCTACTCAGGAGGCTGCGGCAGGAGAATGGGGTGAACCCGGGAGGCGGGGCTTGCAGTGAGCCGAGATCTCGCCACTGCACTCCCGCCTGGCCCACACAGCGAGATTCCTTCAAACAAACAAACAAAATAAAAATGTAAGGCAATTTACAGAGTTTAACTGAGCAAAGAACAATTTGAGAATCGTGCAGCTCCCCAAACCAGAATAAGTTCAGAATGACTCTGTGCTGCCATATGGTTGGAGGTTTATGTTAATAAAAAGGAAACTGATGCACAGAAAATGGGAATGAGGTGCAGAAACAGCCCATTGGTTACAGCCTGGCATTTGCCTAATTTCAACATGGTTTGAACAGCTGGCTGCTGTGACTGGCTGATACTCGGTGATTGCTGGGAGATGTCTCCCCAATGTCTGTTTACACATCCAGTTAGGATGTGTAAGTTCACTATGTATCAGGAGACCTTTAGGAAAAACAAAAAATATGTAAGGAGCCAGCTTTAGGTTAAACTTAAAGGGGGGCAGAAGTATGCAGGGGCTCCGACCATAGGGACATGGGCATTAGCCAACGATTGCACTGATGAACTCACATGAGCAACTGGGAAAAGGGCTCTGAGAGGGAAGAACACAGTGCTTGAAGGAATACAACAAAGGAACCTGAATACATGCAACTACTTAAAATTCTATTTGGAGGGCAGGCACCGTGGCTCACACCTGTAATCCCAGCACTTCGGGAGGCCAAAGTGAGCGGGATCACCTGAGGTCAGGAGTTCGAGACCAACCGAGGCCAACATGGTGAAACCCTGTCTCTACTAAACATACAAAATTAGCTGAGCATGAAAGTGCATGCCTGTAATCCCAGCTACTCAGGAGGCTGAGGCAGTAGCTTGAACCCGGGAGGCAGAGGCTGCAGTGAGCCGAGACTGTGCCACTGCACGCCAGCCTGGGTGACAAGAGCAAAACTCTGTCTCAAAAATAAAAATAAAAATAAAAATTCCATTTGGCTTCTGTTTAAGCCTTTTATCCTTTTCACCAACACAATTCTAAGTAGAAAAAGTAAACTAAAACAAATTAGAATCCACATTATTTCCAAGATTTCTTCACTTGTTTTTAAATAGCAATTTCCTACTAACAATGTCGTAAATGTAGATTTTTTTTAAACTGAATTTTTAAACAGAATTCCTAGCATGGAATATTTCTACCTGATTAAATATTTAAATTTTAATATTAAAATATTAAAATGCAAATAATCTAGTACTTCCAAATAAAACAAGTATCTCAAATATTAAACTATCATTTCTTTAAAAGGACTTTTTGAAATATACCACACTTTTTACAGAAAGGCAGGCTGATCACCTGAGGTCAGGAGTTCGAGACCAGCCTGACCAACATGGAGAAACCCCATCTGTATTAAAAATACAAAATTAGCCGGGCATGCTATGCCTGTAATCCCAGCTACTCAGAAGGCTGAGGCAGGAGAATCGCTTGAACCCAGGAGGCGGAGGTTGTGGTGAGCTGAGATCGCCCCATTGCACTCCAGCCGGGGCAACAAGAGTGAAACTCCATCTCAAAAAAAAAAAAAAAAAGTGGATACATTTCTGGGAAGAGGAGACATTAAATACCATAAAAGTCAATGTTCTGTTTTTTGAAGGTTACTGCTGGTGGGGCTCAGGGAATTCCACCTCAAAACATGACTGTAAGAGATAAAAATTTGTACCCCAAATATGCCTTTTTGGCATAAAGATTATTTTGAGAAACAGCAGAAACTAGAAAAGCTCTGAAAACAGAAAATAAGTTACCCTTTTGTAAGAGAAATTTACACCCATAAAGGGAATCTCCATTTGTAAAGATGTCTCCATCTCTGTACCAGAAAGAAAGGGATGGCTCTAAATCTAAACTAGAAACTCTTCTCAATGGGGAAGGCACCTACTTAAATCTGTGCAACAAACTTTACCCTTGTTTAGACATTTCCTGATCACCTCCCCATAACAGGTTTTCTCTACACCTCCTCTGTTTCTGTAGACATGTATTAAAGCCACTTCCTAGACATTTACAGGCATCTCTTTAATTGCACTTCCCTTTATGGCATTTTGCTAAATCTACTCTGCCTGTGCTCTATAAAAGGAACAAGAAAGCCTGGATGACAGCACATCTGTTGACAGCATGGTTCACTCGATAGTTTAAGTCCAGTGTTGAGAGCTGCTGTTCAGAAGAAAAGATTCTTTTTAAAATATTACTGTTCATTGACAATGCATCAGGTCATCCAAGATCTCTGATGGAGATGGACCAGGAGACGAATGTTGTTTCCATGCGTGCTATCACAACATCCCATCCTGCAAACCACGGATAAAGAAGTAATTCTGACTCTCAAGTCTTATTTAAGAAATAAATTTCTTAAGGTTATAGTTGCCATAAATAGTGATTCCCCTGATGGAGCTGAGCAAAGTAAATTAAAAACCTTCTGGAAAGAATTCTCCATTCGAGATGCCATTAAGAATACTTTTGATGCATGGGAGGAGGTCAAAAATGTCAACATTTACAGGAGTTGAGAAGATGATTCCAAACCTCATGGATGACTGAGGGATCAAGACTTCAATGGAAGTTAGTAACTGCAGCTGTTGCAGAAACAGCACGAGAACTAGAATTAGAAGGGAAATCTGAATACTGAACTGCTGCAATCGCATGATAAAACTTGAATGGGGCCAGGTGTGGTGGCTCACGCCTGTAATCCCAGCACTTTGGGAGGCTGAGGTGGGCAGATCACAAGATCAGGAGTTCAAGACCAGCCTGGCCAACATGGCAAAACCCCATCTCTACAAAAATACAAAAATTAGCTGGGCATGGTGGCACATGCCTGTAATCCCAGCTACTCAGGAGGCTGAGGCAGGAGAATCGCTGGAACTCGGGAGGCAGAGTATGCAGTGAGCCAAGATTGAGCCACTGAACTCCAGCCTGGGAGACAGAGCGAGACTCCATCTCAAACAAAACAAAACAAAACTCGAATGGATGAGGAGTTGCTTCTTATGGATGAACAAAGAAAATGGTTTCTTAAGACGAAAGCTACTCCTGGTGAAGATACTATGAATGTTGTTTAAATGAAAAGGGATTTAGAATATTACACAAACTTAGAGAGGAACTGACCCCAATTTTGAAAGTTGTACTGTGGGTAAAAAGCTATCAAACAGCATTGCATGCTGCAGAGAAATGAAAGGAAGAGTCCATTGATGCAATCAACTTCACTGCCACCTAATGTTTATGATTTTCTAAAGGCTCAAATGATCATCAGCAGTTTTTAGCAATAAAGTATTTTTTTTTTTTTTTGAGACAGAGTCTCGCTCTTTCGCCCAGGTTGGAGTGCAGTGGCACGATGTCAGCTCACTGCAACCTCCACCTCCTAGGTTCAAGTGACTGTCATGCCTCAGCCTCCCGAGTAGCTATGATTACAGGTGCATACCATCATGCTCAGCTAATTTTTGTATTTTTATTAAAGACAGGGTTTCACCATGTTGGCCAGGCTGGTCTCGAACTGCTGACCTCAAGTGATCTGCCCTCTTCGGCTTTCCAAAGTGCTGGCATTACAGGCGTGAGCCACCATGCCCGGCCACTAATTTTAATGAAAATATGTATGCTGTTTTTTTTCAGACATAATGCACACTTAATAGACTACAGTATAGTGTAAATATAATTTTTATGTGCACTAGGAAACCAAAAAATTAGTGTGACTGCCTTGTGAAATTCACTTCATTGCAGTGGTCTGGAACTGAACCTGAAGTATCTACAAGGTATGCCTGTACTCTGGAGATTCAGTTGGTATTCCCTAGGCATCACTCATGTATACATGAAGTATATACGTTAATAAATTTCTGTTAGTCTTCTCTTATTAATCTAACGTTTGCCACAGGTGTTCTTGCCAACTGAGAACTTGGGAAAAGTTATATTTTCTCCCATGCTAAAACTAACAAGCCACTGGAAATGAATGCAGATAAAAACCTTTTTGTTTTTCTCGTGGGTATAATTTCAAAACATTCTGATGGCAGCCATTGGCTATAAAAGCTGTGTACAACATTCAGTGTATTTTAACAAAGCTTAATAATTAATGAACATCCTATGTCATTAATTTATAATAAATCCAATCTGTTTCAGGATTTTCAAATGCACTGCTTAAGATTCTGTCCCAGTGGTAATTAGCTAACAGTGACAGTCTTTAAATTCCTTTATTTGCATTTGTCATAATACACTTTCCGGACAATCTAGTGAATGTTCAGTGAGTGACTCTAAGGGTTGTGGCAGTGGTCAGGCTATCTGATTATCTTCCCTAATGAGTGAGGAGCTTTTCTCATCATTAGAATACATGTCAGAATAAAGAGACTTCCTGCATTAGACACGAATAGGTAGAAAATTTTGTAATTATGATTATTTTTACCATGAGGATTCCCAACAAATTTTGATAATTTGGTTTTCTTCCTTATGTCGATATGGAGGTACTGGATAAAATATTGATTTAATTTGGTAAATATTACTGTTATAATTTGGTAAAATAACATGAACTTTTATTAAAAAAGCAACTGAGTGCTTGCTTGGACACTGAAGAAATAGCTCATAGTATTTAGCCAAAGCTGTTTATGACTGATACTTATATAAACAAATACAGATCACTTAATTTTAACTGTAAGTGTTCATTAAGAGAAATTAGTCTTTCTGAGGTGGGCTTTTTTTTTTTTTTCCTTTTTTTGCTAGTTTTGCAATTATGCAAGACATCAGTAAAGTTGTTCCTTTTCAATGTCTCATCTCCATATTTACATTTCAACCTCTTGGTACCTTGTCTACCCAGGAACATGGAGCTCAGAGGCTCTTCCAAAACTGCCAAAGGTTCCCAAGACAGGTATTTAGTAGGGTCTACCCAGTCCCACAAATGATGAGCCAGCTGCCACCCATCAGAGTTCATCCATCATTTGACCTATTAAGTCTATCAGAATAAAATGTTAATTTGGATTGAAATGCTCATGAAGACTTAACCCTACCTAAATGATCAATCTATCTAGCTAGTTGCTCTCTGTCTGTCTGTCTGTCTGTCTACCTACCTACCTACCTACCTACCTACCTACCTAAGACAAGTTCTTGCGCTGTCTTCCAGGCTGCAGTCCAGTGGTGCAATCACAACTCCCTGTAGCCTTGACTACCTGGGCTCAAGCAATCCTCCCACCCCAGCCTTCTGAGTAACTGGGACTACAGGCACGTGACACTATGCCCAGCTAATTTTTGGTAGAGATGGGTCTTACTATGTTACCCAGGCTGGTCTCAAACTCCTGGGCTCAAGTAATCCTCATGCCTTAGCCTCCCAAAGTGCTGGGATTTCTGGCATGAGCCACCAAGCCTGGGCAACACGGCAAGACCCCATCTCTTAAAAAAAAAGTTACCCAAGTGAGGTGACCCTCACCTGTAGTCACAGCTACTTGGGAGGCTGATACAGGAGGATAGCTTAAGCTCAGGAGTTCAGGACTACAGAAAGCTATGATCACGCCACCTGCTTGGGCGACAGGCCAAGACTCTGTCTAAAAAATGAAAATAAAAAACATCTCCAGTTATCTTTCATCTAAAGGTCTACTTGAGATGTTAAATTTGGCCAAGAGAAGAGACACCAGGAGACAAAAATTGCCTTAAACTTATGCTACTCCTTAAAGACTATATAGTACATAGTCATGAGTTTAGAACTACCTTCACCTATAGTTGAACTATTCCTTTCTGGATCTTTGGTCAGACAGTCTCTCATCTTTCATCTAGTGTGTACTCTGAATAGGAATATTGGACATGTGCTTCCAAATGTAGCAACAAAAACTCTAGAAATACGAGGAATAGACGGGTAAAAACAGCAATATGTGAATATTAAAAGAGTTATAAAGAACAACATTATATAATGATAAAAGGGTCATTTCACCAGGAAGATATAATAATTATAAATATATATGCACCCAATATCTGAGCATCTAAATATATTAAAGCATACAACAGAACTGGAGAGAGCAATAAACACAATACAATAGTAGGAGGAAATCTGAATTTCCCACTTTCCATAATGGCTATACCAACCAGACAGAAAATCAATAAGGAACAGGGGACTTGAAAAACACGATAGACCCAATGGACCTAACAGACATGTATAGAACATTTCACCTCATAGCAGCAGAAGTGCTATGTTCCAGGATATGTGCCAAAACAAGTCTTATGAATTTAAGAAGACTGAAATGACAGCAGGTATTTTTTCTGACCACCATAGGATTAAAGTAGAAATCAATAGCAGAGAGAATACAAGATAATTCACAAATATGTGGAAATTAAATAATATACTCTTAACCAATGAATGGGTCTTTAACAACCAACAAATGGGTCTGAATATGTTACCCCAAATAATCTTTATTTTATGGATTTTGAGCCAAATGCCACCAAGAATCAGCAGACTCAATATGAAGCTCTAAAATCAAGGCACAAATTTTCTTCTTGTAAAGGAAATTTATATTTAAATAGAAAATTTTCATTTGTAGAGATATCTCCCTCTAATTCAGTAGGGATATGATGACTCCTAACTCATATTAATGGAGAAGACGTCAATGTAAATGTGCATAAAAAACCTTACTAAATAACCCTTATTTATTATACTTTTCCTGGTCCATTTCCCATAAGTTGTTTACCCAGCCACAAAGCCCCAAGCCTCTATTCCTTTGTTTTGTTAAATACAGTATTTAAGCTCAAATTCTAAACACCCATTTAGGTTACTCAAAGTTGTGTGCTCCCAAGTGTACATGCATGATGCACATGCTAGCAAACTTCTGTTTGTTTTTCTCCTGTTAATCTGTCTTTGGAAAAATTAAGCTGGAAAACCTGAAATGAGTAGAGAAAAATACTTTTTACATTCCCTATAGGGAAATTATAAAATACCTTGAGACACATGAAAACAAAAACACAACATACCAAAACTTATGAGATGCAGCAAAAGCAGTGCTAAGAGGAAAATTTATAGCTATAAATGCCTACATTAAAAAGAAAGAAAAAGGCCAGTCATGGTTGCTCATGACTGTAATCCCAGCACTTTAGAAGGCCAAGGTGGGAGAATTGCTTGAGCCCAGTAGTTCAAGACCAGCCTGGGAAACATAGGGAGACCCTGTCTCTACAAATAATAATAACAAAATTAGGTGGGCATGGTATGCGTCTGTGGTCCCAGCTACTTGGGAGGCTGAGGTGGAAGATCACCTGAGCCCAGGAGGTCAAGACTGCAGTGGTCCATGATTATGCTACGGCACTCCAGCCTGGGCAACAGAGTGATACCCTGTATCAAAAAGAAGAAAGAAGAAGAAAGAAGAAGAAAGAAGAAAAGAAGAGGAGAAGGAGAAGAAGGAGAAGAAGGAGAAGAAGGAGAAGAAGGAGAAGAAGAAGAAGAAGAAGAAGAAGAAGAAGAAGAAGAAGAAGAAGAAGAAGAAGAAGAAGAAGAAGAAGAAGAAATATTTCAAAGAAAAACAAAACATTATACTTCCAAAGAGCAAAAAAAAGAAGAACAGGGTGTAAAGTTAGTGCAAGGAAGTAATAATGATCAGAGCAGGAAAAAAAGGAGAATATAAAAATACTGGGTAAAAAAACTCAATGAAACAGTGTTAAAAAAAAAAAAAAAAAAAAAAAAAAAAGACAAAATAGACAAACCTTTAGCCAGACTAACTAAAAAAGAAAAACTCAAAAAAAAAAAAAAAAAAAAAAATCAATGATGAAACAGGAGATATTATAACTGATGCTACAGAAATAAAGGGGATCATAAAAGGTTACTATGAACAATTAAATAATTATATGCTAACAAGCTGGATAACCTAAAAGGAGGAGATACATTTGTAGAAATACAGAACCTACTAACATTGAATCATGAAGAAATAAAATATCTGAACACACATTTAAATAGAAAAAAGATTGAATCAGGAATAAAAAAAAAAAAAAATCCCCCACTCCCTACCACCCCCCCACTAAAAAAGCCCAGGACAAGATGGCTTCACTGGTGAATTCCACCAAACATTTAAAGAATTAATGCCAATCCTTCTCAAACTCTTCTAGGAAATTGAAGAAGAGGGAACACTCTCGAACTCAAATTATGAAGCAGTGTTACCCTTACCCCATAGCCTAAGACACTGCAAGACAAGCAAATTATAGGCCAATAACCCTGATGAAGACAGATGCAAAAATACTCAACAAAATACTAGCTATCTGAATTCAACAGTATATTAAGGGAACAAATGAGATTTATCCCTGGGATGCAAGAATGGTTCAACATACACAAGTTAATAGATGTGACACACCACAGTAATAGAATGAAGGATTAAAAAAAAAAAAAAAAAAAAAAAAACCCCAAAAAAACAAAAAAAACACACGACCATCTCAACAGTTACAGAAAAAAACCTGACAAAATTTGATACCCTTTCATGACAAAGGCTCTCAATGAACTAGGAACAGAATAAAATTTCTTCAAGATAATAAAGGCCATATATGAAATCTCATAGCTGACATCAACTCAGTAGTGAAAAACTAATACCTTTAAGATAAGGAACAAGGCAAGGATGCCCACTCTCACCACTTCTATTCAACACAGAGCTAGAAGTCCTTACCAGAGCAATTAGGCAAGAAAAAGAAATAAGCACTGAAAAGGATGAAGTAAAACTGTGTTTGTAGATGACATGATCTTATTTGTAAAAAACTTTAAGAATCCACAGAAAAACTAGGACTAATAAAGGAATTCAGTAAGGTTAAAGGATACCAAATCAACATACAAAAACCAGTTGCATTTCTATATACTAACAACAAACTATCCAAAAGGGAAACTAAGAAAACAATCCCATCTACAATAGCATCAAAAATTACTTAGGAATAAACTTGGCAAGGTGATGAAAGACTTGTATGCTGAAAAATTATAAAACACTGATTAAAGAAATTTTAAAAGACACAAATAAATGGAAAGATATCCCATGGTTATGGATTAGAAAACTTAATATTGTCAACATGTCCACACTACCCAAACGAATACATAGATTCAATGCAATCCATATCAAAATCCCAATAGCATTTTTTACAGAAATAGGACAAACAGTCCTATAATTCATATGGAACCCCAAAGACTCTGAATAGTCAAATGATCAGGAGAAGGAACAAAATTGTAGGCATCACACTTTTCTATTTCAAAATAGATTACAAAGCTATAGTAATCCCAACAGTATGGTAATGGAATAAAGACATACAGACAAATGGAACAGTACAGGGAGCCCAGAAATAAGCCCACAAATATATTGTCAACTGATCTTTAACAAGAATGCCAAAAATACACAACGGGGAAAGGATAGTCTCTTTAACAAATAATGCTGGGAAAACTAGATATCCATATGCTTAAGGAAGAAACTAGACCCATACACAAAAATCAGTTCAAAATGTATTAAACACCGAAATGTGAAGCCTAAAAGTGTAAAACTTCTAGTAAAAAAGATAGGGAGAAGGTTCATGACAGTGGTCTTGGTAATGATTTCTTGAACATGACATCAAAAACACATGCAATAAAAGCAAAAATAGATCACTAGGACATAAACTATAAGGCTTCTGCACAGCAAAGAAATCAACAGAGTAAAAAAGGAACCTACAAAATGGGGAGAAAATAACTGCAAACCATATTATCTGATGAGGAGTTAGTATAGGATGTACAACATTGTGCCCATGGTTAATGATCCTGTATCATACACCTTAATATTTAAGAGGGCAGATCTCATGTTAAGTATTCTTACCACAATGAACAAAACAAAGTTATAGTATATTATTATATTGGCATAACTCAAGGAAAGTAATTTAGCAATATTTATCTATTGTCATGAAAAAGTTCAAAATTGTTGACTCCACAATCCTACTTTTGAGGCACCCACTTTTGAGGGACCAACTGAACAAAAAGTTGTAAGATGTGGAACAAGTCTTATACCTAAACACATCCTTTAAAGTAACACATGTAACTGTAAAAAAGCAAAAGCAGTAATAGTCAATGGAGGACTGTTCCTTCCATGGATTTTTATCTAACCAGTGAAAATAAATGTATTTTAAAGTAAGTCAGTACCATAGATAATTGCTCATACAATATTTAATAATAATTATTTGATTATCAATATGCACAGTGATGCTGAGAGGGAATACATGAAAATTGCTAAAGCTGCATTAGGGTGAAGAGATTATGGACAGTGTTCCTTTTTTGTTTTTGCCAAAATTTCTGTAACGCTATGTTATATTTGGATCATTAAAATAAATACATTTACTTATTATACACATGAAGCACTGTTTATAAAAAGATGCTTCGAAAACAGACATTTTTCTTAGTTGAAACTGGTTTATCTTCCTAATTCGTCACCTAAAAAACAGTTTACATATCATAGAAAACAAAAGGAAACAAGTCAGCCCGGTAGTTTTTCATGTGGAAAGACTGATTTCTTCTAGGTTAGAAGGGTCCTCTGTCATACCCCATCCTTCAATACAAGCAAATTTACAATTTCCTGGGCTGTGACTTGTAGAATGCAGCCTCACCTGCCATCCTGGGACTAGACTTTTCCTGTGGGCTGAGGTAGCTGTGGAGTTGCTGTCATAATAAACACCAGAGTGAAGCCACACCCAAGGTTCATCTGAAGATTTTTTTTTTAAATTAACTGCTTTAAATCTATAGCACACTTAATTTAATAGTTCCTGAGGAATACAGCCCTCCACTAGACCCAATGATAACACATGATTTTCATTACACATGTCCTAAGGTATATGGACCTCTTAGGTTCCAATAACAGGATTTCAATGAACTCAGTTGCTATTGGGTATAGCGAGTGTAACTTATACAAAAAGTCTAAAACTCTCTACACAGCTGACACAATTAAGAATTTCTCTATCTTATTCCTAACAGCTCCATTTGATTCCTAACACCCATTGTACACCTTAAAAATATTTAAGAAAATACACAGTCAAGAATATAATTAAGAAGTATTTAAGAAAACTCCAAACTCCATGTTTTATAACTAAGAGAATTCTCACTTACATATAGCTACATTCATGTAGAGAAACAGCTTTTGCTTATTGATGATTTCACATAATTTGAATCCAACCAAAAATCCTGAATGACATATTTAATTTTTACCTTGCATGACTGAAACGTTATTACTGAATACTTACATATTTAAATTGTGTATTTCACTTATGAGAAAAGTAAAAATACAAATTTCAAGTTCTCAAAGCAAGAAGGTTCAATAAAACATTATATAAAAATGTTGATCTTTGACTATAACTGTTATGTTAAAGAGAAACATGAAACCTTTGCATTGTTAATATTGGTTCAAGTAAATGGAAAGCTTAAATATTAACATTTACCTTCCTTGGTCCTTCATCGCATGTTACTTGCTATTCAGGCCACATGAGTTTATTGTCTGTGATATTAGATACGCACTTATGTAACCTAATGGGTTACGATCCAGAAATGGATTAAGGCAATATCTTTTAAAATAGAATATGCCTTGCAGCAAAGTATTCTCTGATTGAGAATACTGATGCCTTTAAGGATTGTTTGGGGTATTCTGAAGAAAACTACGTGTCAACACATATAACTGGAAATATAGTGGAATTTACTCATACGCTTTTAGGGTTTTCTCTCTAAACACTATTAGGAGTTTTAGACTTTGGTGAACAAACTGCCTTGGGTTTTAAAAAGTAGAAAAACTCTTATTTATGCTAAGTAGTCATATGCTATTGGTTCAAATCCGTATTCTCACATATTTAAAAACTTTAAGTTTTAAAAGGCCAATTGCCTTGTAGTTCACTTAAAATGTATTTACTTATGTCACCTTAAGGCTCTGATTAAAAAGAAATAAATTACATTGTTAGGATGGTATATCAAGCCAGGCATAGTGTCACATACTTGTAGTCCCAGCTACTCAGGAGGCTGAGGTAGGAGGATCGCTTACTTGAGCCCAGGGGTTCCAGGCTAGCCTGGGCAGCATAGTAAGACCCTTCTCTCAAAAAAAAAAAAAAAAAAAAGAAAGAAAGAAAAAAGAAAAAAGATGGTATACCACTGGTTGCAATTTAGTACAAAAATTTCAGTTCAGAGACTAGTCACTAAAGAATGACTCAGTGAAATGCTATGAGAAAGGATTGGGGGCTTTTAATGTATCATTTATATCTTAAACTATAAACGGTAAATCTTGAACTTGGGCATTTTTAGGTTGTGTGACAGTGTGTATTACCATCTCAGTATTCTTCCTGATTTAAGTTTCTGCCAGTTCTTTCATTTTATCTCATTTCTAGAACAGACACAGCAGATTTTTATGTTTAAACTTAACAACTCTTTGCCTGGACAGCATGGCAGATTCATGAGCAACACATTTCCTAGAAAAATAATCTCTAACTTCTGTCCTTGATATGCCCCTGCCGGTGCTCTTTGCCTGTGAATACCTAGGTGGAGGGCAAGTTAAATTCCATTTAACTGAATATACTTTGAGGTCTCAGGAGGTTTAGGTGAGTGGATGATGGTATTTAAAACTTTAATTTTATAGGCTGGGTTTGGTGGCTCACACCTGTAATCCCAGCACTTTAGGAGGCTGAGGTAGGTGGATCACCTGAGCTCAGGAGTGTGAGACAAGCGTGGGCAACATGGTGAAACCCTGTCTCTACTAAAAATACAAAACTTAGCTGGACATGGTGGTGCATGCCTGTAGTCCCAGCTACTTGGGAGGCTGAGGTGGGAGGATCACTTGAGCCTGGGAGGCAGAGGCTGCAGTGAGTCAAGATCGTGCCATTGCACTCCAGCCTGGGTGACAGAGTGAGATCCTATCTCAAAAACACACACACACACACACACACACACACACACACAACAAAAAAACCCTTTAATTTTATTGATGCATGTTTCAAAGACCACCTATTCTAAATATCATAAGGCTCAGAAAAGTAAAAAGTTTTGAAAATCAAAGAATCATTTTCTTTGAGGAAATTTCCACCAGATTTTTATGCAGCATAATTGTAGTCAATTAATACATCTTAAGAGTTTGATCCCATATCATTTAAAAGGCATACCATATACATAATGATATTTATGAAGAATTAAAATACTAACCAGAAATACAATTTTCATTTATTGAATATCTACTGTGTTTCAGAATGTATTAAATGTTTAAATACCTTGTCTCATTCAATTTATTGCTCACAGTAAGAATGCATAAAGACTGCATGTTAGGAAACATTCTCCATACTCTACAGAAACGGAAACTGAGGCTCAAAGAAGCAATTTGTCAACATAAATGGCTAAATTGTGAATAAAATCCACATCAAATAGACTTTAAAATCTATTATCCTAATCACTAGGCTACAATGTTTTCTAAAGAATTTTTTTTTCAAAATGCACTTTAGTCTTTTCACTGTTTTGCTGGGGTATTTTTTCACCCTTAACTAGTGATATTTTTGGCAAATACAGAATATAAAGTCAAAATTTAGAATCTTATTAAGGAAAGAACTTGCATTGTTTTTAGTTTATATTTGAGTAACACTGTATAATTTGCTTTATGGGTTACAGATCCTTTTCTCGTGCATAACTTACTTGATCATCTTAAATTAGAACCATTTTATAAAGGAGGAGACTGAGGCTCAGGGAGGTTAAATGCGATTTGCCTGTGGTCAGGCAAACATGAAGTGTTGGAGCTGAGTTTTGAAATCTAGTTTTCTGACTTTCAAGTACAATATTCTGTCTTCTTGGTAAAGGTACAGAGGCAATGTAAGTTTGAGAACAGCTAGTGTTCGAGCGCCTTGCTTAACAAGATTTGTAGCTTCTAAAAAAATATGCTAACCATAAAATTCCTGGTAAAGGAGCCTGAGTTGGCCATACCGCAGGACCTTCATTGTGTATGTGGAAGGGGCTGCCCCTCCCGCGGTGGCTGAGCAGAACGCTGGCCTCACCCAGGCTTCAGACAAAGAGAGATGTTATTCAGTCTGTGACCTGGCATTTCACCATGAAATTATCTTTCTGGAGTATTCAATTTAACTATCTTTCAAGAAGGAAGTAAACTTCCTGATTTTTTCTTTTCTGTTTGAAACATTGTTTGAATTATCTATGATAACAGAAGATATTATTAACATTGCATGCTGACTTTCTTTTCTTCTTCCAAAAGTTAGAACCAGTAGTGGTCTGTTAACGACAGTAGTTATACTTATCCATGGTTTCACTTTCTGAGGTTCCTGTTAACTGTGCTCAACCACAGTCTGAAAATTGGTGAGTACAGTAAAATAAGATATTTTTGAGAGAGAGCGAGACCACATTCATGTAACTCCTATTACACCATATTGTTATAACTGCTCTATTTTATCATTAGCTATTGTTGTTAATCTCTTACTGTGCCTAATTTATAAATTAAACTTTATCATAGGTGTATATGCCTAGGAAAAGACATAGTACATATAGGGTTTGGTACTATCCACCATTTCTGACATGCACTGGGGATCCTGGAACCGTGGATAGAAGGACTACTGTACAAAAACAATTAGCATGTTTCACTGCAGTGAGACTCCTGATTTTATATAAAACTGTATCTTTTTGGTCATTTTGTTTGTCTTTTAACAAAGAGAGTAGGTGTGGTCTCTCCTACATTGCTGTCCTATTGAAAACTAGGGATGAATTCATTAATTTGATAATTAAGTGCCTACTGGTTGCCAGGCACTGTTCTGGGTGCTTGGGATACAGCAATGAACAAAACAGGTAACATTCCCTGCCCCCAGTGAGCATATATTCTAGTGTGAGGAAAGACAAACATTAAAGCATCAGGTAGTGAAAAGTGCTGAAGTCAGACCAAACAATGACGGAGAGCATTTTTTTGTCTAGAGGAGGTCACGTGTACCTTACTGTTCATTATTCCACAGCAGCTTGATGGTGAAAACAGGTTCTGCTCCCACAACCATGTGGACTTTCATGAATGAGCAGCAGGGCTGCCGTATGTCGAGTACACACACAGCTGCGAAGTGTGCAGAGGACAGCTCCCCCTGCACCTCCACTGAAATTTGAATTTATGGAAACATGCAGCTTCTATGTTCTCTACTTTTGCAGGAAATTGGAAAACTAGGACCAAAATCAATCATACAAAAATTGAGTATTTTAAAGCCACTTATCTATGAGTTTTTGACCAATTATCTAGATTTTTAAAAAATTCTCCCTTCAATTTTAAATTTCTCTATTGGACATTTATCCAGTTTTCTTACTGAGTAACCTCTATTTCATCTGATAGAAGCAATCCTATTTTATCACATTCAAATGATAATGAAATTCAGTGCTTATGCATCAACTATGTCTTATCCTAATGCTTGAAAACATATGTAAACATGCTTTCTGCAAAGAAAGATACGTCTCCATAAAACAGAATCATTAAGGGCAAAAAAAAAAAAAAAAAAGGAAAGTCAGTTAGCCGATCAAATACTAGGCAAGGCATTTTTACTCTTCTTGAATGTATATACAACCCTGAACATTTGAGATTATTCCATTGTTTAATGATACTGACACAGTTACAGAATATAAATAACCTGTCTGAAATCACAGAACTAGTAAATGTCACAGCTAAAAGACAAATTCAGATCCAACCCCAAAGGTATTTCTAATATGTTGCCCAGACCAAAAGCAAACCACTTATTCACACTAAACCATCTTCTAACAGTTGCTGGATACTGGCAACTATATATCTTACATATCTCTCCTACATCAGATGTAGGAGGTGTGTTTTTATAACACAAATTTGCAAATGTTATCTGTGAAAATGAAGATTTATGTTTTTAAAAGGCAAATAATTAAGTGATTAAGGCAGCTTTATTATTCTAAAAATTAAACTTGATAGAATATCCACATAAAGAAACTTCTAGAAAAGAAAATAAAGTGATAAAAGTTACTCCCTGAAATGTAGTTTATAAAGTTCCAATGCCTGTATTTTCTCTGTAAAGCCTATGTGTGACTCACTGTTTACATAACATGAAAATGAGAGCATTCTGGTAAGGGAAAACATAACTGGGCAGCACAAATAATGTTTCTGATAAAAAAAAAAAAAACAAAATAAAAAAAGCAATAAGTAGGCAAGATGTGATCTTTCTTTTTAATAAGCAAACAACAGCACTCCCCAAATACACCTCTCTAAATAGAAAAGCAACCATTTTTTCAAAAACCCCGATCTGATCTAGACATAAATATTAAGAGGGCTAAGAAATCATCAATAAATTATATACTGAAATTTTTTTTTTTGGAGAGCAGCATAATTGTGTATGTTTGTCTAGTTTGCTACTGTTCAGCTTCTCACTTTGTTTTTGTCAAAAAAAAAAAAGAAATATGGAAAATAGAGAATGATGATGGTTTGCCTTTAATTTTCAAGGAAACTATCACACGGCTCTAGGACGTGAAGGCAGAAGTATAAATCCATAGTTTATAAAGCAAATATCATTTTATTTAATTAAATTCCCACTCCTTTTTCTAAGGACATGAAAACAATGATAAAAAAAAAAAAAGTTCTATTAGATTTCCTACTCTGTACTTCCACTTGTTACAAGTATTAATTTGTCAAAATGGATGTAAAGATTGCCTGATTACTGAATGTCCTTACTAAGGTTTTCAAGACACATTTTGAGCCCAAGAACTTACAGTCCAGTTTAGTGCCTTCCATGCTAAAATCCTTCTTTCTTGAATATCCTGCAACATATCTGCATGTCTCCCTCTTCTTGCTTTGCGTCTCTCAGCCAGGCAAAGACCAAATATCAGTGAAGGGGCCGTTTAATCATGCTAAGTATTATCTCTCACACAGCGTGAGGTAGCTCAGGAGGAGAGCAAAGGGTGGTGAGACATACGACTCGACAGCCACTGTTTTTAAACAGTAACCATGTTCACTGAACCAAGTAAAAACTGGGAAAGGCGTCTGTTCAAAAAAGCCAGTGAAGCTCAAATGGCTATGGGCTGGGAGTAGGGGAGGCTTTTCCTGGTTAAGAAATGGTTGCTAAACATCAGCTCGGTCTCAGGGATTCAAACTCAGAGACCCCAAACAGAATGCACATTAAACATACACTAAAAACTTAATTGTTTACCAAAATCATCTAAATATTACATACTATTTCTCCAGACTTTCTGTCTTTGGGCTTCCTGATGCATTAACAATGTCATTTAAAACCCTGAGGGTTATGGCTGATTTTGTTCCCATACTAAAAGCATCTGAAAAAGGCGATCATTTAAAATCAGTCAGGCAGAGTGGCCTCTGTTCTCCCTTCACTGCTGAGAACAGACACGGAGTCACTGAGAAAGTGTATGGAATGACGTTTAGGTGCCCTGTTCAGAACGTCCAAAAACTTGACTTGCTTTTAGCAAGTTCTGAATAATTCTGAAGGCTTTCACAGGGGAGAGGAAAAAGCAGTGAATTTAAATGCTAAAGTTTTAGAAGTTATTTCTATATACGTTAAATATTGGTCCTCAGAGTTTACCTTTTTTTAAGTCAGTGATATATTACATTGTAAACTGTGAACTCAACATGTCTACTACACTTTTGACTTGGGATTATCTTTAAAAGGGCTTTTTGTTTAGGGTCATAGAATGGGAACCGAGGAGAAAGGATCAGGTTAAATCCTTGCCCTGCCCTCATAGCATTTAAAAACATGTGACCTGGGGGCCAAAACACTTTGATTAAAACCAATTAACTTAATGAGTTTGGGTGAGCAGTGGGCCCAATGTGAAAAGGAAAACACAATTTTTAGAAGAAAATAAAACCTGCCAAACCCCTCTGAACTAGCCCCTTTGAGCAGCTGGACCTGACCCAAAAAAGAGACTGGCCACTCATGGTTTCTAAGACATGTGAGGGTGAAACGCGGGCACTGGACTTGGCAACTAACCTTGTTAATACCCTTGGAACTACAGACTCCTTAGGAGGAGCCAGTGGAGTGCCAGATCCAGCCCAGCACCACCCCTACAGCCCCAGGGACCCAGCATCAGAGGGTATGACCACCACTCCCCACCCACTCCATTTTCAAAAGTAGCCCATATAGACACGGGCAACACCTCGCGTGCACGGCTTCTCCACCTTGGTACTACTGACTTTTTTTTCTTTTTATCCTTCTTATGGTACTGATACTGACATTTTAGACTGGATAATTCTTTGTTGTGAGTGGCAGCTGAAACTTATTGATCATCTATTATGTGTCAGATATTATTCTAAGGGCTTTTGCACAGATGAACTGGTCTACTCTCACAATAACCCCATTATGATGCCAGTTTTACAGATGAGGAAACTCTGAGATACAGAAGAACTGTTGAAGATGTTAAGTGGGAGACTCTTAATCCCTATACAGATGCTGCTCAACTTACAATGGGGTTATGTCCTGATAAGCCCATTATAAGTTAAAAATATTGTAAAGTGAAAAAGCATTTAATACACCTAACCTACTGAATATCATAGCTTAGCCTAGCCTACCTTAAATGTGCTAAGAACACTGACATTAGGCTACAGTTGGCAAAACCATCTAACACAAAGCTTATTTTATAATACAGTGTTGAATATCTCATGTAATTTATTTAACACTGTACCCAAAGTGAAAAACAGAATTGTTGTATGGGTACTCAAAGTGTGTTTTGTACTGCATGCCTATGGCTTTCACACCATCATAAAGCTGAAAACTCCTAAGTCGGGAACTGGCTGCACTATGTTCCACTGTAGCATCTACCCTCCCTCTAAGTAAGGAGGTGACTTCTCACTTCCGAGCAACAAAGGCATTCAGGCCAGTGCTGCCTGCTGATGGGAAATGACTGGTACCACAAGGAGAGAAGAAAGGCAGGGACAGACAGAGGACATTGTGTGGAGACAGTGCACCACTCTTCCCTTAGCAAAAACAGTTTGGTTTTTTTTTTTAAACTAAATGGTGGTGAATTCATCCAGAAAAACAGCTGAATGCCAACAAGAGAGAAAAGAGAATAAAGGTTTTTGTATATGACAAGTGGCTCAAGCCAATTTCTTGGTCCCAGTGCATGCAGCAGTGGGTACTGTCAATTACGCATTATCTTAAACTGTACACTGCACAGTCACTGTCGTAGAAACAGGCATGATCCTAAATCATTCTTGGTATTTTCTCAAGATTAAGGTATCAGCTTATCACCCCACTTTTGGTTTCATTCTCTTTTCTTTTCTTTCTTTCTTTCCCTCCCTCCCTCCCTGGCTTCCTTTTCTTCCTTCCTCCCTCCCTCCTTTCTTGCTTGCTTGCTTGCTTTCTCTTTCCTGTCTCTCTCTCTCTCTCTCACTCACTCTCTCTCTCTCTTTCTTTGAAGGTCCCACTCTGTCACCGAGGCTGCAGTGCAGTGGTGTGATCTTGGCTCACTGCAACCTCTGCCTCCTGGGCTCAAGTGATCCTCCCATCTCAGCCTGTCGAGTAGCTGGGACCACAGGGGCATGCCACCATGCCCAGCTTTTTTTTTTTTTGGTAGAGAAGGGGTTTTGCCATGTTGCCATGTTGCCCAGGCTGGTCTTGAACTCCTGGCTCAAGCAATCCTCCTGTGTTAGCCTCCCAAAGTGCTGGGATTACAGGCATGAGCCACTGCGCCCGGCCTGGTTTCATTTTCAATATACTATATAGCAAAACAACATCAGTGCTGGATACTGGCAGATGGATGAAGCCCAAACTGATAGCTTACAATTTAATGTAAAGAAATGGAAATCAAGGGGAAATAAAAATTGGTTCAAGTCAAGATCACACAATAATCCCTAACAAATATAAAATTACACCTAACCTACTGAATATGGGAGTTGGTGAATTATAAACTTGACTACAGAGGAGTTCAGGGAGAACTCTGCGGGGCCACATCCTCCCCTTTTGTGCATGAATTCATTGCCTACTTGCTTTCTTCAGAGTCGTTCTAACCCTGCTCTCTAGTCAAGTTCATGATTCAACAGCTCTTTCCTCCATTCTTAAGGCTATGTTGCTACCCTTGAAACTGAAGAAAGCCTTGTCTTGCCCTAGTAACACGTGGAGGCTGTTCACATCCTTTCCGATTCTCTCTCATCAAATCTGCAATCTGACACCTTGCTCTTTTTTGTTCTTTCTTCTTTCCTGTTTCTCTCTCTTAACTTTTGGCTACTAATAGAGAAACTGGTTTTTGTAAAACAGGAACTCTGAAGTTGCAGCAAGAATTCCATGAGGTTATGAGATATGCAGTAGTATTCCTGCTTATTGTCTCCTCCCCAGCTTTCCTGAGGTATAATTGGCAAATAAAAATTGTATCTATTTAGGGTGTACAACATAATGATGTGCTCTACATATACACTATGAAACAATTACCACAATCTAGTTAATTAACACTTCCATCACCTCCCATAGTTCTCATTTTGTGTGTGTGGTAAGAACACAAGATCTACTCTCTTAGCAAATTCAAGGTATACAATATAGTATTGTTAATTATAGTCACCATGCTGTACATTAGGTTTCCAGAATTTAGTCATCCTGCCTGAGATTTTGTACCCTTTGGCCAACATCTCATTTTCCCCACCCTCCTCTGCTTGCTTTCAACAAAGCTTTATTCCACAAAGAATTGTGTCCTCCTGCATTCTTTTGTATTCCTTAGAACACATCAGAGGTGGCAGGAGTAGAAGGTGTATGTGTGTGCGTTTTCGTGTGTGTGTGATAGTGAACGTAAAAATGAAAAGATGAAGATCTAGTTGTTCTACCAGATAACTGAAAGCATATGGATAGGCTAAGCACTTCCTCTGGGAAAAAAAAGAAATGCACTTACAGTGTATTCTCATTATTTACAAGAATTTAAAAATTTTTTCCTTGCAGAGTTTCACATATTTTACACTAGAATCATACATACTAAATGTCGTTATCATCATTATCAAAATGGTACAGTTTAAACTCTTGGTGTTTGGTAGAATTGTGTTTATCTAACATAAATGCCAGGGAGCTTGGCTATTGTTATTTTAAGAGGCAAATGCTGAGAAACAGATTTCACTTATGTTTTATTTATGGTTATAGAAAAGTAAAAGCAGAGATTCATTTTATAAAGAAGATGGTGCTTTTTTTTGCTGAAAAATTGAAAAGCTAAAAGCACACATATAATATACGTTATTAAAGGACCCTGTTCACCCAGGGTATCATTTGCTCTAAGCTGATTATGATCACGGGAGGTCTTACTTGAACACATCTGAATTGTCTCAAATTTCAATGGCAGCCCAGGATTACTGCAGCACATCTCTTGCTCTGGACTCCCTTCTTAATCGTAGTTCTTTATTTGCCATTGCTTTTGTGTTTGAAAAGTAGTAAGTGGAGCTTTTGGAGGGTTTTCGTTTGCTTTCAACATTTACAATGTAATCTGGCACTCAGGTTTTACTTTCCTTCTCAACAGTTATCTTACTCTCTTTTCTTTTTCCTTTAGAGAGTCTCTAGAGGACACACTCTTCAAGATGCTGGAAAAGGAAGTTGCTGGGGTTTTTTTTTAAGCCCAAGATTTATAGTACCTTGGACAGTGACAAAAGCTACCCATGCTGTTTATTTAGGAGACATTTACTTGATTCAGTTACCAACGTACCCTGCATGTGATTGTTTCTCAAAATCTGCATTTACATTTCCCTGGAATCTTGCACGCAGTCCTCAAATTGCAGAAACATCTAAACTTCACAAAAGCAGACAAAACTATAACAAGAGATACTTTTATTTTCTATATTAATACTTTTCTACTCTGCCTGTAATCAAGGCTTCCCACTCTTCTTCCTACCCTTACTACAGGCATATCACTAGCTATGACCGGCTTTCCTGTGGCACTTGTGAGACTCATACTGGTTTAGGGATAATTACAATGAAGCCACTTTTAAATGTTTATGATTGAAGCAAAAGTTCCTATGGAACATTGCAGCAAAATCAGGTTGCCCAGTCTGGATTATTGGGGCTGAAACCCGGGAAGAGTCAAACGCTAGACTCTTTCTAGCAACAGTCAATTGTTTCTTTCAACGGAAAGAATTTCTGCCAAAATACTATTTCTCAACCATTTTTTTTTTTTTACAACAGCTCAAAGATTTAATTGTCCCCTTTCACATGGGAAACTTGTAGTCAAATATTATCTGAACTCGCTACCTTTTCCTGTTAATTTCTACAAATTAATTACAAAGTATTTCAGAGAGGATTTCACTGATACAGAGGATTAATGGGAGACCCTGACAGCTGGAGTCCTATGTTAGATTAGAAATTAAAATAAGGAACTTGACCTACTTTCAAAAGGGACATTTGTTAATTTCCTTAAACCAAACCAATGTAATCTTTCAGTTATTTGCCTTCAGAATATGGGGCTAAAATACCTGTGTCATCACAGGGAACAAAAATACATTATCTGTATGTACAAGAAACTCTTGGACAAAATACCTTTGACTTTAAAAAACACACATAATTTGATGTTTCCTTTTCGGTATATCCCAGGCTATGAACTTCACTCATTGTTCCCAACCACTAGCCCTAGATAATACACTCTCCTTAGTGAGTAGCAGCCAGTAATGCCACAATGAAACTGGGGAATAGAGGGAAGAAAAAAGTCAAGTCTAATATACCCAAAAGAAGAAATTCTTCCTTATAACCTAATTTGCATGCAGCCTACTTGACAGCCTAGGCTCAAACCAGCATTACCACTTTGCTTCCAGCTTTAGCCTACCAACTCATTCCTATAACTTGTCAGATTAGTCTCCCTTAAAAAACAAAAGAAACAAAACAAAACAAAACAAAAACAGCTCAAGTAGCTCATCATTCCCCTGCTCAAATCATATCTTCCAAGTGCCCACTAAATCAAGGTCACTGCAATGTCTTTCCTTCTACTTTTCAAGAATTATTTCCCATTCCCAGATATCCCATGGTTTTACAGAATGTGTGTACTTGCTATTCCTTTAACATGCCTCATGATTTCCTTGTCTATTTCCTCCTTTCATGCTGGCTCTTCTTTCCACCTGAAATGTCTCTTCAATCATCTCTGTTAAATCTTCCAAACACATCAAGAGCCAAGGTACATGCCCTCACCCTCCCTAAAGTACATCTCAGTTCTCCCAAACAGAAGTGCTTGTCTTCTCTCTATAGAAGCCACAAACACATTGTGGCTAACACTAACAGCATTACCACAGGAGGAGAGGGTTATCACACTCATCTGTTTAGTCCCTGAAAGGCTCTGTGTATAGCTCAAGAAACGCCCTGAACTGCAATGGCCTACCTTCCAGTATGAGTCAATTCCAGTGGCACTGGTATATAATAACAAGCTGCAATCTCAAAGTTCAGACATAACTGCTTTAAATATTTTAGTATCTGTTCTTGCAGATTTTTTTAAAGTATAAATATGTACATGTGTATAATATAAAAATGGGATCTTCCATGTAAAACTATTTTAGAATCTGTTTGATATCTGACATCTTCCATGTAAAAAGTATGTTTCTAAAATGCCTTTATTAATGGTAATATTGAATTGTAGGGAAGCACTAACTTATGTAGCAGATTCCCAAAATCACACTGTTTCCAATTTTTCAATGTTATAAAGCAAGGCTGCCTATAGAGCTGTGCAAACTTTATCAATGTCTGAAGGTTAAATTCCTCAAGAGGAATTGCTAAATGTTTGGTTAGGAACATTTAAAAAGAATTGTGATATATTTTGCCAAAGAGAACCCTTATTGCTTCATCCTGATTGATGGTAGTGATTCATTTACTAGTGTCTCTCATTTACCAAATGCCTGCTGTGTTCCAGGAGCTGTTCTTCAAGACTCTTACATCCACTGGATGGAGACAGATAATATATGAGAGAACAGGTTAATAAATCAGATCAATATTATGAAAAAAACAATATTGGGGGTGGGAGGAGATGTTTGTGGGGGTGGTCAGGGAGGGCCTCTCTGAGAAAGTAGCAGTACAGGTTAAAGAGGACCCAGTAATTCCAAAAGCCAAGAGATGAGTGCTTCAGACAGAGGGATGAGTAAGGGCAAAGACCCTGAGGCTAGAGTGAAAATGAATATTAAGAGGGTGGAAAGAAAGTCACTCTGGGTTAAAAAGTGGTGAGAAAGAACAAATGCAGGGAATTGTAGTTCATATTAAAGATTTTATATTAACACCAATGGGAAACCTTTGGCAGATAAAAGGCTTTAAGGAGAAGAGTGCCAAAATCTGTCCTATTAGTCTAAAAGGTGACTTGTTGCTGTGTAGAGACTGACTGGAGGTCAGGCTGCACATGGCAGGGGCGAGTGTAGAGCAGTGAGCCCAGTTCAGTCACTGACGTCATAATCTGGGGAGACAGCAGATGTGGTTTGGACCAGAAATGGACATAAGTAGACAACTGTGATACTTTGGAGGTAGAGCCAACAGCGCTTATTAATGGATTGGATGACACCTGGCAGTTGGCTGAGTACTACTGCAACAGAGCGGCCTGAGCACCAAACAAGTGTGAGGAAAAGAATCAAGAAAGAAAAGAAGACGCATCAAAAAGGTAAAATCTGTGACAATGTGACAAAGATGTAATCATACTGTCTCTCTATATTTTACATAGTTTATTATATAAATATTGTCTTCTATGCTGCATGTCAGTCTAAAACGTGTGTGCGTGTGTGTGTGTGTGTGTGTGTGTGTGTGTGTGTGAGACAGCATCTTGTTCTGTCACCCAGGCTGGAGTGCAGTGGCACGATCTCAGCTCACGGCAATCTCCCCCTGGCCTCAAGTGATCCTCCCACCTCAGCCTCCCAAGTAGCTGGGACCGCGGGTGCACACCACTATGCTTGGCTAATTTTTGTATTTTGGGTAGAGATGGGGTTTTGCTATGTTGCCAGGCTTGTCTTGAACTCCTGACCTCAAGCAACCTGCCCGCCTCAGTTTCCCAAAGTCTGGGATTACATGCATGAGCCATCATACCCGGCCAATCTAAAATTTTTATAATTACTTTCCATGTCAATAAAAACTCTTCATAGATGTACCAAATATACTAGGTATGTTCACCTTCTGTACATTCAAGTTATTTCAATTTTTACTATGACTTTATACATAAAGCTTTAACGCAGATTAGATTGCAAGGGGAATCAGTAGGTCAAAAGTAGGAATAGCTTTAGGGCTTTAATACCTAGCACCCAAAATAATTTCCTGACAGTTTTTACCAGTTTACTCTCTTACCAACACTGTAGGTGAGTTACTATCTAAATGTATTGCATATTCTCATTAAAAGCAAACACAAATCTTGGTATAGCATTTATAAAAAGGTTGTAAACATAAATTATATAATTGAACATACAAGAGAATTAGCATTTTTGGAGAATATATTATCATTTTAATATAAATGTTGCCAGTAGTACTGTAGATTCTCTAACAAAAGCATCTCTACTGAAAACAGTTATATAAACTCTCAGATTAGAGCTCTTACTATTAACTACTGAGAGCAGATCAGCCTTCTTGATGTGTTGATCTTTAAACTTTCTTTTAAATGTAGTAAACATACTGCTAAACAACATCGTGTTCAACCTCCTGTGATTTAAATAATCTGCTACAAAGTTAATATGCCAGAGTTTTAGTATCAAAAATTATAATCAGTTATGAAAGGTATATGAGAAAGTTGGTTTAGTTAATTTTTATTTTTATTTTTTCAGGATGGAGGAATCCTTTATTTTTATATGCTTTGACAAAGAAGTTTTCAATACACAATCTTCCCAAAGGAGAAGAGAGAACATGAAAATCAGCCTTTAGCCATCATCAGCAGCTCTACTCGGGGCAGGATCCTCCTTGCCCAGGTGGCAGTGAAGCGGGTATACGTCCCTTCCTTTATGAGCGCAATCTGCTGTTTCCTTTTTCTTTTTTTGAGACAGAGTCTCGCTCTGTCGCCCAGGCTGGAGGGCAGTGGCGCGATCTCGGCTCACTGCAAGCTCCGCCTCCCGGGTTCACGCCATTCTCCTGCCTCAGCCTCAGGAGAAGCTGGGACTACAGGCTCCCGCCACCACGCCCGGCTAATTTATTTTGTATTTTTAGTAGAGACAGGGTTTCACCGTGTTCGCCAGGATGGTCTCGATCTCCTGACCTCGTGATCCGCCCGCCTCGGCCTCCCACAGCGCTAGGATTACAGGCGTGAGCCACCGCGCCCGGCCAGTCTGCTGCTTCTTGATGGTACTTATGTTTCATCATTTTCTGCTGAAACATACATTCTATGAAACCATCAAATTGTATCTTGTATTCTTTCTCTGCCTAGATACTACCAATTCCACACGTACATTCTTTTTTGAAAGCATAGCATTGAGCAGAAAGCTTGTGGGGCAATTCAGCATGGACTGTTTTCCAGTGATCTTTGTTATGGTCCAGTCTTTTCTGCACATCAAATAAATGTAACGTGTCCTGCACAGTGCCTTTGTCTCCTCCCTAGCCTGGTTTAATTTACTTGAGTGCGCACTATGCAAAGGGATCATGCTTTGCTTTTGACACTAGGACCCATGTAACATGGGGCATGTCATTTATTCTCAACAGCTGTGCTGTCCAGTAGGGTAGCCTCCAGCCACATGTGCCTATTTAAATTTAAACTAATTAAAAATTCAGTTTCTTAGTTGCAGTAGCCACAGTTTAGATAATTTCTAAAGTACCTTCTAGAATTAAATTCTAATGATTTTTGTGGCTTTGAAGTTCTTTTTAAGGTGCTTTCTCTGAAAACTTTACAAAAATATAACTACAAACATTTTAACTCATTAAATAATAGAATTTCAAAAATGAAAGTTTCTTTAAGATCACCTTCATTTATTTCCTAATTTTTTTTTACATAGAAAAAGTTGAAATAGAGGATATAAGAGATTTGTTCAACTTCATATGACTAGTGAATGGATAAGCAGAACTAGAACATATAATTCTTAATCTATGACACCTGCTCCAGGATTTCTACTGTGTAACAGAGAAAAGGAATGAGTTATATTAAAAGCAAAGACCAGTTAGTGTATGCGTACATTTTAGCTGTGTATGTGTAGTGTGTGTGTGTGTGTGTATATATACATACAAGTCTGAGACAATTTGAGCATCAAAATATGTAATTAGCAAAAAGATTTATAACCCATAGAATAAATATTCATGAGTCTACACTGATATAAACAAGAGAGAAATTAGACCTCTTCTTTATGGTAGAAAGTGAACTAATAAAGGTAAAAGAAATTAATTTTTAAAAATCACTATTTGGCAACCAATATAAATACTAATTGATTCAGGCAAGAATCATCAAGGCTAAAATTAACAGATGGATATATAAGAAAGAACAGAATATTTATATGGTCTCAAAATAACTCCTCACAAGATACTTACTAATTGAAAAGGAAAAATTGGTAACTTGATAGTGGAGAAACCTAGCAGATACCACCTCAAACACATGATGGAGGTTAAAGCTGGAACAAATCAACATGTGCCTCTTGATGTGATATATGGAGAACAAAAAATCACTTCTGTGGCATTCAGGCAAAAAATATATTACCTCAGTCTAATCATAAGGAAATATCAGGCAAATCCAAATTGAGAGACGTCCTACAAAATAACTGCCCTTGAATGTTTCAAAAATGTAATATTATGAACTACAAACACAGACACAGAGGAAGTGATAAAGATTAAAGAGACATAACAGCACAATACATAATCTTGATTTTCATTTGTTAGAAAATATATTATTGGGACAAATGATGAGATATTTATAAGGTCTATAGATTAGACAATGGAAACCCCCAAAAGAGGAGTAACTAAACTTATATCGGACAAAAATAGATTTCAAGTCAAAAACTATAAAAAGAGATAAAGAAGGTCATTATTTAATGACAAAGGAGTCAATTTATTAAGAGGATATAACAACTGCAAATATATAGGCACCCAACACTGGAGCACTCAGAAATATAAAGCAAATGTTAGAGCTAAAGAGAGAGAATGACACCATTACAATAATAGCTGGAAACTTCAACACCACACTTTCAGCACTGGATAGATCATTCACACAGAAAATCAACAAAGATCACACTCAATCTGCACTATAGATCAAATTGATCTAATAGGTATTTATAGGACATTTCATCCAACAGCTGTAGAATACACATTCTTCTCCTCAGCACATGGATCATTCTCAAGGCTAGAACATATGTTAGGCCACAAAACAAGTATTTTAAAATTCAAAAATAATTAAATAATATCAAGGACCTTTTCTGATCACAATAGAATAAAACTAGAAATCAACAAGAAGAATTTTGAAAATTACACAAATGCATGGAAATTAAACAATATGCTCTTGAATAACCAGTGGGTCAATAAAGTAACAAATTTCTTGTAACAAATGAAAATGCAAACACATTATACCAAAACCTATGGAATACAGTGAAAAACAGTACTAAAAGGAAAGTTCATAGCACTAAGTGCCTACATCAAAAAAGTTGAAAACGTCAAACAAGTAACCTAACGACATCGTACAGAACAAGAATAGCAAGAGCAAACCAAACACAAGATTAGTAGAAGAAAAGAAATTAGGGCATAAATAAATAAAAGCAGCCAGGCATGTTGGCTCAGGTCTATAATCCCACCATTTTGGGAGGCCAAGGTGGGAAGATGGATTGAGGTCAAGAGTTCAAGACCAGCTTGGCCAAGACAGCAAGACCGTGTCTGTACCAAAAACAAAAACAAACAAAAAAACCAAACCAAACAAAAACAGAAACATAACGTATTTAAAAAAATACAAATGATTAACAAAATGAAGCACAGGTTTTTTGAAAAGATAAACAAAATCAACAAAACATTTGCCAGAACAAGTAAGAAAAAAAGAGACATAATCCAAATAAAAATGAAAAAGGAAGCATTACAACCAATATTGCAGAAATTCAAAGGATCATTAGAGGCTACTATGAGCAACTATACACCAATAATATACCTAGAAAAATGGATAAATTCCTAGACACACAAACCTACCAAACTTGAACCATGAAGAAATCCAAAACCTGAACAGACCAATAACAAGTAATGAGATCAAAGCAACAGTAAAAAGTTTCCCAGCAAAGAAAAGCCAAGGACTCCATAGCTTCACTGCTGAATTTTACTAAATATTTAAAGAAGAACTAATGCTAATCCTACTCAAATTATTCCAGAAAAAAAAAGTGGAGGAGGGAGTACTTCCAAAGTCATTCTAAGAGGCATGATACCAAAATCAAACAAACAAACAAAAAAAAAAAAAAAAAAAAAAGAAAAAGAAAAAGAAAAAGAAAGAAGGAAATGAAGAAAGGAAGAAAGAGGAAAAAAAAAAAGAAAACAAGCTACAGGCCAAGATTCCTGATAAGCATTGACACAAAAATCCTCAACAAAATACTAGCAAACCAAATTCAACAACACATTAAAAAGATCATTCATCATGACCCTGTGGGATTTATCCCAGGAATGCAAGGATGGTTCAACATATGAAAAAATCAGTGTGATACATCATATAAATGGAATAAAAAAACACATAATTATTTCAAGTGATGCTGAAAAAGCATTTGATAAAGGTCAACATCCTTTCATGATAAAAATCCTCAAAAACTGGGAATAGAAGAAACATACCTCAACATAATAAAAGCCATATAAGACAGATCCACAGCTAGTATCATATTGAATGAGGAAAAACTGAAAGCCTTTCCTTTAAGATCTGGAACAAGACAAGAATGTCCACTTTCACCACTGTCATTCAACATAGTACTGGCAATCCTAGCTACAGTAATCAGACAAGAGAAAGAAATAAAGTGCATCCAAATTGAAAGGGAATAAGTCAAATTATTTTTGTTTGCAGATGACATGACCTTATATTTGGAGATGCCTAAAGATATCACCAAAATACTATTATAACTGATAAACAAATTTAGTAAAGTTGCAGGATACAAAATCAACATACAAAAATCAGTAACATTTCTATATGCCAACAGCAAACAGTCAAAATCAAGAAAGTAATCCCATTTACAATAGCTACAAAAAAAATACCCAGAAATACACTTAATCAAAAAAGTGAAAGATATCTTCAAGTAAAACTGTGAAACACCAATGCAAGAAATTGAAGGGGACACACAAAACAAGAAAGATTGGAAAGATATTCATAGATGTGAAAAATCAATATTGTTAAAATGTTAGAATGTCCATAGTACCCAGATTCAATGCAATCCCTATCAAAATACCAATGACATTCTTCATAGAAACAATCCTAAAATTTATTTGGAACCACAAAAGACCCCAAAGCCAAAGCTATCCTAAGCAAAAACAACAAAATTGGAAGAATCACATTACTCGACTTCAAATTATACTGCAGAGTCATAGTAACCAAAATATCATGGTACTGGCATAAAAATTATTCTGACACACAGAACAATGGAACAGAATAGATATCCCAATAATAAATCCATACATCTACAGCAAATGCATTTTCAACAAAGGTGCCAAGAACGTAAACTGGCAAAAGGACAGTGTCTTCAATAAATGGTGCTGGAAAAACTGGATATACATATGCAGAAGAATGAAACTAGACCTCTATCTCTTGCCATGTACAAAAATCAAATCAAAATGGATTAAATACTTACATCTAATACTTCAAACTATGAAATTACTAAAAGAAAACATTGGGGAAACTCCGCAGAATATTAGTCTGGGCAAAGATTTCTTGAGTAATACCCACAGGCACAGGCAACCAAAGCAAAAATGGACAAATGGGATCACTTCATGTTAAAAAGCTTTTCACAGGAAAGGAAACAATCAACAAAGTGAAGAGACAACCCACAGAGTGGAAGAAAATATTTGTAAACTATCCATTTGACAAGGGAATAATAATGAATATACAAGTAGCTCAAACAGCTCTATAGGAAACTAATGATCTGATTTTGAAATGGGCAAAAGGTCTAAATAAACAGTTCTCAAAATAATACATACAAATGTCAAATAGGTATATGAAAAGGTGCTCACCATCATTGATTATCAGAGAAACGCAAATCAAAACTACGATGAAATATCCCCTCACCCCAGTTAAAATGGCTTTTATCCAAAAGTCAGGCAATAACAAATGCTGGTGAGGATGTGGAGAAAAGGAAACCCTTGTACAATGCTGGTGGGAATGTTAATTAGTACAACCACTATGGAGAATAGTATGAAGGTTCTATAAAAACCTGAAAATAGAACTACCATATGATCCAGGAATACCACTGCTAGGTATATACTCAAAAGAAAGGAAATCAAATGTATCAGAGATATCTGCACTATTATATTTATTACAGCACTAGTTACAACAGTCAAGAATTGGAAGCAACCTCAGTGTCAAACAACAGACAAATGAATAAAGAAAATGTGGTATAAATGCACAACGGAGAATGATTCAGTCATAAAAAAGAATGAGATCTTGCTATTTGCAACAACATGGATGGAAATGAAAGAAATTAAGTGAAATAAGCCAGGGACAAAGAGACAGACTTTGTGTGTTCTCATTTGTGGGAGCTAAACATTAAAACAACTGAACTCACAGAGATAAATGGTAGAATGATGGTTATCAGCAGCTGGGAAAAGTAGTGTGGGTAGTGATGGGGATGGAGGGAGTAGGGATGGTTAACGGTACAAAAAAATAACTAGAATAAGATCCAGTATTTGATAGCATAACAGGTTGACTACAGTCAACAATTTATTGTACATTTAAAAATAATCAAAAGAGTATAATTGGACTGTTTGTAACACAAAGAAAGAATAAATGCTTGTGGTGATGAATACCCCATTTACTCTGATGTGATTATGTATTATATGCCTGTATCAAAATATTTCACATACCCCATAAATACATATAGCTACTAGGGACCCACAACAAAAATCATTTTAAATCATTAACATTTGAAAAATCCAAGTGAAGGGTACATGGGAATTCTTTGTACTATTCTTGCAACTTTTCAGTTTTTCTGTAGGTCTGACATTATGTATGTGAAAAATTTTTAAAAGATTTACATTAGAGAAATGTAAATTAAAACCGCAATGAGATACTACCCCACACTAGTTAGAAAGGCTCTTATTAAAACGTCAAAAAATAACAGATCTGGTTAGGTTGCAGAGAAAAGGCAACACTTATACATTGCTGGTGAGAATGTAAATTAGTCACAGTGGAAAGCAGTTTGGTGATTTATCAAAGAACTTGAAATAGCAGTATCATTTGACCCAACAATCCCATTATTGGGTATATACCCAAAGAAATATAAATCATTCTACCATAAAGACACATACAGCTGGGTGTGGTGGCTCATGCCTGTAATCCCAGCACTCTGGGAGGCCGAGGTGGGTAGATCACCTGAGGTCAGCAGTTCGAGACCAGCCTGGACAACATGGTGAAACCCCATCTCTACTAAAAATACAAAAATATTAGCCGGGTGTGGTGGCACATGCCTGTAATTCCAGCTACTTAGGAGGCTGAGGCAGAAGAATCACTTGAACCTGGGAGGCAGGGGTTGCAGTGAGCCGAGATCGTGCCACCATACTTCAGCCTGGGTAACAGAAGGAGGCTCCATCTCAAAAAAGACACATGCACGTGTTCATCACAGCACTATTCATAATAGCAAAGATATGGAATCAACCTAGATGCCCATCAATGGTAGGCAAGATAAAGAAAATGTGGTACATATATACCATGGAATACTACGCAGCCATAAAAAAGAACAGCATCATGTCCTCTGCAGCAACATGGATGAAGATGGAGGCAGTTATCCTAAGTGAACTAACGCAGGAACAGAAAACCAAATAATGCATGTTCTCACTCACATTGAGTACACATGAACACCAAGAAGGGAACAACAGACACCAGGGCCTTCTTGAGGGTGAAGGGCAGGAGGGGGTGAGGACTAAAAAAACTACCTGTTGGGTACCGTGCTTTATTACCTGGTGACAAAATAATCTATAAACCAAACCCTGGCAACACATTATTTACCTATATAACAAACCTGCACATGTACCCCTGATATAAAAGTATTTTAAAAATTAAATTAAATTTAAAAATATTTAAACCAAGGCCACCGAATCCCTATTATTGATAGTCAAAAAAATGAATGCAACATTTGGCTCCTTCATACTAACAGGAACATTAGTTAAAATGGAAAAAAAATGAATGTAAAACACATCAAAACAACAACAACAAAAAGTTTTTCTAAAAATACACTAACATTTTCTCCAAAGCAAAAGATACAAAAAGAAAGTAAACTTCTTACCTACTCCCTTCTCCATTTCTATTACAACTGTATTGCTCTAAACTTCAGAGGAAATATGAAAATGGATTCTTTTACATAGTGGCCTGCCTTCAGATATTTTTAACCTTTTTTCAACAGAAAAAAAAATCAATTTGATTTGATCAGATGGAATAAACTGTCAGATGTCTAATTTAAAACTGGCCAGAGCGGAGCCTGCAGTGAGCTGAGATCCGGCCACAGCACTCCAGCCTGGGCGACAGAGCGAGATTCTGTCTCAAAAAAAAAAAAAAAAAAAAAAGCTGGCCAGAAATAAATATGAAAATTGAGCAAAGAGCAATTTGAAGGTGAAACTTGCTGGTTCTGTGTGGCAAAGGGTAATAGAATCTCTTATCTAGAGCAGCGGGTGCTGAGCTGGGGGAATTTCTGGGAGCAATTTCATGAGACCATGCATCAATTGACTTGAGATTCTTATTCTTGGCTCAAGCGAAGCCCTGATATATCAATCTCAAGTGAGTCCAGGATTCCCCTTCTAGGGCCAGGACAGACCTCACATTGAGCAGCTTGAGCCCAATTAAAAACTGGCACTATTCTTAAACACAAAAGCAAAAAGAAATATTTCTCATACTTTTTCTCCTAAAGTAAAATAAAAGCTAACTAAACATTCACTTATTAAAGAGTAAAGTATAGCAATTTTGAATCATGGAGTAAAGGCTTCTTTAGTTGGATCCTGGCATAACAGCATCATTATTGTTGTGAGGGCCATTTGCAATGGAAGAAAAGAGTCTCATTTCTCTTTGCCCATGGTCATTCTGGTATGATGTAGATGTATTTATTTAATGCTTTCTTTGCCACCTAAATTATTAAACTCTTAGACAATAAGTAGAATTCTTCAGCTTTCTTCACCAATATCTTGCACAACAGAATTTGGGGTTGCAAAGTAATTTTCTTAATCAATTGAGGGTTTTTTCTGTACTTGAATATGGATATTTGTTCAATGATTCTTTAAACTGTCAATCACAATATTGACTTTTTTTTTTTTTCTTTTTAGACAAGGTCCTTACTCTGCCACCCAGGTTGGAGTGGAGGGGTGTTATCATAGCTCATGGCAGCCTCAAACTCCCAGGCTCAAGTGATCCTCCTGTCTCAGCCTCCCAGTTAGGATTACAGGAGAGTACCCAGCTAGGTAATTTTTATTTTATTTGTAGAGCAAGGGTCTCACTACGTTTCCCAACCTGGTCTTGAACTCCTGGCCTCAAGTGATCTCCAGCCTCAGCCTCCTAAAGTGCTGGGATTACAGGCATGAGCCACTGTGCCCAGACCCATATTCAATGATTCTTAAACTGTGAATCATAATATTAATATTCTTAATCACTTATTCCAAAGCTTCTACTGTAGCACAGGATTTACCAAGTGTGTCCTCTGAGTGGTACTTTCTTCTAAAATGGAAGGTTCTGATATTAAATGTATTTGAAAAATGGTATGAATTGTGTCTCTTCTTTTAGAGAATTATAACACATATATTAAATGTCTTGAGGAATCTTACAGTAAAGCAAACAACTCAATAAGGTCTCTAAATTTACTTGACTGAGGATGTTCCTTTTCCTCAATATTTATTAATCTAGGGGTAGTTCTGGGATACACTTTACAAATGTCATTACATTATGTTTGTTAGTTTTATTATTGCAGGATTGTCTTTAAAAGATATAGTTACATGATATTGTTTCGACACAACATTCCCATAAAATGAATACCATGTGGTAGTAAATTCTCTTTGTAAATCAAATGTACCAGGATAAGCACATTAATTGGAAATTTAGGGGAAATCAAATTTAGAGGGTCACCTGATTGCCTTAGTAGAAGGTAACTAAGTTTGATGACTTAATGATCAATTCCACTTCAGATTTTTTAATGCTTTAAATAGAACCCATAATGCATTTTCACAGATGGCAAAAATAGATATTAAACTCCATTAGTAGGCTCCACAAGTCTGATGTGGATAAACATTTTTTTCTCTTCCTAAGCTTGTGAAACATCAAGTACATCTAATGGAACAATTAGAGTAATAAACCATCACAGCCTGCTTGCTGCTGTATCTACACAAACTGTTGTAAGAACAAGTGCAACTGATTGCAAATAAAAATTCTCTAAATCCTAGATATAGGAAGAACTAGAGCAGCTATCTGCTCAGTTCACTAAAGTCAATGCAAAAACCTAGGAGCTATATATTTGAATAAAAGTGACGTGGGGAGGGGGAAAGAAAGGCGAAAAATCCTTAATGAAGAACTACTTTATGTGCCTGGCAAAATCATGAACACCAGAATGAAGGCTCCTTCCTTGGCAAAAGCAAGAACAGGACAGAAGGCTACCACATATCAGATGAAGGCTCCCTGCAAACAGGAGAGTTGCAGGTGTGATAGCTAGCAGTATCTTTCACAGTCATTTAAGTCTCTAAATAATGTCAGTGTATCAACTGTTTTCAAATGACATTCTCTGTATATAATTTCACTAATAGCAACCATATAGGACACATCTGTAACTTTCCTCAATTCTAATTTTCATAGGCAGAAGAGACACTGACAAAAATAGCCCCACAATCTGAGAGTCACAGCAGACTGACCTAGTTAGATTCTACAGGCTGAGTGCATCTGAGCTGGCTTAATCCTGCCCTAGCTTTGAGGCTGTGGTTATGCCCCAGAGCTCAGACCTTAGGGTTCACTGGGTCTTGTGAATTTACAGTTTATAGGTCACTTGGGTATTTGAAACCATTTTGGTGCGGATCTGATGGAACCACCTAAGGCTATCCCAAAATCAACTCTCTGTAATAGGAAGATTTCTGAACCCATCATTCTCAAAACAACAATTTAAATAAACAAAGCCGATAATGATATCAAATGGCAAATGTCAAAATGGAAAAGTATCTATAACATATTTGACAAGAAAAAGGTAAGTACACTTTATTTATAAAAACTGAAACATCCCAGTGAAAATGTCAGAATATGTAATTGACAAAAGAAAGGAAAATGCTAACAAGTATATAAAAATGTGTAACATCACCAGTAATCAAAGAAATGCAAACTAAAACATAAACCACCTACGGAAGGGGCAGGATAGAAAAATCAAAAACATAAAATAAACCATGATTTCTTTGCCCATGACATTGACAAGTGGTGGGGAGAGGTAGAAAAGTATGTTTGAATCCTTAATGAAGAAATCCTAAATAAAGGATACCCATCTTAACTATTGCAGAAGAATGTTTCAAAAATGCTTCTGATTTAAACTGTAAAGAAAATGGGTTGTAAAATCGCATATGTAATGATATGCCACATTTGTAAACACACACATACGTTAGGGTTTATAAAGACCAGAATAATAAATACCAAAATGTTAACATAGTTATACAGAGATGGTAGGGATTATAGATGATTTAGAAACAATTTAAATTGTTTTAATTTCTAAATAAATATGGCCAGGTGCAGTGGCTCACACCTGTAATCCCAGCACTTTGGGAGACCAAGGTGGAAGGATTGCTTGAGGCCAGGAATTTGAGAGCAACCTGGGTAACATAGCGAGATCCCGTTTCTACAAAAAAAAAAAAAAAAAAAATTAGCCAGGCATGGTGGTGTGTGCCTGTAGTCCCAGATATTCAAGAGGTTAAGCAGGGAGGATTGCTTGAGCCCAGGAGTTCGAGGCTGCAGTGAGCTATGAGTGTGCGACTGTGCTCCCATCTGGGCGATAGAGCATGACTCGATCTCCAGAAAAAAAAAAAAAAAAATTGTATTTCTTTTCTCATCAGAAAAATGCACGTTACATTCACAATATTTAGGCAATAACAAGTGAGAGATGTCTAGAGGCGATTTCTGTTCACAATTTTCTGTGTTCCAGTTGTTAATGATGGCACAAAAGATGCCTGAAGTTGGACCATTAACATGGGCACGCACTTCATACGCAATATAGAGCGGAAAGTCCTCTGTTAAGAGTCATGCTTATTCTGGGAAAAAGGCCTCTCAAAAAATTTCGAAAGGACAGTATTATTGCAAAACGGCAGCTTGTGTTTCATTTACTTTCACATTATGTTCATATTTAACTAATTGTAACATCTTACAAAAGGCAAATTTCTATAACAATTTTCTTTCCAAAGTCACTTTTTAAAGTTTTAAATAGTTTCCAGATAATATTCTTGTACAAGCTTTTCCAGTTTGGGGAAAAACCATTTGCTAAGTATTAACTTCTCTCACATTGTTATTCACTTTTTAAAGTTTTATGATAGTAGTGACACTATCTTGGCATTCTTTTCACAAAGCTTTTTTTGGGTATCAATTGTAGCAGAAGAAAACAATACGTTTTCCACATTTATTTTTGAAGAGAATATGCTCCAAGAAAAAACTTATCGCACAAAATTCTACTTTTGTTTATAAAATAAAAAATAATAGTGTCTCCTCCACTAAAGCAGCAAAATATTGATTCTTGCTATTTGCCATGCTAGGTACTTTTTTTTTTTTTTTTTTGAGACAGAGTCTTGCTCTGTCACCAGGCTGGAGTGCAGTGGCGCGATCTCTGCTCACTGCAACCTCCGCCTCCCGGGTTCAAGTGATTCTCCTGCCTCAGCCTCCTGAGTAGCTGGGACTACAGGTGTGCACCACCATGCCCAGCTAATTTTTAGTAGAGATGGGGTTTCACCATGTTGGCCAGGATGGTATTGATCTCTTGACCTCATGATCCACCCGCCTTGGTCTCCCAAAATGTTGGGATTACAGGCGTGAGCCACCACGTCCAGCCACTAGGTACTTCTTAATAAAGTTCTTAGATGCAATGAGAAATAACTAAGAGCACATTATAGGAAATACATGCAAGTCATCATTAGGAATCTTAAAATTTTAGGCATAATCTGTCAATCCCCAAAGAGACAATGCTTACCTTCACCATCCCTCTTTTTTGCAATGTTTTTACCAATTTCTGATTTTTATTATTTTAAAAAATGTGTTTTTTAGGGACAGTGGTTTCACTATGTTGCCTAGGCTGGCCTCAAATTCCTGAGCTCAAGTAATCCTCCCAAGTAGCTGAGACTACAGCGGTGCCCCACCACATCCAGCTCCGATTTCCGGTTTTAATAGGCACAGAAAGAGTCCAGTAGGTGCTAATCTCCTTGAAAAACACTGCAAGCCATTTCAAATAAGGACATATCTCTACCTTCCAAGAGTAGACTAGCTGTATTTTTTTAAATAAGATTTCATAATTCACCTTGCCATCTGTGGGGTGAAGGGGAACCAACGCATGTTGAACCGACAGGTAAGGAATTGTATACATTCACTTATATCCTGAAAAACAACTCATGAAAATCCTCAACTAGAAAAAAAGTATGTTTCTTTTGCTATTAAGCAGTAAATACTTGATAAATATCTGTCCTTTTATCCCCAACATTAATGATTCCTTTTTTCTTTTCCATTCTTGCCTAGGCCTATAACTTTGTCTTACCTCTTCATACTATTTAGTTTATTTGGCAACAATATACTCTAGGAAATTCTTACTTCATTACAATGCTCTGCAACATCAGGTTTCTTTCTTTCTTTCTTTCTTTCTTTCTTTTTTTTTTTTTTTTTGAGACAGAATCTTGCTCTGTCACCCAGGCTGGAGTGCAGTGGTGCAATTTGAGCTCACTGTAACCTTTGCTTTCTGGGTTCAAGTGAGTCTTGTGTCTCAGTCTCCTGAGTAGCTGGGACTACAGGCGCATGCCACCACACCGAGCTAATTTTTGTAATTTTCAGTAGAGACAGAGTTTCACCATGTTGGCCAGGCTGGTCTTGAACTCCTGACCTCAGGTGATACACCCACTTCGGCCTCCTAAAGTGCTGGGATTACAGGCATGAGTCACCGCGCCTGGCCTGTAACATCAGGTTTCTTATACTGAGGACCCTGATGATCCTTGAGACAAATCCCCATGGCAGTCTCCTGCCTTCTACCATGGATGGATATATCAATTTGCCACAGAGATTCATAAGACACTTGTGAAATGGAGTCAGCCAAATACATACAATTCCTCTTCCAGATATATATAAGCTGGCACAAGATAACCTGTGAGTTTGTAAAAAGTAAAAAATCCTTCTATGTCTACACGAAAAGTCACAATGAAATACTCTAGCCATTAAGCCTTCAACAATTAGATGTTGTTATTAACCCTGTGGTTATTATTAAGTTCTTTCAAAATAGAAGTGGCAGAAGCAACCCAAAGGGCCAAGAATAGAAAATCATTATTATAAGATTCAGGAACATCACACTTAAAAGCCATCAGGAAGATTTTCTTAAGTAGCTGGATAAAATTCTAATAATATAATTTAGTTATGAGAAATACAAGATCCAAGGAAAAGCTACTTCTATTATACTGATTATATTGTTTCAATGACACAAATATGCCAAATGATGTCATTAAGATACTGTATGATCTCAGTTAATTAAACTTAGCTGGTTATCATGGTCTCACACCTCATCACCTGTTTTTTGATTCAGTACACTCCTACGCCCTTTTCTCAATAATTCAAGCCATCAAAGGATCTGATGAGTGTTTCTCACTCTAATTATTAAGTTGATTACAATTCAATACTATCAACCAAGGCATGAACTGCTTTTTTAGGACATTTGAATTTTACTTCTCTAGTAGCAAAGCAAAAATTGAATCCCTCAGGTACCTGATTTCAGATGTCAGCACATAGCATGATCTTTCAGGGTGTGAGTCTGAATTCATCCTTTTGGGATAAGTGGAAGTGGAACAACATATGTGTCTGTCTCCCCAGATACCTACTTGTGCTCCTTGGAAGATGAGCCAAGCTCAGTACTAAGGTATATTTCCATCATCACTGCTTCTGTGGGCCTGAGTCGCGCTCTCTCACACCTATAGGTCTGCCTGACAGGCCCTTGCCTGTAGACTCTCATCCTACATCCCCTCCAGAGCTCATCTTATCCCCAAAAAATCCCTTTCCCTTCTCCCCATAATCACTCCTCTTTCAGATGCAGACTTCATGCTGCAAAGACTTTGGCATTACTGTTGTTAGGACTTTGTGATGTCTTTGAACTTTAACTTTTTTATGAAATCCTAGAATCCATCTCTACTCTATGTCATTTTTGCCTAGAATAAAGACGCTTCTGAAAGGGAAAGGTGTGAATGGTATAAATTCTCACAGACTATTGAACCTGTTTTTAACTGGTAGTATTTTTTAATTACAAAATGTAAAAATCACACAAGAGACTAACATTTGAACAGGTTTTCTTCATTGTGCTTTGTGTTACACGGAACAACATGAAATTGTCATGTTAGGTCAAAAATGGACAAGTAGGGCAATTTCATATAATTCAATCTAATATCTGACCCAATTTATGCCAATGATTTTAAGTGCCAGGATGAGCTGTTTGTGCAAAGACAGATGACAACCAGCAAGCCTCTTGTTCCTAGGACAAAGCTGTTTATGACTAGTGACCTAGACTTCTCACCCTGTGGTACCCAAACCCAGTCTATTCAATGGTATCACCCGGTTTATCATGACAACTGCTTCAGACGGTGGACAGTCATTACTCACAACAGCAGAAATAAAGCACCACTACCCTGTGGGCAAACCTGTATCCCTGTGTGAGGAACAAAACTGAGGAATAAAACATAAGAAAAGTAGAGCTTTACTATAATCTCTCCTATTTTCTTTTCAAAATCATTTTTATAATGTGAGTCTAACATTCAATTAGTGGGTTATATTGATTGAATGGAAATCCTAGATTTAAATACAGAAATAGACCAAAAAGTCAATACATTAAAATGATGCCCTTGTAATCCTGCCCACGTGATTGGCTGGCTCTCTTTGGTTTCAGATTCTGATCTGAAAGAATGGCATTTACAGGAAAACAGCAGAATAAACATGTTAAAAATGCAGTAAGTCTACATAATAAATAGTCTCCCAGAGCTTCTCCATAATTAATCACCTGTATTTCAACATTCAGCTAAGTTACTAGGGAAACTAGGGGGGAAAAGACATCTTCTCTGTTCCGCTCCCAAACCCATGAGTTTACATTCCAAAAGAAGGTGATTAGGACAACGTAAACAAAGATATAGTGCAAGAGAGAGGTCCGCTCTCTGGGCCAGGGGCGTTGGGTCCGGAGAGAGATGGTTTCAGGATGAAACTGTCATACCTGAGATCATCAGACATTAGTTAGATTCTCATAAGGAGTGCACAACCTTAATCCTTTGCGTGAGCAGACATTATGGAATATATATACTATAGGTAGTAAATACAACACACTTGCAATCACTTCCTTTACAGTCTTTGGATTCAGTAATATGAACACAGTTATCTCTAAGCCAGGAAGTGCACCTAGTATCTTTACAGTGACTATTAAGTATTTTTGAACTCAAAGTGTATATTCATCTTAAACTCCTGGAACCATGAACTCTCCCATGTAATTTTCTGATGAATTAAGAGAAAAGGAAAACGTTTTTTCAAATATGTGTCATCTGTTGCAAAAGTACGTGATTTAAAAATACATGTAAATATAATCCTAGCTCTAATGTTTTCCTTTGGGAGTTTGGGAAAAAGCAGTTACATTTCTCTGTTGTCTGGTTTTTATCATTTGAAAATTGGAAGATTCATTCTGATTACTGAGCTAAATCAGTAGGGTTTAACTGATTTTGAAATTACAGTATAAAGGGCAATATTTCCATAAAAGAATAAAATACAGAAAAGTAATGAAAATAAAATTATGTATCTTAACTTAGCTAGATGAACCCAAGAAATTTTCCTGAAAACCAAGAGATAAAGAAATGGCGAATGATATATTCATTCAAAGTATTCTCAGGAGCAAAGGCAGTGGCTTACACCAAAGCCTGTTAAGAGTATTATTAAATAAAGTACTTAATGTCTGTCTACTTGGAAGGAAGAAACACCACTGGACAGAAACACTGTACATATATTTGTATAATTTTATTATGTAAAATTAATAAATCCTTTGTCTTAGAACTAAAAATTGTTTTTGGGAAGAAAATAAGATTGGAAAACTTCTTTTGAATAAAATAATATAAATCATAAAACTGTTACACTTAGTAGTGCCAAGAAACAATGTGAAAGCAATGTCTCATGTCTCTTCACAATTTTTTTTTGGTGCTCTTTACTTTTTTTTTTTTTTTTTTTTTTTTTTTTTTGAGACGGAGTCTCACTCTTGTTGCCCAGGCTGGAGTGCAATGGCACAATCCGGCTCAAAGCAACCTCTGCCTCTTAGGTTCAAGCGATTCTCAGGGAGACTAAGAGACCATCTGTCAGTTAAACCCTCCCCTGAGAAGTCACAATTCTACAATGATTATCTCAAAGTTTTGCAAAGTAATTCCTATGAAATATGTTGAAAAATCCATACCATGAGCATTGTATCATTCTCATCGGGATTCAATTATTTTTCAAAACTCTCAGACATATGTGATAAAGGCTTCCCATCTGCAGTTTTATCTTCCTATAAGTCTAAGAATGGCATTCGACTCTAACACCCTATAGTACTCTATAGCGAGGCAACATTAGATGAAATCCAGCTGTAATGTGAGACTATTATTTAAGCTTTGAGCTTCAGGTTTCATGCCTGTAAAATAGGGAAAGCACAACATACCTACCTGTCAGGTTATAAGTAATTAAAACCTTTAGAGTTCTTAATACCTTACCATTTTTATTTGTACCACATAAAACCACTTTTCTTTTTTAGAAGCTGAAATCTATGACATGGAAGATAACTGGAAGTAGCCTATCTTAGTGGAACAGGTAATCATTATCATTGCAGCGAATTAGTAGAACCAAGCATGCTGAGTTGAGTGCCTTCAGTCTTGCAGCCTACCTAGAAATAGACTGTTACTTAGGAAACAGAAATGGGAAACGTGAAGATGTGCCACAAGAAAGGCTGCATTCATAGGGTGTGATATGCAGTAGCTAAATTAGAATTCTGACAGATTTAGTAACAGATTTGGTGGCAGTTGTAACATTGAGTCTTTTATTTATTGCAAAAACTTAAATTGATGTGCTCAGTTATTTTAGCAAACACATTTTACTTATATTGTCCTTGGGGTAAGATATATGGTTTTCTGGGGAGAAATTTCTGACTAGGCAAGATAGAAATACTTGTGCAGAAAAATGTACTTTTAAAAAATCCTCTGGTTGCATAACCATGTAAATGTACTTAACGCAACTGAACTACACATTTAAAAATGGTTAAAATGATAAATTTTCTGTTATGTCTTTTACCACGATTTAAAAAAAATCCTTAAATAACCATTATCCTCTCTCATTTCATGGACACTGAGGCTACAACTAATCCACAGGGATCTCTCATTATTAAGTCATGTCTACACGAGATGAAAGATTATATTGACAGGATATAGACAAACTAGAAAAAAACTAGTCCTCAAAAGATGTCTTTCTCCTTAAGAAGGGGCCTAAAAACAAAACTTGAGATGACAGTTTCACACTGTGTCAAACCCTATGCATCAAAACAGTGGACAGAATATTTCCTTGAGAGCCTCTGGATCCAACAATACAGAGCATGGGCGTCCATAGAGACCACAGATGAAAGATCATCTCAGGTACACACATACACATAAACAGAGAGAAATGAGAGACAGCACGACACCTCATTTTATAACGTTAAGGTCATCACTAAAACTTCTTATACAGCAGAACCAACCTGCTCAAAACACAAAATGAAGCCTAGCAGAAGCTCTGCTTGGCCTCTGGAATTGCATTGACCCTCTTTATCTTTACCATTACTGTCTTCTACCTATAGCCAGTACCTTCTATCCCTGTTGAATCTCTAAGACCCTGAAAGCTTGAACACGTAGAAAATTCATGGTTCTTCCAAGGAGAGGAGAAAGACCTTATTTAAGTCCATTATCTAACTTACTCCAGAAAACTGTTTTCTAAATGGTGTTAAAACTTTCTCCAAGAGAAGACCAGGAGCTCTGAATCCTCTCAGAAAAATGCATACCCGGGTGATTGTGTGCGGACCATTCCGATTTGGTCATAGCTTACTTTAGTCCATTCTTGAACTCTCATCTTCCAGATTCTGGGTTTAAATACATAGGTTTATTTTCATGACAAGTGAGAAGTGTGAGAATACACACACACACACACACACACGTAGAGCATATCTAATCCAAAAATCCAAACTGCTCCAATGAGCATTCCCTTTGAAAGTCACGTTGGTGCCCAAAAGGTTTCAGATTTTGGAGCATTTTGGATTTCAGATTTTTCAGATTAGGGTTACTCAACCTGTATAAGTATTTTTAAAAAATGTATTCCTGATAGGTATATTAACCTTTCTTGGAAAGGTTTTCTCTACTGGGGTTTCCATAGGTCCACATGTCCCCAAAGTGAAAAAGGATATGCATTTGGATAGAACCTATAGATACAAACAGAATCTATAGATTTTGCTAGGAAAATAACATTTTCAAGTTTACATTACAGTTATCTTTAAGGATCACAAGTCTTGAATTTTTCTCTTTAATTTTATTTATATATATCAAAACAAAGAAAAATTAAATACTGGAAAAAGAAAGTATTGATAAGAAAGCTGAAAGTCATCTCAAAATAAAGGCTCAAGGAGGGCTTAATTGGTAAGGAATGTTTCAGTCTGTGGAACAATCAAAATAATAAGTTATAACAGGATGTTCCTTAAGCTACAAATTATAAAGGGCATAACTTACATCCCCAAACCATATGTTATATTATTGACAGATATACTTCTTCTGTCATATGAATACACTGTACCCATCTCTCCCTACCCCAGGATAGGGGCAAAGGGAAATTATTTGCAAAAAAAATTTAGGTATTTTCCCCCAGGGGAAGAAAAGATATCCACTGGGAGACATTGTTTAAGCTTCCTCTTAGTAGCAGTTTCTAATTACCTGCGATTGGAAAAGAAGAGAAGCCTTAGTTGTCACAAAAGGACAGACAATTAAGCATCCTCTCATGTCCTTCATTCCTTTATGTCATGCAACTAATAAATGGATAGGATGAGCTTCATATGAAAATTACATGGAGTTAACACTCAACAAACAATGGGAGAAAGTGTAAACATTTGTCAATGTCATGTTTCTCTGGTTCTCTTTTTACTTAAGATACTATTCCTCAAGATCCTATCAATTTTCATATACCATTATACATATATACGTACCAGTATTGGTAGTCCCCTACATGTGAACGTGGCATTTAACCGGCATTTAAAAATATTTCCCCAACAGAAACAATATTACATATGGTAACTTGGCTCCTAGGCTGACCAAAGTCCATTTGAGGCCAGGCGCAGTGGCTCACACCTGTAATCCCAGAACTTTGGGAGGCTAAGGTGGGTGAATCTCTTGAGGTCAGTAGTTTGAGACCAGCCTGGCCAACATGGCGAAACCCTGTCTCTACTAAAAATACAAAAAAAAAAAAAAAAAAAAAAAATTAGCCAGGAGTGGTGGCACATGCCTGTAATTCCAGCTACTCGGGAGGCTGAGGCAGGATAATTGTTTGAGCCCAGGAGGTGGAGGCTGCAGTGAGCGGAGATCGCACCACTGTACTCCAACCTGGGCGACAGGGCAAGACTCCATCTCAAAAAAAATAAATAAATGAATAAAATAAAGCCCATTTGATCCATAACCTAACCTATAACGTAAAGTACTGTTTTCTGTGCTATCATGTAGTGATATTTCCCTGGGCCAGAGTTTCAACCTGAGCTGCCAGGAACATGTCTCTCTCTTGCTGTACGAGGACAGAGCTTCCCCTAACTCCAAAGCAATAGTGATGGCTGTCAGAATCTTGGGGGTAAGAAGAGAAGGCCAACTCCCAAAAGGAAGGGATTGTGGAACTACTGGGGCTAAACTCTTGGGTAAGTAGCCCCTGGAAACCCATCTCAGGGCCAGCCCCCATTTCTGGTTTTCCAACCAGCCCCCAAGTGTCAACCTTACCTTCTCTGAAATATGATATTATATTTGATATTATTTGCTGCATGCCTAAAATTTCCATAAATAATCCCCAATCTTCATGCAAATTTAGTAAGTGGTCTTAGCCTCATTTTCAAGTGGAAAAAAACTGGGTTTCAGATATTATAGGCAAGTTGGATCTCAGAGGAAAATAATGAACCAGAATTCAAATCTGGGTCTAGCTTTATTTCTAACTAGTTACAAAGCCTGAGTGCTTACCATCACATCAATAAATGCAGGAAAGAATTAAATAAAAAATTACAATTATGTGCCCAAGTTCTGGCACATAGAAGGTACTTACTAATGTTGACCGTCATTTCCTTCTCTTGGGGACTGACTTCATTCACTCTCTACTGGTACCACTGGTTTCATCTGAACAACAGTTTCTTCTCTTCCTGGCCTCTTCTCTATCCTCATGCCCTGTACTAAATATCTGAGACGGCGGACCCTGCTAGGTAATATAGTGAAATAGGTTATACACTTTTTTTCTCCTACATCCTTTCACCCTTTCACTTTTTTCAGCAAAGCCCTGTAAGGTGTGAAAGGAAATTAGATCTTGGGACCCCAAACTCATTAAGCCAAAACGAAAAGACAAACTGGGAACTGGGTCATGCAAACCTGCCTCCCCTTTTTTGGTTCCTAAATAAGATGGCTACAAGACGAAAAGCTACAGCCCTCCCCAATATTTTTGCCCACAAGAAAATTCCTAGTGAGCTGTAAGATCTTTACTCTCGGGTGTTTTTGTTAAAATTTCACCATGGCAATGTAAACTGATAGCTTATTTCTGCAGGTGCAGCCACCTCCCCGCACCACCCACCAGACACACATGCAATCGGATTGTTCCCCTACCCCATTTTGTCTTGTTATCTTTGTTTTCTTATGTAAAATGCAGATTCCCTGCATGTTTCCTCTGCCCCATGTCTATGTCATCTTACTTAAAAAAAAAAAAAAATGCAAACCCCAGCACTTTGGGAGACCAAGGCGGGTGGACCACAAGGTCAGTAGTTCGAGACCAGCCTGACCAACATGATGAAACCCCATCTCTACTAAAAATACAAAGATTCTCCGGGTGTGCTGGCGGGCACCTGTAATCCCAGCTACTCGGGAGGCTGAGAAGGGAGAATCGCTTGAACCTAGGAGGTGGATGTTGCAGTGAGCCAAGACTGCACCACTGCACTCCAGCCTGGGTGACAGAGCCAGACTCTGTCTCAAAAAAAAAAAAAAAAAAAAAAAAAAAGGCAGATTCACCAAGCCAGATGAAGGCATGAATGACTGTTTTTCCCTAGCCTCTCTCTTACATGAAAATTGTGTACTTCTCAATATCCCACCCTTTCCCCTTTAAATTTGGAGCCCTCAAAATCATCTTTGGAGAAAGGCATTAGAACTGACTCCCAACCACATACCCTTAACTTTGACAAATAAACCTCCTAAAATGATGGAGACTTGTTACTTTTCTCAATCGACAAAGGTGAAAGACTTTATCCTTTTCTTAGGTCATGTGTCCTTTTGAGAAGATGATGAAAGCTATAGAACTTTTCCCCAGAAAAATGCACATTACGACATACACATATACTTAATGTATCATTTGTGGACCCCAAAAGTTTTAGGGATCTCTCTTCAAATACAAAGAAAGAATCCTACATTTAGATTTGCATACTGTAAAGTTAAATCCATCTGCCTTTTAGAGGAACACTTAAAAACTGTGTTCATCATCAGCATGAAGATAGGATGGGAGTAGAGGGAATAAGGCCCGTACATAGAGTAGCACAAGTAACTGAGGACACTGGGAACACCAGGACCTGCCTGATTCATGGATAGGAAGGGAGATGAAAGGAGAAACAGTCACAAATTAATGTACTTTTCTTCCCAACTGACTTTGGACAACATAGTACAGACGCTGGTTCTAAAATGAAATGAAAACCAGAAGTCTCTGTGAGTTGAGACTCAGGTCTTCGCATGCACCTGTGTCTAAATGAACATGCTTATCTGTGCAGAGGAAATGGATTGAGAATGTTGGGTGGTTAGAGGGAGATGAAAGACAGAGTCCCAAACATTAGCTAAGAGGGAAGATGGAGGATATGAAAGACTGTGAGCCAAGAGATCCCACAAGCCATTCGGTCACAGCTGGCTTGGGCAGTTGTACCTATATGGCAGTGTGTGTGTGTGTGTGTATACAGAAAACCCAACAAAGTTGACTTAAATAATAAAGAAATTTATAGGCATTCACAACCGGCAGGCCCAAAAGTAGAAAAGGCTTCAGTTTGATCTGAAAATTCAGGAAGTCATTAGGATACTGGTTCCATTTCTGTGAGATTTTTTGGGTTTTGTTGAGACACAGTTTCACTCTGTCACCCAGGCTGGAGTGCAGCAGCGTGATTTCTGCTCACTGCAACCTCTGCCTTCCAGGTTCAAGAGATTCTCGTGTCTTAGCTACCCCAGGTAGCTAGGATTACAAGTATGCAACACCGCACCCTGCTAATTTTTGTATTATTAGTAGAGATGGGGTTTCACCATGTTGGCCAGTCTGGTCTTGAACTCCTGACCTCAGGTGACCTGCCTGCCTCGCCCTCCCAAAGTGCTGGGATTACAGGCATGAGCCACGCTGCCCGGCCTCTCTGAGATTTCTTAGCTCTGGCCTCCTCTTTGGGCCAGCAGCCCTGAGGTTCTGTGACTTCTTCACTTTCAAAGAGAAAAAGAACCCAACCATGACCTCTGGACACATGATTTACATGTGCCAATAGTTTCATTTATTGTTTATAATCCTAACTAATATGGGGCTTCATGCGATAACCCCAAGGTAAGTACTGTTATCACAGTTATCACCATTTTACAGATTTTGAGAAAAACAAGGCTCAGAGGTTATGTAACTGTGCCTAGTTACACAGCTGATGACAGTAACAGCCTGAAGCCAATGCAGAGCCTCCAATTCCACAGCTGATGCCCTTGATCACTCCACTACTTATCTTCCCAGGCAGAGAAAGAACTAAGACAGGGGTTAACAAGCCTAATCTATAAAGTGCCAGACAGTAAATACTTTAGGCCTCTGGGCCACCAGTACGTCGTACATTCTTCTCTGTGTTTTGTTTTTACAAACCTTTCACAGTTTCAAAAAACCCTGAATGGCCAGGTGCAGTGGCTCACAGCTATAATCCCAGGACTTTGGGAGGCCTAGGCAGGAGGATTGCTTGAGTCCAGGAGTTCAAGACCAGACTGGCCGACATAGGGAGATCTCATTTCTACAAAAATTAAAATGAGCTGGGCATGGTGGCATGTGCCTATAGTCCTAGCTATTCAGGAGGCTGAAGTGGGAGAACTGCTTGAGCCTGGAAGGTCAAGGTGGCAGTGAGCCATGATCACACCACTGCACTCTAGCCTGAGTGACAGAGGGAGACCCTTTCTCAAAACCAACCAACCAACCAACAAACAAAAACAGTAGAGTGGACTTTTGAGTCAGACAGACCTGTATTCTAGTTCAGACTCCAGCACTTTCTAGCTGTGTGATCCTGAGCAAGTTACTTTTAACCTCTCTGAGTCTCAATTTAGTCATATATAAAGGAAATTATAGTAGCTGCCTTTATCATCTGATTATTGTGAGGATTAAGATTAAATTATCTATACAAAGTACCTGAAACATAGCAAGTGTTCAGTAAATACTGGCAATTATTTTAAACAATTATCCCAATAAAAATTCCAAATTCTACAGTTTTCATTGGCATCCCAGGCCAGGAAAACTGTTGCTCACAATCTCTATATTGATTCTTCAAATGGAATTTTCCTTCTCAATTCCTTCTTTATGGAACATACTAATATTTGACTTGTTTTTCAATTAATCTCTCAACATCTAGTGCGTCTGTATACTTATGGAGGATCTGTCTAGCTGTTGCATAGAATTGCCTTAAGTTTAGTAAAAATCTTTTCACTGATCTTGAATCACTTTGAAAGTAATTCTAAATAAATCAAATTCTTTACAGGTTTTGTAGCAATGTTGGACATACTATCTTTCTCTAAACATAGGAATGCTAAAGTAGCAAAGTGTACTTGTGGTTACCCTAAGTGCTTCTACCTGACTCCCAAAGGGATTTGAATGGGAAAAAGCAAACTTCTAACAGCTTCTTAAAAATCAGGTGTTTCAACATCTGCTTTGATTTATGAGTAATCCCATATTCCAGGTTTTAACTCTTTCTCTAATTTTTTCTTTTAAGAAGAAAAAAAGCTCATCTTTTACAAAGCAGAATACAAATATTTTTGTCACTGTCAGATAATGTAAGATTATTTGTAGAAAAATCTGTGACAGTATAACCATTAGATTTTAAGGCAGAGCCTCTAATTTCCAAATCATTGGGAAGATACACAGAAAAAGACTGAAAAAAAATACATCCACATGTCAACAGTTTTCCAAGAATCTTATTATTGTGATTACCCTATTGCAATGTATATTTTATGTTTTACAAACTTTCTAAACACAATCTCATGCTCCTTTTGAGAAAAGAAAAATAAAGAATAGTATTATTTCCAAAGTAGAACTAAAAACCTGAAATTTTTTCCTTGTTCTCTTCCATGTTGAAACAGTTTACCACATCTGACTATTTATTTTAATTGACACTAATTCAGTAGCCAGAGAAGCAGAATAGTGAGCAGTCACTATGAAACTTCGGGCAACAGACCACTGCAGGTCTGTTCCTTCACTGTGAACTGAAGGTTGTGAATGAAAAGCACTCCCTTCCCCTCCAGTTCTTATATTCTTATCACAAGGCCAGCAGGTGGCCTGGAGTCAGAGGGGCCTGAGTGCTGCTCCACCATTTGCTAGCTATGTGTATTTCTTGCTAGTTACTTCACCCTGGGGTCTAGGTATTACCTTGTGTAAAATGGGGTAAATACCTCCCTTAAGAGAACACCCTCAAGGCTCCCACATGGTAAGTGCTCCATTCATGATGGTGGTTCTCATTTCTCTTACTAAATATTATAAAGCTGGAAATGGAAAATTTTTCAGATCTTCCTTTCCACTCCTATCTCATTAATCTTATTTATCATTTATTTTACCCTAGTTGTTTATCCAATTTTTATGCCCAGATGGCTTTTATTATATATTGCACATGTCAAACTTAAGTTACACAATGATCAGACCACAGCATGACAACTTTCATCGCACCCATCCTTCCAGAACAGAGAAAATAAACAGATCCACCATGGTTTGCTCACATGCACCTCTCAGATAAAGCTCCAGCTGAAGCAGTTAAGTTCCCATCACAAATTTTCTCCTCTCCTCTACTCACTGGAACATCTGGAGTAGGAGGGGAGGATCACAGTCTGGGTGTGAGGCTGCAGAATAAGGAAAGATTCCTCCTGTGAATTCAGAGGGCCACAGGCAGCCATGGCTTCATGGACCAGAGCCTGGCATTCACAGAGGTAGTAGTATTTGCCACTAGATTCCAAACCAAGAACCAGAAAATGCTACAATGCCGTTTTGTGCATTTTTCACCAACAGCCAAGCTAGATTTGTAGATTTGTTATGTAGCATGGGTCCAATTTTGACTTTAAGAGACAATGAAATACACCAGGGCTTGTCAAGGAGTCTACCAAAAGCCATTTTTAAAAGTGTAATTCATTCATTTGCAGCAACAGACCCAGCTCATGGCTTTGGTACCAAGGAGAAGCAAATGAAGAATCTCTTAAGAAGTGCTCTGTGTGTGCACACACAAACGCATACATATGCTACATAATTTCCTAAAGTGGTATATACACATAGACATCCCACACAGAATTATTCCCTGGTCAGATAAGTATACTACATTCCTTTCCTGGTGATTCATAATAAAATACTAAATGCTCTTACAAGTTCAAAAGCAATGAAATGTATTTTCCGGACTTACCTGAATTAGAAACACTCTTGTTGGCACAGTCATTAAGGGCCTGCACTAGGAGTGCCCTGTGGAACCCCAGTATGGGAAACACAACTGCACAGTGTAAGTAGTGGAGCGGCACACATTGCAGTGGCAGGAAGATGCTTCCAGGATGAATGTGGCAATCCTGCAGAGGACTGGTTTGTGAATACATCAGATACCCCTGGGAAATGTCCAAAATTTGGGGAGGGATATTTTGTAGGGGCTGATGGGTCCTGAATCAATGGGTTATAATGATGACCAAGGTAATTTTAAACTATAAGTACAATAATAATTACACTTAGTTTGATATGATTACTCTAAGCAGAGCTCTCCTCCCAGGAATTCAGGTTGTACCCTTATAATTGATATGGATAGAGTACACAGAATACTGATTTTTTTTTTTCCCTCCAGCAAAGTAACTTTCTTTTTTCCAGGAAAATAAGGTGGCCATACAATGCATCATGATATGTGGCTGAGCTGAAAGCAAAATTGAGGTTGCCAGACCAGCAGTCTGCAAGTCTAAGCTTCCTCTTGTTAACTAAAATAGCCTCTACAATAATAAAAAAACCCACAGTCATGGATAGCTAACTCCCTACCTTTTAATTATTCATGCTAATGCCTTGCATGTGTAGAGTTTATACTTTACAAGTGCTAATCAGGCCCAATGACTACATGAATAATAGAAACCCAAAAATAATTATCAAATCTAATCTTAAGCAATGTTTTCAATATATGCTCTCCTCAGAAACCTTCCCCAAATGGTGCCGTCTCCCTTTCCTTCCTTTATTCTGAAAGAAGGCGGCCAACTTAACTTTTGATGTACTTTGCTTTTTCTCTGCCCACCTAATAGTATTGATACTGAATGACCAAAAGGAAGTGAAGAAAGAAGAAGAGAAAACCAAAGGCTCAGGTCTGTAAACTCCATGCGGATCTAAAAGAAGAATCTGTAAGAACAAAGATTTCTAAGGAAAAATAAAAGGCGGGGGGGTGGGAGGAAGAAGGAGAATCTGAAACCTGACTCTAACCCTGACCCACCATGTCAATGGAGATGACAATTGCCCTTCCCACAGATCCGCACAGTGCTGGTACCATCTGTTTCTCCCCCCAGTGACTCGGCATACCTTATGAAAACAATTAGCTTTATACCAGATTATTGATGCAGCAATTTCTCTTGCCTTCCTCTAAGGGGAAAGAAAACCACCTAAATGGCGCTGTCCTTTCCATAATATTAAAAAATCTACATTAACCGATGTTTAATTTTGCTAATTAAAACTAAATACCATTTTATAGCCATCCAATTCTCAAAAATCAAAGTGTCTTACTAAATCAAGTGGAAGTGAATATGGGGAAACAGGGATTGACATGAGCTGCAGGCAGACGTATGCTGATAAAACTATTTCAGAAGGCAATTTGGCATGTGAAAACGCACAGCACATACTACTTCTAGGAATATACATTTGCACATATGCTAAAAAAAGAACTATAAAAAGTTACTGCAGCACCGATTTGTAGTCACAACAAAGTGAAAAAACAAAACTATCATCAACTTCTCCATTCATCAGTTGGGGAATAGTAAATAAACTGTAGTAAAGTCACACTACAGAATTCTAGGCAGCACTTAAACTATATTTATCACTTGGGATGGGTATTTCAAAACTTGAGTAGGGAAAGTACAAGTGGCAAACTGATATGTTAATATGACATAATTTATGTCAATTTAAACACACAAATGATGTATTATTTATAGATATATACATGTGGTAAAATTACAGGGCTGCAAGGGTACATATTATCTCCCTGGGAAGGGAAATAGGGAAATAGGGAAACAGGAAGAAAGATGGAAGGAGGTGAGACTACGGAAGGATACACAGGAAATGACAAAACTAGCCATAATAATTTGTATTTCCCATAAATATATCTTTTTTTCTTTTGAGACAGAGCCTTACTCTGTTCACCCAGGCTGGAGTGCAGTGGCGCAATCTCAGCTCACTACAACCTCCACGTCCTGGGTTCTGGCAATTCTCTTGCCTCAGCCTCCCAAGTAGCTGGGACTACAGGTGCGTGCCACCACGGCAAATGTTTGTATTTTTAGTAGAGACAGGGTTTCACCATGTTGGCCAGGCTCATCTCGAACTCCCGGCCTCAAGCGATTCACCTGCCTTGGCCTCCCAATGTGCTGGGATTACAGGTCTGAGCCACCGCGTCCAGCCCATTTCCCATAAATATATCTTTTAATATAAAATATTTACCCTTCAAAAAAATTTTGTAGACACAGTCTTGCTCTGTCGCCCAAGCTGGAGTGCAGCGGCACAATTTTGGCTCAATGCAACCTCTGCCTCCCTGATTCGAGCGATTCTTGTGCCCAGCCTCCTGAAGAGCTGAGATTATAGGTATGTACCACAACGCCTGGCTAATTTGTGTATTTTCCGAAAAGACAGCATTTTGCCAGGTTGGCCAGTCTGGTCTCAAACTACTGACCTCAGGTGATCCTCCCACCTCGGTTTCCCAAAGTGCTGGGATTACAGGCATGAGCCACGGTGCCCAGCCAAAATATTTAAAATGTGTTTAAAAGTTCTGGGTTCTGGGGTCCATGAGTATTTATTATGTTAGCCCTCTGCTTCTTTTGGTTTTTAAAGTAATTTTGTAAACATTATAACTCCCTTTTTTAGGGCCAAACAGATGATAAAATGAAAGACTGAAAAAGGTATATAATCTTACAAGTTTAAGGTGAAATAAAATAGTATCTTCCTGAACACTGTTTTAAGAACTCAATTACACATTACATTTCTATATAATGTATATATTATTGATAGGCAGATATATGCAGTAAAATTACAGAAATTGACTGCAAGGGTACATATTATCTCCCTTGGAAGGGAAATAGGGAAAGGAAGGGAGAGAGAGATGAACATTAGTCATAATGTCCTCATTTTAGTGTCCCCATTTTTGTGTGTCTGATGTAGTTTGCCTCACAATGCTATTATAAAAGTGACTGTCAAGGATAATAAGTTCCAATAAAAATATTTACTATAGCTCGACAATCACTAGGCATCTGAGATTATTTTCAAGTTATAAAAAGTCAGAAGTAAAAGAAAAATGATGAGAACATATGGACACAAGGAACAGCAGACCCCGGGGCCTACCAGAGGAGGGAGAGGATCCGGAAACATGAGCACCAGGCTTAATACCTGTCCGGAGCTGCGCGCCCCGGCCATAGCGAGTAATTATTGACGATTAGACACCTGAGCTCTATTCATTTCCACCTCTCACCTCCTTCCCAGATTTGTCTTTTTCCCCTGTATTAAATACCTCGCACAAGATGGCGCTCTTCCTGCTTCTTCTTCACCCATCTTTCCCGCGCGCGCGAAAATTGTTATTTCGTAGCAAAATTGTTACTTCCTAGCGCAGGCGCAACATGACGACCGACCGTTGAAACCGAAACCTGCCTGGCCGCGCCCTCTGAAATGAGATCATTTCCGCCTTGGCCCAACCCCTTCCTCTCCAAGTGTATATAAGGCACTGCATTACTGCCATTAAACGAGACTTGATCAGAGCACTGTCTTGTGTCCATTTCTCGTGTCTCTTGTTCCCCAAATTCCCACTCCCTCCTCCAGGGCCTGCTTCCACGATCCCGCGGGCCGGGATAAATACCTGGCTGATGAAATAATCTGTACAAACACCCATGACACAAGTTTACCTCAATAGCAAACCTGCACATGTATTCCTGAACTTAAGAGTTTGAAAAAAATAAAAAATAAAAATCTAATAATTTATAGATAGGACTTATTACTGGCAAGTAGGAAAAATAAGGAATTTTAAATGTAGTTCATGTAACTACAGTATCTTTTCCACTGTGGGAAAAACTACCATTAGACATTGCCTGTGAAGTGTATGCTGATACAAACTTTTCCTTCAGAAAACCTTTATAAACATGCTGATGTAGCAAAACTAAAGTGATTGGTAAAGAAGATTTAATAATGTATTTAAGCCTTGAGAAATTTCTTCGTCAAATCAACAACAAAAAGAACTGTGTTTTTAATTGAATGCAATGTTAAAGAAAATTCTTATAAGTAAATGCCAGTTTATGTTTTCCTAGAATACCTTTTTTTAACAGCAATTCAACACATCTTGCCACTGATATACTGCATATAAGTAAATATAACAGAACATCGAATAGGGAGAATTGAATATATGTAAGATGACTGTGGTACTCGAAGAAAACTTATAACAAGTTAAACCCCACCTAAAGACATGCATAATCATTACTGTGGATGGTATTAGGTTTCACTGAGACAGAAAGGTCACTAAATAGCTGGAATTAACAATACTTTACACATATCACACTTGAGGGTCACCTGTAGGGAAGGGAAGATACACGTGGGGAGGGAAGGGCATTGGTAGGAGTTTTTAGAGGGCAGAATCCACAATTTTAGATAATTCAGAATATTTTAAGGTTTATACGTTTGGGGAAATTTCTGGAAACAATAAAAGATTATTTAGCAGGGTGCATCTGCCCTTCCAGCCTCAGTACTGGGAGTTGGCCCAGGTTGATACTGGAAGCAGTCCAGCCTAGGCAGGTCAACAGACTCCTTTTGATTGGAAAGGTTTCCTTCACTGACGTGCAAGAACACTAGATACATTCCTTTCACCTCCAAAAAGGAATGAAGCTTGAGGCGGATGTTAAAGCAAACTAAATATGGCCTGAAGACTCATAATTCTATATTTGAGTCCTTGCAGATGAACTGTAACCTAGCTTAATAGGCAGACAAAATTGAAAACCTAACTTAGTAGTATGCACCTGTAACAATAGCTGAGTGTTGGCCAATCCCAGTGGCCATACTTCAACCACTCATAGACTGCTGAGTGTTCAAACTGCATTCAAATAAGGCAAACACCAAGCTGTAACCAGTCTCACTGTTTCTGAGCCTCACTTCCGATTCCTGTAAATCACTTTACCCTTTTTGTCTATAAATTTGTTCTGACAACGAGGCACCCCTGGAGTCTCCAAATCTGCTGATTCTGGAGGCTGCCTGATTCGTGAATCGTTTCTCTTTCTTTGCTCAATTAAACTCCATCAAATTTAACTTTTCTGAAGTTTTCTTTTAGCAGGGGCTACAAGAAAAGTAATCCTTGCCCCCCAGAAAAGTGGGGAAAGGCCGCATTTTGAGCTGAAATGTACTTAAGCAGAGGTCAACCTCAATGCAGGGCTTAAAGGATACCTCATGTGAATCTAATGAGTCTTCGCATCTCACAGTTCTCTCTCTGGACTCCCGGAGGCTGAGCAGAAGATCCAGAAAACAGGAGAGAAGGACAGGAAGGTGGTAGTAACCTGCCTAAAGCCAGAATTACTGATTTCAATTTTCTCATAGACCAGATACAAATTTCTTTTAACTTGTTTCAAGTCTTCCAAAATTTAGACATCCTTCCAGAAGATTCTCAAAAAAAAAAAAAAAGAAAAAACAAATTTTATTTTTTAAATAATTCTTTTCTTTTTAAATTTAAGAAAAGACATTTAAAAAAACACAAAATTTAGACATCTTAGCAGAAATGTTGGTTTCTTAAAACTACTAAGATAAAGTCATTGAACTGAGAAAGTTTTCCAAATACTAATAACATTTGCTACTATTTACAGGCTGCTTGATTAGTGCCTGATTAGGCACAATTACAAGCACGTTTTAGATATTATTCTACCTAATCTTTAAAAATCCTATGAAATAGGTGTCACTACTAGCCCTGATTTATGGATAAAGCAGGCAAGGCACAGAAATTGTAAGTACTCTGCCTGAAGCATACATTTAGGAGAAGGCAAAAATGGGCTCTGGACTGGCTCTGGAGTCCAAGTTTTAACTCCTACACCATATGGTCTCCAAGATACCATGACACACTGCAAGCTCCCTCAATTCTACATATTCTTTGACACACATCCAAGTTTAAAATTTCAGAGCTACTCCTAGTACATTAAAACCTAACTTGCCCAATTTGCCTGTTAGAAAATTTGGTTTTCAGGCTGGGTGCAGTGGTGAATGCTTGTAATGCCAGCACTTTGGGAGGCTGAGGCGGATGAATCGCTTCACCTCAGGAGTTTGAGAGCAGCCTGGGCAACATGGTGAAACTCCATCTCTACAAAGATACGAAAATTAGCTGGGCATGGTGGCGCACGCCTGTACTCTCAGCTACATGGGAGGTTGAGGTGGGAGGATCACCTGAGCCTGGGGAGGTGGAGGCTGCAGTGAGCCAAGATCGCACAACTGCTCTCCAACGTGGACAACAGAGTGAGACCTTGTCTCAAAAAAAAAAAAAAAAAAAGAAAGAAAAGAAAATTTGGTTTTCATCAGAGAACACAGTAACAAAGACTTGTCACATCATTATCAGTCCTGAAGCATCCCTGTGATTCTCAGAAGAGATCTTCATCAGCATCAGGATAAAGAAATTAATTTTTTATCAAATGTTAACTTATCAGAGATCAAGCATTCTGAATTTGGACACCAACACTTTTTGTGAACCTAATTATCCCAAGCTTTGTGTTGATATACCTGCTATGGCTTCATACAGGGATGCCTGTTTCTCTTCATTCAACTTCTAAGTCTCATGAACTGTAAGTCTCAGGGTCCCAAGAAAGGAACAGATAATGCTAAATGCTAAATGCTGTAGACTGGTCCAGGATGAACCATCAGTCGCAACTCAGAATGGTTTTCCTATTTATTTTTTGTTTTAACATTCACACTAAAATGTCACAGTAAAGTTTGAAGATAAAATACACTAAAGAAAAACTGAAATAGGAAATGTACCTACTCATTAAAGTATATGTAATCTTGGAAGAAACCAAATCCAGGATACTGGGAATGACTATGTAGGTTTCACTACAAATGATTATGACAGTAACTGTCAGAAGAATGGAATTCACGAAACACCATTTAATGCCATTTAAGTCCTGAATTAAAGCTCTGCTTTCAAAACACATCACCTGAAATAGTAATGGACTTATTCTTTAACTTTGTTCTCCTAAAGTAAAAATATATAGACCAGCAATTATATTAACTCTCTTATGAAGCATCTGTAGTTATAATGGCCCACAATAAATAATCAAGAAATCCTCAGATGGGGCGGAGCATTCAATTTGCTCCTCTCGATAACACTTCACCAAAAAACTATGCCACTAGCCACATGACTGCAATTACCTTTGACACTCAGGAGTTAGTGAAATCCAGTGTCAGTGGCCAACAGTCCTTTTTAAACATTTACCTCTTCCTTCTTCAAAGTCATATCAAATGAAAACAAAGTTCCTCATTCTTCTATTTCCTGTTGAATTTTAAATTAGAATAATACAGGCTATATGTCTTTCCACCTATTTTCTTCTTCTAGTCAAGAGAGTAAATTATGATGTAAAAGTTACTTTTTTTTTTAAGTTTTTTTGTAAAGATGTGTCTTGCTATGTTGCCCAGGCTGGTTTCAAACTCTTCGCCTCAAGTAATCCTCCCACCTGAGCCTCCCAAAGTGCTAGGATTACAGGCATATGTCACTGCACCCAGTCTGGTTTTTTGTTTGTTGTTTGTTTTGTTTTGTTTGAGACAGGGTCCAATTCTGTTGCACAGGCTGGAGTGCAGGGGCATGATTACAGCTCACTGCAGCCTCAGTCTCCCACACTCAAGCGATCCTTTCACCTCAGCATTCTGAGTTAGCTGGAATACATACATGCACCACCATGCCGAGCTATTTTTTAATTTTGCAGAGGTGGGATATCGCTATGTTGCCCAGGCTGGTGCTGAACTTCTGGGCTCAAGAGATCCTCCTGCCTCTACCTCCCAAAGCACTGGATTACAGGCATGAGCTACAGTGTCCTGCCTGGAAGCTAATTTAAAACATCCTCAATATTCACAGCAAATATTAGATGTTAAGAGTGAGGTACCGGCTTGGTGCGGTGGCTCATGCCTATAATCCCTTTGGAGGCCGAGGCAGGTGGATCACCTGAGGTCAGGAGTTCGAGACCAGCCTGACTAATATGGTGAAACCCTGTCTCTACTAAGAATACAAAAACCAACTGGGTGTGATGGCGTGCGCCTGTAGTCCCAGCTACTCAGGAAGCTGAGACAAGAGAATTGCTTGAACCCAGGAGGCGGAGGTTGCAGTGAGCCAAAATCGCGCCACTGTACTTCCAGCCTGGTCGAAAGAGTCAGGTACGGTAGACAAGATGGGGTGAGCACCCCTGTGATGTGACTTGACAACTGGCCAGCAGCAAATTGGGCTCAGCTGATGGTGAGAGAATAAGAAAGTAGAAACGACCCAAGCAGCTGTTTTTTGGAGTCTCACAGTAACATTTAACAGACCTAAAGAAGAAACAGGAGGCTATGAGGGGACACTCGAGCCTGCAAGGAAGGCCCAGGCATCATTGCAAGTGCATCTTTGAAATGGCTACCCATGAGTTCCAGGCTTGACAAAACGCCAGTGAGTGGGAAGGAGGACTCATAACTGTAAGAACACAGGGGGTTCAGAAGCCTGGGGGTGGTGGAGAGGATAAAGGTTCAGAAGGTGTGAGGCTTTTCTTCAAGTAGGAGGATGAGCTCACACACGGCAGTCCACCCTCATCGCTGGTTTTGCTTTCTGCATTCTGAGTTACCTGCATTCAACTACAGTCTGAAAACAGGTGAGTACAATACAGTAAGATATTTTGGGAGCGACCATACTCACATAACTTTTATTACAGTACATTGCTATATTATATTTCATTATTGTTGTTAATCTCTTACTGTGTCTAATTTATAAATTAAACTGTATCAGAGGTATGCATAGAAAAAACATAGTATATACATATAGGGATCAGTACCATCTGAGGTTTCAGGCATCCACTGGGGCTCTTACAAGGGTAAGTGGGAGACTACTGCATATGGAAACATCTAGCATAGGGTAGGCAGCAAATCATTGTTTGCTGAATCTGAAGTCTGTGGGTACCTAGGGGAATTTCTGAGTTCATGATATCATAGGTGGTGTGGAAACAAGTCCCAGCATAAACCCACACAGCTGGCTGAATGAAGTTCAAGTGAAGGTCATGCAGCATCAAAGTAGATGCCTATGTCCCTGAAACTTATGGCAATGGAGTAAGAATAATTTTGAAATTACTTAGATCGTGAGAAAATTTTGCTGATGATTAGAAGTGTTGATATAAGAGGTCAGTTTGAAGTTCCATTCAAAATTCATACTAATTTTAATGTCATAGTATTCTAAACTACTAGATGGGTAAGGGGAAGTTATAGGATTCTGAACAATACCATAAAGAATTAGGATTTTCTACTGTGCTGTCACAGAAGAATCAGAGGTAGCAAATTCATAAAAAGAAAGTTTGATTCCCCAAGCAAGCCCAGGGTGAAAACCCAGAGTGCTGAGGTTTTGAATCCTAATATCGCAGTTGCCATTTTGCATCTTTACAGCGCTGAATGTAAGGTGTGCACCAGGAACTGTCTACCCACAAAGAACCTGTTTTTCTGGGCCTTAAAAAAAAAAAAAACCAAAGGCAGATGCAGAGATGGTATTATAAAAGAGAAGCATAAAAGGAAACTTGTGAGGGTGGCTTAATGAGATGCACTGAATAGGTGGAGAACCAGAGGGAATGTGGCTAGGTACACAGTGGACTTTGTTAAATTAGCAGCAGCTCCAGTTCACTTTCCAAGATATTTCCTAATCCACAGAGCAGCAGGTGGGAGTGGGGGACACTATTAGTCTAGAGCTCAGTGGGAGTTTAAATCACTAAGGATTTATGTATGCAAGTTCTCCCTGGCTTACACTTAATATGGTCATGATAAGTGAATTTCAACTGTGCAAAAGGGAAGAAAATACTTATAATACTTCAAACATGGCTGTAATGAGGATATGCCACAAACTTGAAATGAACATTTTATAATAAGCTCTGGCAGTTCAAGGAAAGATGATGGTAGAAGGTGCTTCTGGAATGGTCTAGCACTGGAATTTTATCCAAGTAAGCCACTGCAGACTGTCCAAGCCAACGTCCTGGCCGAAAACAAGTCATCCCTGCATGAAGGCTAGTGGACAAAGGTCATTAATACAAAAGTCACTGTCATTATCACCAGGCAGGGTGGGGATTGATCTGATATCTCCAGGCCTTTGCTAGATTCAGAACAAAGTCCTGGAGCCTGGAATGTTTGAAGGCCTAGACAGATTGCCTCTTCAGCTGTGCTGTCTCATTCTCTGGCCGGCAGGGCCACAGTGTGCTGCCTCCAATCGGTTATCTCACAAGGAACCAGATTTGGGCTTCTGCCATCTGGCTTAGCACCCATGGACTAAGAGGTCTTGAATCAGCACCTAGAAATAATTTCCTTCAAGTTCCACAGAACAGCTCAACAGAAAAACAGAACTGTTTCCGTGCGAAAAGTAAATACCACAGTTTCTAAGACTATTATGGATGTAAAAAATTGTTGGATGTATTCTTGTCAACTTTTTATCTAGGTTGTGACACCTGTTCATGTAATGAAGATTCAGGAAGCCTCAACAAAGCATGCCTCAGAATACTGCCGGTTCAGTTCCAGACCACCTCAATAAAGCAAATATTGCAATAAAGCAAGTCACACACATTTTTTTGTTTCACAGTGCATACAAAAGTTATGTTTTCATTACACTGTAGTCTATTAAGTGTGCAACATTATGTCCTAAAACAGTGTATATAACTTCATTAAAAACTACTTGATTTGCTAAAAAATGCAAAGAATCATTGGAGCCTTTAGTGAGTTGTAATCTTTCTGCTGGTGGAGGGTCTTGCTTCCATGTTGATGGCTGCTGACTGATAAGGATGGTGGTCACTGAAGGTTGGGGTGCTGTGGCAATTTACTTCCTTTTTTTTTTTTTTTTTTGAAAGGGTCTCACTCTGTTACAGCCCAGGCTGCAGTGCAGTAACACAACCACAGGTCACTGTAGTCTAGACCTCTCAGGTTCAAACGATCCTTCTGCATCAGCCTCTCAAGTTGCTAGGACTATAGGCTTGTGATACCACACCCAGCTAGGTTGTTTTTTTGTTTTTGTTTTTGTTTTTTTGGTAGAGGCAGGGTCTCACTGTGTTGCCCAGTCTGGTCTCAAACCCCTGGGTTCAAGTGATCCTCCTGCCTCTGCCTCTCAAAGCACTGGGATTATAGGCATGAGCCACTGCACCCAGTTGCAACATCTTAAAGTAAGATAGCAATGAAATTTGCCAAGTCCATGAACTCTTCCTTTCATGAAAGATTTATTTCTCTATTGTATGCGATATTGTTTGATAGCATTTCATCCACAGAACTTTTTTCAAAAATGGACTCTATCCTCTTGAACCCTGCTGCTGCTTTATCAACTAAGCTTATGTAATATTCTAAATCCTTTGTCATTTCAACAATGTTCACAGCATCTTCACCATGAGTATATTCCATCTCAAGACACCACTTACTTTGTTCATCCATAAGAAGAAACTAATCTGTTCAAGTTTTATCATGGACTTGCAGCACGTCAGTCACATCTTCAGGCTCTACTTCTAATTCCAATTCTCTTGCCATTTCCACCACATCTGCAGTTACTTCCTCTACCGAAGTCTTAAACCTCTCAAAGTCATTCATGAAGGTTGGAATCAACTGCCTCCAAACACCTGTTAATGTTGATATTTTGAGTTTTGTATGGTAGACACACCGACAGTGATAATGTGACCTGAGTACACCCTGAGAATGACCCTGTATGGCAGAGGCACCTCAATGTGTATTCAGAAGTCTGAGCTAAGGAATCCAGAAGTGACCAACTCAGAGATCCATTCCTTGTCTATGAGGAACACCTGAGGCCCAGATGCATCCTGTGGAACATGGGCCATACACGGGATCACAGCCCATTGTTTTGGGTTAAATGAGGTTTGCCAGGTGGAAGTTGCTAGGGGGAGGGTGTTAAGTAAAAATGTTATATAAGCTGCATGTGTTCTGCAAGTGGTGGTGGTGGTTTCACCCAGTCTGCCACCACTGGACTCTCTCACCTGTATGTAAGTCCCCAGTAACACCCATGTCTCATTCGCTGGCTCTGGGTCTCTTCTTCAGCCTCTTGAACCTGGTGCCATCACCACTGGAATCAACAGGGGTTTGGCAACCAACCTGCCTCCATATATCACGGGTTCACGCCATTCTCCTGCCTCAGCCTCCCGAGTAGCTGGGACTATAGGCACCTGTCACCACGCCCGGCTAATTTTTTGCATTTTTAGTAGAGACTGGGTTTCACCGTGTTAGCCAGGATGGTCTCGAGCTCCTGACTTCGTGATCCACCCGCCTCAGCCTCCCAAAGTGCTGGGATTACAGGCGTGAGCCACCGCGCCCGGCCGCATCACAAACGTTCTTAATGGCATCTGCAATGGTGAATCCTTTCCAGAAGGTTTTCAATTTTCTTTGCCCAGATCCATCAGAGGAATCACCATATATGGCAACCATAACCTTACAAAATATATTTAAGTGATAAGACTTGGAAGTCAAAATTATTCCTTGATCCATGGACTACAAAATGGATGCTGTGATGGCAGGCATGAAAACAACATTAACCTCCTTGTGGCTGGGTATAGTGGCTCATGCCTGTAATCCCAGCACGTTGGGAAGCCAAGGCAAGTGAATCATTTGAGGTCAGGAGTTCGAGACTAGCCTGGCCAACATGAGACACTGTCTCCACTAAAAATACAAAAAGTTGGCCAGGTGTGGTGGTGTAAGCCTATAATCCCAGCTACCTGGGAGGCTTAGGCAGGAGAATCACTTGAACCCAGGAGGCAGAGGTTACAGTGAGCTGAGATCACTGCACTCCAGCCTGGGTGACAGAGCAAGACTCTGTCTCAAAAAAAAAAAAAAAAAAGAAAGAAAGAAAGGAAAAAGAAAACAACATTAACCTTCTTTGTCCATCTCCATCAGAGTTCTTGGGTGACCTGGTACATTGTCAATGAGCAGTAATATTTTGAAAGAAATTTTTTCTTCTAAGCAGTGGGTCTCAATAGTGGGCTTAAAATAGTCAGTACACCATGCTATCAACAGACGTGCTGTCATCCAGGCTTTGTTTTTCCACTGACAGAGCACACATAGAGTAGATTTAGCATAATTCTTAAGGGTCTTAGAATTTTCAGAATGGCAAATGAGCATTGGCTTCAACTCCAAGTCAATGATTGCAACGACCCAGCCGTATTATCCCCTAATAAGAGATTCAGCCTATCCTTTGAAGCCAGGCATTGACTTTGACTCTCTGGTTATCAACATTCTAGATGGCATTTTCTTCCAACAGAAGGCTATTTCATCTCCATTGAAACTCTGTTGTTTAGTGTAGTCACCTTCATCAATTACCTTAGCAAGATCTGGATAACTTGCTGCAGCTTCCCCACTAGCACTTGCTGCTTCACCTTGTGCTTTTACGTTACGGAGACAAGTTTCTTTCCTTAAACCTCATGACCATCCTCTGCTAGTTTCAAACTTTTTTTCTGCAGTTCCCTCACCTCTCGGCCTTCACCAAATTGAAGAGAGTTAGGGTCCTTGCTCTGGATTAAGCTTTGGCTTAATGAACATGTGGCTGGTTTGATCTTCTATCCAGACCACTCGAACCTTCTCTGTATCAGCATTCAGGATGTTTCGCTTTCTTATCATTTGTGTGTTTACCAGGGTAGCACTTTTCGCTTCCTTTAAGAACTTTTCCTCTGCATTCACATCTTGGCTGTTAGCGCAAGAGGCCTAGCTCTCAGCCTATCTAGGCTTTCAACATGCCTTCCCTCACTAGGCTTAATCATTTCTAGCTTTTGATTTAAAGTGAGAGGCATGTATTCCTTCACTTGAACACTTAGATTAGGGACCATTGTAAAGTTATTAGTTAACTTCATTTCAAAATTGTCGTGTCTCAAAGAATAGGGAGGCCTGAGGAGAGGGAGACAGACAGAAATGGCTTGGTTGGTGGAGTAGTCAGAACACACACAATATTTGTTAAGTGGCTCATGCCTGTAATCCCAGCACTTTGGGAAGTCGAGGTGGGAGGATCACCTGAGGTCAGTAGTTTGAGATCAGACTGGCCAATATGGCATCATGATAACAATGAAAAAGCTTGAAATATTGCAAGAATTACCAATATGTGATGCAGAGATAAGAAGTAGGCACATGCTATTGGAAAAATAGTGCCAACTGACTTGCTTGATATAGGGTTGCCACAAACCTTCAATTTGTAAAAAAAAATGCAGTATCTGTGAAGCACAATAAAAGAAAGTATGTGCATACTAGACTCTGCATTAGGTGCTGGGGGCACAGTGTGAATCTGACAGACATATTCACTGCTTTCTGGAAGCTCTGTCTAGTTGAGGAGACAGACAATAAACAACAACTCAGCAAACACTTAATACACAATTTGCCTGGAGTAAGAAACGGCCTAGAATCTGAGACTAGCTTGGTCTGGGGACATCCTTAGGGAAATGACAAATTGTTTTTTCTTTTTTTTGAGACACGGTCTCACTCTGCTGTCCAGGCTAGAGTATAGTGCTATGATCATGGCTCACTGCAGTCTCGACCTCCTTGGGCTCAGGGGATTCTCCCACCTCAGTCTCCGGAGTAGCTGAGACCACAGGTGCACACCACCACACCTGGCTAATTTTTGTATTTTTTGTAGAGTCTCTGTTGCCAGGGCTGTTCTTGAACTCCCAGGCTCAAATGATCCTCCCACTCTGACCTACCAAAGCACTGGAATTAGAGGCATAAGCCACCATGCCTGGCAAAGGAAATGACATTTAAACTGAAGGACAAGTAGGTGTTGACCAGGTAGAGTGAAGTGGAAAGAGGAGAAGCAGCAGAAGTACATACCAGGTAGAGGGAAGAGCTCCAAGTGAGACAGAATCTACTGTACCAGGACACAGATCCGCTGGCATATGTATGTTCAATTATAGCAGCAAATAACATTTAATCTGAGGCTTTCTCCGCCATAAGTGCTCATAGCACTTACTTCTGAGTGACTAGAGAACAAAACAAGACTAGCACAGAGAAACAAGCAGTACTGAAAGAAAAGATGGCTAATCATACTTAGAATAAGAAGTCTTGGTGCTGAAAATAAGTATGTGAAAATAAGCCTGCATAAAATAAGCCTGGATACATTTGGCATCCCCAGTGTAAGCATCCATAATCTCAACCACTGGCAGAAACCTGTCCACTAGCCTAGGACATTGCCATCAAGCAACTCACATACATGCACACGAGCGCACACGCACAACCCACATCAGAAGGAAAAAAAAAACCCTTGCAAAAAAAAAAAAAAAAAAAAAATCCTTTTGAATTGGGTTTTAAAATGGCAGACGATCACTGCTATTGTTCCCTGATTAAGGCAGATCAGAGGTTTCCATTAATCCCAAGGAATAACAGGTACACTCCCTTAATCATATTTAAAATAACAAGTGAGGTGATTTGACATAATGGCAATGTATTTCCTTCATTTAACACAACAAAATTACAGGGTACTGCATGAGCAATCTACCTGGCAGCTAGGACTTCTGATCCACATGAGCAAACAGAACAAGGACCAGTCACATACGCCTATGGCAGGAAAGTGACTAAAACGACACAAGAAAGGGGGCAGCCTTCCTAGAAATTTTCACTCACAAGCAAGTTAGGGAAAGAAATTATATTAGGGAAAATATCTCTATAAAAAGAGACTGGTTAAGGTCTGGCACAGACAAGCATGATGGTCTTTCCACCAGGCCATTCTCCCAACAGAACATGTCAGTAGAAGTTATTAGAAAATGTGAGACATTTGGTTATAAATTACCAATGTTATAATTGTCATATAATGAGCTCCAATTATTGTCCAGAGAATAAGGTAAGTGCTATGTATTCTCTCTAATACTCGCCATCACCTATGAGCATGATTTTATTCATCTCATTTCACAGATGAGAATCTGAGGCTTAGAAAGTTTAAATATTAATAACAGTAATGTGCATACTTCCACATGTAGTACTTTTTCTATCACATTTTTCTAAGCACTTTTTTCAGTTTCTCACACCAAATATAGCCTGGATTTCTAATAACTGTGGCAAACTTCGACCTCTGGCCACTCACTACTAGTGAACATGGTGAAACTTTCCTAGTATCCTGTTTTCCCACTATGTAAACTGATATCCCTGATAGTGGCTGGTTCTCAATTTCTATAGTTCTACATCGGGGCTCAGAGACAACAACTGGTTTATAAGGGGGCAACTTCTCTTAAAGTTGCATTTTTACTTAGATCTTAAGCTACATTATTTGGGAAGTTTTTAAAAGGGGCTAATAGAGATTCCAACTCTCTTCCCTCCTGCCCAACTCCAAGACACCTCTTGGTCATGCACTCAGCTAGTGACCTTGAAAGCAATCCTATTAGGAGTACAGAGGTGGCTCGAGCCTCCATACTGTTGTTCTCAATAATGATTTTAGAATGGCAGATTCTGCTGAATCTTGGTATTTTAATATATTTTTACTACTTTATTAGGCCTGCAACTTTAACTTAGAATGAATCTAGTCCCCCAAACCATATATATTCAAGATCAAAACTGTTAAGATAATTTTTCTTGGTCTATATTCCTGAACGTCATTCTCACTCCACACTAGACCTGGGATTGTAAATTCTTTGGAATCCAGAAAGATTCTATGAGAATTTTCTTACTAACAAACCAATGCTGGGCAGATAGCCTGGAAAACCAAAACAAACAAACAAAAAAACCCTGCATTTTACAGTTGGCATAAATGTCAAACGGTGCTCTGGTAAATATTTCAAACAGTGCCTTATGTCCATCTGTGACACACTTTGGGCCTCTGCATCTGAGTCTGGGGTATAACGGGGCATGACTTATCTTCTGAATTGGCAAATCTAGAACATAAACTTAACATAACATATGGAAGGTGCAACATAAAGTGGGTTTTTCCTAAATGTCTAGATGATCTGAGAATTAAGCTGGAGTCTCTCGGTAAAATCATTTTCATTGCTGTTAAGTTTCTGCTAAATGAAAAACATAGTCAAGGTGCCTGGAGCCACCTGGATAATTTCTGTAACAACAAATTAAAGTTGCTCTTGGAGACACACGGATGTTAATGGAAATGGACATTCAATTCAAACTCAGACTAGAATCTTTTAATAAATAATATCTAAGAGTTATCAGCCAGGAGGCTCTAAGCAAATACTTAATTGTGTTTGGTTCCTGTGATTGGAGGAGTCAGCTCTTTTAGCTCCATCAATTATAGCTCTGGAAACAGGCACACAATTTTTCAGTCTTTTAGTTTTATATAGCAAGCAAATTACATTTTATATTGTACCTCACTATACAAAAACTTTGGATAACCAAACACAGGTTAAATCATGTTCCTCTTGTACACAGTAATGTATGTGGTAATTCTTACTTATATAACACAGAATGCCTAGGGAACAGCTGTATTCTTTTATTCAATAGTTACAGAGAATCCAATGAGTACAAGACATACATTAGATGATGTGATCCTTGCTCCATCCCCTATTATTTTTATATAAATATTTTGAATAAAATATTACATTTAAGATCTCTTCAGCAAATAAAACTTTATGCCAATCAATTTGACCTCAAGATTTCCTCCTCAAAATAAGGATCTTTGATACCATTGTTCTAAAATATATTTTTGCCTCCCTAGCTGTTAAATTTTACAGCTAAAACCATTTGCCTAGCCCTAAAATGCCACACATAAGGATACTGGGAAGACAGTGGTGCAAGCCTTACAGAACAAAAGAGAAAAAGAAACAAGGAAATGTATGAGAATGATTCTATAGAGGCATTCACATTTCTTATTCTAAGACTCCTCTTGGAAAACAAAAAGATTCATAACTTAGAAAAGGACATTACAGTTGCTAGATCATCACCTAGCCAATAGGAATATAAATGATAAACACTAGCTTGTATTTCATTTGGAAACCTTAACTGGAGGAAATTCTACCTTTATGGTGGAAAAGCCAAAAGTCACTGCGGGCTCCAGAAATACACATTTTAACAAAGTGGGGGTGGGGGAGTACAGTTTCTCAGAACTACTGTGTCCTGATCTCAAGGAGAAGTTGTATTTCTTTACAATTTAATCTACGATTAGCTAACAGAAGGGATAGAAAGCATTATTAACCTTGATATTCACAAAGTGGTCAATTAATAGCACCTTATAACTATATACCTTTGTTTTTCCACCAAAGAAAAATGAATAGCATGACAGAAAACAACAAAACAGGGCTGGGTGCAGTGGCTCACTCCTGCAATCCCAGCACTTTGGGACATCAAGGTGTGGGGATCACCTGAGCCCAGGAGTTGGTGACCAGCCTAGGCAACAAAGCGAGACCCCACCTCTACAAATTAAAAGAAAAAAAACAGCCAAGTGTGGTGGTGTGCACCTCTAGTTGCAAGCTACTTGGAAGGCTGAGGAGGATCACTTGAGCCCAGGAGTTCAAAGTTGCAGTGAGCCATAATCGTACCACTGCACGTCAGCCTGAAAGACAGGGCAAGAGTTTGCCTCCCACAAAAAAAAAAAAAAAAAATGGAGGAGAAGAAGACAACAAAGAGATAATCTCTGGTACACTGTTAGACAAATGCAGTTTGATGGAGAGCAATATGATTAATGTATCAAACACAGAATTGTCTCTTTCCAAGTAGTTACCTTGAAAGGACAATTCTAATGCTATCAACATTTCTTAGAATTCCTATATTATGAAGACCTTCAGAGTCTGTAAAAGTTATTTTAAGTGTTAAGTTTGCCTTTGTTTCATAATGTTCCATGAAACAAAGGTACAGGGTATAAAAAGGTACCTGGAAGGTACAGGGTATAAAAAGGATGAGTCCTGGCCCTTACAAAGCTTACAGTGTTTGTAGGAAGGAAGGGCATGGATGTGTGCATGGATGATTTCATTACACTGAAGTAAGTAAGTGTCAGGGCTGACGTCAGTACAGGACTTACAGTGCCGAAGGAACACAGCGAGGGGCTGCCGTTTGTGCCAGGAATGAGGAGGCTGGGAGCAAGAGAGGCAGTTTCCTGGACATGGGAGCAAGAGAGGCGGTTTCCAGTTTTTCCAAGGAAAGTCTGGAGAAGATGCCATGTGATCTGATTCTACAGAGTAAGTCAGAGTTACCCAAATGAGGAAGAAAGATGAGGAAAATGGACAGATAAGCATGAGTAGGACACAGAGGCATGCAAGAACATGACAGAGCAGGCAAATGCAACAAGCACTTTGGTGCTGCTGGAGCACAAAGTGCAAAGAGTGGCAGGAAAGAGGATGAAGAGGGAAAAAGAGACCATCTGGCAGGTAGTCTAGGTGCCATGCTAAGGGGCTTGGACTATTCCTTAGGTCAGGGGTCACAAAAGCAATGACTACGGTAATGCAGATAACTGAGGCAGGCCATGTAATGTATATTCTAGAAGAGGGGCACTGCAGCACGCATGACCTGTCTCTAGCTATGGTGACAGCTGCTACTTCGCTCCAGCTGATGACTGCTGGGAAGACGACAAGAGTGGCTGTGTCTTCCAACTTTTCAAGGGAAGCTGAAATCCAGATTATGAAAAAATCAGTTTCTAAATGTTGACTCATAAACACCTGCAGGAGACAAATAAACATAGCTATAGACTAAATATGGCTCAAAGACTGTTAGTCAAGACCTCTGTTTCACTGAGAAGTTTATTTCTAATAGGCAGATATTCCCATTGGAAAGATGTCATAGAGGCATGCTATGGAGGATGGGTTGGAAAGAGGAAAGACTGAAAGCAGGAAGACCATGATCCACCTAGAGAGTGATGAGTCTTTCGTCTTTTGAGGGAGATGATAACTTTGATAAAACCAAGTAAAAGTCATTTAGAGTCAAGTCTCATGAGTAAATTTAGTATTAGAGCTGCGCATCAATCAGATTTTATATAAAAACAAGACAGGAGTATAAAGTCAATCAGATGACTGCTTTAGGCAGTTCACAGAATGAGTCAGGAGACCATTACAAAGCAGAAGTTGTAAAACACATTGTGTAAGAGTCATGAAGCCTCTAGAAGTGTCTATCTGCAGGCAAACATTGTGTGGATGTCTAGCTTCTGTAATGACATTTAAAAGATGCTTTGCCCATTACTCTCTGCTCCCGCCTTTAAGGTCTGAGGTCTTCAACCTCAGCCAGACATTTGGGATGGGAGAGGAGTCTATATCCCTTAAATGCTCTGTTTCAGATTAAAATCTTGAGGCCAATGTCTTCACAGTTGGCACATACTTAACATTTTCACCCCTCTCATCCTCTTCCTTTCCTGACTTCAATTTATACTCTTGCATTATTTGTACATATTTTTCTTCCTGCACTTCTGTGAGCAGAAACCATGTCAATTATCTTTGCATTACTTCCAAAAAAACCCAGCAGAGCAATCTGCCACAGAGTGAGCATTTAACAAATGCTGGTTTAGGAGGAAAACGCCTTATTACTTAATAATCACTGTGCTCAGCAAAATTCACCATAAGGCAGGTTTGCCTTGAGACCTATCCAAGGGCATTTAGTTACTGCAGCACCTGAACAGTCTCTCCTAAGCCAGCCCTGAAGTCAGCATTACAAGGAGGCTTGAGGTTCTGAGGTATAAGAGCATCAGCATAAGCCCAGCTCGCTCCCAGTGACTATTTAATTACTATGGTAGTAACAGTCAGGTATGTAAAACATTACACTCCTACTGATTACATGGAAGAGTAATCACTTCTTCAAGAATTATCTAGTCTACCATCTAAACAAACTATTGCCACCCCACCAGATAACTATGAAGCCACCACAGAAACCCAGATGGTAATCTCCACGCTCACTCTTACTGAGTTATTTGATGTTTGCCCAACAGTATGGTACCTGAAAAGATGGTACTCCTCATTAGCCAGGATAATCCTGAACGGAAACATTCAACTCATCAAATTTAGATGGTAAACTTCTTTACTACCAGTAAAAAAAAAAAAAAAGATACTAAGCATGAAAACCAGGTTTGGATACCAGGTTTGGGTATGGTTGGCAGATTAGGCCATGGGGTGGGAAAAGTTTCTGATTGTGTATCATAACAGTCACACACAAAATATAATCTGTATGTCATCTTGCTATGATGCTTTGGGAATAACTGATTTAGAAAATAAGAGAGGGCCAAGCACAGTGACTCATGCCTGTAATCCCGGCCCTTTGGGAAGCCAAGATGGGAGGATCACTTGAAGACAGGAGTTCAGGATCACCTGGGCAACACAGCGAGATCCCATCCCTACAAAAAACTTTTTAAAATAGTACTTGGGTGTGGTGACATGTGCCTGTAATTCCAGCTATTAAGGAGGTTGAGGCAGGAGGATCACTTGAGCCCAGGAGTTGGAGGCTACAGTGAGCTATGATCATGCCATTGGACTCCAGCTTGGGTAACAGGGCAAGACCCTGACTCTAAAGAAAAAATAAAAATAAAAAGGAAGAAAAAAAAAGAGTCCATTAAAAGGTGCAATAAATGATACAGGCAACTAGTGACTAGTAATAATAATAATAATCAGAACAGTGCAACAACATTTAAGTGGAAAAGGAAAAATGGAATTATCTACACATCCAGTTTTCTGTGTTCTCATGCAGTAAAGAGGCTGTCTGCTCCTTGATGTTCTGCTTAATAACCACATTCATTTCAGGACCCAACCATATCCAATACCAGGAAGCAGTAAGGACAAACAAACCAGAGAAGACACAAATTCAGAACGTAACAGCTCTACAGACTAGAACTGTGTTGTCCAATAAGGTAGTCACATGTGGCTATTTAACTAAAATTTTGTTTCTCAGTTGCACTAGCTGTATTTCAAGCTCTGCAGCTGTGGCTAATGGCTATTGTATTAGACAGTGCATATACAGAACATTTCCATCATTTTCCATGGAACAAAGCTGGACTACAAAGTGAATATTCCTATTGTTAAGATGGACCCAATGAAAAATTCAGTCAAAGCCAATAATTTTATTCATTGAGCATAATTAGAGATACCCAGGGTTATCTGGTTATTTTATTGAATGTGTCACAGAGACAATTGATGATCCACAAAAAGTTTGGACATCCTTATCAGCACAGGATTGTTTTTCTCAGTCTTCCTCCAATACCCCTCTTTGCCCTCCCCACCACTGTGGGTAGGGATAGAAAGAAAAATGGTAGGGGGTCAGGAACTCCCTGATTAAGTCTCTCTCATCCAAGAAACTACATAAATTGCCAAAAATAAATAGGTTTTTAGAAGCATCTTCTTTCTTCCCCTTTCTCTTCCTTTTAAAAAAAAATACTAAAAGGCAACTGAACAAAAACAACAACAGGAGACAGGAAGAGGTATTCAAGAAAATTATTAAGAAGAGGACAGGGTGCGGTGGCTCACGTCTGTAATCCCAGCACTTTGGGAGGCCGAGGTGGGAGGATCACAAGGTCAGGAGTTTGAGACCAGCCTGTCCAATAATGGCAAAACCCCGTCTCCACTAAAAATACAAAAAAAATTAGCTGGGCGTGGTGGCGGGTGCCTGTAATCCCAGCTACTCGGGAGGCTGAGGCAGGAGAATTGCTTGAACCTGGAAGGCAGACGTTGCAGTGAGCTCAGATTGCGCCACTGCACTCCAGCCTGGGCAACAAAGCAAGACTCCACCTCGAAAAGAAAAGAAAATTATTAAGAATAAAATGGATGGTTATCCTAAGTTACTGCTGAAGATATGCAAGGAAAAGTACCATAATCAAGAATGTTTTCAAAAATACCCCATGGGAACAATTCAACAAATCCACATTAATTTTAAAAGTTACCAACTTTTCAGAGGCAAAATGATTTGCCGCTAAAAATTTAAAGTCCTTAGTTTTCATCCAGAGCAACACACTCTGGTTCAACGATCTAATTCACAGGCAAATAAAAGAATCACATTAAGTCACCTTCCAGTCATAGCATCATTTGAATTCTGAGGTCATTTGGTTCTCAGACAGGAGCCTGGTCTGATAGTAAATAAAAGTCAACTACAGTAGTAAGATTCTACTTATTAGAACTTTCCTGTGTACAGTCTCATAAAAATGAAGTAATATGCTTTTGGATTTAATGTAGACAGTTTCAATTACATTTAAGAAAAGCAAAGAAAGATTCATTCAAGAACCAAGATTCAAGAAGAAAACCAGGAGTCCTCAGACACTGGATTCCATTTAACACTCTTCACTTTATCATTGCTTAAATATTTGCTTTCTACTTTGTGACGCTACCTCTCTGCATCACAGAAGAAAATTTGATATCTCAGTGACAGAATAATTTAAGTGCATGCTAAAATTTAATCAGCACATAAAAGCAAGAAAACTCATAACCCATCTGTTTAAGAACAGCTTATATATTTTGGGGAAGGGGAAGCAAGACTTAGGATGCTGGAAAACATAAAACAAAGGCCTTAAAACCCCTTTTTCAAAAATGCCTGATGTTGCTGTCTCTGGCTGATAATTACAGCCCTGGGAGGGCAGCTGTGAGACAATGCTGACGATGATGCAGTACATAGGCCCTCAAGAAGCTGGCAAGCTGCTGCTACCTTTCATACGGTGAAAGAACAACACAAGGGTCAGACTTCCCTTTTCTCTACCCTGTGCGTTTCAACTGCCATACACGCATTCAGTGACAAAGTTATCATCAGAAGTTATACAACCTCACAATCTGCTCCCTGCTCCCTAGCTTCACCCTCCACATTTGCCCTCAATGTTTGCTGTGCCCCTCTTTACTCTCGGCATTTTAGTATAGAAAGAGAAGTGACATTTTGATCCTTTGCCTAGAAAAGGTTGCACTCTTGAGTCACTTTAACTCATCCCTTTAAAGCAGAAACTCACTTCATTAAAGTAAGCAAAAATTATCTGAGGCACCTAAGGAAGGTGGGGAGATGTTCATTTAAACCTTGATAACTCAGTATTTTCTCCTCTTGATGAGGACAGAGTGACTGGTCACTGTTGAAGTGAGCATGGGAAAAATTAAAGATCTCTAGGCCAAGAAAGTAGCTTAAGTCAAAAAAGGCAACTGATCTGAAATATACCAAATCTACAAAAACTGTTTCCCATTTCATGCATACACAGCCCTACAGAGGGTATAAACACTACCAGCAAACCGTGCTAGGAGGTCACAAGCACTCCCCGGAGCATGCACGAGCAGCACAGTTTATAAAATGTTCTATAGGCAGTGTGAGAGACAAGGGCTGGATCTGGCTCCGACCAAAGGATGGAGCTAATGCATACCTTTTGGTCTTCTGGAATTTCCATTCTTTTGCTGTTCGTCTTCCTCATTAATGGTGAATAAACCAAGGGGAATTGGCCTTGCATTGGTCTTCTTCAGTCTCTCGTGTCGGAGAGCTGTAGCTGATCCAGGCATACCGCTGCTACTTGTTTTTTTTTTTTTTTTTTAATTATTATTATATTAAAAATATATGCTTATGTAATTGCAGCTCCCAGGAAGCTGCTAGTTCCTAAGCTGCCTGTTCATTTGAGCACTTGTAATAGATCCCCTATGGGTAAACAGTTTGCAAACAGCTGACAGATAGTACCAGCCACTTGGCAACTGAGCCCCTGCAGTTCCCCTCACCTAGCAGCAGCTTCCCCACCTCCCCTACCAGCCCCCTCCCACTGACTCCCCGACAGGCACATGCGCTGGTGATTGCTCGGGGGCATGCATGCGCGCGCGCGCACGCGCGCACACACACACACACACACACACACACACACACACACACACACACACTTTCCAGAAAAGCCCTACTAAAGACACGCAGGGTCTGATGCCTCCCACCACTGCCTAACCTGTTCAATCAGCTTCTTCCTGCTGCAGCACCTTTTCCCAGTCTTCTTCCTGCTACCGCACAGTAAAATATTCAGCCCACAGCAGACAGGGGAAAATATGATACGCTGCCGTTAACAGTTGCCCTGACAACCCTGACATATTCTAATCAAGGAGGGCGGAGAGCAGCTCCATCTCCCCAGCTGAGAAGCGGCAGCTTGCAGGATGCTGGGTTCTGGGAACTCACCAGCAGAGGGTTACTGCGTGAGGCCGCTGGGCAGCTCCCTCTTCCTCTCAGCGGCAGAGCAGCAGGATGGGAGGAGAAAGAGTTTTGCTTGCACAAGCAGCAGTAGACTCCTCAGTATGGAGAGAGAGGCCTGAGGAAGAAAGGCTTTTTCTTCTTTTCTGGGCCAGGTTGTCTATCGTAACAATGTTTGCAAGCCCCTGGATGAATGAAGGCATGGCTAGTACCCACAGAGCAGCTCCCTTTACTTTCCTGATATTCATACCACCCCAGAGCATGTATAAAAACAGGGTTGGCAGCACCGGTCACGAGGGCCACCAGTGCCATGTCCCTGAAACCCTCCAGTGAAGACAGGCAAGAGAAGAATTATGCTGGCTCCCATCAGAGATCACAATGTGGAGTGTCTCCTCTGCAACTCAAGTTTCAAGGACAGAACCTATACTTGGGAATTCTCCAAAGGAGAAACACCTGCCTCTATTACACCCAGCACACCCCCCACCCTCAGTCCCCACTGCTCTGGGCAGTCACTACCAGCGGTGCTGAGCAATGCTCAACACTTGACCCAATTTTAGTTCTTTCTGGATCGTTTTCTTCAAAGCACAGAATCATGTGATTATTGTTTTCTCCTGAAATAAGCTATCTCACTTTAAGACTCTTCACTTCTAGACTGCTTAAAATGTATGCTGTCTCCAAAAAAAATTTACAATAAATGACATTAAAACACGCCAACTCCCAAATTAGGGAAAAAAATTTGTTGCTTTTGCGTTTTAATAAAAATCAAGTCTGCTTAGCAAGTCAAAAGTAATCCTCCCACTCCCAAATTACTCCCTTACTTTTTCTCAGTACTTAAACCTACTTATCCAAGAGAGGACCCAAGGGCGTCTAAGGCAAGTAAAATATCCTCTCTAAATCTCTTGTGTGAAACAGTAACTTTGGACAAATCACTTAACTCTCTCGGTGCCTCCATTTTCTCTGTAAAACTGGGGTGATGACTATCATTTACCTTATGGGATTAGGGTGAGGATTAAATGAGTGTGGTGCCAGCAACTTGAAGTGCTTAATAAATACCAACTATTATTATACTTTATAATAGTTTGCTGTAACTAGTCCATTTTTTGCTTTGTAATTATTTTCAAGGTGTTTCCAGTTCAACTATCAACGCTATCAGGAAGTACTTCTTTGTATCTACTCTTACTGTCCAGCGTGGTGCTGGGGGATGTACTAAATGGCGAGCAAACACATGCTGAAAAAAATAAATGAATCTTCAGAACTCTTTCCCTCCACAGGCTGGTGGATTTAATTAAGTTCACATGTATTTATTAGATCTCTGGCATGAAGAAACGCAGGAAATTTCAGTTTTAGAGTTTATTTTAAATTGTGTCAATCTGTGCAGTGGGTCTTTGGAATAAAAGAGAATGGAGTTTTGGAGCTGAATGGGCCTGAGAAAATAAGGGAGTTAGCATCATTTTACATGCGAGGAAGCCAAATCTCATGAAGTGAATGAAATTCCTTGCCTAGGTCAAATGTTAGTTGGCGCCAAGTCTACAATTAAAATTTAGACCACCTTCCTCCTAGTCCAGTGCTTCTCCTGATGACGAATGCTTGACCCAGATGTTTTTGAATCCTAGATCTCTCTCCAACTTATGTGGAGATGGAAGGAAAGGGAGGAGGCATGCCTCCAATATTCAAGATCTTATTAAGAAATAAAAAAATGAATACAAATTGTAAATGTAACATACTTCCATAATTTTCTATATTTATAAACTTTTATTCTTGAATGAGACATTTGTTATTTCCTATTATTTTTCTTTAATCAGATGATCAATAAACATAGGTGTAATATACATCAATATCATACTATTTGTGAAATGAAAATATTTTCAAATCCACATTAACTTCTTTCCTCTATTTCAAGAGAATCAGGTCAGTATGTACAAGAGCAAAAGCATAACAAAACAAAAAAGCAAAAGAATAACAAAAAAACCCCACATATAAAATAAGCATACTTGAAATTACCTTTTGGTAAAGAAAATGAAAATCTATGTCTTAAGCAAATGACTAATTTCATTTAGAAATGTTTGTCACTCAAATACAGCTTACACTTTCCAAATAAAGCTAGCTGCTGCTCTAATAACTGACAGATCATCTCCACCGAGTCAAGATGCTCCCATCCTGCTGTCTTGTAAATCCTGACTCCAACATCAACTAGCTGCATCACTGTCACAAAAAAGCAAATACCACAGATCAAATAATAATAATAAAGGATTTTCTTCCTCCCCTTATAAAGGACACATTTTTCACTTAAGACTAAATTCATTTGAGATTAGTTTCTTAAATGTTCACACCCAAACTTTAATGGATATAGGGTTAGCTCTTGGGGAATTCCAGGAATACTGTGGCTTGGCCCCTGTGGGGATGTGAGTACCATCTTCTCCCAATTCCCTTTTATGTTCTGATCCAAAACAAAGGCAAATACGGAAAGGGGTATGGTGAGACCTTAAATTTAAATATCTGCCAAAGTAAAATAAACACTACTCTGAATTCCTGAACTCTTTTGAGACGGAGTCTCGCTGTTGCCAGGTTGGAGTGCAGTGGCACAATCTCGGCTCACTGCAACCTCTGCCTCCCGGGTTCAAGTGATTCTCCTGCCTCAGCCTCCTGAGTAGCTGTGATTACAGGCGCCCACCACCAAGCCCGGCTAAATTTTTTTTGTATTTTTAGTAGAGATGGGGTTTCACTGTGTTGGCCAGGCTGGTCTTTGACTCCTGACCTCAGGTGATCCACCCACCTCGGCCTCTCAAAGTGCTGGGATTATAGGTATGAGCCACCGCACCCAGCCCCCTGAACTCTTCTCCAGCACTAAGGAGCATTTTCAATTAGATGTGGTACAAGTATCCTTGCACATCACATGCAGATATAGAGGCTTTTGAATCAGTCCCCATGGGAAGTGGGCATGCAGCTCTCCAATAGTCAGTCAGGTTTTGCAATTACTTTGTTTAAATCATTAAAGTGACAAATGTTGTATTAATAGAGACTTTGTACAAATTTGAGAGAAATTAGACACTGCCTCGTGCAACAGGGTTGATTTTACAACTAGATCGGCTTTACATTGCGTAAAAATATTCTGTGGTATAATTTTAAAATGTATTCACATGTATGGGTAAAAACACTACCACTCAGCTACTATAATTAAAACAGTCCCACAGGCCCCAGAGCAACTGCAGGCCCCACCCGCTTAGTCCACAATAAATTTATGTCTCTTTGTCCTCCTACCCTGGCTGGTTGGCATCTCTGGCCTATGCCCAACCTGTGAGTTGGATGAATATGAAACAGAGTCAAACCTGCTGATCATGGGGAACTAAGCTCATGAGTTGGGCCTAGCTATCACAACGTTATATAAAAGACTAACATGTAGTCACATGCATACACATACACACACATAGAGTCCGCTTTCTGTTCACATTTATGCTTCCTAGACTCCTGTGACCATAAAGTTGGAAAACAGCACACTCCATGAATGAATCCAAGAAATCTGCTTAACCAGTGAGAAACAAATCTAAAATTTCCTTTCTAAAAGCTCAGTGAGCTTTACGAAAACATTATTGACAGAAAAAAGAGCCTAATTTGTACTATTCAAGGGCTAGAGCTGAAAACAGAAATTATTACTGCGGATTGAATGGTCTGTCACCAGTAAATTACAAGTTCCACGTATGTATAAGTTATTTACTTTTCATCAGGGTCCAGAAGTTCCAAAATTCTTTTCCACATTTCTGCATTCAAGGAGATGGTTAATTCTTCAAAACTCCCGGACTTCAGTAATCTTTTAAGTATTTAATGCATCTCCCCAAGATAAACTGCAATTTACTTCTAGCAGGAGTTTTAACAATATTTTTATGCAACTTAAAACCTATGCATGATTTTGAAAATGACAAAGCCAACACAGGTTGACATGGAATCAAACAACCACTAAGGAACAAAGGTTCCCATTTGGTTCTTTGCCACTCTATTTTTAAAGTTAAAGGGCGGCCTCAGAGTTTCCTAGAATTACGCCACTTACTGATGGCTTTTGTGAAGATAAAGGCACAACATTCTGCCATCTTGCAGCATCATGCATAGCGTCAAAGAGGCTGGATAAAGAAATACTGCACAAAGAAGTATCAACCCTTTGAAAGGAAAAGGCAGATTTGCTTTGATCTTCTTTATCTGACCACTTTTTGTTAACGGGCATATAAGAAAAACAGTAAATACTACCCTAGTAGTGGTGATGCCATCAGCCAGAAGTACAAGGTCCCTGTGGTGCCTTTTATAACATTTCTATAAATCTTCACTGCAAAACACTTCATGGCGCCTACAGAGTCCATTTTCCCACGTCTGCTCTATCATAAACAAATTTCAAACTCTAGGGATTCATTTATACAAATGTGAGGTGTGGAAACTAAGCTTTAAAACCCTTTTCTAAACACTAGGTGTGAAATGCCACATTAAACCTTAACCCAGCACATATTAGAGTGCCTCTCAGCCCTCGTATTCATTACTCTCATTGATACTACTTAATTAATGTGCACCACATGAACTTCCGAATTACTTGATAAAAGTTAAAGGTGCAAAGATATCCTCTCCTCTCACGATAATTAGGCTAAGAAATCCAGTTTTATAGATTCCACATGAGGCGAAGAAATCAATCTCTGAGTTCAACAGAAGATTCATACAGATGCCTGGACTGTGTTTCTGTAAGTTACCTAATTCACTGAGGGTCTGTGAGCAGTTTAATTTAGTGTTTAGTTTTATTGTTGAGCCACACCATTAGAAAGATAAGAAAATGAAACTATGGTTCCTTGCCTTGCTTTGCTTTAGGAGTAGTAAAATCATGTCAAAGATGCCAGATGGGGTGCTTTGGGGCATGCCATCAGAGGGGATACAGAGCCAAAGGCATAATGTTTTCACCAAACAGAGGCAGTGGGGAGCCACTGAAGGGTATTGACAGCTAAATGTGTGATCCAGACAGGCCAGGATGAACTTGCAGTGAGAAAGAGAGATGGGACAGAGACTAGTTATGTAACTACTTCGTCCAAGTGGAGAAAAGGGATTAAATGGTGGCCATAGGGATAGACATAAAACAGGACTATGAGAATCAATCATGTTTGTGTTTTTTAACAGACATCCCTCTAGCAGTGTGAAAAACTTATCCATAGGCTTGAACGTGAATACCAAGCTCCTGCAATAGTCCAGATGAAAGATGGAGAAGTGGGCAATGGAAAGAAAGGTAGTTAATGTTTTTATTAAAGATTAATATGACAAGTGCTTTATATCCATATATAAAAGAAAACTAAGAGATAGATAGACTAAGGTCCAAAATGATCTCAAAGAATGAAATAATGAGCTATACTGAGGATACAGCCTATTCAGTTTATTCCTACTGAACAGGCTATATTCTTATTAATTCAGTAGGAATAAACAGGAACATCTCTTTTTATATTTAAAAAAAGTTCAACTGGACAGGTATAAAATGAAGACCTACCCAAGCTGCACCAGAAACAAGGAGAGCACTTGGACAACAAGCTCACTAAACATCATCAGCACACTGAGGAAGTAAAAACCCTAACAGTATCACAGCGGAATCAGCAGACACCAGCGTGCCTAATAGAAGACAAGCGTTCTCTGTTTTCTGGTCCTCATACCACATGGTACTCGCAAGATATTTGAAATAGGATGATAAATGAGAACACATTCAGAAGAGAGTGACCCAGGACTTATCATAAATATTCTAGGCCATAACATAGGAGACATAACATAGGAGAAAATAAGACAAGACTCCAGAGGAATAAAATAACATAATTAAAGGTTAACATATGGAAGAATTTACACTTTTAGTGGAAGTGTAAATTTAGTTCTGGAAGAGAAAACTGGTAACAGTGACTGGAAGTTACCAAAATGTAAAAAGTTATGTTTCTTGACATTGAAGATAGCTGTGCGCAAACACTGATCTGGGATGATGATGTTGGATTAATGCACTGTTCACAAGTTGGAATTTTTTTTTTAATCTCTAGAGCTTCTTCTGATCCTGAGACTCCATGACTTGATGCAAATGGAAAGTCAAGTTATATAGCCAAGAGAGAACACTCAGGCAGAGGGAAAAAGCAAGGCTGAGATAAAGCGCTTTCCTTTGCTGTACCTGTGCATTTACTTACTCACATGGCTTCATTTTGTAAGCAACTCTGCGTTTCATTATTTTACTTATTCAACTGATGGCCCAGAGGATTTAGCCTTAAATGCTAAATCACAGAAACAACTGAACCTTCACCAGATGTTTGGGTTAGAAGAGGGCCACACTGGCCGGGCGCAGTGGCTCACACCTGTAATCCCAGCACTTTGGGAGGCCTAGGCAGGCGAATCACGAGGCAGGAGATCAAGACCATCCTGGCTAACATGGCGAAACCTCATCTCTACTAAAAATATATTTTAAAAAATTAGCTGGGCGTGGTGGTACGCGCCTGTAGTCCCAGCTACTTGGGAGGCTGAGGCAGGAGAATGGTGTGAACCCAGGAGGCGGAGCTTGCAGTGAGCCGAGATTGCATCACTGCACTCCAGCCTGGGTGACAGTGCGAGACTCCGTCTCAATTAAAAAAAAAAAAAAAAAAAAAAAAGAAGAGGGCCACACTACTCTGATCTCTGCACCTGCAGCTTCCAGACCTCCCACATTCTCTCACCCACAATGTAATGAAAACCTACTGATACACACACCTGTAATCCCAGCACTTTGGGAGGCCAAGGCGGGTGGATCACCTGAGGTCGGGAGTTCAGGACCAGCCTGACCAACATGGAGAACCCCCATCTCTACTAAAAATACAAAATTAGCCGGGCATGGTGGCGCATGCCTGTAATCTCAGCTATTTGGGAGGCTGAGGCAGGAGAATCGCTTGAACCCAGGAGGCGGAGGTTGCAGTGAGCAGAGATCGCGCCATTGCCCTCCAGCATGGGCAACAAGAGCCAAACTCCGTCTAAAACAACAACAACAAAAAGAACCTACTGATAAAGATGAACAAGAGAGTTTTCCCCTCAATGAACCAATTTGTTATAGGTGGATCCCTATAGCTATGTGACTTGAGAGATGAAATCTAAAAGTTTGTGAATGAAGAACGATACTAAAGAACAGCAAACCAATTCAGTGTATGACCTTATGGGCATTTTAAGGATAGTTATACACTAAGTCTTTAGGACAGCAAAGCATTGGACAGGTGAAGAACATTCATTTCAGAATGTTTTAAGACTTCTCCTCAGTCCCATCTGTGTTAGTCTGCTTTGTGTTGCTATAAATACCTGAGACTGGATAATTTATAAAGAAAAATTTTATTTTGACTCACAGTTCTGCAGACTGTACAAGGGGCACAGTGCTGGTATTTGCTTCTGTTGAGGGCTCAGGACGCTTACAGAAGGAGCCATGGCAAGACAAGGAACCAGAGAGACATCAGGCTCTTTTAAACAACCAGCTCTCCAATGAGAACTCACTCATTACCATGAGAAGAGTACCAAGCCATTCATAAAATTGGCTCCCATGACCCAAACATAACCCATTAGGTCCACCTCCAACATTGGATGTCATATTTCAACAAGAAACCATATCTAAATTGTATCACCATCCTTTGCTACTTTGCCACTCTTTCCATTTCTTTCTCCTAAAACCTCCTGAAATTAAAAGACATCCATTTTTTTAACTGCGAGTTTAATATCCTGTTTTTACCTTAAAAAAATCAGGAAATATTAATTTTTAAATTTTATCTCTTAAATAATTAAAATGATTTGTATGATTCCAGGTAAAAACTGTTAATTTTCTTCCTGAGTGTCAGTGTATCAGTGAGGGTTCTTCCAGGGAAATAGAACCAATAGTATTTTTGGCTATTTCTCTGGAGAGAAATATATTGCATATACTTATTTTAAGGAATAATGGCTGCTGCCACTGTGGGGGCTAACAAGTGTGAAATGTGTGCAGCAGGCTGGCAGGCTCGAAACTCAAGCAGGATTTCCATGTCACAGGTTTAAGGCAGACTTTCCCCTCCTTCTTCTTTCCTAGGTCTTCACCTGATTGGGTTTGGCCCACCCATAGCCAGGATAATCCCCTTCACTTAAAGTCAACTGATTACAAATGTTAATCATAGTTACAAAATACCTTCCCAGCAACAGCTGATGTTTGGGTACCACAGCTGAGCCCAGTTGACACTTAAAATTACCTCTCAGTCAGTGACCTCAGACAGATTAAGATACTACATTCCCACATTCAAGTCAACATGCTGCGAATGAAAGCATGCATTCAAAAGTCAAAGGTTTATGTATCAATGATCACAATCTTCACTGAAGAGGATGGCTACTATTTACTCAGATAATTTTCCAATACCGTAACGCTCTATTAATATAATGTTCCTACAGTTGGGGTCAGGATATCTTAGACTTATTAAATCCCTCTTTATTTTCACTAATGATCACCCTTTGAGAATCAAGTACTGGTGAGCTTAAGAGCATTATCAAATAAACCCTTTTAATGAGAACCAAGCAGTCTGTTCATCTGAACATTAAATGATTCAGAAAGTACAGATATATAGATTACAAAAAAGTCCGTCTCTATTATAATGAAGTAACCCCACTTTCTCAATCAGTAGAAACTAAAGTATATAGATACGTACATGGGGGGTGGAGAGAGAGTTGGATAAAATGCTTTTCATGAGAAAAGTGTATGAAGGTTTGAGGCACTCAACTTTATTTTTTGGTTTATTTATTAACTGAAACCAACTGATACAGTTTGGATGTTTGTGTCCTCCAAATCTCATGTTGAAATGTAACCCCCAATGTTGGAGGTGGGGCCTGGTGAGAGATGACTGGATCATGGGGGTGCATCCTTCATGAATGGTTTAGCGCCATCCCTGTGGTGATGAGTAGTTCTCCCTCAGTTAGTTTACATAAGGTCTGGTTGTTTAAAAGTCTGGGACCTCCCCTTACCCCACTCTCTTGCCATGTGAATGTGCCTGCTCCCGCTTCACCTTCCACAATGATTGTAGGCTTCCTGGGACCCTCAGCAGAAGCCGAGCAGATGTCAGTGCCATGCTTGTACAGCCTGCAAATCTTTGAGCCAATTAAACCTTTTTTCTTTATAAATTGCCTAGCCTCAGGTGTTTAAGTGACACAAAAAAGGCCTAACACACCAATTCTGACAAAAGAAAAAAAATTACATACAATTCTCCAGCACAGTTCTGAAACTAATCTAGAGGAAGGAAGCACCTAAAAGAAATGCCAAATTATATAATTGTGGTGAGTAAGTTAGAGGCTTGGTACATTTTCCTTCAGTGAATGTCACACTGAGAATTGTCAGTAACCAACCAGAACAGCAAAAGCCTTTAAGCTAAATTATAAAGATATAAGTATATTTAAGATTGAGTAACAAGCTTAGAAGCTCTTAAAATTTGTAACTGCTAAGCAAAAAATATTCCTAATGCATCAATAATTTTTTTAAAAATATGAAGTATTAATTTCCAAGAAGTAGATGTTACTAGCAATCCAGTAAGGTTTTTTTTGTTTTGTTTTTTTGACAAATACATCTTATCTTAGGCTTGACTGACCTAGAGCCATCAAGATTTTAGGGGGCTCTATATGAAAACATTAACATCTCAAAAAGATTAACAGGTTGGTAAGCACTCAGGAGACACCTACTTCATCTCTCAAACCCTTTCATTTTCATATCCATAACATAACCTAAACCCATGGATGGCAGCTTAGGAAGGATTATAATGACAAAAGAGCCTTTTGGCAAACTTCCTAAAACACCCCAAATGAGCATTTTGCCTTTTTCATAAAGTGTAATGGCTATACTCCAGACACCTGCAATGTTGCAGTAAAGAAATCAAAATCATAATTAAAAAAACTCTCCTTTCTCTTAAATTTTTTGCTAGAAATACTTCTAGCTGGCTCCTGTTTCCACAGGCATGAAGACACTTGCCCCTAAGTTCCTGAAATAAGCAGTAGCCATGTCCCTTTACTGCCCAGAGACAGACTTTATCCAGCGCACTGGAAAAAGACAATGTTTACAACAAAAAGAGGGAGGTTTGTATAACAAAAGCTGTTTTGAAAATAACTGCAAATCTGCAAAGTGTTGAATGAACATGTTTCCAGATAGGGACATCTGTAATAGAAAGCAACACTGTGCTATGTAAGAAAAAATCAGCTTTGCACATTGTACAAGGGGTTCAGAATGCCCAATTCACAGGTGTCTGAACTCCATAACCAGAGTCCTAATTCTGAACCTTCTGCCCCTTCCTTCTGGCATTTCATACATAGGCCTTCTCTCCTCCAAAGCCTTCTTGAAGACTTGCTTGCTACTGTGGGTGTCATTAATGAGTCCTGCAACACTCTCACAATTACATGTGGGTCTCATCACATATATGGTTTAGATTTGTGTTGCACAGTTGGTTGATGATTGGAACTCCTTTTTTTTTTTAACCTTGATGCTGTTCTCAGCGAGCAGCAGATAGATGTTGGACCTGATCAGTTTGTAAATAAGTTGAAGAAATGACATGCTCAAATCTGTCCATTTTAGACACAGCTGGGATACCGAGGATTGAATCTGAAATGCCAACCTAGGGCTCTTCCCTGTGAAGCTTCACTGGAGTATAAGATTATGGGGTTTTTCTATCCAAAGTCATTTGAGTCTCACAGGTCTTCTAGACTAAATGTAGCTTCCCACTTCTCAATTTATTTCCATACTTTCTTTCAATTGTTGAGACATCTCTTCTATTTATACTCTATCTGGGCCTTATACAGTCACTGCACAAAGCATATGGATGTAACTTTTTATATACAAAGGGAGGGCATCTTCACCAAGATATTGGGATGGGTTTATTCCTAGTGTTAAGTAAATCTGTACAAAACTTATTTCAATAATAATTCAGTTTTATTTTTACTGAATAACACATTTTAATATTTCAAAGATGCCATCAGGAACACTTGTTTAATCAATTTCCACAGTGGCTACTGGACACAAAAAGACAATTTGGGGGCATTGTTGGGAGAATCTCAACCCAGGACCCATCTGAGGAAGTGACGTATTTTCAGATTTATGAAGTTATGAAATTAAATAATTTTTATTTTTATTTGTTTTTTTGAGATGGAGTTTCACTTTTGTCACCCAGGCTGGAGTGCAGTGGCATGATCTCGGCTCACCACACCCTCCACCTCCTGGGTTCAAGCGATTCTCCTGCCTCAGCCTCCCGAGTAGCTGGGATTACAGGCATGTGCCATCACAACCGGCTAATTTTGTGTTTTTAGTAGAGATGGGAGTTTCTCCACGTTGGTCAGGCTAGTCTTGAACTCCCAACCTCAGGTGATGCACCTGCCTCGACCTCCCAAAGTGCTGCGATTACAGGTGTGAGCCACCATGCCTGGCCGAAATTTTTTAAAAGATATAAAAATTTAAATTCCAAATTGAACAAGGTATCATTTTCTTAGCGAGAAATGTGCCTCACATACATGCCCACACACCACACCCAGGATACACCTTGTAAATGGTCTTCTGCAACTTACGAAAGTTTCTTCTAAAATTTATGACTTTAATAAGACAACTTACTGATATTTTCTATTTCATGTATGTACTTTGCTTGAAGAAACCCAAACTGCCTCCTGCTTCTCATGAACATCTCGTGAAAGGCAAGTTGTATGTTTCCTCTATTTTCCTGGTAGAGAAGCATAGTCAACATGGTGCTAGTGCCTTGTTTACAGTCAGAATGGGTGTTAGGAGGTCCATCTCTCTATGGCTTAAAGCAACATACCTCTGTGGCAATATTTTAGCAAAGGACTTAAAATTTAGAACTATGGGCCAGGCGCGGGGGCTCACGCCTGTAATCCCAGCACTTTGAGAAGCTGAGGCAGGAGGATCGCTTGAGCCCAAGAGTTCGAAACCAGCCTGAGCAATATAGCAAAATCCAGTCTCTACAAAAAGAGAGAGAGAGAAAAAAATTAGCTGGTGCCTGGCATAGTGGCATGTACCTGTAGTCCCAGCTACCTCAGGGGGCTGAGATGGGAGGGTCGTTGGAGCCCAGATGTCAAAGATGCAGTGAGCCATGATGGTGCCTCTGCCCTCTAGCCTGGGTGACAGAGTCAGCAGAGCAAAACTCTGTCTCAAAAAAAAAAAAAAAAAATTAGAACTATGATATAGCCATTAAAAAAACACTTGGATTCCATAAAAATAAGCCAAGGCCGGACACAGTGACTCAAATCTGTAATCCTAGCAATTTGGGAGGCCAAGGTGGGTGGATCACCTGAGGTCAAGAATTCAGGACCAACTTGAGCAACATAGTGAAACCCCGCCTACTAAAAATACAAAAATTAGCTGGGCATGGTGGCGGATGCCTGTAATTCCATCTACTCAGGAGGCTGAGGCAGGAGAATCACTTGAACCTGGAAGGCAGAGGTTGCAGTGAGCCGAGATCGCACCATTGCACTCCAGCCTGGGCGACAAGAGTGAAACTCCGTCTCAAAAAAAAAAAAAAAAACAAAACCAGGAAGGGCTTTTACAGGTATTTAGCATGATCACATAACAATCTAAGGGTCTCACAGGCCAGTGTACAGTAACCTCCTGGAACATTTGACAGGTAAAAACTATCATCCAAAGTGCTTTAATGATGCCTTTGATCCCAGCGCCAAGCCTATGACAATGTGATCACATAGCTACAATGAGGTCTGAATCATCATTACATTCTGATGCCTTCATTATGGAGAGCCTACTGTGATAAATAAAAAAATGGCTTAAGGAAGAAACTTAGCATGCCAGGGTATGCCCATCGTTTCACAGTAATGCAATACTAATCTTCAGTAATCATGACAAGAATTATAACAAACACTTGGTGCTTATGCTGTGTCAAGCACTGCTCTAAGAACTTCAGTATTAACTCATTTAAGCCCTGTGACGGTATTACCAATATCCCATTTTAAAAAGGAAGACACTGAGGAAGAGAATACTTACATGACAGGCCCAAGATCCCACAGGTGCCAAATGGTGGAGCTGAGATTGGAACACAGGCAGCCAGACTCCAGAGACCTTGCACAAAATAGTAGGTTACAATTACCCCTACATAATTAGTGCTAGTTTTGAGCTTCAAACCTCACAGCCTCACACATGCTCAGTTTCCGAATAATCTTAAAGAGAAATCAAAGATACTCTTTTTTAGGGATCAGTCCCATCCAACATCCCCTACTGACCTTTTCATTTTGGCCTTGGACTTCACAGTTAGAAACACACTAGCTGCAAAGAGGAGAAAATGAAAGGAAATCATACTGCCAAAGGTAAGCCCTCCCAGAACAAGCTTCAAATCACAAAAGATGGCACAAAACCTCAGGAGCAGGCATGAACGCAACTCAGAAGTGCCTGTAAGCTGGGTGTGGTGGCTCATGCCTATAATTTCAGCACTTTTGGAGGCTGAGGCAGGAGGATTGCTTGTGTCCAGGAGTTTGAAACCTGCCTGGGCAACATAGAGAAAACTCATCTCTACAAAAAATTAAATTAGCCAGTCATGGTGGCATGCACCCATAGTCTCAGGTACTCGGCAGGCTGATGTAGGAGAACTGCTTGAGACCAGGAGGTCAAGGATGTAGTGAGTCATGACTGCGCCACTGCATTCCAACTTGGGCGACAGAGCAAGGCCCTGTCTCAAAAACAAAAACCAGAAGTGTCTGTACACATTTCAGTGTGTAGAGCCAGAGATAATTTTAGGTGATAATCAAAGCACACGTTGAATAATCCTGCTAAGAAAAAAATGCATAGTAAAAACCGCAGAGGTTACCAGCTGGGCCTTGGGCACAGCAGCATGCGGTGAGAAAGAAGAGAGGTGAAAGAAAGAAAGATTAGCCTGAAGGGTATTAGCATCTGGTCACACGGAAGGGAGAAGGTCATACTTGGGTCAACTATTTATAGACAGAAGAAACAAGCTCCAGCCTCCAGAGCCAGCGACCTGGTGATGAGAGGTCAGGGGTCACTAGAAAGATCTCCGGGAAAAATGTATAATTTTCTACGAAAGACTTAAATATCTACCCCAATTTAACCTTTCCTGGTTTTAAGGGGCAGGATGGAGAGGAAGGCAGTGTGAGAGCTAAGCAAAGTCGAAAACAAGAAAGTTGAATGGTCTTTTGTCTCACTGCACATATTCATACAGAAATGTGCATACATGTGGACACTGAGTATATGTGTGCATATTTAGCTATTCAATTGTACTCATACCTGTATTCACATCTGTATTTCCTTCAAAAAAAGTCCTGGGGCAAAAATAAGAGATAACTTGAATAAACTCACTAGATTTAGGGCAATTGCCATTATGATTTTCCATGTGGTTTCCATAAGCAAGGTGCGCACACTTGACATCACCCACCACAACGGTCAAATGGAAGGAATACAATAGGAAATGGCTCTGAATCAGTAGTTCTCAGCACTGATTGCACACCAGACCATCTGGGGAGTTTTAAAAACACTGCCACCTGACTCCCATCCTGCAAGATCCTCAGATAATTACCTTGGATGCCACCTGGGCATCCTGATATTTAAATGGTCCCCAGGTGATTTTAAATCACTGCCAAGATTGAGAGCCAATGATGTGAATCAGTGATACTCCAGCACATGGGCCCAATGATCATTTCAACAACATAACCTTAGGGTCAAGGAGTGACCCATATTTAAATGAATCCACCAGGCCTGTGGTGAAGGCTGTCACTGGACTAATTTGGAGCATGAATCGAAACCAATCCAGCTGGAATGCAAGAAGTTAAGTAACCAGGTCCTGGCTGGTATGCCTGCCACCCCAAAGACTTGGGTCAGAAGCTTCTGAGAACCAGAAGCCCAGATGTGAATTTTGAGAAGCAGCCAAAAGTTTTGCTATAGGAACACAACTTACAGTCAATTATTATGCACATTATTGCAACCAAGCAAGCTTCATGATGAGGGGTGGAGGTGCTAAACGAAGGGCTCCTTTCTAGAATTTCATCTTGACAGTTAAACTGATCCTAGAGAACTTCTTTTCTACATTCAACAGTGTTGGAGAAATAAGTTTTATACTCAGAGGTTATGCCATAGTGAAGGACATTTCTCTTTACCAGAAAGCCAACTCCAAAAAGAAAGCTTTCGTAGGATTTAATTTTAAAAGTTACAGAAGGAGAAATTTTAAGATACCCCAAATCTCAATACGCTAAACTTAAAGATATATCATTTATTAACAGTGCCTATGAGGGGCAGCTCACATATGCCAAGTGCACTGCTCCCAGCCTCCTCCCTGCATTGTTTTACACCCTGTGCTCATCGGTACCATCTGGTCAGGTGTGTTAATCCTCCTTGGCACTTTCTCATGATTCTTTTTTTCACAACTATTCCTAAAGGAGCATCAAGGATGAAGAACTGTTGAATGCAGTTATTCTTACTGTCAAATACTACATATTACTCTTCAAATCAAAATTCAAAGTGGGGCTGGGAGTGGTGGCTCACACCTGTAATTCCAGCACTTTAGGAGGCTGAGTTGGGCAGATCACTTGAGTTCAGAAGTTCGAGACCAGCCTGGCCAACATGGCAAAACGCTGCCTCTACTAAAAATCTAAAAATGAACCAGGCATGGTGGTGGGCGCATGTAGTTCCAGCTAGTCGGGAGGCTGAGGCAAGAGAATCATTTGAACCTGGGAGGCGCAGATTGCTGTGAGCCAAGATCGTGCCACTGCACTCCAGCCTGGGCTGTTCAGAGCGAGACTCTGTCTCAAAAAATATATTTACAAAAAAAATTCACAGTGGTTCCTAATAAGAAAATCTTATAGATCTTTTTCAACAGGCTATTTCTCAAATTAAAAAGATACTAAAGAAAATAATTACTGAAGAGAAAAATCCAAATGCCATTTAAATATGTCAACCATAACTCAGAGTTTTACAAGAGCTAAGATAGTAAAGAGGTAGACAGTATCACTGCTAGAAAACTAGACAAACACTAAAACTGAATTTTATAAAAAAAGAATAAGCCTAAATACCATTAACATTTAGCCTATGGAACCTTAGACCATGAGGAAGTGATGAAACGTCCAATGATAGACTATCAAGGCTTCACAAAGCACTGTATCTGAGAACTGGTAAGTATTCAGTTTGACAATACAAAATGTGCCAATAAGGAATTAATCAGGGTAATAAACAAGGTATATGACCAACAGATCTAGCTTTCTAACAACAAAACAAGTTATTTCCAAGTTGTAGAAAGCCATATCTCAAGGGATTAGAAGACAGACTATTAAGGAGGAAGAGAGAACTTGAATTGGCAGGGACTGTGCTATATAATGGCACTTCCGTCCATAATCAACTTCAGAATGTATACTCCACAGGAAATAAGAGATACTATGGATCTTCAAGCCAGCAACGGTGTGTTAAAATTAAAAAAAATAATAAAATAAAAAATAAAAGAAATACTATGGGGAAAAAAGAATGAGGGAGAATAAAGATATGAGAGCCAAATACAAACTCCATATTATACCTGGGCTCTGGGATCAACACTACCTCAAGGCTTTCTTAATTCATGTGAGCATGGGTTAGCATTAAAAAGGCACTATTTTACTTTGAGGTGATTACATTGCTTTACTCAAAGAACTTGGTGGAATGGCTAAAGTTTTAAAAACAAACAAAACTAACAATGCTAAGTATGAGTGAGGATGCAGGGCAACCAGAACTCACATATGCTGATTGTAAGAATGTAAAACCATTGAGACGCTCTGGAAAAGTTTGTCCATTTCTTATACAGTTAAACATACAGTTACATGAATCAGTAATCCTACTCCTAGGTATTTACTGAGGATAAATGAAAACTACGCTCACACACAAACCTGTAGGTAAGTGTTTACAGCAGCATTATTCATAATTGCCAAAACCTGGGAACAACTCAAATGTTCTTCGATAAACCATCTATGATACATCCATACAATGGCAAACTACTTCATCAAGAAAAAGGAGGGGACTACTAATATGCACAACAGTGTGCCTGAATCTCAAAAACATGATGCCAGGTGAAAAATTCAGACTCAAAAGGTTACGCAATGTGGGGCCAGGTACGGTGGCTCACGCCTCTAATCCCTGCACTTCGGGATACCAAGGCTGGTGGATCACCTTTGGTCGAGAGTTCAGGACCAGCCTGACGGGGTTTCATGGAAACCCCTTCTCTACCAAAAATACAAAATTAGCCGGGTGTGGTGGTGCATGCCTGTAATCCCAGCTATTTGGGAGGCTGAGGCAGGAGAAACGCTTGAACCCGGGAGGCAGAGGAGGTTCCTGTGAGCCGAGATCGTGCCATTGCACTCCAGCCTGGGCAACAATAGTAAAACTCCGTCTCAAAAAAAAAAAAAGGTTACACAATGTATGATTCCACTTTAAGACATTCTGGAAAAGGCAAAACTAGGAAGATGGTAAACAGATCAGTGGTTGCCAGGGGTTAGGTGTAGGAAGAGAGTCTCACTACAAAGGTGCAGCATTAGGGAATTTGGGGTGGAGGCAGAGGACTCTTTGGGATCATCTTAACAGTGGTGCTTACATTACTCTATACATTCAACAAGAACTAACAAACGAAAAGAAAATGAGTAATTTTTGTACACAAATTTTTTATTTTTTATTTATTTACTGAGACAGAGTCTTGCTCTGTCGCCCAGGCTGGAATGTGGTGCTACTATCTCAGCTCACTGTAACCTCGCCTCCCGGGTTCAAGCAATTCTCCTGCCTCAGCCTCCTGAGTAGTTCGGATTACAGGCGTATGCCACCACACCTGGCCAATTTTTGTATTTTCAGTAGAGACAGGGCTTTGCCATGTTGCCCAGGCTGGTCTTAAACTCCTGAGCTCAAGAGATCTGCCTGCCTCAGCCTCCCAAAGTGCTGGGATTACAGGTGTAAGCCACCGCACCCGGACTGTACGCAAATTTTTAAATAAATTTTTAAAAATCCCTCTGCCTATTCAAGGATTTGTAATTTTTCCTTTCACCAGCAAGCTTTATGGGAGGGTCTATTAAATTGGCTACCTTTCCTTCCCAAACTGTTTATCTAATGATCACTTATAACCTGATGTAGCCCCAACTCTTGCACCAACAACTGAAATTCCTCTTCTGGGGTTGGTCAGTGACTACTTGTAACCAAATGAACAGCTTTTTATAAAATGTCTTCATCAGTCTTTGAATCCCTTACCTCTCCATCCTTCTCAGCAGGTGTGACATTGCTCAGCTGTGCTTTTCCATCTGTCTGCTTTGCTGGTTCTTCCTCCTCCCACGCTTTACACGTCATCTCACCCTTCTGTGGTTTTTCTGAGCTCTCCTCACTCCCAAACCTTCAGTCATTATTCCTTTATGGAGTGAATCCCAGAGTGCTGACCTCTATTTTTCTCTTTTAGTCCTATACTTCCAGTTGCCTTTTGAACATTTCCACTTACAGATCTCTCTTATACCACACATTTTCATATCTAAAGCAGAGGGTTTTTCTTCCTGTTTCTCCCACCAAAACCTGATTCTGCTGGACACAGTGGCACATGCCTGTAGTCTCAGCTACTCGGGCAGTTGAGCCAGGAAGATCACTTGAGGTCAGAAGTTCAAGTCCAGCCTGGGCAACAATAGCAAGGCCTGCCCCCCTCCCCCACCTCTTTGGGATAAAAAACAAAACCGGTCCTCCTCATATTTTCCAATAAGTCAATAAACCAAACTCAAACTTGGAAGTCTCATATGTCACCTTTTTACATGCAATCCTTTGACACATGCCCCTGCAGAACCTTAATCGTCTCTTCCTATTGCCATGCTAACGACTGCCTGGATTTCTGCTGGAATCTCAAAGTTGGTGTGTATGTCACTGAACTCTTCTTCAGTCCATCCTCAAGTCTACATTGCTACTTTGAAATGAGGACCGGCTGAGTAGACCTAGCCCTTCATTGATCTCCAGAGATTTGGCTCATCTGGCTAGGCAGATGTTTCTCATGCATTCTCATCCCTGCAGATGCACCCTTCCTAAAGCAGTAAAAGAAAAAAAAAAAAAAAATCAATGGAAGAGAATGACTTTCCCAGAGGCAGGAATTTTGCTTTCATCAGCTAAAGGCACAGCTGAGCTCTTGTTAGAACTTGCAATCAAGATTTCAAGATTCATGGGTACAGAACTACCTGACTATGCCTTCTTTAATCAATATTCTTTATTCTCAAGAATCCTCACTTCCCCCCACTACCCCACCCCTGAAAAATGTAATAACCTCTCAGTTTGGCCTTCAGCCCTTCCACAATTTGGCTTCAGTGAACAGTCATTCCTAACGGATCTAGGACTTTCTTTGAGCTTTACACGTGTCAATATGACCAAAACTTTGCTCTTTTTCACATCTGCACCTTTGTTTTTCTCCCTTTCCTCCATCCAATTTTATATCCCACTTACCCACTTTTAAAAGTTTATTTTTTTATTTTTTAAAACAATTTTTTAAAATTTTATTTTATTTTTGTGAGTAAATAGTAGGTATATTTATGTGGTACATGAAATGTTTTGAAACAGGCATGCAATGTGAAATAATTACATCATGGAGAATGGGGTATCCATCCCCTCAAGCATTTATCCTTTGTGTTACAAACAATCCAGTTACATTCTTAGTTATTTTTAAAAGTACAATTAAGTCACTGACTATAATCACCCTGCTGTGCTATCAAATTATAGGTCTTACTCCTTCTTTTTGTTTTTTTGAGACGCGGTCTCGCTCTGTCGCCCAGGCTGGAGTACAGTGGTACAATCTCGGCTCACTGCAACCTCCACCTCCCGGGTTCAAGTGATTCTTCTGCCTCAGCCTCCCAAAGAGCTGGAACTATAGGCGTGCGCCACCACAGGCTAATTTTTTTTATTTTTAGTAGAGATGGGGTTTTACCACGTTGCCCAGGCTGGTCTCAAACTCCTGGCCTCATGTGATCCGCCTGCCTCAGTGTCCCAAAGTGCTGGGATTATAGGCGTGAGCAACTGCTTCTGGCCTTTTTTAAAAAACAAAACAAAACAAAACAAAACAAAACAAAAAAACCCATTAACCATGCCCACCTTCCTGCCACCTCTCACTCCCTACCCCCTCTACCCTTCTCAGTCTCTGGTAACCATCCTTTTACTCTCTATGTCCATGAGTTCAATTGTTTTGATTTTTAGACCCGACAAATGAGTGAGAAGATACGATGTTTGTCTTTCTGTGCCTGGCTTATTTCACTTAACATAAAGATCTCCAGTTCTACCACTTTTTAAAATTTAACTTCAGTGCTGTAGCCGGTATGTTCTTCCTGCTGACCATAGCCGGAAGTGATTTCTCCTTCACTGAACTCTCATAATCTGCAACTGTTTGTTGGTGAATTTTGTCTTCCTTACTAAATTCAAGGATCATTTGTTCAACAGCCTTCTAACCACCATAATGCTGAATATACAGAAGGCACACATTTCTTATTCTAAGCCTCAATATTTTCAATTCTTACATCAATACGAGGCCTGAGTTTTTAAAAACAATTATTCCAAATGATTATTCCTCATGCATTGGGAAGCAAAGATGTTAGAATTTTTTAAGAGAAAATGCCAGTGTAAATAAACTGTGTAAAAATATTTCACACACGCCTATCAATATCACATAAATGCATGCTCCTGAGCACAACTGCCTAGTCTAATAATGTTTCCCCCTACTTAGCAAGATGTAAAGGTAACAGCCATATAGGATGGGAGAAAAGCTATCTAGCTACGCAAATGAAGCATCTCTTTCAAACGGGACAAGCTTAATACCAAATTGTCATCTGAGCCCCTATTGGTAGATATTTAATGTAGACCCTTAGAGTTAAGTGACACCTACAGGGTCACTTTTTCATATGGAAAAGTTCATGAAAGGATGGTCACAAAAGAGGCCATGTTCATCACACACGTTGCTAAAGTGGACAAAAAGCCCAGTTCCAGATTCTAAGACATGACCCACTTCCCAAAATATCAACAGAATTGACAGGTTATTGGTATTAACTTATTCCTTTGTGCATCAGAGTTTCCTGAATTAATCAAAAGCAGCTTTAAATTTGCTTTTAGTTCAGGAGGTTTTTAAAACAGGCTATCAGACTAGGAAATTAGTGCTGTACACTCGCTTTCCACAGCTTTTGAACATGAACATAAAATTAAATACACAAAGCTTGGATTGAGGCAGTTTTGTGAATATCACACGAGGTAGGTCGACTACTCAAAAAAGCCTGAAAAAGGACTTGACATCCTCTAGTGGTGATGTCTTAAACTTGTTTCCAAGGCAATTTTTTTTCCCCAGCTCTTGCTTAACTTTGGCTGTTGGCAAGAAAAATCTGTTGGAAGAACTTTTCATCCTTAAGAAAAATAAACGTTTTCACCGCAAGGAATGTGATTTGACTAACTTTGAGAAGAAAATAAATATATACCCACAGAAATATAGTTTTTAAATGTTGGATTTATATAATAGCTTTTGATACGCTTAAGAACGGTCTCATTTCATAGGCTGCACGCCACCACTGTCAATTCATCTTTGATACACACACACACATAATTCTGAACACATTACAGGTATCATTTTTATAATAACCTGATATTCTAACCTAAAGTGCCCTAAAATTAAACCAGTCTTTGTACAGAGACACAAAAACTAAGAGCTATTTAAGAGTGGACTCGCCAGGCGCGGTGGCTCACGCCTGTAATCCCAGCACTTTGGGAGGCCGAGACGGGCGGATCACGAGGTCAGGAGATCGAGACCATCCTGGCTAACATGGTGAAACCCCATTTCCACTAAAAAAAAATATAAAACAATTAGCCGAGCGTGGTGGCGGGCGCCTGTAGTCCCAGCTACTCGGGAGGATGAGGCAGGAGAATGGCGTCAACCTGGGAAGCGGAGCTTGCAGTGAGCCGAAATCGCGCCACTGCACTCCAGCCTGGGCGACAAAGCGAGACTCTGTCTCAAAAAAAAGAAAAAAAAAGAGTGGACTCTACCTCATAATAATGAGATCTAAAAAAATTAAAATTAATCCCTCAAGAAATGTTGCCATTTAAGGTGGCAATTTTCAACTCTTGATGGTAATACAGGTTTCTCTGTCCACCGCCACCCACCCACCCCACATTTCCATACACGCTTCTGATCGTTTAAAAAAATGAGACTTGCAGTATTTGGATGTGTATATTGTGAAATATGTTCACCAGAATAAAGTGCTAAATTAAAGTCTCATATTGAGACATAGGTCATGTGTTTTAAATACATGGAATAACTTAAGTTGTTGAAATTCAAACAATCCCACTTGTTCTCTCAAAATAACTATCACCTAGATTCAGAAAAACACATTTACACCTTCCTTCTTTCTTTGGCACCTGCTGACACAAATGCTTCTGAACACTAAAAACATTAATAGTAATGTTGGGGTAGAAAAATAGGAAAGAGATGTGAGGCCAGAATTAAGTTTTCAGTGAAATTATAAAGTATAATTATTCAAGACCATATATAAAATGTGTCCTTTGGAAATTTAAGTTCTTAGGCAAAAGTGTGGAAGAAATGTTTTCTATGAAGGAGATAACAACCAATTTAATTCCCTTTTTAATAAAAGAAAATATTATACTGACAGGCACATGGTTGATCTGTATATTAATTGTTGGAAGCACGGCCTATTCCTTAACATGTTCAGGCGCTGAATATACTAAGGTTTGTAGTTAGTTCACTTACGTCTGAACAAGTTGTTCATGTGCAGATTCTAGAAAGTATTTTTCAGCACAAATTGACACTTAGCTCGCTAGAACAATGTTGTTTCACACGCAGTTACTGGGTCAGGGTTAGGCACCAAATCATGCCGTATATTTACAAAAGAGGACGCTGCTCTCCCGGGGCCCTCACTTGGGGAAGCCCCGTCCCAGCGTCTAGCTCATCAAATTCCCGAAAGCAATTACAAAGGCATCTCTTCTCCACCCCAAACCAAAATAATGATCTACCAATCTTGCAAACACATTAAGACAAACTCCCTACAGGAAGGAGCATGACTTAAAAATAAACAAGTTCAAGGTACTTTGTCAGTCTTAACCTCATGTATCTTGGCTGAAGGGATTAAATCATAAGACGTTGGGTACCCAACCTCTTCCTAGCAATAGCAGATACACAATTTGCAAATACTGTTTCAGAGCTCTCTGGACCTTTCACGTTAAAATAAGCATCCTCGACGGTGGGGAGACAGTGATTCTTACATTTAGGAAACAATTGCTTCCGATTGTGAGTGTACGGAAGTGGAAAACAGCTTGCAATTGGAGAGTCTAAGAATTTAATTTCTTTTTAAAGTAAGAAACTGCCTCACTGTCCCCATCCCCAAGCGTAGGAAGATACAGAAACAGCTTACTGGCCAAGAATAGAAGAGGGAACCAGTGGGGAGGGACGGATTTGCAAGATAGCCTCTGGAGAAAAAAAACCACGAGGGAGAAAAATCGGCTTCATACTATGGAGAGATGGGCGGGGGTGGGAAGCCTTGCTGCTGGTCTTGGGGACGTGATCCCCTGTCCCCAAGTGTGCCCCTGGAGGTTGTGGGGGAGGGGTATCCTCAACACAGAGGCCTGACCACCAAATCCCGGCTGCAGAGCCAACAATCCTCCTTTGGGCTCCTGAACAGACTGAAAACAAAAAACTCTCTAAGAACTCTGACAAGTCAACGAATGTCTGATCCCGTCAAGCCCGCACTCGCAACCCCCCACCATGCAGCACTGGGCCCCGGCCCTCCCGAGCTCGGTCCCCACGGACGAGGGTCGTCGCCACTGCGGGCACCGGGTTGGGGGGCGGGCCGCTCACCCCGCGGTCCTGCCCCACACCGACCCCGCCGAGGAGCCCCCGGCACCCGGGGCGACCAGGCAAGGCGGGAGGAGGTGCCCAGAAACTGCTCGTCCTGCCAATCGCACCTGGCCGACGACTCTCTGGCCGCTGGTTTGGTCTGCGGGATACGATTTCCCATTCAACTGAATTAGACCAGAGCCCGCGGCGGGGAGGGCAGCGGCCGGGGTCTCTCCGTTTCCCCACCACGCCCGTGAACCCTGGCTCGCCTCCACCTGTTGCGGGAAAGTCGCGGTGGAGCGCCCGAGGGCGGCCGGAACCCCGGCCGGGGAGAGCCGGACGGCCGAGGCGCGGCGGCGAAGGGCGGGGGAACGCGCGCTCGGAGCCCGGGTGCGCGGCGCGCAGGGCCGGTTGTTCCGGGCCGCGGCCGCGCGGGCGGGGAGGGGGCTACCGGCGCCGGGTGATTTCGGTGCCAGCCCGCTGGCCCCGCTCGCCGTCCCCTGCCCGCGCGCACAGGATCCCCACTATCCCCGCTGCGCGGTCACCTGTTTCGCTCCGTACTGCGCCGTCGCTGCCCCTGTGGCCGTCGCCACCAGCTCCTAGCTCCGCCATGGTGCTCCGATGACGCGCCCGGAGAGCCGCTCCGCCCTTTCCTCGGCTTGGCTCCCGCCGGCCCCCGCCTCCTGGGCCACCGGCCCAGACAGGTGAGCGCAGTCTGGGGACGGCGGAGGGCGGGGGCAGAGAGCGCGGCAGTCGGCTGCGGCCTGGGCCCAGCGCGCCCCCTCGCGGGCAGGTGCGGCGTGGCAGCCGCTCCGACCGCCGCGGCCGAGTCTCGTCTGGAAGAGCGGCGGGCGGAACCAGCACCTCTGCCCGGAGCTTCCGGTCGCCGCGGCGGACCCGCTGAGGGCTCCCGGAGATATGGAGCGGAGTTGGCGAGGCTTGGTGGCGCCTCCTGGAGTCTGGGACGAGCGGCGGTCCGAGGAGCAACCCAGGTGGGGCAAGGGTACGGAGACGCTATTCCCCTCCGAACTCTGAAGCAACCAGGTCACTGTCCGCTCCGCGAGGGCTGGAGTTCACGGTGACAGCCAGCAGAGCATCTGATGCCACGTGGAGAGACGAAGTACATGGGTCGGATTCCACGTTGGGAGCCGGCCTGGATCTGCGCTTTAGGAAGCCACTGCGGACCACCCTATCTTGTCGCCAGGTCTTCGCATCTGATGAGCCTCAGGGCACACAAGTTAGAGAGGTTGTGCCGGCTGAGGTGTCTTTTCTTTTTCTTGGTTTCCCATTAGTAAACGACCTTGTGACTTCTGGCTTACTTAGGAAGACCAGGAAAAAAAGGCAATAGGTAACGAATTTTTTTTTTTTTTTTAAAGAAACAGATTATTGGCCGAGGAAAAAACAATTTCGCCCTAAAGGATAAGCAACAAAATACTGAGGGGGGAAAAAGCCTACACAAATGGAAACATACGGAAGAAAATCAAGGAGCGACCAGTTCCGCATGGTTACACTAAAATGCACTCCCACACTCTGGCTTGGCTGAAGATAACCAGCAAGCTCTGAACAGTTTAAAACCCTTCCAAGGACTGCAGCAGCACTGGACACCCAAGAGAGTCTGAGAACAGTATTGGATTCTTGCTAGGGTTACAATTTTCACTATCTTTGCGTGCAAAACTTGCCACTCTGAGCCCAGCGAACTATTTTTATTTGGTTTACTTACTGGCTTTCTGGATGACTAGGTAGAGATTTAACTAAAGAACACTTCTACTATGGTCTGTGATGATGAATTTTCCTGTAGTGCCATTTCTATAATGGAATAGGCAAACTGACCATTTAGAATGTGATATTCCTAAATCACACTCAAATCAGTCTTATCAGAGACTTCTAATAAATACAAATAAAGCACCAGGTGGCTAGAGGTAGTTTTTGGCCTCAGCAAAGATTTTTTTTTTTTTTAACTACATTAAAACATCAGAGTTTAAGACACTTTTCTTTGAGCATGAGAAATACTCTCTTAGCTGAATTTAGAGAGTTGAACTATCCGAAGAACCCCGGAGAAGGAAGGTGATTTATTTTCAACCTTCTGATTTACCACCGACTTAAATCAACCAATGGGTTGTTTCTTTGACCAAAAAAAAGAAAAAAAAAAAGAGTCAAGACTTGTGATGTTTGTTTTGTTTAGTTTAGTTTGGTGTGTGCTTACTCATTGTCCCTTTCTTTTGATAGCCTATATTTGTCTGCCACAAGTTAAACAAAAATAAATAAGGAACACACCAAAATCCTGGATACAAAATCCTGTATAGACAGTGCGTTCCAAACCTAAGGAGGTGTCTGCAACGGGGTAGGCTGCTGAGTGACTCTGCAGAGAACGGATGACATCTGTTAAATGTCAAACACCATCACGATGTACTTCAACTTGTACTTTACTTGGAACATGGAAGCCATCTGTCTGGAGCTCCCACATCCATTTCAAATCTTCAGGGTTCCCCATTCCAGGGGAGGAGCTGAACCTCCTGACACCATCCACTCCCCTCCTGCCTCCTTCAAACATCATCCCTTTTTTCTCCCCAATCCCTAAATGTTTCTGCACCCAGGGGCTCTACCCCAATAAACACAGTAAGACTCTTTGATTGTGAAAATATCTTCCTTTAACTTCCCACCCTCCAGAATCTATTGTCTTATGTTTTGTTCACCAAAGGTAATAAAAAGAAATGTGGATTTTGGTGCCATTATTTTTCAAAAAAAAAGCTATATATTAGGTTTTTCATGCCTACGTATACAAATCAAATCCTTATTTTTAAATCCATCATTCCCCTAGACTTTCTGCCCCTAGAGTTTCTACAGCACTTGATCCTCTAATCACCTTGCTCTTGGTCTACCATTGGCTTGGTTTTTCTCATTCCTCTGTAGCAGTCCTTTCGTCTTTGTTGACTCAGATTCTTCCTCCCTTCTAATCCCCCGGCATTTTTACTATCCCCAAATTGTAAGCCACAACCTTTTTATCTTTACTGTCTCTCACAGCCCTCATTTGCTATTACTTCCATCCTGGATCCTGGTGACTCCCAAATCCTGAATATATACCCTTAATCTCACTCCTGACTTCCACTAACACATTCTGAATGGTCCCTGCACAATTCTATCAAGATACCCTGCCATTAATTTAATATGTTCCAAACCAGATTAATTTTGCAATATATAACCAGTTTACACAGACCCCTCCCTTGCTCAAAAACCTTTAATAGACTCCCCGTTCCTATATAATTAAATATTAACTCCGCCTCCTCACCATCACCGCCACCACCCCCTAACTGGGCCCTGAGCTCTCTACTACCCATTTCCACTTTTCACCTCTGTAACTCATATTTCTAGCCAATGGAGTTGTTCATTCTCCAGAATACCTTCCAAATCCCTGCTTTCTAGCCTTTGTTCTTGAAGCCGCTCTGCCCAAAGTGACTTCCTTCATCCTGACATATTTAATAATACTTTCCCTCTGAGGCCCAGGTTAAGGTTTACTTCCTCCATGAAGCCTGTTCTTCCTGCCCTGGCTCCCAGCATGCCTGTCCTTTGGACCTGGCCAGGGCTTCCTGGGCTTGGTACTTGGCCAGCTGTTAAAATAGACTAGGCATGAGTTATTGCAAATTTGCCTCCTCAATCTGATGCACAGTTTTGGTAGTAGGGACTTTGTCCTCTACTTCTCTATAGTGTGTCCGTAAAGTCTAGAACTATCAGTTATTTGCTCACAAGTTGCGGATGTTCTTGATGACATCATGTGCACCGCCAGCATTCTGAACTTGGTAGGCATGGTATATATCTTTTGTGTTGCTACCGTGCCTCACACACAGTGGACATTCAAATGGGTTAATAATAATTCCTCAATGCCCAACTTTTTTATGTGGTGGCCTAGGGATGAATGAAACCAAGTATCCAATGACAGGAGAAAGAGATCAAAATGCAGTTAAAAGGAAACATTAGATCTACTTCTCCCAGCAAATTCCTGTTTTGTTTCTTTTGTAACACTGCCACCACCCCTGCAAAACTGTTCTGTTTCAAATCATCTTTCTAGGCTCAGCTTTGCACCTTCCCTCCTCTGGAAAGCTTTCCTTGACCCCTTCTGACAGTAAATGTGAGTATAGCACTGACTGCACTACCGTTGTTTCTGCTTTGTCTTGATTCCTTGACAAGAAACTTCAGGGGAAAGAACCGTATCTTGTTGGTGCACCACAATAGGTAGTACCCAGTATTTAATAAATACTTTTGAATGAAGGATAAGTGATGACAATAGCAAGCATATCTCAGTGTTTACTATATGCTAAACATTGTGCTGAGCACCTCTCCTGCATTCTTTTGTGTTCTGAGACAGAGTCTTGCTCTGTCGCCCAGGCTGGATTGCAATGGCATGATCTCAGCTCACTGCAACCTTCACCTCCTGGGTTCAAGCAATTCTCGTACTTCAGCCTCCCGAGTAGATGGGATTACAGGCGTGCACCACCATACCTGGCTAGTTTTTGTAATTTTAGTAGAGACGGGGTTTCGCCATGTAGGCTAGGCTGATCTTGAACTCCTGGCCTCAAGTGATTCACCCACCTCGGCCTCCCAAAGTGCTGGGATTACAGGCGTGAGCCACTGCGCCCAGCCTCCATTTTCTTATTTACATCTTATAATAGACCTATGTGGAAGGTATACCATTTCCTCCATTTCACAGATGAGAAAGCTGAGACTTGGAGAAGCTAATTAACTTGTTCCAGGTCACAAGTTGAGTTACAGTTTTGCTTCAGGCCTGTGTGTGCAGCCTCCTGCTACACTAAACAAGTGATGAATGTTAACCATCTTGCTATTCCCTCTATAGAAAGGGGCTCACCATTTCCCTCTCTAGCTGTTACCTGAAATAAGGAGGTGAGGCTTGATCATGTTAAATTACCTGCGAAACTAATTTTTAAAAAGGGTATCTGGGCCCCACCCCAGACCAGTAAAAACAGTTTTCCGGCTGGACACAGTGGCTCATGCCTGTAATCCCAACATTTTGGGAGGTCGAGGCAGGATGATCACTTGAGCCTAAAAGTTTGAAACGAGAGTGAGCTGAACAAGTGAAACCATGTCTCTACAAAAAAGCAAAAAAATCAGCCAGGCATGGTGGCCCACGCCTGTAGTCCCAGCTACTTGGGATGCTAAGGTGGGAGGACTAATTGAGCCCAGGAGGTGAAGGATGCAGTGAGCTATGATAGTGTCACTGCATTCTAGCCTGGGTGACAGAGATTTTGTCTCAAGAAAAAATAACAACAACAATAAAAACTCAGTTGTCCCAAGGTGGTGGCATCAGTATTTTTGAAAAAGCATCCAAGTCATTTTAATGTGAAGCTGAGTTGAGAATCACTGGCCTAGATTGATCCTAAAAGCATTTCAAATGCAAACCTTTCCATAATGGAGCCTTCCATAATGGAACTGTCTTCTTTTGTGCCTGAGACCCAAAATTCTGACAAATGGCTAATGATGTTGGCCTGGGAATGTGTTATGAACCATGTAGGGACACAGGATCATCTGCTCACAAAGACAAGGTAGGAGGAAGGTGCCAAGGAAAGACTGTATCATTGAAGATTTGGTTTAAGATGAGTACCTTGATCCTATATACAGTCAAAAGAAGCACTTCACCATTAGAATTGAGAAGATGAACTGTGGCTGAATAAACAGCTTACTCTGTGTTTCAGCATGAGCCAAATGATGTGTCATTGAATTTATACCTCACTTCTTTCAGAATATCCACACAGGATACCAGAGACAACTGTGTCCTCCAAATTAGGATGTTAAAAAAGAGGCCAGAAGCAGTGGTTCACACCTGTAATCCCAGCACTTTGGGAAGCCAAGGCAGGAGGATCACTTGAGTCCAGGAGTTCAAGACCAGCCTGGATAACACAGTGAGATCCCACCTCTACTAAAAATTTTAAAATTAGCTGGTTGTGGTGGTATGCCTCTGTAGTCCCAGCTACTCTGTAGGCTGACATGAGAGGATTGCTTGAGCCTAAGGGGACAAGGCTGCAGTGAGCTATGATCGCACCACTGCATTCCAGTCTAGGCAACAGAGCGAGACCCTGTCTCAATCAACCAACCAGAAAATATTAGTGAGAATGTTTTGAATACTCTAATGCAATATAAAATATATTGTACCTTGATTTTCATGTTGAAATAAAGATATCTTCTGCTTTGTCAAAGACTGTTATATATGAGTGAAATCATGATATATAAACAGTTCTATGTCATTTCTATCCTGCCTAATAAACAGGTTCCTCTGTATTTAAGAAAATATATTTCATTTATCCATCTAGGAGCATCAGACTTCCTCTGATCAATATGGGCAGGCTCATAAAAATATACTATTCAGCTTAAAATAAATAAAAATATTTCTCCAAATATGAGTAAATTGAGGAGATAGAAAAATACAGTATTCTTGGCCAGGCATAGTAGCACACACCTGTAATCCCAGCACTTTAGGAGGCCAAGGTAGATGGATCACTTGAGGTCAGGAGTTTGAGACCAGCTTGCCAAACATGGCAAAACCTCATTGCTACTAAAAATACAAATTAGCTGGGTGTGGTGGTACACGCCTATAATCCCAGCTACTCAGGAGGCTGACGTACAAGAATCACTTGAACCCGGGAGGTGGAGGTTGCAGTAAGCTGAGATGGTGCCACTGCACTCCAGCCGGAGCAACAGAGCAAGACTCTGTCAATAAATAAATAAATAAATAAATACGTAGTATTCTCCATTAAGATGGTCTTTGCAGACGCCTTAAGATACACAATAGTCATCCAAGATAACTTGGGGCCTTGAGAAAAATATACTTTCATTTATTCTTTTTTTCCTCACCCTCTTTTTTTTTTTTTGAGATAGGGTCTTACTCTGTTGTCCAAGCTAGAGTGAAATGGCACAATCATGGCTCACTGCAATCTCAACCTCCTGGGCTCAGGTGATCCTCCTGCCTCAGCTTCCCATGTAGCTAGGACCAAAGGTGTGCACAACCACAACTAGCTGAATTTTTGAGTTTTTGTAGAGATGGGGTCTCACTTTGTTGCCCAGGCTTACCCTTTCTTAAACCTCCATTCCCCTGAGGAACAACCTGGATGTCAGTTGTCTGACTGCTTGAATAGAAGACAGATTTTACTAAATGTTATAGCTGGAGAAACGACTGGAAATTTAACACAGCAGATTATCTAGTATGTCAATACAAAATAAGAATTCTTTAGAAGTTATCAAAACAGTATGTTGAGAGTCTTTTTAATTTTTAGAGTAAATATGACACAATGGATAGCTTTAGAACAAGCTAACATTACTACGGTTCAAGCATGTGCAACTGGTACAGTTCAGTAGTACATAAACGACTCAAACAAATGTACGACAGGTCAGAAACTTAAGTTACAAAATATAGTCCATATTACAATTAACACAGAGAAGTAAAAACCATTGCTCTCAGATTCTGCACACTTAAAAAAACATAAACTTTATACAGTAATTGAAATTATGCATTTCTACTCAGATTATTAGAGCGTATTACAAACACACAGAAGCCTAAAAAGTTATGGTCACATTTTGGTTTTGTTCCAGTGGTGCACAATCACATGAAATGTTACATCCGTTTTGTGTGAAATAAACATTTGGCTGAAGTGCAATAGCTGCTGCATTAAAAATATTTCCATAAAAATGCTTAGATTAAAATCTTCCTGAACGTTAGGGTTCTAATGTTCAGGATTATTTTAAGAGTCCTTATGAAGAGTCCTTAAAAATTATAGAAATAGATGTAGTTAGGAAATTTCAGTGTGTTTTGTCTGGTTTTTTTTTTTTTAACGTGAGTAAACAAATACTGGATTTAAAGTGCAGCTCCTTTCTCCTCTCCCTTCGATTTTCCCACCCCCAAGAAGGTCAGATCTGTATTAATTTTTAGAATTTCCATTGAAGATTAAATTGAGCAACAGTCAAGTCTGTTTGTTTCGAAAGTCAATGATGGCCTTCCACAGTGTGCACAGCATCCCTCCCCTGTTGAAAGACACAAGAACATGGTGAAAAGAACATTTAATTTGAAACACTGCCCTTGAAATAGAAAAGTGACTTCTTAGCTTTCATCTGCTCTGGTCAGAAGAAGATCCCAAAGTCTGATCAGTTATTATGTATTCTTTTTGTATATATTTTCTCATCTTCCCTCCATTCCTTCTCTTTTCACTCCCACAAACTGCTGTGTCCCAAAACATCATTTCAGATTTCCAGCATTTTTGAAATTTGTCTTTATAATGGTGGGTATAATAGTTTTCTGCTTGGGCTGGGTGCGGTGGCTCACACCTGTAATCCCAGCACTTTGGGAGGCTGACGCAGGCAGATCATGAGGTCAGGAGATTGAGACCACCCTGGCTAATGCGGTGAAACCCTGTCTCTACTGAAAACACAAAAAAATTAGCTGGGCATGGTGGCGAGCACCTGTAGTCCCAGCTACTCGGGAGGCTGAGGCAGAAGAATGGCGTGAACTTGGGAAGCGGAGCTTGCAGTGAGCTGAGATCACGCCACTGCATTGCAGCCTGGGTGACAAAGCGAGACTCCGTCTCGGGAAAAAAAAAAAAAGTTATATGCTTGGCCTTAATTAATAATAAATTATATGAGATTATACCAGGCTTTTGGAGGGCAAGTCAGCACCTCCTCCAAATATTTATTGAGTATAACACCATCATGAACTCAATTAAAGCATTTGTGTAAGGCAGCTTCAGAATATCTGCATGGACTTAGTCTGCATATTATTCAAAAAAATTCTTCCAGTTGATTTTCACTTACTAATATAGAAATATTGGTTCTTAGAGCCCTCAAAAATAGAACGGTCCAACTAACTCAGTTTACTCAGAGCAGCTAAGAACTAGAGAGCTCTGTCCAGAACTGCAAAGCTAATTAGAGACCCAGCCTGGGCAGGTATTCAGACTTTCTTATATTAGCCTGGCACTCTTTCTATCGTGACAACAGAAAGAAAAGTGGTACCTTAGTCTCAAGCATTTTAAGTCATCACGTGTAACATAGTAGAGAACATCCAATAGTGTATAATCTTCAGCCAAAAACTGTAGAGAAAGTAGAATATGCACAAAAGTAAGATGTTTTATATAACTTTAATAAAGCACAAACTCTATTTATAATGTAAACCTTGACTATAATTAAAAATGAATCTAAAAATGAAATTACTAAAAACACAATCTTCTGTGATTATTAGGGGAAAGGCCTCCCTATTACTCAATAAATACAAATAAATGCATCCAGGCTGGGTGCAGTGGCTCACGCCTGTAACCCCAGCATTTTGGGAGGCTGAGGCAGGCGGATCATCTGAGGTCAGGAGTTCGAGACCAGCCTGGCCAAAGTGGTGAAACCCCATCTCTACTAAAAATACAAAAAATTAGCTGGGCGTGGTGGCATGTGCCTGTAATCCCAGCTACTTGGGAGGCTGAGGCAGGGGAATCACTTGAACCCGGGAGGTAGAGGTTGCAGTGGGCTGAGATTGAAAAACTGTACTCCAGCCTGGGCGACAGAGTGAGACTCCATATTAAAAAAAAAAAAAAAATACAAATGCATCCATATTAACTTCCAAATGCAAAAAGATTACAAGTGACACAGAACTTCTGAATGGTCTTCTAATGAACAGATGAGACTCACTTGTAATCACATCTGCTGTTCAAAAACAGATCTTGTATTTAGAAGTTCAATGCTATGTAGCTTTGTTTTTTCTCAAGTGGATAAAAAGTGTTCCTGGAAAGGTATTGCCTATGCTTAATTTCTGAACTTATTTTTTCCTGGTTAAGCAAAGGCACTTGACTGTAATTCACCATAAAAGCAGAATCTTAATTTGAACTGCACCTTTCCATTTTTAAATTTTATTTTTTTATATATATATAGAGAGACAAAGTCTCACTATATTGACCAGCCTCATCTCCAACGCCTGGCATCAAGCAATCTGCCTATGCTTCCCAAAGTGTTGGGATAACAGGCGGGGGCCACTGCACCTGGCCTGAAGCTTTGAAATCAAATAAGAAAGGGCAATTATTTAGTAGATTATCAATTACTATTCTGTAATTGGGATTTGAGCCTAAGTTAGAGGAATGTATATTCTGGAGTTGTTTAAATTTATTCAGCTGTAATTTGTTAAATGTAGATTTCCAAGGCGGCCCGAAATTCTCTTAGTTAATAAATTATCAAGTCAAAAGAAGAGAGATCTTTATTCTTATTTATTTTAAAAATTTAAATATAAAACAAATTAAAACAATATTGTATTAAGAGGGCCCCTCTATCAAATATTACAATCTTTTAATGTATGCCTGTGTGTTCATATAATGAACATAAATGCTATTCACGCTCATTACAAAAGTCTATAGGGGCCAGATGCAGTGGCTCACGCTTGTAATCTCAGCACTTTGGGAGGCTGAGGTGGGTGGATCACTTGAGGCCAGGAGTTTGAGACCACCCTGGCCAATATGGTGAAAACCTATTTCTACTAAAAATACAAAAAATTAGCCGGGCATGGTGGCATATGCCTGTAATCCCAGCTACTTGAGAGGCTGAGGCGGGAGAATCACTTGAGCCTGGCAGGCGAAGGTTGCAGTGAGCTGAGATCGCACCACTGCACTGCAGCCTGGGCGACAGAGTGAGATTCTGTCTCAAAAAACAAAATCAAAAAAAGTCTATATGGAGCACAAAGGAATTAGATTATTATAGGTAAAATATGGTTTGTATAGAAAATGTTTCTGAAATAAGTCGACTAGATTCATTTTATTAGGTAGCAATAAAATAGCTGCTGCCTAGTGGAGTCTAATAATGTTGAAAGAGAATCAAAAATTTAACAAACAGGCCTAGCATGGTGGTTCATGCCTGTAACCCCAATACTTCGAGAGGCTGAGGTGAGAGAATCACTTGGAGCCAGGAGTTTAAGACCAGCCTGGGCAACATAGCGAGACCCTTTCTCTAAATTTTTTTTTTTTAATTAGCTGGGTATGATGGTTTATGTCCATAGTCCCAACTATTCAGGAGGCTAAGGTGGGAGGATCACTTGAACCCAGCAGGTCAAAGGCTGCAGGGAGCTATGATCACTGCACTCTAGCCAGGGTAACAGAGCGAGACCTTGTCTCCAAAATAAAATAAAATAAAATAAAATAAAAATTAACATACAAAGAATTAGAAACAAGAATTTTTTAAATTCTATCTTTATTTTTTTCCCACTCTTTCTGATTCTCATTTCAAACATATTAAATTCCTAAGGGGCTCAGGACCACAGAGCTTTTGCCTGCCTCACTGTCTTTGTACACACTGCAGCCCCACTGCACAAGGTTCTTCCCTGGTCTCCCTCCCACACCCCTCCCGAACATACATACAATTGGCCTATTTACTCCCTCATATTCTGTTAGCCTTCAGCTCTTTCATCCCCTTCTCCAAGAATCTTCCCCAACCTCTCTCTCTCCCTGTCTAATAACACCTGATACCTTTTTCTTCACAGAATTTACCAGTGTAGAATCACATTTGTATCTGTGGAGTTAGCTGATTATCACATGCCTACCCTGGTCTGTAAGCCTCAGGAGGGCAAGGCTGGGTCTGATTTGCTTACCAGTGTCTCCCTTGTGCCTGTCACATAGCAGGCACCCAACATTATGAAATGAAGTGAAAGAATACTTGTCCCACAGACAGTTTTCTTTACCCGGCTTATAGTGTCTTCATCCGCTCCATTCACCCTCAGCCAGTCGGTAAGCTCAGAATCTTCAGTATTTGTGCCAGGAGAATTTAGGTGAAATACAGGCAGTTCAGGAATTTCTAGAACAGAATTTTGGGAAGATATTCTTAGTTTCACCTAACAGGTCATCTGAGACCCTCACAATCAACAGACATTTATTGATACTTTAAAAGATTTTGCTCTATCAGAGAACAGTTCATAGAAACAATTGAGTTTGGCAGTATAAATGATCGTATGAATAAAACTCAGACAAGTGAATTTACCAGTAAACAAGGAGCAAAAGCAGTAATGAAATGATACTCCTACGTTATACTTTCCTATCAATTTTATGGTTGCTTAGAATAAACTCTGTGCACCAAAATTATACTCTGTGTTTTTCATGCAATAAAGATGAACACAATTAGCAGAGAACTGTATAATGATCATAATCTCTTTTTCTACTATGAAAGAGCCATATATCTAAACAAATAACTGAGAATTCCGTTATCCTCTAAATGGGCTAAATAACATTCTCCCCACCTATGCCTTTTTACTACTACATCTTTATTCTATTTAAGCCTCTTCAAATTATAAGGAAAAAAGCTAGAACACACAGAATATAGATGCAAAATGACAAAAAATAGTATTATTTATTCTAGTAATATTGTGAGATCTTTAAAAATAAAGGAAGATTAAAAACACGGAGAGCCCTATTTACCTCAGGAATACGTAATCTCAGGAAAAGATGATTATGAATAATCTATTTTTACTGTACTTATACAAATGAGTTTGCTAGAGTTAAAAATTAGATTTCTTTTTTTAAAGGAATTCCTGCTTGCAGTCATGGTAGAAGTGACAAATGCTGACTTAGCCACAAATAAAACTTCGTGTTGGCTTGCTTGGTTTTTTGTGGCAGCCTGGCTGAACAGTGTTACTATAAAATTTTCTGCTATTCACCTATGGGTTGGGACTTAAGCTTCAGGTGTTTAATTTCTTGGTCTTTTTCTTCAATAGCTCGATGAAGGAGTGCTTGTAATTCTTTCTCTTTCCGAACCAATTCTTCCAGTAATCTGCAGGAGAAAAATATATTAGGTGACACAGGGTGACCTTCTATTTTTATTTTTATTTTTTAAGATACAAGGTCTCTCTCTGTTGCCTAGGCTGAGTGTAGTGGCCCGATTATAGCTCACTGCATCCTTAAACTCTTGGACTCAAGCGATCCTCCCATCTCAGTTTTCCAAGCAGCTGGGAGTACAGGCATGCACCGCCATGCCCGGCTAATTTGAGTTTTTTTTTTTTTTTTTGTAGAGACAGAGTCTTGCTGTGTTGTCCAAGCTGTTCTCTGAACTCTTGGCCTCAAATAGTCTTTCCACCTCAGTCTCCCAAAGCTCTGGGATTATAGGTGTGTGCACATGCCATTGTGCCAGGTCTAGGGTGACCTTCTAGACATGAGCTATTTAATAAGCACAAATACCCCTGATTTTATTGAAATACAGATTCTGGTCCAGTGCCCCTGGAGTGAGTTCTGAGACTGTATTTGTAATGAGCTCCCAAGTGACACTGATGTTGCAGGTCCACAGACCCCTGTGTCCAGAAGCAAAGCTTTGGAAGACTGTGCCTGCAGACAAGAATTGAAAACCTCCACCACAGATTGTCTGCCAAAATCTTCAGAGATGTGTTCTGCTATTTCTTTTCATGACCATAAATATAAAAAATATAAATATGGGATACAGATATTAACAGACCTATATTTTACATGTATGGACGCCCATTAAAAAAGTTGGCAAATGTGCATAATACCATCATCAATGCAAATCAGAAAGGTAATCACTTTTTGTAAACTATGAAAATTTGAGAAATAGTCATAGGTGAGGTCGCCTAGAATATCTGGCACATACCAAATTCTCAATAAATGTTCATGGTTGTTGCTACCATTGTGATTGTTACTATTAGTCTTCTCCCTTCTAAGGGGGAGGGGGTGAAGCGGGTAAAAGGATAGCTGTGTTCCTGGTACATTCAGTTTCTAGTTGGCATCTGATGCAGTCTCCAAAGAAACAAGGAGAAACTGTGATATTCATACCAAAGTTCTTACCCACAGAAGGTTTGCTATGCAACTGAGAGCCAACTGGTAACCTACTCACCATTTCCAATAGAATTTCTCAAAGAAAACATTCCAAGTTATGAAAAGTGGTGCTCTAATTTTTTAGAAAAGTATCTTAGTGTAACTTGGATTCAGAAATAATAATTTAAAATATATCATTATTAAGATTATCGAGATAAATTGTTGCATAACCTACAGCTCTTAACAAGCTCTATTTGTTTCATTTTCTGAGTATTGATAGATTTAACTCAAGACCATGTTCCATCGAAAAGTTTGTTTCTGCTTCACTTGACATACTCTGAAGGCAGCATCGTGCAACTGACAGATCTGGGCTTGTGTCCTGGTTCAGCCCTGCACTTCCTGTGTTAACCTTAGATAAATTACCTAATGCCTCCAGGCTTCAGTTTTCAAATTGTTTGTAAAAAAGAAAACTAAAGCTTCCAGAAAAGATTATTGTGAGCATTAAATGAGACAGCATAGGTACAGTGCCAAGTCAGTGTCTGGTCTTTAATAAGGGCTGTTTTGTTCCTTGCTGCCTCAGTTCCTGGAAAACAGCCTTTCCAGGGCTCAGTGGGAAGGAAACCTGCCCAGACCCCCAGGCTCAACCCAATTCCCACAGGACATAAAGATGAGATCCTCAGATAGGAGAAGGGATCACAGCTGAGTAAGTAGCAGAGGTGGGACAAAAGTAAAACACAATGAGAGGTAGACAGAGAAGGTGGGTGGAGGAAAATAGTTTAACAAAGACAGCTGCAGGGTAAGTGTAGTGCACAATGAGGTGGATGAACCCGCAGGAACTAAAAGCTAGCAGAGGGAGCAGAGGGTTGGAGGGAGCCTTCTTATCTACTCCAAAACAAATGATATCCAAAGAAATGGGCAGCAAGCTCCGTGTGAATGTTTAAGTTGGCAGTTTTTTGATCTGGTATGTATTTTTGTCCTACTTGCTAATTTATATGTATAGGATGGTGATGGTATCTTCTTACTGTTTTCTCAACGAACAAAGTGACATTTTCTAGAGTTTAACCTATGTTTGTCTAGACTATGTAATTTCCTTTTATCTTTTGTTAAAGTGAATGAAATGTGGACTGAGAAGGACTCTGTACTTGCATATTTGAGTCCTCGTGGACAAACTATAACTTAACAGGGAGACAAGATTGAAAACCTAACTTAGGAGTGTGCGTCTGTAACCATAGCTGAGTCTTGGCTAATCCCAGGAGCCATACTTCAACCACTCATACACTGCTGAGTGTTCAAATAAGGTGAACACCAACCCATAACAAATCTAGCTCTTTCTGTACACTTCTGATTTCTGAACGTCACTTTACTTTTATTTTCTGTAAATTTGTTCTGGCCATGAGGCATCCCTGAAGTCTCTCTGAATCTGCCGTGATTCTGGAGGCCACCTGATTCACAAATTATTTTTTTCTTGTTCAATTAAACTCCATTAAATTTAATTTGTCTGAAGCTTTCCTTTAACACCTTAAACACCTGAACTTTAACACTGGAAGCAGAGTATTGACAGCCCACCTCATTTGCTCCAAATCCAGCTCTTAGAGGTATTTATCTTAAGAACAATCCAGTATATCAATTTTATTTTTACTTTGTGTTTATTTAGTAGTGCAATATTTTGAAATCAAGGCAACTGTCTGCCTTTCTGTTCCAAAAAAGTATGGCAAGATCTGCCATGAGGTCAATTTTTAACCTTAGATGGGCAGGAGTGGTGAGGTGGATTGGTGGGTAATTCCAGAACTGCAGGATGGGGAAATTAGATAAACAGGCAGCTCCTCTTGGGATAGGTTTTTGTTTTTGTTTTTGTTTTTGAGACAGGGTCTTGCTGTATCACCCAGGCTGGAGCGCAATGGTGCAATCATGGCTCACTGCAGCCTCAACCTCTTGGGCTCAGGTGATCCTCCGAGCAGGATAAACCTGATTTCCCTTCATCAGTGATCATCCTAAATATTCTAAGCTTACAATTTTTAATATGAGAGCTACAACCTTTCCTAAAAACACAGTAACATTTCCTCTAGATTCATTCTGCAGTAGGTATGCCTTTATATTTCAGGTAGTATTCAACTGAAAATTAGAAGGACCAACATGGACAGGACTGGTCCCTTATTTCGATTACTTGGTTTTTGTACTAAAGCTGCTGTCCTTTCTTCAAATCAAGGATGAAGCAAACATCGTCCCTCATGTCACTTTTCTGCGGGTGATGGAGAGCCGTGGGAGATATTACTGAAAAAGGAAAAACGAGGCTGATTATCTGTAGATTTCACAGATTCAAATGTAAATATGTAGAGGAAAAAGCAAAAATGTGTGACAGTTGTTGTGAAAACTGCAGTTACGTACTAATGTAATAAATAAATGTGGATAAATGCTAGTCTTTTCAACAGAGATGGGCAGATGTGAGAAGCAGGCCCTCAGCTAGAACAAAGAGACCCTCAGAAGAGAAAGGAGGAAGCTGTGAAGAAAGCGGCCGGAAGCCCTCAGGGACTGCAGATGGCCCAAGCGTGGTAGACAGACAGTGGCGCCAGGGTGGTGAGCACAATGCTAAGCAAATAGGCCAAGGAGAGAAGGAAAAGGAGTTGTGTCTAGGCTGCATTAGGAGAGGCAGGTCCTATTGACATTGCCAGGTGTGTAGACAGGAGGTTTCAGGACCAGAAAAGCAGATATACCAGCTCTTTGGTAAACAAAGTAGCTTTACTATCTGTGTAATTCTAACCAGAAGTCGTGGGTGGGAAGGGGTCAACCAAAACCATAATGAGTGAACTTTCCTCCTCCAGAGATCACAGCAGGAGTCCAAAAAACACCACCACTCAGGACTGGGCAACAGAGAGTAACCTAGAGATAAGTGACTATCAGACAACTTCCATAGTGACTATCAGACAACTTCCATAATGATGGGGTGTTATCCTTGGACTCTTGCTTGAGAAGAGGAGGAATGAGGGAAACCAAGATTTCCATGAAGTCTCAGAAGAGAAAAGACCCAAGTTCTTTCCCACTAAATAGTAGAGATGGCAAGAGCTGGGTTTCAGAGGACAAAATTGGGATATGAAAGTCAAAGAGGCAACCCCCTTTATTAAAATAAGACTGCTCTATGCACATTATAGAAAGATGTGTCTATACAGATTTACTTAACCATGCAACCAAATCTCACGTTTCTGAATATAGGATGAGCTTTCATCACTTGTACTCATTTTGATATACAAGCCTGCCTTTAAAAACCTAAACTTTATGACTGGAAATAAGATATTTTTAATCTCCCTGGTGAACAACTAGAATTTTCAATTAAGGTTTCTAAATATTTGAACAACTGTTACTGATTCACTTAAAAAAAGTTTTTAATGCAAACCCGGAGTAATAAAGTTAGTTTCCCACATGTCAACTGTAGGCAGCACAGGAAGCTACAAATCATAAAAATTCAGACCTTGAACTGTACCAACAACATCTGCGAAGAACAGGAAACATTTGCTGTTAACTTAATAATCTGATCTTGTGGGTTCTATGCTACCAAATTATCAAAGGCAAATTATACTCCAGATATGTTACAATATATCAAAAACAAAATGGAATCATAAATGCGGTCAACTATCTTCCTTTTTAGGTTCTAAAATACAAATCTTTAGCACCATTAATTAGTTTTGTTCCCTCGACCTCAGTAATCTTCCTCTCCTATAAGAACTTGACTGGGCTTTCAAAAACATGAGCTTTCTATTCTTTCCAGCTATCTACCGGAAGGTACATGCTGCTCTGAGCCTGTTTCTTAGACAGTCCATGAGGCTATAACGAAGCTACTGGAAAAATCTTAGGGCACTTGGAGATGAAGAAGTAATCAAATACTGCTGAAAAAGGCTTAAATTGGTAGAGGCAGAAAGTGGTATTTGACAAAAGAGGCTAAACTAAACCTCTCTTGTTTTATAAAGAAAGGCATTCCATCAAGTTTCCACGAATGGGATAAGGGAATCTCATTCTGTAGACCAAAAACACATGCTCTTTAGTAAAAGTAAAAGAATAGAAACCAACTCATTTCAGTGTAGGACTTACCTATTGGTTTCTATTTTCATCCTTCCAAGCTGTACATTCAGTGACCGGTGAGCACTCTGGGAATCATGAGACACAGTAGAACTGAGCGTGCTCACGCCTGAGGTAGCCACGGCATCTTCAATGACAGCCTGAGGTCTTCGGACAGTTTGATTTGAAGGCTGTTCCTCATGGTCATCTTCTACATCCAAGTCTTCTTGATCAGCAGTATCACTCTCAGATGCAAGGCTGAAATGTGGCCTTAGTTCTGTTTGGCATAATATCAATGGTAGTGTTTATAAAATATGACTCATTGCCTTAATTTCTTAAGATATGAGTGCTACCCTCCTGCCCCGCCATCAGTAAGATATATTCCAAACTGCTTTTCCAAAAGTAAGGATAGATTTCTGAGCACTCAGATTTGTTCTTCTATTGAACTTGCAAAATTCACAAGATATTATCTAATTCAAACAGAATGATCTAATTCAAGAATGATCAATACATATTCACATTGCACATATGTGGAGAAAATGCTAGAAATCTGAAAGAAAGGCAAAGATGTAAAAACCCTTTAAGAATATTTAAAAGTGTTTATGCAAGTAAAATTCATTTTCAGATTACACAATATCTGGCAACTATTAACTTGCTTACAGATAAGGAAATTGAGATATTCAGAGATTATGTAAACACATGTGAGTATGCAGAATACTTTCTGCCTATAACATCCAAAATGTAAGGGGATGCAGAGCAGGTGCTGAAAATGCCACACACAGGCTGATACGTTAGTAAGACTATCTCTGTTTGACTATTAGGCTGATTTCTAGTGCGTGTTCTCCTTTAACCTGTTGACTAACCGTTGAAATTTAAACTATAGAAGCTACAAGTTTCCAATTTAAACACACTGTATAACATGAGATCATCTGCATGTCAGTTTAGAACTTGGATGATATTGTGGCTGGGCACGGTGGCTCATGCCTGTAATCTCAGCACTTTGGGAGGCCAAGGCGGGCAGATCATGAGGTCAGGAGTTTGAGACCAGCCTGGCCAACATAGTGAAATCCCATCTCTACTAAAAATACAAAAATTAGCCGGACATGGTGGCATGCTACTTGGGAGGCTGAGGTAGGAGAATCACTTGAACCCAGGAGGCAGAGGCTGTGGTGAGCCGAGATCGTGGCACTGCACTCTAGCCTGGGCAACAGAACGAGACTCAGTCTCCAAAAAAACAAACAAAAACACACAAAACTTGGATAATACTGTAAACTAAAAATAAAATTCTAAGCCCCCCAACTGACTGAAGAACCACCTTCCCCCAGGTCAAGGGGATCCCCAAGAAAACCTGAAGAAACTGGCTCAGGCCATGATGGGAAGAAAGGTCAGATATTCCTTGTTATACCTCCTCCCTTTGGAGTTTAGGCACGACTGACCAGCAATACCATTAAAATAAAGATCATAAGGCTGACAAAACAGACTCTTTGTAGCAATAGGATACCAAATTCCAACCTGACTCTAGTATAGCATCCCATGACAAACAACAGGCCATAAAGGAAGTCACAGTATTTTGCCCCAAAATATATTTATTTGACATATTTTGGAATGGTCCTGCAAAGTCATCACTTGTCGGGGAAATCTGCATTCTGTAGACAATCCCTTCCCTTTCCAGGTCTTTTCCTGATCCAGGAGAGATTCAACTAAGACTCTGACACTTTTTAAGGTCCAATAAGAGATTTTACCATCTATTCTCTCTGTACTTTGCTACTTAGGGGCTTCATCTACATAATAAGAACCTTGGCTTCCACAATAGCCCTTATCTTAAGCATTTCTTTATGCTGACTTCAACTCTTCAGGCAAAGCTTAACTCTTTCAACCAACTGCCAATCTTCGAATCTACCTATGACCTGGGACCCCAACCACCTCCCCACCTCCCAATCCCTGCCAGATGTCCTGCCTTGCTGGGCTGAATATCTACCTTACATATATTGATTTATGTCTTTGCCTGTAACTTCTGTCTCCCTAGAATGTATACAACCAAGCTATAACCCAACTGCCCTGGGCACATGTTTTCAGGACCTCCAGAAGCTCTGTCACAGGCCATAGTCACTCATATTTGGCTCAGAATAAACTTCTAAATAGTATACAGAGTTTGGCTATTTTTTGTTAATAATATCTTCCCATAAGAAAAAATATTATAAATTGTGATTAAATCCTTAAACTTGGTCCACAAAAAGGAATTACAGTCATAATTTAAGTGAAATCAAGGTAGCAGAAATATTGAATTTTGACTCCATATACTCTGGCACATAGAACATTTATCAGATCATGGAACCTACTAAAAATCTGATGAAAGTCATAAAAACTCTCCCCAGAATAAAAACACATTCATGCAACATTTTGCCTAGATTTCCTGGTTTTACCTAGATTTTGCTATATTTGCACAGACTCCTGAAGCCTCTCCCAAGTTCATGAACCACACGTTAAGAGCCCCTGTGTAGAGTAGGGGAGTCCAGTGGGAGCAATGGAGGACCCCATCCCATCATTCTTATATGGGCACTTTGGCAAGGTCATCAAAGTCCCACCAGCCAAATCCTCTAGGTAACTTTTATCTTTACCCTACTTGATCTGTGAACAGTATTTTCCTCTAAATCTCTGGCTGCTATTTTTCTTCTTCAGAACCTTTTTATCTACTACCTGCCCCCTTTTTAAGCTGGAAGCTGGAGTTCTATCCTTCACTTTTTCATGTTTCTACTTTTGCTCCATAGATGAGCTCATTCAAATCCATGAAGGTTAAGTACTTCTGACGTGTGGATGACAAACTCTACACCTCTAGCCCCAGTCCTATTACATCTAGAACATCCTGGACATTACTGTTGAGTAGGTACCTTAAATTCAACAATCTAAAGAGAACTCATCATCTTTTGATTGTAACAAAAACTAGAGTGTCCTTCTTCAAAGCCCGGTTTACATAGACCTGGCTTGCTTTATCCCTCCTTTAAAATTCTGTATAGTGGTTTTAAGAAGTGCATGACAGAAATTTTACCATCTTAATCATTTCTGAGTACACAGTTCAGTAGTGTTAAGTATACTAACAGTGCTATGCTACCAATCTCCAGAACATTTTCATTTTGCAAAACTCAAACTCTACCCATCAACAACTCCCCATTAACTCCTTCTCCTCAGTTTCTGGAAACTACCATTCTATTTTCTATTTCTATGAATTTGACTACTCTAGATACCTCACATTTATAGTGACAGAAGACAGACAAATTCCTAGGCAGACAGGGATCGGTCTCCAGTGAAACCAGACCTTAAAGCCAAGGACAGTTTAAAGCCTGAGAAGCAAGCTGCCAATTCTGGAGACAGTCCACAACCAGAGTGAAAACTTCTATCCCCATCTTACCTACTCTCTCAAAATTGCTTCCTTCTGAATGATGCCTTTTAACCAGTCAAGTTGTGCTTTTTCCAAGACCACCCATGAACCAATCAGCATGCACCCCGCCCCCATTCTAAGCCCATAAAACCCCCAGACTCAGCCTCACAGATGGCTACCCAATTTCAGGTCCCCTCTCAAGGCTGAGAACTTTCTTTCTGTCACTCAATTAAATTCTACTCTGCTTTACTCACTCTCCAATGTCTGTGTACCTTATTCCTCTTGGTCATGGGACAAGAACCCACAACTCACTGAACTGTGGAATTGAAAGGGATGTAGCACTCCTGCTCGCCAAGCTGTGGGCGGCAGGAGTAATAGAGCTGTAACACTCCCTCCCACTTGCCGAACGATGGGAGAGAAGAAGCCACTGGGTGCCACTCCCTCCCACTTGCTGAACTACAGGAGTGAAAAAGCCATAAAATTATGGAATCATATACTATTTGTCTTTTTGTGACTGGCTTATTTTATGTAGCATAATGCCCTCAAGGTTTATCCATGTTGTAGCATGGGTCAGAATTTCCTTCCTTTCTAAGACTCAATAATATTCCATTATATGTATATACCACATTTTGTTTATCCATTCATCTGTTGCCAGACACTTGGGTTGCTTCCACCTCTTGGCAATTGTAAATAGTACTGTTATGAATATGAATGTGCAAATGTCTCTTTGAAATCCTTCTTTTAGTTTTTTTGAATATATACTCACAAGAGAAATTGCTGGTTCACAAGGGTGCTTGCCTCTATTTTTAATTTCTGAGGAGCCATCATACTGTTTTCCATAGTAGCTGTATCATTTTACATTCCCAACAACAGTGTACAAGGATTCCAATTTTTCCATGTCCTCATGCTTTAACTCTTAAGGCTAACCAAACATCACCTCTACTCTATCTCATCTCTTATTCCAAAATCCCATTTCTTAATATATTGATAGTGTAGTAGGAGTAAGTCAAAATCATGTGTTTTAGTTTTGTAAACCCAGCACTGATTGCAGGGGCTAAACATATTACGTCTTCAAAAACTGTTGGCAGAATGGAAGGGTATTCCTACTAGGGTTATTTGTATTTAGAAAGCAATACAGTAATTTAAAAATAATTTAAGAAAATATGATTCTAGATTAAATTAGAGGACAAGATGAGACCTTTTAAAACTTTCTATAATTAGTCTTACATTTCTGTTATGATTTCTAAACTGAATTTTTGTTTTTGTTTTTTTAGATGGGGTTTTGCTCTTGTTGCCCAGGTTGGAGTGCAATGGCACGATCTTGGCTCACTGCAACCTCCACCTCCTGGGTTCAAGCAATTCTCCTGCCTCAGGCTTCTGAGTAGCTGGGATTACAGGCATGCGCCACCATGTCTGGCTAATTTTGTATTTTTGTAGAGATGGGGTTTCTCCATGTTTCGAACTCCTCACCTCAGGTGATCCCCTGCCTTGGCCTCCCAAAGTGCTGGAATTACAGGCGTGAGTCACCGTGCCCGGCCCTAAACTGAAATTTTTAAATAATGTAAAAAGGTTTGTAGTCCTGTTGACTATAATCTCACTTTTAGGGAAGGAAAATTTCTAATCCTATTATATTTAAATATCCTCTTAATTCTGTAAACTTAAAATTATCATTTTACATATGTATATATGACATTAAAAATTCTCTGAAATAAATTAAAGAAAGTAGAAAATTGTAAGTTCATGCAATGCTTTGTTATTTTGGTCTTTCATGGTGGCTCCCTGAGTGCCTGTCATCGGATTAGACATTGTAAAATATGCAAATGACATAGAACATCTGGTCTTTTTTCTCAAAGAGATGACAATCTAAAGGAGAATTAGGGCAAATATACAGAAGAGTGCTGAGAGCACATGCAAATATAACATGAAATTATAAGTGCAAATGAATATAGCTACAAATATCTCAGATTATCTCAGGTATAGACCTAGTTATATATATAATTCACATGTATATTGAGATGGTTAATTTTATATGTCAACTTGACTGGGCTAAGGATGGCCAGATAGCTAGTAAATATTATTTTGGATGTGTCTGTGAGGGGTGAGGGTGTTTCCAGAAGAGATTAGCATTTGAATCAATGCACTTAGTAAAGAAGATGGCCCTCTCCATTGTGGGAAGGCATCATCCAATCCACTGAGGACCTGAATAGAACAAAAAGATGCAGAAAAGGTGAATTCTCTTTCTCTCTTCTTGAGCTGGGACATCCACCTTCTCCTGCTCTTGGATATCGGAGCTCTTGGTTCTCAGGCCTTCAATTACAGTCAGCTCCCCTGGTTCTCAGGCCTTTGGAGTCAGACTGATTATACCACCAGCTTTTTTGGTTCTCCAGTTTACTGATGTTATATGGTGGAACTTCTCAGCCTCCATAATCACATGAGCCAATACCCATAATAAATCTTCTCTTATATATCTCTATGTATCCTATTGGTTCTGTTTCTTTGAAGAACCCTAACACATACATGTAGTAAGGGTGCTAAGGGGTAAATAAAGTACATTTGCAATGACTAAATCCAGTGGTAGTTTCCTCACTCACTGAGGGATTCATAGAGGCTGAAGGGCCTATGCAGAGTTCTGGAGGAGGGGAGCCTTGGCTTGATAAAGAAAGAGGGAGAGGTATTTGAGAGAAGGAAGCTCGAACGGTGGCCCAGGACCCTCTGGGAACAATGTGAAGCAGAGGGGACTGTCAGGAGAAAGCCATGTGTCAGGAGAAACATTGGGACTCAAGGGGGCCTTAAAGCCTATGAGTGGGAAAGTGGGGCCAGTGCATTGTTTCCAAACCAGCATGATGGGATCAACAACAAAACTATTCCCACCCAAATGGTTACTTCTCCAGAGGAAAATAACTAGACCAAGTTTCTTTTTCCTTTCTTTTTTTTTTTTGTTTTTTTTTTTTTCGAGATGGAGTCTCACTTTGTCACCCAGGCTGGAGTGCAGTGGCACAATCTCAGCTCACTGCAACCCCTGCCTCCCAGGTTCAAGTGATTCTCCTGCCTCCGCCGCCTGAATAGCTGGGATTATAGGCATACACCACCACACCTGGCTGATATTTGCATTTTTGGTAGAGACAGGGTTTTACCATGTTGCTGGTCTTAAACTCCTGGCCTCATGTGATTTGCCCGCCTTGGCCTCCCAAAGTGCTAGGATTATAGGCATGAGCCACCACACTTGGCCTAGACCGAGCTGCTTTAACACAGGGTATTTCTAATGCTTAGTAAGATCATAATACTTGTGAGTACAGTGTATCACACTTGCATGAAGCTCCTCGTACGTATACAATGCTGTTCAATTCACATTAATGTGAACTTGGAGAACGTGCTTGATTCAGTTTAACAACTGGTGGTAATATCAAGTGTTTGAAGCAGCTTTTAACAATTATTGTTAATATAGGAAGTATGCTTACATTATCAATACTCTTACCTTAGCACTGCCATCATAGTCTCTGTGCTCAGCATTACTGCATCTGGTCACCCACAAGCAGCCTGTACTAGAGGACTAACGCTGCCAATAATTTAAAAGTTGATTCTTGATGACAAGTGAAAAAATAGTCTGAGAAAAAACAAATTCTTAAGGGACTTGTACTGTACTCTCTGTTCTGTGTGCTCCTTTTGGAAAAAAGATTAAACACTTTTTTTTTTTTTTTTTTTTTTTACTTTTTATTTTGAAATAATTTTAGGATAACAGAGAAGTTGTAAAAATAGTGCAGAGAGTTCTTGTATAGCCTTCAGCCACTTGCCCTCACCTTAACAGTTTATATACCTCTGGCACTATTATCAAAACTAGGAAATTAACATTGATACAATACTTTTTTTTTTTTTTTGAGACAGGGTCTCACTCTGTCCCCCAGGCCAGAGTGCAGTGGCGCAATCTCAGCTCACTGTGGCTTTGACCTCCTGGGCTCAGCTTATCCTCTCGCCTCAGCCTCCCTAGTAACTGGGACCACAGGCACACACCGCCATGCCTGACTTATTGTTGTATTTTTTATGGGGGTTTCGCCCCACTGCCTGGGGTGATCTCAAACTCTAGGCTCAAGCAATCCTCCCACCTCCGCCTCCCAAAGTGCTGGGATTATAGATGTGAGTCACCATGCCCGGCTTTGATACAATACTATTAACTAATCTATGGACATTATTTGAATCTCACCAGTTTGCCTACCAATGTCCTTTTTCTGATCAAGGATCCCTCATTATAATTAGTTGTCACGTCACCTTAGTCTCTTCCAATATGTAACTAGTATTTCTTTATTTCTCAAGACCTTCACCCTTTTGAGGAGTATTGGTCAGGTTTTTGTACAATGTCTTTTATTTGAGGTTCACTGACGTCTTGTTGTGATGAGGTTGGGGCTGTGTATTTTTGGCAAGAACACCACAGTGTGATGATGTGTCCTTCTCAGGGCATCCTATCAGGAGGTATATGACGTGACGCTGACATGTCTTCTTACTAGTGATGCTTACCTTGATCATTTGGTTGAGGGGGTGTCTACCACATTCCTTCACTATAAAATTACTGTTTTCTCTTGGCAGTTAGTAAATATCTTGTGGGGAGACACTTTGAAAACCATTCACATATCCTGTTTCTCCTCATCCTTTTGCCTACTTTAGCAGTCATTGATGGTCCTTGCCTGCAATAATTATTACTGTGGTGTTTGCCTACTGGTGATTTTCTGTTTTCCTCATTCATTTTCATTTATCAATCACAACTCTACTATAACAAAAAGCTAAACTTTCTCATCTATATATTGATTTATTCAATTATTTATATTAATATGGACTCATGGATGCTTATTTTATTCTATAATCTATAATCCAATATGATCATTATTTTATTGTTCAGATTGTTCTGGCTTAGACTATTTGGAACATTTGCAGGTTGGCTATAGTGTCCTTTCAATAAATCTCCATCCTTTTTGACACTTTCTTATTTCTGGCAGGTATTTATTTATTTATTTATGACATGGGGTCTCGCTGTGTCACCCAGGCTGGAGTACAGTGGTGCAATCATAGCTCACTGTAGCCTCTATCTCCTGGGCTCAAACGATCCTCCCACCTCAGCGTCCCAAGTAGCTATAGGCATGCACCACTATGTCTGGCTAATTTATTTTTATTTTTTTAGAGACAGGGTCTTGATATTTTAGCCAGGTTGGTCTCAAACTCCTGGCCTCAAGTGATCCTCTTGCCTTGGCCTCACAAAGCCTTAGGAGTACAGGGGTGAGACACCATGCCCAGCTACAATCTTATCTTTTATTTCCCCTGCCCCCAGCCCAGAATCAACCACTGCTCCAAGGAGACCCAATTCCTTTTATTGAAGAATGGCATTTAGAAACCAAGATCTGGGTCTTCTCAGACAGCAGATCTAGGAAATGAATGTACAATCATGTGCTGTATAATAACATTTCAGTCAAGGATGCATCACATATACTACAGGGGTCGCATAAGACTATAATACTGTATTTTACTATACCTTTTGTATGTTTAGACACACAAACACTTACCACTGTGTTAAAATTGCCCACAATATTCAGTATAGTAACACACCATACAAATTTGTAGCCCGGGAGCAACAGGCCATACCATACGGCCTGGGCATCTAGTAGGCTCTGCCATCTAGGTTTGTGTAAGTCCACTCTAGGATGTTTGCACAATGACAAAACTGCCTAAGGACGCATGTCTCTGAACATAGCCCTGTCATTGAACAATGCATGATTGTCCTAGTGATGGTATACTTTTTAAAATGTGTGGTCTTCTTTCGCGTGTCTTCTGAAATGGCAGGTTAACTGTGGTATCTTACATCTAAAAGGAATTTTTATCAGGGGCATTTGAAGACCGTCTGTTTTTCATGTAGTTTCTTTATATCTTAATTGCATAACAAAATCGTTCAGGACATCGAGAAATTTCATGGAATTGTTGAATGACTGACATCACTTCATCTTGTCCACATATTTCATCATTTATATATTGGTATACAGTGTGTATGGATTTCTCTTATCCTGGGGGAAATACAAAAAGTACTGTCTCCATGTAATTCTCCTCTAACATTTCCACTTTTCAAAAATAAATGTTTTTCAACAGTAACTTCAATTGAAATCAGAAACTCCTAGTGGCCTGAAAGAAACCAATTTCATGGAGGAAGGACAAAGTCCTTTCTTTTTTTTTTTTTTTATTATACTTTAAGTTCTAGGGTACATGTGCACAACATGCAGGTTTGTTACATATGTATACTTGTGCCATGGTGGTGTGCTGCACCCATCAACTCGTCATTTACATCAGGTATAACTCCCAATGCAATCCCTCCCCCCTCCCCCCTACCCATAATAGGCCTCAGTGTGTGATGTTCCCCTTCCCGAGTCCAAGTGATCTCATTGTTCAATTCCCACCTATGAGTGAGAACATGCGGTGTTTGGTTTTCTGTTCTTGCGATAGTTTGCTAAGAATGATGGTTTCCAGCTGCATCCATGTCCCTACAAAGGACACGAACTCATCCTTTTTTATGGCCACATAGTATTCCACGGTGTATATGTGCCACATTTTTTTAATCCAGTCTGTCACTGATGGACATTTGGGTTGATTCCAAGTCTTTGCTATTGTGAATAGTGCCACAATAAACATACGTGTGCATGTGTCTTTATAGCAGCATGATTTATAATCCTTTGGGTATATAGCCAGTAATGCAATGGCTGGGTCATATGGTATTTCTAGTTCTAGATCCTTGAGGAATCACCATACTGTTTTCCACAATGGTTGAACCAGTTTACAATCCTACCAACAGTGTAAAAGTGTTCCTATTTCTCCACATCCTCTCCAGCACCTGTTGTTTCCTGACTTTTTAATGATTGTCATTCTAACTGGTGTGAGATGGTATCTCATTGTGGTTTTGATTTGCATTTCTCTGATGGCCAGTGATGATGAGCATTTTTTCTTTAGCAAACACTTTTAATAAACAATGTGCCTTGTTCCACACATGGTTGATCACAGCAGTGTCCATTCCTGGGATACTCGTGCAAGGACAGCTCCCTCTGCAACCTCCCTGCTGTTCTCCCTAAACCTAACAGAGTTTCACCTACAGTTACTTTTGCTTTTTAAACTTTCTATTCTGGAAGAATTTTAGATTCATGGAAACATTGCAAAGATAGTACAAAGAATTCCTGTATACCATCCACACAGCTCTTCCTAATATATCTTACATAACTATGGCATGTTTTTCAGAAGATTAAATTAACGTTGGTACACTACTATTAGCTAAACTGCAGACTTCACTCAGATTCTCAGTTTTTCACTAATTTCATTTTCTATTCTGGATACCACATTACATTAGGTAATCATTACTAAAAGGAAGTTTTTTGTTTTTCTTTAAGTAAACAGATCATTTATATGCTATTTAAGTCGTTTCAAAATATACTCTCTTTTTCCTTTCTTCATTTAGGTGTCCTTAATTTAGGGTGCTACTGTATTTAACTCATGGCCCATACCTCTCCCTTTCAGTGATACACACTATTCCCCCTTTACCCCATAGATCTTTTGAATATCTAACCCCTCTATAGCACATTCCATACAACCAGGCTTATCCTAATGATAAAGCATCTGAATAAAAGTATTGTTTGACTTCCTTAAAGCATGAATTTCTTAGGTTCACATCCAACTACTAATCATGTGCTTCAAAGCCTCTCTAGAATTTTTTTCTAAGTTTCTACACTATACAAAATTTCCATCCTTTTTTTTTTTTTTTTTTTTTGAGACAGAGTCTTACTCTGTCACCCAGGCTGGAGTGCAGTGGTGCGATCTCGGCTCACTGCAAGCTCTGCCTCCTGGGTTTACGCCATTCTCCTGCCTCAGCCTCCTGAGTAGCTGGGACTACAGGCGCCCGCCACCATGCCCGGCTAATTTTTTTGTATTTTTAGTAGAGACGGGGTTTCACTGTGTTAGCCAGGATGGTCTCGATCTCCTGACCTCGTGATCCGCCTGTCTCAGCCTCCCAAAGTGCTGGGATTACAGGCGTGAGCCACCGCACCCGGCCCCTAATTTGTTATAATCAGGTGAAACTCATTTACTTACTGTTTCAACCAAATATGAATCAGGGATCCACTGTTTTCCAGACACTGTGCTGGACAGTATGCTAGGCTCAGAATAAAATAAACCAGAAACAGTTACCCTCTGGTGAGGGTAACAGCTATTAAACTAGAAACAAAAGTAGTTTCAGATTATGGCATCACAAATTGGTGAAAACCATTTCCAAGGAGAGAGAATAACAGAGGAAGCCTACTTTAGATTTGGTGATAGGTCCAGACTCTCGGTGGCCTGAAGAATGCAAAGGTGCAAGCCACAGGACAGGAGGGACATGGGGTGGAGGTGTGTTCCAGGTAGAAGTAACATGTTCGGGGACGGCAGAACTTCTGTTTCTTTCTTACGTAAGAAATAACTTAATGTTGACCAATGTTTAACATAAAGATTGACACAGATGCTCTCCCTCTCATGTCAAACACTCAAGTGTTCTATGAGAAGAAAGGAAATTCCACAACTCAGAAGGGTTGGCCTGAACTTAAAAGTTTGTAGTACCATTTATAAGTAATTTTAACTTAAAAATATTTCAGGGCCAGGTGCAGCAGCTCATGCCGATAATCACATCACTTTGAGAAGCTCAGGCGGGAGGACAGCTTGAGCCCAGGGATTTGAGACTAGCCTGGGCAACAGAGTGAAACTTTGTCTCTACTTATAAAAAAAAAAAAAGAAAAGAAAAGAAAAGAAAACTAAAATGAAAATATCTCATATTGATCTTATCCTTTTAAATTTATATTTCAGAATGCTTTATAACATAGGTACAAATTAGTACAACAGAACATGTTTCTAATTTGTTTATATAAATATATATATAAATCTGTATCTATCCATCTATCAATTGGTCAACTGCTCTTTCTTTCTACCTACCTACATACATACTCATCCATGCATCCATGCATCCACCCACCACCCCAACACACACACAGGGTGGAAGAGCTTTGCCTACAATTTCTTTATTAATGGGTAGACTATCAAAACATGTTGGAAGTTTTGCCTTAGAGTATGAATACACTCCTCACTTATGCCAAAAAGCCTTGTTTCATCAACACTACCCCTGTTGTATTTCACTGCCAACATAGCTGGGGCTGTGTCTAGACCAGTGATTTCCAAATTTGGCTGTGCATCAACATGACCTGGGAGCTGTATTAAAATCAGGTTCTTATAGGTGGGACACGGAAGATGTTTAGGGCTGTGAAAATATTATTTATTATACTATAATGGTGGATACGTGTTATTATATATGTAGAATTCCTAGAGAATGTACAACACTAAGACTGAACCCTAATGTGAACATGGATTCTTGGTGATAATAACATGTCAATGTAGATTCATTGATTGTAACCAATATACCACTCTGGGGGGGACCTTGATAATGGAGGAGGCTATGCATGTGTGAGGCTAAGGGGTATGTGCAAAATCTCCGTACCTTCCACTCAATTTTGCTGTGAATCTTAAACTGCTCTAAAAGACTAGTCTTAAAAAAATCAGATTCCTGGGCTTTATTCCTGGCAGATTCTTATTTGGCCTCAGATGGGGCTTTGAAAGCTGTAATTTTAAAGACAATTAAATTGCTCAATGCTATGAGCTATGCAGTGCCTCCTTAAATTGCTCAATACACTGGAAGATTTGGGAACCACAGGGTAAAAGATGTAGGAATGTGTTTTGTGGTCCAGATACCTATATTTTGAAATGCATATTTATCTGAGTCACCTGTATATTTTTCTCTTTCTCTTCACATCCAAACACATTCCTTAAAGACAGGGGAAGCAAGCCTTCCTCACTCTTAGTAAATATTTTGCTTTGTGTACCATTATCCAGACTATAGGTACTATTTGGTGACATTGAAAATATTTCTTTAAAAAAGGGTATTATGGTTTTTAAAGTACTAAAGTGATATGAGAAATAATAGATGAACACTAATCTAAAATATCCAAGCACTAAATATATGCAGAGTAATTAAATATCTCTGACCTGGAACCAGGATGGTAATGGCTGTCTGCACCGCCTTCCGGATGATACTGTCTAAGGCAAACATCCAGTGCGGCTTGATGTTATGATTCCGAAGAACTTTATTGACCTGGAGAGAGAGTGACATTTAGCCTACTTTAATTTTTAATTGCAAATAGCCTAGCTGATCCAAGCAGTTAGATGAAGTTCCATTTACAAAAAAAAAAAACTAAAAAGTTTCTTCACCACCTTGAATTCTTGTAATTCTTTATGTCACTGGAAAATAAAGTAAAAATTGCTACTTCAAATCAAAGTTCAGTGAGCCCCATGTAAGCAAATAAGTTATTTAAGTGAAAGGCAGTCTGGTTCAAATGAGAATGTTGCTTCTTTGGGACTCAGAATCTGCAGTTTTTAGCTTTTATGATGTCTACAGAATGGATGGAGGGAGGGGGTGAAGGAGGAAGACAGGGTCTAAGAGACTTTAAATAAAAATAAAGGCTGTTCTGACTGTTCATTATTTTCAGTTATTTATTATTATTATTATTTTTTCGTTTGCTTTGGAGACAGGGTCTTCCTCTGTCACCCAGGGTGGAGGGCAGTGGCGGGATCATGGCTCACTACAACCTGTGCCTCTGGGGCTCAAGCAATCCTCCTGCCTCAGCCTCCCAAAGTGCTGGCATTGCAGACAGGAGCCACCGTGCCTGGCCTTCTTAGGCATTTTTAAGTATACGGTTCAGTGGCATTAAGTACATTCACATTATTATACTACCATCACTGCCATCCATCCACAGAATTCTTTATCTTGCAAAACTAAAACTGTATACCCACTAAACAGTACGTTCCCATTTCTCCCTCCCCACAGTCCCTGCAAACAAGCATTTTACTTTCTGTCTCTTATAAATTTCACTACTATAGGTACCTTCATATAAGTGGAATTACAGTATTTGGCCTTTTGTGAATGGTTTATTTCACTTGGCTTCATCTCTAAGCTTCATTCATGTTGTAGCATGTGTCAGAATTTCTTGCCTTTTTAAGCTTGAATAATATTCCATTGTATGTATTTATCATGTGTATTACCTTTCTAAAAACAAGGTTTTAGCATAAGACTAAGACAAGCTCACTTAAAGTTTGGGTTAACTCTACTACCTGTTGGCTCACACAGACCTCTAAAAAAACAGGCTATTTCCCCAGCAGGGCTCTGGTTAGATACCTCTAAGTGCCTATAGTATGATTATGGAAGTATAATTTTATTTAAATTCCAAAAATTTAATCACCATCCCTACTGCGGCTGGGGAGATGGTGACCTAGTCACAAACCCATGCCAAGAGCTGGAGCTTCAGTTACTCATGCCTGTCCTTGGTCCATCTTCATCAAAATCCCCTAGTTTGGAAGAGAGTCAGTTTGAGGACTTCCTTGTAGTAGTTGCACAGGAAGTGAACCCTTGCTAGGTTCCCACTTGTTCTAGAAAATCCATCCAGGCTGAGTTTGTCCTGGTATCTTCATTTCTTTAAATAATTTACATGCTGGCAGGACACAGTGGCTCATGCCCTGTAATCCCAGCACTTTGGGAGTCCAAGGCGGGCGGATCACCTGAGGCCAGAGTTCAAGACCAGCCTGGCCAACATGGCAAAACCCAATCTCTACTAAAAAATACAAAACTTAGCTGGGCATGGTGGCAGGCGCCTGTAGTCCCAGCTACTCTGGAGGCTGAGGGACAAGAATTGCTTGAACCCGGGAAGCAGATGCTGCAGTGAGCTGAGATCATGCCACTGCACTCCAGCCTAGGCAATAGAGGGAGACTCCATCTCAAAAGAAAAGAATTTACATTCTTATTAGGTGGAAGAGGGATCTGTTATAACCATGACCTGCTCCTTTCAGCTCTTTATTACATAGCAAATTACATCATAGGGCCCATACTTTGGGTTCATTCTCATCCTGGACAGTGAATGAGTAAGAGCAGGTGTGTGTGTGTGTCTGTCTGACCAAGGCCCAGGAGTACAACCCAATAGGTCTCAGTCTGAATTCTGCAGCAAACTTGCTTTCCAACCTCTAGGCTGGAAGCCAAATGTGTGGGCAAGTGCAAATTAGCGAAATTATTTCACTCTATTTGCAGGCAGTTGGGTTTCCCTAGTTGCAGCATAAGCATGCTTTTAGCATTTAATATTAGTGATAGGCTTTGCCAGTTGCTTTAATTTCTTATGCCCTCAATCAAGTCAGGACTCTTGTCCCTGTCCACAATACAGCATAAAGACCAAGTGGCTTATGCCGTGTCTCAGAGAATGCTAGTGGTTATTGAAGGATTCTGATTTGGCTTTAAACTGGGGATCATTTGATGTTGCATATAAAATTGTCAAGACACTTTCTACATAGAAGCAATGCACTCATTAGGGCTGAATTAAGTTTTGGAATTTAAATAAAATTATACTTCTAGATTTATACCACAACCACCATCAAGAACCCTCTTATTTCATTCTCCCATATCTTGCTAAGGGTCTTCTGGGGGTTGCTTGAGGTTTTTTGGCACTGAGTTCCACAGATAAGTCTCACCCAAGAATAAGACAGAGGGTTCTGAATCCGTTACAGAAGACTAGCTTTAGTTTGTGTTGCATAGCAACTCAATTTTAGAGAGAAGACTTCTCAGCAATCTCTCATTAGATCATGTGCTTTACTTTTTAATCAGTGATGCTCTGTACTCTGAAAGTATATTTCTGGCTAGGACAGAGTAGGTATTTATGAAACAAACATGTTAAAAATGTTCTGTATGAAAACTAGAAAAAATTGGAAAAAAATTACTGGTTTTATTCAGCAGTGACCATTTCAATCTGTACTGTTAAGTTTTTCTCAATGGCCACTAGATGGCATTTCTCATATAGCATTGACTAAAGTGTGTTACGTTGCTAAAGTCGTCAAAATAAACAATGACCCAACATAATTTCATAAGAACGAAGTTCAGCCATGGGAAATATTTTGTTATTTTCCATGGTGATTCGGTTTTATGTGTTTTTAATTTGGGGAATGCAAACACACAAAACAACAAATCAGATACTTAGAAGCACACTGAGAGGCGAATATCTCATTTTTCATCCAAAAAGAATAGAGTTCAGTGGAATTTTTAAAGAAAAATAACAGAACTTATGTTTTATCTTATTTTTCTAACCAATATTAGTGTGTGGGAAAACACTGGCAAAATACCATACTTACAGCATCTTGAAAACCAAAGAGCACCACCTGGACTTGGCTAATGCCATGGCTGTCGAAGTCCAGCTCCAGTTTCAGCTTTGACAATGTGGTGGCTATGATTTTTCGGTCAGTGGATCTCACAAATTCTCTGAGGCTTGCAATGAGGGTTGTGATGTGTTCCCATTTTAGTTTCGGTTCTTCAGACCCCTGAGAATAAAAATCAACAATCCTTCAGTCCACATACGCCGATATACCTGCCATGGGACTCCTATCCCCATACTCCCTGTCTCCGCTTTTTTTTCTTTTGGTAGAGACAAGGTCTCACTATATTTCCCAGGCTGGTCTCGAACTCCTGGGCTCAAGCGAGCCTCCTACCACTACTTCCCAAAGTGCTGGGATTCCAGGTGTGAGCCACCATGCCTATCCAATTCCCACGCCCCTTTCTGAGAAGAACTGGACTTCCAAATGTCTCCAAAGGAAAGACCATATTTTGAACTATATGGCTCCTCTTCAATCCTCCTACCAATACCAAGAAATAATCAGAGAGAAAAGGTACCTGCCCCACACGCTGGTCAGTAGCCATGATACAGTCAGATAACAAAGCTTTGCCCAAAAAGACTGAGGCCATAAGATTCTTTCAGAAATTTTAATTGGGAACTAAAAAGAGATTTGAGCAATAAGCTATAGGATCTCAACCTGAAAGTCTGCCCAGAAAGAGAAATTATAAAACAGGGCCATGAATATGTCCAACTATAAGAAAAGAAGCAGAAGCAATGGAATTGAGAAAGACAACAGGGAGTGTATTAGTTCGTTTTCACACTGCAGAAAACACACACCCAAGACTGGGCAATTTACAAAAGAAAGAGGTTTAACTGGACTTACAGTTCCACAAGGCTGGGGAAGCCTCACATTCATGGCAGAAGGCAAGGAGGAGCAAGTCACATCTCATGTGGATGGCAGCAGCCAAAAAGAGAGAGCTTGTGCAGGCAAACTCCCATTTTTTAAAACCATCAGATCTTGTGAGACTCATTCACTATCACAAGAACAGAGCAGGAAAGACCTGCCCCCATAATTCCATCACCTCCTACCGGGTTCCTCCCATGACACCTGGGAATTGTGGGAATTACAATTCAAGATGCGATGTGGGTGGGGACACAGCCAAACCACATCAGGGAGGGAGAGGAGAAGTGGACAAAAACAGAAATGCGCACCCAGAGGGTCAACAGCAACCAAGCCAGAGAAAAGATGTGCAAACTCCGGGGACTTGAAGTTCCTCAGGCTCATATTCTGTTTTCAGTGCCTGTGAGACTCGGCTAGGCACTATGGTTGGAATTCCTTAAGAGTCTACTTCCCTTTTTGCTATGCATGTCTACCTATAACATGTCCTTGGTACTTCAGTTGTCCTTAGAGTGTGTCAATTCCTTGCAACCAAGAGGGGCTGATCTCAAACTTCATTCTTGAAACTACTCCTTACCCATCAAAGAGGCAATTGCTTCTAAGAATGGACCGATGGACTATTTTATTACACTAAAATATATTACAATGTTCAAACAAATGCTCTTTCTCAAACTGAATTTTTCTTTTTGTTTTTTTTAAGAGACAAGGCCTCTCTTTGTCACCCAGGCTGGAGTGCCGTGGTGCAATCATAGCTCACTGCAGCCCCTAATTCCTGGGTTCTAGGTCTCTTCCCACCTCAGCCTCCTGAGTAGCTAGGCACTATAGGCACATGCCACCACACCCAGATAATTTTTTTTTAACTTTTTGTAGAGACTGGGTTTGCTAAGTTGCCCAGGCTGGCCTCAAACTCCTGGGCTCAAGTGATCCTCCCACCTTGGCCTCCCAAAGTGCTGGGATTATAGATGTGAGCCACTTTCCCCAACCTCAAATGGAACTTTTCTCCTTTGAGCAAGTCACACTGCTTTTTTTTCTTTTCTTTTCTTTTCTTTTTTTTTTTTTTTTTTTGACAAAGTCTTGCTTTGTCGCCTAGGTTGGAGTGCAGTGGGGCCATTTCGGCTCACTACAACCTCTGCCTCCCAACTTCAAGTGATTCTCCTGCCTCAGCTTCCCAAGTAGCTGGGATTACAGGCACCTGTCATGTCTGGCTAACTTTTGTATTTTTAGTAGAGCTGAGGTTTTACCATGTTGGCCAGGCTGGTCTTGAACTCATGACCTCAAGTGATCTGCCTGCCTCAGCCTCCTGAGTGCTGTAATCTCAAAGTGCTGGGACTATAGGCATGAGCCACCATGCTTGGCCCACACTGCTTCTTTAAGGAAGCAGAGTAGGATGTTATTTGTTCCCATTTAACTGTAAGAAACTTTAAGAAACTATTACCTCATTTTTATTTTATATTGTACATTTTCTTACTGTACCATTAAAATTAAAATTCCTCAACTGGGCTGTGAAAATTACAATTTCTAGGAGTCTATTAAAATAAAAAAGAAATGCACCATTGAGTTCTTTCTCTTAATATATTTTCATTTGGAAGCTCGGTCTCATGTTTATGTTTTCATGAGATAAGATTATATTGAAAAGCTTGAAAGCTGTCATTCAAGGAATATTTTAAAATCACACTGGGAACCATTATAAACTTTGTTGGTTTTTTTCCTTACCACAAACTAAATTGCACCCAAGGTAAAGATTCACAGGCAAAATCATAACACCACGAAAATATATTCAAGAAGAAAAATGTGAGTTATGCAGAAATTGGAAGCTTCTCTTAATAAAAAATCAGTTGCAACATGTTTGCCAATAGCAGGCTTCAAATAACAAACTTTTTTTTCGATGTTAACTTTGTTTTTACAACAGAAAAACATGTTGCTTCTGGTTTTTTGATGTGTGTGCCACTGTCCTACAAAGGAACATGCTCTACTCTGGGAAATGTTTTCTGTTCAGGCTATTTCATCTACTTATGTCATCGTTTATTTCTGTTCTGACTCCTGTCTCTCCATGTTAACTCATTCATGTGCCTTCAAAAACAAGCATCTTGGCCAGTATCTGGTGAGCCTGACTCAGTGTCAGCATAGGTTTGACAGTACGCATTTCCTGCACTCCTAGTACCAGGGTGTGATGGTTAATACTGAGTGTGTCTACTCGATTGGATCGAAGGATACAAAGTATTGATCCTGGGTATGTCTATGAGGGTGTTGCCAAAGGAGATTAACATTTGAGTTTGTGGGCAGGGAAAGGCAGACCCACCCTTAATCTGGGTGGTCACAATTTCATCAGCTGCCAGTGTGGCTAGAATATAAGCAGGCAGAAAAATGTGAAAGGAGAGAGTGACCTAGCTTCCCAGTCTACATCTTTCTCTTGTGCTAGATGCTTCCTGCCCTCAAATATTGGACTCAAAATTCTTCAGTGTTGGAACCAGACTGGCTCTCCTTGCTCCTCAGCCTGCAGATAGCCTATTGTGGGACCTTGTAATCATGTGTGTTAATACTTAATAAACTCCCCTTTATGTGTATATATATGTATTCCATTAGTTCTGTCCCTCTAGAGAACCCTAATACACAGGGTCTTCTTCAAAGGTGCTCTCCAGTCTTCATCCTTTAAATTTCCTTCCTCAAAAACCAGGAGTGGATTTCAGAAGGACGTTACAGATTACAAGGCTTTTCATGGTTTAAGGTTTGAGGACCTGTCCAATATCTAGATTTGGTTTTGTTATAAAGTGTAGGCTTAAATATAAATACATATCTAGAAATAATACAATGACAAGAATTATTTCTGATTGATTGTAGAAAAAATTAAAGATATTTACATAACTATAACTAGCCTGCTTGATAATAACAATAACAGTTAACAGTTGTGGAATATTTTCTGTTATGATTTAAATCACTCACAATCTCCATTACTCCTGATAGCAACCTTATAAAGTAGACTCCTCCATTATAGATGACGAAGTTCAGGCTCTGAAAGGTTAAATCAGTTGCCCAAACTGCACAGCCTTTAAGTGATGGAACGAGGCCTCGAACAGAGGGAAATCCAAGCTAAGCCCAAGCTCCTAACCATTATATTCTACTGCCCCAATGACCTGCAGTAGCAGCTGTCAACCTGGGTCAGGACCTGTTCTACCACTGAATCACCATCTGATGTCACAGGAAAGGATTCCCAACATCCTTAACAGCACAGTCAGAAGGGCCCCCACCATCATGTGGCCATCACGGATTCAGCATGTGATTCTGCTCAGCAGTTTCAGGTACTCACTGGTAGCTTCATGCTGGTCCACTAAGGCCTCTGATGGTTGCTTTTAAGGTTTTCTTTCATTTCTTCTTTTACAGAGAACATTCAAATGCACTTTAAAACTAGGAGGTACCAAACAATTGAATATGACTAACCACTCCCACATTTAAGTATTTCAGCACAGTCATAGAAGTGATGACCAAGGCAGTCCTATTCCTGATGGCGCTATGGTCTAGCAGGGAGACAAAGAACAGACCCCAACAAGCTGGCATTTCCTGTACTGGAAAAGCACATTCTTTGGGGGTAATTAGAGATTTAGGCAATTCCTGGATTTTATGTGTTTTTGACCTAAAACCAAGTATCTTAAAGGTCCACAGGAGAGGCCTTCACTCTGCAGTGGCTAATGGTGATTTACTTTCCTTCTTCATCTCCAATGCCTACCCCCCACCCCACTTTACATTTTTCCTAGTACTTGTCACCATCAGGCCTACCAGGAAGGCAGAGCAATGTGGTGGTTAAAGCAAAAACTTCGGAGCCAAACTGCCTGGGTCAAAATCCTAACTCCATCACTTAGGACTGCATGACTTTGGCAAACTACTCAAGTCCTCTGTGCCTGTTTCCTCACGTGTAAAATGAGGATGCTAATAGAATTACTGGTATAGTACTACTGTCATGAAAATTAAATGAGCAAATACATGTGGAATACTAAGAATAGTACCTGGCCTAAAGAAAATGTTAGCTGTTATTACTATATATTTTATATATATGTATAGTTTTTCTTCTTCCACTAGAATATCACCTTTAAGGGGATGCAGATACTTTTATTCAGTTCGCCAGGGTATCCCCAGCACATACTACAGTGCCTGGCCTTTGACTGATGCTCAGTAAGTATTTGTTGAATGAATGAATGAACTCCGAGTGCTGCCCAGCTGCTCTCTTCATCCAGCTTGGTTCCTCTTCTTGGGTCAACCCAGTCCTGTTCTCAGTCCTTGAATGATCACAGTGAGCCAAAGGAAAGGCCAGAGAGAAAGCTGATGGCTCGAGACCACTCCAGTCTCCACCGCCACGAAGCATGTATGACACTCAGAGGCCCGCTTCCTCTCACTCTAGAGCACTCTAGAGCGCCGACTCAGAGGCCAGCTTCCCCTCACTCTAGAGCACCTTCTTCCTGTGCCTCAGAGTAACTGCCTGAGACAGCTTTCCTTTAGGACCCAAGTCAAGGTTTTTGAGAGCATGTAGAAGACACTCATTTCAGTTCTCCTTGTAGCAAGGCCCTACTGGCACATATATGGCCTTTCAGCTCCTTCTGTGAGATCTAAAGAGATGGATGTTAGGGAATTCCAAAGGCGATAAAATGTTCAGCAAAGAAGCACAGTGAGGTTCTCAAGACAGAGACAGGCTGAGATTGTTTAGTAAGAGCCAAGAAAGAGCTTTGCTCCATTTATATCTCAATAAAAGATGAGAACAGGTAAACTGTTGTACTGAGAGACTAAAAACTTGGCTGGACTCCTCCAGCCCCAACCTTTTCTTGTAGCTATTTCCTCAGGACACACGGAGGGAAGAAGCTATGAGCAGTAGTCCACAGTGATCATGAAGGACAGGTGGAGGCCACGGTAAGGGAGGCAGGTAGATGAGTTCCCAGTACCCACTGAACTAAAAGAGGATGAGAAGTGTCATACCAGGGATGACCGTGTCTGTGGAAGGTTGTATCCACAAGAAGCTTGGGGCTGAGGAAAATCCATTTTTCTCCTGGTGAATATTTGGGAAGGCGATTCTTCCTTGTATCTGTACACAGAATTCCAGGGAACACACTTTCCCAGGTATTATAGTTCTGTGTCCTCCAAATTCATATGTTGAAGCCCTAATGCTCAATGGGATATATTTGGAGACAGGGCCTCAAGGGGGATAATTAGGACTAAGTGAATCATAAGGGTGGGGCCCTAATCCAATTGAACTGATGTTGCTGGTGTCCGTATCAGAAGAGGAAGAGACATCAGGGCTGCAAATGCACCAGAAAAGACCATTTGAGTGTATAAGCAGGTGGCCATCTGCAAGCTAAGCAGACAGGCCTCAGGAGAAACCAAACCTGCCAACCCCTTGACCCTGGATTTTCGGCCTCCAGAACTGTGCGAGAATACATTTCTGTTGTTTAAGCCACCCAGTATGTGATAGTTTGTTATGGTGGCTTGCCCTGGTTTGGATGTGATTTGTCCTGCCAAAACTCATGTTGAAATGTAATGATACTGAGAGGCGGCAGAGTCTTTAAAGAGGCATTTGGGTCATGAGGCTCATGAAAGGATTAATGCAGTTCTCATGAAACTGGGTTAGTTCTCAGGAAAGCAAGATGTCATAAAGCCAGTTGGCTCTCCTTATCCCTCTCTTTTTTCCACTCAAGCCCCGCTGTCTTTCTACTTTCTGCCATGAGTTGAAGCAGCACGAGGCCGTCACCAGATGCAGATGGGCCACTGGATCTTGGACTTCCTAGCCTCCAAAATCACGAGCCCAAATAAACTTCTTTCCTTTATAAATTACTGAGTCTCAGGCATTCTATTATAGCAACAGAAAATGGACTAAGACACAGCCCTAGCAAACTAGTATATTAAGGAATGACAGTTTCACTGACAAGCTTTTGTTTATTTCAGAGCACATTTGGCCTTCTAAACTATTATATACAGCAGATCCTCAGATAACATTGTTTTGCCCAATGTTGTCTCATTATAACCTTGATGAGAAAAAAAAAGAACTGATTCCTGGTAGGGGCCACTGTCTGTGTGGAGTCTGCACATTTTCTCCATGTCTGTGTGGTTTTCCCTGGGTGACATGGTTTGGCTGTGTCCCCACCCAAATCTCATCTTGAATTGTAGCTCCCATAATCCCCATGTGTCATGGGAGGGACCCAGTGGGAGGTAACTGAATCACGGGGGTGGGTCTTTCCTATGATGTTCTCATGATAGTGAATACGTCTCATGAGATCTGATAGTTTTATAAAAGGGAGCTCCCCAGCACAAGCTCTCTTGCCTGCCACCATCTAACATGTGACTTTGCTCCTCATTCACCTTCCACCGTGATTGTGAGGCCTCTGCAGCCATGTGGAACTGTGAGTCAATTAAACCTCTTTCCTTTATGAATTATCCAGTCTCAGGTATGTCTTTATTAGTAGCGTGAGAACAGACTAATACATATGGTTTCCTCTGCATCCCAAGGATGTGCACATTAGGTTCATTTGTGTGTCTGCGTGGTCCGTGTGAGTAAGTGTGGGTGTGTGTGGATGTGCCCTACAGTGGAATAGTGTCCTGTCCAGGGCAGGTGCCCGCTTGGTACTGAGCTGCCAGAATAGGTTCTGGCCACCTATGGCCCTGAACTGGGTAGATAGTTATCTTGTTTTTATTAAACTTTCTTAAACGTATATAGAGTTCACATTTATTTCAATGTTGAATATTAGAAGTGTTTTAGTCTTTATTTAGGAGTTTGGTCATTTTTTTTTGTGACCAGAAATATGCCACAGGAACTTAACTCTTGTTTATATCAATTAGTCTATGGTAACACTGGTTTGGTTATATGTAATTTTGCTTAAGTTACAGTTTCCAAGGACTTATCCACTACATTAAGTGAAGACTCACTACAATTTACTTCCCATTGCCCCTCGCCCTCCATCTAAATGTAACCTCACAAGCTCCGGGCTTCTGTTGTATTCACTGATGTTTCCCAGATGCTGAGAGGAGCGACTGGCAGGTAGCCTCGTGCTTCTGTCAGAATTAGCAACTCATGTAGCTTAAAGCATGTTTATTGATGGAATGAATAAACAAATGAATGAAGAGTAAAAGAGCCTTGTAGGGGTTAGCTGGAATGTCATCAATTTGAAAAATTTGCTTCTGACTTAAAAATAGCTTATGTTCAAAAATGCAGTGAAAAAAGCGTTTCCCTGTTTTCATATTAATACATTCCCTACTGTAGGATTTGCTTTCTTTTTTCCCCTGGGGTAGGTTTGTTTATCATGAGCACTACAGCTTCCTCCTGCCTTTTACATCATCTGTGACAGCTGCAGGTGGTTAGGACACAGGTAAAATATGTAACCTTTGGGAAATGAAGCACCTGGGAAAGGATTTACCTGAGCTAAAGATTCCATTAGATTTCTCACAACTTTGTCTTGGTCTTCTGTCAGGATCCTGTGAAGGGTGGCTCGCCTCTCACTGTCCTTCCTCAGCATGAAGAATCCGGAATCTTTTTCTTCAGGGGAAGGGGGAGCACTGTGATCTTCAAAATTCTCATCTGGAATGCTAAGAAAATTTATGCGGCATACATCACAGTTTCCTTTATAAAATGACACACTTAACAACACACTTCTCTCACCCCAAATAAAGTCAGGTCTTTACCCCAAAAAGAGTGTCCGAATTCCCTTGACATCTCTTTCTCCGCAGGATTTGGCTCTTGTTTTGAAAGAGAAGGGGTCCGCTTTCAACTCCGTGTCGGGTGAAACTGAGCCGTACTCACTGCTGCTGCTGGTGTCCTCCACCAGCACAGGTACTGGCAAAGATATACTCCTGAGATATTCTGCTTGTGATGAGAGGAGGGAAAAGATAATTGAGGCTTTAAAAAATGTACACATACTGAAACACCCATTGAAAGAGAGCCATATTCTTTGTCAAATATCTTGTTGCAATGAGCAGCATAATTATGCTATGTAAAGGGATGGTCATGTGTTACGACTGCCCCCCTTGCTCAGCAAAACCCATACAGCAGGGCAGCCAGGAAAGGGCCTCCCAGGCCCTGGGAGGGATATCTCTGGGGTACCAAAACAGTCAAGGAAGCAACAGGTTCAGTGGGTCTGATCCCCTCATTTTTACTAATTATTTCTATTTATGGGTCTCAGTTTTCATATTTATAAAATTCAGGGTCAGATTGATAATCTTTAAGCCTGTTCTTCAGAGGCTTAAGGGTCTACGTTAGCATCTTGGAGCTGCCTTGGTTGGGATGAGTGAGGGGGATGCTGTAAGTCTAGACCACAGGTTCCAATCCTGTTATACCTGAAACCAGAGCAAATATGATGACTGTCATATATCACAGTTCTGCTTAAGGATTCATATAAAAAAGGATTCTTCACTGAAAACAAATTTTGGAAACAGATGGACTAGATGATCTCTTAGGTCTGTCCTGGTTCTCAAATACTATGATTTTCTAGTAGACATGAGCTTCTTCTTTATTTGGATGGAGAATAAGACGGTGGAGTTGCCTATATTTCCTCAAACATTAGTTTTAAAGAAAGTAGTTTTTGCCAGAAACATCTTTATCAAACACACATCCTAATGCTACAAAAGTATTTTAATAAAGAATGAAGGTATAAAATTATAGAAAAGGAAATCCACTGTTGCCTGGAATCTCCTTCTTACTTAATTCCTCTTAGGCTGAACTGAATCAACTGCCCCGATCTCAAGGATAGCAGGGGACTCCTGACATTGGTTTCAGCTGTAGGGACAAAGACGGAAGTATATACAGCTTTCAGGAACAGCTGACCTCATGGGAAACCACCTTACTGGTCAGTAACTGGAAAGTCTCCCCAGGATGAATTGGTTGACTTATCTGCTGTTATTTAAACATTTCTGTAGGTGAATCACTAGAAGGCAGGAAGCAAGAGGAAACCACAAAGAGTTGCTGAATTGACCAATTAAGTATCAGTATGCAAATGATATATGGCAGGGGAAATGCCTGGCATGTATTGTTTCCAAATATTCTGGAGCAGCTCATGGGCCTAGCACTTCACGGACCATATTTTAGGCAGTGCTGCTACAGCAGAAAGGAAATGGGTGACCTCTTCCGCACTGATAATAGTAAGGTTGTCTGAGAGAAGAAAGGTTTGAAAGGGGGCTCGAACACCGAACTGCTTTTGAGTCATTCCTGGGGAAAGTCAAGGTCTAGAGTGTGCCTTGTTTCACTTTAGAGTCAATATCATTGCTATTTGGGGGGAACAGATTTCAGAACAGAAAAAAAAACAGCTACTTGGGAGAAAGAGTTTCACTGCTATGAGATGTCAAGCCCCTAAAGTTAAATGTTGCTGATGGAAGAATACAGCTGAAGAAGATCTCTTGGCTTGACTGAGTAGCCGATCTCTTTATAAGAAAGGATACAAGCCCTTCAATGAAGCTCACTGCTGATCCTTGGTGAGTTTCTTCACCAGCCCATTTTCATAAGATGCATGCCACACTCAGAAATGGAGGTGTGCATCATTCATATTTCAAAGACAAAATTGTTGTTTCTTGGGAGTAAAGAGACTAAATCCTATCTAGAACAGTACAAGATGAGGGATTCCTATCATGTTTCCGTGTTTGTGTGTGTATGTGTGTGTGTGTGCGCCTGTGGAGTACATGTATGTGAATGTAAAGAAGAGAGGGAGTAAGGACTTGAATTATCCTGTATTTTGGCTTTTTGGTCATATCGTGTGGGAGGACTTGTGTCATGCCTGTGAATTTTAATATTGCTGTGACTACTGATGCCTAAAAGGAGGTCTAATGAGGTAAAACTGTATATGCTTAAGGATGGAACCCAGTGCCTGTTGCTATGGCTCATGAAGGAAATAAAGGGACTTATAGATATTCTGCATGTTCTATGTGCAGAGCCCTGATTCCCTCCTTGCCTTGATTTTATTTTTATTTTTGAGACTGAGTCACACTCTTTTGCTCATGCTGGAGTGCAGTGGCATGATCTCGGCTCACTACAACCTCCACCTCCTGGGTTCAAGTGATTTTCCTGCCTCACTCTCCCAAGTAGCTGGGATTACAGGCGTGTGCCACCACGCCTGGCTAATTTTTGTATTGTTGGTAGAGATAGTTTCGCCATGTTGGCCAGGCTGGTCTCAAACTCCTGACATCAAGTAATCCCACCCCCTTCAGCCTCTCAAAGTGCTGAGATTACAGGTGTGAGCCACCGCACCCGGCCTGCTTGATTTTAAATGAGTGAACCTGATTCTAGATTGAGTCCCCCCTTCTCTGTTAGGCACATGCATTCATTCATCCAACATACAGTTGTGGATCATCTACTATTTGTCACGTAGCCAGCAGGAGTTGCTGATGGACCAGAGTGAAGGGTGTCAAAAGGGAGAATCAAAAATGACCCCAAAGTAGAATTCTGGCCTAAGAAACTGAATGGATGCATATTGTACTTATATACTAAGATGAGAAATAATACAGGCCAAAAAGGAAAGTTCTTTTTAGTGGATAAGGGGTGTTATTTGACAGTGCAGTTTGAAAAATGAAGAAGGCAATTGGGGGGGACGGGCGCAGTGGCCCACGACTGTAATCCCAGCACTTTGGGAGGCTGAGGCAGGTGGATCATCTGATGTTGGGAGTTCAAGACGCCTGGCCAACATGGTGAAACCCCGCCTCTACTAAAAATACAAAAATTAACCTGACATAGTGGTTTGCCTGTAGTGATGGCTACTGAGGAGGCTGAGGCAGGAGAATTGCTTGAACCCAGGAAGCAGAAGTTGCAGTGAGCCAAGATCATGCCACTGCACTCCAGCCTCCAGCAAGACTCCATCTAAAAAAAAAAAAAAAAAAGCAATTGGATATGAGTCTGGAGCTCAGAAGACTGGGCTAGATAGAACCTCAGCAGCCTACTGGCTGGAGATGGTATTTAAAGTAAAGGATGACATAATTTGGGGAAAGATAAAAAGACAGCATAGACCCACCCCTTAAGAATGCCAATATTTAGAGGAAAAGAAGGGGATGAACAGGCAGCCAAGGAGAATGACAAGGAGCATCCACGAGGTTGGAGGAAAACAGAGAAAATGGGGTGTCATGGAAGCCCACACAGGAGAGGGCAAAAGTAAGAGAGAACGGTCATCCAGGCCGAGAGCCACTGAGAAGATGAATAGGTTGAGAAAGGCACTTGTTGGATTTGACTGAAGAGATCTCATTAGACATTGGCCAGAGCAGGCCCAGTGATCATGTGGAAGGGGAGACGCTACACGGGTGGGAAGGAAGAGGTGGAGATCTGGCGACACTGTACTTCAAGACAGGAAGCTGGGATGGGGGGCAAAAAAAAATGGTGGTGGTATCAGCCAGTGAGGCCATTTGTAGATCAGGGGAAGGATGGGTTTAGGACAGAAGATACTACAGCATGTGTATATGGAACTCATCGGGAGAGGCAGAAGCTGGAGGAGTCATAGGGGCTCCACAGGAGCCAGAACTCAACTGTGGGGGATTGGCCTTCTGCAGAACAATGAATGTTTTCTGTATTATAAGAGGTGGAAAGAGCGAGACAGGTGGTGCTGAGACAGGTCGCTTTATACATTTGTGGTGGAAATAGGATCAAATCCATGCCTGAGATTTCTAGCTTCTTAAGTTATGAATATTTCCAGGCAAGTGAGAATGCATAGAGCCTTTCTGTATCACTGTAAATGGGAAGAAGCTCAAGTATAAATATTTCCAGGGAAGCACGGTGACAGTTTCCAGATATCACAGAGGTTACAAGTTCCTTGAACATCAGCTCATACACGTGAGTGATTGGGACCCCAGGCTGCAAGAGAGGAGCCTGGCAGGACTTCCAGTCACAGGCAGCCTTACTGCTGATGTCTTGCCAGGTATTAAGGAGCCCTCCTCTATGGGGTTGACCATGAAGAGTCTAAAAGAGGCTGAATGAACCTCTCTGAGGATAGAACACGTCAAAGGTGCTTCTCTAGGGAGATGATTCTCATTGCCCTATTTCAGGGGCTGATGGGAAGGGGTGTGAGCCCCATACCCCTAAGAGATAGCTTTACCAAGAGGCCAGGGGTAGGCTGGAGTCGGGAGGGGTGACTGGCCACTCTATGGACTCTAGATTGCTGGGAGCTCCCGTCTATGGAAGGGAGATAGTGCAACCTTTAAGGAATTAGATACATTCCTGCTTTGGGAAAGTGGGGATTTTCTAAATTCCTTCCATTGCTGTGAGGGTGGCCTCAAATCCTAACAGCTATTCATGATCACTAGGGATCTTTATGGTTCTCCTTCTCCTAGACAGTTTAGGAACAAAGTCTGGCCACAACACAGAGTCTCCTAACTGGCCATCCTGCCTCCAGTCTCCAACTGGCCAAACAGAATAATGGTTCTCACACTGCAGTGATGACAAGAATCATCTGGGTTTACTTAAAAGTACAGAATTCCAGCTTGTACCTCCAGATTCTGAGAAGGGTCAGGCATCTCAATTTTTAACAAGCATTGCAAGAGATCCATGCAGGCAGGATCTGGGATCAACTGAGGCACAGCTATATTCCTAGTGCCTCGTGCCTATATTCTAGTGCCAAGTGCATAGCAGAGGGTTAAAAATGTTATGGAATAAATGTTATTAAATAAACCATCCTCACACAGCTATCGGAATGATCCATCAATAGCTTCACTGTCCAATATGGTCGCTACTACCCTCATATGGTTATTAAAGTTAACATTTAAACAATAAAAATTCAGTGCCTCAGCCATGGTAGCCACGTGTACTGTGTCTAATAGCCACATATGACTAGTGGCTAATGTATTGGACAGGGCAGGTACAGGACATTTCTCTTACTGCAGAATCATATGTCCAGGGCTGGTCTATAATATTATTTCAGATAAAAGATTTCCCTGGCTCCCCAACCCTCCTTGCTGATTCCTTAGCATTTCATAAGGAGCCCTTTGGGATCTGAGCCTGCTCCCCACTCCAGCATCATCCCTCTCCTTTGACTTTAAGCACCAGTGTTGCTGAGTCAGCAAGGCTTCCTGAACACACAGTAAAGTTTCACACATCCTGGCATTAACTCATGTGAGGAGCGGCCTCACCTGGATCACCACTCCCCATCCACCTGTTAGGTTCACATTTGTTCTTACTCATCAGGTGCACCTCACTAGAAAGTCTGCTTTGAAACGGCATTCTCAGACTGACTTCAATCACTGTCTCTCCCTTTTGACTCCTCTGCACAGACTAAACTACGCTATGGTGGAGATGACTTTTTCCAGTGTTTTTCTCCTATAAGGTCAACAGCTCTTTAAAATCAGGAATTCTGTCTTTATCATCCTTATACATTCAGGGCCTAGCACATTTCCTGTGCACACCATCACTGTACAATTAATATTTAAGTTAACGTGAATTACTTAAATCTCTGGGTCTGTGTGTGGCCATGGGAGAGCAGTCAGGATGAGACAAGTCACGTCTCTCTCTAAAGGGGAAGGGGGTCTCATCGTCACCACCCTCTTACTCCCCTCTTGAGGGGAAGCCACGTGCAGTTATGGGAGGTAGAGAACCTTGAGAGGTGGGCCTGTGCTCTGGACAGAAACACATATATGGCCTAGAGAAAGTACCTGCGGAAGGAAGAGGCCTGTATCTTGCACTCATCTAGAAGGAGAGTAAGAGTAGCTAATAGGTCATTGTTTCAATTAACATGAGGCATGCCATTTTCTATAATACCTGGTAACAATCAAATGGATTTTAAGCAAGGCATCGTGGCTCATGTAATCCCAGCACTATGGGAGGCCGAGGTGGGTAGATCACTTGAGGCCAGGAGTTCAAGACCAGCCTGGCCAACATGGCGAAACCCCATCTTTACTAAAAATACAAAAATTAGCTGGGTGTGGTGGTGGGCGCCTACAGTCCCAGCTACTCAGGAGGGTGAGGTGGGAGGATCGCTTGAGCCTGGGAGGCAGAGGGTTGCAGTGAGCTGAGATTGTGCCACTGCACTCCAGCCTGGGACTCCATCTCAAAAAAAAAAATTGAGGGAGGGATTTTAGCACCTAATTTGGTTAGCACATCTGTCCTGCTCTCCTAGGGAGGACAGAGAGGAGGCACACCATCCATGTAATGATATTGTTTTAGCTGAGAGTCTGAACAGTTTAATTATGCAGGGAATTGGGGACTGCCCCTTTTTCTAGGCCCAAGTTCACGTGTGAGCATGAGGGGCGAAAGGGCAATAGGAACCTGACTGACTAGAGTTCAGCAGGTTTACACCTTCCATCTCATGCTCACTGTAAGGTACATAGTCACTGAGAAGACATGGGCAGAACTGTCCACTTAAATGATCTCTCTCTCGCGCGCGCGCACATGCACGTTCTTGTCAAGTGTGTATAGTTGAGTTCACAGAAGCTAAATGCGTGTGTGTGATGGGAACCTATTTCCTGCGAACAAAAACCAAGCCTTGTGGAAGGGATAAAACAATCATGGACTAAACTTCCGGGCACAGCTCCAAGGCTCTTTTAGGATATTATTTTATTTTATTCTCAGAACCAAATCTGTGAAGTAGGTAATGTTACCAGCAAAGAATGACAGAAGAAATGTGCATGTCCATATTTAGAAAGTGGGTCAGTGGGATCAGAACCCACTTCTGTGTAATTCTGAAGTCAGTGTCCATTTTAGGATACCAGAAGCAGGCTGGTCAGAAGGTTGCCAAGTGCTGCATGGCTGACTTTGTGACAATGCAAGGCTGCCTTCCAGAGCCCAGGCTGTCTGTGGAGAAAAGAGGTACAAGGATGTGCCTTTCCTCTTCTGAGTTTCCCCAGATTCTCAGAATGGAAGACATGGAAGAAGAAAAAGTAGAGAGGCTGTACCCAGGAAACCCCAATTAACAGGCCTCTACTCTGGACTGATTGGCTTTGGGGCATCTGAGCAACCTGCAAAAACCTGCCCCTGCCCCTGGCCTGCAGAACCTATGCACAATGAACATTAAGCCCCCTGAACTCTTTGATCAACCACTCATCCAACTTAGGAAAATCCAACACCATGCTGTTCGTTTTTGTTTTGTTTTGTTTTGTTTTTTTGAGACAGGGTCTCGCTCTGTCACCCAGGCTGGAGTGCAATGGTATAATCACAGCTCACTGCAACCCCCACTGCACCAGGCTCAAGCGATCTTCCCACCTCAGCCTCCTGAGTAGCTGGGACCATAGGCATGCACCACCACACCCAGCTATTTTTTGGTATTTTTAGTAGAGATGGGGTCTCACCATATTGCCCAGGCTGGTATCGAATTCCTGAGCTCAAGCAATCCACCCACCTCAGCCTCCCAAAGTGATGAGATTATAGGAGTGAACCACCACACCCAGCCCCATGTTCTTTACTATTCTTTGAAATGCTTTAATGGATCTTCCTAGGGAAAATCTACCTTCTCTACCTTCCTAGTTATGATCCACAAATGCCAACGTTAGAAAACAAAGGCACAATAACTCCTGACCACGAAAAATACAATGTATCACCCCAAAGATGATAGAGGAAGGTATCCGGCGTTGATATTTTCCACAAGAAACACATTGGGTAGTCAACTGGCTCCTAGATAAGGAAGCATTTACTTAACTCAAATTGAAGATGTCAAAAACACAGTTACTATCTTGCTTTTAGGGAGAAAAAATTTAAGCCACCCCTACTCATGAAAGAGAAAGATGAGGGGTTTCCAAAGGAACAACCCAGGTAGGCTTGCAGCTGCACACATCCTTACAGTACTCCCCCAACCCCCACCAATGTAAGCCGGGAGCAGAGGATGAGGCTACTTGATGGGAAGTCTGGAGTTTATCACACGAGACACTAGGTCTCAGCTCAATGGGCAAAGTAAAAACAAACTCACCATTTGATCCAGCTGAAAGAGCTGTGGAAAGAAAAGCAAACAGCCATGAATAAGCACGTGCTGGGTTTGTTGTTAAACTGAGAAATCAACAAAAAGTGAATGCCTGAAATGGGATCAATGTCCTTTCCAAACATTCAATCTGCCCATTCTCATCCAATATAAACACCAAAAAAATGCCAAGAACAATTGGAACCTTTGCTTGTTTTTTTTTTTTTTCTGAGTTATAGACAATTATTGCAAAAATACAATGTACTTATATTTTTACACTGCTGTTTTATTTATAGCTGGCAATCTTTGTTCTCTTTCTTTTTCCTTCTTTCCTTTTTTTGAGGGTGTAATTATTCAGAAGTATATGCCCTAAGAGACAATAGGTATTTTCTACTGCCTAAAATTAAAAGAACCTATTACCTACAGAGCTTGGAAATTCAACAGCTCTATAATGGCTCTGTAGGCCCATTTGTGGTAATCTGGGGTTTCAGCTCCAAAAGGCTAAATTTAACCCCTCTTACACTTGAACCTTAGTATCCACAATGCTAGAGTGACATAGATGCTGACATACTAACTACCTACTAACTGTGTCACTGAAGACTACTATGTATGAGGTCCCAGCATTCGTGAAATTGATGGAACACAGCTCCCTGATGCTGCAACCAAATGCCTGAGGACACTGTGCTAATATTTACACCAATTTCCAGTGATATCCGTAAACAGGTTAGTTTACTTCCGGAAAATTCTTCCATCTTAAAAGCTTAGGATTTAGGGACTCAGACTATATCCTCTTCAATGCAATCACATACCTGAAAGCTTAGGTTGTGTCTTTTTCTTTTTGCTTGAAACTTTTAAAAACTCATCAACAAGCAAGTCGTTAGCACAGGCTCTCTTGTCAGGGTCTGGTTCAAAACATTTCAGGATGAATGCCTTGGCCTCTGCAGACATGGATTCTGGGATCTCAGGGTGGACTTTAAACATTCCCACCTAAGACATAAATATAAAAAGTGCAATGTGCCTTCTGAGTGAACACCTCAGCACCTGAACCCCAGCTTCCATAACTTGATGCCCCAATGCAACAAGATCTTTTATTATACAACACAAACTCATGGTTTTTCTCAAAGGGAGATGAGATGCGTTTGCTGTAGGTTATAGAAGATTGACAGAGTGCCTTAGTAACTTTACCAAGGCAGAATAATTAGTTGAAGACAGTAGACAGCACTACAGAGTAATAATTTAGTCTTTCAAAGCTTTAGAACATATTGGTACACTGGCACACAAAAAGAATCTTTATTTTTATTTATTTATTTTTGAGACAGGGTCTCACTCTGTCACCCAGGCTGGAATGCAGAGTGGTGCCATCTCAGCTCACTGCAGTCTCGACCTCCCAGGCTCAAGCGATTCTTTCATCTCAGCCTCCTGAGTAGCTCAGACTACAGGTGCACGCTACCACGCCTGGCTAATTTTTTATACTTTTTGCAGAGACAGGGTTTCGCCATGTTGCACATGCTGGTCCAAACTCCTGGGCTCAAGCGATCCACCCACCTCGGCCTCCCAGAGTGCTGGGATTACATCCATGACCCACCACGCTCAGCCACTGAGCTGAGACCACTGAGTTGCTCACAATAGCTAAGTGCTGGGCATTGTGCTGGGGTTTCTCCACTTATGAATCTCATCAAATCCTTCCAACAACCCAGTAGATTAAATATTTTCCTTGTTATACCAATGAGGAAAATAAGACTTAGAAAGGATGAGGTAACATGGTTAAGAAAAGAGGGATCTGGGATTTGAACCTGAACTGTTTGGATTAAAGCGTATGTTCTTTTCCCTATTACATGATTTGTGAATATTTTCCCTGTCTCAAATCACCTACATTAAAAGAGATATTTAAAAGCACTTTAAAATTAAACAAACCTATTTTTATAACAATTAGAATTTACTTCTTATTGCTGCTATTCTAAAAAAAATTAATGGTATTTTCATTTTTCAGTACAGAGCAAATTTTCAAAGGAAATTCTTTTGTTCTTATATAGCTTATATAAATTCATTGTAATATAAACAATACATAATTATTTGTAAGAATTATATAGCCTATACTATGTGTCAGACACAGTTCTAAGTGCTTGGTACATTTTACCTCATACACTCCTCAAAAAGCTCTTATTATATAGGTACTTTTTTTTTTTTTAAGATGGAGTCTCATTTTGTTGCCCAGGTTGGAGTGCAGTGGTGTGATCTTGATTCACTGCAACCTCCCCCTCCTGGGCTCAAGTGATTCTCCTGCCTCAGCCTCCCAAGTAGCTGGGATTACAGATGCCTGCCACCGTGACCCTCTATTTTTTTTTTTCTTTTTTAGTAGAGAGGAGGTTTCACCATGTTGGCCAGGCTGGTCTTGAACTCCCGACTCAGGTGATCTGCCTGCCTCGGCCTCCCAAAGTGCTGGGATTACAGGTGTGAGCCACCACGCTTGGCCAACAGGTACTATTTTTATCCTTATTTTATAGATGAGGAAACTGAGGCACAAGCAGTTTAAATAATTTGCTCAGTCTCAAATATCTTGACCATGCTGGAGCCTGGATTCAAACACTGTAAACTGGTGCCACAGTCTATGTCATGCCATCTCTCTAAGATAGCATCACTTCCTGTGCACAGCTTAGACTGGCCTAATGTGACAAAAAAAACATGGTGTAGTAATCACTGCATTCGTGAATTATAAAGCAGCATTTCAGATAAGTCCTAGACACTGGAGGAAACCTGAAAGACTGGCCAAGAAGAGAAAGACATCCACTCATGGCAAGAAAGGCACCTCTCTTGGCACCTGTCATTGCTCTTTGAGGTTTGGTCACACTACTCATTGTTATACCAGCAGTATCCTATCAGATTGTCTTCAAGCATAAAGCCAAGCTTTGCACAAAAGCAGAAGGTCTGTAACAACACATGGCCCCTCATAAGAGGCTACGCACAGATGGAATAAGGGCTAGAAACGTAGTCTGCAGTAGAGAGAGGAATAACAATTACCATCAAAAGTCCTTTCAGGCCAAATGCGTGGTTCACGCCTGTAATCCTGGCACTTTGGTAGGCCAAGGCAGGCGGAGGGCCTGAGTTCAGGAGTTTGAGACCAGCCTGGGCAACATGGTGAAACCCCATCTGTACTAAAATACAAAAAATTAGCTGGGTGTGGTGGTGTGCGCCTGCAATCCCAGCTACTCAGGAGGCTGAGGCATGAGAATTGCTTGAACTCGGGAGGCGGAGGTTGCAGTGAGCTGAGATCACGCCACTGCACTCCAGCCTGGGTGACAGATCGAGACACTTGTCTCCACAAAAAAAAAAAAAAAAAAGGTCCTCTGCCTCGGATACCACAGGAGAGCACAATAAATAAATAAATAAATTTTTTTTTTTTAAGTCTCTGCCTTAGAAAGTAGCAGACGTGTGAGTTTTACTACTTGGGAAGCATGTTTCCATTTCAAACTCCCTGTTGGCCTGGCAGTCTGGCAGGGGAAGACTGCAGGGATTCAAGACGCAGGTCATAGCCATGCTCAGTCCCCAGATCCCAAAATGCTGGCACTTGTGCTCTCATAAGCCTACTTCTATTATCAGATACCTCCTACTGCAAAAGGTGGGGCTTCTTCCTCCTCCCATAGGAGTTACTGATGGCCAAATTAACAAGCTAGAGGAGTAGGTATATGAGAATAAGATTGATTTACTTAAAATGGTAATTATGCTCTTTTTTAAAAAATGAAGCCTTCAAACTATTATGGTAGAGAAGTAAAGGAAATTATTAATTTTGATTTAATTCCTAAACAGATTAAAAAATGTTCTTATATCTTCCTCCATGGAAAATTTTCAGACTGTTTCCCAAAGGGCTTAAATCATCTTCAGTATAGTCATGTGTTATTTATACTGTGGTGTTAAAAGGTGGTCAGGCCGGGCGCGGTGGCTCAAGCCTGTAATCCCAGCACTTTGGGAGGCCGAGACGGGCGGATCACGAGATCAGGAGATCGAGACCATCCTGGCTAACACGGTGAAACCCCGTCTCTACTAAAAAAAATACAAAAAACTAGCCAGACGAGGTGGCGGGCGCCTGTAGTCCCAGCTACTTGGGAGGCTGAGGCAGGAGAACGGCGTGAACCTGGGAGGCGGAGCTTGCAGTGAGCTGAGATCCGGTCACTGCACTCCAGCCTGGGCGACAGAGCGAGACTCCGTCTCAAAAAACAAAAAAAAGGTGGTCAATGGAAGTTACACTGAATCTCACTTTATAGCTGAGAAAACTAAGGCACAGAGAGATCCACAGTGTGAAACACCAGCGCTGGCTCTAACTGAGAGAGACTCTTCTTGACCTTTAATGTGTTCTCAGTTCGTGTTTACTTAGCTCCCTTTATCTAAAAAAAATATGACACACACACACACACAGAACATCCAATAGCTATAAAAAGCTTTATCCATTTGTTTTTAAGAGAAATGAAGTGTGACCTTGAACATAGCTGCTTGTGGTTCTCCCAGTTCATAAAATGGGGGTTTTCCTGTGGCCATTTCGATGATCGTACAGCCCAGAGACCAGATGTCTGCTGCTTTTCCATAGCCTCTTGGTCCTTTATCTATTATTTCTGGTGCCATATACTGGAGGGTACCTGGAAACAATTTAAACACATTTCCATTTTAAAAAGATAAAACAGAAGGATATCTAATGACAGTTTCAATTTTTCTACAGGAATTAGATAACTGTAAAAACATGATTCAAGTCCTAATATATTTTGTGAGTTCCAGTTTACTCTGCTATTAATAAAAGTGGAAATAGCAGTTTTTATAATGGATTTCATCAGTGACATAAAACTACTTTGCCAATATTGTCTGGTTCTGAATAGGTACGCTCTCATTCCCTAGACAGTGGAGTATCAGTGAGGCATCATTTCATTGGGCCTCTTACAAACTTCTAACAATTAGTCTTTTGAGAACAATAACATCAGCACACATTTCTTCAAATGCACGAAGACTGTTATTATGTATACTTCTAATCTTTTCCAGAAAAGAATATAGTTCATTCATCCATTTCCTTAGCTCTATCTCTAGTTCTCAGTTCCTAAATTGAATGTTTTAGCTCTTCTGTTTTCATTCTTATTTCTTAATCATGACAGCATGAAGATTCTGAAAGCCATTGTGAAAATTAATGCAAATACATTCCTGGTGTGCCCTATTCTGTAATCCAAATATACATGACTCCTGCTGCTGTCTGTGGTCCATGGACTAACAGGTTTAAGAGATCAAAGACAGGCCATGAGCCATCCACACAGACACATCATCAGATACAGTGGCTAAGAATAAAATGAAGGCTGGGCGCGGTGGCTCACAAAGTGCTATAATCCCAGCACTTTGGGAGGCCCAGGCGGGCGGATCACGAGATCAGGAGTTTGAGACCAGCCTGGCCAACATGGTGAAACCCTGTCTCTACTAAAAATACAAAAATTAGCTAGGCATGGTAGTGGACGCCTGTAATTCCAGCTACTCAGGAGGCTGAGGCAGGAGAATCGCTTGAACCTGGGAGGCGGAGGTTGCAGTGAGCTGAGATCATGCTACTGCACTCCAGCCTGGGCAAAAGAGTGAGACTCTGTCTCAGAAAAAAAAAAAAAAAAAAAAAAAGAATAAAATGAAAAGGGAAGAGATTTAAGGTTGCATGGAATCAGACTGGTGGAGAGTGTGGCATAATGGAAAGAATTAAGTGGAGAGGGCCACGAGCCCTTAGTCTGCTTCTGGCCAAGTATATCCCAGGTAAACACACAACTACAATTACCTCATTAACCCAAATGAGAGGCTGGATTTGAACTTCGAATACCCCATAAAGTGGTCTCCCAAAGTCTAGCAATGAGTCAGAAGCATGAATAAAAACACATCACCACACACCCTGCTTCTGATATACAAATAATATAGTCAGCAAACAAGAACTCATCCAAGATGCCAGGCTGAATTACTTCAAATCATGAGGTGTTTGCCAAAAGAACTGCTTCAGTATTTTCTGATTCATAACCAAAGTGACAGACATTTTGATAAATACAGATGACACCTTTTAGGAATGCCTCATGCATGGTTTACAGGTGAAAACAATTATGTAAAATTCCTGCAAACTGTTCCTCTGAAAACCACTATCATAGGCGAGAAATGGACTGTTGTTTACAAAAATAAAAGTGTATCATTTTCGTTACGTATTGCCATCTTTCTAGGTTTATCCCGCAGACCTTATCACTGCATAGCGGTAGTTCACGTTCACATACAACTACACATGTCTGCTCTCAGAAAGCCTTTCACCTGGCCAAGGACAAGGCAACCATGCTCCCCAAAGACTCGCCCACCCTTACTACAAAATTGGTATGATTTCTCTTCATTTGTAGCTTTTCCCCAAGTGATAAATTTATGATTTAAATAAGCTCAAATAGTCTTTTAGAAAATGCGTTGAAGTCTACCACCCCCTTTGGTTGTATCGGGGCCTAGAGTAGAATTAATGAGAGAATTTAAGTTGCATTAATAGCTAAGTAGGAATTACAGCAGACCAAAATTTGGAAATTTTTAATTTTTAAACATCGTAAATTGCACAATTCAAGTAATGTCAACAACAAATTATGCAATATTTGATTCATCAGATAACATTTCAAAGAGCTCCATCTGCCAATTGTGTTTAATTATCCCCCATTGAGCAAGTGCCAGAAAAACAGGTTGAGTCATGTGTTCTTATCTGCTCCTCTTTTTACTCCACAAACACATGACACATAGTATTTTAAACAAAGCAATTTACGAAGCTGGATAATGAAGATGAGAGCCAACCTGAACGCTGGAGGAAAATCAGTGAGAGTATTTGCTCTAAAACTCATACCTCATGTATCTGCGTTCTAAAGTTTTTTTAAAAAATTGCTTTGAATTAGCTATTGTAGAATTTCTTTGCTGCCGCAACTACCCAGGGAGGTGGTACAGCTTAGTGGTTAATTAAACTCTAATGTCACATTTCATTCATTCATTCGTTCATTCATTCATTCATTCATTCAACAGATCTACATTGAGGGCCTACGATGGGCCAGGCACTGTTCTAGGCACTTAGAATACAGCAGTGGAGAAGACAGACAGAAATACCTGGACTTATGTTTTTGCAGTAGAAGTCAGATGATAAACTATCAGCACAGTATGTAAATTACACAGCATGTTAGAAAGTGATATATTATGACCAAAAAAATATAGACCTGAGTGAAGAGGATCAGCAGGAAGGCCGCCATGGTAAATAGGGTGTTCATGGTTGGTCTCACTGCAGAGGGGACATCTGCATTGAGACTGGAAGAAGGTAAGAAAGTTACCTGTGCAGACAGCTAGGGTAAGTGTGGTAGCAGCAGGAGGAAAAGCCCATGCAAAGGCTCTGTGGCAGGGCCCTGCCTGCTGTCATGGAGGAAATGCAGGAAGGTCCACGTTTCTGGCACAGAGTAAACAACAGAAGAAGAGTAGGAAATGAGGTCTGAAAGGGAACAGACGCCGAATCAGGTCAGAGCCTTGTCCCTCACTATAAGGGTTTTGATATTTGTTTATTATGAAAAAAAAAAAAAAAAAAAAGAAAGCCACTGAGGGCTCTGAACAATAGGACCGGGTTTGTTTCAGAGGGATCACTCTTGCTGCAGTGCTGAGAGTAGACAGTAGGGGGCAAAAGTGAAGCAGGAGCACAGCTGGGGAAGCCACGGAAAATGCAGGTGAGCGATGAGAGTGGCAGCGGCAGAGGCGTGAGAACCGGTCCAATGTTGGTCATGTTTTGAAGACAGAGCCAACAGGCTTCCTGGATGGACTGGGATGGAGTGTGAGAAAAGAGAAGCGCCCTGGATAACACTATGTCGGGAGTGGCTGCCAACTGAGACAGAAGAGTGTGCCGGGGACAGGTTTGGGAGAAGATAATTAATCCCTTTTGGCCTGTTAAGTCTCGCTTGAGTCTCAGCTCTATTACTAACTAGCTTTGTGACCTTGGGCAAGTTATTCAACCTCTTTGAACCTTCATTTTCTCACCACAAACTAGGATAATGATACCTAATGATTAAGGCTGATGTATGAATTTCAATAAAAAGTATGTAAACCACTTAGTGCAGAGTTAGGTATATAGTAAGCACTCCATAAATGGTGATTACTGCTGCATTTTCCCTCATCAAAATCACCAAGAGGTTATACAGACCAATTTATTGACAGAGTACCTGGGACTAAGCTCCTGGGACTCGATGACCACCAAGTTCATGTTTGAAGCCTATGATGTACAGGGCCCTTGGGACCAGTGCTGGGGACAGATCTATGCATGTTAGTGATGCACGTCACTCTTACGTGACACCAGTGGAAGAGGTCCACGCAAAGGGCTCTGTGAGGACTGCTTTCCTACAATTCCTTTGGAGATTTTACAAAAAAGGTGTTCCCCAGATTAGTAGCACAAGATATTGCGTTAACATCCTGTCCCACAAAGTGTGTGAAAGGAGGGATTTTCCTCTCAGAAGTTACTGAGTCTCGACAGCACTGAAATTGCCACTTGCCGAGTTAAGAGTATGAGGAAAGAAATGTAAAGACATTTGAAGTTATTAATAGGTCAGCACTTAGTTTTTTCAAAAAAATATATTCAAAATGTGTTAATTCTGTACCCTAAAATATCCATCGCCTTGAGGCGGGACCTGGGTCAGGGGTATTGCTGACTGAATGCTCTGGGGAAAAAACTTGACACAGAATGTCTCTTTCTCCTCCTACAGGAAGGCAGAGAGAAAGATGGACTAGAGCCAGAAGGCAAAAGCAAAGAGCAAACAGTAGATACAAAATCTGAGTTCTGGCTAGGCGTGGGGGCTCACACATGTAATCCCAGCACTTCGGGAGTCCAAGGCAGGTGGATCACTTGAGGTCAGGAGTTTGAGACCAGCCTGGGCAACATGGTGAAACCCTGTCTCTACCAAAAAAAACACAAAAAATTAGCCAGGCATGGAGGTGCGTGCCTATGGTCCCAGCTACTAGGGAGGCTGAGGTAGGAGAATCACTTAAATCCAGGGTGGGAGAGGTCACAGTGAGCAGAGATTACACTACCATACCTCAGCCTGGGTTACAGAGCGAGACCCCATCTCAAAAGAAAAAACAAGAACAAAAAAACTGGGTTTTGCCAGGCATGACATCCTAGATACCTAGGAGCCTGCAGTGGGTGGACTGCTTAAACCCAGGAGTTCAAGCCTGGGCAACAGAGCAAGACCCAGTCTCAAAAAAAACAAAAACAAAAACAAAAAACCAATCTGAGTTCTATCCAGTAAACACTGCTGTGACTTCTGACTGCAATGTCACTTCTCTCCCAGGAAATTTTCTCGTCTGCAAAATGGAGGTACTTCCACCTACCTCACAGAATTGAGATGGGGCCATGTTGCTTCATATTAGACCAAAGATTATTCATGATCTTTTTCTCTTCCCTTCCCTTCCTCTTTTTTTTAGGGGGGGGGGGCCTAAATGTCTCTCTATAAGAAGAAGAACTTAACACTTCATGAGAATCAGCATGATGGAGTGATAAGAACTAAGAGTGGAGATCAGGTTTGAAATCTTACACACCCTCCCTATAACCGTTGGGCAGTCATGAATCTCTTGAGTCTGAGCTTCCTCTTGGCTACTGTTACCTTTTTGGAAATCACTTGGTCTCCACCCTCGCAGTACTTTCCACCAGAGGCAGGTCAGTGGCTGCACTGCCTAACTTCTCAGGAAAGCTCTCTCCCTCCCTTCTTCTGAGTCGGTGAGTCACTTCCTCTTTCTGAATTGAAATCCTAGGTTATTTATATTGTGGAGTAGGGGAGTCAGCCACAGAGAGTAAACAGTAAAAGAGGGAATTTATCGTCCAAATGGGAAGCGATTAGGGTATGAGTAAGAATCACAGAGAGGTTGGGCCAAGGAAATGTTTAATTAAAAAAAAAAAAAAAAAGTCTTGCTAGAGTTATTGTAGGCCAACCAGGAAAGAAGTAATTACGTGAAAAGAAAAACAAATAACAAGTTGAAAATTAAAAAAAAAAAAATCTTCAGTAGCAGTAAGCAGGAGACTAACTAAGCAAGTCATATACATACAGGAAGAGAAAAGGGCCAAATCAAATTCTGTAACACATAACAACATTGGCCAGGCGCGGTGGCTTACACCTGTAATCCCAACACTTTTGGAGACCACAGGTGTGTCACTTGAGCCCAGGAGTTTGAGACCAGCCTGGGCAACATGGTGAAACCTTGTCTCCATCAAAAATACAAAAAAATTAGCTGGGCATGGTGGCGCATGCCTGTAGTCCCAGCTACTCAGGAGGCTGAGGTGGGAGGATTGCTTGAGCCTGGGAGTTTAAGGCTGCAGTGATAGGTGATAACACTACTGCATTCCAGCCTAGGTGACAGGGCAAGACCCTGTCTCAAAAAAAAAAAAAAAAAAAAAAAAAAAAAAGAAAAGAAAGAAAGAAAAGAGAAAAGATATCAACATTACTGTGTGTGAGAACACCAACTGAATTTCTCTCTCACATTATGCTCAAACTCAGCAATTATTTCTTTAATTACATAAGATCTGTATCATCATTGCAAAAACATACCAGTAAAAGTTTCAGTACAGGGGTTTATGCCAGCAAGCCTCTTTGATGTCCCGAAGTCAGAGATCTTGAGAACACCACTGTAGGTATTAATCAACACATTGTCACCCTAGAGAACAGAGGACTTTAATCACAAATGTTATCTTTCTTCAGATACTGTCTATTGTTGACTTGGTAAGTCCAATTTAAAAAAAAAAAGGTGTCCTTACAGTAACCAACAACATAATTCTGTATTCTTCATTAATAGTTTATCTCAATAGTGAATTCTTGACACTGTTTTTTGTTTACATATTATCAGTTTAAGACCAACCGCCTTTGCAAAAATTGTAACAGTGAGAAAATTATGACAGTAAAAGAGAACTGATCTAACCACCACCATCTTGCCTTAAATTTCCAAACTGCCCTTGGTCATTCCAGGGTGTAGACCAAGCTCACTTGGAGAAATTTAATTTATAATTTATAGTTTAGATGATAATAGCCCTTCCCCAGAACTAAACCATCTTTGTAAAACTAACGAAAGGCCACCAGGTTAAGAGGATGAGAGGGGCCTAAAGTCCACTAAGATGTAGGCATAGCCAAATGATTATCAGCCCACTATTCTGGGGGGTCACAAGATTTGCAACTTCTCCAATTGTTCCTATAATTGACATCACTATTATAGAACCAAAGACTGGCCTTTTGAGATGTCTTTATAGGCTTCTCTATTTCTGACTCTCAGATGGCATCACCCAGACCTGTGACTCTGGACTCAGCCAGTCCTGTGGCCCCCACCCAGAACTGGACTCAGCACACAAGAACTATTTTCCACACGTCTATAATTGCATCCCCAACCACCCAGACCCTGGCCCCCTGCTCACCAAACTATCTTTGGAAAACCTTAGCCTCTAAATTTTTGGAGCAGCTGATTTGAATAATTATAAAATCTAGTATCTTGTTTGGCCATCTCTATGTGTATTAAACTCTCAGTTGCAATTCTTACATCTTGAGAAATCAGCTCTATCTGGTCAGTGGGCAACAGGAACTCATTGGGCGGTTATAAGTTCTTCATAATCTGTTACTCAGATCACAAGATCAAATATAATTCCTAACTGGTTAGAGCTTGTTGCTATTTACAGATATATAATGATGTATGTATAATTAAATTATGATTTTCATAACTTTCCAGTTACTTTATTTTCTTTTCTATGTTTCTTTACTTCTTTTCCTGGAATATGTAGAGACATGATAGATAAATGGGCATTTTGGTTGATTTTAGGGTAGTAATATTAACTTATTTTCAATAGTCCAGACTTTGTAAAAAATGTATTAGTTCTGAATTTTCTTTTTAAAAAGAGAATGTAAAGTTATTATTTTAGCTTATTTTAGAGAATCTATACCTTATAATTATAGTTCAATCAATGAATATGTGGTACTTGTGAGAAAAGGGAATTTTTTTTTCTTCTAACTATTCATTTATTGATTCAATAAGTATTTACTGAGTAGCTATTATGGACAAGGATACAAAGATTAACCAGCCTGTAAGTTCCTCAGGACCAGGGGCCATCTCCCGTTTAACTTTAGACAGCTGCATCCCACACCACAGAGTTCCTAGGAAACATTGTGTAGTGGGAGCACAATCTTGTTGGCTGAACACAGTTAAGCAGTTTGTTCTTTGAGCAAAAGCATTAAGACATGAACATAAAGAACTGATTCAGGGGTAAACGATTTCTTATATTTCAGCTGTTTCTAAGATTTACTTATTCACCATTCTAAATTAATACTCATAACACAATATGACTTTTGCAAGTAAAATAATAACCCAGCAAAGAAAGAACTCATGAAAATGAATGCTGGTGCACCTTACCTTTATGTCGCGGTGAACTATCTGATTGTCATGGAGATATTTTAATCCTTCCAGTATTTGCTTTGTATAAAAGCCAATTGTTTGCTCATTATCTTTTAATGGACCCCATTTGGAACGAAGGAGAGCAGAAAGACTTCCTGTAAAGTAGGGATAAATAGTAAATAAATCCTCATTCAAATGAGCTCTTTAAAGTGTATTAATAATGTAACAGCACTTTAAGCTAACATTCATTGGTTCTTCACAGTGGCCCAGGAGCTGTACTAGATATTGGGCTCAAACATGAATTTGCAAATATCCCTACTCTAAAGATGATTGCTATCAAATATGTCTAAGTAAAAGGCCAATGTCTACTGCTAACTTTAATTCAAGTCATGATGATTGATCCTGAAATGGTTTCCATATTTATGTATTGTCTCTGTGAAATTACATAATTCACTTGTAAAGCTTCTGGAACTTTAAATTATTTAAGCCTTATTATTATATGAGGAATGTGACTTTGTGGCCTGAGTCATGTAGCATTCGGTTGTAACTTCTGAGTCCGCGATTATAGGCTAAATCTCTTCCGCATTTTTGTCCTGTAAATGATTGGGAAAGACTGAATAGTGCCAAAGAAAAGATCCCTTGAGACCATTACCCCTCCTTATGGAATATTAAAATAATATGCCTTGGAATATAAAGCTGTAACCACTTAAATGTAATGACCTTGTGTAGAAGATGTTGCCACCCCGTTAGTCTTCGGCCTATATAAGTGAAACATGAACTTGCTCACTTTGGAACACTGGCCCATTCTTTTGGAGTCTGTGTTTCCTGGGTGGCTATCCTCAAGCTTTGCACCAGAATAAACTCTATACATTAGGATGTTTTCTAAATCTCATCATTTATGGTTGACATCTCCTAACAAACTGGAGGTAATGTCACATGTCCAATTTTTCTCTCAGTTTAGACAGATGAAGACCTGTACTCTAGTAAATCCCATTCAAGTTTACTCCCCTTCAAGGCTCTAAAAATTCACACTTTTTAAAGAAAGACATATCTCTTACCTCCAGGGACCTGCTCCATGAAGATTTTAATGAAACCATTCTCACTGAAAGAGCCCAGATACTGGACAATATTTTTGTGCTTCAGGTGCTTATGCAATGCTATTTCTTCATGCAGGGGCTGAGAGTATCTAAAAGACATGCAATTGTCAATGAGTTAATTATGTAGCCAGACTTTACTGTATAAATTTAAACAATACAAATGGAAAATGTCAGCCAAATATATGTCCATATGTGAAACCAAAATGACCATTTAAGGCCTTTATTTCTCCTAAGGTAAATTCTATGAGGTTGAAGGTGTGGTAGGATTTGAGGGGAAATGTGTCAGGTACTAAGCCAGTTGTATATGTTAATTCATTTCCATGAGAAGGTAGTGTTGGTATGCCCATTTTACAGATGAGGAAACTGATTCACAGAGAGGATGACTGACTTGCCCAAGATCCCAAAGCTAGTAAGTGACAGAGCTAAGATTCAAACCCAGGAGAACTGAAATCGTCCACACAGTTTACTCTCCATATTAACATATTAACATTAACATGACTTTCTATTCCACTGGCCTCATCAACACAACTTTATTATTGACTATAAAACTTTACTATCACAATTTACTAATAATCAGGAGACTCTTGCCCAGGAAGACAAAACTTGCAAATAACTTTAATGTACATTCCAGAACTTCCTGAAAGGCCCGTCAATTCTTCAACAGCAAACATAAAACCACTCATAGGTCAAATCTCTTTGAGCCCCTTGCATCAAAATCTTCACCTTACTGTGTCCACTAATTCTATTATATCATGATTTTTACCTAATCCTCATGAAGCCTCCACATTGAAAGTGTGACTTCAAAATTATGTACTTGATATATGTTGCTGATTCAAATTATGAAAGTTATTTTATATTTCTGGAGCAGAACAACACTTTTGATGATTATTGGAAGTACTGTAAAGCTTTATAGACTCTTAAGCACCCTGAATTTAATGTAGCCCTAATGTAATTATTTTACTGCTTGCCAAAGAACATAATTTCAGCAAATTGAGTTTTAAAAATCAAATTGGCTTTTATTCATGATTCATGAGCCAGGCAGTATCCAATCCAAATAGGAGGTCCACTGGGCATGGCAGAACAGTGGGTTTTCTTTTGTAAGGTAGCTTGAGCAGGAACAGAAACAACACAGAACAAAAGCCAAGTGGTTAATGTTAGTTAGTTCAGGTTACTTCCCTTGCAGGGGTTAAAGCAGAGGGGACTTCCTTATCATGCCAGCTCAGGTTGGCTGGGTGCCTTTTGATCAGTCCCTGTGACTCTGTTTTGTTTTTGTTTTTTGAAAATTGGCCTGTTTGATAATTTGGCTATCATCTCTCTCCTGATTTTTCAGAAGGCCAGATCTTACAAGTGAACTGCTTAGTTTTGGTTTGGTGATGTGGAATCCTAGCATGGTTCCACAGGCTGGTCTGCTGGAGCCTAGTGCAGGAGCTCAGTCCAAATCTGTAGCCTCAAATTTTACTTAAGAAGCTAAATATTGTAGGGTGTCAGCAACAATAAATACAGACTCAAAGGAATTCCTCTCTCTCTCTCTCTCTCTCTCTCTCTGTCTATATATATATATATATATAAAATCTAAATCGAATATATATATCTCCTATAATGGAGGCTACCAGTGTGAAATACACTAATAATGCACATTAGTGCAAACCTGATGTCTCACACTTGCTTCAGTCCTACATATAGGAAATCCTTAGATCTTACACTGACAAATCCATTGGTTAATATTGAATAATGCTATTTTCAATAAGCTTTTTAGAGTAAGTGCTATAGCTAAAGCAATTAGTTTATAAAAATTTAAATTCACTTAATTTAAATTAATTTTTATTATCTGTGTAATATTTCCAGAAAGCAGCCAACAGCAATAAAAACAACAAAATACTTGCATTTTAGATCGATTATTCTTTTTTTCTTTAGAATTGCTTTAGGAACTATGAAGGGCAGGTATTAAAATGAGCACTTTAATAGTATACCAGTTAGAGATAGCAACAACATTTTGATAATTGCTTGAGTGAGATAACACCAGAAATACCAATATACAGTGTTACCAATAAGATATTTAGGTAATGACTCTCAACTATAAGGGTATTTACAAGTTGCTTCTTCCATGAGGGTTAAAACACTTTGATGTTAGTTCATACCTTCTCTCTCTTTTTTTTTTTTTTTTGGAGATGGAGTTTCACTCTTGTCGCCCAGGCTGGGATGCAGTGGCGCAATCTCAGCTCACTGCAACCTCTGCCTCCCAAGTTCAAGCGATTCTCCTTCCTCAGCCTCCCAAGTAGCTGGGATTACAGGCGGCTGCGACCACACCTGGCTAATTTTTGCATTTTTAGTTGAAATGGAGTTTCAACATGTTGGCCAGGCTAGTCTTGAACTCCTGACCACAGGTGATCTGCCCACCTCAGCCTCCCAAAGGGCTGGAATTACAGGCGTGAGTCAACAAACCTGGCTCACAACTGCTATTGATATGGATTAGTGGCAAATACTGTGCCTCTGTATTCTACAGAGTTAAGAGATAAAGAAAAATCTGAAACAACCAACTAACTCAGATGATGATGATGATGACGATGATGATTATTTAAGACAGGGTCACTCTCTGTCACCCAGGCTGGAATGCAGTGGCACGATTACAGCTCACTGCACCCTCAGCCTCCCAGGCTCAAGCAATGCTCCCATTTCAGCCTCCCGAGTAGCTGTGACTACAGGTGTGCACCACCATGCCCAGCTAATATTTGTATTTTTTGTTTCACCATGTGGCCCAGGCTAATCTCAAACTCCTGAGTTCAAGTGATCTGCCAGCCTTAGCCTCCCAAAGTGCTGAGATTACAGGCATGCACCACCATACTGGGTCCTCAGTTAATTATTAATCATAAGGCTCCCACCTTCTGATTCTCTACTGAAAATCAAAACATCAATGCTTAAACTTAAGATCCTGGAGAAGCAATATCCTTACCTTATTACTTAAACTAAGGAGATAGGTCAAAATTTGCAATAATGGTCAGAATCCAACCTAGCTAAGGACAAGTACTCTTCTCCAATATAGAAAATAGTACAAACACCCAGCATTTTCACTAAGTGTAAGTGCCAAGCATTAAACAAGGATGGAATTATAATTTGTTCACATCAACAAATTAGTCTTGTCTATGAGAATTATAAGAAAATCATATTTCTTCTCAATTACCTGTAACAAAGAAAGAAGAAATGGACTAGATAATCAGAGATACTTATATATTTGGTTTTGACAAAACTATTAATCCATAGGTATCTCCAGACACTCCCTTTGAGTCAAATCCCCACTGCTAACCATCTAGACCAGTGGTTGCCAACCTTAACTGGATATTTACATTTCCTAAAGGGCTTCTAATTTCCAGGACCACCCTAGGATTTTTGGAAGTAGAGCTTGAGCATCAGTATTTTTAAAAGCTCCCCTGTTGTCTCTCATATACAGCTGGGTGAAAAATGACATAGAAATAACCAGTCCATGGCAGGGTGCAGTGGTTCACTCCTGTAATCCCAGAACTTTGGGAGGCCAAGGTGGGTAGATCACTTGAGGTCAGGAGTTCAAGACCAGCCTGTCCACATGGTGAAACCCTGTCTCTACTAAAAATATAAAAATTAGCTGGGCGTAGTGGCAGGTGCCTGTAATCCCAGTTACTTGGGAGGCTGAGGCAGAAGAATCACTTGAACTCAGGAGGCAGAGGTTGCAGTGAGCCGAGATTACACCACTGCACCCCAGCCTGGGCGACAGAACGAAACTCCATCTCAAAAATAAAATAAATAAAATAAAATAAAAATAACCAGTTCAGGATATGTAGAATATCAGAAGAGAAAGCCAACCTGAGATTAACAACTAGTTGGGGGTAGATGATGAGAACATACTAAATCTACCTCTTCTCTCTTACAACCACTTTCATTCTCTAACAAAGTGGTTTTCGAACATGAAGGAAACAGAGGAGAAATTGTTTCCGTTGCTCTGATCCTTCTTTACAGATGGGAGTTTAGTGTACAGAGGTTGTATCATGCATTATTCACATCACACTACTTATCCTTTGTAATTATCCTTTGTAACTGTAACTGCTATCTTTTTCAACAGAACGTCCACACCCCTCCAGGTCACATGGATAGAAACAACTTTGGTTGCTGTATCTTCACAATAATAGACTTGTCAGCAATCTCTTTATATTGTTAATAAGAAGATGCCCTGCACCAGCTGTTCAAGGTAAGGGCTTGTCATGCGCAAATCACATATACCAACTGCATTGTTACAGAACAGGAGCTGAAACATCTTGTTGGTATTGGTGTGCTTTGTGTGTGTATAGCAAAGTGAGTTTCTTCCAAGTATCCACCTAAATCCATCATGAGGGGAAAAGAGAGGAGCTGTGGCTAAAGGTTAGTGAATTTGGCTGCAGCAATTTGATAGCGATGACCTCGTTAAATTTCATATTGTTTCAAATCTATACTATCTATATACATGATCCTTAAGAACCTGTAGAACTAAAAGAAAAATTTTAAGATGACAACTTTATATATATTACCTAGGTATTTAATGAGTAATTTCTACTGCTGTTTCATAAGAATCCGTAATCATGTCTCATGAATTAACTAGAGGAAATGCTGGAACAACACCAAACAAATATGAAATTGAATGAAACTACACAAGCGGCAGGCAGCAACAGCTGTTTGCTTACCTAATATCTATTCCTCCCTCTTTCTATGATTTTGTTTGGAGAAACAAATGGCTGGCTAAAACCGGAGTTCCTAGTTCCTTGTAGGTAAGGGTAGGCATTTTGGGCGAGTACAACAGAGGGTAAAGTATACTGGGCAGTTCTGGGAAGCTCTGTTTTCCTTTTCCTTCTGGAATGACATATGGAGCCTGGAGGCAGCGTGAAAGTCACGCACTAAGGATAAAGAACCGGGATCGGGCACAGTGCTTGCATGGGAGGGGGTGTCTTTTTCAGTTTGGGGTAGTCAGAAAGACCTCTCTGAGGGCTTGACATTTGAATTAAAGCTTAAATGATGAAAATGAGGCAATCCTGCCAAGGTCTGGGTTGATCTTGGTATGCCCGATAGAGAGACACCAGTGTGGCTGGAGTGGAGGTGAGGCCACAGAGGAAGCAGATCGCCTGTGGCCTTGTGATTCAAAGTAAGGGTTCTGGGTTTCATGCTAGTTGCAATAAGAATCCACTGAAGGGTTTTAGGCAGTAGTGACATGATGTGATTTTTAAAAATAGATGTTATTTTTTAGAGCAGTTTGTAAGTTCACAGAAAAATGCGAGAGGGAGGTACAGAGATTTCCCACGCACTCCTGGTTCCCAAACATGCACAGTCTCCCCCATTATCAACATTCTCCACCAGAGTAGTCCATTTGTTACAACTGATGGACCTTCACTGACACATCATTATCACTGCATGATTTGATTTTAACTTCAGAAAGACCTCTGTGACTCCTCAAAGAAGGATCGACTAGGAGTGGAGGAAAGAATGAAAGCAGAGACCAATTAGGAGTTGATTGCAGAGACTAGAAGGGAGTCCGGGCGAGAGGCCTGAAGGCTTAGATTAGAGGTGCAGCTGTGGTGATCGGAAAGCGTAGAGAGATTCAGAATATATTGCAGAGGCTGATACAACAAACAGTACGACCTACTGATGGAGTAGATGTGGAGTGCAAGAGAAAAACAGGAATCCAGATGAATCCTGGAGGTTAGCCTGAGCAGCTGGATGGATGGGGAGACAGTAACTGATGACACAAGGAGTACTTTAGGGAGAGTACATTTGGGAATAAAAATTGGGTTCATGGCCGGGCACAGCGACTCATGCCTGTAATCCCAGCACTTTGGGAGGCTGAGGTGGGCAGATCACTTGAGGGCAGGAGTTCGAGACCAGCTTGGCCAACATAATGAAACTCCATCTCTACTAAAAACACAAAAATTAGCTGGGCATGGTGGTGCAGGCCTGTAATCCCAGCTACTTGGGAGGCTGAAGCATGAGAATTGCTTGAACTCGGGAGGTGGAGGTTGCAGTGAGCTGAGATGGGGCCACCGCACTCCAGCCTGAATGACAGAGTGAGTCTCTGTCTTAAAAAAAAATAAGTAAATAAAAATAAAATCCAGGTTCACGATTGGGGAATATACTGACTACCTAGGTATATTTGATGGATTCATTTGTACTCCAAACCTAAGCAACACACAATATTCTTTTGTAACAAACCTGCACATGTACCCTGATTCTAAAATAAAAGTTAAAAAAGGAAAAAAATCCAGGTTCAGTTTTGGTCATATTAACCTTGAGATGCCTCTGAGATCTGTAATTGAAGATGTGGGGTAGACAGGTAACCTGGGGAGCTCAGGGGTGGGTCCTTCCTAAGGAAGGCTGGTCACGTGGCCTATGACCACGGCCACAGAACATGGACTCAAGGGCAGCCAGAATTAGCCCATGATGTAGCCCAGCATTAAAGCCTGGCCAAATATGGGTAATAATTACCATCTATTAAATAATCAAATTCTCTCTCTTTCAGACTTTGAATACACAACACACACAACTGTGTATCATACACTACAACTGTGTTTCACTAATTATAGGAGCACTGCCTTACAGAGAGATGTAAGGGAAGCCCTAAGGCAGCAGAAATCATAAGGTTGAGAGAAGACAGAATTATTAGTTGGAGAAATAAACCATAAGGCAGAGCACAAGAGCAGTGAGCAACAGATAATCCTATCACCAGAGTGCTTCAGTTTCCTGAACAACATTTTTGTTTCTAAAAAAGATTCCATCTTTCACAAGGCCTCACTACGTGAGGTTCAACTCATTTCTTCAAGTATAGGTTGGTGCAAAAATAATTGCGGTTTTTGCCATTACTTTTAATGGGAAAAATGTATATATTACACATTTTGTAGTTGTCACACAGTTCTTGGATATTGTTCCAGTTTTTTTGTCTTTTTTCTCTTTGCTTTTTTAATTTTGAAAGTTTCTGCTGATATATTCCCAAACTCAGAGATTCTTTAACTGTGTCCAGGCTACTAACACGCCATCAAAGCCATTCTTCACTTCCATTACTGTTTTTGATCTCCAGCATTTTTGAAAATTATTCCTAGGATTTCCATCTCTGAGCTTACATTACCATCTGTTCCTGCACAATCTCTACTTTTCCATGAGAGCCCTAAGCGTGTGAATACGATTCACAATCTGATAACTCTAATATCCCGCCATATCTGGTTCAGGTTCTAACACTTGCTATGTTGCTTAAATTGTGTTTTTTGTCTTTCAGTATGCCTTATAGTTTTCTATAGAAAGGTGGACATGATGTCCCAGGTGAAAGTACTGCAGTAAATAGGCCTTTAGTGGTATGGTGGGAAGCAGTCAGGCAGGAGAAGAGTTCTATAGGTCTATGATTAGGTCTCAGTCTTTTAGTGAGTCTGTGCCCCTGGGCTGTGAATTTTACAAGTGCTTCAAAGTGCTTCTTAGCTTTAGCCCCCTTAGATGAGACAGGACAGCTAGAGTTGGGCTAAATTTGGTACTCCCCTTCCCCCAGTTTGGTGAGGCTCTGGTAAAATAGAGTCTCTTGTGGACAGACCTTGTTAAGAACAGAATGCTCTAGAGTATTTTAAAATGGTGACTTTTCCTTTCTTGCTGCCAGAAGTACAATGGGATTTCTCCAATTTCAGGTCTCTGTGAGGACCTGGTAAAGCTCCAAAACTCATGAAAGTGTGACCCTCACCCCCAGCCCCCAGTGACTGGGTCCCGCTGGAGTTTTTCACTCAGACTTCACAGTGGGCCTCTAGAGATTTGTTAGTTACAGTTCAGTTTTCCTACCCCCGCACTGGTTCCCACAGAGGTTTCTGATCATAGATTTCTGCTCAGTAAGTTATGAGTCTCTCACTTCACCAGTCTCTCCAATTTCAGGGGCAGCTGCCTGCCTTGCAACTTCACTGACAAATCCAAGAAGAGCCGTTGATTTCAGTCTGTTCAGCTTTCCACTTGTTAAGATAGAACGACAATTTCCAAGCTCCTCACATGCCCGATTGGAACCTAGAACTGGTTCCAACCTAAACCATTTCTGATAGTGTTTATTCCCCATCTATTCGTATAATACATCCACCTTTATCCAAGACAACCTGAGCCCAGCACACACAAGGCCATTCTCTTTTCTAGTCTCTGAAAGCCCCGTTCTTCCCCACCAGTCTGGAACTTCAAACACTGAATGATGCAGCAGCTAAACCTCAGAAGGAGCTAATTGACTCAATGATGTTTTCAGAGTTTCATTCATTAGAATATCATCAATATTTTCTAAAATACTATGAACAACTCAAAGTACTATAGAACAGCTTTTAGTAGCCACAATTACTGTACCTGCTGTCTCTCTCTGGGATTTCCTTAATAGCAATTCTGACTTGGTTGCTCAAGTCCCGACCTGCGTAGACAATCCCGTAAGTGCCTTTTCCTAAAACGACTCTGTCACCATTTTCATCATATTCATAGTCATACTACAAAGGGAAAAACGGGGAGAAAAGATGGAAACATTAGCTCATTCTACATTTCAAACATCGATTTTTTTCCAAGAGCATTATTCCTTATCAGATGGCATTAACAGGCCAAAGTTCTAAGAAGCAGCTTCAAGGATGAAACAAATAAAACAACATAAAACAAATATTGTGTTTATGTTTTCACAACTGTTACAAATACAGTGGGGATTACATAGTTAACTTCATAGAAGTACTTCTCCAAAAGCCATGTGGATTCTTTTACCCACTCAGTCCTGTTTTTCATTGATTCTGGAGATCAATGAAACAGTGCATAACTAGCATGAACATCTATCAATGTCTATCACATCTAATAAATCGTCCTTTTGTTATTCAGCTTTTGATGCTGTTAAAGCATTTCACACTGCCAGGGGAATAAAACCACTGAAAGGCTTTGGGTAAGAAGAAAATTTTGACATCTTACCAGCTGCCGATGATAAAGTCAGGATTATTTTACTTCACCCCACCCCCCACTCCCCAAGACCCAGAAACATTTTTTTTTAAATAAAAAATAGAGGAAAATGTTTTTCTCTGATGTAGAAAGGAAATATCTATAGCTCTAAACTGCAAACTGTCAAGTGTGTCAGCCAAATATGGAAAACTGGATCTACAGAAAGGATTCAGTAAAGACCTCCTCAGATCTGGAGGCATCACCCCAAAGCCACATCCTTTGTGTTGGACTGAACTAAAGGATTTAGGGCCATCACATGATCAAGGCATGTCCCTGTAGAAACCCAGCACAAAACTACAGGCCCCCGGGAAAGAACATTAGAATAAGCTTTTCACATAGTCTACATTTTGCTGTAGTTTAAAGCTGGCAGTCCATAGTTAGATTCAACGCACAGCAGGGTCTGAGTTGGCCATTAAAAAAATTATTTCTGGCCAGGTGCAGTGGCTCATGCCTGTCATTCTAGCACTTTGGGAGGCTGAGGCAGGTGCATCACCTGAAGTCAGGAATTTGAGACCAGCCTAGACAACATGGCAAAACCCCGTCTCTACTGAAAATACAAAAATTAGCCAGGTGCGATGCTGTATGCCTGTAATCCCAACTACTCAGGAGGCTGAGGCAGGAGAATTGGTTGAACCTGGGAGATGGAGGTTGCAGTGAGCTGAGATGGCGACACTGCACTCCAGCCTGGGCAACAGAGCGAGACTCCATCTCAAAGGAAAAAAAAATGATTTCTAACATGTATAAGTCAACAAACTTAACGTTAATACTGATGAGTAATCTAAGAAGAGGGCAATGATCATGAGTTTTTATGCTCTTTAACAACATAGCCTTGAAATACATAAAGCAGAGTTGATACAATTTCAGAGAAAAATACACAAATATCAACCACAATAGATTTTAACAGAACTCTTTTAGAAAGGAAAATACCTGGCACACAGATTTTAAAATAGAGAATCTAATGGCACAATAAACAAGTCTGATATAACATCTACAGAGAAAGCTCTGAACCCAGATATAGATTCCTTTCATGCATATATGAAAAATATATAATTGATCACATATTAGACAACAAAGAAAAATTTCAAAAAATTCCAAAGAACTGATATCATAAAGACCATGATCTCTGAGCACAGAATACTAAAAATAAGACAGCCAAAAGTATATTTTACTTTACTTTAAAATAACCAATGGGTTAAAAAGGAAATGACCATGGGAATTACACAATCATTTTTTATATGAGAAGAAAAGTATTATTTATCAAATTCCATAGATATGGAGTTAGGTAGATGAAAAATGTCATGATATTAAAAAAATCCATTAGAAAATAAAAATTTAACATGAATAAATTTAATGGTCAAGTCAAGGAAACAGAAAAAGAATAACATATTGCTACCAACACAGTAGAAGAGAGGCTCTGGATTTGGCAAGATGGTAGACCAGATACCTGAGAAGCTTCCTGCTAAAAACACATAGGTAAAATAAAACAGACATACTTTTAAATGTCTAGCTGGGCTTACTAAAGAGTAAAGGTGATTGCAGAAGCTAGAAATGAAGAGGAAAAGAATACTAGCAGGTAATCACAAGAACTCCTGAAGCCCAAAAGGTAGGGATGAAGGCAGGATTTTCAGTTTCATTAATCTAGGGCAGGAGTTCATGCTCGTTTTTTGGTAAAAGGTCAGGTAGTGAATGTTTTAGCTTTGAGAGCCATATAGTCTTTGTAGCAACTACTCAATCCTGCCATTGTGAAGTGAAAGCAGCCCAGCTGATACATAAACAAATGGACATGCTTATGTTCCAATAAGGCTTTATTTACCAAGATTAACAGTGAGCTGGACTTGATCCTAGGGCTATTGTTTGCTCACCTCTCATGTGGAGCTTGGGTTTTCATGCCCAGGAGGTGATAGGAGGTATGGCCTAGTGCCTATGCCAGGCAAACAGCAGAAACACACAAAACCAGGCTCTTGATGAAAGGGTAGATTAGAAAAGTCAGCCCACTACACTGTGAAACAAAAGGAAAGCTGGTTTGTCTCAAGACTGAGCTCTGGAGGAGCAAAAATAGGTCTTCTCTAAACACTTTCAACCATAGCTGATCCTGGCTGTTTGAACTTCAAATTAACACTTATTGTAATACTCATAATTGCTCTTGAGCTTGGGATATCCCTGGAGTGCCTGGCAGAAACAAAGGAAAAACATTTTAATGGTAGACCCCTTGAAGTTTGCTATGCAGAATTCTTACTGATAATGCACCACTAAAGTTGAATTCACAATCCAAAAAATATAAATTATGTAAGGAAACAATTCAATATCAGTGAAAACATATATGACAAATCCCAATCCTCAAGACTTCATTAAGTCAGAAATGATAGAATATAGTTATAAAATATGTACATTTAACATAAAGATATAAAATATTTAAAAATGAGAAGATGAGATATTCTAAAAAAGGCCAGACTTGAAAGAGAATTGAATACAACTTCCAGAAATTCAGCCCTAAATAGGAAAAGTAAAAACAAATTCACTCAGATATGATATAGGGCAACTACAAAATACGAAAGACAAAAAGATCCTAAAAGGGCACATTACCTACAAAGGGAGCTCATCAGATCACTCTGCAAACTCTTGGGTACACATGGATGACCCGAGAGGATGGGGCTGGGGTGGAGCATGTTCCTAACAGCTCCAGGTTATTTGTTTCCACAGGTTTCCAAGCCCTTATGGAAGGAGGTCAGGTGATGTCTTCTGGGGAAAATGATGCCTAATACAATGCTAGGGCTGGAGTGAGCACTGGCCTCCTTAGCATGAACCCTTCTCTGGCTCAGGACAGAGGCCAAACTCTGGAAGGGAGATGACTACTTACCCATTGCCAAGTATCCAGTGGCACATTAGAGAAAACCCTGTTCTGGCTGCCTAACGTAAAGCTGAAGACTGTCTTGGTCCAGGGCAGATGATCAGGTAGGTGGTCAGAGTGAAGGAAGGGGCAGCAGGGATCGTTTAGCAACATGCCCTAACTCAGAGTTAAAACTGGGCTCCTGTGAGGAGGCAGGAAGCATAATCCAAACAATGCCACCTGAAGGAGCCCAAGTCTCCACACCCAATTCCTGTGGTCTAGACTTTTGCAATGCTGTGCCTGCCACACCGGAATTCTACCAGTGGGACCTAGTCAGCAGGAGGTAGGGCAGGGACCATCACTAAAGAAGCTCAACTTTGACAATGTGCCCTCTCAAAGGATTAGAAACCTATACACTGAATCTAGTACCACCACCATTTTACACTACAATGCTTTATAATTTTAAAGGAAAAAAAAAAAAACAACTTTCGATAACCCACCTCACTTGACTATCATAATATCATAGTAGGTTTCTGATTACTTTCAATTTACAAATGATCAGAATTTTTTTTTTCAGTGAACATATATCAGAGTTGTGATTTGAAACCAGCTTGTAAGATTCCAGATTTTGTATCCTTTCCACTACCTATGCGCTAGGGAAACCCAATCATAGAATAAGAGCTTACAGGGTGATGATCATTACTTGTTTCCAAACACCAGTATTATAAAGATATTACAGTATATTGTTAATATAGATTGAACATCCATTTGCTTTTTCAAGCAGACATCTGGTAGCCACTGTCCTCTTAGAATTTTGCTTTTTTCCTTCTCTTACTCCATATTTCAAATTTATCGTCAACTGTTCTCGAATTTTTCTTCTTAAAATCTCACAAATCCATTTTACCTCCTCATTCTCACTGCAATTGCCTCAGAATCTCTGTAGAAGTAGCACAGAAGCACTTCTCCGCAAAACAAAGGTCAGAGGCTTTTCTCCTCCATGTTGCTCCATTCCCCAATTTATTCTGCACTAAGTTGACAGTGAACTTAAGTCCAAAGTTCCACGTGAGCTTTCCATGTCAGTGCCACTGCATCTATTTTATTTTATTTTTTTTTTTTTATTATTTTTTTTTCACTGCATCTATTTTATTGGCAGCTTGTTACTTTCTGGATGAAATCCAAACTCCTTAGCACAGCATAAATGCCTGCTACGGTCTGAATGTTTGCGTACCCCCCTCTCCAGCACCCTCAAAATCTGTATGTTGAAACCGATTCTCAATGTATTATGAGTTAGGCCCTTTAGAAGGTGATTAGGTCATGAGGCTAGAGCCCACATGAACAGGATTAGTCCCCTTATAAAAGAGGCTTGAGGGAGCCCGGTTGAGCCTTCAGCCATGTGAGCACCCACAGAAGGTACCATCTAGAGAAAGTAGGCTCTCACCAGACACTGAATCTGCTGGTGCCTTGATCTTGGATTTCTCAGCCTCTGGAACGGTGAGCAATGCATTTCTGTTGGGTATAAATTACCCAGTCTAAGGCATTTTGTTATAGCAGCCTGGATGGACTAAGACAATGCCCTTCAAGATCTTAGGGCTGCCTCTATCATCCTCATCTGGACACTGAGCTCTTTGAGAATTGGAACTTCATCCGTAATTACTCTATCCCCAGTTTTAGCATGTCGCTTGTAGTAGATGCTTAGTAATTACTTGTTTAATTAATTAATCGAGTTATAGAAAAATATGATGAGCACTTTTTTAAAAAAGAGCTAGATCCCAAAACAAAACATTTAGAATCATTATTGGTTTATTCTGGGGTGAAAGCATTTTTCCAATAGATATATTTACAATCTTTTTTTTTTTTTTTTTTTTAAAGAGTGTTTTGCTGTCGCCTAGGCCGGAGTGCAGTGGTGCCATCATAGCTCATTGCAGCCTTGAACTCCTGGGTTCAAGCAATCCTCCCACTTCTGCCTTCTCAACAGCTGGGACTTCAGGTGTACACCACTATGTCCAGCTAATTTTTTCTATTTTTTGTAGAGATGTGGTCTTGCTATGTTGCCCAGGCTGGCCCTGAACTCCTGGCCTCAACTGATCCTCCTGCCTTGGCCTCCCACCTGGGAGTACAGGTGGGAGCCATCATCCTCAGCACTTTTTTTTTTTTAAAAGCGATGGAGTCTTGCTATGTTACCTAGGCTGGACTCAAAGTCCTGGGCTCAGGTGATCCTCCCAAATAGCTAGGACTCAGGTATACTCAGGTATACACCACCAGATCCAACTCTACAACAGATATGCTTATATAGAAGAGTGAAGAATACATAAACCTCGATGAGGCTGTAAAGTTTTCATTTCCCCTAGGAATCTAAGGCATCAGAAGACTATTTTTTTAAAAGATTATGTATTAGATATAGAAGCTGACTCCTGCTGAGCAAAATGGTGATAGTAAAAATGAAAAGGACTTGTAAAAAGAGCAGTGTGATTTAAGTAAAACCATCTCTGTGGGTAATTGCTGCTTTGTTTTTCTATCTCCCCTTTCTATTCTGACGAGATATAGATAGAAATTGAAATGGTAGTTTTGAAAGAAAGCTGAAAAGACACAAGAGACTGGTTCAGCCCAGAAGGATATAGAATTATCTATGTAATGGCCAGAAATAGTAGAAGAGAGCCTGGACTTCAAACCAAGAAAGGCAAGGTCTGTTAACGACAAATACAGAAAAAAACAGTGGTGGGGGGTGGGAAAAGGAGGGTTTTAGAAAATAAAAGGTAACATTACATTGCTTATATATTTTACATTCTATTTCTATGGTAATAGGTTAGCAAATCAGGTTGTTGCTAAGGGAAACAAGAATTTCATTCTGAGGCAATCATGAGAATTTTTCTAGAATCATCTCTTTATTGCTGTCTGCCCAGAACAATCTAAACCGGTAGTGGGAAGAGAATCAGTGTAGGAAGACAACATTGACAAGGCCAAACAACGACGTGGTGACTCACTGAGTCCTTGCACTCTCGAGGGAAACAACTACCTTAGAAAAAGCCATGCACTTTCGGCGGGGGCTTAACCACGTTAGGTGAGTAATCACTTCAAAGACTCCAATGGCAGCTTTGTTAATGTTCAGTCTGTATGGCCTTCTTAATATGTAAATGCCAAAACATTAGTAACTACTAATAACATTAATAGAATGCAAAAACACTGCAGGTGCAAATACCTAGTGTGATGGATCTCTCCTCCCTTAGATCTTTATTCACTTCTCACCTTCATTTATTTATTTATTTATTTATTTATTTATTTATTTATTTATTTATTTATTTGAGTCTCACTCTGTCGCCCAGGCTGGAGTGCCTAGGTTCAAGTGATTCTCCTGCTTTAGCCTCCAGAGTAGCTGGGAGTACAGGCTCTTGCCACCATGCCCAGCTAATTTTTGTATTTCAGTAAATGATCCACCCGCCTTGGCCTCCCAAAGTGCTGGGATTACAGGTGTGAGCCACCACACCCGGCCTAAATCTTACCTTCTTAATGAGCCTCCCAGGCCTTCCTGTCTAAAATTACACGTCCCTGCTACTCTGTAACTTCCTAAACCCTTCCCTAGTTTATTATTCTCCTTAACCCCGATCACCATCTAACATACTATAGATGGTATTTTACTTATTTGTGTTTATTGTCCATCTCTCATTAGAAAGTAAGCTCAGTCTACAGCCATACCACCCTGAATGCGTCCAATCTCTTCTGATCTCAGAAGCTAAGCAGAGTTGAACCCGATTAGGACTTAGATGAGAGCATGTAAGCTCAGTGAGAGCAGGAAGTTTTCTCCATTTTGTTCTCTGCCGTCTCTCCAGCACATGGAATCATGCCTACCACTCAATAGCTGTCCAAAACCTATGTGAGTGCATTAGTGAGATCCACTTGGACCCACTGATGTGGAAGAAGATGATTTTAGGCTGAAAACATCAGAAAAACAGCAGCAGCAGAAAAAAACCTGATCTAAACTTCTTTTGCAGACATAAGCAATGCCTCCTAAAATATAACCTCCAGGAGGTTAATGAACAAAGAGGAGAGATGGACCACTTGCACCTAGAGGAGATGTTGCATAAACAAAACCTCATCAAAACTTTCTGTTCCTCGCACTTGTTTCTCATTAGTTCCCCACCATTCACTTTCTTAAAGTCCTAACCCTCTTTCTTACTAAGATGATATATAAACACTCAACTGTAGCTGTTTAGGGAGCCAATTCTTTGTGTAAGTCTCTTTCATTGACTTAGCACTGACTACATGAATAAACTTTGGCTAGGCACGGTGGCCCACGTCTGTATTCTCAGCACTTTGGGAGACTGAGGCAGGCAGAGTGCTTGATGCCAGCAATTCAAGACCAGCTTAGGCAACATGGTGAAACCCTGTCTCTACAAAAAATACAAAAATTAATCAGGTGTGGTGGTGCACACCTGTAGTCCCAGCTACTCAGAAGGCTGAGGTGGGAGGATCGCTTGAGCCCAAGAGATCGAGGCTGCAATGAGCTGAGATCGCACCACTGCACTCCAGCCTGGGGGACAGAGAGAGATTCTGTTTGAAAAGCAAAACAAAACAAAAGAATAAAGTTTGTCTGTTCTCCTGTTAACTTGTCTTTTGTCAGTTAATTTGCAGGCCCCCAACCATTGAACATAAGCTGGTAGAAGAAAAAGGTTTTTCCTTGTTCCCAACAGAATGAATGAATGAATAACGAATTGATACTCCTATCATACAACACTATAAGTGATGTATTTTCTCAGTCAGGGAAGTAACTGGGTATTCAGTTTCATATCTGCACAAAAATAGAAATAGGATGTTAAAAAAAGTTTTCTACATGATGATTCCAAACTGACTGAAATAAATTCTAAACCATAATTACTAAGGTATATGAGGCAAATCATCAGAAAAGAAAACAGTAAGGTCTTTCATCATCCTGCAGATATTTGAGTCAAATTAAAATAATGTCACTTTTTTTTTCTATTTTTTTTTAGACAGGGTCTGGCTGTGTCACCAAGGCTGGACTGCAGCAGTGCAATTCTAGCTCACTGCAGCCTTGACCTCTCAGGCTCAAGCAGAGAGGTCCATATGGATGGGAGGCCTTCTCCCATCCATATCTCTCTCCTCCCAGTTTGAGATATTAGGTTGGTACAAAAGTAATTGTGGTTTTTGCCATTATTGCTACAACCTAATATTAAAACAACTCTGGTTTTGTCACTGCCCAGCTTCAAACCCTTCAGATTGAATCTCTTCTGCTTGGACACCTGGCACCATGCGAGCTCCTGTGATTAAAAAGGGCATAAAGCCACCATCCTGCCATGGGACATTAACAGTCCAGTCCAGTGCTGGCTACCAGATTACAATGCATTGAGAAGAGCTAGGCCAGAGGAGTGGGCCAAAATGCTACGAGAACAGAGAAAAGTAAGATGGGGAGTTGAGAAATGATTCAAAGAGAAAAGGACACAGGACCTGGATCTGAAAAAATAAGGCTTTTGTCACTAAGTGGGACTGAGCAGAAAAGCTTGTGAGGTTGGGCATCTGCATGTCAAGCCCAGAGGTCGGAGAAGCATGGCCACCTGGAAAGTGGAAAGGAGGTTGGCACCGCTGGACCACAGGGTGGAAAGGAAAGGGGAAGCTACAGCCAGAAGGGTGAGAATGTTGTATGGTGCAAATACCTCCTTCTACAAAAAGGAGCATCAGCTGGGTGTGGTGACTGTAATCCCAGCACTTTGGGAGGCCCAAGTGGACGGATCACTTGAGGTCAGGAGTTCAAAGCCACCCTGGCCAACATGGTGAAACTCCATCTCTACTAAAAATACAAAAATTAGCTGGGCATTGTGGTGCATGCCTGTAGTCCTAGCTACTCAGGAGGCTGAGGCAGGAGAACTGCTTGAACCCAGGAGGCGGAGATTGCAGCAAGTCGAGATTGCACCACTGCTCTCCTGCCTGGGCAACAGAGTGTGACTCTGTATCAAAAAACAAAAAGAAGCATCAAAGGTTTTTAATTTGGGGAGTCACAGGATTAAATCTGTATGAGAGATTTCTCTGATGATAACAGAGACAAATCATGAGACATGTTAAGCTATGATAGAGGGTGAAGACCTGAGATCAGGGGAGTGACCGAGACGATGAAAAGAAGGGGCTGCAGGAAAGAACGGGCATGAGGGATTAAGAGGGGATTGGGAGGGGTTTCTCAGGAAACTGGCTTGGGTTACTGGGTAGATGCCTTTACTCTTAATGAAGACATGGAAGGCAGGAAGAAGAACAATGGAGACCAAGGCTGGTTAACTCTCATCAATTGTTTGATGATTTCAATATAAACGTATTATAATAATAACATATTAAATTACTAAGATATGAGTTCATGATCCTTCCATGTCAAAATACATCCTTGAGTCAAAAAGCATAGCTTTGAATCAAAAGAAATTGATTTTCTTTCTGTTAAAAGACAGAAAAGTCCTTCTCTGAGAAGTGGTACTGCGTTATGTTTGAAATAACCTTGTACAATTTATACCAATCTTGGATATTATTTTAAAAATTAGAAGTAGAAAATGACATTAAAGATCTTCTTGTTCTTGGCCCGGCGCGGTGGCTTACGCCTGTAATCCCACCACTTTGGGAGGCCAAGGTGGGTAGATCACCTGAGGTCAGAAGTTCAAGACCAGCCTGGCCAACATGGTGAAACCATGTCTCTACTAAAAATACAAAAATTAGCTGGGCATGATGGTGGGCATCTGTAATCCCAGCTACTCAGGAGGCTGCGGTGGAAGAACTGCTTGAACCCAGGCGGCGGAGGTTGCAGTGAGCTGAGATCATGCCACTGCACCCCAGCCTGGGTGAAGAGCAAGACTCTGTCTCAAAAAAAAAAAAAAAAAAAAAAATCATCTTTTCAACTCTAACTTAAGGAATGAAGTAATCTTAGCCCAGCAGGAGTATGAACTTTGTCTGGGGTTATGAAACTGACTGCTGGCAAAGTCAGAACCAGGGCCCAAGGCTCCTGACCCCAGCCTGGAGTTCTTAGTAGATCTAGCTTGAATCAGAAGGAAGAAGGGGCTGGTGACCTGAAAGAAGCCGAATCCCTCTCACAGTTGTACTGCTTCAAATAAATCTTATTGTTCCAGTCAGAATGAAAAACAGTTCCTGCTTTGGGCTTCTAAGAAGTCTTTCAAATTCTAGGAATTAGTTTCACATTTGTACTTTATAGAACCACATTAATAGTTACTGTTTGCTGACTGCTGACAACACCCTAAGTGAAGTTAAAAACATTAAGTAGCATTTCCTGACCTTTCCAACATTTTTATTTTGTTCTGGGCCAAGGTAGCCAAAGGCTTCAAGGATAATTGACACATGTATTGAAACAATTCTAATTCTACCTTCAATTGAGGTAAACATCAGAAAATAATTATTCTGCATACAAATCTTAACCATTGTGTTAAGACGATCTCTAAAGTAATTCTTCTTGTTTCCACTGTAAAGAATTGGAAGTGGAGGAATTATTCAGTTTGTTATTCATGGGCTGAAGTTTGAGTTCAGTTTGTGGTAATGAAATTAAAGAATTCATTTAAATCAAATATGCAGGATGCTGATAAAATAACTTTAATAAAGAATGTTGAAAACATCTAAGAAATGTAACCAAATACATAATGAGGAGTCATAAATTATGCAAAAATACATGTTAAGGCTTAATAATTCATATTGGAAAGGTGCCCTGGCTACGAAAGGACATTCAGGGAGAGGGACAACCACGATGGATCTCACCATCCTCCAGTCCAGAGCATCCCTGTAAACATGCATTCATTCATGTTTTGCTAACAGAACACCCATAAAAAACATCAGCAATATCACAAGCTGGCACAATGGCAAACTAAGCCAAGACTCTTGAAGCCAGTCTGCTTGAATTCTTCCTACAGGCTCTAAAGTCCATTGGGAATACTGTAGAAGCCATTCTGGGTCAGAAATTTTACATTAATCTGATGAAATCAAAGGATAGAAATGTAAGAATGTTTTCTTTTTTTTTTTTTTTTCTTTTGAGACCAAGTCTCACTCTGTAGCACAGGCTGGAGTGCCATGGTGCGATCTCGGCTCACTGCAACCTCCACTTCCCAGGTTCAAGTGATTCTCTTGCTTTGGCCTCCTGAGTAGCTGGAACTACAGGTGCACGCCACCATGATCAGCTAAGTAGAGACAGGGTTTCACCATGTTGGCCAGGCTGGTCTCAAACTCCTGGCCTCAAGTGATCCACCAACCTTACCCTCCTAATGTGCTGGGATTACAGGCATGAGCCACCACACCCGACTTCAGAATGTTTTCTTTTCTTTTTTTTGAGATGGAGTTTTACTCTTGTCACCCAGGCTGAAGTGCAGTGGCACAATCTTGGCTCACTGCAACCTCTGCTTCCCGGGTTCAAGCGATTCTCCTGCCTCAGCCTCCCAAGTAGCTGGGATTACAAGCACCTGCCACCATGCCCAGCTAATTTTTCATATTTTTAGTAGAGACGGGGTTTCGTCATGTTGGCCAGGCTGGTCTCGAACTCTTGACTTCGTGATCCACCCACCTCGGCCTCCCAAAGTGCTTGGATTACAGGCATGACAGAATGTTTTCTAATGTTAAAATAGAATCCTTGAACTTGCTTGAAAAGGCTGTTAGGAGCACTTTGATGAATCAGAGCAATATGATACAAGCTGTGTTTTGTGAGGTCAGCAGACTGACTAAAACCCTCTGGATATTACTAGGAGGAAACCTTAGCATTTCCTTCCTTCTTCAGTTGGTGAGAGTGTTTCCCAGTGCTTGCATAGAATTGCCTAATTAGGGAGGGTCTCTCACAAAGCTCACCCCATATACTACTGCATACTGAATAGGGGATCTGGGACTGGGTCCACCTGCTAGCTCTTTGAAAAGTCTTCACCCCTTTCTTCCTTTACATTATAGAAACCTGGGGCTTAGAAAAATCAGCTAGCTAAATTCTAAGGCAATTAAAGCTGTGTTAAGCTATGCATAGGGTTTTTAGAATAGTTCCCAGAGTAGAGCCTGCGAACGGTTGATTCAATCGGTTATAAAGACCAACCTTGTGTAATACAGTTACCACAGCCTGGCTACGCTATGCATATTTTTGGTAAGAAGCAGTTAATTCCTGAAAGGAGGGTATGAAACAAAGGATAGCTATCTCTGGTTTAAAAAAAAAAAAAAAAAAAAAAGCCAGAAATTTGTAACATTGCAGTAGACTTTATGAATTTTCCAGTCATCCCCTTCATAATTCTATATTATTGATAGAATCGTTTCATTTTCAATTTCTTTAAGTTTTACCTTGGCAAACTGCTGTGTATCAACTGATGCAAAATTTAACACAGAAACAGAGATAACAAGGTATAATCAAACGAGCCCTGAAGTAGGAGTCAAGAAAGCTAATTCCTAACAATCGCTTGAATAAGAAATAAAAAATTGTAAAATATAAAACATACATAAATAAGAAGTATTATCTATTACTTCTATAGACAGCAAGCTAATGCATAGGGATTTTTTTTTTTCCAAATTAGGTCTGTCATCTTTTTACAACTTTAAAGAGCCTTAGGCTTAACTCCAAATATTAAAGCTATACAATTGCTAGATAATCATAGAACTTAACTACAGGCAGAGTTAACAACTGGGTAGTATTATAGGCCAGGTGTGGTGCTTATCCCTATAATCCCAGCACTTTGGGAGGCCGAAGCGGGAGAACTGCTTGAGCCCAGGAGTTCAAGACCAACCTGGGCAACAAAGTGAAATCCCATCTCCACCAAAAAACAAAAACAAAAACAAAAAAAAACAAAAAAAAGTTAGCTGGGTGTAGTGGCATGCCCCGGCTGAAGTGGGAGGATTGCTGAGCCCAGGAGGTCAAGAGGCTACAATGAGCCATGATTGTACCACCGCACTCCAACTCCAGCCTGGGCAACAGAGCAAGAGCTGGTCTCAAAAAACAAACCATTGATTATATTAAAATTTTTTCTCAACTGTTACCTTACTAATTGAGTGTTTTTATAAAAATTTTAGTTTATGAGATGACATTATCAATGTGATCTAATAAATAAGTATGCCAATTAGACTGGTGAGCGACAGTTTCTTCAATTTTACTTTAACATTAAAAATATAATTTTCAGTATGGCTTGGAGGTATGAACTGAGTATTTGCATCCTCTCCAAATTCCTATGTTGAAATCATAACCCCAAGGTGCTGGTTATTAGGAGGTGAGGCCTTTGGGAGGTGATTAGGTCTTGAAGGCAGAGCAGAGTAACATTAGTGGCGTTGTAAGAGAGACCACAGAGAGCTAGTCAGCTTCTTCTATCATGTAAGGACACAGCAAGAGGGCATCTTCTATGAGGAACAGGCCCTCACCAGACACTGAATCTACCAGCACCTTGATCTTGGACTTCCCAGCCTCCAAAACTATAAGAAAATAAATGTCTGCTGTTTATAAGCCACATTGTTTACGGTATTTTGTTATAGCAGCCCAGTGGACTAAGATACTTGGATTCAGAGTTCTCTCCCAAGTCAAACACTGGGAAGAGCTTGGAGAAAATGGTGGCCGTGTGTCAAGCCTGGAGAAGTGTCATCCTTCAGACACTGAAGATCCTGGAGTCAGCATTCTTGACACACTCTAGCATTGGTCCTTGCAGTGGAGGAAGGCTCCTCTTCACACAGCAGACATGGCAGAGAAAATGGACACAAACTAAAAGTAGGTATCCAGCAGTGAGGTGCAGTGGCCCATGCCTGTAATTCTAGTGCTTTGGGAGGCTGAGGTGGGAGGATTGCTTGAGCCCAGGAATTCAAGACCAGTCTGGGCAACATAACGAGACCAAGTCTCTACAAAAATAAAAATAAAAACCATATAAAAGTAGGTATCCATAGTGATCTGTGTCTATCAGACATTAGTAAAAGGATTCCAGTTGAAAGGAACAACATTTGAAGTCATTGTTATCCCCTCGTCTCTTAATTCCATTAATCTTCCATGGTTTCAGGTTCTCGGGATAGCATATTAATGGCTGCCACAAGGGTGCTATCAACCAGAATCTTCACTGAACCTTCTTTGTCTGAATTGCACATATCTCAGAGGAGAATAGAAAATGTGTAAGGACACAGTGGCCCATGCGTTGACACTGTCATAGATAAAGCATAGTTACTTGCTATCAGATAAGTTAAATGCTAACACTTGGTGCTGCGGAATAAAAATTCTCCGATTTAACTTTTTAGCCCTTTTTTACCAAAGGGATTCCAGAAATTGTTTTTGACATTAAAGGAAAGCTTACAGACAGTCTCCTACCCTTTATACACCCTGCCTCCTGCCTCAGTAAGGCTTCAAATAGTTTGTTTTAAAATGAACTGTAAATGTAGATGGACACCTAAGTCATTACCTCCAGCGAGTCACTTTCACAGTCTCCTTCCTCTGTGCTTCTCCCCTTCTCTTCGGTAATGGTGTTCACCATCTCAAAAAACCTACAATACAAGTTAGCACATTAGCATCCATAACACAAACAATAGTAAATATAAGCAAGTACATCTCAAAGTGACTTCAGAACCAAAACTGAGAGCTAAGAGAGTCTCTCAAACCAGGCAATAACACACTATCATGATCATGTGAAAAATACAATTTTTCAAAAAGAAAATACAGGTTGGTAGAATTTTCTAGAAATTTCTAACCTAATGCCTCACTTCAAATACATTTTTCTTCAGGAACTCTTCTTGTAAAGTTTTTTTTTTTTTTTTTTTTTTTTCTGGAGACCATTTCAGAGATAAGCAAAGTGATTACGGTGACAAACAGATTGGCATCCTGATCGCTGTGGCTAGTCCATTCAGAGAGGAGGCTGATGGTTCACAGACATAAAGCTGGGAAGCACTGTGCACAAGGGCTAATGATCCTACAGGCAGGTCAAGCCATGTGATGCCAGCCCAAGGGAAGAGCAGGTTATGGTATGACAAGAAAAGTTTCCCTAACACAACTCAGAATCTTTCTTATCCACCCATCCATCCATTCATTCAACAAATACTCACTGAGTGTCTACTAGGATAAAGAACTGTTCTGGCCATTGAGATCATGATGATTAACAAAGTCTGTCTTGGAACTTGGACCCCATTGATGGAGTTCTCATGTGGTGTCAACTTCCTCACTCTTCCTATCTCTATACACATTTCTTGGAGGTCCATGACAAGAAAAAAATTCCCAAGCATGATTGGAATAACAGTATGCACTCATGATGATTAAACAGCACAATGAGTGAGAGAGAAAAGCTAGTTCAACCAAGAGGAAGAATAAAGTGAAAGATCAAAAGAAAAAAAATCTGGTCATACAGACACAATTTAAGATCTGGGTTAAGGATTTGCATCAGCCACTCACGTAAAAATTTTCAGTATGAACATCTCTAGACAGAATATAACACTCAGCAGTGGGGTGGGAGCACTAGTGTAATTTTCAGAAGCTTGCATTCTGAAGTCTCCTGTGCCTGGTTCAAACCCCAGATTTTTATGCTTATTGACTACATGATTTTAGGCTATACTCCCCAGGACTACTTTTTTTATTCTTTTCAATATAGATATGAATACTACCCATCTAATGGGGTTTCTTTGAAGACTGAAATATTCATCCTGGGGCACACACTTCATAAATCTTAGCTGTAATTATCATAGAAATAAGTCAACAGACTTGAGAGTTTAAGTGTAAGTGGAGAATTAGTCCATACAAGAGCTAGGAATTTTCTTATTTCCAAGTGTTTTTTTTCCCTTACCATATGTTTTATGATAATAAAGATAAAGCTTGAGCCAAGAATTGTGGATTCAACAAACACTTTTCTTTTTCACACCAAGATAAAAATGAACGACTGTATATTGTAGCTAGCGTATGAGTCATTTATAATGAAGTTAAATAGTAATTATTTAAATAAGAACAATCCCCAGCAAAATTCTGAGTCCAAACTAACTTTCACCTATACTTTGGCTTCTAAATTATCACTCACTTCTCTAGTTTCCCAGTCATAGTGTTCTAAAGAAGTAAGAAGAATTTAATTATTAGCCCAAGAGAAACATACAATGGAGAAAAACACAAACATACAATGCAGTCCATGGATTTTTGGATGATCTCTTTTATTGGCATAGATCAGATCACTGGCTCTTCACCCAGGCTTCACCCCCACCAGAACACCCAATATAATTAGTCTGAGGTGGGGGCCATGTATGTTTTTTCAAAGCTTACCAGGTGAATCTAACTAATACGAGCCAAGGTAAAGAGGTACTATGGTATACAATATTGAGATGATTTACATCAGTAAGTGAGCACTTAAAGTATGCATTACAATATTTAACAATTAACCAGTAAGTCTTGGTTAATGTTTCATCTGTGGGAAAATAAGTTATGACTAAGATAAAGTTTGACTTATTAAAGAAACCCCCCCAAAATCTGTTCAATTTATGACATAATTATAAAATATTAGCCCAAATAAAATATTTATATAACCACATAGCCATGAATTCTTCACAGAAGGTACATGTTCACTCATTAGTTGAAAATAATGATCAGGTAAGAAGAATCTTTTTCACACACAATGATTAATACATACTTTTTACAATGAAGTTCTGTACAGAAATAGATTTGGAAATCATCAGAATTGTGGAGCACATAAAGAAAGCAGCATCTTTCTTCAAATTTAGAAATACTGAAACAAACAAACAAAAAAGCATTATTCAGAGAACTATCAAGTCTTCTATGGTCCTATGATGAAAAAGAAATAAGTTTTAAATTCAATCCCATTTATATCTATGTTGTTTATAACAAGCAGTTATAAATAGCACTTTAAAAAGTGACATTTCCTGCACCACACTACTAAAATTATTTGCTCTTCTGAGAGGTGTCCTCCTCCTCATGTCTGCAGAGGAGGTCTGCTCTAGGGTGTTGTAACCACACGTAAACTACACATCCTTTCAACAGAGCAGGGAAAGGCGTCCTGCCTACTACAGTATTCTGTGTGCTGGGAGGAAAAGCATAAATATCAACTGGCTGGCCGACCTCAGTGATTCTGGTGCTATGCAATCTGTAGAACAATGAAATGTTTCCGAAGCTAGGCAGGCAATTTGTGGAGGCAGTAAAAGCACCTCATTCGTTATAAAGATTTTAGAGGAGTGAAGCAATGCACAAGTGCGCTCGGTCAGGACTCAGTGAGTGGCTGACTTTATGGCACCACAAAGCAGTTTTGAGTCAACCTACTAGGCCATGCTGTTTTATGCCAGAGATTGGCAACCATTTTCTGTAACAGGCCAGATAGTAAAATACTTTAGGTTTTGCAGGCCAAACTATGTAATTCTGCTGCTGAAGCATGAAAGCTGCCTAAGAGGATGCATAAATGAATGAACATGGCTGTGTTCCAATAAAACTTTATTTACAAGACAGGTGGGTGACCAGATGTAGTCCATGGGGCATAGTTTGTCAACCCTTATTTTATGCTTTTGTGCCTGCTGTTCCTTCCATTTGGAATGCATGTCGTCTTTTACTTTTAAAAGAAACTCTATTCACGATTTAAGGCCCAGCTTAGACCTTACCTTCTCTCCCTGCCCTACTTCTGCCCTAAACAGAAAGACTTCCTCTTACACCTGTGTTTCTGAGTTTACTTCTTTCATTGCTCTTCTCACACTGTTTTGTCATGAGTTGTTAAACATCTGTTCCTCTCCCTGCTGGGCTGTGAGTTCTTCAATAGAGGAGTTGATGTCTTAGTCATTTTTGTATCTTTGGCAGAACAGGACTCAACATTTGACACGCAGCAGCTCGTGCTCAGTTAATGCCCACTAACTCGAGCTGTGCAAGTTCTGAGGTGACGCAAGGCAAGCTGCTGACCTAGTTGGATTTTCTTCCATAGTTTGTCATCTCTTCTTTATGGAGGAGGAGGCCAAGAAAAATGAGCTCTCTTTGAAGTCACAGACTACAACTCAAGTTTCTCAGCATATAAGCCAGCAATAGTCAGATACTAGCAGCCTATGTCTAAGTCATAAATCACAACAACTGTTACACAGGGCTACCACACCTAATTAAAGAAAATGTATTCACTGGAAAACAGATATGATAAAGTGAAATTTACATTTACCATACTTTCTTAAGTGGATTGCTTAAAAATGCAGCAATAAATAGTGAGTGCCTTGTTAGACTGGCTTTAAAAATTAAATATTAAGAGTACAGCTTTATTTGAGAAAGTATCGACCAAAAGATATATAATGAGTCAGTCCATCATCTTGCTTCTTTCTGTTCAGATCATTCATGAGGTAACAGGTAGCTTTACCAGGAGAACTCTAATTATTAGTGACTCAGACCGCTGTACCAATTTATGCTCTAATAAAACCAATTATTATTATTCCAAAAGCAACAGGATATTGCATAACCAGGCTGCAAAAATCTGTTGTCTCTCATTGCTATGATGTGGGGGTAAACAGTAGTAAGCACATCTAACTTGGTTTGAAATTTGCAAGAGTTGATTCAGCATGAGCTTCAATAGAACAATTATTTAAAGACTTAACCACTGACTCTTGATTCTTAAAAAAAATCTTATTTCTAAATCCCAAGAAATGGCATTTTCTGAGCTACTGGCATTGGGACAGCAGTCAGAACTGAACCAAACTGAAGTTCACCACTGTAATCTCAAGATCAGTGCAGGAAAGTGACCTCACGGAAAGTTTTTTGTTTTTTTTTTAAATGGACTCCTTATCATCTGAAGTTATTAATATTAGTGGCAGGGGCTGGGTGGGGTGACTCACACCTGTAATTCCAGCACTTTGGGAGCCTGAAGCGGGCGGATCCCTGAGGTCAGGAGTTTCAGACCAGCCTGGCCAACATGGTGAAACCTCGTCTCTACTAAAAATACAAAAATTAGCTGGGCATGGTGGCGTGTGCCCGTAATGCCAGCTACTTGGGAGGCTGAGGCAGGAGAATCGTTTGCACCTGGGAGGCGGAGGTTGCAGTGAACTGAGATCATGCCAACTGCACTCCAGCTTGGGCGACAAGAGCAAAACTCTGTCTCACAAATGAAAAATAATAAAAAATAATAAAATAAAATAAAATAAAATAAATAAAATTAGTGGCAGGATACATCCTGGTAGATGGCATGTGTGCTTTGGATCCATGCAAGGGGAGATGAGTTCCTGGTATACCAAAAGGACAGAAAATCATCCTATTATATAAACCAACAGCTCTGCTAAAGAGGAACTTCACAAGGCTGAGTGTTATCTACATTTTGATTCTGGTCCACAGTTCGCATTTACCCCACAGTTACCATATTTTAAGTAGGTCACGAGCACAGAGTCAGCTCAACCAGCAGTGAACATTTTGTTGCAAATCTTTTCCTACTGGAGATAGTGATGCTGAAGAAGGTTGGGTGTTTCCACCAATTGAATGATTCTTGACATTCTTTGTATTTTAAAATCATGATTAAAAGTTCTATCTAGCCCATGAATAGTGGAGAAAAATATCTTACGAGTAAACAAAATGTACCAAGGAAACTTACCTCACTCCCCTGACAGAAGAGGCACTAAAATTCCACTCATGTATACCTTTCTAGAACAACAACAAGAAAAAATAGAGTCATCCAAATGGAAAATAACATAACAATAATTTTGTTTAATTATTTTTAAAGTGATATACACAGTCATTTTTCCTGGTACACTATTTTTCATGAAAGAATTATCTGGATGGAAAGCACGATTCATTCTCAAGTCACAAGGGTAATGTTTACTCTACTTAATAATTCCTGTACTTCAATAAAACAGCTTCCAAAAGAGCCTAGGAGAATTAGTCTCATTAAGTTCTAAAACTTGATTCTAGTAATAACTGTTGTGTGTTAATTTTTAAGTAAAAAAACTCAATGATCAAGGTAATTCTATTAGTACAGTTGAGCAATATTTCTTTTCTGAGAAAGATAAACATTAATTTGAATAACATCTCGGCAAGGTTTTAAAGATAACTATTTCTGAATTATCTTTAGTTAAGATTTCCAACTAAACAGGTGGCTCTATGTCTTCAGAAAGTAGTAGAGCAAGAATGTAGTGCCCATCATAACTACAAGGTATTGCTACCTAATTTATGCAAAATTTCATATGCTAATAAAGTTTGAACATAAAAAATTTGATTGTCATGCTATAAACATGGGTGATTTGCAGAGCGAAGGTGAAGAAAAATGTGGGAATTTATTTCTTGAGTTTATTACTAAAGCTAAGATAAAATTATTATCAAATTCGTATGTCCCTAAATTAATTACAAAATGGATCATAATCCCTTTAAAAATGTGTGACAATATAAAATTAATCGCATAAATATTTTTACAGAAATAAAGTAGTTTATCCATGTGTCTAAGTTGAGCAAGTACAGTATAGCAATAAACTGACACTGAAATTCAATTCTATAAATTTAAAACAACCAGGAAAAGGAGTTCTTACCCACCCACTGCCAGGAGGCTGAGGTCTGGCCTGGGTTAATGAAATGGGTGGCAAAGCCTTGTGGCTTTGAGGTGGCCTAGAACCCTCCTTTTGGCTAAAGCAACTCAAAAGCCACAATTTATATCTACAGCCCATAATTCTTTGCTAGGTCCATGCAACTTAAAATAAAAATAGATCCTCTCAAGTCAGATGTGAATTTACTAAAAAGCTAGTTTCAGTGCATATCAGTCAGGTCACGGGAATGTGACCTGAATGAACACAGAGCAAATTTTGTTGCATGAAGTCCAGGAGGGAAGATGCCATAAAAAGGTACTCATGGCATGTGGTGGCTCTCTTAACCAGAGTACAGAGGGAGTGAAATTAAAATAGCAGCCTCCAGCTTCAGCTGGTAATTTGGAAAGTTGCTTCTAAATCCTGTTGGCCTCAGGTGAACTTCTAAATATATATATGACCCAGGAGCTGCAGCCGTTACCTGTACACTACTTGCGTGCAATGCAGCCTTATCCTCAGAGCCTGCAGCTGAGCTGCTTTCCAAGACCATGTCCAGGAGCAGGAAGTGGGAAGCAAGTGCAGAGCTGAGGCAGTATGCAAACCCGCCCCTGAACACAGCAACTGGCAAATACTAACAAGACAGCACTGGTAAAACGCATCTTCTATCAATCCTTTTCTGGGAACAGCTAAGTAGAAATTTTGGACTGGTTTCGTAGGAAAAGAGTGGAGTATTTCCAGAATGCTTGGTTCCTGAAAAGTTGCCAGTGCTGCCAGGGAACGTTCCATTTCAGTGATGTAAATAAAGCCCAAGCCCTGAGATGGAAGGTGGAAGGAGGCCTCCCTCCCCACCTACCTGTAGGACCCACCACAAGGAGGCGCTGATGAGCTACAAAGCCAACAGGTAGTTTAAAGGCTCCTGGGACCTGTCTGGGAATTAGGGAAAAGAGCGGGTCCAAAGGCAGCGCTAGCGATAATTAGCCCCAGCAGGCAAACCAACACTCAACCTAATTTAATCAGCACAAGCACCATTTTCTAGGAACGGGTTAGCTGCAGATCTCAGGCCCCAGTTAGGGCTAGAATAGGAGCTGGAAGTTAATGCTGTATTGACTGAAAGTGGCAGTAGTATACTGCACTGTAGTAAGCACTGTCGTAAGCAGTGTCGGCTCCCTCAGCAACTCCCGTAAGCACTGTCGGCTCCCTCAGCAACTGTCATTCCCTCCTTCTCCTCTGCTGACAAAAAATAAATTTTGCCCAGGTTCAGGTGGCAATGTTTATGAATGGTGAAATCGGTAAGTCTAAATTGGCCATGGCAAGTTCATTTGCCTTGCTGGGGATAGGTGTAAGCATGGTCATGTGATACAACTTATGCTATAAAGGAGAGCGCTTGGCCCTCCTCCCCAGGATGCCGCCTGTGTGAAGTGCTTCTTGGAATAGCTAGCTACTTAAGAACATGAGAGGAACACCAAGAGTATGCAGAGAAGCCAGAATTCAGAATTCTGATGCTGAAATTATCCTCAGAATCACCCCACCTCAAAATTTATTTTTTTTCGTCCAGGCTGGAGTGTAGTGGTGTAATCATAGCTCACTGTGGCCTGGATCTCCCAGGCTCAAGCGATCCTCCTGCCTCAGCCTCCCAAGTAGCTGGGACTTACAGGCAGACATCACCAAACCTGGTTAATTTTTAAAATTTTTTTTGTAGAGATGGGGGTCTTGCTACATTGCTCAGGCTGGTCTTGAACTCCTGGCCTCAAGCAATCCTCCTGCTCTGGCCTCCCAAAGTGCTGGGATTACAGATGTGAGTCACCATGCTCAGGCTATAATTTCTTGTAATATGAAATACCATTTATTTAAGCTGCTTTCAGCAGGGAGTTTGTAGCAGAAAGCATCCTTGGTGGATGAGAGCATCAAATCATCTTAATCTAGAATCTGGGGTAAGCATGTTTCCCTCATAAATTTCCTGGGCCTTCTGTGAGTGGCCACTGGCTGGAGCTGGAGTGAGGGAGGAGAATCAGCACTTAATCTTCCACTAGGCCCCTGCCTTTGCTTGATAATCCATGAGATAGGCCAAGGGTGCCCAAACTTCAACCCCCAAAAGGGGGGGAAATTCTAAATAACCATTTAAAACGTCCTGCAAATAACTTCTGTCTTCCTCAATCTAAGTTTTTCTTTCATTGTACACATTCAGACTTTCTTCAAGGACTAACTTACTTTTTAGTAGCAGCCATTCATTCAACCAAGAGAGAACTGTTAAAAGATCAGGATTTCAATTAATTTTACCCCTGAAGGTAGAGCAGCTCTCTAAGAGTCCCTGGGAATTGGTATATAATGTGCTTTAAGTTTTGAAAGTTGCAGTATATATATATACTAGCTCACAGAGCTATTTATTCCATATTTTAGAATAAAAATAGAGAAGGAGTGACTAAAGAAATAAACATGATAAATGAAAAGCTACATTCTCTATTCTAATATTAGGAAAAAATTTTAAACATTCTATGATAAAAGCAACCGATGTTTAGTTTAACATAAGACCTATTAAACTGGTTGCTTCTCTGTTAGCTATAGATGTTTTAAAGTAACATGGTAATAATAAAGTTTTTTTGTTTTTATTGCTTGTCCTCCTTCCAATTTTACCACTTTCATTTTAAAAAATTGAGAAAATGGTAGTGATAATGAATACACTATGGTTAGAATCAGGGTTTGCAAAGAAATTGACATAAATTCAGAATGGAAACTGATACAAGAAAGCTTCAACTTTTGAACAAGGAGAATTTTTAGCACTAAAAGTTATAGGAGATAAGGACAACATAAATATAATTCTTCCTGATCAAAAGATGGTGAAAATGGAAAATGGACAGTATGCAACTTAAATTTGTAACCCTATTTCATGCACTTGTTTATATCCTAATATATATCCTAATATTTCTTAGCATAATGTAAAAATTGTCTCTGTAATTGTCACAAAACATAAGAGAATTAATACGAGGCTGACTTTACTGAGCAAAGAACCTCTAGGAAGGAGAAAACAATAACAAATAGCTGGAAATAGTACTCATTTTCCAAAAATCTCTGGCTTACTTTCTGTTCTTTTTCTGTCTTCCAAATTCTTCTGGCTCTCTACTCATTCTCCAGGCCTTGCTAATCGCTAATTCCTTTAGCCTCACTCTGTTTCCAAGTGTCCTTGGATAAACTTGCTCTTTTCAATCAAGCCTTTGAAAATCTCCTCCTTCAGTCCTGCTCTCGTCTCCATAATGTTCATGTCTCCTAACTTCTCTTAGTTTTTGTAGTTTCCACTGGATGATTACTGTAGCTCAGTTTGTGAGAACATGTATGTATATACCTGAATACATACAAAACAATATAAATATTGCACTGCACTGTAAAGCAATATCACTAACATGTATATAGACAGTTATATTGATTATTCCCAATTTTGCCACTGGATGATTCCACTTGGAGTCTTGCCATCAGTTTCAACTAAACACGTCCAAAATGAAATTCCTCATGATTCCTCTACAACTCAGGTTTTCCTTCTAAGAATCCTACCACCTTTATCAATGCAATCAAAACTTGAGTCACCTTATACCTAGTCCCTCTTTTTAACCCTTCTTCCTAATTCGTGATTAAGTCGTATACTTTTCTTTCCAAATCATCCATCCCTTTGCAGTCACAATTGTATTATTCCACTCTAGGATCTCTACCTGCCTCATATCTAGCTAGTTCCTCTACTAGTCTTCTCTGTGACCCTCCAGAGCCTCAGACTTCAGAAATCAAATGTCAAGACCAGATCAATTTTATAGCTACACTAGCAACCATTATGCAGCACTTGTTCCAAGCCACTTAGCACTGTGCTACATGATTTCCATTCATCCTCTCATTTAATCTTCACAACAATTCTATGAGGTACTATTATTCTCATTTTACATATATGGCAACTAAAGCATGAGGAGTTGAAGTGGATGCCTAGGTCACCAAGCATGCAAGAGCTAACGTCAACCTTCACACCTATGCACTTTGATGCTGACCTTGGGTTCATAATTCATATTCTGTTCTGCCTTCATGCCAGCTCTCAGATTTTCAGAAACGTTAGTGACGTCCTGTTTCCTACCGACACATGCTTAAAATTCTTCTTCCTAGTTTACATAGCACTGTAGAGTTTTATGTCATCCTGCCCAGCCAATCATATCTCCCACCTCCCTCAACACGTTTCCCCTTGTGGAACGAGTCAGACTCTCCCGGCCCCTGAACGTCCCACGCTTGCTTTCACTTTGGTGCCTTGGTTGGAATTCTGCCTTATTCCTCTAATCCAGTTTGTCTTCCCGTGTTCGTTTATCTCTTCCAGTTCTATGCACAGCCAAAGTACAGGTTCCACTTCCTTTAGGAAGCCTTCTCGAAGGACTCCATGCCTCACTGATCTTCCTCCTCACTGAAGGCCACAGATCAAGAACCTATAGTGTCCTCTTCAGGAACCGGCACAGTCCCAAAGTCCACAGAACTCAAAAGAATGCTGGTAGATTGACTTGCTCTACTATCATCTCAACAGTGCTTTCCTCGGGTGTAGCGTGATGCATTTTAACATAATTAAAATGACATGTTAGAAATGTTGCTGATGGGGGTGCTGGGGCAATGACTTCTTTCAAAGTCTTCCCTCTATTACTTCACTCATGGAAGTGAGTCTCATGGGAAGCTATGTCTTAGCTGAAAGCCTGTCTTCAAAGTCCTTTATCAAGGAAGTTTTCTGTTATGAATAAATTAGTATCACAAGTAACTTTTTCAAGTGTTTCTTCATACAATTGACACTCCTATTAATGAAAAAGAATCAAGCTTCTGACTCTGCACATAGTGGCAAATATTGGCATGTGTAATTTGGGGCTTGTTGGGTGATCAAAGATCCTTAAGTTACCACAACCTATTGGTAGAGTGTCTCTAAAATTCAGATGCAGCCAGTTCCAAACTGACTTGTAAAAGTGTCAGCTAGGACAGTGTTTCACAAACTGGGATTGGAGAAAGACCACAGTTCTGAAAGATGCTCCTCAGTATTCCTCAGTGCTACTAGATGGACTCGGTGTTGAGAACGTAAGAATGGATGGTTTTCTCCAAGCTTATTATGTAATTTCACGTTGCCAACATTTAGTGTGCCTGCTAAAATACTAAGTTACAAGACTTAACATGACCAACTATACCTAAATATAGAACAAATTAAAATATAAATAACATGCATTCTGGGTGCTGCTTAGTATCTATTCATTTTAAACACAAGACACTGCCCTTCCTAGAAACTAGAGCACTGGGACCAGTGATTTCTTGCCACTCTGATAGAGGTCACAGGGCCTGACCATGATTGACATCCAGGAAGGATCTGTCCCAGCTGACTTGCACATATCAGAGCATGGGACATTCTTCTTGCTAGATTATGGACATGCTGTGTTGTTTTCCTGTTGAACTTCCTAAGGTGGTGGTTCACACATGTGAGATCTGAGTCTACCTCATAGAATTGTCCTCAGTAGGTCTGACATGTAGATTAGGAATCTGCAATTTATTTTATTTTATTTATTTTTTTGAGACAGAGTCTTGCTCTGTCACCCGGGCCAGAGTTCAGTGGCACAATCTTGGCTCACTGCAACCTTTGCCTCCCAGGTTCCAGCAATTCTCCTGCCTCAGTCTCCTAAGTAGCTGGGATTACAGGTGTGTGCCACCACGCCCAGCTAATTTTTGTATTTTTAGTAGAAATAGGGTTTCACCATGTTGGCCAGGCTGATCTCGATCTCCTGACCTCAAGTAATCTGCCCACCTCAGCCTCCCAAACTGCTGGGATTATAGGCATGAGCCACTGTGCCCAGCTGGAATCTGCCATTTAATTAAACCAGCTCCCTGGGTGACTCTAATGCTGGTGTTCCAGGGAACCACATCTTGAAAAGCACCATCCCCAGGAACCAGCTTAGCCATAAAGTCAAGGATGTAATAATTCTTGAGCTACTACAATTGAGTAATTTAGTATGTTTACATCCCTATTAAAGTTGTTATCAACCATGGCTACATATCAGAATCATGGATAAATCTTCATAAAAATGCATGTGTCCAAGCTTCACTCTAAGTATAAAGGATTCCAACTCAGTTGGTCTCCTGAGATCCAGGGTATTGCAGATAATTCTGATGCAGAGTCAGGTTTGTGTACCAGTTCAACACCAACAACCTCCCAAATGATTACTCCCATGCCATTTAAAGAGCAAAGCAGGGTTAAACTCTGGGGTTTCAAAGTTAGGATTTAGTCCATATAATATGTACACTGCAGTCATTTATAATTGTTTTTGTTGTTATTGTAGTTAAGACATTGAAAATTTATTATATACCAGGCTCTGTGAAATGCACTCTACCAAATTATTTCATTTAACCTTCACAACAACCTTTCGAGGTGGACATTATTACCTCATTCTACAGATGAGGACACCGTAGCTTGGAGAAGACAAGTTGCCCAAGGGCAGTGGTAGGATTTGAATCCAGGTCTGTTGATTCAAATCCACATGTAAAAATCTGCAAGCCCATACTCCCAAATCTACTTCCTGATTCCACTTCCTGCTTTATTTTTCCCTCTTCACCATTGAATATACCTATACATTTATTTATTGGTTTATTGCCCTCTCTGAGTGGAAAGCAAGCACCACGAAGGCAGGAATTTCACTCATTTTGGACACAGCTGTTTCCCCTAGGGTCTAACACCATGTCTGGTAGTGCCTGTCCAGAGTAAGTGCTCAATAAATATTTATTAAATGAGTAAGTTGATGAATTATGGCTAAATAAAATTATAAGGGCATTCTGAGAAACAGTTACGAGAAAGAAAATAAATTAACAATCTTTCCACAAGACTTCTCTCATATCTGTTGGTTTATCCGTGGACTGAAGCCAGGTCCTGAAAATGTCTGGTTTTAAAAAAATAGTAGGATGATTTGTACATGCATTAAAACTGATGAATATAGAAGTGGAAAGGCTTATCCACGTGACTGCTATGAACGGAAGTGAGACTGTTTTAAGATCCTTCTCAAAATAGGTGGTCGCACAGCCCACCTCACTTTGTGCACAGCACACACTGAGTCAGTGGCTAATCTGAGATTTAGCAACTACTTAGATAACAAAACAGCTAGATGTAATGATAACTATAATGGTACCAGCGTAAGATTAAAAGTGGCATCATTCTGACAGGCTTCCTAAAATTAACATATGCATCTTTTATGTCACGCATTTTAAGTATTAGTTCTTTGGTGCATAACTTACAGCATGAATTTACAAAAGAGAAATATTCCAATTCGGAGTATGCTTTGGATGGTTATGCCATCTATAATAAAAATCCAAATAGTTCAATTATATTTTATTAATATTGATGAAAATTCATAATTCAAATTTAACAAGTTTTATAATACAGAATGCATTTATGCCAAGACAGACACACAGCTGAGCTATTTCTTCTTAACTAACACAGACATTTGCTGGAGTATATAAATGCTAGAAAAGGCCGGGCGCAGTGGCTCAAGCCTGTAATCCCAGCACTTTGGGAGGCCGAGATGGGCGGATCACGAGGTCAGGAGATCGAGACCATCCTGGCTAACACGGTGAAACCCCGTCTCTACTAAAAAATACAAAAAACTAGCCGGGCAAGGTGACGGGCGCCTGTAGTCCCAGCTACTCCGGAGGCTGAGGCAGGAGAATGGCGTGAACTCGGGAGGCGGAGCTTGCAGTGAGCTGAGATGCGGCCACTGTACTCCAGCCTGGGTGACAGAGCAAGACTCCGTCTCAAAAAAAAAAAAAAAAATGCTAGAAGGGTGTAAAGTCCTTCGTTACTAATGCTCTTGTGTTAATAATTGCACAATTTACCTTGTCATCAGGAAGCACGTGCCAAATAGAGATTGTCTTTTCCTCAACTTCATTGTTGATAGACAAATAAGAAGGTTGATAGATTTTGGTTGGTTCTAATATTAATACCTTGAAAAGATAAGGCAAAGAAACTAATATCAGTGACTTAAGATTGAAACCACTTAGAGCTGCTGTAACACCCCACCACCAACATAGAGGATTATTGGATGAGCTTCTGAGTCTGTTGCCGGAATAAACCATTTCAACTTCTAATTGCTATTATTCCTATAAATCCTTCAAGCATTTTATAGTATTTATCAATTATCATAACGTTCAATAATGCATCACCTTGTATTGCTAATAAACTTAGAAATACATTTTTGAAGTCCATATATGGGCTCAGCTATCCTCAGGGAATCTACTAGCGATAACTTTTAAAAATCTTCTATTTTATCATGTACTACATAGCTATTTCTATAAATATAAACGTGTCAAAGAAAGACAGAAAAGGTCCATACATAGAACGTCACATTCTTATTTTAGTTTTCTGCTATCACATTTTATCATACAGATGTAGTAGTATGGTTTTCATACCCATGTAAATAAATTTAGAAATGGTTTTAGTTATTCCTGAGTTTTATATATAAACCAAAGAAACAAACTTAGCCATATGAAATAATAAACACGTTTTTGCACTGCCTTCCAGATGAAACTGGCATCTTCAATAATGATATATTTAGCCTTGTAAGAGAAAAACAGAAATAAAATTTGTTCCTATTTTGAAGCTCTATGAGGGGTATGTGATAAATGAGTTGAGAATCTCCATCAAAGGACTGTGTGAAGTATTATATTATTACTAATGTCTCACATTTGGAGTGAATAGTACTAAAATAATACACATGCCCTGGTTTCAAAGGTGCGATGATTCATTATCTACTTGTACAGATGCTTAAAGGCATCTTCCTGGCCCAAATTTCCTAGGCAGACTTCACTAGGAAGGTTTAAAAAAAGAAAAGTCAATACTTAACTATTAGAGAAACTGGAATAGTCTTTCTACTCTACTGCTTAACACTCAGGAAAATTACCTTTAGAACTAATCTTGAATCAAGCAAGTTTTCCAAATAAAAGTGGAGGAAAACTCCTTCAGAAGGCACCATCCATAAGGAATTACAAATTCATAATACAGTAAAACAACCCTCAGAAAGAAGGCAAAAGAATCTGGGCATATTTGTTTTACTCCAAACTTATCCTAACAGTGTGTTTACTTAAGGTACAGGGAACTAGAGAAAGGGAGGTAGAAAAAACAATTTTTCTTTACTCTTTGAATATTAAAAATGTTAAGGGCTCAAAGAATTCTCAGTCAGGCTCTAGCTGTGAAAATAAGATGGGCTATACCATAAAAAAACACACGGTGAGAGCCCATAAGGGAACATATTCGGACTAAGGAACAAACTCACCCAGTGAATCAAAATCTTAATTCCAATCAACAGAGACACAAGCGGTAATGATGAATAATGAAAATCATTTTCCCATCTAAACTTTGCAGAAATGGCGCTCTCATATCTGAGTATCGCAATGTATATGAAATCAAAATAATAGAGAATAAAAGGTGGGTTTCCCAAAACATAATCCAACTCTCTTCATTGACAAGTGAGAATATACCCCGTTCCCAAATTATGTGGGCACACTATTATATTCAACAGAAGAAAAGAAAAGCACCAGCTCCTCTCTTGTTAAATTATGTCTTTATTGTCATCTTAATATTTCTAACAGATAAAATCTGGACTATGTGTCCCTAACTTGAGACAGGAAATAAAAACAAGGTTGTAACTATCACTGTCTTAATATTTGTTGAACTCTTTGCTCTATCCTTGAAATGACAAAATGTGAGAAATGCATAGCATACATTATAGAGGTCACAGAAAGGCTGGGAAACAGACCAGGGAATGGAGGCAATTTGAGAAAGCCTTAAAGCTAGATATACCTCACTTATTAGTTTATACATTCTTGCTTTTAGTTTCTTGTTTTTAGGTTAATATTATAATTAACTGCTAATTTCATGTATCTGAATCAAAAAGGAAAACTGCAAAGCCTATAAAGAATAGATATTAACCAGATGTTTAAATTTCTACAGGGTCTTTGAAGTACCATACTTCTCTCCTTCCTCTCTCCTGACATTAGATAATGAGTTGATGGTCTCCAAACTTTTCAATGTAAGAAGAAAAGAAAATATATCAAGAGGAGAGCTAAGAAAAAAGAATAAATTAAAGTGATAAATGATGGTACCATTCAAATCATTTCCCAAGTAAACTTTCAACTTTCTTTTGCCCAGAGTCACAGTTAATTCTTGGAGAAATGAGAATGAATACAGTATTGAGATAAATAAAAGCAATCAAATAATATTTTCTAAAATAGGCCATCCTGGATTTTATTAGATCATTTCAAAAGAAGGATAATGTTATCATCCTAATCAACACACACCTTTGTAGTGTGAGCCACGGAAGATGCTACACTGAGGACACGACAAGTTGCAGTGACCAAGATCACCCTACAGGTACTAAAAGGCTGCATTTCTCTTTGAGGGAGAGCACTGGTGGCAAATTCCAGAAGTGGTTACAACTTATTACCCAAATACCGGTCCTGTTTTTCTGCTATGCTATCATGTATATTGAGATTTAAAAATCATCTATATGGCTTCCATTATTTTTTAAAGCAATATCTTTACAGTTTCTTCAGTGCTTCATCATATATGTAAATATAAGAAAACAATCAAGTGGTTAATGCTAAAGCAATTTCCATTAAATTTGGAGCTCCTTGGGAGACTGGCATGTTCTGGAACTCACACAGGTGAAGTCGTTGTAGGAAAACTCAACTTAAGAAGAACTACAAAATTGTACAATTTTGTCCTCTGTGTAACAACAAACTATGGAAAAGAAATTTTGAGTACCTGAGTTATGAATTCTGATGTAGGAGTAGTATTTAGAGATGAGTGGGAAAACACTGCATTTTAGAGTCTTGTCACAAAAAGACAGACCCCAAATAAGCCACAAAGTTTCAAGAAGGAAATAGATTGCTGAGAAAAATCAAATATGCCATAAATATGTTGGCACGATAACACCTATGTGCCTACCACTGGCAGATAACTAAGTGTTAACATGCTGTCATATTTGCTTCAAAATGTTTTCTAAGGAAATGAAATGTTGCAAATAAAGTTGAGGTCCTCAGGATCCCTTACACAATTATATCATCTCCTTCCCAGATAAAATCCCAGAATATTCAGCAATTCCCATGCCCACCAGCAGGCTCTAAAAATGCTCTTGTCTCCACAATGGTGTCAACTGTTGTAAAATGTTTTAATTCTTTGAGTCCAATGGGCAAAAAAAATAGTGTCTCATTTAATTTGCATTTTCTTGACTAACCAGAAGTTAATTATCTCTTCATATAAATTTTTTCTTCTTTTATTTATTTATTTATTTATTTATTTGAGATGGAGTTTTGCTCTTGTTGCCCAGGCTGGAGTGCAATGGCGTGGTCTCGGCTCACCACAACCTCTGCCTCCCAGGTTCAAGTGATTCTCCTGCCTCAGCCTCCCGAGTAGCTGGGATTACAGGCATGAGCCACCATGCCTGGCTAATTTTGTATTTTGAGTAGAGATAGGGTTTCTCCATGTTGGTCAGGCTGGTCTCAAACTCCCAACCTCAGGTGATCCGCCCACCTTGGCCTCCCAAAGCGCTGGGATTACAGGCGTAAGCCACCACACCCGGCCTCTTCTTATTTTATATTGCTTATCACTTTATACAGGATTTTTTTGCATATTAGGCAAATTGACCATTTTACACAGTTTTATAAAACATTTTCTCCCTGCCTAGCAGTTTCTATTTGGCATGTTCACAGTGTTTTTTTTTTTTCTTTTTTAATCAAACAAAAATATCCATTTTTTTAGTGAAATCAAATTGGTGAATATTTTCCTTTGGGACTTATAAGTCCCTTTCTTGCTTAATCCTAGGATGCCTCTCTCAACTGGTGTTAATACCTATATTCTCCTAACTTCTCACTTAATATTTTCCGATTTGTTTTTTATATTCACTTATTTGTATTTATATTATGACAGACAACTGTCAAATATATTTTATATTCACTTATATTTATATTATGACAGACAAATTCATACGAAAATAATCTAAATGGGCTCAAAGTGACTAATTTGAATGGTTTCCTTTCATAGCCAATTTTCTAGTCGATCAAGTCAACAGTCAATTAAATACCTGAATTCTACATTCTCTTCTTTGACTACATTTACTGCTACTGAGAGCAGCAGCTAGAGGCACGCTGCCAGCTCATTCTAAGGTAAGTATTTTCCTAGGCTACACATTATCTAGGCTAGAAAATGAAGTGTTTCAGTTAGAAAGGCTTTCAATTAAAGACCCTGCTGAGCTCAAGGCTTCATCTGGAAGCAAGAGTAAAGCATGCTCATGTGAGCAATGGATTTAATTAAGTGAAGTAGATGATCCTATCAACAAGAACTAGAAAACTAGATTTTGCAAAAAGAATTGAGAATTGTCACCACCTCTGAGTATGGAAGATAGAGATCAGAGAGCTCAAAGAGACTTATGGCATCACTTTGATGTGGAAAGAAATTTGTACATACAGTAAGTTACCAATAATTCTTGAATTGGATGCTGGACGATATTAAGAACTATCAGAAGAGGCATGGCACCATCTGAGAAGAGCAATAGGTGTTTTGTGTGTGTGTGTGTGTGTGTGTGTGCGTGTGTGTGTGTGAGAGATACATTTAAATCTGTGTATCTGAAGTCCACTAGAGACCAGTCAAAATGAGTTGCAGACCAGAAACTGCAAGTCATTATTTCCCATGGTCTAAAACGTTGTAAATAGTGATTGGGGATATTACATCTAACTCTGACCCACCTGGGTAATGGGTAGTGGGGATGGGATAACAATGCAGGTGAGCCTGATACTTTTCACCACAATACGGGAAATAATACTGAAGAACATGTCAACACAACTGCAGTATTAAGGAAAAGCATCCATTGGGCTGGCCTGAAGCTAAGCCAAGAGACAATCTTTGCATTGCTTAGGAAGTACACTTCACCACTTATCAAAAGGAACCACCCAAATTCCATGGCAAAAACATAAAAATAGATCTCATTTCTCTGATTTTGAGAAGTTATTTTTAAAAGTAAGCTAAAGCAAACCAATGTGCAGGAAATAAAGATATTAACCAGACGACTGCAGTTTTAGGGCACAAAAATCAGCCCCCAAGCACTGTTACAATCACAGCACAAGATGTGCTTTAAATAAAGAAATGTACTTAGATTTAAAGGAAGAGTACTCACTGGAAATCTAACCACAGTAACATCTGTCTTTGTGGCCTCGACCAGGAAATCCATCCAAAAGTCCACAAGTTCTTGCTTGGCCACAGGCTGTTCTGTGGTCAGTTTCACAAAATGCTTATATATCAAAATTGTCTCTACAATAGACTTGAGGTACCTGAGAAGTAAAAGATATAAAACACATAACACACAAATTTAGAACCGCCTGTTCCCATGTATCCCAGTCTAATTCTGTAAATGTAATTTATATATGACATTAATAGTTATGCATTCATATTCACCAAACGTTATTCGTTATTTGTTACATATCATGTACTTTCACACTTTCTTTTTTCTTTTTTTCTTTTTTTCTCTGTTGAGAAAGAGTCTCGCCCTGTTACCCAGACTGGAGTGCAACGGCGCAATCTTGGCTCACTGCAAGCTCCACCTCCCGGGTTCACCCTATTCTCCTGCCTCAGCCTCCTGAGTAGCTGGAATCACAGGCGTGTACCACCACACCTGGCTACGTTTTGTATTTTTAGTACAGATGGAGTTTCACCATGTTGGCCAGGCTGATCTCGAACTCCTGACCTCAATCTGCCTGCCTCGGCCTCCCAACGTGCTGGGATTACAGGTGTGAGCCACCGCGCCCGGCTGTGCAACACATTATCTCATTTCTATCTCACAAAAACTCAATAATGTTGGTTATTTTATCCCTATTTTAGAGATGAGGAAGCAGGCTTAGAGGGCTTGTAACTTGGACTAGGGCCATACATCTAGTTAAAACATGAATTTTAAAATGCCTATGTTCTATTCAAGAAAGTGGTTAATGCATTTATTTTTAATTATGCTTCTTTGAGGAAGCTTTCCTAAATAGACACTTCATAAGGATCATTATTTAGCTCTGAGGCAACTCAGCTTATATATTATACGAATACCCTCAAACCTAATGAGACAGATGGTGCCTCAAAAGAAAAAGTTAGGAAAAATGAGGAGTGGGATAATTATAGGTGATAATGGCTATGCAGGCGCTTTATGGACTATAAACATGGAAGTTAATATTCCATAAAAATTAAGTTAGTAAACCTTAAGGCACTGTTTTGTGGCTATGAGTACCATCGCATAGAATAGTGCCTGTTTTCTTGCTAACAGAACCAGGATGCCTAAAATACTGCCATCAGAATGGTCATTGTAAAGAAATAGCAAATGTGACTCAATATCATGCATGCATCTATTGGTTCCTTTATTTCGTATCATTTGCTGAATGCCTACTGCTGCACACAGTGCTGTGGTGATAAATATCAAAAGATGTTATAACACCAAGAATAAATATCCATGGAGATATGATTAAACAGAGAGACAACTTAAAAAGCCATACACTAAGAGAGTATTAAGAGAGGCATAACTAAAGAATGACGGAAACACTAAAGAAGGGACTTGGGTGTGAGGAAGGGCTCTAGGTCAAGGTCAGCTTTATGAGCAGGTGTGATGGATGAGTGTTCCCCGGAGAATGTGTGCATCGTGAGAGGCATGCTCAGCACGTGCTCAGACACTCATGCATGAAACCGGCAGTGTGGTATGAAGAGACAGCAGTGTAAACCCAGGGGTGTGACAAGAGCTGAGGCTGGAATGGCTAAAGGAAAATCTTGTTTGCTAAGACAAAATGATGGACTTTACTCCTTAGGCTGTGAGGAACAATTAAACTATACCGATTTAAGGATTTCAGTGCAGGGAAAGTGTCAGGTGTGCATTTTTGAAAGATCACTGTGATCTTTAGAAAGATCCCTGGGGAGGATTGGCTAAAGGAGACCTGAACATGAGGAAAATTCTTTAAAAAGTCATGAGGGTCTAACTTGGTGGTCTCTTCCTCACACGGTTTCTGTTATAAAAACAGGGAAGTCAGCAGCCTGGGCTCTGAGCAGCTCTAGAAAGAGGCTTTCACTATATCATGGTTAGCCTTTTAAAGTCTTTATAGCTAATGGTTAATCGCTACATGTGATACTAATAAAAATTATTTTTCTTTTTCCTTTTTTTCTTTTTCTTTTTCTTTTTTTTTTCTTTTGAGACAGAGTCTCGCCCTGTCACCCAGGTTGATATGAAGTGGTGCGATCTCGGCTCACTGCAACCTCCGCCTCCTCAGTTCAAGTGATTCTCCTGCCTCAGCCTCCCAAGTAGCTGGGATTACAGGCATCCGTGACCATGCCCAGCTAATTTTTGTATTTTTAGTAGAGATGGGGTTTCACCCGGTTGTCCAGGCTGGTCTCAAACTCCTGACCTCAAGTGATCTGTCCACCTCGGCCTCCCAAAGTGCTGGGATTACAGGTGTGAGCCACCACGCCCAGCCAACATTGTTTTTCAAAGTAGTCCTGAATGCAGATGAAATTTTGTTTTCACCTCTCCAATTACCACATAGATAATGATGAGATGTGGATGTACTCCAAGAACAATTTGAAATTAGAAAAACATACATCTATAGGAAACACTCAAATGTGTCAGTCAAATCCTAAGTAAGAAGAAAAGAAAAATCAAGAATGAGAATTCCGAAACTGAGATTAGATCACAGAGGAAACAAAGGGCATATGTTTGGAGTAGAGGTCTAACAGCTGTAATGGAAATGTGGTCTCAGGCCCCGAACAGAAGCTATATTTGCAGGTGCAAAATGCATGACCTCTGCATGATTCACATAGGTGATACTGGCCAACCTGGGTCAGTGGGTTGGTCAAGGTGCAGGAAAGGCAAAGTCAGAAACCTGCTGACATCACCTATGTCCAAAGTCATCAGAATTTATGTGTAATACATTTTATGAATATCACAATTTTCCTCTATATTCTGCATTTTATTTTATAAGCAAATAAAATCATCTAATTGTCAGTTCAGTAAATACAATATGGGAACAATATGGAGCTGTTTATTAAAAATAATTGTATCAACATATAATAGCTAATTATTACCATGCTGGTGTCTTCAGTTTAAAAAGCTTTTCAGATGCTTGAATGACTCTCATGTGGTCATTGGCTAGGACACTGGCCCCCAGAAAAAATCCAACTTCCCAGTAGCTCTGGAGTTTCTCCAAGTTTCCCTTTTTACCAAGAAGACTACTTAGCTTCACCCCTAGAATACAAACAGGAAGTAGAATGTTACAAACACACCCCAGACAGGTAGAACCAGGTTTTCACTAAAAAGTAAAATTAAGCTTTCATTCCTCTCTTCCGATTAAAACAGCTTTGTTAAGTTTCTGATTATTAAGGTGGTTTCAGTTCACCGTAAAAATAAGTCATAAAAAGGAACGGAACACTGATACATACAATTACACCACAGATGAACTTGGAAAACATGCTAAATTAAATAAGCCAGACACAAAAAGACAAAGGTTGAGTGATTCCACTCACAAGCGGTACCTATAACAGTCAAATTCCTAAACGTGGAAAGCAGAATAGAGCTTAGTAGGGACTGGGGGGAGAAGGAAATGAGGAGTGATAGTTTAATGGGTACAGAGTTTTAATCTGAAAAGATAAAAAACTTTGGGAGGTAAATAGTGGTGTTGGCTGCGTAACAGTGTGAATGTTCTTAATGCCACTGAAGCGTGCACTTCAAATTTTCAAATGGAAATTTTTGTTATGTACATTTTATCACAATAAAAGCTTGGGTGAAAAAACAATAGTAAGTCAGACTAAGCAGAAAGGTACACAGAAGAAAGTGAAAATTAACTTTTAATCTGAAAACCCAAGGAAAACTGCTATGGTCACTTTAATGTACATAAATCTAGAATTTGTATATATGTCAGTATATGCACAAATTAAAAGGCAATAATACAAACGTTGTTATGTAACCTTCTTCTTTGTCTTTTTATAACATGAATTCTTAAATAACTTAAAAGGGAAATCTCACCTTTTTTATGCTGAAATTCTATCAGTTGAAGTATAAATGTATACAGTATATATATATTTTGCAAGAGTAAAATGCTATAATAATTTTAGACACAAAAAGTTACACACCTAAAACATAAAAGAAATAAGGAAATATGCTGGACGCGGTGGCTCACACCTGTAACTCCAGCACTTTGGAGGGCCGAGGTGGGAGGATTGCTTGAGCCCAGAAGCACTAGACCGGCCTGGGCAACACAGCAAGATTCTGTCTCATGAAAAAAAATTTAAAAATCTTAAAAAAAAAGAAAAAACAGAAAAAAAAGGAAATAGACTGACAGATAATACTGTCTTGTTATGTCACTGTCTTAAAAGTCCTGAAATCCAGTAATATAAATACTCCAACCTTGTTCTTTTTCAACACTGTTTTGGTACTTCTATGTTCTTAAAGTTTCATCATATATTTTCAATTCTACTGTGTCTTGTATTATTTTTGCATTTTATAAGTATTTGTTTGCTTAAAAAGAATATGTCCTTGTAGCATTGCTTGGTGCCACTAACATCCACCATATTAAATTGTTGGGAAAATTATCTGAGATTTAGGAACAAGGCAAAAAGGAAGGACGTATCATTTCCATATCATATGGGAGGATAAGGCCACTCAAGGACTGTCTCGGGCAAGTGAAGCTAGTTCATCTCATTATGTACCACTTATTAAAGGCCTCAGGCGTGCCGAAGTTTACTTGTTAACCTGCAGATTTTTGTCCAGTACAGATGCAAATTTCTGTAGAGTGGAATGGATGAATCCCTAAGATTTATGGCCTGTGGACATAAAACAGCTTTTTTTTTTTCCTAATCAAACTCAGATATCTTAACATTTCTTTATTGTCTATGAATAGAAATGTTTTTTTGAACTGGACATTCCATCTTACTAGTTTCCATATTAGTTAAGTAAAATATTTTATATTTGCTGAGGGTCATGATTTTATATGTGTCCATTTTATATTTGAGGAGAGTCATGATTTTACCTTTTTGAAAATTATCTGTGAATGAAACAAAATAACCTTTAAAATTTTTCATGTTACTTTTTATCATATAATTCCACTCAAACCACAAGTATTTCAGGGAAAATGTCCATTTGGGAATTCTTCACATTGTGTGAGGGTAAAGAGAGAACAGCTTTGCCACTGCTGTTTCATGAGATGCAAAAAAATTACACACGCATAGGACAACATCCATGGTCTTCTATCTGGACATAATTTTGCTGTTGTTGTTTTTGAGACAAGGTCTCACTCTGTCGCCCAGGCTGGAGTGCAGTGGTATGATCACTGCTCACTGCAGCCTTGAATTTCTGGGCTCAAGTGATCCTTCCACCTCAGCCTCCCAGGTAGCTGGGACTATGGGCACGAGCCACCACGTCTAGCTAATTTTTGGGTTTTTTTCTGGAAAAACAAGGTTTCGCCATGCCAGTCGAACTCCTGGGCTCAAGTGATCCTCCTGCCTTAGACCTGCTAGCTGAGATAACAGATGGTACCACAACTGGCTAATTTTTAAATTTCTTTGTAGTTTTTACTTTTTTTTTTTTTTTTTTTTTTGTAGAGACAGGGTCTTGCTTTGTGGGCCAGGCTCGTCTTGAACTCCTGGGCTCAAGCAATCCTCTCGCCTTGGCCTCCCAAAGTTCTGGAATTACAGGCACGAACCCAATAATAATTTTAAAATAAAATTTCAGATGCACTCTCGAACCTCAGAAGTTCATTTTGTGGTGGTGATATTTGGTTTTGGCCTTGCCATACATTTATCATATGATCGTGACACCCAGCCAGCATTTGGATAAAATGTATATTTTTGATGGCAATTAGTATTTTAGCATATGGACGTATCACAATTTATTTACCCAAATGCAGATGGGTGGCCATTTTTATTACTCTAAACATTCTTGCACACACAGCTTTGCATATTTGCTCAATTATTTCTTTATAATAAAGTTCTAAACGTGGATTTGTTAGGGACAGAGACATGCCCATTTTTAGTGTTGATGCATTTTTGCCAAATTGCCCTTAGAAAATGCTGTACCAATTTATACTTTCACTGCAGGCATCTGACGACAAGCTCTTACCCACAGCCTTCCCAGTGAGGGATACTATCACGTGCATTCATCTTTACCAATATGACAGAGGAAAAAAAGGAACATTGTCTTTTTTAACCACTGAGACTGGCTCTCTTTTCATGTTTGTATTTCTTTTGTGAATGAGCATTTATGCTCTTTGCACAAACTTGTTTCTACATGAAGAGATTAATCTTTTAAGTATGGAGTTAAGAACACGGTTCTAATTTTTTTATATTTAGAAGTCCGTTCTCTTTCTCTCTCTTCCTTTCTCTCTCCCTCTCTCTCTCTCTCTCCCTTTCTCTCTCTCTCTCTCCCTTTCTCTCTCTCTCTCTCTCTCTTTCTCTCTCACACCCACACAGAATTTATATAGAAATAAACATCTTAGTGCATAAAATTTGTTTTGTATTTAGGATTTTTCCATAGGATAGAATTTCAGGAGTACTGTTATATTTGGTTCCAGACTACAATATTTTTAGGCTCTTCATTCATAGGGAAAAATTAATAAAGCACAATTTGTGATGTTCAGTTGTACCTTTTTAACTAAGTCCTTCCAGATCAATACTTTTCTCCATTTAAAAATATTTTGGTTGAATTTGTAAGCAATGAGCAATATGTCATTTCTGTGTTAACAACCAGTTCACCATTTATTTGATTCAGTTGCATATTTATGCAATTTAAATGCTGACAAAGTTGTCATTAAAATTGGTTGACTTACACTGAGGATTTTTTAACAGTTTAGTTTTTATCACAGTCTTATCACCTTGCAGCTGTTATTATGTTCAAGGCTGTTTTAGTGGAAAATGGCAGACTTTACTGAACACTCAGATGCCTAGCACTGTGTGTATTGAAAATGCTAACTCTCTGAATCCATACACCACCACGAGTTAGAAATTATCTCCCTTTTGTGGTAAGGAAAAATAAAACCCGGACAGGTTTAGCAACATGTCTAAAGCCATACACCTCATAAGTGGTGGAGATTAGATCCTTTTTAATTTTCCATTATGAAGAATCTCAAACACACATCAAAATTAAAAAACTACAATGAATGACCATATTTTCAACAATCATTAACATTTTGCTATTGCTTCATCTCCCTGAATATTTTTGCTGAACCACTTCAAATTAAATTCCACTCTGAAATATTACAGCATATACCTAAAAAATTTTCCTCCATATCCTATTCCATTATTGCACCTAACAGAAACAACTCACTGGTATTATCTATCACCTAGTCCTGATTCAGATTCTTGGATTGACTCCCAAATGTCTCTTACAGTTTTTGTTTTTCCAAACCAGAATCCAGTCAAGGAACATTAATTGCATTTAGTTTTTATGTCTCTAAATCTGTCTCTCTCTTTTTTTTTTTTTTTTTTTTTTTTTGAGAAAGAATCTCACTGTATTGTCCAGGCTGGAGTGCAGTGGCATGATCTCTGCTCACTGCAACCTCCACCTCCCAGGTTCAGGCAATTCTCCTGTCTCAGTCTCCCAAGTAGCTGGAATTACAGGTGTGAACCACCATGCTCGGCTAATTTTGTATTTTTTTAGTAGAGATGGGGTTTCATCATGTTGGGCAGGCTAATCTCTAACTCCAGACCTCAAGTGAGGCCCACGTTGGCTTCCCAAAGTGCTGGGATTACAGGCATGAGCCACCGCATCCAGCCTCTAAATCTCTTTTAATCTAACCAATCCCTCTACACATTTTTTCATGACCCTGACTTTTTGAAAACACAAGGAGTGCTATGGTGCAGGGTCCCCAATCCCAGGGCCACGAACAGGTACTGGTCTGTGGCCTGTTAGGAACGGGGCCACACACAGGAGGTGAGTAGCAGGCAACCGAGCAAAAGGCTTTTTCATCTGTATTTACAGCCATTCCCCATTGCTCTTGCTACTGCCTGAGCTCCGCCTCCTGTCAGTTCAGCGACAGCATTAGATTCTCATAGAAGCGTGAACGCCATTGTGAACTGCCTGTGTGAGGGATGTAGGTTGTGAGCTCCTTACAAGAACCTAATGCCAATGATCTGTTACTGTCTCCCATTGGCCCCAGATGGGACCGTCTAGTTGCAGGGAAACAAGCTCAGGGTTCCCACTGATTCTACATTATGGAGAGTTGTATAATTATTTCATTGTATATTAAAATGTAATAATAGAAATAAAGTGCACAATAAATGTAACGCGCCTGAATCATCCCTGAACCACCCCTTGCCCCTGGTCCGTGGAAAAACTGTCTTCCACAAAACCAGTCCCTATTGCTAAAAAGGTTGGGGACTGCCGCTCTAGTGTTCTCACATTCTGATCTGTCTGATGTAACTTCTTGGGATTATTTAACTTATTTCTCTAGAGCCTGTGATTCCTATTAAGCGAACTTTAGATCTTAAGATTCAAGTTAAACATTTTTGGTGAGAATATTTCATAGGAGTTGCTGTACACTTGGCCGGGTGCGGTGGCTCACACCTGTCATTCCAGCACTTTGGGAGGCGGAGGTGAGTAGATCACTTGAGGCCACGAGTTCAAGATCAGCTTGGCCAACATGGCAAAACCCTGTCTCTACTAAAAATACATGGGCATGGTGGCACGCACCTGTAATCCCAGCTACTTAGGAGGCTGCAGCATGAGAATCGCTTGAACCTGGGAGGTGGAGGTTGCAGTGAGCCAAGATCTCACCACTGCACTCCAGCCTGGGAGACAGAGTGAGACTCTGTCTCAAAAAATAAAAGTTAAAAAACCAAAAAGAAGAACTGCTGTACACTTCATAGTCATCATAATAAAGTCCTAAGGGCACATGTCTGGCCACCCTATTATTAGTGATACAAGGATGGGTCACTGACAGCTGGGTCCCTCCATTCTACAGGTACATTTGTTCCTTTGTGACTAACAAGTTATCTATGAGTTAGTTTTTGGTATCATGTAAAAGGGGTAAAATGAAATTTTTTAAAGTAAGCATTTCAATTTAATGTTTTTAGTTCTAATTGATGATCCTTGCCAGAATCAATTATTTCAACATCACTCTCATTATCAGCTTTATCATTACTTTGTTAACTATAATAGCGTACTTTTGAAGAATACATTCTTTGGAAGAAGAATACATTTACTATGTAGCATACCTCAAAAAGAGCGGTTTTGTTGTTGTTGTTTTTTTTTTTTTTTTTGAGTTGGAGTTTCGCTCTTGTCGCCCAGGCTGGAGTGCAGTGGCGCAATCTTGGCTCACTGCAACTTCCATCTCCCGGGTTCAAGAGATTCTTTTGCCTCAGTCTCCCAAGTAGCTGGAATTACAGAAGCATGCCACCACACCCAGCTAATTTTGTAATTTTAATAGAAACAGGGATTCACCATGTTAGGCTGGTCTTGAACTCCTTACCTCAGGTGATCCACCCTCCTTAGTCTCCCAAAGTGCTGGGATGACAAGTGTGAGCCACCATGCCCAGCCTAAGAAGAGCTATATTTCATCAATGGGATGAACTACAGTATTTCTGAAAGAGGAAGGAAATGTACTTACTTCTTTCCTTATAACTTCTAATTTTCTGAAAAGTTGGTCACTTCCACAGGTGACAAAGGAGTTTTTCAGTGGTTGGTGATAGATTTTGTTTTGATTATTTTTCCTTGATTATCTCTATTAACTCATGGATTTGTATGTACAGTAAAATATATTTTATATTCAATATTTTTTAACGCTTACTGAAAACGATATTTAAATAGTGGTTTGTCTGAATTCTAAACACAGTGTTCTTTTACTATACCATCATTACTGTTGGAGACTCAAACCTCTAAGTCTGACTCTCGCCCATAAAATGTCTCACAGTGGGGAAATTCCACAGAAGATGGAAGCATCATCTTGTATTTAGCTAAAAGTTTGAATATTATTTTTAAGGCTTGTGAAGGTGAAAACAGGAAGAAGACGTAGGATATGGTTCTGTGTTTTTAAATCCTAGCTCTAAATAGCCTAAGCATCAATGATTCTTCAAAAACTGGAGAAGTAAAACACAGATCCATGAAGCAATTAGTCATAATCACAAACAAACACACAACTAGAATTAAGAGTCTTTGGGCAACAGAGCATGACAGTTAAGAATCATTTCTGTATGACATTTGAGATCTTAAGATAATACATTTAGGGAGCTTCATATTGAGTGCTCATCTTAATTTTTAATTGTTTACCCTTTATAAATAAATCAAAACTTCAAAAAGCATCTAAAGAAGGGATTTCATAAGTAAAAGTCTGATTATGATAAGAACTCAGTAATTCAGAATAACTTGTATGTTTGCAGAGGCCAACAGGAGGAATGGGAGATAAAAATTACTGGAAAAGCTGATTGGAGCATTTAAAGAAAGAATGAAACTATACGTATCTTTAAAATATGCCAAGTATGTTGTCTCATTTTTATTATATACTATCAATTAACATCATTATTATATTAAACTACCAATTTATTTAGCCAACCTGTCTTTCCTTGAAAATCCATTTAATCCTCTTACCATATAAAAATTAACTTTAGCTCAATCTATGTTGATTAGCATAATTTGAGTTTTAACTACGTTTTCATTATTGAAGGACAATACAATTTAGAACGCATATCACAGTATTTTAGAAGTCTGAAACAGTTCTCACGATAGGTAAAAATTCACTGTTAAGCCATATTTTAAGTCTATATATGTTATACAATTTCTAAAATTTTAAACTAACTTTGTTTTCAAATGTTTGTTCAACATGTATTACAAGTGGGTTCTTCCTAAAAAGAATTAACATGTTTCTTTTACATATTAATCACATTTCCTCAAGCCTCAGAGTTCTGACCATCTTAATAAGTATTTACCTTCAAAATGAAATTTAGAATAAGTACATTTTCAAACCATTGTCATTGCTCTGCCTACATATGCAAATCAGTGTCAATTCCTGCAATAATTTAGAGGTTTCAACAAAACCTCACCTTGAGTTAAAGAACAGAACCATAAATGTATGACTGTATCAAAATAGAACATATATACTGAAAAAATATCTATCTATTGTATATCAATAAAAACAATAAAAAAGCAACAAAAGAGCAATAAAAATATTTTTAGAACACTGATATAGGGGTTTTGGCTACCATAGAGTTTTTTAGTCTTAGACACAAAATTTTATTATAATCATAATTTCTGAAAAGCACAAACTGCAATGTACCTTCTCTGATTTCATTGAACCAATCAAAAGAGTTATTTCAGGCTGGGCAAGGTGGCTCACACCTGCAATCCTAGCACCTTGGGAGACCCAGGTGGAAGGATCTCTTGAGCTCAGGAGGTTGAGATTGCAGGGAGCCATGATCATGCCAGTGCACTCTGGCCTGGGTGACAGAGTGAGACCTAGCCTTAAAAATAAATAAATAAACAAAATAGCACAGGTTTTTGAAAAAAGCACCAGGAAAGCACAATCTAAGCCAGCCTGGGCAACATGGCAAAATCTCATCTTTACAAAAAATACAAAAAAATTATCCCGGTGTGGTGGTACATGCCTGTAGCCTTAGCTACCCGGGAGGTTGAGGTGGCAGAATCACCTAAGTCTCGGGGGTCAAGGCTGCAGTGAGCTGTGATTGTGCCATTGTGCCCTGAGCAGCAGAGTGAGACTCTGTCTCAAAAGAAAACAACAAAAAACGAATTATTTCAAACAGACCTTTCTGCCTTTAATACTACTGCTATCCCACAGTATAAATATTTTATCATTCTTTTAGTCTGGGCATTTAAAAACATAAACAAATAAACATTCTGACTTTAGTTAGCTTCAAAGATTCTCCAGAACATTACATATAGATATGAGCTCTTCCGAAATAATGTGTTTTTTTTGTTTGTTTTTTTTTTTTTTTTTTAAGTCTAGGATTCATTTCTCTTTAAGAAAAGTAAAAAGAAATTCTCCAGTTAAAGTGGGCCAGGTGCAGTGGCTCACGCCTGCAATACCAGTACTTTGGAAGGCTGCGGCAGAACTGCTTGAAGCCAGGAGTTCAAGACCAACCTGGGCAACACAGTGTGGCCACGTCGCTATAAAAAATGGTTTTTTTTTTAATTAGCCAGGTGTGTCAGTGCATGCCTACAGTCCCAGCTTCTTGGGAGGCCAAAGTGGGAGGATCGCTTGAGCTTAAGAATTCGAGGCTGCAGTGAGCTATGATCGCACCACTGCACTCTTGCCTGGGTGACAGAGTGAGACTCGGTCTCTAAAAATAAATATTTTTTTTTAATTTTGAAGAAAAGAATTTTTCTACAATTCATAGCTTCACTAAGCTGAACGTGTTATTTTTTCCCTACGAAAAATAAGACTGAATATTTCTATGTCTGTAGTAACTCCTAAAAGAGTTGGAAAGGTTCTCTGAAAGGAGATGGTTAGACACCCAACAGAGCAAAATATGACTCCCATAGACAGGATTCCAGTATCCAGAATCTTTAAAAAATGTGAGCAAAGCCAAAACCAAGAAAATCACTCGAAATTTGTTCACTAAGATGCCCTAACTTCTTTAAATCCCCAGGGAAAGGCAGCAGATGAGATAATGTCTACAGATAAAAGGGACAAAAGCACATTCTGTCGATGGCTATGATTCAAAGACGGTCCTAGGAGCATAGTTCCTACCAAGACCACCATTTGCTTAACCTATTGCTCCTGGTGCTTTGGGAGGCTCTTCCCCCAACACCAGTGAAATCATAGAGACAGGTGTGCTTGAGAAACAGATAAAGGAAATAGCAGAAGTTTTTGAAGAAAAGCACCACGAAAGCACAATCTAAAATAGGAAATAGTCCTGATGTCTCACAAAACACTAACGTTATTTGGGAGTTAGGGGCTGAATGCGGAACTCACATCCTCAATATTAGTTTGAGCTAGAATATTAACCAGGGGGGCTTTTAGAGACAGGTAAGAAAAACTAAGAACTGAATTATGTCCTAATATCAGGATTCTGTACAATAGTATGAAATACCAAACAAGGAGGTATAATAAGCCTTTTTTTTTCTCTCTTTAGGAAGTATGAAAAGACAGAAAGCAAAAAATTTATCTATTCAGGATTCTTTTTCTTTGCACCAAGTTGGGCCTAGTTTCTTGATTTCCATGTAAAATATCAAGTTATAATTACCAACTTTCCGGAGCTCAAAGGAAGATTCAAACTGGTGCCCAGCTGCCAGGAGGAGGACCGCATAATTAATTCCTGACTGTAGTGTTGGCTCAGATTCAAATGCCTTTTTGAACCTATAAAAAAACCACAAATGTACAAGTTAACTTTCTCAATCATGAAACCCTGGGTGTGTAATAGCTTCTGTTTGTATAACTCCAATGCCTGAGCAAGTAAAAATATTGCACTGGCCTTCACCCCAGAATCTGGTGTGCTATTAGCACTTAACGCTTCAGAAACTGCTTATCTTTGTTCACAGTTCTATTGCTTTCCCCCACTTAGCTCACCCTCAACCTACCTAGTAACCCTAGTCTTTTAAAAAATCCTGTCTTCAATCATCTACCAGAAATATATGAATGTGAAAATTTAGTTACAAGGGCACTTGTTACAAGATGAAAAATTACTCTAAATATCCAATATTATACAGTGTAATATGAAATAACATATATTCCAAATGTTAGAAAGCAATGTAGTCATTTATGTTGTAGAAGCATGTTAAAAGTCAGAAGAAAACTAGTGTTTCCAAGTAAAATGTAGCTGTCTACTTGGAAGCCATCATTCAGGGTATGTGTGTGTGTGTGTGTGTGTGTGTGTGTGTGTGCAATAAACATTTAAAAATGAGAACCCTGCACATATTTTTTAAAGTAGTTTTTAAAAACTCTTAAAAATATACAGAGCACTGAGGAGGTAACATACTGAAATGATCAATTCCATAAGAATGATATAAAAATGAAATAATGTCAATTATAGGATGAAATTAAGAAAAGCAGAGATTGTGTCTCTACATACTAATTTTGGCTCAGAGAGTTATAAAAAGACTTTTCTGAATATGCATAAAACTGAGTATCAACCTTTGAAAACACTTCAATATTTAAAAGGACTTCAGTGTTTGGATATTTACTTTATTTTCAAGGTAATGCTTCCTAGGATACATTTAAGGGTTTCCTAACATGCATCATTAAACAGGCAATGATAGTCAATATAATTTCACTTAGGGGTATGTAAAATCAGAAAAATAAAATAAATGCCCTAGTGACTAAGAGGAACTGCCTGAGGCCAATGCATGAAAAATGAAACTTTTCTGTTTAAAAAAATCATGCTGAAGAAAATATAAGAACTAAATATCTAACAAATGACCATTTGATGATACCAAAAAAGGTTATGTGGGAAGAAATACATTACAATTCCAAGATAAAAGCATTCTCACCTAAGTCATAACTGTGTAAATAAAAGACAGGAATACTAAACATAGTGATAGGTACGATAGTGTATATTGTAGGCACAATACGTGTATATTCTTGGCTTTTATACATACTCAAAATTTTCCATAATTTAAAATAAATTAAACATCAAATGAAAACAAAAAATACATTTTTCTGAATATTGAGGACCATGTCTCTTTTTTAAAGGTCTTGCTCTTTAAGTAGAACAAGCATCTCTGAATGGAAGCAAAAATAACTATGAATCTTAACTAGTTGGCTCTGATAGTTATGTACCTGTGGAATAAAAAAAAAGGTACCACTGCATCACTATAGGTGATTAAAAAGCATATTTTAATGTTTCCAGAAGTATACATGTTTCCATTCTAAAATGAAAGTATATACACCTAGACTACAGATACTCAAAACTATATCAAGGCAAGTCACAACTTACAGGTCAACTTACAAGTCTTAGACTAACATAAGTCTCAAAGTTCTTTGTCTTTGTTCAGAGGCAAGTATAGTGTCCCAACAAAAAGGATTTAGGAGAAGAAAGAAGTAGACACTTCCCTTTCTACCAATTATGTAGACACTTCCCTTTCTGCCAATTCATATCAAGATACATAATATTTTTCATTAAATACATTATTGAATTTTCCCTGAAACCAAAGAACATGAAAAGCCTCTCTTAAAGATATGAAAAGGAAGATGCAAAAATGAAGACATATCAAAATCAATCAATAAATATTGGCGAATATCTCCTATGTGCCAGAGCCAACCCAAATGAATATTTGGGTTTATATCTGTTTTTCTGTTGCCACAAACAATATATATATTTGTATTTTAAATGAAAATATAAATACCAATAAAATTAATAATTCACATTTTTCTCAAGCTCCCCTCCATCCATGAGACTAAATTGAATACCGTATTGAGGAAAAAGTCCTAATGTTTTCTGGAGCTTAAAAGAGCACAGAGGTATATTACAAAAGAAATAAAATCCTGTCATATATCATTAGTATACCACTGCAGGAAGTGGGAATTCTCCCATACTGTAAAAGCAAAGAAGTACAGTATTCTTGGCAGAAAATTGCCAATATCAAAACTATAGAATTTTTGTTTGTTTGTTTGTTTGAGATGGAGTTTCGCTCTTGTTGCCCAGGCTGGAGTACAACGACACAATCTCAGCTCACTGCAACCTCTGCCTCCAGGGGTCAAGCAATTCTCCTGCCTCAGCTTCCTGAGTAGCTGGGATTACAGGCATGTGCCACCATGCCCGGCTAAATTTGGGTTTTTTTTTTTTTCAGTAGAGACAGGGTTTCTCCATGTTCGTCAGGCTGGTCTTGAACTCCAGACCTCAGATGATCCGCCCACCTTGGCCTCCCAAAGTGCTGGGATTACAGGTGTGAGCCACTGCACCCGGCCAACTATAGAAATTTTTTAAAACTATGTATACCTCTTAACAAAACAATTATACATTTGCAAATTTATACCATGAAAAAATATTAAACATGTAATCAGAAGTTTCATTACAAGGGCATTTGTTACAAGATGAAAAATTACTCTAAATGTCCAATAATACTATAAAGTATAATATGGAACAAAATATTATACAAATGTTGGGAACCTACATAGCCATTTATATTGTGGACAAATATTAAATGTGAGGGGGAAAACTTGTGTTTCCAAGTAAGACGTAGTTGTCTACTTGGGAGCCATCACTCCTGCTTCAGTAACTAGGGGGAAATAAGAACACATATCAAAAACACATTTTTGCGGACACTGGAGATCTATGGAAGCAACAAAAAAATCACTGAAATAAATTCCAAAGAGGGAAGTGGCCTTCCAAGATGAGCTGAATTGCCGTTGTCTTTCATGGGGGCATTTGCTGATTCTGATCCTAAGATTAGGCTTGGGCTTGGCATGGGCAGAAAAACTCTGTCTATTTTAAACTTTACCAAGGAAAAGAAAAACTAGTGGATTTCTTGATAATTGTGTGGTTTGGCATGACAGAATGAAACCTGGAAGAGCCCCAAATGTGTGGCTGTTTTCTTCACAGGACATTTGTTGAATGCTGAGTTGTACAGGAGGCTAGGGCGTGGAGTAGAGCTGGGATGACAGAGTGAAATCTCCTGAGTGTTTAGGAGAAAAGTCCCACTAGGGAAAGGAGTCTACAACAACCATAGGAAAAAAGTCTCCCCTTTAAGAAATTTACCACATTTTGGGCTGGGTACACTGGCTCCCAGCCCTTCGGGAGGCCAAGGTAGGTGGATCACTTGAGGTCAGGAGTTCAAGACCAGCCTGGACAACATGGTGAAATCCTATTTGTACTAAAAATATAAAAATTAGCCAGACATGGTGGTATGTGCCCCTAGTCCCAGCTACTTGGAAGGCTGAGGCAGGCAAATCACTTGAACCCTGGAGGTGGAGGTTGCAGTGAGCCAAGATTATACCACTGCCCTCCTGGGCAACAGAGAAAGACTGTCTCAAAAAAATAATAATAATAAAATAAAGAAAAGAAAAATAAAAAAGAAATCTATCAAATTGTGGAGAATAAAGAGCTAAACACAAAACTCCTAAGGACAGATATGAAATATCCCACAGTATTTAATGGATAAGAAGATAGAAATCTGCCTGCCTATCAAATAGAAGTTCAAGAGGGTCACAGCTAACAAGCAGAGACAAAATAGAAACAGACAAGGTCAATGAAAACAAAAACCCAGACCCAACCCGACTCAACTGCATTTGTTGAGGTAATCAGCTTCTTACCCTATCTGGCTAACAGAGGAAAGGGAAAATCTCTGTGAGTGAAAATAAAATCATCTCCAAGTCTCAATAATTTTTTAATACAAAACGTCTGGGATACAATAGAGAAACATGAGACATGCAAAGAGCCAGGAAGTTGTGACCAATAAACAAGAGCAAACACAGACAAGAAAAGCTGACCTACAGATAATTCGGATACTGGAGTTTATAGACAAGGACTTTAAGATAATTATGACAAATATGGTAAAGAATATAGAGAAAAAGATAAAATGGATAAAAGATATAAACAACTTCAAAAGAGAATCAGAATCAAAGAAATCACATAATCTAGCACCAAAACATACAATACCTGAAAACAAGAATTCAATGTATGGGCTTACAAGTTAATTCAACAAAGTGGAAAAACAATTTTGGTGAACTACCATCTATGTCAATAGAAGGTATCTAAACTGAAGCAGAGATATAGAAAAAAAAAAAAGAAAAAAGAAAGAAAACACACACACACACAACAATAAAGCATAAGAAACAGAGGAGACACAGTTAAATGGTCTAACCTATGTATCACTGTAGCCCCGGATAGAGAAGAAAGAGAATATGGAGCACAAGAAATATGTGAGATATAATGGATAAAAACATTTCAAAACTGATGAAAACATCAACCCACAGATCCAAGAAGCTCAGCAAAACTCAAGCAGGATAAAATAAGATAATTATAGTCTAAATGCCAAAACATGTTACCAAAATCCAAAAACACAGTGGAAAATCTTTTAAAATCAGCCAGAGAAAAAAGATACATTACTTTCAAAGGAGCAATAAAATTGATAGTAGACTTTGCCATACAAACTCTGGAAGCCAGAATACAACATAGCGACATCTTTAGAGTAATAAAAGAAAAAAAAAAAAGCCTAAAAAAGATATTTTCAGACAAAAACTGGGAACTAGTTGCCAGCAGATCTGAACTATAAAAAAATACTAAAAGTGCTTCAGACTAAAGGAAAATGATTTCATTTGGAAGCACTGAACTTCAGAAAGAAAGAGCATTGGAAAGAGTAAATATGTGACAAGGTCTAAAATATAAAAATTATTTAAAATCTATTGATTATTTAAACGGCTCCAAGTTTCTTTCCTTGTTTAGGAAGCAGTAAAATACAAAATGTAAGGTAGACTATAAAAGTAAAGGATGCAGGTTGTAATCTCTAGGGAATACTCAAAGAATAATATGAAAACTATTACTACAGTGCTAATGTAGCAGAAAATGTAATACTAAGTTAATAAAAATAAAGCAAGAATTGAGGACTAAAGGAACAAAAAACATGTAAGACAAATACAAAATAAATAAGAGAAATAGTCAATACTATTGATATAACCCCAACTATTAGTTACCACATTAAATGTAAATGATCTAATCATTCCTAATAAAAGAGATTTTTCAAATTGAACTGAACAATAACAGCAAAAAAATGCAATTATATTCATTTTAAAAAGGCACACTGTAAATACAAGTTGAGTAACCCTAATCCAAAAACTTGAAATCTAAAATGCTCCAAAATCCAAAACTTTTTGAGTGCTGATGTGATGCTCAAAGGAAATGCTCATTGGAGCATTTCTGATTTCCAATTTTCAGATTAGGGATGCTCAACTGGCAATTATAATGCAAATATTCCCAAATTCAAAAATATAAAAAAATCAAAACACTTCTGGTCCCAAACATTTTATATAGAAAAGATACTTAACAAGTATTAGGACACAGGTAGGTTGAAAGTGAAATGATGCATAAAGATGTATCATCCAAATATTAAATAAATGTTATTATAGGTTAATATCAGACAAAATTGACTTTAAGATAAAAATTATAAGAGAAAAAAGGAAGGTTTCATAATGATAAAGAGGTAAATTCAATAGGAAAATGTAATAGTCCCAAATGTACCTAATAGTATGGTTTCAAAACATATACAGAAAAAATGGACAGAACTAAAAAAGCAGACATACAAATCTACAATCATAGGTAGAGATCTTAAAACACTCTCAGTGATGATCAAACAGACAAAAATTATCAGTGAGGATATAGATTTGAATAACATTATTAGCCAAGTTAATCTAACTGACTTACATGGAACACTACACCTAACAACTGTGTACCATATTCTGGGCCATAAAGTCCTTCTCAACAAATTTCAAAGGACTGAAATAATGAAAAATGTGTTCTCTCACCACAATAGAATTAAACCACAGAACAATAAAGAAAGATATATTTGGAAATTGGGCAACTCAGTTCATAACCCAAAGGTCAAAGAAGAAATCATACTGAAAATTAGAAGGCATTTAAACTGAACTCTATATATATGTTGTTAGATATGAAGTAATGAAAGTCTAATAGATAAAATGTCTGGGATGCAGAACAAATTATACCTTTAAATGTAGACATTGGAAAAGGAGCAAGGTTGAAAAATCAATGCTCCAAGCTTCCATCTAGTAAACGAACAGCGTGTCATCTTCAAAGTAGAAGGAAGGGTATAATAAAGAAAAGAGCTGAAATCAGTGAAATAAAAAGCAAACATGCAATAAAGAAAATAGTGTCAAAATGTGGTTCTTTGCAAAAATTAATAAAATTGATAAACTCCTAGGCAGACTTCTCATGAAACAGAGAGAAACAAAAATTACTGCTAAGCCCTCATAAACAAAAAGAGGGGCATCAGTACAGATGATATGAGCATTAAAAGCAAAGTAAAGGACATTTCGAACAACTTTATGCCAATAAATATAACAACACGGGTATAATGAAAAAATTTCTTAAAATCACATGTAAGCATGACACAAGAAAAAATGGAAACTCTGAATAGCTCCATATCTGTTAACAGAATTTATAATAATCTAAAATTCTTCTTTTTATTGTCTATCTGCTCCAAGAGAATGTAAGCTCTGTAAGAGCAGGAACCTTATCAACCTTGCTGACCAATGGATCTCTGGTACTTGAATAATCAGAATACCTGACATGCTGCAGGTGATTATGAAATACTTGTGAAATGAAGAAAGAATGCATCCACTTCCTACCAAGAACCAGGCTGAGATTACTGGTAAATACGTCAGCTCATACAAGATACAAATAATCTTTTAACTTCCGTCAGTGATCTCAACTCTGATCTTGATAAAACCTATTACTAGAAACTACATCCTTGGACCACCTTAAACAAGTGAATAGGGTATAACTTTCACTGTGTTACATTATTCACTGTGTTACATCTTAATGTTACTGGAGTCCAAAACTTCAATAAAAATATTGATGATGATGTTTATATAGCTTTTATTGATTGATTGTTGTTTATGTAGATTTTATTTACACAGGGTCTGTCATGAGAAATTCCTTTAATTTACTGCGAGGGAGAGTTTAGCTTCCTCTGAATAATCGGTATATGATTTTTTTTTCACTCTATTACTAAAAAGCATATTGGCTTGAAGCTCAGTCATAGCAAGCATGTTGATCCTTATTATTGCCATATTTACATTCTCTAGTTTCTTTGTGTTAATTTTCATATATATTTTATCATTTTGTTAATTTTTTTTTTTTTTTTTTGAGATGGAATCTCGCTCTGTCACCCAGGCTGGAGTTCAGTGGTGCGATCTCAGCTCACTGCAACCTCTGCCTCCCGGATTCAAGCGATTATCCTGCCTCAGCCTCCTGAGTAGCTGGGATTACAGGTGCGTGCCACCACGCCTGGCTAATTTTTGTATTTTTAGTAGAGATGGGGGTTTCACCATGGTGGTCAGGCTGGTCTCGAACTCCTGACCTTGTGATCCACCTGCCTTAGCCTTCCAAGGTGCTGGAATTACAGGCATGAGCCACTGCACCCGGCTCATTTTGTTTGTTTTTCTAAGACTCAAACTTGATTTTACAAATGTAGATGTTAAAATAATGATGATATCCATTTTAACTGAAGAAGCTGTCTCAGACATTTTAGGGTAAGAGTGTCACAGTATCAAACAACTTGCGAATCCCAGTGGCTTGCAACTCCTGTTCATGCTACATATCTGTGTCATGAACTCTGTGTCATGGTTCAGCTCTGCTCCACATTGTCTTCCATCTGGGATCCAGCCTGAAGGAGCAGCCTTCTTGTGGGAATGGCCAAGGAAAAAGTACATGTGGTACAATCACAAAATTGCTCTCAAAGCTTCTGCTCAGAATACACATCAATCAAGACACACAACCAAGTCTGGTGTCATGGGTGGGAATATTTAATCTTCCTACAAATGAGGACAGTGTATTTCTAACAATAATACAACAGCATAGATTATAGTCTCTATCAAAGAAAGCTGTGATTAACATCAAATGGTAAAAGAATCAATAGTAGCTGCCTCTGATTACTGAGCACCTACTAGGTACAAGGCACTGAATGAGACATTTCAGGCATAATACTTCTAATTCTGACAACTCTTTAAAGTAGGGGGAATTCCTTGTCAACATGAAAATTGAAGCACAGGAATATTAAGTTATGCAGTGAGGAAGTGGTCAAGCAGGAACTCTACCCAGTTCTCCTGGATTCCAAAGCCTAGGCCCTTTTCTTTGTATGGCTCTGCCTACCCTTTGGTTTATACTAACAATTTTTGTAGTTCCTTTTCATTGCTTTCTGGGAATTTTTTGTTTTTGTTTTTATAAAAGGGAGTTGAATGAAACAGGAAAAATAAAAATGAGAAATAAATGAGAGAATTGCTTTTATATTAAGGATAAGGCTTGTATTCTATATACAACAGAAACAGATACTGATATATTCTAAAAAGAACGGTGTTTTTCACAATCTATTTGATCAGTCTCATAAAACAAAAGACTAATACTTCAAAAAGACTTACATGGCAATACTGCTGAAATGCACCCATAAAAACACACCAAACAAGAGTTTTATATTGTTGAGAATATTACAGTTTAGCAAGAGGATACGTAAATATGAACAATATGTAAGTCTATACATAAAGAAACCTATAAACAATGATTAAAAGTGCAAAACTATCTATAAAGATAGATAAAAGGATGAAGCTGAATTAGATAAGACTTTAAGAAGGAAATAAATCTTAGGGAACTACACATTTACATCTTAAGAGAAATTTAGTGCCTATCTTTGAGTAACCATACGAAGTTATTTCCACTCCTGTTGATTTTTTTTTTTTTTAATTTTAGCACTAAACATTTGTTGAAAGGGGCAAATAATATATATATATATTTTTTTGAGATGAAGTCTCACTCTGTCACCCAGGCTAGAGTGCAATGGCGCAATCTTGGCTCACTGTAACCGCCGCCTCCCAGGTTCAAGTGATTCTCCTACCTCAGCCTCCCGAGTAGCTGCGACTACAGGCATGCGCCACCACACCCAGGTAATTTTTGTATTTTTAGTAGAGATGGGGGTTCACCATGTTGGTCAGACTGGTCTCGAACTCCTGACCTCAGGTGATCCACACACCTCGGCCTCCCAAAGTGCTGGGATTACAGGCATGAGCCACCGCACCCAGCCAAAAGGGGGTAAATGATTTGCATTATTTAATTCATTATTTCATTTAAAAGTTGAAAACTTTTCTTTCAAGCTTTCAAAGCAATAGGTTTCTGTTCAAGAATTGCCTTATGATTAGTACTATATTTTTCACCTGATTGCAAACTAGCTTAAAAGCAGTTAAGTCCTTGAATATAGAGTGAGTGAAGTCTTCACAAAAAAGACTTTTCACTTTTCACATCTCACATCTGCACTGATATGTTCAACAGAAATCAAAAATAAAGAAAATATTTTTGAACTGATTATTTCTAGCTGGAATATCTACTTTCCAACAAAGAAGACACTGAGCTGAAGTCAAGTTCTTGCTATTTTTCATTGTTGTGATATAACAGCTGTGATTCTTTCTATGAGACACAAAGGTAATTAAATTAGAATTTCATGGTGTTTTTTATCTCTAGGGATATTTCTGAAATTAACACTCATAAAATAACTCAGAAACAAAGCAGGACAGCATGTGAAGAAACTAATGCTGAATCACCCTGCTGTTGTGATCTGCTGGTGGGGGTATAACCCTCCAATTCAAACTACTTATTTGTGTATATATCTTCTTATAATAGAAAACTCGTGAACAAAATAAAAGAACCCCAAGTTCTAACTGTGTTTTTCCAGTCCTTTTACCACGCACATATTTTTTTCCCAAGAAAAGAGAATCACACTATTTTTATGATCTGCTGTTTAACTGATGAAATATCATGATGCATGTTACTATTAAACATTTTTCAAAACCACAATTTTCTTCTGGGCATATACTTAAAATAATTGAAAGTAGAACCTTAAAGAGATATTTATACACCAATGTTTAAAGTAGCATCATTTATAATAGCCAAAAAAGTTGGCAACAATTTAAATGTCCATCAAGAGATGAATGGATAAACAAAATGTGGTATAAACACACAACACAGTTATTATTCAACCTTACAAAGGAAGGAAATTCAGACACATGCTACAACACGGAGGAAGATTTGAGGGCCTTACACTTAGCAAAATAAGACAGCCACACACACACACAAAACCCAAACCAAATATGACACCACTTACATGAGGTACTTACAGTAGTCAAATTCAGAGAGATTTAAAGAAAGACAGAAAATGATGGTGCCTAGGGTCGGGGAAGGAGAGAATGGGAAGTTGTTGTCTAACAGATACAGAGTTTTAGCTGCGCAAGATAAAAAAATTTTCTGTGGATGGATGGTGATGATAGTTGCATAACAATATGAATGTACTTAATGCCACTAAACTGTACACTTAAAATGGTTAAAATGGTAAATTTTATGTTACATATATTTTACCACCAAATTTTGAATGAATGATACCCCATCCTTTGTAAATGTGATTCTTTGCTTAACAACTTCTCTATTTTTGGATATTTAGATTTCTTCCAACTTTTTGTGAAGTTCAGTGTCATGAACACCATTGCAGATTTTTGTTTCTATGTCTACCATTTCTTTAGGATAGTTTCCCAGTGACAGAACTGGATCATAGAACATGAATGATTTCAAAGCTCTTGATGCACAATGCCAAACTGCTTTCCAGAAAGGTCTTTACCAATTCACATTCTCAAGAGCGGTGTAGGAGGGTGACTTTTACAGCGCACCCATGCCAAAATAAATTATTCTCATCTTTGCCAATTGATTGCAACAAGAAAGAATAGCTCAGGATTCTAACTTGCTCTAATTTGATTACTCTTAAGGGTGAACAGTTTTCATATGTTTATGATGCGTGTACACTTATTCTTGCAATAACTGCCCCAATTATTTAAAAAGAAATGCAAACCCATATTCTGAGAAGGTTGGAAAGATGGGAAGAGATACACTTGGAAGAGCTCTGAAGGGGAAGTGGGGATAGGGGTTTAGATTCAATCTTTGAGGCTATGAAGAACAGTAAAGACTTAGGAGGAAGGAAGTGACAACAATATGGAGAAAATCTAAATATTTCATGCAAGGTTAAAATTTCATGCATTGGTTAATACATTAACCAATTATGATTAATCTATGCTGTAAGATGGATCCACTAAAGCAGAATCTCCAGGGGCAAAGAATTTCACATTGCTGAAAAATTCTCTAAGTAATTCTGATGTTCTCAGCCAGATTTGCAAACAATCACTTTGGTTCACTAAATGAAATCACTCCTATTCTTCCATATTCTCCTTCCTTTTCAGTATAATGCTTGACAAATATCTAGTTCTCTCCCTCATTCCTCTAATAACTGAATTACATAAAGCAAGCCTTAGTTTCTCTCCTTAGGTGCTCCTTCTTTGTTAGTCAATTAGGAAACCGCTACAGAGACATAGTAAATACTCATTCTGGCCGTGTACAGTGGCTCATGCCTATAATCCCAGCACTTTGGAAGGCTGAGGAAGGATCACTTGAGCCCAGGAGTTTGAGATCAGGCCTGGGCAACATAGGGAGACACCCATCTCTAGAAAAAATTTGAAAAATCAGCTGGGTGGTGGTGCACATGGGTAGTCATGGATACTTCAGAGGCTGAGGCAGAACGATAGTTTGAACCCAGGAGGCTGAGGCTGCAATAAACCACAGTCACAACACTGCACTCCAGCCTGGGTGACAGAGTGAGACCTTGTCTCAAAAAAAAAAAAAAAAACACGCCTGTAATCCCAGCACTTTGGGAGTCCGAGGTGGGCAGATCACGAGGTCAGGAGATTGAGGCCATCCTGGCTAACACAGTGAAACCCCGTCTCTACTAAAAATACAAAAAAAAAAAGAAAAAAAAATATTAGCCGGATGTGGTCACAGGTGCCTGTAGTCCCAGCTACTTGGGAGGCTGAGGCAGGAGAATGGCATGAACCCGGGAGGCGGAGCTTGCAGTGAGCCGAGATCGCGCCACTGCACTCCAGCCTGGGTGACAGAGTGAGACTCCATCTCAGAATAAATAAATAAATATATATATATATTTTACATATGTATATATAATTCTTAGACCTCAACTTGGTCATGCCATAACACAGCTTCATCCAATCCATCGTCTGCTGAATGTGCTTTAAATCAAGGTCAAAGCTTCAGACCAATGTTCCAGGGCACTTGTTTACAAAGCAACTATGGACACGCTGTGTGTTTTACCCAAGTTCCTAGGTCATTCTGGAACTAGTGATCCGTTAGGAACCCTGTACATCTGGTCACCAATGAGCTGGTGTCATGCTGAGTTACTAAGAACTCTTCAGGCCTTGAGTTCTAAAAATAAAAATCAACCAAAATTTGGGGACTCATATAACAGACACAATAAAGGACTAAGCAAAAATAATGTTAATGCAACTATGGTGAGATAAAACTCTGGAGGTGGGGAGAGAGGGGGAAGGAGGGTGGTAAAAATGAAGAGAACACTGAGAAACAACTCGAAGCCAAGACAAAGGAAACAAGGCTAATCTGGCAAACGGAAAATCGACATTGCTCTTTATTTGTCTGTTGATTAGTTTGTTATATAACTCTTCCAAAGTAGAGCCAACCCCATTAATAATGTAAAAACTAAATCTTTATTAGGCACACATTACTGTTTGAATAGCACTGTCACTGACGTAAAAGAAAATTAGTTGATAAGGCCAGGCTCGCTGTTCTTCCCCAAGTTACTATGGAAAAATGAACATACTAATGCTAAAAGCAGACTTAATGCTTTTAATTTCCTGGTTATGGATCTTTTCTGGCATTATAACAAGAAAGACATGATTATGCTAATACAGTACAAACACCTAATTTCCTTTCGAAGTTCTCAAAATGACTTCATATCTTCCCTTAAGAACAAGAACACCATTTTCTGCAAAACCAAATGTGATTTCAGGCAAGTACTACCTATCCTACATGGCGCCACAATAGCCCTGATATATGAAATTCAGACAGGGCCTGTGTAAAAATTACAGATTCTATACATTTTCCCTCATTAGCTAAAATGTTTAGCTATATCCAGAAAGTAAAAAAATGACTTTTGGAAATATTTTATAACAAGGGAAATTTAATAGAGTCAATGTTCATTTTGAACATGGATAAATATATCAAATATGTAAAGAAATACAAAATGGGGGGGCAGAAAAAAATACAAAATTATTCACTAAGGATGTATTATACACCAAGGATATAACACTAAAGGCTTACTAAATTTCAGGACTTTAACATATGTTGTTTTATTCAATCCTCACAACAAAGCACTCATCCCAAAGAGATTAGTCTAAACCGATTGTAATAATCCCATCCTCTTTGCTAGTGATTTGTGTAGTTTGGGGCTGATGAAATACTAGAAGCATGAAGGCATAAAGAAAGTCTGGAGAGGGTTTTTACAAGCCTGTTTTCTCAGTCCTAAGAGAATGATACAGGAAAAGATTGTCTCATTTCCCCTCAACACTGGTGCAGCTAATCTGGATTGATCCTGGAAGGGCCATAGCCATCTTGCAACCCTGAGTAGGGCAGCCCAAGGTCAGAGCCACCTATGGCCATAGCAAGAAAAAGGACCTGACTGATGTCTTTCAGTTGCTGGTTCAACCTGCACTTGAGCCAGTCCTACTTCTGAACTTCATGTTTTAGGAGATACACTTTCTTATGATTAAACCCATTGGAGTAAGGTGTTCTGCTACATGCAATATGCCAAGAGCATTCCAATTCATCTAAGCAAGTGTTAATTTTTTTTTTTAAGTAAGAAAATAGAATATTCTAGGGGTAATTTGCCCAAGATCACACTGTTTCCAAGTATTGTATCAACATTGATCCCTTGTGAGTCTCCCCTTAGTTCATATTCTTCAACAAAACTGAAATCTAGACATTTCTGGAAATGTCTATTCCTGGAAACTTCAGGAAGGAGGGCCTAGGATACAGTAAAAACAACACTGGATCTGAAAAAATAAGATCAAAATTTTATTAATCACAGAGCAACATGAGATTCACTAGAATTCTTTGACTTTCAATTTCGTCAGTTGCAATATGTGAAGTGGCCAGGTGTGGTGGCTCCCATCTGTAATCCCAGCACTTTGCGAAGCTGGGGCATTAGTATCACTTTGCTCCAGGAATTCGAGACTAGCCTGGGCCACATAGCGAGATCCCATCTCTACAAAAAATAAAAAAGTAGCCAGGCATGGCTGCATACGCCTGTGGTCCCAGCTACTTGGGAGGCTGAGGTGGGAGGATCACCTGAGCCCAGGAGTTCAGGGCTGCAGTGAGCTGTGATCTGCGCTGGGTAAAAGAGTGAGACCCTATCTCAATTTTTTTTTAAAAAAAAAAAAAACAGGAAGAAAAATGTCAGCCTTGCCTACTTCACAAGGTTCCTGTAAGCCTCCCTCATTAGTAACATGCATAGAACTTTGTGTGAAATGTAAGGGTTAAGGGCTCAATTATTATTAATATTTCTATCTATCTGAGCAAATACTGCATATAACAAAATTTTCTAAATAAGTCATACTGCATAGGAATTCAGCATAACCATTCGTGGTTATTTATTTTTAGATTGGCTTAAAAAAGAAAATGTGGAGATAATCTGGCAATGAGAACTTCCGCGGTCCTCTAAGGCATGGTGATTTGTCCCTAACACTTCCTTGGATCATCTCCAGGGGTTAAGTTTGCCACTTCAGAAACTTGGTGACTGTTTTTTAGGATGTAAGTCTCAGCTCTTTAGTCACAAATTCTCACCCTTTGAAAGCTGGCTCTCCTCCCAGCTTCTCACCCTCTCTGCTGTCATCTTGCTCCTTCTCCTGCAGCCCAAGTCATCCTCTAACTAGCATGTGGTGGGCACCACTGCTGCCTTTAACTAATTTAAATCTTTATATTGAAAAGCTATGAGAAAAATGTCACAACCTTTTAAATACAAACTGCATTATTTCAGCCATTCTCAAGAGCTTAGATGAACAAAAATAACTAAGGAAATGACAAGGCAAAACATCAAATGTTAGAGAACTATTTTTTTAACGGTTAAATTAGGATGTATTCATTCAAACCATTCACTCTCTGTCGCACATAAGAGTCAACAATCAGTTTGTTCCAACAATATACTATAATTCAGCACACTTAGAAAAATCTAAACCAGCCAGGCACGGTGGCTCACGCCTGTAATCCCAGCACTTTGGGAGGCAAGGCAGGTGGATCAGTGGAGTCCAGGAGTTCAGGATCAGCCTGGGCAACATGGGAAAACCTTGTCTCTGCAAAAAATACAAAAACTAGCTGGGCATGGTGGCACGCAGCTGTAGTCCCAGCTACTCAGTAGGCTGAGACAGGAGGATTGCTTGAACCTAGGAGCTCAAGGCTGCGGTGAGCCAAGGTTGCACCACTGCACTTGAGCCTGGATGACAGAGCAAGATCCTGTTCTAAAATAATAATAATAATAATAATAATGATAATAATAATCTAAATCATTTTTTCCCGTATTTTCTGTTTCACATTCTGAACCCACAACTAAAGCTATCAGAAAATAGATCACATCAGAGGCTCTCTGTAGAGCTAACATGCTGCCATTTAGTACTTGGATCAGATAATATGCCTCCCTCTACTGTGGGTCAGGAACATTTATTAATATTATTAAAAAGGAGAATTGCAGAAAAAGTTCGATGAGCCATTGTAATCACAACTGCTTGGATTCTCTTTCCATTGAGTTGGCACTCTTATCCTTAAACTTTCCATGGTCAGTGGCTTACTGTTTATTCAAGTCAACAGAAAATGACTCAGTCCATGGAAAGAAGCCCGAGGGACTGACTACCTGCCCTAACACCTCACTCCTTATCCCAGCACCAGCATTTAAGAAATGAAAACCCAGAGGATTATGACTCAAAAGAAAAAAAAAAAAGGTCAGTGGAAACATCCCTTTGGGATGCATGACTAATGAGGGGGATAATCCTGGGTACATCTGGCCAGATGCCCAACAACCTCAGCAGCCCTGCTCTCTGTTAGCACCTTGACAGGGCAGTTTTCCTTCTCAGCTCTAACAGAAAGGGAGGTCGGGGACAATGCCAACACAAATAAGAGTATGTCTGCACTACAGTGGAAGCTGGACAAAACACTAAGAAATACCAAAATAGCTTTATAAGCAAGAGCATGAAAAGACATCTATTTTAAGATTGGGGAGTGGGGGATCTCTTTTAGTGTTAAATAGGACAAATGGATATAATGACAACAATGGCAGATTATGGATAGGTCCTCTACAGTAAAAGTGGCATTCTTACATTACTAAATAAATCAGTTAAGTGTCATGTGCAAGATCAACTCCTGAAGACTGTCCCATTAGAAGACTTTGAGCTCATAAACTAGGTATTGATAGAATGTATCTCAAAATAATAAGAGCTATTTATGACAAACCTACAAGCAATATCATACTGGATGGGCAAAAGCTAGAAGCATTCCCTTTGAAAACCGGCACAAGGCAAGGATTCCCTCTCTCACCACTCCTAGTCAACGTAGTATTGAAAGTTATGGCTAGGGCAATCAGGCAAGAGAAAGAAATAAAAGTTATCCAGATAGGAAGACAGGAAGTCAAATGGTCTCTGTTTGCAGATGACATGATTGTATATTTAGAAAACCCCATCATCTCAGCCCAAAATCTCCTTAAACTGATAAGCAACTTCAGCAAAGTCTCAGGATACAAAATCAATGTGCAAAAATCACAAGCATTCCTATACACCAATAACAAACAGAGAGCCAAATCATGAGTGAACTCCTATTCACAATTGCCACAAAGAGAATAAAATACCTAGGAATACAATTTACCAGGGATGTGAAGGACCTCCTCAAGGAGAACTACAAACCGCTGCTCAAGGAAATCAGAGAGGACACAAACAAATGGAAAAACATTGCATGCTCATGGATAGGAAGGATCCATATCATGAAAATGGCAATACTGCCCAAAGTAATTTATAGATTCAATGCTATCCCCATCAAGCTCCCATTGACATTCTTCATAGAATTAGAAAAAACTACTTTAAACTTCATATGGAACCAAAAAAGAGCCCATATATCCAAGACAATCTTAAGCAAAAAGAACAAAGCTGGAGGCATCATGCTACCTGACTTCAAACTATACTACAAGGCTACAGTAACCAAAACAGCATGGTACTGGTACCAAAACAGATATATAGATCCATGGAACAGAACAGAGGCCTCAGAAATACCACCACACATCTACAACCATCTGATCTTTGACAAACCTGACAAAAACAAGCAATGGGAAAAGAATTGCCTATTTAATAAATGATGTTGGGTAAACTGGCTAGCCATATGCAGAAAGCTGAAACTGAACCCCTTCCTTACACCTTATACAAAAATTGACTCAGGATGGATTAAAGACTTACACGTAAGACCTAAAACCGTAAAAACCCTAGAAGAAAACCTAGGCAATACCATGCAGGATATAGTACAGGCAAAGACTTCATGACTAAACCACCAAAAGCAATGACAACAAAAGCCAAAATTGACAAATGGGATCTAATTAAACTAAACAGCTTCAGCACAGCAAAAGAAACAATTATCAGAGTGAACAGGCAACCTACAGAATGGGAGAAAACTTTTGCTATCTACCCATATGACAAAGGGCTAATATCCAGAATCTACAAGGAACTTAAATTTACAAGAAAAAAAACAACCCCATCAAAACGTGGGTGAAGGATACGAACTTCTTTCAAAAGAAGACATTTATGTGGCCAACAAACATATGAAAAAAAAGCTCATTATCACCGGTAATTAGAGAAATGCAAATCAAAACCAAAATGAGATACCATCTCACGCCAGTTAGAATGGCAATCATTAAAAAGTCAAGAAACAACAGATGCTAGAGAAGGTGTGAAGAAATAACGTTTTTACACTGTCAGTGGGAGTGTAAATTAGTTCAACCATTGTGGAAGACAGTGCGGTGATTCCTCAAGGATCTAGAACCAGAAATACCATTTGACCCAGCAATCCCATTACTAAGTATATACCCAAAGGATTATAAATCATTCTGCTATAAAGACTCATGCACACACGTGTTTATTGCAGCACTGTTAACAATAACACAGACTTGGACCCAACCCAAATGCTCATCAATGATAGACTGGATAAAGAAAATGTGGCACATATACACCATGGAATAGTATGTAACCATAAAAAAGGGTGAGTTCATGTCCTTTGCGGGGACATGGATGAAGCTGGAAACCATCATTCTCAGCAAACTAACACAGGAACAGAAAACCAGACACCGCATGTTCTCACTCATAAGTGGATGTTGAACGATAAGAACACATGGACACAGGGAGGGGAACATCACGCAATGGGGCCTGTCAGGGGTAGGAGCTAGAGGAGGCATAGCATTAGGAGAAATACCTAATGTAGATGTTGGGTGGATGGGTCCAGCAAACCACCATGGCATATATATACACCTATGTAACAAACCTGCACGTTCTGGACATGCATCCCAGAACTTAAAGTATAATTAAAAAAAAAAGAAAGAAAGAAAGAAAGAAATCTAGAAATCTTTGAGCTCTAACAGCATTTCCCGTTCTTACTAGAAAATAAATGGATAGCTTAAAATGAAATCATAAAAATTCCTGACATCTTCAATTTGACCTAAAGACCTTGAACACAAAGCTCTTTTGAGAGGCAGTTAATGTTCCTAGGCTAAATGGGAATTATTAAAATAAAAGAGCCAGAATTTGTACAGAATTTGTACAGAAAATTGAAACAAAAATGAAACCAGAAAAAACTCTGCTCCTTAACTGAACTTTATGCGACCTTGAAAGCTTTCAGTCTTCTAGATTATTTTGTTTTCAAATGGAAAAACACTTCTATTTTATCCTGGTACACAATGCACTCTGACTTCATAGGAGATATTTCCTATCTTAATTCATTAACCTTGAAAACCAGGCCTTTTTGGATTACCTATGCATTTCATTATCACATACCAAAGCATTTATCCTGGGCATAATGTTTCTCAAATATCCAATTCTAAATTTCCTACAACTAAGAATTTTCCTAAAGTGTAAACATCAGGGTAATTAAAAGGCTGCAAAATTACACTCCTCTTTTTTAACAGCAGAAAACAACAACAAAAACTTGGTTAAGGCCAAGTACAGTGGCTCATGCCTATAATCCCACCATTCTGGGAGGCTGAGGCAGGAGGATCACTTGAGGTCAGGAGTTCAAGACTAACCTGGCCAAAATAGCAAGACCGCATCTCTGCAAAATATTTACAAATTAGCCAAGTGTTGTAGCGTACACCTGTAGTCCCAGCTACTCAGGAGACTGAGGCAGGAGGACTGTTTGAGGCCAGGAGTTTGAGACTGCATTGAGTTATGACTGTGTTACTGTACTCCAGCCTAGACAACAGAGCAAGGCACTGTTTCTAAAAAATAAAAAATTAAAAAATAAATTTGGTTAAGATAAACTGTAAAATTCTTAGCAGTGTAATAAAAATTTATAGTACAAATTTAAAAGTCCAAAGCTTCCCTAAAGGATCTAGGAAATTACCATCCCCAAGTGTTTCTCCTTCTTCCCATTACCCCGCTTTCAGTTGTTGCTATGGTTTGAATGTTTCTCCCCAAAAACAAGTATTGGAAGCTTAATCCCCAGTGAAACAGTGTTAGGAGATGAAGTCTAATGAAAGGTGAAAGGCTACGAGGGCTCTGACCCCATGAAAAGATTAATGCTGTTATATCAAAAGTCAGTTCCGTATAGAGGGAGTCGGCTCCTTTTAAAAGAATGTGTTCAACCCCATTTGCCCGCTGTCTCTTTCCCCGTCTGCCATGAGCTGATGTAACAAGAAGGCCCTTGCCAGATGCTGGCCCCTTGATATTGGACTTTCCAGCCTCCAGGACTATGAGAAGTATATACGTATTCATTGTAAATTACCCAGTCTCTTGTATTCTGTTTTGGCAGCACATAAAATAACTAAGACAGTCCCTCTAAACTGTGAAAATGAGCTAAGATTTCTAAAAGCTAAGATTTCTGTTTCAAAACTTAAAAAAAAATATGGCTACCATACAGGAACTCCTAAACTAAGTTGGCCTCCTTTAATTTTTTTTTAAATCAAGGACTATTTTGGGAATGTGGTAGGAATACTAAGTACAAAAGAATAATATAAGCAATGCCCCAATATACTTCCTACTCAGCTTAAGAAATAAAAGATTTTTAATATACTTGAAATTGCATGTGAATCACTCCAGGATCTCTTTCTACTTCTTCCTCCCCACTGGTAACCATTATACTGAATTTGGAGGTTATGATGCCCATCCGTGCATCTATACTTATACTAAATCTCTATGACTGTTTTTAAACATTCTATAAATGATACTGTACTCTGTATCCTTCTGCCACTTGCTTACTTTGCTCAACTTTTTTAAAAGTTTTTTTTAAAGTTGAAACTTTTATGTAGAGAAACATCTAAGATTTACTGTAAGGTATATACATCTGCTGGATCTAGGGGAGGCAAGTTCTCAACTTTCCTCAACAATGCCAAAATCTCTTAAGTGCGTATAGAAATTTATAGCACAACTAGCAGGCATTAGGACTCACATTTCTCTAACATCCTGGCTAACAACTGATATTGTCAGATTTATAAATTTTGGTTAATCTGAATAGAGAAAAGTGGTATAAAAATAATCTTTTTATATGTTTCAAAAATATGTTTATTGGCCATTTGTGATTCCATTTTTGTGAATAATCTGTTCATATCCTATGCATTTTTAAAATCTCTTTTTCTTAGAGATATTTTGAGGAGTTATTTATATATACTGAATACACATCCTATATTGGTTACATGCATTGTTCCCTGTCTGTGATTTCTTTGTTGATGGTATCTTTTATACTTATTCATATATTTATCATTTCTACTGCTATATGCGTTTTCCTATAGATCCATTTGGTTTCATTTCCCCTCAGCCTAAAGACTTTAACATTTCTTGTAGTGAAGTTCTGCTGGCAACAAATTATCTCAGTTTTGACTTATCTAGGACTGTCTTTACTTCACCTCCATATTTTAAAGACATTATCACTGGATATAGAGTTCTTGGTTGATTGGGTTTCTTTCTTCCAGCACTTTAATGTTATTCCATTATCTTTTGGCTTCCTTCTGATAAGAAGTCAGCACTCACTCTTTCCCCTGATGTATCTTCTTTCTTAGGCTGCATTTATGACTTTTTTTTGTATTTCTGTTTTTCACCAATTTTACTATGATGTGCCAAGAGATAATTTTCTTTGATATTTATGCTTCTTGGGTTTTGCTGAGCTTTCTAGATCTGTGAGCTGTTTTCTATTTGTTTGTTTGTTTGAACAGATTTGGATAATATTTGACCATTAATTCTTCAAATATTATCCCTGCAATAGTATATCTCTCCTCTCCTTCTGGGACTCCAGTTAAAAGTATTTAGACCACTCAAGGCTGGGTGTGGTGGTTCACACCTATAATCCCAGCACTTCAGGAGGCCAAGGCAGGTGGATCACTTGAGGTCAGGAGTTTGACACCGGCCTGGCCAACCTGGGGAAACCCCGACTCTACTAAAAATACAAAAAGTACCTGGGCATGGTGGGGCATGCCTGTAGTCCCAGCTACTTGGGAGGCTGAGGCACGAGAATCACTTGAACCCAGGAGGCAGAGGTTGCAGTGAGCTGAGATTGCACCCCTGAACTCCAGCCTGGGCGACAGAGCAAGACTCTGTCTCCGAAAAAAAAAAAAAAAAAATGTATTTACACCACTAAATGCCACAGGTCATTGAAACTATTAATGACTTAATCTTTTTCTTTCCTCTGTTTCAAATTTAATGATTTCTGATAACCTGTTTCCAAGTGTATTGCTCTTTTATTGTATTGTGTCCTACCTGCTGTTAATCTGATTTGATGACATTTCAACTTCAGATATTGTACTTTTCAGTTCTAGAGCTCCCGTTTGGTTATTTCCAGTTTCCAAATATCTCCTATAATTCCCCATATTTTTGCCCATTTTACTCGTCTTTTCAAGTAGATTCTTTGATATATTTATCATTGTTATTTTCATGTCCTTGTCTGGTAATTCTAAACTCTGTTTTATCTATGGGTTTATTTCTATGACTAATTTTTTCTTAATTATGAATCACACTTTCCTATTTCTTCACCTCTTTAGTAGTTGGGGTTTTTCTTTTTCTTTTTTATTTGTTTTGTTTTTGTTTTTGTTTTTGTTTTTTAAATAAGACAAGGTCTTATTATATTGTCCAGGCAGGTCTTGAACTGCTGGGCTCAAGCCATCTTCCCACCTCAGCCTCTTGAGTAGCGGGAACAATGGGCACATGCCACCATACCCAGGTTCCTTAGTGATTTTTATGGTGTATTAAACATTTTGGATCATACGCTATAGAGAGTTTGGATTTGTTATCCTCTTCTTAAGAGTATTTAATTTTTTTGTTTGTTTGTGTGTTTTGAGATAGTGTCTCACTCTGTCGCCCAGGTTGGAGTGCAGTGGCACGATCTTGGCTCACTGCAACCTCCACCTCCCGGGTTCACACCATTCTCCTGCTTCAGTCTCCCGAGTAGGTCGGACTACAGGCGCCCACCATCATGCCCGGTTAATTTTTTGTATTTTTAGTAGAGACGGGGTTTCACCGTGTTAGCCAGGATGGTCTCAATCTCCTGACCTCGTGATCTGCCCACCTCGGCCTCCCAAAGTGCTGGGATTACAGGTGTGAGCCACCATGCCCAGCCAAGAGTATTTAGTTTTTAAATAAAAGGTAAATAAATTATTGGTGGTTCACCTTGTTCACACAAAGCCTTATCCCACTCAATGTCCAGGTCCTCTGGCAGCCTAAAACTCACTCTCAGGCCAATAAGACTGTGATTTCCTGCTAGAGTTCTATCTGTCCTGCTCCCTGCAGACCAGGGAATGCCCCAAGGGAAAAGCCATTCAAATGTGGAGTTTATCCTATGTGGTGCCCGTCAGCCAAGGATGAAAACCTCTCCAGTTTCTGGCTACTTTTAGTCACTCTTCAGTGCTTTCCAACTTTTTCCAACATTTATAATTGTTATCAACAGGAAGATCAGCACAATAGAATCTACTCTGCTGTTTCCAAAAGCTATTACTTTGATAAGCAGAAGCCCATTTTCATGCAGACCATTTTCCCAATCTTATCTCTTATGGTATATGGCGTTTTTAAGCCTTGTTTAAGAAATCTTTGCCCCAGCCAGGGCAACATGGTGAAACCCTCTCTCTACCAAAAATACAAAAAATTAGCCAGGAGTGGTGGCACACACCTGTGGTCCCAGCTACTCAGGAGGCTGAGGTGGGAAGATCACTTGAGCTCAGGAGGTGAAGGTGGCAGTGGACCGAGACTGCACCACTACACTACAGCCTGAGTGATGGAGCAAGACCTCATCTCAAAAAAAAAAGAAAGAAATCTTTGCTTATCCAAAAGTCATATATAATTTGTACATTTTATTCTAAAAATATTTTTCTAAAATATTTTCTCATATTTTGGTCTTTAATTCACTTAGATTTCATTTTTTGTGCAGGGCTTAAAATGGGGATAAAACTTTATTTTATTTTTCCAAGCAAATAAATAAATTTTCCCAGTACTATTACTACAGAGTCCATCCTTTCCTTTACAGCTCATGAAGCTGATTCTGTCATAAATCTAGACTCATGTACATCTCAGTCTATTCCAGGCTGTCTCTTCTATTCCAGTGCTTTGTTTGTCTATGCCTATAGCCACACTGCAATATCTTAATCATTACAGCTTTATAATGAGTCTTGTTAACTGGTGGAGCAAGTCCTTCCACCTTGTCCTTTTCCAGAACTGCTTTGCCTATTCTCAGTCCTTTATTCTTCCAAATAAATTTTGGAATTGGTTTTTCAAATCACATGAAAACCTCTGCTGGGGGGAATTCAAATCTTTAAAATATCAAGCCTTCTCATCTACAAACTCGGTATATTTTTCGTTTCATTCAGGTCTTTTAAAACGTCTTTATATAAATTTTTCTACAAAATTATATTCTATTATTATTTAAAATATATTTTTAAAAATATATTTCCTAAATTATCTTTTCATCTAATTTATCCTAATTCACTCTACCATGTTACATGAATTTTATCAAATTATTTACTAAAGTTATAAACTCTAAGATTGGCCAGGCAAGGTGGCTCACACCTGTAATCCCAGGAGGCAGAGGCAGGTGGATCACTGGAAGTCAGGAATTCAAGGCCAGCCTGGCCAACAGGGTAAAACCTGTCTCTAATAAAAATACAAAAATTAGCCAGGCATGGTGGCGGGCACCTGTAATCCCAGTTACTCGAGAAACTTAGGCAGGCAAATTGCTTGAACCTGGGAGGCAGAGGTTGCAGTGAGCTGAGATCACACCATTGCACTCCAGCCTGGGCAACAGAACAAGACTCCATCTCAAAAATAAAATAAAATAAAATCTAAGGTTTAGTTCATAATACACAATCTTATGGATTATAATAACAGTTTAACACTCTCATTTGCAAATACTTTTTTATGCTATGGATTTACCAAGTCAGTAGCTCATTTATATACTATATACTTACCAAGAAGCTCCATGGTCTCTGCTTTCCGTGTCTGTGAAATTAGAGTCCAAAAACATATCTTTGTATATTCGACCAACTAGGCAATACATATCTGAAGCAACTTGTCCTTCACTTTGCACCATGGGAATCATAATATCAAGAGCTTTTGCTCTGTCTCCAGGGAGATTTCTCCTAAGGTAGAAAACATTGTTGTTTCAATATACATTACAGAAGCAATACAGGTCAATTCTTTTTAAAAAGCTCTATTTAACATGTTGATTCACATTAGAGAAATTTGCCAGGATAGAAACAATTAGATTTTGAGAGTCCTCTGTAAACCTCTGTCCTAGGCCTAATTTTTTGATTTATCCCACTGTATGTCTACTGGGTCTAACAACGATTTCTTTTGAGTTTCTGTGTTGATAATGGTGATGGATTTGTACTTACTCATCCACAATCCTTCCGATTTCCCTGCAGCCTATACGCAGGTTCGAGTTGGTGAAATGAGATTAGAGTTGTAGTCTGTGGTTTTGAATAGGGCAGAGTAAGTTAATCCAAGTAGGGACAAAACCCTGACCTTAGGTTTCAATGGCTTTTGCTCCAAAACTTAGCAAACTCATTCACAGACGATACCAAAAATCAAATCAAACCCAACAACTGCTTGATTTCTACATGTGACTAACTGATTATCTAAGGAAGTTGCTTTATGTAGCATGTTTTAAAACAGTATGTGTAGACAGTTCACAAAACCAGATAAAAACTACATAGAGTTATCATTTCTTGGACCTTGAAAATATTATGCTAAGTGAAAGAGGTCAGTCACAAGGGACCACATACTGTACGACTCCATTTATACGAAATGTCCAGAATAGGCAAATCTGTAAAGACTAGAAGTAGATTCGTGGTTGCCTAGAGTTGGGGATTTGGGAGGGAAATAGAAGGGGGGCTGCTAATGGGTACAGGGTTTCCTTTTGGAGTGATGAAGATGTTTTAAAATTTATTGTTTTAATGAAATGTATTTCTTTTTTGTTTGTTTGGAGACAGAGTCTTGCTCTGTTGCCCAGGCTGGAAGGTAGTGGCATGATCTTGGCTCACTGCAACTTCTGCCTCTCAGGTTCAAGCGATTCTCCTGCCTCAGCCTCCCGAGTAGCCGGAACTACAGGCGCACGCCGCCATGCCTGGCTAATTTTTTTGTATTTTAGTAGAGACGGGGTTTCACCATGTTGCCCAGGCTGGTCTCGAACTCCTGAGCTCAGGCAATCTGACCACCTTGGCCTCTCAAAGTGCTAGGATTGCAGGTGTGAGCCACCACGCCCAGCCTGTGAAATATATTTCAATAAAGCTATTATAAAAAATGTATCATTTCTATTCTCAATTACTACTCTAAATCTTCTGTCCATGAAATTCCTTTTTATCCTTTGTACTAAATATCTAACACTATGTTCACCTAGACATAACCATCCTTATTCTAGTGAAAACTTTTGTGTGAATGACCATCTGGTGTTGAGTGTATTTGCTTAAAGATAACATCATATTCATGTAACTTTTACAATTCTAAAAAATATGAATAGCAAATACAAACTGTGACAGAGCAGAAAAACTGTAAGAATTTAAATATACCAACAGTGTGAGACTTTTTTTACTGAAAAATAAATCAGAAAAAAATAAGAATGTGTGCTTCCTATATTTCACAGGGTTGAAGCAGATATGCTAATATTACATTTTAATAGGGACTTCCTGCAATGCTGCAGTAAAAACACATTCCCTGTAAAGAAATGCAGGTTACGCAATAATATGTTAACGCATTCTGGAAGGGAAATTGTTCTTCTTACCTATTCAGTGCAAATGCATAATGAAACTTCACATGGTGATGGGAGGCCAAATCAAAGGTTGGCAGTTTTTCTAAAGTCTCTACCAGCTTCACAATAGAATCATAGTCCTTTCAAACAAGATGAGAATAGCACAGAATTAAACCATTAGGAGAAAATTCTGACAATAACATGTCTTTTGACAACCAGGTATCTGAATTCAAGAAACGCATTAAAAAGACATGAGAATCCAGAGAACACTTTGAAGAACCTAGAATAAACAGTTTTTGTTTTTCTTCTAAAAGGTTTAGATCATATATATATATAAAAACATTAGAAACATAGTTACCATGTTGAACAAAAACTAAAAAAGCAAAAGAAACAAAAACACCAAGCATGATAATGCTCTGCTGTCTAAATATGGGTGGTTTATTTCTCCATAGAGCCAGATTCCTGGTATGCAGTGTTCTAGCAATTTCAGGGAAATAAAAATGTCAAGGACATGAGGCAATTGGTTGAACTTCTGTTACAAGTAGCAACACAGTTCCATGTCACATGAGTAAGCACTCTAGCCACAGGATCCTATGTGCCACAGCCCTCCATGGATATGAGTCTATCTCGACCACATGAAGCCTTTACCCAGACCTGAAAGGCTAGGAATGGAAAGAAGAAACCAGATGTCACCTAAATTTTACTATTAAAACCTAAGAGCAAATCCCTAACTTGGAGAGGATTTTATTCTACTTACCCTATTTTTAAAATTTTAAGACATGTCAATAAAAATGATATAGCCTGTTAGTGTGTTTTACATTACATATTTTTAAAGTTATTTCTATAAGTAATCAATTACATATTTTTTCCTTCGGGCAAGTTAGATTCAGCACTATCAGTTTCAAGCAATACAATTTCAAGGGATAAAAAGTATGTCCAGAAAGCTCTAAAAATGTCTGCTGTTTGCCAAAACAAAGCTTTCACTGACAGGTGTGCCTGAGGCGAACAGTAGAATCGACTGTGTCCACAGGTTCGCTGTGCCAGCAGATTTTTCTTTTTGTTTTTTTGGAGGAAAAAGTCAGGCCTTTACTATACAAGTCTTTCACAATCACTGATGGTTAACTCACATGAGTCTTTTTCATCCTTCATAAAATTATAGGATGGAAAGCTTAAGAGAGTCAATAAAAAATTACGTGTAGTAACATGAACTGCTTACCAGCAAACTGAAATTTGAGGTTAATACTCCCTTACCCCTCCAACATGCTACATGACAAAGATTTCACTTTAAACATCTTCTCACCTGGATATCTCTGTAGGAAAGTAACAGATTTATGACAATATCTGCTGTCAAGACTTCGATATTATCTACTCGCTGCCGAATTCTTGCCAACTCAGCTGCCAATTCTTTACCAGTGTATAAATTACGAGCTTTCCTGATATCATTGAGTATAGATTCCCGGAAATACTGGCTGGTAAAAACACACACATTTCAAAGAGTTTGACATTAGAAATGATTTCAATTGAAAGCAATAATTTTAATAAAGAAATGAAGATATTTGCAGCAATAGCTATAAAGCATTTGTAGCTTTCAATTCATTCAGATGCCTTTAGTAAATATCTTACATATCTGGCATTATTAAGAAATCTAGCAGCCAATGTATTTCTTTTAATACTCTGCCTTCAGAAAGAATTAAAGGTAAAGGTACTCCATATTAATAAATTTTCCTGCAAAAAAACACTTAAAATGCCAAAACTTTGTTTTCCATTTTACTGTTTCCAGTATAAATTGTTCTAAATAAATTAGATGTACCCATGATTTTTTGTTTGTTTGGTTTTTGTTTTTGTTTGTGAGACAGAGTCTCACTCTGTTGCCCAGGCCAGAGTATAATGGCATGATCCTGGCTCACTGCAACCTCCATCTCCTGGGTTCCAGCAATTATCTTGCCTCAGCCTCATGAGTAGCTGAGATTACAGGTGTGTATCACCATGCCAGGCTAATTTTTGTATTTTTGATAGAGACAGGGTTTTGGCATGTTGGCCAGGCTGGTCTCGAACTCCTGATCTCAAGTGATCTGCCCACCTCGGCCTCCCAAAATGCTGGGATTACAGGCGTGAGCCACTGCACCAGCCATGATGTATGATTTGAACATAATACAACCTTAACTTTCTGACTCAGCCTATCATTTATTAACATAAATAATTGTTCTTCACTGAAAGAACAATTAGAGTTAAGAGTTAATTAAAGTTAAAATGTTCTTGTCCTTACACTAAAAGTCCTTGGACATTTATCCTGGTAATGTTTCTGTACTTGCTTTGTATATATTTTTAGTTCTACCATCACTATAAAGCAGTTAGTAGACTTTTTAATTTTTTGCTGATTTCAACTTGTCCTGTTGCTGTTCTGTGAATAAAATGTATTATGTGGTATCTATTTTATCTACTTGAAGGATAATAAACATTTTCCCCCTGGTTCTTAGCTGTATACTAATATCTCAAGAGCACCTGATATCATGCACAAATAAATAAGTAGAATAACACTTCATTATCATCAACAAATGGCATTATTAAACTTTACCTAGAACTTGCTTGTGCCACCTTCAAAAGTTGAATAAAACGATCCACAAGAGGTAAGCAGATGGGTCCAAGAAGCAGCTCGAAGTTCGGTTGCATGAGCTCTGTCAACCCCTTCATGAAGCTGCTGTCACAACAGTAGACCTTGTTATGTGGTGTTATCATATAAGGAACAAAGGTGTAGTTCCCAGTGCACATCTGTGGAGAGAGGAGGCACCGGGAAGTGGGGAGCTGGTCTGGAGACACAGCACGGATGGTCCCATGTCTTACTCAGTTTCAATAATTCCAAATGCAAACGGAAACAGAAAAGCCTCATTACTTATTTACAACCTATGACAATGAAAATTTCCCCAATTCCTTTCATTGCTCACTTCAAATAATTAGGACTTACAGATGATACCAAAAAAAGAGTGGAACAGTTTCTATCCATCAATTAAATATTGATTCACCATTTTCAAGGCCAGGGCACTACGTTACTGCTGTTGGAAAAAGTAGTTTAAAGCATGGCCTTCAGCCTTCAGGGAACTTATAATTTAGTCACAGGGCGCAGCATACATATATGAAAATGCTACAAGCTCACATTTGAAGGGCTTCCTACATGTAAGGTGATGCTGCAAGTAGGTCCTGCTCAAATCCACTCCCCGGGAGGCTGCTCTCTCTCTCTGTCTCCCCACTACTAAAACGACAGGCCCAGAAGTTATCCTTGATGCTTCCATTCCCTTTCCCTTCCATATCCTATCAAAGTCCTATCTGTCCTGACTTCAAAATATAATGTCATATTTGTCCATTTCCCTCCATCTTCTCGGCCAGCACTTTAGTCCATACACCAATGGACCTGGCCCAAGCCACTGTCATCAGCTTTAACTGGTCCCCCTGCTTCCACTCTTGTTCTCTAATTCACTCTCTACTCAGCCATCAGAGTGATCATTCAACACCCTCCCTCAGATCACTTCCCGCAGCTGCTTAAAGCCCCATCTCTTGCTCTTGGGAGGAAGAAGAAACTGCAATGCAATGTACAAGGGCCTGACTATGCAGATCCTGCCCCTCTCTAACCTCAGCCCTGCCACTCTCCCCTCGCCCACTACAACCTGGGCTCACTGACCTTCTCTTGGTTCCTGGATGATGCCCAAGTGAGGATAAACTGGTGCAAACAAAAGCAGAGTGGGGATGAAAGTGGAAAGTGAGTTGGATACCCTGAGTAAGCAAATATGACTAGAGCTTGGAGCTCAGGGTAGGGAACTAAATGCGAAGTTAAGGATGTTAGACTGTACATTCTGGGAAATGGAGAATCATAGAAGGATCCACAGAGGGAAAGAAAACACAGTCAGCGGAGTGCAATGGCTCACGCCTGTAATCCCAACACTTTGGGAAGCCAAGACGGGCAGATTGCTTGAAGCTAGGAGTTCAAGATCAGCCTGGCCAATATGGTGAAACCCCATCTCTACTAAAAATACAAAAATCAGCCAGGTGTGGTGGTGCACACCTGTAATCCCAGCTACTCAGGAGGCTGAGGTGAGAGAATCACTTGCAGTGAGCCGAGATTGCACCATTGCACTCCAGGCTGGGTGACAGAGTGAGACTCTGTCAAGAAGAACAAACAAATGAACAAACGAAACAAGGAGAGAGAGAGAGACAGAGAGAGAGAGAAAAGAGGGAGGGAGGAGGGAGAGATGGAGAACTGTGCATTTTCACAATGCACTATCAAAATGCACAAATCAAATGCATGAATCAAAATACACAATCAAAACTGCATTTTGGCAGCCTGGGCGGGTAACAAGATGCACTAAAGGAAAGAGAAATAAGGTTTGAAGAGATGAGGCAGGAAGCTACACAGCATGACCAGGTCGGCAGAAGTGGCGATAGAGAAACAGACACACGCTCGACTGAAGAAGGAAGAATCAGCTGGATCTGGTAACTGATAACACAACCTGAGAAAGGGTAAGGCATCAAAGGCAACTCTGCAATCCTAAGGGGGACCGCCTATACAGAGTGGTATCATTAACAGAAAGCAAGAATTCAGAAAGCAGAACCAGACTAAGTTATCTATGAACACATGACTCTTCGAGACACTTGTATATCAGGTAATCAATCAAAGAATCTGAATTCTAGTTAAAATATGACAAGAACTTCAAAAGGTTGAGATTTGCATTTGGTGGGATGGGGTGAAATATTCACTTTTAAAGAGGTTGGGATTGAGGTGGGGCATGACACCTAATGTGAATATGTCCAAAAGAGAGCTAGTAATATGTGATTGAAACATAAAATAGTTTCAAGCCAAAATGCAGACCTGAGAATTATTGGATATGGTAGAATCAAAAGAAGTGGGAGAGATCTCCATGAGAAAAATCATAGAAAAAGGCCGAGGCTGAGAACTAGAAAGAGATATGTGGGAAACCCGACTACTGCTATTATGCAGAACAAAAAAAGTCCAGGTTATCCATTCCTAGCCATATTAGCATACAGAGAATAATACAGCATTTCTCTTACCCTTAGCACTTAAGTAATAGGTACAAACATGTATTCACCATGGGCGTGTGCCTGGGTATGAACAGTCATAAGTCAGTGGGTCACAACCTACAAAGAAGCTGCTGTGGCCTTCATGTTAAAAGTGAGGAGACAGGTAAGGCTTAGGGAGATCCTACATTTGGTCTGTGACATGTCTGGCACTCCAGCCCAGGGACCTCTTTCTCTAGAGGGCATGTCCTTCCCACTAGGGGGGTATGCACCCTCCTGAGTGGCCTTTACAGCAGACATACCTGCTCTCTAACTTTCTGTCACTTTCTGTGGGAACCCTGCATGAGCCAAATGACTGTTCACAGAAAACAGACAAGAAATGCCAAATGCCCTTATGACCAGACTTAACTATTTATGACCATATTATCCTTTAAGGCTGCTTCTTGTATGTCAGGTAATGAAGCAGAAACCAAACCTCACTTCCAGTTAAAGCATGAGAAGAACTTCCAGAGAGTGAGATTTGATTTGAAAAGCAAGTATGCTAAATTGTTCCTGTCTCAAATTCTCCTCCACGGAACAATAATCAGAAGAGGAAACAATAATTGGAAAAGGGAAAGTGAACACGTCCTGCTTCTAAAATGTTACCAAGATCCCACAGCACATCCGCCCAATTTAATCCTTTTACCCAAGCTACTGCTGAAGCAGAAAAGAAAGGCAAGGATACCAAAGAGGCTGCTTTCCAAAGCATCTAAAGCTTCAACTATGAGAATTGTTCTAAAAGAACGACAGAATCAAACACTATTGCAGATAAGCACCATAACTCAAAATTACAAACGAAAATTATCTGAATCCTCCAAGTCACAAAACGAGAACAAAGAGCCAAAAAGTCAATAAAGCAGAAAAGTGGTATCAGAGTTTTAGCTGCTGGATAAAATTATGTATTCTCAGAAGCCTTAATACTTCATATATTAGTTTATCAGACATTATTATTGAAATACGGGCAATGGGGAATACGGCACCTGTGTAAAACTAATTCTGGGGGAGAAAGACTATCAGATGTCTGGGTGTGCGTTAGGCAGAGGAGAGGTAAAGGGGTAATAATGAGTACGCAAATAGCAGAGAAAAGCAGTTCCTGAAACAAATCCCATGGTATAAGCCTTTGGAATCTTTGCTGAAAATACCTAAGCATGCTAAGGGTTTTCCCAAGTTCTAGGCTTCAATGCATTCTTTGGAGTTTCTTTCCCATGTTTCTAAGGCAATCATTTTTTTTTTTTCAACTTCCCATTGCCAATGTCAGGAAACAAGGGGGGTGATAAGCTGCAGAAGCCACATGGCTACAACTGGGCCTGAGCTAAGAGACAGCCCAGTGAGTATGCAGTGGGGGAAAAGCTGTGTGACACTGTGTTTTTCAAAAAGATACAACTGCCCAGAAAAGCACTTTTGCAAAATGATGAAAACTAATAGTATGGGAACATTTATTTCCCAAGTTGGCTCACATGTAACTTAGAAATGTTATTTCTGTATTTGCTGTGTGCAGACTGCCACCAAACCCATAGTTTGAAATAGCTGATAACCCAAAGTAAGTAAAAACAACCCCGACGTGATCAAGAATAGACACCTGAAGTGGAACAATTGCCTTTTATTAATAAAGTACTCAATCTAAAATATTTAAACTTGCTTCAAAGACCTTGTTTCCTTAAATTTCAAAACACTGAGGCATGGTCATAAAATGACAACACAAGCTATAAAATCCCATAGCTTAAAATCTAGTCTTACTCTAATTCATAATTCATTTTTGTTGTCGTCGTTGTTGTTATTCTAATTCATAATTTATTTTTGTTGTTGTTGTTGTTGTTGTTGTTGTTTTTGAGACAGAGTCTCGCTCTGTTGCCTAGGCTGGAGCGCAATGACGTGATCTTGGTTCACTGCAGCCTGCACCTCCCAGGTACAAGTGATTCTCCTGCCTCAGCCTCTCAAGTAACTGGGATTACAGGCATGCACCACCAAACCCGGCTAATTGTTGTATTTTTAGTAGAGATGGGGTTTCACCATGTTGGCCAGACTGGTCTCGAACTCCTGGCCTCAAATGATCCACCTGCCTCGGCCTCCCAAAGTGCTGGGATTACAGGCGTGAGCCACTGCCCTGGCCCCTAATTAATTTTTTTCACTGTTTTTAAAAAACACAAAAATACTCCAATTCTGTTTTTCAATTTTTAGAAACTACATAAAGGTAAACAGAAGTGTGTGTTGAAAATGAAATGAGCTTCTGGAAAGAAAAGCTCTCAGCATTCAAATGTATTGAAATAGATGCTCGAAATATTCAGCTTTTTATAAGAACATTCAGCACCTGAAACGCAACAGCTCTCTCTCAAGTCAGGGGGCAACTTCTTCACAATGTACAATATTTGGTCTTTTTAACAACCTGCTTCTCCACAAGTCCAAGCTGGGCTAGGCAGGACGGACTTCCTTCTGCCATTCGGTCTCAGGGAGTGCTACCTTCTCTGAAAGACACTGACATAATGGCTACCCTCTCTTTAGCACATCACCTTACGTTCATTTTCTAATTTGTCTGCTTCTTTGTTTGCTGATTTTCTACCATTAGACTGTCTACACAACAGTTACACATGTGCTTATTTCCACTTCCAGCCTCCCCCGTGAGAACCCTGAGGCACCAAGCCCGAAGCCTGGCACGCAGTGCATGTCCAATCAATATTTGTTAAAAAAAAAAAAAGGTGTGAGATAAATTAAACAGTTTAACACCTTTAACAAATTAAACAATATTTAAAAACAGTGCATTAAAACATGAAGCAACAATTGCTCATTTCCTGTTGAGATAGGGAGGATAAGAGTTTATAATGGCAGCATTATTTATGCTGAAATATGTGTCTGCCCTGGTTAAATCTTAAGCATATGTTTTAAAATTACTTCAGAGCTGTATAATTATTACTAAAAAAAAAAAGGTTTAAAATTTCTGATTTAAGGAGAAATGATCAATTGTATTATTAATTTTGTCATCTTAAATCAAATCTTGTGTAGGCTTTTATAACATATTGTGTATTATCTTCACTCCAAGTTGCAGGGGTACATTCTTTAAGGTTTTTAAATACTGGCTTACTTTCTGAAATAAATGTACAACCACTAGCCACAACCATTGGCCTAACAAGGCTGTTTCCACTTTATATTATAATTCTTCTTCACGCAGAATTTTTTAAATTTAAAATTTACTTTTCTCACGTTTTCACATTTGTTTAATTCTGTGTGGAAGGTAGGAATTCTGTAGTGTGGTCTCAGAGGCAGACTACATTACTTAGGAACTTAAATCAATCTCTTCAAGTAGAAGACAGATGATAGATATGTCTATATCAGTGCACATTAATTATATTATATTGAGCTAGCTAACTCTCAATATAAGCTATCAGTATTATTATTCCTATACCTTTCCATGATTACAGACACTGGAGAGATGATCTTGAAAAGCCTGTCGTATCAAGGCTTCACTGAGGTTAGTGAATCATGATTTAGAAAAGGGAAAAGGGAACAGCATATTGGAAAGGATGGCATGAATGTTGCCATGGAAACTTACTACAGACACATATATACATACACACATATGTGTATCTCTGTGCGGATATAGGTTGCTTTAGAGCCACTCATAATTCCACAACACTGAATATACTATAAAACATTTTCTTTTTTATTTATTTATTTATTTTTTGAGACACAGTCTCATTTTGTCACCCAGGCTGGAGTGCAGTGGTATGATCTTGGCTCACTGCAACCTCTGCCTCCCACATTCAAGTGATTCTCTTGCCTCAGCCTCCTAAGTAGCTGGGATTACAGGAGCATGCCACCATGTCTGGCTAATTTTTGTATTTTTAGTAGAGATGGGGTTTCACTATGTTGGCCAGGTTGTTCTTGAACTCCTGACCTCAGGTGATCTGCCTGCCTCCGCCTCCCAAAATGCTGGGATTACAGGCATGAGCCATCATGTCTGGCCTGAAAATACTATGAAACATTTTCTTCCAAAACTTAATTATATACAGAAAAAGACAAGTATCAGTGTCATCTCTCATTATGAAAAATAAAGGTTCACTACAATGAAGTACTTAGATAACCATGTATATATTGACACATCAGAAAATCTAAAGAGGAGTAACAGAGAAAGAAATTAATAATTTGTGATTTTAAAAACACTGAAGATTAGTTAATGGAAAAGAAAATATTTTTAAAACTCTGGAAGGCTAAATAAAGTACTCACAGTATTCTTCTGGCAAATGAGTTCCTGAAAAACAAGAAAAAAATATACCACAAGTTAATATAAAACTGAATAATTCAACAACATTTATTGAACTATGTGGGAAAATTTGTATTAACAATGATACTAGCAATTAGAAATTTCAGGAAGTGTAGATTCCATTCCTGCATCTGAAAAGTTTTCTATCTATCTGTCTATCTATCTATCTATCTATCTATCTATCTATCTATCTATCTACCTACTTATTTTAGAGAAAGAGTCTGGCTCTGTTGCCCAGGCTGGAGTACAATGGCACAATCATAGCTCACTACAGCCACGAGCTCCTGGGCTCAAGTGATCCTCCCACCTCAGCCTCCCAAGTAGCTAGGACTACAGGCCTACAGGTGCATGCCACCACATCCAGCTAATTTTAGTAATTGTTTTTGTAGAGACAAGATCTCACTATGTTGCTCAGGTTGGTCTCAAACTCCTGGCCTCAAGCAATTCTCCCACTCTGGCCTCCCAAAATGCTGAGATTACAGGTGTGAGCCACCATGCCCAGCCCAAAAAGTTTACAATCTGTGGAGGAGACAGGAGAATACAAAAGTATTGTCTGTGGTTTAAAAAACAAAACAAAACAAAAAACCAGCATAAATATGTAAAATCCCCAAACTGAATAACCTAAAAATAATTTCTGCACATTACCTGATCAGCCACCATCTCTTTGGGAAGAGGTTAAAATGAGTTTGCTTTCCCTAAGCACAATCTGTCTCACACTCTGGGAGGGGAAAAAGCAGTGTATTACATCCTGAGCAGCTAGAAGTAAAGGGTACTGGCCACTGGCAAATCCACACACGGATGATCAGGACATCTGACAAAAACCAGTCATAATTTGTGTATTTTTCATTAAGAAATATAATGGGATAAGTGGCCGGGCACAGTGGCTCATGCCTGTAATCCCAGCACTTTGGGAGGCGGAGGCAGGTGGATCACCTGAGGTCACGAGCTCAAGACCAGCCTGGCCAACATGGTGAAACCCCATCTCTACTAAAAATACAAAAATTAGCCAGACATGGTGGCACAAGACTACATGACTGTAATCCCAGCTACTTGGGAGGCTGATGCAGGAGAATCACTTGAACCTGGGAGGCGGAGGCTGCAGTGAGCAGAGATCGCGCCACTGCACTCCAACCTGGGTGATTGAGACTCCTCAAAAAAAAAAAGAATGGGATAAATACAGAGTGTGTGGGCAGTGTGCCTATCTTCTAGGTTGTGAAGAGTGAGAGAGATTATACAAATAATATAGCTATACAGTGCCTGACAAGTAAAAGCTCTCAATATAAGCTAATGATCGGTATTATTATTCCTATACCTCACCATGACTACAGACACTGGAGAGACAATCTAGAAAAGCCTGTTGTATCAAAGCTTCACTGAGGTTGGGGAAACATGATTTAGAAAAGGGAAAAGGGAACAGCATATTGGAAAGGATGGCATGAATGTTGCCATGGAAACAGAAATCGTAAGGCATTTGTGGAGCCTCAAGGGCGAGTCCATCTGGCTGAGGCAAGGAGCCAGATCTGGGAGGGAGGAGTGTGGCCAGGCGAGGCCCGGCTGAGTGGCCATCATCTTCAGCCCAGGACCAGGATGCTGAATCCACATGGGGCAAAGAAGAACCAACGAGGGCTTTCATGCAAAGGAGCATGTAAGATTTTTGAACGTTTAAGGATAGCAGATGAGAAAACAAAAACTGACAGAGGAAAGAATTGCACTGGGTAGTTGTGAGGGCCATGAAGGTACACAAAATACTAAAAATGCCTGGTGCCATGGCTCACGCCTGTAAATCTCAGTGCTTTGGGAGGCTGAGGCTAGAAGATCACTTGAGACTAGGAGTTTGAGGCCAGCCTAGGGAACATGATGAGACTCTGTCTCTAGAAAACATTTGAAAATTAGCTGGGTGTAGTGGCACACAACTCACACCTATAGACCAAGCTACGCGGGAGGCTGGGGTGGGAGGATCACTTAAGCCCTAAAGATGGAGGCTGCAGTGAGCTGTGGCTGTGCCACTGCACTCCAGCTTGGGCAACAGAACAAGATCCTGGTTCAAAAAAAAAAACAACAACAACAATGACTAAAAGATATTCTTCAATACCTCACAAAGTTGCTGATAAAAAAGGACATGTACACGTTAACATTGAAACATTTATGTAAGTCTGGATGGACATTTGTGTATGCACACACTTGCTAAAAGTAAAAAGAATGACACAGACAGCAAGAGCTACACTTTACCAGAGAAAGATGTTCCTATAGATTGAGAAAGCCTGGGAAGCTCAGCAGAGAAGGTGGAACTCAAGCTGAGCTGTGAAGGACAGACACGACCTCCAAAGGCAAAGCCCGAAGGTGGGGATCCAGACCAGAGAGCTTCATAAAGCAAAGGCCCATTTGAGGAACAATAAATGTTATCAAAGGGAGCTAAAGAAGACAGTTCACTTAGGGACCTATGGAAGAGTGAATTAAAGAGGAACTTGGGCAGGGAGTGGGGGGAAGGAAAAAATCCTTGAATGTAGTCATTTGACTAATGCAGAAAATTCATTTTGACACACACAAAAAGTAAAATCAGAAAGCTATTTGGAGCCTTATTGAAGAAGGCTTTGAATGCTCCAATAAAGTACTCTGCTCTGTGAGCACCTGGCAGTCAACGTGTTTTTTAAGTTGAGTGATATGTTCAAAGAAGTATCAGCACATATTGGGGCACCATTTTTAATAGTAAAGGCTGAGAACAACATAAATGGCCATCACCTAAAAACTAGTTGAATAAACCCTAGTACCTCCATACACTGGAATACATTACAACCAAACAAACAATGAAGAACTTATTGAAGTGATAGAGCAGGATCTCCCAGATCTGCTAAGTAAAAAAAGCAAAGTAGAGAACAGCTTTTTATCCTATGCTCCTATCTATGTACAAAAGAGAGAAAAATGAAATTCTAAGTTATAAATTCATAAAATCTCTCTGGCAGGATGTATAAAAAGCTAATAACAGTGGTTGCCAATGGAGTTGGTTGGCTGACTAGGGGATAAAGGTAAAAGAATAAATATTCACTATATATCCTTTTGTACTTTTAAATGTTTGTAGCAAGTGAATGTATTACCTTAAAAGGACAAATAAATAAAAGGTGAACCTTGTTAAAGTTTTACGCAGACTAATTTGATGATGGTACTTAGTATTAATTATTATTTTTTTAATTTTTTGAGACAGGATCTGACTCTGTTACCCAGGCTGGAGTGCAGTGGTGTGATCACGGCTCACTGCAGCCTCAACTTCCCAGGCTCCAGCAATCCTCCCACCTCACCCTCCCAAGTAGCTGGGACCACAGGTATGTGCCACCACGCCTGGCTAATTTTTGTTTTTTTTGGTAGAGACGGGGTTTCACCATGTTTCTCAGGCTGGTTTCTAACACCTGGGCTCAAGAGATCCACCTGCCCCAGCCTCCCAAAGTGCTAGGATTACAGGTGTGAGCCACCGTGCCTGGCCAGTACTTAGTATTTGATGAAGAAAAGCGTTTAAGTGGCTATTGAAAAAGTCTGGAGACATCATAATAAGTGCTTAGTCAATGGGAGTGCCCCAGGAATGGAAATCAAAGGACAGATGAGTGGCATTTTAGAGGAAGGTTGAAAATGGCTTTTCCTGCAAGTGTTTCAAATAATAAATATCACACACACATAGAAATGGCTCACAAACAAGGAAGTTGAAAAATGTTGGATAATCACAAAGCCAGGAGCACAGTATGCAGAATTTTTCAAACTTGATTTATGGAGCATCTCTCCAGAGTAGCAAACCGTACGCTTGCAAATATGGCTCTCACTTGATAGAATATCCTTCTCTCTTTCCCTCTGAGTAACAAGGAAATGCCCTCTCCATCCTCTCTGCGCAGCATCCTCTGTGCAATGTATAAGAAACCTGTCCTCTGTGAAGCTGGCCTTCACTGTGTTCTGTGACACCTATCTTCCCAACAGAAGTAGATTATGTCTTCATCTGTGCTGCCATTAACCCTCATACAGATCTCCTTGATAGCACTTCACTTACTATATTACACACTTTTGTTCCTAGGATTCTCTCACCCTACATCATGACTTCCTGGGGGCAAAGACCATGTATTTTATTCATATTTGTATCTTGACTGATGGTCTAGCAAATGTCATGACATATAGCAGGTACCACAAAAGCATGAATAAATTAATGAATGTATAAAATATTGGACTATGAATTAGGGGTAGATATGTGCAAGATATGGCTCTGCTCCCAGTTAGCCATTTCACTTCTCTCTCATGTGACACTAAGAGAGTTGGACTAAGCGATTGCTAGTCTCTTCCAACGCTGTATTCATCATTTGCTTTTGCCTAAAGGGCTCTCATGGTCAGTGTTGTCCTTGTGCTGCTAGGAGAGATGCCCTCATGCTCCCCCAGCATATGAGATATTCTACCCTTGACTCTGTTTTTGATGCACCAGGCACAGAAATGGAAGTGGCAGGGAAGGGAGCAGTGGTGAGTACTGAGTGAGCAGAAGGCTCTATAGAAAAGGAAATGGCCACTACTGGCTTAGTGTCAATATGGTATGTCTTCCTTATGAGTTGCTTATTGAAATAATAACCCTCTTACATGTCTCCTCTGCCTTCCTGTCAGATTATGCATACATTATAAAGCATGCATTTTAGATTATGCTTGCAGATTGTGCCTGCAAATTACAAAACTCTATTAAAATCATTCCTGAGCCAGATGGTGGTGTGCACCTGTAGTCCCAGCTACTCAAGAGGCTGAGGCAGGAGGGTTGCTTGAGGCTAGGAGTTCGAGGCTGCAGTGAGCTATGATTGCACCACTGCATTCCAGCCTGGGTGACAAGAGAGTCCCGTCTCTTAAAAAGAGAAAGAAAAATCATTTGTATAACATCTGAATTCTCGTTAGCTATTGCTTATGCTTTGTAGAAGCTAAAGCTGAAGGAGACAGAGTTTATTCACAGTTTATCATGTAACCTTAAAGGAGGCATCAACTTTAACGGAGCAAAGGTACTGTCTGTGCATTTAACTCAATCCAAATAAATAACAAATAAGACCTTGAAAGGTATCTAGAGCAGAGAATGCTTAATTTGTATTAAATCCACTAAAGAGGGGTGGGAAGGAAAGGGAATAAATTTAAGACATAACTGCTCTATTTCACATCAGCTCATGGAAATTTTCATCTCAAGTACCTATGAATAAGAAGATAAAATCAACATAAATTCCAGTTCCTTACCAGTGGCACATTTCTGAAGATGCATTATCCCACTACAACTCTGTACTTGTCTGAGGTCTTTAGGGGGTTTTTGGTCAGTGTAGCCCTGGCTATACCAGAAACATCCAAAAAAATTTTTTTCCTGATTTTCTAGTATTGGTTGATAACCAAGTAAGGGAAGCAAGACAAAAGAAACAATCTAGTCCAGGGCTCATTTGAAGGCAAATACTAACTTTTGATAGCTCTCTGGGACAATGTTTGAAAAGGCCACCTCAGGGATAACTAAATGGAGTATTTCCACCACTAGAAAGTTTTTGTGCCTAAAAGTTAGGTAACTGCAGCCAGGGGAAAAAGTGGGAATCGCAGGCATGGAGTGGCCAAGTCGAATCAGACTTCGGGTGGGAGAAGCAGGAATAGAAACCAGGATTTCAGCTTCCTGAAAGAAGAGAAAGGAGCAGGCTGGGAGTTCTTGGCCAGGGAAAGAACCTGGCCCTGGCTGGTGGCTTTCTGGGTCTTCCATTCTGATCCCTCTTTCTGTCCTAGTGGAACTTGGCAAGTTTTCCATTAAAGTGGGGGAAAAGAATAATCCCTATACTTCTCAGCTCCATCTTCTTAACTCATTTCAATGTGTCAAAAAAGCAAAACAAGGAACTATCAGATGGGCTGTGTGGGCCTACTGGGCCTTGCTGAGAAGGAGAAACACTCCCTTTACCCTTTCTGCACACTGCTAAAACAAGCTGAGCAGACCTGAGGAGAGTAATCCAACACAAGTGTCATAGAGCCGTGACACAGAGGCTTTAAAGATAGATAGGAAACAAAGCACTTTTGTGTTTACATGTTACGCATACATAAGCTCAAGCTTTAAAAGAAAACAAATCTCAATAATCTCAAAAAAAAAAACACGAAGAAAATCATCTTTTTGCAGAACATATGAAATCTGTGGACAGACTGAGAGAGACAAGTACCAGATGACAAGTCAAAGAATATGGGGCTTATCCTTGCCCTGACACTAGCTGTGTGTGTTCCTGAAACAAGTCATCGCATGTCTCTGGACTTATTTCTCTTCTGTAAAGAAAATATCTTCTGGCCAGGAGGGGTGGCTCATGCCTGTAATCACAGCACTTTGGGAGGCACAGGTAGGCAGATCACTGGAGCCCAGGAGTTTGAGACCAGCCTAGGAAACATGGCAAAACCATATCTCTACAAAAAATACAAAAATTAGCCAGGTGTAGCAGCACGTGCCTGTATACCCAGCTACTCAGGAGATCAAGGTGGGAGGATTGCTTGAACCTGGGAGGTGGAGGTTGCACTGAGCCAAAATGGCACCACTGCACCCCAGGTTGGGTGACAAAGTCAGACCTTCTCTCAAAAAAAAAAAAAAGAAAGAAAAAGAAAATACCTTCTATCTTTCCAATCCAAATAATATCTAACTTGTCTGTCTCATTGGGTTTTATGCAAAGGCCAAATGGATTAAGTTAACGAAACTATTTGCAGTACTTTAAAGCCATTTATAGGAGGAGGTATTAATAAACCAAAGCAAACAACTCCAACTCAATTCCTGCACTGCCAGGTCTAGAGACCTTCTACACCTATGTTATTCATGACAGCGGCTAAGAACACATCTTTCTCTTGAATATGAATACCTATCAATTAAAACAACTAGTATCAAAAATCAGGTTAAATTATACCAAAGTTGGAAAGTAATCCTAAAAGGAATTCTAGCCTCTTTTCTTTCCCTATTAAATTCCTTTCATATTTAAATAAGTATATCTTGGTGGAAGAACTCTGCCGTAAGTAGATATCTGTCTCTAAACTGGGCTGGAATGCTGAAAAATGACATTTTATATATAAAGCATTTAACAGAGCTTTTTTTTTTTTTTTTTTAAGAAACATGGTCTCACTCTGTCACTCTATCACCACCCAGGCTGGAGTACAGTGATGTGATCTCAGCTCACTGCAACCTCAGCCTCCCCAGGCTCAGCCAATTCTCCTACCTCAGCCTCCCAAGTAGCTGGGACTACAGGCACACACCACCATGCCCAGCTAAGTTTTGTAATTTTTGTAGAAACTGTGTCTCACTATGCTGACCAGGCTGGTCTTGAACTCCTGGGCTTAGGTAATCCTCCTGCCTCACATTCCCAAAGTGCTGGGATTACAGGCATGAGTCACTGTGCCCGGCCTAACAGAGCTTCTTAACACAAACTTCACTTTATACTGTGTTGCTATTATAATCAACTTCTTCTTCTTTTTAACCAGCTGTTTCTTTCAGCAACATCTAATTGGGCCATAATATTCAAGTTCATGTATTACTTTTCTTTTTAACTGTATTGTTAAAGTTGGAGGCATAATGAATTTTTCTACAGCAAATCATACTTTGCACATTGATATGGTTTGGCTGTGTCCCCACCCAAATCTCATCTTGAATTGTAGCTCCCATGATTCCCACATATTGTGGGAGAGACCTGGTGGGAGATAATTGAGTTACGGGGCAGTTTCCCTCATACTGTTCTCGTGGTAGTGAAGAAGTCTCACAAAGTCTGATGATTTGATAAGGGGTTCCCCCTTCCACTTCTCTCTCTTGTCTGCTGTCATGTAAGACGTGCCTGTCACCTTCTGCCATGATTGTGAGGCCACCCCAGCCACACAAAACTGTGAGTCCCTTACACCTCTTTTTCTTTATAAATTACCCAGTCTCAGGTACGTCTTTATCAGCAGCATGAAAATGGACTAATAGACACACATATTTCAGCAATAGTTTCAAAGACATATTCTAAAAAGGCCCAAAGAGGGTGATGGGTTACAATGCCAAAAATATCAACTTTCACAGAAAGAGTCGGTTATTTAGAATAAATGAAAAGAAAGATAATTCAGCAAGGCTTGCCCCACTCCTTCCTCTGTGCACAGAGGTAGTCCTTCTTGGTCTTTACGGGTATTCAAAATCACAGGCTATGACCAGAGTCACTACAAATGAGACAAATAGCTGGTGCCTACCCAGTCATATAATGGCATTGTGCATCGCCTCTTGGACAAAATGGTAATAAGAGATTCAAAACAGTGGGCAAGGAGTGAGGGTGGTTAAAGAGGAATCAGGAAGGAGAAAGCAAGGGCATATTTTACCCAGTCTATACATAATTCCTTAGAAGGTACACTATTGCTAATTGACATCCAAGAAAGCTGAATTCTCCAGTCTTGAGTCCTTTCAATAACCTCAGGGATTCTACAATTAGGAAGTCAACTCCTGCTAAATAAATCATTCATCTAGCTTGTCAATTCAAGATCTTCAGAGAAAACCTTCATAAAGCAATGTTACACAAATGGCTTATCTGCTTCTCCCCACAAATTACCTTTCTTTCCCCAATTTGAGATGGAATGATTATAGCTTAAAAGAAAGTTAGATCATTTCTGAATAAATAAAATAAAGGAACAAGATTGTTTCTACCAAATGATAAGAAGTGTATGGGATGGCAACATTGAACCAGGAAGAGTACAGAGTCCCAGCATTTTAAAATCAACAGCTGGTTATAAAGTAAGCTAGAAACTTCAGGGATATCCAGAGGCAGCACTATTAAGAAGGGGCAGGGCCAGTGTTCCCGGTTCACAAATTGTGAGACCACTTTATAGGATCATATTTTACAACAACATTTTTAAAACACATTATTGAATGTGTACTTTGTACCACTAACAAGTTGGTAATTTTTAAAATGCTGAAAAGAATCCAGCAAAAAATTCTTTGTTAAACTAAAAGAGTCCTAAACCTTTGAAAAATAAAAATTTTAATTTCATGCACAACTCAAGCTAAAACCAAATTCACCTTATTTACTTTGATAAGGGAGGCAAAACTTTAACAAAAGGAAGTACTGTTTTTTGTTTATAAAAACAAAAAAAGAGATAAATGTTTTTATGGGTTTAAGAACACTCTGGAATCCGAGTAGATTCTCCAAATACAGGTAAGAATTCAATTTAAGTGTGAGGTATTTGTAATAAATTACCAGATGTCCTCAACAATTTACAAACCGGTATAATCATCAAAATTTGCACATGGACATAACTGTTATTTTCAAAACTATAACCATTTGCTTCAAATGGATATGAATGAGTGCCAGAAAGACAAGACTCCGTGTTTAAGTTCTAAAGGAGATTGGGTCCCTCAGTGCCTGCAGATAAAAGATCATGGGTCTAGGTGCCATGGAACTGCTTGAATGAGCAGTAGTTTTCAACGTTCATTTACGTTGTACCATGTGTCAAAATTTCCTTCCTTTTTAAGATTGAATAATATTCCATATATGTACATACCACATGTTGTTTAGCCAATGATCTGTTGATGAACATGTGGGCTGCTTCCACCTTTAGGTTACTAAGAATAATGCTACTATGAACGTGGGTATACAAATACCTCTTCAAGATCCTGCTTTCAATTCTTTTGGGTGTATATCCAGAAGTGGAATTGCTAGATCATGTGATAATTTTATTTTCAATGTTTTGGGGAGCTGCCATATTATTAACATTTGCTGATTTTTAAGGGCTAATTTAGTGAAGTGTTACAAATTGTGGTTTGTGCACCTAAGATTTCATGCTAGTCAGATCCCAATCTAGAAAATAATAGATGCACTGAGGCAGAGTAAGGGTTTCAAGCATCACATATGTGTGTTCTGTATTCAGTGAGATAGTGAAGAAGGAAGCATATAGACAGGTTGCCACAGAGAAAGACTGTCTATTAATGAAAATCCCATCCATAAAGTAACTTTTCAGCCAATAGTTAAAGATAAAAATACAACTAAATCTTTTGAACAAGAAATAATCTAATATAATCATTATGTTTCAACACAAACTGCATCGCCACTAACTGATCTGCCTACCAATCTATCAAGAAACATGGAAACATCTCATTTAATGGATAAAATGAGAATAAAATCTGTTTGAGTGTAGAAAGGGAAATATCCAAATATCTGAAGTTTTCTAACCACAGCCAGAACATAGAAAAAAGACACTAAAAATATTTTGGGATTCCAGTGTCCAAAATACATATACGTTATCCTGATGGATACAAAAAAATAAAAGAATATAGCAATCTATTCCTTTTTTTAAAAAAGGTTAATTATTAAATATGTCAAGTATATAAAAAGTATAAAAATTAGCACTCATGGTCTACCACCTAGATTTAGAAATATAACATCACAGATATAGTTGAAGACTCTCATATTCCCTTCCCAATTTTATTCCATTCCTATCTCCTAAGAGGTAACTATTCTGAATGCTGTTTATAATTCCCATACACATGTCTATCCTTTTTTAACACAAGTGTGTATAAAAACATCCTCTTGCACATATTTTATATAGATGGTATGATACTGTACACAAGTAATTTGTTTTTTCCCCCAACACTGTTGTTTTGAGATATATTGATATTGATGTCTAAAGCACTAGCTGATTTGTTTTAAGTGCTCTATAATATTCCATTAAATAATTATAGCTGGCTGGGCACGGTGGTTCACACCTGTAATCCCAGCACTTTGAGAGGCCAACACGGGTGGATTGCTTGAGATCAGGAGTTCGAGACCAGCCTGGCCAACACGGTGAAACCCCATCTCTACTGAAATATAAAAATCAGCTGGGCGTGGTGGTAGGAGCCTGTAATTCCAGCTACTATGGAGGCTGAGGCAGGAGAATTGCTTGAACCCAGGAGGCAGAGGTTGCAGTGTGCCAAGATAGCATGACTGCACTCCAGCCTGAGCAAAAGAACAAGACGGTCTCAAAAAATAAAAAAATAAAAAAGATTACAGCTGAAGGTATCTATTAATTCTCCATTTCTTTGGGAGGAGGAGTTATTATAAACATGTTAACATAAACATTCTTGATTATATCTCCTTAAGCATGCAAGAGACTTTTTTTACAGTATACATTTAGGGTCAGAATGACTAAGTCTTGGTGATATGCTCATTTGATATTATTAAATATCCCCAAATTACGCTTCAGAAGGTACTATCTCTCCCACCAGTAGTGCGTAGGTTTCCCACTCTCCACAACCTGGCCATCTGTAGTATAAGAGGTTTTAATTCTTGACTATCTGGCACGTGCAGTCATGTTTCATCGTTTTGTTTTGCTTTGTTTTATAGTACAATTGTTTAAAGTGAGTGGGGAGTGGCCCAGAACATAGAGAAGGAGCTGAGAAAGGGAGTGGAGGAAAGGATCACAAGATGAGCTGAGAGCTGGTGTTATAAAGGAATTTCTAGTGATAAGAGATGGTTCATGAAAACAATTTCCTCACTCTACACAAAACGGCTTCATTTCTCCTAAGTCATCAGAGGTGTTTAATGCATCTGCGCCACAGCTCATTGACCAGGAGTGTCCAGACTTACTCACCACTTACTGAGAGACCCCAAGTGGAAGTATGATCATTTCATAATGCATGAAATAAATCACAGAGTAATTGTTACTAGCATTTCTTATTTTAAACCAATGTAAATCTTGGCACAGATATTCTCTCAATAAACATTAGTAGGCACATGAGAAATTCTCATGAGATTTATTTAAAGAAAATTATAAAAAATAAGTGTTGTTACAATGCTAAAGAAAAGAAAAAGAATTGGCCGGGCACAGTGGCTCATGCCTGTGATCCCAGCACTTTGGGGAGCTGAGGTGAGCAGATTACTTGAGGTCAGGAGTTCAAGACCAGCCTGGCCAACATGGTGAAACCCCATCTCTACTAAAAATGTAAAACTTAGCCAGGTGTGGTGGCACATGCCTATAATCCCAGCTACTCTGGAAGTGGAGGTTGCAGTAAGCTGAGATTGCTCCATTGCACTAAAAAAAAAAAAAAAAAAAAAAAAAAAAAAAAAATCAACTTCCTTCTCTCAAAGTGTAATGGTCATCTTTTCTTAAAAAAAAAAAAAAAAAAAAAAAACCCAAAATTTTTCATTCTTTAGTACTTGATAGTACTTGTGATTTAAAACAATGGATATAAAGCTTATTACAATTAAATGCCATGACTAGATTCTAAATATCCTTTCAAATGATACTTCAGACATAGATTTTTAAAGTACTTTTATAGCTCCCATTATTTTTCCAGGAGCTTAAATTAAAAAAAAAAAAATTTTTTTTCTGCGATTTCTTCCTGAGAATTTGCCGCCAAAGAGAAACTGCAGTCTTCAACAAAGAGCAACAGATTAAAATAAAACTTGTGCAGCTGTACTTTCTAGACGGCCAAAGAATCAACCTAAGTGAAACTAAACATATGACAAGAATAGCATTCTAAAACTGTCTTTGCCCTGTGAAAACAGAGGGATGCTTTGTTTTTATTTCGCTTGGCTAATCCTTATATGATATATTATTTTAAATATCTCTTGTTCTGTTTATTTCATTGCAGTTTTCCTATCTGTTGGTCAATGGCAGGAATAAGGGTTACATCTTTAACTAACTGCCCAGAAATGAATAAAACTAAAAATACATACACACACTAATTCTTTTCAGTAGCACAGGACCTGAGGAACTTTCAGGACTCAGAGGAAATTGCTAGACTGCCAAAAATGCTTCCTATCCCAGATATTTCTGTCCTCTGCAACCAGACACATGACCTACCAGGCTAGGAATAGTCTAAATAAGAAAACAGCAAAAGTTTCAGTTAATAAAAGGGAATAAAGAATAAAGAAAAAAAGACGGATGTTACCTAGGAAAACTCAGGAGGCATAGCTGATAGGTTTTTCTAAATGAATACACTCAGCAGAAATATATGATATAATTTTAACTAGAAGTAACTGACAATAATGCAATAATGCTTAGCAGTCAAGGGCAACAGGCTTTGGAGTCAGGCAGTCCTAATTCCAAATTTTCCTAGCTATATCACCTTAGGCAAATGATTGAATTTCTGTGGGCTTCAGTTTGTGATATTAAAAAAATGCTAATAGAATATACACCTCACAGAGCTCTTTTAAGAATTATTATTATTATTATTCTTTGTTTTGGGATTTTTTTGAGACAGGGTCTTGCTCTGTTGCCCAGGCTGGAGTGCAGTGGTGTGATCTCAGCTTACTGCAACCTCTGCCTCCTGGTTCAAGGGATTCTCACGCCTCCCAAGTAGCTGGGATTACAGGCATGTGCTGCCACACCTTTTCCTAGGGAAGTATTTAAAAATAAGTGTTGTTACAATAAAGAATTTAAGAATACTTCCCTAGGAAAGAATGGGCACAAAATTAAATCACCAGATACTAGTAGGAGCAAGAGCAAAAAAATGTAGAGAGTAAAAAATCTCCAACATAATAGTGCCTGCTTAAATAAACTTAATCGGTCTAGGTGTGGTGGCTCACACCTGTAATCCCAACTCTTTAGGAGGCCAAGGTGGGAGAATCACTTGAACCCAGGAGTTCAAGACCAGCCTGGGCAACATGGCAAAACCCTATCTCTGCAAAAAAAGAGAAAAATTAGCTGGGTGAGGTAGCATGCACCTGTAGTCCCAGCTACTCAGGAGGCTGAGGAGGGAGGATCACATGAATGCAGGAGGTCATGGTTGCAGTGAGCGGTGTGATCACAACACTGCATTCCAGCCTGGGTGACAGAGTGAGACCCGAAATAAAAAAATACATACATAAACTTAATTCAAAGAAAAATGAAAAGAGCTAAATCAAATAATCTAATTCCTTCATCAAATGCTAATATGTGTTACAAATAGCAGCAAATCAAAATGTCTAATTAAAAATGAGTTACAACATTTTATGATGTATTAATTAAAGAGGTAAATCTGGAGGCAAATTAAGGAGGGGCTTAAGGATTGCTCCAGGTCAAGGATTGCTCTAGGACAAAAAACAGACTTAGGACAATAGGGGCAAATCTCTTAGAACTGTTTCAGAGTATTCTGGAAAGGGATATGCCTGTCAATCACCAGCACAATGCCTGGCATGTCGTAGGTACATTTGCTCAATGAAGTTCTGCAGATTTCTCAAAGAAAGTCACACATGCTTTAAATACTCAGAATGCAAAATGCTATTGACATTTTTTTGCATGAAATATGGGTTAGAGATACTCATAGAACAATTGCTAAGTCATTAGTAATATGGCTCAGGATTCTAGAGCTCAATGTCGCAAGGTTGGCTCAGATTTGGGAACTGGAAGACAGAGCTGAGAAAAAGCCACATGAAGCTAGCTGGAAGTTTCACAAAAGAAATGGATGATGGCAAGCACAGCATGCGTTTCACTGAACTGTGGGATGCTTTTCAAAGAATCATACAGTGTAAAATCACTTGGCCTTGCAAAAAGCATTTTAGGCAAACTTTTTTGGACGGAGGAAATGCCTTTATAGCAGTAAGTTCCTATTACTGGAGAGAATGACATTAAGACAGGTTGAATTTTGTAGACAAACACAGTAAGTTTCTCTTCCTTTTCTTCCATCTTAGTTTAAATCACACCCTAGTGAAAGAGGATGCCAACTATTTTGGTATACTCAGAGAGAATTTCTCAGAGCACTTTCAAGGAGGAAGTGTACTTTTAGTTAGGAGACCGGTGGGCACCAGGAAGCTCCCAAAAGTGACAGAGCATGAAGGTTTGACCATACCTTATGCAATCTCCCTTCTCCACGTCTGTGTTGATGACTTCCTATTAACACAGTCTCCTCCGTTACAACCATAAGTGAAACTCAGAACTCAATGTGAACTTTTTTCCTACTCGTGTCATCAAATTTCTACAGTGAATTCTCAATAAACCTCCTAATTTGACTAGTAATTGGTGCATACTGACCACACATATAAACGCCTTTCACAAATAAAAGCTACTTAAAATGTTTGGATGACAAACCGGTATCCCTGAAATGCTGATGCTAAAATGAAACATTCAGTAAACAAGGGAGGTACCTTCAGCGACTGCAGAGAGTCCGAGTTAGTATCACAGTAGAGGATGATGTTGTTGGCCATGCTGAAACTTTCTCTCACCCCAAGGTGGTAAAACAAGGACGGTTGCCGGAAGGCATCGCTCATCTCCACCACCGCAATATCTGCAAACAGAAAACAAAGTCCCCCAAAGGATGACACCTAAATAATGCCCAATCAGCAAATTTTGGTTTCAATTATCTTAGTACTCAAAAGAGGAAATAAGGAAATGATAGGGATTTTCCCTCTTCACTTATCACTGAATTTTTAATTTGCAGCTCTACCTGGAAGCGGTTTTATAAAATGTAACAAACCTCCTTTTTCTGTTTTTAAGAGACAAAGTCTTGCTCTGTCACCCAGACTGGAGTGCAGTGGCATGATCGTGGCTCACTGAAGCCTTGAACTCCTAGGCTTAAATGATCCTCCCACCTCAGCCCCCTAGTAACTGGGACTACAGGCATGAGGCATCATGCCCAGCTAGTTAAAAAATTTGTTTAGAGACAGGGTCTTCCTATGTTTCCCAGGTGGAACTCAAACTCCTGGCCTCAAATAATCCTCCTGCCTCAGCTTTCCAAAATGCTGGGATTACAGGTGTGAGCCACCACGCCTGGCCCAAACCTGCATTTTTTTTAAAGAAGAAGATCACATGATTACTGGAAACTGAAGAGAATTTGTGATGGTGGGAAGCAGGGGCTACTGCTCTCTCATAAATTTCAACATTAAAACAAGTTAATTAAGGTTTCAAATAAGAAAACTTTTTTTTTAAAAAGCAGATTCATAAAAAATAGCAGTAACACATGTAAAATGAGACTTAAATAAATAAATAGGTAAGCTTATTAGTTAATCCAGAATTGGGTTTTAGAGTTAAATAACTAATATCTAGTAAGTCCCTGGTAAGTATAATCAAGAAAAAAAGAGAGAAGAAAGGTATAGAAAATATAACTAAGGGGAATATAACCACAGATGCAAATCCATCCAAGGCTCAAAGATGACCAGTAACAAGGTAGTAGAAATTTGATATCAAAAATTGACAATGTCACAAAAATGAAACTTAGATTAGTCTAAAACTCCTTTATGGCTATAAACAAAAATATGAAAGAAAAACTAACAAAATGTATCAAGTGTTACAAGACCAAGATCGTGAGTTTAAAATTTATTTGGGGGATGCAAGGATAGCTCAATGGAAAAAAGTCATCAGCATCTCGAATATGTTCCAAGTGCATTAATTAAAATTCTCAATCCATTTATCATTAAAAAATAATTGCTGAGCTGGGCATAGTGGCACACACCTGTAATCTCAGCTACTCAGGAGGCTGAGGTGAGAATACCGCCTGAGGCCAGGAGTTTGAGGCCAGCCTGGGCAACACAGCAAGACCTCTAGCTCTAAGAAGAATAAAACTTTAAAATTAAAAAATAACTGCAAATTAAAAATATAAGGGCATTTCCATAACATAGAGAACAATACACATTTCATAACAACTTCCAACTTTGTGCATTTAGGTATTCTCATGAAAATCAGAAACAAAGGCTGTCAGCTATTGCCACTACTTATTATATAATGGCTTTTTGAAAAATCCCAGCCACTGCAATAAGATTTCTAGAAAGTAAGAAGATATAATTCTAGAAAATAAAACACACAATTATCTCTATTTGCAGATGTTGTGGATGTCAACCAAATACCCCAACAGACTTAGCTGAATAGCTATTAGAAGTAATAATACAATTTAGTAAGGCATCAAGATGGAAAACTATTAAGAAAACAAAGAGCTTCCTTTGTAATTGCAATAAACATTTCGGAAATATAAAACAGAAGCCATTCATAATTAGGACGAAAATGTTAATATATAACAAATTTAAAAGGAGATAATTTGTTAAAAAATATATGTAATATTTGAGAGATGAAAGGTTAATATCTTTATAAATCATCTCTTATGATCAATTTAAAATAACTCAGCAATGATAAAAACATTACGTTAGACAATCACACTATAGACATCAGCAAGCAAATTCACAGAAATTTAAAATGGTAAATAAACATATGAGAAATTATTCTTCATCTTGCTTCTAATAAATGCACATTAAACCAACTATAAAATGCCAATGTTTTGCCTAAGTGAGCAAAGTAAAGAAGTCAATGAAAATGCAGAGAAATGACACTCTTTTATGCTGTGGGAAGTGTAAACTTTCTTCTTTCTTTTTTTTCCTTTTTCTTTTTTTTTAAAGGCAGACAGTTCTCAGTTTGTTGCCCAGACTAGAGTGCAGTGACAAAATCATAGCTCACTGTATATGCACAGCCTCAAAATCCTGGGCTCAAGCGATCCTTCGGCCTCAGCTTCCTGAGTAGCTGGGACTACAGGTGTGTGCCACCATGCCTGGCTAATTTTTAAAACTTTTTTGTAAACACAGGTGTCACTATGCTGCGCAGGCTGGTCTCAAACTCCTGACCTCAAGCAATCCTTCTGCCTCAGCCACCTAAAGTGCTGGGATTAGACGCATGAGCCACCACACCCCAGCCAAGTGCAAACTTTCTAGGAGGCTTAAATCCTAAAAATTATGTACACTCTGACCCAATAATTCCATTCCTTGGAATTTACTCTGAGAAGATTATTATAAATGTGAAAACAGATTTACCTGTCTGTCCATTGAAAAATTATTTTTTATGATAAAATAATGGAAAATATCTAAATACCTATCAGTAAGAAAATGGTTATATATGCATGTGTGTATGTGTATATATGTAATCATGAGATATATATATGTATATCATAATTTCAAATAATGGGATTTCATGTAACCAAAGAAAAAGAAAAATGTAGAAGAATACTTAGCAACAGGGGATAAATTCAAACTATATTAAGTAAAAATAAAAAGTAAAATATACATACTGCCATGTATAGCATATACATTAAAAATACAATGTATACATTATAATGAGTGCATTATGATGTTTACATTCTATGTATATATCCATGTGCATAAAAAATACCTGAAAAGTTGTACACCAACTTTTGTGGGTAATAGCTGTGTTATAGGGATTATGGATTATTTTATTTTTCTATTTTATACCTTCTATATTTCCCACAATTTCTATTATGAACATTGATTACTTTCACAATTTAGGAACCTATCAAAATATAAAATGAACAATATTCAAGACCTGTGTGACAGAATATAAAACCAAAGTGCAGCACATAAAATTACCGCAGACGCTTGAGAAGCTGTTTGGTGCAGAGTCCATCTTGTCTAATGGGCATGAAATTAGCATTAAACTTTGGTGAATGAGAAATCAATCAGATGAAACTGAGGTAAAAGATACAGAAGAAGTTTATGAAATGGGAAGACAGGTCAAAGGAACTTCAGAAGGTTTTTTCCCCCCTCGAGGCTAAAAATGACTTAAGGACTCTTTAATACAAATAAAGAGTTTTCTTTTGGGGTCCTTAACGTTTCTGCATCAAAAATCAACACATGACAAAAGTGAGTCACTGCATCCTACCCACACAGCCCAGCTGCCTCCTGCACCCACACGGCTTCCTCCTCCCACAGGTGCCAGCCACTCAGCAGTCAATCACATTGCTTTAAAATCAAGAAGCTGCATTATGTGGGACTGGAAGAAACCAAATAAAACACTTACTGATGAAAAATAAGAGACATGCAAAGAAAAATACTAGCTAAGTTAAAGTAATGAAAGGAGGGGATAAATTTTTCCGGAGAACTGACATGTGGAATTAGATGCTAAAATGAAATAAAAACACTGCAGAAAGTTTTCAGATTAAGAGAGAAACTAAATTTTTTTTTTCTTTTTTTTTTTTTTTGAGATGGAGTCTCACTCTATCTCCCAGGCTGGAGTACAGTGGCACGATCTCAGCTCACTGCAACCTCCACCTCCCGGGTTCAAGTGATTCTCCTACCTTAGCCTCCCAAGTAGCTGGGATTACAGGTGTGCAACTGCTAATCCATCCAGCTAATTTTTGTATTTTTAGTAGAGACAGGGTTTCGCCATGTTGGCCAGGCTGGTCTTGAACTCCTGACCTCAGGCAATCTGCCCGCCTCAGCCTCCCAAAGTGCTGGGATAACAAGCATGAGCCACTGTGCCCAGCCTAGATATTTAAAATAAATGGTGCAAGCAAAGTAAGGTATATTTATTACCTCTGAACACCTAAGCAGGAACAGATCCATTTCTGGATGCTATAAAGAATACTGAAAGGTGCTTACTGGTATAATTTTAAAATACAGTAATACGGTATAGTAACTTAGAAAAAGGCTGGCCTTTTTCTATTTCAAATTCAAATAAGTGACTTGCTCTAAGACATTTCTATTCTTTTCTAAATTTACTTTTTAATTGTCATACAGCAAACTTCATTCTCTTTGTCTCTGATGTACAGTCTAATGGGTTTTGAAAAATGCATATATACCAGCATAGTCATGATACAAAATGGATCCTTCACTCCCAAAATCTCTGTCATGCTCTCCTTTTGAGGTTAGTCTTCCCCGCACCCCAAATCCCAGCCCCTGGCAACCACTGATCTATTTATTGTTCCTAAAATTTTACCTTTCCCAGATTGTCATACAAATGGAACCATACAGTATGTAGCCTTTTGGGTTTGACTTCTTTGACTTAGCAAAATGCATGTGAGATTCAGGCACAGATGTCCACCCACAGGTTTGAGGACATTTGGGTTGTCTCCAGGTTGGGCAATTTTGAATAAAGTTGCTATTCATATACAAGTCTTTATATAGACATATGCTTTCATTTGTCTTGAGTAAAGACCTAAGAGTAGGATTACTGGGTCATAGGTAAGGGTATGTTTACCTTAATAAGAATACGCCAAGCTCTCCCAAAGTGACTGAAACATTTTGCATTCCCACCAGCAAAGCATGAGGAGCATCTCAACTGTCCAACATCTTTGTGAGCACTTGGTACTGTCAGTTTTTCTTCTAAAGCCAGTCTAATAGGTATGTAATGGTATCTCGTTATGGTTTTAATTCATATTTCCCTAATGACTAATGAGGTTCAGCATCTTTTCATGTGCTTATTTGCTATCTGTATATCTTATTTGGTTAAGTACTCAATGCTTTTGCCCATTTAAAAATTATTGCTGAGTTTGTTTTCTTACTGTTGAGGTTTGAATGTTCTTTATATTTTCTAAATATTGTTCCTCTGTCAGATATGCAATTTGCAGATACTGTCAGATTATGACTTGTCTTTTCATTCTCTTAAGTGTGTCTTTACAAGAGAAGAGTATTTAAATCTAATTAAGTCCAGTTCATCCACTTTTTCTTTAATGGATTGTGCTTCTGGTGTGGTATTGAAAAAAAATATTTGCATAACCCAAGATCACAAAAGTTTTCTTTTATGGGTTCTTCTAGAAGTTTTATAGTTTTACATTAAATTTAAGTCTATGAACCATTTAGAGCTGATTTTTGTATATGGTGTGAGGCATGGGTCAAGGTTCATATTTGTTGTAAAAACTGTCCTTTCTCCATTGAATTGCCTCTGCATTTTCAGCATTAACTTGCTATACTTTGGTGGGTCTATTTCTGGATTCTCTATTTCATGAAATCTATGTGTTTATCCTTTGTCAATACAACACTGTTTTGACTGCTGGAGCTTTACGGTAGCTACTGAAATCAGGTAGGTCAACTCTATTCTGTTTTCAAATGTGTTTTGGCTGTTGTAGTTGTTCTCTTTGCTTTCCTGTGTAAATTTGAGAATCAGCTGGCTGTTGATATCTATCAATTGATAGCTACAAAAAAATCCTGGGATTTTGATTGTAATTGTGTTGCATCTAAAAAATCACTTTAGAGAGAACTGACATCTTAACAACACTGAGTCTTTCAATCCATGAATATAGAATATCTCACCTGTAATCTCAACATTTTGGGAGGCCGAAGCAGGCGAATCACTTGAGGCCAGGAGTTCAAGACCAGCCTGGCCAACGTGGTGAAACCCTGTCTCTACTAAAAATACAAAAATTAGCCAGGTGTGGTGGCACATGCCTATAATCCCAGCTACTTGGGAGGCTGAGGCACAAGCATCACTTGAATCTTGGAGGTAGAGGCTGCAGTGAGCCAAGATCACATGACTGCACTGCAGCGTGGGTGACAGAGCAACACTCTGCCTCAAAAAAAAAAAAAAAAAAAAAAAAAAAAAAAAGAATATGGAATATCTCTCCACTTACTTAGGTCGCCATTGATTTTTTTTCACTAGTATTTCATAATTTTAAACATGTAGATCCTGCACATAGTTTGTTAAATTTATACCTAAATGTTTTCTTTTTTTGGTGCTATTATAGATGGTACTGTTTTTAAAATTTTCAAATCATAATTGCTCATTGCTAGTATATAAAAATACAATAATTTTTGTAGATTGATCTTGTATCCTGAAATTTAACTGAACTCAGTTATAAGTTCCAGAAGCTTTTTTCATATATATTATTTTATATGTATTATTTTACATAGACAGTCATGTAATCTGCAACTAAAAGTGACTTTACATTTTCCTTTCCAATTTGTATGCCTTTTGTTTTTTGTTTGTTTTTGCCTTGTTATACTCGCTAGGACTTCCAGTAACACATCACTGTTTAAACGGTAATATTTCATTACCTAACTAAAGAACATATTCTCTGTGGCTACTTCCTGACTCTGCTGGGTACCTTCTCAAAAGTAGTAAAATAAACAGGTGAAAATTATCTTCCTTGTGAAATGATCCTAAGACATATTAAAAATACAAATGAAGATGTAATTATAATAAATTAAACAAATGCCTGATACTCCAGAATTCCTGAGCCCCATTTATAGGAGGAACAGTTTATCCACTTCATTTTATAAACATATATTCAGTACTCACTATGTGTCAGGCACTATATGCTTTTCAAATATTAACTCAATCTTCCTAATACCCCTTTGTGATGAGTAGTATTATTTCAGGACACTGAAGCAGAGAATGTACCTGTCAAAGATCAGCTAGAAAGTGTTGCCACCGGAATTCAAACCCAAGCAATCCAGCTCTAGAGTCCAAGCTCTTTTAACTGTTCACTGACTCACATCCTAAACTTACAGGAGACAGAAATTCACAAGTTCAGAACACAAGTGAGATGTGAAAATAGATTTGGGGATCAAATCATACCAGTCTTATTGTGTATTTTATGAGTAAATGCACTTAATAATTATCCAATTGAGTTGTCGTAATAATACTGTAAGTAAAACTGCCACATTTAGAAATTTAAGAAAGTTAGTCATTTAAAAGTATAGACAAAGACACAGAAATCTCCTACATTTTTACCTAAGGTGTAATTTGCCTCCCTGTTCCAATTGAGTTAATGTTAAATGGAGGATAACATGAGGTTTACCAGGGGTTTATTAAAGCATAATAAAATTTTTAGGGTAATAACATTAAACCATTAAGCTTAATTGCATTTTGGTCGTCAAATGGCAGTGGCTGGTAGTCTGTGGGGTTTTTAAATTGAATTTTTCCTTCATAATAGGGTATCTGTTAGTTAAATATCTCACATGAGTTGCTGCTGCTTGTGAAGAGAAGAGTTGAGTTGAAGGAAGATGTTAATTGGTATTTGCTGAAATTTAACCTAAAAGTCATGTCCTGGTAGAGTTTCCTAAAGACTCCAAGTCACTTTTCTAAAGTTTGGCAAGTAGATAACATCGGGAAACTGCAAAAGTCCTGTTATACAGCTAGGATGGTTGCAATTTTCAAGAAGGACATAAGAATCATCTATCATTGTAGCCTTGAATTGGTCACGGTTTGGCAATCCCTACTATAAATGACTACTCTTTCAGCTTCATCAGCCTGCTTTTAATTTCTTGTGTGTTATTTGGTTAATTATACCATGTAAAATGATGCAAATTTATATCAACAGTATATTCTGGCCCATAATTTCCTCATCACTAAACTCCAATAAATGTATGCATGGTGATTCACACATGAATCATTCTTATATTGCTAAAGCAAATTATACCTAACCTCTCCAACCCAGCCCTAATTTTCTTATTTGGTGACACTGTATTACACTGAAGTGTTTTGCTGGCTTTTCGTTGTTGTTGTTAATCCACTAAGTGAGGCCTGGTAGGGAGGTAATCAGAGGGATATTTTTCACTTCCAGAGGTTGACCTTAAAAAGAGTTGAGAGCCACTACACTTACAAAAGGAAAGGGAAGAGAGGAAAAGGGAGAAACCTAGTGGGGAGGGAGGGCAGAAGAGAAAAAGAGAAGAGGAAGAGGGAGGAAGAGTGAAACAGAGACAGAGGAGGGTGCAAAACGAAGATAGGTGTTATGAAAACTAAAGACCCCTTACCCAGGCAATAGCTGCAAGAGCTCAGCTTTAGAGAATGTGAAGGTGGAGAAAGCACACATCCTTTGGAGGTGACCAGACCAGAAGGTCAGGACCTAGAGCCACGGCTCTCTGCCAGGAGGACACCCAGCCTCAGTAAACCACTCCACGGAGCTGAAGAGCTGGAAAGGAAACACTCCCATCTCCAGAAGAGTAATGAGCATGTAAATAACAGACAAGCTGTTCTTTGACTTTCAGAGTTTGAATCCCAGTTACGTTTCTGGATGGATGACATTAGACAATACCTCAAACTCTCTGAGCTGTGGTTTCTTCAAGTATAAATTGGGAATAACAACACAGGTATTGACTGCACAAAACTGTTGTAAGGATTACATGTGTGCTAGGCACAGTAAACTCACCATGAATGGTAATCACATGGAGCCAGGACAAGAAATGCCCAGAGGAGACCCTTTGAGCAAGGAATCATTAAAATGTGATTGAAGATAATGTTATTATATAATTCAACACCTCCTGATAAAGCCTTATATGAGTAATTTCTCATAGAAATGATGTTGAAGGCAAACTTTTGAAAACATAGAAAATCAACATAAAGAATTTTGACGTGATCCTATAATCAATGGATGGATCCATCCATGTCCATGGGTTTTGAGAAGATGTATGTCATGATCTAAGCTTTGCTTTGGAAAGATAAAACTAGAATTTGTAGATGGATAATAGACTACACAGACTGGGGGCTGGGGATAGTGTGGGAGTCATCCGAGACAGTATGTCCCTTGACTAACACAGACAACATGTGGGGAAACCCAACAGCCTTCTGGGACTTGGTGTTTACAGGCAAAGAAAGAATTAAAGATGATTCTGCTTTGAACATGCATAATTAAGGATAACGATTTGCCATTAACATAGTAAGGGAGGTTTTGTGGTATTTTCTGAGACAGGGTATCACTCTGTCATCCAGGCTGGAGTGCAATGATGCAATCACGGCTCACTGCAGCCTCCAACTCCTGGGCTGAAGCAATCCTCCTACCTAAGTCTCCTGAGTAACTGAGAGTACAGGTACACGCCACCATACCTGGCTATTTTTTTTTTTTTTTTTTTAGAGACAAGGTCTCACTATGTTAACCAGGCTGGTCTCGAACTCCTGGGCTCAAGTGATCTACCCGCCTAGGCCTCCCAAGTGCTGGGATAACAGGCATGGGCCACCACATCTGGTCGAACTTTTTTTTTTTTTTGATAAGAGCTTGAGTTCAAATTGGAACACACTAAATTGGGGGATGGGGTGTGAATATATTACTGATAGCAGTTCTTTTGAACCTCAGCAGAAAGATCAAAAACAGAAAGATGTAAGAATAACAGCAGGCCAGGCACAGTGACTCATGCCTGTAATCCCAGCACTTTGGGAGGCCAAGGCGGGTGGATCACGAGGTCAGGAGATCGAGACCATCCTGGGTAACACAATGAAACCCTGTCTCCACTAAAAATACAAAAAATTAGCCAGGCCTGGTGGCAGATGCCTGTAGTCCCAGCTACTCGAGAGGCTGAGGCAGGAGAATGGCATGAACCCGGGAGGGGGTGCTTGCAGTGAGCCGAGATCACACCACTGTACTCCAGCCTGGGCGACAGTGAGACTCCAACTCAGAAAAAAAAAAAAAAAAAAAAGGAGTCACAGCAATGAGTGACCACTGAAACAGTGAATGTAGATGAGGTTGTCAACTTAGAGTACAGAAAGAAATGAGGCTTCCTGGACTCAGGAATTCCCCTTCTCGTTATATACCCAATAGAAATACAGATATGTGTTCATGTAATGAATGTTCACAGCCATAGTATTTGTAAACCATTAACAGCAGAAGAAATTAAAAAGCATGCTATCTAGAGACAATGAATACTATACAGTAATGAGCATGAAAAATCTACAACCACATGTGACAACATGGATGAATCTCACAAATGCATTGTTGAGAGGAGGAATCCAGATACAGAGGACTAGGCACCGTGTGATTCTGCAATATTAAAAGTCACAACGGCGCACACCTTGGAGAGGATGGGCCATGACTAAAGAGGGCTTAAAAGGGTCTTTTGGGGTCCTGGTAAAGTTCTACTTCTTGATCTAGGTGCTGGTTACTTCGGCATGTTTGCCTTGTGAAAATTAACTCATTTCTAATCGATTATTTTGCCCAGAATGTTAAAAGAGAATTGCATTAGCTTCCTATGCCATTGTAACAAATTATTACAAGTTTGATGCCTTAAAACAGCAGAAATGCCTTCTTTCACAGTTCTAGAGGCCAGAAGTCCAAAATCAAAGTGTAGGCAGGGCCAGAGCTATGCTTCCTCCAGAGGCTCTAGAAGAGAATCAGTTCCTTGCCCCTTCAAGATTCTAAGTTTTGAGAATTCCTTGGCTTGTGATGTGTATGCATGTGGTGTCAAATCGCCCTCTGCCTCTTTTATAAGGAACCTTATGATGGCATTTAGGACACACCCAGATGATCCAGGATTATCTTATCTCAAGATCCTTCACTTCATCATATCTGCAAAGACCCGTTTTCCAAATAAGGTACCATGCACGCCCGCCAGAGTTTTGACATAGATATTAGGGTGGCAGGGGAGATGAGGGACAAATTTTAGCTTACCACAAGGATTATAAAGAAGCTGCATGATAATGAAGGTGACTACAACAGAACAAAAGGTGCTGAATACAAGATGAAGGAATGGAGGGAAGGAGCCCAAAGGATTCTCCAAAGACTGGCGAAGAACAAAAGGTGATTAACATTTTCCAAGGTCCATGGTAGGCACCTTTACAATCAGTTAAGGAAAGCAAGAGATCAGACAATATTCTAATGCGACAGAAAGATCTAAAGGTTTTTAGTGTTAGAATGGTGTACTTGAACATTATTAGGACATGTGGAGATTGTATGCATTTTTTAAGTCAAGCTGAAAGAAAAAAAGAGAAAGATTTTAAAGGGGGTGCTAATTAATAGAGGCTATCTCTACATTTTCAGATTAGACAGACGGGTTGGGTTCTATGACAGAGGAGAAAAGTCAACCATGGGGGAAAAGGGATACTTTAAAGGTAAGAAGGAGGGAAGCACCAGGCGCAGTGGCTCACATCTGTAATCCCAGCACTTTGGGAGGCTGAGGCGGGTCAGGAGGTCAGGAGTTTGAGACCAGCCTGACCAACATGGTGAAATCCCGTCTCTACTAAAAATACAAAAATTAGCCGGCACAGTGGCGGGTGCTTGTAGTCCCAGCTACTAGAGAGGCTGAGGCTGGAGAATCACTTGAACCCAGTAAGTGGAGGTTGCAGTGAGCCAAAGTCACAGCACTGTACTCCAGCCTGGGTGACAGAGGAAGGCTCTGTCTCAAACAAAACAAAACAAAACAAAACAAAACAAAACAAAACAAAACAAAAAAACAAGGAGGGAATTAATTAATGGCAAAGAAAAGGAAGTGATGAAGTGAAAGGAAGAACACCGATCTCCTCCTTCACTTCAGGTGGTGACTCACTGATAGATAGCCAGTGGTCAACAGAAAAGAAAGCCCTCTCCAGGGACAGCTGAAATAGGCCTGAGTGACATCATTGGAAATGTGCCTGAAAGTAGCACTACCTGAGTTTTTGCATGTCGTGACCCCAATTCGTCTTCTTTTTCACTAAAAGGAATTTATTTTAGCATTCCTTTTACTTGTGATAGTAACAACGCTTACAACTACAGCAACAGAAGCAAGATGTAAGCCTCATAAGTATCAAAAACACCATTTTTTGAACTCTTATCTGCCTCCAATAGAGGTAAAGGAAAATATGAAAAGAGGGAAGATCTAGACTAGAATTAAACTTCATTCTGCTTAGTGGCCACAGGCAAAAGCCTTAAATACACATTAAAATCCCAATCTTACAAATGATTGTTCTTGGTCACAAAATGGACTGGACTAACAAAAACTCCAGTTTCAAGCACATAGTACTTTTTCTTCTTTGAGACAGGGTCTTGCTGTGTTACCCAGGCTGAAGTACAGTGGCATAATCACGGCTCACTGCATCCTTGACCTCCTGGGCTCAAGCGATCCTCCCACCTCAGCCTCTCAAGTACTTAGACTACAGGTGTGCACCACCTGTATGCCCAGTAAATTTTATTTATTTTTTGTAGAGACAGTGTCTCACTATGTTTCCCAGGCTGGTCTTGAACTCCTTGCCTTAACCAATCCTCCTTTCTTGGCCTCCTAAAGTACTGGGATTACAGGCATAAGCCACTATGCCCAGCCTCAAACATACAGCATTTCGATGATGGTTTAGTAAGTGTTATTAAGGGGGCCCTGCAAATACTGTCACTGGGCTCAGTCTTCAAGTGAATCCCTCATATCACTTCACAAAAAAAAGTGGGTAAATCACAATTTATGTCTTCTGGTGCATACCAACTACTTTATGAAGAGACATTTTCCTGATATGAGCATAGCATCCCCTACATAATTTTGCTTATTAGAAAAGTACAAATAGGTTCTACCCAAAAAAGGGTTACTCTCTTTCCAAGTTAAAAGAGAGCCTGATTTATGTCTTAATGTTTTGTTTTGTTTTTTGTCTTTAAGTTAAAAAAAAAAAACAAAAAACTTTTTTTAGAGCTGTTCTAGGTTTATGGCAAAATTGAGAGGAAGGTACAAAGATATCCCATATACCTGATGCCCTCACACACACACAGCCTCCCCCATTGTCAACATCCCCCATCAGAGTGGTACATTCTTTACAACTGATGAGCCTACATTGATACATCATAGTCACACAAAGTCCATAGTTTACATTAGGGTTCACTCTTGGTGCTGTATATTCTTTGGGTTTGGAAAAATTTATCATGATATGAATCCATCACTATGGTATCATAATTACAGTATCATACAGAGTATGATACAATAACACCCTAAAAATCCTCTGCCCTAAAAATCCTCCAGGCTTTGCCTATCCATTAAAAAATTATGTTTTAATGTCATGGTAACAGCAATACAACAGGTCAGTGACCTTCAAAGAGTATATAAGAAATGTGTAAGTCAAAATGAACCAAAAGGTTTATTATGTGACAGGCACATGCTATACATTATAAATAGAAATGGGTGCCGGACACAGTGGCTCACACTTGTAATCCAGCATTTTGGGAGGCTGAGGCAAGCAGATTACCTGAGGTCAGGAGTTCGAGACCAGTCTGGCCAAAATAGTGAAACCCTGTCTCTACTAAAAATACAAAAAATTAGCCAGGCGCGGTGGCACATGCCTATAATCCCAACTACTTGGGAGGCTGAGGCAGGAGAATTGCTTGAGCTCGGGAGACAGAGGTTACAGTGAGCCAAGATCATGCCACCGCACTCCAGCCTAGCCGACAAAGTGAGACTCTGTCTCAAAAACATAAAAAAAAAAAGAAATGGGATAGGAGGCTGCTATGTTGGTAAAAATTTCTGTATCACCATGGCAAACCATTTTTCTCCTTGAAATGGTTATATTTCATAAAGGTGTGCTGGGTGTGAGTCTATATGCATAAATTTAGATCTCTATAAACTCCTTTTGTATAATACATTTCAGTCCTTAAAAGTGATCAATCTACTTTAATCAGATACTGAAAATGCTGCTCATGAATATATGAACAAGCTTTTGTAAAGCTTATTACAGTTTTACTGTGGTTAAGGTCTATGTCATTTGTTTTTTTGGTCTCTCATATTTAGTTTTAATTAAACCATCAAAGCTTCATTCATTTATGCTTCAGTGAAGTTCCCCAGGCGCACAGAGTAGCCCTTTGTAACTTTAAGATTCTTATGGGAGCATCCTCCCTCACAACCCAAACCAATAATCTGCCTCATTTAATTGGCACTTGTTGAAGTTACATAAGATTATAGGAGTTGATTTGTGATAATTTTTGAAGAAAATCTGACTGTTCCTCACAGATGTGGATGCTGAGTGACATACTCTTACCTAATCGTCCTATACCTTCACAACCTCTTCACATGGAAAACAGAAAGAGAACAGGGAGAACTTCACATTCTCTGACTATGTTCAGTAGCAAAAATGGCTGTGGTAGTTTAACTCATGTTTGAGGTTGTTCTGATTTAGAGGAGGTATTTCTCACTCTGGCTAGAGAAATAACTGTCATTTACGTGAATTATGTTTACATAAACATTAATAGTTATTAAAGCAGTATAACATAGTGATACAGCAAAACTCAGACTCTAGAAAATTCTACAGAAAAAATGACCTGAATTCCTTAACAAAAACATCACAGAGGTGAAGAAGAGATGGAAGTAGAAATTAGATATTAAAAGAGACTTAAGGAACATAGTCAACTGTAATGTGTGGGCCTTGGTTAGATTCTACAAAAGCAAACTTTAAAAAATCATGGCATTTATGAGGTAATCAAAATTTTGAAAACTGACAGGATATTTGATGATATCAAGAAATGAATTATTTTAAGTACGATAAAGTACTATGGTAGGAGTCCTTACCTTTTAGACAAGAAAAATGTAGCATTTTAGGCTGAGTGAGGTGGCTCAAGCCTGTAATGCCCAGCACTTTGCGAGGCTGAGGCAAGAGGATCGTTTGAGTCTGGGAGTTTGAGACCAGCCTGAGCAACATAGTGAGACCCCATCTCTATAAAAAATGTTAAAAATAGCTGGGTGTGGTGGTGCATGCCTACAGTCCCAGCTACTCAGGAGCTGAGGCAGGAGGATGACTAGGGCCCAGGAGTTCGAGGTTACAGTGAGCTACGATCGTGCCACTATACTCCAATCCTGGTGACAGAGCATGAACCTATCTCTAACAGAAACAAAACAAAAAAAAGCATGGTAATTTCATCCTATGTTAAAACATAAAGAATGCTAATGTCTGGCACCACATGATGTATGAATTCTTTATCAAAAAAAGCATTATTTCACATGCCATGAAAATATAATTGTAAGCAATAAACATTATACCATTATTGCTGTAGAAAGGAAATCAGCAGGTTTTTTTCTTTCTTTCTACTGCCGTAGAAACTAAATTAAATGAAATCCAGTTGTATACTACTTATGGGCAGAAATTGTTGCTCACACCTGGTAAGCAAGCCAGTTTGGAGGGTTTTCCCCTTGCAATTATGGCTGTCATTTCTTGTGGTCTTAAATTCCATTGGATCTAAGAAGTGTGGGTGAGGGCCTGGGAGCTCCACAGTGCTCCAAGATTCTTAATGTGTCAACAAATGGAAACCTCTCACAGTCAGGATTCAACATCTCTAAAAGATGCCATACCCTTCCTTTTTTTCTACTCTGTTAAACTCACTTTCAACACGCAGTAAATAATTTCATCTAGTCAAAATGTGCAACAGTGTTTGTTCAAATTTATTTCTAATAGTATCTGTAATTCTGTTGACATAACAGATGTATACATGATTCTGCCAGTAAATAACTTCATTCCTAGCATACGTGTTGACATTCCATTTGAGTCCAACAATCCATTTAGGGGGGTTTAGACTTCTTTCTTGAGAATGATTAGAGGAAATGAGTAGGATTAAAACTATTCATTGCTAACTGATCTTTTAACTGCTGACAGACAGGTGGCTGGACTTTGCTAACTATAATTAAATAGTCTCCTTTTTTTTTTCTTTCTTTCTTCCAATTGATTAAATCCATCAGTAAAGGAGCTCACACACTCACTAGGAAAACTAATATTGTTGTTGTTTTAGAGACAGAGTCTCACTCTGTCACCCCGACTGGAGTGCAATGGTATGGTCATAGTTCACTGGGCTCAAGTGATCCTCCCACCTCAGCCTCCCAAGTAGCTGAGACTAGAGGCATGCCCCATCACTCCTGGTTAGTGTTTTACACATTTTTTGTAGAGACGGTGCCTTGCTAATTTGCCCAGGCTGGTCTCAAACCCCTGGACTCAAGTGATCATCCCACCTCAGCCTCCCAAAGTGTTGGGATTACAGGTACAGATATGAGCCACTGTGTCCAGCCATGTTGTTATTTTTTTAATGTGACAAATTAATTTTACATATATATAACTTAAATGTGATTATATAAATGTCTCTTTAAAAGAAGGCTATCAACGGAGGCCAATATCCTAAGCAAATTACTGCACATACAGAAAACCAAATTCTACATGTTCTCACTTATAAATGAGATCTAAACATGAGAGTACACATGGACATAAAAATAGGAATAGACACTGGGGATACTAGAGACGGGAGGGTAGGAAGGGGGCGAGGGTCGAAAAACTACCTATCTGATATTATGCTCACTACACATGGGTGATGGGATCATTCGTACACCAAACCTCAGTGACACTCAATTCACCCCGTAGCAAACCTGTGCATGTATCCTCTGAAACTAAAATAAAAGTTGGAAAAAAGGCCAGCCACACAGAGGTAAGACAGGCAACCAAAGACCCTCACCAGCCCCGCAATGGGGAAAATGAGATAAGCCCGCTGAATAGAGACAACAGACCAGAAAGGAAAGGAGAGGGCAGTCCCTGCCGTGTATCACATACTAAGTCCCTCCAAGCAGCCCTTTGATGGCTTCTTATCACGCTGCCGAGGAGGCTCCAGTTTCTTAGCCTCAGCTTCCATCCATCACAGCACCGTGGAAGTAAGAACTCCCTTTACTCTGCTCTCCCACATGTTGATTTGAACACACTTGATTGTCTATTCTATGCAAAGTACTGAGAAGGGGTCAAAGGAATCAGCACCAGCCCTTCACGGGCTGATACTCTTCAAGTGCAAGGGCTGGACATGTGAGCGGCAGAAGTGCAAAGTCAACTGAAATAGATGTAAATGTTGTTTGGGAGCAGAGGACAAGGAGTGGCTGATTCTTATAGGAGTAACGGAGAAGGCCATTCAGGGCAACAGCTTCACAATAAGCCTTGAGAAGTGGTAGAATTTCAGGACGCAGGGTCTGGGAAGAAGGGACATTCCTGGCTGCTTTGCAATTGCACAATATAGGAGTTTCTTTTTACCAGAAAAAATTGCTCCACTACCTAAGAATGGACGTGTACACCACCACCCACCGAATGAGAAATGGCTTATCACTCTGCCCAGCTGGTCTTTCCACAGGAAGTTTAGAGGGAAAAAAAAATAAATTGCACAATCATTTTTTGGAACACTTTTCAGTAAAAACTTTTCTTATTAGGGAAGAGAGAAATTTCCTTTCACTTGTGTCTTTGTGCACTGTACCGTGCCCAACTAAATGCATCTTCTCCTGTAATGTATCACTTGGATCCCCCACTTCCCTGGTCAGAGGGGAGTTTTTTGGTCCTCTTCCTGGCAAAGTTCTCTCTACTTGAGACCTTATAGCTGCGGACCTGCTTGTCTGTGTACTCCAAGGGACCTGACCGTTTAACAGAAATATCCAGCAGAGGAGGCATTTGATGGTAAGGAGACAACTTCTAATTTACATTGCTAAAATGAGAGACAAACAAACAGAAGACAACCTGTGGAAAAGGCTTCTGAATAATAATAAGAGTCTTCCAACAGGCACCCAGCCCAAGAGTCCACAGATCATCGCCACAGCAACAGACAGTATTTGGAGGCAATGAGGAGCCCAAAATGCAGATCTGACAAAGGCATTAGCAAAATTAATTCATTTCAAGGAGGCTATATAAGCTCCTGAATTTGCAGCATTTGCTTCTATATGTATATTAACCATCCGAAACAGAAAGAGCTAATGAGCCGAAGTGCTGGTGAGAACAGTCAAAGTACCACATACAGCTAGCACTACTTGGAACAGATGGCTGATGGCCTGAGGAACCTGTAGCCACATCAGCTCCAAAGCAGGGACCGGTTCAGTCATCAGTGCAGCCAATGTTCATGAAATCCCTACTAAGTGCTAGGTCCAAGGGATACAAAAGTCATCCAAACACACACACACACACACATACACACGCACACACACACACAACAAACACCCATGCACACTGGGTTCCTGCCCTCAGAAAGCTGATGATCTAGCAGGAGAAGAGACAATCAAATAAACGTACAAAAACAAATGCACACTGTGGTAAGTGTGTTGACAACATGACACAGGGCATTTTGAACAGTACAACAGACAGAACTGATTCATCGGTGGAGCTCCCCTAACAAAGTAATGGGGTCTGAAGGATATAGAAATAAAGGGATGTAGAAGTAAATGTGGCCTATCAGTAGTCAGTGCTGACCAGGCATTACAAATGACAATGGTGTCGCTCCTGCCTGCTACGCCTGGGGTATAGCTGGCTGGTGTCAGAATGCCCAAATCCATACTTGTTCTATGAAGCCCTGAACACCCTGAGCCCATTTCCTCACCTGTCAACCAACAATAACAATAGTCCCTGTCACAGACAGGGCTTAACAACAAAGAGGCATCAATGAACATCAGCCATAACTAGAGAGTGGGCCATGGGTCGGGGAGACGTCCCTTCAGCCCTCACTCCCACCCTAGGGTACTGTCAATCACTTACAGACATTTTTCCTATTTCCTGTACTTATTTCCCATACTCTTCCTATTTGATAAACAGGAGGTATGGAATCAATAAGACGAATTTCATTCTTTTCAGTAGACCCTTTAGTGCCTTAAAAAAGTCTGAAGTTAAAAAGCATCTTCAAGAGAGGTCCTAGACCATACGGACACAACCAACATTTGCAGTCACTATTTTGGGGGTCTGAAGGGGGCAGACCAGGGCAGCTAATGGCAAGTCCCATAGAAGGTACAGAAATTTTCCAGCTGAATACATATTCCAGTTTGCTTCAAACAGTCTTAGATGTCTGTTATCCCACGATGTGTATGATCTCACTGTCATTTCTAGTAGATTCCCCCTTTCATTCTCAAGTGTCCTGGTTGGGCCCTAAGCAAGGGGCAGTTCCCACACCATTAGCTGTCCCTTCCATGGGCAGTGGCAGCAGGGGTCTGCAGCAGCCAAGACACTCAGCAGGAGCCCCTCTTTACAGCTGCTACTCTAGGTGGCTTGGCCCCGGGGCTTTTACAGGATGAAGACCTCAGCCCTGCATGTTCTTCAAATTATTCTCAGACACAAGCTGCTTTTTCCAAATCTCCCAGCCAAGGTAATGAGAGAAATTTTACAAATGGCATGGAGTAGAATCAGACAGCTTTTAAACTCTAGCCTTTGCTCTTCGCAGTAAATTGCATTTCATCTTGCTGCGATTTTTCATCTTTTCTTTGGTCATGTTTTTTTTTGTTTGTGTGGGAGTGTGCACGGGTGGCTGGGGACAAGGGGAGGTGAGATGTTTTTCCCTCCTTTTTACCTTCCCCCTCTTTCACCTTTAATCTTGGGTTTCCTTTTTTGGAATCTACATCTTCCTCCAAGGGCTGATCTTTGTCTTCTTGAATTTCTGCTGTTTACTTATGATTTCTTACTGAAAAAATGCATGTCAGGTCAAGTTTCATTTAGACATCAACAAGCCAGGGCTGATTTTATAATGCAGACCACGTGTCCCCTGAGTCCTGGACTAAAAGTCCCAAATACTCTTTGGAAACTGGTTTAAACCAGGTGGCCATATCTGAAAGACTTCTCCCCAGCTCTTTCTACCTCCATGTGATTTATTTAAGAGCAAGGTTGAGACAATAAAAAAAAAGAAAGATTTAAAAAAGGAAGAAATGTTACCTGAAATTCCATCATCCATAATGCCACCATTAACCAAATGACATTTTTCCTAGGATTCTTGAGTGAGCTTTTATGTTAGGTTACTTTTAGAAAAAGTGCAACACAAGTTATTTTCTTCAACTGCTCTGAATCTTCCATTTGTTCCCATCATCATAAATAAACCAGACTTCTGAGAAGGAGCTTGAGTGCAAAATAACAAAGGGGCAATTTTCTGCCATTTAATTGGATCCTACTGCTCTGTACGAGAGCTAGATTTTTTACTTGTTTTGAAAATGAGGGTTACATTAAGATGGTTAATTTTTTTCACTCCTGGAGAGACTATTTACTTCTTCATGTTGAGTTCCCAATAGTTCTCAACACATTTCATTATAATATATACACTTGCTTTCTATCAATAAGACTGTCTTGGTTGTCGATATAGACCATGACACTAGCAATGTAAGCCTCTTAACTAAATGTATGAAATAATGAAACTATATCCAGGCAAATGATAAACAATTTAATGGTTGACAACCCTCAAAAATATAGTATATTTAGTCCTCAGTAGCAAAGAACTATACATATTAAAATGACCTGTTATTAGTTAGTACACGGAGATACTAAGCATTTTGATATTTCACTGTAAGTGTTTCCCTATACAATTTATTATGAATACAAATAAACATACACATGCCCATTTGGTATGGGAGCAAATTCAAATTATTGGTTTATATATTATTAATTCAAAATTGAATTATAGATAATGTTTCAATCACAATCACTTCTAATTGCTAACTTCACAGCCGGAGAAGCCTGAATAAGATGTTGATAATTTGCAGTCAAATCAAAATAATGAAAGTGTTCAAACACCTACAAAAAAAACCCTATAGCTAACATCATACTTAATGGTGAGAAACTAGCTTTCCCACTAAGGTGAAGAAAAGGGCAAACTTGTCCCCTCTCACCGCTCCTTTTCAACATCATACTGGAAATCCCAGCTAATGAAATAAAATGAGAAAAAAATAAAGAGTATACTGATGGAGACAAGAAATAAAACTTGTCATTGTTTACAGACGGCAGGATCATCTATGTAGAAAACCCAAAAGAATCAACAATAACAAAATCCCTCATAGAATTAATAAGCAATTATAGCAGGGTTTCAGGATTCAAGATTAATATGCAAAAGTAAATTACTTTTCTATATGCCTGCAATAAACAAGTAGAATTTGAAAACAAAAACACAATGCCATTTACATTAGCACCCCCAAATATGAAGTACTTAGGTATAAATCTCACAAAATATCGATAAAAACTATATGAGGAAATCTATAAAACTCTAATAAAAGAAATCAAAAAAGAACTAAATAAATTGAGAGCTATTCCATGTTCATAGATAGGAAGACTCAATGTTGTTAAGATGTCAGTGCTTCAAAATTTGACCTATATATTCAATGCAATCTCAAGCAAAATCCCAGCAACTTATTTGGTGGATATTGACAAACTGATTCTTAAGTTTATATGGAGAGGAAAAAGACCAGAAGAGCCAACACAATATTGCAGAAGAAAAAACTGACATTACCTGATTTCAAAACTTACTCTTAAGCTCTGTAACAAGACAGTGTTGTATCGGCAAAAGACTGTAGAAATAGATCATCAAAACAGAATATAAGGCCCAGAAATAGATCCATATAAACACAGTCAACTGATGTTTGACAAAGGAGCAGAGGCAATATAATGAAACAAGGATAATCTTTTCAACAAATGGTGCTGGAAAAACTGAACCTCTACATGCAAAAAAAAAAGAAAGATACAGACCTTACACCCTTTGCAAAAATTGACTCAAATGGATCATAGTCCTAAATGTAAAATGAAAAACTATAAACTCCTAGAAAATAATATAGAAGAAAATATAATTGACCATTGGTATCATCATAACTTTTTAGATACAATATCAAAGGCATAATAAAAGAATTATAAGCTGGACTTCATTAAAATTAAAAATTTCTGCTCTGCAAAAAACACTGTCAAGACTGTCAAGAGAATGAGAAGACAAGCCACAGACTGAGAGAATATATTTGCAAAAGACATATCTGTTAAAGAGTGTTAGCCAAAATATACAAAGAATACTTAAAACTAAAAAATAAGAAAACAAACAATGAGATTAAAAAATGGGCCAAAAACCTGAATGGATGACTCATCAAAGAAGACATACAGATAGCAAGCAAGCATATGAAAAGATGTTCATGGGGCCAGGCACAGTGGCTCATGGTTGTAATCCCAGCGCTTTGGGAGGCCAAGGCAGGGGGATCACTGAAGACCAGGAGTCATGGTAGAAGGATCAACTGTGCCCAGAAAGCTGAAGGCTGCAGTGAGCTATGCTCATGCCACTGCACTCCAGCCTGGTGACAGAGTGAGACCTTGTCTCTAAAAACAAAAAGAAAAGAAAAAGAACAAAAGATACTCAACATCATCTGTCACCAGGGAATTGCAAATTAAAACATTGAGACACCACTACACACCTATTCGAATGACTGAAATCCAAAACACTGACACCATCAAATGCCAGTAAGGATGTGGGACCACAGGAAGTCTCATTCATTGATAATGGGAATGCAAAATGATACAGCCACTTTGGAAGACAGTCTGGCGGTTTATGATAAAACTAAACATACTCTTGCTATACAATCCAGCATTTGCACTCCTTGGTATTTACCCAAATGAATTATTATGTCCACACAAAACTTGCATACAGACGTGTATAACAGCTTTATTCATAATTGCTAAAACTTGCAAGCAACCAAGATGTCTTTCAGGAAGTAAGTGGATAAATAAACTGTGGTACAGACAGACAATTCATTATTATTTAGGGCTAAAAAGAAATGAGCCATCAAGTCATGAAAAGACATGGAGGAAACTTAAATGTACACTGGTAAATGAAAGAAGCCAGTATGAAAAGGCTGCGACATTCTGAAAAAGAGAAACTATGGAAAAAGCAAAAGGATAAGTGGTTGCCAAGGGTTGTGAGGAGGGATGAATAGGCAGAGAACCAAGATTTTTAGGGCAGTGCAACTATACTGTACAATATAGTACTATAATTGTGGATACATGTCATTATATATTTGTCCAAACCCATAGAATATACAACACCAAGAGTGAACCCTAAAGTAAGCCATGGGCATCAGGTGATAAAGATGTGTCAATGTAGGTTCATCAGTTGTAACAAATGCACCACTCTAGATCAGTATATTAACAGCAGAGGAGGCTGTGCTTGTGGGAGGGTAAGAAGTTCATGGGCAGTCTCTGTACCTTCTGCTCAGTTTTGCTGTAAATCTAAAACTGCTCTGAAATATACATATACACACATGTGTGTATATATATGTGTACATACGTATATACACATATATATGTATATATGAGAACCGTTGACTCCCCCATGCTCAAAAAAGTCTCTGTTCATGGTCTCAGGGTTATAAGGAAGGCCCCTGACACTTTGACAGAAGCCAAAGAGCTCCCGCAGATATCTTGACACTGTTCTGGAAGGAGGACCTAGTCCATGCCACCACAGTTTGGAAATCAGCAGCTCCCAATCCAGTGGCAGAAAGTAGAACCTTCAGCCCCATGCACTCCAACATGGACAAGTATCCACACCTTGTGCACCCCTCACCAACCCCTACACCAGGGAGTTCTGGTTATGGTTCAATGAAGTGCAGCTGCAAAGCCTAGTCATTTAAAGAAAAATTCACAGCCTTGGCTGCACACCATAATCACCTGGGGGCTTTGAAAAGCAGCAAGTCTGAGTCCTCACCCCAGAGATCCTAATTTACTTGGTCTGGGGTGTAGGGTGGCCATCAGGATTTTTGGAATCAGGTGATTCTAATTTTCAATAAGACTAAGAACCACAGATTTGGAAGCTGATTTAAAGACACTCATCCATCAACCATGCCACAGAGCACGGACTGCTTATTTTAGCGTTTTGATCCATTATCATGCTCCTTAGAAATTCTGGCAACAAATATTCATTTTCATATTAATGGAAATAAATTGCTCTTAAAATGAAGACCAGTGTAAGCAGTATTTGGCTGGAACATAATGTTTCCTGTTCAGAATGCTGACAGGGCAGCAGCGGGCATACACTTGGCAGTTATTAAAGTTTTTTTTTTTATTTGAGCAACTTAATTGGAGCTTCTGCATCTATTATGTATCTTGTTTAGAAAAGTTCCTTTAAATTGGTTGAACAGATGAAGATGACTATTTTTCCCTTTCCCATATCAGAGTATTAAAAATGGGATAAATATCATAATCATCTATTTCACCAACACATGAGTTGTTGGGAGGAAAATTAATTTTCCCTCCATTTTCAACTCTCAACACACGAATACACTTTTTGAAAATACAAGAACACGGATGTGACCTAGAAAAGAGGTTTTGTCAGGGCACTCAAAGAGTTAAAGGAAAGGCTGGCCAGCTCCCTGCCTCTGGCTGCTGTGGGAGGGAGGAGGATGCTGGGAACTCTCCCCGCTGAATGGCTCTTTCTCCCGTTCTTTGAGCTGGGAGTAGAGGAATGCAGTGACTCCCAGCACACCTCCCGTCTTGCCCATGAACATCACAAAACCCTGTTCACAGGGTGGACTCTAAAAATAAAATTCCCTGTGCCGCTCGCTGCCTGTGCCTCAGTTTTTCTGCAGGCATTCTGCATGTTTCCGCTGCTTGTTTGTTCAAAGCTTTCCAGCTACCAGCTGCACACAGAGAAAAAGGGCCCGTGGACATGAAAAAGAGCTCACATCTGCATCTGCTACTCAAAGATATTTTCAATAAAGGCATAGATTATGTCATTTTTGGTAGCAAGAAATTTAATCTAGATAATTCCAAGGAGAGTCAGCATAACCCAGGGATTTCTTACTCACGTTCCAAAGTCTCATCCTAATGTTAGCTTAATGTCTAACATTGCTTCTCTCTCAAACCCAGATTGATTCTGTAACGTCTGCTTATGGGATGTCAGTTGGTAAGGAGCATGCATAGCCTGGAAACAGGGTCAAGAGAAAAGGCAGGAAGACTAGTTAGGAGGCAGCTGCATGGGTCCAGGTGCGAAATGCTAATGTTTGAACTAGGATGGTGGCAGTTTTGGAAGAGTATCAGATACTTAAAATGATTTAATATCTTAACTCTTGACTTCCCCAATAGAAGAAATACCAACTATGGTAAATACAGCAGGTTTATGGCTTAATGTTCAAGTTAATAAGTATTCTCTAGGTTTACAGAATGAAAAAACTAGACATAAAGGAATCAAATGAAATACATTTCATAAAATTTTGAGGTGGGGCAGGAAAATACAAATACGTTCGTGTCTGTAGGTCTGTGAAAAATGATACAGGTAGAAGATAATCTTACCAGTAATAACAAGATATCTGACTATGAGCTATTAGTTACAACTTAATTATTGACCCAGGAATTTCTGTGTACTAGTCTATGGAGGTATTTGGGTCTCTTTAAATGAAAATGACTAGCAAGGCACTGAACATCACAGAAAGAATACTGGATACACAATTGAAAGTAGTATGCATTTTAATAACTATCCTAGAAGAAAGCTATGGCCCTACTACACAGAGAAAACCATGCAGGGTTCTAATACCCACGAGAGAGGGTGACAAAATCTATGTATAATCATGGTTTAAGAGGGAAAAAAACCAATTTGAGTATGCACAACAATATACTTTCCTTTTTGCAATAAAAAAAACAATGAGGATTAGTGAGAAAGATTAGGAGAAATCCTCCAGTCTTCTTTCTGACCCCTACTCTTCAGTACCTCTGGTGATCTTGTTTTGAACACCGTCTATGCTATAAGAATGGTCAGTTTGCTACATACAGTTGGAAGAACTACACTTCTTAGTAGAATATTCAAATTCTTTAAAAATAGTTTTTTATACAAATGCAAAATCTGTCTCTCTCTAACTTCTAATCATTCACTGCTTCAATTTTCTTTCTTTCTTTTGTTTTTTTTAGAGACAGGGCCTTGCTCTCTCAATCATAGCTCACTGCAGCCTCAAACTCCTCGGCTCAAGGGATCCTCCCACCTCAGCCTCCCTAGTATCTAGGATTATAAGCATGCGCCACGATGTCCAGCTAACTTTTAAATCTTTGTAGAGGCAGGATCTTGCTATGTTGCCCAGGCTAGTTTTGAACTTCTGGTCTTAAGCGATCCTCCTGCCTTGGCCTCCCAAAGTGCTGGGATTACAGGCATGAGCTTCCATGTCTGGCCCATTGCTTCTATTTTCTGCTTTCCCAAAGCTTCACTGAAAAACTCAAATTCCTTCTCCTCCAGAAACCTTCAGACTTAAGAACAGCAATCTTGGCATCCCTGACATTTTCTTCTCCAGGTTACAACATCTCTAGTCCCTTCACAGGGCAACATGGCTTCTAGTCATGTTAATATGGGTGCTGTCTAGACACACTCTGGCCAAAGAATGTATAGGGAGCAGATGCCCATTAAAAGAATTTTCTGGGGTGAAACAAAGTATAACTCTAAAAGGAACCAACAGAACCGAAAACCCACCACAGTAGTATATGCTGGAAACGTACAGCAAAGGCTCAGAAGACTTGTGCATATTAGTATTAACAGGCCATGAGTGTTTTTTGCAAGATTGACAGATTAAAAACAATGGATTGAAGAATAAGTAGGAGATTACGAGGCAAAAATAGTGAGTTCAGCGGAGTGTTCTCAAATTTAATGTGTACATGAATCACCAGCATATTGTGTCAAATAACAGATTCTGATTAAGTTGTGTGACACAGGAATGATGATTACCTTTCTCATAAGCACCCAGGTGATGCCCATGCTGCTGTGTAGGGACCACACTTTGAGTAGCAAGGGTGTAGACTATTGTCAAGCAATCTCCAAGCAGTGGCCATATTGTAAATCCATAAACAGGGTAAAAAGGAATGCTTTCAGCATACAATGAAGCCAACTTTAGCCAACAGGGCAAATATTGCTATATGTAAAAACCCAGGTCTATCAGATATATAGTGGTTCTTTGGAGGCCATTTTTATTACCATGGTCTAAGAGATGGATTTCAAGATGCCAAATCTCTAAAAAAAAAAAAAAAATTTCCATTTTCTGCCCCAAAGTGAGAAATCCTAAGTAAAGCAATATTCCTTGAGTCATTTGTAGAGCTGTGAATGTGTCCATGTAGGCATAGAGTGTACAATATTATCCGTTTCACATCCTTATTCAGTTGACTTAATCTCACCTTTCTGAATCAGGTGTGGATATCTTGGTTGACAAGCTTCTCAAGTGTATTCAGATAAAGGAAGCACTTGGAAAAATATCAATATTTATCACTACACAGTCACATTTGAACCTTGTAACGATTCATATTTATACCTAGTGTTCCATTATTGGAACGCCAAGCCAAGCATGTAGGAGTTATTTGTATCCTACTGCTCAAGGTCAACACCAAGGTCTGATCACAAAAATTCAAAAACTTGCAACCTCAGTCATAAATGGGTTAAAATCCCCCAAAATATCTATATGTGTATGCTCATACAAATACGTATTTGTTCAGAAAAAAAAATTGAAGAAAAATTGTTCTAAAAAAATGGGGGAGTGTTCTTCACAAAACATATGCAAAGAAAAGACACAGGGCAAATAAAACATGAGAAAATATATAAAAGATTACAAGATATCAATAAGGTTAGTTTTTTGAAGAATAAAGATGCAATTAAATTGCAGAATTTAACACCTGGCATGGTACAATAAGATATCTTAAAGAATTAAAACTTGAAGGCAAATTTTTAAAAGTTAAAAGTTGAAGCACGTGTTTTGTAGAAATTGTGGTCAAAGGTAAGAGAAACACTTCTAAGAAATGAGTGTAAAATATTTTAAAACAGCTTTAACTAGGTAGTTTTAACTAGATTAACACCAATTAAGGCTCTTGGATACCTGCACATGCAATTTATTTTGGATAATTAAGGAGAAGAAAGCCAGTGGCTGTTGTTTTACTCAGCATCTTTTACATAAAGTTATAGACAAATTCATGATTTTCGTTAAGAAATAAAACTGGAACAAGACAGAAAATTACATATGTTCAAAAGTTACAGTCAAATTGCCTTAATTATTAGGGCTGGCTGGCACAGTGGGTCACGCCTATAAGCCCAGTACTTTGAGAGGCCACAGCTATTGTAACCTGGAGAAGAAAATGTCAGGGTTGTTAGTGGCTCACTTGAGGTCAGGAGTTTGAGACTAGCCTGGCCAACATTGTGAAACTCCATCTCCACTAAAAATACACAAAGTAGCCGGGCATGGTGGCACATGCCTGTAATCCCAGCTACTCGGGAGGCTGTGGTAGGAGAATCACTTGAAGCTGGGAGGCAGAGGTTGTAGTAAGCCAAGATCATGCTACTGCACTCTAGCCTGGGCAAGAGTGAAACTCTGTCTCAAAAAAAAAAAAAAAAAAAAAAAAAAAAAGGAATCCATTAGGGGGCGTTAAGGTCGCCAGTGAAAATACAATGCCTCCATGATACTCTGTTGGCAGGTGCTGCTGTCTAATATATCTCCAATATCTCAGGACCACTGTCACAACCACGGCCAGATAACCTTCTTCAAAATGAAATGCTCATCATCAGCACCTAGGGAATGCTCATTCATCTCCCAAAACAGAGGGCTCAAACATTGCCTCCTACGAGATTTCCTGCCACCCACAGCACCACATCTAGTTTGCAGTTACCACGAACTTAAAATCTGTCATTTTTTTTTTTATCAGTCTTGTCCAACAGAATGTGAACTTTCAGGCAGGGGGCAAGTCTAATTCATCTGACGTCTATAAGCCCACATGGACGTCGACTGAATGACTGAGGACTGGGATGAATAAGGCTGGAAGTCAGCAGCCAGGGATGAAGGAAGCACAAGGAGGAACCTGGGGCAGGCTGTGCTTTGCAACACTCATCCACCCAGTATTTAACGCTCATGGTGAGCAGCTATATCGGTAAACCACCTACTGATGCTGCTTTCAAATTCCTCCTCCTCCAACATATAAACTTGCAAACAACCAGTCATTATCCAAATGCCCTTGCCCAAGGTACTCATCAAAGCAGAAATTAGAGACAAGGTGTGGCCACCCTCTCTCCACACCCCATTGGCCTTCCATCCTTCCAGTTTTGTTATTTTTTTAAGATGGAGTCTCGCTCTGTCACCCAGGCTGGAGTGCAATGGCATGATCTCGGCTCATTGTAACTTCCGCCTCCTGGGTTCGAGCGATTCTCCTGCTCCAGCCTCTCGAGTAGCTGGGATTACAGGAGTGCACCAGCATGCCTGGCTAATTTTTGTATTTTTAGTAAAGACAGGGTTTCACCATATTGGCCAGGCTGGTCTCGAACTCCTGGCCTCAAGCGATCTGCCCGCCTCGGCCTCCCAAAGTGCTGGGATTACAGGTGTGAGCCACCGCACCCGGCCTTGTCCTCCCAGTTTTTCAGTAGTTAATACAGATTAGTTCAAAAACATTTCCTGTAGATCTCTAAAAGACCATAAATACCTCTTCTCATGCCACTGAGATGTTCTGCAGGACTGCTGAGAACCAACAGTTCTCTTCAACAATGAAGGGGTGAATTGTTCATGTCGCACTTGAGTATTTTTGTTGTTAAAAATAATTTATCAAATTACCTTTTGGACAAGATCATGTAGCATCTTTAGATAGATTTAGAATATGTTGCTTTTTGAAAGTATTTCTGAATCTAGATGAAAAAGTTCAGCCTTTTCCCCCAATTTATCTTTTGTTTCAAATGATGGAGAAAGGTATTAAACTTGTGAAGATCCTGTCATTCTCATACATTTCATTTTATTCCTCCTTCTAAAGAAAGTCATCCTGAGTCCTAGACCTGCAGTGTGTTTACACAATTGTCTCCTGCTCCTAAGGATCAACTACAAAATGCAAACTTTTCCACAAATATTCCTACTTAGTATTTTGGGATGTTAAAAGTTCTGAGTTTCTTCTGAAATTTTTTCTGAAATAACTTCTCAACTCAGCTCATCAGAATGACTAACCACAGAATATGTTCCTCTCTTTTGGGCCTCTTCTGAGGTCAAATTTTCTCACGACTTATAACCCCAGTGAGTTGTTTCTTCCCCACTTTTTGACCACTTCATCCCAGAATAGCATTCTTTTGCTCTAATGAAGATTTCTCTGCACAAATCTGCTCATAATCTCTGCTTCTCTCTGGGCTCTGGCTGCTTTTTTGGCTTATGATTTTACCACCTTCATTTTTTATTAGGTCATCAGAAGGCCCATTATCCTGAATCTTCCCACACATGTTAAGTGTTTATTTGGGGATTACGGCAATATCTTTCTGATGTTTAAATCACAGATTAGTAAAAGGAACTAAATTCCAGATGGCACTGCTGTAGCCCATGGGAATTTGTGAGAGTTAGAATTTACTAGCATTAAGGAAACACTCGAGAAAGCACTGATAGACTGTTAAATATGGTTATGAGAACTTTGGTCAAATCTAGTAATGATCTTTACAAAAGAACATACTGATAAAGGCCTGCTTATTTCTTCCTTCTATCCTATGCATACACAAACACCAAAATGTATCTCAATGCAGAAATCTGCTGGCAGTTGCAGCTTGCAGGTGCTGAATTAAACACTCCTTCCCATCCCACTCAACAATCAGGCAGTAATGTTTTATGAAGTTTAAAGATGTGACCTCAGCCTAGAAAAACTGTGAAGACTGCTTAAGAGGAAGAAAGCATATTGGTATGCTTCTCTTTTTCTGGCCCAGAGTATGATTTGCCAATGTAGGCTGCTAAAGGGATGTGGTTATACAGAAAGTAGATTTAGGCTTGCATTCTTGTAATCGAAGCCACCAAAGATGTAAAATATTGAAAACACACGAACTTAAAAGAACGAAACCAAGCCACTCCTACTTTCGGAAGGTTGCCACCCTTTAGACATAGGTGAACTTTCAGTTTGATTTATGGCTTGATAGAATCCCAGTGACCACAGTAATCAGTTGGGTTCTAGTTAAATTTATAGAAACATCTCTGGTATTACTTTTTAAGTCATCTTAATTTACTTTTCTTTCTAGAGTCTTCTTCTCGGTGTGCTTCATAGTTCAAAAAATTTTTTTTACATTCGTTCTCTGCCTCCCCTCATTCCTACTTCCATCCTTCCTTCCCCTGTTCCCTCTCTCCCTCATTCATTCACACACTCCACAATGAGTCAGCACCTACCCTGTTCCAGGCAAGGTTCTAGGCCCTGGCACACAGAAATGATCAAGTCATAGTTCCTGTTCTTAAGGACTTACAGTTAGTGGGGGAGGAAACTTTAAACACACCACCTACCATTCAGATCAATAAGGACTATTAGAAACAGGAAGGGCACCAAGGAAGCAACACAGTCAGAGAGCCCAGCTCATCCTGAGGAGGAGGAGGGGGAGGTGGCTGGGCAGGTGGGTCGTATCTGCCATTTCAGCTGGGTTCTTTTTTGTTTTTGTTTTTGAGATGGAGTCTTGCTCTGTCTTCCAGGCTGGAGTGCAATGGCACGATCTTGGCTCACTGCAACCTCCACCTCCTGGGTTCAAGCAGTTCTCCTACTTCAGCCTCCCAAGTAGCTAGGATTACAGGCGCATGCCACCACACCCAGCTAATTTTTGTATTTTTAGTAGAGATGCGGTTTCGCCATGTTGGCCAGGCTGGTCTCGAACTCCTGACCCTCGGGTGATCTGCCTGCCTCAGCCTCCCAAAGTGCTGGGATTACAGGTGTGAGCCACTGCGCCCAGCCTTTAGCTGGGTTCTGAATGTGACTTTACTGCAGGAAGAAGATGAAGGGCACTCCAGACAAAGGCAGTTATGCAAAAGCACAGAGCTGTGAAAGGGCAGAAATTCAGCATGGCTGGGACAATGGCTGGAGGGGAAAGAGGAAGGGGTCAGACTGCAATTGCAAAGGTCAGCTTTTAGAAGACAGGCTCTGCTCCCTCTGCCTGGTACAACTCCTCCCAGATCTCTGCATGGCTCCTTCACACCACTCAGGCCTGGTTACCAACACCACTACCCCATAGTTCTTGCCCCCATGTCCCATCCCCAAATTTATAATCCCTAACTCTAGCCTACCTCTGTGCCCTCCAACACTTTATCTCTCCTTTCTGGTACTTATCCCAACAGGAACCCACTATTAATTTGTTTCTCTGCCTGTTTATTGCATGATATTTTTCTAACACACACTTCAGGACCCACAGATGCTATAAAAAAAGAATGTCTACACTTTAAGTACTTTTGTTTTTAACATGGGAAGACTGTATTTAAATACATCTGAGTTGTCAGTCCATTAAAACAATAATAGGCCTTTACCACTTTTTTTTCAAGTGAACACAGGGAATTCCCTACTTTCTTTTACTACAAAAGTATATGAACCTAACATTAGGCAGCAACAGTGTGGGTCCCCATGGTGTGCATGAAAACACCTTGGGTACAGCATGCAGAATGGTAAGGATGGGGCATGAATCTCTCTTGGCCTTGCCAAGTTATAAAGGGAAATTCTGTGGCAGCAGGGGAACATTACCACAGATACATACATACATACATATATATATATACACACACACATATATATGTATTTTTTTTTCCAGAATCTAAAAGGACCAGAAAGCATTTTGATAATCTTGTTAAAATACTTTAAAAAGTAAGGCATGGTGTTAAATTGATGGACTTTAAATTACCTGAAAATTAATTATTCTTGGGTGAGGTGAAAAAGTATCCACTGAATGCTTATTCACTCTCCACAAATATCCCATCATGTCTCATTCAGGCATTTGTACTAGGTCTGAGTGAAATACAAAGACGAATCAGACCTCAGGTAGCTTATCATCCTAAATAATGCTAAGGCCTGTCTCAAAGCCCCAGATGCCATAAGACAGGCAAAGAGGATGCACTTGAGGGTAGATGGTGCACAAGGAGAACAGCAGCGTCAGACAGGGCTTTGAAGTAAAGGGAGAATGCAGCCCTGCTGAAGGGACGAGCACATTTAGGGCAGATGCGGGAAACTGAAAGGTGTTTGTGAGAAGCAGCGAGTTCAGTTTGGTGGAAGAGAAGGAGTACTAGAAAATCCGAGGCTGGGTGCAGTGACTCACACCTGTAATCCAGCACTTTGGGAGGCTGACACAGAGAATCGCTTGAGTCCAGGAGTTCAACACCAGTCCGGGCAGCATGATGAAACCCTGTCTCTACTAAAAATACAAAAATTACCTGGGCCTGGTGGCAGGTGCCTGTAATCCCAGCTACTCAGGAGGCTGAGGCAGGAGAATCACTTGAACCTGGGAGGTGGAGGTTGCAGTAAGCCAAGATCATGCCACTGCTCCCTGGTCTGGGTGACAGAGTGAGACTCAATCTCAAAAAGAAAAAAAAAAAGAAAGAAAGAAAAGAAAATCCGCAGGCTGGGTGCAGTGGCTCACACCTGTAATCCAGTACTTTGGGAAGCTGACACGGGGGAATTGCTTGAGCCCAGGAATTCAACACCAGCCTGGGCAACATGGTGAAACCCTGTTTCTACTAAAAATACAAAAAATTCACCAGATGTGGTGGCACATGTCTATAGTCCTAGCCACTCGGAAGGCTGAGGCAGGTGGAACACCTGAGCTGGCGAGTTCGAGGCTGCAGCAAGCGGTGATGGCATGCACCACTGCACTCCAGCCTGGGCAACAGAGAGAGACTGCTCTAAAAAAAGAGAAAGAAAAGAAAAGAAAAGAAAAGAGAAGAGAAGAGAAGAGAAGAGAAGAGAAGAGAAGAGAAGAGAAGAGAAGAGAAGAGAAGAGAAGAGAAAGAAGGAAGGAAGGAGAAAGGAAGGAAGGAAGGAAGGAAGGAAGGAAGGAAGGAAGGAAGGAAGGAAGGAAGGAGAGAGAAAGAGAAAAGGAACAGAACAGAAAATCCTGTTTGAAGGTGGATTGTAGGGCTCCCCCACCCTATGCTTAATCTGCAGAAAAGGGAGATTGATCAAAAGTTTTGCATGGGCACAGTAAGATGTCCAGAAGAATGCTTCCGGAAGAACAGGACACCCATGTGCTGGACTAGAGAGAAGCAAATCTGCAGAGGACACCTCAAGGGAGGTCCTCGGCAGCCTAGGGAAGAAAGATGGCAGTGCAGATGGAAAGGAGGACACAGGGCTGAGGCACATTCCTGGGGTCCACTGACAAGATCTAGATGCTTCAGATGTTGGGGAAACCATTATTCTATTCACACAGTTGCCCATTCCAGAAATATGAGGCTGTCGTCTCCTCCTCAATCCAGTGAATCATGAAGTCCCATCAATTCTACTTCCTGTTGAGTCCATTTACTCCTCTCTATCTATATGGCCCATCTGGTCTCCTAACGCATGCAACTCCACTCCATTCGCAACACAAAATTATGTTGATCTCTTAAAAAAATGCTAAGCTGATAATGACATTCTCTTACATGAAAAAACCTTTAATGGCTTAGAAAGAGGCCGAAAACCCTTCACTTTAGTCTCTAATGCCCTGCTTAACTGTGTTCCTGCCTCCCTCTCCAGCCTCATCCAGCTCCTCTCTGCCTCTGGCTTCCTCCTAGATCCTCATGCACAACTCAGCTCTTCCCTGCTTCCCCCGCCCCAAGAAATGCCCCTCACTCTTCACCTAGGCCCTCAGACATGGAGTCTCCTCTCCCAGCCCTCTAAACTTCCCTTTGAGCACATAATTTGTAATTCAATAGCTGAAAAGCAGCCATGGTGCAGTGGCTCATGCCTGTAGTCCCAACACTTTGGGAGGCCCAGGCAGGAGGATCGCCTGAGCCCAGGAGTTCAAGATCAGCCTGGGCAACATAGTGAGACTCCGACTCTACAAAAAATATAATAAAATAATTAGCTGGGCATGGTGGCACATGCCTGTGGTCACAGCAAAGAGCCTGGGAGGTCAAGTCTGCAGTGAGCCATGATCTTGCCAGTGCACTCCAGCCTGGGTGACAGAGTGAGGCTCTGTCTCCAAAAAAAAAAAAAAGTTAAAGTTGAAAAGCTACTTTTTAAATGACTATTTCCCTAGACTTGCCCTCTGCTCCAGGCTTACCCTAAACACACAGGCTAGAATAGTATCTTGTATATAGAAGGCACTCATTAGATGAACAGATGAATAAGAAGCAAGGAGACAAAGATGACACTGAGGTTTCCAGTCAGGGTGACTAGAGAGAAGACACTATCACTGGTAAGCAAAGGGGTGTAAGTTAAAAGGAAAAAATTATGACATTAAAATTGGAAGTTGAAAAATATGTTCAGCAGATTGGTAGAAAAGTAGAAATGGAACTAAGGAGAGAAGAACGGGCTAGAAATATGTACTTGAAAGTCACTGTCACACTTTGAGAGGCCAAAATGGGCAGACTGCTTGAGCCCAGGAGTTCAAGGCGAGCCTAGGCAACATGGTGAACCCCGTCTCAAAAAAAAAAAAAAAATAAGCCAGGCATGGTAGTGCATGCCTATAGTCCTAGCTACTTGGGAGACTGAGGTGGGAGGATCACTTGAGCCCGGGAGGCAGAGGCTGCAGTTAGTTGAGATGGTACCTCTGCACTCCAGCCTACACGACACAGCCAGGCCTGTCTCAAAAAACCAAAATGTAGGTCATTTTCACTGAGCTGGGCATGGATGCTATACAGCTGAGTCAGAGTGCAATGAAACGATCTCTTTGAATATATCTTTCCAACTAGACTAGAAGCTCCTTAAGGGTATTGCCTTTTTGTTGTTGTTGAGACAGAGTCTTGTATTGTCACTACAGTGGCACGATCTCAGCTCACAGCAACCTCTGCCTCCCGGAAGGGTATTGCCTGTGTTGTACTCACCTTTTTATCATAAGTGTCCTAAATAATGAGAGAATAATTCTTCAAGAGAAAAGGAGTGGTCAACCCCTTTACCCTCCTGTCAAGGAAAATTAAGCCTGAAGGTCATACTATTGAATGATTAAAGGCCCTGCTGATTCATCAAAGGACAGTTTCCAAAAACTGATGGGAGAAAGACACTTGCAAGACTTAGGTGAGTAACATGAGTCGCTTCTTCTAGATTATCAGAGAATTGTCAGCACTGAGGGGCTGATGGCCCAGTGCATGTGGATAAGGTCTCCTTTTCCTCTTCCATCTCATTAGGAAGACTGACCCCAAGACTCCAAGAGACACTTTCTCAAGTGTGCATAGGCTTTCTCTTCAGAACCACACGAGGCTCAGAAGTAAAGCTCATTTTGGCTTTCCAGCATCTCTGGTTTTCCAGCAAATCAAGGTGAAGACCTGAGAAAACTCAGGTTTTCAGTGCTGCAGTAGAAATTGATAGGAAGACTTTGGCCTGCTTTGGTTCTAGACCATTCAAGTCACCAAGTCCAGGGAAGATGTCATAGGGTTCCAGCCTGGCTCACCAGAGTTTTTCGCTGGGATGTGGGGCAAGAGCCCTGTGTAATAATCAAGAGATGCTTTGCCTTGGTTTATTTTCTGACTACATACCTACCTCTAGGACTTTTCAAGAAAATAAGTTCCAGGAAAAGATTGTGGAATTCCTTAGCAACCCAGCCAAATACAACTATAACAGCATCTCAGTTTCAACACAGTTTACAGGAAGTAAGAGAGTCAGGGCTGGGTTTTTGGAGAAATAAGCTCAAGGGAGATGTTTCTGTGTTGTGAAGCAAGAATTTATGAGCTGTGTGTCTAGTCAGATAGCACTACAGATTTGTGAATAATGTTCATAATAATTAGCAAGATTCCTTTCGATTACTGTGTTTACCAATTAGAAATATGAGAAGATCAACAGACATATTAATCAGAGAACTCATTTTATAGATTTATTTTATTATTTTTATTTATTTAATAATATATTAATATTTAATAATTATTTAATATTATATTAATATATTATCTAATATTATATGTTATATATTATATATTATTAATGGCACAGTCTTGGCTTACTGCAACCTCCACCTCCCGGGTTCAAGCGATTCTCCTGCCTCAGCCTCACAAGTAGCTGGGATTACAGGCATGCACCACCATGCCCAGTAATTTTTTTGTTTTTAGTAGAGATGGGGTTTCACCATGTTGGTCAGGCTGGTCTGGAACTCCTGATCTCAGATGATCCACCTGCCTCAGCCTCTCAAAATGCTGGATTACAGTTGTGAGCCACCGTGCCCAGGCTCATTTTATAGATCTTAGAGACTTCTTTTCATACTTGAAATATCTGAATATATTTTAGGGAACACAAAAATAAAACCATTTAAAGTGGCAAAGTGGTAATAGGAGAGTTATATAAAAGTATTAGAACTAAATAGCCTTTCTGTAAATAACGAAAGCTTATTTTAATACCAGCACCCAATGCATGACTTTTGCTAAAATACTGAGAGTACATTAGGCTCTTTAGTAACTTAGGAACAAATGCTATTCTGATTTTACTTTCTCTTAGATACACTGCAAATCAATGTCATCACATCATACTAAAATTTAAGGTTCAACAATCTTCATGCCTTTTAAAAGTAATCTTCTTTGCCTCTGCAAATTTGTTCTTATATAATATTTTAGAGCACTACAAAAAACATTACAGAACAAAGCCTTGCAGTTTTTCTTTTTCATTATTTTGACTAATTTTTATCCTTTATGATGTTCCCATGATAGATTTTTTAAAGTCTCATAACTTTATATATGATGAAAACTGAATGAAAATGAAAACAGTCTCTGAATTTACACTGCATTTATACCTCTCAGAGACATTCTTCCAGGACTTCAAATTCATAAATGCATCTTTCGTTTCCCATTTTTTTAAAAAAGCCATGGGCCTTGCCCACCCCCTCAACCACTTTCAAGTGGCATGCCAAATCATTTTTGCAGTGTGGGCAGTGAATCCAGATCTAGATTCTTAGACTTCAGAAGCATATCATCTTTACCCCTCCTTTACCTATGGATCAGAAAAATCAATAAAATAGAAACGAGCAGGAAGCAAACGACAAATTCATAAGCGAAGGCTCTGTTTATACTTTAATAATTTACAAGGAATCAATTATTAGGTTTCAGTGTATTCTGCCTTGATTAAAACTGTAAGTCTATCTGAGAAAATTAAAATGTATTTTGAGTTTTTACACATCTTATATTCACAGTAGGAATCCTGTTTCTGCCTATGTTTCCATGTGCCAAACCTGTATTAAATACAGACTTTTGGCCAGGCACAGCGGCTCACACCTGTAATCCCAGTCCTTTGGGAGGCCAAGGCAGGCAGATCACTTGAGGCCAGAAGTTTGAGACCAATCTGGCCAACATGGTGAAGCTCTGTTTCTGTCAAAAATACAAAAAAATTAGCTAGGTGTGGTGGCAGGCACCTATAATCCCGATTCAGGAGGCTGAGGCACAAGAATCCCTTGAACCTGAAAATGCCACTGTCTGACAGCTTTGAAGAGAGCAGTGGATCTCCCAGCATGGAGGTTGAGATTGGAGAACGGACAGACTGCCTGCTCAAGTGGGTCCCTGACCCCTGAGTAGCCTAACTGGGAGACATCTCCCACTAGGTGCACACCGACACCTCACACCTCACACAGCTGGGTACACCCCTGAGACGAAGCTTCCAGAGCAAGAATCAGACAGCAACACTCACTGTTCAGCAATATTCTATCTTCTGCAGTCTCCGCTGCTGATACCTAGGCAAACAGGGTCCGGAGTGGACCTCAGGCAAATTCCAACAGACCTACAACTGAGGGTCCTGACTGTTAGAAGGAAAACTAACAAACAGAAAGGACACCCACACCAAAACCCCATCAGTACGTCACCATCATCAAAGACCAAAGGCAGATAAAACCACAAAGATGGGGAAAAAGCAGGGCAGAAAAGCTGGAAATTCAAAAAATCAGAGCGCATCTCCCCCTCCAAAGGAACGCAGCTCATCGCCAGCAACAGATCAAAGCTGGACGGAGAATGACTTTGACGAGTTGAGAGAAGAAGGCTTCAGTCAATCAAACTTCTCAGAGCTAAAGGAGGAATTATGTAACCAGCTCAAAGAAATAAGCTAAATAAGCTCAAAAGAATTGAGCTAATTAAGCTCAAAGAAATAACTAAAAACCCTGAAAAAAGAATGGATGAATGGATAACTAGAATAATCAATGCAGAGAAGACCTTAAAAGAACTGATAGAGATGAAAACCATAACACGAGAACTACGTGACAAATGCACAAGCTTCAGTAACTGACTTGATCAACTGGAAGAAAGAGTATCAGCGACTGAAGATCAGATGAATGAAATGAAGCGAGAAGAGAAGTGGAGAGAAAAAAGAGTAAAAAGAAATGAACAAAGCCTCCAAGAAATATGGGATTATGTGACAAGACCAAATCTACATCTGATTGGTGTGCCTGAAAGTGATGGGGAAAATGGAACCAAGTTGGAAAACACTCTGCAGGGTATCATCCAGGAGAACCTCCCCAGATTAGTAAGGCAGGCCAACATTCAGATTCAGGAAATACAGAGAATGCCACAAAGATTCTCCTCGAGAAGAACAACTCCAAGACACAGAATTGTCAGATTCACCAAAGTTCAAATGAAGGAAAAAATGTTAAGGGCAGCCAGAGAGAAAGGTCAGGTTACACACAAAGGGAAGCCCATCAGACTAACAGTGGATCTCTCAGCAGAAACTCTTCAAGCCAGAAGAGAGTGGGGGCCAATATTCAACATTCTTAAAGAAAAGAATTTTCAACCCAGAATTTCATATCCAGCCAAACTAAGCTTCATAAGTGAAGGAAAAACAAAATCCTTTACAGATAAGCAAATGCTTAGAGATTTTGTCACCACCAGGCCTGCCCTACAAGAGATCCCGAAGGAAGCACTAAACATGGAAAGGAACAACAGGTACCAGCCATTGCAAAAACATGTCAAAATGTAAAGTCCATCGATGCTAGGAAGAAACTGCATCAACTAATGAGCAAAATAACCAGCTAATATCATAATGACAGGATCAAGTTCACACATAACAATATTAACCTTAAATGTAAATGGACTAAATGGTCCAATTAAAAGACACAGACTGGCAAATTGGATAAAGAGTCAAGACCCATCAGTTTACTGTATTCAGGAGACCCATCTCACATACAGAGACACGCATAGGCTCAAAATAAAGGGATGGAGGAAGATCTACAAAGCAAATGGAGAACAAAAAAAAGCAGGGGTTGCAATCCTAGTCTCTGATAAAACAGACTTTAAACCATCAAAGACCAAAAGAGACAAAGAAGGCCATTACATAATGGTAAAGGGATCAATTCATCAGGAAGTGCTAACTATTCTAAATATATATGCACCCAACACAGGAGCACCAAGATTCATAAAGCAAGTCCTTAGAGACTTACAAAGAGACTTAGACTCCCATACAATAGTAATGGGAGACTTTAACACCCCACTGACAACATTAGACAGATCAACGAGACAGAAAGTTAACAAGGATATCCAGGAATTGAACTCAGCTCTGCACCAAGCGGACCTAATAGACATCTACAGAACTCTCCACCCCAAATCAACAGAATATACATTCTTCTCAGCACCACATCGCACTTATTCCAAAATTGACCACATAGTTGGAAGTGAAGCACTCCTCAGCAAATGTAAAAGAACAGAAATTATAACAAACTGTCTCTCAGACCACAGTGCAATCAAACTAGAACTCAGGACTAAGAAATTCAATCAAAACCTCTCAACTACATGGAAACTGAACAACCTGCTCCTGAATGACTACTGGGTACATAACGAAATGAAGGCAGAAATAAAGATGTTCTTTGAAACCAATGAGAACAAAGATACAACATACCAGAATCTCTGGGGCACATTTAAAGCAGTGTGTTGAGGGAAATTTATAGCACTAAATGCCCACAAGAGGAAGCAGGAAAGATCTAAAATTGACACTCTTAACATCACAATTAAAAGAACTAGAGAAGCAAGAGCAAACACATTCAAAAGCTAGCAGAAGGCAAGAAATAACTAAGATCAGAGCAGAACTGAAGGAGATAGAGACACAAAAAACCCTCCAAAAAATCAATGAATCCAGGAGCTGCTTTTTTGAAAAGATCAACAAAATTGATAGACCGCTAGCAAGACTAATAAAGAAGAAAAGAGAGAAGAATCAAATAGATGCAATAAAAAATGATAAAGGGCATCACCACCGACCCCACAGAAATACAAACTACCATCAGAGAATACTATAAACACCTCTACGCAAATAAACTAGAAAACATAGAAGAAATGGATAATTTCCTGGACACTTACACTCTCCCAAGACTAAACCAGGAAGAAGTTGAATCCCTGAATAGACCAATAGTAGGCTCTGAAATTGAGGCAATAATTAATAGCCTACCAATCAAAAAAAGTCCAGGACCAGATGGATTCACAGTCAAATTCTACCAGAAGTACAAAGAGGAGTTGGTACTATTCCTTCTGAAACTATTCCAATCAATAGAAAAAGAGGGAATCCTCCCTAACTCACTTTACGAGGCCAACATCATCCTGATACCAAAGCCTGGCAGAGATACAACAGAGACAGAATTTTAGAGCAATATCCCTGATGAACATCGATGCAAAAATCCTCAATAAAATACTGGCAAACCGAATCCAGCAGCACATCAAAAAGTTTATCCACCATGATCAAGTGGGCTTCATCCCTAGGATGCAAGGCTGGTTCAACATACACAAATCAATAAATGTAATCCAGCATATAAACAAAACCAAAGACAAAAAACCACATGATTATCTCAGTAGATGCAGAAAAGGCCTTTGACAAAATTCAACAGCCCTTCATGCTAAAAACTCTCAATAAATTCGGTATTGATGGAACGTATCTCAAAATAATAAGAGCTATTTATGACAAACCCACAGCCAATATCATACTGAATTGGCAAAAACTGGAAGCATACCCTTTGAAAACTGGCACAAGACAGGGATGCCCTCTCTCACCACTCCTATTCAACATAGTGTTGGAAGTTCTGGCTAGGGCAATCAGGCAGGAGAAAGAAATCAAGGGTATTCAGTTAGGAAAAGAAGAAGTCAAATTGCCCCTGTTTGCAGATGACATGATTGTACATTTAGAAAACTCCATTGTCTCAGCCCAAAATCTCCTTAAGCTGATAAGCAACTTCAGCGAAGTCTCAGGACACAAAATCAATGTACAAAAATCACAAGCATTCTTATACACCAGTAACAGACAAACAGAGAGCCAAATTATGAATGAACTCCCATTCACAATAGCTTCAAAGAGAATAAAATACCTAGGAATCCAACTTACAAGGGATGTAAAGGACCTCTTCAAGGAGAACTACAAACCACTGCTCAGTGAAATAAAAGAGGACACAAACAAATGGAAAAACATACCATGCTCATGGATAGGAAGAATCAATATTGTGAAAATGGTCATACTGCCCAAGGTAATTTATAGATTCAATGCCATCCCCATTAAGCTACCAATGACTTACTTCACAGAATTGGAAATAACTGCTTTAAAGTTCACATGGAACCAAAAAAGACCCCACATTGCCAAGACAATCCTAAGCCAAAAGGACAAAGCTGGAGGCATCACGCTACCTGACTTCAAACTATACTACAAGGCTACAGTAACCAAAACAGCATGGTACTGGTACCAAAACAGAGATATAGACCAATGGAACAGAACAGAGCCCTCAGAAATAATACCACACATCTACAACCATCTGATCTTTGACAAACCTGACAAAAACAAGAAATAGGGAAAGGATTCCCTATTTAACAAATGGTGCTGGGATAATTGGCTAGCCATAAGTAGAAAGTGAAACTGGATCCTTTCCTTACTCCTTATATGAAAATTAATTCAAGATGGATTAGAGACTTAAATGTTAGACCTAAAACCATAAAAACCCTAGAAGAAAACCTAGGTAATACCATTCAGGACATAGGCATGGGCAAGGACTTCATGTCTAAAACACCAAAAGCAACGGCAACAAAAGCCAAAATTGACAAATGGGATCTCATTAAACTAAAGAGCTTCTGCACAGCAAAAGAAACTACCATCATAGTGAACAGGCAACCTACAGAATGGGAGAAAATTTTCGCAATCTACTCGTCTGACGATGGGCTAATATCCAAAACCTATAAAGAACTCAATTACATTTAGAAGAAAAAAGCAAACAATCCCATCAAAAAGTGGGCAAAGGATATGAACAGACACTTCTCAAAAGAAGACATTCATACAGCCAAAAGACGAAAAAATGCTCATCATCACTCACCATCAGAGAAATGCAAATCAAAACCACAATGAGATACCATCTCACACCAGTTAGAATGGCAATCATTAAAAAATCAGGAAACAACAGATGCTGGAGAGGATGTGGAGAAATAGGAACACTTTTACACTGTTGGTGGGACTGTAAACTAGTTCAACCATTGTGGAAAACAGTGTGGCGATTCCTCAAGGATCTAGAACTAGAAATACCATTTGACCCAGCCATCCCACTACTGGGGATATACCGAAAGGATTGTAAGTCACGCTGCTATAAAGACACATGCACACATATGTTTATTGCGGCACTATTCACAATAGCAAAGACTTGGAATCAACCCAAATGTCCATCAGTGACAGACTGGATTAAGAAAATGTGGCACATATACACCATGGAATACTATGCAGCCATAAAAAAGGATGAGTTCATGTTCTTTGTAGGGACATGGATGCAGCTGGAAACCATCATTCTCAGCAAACTATCGCAAGAACAGAAAACCAAATACCGCATGTTCTCACTCATAGGTGGGAATTGAACAATGAGATCACTTGGACATAGGAAGGGGATCACCACACACCGGGTCCTATTTTGGGGAGGGAGTAGTGGGGAGGGATAGCATTAGGAGATATACCTAATGTAAATGACGAGTTGATGGGTGCAGCACACCAACATGGCACATGTATACATGTAAAACAAACCTGTACATTGTGCCCATGTACCTTAGAACTTAAAGTATAATTTAAAAAAAACTAAAAGAATAAAATAAAATCCCTGAGGAAAAAAATAAAAAAAGAATCACTTGAACCTGGGAGGTGAAGGTTGCAGTGAGCTAGGATTGTGCCACTGTACTCCAGCCTGGGCAACAGAGTGAGACTGCCTAAAAAAAAATAAAATAAAATAATAGACTTTTGAAAGTAAAGTTTTACTCTATATAGCCTTACTTATTCATTCAAAAAATATTTATTGACTAAGTATTATGTGCCTGAACATAGGCTGAACAATACAGGCAAAGACGAACAAGTAGTTGATTCATGAATGTACCATATTCCAATAAAGATAAAAAGGCAAAAGTCAGTAACAAAAAGCCACATTGTAACCTAAGAATAATATGATCCTGAGAAAATCTTCAAAGAAGAAAGTTTCCTAAAATAACCTTTATATAAAACTATATATACATATATATACATATATATATATATATGAGTTAAAAGTTTGAGATAGAGTATCACTCTGTCACCCAGGCTGGAGTGTGGTGGCACGATCACAGCTCACTCTAACCTCTACCTCCTGGGCTCAAGCGATTTTCCCACCTCAGCCTCCTGAATAGCTGGGACTACAGGCACACACCACCATATCCCGCTAATTTTTTCTATTTTTTGTAGAGACGAGGTTTTTGCCATATTGCCCAGCCTGGTGTCAAACTCCTGGGCTCAAGCAATCTGCCCACCTCAACCTTCCAAAGTGCTGGCATTATAGGTGTGAGCCACCGCACCCAGCCCTCTATTTTCAAAGAATAGGTTCTATCTACTATTATCATGGTAAACATCCATATTAGTTTAAGAGAAAAATGAAAATAATGTTTGAATCCTGTTCTTACAGACACCAAAGAAAGCAGGACAGAACGCACATTGCACTATTCAATTTGTTCATTTATCCTCTGTCATCTTGTGGAGAGTGATAGAGTATTTTTTAATTTCTTCAATTAGGATAGTCCAATTGCAATAAGGTGGCATAAACATGCTATCTCATGCTTAAACAGTAAAGACTAGTCAGCAGTCAATTATATATATAATTGTCACCAGACTACAATTTTTTTCCTTATAGAAACAACAAACATAAAGCCATTTAATACTGGTAAATCCTATCACAAATCTCAAGGCACATGCCATCTTATATATTAATTAGCTCTCTCTTTGGGCCATAACAACTAGAACAAAAGACAAAAGATTTTCTGAATAAAGCTCTTACATGAGGTATTATTTATGAAAATCATCAAATCCGTAATTCACATATGTTCAGTGAATGTAATTAATGGTATTATTTGTTAATTTATTGATTCAATAAATACTACTAAGGTCTCAATTTTTGTGTTCCCTAAAATTCATATGTTGGAATCCTCACCCCCAAGGTGATAATATTAGAAGGTGAGGGCTTTGGGAAGTGATTAGGTTAGGAGGGTGGAACCCTCATGAATGGGATTAGTGCCCCTATAAAACAGACTCCAGGCCAGGCACAGTGGCTCACATCTGTAATCCCAGCACTTTGGGAGGCTGAGGTGGGTGGATCATCTGAGGTCAGGAGTTCGAGACCAGCCTGGTCAGTGTGTTGAAACCCTTTCTCTACTAAAAACACAAAAATTAGCCAGGCATGGTGGCACATGCCTGTAATTCCAGCTACTCGAGAGGCTGAGGCACAAGAATAGCTTGAGCCTGGGAGGCAGAGGTTGCAGTGAGCTGAGATTGCACCACTGCACTCCAGCCTGGGTGACAAAGCAAGACTCTGTCTCAAAACAAAACAAAACAAAACAAAAAAAACAGAGAGAAGCTCCAGAGAGGAGAGGTCCCTCTCCTTTTTGGCCTCGTGTGATAACAGAGAGAAGAGAGTTATTTATGAGGAAGTGGGCCTTCACAAACACGGATCTGCTGGGGCCTTGATCGCGGACTTTCTAGCCTCCAGAACTGTGAGAAAATACACGGCTGATGTTTATACGCCACCTCGCTTATGGGAGTTTATTATGGCAGCCAGACTGAATAGGACAAATACTTGCAGAGCACCTATTACATGTGAGCACTACGGGCACAAGAATACAGAAAACAGACCCTAACCTAAAAAAAAAAAAAAAAAAAAAGAACAGTCTCAGCCAGGAGACAGGCCACTAAAATGCAAGAGTGCATGCAGCAGGCACTGTGGGAAGACAGAAGACTAGATCCCAGGTGTCTGGGCAGAGCTGTGTGGAGGAGAGAAGGTTTCCGGAGCAGTCCTGCAGGATGCCATGCCAGGAAGGAGCCAGGAGCCTGGGAGAATCGTTCTCGCATCCCAAAACAGTGGCTCCAGCAACTGTCAACACAATAAAACTCTAGAATTTAAAATGGGAAAATAAGTACAGAAGGACAGATGTGCACCAGGGTGAGGAGATCTCAACCTCTTTATTAGAGAAAAGGCTGGCAACCCTGTGGCTGGGGCTGGTCCCAGAAAGGGAGCCTTGTGAGAGGGGCTGCGATGAGGCAGATGGACACCCAACCTTGACACGCTTTGCTGCTGTGCTAGCAAATTTAGTTTCCTCCTGTAGCTGGTCAAGAGCCCAGTGCAGGAAACTCCACTGATCAGAAGGTAATTTCATAGCAACTACTCGGACAGCACAGAGAAGCAATGGAGAAGGAGGGGAAAAAGGGAAAGCCGCTGAATGGCCCACTTGAGATCAGAAAAGGTCAAAAGTTTAAGGCAGATAAAACGCATTTGGGGAGGACTGGGCATTCTAACCAGGCAGCAATCCTGCCGAAAATTAAAATGAGTAGAGTGTCTGTTCACCAACCAAATATTAGAAAAAGGAAACAACGTAATCTTGAAATGAACTCTGCAGCCTTTTAAAATTTAAAATCCATGACCCTACAGAAAGTTATGCAAATATATTTTTTGTTTCTAATTTTAGCAGAGAACACCACTGTCAGTCTGGAGTAAGTGACAAAAATGAGAAAGGGAAATCTATCCTGATGCCCAGCCAGGGAAAAATTGGAAGGAAGAGGCAGAAAAGAGACAGAGAAGTAAACAGGAAGGGACAAGGTATGGGAAGAAGCACAAGGAGAACAGAGCCCCTGACACTGTATGGTTAAAGCTGTAAATGTTTTGTTCACCAAGTAGAGGAACCCATGCTTTTTCCAAATATAGACAGTACATTTGATAGGATACACAGCCAAGAACTGTCTGCCCATGTTTGCACGTGACCCTCAGGTGTTCCATGGACAAAGATTAGGCAGAGAGGGTGGCTCATGTGCCTCAACTGGTTCAGCCATGGGCAGCTCAGAAACAAGATAGTGAGTATGTGAGGGCAAGTGGGGAGGTGGGCTTAGTTCAAGAAAAGTACAAAAAGAAAACTAAACTCCTAGTTGAGTTTCTAAAGCCAAGTGGAATTAAACAGGGAAAAGCACCGAGGGAAATTATACCAGGGAAAGTACACCTCCTGTCCTCTGTCTTTATCTGGAAACTAGAATGCTTGCTGCAAGGTCCTCTAGGGACAAGCAGGTTACAGGTGAATTAAAGCAGTCCATAAACCACATGCCAATGTCTGCATTGCCCCTGGAGAAAGTCCTCTCCCCCTTCCTCCTCCCAGTCTTCTGGAGGTTTCTAGCACCATTGCTACCCTCGTACTCTCTGTGAATTCACCCCTTCATTGCCTTGCCCTCTTCACAGCTAGAGGATAAAAACAGCAAATGCCGCCTATTTCCAAGGCTGCAATGAAATAGTATATATAGGATGCATGTTAGCATTATGTATATTTTATTTTATTTATTTATATTATTTACTTTTATATTATTTACTCATTTTATATTATTTTATATTATTTTATATTATTTACTCATTTATTTTGAGACAGGCTCTCACTCAGTCACCCAGGCTGGAGTGCAGTGGCACAGATCACTGCAACCTCCGTCTCCCAGGATGAAGCCGTCCTCCCACCTCAGCCTCTCGAATAGCTGGGACCACAGGTGCATGCCACCATGCCCAGCTAATTTTTGCATTTTTTTGGAGAGACAGGGTATCACTATGTTGCCCAGGCTGGTCTTGAACTCCTGGTATACCTTTATAAAAGGTAACCATCTCTGCTTTCCTGCATAACTAGTCATCTAAGATGAAGTCTTGGATGTGTAAACAGGATTTTTACAAGATTGCTCATTGCCTTCTCCTCTTCAAACATCAGCAGGGTAGATCTTCAGCTGTCTTGTCTCTGTTCAACCATTTAATCTCATATGCCCAAAGATGTGGGAAAACAGGTCAGTTTACAAGCATATGCTCTTCTGACTGGTTAGCAAAAAGTCTCAGGTGCAGTATTCTGACAGTATGTTTTCTACTCATCCTATCTATAGAAACTGAAAATTTACAGAGGGAAAAAGTTTTCACACAAAGCTTATTCTTGCTGAATCTATTCAGGTACCTTCTATTTTGAATTTCAATTGCTACTTTTTCAAAATCTGATGACTGTTCTCAAGGCCTCAGTTTCCCTCTATGACTTGGCTACCTGATGGATGCGAAACAGGCAGAGAGCTACTGCTGTGATTTGAACAGAACAGGTGACTAAACAGGAAATGAGACCTAAGCTAGCCCCCTTGCCATGTGATACCCTGCACTGCCTTGAGACTGCAGAGAGTCCCCAACAACAAGGAAGCTCTCACCAGATGCGCCCCATTGACCTTGGACTTCTCCACCTCCGGAACAGTAAAAACTACATTTCATTTCTCATAAATTACTCAGGTTCAGAAATTCTGTTATAAGCGACAGAAAATGGACTAAGCTACTGCCCTGCTGATCAGCCACCTGTACATGTGCACACCCAGATGACATATGCAAGAATGTTCAGACCATGGTAGATGTTTCCAAAGATGGCCCCCATCAAGTCCTCACCCCTGTGCATGCACATGCCCCCTCTCCCGTTCAGTTACCCCTGTTCCCTTGAGTCTGAGTTGGTGCTGTAACTGCTTTTACCAATAGGATGCAGACAAAAATAATGTTCTGAGAATTTCGAGATCAATACCTAACAGACTGATAGCTTCTATGTCCTTCTTCTTGGAACACTCACGCAAAGAATGCTCCCTCTCAGAACACAGATACCATGTGAGAAGTCCAACTGGGTCACGTGGAGAGGCCACATGGAAAAGAACTGAGGCCAGACATTCCCACACCTTCCAGCCATGGGAATGAACCTTATTGGACGTTCAAGCCTAGTCAAGCCCCCAGATGGCTTTGGACCCAACCAAGTTTATGTGAAACAGAAGAGCCACACAGCTGAACCCACTCAACCCACTAAATTATGAGAGATAATAACAGGTTGTTGTTTGAAGTCACTACACTTTTTCTGTGGTTATGCCGCAACAGAAAAATGAAATATAGACCTCTCAAAATCACAAGTCCACACTGTGAAAATATAAATGCTAGCAAAGCACCCACTATGGGCCTGCTCCTTTAATATATATTTTCTCAGTTAATGCTCAAAACTATGCTAAGATATCAGCTTTCTCATGGCAGAGAGATTATATAAGAGGCAGAACTGAAACTCAAGGCACACTTCCTGGCCCTAATTGATGTGTTTGTCTCACTGCATCTCAGAAGCTGGGACAAGTGACTCTGCGGGGTCAACTCTCAGCTCTCTGAACATGTATCTGCTTTGGGGATCAGTATTACCATGAGTGTTTTCAGGATCATGTTCCTCTACCATTCAGCCACTAATGCCCAGGCAATGGAGAACTTTTTATACAGTATCCTAACAAAAATTAGGAAGTCATCATTAGATTCCCTCTAATCAAATGTATAAGACAATACGGAAACATAATAAAAGCACATCTAAAAGCCTCTTGGTAGATTCATGCATCAGATAAGATGACAGATTATACAAACTCTGAAGTCCTTTTTCTTCCAGCAATCTATAACCTGCCAAGCACTGTGCAAAATTCCTTATGTGCATGATCTCATTTAACCTTCTCAATAAGCCTATATTTATAAAGTAGAAACTGTTTTCTTTAGAGGTCTTTGGGGTCTTGCTCTGTTACCCTGCTTGGTATGCAGTGTGCAAACATAGCTCACTTTAACCTCAAACTCCTACACTCAGGACATCCTCCCACCTCCACCTCCTGAGTAACTGGAACTACAGGCACACACCACCATGCATGGCTAATTTATTTATGCATTTTATTATTTTATTTTATTTTTTTTGAGATGGAGTCTCGCTCTGTCACCCAGGCAGGAATGCAGTGGCTCTATCTCGGCTCACTGCAACCTCCACCTCCCGGGTTCAAGCAATTCTCCTGCCTCAGCCTCCCAAGTAGCTGGGATTACAAGCGCCCACCACCATGCCCGGCTTTTTTTTTTTTTTTTTGTATTTTTAGTAGAGACAGGGTTTCACCATGTTGACCAAGCTGGTCTCAAACTCCTGACCTCAGGTGATCCGCCCAAAGTGCTGGGATTACAGGCATGAGCCACTTTGCCCAGCGGTAACTGCTTTTATCTCCCCCTTACAGATGAGAAAGCTAAGGCTTAGAGAAGCAAGAAAACAGAAATAGTAAGTGGCAGAGCCAAGATTAAACACCACAGGTCTCCCAGATCCACAGCCTAAGTTTTGTCATAAAATATACAGTTTCTATTCCTTCACTAGGAAGACATAATTTGTGGACTTGCTTTGATTACACATATTCCAAGAAATTGTCTCAACTCCAAAAGAGCCATCCCAGCTGCACCACAGGTCATGAGGTGTGCAAGAATCTATCTGGTACAGCATAAAACCATGGAAGCTACAGGTAAAGCCAGAACCCAAGCCAACTTCCACTTCCTGCCCTGGGGAGAAGTTGGAGACTGAGTGTATAAACACTAAGCCTGCAAATCTGCACCAACTGTTCTATGGAATAAACTTCTGAATTGCAGCTCTAGTTTATCTTTCAGAACAAGGCCAAGCAATAACTTTTTAAAGAAAGGCCCACAAGGATGACCTCTGGAAACACTTCATAATTTAAAAACCAGAATAGCTGGGCACCACTGATCCCACAGCCAAGTAGGTCAAGGCTGTGGCCCCTGCCAGTTCTACACGTTCATATCTGCTTTATCTGAATTCACTCAGGGTCACGAATAGAAGGGTAGGGTATCTGAAGTTCTGACGTCTTCCCTTCATTACCAGACATACCAGCCAACAACTAGGTTTTAGGGTACTGAGTACAAGGACATCTGGCTCAACAAAACTGAACAAGTCAAAATTTGTGGTTGGGAACAGAGGTCATTAAAGGATTTACACAGAAAAGAGCATGTCATCGTGATCTCCAAATTCGAGGTAACATTTCAGAGAAGGTTTCCTATTAGACCAACATAAGACCAATCTAAATCTATAATAAACTCCATTTCTTCATCTTACATCTTAGTGCTAAAATGTACTCTGCAAAACACAAGATGCTAAACTATGTAACCTAGCAATATTTACAAATAGGAATTACTTTCAGAAAGAGCATGAACTAGTAAGTATACTACAGGAAAATTAATTTTTATAAGTTTTTTTCTTACAAAAATCAGAGTTTTTACACAGTACCCTAACAAAAATTAGGAAGTTTCATTAGATTTCCACTATCAAATTTACAAGGCAATATAGAAACATAATAAAAGCACATTTAAAAGCCATTTGGTAGATTTATGCATTAGATAAGGTGATAAATTACATGACCTCTAAAGTTGTACTTCATATGTGTATATATATTTGCATAAGAAACTAAATCACAAAGGACAAGTTTATCTCTATAATAAATCTTTCAAAAAATATTTTGACTTTTCACATTGAAATATTTAAGTTTTAGGTAAAATACAGACAAGATAAGTAGTGATTCTCATTGATTTCAAAGTCAGAGTCTAACACCCATAATTCATAAGCGCTAAACCCACAGGAAAGAGGGAAGGAAGACAACATAAAGGAGGGAAGGAGCAAAGAAATAAAGGAGAAAGAATGGAAAGAGCGGAAGGAAGGAGAAAGAAGGGAGGAAGGAGGAGGGAGTGGAGTAAAGGAGGGGAGGGGTGAGACAAGGAGGAAGGAAGAGAGGAGGGCAGGGAGGGAAAACCACCCACACCACTGGGCTGTGATAAATGACAATAAATGCCAAAACCTTGAAAACCTGAAAACTGCAATCTACAATTCACTGATCAGTTCAGTAGTCAATAGGTAAGAAGCAAAACTTGAGTCCAGCTGTCATGAAAATCAAGAAATATAAATGAAACAAAAAGGAAAAAAAAAAAAGTCATGACAAAAGAAAGAATATCGGGGACAGTTAAAAATAGGAGGAAGATCTAACTGCCTTTTTTGCAGAAATTAACAAGCCTAAAATTCATATGGAAATACAAGGGAACCAAAATAGCCTAAACAGTCTTGAAAAAGAAGAAAGCTGGAGGCTTCACACTTCCTGATTTCACAACTTAATACAAAGCAAAAGTAATCAAGACTACGTGGTACTGGCATAAGGACAAACATAGATCAATGGACTCAAATGGAGAGTATGGGAATAAACTCATACATTTATGATCGATCGATTTTTTACAAGGGTGCTAAGAAAATCCAATGACAAAAGAAAGGTGTTTTCAACAAATGATGCTGGGCCAATTAGATATCCACACACAAAAGAATGAAGCTGGCCTCCTACCTCACATGATATATAAAAATTAACTCAAAATGGAGCAATGACCTAACTGTAAGAGCAAAAATATCTAACTCTTAGAAGAAAACATAGGTATAAATCTCTGTCACATCGAATTGGGCAACGCTTCCTTACGTAAGACAATGAAAGTACAAACAACAAAGGAAAAAACAGATAAATATGGACTTCATCCAAATTAAAACATTTTGTGCTTCAAAAGACATTATCAAGAAAATGAAAAACAACCCACAAGATGATAGAAAATATTTGCAAATCATATATTTGATAAGGGGCTTGTATCCAGAATAGGTACAGACTATTACGACTCAGGAATAAAATGACAAATTTAAAAATAAGCAAAGAATCTGAATGGACAGTTCTCCAAAAAAGATATACAAATGGCCAATAAACACATGAACAGATGCCAACATCATTAGTCATTAGGTAAATGCAAATCAAAACCACAGGGAGGTACTACTTCACACCCACTAGGATGGCTTAATAAAAGACAAGATAATAACAAGCATTGGTGAAGATGTGGAGAAACTGGAACCTTCATTCATTGTTGGTGGTACTGCAAAACAGCACAATCACTTTAGAAAATGGCTTGGTGGTCGGGCGTGGTGGCTCACGCCTGTAATCCCAGCACTTTGGGAGGCCAAGGTGGGTGTATGACTTGAGGTCAGGGATTCGAGACCAGCCTAGACAACTTAGTGAAACCCCATCTCTCCTAAAAATTCAAAAGTAGCCAGGCATGGTGGCAGGTGCCTGTAATCCTAGCTACTTGGGGGCTAAAGCAGGAGAATCGCTTGAACCTGGGAGACGGAGGTTGCAGTGAGCCAAGGTCATGCCACTGCACTCCAGCCTGGGTGACAGAGTAAAACTCCATGTCAAAAGAAAGAAAAGAAAAGAAAATGACTTGGTGGTTCCTCAAAAAGTTAAGCATTGAATTACCATATGACCCAGCAATTCCACTCCTAGACATATACTTAAGCAAGCTGAAATCATGTCCACCCAAAAACTTGACATGGGTGTTCATGGTTTATTCATGATAGTCAAAAAGTGGAAACAATCCAAAGGTCCATCAGCTGATGAATGGATAAACAAAATGTGTTCAAGCACCACACAGCAGGATAGTATTCAACCAGAAAAGTAAATGAAGTACAGATCCCTGCCACAACATGGATGAAGCACGAAAGCATTATGCTAAGCGAAAGAAGCCAGTCGCAAAATGCCACATATTGCATGATTTCACTTCTAAGAAATATCTAGAATAGGCAAATTCATGGAGACAGCAGATTAGTGGTTGCCAAGGGCTGGCTGAAGGGAGATATGGGGAGTAACAGCAAATGGGTACAGGGTTTATTTTCGAGGTGCTAAAAATCTTTTGGAATTATATATTGGTGATGGTTGCACACTTTGTGAATCTACTGAAAACCACTAAATTGTACACAGTACTTTAAAATGGTAACTTTTATGGTAACTTATAAGTTATCTCTCAATTTTTAAAATAAATTTAAAAACAGAAGAGTGAATATACAGAAGTGGGGTGGGGTAACAGTAAACAGAAAAACAAATAGCGAGGAGATGGAAGAGGGAAGCCCACCGCCACTGAGTATTCAATGGGCAGGATCCATGTCACATTCACTTTCTGTTCCTAATGTCTGGCACTGGCACACACAAGGCTGACCCAACCAATGTGCACTGAAGGAAGGGAGGAAGGGAGGAAGGGAGGAAGGGAGGAAGGGAGGAAGGGAGGAAGGAAGGAAGGAAGGAAGGAAGGAAGGAAGGAAGGAAGGAAAGAAGGAAGGAAGGAAAGAAGGAAGGAAGGAAAGAAGGAAGGAAGGAAGGAAGGAAGGAAGGAAGGAAGGAAGGAAGGAAGGAAGGAAGGAAGGAAAGAAGGAAGGAAAGAAGGAAGGAAAGAAGGAAGGAAGGAAGGAAGGAAGGAAGGAAGGAAGGAGGGAAGGAGGGAAGGGAAAGGAAGGAAAGGGAAGGGAGGGAAGGGAAGTGAGGCAGGGAGAGAAAGAGACAGAGGCAGGCAGGAAGGAAAAAGTGAAGTTTAAAATAGACAGCTACTATATACATCAGTAAGTCCTATGCTACACTAAAAGTGACTAAATGACCGCTACTAAGTTTGCTTCTTCCTGCAAGGGAAGGGGAGACCATGTTCAAAATAGGTTTTTAAAATATTTGGCTTTATAATGGTCTCCCTTTTTATTTTTATTTATTTTTATTTTTTGAGACAGAGACCATGTTTATTTTTCAAGACCATGTTGGGGCATCTCTCCCCTAAGGGATGGACTGAGGCATATAGTAAAAGGGAACGCTAAGCCCCTCTCACAAATTATATTACAGTATAATACAATAAATACAGAACAATGCAATGTTTATAACAGCAGTTCTGGACAAAGCAGAAAAGGTTAAATTATTTTCAGTATAATCCTTAAAAGCAAGGGAAAAGATTTTTCATACAAATAACTGATACATTTCAGACCATGCCATAACCAAATACTATGTGTTATTTAAAGAAATGTTAAATTTATAAATTTCACTTAGCCCACTAATTGTTTCTTCTCATCAATCATAGTACATTTCAATACAGACATATTACTTTTCCTATATCATACAACAAAATAAATTCAAGATGGAGGTAAGAGTCAAGTGTAAAAATAAAATATATTAAACTTTACAGAATAAAATATAGGCCAGATGCAGTGGCTCACGCCTGTAATCCCAGTACTTTGGGAGGCTGAGGCGGAAGGATTGCCTGAGCCCAGGAATTCGAGGCCGCAGTGAGCTATGAAGGCACCATTGTACTCCAGCCTGGGCAACACAGCGAAACTTTGTCTCTCAAAATAATAAAATACAAATGAATATTCCTCAGATATATGTATAAAGCAAGAATCTGCACTTAAAAGCGATAATTTTGACTAATTAAAAAATATGTCAAGAATTCACATAAAAATTATCATAAACATAAAATTAAGGAAAAATATAATAAATTTTTTTAAACAAAGGGTTAATATTCTTAATATGTATACAACTCATTATATTAAAGGAATCTAAAGCACATTTCTGGTTGTCAACACTGGATGTCATTTAATGTGATGTTAGGAACTAGAGATGGAAACCAATTTCTGTATGAAACTACTTTTGAGGCTCCTGTGGGCCAGCCAGCAGGTATGGAGAGTAGAGCAGACGCTTAACCTACAGCTCTGAGGTCTGGGCTACAAATATGTATTAGGGAGTCATCTGATAATCAAAAACGCATTTTCTTCATTTCATATGAACCAAAGGAGTGAAACCTAGCTGATTTCCCCCTACTGCAAATAGAAAACTTACTACCCTAATCTCATTATTATTATCATGATTATTGCTGTCATCAAAAACCATTCTGTACCGAGGTAGAAGGCAGGACTTGACTCCAGAGGTGGGACTTGGACACCGGACCAGACTGAGGACTAGCTAAAACAGAGAGCCAAAGCAGAAGCAGCTTTCAACAACAAAATGACATGCCCGCCAGTATGCCGTGTCAATTTACTGTTGCCATGGCAATACCAGGGCGTTACCGCCCCTTTCCATAGCAATGACCTAGTGACCCAAAAGTTACTACCCTTTCCCTAGAAATTTCTGCATAAACCACCCCTTAATCTGCATGCAATTAAAAACAGGTATAAATATGACTGCAAAGCTGCCCTGAGCTACTACTCACTGACTACTGGGTAGCCCTGCTCTGAAGAAGCAGTCACAGAGTTGTAACACTGCCTCTTCAATAAAACTGTTTTCTTGAACCTCTGGCTTGCCCTTGAATTCTTTCCTGGGCAAAGTCAAGAACCCTCATGGGCTAAGCTCCACTTTGGGTCTTGCGTACCCTGCAGCAGCTCTATTTCAACAACCCAATATTTTAAAATATGTTCTTTTTGGAAAATTCATGTTTCCAACCTGAGAGCCGATTTTCAAAATAGGTTTTCAAACTATTTGGCTTTATAATGGTCTCCCTTTTTATTTTTTATTTTATTTTTTTGAAACAGAGTCTTGCTCCATCACTCAGGCTGGAGTGCAGTAGCTCACTGCAACCTCTGCTTCGCAGGTTCAAGCGATTCTCCTGCCTCAGCCTCCCAAGTAGCTGGGACTACAGGCATGTGCCACCACACGCAACTAATTTTTGCATTTTTTAGTAGAAACAGGGGGTTTCACCATGTTGGCCAGGCTGGTCTTGAACTCCCGACCTCAGGTGATCTGCACCCCCCCTCCGGCCTCCCAAAGTGCTGGGATTACAGGCATGAGCCACCACACCCAGCCTGTGGTCTCCCATTATTTTGAGAGAGAGAGACCTTAGTCCCTAGTAAAGTAATTCTCTAGTATATTAAGTATATGAAATGTTTCTATGCAAATGTGTTCCTTCCTACCCTACTGTGGTGAGCATGGCACAGAAGAGCCTGTAGAAGGTATCATCAGAAACAGCAGTCAATACTGTGCACCTCTCTGTACACAGATAAGGCAGAAGGGAGTTCATTCCAAGACGTGCAGTAAAATAATAGTACCTATTCAGAAAAGGATGGTTGGGGGCGGGGGGGGGGGGGTGCTTCTTTTTGGAATGGATGAACACACAATGAAAATGAATGAATGCACACGCAGTAGTGAGACAATGCAGGTTAATCCAGGGTTTATTTCACTAATCTACTGACAGCAGTCCTCCACTGAGGAGGGGTTAGAAAGCTTAAGATGAAGAAAACCTAAAAATCAAGCAGTTTTGAAAAAATGTTAAGTGTTTCCACTGTAAGTTTACAAAGTAAGGTGGCAAACTGAGCAAAAAAAAAAAATCTCATTTTTAAAAATGAATCATGTTCACTATTATGCAGCCAGCATTATGAGCAATTAAGTGTTTCAAGTGGTTGAGAAAGCAAGAAAGGCATTTCGGGTTCCAGTTCTTATTCTTGAGCTTTCAAAAGCCTTGTGAAATCTGGCCATTGGGGACAAACGCATGGAAGACTTACCTGGCCTGAGAAATGGGCACGTTCCCTTCCTGAAGAAGCCCTACACTTCTGTAAACTGAGTTCAAACCAGTCAAGAATTCTCAACTTAAGCTGTATTACTGTGAATTCAAATTTCTCTAAGTTAGAGATTCTCGGAAGGAAAAACAACTCTATTTTCAGCCAATTAAAATTAGCAAGAAAACAAGTACATTTACAAAGGGTCATGCTCCAGAAGTTATTCTCATAAGAAAGTGGTTGGGAATTTGCCTTCCCTGTTCCCATGGAAACCCTGTTAAATAACACCTGAGCCCACAAAGGCCTACTGACCTCATCCTGTCTGAGGCATGAATACCAGCAGCCAGGCCACGTGCCTTACCTTGGGAGTAGCCTGCACCGCTTCCAGAGACTGCCTTCTCTTTCTGCTTCCCTCATGAACACATTTCTTTAAATAACACTCCCTGTTACACGCCTTCTGTTGTCCTCCAGAAATCAGTCAAGTCACTGTACCTGACATCTACCGCCACCTGCTTTCCTGAAACTGCTCTGGCAAAGTTATCAGGGGTTTTCTGATCTCCAAGTCCAGTTACTTCTCTGAAACATTCAACTTCACTGACCTTCGGACAAGCCCTCTTTGCATTGCTTTTACAGTTAATCCTTTCTCTCTCTCCCTCTCTGAACTTTCTCTCATCTGTTGTGCCATCTTACCATCTTCCCTTTCTCACTAAATGACGCCTTCCTCTGCCCCCCTTTTTTTTTTTTTTTGGTTGGTTGGTTGTTTTTTGAGACAAAGTCTGGCTGTTTCACCCAGGCTGGAGTGCAGTGGTGCGATCTCAGCTCACTGCAGCCTCTGCCTCCTGGGTTCAAGTGATTCTCGTGCCTAAGCCTCCCAAGTAACTGGGACCACAGGCGTGTGCCACCACACCTGGCTAATTTTTCTATTTTTAGTAAAGATGGGGTTTTGCCATGTTGGCCAGGCAGGTCTCAAACACCTGACCTCAGGTGATCTGCCTGCCTCAGCCTCCCAAGTGCTGGGATTACATTACAGGCATGAGCCACCGTGCCCGGCCAACCATCTTTAAATGCCAGTGTTTCCTTAGTTCTATCATAGGCCCTCTCTTTATTCTACCCCTTTCTTATGCAGAGACTCATTTATTTCCATGATTTATTAAAAATATCTGGCACATATTAAGTGCTCAATAAATGTTAGCTTTCATCATTATCCTTCAAAACCCAGTTCAAATGTCACCTCCTGTCCAATGTCTTAGCCAACCTCCTCCACACTTCCTTCTCCCCCAAAAGAATCCTCCATGATTTGTGTTCTCAAAGAACTTTACATAAACCTCTAGTATAACAATTAGCACTAGCCTAGGCAACATGGCAAAACCCCATCTCTACAAAAAAAAGAATTAAAAAATTAGCCAGCATGGTGGCACACACCTGTGATCCCAGCTACTCAGAAGGCTGAAGTGGGAGGATCGCCTGAGCCCAAGGAGGTTAAGGCTGCAGTGAGCTGTGATCGCACCACTGCACTCCAGCCTGGGTGACAGAGTGACTCAGTCTCAAATGTTTTAAAAAACAACCACCACCACCAATTAGCACAATATATGTAATACGTTCATAGGCTGGTCTCCTTTATCAGACTGTGAGCCCCTCCAGGAAAGGGATGACATCACTGAATTGTATTCTATAAACATCATTAAGTGTCATCTACAGGTCACACACTGATAAAGAAGACCTGGGGGATGTCAAGAACCACAAAATGTGATCTTTGTCATTAACTCACACTTAAGCAGAAAAAGCAGACATCAAAACCAATAACTAAAACACCACTTGGGGGAAAGTGTGACATTCATTCAATCAATCAATCTGCATCAAGTGCCAAGCACTCCATTAGGTACTAGAGGTGCAGGGTTAACAAGACAGAAAAAGAGACATGGAACTATATTCTAACAATTCTTTTTTTTTTTTTTTTTTGTAGGAAACATTGTAAACAATTCTTTTAAAAACCAGAAACTGTTCCGTGTTTGTCAGATATTTATAGCAAAAGGTTTTTCATTATTGTGTAAATTGGACTTGACTTTTTCAGTTGTTCCTTCTTACTCATATCACATATGATGCAAGATCTATGGAGCAACAGGTTTTTTATAGCTCCCAAAGAATCAAGCATGATTTGAATACTGAATCCTTAAAGCAAATCAAAATTTATTTAACAACCTTCAGGGATCATTTCAAGAGGGAATAGATAGGGGCTGCTAACAGAAATATGCATTAAAAAAAATTCAGATCTTAAAGAGAGAATAAAAATAGAGGGATAAATAGTTCCAGGATTATTCGTAGCTTAAAAGAAAAAGAATGCTAAGATCAAGCTTATAAGCAACTATGCAATGTGCTGGATTCAGGAAGAAATTTACCTGGTGACCACATATTAGGTATAGATTATGGCTCAAAAGTTGGGTAATACTTTTTGCTGTGGCTAAATGGGACAATGACAAGTCTTGAAAAAGTAATCTCAGACTAAATATTAAGTTATCAGAAGCTTGTAACCTAGTCCAGGTCTCAAATTAAGCTTTCAGCATGTAGACCAGGTAACTGAAAACTGAAAGCAGATGAGAGTCTCGAATTCTCCTATCATAGCCTTTTTCTTCTTCTATGCTCTCAGAAAACCTCCTCACATTAAATGTGGCATATCCTCTGGCACAGAACTCTCTTTAGGTAACATGCTCCTGATAATAAACCATGGAGAATAACCCAAAGAACATACAGTGTGAAAACAGAAAAATCATGATTGCTTCATACATCCCACTCCTACAAACTTAGTCCAATGTATCTAATGATGTTTTTAGAAGAACATACAAGCCTATTAAATAGTTGTGGCCTGGGAAAATTAAGGCATGGCAATATACAAATACCACAGTGCAATTTTGCTTGAAAATTCTCAAGCAATGTCACAACACGGTGGCAATAGCTTTTGTGTGTACAATGTGTTCCCTTCTGGGATCACTTGAGGATCAGATCTGGCCCTTCTTGGGCTACTTCAAATTAGAAGTTAACTTGCCTGCAAACAGGTAATGATAAGAAGATCCAATCCTGAATAATCAAGAGATTATCCATCAAGAAGAATGTTCATTATTTATTTAACATGATAAAAACCTACTTCTTTAATAAAACCTACACTAAGTAGAGAGTCCTAAGTTCTACGAAGCTTGGAAATTGTGAGGCTGTACTTTCTCATTATTTATTTATATTTCACCCAGCAGTGAAAATGTCTCTCCAGGTAAACCAAGGAGATACTTCAATATCTTAATTTTAGTTCCAAGTATATACACGATTCGGCTAAAGTAGAAGAGTGTCACTTGTATGCTATTAAGGTTTTAGGGTTGTTTTTTGTTATTTATTTATTTATTTATTTATTTGAGACAGGGCATTGCTATCACCCAGGCTAGAGTGCAGTGGCGCAATTACAGCTCACTGCAGCCTCTGCCTCTCTGGCTCAAAGTGATCCTCCCACCTCAACCTCCTAAGTAGCTGGGACTACAGGTGTGTACCACCACAACCAGATAATTTTTGTATTGTTTGTAGAGATGAGGTCTCACCACGTTGCCCATTCCAGTCCTGAACTCTTGTGCTCAAGCGATCCACCAGCTTCTGCCTCCCAAAGTGCTGGGATTATGGGCATGAGCCACTGTACCTGGCTGCTATTAAGGTTTAACCTTCTTAAAGATTTCACAAATGGGCACCAAATGAGCCACAGGTGAGGATGTTATAAATTTAACCATAATACTTCCGGAAGGTTACTTAAGCTTAAACCTCAAACACCAACAAATTCTTCAGCTTGGAGTTGTCTGCCTTTTGCATGCCCTCTGTTGCCTTAAACACAGCCAAGAACCAAAGGATTCTATCTAAACTTCTAAACTTCCCATAATTCCAGGTAAAGCATTCTCTAACCTTGTCATTAATGAACACTGCTAATGTTTAAACATTAGCAGCTTTTAAATGCTCCTGCGATTTGCCTTTTTTTTTGAAACAGAGTCTCACTCTGTTGCCCAGGACTTATGTCATCCTCCCACCTCAGCCTCCTGAGTAGCTGGGACCACAGGGATGCACCACCACATCTGGCTAATTTTTTAAAATTCTGTGTAAAGACACAGTCTCCCTATATTGTCCAGTCTGGTCTCGAACTCCTGGGCTCAAGTGATCCCCCCACCTCCAGCTCCCAAAGTGCTGGAATTACAGGCGTGAGCCACTGCACCCAGCCTGCCTTCTTAATTTGTATGTCTTCGCATCCTAGATTTCTTCAAAAGAATGTCAAAAAATGAACTTTGTAAGCACACTATGTTCCTAAGCATGAATTTTTGTCACTTGTAACTTGATTCAACATAAATTAATCAAAATCAACACTGATGCGACAAATGTGCCCTTTTTTGAATATATGCTGAACGGATTGGTAAGCACTAACGCAATGGTCAAGTTAAATGGTAATCAAGTCAAAATTGTAAGTGACTGCAAAGATTTCTTAATGCTGACAGCCTTTACTTTCAGACTTTGGAAATACAAACAATGCAGATCTGCAAAATGACATTCCAATCATCACCGCAGGATCGGTCCTTGGGTAAGCCACTCACATGTCATATTTAATGGCTAAATGAGTTTTCTATACTACTGGTTTTATAAGGGAAAGAAAAGCCTGGAACTCTGTTAACAGTCTAGGATAGTATTTCTTTTCCAATTTTATTTCAGATTTACCAACTGCCAAGTGTACTTCAAGCACATAAAATATTGGTAGCACTGAGTTGCTCGGCAAGAAAAGTCAAGCCAACTATTCTTGTCATAACTCACGTGCAAGCTACGACCTTGTTCTCTTTCACTAGGTCAAGCCAAGCAACTTGTGCCCCAACCCTGCTTTGCAATAATATACACACACTAAGAGATATATCAGTTTTTAAAACCAGACTCCAGGCTCCTCTAGAGTATCTACAAATCTTTTTCTTACTCAAATTCTATGTATACAGTAAGCACTGGGTCACTATATCTGGGAAACTGACCAGGAGGTGTTTTGTTGTTTAATTTTTTGAGACAGGGTCTCCGTTTGCCCAGGCTAAAGTGCAGTGGTGCAATTGCAGCTCACTGCAGCCTGAAAAATTAAAATCCTACTGTCCAGATTTGAAATCCGAATTTTCCCTGGATCAACCAAAGCTAGTTTCCCAAGACCAATTTCCTAACAATCTAGGAGATATCATGGAAGAACTAACACATATCAACTGTATGTATGTGACTCAAAAACAATCAGAAATGTTACATAAATGTTTAAAAAAGAAATGTTATATAAAGTACACATTCATTAATGTTACTTAGAACCTTCAGAGGTAGCCCAGATTTCTCCCTTAGTCATGTTTTATGTGTATCATAATACAGATATGGTTCAGCATTGACAATGCATCTACTACATCCACCTTTATTATCAAAAGGAACCTGGTTTGTTTATTTGCTATTCTTATTCTAGTCCAGCCTTTCAAATGCTTGGCATGCAGGTTGACAATTTTCTGTCAGCCAAGAACCACACACTACACATCATCAACAAGCAAGCAACACAATTTTATTATGTAACACAGGTCAGAAAAATACTAAATTGAAATTATGTTGTTGGCATATTTTAATGATCTAAAACCTAGATTTTTTCACAAGTTGAAAAGCCTAATACAAAGGACTTCGAATTCCACTACTAGGAAAATAACATATTTTTTAAAAGGTTCTAAATCTCAGGTAATAACTCTATTTGTTTCCCTAAGAGTCAGTATAAACAAGTTCTTCTTAATTAAAGAATCATAATACCCCTCTTGGAAATAAATTTAATAATATTGTATCTGTGTTTATAAGAGATCTGACAGGTTTTTAATAAAATCTTGGAATTTATATACATAATTTTCATTATGATACTGATTTCATTAAAAAAATTAAGTGGGAGTCTAATGCATAGTATGATATTGTATAAGACTTTTTTTATTTTTGATGCATTTTCACATCTTTTAGAGCAGTAATAAACACTGTTCTCAAGTGCACAGTTCAATGAAATGATCTACATTATGAAGTCCTTAAAATATTCCCTTGAATTTTTTACTTATTCATTACTTAGTTCATTATATAATCTTGCACGTTGTAGGCTCCCAACAATTATTTATTAAATTGCTGAATTCAAATAGTAGACTATAAAATCATAAAAGGCAGAACTTATACCTTTTTAACCTAATTTTATACAGACCTTAGAAAGAAATCTTACAGATTTTAAGTAGCCAAAAAATGTCTGCTGATGTGATGTCTGTAATCATGATATTAATAATTATTTCAATGTTTTCAAATAGAAAATGTATTTCTGTGAGACAGGAGAACATAAGTTATAAGTGAATAGATTCTGGAATCTGACAGACTTGGATTCAAAATTGGACTCTGCCCCTCAGTAGCTATGTGACACTGAGACCACTGTTGGTAATAGTTTCAGGGGCTCAGTTTCCCCAAACAAAAAAAACTGATCAACTGATGCTATCTGCCTCATAAAGTTGTATTAAAGATTAAATAGGCTGGGTGCAGTGGCTCACGCCTGTAACGCCAATGCCAGCACTTTGGGGGACAGATGCGGGAGGATCACTTGACCTCAGGAGTTTGAGACCAGCCTAGGTAACATGATGAGACCTTGTCTCTACAAAAAATAAAAATAACGCTGGGTGCAGTGGCTCATGCCTGTAATTCCAGCACTTTGGGAGGCCAAGGCAGGCAGATCACTTGAGGCCAGGAGTTCAAGACCAGCCTGGCCAACATGGCAAAACCCTGTCTCTATTAAAAACACAAAACATTAGCTGGGCATGGTAACCTGGGAGGCAGAGGTTGCAGTGAGCCAAGATCACACCACCGCACTCCAGCCTGGGTACAGAGTGAGCCTGTCTTAAAAACAAATAAATAAAAGATAAAAAATAAAAATAAAAACATAAAAATTAGCCTGGTATGGTGGCACATGCTTGTAGTCCCAGCTACTCGGGAGGCTGAGGCAGGAGGATCATTTGAGTCTGGGAGATCAAGACTGCAGTGAACCATGATCATGCCACTGAACTTTAGCCTGGGCAACAGAGTGAGACCCTGTCTCAAAAAAAAAAAAAAGATTAAATAAGATCACGCATATAGAGTGATAGAGTGATTAGCACATACGCCTAGCACACAGTAAAGCATGCTCTTTGTGTATGGCTTGCTTTAATTTATAAGACCAAAGTGTCATATATTCAGCTTGTCAGCTTATGTAATCTTACAGCAGTTTGCTAGCCCTCTAAAATAAAATAAGGACCTTTTTCCTCCATAAAATAGGCTTATTTGGAGCAGTCTAAACTAATGAAGGTCCCATAGTAATAATTATATTATCCTAGTATAAAAATGAAGTTGGGTTTCCAGACACTGCAAGCATCCCACTAGCATATTCCTGACTTGGTTATTGCCACATGGCTTATATCTCTTCTCATATCCAAAACCTAGGGGACTGACATCCTATTGTCAATTTGTACACGTTCCCTGACCTAAAATAACCATGACTGGGAACCCTGGTTAAAGCAAGGTATTCTGGGACCCTCTGAGGGCAAAAGGCTTCAGATGGCAGAGTAGCAGAGACAATAACAGGTCCTTTAAGTCAGGCTGAGTTCAGAGCACTTGGAGAGACAGGCATACAGCCTGCCGAGAATGACCAACCTTCTGCAGGGAAGAGCTGTCAAAGACTTGGAAAAGGTCAAAAGGTACTGAGTATCCTTTCAGTGGAGGGCTGGGCTTAGGGCAGCACTCCCTCTGGGAATTATCTGATTTTAAAGGGGTGTGTACCTTTGATTGTCCTCCTAGTGATTTGGCTATTTTACAATGCTGCTGGGGTAAATATTACCTTGTGCAAAACTGATAGTAATGCAAATATTTTTTGTCCACAGCAATACAAATGAATATGGTTTGCTAAAGATACAATTGATTTCCACCCTTTAGAATAGATGACTCCAGCATTTATACTTATAGAATTGCCTTACACAATGTTAGCCAATTTTGCATCTATTAGCAAATTCATTTCACCATTCCTGATTTTGTATGTGTGTATATAATATTTGCTCTTCAAACTCTCCTTTCAACCAGTTTTAGTATCTTTCTGGTTTTTCTCATTACATAATAAATTAATTCAATATTTGACATATGTTTATATTTGTAGAGAGTCGTTATTTTGGATTGTTGTAAATTATAGTTTAGAACATTGTAACGTGGCGCTTCCCGTGAAGAATGTACTTTCACAGGAAGAGAAACTGATGAGATAGAAAGGAGCTTTTAGTTTTACCCAGAATTATTTATTTTTCTAAGAAAGAAAAAGAAGTAAAACAAGTATGTCAAAATGTTTAACTGCCATTAGCTATTACATTTAGGTAGTATATAGATGCATAAGTGTCTGTTAAACTATTTTATATACTTTCTTTATGACTAAAATGTTTCATAAATTTTTTAAATGTTTTTTCTAAAAAGAATGAGTCTGGTAGAGAGGAATGGGGAATCTAGGTCGTTCCTCCTGACTGCTTCCCTTAGCTTCAGTTTTTCCCATGCTAACAGACACATGTTATAAACCTTTATACTCCTGAAGATGTATGCCTTCTTCTGCTTCTTAGTTCTTCAATACATCCTGATTCAGTAAAAGGCATATTATAGGCAATTAATAATAAATGCTTACAAAATTTAATTACTTAGAATATGCTATCACATTAAGGGAAAGTGCATCAGACTCCAGAGCCAGCACATCTCAGGGAAACAAGGAAAGAACAGTCCCCAGGCTGTGCTGTAAACCCAGCTCTCTGGATCATTCTAAAGAAAGGCTGGTTTTGGCCTATCACAGTCCATCTAACCATCATGCTCAGAAAACAACCCAAGACTTGCCTGAAGAAAGCCCAATTCACAGCTTAAGGCCAAGCAACTGGCAACCACTATTGAGTTGGCTCCCTTGTTGACATTGACCGAAAAAGGTAAGTCAGCTTTTTGATTAAGATGTCACTAAAATCTGCTAGCAAGAGGGGATCAGAAGTTGTGTGACTACTATGACTCTTCCTCATAATAATAACTGCCATCGTGGACCAAAATATTAGAACTGATCCTCTTAAACAGAACATGTACTTCAGAATGTTTTGAAATGTTTTTCACTGCAGGTGGAAACTGTAGTACAGCGAACAAAACATCTGTATTGTTTGGAAGTTGGAAGACCTCCTATCCAACCACTTGATTTAATCTGGCCGCTCTCATAGCCTTTCCAACTGTAAGATATAGTTAATTACACTGCCACGCCTACTTATTTTATAAGAAATAGGATCATCTTATTGAAGAGTAAGATAATCAAAGGAGGAGGAGTAGCATTGAACAACTGATTCACTGAAACTATCATTCTGACCCAACTGCATAAAATCACTGGAACCTCAGAGTGATCAAATTATAAATTGGGAAATATCTAGCTACGGGCCAAAGCGGGGAACATCAGAAATAGCACTCCCGTCCTGGTTGCCCCGGTTTTAAGCTGACATTTGTCATAATGACCATATTACAAAACTTGAGTGTGACATTAAGAGGTATTTGACATGGCCGGGCACAGTGGCTCACACCAGTAATCCTAGCATTTTGGGAGGCAGAAGCAGATGAATTGCTTGTGCCCAGCAGTTCAAGACCAGCCTGGGCAACAAGGTGAAACCCTGTCTCTACTGGGGGCGGGGGAAGAAAAAGGCTTTTGACATGTAATAGCTTTGGATGACTTTTTAAAAATAATAAATAGGAGTAATTAGGCCAGGCGCAGTGGCTCATGCCTGTAATTCCAACACTTTTGGAGGCTAAGGTGGGAAATTCCCTTGAGTTCAGGAGTTAGAGGCTGCAGTGAGCTATGACTGGGACACTGCATTCCAGCCGGGGAGACAGACTGACACCCTGTCTCAAACAAAAAAAAAAAAAAGAAGAAGAAGAGATAAGAAAAAAACAACAGAAACAGAAGTAATCAACATTTTTAAAGGAGAGAGAATTCTCTGGCTTAGGCAAAGACTTGGTTTTATATGGTTTGGGGTCAGTGGACAGATAACCTGATGCTGATTGATACTGACTAGGGCAGCTCTCCTCCATGTTTCCGGTTCTTAAGAGTTCACGGGTATAGAAGAGGCTGCAAGTATTGGAAAGTACTGGTATAACTGGTCTCAACCATTTTTAGAGATTGCCTGTACAAAGGAATATAACTTACTTCCTGTATGAATCATATACCAAAGGCAATTGCTTTCCTCATTGTCGATGAACTAGTGTAACAGAAAAGGTCTGCTTATAGTGGAGTGTTTTCCGTTACCCTGTGCAACTTCTGTGGCATTTAAGTTACACAGATCTGATCTACTATGATTTCATTAAACAAGAGATACCCTTCATATTTAAAATTCTCTCTCCTGTCTCCTCTAAGAAAATTACCACAATGCAGCTTCAGTTATTTCTGTTTTCCTTTGGAAAACCAAAAACACTACAAAATAAAATTCATATAAAACGTAAGTGATCAATTATTTACATTTTTTGAACAATTAGACAAGATTGTGAAAATCGGCTTTGTCTCGTATCCTTCCTTCTTTTCCACTAACCTGGCACATATTTCGATCAGTGTCTCTAGTCAATACCTCTGGCCAAAGAGAAAAACTAATACATTAAAACAACTAGGCTAGGCGCAGTGGCCCACGCCTGTAATCTCAGCACTTTGGGAGGCTGAGGCAGCAGGATCGCTTGAGTCCAGGAGTTTGAGACCAGCCTGGGCAACATGGTAAAACCCCATCTCCACATAAAAATACAAAAATTGGCCAGGCTTGGCTGTGCTTAAAGCAAGAGGATCGCTTGAGTCCAGAAGGTGGAAGTTGCAGCTGGAGTTGAAATAATGCCAACGTACTCCAGCCTGGGTGACAGAGCAAGATCGCCTTTTAAAAAAATAAATAAATAAATAAATACCCACAACTACAGAAACCAATATATTACAGTCACCAATGGATTTTTAATTTATCATTTTGCCTTGATTTCCTTTATTTCCCTTTTATGCCACTAATAAAATTTTCAAGATCTTTCTCATATCTAGCCAGTTTCCCCACCTACTTATATACAAATTACAGGAAGATGAGGCTGTCTTCAAGATATATTTTTCCCAAAGCTGTGGGTTCCCAGTTTCTTCTGATAACCACATAGCTGTGGGTTCCTGCAACACTGCCCACCCCCACCACATTTCCCACTCTCATCTTGCCCCAGGTGGAGTGGGGCGACTGCTGGCACGTTCTACAGCCACCGTGAGGGTCCCATGGGTGACAGAAAGGGGAGCGTGTGATACAAGGCCCACAAATGGCCTCCTGGGAGGGGCCATCATTGCATAGCACACTGTCAGCCCTGGAGTCAGTAGCCAACAATGCATTTTCCTATGGTTCTCTACTTTCCTGGCTTGGGGTGGTGTTTGAAGGCACCATTTGGAGGAAGTACTTGGAAAGTAGGCACGATTGGTACCTCATGCTAAAGAGCCTTGCACATTCACTGGACTTTGTGCTTGTCCATCTCCTACAGCTTCACAAAGAAAGTATGAACCAATTTTATCCTGCAAACCAGAAACAGGAACTGAATGGGCCTCTAACCAGACCTCTGATACAGGAAGTAGGGCACCGTTCTTATAGCCACCAGAGGGGAACTGCCCTATAAACAGAGAACTCCCAGAAGGCTGGCTCCAGCCAAGGCCACTGGTGAGACAAGCCTGTGTTATGCACTTATATAATACACAGGCTTCACCTAGAGATGGAACCAGCTCGAACTACCAACTGATAATGTCTCAAGTAGACAAAAGGTGACCAAATTAAGGAAAGAAACCAGGATCCTGGGAGCCTAGGAAGCAGAGCTGGTCATGACAACATGCAGTTGATGATGTGGGGTAAGAAATTGGTACTCTAAAAACTAATCTATTTTTGTGCTCTGGAGTTTTCTTTTTGATTTTGCTTTTTTCCGTCCGATTTTCTAGTTAAGCTCTTTTTAAAAAATTATAGTTTTGCCTTAATTGACCCATTATCCAAAAAAGCAAGAAGCAGCACAGTGCTGTCGGTTTGTATGAGGTGGGTGGCAGCTGCCGCAATGGTGTGCCAGGGAACGTGAACAGCTCAGAGAAAAATCATGTGTTGGGCGCCACTGGGATTTTTTTTTAAATCCTTTCCTAACCAGAGTTTTGCCTTACGAGTTTCTCCACGTTTGCTCTTTTGCTAATTTTACTAAGGTTCGTTTCTCATGTGAAGCAGTGGCTGAAAGGTGGGAAGGGGCTGCAGGTTGGTTCCAATCAGAGGCTCTCAAACACTACTCTATTGACTGGTGTGATAAAGTTTTCACTCATCCATGGAGAAATGGGAAAAATAAATAAAGTCATGAGTTTTTCCATACATTTTCTGTATGCAAAGATCTGCCCTTCATTCCAAAGTTATGTGCCCCCTAATTTTTTTTAACATAAAACTTTCCTTTTTAAGAAATCATGGCAATAGGTGGGTGGTTGTTGATTTTCTTCTCTCTCTCTCTCTGTCTCTCTCTTTCTCTCTCTCTCTCTCTCTCTCAATTTTCCTCACTTTCTCTCTCTACTTATAACAACACTCTTATGTAGAAAAATTTAAACGTTGGCAAACACATGTCAGTCCTCCAAATTTTTTAACTGGTTCGTGGGAACCACTATTTAGGACATACAGACTTTACCCTCTACTTCAAAATACATGAGATAATATACTTGGAAAGCATATGAAAGTAGAAATGCAGAAGTGGGCTGGAAAATTTTCAAGAACTTCTCCATCTGGGATAGATGGGATGCAAGGTTATGTTCTGTTTTGTTTCATTGTTTTACCAAATAAGATTAGAAGTCCTAAGGAGCTTTGCTGGAAGCAAGTTGGAGCCAAAGCCTGGCAAGGTCAGATGCCTCTCCAGCGAGATGGCATATTAACACATGAGCGACTTTTGTCACAAGCTCAAGTAAAGTGGGAACATACCATGGATGAGAATAGAAAAGCTAAGTTCTCACAATTTCAACTAGCATGTGCTTCCTTCCTGTTACCTATGATTGCTACAGGGTGAAAAGCTGAGTAAGAGATTGCAATCTGCAGTGAGCCAAGCTGAAAGGCCCGGGCGGATGTGAAGGCTGGTGGCAAGGAAATGGGAAGCGGGCAGCCAAGCTAACCCTGTGTCCACTGAGGGAGTGAGGTGGCCTTGAGCACAGCAGTATCCCTGGGTCTTACATCGGCAGGAAATAGAAGGGGAAGAAGCCTAAAGGAAGTGAAAGTGTTGCTGGATCTCCTGCTGGCATTGCCTCCTCTTTCACACAGCATCCTGGTTCTCCCTGCAGCCACCTGATCTTCCCTTTGTCCCCTACCTCACCACAGTCCCACCCCTTTCACCACTCCAAGTTGATGCTTCTCCTACATCTGGCCAAGATGCTACTCAGAGCTGGATGAAAGCAAAAGTAATTGCTCTAATACAGGTTTTAGGTATCCGAAACAGAATTTTCCCAAATGTTTAAAATGGTGAATGGTTCCATACACTGTGTTAACCAGACTTCTTATAAGCTAGTCCCAGAATCTGCCCACCATGTGCAATACTGTTTCTACAAAAAGTGTGCTCCAAGCAAGAACCTTCAAGCATTTAATCTGAATGAATGAATATATCCTCTTCAAGGTTCAGTGTTTTCATAAGCAAAATGAGAGAACAACAGAATTGATGTCTTTTGAAAAAAATTTAGGGCTGGGTGCAGTGGCTCATGCCTGTAATCCCAGCACTTTGGGAGGCCAAAGCAGGCAGATCACTCCTGAGGTCAGGAGTTAGAGACCAGTCTGACCAACAACGTGAAACTCCGTCTCTACTAATAATACAAAAAAATTAGCTGGATGTGGTGGCACACGATTGTAATCCCAGCTACTCAGGAGGCTGAGGCAGAAGAATCACTTGAACCCAGGAAGCAGAGGTTGCAGTGAGCCAAGATCAAGCCACTGCACTCCAGCCTGGGCCACAAGAGCAAAACTCCATCTCAAAAAAAAAAAAAAAGTATTTGGAAAGCTTCCCAGTTGGGATCTGTCCACCTACCCAGGGCAACACGATAGTATTGACATCTCTTAGCTTTTACAGAATTTTCTGTCTACAATGCAGAGGGCGAAGAAGGGGTATTGTCAGCTTGGCTTTGCTGTCTCTGAGTGACAGTCTGTTGTATACATAAATAAAATGAATTTTCATAAAAGCATTAATAAAGCATTAGTTTCACCTCAGAAAGAAAATGAAAGAGCAAACTACAAGAGTAGTCAAAGAAGAAATTAAAATATAGGTAAATAGTAATCAGATGGAGAAAAATCAGTGCAAAGGTTTAACTTGTAATCTATTCTTTTTAAAGATACCAGTACACAAAGATTGGGAAAGTTTATTAAAAATGTTACCAAACTTTAAGTTCTTCCTGTTTTTTTTTTGTTTGTTTGTTTTGTTTTTTAAACAGGGTCTCATTCTGTCACCCAGGCTGGACTGCAGTAGCATGACCTCAGCTCACCGCAGCCTCAGCCTCCCAAGCTCAAGGGATCCTCCCACCTCAGCCTCCCGAGTAGCTGGGACTAAGTTCTTATTCACTCCCTTAGGTTGAGCTATTCGAACATCACTGTTTCCCATGCAAACGTTGAGACCTTCATTAAGCTCTCCTTGCTTACCCTGCCATTTCACTTCAGGTGTCACCTCCTTTAAGAAGCTACCCCTTGCCAGGTGTGGTGGCTCACACCTTTAATCCCAGCTCTTAGGGAGGCAGAGGCAGGAGGATAGCTTGAGCCCAGGAAATTGAGACCTGCCTGGGCAGTATAGCGAGACCCCATTCTCCACAAAAAGAAAAAAAGCAAACAAAAACACGCATAAGAAGCTACCCTTGAGCCCACTGCAGCCTCAATCTGATTTTTGAAGCTGTTTCCTGGGAGCCCAGGGCATCCTGGCACAGAGGCGCTGCTATGGCAAAGGCATTGGTCTACCCTCCCCACCAACTCTGAGCTCTTCAGGGGCAGGAATATGATATATACAAGCAGTTCATTTAATCTCCCTGAGCTGAAATGACTCATTTGTCTTAATAATGTTGTCATTTTAAAGTACAGAATTTGAGAGTTGGACAGAATCTCAAATACCAATTATTCCAACACTCCACTCTTTTCTGAGGCTTTAAATGACTTGCTCCAAGTTAGAAAACAATCAGGACCCGAAGCCAAACCTTGAAAATGCTGTTCTAATACTTGGTGCCTGCATCCCATGCTGCCTTGCCTTTGTAAATTCACAGGATTAAATAAGGGGATCCTAAAAGCTGTATTCAATTCCCCCTTCACTTCTATGCCTGGTCAATTTTACAAGCAAAGAAACACCACTGGAGGCAATGAAGGGCCGTTCTCACTGTTACATGGTTCACAGCAGAGCTGGGATGAAAACTCAGATCTAATATGAGGGACCATGTTCTTCCCACTATCTCATAAAAACTCAACTTTCAAGTACAGGTCATGGGTGTAGAGCAAAGGTCAGCATGGCACAGGGGCCAAATCCTGCAGGCCACCTCTTTTTGAGTATGGCTTACAAGCTAAGAATGGTTTTTACATTTTAAAATGGTTATAAAACAAGAAATCATACTTTATGAAGTATATGAAGTTCAAATTTCAGTGTCCATGAATAAAGTGTGGTTGGAACATAGTCACGATCTTTTGTTTAGGTCCTGTTTATGGCTGCTCTTGAGTAACAGGGCAGAGCTGAGAAGTTGTGAAAGAGACCTCAAGAAATAAAACCGCACACCTAAAACCATCTGATCTTCCACAAAGTCGACAAAAATAAGGAATGGAGAAAGGACTCCCTATTCAATAAATGGTGCTTGCTAGCCATATGCAGAATAAAATTGGACCCCTATCTATCACCATATACAAAAATTCACTCAAGATGGATTAAGGTTTAAATGTGAGACCTCAAACCATAAGAATCCTAGAAGAAAGCCTAGGAAATACCATTCCGCATAGACCTTGGGAAAGAATTTATGACTAAGTCCTCAAAAGCAATCGCAACAAAAACAAAAATGACAAATGGGACCTAATTAAACTAAAGAGCTTTTGCACAACAAGAGACACTATTAAGAGAGTAAACAGACAACCCTCAGAGTGGGAGAAAATATTCACAAACTATGCATTTAAGAAAGGTCTACAAATCAACAAGCAAAGAAACAAATAACCCCATTAAAAAATAGGCGAAAGATATGAACAGACACTTCTCAGAAGAAGACATACAAGCAGCCAACAAACATACGAAAAAATGTTCATCATCACTAATCATCAGAGAAATGCAAATCAAAACCACAATGAGATAACATCTCACACCAGTCAGAATGGCTTTTGTTAAAAAGTCAAAAAATAACAGATGTTGGCGAGGCTGCAGAGAAAAGGGAACACTTATACACTGTTGGTGAGAATGTAAATTAGTCCTGCCACTGTGGAAAGTACTTTGGAGATTTCTCAAAGAAATAAGGGCTGAACTACCGTTCGACCCAGCAATCCCATTACTAGGTATATACCCAAAGGAAAATAAATTGTTCTACCAAAAAGACACCAAAACCAGATATTGCATGTTCTCACTTAAGTGGGAGCTAAACACTGGGTACAAGTAAACTTAAAGATGGGAGGCTGGGCGCAGTGGCTCACGCCTGTAATCCCAGCACTCTGTGAGGCCGAGGCGGGCAGATCATGAGGTCAGGAGTTCAAGACCAGCCTGGCCAACATGGTGAAACCCTGTCTCTACTAAAAATACAAAAATTAGCCAGTCAAGGTGGCATGCAGCTGTAGTCCCAGCTACTCGGGAGGTTGAAGCAGGAGAATCGCTTGAACCTGGGAGGCGGAGGTTATGGTGAGCCAAGATCATGCCACTGTATTCCAGCCTGGGCAACAGAGCAAGATACTATCTTAAAAAAAAAAAAAAAAGCTTAAAGATGGGACCAACAGACAGTGGGGACTACTAGAAGGAGAAAAGAGAGGGGGCTGAAAAACTACCCACTGGGTACAATGAAATTTTTTTTTCATTCATACCCCAAACCTCAGCATCACATAATGTATCTCTGTAACAAACCTGCACAAATACCCTCTGATTCTGAAGTAAAAGTTTTTTAAAAACTGCAGTCTAAAATATTTAGTATCTGGACATCTCCAGAAGTTTGTCAACCCCTAGTGAGGAAGAATAAGCCCTCTTAGAAGTCAGAAGAAAATAAGTTCTACTACCATCAAACTCCACGGCCCTTAGTTTAGAAAAAACAAAGGGAGGCTGGGTGAAGGGCTCACGCCTGTAATCCCAACACGCTGGGAGGCCAAGGCAGGAGCACTGCTTGAGGCCAGAAGTTTGAGACCAGTCTGGGCAACACAGAAAGACCCTGTCACTACAAAAAAAAATAATAAAATAAAATAAAATTAGCCCAGTGTGGTGGCTCATGCCTGTAGTCCCAGTTACTCGGGAGGCTGAGGCAGGAGGATCACTAGAGCCCAGGAGTTCGAGCCTGCAGTGAACCATGATCATGCCACTGCACTCCAGGCTGGGCAACAGAGTGAGACCCTGTCTCTAAAACAAATAAAATAAAATAAAAACAAAGGGTTTAGATGAAACTGATGCACTACCTTCATTCTGTCACATTTTCATGCTTTCATGCTGAATGAGAGGGCACTCATCTTGGGAGTTCATGCCACCCAGATGGGCAGGGGTTAAACTGAGACCTGTCTAGGTTGAAAGAAGCAGTAGGAAGGCACAGGAACAAGAGGCTTCCAAGAGCATGCCCTCCCCTCTATTCCATATGCACCTAAATGCCTGGTAAGATCTTTGCCAGCTCACTCACGTGATTCCAAGATAGGGAGCTTCCCTTGATTCTGAGAGTAACTCAGCCCACCTAAATGGAGGAAGCAAGGGCCAAGCACGACCTTTTTTTTTTTTTTTTTTTTGAGACAGAGTCTCATTCTGTCACCCAGTTTGGAGTGCAGTGGTACAATCTCGGCTCACTGCAACCTCTGCCTCCCAGGTTCAAGTGATTCTCCTGCCTCAGCCTCCTGAGTAGCTAGGACTGCAGGTGTGCACCACCATGCCTGGCTAATTTTTGTCATTCTAGTAGAGACAGGGTTTCACCATGTTGGCCAGGAAGCTGGCCTCGAACTCCTGACCTCAGGTGATCCACCCGTCTTGGCCTCCCAAAGTTTTGGGATTACAGGCGTGAGCCACCACACCTGGCCCAAGCACAACATTTTAGGGTCAGCCACCTGAAATGGAATCCTACATTGGCCACTTACTCCCTATGAATCCTAGGGCCAGTTAGGGATCCCTGGGTTTTCTCACCTAAGAAGGTAAGTACTTCCTTCACAGGCTTGTTTGGAGGATTCAATGGAACACACTCAAACTTCAGCTCCCTTCTAATCGTTCTCTCTCTCCCTTTCCCAGAGACAGTATTTGGAGAGTAACAGAAACCAAGCCTTGTTAGGAAAGTTTCTTTCAAATTAGCTTAGAGTTAAAAAAAAATTTTTTTCTAGAGCCCTAGAAAAAAACGCCCAATCAGTGCAATAAAAATAGGCTCAAGTGTTCAGTTGGGTATTTTCCTCTCATATCTTTTAGTTCTTTGAAGCTTCTTCCAAATTATAATCCAAAAATAAGAGTGCTATAATTTTTAGAAAAGTTACGTTGATGTAACTTTTATAGCAAGCTACCCAAAGAATCAAGCTATATAATACATTATAGCCATGCTCAGTTATGAAGACCAAAACTATTTTAAAAATACCAGAACCAGAAAGTCCTAGTTTATTTAGTCTGGCTTCCTTAACATGAAGTTCTTGTTGTTCTTAAAATATTCAGCTTTGGCTGAATTCCAAAACTGACATAAGCCTACTTCAGGTGTTTGGAAGATACTGAAGAGAATCAGAATTGAAAACAAGATTGGAAAATAAAGCCTTTTATGTGATCACAAATGCAAGAAGTGTACTGTTTTGAAATCATTAAACCAAGTTTTTACCCACAAATGTAAACTTAAATATGTATATATTCTCAACACTGGACGTACAGGAGGCTAAAGGTTAATTTCGATATCATGGTATTATTCCTAACATTTGCAAACAGCTAATTGCTTCAGTTACTAGAACTGCCTTAACGTTTTCTGAAATCTGAGATAGGTTGAAAAGATACATTTCTTTCATGGATTATGCTAGCAATCACTTTAATGGCCAAACTAATCTTATTACTAGGATAGCATATAGGTGTTTTAGACAATGTTAAATTATAAACTTTCTAGCCTATCATGGTTTATGGGGTAATAAAAAACAGGCCCTGGTTCTTTCACCAAAATCCTTACAAAGATAACACACAAGTTCAGTGTAAGTTGTGATGTTATTGCCTTTGGAAGCACTGTAATTACTTCAAAGTCTGGGTTGGTGAGAGGAAATTCAAGCTACTAAAACTTATTGAGGGTAAGGTGAGTTGGGAAGCTCATGATACGGCGTGCAAATTACTATAGTTACACTCTGCGTGCATGGTATGTCATCGTTCCTGTACTCTCAAAACTACACGGAGAAAAGGAGAACCTCATCTAAAACGGTCACAGGTATATGCAGAAGGAAAACAGGGACCAAACCTCACAGAAGCGAAACCGAGACACTGAACGGAGAAAGACTGACTGGGGCAAATATCTCTCACTGCTAGAGAACAGTTCAAGTCGATCGCAGGGACCCAGGGCTCCAGCGTTGGGCGGTGGGTGGATCCATGGGTCTCTCGCACAAATACAGACTCTTTCACAAGCACACACGCTCTCCCCGGAGGAGCAAGCGACAAGAGCAGTCACGCAGCAGCGCTCGCTGCCCCCAAAGTGGGGCAAGAAGTAAATGCTTCCCGCCCAGAAAAATGAAATGCCCCGAAGACGGCCAGATTAAACATGGGTCCCGACCGCGCGGGATGGCAAAGGGATCACACACGCACCTGCATTGTAAAAGCGGTCCAGGACGGTGGTTTCACCAAAGTCGAGTTTCCCAAAATGCAGGGTTTCCAGGGTGGCGCCCACCGTCTCGCACGCCTCCCGCAAGCTCTGAAGGGCCTCGCTCTCGGCCACCACCAGTTGCCCCTGGCTCGCTTCGTTGATCACATATGCCACCGTGGTCCGTCGGCTGCCCCCGCCAACAGAGCTGCCCCGGCCTCGGGTGGCACTGCTCGCGGAGGTGGCCGCGGGACACCCGATGCCTGGGGCGGCGGCGCTCTCCACGTTCCAGAAGCTGCCCGGCGGCGGCGGTGGCAGCTGGTGCTCCTCGCTCTCGCCCACCGCCGCCGCTCCTCCCCTCCTGCAGATGCCGCCCTCGGGGATGGTGCAGAAGCCCGAGGGGGCGAAGGGTGGCACGGAGAAAGTGATGCCCTCGCCCGCCTCCGTGCTCATCTCTCCGGGCCGGGCAGCAACGGCGGCGGCGTCCCCCGCCCAGCCGCACCGCCTGGCCAGCCACAGCTCGGGGCTGCTCCGCGCCCGCCGGGCTAAGCAGCTGCCATCGCGCGCCGCGCCCTCGCCGCCTCGCCGCCGCCTCCTCTCCGGCGCCCTCTCCCCCGAGGGCACGCCGCTGCCCGGCGGCGGCTCGCTCCTCCTCGGCGCCTCCGTGGCCGCGCCGTTCGCCCTCTGCAGGGTTTAGAGTACAAGGGGTGGGGAAGCCGGGTGAGCGGGAAGGGACGGAGCTTCCTTTTCTTGGCCGGCTGACAAGTCGGCTCACAAACCTGCGCCGCGGTGCAGCTCAAGGGCGCCGCGCTCGGGGTGCAGCCCGCCCTTGCCACCCGCCGCGCCGCGCAGCGCAGCTCCTTCCGTCCCGGCCGCTCTGGGAGGAGCCAGGAAGGGCGCCCCCTGGGTGCGGAGCTACCTGGCGCGCACCTTACGAGCGGGCGGGCTCCCCGGGCGGCGTCCCGGAACAGCAGCGGCGGCAGCCGAAAGCACCCTCCTCCCTCCTTGGCGGCAGCTCCCCTTCATCGGCTGGATTTCCTCCTACTCGCCCGACCTCGTTTCTCTTCCGATCGCCTCCGTCGCGTAGTCCCCGCGCCAGCCTCGTCGCTCCTCGCAGTCGCTCTCACTGTCCGCCACCAGCTTCTGGCCACCCACTCGTCGCGGCACCCGGGATCAGGGCCCGCCCCCAGGTAGGGCGCTGCTAGGAAGCTCGAGCCCGGACGAAACCGACCGCGCTGCGGCCCTCGGATCCCAGCCCTTCTCTGAGTGCCGCCCGTGGCATGGGGTCCCGGTCCTCACCCACCCGGCCCCCAACTAAGAAGACCTGGAGCGCAAGCGATTATAGGGTGGCGCAAAAAGTCTCTCCAGCCAATACTCGGTCCTCGGAGTCTGCCCCTGAAGCATTTCCAGTGTTCCCCGCGACGAGGGCGCCCCCCTCCGGGCCTTGGCGGCCTCGTGGACTGGGACCGTGCGAGGCGCTGGCAGGAAAGGCTCCGGGAGACCGATGTTGCGCGAGGCAGGAGGTTGCACATAGCGCCCTGGACCCAGGGCCTACACCGGAGGGTGCTTCATTAGTGACTGTGGCACTCCAGAAGTGGCAGGCCAAATTGATCAGGTTCTCCCATGTACCTTTCCTTTTAAAATTTCCAGTGGCTCATTCCGTTATCAGTAATGAGTAATTGATTAGTGCCAACTGCCGAAGGACTTAGCATTCTCATTTAGGATCTTAATTCCCCCACAAGCGCCAGATACTAACTTAAGATAGAAGATGGAGTCTATACCCGACTCCACAAATTATCAGCAAGATGAAACAGGGGAATTACGTGACCTATTCTATTTTTTAAACTGCATCACTCGAGGAGGGGAGGGAAATACCCAGATTAAGAGCAATCAAAAAAGTACCTGCTTATTTGGGGAGCAAAGAACAGATGTGTAAGTTCCCAGAGAACCCCAGAATGCCGTAATTGTTAGGAAAGCCAGTGCAAGTTACAGCTGAGTAAAGAAATAGGTTTTGTATTTCCCGTCTCCAGGAACTGAGACTGGTGAGTCCTATGAAAAGGGCAGAAGAAAATGTAAATTACTTTTTTTTCTTTTTTTTTCTTTCTTTTTTTTTTTTTTTTTGAGACGGAGTTTCGCTGTTCTTGCCCGAACTATAGTGCAATGGCGTGATTTCAACTCCCTGTAACCTCTGCCTCCCGAGTTCAAGCGATTCTCCTGCCTCAGTCTTTCTGGTAGCTGGGATTACAGGCATACGCCACCACGCCCGGCTAATTTTGTATTTCCAGTAGAGACGGGGGGAGGCGGGGAGGCTTCACCATGTTGGCCAGGCTGGTCTCGAACTCCTGACCTCAGGTGATACGCCCGCGTTGGCCTCCCAAAGTGCTGGGATTACAGGTGTGAACCACCATGTCCAGCTATGAATTACATTTCAAACCGGGTAATAAGGAAGAATAAAATAATTGAATACTAAAGAATTAAAGGAAAGGCTGGGCACAGTGGCTCATGCCTGTAATCCCAACACTTTGGGAGGCCGAGGCAGGCAGATCACTTGAGGTCAGGAGTTCGAGACCAGCCTGGCCAACATGGTGAAACTGCCTTCTCTACTAAAAATACAAAAATTAGCTGGGCGTGGTGGCAGCCGCCTGTAATCCCAGCTGCTCGGGAGGCTGAGACAGGAGAATCGTTTGAACCCGGGAGGCAGAGGTTGCGGTGAGCCAAGATGACAGCACTGCACTCTAGACTGGGCGGCAGAGCGAGACTCCATCTCAATTAAAAAAAAAAAAAAGAGAGAGAATAAAAGGATTAACGGAAAGAGTTTTTAAATTTTCTCCAAGGTGGGAGGATCGCTTGAATCCAAGAGTTCAAGATCAGCCTGGACAACATATTTAGACCACCATCTTAAAAAAAGTAATAATTAAAGGAAGGCAGGAAATAGTCATGAGGAAAAACACCTACCAGCTACACAACTGTATCCTCAATGAATCAATGTGACATTAGATTTTTCTAAAGGTGTATAAAATAATAGAAGTAAATTCTTAGTAAGGAAACTTTATTTTCTTCATGTAAAATGGAATCTATGTGACCCACACTAGCTTTTGGAATTAATATCAATAGTAAAATAGGTAGTTAGTGAATCAGTGATTATACTGAAAGAAAATGTTGATGAGCTACTAATGGTTATGTGCCTTTTAATATTTTCAACAACTTGTTAAACCTCCAAAACCTTGTAGGAGTAAGATAATCCTCCCCTCCATCCTCACCAAGAACAATAAACTCTGGAAATCCATGAGGGTCATGTGTAGAAAACTAAAATGCCTAAATGTTCAAGTGGCATTTTACTGTAGAAATACAAAATCTGAGATTATATATCAAGCTATTTTCCAAAGCCATAACTTTTTATACCCTCTCACTTTGTGCTTTCCTTCCAGATCCTTTCAGAGCCATTTTCATACACAATTTTTATTTTTTGTTTTACTTTGCTGGCTTTTTTGATTTATTAACTTTAAATATGTTTTTGATGTTAGGCACCCAAACCCCAATACAATGCTGAAATGCTGCTTCTAGCTGGCCCTGAGATTCTCCCTCTACCTAAAAGGCACGGTTTAGGTAATTTATGTTCCATAGCATAGGGTTATGAGATAATGAGGAACTAGCTGGCAAGATTCTGGAAGAAAGGACAGGAATCTGGAGGGTGAGTCTATAGTCAGGGTTCCCTTTGGCTTTAGGATTTTTGTGGATCTGAATTAGGCAGCTGAAAGGCTGAAGTGAATTCTTTTTAATGAAAAATAATGGTATTTTGCAAAACAAAACAAAAAGAATGGTGACACTGTTGTGCATTTTCACAAATCTTTTTAATGTCTGGCTTAATAGATGACAGTGGATTCTCATTTCTGCTTCTACATTCCTGCTGTTGCAGCATGTTGTTTTGGTTGAAGGATATGAAGAAAATCTGGAGAAGTTTCTGAAGTGTAGGAGGTATTTGAAGAAGTATATGAAGAAAATACTCTGGGAGGAGTATAGTCACTTCCACTGTGAAGGGACACTTGAGTTCCTAAAAATCACTGAACTATGCAAAATAGGGCTTTTTTTTAAAGTAATTTCAAGTTTTATTTTAGACTCGGGGGTACATGTGCAGGTTATATGGATATATTGCATGATGCTAAAGTTTAGGGTACAATTGTTCTAGTCACTCAGGTAGTAGACATAGCACCCAACAGTTAGTTTTTCAACCCTTGCTCCTTCCTTCCCTCCAGTCCACAGTGTCTATTGTTCTCATCTTTATGTCTCTGTGTATCCAATGGGACCATCTCCTGGGAAGGTATTAGGACCCACAATCAGAAAGGTGGGGGGTTATTAGAAGGTAAAAGGAGAGCAGGAAAAGGTCAGAGGCCTGCCTCTGAGGCCTAACAACACTCAACATAACCAAAGACTATAACAAGGATTGTGGGAGTTACAAGCCAGAAACCACAGATGAAAACCAACATATATCATAACACCACACTCTGTTCATAGTCTCTTTTGTTGTGCAGAAGCTGTTTAGATTAGGTCCCACTTGTCAGTTTTTGGTTTTGCTGCAAATTGCTTTTGAGGACTTAGTCATAAATTATTTCCCAAGGCCTATGTCTAGAATGGTATTTCCTAGGTTGTCTTCTAGGATTCCTAGGGTTTGAGGTCTTACATTTAAATCTTTAATCCATCTTGAGTGAATTTTTGTATATGGTGATGGGTAGGGTCCAATTTTATTCTGCATAAGGCTAGCCAGCACCACTTGTTGAATAGGGAATCCTTCCGCATTGCTTACTTTTGTTGACTTTGTTGAAGATAAGATGGCTGTAGGTATACGGCTTTATTTCTGGGTTCTCTATTATGTTCCATCGATCTGAGTGTCTGTTTTTGTCCCAGTACCATGCTGTTTGGGTTACTGTTGCCTTACAGTACAGTTTGAAGATGGGTAATATGATACCTCTGGCTTTGGCTTTATTCAGGCTCTTTTGGGGTTTTATTTTATTTTTTCCTGCTGTTCTACAGGCTCCTTTTTGGTTCCACATGAATTTTAGAATAGTTTTTCTAATTCTGTGGAAAATGATGTTGGCAGTTTCTTAGGAACACCATTATATCTCTAGATTGCTTTGGGTAGTGTGGTCATTTAAACAATATTGATTCTTCCAATCCATCAGCATGGAATGTTTTTCCACTTGTTTGTGTCATCTATGATTTCCTTCAACAGTGTTTTGTAATTCTCCTTGTAGAGATCTTTCACTGCTTTGATTAGAAGTATTCTAGATTTTGCGTGTGTGTGGGGCTATTATAAATGGAACTGTGTTCTTGACTTGTCTCTCAGCTTGAACGTTATTGGTTTATGAAAATGCTACTGATTTTTGTACATTGATTTTGTATCCTGAAACTATACTGACATTGTTTATCAATTCTAGGAACCATTTGGTGGAGTCTAGGTATACAATCTTATCTTCAGGGAACAAGGCGCAGTGGCTCATGCCTGTAATCCCAGGACTTTGGAAGGCCAAGGTGGGCAGATCACTTGAGGCCAGGAGTTCGAGACCAGCCTGGCCAACACAATGAAGCCCCATCTCCACTAAAAATGCTAAAAAACAAATTAGCTGAGCGTCTAGTCTGTAGTCCCAGCTACTTGAGACGGAGGTTGCAGAGAGCCGAGATCGTGCCACTGCACTCCAGCCTGGGTGACAGAGTGAGACTCTGTCTTAAAAAAAAAAAAAAAAAAGAAAAGATTCTTATCTTCAGGGAAGAGAGAGCATCTGACTCCTTTTCTTATTTAGATGCTTTTTATTTCTTTCTCTTGCCTGATTGCTCTGGCTAGGACCTCCAGTACTATGTGGAATATTGAGAATGGGTGTCCTTGTCTTGTTCCTGTTCTTAAGGGGAATGTCTTTAGCTTTTGCCTGTTCAGTATGTATTAGCTGTGGGTTTGTCATAAATGGTTCTTATTATTTTGAGGTATGTTCCTTTGATGCCTAGTTTGTTAAGGGTTTTTATCATGAAGGGATGTTGGATTTTATCAAAAGCTTTTCCCATACCTATTGAGATATTCATCTAGTTTTTGTTTTTAAGTCTGTTTATGTGGTGAGTCACATTTATTGATTTGCATATGATGAACCAACCTTGGATCCTAGGAATGAAGCCTATTTGATCCGGGTGAATTAACTTTTCGATGTGTGGCTAGATTGTGTTTGCTGGTATTTTGTTGAGGATTTTTGTACATGTGTTTATCTGAACGGAATTATTGATAACATCTTGAGGACAAAATTAAAGATGAAATACCCTACAAGTAAGAGTGAACTACAGGTTAGATGGCCCATACATGGACAGCAATCCTACTTCCAGACATCTGAGTAACCCAGAAAGAAGTCTCAAACCCTAAAATTGTATTAAGGTAGTTCCCTGCATTTGAGAAACAAAATTCACCCCAGAGAAAGATGACATCATCTTGGGCCATGAATTATTTCTACAAATATAAGATCTGTAAATGTAAGCAAATATTTGAATGCATGGTAGAATGGTGGAATTGGAGCAAGAATGTGAATTGAAATTTTTGCCATCTGTTTCTGACTTTTCCCCTCTAGATTGACTCTCCATTTATATCCCCCAGAGTATCTGTCTTGGGAGACCATGAATTAAGTCAATGGGCTCCCTTCCTTTCTGTTTATCAGTTGGATTTGGTCAATGGGGAGTCCAGGCAGGGATCTGCAGGAGGAAGGAGATTGTGAGTTGGGTATTTCTCTCCTGGACTCACTCTGTATGAGTCACTACAGGCTAGCTGTGTTCTTCAACAGAAGGTCATTGCTCTTCCCAAGGTGACAGCTCCTATGGGACTCACTTTCTTACAGGGTCTCATAACTGTCCCTTGCTTTGTTGTTTATTGGCACCTAGAAATGATAAAGTTGCTAGCCCCAAGCTCATGCACAATTCCTTGAAGCCTCCTTATACCCCTCCACACCTTTGAATTAGTCTTTTTGTAAATAAACCCACTTCAAATTATCCTACCTGTTTCCTATTGGGGCTCTGATAACTACTAATGAGTGTTTAGAAATTAGAAAACTAATTTAACCTTTCTGGACCTGTTTCTTCATCCACAAAATACAATGTTGAATTAGATTCAACTGAAAATCCTTTGAAGCTCCAACGTGCTATTTTAAGTATTCAGTTAAGATTCCAGTTCTTATACTGAATTGAAATGTGTAAACAAAAATATCACTGGGCAACCAAATAGTAATAAGGGAACTTTCTCTTTATAGAAATATTCCAGCTAATGCATACAAAAGCCTGATGTCATTATAATATCACCATTTTGTAACTCTTAATGAATTTGGATTCAGATATCAATTTTTTTTTTTTTTTTTTTTTTTTTTTGAGACAGGTTCTGGCTATATTGCCCAAGCTAGAGTGCAGTGGCTCCATCTCAGCTCACTGCAACCTCTGCCTCCTGGGCTCAAGCAGTCATCCCACTTCAGCCTGGTAGCTGGGACCACAGACACATGCTACCACACCCGGTTAATTTTTGTATTTTTGGTAGAGACGGGGTTTCACCATGTTGCCCAGGCTGGTCTAGAACTCCTGGGCTCAAGCAATCCTCCTGCCTCAGCCTCCCAAAGTGCTGGGATTACTGGCATAAGCCACTGCACCCAGCCTACATATCAATCATTAATAGTCACTAATATCATTAAAAGAGAGATGACCAGATTATTGCGTGCCTCCTGATGAAAGAACACACTACCAACCATGAGGTAGTCATCCCAAAAACAGTGGACATGAATCTATCAAAGCCCTAGAACCCAAGGGCTGGGTTCAACAGTGAGTTTCAGGAAATATTAAAGTCATAAAAACAGGGTCAAATACTCTGGAGACGCAATGAATAAAATCTAGACTGTGGGAAACTGTAAGACAAATGGCTCACTTTCTTGCACAAATAAATTGCAGTGGTGGAAGAGGGCAATGTTGAGATTAAAAGATTGTTACTTTGTAAAGATATAATAATGATATTGTGCTTATGTTAAAAAGGGAGGCTTCATATTTCAGAGACTACATACAGAAATACGTATAAATGAAGTAAAATGACTTCTGGGGTTGGTTTAAAAATAACATAGGCCAGGCGCTGTGGCTCACGCCTGTAATCCCAGCACTTTGGGAGGCCGAGGCGGGCGGATCACGAGGTCAGGAGATCGAGACCATCCTGGCGAACATGGTGAAATCTCGTCTCTACTAAAAATACAAAAAAATTAGCTGGGCGTGGTGGTGGGTGCCTGTAGTCCCAGCTGCTCGGGAGGCTGAGGCAGGAGAATGGCGTGAGCCCGGGAGGCGGAGGTTGCAGTGAGCCGAGATAGCGCCACTGCACTCCAGTCTGGGTGACAGAGCGAGACTCTGTCTCAAAAAATAATAATAATAATAATATGGTAGGAGGTACAGGAATGCGTGAGAATACAGATGAAAGAAGATTGACCCGAACTAATGATTTTTTATAATGGGTACATGGAGGAGGTTCGTTATACTAGTCTTTCTACTCTTGTATGTGTCTGAAATATTTCATAATAAAAAGTTTAAATTAAATAAAATCATGGAAACAGAAAGAATGTAAGACAACATTTTCATATGAAAAATGTTTTAGCATTCTGACCACAAAAGAACATTTGTATAGTCTCATGCGAATCATCTTTTTATTTCATTTTTTATTTTTGAGATGGAGTCTCACTCTTTCACCCAGTCTGGAGTGCAGTGGCACGATCTCAGCTCCTCAGCTCACTGCAATCTCCACGTCCCGATACAAGCAATTCTCCTGCTTCAGCCTCCTGAGTAGCTGGGATTACAGGTGTGTGCCACCACACCCGGCTAATTTTTGTATTTTAGTAGAGACAGGGTTTCACAATCTTGGTCAGGCTGATCTCAAACTCCTGACCTCAGGTGATCCACCTGCGTCAGTCTCCCAAGGTATTGGGATTACAGGTGTGAGCCACTGCACCCAGCCTAATTAATATCTATTTTAATGTGGTGAGTGTTCCTATTGAGAGCCTAAACAGTTTTTACTTTGAAAATTAAGCCATGCCTGGGCATATGTAGAAGACTCAGGGAAGAGTCCACCAGGAGAATCAGTTCATGGTTAATAGAGAAGCCTTATGAAGGTCAATAACCCCAAGGGAAGAAACAGCAATGGTAAATCATTATGAGAGTGGCCTGCAGATGGAAGTACAACAGGGTAGGAGCGACTCAGTTTGCCCTGCAGTACTGCTTGGACAAGAGAGGCCCCTCCCTTGGGCCCTATGTTTTAGAGGGCCCGGCCATGTCCCTTTCTCAGAGAATCAGAGGTATGAACCCACAGAAAAATCCCCCTCTTCTAATTTGCCCTCTGGAGACCCCAGACCCTAGGATTATCTGCTCAAGCATCATCAAGCCCATTTTCAGAGCCTATTTGTGAGGGCTATAGATGGAGTTTGGCTGCTGAGGCTGGGATGTCTCCAAAAATGTCTATAAGATCTTGTAGAGCTAAAGATGGCAAGAAAGGTCACTCTGTCCATGCTACCGCACTTGGGTGTGGAACTCCAAGAAGTTCAATTGTAAATTCAAAATTCACCTTCCTAGCCTTTATGCAAGTATATTTGTCAAGGACAAATATATTTATTTAATAGTATATTAGCCTGATTAATGACTTTTAGGTAGGGCATGGTGGCTTACAACTCTAATCCTCACACATTGGGAGCCTGAGGCAAGAGGATCACTTGAAGCCAGATTCGAGACCAGCCTGGAAAGCATAGCCAGACCCCATCTCTTAAGGGGAGAGAAAAAAAAAAAAAAAAACCAGCATGGCGGCACATGCCTATAATCCGATCTACTCAGGAGGCTGAGGTGGGGGGATCATTTGAGCCCAGAAGTTCAAGTTTGCAGTGAGCTATGATGGTGTCACTGTATTCCAGACTGGGTGATAGAGCAACACCGAGTTTCAAAGAAAAAAAAATTTTTTTTTGTATCAAAGTCCTAGCTAGTGCAATAAGGCAAGAAAGAGTAATAAAATGAATAAATATTGGAACTAAAAGAGTAAAACTGCCTTGGAGAATGGCGTGAACCCAGGAGGCGGAGCTTGCAGTGAGTCGAGATGGCACCACTGCACTCCAGCCTGGGTGACAAAGCGAGACTCCGTCTCAAAAAAAAAAAAAAAAAAAAAAAAAAGTAAAACTGCCTTTATTTGTAGACATGATTGTGTATGTATAACATCTTTAAAAATCACCAAAAATAAAAAATGCTAGGACTAATAAGAAGTCCCAATTTAGATCTCCCAAATGTGATCTAAAAGTTTAACACAATGTCAAGCAAAATTTGTGCAGGCTTATTTTTGTAGAAATTGATAAGCTACATCTAAAATATACTTTTAAAGGATCTGAATACATACATAAACATATGAAAAGCAAAGGGACTTGTGTAGCTAAACAATTTTGAAAGGAGGTCTTATACTGCTTGTTATAAAGCTCTGGTAACCTGACAACATCAAAAGAATGAGTAAGAATAGAGTCCATAAATAGGCACACAGATATGTTCAATTTGTTTTCAATAAGGGTATCTTGGTAATTCAATGGGGATAGGGCAGTCTTTTCAAAAACAGTGTTTGAATAACCAAATACCCACAAAAAAAGAAAAATGAACCTCAATCCTTACTCATGCTACACACAAAAATAACTAAAAATGGATCATGGGCCTAGATTTAAAGCAAACACTGCAAACCTAATAGAACAAAATAATAGAGAAAACTTTTGTGAAGTTGGGCTAGGCAAAGGTGTCTTAGATATGACCTAAAATAATCAAAATAAATTATAAATATATAATTTATATGTGAATCTTATATAAATATGTATAAATATATAAAAATGTTATACATTGGACTTAATCAAAATTAAAATATATGCAGCTCCTAGACATTGTATAAAAATGAACAGGCTTGGTTGGCCAGGTGCAGTAGCTCGCACCTGTAATCCCAGCACTTTGGGAGGCCGAGGCAGGCACATCACTTGAGGTCAGGAGTTCAGGACCAGCCTGGTCAACATGGTGAAACACTATCTTTACTAAAAGTACAAACATCTAGCCAGGTTTGGTAGTGCGTGCCTGTAATCCCAGCTACTTGGGAGGCTGAGAAACGAGAATTGCTTGAACCTGGGAGGGAGAGGTTTCAGTGAGCTGAGAGTGTGCCACTGCAAGGGCAACACTTAGGAAAAAAAGGAAGGAGGGAAGGAAGGAAGAAAGGAAGGGGAGGAAGGAAGGAAGGAAGGAAGGAAGGAAGGAAGGAAGGAAGGAAGGAAGGAAGGAAGGAAGGAAGGAAAATAAATGGAAATATCCAATATTGTTAAGATGCCAGTTCTCCTAAATTTGAACTATATGTTTGACATAATTCCAATCAAAAATCTGATTCTAAAATTCATATTGAAATGGAAAGGACCTAGAATAGCGGAAACAACTGTGAAAAATAGAAATAAAGTTGGAGGACAAACATTACTTATTTTAAGACTGTAAAGCTGTAGTAATAAACACAGTGTGGTATTGGCATCAATACTGAGCTACTTGGGAGATAAATAGAGACATGAAACAGAGTGGAGTCCAGAAATAGATATATAGTACATGTATATGGATGGCTGACTTTGAAGAAAATTTCAAAAGCAATTCAGTAGAGAAAGGATAGTCTGTTTGTATATGGATCTCTGGTTACTATAGATATCCATATGCAAAAACAATCATCTATTTATGTGCAAAAATATGAACTTTGATCCATACCTCTCACATTATACAAAATTAATTCAAAATTATCATAGTCCTAAATGTAAAACTTAAAACCAGGAAAGTTCTAGAGGAAAACATAGCAAAGGGCTGGGCACCATAGCTCACGCCTGTAATCCCAGCACTTTGGGAGACCAAGGCAGTGGATCACCTGAGGTCAGGAGTTCGAGACCAGTCTGGTTAACAAGGTGAAACCCTGTCTCTACTAAAAATACAAAAATTAGCTGGGCATAGTGGCAGGTGCCTGTAATCCCAGCTACTTAGGAGGCTGAGACAGGAGAATCACTTGAACCCCAGAGGTAGAGGTTGTAGTGAGCCAAGATCATGCCATTGCACTCCAGCCTGGGTGACAGAGTGAGACTCTGTCAAAAAAAAAAAAAAAAAAAAAAATGGCAGAAAACCTCTGCAACTTTGAATTAGGCAAAGATTTCTTAGATAAGACACCAAAAGCATGATCCATAACAGAACGAATTGATAAACTGGATGTTATTATAATTAAAAACTTCTGCTCTTTGGAAAACCATATTAAGAGAATGAAGAAACAAACCACAAACTGGAAGAAAATATTTGCAAATCACCTGACAAAAGACTTGTAAGAATATATAATTTGCAATGCTCAACAATAAGAAAACAAAAAATCCAGTAAACGATGAGCAAAAGGTTTTAACAGATATTTAACCAGTGACAAATAAGCACAGGAAAACATGCTCAATATCTGTAGTCATTAAGGAAACACATACTAAAAATCACAATGAAATACCACAACTGACCATATCAAGTGTTAGTGAGGATATGGAGGAACTGAAAGTCTCTTACCCTGCTGGTGGGAATGTAAAATGGTAGAACTCTTTGGAAATAGTTTGACAGTTCCTTTAAAACTTGAACACACATCTCCATTGTGACTCACCATATCACTTTGGTGTATTTAGCCAAGACAAATGAAAGAATATATTCATAAAAAGATTTGCATATTAATATTTATCAAAGCTTTGTTATAGGCAAAACCTGTAAACAACTCAAATATCCACTATTAGGTGACTGAATGGACAAATTGTGGTATACACGTACAACAAAAAGGAGTACACAATAAGAAGAATGGACTGCAGATACACATAAAAACAAGCTGAAAACAAGGTGAAAGAAAGTTTGTTTTTTTTTTTGAGTCAGGGTCTCAGTCTGTTGACCAGCCTGGAGTGCAGTGACCCCATCACAGCTCACTGTACCCTGGACCTCCTAGACTCAAGGAATCCTCCTGCCTCAGCCTTTCATTGTAGCTGGGACCATAGTCATGGGCCACCATGCCTGGTAACTAACCTTTTCATTTTTTGTAGAGACAGGGTCTCACTTTTTTTCCTCGGTTGGTCTTGAGCACCTCGAGTCAAGCAATTCTCTCACCTGGGCCTCCCAAAGCCATGGGATTACAGGTGTGAACCACTGTGATAGGCCTGTAAAATTCTTAAAAAATGCTAATTAATTTATAATGAAGCAGATTAGTAGTTACTTGGGGAAGGAGAAGGGGAGCACAGGAAGGAGATATGACAAAGGGGCATGAAGAAACTTTTGAGGATAATAGATTTGTTCATTATCTTGATTGGTGCCATATAAATATATACAATTATTATGTGTCAATTAAAAATAATAATAGGCAGGGACAGTGGCTCAGACCTGTAATCCCAGCACTTTGGGAGGCCAAGGCAAGCAGATGGCTGGAGACCAGAAGTTCAAGATCAGCCTGGGCAACATGGTGAAACTCTGTCTCTGCAAAAAATACAAAGATTAGCTGGGCATGATCAGACCTGCCTGTAGTCCCAGCTACTGGGAAGGCTGAGGTGAGAGAATTACTGAAGCCTGGGAGGCAGAGGTTGCAGTGAGCCAAGATGGCACCACTGTACTTGACAGAGCGAGGCTCCATCTCAAAAAAACAAAAAAGAAAAAAGAAAAATTGAGGGGAAGTCTTGCCATGTTGCCCAGGCTGGAGTGCAATGGCATGATCACAGCTCACTGCAGCCTCAGCTCCCAGGGCTCAAGGTATTCTTCCACCTCAGCCTCTGGAGTAGCTGAGACCACAGGCATGCGCCACTACACCCAGTTAATAGAGAAAAGCTCTTGCTATGTTGTCCAGGCTGGTCTCGAACTCCTGGGCTCAAATGGTCCTCCTGCCAGGATCTCACTAAATGCTGGGATTATAGGCCTCAGCCACCAAGCCTGGCCTATTGGGTGTTTTAGTGGTAATAATTGTATTGTGGATATATTTTTAAGGAGTTCTTATCTTTTAGAGATATTTGATGAAATTTTTATAGATGAAATGATATGATGTCTGGGATATGCTTCAAAATAAAACAGGAAAGTAGTAGAATATATGGAAATACAGATGAAATCGGATTGGCCACAAATTGATCATTGTTTTACTTGATTATGAGTTTATGAGGGTTTATCATAGTAATCTCTCTACTTTTGCATACATTTTTCCACTATAAAAACAAACAAAATTATCTGGAAAGATTTGAAAGAACATTTAAATGACAGAGAGTTTTGCTATAGACATCTATGAGAAAAATGAATGCTACAATATATTATTATTATTATTATTTTGAGGCAGAGTCTCACTCTCTTGCCCAGGTTAAAGGGCAGTAGTGCAATCTTGGCTCGCTGCAACCTCTGCCTCCTGAGTTCGTGATTCTTGTGCCTCAGCCTCCTGAGTAGCTGGGATTATAGGCATGGGCCATCACACCCAGCTAATTCTTGAATTTTCTGTAGAGAGGGGGTTTCACCATGTTGGCCAGGCTGGTCTTGAATTCCTGGCCTCAAGTGATCTGCCTGCCTCAGCCTCACAAAGTGCTGGGATTACAGGGGTGAGCCACCACACCCGGCTCCTAAAATATATTAATTCATAGCAACCTTAAGTTATAAATTCAATCCATATCAAACCCAATCAACTTAAAAGTCAACACTTTTGATGAGTAGATCCTAAATGTTATAGGAAACTAAATGATTGAGACTAGCCAGGATAATATTTAAAGAGTAAAGAGGGAAAGATTCAATGCAGACATAAATCAAGACATTTTACAAAGGTAAATATGGTTTTACAACATCGGAATGATACTAATGCAGAGACAGAGATATGGCCCAATGGGACAGACCCAGAAATGACCCCGTGCACATAAGGGAGCACATATGTATATCAACATGAGTAAATATAAATTTAAAAAAACTCTGAGAGAGAAAAATAGTACATTGCAAAAGGACAAGTGTCCATTTTAAAAACAAACCAAATAATACTGTGTATTATTTATGGATAAATATATGTGCAGTAAAAGGCAGAAAAACATGGACAAAAAGGATTCATAATTATTCTAGGAAATATATTTACTCCTAGAAATGAAAAGAATAAAACATAGGGAAGGAGGATCAAGTATGTTCTTTTTTCTGAAATGCCCTTGTATCAGAAAATCTCTTATTTTTTTGAGACAGAGTCTCACTCTGTTGCCCAGGCTGGAGTGCAATGGCACGATCTTGGCTCACTGCAGCCTCCATCTCCCTAGCTCAAGCGATGCTGGTGCCTCAGCCTCCTGAGTAGCTGGGATTACAGGCCAGTGCCACCATGCCCGGCTAATTTTAATATTTTTAGTAGAGACGGGGTTTCACCATGCCAGGCTGGTCTCGAGCTCCTGACCTCTAGTGATCTGCCTGCCTCAGCCTTTCAAAGAGCTGGGATTATAGGCGTGAGCCACCGCACCATGCCAAAAATATCTTTTAACTGATGTAATTGAATATTTACTAATTTCTATATCTATTTTCTCAACTATATGGATAAGACCAGTATGACCATTAACAATGCCATATTCTCCTCCATTCACTTTCCTTCAGAACGCTTTTCTCTTTTGGCATGTTATTATGGACTTAGGGCGTTTCACAGATTTGATATATTTTAATCAACTACAGCCTTGGTTCTCTTTTTGATGCTCAAAGTCACAACTTGGCCAATGAAGCCCTTTATTAAGTAGCACCCATTTCCTTTTGACACCACTGCATTAATCTTTGAAATTTTCCTTGCTTTGGGATAAAAGAAGATATGCCAGGCTCAGTGTAGCCCTGCCACAAACATGAAATCAGCTAGCGTTGTAAGGAGACTCATGCCTTTTATTGACTGACTGGTATAAGAAGTCATATTTCAAGTACTAGGGTTGCCTATTGGGTTCATCTCATCAGGAGAACCAGAAACTCTGGGGTCCTCTCAAGTGGATAGAGTTAGAAAGGAAGAAAGGATGTGGATGTATTTTTACATCTGCACATACAATGAAAGGAACATCTACATATTCCATGTTGAGATGATAGGGAAACTCGTGCAATTTAAGGTTCTGTATAGCCTTAAATTGTCACTCTACGATTTGATGGATGTCATCTTACTGTCATCTAGTCTATTTTCAACGCCTTACTGTATAATTATAAGAGCAAGACTCATGTATATAAACTTTTATATATATATAAAGTTCTGGCTAAACAATTTGATCCTTTCTTCTACTATCTAAATTCTAGCAATATTAGGACAAAAGTGAAAGTAGACAGACGTAAGGGGATATGGTTTGGCTGTGTCCCCACCCAAATCTCCTCTTGAATTGTAGCTCCCATAATTCCCACGTGTTTATAAATATATAAAAGTATATTTATATATACTTTTTTACATATAATATAAAATATATGTAAAATTATATATTTTATATTATACTTTTATGTATTTAATAATATTTTAATTTTACAAAATCCTGGCCAGTTATGAAAGCCTTTACGTTTACTTTGCTCTTTTTTCTGAGTTACTAGTTTTTCTTCTTTTAAAAGACAAAACATCCCCCTATCAAATTTATATAATATTATGCTATGTATTATTATTTTTTGAAGTTTGCTTTGTATAAATCTGAACAACTCTCCCAATTAGTAATATCTTGACGCAATATCTCTTATAGTCTTTCATTTTCCAGTAGGAAATCAAAGATGATCTTGGTATTTGGAATTTCATGTAAATAGGAAATATTGATGCATGTAAATATCAGCTACCCTTGAGATTATTTTAAATTCTCTTTTGATGTATGGGCCAAAATGTCATATATATTTCTACTACCTTTATTTTAATTACAGGTAACTTTAATCTCTAGTATAGAAATCCCATTAAGAAGAGGCCTTTGAATAAATATAAACATTTATTGTTTTAGTGGTTTGTGAACTAAAACCTCCACAAGCCAATAAAGAAACTTTTTAAAATCAGATTTTATCTAGACTAATTAATTAAATTGATAACTGTGATAGTTAATGTGTCAATATGGCTAGCCTATGATGCCCAGTTGTTTGGGCAAACACTAGTCTAGATGTTGCTGTGAAGGTATTTTGTAGAGTGATTAATATTTATAACCAGTTGACTTTATTATTTTATTATTTTTTATTTTTTTAGAGACAGGATGTTGCTGTGCCACCCAGGCTGGAGTGCAATGGTGTGATCATAGCTCATGGCAGCTTTAAACTCCTGGGATCAAGTGATCCTCTCACCTCAGCCTCCTGAGTAGCTAGGACTACAGGCATGTGTCATCGCACCCAGCTAATTTTAAAATTTTTTGTAGAGATATGTATTAGTCCATTTCCACTCTGCTATAAAGATACTACCAGAGTCGGCTGGGCGCAGTGGCTCATGCCTGTAATCCCAACACTTTGGAAGGCTGAGGTGGGTGGATCACCTGAGGTCAGGAGTTCGAGACCAGCCTGGCCAACATGGCAAAACCCTGTCTCTACTAAAAATACAAAAATTAGCCGGGCGTGATGGCACATGCCTGTAATTTCAGCTACTTGGGAGGCTGAGACAGGAGAATTGCTTGAACCCAGGAGGTGGAAGTTGCAGTGAGCTGAAATTAAGCCACTGTGCTTCAGCCTGGGCAACAGAGCAAGACTCTGTCTCAAAAAAAAAAAAAAAAAAAAAGATACTACCAGAGTCTGAAATTAAGCCACTGTGCTTCAGCCTGGGCAACAGAGCAAGACTCTGTCTCAAAAAAAAAAAAAGATACTACCAGAGTCTGAAATTAAGCCACTGTGCTTCAGCCTGGGCAATAGAGCAAGACTCTGTCTCAAAAAAAAAAAAAAAGATACTACCAGAGTCTGAGTAATTTATTTTTTATTTTTTATTTTTTATTTGAGACAGAGTTTTGCTCTTGTTGCCCAGGCTGGAGTGCATTGGTGTGATCTCAGCTCACTGCAACCTCTGCCTCCCGGGTTCAAGCGATTCTCCTGCCTCAGCCTCCCGAGTTAGTGGGATTACAGGCGTGTGCCACCACGCTCAGCTAATTTTGTATTTTTAGTAGAGACGGGTTTCTCCAGGTTGGTTAGTCTGGTCTATGAACTCCCAATCTCAGGTGATCCGTCCACCTTGACCTTCCAAAGTGCTGGGATTACAGGCATGCACCACTGCGCCCAGCTGAGTCTGAGTAAAGATTAAGGAAAGAGGTTTAATTGATTCACAGTTCCACATGGCTGGGGAGGCCTCATTAAACTTACAATCATGAGGGAAGGTAAAGGGAAAGCAAGGCACATCTTCCCACGGTAGCAGGAGAACGACAGCACAGGGGAAATTGGCACTTATAAGACCATCTGATGTCCTGAGAACTCACTCACTCTCACGAGAAAAGCATGGTTCGAAACTGCCCCCATGTTCCAATCACCTCCCACCAGGTCCCTCCCTCAACACATGGGGATTACAATTTGGATTACAATTCAAGATGAGATTTGGGTGGGGGCACAGAGCCAAACCTGTATCAAGAAAGGGTTTCACTATGTTGCCCAGCTCAACTTCCTGGCCTTAAGTGATCCTCCCACCTCGACCTCTCGAAGTGCTGGGATTATAAGCATGAGCCACTGCACCTGGCCCATTTGACTTTAAATAAGGAGGATTACCCTCCATAATGTAGATGGGCCTCATCTGATCAGTTGAAGGCCTTAAAGCAAAGATTGAGGTTTCCCAAATAAGACTCAAGACTGTAACATAGAAATCCTGACTGAGTTTCTAGCCTACCCTACATATTTCAGACTTGCCAACCTCCACAATCCCATGAGCCAACCTTAATATAAACCTCTTTCTCTCTGTATCCCTGACTGATATAATCACTTATATTAAAAAAAAGTGTCAAATGCTAAACACTGCAATTTTACTCAGTATCAAAGTGGTCTATAGATTCAGAAAATGTTCTACTTTCCTAACTCTTACTAAAACCAACTCACAAAATATACATGTGCCTATACACTTCCAGCATAATAAATTCCATTTGAAATCACACACATTTCTTTTAAAAAGCATATTTACATAAATATTAAGGAAGGAGACCACTACTACTACTGCTGCCCTCCTCCCCCCACCTTGCCTAGTTCACAAGACAGGAGTAAAGAGAGAAAGAAACAAAAGTAAGATAAATAGCCAGACAACCTTGGCACCATCACCCGGCCCTAGGAGTTAAACAAAGTAATAATAATAACATCAACCCCTGACCTAAACTACTTGTGTTATCTGTAAATTCCAGACACTGTATGAAAAAAGCATTGTAAAACTTTCTGTTCTGTTAGCTGATGCATGTAGCCCCCAGTCACGTTTCCCACGCTTGCTTGATTTATCACGACCCTTTCACGTGGACCCCTTAAAGTTGTAAGCCTTTAAAAAGGCCAAGTATTTCTTTCTCGGGGAGCTCGGCTCTTAAGACGCGAGTCTGCCGACGCTCCCGGCTGAATAAAAAAACTCTTCCTTCTTTAATCCAGTGTCTGAGGAGTTTTGTCTGCGGCTCGTCCTGCTACAATATGACTATTTAATTTTAGTGCACAATTCCAAATTTGTTTATGCAGTCAAATATACTTGGCCAGGTGCAGTGGCTCATGCTTGTAATCGCAACACTTTGGGAGGCTGAGGTGGGAGGATCACTTCAGCCCAGGAGTTCGAGACCAGCCTGGGCAACATGGCAAAACCCTGTCTCTAATAATAATAATAATAATAATAATACAAAATGCTAGCCAGGTGTGGTGGCACATGCTTGTAGTCCCAGAGACTCAGGAGGTTGAGGTGGGAGGATCGCTTGAGCCCAAGAGATGGAGTTTGCAGTGAGCTGAGATGGCACCACTGCACTCCAGCCTGGGCAACAGAGCGAGACTCTGTCTTAAAACAAATAAAAATGAAAAAACAAGTCATTCGATGCCTCAATTACCAGTTTTATATTCTTTAGTAACTGTACTTATCATTATTGAGAAAATCTATAATAAAACTATATTCCTTTAAAATAAAGGTAAAATTAAACCTCCCTGATTCATTATAGAATGTTATCCCTTTAGATATTTAAAATTGTTTAATATAAAAATACCCAAATTTAGAATTTTTTAAAAAGAAACTAATATTCATAAATCATTCTTTTACTTAGAAAAGGGTGAGGAGTAGTTGGTTCAATCCCCATCTTGGTAAAACCAGAGACTTTGCTGTTAGATATGATTTAAAACTGCCATTTTTTCCCTTTCTTTCTTTGAAGCTTCTTGCTTATTTTCTGTCTTTGAAGTCCTTTTGAAGTTTTTATTCTTCTCTTGTAGCCTGTTATATTTCATTTTTTCTGAGCTTACAACTAATTTCAGGACAAAATACATTGTTTTAAAAAGTTTAATTTATACTACTTCTAGCTTTATATGAATGCATTTATAGTTACCCTTTCTGGATTAAAAATAATTTCAGGTGAACTATTCAACTTCCAGTTCCTTGTATATCATGCATTTTACCAATCAAAGTTTCCTAATTTCAGTTTCATCATCTTTGGAATATACAAATCTCATTATTGTGCCCTGAGTTCTCTGAATGCCATTTCCAATTCAAGAGGCTTCTAATATGTTTTTGTGATTCACAGTGCTCCCAGCTCCTTTTGGAAAGAACAGAAACTTTTAGCTGTAAAACAGATTACTTTGTACTCTAAACCAAAGTCTTAACATTTATGAATATTTAAAATCTAGCATCTACTTCCTGCCTTCTGATTCACTGGGATTCTTTCTTTCAAACGTAGCCAATTCCTTTACCCTTGTAGTCTAGGCTTATTTTGATTTGCAATTTCTGAAATCCTATGGTTTAGACAATGAGGAGGTGGATTTTAATACATCTCAACTCTCCTGGAGAGGTGACCTTAGTCCATTTAAGAGAGATGGGACAACCTCCACTGTAGTACAGCATTTTTATAAGGTACATACTCTGGTAATCCTAAAACTATCATTTTTGGAGTATTCTCTCAGGCTGGCTTGTCATCAAAGTACAAGATAATTAGGGCCAGGCGTGGTGGCTCACACATGTAATCCTAGCACTTTGGGAGGCCAAGGCAGGTAGATCACATGAGGCCAGGAGTTTGAGACCGGCCTGGCCAATAAGGCAAAAATCCATCTCTATTAAAAATATAAAAATTAGCCGGCTGTGGTGGCATGTGCCTGTAATCCCAGCTACTCAGGAGGCTGAGTCAGGAGAATCGCTTGAACCTGGGAGGCAGAGGTTGCAGTGAGCTGCAATCGTGCTACTGCACTCCAGCCTGGGTGACAGAGAAAGACTGTGTCTCAAACAAAAGCAACAACAACAAAGTAGAAGATAATTAGAAAAGTCCCAGGGACTAACTCTGACTAATGTGGGTTGGGTCCAGTACAGTCCTGGAACAACATGGTATCTAGATAGGGGTGTTAGGAGAGGCTCAGTCCTAAGCACAGGCCTGTGTCGTGAAGGTTAGTGGAGCAGATGTTAGCTTCCAGAGAAGTAAGGGGTGCTGGGCAGACTGACTCAATAGCCTCTGCCAAGATTTATAATCACTCCTGTGGTCTGAAAGGAATGACCTACTGTAACCTGCTTTTGCATGAATTCCATAGCATTATTCCCATCAGCTTTTCCTGAATCCTCAGCCTTTGTGACACTGGTAATCCTTTGTAAATACTACAAGCCAAAAATAAAACTCTAAGCCCTTGCCAACAATCATCTGAATGAACCCCTCCTCTAGGCAAGGGCATTCCAAAGCTAGCCTGGAAAATAGGCTCAGGCCATGATGGGAATGGGGAGCTGGACACACCTCATTATACACTCCTCCCTTTTGGAATTACTGATAGAACAGACTCTTTAAACCTGGTAAGAAATATTTACATACTGCTTTGGATCCTGAATAAATTTTTTATAAAATTTTTAAAAAGGGAAACATTTCCAGGCTTCATCTGCATGATAAAGCCTTGGTCTCCACAACCCCTTATTAGTAACCCAGATGTTCCTTTCTATTGATAATGACTTTTTCAACCAATCACTAATCAGAAAATCTTTAAATCTACCTATGACCTGGAAGTCACCCCCTCTCTGAGTTGTCACACCTTTCTGGACCAAACCAATGTAAATCTTACATGTTTTAATTGATGTCTCATGTCTCCCTCAAAAGTATAAAACCAAGCTGTACCCCAACCACCTTGGGGACATGTCATCAGGACTTTCTGAGAATGTGTCACAGGCACATCCTTAACCTTGGCAAAATAAACTTTCTAAATTGATGGAGACCTGTCTGAGATACAGTACTCAAGGTTACTCAAGGTCGTAGTCACATACGAAAGACTATGTTTTTGCCAGTAGTCCTGCTACCCAGCATGAAGAAGAGTAGATAAAGAATAGTTGGTGGTAATAACTGGAAAATAAAAGCATTTCGTGTTTCTTCCCCCAATGAATTGAGGCATCTTTATCACAATATTTACAGTCATTTATCACCAAATGCAGAAATTACAGTTTGCTATGATCTTGCTGACTGCATCACTTCCACATGTATGTGTATCTCTGCTGAATAGAGTCGCTCATACTTTGAACCAAAGCACGTGGTTTCAATAAAGAAGAACCCTGAAAATAATGCACTTCATGTTGTGATGATCATTTTCGTTCTTCCTGGTGATTATGAATTTATGAAAAAAGAGAAACTCTGGAATGTGTTTTCCCCTATTACAAATTTTCTCTTTTGTGCCCTTTAAAGATACATCTTTGCTGTACTGCTAGAGTAGAGAAAAGGTTTTCAGAATTCTTTTTCCTTTTTAGGAAGTAAGTTGGTGTTTTCTTGAAATCCTGGGCTCGAGCGAGCCTCTCACCTCGGCCTCCTGAAGTGCTGGTATTACATGCCTGAGCCACCATGCCTGGCCAGTGTTTTGTATTTACATAAACATTTATAAAGGTTTGCAAAGGAAACATTTCATTATTTTTTTTCCAAAAGCTTATTGGATACCCTAAATCCATATTTGTGTTTACTTCGGCACTCTCTCATTCAGCAACCATTTCTCTGCTCGTTTATTATTCCTCCCATGTATCTGTTAAGTTTGGATTAGTTTAATGGGAATATAATGTGAATTCTCCCAGAAATAAGACACTTAACAACCATCATTAATAAACATTAAATTCTCATTTATTAGTGGCCCTCACTCATTCTAAGTTATACAGAAGAAAGCATGAATGAACTAACTGAAAAGAAACCTATTGCATTAAGCAATATATCTCCAATGGCATTTTACTTTTGTACTTCATAATAATATTTATCAAATTTTATTAAATGTTTATGTAGTTTTAATCAATAATGCTATTCATACTACTACTAATAACAAATTAATGATAACTCAGTCTAGAAAAATATAATCCTTAAAGCCATATGGTTATAGAAAATTAATTTATTTTTATTATTATTTTTTGAGACAAAGTCTCGCTCTGTCGCCCAGGCTGGAGTGCAGTGGCGCAATCTTGGCTTACTACAAACTTTGCATCCCGGGTTCAAGCCATTCTTCTGCCTCAGCCTCCCAAGTAGCTGGACTACAGAAGCCCGCCACCATGCCCAGCTAATTTGTATATTTTTAGTAGAGGTGGGGTTTCACCAAATTGGCCAGGCTGGTCTCAACTTCCTGACCAGAGGTGATCCGCCCGCCTCAGCCTCCCAACGTGCTGGGATCACAGGCATGAGCCACCACACCTGGCCCCAGGAAATTGTTTAAAAATTAAAATTTCAGGGTGGGCACGGTGGTTCATGCCTGTAATCCTAACATTTTGGGAGGCCAAAGCAGGAGGATCACCTGAGTCCAGGAATTAAATACCAGCCTGGGGAACATAGTGAGACCCCCTCTCTGTGTGAAAAATAAAAAAAATTGTCAGGCATGATGGCTGGTACCTGTAGTTCCAGCTACTCAGGAGGCTGAGGTGGGAGGATCTCTTGAGCCTGGGAGGTTGAGGCCGCAGTGAGCTATGATTGCACCACTGTACTCCAGCCTGGGTTACAAAGTAAGACCCTGTCTCCAAATTAAATTAAACTAAAATGTCAGTTAATGTTCATAATTTTCTAATGTGATATATATGATAAACAGATCAATAAAATGATTTCAAGCATAAATGAATATTACACTAGAGCAAATTCTACAAGAGAATAGTAGAATGGGATTACAAGTTCAAGAAGAAAAGAAAAGACAAATTTTTCTGACAGTTAAAAATGACCTTGTTCGAATGTTTTTTAAAAATTGATAGTAGTGGATAGCAGGCTTTATAAGATGGCCCCCAGTGATCCTTGCCCCCAGGTATAATATTTATGCCCCTGTGTAATCTCATCCCCATGAGACTGGGCTTGACCTAAAGACTTGCTTATAATAAAGCGAATACAGCAAATGTGATGGGATGAGGCTTCTGAGATTAGGTTACCAAAGCCCTGTGATTTCTATGTTGCTCTCCTCTTTTGCTCTCTCTTTCTTTTTTCCGTGCTCTGAAGAAAGCCAGTTGCCATATTATGAACTACCCTATGGAGAGCCTCATGTGACACAGAACTGAGGGAGGTCACTAGCCATTAGCCAGCAAGAAACTTAGGCCCTTTGCCCTATGGTCCATAAGAAACTGAATCCTGTCAACAGTTATGTGAGGAAGCTTGGGAGTAGATCCTCCCCGAGTCAAGTCTTCAGGTCACTGGGCAGTCCTGGCTGACCCCCTGATTGCAGTCTTGTGAGAGACTTTTATCTGCCCCAGATAAACTGTGAGATAATAAATGGTTGTTTTCAGCTGTGAAGCTTAAGGACACTTTGTTACACAGTAATAGATAACTAATATAATAATGATGAGTACCAAAAGCCTATTGTTTTTAGAATCCATATGATACATTTAAGGGTGATCAAATATTTTCACTTTTAAAGTGACATTAATTTTCAATAAACTTGAAATTATGTCATTTGCAGCTATTTAAACTTATGAGAAAGCATTTTAGAGGGCAACTTAAAACGTAGATGTGCTTCATCATGATTATCAATTCTTTTAGGAAGTATATGAGCCAAAACATTAGGAAAGTACTAACAGCACTGAGAAATCATTATTTCTTGGTGATAGTAAAAGAGGTTAAGAGAGAGAATCACGAGTGAAATGGGGCCAGGCACAGTGGCTCACATCTGTAATCCCAGCACTTTAGGAGATCAAGGCAGGCAGATTGTTTGAGGTCAGGAGTTTGAGACCAGCTTGGCCAACATGGTGAAACTCCATCTCTACTAAAAATACAAAAATTAGCTGGGCATAGTGGCACATGCCTGTGATCTCAGCTACTCAGGAGGCTGAGGCAGGAGAATCACTTGAACTTGTGGGGTGGAGGTTGCAGTGAGCCAAGATCATGCCACTGCAATCCAGCCTGGGTGACAGAGTGAGACTCCATCTTAATAAAAAAAAAAAAAAAAAGTGAAATGGAAACTAGACGGTTTAATTTCCTGCCATGAAGAAGTAACTTTAATACTTGATCCAAGTTAGAATGCACACAACTCAAATAATAGCCTCTGCCAATTAAGGGCTTACAGTTACACATGATACCTGCCCCATTTAATCCTTACAACAACCCTTTGAGGGAGATGTTATCAGGATAGGGATTTGAAAGAGCCAATATATCACACCTCATGTTGTTTTGTTGAGTTGAGCCTGCAGAAGAGGCACCTGTCTATCCAGCCATGTGGGGAGTCAAGGAGCTGTCAGTACATGTGCAGCATCACCTAAAATATTAATCCTATCCAAGAGCTGAAAGTAGATAAATAGATGTTACACGCTTTCCATCACACAAGCTAAAAAGCATAAGGCCTGGGTTCAATCCCAGGTCTCTGACTCTAAACACCATGCTCTTAATTGCTGTCTTTCCAGAAAAAGAGGGAAAGACTAAATGCATTTTCTACTATGATCAGATTATACCAATCACTCATATATTTTTCTCTCCTTTTACATAGAAGTGCAATAAATGTATGTCCTAAACCAATACTCTACTTAAGATTCCAATTTGATTGTAGTAAAATATACATACCATACAATTTACCATTTTAACCATTTTTAAGCAGACACTTCAGTGATGTTGAGTACACGCACATTGTTATACAATCACCGCCATCTATTTCCAGAACTTCGTCTTCCTAAACTGAAACTCCATGTCTATCACCCAATAACTCTCCATTCCCCGCTTCCCCTTGCCCCTGGTAACCACCATTCTATTTTGTCTGTATCAATTTGACTACTCTATGTACCTCATATAAATGGAATCATATGGTATTTGTCCTTTTGTGCCTGGTTTATTTCACTTAGCATAATGTCTTCAAAGTTCATCCATGTAAGAATATCCCTCCTCTTTAGGGAAGAATAATATTCCATCGTATGCAAATGCTACATTTTCTTTATGTATTCACTTATTGTCTTAGTTGGTTCAGGCTTCTATAACAAGCTGTCATAAACTTGGTATCTTATAAACAACAGAAATATATTTATCACTGTTTTAGAGGCTGGAAAGTCCATAATCAAGCCATCAGCAGCAGGTTTGATGTCTGGTGAGGTCCTACTTTCTGGTTCATAGATGTTCACTTCCTGCTGTGTCCTCACATGGTGGAAGGGGTAAGAGGTCTCTCTCTGCAGCCTCTTTTACAAAGGCAATCCTCTCATTCATGACCTAATTGCTTCTCAAATGCCCCACGTCTTAAGACATCACATTGGTGATTAAATTTCAACATATGAATTTTGGGGGGACAGAAACTTTCAGACCATAGCATCTGCCAGTGGACACTTGGGTTGCTTTCACCTTTTGGCTATTACGAGTAATACTGCTGCAAACAGGAGTGTACAAATATCTGTTTGAATTCCTGCGTTTCTTTTGCATATATACCCAAGAGTGGAATTGCAAGATTATATGGTAATTCTATGTTTAATTTTTTTAAGCAATTGCTATCCTATCTTCCATATCAGCTGCACCATTTTACATTACCACAGATTCTAAAATTTTTAACAAGAAAGTATAACTAAAATAATAAGTGATGAATGATAGAAAAATGAGCAATGTAGACAATTAGCCCATAATTATAGCCTCTCAGAGCTTTAAGGGGTCTCTAAAGTGCATCAGTCCAAGTACCCATCATATATTTGAAGATAGTGCTTAAAGTTCTTGGATGATGATTACGTTAACCCTCTGGCAAACGTTGATTAAAGGCTTACTAGTTACCCAGCACAATGCTATGCAGAGCTAAAAGGAACAATGAAATTATCCATCCTTTCTTGTAATTATTTCACATAACTACCACATGCAGCCTTAAACATAACAAGTTGCCGATTTACCTAGGATAATGATTCACTTGGGTGGAAAGACCACATATTTCAATTATTTTACTTCTGGTCTCTCTCCATGGGAAAGATAAACTAGCTTTAAAAATGATGTGAGTTGGTAAATATTTGCAGTTAGAGTATGAGGTCACCATAGCAGTTAGAAAACAAAACAATCTAAATATAATTGTAGATCTTTATAGAAACCTGACATCAAGCCATGTCCGCCTACACTATTAGGCCTTCCACAGAGTTAGAAAGTCTTCCACAGAGTTGGACAAGTTTAGAAATTACACAACTCTGAGGTGTAGTGAATGTTTATAAAAAACGGCTTCTGTCTCAGTTGGGAAATACCAAGTACTCCTAAACGATGACAAAAACAGGTGGTAGACAACAAAGAGAGTTGTTTTTTAGTGTGTGTTTTTGTTTTTGTTTTTGTTTTTTGAGATGGAATCTCACTCTGTCGCCCAGGCTGAAGTGCAGTGGTGTGATCTCAGTTCACGGCAACCTCTGCCTCTAGGGTTCAAGCGATTCTCCTGCCTCAGCCTCCTCCAGAGTAGCTGGGATTACAGGTGCCCACCACCATGCCTGGCTAATTTTTGTATTTTTAGTAGAGACAGGGTTTCACCATGTTGGCCAGGCTGGTCTCAAACTCCATACCTCAAGTGTTCTGCCCACCTTGGCCTCCCAAAGTGTTGGGATTACAGGCATGAGCCACCATGCCTGGCCCTTCCAGGCAATTGTTAACTCCAATTCTATCCATATCCCTAGCAAACTTGGACTCCATTTGGTAAAGTATAGGTGGAGGAAGGGGTGTGGAGCAAGGGCAGGGAACAAGGAGAATCTAAGGAGTTCCTTTTCCTTGATTTTCCAGTTCAGCTCAAGTTGTCAAACATTTGTGCAGCGTTTACTATATATTGGATATTATTCGAGGTACTGGAGACACAAACAAATTATACTTGGACATTGCTTCAAGATGCTCAAAATCTAGTTTAAGAGTATGGTTTATTTTTTACATGTTTAGTTGTTTGTATTTTAGAAAGCTTCACAGGTGGGATGAAATATTTTACAATGCTATACTCATGTATGGTTAAGTAAGGAGCAGATAATAGCTCAGTTTGTGTGTGTGTGTATGTCCAAGGTCACTGTAAATAGTTTACCCCTTTACCCCAGCTGGAACCAGCCTGTGACCCTCCCAGAGAGACCACACTACTTTTAGCTTAGATTGGATAACTCTTCACATACAACGCTTTGCCAAGGTCGCAGCTGCTTCATGTTTGCTTAGTTTGATATTTTATTAACGCCTATTTAGCATTTCAATAAACTCCAGAATGTTTCCAGGTTACTTTTCGTAGTATTACAAAAAACAGTGATCATTTAGGCACTGTATTAGGCTGCATTCACTCAACATTTCCCAAATGCTTAAATACCAGGTCCTTGGGATACACCAGCGAACGTAACAAGCAAAAATTTCTGCCCTCATGCAGCATACATTCCAGTGACTACATATGATAAAAATCCAAAATAATTGAGGCCACACTGGTCTGGATCCTCAAGTGATCCACCTGCCTCGGCCTCCTAGCATGCTTGGATTACAGGTGTGAGCCACTGCACTCAGCCTGCTAGTCTTTTGACTGGCCTCCCCATCTCCAAACTCCATCCTCCATATTAGTGTTGCAGGACTTTTTAAAATAAAACCTTGGTCATTTAATTTCTCACATTAGAAAACTTCCACTCTTTTTCATTGTTTACAGTAGAAATCCAATTCTCTTAGTATGGTATATAAGATTCTTCATGATCTAGCCCCAGTACAACACTCTATAGTCTCCCCACCCAATATTCTTTTCACCGTATCCCTTCCATCTGGCCAGGCTGAGTCCTGGCAGCCACGATCCCCTATGGATCATGCTGGTTGAGATCTCCTGGGTTGCTCATGTTATTCCTGCTCCTACAAATATCTCCATCTTCTTGTCTACTTAAAGAAAACCTACTCATCTGTGTGCAATCACCATAAACACTATCTGTCTTCTGCAGCCTTTCCTGCAATTCCCATACCTCTGGCACTGACAATCACGTTTTAAAAATACCCCACCTATATTTCTCCTAGCCTCTACAGTATTTTGATTACACTTAACTAATTACACGACTTCTCTTTTAGTCTTCTTCTCTAGTCTCTTGAGGCCATGGACCATATCCTATTATTCTGAATCCCAAATGCCTAATACTGTGCTTGGTATATGCTTAAGGTGATCATATGACTTGGTTTGTGCCTGTTGACCTGGCTTAATTAGACCCTCTTTACTCCAAAAGTATCTTGGTTTGGCAGATAAGTTATATTTGGTCATTCTCCATATAGTACATGCCTGGCAATGAATGAATAATGAATGAGCACCAGAATCTGAGCACTTATTACCATACAATATATACATATGTAGTAATACTTTTTTAAAAAAGTTGTTTATGACGATGTGCTGCTTTTTTTCTTAGCTTCATTAGAACTGGCCAGCTCCTCTTTCTCACTTGCCAAGTATGGGGAGTTGGTTTGGAGTCGGTGTCAGTTATAGTGTGAAAGTAGTCCACCAGCCCACGCTGTTATTCCTAAAGACCGCACTGACTCCACGGACTTAAGTTATCATTGCTTCCAGTTTCCTTGGGCAACGCAGCACGCAATTTTGGACGCGCTGCGTGGTTTCAGAGTCGGCTGTAACTTGTCTCACTTTGTAATCATCAGGAAAAGTTCCTGATGCCAGTCTTCCAAACGCTCAATGAAATTAATAAAAAACAGCACCGCAGAAGAGGCTGAGATGCAACGACAAAAGTTGTCGTAATTATTAATAATACCTAACCCTGGATTACTCCCCTGAAAGATCTGTATCTTTGCAGCAGGCGCAATTCAGTTTGGTTTCACCCAAAACAAAAATGGTCTCCGTCGGAGTCCATTTCCTGTGGGGACCAATCAGAATATCGAATACAGGGCACGGGGCCCGCACTTCCGCCCGGTCTTCCTGGTCTCTCTAATCGCGCCAGTGCGCCTCCGACTCGGAACGACTTCCGCGGCAGGGGCGCCGAGGGCCGGGGGCGGCGGGCGGGATGAGTGCGGTGTGCGGCGGAGCGGCGCGGACGCTGCGGGTGCCGGGACGCCACGGCTACGCCGCCGAGTTCTCCCCGTACCTGCCGGGCCGCCTGGCCTGCGCCACCGCGCAGCACTACGGCATCGCGGGTGAGGCGGGGCCGCGCAGCCGGGGCGGGGGCGCGCAGCCGGGGCTTGGGGGCGGAGGCGGGGAACAGCCGGGCACCAGCTCCTCGCGCTCGAGGGAAAGCCCCTCTGAGTGTAGACGGTCCCGCGGTCCGCTCCAGGGGGCAGAAGAGGCGCTGATCGGCGCCTCTCACTTTGCGGAGCGCGAGGAGTTGGTCTGAAGCGGGAGTCGATCCTCTTCAGTTGTGTGTAAGTGCATATAGGTGTAGCCTGGTAGCCCGTGTCCTTGTTCCTTGAGACCGGCTGCCTCCGCCACCTGTCGCACGCCCAGGCACACGTCCCCGTGCGGAGAGCCGGTGTAGCCTGCGCGGTACCTCGGAGCGGTCGGCTTCACACAGCTGTACGGAAAAGACGGTCTGAGCCAGAACCGCCCCAGGGCTTGCGAGTTGGCCCACATTTCCCAGTCTGCATTCGAGCACTGAGCCGCGACCTGCGGGCTGGCCGTCCTAAGAAGGATGCTCCTGAATGGACGCCTGGAGTCCAACCGGTGACACCATGAAATATATTAAGTTCAGTTCTCACCTGTAGTTGTCTCACGAGGAATGCATACTTTAGCAAGTAGCTATTACAGACTACAGTTAATTGTCTCCAGCGGGGCGCATTGGCTCAGCCTGTAGTTACAGCTGCTCAGGAGGCTGAGGCGGGAGGACCGCTTGAGCCCGGGATGTTGAGGCTACAGTGAGCTGAGATCACATCACTCCACTCCAGCCTGGGTGACAGACTGTGACACCGTCTTAAAAGAAAAAAGGCCAGGCCAGTGAGGTGGCTCACGTCTGTAGTCCCAGCACTTTGGAAGGCCGAGGCAGGCGGATCACCTGAGTTCAGGAGTTCCAGACCAGCTTGACCAACATAGAGAAACCCCATCTCTACTAAAAATACAACATTAGCTAGGCGTGGTGGCGCATGCGTGTAATCCCAGCTACTCGGGAGGCTGAGGCAAGAGAATAGTTTGAACCCAGGAGGTGGAGGTTGCAGTGAGCCGAGATCGCGCCTTTGCACTGCAGCCTGGGCAACAAGAGCAAAACTGTCTCTCAGAAAAAAAGAGAAAAGAAAAAAAAGTTAATCATCCCTCTCCGTGGACTAGATGAAAAGGCATGGGTTCATTCTCGCTTTTGCCTTAATTCATGTCCAAGCTATTATAGACACTGAAGGGAGATGCAACAACTCATTTCATAATGTCAGTGGTCTGTTGTATTTTTTGTTTTGTCCTACAGCAGAAAAAAATGTTACTTCTAAAACTCAGAGAAATACTTGATTTATTTTCTTTATTAGCTCTTAGTGCTTGGCACATTCAGATTTACATGGCCCACCAGTTGGATTGAAGACTCATGAGTCTATAATGGTAGTAGTTTCCTTTTTTTCTTTTTCTTTTTAGAGACAGGGTCACACTCTGTTGTCTAGGTTCAGTAGAGTGGTGCAGTCACGGCTCACTGTAGCCTCAACCTCCTGGGCTCAAATGATCCTCCTGTCTCAACCTCCCCCGTAGCTGGGACCACAGGCACGTACCACCACACCTGGCTAATTTTTGATTTTTTATTTTTGTAGAGACCGTATCACTGTGTTGCCCAGGCTTGTCCTGAACTGGGTGCAAGCGATCCTCCTGCCTTGGACTCCCAAAGTGCTAGGATTACAGGCGTGAGCCACTGTGACTGGCCTGTAAATGCTACTTAAAATCTTATGCAAAAACTCTTTAAAAGGAATTGGTATTTAAAAAAACATTCAGTCGGCCGGGCGCGGTGGCTCAAGCCTGTAATCCCTGCACTTTGGAAGGCCGAGACGGGCAGATCACGAGGTCAGGAGATCGAGACCATCCTGGCTAACATGGTGAAACCCCGTCTCTACTAAAAAATACAAAAAACTAGCCGGGCGCGGTGGCGGGCGCCTGTAGTCCCGGCTACTCGGGAGGCTGAGGCAGGAGAATGGCGTAAACCCGGGAGGCAGAGCTTGCAGTGAGCTGAGACCTGGCCACTGCACTCCAGCCTGGGCGACAAAGCGAGACTCTGTCTCAAAAAAAAAAAAAAAAATTCAGTCATGTTAAATAGAAGAGATTTTCCCCCTTGGTCTCTATATAAGTAAATATAACTTTTAAAATACAATGGCCCTTTGGTAAAATAATCTTTGACGGGTAACATATTAATACTGTTTTCAGCAGTGTATTACCAGCAGTTATGTGGTAAATCCCACCAGGTATCTCCACATTCATATTTTGCTTTAAAATCCTGTGTTAGATGTATTTTAGATTTACTGGTGAGGAGTGCAGTCCCTGGGGTCTGTAAGCCAGAGGTTTCTCATCTGTCAGTAGGGATGATAACACCAACTTGGAAGGTTTGTGTCTCTGGTGCCTTGTCTGGCTACAGAGTAGGCCCTTAAGTATTTCACCCCTTTGTTAGGTCCATGTCTGGATTCCAATCTTAGGTGCAATGGGAAGTTGAATATTTAGTAACTGAAGTACAATATGGAAAAACAGAAATGGAGAACACATTTGGTATTCATGTCCCAAAAACTTTAGGGAGAAATTGATCACCTGACTGTTTGGTATTTAAGGTCCAAAAAACTCTGGGGAGAAATTTGTGGTATTAAAATCAGGTACCAATTACTTGATAACTCCTTGACTTTTGATGTTACCCTGGCAGGTTCAAAGGGATGACCTTGACTTTTTTTCTCTTTAGGCTGTGGAACCCTACTAATACTGGATCCAGATGAATCTGGGCTAAGGCTTTTTAGAAGGTAAGGGGGCTGAAATTATTAAAGGTATTTACTGTTGCTATTAAAGCCTTAATAGAGTTAGGTTTTGACTCTTTGGTTAATGTTTTAATATACAATATAAAAGGAACCTTGGCGTTTGCATAGGATGAAGCTTATTTTTAGCTGGTTGTGGTGGTGCACACCCATATTCCCAGCTATTCCCAAGTCTGAGGCAGAAGGATCACTTGAGGCCAGGAGTTCAAGACCAGCCTCGTGGGCATAGGGTCCCCCACTATGTTAGGGGCACCCGTCTCTAAAAGAAATTTTTTTTTATGCACAGAGTCTGGCTCTGTCACCAGGCTAGAGTACAGTGGTGCAATCTTGGCTCATTGCAATCTTTCAGCCTCCTGGATTCAAGTGATTCTCCTGCCTCAGCCTCCCGAGTAGCTGGGATTATAGGTGCCCGCCACTATGCCCAGCTAATTTTTGTATTTTTTAGTAGAGACAAGGTTTCACCATTTTGGCCAGGCTGGTCTCGAACTCCCGACCTCTGGTGATCTGCCCGCCTTGGTCTCCCAAAGAGCTGGTGTTATGTGTGTGAGCCACTGGGCCCGGCCTAAAAATTTTTTTTTAAAGATTAGCTATGCCGTGGTGGTGCACACCTGTCGTCCCAGCTACTTGGGAGGCTGAGGTGGGAGGATTGCTTGTGTCCAGTTCAGGGCTGCAGTGAGCTGTGATTGGGCCACTACACTCCAGCCTGGGTGACAGAACAAGACTCTTTCTCTTAAATAAAAAAACAAATCTGAAGCCTGTCTCTTAGTGTCCACTCGTAAATTATAAAACTTAAAAAAATATGGAGTAGTATATTGTGTAGCATTACATTTTTGGACTGTTATGTTCCACTGGACTGTTTTTTTAACCTTTCTGAGTCTGTTGCCATATTTGTCAAGTACCTGCTCTCTTAACTCCCATAGTTTTGAAGATTACATGAGATATATGTGTTAAAATATGTGATAAATTGTAAGAAAAAAACCGTAATTATAATTGTTATTTTTTGTTGTTGTTGTGTAGCTGCCTATGTAAGTGTTGTGTTTTTTGGTTTTTTCCTAGTGTAGCTTTGACTGGAATGATGGTTTGTTTGATGTGACCTGGAGTGAGAACAATGAACATGTCCTCATCACCTGTAGTGGCGATGGCTCGCTGCAGCTCTGGGACACTGCCAAAGCTGCGGGGCCACTGCAAGTCCTTAAAGAACACACTCAGGAGGTAGGAGGGGAATCTTTCTGAGCTGATTATTTTTCTTTCTTCGACTTTGGTTGAAATCCAGTTGGGGATGTACACATGGAGAAATATCTTCAGGGGACAAGTTTAAACTTTAGCATTTCTTATACATATTAGATGTCACTTATTATTTGATTATTCAAACATAAAGTACCTTTGGCGTAAGGAGCTGGGAAAGAAAAGAAAAGGTCAGTCTTCTCATTAGGCAGAAGAAACGCCTCCAGCAGTGTACTCTGGCACCATTTCCTCCTAAGAGGCCCATGACTTTCTTTGTGCTCTAAGAATGTGCTTGCCACACGGTGCCTTAAGGTAGAGGTAGGTGGACTTTTCACATAGACGTCATAAGATTGCCTTTGGGGCTTCATTGAGATTCTCGAGGTGTTTCAGAGTATATTGGAGCAAGAGCATAAAATCCTGAGTATGAGGCAGAACTTACTGAAGGGATTTTACATCTAAATCTGGTTCATGTGTCTAGATTTTGTGTGTGTGTATGTATAGCACAGAAAATAGTTTGGGCTTCAGTTATACTAACATACATGTGTATTTTCAGTGAACATAATAATGAAGACATCCTCTTTTTGTGTTTTTACCTTAAATGTTTTAAGATTTTCCTTAAGGTAGCAGTATATCCTTCAAATGACAACTTGCTAATCTACTTTCAAATTTTTGTCCACCACAGTGCCTGGCCCGAGAAGGCCCTCAATAAATGCTTATTAGATGCAGGAATATCAGTCTTTTGTGGTAAAGATTAGTTATGTGAGGGGTCCACATGTTTTATAGCTATAGCTATTGACAATCAAGATTTCTAAGATTGTTACTGAAATAATGAAAAATTTTAATTTCTATTTTAATTGTGATAGCTATTTGAATAAATGTAGTTGTAAATTATCATGTTTTCAGGGAATTACTGAGTACTAAGACAATTTGGGAAAGGAGAAGTTTTAGTTTCAAGATGATCAGTGCACGAATCTCTACAGAACAGTGTGTCCAAAATTCAGATACTTCTGTGGAACGTATGTGAATTTTGTGTGTGTGTGTGTGTGTGTGTGTGCGTGTGTGTCAGGGCCTCACTCTGTTGCCCAGGCTAGTGCAATCTTGGCTTACTGCAACCTCCACCTTCTGGACTTAAGCCATTCTCGTGTCTTAGCCACCCAAGTAGCTGGGATTACAGATGTGCGCCACTATTCTCTGCTAATTTTTGTATTTTTAGTAGAGACGGGTTTCACCATGTAGGCTAGGCTGGTCTTGAACTCCTGGGCTCACGTGATCCACCTGCCTTGGCCTCCCAAAGTGCTGGGATTATAGGCGTGAGCCACCGTGCCCAATTTGTGTGTGTGTGTGTGTGTGTGTGTGTGTGTGTTTGTAGAGATGGTTTTGCTATGTTGCCCAGGCTAGTTTTTGTGATTTTTGACATTTTTTTTTCTTTTATCATTTGTATTATAATTAATTTAATGTTTTTCTTTTCCTTCTTTCTTTTTTAAAAAATACTTTTCTTTTTAGAAGTATTTTTTTCTTTTTGTTAAATCTTTGGTGCCTTTTATTACCTATATAAATTCAAGGGTGATAACTAACATCATAAAATAATATTGCTACTTAAGTTAAATTCAGTATATTGACTTAATGTTTTTCTTTCAATCAACTAAAATTGTTGCTTCATTTATCCTGAAACAGTAATATTCATGAAACAATGGGGTTGATGGCTACTTTAGTATGTACATTTATTTGTTTTTAATGTATATTAAGACAAATAAGTAACGAATAAAATAAATGTATGTACCAGTTAAAATAATCTCTTGTGCAGCTACTTTCTGGGAAATACTGTTCTAGGATATCCTGGCTGGATGGTCACTCAGTCTTCATCTCAGTGAAAGTAAATTTCACTTTCTCTTGAGATAACTTATTTGATTTTTAGGTTGTTCTGATGATTAAGAAACTACTTCTTGTAAGCCCAAATCTACCTTCTATAGCAACCAACTGCTGCTCTTAGTGCCTTTCTCTGAAATGGTAAGACCGAGTCCAGCCCCTTTTGTCCAGGAAACCTCTTGAAAATAGCCATTGTGCTCTCTTCCAGACTGTGCACTTGTCATTTCATTGCCCTGTCCTCAGATGACATGATCTCTACATCTTTCATCCTCCTGGTAGCCTCCTTTGATAATCCTTTGAAATAGTGCCTTAGAAAGGGGCACTGTTTTTCAGTGCCCCTTTCGATATATACCTAATTTATTCCAGAAATGTGATGAAGGGCTAAGCTTTATAAGATTTTACCAGCATAGTCTTGAGCCCCTAGTTCTAATAATATTACCTAAAGTGGCTATACATTGTTCTCAGCCATGTCTTAGTGTTAGGTTACTTTGAGTCTACTAGTAACACACTTACCTCTTTTGTTATTTGAACTGCTGTTAAACCAGTTTTACAGCATTCTATAATTTTGCAACTGATTTATTGAACCGAAGATACACTTCTGTTTTTTAACTTTTTAAATTTGTTTTGCATGCTACTATTCTAGTTAGCCTTCGTTTTCTTTTCAAATGCAATTTTTGGTAAGCGTTTGTATCAGGATGCGTTGAATGTCAGTGTAATAGAAAACAATTAAGTGGCTTCAACAGTCAGAGTTTACCGTTTCACATATTTTGCTTGGTTATGTGAAAAATAAATGAAGATAACCTTTTTCGGTATTTGTTACAGCAGCACCCCTAATTATTGGCACCAATTTCTACCTCAGTCTACTCGGGCTGCTGTAACAAAGTATTATAGACTAGACTAGGTGCCTTATAAAGAACAGAAATTTATTTCTTACTGTTCTGGAGATTGGAAGTCCAAGGTCAGGGTGCCCACATGGTTGGGTTCTGATGAGGGTCCTTTTTCAGGTCAAAGACTACTACTATCTTTTCATTGTATCTGCAGGTGATGGAAAGAGGATGAGAGAAGTTTTGGAAATCCCTTTTAGAAGGGCACTAATCCCATTCATGAGGGCTCTACATTCATGACCTAATTACCCACCAGAGGTCGTACCTTCTAATACCATTACATTGTAGGGGGTTAATATTTTAACTTGTGAGTTTTGTGGGGACATATTCAGTCCATTGCATATGCAAAATACTCAAAAATACTTAAAAGGATTTAAGCTCAAATGAGAGTTTTAAGGAGCTTGTAAATATTTGTTGAATAAATTAATAAATGAGGCTGAGTGCGGTGAGTCATGCCTGTAATCCTAATACTTTGGAAGGTCGAGGTTGGCAGATCGCTTAGGGCCAGGAGTTTGAGACCAGCCTGGCCAACATGGCAAAAACCCCACCTCTACTAAGAATACAAAAATTAGCTGGGTGTGGTAGTGCACACCTGTAGTCCCAGCTATTTGGTAACTGAGGCACGAGAATCACTTGAGCCTGGGAGGTGGAGGTTGCAATGAGCTGAGATTGTGCCACTGTACTCCAGCCTGGACAACAGAGTAAGACTCTGTCTTAAAAAAAAGTTATTAAAAAAAAGTTGATAAATGAATGAACATAGCCAATTTCTGTTTGTTTGTTTGTTTGTTTTTTCCACCAGTATGTTCAAGGAAGCTATGTTGTGAAATGGAACAGCAACTAATGGGTCATTTTCTTCTGTGGAAGAGATTATATAATAATGATATATAGCATGGTTTTAGTCAATCTGGGATTCGAATCCCAGCTTTGTAAGTTACCCGTTGTGAGACCTTGCATATGTCACATTTTTCCTAAACTTGAGTGTTTTCATTTGCAAACTAAGTTTATTAGTAGTCTGTATCACAGGGTTGCTGTGAGTGCTTGAATTAGAACCAGCATTGAATAAATATGAGCTAGTATTATTATTTGCTCTTATTATAATAGGGTTTGAAAAATACAAAACAAGTTAGAACTTTTCCAGTTACCCATTTTACCACTTGATGGCTGTGTGTCCAACAGTCAATGTTCAAGTTGTCAGATGAAGCAAAAAAGAGAAATCCAAGATTTAGATATATTTTAGGCTTTGAGGAATGAAGGTCTTGGTGAAATGAAAATAAAGAAAAACATGGACATTATCTGTGTGAATGGTTGCTAAACTTAGCATCGAAGTAGGAATCAAATTGTTCTGTGTATTGTTTAACTGGTGTCTGCAGAGGTCATTGTGTCTTTTGAGTCCCATAAAATGCCTTTGGCTTTGCTTATTCTAATGCTGCTGAATATATAATAAAAATTTTTTAAAATTCAGTGAGAATAGAAAAATAAGAGTGAATTGACAATTTTATTTCACTACTTTCTGACTTAAAACACTGTGCTACTGAGAGTGAGTTAAAGTGACTTTAAAGATGACATAAATCAATGTAATATATTAATTTCTAATTTTCAAACTAATGAGTTTGCTTATCACAGTTTAAAAAAGTTGAAATTTGTTTTCATTGTCAAATAGCAAGGTTTATCAATTTGCTGAATTTTTATAACATATTTGATCCATTGAGGTTTTTGAGCATTGATTATAAAAACTTACTTTTGACCTAAGTATGCAACTATTTGTATTCTGTTATGGAGGAAATGTATTTGCTTATACATTTTAAGAGTTAAAATCTTGTTTACTTTAAAAAATGAATCAATTATTTACTTTTTGATAATGATAGAAGTTGAGAAGTCAATAATGATAGATACTGTATTAGTCTGTTTTCACATTGTTGTTAAGAAATACCTGAGAGTAGATAATTTATAAAGGAAAGAAGTTTAATTGACTCACAGTTCTGCATGAATGGGGAGGCCTCAGGAAACTTAACATTATGGCAGAAGGTGAAGGGGAAGCAGATGACCTTCTTCACGAGGCGGCAGGAGAGAGAGAAAAAGAGAGAGAGAAAGCAGGGGAAACTGCCACTTTTAAAACCGTCACATCTTTTGAGAACTCCTCAGTATCACAAGAACAGCATGGGGGAGACTGCCCCTATGATCTGATCACTTCCTACCAGGTTCCTCCCTTGACACATGGGGATTACAATTCAAGATGAGATTTGGGTGGGGATATAGAGCCAAACTGTATCATTCCACTCCTGGCCCCTCCCAAAGCTCATGTCCTTTTCACGTTTCAAAACCAATCATGACTTTCCAACAGTCCCCCAAAGTCTTAACTTACTCCAGCATTAACCCAAAAGTCCCAAGTCCAAAGTCTCATCTGAGACAAGGCAAGTCCCTTTTGTCTAGGAGCCTGTAAAATCAAAAACAAGTTAGTTACTTCTAAGATACAATGGGGCTATAGGCATTGGCTAAATGTTTCAAATGGGAGAAGTTGGCCAAAACAAAGGGGCCACAGGCCCCATGCAAGTCTGAAACCCAGCAGGGCAGTTATTAAATCTTAAAGCTTTGAAATGATCTCCTTTGACTCCATATCTCACATCCAAGGGGTGGGCTCCCATGGCCTTGGGCAGCTCTACCTTTGTGGCTCTGAAGGGTGCAGTCCTCATGGCTGCTTTCACTGGCTAGCATTGAGTGCCTGTGGCTTTTCCAGGTATACAATACAAGCTGTCAGTGAATCTACCTTTCTGGGGCCTGGGGGACAGTGGCTGTCTCCTCACAGCTCCAGTAGGCAGTGCCCCAGTAGGTACTCTGTGTGGGGGCTTCAACCCCACATTTTCCTTCTGTACTGCCCTAGCAGAGGTTCTCCATGAGGGCTCCACCCCTGCAGCAGACTTCTGCCAGGACATTCAGGTGTTTCCATACATTCTCTGAAATCTAGGTGGAGGTTAAACTCTTGTCTTCTAAACTCTTGTCTTCTGTACGCCCACAGACCCAACACCATATGGAAGCTGCCAAGGTTTAGGGCTTGCACTCTCAGAAACAATGGCTCGAGCTGTACCTTGGCTCTTTTTAGCCATGGCTGGAGCTAAAGCAGCTGGATGCCGGACAGCATGTCTTGAGGCTGCACAGAGCAGCAGGGCTACTGAGGCCCACAAAACCATTTTTCCCTCCTATGCCACTAGGCCTGTGATGGGAGGGGCTGCTGCAAAGATCTGTGACATGCCCTGGAGACATTTTCCCCATTGTTTTGGCTATTAACATTGGGTTCCTTGTTACTTATGCAAATTTCTGCAACAGGTTTGAATTTCCCCCCATGAAATAGGTTTTTCTTTTCTACCTCATGGTTAGGCTGCAAATTTTCTAAACTTTCATGCTCTGCTTCACTTTTAAATATAAGTTCCAAATTCAAATAATCTCTTCATGAATCCATGTGACTGTACACTTTTAGAAACAACCAGGTCACTTCTTGAATGCTTTGGTGCTTAGAAATCTCTTTTGCCAGACACCCTAAATCATCTTTCTCAAGTTCAAACTTCCATGGATCTCTAGGGCAGGGGCAAAATGCCACCAGTCTCTTTGCTAAAGCATAGCATGAATGACCTTTACTCCAGTTCCCATTAAGTTCCTGACCTCTATTTGAGACCACCTCAGCCTGAACTTCATTTTTCATATCACTATTAGCATTTTGTTCAGAACCATTCAAGAAGTCTTTGAGAAGTTCCAAACTTTCCCACATCTTCCTGTCTTCTGAGCCCTCAAACTGTTCCAACCTCTGCCCATTACCCAGTTCCAAAGTTGCTTTTACATTTTCAGATTATCTTTATAGCAGTACCTCACTATCCTGGTACCAATTCTCTGTATTAGTCCTTTTTCACACTGCTATAAAGAAATACCTGAGACTGGGTAGTTTATAAAGGAAAGAGGCTTAGTTGACTCATGGTTCTGCATGGCTGGGGAGGCCTTAGGAAACTTACAATCATGGTGGAAAGTGAAGAGGAAGCAGACGCCTTCTTCAGAAGGCAACAGGAGAGAGAGAGCAGGGGAAACTGCCACTTTTAAAAACATCAGATCTCATGAAAACTCATGATCACTAAAACAGCATGGGGGAAACTGCACCCATGATCCAGTCACCTCCCACCAGCTCCCTCCCTCAACACATGGAAATTACAATTCAAGATGAGATTTGGGTGGGGACACAAAGCCAAACCATATCAGGTGCCAATAAAAAATATTAATGCAGAATGACAACCAGTCCTGCATTTAAAACCAGTGTGTTTTCTTCAGAAATGCATTTATGTTTAAAACTACATAACAGATTTATCAACTGAAAGCATTATTTTCTTCTTTGCATCCTGTTTCTTTTAAAAAAATTGAGGAAATAGTTAGACTTGATATATTTCCTTTTGCATATTTAGTCATGCCCAGCCATTGATTTTGGAATAGGTTACTGCAGTAAGATTTTATTACAATTTATAATAGCCATTTAAAGCTTTTCCCTGTAAAGATTGTGATTGTACAGAAAAATAGTTTCTAGTTAAATGTCAGTTGAATCAATTCTGCCTTTTTGGATTTTACTGCCATTAGGATGTGATATGTCATCAACTTTCAATTCTCATGTTTTAAAAGCATTTACCTTCTTTTGACTTTGTTTTATATTTTAAAGTTTAGACTTGTATTAAAAAAAAGCAGACCTGTCTCTACTTGTAGCACATATTATGTGCCAGGCATGTGTCAGTCATTGAAGATGCAGGTATAAATAAGACTCATGTGCTGTTCTCTGGTTGTAATTCTGGGACATGTAAACAAGCCATTTAGGGTCCCATGTAAATTAAAAAATAAAACAAAAAAAAATTCAGTACAAGATGATAGATGTTGAAAAGAGGTATCTAGAAGGTACATAGAGAGGAGAACCAGGGACTTCCACAGATGAGGTGCTATTTGACCTGAGTCTTGGGCAATTAGTAGTTTTTAGTAGTTTGCTAGGCAGCCCTAAGGGAAAGGGATATTTCTTTTTTTGTTTTGTTTTTGTCTTGAGATGGAGTCTCACTCTGTTGCCCAGGCAGAGTGCAGTGGCACAGTCTCAGCTCACTGTAACCTCTGACTCCTGAGGCAAGCAATCCTCTGGCCTCCTGAGCTCAAGCAATCCTCCTACCTCAGCCTCCTGAGTAGCTGAGACTATAGGTGCATACCACCATGCCTGGCTAATTTTTGAATTTTTTGTAGAGATGGGGTTTCTCCATGTTGCCCAGGTTGGTCTCGAACTCCTGAGCTCAAGAAATTCACTTGCGTTGGCCCCCCAAAGTCCTGAGATTATAGGCATGAGCCACCACACCTAACTGAAAAGGACATTTCTGATGGAGAAGAGCCTCTACAAAAGTTAAGATTTGTGGAAGAGCGTGGCATATCCACACAACCAAATGTCCTTTGATGTGCCTGGAGCATAGAGTGTGTGTGCTAGTTGATGGTGTAACGGAGGTGGGTAAGGATCATATCCTGATGGGCCTTGAATACCTGGATAGTGGGGGTTGGACTTTATGCTTTGAAAATTCAGGAGAAAGATGAATTGTGTAGATTTTGGGCCACACACTGTGGGCAGAAAACAGGACGTACATGGATAGGTAAGTATTATCCTTTTTCTACTTAATCTGCTTCTTCAAGTAGTAGTTGTCAAGTAGGATTAGACTATAATTCAGGCATCTGGAATTTTAATACTTAACATAAAAAAGGTATGCAAAGGCTTGTCTTAACTCTGTAGTTTATTTAATTTATTTATTTATTTATTTTTGAGATGGAGTTTCAGTCTTGTTGCCCAGGCTAGAGTGCAATGACACGATCTCGGCCCACTGTGACCTCTGCCTCCCGGGTTCAGGTGATTCTCCTGCCTCACTCTCCCAAGTATCTGGGCTAACAGGCATGCGCCACCACACCCGACTAATTTTGTATTTTTAGTAGAGATGGGGTTTCACCATGTTGGTCAGGCTGGTCTTGAACGCCTGACCTCAGGTGTTCTGCCTACCTCAGCCTCCCAAAGTGCTGGGATTACAGGCTTGAGCCACTGTGCCCAGCCTTAAGTCTGTGGTTCTTAAACTTTGCAACAGGTTAGCATTGCTTTGGGACCTTTTAAAAATTTTTGTTTGTTTGTTTTCTTTTTTTTGAGATAAAGTCTTGCTCTCTTGCCCGAGCTGGAGTGCAGTGGCATGTTCTCAGCTCACTGCAACCTCCACCTCCTGGGTTCAAGCAGTTCTACTGCCTCAGCCTCTTGAGTAGCTCAGATTATAGGCATGTGCCACCATGCCTGACTAATTTTTGTATTTTTAGTAGAGATGGGATTTCACCATGTTGGCCAGGCTGGTCTCGAACTCCTGACCTCGTGATCTGCCTGCCTCATCCTCCCAGAGTGCTGGGATTACAGGTGTGGGCCACTGCGTCCAGCCAGAAGCTTTGAAATATCTTCATGCCCAGGTCACAGTGTCTGGGACTGGAGCCAGCGATCAGTATTATTTAAAGATTCCCAGATGATTTCAATGTGCAGCATTGTTTGGAAGCCACTGCCTTGACTTGATAAGCGTTCAATTCTAATGACCTTGATACGTGTGTTATCTAATAATTTGGGGATTGCAATATTCAAAATGTAGATTTAAAAAATCTTTAATAAAAGGAGCTATTTGGTTTACCTTGCAAAATCATTATTCCCAACCCGTTATCTGACCTCAAAGTTTTCTAAAATTTTTTTAAAGAAGAGAAAATGATAGTTTTAAATAGATGGAAACTATGATAGAATATGTTCAGATAGAGAAGGACTTTCAAGCATGACTACTGCTACTATATCTGTAGTCTCTCTCATACACACAGTGTAGGTGTCAACACTACGCATGTCTCTGAAGTGAGTTAGTGAGTGAACTGTAGATAGAAATTAAAATCCCCATCTCTGATTTTAGAATCTATTCAAAAACATATGTAGGAGAATTATGCAATTTATATGAAACTAGAAATTATGTTTGGTTTTGCTGCAAGCTAATATGAAATGAAATTATTGGCAGAGCTATGTAAATGTATGTAAAATTTATATTTTACATAAAGAGGAATAGAAGCACATATATATTTAACTGTACCAGTTATATATTATAAATATATATATATTGTGTATATACATTTCAAAAAGAAACAACGGAAAAATAATTCAAAAACTAATGAAAATGGTTACCTTGAAAGGGGGTAAGGTAGAAATCAGGGAAAAGGGGACCAGAATGGAAATAAGATTTCTTCACATATAACTTGTATTATAGTTTTGACCTTGGAACCATTGAAATGTTTCATGTAATTAAGAATCCCAATGTATTAATAAGTTGGAAAGAAAAAGCAATTGCTAAAAATTGAAAACAAGCACATTAAAGGTCCATCAAATTGGTGCCATAACTAGGTATTGGAAATAATTATTTCAAGTGACTTTAGAAACCCAGTATTGTGATTAGACATTCCTAATAAGATCAGTCTGATAAACAAAAATAATTAGGCCTGGGCATGGTAGTTCATGCTTGTAATCCCAGCACTTTGGGAGATCAAGGTGAGTGGGTCACTTGAGGCCAGGAGTTCGAGACCAGCCTGGCCAACATGTTGAAACCCCATCTCTACTAAAAATACAAAAATTAGCTGGGTGTGGTGGTGCACACCTGTAATCTCAGCTACTTGGGAGGCTGAGGCAGGAGAATCGCTTGAACCCGGGAGGCAGAGGTTGCAGTGAGTGAAATTGTGCCACTACACTCCAGCCTGGGCAACAGAGTGAGACTCTTGTCACAAGAAACAAAAACAAAGAATTGGAAAGAAATTTGAAACTACATTCAAAAAATTTAACATTGCTACTTTGAAACTATTGTAGGATAAGGCATACCAGTAATTATGTCATTAGAAACTGAAAGTTTTAGCCAGGCACAGTGGCTCACGCCTGTAATCCCAGCACTTTGGGAGGCCGAGGTGGGCAGATCACAAGGTCAGGAGATCGAGACCATCCTGGCTAACATGGTGAAACCCCGTCTCTACTAAAAATACAAACAAAAAATAGCCGGGTGTGGTGGTGGGCACCTGTAGTTCAGCTACTCGGGAGGCTGAGGCAGGAGAATGGCATGAACCCAGGAGGCGGAGCTTGCAGTGAGCCGAGATGTCACCACTGCCCTTCAGCCTGGGCGACAGATTGAGACTCTGTCTCAAAAAAAAAAAAGAAACTTAAAGTTTTAAAGTGAGAGAAAAGCGTTACGAGAATAAAGAAGTAGAAACGATCTTAAAGTTGAATGGGGAATCGTCATATAAGCTTGTGATTTATTTTTCTCTGTCTGAAAAAAGTACATATTTCTTAGTTTTTTGCACAATAAAGATTTAGAAGCTGTGACAACTGAGTAGCAGTGAATATTCTTAGTGCCCTGAGTATGGCCTCTAAATACTGTTTGCCACTGACAGGAATAGTGTCTTTGGAGAAGTCGTTTATTCCAGGGCTGGGCAGGAATGCAAGACATCTTCTGTGTCAGAAAGCAGGAAAGCTGTGAAAGGTCGCTGGAGACATATCAAAGGTTTAGAAGGTACAACTTGAAGGGATTCTCATTGGCCAAAGATGAGACTATTGGAACAACCAAAAGAATGAAAGCAATGAATTTAAACACCACACACACACACACACACACACACACGTACGTGTGTATTTTCAGTCCTTACATGGAGATGGACTTGTGATTAGGAAAAATGTAGTCACCATTGAAGATTATTAGGACAACCAGCTCATTATTCTGAAAATTGATAAACAAAAGTAAAGAATCAAGGCATTTACCTTCCCTTTCTTTTATGACTTTTATTGTGGTATTATAAAATAATTGATAAGAAAAGTTCTTTATAACAGGATTCTAGCTAGTAAATGCGGAAGGAATAGCAGAAATTAGAAAATCACTATTTAGTAGCCCCTAATGAAATAATGACTCTAGGCAGGGATCACTGTGGATGCTAAAACCATTAGTTTAAGATTGAAACATTCTCTGAACAATCTTAGGATCACTAAAAGTGGGTCAACCAGAAATTATATGCCTCCTAATATAATTGGAAGCTAAAAAAAAAAAAAAATGAACTAATCTGATTAAGCCTCCAGATCTAACTTCTAATTTAAAGGAAATTGGAAGGGTAGAGAAAAAAGTTAATTACCACCATGAGGAAACATTTGGGATAATCCAGAAGGCAAGACATTCTACGAGACCAGTAACTTGGTTTCTTTCAACAAATAAATGTTGTGGGATGTGGGGCAGGAAGATCAGGGTGTGGGGAGGAGGACTGTCCTAACTTAGAAGAGGCTTACGAGACATAACAGCTAAGTGTAAAATGTGGGTCTTGTTTGGATACTGACTCAAATAAGCTGACTGTGAAAGAAACATTTTTGGGGACAGTCAGGGAAATATGAATAAGGACTGAGTGTTAAATTATATTAAGTAGCCATTGTTAATCTTGTTGGGGTGAAATTGACCTGTGCTTATGTAAAAAACCAACTGGCCTTACCTACTGAAGTATTTAGGAGTAAAAGGTCTGATGTTAAAATACCCCAGTAGTCAGCCATTCAGTCAATAATGGGACAGATGAAACATGATGGGCAACATGTTGATCATTATGGAAGGTGCGTAATGGGTGCCTGAGGGTTTATTATACTCTTCTCTCTACTTTTATGCATGTTTTAAAAAGTCCATAATGAAAAAAATTTGAAAATTTAAGTTTCAGGGCTGGAGGTGGTGGCTCATGCATGTAATTCCAGCACGTTGGAAGGCCTAGGCAGGAGGATAACCTGAGCCCAGGATTTAGAGACCAGCCTGGGAAACATGGTAAAACCCTGTCTCTACAAAAAATTTAAAAATGAGCTGGTGTTGTGGTGTGCACCTGTGGTCCCAGCTACTCGGGAGGCTGAGGTGGGAGGATCAATTGAACCCAGAAGGTGGAGGCTGCAGTGAGCTGTGCTCGTGGCACTGCACTGCAGCCTGGGTAACAGAGTGAGACCCTGTCTCAAAAGAGAAAACTAAAGTTTCACCTTAAAAGAAATATATAGCCCTTTCTAATCACTCAGGAATTAAAAGTCAGTGACCCTTTCCTTTGTATTGATACAGATAAGAATAAAAATTCTGGACATAGTTTTTTATTTGACAACTTTTAATTAAATAGACCAACTTAAAAAGGGCAGTACTTTACAGTAGATTAAAGATGAGCTCTTTGGGAATTGGTTTCAGTAATAAAATTTGTCCTCTCAAACTGTGGTTTTGATGAGGTTCAGATTTCATAAAGCAGCACAAAACATTGTGCAGTGGGTTTTTTTTTCTTTTTCCATTCTCCTGGTTAATTTTCTTCACCACTGCCAAGAGTTATTTCATCAGATAGGCCTCTAGAGGACCCTGCTCTTAAAGCACAAAGTCAGGCACTGCATATCTCTCTTCCTTTTTGTATTTAATTTGACCATTTGCCATGCCCACTATTTGAGTGGGAGTGGAGGGGGAGGTTGGGAATAAGGAAGAGATGGAAGAGGAGACTAACAGAAGATGTGCTTTCCATTCAGATTTGTTTCTCCTTTCCTTCATTCATTCCGGAAACTTTTATTAACTCTACTGTATACAAGATACTGTACCAGGCTAGCTGGGAAGACAAACACCTTAGGCATGCCCTTGCCCTCCTGGAGTCCTTGCCCTGTCTAGGGAGGCAGACTTCCGGTTATCTAATGTCTAATGTGGTAAGCGCTGTGAATGTATGCAGTGTTATGGGAAGGGAGGATTTGTCTGGGGAAGGGGCAGGGAGGGCGTCCTTTGGTCTAAAGGGGAAGTTGGAATGAATTATTCAAGTGGAGAGGCCAGGGTAGAGGTGTTAGAGTCAAATGAAAGAGCATGCTTGACCAGAAAGGATAGAGCCTGTGTGCTTGGAGCTGTCAGCGTTTTGGCCATTGTGCCAAGATCAGGGGAAAGACATTGCAGATTTTAAAAATCGATGAAATATTTTATACATTATAAAATACATGTAAGATGTAAAAATGATATATTGAACACACATATTCACCATCTAGCTTAAAGAAATGAAACATTACCTATACCATTGGAGTCCGCTGCTTACCCTTTCTAGTCCTATCCTTCCTCTCTCTCCATTTTTTTTCCTCCCTTCTTCCCAGGAGTAACCACTAGCCTAAATTTTCTATTTATATATTTTTTGCTTTTCTTTCTATTTTTACAACATATGTATGCATCCCTAAGTCATGCATAGTTTTGCATGATTTTGACCTTTGGGTAATAAGAATCAACATGGATGAATCTCACGTAATGTTGAGCGAAGATGCTAAGTTGTAGGAGCTACATATAGTGTGAAACCATTGAAAGGCTTTGTACGGGGGAGTGACATTTAATTTGTATTTTCTAAAGATTACTTTTTATGTGCAGTGTGGATAATATATTGGAGGTAAACAAAAATGGATGGGGAGAACAGTTAGAAGGATGTTATAATCTAAGTGGTAACTTATGGTTGATGGTTGTAACCTCTTAAGAGAAATCATAGACACATTCTTAGCCATAGCTCTTCAGGATCTTATCCCTCCCAACTATTCAACCTTGCTGTTCCCCAAATCTGGCAAGCTTGTTCCTTGTTCAAGGTCTGTCCCTGTTCTCTGTAACCTGAGCCTTTCATCTCGGACCTGCAGAGTTCAGTGTTTAACTGCACTCAAGTCTCTGCACAGAGAGGTCTTTCCTGGCCGTTTTGTTGAGAAATGACCCCCTGCTCTTGTCATTATTTTCTGTTCTCCTTACTCTGCTTTTTCTTTGTAGTTTTTTAAAAAATTGCAACTTGAAATTATACGTTTATTTATAGCATGTTTTCTGCTGCTAAAATATAAGATCCATAGGGGCTGGTCTTATCTAAACTTGTAACCTCCCTTCCCCCCATACCTAGTACATAGTGGGTGCTTAATAAACATTTGTTGAATAGATGAGTGAATTGATTGAAGTTGGGATAATGGAATTCATTCTTCCCTTTTCAGCTGTATCTCAAACATCTCTCTGGCTGTGAACGTTTTTCAGAGCTTGAGGTTAATGCCCAAACCCTGTCTTGCTGTCACCTCAAACTCAGCATATATAAAATTACATTATTTTCATTCCTTCAGTCTTTTACTTTTGTTAATGCTGCCATCACTGACAGTCCTCAGGCACAAAACCTTGGTGTTATCTTGCAGTGTTCACTACCCCTGACCTCTAGGGTGCTGTATATTCCCATTTATGTCTTTGGGGAAGTTTTCTGGTTACTGTTTGATCTCTGCTTTTTGCCTGTTGACATTTTAGCCAGCCCTCAGGGCCCCACTTCAATCCTTCTCTTAGGTCAATAGTTTGTTTTGTTTTGTTTTTGAGACAGGGTCTTACTCTGCTACCCAGACTGTAGTGCAGTGGCATGATCACGGCTCAGTGCTGTCTTGACCTTGACCTTGTGGGCTCAAGCCATCCTCCCACCTCAGCCTCCTGGGTAGCTGGGACTACTGTTACGTGTCCCCACACCTGGCTAATTTTTAAAATTTTTTTATAGAGACGGGGTCTCGCCATATTGTCCAGGCTGGTCTCGAACTTGTGGCCTCAAGCAATCCTCCTGCTTCGGCCTCCCAAAGTGCTGGGATTACAGGCATGAGCCACCATGCCTGTTGTAGTTACTTTTTATTTAATTAAAAACAAAAAAAACCCCACACAGTCTCCTGATCTGTTAGTTCCTCTCCCATGTCCTAATATTTTGAACATAGTATTCAGTTGCCTTTCTTTTTTTTTTTTTTTTTTTTTTTTTGAGACAGGGTCTCACTCTGTCACTCAGCCTAAAGTACAGTGCCACAATCTTGGCTCACTGCAACCTCCACCTCCTGGGAGCGATTCTCCTGGCTCAGCCTCCCACGTGGCTGAGACTACAGGTGCATGCCATCACACCCGGCTAAGTTTTATATTTTTAGTAGAGATGGGGTTTCACCATGTTGGTCAGGGTGGTCTCGAACTCCTGGCCTTAAGTGACCCGCCTGCCTCAGCCTCCCAAAGTGCTGGGATTGCAGGCATGAGCCACCACACTCAGCCTATTTCCTTCTTTATTATCCCATTTTTAACTTCACCACTATGTGTGTCCTATCTTTAGCTCTGTCCTAGAGACCTAATGCTTGCCACTTGGTTGTGCAACAGAAGACAGCTGGCAGCAACAATGCCATCCGCATGGTTTTCTTCGTATCTTTGGTGTTGATTCAGGCTGGATTCTCTTGAGCCGGTGGAGGCTCCTGCAGTTTTAGAAGGTGAGAAGTCACAAGGTCTCACCTGCTGCATCACGCTGGAAGTGTGTGGAGGCAATGGAGTCTGAGCTGATGATGCTAGTATTTACTTAGCAATTCTCTATACCTACCTAGCAGTGATTCAGGTTGTAAAGAGAAATTTGATTGGTTAAATTATTTTAACCAATGTTTGAATGCCTATTTTACTGTGATGAACGTAGATGTACAAAATGTTTTGCTCATTAGGAGTCTCCAAAATCTAGCAGGTATGTCAGTTATGTAACATTCTTTTAAGTAAATAAAATATGGCAAATGCTGAGTTTGAAGTAGGTGCAAGCTGTTGTTGAAGGCATCGTATGACTCATTGAAGGGCTTATCAGGGGAGGTTTATTTCATAAGGGATGTAATGGGCCACATCTTGACAGATAAATGGAAATTTACAAGTGGACAGGGGCTTTAAGATCCTTGTATAGGTAATTCATGAAAACACAATGGAATCAATCTGGGCCCAAATGTAGCTCCAGTAAAGGGTGATACCAGCAGGGGTAGAGCTTTAGTTCCTTGATATCGTGGCTTAAGGTAGCTAAGAAGTTCTGATTCAACAGTGCCCTCAAGTAGTGTGCTGTACAGATAGCCTCGCATAGCGATTAAGAGTGGGCTCTGCAATTAGGCTGCCCAGGTTCAGATTTCATCTCTGCGCCTTACTAGCTTTGGGACTCTGGACAAGTTACTTAACCTCTCTGGGCCTTGACATTGTATCTACTTCATATAAATGAAAATTAAATGAAATAAAATACATAAAGTGCTTATCAACAGGATCTGACACTCAGAGTGTTCAATAAAGGTTTGCTATTTTTATTTTTGACTGTTTACATCAGCCTAGAGCAGGGGTTGGGAAACTACATCATGTGGGCCAGGACCAAATCTGGCCTGCAGTTAGATTTACAAATAAAATTTTATTGGAACTAAACCATGCCCATTAATTCAGTATTGACTATGGCTGCTTTGTGTGTGCTGCAAGAGCTGGGTTTAGTAGTTGTGACAGTGACCAAATAGCCTGTAAAGTCTGAAGTATTTACCATGTGGCTCTTTGTAGAAGAAATGTAACTTTTTGAAGAAACTTACCATTTACTATATGGTCCTTTGTAGGAGAAATTTAGAGGATAAAATCAAACTCTTTATCTCTCAAGATCTTCAGTGATTGCTTCCAAACCAGCCTTTTTTCTATCCATAACTAACAGATGGCCACAGCAGCTTTGGTTTTCACTGGCCCTTCTATTCCTTTCATAGCTGCTGCTGGATTGTGCTTCCTTTAGTGTCCCAACTACTCTTCTATCTTTTGCATGAATGTGGGCAGAGGCAGGGCCAGGACTGGGGTAGGATGTGTGAGGCACTCACTCTAGGTACACAATTTAAGGGGGTCCCAAAAAACTTGATAATCAAGATAATTTGTTAATGTTTTTAAAAATAAAAATGCAAAAAACCCATGATGAACAAAGTATTGATATTTTACTTTTTTATTCCTTATTTGGAAGCTTAATATAATTTTGTTAAACTTTTTTCCAGGTTTAGTATGATAGGCAAATAAAAATTTGTAGGCTGGACACGGTGGCTATAATCCTAGCACTTTGGGAGGCTGAGGCGGTAGGACTGCTTGAGTCTACAAGTTTGAGACCAGCCTGGGGAACATGGTGAGACACTGTCTCTACAAAAAATAAGAAAAAAATTAGCTGAGTGTGGTGGCACGCAAGTGTGACTCCAGCTACTTAGGAAGCTGAGGTGGGAGGACCGCTTGAACCCAGGAGGTCATAGCTGCAGTGTGCCAAGATTGTGCCACTGCACTCCAGCCTGGGCGACTGCGCAAGATCCTGTTTTGCGGGGGGAAAAAAAAAGAAATCTAAGTTGTACAGCTTAGTGTTTTGATCTAAATATATCTTGAGTAATGATTCCTACAGTCAAGCTAATTAACATATCCATCACTTGAATAGTTACCATTTTCTTGTTCTCACGATAAGAACATTTCAGATCTACTCTCTTAGCAAATTTCAAGTATTCAGTAATACATTATTATTTATAATAGTTACCATGATGTACATTGAATCTCTAGAAATTATTCATCTTATAACTAAAAGTTTGTATCCTTTGACCAACATATCTCCATTTCCCCCACCCCCAGCCCCTGGCAAACACCATTCTACTGTATGTTTCTCTTAAGTTTGACTTTTTTAGATTCCGTATATAAGTGACGGGATCAGTATTACTGACTTTTTTTTCCTCAGACTCCAACATGGCTCAACATAGTACTGGGCAGCAGAGAGAAAGTAACCCACATTTAAGTGGCTTAAGCCCAGATACTCATACTTCCTACATATATGTGGGAGAGAGTAATAAGATTCAAAGTAACGTGCTGGCTGATCACCAATGTGATATACCAATGGCATATACGCAGGTCCTTGTCAGGACTAATTTCATGAAGTATAATTACGCACATATTTTGTTGAACTTAGTTTACAGGAGTGATCTGTGTATAATCTGTTGTATAAAATGAAAGAATGAAAACATTTCCAAAAGTTTTCAAATGGTTCATTTGAAATGGTTCACTGAGAGCAGTGAAGCATACATTAGAATAGCAGCATCTTATAACTAAAACTGTTTACCAAGAGATCTGGAAGGATCACCTGGTTCCTGCAAGCTTTTTCTAGGAAAGGCCAGATAGGGATATTAATTGAATTTTAATGCTTTCCAATAAACATTGACCCAGCAAGCTTTTTTAGATGACTAACTTTCTAATCTGCTTTGACATTTCTTCGTGGGGCTGCAAACAGTGATTTGTTGGTAGGTTTTAAAATATGTATAATTTGTTTTAGTGAAGAAGGTTTGGAAGTATACTGTAGAATTCTATGAAAGCAGAATGGAGTCTTATCTGTAAGGAATAAGTCTGGAGGAATGGACAAGATCAACTTCTCATTTCTCGGACACCTTGTTGAGATGGATAGGAATTATTTGATGTTTTGACATAGTAAATTAGTTGTTCTGCCTCTCACTGTTACATAACAAGAGATAAAATGCAACGTTGAACTTGATGGTCTTTTGCTTTCTAAATGCTTTTCATTGTTTTTAGGTGTATAGTGTTGATTGGAGCCAAACCAGGGGTGAACAGCTTGTGGTGTCTGGCTCATGGGATCAAACTGTCAAATTGGTATGATAGCATTATTGTATTCGAAAACAAATATTCCCCTCTCTAGAGCTGCTGCTAAATTTTCTTTTCTTTTCCAAACATACTTCTGTAGCTTTATGATTGGATAGCTGAGTTTTCTTTAAAAAAAAAAAAATTAAAACATTTATTATAACTTAAAATGTTCTAATCTTTTGGCTGTGAACTAATAGCTCAGCATTAGTTTGGCACTTAAATACCATCCTGCTTTATATCAAAATAGATCTTTAAAAATCCTTGAGATCTGTATATATATTGTATGTGTATATATAAATGTATATAGTTTATTGGTATGTGTAGTATATGTAAAAGCATAAATTTGAATTTATCCCTCTTGAGTAATTGATCTATTCATTTATTTTTAGTGGGATCCAACTGTTGGAAAGTCTCTGTGCACCTTTAGAGGCCATGAAAGTATTATTTATAGCACAATCTGGTCTCCCCACATCCCTGGTTGTTTTGCTTCAGCCTCAGGTAAGTAATTCCGTATTTACCAAAAGCCTTATTTGTAGTGAATGGTGGCCTTGTTTTTACCATTAGGTGGCGCTGTGTACCTTAGATTCAAAGAGAAAACAGGAGACTATTACTATTCTTTTGTGCTCTTAAGACTTTACTTGTTTTTTTTAATTTTTATTTTTTATTTTTATTATTATACTTTAAGTTCTAGGGTACATGTGCACAACGTGCAGGTTTGTTACATATGTATACATGTGCCATGTTGGTGTGCTGCACCCATTAACTGGTCATTTACATTAGGTATATCTCCTACTGCTATCCCTCCCCCCTTTCCCCACCCCATGACAGGCCCTGGTGTGTGATGTTCCCCATCCTGTGTCCAAGTGTTCTCATTGTTCAATTCCCACCTATGAGTGAGAACATGTGGTGTTTGGTTTTCTGTCCTTGCAATAGTTTGCTCAGAATGATGGTTTCCAGCTTTGTCCATGTCCCTACAAAGGACATGAACTCATGTTTTTTTATGGCTGCATAGTATTCCATGGTGTGTATGTGCCACATTTTCTTAATCCAGTCTATCATTGATGGACATTTGGGTTGGTTCCAAGTCTTTGCTATTGTGAATAGTGCCACAATAAACATACATGTGCATGTGTCTTTATAGCAGCATGATTTATAATCCTTTGGGTATGTACCTAGTAATGGGATTGCTGGGTCAAATGGTATTTCTGGTTCTAGATCCTTGAGGAATCGCCACACTGTCTTCCACAATGGTTGAACTAGTTTACAATCCCACCAACAGTGTAAAAGTGTTCCTATTTCTCCTCATCCTCTCTAGCACCTGTTGTTTCCTGACTTGTTAATGATCACCATTCTAACTGGTGTGAGATGGTATCTCATTGTGGTTTCGATTTGCATTTCTCTGATAGCCAGTGATAGTGAGCATTTTTTCATGTGTCTGTTGGCTGCATAAATGTCTTCTTTTGAGAAGTGTCTGTTCTTATCCTTCGCCCACTTTTTGATGCGGTTGTTTGATTTTTTCTTGTAAATTTAAGTTCTTTGTAGATTCTGGATATTAGCTCGTTGTCAGGTGGGTAGACTGCAAAAATTTTCTCCCATTCTGTAGGTTGCCTGTTCACTGTGATGGTAGTTTCTTTTGCTGTGCAGAAGCTCTTTAGTTTAATTAGATCCCATTTGTCAATTTTGGCTTTTGTTGCCATTGCTTTTGGTGTTTTAGTCATGAAGTCCTTGCCCATGCCTATGAGCTGAATGGTATTGCTTAGGTTTTCTTCTAGGGTTTTGATGGTTTTAAGTCTAACATTTAAGTCTTTAATCCATCTTGAATTAATTTTTGTATAAGGTGTAAGGAAGGGATCCAGTTTCAGCTTTCTACATATGGCTAGCCAATTTTCCCAGCACCATTTCTTAAATAGGGAATCCTTTCCCTATTTCTTGTTTTTGTCAGGTTTGTCAAAGATCAGATGGTTGTAGGTGTGTGGTATTATTTCTGAGGGCCTTGTTCTGTTCTATTGGTCTATACCTCTGTTTTAGTACCAGTACCATGCTGTTTTGGTTACTGTACCCTTGTAGTATAGTTTGAAGTCAGGTAGCATGATGCCTCCAGCTTTGTTCTTTTGGCTTAGGACTGTCTTGGCAATGTGGGCTCTTTTTTGGTTCCATATGAACTTTAAAGTAGTTTTTTCCAATTCTGTGAAGAGAGTCATTGGTAGCTTGATGGGGATGGCATCAAATCTATAAATTACCTTGGGCAGTATGGCCATTTTCACAATATTGATTCTTCCTATCTATGAGCATAGAATGTTCTTCCATTTGTTTGTGTCCTCTTTTATTTCACTGAGCAGTGGTTTGTAGTTCTCCTTGAAGAGGTCCTTTACATCCCTTGTAAGTTGGATTCCTAGGTATTTTATTCTCTTTGAAGCTATTGTGAATGGGAGTTCATTCATGATTTGGCTCTCTGTTTATCTGTTATTGGTGTATAGGAATGCTTGTGATTTTTGCACATTGATTTTGTATCCTGAGACTTTGCTGAAGTTGCTTATCAGCTTAAGGAGATTTTGGGCTGAGACGATGGGATTTTCTAAATATACAATCATGTCACCTGCAAACAGGGACAATTTGACTTCCTCTTTTCCTAATTGAATACCCTTTATTTCTTTCTCCTGCTTGATTGCCCTGGCCAGAACTTCCAACACTGTGTTGAATAGGAGTGGTGAGAGAGGGCATCCCTGTCTTGTGCTAGTTTTCAGAGGGAATGCTTCCAGGTTTTGCCCATTCAGTATGATATTGGCTGTGGGTTTGTCATAAATAGCTCTCATTATTTTGAGATACATCCCATCAATACCGAATTTATTGAGAGTTTTTCAGCCTGAAGGGCTGTTGAATTTTGTCAAAGGCCTTTTCTGCATCTATTGAGATAATCGTGTGGTTTTTGTCTTTGGTTCTGTTTTTATGCTGAATTACATTTATTGATTTGCGTATGTTGAACCAGCCTTGCATCCCGGGGATGAAGCCCACTTGATGGTGGATAAGCTTTTTGATTTGCTGCTGGATTTGGTTTGCTGGTATTTTACTGAGGATTTTTGCATCGATGTTCATCAGGGATATTGGTCTAAAATTCTCTTTTTTTGTTGTGTCTTCGCCAGGCTTTGGTATCAGGATGATGCTGGCCTCATAAAATGAGTTAGGGAGGATTCCCTCTTTTTCTATTGATTGGAATAGTTTCAGAAGGAATGGTACCAGCTCCGCTTTGTACCTCTGGTAGAATTTGACTGGTCCTGGACTTTTTTTGGTTGGTAGGCTATTATTGCCTCAATTTCAGAGCCTGGTATTCGTCTATTCAGGGATTCAGCTTCTTCCTGGTTTAGTCTTGTGAGGGTGTATGTGTCCAGGAATTTATCCGTTTCTTCTGGATTTTCTAGTTTATTTGCATAGAGGTGTTTATAGTATTCTCTGATGATAGTTTGTATTTCTGTGGGATTGGTGGTGATATCCCCTTTATCATTTTTATTGCGTCTATTTGATTCTTCTCTCTTTTCTTCTTTATTAGTCTTGCTAGCAGTCTATCAATTTTGTTGATCTTTTCAAAAAACCAGCTCCTGGATTCACTGATGTTTTGAAGGGTTTTTTGTGTCTCTATCTCCTTCAGTTCTGCTCTGATCTTAATTATTTCTTGCCTTCTGCTAGCTTTTGAATGTGTTTGCTCTTGCTTCTCTAGTTCTTTTCATGTTGGGAGGTCGATTTTAGATCTTTCCTGCTTTCTCTTGTGGGCATTTAGTGCTATAAATTTCCCTCTACACACTGCTTTAAATGTGTCCCAGAGATTCTGGTATGTTGTATCTTTGTTCTCATTGGTTTCAAAGAACATCTTTATTTCTGCCTTCATTTCGTTATGTACCCAGTAGTCATTCAGGAGCAGGTTGTTCAGTTTCCATGAGGTTGAGTGGTTTTGAGTGAGTTTCTTAATCCTGAGTCTAGTTTCATTGCCCTATGGTCCGGGAGACAGTTTGTTATAATTTCTGTTCTTTTACATTTGCTGAGGAGTGCTTTATTTCCAACTATGTGGTCAGTTTTGGAATAAGTGTGATGTGGTGCTGAGAAGGATATATATTCTGTTGATTTGGGGTGGAGAGTTCTGTAGATGTCTATTAGGTCCGCTTGATGCAGAGCTGAGTTCAATTCCTGGATACCCTTAACTTTCTGTCTCGTTGATCTGTCTAATGTTGACAGTGGGGTGTTAAAGTTTCCCATTATTATTGTATGGGAGTCTAAGTCTCTTTGTAGGTGTCTGAGAACTTGTTTCATGAATCTGGGTTCTCATATATTGGGTGCATATATATTTAGGATAGTTAGCTCTTCTTGGTCCCTTTACTATTATGTAATGGCCTTCTTTGTCTCTTCTGATCTTTGTTGGTGTAAAGTCTGTTTTATCAGAGACTAGGATTACAACCCCTGCTTTTTTTTGTTTTCCGTTTGTTTGATAGATCTTCTATCCCTTTATTTTGAGCCTATGTGTGTCTCTGCACGTGAGATGAGTCTCCTGAATATAGTACACTGATGGGTCTTGACTCTTTATCCAATTTGCCAGTCTGTGTCTTTTAATTGGAGCATTTAGCCTATTTACATTTAAGGTTAATATTGTTATGTGTGAATTTGATCCTGTGATTATGATGTTAGCTGGTTATTTTGCTTGTTAATTGATGCAGTTTCCTCCTAGCATCGATGGTCTTTACAATTCGGCATGTTTTTGCAGTAGCTGGTACCGGTTGTTCCTTTCCATGTTTAGGACTTTACTTCTTTATCAGCCTCTTGACAATAATTAGCTGTGGTTCAGATTACTTTTCGATGATTCCAACTCCTAAAGAATAATTCCTAGATTTCTGGCAAGGACAAATTCATGGATGGTAATGTTATAACTGAGATATGATACATGTTTGAAAGAGAAGGTCTTGAGTTTTGTTTTAGAACACAGTTTCAGAACCTGTGAGACATGCGTCTGCTTGTCAATGAGCAGGTTGAGCTTGGAGCTGAGAACTCTGGCTTTGTGAATAAAAATTGTATCATTGGCTTGGAATTGGTAACTGAAGCCATTGCAATAAATCAGAGCACCTAGGAAAGACTAAGTCAAAGAAACCTTGGAATAGAGCACAAGTTGGCAAACTGTTGCCCTCAGATCAAAACTGATGGTTTTTATAAATAGTTTCATTGGGATACAACTATGCCCATTTATTAACATATTGTCTGTGGTTGCTTTCACACTGCAGTGATGGAGTTGAGTAGTTGTGAGAGAAACTGAAAGGTCCTCAAAGGCAAAAATATTTACCGCCTGTGGCCCTTTACAGAAAATGTTTGCTGACCTCTGGTATAAATCCTCAAGGAGAGAGAAAGAAGCGGAAACTCTTTTGTGCAGTTGGCTGTTTAGTAGAGAACAGAAGACATTAGCTGGAAGAGGAGGTGGTGCTCCTAATAGTGTCTCCTCTTTCAGTTATGCAGCATCCAAAGATAGGCAATAGGTAGGAAAATTGTTCCTTTCTTGCTAATAAACTATATCAGTGCCCTGAGTTGTTGAATTATGTTGATTGGCTTTCTTAGGAGATATAATATCACATACTTTTTTCTCATTATTTCATTATTTTTAATTTAAAAGTGAAAAATTACCAAACCATCCTAAATTGTGAAAGTACTATTAGGTTGAAAACACTCAGAAATGGAAACCTTCAGGTAAATTATATACAGACAAGTATATCCATTTAGAGTATGCAATTTTCTTTTTACAGGGAGCATGATTAAGGTGAAAGATTATGTAATTTTTTGAGATCCTAATAATGAATACTAGTAATGCCTATGTGTAGGGGCATAGTTAATAAAAGAAAAAATATTTTTGTTTTCTGATAAAAATTAACAGTTTTCTAGAATGATGAGCAGTACACACTGTCAACTTATAAGGTTATAAACTATTATTTTTTGAATTTTTAAGCTAAGTCATAGCTTTTTTTGTCCATAATCTGAGTTAAATCTTTTCTAAGATTTAATTTAATTTTTTTTCTAAGACTTCATATGAAGTCGTTTGGAATGGGACCGGTAATATATTTTTTCTTCTCATGTTGCCTTTTCCAAGCCTGAATTCCTTCTTTGGTCTTTTATCTTTCTGTAACAACTTAACCATAAGGCTGAGTGTGTATTAAGTCAGTGGTAGCAATATTAATACATTTAATTTGAATCAGTAAACGCTTTCACTTACATATATAACTTGAGTTAATTATCTTTTATGTTTTTATTATTATTATTGAGACAGAGTCTAGCTCTGTTGCCTAGGCTGGAGTACAGGGGTGCAATCTCGGCTCACTGCAACCTCCGCATCCCGGATTCAAGCAATTCTCCTGCCTCAGCCTTCTGAGTAACTGGTGCTACAGGTGTGCGCCATCACACCCAGTTAATTTTTGTATTTTTAATAGAGATGGGGTTTCACCGTGTTGGCCAGGCTGGTCTCAAACTCCTGACCTCAGGTGATCCACCCACTTCAGCCTCCCAAAGTGTTAGGATTACAGGTGTGAGCTACTGTGCCTGGCCTATGGCTTTGATTTGGAATAAATGGTAATGAGTTTTGTGCTTATAGTGAATTGGATCTGTAAGTTGACCACAGTTCAGTTTACTGGTTTGTAATTTTACCACTGGTGAAAGGTTCTACCGCAGAGAGTATTAGTCCAAGTCGAATTAAAGTTCTTGTAAGGATGTGAATTAGATTGACATTAGCATTATTTTCTTAGGTGAGGGATGCCTTTTAGCATTATATCCTACAGTTTCAAAGGAGTCATTTCAAACTCTAGATTGAATTAGTGGTGTAGAATAGATCCACCTCAAAAATGAACTGAGGCCAGGCATGGTGGCTCACATCTGTAATCCCAGCACTTTGGAAGGCTGAGGCGGATGGATCACTTGACAACAGGAGTTCGAGACCAGCCTGGCCAACGAACATGGTGATACCTGTCTCTACAAAAATACAAAAATTAGCCGGGCATGGTAGCACACACCTGTAATCTCAGCTACTTGGGAGGCTGAGGCAGGAGAATCACTTGAACATGGGAAGTGGAGATTGCACTGAACCTAGATAGAGCCACCACACTCCAGCCTGGGCAACAGAGCAAGACTGTCTCAAAGAAAAAAAAAGAACTGAAACATGCTTTTCTTCTAGTGAAACAGTGAAGACCTGTCTGTGGGGAGCTCTAATCTGCAACATACACAGTAAACTAAAATTAATAATGAGAATATAATTTTGTATAGTTGATACCTGTCTCTACAAAAATACAAAAATTAGCCGGGCATGGTGGCACACACCTGTAATCTCAGCTACTTGGGAGGCTGAGGCAGGAGAATCACTTGAACATGGGAAGTGGAGATTGCATTGAACCTAGATAGAGCCACCATACTCCAGCCTGGGCAACAGAGCAAGACTGTCTCAAAGGAAAAAAAAAAGAACTGAAACATGCTTCTCTTCTAGTGAAACAGTGAAGACCTGTCTGCGGGGAGCTCTAATTGGCAACATACACAGTAAACTAAAATTAATAATGAGAATATAATTTTGTATAGTTGGAAAAGTATTCATAAATACAATTCCTTGAACAATTGGTAGGTCTTAAAAAATTCCTTACCTTTTTATTTTATGTAATCTTGTTGATATTTTTTATTATTGAAGGTTCTTTTTCTTTTTCTTTTTTTTTTTTGTTTGAGACAGAGGCTCCGTCGCCCAGGCTGGAGTGCAGTGGTGCAATATCAGCTCACTGCAACTTCTGCCTCTCTCCTTCAAGCGATTCTCCTGCCTCAGCCTCCCGAGTAGCTGGGATTACAGATGCGCACCACGATTCCTGGCTAATTTTTGTATTTTTAGTAGAGATGGGGGTTTGCCTTGTTGGCCAGGCCTGGTCTCGAACTCCTGAGCTCAGGTGATCCGCCCGCCTCGGCCTCCCAAGGTGCTAGGATGACAGGCGCGAGCCACTGTGCCTGGGCTATTTAAGGTTCTAAAATTGCCTTGATTTGGGCATTTTTTTGTTGTTTTTTGTTTGTTTATTTGTTTTCAGTTTGTTGTCTCTGACAGGATACATGACTATGACAAACATCAAGTTTGCCTGAGTTTTAAAAAGGATATTTCCTTTGCCCCACTGGAATGACCAGTAATTACATACATCCAGTTGGCAGAGTAAAAAGAGGGTATTGATTTGTTTTTAATCATTGTTCTCTTTATGCGTATGACCAAATATAAATCTGATAGTGACAAAATCACAAACTAATGCAGCTGCATTTTTTAGACATCAGTCAGAATTATGTGTGTTAGCCATTAGTCATTTGCGCTGAGTCACACACACCTCTTCCTTTTACATTGGTCTTTGTGTAGCATGGAATACATAGCATTGACTTTGGATAGTGCTGTAGAATCTGCGGTGTATGAGACTGAATAACAGAAGATTAATTGTTTGTAGAGCGTTAGTATAATCACAACACTTAACTTTTCAAACTATCTGAATAGTGTAAGTGGGTAGTAGAAAAGCGATCTTTTATCAGCAGAATGACTGCTTCTGTAGAAGAGAAGACACCTGTTTAATTACATTACCTTCATGTGTTATGTTAGAAATTAATATAAATCTTGGTCGTATCAGCCAGGACTTCTTTGGTTGAAAGTAGAAAAAAAAAAAAATTCTCACCCAAAGTACTTTAAGGAAGAAGATAACTTATTTGCTCACATAAGTGAAATGTTCAGAATTAAATCTGGCTTTATAGTCATGGTTGGATGTAGGGCTCTGTCTTCTGTTGTGTTGGTTTCAGAATCAGGGTGTCAGGCACCACATGATGGCAAGATGGCAGTAGCTCCAACCCCTAGTACATCCTTTCTGGTTTCTGTCCAGTAGGAAAAACTGAAAGATTCCTTCTCAGACATCCAGGCAGTTTCATTTTCTGTCATGGGCTCTGATGAGTCCTTGTGGGTGTACCTGAACTAATCAGTGTGTGTGGGTGAGGGGGATATAATGTGTTGATTAGCTTAGGCCTGGTTAGTCCCTGCAGTTGGGAATAGAAAATGAGAGAGGATGTTACCCAAACAACATGGACTGAGGATGAAAAGAGTGAATCTAGATTAGGTGAAAGTAGGTGGATGGAGTCTAAGGGGCCAGTATTCACTAAATTGGCTGCACATCTAAGGCTTCGGATAAATCAGAGGGGATTTGATGAAAATCAAGTCCTGGACCTGTAAGCTCTAAAATATGTTCTTTAAAAACTTTGCTTGTGAAATGGATACAGGAAAGCTGTTTTCTGCCAATTTTTATGACTTGGGGAACTCATTGGAAGGTTGATTTATCAAACATTTGCCATTTTCCTGAAATAATCCTTTGTGATGATTTACAAATATTAGTCTACTTAGTACTTTTTAAAAGATTCAAAGTTCTTCTTCCACTCGGCAAAAATATTGGAAGGAGTTGAGGTATAGTAAAAAGTCAAGGCAAGTTCTAAAACTCTCATTGTGCCTTAGCCGTTTCAGAGACAAGAACATTTACTTACTGAGCTATGTTCCATGCGTTTGTAAGCAAATGCAGTGCTTAGGTCTTCTTTTCTTCGCTTGTTTTCATATATTTCCTGTAACACTTATGTATTCTTTTACATAGCCAAATGCCTTACATAGCCAAACATGAAAATATTTTTGATTGTTATTATATAAGATATGGTAGTAACCATCTTATTCAAATTTTTAAAACATATCTGAGTTCATTTTGATTATTGAGAAGGACGTTGCCCATGAGTCAGTCAGATGTTTATCAAATGTCTATCATTTACTGGAGATTCAGTGAAGAAGACAACAGATGGAGTTCCTGCCCTCCTAGAGCATATCGTCCAGTAGGAAAGAGGAATGCTAAGACAAAATCTAGAAGCAGCTAATGATGAAGACTGTGAAGTTCTTTAAGGAGAGGTAATATAGCACAGTGGTCAGGAATAAGAATTCTGGAGCTGGACTGCTTCAGATCAAGTTCTACTTTCCTGCTGTTAGGAGAATTTCTTTGGTCATGCCGTTTAACCTGTCTCCTCATTCCTCATTTCTAAAATTAGGGTGATAATGGTATCCATATCATGGAGTGTTGAGGAGGAGTAAGTGGCTAATGTGTATAAAGGGCTTAGTTAGAACAGTGACTGGCAGAGTAAAAGCTCTGTGAGCATTACCTCTTTTTTTTTTTTTTTTTTTTTTGAGACAGGATTTGACTCTGTTGCCCAGGCTGGAGTGCAGTGGTGCCATCTCAGCTCACTGAAACTGCCTCCCGGGCTCAAACAATCCTCCGACCTCAGCCTACTAGCTGAGACCACAGGCGTGCACCACCACCTAACTAATTTTTGTATTTTTGGTAGAGACAGGGTTTCACCGTGTTGCCCAGGCTGGTCTAGAACTCCTGGACTCAAGCAGTCCACCCGCCTCAGCCTCCCAAAGTGCTGAGATTACAGTTATTATTAACACGTATGCCCGGAATTCTGTGGAAATGTATAAATGAATTCCTGAGCTTGTCAGAGTTGACTGGTCAGATTACTTCCCTCAAGAAACAGTCTAAGCTACTACTTTATGAACAAGTAAGAGGAAATGGGAAGTGGGAGGCAAAAGCTGGAATGTGGAGAGAACAGAGCATTTTTGAGGACTATCAGAATGGCCCTTGCAGTGTATGTGTGCTGTAACAGTCGACAGTTAGTGCTTATCTGAGAGCTAAAACTCGTAAAGCTCTAGAGTGACTTGCTCTAGGTAGACTCTGGAATGCATGGTTGTATGGTAACATACTAGTCCAGTGATTCTAGAATCTGGCTAATCATCAGAACCATTGGGAGAGCATTAAAAAACAGCAGCAGAATTCTGGACTTCATCTTAAGTCTTGCTGAATAAAAAGACAGAATACCTCTGGGAGGTATATTTTTAAATCCCAGCTGAATCTAGTGAGCAGTCCAATTTGGGAAGCACTGTACTAGTCTATGGAATAGCTCTATTTGAGATGCCAAATTGACAGCTTAGTTCTATTTGAGGTAATGGGAATTGCATGTCTGTTTTCCCATTGTGGAATATACTCAACTCTTTTTTAAAAAGCCTACATAATGGTTTCAGTGCTGAATTCAGAGAAGTGGTTTCTTTAGTTTGAGAACTGCTTGGTTTTTTTCTCAGTTTTGCTAGTGAATTTATCTTTATTAATTCTCTTGCTTTGTCTTCTTGCTTACAGACAAGTGCTTGTTGTAAAACATAACATAATCTTTGCATAAAGTAATCCCAATTGCAAAGTTTGTAGTATGGAACCCATAGTTGTAAAATACTTGTTTTTCATGGTGGAAGCTTATGTGATAGGCAGTCAAGATATATTTTTATGTCTAATCCTGTTGCACACATATAGTTAAGTGTATCTTTCAACTGATTACAACAACTTATATTTTAAGATTATATATGAGAACATAGCATTTAGTTTACTCCAAGAATTTAATCACCTTCAAGGTTGTATAGTTTTGCAAATCTGGAATCAAATTTGTTATCATTAGCTAAGCTAAGACAGGCCAAAATGGAGTAAGTTTTTAGAGAACTACTAATAGATCTAGATTTACCTTCCATAGCAGAGTTCCCTAAAGACATTGCATTTTGCCTATTTCATGATAGTTGTGTTAGTACAGAATTCATATTTCTAAATTATATGAGATAGAAGGGAAGAATATTTGGGCTCTTTTTATGAAGAGGATTGATATGAAGTAAATTATCTTTGGAATCATGAAAACTAAATTGTTGCTGTCACAGACTCCATCTGGTTGCGTAAGTCATAACCATGCCTGAATGTGTGGGATCAGTAGTTAAAGCAAACCTCATTCTACTGTAAGAAAAAGTCATATTACAGCCGAGAGGCACAGGGCATTTTCATTAAGTTATATTATATTGGCCCCAAAGTACCTTATTGCTATTCAGTTCACCTCCCAGTTTTAGACTCTGTTTACACTCATTCTCCTTATGCAACTTCCTCTTACCTGCTGCAATTTGAAATTAGACATAGTAACAGCCAGCACTTCCTCGTCTGTATTGTATATTTAAATTCACTGGTTCTGGCCAGGCACAGTGGCTCACGTCTGTAATCCCAGCACTTTGGGAGGCCACAGTGGGAGGATCACTTGAGGTCAGGAGTTTGAGATCAGCCTGACATGGTGAGACCCCATCTCTACTAAAAGCTCAAAAAAATTAGCTGGGCTGGTGGCAGGTGCCTGTAATCCCAGCTACTGGGAGGCTGAGGCAGGAGAATCGCTTGAACCCTGGAGGAGGAGGTTGCAGTGAGCCACTGCACTCCAGCCTGGGCAGCAGAGTGAGACTCTGTCTTAGAAAAAAAAAAAATTCACTGGTTCTGTCAGTGGCAGGTCTGCAGTTGATGAGAAGCTGGCAATTCAGGTGAGTCTGTGGCACCATCACAGGACCCTGATAAATGTCTGCCTGTCAATGAAAGGCCAATTGTCTAGAAAATTCAATTTTAAAAACAACATAAATACAGATGTCCTGGCAGCTGAAAGAGCTGAATGAGTCATTGTACCATTTGGTCATTAGGTCTCTTTCCTACCTGGAAAACAAAATGGTGAGGACGAAGTGCCAAATGGTTACATCAGGAGTTGCCGTCAAGGAAGTGGAATTCTCAGCTCCTGCCCAGCAGTCTTCACACTTTTGTGCCCATTAAATTAACTGCAAGAAGGGACAGCCCAAGCCATGGCTTTTTTTTTGTTTTTGTTTTTGTCTTTTTTTTTTTTTATATTGCGTGAGAGTGGTGGTGTGGAACAAAACCTCCCAACCTTTGTTACTATGTTTTTAAATCTTTTATTGGAGTATAATACACATATTGGACAGTGTATAATCTTAGTATACAATTTGGTGAATTCTCACAATGAACACATTGTTGTAACTGGCACCCAGGTAAAGAAACAGAACGTTCCCAGAGAGCCTCCTCCCATCCTTGTAGTCACTTCTCACCACCCCCCACCCCAGGTGACCACTGTGTGGGTTTCCATAACATGGATTAATGTTGCCTATTTTCATACCTTTGTTACTGGTTTCTTTCATGCAACATGATGTCTTGTAAGACTCATCCATGTTATTCCTACAATAACAGTTCTTAATCTCCTAGTCCACATTCATTGTAATGTTTTGTCACTTTTAAATTTTTTTAATTTTATTTTTTGAGACAGAGTCTGGCTCTATCACCCAGGCTGGAGTCAGCGGCACAATCTCGGCTCGTTGCAGCCTCTGCCTCCTAGGCTCAAGCAGTCCTCCCACCTCAGCCTGCTGAGTAGCTGGGACTACAGGTGCATGCTACCAAGCCCGACTCATTTTTGTATTTTCTGTAGAGACAGGATTTCACGGTTGCCCAGGCTGCTCTGGAACTCTTAAACTCAAGCGACCTGCCTGCCTTGACCTTCCAAAGTGCTAGGATTACAGGTGTGAGCCACCATGCCTGGCCTGTTTTGGTACTTTAAGTCAATTCACATACTCTTATTAAGGTGAACCCAAGCTTATTGATCTTAAGACAATGCTGTAGCTATAGTAGAATTTATAGTTTTAACCTAGTGTTAGATATAAATTCCTGAAAGTTAGTATACATTGTTTAGGCATTTCATATGTTTTAATGGAAGCCTCGTGCTTAATCTAATGGTTTTCTTTGGAGCTAGCTTCAGGAGACTGAAGCTTCAGGAGAATACCCTTTGCTCCCTTATTGTAATGAGTGATATCCTTTGCCTACAAGTGATAGAACTGGAACTATGTTAGATCTTTGTGAAATTTGTTAAAAAGCGTACTCCAGAAAAGGAAGGGCTGCTTGAAAGGCCCAGGACACATTCTGTCTCTCATCTGGACTTTTCTCTACTTGTTGACTTGACTCTGTGGACTGGCTTTCTCTACACAGTGAGACACATGGCCACCAGTGAGTGGCTCCTGAATTTTTATATATATATATGTAAATTCACTGTATTTATATACACACACACACACATACACTGAAGGCTGAAGAAGGTCATGAGAGATTATTTCGTCAAAGCTATATATATATGTTTTTCTGTATTTTTATATATATATTTTAAAATAAAATAAAAATTAAAAATAAAAATTATATATATTACATATTATTTATATATATAATTTTTATTTTTTGAGACAGAATCTCACTCCATTGCCCAGGCTGGAGTTCAGTGGCATGATATCAGCTCACCACAACCTCCACCTCTGGGGTTCAAGTAATTATTGTGCCCCGGTGTCCTGAGTAGCTGGGATTACAGGCGTGTGCCACCATGCCTGGCTTATTTATTTATTTATTTATTTATTTATTTATTTATTTTTGTATTTTTAGTAGAGACAGGGTTTTGCCATGTTGGCCAGGCTAGTCTCAAACGCCTGGTCTCAAGTAATCCTGCTTTAGCCTCCCTAAGTGCTGGGATGACAGGCATGAGCTCCTGTGCCTGGCCATATTTTTACGTTTTTGAGACAGGGTCTTTTCTGTCACCCAGGGTGGAGTGCAGTGGTGCGATCATGGCTCACTGCAGCCTCGACCTCCCGGACCCAAGCAGTTCTCCTACCTCAACCTCCAGAGTAGCTGGGACTACAGGTGTATGCCACCATGCCTGGCTAATTTTTAAATTTTTTAATTTTAAATTTAAATTTTAAGTTTTTTGTAGAAATGGAATCTCACTGTGTTGCTCGGGCTGATCTCGAACTCCTGGGCTCGAGTGATCCCACAAAGTGCTGAGATTACAGGTGTAAGCCATCATGTCCGGCCTCCTGAATTTTTTAAGTTGTAAATGCTACCATAAGAGAAGGACAGACATTATTTTTTCAGTTATAGTTCAGAAAAATCCCAAGTACCTACCTTTGACCTTTCAGCTGTAGTCAGAGCAGGGACTGAGGTACTGTAGTTGGTCTTGCCTGGACCTACCTTTGGTCAGTCAGTTGTGTTGAGGTGTAAGTCTTTATAGAATCACTTGGTGAGAAAAGGACATATGATATTCCTAGAAAAAGGGTATTTCTGGGCAGGCCAAACACTAGACATCCACGTCACCCGGCATTACACACTGAAGGCTGGAGAAAATCATGAGAGATCATTGCATCAAAGCTATTTGGCATTCTGGAAGCAAATTCTACTGACTGGTGGCTAGACCACAGACAGTGATTATAATGAGGGCCCTTGAAGTTATTTGAAGCTCTAACCTGTACCAATTCTGAACAATTTCCTTTTGGTACTTTCAAACTCATCATTTGTTTTTCACAATGAGATATGTTGTCACTAGTGGGTCCTGAATTTTGTAACTTGTCAATTCTGCCATAGAAGAGGGACTGACATTATTTTTCAGTTGTAGTTCAGAAAAATCCCAAGTACCCCCATTTGGCCTGTCATCTGTAGTCTGAACAAGGAATGAGGTGCTGTGGATGGAGGTACCATCCTTAGCTAGGTCCAAAAATGTTTGTTACTCTTGTCTATCAAAGTGGTTTTCAACCTTTTTTTAACGTAGTAAGACAATATTTTTAAATCAAAAAAGGAAAAAAAAATCCTGCATACAAAGCAATAGTAGTACGTATTTGTGGATTCATAAAAATGTAATAGAAGTATTACCAAAACGCAGACTAAAGGACTGTGGACCACATTCATGACTGTTGTGGTCTCTGGGCAGGGAGATGGGAAGTGGTATTGAAAATATAACAGATTTTTCTCCAATTTAAAGAAAAAGTAACATAGGGCTGGATGCAGTGGCTCACACCTGTAATCCCAGCACTTTGTGAGGCTGAGGCAGGTGAATCGCTTGAGCTCAGGAGCTGGAGACCAGCCTGGCCAACATGGCAAAACCAAAAATAGAAAAATTAGTGGGGCATGGTGGTGTGCGCTTGTAGTCCCAGCTACTCGGGAGGCTGAGGTGGGAGGATTGCTTGAGTCTGGGAGGTGGAGGTTGCAGTGAGCCGAGATTGCACTGCTGCACTCCAGCCTGGAAATTAAAAGAATTAAAATAATTCCTCCAGAATTAGCCAACATTGATTGTATGGCATTTGTCCTCCAGCAACACAAGGAGGCAGCAGTGCAGCATAGTTGTAAAGCTGTAAAGTGCACATGCTGGGGACCCAGACTCCCTGAGTTCTGGGTCCAGGTCCTGGTTCTGTTGCTTACTATCCTGGGTAAGTTATTTCATCTCTATATGCTGCATTTGTATAGTACTATATTCCTCATTTGTATAGTACTATACAATTACTTTTTATATCTCCAAATTCCTACTTTATGTAGTTGTGATGTTTTTAGAAAAAATATGTATAAAATGCTTAGAACAGTATGTGGCACATTGGAAGCACTCAATAAGTATTAACTATTATTCATGTTGTTATTACTGGGGGGACAGAAATAACTTGTAATCATGGGTATTTTTTCTCATTTAAAAAAAACACATATTGAGAGCTTACTACACATCTGGCACCGTACTCACGCTACTACCTTGTCTCATTTCAGCCTTACAAGGCAGTTATTTTATTGTAGGTAGCAAACTGAAGATCAGCGAAGTAACTTGATTTAAGCATCAGTGACCACCAAATGATTGAGCTGGATTAGAACCAAGCTCGGGAACTCCAAACGCCCCGTTCTTAACCTCTGCATTTCATTACTGCCAACACATTTCTTATCTTTCTTAAGCAACTTCCAAAGAAGCCAGAAAAAAATTGCCTAGGATAGCTAAATTTAGCTTAACAATATATGATTTAGAATTGGGAATATAGGAAAATATATGTAGATAAGTAAAAGATACTTTAAAAATTTAGCACTTTTATATACCATATTTGGCAGTGTCTACTATGTGTTAGAGACCATGCCAGGTGCTTTACAGAAACTTGGTGAAATTCTTAGACAGTGCTGCATGTTGGGCATTCTGCGTCTCCTTTAGAAATGAATCAGTCTCAGAGATATTACATATCCTATGCAGGGACCTAGAACCACAAAATGGCATTCATGACCCCACCTGGTAAAATGCCAGAAACTGCATGCTTTTCATTACATGGAACTGGGTTTTCTCCCATCATCAGTTGTTTGTATTTTACTTTTGAGGTAGCTGTATATATTCTGGATTTTATTGATCTTGTCATCTTTTGTTTCCTATAGTTTAGAAAAATTGGAGGCAAGCAACATGTAAAACATTTAATCAGGTGACTGTGCAGTTAGGTAATGCAAACTATTTTTGTAATAATGCAAAGTGTAATCTTTACATGTTTTTAGCTTGTTGGCCAGGCGTGGTGGCTCACACCTGTAATTTCAGCACTTTGGGAGGCTGAGGCGGGGAGGATTCCTGAGGTCAGAAATTCAAGACCAGCCTGGCCAACATGGTGAAACCCTGTCTCTCTCACTCTTTTTTTTTTTTTTTTTTTTTTTTGAGACAGAATTTCACTCTTGTTGTCTGGGTTGGAGTGCAGTGGCACAATCTCGGTTCACTGCAACCTCTGCCTCCTAGGTTCAAGTGATTCTTCTGCCTTAGCTTCCCCAGTAGCTGGGATTACAGGCGTCTGCCACCATGCCTAGCTAATTTTTTGTATTTTTAGTAGAGACAGGGTTTCATCATGTTGGCCAGGCTGGTCTCAGACTCCTGACTACAGGTGATCCGCCCACCTTGGCCTCCGGAAGTGTAGGGATTACAGGTGTGAGCCACCGCACCTGAGTGAAACTCCATCTCTACTAAAAATACAAAAATTAGCTGGGTGTGGTGGCACACATCTGTAATCCCAGCTACTTGGGGGGCTGAGGCATGAGAATTGCTTGAACCCAGGAGGTGGAGGTTGCAGTGAGCCGAGATCGTGCCACTGCACTCCAGCCTGGGCAAGAGAGCCAGACTCTGTCTCAAAAAAATATTAAAATAAATAGGCCACGCGCTATGGCCCACGCCTGTAATCCTAGCACTTTGGGAGGCTGAGGTAGGCCAATCACGAGGTCAGGCGATCGAGATCATCCTGGCCAACATGGTGAAACCCTGTTTCTACTAAAAATACAAAAATTAGCTGGGCGTGGTGGTGCGCACCTGTAGTCCTGGCTACTCGGGAGGCTGAGTCAGGAGAATAACTTGAACCCAGGAGGTGGAGGTTACAGTGAGCCAATATCATGCCACTGTACTTCAGCCTGGTGACAGCGAGACCACATCTCAAAATAAATAAATAAATAAAATTTTTTTAGCTTTTTTTTTTTTTTTTTGAGGAGAAAAGTACACGTATAGCTGGCCCATTAACATATAGCGTACTTGACAATGAAAAGTAAAAAATTCTCCATTTTGGCTTGGTAGACTTTGCCCGCCTTTAGCAGTAAAATTGTTACTCTATTGTTGGTTTCTAGTACAATATGCTGGTACAGAGTGATCACTTTATTTCCTAACACAAGAATTTTCAGGGCCTTTCCTGCCTCAAAGAAAAAAGCAGCAGGTGTGTGATTAGTCAATATTGTGTTTATCTCTGTGAGATTCAAATTTTCCTCCTAAAAGCATTATCACGGTGCAACGTCACTTTTGTATTCCTTCATTTGAATAGTTCCTATACATTATTATGGTTTAAAAAAATTAGTCTAAAGGTGGCAGTATCCTAACACTGAAAGCAGTGTATTTTTACTTGACTTATTATTATGAACACATTATGTCACTGCGCATTCAAGTGGTGTGATGGGAAATGATCAAGTCTTCCTTTTTACCAGGTGATCAGACTCTGAGAATATGGGATGTGAAGGCAGCAGGAGTCAGAATCGTGATTCCCGCACATCAGGCAGAAATCTTGAGTTGTGACTGGTGTAAATACAGTGAGGTACAGTGTATGGCTCTATCCTAAGCTGCTGTCCTTCCTAATGTTAAAATGTTCTAAATTTTATTTATCTTTGTTTATGTGGACTTTGGTGGTGTTCCTGGACCATTAAGTTAAATTCTGTCCCTTCTCTTTCTAATTAATGATTGTGACTGACCTGCATTAGCATTAATTGGATATAAGTGCTCATAAAACGGGCAAAATAAGAAACAGAAATTTTCAAAGTTCAACAGTGCAGCCTTACTTGTTTGTTTTGGGAAGCTGCCTTACCAATTTATGTAATGTTTTTCTCTATTGCTCTTAACCCTGCAATTTTGTATCATCTTTTGCTTTTATTTCTTTTTCACTTTGCTAGTCAGGCTGTTGAACTATTTGTAATTTGATTTTTAATTTGATAGTCCATCAGTTTTTAATTTTTTCTGTTTCATCTTCCTTTTTAAGCCTAACCAATTTTCATGCCTCTGTAAGATAAATGTCCATGTGCAACTTTTTTAAAGCTTCAGTTAACCACATGAACATATGAATCAGAGATAGAAATGGATTAAATATGTGTTAATATACTACAGTCATGCACTGCATAACAACATTTCAGCCAATGACAGATTGCATATATGACAGGGCCCTTAAGACATAATGGAGCTGAAAAATTCCTATTGCCCCCGAAGACCTTCCAGCAGGACTAGATGTAGAAGTAGAAGACAGTGATATTTATAATCCTGACTCAGTGTAGCCCTAAACTAATGCATGTGTGTCTCAGTTTTGTTTAAAAAAAAAAATTTAAATAGAAAAAAGCTTATAAAATAAAGATATAAAGAAAGAAAGTATTTTTGTATAACTCTACAATGTGTTTGTGTTTTAAGTTTTGTTATTATGAAGAATCAAAAAGTAAAAAAAGCCAGGCGTGGTGGCGGGCGCCTGTAGTTCCAGCTACTCGGGAGGCTGAGGCAGGGGAATCGCTTGAACTGGGAGGCAGAGGTTGCAGTGAGCCAAGATCATGCCACTGCACTCCAGCCTGATGACAGAGCAAGACTCCATCTCAAAACAACAACAAAAAAAAATTTAAAAAAAAAATAGAAAATTTATGAAGCAAAAAATTACAGTAAGCTAAGGTTAATTTATTATTGAAGAAAGGAAATTAAAAAAATAAATTTAGTGTAATGTTCTAGGCCTTCCCATTCACTCACTACTCACTCACTGACTCACCCAGAGTAATTTCCAGTTTTGTAAGCTCCATTCATGGTAAGTACCCTACTACCATTTTTTATCTTCCATACTATATTTTTACTGTACCTTTTCTGTGTTTAGATACAGAAATCCTTACCATTGTATTACAGTAGCCTACAATATTCAGTACAGTAACATGCTGGACAGGCTTGTAGCCTAGGAGCAATGGGCTGTTTCATCTAGCCTGGGTGTGTAGTAGGCTGTACCACCTAGGTTTGTGTAAGTACGTTCCGTGATGTTCACGCGAAGATGAAATTGCCTAATGCCACATTTCTCAGAGCATATCCCCATCATTAAGTGATGCATGACCGTATTTATGTCCCTGAAGTAGTCTGTTGACCATGACAAATACATAAAATATATGCTTTGTTTTTTCCCAGTTTTAAATTAATTAAAGCTAAAAGAACATTGTACTGACAGAGTTCTTTAAATAAAAATGAGTAAAATAAGTTATTAATAAGTACATATGCAATGATATTAATCTAAACATTTCAATGCTGATGACTACAGTTTCAAAGTCATAAATGAATTTTTCATATTGGAAAATTAATTATGGCCTGTATGTTAGATGTTTGGGAATTCTAAACAAAGATGCTGATAGACATTTGAGAGTGGTTTGCAAAATTTATTTTCTAATAACTGAAACTTTTCTTCAAATTAGCTTACACTAAAACCCAACATAGTCAGACAATGTTATGTTGGTGCGAAAGTAATTGCAGTTTTTGCTATTACTTTCAATGCAAAAACTGCAACTACTTTTGCACCAACTTAAGTCCTTTGCTGTTCTGGGTTATGTGGGGTGGACTGAGTGTGGACCCAGCACTTGACCTATTCAGCTAGGACTCTGGGTTCACTTGGGGCTCTAGATAGCAGAATTTGTAAAGCCAGAATAGATAAGAGACTCACCACTATTTGATTACATTCTTGGATATGATTAGATATTGTATTAAGAATTGTGGTCCAAGAGAGTTGGAAACAATGATTAATTTAGATTTAGAGAACATGGAAAAATTTAATTCATAGCCTTTGCTTTTTCAGATGTACCTAAATGAACAGACCTCTTGCCTTTTAATGCCTGGAAAAACCTCAGAGTATGTTGAAACCCTTTTTGTTTGTTTGTTTTTTAGAGACGAGGTCTCACTGTTGCCCAGGCTGGTCTCAGACTCCTAGGATCAAGTGATCCACCGGCCTCGGCCTCCCGAAGTGCTGGGATTATAGGAGTGAACCACCGCACCCAGTCTTGAAAACCTTTTTTAAATTTTTATTTTATTTTTTTAGAGGCAGGGTCTTGCTCTGTCATCCATGCTGATGTACAGTGGGGTGATCACAGCACACTGTAGCCTCTAACTCTTGGGCTCACACAGTCCTCCTGCCTCACTCAACCTCTCAAGTAGCTAAAATTACAGGTGTGTGTTACCATGCCTGGCTAATTTTTTTAATTTTTTTGGGTAGACAGGGTGTTGCTTTATTGCCCATGCTGGTCTCAAGTTCCTGGCCTCAAGTAATCCTCTCACCTTTGCCTCCCAAGGTGCTGGGATTCCAGGGAAAACCATTTGAAGAGAAAGCTGGGCTCATTTGTCAGATAAAAATGTTAGTCCCCTGTGTACTTACTGCCACTTCTAAAGGTGGATTAGAAAATCCACAATGCTATTTGGAACGATGCCTTTTCCAGCTGTGTGTAGTGTTCCATCATGTACATAAAGCATATTGAGTTCTTTTTCTCACAAGTCATATTAATTTTTTGCTATTAATGTCTATGTTGATTCCTGTCTGTACTTGTTATACAACTTCTCAAAAATGGCTCCTGGGTTCATATTAAATAATTATCAGAAAGTAGATGTTGTTTCTAGTAGGAAAGCCTGCATACTGTTTAATTGCAAAGATGCCACAGTTTATGTTTCTCTGAATTGTTTTTAGAATTTGCTGGTGACAGGTGCAGTTGACTGTAGTTTGAGAGGCTGGGACTTAAGGAATGTACGACAACCAGTGTTTGAACTTCTTGGTCATACCTATGCTATTAGGAGGGTGAAAGTAAGTTTTCATCTTTTCTTTTATATGTAGAATAAAATTACATAAATATAATCAATGAAGCATATATTAAGAAGTGTTCTGGGTTTAGGGATTGGAGTTACTAATTCTTTTTTATATGTGTTTTTGTTACCTAGTTAATTAATATTGAAAGCTAAAATTAAGAATATTTGAATAATTATTGAGTCAATTTTTTGGGCAATGTAGACATTCAATACTTAACGTTAAATAAAAATCTTTTTCTCATTCTTTCACCCCCAATCTGTTATTTCCTTTAATATTATTTATTTAACTATAGTAATTCACTTTTAGTATTATGTTCTTTTTAAGTTTCTAATCAGTGAGAGTCTCTTTGTTGAAACAGGTGTAAAGAGATGGTTAATTCTTTCTTTTTCCTAACATGATAACATACATGACTGTTCACAGATGTTTGGGATATAGAAAGTTTTCTACTCTGAACCGCAAAGGATGAGGTAAATTTTTAATGATGGTCCCAGTAAATTTCTCTGGGTTATAAGATGACTTAGGTTAGTTTCCTGGTTTTCATTTAGGCAGGTTCTGCTAAATGACTGTGGAAAGCATCTTATTAAGTGACATCTCCCAATTTCATCCTTTTTTTTTTTTTTTTTTTTTACGTTAAGGGTAAAAAAGTACCTTATTGATTATTTTAATAAGATAATTACGGTATTCCTACTATTTTAAAAATTCTAAGTTTGTTTTTCTTTTTTTTGAGATGCAGTCTTGCCCTGTCACCCAGGCTGGAGTGTAGTGGCACGATCTCGGCTCACTGCAACCTCTGCCTCCTGGGTTCAAGCAATTCTCCTGCCTCAGCCTCCTGAGTAGTTGGGACTACAGGTGTGCGCCACCATGCTCCACTAATTTTTTTTGTATTTTTAGTAGAGACAGGGTTTCACAGTGTTGTCCAGGCTGGTTTCGAACTCCTGACCTCAAGTGATCCACCTGCCTTAGCCTTCCAAAGTGCTGGGATTACAGGCTGAGTCACCATGCTGGCCAAAAATTCTAAATTTTTAGTTAAGTTAATATTTTAAGTTTCGCTGGCTGCAATGCAACATAGGAGACACAGTGCTGTTTTATTTTTTAATAAAAATTTGTTTTATGTGGACAAGTTTTAGCAGTTGAAAAATATGCTGTATGTATATTTCAGAGTGATTCTGAGAATGAAATAAGGTAATGTAGTGAAAGTACTTTGCAAACTAAGTGCTGGTCAAATGTAGTTACATATGTGTATTTAACTATTTAAAGTGCTGGTAAGACAAACATTGAAGAAAGGTAATTGCAAAGGTCAACTTATTAAGTACATTTTTACTCATCTAGAAGACGTTACTTGTCTTTAAACTTGCTTTTTATCCTTGATATCATTTTCCATTAGCTGTAATATACAAATAACATAAAAATATCTTAAAGGTGTTTTTATTTAACATTTAAATGTTTATTTTGATAACTTGTGATTATAGCAATCATATATTTGTAAAATTGGTAAATGATATAATTATATATTTGTACTATTATATAATTAAATCCCTTATATTTGTAAGAATCATTTTTGTTTGTTTGTTTGTTTTTGGTTTTTTTGAGCCAGAGTCTCTCTGTCGCCCAGGCTGGAGTGCAGTGGCATGATCTCAGCTCACTGCAACCTCCACCTCCTGGGTTCCAGCAATTCACCTGCTTCAGCTTCCCGAGTAACTGAGATTACAGGCATATGCCACCATGCCCGACTAATTTTTGTATTTTTAGTAGAGACAGGGTTTCTATTAAACCATGTTGGCCAGGCTGGTCTTGAACTCCTGACCTGAGGTTATCTGCCCTCCTCAGCCTCCCAAAGTGCTGGGATTACAGGTGGGAGCCACCGCACCTGGCCTATAAGAATCATTTTTGCATAGCCAGTATGAAATTGTATTTAATTTTTCCAGAATAGCAACATTTTGGGAATATTTTGTTCTAAGTAAGTTCTAAAAAGCTTGAGGGATAATTTTCTTTGGAGAATATAAAAATATTTTTCCCAAAGATGGATACTTAAAAGGCCAGAAGATTTTGGCCTCAAATTAAAGCATATATGCTTTGGAAAAGCATAATTTTAAGTGACAGCTCTGACTCAACTTAAATTTATTATAATGTTTATGGAATGATCTTAGAAAGCAGTATTATTATCACAGCTGACTTCAAAAAGGGTTTTTTTCTTTTCTTTTTTTTTTTTTTTGTAGTTTTCGCCGTTTCATGCTTCTGTGCTGGCCTCTTGCTCGTATGATTTTACTGTAAGGTACAGTGGTTTTTAATACATTTCCTTTTGAAATACCAGATAACATTTGCATCTTTGCAACTTTTATAAAAGATAATGTGATTACTCTTACTAACATGAAAATAATCTGAGATGGGTACATTTAAATATTTACTAGGATTAATATTATATTTTTCCTATTTTCATGATTCAGTCACATATATGAGTAAATTTTTTCTCTTCAAGTATTAGCCTGGCTATTCTGTTTAAAAGCCCTCTTTTCTAATAGATGTTCCTATGATAACACTTTCCTACACTATGGATCGCATAGCCAATATCTTCGAAATTTAGATTTAGAAATTTGGAAATTTCATTTCTTCAGGTCTAGTTATATGAGTCTTAAGGCTAAGATTGCTTAGATGAAAAAAACAATGAACATGAACGTATGATTTTTTGTGAATGTAGATAGATGAACATATATGTGTATATATGTGCATGGGTATCTAGATAAGAGTGTGTGTGGGTGTGTGTCTCTATTTATACTTCCAGTTACAGTGCCACACCACACAGGATTTATTTTCTCTTTCCAAATTTGTAACTCTTGACTTCCATTTTATTCACAATATATTTTCTTATGTGTTAAACCCTGTAATGCTTAGAAAGTAGTTTCAGAATTGCAAAGCCATACCTTTGAAAAAAAGAATCTTACTGATTAGAGCTCAGCACTTGCTTAGAGTTTTTTTGTCTTTAGTTCAAATACTATATTCAGAAGTTACTTAGGTTAATTCTCCTCTTCTCTATTAGAGTGTGGTTATGTTATTCACTTGAAACATGGTTTGATTCCTTTGTTTCTGTTTGTATTCAATTTTAGGGTTTTCCTCCCGTCCTTGTTGATTTTGTCTAGGCAAAACATTGACATGGTTTCAAAAGTCAAGATGTACATAAAGATATATTCAGAAAGGTGTCATTTCCCCCCTTTTATTTCCTCGGCCTTTCTGTTTTATTCTGTTCCATACTCTATAGGTAACTAGTCTCACTCATATACCTAGACAGATATATATTTTCTCATTTCCCCCTTTCTTACACAAAGAGTGGGGTACTTTGGATACATACTCCTTTAAATTTTGCATTTTTCACTTAAAATATATCCTGGAAATCTTTCTATATCAAAGAGATCATTCTCATTCTGCATAATACACCATTGTGTGGATGTACTGTAGTTTATTTGGCTGCTTTCCTGTCTATGGAGATTTAGCTTGTTTTCAATGTTTTGTAAATAAACAGTGCCACAGTGAATGATAGCTTTGTGTTACTGGAGAATTAATGTCCGGTATTCCTAGAAGTGGGATTGCTGAGTTAAAAGGTAAACACATGTAGTTTTGTTAGATGTTACTGAATTCCCATCCATAAGGAATATGCCAATTTTGATACTCAGCAGCAATGTTTGAGAGTACCTGTTTCTCTGCCATCTAAAGATCATTGATTCATTAGGGTTTTCCAGGTGTATGATCATATCACCTGCAAGTAAAGGTGGTTCTACACCTTCATTTCCAATTCTGATGCCTCTAATTGATTTTTCTTAAAATTGCCTCCACAAATACCACTAATACAGTGCTAAATAGTTTATAGAGAATATCTGATTCATGATACAAGTGCAAATGCCTTTAGTGTTTCTCTATTAAAAATAAGATTCTGACTGTAATGCAAATTATATGTTTATTTGTTTGTCATACTAAGAAAGTATGCATGAATTCCTATTTTCTTGAGTTTTTTTTTTTTTAATCAGAAATGGATCTTAAGTTTTGTTGAAGGCTTTTTTTGCCCAGCATTTATGGAGATAATCATCATTTTTCTTCTTAGAGATGTGGCTATGATGTACTATATTAATGGATTGAACCAACCTTGCATTCCTGGAGTAAGTCTCTCATGCTCTTTGTGTATCATTTTCTCACCGTAATGTTGAATTGTGTTTGCTAATATTTTATTTAAAGCTTCTGCATCAGTAATCAAAGGTGATATTAGTTGCTGTTTTCTTTCTTTTTTCCTTTTGTTTCTGTGTCTGTATTTCACTTGCTTCATAAAAAAGAATTAAGAAATTTTCCTTTGTTTCCAAAGCTCTGGAACAACTTGTACGGCATTGAGGCTGTTTGGTCTTTGAATCCTTGGTAGGATTGCTCTGTGAAACTAGTGAAGCATGGTGCTTTTTGTGGAGTACTTTCTTGATAACTTCATTTCTTTTATGGAAATGAGCCTGTTTAAACTTTGTGTCTCTAATGGGATCAAGTTTGGAAATTGTGTCGTGCTTGTAGGTTTTCAAATTTATTTGTAGACGTGTCTGTAAAGTGGGTGGACACAGTGGCTCGTGCTTGTATCCCCAGCACTTTGGGAGGCCGAGGTGGGCAGATCACCTGAGGTTAAGTGTTCAAGACCCATCTGGCCAACATAGTGAAACCCAGTTTGTACTAAAAATAGAAAAATTAGCCAGGCGTGATGGCAGGTGCCTGTAATCCCAGCTACTTGGGAGGCTGAGGCAAAATTGCTTGAACCCATGAGGCGGAGATTGCAGTGAGCTGAAATCGTGCCACTGCACTCCAGCCTGGGTGACAGAGTGAGACTTTGCCTCAAAAAAAAAAAAGTCTGTGAAGGAATGTTGTAGGATTTCTTCTCTTTTGTTCGTTGTTTTACTATTGTTATTTCTTTTTATTTTATTTTATTTTTATTTTTTATTATTATTATACTTTAAGTTCTAGGGTACATGTGCATAATGTGCAGGTTTGTTACATATGTATACTTGTGCCATGTTGCTGTGCTGCACCCATCAACTCGTCAGCACCCATCAACTCGTCATTTACATCAGGTATAACTCCCAATGCAATCCCTCCCCCCTCCCCCCTCCCCATGGTAGGCCCCGGTGTGTGATGTTCCCCTTCCCGAGTCCAAGTGATCTCATTGTTCAGTTCCCACCTATGAGTGAGAACATACCATTCAGGACATAGGCATGGGCAAAGACTTCATGTCTAAAACACCAAAAGCAATGGCAGCAAAAGCCAAAATTGACAAATGGTATACTATTGTTATTTCTGATTTTGTATCTTTATGAGTTCTTTGACTATCTAGTGGTATGTTTATTTTGTTATTTTTCTTCAGCAGGCAGAATTTTAATTTATTAATTAGAACTACTTTTTTCAGCCAGGTGCAGTGGCTCATGCCTGTAATCCCAGCACTTTGGGAGGCTGAGGTGGGTGGACCACCTCAGGTCAGGAGTTCAAGACCAACCTGACCAACATGGTGAAACCCTATCTCTACTAAAAATACAAAATTAATTGGGCATGGTGGTGCATGCCTATAATCCCTGCTACTGGAGAGGCTGAGGCAGGAGAATTGCTTGAATCCAGGTAGCAGAGGTTGCAGTGAGCCAAGATTGTGCCATTGCATTCTAGCCTGGGCAACAAGAGCAAAACTCCATCTCAAAAAAAAAAAAAAAAAAAGAACTGCTTTTTAAAATTAATCACTGCTTTTATTTTTATTATTTCCTTTTTGGTACTTTCTTTTTGTTGTTCTTTTTTTCAGCTTCTTGAGGTGGGAATTTATTTGTATTCTTTCATTTTGTTAATAAAGTGTTTAAGGCTATAAATTTTTTTCTGGTTGATATTCAAACTATAGCCCATAGATTCTGATATATAATGTTTTCATTATCATTTAAAAATTTTTGTAAGTTCTGTTTTACTTGCCTTTTCTTCCAAGAGTTGTATAATAGTAAATTACTTAGTTTCCATATGAAAATGCCTTTTAACTTAAAAAAATTTGTTAATAATTTTTAGTTTTATTGCATTAAAATCAGAGAATACTATTTTAGTCATTCAGTTTTATGGAACATATTGACATTTGGGGGAAGTGGAACCTAATAAATGATCAGTTTTTGTTAATGTTTCATTTGCAGTTGAGAATAATGTATATTCTCCATTTTCAGGCTGTTAAGTTCAGTATGTAATCATAAGCTTACAAATTGATTATGTTGTTTAGGCTTTCTGTATCCTTTCTTATTATTGGTCCACTTAGTCTGAGAATGGTATGTTACTGAGAGTGGTGTGTTAAAATCTCCTGTCATTAGCAGGCTTCTATATCTCCCTGCATCTTTTGTAGTTTTGACTTTATAGAAACAGATACTGTGTTTCCGGTGTGTAGATATTATAATGTATATGGCGAATTGAGACTTTTAGCATTAAAGAATATCCTTCTTTGTCACAGTTAATGCTTTTTGTTTCAATTATGCCTTGTCTCATATCAGAATCATTGCCCTCGCTTTCATATTGTGTTTACTTTCCAGATATACTTTCCCCCATACCTTTATTTTGTTTTTGTTTTATCATATTTTCAATTCTTTAAATTTTTTTTAAAATTATACTTTAAGTTCTGGGATATATGTGCAGAGTGTGCAGATTTGTTACATAGGTATATACATGCTATGGTGGTTTGCTGCACCCATCAACCAGTCATCTACATTAGGTATTTCTCCTAATGTTATCCCTCCTCTAGTCCCCCACCCCCTGAAAGGCCCCGATGTGTGATATTCCCCTCCCTGTGTCCATGTAATCTCATTGTTCAACTCCCACTTATGAGTGAGAACATGCAGTGTTTGGTTTTCTGTTCCTGTGTTAGTTTGCTGAGAATGATGGTCTACAGCTTCATCCGTGCCCCTGCAAAGGACATGAACTCTACTGATAATTTTTTATGGCTGTATAGTATTCCATGGTGTATATGTGCCACATTTTCTTTATCCAGTGTATCATTGATGGGCATTTGGGTTGGTTCCAAGTCTTTGCTATTGTGAACAGTGCTGCAATAAACATACGTGTCTTTATTGTATGTGTCTTTATTGTAGAATGATTTATAATCCTTTGGGTATATACCCAGTAATGGGATTGCTGGTTCTAGATCAAATGATATTTCTGGTTCTAGATCCTTGAGGAATCACCACACTGTCTTCCACAATGGTTGAACTAATTTATACTCCCACAAACAGTGTAAAAGCCTTCGTATTTCTCCACATTCTCTCTAGCATCTGTTATTTCCTGACTTTTTAATGATCGCCATTCTAAGTGTTGTGAGGTGGTATCTCATTGTGGTTTTGATTTGCATTTCTCTAATGACCAGTGATGATGAGCTTTTTTTCTTATGTTTGTTGACCACATTAATTTCTTCTTTTGAGAAGTGTCTGTTCATATCCTTCACCCACTTTTTGATGGGGCTGTTTTTTCTTGTAAATTTGTTTGAGTTCCTTGTCGATTCTGGATATTAGCCCTTTGTGAGATGGATAGATTGCAAAAATTTTCTCCCATTCTGTAGGGTGCCTGTTCACTCTGATGATAGTTTGTTTTGCTGTACAGAAGCTCTTTAGTTTAATTAGATCCCATTTGTCAATTTTGGCTTTTGTTGCCGTTGGTTTTGGTGTTTTAGTCATGAAGTCTTTGCCCAGGCCTATGTCCTGAATGGATTGCCTAGGTTTTCTTCTAGGGTTTTTATGGTTTTGGGTTTTACATTTAAGTCTTTAATCCATCTTGAGTTAATTTTTGTATAAGGTATAAGGAAGTGGTCCAGTTTCAGTTTTCTGCATATGGCTAGCTGGTTTACCCAACACCATTTATTAAATAGGGAAACCTTCCCCCATTGCTTGTTTTCGTTGGGTTTGTCAAAGATCAGATGGTTGTAGGTGTGTGGCATTATTTCTGAGGCCCCTGTTCTGTTCTCTTGGTCTGTATATCTGTTTTGGCCCCAGTACCATGCTTTTTTGGTTACTGTAGCCTTGTAGTATAGTTTGAAGTCAGGTAGCGTGATGCCTCTAGCTTTGTAGGATTGTCTTGGCTATATGGGCTCTTTTTTTGTTCCATATGAAATTTAAAGTAGTATTTTTTTTCTAATTCTGTGAAGAAAGTCAGTGGTAGTTTGATGAGGATAGCATTGAATCTGTAAATTACTTCGGGCAGTATGGCTGTTTTCACAATATTGATTCTTCCTATCCATGAGCATCGAATGTTTTTCCATTTGTTTGTGTCCTCTCTGACTTCCTCGAGCAGTGGTTTGTGAAGAGGTCCTTCACATCCCTTGTAAGTTGTATTCCTGGCCTAGGTGTTTTATTCCCTTTGTAGCATTTGTGAATGGGAATTCACGTGTCATTTGGCTGTCTGTTTGTCTGTTACTGGTGTATAGGAATGCTTGTGATTTTTGCACATTGATCTTGTATTCTGAGACTTTGCTGAAGTTGCTTATCAGCTTAAGGAGACTTGGGACTGAGACAATGGGGTTTTTCTAAATATACAATCATGTCATGTGCAAACACAGATGATTTGACTTCCTCTCTTCCTATATGAATAGCATTTATTCCTTTCTCTTGCTTGATTGCCCTGGCCAGAACTTCCAACACTGTGTTGAATAGGAGAGGTGAGAGAGGGCATCCTTGTCTTGTGCCGATTTTCAAAGGGAATGCTTCCAGCTCTTGCCCATTCAGTATGATATTGGCTGTGGGTTTGTCATGAATAGCTCTTATTATTTTGAGATACGTTCCTTCAATATGTAGTTTATTGAGAGTTTTTAGCATGAAGGGTGTTGAATTTTATTAAAAGCCGGTTGTGCATTTATTGAGATAATCATGAGGTTTTTGTCATAGGTTCTATTTATGTGATGGGTTATGTTTATTGATTTGTGTATGTTGAACCCCCATACCTTTATTTTTAAACAATTTTGTTGAACCATTTTGTTCTAGGTATGTCTTTGTATAGAGCATATATTAGGATCTTGCTTAGTGAACAAATAGTCTTTTTATTAGAATATGTAAGTTTAACTCTTTCATATTTCTTGATAAAAATGTTTAGCATCAAATGTGTCATATGTTATGATTATTATTTGTATTTTATTTGCTATGTTTCTGTGTGTGATGTGTTTTTCTGTTGTTTTGTTTTTTTTCTTTGACTTAAGATTTTTTTGACATTTAGGTAAGTTTTTATGTGTTTGTTTTAGTGGTTGCCTTTGGTGTTACAACTTTTTAAATGTCTTCATAAGTTTTCTTAAAAAAAAACCATTTATTGCCTTGTAAGTTTTTCATTATATTTTTGTGAAATCCCTCCTATTTCTTATATAATAACCAGTGAACTTGTTCTACTTTCCCTTTTTGTTTTTCCCTTTTCCATCAAATTTTGTTTCATTTATGCTTTGTTAGAACATGCAACATGTAACATATAGCACATAGCATATAATATATTTTTACTTGGTTTCTACCTTTGTTTTAGTCTTAAATGTATAATTACATATATTAAATACTCATTATCAATTTTTTTTTTTTGCCTGAGTTTCCCCCATTATCTGATGCAGTTTGTCTTGAGGAAATGCCGTAGATTTCTGAAGAGGGACTGATGGCCATAGAATTCTCATGAACTCTTCGTATGTTTAAAACTATTTTTCTGTAGTTTTCCTACTTGGAGGATAGTTTAGCTGAATATAAACTCCTTGATTTACATTTCTTTCTTTGAGGTTTTTGAAAATGCTACTATGTTTTTACCTTGTTTTCTATGTTGTTTTTGAGAATTCTGATGCCAGTCTAATTTTCTTGTAGTTGTAAGTTGTTTGGCACACTCCCCGCCCCGCCCCCCCACCAACCCCTTCCCTCCTCCTCAAGACCCCTGGGCAGAAAAAGAACCCTTGTTGCATTTTAGTTTTTCTTGCTGCAGGCTCAGTGAGCTCTTTAAGTGTATAGATTGGGGTCCTCTTTTATTCCCAGAAAGTTTATATTTTTATATTTTATTTTTATATTTTATAAGATTATAATTTTAAATAATAGTTCTACTTAATTGTTTAATTTTCTATGGAACTCCCATTATGTATAAAAAGACTCTCCTTTACCTGTGTTCTGTATCAGATACTTTCTCTCTGATAATTTTTCCTTCTTTCTTTCTTTATCTCATTTTCATTTTCTTGGTTGTTTTCCTGTTGTCTTCAATGCCCTTGTTATGCTTTTGTGTGAATCTGTTCTTCTTGGGCCCCAATGTAATTCTGTGTTTATTTGTGAAATGATTGTGCCTTTTTTCTTGTATTTCTTTCTTGAGTTCATTCAGGTCTGTTTCAGTTCTTTCTGTTTTTGTCCACTTCATTTCTTTGTTTTTGAGTTCCTAATCAAGGGTTTTGTTGGGTTTTTTTCTTCCATGTCCCCAAGTGCTTGCTTGAAGATATTTGATTCAGTTTAGGATATGTTACGGTTTTCTACTTCGCTTTTTTTTTTTTTTTTTTTTTAAGAGAAGTTTTTGTCAGATGAATTGTTGGAATTCTTGTAACCATTTATTTGTGTATGTGTGTTTTTAAAAATAAATAAAGAATTTTTTTGTCTCTTTATATCTGTGGACAGGGTTGATGGTTTGAGGTTGGCACCTTTCCTGCCTTTTAATTTCCTTTCCCCCCAAAACTATCAGCTTTCCAAGATCACTTCCCGGTATCCAGTGTACTTTAAAATCTGTAATCTAATCTTTATTATGCCTTTTTCCAGTATTTTCACTCATAGGATGCACTTTCTCTTTCTCATGATGGTTTTGTGTCAGCGGTAGACCTAATCCTAGCTCCTGTCCTCTCTGTACCATTCAGTGTTCCCCAAACTGCCCTTGCCATTCACAGAGGCTTGCAGCTGGAACAGGGAGGCGAGCTCATAAGGATTCTGTTTTGATTTTTCTTCTTACAGTTAATTTGAAGTTTGGATGTGTGGAAGACCTGAGGTTTGTGTAGTTTTATTTGTTCTCTTTGTTGTTCTGTATTGGTTTTTGAAGAATACAGTAACAGTTTTGGATTTACACAGCCTCATTGCCTAGACTACCCAAATCTCCTCTCTCCTCACTTCTGAGTCCGTATTAGATATGGCCCAGTCTATATAACTTTGTTTGTATAAAATGTACTTCCAATAGAATAAATTACAAAGCCTTGAGATGCATTTCATGCCTTAACTTGGTTTTCTTGATTCATTCAATACAAGCAGGCAGACAACTGGGAAGCATAATCACATGGAGGCTCCCAGCTTTCAAAAGTGTACTATAACCAGGCTTTTGTTTGTTTGTTTTGAGTATTCTATATAAAATAATAAGTAGTGATTATAGATTTTTCAACTTGGGAACCAACTAATGGCAACACAACAGAAAGGAAGAAACTGGAACTGTGGAGCTAGATCACTGACTGGAAGTGAAGGCTGTGCATGTAGATTTGGACACCATTTACTTACTGATAGTTCAGTCCATAAGAATGAATAAGCCAAATGGAGATAAATGCACAGAAAGAACAAAAAATTCCTTCCTTCAGGAGGGAATTCATGTTGGAAAGCAGGAAGGAGCAGCCCACCAGGAACAGGAGGAAACCTTAGAGCATGCAATAGTCACAGAAACTGTGTGGGAGGAGGGGCTTTCAACCAGGTGTGAATGGCCAGTAATGTCAGATCCACCAGATAGGTTAGGCAGGATGAAGAGGGAACTTGGAATCTTCTCTTACATATTGTCACTCATGGGTTCAAAAAGATTTCCACATACAGGATCTTGGAATTCGAACATCTTTCTGGGAAGAAAGCATAAACTGAGATGAGACATTAATCTTTGGGTGATCTCATATTTGGTATTCTTAACAGTTTTAATTGGGACATCTTAAATCCATTTGGTGCTTTGTTTCTGATTAAAGAGAAAAATCTAATGACTTCTGAGACTTTCTTCTCAGAATTGTCATTATGATCTTAATCGTACTGACTGACCACTCCCTGTTTTATGTATTTAAGTTCCCCTAAACACCCTGTGGGAAAATGCCTTACTTTTGTAGATGTAAGTTTGTCTCAGGAATGTTTGTTAAGACTGGATGTGAACTACATTTCTGAAAATCTTGGGAGTATCAAACCATGCTCAGAATCCTTACTTTTCTCTCCACTGTTAAGTGCTGAGTCTCTGAGCATGGATGGGGGAGGGGGAATAGGTATTTAGTGCCCCTGGTGAGGGAGGTGGCTTAGGTCATGGTCCTGAGACCAGATCAAAGGTGTTGTAGCTATATTTGTAAGCACTTGGGAAAATTGAGATTTATGGTTCAATAATAGGATATCTTTAACGTAAGTTAAACATAAAGTTTAAAAGATATTTGAAAGCAATGATCCTGTATAACTTAGAGTCCAGGTTTCTTTTATTAATATGTAATATGGCAACTAGTGACATCTGTGCTCACAAGCTCACAGGGTGATTACAAGAATTATATGAGAAGACATTCTTAAAAATACTGTGATAATTCTTAATTGCTTTTCCCTCTCCTTCTTCTTTTTTTTTTTTTCTTTTTGAGACAGTCTCGCTGTCACCCAGGCTGCAGTGTACTTGTGCGATCTTGGCTCATTGTAACCTCCACCTCCAGGGTTCAGGTGATTCTCCCACCTTAGCCTCCTGACTATCTAGGACTACAGGCACACACCACCACCCCCAGCTAATCTTTGTATGTTTAGTAGAGACATGGTTTCACCATATTGGTCAGGCTGGTCTCGAACTGACCTCAAGCGATCTGCCCACCACAGCCTCCCAAAGTGCTGGGATGATAGGCGTGAGCCGCCACTCCTGGCCCTTTGCCTCTCTTCTAAAGCCATCTTGCCAACCCTCTTCCCTGCACATTCAGCAAAAGATCTTACCTTTAAAATAATAATAATAATTGTGGGACTCAAGCACAAATTATCTTAATTTCTAAGCTAGGCCTGCAGATTTTCTCTAAATCTGTACCTCTTCATTCCTCCTGTTATTTAGAACCCTTAGACATGCATGCTGTTGATCCCTCATACTTGTTTTATTCAGAACTTTACGCCGTGAAGCGACCTCTTCTCCCCCCATATCTCTCTGTATCTTTAGTGTCCAAATCTCTGGTGACTTTTTCCTCAGCCTGTAACATTTTCCTTCATCCTGCACTTGACTTTAACTCCTCTCTTACATCTCTCTTTTTTCTTAGCCAAGCTTTTAGTGTCCCCATAAGCTTCCATTCACCAGGGCCATTTTAAGGTCTTCACTGTCCCAGGGTACTCTATGCTGGATCACTTGAACCTATACAGTGGATCCACATCACTGATTAAATAGGGTTAATTATTTTGAAAAGATTTGTGGCTTTTGCTTTTGAAGTGATTTGCATTGAGTAACTCACTTATGATTGATTAAGATTTTTTGGCAATCATTATGCTTGCTAAGGAATTCATGTGAAGTTAAAAAAAAAAAAAAAAAAAAAAAAACCCTAACCTAGAAATTGTTTCCAAGTGGAATGAAATGTTTCTGAGTGCCAGGTTTATCAATTAGTAATGTTAATTTATTAATTTTAAATTTAATTATTTTAAAAGTTTAATTTAAATGTTCAGCTCTCAGGCATTTTGTAGACCTTTGAAAGTTTATAGGCATAGGCACTTACAGTTCTTCCTAATGGCACAACTGGCTTCAGTCCCTACTTCTTTACTGAAATTGCTCTGGCAAAAACCACTGGCGACCTCTGTGAAACCAAATCTAGTCCACTTGTCAGCATTTGTCATGCTGAACCTTTTTCTGTTTTACACTGTCGATCATACCTTCCCTTCTGGAAACTCCTTATCCTAGAGATTCCATGTTCTTTTTTGTTTATTTGTTTTACTCTCCTCTGACCCTTCCTTCTTAGGGTTCATCATAGAATCTCCTTCCCTTCCCCTTAAACTTGGTCATCTCCCTTTGGTTTAGAACTTTTTTTTACATGCCCATTCTAAATGATAATTCCAGCCCCTTCTTCCAGGTCTGGCCTTTCTTGAGAGCCTTAGGCCTGCATATTCTGCTGTATCTGAACACAGGCACCTGAGTGTCCAAACAGGAATCTCACACTGAACTCCTTCTTTGCTTGTTTATCTGTGTTATTTATCTCAGTTAATGGGAACCTTATCCCTATTCAAACAAGCCAGAAACCTGGAATTCTCCTTTTTCTTGAAAAATTGGTGAACATTTTCCAACTACGAAGTGGAGCATTGCTTCACAGGCAGTATATAGAAGCAACATCATCTTTTTAGAATTATAATTTTAATTTTAACATATATTGTAGCTACTAAATTACTGTTTCACCTCTATACTGAGTGTAACTGGAGGCTAGTGATTGTGTATTCCAATATAAGATTATCGAAGACTTTCTTGTAACAAGAAAAATAAATAGAAAAGGAAGCCAAAATCATTTGAAAACCCTTCACTTTTGACTATATTACATGTATGTATATTTGTAATTTTCAACACATGTCAAGAATAAGACTTTAATCGTTGTAATGCCTATGTGAGTCTAGTCTCATTATTTGAATGCGGTGACCACTGATTGGAAAGGTCAGAAAAGGTGCGTTTTTGGTGGATTTTTACTCCATGTGATATGAGTTAAATTTATCCTGTGAAGAATTTTAAATCTGATTGGATTGATGATATTTTTAGTGTCAGAAAACCATTTTAACATGAAGAAAAAGATTTCAGATATAAGACCAGCAATAACCTGTTTAATTTTTAGCACTGATAACTATACAGATACTACCTTTAGATTCTCTGGATGGCTAATATTTGTAACACAAGCTTTTTATTTTATTTTATTTTATTTATTTGCAGTTGCAAGATTTAATAGAGTGAAAACAGAGCTCCCATAAAATGGGAGGGGACCCAAAGCGGGTAGCCATTGCTGGCTCGAATGCCTGGGTTTATATCCCAATCATTGTCCCTCCCCCTGTGCTCTCAAGTGATAGATGACTGGCTATTTCTTTACCTCCCGTTTTTACCTAGTTAGCGTTTTAGTGAGCTCTTTTTACTACCTGATTGGTGGGGTGTGAGCTAAGTTACAAACCCCATGTTTAAAAGTGGATATGGTCACCTTCCCAGCTAGGCTTAGGGATTCTTAGTCGGCCTAGGAAATCCAGCTAGTTCTGTCTCTCAGTCCCCACTCTCAACAGGAAAACCCAAGTGCTGTTGGGGAAGTTGGCTGACGACTGCTCTAACTGCTTCCTGCTGAATTGGGGTGTAGTAAGGGTCGTGCAGTTGAGATTTCCTTGGGAGGGGTGCCTTCGATGTCATTAACATTGGAACATGGGCTAGCAGGCCGGTCCAAGGGTCCTCAGTAGATCTTAGTCATGGACTACATCTGGGGCTCCGTTTGAAGAAACATTTGTAGTTTTACATCTTTGATTCTGGAAGAGACAAACCTAACAAGGAGGTTAAAGATACAGGATTGAAATGTATGGCCTGCAGTGCAGGGGATTATTTCTTTGGCACACTTCACAGGCCCTGAGTATCTGCTTGATAGTTTTGAAAAGGCCTGGTCCAGTAAATAATGATTTGGCCATCTGATAGGTGCTATCAATACCCAAGTGAAAGGTCTGGTGAAGGGATTTAAGTAATTTCCATTGGTTAGTTGCAGGCAAAAGTATTTTCCCTTCTTGGGTGGCTAGCCATCCTGAGGGGAGGAAACTATATCCTCATGAGGTTCCCCTTTCTATTTCTCTTGCTAAGTACTGGGGCTTGGTTTCCCAGAGGGGATTACCCCATACTAAGGGTCCTTCTATAAGCATTTCTAGTGGAGGGTCCTGCCTTGCAGCTCTTTTGGCTTCAATAGCCGCTTGGCGGTTCCCTTCTATTTCCCTTTCCTTTCCTTTCTGATGACCCTGGCAGTGTAAGATTGCCACCTCTTTAGGTTTCTGTACAGCTAATAATAATCTCCTAATGGCTTACTGATGTTTGATAAGTGTTCCCTCGTAAGTTAGGAATTGCCTTTCTCTCCATATTGCTGTATGGGCATGGAGGACTAGGTAAGCCTACTTAGAGTCTGTATATATATATACCCTTTTTCCTTCTCCTAATTCTAGTACCCGAGTGAGGGCTGTTAGTTCTGCCAGCTGAACGCTAATTCCTGGAGCGAGCGGGTTACTTTCAAGTATTCCATTATCACTGACCACTGCATACCCCGCTTTTCGAAGTCCTTTTTCTACAAAGGAACTTCCATCGTATACAAGTTGAAGTAGCAGTCAGTCAAGGGAACCTCTATAAGGTCCCTTTGAGTGGCGTAGGTTTGATCAATCACCTGTGGACAGTTATGTTCTATCTTTTCTTCATTGTCTGGAAGAAACGTGGCTGGGTTAAGTGTGCTGAAGTATGCAGTCACAGCACTGGCCCTTCAATTAATAGAGCCTGATATTTAAGCAAACGGTTGTCTGACAGCCACAAGTCTCCTTTAGCAGTGAGTATGCCGTTTACATCATGAGATGTCCACACAATAAGATCTCTTCCCTGTATCATTTTAACTGCTTCAGATTCTAAGACTGCTACTGCGCCACTACCCGTAAACAATGAGGCCAACCCTTTGCCACTACATCAGTTTCCTTACTCAGGTATGCCACGGATTGCAAGCTGGTCCCTCGGACCCTTGTAAGGACTCCTAGAGCTATTCCTGTTTTTTTCTGTGATGTGTAAAGAAAAGTCTTGCCCAGTTGGCAAGCTTAACACTGGGGCTTGGGGTAGGGCCTTCTTTAGGGTCTGGAAAGCTGCTTCTGCTTCAGAAGAGCTAATATACACAAATGCTGGCACATAGTAAGTACTATGTAAGTGTTTGCTATGTTTGTCATTATTAAGGCTAGAATGGGTGGTGACAGAAGGCTGTCTCATTGGGCTTGAGGCCATTTCAGCTTTAGTCTTCAAGGGTGAGGTAATAATTTTTATTTTACAGCAGCAAGAGCAAGCAACCCCATCTAGCCTTTTGTTGTCCTCTGCTCCTTGGAGGTGAAAGAGAAGTACAAATTGGGCGTAGGAAGTTATCTAGAATCAGCTCTGTCCCTCCACATCCCTGTTCTTTGGAGATATTTAGGAACGTTCTATAGATTAGACATTTATTACGTAGTGGGGTGAGCATGTAGACCTTTGAGTGAGTCATACTTGAAGTGATAAGCTGACTCCTCTATTTACTAGCTGTGAAATATGGGAAATGAACTGTGATCTACCTTGCTGGGATGTTCAGAGGATTAAATGAAGTAGTATCTGTAAATACTCTGGCACATAGTAAGAGCTCAAAAAAATAGCAGATGTTTTAAATGAGAATATTAGTAGTAATAATGTTTCCCATTTTAAAATGTAAGTACTTTAGGGAGAGTTAAGATATTAATCATTCATACGTTACCTAGCATTACATTAATAACATAATTATATTGCTTACAGTCACTAAGGAGCTTTGTGAATAGGAATTTTCATTGCACTGTGAAGGTGAAGTAGGAGAGTGAACCTAGTGAATATGGTGCAGCGTGAACCAGGATAATGGTTACATCATACAAAGTTGAATGTGTTTGGGCATTTGATTCAAATCTGTTCCCAGAGGGGCTGAGCGCAGTGACTTATGCCTGTATTCCCAGCACTTGGGGAGGCCAAGGTGGGAAAATTTCTTGAGCCCAGGAGTTCGAGGCCAGCCTGGATGACATGATGAGACCCTACCTCTACAAAATTAAAACATTAGCCAGGTATGGTGGCACACACCTGTGATCTCAGCTACTTGGGATGCTGAGGCAAGAGGATCTCTTGAGCCCAGCAGGTGGAAGCTGCAGTGAGCCATGTTTGCCATTGTACTCCTGCCTGGGTAACAGAGTGAGACCCTATCTTGAAAAAAACAAACAAAAACAAACAAACAAACAAAACCTGTTACCAGGTGACCACTTCTACTTCATTTCAACGTATTTAGAAAATTTCCCCTAAATTGTTATTATTACCTACACACATTTGTTGAAAAAATTATTTCATAAGGAGGCAGCATGATGTAATAGAGAAAGAGATACAGCTTAAAATCCTGAATTTGCCATTACTAGCTATGTTATAATTTAATTATATATTACTTAATATATAATTGATGTAATTTGGTTATATTTGATCTCTTATAAAGTGACTTAACCTCCCTGAGCCTTTGTTTCCTCAGTCATAGGATGTACTGTTATGAGATTTAAATATCAATATATGCAAGGCTGTTCCCATAGTACCTGGCCCATATCTGGCACTCAGAATTTTATTTTTTATTCCCATATATATTCTTCAGACTTTATTCTTGTTGTCATGTCACTGTAAATATGTTCTTATATTTCTGATCAAAATTGCTGAAAACCAGCAAAATGACAAAGACAAGTTATGATGTCCACAGTTTATTTTTAAATGGTTCAGCAAAAATATTCCTTCATATGCATATGTGTAGAGAGAGAAAGATAAAACAGATGTGGCAAAATTTTAACAGTTAGTAAACTAGGCAAAGGACATATGGGTGTTCATTTTATTCTTTGAGGTTTACTGTGGGTTGGTAATTTTCAAAATAAAAACACTTGAGAAAAAAGCAAGCCGTATTTACTCATGCAAAATAAGAGCCTGAGATACCTTCTAGTTAATGTTATTATTTAATGATATCAGTTTAATTGTAGAATAAGATAACTAGCTTTATTATATTGTGTTAAGTGAGAAAATGGTTTTTAATTGGATTATAGTAAACTTAAAATCTTAAAGTAGAGGATGCAGAAATACCTTTTATCTTTGTCACAGATACTCTCATGGGATTTGCCCTTATCTAGTAAGTGTCTTAACTTTGGTGTGTCTGATGGGCTTTTTTGATCCTTATGTTTATTAGCACAGAGATTTCCACAGGCAGATACTTCTCTTTCTTCCCCTTCCCCTTAAAAAAAGGTCAGCCAAAGTAAATAGATAGTATAGTTGAATATGTACTCTGCCTCACAAACCTTTCATTTCAACTTTACCTAGTCCCCCTTACCAACAAAAAAAGGTCAGTCAGAGTAAACAGATAAGAAATGTGGCTGAATATGAGCTGCCATGCAGCTTCAGATGATCATTTTACCTCATCTTTTAAGATAGTTGTTTTTAATTCCTCTACTGTTGTTCATCAGACCACAAGAAATCATGTGGCTAATGATATGATACTGATTGTTAACATTAGCAGGAACTACAGTTAAATTCTTAGGATGATCAGAGATTTTTAAAATGTTCTGTGCCTTCAGATATCTTGGCTAGAAATGTCTTTGTAACCCTATCGCTGTTTCTCACTTTGTGAGACAGGTTCACCACACCTCACCAATGACTTTAGAAAAGCATCTTAATAGTCGTCTTTGGTTTCCTTTTAAGAACGGGAATATTTGCATTCCCCGATGTGTGTAATCCTTGCAAGGATATTTTAGTACTGAATTTATTCTGTGCTAATAAAGCACATTGCCGGACAGGGTAGGACTTCTCTGTTTTATTGTTTTGTCCCTGACTCCTGGGATGTGGATATACTAAGTACATGTTTATATATGTAAGTGAATTTGAATTAAATGAAAAATTGTGATATCCTTTGGTCACTCTGACTGTGGAAGCTCAAACACTTGTGTTTTAATATGGTTTCCGCTTTAAATATTTCTGAAGCAGTCATTAATAAAACGATTTAAGGTGGAAAGTCCTGTTGGAATGCGAAATCTTTTCCAAGGAGAAAACTTGCTGTTCAATTGTGATTAAGTCAGCACTAACTAACTAATAGAATGTTAGTATTTAGCACATTTGGAACCATCGTATTTCCTGATTGTTAACTAAAGTGACAGATTAACATTTTTATTTTTTTCTTCAAATCAATTGTAATATGCAATATACTGACAAATCTCTAAGCTTCCTATACCTTTGGGTTAAGATACATATTTGTATGTATGAAGCAATAACTCCCAAGTTTGTTGATATGTTAGTTTTTTAATATGTCCCAAAAGAGTTTTTCCATTTGACTTGTTTAAATTAGAAAATGCTTGTGTTAATTACTATCATACTGGAAAGATCTTTTCATGAAGTGAAGTATACTTTTGTAAGTTAAGTACCAGATGAAAATGAAAATAATTTCCTCTAAAATGAAACAACATACATTAATTGGAAAGAAACTTGTAAGACTTTTGATTTTAAATAGCTTGCTTTATAACTGCAGAGCATTTTCAGAATTATTTGTTACTAACATTTTTCTTTAAGAATCAAACCAGATCCATGTCTAATTCATAACCGAATGCAAGCACATGAATAAATAGATAAATCTAAAAGGAGCGAGGAATGTTAAGCCTTAGCTTAATGCAGTGTAAGTCACTGCTTTGAACTTTGAATTCTGCTGATTAGTTCCTACAGAAAATTTATGGACTTTGTCAGTTAATTTGCATCATACTTTTTAAAAAATCCTATTGTGCGGTTTCAGTAAGGCAACTGAGTAGATTTGGTTGCATGTATTTGTATTTTTAAATGTAGATATTGCTTTTTCTCATTTTTCAGAGTAGGAAGTCAAAAGATAATATCTGAAAATGACAAAATAAATGACCTCCATGAGCATATTATTTAGAAATATAGAGTAAAATATCAGAAGAAGCAACTAAAAGAATTTAGAGTGATTGCCTCTGAGGTGAAAGATTGGGAAAGTACAGCAGGAAGCTGCTGTTTTCTGTTATAAACCTTGTAGAATTAGTTGACTCTAATCTGTGCAATTATAGTTTTTAAGAAAAGAATAATTGAGCAGAAAACCTGTCTTTCCCTCTCTCTGTTATTTGCACACATAGTAAGCCTATTTACTTAGACCAACTGGGTACTGCCAGTCAGCTGGTAGTAGTTTACACAGTTCCCAGAGAGCACAAGGATGAATAATGCACCCTTTGAGGCCTGTCCGGAAACCCTAGAGTGTGGCAACACTAAATATTCTAAAATGGAATTCTTAGAGATTGGACTTAATGGAACGAACCATATGGAGAATAAAAAACTGTAATTATTCATCTATTTTCATCCTAAATAAAATTCAGCAGAGTCCCTTATCTTTCTTGACTATATTATTTACAGTATGTGTGTCTGTGCACACATGTGTAAAACAGAAACCATCATTAGATAGCTTAAATGTAAACGGGGAAATATTTCTCAGACGGTGGGGTCCCTCAGAGCCCAAAGGCAGGAGCACCGTGCGCAGTGCGGCCTGTGGAAGGCACTGAAACTGTACAGCTGACTTTGTCATTCCTCCTCGTCCTGCAGGCTGATTTTTTTTTTCTTTTTCTTTCCTCAAGTTTGCATGTCCATTTACAAGAAAAGGAACAGAATTATTTGGTCTGCTCTGTTTTTTTCTCTCTTTGTCGGTGTCTATCTTCTCCCCCTCCACACCCCCATCACTGTGTCCACTGTCTGCTGAGGAGAGAGTTGTTAAATAAAGGAGATCGTCGTAAGCAATGCGGACATTCCATTACATGACGGCCTGAGTGGATTTATTCATAAATGCTTAGCTGCAGAGATGAGGACATTAAGTATTTCATGGTAATGTTGCTAATAAATGACCAAAGCATAGGCAGCTGCTGTAAGCTTAATGATTGTCAACATTTAGGTATGGGGTGAAGTTCTAAAGCAACGCTGTGTGGTCACATTATCCATCGGTGAAATGCTCTTTTGCTCTTGGTGGCCACATTTTGGTGCTGCCAGTTACTCTTCAGATGTACACAGACTATTCTTATTCCTAAGACAGTGATACTATTTCATGAGTAGAGTTATTCCAGTTTTCTTTCTTTTTTAGTCAAGTATTTATTTGAAACTGTATTGCAAAAGTCATTTCATGATTCTTTGATTTGTACCAGTAAGCAATACACAAACCACAGAGGAGTTTTGGCTCTTTTCCTTTATCTCCTCTTACTGAGATGTGGCATTCTTCAGAAAGTCATCCTGCGTCCCTGTGGATCTCTGCCATAAATACTCTCAGAGCAGGCCTTCCATCAGCCTGATGATTTTCATTAATTTGTCCAAGTACCCTAGGCTTTGTGGTATGTGGTTCCCAGGCTTAATGTTTATTGTGATGAAGTAAAGTCTGCTCCTCTAAAATATTGATCTGATTAGAGTTTTAGATGAAATATTGTGATGGACTCATTTTGAGAGGGAAGCTTAAGTCTGGAATTTTATCATATGTAACCTTCAAAGTTTGTAAATGTGGGGTTTCTGGATATTAGTGATTGAGCATTCCGAGAGACATCTTTGAAAATTGTTCAGTAATTTTTCACAATTGATCATGTATTCTTCATTTAGCAGGTAGTTAGGTTTTTTTTCTGTTTTAAACTTTATTTTTGTTATTATTAGTACAAGTTCCAAAACCAAAAAACAATTTTTAATCAAATCATGCAAATAAATGAATGTTATCATTAATAATTTTTTTTTTTTTTTTTTTTTTTTTTTGAGACAGAATCTCCCTCTGTTGCCAGGCTGGAGTGCAAGTGGCACAATCTCAGCTCACTGCAACCTCCGCCTCCACGTGTTCAAGTGATTCTCCTGCCTCAACCTCCCGAGTAGCTGGGACTACATGCGCCCACCACCACCCCCAGCTAATTTTTGTATTTTTAGTAGAGACCTGGGTTTCACCATGCTGGCCAGGATGGTCTCGATCTCTTGACCTCGTGATCCACCCGCCTTGGCCTCTTCAAAGTGCTGGAGTTATAGGCGTGAGCCGCCGCGCCCGGCCCAATAAATATTTTTCAGTGATTGAATAGCTTAACTCTATAAAACTGTTTTGCTAGCCAACAACTTCTTTTTTTTTTTTTTTTTTTTTGAGACAGAGTCTCACTCTGTTGCTAAGGCTCACTGCAGGTCACAGTTCTCTGCAGCCTCTACCTCCTGGGTTCAAGCGATCCTCCTGCCTCAGCCTCCCAAGTAGCTGGGACTGTAGGCATCCACCACCATCCATGCTTGGCTGATTTTTGTATTTTTGATAGACAGGGTTTTGTCATGTTGCTCAGGCTGGGCTTGAACTCCTGACCTCAAGTGATCCATCTGCCTTGCCCTCCCAAAGTATTGGGATTACAGGCATGAGCTACCATGCCCGACCACTTCTGTTGTTTAATCCCTTCCAACAGTGATACCGATCATAAAGAAATAGGCCCGTGAGTCCATATGTTCTATAGGGGGTTCACTGCAAAAGGATGGAAATCTGAGTGGTTACAGAAAGAGGGGTGAGTGATACATAAGTTAGAAAGAGACAGCACAGTAGACTAGAGGATGCAGTATGTGCATGTAAAAAATATTAGAAGAGAGAAAAGAAAATTCCTGAAGTCCTTGCCATGGTAGTTCAGATGTATTCTGGCTCATAATTTCCTTAGGGTTTTGATTGTAAGTGGCTGACTAATGGGCTCTTGGCATGCATGGGCTTTGGCTTATGAAATTCTTTCTGTTGTTTGAAGAGTTTGGGGAATACTTGACTTGGTCCAGGCCTATTTGAACTTTCAGGGTGTTCATCAAAACTACCTGAAGAATTCCAGATCCTGCCCACCTATATTTAAAATTTTCTGGCATGACCTAGGCCTAGAGAAAAAAATGTATGGTGCCATCTTTTTTAGTAGAAAAAGTACTGGACATGATGTCAGGAAGGTCTGTGTTTTGGGACTGCCATTTATTAGCTGTATAACCATGGATTGCTTAATTTCCTGGACCATATTGTCTTCACCTTTGAAATGAGAATAGTTATACTCATTGTATATTTATTTGCTCATTCATTCATTCATGAGTGTCCATAAATTCTTTGGTTGACCGTGTGTCAGACATTTTTATACATGCAAGAGATACAAAGAAGAATAGGACACTGTCCCTGAATTCAAGGAGCTTATTGCCTATTAAAGGAGGAGAAATTTGTATTAAGAAATAAATAAATGCATGGAAGTATTATGAGTATTATGAATGAAGCAAGAAACATGAGAATCTTTTTTTATGTCTTCTGTTCCATTAATCACCAGGTTGTATTAATTCTTCTGCCTAAATAAATCTCCAGTCCATCAACTTTTCTTCATCATCACGGTCAGCACCTTAAGTCCAAGCTGCTATGATCTCTTTTTGGACCACTGATCTTCCCCTACCCGCTCAAGCCCTCAAGTCCATTCTTCTCACTGTGGCCAGAGACACCTTTGAAGGCAAAGCTGACCACAGACAAGATGTTAACAGTAGGGGAACCTGGCCGTTGAGGTGTATGGGACCCCTCCTTTACTATCTTCACAAGTTATCTGTAAATTTAGAACTTTTCTAAATGAAAAATGTTTATTAAAATGCTTTAAAATAAAGTAAACTGACCACACAAATTTAAGTTGCTGCTTAAAATCCTTCAGTGGTTTTTTTTTCTTTCTTTTCTTAAAGAGAAAATCCCAAATTCTTCGAATGACCTACAAGACCTGTTTGACCTGGCCCTGTTTATGTCCTGGAACATTCTTCCCTTTCCCTGCGCCAGCCTCATGGGCCTGCCTGGTCACACACTGTCAGGCTCCTTGCAGACAAGGGACAAGCTGCTCTCCTGTTCTCTCCCAGGCTAACTCCTCAACCTTCAGATTTGCAGTTCAGATGTCACTTCCTCAGGACATCCTCTTAAGTCATCCTGCATTGTCCTTTTGGGGCACTTGTCAGTTGTCATTACATTTGTGTTTTGGTGATTTTTAAAAACATGTCAGTTGATCTCACTGAACTATGAGCTGCACAGGAGGGCTGAGGCCATGTCTGTCTTGCATATGGTGCTTACCACCTACCTGGCACATGGAAGGACTCATAAATTGTTGAATGAGTGAGTAACTAAATGAGGTGAAAGTAAGTGTAGTTACATTTTTGCTACTTGCTCTAGAGACTACTGTGCCCAAGTACTGCAAATGGAGGGGAGTATAATAGTGCAATTTGCTTAAAATTACAAAAACACAACAAAGATTAATGTACATGTAAGGCATTGAAAAATAGCCAGAACATTGTCCCTTTCTCATAGTAAGGAAAGACTTATAAGTAATTTGTGACTAACTCATAAGTTGAGTACAGAAAAGGAAAAGAAAGAACTTTAAAAAAATATTTTAAACCTTCTGCTGAATTCATCTGTTGGCTAAATTTCAAGTGTTAGTATAGAGATTTCAAATTACATTTGGTTAAAGTAGAAAGTAAGTAATTTCAGCTTAATCATTAAAATGATTTTGACATTTTATTTAATACAGACTATGAGGAGCCATGCGTAGTGGTACCCACCTGTAGTCCCAGCTGTTTGGGAGGCTGGGGTGGGGGAGATTGCTTGAGGCCAGGAGTTTGAGGCTGCCAGGGACCTATGATTTCACTGTCTCCAAAAAAAGTAATAATAGGTTGGGAGCGGTGGCTCACGCCTCTAATCCCAGCACTTTGGGAGGCCAAGGCGGGCAGGAGTTCGAGACCAGCCTGACCAACATGGTGAAACCCCATCTCTACTAAAAATCCAAAAATTAGCTGAGCGTAGTGGCATGCGCCTGTAATCTCAGCTACTCAGGAGGCGAAGGCAGGAGAATCGCTTGAACCCAGGAGGCGGAGGTTGCAGTGAGCCGAGATCGCGCCGCTGCACTCCAGCCTGGGCGCCAGAGCGAGACTCCATCTCAAAAAAAAAAAAAGTAATAATAAAATGTTTAAAGAAGAGAGATGTAATATAGTGCTGTATACTTGCATTGTTCAAGAATTGTGGAACCAAAAAGCAAAAAATAACCAAGACATTATGACATAATGATTTAAATGAAAAATGTTCCTACAGTTCTGTAATATTTTTAATCATTGAAGACTTATTCAGTATATTTACTTCCCATGAGGGAGATTAAATAGTCAATGATTTCATCAGCAAAGAGACAAAAAGGCACCAAGTAGTATATGTGCTGGATCAAAACAAACATTTCACTTCAGAATAATGTGCCTTATTTGACCACTTAATGATATATTATAGTATGACTTCTCCTAGCAAAAAGGAGCCCATTTTACTTACGCGATATATGCATGAAGGCCCTTGGATATATAGCACTTATGGGGTGCTTGAATCCAGAAGGTTGCAAGGAGAGACCATGCCCACTCCCTTCATTGCAAACTTGAGAAAACTTGGAGAAACACCCACTTTCTTCCTGTTAGCTCCTCCTCCTTTCAACTCACTCTTTCCAGGTGAAACTTGAATAGAGATACACAGAAAAACTCTGGAAGTATACTCATGAAACTATTAACAGTGGTTGCTAATTAGAGAGTGAGAATGGGGAAAGAAATACATATATTTATTTTGTTATTAAAAAACCATTAGCAATTGAATAATAAATTATAGTATATTTACATGCCGTTTAGCATTTGGTTCTCTCAACTTAGTTTGTATAATTTACCGTATTTAACAATATTTTTGATATTTCACTACTGAAAATTATTGTTAAATTTTGCATATTAATATTGATTGAAAAACTTTTCCTGACTCCTGATCCCCTTGAGGTGAAGAAATCTGAAGCTTAGGTTGTCTCTGTTTAGCAAATCCTCTCAAGGCAAAAGCTGGCTTCCTTGTTCCATTTACTGCTCAGGGTTCCAGTCTTTACTTGGCTTTTACTATTTACTTTACTTGGTTTTTACACTATTAGTGTTCCTCACTAATGCTTTAATGAAGTTTTAATGGTGGTGGTTTGTTTTTATGTTTCCTCCAGGGTTTTTAGTTGTTTTTAAAATGTTGATCTAGAAACCAGGTCAGCCATTCTGTTGGAAATGAACCTCTCTTAGTTTTTGTACCATAATGTATACACTTGGTGTGTTACATAATTTCTACCAGAGCTGTGAAATGGTATAATGAAGTGTCTTTATGCCATTCAGTAGACTAACCCTCCCTTCACCAAAGAAGAGTTTCAGCATGTATTTTCTTTGATGAATTCTTTGCAAGATGCAGATAAATACTGGATCGTTTTTCCCAGGTTAAAATTATGTCTGTGATTCTGTGGTGTAGAACTCTGTGAGGCTTTGACTACCCATTAGCTGTATATTAGAGCAAATTCAGATGGACTTTTGAATAGAATCACTGTTCTCCTGAAAGTGTGACTTCCCTCATCACACTTTCAGACTGAAGTTGGATAGCTGCACCCAGGTGTCTTTGTGAGGCATCTTAATTTTCATAAGGCCCACCTTATCTTATCTCAGTGCAGCTTTGTCCTAAGCTGGCTCAAAACAACAGAAACTGTATTCCAGGAATTTATCAGGAGAGTATAAAATTCTCGTTGCTTTGTATTATCCTTATGTTCTAGAAGAAACCAATTTTTATGGTTTACATAAAGAATATTTAGTCTATCCATTCTGCTGAAATAAAATCTAAATTTCAAATGAAGTCAGAGAGTTAAATACCTGGATGACATCAAATTGACTTTCCCTTAGACCCATTCTTTTAAACTGCCCTTTAGGGGGTGATGCCATTCACTCATATGCAGCAGCTGGCAAAGCATCTGTATGTTTCCTCACAGATGCTGAGGATGTTCTTATTACATAAATGTTGGGTTTCTTGTCGCTGAACTCCCAAGGGAGAATTTCCTTCTGAGCTTTCCAGGAACAATTTGGTTGTGGACACCAAGCATTTGGGTCTTGATTGTCTCCCTTTTTTCTTTGGCTGCTAGAAAGCTTAGCATCTTGAGGTCCTTCCCTGTCAAGGACATAGAACTTCATGGAATGTACCAATCTCATTGCAGATGCCATCTTACTTCCCTACCCTTAATATTCCTTTAACTCATTTTTTGCCATATTAAATGCCTATTTTTAAATCATTTTGAGTATTTTCTGGAACATGGTAGCCACATGCAAAATCATTTGATTATTGTTTCAAATAATGCAAATCAGTGAATAACCATGTTTTAGAAATGAAATTACAAAATTATATGTTTACTTTTGCTTCTCTAAACATTATCAGGATCCAGAAAATTAGATTTTGATATAATTCACTGTCTCTAGAATTCAAAGAAACAAATATGCAAAGACAGTGGAGACCACTATTAGGATTTCTGAGAATGTGTACAGCTTGTTCCCTCATTTGGCTGAACAGACAAATTTTCAAAAGTAAAGTCACTCTCCCCAAATATTTTGTAGATTTCAGTAATCTGATAAATGAGCTATTTACTCATTGTTTCTTTGGTACCCACACAGTGGATTATCCATAGCAACAACCCTTTTCAAAGCTTAATAGGGCCAACTCTGTATTTATTAGGAAAATAATGCCACCAGGTTAAACAAACTATGGCTCTTGGTTCTGTGAATTTACTCTTTCAACGGGATCTGTTAAACCTTCAGTGTGCCATGTTGTAGATCATTAGAGAAGCTGAATTAGGATATGACTCTATGATCCTGAAAGTGCCATTTTTATAGTGTGTTTAGAGTCAAATAAAAAAGATGATGAGCAAATAAAGCATTCGAAATAAAGTACTATGTTATGTATTGAAAACAGGGCCAAATTCTTGTCTGCACAGTACAAATGAGAGCTTGATTATGGTAAATATTACCACTTTCAGTCTATGGAGGTTAAGTAGAATACATAATATTGGCTCAGGAAAATACATTTCTGTTTTTCTTGATTCTAGGAATTATATTGATGTGGAATCTGTAAGAAAGGCTATGCCTCAAAAAAGAAAAAAGATAATTTCAGAATTACAGAGATTTTCATAAGAGAACAGATTTTTTTCAAAGAATTCTAATTGCTATTGAAATTTAAATTAAGCCTAAGATCTTTCATGTCAGTTGTTGAGAAATGAAGTCGTATTTAAAATCACGATTTGTTAGCGTTCATTTAATTCAGTATCCTTATTTTACAGCCATGAATGCTTTTAGAAATTGCTACAAAAGCATACTGACTATCATCTCATGTCCTTGTGCAATATAAAAACATATTTTAAATTAAAACTTGTTAAGCTTCTGTCCTACCAGGTATACTAATGGGAGTAGAATAATCTTTTATAAGGGTAGATTGATGAATAATTAGGTTTTTTTTTCTATATAATAGAATGGAGTACATTTTTTTTTTTCTTATAGGATTTTTTATGTGGGGCTTAATAGTGGGGTTCTGTATTTATGAATTGGTTGAGCCTGTTTGGATAAAATCTTTGCTATGTCAAATATCTATTTTTTCTTAATACAAGTTTTTTGGTAGTTTTAGCATTTAAATTATTCCCTTTTGTTTATCTTCATAGATTCTGGAACTTTTCAAAGCCTGACTTTCTCCTTGAAACAGTGGAGCATCATACAGAGTTTACTTGTGGTTTAGACTTCAGTCTTCAGAGCCCCACTCAGGTAACAGATACAATATCATGATATTCTCTTCTGCCCAAGTTCACAGCCAACTCTGTGTGGCATGCGTTGCTTTTATGAATAACGTTGTTGCCATTTTAGCTATATAAGTTTGTGTGTTTGAGCATTAAACTACTAGGGAATAAGAGGTATCAAGAAAGTTCCCATACCTTTCTCCTCTTTTTTTTTTTTTTTTTTTGAGACGGAGTCTCGCTCTGTCGCCCAGGCTGGAGTGCAGTGGCCGGATCTCTGCTCACTGCAAGCTCCACCTCCCGGGTTCACGCCATTCTCCTGCCTCAGCCTCCCGAGTAGCTGGGACTACAGGCGCCCGCCACCTCGCCCGGCTAGTTTTTTGTATTTTTTTAGTAGAGACGGGGTTTCACCGGGTTAGCCAGGATGGTCTCGATCTCCTGACCTCGTGATCCGCCCATCTCGGCCTCCCAAAGTGCTGGGATTACAGGCTTGAGCCACCGCGCCCGGCCACCTTTCTCCTCTTGAAAGATTGATTTCTGTGAGAGAAAAAGGAACCTTCCCAGGAGGTATTATCCTAACATTTTGAAGACTTTCTCTAAGCCTCTCCCAACAGAAAAGTGACAAGAGAAAGATGGAATACGGCAGGATTGTCGCCACAGGTTGGCAGGAGTCAGGAGCATGTGGTCCTGACTCAGCTGTCCCACTAGGCAGTTGAGACCATGGGCAGGCAGGTCACCACCCTCTCAGGACTGTCGCCCTTGTCTCCACACCACATGTTGAATGGGAGCCTTCAGATGGAGAACAAGTAGAGGAGAATGTCTACTATTTAAGTTAATAAACAATATATTTCTCCCTTTTTGTTCTCTTGAGGACTTGAGAGTAGACACTTTGCACTTTAAATATCCCTCAGGTTTTTTTTTTTTTAAAAAGCTTTTTCATTTTAGAAATTGTAAAGTCAAGTCAGAAACACTACAGTATGTTGAGTGATAAGGCCCTTTACAGACTATGTTAAAGAACCAACATATCAGTGAAACACAATATTTGGAAATTCTAGAGCATGACTGTGGAATTGTGCTTTTATGATAACTGTCATAAGTTAAACAAAAAGAAAATCCCACTTCACATTAATGTGTTCTGAAATTTAAATAAATATATAAGTTTTTCTTTTTTGGGGGGGTGCGGTAGGCAGAGTTTCACACTGTCACCCAGGCTGGAGTGCAGTGGTGCAATCTTGGCTCACTGCAACCTCGACCTCCCAGGTTCAAACAATTATCCCACCTCAGCCTCCTGAGTATCTGAAATTAAAGACGTGCACCACCACACCCAACTAATTTTTAACTCCAGCCCAGGCTGGAGTACAGTGGTACAATCTTGGCTCACTGCAACCTTCGCCTCCTGGGTTCAAGTGATTCTCCTGCCTCAGCCTCCCCAGTAGCTGGGATTACAGGCATATGCCACTGTACCCAGCTAACTTTTTATATTTTTAGTAGAGATGGGGTTTCGCCATGTTGACCATGACCAGGCTGGTCTCAAACTGCTAACCTCAAGTGATCCACCTGCTTTGGCCTCCCAAAGTGCTGGATTACAGGCATGAACCACTGTGCCTGGCCTAATCTTTGTATTTTTAGTAGAGATGGGGTTTCACCATGTTAACCAGGCTGGTCTCAAACTCCTGACCTCAAGTGATTCACCTTCCTCAGCCTCTCAAAGTGCTGGGATTACAGGCATGAGCTCTCGGCCTGTGAGTTTTTCATTTTAGGAATTAAAGATGTAATTCTGAGTTTAAAAGATTTTCATTCGGTATTAGAAAGTTTCCATTAACATTAGAAATAATCATTTAAAATGACTTAATGGCATATAAGAAGAGAAAAACCTGAAACAGTGATGAGTGAAATGGCATTATTTTCAGCATAAATATAATGTGTTTCAGATGAACTAGTCCTTTTCTGATACATTTATTATGGATGGTTTTTAATAAAATGATTGTACCTCTTTTCTATTTTAGTCTTAAAAAGTTATAGTGTACATACTGAAACATGGCACCCCCAAACAAAGGATCCTAAGTAAATATTCATTAAATCCTCATCCTTACGTATTTCTATTACCTGTCCTCTGTGAGCCCAGACTGGAACCTGTGGCAGCAGCTGCAGCGCCCCCATTTCCTCAGCTGTGGTGCTTCCTCGCCCAGGTCTGAAGAATACCAAATGTTTTCTAAATCCTCCACACATAGTAGACCTACCTTATTAAAAGCAACTTTGTGATGAGAGGACTTAATCAGAGGACATACATCCCTAAGTAATAGAATTTATTCAAATTAAGATGGTGATCTCATCCAGTATTTTATTTTTTTAATATATCTAACATTAATACATTTTAAACACAAACATTTGAGTTGTGTATATTATAATTATTTTTATGTACAGAAAACTCAACAGTGTACATTTAATCCAGTTTAGTGGTAGGTTCTTTAGCCTTTGCCTTTTCCAGCTTGGCAGTGTGAGCCACAGACTTGGGACCAAGGACACTGACCCCCCGGTGACAGCAGATCTCATCATATCTGTCATTGCAATTGGTCCTGATAGCTTCCACCATCCTAACCGAAGCCCTTTTGTCTTCCGAGTTAATCTGTGTGAAGGTGACGGTGGTGCGGGTCATCCTGTGGACCAGTCTTGCCCTTTCCTTGACAGCGCAGTCAGGGACCCCCATTTTATGAGACAGGGCAGGCAGGAAGACAGTCCGCTCAGTGGGATCCACGTCATGTGCAGTCACCACCAGCTAAGCCGCCTTCTTCTCCACTAAGGTGGTGACGGTGTTAACCCCAGCTTGAAGGACAGGTGGTCTCTTAGTGGGGACTTTGCCCTTTGCAGCAGCTTTGCCAGCAGCTTTCTTCTCAGCCTGAGCCGAGTCTCTGCTTCTTCTCTTGCTTAGTCTCTGGTCTGTATTGTGGGCCAGCTTATGTCGTTGAGCAGCTGTTTGGTGGTCCCAGGGCCTGGGTGAACTGGTTCATCACAGGAGGCACTTCTAGGCTCCTGCAGAGGGTAGCTCTTTGCTGCTGCACCCTGACATAGTGGGGCCATTTCACAAACTGGGTGAGGTCCCTTTTGGGCTGGATGTCCTGTCCAGTGTTAGAATTCTTAGGCCTTTTCTCAGACAGGGGATTCATCACTTTCTTGGCCTGTTGCTTCAAGACAGCAGGGACTGGGACCACCATCTTGCCCTTGGTGGTCTTTCAGCATCTTGGGCGACTAGAGGAGAGAGAGAATTTGTATTTTTGCAGGCCACATCAAACTCCTTTCTAGGGGAGATATGAATCAAGTTCTACGTGTATCTCCATATTTTTCCTTTCACTTATTTTGTCTGTTGTAACGAACAACTCCCAGGACTTACTGGCCTAAAACAATGATTTTACTTGCTCACAATTCTGTGAGTCAGCAATTTGGACCAGGCTCACCCTAGCAGTTCTTCTTTTGGTCTTTCCTGTGGCCACCCATGTGGTTCCAGCCATCTGGTGGCTTAACTAGGGCTGGGTAGTCTTAGGCCTTGTTCAGTGTGTCTGGTGGGTAGTGCTGGTTGTCTTCCAGGCCGTGTGTCTCTAGGTGCGTCCAGGTCTCTGCATTTAACAGTTGTGTGTTTCCAAGAGGACAAGAGCAAAAGCCATAAGTCATCTTGAGAACTGGACTTGGAAGCTACACAGCATTCCCTCTGTTGCAAAGCCAGTTGCGAGGCCAGCCCAGATTCAAAGAGTGGGAAATAGACTCTACCGCTTGATGGGAGGGCCTGTGAAGAATTGATAGTCACTTAAAATCTGCCACACTAACCTTTGTTGGTATAGTAGGTGGTTTAAGTTTTGTTTGTTTGTTTGTTTGTTTGTTTTGAGATGAAGTTTTGCTCTTGTTGCCCAAGCTGGAGTGCAATGGCACGATCTCGGCTCACTGCCACCTCCACCTGCTGGGTTCAAGCAGTTATCCTGCGTCAGCCTCCCGACTAGCTGGGATTACAGGCATGTGCCACCGTGCCCAGCTAATTTTGTATTTTTAGTAGAGATAGGGTTTCGCCATGTTGACCAGGCTGGTCACAACCTCCTGACCTCAGGTGATCCGCCCACCTCGGCCTCCCAAAGCGCTGGGATTACAGGCGTGAGCCACTGTGCCCAGCCAAGTTATTTTTAACATACTGTATTTATCCTTTAGTCTCATAATGTGTCAGATTTACAGATTGTAAGTTAATTTTGCTCTTTGATCATATTTTATTCCCTTAGAAAGTATCTTTCTGTCACCTCTTAGTATCTTTCCATCTGCTTTCATATACCTATTGTCTCTTGTGATCTTAGCAGCTGTAGGACCTTGCTGATGTTACTTTAAGGCTCTGTGTTTTTATATATTCTCAGTCTTAAAAGAGATTTATCTGAGTTCTTCTGTGTATAATTCTGTTTCTTTTTAGCTTCTCCTTTCTTAGAGATCTGAGAAATGAGGTCAAGGGCATTCTTACATTATACCACCTTTCTTCTTAACAGAATGTAAGATCTTGTCTTTGAAAGTTTAAAACTTGACAAGTAAGTGTCTGGGGTCATTCTTTAAGGATAATTGCTGAGAAATGCTCTACGCCCTCTTTTGTTAAGCAGTCTGAAGGCATCGTTTTCTTTGATTTTTTTTTTTTTTCTAATCATGATTTGTACAGTTCTAACATTTTATCTTTTCTTTCTTATCCTTACTATTTCTAAATTGGATACTCTTTTTCTTTTTGTAAGTTTATGATTCTAGACCTATAATATACCTATTTATATAATTGGAATTTCTATATTATCTTTAGAATTCCTGACTTTGTGCTCTGCAATATCAATTCTGCTCTTCCAAATGCTCAGTGATGTTTAGTTTAGTATTTATAAGCTGGATACATGTTTACATGTCTTTATACATTCTTTTTGGGGCATATTTATTATTTTAATCTCTTTTAAAGTAAACGTTATCACTTTCAGATATCACTGCAGTATGTTTAATAAGCTTTAATGTTTTCCTCATGACAAAATTTTGGAAATTACATTTAGAAGAAAGAGAAAAGAGTACCTATAGTCTCCCCACTTAAGAAAGAATTTCTGTTATACCATATTATTATGTTTTTTTAAAAAATCTGTTTTACCATATTATTATGTTTCTTACAATTAATTAAATGTAAATTTGTATTTTAAAATGCACATATTTTTAAGTGTACAGCTCAATTAGTTTTCCAGAAGTGACTACCCCTGTATAACCACTATCCACATTGAGATATGGAACATGGCTTGCATTCCAGAAGCCTCTTCCCAAATCTGAACCCCTCCTTCCCAATGGTAGCTACCCTTCCAGTCTCTATCTGTGTGTGTATTTTTCAAGTTTTTCAAAGTTTGGTTATACTACATATACAAGTTTACCTTCTGGGACTCCCAAAATGCTTGGTAAACAATCTTTTCTTTCTTTCTCTTTTTTTTTTTTTCATAGAGACAGGATCTTGCTATGTTGCCCCGTTTGGTCTAGAACTCCTGAACTCAAGCAGTTCTCCTTCCTCGGCCTCCAAAGGACTGGCATTATAGGCATGAGCCACCATGCCCCACCTAACATAATCTTTAATTAGTGAATATCTGAATCTGTCCATGTTAGGAATATGTAGCTCCTATATAATGAGTTTTCTTTAAAATATTAATAGAGTAGAAGTAGTTTTGTATATTTTTGTTTTGTTTCAGTGTAAGATGATTAGATTTGGTTCTGATTTAAACTAGTTCTTTAGATGTATTTTTATTTTTAATTATTATTATTATTTGAGACAGGGTCTCACTATGTCACCCAGGCTAGAATGCAGTGGTACATCATGGCTCACTGTAGCCTTAACTTCCTGGGCACAAACGATCCTCCCACCTTAAGCCTCCACCCCCACCCTACCCTACTGAGTAGCTAGGACTACAGGTGTGCACCACTTTTTTATTTTTTTACTTTTTTGTAGAGATGAGGTCTCACTGTGTTGCCCAGGCTGGTCTGGATCTCCTGGGCTCAAGTGATCCTCCTATCTCAGCCTCCCAGAGTACTGGGATTACGGGTATGAGCCACTGTGCCTGGTTAGGTATCATTTAAAAATTCAGCTCTTGTTTTGGTTCAAATCTCTATTTCCATAATCTTTGATATCAGGTTTAATGGTTGACAATAGATAAAAGTATTTAAGAATTCTCTAATGAGTTTGAAAAATTGGATATTAGAAGATGGCAAGCATTATTGGTAGTTAGGATATTTGTGTCCTGTTCACCTTTTATGTCAGGTGATATTTTCTGTGTCTGTCACAGACTAGCTTTAGAGTTAAAAAGAACAAGTGCCGGAAACAGTCGGTGTCCTCAGGCATTAGTCTCTGCTGTTTCCTCATTGATGCTTTCATAATTGTGTAATTTTTTAGCTTACAATGATATAAAAAGTCCTTGTTGTTTTCCCCAAGCCATAAAACATTTCCCAGGTCCAGCTCTGTAGGATATCAGTGTGCTCCTTAGATGGATGGTATTAGGCTGTGTCTGCTGCCCTCTGCACTGCATAGACACACTGATATGGTTTGGCTGTGTCCCCATCCAAATCTCACCTTGAATTGTAACTCCCACAATTCCCACATGTCATGGAAGGAACCCAGGGGGAGGTGATTGAATTATGGGGGCAGGTCTTTCCTGCACTGTTCTCATGATAGTGAATGAGTCTCATGAGATCTGATGGTTCTATAAGGGGGAGTTGCCCTGCACAAGCTCTTTTTTTTTTTTTTTTTTTTTTTTACTGCTGCCATCCATGTAAGACGTGACATGCTCCTCCTTGTCTTCTGCCATGATTGTGAGGCCTCCCCAGCCATGTGGAACTGTAAGTCCATAAAACCTCTTTCTCTTCCCACTCTCAGGTATGTCTTTATCAGCAGCGTGAAAATGGACTAATACATACCCCTTGCAATTATAGCATCCCATTACTGTTGACATCTGCCTCTGAGCTTCCATTTCTGAATCACTCACTTTCCTATTCAATTTCCTTTCTCTTGATTATGAAGCACTGCTTCTAAAAACCCACCAAACATACTGACTAGGCACACTTCAAATAGCTTTTTAAAAAAACTTCATTTGGGCTCTTGGTCCTACTCAACTTACCTTTGAAGTCTTTCTGATTTTACCTTTGAAGTCTTTTTGATTTTTTTAGCCCATTCTCCACTGTATCTTTCCTCAACCTTTTTCAGTGTCAGTATCTGGACATTTGACCTTATGTTCTACTTACTGTTAAAAGAAAATTCCCAGGAATGAGCATCTTCCGTCTCTGTCACCCCAAAATGTTTGCATGTTATCTCTGTTTTTTTTCCCATCCTTCCAGTGGGTTTCTAATTTTCTCACTGGTTCCCTCATCCACACCTTTGCTTCTTCCCTTACCCACTGTTTTTAGATCTTCAATCGGTTCTTCTGTTTTCAAAGCTCTATGGGGCTTACCCCACTGTCCTGTCTCACTATCAGTAAGTTCTATTTCTCTTCTATTATTAAAATATCTAGAATTAGTAGATTGACCTCTTGCTTTTAGTTTCTCAGACTCTACACTCTCTTTTAAACCTGTCTTCCTTTCATCATTCAACTGAAGTTAAGCCCAAAAAGATCACCAGTAAACTCCTGAAAACCAAATTAGCCCTTTTTCCGACTTTTTTCTTATTTAGCCATTGAAAAAAATCTTCCTGTCCTATTTTTTCGATGCTACCATGCTGACCTCTTCTTCCTTACCTCTTTGCTAAATATCTTCATCACCATCCTTCCAAAAGTAGATGTTCTCCAATATTCAATCTTAGCCCTTTTACTTTGGTACAACTTCTCCTTGAAGCTGTCATATAATTCTATGCTAGGATACTTGCCCTGTGTATCCAGCGGACTTTACTGTGAGATCTGAGTAGATGTCATGCTTTTCCTTCAGTATTCCTAACCTGGTCAATTGATTGCATTTTGGGGCCATACGAGAGATCTGGGAAGTCATCCTAGTTTTCCTGTCTCTTCACACTTCCTAAATTCAACTTGGTATCGAGTTTATGAGTTATTTCTCACCAATATCTCTGAAATCCAGACAATGCCTTTCTACCTCCAGTGCCTTAGATGAGCACTTATTTGTACCTTTACCATGGATTACTGCAACAATCTCAAAGCTAGTCTCTGAGCTGTTTCCATTATCCCATTGATTCTCCATGTTGCCTCTAGAGAGAGGTTTCCATAATGCAAATCTGATTTTGTTAGTGCTTGACCTGAAACACATTAAAGACAGGAGCAAGATGAGAACTGCCACCATCACCACTGTAAATTAACATGGTTCTAAAAATTGTGTGGCCAGTTAGAAATAGGAGAAAACAAAATAGAATATAAATTTTTTAAAGGTAGAACATTTTATTGTCATTTGTAATTCATATGATTGTCAAATTGAATAAGTATTAAATATATCAACTTTAAACCTATTAAAAATAATGAGAGTCCAATAAGAATGTCAGTTAAAATAAATATATAACATTGAATACCCTACAGATATAACAATTACCAGGTAGAAAATAAAATGGGAAAAATCACTTTTACATGGCAACAACTGTGTATGTGTGTGCGTGCATGTGTGTGTGTGTATGGGTGTAGGATTCCTAAAGAATAAAAATTAAAAATATACAGGACTCTAGATTAAGAAGATTATGTAACTTTGCTAGGAGACCTTTGAAAAAAGACTGGAATAAATGGACAGACATACCATGTTCCTGCAACAGAATACATTTTTCCTATTGCTGTCCCTTTTTTAAGGCATTTTTCATCCAATACAGATGCTACTATATTTGCCTCCTAACCTGTCTTTCTCTTTTTAGAATTCATGGTTAATCACTCCTGTGTTGCTTTTAAACTACTCTGACCATTACCCTCCTGCCATACTATTAAATACTAGTTTTAATTTGCAAATTAATCCAGTTAAATTGTCATTTTTATCACTGTCATCTTTGCTCAGAAACCTTCAAGAGGAAGCCCATTCATGCCCTTCAGTGTAGAGTCTGAACTTTTAATCTTGCTTTCAGGATTCAATATAATCTGTTTTCCTTTTTAATTTTAGTTCTCACCATCCTATGTAATCCTCTATTGCAGAACAATTACATTTTGTTATTCGTCATATCCCTGTTTTTTACCCCTGTTTCTCTTGCTCTTCTCCACCTCTGCCTATGGAAATTATTTCTGCCTTTTTGACTCCAGAATTAAATTCTTCTCTTCCTTCTCTCCTCCTTTTCTTCTCTGCTTCAGTAAATATTTTGTGTCAGCTAAATATCTTGAGTGCCTGGAGACACACAGAGGATTAATGTCAACTACCTGATATGTATGTGCTAAATAGCTATTGAATGAATTAATGAAAAGGATTTTTTTAGTTTATTGATCAAAACTCTTTTCTTACTTTTGCATGAACTCCATAATGATTATCATAGTAAACCATATTCTCTCCTGTAGTCACTTTCTATTGTAAGCTGGTTGAGTAAGTAAAACATGTTTCTTCCTTTAGTCCCAAGTTTAATATACTGCAATATAATGTCTTGGTTGCTTTTTCAAAATGTGGAGTTAACTGTGATTTTTTTTTCATTCTGTCTGTGTCTTTCTGCCTGTTTCTATTATTCATTTTTGCTAAAGAGGCCATGTGTCATAAAGATAATTACAGTAGATTGAACAAGTTTCCCAAGGGCAAAAGCAATTGTCCATGAAATTGAGAAAAAAAGGGTATAATGATAAATAGGAAATGGAAAACTTCTTAATAAAGTAAAGCTCCTAATGAGTCAGTCGGAATTCTTATTATTAACAATCACATTAAATCATTTGAGATAAGTTACCTTATCAGTTGCATGTGTAAACATTTTAATAAAGTGGAGGGAATTGATACAATTAAGGGATATAAATTCATTTTCTAAATTTTACATGTATTTAAAGGGTCATATTTCCACTTTAATGTTTTCTTCTCTAAAATCCACATTTATGGGACCATTATTATTGAAGATGTTCTATAATACATGTGATTTGATCCACCACTGGTAAATTTTTATTATAGTCTCCTTAGTGAATGCATGTTTCTTTACTATTTTTGGATTTATGTAGCATTTAGTCTGGTATTTTGCACATAGGAAATACTGAAATACTGGTTTAATACAGTTGTTCTCTAGCGTTCCATGCATGAAGATGTCTTAATGTATATGCCATACATACCAATTAATAGGCTTTATTGACATAAAATAAATTTCTGTTCAGTTTTTCAAGCTTTATGATATGTTTCAAAGAAACTGACATATTAGTTCAAAGCAAGTAATTCATATTTCTGATTAGTGTGCTTGTTCTTTTAACAGAAATACCTATTTTGCTGTATTAAAGTGAAAATGAAATAATTAAAAATATAACTTATATGGCATCTTACCCTATTGGTTTAGTTTTTTTTTTTTTTTTACTACCCTAGTAGATAGCATCTTTTAAAATAATAACGAAGATTGATTCTCTCTTCAAATTTTACATTAAGTAAAAAAATATAACATTTTGACAAACCATTTTTTCCCATAATGTCAGTAATTTTAATTCTGACTTTTGATGAAAAGATTAGCATGTTGATCTTAGCTTAAAGGAAATTCAGAAGGGCATAGGGATGAAATGTACCACAGTGGGGGCTTGTGAGTAAAGGAATACATTTTCCACTTGCATATCCTTGGACAGAAGCAGTAGAGCCTGGAGGCCCCTACCCTTGAGTGTCCACATGCACACTCATACTGTAAGGGAAGAGGGTCAAACAAGAGATGCCCCAGCCTTCAAAAAACCCTAGATGGGATTCAGAAAAAAACTGCCTCTCGAAAGATTGAGTTTCATCAGAGGAGTTATAATGCAATTATAACTTTTAAATTGCCTGAAAACTAAAACTTTCAGTTCTTTATTTACCCTGATGTATCCCACTGCCTAAAACATTTTCCTTTTTTCCATTGTGCCACTGTCCCAAAAACAGCAACAAATGCTGTCTGGCCGGCTCCTCCTTTAAGCCTCAGCTTGGATATTACTTCCACCTGAAAGCAGGCACTTCCCTCACATTCGATGATAATAGCCCCTTGCCTACTTTTATGAGACCCCGTAATTCCTCTATCATTGTACATACTACTCTACAGTATAGGTCTCTCTTTGCTTACCTGTCTCTCCATTACAATCAAGATCTGTGGAGCCAGAGACCAGGACCCTTGTATTTATTGTCATAACCTGTACATCCTTCTGACACAGAGGAGGTTCTTAATAAGTTCTCGTTGAAAAAATGGATGAATAGATAAATATACATAAATTATCTTTTAGATAGCTTTGTAATGCTGAGGAATATTTAACAAACAGTTCTTAGGACACAAAGGAAAGCTCCCTGTGAAACTTTTCTAAATATTCCTGAAATTAAAAGCAAACAAACAAAATATATATCCTCCAAATCCCATAAAACTTGTTGTTTTTACCCATATCTCTGAACTCACACCTAATTGGATGCTTTTTATTATGTGAGAGGCTCTCTCTACTTAACAAAATCTTGTAGGAAACTATGGCTCATACATGGATTCATTTAGTCAACAAGCATCTATCAAAGGTTTACTGTATATAGAAAACAAGGAATATAGATTTACAGATTTAATCAAGATACAATCCCTGACTCTAAAAAGAAAATTATCTTGAGGTTTAGTTTTTATAAACATACATGAATGTTACTAGAAAACAGATACTATATTACTCAGCATGCTTTTGCTTCCTTGTTCATTGTTACAAAGCATAGAGCCTAAGTTATTTTGCCAGTATTACGATGTGCTCAGCTCTGATGCCTGAAATCTTTTGCTCCATTTGTTCCCTTTAGAACAGATTTTGTTATTTGGAGTTGGCTTTTTTTTAAAAAAATCTTTATTTGGCTTTCTGTGGTGTAATCTATAAACCATATCAGCCCATTTAGAACTCAGCAGGATACAAATCTCAAGGAAAATAAATAAAAATATTGTGATTAACCATAGTTTAAATGATTAATAAAATTTTCTCATGCCTTTCAGTAGAAATTCTGGATACTGGTTTATGTAGAGTAGGACCAGGAAGCTACATAAACTTTTGATTTAGGGATGCTTCAGGGAGGACTTTGGTTTTTGTTTAAAGATAGTTCAATCATGTTTCCTCTTAGTCCTCCTCCCAATTCTGTCTCCTCCTATTTCATATTAATCTATCAGATTTGAACCTTAAACTTTAAATAAAAATGCAAAAATATGGCACAAGTTGTTTTCCGTTGTGTTAGTGGCATATTCTTATTCTTTCTCCTCAGGAAAGGAAGAGAATTATTCCTTAAGAATATTAGAATCCTGCCAAGTTTTGAATTTCTGTTAATCAACAACAGAAAATTCCTGCACAAGTCCCCCATCTTAGTTCACATGACAGAAACCCAGTTAAAAAATTGATACATGTTACACTGTTTCTCAGTGGTCCTCAGTCCTAGCTGAGTGTTGGAAAGGGCCACAGACGATTACAATGCCCAGCTGAAGAATTCTCTGGATTCATGTTTGGGGTCAGGATACTTTTATATCCTCTGATGAGCTGGTAAATTGATCCCTGAAGAAAATTATGGATTCTCTTTCCCTTGCCACCAGAATGTAGATATACACAAAATGTTGTATGTATGGACTTTCTGAAGCCTATCTGTGGACCTTGGCTTCAAGACCCCAGCCTGTGTCAGCCCAAAGTGGAGCTAGTGATGCTGATCCCAGGACCCCACTTTGAAGCCTGAGGCTAGGGAGATGGGGACCAGTCTATGTGACCTCCAGGTGATTCTCATGCACACTAAAGCTTGAGAACCACCGTCTTCTAGAAGTGCCTCCAGTAAACTATAGTTTAATGTCTGCCTTTGGCCTACAGGAGGGTTGAGATGTTGTTTTTACAGCCTTGTGAAGAAAGAAGTATTTTTTATAAAGCCACTCTTTTGGCACTGAATAATTTTTGTAATGGGGGCGTGTTATGTATTTCTCTTATAGTCAAGTACTAGGAAAAACTTTTATATCCTCTGATGAGCTGGTAAATTGATCATATCAGTATATCTTATATTATTGTTTGCGTTTAATTTCATGCCCAATTTTAGCAACTATTCTCAGCCTCTTTTTAAAATATAATTATGTATTCGTTTTCCTCATTTAATAATGTTTGTTCTGTTAATGAAGTGATTTTTCTGTTACTCACTATGTATGTCCTATAAGAAAGCAAGAGTTACGATGTTTCATTGAAATAATGGTTACCCCCTTGACACAGTAAACTGAATCCCTGTGTGTGGCCATGTTAAAGGATAATTTTCAAAATGGTGACATGACTCTCATCGTATGAACATGTGTCAAAGATTTTGTTTAACTCATTTATGTAACTCATGTAAGATTTGACAGCTAACTTAAAGGAATCATTGAGTGCTGAAATGAATTTACTAATAGGTGCAGAACTGGACAGTATCCACAGGGCAATAAGACTTAAGGTTTGGAGTCATCTCTTGCAGGGGGTAAGCGGGGGCATCAGTTGCATCTCTGCAGGACAGGATTCCCTTGCAACTTTTATGAATGGGAATCGTTTGCATTGCTATCTGTTTTCTATAATTTACAGAGTTCTAAAGTAGTCAGAAAGTGAAACGCACAGAGCTCTGGAGAAACGGGTAACCCATATGGTCCCTAAGACAATGCCAGCCTCCCACTGAAAGGATACTTAGTCATCTTTTTTTCTGATTTCAATCATTCACAATTTTTCTTATAGCAAGATAATGGGCAAATAAGTGGGGTTCTCATATATGGGACTGAAACTGAGAAAGATAATCTTGGGTAAGTAGAAAAGGAGATTCCTATCAGCATCTTTCTCATTCTGTATCCTGAGTCTGGCCTTGAAAGAGTCTTCATGGCCAGGCATGCATTTCTGGGGATGGAAGGGGAAGCTTTTGTTATGAGGAAGCAGGTTGGGAGCCAGGAAAGATGCCTCTTTGTTTGACAAGCTAAAGAACGAGTGTATCTCATTCTGTAAAGCAGATTATTTATTTTCATGCCATTTTCTTTACTTGTTTTTTCTGTTTGTTAACACTTTTTTTTTTTAAGCAAAGTCTTTTTTAAATATGTGTCTTTTTGTTAGCCCTTGTTTTTAGTACAGTCTTTTTAAAATGTCTCTTAGGCTGACCACAGATAGGTACCATGGGACATTAAGAAAGAACCCTGTGTTTACTTTCAGTTCTAGAATTAGAGGGGAAGTAGTGCTACCAGAAGCCATTGCAGTGGTGGTGATAATTAATAAGAGGTCCCCTGGGGACCACATGGCACAGTAGTTTTTTCTTACCAGGAAGCTCCTACATGGCAACCTTGGAGAATCTGGAGCCTCTTTGTTAGTAAAGTGCTTTTTTCTTACCTTATTATTATTTTCTTTATTGTTAGCTTGCTTAAATTTGTAGAACCAGATAGGGTTTAATTAACAAATAGAGAAATACTATTTTCATCAATTTGAATTAATCTATTCCTAATTCTATATCATTGCAGTTTTACATCTATCTTAATCCAATTAAGTATAGATTTATGAACATTTGCTGAATCAGTGGCCTTAATATTTGGTAGTTATTATAAGTCCTGAGTAAATAAGAAGCTGGATTGAAGAGTGCTGAATAAGGTTTCAGAAACATAATTTATAGATACCTTGCACTAGAAACCTAAGTCTTATTTATCTGATTCTCTTCTCTCCAGTAGTGGATGTTTAACTTGTGGAAAGGTCCAGCACGTGAAAAAAAATAAGCATAGATGAGATGGTTAATTTAACATAATGATCTTTGTGTCCTCTGGTATAAAAACTGAAAACTGCAAGATTAGGCAAATAATGGTTTTCAGTGTGCCTTTTCTATGAGGCACTGTTTTTAGTGGATACATTCAACAAGTTTAGGTTCTGGTTGTAGCTCTGCTACTCTAGTGTGAACATGAGGACAGAGTTAATCTCTGAAATTTTAATCGATAAGATTAATTTGTTGAGCTAATATTCATTGAGTTATGTTCTAAGAAGACATGGTCCATGCCCTGAAAGAGCTGAAGACAACTCTTTGTCTTCAGTCAGTAAAATAAATACAATCAAGTATTATGGGTACAATGAAGTATTATGAGTACGCCTCATAGAGGAGGTGATGCCTAAACTGATTTTTTTAAAGAAGAGACATCTCTGGCAGAGCAAGGCAAAGGGGACAGAGGAGCAGACAGAAAGGGAGGGAGAAGAGGAGTTATTAAAGGGAAGGGATCAGTAAAGGAACAAGAGCATCAAGAGGCATAAGCAGCATGCTTGGATTTGAGGTGTGATCCTGGTGCAATGAGAAATGAAGTGGGAACAACCAGATTTTGAAGAGTGTGGTTTTAAAATGTAAACATTTGACTAAAAAGTCTATAACGCTCTCTATAACTTGGATTGTGATCTCAGAATATTGCTAGTGAATGATAAGGAGCTAATATTACTCTGATTAATTTGAAAGGTTCTTGTATTCAAAGTTAGTGATAGCCAAGAAATTACATTAGTCAAAACGAGGGTTCTCTTGTGTAATTTTCAACCTTTGTAATAACCATGAAAGGCTGGGAAATGGAGTGCAAATACTTTTGGTCAAAAGTACTCTCTTCCTACTTCATCTTTCATTTTACTGCCTACCTTGTTTCTTTTCTTCTTTTTTTTTTATTGTGGAAATTTTTGAAAACATACAAAGTAACAGAATCGGATAATGAACTTCATTACTTAGCTTGAGCAACTATCAACATTCTTATTTATTCCTGTACTCTCACCCATCGTTTAGTTATCATCGCTAACATTATTTTTACTATTTTTAGGTATAATTAACATATATTGAAATTTACAAATCTTAGATACACATTTTTGACAAATAGATGTGCCTGTGAAATTCACATCATCCCAGTTATTTGATCTTTCCCCCAGTTTCCTTTTTACCCCTTTCCAATCTCCCCTATCCCCACCCTTCCCTCCAGGTGAGAAGAGTAACATTGTTCTGATTTTTTGTTTGTTTGTTTATTTACCTTAGATGAGTTTTGCCTGTCTTAGAATTCTACAAGGAACTCTTCTGTATGTCCTCACTTGTTTCTGGCCTCTTACCTGTGAGCTTCATCCATGGTACTGAGCCTGTTAGCAGTTCCTCCCTTTGTTTTGCTGAGCACATTCTGTTGTATGAATTTACTACAATTTGTTATCGATTCTTTTGTTAGTGAGTATTTTGATTGTTTTCCTTTTTTTTTTTTTTTCCTCAAAGACAGAGTCTCACTCTGTCGCCCAGGCTGGAGTGCAGTGGCACAATCTCAGCTCACTGCAGCCTCTGCCAGTTTCAAGCAATTCTCCCATCTTAGCATCCCTAGTAGCTGGGATTACAGGCATGCGCCACCATGCCCAGCTCATTTTATGTATTTTTAGTAGAGGCGGGGTTTCACCATGCTGCCCAGGCTGGTCTCGAACTCCTGACCTCAGGTGATCCACCTGCCTCAGCCTCCCAAAATGCTGAGATTACAGGTATTAACCACTGCACCCAGCCTTGTTTTCGATTTTTTGCTATTGTGAATGAAGTTGCTGTGAACATTCCTGTATACACTGTTTTGCAAATATATGTTTTCATTTTTCTTGGACAAATATCTGGGAGTGGAATTACTGGGTCAAAAGATAGGTATGTGTTTAACTTGGTAAGAAATGGCCAAATTGTTTTCCAAAATGGTGGTACCGTGTACATCCCTACCAGCAATCTATGCAATCATAGCTGTTCCATATCTCTGCTGACATTTGGTGTTGTCAATCTTTAATTTTAGCCATAATGTGAGTATATGGTGGTATCTCATTGTTACTTTTATTTGCATTTCCCTAATCCCTAATGATGTTGAGCACTTTTTTATGTGTGTACTTTTGCCCATCATTTTTAATTAGATTGTCTTTTATTATTGAGTTGTATTTGTTCTTTATATATTCTGGATACAAGTTATTTGTCAGGTGTATATTTTATTAATCTTTTATTTAACTGTGTCTTGCCTGTTCATTTTCTTAACAGTGTCTTTTGATGAGCAAAAGTTTTATTTTTGATTGAGAGTAACTTACCAAATTTTTGTGATTATTACTTTTTGTATCCCTAAGAAATCTTTACTTACCTCTGTATTGAGAATATATTTTCCTATTTTTTTTCCTAAAAGTGTTATACTGTTTGCTTTTATATTTAGGTCTGTGGTCCATCTCAAATTCATTTTTATGTGCAAAGTTGGGGTCAGGATTCACTTTTTTCCCTATGGATATTCAGTTGTTCTACCACCATTTATTGAAAAGACTTTTCCTTTTGCCTTTAATTGTTTTGGTACCTTTGTTGAAAGCCATTTGTCCTAGTGTGGGGCCTATTCCTGAACTCTGTTCTCTTCCATTGGTCTACTTGTCTTTATCCTAATCCTACACAGTCTTGATTACAGTAGTTTCATGCTGAGTCTGTAAGTCAGCTAGAGTAAGTAGTGCAGCTTTGTTGTTTCGTTTCAAGATTCTTTTGGCTAAGTCCTGGCATTTCCACATAAATTTTAAAAATTGCCTCATCCATTTCTATTAAAAAATGAGTATATAGAAATACAGTTCATTTTCATGTATTAATTTTATACCTGGAGACATTGCTACACTAAGTTTTTAATGCATAGTTCCTGAACACCCTGGACTTTCTTCCCTTCATGTTTTCCTATGGCTTTGTAGATGTGAATGTCCTTGTCTTTTGTGTCTGCCTCCTACAGAGGTCCAGTGGGAATGCCATGGCATTGTGAAGTTGTCTTACACTGTCCCAGCTGGAATCATATAGTCCCCCTAAGAGGCAAGAGCTTTACTTTATCTTCCTCTCCATCCCCCCAATATTGAGCACAGCATCTTGTTCACAGTCTGGAACGCATCTTTTCAACATTTCTCTCAGATGGTAGGGAATTCTGTAGTTGTTGGGTGGAGTGAAGGTGGGGGACATTCTTATAGGAAACCTCAATCAAATGGAATATACCAGTTGGAATATACTCAATTAATTGGAATCAATTGGAATACCCTGACGTATATCCTAAAAAGGGAATATAGACTTCTTATCAAAAACTTAGCCCTATGTTTTTCCTGTTCAAAAATATGTTTACTAGTGGATGATTTACGACACTCTAAATGACTTGGGTTTTTGCTGCCAATTTTGAATTTTCGTACATCTAAATACATTTCTTCTTACTTCATTTTTGTTTTCTAGGTGGCTGACTGTTCTTGGGATGAAACAATAAAGATCTATGACCCTGCTTGTCTTACTATTCCTGCTTGAGATACACTACTGTGGTCAGAAACAGAGGATGTTGGCTGAAGAACTGCCTAACAGCAAATAAATTAACTATGGAAAACATAGACATTATGCTTTTATATGCTATTCAGATTTCAAATCTTTCCAGTTTACCAGTTTTGAGGGAGCTGATAAAGGCTTTGGCTCACTCATTAAGCCTGATACATAAGCCATATTTCTTAAAATTCTAAGAAATAATTAATGTTATGGTATATCTTATAATATCTATTAAAATGTAGTCTCTGGGTCATAAAATGGATTAAAATATGGGATCTCAGTAGGTTATACTTATATAGATAGTGATATATTTCATTTTTAATTTGTCATTTTTTATGTAAAATACAATCACTGTTGTGATAAATAAACTATATCTGTTGATCATTTATCATTTTATGACTTCCCCAAAAAGACTGCTCTTCCTAATACATTGTATATGTGAATACAGTATTATATGTAATATAGATATATCTGTGGTTCAGTAACAGAACACTAGAAGATATTTATTCTTTTATTTAGTAGCTGTTTATTGAGCATCTACTCAGTGCTTGACACATAGACTGAGTGAGATTCTCTCAAGGACTGGTGCCATGTTTTTAAGAACATGGAATGCTATGAGCTAAGAGCTTACTTTTTTTTTTTTTTTAGCATTTATTCACATATTTTTAGATATTATACTTACAGCTCTATAATTTTGTCTTCCCACTTCTCTAATATCAAAAATTTTTTAAACTGTCAATTGAACACAAAGTTTTAGGTCCTACTAAGACTTCTAGCTATTGCCCTTGAAACCAGGCCTAAGTACTGCTATAATGCTCCTTACCACCTCCCTAAGGTTTCTTGGAAAGCTCTAGGTGCAGATGAACTGAAAAAAAAAAAAGTACTTTAAAGGAGAAAAATCAGTGAAACAAACTACTTTGCATAACACTTATATTTCCTATATAATATTAAGATATACTATAAGTGGTAAAGATTATAATTCTTAAGTTCTTTTTAAAGAACAAAATGTGCTCATAATAACCAGAGCAAAAATAAACTAAAATATATATATTGCCTTTATAAATTTGCTTGTTTACTTCTTGCAGAAAAAAATTAAGACAGCTTAAGATATAAAAGCAAAACAGCACAAATTAAGAAGTGGAACCAAAGACAGAAAGTGGAGCCAGGAGTGGGGCTTCAGTATACATACCTCAAAGTCCTGTAAAGTTACTACTGACTGGGCCAAAGATTTACCGCTAAGGTTTCTAGCCTCATAAATGGGAAATCTGATCAGCTACACAGTTCAGTGCCTATAGCCTAGAGGGCAGACTCTGTCCTTGTGCCAGGCTTGGCCCTAGCACCCTGCCTGGCTCAGGCAACTGAAGGGGCTCAGCAACTATTAGTTAAATGAATGAATGGTCTCAGGGAAAATACAGCTCTTTTTGGTTCTTTTTTTCTTTCTTTTTTTTTTTTTTTTTTTTTTTTTTTTCTGTTCTTTGAGAATGGAGCCTCACTATGTTGCCCAAAACTGGTCTTGAACTCCTAGGCTCAAGCCATCCTTCCACTTCAGACTCCCAAGTACCTGGGACTACAGGCATGTTGCACAGTGCCCAGCTTTTTTTTGGTTCTTAGATCAGCAATACAGATTGCTTTTGAGAGGTTCGATAAAGAGGACACCGCTTGACCTCCTAAGTATACTGCAGTGAACATGGTGCTTAGCCACATCCTTAGAGTTGTCACACTGATGAGTTTGAAAGCCTTTTTTCTTGCTGCTTGCCTCTATATGAACTAACGGCATTATACTAAGGTGTGGTCAGCAAAAGTGGGTTTACAATGGGTGTTCTCTGTATCAGCAGAATTTGAGATAGACCCTTAAAAGTATCCAACCCAAAGTAGTCAGACATGGTGAAAGTATCCATCCCAAAGTAGTCAGACATGGTGGCATGTGCCTACTGTAGTCCCAGATACTCGGGAGGCTAAGGCAGGAGGATCGCTTGATCCTGGGAAGTTGAGGCTGCAGTGACCCAGGCTAAGGCATTCTGGCCTAGGTGACAGAGCAAGACCTTGTCTCAAAAATATCTAACCCAGATAATATTTACAATGAAATTATTTCCTTTCCTTCTAGAATGCAAGAGGTTTTATTCATAAAATGTTCTATCATGTATCTTTTGAAACAAAAACTTATAATTTAAAAACTAACCTCTCCCTTGATTTATTTTTTCCCTCTACTCCAGGAATGTTAGAGATGTTTAGAACACTAGCTTCATAATATATAACTCAGGTTCTTGGGAGTCTATCATTGTGAGAGTGGGTGAATGCTTATCCAGTTGGTTCCCTGGAACTAGAATTGGAAAACTCTAAGGATTCTCTCCTGAAAGACAATGTGCAAGATTTTTGAATCCTTGGTAGATCACAAGTTAAGCAGCTTTTGGACTTTAGAGGATGACCAGTCATTCTTTCTGGGTTGGGAAATCAGCATTTGTCTCCTGGCTGCTGAGCTTTTAGCTTTCATCTTGTGGGCCTCCCCACAAGCTCCTTCTGTACCTGTAGTGACAGAACAGCACTAAAGAGTGGATAAAGGAAAAGGGAACTCAGTTACTGATTTGTGGTCAGGGCACCATGTGAGATGCTTTATATATGTTATCACTTTTAATCTCTATAACATCCCTGCAAGGTAGCCCTCCTTGTTTTCAGGACAAGGAAGCCAGTGTTCTCAGGAGTCATAATAGCCAAAAAATAATGAAATGAATTTGAAATCTGGAATGATTGAATCTAAACCCATGGTCCTGCCACATAGCCTCCTTTTCTTAAGAATAACAGAAATTGGCACACTGAGAAATAGTTGTAAGATGTAGAACTCTCTGGTGAGTAGATCCTGATTATTCCTGAAAGAATTGACAGAATTGAGTTTCCAAGTCTCAAGAGCTAAGCTGAGCCTTAGTCTGGAGTGACCCTACCAAGGTCCATCACGCCCAGGGAGATCCAGGCTGAGTCAGCTATCCTTTCTGCCTTTGGCACTTCTTAACTGTGTATCTTAGCAATAATTTGGCTCTTCCAAAAATGAACTCGAATTTCTTACTTAAAAGGCTTCTCCTTGTATTTGCTGATCCACTTAAATGCTTTTTAGTTTCATGTTAATACTGAATACTCCCAAATCTGTACACCTACCTTCCCCACCTGGGTTTCCCACAAGCCTTTGCACTCATTTTGTTCCAACCAAACTCACTTGCCTGCTAACCCAGCTTTTCCTCCTGCACATACTTTTTCATTTGTTGACAAAAGTCAAGCTGTTATAAAAGATCCATTTGGGTCAAGCTAAAGACCTAAACACCATCCTTGGTCCTTCCCTTATTCCCACTTCTCCATATATATCGAATGAGATCCTTTTTACCCCCTAAACACTGCTCCCTTCTATCTCTTCCCCTCAATCCAACCACCATTGCTCCAGTTCAAGCCATCATTAGCTTTTCTCTGGACAATTGCAGCAGCTTCCTAAATGGTGTGTCTGTTTCCAGTTCTGTGTCCTCAGAGCCCTCCTCCTCAACACAGCTGCCGGAGATGGATCTCAAATGCAATCTGATTACATCAATTTCAGTATAAAACCTTTCTCTGCTTATAGGATTACCTATAGGAAAAAATTCAAGCTTACTAACCAAGCAGCCAGGGTCCTCCAGGGATAGCCCTTGCCTCTGTCTACAGCACCGCTTCTCTTCACACTCAACCAGTGTGCTCACAAATTCCTCATGTAAGAGATGCAGGTTTTCGGCTGGTCCATGTGCCTGGACTACCCTGCTCTTGGCTCGGTAAATTCTTACCCATCATGTAAAAGTCACATTAGGCTGGGTACGGTGGCTCATGCCTGTAATCCTAGCAGTTTGGGAGGCCAAGGTAGGCGGATCACCTGAGGCCAGGAGTTTGAGACCAGCCTGGCCAACATGGCGAAACCCCGTCTCTACTAAAACTACAAAATATTAGCCAGGCATGGTAGTGAGTGCCTGTAATCTCAGCTACTTGGGAGGCTGAGGCAGGAGAATTGCTTTAACCCAGGAGGCAGAGGCTGCAGTGAGCCAAGATTGCACCATTGCATTCCAACCTGGGTAACAAGAGCGAAACTCCATCTAAAAAAATAATAATAAATAAAAATAAATAAAAGTCGCATTAAATAAAGAGTAAGATTGACAACATACAAAAATTAAAATTGCAAAACACATCACTAGCAAAGCTAAAAGAGGACCTAATGAAAGGATATACTGGCAACATACATAGAATGGATGGTTAATAGCCAAACTTCACAAAGAGCTCTTAAAAATCTCTAAGAAGTCTGGGCATGGTGGCTCACACCTGTGATCCCAGCACTTTGGGAGGCTGAGGCAGGTGGATCACCTGAAATTAGGAGTCCGAGACCAGCCTGGCCAACATGGTGAAAACCCATCTCTATTAAAAATACGAAAAATTAGCTGAGTGTGGTGGTGCATTCCTGTAGTCCCAGCTACTCAGGAGGCCTAGACAGGAGAATCACTTGAACCCTGGAGGCGGAGGTTGCAGTGAGCGGAGATCAAAACATTGCACTCCAGCCTGGGCAACAAGAGCGAAACTCCGTCTCAAAAAAAAAAAAACAAAAACCAAACAAAAGTTGGACAAGGATATCAATAAACAGTTCACAGATGCAACCTCCACCTCCTAGTTTCAGTGATTCTGCTGCCTCAGCCTCCAGAGCAGTTGAGATTACAGGCATGCGCCACCATACCTGGCTAATTTTTGTATTTTTAGTAGAGACAGCGTTTCACCATGTTGACCAGGCTGGTCTTGAACTCCTGACCTCAAGTGATCCACCTGCCTCAGCCTCCTAAAATGCTGGGATTACAGGTGTGAGCCACCGTACCCGGCCAAAATTTTAAATTACCCTTTGACCCAGCAATTTCACCTCTAGGATTCCCTCTCTCCCCTTTTCCCAAAATACCTGTAGAAGTATGGCTATGTCCAAGGGTATTTATTACATCATTTGCTAAAACCCAAATGCCTGTCTACAGAAAGGGTATACTGTAGAACAGTTATTGAAAATAATAAGTCATTTGAAAAAATATGCTATTTCTATGTAAAAAATCACTCCAAAACTTAGTAGTTTTAAACAACACACATTTATCATCTCACAGTTTCTATAGGTCGGGAATTCAGAAACAACTGAGTTGTTTGAGCTCAGGTTTTCTCATGACACCACAGTTATTTCCATGGTTATCAGACCTCAATTACTCAACCACATTGGGACTCTCCATAGGCAGAATGTCCCTACAATGTGGCATTCGGCTTCCCCAGACTTAATGATACAAGAAAAAGGACATACAAGATGGAAGCATCAGTGTTTTATAAACTAAAGTCAGGAGTGACCTCCGTCACTTCTGCCAGGTTCTGTTAGCTACACAGACCAACCCTGGTACAGCGTGGGAGGAGTTAACATAAGGGTGTGAATGTGGGGAAGCAGGTATCACTGGGGACTATCTAGAAGGCTAATTCCCATAATACGCTTTTTAAAGTAGGAAATTATAGACAAATATATATGATATCCTGGTTTTGTTATTTTTTTAAAGGGGGAGTTTGTGTGTGTATAAACATACATACAAAAAGGCTGAAAGGTTCCACACTGAACACAGCAAGCTCTATGTTGTAGGGTTGGGGATGGTGAACACTGAAGAGAGCGTGTTTACTTATTTATAAATTTGTTTTTCTCTTATGTACCACAATGAGCATGTGTTACTTTTACAATTAAAAATAATGAAATAAGCTTTCAAAGAGACTGTATTTCCTTCTCCAGGAAGCCTTCTCTGCTACTGCTATCAAGCTGATGTACTTGCCCTCCTGGCGCTCCCATTTTCTGCCACACAATCCCACTGTTGCTAAGGACGAAGGCGATGTGTTCATCTTTGAGTCCTCTGTGGCTAACAGAGTACCTAGGCACAAAATACTTGTAGTATATGTTTGTTGAATGAATGGATAAACTAAAGGATTTATTTAATGCCATTAATATTTATTGAGTAGCTCCAAAGATGATGTGCTTGAGTCTAGACCCTTGGTACCCTGATACCAATAGGTCAAATAGCTATTTGACCTTTAGATCTACATTTTTGTTCATTTAACCTTGCTAAACATGGTATTCTTAGTTTTTCACAATTTTTAAAACGAGCTCATCTAGTATCTGGTTTTGTGGGAGATGGGGGTTAAGGGTTTTTTCTTTCCAAAAGAATTATATGCAACAAAGTGGAGAAAATGTGCGATTTTATGCCACTGTAGGTTTCAAATATTAAGCTAAATTGTCTTGCCTAAATGAGAAGAGTAAGATAGCTGAATCAGCCCCAAATCTTTTACCTAATGTTAGTATCACAAATGGATGCAATTATAATTGCGGGCAGAAATGAATCATTCCAAAGGTAGGTCTGTGCAGCCACTTCTTTATATTAATAATATGCACTTGGGATGGCTTAAATCAGCCACACTTTCATTGGAATAGTCTCTAGAAGCAGAAATCTGTTATTTGCCGATGTCTATAAGTTAATTTTCAGAGTTTTTAATCAATATATTTTGAATATACAGTTATACCACACACATACACATAATGTGAACTGGTGCTTCAGACTTCATTATTTCCTAAATAACATTAACTCTAGAAAAAGAGTCACTTAAACAGCCAATAGTATGTAACCACAAGTTTTAGCAACAAAAACCAAGAGCTCCCCAGAGAACCGGAAGCACGTGTTTCAGTATAATGCTTTCCAGCTATTCCTGGAAAGTTGGCACCCTGGGCCATTCACAAACATTTTTTTGAGTGCCCACCTGTGGGGGGCAGGGAGGTGGCCCTCCTAGGCGCCGGGCACCTGAGCTGAGGGACTGGTTGACACCGAGCTCTCTAGAGCTCACCAAAGTGAGCATCCAAAGCCCAAAATGCTGGCCCAAATGAAGGGCTGCCGTGATGCTGCTGATTCCTGCTGTAATTTTTTTTTCTTCCCCTGTTGCAGTAAATCACGACTTCAACACCTTGGCTGAAGTGTGTCGCATTCAGCACAGAGATGGAAGTAAGAGGCAGAAAACAGAAGAACCGAGAGAGAAATGGATCCTGTCTATTAAGGCAACGTGATGCAGCGTTAAAAGGTTAGGAGGTTGCGATCCCCGGGGCTAAGAGAAATAAACTGCTGGCGGTGAACGAAAGGGGTGCTGGAGCGCAGCGATCTCGAACCTTTCCCTTACAGCCAAACCCTGGCCAATGCCACAAATTTCAAATCGCCTTAAAACTAAACTGTCTGGCGCTTAACGGTTCCATCGGCTGGGCGAAACCCTTGGCTGCTGCTGATTTAACTACAGGTCCGCGCGAGTTACTTTCCAGGGAACTGAATTCAGAAGAAAGAGTCACCGAAGCCTTACTCCCATCCCAAAATTAGAATTCCCTTTTTCTTAGTCATATAGGAAAAACACAGTTCACAAGTCCTGCTGTGCAAAGGTGTGAACCCTGGCCCAGGGAGGTGGTGACTCCCTCACCCTCTGCCTCCGGGTTATCCTGCTTCCGAAAGCAACCCACGACGGTCCCGCAGGGTGAGGGTTCCCTGGAATCAGTTCCCTGGGATCCGGAGAATGCTACGCGGAGTCTCCCTACAGGGTGAGGGGCCCCGGGTTCCCGCCCCCTCCCCTTCTACTCCCCCATTCTGCGAGCGCAGCCAGCCTTCTCCCACGCTTCGGGAAGCGTCGCCCCCGAGCTTCTCGGTTCCTGGTCGTGGCTACTTGCGGTTGTGACTTCGTTTGTGCGCGTTTGCTTATTTACATCTTTGCCTCAATTCTAATGTGTGTCCCCGCCACCAGGCTCCGCTGCTGTACGAGACCACTGAACCCCCTGAAAGCTTCCCCGGAGCCGCGCGCATAATCCCGGGACCCTCTCTGGAAGGCGAGCCGATAGCGGTGCGCGTGGCCTGGCACCGGAAGGAGCCAGCTTCCGGGCTCCGAGGCACCCCCGGACAGCGCCCCGGGCCGCTGGTTCCTCCTCTGATACCAGGGCGTGGGCGCCGGGATCGGGAGCTTCGGGAGCCCGCCGGCACCGACGGTTTTCGCTTCCCTGGCGGGCAGCTGGACGAGGTCCCGCCGCTGCACCGGGAGGGACCGTGGGTAGAAAAAGCCGCTGCAGCGCCGGGGCGATGGGGCTGGGGGCACCGTCACTTGTTGCGACCAATAAACGGCGCTCGATCCTGATGCGCTGTTTCTAAAATCTTTAGCTGTGTCCGGATCCCTCCAACCCAAGCCCCTCGGCTGGAAGGGGCAAGCGAGAGCCCCTGGCGCTATGGGAGGAGAGGGGCGCCGCGCCCCAAGAGCCCCCGTCCTGCTCTGCGGCAGCCGCCCCGGGGCGCCCAGCCGCCCGCTTCCCTCAGCAGAGCGTCTTCCCTGACGGTGAAACCGCGCGGGACACAACCCACCGCGGCTCATCACCCACTTACAAATAGCTGTCGCTAGGATTCCCGCCACTCCTCTCAGACCGGCCCCCCCGCCACCTCTGCCACTTTTCGGAGTCCCCCGCCCTCGTCACTGCCTCCCCGGAGCTGCGGGGCAGTCGGACGCAGAGCTGCCCAACCGCGAGAACGCCCGGCCAGAGCTGCCCTCTGCAGCCGAGCCGGCGCCCCCTGCCCTTCACTGTCGCGCTGGGCGGGCGCCCCCGCCGCCCTCACTCCGCTCCTCCCGGCTCCTCGCGCGCAGGTCGCGGAGCTCCGCCACCGCTGGGTGCAGCGAGGCCGGCGCGATGCGGCAGCTGTGCCGGGGACGAGTGCTGGGCATCTCGGTGGCCATCGCGCACGGGGTCTTCTCGGGCTCCCTCAACATCTTGCTCAAGTTCCTCATCAGCCGCTACCAGTTCTCCTTCCTGACCCTGGTGCAGTGCCTGACCAGCTCCACGGCGGCGCTGAGCCTGGAGCTGCTGCGGCGCCTCGGGCTCATCGCCGTGCCCCCTTTCGGTCTGAGCCTGGCGCGCTCCTTCGCAGGGGTCGCGGTGCTCTCCACGTTGCAGTCCAGCCTCACGCTCTGGTCCCTGCGCGGCCTCAGCCTGCCCATGTACGTGGTCTTCAAGCGCTGCCTGCCCCTGGTCACCATGCTCATCGGCGTCCTGGTGCTCAAGAACGGCGCGCCCTCGCCGGGGGTGCTGGCGGCCGTGCTCATCACCACCTGCGGCGCCGCCCTGGCAGGTGAGCGGGCCCCGCGGCGACCCCCAGCCGACCCCACCCACCCCTCTCCGTCGGGCAGAGACCGCGGGGATCACTGAGTGCAACGACCTCACTTCCAGATGGGGAGACTGAGGCAGAGAGGGACGGAGAGCTTTGAAAGTGGTCGCTCAGCTCGCAAAAGGGACTTCCGAGACCCAGCGAGCTCCCCAGCTCTCCGGTTTCCTCCCGCAAGTCCCCCTGCCCCCTAATGTCCTGGCTTCCGACCCTCGACCCTGCTTCACCTGGCATCGCCCTTCCTGCTGCCCCCTCCCTTGGTCTTCCCCTGTCACCCCATTCTCTGGGAGAGGTGGGAGGGCCGCCTGAGCCTGGGAGCTGGAGTTCTCCAAGCCAGGACCAAGCCGGAAGGAGGGGGCCGTGAACTTCCTTGGGTCACCAGGGGCTGGAATGGAGGTGGGGGCTGGGGGCGAAGCTTAGGCTCCCGGGGCTACTGCGGGGTGTCTCGTGCCGCGCGGGGGGCTGCGTGCCTGAGGCAGACGACCCAGGTGCTGAGAGAGACGAGAACTGGGGCAGGGGGCAGCTTCACTGGGGGCCAGGACAGGCGTTCTCCCCTGCTCCTGGCCGCTCCGGGTTACAGGCCACTGGCTGCGGCTCCCTCTCCCTTTGGTGTCCCACGGGGCAGGGGCTGCGGAGTGCAGGTACCATGCGCCGGAGTGACCTCGGTGCCAGCTCGGGGAAGCCACAGCACCTGCCCCGAGGGCATCTGCGCTCTCCGGGGCCTTTGTCGTGGACAGGGGAAGATGGGGTGACCCGGGGATATGGCGGGAAGGCAAGATGGGGTGACCCGGAGATATGGCGGGAAGGCGCTCTGAGCACTGACTGAGTTTGGCTGTCGCATTTGACACGGGTGGCCGAGGGACAGCGGGCGTCTGTCACTCAGGAATCGGTGGGCAGAGCTGGGGCGCGAACCCAGTCTCCTTTCCTATCCGACGCGTTTTCCCGGTGGGTCCACGCCCACGCCAACCTGCTGTCTTCTCTCTTTTACCTTCCTGCCCGGGCTCGGCCGTCCTCCTTGTGCGCCGCAGGAGCCGGCGACCTGACGGGCGACCCCATCGGGTACGTTACGGGAGTGCTGGCGGTGCTGGTGCACGCCGCCTACCTGGTGCTCATCCAGAAGGCCAGCGCTGACACAGAGCACGGGCCCCTCACCGCGCAGTACGTCATCGCCGTCTCCGCCACTCCGCTGCTGGTCATCTGCTCCTTTGCCAGCACCGACTCCATCCACGCCTGGACCTTCCCTGGCTGGAAGGACCCAGCTATGGTCTGCATCTTCGTGGCCTGCATCCTGATCGGCTGCGCCATGAACTTCACCACACTGCACTGCACCTACATCAACTCGGCCGTGACCACCAGCTTCGTGGGCGTGGTAAAGAGCATCGCCACCATCACGGTGGGCATGGTAGCCTTCAGCGACGTGGAACCCACCTCTCTGTTCATTGCCGGCGTGGTGGTGAACACCCTGGGCTCCATCATTTACTGTGTGGCCAAGTTCATGGAGACCAGAAAGCAAAGCAAGTACGAGGACCTGGAGGCCCAACCCAGGGGAGAGGAGGCGCAGCTAAGTGGAGACCAGCTACCATTCGTGATGGAGGAGCTGCCTGGGGAGGGAGGAAATGGCCCGTCAGAAGGTGGGGAGGCAGCAGATGGCCCCAATCAGCAGAGCAAGCAAGAGGTCAGGGGCAGCCCCCGAGGAGTCCCGCTGGTGGCTGGGAGCTCTGAAGAAGGGAGCAGGAGGTCGTTAAAAGATGCTTACCTCGAGGTGTGGAGGTTGGTTAGGGGAACCAGGTATATGAAGAAGGATTATTTGATAGAAAATGAGGAGTTACCCAGTCCTTGAGAAGGAGATGCACGTATGTACCTATGTACATACACTTATTTTATATGTTAGAAATGACATGTTTTAATGAGAGGCCTCCCCATTTTATTCTTTGAGGAGTGGGAAAGGGAAGAAAAGAAAGAAGCTGAAAGGTACTGACACAGAGCAACAAAATTAGCACCTGTGTGAATTATTTAGTGTGACTTCACCTGAGGCATCACAGAGACAAAAGAATGTGAAGGTACTTAACAAAGTAAGGCAATGGTTTCTGCTTCAGACTCCTGGCACATTTAATTTTTGTCATTATAACCATAACTAAATATCTGCATGTACCAAGAGTCCCCAAGCCACCCCCTCCAAAGATGGAGTGTAGAAATGATGAGAGCACTTAATAAGTTCAAAGATGACATTCAGGGATGCATTTTTGATGATAGAACTACAGTTTTTATCGCCAGCTGGGCAAAGAGTATATTGCTGAAATGATATATAAATATACTGAATTGATGTTTACTGATTATAGTCATCTGAAACACCATATTTACTCTGATTCTACTCACTTGTTTTTTAAAAATAGGTGTCCTATTATTGTATTATATATTGATAGAAACTGTTAAAGCTATTTTGAAAATATGAGTTCTTAGCTTTAATCATGAAGTCTAAAGTTTGCTTTTAGTAATTATTTTAAAAGTTGTTCCATTCATTGCTTTATAATATTTATTATTGAATGCCAAACCTGTTTTTGTTGTTGTTGTTGTTGTTGTTGTTTTTTACTGTGTCCAATATTCTTTCAAGCAAAAGCAATGGCTGGAATATAATTCAGAATTAACTGAAACCCAGCCAGAAGAGGGACCACCTGTAAAGCAAGTCCTTTCAAGTTGTGCTGCACATCCCAAACCATGTTACAAAAAGAGCAACTGCTATATTCACATTATGATATTTTTCTATCTTAAATTTGTCAAAATAAAGTATGAGTCTAATATTAAAAGATACATTGTTAGAAATTTATTTTAGACACCTGTTCTATTGTTGCTGTATAGTTGTTTGTGTTTGCCTCCAATGTGTGGTCATAGTATCTGGTGTGTAGGGGCCGCACCACTGGAAACTTCCTAAATTAACAAAGCTGTTTGGTTTGAAATAACAACAAAAACAGAAACACATCTTCCCGTGAAGGAAGCTGTTAACGGCCTGGTGCGGCAGCTCATGCCTCTAATCCCAGCACTTTGGGAGGCCAAGGCAAGCAAATGGCTTCAGCTCAGGAGTTCAAGCCAAGCCTGGGCAACATGGCAAAACCCCATCTCTGCAAAAAATATCAAAAATTAGCCAAGCGTTGTGGTGTGCACCTGTAGTCCCAGCTACTCAGGAGGCTGTGATAGGAGGATCACCTGAGCCGGGGAAGTCAAGGCTGCAGTGAGTTCTGATTATGTCATACACTATAGCCTGGGCAACAGAGTGAGGCCCTGTCTCAAAAACAAACAAACAGGATGTGGTGGTGTGTGCCTGTAGTCCCAGCTACTCAGGAGGCTGAGGCAGGAGAATCGCTTGAACCTGGGAGGTGGAAGTTGCAGTGAGCTGAGATAGTGCCATTGCTCTACAGCCTGGTAACAGGGAGAGACTCCGCCTCAAAAACAAATAGACAAACAAACAGAAAATGATAAAACACTCCATCGCACTGAGGTACGAAAGCCATCCACACCAGACTTCAGTTAACATGGAGTCTGAGAAGTAATAAATGGTCATGTCCACCAAGCAGGAAGCCTTCTGTGAGCGCCAGGCAGGAGAGAGACTTTGAGAGTGAGGGGGGTACTCAGATCTGCCAGCATGTTGCTGAGATTCTCAGATAGTAGCATCTTATATTTTTCTTTCTTTTCTAAAAATCAAAGCAAAGCAAAAAGCAGAAGCAAAAATGAGGTTTCAGCTCCATCAGTTTGGCTCCACAAGCAGCTGAGCAAGTGTAATTGTGGTTTGTGATTGGCCCTGGTTTGCTGGTTTCCACAGGCAATTGACTGTTTCCAGAGGTGCCTCCACAAGCCATTTAAGATGTAGGAGACCTCACATACTGCAGTTAGAAATGGTTTGCCAGGGTTATGATGACTTCTTCAAAAATAAGCATTAATTTTAATGCTAACATGCCAAAGGGCAACATCACGTTGCAACTCTATAAAGCTGACAATTAATGAAAAGCAGCAAAGTTGGATGAAGCATATATTTCTTGTGGCTATCATTGCCACATAAGTGGATAGAATGATTGTCTTTCACTAAAAAAAAAAAAAAAAAATGAAATCTCCTTTGGTTAAAACTGTGAGTTTGCATTTATAGCAAAAGGATTAACTCTTTCCTGCCAATGAACTTATAGAGACACTGTATTTGACTTCTTGTTTCTAGAGAAACAGAACCCATAAGAGAGTGAGATTTTAAGTAAGTGGTAATTGTGGGGCAGTCTGAAGTCTGTAGGCCATGCTGGCAGGTGAGAGACTCAGGCAGGTTTTCTATGTTGCAGTCTTGAGGCAGAATTGATGTTGCTACTTCTGGAAACCTCGCTCTTTGGTCTGTAGGCCTTCAACTAATTGGAAGACACATCTTACAAATGTCTTTGCAGCAACATCTAGACTGTTATTTGACCAAACAGCTGGGTACCACAGCCTAGTCAGGTTGACGTATAAAAGTAATCCTTCCTCCACTGTCGGTAGCACTGGAGGCAATCTGAGACTCTGGTCTACCCTGACCCTCGGGCTCTAGTAAGACCTTGCATCAAGCAGGCAGGGGGCTTCTGAGGAGCTCCAGGATATCCATATGGGTGGGACTCCACTGGAAGTCACTCACCATTGTTGCTAGACTGACCCAGTCTTTTTCGGTCTACCCCATTCTGACAACTTGGATTTTCCCTTGTTTCTGAGATTACACCCCTACCGAGTACCCAACTGAGCCCTCGCTTCGACAACCCGTTCCTATGTCAATTCTTCATGGCTGAGGCCCAGCCCCATGCTCACCTGTCACTGCCCAACTAGAATCTGTCTCTAAAACACAACGTGATGTCAGACAGACCTTCTCAATACTGGGCCTGTTGCTGAACTCCTCCCCCTATATGCTGTCTAGTCTTATTTTATTTTATTGAGACAAGGTCTTGCTTTGTCACCCAGGTTGGAGTGCAGTGGTGCAATCATAGTTCACTGCAGCCTCAAACTCCTGGGCTCAAGTGATCCTCCCACCTCAGCCTCCCGAGTAGCTGGGACTATAGCTGCATGCCATCATGCCTGGCCAATTAAAAAAAATGTTTTTTGTAGAGATGAAGGTCTCACTGTGTTGCCCAGGCTGATCTCGAACTCCTGGTCTCAAGCAATCCTCTCACCTCAGCCTCCTAAAGCATTAGAATTACAGGCATGAACCACTCTGCCTGGGCCTAGCTTTCTGTTATTGAGGAATAGATCAATCAGAAACCCTGGGGAAAGGCTGGGCACAGTGGCTGATGCTTGTAATCCCAGCACTTTGGGAGGCTGAGGTGGGCAAATCACTTAAGCCCAGGAGTTCAAGACCAGCCGGAGCAATATGGCGAAACCCTGCCTCTACAAAAAAATTAGCCAGGCGTGGTGGTGTGTGCTGATCGTCCCATCTACCTGGGAGGCTGAGGTGCGGGGATCACCTGAGCCCAGGAAGGTTGAGGCTGCAGTGAGCCGTGATCATGCCACTGCACTATAGCCTGGGTGACAAGAAAGACCTTATCTCAAAAATAAATAAATAGGCCAGGCGTGGTGGCTCACGCCTGTAATCCCAGCACTTTGGGAGGATGAGATGGGCGGATCACGAGGTCAGGAGATCGAGACCATCCTGACTAACACGGTGAAACCCCATCTCTACTAAAAATACAAAAAATTAGCAGGGCATTGTGGCGGGCGCCTGTAGTCCCAGCTACTCCGGAGGCTGAGGCAAGAGAATGGCTTGAACCCAGGAGGCAGAGCTTGCGGTGAGCCGAGATCATGCCACTGCACTCCAGCCTGGGCGACAGAGCGAGACTCCATCTCAAAAAATAAATATATAAATAAATAAATAAATAATAAAGAAATAATGGGGCAATGACTGCCAGAACTGTGTAGGTGAGAGGGTGCATGCATGTTACCGGGGTTGCTGAGCAGGACTGAGCACTGACCTGAACTCTCGTAAGACCAACAGTCCTACAAAAGCAATCACTCATTGTCAGAGGACACAGTGATCTAAGCGACTAATAGCAATCCTTCATGAAGACAAAAGTGGGTAAAACTCTTAAGTCCTTAACTGACTGAAGACACTTTTGCATTTCAGTTTGGGAACTTTCTATTGACCTATGTTCAAGCTCACTGATTCTCTCTTTGGCTGTGTTCAGTCTTTGGATGAGCCCATCAAAGGCATTCTTCATTTTTGTCACAGCGTCATTGTTAACTTCTAGCATTTCCTTTTGATCGGTAGTTTTTCTTCTCTCTGTTTACATTACCCATCTGCTCTTGGATGTGTCTGCTTTTCCCATTAGAGCCCTTACCATATTCATCACAGTTATTTTAAATTCCCCATGTGATAATTCCAGAACCTGTGTTATATCTGACACTTGCTTTGTCTCTTCAGATGTGTTTTTTCCTCACCTATTTAGCATGCCTTATAATTTTTTTTATTGGAAGTTACATGCTGTATTAGAAAATATAAACTGAGGCAAACAGGCCTCTAGTGTGAAGTTTCATGCTAATCTGGCTAGAAGTCAGGTTCTATTGAATGTTTGCTGTGACTGTAGGTGCCAGAGGCTGCAAACTTCCTCTAGTGTCCTTGTTTTTGTCTCCCTGTTGTCTTTGGGCTTCCCTGAGTTGTCTTCCTTCCTTAGAGCCAGGCACATTGCCACTCTTTCAGCTGGAATCCACTGCGGGTGTGGTGGTAAGGTGTGGGGGAGGGGAAGTGGTCTGCAATCTTATTAAACTTCAGCCTTTTAGTGGGCCTGTGTCCCTAGTCTCTGACCTTCACAAGTGTTTGCTGGCGTGTTTCCCCCTCTCCTTACATGAGACAGGAAGGCTAGAGGAGCCAAAAAAGGGAGAGATGCCCTTTCCCCAGGTGGGATAAGGCTCTGGTGAGCCTTTGACCCTGGGAGTCACTAGCCTGAGTCTTAGTAATCTTTTTTTTTTTTTTTTTTTTTTTGAGACTGAGTCTCACTTTGTTGCCCAGGCTGGAGTGCAGTTGCGTGATCGCGGCTCACTGCAACCTCTGTCTCCCGGGTTCAAGCCATTCTCCTGCCACAGGCTCCCTACTAGCTGGGACTACAGGCGCCTGCCACCACGCCTCACTAATATTTGTATTTTTAGTAGAGAAGAGGTTTCACCATTTTGGCCAGGCTGGTCTCGAACTCCTGACCTTAGGTGATCCACCTACCTCAGCCTCCCAAAGTGCTAGGATTACAGGCATGAGCCACCACGTCCAGCAGAGTCTTAGTAAAATTGACCCCGGTATTGTCATGGGGAGTGCTCTGGTAATTACAGTGATAACTCTCCCCTTCCCCATCCAAAGGGTAAGGGGCGCCTTCTCAGCTCTCCACCACCTGTGGGGCTCCTGGAGGTCAGGCCCATGGAAATGTGATCCTGAGGAATTTCTCCCTCTCTTGATAGACCATATTCAGCCTCCAGAAATTTATCAAAATTGCCATTTAAGTGTTTTGACCAATGGCCCCAGTGGCCTCTGCTCCAGGTAAGGAGATCTCAGCTATAAACTTTCTGGATTTACCTCTCTTCAGGTTTAAGGGTGGCAATTTGCCCTGTGACCTCAGTTCTCTGGTCCAAGAAATGTCATTGATTTTCAGTTTTTGTTCATCTTTTTTCTTATGATAAGGATGGAAGTAACCACTTCTAAGTTCTTTCCACATTGGAGCTGTAACCAGAAGTCCTGGGTGAAGACTTTTGAAAAGTCTGCTCAATTTCTCTAAATGCAGAAGGTGTGAAGGGAACCTAGACATTCCTAAGGAAGCTCCCAAGAGAAAACAAAAGTGCCCAAAGCTACTGGCCCTTCTTGTAACTCCCGCCCTCCCATACTGCATATTGAGTGTTGGCCACTTCTGCATTCAGCCATAGTGACATATGCATGTGGGTAACATTCAAATCCAAGTGCATTGTGAGCAAGAGTCCATGCTTATTAAGATTGGCATGCCACGACAGCTGTAATTATTATCAATTACTCCTTCACCTTCTTGGAATGCTTCACTTCTGCATAACACAAGCCTCTTCCACTTCTGGATTTTCTTTTACCATGTTTCAACCACCTTCTCTGACACTTGTACTTTTCATGTTAATTTCCCAGTGATGACTGCTAGCCTGACCCATCTGTTGGCTTAGTCTCTAGAAACCATGTTAGATCTGTTAGATCTACCAGGATGGACTCCATCACAGCATCTACTGAAATGGTACCCTCTCCCTGGCTACGTCCCCTCCCACTTACATACATCACAAGTACTTCTACTTCTGAAATATTTATCTCCCTGTCAGCTTTGTCCTGCTGCTAAGATAAAACAGTAGGGTTTGGAAGACAGCCTGTGAGCAGAGCAGAGTATAACAGAATAGCAGGACACACAACCCATAAAATAGAATCCTAAATCCCTCCTGGGAAACCATCCCCTTCCCACTCTGAGCTCAGGTGGTTCATATGGTGTTGACTCCATCCCTGCACCCTCAGAATGAGATTCCAGCCAATCCAAAGTATGTCCTGCACTTGGCTACCAAGGTTAGATCAGTGACAGTCATGGGACCTGGTCAGAGCCAGTGAGGTGCAAGGATGCTTTTGGCAAGACTTAATTAGGTTGCATATTTTTTTCTCACTGGATTTGTACCTAGGAGAATGGAGTAGGGTGAACGAGAGGTGCTGCTGCCATCTTGCCATGAGGAAAAGATGTATAGGAAAGGAAGGGGAACACAGAAAGGTGAGCGGGGTGCAGTGCAGGTTTCTGGGGAGACTGAGTCTTAGTGATCTTAACTGGCCCTGCTATTAAGCTTTCACTTTGAGTTTGCACTTTTCCTCAGATTGTCAGTTATGTAAAACAAAGTCTTTGTTGTTGTTGTTCATTGCTTAAGCCATTTTGATTTGGGACTCCTGATACTTGCAACCCAAAGAGTCCCAAGTGACACAAACATAAATTAATTGCTTTCATCAAGCAGGGTTGGGTAGAGGACCAAAAGAGAGTTATTGTTTGTTTGTTTTTGGTTCTGATTTTCTCCAGGGATGTCAGCGAAGAAACACAAGCTGGCTCCCTGTTGTCCCTTGCACCCAACTAGGGACTAGATAGGCCTCTTTGGTCTCTTGCAAATCACTGTCTAGCATGTACCGCCCATAGTCCTAAATAACCCGTGAGTTTTCCTACTCTCTTTCTCTTCAATTTGCAAGTCAATTGATTCCTACGTTTATGCTTCACAAATTCACTGGAGATTGCAGGATATTATAAATTGTATACTACTATAAATAATATAATAGTAATACCAATAATACCCAGTGCTAATTATTAGTATGCCTGCTATTTATTAGGTTCAGTTCTAAATGTTTTATATTTACAAATTCATTTTATTCTCACAACATTCCTCTATGTTGCTATGAATATTAGCCCAATCATTCAAGGGGTAAACTGAAGTATGGAGGGGCTAACTAACTTGCTAGTAACTTGTAGGTCTGGGATTTGACATGAACCCTGGTAGTTTGGCTTCAGGGCCCGTGTTTCCCCACTGTGCCATTCTGCGTCTTGGTGAGAAGCACTCAGTCTGATATCGTAAAGCTGGAGGTGGTGGAAGTGGCAGTAGGGCGTTCTAGTGGTACATGCTAGGCAGTGATTTGCAAGAGCTCAAAGAGGCCTACCTAGTCCCTAGTTGATGCAAGGGACAACGGGGAGGCAGCTTGTGTTTCTTCGCTGACATCCCTGGAGAAAATCAGAACCACAAACAAACAAACAATAACTCTCTTTTGGTCCTCTACCCAACCCTGCTTGATGAAAGCAATTAATTTATGTTTGTGTCACTTGGGACTCTTTGGGTTGCAAGTATCAGGAGTCCCAAATCAAAATGGCTTAAGCAATGAACAACAACAACAAAGTTGTTGTGCAGCTCCATGAGGACCCTGGATCTAGCATTCACTCCTTTCTGCTGTCCTCAGAAGGGAAGAGGATACAACACTATTAGAAGCAACATGTGGGGGGTGTGTGTGTGTGTGTGTGTGTGTGTGGTTTTCTGTTGGTGAAAGCTTAGGAACCAAGAAAACAGTTGAAGAACCATGAAAAGCAGAGTAGAGAAAGGTCTCAATTGTTATTATAATGAAGTAGCCCCAGGCTATCCAAACTTTTGGGTCAATATCTCCTTTAATATTCAAATAATATAACGTATTCCTTCACCTTATATAACCTTGGAAAGCACAGACCTGCACTAGTATTTCAAAGGAGTTGTTGAGCACCGCTGCCCTATCTTAGCAGCATAGCTCAGTGCTGCTGGTTACTTCCTGCTCCAGGCTGCTGTGCTGATGATCACTTTTTTTAAAAAAACAGCTTCACTGAGGCTGGGCATGGTGGCTCACACCTGTAATCCTAGCACTTTGGGAGGCTGAGGTGGGAGGATCATTTAAGCCCAGGAGTTTGAGACCAGCCTGGGCAACATAATGAGACCTTGTCTCTATTTTTTAAAAATTAAAAAAAAGAAAAACCAAACCCTCATTGAAATATAATTTAGATACCATAAAATTTACCTGATTTAAGTATAAAACTAGTGATCTTTAGTATATTTACAGAGTTGTGCAACCATCACTACCGTCTAATTTTAGAACATTTCCTTCACCTCAAAAAATAAAAAACCCTATACCCATTGGAAGTCACTACCTGTTTCTTCCCAATCCTTCAGCCCCCAGCAATTACTATCTATTTTCTGTCTCCGTGGATCTGCCTATATGGACTGATCATTTCTTGGTATCCTAAATTGTTTTTTCAGCCTGCTTTTCTTAACCTAATCCTGCACTCCTGTTTTTACCCAAAGCACTGCAGAACAAAGCTGGCACTGGGATGCAGTTGACAAGATTTACTGAACTCTTGATGCCACCTACTATAAGGGCATCTCAATGTAGAAAAGGAAAACGTGAAAGCTAATGTCAGAAGTCCCTGCTTGGAGTTTCTCGGTCCTCCCTCCGTGGGCCCTGCCTGCTGCTATGTGGCTGGGTCCTCTGTAAATCAGAATAGATTCTTTTTTCATAATTACTCTTACTCTAGACTCGAGGACCCCAGTTCTTCATTTTCTCAAGAATAAACCAGAAAGACTATAACAGTGTTCTCTAAAACTAAAGAACAGACGTTTTCCAATATAATTCTTCACCACTTCCCAGAATGTGGAAAAGTCATTGTTACTAAAACATCACCCCTTTTCCGTCTGACTATGCAAAACTCATATGCTGAGTGGAGACTTATCCTGGAAAATGTTACAACCAATACAAAGTTGGTTGTCTGCCCATTTGTCCTCCTACCCTCCTACCCTCCACCCACCAATTCTTCCTTGCACTCAGAACTCCAGATTCATTCAGGTACAAGCAGCAATGGGAAGCGGAAGGGAAGGAACATGGACAACATCCGTATCACTTGTTTAAAACTGCTTATTGATGAAAAGTTTTGGAAATAGATAGTAGTGATGGTTGTACAGCATTGTATATGTAATTACTGCCACTGAATTGTACACTTAAAAATGGTTCAAATAACAAAATTTGTGTTACATATATTTTACCACAGTTAAAAATATTAATAATGTAATACTAAAATCTGTTGACTTGTACATTTTAAATGGATGAATTGTATGGTATGGGAATTATATCTTAATAAAGCCACTCTAAAAAAAAAAAAAAGATACCTGCTTGTCCTTTCCTTCCTTCCTTTCCAGTCCCACAGCCCAACGGTGGCTGTGGCACTGGCCCAGCCATGACAATGCTCCAGCGGACATCAGAGCATAGACAGAAAGAAACTGGGGCCCTGAATCATCCTTTGAGAAAGGCTTTCTACCATTCTACCCCCATCCCTGCTTTCAAACTATTAGGAGAGAAAATACACTTTTGTCTGTTGAGCTTTTATATGTAGGGTTCTTTTTAGTTCAACTGTGTGGCCCGTATTCTAACTAATCCACTGTCACCTCACCTCTCATGAGAAAGACAAAGAGACAGTAATTGAGGGCTTCTACCTGTCCTATTTCTTCTTCTTCCTCCCTCATCCTGACCAGCCCTCAGCTTGTAACAAGTCATGCCCCAGATTCCACACTCCCAGTACCCTCTACGTAAGTTTGCTTTTAATTTACTGAACTGTGGAAGGCACAGTACTGTATATAAGGGTAAGCTGCTATCGTTTAATGTTTTCATTGATTTTATTAATAGTTGATAGTTTTGATGAGTACAGTATCCTACATTATAACTCAAATAAGAATTAGTTCATGGAGTGGCCTGAATGCAGTGGTGTTTACAACTAATTAATGACAACCAGTTACATATTTCTTTGCTCCTTCTCCATTCCCACTGCTTTTCACTTGACTAGCCTAAAAAAAGAAAAAAAAAAGGATGAGTTCATGGTTTATGCCAACAGAGAGTCAATTAAATATAATAGATATGTTCAAAAAAGGCATCGAAGGCATGTGTATTTGTCATCTATTCCTTTTATCTCATCATAGAAAAGATTTGAGACCATGAAAGCAAAAGGATAGAAACCATCATTTTTTCAAACCCCTCCTTTAATGTAAACTAATTTGGTAGACCTTCAAAGCTTCCAAGAATGTAACAATGGATTAACCTCTGTGATATGTTCTGAAAAAATCCATAAAATAAACTTGATGCCACAGAAAGAACAATTACTTATTAGAAAAAGCATGCCATTGGTTTTATCCCTCCATGAGATATTATTCCAAATGTGTTGGATCCATTCCTGCCTCTGCATCAACTCTCTCTTTTGGTGTGATGGAAAAAAGTTTAATTTCAATCATTTGATGCCAAAAAGCCTAGTTGGAAAAAATGTAAAAAACCATTCAACTTAATGTTTTGGGGACTTGATGCAGAGTATCAAATTTCGAGATATCTGGGCAGTAGACCAAATTTGTTTATTTTTTTTTGGCTACTTGGCTTCATGTAGACTGTGTCTGTGTGTGTCTCTCTCCCACTCTGTGTGTGTGTGTGTGTGTGTGTTTCCTTGTGTCAAAGACCTCTTAATGAATGTGGGGTGCTGTTGATCTTGGGGCTGGCTTTTCATACAATTACGGTGTGACTAGAATGCTAATCTATCGTATAATTTAATAGAACACAACCAGTTGTGAATCTCTGCTGTACAGCATCCCTGCCTTGGATTAGTGAGAGTTAACACAGGTCATGACTGGAATTCAAAAGCCCTGCCTGTATGTAGAGTGCATCCACTCCGATTGCTGGCTCTCCAGAGGGCCTCCACGCTTTTTTGTCAATAACTGTTACACTCGTAAAGCAGTCCATAATAAGCAACCCAGTTCAAATGGCTAGTTTCTGTTTTTCCTGAAGGAGTAGCATTCAATTTTCAGATGAATTGGGTAGGCAAATAGAGAAAAGTTTTACATTTTGCAATTCACCTAGTGGCTGTCTTCCAAAATCTGCAATATATTTTATAAACGTTATTACTGACTTGGTAAGCGGCCATTTCTGTAGGCACTTACTGTCATTGCAATGGTATAAAGGGAAATTCACTTTGCTTAATGTTGCCTAAGCCTTCCAGAGCACTGCTGTAATCATAGGATAGCACTGCCTTTTTCATTTGATGAATGACTTTGAGTAAATACTGTCCTCTTTAATTCCACACCCATGTGGAGAGATGATTGTAGAAAGGGAGGCAGAGGCCTGACAGTACACCTCACAAAGGCAGGCATTCTGGCTATTTTATCTGCTCCAGTACTCCCTGGTGCCCAACACCATGCCTGGAATTTGGTCCAGCGCTCAATAAATATTGGTTGACTGCCTGCTGAAAGAAATCAAAGTCATGAAATCAAAGCCTAACTTTAGTTTTCTCATTCAATTGGCAACTACAGCTCCTTTGAAGATGGCTTGATAGATAAATCTGATTTGCCTATAGTGCCATTCTTAGAAAAGCAAATGCTATAAATTAGTTCTGTTGGGTAAGAAATGGGCTGGGTAGAGTCTGCATAAAAGGTGGAGGAGGCCCGGGTGCAGCGGCTCACGTCTGTAATCCCAGCACTTTGGGAGGCCGAGGCAAGTGGATCTCCTGAGATCCGGAGTTCAAGACCAGTCTGGCCAACATGGTGAAGCCTCGTCTCTACTAAAAATACAAAAAACTAGCTGGGCGTGTGGCGTACACCTGTAATTCCAGCTACTTGGGAGGCTGAGGAAGGAGAATCGCTTGAACCCCAGAGACGGAGGTTGCAGTGAGCCAAGATTGTGCCATTGCACTCCAGCCTGGGCGACAAGAGGGAAACTCTATCTCAAAACAAACAAACAAAATGCAGAGGAGCAGGAAGGCTTGGCACATGTGTTTGGACGTTCACTCAGTCCAAAGTGCTCTCACCAGCACCCCTGGTGCCCAGGAGCTCCCTACAGGCAAGTTTTAAGAGGCTTGCCCTGGCTCAATCCAATAAAAATGTTCATAAAGAAACTTTTTTTTTTTTTTGGCTAGGATGCTTGTCTTGAAAAATAATACAGAACATTGTTAACAATTCAGACAGGGAAGGTAGAAATAGGTCAGACAAAAAATGAAGGGTGAAGCTGTCCTGGCCTTTCTTTAATCTTTTGAACAGTGTTTGAAATAGCTTTTGGCAGATGAAATTTGTTCTGTATTTTGGAGTTAATATCTGTGCCAGGATTTCTGTCACTCCTCTGGGGGTGGTAATCAATAAAACTAACAAATAGGAAATGATTAGACTGAACCCACTGGAGGCCAGCAGTCTCCCTGACAGGGCCCCACAGCAGAAGACATCCTGGGAAACTGGTCAACCACATCCGAGTTTGGAGGAATGTGGGTCTTAACAGAGCTGTCAGTGGGCACTAAGTTAGCGCTGCACCATCTTAACAGAATTAGCAATATCCAAAGAGAAAAAATAAAAAGATAAGAAAAAACAGATGGCAAGAAAGTGAATCAAATGAGTGTGGGAAGAAGCCCTAGAAAAGGGTGAATGAGGAGAAAGCAAGGGGGTATGAAGGATAGCACAAGAGTTTGCTGGGAGTCAGTAACTCCGATGATGTCTAAGATGCTTTCAGGGGCACCAGTGTTATAAAGTGTGCATTCCAGTGCCAACACAATCTAAGTCACGCCCAAGATAAGCTCAGATTATAAAACAATGAGAAAGAAAAAAATATGTGGTTGCTGACTCAAACGCAAAGGAGCCCAGGCTGCTCTGCTGCCAGTTCGCTCTGTAGCGCAGGCTGGAGTGCAATGGCGTGATCTCGGCTCACTGCAACCTCTGCTTCCCAGGTTCAAGCAATTCTCCTGCCTCAGGCTCCCGAGTAGCTCGGATTACAGGTGTGCACCACCACGTCCAGCTAATTTTTGTATTTTTAGTAGAGATAAGGTTTCACCATATTGGCCAGACTGGTCTTGAACTCCCGACTTCAAGTGATCCACCTGCCTCAGCCTCTCAAAGTGCTGGGATTATAGGTGTGAGCCACTGCACCCGGACCAGAAGGATTTTTAAGTTTAATGGTTCCATAAGAAAAGTTAAGGAAGTCTTCTTTAGAAGGCAACTGCCTAATTGCTGATATAGGAAGCAAATCTAATTACTAAGTCCTCAATCATGTCAGCAGGAAGTTGTATGAAGACTGGAAGCCAGGAGCACGTGCTTTTATTTTTTTAGAATGATGTGTACACCTCAGTTTTTTATTTTTTAAGCTTAAAATGTGAACTTCTAACAAAAGAGATAGTTTGTATTACAGAAGATTTTTTAAATTTTTTATTTTATTTTATTTTTTTGACAGAGTCTCGCTCTGTTGCCCAGGCTGGAGTGCAGTGGTGTGATCTCACTGCAACCTCTGCCTTCCAGGTTCAAGCGATTCTCCTGCCTCAGCCTCCCCAGTAGCTGGGATTACAGGCGTACACCACCACACTCGGCTAATTTTTGTATTTTTAGCAGAGATGGGGTTTCACCATGTTGGCCAGGCTGGTCTCACACTCCTGACCTCAAGTGATCCTCCCACCTAGGCCTCCCAAACTGCTGGGATTATAGACATGAGCCACTGCACCCAGCCTGTTTTACAGAAGTATTCTCAACAGTTTTTCTGAAGAGCCTAGTCAATTTCCTTGAGCTTATCTAGAAGGGTCTATTCAACACCTGGTATAGTACTTGCATCCTGTGTTGTATTTTTATTTATGTTTCTGTGCTTGTGGTCCCATTAGACTGAGCTGCCAAGGAGCAGGGCTTGGATTTGTTCATCTCTGCATTCCTTGGGAGTAGGCATTTAGTGAGTGCTTACTCAATGCATGAATTCCTTCTGGTGCGCCGAAAACATATTTTGATTTCTTGAAATAATTTTTCTTTCTTTCTTCTTCTTCTTTTTATTTATATATATATTTTTAAGAGACAGTGTCTTGCTCTGTCATCCAGTCTAGAGTGTAGAGGCACCATCATAGCTCACTGTAGCCTCCAATTCCTGGGCTTAAGCAATCCTTCTGCCTCAGCCTCTTCAGTAGCTGAGACTACAGGTGTGTGCCACTATGCCCACCTATTTTTTAAAATTCTGTAGAGATAAGGTCTTGCTATCTTTCCCAGGCTGGTCTCAAGCTCCTGGCTTCAAGTGATCCTCCTGCCTCATCCTCCCAAAGTGCTGGAATTACAGGCATGAGCCACTGTGCCCAGCCCAAAACTATTTCCTCAAACTAAATTTAATTTCCAAAAAACATTCATCATAAAATTGAATGAAACACTTGCTACAAGGGGATTCATAGACCCTTCAATGGCAGACCTTGAAAACAGGTAACTCTTTGAAAATCCTTCCTGAATTTCCTGCTGTTGGATTGTTGTCAAAATAGTCAAACCAAATTATATAGCACAGACATCCAGTTTCTTCTTTTCTTTTTATTAAGTTGGCTCTTAATCTCTTACTGGAAAATTAGGCTGTCCTCAAACCTGGGCAAGACATTATTATATAAGCTGAACAGCTAGGGCCAAAAAACTTTTTTTGACTTTGTTTTCAGATTCAGTAATGGAAAAAGATCCTTGGAGAGATGGGCAAAGCTGGAGAAGCAGGAAGAGTCCAGCTCTGGGAGATTAGCAAAGGTGGCATTCTAAAGTGGCCTAGTGAATGGAGCCACTTCTATTTGTCTGAGGATGTGTTCAAATGCCTGCCAGAGCTTGTTGTTAGTTCCAGATGAACAATAAGAACTATAAGTTTTACTGACTTAACTTTAAGGATTCTCCCAAAGCTGGAGGTACTCTATTTAAATCTTCAAATCTTTTAATTAACAAACTTTCCTAAGCAGGCTAGGGTTTCTCCTGATTGAACACTCTTAACATACCAAATAGAAGTGCAATATACTCTACTAGATAATTATTTAAATGAGATGCCAAGTACTTAGTTGAACAGACATCTTAATTAGCAAAACAGATATATTCATATTTTGCATTTGAAATACTTAATAATACCACTCTTCAGGATTTATAAAGACTGTCTTCTCTGAGAAGGTCAAGGAAGCCCCTACATTCCTCATTTACATGCATTCAGAAGTACCTTTCTTATTTCCTTCTATTCATGTCACTTGCGTGGATTGCTTAAGAGTGGTGTTAAACTTGCTGAGAGAATAATTCATTGTCAGATATGTAAAATGATGCTTTCTTGAGATTGTACAAATTGATCGAGGTGAGTGAGAGCAAGAATATAATCTAAAATGTTTTGTAAGGAGGCACTCAGCTTGTTTGTGATAACTTTGTTAGCTGCTTGTGGGCAAAAAGCCTTAGCTCTTCCAGGGTGGATCAGAATTGGTTATGGTCCTCATCTGAAGCTGTCATTAGAATTATAAAAGGAAAGGTGCTGTTATCTCTGATACTCTATCGGATGTTGATTTATTGATTGTCTGCAACAGTGGTTTAAGCTTGAAAAACCTCAAAATCAGGTAGCATATTCCTAAATGTAAAAAATAATAATATGGTCTATTAGGCTTTTTTCCCCTTTACCAACCATCCAATTAACAAATAGTTTCTAGCACTATGTTGTGTAAGGCCCTTTGGGCACAGAAAGAAAGACTTAGTTTCTACATTCAAGGAACTATCATTCTCTTTGAGAAGATAAGACATATACATAACAAGTGACCAAGAATCCAAGATAGTACATTAGCCAGTTCCAAAGGCAAAGCAAAGCAAAACAAAAATAACAATAGACCCTGAATTTGCTAACTATAGATGCTTGCTCCAAGACAGAGAATAAAGTTAGTAACTTCCAAAGCTGGGCTAAATTTCACTCCCCTGGTAAATCTCTAAGCTTGAAAGATTGGAGGCGCGTAATTTGGGAATGGGAGCTATCTATCTACATTGAAGACAAATCTAGATTGTAAGCTAGCTCTTCCAGGCAGGTAGCAAGTAAAATTAATTTCCTAGAGATTATGTAAAAAGACTAGATTTATCAAAATAACTATCAGAAAGTGAACTGATATGGTTTGGCTCTGTGTCCCCACCAAAATCTCATGTCGAATTGTAATCCCTATGCGTGGGCTGGTGGGAGGTGATTGAATCATGGGGCCTGACTTCCCCCTTGCTGTTTTCATGATAGTGAGTGAGTTATCCTGAGATCTGGTTGTTTAAAAGTGTGTAGCACCTTCCCCTTCTCTCTCTCTCTTTCTGTCTGTCCTGCCGCCATGTGAAGAAGGTGCTCACTTCCTTTAGGCTCTCTGTCCTGGTTGTAAGTTTCCTGAGGCCTCCCAGCCATGCTTCCTGTACAGTCCATGGAACTGTCAGTCGATTAAACCTCTTTTCTTTGTAAATTACCCAGTTTCAGGTAGTTCTTTATAGCAGTGTGAGAATGGACTAATACAGGAACCAATCATTCCAGCAGTTCCCAGTCATGTTGGAATTATTGGACACAAACAGCGTAACTAAATAATATTAAGAAGACTCCTTTTTATGTGCCACAAGAAACATTATTTTTCTTCAAATTCATAGGGGCCAAGGAAAAACTTCCCCTCCGCACTCCAAAGTTTCACTGAAAATTAACTTACAATAGGCATATTAATGGAGGAAAAGATACACAAAATTTACAAAAGTGCATATGAACGTAAGAGCCATACACAAAGCATGAGACTCAAAGAGGGGCAGATGGTTGATGCCTGAATACACTCTTCATGGGAGAGTCATATGGACATGCGACGCAGACATTAATTTGTAAATGTTTCTCTTTGGAAGCTGAATGGGATGGGCAAGTTATAGGAAGGTGAAGGACTGAAAGCATAGGAACAAAGGCTGTCTTATTAGATAGATAAAGTCTCCTAGGTAATCTCTGGGAGCTGCCCTCAGGAAACTAGATGAAAAGTCTGTCTGAGCATGGTAATGACTCCCAGAGTCTTCTCTTCTCAAGCGGTTAATATTTCCTGGTTATTTGATGAGATTTCTACATAGAAGGTCTTAAGACAAGGCATTCGTTTTGGAAAGAAGTTTTCCTAGTCAGATAAGAAAATGTCCAGAAAGAGTGCCTCTTGGTGCTTCTGGAAAGAGGATCAGATAAACAAGGAGGTGTGGGAAGATCAGAGAGATGCTAGGGCTGCTTGCTTAGCTCAGCATGTCAAAGCGCTATATTCTCAGGTATCATTTTTCTGAACCCCAGCATTTCACATCTTTCTCCCACAATGGTTGATTTGCTGTTGACTTTTTTGGATGAAAATATTGCACAGTTTAATGAACCTTTCTTCTTGATGTTCACTCTGAGACTCTAGATTTTGCCATCAGAATCATTGTCACAGAGGGATCTTCCACTGTCCCCACCATTGTCCAATAAGGTAGTGGAAATAGAGTACTCAAAACACGTCAGTTGCTTTCCTGCTTCCTTCCCTCTTCGCTGAGAAGAGGATACTTTAGCTGTTTCAAACCATGCTCCTCCAGACTAGAAATTACATATAAGAAGATCAGACTCTGAAAGGTTGTCCATGCTTGGAGATGGTTAGAATCTGAATGTGACTTTGCATAAAACATGATTAACACCTGAAATCTAAGACTTGTGGCTGGACATCAGTGGCAGCCAATATATGACGAACTCATAATACATGGAGGTTTTAGGGACCACTATTATCTTCAAATGCAAATTTCCCATTGTTATAGAAAAGGGAATACAGAGAAAGGCATGGGAAAAGAAGGAGTCTGACTCAGAGAACTTAAACAGGAATATTTCAGGTAATGAGCCGCCAGTAGTTTAAAAAATTGACAAGTCTCCATTAAAGCGAATTTCCAACACATTTCTTTCCTGATCTGCTAATGAGGACAGTTTGACATTCTCTCAGGTGAAATAATTTAAGTAGAAACCATGTGACATTATAATCAATTTAAGTAGCTCTCTACCTACTTCAAGTTTGTCAAAGTGTTTTACATTTAAAGCTATAATTAGCTAGCCCTTCTAAATTCACTGTGAGGTAGAGAGTTGAATTATCAAGCAAGCTTTATAACTGTGGAAACGAAGAACAAATAATTTTCAAAAAGAGTCAGCCATTTGAGTGCTGGTTACAACAGTGTGTTCACCTTGTGAAAATCTTTCATGCTGAATGCTTAGGATGTGTTCACTATTGTAAATGTGTATCACATATCCATGAAAAGTTAAAATCTAAATATACATATAAAGAAACCTGATATAAAGTGAGGAAAAAAAGATTCCCAGCCAGGCATGGTGGCTCATGCCTATAATCCCAGCACTTTGGGAGACTGAGGTAGGGGGACTGCTTGAGCCCAGGAGTTTGAGATTAGCCTGGGCAATATGGTGAGACCCCCACACACATGCACCCCCTATCTTTACAAAAAAATTAAAAAAGTAGCCACAGGTGTCATGGTGCACACCTGTGGTTACAGCTACACGGAGGCTTAGGTGGGAGGATTACCTGAGCCCAGGAGGTCAAGGCTGCAGTAACGCACCCCAGCCTGGGTGACAGAGTGACACCCTGTTTCAAAAAACAAAACAAACAAAACAAAACAAAAACCCTTCCCAGAAAAACTCTTCTGAAACTGCCTAACAAAGCCTTTTGTGTTTAGTGTAATGGGCCTTCGGTATGCTGAGCTAGCCACTTACGGTGCTAAAACCACCTCAATTCCTCCTACACCTAAATTAGAGTTTGAAAATAATAGAATTGTGTGCTCAGGTATGCAGATGGAAGCCGGAGTGGCGAAATAAAATACATGGATTTTCACATGGTTTGTTTGCCAAATGGTTTGCTTCTTCAATAGAACTCTTGAGTCTTGACTGCAAGGTGCACCAAAGAGAGTAAACAAGTACCTCACTGTGACCTCCCAACCCAACGCTTTCATTTCACATATAAGGAAACAGATCCCTGGGGGCGAAATTGCTAGACAGTGGCTGGCCTTCTCTCTCACTACCAGGCATCAGTGCCTTAGATTCAGGAAGACCTGGAACCAAATTCCCACTCCACCGTTACCTACAGTGGGCCTTTGGGCAAATCAGTTGAATCTTCCTGACTTAATTTCCTCAGAAGTTCAAAGCGAAACAATATAAAAATGTCCATGGGGTAGAGCTGCTGGGATGACAAAAGGAAAAAAATACATAAAGCTTTTGACATGCAGTAAGCATTCCATGTGTACTGATTCCTAGACAATACACACTGTTATTTCTTTATTTTTTTTTTTAACTTTACCTGAGAATTGGATTAGATTAGTGCTGGAGTTCTCAGTGGGCAGGAAAGAGAAAGAGATGGTATCTTGTTAAAGAAAACCTCAAATCTCTCTCCACCTCACTCTACCCCTGCCTTGGCCTGGATCTCCTTCTGTTTTTTGTCCCTTCTTCCTACTTGCCTTTTTTGCCTCTTGAGATTCCAGTTGCTATTCCTTTCTCTGCTTTCCCATCTCCATTTGGTCTTCGGTCTTTGAGGTCTGGGTTCTACCCTGACCACTCCACTGCTCTGCCAAGATCTGCAAGGATGTCATGCTTACAAAAGCCAAGTCCCTTTTTCAGCTTGATCTGATTACTTTTCTATGGCAGATCACTCTATTTCTAAAGCACATTTCTCTCCTTGGCTTTTACATGGCTTTCATGGTTTATTTCCACCCATCTGCCCTTCTCGGTCTTCTCTCTCTCTCTCTCTCTCTCTCTCTCTCACGGTCCCTTGTAAATGTTGTGGGCTCCATATCTCTCCTTGACCGTCTCATCCCCAAAAGTGACTGCTCCTATCCCCTGGATGGCACCCAAATGTATCTTTCTACCCTTCTTGTCTTCTGAGCATCAGATCCAATTGCCCCTGGGATAGTTCCATTGATTGAACTCATCTCATCTAAACTGTGCCCACCATTGTCCCCCACCCTACTTCCTCCTCTGTGAAGCCCCCTATTCCTGAGCCCTGAACTGTGCTACCATCTATGTGGTTGCCTTAGCTCTCACTCATTACCCACATCCAACCCATTTGGTACACCCCTTTCTTATAAATATCTCTTGAATCATGTGTATGTCTTTGTCCTCACACTCACTTCTCCAGCCCTGTCATTGTCTTAGTTGGTTTCCCTGATTCAAGTCATTTGGGGAGGAGAAGACAGACTTTACTGATGCTGTTAATGCAAATCAGATAACTCCCTTCTTAAATATCCTAGTCATTGCTTCCCATCAACCTCAGAATGATGTCCAAAATTACTGTAACCTCCAAGACTCTTTGTGTTTGTCTCTACTTTCTTTTCCAAACACAGTTTTCCCATGCCATGTCTTACATCTGGGAATTGCATAGCTGAGAATGCCCGAAATGTCCTTCCCTTTCCTGAACAACTCCTGTCCATCTTCAAAATCCAGTCAGCTGTTACCTCTCCTGGGAAGGTTTCCTTAGCCCCTGCACACTCATCCCCAGCTGGGTCAGGTACCAGGTTCCTAACTTCCTGCTCCTGTCAGTGGACTTCCGGCTCTGTGTGTCATTTTAAATCTACCTGTCCGACTTTCTCATTAGAGGCAAATAGTGTGTTCTTTCTTCTATTTTTCCTGGGCATAGACACGATGACCACATGTATCAGTCAAATTGCATCAGTGCAATTTGAGCAAATGATGATTTGGCTAGGGAAGGTCTGTGGACAACTCTGATGTGAGTGTGGAGGAGGAGGGTGGTATGAGTGTATATAAACTGGGTGGTTTATCAACTCTTCCACAGTCTAGAACTAGCTCAAAAGTCATTTAAATAAAAAATAAGGAGAAGTTCATTTTTTTCCGGATCCACCCACATTCTCATTTCACTGCTACCTAGAAGACTAAAAACCATATAACTTTCTGTTGCTTGCATGACTGTGTCAAAAGATCTGAAACATGTCATGCATGAGCAGTCTCTCCTGTGCGTCTGCCACCCACAAGATCAGATTCCTTCCAACCTTTGCTTTTTCCTCCTTAATTCTTCTGAAGCACATTATATATTCCTGGGAGCTTTTTCATCCTGGAACAATTCTCTAGTGAACGCAGCCCCTTCATCTTGTTCCAACCTCCTCTACCCCAACAAACCTCCACAGATAGAAGAAAATTTATGACTTTTAAAAAATTTTAACAAGGCACCTAGAGGAGTGGCATAGGATGGGATTTTAATATTACATTTAAAAGAGAAAACACAATTTGTCTGAATATTCCTTTGGAAATGTATCAAAGTAAAACATGGAATTCAAATGTAATTTGCAAGACAGAAAAGAGTGTCCATTAGAATGAAATTAATGCTGAACAGGGGCCCAACAATTCCACAGAAACAAAGAATATTCTTTCCTTTGAAGTAAAGTAAATGTTAGTCATATTTTTGACCTCATCTGCTTCTTCTTAGAAATACTAATATAGAGTGGAAGATAAAAATCCAAAGGCAAATGATTAAGCTTAATCTTGTCTTTATTAATAATTCTCCTCATTGTTATCTTACATCAAAGTCTACATCCACTTAATTTATAAGGAAAAGAATATTTATTCCATGACTGTGTGATGAAGGAAAGTCATTGAATTAAAAACCAGTTATTGGGTGGGGGGAAGTGTGCAATACTGGGGAAATTTTGTACTTTTTGCGGAAATCAGTTTCTGTTAGCAGCTACCTTACAATTATAAAAATTCATCTTGCCTAGATAAGAGAAAGCCTCTTATAGTTACTTCCTCCATTTTTAGTGGGTGTTTTACTAATAAAATGGGAATGAAAGGGTGATTTTTTTGAGCAAACTCCATTTTACTTTTGATTACCAAAGGCCTAATTATCTCCATAGCGTTACGATCTCTTAAAATCTTCTTTTGTTGTTGTTTTCTTCAACTTTTATTTTAAGTTCCGGGGTACAGGTACAGGATATGCAGGTTTGTTACGTAAGTAAGCAAGTGTCATGGTGGTTTACTGCACAGATCAACCCATCCCCCAGGTACTCAGCCCAGCATCCATTAGCTATTCTTCTTGATGCTCTCCGTGCTGCCTGTTGTTTTGTTTTCAGTAAACACAGCCATTAATACTTCTGCTGTGACCAGGCCCCTAGCCACCTGCTGCTGTGGCCATGGCTATTGAGACAATTGAAAAGGGAAGAAATCATGTAGAGGGGGAAATGTAGAGCAGCATAGTCATAGCAGAGTTTCTCAGTGATACAGACGTTCCTTGTCCGTTCCTATCCCACATTTGTTCAAGTTCCACCCCTTCAAAGAAGCCTTCCCTGCCTCTTCTTTCCACTCCTCTGATCATTCTTTCATTCCAGAGCCCTCGGCGACTGCATTTATACCTACACTTATGTTTGGACGTTTTTCATGTAGTTCTCAGATTATCGTCCAGCAATAGGTTTGATTTCCTCAGATAATTTCTAGCCTAAGAGTTGGGGTTTCTGAAACTGGAATGTGACAGAACCAACTGCTACTACATGAAAATGACTCTTTCACTGGGATATTATCTTTATCAGGAATTTTAATACTATTGGTTTTGTACTCTGGATATGGCCCTTTTATGGAGGGTGAGGTCATTGATTGGGTCAGTCATTGGAGAAAAAACTGCTGCACTTGATATTTATAGAAAATATCAGAGAGAAAGAGTTCAGGAAGCTCAGCAAGTTATCTCGTGCATGTCAACAGATTGATTTCAAAGGTTATATGGAGAGCAAAAGACCCAGAAAAGCCAACATGATATTGAAGGAGAAGAACAAAGTTGGAGGACTGACACTAGCCAACTTCAAAACTTATTGTAAAGCTACAGTAATTAAGACAATGTGGTATTGGTAGAAGAATAAACAAATATATCAATGGGACAGAATAGAGAGTCCAGAAATAGACCCACATAAATATAGTCAACTGATCTTTGACAAAAGAGCAGAGGCAAAATAATGGAAGAAAGATCATCTTTTCAGCAATGATACTGGAACACTGGACATCTTCATGTAAAAAAATGAATCTAAACACAAACCTTATACTCCTCACAAAAATTAACTCAAAATGGATCACAGACCTACATGTAAAATGCAAAACTAGAAAACTCCTAGAAGATAACAGAAGAAAATCTAGCTGACCTTGGGTTTGGCAATGACTTGCTATTTTTGTTTTCATTTTTGAGACAGGGTCTTGCTTTGTCACCCAGGCTAGAGCACAGTGGAGAGATTACAGCTCACTGTAGCCTCAACTTCCTGGGCTCAAGTGATCCTCCCACCTTAGCCTCCCAAATAGCTGAAACTACAGGTGTGCACCACCATGCCTGGCTAGCTTTTTTTTTTTTTTTTTTGTAAAGATGGAATTTCACCATGTTGCCCAGGCTGGTCTCGTTTGAGCCCTTGGGCCAAAGTGATTCTCCCAATGTGTGAGATTACAGGTGTGAACCACCATGCCCATCTTCGAGATGACTTTTTAGATGTAACACCAAATACATGAGCCATGAAAAAAAAATCTAGTATGTTTGACTTTATTAAAATTAAAAATTTCTGCTCTGCAAAAGACAATGTCAAGAGAATAAGAAGAAAAGCTGCACTGGGTGTGGTGCTTAAGTGTGTAATCCCAGCATTTTGGGAGGAGCAGGTGGGCAGATCACTTTAGGTCAGGGGTTCGAGACCAGCCTGGCCAACATGGTGAAAACCCATCTCTACTAAAAATACAAAAATCAGCCAGGTGTGGTGACACATGCCTGTAATCCCAGCTACTCGTGTTGCTGAGACAAGAATCGCTTGCACCTGGGAGGCAGAGATTGCAGTAAGTCAAGATTGTGCGACCGCACTCCAGGCTTGGCGACAGAGTGAAATTTCATTTCGAAAGTAAAAATAAAATAAGCCAGTGACTAGGTGAAAATGTTTGTGAAAAAGTATCTAAAAAAGGACTGTTGTCCCAAATATACAAAGTACTCTTAAACCTCAACAATAAAAGAAACAACTTGATTTAAAAAATGTAAGCAAAGACCTTAACAGGCACCTCATCAAAGAAGATATAAAGATGGCAATTAAGCATTTGAAAAGACGCTCCACATCATATGTCACTCTGAAAATGCAAATTAACACAACAATGAGAGACCACTATACACCTAAGAAAATGGCCAAAGTCTAGGACACTGACAGCACCAAGTGCTGATGAAGATGTGGAGCAACAGGAACTCTCACTCATTGCTGGTGAGAATGCAAAACGATACAGCCATTTGGAAGACAGTTTGGCAGTTTCTTACAAAACTAAATGTACTCTTACCATATAATCCAAAAATTGTACTCTTTGGCGTTTACCCAAATGAATTGGATTCTTATGTCCATACAGAAACATATACACAGATATGTAAGGCAGCTTTACTTATAATCGCCAAAATTTGGAAGCAATCAAGGCATTTGTCAGTAGGTGAATGGATAAACAAATTGTGGTTCATCCAGACAATAGAATTTTACTCAGGCCTAACATTTTACTCTAGCCATGAAAAGACATGGAGGAAACTTAAATGCATATTATTGAGGGAAAGAAGCCAATCTGAAAAGGCTACATATTGTGTGATTCCAACTACATGACCTTCTGGAAAAGGCAAAACTATGGAGACAGTAAAAACATCAGTGGTTACCAGGGACTGGGTGGTGAGAGGGATGAATGGGTGCAGCATAGATTTTAAGGGCAGTGAAATGATTCTATATTATACTATCATGGTGGATACAGGCCAGGCACAGGTTCGTGCCTATAATCTTAGCACTTCAGGAAACTGAGTCAGGAGTATTGCTTGGAGCCAGGAGTTAGAGACTAGTTTGGGAAACATAGTCAGACCCTGTCTGTGCAAAACAAAAAACAAACAACAAGAAACTTAGGTGGGCCCGATGTTGCATGCCTGTAGTCCCAGCCACTCAGGAGGCTGAGGTGGGAGGACTGCTTGAGCCCAGGAGTTCGAGGCTGCAGAGAGCTATGATTGCACCACTGCACTCCAGCTTGGGCAACAGAACAAGACCCCAACTCAAAGCAACAACAACAGACAACAAATGGTGGATATATGCCATTTTACATTTGTCCTTACTCATAGAATGTACAGCACCAAGAGTGAACCCTAATGTAAACTATGGATTTTGGATAATGACGTGTCAATGTAGGCTCATCAGTTGTAACAAATGTACCACTCTGGTTGATACTGGGGGAGGTTATGCATGTGTGGGAATAGTGGATAAATGGGAAATCTCTGTACATTTCTCTCAATTTTGTTGTGAATTTAAAAAAAAAAAAAAAAAGTATTTTTAGAAAAACAGTCCCAGGAGGTCTGTGGAATGGAAATGTGCCAGGGTTCTGACCTGAGGGTATCAAGATGTCCCGGAGGTAGTTCCCCAGTGTTGGACCATGAGATGATGATCTCCACACAGAACAGGCTGGGAGCGGGAGAAGGAATCTGCAGTTCTGGGTTTGCTGTTGGGGCTGGATTAGAAGATGGGAACTGAAGACACGAGCAGTGAATCGTGCTGAGTCAGCCACGACGGGGTCAGATACCAAAGCATAGGCTCAGAATGCTTGTATGCTTATTTTCTTCTCTGCATTCATTTCCATTTTTGTTTTCTGTGTATATTTAGTAAGATCTTTTTGAAAGTTTAAGCCTTTTTCAGATACACTGAGGAGCTCAGGGCAGGTGCAGGCTTGGGTTAGGCTTCTAGACCAGGAGTCTTTTGTTATTTTTCCTTAAAGGATCAGATAGTAAATATTTTCAGTGTTTTAGATTTTGCAGGCCATATGGTCTCTGTGGCCACTATTCAACTCTGCTGTTGTAGTGGGAAAGCAGCCACAGATGACACGTAAATGAATGAGTGTTGTTGGGTTCCAGTCAAACTTTATTTATAAAATCACAGAGCTAGCAGTTTTGGCCTCCTGGCCTCAGTGTGCAGTACATAGTTAAAGGGGGTCGGCCCATCCCTGGGGCCCAAGGAAAATGATGGCAGAAGTAATTGAAGTGAGAGAAGCCTAAGGAGCAGGTGGCTCAAGAGAGAGACCAGGCTCTCTCTGTCTGCTTAAACCTTGAGAGTTTAGGTATTAATTAATTATTATTCTTTTTTTTTTTTTTGAGATGGGGTCTCACTCTGTTACCCAGGCTAAAGTGCAGTGGCATGATCATGGCTCACTACCGCCTCGGCCTCCCAGACTCAGGCCATCCTCCCATCTCAGACTCCCGAGTAGCCGGGACTGTAGGTGTGCTCCACCACATTTGGTTAATTTTTTGTGTTTTCTGTGGAGACGGGGTTTCACCATGTTGCCCTGGCTTGTCTGCAACTCCTGGACTTGGGCAATCCATTCGCCTTGGCCTCCCAAAATGCTGGCATGAGCCACCACATCCAGTTGCAGTTTTAATTTATTAAAAAGAGACACCTCCTTCACCCCATCTTAACAGCAGGGTTTCTTTTCTTTTCTTTTCTTTTCTTTTCTTTTTTCTGTTGTTGTTGTTTCTGCTATGTCCTTAGCACCTACAACAGTTGCTTGACATAGACTAGGCACTCAAAAATATTTGCTAGTGGATATTGAATGAGTAAAATTCCCTTACACAGCAGGGTTGAATGAACACTTGGTATCCCTGTGACCCTGGACATGTAAAACCAAACAAGAAACAAACAAATGAGAATACCAATTTTGGTGTTGTGAAGCTAGAAAAGAGAAAATAAAGAGCCAAGAGAAGAAATTAAATATATCCTCTTAATTTTAAGGTAATTGCAGGCAAACACTGGGTTCCCTCAGCGCTGCATCCTGTAGGTCGTCCTGCCTGATCCACACTCAGTGTTTGGTAACTGGAAGCTTGAGGGTGGGTCCAGGTTCTACGGGCAGATGCTAACAGTTGGGCAGGAAAGGAGATTATTAAATCTTCACTAGGCTTTTTACAGAATTATTCAAGGCACCCACATGGAGGCCAACCCTTTCTGCACATGTTAGTTATTTCCATAATAGTGCCTTTTGGAGACCATGCTGTTAGGTTATATTGTATATAGTTACGCTAAAGTATTATGCAGACTGAGTGCTTATGTCTACACTAATTGCAAAGGAAAGGCAAGGTTCCTGCCCTTTTTGAGTTTGCTTTGAAAGACAGGGATGTTCCCAAGCACAGAGAGGGCACATAGGAGTGTGAGCAGAAGACAGAGGAGGAAAGGAGGAGAGCCCTGTTAAGGCTCAGAACATATACCAAAATGTGGCACCTTGGCGATGGAGGAAACTACTGAAGCAAGAAGGTCACTCTGGCTTCTCCCGCCTTCTCCCCGGAAGCATTGGTCATAGGGGATTCTCTGACCTACCTCACCTGACAGTGGGCCACAAAACCCTCATTCCAGAAGGGTCCTGCCCTACACCCGGCCCAAGAAAAATCTAAACAAACAGGCCTTACTGGGATCCCCCCTTCAGTCTATTACCATGAGATCACACCCTTTTGTCCAATCACATTTCTACACACTGTCAATTCTTCATCAAACCTAAGCATAAAAACACACAGTGTCTCCTAGGTCATTGGGTCTTTATTTCTGAAGGCTCCTGTGTCACATAAAACTTAGGCTAAATACAGTTGGTTATGATTTTATCTTGTTAATTTGTCCTTCATTATGGGGGTGTCAGTCGAAAACCTCACGGTGGTAAAGAAAAGATATATTACCTTTTATCCCCTACAGACTTCACTGGTCAGCCACTCTGGTTCTGTGTGTGTGTGTGTGTGTGTTTGTGTGTGTGCGTGCGTGAGAGAGAGAGAGAGAGATATTGCCTCTCCAAAGGTCTCCTAAAATCAACCTTTTTGGGAAAGATAATTCATTAAGTCATCCAGTGATCACTGTCTCATTACAAGTTGTTTATCAGACACTTCCGTGGTGTCAGAATAAAGTGCAACCACTTATTGACCGGTGACCACAGATGGGCACTTGGCCAAGTTCTCTGCATGCTCTCTACTTTAATCCTCTCTTGCGACTCTGGACAATAGTATTATTTCCTCCATTTTATAAAGGGGATCACTGAGGCTCACAGGAGCTAAATATTCTACTGAGATCACTCAGTAATAAGTGGAAGTGAAGCAAGAGGGGTGAGGCAAGAGGGACACCTAGAGTGCAACACTTAGGGAGGCAAACTATCTGATCTGTGCGTGTGTGTGCAGGGTTGATGTGAGCTTGAACTGGAGATGAGTGTCTCAAGATTTGCACCCTTGGTCCTTGCTTGCCTCACCTGGTCCTGGTCCTATGTCCTCCTGACTCAAAAGCCTGTGCTCCCAACTACTGCACCATAGCTGAAAGCAGAACCTTATGGATGGCAACGCTGGGGAGGGAAGAGGTGTGCACTGGAATAAAGTAGAGCCGTGGGCTTCAAACTGTTTTGCTTGTGTGTCCCCAAAGAGGATTTTTAAATGCTATGTATTCCTTGAACACTTTTAAATTGATATTTAAAAAATTCAACTTAAATCCACACAATTGCAAAGGATGGTAATTTCTCCTTTTGCTTTAAAATAACATTGATAAATTATTTTTAATGTATTCAATGGAGGCTAGGTAGCATAATGATAAGAAAGGCATAGGTAGACATGAGAGAAAAATTTTATATCCTATCCTTTTTCCTTAAACTCTTTGAAATCATATTTCAATTTCATTCTCCAATAGAATTTTATCCTAGTGTTTTCTATGCTTAAAAATGTTAAATATATTTCTGAAACAAAAAATATATATAAATTGAAATTGATGTTTGATTTTCTTTAACTGTAGGACTCCAAGTATTTAAAGATTTTCTTCTCGATTTAATTATCATTACAATTATTAATAGTACTTGCAAGTCCTCAACATCATTACAAGTATTAGTAGTTACTAAATATAAAGATACAATTCCATTAGAACCACATCTCTTAATGAGATAGGGCATTTAAAAAGTTATTTCATTACAGAAGGAGCAGGATTTAAAAAGCAAAAAACAAAGTTATTTTATATATTCATGGATGAATATTACTTAGAAAAAGATAGGATTCAGCTCCAATTCTCATAATATTTCTGACACAAAGAAGTATTCTGTGTCATGGGTCTTTTTGAACAATTACTGTGCAGTGGCCTTGAAATGTGCTTTCTCAGACAACATCTCATCACCATTGGTATATTGCTAGTGCATTAGTTAGTAGACCAAAGGATAGTAAAATCAGAAAGGCATAGGGTTACATTCCAATTCTCATCATATTTGTCATTTTTACACATGTAAGTGTTGAGAAACTTTGTTCACTAAAATAAGTAGTTGGAAATGAGAAGTGTTTTGTTGTAGGAAAGCCATTCACTTCTCCAAGTTACGTCCTAACAAAATCATATGGTGATATATTGTGAATTTTTGTTTGTTTGTTTGTTTGTTTGTTGGAGACGGAGTCTCACTCTTGTTGCCCAGGCTGGAGTGCAGTGTCGTGCTCTCGGCTCACTGCAACCTCCGCCTGCTAGGTTCAAGCAATTCTCCTGCCTTAACCTCTTGAGTAGCTGGGACTACAGGCACCCACCACCATGCCCGGCTAATTTTTGTATTTTTAATCGAGACGGGGTTTCACCGTGTTAGCCAGGATGGTCTCACTCTCCTGACCTCGTGATCCGCCCGCCTGGGCCTCCCAAAGTGCTGGGATTACAGGCGTGAGCCACTGAACCCAGCCGAAAAATTTTTAATGATTTATCATCCCTTCCTCCAAGTAGGTAGAATCCACTTGACTTGGAAAAGGATTTGTTACCTAGTTGTTGGAATCTTTTGTGGTCTCAACACCAACATAAGGATTTCAGATTGATTTCATCTTGGGTGCCTCCGAGGCTTTTAAGCCCTGAGGCAATCCATGGTGGCAAGTCCCGGTAGATGAGATGGATGCCTTCCTTTTTTTTCTGGTGAAGAAAGGGTGCCTGTGAAAGGGGAGATGGGAACAGAGAACCAGCAAGACACCTGAACCACACGGGCTCTTTCTCAGGGAGAATGGTTTTCGGCAGAAGCCCCTAAGGATGGTGAGGATCTGGGAAGTGATTTCCATAATACGGCATGTGCCTATTTTGAGGCTCACCAACGTAGGGCATGATGGATGCATTCATGAAAAAGGAGGTAAGAACTCTTTTGAAGGATAGGATGGGCAAGGATGGGAGTAGGGTGTACAGAGGGCTGTGGCGAAGGAGCAGGGAGTACCAGTCAGGTAGGGAAATAAGGGATAACTGAAAGAGCACGAAAGAGTTCATTCAGTTTTGACTGTGGCTGGTCCCTCTGTGTTATAAACCGACTATCGACTCACTCTCACCAGCACAAAATTTAGAACCCAGTGTTTTTGTCTTGGGTTTTGTTTTGTCAATTAACACCAAAGCAGGCTAAATAATAATACATGTTTGGTTGTGAGACAGTGTGTTGGAGGGGCTGATTTTTATTCAGGGGTTTAATCAAGAAAGGAATTAAAATTAGAATTCAAGGGTTATAAATTAGGTGAAGATTAGAAGATAGGAAGGGGACAATTTGGAAAAAGGGGAGAGGACTTAAGATAAAGCCGGGGCAGGTTGATTCTGTTTCTCTGGTTTCCATCATTAACATTGTTTTAGCTGCAAATATTGCTTCCTCTTCCCAAATTAAATTAAAATGTCCTTAGAGCTGGAATAATGTAGTTCAGTTCTCTCTCAACTGGAGTACACTATCTCTCACTTTCAAAATGGATAATGGTCTTTATTGTGTGTGTAAACTTATTTTGTGTGTAAACATTTCGAGTGTCATTCAGAAACAGGCCATTTCTCGGATCAGTCTTTTCATTTGCAAATCGATAGAGCTGTATTAATAGCAAGAAATGTTTGCTATCAGGTTTACATTGTTACCAATGTAATTCAAAATCATCCTTGGTAAGATTAGGCTCTTTGCATGGAAAATCAACTAAGTTAAAATTTAAAAGCCATCTTTGAATGAAACATGAGAAGTAAAACAACAAAATAAAATTTTAAAATCTTTGCATGAATTCAAAGTTCATGAAACCCTTAACTTATTTTGAGCACATAATTTTAAGATTAAAAAATATTTGAAAATCGGTTTTATATTTTTTAGCATAGCTTTTAACTGTTCACTGGAATTGAGAAACTCACCTGCCTATTTGTAGAAATTCTGATTTCTAAATAATGTGGCTCCTAAGAATATATATGTAGCCGATAGGTTTTGTTTGTTTGTTTGTTTTTAAACAGAGTCTCACTCAAAAAAGTGATTGATGTCAGGAGTGCAGTGATGTGATCTCAGCTCACTGCAACCTCTGCCTTCCAGGTTCAAGCGATTCTCCTGCCTCAGCCTCTCAAGCAGCTGGGACTACAGGCACACGCCACTACGCCCGACTAATTTTTTTTTTTTTTCGTATTTTTAATAGAGAAGGGGTTTTGTCATGTTGTCCAGGCTGGTCTTGAACTCCCGGCCTCATGTGATCTACCCACCTTGGCCTCCCAAAGTGCTGGGATTACAAGTGTGAGCCACTATGCCCGGCCTGTATCGCATTGTTAACATGTATCTTTATGAAAGCAAGAGCAAATGTTACAGTCACACAATTATAGAATAATGTTGTACATATAATTTCTATTTAAATGTAAAGTCAAACAAGTCCTCTGAGACGGAGCCTTCCTTTATGAAATGCTCTACCCTGTTCCTGGCTGATGGCAACCAGATCATATTTCAAACTGATAATCAAATTGTTAATTCACAAAATCGAGTAGATGGGAAAAGGTTTCTACTTCGGCTTTGACTTTAATTATGTTAACAACTTTTTTCTTTCTCTCCTAAAATACAACTTGTTAGCAAATGCCACCTAAATGGTACTTCCTTTGTGACTTCGCAGCTGTCATTGTTATGCATTCATCAGGCCGGAAGTGCTCTTCTGTGTATTTTTGGAAAGCTATTCATCTGTTTTAACTAAACAAACAGAGCTGTTTAAGCTGTTAAAATACAGTACCACAGTTATTTGTTTTTGCATCTTTGAGTTGCATGTAAATGAAAGGTTCGGGCTAATTGGTTCTAGGAATAGTATTCAAAGCAGTTCTAGAGAATTTATCCTGGTAGTTAAGTGGAATGCACTCTGCGACTCTAGTCCACCTCACACAAAAGGGCCTCTTGGCTTTCCTTGTGGCTGTTTGTGCTTATCTCAGCCAGCTCAGTGGTTGTGGGTAGTGGGCTGTGGGCTGTGGGCTCTGGGCTGGGGTGATGAGGAGGGGAGGAAGAAAAAAGTTAATTACGGTCCAGTGCAGGCAGACTGGAGCTCAAGGAGGAGGCACTCCAATGGAGAAAGAGGAGCTGGGGCAGGGCTGGCTGCATAGGCCTGTGACCAGTGCTGGCACACAGCCTCTGAGCCCAGAAGAGGGCCCCGCACTCCCAGTGTCTGCAGTTGCTGTCTTATAATTCTGATTTATCTTTTAAGTGAAGTCCTAATGGGATGATGGAGCAGAAGCTGGGAGCTTGGAGCCTCCTGCCACCTCCCTGCCTTTCTTGGCCCTGGTTGCAAGCTCCCTTCCCACCCACCCACCCAGTCCCAGGCTTCCCAACCACCACCCATCTAGTCCCAGGCTCCCCCACCACCCACCCACCCAGTCCCAGGCTCTCCTCGCTCCCCACCCGCCCCCAGACTCCCCCACCTTCACCTACCCAGTCCCCGGCTTCCCTCCCACCCACCCATCCAGTTCCAGACTCCCCCATCACCCTTCTGTAGCAGGATGAGCAGCAGACAAAACTCAGACACTGAGTTAAAGAAGGAAGGGGTTTATTCGGCAGGAAGGAAGGGATTTATTCGGCCAGGGGCATCAGCAACACTCCTGTCTCAAGAGCCGAGCTTCCCGAGTGAGCAATTCCTGTCCCCTTAAAGGGCTCACAACTCTAAGGGGGTGCATGTGAGAGGGTCGTGATTGATTGAGCAAGCAGGGGGTATGTGACTGGGGGCTGCATGCACCGGTATTAGATCGGAACAAAACAAGATAGGATTTTCACAGTGCATTTCTATACAATGTCTGTAATCTATAGATAACGTAACTGATTAGGTCAGGGGTCAATCAATCTTTAACTACCAGGCCCAGGGTGTGGCACCGGGCTGTCTGCCTGTGGATTTCATTTCTGCCTTTTAGTTTTTACTTCTTCTTTCTTTGGAGGCAGAAATTGGGCATAAGACAATATGAGGGGTGGTCTCCTCCCTTACTTCCACCTAGTCTCAGACTGCCCCCCACCACCCACCCAGTCTCAGACTCCCCCACCACCCACCCACCCTGTTCCAGGCTCCCCTCTCACCTGCCACCCAGTCCCAGGTTCCCCCACTATCCACCCACCCAGTCCCAGGTTCCCCCACTGCAACCGCCCCCTGCCCCAGTGCAGGCCATGGTGGTCTCATGTGCATGCTCCCCCCCCACCCCCCACGCCAACCCCTTGCTTGTGAGGCTCTGCATTCACCTCGCAGTATTGTTGTGCCCATGGGCGTGTGGCATTACATAGCAAATAACAACCACCAGGAAGGGGCAATAGAGAAACCGTGAGGGGGAGAAAGAAAAATCCCTTCTCTTGGTTTTCGAAAAAGGGGCCCCACATTGTCATTTTGCACTGAGCCCTGAAAAGTAGGTAGCAGTCAGGAGCCAATGCACTGGTTCACCACCAAAGACAGCAACTCAAAAAGCCCAAAGGAAGGCAACCTTGCCAACAGTTAGAATGCTCCTAAGAACCTGCAGGAGCCTGACAGTCACAGGTGAAGTCAAAGTTTCTCCGGCCACAGTAAGGGACCACAAGGAGAGCATCTAGGTGATTAAGCCAGAAGCCATGAAGAGAGTGAGGATGAACTACGAGGTGTGGGGATAGAATAAGGGACTTAGTTTTTCAGATAAGTTAAATGATGTAGAGCTTAGACTCTGAGGCCAGGTGGTCATGGTTCAAATCCATTTCATCCATTAATACCGTGACCCTGGCCAAGTCACTCAATTACTCTGAGCTGCCAGATAAGGATCTGTGGAATCATTTCTTGATTAGTCGGATAGTTTGCTTTTTCCCCATCTTTTCAGTTATTAAAAATTAAATAAAATTATTATTTAAAAAGTGGAAATACTTCAGCTTAGTCATATTTCTATCTGGTTGGGTTACCATGCCTTATTTCCCTCTATTGATGTTAGTCATGCTTCTGGTGGTTGCAGACAATCCTAATATAAGTGACTATATGTATAATCTTGGCATTGAGAATGCCATTTATATGCATGATAGGGACGGGGGCAGAGAAATTCTAGGCAGAAAAATGTGGTCCCTGATGAAATCCCACCCTCAAGCCAAAAAGCCTGAAACCCATGGTCCAAAGTGAGAACTTCTATCCCTGTTTTCCCATGTGAATGTGCCTTTCCCTAAACTACCGTGGCCCACCCTGCCCCTATCCTGTGCATAGAAGACTCCAGACTCAGCCAGCAGAGAGGAGAAGCAGCTGGGTGTTGGGGTCTAGGGTTGGAAGTTGGAGAGAAGCAGCTTGACTTCAGAGGGACAGCTTGAGCTTTGGAGAATAATTTGGAGAAGAATCTCGCCAAAGACGGCTGGACTTCAGGGGAAGATTACCTATCCCCCATCCCCTTTTCAGCTCCAGTTTCCTCTGAGAGCCACTTTCCTCGGCAATAAAATCCCCCACATTTACCATCCTTCAATTCGTTCGTGTGACCTCATTTTTCCTGGATGCCAGACAAGAGCTTGGGAGCCACAAGTGTGGACACAAAAGGCTGTCAAACTGGCCCTTTGCCCTCGCTGGTGGAGGGCAGTCGTCTCACACGAGGAGGCAAAGGCCTCACTGAGCTGTTAACACTTAAGCAGTTGGAGGATAGCAGAGCTAAAAAAGCACTGTAACACGCCCTCTGGGGCTCCAGGTGTCACAGGCACCCCCACCTGGATGCTGCCATGGGGCCCACACAGAGCTCCCTCCTGCTGGTGCCAAAGCGGCTGGCCAGTTCCAGGCCTTGTGCGCTCCAGTCCCCACCTCCCTCGTTTGCTCGTGCACTCCCTCCTGTGAGGAGTCGAGAGTTGTGGGCTGAGTAAACAATGCACCCCTGTTTCAAGTCCCACAGAGGGGTCAGGGAAATATCCTGCTTTGTGTACACACACATATATAATTTTTTTCTTTTTTTGGGAGGGGTATAGATAAGGGAGGAGACCACCCCTCATATTGTCTTATGCCCAATTGCTGCCTCCAAAGAAAGAAGAAGTAAAAACTAAAAGGCAGAAATGAAATCCACAGGCAGACAGTTTGCTGCTCTGGGCCTGGTAGTTAAAGATTGACCCCTGACCTAACTGGTTATGTTATCTATAGATTCCAGACATTGTATGGAAAAGCATTGTGAAAAATCCCTGTCCTGTTCTGTTCTGATTACCGGTGCATGCAGCCTCGAATCATGTACCTCCTGCTTGCTCAACACCCTCACGTGGACCCCCTTAGAGTTGTAAGCCCATAAAAGGGACAGGAATTGCTCACTCGGAGAGCTTGACTTTCGAGATGCAAGTCTGCCGAAGTTCCCAGCCAAATAAAGCTCCTTCCTTCTTTAACCCGGTGTCTGTGGAGTTTTGTCTGCGGCTCGTCCTGCTACACGGGGTCTCACTCTGTCACCCAGGCTGTAGTGCAGCGGCAGATCATGATTCACTGCAACCTCCATCTCCCAGGCTTAAGTGATCCTCCCACCTCAGCCTCCCTAGAAGGAGTAGCTGGGACCAGAGGTGCAGGCCACCACATCCAGCTGATTTTTGTATTTTTTGTAGAGACTGGGTTTCACCATGTGACTGAGGCTGGTCTCGAACTCCTGAGCTCAAGCGATCTGCCTACCCCAGCCTCCCAAAGTGCTGGGATTACAGGTGTGAGCCACCGTGTCCGGCCACATATAACTTTTGTAGGGCAAAAAAATTCTCCATTACCAAGCTTATTAAAAATTGGGGGAAAATATTTCAACATCTGTATCGGACAAAAGGTTAATATAAATACATAAGGAAAATATTATAATCAATAAGAAAAATTTCAAAATTCCATTAGAGAAAGAAACAGGAAAGGCAATTTGCAAAAGAATTCAAATGATTATCACCTAACAAAGAAATGTTCAACTATTAATCAATAGAAACAGATATTTGAAAAGCTTTTACTTCTCAGTCTGACAAAATTTTATCAGCGTTGGCAAGGGTGTGGTGGAAACAGATACTCTCATATCCTGTTGGCTTGAGGCTTCCCAAGGGGCGCTTGGGCTTCAGCTCTTAAAAGTATTAGAAAGTGAGTATTCTTTGATTTGGCATTTTACTTGCAGGTATTTATCCTGAAGAAATAAATAGACATAGATACACCTGTGTTTATCAGGAGTATGGCCACTGTGATTTATAATAGTGAAAATTATTAACCGCCTAAATGCTCAACAATGGAGGTTGGTTAAATATATAAACATATATTTATAAACATATAAATAATAAATACTATGATATAATATATATTTGTATATATACATATATATGTATACATATATGTATGCCTGGACTATATGAATTACATGTATATAGGATTTTTTAATTGTTAAAATAATTACATAAATGTATATTAAGGCTAGGCGCAGTGGCTCACATCTGTAATCCCAGCATTTTGGGAGGCTGAGGCAAGAGGACCACTTGAGGCCAGGAGTTTGAGACCAGCCCGGTTAACATGGCAAAACCTTGTCTCTACTAAAAACACACAAAAATTAACCAGGCGTGGTGGTGCATATCTGTAATCCCAGCTACTTGGGAGGCTGAGGCATGAGAATTGCTTGAATAGGGGAGGTGAAGGTGGCAGTGAGCCGAGATTGCGCTGCTGCGTTCCAGCCTGGGTGAGACTGTCTTAAAAAATATATATATAAAAATATATGTGTGTGTGTGTGTGTGTATATATATATTTATGTGTATATATAGGTATATATATGTGTAGTAAGAACCTGGAAAGAACTTTACATTATATATTTTTATGTGAAAAATAGCATGTGTATTTTGGAAAAGCAGAAAAAGTTTTAATATTAACCTTTCATCTGATACAGATGTTGAACTATTTTCCCCAATTTTTACCAAGCACTGTGGTTTGGTGCATGGTATCAGAAGTCAGACTGCTTGGCTTTGGATCATGGCTCTGTCCCTTTCTGGTTCCACCTCTTAAAAGCTGTGTGACCATGAGTAAGTTAGTGAACATATGAATAGGACGAGAACTCTGGAGGTGTGGGGATGGAAGGTGGAACTGAGATTCAAGTCCCATTTGAGAGCAGAGCATGTATTCTTAACTTCTGGGCTACATGGAGCAAAAATAAACAAGTGGCAGAGAAAGAAAGAGAGAGACAGGGAGACACAGATAAAGAAAGACAGTGAAGGATATTGGATTGATTATGTTTTAAGTACTTTCAAGGTAAGATTTTCTTTGTTTGTCTTTGAATTCCCATCATTTAGTTCCACACCTGGTGCATAATAGAGACACTCATTGAATCATCAGATAGAGTCATAGGTGTGATGCAGAGCAGAAATGTTTGGTTCTTAACAATGGGGCCATGGGTTGGCCATTCAGATTTGTAATTTAAAAAAAGAAAGAAAGAAAGGGCCAACCCCAGCACTTTGGGAGGCTGAGGCAGGCAGATCACCGGAGGTCAGGGATTCGACACCATTCTGGCCAACATGGTGAAACCCCATCTCCACTAAAAATACAAAAATTAGCCCGGCATGGTAGCACATGCCTGTAATCCCAGCTTCTCAGGAGGCTGAGGCAGGAGAATTGCTTGAACCTGGGAGGTGGAGGTTGCAGTGAGCTGAGATTGTGCCACCGTACTCCACCCTGGGCGACAGAGTGAGATTCCATTAAAAAAAAAAAATAAAAAATAAAAAAAGGATAGACAAAAAATAAAAGAATAGGGAACCTTCTAAAATGAAAAACGGACACTAAAAGAGAGTGTGGAATATGGTAGACGAAGGGATCAACTCCTTTCAGGCCCATAACCTCTTCTTTTTAAGGCTGCTTGAACTATTTATTAGTCTGTAATTAGAGTCCCAAGCGTTTCCTTCTGTTTCCTAAAGGGTTGGAAAAATGCCCCGAGGGCTTGTCACCATAGGCCTTCCCCACTTCTAATCAGCCAGATGGCAGCTGCAGGAAGTGGCCGCTAAAGCAACAATCACAATGTGGTGTTGACAGTGTAGATCTTCCACTGAATGGGGAGTATGGAGAAGCGCAGACAGTGGAGTTTCTCAGCCTGCAATATTAGAATTGGTTTTTGTCAGTTGGGCTTTATATATTAGTAGGGAATAACTAAATAATTTAAACAACAGCTATTTGATTATACTAATCTATTAGGCCAGAATCGAAAAGTACCTTTTAAAAAGTCCTCCTGGATTAAAAATTTCTCTTAGAAACATTCATAATTCATTGCTGCTCTTACTAATGTCAAAATCTTACTGACTCAGTAAATGGCAAAAGGTACATGTGGTGTTTGTGCTTGTGTATTTATTTGGATATGGGATACTGCATAGAAAGAAAACACACTCTGACTCGTTAGGTATATAAATCTCATACTTAAGGGAAAAGAGACCAGGGAAGTGTATCTACCATTGGAGATTTTCTTTGACATTATAGACTTAAATACTGTCACTGGCTTCCCTTTGCAAGGGCACATTCTGTTCAGATGTGTTAATAGAAAGAAAGCATAGTCTGATGAAAATGCCAGAATGTCCTTTGGGAAGCTGACAAATAGAGTGTGCTGCTGATGTGGACTCAAGCTGCAGACCATCCATAGGCCTATTATTAGAACAGGGACAATGTCCAACCATTCCTAATTGCTGAATGACATACACCTGCCACTTAATTTCCTCAGTGTCACCTGTGAATTATACCTAAGATCAGACAGCAAGAACACATATTCATTCAGATATCTGTGTGTCCATCCATCCATCCATCCATCCATCCATCCATCCATCCATCCTGCCAAAAGATTGAATGTTTCATTTAAAACTGAATACAGCAGGCTTCATTTGATGGTGCAAATATTTCTTCTTGGAAACTGTGATGTGGCAAGGTTTTATAGTTAAATAGGTTATATATTTCCATCAAAACAATACTATAATTGAGAGCTTGCTTCTGTTCAAAATATCAGAAATAATTACTAATAAGCTCCAAATATTTAGCCAAAGCAACAATATAGGTAAAACCTTACAAATCTCTATAATCTATAATATAGTTTTAAAAAAAGCAAATTCCAAAACATAGAATCTGGGAGATGGCAGAGACGTTGATAATCTTTTCTTTATTTCATAAGAAGTGAGAAAATCAAAGCTCAGAAGACTGAGTGTCACCCACTTAACTTGCCTGGTGTCACCCACTTAACTCAGTAAAGCAAAGGCAATAGCCTTGGTCCCGAGGTTCTCAGATCCATGTTCCCTTTTTAACATACTCTTCCTGTCCCCAGAAAAATTCTAAGACACACACACGCGTGCTCCCTCTTTCATCTCTCACATTGCTTAAATAAGAGACCACAACATACTGTAAAATGTGCATATGACATGAAAAGATTTAACTATTGTTCATGTGTCTAAATTAATAGCTAGCCAAAATAAATGTGACCAAACTTACAACTTTAAAAATTGTTTGCTCTGTAAAAAGCTAGTAAAATATGGAGGTAACAAGGTAGAAGCCTGTTTCTCTTAACAAAACTGTTTGGGAACATTTGAGTCAGTAATTACATGGACACCATTGTCTGTCCCACCAAGACCAACGTCCATTCATTCCTTTTTCCTTCCTTATAGAACTGTCATTTTATTTGGGTCCCTGCCACTCCCCTGCCCCTGGGCGGCGTCTGTGCCTCAGGGGAAGCCAACACTTCCAGGTCCAGGTCCTGAAGGTCTCAGGGGTATTCCAATCCCTTGCTTGTGATTGATTCTGGAAAAGGCACCTCGCTCAAGTCAGGCAAATGGGACAATAGTGGAGGGGAGGCCTATTGGAGACTCTCGGGGAGCTTCCAGAAGGTGCTCTCTTTTAAGGTTACTTGGTGAGGACCGAGATTGGCCACATCACCTCACTACCTAACTGACTTCCAAGTCAGTGAGCTCACATTGTTAATCATTTAAACCCACTGAATGCTCCCAATGGAGACATTCCACAATGGAGACATTCCCAATGGAGAATTCCACAGTGAATGTGAATTCAGAATCCCTGCCCCAAAGGTGCTTAGGGTATATAGACTAGAGTTTCTTGACTGTTTTTCTTTGTCACCTCTCTAAAGAATCTTTTTGGATTTTTTTTCTGATATCCTCCGCACAAAATTCAATACCACAAACATACTGTTTATCTGCGTGTGTTCTCTGTATCGGTACCTCACACGTTAACATAGGAAGAGTTTTTTGTTTCCCCAGAACAATTTTTGTCTTCTTGAAGATGATATCATCTCCACCAAGAACGACTTAGAGGGAGAGACAGGGAGAGACAGGCTGTCCTAATGGGAGGTATTAGGATGAGGATATCCCTAGGATGGGGATACCCACTCATTTACAGAAAGTAGGGGCATTGCAAATTCTTTTACAAAATTGCCATTGCCGAATATAAATATTTAAAAGTCTCACCACTGACTTTATTTGGTCTTGAATTCATTCCATTCCATTCTTTTTTCTCATCCCCCTTCATATTCTCACACAACAGCAACATTCTAGCAGCTTGGAAGGAGAAAAGAGGCACAAAGGTCACCTTGGGATAGCAAGGGGGTGCAGGGTCCTAAGCCTTGGCTTCGTTGGCAAATCGCCTTCATTTCTGTCATGTCTCTGAAATGTCTCTCCCATCTTTATCTTCTTTTTCATCTTCTTTACCACCATCTTCATAAGCCTTCATCACCTCCGATCTGGGTAATGAACTCTCTTTTCTTTTCTTTTTTTCTTTCTTTCTTTCTTTTTTTTTTTCTGAGATGGAGTTTCGTTCTTGTTGCCCAGGCTGGAGTGCAATGGTGCGATTTTGGCTCACTGCAACCTCCGCCTCCTGGGTTCAAGTGATTCTCGTGCCTCAGCCTCCCAAGTAGCTGGGATTACAGGTATGCGCCACCATGCCTGGCTAATTTTGTATTTTTAGTAGAGACAGGGTTTCACCATGTTGGTCAGGCTGGTTTCGAACTCCCAACCTCAGGTGATCCACCCACCTCGGCCTCCCAAAGTGCTGGGATTACAGGCGTTAACCACCATGTCCAGCCACGATCTCTCTTTTCTTAAGCATTTATTGAGGACCAACTATATTTCAGTTGCTTTCTATTACAGTCTCAATCAACACAGCAACCCTGTGAGTTACATATTAATGCCTGCGTTTTACAGATGAGGAAATGGAGGCTCAAGAATTTTAGTGTCTTGTCCAAAGCTAGACCCACCAGTAAGATACAGACAGAGCTGGGACCCAGGTAGGCCGAGTAGTGCAACTTACATCCATACTCCTTCTACTGGATTTTGTAATATCTCTAATGTATTTAAAAAATCACATAAATGATAAATGAATACATTCTCTTTGCAAACAAAAAAAAAAGATGCAATAGGTTAATGTTCCCATTAATCATCTCTCTCTATTCTTGTTTTCCCCACCTCCATTCCCCAAGGTAACCGCTGTCACAGTTTGACGTGGCTCTTTCCAGATTTTATTCTAGAAATTTCATGTATCTATCTGTGCCTCACTGTACACGTGGGGCCAGAACAGGATGGTGGTGCTCACAAGACCTGGGAGGCCATGATCGGGATGAATTCCCATGAGGCTACATATTGCATGTGGCTAAGCAGCCCTACTTGGGAATGGGTTAGTTTGTGACTCATTCTCCTCAGAAAGTACAGGTTTGTGATGTGCAGGTGATTCTATCCTCTGCTCCAGATCATGTAGTGAATATTTAGTATGTTTCATTTTGTTTGTTTCCATCTCTTTCCCTTCTTTAGATGATTTCTCCTCATCGCCTGTTTTTTTTTTTTTTCTTTTTCTTTTTCTTTTCCTTTTTTTTTTGAGATGGAGTCTCACTCTTTTGCCCAGGCCAGAGTACCACGGCACAATCTCAGCTCATTGCAACCTCTCCCTCCCAGGTTCAAACAGTTCTTCTGCCTCTGTCTCCCAAGTAGCTGGGATGACAGGCATGTGCCACCATGCCCAACTAATTTTTGTATTTTTTAGTAGAGATGGGGCTTCACCATATTGGGTAGGCTGGTCTTGAACTCCTGACCTCAGGTGATCTGCCTACCTCCGCCTCCCAAAGTGCTGGAATTACAGTTGCGAGCTACCACACCTGGCCCCTTATCACCTTTTAACCAGAACAGTTAGGTCCTTTTCTTTCTCTTTGTGATGGCAACAGTTATTTTTATAGCTGTCTGGGGAAGGTGCTTAGGTAAATATCAGTTTGAGCTGTACAGTAAGCTTAATATAGCGCTTTTCTATGATTGATGAATTCACTACCTTCTTTTTTGCACTTTTTGTTCAGTCTGTAGAACTCGTGAATTAGTGATGGGGAAGTAAGTTATTTTAAGGTTGACAAACTTCCTAGAATCGTACCCAGGGATTACACTAGACCAGATATACATAGTCATCCCTGCTCCTGTACATTGGTCCTCCAACCTTCCACTTCTCTGCAGTGGGACATGCAGAAGGAAAAGGGACACATCTGTGAGGGAAGAAGATGCTGCTGCTGACCGGCATAGACACAGGCACAGGCACATAGAGTCCGAATCTGGAGGGACCAACCATGGGAAGCTGTGGTGTGCACCCCTAGAGCCACTATGCTATGACTGTGCCTCCTTGGAGCCACCATCCAGCCTGGAAATCTCTAGGTAGAGTTTTTGGTGGAGATCACACAGGACAGCAATCATATGGCCATAATACTATTGAAAAGGGGGCAGTTCATCTTCCTGCAGAGATGGAAATCAGACTTCCATCTTCCACTTAGATTACGAATAAAGTCATTTTCTCTACATTGGTGTTAACTGGGGCACGGGACCGGGGGTTAAGCTAACTAGCTTGAAGGGATGTGGAAAATGACCAAGAAAGGGTGGTAGCCACTGCTTACGCCCCCTTCAGGTAGCCACTGCTTACACCCGCTTCATGTAAGGGCAAAGAGACGAGAAGGTTCACACATATGATCTGTCCCAGGAGCGTAACAGAAGGTTAAGAATAGAGAGAGAGAGAGAGAGAGAGAGAGAGAGAGAGAGAGAGAGAGAGAAAGAGATGGGTGCTGTGGTTCCGAAATCACTCCCCACTCTGGTGGGAGTCGGCGGTCGGCAGTCATATGCTGCCACCCTTGCTACCACAGGGATGACTGTCATGCTGCAAGGTCTAGTCCACATTTAGTTCCTGATGTTAAAGAGAGCTGGGAGGAAGGTGAGTGGTCTGAGAGATGAGAAGAACGCAGACAGGAGAACCAATCTGATGACATTTTGGTCAAGTGTGCTGTCTTCATTAATTTTCTGTCTCAGGACTCCTAATATGGAAACCAGTCAATATGTATTTTCCTCAGCCTTTCATCCCTAAGTCCTTCCGGGGCTGGACAGAGGTAATATAACAACTGTCGCCACACGGTGGCAGCAGTATCTTCTTGGCTGCGCTCACCTAGCCTAGTGGGTGCTTTTTCTCTAGCTATACAGAAGCCATGGCTTTCTTCCCTCCGGGACTTCAGGTTGCTCTTTGAGGAGCTGAGGTGCCTCACAGCACTTATTGCAAGGAGTTTTCTTCATGTTTTTCTTTTTCCTTAAATGAATGTCTTGGAAAATATGAGGTTATGCATTAGTGGGTAACTTTTGTTTTTGTGTTGAGGCAGGGTGGCCAAAACAAAAACTTGCTCACTCCGTCGCCCTGGCTGGAGTGCGGTGGCGCCATCTTGGCTGACTGCATCTTGATCCTCCCACCTCAGCCTCCTGAGTGGCTGGGACTACAGGTGTGCACCACCACATTGGCTAATTTTCTATTTTTTTTTTGAAGAGATGGGGTTCTCATGATGTTGCCCAGGCTGTTCTTAAACTCCTCCTCAGCTCAAGTGATCCTCCTGCCTCAGCCTCCCAAAGTGCTGGGATTATAGGCTTGGGCCACCATGCCTAGCCAGCAGGTACTTTTCTGTCTTTTCCTAATGGCTAATAATTTAAATCTAACTATATCTGTGAAACTAGTGGTTTTGCCACAGGATGAGGAGGCGCCAGGGGAAGGGAAGGTGACCAGATGTTCTAATCGAGTCAGCCTTGGTTCTGGCAATGAGCAGGTGCTCTGGAAGAAGTCCCAGGCAAGCTCTGTTGTGCCCCTTATCTGAACCGAGCTGATGAGCTGGCCCCCGTCCAGAGGACGATGACCAGAGCAGAGAGGGATCTGGAAACCAGGAGTGACAGGGACGTGTGGAAGGGAAGGGAACATTTGCAGAGGAAGGGATGACTTGAACACTACAGTTAAATGTTGGAAGGGTTGTCATGGAAAAGAGAGGTCGTTAGAATCAGATTGGAAGAACTAGAACTAGAATGCTAGTTTTGGAAGGGACTTTAGAAATCTCATCAAACACACTCCTCATTTTACAAAAGAAGAAAATAAGGCTGAGAGAGTGACAGTTGTTCAGGGTGACACCATTGGCTGGTAACAGACAAAGGACTAGGACACAGCCCTTTGACTACATCCAAATATGGTCACCCATCAGGTTGTAAGCTATAGGGTGGGTAAGGAGGGTTACCAAGGTGGTGGCCTCTGTTTAGTGCTGAAGCAGAAACTGGGTGTCCAGAGAGTTCCTGAATTGCCCAGAGGGCTGGCCCCAGACTCGTCACTGGAAAATGTCTGTGTTTACCTCTGACATACTCTATCTCTGTGTGCCATATGACTCTCTTAATAACTGCCAGGCAATTCATGGTGATGAAAGTTTGTATGTAGCGCGTGGGGTGGGAGAGGGAGTTGGTGTCTGGTCTTAGAAAAGGCTGCTTTTATGTGGCAGCAAATAGGAAGCTAGCAAGGTCTCTGGCTCAGGATTGCCTGGTGTCTTTGCCCTTGTAGAGTCCCCAGGCTCCATCGTGGGGAAAAGGGAGACAGGAGAGGGAGTATTGCAGGCTTCTGTAGGCCCTCTGGGGCGGGAGCAGCACTATGGGGAGATGGGTGAGCTTGTGTGCTGAAAATCGCTAACTTTACAGGGCTTTGCTCTTGTCTCCATCCCTGAAAAATCCTTCCTAAGCACTGTATGGTATAAATGTTTTAGTATCTTTCCATGGATTGGCTTGCTGCCTTTGTTGAGTTGCATGCATGATCTGGGCCTGGTTTCATCACATCTTGTGCAACTGCGATCATTATCTGGATGACAAAGAAGTGGGTGCAGGCCGTTCCCTAGATACGAAATGCTGAGGCAATTAAGCACATTTAATGACTGTTTTCTTAAGATGAATAGGAGTGATAGCAGTACACAAAGCAAAATGAGGTCTTACAGTCCATGCAGCCCAAGTATGGACTGGTCATAGTAAAAGGAATGATGTAATTATGCTTCCCAAATGTGTCACCTGTACCATAGGTATTCTGAAATGACTTCATGTGTGAAGACAAACATTTTCTTTTTTCTTTTCTTTTCTTTTTTATTTTTAGAGACAAGGCTCTGCTCTCCCACCCAGGCTGGAATGCAGTGGTGGTGATCATAGTTCACTGCAACCATGAACTCCTGGGCTCAAGTGATCATTCTGCCTCAGCCTCCAGTGTAGCTGGGACTATAGGCGCATGCCAGCATGCCCAGCTAATTTAAGAAAAACATTTTGAAATGAAATTGTTGTGCATATATCTTCAACTGTGTTAGAAATATACAGCTTGTGTATTAAATTTATTTGCTCAGAATGAGGCTAAAAAATTAGTTAAAAAGTAAGTAGATTAGGAAAATAACAGCTGTTACTAAGAGCTAACTGTGTGCTGAGTCTTGTACTAAGTGCTTTGAATGTAGTTCCTCATTTAATCCTCACAATTTTTAGTGAGTAAAAATTTTGTTTTACAGAAAACTGAATTGAAGCAAAGAGGAGTTGCATAATAAGTTGTCCACAAAATTTTAAGGGGCAGACCTGTCTGAATCCAGACAAACATTGATCTGTCTGAATTCAGAGCCTAGACTCCTAACCACCAAGAGAGATATGGCTTTCTAAGAATGTAGCCACACCCTCAACAGAGGGACTTTGGTTTAGCTGGATCTCCATCCCAGAGTAGGTCCTCAATAAATCCTTGTTGAATGGCTGAATGAATGAATAAATAGCACACAATATATGCTGATTCCGGTAAAAATCGCAAGGTAGCACGTGAATGCCTGAAGCTTAGGAAACTTGGACCTAGTTTAATGGTTTCAAAGTGTATTCTTAAGAGCCATGCTGGGGTCAGCTGAAGAGGAGATTCCAGGGCTGCTGTGAGGGAAGGAGAGGCAGGTTCCCAGCCTTCTCCCAGCTACCACAAGAGTAACTCCCTGTTATCCACTGCCCTTCCTCCCACTTGAATTTTCAAAAAAGTCTCCACTGCTGTTGAAATGAAAATAAAACAAAGAATTCCACCCCTACCTCTTAATGATCTGGTGCAATAACATCATTATATAGATGAAGAAACCAGGGCCCGGAGAAGTAAAAGATTAGAACAAAGCCAGAGTTTGGGCCAGGTGCAGTGGCTTATGCCTGTAATCCCAGCATTTTGGGAGGCCAAGGCGGGTGGATCACTTGAGGTTGGGAGTTCGAGACCAGTCCGGCCAACATGGTGAAACCCCGTCTCTGCTAAAAATACAAAAATTAGCTGGGCATGGTGGTGCGTGCCTGCATTCCCAGCTACCTGGGAGGCAGAGGTGAGAGAATCACTTGAACCTAGGAGGCAGATGTTGCAGTGAGCCGAGATTGTTCCAGCCTGGGCAATAGAGCAAGACTCCATCTAAAAAAAAAAAAAAAAAGAAAGAAAAGAAAAGAAGCCAGAGCTTGAATCCAGTCTTTCAGACCCCTTTGCCCACTGCTTATTTCATCACACTGAGAAAGTTAGATTTGAAGCACACTGGAAAACATCAGGATAATACTGATGTCTGCATCTGGCATGCAGAGAAATAGCCACAGGGACTAACCCTTACCTACATAAAAATGGATTTTAGATGCTGGGAATTCCCTATCACAAAAATGTCTTAGGTGAGGCCAGTTCTCATCATCTTCTCCATATAAGAACGGGTTATGTGGAAGCACAAATTTAGGGGGAGTAAGTGGTATCAGCCAATCTGATTTTTAAAAAGTTTTAGGACACAATAGAACAAAAGATATTGCTCAAACTAATATGACTTAATAAATCATTGTCCAAACCATAAACACAAATAAAAGATAACTAACAGTATTATACAATAAATGATAAGTACCAAATGAGCTGTAGACAAAAAGTAAAAACTTGAGCAGAGGGAAGAATTACTTCTAACTCAGATGGCTTCAGGGCGTTTAGCATGGTATAAGCAGCTCTTGAGGGGTTCTTGAAGGATTGGTGGGATCCAAGCATTCATGATATAAGGAAGAGGAAGATTTTGGGAAAGCAGAATGTTTTGGACAAACATTCATGATTGGAATTGGGGCACTGGACTGCGTGGGTCATGAGTGTGGAAATGTTCCTTGAGGCACAATGTTTTACTGTTTACTTGAAATAAGTGATGGGAAAGAATTTTAAAAATTTTAAATAATGTGAAAATCAGACATGCATCATTATCTATAATAACAACTATAAATCTAATTATTATTTATAAATAGTTCTCTTCAACTATAGGCAGTATGCATTTTTTATTATTTTTTAAGACCTATAATTTTTTTCTTTTTATTTTGTGCCCAAACCTCAGCACATAAGTGTTTTAAAAACACATATTGATCCAATTATCTAGAGTAAATATAATTATTAAATGTAAATCAATTCTAAAAACTGAAATAATTTAAAATAAATAGAAAATTTTCTTATTCAATTTAATCATATTATAAATTTTTATTCTTGTTAAATAATGAATCACTTTGTATATGGAAATTATAAGTTTATGTTTTGGTGGAAACAGGACTTGACACATTTGTTCTTTATTTTAAAATTTCTCTTAGAGATGGGGTCTCACTCTATCATCTGGGCTGAAGTGCAGTGGCATGATCACAGCTCACTGCAGCCTTGAACTCTCGGGTTCAAGCAATCCTCCTGCCTCAGCCTCCTGAGTAGCTGAGACTCCAGGTGCCTGTCATCACAGCCGGCTGACTGTTATTATTATTATTTTGTAGATGGGGTCTTGCTGTGTTGCCCAGGCTGATCTCGAACTCCTAACCTTAAGGGATCCTTCTGTGTAGCTGGGATTACAGGTGTAAGACACAGCGTTAAGCCTGACACATCTATTCTAAAAATAAAGTTTCTTGTGAAGAATAATGTGTGAGATTAGCTCAGAAAATTTAGAAAAGGTAAGTAATGAGGGAAAAGTATGAAGTATTAAATCAAAACACTTTAATGAAATAGTGTTATATTGATATGATAAATGAAGGGAATCAAGAGACAGATCCCACTCAATGAGATAATTTAATATATAATAAAGAGGGTACATTAGTTTCCCAGGGCTGTTATAATAAAGTGCCACAAACTGTGTGACTTCAAACAACAGAAATGTATTCTCTCACAGCTCTGGAGGCTGGAAGTCTGAAATGAAGGTGCAGGCAGGACTATGTTCTCTCTGAAGTTTACAGGAAAAACTCCTTCCTTGCCTCTTCTAGCTTCTGGTGGCCTAAGCATTCCTTGGTTTGTGGCAAATAACTCCAATCTGTGCTTCCATCTTCATGTGACTATCTTCTCCCTGTGTGTCTCTGTCTTCAACTGGTGTTCTCCTCTCTGTGTCTGTTTCTTCTCTCTATTTTTATTTTTTGAGATAGAGTCTCACTCTGTCACTCAGGCTGGAGTGCAGTGATGCGATCTTGGCCCATTGCAACCTTCTTCTCCCAGGTTCAAGTGATTATCCTGCCTCAGCCTCCCGAGTAGCTGGGAGCACAGGTGCATGCCACCACACCTGGCTAATTTTTTTATTTTTATTTTTTAACAGAGGCAGGGCTTCACTGTGTTGGCCAGGCTGGTCTCGAACTCCTGACCTTAAGTGATCCACCCACCTGGGCTTCCCAAAGTGCTGGGATTACAGGCGTGAGCCACTTCGCTGGGACAGCCTCAGCAGGAAGATTGCTATGGAATTTGGCAGCAACCGTGCCACTGTTCCTGTGGGCCCAGGTTACCTTTCCCCAGATTACTCTGCTTTTTTTTGGTTTGCTGCCAGGAATCATCGTGTTGCTCTTTGCTTTGTATACGCAAGCACATCTCTTGCCCAAATAGAATTCAGTTTCATCTTGGCCATAAATTTTAAGAAGAGCTGTATGCTCCCTTTGGTTCTGGAGGCCCTGCTTATAGCCGGCACAAAAGGCCCAAGGTCAGACGTGTTTCCTTTTCAGAAGGCCTGTTCCCATCAGGCCTCCACACGCTCCAAGACGATAGGAGGGGACTCACTGAGGTTCCTGCTCATGTGTGACCATATCAATGAGACTTTCCCTGACTCCTTAATGTAAAATGGCACCCTCACTCACACCCAGACCTACAAAGGAGGCACTGTGCTCACTACTGTATGTTCAAGGCCTGCAGCTGTGCCTGGCATATGGTGGCACAATAAATATTAACTGAATAAATGAATAATGAAAATAAAGTGAACACAAAAATATGAAAACAAGGTATTTTTGCACATGAAATTGGTGAACTTTTTTTTTTTTTTCCACTGTGTCACCCAGGCTAGAGTGCAGTGGTACAATCTTGGCTCACTGTAACCTCTGCCTCCCAGGTTCAAGTGATTCTTGTGCCTCAGCCTCAAGTAGCTGAGATTACAGATATGTGCCACCATGCCCGGCTAACTTTTGTATTTTTAGTAGAGACAGGGTTTCACCATGTTGGCCAGGCTGATCTTAAACTCCTGACCTCAAGTGATCTGCCTGCCTTGGCCTCCCAAAGTGCTGGGATTACAGGCATGAGCCACCATGCCAGGCCTGGCAAACTTAAAAGTTTAAAACATTTGATAATACTCAGGGCTGATAGCAGCATCTGGTAAGAATTGATATCATTTCCTCCCTAGAAAACACTTAGAAAATATATGTTAAGAACATTAATAGTGTACGTGTCCTCTGGGTACATGACCAGGAATCTATTACAGGGAAGTGTTTTAAGTGAGATGGGAACAAAAGTTGTACAGAAGGATGATCATTACGCATTATGGATTAGTTACATAAATTACTATAAATACATATGATTAAATATTATGCAATTTATTAAAACCTTATAGGTAAAACATATATAATGATATGAAGAAATTGAATGCTATAATACTAGTTATAACAGAAACAGAAAGACATACACATTTAAATGTAAATTGATAAACAGAAGCTCATTTTTCTTAATGGGCCTACTGGTTTGTATGGCAAGAGAAGTGAAACTGCCAAAAGTTTAGCCTTTGCTGAAATCAAGTAAATATGCTGGGGTGGAGAAACTGACACCAGAAGACACAGGAGCAGGCTCAGCGAACCCTAGACCAACTGGGTGTGTAGACATGTGAAATGCCTTAAATTCCCTAAAGTGATAGGTCTTTGGGAGACTGAAAATAAAAAAGGGCAGCACTGAGTGAAAAATCTATTGGCCATATCTATATGAAAGTGGGTATTTCAAACTAGTACCCCTTCTCATCCTACACTCACGTAATTCACGTTGCCCTGTTAGTAGTTTTGGAGACATAATCTAGTTTGTTAGCCAGGGTCTAGATGAGAACTAAGTAGATGAGAACTAACTAGATGAGAACTCATCTGGCCCTAGCCAGGGTCTAGATGAGAACTAACTGTTCTCCAGGGACAAATGCCCTGGAAAATGAGAGAACTGCACAAAACTATATGAAAATCTCTTAAATCCCAAGAGGAAATAGTTTTCTCCTAGACATCCTAGCCCTGGATACCCTCTCTCCCTGTGACTGCCTGGTTAGGTAACCTGGGCATAAAATTCTAAAGAATTTTTTTCTCTCTCTCTCCTCTCTCTCTCTCCTGCCCCAATCCCCACCCCATTTTGCTTTTATTCTCTTCCTTCTCTCTCAGATGTAGAACGAATTCCGCATCTTGCCTCTTGAATCTCAATTTAGCATTTTTCTCACCTGAAGTATGACCTTGAGGTCTTACCCTCAATGCTAATCAGTTTATCAAAATATTTCTACCCAATAAAAATAAAGCACTTCCTCAGAGGAATCTTATTTAATAAAAGTTTCTCTGTTTCATTACATCTTTTTTTTTTTTTTTTTTTTTTTTTTTTTTAAGACAGGGTCTCTCTCTGTTGTCCAGGCTGGAGTGCTGGAGTGCAGTGGTATGATCTCGGCTCACTGCAACCTCCACCTCCCAGGTTCAAGGAATTCTCCTGCCTCAGCCTCCAGAGTAGCTGGGATTAAGGTGCATGCCACCACATCCGGCTAATTTTTTGTACTTTTTTTTTTAAATAGAGACGGTGTTTCGCAGGCTGGTCGAATTCCTGGCCTCAAATGATCTGCTCGCCTTGGCCTCTCAAAGTGCTGGGATTACAGGTCATTACATTTTTAACAGTGGTGTTATGAAACTTACAAGTATTATGTTAAAAACAAAATAATGTTATTTGATTCTTTTAAAGACCAGTACTTATGGTGCAATTTCCAGTATATAGCATTCTCAAGTGATTTCCTTGCCTGATCTTACTCACCTTTCTGGCACCCCATAAAGTAAGTGTTATACTCCCTATTATTCAGATGAAGAAAATGAGTCACAAGGAAGTTAAACAGTCTAATGAAAATCATGCATCTAAAAGTGGTGAAGCTGGGATTTGAACCCAGTAGTTGGGTTTTTGGTATGGCATAGACATACATCTACGGAGGGATGAGGGACATTAAATTTTGATCCTGATACTGACGGAGAAGCAGGAGGGAGTATCAGATAAGTAAAACACATTTGGAAATAGGTCCTCAGAAACTTTTTCTTTCTTTAATCAATTTATTAATTATTCTCTATTTGAGATACTGTTCTTGATTCAGGATGTGAGTTAATCAGGCACAAAACAGTTCTCAACTGCAGGTTGGAGCTTTGTCTTTCATCCATTTCAGAGCCCAAGGAGGAAGCTGAGTGGAGACGGGGGCTAGTGGTTAGAGGTGGCTCCTATACACTGTTTACCTTGTCTCCCAGCTCCTAAGTGAGGGCTGGTCCTTCAGGCTCGGCCCTTAGAGCCAGGGCCCCATTCTTGCACACCCCTTTCTATTTAGACATTCTGATTTCTTCTTGAACCTTCTGCCCCCTCCCTGTTATTTTTCCTAGCCCCTGTGACCTCTGCTGCCTATAAAGAAGAATTCCACTCCCTCACCCTTTCTGAATTGAGCTTGGTGGAAATGACCTTGGATACTGCATGTGTGGTATCTGCAAGACAATCAGAGCACATACGCCCCTAATGGATCTCCCGTGGGTTCTTATGCTCCAAGTCCTTTGCTCTCTCTAGAACTGTGCTACTGTGATTTCTCTTCATATCTGGGCTTCTATATGTGCCAAACCCAGAAAGGTGTAGGGTTGTGGGGGTAGAGGGATAGTGACCATTTTGCTGCCATAAGCCGTTGCTTTTACAGCTCTGTTCTGCCGGACATCAATAATGAGAACATATTAATATCATAAAGTGTGATTTTTGGCAAGAGGGACAATAGTGACTATTGTTTGGAAGGGACCACATAATTTTTATAATTTTTAAAAAATAACACAGTCATACAATTATTATTCCTACCATTATACCACTTTTTACAAAATGCCAAAAAGCTTTCAAATCTATTATTTTTTTTACTCCTCACAACAACTTTAGGAATGTAAGTGAGATATGATTATCTTTTATGAATCACAGATTTGCATATTTTCCTCATTACTATTTTACATTTTCTGGCCTGTGATTGATATATTCAAGGAGTCTATTTTACTGCATCTGGCTAGCTTTTCTAAACTGTTTTCCATGGACTAATCTCTGTTTTGTTCCTTTTTATTTCTCACAGCGACAGGAAATAAAAATATTAAATAATAATTGCTACATTTAACATTTTTCTTGGTACTGATTTCAAGGAGGTTGGCGCCAATATTTCCCCATTTGTCCCTATTTTAAAATTTTATTTTCCTTTTACATGTTTGTAAATGCTTGCATTTTTTTTTCTTTCTTGATGACAGATTACTATGCTTTAGAAAAATTTTGGAAAATATAAAAAAGCACAAAGAAGAAAATGAAAATCATAAGTAATATGAAAATTTTTACCTAAAAATAAACCTGTAAACTATTTTATGTCTATTTCTATCCAGATTCTCATGTCATCTTTATTGTTATGATACCATAAATTATTGAAATTCCTAATTGTTATGCATTTTTGTTTATAATTTTCCTTTATTTTAAGGGATATTATAGTACAATTTACTTACATAAGTATCAGAATACATCTGATACATTCCTAGTAAAATCACTTAATCAATTTTAAGACTTTTGCTGAATAATACCAAAAGGCTATCCAGAAAAGTTTTTTTTTTTCTTGAGACAGTGTCTCACTCTGTTGCCCAGGCTGGGGTACAGCAGCACAATCTCTGCTCAGTGCAACCTCCACTTCCCAGATTCAAGCGATTCTCCTGCCTCAGCCTCCGAAGCAGCTGGGACTGCAGGTGCCCACCACCACACCTGGCTAATTTTTGTATTGCAGTAGAGTTGGGGTTTCACTGTGTTGGCCAGGCTGGTCTCCAACTCCTGACCTCAAGTGATCTGCCGGCCTCGGCCTCCCAAAGTGCTGGGATTACAGGCATGAGTCACCGCGCCCAGCCAGAAAGTTTTATCAATATGTGCTTCCAAAAACATTGCATATGTATTTTACCATACCCTAAATAGCCTTAAGTATAATCGTTATCTCAATCTTTGCCTATTTGATGAGTACCAATAATACTTTAGTATTGTTTTTGTATTTTAATCTCTCATAAAGCTGAGTATTTTTGGATGTATGAATTGCCTTTTGCCCACTTGCTTTGTCCATTTTTTTCTATTGAGAAACTAATTTTAAAAAACAATCTGGAAAGAAATATTTCTATAGTAAAGATATTAACCTCTCGTCTAGTACATATTTTAATTAGCTTGCTATTTGCTTTTTGAATGGTGTTTTAACAATTTTTTTCCATTTAAAAATGATGAATGGTTATTGAATTTTACCAAATGTCTTATTTGTACCTATTGATATGTTTTCTTATTTTTAAATTTAAAGATGTGGGATATTGCAGCAATAACAATAAAACAATGTGTCAGACTACTCTTGTATTCCGTAAACTACTTTGACATGCTATAATTTTGTTCATATTTGACAGTCATTTGAAAATGACTGGAGAACAAACCATCTCAAGTTATAAAAGATGCCAATCGTTTCCTGCCTCTGGGTCACTTCCACAGCTGAATAAGTGGCCCTGCCTCCCCAGCTCCAAGCCTCTGGTGAGGGCACTACAATTGGACACTTGACCTGAGGGTCCCCTCAGTAGACTCACCAGTGGCCAGGCTGACATGACAGTGAAAGAGAACCAAATGGGTTTCCCTCTTGAGGACCTGGGACATTGAGTCAGTCCGTGGTGCATGCTGGAGCTGAGAGTTGAAGCCAGAAAGATGGGGTTGCAGGTTGGGCGGGCGGGTGCAAGATGAAGGAGCAGGTATGCAAGAAGCCCTGTGGTTTCTGAGAGGTGGAAGATGCTCAGAGGGTTCCTGAAGGCTTTGGAGTTTCTCAAGTTTCCAGTGATTTTCAAATGCACCCTTTGTCCTTGGATTCTGTGAGAGCCCCCAGAGTTCTTTCCATCACATGACTTCCTTTTGATTTTTCTTCCTTATTTAAAGTAGTTGGAGTAGGTTTCTCATTATGCAACCAAAAAGCCTTCATGGGACACTCATGCACCTTCCTATCCACTCCACTGGGTAAACTGTGTGGTTATGTGCTACCAAAATGCCAGGAGGTCACTGGCTTCCTAATGAAAAACAAAAGAGTTGAACTCAGCATTGTATGATCCTAAAGTTTCTCCCTCAGCGCTCTAGTTCTATGAGTCTTTGGAATTAATGGAGCTTTTTATTGGGACATTTTCTTAACCAAGCTTGATGGAACTCTAGAGGACAAGATTCAGCCCAAAGGGAATGTGTTATTGAAACAGACTCTTTAAGACAGGAATAAATTTTCTATTTTGAAAAAAATTACTTTTCCTTCAAATCTGAAGGGGCATTTTGCTTTCCTGTCATTGAATTGAAAAAGTATCTCTGTTTTTTTAAACAGTGTAACTACAGCTGTCTGTCTGTGCTTCTCTTCACGTACCCAGACCAGGCGTCCGGCAGTGACGGGTAATCAAATCACCTCAAGGGACACTGAGCCATCTGCCCCTGATCTCAGCCCACAGAAGTGAGCTGTTGGAAAGGGTTCCAGCTTTTCATCTTTAGCCAGCAAGGTCCAATTTTCTCAATGAAAGTATTGATTTAAGTCTTTCAAAACAACCCCAGCTTCACTGACATCAAGGGGATAAATCACAGCATCAAGAGAAAAGAAAGTCACACTGTGGATAAAGGTGTTAAGTTTTCTTTGCACTTTGGGAGGCCACAGGGGGAGCATCGCTTGAGCCGAGGAGTTTAAGACCAGCCTGAGCAAGACGACGAGACCCTATCTTTATTTTAATAATAATAATAACAATAATACATAGCCTGGTGTGGCGGTGCAGACCTGTAGTCCCAGATACTCAGGAGGCCGAGGCAGGAGGATCGCTTGAGCACAGGATTTGGAGGCTCCAGTGAGCTGCAATCCTGCCACTGCACTCCAGCCTGGGTGACAGAGCAAGACCCATCTTAAAAAAAACAACAACAAAGCTTTCTTTTACATGCAAAAGAAAACTCTGAAAAGCATTTTTCAAATCACTGACAGAAAAGATCAGCAAGATTTCCAGGATTTTAGGATTAGGAAACTATAGTCTTAGGAGGTACTGAGGAGGCTCAGAGTGACAAACTGTGGTCCCCATGGAGCCAGCCCCATGCCGGGGTGTTTTTTCCACTAAAGCTGCTCTCGGGTGTGAACGAGAGCCCTACAAAAGTTGGACAGATACATATTTTCTATTTTTTGTGTGTTTTATTCATCGTGTTGGTATAAAGATCGTGACTTTTCTCTTCTTATGGCAATCATATTTGAGTTATCTATCTGTCTATCTAGCCGTATTTTAAAGAGACGGGGTCTTTGACTCTGTTGCCTAGGCTGGAGTGCAGCGTTGTGATCACAGCTAACTGCAGCCTTGAACTCCTGAGCTCAAGGGATCTTCCTGTCTCCGCCTTCCAAGTAGGTAGGAATACAAGTGTGTGGCACCATATCTGGCAAAGTTTTTTAAAACAGTTTCCTTTTTTTTTGTAGAGAGGAGTCTCACTGTGTTGCCCAGGTTGGTCTTGAATTCCTGGTCTCAAGCAGTCGTCCCGCCTCAGCCTCCCAAAGTGGTAAGATTAGAGGCCTGAGTCACTGAACCCAGCCTGATTTGTGGTATATTTAAACAAATGAATGTATATTTATTTGAACTATCATATTATAATTGAACTGTCAAAAAATTCCTGGGCTATCAGTTGGGACATATGAAGAGTGACAAGGATTTCATAACATTTTTTTCCACTGAAGCCTCAAATGTACAAGAAACATCAAAATGGATTGGGTTTTAAATGATTTTTAAATTCCCGTTAATACCTATTCTATTCAGGAAACTTTGTGTCTTAGGTTGAATTTCCAGAGGTGGCCCCTGAGATGAAAATTCATGTGAAAGTACAGTAGTCCTATCTCATCCATGGGGTTACCTTCCTTGGGTAGGTAAGCCTGCCAGAGGATGCCCAAAACTGCAGATAGAACCCTATATATGATATGCTTTTTGCTATGCATATGTACCTATGATAAAGTTTAGTTTATAAATTAGGCACAGTCAAGAGATTGACAACAATAACTAATAATAAAATAACAACACACCAATGTTACTACCTTTACACCTTGGGGCCATTATTAAGTAAAAATAAGGATGACTTGAACACAAGCCTCGCGATAGGGAGAGTTGATCTGATAACTGAGTCGACATCTAAGTGGCTAATGGATGGTTGCATCTACAATATGGATACACCGGATAAAGGGAGGTTTCATGTCCCAGGTGGCATAGGGCAGGAAGGCTTGAGATTTCATCATGCCACTCAGAACGGCATGCAATTTAAAACTTATAAATTTTTTATTTCTGGATATTTTATTTAATATTTTCAGACCTAAGTTGACTGCCAATAACTGAAACTGCAGAAAGTTAAACCTCAGATAAGGGAGGACTACTGTAGTCTATCAGGTAATATCTCCGAAGAAACTGGTAGTGGGGTGGGGAGGTAGGACAGGGAAGGGAAGGCCAAGCCAGGGTATGATATCAGAGTCCCACAGGATCTAACTCTTAATCCTGCAAGAAGACCACCCTGACTAGGGCAAGGGTTAAGAATAGATCCCAGGCTGGGCGTGGTGGCTCATGCCTGTAATCCCAGCACTTTGGGAGATCAAAGCAGGAGGATGGCTTGAGCCCAGGAGTTCAAGACCAGTCTGGGCAAAAAGTGAGATCCCTGCCCACCCCCATCTCTACAAAAAATAAAAACAATTAGTTGGGAGTGGTGGCACTCACCTATAGTCCCAACTACTAGGAAGGCTGAAGCAGGAGGATCGCTTGAGCCCAGGAGTTTACTACCTTTACATCATCCACTGCTCTTCAGCCTGGATGACAGCAAGATCCTGTCTAAAAAAAAAAAAAAAATCCCAGGAGATAGCACTTCTGGCTCTAGGGCCAACAGATTTGGCAGCCTGAGAGCAGTTTTGTGATTAGAAAACAAAACAAAACAAAACAAAAAAGCTGCAAATACTGGTTGGGAGACATCACACTGAGGGAGGGTGCTGTGGGCAAAAGGGATCCCATATGCTGTGGGTGGAGCACAAACAGTTGCAAGAACAGCTAAAGCTAACTTAGGTAAAGGGGTATCTCAATTAAGATTGCATTTGGCTGCATGTAATAGAAATCTGACGCAGTGCCTAACCAAAAGAGTGTGTGTTCCCAATATACCAAGAAGTTCAGAGATTGGCAGTGCAGGATTAATAATTAATATAGCAGCTTCTCGATGTTATCAGTCAACAACATGCCAGCTCCGCCTTGCTTGTTGCTGCATGATTGCGAGATGGCTCTACTGCCTCCAGCCTCACATCTGCATTCCTGGCAGGAAGAAGAGGACCAGAACAGAAAAGGCTGTATGTCTAATAGGAAAGCAAATATTTTCCAGAAATCTCTAGCAGACTTCTGGTTTCTTTCCTATTGGCCATAACTGAATCACATAATTACCTTTAGACGTAAGGAATTCTGGGAAGGTGGCATATGGTTCCCTTGAAAAGAATAACTTTTCATTCTTTGCTTTTTTTTTTTTTTTTTTTTAAATGGAGATGAGAGAATGGGCAATGACTGGGAATATGGTGGTGTCTACCCAATAGGGGATTTTTTGTTTTTTTGGTAAAAATATAATAGTAGGCTTTAGGAGCTTCCTAAGACAAGATTTAAGTACAGACAGCTTAGATATCTGAGGGATGGTGCCAGAACTGGCCAATGAGGAATTGAGGTAGGGCTAGTTTATGGGCAGTGACCTGTACAGTTAGTTGCACAGGGCCCTGCATGTGGAAGGGCCCTATGTTTGGTTTCATGCTGTGTTTGGTCACTGAGCACTCACATTCTGTCTTTGGACTTGTGTTATTAAGTCTGATGGGACAATGGAGCATATGTGTTTTTTGGACTTGTGTTATTAAGTCTGATGGGACAATGGAGCATATGTGAAGTGGCAGCACACGCCCTTGTTGGCTCAGGCTCATGGTACAGCGTGCAATGAGCAATGTGCATGCCAAGCAGTTAGTTGCACAAGCCAGGATGGGACCTGGGCCCAGATCGGTGGTAGCGATGATGGTGATAGCAGCAGCAGAAGCAGCAACTGTGGAGACAGCAGCCATAGCCCTGGAGACAGGAGAAGCTCCACATGAAGGCAATGTTAGAATTCATGTCGGGAGGTCAGTTTGCTGGTCTATCCCTGGAGCCCATTTCTGAGGCATCTGCACAAATCGTAACTTCTTGGCTAGAAACTGCTGGTTGTCAGGCAGTCAAACTTTATCAGTAAACTATTACAAAAATAAAAATGTACATGTAGACATTGCAATGAAACTTGTCGGGGAGTTATTAAGATTCTCCAGAATTTAGAATCCCTGGTTTTGGAAACTACCACAACACTGCAAAACAAATATTCACAAGGTTAGAAACAGAAATTAAATTTAAAGACAATCTCATTTGGTGAAAAAAAAACAGTATTTTCATATAAAGCAATGGATGAATCAATTATTGATGAAGAAGACATTTAAAATTAAATTTTCTCTTGTAATTGAAGATACAGTGATAGAATGCATAAACAGGTGTTTGCATTTTCAACAAATCATAAAGCCAGTTTCTTGTAAAACCTCCACAAATTACAGAAAATGTAAGAGGAAATGAAAGACCATTGTACAATTTGCATTTAAAATAAAATTCAGACTTACATGAAACTGGTTTGTATGAAGAGTTAAGTCTTTTTAGAAAAATTATTCTAAAAGAATTGTCAGCTCTCGATGTACTAATATATATAATTTATCAGACATTTATCCCAATGTCATCACTGCCTACAAAGTACTCCTCACAGCTCCAGTAACATTCACATCATCAGAAAGATCCTCCTTAAAATTAAAATTACCAAATTTATTTGCCATCTTGCATATTCCAAGAGCAACTCATGTGGCTTTCAATTATATCAATTAAAAATGAAGTTGCCAAAAGTATAAATTTTGATGACCTAGTAAACAAATTTGCAGAAGTGAGCCAGAAAAACCTCATGATCAATCAAGATACACTAATAAAGTACAGACATCCTCAGGCTCTGCATCGACGGATTCAACCAAGCGAGGATGGAAAATATTCAGAAAAGAAAAACCAATAAAAAAAGATACCACAATAACAAACAATATACACTAAAAAATACAATATGACAACTATTTACAGAGCATTTATGTTGTATTAGGTATTATAAGTAGTCTAGAGAGTAAAGTATGCAGGAGGACATATGTAGGTTATATGCAAATACAATGCTATTTTATATAAGAGACTTAAGCATCTGAGAATTTTGTTATCCAAGGGGGTTCCTGGAACTGATTCCCCTTGGATACCAAGGGATGACTGTATTGGCGGTGGTGGTAGCAGTGGTATTGTTACAAAAATGAGAGAAGAAACTCATAGACAGAAGATAAATAATAAATACATTATTATATTATATAAGCTTAGGACACCAAAAATATTTTCTTCAATTCATAATTCTACTTTGTTACCTATGCATCACGATTACCCTTTGTTATGGACTGAACTGTGGTCACCCAAGATTCATATGTTGAATCCTTAACCCTTAATGTGACTGTATTTGGAGATAGGGCCTTTAAGGAGGTCATTAAGGTTAAACGAGGCCTTAATGATGGGTCCTAATTCAATAGCACTGGTGTCCTAATAAGAAGAGGAAGAGACAGCAGAGAGAGCGCTCACTCAGCCAGCACACCAGGAAAGACCATGTGAAGACATGGTGAGAAGGTGGTTGTCTACAAGCCAGGAAGAGACCCCTCAGCAGAAACTAACTCTCCTGGCACCTTCCTCTTGGACTTCGAGCCTCCAGAACTATGAGAAAATAAATGTCTGTTGTTTAAGCTACCATCTGTGGTATTTTATGATAATGCAAGCTAACTAATATGTATACCCCATTACATTTTACCCATTACATTTTATAAATAAGAATTTTTTTTTTTTTTTTTTTGAGATGGAGTTTCACTCTTGTTGCCCAGGGTAGAGTACAATGGCATGATCTCTGCTCACTGCAACCTCCACCTCTCAGGTTCAAGTGATTCTCCTGCCTCAGCCTCCTGAGTAGCTGGGATTACAGGCACGCATCACACGCCCAGCTAATTTTTGTATTTTTAGTAGACATGGGGTTTCACCATTTTGGTCAGGCTGGTCTCGAACTCCTGACCTCATGATCCACCCGCCTTAGCCTCCCAAAGTGCTGGGATTACAGGCATGAGCCACCGTGCCCGGCCCAGAAAATATTTTTAAGGAAAAAAAATCTTTATATTTTAGTGCCTTTACTGACATTTTCCTCTTACTTTTAAACAAGGGGCTCAACATTTTCATTTTGCACCAGGCAAACTACAAATTACAGAGGCGACTGTACTCTGAATTGAGGTCACACTCTGTGCCTCCCCTAGGGCCTCAGAGCGATGGTCTCCCTGCTTCTATCTGCTTCTTCTCTCTCTAGATCAGCTGCTTCCACCCTGACTCAAGTACACAACATCTACCCACTAATTCTGTCTCCATTTCTGAGAGAAAGAATCTAATTGGCTTAGCCCAGCCCATGCATTTGCTAGTCCAGGGTCAGGTGTCCTGTTCCAATGCGCTGAGGACACCTGGCTGTCCAGGCCCACACTTGCTGGGGCTCAGGTGGAAGGCAGTTTCAGAGGAGATGGCATGGACTGGACTTGTACTTCCAACTGAGGCACTTACGATGCTTTCACAGAGGATTGTCTGGCTTCGATGCTCCACTTCCTTTTACAAGGTGTTTAGCAGCTTCACTCCAAAAGAGAAATATAACCAATCGCAGCTTAAAAAGCAGAAACCAATGCCCTGGCCTCAGAAGTGTCTCAGGGCTGTCTTGCTCAGCTTTCCATTGACAAAGAACCCATTAAGAACAGGACTGGGGGAGATTTTCAATAGCATAATGCACATGCTCGTAGGTTTTTAGTTAAGGGCACTCTAAACTCATTTTAGCATGGATTTTTGACATCCTGTCTCACTTAACATTAAACCGTGCTTCAAAAAAGTTAAACAGCAGCACTTTGGGAGCTCGAAGTGGGCAGATCACCTGAGGTCGGGAGTTTGAGACCAGCCTGGCCAACACGGTGAAATCCTGTCTCTTCTAAAAATGCAAAAGAATTAGTGCCGGGTGTGGTAGCATGCACCTGCAATCCCAGCTATTATGGAGGCTGAGGCATGAGAATCGCTTGAACCTGAGAGGCAGAGGTTGTAGGGAGCCAAGATGGCACCACTGCACTCCAGCAAGATTATGCCTCAAAAAAACGTGAAGCAGCAAAAATATAAATAAAAATAGAAATATTCATATTTTCTACAAAGACAAATTTTTTTTTTTTTTTTTTTTTTTTTTTTTTGAGACGGAGTCTCGCTCTGTCGCCCAGGCTGGAGTGCAGTGGCCGGATCTCAGCTCACTGCAAGCTCCGCCTCCCGGGTTCCCGCCATTCTCCTGCCTCAGCCTCCCGAGTAGCTGGGACTACAGGTGCCCGCCACCTCGCCCAGCTAGTTTTTTGTATTTTTTAGTAGAAACGGGGTTTCACCGTGTTAGCCAGGATGGTCTCGATCTCCTGACCTCGTGATCCGCCCGTCTCAGCCTCCCAAAGTGCTGGGATTACAGGCTTGAGCCACCGCGCCCGGCCAAGACAAATTTTAAGAACATGTTTTTGGTAAGAAATCATTTATCATTAAAAAGCAGTGAAAGCAAGACCCTTGCTGTACACTTTTGGAAGCACATTTGAAAGATTCCTGTTGAAATAAAAGTAGAAATTAAAATCATTGAATAGTAAAATATTTTATATAGTAACACCTCAGTTACCTAGAAGTAGGACTTAAGGGCAACTCCTGCAATCTGGAATACAGCAACGGAACTAAATTCCCTGAGGCACTGAAATAGTTTTCACAAAATCAGTTCACTGAAGCTCATTTGTTTTAGTTGTAGAAGAGGGACTCAGTCAGAACCTATTCACCCTTACTATTCACTGTCTAAATAACTTTGATTATCCAGTTTGCCACCCACAGCAGATTAAAACCAACAATTTACTAGGGTAGCAGGGTGCTGCTAAAATATAGAGAGTGATTATTGACATCAGGGAGGAAATGGGAAAGGAGGAACTGTCAAACCAGTTTGGAGATATTCAATGCATACGTGCATCCATGTACCTTTCTTAATGTACCTTTCTTACATACATTTAATTAGCGTGGGCTAAATGCCAACTATTAGCCTATGACTGTGTGCTAGGTGCACAGGATACAGAGATTAAGGACTCAGTGTCTGCCCTAAGGGGCTTCTAATCTAGCAGAAAGGTTGACAAATGAAAAGGCAATTACAATATAATGTGGAGAATGACTAAGTGCCTGATTCGGGCTTAAATCAGAAGATAAGCTAAAATGCATTTCAAGCATTTCAGGTAAGACATCTGAAACCCCAAATTAAGATTGGGGTAGTGGGGATGCAGAAATGTGTAAGATTGAACGATGATGGAGGTAGAATTTGCACTGCAGGATGATGGATTGAGGTGAAGGGCAAGGGAGAAAAAAGAGTCCAGGATGTCACTCAGATTTTTGGCTTTTGTGAAGAAAGAGTTAGAGGCTCCAGTCTCTCTGGAGGGCATCACCTCATTACAGCTAACATTTTAAATGAAGACTTGGGAATCACTGACAAAAGGTCAGAGAAGTATGAAATCCATTTAGTAGCGACTTTCTCTGCTGGCGAAGAAAACACCTCGTCTTAAATGACTGCTTTACGGAGGAGGTTTTGTAAGTTCCTTGAGGGCAGGGCACCCAACATTTATCCTTACGTCCCCTGTGCCCCAATACAGCAGATGCTTAGTGACAACATCTTTATTGGATTTATAGAAACCAATTTAGATCATCTTGACCTTTTCTAGTCATCTCCCTTTAGGGTGTAAGATAAAACTGAGGAAATTTATAGATGTCTTTGGTCCTTGAGCAGATAACGGTCGGCTCTAGACATATTTCTCTTTCAAAAAAATTTTTTCTTAGGAGAACTGAAAAGTCTACGTTGTTGTCTTATTGAATCAGATCTTAAGACCCTGACAAGCAACCTTTCCATCTCTTCAGGTTTTCAGCTGCTTTGAGACTAGCAGACACCAATTAGCTTCCTGACTGGCTCTGGGGTGTGGAGAGAGGCAAGCAGTGGCACCTCAGGGCACCAGAGCAGCCCTCTGTCCCCACAGGCACTCTGCATGCTGACAGGTCCGGAAAAAGACTGTCATACCCTGAAGAAAAGGAGGCCTCATTCGGCTGACCTTGGGGAATAAAATGTCCCCTAAAACCTTTTAGACCCCTAGAAGATTCCTCTGGGGCTTCTCCTGGAAAAAAAGCTTGAGAGGCAACTTGTAAACAATTAAGTCATGACGCACTTAAAAAGAAAAGCTCAGAATTAGGTCAGAATTGGACAGGGGGAAAGAACCGTCTTGATGTGTTATGAAGCTTTTCAGAAACTGTTTTCATGATTTTTATCACTGACATCTATTGGAGTAATGTTATTTTTTATTTGAATATTTAATTTTCAAAGCTAAAGCCTGAGAAATAGAAGCATTTTATCTTTTACAAATAGCTGTGAGTCATGGTTTATATGTCTTGAGTTTTTCTCAGCTTTAAAATCTCAGTTGGTTGTGAAGTGGGGGAGAAAAACAAAATAATGAAATTGCACCAGGAAAACTAACTTCCAAAAACACTCCCAACAATGTTCCTTCTTGCATATGAAAGATATGTTATTACATCAGATTGCCACGTTTGTGAGCTTGAATAGCAGATGTCCTCATTACAAAATCTCTGACTAAGACGAACGTGGTGCTGCAGGGATGGGTGCTAGAACTAAAACTAAACTGGACAGTGGGCCTTCTGGGTGGAGATTTATGTCCCTTGGCTGGAGGAAGCATGGTTTTGTGTGTGAAAATACTTTTGAATTTTCCTGAAGCAGCTGTGATTTTCTGCAAACTTGAACCCGAGGTGAGCTGTTTCCATTTCAGTCACCTCTTCATGGGGAGGTCACTTTGGAAGCATTGATCTGGTATGGGGGCCAAGACTCCTGGTAAGGGGGAGGCAGATGCAGAAGGAGCCCGTCTGGAGGGATGGGGTTCTCACCACCTCTCCCTGACCTTGCTGCCTCCAACCAGGGGCCACGGTGACTATGAAGGGACGTAGTTAGTCCAGAGCCACCCTGGGAAAGATGTGGCCTGCAGCCTGGCAGGCCGAGGACGTGTAGGGGGCTGCACCAGGCACAGCGAGTAACCCTACTCCGTTTCTGAACGTACGCGGGGCCGCTGCCAATGTAAAGCTCCCTGTTAAGAACAGGTCCTGGCCCTCAGCCGAGGGTCACGAAGAAATGACAGACTTTCCTGGCAAGACTGTGGGGATCAGATCCAGCCATTTTTAGATGTAAATGTCTGGCTTTGCCTGCAGCATTTCAAGGAAGACTTGACTGCTGTGCTTTGCCGCCCTCCGCCCCGCTCCCCTGCACTTACCCACCCACCTCGCCTGCGCTGATCCGCAGACGCGCGCGGGGAAGGGCACGCGCGATGCTTTCCCACGCGCTCAGCGGGCGCCGCTCACTGGAAACTCGCTCCGGATTCCGAACCCGAGAGCAGAGCAGAGCAGAGGGAAGCCCCTTTGCTGTGGAGCAGCTCTTGGTGGAGAGCAATGAACGCACTGAAATCTCGGAGCCTTCTCTGCCAAAGACATGTCGAGTTTGTGCATTCTGAGATCAATTCTGGGCTTTTCTGAAATTTTACTGGGGGTCCCAAAATTTTTTTTTTTTTTTTTTTTTTTTTTTCTTTTGAGGCGGAGTTTCGCTCTGTCGCCCAGGCTGGAGTGCAGTGGCCGGATCTCAGCTCACTGCAAGCTCCGCCTCCCGGGTTCACGCCATTCTCCTGCCTCAGCCTCCCGAGTAGCTGGGACTACAGGCGCCCGCCACCTCGCCCGGCTAGATTTTTGTATTTTTTTAGTAGAGACGGGGTTTCACCGGGTTAGCCAGGATGGTCTCGATCTCCTGACCTCGTGATCCGCCCGTCTTGGCCTCCCAAAGTGCTGGGATTACAGGCTTGAGCCACCGCGCCCGGCCTGGGGGTCCCAAAATTTAATTCGGAGGCGTTGCCTTCCGTTCTTCCCCTGAAAATAGAGATATGACACAGAAATCTTTGTTTACTAGCTCCCTTTCCCATCAGATATGTAGGGTCTTTATAAAATCCTTGTAAACTTTGAAACTCTAATAATTTTTATTCTACATACCATGGGCCTCAAATAGCACTTAAAAGGCAAACATGAAGGTTGAAACATTTGCTTATACTATTGCACATTTGTATTTCGAATTCTATACAAACAAAAACGGCTTCCATAAGTGAGCATCTGTTTCCTATCTAACAGTATTAAAATGTTATAAAAATTCACACACCACTTGCAACTACCGAGTTTCCTTTGGTTCTTTTAAACAATTAAAATTAAATCATAATGGTTCACAGGTTGTATGAGCTCCCTTTTCTGTGACTGGGTTGAAGAGCTTTCCTTATCGACACTGGTCTTATTGGTCCTTAATTTCAGCTAGATAGACATCTCATGGAATTATTCATCTTCAGCTGTACTCATCTGGTTTCACTTCTTCATTTCAAATGCATTTTGAATGTTCCCATCTGAGCTTATATGCTGTGCCTGTCCTTAATAGCACTGTTGGAAAGATACTGTTCATTGAATTCTCACCATTCCATCCTAATTACTTTTTCTTTGAGGCTTTGGTCTTTACAGTAGCCTAGAGGCCTCTCTGATCCTGAGGGTGGCGCCAGTAACAGAGTAAATGTGCTCATAATAGAATTTCCACATTTTTCCTTTAAAAATACTTTTAAAATGTCACAAGTAATATATATTCATGATGAAAACTGAAAGCAGGTAAGCAGAAATAAAAACTATGCACTTATATGTACATATTTATAAATATGAATGTGTAAAATGTATGCATACTTATAAAAATGTGATACCTTCCATTTTAAAAACATTTTTCTGCTAAATAAAGCATGAACACTTTCCTTTATTCTAATGGCTACTGAATTTGTCCATACAGATGTAATAAAATCAATTCAATTAATTATTGTTGGAGATGCAAATTACTGAAAAATATTTGCTATTGGAAATACAGCAATGAACATCTTATATTCTTGTGCATTTGCCCAATTATTTTTATAAGATAAATTTTCTGGGACCCAATTTCATTTTGACCAGAGATTTTACTCATGGCTATAACCTGCCACCTTCAATGGGAGCTGATTTTGCTGATACAGAAGATAGTATTGCCTCTACTGAGTTCTTCATATTAGTTCCTCTGACTTAAGCCTTCATTCTAGTTACAGTCTCTCTGAAAATTTCTCATTTTGGGTTTTCTATTCCTTTACTAGAGACTATATGGAGCTTGGCCAAAGTGGCCTTTATAATTTCCCCATTTCCCCTTATGTTTCAACATCCTTCCTCTGCCTTCTCTTTAAATGCCCACAAATCTAGGCATAATTCTGTTCTTGACTTCCCTTCTTTGTAGTCTATGCTCTCCCTTAGCTAGTTTGTCCTCTGATTCTATTTATGAGAATGATTCATCCTTAAGCTCTTTTTCCCCAATATTTTGATTTGTATTCCCATATATTCCTTGGTATCTTCCCATGATGATAGTGCAAATATCTTAAAGTTAGTATTCCCCAGACTCAATACTTTATTACAAACTCCCAGCAAAACAAAAACAAGTGAAAATAAAAAACAAAACCAACCCCACCTCCCAAACAAAATAACTCATTTTCTTCTTCCATATTCTCTCTTTTAAAGTTGAAGGTGCCCACTGATCCACCATCAAAGGGTCATTCAGATTCAGATTGAATAGACATTTATTGATTGTATCAAATCATATTAGTTTCCTGCTTAAAACTCTCTAGTGGCTTCCCATTGCCATTGAAGTGTGACTCAAACTCCTTACAGGAACCATCAGGCTTCCGTGATCTGGCCTCTGTCTGTCTCCTGCCCAGATCTTCTCCCAGGCTCCTCCTGCCTTTCTATGATCAGCTGCCTGCTTTCTGACCTTCTGTTCAAAGTACAAGTGGATGTGCATCTCAGAGACTGAGCACTTGCTCTTCCTTTGGCCAGAACCCCTTTTTGGATTATGTATTTGGTATTGTAACTAACAACTCATTGCCAACCCAAGAGCATTTCGATTTTCTGCTATATGTTTTTCTTTTGGAAGTTTTATAGTTTTGAATTTCACATTTAGTCTATGATCTATTTTGAGTTAATTTTTGTGAAAGGTAGGTCTTTGTCTAGATTCTTCTTCTTCTTCTTCTTTTTTTGCATTATCTATCCAATTGTTCTAGCACCATTTGTTGAACGCTCAATCCTTTCTCCATTGAATTGCCTTTGGGCCTTTGTCGAGGATCAGTTAACTATTGTGTGGGTCTATTTTTGAGGACTAATTAATATAAATTTAAAGATTCCTTTATTCAAACATTCTATCAGCAAATATTTCATTCAGCAACTACTATATGATCGGTACTGCTTTAGGTTCTGGGAACATATCAGTGAAAAACAAAATCTCTGCCTTCCTGGAGTTTACATTCTACAAGTCAAGCGATGTATTACTATGTGAATATTTTTAGAGTTATTCACGTGTCTTTCCCAGCTTAGTACAGCTCACACTCCTATGCCTCAGTGTCTTTGCTTACGCTTTCCATGCACTTGTTGGCTCATCACAATTTTGCACTGGGTGCTGCACACTATGCGATGGGGATATGAAGACATTTCCTTTCCCTCCTATCTCTTTTCATTTTACTTTCGCTTTTTCTATTTATCAAAAAAGTGCAATAATATAATTCTTAGATTTAGGCATACCTGAGAAATTAAGTGCAGTAAGAAATGAGATATTGGCTAAGTTATATTTGAGAACATATTTTGATACTTCCAGCAAAGAAACCTCCATTCTAATGATATATTGCCTCTGGGGTTTTCTGAGCAACTGGGATAAGGCCAGATAATATTTATTTGGATTGAAACGTGATAATAGACAATGTTTTAAAAGTGTAAACCTAGCATTTATTTATACCTGTCTGATGCGTAGTTTTTCTAGTAATGTTCAGTCCTGGTCTAGGAGTCAGAAAGAGATTTACGGAAATAAGTTAGCTTTTGAGTCTCATTTGTACAGTGTTTCCTTTTCTGGCAACCCAAGAACTTCATTAAGGAGAAAAGAAGGAAGTAAAAAGGACTTGCTTAAGCATCATGGCCATGAAGAAGCGGGCGGGGAAGATGACATTTCTAGACTGGAACTCATGTTTTGTAAGGATGAGAACTCAGAGGTGTCAGTCTGGTGCTGAGTCCTCAGAGGGGAACCTCTGGGCTCCTGTGTGTCCCATTCTAGGATGGTATATTTGTCTGTTTTTATGCTGCTGATAAAGACATACTCAAAACTTGGAACAAAAAGAGGTTTAATTGGACTTACAGTTCCACATGGCTGGGGAGGCCTCAGAATCATGGCAGGAGCCGAAAGACACTTCTTACATGGTGGTGGCAAGAGAAAAACGAGGAGGAAGCGAAAGTGGAAACCCCTGATAAACCCATCAGATCTCAAGAGACTTATTCACTATCACGAGAATAGCATGGAAAAGACCAGCCCCCATAATTCAATTACCTCCCCCAGGTCCCTCTCACAACACATGGGAATTTTGGGAGATACAACTGAAGTTGAGATTTGAATGGGGACACAGTCAAACCATATCAGATGAGTATTACTTGGCTCCTCTTCACTGTACACAAAGGGCAAGTTTATGGCAGTATATGAAAAATAGAGAATGAGTTGCAAGCTAGTCAATTGCATGGAAGAAAAAAGAAAGAAAAGTGATTTCAGGGCAGGCGCAGTGGCTCACACCTGTAATCCCAGCACTTTGGGAGGCCGAGGTGGGCAGATCATGAGGTCAGCAGATTGAGACTATCCTGGCTAACACGGTGAAACCCCATCTCTACTAAAAATACAAAAAATTTCCCAGGCATGGTGGTGTGCACCTATAGTCCCAGCTACTTGGGAGGCTGAGGCAGGAGAATCGCTTGAACCCGGGAGGTGGAGGTTGCAGTGAGCCAAGATCACGCCACTGCACTCCAGGCTGGGTGACAGAGTGAGACTCTGTCTCAAAAAAAAAAAAAACAACAGATTTCAAATATTGTTTTTTCATACTTCATATTAGGCATTGAGAAGTGAAAGGGACTTTAGAGACCATTTATCCCAACTCCCAGCCCTGTGGAGGAATCCGTCTACAAAAGCTGTAGCAGTAACCAGCCTGTACTTGAACCTTTCCAGTGACAGGAAACTCAGTACCTCAGAACTGCCACTTAATTATAGAAGACCCTTCCTTACTCAGAACTGAACTCTGCCTTCCACAGACTCCCAAATGTGTGTCCTAATTTTATTCTCTGAAGCAACAGACATATATATCTAATGTCCTCATTTGCAAGAAAGTCCTTTGCATATGGTTATCAGGGGTTCACTAAGTCTTGGATTCTTTCTCTCTGCACTGCCCCTTAAGTTTTGGCTTCGAGACTTTTTAAAGTTGTCTCCTGGTTGGCTGAAGCCCTTGTTAAAGGTGTTGCTCAAAATGAACACAACACTCCTGGTATTTGAGCCTAGGGTTTAGTTGATGTGGGTTGCTAACAAGAGACTTTTTTTTTTTCTTGACAGGGTCTTGCTTTGCTGCCCAGGTTGGAATGCAATGGCACCATCATGGCTCCCTGCAGCCTTGACCCCTGGGCTCAAGCCATCCTGCTGCCTTGGCCTCTTGAGTAGCTGGGACCGCAGACACTTGTCACCACATCAGGTTAATGTTTTTGAATTTTAAGTAGAGACAGGGTCTTGTTAGTTGCCCAGGCTGGTCTCGAACTCCTGGGCTCAAGTGATCCTCCCGCCTCAGGCCTCCCAAAGAGCTAGAATTACAGGCATGAGCCACTGTGCCTACCCAAGAAACACCTTAATTATACTTAACTATAATTCTGTTTATATGAATGTCTTACCTATACTTCTGTTTATACTCTTTTTTCTCCCAGAGGTTAAATATTTAAAGTTCCTCATTATGCCTGGACTACAGATGTTTCTACGTGAAGGTGTTGTTTCAATCTGTAATTTCACAATATTTTATTTTGGAAGCTGGTGGCTACAAGCTGGCAGGAAACATGGACCTTAGGAAAAGCAAACACATTTTATTTGCTAATGATCACTAAGCGATTGTAACCAAGGCAAACTATTACAGAAAGGAACAATCAGCTGAACTGTAAAGGCAGAGCGTTTGAGAAATCCTAGCCCTTTTTCCCTGCATGCTGAAATCAGCTAACAGAGATAAACTATTAACTGCTTCTTAAAAAAGGGATTTGTTTACACTATATAATTTTTATCAGTGGGACAGCCTGTTTGCCTGCCTGAGATCTTATTACTTATTAATGCATTATTACCTGTGAGTAAGAAAAAGGTGCTTGCATTTCAGAAGTTTGTGTGAATCATGTGTCCTCCTCATTTCCTACCAGGGTTCAGGTATTTGTTTATTTTGAATAATGACAGATCTCAGTAAAGCTAAGGTTTTAAGCTCATGCCCTTCTGCATAGAACCTAATCTGTCAATGGCTCTTTCCTGTTCAGAATTTTAGACTTAGTAAAAAGTTTGCAAACTAAGAGTTTTTATAAACAGAATATGACCACTAATATACTTGTTTCTGAATTGCAAGGGAAAATGTATGACAGCTCTCATAATTTCAAATGCCTTGACCAACATCACAAAGCTAATACTGATTATGGAACCCATGAGTATGACACTAAAATTCAGGGGCTTTGGGATTCCATTGTTGCTTTGCTTAATTAAATATACACACATTAGGGCGTGTATACTATACATGCTCAGTCTAAAGAGGAATAACCAAAGGAAAACTCTTGTTTTCACCACCATTTAAGGAGACCATTACCAATTCCAATGTGACCTCTGTCCTTGGTTCCCAAGTGGGAACCACAATCTCAAACTTTTAGTCATTTCCTTGTCTTACCACAAATATATGTATCCCTAAACAATATAGTGTTTAGTTTTCTATGTTTGTATATTTTATAGAAGTGGAATTATGCTGTTTGTGTTCTTTTAGAAATCAATATTTTTGTTCAATATTATGTATGTGAGATTCATTCATGTTACCATGTGAAATTGTAGTTCATTTTCAAAGCTTCCTTATGCCAAGCCTTTGTGTTCTTTTGCATATTAAATAAATGAATGATGCTTCTATGAACATTCTTATATGTGCTGTTTTTATTGTTTTATTTACTGAGCACTTATTTTGTGTCAGGCACTGTTTTTAAGCGCTTCAAATATATTGATTCATTTAAATCTCCTGCAGCCCTCTGAGGTATGTGAAATTATTATCCTCATTTCGCTGATGAGGGAATTTAGACCAAAGAGGTTAAGTTGCCTGAGGTGACAAACCTAGAAAGCTACAGACACCAAGCATCTCGGCTTCAAGAGTCTATCCTTGCAATCAATACACCATACTGATTCTTCTTTGGCTTATCAATCCCTCAATCAGTCAATTTGAAAAGTTCTAAGGTGTGTTTCCATTTGTCCATATATCCTTTGTTAATCAAATGCTGGCAAATTCTTTTTAAAGCAAAAAGTCAACAAATTTAATAGCGATCCAATACGCCACATCTCCTTTTTGGGGGCTTGGGGTTAAAATCTCTGTCATTTTTAAATTTTCCTCTCATATCAAATATCCTGATGTTTTTGCATTTCAAATCAATTTCAGAATGGGAAAGAATGCACTTGCCTGAGAAGAAAGAATAATATGTAAATAATTTTAACTGTATGAGACCTTTAAGAGCAGTATCTAATTCATATGCCCCTCAAAATGAGTTCCAGGGACAGGCAAATGACCAATGGTGCTTATCCCCATCAGTGCTCATCTGTCTCAGTGGCCTGTGCATGAAAACATAAACATGAGCCATATGTCTATCTTCTGAGTTGGTGGAAAGCCTCTGAATACCACCTAATCCAGAAAATGACAGATTGAGAAATCTAAAGAGATCTGTTGGGGAGAGTAAGGGAGAAAATGCCTCATCTGCTTCCAGTTGTAGCAAAGAGCCCGAGCTTCAGTTCCTTGGGACAGAAGGAGCCTCCACCCATCAACACAAGGACAACAGAAAGCACAACAGAAAGCACAACAGAAAGCACAACAGAAAGCACTGTCAAACAGCCTCACACAGCAGCCCTCATCCCCTCCCTCAAGGGAGTCTTGCATGTAGCGATGCTGAAAGAACCTAAACTCACTGGCATGAAAACTAGAAGTGAAAACCAAGGGGAAAATTTATTAAAGATTAAAACTAGTAGGACTGAAGTTTTGCAGCCACCAAACAGGCCAAGGAGGCTGGAGGAACATCAGTCCTGCTGAGATGGTCAAAGTAATGGCCTGCATGGCCAAGGCTGCCTTCAAGCAGATGTCACTGAAGACCCAAGGCTTGGGAGAAGTGGTAGTAGGAACTAAGCACAGAGAGTCTAACTCCAATAAGGGACGATACATGACCAGAATAGTCATCCAGCCAGTTTGGAGAGGTAGTAATTTTCAGGAAATAGTGTTTTTGAGAGGTTCAGCTATCCTTAAAGGACTTAACAGTATTTCTGGTTGCTGCTTGGCTAAATCTATTTTATTTTCATTTTTATTTTATTTTATTTGAGATGGAGTCTTGCTCTGTTGCCCCAGCTGGAGTGCAGTGGTGCCATCTTGGCTCACTGAAACCTCTGCCTCCTAGGTTCAAGTGATTCTCCCGCCTCAGCCTCCTGAGTAGCTGGGATTCTAGGTACATGCCACCACGCCTGGCTAATTTTTGTATTTTTAGTACAGACGGGGTTTCACCATGTTGGCCAGGCTGACCTCAAACTCCTGACCTCAAGTGATCCGCCCACCTCAGTCTCCCAAAGTGTCGGGATTACAGGCGGAAGCCACCATGCCTGGTCTAAAACTGTTTTAAAGCATTATGTTTGGAAAAAATAATTCCCAATCTGTTGTTTCAAATGTTCTAGCTTGAATAAGGTTGGTGCATTATAAACTTAATCTGTAGTTAAAATCAGATAGTTACATATCTTTAAGTGAAAGGAACAAGTTATAAACTAATCCAATCTAATCCCCACTTTTGGCAAAAATATTTGCATACATGCAATGAAAATGTCCAGAAAGTCCTGCACCAAGGTTTATGAAGTGAGGCACTATTGGCATTTTGGGCTGGATAACACTTTGTTATGGTAGGATGTTTAGCAGTATTTATTCCTGGCCTTGCCCCAAAGTTTGGGGACAAAACTTCCTTCAGTTGAGAATCATTTCTCTATTCAAATATGTTTATGGTGGTTAAATCTGGGTGAGAGTATTACGGGTAATTTTTCTTTCTTCCCCCATTTATTTCTAGTTATTCTACAATGAGTATGTGTACATATATCGTAATATATGTCTTCTATAATAAAAATAAAAGCTATTATTAAAATATCCATAACCACAGCACTATTTATTTTTAAAATTATGGGTACATGCTTTTGAGCAAAATCTTTGAAAAATATCTGTAGATAGAAGGTTTATGGAAGATATAATGAGGGGAATTAAAAAGGAAATAATGTTCTTCTAAGATAATTTAGCAAAAATTAATCTGCAAGATGTGGGGGTGGTAATGTGTGGGCCAGAAATAACTTGATTAATGACCCAGGGGTACCCATCCATGACAACCAATCCTCTGTTTAATGTTCTCATTAGATTTACCAAGCTGGCAGTCTTGTGTTCTGGGCTGTACAAATAGTTTTTCTCTGCACTGACTTCCTTCCAGTTGGGCTCAGCATGGGGGCAGGGGGCACCAGATCTTTCCCATGTTATGGGCTCCAGTGACAAGTTCACTTCCCTCACTTCCTTCTTGAGAGGAAGATGTGGCGCTACGTTTCACTCACTTTGTAGCGGTGGTATTTTCGTTCACCAGTTGTTTAGGATTGATGGGGTGTGGAAATGGAGCTGCTAATAGATGTTTTTTATTTCTATTAGATAAGGAAAACTTAACTAATGTGCAAGTGGTATATAAAATCCTGGGAATAACCAGGGATAGGATGAACAGTATAGCTTCCCCTTGGTATTTGTTGGGGATTGGTTCCAGGAACCCCGAGGATACCAAAAATCCACAGATGCTCAACTTCATGGTAAAAAATGGTGTAGATAACCCACACACATTCTCCCGTATACTTTCCATCATCTCTAGATTGCTTGTAATGCCCAACAGGCCTAGACATCACTTCATTTAAGTGCATTCAATGTAGCACTCAGTGTGATGCAAATTCAATGTTCACTTTTTGGAATTTTGTGGATTTCTTTTTTAATGAATGTTTGATTTGCTATTGGTTGAATCCATGGATGCTGAACCCATAGATACAGAGGGCCAACTGTACTTGTCGGACTCTGAAACTTCAACTTCTCAGCTCCGCCTGAACCTCAGGCATAGAGATGGAATCTGAAGCAGACCAGAGGGTGGCTTCTTGGAGATGGTGAGGCCTGGCCACAGAAGGAACAGGACGCATGACAGCTGCCTCCCACACAGATATACCGCATCTAAGAAGATGTCACCACCCCCATGAGAAATATATACTGTATGCTCATGTTTGAACGTGTGTGTATATCTATATAGATTCAATATATACATATGTTGCAAAGAACTGAAGCAGCAAAATTAGAGAACGCTCAATATTTCTGACATGCTTGGAATAACAAGAGATGTAAAAGCAACTCAGAATTACATTCCCCTTTTACAAAGTCAGATAATGTGGCTGAACCACTGAAGGATTTCAATCTGAGGGCACAAAGTAGGAAACAAATTACTATTTACTCTCCGGTAAGAAAAACAGAGTTAGACAAGGTCTGCCTTTGAATCACTATAGTTGTATGTCTAAATGGCGTTTCTTTCTGGCAGTTAGTAATGGGACCTGGCAGTTAATGATGATGATGGCAGACACTTAGGGAGCACTCACTATGTGCCCAGCACAGGTCTAAATACCTTCTATAGTCCAACTCTCTTCATCCTCAAAACAGCCCTAAGGCAGCTCTTATTTCTATTGCACAGATGAGGACACTGAAGGACATATTAGGTGCTTAGAAAATATTTTGTGAATGGAATTAATAAGCAGAACTATCATCAATCACTTTATTTTTCTTTTGCTCTTAATAACAATTCATTCTCACTCTTGAACTACTTTTACAGTTAGTGTAATACATCTGTTCTTCAAAACCAGCAGAATCGTTTCCATAAAGATTGAGAATAACAGAACACTCTGCTTAATATAATTACTCTCTAAATTAAACCATTAGATCTGAAACTGTTTGCATTTGTGGGCAATCACAAAAGGTCATGACCCCAGAATCCATCTCTCCTACCAGGGTTGTCTGCCTGTACCAAAAATATCAATAAGGAAATATGGGTGATATCTGTTTTCTTGAAAGAGCATCAATGGATTATGAGTTCATGATTAAAACAAATATATATTAAGGCAAACCATATGAAGTTACTGCTTGTCAGATTAAAAGCAAAATATCAACAATTATATAGGGTTCAACTTAATAGATTTTGTCCATTTCAAAGCAGTGTGACTGAAGAATTTAATTTTCTTAACAAGTGGTAAAGGAGATGGGAACAGTTGTTGGAATTGAGCTAGAAAGCTATTGTTTTATGGCATAGTTTAGTTCCCACAGTAAATTTTGTCAAATTTTAATAAACGCTCCCTTACATAGTCATTTAACTTATTTCTCTTGCATGTCCTATATTTACTTATGGGTTTTAATATTATAAGAATAGAGGATATTCATTCATAGACATTCCAAAGAGTCTTTGAACCACTGCCTACTCTAATGTTTAATATTATAATAGTAACACAGTGCTTTACAATAAGCCCCTACTAAATTATTGAGAGGACACTTTTCTGACTACAAAGAATACTCATTTATGTTTATACTCCAGAACTACTCATGAAGTGTTAAAGATGGCCTCTTAAAGTAGCCAAGAGTGTGTGACATCATGAAGGTCTGTGCCTGATGTATTCACTCAAAATATGAATCATGATGATTAAATAGTTGAGGTTTTCAGATGTGACCAACTTACCACCAACCTGGTATATGTGCATGTTTTAAGTGTCTCCTCCTGCTTGCAATAAACCCAATCTGAAAAAGTGGTATTTATAAAATGAATGATCTTTGGAAAATATTTTTTACAGTGCTATGTACACATGGGAAGTACTCAGAAAATAACTGTACAAGTGTGCTTGTTCGAAAATAATGAACAAAGAGGCCAGAGTATACCCACGTGAATAAATTCTGCACCCAGTCTGGCAAACATTTATTGACTGCTTTCTCTGCATAGAACCACCGGCCAGCCCCTGCACTCTAGGCACCCACCACCATCGTTAAGAGACCTGTGTGCATGAACCAATCAGACCCGTGCTATGAGAATAGAGAAAAGAAATAAGTAATTCTCACAGACACTGACAAACTGGAAAAAACTTCTTTTATCCCAGGTACTTTATGGCTGGGATCAAAGGGGTGAATCACTTGTCTGCACAGTAGGGGTCTGGCAAAAGGAAGTGTTGGCATCAGTTTTCCATCTGCACATATAACCCCCATTCCTCCATGAATTGCATGAGATAGGTTTCATTTTCTCCTGGTGGCCTGTCTGGAGCTGGCTCCTCATAGAGCCTAGACAGAAGACCCTCCTCCCCGAGTCCATCCCCCTCAGAAGGCTCGCAGCCCTCTGAATCCTGGTCGAAGCTGGACAGCGAAGGAATACACAGCCTGCCAGTTTGGGGGTCCCAGTCGACCAGGGTCGTCAATGGCTCTTCCTCTGGCCCCTCCTCTGAGTCTGTGTGCTCCCGCGTCAGGGGGTCTAAGTCTTGGAGCTGAGGGGTGTATGAGTACTGTAACGTTTGTGGGCCCAAGAGTGCCAACGCTGCCTGTGACTCCAATAATGTTCCTTGTGTGGACACCTCCTCCTGCAACCTGAGCTCCTGCTCTTCAGGCCCTGCACCAATGTCAGTGGTTCTGACATCATATTCATATTCAATGACTGTTTTATCTGGCGGTATTGTTCTGCTGAGGGACTCTTGCTGGGTGAGGGAAGTACCTTCTGCGTTTTCTTCAGAATCACAAAAAATTTCCATCAAATGCGAAGCGTACCCTAAATGTTTCACCTCCTCTTCCTCCTGAGGGGGCTTCAGGTTCCCCCTGGGCTGAGGATCATTAAGGCTGGATACATCACTGCTTTTTCCCAGTAAACTCATATCCTGATGAGAAATTTTAGAATCATCCGAGATATTGAGGGTGATAAAGTTAATCACGATTTTTTCAGCAGGCACAAAGAATCTTTTGTCAAATTCATTTCCATAAATCAAAATCTATAACGAGAAAAGAGAATGGTTTTCACCTTTTCACTTTAGAGAGACATTAGAAACAGCTGTTAGGTAGAATATCTTGTCACCAGATAGTTTTAAAGACCTACGACCTACTCTTACCAACTCATGTAAATGAAAGTTATGCTTGCAATATACAGAAAACCTCACTCACTGGCAGGCAAGAGACCCAAGACACACAGAAGATACATGGAAGTGAGAAGTGGTTCACTGGGTGCGTATTTCTCCAGTCCAGGGCTGGGGCTGGGGCGTTGGTGCCGCCTCTTGTAACCGGCAGGGGAGTTCTTCATTTCTTGACCTTTTTCACATTCTGTCAAGTCAGAATCTTAGCCACATGAAGAGTAGCAAAGACTGAATGTGGCAGAGTTTGTGACATTGTTTTATTTATAGTTTGCTATGTACTTGTTAATAAGCTGTGGTTACCTGGGTGACCTGCTCTGTTTTTGGATATATTTGAAATGCGGACAGGCATGAGAACTGGATGTAGAAAGGGAGGGAAATATATGAGCAGGGATGGTTTTTACCCCTTATACCATTCTTATCATGCTATAATAGGGCCAAAAAAGGAAACTCATCTGCCAGTTTATGGTAGACAGAGAAACTCCAAATCATGTCAGGGAAGCTCAGACGAGATTAAATTATTGCTGTGGGTACCGTGAAAGATACCTGTTTTCTAAGAGAGCATGAGTTACAATCCTCATTGTCACTCTACCATGTGATTTCACTTAACTTTACAAAACAGAACCTTCAGCCTCATTCTTTTACAACATTTTAAGTTTCTAAAAAATCACAGGTGGTCAATTCTCCTGTGAATGTTCCTTCCAGAAAGGGTCTCCCAATGCCATTAGGAAGCCAACTCTGAAACCTGAAGGCAGGTAGAATCATAGGAAAACTTATAAACGGAACTAACAGGAACCAAGTTATGTTATCATGTACATGGGAACACATCTTTTAATAGTTTCCAAGAAAATGGTTCTGATTGTTAAAAATATGCTCAGCCCTTCAGAACCCTTCAGCACATGGTCCCACCTCTGTGGGTTTAATTCTTTCTTCTTTCTTGCTGCTTCTTACTGTGAAGGATTAAGTCCTGGCCACGTTCCTCCTAAGTGTGTTTCCATTCCACGTCTTTCTCTCTAACCTGATATCCCACTCTGGCTTGTTAGACTTGAATCTTCTCTCCCCTGGACAAAGCTAGTTCCCTAGGTGCTTTTCTTGTTTCTAGTCTTACTCGGCTCCAAGTTGTCCTGGAACTAATATCTGGTTGGATCTAAACCTTGATACTGACTATGATGCTCCTAACCTAAAACCCTATGGAGATTTCTCTTTGCCGGTAGAATGAGGCTGAGCTCCTTAGAACAGCACCTCAGTTCTCCCCTTACTTGGACCCACCGCCCACTCTCCAGTCTCGTCTTCTTCTCTAGCTCCTCATCTGGAGCCTCCTGGTTTACGAATGTCATGCAGTTTCCACACATCCACCTTGCTGTTTCTTCTGCCTGCACTACGGATCCTAACTCCTACTCACCTCTCATAGCCAAGCCCTGGCATGAGAGCTGAGTTCCTGCGTAGGGTTTCAGGGCTCTCCTTGTACCCCCCGAGTTCCCAGTGCCTGCTCTCATCTTAGCCTTCACGTATTATTTTGAAATTCTAGTCCCCAACTGGGCTTGAACTTCTAGAAGGGCAGGGCAGGGATCATGACTGAACTTATCTATGGGACCTTGTAAAATTTGGTCATTAAATAGAAAATCTTTTCAAAGCTAAGGAAAAAGATTCTGTAAGTGAGCTAATCCAGAAAGCAGGTTTTTTTTTTTTTTTTTTGAGACAGTCCCATTGTCACTCAGGCTGGAGTGCAGTGGCGCACTCTTGCCTCACCGCAATCTTGGCCTCCCAGGTTCAAGTGACTCTCCTGTCTCAGCCTCCCGAGTAGCTGGGATTACAGTCACGCACCACCACACCTAGCTAATTTTTGCATTTTTAGTAGAGATGGGGTTTCATGCTGTTGACCAGGCTGGTCTTGAACTCCTAACCTCAAGTGATCCAACTGCCTCAGCCTCCCATAGTGTTGGGATTACAGGCATGAGCCACCATGCCCAGCCCAGACAGTGTTTTTTAATTCACCAGCTATTTAACTTTAATTTCACTCTGCCCTTAAAGGGAACTCAATCTGCTCTAGTACCTCCTCTTCTGTCCTCCTGGAGGTGTACTATGATAATAAAGATCCCTGCCACACTAAGCACTCACCAAATTTGCTGGGTGTTTCTCTTTGCCGACGTGGATATATCGATAGATGGAATAGCCCATCACAGAAAAAAGAAACACAGTAACGGATACAGGCAGAACATACCAGAAGATGACTTTAGCTTTGAACTCTGATGATTGATCTGTTAAAAAAAAAAAAAAAAAAAGGTGGGAAGTAGGGGGAAGGGATTAGATAGTTGTGATTTGATGTGATGGGAAAAACTGACATCGTTAAATGGCTTCTGGGCAGATCACTTGCATTTGGGAACTCAGTTTTCTCACCTCTACGTTGAGAAGCTTAAGCTAAATGTTATAAGCGGTCTCAGAATTCTTACTCTCCCTGACAAGAGATGGTCTGAAGGAATCATCTGAACACACCTCAAATGTTTAAGAATACATCAATCATCCAAGTCAGCACATATTCCACCATCATATATCTGGCTATGAGATTCATGCAGGTTTCTATATTTGAAAGTAAGTGTATTTGATATTCAAGTGACTCACAGAACTTCGAACAAACAACAAAACCCTCCAGTGAAGATCCCATTGAATTGCTCCACTTTTCCACGCCACATGTTTGACTCAATCTTTCTGCATGTTCACTGAAGGACATGAATGCACGGTGCCACCTTTTATGTGAGTAGCAGAACCGTTCTTGCACTGCTTGACTGGACTTTCTGGGTAGGGCTGGAGCCTGGGGATGTGTCTAGGGAGGTGACTGGACAGGGTACAGTGAGAATGGCAGTTAACTCCCTTCCTGGGCCTGCTGTGCTGTAGGCTCATGATGAGTAAAAGTCTGCAGAGGAATGACAATACCTGGGAAATTGTTTTAATAAAAGTTTTAATAAAAGTGCTGGCCCACACCATTGATCAGGCCATATAGCTGATGACTAGAGCTCATTGTGACTAACTCATACTTGTTAAGCCACTGTGGTACACTTGGAAGTTGTGATGGTATATTTTACATGTCTAGTTGGCTAGGCCACAGTACTCAGATATTTGGCTAAACATTATTCTAGAGCTTTCTGTGAAGGTTTATTTTTTTTTACTCTTTTTTTATTTTTGGGAGACTAACATTTCAATCAGTAGGTTTTTGAGTAAAGCAGATTACCATCTATAATGTGGGTGGGCCTCATCCAATCAACTGAAGACTTTAATAAAAAATGTCTTGACGACCCAAAGGAACAGGGAATTCTGCCAGCAGACTACCTTTGGGTGCGAACTGCAAACATCAACTCTTCCGTGGGTCTCCAGCCTGCCTATGCTACAAATTCGGACTTGCCGGCCTCCACAATCGTGTGAGTCAATGCCTTAAAATAAATCAATATTTCTAAACAAATAAATATATCGATATATGCATCTATATGGATTCTATTGGTTCTGTTTCTCTGGAGAATCCTGACTGATACAGCTGTAGGAAAAAGAGCAGCTTCAGCACAAATGACAAAAGTCCGAGTGTGCTCCTTACACACTAACAAAACCAGCAGCAGTGTGACCGGAGCATCCTAATCCAGGAGAATGTTGGATGCTCTTGATGCTTGGGTCCAAGAGAAAGCAGCAAAGTCACTACCTGGTTAACTGTCCAGTTGAAAGCCTGGAAACAGATGTGTCATGGCTGATGAGGGTGGTCAACAAGAGCCGGTGGGAGAAGTCCCGCATGTGGGCCTGTTACCCTGCATAATTCCCAAGGAGCACATTCACCACCAGCTTCCGCACAGAGACGTGCCAGTGCAGCAGTGCTGATGCTGCGGGTGTCAGAACTCCACCTGCCCTGCTTGCAGCCTATAACTCAGTCCAACCCTCTTAATACAATCCCTGGTCCCTGGATTGAGCCTGTCCTAATTGAAAAGAGTCATAACAATGACTGACAGCATTTAGTATACACTAATCCATGTTTACTACAACAAACCTAATAAACTGTATCTGTATTTTAGGGATGGGGGACTAGAGAGCAGAAATATGTTTTAAAAAATAGTTCCAATAGAGGTAATACTGATTATTCAGAAAGCAGGTCCTCACACCAGTGTGTTCGAAAGATATCTCTGGTGATCTAACAGCTGGGATAGCAGGGGTTCAGAACCAGAAATAGAGCCTAGTTATTCCGTTAATTTTTCTTTTTTTTTCTTTTTGAGACAGGGTTTCACTCTGTTGCCCAGGCTGGAGTGCAGTGGCACAATCACGGCTCACTGTAGCCTCCACTTCCCCAAGTGATCCTCCCATCTCAGCTTCCCAAGTAGCTTGGACTAAAGGTGTGTGCCACCATGCCTGGCTAATTTTTGTATTTTTAGTAGAGATGGGGTTTCACCATGTTGCCCAGACTGGTCTCAAACTCCTGGGCTCAAGTAATCCTCCTGCCTCGGCCTCCCAAAGTGCTGGTATTATAGGCGTGAACCACTGCACTTGGCCACTTTTTTCATATTAGTGAGAAAGTGAGCTTCATCTTCTTACCGAGAAGTTTTGAATTCAATCTGCATTTTATTGCTTTTGCTCCAATTGTGTTAATGATTTCTACTGGAAATTCATTCCCAGCAGCTGGCACTGATCAAGGTGTTAGTAAAGAGAGCACTTCTCCCAAATACAATTATGATTTCTTCAATAGGCTTTGTTTTGCTTGGCATTTTAGTTTCATTTGATATATGGTAGAGACTCCTTCATTGTAAAAGAAAAGCTATGATAAACTATGATAAAGACAGAGTCAAGGGTAAAGCCTTGCACTTTTCATATGTACTCACAAAGTTCCCTTTCTTTACTCTGGGACAGTTTCATCGTGAAAGGTGGGAGGAGTGAGGGAAGAGGAAAGCAGGGGTTATGGATTCCTATTCATGGCTGGTGATACAGCCAAGGTGTGGGGTGGAGGTCATGGGCTTCTGTGTCTAGCCCAGCTGTTTGGAAAAGAAGTGGAGGAATAATGGATGATGAGTCCTTCGACGCAGGCAAACTTTAGGATTTATTTTTCTTTGAATTTTCAAGTTTTGAGTTCAAGTTCCTCTCACTCTGAAGGCGGAAAAATTAAACGAATGCCAAGCTCACAACTCTATGTCTCCACATAGGAACGGGTATCTCTAACCACGGTTTCCTGGCAGCCCAGTGTAGAAAATGTGAGCAGGAGATAAATAAAAGGAAACAGAGAGAAGCAACTGTAAGGACAAGGAAGTGATCACTGATTTGCGATCCCAGACCCTCACTCAGACAATTAGTGGCACTTGAACACAACTGGAAGCACCTATAATTAGTATTCCCCAGGGAAAGTAAAAAATACATTCTCCTTTACAGTGGTTTCAGAATAACACTTTGTTTCTAGCAATAAAATTATCTGATGTTCTTGAAGACCACAGAACTTCTATTGATCAGAGTGGTTATTTTTTATTTTTTATTTTTTGAGACAAGATCTCACTCTGTTGCCCAAGCTGGAGTGCAGTGGTGCACCCATGGCTCGCTGCAGCCTCTCCTGGGCTCAGGTGATCCTCCCACCTCAGCCTCCTGAGTAGCTAGGACTACAGGCATGCACTACCATGCCTAGTTGACTTTATTTTTTGTAGAGATGAGATCTCACTATGTTGCCCAGGCTGGTCTTAAACTCCTGGGTTCAAGCCATCCTTCCTCCTTGGCCTCCTAAAGTGCTGAGATTTCAGGTGTGGGCCACCATGCCCAGCCTGATTATGATTTTAAAGAAGAAACAAGGCATGTGTAAAAGTGCCTCATTGTTATTTCACAAGGCAGGTGGACGAGGGACCATGGGAAGATTGCTGGCAGTGGACACGGGACCTGTTTGAGTTCTCCGAGGGGGTGAGAACACTTCCGAACACTGGCCAAGCTCAGTGGCAGAGCCTCAGGCTGCTCCATGCATTTCTGGTGGTAGCTGTTTCTGCCTTTGCCTCAACCTGTTTCTGTTAGACACAAATATGTCAACACTTTGTCTAAACCATCATACCGACTTCTAGTTTTAGCAGATCTCCTTCCTCGACTAGCAAAGATTTTTAAAAGCTTACCTTTCAAAGTCCTGGCACACTGCTTCTCAGACGGCTGAGCACGGCGAGGGGGCCCTGGGACGAAGGACTCCACGTGGACGCAGTAAAGAGTGTTTGGCTCCAGCCAGGTGAGCACCAGCGTGTGGTTGGTCACACACTGGGACCACTAGGATAGGGAATTGCAGACACTGGTTAGAGCCAGACATTTCTGGGACCACCCCAGACAAATAACTCTAGAAGGAAATAAAAGTCCAAGCCACCATTTAATCCTTTACTATCAGTATAAGCTGTTTTTTTTTTTTCCATCAACAGTTTCAATATACTCTCTTCCTTCAGCGCAGCAGAGCATGGTCAGGAACTGGACCAATGCTGGGAAGGATTCTAAACAACACACGGATAGCGTTCTTATTCACTGTCCTGGGTCCTGCTCACATTATTTTTTCTTCTTGGAGAAAGACTGTGCAAGTGAAAGCTCTCCATCAAAGTCAAGTGTACAATCTCTCTACACTCCAATAACAACACCATATCCTGTCGACAGAGTTTCTGTAAAGAAGATCTGAAGTTAGTTCTGTAAAATTTCTGTATAAAGGTTTAAACTGTATTTTGTGCAGCCTATCTTTTGAATATCATGACTTCCCAGATTCACACGCAGAGAATCAAGGCATCAGGGTTGTTTGTTCCCACATTAGCTACAGAGGGGTTCATGAACATATGCCCCATTCCATTTCAGGCTTACCGTTCTATTTGATTTAGTATTCGACACAGACACATTATACTTTAGATTGGAGTATATTTGTTGCATGGAAACAGAAAGGTCTTCTGGATTTCTCTTCCACTTCTCTGGAGCTGTTAGAACAACAGAAATGGACTTCTCATCTGTAGTCAGTGCCACCTCTGGTGGGCCAATTTGTGCTTAAAGTGGGAAGAAAGAGGGTATTATGTTCAGATGAAAAATTACCTTAGATAAAGCTACGATATAATCCTACTTGGATCGAGGCTCTAAAATACTTTCTTTCTTTCTTTTTTTTTTTGAGATGGAGTCCTTTCCCTATCACCCAGGCTGGAGTGCAATGGTGCGATCTTGGCTCACTGCAACCTCCGCCTCCTGCGTTCAAGTGATGCTTCTGCCTCAGTCTCCCAAGTAGCTGGGATTACAGGTGCCCACCACCATGCCCAGCTAATTTTTATATTTTTAGTAGAGACGGGGTTTCATCATGTTGGCCAGGCTGGTCTCGAACTCCTGATCTTGTGATCTGTCCACCTCGGCCTCCCAAAGTGTTGGGATTATAGGTGTGAGCCACCGCGCTCAGCCTTAAAAGACACCTTCTTACAGGAGATGCCTCAAAACGTACAAAGGTGGGCCTGAGTTATGCAAATCTTGAAACCATTTCACAAGCCTGATCCAATGTTAGAACAGCAAATTAAAGTGTTCTATTTCCTTAGTCACATGCATAAACAGTAGATGGTTAATACAATCAAAACTCTTTGTAACATTTATGTGACTTGAAAAGTTGGTGATAAATGACAACATGATTTGATAAGTGGAAAATCAGAGATGTGATTAGAATGATCTAGAACAGAGACCAGGTGACTTTTATCCTAAAGGTCTGGACAGTAAGTATTTCAGGCACAGCAGGCCATATGATCTCTGTTGCACTACTCCATTCTTGTTGTAACACAAAAGCAGTCTAAGGTAACTATGTAAACAAATGAGTGTGGGTTGTGTCCCAATACAACTTTATGAATAGACATCAATATTTCAATTTCCTTTACTTTTCCAATGTCACAAAATATTCCTTGGATTTTTAGAAACTATTTAAAAATGTAAATACCATTCTTAACTCTTCGCCTGTAGAAAAAGAGAAAGGGGGTTGCTGGATTTGTCCCAAGGGTAGTTTTCTGGCCTCTGATCCGGAAGGGCTCCCGCACTTACAGAGTGCTTGCAGAGCTCATTATGGCAGCCCTGAGTGGGTCCTTCATGACTGAGTCAGCCATAGGTCAGGGGATGGCAACATTATAAAAGTAAATACCAGGAAGAAGTTGCCTTAATTCTGAGTTACACTTGGAAATTATATCATCACACTACCAAGTTCATACAAGAAGAAGCATAGTTGGATAATCACGACAATCTTTAATCAATCTTGTGGAGACATTAATAGTCCATAAACCCACATTAAATAAAGTCGTTTTGTTCCTCAAACAAACTTCCACTAAGTAGCTTCCACTAAGTAGTAAGACAAAGTCAAAATTTAATATCATTGTCATTTAGTATCAATTTTGGATCTGGGAGAGATCTTAGAGACCACTTGGCTAAACTTTTCACTCTAAAGATGAGACTCAGGCTGGGTGTAGTGGCCCATGCCTGTAACCCTAACACTTTGAGAAGCTGAGGTGGGAAGATAGCATGAGCCCAGGAGTTTGAGACCAGCCTGGCAACATAATGAGGCCCTGTGTCCAAAGTCAGTCAATCAATCAATCAATCAATCAACCAACCAATAAAGGTGAGACTCAGAGCCAGCAAGGTTAAGGACATTGTACTGCTCACTCAATCCAGTGGTCCAGAATGGAGCCAAGCAGAGCACCTTCCTCTGGGCAAGGCTGTCTATGAGGCTGAGACTGTTAAACCTGATATTAATACATGTTTAACTGACCATTGCAATAATGGCATTACTTACTTTCTAAAAAAGGATAGAACCGTCCACTTTCAGCCCATTTGGAACAGTTTGTTCCCCAAATGGCCTTAACTTTGGCATAATACTGGTGCTCGTAGTCAGAAGTTTCAGCAGAAAGATCACAGTAGGTTCTATTGATATTTCTGCATTCTGATTTATTCAGCCATTTCTTTTGCCCATATCTGCTAAGAAAGAAGCTGAATTAATAATGAGGTGCCCTCTATACTTTACAATAAAAAATGTAGTCATTTTATAAAACTGAATGGAACTGACGACCTTCTCTTCAGAACAACAAAGGTGCCTGTCATCGAGATAAAAAAGAATCCACTTTTGCTGTGGGCAATTTTTTTCATTAGCTGTCAGGAACATGAGTCAGAGTTTCTGTAATCACCTTTCCTTCTGTGAATTATAATGTGGATAGTATATTTTGAACGCATATATTTTATTGTTATTCTTTGGCTACAGTGAAATTTTTACATATTGTGTGATCAATTCTTCTAGTAATTATTTATGTAGGTTTTTAGTCTACTGTGTATACAAGGTCAGTTTGATGGATTGTCTGAAGAACAGTTCGTCATTTTTTTTCTTGGAAGAAAAATTACTTCGACGTTCTCAGTGCATATAAAAATCTAAGCATCAATGATTCTAGGGAAAATACATGAGGCTGGAGTGCATACAGAAATCTGCATTTTTGATAATTATAATGAGGATGATAATATTGACTAGGTTGGTCATATTGATTTTTCTTTTCTTTATTAAAAACACAACCCCCATAGCAAATAGGGAGGTGGCAATATTTTTAGCCCTTTTCAGGTGGGAGAGACTGAAGTATAGAGTTCAGGTAACATGTGATAAGCCAGTGAAAGGGACAGGGGAGGCAGCGTGGGAAAGGTGATGGGTTACACATGGCAGCCTAGGGAGCAGCTGAGAGGACACTGCAGTGGTCCAGGGGAAGATGTAGGTCACTTGGACAAGGATGGGGCAGTAGGATGAATAAGGACAGGACAAAAGCAAGAAATATCAGGAGACAGGACTTGGTGATAGAAAACATGTGACAGATTAGGGAAATGAAGGTATTAAGGATGCCGTCTCTTTCTGTCTAGGGCAGATGGGTGGAATGGTGGTGATATTTACTACGATAAAGAGCACTGAGACAGAGCAGATTTGGGAAATGGATGGGGAAGCAGAGCAGAAGGGAAAGAAAACACGTTCACTTTCGATGCCTTGAGCCTGAGTATGTAACAGATATCCCAGTGCTAATGTCCAGCGGGCAATGGGTCTCAGGAGAGACATGTGAGTGGGAGGTAGGGATTTTGGAGTCAATATCATCAAACTGCTCATTGAAGGCACAAGGATGAATGAATGATCCACGGAGACAAAACAAAGTCTAGGATAAAATTTCAGGAGCATCAAGATTTAAAGGCTGGACAGAAAGAAGCCTGGAAATAGCAACTAAAGAGGGATGAGAAAAAAACATATCATAAAGGTCAAGGGAAGAGTGTGTCTTGAGAAAGAGGATATGTCCATGTATTGCCAAAGCTTAAGGATATTTTCTCTTTTCAGAATATGGCAACAGATTTCTGAAAGTAGGTGTTTCCCATTTCCTAAGTACCATACCTACCAAAAGACATCAGAAATATAGTCAGATCTTACTGATCAACTTCTCCATCCAAGTGATCACTGTTACTTAGGGGCTTTCAATTTTTTTTTGACCATGATCCACGGGGGAAAAATACATTTTACATTTTGATTCAGCTCACAAAATATAAAACTAACATATTAAAACAAAAATTGTGCAAGAAAATATTTAAACTTTACCACAGGCCTTGCAGTTATTTTTCATTCCACTCCATTCCACACCATTCCATTCCTTTCCATCAAAAATAATGTCCCTCAGCATTCATTTCATGAATCATCAAAGAGTCTTGAGTTGTGGTTGAAGACTATTGCCATTGCCTATGCGACCCCTCCCTTCTCCCTCCTCAAACTTCCTCACTCTGCCAAAGGCAAGGGAGCTTCCCATGACAATGCTGATGCAGGAGAAAAGGCTCTTTACAAGATTTTCAGCAAAATAAATGAATGATGACCAGAATCACTCAGCAAATACTCCAGTAATGACACACACACGGCAAATAGCCATGTGGGGCCCTCAGTGGTCTCTGATTTATAAGCTTTATCTCATCGAATTATCATAACAACCCTAGGGGGTAGGTACTCTTATTTTCATCCCATTTTACAGATGAGGAAGCTGAGGCTCAGGAAGATTAAGGGATCCACTCAAATTCACATGACTAGTAAAAGGCATACCTGGGATTTGAACCATTCTTCCCTGATGCCAAAACTTCTGTTTTTAGTGCTACATTCTATTTTTTGCATTAATTGTTTTGGTGGATAGAATTTAAACTTTTGTTAAAGTTTCATCTTGGAAACAAACTTCACTCATAAGTATAAACGTATAATCTGTAACCTTCCCAGCTAGGTTCATAGCCTGGCTATGAACTGGGGACCGTCTGACTCCAGAGCTGAGCTTGGAGCCCTCTGGCAGTGAAATATGCTGCCCTATATTCCTGTCCCTCTTTCACATGCACAGGCTTGTAAGAACGCCAACATGGCAAGCTTCTTTTTAAACACATATTTTTAAAAGTTGCACAATCTAAGTGATCTGCTCACATAGAGCAGTGACTATTTTTTAAAAATCCCTTTCTGAATCACATAAAACATAAAGGACAGAGCAAGCTCTTTGCTCCACCTAATGGATAAGGAGGCAAGGACATGCTCGTGAGTCTTTTCCCTTTGCAAAGCAATTTCTTTCCTCTAACACTGGCTCCTGAGAAACTCCTTGGAAATGAGAATGAGGTTCTAGATTTGAGGTCACTGTGAGTCGCTGCTGAAGTCTTTCACTGGTTTTAGTGATATGAATTTTATTTTCAAAGACAAAACTGACTTTATTCTTTTTTGAAAATATGGTAATGTTTTTAAATTCAAACAATCAAACAATTCAGAAAGTAAAATCATAAGAGAAACAAATCATCCTAAAACCCATTACCCTGGAACATTTGGTGTGTATGATTCTGGATATCTCATTTTGCTTCTGTATAAACAGAAGGACGATATGATAGCAGAATAGATGGACAAAAATTAGATTATACCATACATATGGTTTTAATAAAAGTAGTCAATTCAGTGTGCCTTGAACTTTGATAGAAAAAAGAAACTGACGTGAAATTAAAGGAACTGCAGAAGTGCAAATGTTTGTCACCACAAGAGATATTTGTTCCTAAAAGAGCTTTTAAATTAAGAAAATGGTTTGTGAAAAATATTGAGAGGTTAATTATTAAAATAATAAAATATTGTCATTTTAGATCACATTTAACGGCTTCTGGCTATGAAAATCAGTACACTTATAGTCCCCCCACATTTCCATCTTATATTATTGTTTAAATTCAGATTATTTCTAAGAAACTTCTATAATTACATTTCCATCACTATTTAGTCTTAGTTCTATATTTAGATAAATTCAATGCATGCTACTAGTCTTTTTTTGTCACCACTAAGTTCTTCTTTTGGGTTTGTCTTTATCTCTCTGTTAGCTGGAGGTCATCTTTAGTTAGTGCTCTACCTCATCCCCCAGGAAGGTCTCAGAAAAGTGATCTCCTGGGTTCCCACCCGCTTCCAAACACCAGTCTACTGACCTTAGTAAGAGTCTTAGGTCACACTTGTCTTTTCCTCAGAAAATGTATTCTATTGAGTGTTGCCAGATTGAAATTCTCCCTTTCTCCCAACTTGAGTTCTGCTTTTGCTAAAATGGCCGTGAATCATTTAATTATCTTAAAGTCCAATAACTTCCCCAGGATGTGTCTTGCTATTGTTTTTACCATTTTTTTTCTAGACATACCACACATTTATGACACACAGTTCCAAACAGTCTTTATTACCTGTTCAATCATTACTATCACTTAGCTCTAACAGGTTTTTCATCTTGATATAGTATTTTTATATTCCAGCATTTTCCTAAGCTCTGCACACTTCCTAAAAAGACATGTTCTTCCTGTTGTCTTTGAATCTCTTCTTTCACTGTTTTCTCTTCTTTGAGTTTTACCTTTACAGATCCTGTTGTTTATGCACTCTAACAAAATTATGGACTGTTATGTGTTTTAATTCTTCCTTACTTCCATAGCAAAGCTTTCTGGAAACTTGTATTCTTTTTTCCTCTTTCCTTCTTCCAGTAATTATGAATAGGTGCTATGCTAGTTCCTGTGGGACTATTACTGTTTGAATGGGGCCAGCTGTTTGTTGAACAGGCAAATGGACATAAGAATAGGGCTCAGATAATGAGCTTTTGCTCTCCATAATTTTTGTTTGTTTGTTTGAGACAAGACCTGGCTTTATTGCCCAGGCTGGAGAGCAGTGGCATGATCTCAGCTCACTGGAACCTCCAGCTCCCAGCTCAAGCCGTCCTGCCACCCCAGCCTCCCAAGTAGATGGGACTACAAGCACGCACCATCATGACCGGCTGATTTTTATATTTTTTGTAGAGACGGGGTTTTGTCATGTTGCCCAGGCTAGTTTCAAACTTGTGAGCTCATGGGATCCACCATTTTCAGCCTCCTAAGGTGCTGGGGTTACAGGTGAGAGCCACTGCATCCGGCCAATGCTCTCCATAATTTTAAACTTCTGTTTCCATCAAACACCCTCTCACCAAATCTATTATTCCCTTTGCTCCCTGGGAAACCTGCCTGCCCTCAGGTTTGGGGCTGCAGGAGGCTGATGTTGTAGCCTTCCTGGGCTGCCTCCCAGCCAGTGCTGCCTCCCTTTCCTCCTGCCCCTGGCTCACTCCCAGCTTCTCCCTTGGCTGTGACAGGGCCTCCACAATGGACATGTCCTGTGTGCCTGATTTCTATTTCAGCTCCTCCATCTGTGACATTCTGTGGCACCCAACTGGGGCTCCACGGGGACATTTCCTTAATTTCTGGTGGTGGCGATCCTTAGATTTCCACGCTCTCAGATTGTTAGGTGCGCTCTTGGTACTGTGACACTTATTTTGTGAAATCATTTCCTGTGATTGGAGGTGTGAAGGTATAGGTTTGCTTTCAGTTTCTGTAGCTGTTTTTCTTTGGATACCACAGGATTTGGCTTGGATGGTTCCTAGTTTGTGGTTAGGGTTGTGGCCATTTCCTTTGTTTCTCTGAAGATGGACATTGACTACCTGTTTTGCATTCTTTCCTGCTTGCAATGAGTTTTGAGGGCCAGATGAAATGTCTATTCACTGCTATCTTTAAGTGCAACAGCTGATCGCACAAAATGTGCATGTGGTTTCAAGGAGTCTAAGGATGCCTGTAATTCCAAACAGCTTAGAAAATTCAGAGATGATGGACTGCCTTGTTTGCTCAGCCACCTAATAATGTTTTGACCAACTTCTTTTCTGTCTAAATAACTTCGCCTTGCCTGAGCCTCCCAATGCCTCTGTCTCCATGAAGAAACTGTTTTCTAATTTAATCTTACAAAACATCAAGAAAATTTAACCTGAAATATCTAAAACTTTTCTCTTTTTCAAACACATTTAATACCGCAGAGAGTTTATCTTTGCATAATTCACAGGAGTCGGAGTCTTGTGTTTGTAAGCTAGCCAAAAGGAAAAGAAGAAACTTACATGAAATACTGCACAGTGTAAGTAACTTTAACTCTTTGAAGACACTCTGGTGGATTCCATTGTAGGACATTCTTCATGTTGATGGATAAGAAGGTGATGTTTGCAGGTTTAGGCAAACCACCAGAGACACAGGGAACTGAAAAAGGAGCAGAAAGGAATTGAGGTCTTAGTGGCAGAAAAGGAAAACATGATTCCTGTAGTAGCTAGTCTCCAGAGATGGCCCCCGATATGGCCTTCCAGTACGCATGCCCTGTGTAACATCTCTCAAATGCAAAAGAGAATGTGGCAGAGGTGGCTCTGGGACTAAGCCAGGACTTTTGCTTTCCAAAAAAAATTCCCGAGTTGCTATGTAAAATAACAGCTAACTTACTGGAGAGACCATGCTGAGAGATTGCACGAAGAGAGGCTCAGTTGTCCTGGTGTCCCAGCTGAGCCCAGCCTTCCAATTAAGAGTCCACAATGAAGTCACTGTGGTCATTCTAGCCCCTTCTGTCACAGACTGAAGCTGCATGAGAGACCTCGCATGAAACCAGCAGAAGAATCATCTGGCAGAGCCCCAGTTAATCCCCAGAATTTTAAGAAATAATAAAATGATTGTTTTAAACCACTAAGTTTTGGGGATAGTTTGTTATGCACTACAGAGAACTAAAACAATCTCTTTATTAAATGTTAAAATAAAATTTAGAGTAGGTGACCCCGAGAGGCCAGAGTTTCAAAGGTTAGAATTGGGACTGCCTTTACTAAAGAATATAGTAAAGCAATAATTAGAAAAGGAACCAATGAAATAAGACAATTTATTTAAATAAACACTGATATGTTCACATAGGTGCACCCTAAGAAAAACTGTATCCTAAAGGATTAATTTATAGAAATCCTTGTGGAGAAATGGTAAAGAATTGAGAAACTACTAAAAACTTGGAAAAGGAAAGCAGATGCTACTTTCTTGTAAAATAAAGCAAAGATAATCCTTGAATTAAAGTAAATGAAAAAATTCAATGGTAATATGTAGGATTCAAAATATTAATTCAAAATATTGGAAAGATCACAAAGCACAGAGTGATAACCAATCAGGTTTTATGAAGAACTAATCCTGTCACAAATATGCACATTCTAGTCAATCAATGAACTTGAAAAATACAAAATATTAACACTGCAAATCAAACTTAGGAAATAAAATTTAGTTCAGTCACTGATGGCAGGTCCAATCTTGGCTAAGTATCATAATTCTTGAGTAAAGTAGCTGGGACTAACGTCAGAGAAAGGAATTATGTGTGAGGTAATCCTTGGTTAAGATTAGTTCTATACAATGTACTGTTATTTTGCAAGCCAAATGAAAAGAAAAATTATTTACTTTAGAATTAAACTTTGTAGGATCACCCTGATTCTAAGCAAAATTAGCTCTTTAGTGTAAAGATGGCTGAGAGTAGGTATGCTTGTGCTATAATTATAATGACTCCTACTTTTAACTTTGCTCATAAAAAAATTTTTTAGTTTTACTTTTACGAAAAAAGTTACAGAGAAGCACAATCAATTGACCACTGCCGTGTGTGTGTGTGTGTGTGTGTGTGTGTGTGTGTGTGTGTGTGGTAGGGGTAGGGGAATCTCAAAAGGACATAGCCTGCCTAACATCTTCTTGTAATTCTTTGGAACCATTGCATAGCAAGTGGTGTTGGTATTTTCTGGAGATTACATAGAGTGAATATTTATCAATGATTTAATACTGCTTTATGGTACTACTAGGTTTACCAGATTCTCAATTTTAATCAGATTTTTGAAGACAAAACAGAACATGGGGAGGCAGCACACTGAGTATAACACTTCTCAGCTCTTCAAAAATGCGGAACCCATTTAACATAAAAATTTCCAAGGATCTTTCCAGATCTAAAATGCTGTGGCCTGCATTTTTAGATGGCCCTAACACATGAAGAGTGGTTACCATCTCTTTATAAAAAATAAAATAGACTGTGCATTGTAACATCAGTGGTGAAAGACATTGTCAAAACATGGCTTTATAGAGCAGACAAGGAAATAGAGTATTTTGGTTTGTGGCAACACGAGTTTGGAGATAGAACACGGAAGTTATCTTAGATAGTATAGTCCAGGCATATCATCTCAAGTTTCAATCTATACAAATCTTTATCTTCTACAACACTGTATTCTATTTGTCTTTTTTTTTTTTGAGACAGAGTCTCACTCTATCGCCCATGCTGGAGTGCAGTGGCATGATCTCAGCTCACTGCAACCTCCACTTCCCAGGTTCAAATGATTCTCTTGCCTCAGCCTCCAAAGTAGTTGGGATTACAGGCACCCACCACCATGCCTGGCTAATTTTTTTTTGTATTTATAGTAGAGTCGGGGTTTTGCCATGTTGGCCCGGCTGGTTTCCAGCTCCTGACCTCAGGTGATCCTGCCATCTCGGCCTCCCAAAGTGCTGGGATTACAGATGTGAGCTACTGCGCCCGGCCCTATTTGTTTTTTAATGTGAGTGAACAAATGACGGAACTCTCAAGATGCCTAAAACATACCCAAAAAAGTTTTGAGAAATAACTTGGAGTAAAAGGAATAGGCAATTTTATTTTAATTTAGTTTTTTTGGTTGCTGTCATAAGGAAACAAAGCAATTTTTCTCTTCTGAAATAAACTATACTCTGGAATGTGCTGTCAATAATTAATGTTCACTGATTCAGTAGACATTTTGATTAATGCTTTGTAATTGTCTAAATGGTCCTTCACAAATGCTATGCCAATTGTTGAAATGTTAGCAAACTCTGGTAATATTAAACCAACAGAATCAATAATGTGACAATAATAACATTAAAAAAATAATGTTCTTATGCCATTCTATTCTTTGAGAATATATTTCATTATAAATGCCGTGGACTATGTACGCCTCTTCTGCACGTCTACATTATGAGTAAATCATTTCTATCACCATGACTGTGGTAGCTGGCCTCCAATAATCCCTTCCTCCTGGCATTCACAGGCTGTATTGTTCTCTCCCACATTGTGCTTGGGTTGGTCTGTGTGTCCAATAAAATATGACAAACGCCAGGACAAAAGACACTTCTGAGATTAGGTGATAAAAGATACCGTAGCTTCTATCTTGTTTCCTTTGCCTTGGATCGTTTGCATGGGCAACACCAGCTGCCTTGTTGTGAGTGGCCCCATGGAGGCCCATGTGGCAAAGTAACTGAGGCTTCCCAAAGCTGCTGAAGAACTGAGTGAAGCCTCCTGCCAAGAGGAACCTTAGTGATCTTAGCAGTGGATCCTCTGACCCCAGTCCAGCCTTCAGATGCCTGCAGCCCCAGCTTGCCTCTTGACTATACTGTTTTGAAAGACCTTCAGCCAGAACCACTTGGCTAAACCATTACTGGAATCCTGACTCTCAAAAAATATGTGAGATAATATTTGTTGCTTAAAGCTATTAAGTGTAAGGTAATTTGTTACCTAACAGTAGAGAATGAATACAACAACGATTCTAAAAGTGAAAGCATCTAAGACAGACAAATCACTGAAAACCCCCCCCCTCCATTCCCAATAATTTACTAAATGACTCTTGCCTTAACAATTTTGAGAAATATTCTTTCTAATAGTTCGATTTTATGTTTATGAAGAAAATTAAAAACTACCCAAGGAGAAGACCAGAAACTTACTATCTTTTTAATAGCAAGTGAAGATGACAGTAAAAACTTTTTGAAATTTTTTTAAAAACCCAAATGCTTAGTTAAGCTCATTGCAAATACACTGACAAGGTTTCAGAGTAATAAACACCTTTAACAGAAATCCACTTAAAAATGAATGTTATATTTTATACACTGTATCTGGGGAGAAATACTACAGCTTTTAGCCCTGCAGGTTCTTCCTTTGGATTGACATTATCTTTCCGATGGCAGAGGCAGAAAATGTTATCAGTTTTGGATCATCCTCTTGTCAATAAATCAAACTATTATTCAGGGGCAGACCTATCATAAGAAAAGTAGGTAATGTCTTGATATCAGCCCATCTCTAAATCTCTCCAGGACACAAAATATTCCTTGTTATGACATGGTCTGCTGGTTTTGAAACCTTTTTTTTTCCCTTAAATCAGAGCAAATTAAGCCATGTTAGTCACCTTTCCTTAGATCAGGCAAAGCGCATCTTGTCTCCCTGCTTGTCTACTTTTATTTTCAGAAATGGATGTTTATAAATTGCTGTGGATTAGTAGTATTTTGTTAATGATGGATTTTTAATAGTTTGTCTTTGATCAATGGAAATAGATGGTTCTTACTACAGAGGGGTTTGACTTTTCTGCAAAGAGGAGTTAAAAGAATTCTCTCACATGGACTGCTTGTTCCTTTGGATTAGTTCTGGTTTCACCTGGAAATGGTATCATACATTTGAGTATTATTAAAAATAATGTTGTGGCCAGGCATGGTATTTCACGCCTGTAACACCAGCACTTTGGGAGGCCAAGGCAGGTAGAGCACTTGAGGTCAGGAGTTCGAGACCAGCCTGGGCAACATGGTGAAACCCTGTTTCTACCAAAGAAAATAAGAAACAAAAATTAGCCGGCATGGTGGTGGGCACCTGTAGTCCCAGCTACTTGGGAGGTTGAGGCAGAAGAATCACTTGAACCAGGAAGGCAGAGGTTGCAGTGAGCCACTGCACTCCAGCCTGGGCAACAGAGCGAGACTCTGTCTCAAAAAATAAAATGTTGAAAGTGGGATCCACTTATAACAGGCTAAGAGGCTCTGTTTTAATAATAATAATAATAAATATTGTGAAAGCCTTTATATGTGATAACGTATTTAGTCGATACGAGCAAGTTGGTTGGCATATAATAAAAATAGTCGCTAACACTTACTAAATCCTTACCACACAGCCAGCATGGTTTATGTGCTTTATACAAACCAACTCATTCGGTTTCCATAACTCCTCTATGGTAAGTACTATTGTTATCATCTCTATTATACAGATGAGGAAACTGAGGCACAGAGTTTAGTAAGTTGCCACAAATTCACACAGCTAGTAAGTGCAGGAGCGGGGTTCAGAACCCACACTCTTAACCTCCTCACTCACATGCCAGCGTTGTAAACCAAGTAGAATTTAAACAGAATTTAAAGACAAGAAAAGGCTGATGAGAAAACATGTATTAATCTATGATATTAATACATCAAATAATTTGGGAATTTAAAAATGTTAGATACTAATCTGTTCAGCAAAGTTTTTTGGGATCCCACCACATTTTGTTGTAGGAGGTCCTTTCCTTTTCCTGCCAGAATATGTACTCCCTTATCTGGTCTGAGGGAATGGCAAGCAGAAACTCCTTTTTTGACACATTCTTCAGATGATATGGTGACCACAAAGGTAGGGATTCCTAGAAAACTGTGTTGGACTCTACTCTGGTTTATGTTTAGTTGCCGAGAACAGGATTTCTATTCATTTGAAACCACAGTCAAATTTATAGTTGTGGATACATATATTTCACCTTGGCCTTGGACTTTAGCCATTTGTCTCCCATATAAATCATACTATAGTCAATCCTATCTGTATTGATGAGAAACACCAGTTCGAGACTCATCTTATTCACTCATTCAACTCATATTTATTGGGTACTCTTACGGGTTGAATTGTGTCTCTCTCTTGCAAAAACAAATAAATACAAATAAAAGATATATTAAAGTTCTAACCTCTGAGTACTTCAGAATGTGACCTATTTGTAAATAGAGTTGTTGCAGATATAGTTAACATGAGATCACACTGAAGTCAGGTGGGCTCCTGATCCACTATAACAGATATCCTTATAAGAAGACAGCCATGGGAAGACACAGAGACACAAGGAGAATGCCATGTGAAGTTGAAGGACTGGAATGATGCACCCACAAGCCAAGAAATGCCTGGGACCACCAGGAGTTGGAAGAAGCAAGGAAGGAGGCTCCTCTAGTCTTCAGAAGGAGTGTGGTGCTGCCAACACCTTGATTTTGACTTCTAGCTTCCAAAACTGTGAGAGAATGAATTGTGTTGTTTTAAGCAACCTGGTGCTACTTTGCCATGGCAGCCCTTGAATATTAACACAGTGCCTACCATGTGGATATCTTATGGTGAATAGACAGGTAAGTTCCTGCCCTTGCAGAGCTTCCAGGGCAGTAGGAAGACAGACACCATTAAAAAGTAAAAAACAAAAACAAATATATACATAATAAATTGGTGATCAGACTAAGAAAGGGAATAAGGCTGGAGTGGTGGGTCACAGAACCTATTTAAACAAGGCCTTAGGAGTCAGCTGTGGGATGAGAGGGCAGTGTTCTAGGCAGAGACCCCTGAGATGGGAAAGGGCCTATCCAAAAAGACAGTGTCTTTGGAACTGTCAAAAGATCAATTTGGAAAGCTGATGAAGAGGACAATGGCCAAGATGAAATCTGAGTACAAAAGAGCTAGATCCCTCATCTCTCTAAACCCTGGGAAAAAGTCTGGATTATATTTGAAATTCATGGGAAAGTACTGAATCCTTGGCAGCAGGGGAAAATATAAACCTATTTATATTTCAAATGGATCACTACACTCCTGAAGGGAGAAAAGACTGGATGGAACAAGAGGAGAAGGGAGAAGCTAGTGAGACCATAACTGCAGTAGCCCCAGTGTGCACCAAGATGCAGGCTGTGGAGAGGGAGATGCGTGGGAAGCTTGGAGCTCAAGTTTCAAACTAGAAGTGGGACCTGCTGCTGATGTAGAACTGCATGGGTCCCATTAGGAAGAGAGTGGCTGTGCTGTGAAAGTAAAATTAACAGATGAAGATCTAGCAAGGAATACTCATGCTTTTATCTATTTTGATGATGCAAAGGAGTCATAAAAAACAGAATTAGGCAAGTGCGTGGGCTCACCAGGTGCACGGGCTCACACCTCTAATCCCAGCACTTAGGAAAGCCAAGGCAGGCAGATCACTTAAGGTCAGGAGTTCGAGACCAGTTTGGCCAACATGGTGAAACATTGTCTCTACTAAAAATACAAAAACTAGCCAGATACGGTGGCAGGCACCTGTAATCCCAGCTACTCGGGAGGCTGACGCAGGAAAATTGCTTGAACACAGGAGGTGGAGGTTGCAGTAAGCTAAGATCGCATCACTGCACTCCAGCTTGGATGACAGAGTGAGACTCTATCTAAAAACAAAACAAAACAGAGTTGGCACTTTTTTTTTAAAGGTAAAGAAACAGTACATTTAAAAAAGAAATAAATGTGATAACTAGTATTCTCTTTTGTTTAAAAAAATTTGCAAAAGTTTTTAGGCACTGTGTTTTTTTCAAGTTTGAAAAGCATGACGAAAGACATTCCTGAATAAACATTTCAATGGAGATAAATCAATTTTCTAACCTGCTAGTACTGATAAGATCACTGAATCAACACCAAAGTGAAAACATGTCACACCCACATTGCTATCAGGAAATGTGGGCCAATTGATGGGTGACAAATGCACTTTAACAAATAGATTTATGGTCTGGAAGCACGGCTCTGATTCTCTGAGATATCTGAGATTTCACATCCCAAATTATAAAGCCATTGGATCGGTGCACATAGTTTTATGTTTGGGGAGTGCCAGACCGTCATGACTTTGGTTTGGTACACAGATTCTTCAGATGGGCGGGTCCAATGTCTCCTTTTGCAATTCTGCCAAATGCACCGTGTTCACCAGCCACATGAAAATACCTTCAATACCCGAACCTACCCTGTTTATTCACACCTTTACAGTTTAGGTCCCTTCTGCCTCCAGTATTCTTTTGGAAATAAGAGACCCCTTGGTCTTCCAGGTGTGCATCATTGAATAAATATTGGCTTGTGCTATTTTAATGACATGATTGTGCTGTGATGTGTAGGGGATGTGTGGTCTCCGCTAAAGTGAGCAATCCTGACTACAGACATCTGGGCAGGAGACTGATCTTTCCAGGGGAAGCAGAACTCAGAAGACTGAGGGAAGGGGCATCAGCTCTGGACTCCCTTTGAGCTTTGAACGATGGAAGGATATGTGAGGATGCGCCTTTGAGTTGTGGGTGTAAAGATGGCCTCTGCCTTCACAAAGCTGTGAGGAGTTGGCAAGGAACTATCCACTTAATGAACTTCGAGGTAATGATTGATTTCCTGTAGCTTGTAAGCCACATCGAGATTTGTGTCCCCTCTCAGTGTTTATTTCCCTTTTATTATATTATGCCTTGGCACCATAAATAGAACGTGTGTGTTCCTCCTCCCCACCAAAAAATTCACAGGTTAAATCCTAACACCCAATGTACGGTGTTTAGAGGTGGGGCCTTCGGGAGGTGATTAGGTCGTCAGGGCAGAGCCCTCATGAGTGGGATTAGTGCCCTTATAAAAGAGACCCCAGAGAGGTCCCTCTCCCCTCCAACATGTGAGGACATAGTGAGAAGACGACCATCTATAAACCAGGAAGTGGGCCCTCCCCGTCCAACAAATCTGCCTTGATCTTGAACTTCCCAGCCTCAGAAGTGTGAGAAATAAACTGTTGTTTATAAGTCACTTAATCTATCACATTCTGTTCTAGCAGCTGGAATGAACTAATGCATTTGGCCTTTGGGAAATTCTTGTAGCCCAGCTTCATTTATGCTCTAGCACCAAAGGAAAAAGTCCTCTGTTTGCTCTTAGGTCCTTCCAGTAGGAAGATAATGGATTACTAAGATAGATCTAAATGGGTAAATTTATCATTAGTGGAGTTTTATAAAATGTGGCTGCTACATTGATTCTAAGAATTACCTTGAATACAGGTCTGTAAATATAGCAAAATGGTTTGTGACCTTTTCCTAATGGCCTCAAAGTGAATACCAGGGTTGCCATCTAAGTATGTTACAGTTTTAATTATGTGTCTCACAGTAAAAGTTACTTCTTTTTTGTTGTACTCAAGGAAAAGCCTATGCATAGATGAGTGCCTGATGAACACCAGTTAGAAGTGGTAAGGCTCTCAGGGCGAACTCACAAAGAGTCAGGGTAATCAGCCTCTGTGGTTAACCCAACCTCCCTCTTTTGTGGCTGAGGCATTTAGACTTTCCCATTATGGCCATCACCTTCATTAACCAGTACAGAAAGCAAACAAATTGCAAGAGACCGGACAGCCAAATGTGATCACTTCTGGAGACTCCCCTTGGCGACCGTTCAAGTTTCTGAAGCTTATGACCAACTGGGGCAGCCCTAGCATTGCAGAAGCCCTGCTCAACCTTGCTCAGAGAAGGTCCCCAGATGTCCGAACCCCTTTAGCCTTCTAAAGCTGAAGCTGTGAAGGAATCAGAGGCTCTGATCTGTTGGACACTGGACACCAGGTCTTATAAGGTCTTGGTATTCTCAGTGTCTGGCAAATAAATGCTTTGGAAATGAACTGACCAGGAACCCTTGGGGCTGACGCAAATCATGGCAGATCCTAGATTCACATGAGCATGGAATTGAAGTGGAACAGCTTGAACCACCAAATCTGTGTAGCTTGAAATCACCTTGGTAAGCTTACATTACACACAGGACTGCACAATCAGAAGATACCCAACAGCTGCGTTTTAATGAAGACACAGGAACCCATGGCATGGAAGTGGTTGCTACATATTTTATGTGTATTTTTAAATAGGAAAATAGCTTCATAGGCTTGTTGGGGAAAAAAATTTCCACCCAAAGTGAGTTTTCTACTGTGGGAACAAGGTTAAAAGGCAGTACAAAAACACCAGAGGATGATTGACTAATTTCAGAAAGCGGATGTTGTAAACAATGACATTCTAACCACCAAAGAGCAAAACAGGTATGACTGCCTTCACATAGATTACCTTAAGCATTGTTTTAATTTCATCATGCTGAAAGGAAAGGCAGGTTTTCTTCTGTCCCAAGTTACAAACCCTTTCTCTTGAAAAATATTAATTGATCTCCCTTCTTCTTCCTAATTATATATGAAGTTCCCTCAAAAAGTAAGTCTTCTTTTTTTTCTGAGATGGAGTGTCATTCTTTTTTTTTTTTTTTTTTTTTTTTTGAGACGGAGTCTCGCTCTGTCGCCCAGGCTGGAGTGCAGTGGCCGGATCTCAGCTCACTGCAAGCTCCGCCTCCCGGGTTTGCACCATTCTCCTGCCTCAGCCTCCCGAGTAGCTGGGACTACAGGTGCCTGCCACCTCACCCGGCTAGTTTTTTGTATTTTTTAGTAGAGACGGGGTTTCACCGTGTTAGCCAGGATGGTCTCGATCTCCTGACCTTGTGATCTGCCCGTCTCGGCCTCCCAAAGTGCTGGGATTACAGGCTTGAGCCACCACGCCCGGCCTGGAGTGTCATTCTTGTTGCCCAGGCTGGAGTGCAGTGGCGTGATTTTGGCTCGCTGCAACCTCCGCCTCCTGGGTTCAAGCGATTCTCCTGCCTCAGCCTCCTAAGTAGCTGGGATTACAAGCGCCTGCCACCATGACCAGTTAATTTTTGTATTTTTAGTACAGACGGGGTTTCACCATGTTGGCCAGGCTGGCCTCAAACTCTTGATCTCAGGTGGTCCACCTGCCTTGGCCTCCCAAAGTGCTGGGATTACAGGCGTGAGCCACTGCGCCCAGCTGAAAAGTCAGTCTTCTAAACAGCACTTAAAATATGATTCAATGAGTACCTACCAGAGAAAAAAGTTGCACAACTGTCTTCTATAAAGGACAGAGCATGATTAGTTCCTTTGCACTTGATTTTCTTCCCCTAACCATCACCTCTCTATTATTTCTCTGACTAATTGCTGGAACAGTGCACTGCCTCAGTTTTCTCTGTAATAATACTGTCCATTCTTACAGGGTACTGCCAACTGCCCTAACCCAGTGGTTTCTAGTCATTGTTTATGTGAGTAGCTCAGGGAGAGATTCCAGAACAAAAGTTCTAGAGTCACACTGGAGCCTACTCCATGCTCTATGTCTTACCAGCTATGTGCCCTCAAGCCAGTTACTTAACCTCTGTGCCTCTATTTCTCCATTTGGAAAATGGAACAGTACTATCTGCCTGTTAGGCTTGTTGCAATGATTAAGATTCTTCACATAGAGCTCCTGGAACAGTGTCTGGCACAAAGAAAGAGCTCAATAATTATTCGCTCAGTATTGTCCTCCAAAGTTCCTATCCTCATTTTAGAGCTTAGTGGAGAGAGGCCCAGGGAGGTTGAATGACTGCCCATGGTTTTTCAGCCATTTGGTGGATGCTCAGGCCCAAGTGTGCTGGCCAAGACAGGGCTCTCCCCTGGGATACTTACCTTTAGGTGAGTGGGAAATGCTCCCAAGTACAGTGTTGTGGGAAGAAAAGATTATATGACCATGATCAATTTTGCATATTAGACTGTAGCTTCTAAGGACAGATATAAGAAAGTCAATGAGGTAAACTCGAGTATTATTCTTTTAAGCTTTTCCTGGTGGAACTGTTCAGTTATATTCATGTGACAAATAGTTACTGGCACCTACTATGGGCTAGAAGTAGAATCTATGATAGGCACGGGGGTACAGTTGAGGACAGAAATAGACAGAAGGGCTGGGTGCAGTGGCTCACACCTGTAATCCTAGCACTCTGGGAGGCCGAGGTGGTTGGATCACCTGAGGTCAGGAGTTTAAGACCAGCCTGGCCAGCATGGTGAAACCCCGTCCCTATTAAAATTACAAAAATTAGCTGGGCATGGTGGCGTGCCCCTGTAGTCCCAGATACTTGGGAGGCTGAGGTAGGCGAATTGCTTGAACCCGGGAGACAGGTTGCAGTGGGCTGAGATTGCGCCACTGCACTCCAGCCTGGGTGACAGTAAGACTCCATCTCAAAGAAAAAAAGAAAAAAGAAATTGACAAAAGGCCTTGCTCTCATGGAGGAGATATTTTCTGAGTCTGGGGCACAACCATCAATATATACTTTCTCTGCCAGGTACCTGCACATTTATATGGATGAGCAATACATAAGTCATACAGAAAAATTGGTATCATTTCTTTATGGCCACACCTCCATAAGTAAATCTAAGTGCTTAAACATGTTTTTTTAGTATTTTGCTGTTGGTGCTTCACAGCAAGTAAGACTTTAACATAGAGACTATTTAAAAAAATAAATCTATTGAAGTTTACCCATTAAAGAGAGTGTGTACCTTCAAAGTCATTTACTTGGGAGGGTTTATGATTATTCTCATGATACTTCTTAGGTCATGGCATTTGAGGGATGCTTCCTTTCAGCTACAATCATCTTTAGAGGTAGCTTAGAAACATGCAAAAAAATTCAATCTCATTTTTTTAATAGTTACATCTTGCTTTTGCTCAATATAGCATTACCCAGCTTGATCACCCAAACTTGTGGAAAGCGGCTTTGAATGCTTTCAAAAATAAAATTCATTCCCCCAAGTTGAAAGTTTGCCACTCAATGGAATATTCTGATCAGTGTGTGCCAGGCTGTACCTGCAACTGAGAAAAGGGAGCTTATGAAATTCATTGTTGTGAGATTTTTGTGTGTAGCCTCCCATAATGACTATTATTAATTTGTATAAGCCAGCCCCATTGTTAGAAAACCAGTCCCACTACTTTATGTCATCTCTTAGATTATATAAAGCTCTTCCCTTACCTTTTAGAAAATAAACTTTTTGGGCCAGGCACGGTGGCTTGCACCTGTAATCCCAGTGCTTTGGGAGGCCAAGGTGGGTGGATCACCTGAGGTCAGGAGTTCGAGATCAGCCTGACCAATAGGATGAAACTCCATCTCTATTAATAATACAAAATTAGCCGGGCATAGTGGTGTGCAACTGTAGTCTCAGCTACTCGAGAGGCTGAGACAGGAGAATTGCCTGAAACTGGGAGGTGAAGGTTGTAGAGAGCTGAGTTCACCCCACTGCACTCCTGCCTGGGCAACAGAGCGAGAATCCATCTCAAAATAAAATAAAATAAAACAAAATAAATAAATAAAATAAACTTTCTGAGAGTGAGTACCTAATGTTCTTCACATGTTATAATCTCTAAAGCGTCTCAATTGGTAGTAATGATCATCATAGTAACTGGAAAAGTAGATTCAAATGTGGGTTGGAATCTTTACTACTTGGTAATATGCCTCAGAAGGGAAAATATAAAAGAAAGAACAAGGTCAAAGACAAACTGTTCAGGACCACTAAAGTACTGAAAAGAATAGCTGTTGGAAACTCCAAGTTCAATCAATAACTATTTCTTAAATATCGACACTTTATTCCTCAACTCATTTTCAACACTCGTACTCCTTTTTATCCTCCTAGAGGCAATGCAGCTCTTCCATTAATATCTTCATGACTTGAAATTTTCAGGAGGAAAGTCAACAAGATAAAAGTGTAAGAAAAAAATAATAGAAAAAGTAAAAAAAAAAAGAGGCAGAAATGATTAAATGGTAAATGATGGTCAAAAGAGCATTAGAGAAAGGGAGGAAAATAGAGATTCTTTTGTTTTCATCAAAGAATTATGGTGGAAAATGTCAGCAGTTTGTGATCTTTTTTTTTTTTTTTTGAGACAAGGTCTGACTCTATCACCCAGGCCGGAGTGCAGTGGCGTGATCACAGCTCACTGCAGCCTCAAAATCCTGGGCTCAAGTGATCCTGCCTCCTCAGTCTCCTGAGTAACTGGGACTACAGCTGCATGCCACCATGCCTGGCTAAGTTTTAAAACACTGTTTTGTAGAAATGGGGTCTCACTAATGTTGCCCAAGCTAGTCTCAAACTTTTGGGCTCAAGCGATCCTCCTACCTCAGCCACCCAAAGTGCTGGGATGACAGCCGTGAGCCACCATGCTCAGCCGCCAGTTTTCAATGCATGTATCAGTAAGTACTTCAGTAAGCTGAAAACCAACAGCAAGGCTATTTGGCAAAGAATAAATAAGATTAATGGTATGAAATACAGTGTAACTCTTTTCCCTCATGACACACACTTCTGGGTGCCTCCTTTACTTATAAAGACCACATGTTCCTATCATCAGCTTTCCCAAAGTTTTATATTTATGTATTTAATTTATACTTTCACATGTGACATTGTCCTTAGGAAGGACAGAAAGAGTAAAGAAAAAGGAACAGTGGGACAAGACAATAACTAACATTACTTTTGTTGCCTTTCTCAAATGATTTAATCTTAACCAATCATTTGAGAAAGGCGGTGAAAATAATGTTAGTTTATTGATTAACCCCAAGAGTTGGTTCTTTTTCTTTTTGAAAGGTTAAAAATGAAAAAAAAAAAAGAAAGTTTCCCAATACTCAGACATAGTAACTTTTCAATTTGCCCAGTGGATGAGTACAGGGATGATTCAAATACTCCTTGGACATCTCTGGAGTATGCTTTCAGCATCATCTCCCCTTCACCTCCTCCACTATTATGTACCCATTCTCACCTTTTATACTTATTTCCTCCCAGCCACACATCTCAACAGTTACTATTTATTGTAAATATTTAGTGTTCTTTACCATTAACAATAACTATTGTTATTATATGAATAACTGCCATTATTATCAGTAATAAACATTGCCACGAATTACTTATCAGTGGAAAGCAGGCAAATGGCAGGCCAATGGCAGTGGACATCAAAAGACTTAAAACAGCCCATTTCCTTCAGGCGCATCCAATTCACTCGCCTATGCTGGATACCCTTCCTGCACAAGTTACCTTTCATCCCATAACAGCCACAATAAATTAACAAACAGTGCTGTCGCTGGGGCGCTGGATGATACAATGCACAGCTGGGTGTAGCTGGTTAACTGCACTGCTAGCTCAAAGATCAACTTAAACCACTGGTGTACACTTCAGAAATATGTCATGCGCTGCATAACGACGTTTGGTGATGCTGGTCCCATAAGATGATGTATATATAAGATGTGTATGTATTTTTAGATACACAAATACTTACCATTGTGTTACAAATGCCTACAGTATTCGGTACAGTAGCATGCAGTACAGCTTGGTAACCTAGGAGCAATTGACTATGCCATATATCCTAGGTGTGTAGTGGTAGGCTATTTCATTTAGGTTTGGGTAAGTACATTCTATGATGTTTGCACAAGGATGAAATCACCTAAGGACACACTTCTGAGAAGGTATCCCCATCATCAAGCGATGCTTCACTGTCTAGAACTATGTCCTTCGTATAATCCTGTATCAGGTTGTGATCAAGAAAATGAAAGAGGGCCGGGCGCGGTGGCTCAAGCCTGTAATCCCAGCACTTTGGGAGGCCGAGACGGGCGAATCACGAGGTCAGGAGATCCAGACCATCCTGGCTAACACGGTGAAACCCCGTCTCTACTAAAAAATACAAAAAAAAAAAAAAAAAAAACTAGCTGGGCAAGGTGGCGGGCCCCTGTAGTCCCAGCTACTCGGGAGGCTGAGGCAGGAGAATGGCGTGGACCCAGGAGGCGGAGCTTGCAGTGAGCTGAGATCCGGCCACTGCACTCCAGCCTGGGAGACAGAGCGAGACTCCATCTCAAGAAAAAAAAAAAAAAAAAAAAAATGAAAGAGGATAATTATCCTGTATGAGGCTGGGTGTGTTGGCTCATGCCTGTAGTCACAACATTTTGGGAGGCAGAGGTGGGAAGATCACTTAAGGCTGAGAGTTCTAGACCGGCCTGGCCAACATGGCAAAACCCCACCTCTACTAAAAATACAAAAATTATCCGGATGTGGCAGCGCATGCACCTGCAATCCCAGCTACTTGGGAGGCTGTGTCATGAGAATCACTTGAACCTGGAAGGCAGAGGTTGTAGTGAGCCAAGATCGTGCCACTGCACTCCAGTCTGGGCAACAGAGCAAGATTCTGTCTCAAAAAAAGGAAAGAAATCCAGTATGGAATCCACTAGGAATGAATTAGAATAAGCTCTGTGGAGAGAAAAAAGATTGTTGTGTTGTTGCGTAGGTGGTAATGTGGGGAGCCTCTTGGGGGAAATGTAAGAAATATGGAGTGTTAGGCAGGGGCCAGTCTCAGTGGCAGGAGAGAGCTAGTGGGAACCAGGGTACAGAGGCCAGCCCCAAGGACAGAATGACAGGGCAGGTTCCCTCAGGCAGGTGGAGGGCACAAGGCAGGTGAAGTGATGGCCTGGTACTGCCCAGGCAGTGGTCATCTCTAGGCCTCAGAAATCATGGAACCTACTCTTTCATAGATGAGAAAACTAAAGCCCATTCAAGGTAAGTGACTTGCCCACAGAGGGCAGTGGATGAGGAGGGGCTGAACTTCTATCCTCTGACTTCCCAATTGCTATTCTTTCCACGTGGCCCTGAGATCCTGGCTCCAAGTTCCCACTTTCTGTTTTGGTGGAAGCATTTGTGTACAGTAATTTCAATGTTGCATTTCTTTTAACTTTCAAGAAAATAATGAACAGTATTTACTTCTGCTGATTGTTGCTTGGAATTTGGAGGCAAATGAGATTGATGGTGTGATCTCAACTGGAATCTCAGACTTCCCAGTCACACACTAGGAAGATGGAAGTGTTCAGTAGCCATCAAAAACACTATCAGAATGGTGAATTGTTCTGAGGGTGACCCAGACTAGGATCATACCTCTTTAAGGCTGAATTATGCCTTGATAAAGTTATGTAACTAAATGCAGTAAAATGAACAGTTTCCACACGCTGAACAGACCTTGCAGTAGATTGACTCTTTGAGGTACCTGCATTATTTTGCCACAAGATATAAAAGAAGAGCAGTCAGGATAAAAGCAGGGCAATAATGAAGAGATGTCCACAAAGAAGAGTCCAAGTCCCTTGTATTAGTTTCCAGGGCTGCCAAAACAGTACCACAAACTAGGTGGCTTAAAACAATGGACATTCATTATCTCACAGCTCTGGAAGCTAGATGTCTGATATCAACGTGTCAGCAAGGCCACACTCCCTCAGATGGTTCTACGGAACAATCCTTCCTTGCCTCTTTCAGCTCCTGGTGGCCCCAGGTGTTCATGGCAACATCACTCAAGTCTCTGCCCACCTCAGCCTTCATGTGGCTTTTCTGAGTCCCATCCTCTTCTTGCAAGGACACCAGTCCACCCTAATTCTGGGATGATTTCATCATGAAATCTAATATAGTTTGGTTATGTGTCCTCACCTAAATCTCATGTTGAAGTATTAAAAATTCCCAATGTTAGAGGTAGGGCCTGGTGGGAGGTGATTCGACCATGGCGGTGGATTTCTCATGAATGGAATGCCCACAAAGTGGGCATTAGTGGTTTAGCACCACCCACTTGGTGCTGTTCTCCTGAGACTGAGTGAGTTCTCACAAGATCTGGTTGTTTAAAGTGTGTAGCACCTCCCCACCATTGCTCTCTCCTGTTTCTGCTCAGGCCATGTGACATGCTTGCTCCCCTTCTGCCTTCTGCCATGATTGTAAGTTTCCTAAGGCCTCCCTAAAAGCCTAGCAGATGCCAGCACCATGCTTCCAGTGTAGCCTGCAGAACCAAGTGCCAATTAAACTTCTTTTCTTTATAAATTTCCCAGTCACAGGTATTTCTTTGTAGCAAGGCGAGAATGGACCAATACAAAATTCTGAACTAATTACATCTGAAAAAATTCTACTTCCAAATAAGGTCACATTCTGAGGTTGTAGGGAAATTACTTTTGAGAGGACACTATTCAATTCACTGTTTCACTGGAACACCTCCCGAAACAACTTGGATACTGGACCTGGCGAGACAGTCCCTTTGATCTTGTTCATGAAAGTTAACAGAGTCCTTAAAGGACTGGGTTGACTCAGGAAGTGGTAAATAGTACCTATGTCAGAAGCCACAGCATAATATGTGCCTTTTGATTACTGTGGTTTGGGTGAGTATTGCAAAGAGCCGCAGACCACAGTGGCTTGCTGAGGCTGCCAGTGATCTTGAGGTCAGTGTCCTACAGTCACAAAGCTCCTGACTCCTACCCATTAGATGACTACCACTCAGAAAAATCATCCTTTCCATGGGATTTTGCTATTACTGAGTTTTTGTTTGTTTGTTCATTTTTAGTATTATAAGAAAGAACGTGAAAAGGAATATTAACTACTTGGTAATTTATACATGGAATATGCTGATAGCAGGACTTAGCTTTATTTGTTTGCTAATATTTAAATTTAAAAGACCTGAATTTATTTTATTTTTTATATTTAAGTTTCAGGATACATGTGCAGAATGTGCAGGTTTGTTACCTAGGTAAACGTGTGCCACGGTGGTTTGCTGCACCTATCAACCCATCACCTAGGTAATAAGCCCCGCATGCATTAGCTATTTATCCTGATGCTCTCCCTCCCCCAGCACCCCTCACAGGCCCTGATGAGTGTTGTTCCCCTTCCTGTGTCCATGTGTTCTCATTGTTCAGCTCCCACTTAAGAGTAAGAACATGTGGACCGGCTGCGGTGGCTCACGCCTGTAATCCCAGCACTTTGGGAGGTGGAGGTGGGCAGATCACAAGGTCAGGAGATCGAGACCGTCCTGGCTAACATGGTGAAACCCTGTGTTATATTTTAAAAATATAGGAAACTAATACAAGGGACTTGTTTTATATTTTAAAAATACAAAAAAAATTAGCTGGGCGTCGTGGGGGGCGGCTGTAGTCCCAGCTACTCGGGAGGCTGAAGCAGGAGAATGGCGAGAACCTGGGAGGTGGAGGTTGCAGTGAGCCAAGATCGCACCACTGCACTCCAGCCTGGGCGACAGAGCGAGACTCTATCTCAAAAAAAAAAAAAAAAAAAAAAAAAAGGAGTGAGAGCATGTGGTATTTGGTTTTCTGTTCCTGTGTTAGTTTGCTTAGGATAATGAATTCCAGCTTCATCCATGTCCCTGCAAAAGGACATGATCCCATTCGTTTTTATGGCTGCATAGTATTCCATGGTGTATATGTACCACATTTTTAAAAAGACCTAAATTTATACTGAATTATAAATATTTTATATAATACAGATGACAACCTACTTATGACTACTGATTGAATTACTATGGTTTTTCCTAAAAGTATTTAAGGCATTTATTCATAGAAAGGCATTTACTGGGATATCAAGTTTCTTTTCTGATTCACCTTTTATCCTTGAGTAAGAAGAATGTGATGTGATATATACATATACATACATGTATATTAATTAACCAACAACTCTTATAAGTCTCAGTTGAAAGGACCTTTCTGTAGGAAGCCCTGCCTGACACCATTATTAGATCAGCTGTGTTATCCTATGCCTCTAAAGAAACTGTTGTCCTCAATTCTGGCATTTATATTTTAATGCAATCACTTACTTGTCTATATTTCTCTGAAGACTAAATGAAGAAAGGGACCTTGTTTTCTTTTTTACCCTGAAGCCTAGAGCAGCTCCTCATATGTGTAAAAGGATGACACTGAATGAATGAGTGAACAAAAAACACTCGAAGGATTATTTAGAAATTATATTGAGTCGGTATATAGTTAAACTTTTTGAAAACTCAAAATGGAGGCATGGGGTATTAAGGTAATCCTATTTTGTTAAATCTGATCACTTCAAATACCTCATTCCCCTAAATTATGGGCTGCATGTGATATTCTACTTTGCACTTAAAATTGATACGTTAATTTAAAAAAATAACAAGTTGAGCATTTAGTAGATAATTCATAGACATTCTGCAACATAGATAGGTTCGCTGGAAATGGAGAGGGATGCTGGGTTGGAAGACTATGAGTAGTTATGCCTTACATATGAAAACAGTCTTTGTTGGAACAAGGCAGAGGATTTCTCAGGGCAACTGCTCCCTAAAGCAGGCAAGATGGGAGGCAGAGGTCTCAGAAGAGTGACCTTCTCTGCTGGATATATTTAAAGGTCTTTAGTCTTTATCAGGTAACCACTGACAGCTCTGCCTTATGGTCAAGTTATGGAAAGCACAAGAGAAGAGACCTCATCCGGGTCCTCAACATTCTCAGCAGAGGCTTTCAGCTCTGACCCTTCTGCAAAAGTTTTCCTTCATTGGACACAGACTCTGAAACATGTTGGAGAGGAGGAACCACTGCATGTGGCTGAGAAAACAGATTATTTTCCACCATAGATGCCAAGCCCACAGATCCTGCTCGCTACTCTGTAAGTCTTTGAGGGTACGGTAGATGTGATGAGTTGGACTGTGTTGCCCAAAAGAAATATGTTGACATCCTAACTTCAGTACTTCAGAAAGTGATCTCACTCAGAAATAAGGTCTTCAGAGAGATGAGCAAGTTACAATGAGGTCATTAGGGTGGGCTGAAATGCAGTATGACTGGTGTCCTTATAAAAGGGGAAATCTGAACACGGACGGACACGCACAGAGTCTTCTGGAAGACTACGTGAAGGCAAACAGGAAGAATGCCATGTGAAGATCGGGGACAGATCAGGGTGTCGTGTCTACAAGCCAAGGGGTGCCTAAGATTGCCAGGACCACCAGAAGCTCGAAGAGGCACAGAATGGATCCTCCCTCACAGCCTTCAGAAAGAATCCACCCTGCTGACACCTTGGTTTCAGACTTCCAGGCTCCAGGACTCTGAGGCAATAAAGTTGCATTATTTTAAGTCACCCAGTTTGTGGCATTTTGCCATGGCAGCCTTGAGAAGCCAACAGACTAGGTGTCTGTTGCTTTCTTGTATCTTTCCTCAACAATGAGCACAATGTTTATTGAAAAGAAAAATGAATGCTCTAAGAGCTGCTGGAGTCTCCTGAAAGTGAAGATGAGGGGATTGATGTTGAGCAAAAAAACAAAAACAAAGAAAATCCTGCAAAGTTGGTAAGGAGGACATTTAAATAGGGTTGATAATGTAAACAAATGGTTTAACTAGGAGCATATAGCTGCCAAAATATCCCACGTCATCAAAATGCAAATGTAGCTGTATGGAATGGAACTTTGGATTATCCAGCCGAGAGGAAGCTGGGTGAAAAGTAGACATGTATATATGTTGAAATCAAGAAGTACAAACAAAGCTTCTCCACAAGTCTGTACAGGACAAAGTATGCCTTTTCTCTGTGTTGTGGGTAGAGTTGGCATTTGCTTGAACAGTGGATAGTAATTGAGGTATCCATTTTGGTGGTGCAAAGTGTAATGCAGGGATCACTACCCTCAAAAAACAGACCCAATTTCGTATAGATATTTATAGTCAATAAAAATTGTCCTTTCAGAAAAGAGTAGCCTTAGTTGCATTTAAGACCATTGTCATAAGTTCTAGATAAAACACTATGCCATACTTTCATTCTCTATACTGTAAGAAGCAAACAGAAACAAAATCACCTCCAGAGCAATATGATATTCTGCGTTTGAATGAGGGTCTGAGTCTCACAGATGACAACAAAGATAAGGAAGGAGGGTGCCTTTTAGACATCAGAGGCCTGTGTTCATCAAGAACCTGATGCTGAATCACTGGAGGGTAAATGAACCTTCCAAGGTTCAGTGTTTAGAATGTCGTAGACCTTCTAACAAACATTGTGCAGTCTCATCATGATCTATAGGAAGTCAGCCGGAGAGGCTGCAAACAAACTGGAACGTACACTGGAAATACTGGGAGAGAGAAGGCACCTGGCAGTTTTCTGGGGAAGTGGTTTTCTGGAGAGGAAAGAAGACACAGAGGAAATGTGATGGTTGCATTCAATGATCTGAACAACTTGTCCAATATGACTTCATCAGCTTAGAATGAGGACTAACAATAAGTGAAAATTGAAGGATCAAGGCTCAGCTCATTTTATGAAAGAACTTTTTAATAGTTGAAATCTGCAGTGACAGGACATCCTGCCTGCCTGGGTGCAGGGTAGTGAGTATCCTGTGATGAGAGGTGCTCACATAGCAGACAGGTCATTACTTGGAAGTGATGCTGCAGAGGACAATCAAGAGAGTGGCAGCTGGGTGAGGTGACCTTTAAGGTCCTGTCAACTCTGGGTTTCTACATCAAAAGGAATTCTGAAAGATAAAGCAGAAGAAGTATTTAATTTTAATGTCTCTGACCAGCATGCTTTCTTTCTATAGTTCTTTCGTTCTCCTTTTTTTTTTTTGAGACAGAGCCTTGCTCTGTTGCCCAGGCTGGAGTTGTAGTGGTGAGATCATAGCTCACTGCAGCCTCAAACTCCTAGGCTCAAGTGATCCTTCTGCCTCAGCTTCCCAAGTAGCTAGGCATTACCAAGGCTGGCTATTAAAAAAAAATTTTTTTTTGTAGAGATGGGGTCTCTCCCAGGCTGCTCTCAAATTCCTGGCCTCAAGTGATCCTCCTGCCTCAACCTCCCAAAGGTCTGGGATTACAGGCATGAGCCATTACCCTCGACCTTGTTCTCCAGTTTTATATGTAATTGATCGATCTTGGAATTGATTAAAGTGATTTAATTCATGTTTCTGTATTTTGTGTCATGTACTCATAAACTGTAGACTAAGAACATGTAAAAATACTGTCAGAACATCACGATGATAGCAAAAGTATAATGTTATAATTAAGATGGATAACGTGGTTTTACTCCATAAAATATATGCTGCCTTAAGCCTCAGATGATCATTTTTTTAAAATCAATATGGAAGTCAACATGTCAATGACACCTGGTAAAACTGTACTTTGAAGAAAACGGTGCAATAGAAAGTCATTTTTAAAATGTCATGCATATAATGAAAGTTGATTTTAAGCAAACCATACAACTTTACTGAACAACCATTTTGTGAAAAATACTATGCCAAGCACTAAAAAAGGCAACATAGAGACAGGCAGTATTAAAAAATTATAAAAACAGCAAATGCTTTTATGTTGAAATGTTTATACTGAAATCTTAATTTTACAGCAGTAATCCCACTTGCCTATTGTCTTTACCCACAGTTTATAAGTAAATGAAATATATACGTCCTACCTCATGGTTCTAAGAGTCAGAGCTAAACGAAAAGGTATAATCAGGGAAGCGGTGCTTCCTCCTCAGCCCTACTACCTCGTTCCCATTCCTCGCCGCTTCCCATGGGAAACCAATCTCCTTGATCTCCAGGTGGCAAATACTGCCTTTCTTGAATTCATTCTATAGGAAGCTGAGTAGTTCCAGGCAGGAGGAGTACACATTGTGAGGAGTGAGGCTGGATATACCTATAGCCATACGCTTGGATGCTGGGTACATGATACTCTCTGGGGAGGCTGGGGCTGGGCCTCAAGCTGATAGATGGCGAGGCCTGCAAATCTATAGATAAGAAATCACCCCAAATCTGCCTGAAAGGCAATAGGAGAGAGGTTGAAAAAGAAGACATTCTTTTTCGATAAAAAGAACACTTGAGCGAACAAATCTTCCATGAGGTGCAGTACAGAAATCAGATTTAGAACTGGATCTTAAAACATACACATATTTGCTCATCGGTGCAAAAGAAATTCAGAAAAAATAAACAAGAAATGAAGGAGAGGGCATGGAATGTGGACCAAGAACAAAGTAGAAATGCTGTCAGAATATCACAATGACAGCGTAAGTACAACATCGTAATCACATTTATAGTGTAATGCGAAAGAGGTGGTGGTATGGTGAGGAACAGAAAGGGAGTAGTAGGGCTCAGGAGGGAGCCACAGTTCTCTGAGAAAACTGTTTTGTATAGTTCTGACTTTTATAAGCACAGTAATTATTTCACCTAGCTGCCTAATACCCCAAACGCCACAAACAAAACAACTAGCATGGGGGGAACCCAAATTGTAATACAAGCAGTTTAACAAATGAACTGAACTTCTCCCAAATGGATAGAAGAACCACACCAAAAGGAGTAAAGAAAAAAAAAAAGGACTAACCCAGGTAACTTTGGTCAATAGTATCTTCATCGGATATTATAAAGCTTAAGACAAGAAAACTGTACATAAAGGCTATAATTTAGTAAGTACATGTTTTTCTCACAGGAGCATGAGTTAGCAATCCTGAAACTATATTAGAATTAGGTAAATACATCTATTGTAGATAATGACATCTGGGTTTCTCACTGTTAGACAAAGAAGCTATAAATGAAACAGGAGGGCTAGAATGAACCTTGACTGTTAGGTTGAAATTGGTGGCACCATTATAAACTCACGGTCTTAAATATATATACACACCCAGAGATAGATACAGAAATATAGATGTGTGTGTATAACTAGGTTAGTCTACACACACATATTTCTCAGCTCTGTCCACCGAGAGCACCTAGAAACAACATTCCAGTAGCAATAAGCATGCCTCACACCCAAATCTTAGTTTCTAAACACCTTTCTCCAATAGAAGGAACCAGAGCTTCCTAAGGAAGTCATTAATTCCAGGCCTGGGGCAGGGAAAACACAGATGAGTCTGGAATGCTGTTGGTGCTAGAAAGTTAATGAAGCGCTCAAAAAAGATGGGGTTCCTCCGAGGGACACAGAAGCCAAACTGAAGGAACTCTTAGTGGCCAAAGCTGGAACAGCATGAGCAATAAAACTGATAATGATAGTACTGGATTATAAATGAAAGAATAAGACACATCCACGAGTCCATACTGATATACTTAACCAATTGAATAAATAACTAAAAAAGCAAAAAAGATGGCCCTTCCTTGCAACAGAATTCCAATGAATAAATGTGGAAGAAAAGAGTGAAATAAAAAATCACTACTAGACATAGTAGCTGTTGCAGTCAAAATCCACTGATGGATACTAAAAATAGTTGGGTGTGAGTTTGGGGAGAAGCACGATTTTTGCATAATCTCAAAGTATCTGTCTGCAAAATATTTATTAGTCACAAAGTGAAAAATGGTAACTTTATAGTAAACTCTGAAGAGACCACCTTAACCAAGCGATGAAGGTTAACATTACCATTAAGAAGACATGTCGATATTACAAATCCTTTGAAGTGACAATTTATGTGGCATTTTTGCCAAAATGGAATAACCTCATTCTAAGCTTGAGGAAACTTTACATGAACCCAAACTGAGGGATATTCTAAGGAAGAGGTAACCGGGACTCTTCAAAAGGATCAAGGTCATGAAGCAAAGAAAGGCTGAGAAACTGTCACTAATTGGAGGAGACTAAGGGGACATGATCACTAAATGTAATGGGAGATCCTGGATTGGATCCTGAAACAGAAAAAGGGCATTATTGGAAAAACGGGTGAAACTTCAACAAGGTCTACAGTTTAGTAAGTAGTGTTATACCAGTGTTAATTTCCTGGTTCTGAACATTGTACAATGGTTACATAAGATGTTCTAATTGGGGGAAACTAGGTGAGGGGGATATGGGAACTCTTTATCCCCCTGTGCAGTTTCTGAAACTTTTCTGCAAGTCCCAAATTAGTTCAAAATTAAAAGTTAAAAAAAGAAAATAATTCTGCAAGTTTAATTAGTTCACTAGAATCATTTATGTCTCTGTGTGTGTGTGTGTGTGTGTGAGTGAAGTATTTCCAGGAATAACTTCTCAGTGAAATAAAATACTGAATGCTGCCATGTTTGGATCAAAGAAGAGACATTCTGACAAATACTCGCACTCCATTAATTCATTCTAATAAGCATAGTTGTTTTAATATTTAGACTGCAATCTAAAGCTCCAAAACTCAAGTTAGGTTTATTTGTTAACAGACATCATAAGATGTACTTTTTTCCTCTCTGGGGATTTAGGGAAGACCCTGTTGTTTTTGGTTGTTTGATATATAGATACGTTAAGTTCTGGAATACATGTGCAGAACATGCAGGTTTCCTACATAGGTCTACATGTGCCATGGTGGTTTGTTGCACCCATCAATCTGTCATCTACATTGGGTATTTCTCCCAATGCTATCCCTCCCCTAGCCCCCACCCCCGACAGGCCCCGGTGGGTGATGTTCCCCTCCCTGTGTCCATGTGTTTTCATTGTTCAACTCCCTAGGGAAGACCTTCCTGAGGGAAGCCCATTGGCAGTGAGAGGCCAAAGTCTGAGCAGGAGTTAGCTGCAGATAGAGTGGGACAGTGGCATTCTAGCAGAGGGGCTGCCAGTATGAATCTCCAGTAGGAACTTCCGGAGGAACTGCCACTATGAGTGAGATGGGAAACACTTTGGCTTGCTCTGGGAAGTAGAAAAAGGCCAGGATAGCAGGAACTAGGTGGTGTGAGATAATGTTGGAGAGACAGACAGGAATTGGCCACACAGGATCTTGTAGAAGAATTGAGAATGATTCCAGGAACAGGAGAAGCCTCTGAAGGGCTTTGAGCAGGGGAGACACATGACCTGAGAAGTCACCGTCTCCCACTCTATCTTAGTGACTTTAAATGCCTGTGTATATTATGCTAACCATGGTTCTTTATCTTTCCTGAGGACAGGATATGGGATAGGCCAACAGGGCAGAGTTTGATAAGCCATAAGGATAAACTTCCCTGTGAAATTCTGTCCCTGGAGGGGTCCAAGAGTGAATGACAGTGTCTTGCACCTGCCTTGAGGGGGCCGCACAGACATTCTGAATTCCATTACAACTTTATCTGAAATGAAATACCACGATTTCCCTACAAGGTTCATGACATGACGAATTTTTTTTTTTTCCCCCCCCCCGCTTTGGATGTTTTGGTATTTTACAGCCTGATCTGGCACTGAGCTGCGAGATGAAATTTTTTAAAAGTTCAAAAAATGAGAGCATTAAAGCATTAATCTGCCTGAGAGTAGCAAAGTCATAGAACTCTTAGTAAGCCCATGTTGTACAGAAGACATTGTAGTTAAACCTTCAATTAAGAGCAGGTAGTATTCAGGTAACTACATACAGCTTCTAAGGAGGTCTTCCCAGCAGTCCTTAGACCTTAGCCCGAAGACCCAGGAGAGGACAGGAACACACTAAGAAGAGCTAAGAAAGTATCCAGGTCTCTTGGGTCAGAAAAGCATTCTTATTGTTTCTTTTGCGAATTTTGTTTTGAAGTCAAGAATATTACTACCTGGTAATGTCAGCACCCAACGATTTTATTTCTCTTTCTCTCTTTCTTTGTTCCCCCGTCCCCCCAACAAAGACAGGGTCTCACCCTTGCCCAGACTGGAATGCAGTGGTGTGATCATAACTCACTTCAGTTTGGAACTCCTGGGCACACGGAGTAGCTAGGACTACAGGTGTTTGCCACCATGTCTGGCTAGTTTTTTATTTTTATTTTTTTAATTTTCAGTATAGACAGGGGTCTCCTTATGTTGCCCAGGCTGGTCTGAAACTCCTGGCCTCAAGCAATCCTCCCACCTATGCCTCTGTCTCCCAAAGTATTAGGATTACAGGTGTGAGCCATGGCGCCCAGCCTTCTTTCTTCGATTAAAAATAAAAACAAATTTCTGTCTGTTAGTTGAAGGCTCAATATTTGCCCGTCAGTCGTTTCTTCCCATTCAGCTTACCCACGAATATTAAAAGGCAAAATAACTATAACTTCTGATAAATTTAGAAGATAAAATATTTTATGTATAATAGCTATCATTGAAAATCTCTTCAAGATCTGTGTGCATACTTTTCTTACCGTTGTAACTATATTGAACTTAACTTCTTTAACTACCAAGGACTCCAGATTCACCGTCAACTTTCTTCCCGCATTCACTCTTACTGTTCAGTTCTGGGTTAAAAGACAGCGGGGCCTGAACCAAGTGTCTACAAAGCTCAGTATTTGGAGAAACTTTGTTGTTGTTTTTTAAAATAACTTTTTAAAAAAAGGATCCCAGATATCTTGTTTTTTGTTTTTCTGTTTTTTTTAAAAAAATCTTTTTCTCATATACGAGAAATACAGGAAAGAAAGCAATCAGGTGAATCATTCTGGTTTACTGGATTCCAACTGGTAGAGAGTTTAAACTTAAAAACCAAACAAAACGAAAGAGCTCTTCAGTTACCTTACGTCGTAAACGAGTTAAACCTTTTGTTATTTCTGAAAAATCAAAGAGCACTGTCTGTACATGGTCATAACTGCAAAGGAAACAACGGCGTACCCAGGGCAGGGGGAGCTTACTTTAAGAAGCTGCGTCTTTCTGGATCCAGTTCCTTCGGGGCTGACCCTTTCAGGGAGTTTGGTTTTTAAAGCGCGGATCTCGCGACGCGCGGCTTGCAGGACCGCGGGGCCCGGCGGCCGAGACGCGGAATCCACAGGGGCGCCTCGGCGCGGCCGCGGCGGTGGTGGCGGGAGCCTGGGACGTGCGGGCTAGGGGCCCCGCATGGTTACCGTCCCCGACGGCAAGTTAAAGGCTGTGGGCACCGCGCAGAGCGCCTCCGAACGAACTCCCCCCACCCCACCTCAATCCTCCAGACCGAAAGTGCGGAACGCGGAGTCCTGCAAACTTGACCCCGAGCTAGGGTGCGCGCGGCGGCGGCGAGTGTCCCCCGGGCTTCCCGCACCCCCGGGCTGGAAGCGCCGGCCCCCGCGCACCTCGTACTCCGCCTGCACGAAAGCGAAACCCGGCCGGCGAGCGGGAGGGAAGAACTCGGCCGCGCGCTCTGACCGGCGGGGCCCCGGCCCGGAGACATCCCCGACCCGCACCTGGCGGCGCGACCCACCTACCTGCCCGTCCCCACGGCGCCGCCAGAAGCAGCAGCAGCAGCAGCGACGGCAGCAGCGGCCGCAGGGCCGGGCTGCTGGGAGCCCGCATGGGCGGCGGGGCTGGGTCACATGTCGGGGGGCAGCAGACTGCTCCGTCCCATGCCCGCTGGAGCCAAGCGCGTCGGCGCGGCGCCTCCTTCTCTCCCGAAGCTCTGCGCGCGACGCTTCAGGCGACCCGAGGCCCAGGACCGAGGCGCCGCGGCCGCGTCCGCGTCCCCCGGGCTTCCGCAGGAACCAGGGGCGAGCGACTCGCGCAGCCCCCGCGCGCGCGTCCCCGACTACCCAGCTGGATGGTAGCGCGAGGGCAGTTCTCGGGGATTTATAGTCCCCAGCCACTCGACTGTCAGTCCTGAGACGCTGAAAGTTTCCACCTCTCCGGGCTCATGCCCAGACCAACCGAGTCACTAGGCAGGTAAAACCTTCTGGTAATGAGCGAGGTGAGCGCATTGCAAAGAGATTCTGGTATTTAGGCTGGTCTGATGGTCACTTAAAGTTCAATACCGGAAGACGGATGAAATGGAGAGTTATTTCTCAATATACAGTTAGGCACTCAGCCGTAGATCTTACAGTCATGCATCATTTAAGATGACAGGATTACCTCCTGAGAAATGCATCTTAGGCGAGTTTCTTGTGTGAACATCTTAGAGGGTACTTACACACACCTATATGGTATAGCCTCTTACACGCCTAGGCTCTATGGTACAGGCTGTTGTTGCTCCTAGGCTACAAACCTGTGCAGCAAGTGACTATGCTGAATACTGCAGGCAATTGTAACACAATGGTAAATATTTGTGTATCTAAACATGTCTGAACGTAGAAAAAGTACAGCAAAAGTACAGTATAGGGCACTTTCCATGAATGGAGCTTGCAGGACTGGAAGTCGTTCTGGTTGAGTCGGTGAGTGGTGAGTGAATGTGAACGCCTAGGACATCGCTGTGTAGTACTATAGGCTGTATAAACACTGTATTACACTTAGGCTACGCTAAATTTATTAAAAATTATTCCTTCAATAATAATAAATTAACCTTAGCTTACTATGATTTTTTACTTTCTACTTTTAAATCTTTTAAACTTTATTTATTTATTTATTTATTTATTTATTTATTTATTTATTTATTTTTGAGACGGAGCCTTGCTCTGTAGCCCAGGCCGGAGTGCAGTGCGGGGATCTCGGCTCACTGCAACCTCTACCTTCCGATTCTGATGATTCTCCTGCCTCAGCCTCCAGAGTAGCTGGGATTACATGTGTGTGCCCCCACGCCTGGCTGGTTTTTTTTTTTTTTAATTTTTTTTTATTTTTAGTAGAGACTGGGTTTCGCCATGTTGGCCAGGCTGGTCTCGAGCTCCTGACCTCAGGTGATCTACCCAACTTGGCCTCCCAAAGTGCTGGCATTACAGATGTGAACCACCACACCCGACCTAAACTTTTTGACCTGTAATAACGTTTAACTTAAAACCCAAACACATTGTGCAGCAGTATGAAAATATTTTTTCTTTGTGTTCTTTCTATAAGCTTTTTCTATTTTTCTTTTTCTTTTTCTTTTTTTTTTTTTTTGTTATAAACTAAGGCATAACCACACACATTAGCCTAGGCCTGCACAGGGTCAGGACTGTCAGTGCTACTGATGCCACCTCCACATCCTGTCCTCCTGGAAGGTCTTTAGAGACAATAGGAATGTTTCAGCTCCATTATAATCTTATGGGAACACCTTTGTATATGCAGTCTGTCATTGACCGAATTTGATTTCATTCAACTCTCACAACCTAAAATTAGGTCCTGGCCCAGTTTTCAGATGAGGCAAGGGAAACTCAGAAAGTCTAGGAATCAGCGTGAAGTCCCCCAAACCTGTGAGTGGCCTGTGACCAGTGGTGTGTGGACTTCCACACAAGGCGGTGTGTTCTAGGTTCCATGCTCTTCATAATGGGAGCGGGGAAGAGTGCAATTAAGAGGTAAGTCTTGAAATACTATATGAAAAATCCGAGAGAGGCTTGCAGCTTTGTACCTTTCTAGGTGGTTCTAAAGGTTGGGTGCAGCCTGTAGAGAGATACACAATTTACCTCAGATGTGTTCCATCTCTTTTGCCCTTAAATGCCTGTTTTCAAATGCTCCAATGATACTCCAATTAGAGCAACTATTGTTTTCTTTTTCTTTTTTTTTCTTTTTTTTTTTTTTTTAAGTGGTCTTCAGTATTAAAAAAAGATCTTTTTAGGTGAGGAGGGAATAAGGAGATAGAGGATGGGGCACGATTTTCTGAGTTGCCTAAATATGCTACTTTCTCCTCCCTGAAAGACTTAGAAACAGAGGAGGAATCTGGATCAGAGGGCCCCTTAGGCTGAGATGTTAGTTTCGTGGTGCTGACGTGAGGCCTCTTCAAATTACTTTTCTTGTTTGTTAGCTGGTTCTTTTCCTTTCTACCAAAAGGGGCCCTGAAGGAATCCTGAAAGGTGGACGAGGAAAGAAGGAACTTGCTTCCTATTTATTTGCTGTTCTTGTCACTAAGGCCCCACAGTGCCTCTTTACCCTGGCAAGGACAACTAGTTCCAGGAGCAATTGTTTCTAGTTCCCAGCTCCTTCCTGTACTCCCAGAATCAGCTTCACTGCATCTCCTGAGAAATAACAGCACTGAGTAGGCTGTGCCCCATTCTCAAAGGTCTGAGTCCCAGTTTTGTGGAGGCTTTGCTTCTAGGATCTAAACCCCATGTCTGCTTCTAGGATCTAAACCCCATGATGGTAGTTGCTTCTAGTGGTCACTCTGTCTCTTTCAATCTCAGTATCCCCTTTTTACTTTTTTAGTACTCCAACATTTGTTTAACCAATTCCTTACAGCAGATTCTTTCTGTTGAAATGACTAGTGTGGTTTCTGTCTTCCCAACTGGATTCTTATTGATTCCATTGTAATCCTAGAACATTTTAGGAAGGACTCTGTGTGATCAGTACATTATCAATATTATCTTGAGTTGCTGTTGTTCTTACTTTTTAATTATAAATTGTATTAGTTTCGTTTCATCATTATTATCTTAAGTCTTGTGGGTTAAATAGGGTAAATGTTTGCTACAAAAGTGTTTGGGGCCAATCATTTTTAGATATCTAAACTTTTTATACATTTCTGTTCAAATATGAATCGATCAGATCCTTCAAGAGGCTAAAGCAGATTTGTACAAAGCCTTCCCTTACCTCCTAAGCCTTCTGAACTTGCACAGTGACATTTCACTATTCCACCAAGTTTTTCCTCCAGCCGGGAAGTGGGAATGGGGTAGGGCATGGGGTAACTGCGACTTGGAGTTTCTTCCCTCATGAGTGGGCTGTCACTTGTTTGAGAACCAACAGTTTTCTGCATGCCTCTCGTCCCCTCTCTACTTTCCTCTTCAAGTTCCCCTTGGCACTTGTCAGAGGCAGTCAAAATTTGACCTCTAAGGCTTGTCTTTTACATATTCACAGACTCACCACTCTGTCCTCAGAATGCCTAAGGGTTCTGCAGGATGAGTGTGACCTGAGAACTTGCCATGTATGCAGTTGATGTTTCCCATGGATTGAAATAAAGAATGGAGTAATAGTTTTTCTTTTGTTTGCATCTGTGACCCAGAACTCACCTTAGCGGGTTTCCTTAGTACCTTTGCATCTAACCTCTTACCCACCTCTGTTAACTTTGGGAATTAGCAGTCCTGGTTCCTCCCCATCTAAGCCTTCCCAGGCAATATAATCTTTAGTGTGTCCTTCAGAGATTTTTGAAATGATGTTTTTGAATTGAGGTTTTCTTCTACTTCTCAACTTTACAACTCCTCTTGTCATGATTTACCACATTGAGATCTTAATTTTGTGGAACCTGATGTATAGGATTTCCGAGCTTCCTGATCAAAAAGGCCATAAACTACTACTCCTTACCTCCCACCCCAAACACTAATACCACAGACAAAAAATAATTTTTTTCTATCCTAGTTTAATTCCTAAATGCTTTCCAAGGATAACACATACTAATAATATGAAGTTACTGAATTCTTTCTTTGAGTCAGATCCTACCTAAGAAATTTAAATTTACTACCTCCCTCCTTCAATCCTGACAACAATTCTGAGAGTTAGTCACATTACCCCAAGTTTCAAAACAAGGAGACAGACTTGGACAGGTCATTCCTTTAATAAGCAACAGAAACTGGAAACTGAATGCTGGTTCATCTATTTTCAAAGTTTGTGCTTTTAATAATTTCCTTACATGCCTCTTACACTTGAGAAAATGTTATGATTTAGCTTTTATAGTTAGGTCTATAATACATTGAGCTAATTTTTGTATATGAGAAAAGAGTGAAGATTAATTTTTTTTATATAGATATCTTACTGTTTTTTGAGGTCTGAACTGTAAAACAGCATGAATATAATTGCCAAAGGCCTGATATCCAGCGTATGTAATGAATTGCTTCAAACAAATTAAAAACAAAGTAAAAAGACAATCTAATATTGAGTTTATGTAGGTTACATACCAGTTAGTTGCCACTGTCTTCTTCTGAGAGAGGAAGAAAAACCCTAGCTCCCTAATGTCAACACATTTCTTGGAAAGTAAATTAATTCTCAGGAAGGTAAAGGGGAAAGTACCTACCCTGGAATATAAACATTTGGCTATGGTGGGGAGATAAATTTTATTACTCTTTCAATGAGACTAGATGGCTCCAGGTCTAACACCCTTGCAATGTGAGGAGCAAATGACCCTGTGGAAGAGGAGACAGTCTATGGCATAAACCATCCAGAAACGTGAACATATCTGTGTTTCCCTGCTGTCTCATTATTTGAATATACTCCATTTGATTGCCCATTCTCCAGTTGATAGACATTTGGGTTGTTTCATTATTGAGTTGTAGGTGTCCTTTACGTATTCTGGGTACAAGTTCTTTGTCAGATATGTGTGTTGCGAATATTTTTGCCCACTTCATCACTTGCCTTTTCATTTTTACAATGATGTCTGCAAGAGCAAAAGTTTTTAATATTGATATAGTCAAGTTTTTCATTTTTTTCTTTATGATTGTGGCGTCTCATGTAAGAAGTCTTTGTGTATCCGAAGGTTGAAAGATAGTTTTTCCTAGAAATGTTGTAGTTTTAGCTTTTATAATTAGGTCTACAATACATTGAGCTAATTTTTGTATATAGTATGAGAAAAGATTAGAGATTATTTTCTTTCCAAATAGATGTCTTACTGTTTTTGTACTGTTTGTTAAAAAGACTAATTCCACATTAAATTGCTTTAGCCATTATTGTTGAAAGTCAATTGAAGATATATGTATTGGATCTTTTTTAGATGTCTACTCTTTGGTCTCTTTGTCCATTTTGCACCAATACCATGTTTTAACAAAAGGAACTTTTTAGTTTTTATTTTTGTACTTGTATACTGAAAAGTTTCAAAGGCAGTAGTGCAGAGTTTCTGTACAATCCTCACACAGTTGCATCACCATGGTTCATTTCTAAAACTAAGAAACTTCCGTTTCCATTGGCACATTACTATTAAGCAAACTTAGATTTTATTTGGATTTCTCTAGTCTGTCTTTCTTTCTTTCTTTCTTTCTTTCTTTCTTTCTTTCTTTCTTTCTTTCTTTCTTTCTTTCTTTCTTTCTTTCTTTCCTTCCTTCCTTCCTTCCTTCCTTCCTTCCTTCCTTCCTTCCTTCCTTCCTTCCTTCCTTCCTTCCTTCCTTTTCTTTCTCTCTCTCTCTCTCTTTCTCTCTCTCTCTCTTTCTTTCCTTTTTTTTTGTCTTTTTGTCTCACTCTGTCATCCAGGCTGGAGTGCAGTGACATGATCTTTTGCTCACTGCAACCTCTGTCTCCAGGGTTCAAGTGATTCTCTTGCCTCAGCCTTCCGAGTAGCTGGGATTACAGGCACCCGCCACCACCACGCCCAGCTAATTTTTGTATTTTAGTAGAGATGGGATTTCACCATGTTGGCCAGGCTGGTCTTGAACTCCTGACCTCAAGTGATCCACCTGCCTCGGCCTCCCAAAGTTCTGGGATTACAGGTGTGAACCACCACACATGGCCAGGATTTCTCTAGCTTTTCTATTTCTGTTCCAGAGTCCAATCCAGGGTATCATGCTACATTTAGTCCACATGTCTCCTCAGACTTTAGTCTGATAGTTTCTCAGTTTTTCCTTCTTTTTTTTTGACAGTCTTAAGGAATATTGGCCAGGTATCCTATAGAATGTGTCCCAGTCTGGGTTTATGTTTTTTTTTTCATGATTAGACTGGAGTTAATGGTTTCTTGAAAAAGTACCACAGAAGTGAAGGGCTCTTTTTATCATATCATATCAAGAGTATATGACATTACATGACATTGATAATGATGTTAACCTTCATCACTTGCTTAAGGAAGTGTTTGCCAGGTTTCTCTACTGTAAAGGTATTGTTTTACATTTTCCTACTCTATATTTTAGAAGACAATCATTAAGTCTAACCTACCCTTGGGGAGGGACAGTGGTGGTGGCCAAAATTAAGCTCCCCCTTCTGACGGGAGGAAGTATCTTTGTATGTTATTTGGAAATCTTCTACAAGGAAGATCTGTCCCTTCTCCCTATTTACTTATTGATTTATTTAAATCACTTATTTAAATTAATATGGATTCAGATGTATTTATTGTATACTTTGGGTTATAGTCCAATGCTACATTCTTTATTTTCTTGCTCAAATTGTTCCAGCTTTTGCCATCGTGAGCTCTTTCAGGTTGACTCCTGTGTCGCCTTGATACACCCCCATACTGTTTTGATTTGTCCTGAGCACTTCCTTGCTTTCTGGTAATGTAAGAGACTCCAGCCTCGTCTTGGATTTATCTCTGCTAGCCCTAAAACCAGCTATTTTTCCATGGAACCCTGGTTTATTTTATTGGAGAATGGTATTCCATTGTTTGGAAATTGCAGAATATAAAGGTACTCTCTCTCTCTGTGTGTGTGTGTGTGTGTGTGAGAGAGAGAGAGAGAGAGAGAGAGAGAGAGAGAGAGAGAGAGAGAAAGTTTGTGTGCCCTTTAATCTGGAGGAAACCAAGGAGAAACAATTTCTTAAAAGATGGGTCATTTTTATATAGACAGATATATATATATATATCCACCCCCACCCCCAGCCGTGTTCCCAGGCAACCACAGGCTACCTTTATAATATACAATCAGTGGCATCTGGATTTTCTCCCTATGTTCCTCTTTCTCTAACAATCACCTACACACTAGAGTTCTTCAGTTTTGTCTTTTTATTCACTTTTCTTCTCACTCTACAATATTTCCATGGGTGATTTCCTTTTTTTTTTTTTTTTTGGCGGGGGGGGACAATGTCTGTGGCACAGGCTGGAGTGCAGTGGCACAATCATATCTCACTGCATTGTTGAACTCCTGGGCTCATGCAGTCCTCCCACCTCAACCTCCCAAGTAGCCAGGACTACAGGTCCGTGCCACCATGCCTGGTTAACTTTTAAATTTTATTTTTATGTTTGTAGAGATGAGTTTTGCCATGTTTCCCAGGCTGGTCTTGAACTCCTGGCCTCAAGTGGTCCTCCTGCCTCGGTTCCCGAAGTGTTGGCCCTCGTGCCTCGGCTCCTGAAGGTGTGAGGCACTGCAGCAGACCAATTTCAATTTTCAATCTCCAATCTAGACCTCTTTGCTGAGCTCTAGAAATCCCTCTCTTAATTCCCCGTCTCTACCTGTAAGTCCCATGTACCTCAATTTCAACTTGTCCCAAGTTGAACTCATCTGTACAGTGTCTGTATCTTCTGTTACCCAAGTGAGAAGTCTGGGAGTTCTCTTAGACTTCTGTGGCTCTACTCAATCATTATATCCTTCCATCTTCATCTTCAGTATATGTCTTGCATTATTTCCAGTGTTTCTTATGGCTCCTTTGTGCCGCTGTTATATGTATTCCATATATATCACACAGTTCAGATAATGTCAAAAATACGTATCAATTATATATGTGTTTATAACAGTACATTGAAGTGGTTACATATATGGCTATTAGACTGTGAACTTCTTGAGGGCAAGAACTGTACCTTGTTCTTTCTTCTTTTTTATTTTTATTTTTATTTGAGACGGAGTCTTGCTGTTGTTGCCCAGGCTGGAGTGCGATGGCATGATATTGGCTCACTGCAACCTTCACCTCCTGGGTTCAAGTGATTCTCCTGACTCAGCCTCCAGAGTAACTGGGATTACAGGTGCCCGTGCCTACACCTGGCTAATTTTTTTGTATTTTTAGTAGAAACAGGGTTTCACCATGTTGGCCAGGCTGGTCTTGAACTCCTGATCTTAGGTGACCTGTCCTTCTCAGCCTCCCAAAGTGCTGGGATTACAGGTGTGAGCCATGGCACCCAGCCTTGTTCTCTTTTATATTTGCAGTGTCTAGTATAATGTTGGGAATGTAGTACATTCCTAATGAATTTTGTTAAAACAAATAAAACTTCTCTGAAGTTTTTTTCTATGTATTTTAAGCTGCAAATCCAAAGGGTCTGTTTCTTAACCAGCATGTATATGCACCCACACAGAAAATACACACATGTCTATGTGCAGACACACTCCCTTTCTGAAATCCTCACATCTCCATTTCAGTGTTCAACTATCCTGTACAGGATATGAAGTAACTTGGACAAATTAGCTATTATTTGAAAGTCAGAATCATATCTTGTTTATCATCCATATAGTCTGACTTTTTTTCTTCTTTCATCAGTTGTTTTCTTATTCTGTGTATTGAATTAATATGAGATAAACCTAAGAGAGATTTGCACAGAAAGGATTTATACATTTAAAGTGGAATGTAAAGTTTTGGTGTTAGTTTTGATAATTCAGTTAAGTACTTCTTTATTTACTTAGTATTCCAAGACATGGTTATTCAAATATTCAAATATATCAGTGTTGTATATATTCAAATATATCAATCATGTATACCACTGCACAGTAATGTAAGTACTCAATGAACTAATACATTTAAAAATCAAGGCTGTAAATTCTTTGTTTTCTTTTTAATTTTTAAAAAAAGTTTTGTAAGGCTGTCAATTCTTTCCAAAGAAAGAATAGGTTTAATTCCATTCCTATCAAAATACTAGCAAGATTATCTTTTAGATATAGATGAATTTATTCATAAAATGTATGTGGAAAGGCATCTTAAAAATGTCCTGGGTCCAGATGGCTTCACTGGTGAATTCTGCCAAATATTTAAAGAGGAATGACTATCGGTCTCTCATAGACACTTCCAAAAATGAAGAGAACACTTCTTAACTCATTCTAAGTGGCCAGTGTTACTCTAATACCAAAATCAGACACAGATATAATAATAAAATGAAACTACACATCAGTATTCCTTATGAATATAGACACAAACATCCTCAACAAAATACTAGCAAACTGAATCCACCAACATATAGAAAAGATTATATATCATGACTAAGTGGGATTTAGCTGAGGAATGCAAAGTTAGTTTAATATCCAAAAATCAATTAATGTAATATACCATATCAACAGAACAAAAGACAAAAACCACGGACATGATTGTCTCCATAGAGTCAGAAAAAGCATTTGAAAAAGTCTAGCACCCCTTCATAATACTCAAGAAACTAAAAATAAAATGGATTCTTCAACCTGATAAATGGCATGTATGAATAAACAGCTAAGATCACAATTAATAGTGAAAGACTGAATGTTTTCCCTATAAAATGAGGATCAAGATGAGATGTCCACACTCACCTCTTCTGTTTAGTATTGAACTGGGGGTTTCAGACAGGGCAATTCAGCAAGAAAGAAATAAAAGACATGGAAAAGAAGAAGCAAAACTATCTCTATTCACAGATGACGTACCCTTAGATATAGATCATGTATATGGAAAACCCGGAGGGACCCATTAAAAAACTATTAGAACTAATGAATGAGTTCAGCAAAGTTGAAAGATACAAGATCATTATACAAAAATCAATTGTGTTATTTTACATGGTTGCAACAATCAGAAAATGAATGCAATTCCACTTAAAATATAGTATAAAAAGCTATAAAATGCTGAGGAATAAATTTAGTAAAAGAAGTACAAACTTATACTACAAAAACTAAAAAACATTGCTGAAGGAAATTAAAGATCTAAATAAATGAAAATAATTCAATGCTTATAAGTTGGAAGATTTAATATTGATAATATGGTAATACTCCCCAAACTGATCTACAGATTCAATGCAATCATTAATAAAATACCAGCTGGTTTCTTTGCAGATATTGACAAGTTAATCTTAAAGTTCATATAGAAATTTAAGGGAGCCAGAATAGTCAAAATAATCTTAAAAAGCAAAGTTGGAGGACTCAAATTTCCTGATTCAAAACTTACTACAAAGCTAATGTTGCAGTGACATAAGGACAGGCATATACATCAATAACATATAATGAGAGTTTCAAAATAATAATAATATATGGTCAATTGACTTTTGACAAGGGTGCCAACACAATTCAATGGAAAAAGAGTAGTCTTTTCAGCAAATGACGCAGAACACTGTATATCCATAGCCAAAGAATAAAATTATTTGAACTTTGTCTCATACTATATGCAAAAATTAACTCAAAATAGATCAAAGATCTAGTGTAAGAGCTGAAGTTATAAAACCCCTAGAAGAAAATATAAGGTAAACTTCATGACCTTGAGTGAGAAAATGGTTTCTTAAATATGACAGAAAAAACACAAGCAACTAAAGAAAACATAGGTAAATTGTACTTATCAAAATTTAAAAGGTAAATTATACTTATCAAAATTAAAAATTATCACACTTCAAAGAACACCACTAAAACAGTGAAAAGACACCAAATGAATGACAGAAAATATTTGGAAATTGTATGTCTAATAAGACTTGATTCTAAAATATATAAATAACCCTTATAGCTTGATAATAAAAAGACAACTCAAGTGAAAAAAGGGCATAGGGCTTGACAAAAGATTTCTCCAAAGAGGATCTACAAATGGCTAATAAGCACAGGAGAAGAAGCTTGGCATCATTACTCATCAGGAAAATGCAGTTTAAAACCACAGTGAAACCCACACTTCATACCCACTAGGGTATAAGTGCCATATTATAATAACAAAGACAACAATATTGTCAAGGATGTAGAGAAATAAAAGCCTTCATACACTGCTCGTGAGCCTATAAAATGAGTCAGCCACTTTGGAAAACAGTGTGTCAGTTACTCAAATGGTTAAACAAAGAGCTATGACATGACCCACCACTTTCAATCCTAGGTATCTAACAAAAAGAAATGAAAATATATGTCCACACAAACACTTGTACACAAATATTAGTAGCAATATTATTTATAATAGCCCCAAATTGGAAACAACCCAAATGTCCATAAACTGATGAATGGATAAATAAAATGAGGCATATCCACACAATAAAACATTATTTGTCAAAAAGAATGGAGTATGGATACATGGATCGATTAGCCTTGAAAACATATGCTAAGTGAAAGAGGCCGGTCACAAAAGGCCACACATTCTATTTATATGGAATAAATTCTATTTATATGGAATGTCCATAATAGGCAAATTTATAGAGACAGAAAATAGATTAGTTGTTTTAGGTGCTGGGGCAGGTGATGGTTGAGAGTGGTTTGGGGGTGATGGCTAAACAGTACAGATTTTTTTTCTGGGGTAATGAAAATATTCCCAAACTGATTGTGATGATGGTAGCTGAATTTTGCAAACATGCTAAAAACCATTGAATTACACACTTCACATGAATACACTGCATGGAATGTGAATTACAGCTCCATAAAGCTATTGCCAAAAAATCACACTGAGAAAATGCATGAGGATCCGTCATAACAAAGCAGCATTTATTCAAAAAATGTAAAGTTGTTTTAATATCAGAACAATCAATAGTTGTAATTCACTACAAATACAAATAAAGGAGAAAAATCAGATGTCTATTTAAATAGGACAAAACAAAAAAAAAATCTGGCAACTTCTGAATAGAAGTCAACTTCCTTCATCTAATAATGAAGATCTTAGTGCTTTATGAGCATATACTTAATGATGACATACTGAAAGTACCCTTTAAGGTCAGGAATAAAGCAAGTATGTCTTCTGTCATTCCTTCTGAATTCAATATTATGCTGGATGTCCTAGCTATTATGGCAGGGCAGAAAAAGAAGGAAAGTTACAAGAATTAGAAATGATGATAAAATTGTTGTTTTTCATAGATAATATGATTATATGCACAGACAGTGGAAAAGTATCTCTGGGTAATTTACAAATATGAATGTGAGAGTTTATAGGTTTCTATTCATGCATTCAATATTCTCAAAGCAATTGCGTGCCAATAATACATATTTAAAATGAAATTAAAGTGCTATTCTGTAATAACATGAAAAATATCTAAGACATACAAGATCTTTATAGGAAAATGTATGAAATTTCATTGAGTGACTTTGAAGAAGACCTTTTTAAATGGAGGGATATGACTGTGGTTATGGACTGAGGACTCAGTATCTCTCAAAATTAGGTTACAGATGTAATACAATTCCAACAACATTGTAACAGATTTTTATGAAACTTGACAAAGTGATTATAAAATTTGAGTGGAATTGCAAAGGTCTAAAAATAAGACATTTTTGAAAAAGTTTAGAGAGGGAGACTTTCCCTTAAACATAACAAGACTCATAAAATTACCTTCAGACATTGTAGTAGACACAAAGATCTGTGAAACAGTATATAGAGTCCTACATTTAGTGACATTTGATAAGTGAAAGGGACATTTCAGATTAGTGGGGAAAGGATGGGATTTTCAGGGAGTGGTTCTGGGAAAACTGGGTATGTACTTTATTTTACATCACCTACAAAATAATTTAGGTAAATTAAAGAGCTCTTATGGGTTGAATGATGTCCCTGCATATTCAGATGTTGAAGTCCTAACCCCCAGTACCTCACAATATGACCTTATTCAGAAATAAGGTTATTGCAGATGTAATCAATTAAGTTAGGATGAGTTCATACTGGAGTAGGGTGGGCCCTTCATCCAAATGACTGTGTCCTTATAATCAGGAGAAATTTGGACACAGACACATGCACAGGGACAATGTCACATGAACATAAAAGCAGAGATGGGGTGATGTGTCTGTAAGCTAAGGAACACCAGAGACTCCTGGTAAACCACCAGAAGCCAGGAGCGAGAGAGACGTGGAACAGATTTTTCCTCATAGGCCTCAGAAGGAACCAATCCTGCCAACACCTTGATTTCAGACTTCTAGTCCCTCAAAATGTCAGATACTTTCTGTTACTTAAGTCACTCAGTTTGTGGTACTTCGTTATTGCAGCCCTAACAAGCCAATATAAGAGCTAAATGTGAAGGAAGATTTTTGAAGACCAGATAGTAGAACATCTGTAGGACCCTGGGGTCAGAGAGCGTTTCTTAGACATAAAAAGACTAGCCATAAATCAGAAGATTTATGACTACATTAACAGAAAGAATTTCTGCCATGAAAAGACACTAAAAGGGAGTTAAGAGACAAACTGCAAACTGGAAGAATATATATGCATCATATATAACATATATTATGCAGAACACTATGTTTTATATATACATATGTTCTGGATGTTAGGTAATTTTCACTTAATTTCAAAGAAGTTTTTTTAACTCAAGGATTTGTAATGTTGTTTCATCGTTTCTTTTCTATTTTGAGGTTGAGAACTACTATGGAAACATTACTGCTGATGACAGAAACAATGGTTTCTAGAAGGGTTTATAAATAGTTGCAGAAGTTAGTCAGTATCATAAAAAATGATGGTCATAAAGAAGATGAAAATCCTTGCAAGTGTTGGATGACCTTGGCATTCATGATTACTGAAAAAATTCTCAATGCAACAACTGTTGATAATAATTCAGCTGATGGTTTTACCTGCCAGGGATGCTAATTAGCTAGAGTATGTGAAAAGAAACTAAAGATTCCTCTTTTGTGGCATGGAAAAACAAAGCACAATATTAATAGTTTGCTTTAATTCTAATTCAGAGGTAGTCTGGTTTCACCTCAGATGTAGCATAGTTCTCTTTTCTGGGTAATTTAGGGAGTTAGTATCTAAAGAGTTTTGAAAATGCTGGGTTAGCACACGGATTATTTGGGGGCTTTTAATTTTAAAATAGGGCCTAGAAGAACCAAGATAATCTTGATGAAGAAAAGTAAGTTTGGACCAGCTTGGGCAATACGGCAAAAACCTGTCTGTACTAAAAATATAAAAATTACCTGGGCGTGCTGGCATGTGCCTGTAATCTCAGCTACTCAGGAGGCTGAGGTGGGAGAATCACCTGAGCCCAGGAGGTAGAGGTTTAGAAGTTGCAGTGAGCCAAGATTGTGCCACTGCACTCCAGCCTGGGTGACAGAGCGAGACCCTGTATCAAAAAAGAAAAAAAAAAAAAAAAAAAAGAAAAGAAAAGAAAAATAAGATTGGGCAACTTACATCAAGATATCAAAATTTACTATAAAGCTACACATTAGTAAGTTAGATTTCATTAGAATTAACAACTGTTGATTACCAAAATACACCATTAAGAGAGTGAAAAAGTAGAGGTCAGAAGATACTTGAAATACATACGTATATCAAAAGAAAGCAGATAATATACCTCTTACAAAATCAGCAGGAAAAAGATAGACCAACCCAATATAAAAATGGGCAAAACTTTGAACAGATACTTTACAAAAGAAGATATCAAAATAGAAAACAGTCCTCTCAACATCACTGGTCATCAGGGAAATGTAAAGTAAAACCACAGTGAGATACTAGTATACTCCTGTTTTGATGGTTAAACAATACCAAGTGCTGGTGAGACACTGGAACATCTAGAACATTCTTACATTGCTGGTGTTAAATTGGTTAAACTGGTTAAATCAGAAAACAAATGATTTTCCAGATGGAGCCAGCATCATGGACAGGCAATCTGTATAGTCGCTCAGGGTCCCAGACTCCAAAGAGCTTTGTGTGCGGTTTAATGCTTGCCTATCCATGTCTTGAAACTCTTAATAATTTTGTTTTTAAACTTGTTTTTGTAAGTGAAGTATTATGAGAATGTGGAGCATGCCCAGAGGAGGTAAGGTCAATTTGCGTGTCTGCTGCTGTTCCTTGCTACATTCAGGTCTAGCATTCACCATGCTCCGTGAGCCTAGAATTTTAGTTGGAGCCAAGTATCTGGGACTTCAATAAGACTCAAAGGAGTACATGGTAAGTGGGGGACTCTGAAAACCAGGAGAGGCCTCATTTCCATTTGAACCAGAATTTGCTTTGAATACAGAGAGAGGGCAATGCCATTTTAAGAAACACACACACACACACACACACACACACACACACACACACACACAAACAATCCCATCACAGCCTTTCTTACTCCCGTTACTTTCCTGTATTAGCCACATGGCTAGAAATGGCAATAGAGATGGAAAAGGAAAGATAGGGCAACCTAGAGTTCTTTTTTCTTTCAGTTTTTCTTTTTCACTAATAAACTGAATGTAGAAAGTATTAGCATAATGTGCATGTTTAAAGAAGTAAAAGAAAAATATTTAACTTAGTTCTGTGTAGCATTTTTAAGAATGAAATGCCAATGCATGTACAAACTAATAAATACAAATTACATAATTTAGTGATTCTGCATACAGGTTAAATCGTCTCATATCTGCATTTAAAACTGCCACTGGGTACAATACAAAATGAATGGTAAAATTCAAGCTAATGTTTAAACATTTTAATTTTTTTCTACTTAGAATGACTTTAAATTGCAGATAAAAGAATATCATGACAAGTTGAGAGAGAAAGAAAGTGGAAAAAGGAAAAAGCTTTATGTTTTCATACCTTTAATGACACTTCCCCTCCCACTTTTTAAATGAGCGACCTTACATTTTCATTTTGCACTGAGCTTTGCAAATTAGATAATTGGTCCAGTTTATGAATCAGTAATTTTAATCCTAGATATGCACTCAACAAAAATAAATGCTTATTTTCACCAAAAGACATGCACGAAAATGTTAATAACCCCAAGACTGATTCATAATAACCCCAAACAAGAAATAACCCAAAAGTTCATCAAAAGTATAAACTGTAGTATATTCATGTAATGGAATCCTAAACAGCCATGTAAATAAATGATTACTGCTACATAGAGCAAGATGAATGAATTTCACAGACAGACCGCTGAGCAAAAGAACTCAGACACAAAAAGAATATATGCTATTGTGATTTCATTTGTAGGAAGTCCAATACACAGGCTAAATAAATGTATCCTGATAGAAGTCAGAATAGTGGTTAAATTTAGGTAGATAGGGGAATGAAGGAGGCTTCTGAGAAGCTGGGGTTGGATTTGCTATATCTTGATCTGGGTGGTGGTTAAACATATACATGTTAGAAATTAAACAAGCATACTCTTAAGAGATGTGTACATTATTGCATATCAGTTATCATAGCCTTTCTTACTCCTGTTTCTTTCCTGTGTTAATCAGCCACATGTGCTAGAAATGGCAATAGAGACAGAAAAGGAAAGACAGGGCAACCCCAGAGTTCTTTTTTCTTTTAGTCCTTTGGTGCTTCTTGATGAGCAGAAATAAGAATGTAAGCTATACTTCAATAAGGAGGAAATACAAGGAAAAAAGGCATATCTTTCCCTTTTCTATTATCAAACACTTTAATGAATGTAAAACTTTCTAAGTGTGTGTGTGTGTCTGTGTGTGTGTGCGTGTGTGTAAAATGCCCTTACCACCAATGGGATGCTTGTAGTTGCATTGTTCCTGTTGAATGTTCTTAGAGTGAGGCCCTGAGTGGCTATTCTCACTTCTGACTAATGGTCTCTTTGCCTTTTCATGAAAATAAATTGTTTATAAATAGTGGTGTTTTGTTATTTTAGTATGCTATTTTGAATCTATGTTTCTAATTCAAAGACTGACCACAATTAACTTTATTTATTTATTTATTTATTTTTGAGACAGGGTCTCACTTTGTCGCTTAGGCTGGAGTGCAGTGGCATGATCTTGGCTCACTACAACCTCTGCCTGCCAGACTCAAGCGATTGATCCTCCCACCGCAGCTTCCCAAGCAGCTGGGACTACAGATACGTGTCATCACACCTGGCTAATTTTTGGGGGGTATTTTTTGTAGAGGTGGAGGTCTCATTGTGTTGCCCAGGCTGGTCTCAAACTCATGAGCTCGAACAATCTACCCACATCAGCCTCCCAAAGTGTTGGGATTACAGGCGTGAGCCACTGAGCCCAGCTAGATTGACCATAAATAACCTTTGTGCCTTCTGTCTAAAATATGAAAGTTGAGCTTAGGCTCAGAGCTTCTTTTCTTCTTTAACTAAAAATAGAATTAAAATTGCTTTCAGGCATAATTATTTTCCTTTTAACACTGATGATCTCAATTTAAAATTTTCTCTAGAACCTTGGTTCTGCATGAAAGTTATCTTAATCACTTGCCTTTCTAGTTGTGTGGAAGTTCTTCCCTGATATGATTATGATCTGATCTTTCGCTTAATTCCAGTTTCTGCTCAAATGTTTTCAGAGAGACTTTGTATGACCACCCTCCAAAATAACACCAATCCCTCTGTCAAATTCTATGCCTTAATTCGTTTCATTTTTCTTCTTAGCCTTTACCTTGACCTGCCATTATGGTATGTCTGTGTATGCATGTGTGCATGTGTGTATATATTTGCATATGTTATTGTCTGTCTTCCCCAATAAGAATGCAACTTCCAAGAGAGTAAGAATTTCTGTTTTAGTAACTGGCAAGATGGCCAAATAGGAACAGCTCCGATCTGCAGCTTCCAGTGAGATCAATGCAGAAGGCGGGTGATTTCTGCATTTCCAGCTGAGGTACCCGGCTCATCTCATTGGGACTGGTTAGACAGTGGGCACAGCTCAGGGAGGGCGAGCAGAAGCAGGGTGGGGTGTCGTCTCACCTGGGAAGCACAGGGGGTTGGGGAACTCCCTCCCCTAGCCAAGGGAAGCCACGAGGGACTGTGTTGTGAGGGACGGTGCTATCTAGCCCAGATACTATGCTTTTCCCGTGGTCTTCGCAACCTGCAGACTAGGAGATTCCCTTGGGTGCCTATACCACTAGGGCCCTGGGTTTCAAGGACAAAACTGGGCAGCCATTTGGGCAGATACCGAGTTAGCTGCAGGAGTTTTTTCTCATACCCCAGTGGCACCTGGAACTCCAGTGAGGCAGAACTGTTCACTCCCCTGGAAAAGAGGCTTAAACCAGAGAGCCAAGTGGTCTGACTCAGTGGATCCCACCCCCACAGAGCCCATTGAAATTCTCGCTGAAATTCTCGCTGCCAGCAAAGCAGTCTGAAGTCAACCTGGGATGCTCCAGCTTGGTGAGGGGAGGGGTGTCCACCATTACTGAGGCTTGAGTATGCGATTTTCCCCTCACAGTGTAAACAAAGCCACCAGGAAATTTGAACTGGGCAGAGCTCAGCTTGGCAAAGCCTCTGTAGCCAGACCACCTCTTTAGATTCCTTCTCTCTGGGCAGGGCATCTCTAAAAGAAAGGCAGCAGTCCCAGTAAGGGGCTTATAGATAAAACTCCCATCCCTTGGGACAGAGCACCTGAGGGAAGGGGTGGCTGTGGGTGCAGCGGTGCAGCTTCAGGAGACTTAAACATTCCTGCCTGCCAGCTCTGAAGAGAGCAGTGGATCTCCCAGCATAGTGTTTGAGCTCTGCTAAGGGACAGACTGCCTCCTCAAGTGGGTCCCTGACCCTGTGCCTCCTGACTGGGAGACACCTCCCAGCAGGGGTCAACAGACCCCTCATACAGGAGAGCTCTGGCTGGCATCTGGCAGTTGCCCCTCTGGGACAAAGCTTCCAGAGGAAGGAACAGTCAGCAATCTTTGCTCTTCTGCAGCCTCTGCTGGTGATACCCAGGCAAACAGGTATGGAGTGGACCTCCAACAAGCTCCAGCAGACCTGCAGCAGAGGGACCTGACTGTTAGAAGGAAAACTAACAAACAGAAAGGAATAGCATCAACATCAACAAAAAGGATGTCCACATGAAAACCCCATCTGTAGGTCACCAACATCAAAGACCAAAGGTAGATAAATCCACGAAGATGAGGGGAAAAACAGTGCAAAAAGGTTGAAAATTCCAAAAACCAGAATGCCTCTTCTCCTCCAAAGGATCACAACTCCTTGCCAGCAAGGGAACAAAGCTAGATGGAGAATGAGTTTGAAGAATTGACAGAAGTAGGATTCAGAAGGTGGGTAATAACAAACTCCTCTGAGCTAAAGGAGCATGTTCTAACACAATGCAAGGAAGCTAAGAACCTTGAATAAAGGTTACAGGAATTGCAAACTAGAATAACCAGTTTAGAGAAGAACATAAATGACCTGATGGAGCTGAAAAACACAGCACGAGAACTTCGTGAAGCATACACAAGTATCAAAAGCCGAATCAATCAAGCAGAAGAAAGGATATCCGAGATTGAAGATCAACTTAATGAAATGAAGCATGAAGACAAGATTAGAGAGAAAAGAATAAACAGGAAGGAACAAAGCCTCCAAGAAAAATGGGACTATGTGAAAAGACCAAACCTATGTTTGATTGGTGTACCTGAAAGTGATGGGGAGAATGGAACCAAGTTGGAAAACACTCTTCCAGATATTATCCAGGAGAACTTCCCCAACCTAGCAAGACAGGCCAATATTGATATTCAAGAAATACAGAGAACATCACAAAGATATTCTGCAAGAAGAGCAACCCCAAGACACATAATCCTCAGATTCATCAAGATTGAAATGAAGGAAAACGTGTTAAGGGCAGCCAGAGAGGAAGGTCAGGTAACCACAAAGGGAAGCCCATCAGACTAACAGCGGATCTCTGTGCAGAAACCCTACAAGCCAGAAGACAGTGGGGGCCAATATTCAACATTCTTAAAGAAAATAATTTTCAATCCAGAATTTCATATCCAACCAAACTAAGCTACATAAGCGCAGGAGAAATAAAATCTTTTACAGACAAGCAAATGCTGAGAGATTTTGTCACCACCAGGTCTGCCTTACAAGAGCCTGAAGGAAGCACTAAGTATGGGAAGGAAAAACCAGTACCAGCCACTGCAAAAACATACCAAATTGTAAAGACCATTGACACTATGAAGAAACTGCATTAGCTAATGGGCAAAATAACCAGCTAGCATCATAATGATAAGATCAGATTCAGACATAACAGTATTAACTTTAAATGTAAATGGGCTAAATGCCAGAATTAAAAGACACAGAGTGGCAAATTGGATGAGGAATCAAGACCCATCGGTGTGCTGTATTCAGGAAACTCATCAAACATGCAAAGACACACATAGGCTCAAAATAAAGGGATGGAGGAATATTGACCAGCAAATATAAAGCAAAATAAATAAATAAATAAAATAAAATAAAATAAAATAAAAAGAGCAGGGGTTGCAATCCTAGTCTCTCATAAAACAGACTTTAAACCAACAAAGATCAAAGACACAGAAGTGCATTACATAATGGTAAAGGGATCAATGCAACAAGAAGAGCTAACTATTCTAAGTATATATGTACCCAACACAGTAGCACCCAGATTCACAAAGCAAGTTCTTAGAGACCTACAAAGAGACTTAGACTCCCACACAATAATAGTGGGAGACTTTAACACCCCACTGTCAATAGTAGATCAATGAGACTGAAAATTAACAGGGATATTCAGGATTTGAACTGAGCTCTGGACCAAGCGGATCTAATAGACATCTACAGAACTCTCTACTCCAAATCAACAGAATATACATTCTTCTCAGCACCACATCGCACTTATTCTAAAATCAACCACATAGGCCAGGCTCGGTGACTCACCCCTGTAATCCCAGCACTTTGGGAGGCCAAGGTGGGCAGATCATGAGGTCAGGAGATTGAGACCATCCTGGCTAACATGGTGAAACACCATCTCTACTAAAAATACAAAAAAATTAGCCAGGCGTGGTGGCGGGTGTCTGTAGTCCCAGCTACTTGGGAGGCTGAGGAAGGAGAATGGTTTGAACCCAGGAGGCAGAGCTTGCAGTGAGCCAAGATTGCGCCACTGCACTCCAGCCTGGGTGACAGAGTGAGACTCCATCTCAAAAAACAAAAAACAAACAAACAAACAAAAAAAATCAACCACATAATTGGAAGTAAAACACTTCTTAGCAAATGCAACAGAATGGAATCTGTCAGTCCACAGTGCAATCAAATTAGAACTCAGGATTAAGAAACTCACTCAAAACCACACAACTACATGGAAACTGACCAACCTACTCCTGAATGACTACTAAGTAAATAACAAAATTAAGACAGAAATAAATAAGTTCTTTGAAACCAGTGAGAACAAAGACACAACCTACAGAATCTCTGGGACACAGCTAAAGCAGTGTTTAGAGGGAAATTTATAGCACTAAATGGCCACAGGAGAAAGCAGGAAAGATCTAAAATTGACACCCTAACCTCACAATGAAAAGAACTAGAGAAGCAAGAGCAAACATATTCAAAAGCTAGCAGAAGACAAGAAATAACTAAGATTAGCACAGAACTGAAGGATATAGAGACATGAAAAACCCTTCAAAAAATCAGTAAATCCAGGAGCTGCTTTTTTGAAAAGATTAACAAAATAGATAGAATGCTAGTCAGACTAATAAAGAAGAAAAGAGAGAAGAAACAAATAGACATAATAAAAAATTATAAAGGAGATATCACCGCTGATCCAACAGAAATACAAATTTCCATCAGAGAATACTATAAACACCTCTACACAAATAAACTAGAAAATTTAGAAGAAATGGATAAATTCCTGGACACATACAGCCTCCCAAGACTAAACCAGGAAGAAGTAGAATCCCTAAATAGATCAATAACAAGTTCTGAAAGTGAAGCCGCAATTAACAGCCTACAAACCAAAAAAAAGCCTAGGACCAGATGGATTCACAGCCGAATTCTACCAGAGGTACAAAGAGAAGTTGGTACCATTCCTTCTGAAACTATTCCAAACAATAGAAAAATAGAGAATCCTCCCTAACTCATTTTATGAGGCCAGCATCATCCTGATACCAAAACCTGACAGAGACACAACAAAAAAGGAAAATTTCAGGCCAATATCCCTGATGAACATCGATGCGAAAATCCTTAATAAAATACTAGTAAACTGAATCAAGCAGCACATCCAAAAGCTTATCCATCACGATCCAGTTGGCTTCATCCCTGGGATGCAAGGCTGGTTCAACATACACAAATCAATAAAGGTAGTCCATCACATAAACAGAACCAATAACAAGATTATCTCAATAGATTCAGAAAAGGCCTTTGATAAAATTCAACACCCCTTCATACTAAACATTCTCAATAAACTAGGTATTGATGGAATGTATCTCAAAATAATAAGAGCAATTTATGACAAACCCACAGCCAATATCATACTGAATGGGCAAAAGCTGGAAGCATTCCCTTTGAAAACTGGCACAAGACAAAACTCACCACTCCTATTCAACATAGTATTGGAAGTTCTGGCCAGGGAAATGAGGCAAGAGAAAGAAGTAACAGGTATTCAAATAGGAAGACAGGAAGTCAAACTGTCTCTGTTTCCAGATGACATAATTGCATATTTAGAAAACCCCAAAATCTCCGTAAGCTGATAAGCAACTTCAGCAAAGTCTCAGGATACAAAAGCAATGTGCAAAACACACAGCATTCCTATACACCAATAATAAAAAAACAGAGAGCCAAATCATGAGTGAACTCCCATTCACAATTGCTACAAAAAGAATAAAATACCTAGGAATCAACTTACAAGGGATGTGAAAGACCTCTTCAAGGAGAACTACAAACCACTGCTCAAGGAAATAAGAGAGGACACAAACAAATGGAAAAACATTCCATGCTCATGGATAGGAAGAATCAATATCATGAAAATGGCCATACTGCCCAAAGTAATTTATAGATTCAATGCTATCCACATCAAGCTACCACTGACTTTCTTCACAAGATTAGAACAAACTACTTTAAATTTCATATGGAACCAGAAAAGAGCCCCTATAGCCAAGACGATTCTAAGCAAAAAGAACAAAGCTGGAGGCATCACACTACCTGACTTTAAACTATACGACAAGGCTACAGTAACCAAAACAGCATGGTACTGGTACCAAAACAGATATATAGACCAATGGAGCAGAACAGAGGCCTCAGAAATAACGCCACACATCTACAACCATCTGATCTTTTACAAACCTGACAAAAACAAGTAATGGGGAAACGATTCCCAATTTAATAAATGTTGTTGGGAAAACTGGCTAGCCATATGCAGAAAACTGAAACTGGACTCCTTCCTTACACTTTATACAAAAATTAACTCAAGATGGATTAAAGACTTAAACATAAGACCTAAAGCCATAAAAACTCTAGAAGAAAACCTAGCTAATACCATTCAGAACATAGGCGTGGGCAAAGACTTCATGACTGAAACACCAAAAGCAATGGCAACAAATGCCAAAATTGACAAATGGGATCTAATTAAACTAAAGAGCTTATGTACAGCAAAACAAACTATCATCAGAGTGAACAGGCAACATACAGAATGGGAGAAAATTTTTGCAATCTATCCATCTCACAAAGGGCTGATATCCAGAATCAACAAGGAACTTAAACAAATTTTCAAGAAAAAAACAACCCAATCAATAAGTGGGCAAAGGATATGAACAGGCACTTCTCAAAAGAAGACATTTATACGGCCAAGAAATATGAAAAGAAAACCTCATCATCACCGGTCATTAGAGAAATGCAAATCAAAACCACAATGAGATACCATCTCATGCCAGTTAGAATGGGGATCATTAAAAAGTCAGGAAACAGCAGATGCTGGAGAGGATGTGGAGAAATAGGAACGCTTTTACGCTGTTGGTGGGAGTGTAAATTAGTTCAACCATTGTGGAAGACAGTGTGGTGATTTCTCAAGGATCTAGAACCAGAAATACCATTTGACCCAGCAATCCCGTTACTGGATATATACCCAAAGGATTATAAATCATTCTACTATAAAGACACATGCACACGTATGTTTACTGCAGCACTGTTCACAATAGCAAAGACTTGGAACCAACCCAAATGCCCATCAATGACAGACTGGATAAAGAAAATGTGGCACATATATGCCATGGAATACTATACAGGAAGCCATAAAAAAGGATGAGTTAATGTCCTTTGCAGGGACATGGATGAAGCTGGAAACCATCATTCTCAGCAAACTAACAAAGGAACAGAGAACCAAACACTGTATGTTCTCACTCATAAGTGGGAATTGAACAATGAGAATACATAGACACAGGGAGGGGAACATCACACACCGGGGCCTGTTGGGGTTGGGGGACTAGAGGAAGGATAGCATTAGGAGAAATACCTAATGTAGATGACGGGTTGATAGGTGCAGCAAACCACCATGGCATGTGTATACCTTTGTAACAAACCTGCATGTTCTGCACATGTACCCCAGAACTTAAAGTATGATAATTGAAAAAAGAATTTCTGTTTTATTATCTGCTTAGCACCTAGTAGGTACACAATAAACATTTGTTGACTGAATAAAAAACCTTATTTTGAAAACCTAGAAAAAAATGTAATTTTGGAATTTTACATTTTATCAACTGTTGAACATGAACATTTATTAAATTTTATGGTGCAATTTAAAACATAGTAACTCTAGCAAGAGATAGGTGCTTATCCTGAAAGTAAAAAGTGTAGCAGAGAATATGGAAGGATAAATATTATTGGTAGAACCTGGTGTGCAATTGAAATTTTCCTGGAGTTTCACAGGGTTCTCCAGCTTGAAAGGACCAAAAGCAGAAGTTGGGATCTGGAGCAGAGTGGGCTCCCGCCCTCAGCCTTCTCTGTGCCCAGCACATTAGAGATGCAGCCTGCTAACCACTGGATGTCACTGTTCTCTCATGCTCTTCAGTCTGGGTGTCCTGTCAGGTCTCTTTGCGCATGAATATGCAATGTCCTGGTTTACAGCCGTGACAGAGGGCACAGACTCACCTGTACAGGCCTTCTCAATATGGAATCACATACTGTTCCTACATAAAATTGATTTCCGGTTCTGAGCAGCACAGAAAGATTTGAAGACATGAGTAGTCTCAGGGGCGGCTGTCAGCTTTAGTGTCAGCCCTAAAACGGCGCTCAGGAGTAGGAACACAACTGCCAGGACAGTTCCCTGTCACTCAAGAGCTGATAGGCTTTTCTTCAGGTCGAGACCTACAGGCAAGGACTGGAAATCATTTGGGTTTCACAGCTGGTTTAGATGATATTCAAAAATAACACCGAAATTCTTCCATTAAAGAACAAAACAAAAAAATAGGAATTGAAGAACAAGGGTCAGTGACTAGTTTGTGTTGAAACATGTCAGCTGCTCTTACTTTGAATGAAGTTATTTGCAACACAAGGTTACAGCTCACCTGGGAAGTTTATCTTCAGCCAGTCTCATTAAGATCTCCCAACCTGCAGGCAACACCTGTTTGTCTCCATTACTTACCCACCATATAAATATAATAAATAGGCGAGTTGCTATGGATTGCTTAATTGTGGCCTGCTGTCTCCCGTTGGAGCCTTTGCTCACATTTATTGATTTCAAGGCATGAATAATCCTCAGAAACTTGCTCCATTCCCATTAGGAGTATTTCCTTTAAAATTCATTTATTCAGGCCAGACCCTATGGCTCATACCCTATGGCTCACAAGGATTGATTGAACCCAGGAGTTTGAGGCTTCAAGGAGTCGTGATTTTACCACTGCACTCCAGCCTGGGCCACAAGGTGAGACCCTGTCTCTCTCTATATATATTATTAAATATATATATATAAATAAAATAAAATAAAATAAAATGTATTTATTCAATGACTTACCAGACATTTGTTGAGTGTCATCTCTAAGCCCCACGCACTGTTTTAGGGGCTGGAGATACAGCTGTGATACAACAAACAAAGTCTCTATTACCGCGGAGCCTACATTCTAGTGTTTGGTAGAGATTAAACTAAAGGAAAATTGCCCAGATCATTTCTGTAGGTGTCAGGAGGCAGATCTGGCCTTCCATCACCAAGAAGGTGGTTTAGTAGCTCAATGAGTAGATAAGGCTTTAGTGAGAGCCATCACATCCCAGTATAGGAACGGCAACAGCCTTGAGCAGCCATTTTCTTCATTTTCATTTTTGCTCCCTCCAGTCAGTTCACAAATAGCCAGAGAGATTCTTCAAAGTCAAATCTCATTTTGTAGAGTCCTTCAATGGTTTATCACTCCTCCTAAAATGACAAGACAATTCCTGCCATGGCTGCGAGTTGGCACCTGCCTATTTCCCCAGCCTCCTGACAGTCATGCTTCCACTGTAGAGATTCACTGGCCATTTTGCCCTTCCTCTAATTGCCAGGCACTTTTCTGCATCAGAACTTCTGTATATGCTGTTTCCTTTGACTGGAAAGCTCTTTTCCGATCATCCCTCCCTCCCTTCACATGCAAACTCACCCTTTAGTGTCAGCTTGAACTGCAGCCACTTCTGCAGGGAAGCCAGTCCCCCTAGGTCAATCAGATTTCCCTAGTTCCATAGCCCTTCTTCTTTTTTTTTTTGTTTCCAGATGGAGTCTCGCTCTGTCGCCCAGGCTGGAGTGCAGTGGCACAATCTCGGCTCACTGCAAGCTCCGCCTCCCGGGTTCACGCCATTCTCCTGCCTCAGCCTCCCTAACAGCTGGAACTATAGGCACCCGCCACCATGCCCAGCTAATTTTTTTTTTTCTGTATTTTTAGTAGAGACGGATTTCACTGTGTAAGCCAGGATGGTCTCGATCTCCTGACCTCGTGATCCACCCACCTCAGCCTCCCAAAGTCCATAGCCCTTCTAACATTGATGCCCATCATACCCTCTCAAACACCTGAGCCAGCACATTGTTTCCCAGTGCTATCTAATTCCAGTTGCTGAACAGTTTGGCAATTGACCTCTACAATGTGTCAAGGTATCGGTTCTGTACCTGCCATGCTTTGGGTGGGGGTCCTTATCGCAAGCTGGCCAAATGGGTAATCTGTTTCCCAAATCACATAATGGAGTCTGCCTCCCGGGACCACTTCTGTAACCAACTGTTTCTCTATCTATCTATCTATCTATCTATCTATCTATCTATCTATCTATCTATTGGTTTTGGGGAAACAGGTGGTGTTTGGTTAAGTTCTTTAGTGGTGATTTCTGAGATTTTGGTGCACCCATCACCTGAGCAGTGTACTCCGTACCCAATGTATAGTCTTTTATCCCTTACTCACCTCCTACACTTTCCCCTGAGTCCTCAAAGTCCATTGTATCATTCTTATGCCTTTGCATCCTCATAGCTTAGCTCCCACTTATAAATGAGGACACATGATGTTTGGCTTTCCATTCCTGAGTTACTTCACTTGGAATAATGGTCTCCAATTTCATCCACGTTGCTGTGAATGCCATTATTTCATTCCTTTTTATGGTCGAGTAGTATTCCATGTTGTGTGTGTGTGTGTATAAAATTATGAGATATATATATATAATTATACATATATATCATAATTTCTTTATCCAGTCATTGATTGATGGGCATTTGGGCTGATTCCATATTTTTGCAATTGCAAATTATGCTGCTATAAATGTGTGTGTAAGTATCTTTTTCGTGTAATGACTTCTTTTCCTTTGGGTAGATACCCAGGAGTGGTATTGCTGGATCAAATGGTAGATCTACTTTTAGTTCCTTGTGGATCTCCACACTATTTTCCAGAGTGTTTATACTGGTTTACATTCCCACCAGCAGTGTAAAAGTCTTCCCTTTTCACTACATCCATGCCAACATCTATTATTTTTTGATTTTTTGATTATGGCCATTCTTGCAGGAGTGAGGTGGTATCACTTAGTGGTTTTGATTTGTATTTCCCTGATCATTAGTGATGCTGAGCATTTTTTCATCCTTGTTGTTCATTTGCATATCTTCTTTTGAGAATTGTCTATTCATGTCCTTAGTCCACTTTTTGATGGGACTGTTTATTTTTTTCTTGCTGATTTGTTTGAGTTCCTTGTAGATTCTGGATATTAGTCCTTTGTCGGATGTGTAGACTGGGAAGATTTTCTCCCACTCTGTGGGTTGTCTGTTTACTCTGATGATTATTTCTTTTGCTGTGCAGCAGCTTTTTGGTTTCAGCCCCATCTATTGATCTTTGTTTTTGTTACATTTGCTTTTGGGTTTCTGAAATCTTTGCCTAAGCCAAGGTCTAGAAGGGTTTTTTCGGGTTTTTCCGATGTTATCTTCTAGAATTTTTGTGCTCTGTAATCAACTGTCTTCGGCTGGGTCCCCTGAAAACATCTCTGACATGGAGATGTGTGGGCAGCAGTTTATTGCTGAGTGCACCGAGGATCAACACGGGGAAGGTGCAAGGGAAGCGATATTCCTAGAGAGGCAGAACTGCAATGTAGTTTCAATAGAAGCTTTGGCCAAGCCCAGAAGGGGCCCTGGAGCTGGGATGGCCCTTCAGAGTTGTTCCATTTATAGCAAGGGACTGCTGGGCCTTGGAACCTGCAGCCATTAGCCCCTGGGTGCTGGTTGCTTCTGAAGAGGGCAGTATACTTTGAGTAAAGCAGCTTTATTCAGCCAAGGGCAGTTCCATCAGAGAGACACAACTGTGAGCAGCCAACACCTCTGGCTGCTGAGAAGCCAATACTTCAGTCTGAGGTTGGGATCTTGGTGGTACAGCTGAACCCCCACTACAGAAATCCTGCCAGACTTCACACAGTGGGTTTTCAAGAAATTATTGCTGGGTTATTTTAGTTCTATAAAACATGAGCCTGTTACTATTGCAGGACTTTTTCCCTAGTTCAGCTAAATAATCCTTATCACATGGCCAGGAAAATGTAGGCTCACAGACGATTGAAGGGTGAGAATTATGGAATTTATTGGGCAAAAAGGAAAAAAAAGGAGGGAACAGGGACTTTCCGCAAGGCCAGAGTTCCTACTGGGGGGTTTCCCACCCTGGTGTTTGAACCCCAGGTTCCACACAGGAAGAGGAGGGGCCAGGATCCTCCCTGCTGCAAACAGAGCGAACCTTGGTGGCTCCACCCCAGCGCGCATTCCTCCCAGCGCGCGTTCCTCCCAGCGCGCGTTCCTCCCAGCGCGCGTTCCTCCCAGCGCGCGTTCCTCCCAGCGCGCGTTCCTCCCAGCGCGCGTTCCTCCCAGCGCGCGTTCCTCCCAGCGCGCAAGCCAGCTGGAGTTTTTCCAGGGACCCCCTCCCACCTGGCTTTCTCACTATCTTGACCCTTCTTTGCTTCTGTCTCTGCTCTCAGATTTAATCTTTGTTGACTCATCATCTCTACTTTTTATTCTTCTGAATATCTTCACCTGGCAGAAAAGAAAAATTGGACTAAAATGTCTACTATCTACCAGGCAGTATGCTGGGAACTTCACATATGCCCTCTTTCCAAATACTAACATTTATTCCTTTTGTCTTCCAAAATTTGTTAAAAATCTTTATTTTACCTCTATTCCATCATCTTTTTATTTCTGAGATTTTATTTCATAAAGTTGTTCTCAACTTCATTTTTAAATGAAGACATCTGGTGATGGCGTGTACACTCATTTCAGGAATGAAATGAAAATAGAAAAGAACCAAAAAGATATTTCCCAATAGCAATTAACCATATTATGAATTGCTTCATTATTTTATTAAGTTACTAAAATTGATACATACTTCCTATTTAACTATAACTTTGCAATGGCAAGAACTGTTAATAAAGGTCATATATTTATATATGTGTATATTATTAGATTTCTGCAAACAATAATTGCAATAAGAATAAATTTTTTTGTTTGTTTGTTTTTTTGTTTTTGAGACGGAGTCTTGCTCTGTCGTCTGGGCTGGAGTGCCGTGGCCAGATCTCAGCTCACTGCAAGCTCCGCCTCCCAGGTTCACACCATTCTCCTGCCTCAGCCTCCCAAGTAGCTGGGACTACAGGCGCCCGCCACCTCGCCCGGCTAGTTTTTGTATTTTTTAGTAGAGACAGGGTTTCACCGTGTTAGCCAGGATGGTCTCGATCTCCTCACCTCATGATCCGCCCGTCTCGGCCTCCCAAAGTGGTGGGATTACAGGCTTGAGTCACCGCGCCTGGCCAAGAATAAATTTTTATTTTTTTTTTTTTTTTTTTTTTTTTTTTTTGAGACGGAGTCTCGCTCTGTCGCCCAGGCTGGAGTGCAGTGGCCGATCTCAGCTCACTGCAAGCTCCGCCTCCCGGGTTTACGCCATTCTCCTGCCTCAGCCTCCCGAGTAGCTGGGACTACAGGCGCCCGCCACCGCGCCCGGCTAGTTTTTTGTATTTTTTAGTAGAGACGGGGTTTCACCATGTTAGCCAGGATGGTCTCGATCTCCTGACCTCGTGATCCGCCCGTCTCGGCCTCCCAAAGTGCTAGGATTACAGGCTTGAGCCACCGCGCCCGGCCAAGAATAAATTTTTAAATGAATCATTTCACAGCTCTCCATAAGCCTACTAAATCCTGTATCATGCACTCTATAATTCTTAATGAGATATTTATTTCTAGTCTTTTGTTGCCCCAGCCAGGTAGTAAAAATGAAATGATGTCACCTGGATTGCCATATCATTTTGTCTATGTGACCTAGTATCATTTTTTAAAAACTTGGATTATTATATTTTTATCTTAGAATCTGCTCACTGTTTTGATCTATTTCCTCATATGGTTTTAGGTATCTCAATATTCAGTCTAGTGGAATTAGCACAATACTAGAAGTAAAATAGCCTGGGTTTTAGAATGAGCCTTGGTTTTCTCACATGTGAAACAGAATTGATGTTCATATCATATGTTGCAGTGAGATCAGTTAAGAAAAACCATGGAGAAGAGCTTTGAAAACAGCAAAGTGTTGTAAAAAATGAAAGTATTATTACTAAAATAGAAAAATATAAGAAGAAAGAAAAGTAAAATCTGTTCACTGGCAGGGGCCTGTGTTGCAGGCACTTCACACAGATTATTTCACAGCCATGCTGCGAGGCAGGTATTGTTTATCCCCATTTTATGGATGAGAATGCTGAGGTCGAAAGAGTCTCAATAACTACTTGATGCCATTGATTGGTAATAGTGTCTGAGTCCCAATTCATATCTAGCTCTTTGGATTCCGAGTCTTGCCTTCTTTCCACTGCACCAAAAGTGACTCTCAATTAATTGTGGATAATCAGTGGAAATCAGTTTACTCTTGGGAATCTTTCCATTTACGCCCCCTCCCATTGCTTTCAAAATCACCTCTGGTATGTTCCTTGAAATCTTAGAGAGACGGTGGATTGTAATTTAAGAATTCTTGCTTATAGCAGCACAGTTTACCTTGTTGCCCATATTTGTTCTGGATCAAGGGATCTGAACCCTCAAATACATGCCAGCACTGCTAGTTACATGTATTTTTCTGTGTCTAATTGCAAGCCTTAGTAAGAAGAAATGGGTTTGAGGATGCATCTTTCAGGTCAGTTCCAGAAGGTCGGGAGGTGCAAATGAGCTGAGCTGTTGATTCAGTTGAGATCATTTTGATGAGCACATGCTTGCATGTGGGTCTATAATGTGGTTCATCTCCATAAAATCCCAAGCTTTATGGGTTTGAAAGCATTAACTCATGTCTTAGAAACATCCCAGATAGATTATTATAATTCTTGGTGTGCTGCCTGACCATCTGCTTACCTACAGGAATTACAATCACATGTAATGGCTCTGCTCAAACCTAGGCTCAGAAAAGAAATATGAGAATACCTGAGTCCTTTTCTGTTTTGTCGAAGCAGCACTATTTTTTTACACCCTGCTCAGCATAATAATGAAAAATGTGTTAATTTGTGACTTTTCTTGCTTCAAATTGATCAGAATAGGAAAATACTTAGTTGTATACTTTTTGCTCTTGTTGTTCCATGAGAATATATTGATCATCTCATGCAGCATGCAAGTCAGTTAATGGTATTTAAGTACTTGCTGCCTTGTATCCTGTCACGGCTTCTACTTAATTTCACTTTGCAGATTTAGCAAAATCACAGTGAAAAATATACAGCAGCTCTGGTAGGTCATCTGGTCAGGGTTTTAATGGAAAAAGTAAGGGAAAGTGTGAGGCAAAATGACCAGATTCCCGTGATGTTCCTCCTCTCCTGATAATGGAGTATGAATTTCTTAGCGGCATGTAAACAATATCAAAATACCACACTTAACCTTTTCTCATCCCGTTGCATTCTTCACATGACTTCATTTGACCATATTGACTTTATCCAGGTATAAAACCCAAATAGATTCCACGGTACAAAAACTGTTTTTTTTTCTTCTCTGAAAATATAAGTGTTTTATTGTAAAGACTGGTTATAAATGGAAAGTAATGTCACAATTTAAGGCTTATTTGGTTAGTTATCTCCTACTTGATGGCCATAGATATACCCTTAAGCCCTGGGCTACTGGAAGACCAGGCAAGAGAGTGTAAATTCATCATTACTCTGGGAAAGCAATCAAACCTTACAAAATAAAAAAGCCAGATATGGTGGCTTCCACCTGTAATTGCAACACTTTGAGAGGCTGAGGCGGGAGGATTGATTGAGCCTAGGAGTTTGAGACAGCCTGGACAACATACTGATAACCTGTCATAACAAAAAACTAAAAAATTAGCTGGACATGGTGGCATGCACCTGTAGTCCCAGCTCCTTGGGAGGCTGAGGTGGGAGGATTGCTTGAGCCCACGAGGTCAAGGTTGCAGTCATGCCACTACACTCCAGCCTGAGCAACAGAGTGAGACTCTGTCTCAAAAAAACAACCAATCCATCCCTTCTTCCCTCTCTCCCTCCCTCCCTTCCTTCTCCACAGATATTGTATTGACGGCTGTTAAGTGCTGGCACTGTGCTAGTCTGCAGGACACAGAAGCGAACAAGCAGTCACAGCACTTGCCCTTATAAGCATCACACTCTAGTGGGTGAGACAGACATGAAACATAATTTCGCTGAGAACCTTGGGATTACACTTGTTGTGCTCGCTATGTTTGAAAACTTCTGGATGCTGTGAGAACAATGGAGAGGAAATAGGAAGAATAACTTATTAGCATTTCCTTAAGTGAGATTATTTTTCTTGTTATTTTGCTGTCAGAAAGAAACATTACACAATTCAACAGGCCATTTCTCATGGCTTTCTTTTCTACTTTCCTGTCGGCTTCTTGGTCATTCTCAGCAATTGCCTGTGGGTGTTTTGAGCAAATGCAATTTTATGGGGAAATAGTTAGAGTTCCAATGCCTTTACTTAGTCTAAAAACCACTATGCACCCCGATCCCCCGAAGCTGACATTTTAAAAATTAGTTTTTATATTTTTATTCTATTTTTCTTAGACACACTCCTAATATTGTCTTGTTTAGGTGCATGTATTTTTCAGATACTGCTAGCTTTCAACTAAAGACAGAAGTCTAATTTCCACCTAAGCTCAAAGAACTTCAAAGAGTTTTATCCTAAAAAACAATGCTGATCTTAGTGGGTAACTAGGGCAGGCCACAGGGAGGAAATGAAGAGGGATTCAGGCATTCTGGCGCTGGGACAAGGCATGGGAAAGCAGAGAATGAGTTGGTGCAAATCCCAGGGCCTAGCATTGTGTGGGTGATTCTGGTACTCAAAGGTTTGGCTTTGAAATGTGGCTATAACCTTTTAAAAAATTTTTAATATTTTATTTAAGCCAATATATCAAAAAACATTATCATTTCAATATGTAAGCAAAATAAAAAAATACTAATGAGATATTTTGCATTATTTTTTCATAGTAAGTCTTTGAAAGTAGGTATAGCTATTAATTTTTTTTCAGCTGGCTTCACTTCTTCTTCGTTTAATTATAGAAGGTCTTCCAAAGTATGCCTGGGAACAGTAATTCTGTGGAATGTTAACAAGTGTTAGATGAAAAAAAGAAAAAATGAAATTATCTGTGGTCAAATAAGTTTCCTTTCCTTTTTTTAAGATAGGGTCCTGCCCAGGCTGCCAGAGCTCCCAGTTCAGTCTCTCAAATAGCTGGGCCTACAGGCACGGGCCCCCAAGCTAAGCTCGAGTTTCTTTACTGCAAGACTTTTCAGAAAATTTAAAATACAAAATGCATTGTGAATCATCAAGAGAGGAATCCTAAGCAGTTATGCTCAAATCTATTTGATGATGACCCTCTTTTTTATAGAACATCTCCTAGGACTAGCATTGTGTGCAATGAAGTTTGGAAAACATTAGGCTTAGATTGCTTTCTAAATAAATTTATTCTTTTGAAGATAGCAATGGACGTCAGGGAAGATGCTTCATAACATGTAGCATAGCAGGGAAGAAAATGGGTCTGGGATGAAAGTGTTGTTACAGATAATCCACAAAATGGCTAATTCACAGGGAACGAAGTCATTGAAAGAGTTGACAGTTACTATCATTTAATTTCACAATGGCATGGTGAAGATGCGCACCAGTGTAGTTTTTATATATACTGTGAGATTTGGTGATAGCAATTCATTGCTAGTTCTTTCGGATCCATTATGTAAAGTTAGAATCATTTTGGATTAATTCTTTTAATCCACCAGAGTTGATTTTTTAAAAATTCTTTTTCCACTCGTTTGGTTTAAATATCACAGATTTGTAGTATTTCCATCCTTCTTTTACTGGAAATGAGTGTCCTGGTTAGGATATGGCCTCACTAGAGATGAATAAAAGTGAAATACAACTAAATGCTGCATGATTTCATAACTGTAAAAACATATCGACCAATCTGAATTGCTCTATGAAGATCTCTTTCTGTTTATTTCGATACCAGCTTTCCTGACTACTCTCACTTCTATGTTCAGTGGGACTTTATGACGTCTCTTTGGATTCTAACAAATGTTGTAATTCATTGCCAAGTTCTTTTTCCTAATGTACTGATAGAAGTAAAAGGTATAGTTGTACTTTTTTCCTCTCTGGTATCTGAAAATAAAGTTTGCATTCTCTTTCTGAAACTAGATTCTTAAATCTACCTTTCTTTATCATCCTTTAACACATTGGCCTTATAGTTAGAAAATTTACTTAAAACACAAAGTATAAACACATTTCAGATAGATGGAACTGTCCCCACTTGAAGTTAAAAAGGGGGTCCCAGCTCATATTGCAGATTGAAGGTGAGAGATGAATGAGTAAGTAGAATTGAGAGAAATGGGTTTTGATTTTGACATTAGAATTCAAAATTCTACCAAGTGTGTTCAAATAGAAATCATGTTTAAAAGCTATAAGAGTAAAAGGGAACTTCACACTACAATATTTTTATAAAGAAACAAAAATGCATTTGTTCTAATTCAGTTCTGCTTTTGAATTCTTATGTGACCTTTCCTGAGTCCCTCTGTGCTGCCCGGACATAGGAAATATTCTTTCTGTGAAATGGATAGAGCCTTCCTCAACCCCACAAAGTTTAATGAATCCTTTATTGCGCCTCCACTTTTTGCTAAGCCCTAGCACAATTAATCTTTGTTTTTAAAGTACTCTAAAATGCTAGGTCATAAGGTCTACCAGATTAATAAATTATTGTAAAGCATTTGTAAGTAAGGAGGCCTTGTCTAAACATTACATATTATAAGAATGGGATGGAAGTAAAGCTTAAGATCACTTCTTCCTGGGGTGTCTTCCTATCAACCCAGCTCTTGGAATACTCCTTTAATTGTCAGATTAGGTTTCTTAGTCAGTTCAAAAGTGGAATTTCTTCCTTTTCTTTTTAGGTTTCATTAGGATGTAATTCTGATCCCAATATATTGATTTTTCAGATGTAAAGAAATTCAGACATCTATTCAATAATTATGGAGGGGTAGATTAGGTACCCACATAGTATTATCTTCTTTTCTTTCCTGTCCACTAAGTGAGGAAAACATCTCCATATGTGGAGAGGGTGTCCTCTTGGTGTTGGGTTGGGCAGGTGGCTGACTGAGCATATGGTTTGGGACTGTGGCTTGGGGGATCTATGGTTCATAGAAGGTGAGCACTTAGGTAATTGAAAATAATCATTCATTCAGTATAGATTGAGCACCTACTCTATGTCAGACAATATATTTGCAGGGTCAGAGACCTAAACAACGTGAAATAGAGCTAAGGTTGAAATTGTTATCCGTTGCCAGAAGGCCTGGATATTTCCCAGGAGTGGCTTAGAACAGATAGAGGGATTTATAATAATGATCTGAGTTTGTTTCAGTCCTCCCCTGCTGTTGGGGCTTCCAGATATTTAAAGAGCTGGTACTTTCTGCTCTGAGTAAAAGTTTTAATTAAACTGGGATTGTAACTGCAGTAGTTAGTGAGCAATTCAGGAAAATGCTAACAATGATACCCCATGGTCCTTGAAACATTATACTTTAGAAAGAACTTTCATAGGAATTAATTACTTTAACCCTTATAGTTCTGTAAGGTAGAAGGCTTTGACCTGCCAATATCACATAAACAGTAAAATCAGGAGTGTCTGACCACACGACCAGTCTCATTTGTCTCCCTGATCTGTGTTCCCAGGGCTTAGATCAGGGATCAGCAAACTACAGCCTGTGGGACAAACCTAACTGGTTTTCAACAGCCCCTGGCCTAAGAACAAATCTTGTATTTTAACAGGATTGTAAAAACAAAGAATATGTGACAGAGACAGCATGTGGCCCGCAAAGTCTAAAGTATTTGCGTGTGGCACGTTATAAGAGTTTGCCAACCCTTGGCTTACAGGCTTACATACAGGTCTTCCTGTTGTGTAGGGACTATTAGCATAATCCAGTCTAGAAAAACATTTGGAAAAATTAACAGTAACTCAAAAAAGTGTTCAAAATTCTTGCAAAAATATTTTAAAAGGCAAAGGCAAAACTGTTTGGCCTTACTGAAGAATGTGAAGAACACCAACTGAAAGTAGACTGTCCGTGGCTCTGCGCCAGTGATGCGTCAGTACCAGCTTGTGAGAGCGGAATGGACGCATCTCTTCCCATCTCCAGGTGCAGTGATGTCAAGTGGATAGCTTAGAATCAAACAAAATATAAATATTTATACTTCAGAAATTGGCAAAATCTACAAACTGGGGACTTTTCTCCTCAGAAATCTGGTTTTGAGATGTTTACCATTATGCTACTAAATGTATGTCATTTGATGTCTGAAGTCATTTATAACCCAGACTCATGTATTTATCCTAGCAATGAGGAGACTTGTGTTTTGAAATTTAACAAAAGCCATTTTTTTTACCTGATAATTGATAAATTTTCTTAGAAGCTGAAACTGAGGGCACATATAGTTGTATGTGATCTATATAAGGAGAATAATAAAAGTAACTAGATTATTGGGTCATTATGAGAATTAAGTGTGTTAATAGATGTAAATTTTCAAAGGTAAAGCATTTAAAGCAGTGCCAATATTAGCTTCTATTATTTCCATATCCAGACTCTAGTTCTATGAAACACAGCACATTTAGACTAATGCCATCTGGGCTGAGTCTGGAGCTGACCCTGGGCTTAGAGTTGGCGGAACGGTTTGTCTATCTTTGATTCGCCATTTCCCACCATGTATTCTCAGGTAAGTCAACCTCAGTATGCCTGACTCTTTTCATCGGTAGGCAAAGCTTAATGTCACCCACCTTGCCAGTTAGTGGGAGGATAGACAAGATAATACCTGGGAAGGCGCTTTGCTAATGGCAGCATACCACATAAGCCTAAGGTATTATTATCTCACAACAATATGATCTTGCAATGTGTGCAGTAAGACTCAGGCTGACATTCTGTTGAAAAGAAGAAATAAATGAGTCACGTCTTCCTTTGCTTCTCACCCTTTTCTGTCAAAAGCAGTGAATCATTGACCAAAAATGAAAACAAGGTTGTCAGAAAGGCTCATATGAAAGTTTTATTCTACTTAAATAAACTCTGAAGGTATTGACTGGAAACCAATATACTGAACTCAACTACTGTAGAAACTAACATGAGGCTGGGTGTGGTGGTTCATGCTTGTAATTCCAGCACTTTGAGAGGCCAAGGCAGATGGATTGCTTGAGGTCAAGAGTTTGAGACCAGCTTGGGCAACATACTGAAACCCCATCTCAACAAAACAAAACAAAACAAAAATTAGCTGGGCATGGTGGTGCATGCCTGTAGTCCCAGCTACTGAGGAGGCTGAGGTAGGAGGATTGCTTAAGCCTGGGAAGTGGACGTTGAAGTGAGGCGATCCAAGATCATGCCACTGCACTCCAGACTGAGAAACAAAGCAAGACTTTATCTCAGAAAAAAAAAAAGAAAAAGAAAATAGAAAGAAAGAAATGAACACAAAGGTGCTCAATATACCTTATCTACTTTTCTATTATATAAAATACAATTTTTATTGAAAAAGTATTTATTTTACCTTCTTTTTAAAAATATAAGTTGTGCTATGCATTTGCAAAATTGGTTTTATATTCATACATTTTATCACTATTGCACTAGTTTGTGAAGAAATTTGTTGTAAAATACTATCTAAAAATAAAAAGCTAAATAAAACGATAAATGTTTAATAAAATAACTGTTAAGAGTGAGCTGAGAGAGAGCAATACTTACCTTCTTGTTAATGTTTGCTACTAGTTCTCTTGTGCATATGAATCGCCTTGGCATGTAGTTTGAATGTAGATTCCATTGTTATGTGAGGTGGGGCCTGGTACTGTGCATTTCTCCCAAGCACTCAGGTAATACCCACGCTGCTCTTCTGCAGACCACACTTTGAGTAGCAGGTGGAGGCTGTGCAACAGTTAGCAGGAGCAAAAGGATTTTTTGAGCCTCTGCTGACTGACTGAAAATTGTATTCTGGCTGCCAGTTGCTGAGGTCTTCAAGATATAATACCACCTCCCCCGCTTTTTTTTTTTTTTTTTTTTTTTTTTGCGTAAGTTCTAAACTAGTTGAAAAATGAAAGAAAAAGGTAAATATTGAAGCTAAAGTCTCACCTTCATTACTAACGGGAGTCTGAGGTGAAGGATGCAGCTTAGCATGAGAGTCAAAGGGGCTTACTCTCTGACTGGCAGCCGGGCCCATTTACTCACTCTGTCCGAGCAACACTGGCCTGTGGCAGACAGACCCTGCTCCAGAAAAGCTGAGGAGAGCTCCTGCACCATCAGGCTGGCTCACTCCCAAGAGGAGGAAAGGCCAAGCAGAGCTGAGAATGCCTCATTAGTCTTCCTAAATTGACCAATCAGGTAATGAAAGGGTTAGAGGGTGGCCAAGAGTTCTGATACCTTGCAAAAGTAAACATCTCGAGGACCCAAGAAGCAGTTCCCATTAATGTCAGTGATGGAATTTTCTTTTGAAAAAGTTATTTACTCATTTTTTTTGGCTTCCTATAAATACCTTTCTTCTTTTATTCTAGAGTGCTCCCTGAAAGTTTGAATCATGATTTGATGCTGTGGATTGGGGAAGGGTAAAAAGCCAGGCCTAGGGTGGGCACCTTGTGAGTTTAAGGAGAAGGGACCAGATGAGATGCAGGAGACCTCATGCTCAGACAGAAGGGCACAGTGTGGTCCACTCCCAACTGCTGCCTGTGTACCAGGTAGCTCTAGGCCAGGCCAGGTCTCCATCTCTAACCCTTAGTGGGCAGGTGCCTTGGAGGGAGACAAGCTCTTCTGGACTCCTCAGCAACCTCGTGGTTTAGACAGGGGAGCAGTCTGCACCTGTTTTCATCAACTTTTCACCTGAGCTGTACTTTTGTGCTGTTCACATGGAAACTCTTTGCTATGGAATGAATGTTTGTTTGTGCCAGCCCCAAATTCACATGTTCAAACCTAGTCACCAGTGTGATGACATTAGGAGACAGGGCCTTTGGAGGGGGTGATGAAATGTGAGGGTGAAGTCCTTATGAATGAGATTAGTGCCCTTATAAAAGGGATCCCAGAAAGCTCCCTCCCCCTTCTGCTATGTGAAGACATAGCAAGAAGGTGCCATCTGTGAACCAGGAAGAGGGTGTTCACCACATACTGAATCTGCCAATGCCTTGATCTTGAAGTTCCTGGCCTCTAGAACTTGGAGAAATAAATTACTGTTGTTTATAAGCAGTTTGTAGTACTTTGTTATGGCTGCCCAAACAGACTAAGACACCCCTGGACTCTAGGCCAGGCAGGGATTGTCATGGGACAATGTGGGGAAAGCAAGAAAGAACCTCAAATGTCTCTCCTGGTCTCACTACCTCCACCAAGGAGGCATCTTCATCTCAATATTATATAGGATGGAAAACATCAAGGTAATAAGTAGAGCTTAAATCTGCATAGAAGTCGAGAATTGGGGGTGGGGGAGAGCAAAAACTAAGAAGAAATGTTCAGAGAGTCACCAAAATTAAATGTCTCATAGACGACAGAGTTATATATACTGAAGAAGATATAGCAAATAGGCAAGCCGAAAGATGCTCCACGAATATCATTAGTCATTAGGGTGATGGAGATTAAAACCACAATGAGATACACCTCTATTACAGTGGCACAAATCTAAAAAAAATGGACAATATCAAATATTGGTGAAGAGGAGATGGAGCAACCAGAATGCTGTCATACTCTTGGTTGGAATGTACAACAGTACGATCACGACAGAAAATCATTTGACAGTTGCTTAAAAAGTGAAAATACACTTATCATAGGTCCCAGCCTTTCACTCCTAAGTATTTACCCAAGAAAAATAAAAGCATCCATCCATACAAAGACTCTGTCACATTGTATGGACGAGACTATTTGTAATATCTCTGAAATGGAAACAATCCAAGTACCTATCAACAGGTGAATGGATAAACACATTGTGATACACTCATATGGTGGCATTCTACTCAGAAATAAAAAGGAATGAACTACTGATATCACACAACACACGGATGAATCTCAAGATAATTATGCCAAATCAAAGGAGCCAGACAAAAATAGAATATACTATGTGATTCTCTTGATATGAGATTCTATAAAATGCAAGCTATCCATAGTGAAAGGGAGCAGACAAGTGAAGGATTGCCTGTGGACAGAGAGGTGGGTAGGATGGCGAGGCAGGACAGAGTATACAGGGGTGTGGTGAGACTTCTGCGGATGATGGATATATTCAGTATCTTAGTTGTGGTGATGGTTTCATGGATGTGTACCGATGTCATAACTTATCAAATTGTGCACTGTAAATATGTACAATTTGTTTTATGGCAACGGATGTAATTTGGATGCTTTCCTCCTCCGAATGTTTTTCCTCTCATGCTGAAATGTGATCCCTGATGTTGGAGGTGGGGCCTGGTGGGAGGCGTTTGGATCATGGGGGTGGATCCCTCATGAATGGCGTGGTGCCATCCTCATGGTGATGTGTCTGTTCTCTATGAGTTCACATGAGATCTGGTTGTTTAAAAACAGCCTGGCACCTCCTCCCTGTCTCTCCTGCTCCCCCTCTTGCCATGTGACATGCATGCTCCCCCTTTGCCTTCTGCAATGATTGGAACCTTCCCGAGACCTCACCAGGAGCAGATACTGGTGCCATGCTTGTATAGCCTGCAGAACTGTGAACAGAATAAAGCTTTTTTTCTTTGTAAATTACCCAGCCTCGGGTATTCCTTTAGAGCAATGCAAATACACTAACACAGCAATTAAATGCCACTAAAATAATGAAGCTTAAAAAACCTCACTAACCTTTTTGGAGCACGCTGTTTATTGCTGTGGGTGTGTGACAGCTGGTAGACAGGGCTCATGGAAAGGTCAAAGGAGGCATGGGCACCCATTCCCCTTGCCCCTGTTGTTGCTGCAGATGGTATGTTGCTCAGTATCATATCAGTATGACTACCCAGAATCCTGGGTGATAAGAAGTACAAATGGGAGACTGCGACACACACAGTGACTGCTTCTGCAGTGTGGGGATTCTGTATAAAATGCCTTCCCCCTGGCTCTAGGTACTAGCCACCCTCCCAAGGGATGTGAAGTACTTCTGCAACCTCCTTCCTCCTCCTGTTTCTCTCCAGCCTGTGCAGTGCGGAGAAGAGCACCGGCTCTCATGCCACACTGCTGGGGTCTGCTTTTGTGTTTCCCCCCCTCGTGGCTCTGAGACCTTAGCCAAGCACTCTGTCTTCCTGGGGCTGCTGTAACAAAGCACCACAAGCCGGGCGGCTCAGAACAGCAGAAATATGTGTCTGCAGGCTGCACGTCACATGTGTTAATATGATTGATTCCTTCTGAGAGCCACCAAGGAGACTGTTCCAGGCCTTACTCCCAGCTTCTGGTGGTTTGCCAGCAATCTTTGGCATTCTTTGGCTTGTGGCACCATAATTCCAGTCTTTTTTGTGTGTGTGACAGAGTCTCTCTCTGTCGCCCAGGCTGGAGTGTGGTGGTGCAATCTCAGCTCACTACAATTTCGGCCTCCCGGGTACAAGTGATTCTCCTGCCTCAGCTGCCTGAGTAGCTGGAATTATAGGCACCCATCACCACGCCTGGCTAATTTTTGTGTTTTTAGTAGAGACAGCATTTCACCATGTTAGTCAGGCTAGTCTCGAACTCCTGACCTCAAGTGTGCTGGGATTACAGGCGTGAAGCACCATGTCCTGCTATTACATGGTATAATCACTATGTATGTGTGTCTGTGTTTTCACATAGCATTCTTTTTGAAGGACACCAGTCATATTGGATTAAGGGCCCACTCTACTCCAATGAGGCCACATCTTAACCAATTACATCTGCAACCATCATATTTTTGAATAAGGCTGCATTTGGGGTACTGGGAGTTAGAACTTCAATGTAAGAATTTTGTGGAGACACAATTCAACCCATGAGAACAACAGATTTAACGTCTCAGTCTTCTTATCTATCAACCAGAGATGTTAGTAATATCCACATTGCGGAGTTGGTGTAAAAAAGATTCAGCCATTTACTAGACAGTTGCTGTAACCAGCTAAGCCTCGAAGCCTCATGCTCAGTCATCTGGAACATGTTAAGCACATCGAGACACCTCTGGCTCACAGCCAGCAGTTGGTAAATGTGAGCCATCATAATTGTTCACAACTGCAAGTGCAGATTTTGACCCTGGGAGGATTTTTTTGTTCTAGATTTACAAACTAACACCCCTACCCCTCCCATCTGACCTTTGACCAAGGTTTTTACTACACATATAAAAATAATAATATAAAGGAGTATGAGCCAAGTACTAAAGTCCTGAGGAGGTGATATTTCTGTGTGCCAAGCAGTCATGGAAGCCTTCATGGGAGATGTTAGCAGACTGTATTAGCCTGTGCTTGCACTGCTATCAAGAAATACCTGAAACTGGACAATTTATAAAGAAAAGAGGTTTAATTGGCTCATGGTTCTGCAAGGCTGTGCAGAAAGCGTGGTGGCTTCTGCTTCTGGGGAGACCTCAGAAAGCTTCCAATCATGATGAAAGGCAAAGGGAGAGCAGGAGTCTTACATGGCTGGAGCAGGAGCAACAGAAAGGAAGTGGGAAGGTGCTGCACACTTTTAAAAGACCAAATCTCGTGAGAACTCATTCACTATCACGAGAACAGCACCAAGGGGATGGTGCGAAACCATTGACAAGAAATTGCTCCAATGATCTCATCATCTCCCACCAGGCCCCACTCCCAGCACTGGGGACTACAATTTGACATGGGATTTGGGTGGAGACATGTATCCAAACCATATTACAGACCTTGAAGATGGGGAAGGGGATTGAATCCTTTTTTCAAAATCCTATTTTGTGCCTCTGATTTTGGGAAAAATCAGTGATCTTCCTTGAACTTCAATTTCTCTATAAAATGGCAATAATATAGTTGTTGCAATGATTAAATGAGACAAGATAAAGTGTTTGTCAGATGCCCCAAACACAATAGGTGTTCAGTGAATTTTTGAAAAAAATATTGAAGTTGTGTTGAGGGCAAAGACTTGGGCAAATTTTTAGGAACGAGACTGTAGCTTTTGGGCAGAGCACAGTTGGACTTACTGGCTCAGTAATTCCACATTTGAGTTCAACGACAACTAGTTTCTCAATGATGACACGTCAGGATCAAACACCCCAGGGACCTCTCCTGCAATTGCTGTTCTCGTTGAAGAGACAGTACCTTGAAATATGGCCACAGGAGGTCAGTAGCGTGCTGTGGTTCTACACAGAGGCAAAAAACTGAGTCCCCTCTCAGCATCTTTAAGCCATAAATTCCTTGTTGTAAACTAAGAATATGTTATTTCTTCCATATTTTCAGAAAAATTGACAGGTTACCAGGAAGAAAGTATGCTTTCAGCTTGTAAGATGGAATAGGCAGGCATTAACTTATTTTTAAAGACTCGTATTATGACACTGCTGTGTCTGAAGAAATTTTTGTAGTTGTTGTTGTTGTTTTAATGAAACCTATGTTTTGGTCAAGAGTGTTACCACATCCAGATCACAACTTTTCTAAGGAAATACACTCAAAGACATCTAACATTAGAATGAGATTAATCATAACGTAAGATTTCTCTGATGTTTGCAATGGGGCTTCAGTATCTTAGATCTCATCACGATGGGCGATTGCTTGTCTTTTTCAAGCTTTGATTTCTCATCTTTAAAACAGGAATGATGCGGCTATTGTCATAATTAAGTGAGGAAATGTAGTTCAAGTGCCGATCACCAAGCCCTAAACATTTTGTGCTTCTGTATGCCCAGTATCCTTCCTATTTGGGGAGAATCCGAAGATGCGTGAGGGACAGGGCTTGCCTCTACCGCAGTGGAAGTCAAAGTGGGACAATGTTTCTTCAACTCTTTGATCCCCGGCTGCTGGAGCATGGTCATGTGACCAAAGCGTGGCTGGGCATCTCAAAGGCTCAGCTACTTGCATTTTATTTGTGATGGCATAATAGTAAGTACCCGGGATCAGCAGGGCCCTGCAGGATGTTGGTGGGGCTTCGCCTACCTTCGTTTCTGCCTAAGCATGCGGAGTTTTCCCAACAACGCTGGGAGCTAATTTATATCCTTCTAACAAATTCAAGTTAGCCAGAAAATCTACTGTTGTTTGCAACCCGAAACACTGACGAGTGCAAGCTTCAAGTTTAAGTGCAAAAGTACTGGTTAAAGGATTCTGGCTGGTGGATAACAGAGTTTCTCCTGAGTTTTTTTTCCACAGTACAATCGATGATTGTGAAAGAAAAGCTGAATCATTGGAAAAAGGCCTAGTGTTTTGACATGACAATAGAAATAATATTTACTAGACACACAGAACAGGGTTTCAACCATCCTGTAATTGTCAGCCATGCAGCAGGGCTGTCTGAGGACGCTGTGCATGTAAATCATAGCTGTTGCCTGGATGAGATAACTAGGTTCCGGGTGGCTTCCCCTTCTTCTGGCTTCAGAGGTTGCACCCAAGTTTGGTTTCCCATGGGCCCAGTGACTTCCTCTCTCATACCGCACCCCCGTCCAACACACCAGACCTTCAATGAGACTAAATGTAAATACCTCCGAAATCCACTGATGAGAGAGCAGTAGAACTGACACTGTATATATGTGTGTGTGTACATACTTCAGTATCAAAACAGAAATTCCTGTGAATAAATTGCATAACAATACCATGTGGCCCCTCATCAGTGCATCAGAAGGTAAATAGCTTCACTTCAGATGATGGTAGAATAATCATTTGTTCAGTTATTCAACTTAAATGTCATCTACTTTTGAAATGTTTCATTGTGATTTAAAGCCTGTAACTAAAAACAAACCCCACACCACCACCACAAAGCAAAAACCAAAAAAGAAAAGCAAACCACTGCTCTTTGCTTCTCAAACTCTCTCACTGCCTGATATCACACTCACCAGGACAATTTTCTTGGTGACAGAACCTCCATTTCCTCACTGTCTCCCTCACCCACTACCCTACCTCCCATCAGCCCTGGCTTTAGGAATGAAGTGGTCAGAGAAAATGATTCCTCATAAATGTTTGATGAAAATGGGCTTGCCACTCTGTAATATGGAAAGACATTTGCATCATCTATATTCTAGGTTGATCATAAAACCATCTTATAAAATTGGTTAATTATGCTGGGGTTCAACTGTTTATTATGTCAGACAAGGAGGGTTTTGCAGCAGGTCTGAGATGAAGAGATTGGTAGTCAGGGAAGACTTAATTTATGGCTTTTACTACCAGTAAAATCTGAAGCCTTGCAAAACCTCAATGGTGCCCAATTATATAAAACCAAGGTAATTTTTCTTGCATCATCAATATTTAAAAGCCACTTGGCTGACCATGTTGGGACACCTATGTTTTGAAGCATGTGAGCAAACATCTGTGCGCACATTTACAGTATTCTATCGAATAATATGCTTCAAATTCAAGAGGCATAATTTCACATTAGTAATGTTTACAGACATATCTGCATCCATTGTACCTAAAAGAAAGTTAAAATGAGACAAAAATCTGGGGAAAAAAGGTGGCAGCTCATTTCCTACAATTTCCTTTGCTTTTTAAACTCTTACTTTCAACTTAATGCTTATTGCATGATAGTCTTCCCCTTTAATTCTTAAATTTTCCAAATTGACGTTAAAGTCTTTAATGACTCCTTTTAATACCAAATAACTCCCTCTTTTTTTCTTTTTACCAACTCTCTAATATGCAAACATACGTCCGGAGTACCATAAAAAGGATTTTATTTTTCAAAATAAGCAAAGGGAGAATGTAGGTAACAAAATCTAATACAGAAGATGCATTTGACATCATAGTATAGTAGAAAAACCAAGTTATTCTTTCTTGCATCATTGATGTTTACAAGTCACTTGATGAGCCATTATGAAACATCTCTGTTTGTAGCATGCAAAGTTAACAGCTGGGTTACATTTATAGCATTCCACTCAATACCATGCCTCAGAGTCCGGGTTGAGAATTTGTCATTTGCAATTGATAGGCATACTTGCCTTCAGACATTGGAAAACTCTGAAATAGAAAAAATAATGGTGAAGATGTTATAAAGTATTTTTTTCCCTCTGGCAAGTAAAAGATTAATTACTGATAGTATACCAGTTCTTTCTTATAAGAAATCATCCTAAAATCCTACAATATCCTAAAATATCCTTTCATATCAGAGTCATATCTAGAAGCCTCTTTCCATGTCTGTCCTAAAGGACAAAATGCCCACCCTCCAAACAGTTGAAGACAGATTTTTCATGGGGCATATTGTTGAATTTTGTGATGAATCTTGCTTAATTCTTCAGCCTTTGGCAGCAAAATGTGGCTGGGAACAACGTGTACTGTGTGGCTTCACCACAGCAGCTCAGTACATGTCCTGGGGCTTGAACTTTCTGAACTTTGGCTCACTGTGATGAAATGGGGGAAAACAATGGCAACTTTACAGAGTTGTTTCAAAGACTATATGAGAATTACAATAATAGCTAAGATTCTTGAAAAAATTTCCATTTGCCCGACACTGACTAGAAAGCTTGATATAGATTTGTCATTTCACACAGATCAAGTCTATATGGAAAAGGCACTTCATGAATTAGGCCACAGAAATGTGAATTTATTCCTCCTTCCTCTGTCATTTTAAATTCTCATAAAAGGGACTCTGTTTTTTTTTTGAGATGGGGTCTCACTCTGTTGCCCAGGCTGGAGTATAGTGGCACGATCATAGCTTCATGCAGCCTCCAACTTCTAGGCTCAAGTGATCCTCCTGTCTCAGCCTACTGAGTAGCTAGGACTACAGGTGTGTGCCATCATGCCTAGCTAGTTAAAACAATTTTTTGTAGGGGTCTTGCTATGTCTCCTAGGGTGGTCAGAGACTCCTGGCTTCAAGCTATCCTCCTGCCTTGGCCTCCTAAAATGCTAGGATTACAGGCCTGAGCCACTGCACCTGACCAAGAATGATTTTTTTTTTTTTGAGATACAGTCTCGCTTTGTCACCCAGGCTGGAGTGCAGTGGCGTCATCTTGGCTCACTGCAACCTCTGCCTCCCGGGTTCAAGGGATTCTCCTGCCTCAGCCTCCCGAGTAGCTGGGACTACAGGCGCGTGCCACTACGCCCAGCTACTTTTTTGTATTTTTAGTAGAAACAGGGTTCACCATGTTGGCCAGGCTAGTCTCAAATTCCTGACCTCAGGTGATCTACCCACCTTGGCCTCCAAAGTGCTGGGATTACAGGTGTGAGCCACTGCACCTGGCCACCAAGAATGATTTTTAATGATAATCTAACAGCTTAAAGGACACAGCTATGTACCTTACCATTTCCCTATAGTTGAAGTGCCTTAAGATTTTTTTCTACTTTTTGTTTGTGTTGCAAAATGAGTATTATAATTTAATCCCTTTTCTGTTGATAGGTGTGAATAGTATTTTGCTTAAAGTTTTAAAATTACTAATTAATTGATTCATAAAAAATTACCAAAATTTGTATTTCCTTTTATAAAACTGCTTATGCCTTTTTCCTATTTATTTATTGTCTTCATGTTTTTCTTATTGATCTATGAGTTCTTCATATGCTAAGTATATTAACTTTTTATTCATTAACTGTTGCAAAAATTTACACCTCTCTTTTTGTCTTTTAATTTGGTTTATGGTAAATTTTAAGGTTCGTAAAATTTATAGCTTTATGGGGTTATAAAGTCTATTAGTCTTTTTTCATTATGACTTCTTCCATTGTTTTTATATTCTAAAAGCTATTTACCTTCCAGAGATCAGAAAGATGGTAAAGTGCTTTCTTCTAAGTTTATTTTTGTTTTTCAATTGAATTCTTTGGTTAATCTATAATTTGTTTTGCTGCACGGTGTGAGAGGAGAGTGAGAACTTTCTTTTGGCCTAACCACAATGACAGGCCCTTATATCTACCTGTTAAAGTAAATGAAAAAAGACATCCAAGGCAAATACTCAATGCCAAGAAATCGATTAATAGATTTTCTTCTTGGAAATACTATCTTGTTACAAAGGAAAAAAGCTTAGGAAACTTTTATATAACTTCAGGTTTAGCCCAAGATTTTTTAAACACAGGAAAATCTCTTTTCTTTTTTTCTTAGTTATTCAAGGCATACTGTACATTACTTTTACCTTATTTCAGAGTATTCATGTCTGCTTTTGTTGATGTATAAACACTTTGAGGCTTGTCTCTCTCTCTCTCTCTCTCTCTGACTGTCTCTTGTCACACATCCATATCTTCCTCATTTGACCACCCCCTCACTTCCTAAACCTGATAGGAAAAAAAAAGGGTTACCTTCAGGTGAGTGAGTAACTTAGAGTTGTGATACAAAGGACTTGCTGGGTTAATTCCCTGCCATGTTGCAAGTTAAGACCTCAGGAGGGATCCTGATTGAGACTGAAGCATATACATAAATAAACCCCTAGCCAGTGCTTGATTTGAATAGATATATGGGAGCTGGGGACAGAACTGACCAGATGCTGGACCATATGATAAACACAGAGGATCACGGTGTGGTATAAAACCCGGGTAGTTCCATGGTACAGCTGGCCATGCATAATCTTCTGCTAATTTATAAGGCGGGAGCATCTGCTCTTTCGCTGCCACTCTCCAATTTTCTAACAACCTTATCCTTGGGTCTCTGGGTTAATAGAGCAGCCCCATGATGTGGCAGGAAAGAAAGGAGGGTTATCACCAGGGAAAAATGACACCATCCAGAATCCTGCCTTTCAGAGAAAAAAGAGAGAAAGTCCTTGATACTTGGTCTTATCCTGACTAAACCTTCTTTTTTGGCTAGTGTCATTTTGAAATCATTTTTTTAAATAGGGCATCTTGGGTTGCCATCACTGGATAGCGTCTTTCTCTATAAGAAGAAAGCGTCTTTCTGCTCCTTAATCTATTAGAGGAGGCCGGGCACTATGGCTTATGCCTGTAATTCCAGCACTTTGGGAGGCCGAGGTGAGTGGGTGATGAGTTCAGGAGTTCAAGACCAGCCTGGCCAACATGATGAAACCCCGTCTCTAATAAAGGTAGAAAAATTAGCCAAGCGTGGTGGCTCATGCCTGTAATCCTAGCTACTCGGGAGGCTGAGGCAGGACAATCACTTCATCTCGGGAGGTCGAGGCTGCAGTAAGCTGAGATCATGCCACTACACTCCAGCCTGGGTGACAGAGCGAGACTCTGTCTTTAAAAGAAAAAAACAAGTCTATAAGAGGAGAATTTAGGCCACACGAAAGCTTTCAGTTAGAGATAATATTGTTTCTATTTAATTCAATTCAACTAGTATTTTCTGGGGACTACACAGGCAACATTGAGAAGCAGGAGTTATGATGCCCTCCTGGCCCTGAAACTTCCCAAACACCCGTTGAGAAGGCCTGTCTCCCTACTCATGATTCTTTCTCCTCTTACTCTTTCTCTTGCGACTTCCTGCCAGGCAGGTTGGGGTTATGGTGGTGGTGTGCCTTTCATTACCTGCTACATTAGGCTCAGCTTTCTGCTACATCTCTGTTTAGCCCCACTGATGTGTTAGTTGATAGAGGCTTAAAATATTTTGATTTTAAAAGAGACATCTGACACTGATGTTAGAAGGCTCAAAGGAATGAATATCTTAATGATGGAATTTCGTTTTCTGGGACTCATAGGTAAAATAGTTTAAAGAAATGGACGACGTTACCTTCGAATAACACTCTCTGAAAGAAACTCATTGGTCTAGGGATTAGAAGAGGTTTTAGTCCTTATTCTGCCACTATTGTAGCCTCTGACATTGGTCACACCACTTAATCCCTCTGAGCCTGGAGTCTTAATACCTTTCTCCTTTTGAATGGCAGAGAAAAGCAAAACAATACACTTGGACATTACTCCCTCGAGGCTTTTGGGACAGCCCCCTCCTTTTTTTTTTTTTTTTTTTTTTTTTTTGCCTAGCCCTAGAAAGGGATCTGAGGAACCTTCAATTAGAAAGTGGGAGTATACTCCAACATGTAGATAACCTTCTTGTGTGTAGTCCAACCCAGGAGGCATCTGACCAAAAAAGCTTAAAACCATTTTGCATTCCCTGGCACTCGAGTCAGAAGAGTACATGGATCTGCCACTAACGGGTGGACTGGGATCACGACCTCATTCATTGCCCCGAGATCCTGTACGATGGTATTCCCCCAAAATCTTTAAAATGGGTAAAATGAGAGTATTACAGGGAGAATTACAGGATTTTAGAAGTCCATGGGCAAGCAGCCCCTTAACTACAGACACTACGCCCTTTCTTGCTTCCAGCTGAATTGGGTATTGTTTTCTGTTGGGAAAATGACTGGGGTCTTTGAGCTGTATTTTGATTGGCACTGCCATTCTAGCTCTTCCAGCCCTCCCAGTACACTGTGCTAGTGGGTTGACCTGTTTGTGTACAAAAGCCACTGTCAAGGATACCATAAAACTTATAGACAAGCTTAGGTTGCTGTATATTGGAATTCATCATATAAATGAATTTACCCCAAAGTGTTTATGGCCAAAACACTCAATGAAAGTTACATTTATGACCTTCTGAAGTTTCCCTTTGACCCAGCATCACCTTGGCCATTTGTATTCCCTCGAGCCTCCTGCCCTCCCCATCCAATGGACAGTGGAGTAGCAAAGGCTCATGTCAAGTGGTTGAGATGATTTTTGCAGTGCTATGTGTTCCATGGGCAAGGGTCAGGGCAAAACTTTGACCCTGTTGATCCCTTCTCACACCCTCCTTCAGCTTTACCCATTTCTCATGGGCCTGTGTACAATCTTTGAATGCCCTCAATTTCTCACCATGAGCTGCTCAAAGACCTTATTCACTGATGGTTCACTGGCTTTTGGTATTATAAAGATTCCCAAACTCCTCTGATCATAAGAATCACTTGGGCTGCTCACCTTGTAATTCTGAGTCAGAAAGTTTGGGGTGGGGCCTGCTGATCTGTGCATTTAACCAAGATTCCGGGTGAGTCTCATGATCACATGAGTCTGAGACACATGTATTTAATAACTATGAAAGTTGAAAGATGCCCCTGAGATCATTTAAACCAGTGGTTCTCAAAGTGCAACTCCCAACCAGAGCATCAGTGTCACCTGGGATTTGTTAGAAATGCAAATTACTGACTCTGTGAAGCAGGAACTCTGAAGGTGGGGCTCAGTTCCCCGTGTTTTCACAAGCCTTCCAGACAATTCTTGCATAGGCTAAAACTCCAGACTTACTGATATAGACCAGCCCTCTCCTGTTGTCGTCTATTTTACAGATAAGGAATGTTGGCACTCTGTCTATGACTTTGGGACCTTGGGTGCTGAGGTTGGGGAGTGGGACAAGTGCTACAATCCCTAGGTGACTGTGAACAGGGTGAGAAGAGAGATGGTAGAGGGCTCCTGAGACTGGGGCATCAGTGGCGTGATCCTCAACTTCCAATTCCTATTCCCTGAGCAGGAGGTCTTATCTGTAGACAAGGACTCATGTTTGCTGAGGGTGCTGCTAAAAGACACCAGGTGTCTGAAGGGCCAAACCTTGGTGGAAAACCAGAGCTTAGATGTTTATAGTAACTCTCCACTAAGAAATCCCCTGAGAACCCAGCCACCAAGAAGCCCCAGTTCCTCTAGAGAAAGACGTGTCTCATTCTTAGAGAAGTTTCAGCTCTGCTTTTGGTGGTTACTGCCTGCTCATTCTCAGGATGGTTCATGAAAGATTCTTCTACTTAGTGCTGTGGAAGAACCATCTGAATTGCAAGCTGTGGGTAGATAGTACTGTGGTGTAATCACATATCTTCCTGTCACGCTGGTGGGAAGGATCAAGGGTTCAGCATAGTTCAGCCATCCCTGTTATTCTTAAAGTCAGTGTTCCCAAACTTCAGTCATTTGGCTATAATTTTCACAATGTTTCTAAATTCAAGTACAATATGTATTGTCATTTTATCTAATATTTTTAATTTGCTCAACTTAAAAAAACTAAGAATATTTTCAAATTTTCAAAATGATTGTGAAGATAGTACAGAGAGTTCTCATATATATACCCCACACCTGGTTTCTCCTATTGTTAAAATCTTATATTAGTATGGTACACTTGTCACAAATAATGAACTAAATTAATTGATACATTATTGTTAACTAAAGTCTGTGCTTTATTTAGTTTTTACTTAATGTCCTTTTTTTTTCTGTACCTGGATCCCATTTAGGGTACCACATTAAATTTAGTCATCACGTTGTATTTATGTTCTATTCCAGACCTAATAAAAAGTGAACTGATGCAAAAGAATGACACTCTGGTTAAAGCTATTGTTGTGAGTATTAAAGCCCTTTGTCTCTGATCCAAGAGTCTCATGTCTTCTGTCAGCATCTAAGAAACACTGACAAGTCAATTAGTTAGTTTCCAAATAGGGTAAAGGCTCAGATATCTCACAGTTCTTGACAACTTTTTTGTTGTACAGTTGAAGTATTCAAAAAGGGTAAAAAATATATCAAGTTCTTAAATATTTAAACTAATTCAATTAAATTATAAAAGACTTCTTAAAAATTATAAAAGACTTAAAAGTGATGGTTAAAAGTTGCCAGATTCATAAACAAAGTAATAAAGGTTTATGAGTTGAACTTAAAAAATCAAAGAATAATGAGGAATTTGAATTTGTAATTTTAATAAATAAAGTATTAATTTAAGAAAATCACAGTATCCCCTTAGTACTTTTTCCTGCCTATAAAAGCCCCTATCAAGGATGCCACAAAACTCATCTAGATAAGCTTGGGTTGTCATATTGGAACTCATCATATAAATAAATTTATCCAAAATTGTTTATGACCATGAATGACAAAGCTTTAAGCACATTTGCATTTTAGCATAAGATGAACAGTTGTTCAAAGAATGAACGTCTAATGGTGAAATTTTGCCACCAGTGTGGGGCTAGTGTTCCTCGTGTCACATTATGAGGTTAGCTTCTTTCACAGATTCAAAGGATAAAACAAGGACCCTCTACTTTGTCTCTGCTGAATCCTTGAGACCTAGAACAGGCACATAATTGATGCTTATTAAAGAGTTCCAAATTAATGATCAGATTTTAGCCAGGGCCAGATTTCAGTTTTAGAAACATCACTCTGGCTGTAATATGAAAGTTAGATAGAGGTGGTAACACTAGAGAGGAGACCAAGCAGGAAGTCGGTGGCAAGCTCTGACAGTGGACACACATCCATGGCTTCCAGGGTTTTGGACTAAATCCTATCCTCTTCAGCAAATAACTAGTCTTATTCTGGAAAACATCTGTTGGCTTATTAGTGGTCTCTGAGGGAGGCTGAAAGTCTGACCCCGGGGTCCCCTGTGACCATGTGGCCCACGCTTCTCATCATGCATGGGTCTTCTCTGGACCATTAAGCCATGAAACAGGAGGAGCATAGAAAGACTGGATCCAATCTTACAGCACAAATAAAACTGCAGGATGTCAAGGATCAATGGAGAAGGTGATCTGCTCTGTGGACATGTGACCTAGTCAATCTCTCATTTTCTCAATGTACTCATGAGCAAATGTCTGTGCAGTAGAGATGGGGGTCCCGTGTGACTCAGAAGCATAGGCCTCCTCTCACTGAGGCTGATCTGGCTGCTGCAGGCCTGAGTGTCCTGTCAGCCAATGGCAGGAAGCAGCCTGTGAACATCTTGGAGGGGGCAGTGATTTGTCCTCTAAGGGGTAGACACATCCAGATTTGGGTTTGCCTTCTGAGCCCATCATACTCATGTGACTTATTGAATGTCTTAGTCACCAGGATGTTTTACCAAACACTGCTTCTGACTAAGAACTCAGTTGGTTTTGGGTCTGCTTACTTACAGTCAGTTACCTGGGCCACTGACCACTGTCAATGTTCTTTTCTGCACGTGGATCTTCAGGCTGACCTATTTCCTGGCTTGTAGGTTTGACACACTTTTCTTTCGTCTTTGAGTGGTAGGTACCTTGAAGCTACCTGAAAAAAAAAATTGGCTTGGGTAGGAAGGCAACACCCTGGATTTGTTCTTTGCCTGAGGCTTCCTCTCTGTTTGGCTGAGAAGTCTTAACAGGCCTTTGAGAAAGGGTGTGAGTAATGGTTTTATCATCTGCAGCTCTGGTTCAATTAAGTGCTATTGTAAGCCTTTTTACGTATCAGTTGGCTGGTCAACCCTTGTAAGTCTCATCTTTTTGGATGCTCTCTACTTTCCTCCAACTCTGCTTGCGAACTTGCCACTTCTTGTCTTAGTTGATCACTTTTTAAAAAACCTGTTTATAGACAGCAAAGAGCAGCCAATGCAGATTGACATTCGGATTCTTTCCAATAGCTTCATTTGAAGTAATAGGAGAAGTCATCTGCTTCTCCAGTTACCGTAGGTGATAGTTTTGCCAAATATTTTGTGACAACAGAACAAGGATGGTCAACATTTTAGCCTGAAATACCCACGTCCCCATCACCTGCGATTCTCTCATCATACCAATGCCACATCTTAAGTTTCAGTTTTGGCAGGACCATGCACGTTTCTGCATTATTTAGGGCAAGTGCTAAGCTGCTGTAAAGAGAAGCCAAAATGCCCTGGTTTAAATATGATAGATATTTATTTACCTCACTTATTACAGTGCAGTACAGTGCAGGTTCTGTTCCAGGAAATTATTCAGGGACTCATTTGAGTGAAGTCAAGCAATTGTCTTCAAATCATAGCTTCCACAGCTGCTGAAGACAGAAAAAGGGTGATTTGAAAGTAAACATCTTTCAGAAAAGGAACTGGAAGATGAACATACCAATTTCATTCATTTCCATTTGGTGAGAACGCAGGTAACTGGCTACATCTAGCTAGAAAAAGTTAGAAAAAAATCATCTCAAGTGGGGCAGCCCCACCCAAGAAAAAGTGAGAATAGTTTTGGGGGATAACCAAAATTATAGTCAGCATGCTGGTCTACCTTATTCTTTATAGTGCTTATGTAGCATACGACTTAATAGACATACTGTAATTTTTCAACCATGTCCCTCTTGGAGGATTTTTAGATTGTTTCCAATGTATTGCTATTATAATCCCTCTTTATGCATGAATATTTGTGCCCTGTAATTTTATAATTTGTGTCCAAACTGCCCTCTGAAGTTGTATTATCCTATCCTCACACTAAGGGTGTGCTGGCTTCACCATGGCTTCACAAAATTTTGTCTTATCTGACTTTTTAGTTTTTGCCAATTTATTAGGTAAAAGATAGTCTCCTGTTTTAGCCTGCATTTAAAAAATTATGTTTAGCATTTTTTCCTTTCTTTATAAAATCATTTTCTTCTTTCCTTCTTTTCTTTTCTTTCTTTCTTTCTTTCTTTCTCTTTCTTTCTTTCTTTCTTTCTTTCTTTCTTTCTTTCTTTCTTTCTTTCTTTCTTTTTCTTTCTTTCTTTCTCTTTCTTTCTCTTTCTTTCCCTCCCTCCCTCCCTCCCTCCCTCCCTCCCTCCCTCCCTCCCTCCCTCCCTCCCTCCCTCCCTCCCTTCCTTCCTTCCTTCCTTCCTTCCTTCCTTTCTTTCTTTCTTTCTTTCTTTCTTTCTTTCTTTCTTTCTTTCTTTCTTTCTTTCTTTCTTTCTTTCTTTCTTTCTTTCTTCTTTCTTTCTTTCTTTCTTTCTTTCTTTCTTTCTTTCTGTCTTTCTCTCTCTCTCTCCCCTTCCTTCCTTCCTTCCCTCTCTCTTTTTCTTTCTTCTTTCTTTCTTTCTTTTCCTTCCTTCCTTCTTTTTTTTTTTTTTTTTTTTGAGAGAAGTCTCACTCTTGTCCCCCAGATTTGAGTGCAATGGCTTTATCTCGGCTCACTGCAACCTCTGCCTCCCAGGTTCAAACGATTCTCCTGCCTCTGCCTCCCAAGTAGCTGGGATTAAGGTGCCTGCCACCCCGCCCAGCTAATTTTTGTATTTTTTAGTAGAGATGGGGTTTCACCATGTTGACCAGGCTGGTCTCGAGCTCCTGATCTCAGATGATCCACCCGCTTCGGCCTCCAAAAGTGCTGGGATTATAGATGTGAGCCACCGCGTCTGTAAAAGAAGGAAGGTCCCTTCCTTCCTTCCTTCCTTCCTTCCTTCCTTCCTTCCTTCCTTCCTTCCTTCCTTCCTTCCTTCCTTCCTTCCTTCTCTCTCTCTCTCTCTCTCTCCTCTCTCTCTCTCTCATTTTGGAACTGCCTATTCTAATCCTTTATCATCTTCCTGTTGAGTTTTAGGTAAGTTTTAAACATAAATTTGAATGAGAATTTTATAGATGTATAATGCTTTTCCAAATATAGTGTTCCTGGGTGTCACTCAATACCAGAGGTGGGCAAACTACAGCTTGGAGGCCGCATCTGCCCTGTAAATGGCATTTTATTGGAACACAGTCATGTTCATTTGTTAACATGTGGTCTATGGCTGCTTTTGCCCTACAATGGCTGAACTGAGTGGTTTTGACAAATATTATATGGCCTTGAGCCTAAAATATTTACTCTCTAACCTTTACACAGAAAAAGTTTGTTGATTCTTGCCCCAGATTCCCTGAAGGAATCTCCAGTGTTGTGGGCTGCACACATATATTTTGAAAAAAGCTTCCCAAGTTTCCAAAGTTTGAGAAGCATGTTTGGGAAAAAAGTATCCAAAGTTTGAGAAACATGATTTAGTTAGTAGTAGAATACAGAAAGACATACTTTCTCATCAGATTCCTTTTCACCTCCACTGCATTTCTTCCCCTTTTTTTCCCACATCTGACCACCCCAAAACCAAAGTTTTAAGAGAAACATCTAGGGGGTTTCCAAGTTAGTATGGCTAGTAATAATCTGTCTTATTACTCAGGCATTGCAAAATTTCTTAGTTGTAGTAAAACTTTATAAACAGTAAAAATTTGGGGCAAAAGCAAAATATGGACATTTCTTGCATGTTAAAGAAGAAAACACAATTCTTCTCTTTAGAAAATAATATTGATATGCACAGTTGTACATGTGTGTGCCTAGACGTGCATACATTAGCATAATGATGTGTGTGTATGCTTATGCATAACACACATGGAAACATATACATTGGAAGCACTACTTGGGATCAAACTAATGATTCAGAAAGTCCAGTATATTGTTTCTAGTACATGTCCCAAGCCACCCTCAGACCTGCTGAGACCAGCTCGGTCGGGGAGACCCTAATCCAGTGGCACTAGAGGAATTAAAGACATACGCACAGAAATATAGACATATGGTGTGGGAGATCAGGGGTCTCAGAGCCTTCAGAGCTGAGAGCCTCAAACAGAGATTTACCCACCGTATTTATTAACAGCAAGGCAGTGATAAGCATTGTTTCTATAGGTTATAGATTAACTAAAAGTATTCCTTATGGGAAACAAAGGGATGGGCTGAAATAAAGGGATGGGTTTGGCTAGTTATCTGCAGCAGCATGTCCTTAAGGCACAGATAGCTCATGCTATTGTTTGTGGATTAAGGACGCTTTTAAGTGGTTTTCCGCCCTGGGTGGGTCAGGTGTTCCTTGCCCTCATTCCGGTAAACCCACAACCTTCCAGTGTGGGCGTCATGGCCATCATGAACATGTCACAGTGCTGCAGAGATATTGCTCATGACCAGTTTTGGGACCAGTTTATGGCCAGATTTTGGGGGGCCTGTTCCCAACAAAACCTTTCATGAACAAAGAAATATCCAATTAAACATCTGAAGCTTTCATCTCAACGTCAATCTCAAAGTTACAGGATGAGTCTGAATGATCCTACTTTCCCTTAGTACTCCATTTGACTCTGCTATTCATGACTTCATTAGAGCCTCTTTAAAAGGTATTTACATTTTGTCCCTACTCTCATTCCACTCCAACAAAGTGCAATAGGATTCTGCTCCTAAGGACAGAAAACACTCCAGGTGATGGCATGCAGTTATTATATAAGTCACTAAAGCAGCATTTATTTTCTGTGTGATTTTCTCTCTCATTGCAGGAAATGTTTCAATACCACCTGAATTTCAGGCAAATGCTCATATAAAGTTTTTTTCCCTAGATGTAAACAGATTTAATTTCCTAAATGAGAGGAAATTCTGTATATGCTACACTGATAGCCTAGAATCTTCTTATGTGTGAACTAGAATTTCAAACAATTTCATAATTTAAAAGGTAGATTTGAAGCATACCAAAAACAGTGTAGGCGTTGCATATGTTCCTTCAGCTTGGAGTTTAGAATTGGTATTTCCTTTCAGATGGTGCATTTAGGGTCAAAGGTTCAAGGGACTATGTTTCATTTAACAGGTGCATTATGTTAGAAACAGTACTCTGGATCATAGAATTAAAAGATTTTTCCAGAAATGAAATTATTATTATTATTCAGAGAAAGAAATTAGGTGCTTCATAAGATTTCTAGGCTCTTAGCAAAGGAATTGTGGAATTTAATGGGCTGACCAGGGCCCCTCTGTTCTGAATATCTTATGGTAAGTTCACTGTGTGGGAATTCTATGTTCATGCCCAGTTTGAGCCATGTGCAGAGCTATATATGATCCTGCATTAAGATATCCTTTAAACACAATGCACACACTGAGATGTTTTGACTTAATAAAAGTGAATATTAGTTAATGTGATGGTTAATTTTAGACATCAACCTGAAAGGGCTAAGGGATTCCCAGATAACTGGCACAACATTATTTCTAGGTGTGTCTGTGAGGGTGTTTCAGGAATAGATTAATATTTGAATCAGTGGACTGGGTAAAGAAGATCCACCCTCACCAGTGTGGGCAGGTGTCATTCAATTTGTTGAGGGCCAGGATAGAACAAAAAGGTGGAAGAAGGAGGGGTTTTCCTCTTTCTTGAGCTGGGACACCCATCTCTTCCTGCCCTTGGACATTGGAGCTTTTGGCTTTCAGACCTTCAGACTCTGGGACCCAGACTAGCAGCCATTGACTGAGTTACACCATTGGCTTTTCTGGCTTTTAGAGTCACACATCATCAGCTTTCCTGGTTCTCCAGCTAGCAGATGGCATATTGTGGACCTTCTCAGTCTCCGTAACTATGTGAGCCAATTCCCATAATGAATCTCCTTTTGTATCTCTATATATCTATATCTTATTGGATTTGTTTCTCTGAAGAACTAGGACTAATACAGTTACCTTTTTTTTTTTTTGACGGCGTCTCGCTCTGTCACCCAGGCTGGAGTGCAGTGGTGCGATCTCGCCTCACTGCAAGTTCCCCCTTCTGGGTTCATGCCATTCTCCTGCCTCAGCCTTCTGAGTAGCTGGGACTACAGGCACCCGCCACCAAGCCGGGCTAATTTTTTTGTATTTTTAGTAGAGACAGGGTTTCACCGTGTTAGCCAGGATGGTCTCGATCCCTTGACCTCATGATCTTCCTGCCTCAGCCTCTCAAAGTGCTGGGATTACAGGCTTGAGTCACCGCGCCTGGCCCACAGTTAAGATTTTTAAAATCTTCAAGGTTTTAAGATTCATATTCCTTACCCTATTCAATACAGATTTAGTTTACCTGTTCATTTCATCCTTAGGTTTGAATAACTTTTATTTCATCACTGACAACACCTTTTTTTCTTAGCGTCTCTCTTCACTCATGTAGATCATGTAGGTCAAAGGCTGGTAAACTATTGAAAGTATAGCAGCAAAAGAAAAAATAAATACATTAGTCTACACCAAAATTAAAAACTTCTGTGCATCAAAAAACACAATCAACAAAGTGAAAAGTCAGTCCACAGAATGGGAGAAAATGTTTGCAAATCCTATATACGATAAATGGTTAATATTCCAAATATATAGAGAACTACAACTTAAAAGCAAGAAAACATGATTAAAAAATGGGCAAAGGACATGTATAGACATTTCTCCAAAGAAGATAGATAAATGATCAATAAACACATGGAAATATACTCAACATCATTAATCTTTTAGAGGAATGCAAATCAAAACCATATAACACTTTATACCCAGTAGGATGGCTACTATTAGAAAAAACTGCAAAGTAACAAGTATCGGTGAGAATGTGGGAAATTGGAATGAAGCACTGTTAATGGGAATGTAAAATGGTGCAGCCTCTATGGAAAAAAGTACGGCAGTTCCTAAAAAAATTAAAAATACAATTACCATATGACTCAGCAATGCCGTTTCTGGGTATATACCCAAAAGAATTTAAAGCAGGGACTTGATGAGAGATTTGCTCACCCATGTTCATAGCAGCATTATTTGTAATAGCCAAAAAATGGAAGCAACCCAAGTGTCCATCAACAGGTGAATAATTTGTAATGCATGTTAGTGATTTCTTTCTTTGCTCCTATAAGGCTATTGATCCATCCTGCACAATTCCTTGAGGAATTGTCTGTCTAATCTACTTATCTATTGCTGCATAGCAAATGATCCCTAAAGGTAGCAATTTAAGACAACAAAGATTTGCTTTCTCATATAATTTAGAGTTAGGAATTTGGAACAGATTAGTTGGGTGGTTCTGGTTTATGAAGTTGTATTCAAGCTGAGCTGGGGATACAGCCTTCTTAAGGCTTAACTGAGGCTGGAGGATATAAACAGAAACCCAAGCTCATTCAGGTGGTTGCTGGCAGGAAGCTTCAGTTCATCACATTATGGATTACTCCATAACGTTGCTCATGACATGGCAGCTGGTTTTCCTTAGAGAAGTGATCTGAGAGATAAAGATTGGAGATAGACAAGTATATATATGTAGATATGCAGTAGTACCCTCTTATCTGAGTTTCGCTTTCTGTAATTTCAGTTACCATTGCCAACTGCAGGCCAAAACTCTTAAATGAAAAATTTCAGAAATAAGCCTTTCATAAGTCAGTTGCATGCCATTTTGAGTAGCATAATGAAATCTTGCACTGTCCTGCTTCATCCTGCCTGGAACGTGAATAATTCTTTTGTCCAGTGGATTCACGCTGTATGTGTTGCCTGGCCATGAGTCACTTAGTAGCTGGGTCAATTATCAGATGGCAAAAACATAGTATATATAGGGTTCTGTACTCTCTGCAGTTTCAGGCATCTACCGAGGGTTTTCCACTGGGGAACAGATCCTCCGTGGATAAACAGGGCTGGGGAATACTGTATATAGTGTCTTTTATAACTCAGTCTCAAAAGTGACATGCTCTCACTTCTGCTATAATGGTCAGGTCTGACATAATATTGCGGGGGGACTACACAGGGTGTGAATAGCAGGAGGCAGGGATTTTGGGGCAATCTTGGAATCTGGCTACCACACCTACTGATGCTTTGTGACCCCTCAAGTTTCAGCCCTCAGTAGCCTGCCCTACAGCAAGTTCCCCCCTGAGTCCTCCAGCTCCAGTAGCCCTCTTGTATTGAGTTCCTTCAAGACAGCTCATACCCAGCTACCAATTCGTCTCATGAGAAAATTGCTGTCTCTGCCATATTGATTGAGTGGTAGAAACACAGACTTGTGCTCCTGCCTCAACTCTACCCTTGTGCTGCCATCATGAGCCACTTTAGAAGAGTCTAGATAATTCCCTTTGTTTGTTTTCTTTAACTGTTTTGCTATTATTTCCAGATAAGCATCATTATACTTGATCAAATAGACATATAATATTACTCTTTTAAGAACATCACATCGGTGTTTTCTGTTGGTGTTTACTTGCCTTTGTTTAATACTATTGATTGACTGCCGTTTGTTCAGTCTTTTCAGTTAAATAATTTTATGTGTGCAAGTGATGTGTCATGATCAGTAATTACTTCTTCATTTAGTAAAGAATGTGAAGTTGCAGGGATTCTGTCTGAACTGATTAAGCTGTGCATCTGATGATAATATTTTTCTTGCTTATTTTCACTGGTTTTGCCAGTAATTAAATTTTTATGAAAGATTTTTAAAGTCTAGTTTCTCTCATTGTTTTCAGATTTTGAGTTTAAGCTAACCATTTCTTTGAAGATGTTCTTATACATCTTTTTCTTTTTACCTCCCCCATCTCCTTTTTTTAAATTTAAATTTTAAGCTCTGGGGTACACGTGCAAGATGTGCAGGTTTGTTTCATAGGTAAATGTGTGCCATGGTGGTTTGCTATACCTATCAACCCACCTCCTAGGTATTAAGCCCAGCATGCATTAGCTATTTTTCCTAATGCTCTCCCTCCCTCCCACTACCCCACCTCCCCCAACAGGCCCCAGTGTGTGTTGTTCCCCCCCCGCGTGTCCATGTGTTCTCATTGTTCAGCTCCCATCTCCCACCCCTTTGATACATGTTTGATCAAGTTCTATCATTAGGCAGATGAAAAAATTATATAAGATTTGTTTTACATTATGAAATCCAGATTTTTAATTCCTACCATATTCTTGACTTGTAGTTATTCTCAATGATTTAGTTTTAAAAAATATAATTGTGTTCAGACTGGAATCTATATTTATATTTATCTACAATTAAAATAAATGTTAAAGTGAAATACAAAAAGTATATCATTTTTAAAAAGTTATTTTTCACTAACATATTTGGGATATCTTGTTAAAATAAATGGTAAAATAAAACTATAACTAATAAATTATATGTACAATTGAGATTTTAGAAGCAAGATGATCTAAGCTGAAACAACGTTTTTTAATTTTAATTAAATCTTACTACATATATTAATGAAAGTAACACAATTTATAATTCTAGTGTTCCATCTTGCTTTAGTTGTCTAGAAAAGTAATTGAGATACTACATATACACCTATTAGATACAGTTTTAAGAAAAACATAAATTGTTCAATGTAGAAAAGTATTTTTTAGCTACTAATATGTGCAACTGCTGCAAATCTCACACTAATTTGTGAAAGTCTCTAAAACATGTTTTGAAGCATGAACAGAAGCAAGTAAATGGATGCTTCTGGAACATGGTGCTTCATGATGCAAACATTTATTAGTTTAATGCTGTGAGGAAGGAACGATTTGGCAAATATATTTTTCTTTTCTCTTTCTAAGCACTTCTACCTCGCAAGTCCTCCTTGATGTCTTTCTGGCATACTCCATAGCAGAACCCATCACTCTCTACCCTACTTTATTTCTAGCCATAGGGTAAGAGGTGTGAACCACAGTTATTCCTGGCATATAACTGGTATTGGTCAAGACAGCAGGTGTTTTGAGTTATGGGTTACATATGCCAGCACATTGGATGTGGTGTACAATATATGTTCAATGTATTTTTACTGAGTCAAATCATCTATAGTAATTAGTTCACCTTAACTGAGACTGGATCTAGTGCTACTGAGGCCATGAGACTCAAAGCAGAAGGATATTGAAAGATTCTTTAATGTCCTAGGAGCTTTAATGTTTGAAGAAAATATGTTCTTAATGGTTGTAAATTGTTTAATGTTCAATTAAGAAATAATTTTAATTTATTAATCAATTGCCTTTTTTTTTTTTTTTGAGATGGAGTCTCGCTCTTGTCACCCAGGCTGGAGTGTAGTGGTGCAATCTCAGCTCACTGCAACCTCTCCCTCCCAGGTTCAAGCAATTTTCCTGCCTCAGTCTCCCGAGTAGCTGGGACTACAGGCACGCGCCACCACGCCTGGCTATTTTTTTGTATTTTTAGTAGAGACGGGGTTTCACCATATTGGCCAGGTTGGTCTCGAATTCCTGACCTCAGGTGATCCACCCACCTTGGCCTTCCATAATGCTGGAATTACAGGCGTGAGCCACTGCGCCCGGCCAATCAATTGCCATTTTTAAAAAGGTGACATTTTCCAAAAGGATTATACGGCACTTACACAAGTAATAAAAAAAAAAAAGTCTTATGAGTTTTACCAATTAGATTTTGCCAAATATTTAAACATTTATTAAACATTTAATTAAAGGCCTTTTGCATTTTAATTTAAACGAAGATTCGTAAGTACTTAAAATCCCATAAGAAACACAAATGTATAAAATATTGCAAAGTTTACGAAACCAGTTAAAGATGTTATACCAAAATGATTATGAACAGAAGAGACAAAATATGACTTTTTGTTCTTATCCTGCACCTTCCCAGGGTTTTATTTTTTACATTTTCTAGGGGCTTCAATAATTCTGCCAGCCATTGTTTTATTACTAGCTTATGATTTTTGTAACCCTACCAGACCCAAAGAAAAATGAAGGTTATTGCAGAATAGCTGATATTGCAGGTTCTTGGGTAGAAATCACAAGTTCTTGAGTGGCAACATCCAAGAAATTCAAACCCAAGTGTTGGTAGCAGACTGAGTCTGTTCTATAAAAATGCACTCATTTCACTATGGGACTCACAGGTCCTTGCCTTTTATGAAGATTCTCAGTTTTTGAGACATGTCTTTCTTCAAATCGGGCATCCTTTAAGTTTTTGAGAATAGCTGTACATTTTGGTATATAGATATAGATTGCCGATATTTTAAAAACACAAGTATTTATCAGTATTTTATTAAAATTAGTAGCTATAATTAGTAGAAATTTTCCTTTCCTAGAAAATAGGAGATTGAGTTGTCTGGGTAGTTTTCTTCTTTAGAACATTTGGTGAATATGCCCTTTCGGAAGCCTCCTGCTGCCTGTCTTTGTAACTGATCGTACTAAGAGAACCCGCAGGTGCTGGGCCTTCCTCTCTCTGCCTGTTGTATAAAATCAGCAGAGCTGATCAGATCTTCCTGTTCTTGGCAGAGTTCCTACTTTTCTGGGATTGTTTGGTTCACTCACATGTTTTTGTTCACCCTTTCCTGTTTACATAGAAACAAATACAAATATACAGTTTGAAATATATATAGATGCTTAATTGAAGAACAAAATCTCCATAAATAGCACCCTTTCATATACTCATGATTTCTTCAATATTTTTGTATTTGTATTTATACATATTTTTATATTTTGTATGTTATATATTTAAAAGTCATTAACAATTAAAACCAATTATTTTCATTGTTATTATTACAACCAATTTTTTCTGCATGCTGTGTTGACTTTTCTCTTTTGAGCTTTGCTTTGAACTCATTCTCAAATTGGCATAACTTGGCTGACGGGAAGTTAGCTGCCTTCTACTTCATCCTTTTAGCTCTGCCCCTGATTTTCTTATGACAAAAATAGTATCATAAGAAACATCTGGGTTTTTTTCTTCCATACGGACTCATTGAAGAGTCCTGTGTCTTTGAATTGGAGTTTAGTGTTAGAGACCTCAATCTGAGGGTTGGGATGCATCTGAGAATTGTGAAGGGTGAGAGCTGTCACTGCTACCATGGATTGAACGAAAGGTAAAGATATTTTTAAGGTTATGGCTTCACGTTAATCTTCCAAATTTATCCTAGTGCCGTATCTCATTTTAATTATAGTCAATGGTTTTATGACCCACCAAGATATCCTTCAACAGTCCGGCCCTGACTCACACCTGTAATCTCAGCACTTTGGGAGGCCGAGGCAGGCAGATCGCCTGAGGTCAGGAGTTCGAGCCCAGCCTGGCCAACATGGTGAAACTCTGTCTCTACCAAAAATACAAAAATTAGCCAGGCATATTGGCGGGCGCCTGTAATCCCAGCTACTGTGGAGGCTAGGCAGGAGAATTGCTTGAATCCAAGAGACGGAGGCTGCAGTGAGCTGAGATGTTGCCACTGCACTCCAGCCTGGGCAACAGAGCAAGACACCATCTCAAAAAAAAAAAAAAATTTAGTTAGGGACTATGTGCCTGTACTCCCAGCTACTTAGGAGGCTGAGACAGGATAATTGCTTGAACCTGGGAGGTGGAGGTTGTAGTGAGCTGAGATTGTGCCATTGCAGTCCAGGCTGGGCGACAGAGCCCCCCCCAAAAAATCTTTCAACAGTGACAAAGCCGAGCTTAGTGAAGAGAGAGTGTGCTTTTAGGGGATTAGTGAGATCCTCCAGCTGGGTCATCCAGAGGAAAAGATTTATGTATGTATGTATGTGTGTTTATATGTGATATGTATGTGTCATGTGGTATGTGGTATGTGTGTAGTGTGTGGGTATGTGATATGTGGTATGTGAGTGCATGGTGTAGTGCATTGTGTGTGATGGGTATATGTGTATGGTGTGTATGTGGTGTGGTGTGTGGCGTATCGTGTGTGTGTTTGTGTGTGTGGTATAGTGTATTGTGTGTGTGGTGGGTGTATATGTATGGTGTGTGTAGTGTGGGGTGTGATATATGTGTATGATGTATGTGTGTGTTATGTGTGTAGTGTGGTGTAAGTGCGTGGATATGGCACAGATGTGGTGTGTGTGTGTGGTGTGTATGTAGTGCGTTTTCTGTGTGTGGTGTGTGGATGTGGTATGTGTGTGTAGTGCATTGTGTGTGGTGGGTATATATGGATGGTATATGTGGTGTGTCTGTAGCGTGGTGTCTGTGTTTGTATGTGTGTAGTGCATTGTGTGTCGTGGGTGGATATGTATGGTGTGTGTAGTGGGGGTGTGGTGTATGCATATGGCGCATATGGTGTATGTGTGTGGTGTGTGCATAGTGTGTTGATGTGTATACTCTATGTGTGTGGATGTGGTGTGTGTGTGGTGTGCATGTAGTGTGATGTGTGTGGTGTACATGTGTGGATGTGGTGTGTGTATCATGTGAGTTGGTGTGTATGTAGTGTTGTGTGTGGATGTAGTGTGTGTTTTCTGTGTGTGAAGTGTGTATGTAGTGTGTTTTCTGTGTGTGGTGTGTGTGTAGTGTGATGTATATGTGGTGTATGGTATGTATGTGGTATGTATTTGGGGGTTGTGTATGTGTTGTGTGTATGTTGTGTGTGCATGTGTTGGGATAAGAAGAGGGAGATTGGCTGAGACTTAAGCTAAGACGGGTATGGCATGCCCAAACATTCTTGAAATTTTTGATATAAAGTTTTATTTTTTCCTATCTTTTGATATTGATTGAATTAGGGTAGTGGTTAGTATTGCTTTTGAGTGTGTTGGTTTTAGAAGCATTTTAGCTTGAGTCAAAAGGACAAATAGTATATAACCATCACTCTTTTTTGCCAGCTTTTTTATTTGAAGCAAAAACGAAATTCTAATTCCTTAGGAATGAGCAAAACATACGGCCACATGACCACTGCTTCACAAGTCAGAGAGAAAGTCTAGAGGGGAGCTATGGTGACACTAGTTTAAGTGACAATTAAGTTACTTACATACTTTCAGAAATTTATACAAAAAGGCCTTTGTGCATGGAGGCAGGCGGGCCAGGCACATCCTGGTAGTGCAACAAGCCCTTGGAAATCTGGGCACAGCTTATCTTTCTACTTTCACATCCTTCTATATGTAGGGGCTTTTGTCCTTATTCTTGTTGCCTCAGGGTTAAAAGATGCTTTCTGCACCTCACAAGATGCCTTCTGTCGACCCTACTATCAGGAACTAGGGGGAAGAGGTGAAGGTGAAAGTTGTGGCAGGACCTATTTAGCAACATAAAGTCTTCTTGAAAGTTCTACCCAGCATAAATGGTGGAAATAGAGGAAAGTGGATGGATTTAAGAAATATTTAGAAGGGAAAATTAATAACACTTGGAAATAGTTAGATATGAAGGATGAGAGGGAGGTGCTAAGGATGAGGTCAAGGTTCCTGGTTTGGGTACCTGGATTGGTGATGGTGCCATTCACTTAGAAAATTGTGGAAGGGAATTGGGTTTTGGGAGAAGATCATGTGTTTTGTTACGTTGAGCATGAGGTGCCTCCAAAACATCCAAAAGGAGATGTCCAGTTGAAAATTAGATATAGTTGCTCTACTTCTTCCTTGCAATGAGAGTTCTTTTATTAGAAGCAGTGTTGCGTGGTAAAGCATGATGGCCAATAAGACGTTCAATAAGTCCACAGGTGCTGGCCCAGACAGAAACACGATGAGCTAGGATGGTAAACCCAAATCTGGATGTGTCTACCCCACTGGGGACAGATCACTGCCCCCTCCCCAATACGCTAACATCCAAGATGTTCACAGGCTGCTTCCTGCCATTGGTTGACGGGACGCTCAGGCCTACAGCAGCCCAGGTCAGCCTCAGTGAGAGGAAGCCTGTGCTTCTGAGCCATGTGGGACCCCTGTCCCTACTGCATGGACATTTGCTCATGAGCACATTGAGAAAACACCAGGGTGTCTGGGAAAGAGACTGAGTAGATCACATGTCCACAGAGCAGGTCACCTTGTCCATTGATCCTTGACATCCTGCAGTTTTATTTGTGCTGTAAGATTGGATCCAGTCTTGCTGTGCTCCTCTTGCCTCATGGCTTGATGGTCCAGAGAAGACCCATTCACAATGAGAAGTATGGGCCACATGGTCCCAGGGTACCCCCGGGTCAGGCTTTCAGCCTCTCTCAGGGTGAGTAATAAGCCAATAGATGTTTTCCAGAATGAGACTAGTTATTTGCTGAAGAGGGTGGGATTTTAGTCCAAAACCTTGGACACCATGGCTGTGTGTCCGCTGTCAAGGTTTGCCACTGACTTCCTGCTTGGTCTCCTCTCTAGTGTTACCTCCTCCATCTAACTTTCATATTACAGCCAGAGTGATGTTTCTAAAACTGAAATCTGGCCCTGGCTAAAATCTGATCATTATTTTATTCAATCACAATCCTTCAACACATCCACCTATGTTGTTTCAGTTTTGCCTTCCCAAGATCAGATCTTAGATTCATAAATTTTTTTTTCTTAAAAACGTTTTGCACCTGAACAAACTGTGTGGTTCCTCTGAGGTTCTTCCCAGATTAAAAATTGATTTGTTTGTTTATTTAACTTTATAAAAAGTGGGGGGCTAAAAATAATTAACTTTGAGGTGGTCTATTTTTCTTAATTCGTTCAATGCTATCATAAGAGCGGCATGGAAAAGGTTAAATAAATGAGGCTCAGCTTTTCCTAGGTTAGTTCTGTGCTGGTAAAGTCTTACTGATAAGTATGTTTCAGAGCTTGTTACAACTTGGCAGGATGGATTGGAAAGCCCTGGATATTTGTTAAAAACTCTGTTTATAGACTATTCTTATCTTCAGGGGAAACATTGATCAAATCCTCAGAAAGTAATTAGGTATTATACCCTAGTAGAAAATTTTACTGTCCTTCATTCTGATCTTGTTAGTCATTACAATAACTGCAGCCAGTCTGTCTTCTTATAAACCAGTGGTCTCAGCCCTTCTCTTATACTTGCCTGAAGGCTGTGCTATAAGCTACAATTCTAGAAATGGATCATTATCAAAAAATGATAGTTTCAGAAATTTAGCGGAAAGAACTCTTCCAGAAACTTCTACACCTATTGTTACTTGTAAGACTGGACTTGTGCAGACATGGTTTCTGAGTAGACATTAATTAGACAACTGTCAGATTGTTCCATGGGACTAAGAGTTCCAGAACTCTTTCCAGTCCAGAAAGACATGAACTCTTGAAACTAGACTGCTCCTCAATATCCAGTGAGGCAAGACTTAATTAAGACAAATGATGGGCCAGGCACAGTGGCTCACACCTGTAATCCCAGCGCTTTGGGAGGCCAAGGTGGATTTATCATGAGGTCCAGAGTTCGAAACCAGCCTGGCCAAGATGATGAAACCCCGTCTCTACTAAAAATACAAAAATTAGCCGGGTGTGGTGGCGGGTGCCTGTAATCCAAACCACTCAGGAGGCTGAGGCAGGAGAATTGCTTGAACCTGGGAGGCATAGGTTGTAGTGAGCTGAGATCATGCCACTGCACTCTAGCCTGGGCAACAGAGCAAGACTCTGTCTCAAGAAAAAAAAAGAAAAAGAGAAAAATGATGAACTGATGAGAATACAAAACTATGATTTTTTTATTGGTATAATGTTAGCATTAGTTTGATATTATATCTTTTTCTTCTTTTTTAGTTCCCTGCAAGTGTTGCATATCGATGTTATATTTTTGATAGGTATATGATGGATATTGCTACTTAATCTATTCTTAACTCTTTTATCTCTAATCTTATTTTAGTAGCACATTCAACATACTAAAACCTGTGAAATGCAGCCAAAGCAGTTCTAGGGGAGAAGCTTACAGCAATAAGTACCTGTGTTAAAAAGTAAGAAAAATCCCAAATAAGCAGCTTAACATTGTGCCTCAAGGAACTAGAAAAACGAACAAACTAAACCCAAATTTAGCAGAAAGAAGGAAATAGTAAAGATCAGAATAGAGATGAATCAAATAGAGAATAGAAAAGTGGTTAAAATTTTTCTGAAAAAAAGATTTAACAAACCCATAGGCAGACTCACTAAGAAAAAAAGAAAGGAGACAAATATGTAAAGTCAGAAATGATAGTGGAAACATTACAACAGATGCCTCAGAAATAAAAAGGATCATAAAGGACTATTGTGATCAATTATAGGCCAGCAAATTTGATAACCTGTAGGAAATGAATACATTCTTAGACAAATACAACCTACCAAGGTTGAATCAGGAAGAAATAGAAAGTCTGAATATAATAATAAACAAAGAGATTAACGTAGTTATTAAAAACGTCCCAACAAAGCAAACCCAGGACCAGTTGATGGCTTTTAAAGCTGAATTCTACCAAACTCTCAAAGAAAAATGAACCCCAATATGTCTCAAACTCTTTCAAAAATAGAGCTGGAAGGAATACTCCCTAACACATTTTATGAAGCCAACATCATATCGATACTTAAGCCAGGCAAAGATACCACATAAAAAGAAAAGTACAGGTCAATAGCAGTGATGCACACTGATGCAAAAATCCTTAATGAAATATTAGCAAATCAAATTTAACAACACACCAAACATGTTATACCTCATGATCAAGTGGGATTTATCCCTGGCATGGGAGGCTAGTTGAGCATAGGCAAGTCAATCAGTGCAAGTCAATCAGTGTGATACATAACATTAACAGGTAGAAAGACCCAATCCACATGATCATATCAATAGATGCAGGGAACGCATTTAAAAAAGTTCAACATCCTTTTTCGATAAAAACTCTTAACAGTTTAGGTATGGGAAATTTCCTCAACATAATAAAGGCTATTTATGAAAAATCCACAGCTAGTATCATAATCAATGTGAAGAAACTCAAAGCTTTTTTTCTAAGATCTGGTAAAGGCAAGGATGCCCACTCTTTTATTCTACATGGTACTGAAAGTACTCTCAAGAAATAAAAAGTATTCAATCCAGAAAGAAAGAAGTAAAATTATCTCCATTTGCAGATGGCATGATCTTGTAAGTAGAGAACCCCAAAGACGCCACCAAAAAACTATTAGATCTAATACATGAATTCAATAAAGTTGTAGGATACGAAGTCAACATGCAAAAGTCCATGGCATTTCCTTACACAGTTACCCAGCTGAAAAAGAAATCAAGAAAACAATCCCATTTATGATAGTATCAAAAAAGATAGGAACAAATTTAACCAAGGTGGTAAAATACCTCTACATTGAAAATGATAAAACATTAATGAATGTAATTGGAGAGGACACAAATAAATGGAAAGATAGTCCATGCACATGGATGAGAAGAATGAATATTGTTAAAAATGTCCTATGCTATTTAAAGCAATATATAGTTGCAATGCAATCTTGATCAAAGTCTCAATGTCATTCTTGACAGAAATAGACAAAACAAATCCTAAAATTTGTATAAAACTAAAAAAGATCCTAAATAGTCAGAACAATCCTGAGAGGAAAAACTAAGTTGGAGATACCACACTTTTTAATTTAAAATGATATTACAAAGCTATACTACTCAAAATAAAATGGTACTGGGAAAAAATGGACACATAGACCAGTGGAACAGAGTAGGAAGCCCATAAATAAATCCAAACATGTATGGTCAACTAATTTTTGACAAGGACATGAAAAAGAAACAATGGAGGAAAGGACAGTCTCTTCAGTAAGTGGTGCTGGGAAAACTGGATTTCCATATGCAAAAGAATAAAACTGGACTCTTACCCCATACACAAAACAATTCAAAATGGATAAAAGGCCCAAACACTAGACCTTAAAGCAAAAAACTCTTAGGAAAAAAACTTAGAGGAAAAACTCCTTTACAGTGGCCTTGGCGATGATTTCTTTTGTGTTTTGGATATCACGTCAAAAGCCCAGGCTACAACAGCAAAAATAAATAAGTGGGTCTACATCACACTAAAAAGCTCCTGCACAATAAATGAGACAATCAACAAATAGAAAAGACAACTTACAGACTGGGGAAAAAAATTTGCACACTTTATTTCAAATAAGGAGTTGATATCTAAGATTTATAAAGAACTCATACAACTCAATAACAAGAAAACATATAACACAGTAAAAAATGGACAAATGACTTGAATAGACATTTCTCTAAAATGACAGAAGAATGGACAGCAGGTACTTTGGAAGTATTAGTTGAAAAAATGTCCAACATTACTAATTAGCAGAAAAATGAAATCAAAACCACTATGAGATACTACCTCTTAGCTGTTAGGATAGCTGTTATCAAAAGATAAAAGATAACAATGTTAATGAGGGGGAAAAAGGAAGCCTTGTTGCTATTGGTGGGAATGGAGATTGATGCAGCCATTATGTAAAATAATATGGAAGTTCCTAAAGAAATTAAAAATAGAACTACTATATGCAATTAATCTTCTGGGTATATGCCCAAAGGAAATAAAATTATTACCTCATGAAGATATCTGTACTCCTATGTTAACTGCAGCATTATTCACTATAGCCAAGATATGGAAACAACCTAGATGTCCTTCAATGGATAAACTATGGTATATACATACAATGGAATATTATTCAGCCTTTAAAAAGAGGAAAATGAGGAAATCTTGCCATTTTCCATAACATGGATTGACCTGGAGGACATTATACTAGGAGAAATAAGTCAGAGACAAAAAGAAAAATATTGTATAATTTCACTTATATGTGGTATTCTCCCCAAAAGATCAAATATATAGAGAGAATGAAACAGGGTTACCAGTGCTGAAGTCTGGGAGCAGAGAATGGGGAGATCTAGGTAAAATGTTACAAAGTAGCAAATATGTAGAATAAACAGGTCAAAAAATGTGATGTACAACAACATGTGGATTAAAATTAATAATAGTGTTATATACAGGATTTTTTTCTAAACTAAGTAGATTATAGTTGCTTGCCATAAGGGGAAACATGGAATATTAGCTCATTTTGCATTGCTATAAAGGAATACCTGAGGTTAGGTGATTTATAAAGAAAAGAGATTGATTTGGCTCACCATTCTACAAACTGTACAAGAGGCTCATGGTTCCACACACGGCAGCTTCTGCTTCTGATGAAAGCTTCAGGAAGCTTTCAATCATGGTGGAAGGTGAAGGGTAGCAGGTGTGTCGCATGATGAAGGTGGGAGCAAGAGAGCAAGGCGTAAATTCCCAGGCTGTTTAAGAATCAGCTTTCACGTGAACAAATAGAGAAAGAACCCATTCATTACTGTAAAGAGGACACCAAGCCATTCATGAAAGATCCGCCCCCAGGACCTAAACACCTCCGACCAAGCCTCACTTCCAGCACTGGGGATCATTTTTCAACATGAGGTTTGGAGGGGACAAATTATATCAAATGGTGACTGAGAAGATGAATACATTGATTTGTTCCACTATAGTAACCATTTTACTACACACATGCATTTTATAACGTCACGTTTTATACCTTAAATATATGCAATACAATTTTTTTTTTTGAAGCTAGTTAGATATGGAGCTTAGCAATGAGTGAATGTTTGCCAGTGATTGTGTAGACTTCAGAGCTCTTTCTAGTGAGTACAGATGGCCTCCAACTTACTATGGTTCGACTTAAGATTTTTTGACTTACGATGGATTCATCAGGATGTAACCTCATTATAAGTTGAGGAGCATTCATATGTACCTCTATTCATGCTAGATAAATAGATTTTTTTGGTTTTTTTGTATTTTTTTGAGACAGAGTCGTGCTCTGTCACCAGGCTGGAGTGCAGTGGTGCGATCTTGGCTCTTTGCACCCTCTGCCTTCCGGGTTCAAGCAATTCTCCTGCCTCAGCCTCCCGAGTAGCTGGGACTAGAGTTGTGTGCCACCAGACCCAGTTAATTTTTGTATTTTTAATAAAGACAGGGTTTCACCATGTTGGCCCGGATGGTCTCAATCTCTTAACCTCGTAATCCACCTGCCTCAGCCTCCCAAAGTGCTGGGATTACAGGCATGAGCCACCGCACCTGGCCAGCAAATAGGCTCTTTAAGGCACTGCTCTTCTTTATCCCTGAGAGCAGACAGCCACCCACCACCTGACCGGCTGCCTTATCAGATCTCCCTGTCCCTTGCTCTCTTATCTAACATTCACCCTTCAACATACGGGAAGAAGAGTCCCGGAGTTCAACAGGGCAAAACTGACATTTTAAAAAGGAATTTTAATTAAGAGACTAAAGGGAAATCTCTATATACAAAGGCTGAGAGGAAGTTCTAAAGGGTCTGATAGAAAGAGAATAAGTTGTGGAATTAGACAGATACGGTTTCCAGACCTTGGCAAATCACTCAACCCATCAGAGGCTCACCTGTAAAGTAGAAACAATCATGACTAGCTTGTAGGCAGTATGAAGAAATAGAAAACAGCGTACGTCCAAGTGTCACCTTGGGCGGGCCAAAGCCTAAACTTGCTGAGAAATATGCCTGAGGAAACGACCGCCACTATATCCTTTCTCACAGCCAGTTTGCAGGATTGGGGTGAGACTATTTGTCACCATTTGCTTGCTCCTGTGAGCAGGCAGACCTTTAGCCAGACCCCTCAAAAGACAGGTGAGGGAGAACCCAGGGGCTTCAAATCCTTGTGAGGATGGCGAAGAGGGCCTCTCACCTGCCAGAGCGTTATTCCAAGCAACTGGCAGTAGCCACAGCCCTGTCTTCACAGGGGAACGTAGGGACTGGGGGTGCTTAATCCTCACTAGGAGCTGTGTGTTCCCTGTTGAACCATTTCTCCAAATTTCTGTATTACATCTTGCGTGTCTATTGGAATCTTTCCTTCAGTCTCATTGGCACAAAAGAAGTTAGCTCTTTTCTGTTGCCCCCTCCTTCAAACAACTTTGATCTAACCCCAGGTGAAATAGGCTCATCTGCCTGTCGGGTGTATTAGTCAGGGTTTCTTGAGGGACAGGACTGATAGGATAGATGTATACATGAAAGGGAGTTTATTAAGGAGTATTGACTCACACAGTCACAAAATGAAGTCCCACAATAGGCCGTATGCAAGCTGAGGAGCAGGGAAGCCAGTCCGAGTCTCAAAACCTCAGAAGTGACAGTGCAGCCTTCAGTCTGTGGCTGAAGGCCTGAGAGCCCGTGGCAAGCCACTGGTTTAAGTCCAGGAGTCCAAAAGCTGAAGAACTTGGAGTCTGATGTTCGAGGGCAGGAAGCATCCAGCACGGGAGAAAGGTGGAGGCCAGAAGACTCAGCAAGTCTGTTCTTTCCATCTTCTTCGACCTGCTTTATTCTAGCTGTGCTGGCAGCTGCTCAGATGGTGCCCACCTAGATTGAGGGTGGGTTTGCCTCTCCCAGTCACTGACTCAAATGTTAATCTCTATTGACAATACCCTTGTAGACACGTCCAGGAATAATACTTCAATCCAATCAAGTTGACACTCAATATTAACCCTCACATAGGGCATCCTGATTTTTCATGGTTTTATCTACTTGCCTCAACCTTTTTAGAGAAGACTCTAAAATTCTTTTTTGTCAATTTGAATATGTCTTTTTTCCATACCCAATTTTACTCCCTCTCTTCTTTTGAAGAAAATCTGGGACAGGACTTCTGGACTTGAGCACCAGCCAGGGAGAAGAAACAATACCTAGGAAGTGACACTCAGTTGGAGGAAGAACGATTATTCTAGAATTGTTCTCTGCTGTGGCACCAGAACTGCAGGAGATCTGGTCTCTGCACATGTTGGTGTCTGCATCCCGGTAAAAAATGGCTCACTTTCCCACCCTTACCCATGGAGAAAGATGAGGCAGCCAGTTGTAAGAGATTACAAGAAAAGCCTCCCTCCTGATCTCCTGACCCACCCCTCTCATGCTCTCAGTGCTTCTACTCTTGCTTCATTAATTTATCCAGCAAATACTAATTGTCTACTAGGTACCAAGTTCTGTTATAGATAATGAAGATATGGCTGTGGAAAAAGAACTAGAAACCTGCCTTTACCTTCTAGTGGAAGAGTAGGAAGATAAACAATAAACAAGGTCAACAAGCAAACTATAGCATGTCAGGTGATTTAAGTGCCAGGAAGGAAACTGAGTGGTACAGATCATTGCAGAGGGTAGGTTGCAATTTTAAATTGAATAGTGAAGTTAGCCTCACTGATAAGGCAGTCTTCCAGCAAAGATCTGACAGAGGTGAGGAAGTGAATCTATGGAAACCTGGGGATACAGCCTTCCAGCAAATAGCAGGTGCAAAATCCCAGAAGCCTAGGGCATTGGTATTTGAGGGCAAACAAGGGGTCTGTGTGCTGGAGCAGAGTGAGCAAGGTGAGAATTAGAGAGTGAGGACGGGGAGATTATGAGGAAAGGAAACAGGTCATACACTGCCTTGGAGGCCATTATAAAGACTTTGGTTTTTACCCTCATGAGATGGGAAGCCATTGGTGGTTTTAAAGCAGGAAAGTGACATGATCTGATTTATGTTCTAAGGCTCATGCCGGCCGCCCTGTTAAGACAAAACTGGAGGGAGACAAGCAAAGTGGGGACACCAGTGAGGTAGCCATAGTGACCATCCAGAGATTTCTGGATGGCGGCCTGGAATAGGTAGTTCTGAGAAGCGTTGTATTTTGGAAGTAGATCAATAGAATTTATTGGTGCATTGAATATATATGATGTGAAAAAAAGCGGGGAGACAAAGATAACCTCAACGCTTTTGGCCTGAGCAGCTGTAAAACTGGGATTGTATTTGATCACAGGGCAAGCTCAGTCGGGCTCAACACTGTTTGCTCCTTCCTAGTTGGAACTTCGTGTGGGCCTAAGATGTTTAACTAGAATTTCATCTGGCAGACGTAAACATTGTATTCTTCTTTTAAAAGCTCAAATAACAAATATTCTAAAATGCAAAGCAAAAAATTAAAGGATTTATTGAAATCGTGTGACAATATATCCCTAACACAATGAAGAACATGACAATTATGATTTGCACAGAGTATTTTGCACTTGCCTAAGCACAAAAGCAAAACCAGAGCAAGGTGAACAACATACAAACAAAATTTGATGCTATCTAATAACTGTCATGAAACAACCATAAATGAATTTTGTTTTATTAAATCAGGCTTCAGGACTACTGAATTGCATTCACTGAAATGCTGTTTGAAATTTTACTTACTCCCCACCCACCCCACTACTCTTAATTCATCGCCCTCCCCACAAGAGGACAAAAGGCAAAAAAGTTAGTAGGCAAGATATAACTAATAATTCAAAAACAGAGATCAAAGTAAATTTTTTTTTCAGTCTCTGCATCTATGCTCAAATCAATGTTTTCTGAGCATACAAGGAAGCAAGAAAACCAATTCTCTAGCTCTTGCTCTGCCTCTTATTCTCCTCCAGCCCCCAATACATTTCTGAATATTTTTTAATCCATTTATCACTGAGTACTTGTATATACCAGAAGCACTGACTATATTGTTAATCATACTTTGGAGCAATTTTCATGGGGAATTGTACAAATGTTCTCTGATACGTATCTCCTCACTAGAAAGACAACCTTAAACATAATAAAGACTTAGCCTGAAGTGAAGAAGGCAACTTTCTGTTGACCACACTGAGCCTTAGGTCACCAGATTTCTACTCAGGAGAGGCAGTGGGCAGGAGGGGCCAGTTTGGAGGGCTTTGTTTAGCTCTATGATCTCTGTAGGCACCCACCAACACCAGTCCTTCTCCTACTACCTACTGTGTGCTTCCAGCTTCAAGCTGAGTTCTCTGCATGGACTCCAGCAGTTCCCAATAAACCATCATTCATGGGATCCTCCTGTATAGAGATGAGGAAGGTGCCACAAGCAAGACATACTTGGCCAGAAGGGTTGAGTAATGAGGTCTCTTTTCTTCTTTGTCACTAAAAAAACTACATTTAATTTTGAGGATAAAGATAAATTATTCTAAGACAGGATTAAAAACTAAACAAAACAAAAACAAACATAGAAAAGAAAACCTTAATACATCTTTTAAATGAGGGACAGTTGTATAGAGTAGACTTCCTTGTTGTTGATAGTTTTAATTCAGATATCAATCTAGAAATCATAAGTTTTTTCCCCCAACACCTGTTCTTATTTACATAAAGTAGAATTTAAAACAAAATTTCGATTCATTAAGTAGAAATATTTAATAATAATAAATACGTAAAAATATATTCATCTAAAATAGAAATGCATGAAAAATATTCATCCATATAGAAATTTTAAATTGTCATAGCAATGTCAATTTAGTTGGCTCAATAAGAGAGTGAAAACCGATTGCTTCAGGACTGCTTCCGTCTGTAACGCTATTTTAAAAAACTTATTTCAACATTTTCTTAAATACTATTCATTGGTTGTTAAATTTTTATTTTGCTGTCTTAGAATGAAGGTTGTTATTAGGGATGTTACATTCAGAGATAAAGTTCCAAATTTCATAGAACCCTTTATTCTCTGCCTTGTCTTTACATTTCAATTTTTGGGGGAAACGTCGTTCAAATATAGTTTACAAATGAAATATAAAGGATGAAAGAATGGGTAAACAAAGAAGTCCCCAAGGTATAACAGTGAATATTGCTTTAAGAAAATACAAAAACAACTTTAAATAAGATCCTTCAAACACGAGTCATCCCATTCTCAGGGAGCTTCAGAATTTCCACATGGCTGAGTGCCAAATTCCACAAGTCATGGAATTTCCACACATCTCTCTTCACTTCTCTGACTTCTTCTGTCTAACATGGGCTGATATATTTCAGCCACTACACAGTAGCTGGAATGTGGTGGTAGAGCTTCAATTTCAACAACTCTGTGAGCCCCTTCATAAACCTTTTGCTCCTACACACAAGAGAGAAAATAATCAGTTGGTAAATGGCTGTCATTAAGTCACAGCTGTATTTTTGTTTAAATTAACAAGTTGTACATGGTCACAGCAGTAGATGGGTTGTGGGGTTTCTTCCCAGACACACCCTTCTTTCCTAGAGTCCTAGGCTATAGCCTAGGTAAAGGTAAAGGGACAAGGCAAGTAGCTGTGTAGGTGCAACTTGACTTCTCCTTGAGGGCTACTGGCTGGTTGACCCTGTGATCAGAGTCTTCTTTTTAAGAATTTTGTTTGTTTTATGAGACACAGTTTCACTCCATCGCCCAGCCTGGAATGCAGTGGCACTATCTCGGCTCACAGCAACCTCTGCCTCTCAGGTTCAAGGGATTCTCGTGCCTCATCCTACCAAGTAGGTGGGATTGCAGACGCACACCACCACGCCAGGCTAATTTTTGTACTTCCAGTAGAGACGGAGTTTCACCATGTTGGCCAGGCAGGTCTTGAACTCCTGACCTCGAATGATCTGCCTGCCTCAGCTTCCCAAAGTGCTGGGATTACAGGCATGAGCCACCCGACTTGGCTTTCTTTTTAAGAATTTAAAGTGTGCAGCGAGAATGGTGTGCAGCGAGATGAGCAGAGATAACTGCAGGTATGCAACTGTGGCCACAGAGAGACAGAAAGTCCAAGAGACAGAGCAGGATCCCTTAGAACTCACTTCTGTTTCCCTTCCCAGTCACCACTAAGCCTGCCGGCACTCCAAGTCCTGCCTCTGTCCCTGAGATTGCTTGCCTATCTCCTAATAATCCCTCCCTCCTTTGTTTCTAAACAAGTTGAACTGTGGTTTCTGCTCCTTACAACAAAAACCCCTAATCTTAGATGACACCAAAAAAGGAACAAATTCAATTATCCACCAAGTCCAGACAGAAGCACCGATGGTAGATTAGAATACCACAGCAAGGCCGGGCATGGTGGCTCATGTTTGTAACGCCAGCAGTTTGAGAGGCCAAGGCAGGCGGATCAGTTGAGCCCAGTAATTTAAGACCAGCCCAGGCAACATGGCTAGAGCCTGTCCCTACTAAAAGTACAAAAAACAATAGCTGGGTATGGTGGCATGTACCTGTAGTCCCAGCTACTTGGGAGGCTGAGGTGGGAGGATCATTTGAGCCCAGGGTGTTGAGGCTGCTGTGAGCTGTGATTGCATTGCTACACTCCAGCCTGGATGACAGAGTCAGACAGACCCTGTGTCAAACAAAACAAAACAAAACAAACAAAAAAAAAAAATAGCAAAACTGGCACAAAAATAATCGTGTGATTCAAAAGCTATTTTAAAATAAGGTGTGAGGCTGGGCATAGTGGCTCATGTCTGCAATCCCAGCACTTTGGGAGGCCAAGGCAGAAGGATTGGTTGAGGCCAGGAGCTTGAGACCAGCCTGGGCAACATAGTGAGATCTCGCCTCTATAAGGAAAAAAAAAAAAAAAAAAAAAAGCTGGATGTGATGGTGCATGCTTGTAGTCCCAGCTCCTCAGGAGGCTGAAGCAGGAGGATCACTTAAGCCCATACGTTAGAGGCTACAGTGAGCTATGATCACCACTGTACTCCAGCATGGGTGACAGAGTGAGACCTGGTCTAAAAATAAATAAATAAAATAAATAAATAAATAAATAAATAAATAAATAAATAAATAAGGTATGTAAAGCCCATAAAAATGATTATTTGCGGCAGTCACATGGAATTAAATACTGTTAATACCAATCTTTAGATATGCAGGGAAAACCGTGGAGACAAACCAAAGGATGGAAAGGGCACACACACATTCTGATGGTGATGCCAGCACCAACGGTGGATCAATACTGGTTGAGAGTAAGAAGGAATTAAAGATAAGGAAAAATAAAAGGAGGCAGAGTAGCAGAAGAGGACATCTCATATGACCAAAATACTGGCTAAATAAACAAAAGAAAAAACACTAAATATATCTATTCATCTGAACTTACCTTTTCTAGTGAATTGTTAATTATAAAAACTCGGTATACTAGTTCATAGTAATCTTCTATAGATATATTTTTTTCCTTTTGGTATCTATGTGGTAAATTTGGAGCACAGAGAATTACCAACAGAGATCCATTGACTTGGGTTATATTCATGACTGGAGGATCTATTTTTGCTGGAGAAAAAAATGTAAAAATTTGACAAATCATCAAATGAATGTATTATATACAGACACATTATGTAGAATGACAAATCAGCTTGGTGGGAGGATCACCTGAGCCCAGGGAGGCAGAGGTTGCAGTGAGCTATGGTCATGTCACAGCACTACAGCTTGTGCGGCATAGTGAGACCCATGTCAAAAAACAAAAACAAAAAGAAAAAAGAAAATTGCACGTGTATTTGAATCTCAAACCTTTATAAATTTAGGGGGTGTTAGATTCTTAGCAGAGTAAAGACGGAAACACACAAATTACTTTCCTCTGTTTATTGGAAGGGCTTTCTTAGTCCGCCTTTTCTTTGTTTGTTTGGTTGGTTGCTTTTGGGTTTTTCTTGAGACAGGATCTCATTATGTTGCCCAGGCTGGTCTCTAACTCCTGTACTCAAGTGATTCTCCTTCAGCTTCCTGAGTAGCTGAGATTACAGGTGTATCCCACCACACCTAGGCTAGTCTGACTTTTTATTGACAGTATAGCCCTTGGAGGTTCTAAGATTTTTGTGGGGGTATTAGTTATAACTCCCTGCCTTGTGCTAGCCTAAAACCTTGTCTTTTGTCCTGGGAGTGGCTGTTACCACTCAGGGTCTAGTTACCACATCCAGCAAACGCCCTCAGGGCAGCTGGGTCACTATGTTGATCCTCTGGTTCCCCTTTGATTTCCATGTACTTTGTTTTGGCCCCCCGAGGATTCCCTTTATTTTCATTATTGCCCCTCTGTGGAGTTTGGAGAATGTGTTTTATTTTATCCAGAATTTCTAAGTGTTTTAGAAGAAGAGAGTTTCCTACTCCCAGGCTATTTAATTTGGAACCATAAGTTTTTAAATCACTTTCCAACTATATTGGAATAATGTGATAGTTAACTTTAAATACACATGTCCCTTTTGTAGTCAGGCACATATTTCAGGCATTGGCCTTTCAGTGAGTCAGCTGTGGACATCACAGGGCTCCTGGCTTATGATCTGTGATGCTAGATTTCTTGACCCATTCACTGGATTGTGATTGTGTTACAAGACCAAGTCAAGATTATTTGACCTCATAGCACTTTACTCGTTAACAGCTCTCTCCTTGAAATATTACCTTCCCACACTATTCATGAATGTATCAGCCCACAGATTTCCTCCTACCTCTTTGGCTATTGCTTCTTAGTCTCCTTTTAAGATTTTTCTTACTCAGGCATCTTTGGGTGAGAATCCCTCAATATCTGGTCTTACTCAAAACTGCCTCTCACTACTCTCTCCCTAGGCAATCCTATCAATGCCCACTGTACTGTATGCATGAAATGACTCACAAATGTTTGTCTTTAATAGACTTTACCTTTGAGTCTTGGATCTGAAGAGATTGTCCCTTGGATCTCTCAAAAGCATCTTAAACTTAACGTATTCAAAACCAAACTCATAATCTCTATTACCTTGCATCCCACCAAACTGGTCTTTTTCATCAAACCCCATCAAAAACATCTCAGCCATTCAGCTAATTATGCATGCAAGAAAATTAGAAGTAGTCTTTGACGTGTTCTCTTCACCATTATATTCAATCTATCACCTGGTCCTACCAATTTTTCTTACTAAATGTCCCTCGAGGAATAAATTTTCTCTAGTCCTTTTCATCAGCCAAATTCTGTGTCCTGTAGACTATTATTAGTAACCTACTACTTCACTTATCCACATCCAACCTGTTCCCCCAAATATAGTCAAAATGACCTTTCCTATACACAAGTCTGATCATATGGCTCCTGAGTAAAATTACTTTTTTCTGGAGGAAGTCACAACTCTTTAAAAAATTATTGTACCTGCCCTACCTTTCCAGTCCCACCTCATTATGGACCCCTTCCTGCATGCTCTTCTTCAATATACTGCTTGTCTTTCAGTCCCTTGTATTTGCTATGCCAGAGAGCCTTTGCAAACGCTGTTCCCTTGCTTGGAATGCTCTGTTCTTTGCCTCAAGTGATCCTCCCACCTCGGCCTCCCAAAGCGCCGGGATTACAGGCGTGGAGCCAATGCACCTGGCTTTCACATCTATTTTTAATACAAGCAATTCAAGGGTCAAATAATACTGAAATCTCACTAAGTATCAAATGCTGCTTTTAACTGAAGAAAGTTTATTTTGTTTTATTTTATTTTTAATATTGTTAAAATATTGCTTTGTCTCTAGATAGAAACCATAAATCACAACTTCTTAATCTAAGATAATATCCTGCTGCTCAAAAACAGGTGTCAGAGGAGCCAATGCATGCAGCTGGCTCATTAGTCTATATCACAGATGCCAGGAACATGCTGTCCTGAGGACCTAGAAACATGTTTTTTGAAATATGTCCTTCAGAAGTTCTTAGGAGCTGTGGTAAGAGAGTGCAAAGCTGGGGGTGAGGAAGCAGCTGAGTGGGTGATTCTCTCACTATTGCATCAACAAGAGTAGTAGCTATAGACTGGGTTTCTTACTCTTCTACTAAGAGGCCTGAAATCAAATGACTTTTTAAAGGACCCAGTCTAAAGCTTTTTTCTTTTCTTTTCTGATTTTTTTTTAGGGAGAATGGTCATACAGAAAACACACAAACCCTTCTTAACTCAATACTATCCCAATTTAAATAGAATTGAGCTAAAGCTGTGTCAGTCAATGTCTTTGGTTATTCTTACCTGACTGGCCTAATGGCTTAGACTGAAGGAAGTTTTGTTTGATAAGTTAATTTGAATATGACCCTATTTCTAGGCTTGAATATAATAATCAAACTGATCTGTGAATTCCCTTCATGCTGTTCATCAGTTTAGTCATGAAATCTCCTTTTCCTCAACTAGACAATTGCTGGTTGAGTGTGTATTGGCCTTGAATTTCAATGTATCCAAGAAACAACGTGAGAGTTACCATGAATTAGTTTGCTCAACTCTATTCCACCCTCTTGCTAATTAGAGAGTTGGGGGGAAATGCATCTAGCATTTTGGACATGATCCAATTAATTTGGTTCTAATTGGACCTTGCACCAGTTAGAAGAGGTGTATGGATGGATCCCTAAGTACTAGGGTACAGAATGTGAATATTTCTGTGGCCATATGAATGCAAAGCAAAAGGTTCATACTGAAAAGCAGTCTTAAAAAATCTAGGTGGTTAGAGAATTGTAAGGAACCCATAATAGTCAAAACAATCTTGAAAAAGACATACAAAGAGGAGGGCTCACCCTTCCCAATTTCAAAGCTTACTACAAAGCAACAATAATCAAAATAGTGTGGTATGGGCACAATGATAAATGTATAGATCAATAGAATAGAATTGAACGTCTGGAAATAAACCACGCTTCTATGGTCTATTGATTTTCAACAAGTGTGCCAAGAACACTCAATGGGGATAATTTTCAACAGAAGGTGCTGGGACAACTGGATAGTCATATGTCAAAAAATAATATTGGACCCTTACCTCACACCATATACAAAAATTAACTCAAAATGAATCAGACTTAAATGTAAGACATAAAACTATAAAACTCTTAGAAGAAAATATAGGGTAAATCTTCATGATTTTGGATTTGGCAAAAGATTCTTAGATATGACACCAAAAGCACAAGCAACAAAAGAAGAAATAGATAAATTGGATTTCATCAAAGTTTAAAACTTGGTATCAAGTGATACCATCAAGAAAGTAAAAAAGACAACCCACAAAATGGGAGGAGCTAGCTGAGAATCATATATCTGATAAGACATTGGTATGCAGAATATATAAAGAACTCTTACAACTCAAAAATCAAAAGATATGATTAAATTTTTTAAATGGGCAAAGGATCTCAATGTACAATTCTCCGGAGAAGGTACAAAATAGCCAATACACATAAAAAAGAAGCTCAACATCATTAATTAGCAGGTAAATGCAAGTAAAAACCACATGAGATACCATTTTATACCCATTAGGATGGCTATAGCCAAAAAAGATTGGTAAAAATGTGGAAAAATCAAAACTCTCATATATTGCTGATGGGAATGTAAAATAGTGCAGATGCTTTGAAAACAGTCTGGCATTTTCTCAAATTATTAAACATAGAGTTACTTTGAGACCCAGCAATTCCACTCCTATGTATATATCGAAGAGAAATATGTATGCCCAGCTGTGCATGGTGGCACATGCCTGATAGTCCTTGCTACTTGGGAGGCTGAGGTAGAAGGATTGTTGGAGTCCAGGGGTTCAAGACTAAAGTGAGCTATGATTGTGCCACTGCACTCCAGCCTAGGTGACAGAGTAGGATCCTGTCTCTCAAAAAAACAAACAAGAAAAAAACCAAAAAAACTCCCACACAAAAATTTTTACATGACTGTTTATAGCAACACTATTCATAATGGCCAAAAAGTGGAAACTACCCACATATCTATCAACTGAGGAACAGATAAATAATATGTGGTATATCCATATAATGTACTATTATTTGGCCACAAAAAGGAATGAAGTACTGATACATACTACAATCTGAATGAACTTTGAAAACATGGTAAGTGAAAGAAGTTGGTCAAAAAAATCATGTATTTTATGAGTCTATCCAGAACAGGGAACTCTATAGAGACAGACAGATTAATAGTTGCCAGGGCTGAGGGCTAGGGGAATGGCAAGACTGGAAGGTGATAGCCAAAGGGTATGAAGTTGCTTTTTGAGGTGATAAAAATGTTCTAAAATTGACTGTGAATGATGGTGGTACATATTTGTGAATATAGTAAAAACCATTAAACTGTATGCTATATGCTTAAAGTATAAGCTGTGTGAATTATACCTCAATAAGGCTGTTTTAAAAAATCTAACTGGATGCAGTGACAATCTATTTTCCCAGTGTCCTATAGTTGCTCTATGGACTCTTGAACAAAATAGTTACATGATAGACTTAACAATATGGATCTCCTCTTACCAAATTTGGTCTGACCTTCAGAGTGTCACTGCAGAGTGATCTTCCTTTCCAGGAAGGAAGATCAATGTTGAACCCCTAGTATAGTGCCATATTCCAGGGGCTCTCATCTTCCATCTCGTTGCAGGTAGGTTTTTTTGGTTCCCTTCCAAAACGCAGGGGGCAAGAGACACTGGTTATAGTTTTTCTTTACTGCTGGGTATAGATTCTGGTTACAGATTCTGTTTATAGATTTTTATTTACTGCTTCAATGCTTTTATCAGCAGACCCCTCATCACTCCTGGGACCACACATACACCCATAGATGTAGTCAATGCCTTATTCATGAGCATAGTACTCCACAATATATTGCTTATGACAAAAAACTTAAGTTAATGTGAAAAGAGTGAAGTAAGGTCTCAAGACCCACAGGACAAATATATATCATATATTTGTCATTCAGAAATCCATGACTTTATAGGAAGGTGAAATGGATAATTGAAAACTCAGTTTGAGAGATGTCTTGTGAATTGGCATATGAATTGGTAAATGCTCCAATTGGTAAATGCTTCACTAAGCCTGGGGCCAATATATGGTGCTATTTCTTCCATAGACAGAATTCACTGGTCTAGGATACAAGAAGTGGAAGTGAGAGGGGCAACTCTGACTGTTATCCGTAGAGAACAATTCATGACATGATGACACGTTTTTGTTTCCCATATGCTTGGCCTTGAATTCTTCTGGTTTATAACAAAAATGGTTTCCAAAAATTGGAAGTTGAGGCTCTCTCCTGACCATTTGGAGCTCCTTGTGCCATTTAGCTAACAAAAAGAAAATGAGGTTCTTATATTGTCTGGGGTGATTAATTCTGGTTTTCAAGGCATAATACAGTAATAAATACATTGGGGTCAGGTGGAAGAATTCTTGGTAGCCTCAGGTGTGCCTCTTAGAGCTTCTCTATTCAGCAGTAAAAAATAATGTAAGGTTAGGTCAAGCTGAGATAGGAAACACCAAAAGGACTGAAACTCCTCATGGATAAAAAGCTGAAGTGCTGGCTGAAAAGAAGATGAATGTTGAGTTTATAATGAGGGAAGAAGTCATAAATATTAACTACAGCTTCATGACTAGTTGCAATTATGAGGACTGTGGTAAATATCTTTATTTTCTTTCTTGTTTTATTTATGCACATCTTTATATCTACACATTAAACCCCTTCTCTCTCTCTCTTTCTTTTCCCTACTATTTTAGCCAATGTCTGTTGGTAATGGTTCATTTTATCACCTATATCTTAGATTATATTATTCTATGATTGTGACTAAACTAAAAGAGGAATAAATATCATTCAGGATGGATACTGAGAAAGCACTTTTGGTCTGCCTTTTTAAGGGAGGTGAGACTAAAAGTCTAATTTCCTTAACAGAAAATTCTTCTATGAGTATTTTCATGAACTTAACCCTCATGTTTGGGGAAGGACTAGGGCACTATGACAAATTCTGCTGTCTAAAAATACTTTTTGGGGGGCTGGGCATAATGACTCACACCCATAATCCCAGCACTTTAGGAGGCCAAGGGGGGCGGATCACCTGAGGTCAGGAGTTTGAGACCAGCCTGATCAACATGGTGAAACCTCATCTCTACTAAAAATACAAAAATTAGCCAGGGATAGTGGCACATGCTTGTAATCCTAGCTACTTCGGAAACTGAAGTCGGAGAATCGCTTGAACCCGGGAGGCAGAGGTTGCAGTGAGCCAAGATCGTGCCATTGTACTCCAGCCTGGGTGACAAAGCAAGACCCTGTCTCACACACACACACACACACACACACACACACACACACACACAGGCTCTGCAGTCAGATGCAGTAAATGTGAACCCTGACTTGTATAATACAGGTCATGAGACTGGACCAATGACTAAAGCCTCTACATCTTGATGTTCTGGGCTAGAAAATTAGGATAATAAAAGCTATCTCCTAGAGTTGTTCTGAGGATTAGACCAAATGAGATAACTATGTAGAGTCCTCAGCAAAGCACAAGGCCTGGTCACTAGCCGTGCTCTGGAAGGGCTGTCCAAAAGCAGGAAGAATAAGGGCAAAGAAACTCCATGGAACTCACTTTCCCACCAGGGAGTGAACCGCGGCGTCATGCTCCAGTCTGAGTAGCTCCCAGCCGAGGCCGCCCTCACCCTCCCGTAATAAGGTTCCTGTATGTCTGAGGTTTCACTGGTAAGGTCACAAAAGAGTTCTTGAGTACCCCAACAGTCTTCTTTATTTTTCCATTGTCTCTGTCCATATCTGTAGCAGGGAAAAGGCAAAGATCTGAGTTTCTTTTCTCCACTCAAGGAGTCTTCAATATTTTCAGACTGATAATTCTTTATACCTGATTCTAGTATCAATAGCACCATGATAGCTTATGGCTACTTTTCAGAATCTTTAAAAATTTCCTTCTTATTAACTGTCTAAGTCCATTTTCTGTTGCTGTAACTGAATACCTGAGACTGGGTAATTTATAAAGAAAAGGAATTTACTTCTTACAGTTTTGGAGGCTAGGAAGTCTAATGTCTAAGAGCCACATCTGGTGAGGGCCTTCTTGCTGGTGGGGACTCTCTGCAGAGATTTAAGGTGGCAGAGGATGTCATAGGCATTCAAGAGAGATGGCTTTTACATATATATATATATAAAAAAATATATATATAAATATATATATATATATATATATAAAACAGACCAACTTTTCTTATAACTAGCCCACTTCCTCAATAACACTTTAATTCGTTAATCCATCAATGGATGAATCCATTCATGGGGGCAGAATCCTCATGACCCAATCATCTCCCCAAAGTCCCACCTCTCAACATTGCTGCATTAGGATCAGGTTTCCAACACATGAGCTTTTCGGGGACACATAGAAGCCACAGCATTACCTAAAGTGCTGTCTTGCTGGAAAATAAACATCACTGACACTTTCTGTATCACTAACATAAGGGTTTTAACTTATTTTTTAATAGTTGGCATAAGGTTCTTTCAGGTGTGTGGACTGACTTCCATTTTTGAATACTCACTCTCCACATCCTTAATGCTTTGTGGTTTTGAGTGTTTGTGGTTTTTCTTCACTTCTCATCAGCTTGCTGTTGAGTAATGTGGCTGCTTCTGAGAAGTTGCTACCACTTTTCATCTCAGGTGCTGCTTACCCAACATACATGATTAATCTCTTTATTGAAAATTGACGGGAAGTTTTAGTGAGGACTATATATGGAGCCCTGTAATTAGGGGTTGGGAGAGGGGGAGTGAAACCCATGAAAAAAGGTAGTGAGGCAAGAGGCAGAGAGGTTGACTCAGCCTGAGGCCACAGGATGGTGTAATAGTCAAAGGGAAGATTCACGCTTCGTTTCCTTACCTGCCATAAATCAGACCAATGCAACAAAGTGATGGTGGGGAACAGAGAAGGAATTGGAGTCTGGGGAGAAAGGTTTCCCAAAGTATTTATTGAAAGACTTGAAATCTAACTTTCTAAATACATAATAAGGAAGATTGATAGTATCTGTACTCAGTAATCTACATGGTGATAGCAATTTTATTCTATCACAATTAAAGCAGTACCACAACATGTATTGAGTATACTTTGATGTTTTAAAATTATTATTTATTTATAATAAGTCTTTAACTTAGCTGTAATGACTGACTTCTCTTTTAACATAATAGCTCATTGTTTATCCCATTCTAAATGTGAGGGATATAACAGTACTATAGTCCATGAACTGGATACACCAAAGTGAAAGTTTTCAAAATTATAAATTTGTCCTGTGCTGTTGAAAATCCCTTAGAGACAAGAATGGATTCAGGTATTCTGGGGTCTGAAATTTATATAATCTTTTAAATCCATTTAGTGTTTCTATAACAGAACACGTGAAGCTAGGTAATTGATAAGGAAAAGAGGTTTATTTAGCCCATGTTCTGCAGCCTGGGAAGTTACAAGAAGTGTGCTGCCAGCATCCACTTGGCTTCTGGTGAGAGCTTTTCATGTTGCATAAGAACATGCTGGAGAAGGTCCATGGGGAAAACAGATCGCGTGAAGAGGCCAAACTCAAGGGGCATCCTGGCTTTACAACAACCACTCTGATAGAAACATTTCCATGACAAATTCAGTCTTGCAAGAGTGAGAACTCACTCAACTGCAGCAATGATGGTACCAAGTCATTCATGAGCACTCCATCCCCATGATCCAAACACCTCCTGCGAGGCCCCACTTCCAACATCACCACACTAGGGATCAAATTTCAACATGAATTTTGGTAGAGACAAACTCAAACCATAGCAGCTTGGGAGTCCTCTTTAAGGAAAGATTTATAAATATAAAATCCTTACATGAGGTCCTGAAGTTTAATCTTCATTAGATTCATGGTAAAACAGTTTCTAATCTTCTTAGTACTTTGGTCCACAAATAGATTCACTTTTGACCTATTTATACTGCTCAAGGAGAAGTATAAAAAGAGTACCAATCTTTACTTCCTACATGCTGAAAGTATCTCCAGCTATGCACAAATCTACTCTTGTAATGAAGAAATGATCATTGTAAAGATTTGCAAATTTTACAATCGTTACGTAAGATACGTAGAGAGAAGTAGCAGTGGTTAAAGATGGAGATGCTTCTGGGGATATTCTTTCTGAAATTAATTAGAGGGAAAATCTGACCTAGGATTTACCCCATGCTGGAGAGACATGGATGAATTTATGGGATAAAAATTGCTATTTTGGCCATAGCTGCATTTGATTTTCTGAATTTCTAGTGAAAAACCATGAAAGTTAAACTGTAATATCTCCTGTCTCACTGTCAGGAGACAGGATTGAGCCTCAACTCCCCTTGCCCCCCAAAAATATATGAGTGGAAAAACCTGACATTTTCAAATCAGGAGTGTTTGTTTCCAAGCTTTGAGCCAGGAAAGGTGTAGATTATACTTGAGTTTTGGCAATGATCCAGTAGGAGTAGCCTGAGGATCACACGAGAGGAACATGCAGCAGCGTGTTCCAGTTTGTGTTCATGCTTACGAGACTCATTAGTTTTTGAAAAGAATTTTCTAAATAGTAAATCCACTCTGAAAGTGACTTTTAAATTAAAAACTTATTTTACACACTCACCTCCATGTTTGCCACAACTTCTTTTTCAACTACCAATAGTTTCATTCACTGAGTATTTGTTATGTGCTAAATAAGTTGCTTCCAACATTCGCTTGACAAACCTGTATTGAGAATCCACCATGTGCCAGGCTCCACTATGGAGGCGAAGGCTGAGCCTGTGAGGTCTTGGTGCAGGTCTAGGGCTGAAGTATCTACCCAATGCACTGCATACCATCATGCATTTTGAGTCCCCAGGCAGCCTTCAGGGGAGGCAAGTCACTGCTATCCTGACCTTGGCTTCTTCTCAATCCCTCTGAAATGGAGAAAAAGCTCGGATCCTAACACTCCATTGCATTCTAGAACATGTTATCCCAGTGCCATCTCTGTCAGCTGAAGGAGGCTCAATTTACTTACATTTTGTACTGCACAAAATAGACACTGCTGTTGCCAGTAAGTGCCCTCCCAGGCTGCCATTGCAAAATGTTGTGAAAATTTCGGGACTGAAATTGTACCCTCTGAGGCTTCAGAGACTCATGTGCTGGCTGAGTTCCTAAGATAATAAGAGAAGGAAGAACATTGAACGTTGCTAGCAGCGCTGTTGTTCCCAGCAGTAGTTTTCAATGGAATACCTGCATCAGGATTCCCTAAAGTAGTTGCTCGATGTGCACATAGTAGAGGTGGAGCCCAGAAATCAACATTTTGAGTCTTCAATGCAATGATTTTGATATACGCTGAAGTCTCAGAATGATGAGTTCCAGATCATAAACATGTACATGCTATCTTCCCACCCTATTTCCCAGGCTGTGGGGGAAGTAAATTGCAGTAAAAAAAAAAATTGCTATTATTTTATCCCCAAATAGCGATGGAATATGATGACTGAGATGAAGGACCCACACTGAGACCAACAACCATCTTCTTAGGAACCACTATATTGGTACTACTCAAGCAAACTTTGCTAGGGACCAATTCTGGCTCCAGGATCTCAGCCCAGCACTCAGTCCCTCCTTTCACAGGTTCTTGCTCAATCTCTGGGTCCTGCTTCCAAGTAGGTCTGCCTTTGCTGTCCTACTCCTGAATGGCTGCATTTACCTGCCTACATCCTGGCTCCAAGTATCCAAGCATAATCCCTCAGATGAAATGGCCATGCTAATGAGGAAAACAGATCAAGACCCTGCTGGAGGGCCAGTGTTTCTGAGACTAATCATGGCAGAGGATGGGATAATTTTGCACTGGCATGACTTGTGCTTTCTTCCTCGAATCATGCAACATAGGTGCTACAACCTCACTTGCCTTTAGTCACATGGAGGCAAGAGAACTTTGACAAAATTTTGTTTAGGGTTCAAGGTTTCTTATAGGGGATAAGAAGTTGGGCAGAAGGAGGAGGAGTCAGGAGGCATATCTTTTTTTTTCTTTTAGACAGAGTTTCACTCGTCGCCCTGGCTGGAGTGCAGTGGCGTGATCTCAGCTCACTGCAACCTCTGCCCCCCAGATTCAAGTGATTCTCCTGCCTCAGCCTCCCGAGTAGCTGGGATTATAGGTGCCCACTACCACGCTCAGCTAATTTTTTTGTATTTTTAGTGGAGACGGGGTTTCGCCATGTTGGGCAGGCTGGTCTTGAACTGCTGACCTCAAGTGATCCGCCCGCCTCGGCCTCCCAAAGTGCTAGGATTACAGGTGTGAGCCACTGCACCCGGCCAGGGAGCATATCTTCTGTTTTCTCCCTGACCTCATCTTCTGTCACCCCGACCCCTGTGTTTGCAGCATTGACTCCTTCACTTGCTCCACCATGACCCTGATGACTCTGCCTTAGGGCCTCTGCACTGGCTCTTCCCTTTTCCTAGTCTATCTTCCCCTGGATTTCACATGATTCATTTCTCCATCTCCTTCAAGTCTTTGCTCATTTGTATCACATTATTGAGATGGTTAAAAAAATACTCCCAAGCCCGTGGTCTCAGCTCTGAACTTTCAAGATTTGTTATTTTCAAATGAACAAGACTGTTTCCTCAGGCCTTTCTTCTTACCAACCAAATAGTGTGAATACTGTTATTTGCTTTATAATTTGTTTTCGCTTTTATTGTTTGGACCACCATCAGTGCATCAAATAGTGTTGTGTTCTTGGAAAGAGTCTGCAGCCACAATTGATTCTGCTCACAAAAATCACTGCCTGATCAATCGTCTTTAGAACATAAAAATTCCAGGAGTTTTCAGATGATAGGCACAGTTTCCTGAAGGCCTGCCTGGAATTGATTTGCTAACATGAAGATAGATGGCTTAATGCCCTTTATCTCTCTGTCTATGGATTTCTTCTCTCATTTTTGTAACATCAGTGCTACCACTACCAACAGTAATAACACTGGCCTAGGCACTGAGGGACTTTTATCTGCATTCACTCATTTAATTTACCCAGTTCTTCTATGAGGAAAGTACTGTGCATTATGGTCTTCTTCTTACAGACTGAAAAAACGAAGCCTTGGAGACCCGAAGGAGCTTGCCAGGCAGCAAATGGTGAAGCTGATTTTGTACCCAGACAGTCTGTAGAGCCTGCCTTTTCCCTCCAATGGAAAGCCAAGAGCAAAGCCATGGGAGAGAGGAGCTAATGAAAGAGACAGACCAATTAGAAGCTGAGGGTATACTTTATCTTTTTCCTTCTTCCCTCCCCTTCCTCCTTCTGGCTGGCATTCATCAGACATTGAACATATATGAACATTAACTTATATTAGGCACTATGTTCAAAGCTTTACAACTTACTTAATTCCCACAGCCACCAAGTAAGGTAAATATTTTTATTATCGCATTCTACAGATGAAGAAGCTGAGGCTTTAAAAAGTTGCATCTCATACTCAAGGTTACAGGCTTGGTAAAATGCAGAGCCAGGAACATTTTGGTAGCATTTGAATTCCTGTCATATTTTGCTAAATGTGCCCTTGCTGTTACCAAGGACCAGAGTCTTCTCAAATCCAAACATTTCTGCAAGATTAAGGCTTGAATTGCTTTTATGTATAAGTCACTAGACAACTGGCATGTTACTTGAATCACTTACACTGAGAGGTACCCGTCTGTAAACTTGGATTCTTACAGGCTTGCTCAGAAGTATGCTGTGGTGATAAGATGCTCTACACTCCTGCAGTGTCCTCCACGAATACCAGAAGCAAATTCTCACCTGCTGTTTGTGGTCCCTATCCTGTGCCAGGCACTTCTCTAAGCATTTGGCATATATTAACTTATTTAATCTTCACAGTGACCTAGAATCCCCATTCTAGTAATGAGGAAATTGAGGCAGTTAAGTAAGGTCCCCAAGTTTTCCTACATGGTAAATGGCAGATCTGAAATCCAGACTATGACAGTTTGGCTTAGGAGCCTGTGCTGGTAACCACGAGGATATAGTGTTCCTTCAAGGTAAAAGACATTCTAAGGTGAATGAGAGCCAGAGAGAAAGAGAGGGAGAGAGAAAGGAAGGAAGGGAGGGAGGGAGGGAGGGGGAGAGAGAGAGAGAGAGAGAGAGAGAGAGAGAGAGAAAGAGAAAGAGAAAGAGATGGATGTGCATTTGTTCTGTATGAAGTCTCTGCACCCTCTAGAGAGCCTTTTCTTTAGTGGGTACTCATTAAGTGTATGTGGGGTTATTCAAGCTGCAGATAGACACTAACCCCATGCCTGCTCTGGTCACTTAGTGACATCAAAAGCTGCAGTCTTTAGTCCACAAAAGCACCAGTGCTATTTCTAACAGATCCTTGATCGGACTCAGATGACAAAGCTATGAGCAATTAAAAAGAAACAAAGCACTTACCTGCTACACCAGTAAGGAAGAAACTGATGAGGAAGCCTAGAAAACAATGTCTAGGCATCATGGTTGCAAGTGTGACTGTTCAGGCAACCAGTGTTCCCTTTAACCAGCTCAGGACCAAAGAGGAAACTAAAATCCACAGACAGACCATCACTCCTGGGTTTAAGGCAGATGGTTCCTTGAAGCAACTACAGTTTTATTTCGATACGACATTATGTTATTTTATTTTAGGTGAGTTATGAAAGTATAAAAATCACTTCAAAAAGCATTTGCTGCCACTTTTGTGTGGAAGCTTATTTTTATTGGGAAGCTCGTTTTTTGTTGGGGCTTCGTTAGCCGTGGAAAGGCACAACACTGAGGATGGGCAGACCCAAAGGGCAGGGCAGTGCAGGGATTGTGCAAGTGGCAAGCAGGTGAGTGAATGAAACGACTTGTGGGGCCTTAAGGGAATCTGGCCCCAGGAGGCGGAGAGGCTGCCAAAGACTAGGACTTGGCAGCCAGGGTGATTTTGAGTAATATGCTTGGCAGTTGCAGCTATCGGGCCCACTCGTAGTGGTTCAAAGCAAGAAGGGTTTCTCGTTGATTCACTCTTTTCCTCCCCTTTTGGTAGCTCCCCAATTAATCTCCCTGCTATGCCCCATACCCTCCCACTGCCTCTAGCTCTCCACAGGGCTCCCTGCCATACTCCTCAGCCTTCTCCGCTCCATAGTGGTCCTGGGCTCCGTTTAGCTAATGCCTATTCCTCTTCCATTTTCACACGCGGTCTCCAGCGAGCTGGAAAAAGATTTTGAGCCCGTCAAACTGCACGATTCCTTTAAAAGATGAATGGGGAAGACACTCCTTTTGAGCTACATTAAATCTTTTTCACATTGTCTTTCAAATCTGATTGAACCAGCTCATCTGTTCTCTATGATTCATTATATCATTTTTCTTACCATTTTTTTTTTTTACTATATGTGTTTAGAGGTACTAAAATTATACATGAAAGAACAAAAAAGTCATGTTCCATAGTGAGTGAGTCTGTGCAAACCTACCCTTAAAGTCCAAGGAAGCTGAGAGGCCAAAGAAAAAGGCTGACATATCCAGTTTCTCAGAAAGAAGCATTTAACAGGGACTTATGAACAGAGTCATATGTGTGTCCTGGACAGTGGCAAGACAAGATGGTGGACCCTCATGCCATTGCCCTGTAGACCTGAAGAAGGAATTAAGGAAATCAACTATAATCTAATAGTGGTAGTAATAGAAATGTTAAAATCCTCTTAAAGTTACTGCAAAGTGTGACCCCCCCCCCCCCCCACTGTTACACTGAAGTTAAAAGGGAATATTAACAGCCTGTCTTCTCTCCGTGAACAATGGACCTTATCTATACTCCCCAACTCCACATTCCTCAAAGTTTATTACAGGCCCAGCAAGTTCCTGCACGACTGCAGGGTCACAAGACCGATAAGTTTAGGTTGCAAGACATATCTTTCTCAAAACGTAAGAAATGTTGTAATGCTGCCTTTGTTTCTTGCTTCTGTAACTCACTTCCCACCTCATGTAGTTCCCATCTTAAGATGTTTAAAAGTAGGAAAAGCTCTTTGTTCATGGCTCAGACTTTCTGGACGTATGTCCTACTGAACCGGTGATCACCTTCATAAACTCCCCTGAACCTTTTTCGGTCTCTCCAGTCTTTGATTGTCCCACAACATTTCTGGGGGCCAGTCCAGGATTAGAGATGGCAGATTTTCTGTCTCCTTTGCCTGTGGGCTAGAGTCCCAGGACGTGGGAGATCTGGGGTCCTTGGTCCTGCTGGGAGAGTTTTAACCCAGAAGGAGAACAGCCGTTCCACATTCCGGAGCCTTCCCCCGATGGCACAACTGGAACCAGTGGAAAGGGTTGCAGGACAGTCACAGGAACAGTGTGCAGACATAGGAACCACGGTAAGGTTTGGGCCCTAAGGCAAGACCTGCCTCATAAGGATGGAAGGGGAGCCTGGTCACCTCCCAGGGCAGGACAACTAGTCCAATCCAAGGGGGTTGGAACAATGGGAGAGGCCCATTGATTCAGATGAAACTCACACTCTAACTGACACCAGACGCAGATGGGGCTTGTGAGTCGGTCAGAAAGGAAAATCATTTTGGGGATAGGGGAGGTGTGTGAAAGTGTGTGAAAGAGATGGTCTCAGGAGAGACCAAGGCAGGGTTGATGTGGGGAGGCACAGATCTCTTAGTGTGGACTGTGTGCTCCGAGGTGAGTGTGGGAAAAACCAGACCTAGGACACTGCATACAGCCCATAGGATCAGCTCCACGGCTGCAGGTAGCTGTGACAGGAATTAAGGCATGCTCCTGGCTAAGCAGTGTCCGAACCTCCTATAATAGGACCCGGTCTGGGGGATCCAAGAGTGAAAGTGAGAGTGAAAGCACGTCGTGAGGGAGGAAATGGGAGGAAAAGCGTCAAAGCCTACTCTGCTGGAGTGCATGCTGAAAAACTTTAAAAAAAGATTTTAATGGTGATTATGGGGTTAAGCTAACTCCACAGAAACTGAGAATCTTTTTTGAGATAAAACAGTCATATTTTAATGTAGGGTGGCCAGCCAAGGGGACAATAGACAGAGAGATAACTGGCTGAGTGTTTCAGGTGGTTACCAGGCTTGGAGAACAACCTGGGCACCTGAATCAGTTTCCATATATCGACTCCTGGCTAAATGTAGTTCAGACCCGCCCTAAGTGGCTGCAGGCCTGCTTTGAGACCTACTGTAAGACTCTAATGGCCAAGACAAAACCAGAAACAATAGAAAGAAACTGCAAGGCATCAGGAAAAGAAAAGGAGTCACAGGAAAAGCAAAAACAAAACAAAACAAAACAAAACACCTGTCCTACAGGCCCCACCTGAAGAGTTAGAAATTCCACCACACTATGCACCAATGTATCCTCCCTTGGCCCCTGGCAAGGCTTAGATAGGAGGCTGCCCTGGCTACCTCCGGAGACTCAGACTCATAAGGAAGCACCCCTCAGGCAACACCATGCAGAGAGGAGCCAGAGCCCTTGCCTGAAAAGCCAGGGGAGGAACTCCAGAGGGATAAGGTCAGCTGCCTTAGGTCAGTTCGCGTGCAAGCAATGCAGATGCCACTCTGAGAAACCTGGGGACAAATTTATTTGAATGCACAGAATGAAGTCCAAGGGGGAGAACAGCTCTTCATTTATCAGTCCTTCTCTACTACTGATCTCTTAAATTGGAGACAACATACTCCCTCCTATACAGAGAAGTCTCAGGCTCTTATAGATCTAATGCAGTCCATTTTCTTAACTCACAATCCTACCTGGGCTGATTGCAAACAACTTCTTCTGTCATTATTTAATATGGAAGAGCACTGTAGAGTTATACATGCCACTCTCCAGTGGCTGGAGAACAATGCGCCCACAGGCACAAGAGATATCAGGCAGTATGTACAACAAGCACTCCAGATAGAGGCTGATGCAGGCTGGGACCCTAACCAGGCTCAAGGGCTACAAAGTTTGCCGCGGTATCAAGAGACACCCCTAAATGGAATAAAGGCTGGAGGGAAAAAGTCCACCAATACCGGAAAGCTCTCACAGGTCCGCCAGAAGCCAGATAAAAGTCCCAGTGAATTTTATGAGAGGCTCTGCGAGGCTTACCGGCTTACATGCCACTTGACCAAGAGGCTGCGGGTAATCAGTGTATGGTTAATGCGGCATTTGTAAGCCAGGCACAAGAAGACATAAAGCAAAAGCATCAGAAGTTAGAAGGGTTTGAAGGCATGGATATTACCCAACTTATCTAGGTGGCTACTAAGGTGTTTGTAAATCAGAATGAGGAGGCCAAGAGAAAAGCTAGATGCAGAACTAAGGAAAAGGCAGACTTGCGGGCGGCGGCCTTAGTTGGAAGAGAAACTTGTTTTGTGAGAGGATGTGGTCATGGTTGCGGTCATGATAGAGGACAAACTAGGCAAAACTAGGAAGCTAAGCCAGGACAAGAGGGCAGACCTAGGCTTGAGAGAGATCACGTGTGAGATGCAAGCAGATGGGACACTAGAAGAATGAATGCCAAATTGTCCAGTGCCCTTGTTAGGAAGAGACTTGCTCCAGAAATTGCAAGCACAAATCTCCTTTGCACCAGAAGGGGACATGACTCTAAATCTAGGTCAAAGAAAAGCCATGATAATGACCGTTACTGTCCCAACAACAGAGGAATGGTAATAATTTGGGTGCCCCAAACAGTTGTTACCCTGATGGAGCAGAAGGGGCATCGCTGGCTTTCTAACCCTAGGATGTTAAGATATCAAGGACTTTTGTGTAAAAACCCTGACATAACCTTCGAGACTGTGAATACTGTAAATCCAGCCACACTGCTGCCAATAGAATGGGCGGAGCACGGAAAGCCCCCATTGTGTGACCCAGGGTATCACTGTTGTGTGGAAACTGTGGATGAGGTTTTCTCAAGCTGAAAAGGCTTAAAGGACTAGCCCTTAAAAGACCCACATGTTAAATAGTTTACTGATGGAAGCAGCTTCATATCTAAAGGTGTCAGATGGGCTGGATATGCAATGGTAACACTGACTTCAGTAGCCGAAGCCTGCCCTCTGCCGGTTGGAACTTTGGCCCAAAGAGCTGAGCTAATAGCTCTTACTAGGGTGTTGCTTGTGGCCAAAGGAAAATCAGTAAACATCTATACTGACTCAAGGTATGCCTTTGCCACTTTGCATGCCCATGGAGCCATATATAAGGAAAGAGGATTGTTAACTACTGAAGGAAAGGAAATCAAAAATTAAAAGTAAGTAGAGCAGCCCTTAGAAGCCGTATGGGCTCCAAAAGAAGTAGCCGTCATCAATTGCAAAGGGCATCAAACAAGAGGAGGTGACAAGGCTAGAGGAAACAGAAAGGCGGACAGAGAAGCCAAAAGAGCTGCAATGACAGAGGTAACTAAGAAAGAAGAGGAAACCTTTGCCACGACCTTATTGGAGCTTCCCCTTAAGGAACCCCCTAACTACTCCTCTAATGAAAAGGCTTGGTTTGAGCAGGAAAGTGGAAGTTACCAGAAAGGAAGTTGGTGGAAGTTCTCAAACAGGAGGCTCACCAGCCATCCCAGAAGCAATAGCCCCCGGTTCATAAAACAGTTTCATCAAGGAACACATATGGGAAAAACTGCATTAGAGACTCTTGTAGGATGGCATTTCTATTGCTGCGCCTAACCGCCATCACTCGAGCCATTTGTGAGTAACGTTTAACTTGTGCCCCAAACAATCCATAGCAGGGGCCAACATGGCCCTCAGGGATTCAGGAAACTGGAGCTACACCCTGTGAAAACCTGCATGTGAACCTTACTGAGCTGCCTCAGGCCGGAGGCTACCGGTACATGCTAGTGTTTGTTTGTACTTTCTCAGGTTTGGTCGAGGGATTTCCCATCAGGACAAAGAAAGCTCAGGAAGCAACCAGAATCTTACTAAAGGACATTATTCCTAGATTCGGACTGCCTCTAACGTTAGGATCAGACAATGGCCCAGCATTTGTGGCAGAAATAATACAACAGCTAACGCAGAGGTTAAAAATCAAATGAAAACTGCATACAGCTTATCACCCACAGAGTTCTGGAAAGTTGCTGCCTTTGTTTCTTGCTTCTGTAACTCGCTTCCCACCTCACGTGGTTCTAAGATGAAGTTGCTTTGGCTTCCACAACTCATAAAGGTTTCGTTGTTGTTGTTAAAAAGAGAGGCTCTTTAGATCAAAAGGGGAAATGTATACTGGTTTCTATTTTCCCTTGTATACTCTCTTTCAAGTTCTTGGTAGAGTAACTCCTTTAGTAAGGAATAATGATGGCTTCTAAGCAGTATCCATCCGTCCACCTATCCAATAACATTTCACAAATATTTGCTGTCCCACCATAGACTAGGAATTAGTCTTAGCAGCAAGGATGCAGCAGCAGATAAGACAGACATTGCCCCTGCCTTCCTTAAGCTTGCTTCTCAAGGGAAAAGTAGATAATAAGGAGCTACGGCAGGGTTACAACTTCTATTCATCTAGCCTTCTCTGTCTCTTTCTTCTCCTTAAATGGCAGATGAAGTTTCAGAAGCCGGCTTGTAAAGCCACTTTGCCTCCCACCCTCCATCACAACTATTAACCAAGACTAGAATGTGGGAGGGGAAGGGGGTAAAATTCAAGTGCTGAAAGGAGGGGACTGGGTGCTGCTGAAGTGGAGGAGGCAGAGTCTTCAAAGAGAAAGGGAAGGATGGCCTTCCGCATACAGACAGGAGCAGGGGAGTTGTTCTCAAGTGTAGACCCTCCATCCCAACCCCATGACCCAGCACCTGTGAACATTTCTAGACACTTGGGTGCCTGAGACTGTGAGGCCTTGGGTGGAGCTGGGGCCACGCAGGGAAAGCCTTATTCCTGATCAAAGGGTCTTAGAAGAGAGCCTATCAGAAATTTCATCAGAAACCAGATCCCAGTGGACCAGGCCACTATCATTTGTCATTTAACAAATTTCAGTTATTGGAGGGCAGTTGCGATGCATGCTTTCTGAGGCCAGCCCTATATGGAAAGGTTTGTGAGGATAACATCAGGTTTCCCAGCGCCTCTGTTCTATGTCAGTCGTCTGAATCCAGGCTTGTATCTCCTCCAACTGAAGTTTTTGGTGATTATAAGGTAGCTTCTTCTTTGAAAGAAGAAATATGCAGCACATTTTATGTTCCCTTTTCACCTCCTCATGCTCCTTAGCTTGCAACTTTCTCAGCATTGTTATTCACTTCCCTGCTAATGTTGCCCACTGAGCTCTAGACTTCACACTGACTTTGGTATTTAAATGGGGGATGATAATCTGGGTTTGAACTACTGATGTTTAACAGCTTCAATACCAATAGATCTCATTTTGAAGCAATCAAACTGCTCCAAGTTCCAGCTAAGAATAAAAGGAAAATATTTAAATTCGAGGTTTTATGATGAGAGCAGCAGTGAATGATATTGAGGTTTCCACTGGGTTCCTGACTTTGTCAAACAAATGAGGGGAAATTAAGGGAAGTGGGATAAGCAAAACATATTTAATAATTGAATTCTCCCCCAAAACATGAGCTTTCATGCTCTGTTAAATTTCACAAACCAGACCAGTTCTGTCACTGTTCAATTAGCTCTAATTGTGTAATAGAACCTGCATAAAAACCAACACTGTCAACAAGGCCTCAAGGTAGATGAAAAGATAAAATTAAATTTGAATTTCCCATCACTCTGGAAGCAGAAGAATTTGTATAGAATTGTTTCAAATGAAATGCCGTTTTGTTTGGGAAGTAAGAAAGTTTTAATCACTAGGGGATCTCCGCTCTGACTCCTTTCAGGCATGAAATGCTGGCTTCATTCCCTGCCCTCCCTCAACCTCAGCCCCACTCTGCAGCAGGGAGAGTCCACCTTGATGGTGACGATGGGTATTTCCATCATCGTGTTGACTCTGGAGAGAACTTATTTAAGCCCTTGTCTTGAACAGACTTGATTCTCTTCTTCCTTTCTTCTTGTGGCTTTCAGTAGACGAACCATTTATCTAATTAAGGAATCATTATTCATTATTTTTAGGTGTGATATGGAATTTTGGGTTTTATTTTTGTTATGTTTTTAGAGCTACCTATTGTAGTACTACAGATGAAATGGCGTCTTGTCTGGGATTTGCTTCAAAATAATACAAAGGCCTGGGAAAGGGGGTGACCATCCATGAGCTGATAATTGTTGAAACTGGGTGTCAGGTTTATTACACTCTACTTTTGTATATACTTAAAATTGTTCATAACAAAGAAAAAAGATTTTTAAAGTTTATCTACAAGATGTGGCTGGACACGGTGGCTCACACCTGTAATCCCAGCACTTTGGAAGGTGGAGGTGGGTGGATCATTTGAGGTGAGGAGTTCCAGACCAGCCTGGCCAACATGGTGAAACCCCGTCTATACTAAAAATACAAAAATTAGCTGGGTATGGTGGTGTGCACCTGTAATCCCAGTTACTCGGTGGGGCTGAGGCAGGAGAATTGCTTGAGTCAAGGAGGTGGGGTTTGCAGTGAGCTGAGGTCGCACCACTGCGCTCCAACCTGGGCAGCGATAGAGCGAAAGTCCATCTCAAAATAAATAAATAAATCAAATAAAGTTTACCTACAAGATGCTGTCTTCCTTTTGGTAGTTTTAATGCCACTGTAGTGTCAATAATAAGATCTGAGAATTATGGGACACCATGTTACGTTTTTCCCATATTTTGTCTTTGTTAATCCTCTTAAGAAGCCTAGGAGGTTGGTACTATTATTCATTTGATGTTACAGATGAAGAAACTGAGACATAGATAGACAGGTAGAGAGAACATGACCAGGGCTTTATAGTGAGTAGTGATAAAGTGAGGACTGAAATCAGGTCTGGTTAGCCTCAGGGCCTGAGGAGTATTATAAAACCGCTATTGTGCTATTCTTCACTTGTAATAGACATTCCATAAAGGGATAGAATGATGTGAAAGATTTGTCCATTGGCTTCTTGAATTGTTTATTCACTCAAACAAATGTTTACTGAGCATCTGTTATATGCCAGGCACCGTGCTAGACATCAGGGATGCAGAAATGAACAAGATGGCAGAGCCAGCCCTCAGGGAACCAACAGCATTTTCTTCAACCAGGTCTTGGTAGCAAAGGGCTAAGTGTTTCTTATTTTTTTTCAGAAAAGTCTTTAAAAACTGGTGTTCAGTATGACTTTGGTGCTGCCCATTGAAGGGAAGTCAGAGTGACTGTCTTTCTGCTAGGTCCTTTCCTTCATCCTATGATTTGGTGGGCAGCTGAGCATCTTTTAAAACTTTCATAATGGATGAAAATCTGAAAATCACCCTTCTGTCTGGAAAACTACAGAGCTGTAGAGCCAACAACAAGGAAACAACTTGTTCTTTCTTATTTGCTGGGACCTTAGTAACTCCACTGAGTAATACCTGTGTCCTCTAAGCAGTTCTGCATTCTGGAAATAATTGGCATGCAAAAATTCAAAATAGTTTGTGAACTTGAATTCAGAAAAGAAAAAGAAACATTGTTATTCAAACACAAGTGATAAGTACAATGAATAATCTGAGTCAGTTTAATACGGATTCGTTTTTGGACTGTGATCTCTAATATGTTACTTAAAATCTCCACTCATAGGACTTAGGGCTTCATGAGGTTAACGTTTCCTGCTCTTCATTCTTATTTTTCTGGATAAAAGATGCTATTGATTTTGCTTTGATTATTCTTAAAATTTTTTTAAAATTTATTTCTGAAAACCAAAACATAAAGGAGTGGTAATTTTAAAAAAAATATTTATATATTTTTATTTCAATAGCTGTGCTAGTGCAAGTGGTTTTTGGTTACATGGATGAATTGCACAGTGGTGAAGTCTGAGATACTAGTGCACCTCTCAAATGAGTAATGTACATTGTACCCAATATGTAGCTTTGATTATTCTTCACCCAAGGTCACCTTGAAACTCCTACTGGATATCATCAATCATTATGCCCATGCACCAGTATGTTTGTACGTATTGTTTGATCCTGAAAAGATCTTCATGGCATTACCAGAATACAACTGGTTGTCACCTCCTCCACTGTACCCATTTGAGTAACCTGCTATCATCATCTCTTGTGTGGACTATGGCCACAGCCTCCTCACTGGTCTGCCTGCTTCTGTCACTGTTGTCTGCATCAGGTGGAGTGTTCCTATTAAATGTCAGAATAAAACACTTTATTCAGAACCCTGCAATGCCTTCCCATCTCACTCAGATTGAAAGTCAACATTTTTACAGTCCCTTACTAAGCCCTATATAACCAGGCTCCATTACCTCTAAATTTATTTCCTACTGCTCTCCTCCCAACCCATGGTGCTCCCTCCTGGATGGTCTTTTTGCTGTTTCTCAATCATATCAGGTGCATCCCCACATTAGCAAGGTTCCCTCTGCTCTGATGCTCTTCCTGAGATGTCCAGGCTCCCTCCCTCACCACCTTCATGTCTCTGCTCAAATATTACCTTATCAATGAATTCTATGACACCCAAAATAGCAGCACTTCTCCCTACCAGCTCTCCCTAGCACCTTTATCTGTTTGTTTTCCAAAACACTTATCATCATTTGGCAGGGTATGTTTTATTTTATTCTTGCTGTCTATCTCCCCAACTAGAATATAAGCTCCACAAGCTCAGGGATGTTATGTGCTTTGTTCACTGCTTTAACTCCAGCATTTAGGACAAGCCTGGGGACACAGTAAGCACTGATCACATGTCTAGTGAATCAATATAAAGGAATGTGATTTTAGCAACTGCCATGAATTTACAAGAATTAAGCTAAAGGAACTGGAAGGTGAGATCTGAAGTAGGAGTCCTGAGTTGAAGGGGCTGAGATTCTCCAGACCGTGAGGTTACTGTGGTCAGATACTCACGAGCTCAGACGCTCATGGGCAACAATGACCTTTGCAAAATCATGTAATGTTGCAGTCAACTCGTCAGCTGGATAAATTAATCGAGTGACCTAGGAATTATCTGCTTCTTAAGGATAGATAGATTTCCCTGAGAAATCATCTGGGTGCTTTTGGAAGTTGGGGTCAGAAAATATAGGATAGTATTATTTGACAATTTTCTAATTCTAATTCTTCTATGGTAATTAGTGTGTTTAGATTTTTTAAAATCTCATCTAGGTTCAGTTTCTACAAAGTATATTTTCTTTAGAAGACTATTTTATTCATGCCTTTAAATTTATTGGTATAGAGTGGTGCAAGTTATTTCTTTATGATTTATTTAATTCTGTTTCTATGACTTCCCTTTTATAATTTCCTGAGTAATGATTTTCCTCTTGTTTTCTTATTTATTTTCTTAGTAAATTGGTTATTTATCTTTAAATTTCTTTTCAAGGAACTAAATTTTGTATTATGTATTCTACTTTAAAAAAGTCATGTCTCATTTTTATCTCCTTTATCTTTAAAAATTCCTTCCTTTTGTTTTTCTTTAATTTGTTGGATTTTTCAAAAAATAAAAACTCCTGAGTCAGATATTTGTTTCATTTGTTTTATTCTTTATTTTATACCAATACAAATTTTTACACTAGGAATTTCTCTGAAATGTATAAGCTCCTTCGTTGGCTCTAAAATGTGATGTTTTCTTTTTTCTTTTCTTTTCTTTTTTAATTTTTGTTTAGCAATTCTGCAATTTTAGATTTCTTTTTCTCACCCAAGGGTTGTTAAGGAAAGAATGAAAAGCAAAAGTTCCAAATGGAAGGGCTGTTTAATTCTCATTTTTGCTTTTTCATGATTTCCAGAGAAAAAGAAAAAGATGCTTGACTTATGTAACCATGCTCAATTTGGAAATACCCTTTCTTATTGCTTTGATTTCTGGGAGGTGGATTAACATTTACTATTAGATTCACTATTTAATTTACTCTTTAAGAACAAAGATAAAGTGTAGCCAGACAACTGCTTAGGGGTGTATCAGTCCAACAAGATGTACATTGAGCTTCTAAACAAAATTTAAAAATCTTCATGAACCTGAGAATAAGAAAAATACCTTTTACATTTTAAAATAGTGACTTAAATTACTTTTTTTTTTTACTGTAGCATATGAGCAGCCACCATGACTAACTTATTTTGTATTTCTAGCTTCACCTAAGGCTATTTCTGGATGTGGCTGCTGGCTTGTCAAAGTTAGATAAAGTGTGACACATATTGTTCAAAGGCAAGTGGAAGGTCTAATGTTTCTTTTTGAAATATAGGAAACTGGAGACATCAGGCAACAGTGGAAAAGCATGCACTTTGGAGAAAGGTGAAACCTGAGTTCAATTCTCTTGAAACGTACTTTGAGCTTCATCCATTTGCAATGGGGTCCCCATCCTGGTACTTAAAGGCATGTAGGATGCCATTTCTCTTTCCCCCCAAATGCCCCCACACAAACCCAGAGTACTCACTAACTTCATTTGATTTCTGGGGTCTCTGGACTCTTTAACTGAACCCACTTAAACATCCCATATGCCTTAAAATAGGGGCTCCACCTCAGTCATGGGAAGGATTCCAACCTTCTTCCACATCCATGTTCCCCACTTAGCCCAACAAGACCGTGGCAGAAGCTTCTGCCCAAGGGCCATGCTGGGCCTTGGGCTCCCTTGTCGGCCCTTAGCTGGCTTCTTGTACTCTGAGCTGCACTTGTTCCAGCCTGAGGCATCCCTCCCTCCCACCCTTCATCCACAAGACCCCAGCCCTGCCTCCTCAATGTTTTATTTGCATTCTGAGTTCCTACTGTATTGTATTCTCAAGACATATATCTTCTAAATTTCTAAATTACAGTAAAACAACTTCTAAATTTCAAGTGTGATATGTTTTGGCCATGTCCCCACCCAAATCTTGTCTTGCATTGTAGCTTCCATAATCCCCATATATTGTGGGAGGGACCTGGCAGGAGGTAACTGAATCATGGGGGTGTTTTTTTTCCCATGCTGTTCTCATGATAGTCAATAAGTCTTACAAGATCTGATGATTTTATAAAGGGCAGTTCCCCTGCACACACTCTCTTGCCTGCCACCATGTAAGACGTGCTTTTGCTCCTCCTTCTGCCATTATTGTGAGGCCTACCCAGTCATGTGGAACTGTGAATCCATTAAACCTCTTTTTATTTATAATTTACCCAGTCTTGGGTATGTCTTTATTAGAAGTGTGAGAAAGGACTAATGCACTGTGCCTCAGTTTCCTCACTTGAAAAAAACGTATAATACTAGCCTTACCAGATAACTAGGAGGGTTAATAAGGGAAACTTTGCCAACCATCTGCCTATAGTAGAGGCTCATGCACATTAGTTCTCCCTCCCATTTCTTTCCCCTTCCTGCTGGAGCATGCCCCCAGGCTACCCATAGCTGCTTTGATGTTTCCCAAACTTGCAAGCAGGAATCAAGGTGTGTGGAGAGACAGAGAGAGGAGTCTCCATAGGTCCCAGAAGGGAGTCATACCTGATTCTCAGTCCTACAGAGGTAAAGTTAAAATAATGGGAAATGAGCAGTTCTACAGATGCAGTAACATAGGTAGAATTGTTGAGGTAAAGTAAATTTGCTGAATTTGGCAAGCTGTTATAGCTGGTTTTTTTTGATTTTATCTAGCTTTTTGCAATCTGACTATAATCCTATACTTTTATCTACATATTTTATTGACTTTTGATCAGTTCTGACTTGCAAGAATTTCTGCAATTCTTCTGTAAAAGTTTTCAAAATTTCTGGAATCACAGAAAACAGACGTGTTTCTCTCTCTGCAATACATAAAATAAATTATATTAATATTACAGGTTATATATAATAACATATATAAATAAATATAATAAATTATAGAGAAATATATTTTTTATTTTTATAAGTACATATTTATTTGGAAACTGTAAAACCATAATAAAGGAGTAAAACTGACATTAATATAAGTGAAATAGAGGGGGTTGTGTAGACAATACGTTTGGTTGACAAATATTTATTGAGCACTTGTCCTGTGCCAGGCACTGTCTGAAGTTCTGGGAATATGCAGGGATTAGACAAGTTCTTGTTCTCATAGAGCTGATATCCTAGTGCCTGTGGTGGGGAGGCAGATAAATTGACACATCAGTATTTTGTCAGGTGGTGCTAAGTGCCATGGAGACACACTAGGTGCAGGGAGGGAGAATAATGGGAAGATACCATTGCAGGTAGGGGGTGAGGAATAGCCTTGCTGGACAGGGACATATGAACAGAGGTCTGAGTTGGTTTAGGCAGGATGCCACACAGACGTTGGGGGAAGAAAATCTGAGCAGAGGGCACAGCAAAACCCGAAGGCTGAGGCCAAATGAAGGAGCAGGAGGCGATGTGGCTGGAGAAGAGGGAGCAAAGGGCAGAGTGTTGGTGGTGAGGTCAGGGACCCAGCAGCCTGATCCAGGGGACTTGAACATGATGGAAGGACTTTGGGTGCATTCTGAGGAAGGGGAAGCCACTGGAAGGCATTAAGTAGAAAAGAATGGAAGTGAGAGTAATTATATGTGAAAGTTGGTGGAGTCACAATGGAGTGACGATGAGGCAGGACAGGTAGTCAAGGAAGAAAGTACAGTTAACACAATGAGCCCCAGCATTCACATTGTAATCCAGCTCATGCAAGCACAGCTATCTCCTGCAGGGAATATTTCCCGTAGACAGTATTTGCACTTTGATTTTACCTCTTCTCAAACTGACCCTGTTCTCATGATAGTAGTGAAAAACACACCCCTAGGTGGAGATTTAAGATGCTAATGAGTTATGTGATGTATGAACAAGCATGTACAGCTACTGCATGTGTGCTCCCCAGAGGACCACTAAGAACATGCTTACTAGCAACATCTTTTCTCAGCCTCTTATGAATAATCATGTAAGAGTCCCATAAAAGGATTTCTCCAGCAATAATCAATGCTGTGTACTCAGTGGCTCATGCCTGTAACCCCAGCACTTTGGGAGGCCGAGGCGGGCGGATCACCTGAGGTCAGGAGTTTGAGATCAGCCTGGCCAACATGGTGAAACTTCATTTCTACTAAAAATACAAAAAAAGTAGCCAGGTGTAATGGCACATGCTTGTAATCCCAGGTACTTGGGAGGCTGAAGCAGGAGAATTGCTTGAACCTGGGGGGTGCTGGTTGCAATGAGTCATGATTGCGCCACTGCACTCCAGCCAACAGAGTAAGACTCTGTTACCCCTCGGCCCCCTGCAAAAAAAAATAAAAATAATAATGATGATGATAAGAGGCAACATTAATGACCACCAAAATTTTATTTTTTCCCATAGCATTGCTGGGGTGGCATGGCTGCCTGCCCTGGGTTCATCCTTTTCCTAAGTGGGACTCCTACGACTGAGGGACTCAGAATCAAATGACTTATAGCCAATTAATGTTCTAGTCCAGATGCCCAATTAAATGGGCATAGACAGACATTCGTTACCCTTTAAATTATATTTTAAGTGAAAAGTCAACAAAGCAAAAAAGTCAAAGGTGAGGTTACAAAAATGACTTTTCTTTAACTTCTATGCTACTGTAATCTTGGGTTTAGTTATTGACTTATAGCAATTATTTATACAAAACATAAGAATTGTTCTGAAAAAATTAAAAAATATATACCTGCACGACTCATAACTGGAAATATTATACCAGGAGGCTTTGTCACTTGGTATCTTTATCCTTTTACTTACTATTTTCTTTTAATTCTACAAGAAGCAGTAAATTCTTTATGGTTGGAGTGGATGAAGAGGTGCCATGTAATAGCTCAGAAGGCAAAGTCCCTTGTTTTACCAGCTGTTTAGGCATCCATGTACTCATCCTTGATTTGAAGGGTTTGAGTTAATTCTATCCTTCCAAATCAGCCCTTACAATCTCATGTGCCCACCTCTTCTGCAACAGCCCCTGGCCTAGAGGGAGGACGCTTGCAACACAGGATTTTTTGCATGTTCCTTGTGGCTCCACTCCATTTTCCCAGTGCACATGCAGGCCCTTAGTCTGAGCCCACTCTACATTGATTTATTTCCCTTACTGAGCATGTGTTAAAGGATGGAATTTTTCACCACGGGCATGTTTAGGCAAGCCCCCTGCACACAATGTCCTGGATGGCATTTGGCTGTCTTCTGCCTCTATCATTCCCCCCTCTAAAGAAGTACATCTAACTGCCATTAGAATAAGGGTAAGGATAAAGACAAAGACCGATCTTAACGGCTTCCTCCTGAAAAGGGGCACTGTTTTGGAAAGACAGCAGTTGGGTCTGCCTCAGAGGCCTATCTAAGGGTATCTGGTAAAGGGGACCAACATTCGAGGCTCTGGTTGCATAACTGACTGGAGTTTGATGGCCTGAAGGTGAGAAGACACAAACCAGGTTATTAGAAGACATGTACCAAAATGAAATGGGGAAGGGTAAGGACAGTTCAAAAATCCTGAGGCTGCCGACATGCCCAGATAGCTGGTGGCTATAGTTATGCCTGCTAAGATTTGGGTGCATGGGACTTGGCTTTGGTTAGCTCCCGTAGTTTATTTTCCTAAAAAAGAAACACCTCTGGGTTATGGGCACCCTATTTACTCCCATTGCTTGGCAGGATTCGTAGGATAATTGTTCAGAACTAGAATATTGTTCCAGATTTTTACATTACCCATGCCTTTTGTTTCTTCTGAGCTGCAGCCAGAGATCACCGGTTGGTTCACAGGAATAAGCAGGGTTAATTTAAAATGTAGGCAAAATACTTAAAAACAACTAATTAGTCTAGAATTTAATGACAAATGTATGATGTTTTGAAACATAGTTTCTTTCTCCCCAGTCCTCATTTTTGTTAAAAACAAATCATAATAGGAATGAGTTGTTTGCAAAATAAACTTTAGTCTTACACTTGGTCCGCTTATTTGCACAAAGTGCAACAAGAACAATTATTTTTACATAGGCTTTTTAAATTGGCTTTGATGGAACTCTGTTCCACAAGGAATTTCAGATAGGGCTTCATAAAGATGAGCCCACCCATGGGTTTGTACCTTCAAATACCTATGAGTTGGGTGAATTCCTCTCTTCTTGAGGGCCCAAGAATATGGGGTTCCTTGGCCTGTTAGAAAGTGATATTCTTTACTCACCACAGGTTTAGGAACCCTGTATGGGGTCTGTGTAGATGAGGTATGAGGCTGGTTTACCCAAGGGGCCTTTATTGGCTCTGCAAGTTGAGCTCAATTCCTTAAAGGGAAGCATACCCTTCCAGTCAAAGCCTTGGTAAAACAACCAGTTTCTTCAATTGCATTCTGCTGCAGAAGAAAGTGGATTCTTACTGCACTGATGCAAATAACCATATTGCCCTAAGCTAAGAATACTCACAGATAGTTTCCAAATTCTAGAGGAAGCAGGCAGAGAGAAAAAAAACATGCCAAATTTTGTTCACAGGAGTCTACGTTACTCAATTATTAAAGATTGTGAATAGCTCAAAAAAAAAAAAAATGATCAGCAATGTTTTAAGCAAAAGTTTAAAAAATATCACTTCAATTTTCTATCAGTTCAGTCTGTTCAGTTAACTCTTGTTCTGCTTGATATTCATGAACATTTCAGCTCTTCATGAGTCCTGTCATTTTTCCTTTATTCCAATGTCACAATCTCCAAAGTTATCAGAAACCTGCATTTGAGAGCACCTGTTAAATTTCTATAACTGATTATAAATCCTCTTTTGAAGAAGATCAAAACAAAACAACAATTATCTGTGAATAACAAAATGTCCATGGTAGTTAAAGTCAAAAACACAACTGACAAAGAAATTTGGTTATCTCTGTGGTATATAATCACCTGACAAACATCTTTAATTGTAATTGATAGCATATACTCAGATATTAGAATTTTAGAAATCCCATACAGTTTTGGAACATATATTACTATTTTTCATTAAAATATAACCCAAAGAAGATTAAACATCATTTTGGCAATCCCATGTCCATAAACATGTCAGGTAATCCTATTTACCTCTCTTCTGGATGTTCCAGGGAAGACAACCTTGAAGCTGACATTTGATTTTGAGAAGCCCATTATATATGTTAGAGGTTTAAAACAATGTTATCAAGCAGAATTTCAGATTACCATAAGTTATTTATTTTGCCAAAATGATGACTCCAAAATTTTAAAACAAGCCAAAAACTTTTACTCGTTAAGAGGGAAGACTTAGATTTCCAAACAATTCATCTCCTGTCTTCACTTTCATTTCCTTGGCAGTATAACTGGAAGATAAACTGAAATATTTAATTATCCTTTACTATTACATGAAAATCTTATACAAGGGAGAGAAAGCAAATTTTACCCTCACATTAGTTTACTGTTAATGTTAACCCCAATTTTTTAATGGAAGCTTACAGACAATTCTATCCAATCTTAAACAGTTTGATCATGAGGTAAGATTCTTATAAACTTTTTATAACCCTTTACAAATTACTAATTTACTAATCTGCTAAAGAGCAGATTAGGGCCTTAAGAAAACCTTTCCGTGCTTTCATTTCAATGCTCAGTCTGTAGAAAACCATATACTACAGTTTTGGATTTAATCAATGTTCACACACAGAATTTCTTTTGCAAGATTAATTTTTAGAAACCTTCCACAACTTGTTTAAACCTTTAGCTTTATCCTATCTAATTTATAACTTAGGCAAAAATTTACATTTCCATGCATTTTTATAATTTTTGACTAATAACACACTTTACTGTTCTTACATACCTGGCATGTAAATCTATTTTCAGTGGTCTCAATTACATGTTATAATGGTCCTCTTAGCACTTTTTAATTTTAGTTTAAAACCTGGTAAGTTGTTTTAATTATGCACTAGGTGCTGATAAAGTTTGATTCCTTCCAGCATAGTTAAGGGTGTGGTTAATTCTGTATGTCCCCATGCCTTACCAAGTTGTAAAGCAGGCAGACTGAACAGTCCTCAAAGGCCAAAAAGCAGTTTACAACCTTAAAACATTTAGCAAACCTAATACCTGACTTGCATAATTTAGACCACCTATTTACATTTTAAGAACATTTGCGTTTTATCAATTATCTTTAAGACTATTTTTATTTCTCAAAGATTAAAGTCACAAGAACTAAAAGGCATTATAGCTTTTACCTTTCCTCCTCCAAAAATATTTGATCTAAGTGCTTATTTTTCTTTAAGCCAGTTAATCAGAGCTCTTTTTTATAACTACACAGATGGACAAGAAGATAGAGTAGTTATAAGATTTTTCATTTGCCAATCTTCTAATTGGATTCTTGGTCTCTGGGTGGGGTCCTTTAAGAGCAGGGCTAAGAAAGCATGCAGTTTCTTTTTCTTTTCTTTTTCTTTTTTTTTTTTGAGATGAAGTTTTGCTCTTGTTGCCCAGGCTGGAGTGCAATGGCGTGATCTCAGCTCACTGCAACTTCTGCCTCCCAGGTTCAAGTGATTCTCCTACTTCAGCCTCCCAAGTAGCTGCATGCAGTTTCTAGGGCCTAATAAACAGGCATAGCTGGAAGACAAAAACGGATTTTGAGAGCCATCTATTTGCCTCTAATTCCTGGGGTTCCATGAGGAAAACAGAGGTTTCTCCCAAAATGGAATCCGTGGTACCTTTTCTGTTTTTCCCAAGGAGCCCTAGGCCATCAGAAATTATCTTAGGGCCTCTCATGTGTACATTAAGAGTGGCAAGGCAAGGTGGAGAAAAGTATTCCGTCAACTGAGAAAAAAACCATTTTCCAGCAAAACAGGATCCAAGAAGAGAAAACATAAAGACCTTTCAACTATACCTATAACTTGGATATCCACTTTAATTAAGCTGAGTGCTCTTTAAGAAAGTCCCTTTAAATCCCACATTACCTGACTTTAGCCATGCCAAGCAGCCAATATTTCTGGCTTTGGAAGTTTAGCCAAAGTAACCTCACAGGTGAAACCAACAAGCCTCAATTAAGACATGCAAAGCACACCAGATTGGCTACACCTTAAGACCAGCCTCATAAACCCTTTTTCACTAATGAAAACTTGACAGGGAATATAAACAGTGATCCTCATCATTCTTTTCACCAGTTGTACAGGGAGAGAGGCCAAAAGTCTGACTGGTTAAAAACCTTTTATCCTTTTGCTGACATGTCAGGCTTCTGGATTCCCTTCCCCTGAGCTCAATTCTAAGCCAACCAGTTTAAGGTTTGGGAAATTAAGTTTTCTCAGGTTGGAGGATGCATCCTAGGGGAATGTCCTTTAGTACAGGGACACAATTACCCATCTGTGAAGAGAGGACAAAGGAGGAAAAAGTAAAAAAGAGGTTTTTTTTCAAAGGCTCCCCAGGGGTTCAGGATGCATTTGAAAGGGGGACAGATTGAAGACGAATGGCTACTCATCTAGAAAGGGGAGCGAGGCATCCCTGGTTCCTTTCTCTTTCTAGGAAATAGGGTATGTGAGGGGAAGAAGGAACAAGCATCCTTTTTCCTTCTTCCATCCTTATGTCCCCAAGTCCTGACAACCTCGACAGGGTGCCACCCATGGGTGCCAATGTGGCTCTCACCCATGCTAACAGGGGACCTAGGGGGTGGGATTATCCACTGTTACCCACAAACTGCCTTTCCCCCTGCTGTCAGTAGGCTTCAAGTGCCCTAGACCTCATTTATGCCATTGATACTAGTATGACCTTTATCCATGAAACAAGAGGCCTGGCTTGATTGGCAGGAATTAGTCACGCTCACCTGTACTGTGCTTTTTCATTTTTGTTGTTGTCTGCCTCTGGATCCCTCAGATGCAGTTTTCTTTCCCATGGCTTCAACACGAAGCTTGGAACTGAGTTTGGGACAAAAGAACTGTGTCAGTAGGGGTGTGCATGGACTCACCAATCCCCAGGTGTCCCTCACCAGCCTGACTGCTGCCTCCTCATCATAAGCTAAGGCTAAGGTGCAGCTGTGAAACTGGGTCCTTCTCAAACAAGGGAGGGAGAAAGGGTGTCCTGTGAATTAGGGTCCTGGTTTAATAAGATGCCTTCCAAAAGGAAGAAAACTCTGGCATAGAGAAGGCCCCTCTACTCAGAGGGCTGCCTTATTAGGTTGGTGCAAAAGCAACTGTGGTGCCCATCATTCTAAGTAATGGCAAAAACCACAACTACTTTCACACCAGCCTACTCACTCCTGACTTGGCGGACAAAAGAAACCAATAACACCACCACCACCACCACCACCACCACCACCAGCTTAAATGTAGGGCTATGTTAACTGCTGACAAGGTGGAGAAAAGAAAAAGACACCTGGGGAAGAAACCTCTTATTCTTATGCAAATGGATTTTTCCAACAGGGAGAGAAACTTTTAATTGCTGTTGGACTGAGCTGGACCCCTTGGCTGGGGGTGGGGAAGACTCTGTGGATACATGGCAGGGGACACTGGCCAGTTGGCTGCATGGGGCCTGGGCCCCTGAGATCACCCTGGGGCTGGGGCAACAGCTGTGGCTCAGTCCTGCTCTGGATGACTGTTGGACACCACATGCACGTGCAGCAGACATAGTCATGTGCTCCAGACAGGAGGGAAGGGGGAATGGGGAGCTGCTATCTTCCTATCCATCCTACACATGTGCCTGTGGCCATTGGGGTGGGAGTGGAACACCCCCAACATTGTAAAAGAAAAGATAGGTGTCATTACAGTCCCCCCAAAAAGAAGGAAAATGCCATAGAAAAGACTGGGTTGGACTGAGGCTGACGTTCCTGACCCCTGAGAGCAATGTGGGGTGGGAGAGTGGGGTGCAATTTCCCCCTCAGAAAACACCTGAGGACAAGAAAGCTCAGAAACAAAAGGGAAAGAAATTTTCTGGGTCCACATTTTACTCATCCAGGCAATGTCAGCTTTCTCATTATAACTTTTGGCTTTTGATTTTTTTTTTTTAAATTTTCCAATCTGGACAAATAGTGTTTTAAAGACCATTGCTTTAACCCCCTCAATTTCCATTCTATTTATTTCATTTCTTAACAACCATCCAAAGATTTCTATTACCCTTCTGGGGCAACTCCTTTGACTCTCTTTTACCTTTCTCATTTTTTTTTTTTTAAATTACCCCAATGTTTTATTAAGCATCTGTAAGACCCACAAGGGACAGCAAATTTGATAAGACTTGTGAAATAATTGTATGGTTCTGTTGGAGGAATGTTACCTGGGATGCCTACGTAAAAGGGACCTCTTTAACCCCCAAATTTACCATGACCTGGGTAATAGGCATATTTAGTGGGAGAATATCCTGGTCATCATAAAGCCAGTACCATGTGGCTTGCTTATGAATCATATCAACTGCTTCATCTGGGTTACTCAACTTGGCATTTTATAGGGAGAGTTGCGCAGTCCCTTTCTTGGGGTAAACAGACTTTACAGTGGCATTTATCCAGTTCACTAGGGTTGGATGTTCTCTCAGGAATAACCTCCTGTGCATTTGGATCACTTATCAGAGATTTAATAGCTGTGGGTCTTGGATCAAACTAAAGCTCTTTCACTCTGTAGCATTTAAAATTAAGGATTCTGTCCTTAAAGTAGTTATTTTAAAATCCATTATAGTAAAAGTATCTCAGGAAGCTGACGATACCAATCTACAAAATGGAACAATTTCTTTATATTATACCCTCTGTTTTTAACAGTTCTTGTTTTGCCCTTCCCCTACATTTACTGTCTTCTTGGTAACCACAGGTCTGAGAGGTAACTTTTGTTGCCCCGGTTTAATTTTTATTTTGGTGAGTAGCTTGGAAGCTAGAGGCTTGAGCTGGGACAGACCTACTTCTGGGCTTGGTCCACTCTTAAGGACCAACCTAGCACTCTTGTACTCTCATTTCAGCTATTACAGATAATAACCAAAGGATGAAACATTTTTCTTTTTTCCTTATTAGCTTGCATTCCCTTATGTATTCAGTGAACTAACTCCCTGGGAGTATGAGTAGGATCCATCTCTAATTCCACTGGTAACTTTTATTTTTAGTAACTGACTATAGGTCAGCTGCAGCTCCTTAAGATGGGTGACCACATGGCCACTCAAGAGTCAGGGTTTCTCATTTCACACCCTTTTATTGTTTTCTTTATCCATTTAGTTTTATCTATATAAGTTTTTCCTTTATTTTAGAGTGACTCGTAAATAGTCTCTAGAAAAAAATTATTTTCTTTAGCAAAAACTATATCCTTGTGTTTTCAGAAACCTCACCAAAAACACCTTTTATTCACCTACTAGTTTAAGTCTTATTAACCCAAATTCCCAGTGGGAAAAAACCCCATAGGTTTACTTAATTTAAACATTACATGACTTATTAACCCAAATCCCCAGTGGGGGAAAAAAATAACCTAGTTTTACCTAATTTAAACATAACATGACTTTAAGATTTTAAATTACTGGAAAGACTTGAGATTAAATTTACCAAATTAATCTTACCAAAGATTACCAGTCATGTGAGCTAAAAGGCATCTGAGCCAGCTTCCATCAGTCTGATAAGCATTAACATTCTCTAAGCCAATTGATTAGAGCTCTTTCGTACAGCGTGTCACTTCCAAATGACACATGTAAACATGTAGATATAACAGACATATAGACAATGGCAAGTCCAAAAAATTTTTCATTTGCCTCTTTTCAAAAATTCTCTCCCCTACTTTAGATTATTAATTTTAAAAAGTTGTTTAAGACCAAACAGAAGTTGAAGGAGAGAGTTACTATTCTAGGCCTTCTCAAAAGAAAGAAAAGGACTGATATATCAATCTGAATAATTTCAAAAAGAAACATTACAGAATTTAAAAGTTAAAAACTTTGTGCATTATGAGTAACTCAATATTTTAAATAAAATCTTGTTCTAACCAATTCTTTAGTTTTGTATTAGTGTTTGTTTGTTTTTTTTTTTGAGACAGAGTCTTGCTCTTGTTGCCCAGATTGGAGTGCAATGGTGCCATCTTGCCTCACTGCAACCTCTGCTTCCCAGGTTCAAGTGATTCTCCTGCCTCAGCCTCCCGAGTAGCTGGGATTACAGGCACCTGCCACCACAGCTGGCTAATTTTAAAATTTTTAGTAGAGACAGGGTTTCATCATGTTGGATAAAAGATTTTACTTGTCACATGAACTTGAAAAGCATTTGGGCTTATTGTTTAATGTATGAGTACCCTTACAACTTTAAACCACCTTAGTACCTTGTGGCCAAAAACACGTAATAAAATACATGTTTGTACACATAAACACACACATACATACTCATACAAAGATCCTGTAGCTTTCACTTCAAAATTTTAATATTAATATAAACATATATTAATATAAACTTATATAAACTATATTAATATAAACTTACCAGTTTGCAAAAACGATAACAAAAAGAAATGGTTGGATGCACACAGTGGATTTTATCTCAGTAGAAATGTGTTAATAATAGCAGACAAAGCAGGAGGAAAAGAAAACAGAGAGAGAACTTAGGAAATTTAGAGTTGCAGGTTGAACTTTAGGTTCTGAATTTTCCTTGATGTAATTTGCCCATCAGTTTAAAATGTGCACAAGAACAGACCTAAACTGTAACCAGCTGGAGTATTAGAAAACCTGGCATGCCCTTCCATTTACACAACTACTTGCAAGTGAGGCACCATAAAACCAAATGAGGTGCCTGAGAGAACTTGTTCTCCTTGTTTTTCCATATCCTTAGATAATTTGTTCCCCATATTTTTTCTTAAAAGGAGGAACTCAGCTGTGGCCTAGGTTTTAGTTCAGTAGGTCAAAATGTGCCGATTTTGGGTGGGGCTCCACAGTGTGTCACCGCTAAGTCATTGCCGCCCTTTTATGTATCTCAGTTTCTCTCTCTGGAGGTTTAGACCTCCGAGCGCTCAAAATACAGAGTTCCTAAATGAGCTTCCTGGATGAAGCTTTTTAAACTAATTTTGCTGGGGGTTCCCTGGAGGGTGGCTGCATTTCATGGGGTTGGTAGTCAACCTCCTAGGCTCCACCGCATTCACCCAGGGATGCCTTTTGGCTGGACGGAGCAAAATCTTTTTTTCAGAGCTTAGGAAACTCAGTCTGACATTTATCTACAAAAATAACAATTTAGTTGCTCTCACAAATACACAGACAAGCCAATTGAGATTAATTTTGGGAGAAAAGGCAATGAGAAAACTCTTTAGAATGCACCTCTGAACTACAATTAGGATCCTAAACAACTACTTTGTAGGAGAGCGGGCGGGGAGAGGGGAAGCTAAGACCAGCTGTAAACTGTCCTCAGTCACTCCTAACTTTGTAGCTCTTGTCCGCCATTACACACTACAAGGACAAATCTTCTCACAGTACAAGGTAATCTGGTGCCCCCAAAAGCCAAAAAGGTCAGGTAATGCAATACAGGAAAGCAGAGCTTTAAATCTTAGAAAAATCTGCCCATGACCCTTGAAACTCCACAAAGAAAACAGAACACCCCAAAAGGGCGTGGGAATGGCGCCTTTGTTCTGAGTTCTTTAAGGGGTCTGAGTCATTAGAACCCTCTTCTAGATTTTTCTTGGTACCAGAGATGGTGAAGGGGGAAGGAAGAATAGAGTGGAACAAAAGTAAACAAAAGAACATTTTTTTTTTTTTTTTTAGGAAGGAAGTGAACACAGAAGGAAGTGAACACAGAAACCAAGCACGTGTTTTTGTTTTTGTTTTCGTTTTTGCAGCTGCCAGGAATTTTGGCCAATTCAGAGGCCTTATTTCCGCTAATTTGGAATTCTCATTGAAATTTGACCAAGTCTGTTATAGTTGATCAAATCCTATGGGAGAAAGATCAGAACAACAAAACCCCCAACAATGTGATTACTGAGTGCTCTAATGGTAAGGAGAAATTAAAACCAGCTGCTTGTCAATTTCAACTTGTAGTCATTAAGGAGAATTTCCAAGACAAAAAAATTCCAATTCAGCGACTTACCTAGGATTAGAGCCCTGGCACAAGATTGCTCTTTACCATCTTAGAAGCAGGAAAAAAACCTGGAAATGTGCACAGAACATAACGTTTTTGCTTTCCCTGTCAGAAACTAGCTGAAACTCCAGAAAGGAGTTACCTGCTATCCTTCATCATGGAAGCAGAAAAACTTGCTTTCCTTGTTGGAATCCAAAAAAGGAGTTGTACAGCAAAATAAGCTTTAGATCTCGACCAAATTTTGAGAGATCAGGGATTCTCTGGAGGGTGAGCTCCCAGGCCTCTGCAAATTCTGGTTTGAGCCATAAGGATAACTCAAGTTGGTACCAAGCTGTATTTATCAAAGGTCAGGGGCACCTCCACTCAGAATCCCTTCATCACCAATTTGTGAACTCAAAAGTATCTGAGATAGGTCTCAATAAATTTAGAAAGTTTATTTTGCCCAGCACTTTGGGAGGCCTAGACGGGCAGATCACGAGGTCAGGAGATCAAGATCATCCTGGCTAACACGGTGAAACCCCGTCTCTACTAAAAAAAAAAAAAAAAATACAAAAAACTAGCTGGGCGTGGTGGCAGGCGCCTGTAGTCCCAGCTACTCGGGAGGCTGAGGCGGGAGAATGGCGTAAAACCTGGGAGGTGGGGCTTGCAGTGAGCCGAGATCGCGCCACTGCACTCCAGCCTGGGCGACAGAGCGAGACACTGTCTCAAAAAAAAAAAAAAAAAAAAAAAAAAAAAGTAAGTTTATTTTGCCAAGGTTAAGGATGTGCCCATGACACAGCTTCAGGAGGTCCTGATGAAATGTGCCCAAAGTGGTCATGCTTCTATATATTTTTAGAGAGACATAAGACATCAGTCAATTCCTGTAAGATGTACACTGGTTCAATCTGGAAAAGCAGGACAACTTGAAGTGGGGCTTCCAGGTTATAGGTATATTTAAGAATTTTCTGATTGGCAACTTGTTGAAAGAGTTAAGTTATTATCCAAAGACCCAGAATCAATAGAAATGCCTGGGTTATGATGATAACGGGTTGTAGAGATCAAAGTTTATCAGGCAGATGAAGCCTCCAGGTGTGTCCAGAATTTGTGGGTTCTTGGTCTCACTGACTTCAAGAATGAAACTGCGGACCCTGGCGGTGAGTGTTACAGTTCTTAAAGATGGTGTGTCTGGAGTTTGTTCCTTCAGACGTTCAGATGTGTCTGGAGCTTATTACTTCTGGTGGGTTCATAGTCTTGCTGTCAGGGGTGAAGCTGCAGACCTTCACGGTGAGTGTTACAGCTCTTAAAGGCAGCACATCTGGAGTTGTTAATTCTTCTCGGTGGGTTTGTGGTCTTGCTGGCTTCAGGAGTGAAGCTGCAGACCTTCGTGGTGTTACAGCTCATAAAGGCAGTGTGGACCCAAAGAGTGAGCAGCAGCAAGATTTATTGTAAAGAGTGAAAGAAAAAAACTTCCACCCTGTGGAAGGGGACCCCAGCTGGTTGCCACTGGCTGGCTCAGGCAGCCTGCTTTTATTCCCTTATCTGACCCCACCCACATCCTGCTGATTGGTCCATTTTACAGAGAGCTGATTGGTCCGTTTTGACAGAGTGCTGATTGGTGTGTTTACAATCCTTGAGCTAGACCGAGTGCTAGACAGAAAAGTTCTCCAAGTCCCCACTAGGTTAGCTAGATACAGAGTTAGCTAGACACAGAGTACCAACTGGTGTATTTACAAACCTTGGGCTAGACACAGAGTACTGATTGGTGTATTTACAAACCCTGAGCTAGACACAGAGTGCTGATTGGTGTATTTAAGATCCTCTAGCTAGACATAAAAGTTCTCCAAGTCCCTGCCAGATTAGCTAGATACAGAGTGCTGCTTGGTGCACATACAATCTTCCTGCTAGATATAAAAGTTCTCCAAGTCCCCATTCGGCTCAGGAGCCCAGCAGGCTTCACCCAGTGGATCCCGCATAGGGGCTGCAGGAGGAGCTGCCCACCAGTCCAGAGCAACGCCTGCACTACTCAGCCCTTGGGCTGTCCATGGGACCAGGCGCCACGAAGCAGGGGACGGAGCCCGTCGGGGAGGCTGGGGAGGCTCGGGCCGTGCCGGAGCCCACTGCAGGGGGGTAGCTCAGACATGGCGAGCTGCGGGGTCCCGAGCCCTGCCCCGAGGGGAGACAGCTAAACCTGGCGAGAATTTTGAGTGCAGCACTGGGGGGCCGTCACTGCTGGGGGACCCGCTGCAACCTCCCGCAGCTGCTGGCCTGAGTGCTAAGCCCCTCACTGCCCTGGGCCAGGGGCGCTGGCAGGCCGCTCGTGTGCGGGGCCTGCCTAGCCAGTGCCCGTGCCTGCCTGAACTTGCACTGGCCCGCGAGCGCCACGTGCAGCCCGGGCTTCCGCTGGCACCTCTCCCTCCACACCTCCGCGCAAGCAGAGGGAGGCAGCTCCGGCCTCAGCCAGCCCAGTGAGGGGCTCCCACGGTGCCATGGCGGGCTGAAGGGCCCCTCAAGCGCCACCAGAGTGGACGCCAAGGCCGAGGAGGCGCTGAGACTGAGGGCTGCTAGCACACTGGTCACCTCTCACAGGTAGCAGATTTCACAGAGAACAGATTGCAAATGTTTCTTATCAGACTTAAGTTTAATGCTGGTCAGCTTTTCCTGAATTCCAAAAGGGAGGAGGGTGTAATGAGTTATGTACAACTCTCCCATCCCATCATGGCCTTAACTAGTTTTTCAGGTTAACTTTAGAATGTGCTTGGTCAAGAGGGAGCGTCCATTCAGATGGTTTGAGGCGGGGAGGGCTTACAATTTTATTTTACATAGTGAAGGTTAATTATCTTAGTACAATTAGGTCATCTTCATTTTTCTTTTAAAAATTTTGTCTTCCTTTATCTCCCTGAATACACACACAGAGTATACTATTGTCTCATTGCAAGACCCATTCTCAAATATTATTTTCTTTTAGAGACTCTTGCTGTTATTTAGGTTCACAAAATGGTGTCAGAAGTGAAATAAAAGTGGCCTCACCTCAGATGAATCAGTGGCCCCTCGAATTGAGTGAAGTACCTACTGACCCCTTTGGTCCTCACCTCTTTTTATACCAGGAAAGGGACTGGCACATCTCTGGTTATGTAGCAAAAATCTCCCATAGCCCAAAGGCTGGGGTCTGACATCCAGTCTGACTATATACCTGTGTTGTTCAGTTCCATGAATTTTCCTTAAAAAGGCTGTCTGCAAAGTCAATCTGTGAGTGCTCTCTAGTATTCACCTTTTATTGATATCTGCTCAATATTTAATTTTGGAGATACATTGTGCATGTTATAGTATTTTATAAATAGCTCTAGTAAGGATACTCTGGGAACATGCTAGTCAGAACATATCTCTGCTACTCTTTCCTCTCAATTAAATATCTGACACTTATCACCTGAGCAGAGGAGCTACTGGAGCAAAGAGGGCTTGGGGTACGTGATTAAGCCTTAAAGCCCTGTAACAGTGCCAGTGGAGAGACCAGTTATTATTTGCAGGGCGGTGGAAGGTAGAGTAAGTATTGCATCTCATAAATGAAGCTAACTAATGACGATACAAACAAAGCTGGCACTTATTATCTAAGTCATCTACTTATATTCTTATCAGGCATAAGAAGTTGTACCTTAAATCGAACCCAGGCAGTAATCTTAAGACAATTTTTCTTGGTATGAATAATGGTTCAGTAACATGAATTTCTGTTGACCAGAAATAATGTAGGGGAAAAAAATTAAGTTTAGACACAAAACTGTGTTGGAAAGATGATGCTCTTACTAATTAACACAAACGGAAGCAATGACTCTTAAGAGCCAAAAGGGAGAGAGAATGTAATCCAACTCTCTCATGAGGCTTCGCGAGCTGCCCACAGCCACCAGGTTTGGTTAATCATTCTTGGAAAATAGCCTATACCAATTCATCAAAGTTTGAGGACAAGGGAATAAAAAACAAAATATAATATTGGCAATGAGAAGGCATTACTCTTATTTATAGACGTTTGTATACTGGGAAAACCAATCAACTAAAAACCATGGAGGAAAAAAAGTTTAGATGTTGGCTAGATACAAAAACAATTTGTAACAATAGTTTTTGTGTGTTTACATACAGACAGCCATTCAGGAGCCACAATGCAAGATGACATTCCCATAAGCAACACAATACATAAAATATCAAGTAATAAACTTAGTAAGACATGCTCTACACCTGTATGAAGTAAACCTCTAATGAGGGATGTAAGACTTGAAGACAGAAATAGTCTCTATTCTTGCAGAACATTCAGCCCTTGAAAATATTAGTTATTTCTAAACATTTTATAAAGTCAACACAATGCCAACATAAATCCCAAAGGAGTTTAAAATTTGGGGGAAAACTTGGCCAAAACATTTAGGTTATAGTTCACCTGAAAAATAATTATTGCTGGCCGGGTGCGGTGGCTCATGTCTGTAATCCCAGCACTTTGGGAGGCTGAGGCGGGCAGATCACGAGGTCAGGAGATGGAGACCATCCTGGCTAACACAGTGAAACCCCGTCTCTACTAAAAATACAATAAATAAATAAATGATTATTGCTAAGAATATGAGCAATGAACATTGGCTGAAAGTATTCAGGAAAGCCTCAAAAGTCAAAACAGCCTGTAATTGCAGCACTTTGGGAGGTTGAGGTAGGCAGATTGCTTGAGCACAGGCATTTGAAGCCAGCCTGAGCAACATGGCAAAACCCTGTCTCTACAAAAAAATACAGAACATTAGCCAGGTATGGTCATGGACACCTGTAGTACTAGCTACTTGGGCGGCTGAGGCAGGAGTATTGCTTGAGCACAGGAGGTTGAGGCTGCAGTGAGCCATGTTTGTGCCACTGCACTCCAGTCTGGGTGACAAAGCTAGACTCTCTCAAAAAAACTCAAAAAACACACAACAAAAACCACATAAAATATACCCCAGTATAAGGTGTATTAAAATAGTGTGATACATAGACGGGAGAAGACTGAACAACAAAACTGTTCCAGGTGTGCTGAGAATTTGGCATGTGATAAATGTGACATTTGAAATCAGCATAGAAAAGTTAGATAATTTAATAAATAGTATTTGGGATAACTAATTTGTTAGGGGAAATATATGAGTTGTGTCCTCAAAAAGATGTGTTGAGGTCCTAACCTCTGGTACCTATGAATGTGATCTCAACTGGAAACAGTGTCTTTACAGATATAATCAAGTTAAGAGGAGGTCATACTGGATTAGAGTGGGACTAATCAATCCAATTGACTGGTGTCCTTATAAAGATCTGGACACAGAGACATACAGGGAAGAATGCCAAGTGACAACAGGCAGAAACTGGAATAATGCAGCTATAAGTCAGGGAGTTATCAAGGATTGACAATCACTAGAAACTAGGAAGGGCCCCTCCTCCCCTACAGCTTTCAGATAGAATCTGGCTCTATGGAAACCTTGATTTCAGACCTCTAGTCTCTGAACTGTGAGATAACAAATTTCTGTTGTTTTAAGCCACCCAAGTTTGTGGTAATATATTACGGCAGCCATAGGAAACGAAAACAAAATAATAAAGCTGCATCTCTATCTCTGTCCTCATATGAAAAAAAAAAAAAATCTAGATGGATAAAAGAATTAAATGTAAAACAATCACCACCAAAGACCAGAAGAAAACATGAGTGAAAACTTGCATCAAAGGGGAAGGGCTTTTTAAAAACAGAAGGAAATAAATTTGACTTTATAAACATCTTAAACATCTGTGTGGTAAGTCAAAAGGCAAGAAATTTTTATAAAATAAATCTGTAACTCAGGGCAGATAAAGGGTAGGAAGATAGATATAAACAGCCCATAAAAAAATGGTCAAAGAACAAGATGAGTTGGCATGAAAATATAAATAAGATATAAAAACATGCTCAAATTTACTAAAGAAATGCAAATGCATTTAATGCATAAAGTGTTTTACCGAGATTAAAGACTTATTTCAGTCAATTAGCTAGGGTGTAAAAACAGGTACTTCATTCACATTTCATGGGAGTACACATTGGTATAATTATTTTGGAGGGCAGTAAATATTACATCTTCTTTGGCTATTTCAATTATTTTCACATTTTTGCTTTTCCCATTCTAATGTGTGTATTGTTCATGTAAAGTCTTTTTTTTTTGGTAATTTTCCCACAAGAGAGATCAAAGTCTGTTGAAGGATATTTACTTTTGTGGAATGTGATATGTACGGGGATATCAGTTTGAAAAGCAATTTACAAGACATTACCTCAAAAGAAGTGACTATACCAGTTTCACTGCAAACCACACCACTACTTTTTTCACTAATAGTATCTCATTTGTAATTTGCTTTTTAAGTGAAGAGAAATATCTTTCCAGAAACCAAAGAAATATGATTTGCTACTCATGTAAATGGTATTTCAATGTTTTTGGTGGATTAATTCACAGATTCATATTAATTTCTGAATATTTCTATCCTCTTAGTAATTCTAATAAATCCTTGTGTAACATATATATTAACTCTTGGCTTGCCTCTCACTGGGGATTCTTTCCACACCATGTAATTCTCAAGGTTCCTTCATCCATTTCCATGGCTCTGCCCACCACCTTTATGCTAGACTCCTCAATCCACACGCTCTGTAGCGAAATCTTTTCTTCTCAAACCACTTGGAACAGTGTTCTGCACACTGGGTGTTAATATAGACCTATAAGGACCATCTAAAAATATTAATTTTAGGGTTGTTTTAAATATTAAATATGAACGATTAGCAAATAATTCTGTAGCATTAATGCACGGAAACAAGCAGTGGATATAAAAATACTCTGCTTAACTATGAAAGACTGCCTAAGTGCTTAAATGAATATAAAAACGAGTTTTAAAATTCTTTATTTAAAAATCTCTAACTCTAAGGTTTCATAAAAAATATATACATGTTTTATTTACATTCCATTAATTCTATTAGTTTGAATTAGATTTTAAGTCCAATTTTGAAAAGCTTGCAGAATTTCTTCTGAAATTAACCACTTAAAATTACTGTATGCATAAAACTTACAAAAACATATGCTATTATCAAGGCAGAGAAAAGAAAAAAAGTGAAGTGGCTACAAAGGTCCCTGGGGCATCACCTGCTCACCTAGGAACAAGGAGTACTGGATACTGTTCCTTGTTACTGCTAACCTATCTGGATGTAAAGGGTCATAAATTACTTTTTTTGGTTTAAAAAAAACCAGTCTTTGTAGTTTTCAGGCCAAAATTGAAAATGCCACACATCCTCTTTACACTTTTATCTAAACTAAGTCACTCCCTTTGGTTGATACCAACTAAGATACAATTTCTGAGATCATAATCTTTTCATGAAATCAAAGCAGAAAACTGTCCAGGAAAATGAGACTTCAAAGTTGGTGCATCTTAGCTGATCTCATGAAAATTCTTTGGAACCTTCTGTTGGTCTGTAACCAATCAAGGACTCTTTGCGGCCATCATCCACAAGTAGATCCACTAGCACATGCGGTTTATCATAACCAAAGGAGGTGGGGGCTTTTATTACTGTTATGAGCTCTTGTCCTTCTGTTTTTATTTCACCTTTATTATTTGGGGGAAATTCTGAATCAGATAAGGAGTTACGTGATTCCAGACAGCTGGAATCAGCATCAAAACCATTTCTGGAGTGATCACTATCAGAACAATTTCTGGAGTGATAGGAGTTTAAAGCGTTCTGAACGCTGCAGGGTTCAGACTGGTTACTACTTAAAGGTGAAGAACTCTCTCTCTCTACTGGAGTCAGATGGCTGCCCGGGGCCATGTCAGGAATGTTTTCTTCAGTTGTCACCACTTCTGTTATACTAGAAAGTTCTTCTGTATGCTCTACTTTTCCTGGATTGTCTTCAGTATGCATGCCTGGGACTGTTGCTGGAGACAACGGCTCTTCACAGACCACCTCCTTTTCTAAGGAAAATGGCTGGTATGATGTGATGAGTGATACATATTTTGATTCAGGTTTTGTCTCTAAAGTAGCACTTCTTACCACAGAGATCTATGGGGAGAAAAATTGATTAAAGATAAAAAATTGTTAAGCTTAAGTGCCTACCCTCAAAAAAACAAATGTCTAAAGTAATGGACCACCAAATGGCACATTTAGGATAACAGGTGAATCAGATGGCTGCCTTTTCTTTTTAATGAAAGGTACCATAGTAAGATTAAAAACAACGTTTTAGCATTTTTAAAAAGCCATCAGGTATCTTTTATTATTATTATTATACTGTAAGTTCTAGGGTACATGTGCCCAAGGATATCTTACTAATATACCTTGCTTTTTGAAACATTACTGTGATGGTTAATACTGAGTGTCAACTTGATTGGACTGAAGGATACAAAGTATTGATCCTGGGTGTGTCTGTGAGGGTGCTGCCAAAGGAGATTATCATTTGAGTCAGTGGGCTGGGAAAAGCAGACCCTCCGTTAATCTGAGTGGGCACAATCTAATCAGCTGCCAGCATGGCTAGAATATAAGCAGGCAGAAAAATGTGAAAGGAGAGACTGGTCTAGCCTCCCAGCCCACATCTTTCTCCCGTGTTGGATGCTTCCTGCCCTTGAACATTGGACTCTGAGTTCTTCAGGTTTGGAGCTTGGACTGGCTCTCCTTGCTCCTCAGCCTGCAGACGGCCTATTGTGGGACCTTTGATCGTGTGAGTTAATACTAAATAAACTCCCCTTTATATATATATCTTGATACTTATATAAATATTCCATTAATTCTGTCCCTCTAGAGAACCCAGATACAATTATCTTCCACATGTATGCATATTATGTCTGCAAAGTGAGCACATCTACTTAATATTCTCATTACTTGCCTTCATCATTGTAATTTTTAGTGGCTCATATTATTTCTTTATACTGATAAATAATTTCTCTAATAGATGTGGAAATGTTTCCAATTTTTACTAGCTATACAACATGTTAAATATCCCGCACATCTTTTTATTTATCAAATTATTTCCTTATAATACATTTTTTAAGAGTGGAGTGACTATATTGAAGAAATGGCATGTTTACGGCACTATTACACCAAATACCCACTGTGTGCTTTTCTTCTTAGCAGGGCTAGATTACTTTTAGCCAGCATTTACCCATTATCCTACTACTACTGGATATCCCGGTTTCTTTTTTCTTCTCTAGTGTAAAATGGCAAACTGCAAGGTTGCTTTGTGCTTAATTACTAGTAAAAAATAAAATATTACAATTCATTTGTGAGTTGACTACTAATTGTTGAGAGTTCTTATCTACTGTACTTAAAGGTAGTTTTTTTAATAGCAAATTTTAATGTGCCCTTTGAGCATCACAGATATTATTCCTGTCATATTTGATTCAAATAGATACTATTCTGTTACCTTTAAATGTTCTTTTCATCAAAGGCTTTGAAATGTTGGACATTAAAATCACCAAACTCCTATGTTAGTCTCATTTTTGGCCAACTTTCCTTTTATACTCCAACAATAATGAAGTGTGTCCATATTTGCAGATCTTTCAAAGTCATGCTTTCTTGGCTCTGCACCTCGGCACATTCTGTCTGCTAGTGCCTAAACTCCTGTGTGTCTCTCAAGACTGCTCAGGCATTGCCTCTGGAAAAGCCATGACTAACCCCATCCCAAAGCTGGACAAAGTCCTCACAGGCTCAGGTATAAACCTTTGAACCTATCACACTGTATATATCCAATGTATACTTATCTTTTCTTTCCACTAGACTTTAAGATCTTTAACAGAATTGTCTGTGTTTTTGCCCTGAGAATTAAAACAAAACAAAACAAAACAAAACAAAAAAAACGTGCTGCATAGCAAAAGACACAGTATGTCATTTTGGATGTGTGGTAGACTGATTGATGGCAGGTGACATGCTGTTGAGTATCATTCCACTTTAAAAACATAATTTAAGAAACTATCAAAAATGGTTCAAGTTAACCTTTTACTATGTACAAAAAAAATTAAATACATTACCAAAGACTTGGGTAATATTATGCTTTTTTCCTTCAATGGATTAATCTTCTTAATATAAAAACAGATCAATACCAGGCTAAGTACTAGAAAGAGTAGTAAAGCAGCAACAACTGGAATCCAAAGAGAACCTTAAAAAAGGCAGAAATCGCAAATTACAATTAAGATGGAATACTGCTATTATCTATCAAAAAGTCTTAGTGCCATTCTTGAATAGATTTACACATTAGTGAATATGGCCAGAGTTTTAAAGAACACTGAAGGAAGCAGAAGTTAGGAACTCCGAGTAAAAAATTAGGTATCTGTCTTGGATAGCAATATGAATCTTCCCAGCTCTGCAATTCTAGAACTTTCTGGGACTATTCTGCTATGACATAATATAGTTAATATAGCTTTTCCACAATAATTTCCTTACAGCCCTACATACAGTATGTTTCCAGGGTTATGCACTTCTTTCAGTTAAAAATGCAAAAGAATAATTTTAAAAATATCTCTCCTTAGAAATAAATTCTTACAGCTGGGCACGGTGGCTCATGCCTGTAATCCCAGCACTTTGGGAGGCTGAGGCAGGCGGATCATGAGATCATGAGATCAAGAGATTGAGACCATCCTGGCCAACATGGTGCAACCCCATCTCTACTAAAAATACAAAAATTAGCTGGGTGTGGTGGCGTGTGCCTGTACTCCCAGCTATGCGGGCGGCTGAGGCAGGAGAATCACTTGAACCTGGGAGGTGGAGGTAACAGTGAGCTGAGATTGTGCCACTGGACTCCAGCCTGGTGACAGAGCGAGACTCCATTTCAAGAAAAACAAAAACAAAAACAAAAACAAAACAAAACAAAAAAGAAAGAAATTCTGGCAATGTTTATACTTCTTAAAATGATTTAGCCCCCACTCCTCAGAATTTTCTGTTACATTTATTTATTTCATGACTGCAAATACTTATAAAGTTTCACAGATGTACATGCACACAGGAATGTTGCACAGGAATAAAGTCCCCTTAATTACAAACCAGACATAAATAATATAAAATAGGAAAGATTTGTGTCCAAGCACAGACATCTAGAATCACCATTGTGTATTTTGCTCTAATGATGCTTTTTATTTCTGCAGCATAGTCTTCAGTATTTTTTTTTCATAGTTCTCTCTTCCAATTAACAGCACTCTAACATACTGTGGCAATGTCTGGCTTCCTTTAGGGCATTTTGTTACCTAGAATTTTCTAACTGTGGAAGTTACTAGTTAATGAATGCTTCTATTACGCTTATTACAGGATGTGAAAAATGTTAAATCATTACAAAAGTAAAAAATAACTACAAAACCACTCCCTTTAGTGTTGTTAGAAGTCCCATGGGCTGAGCAAGTGCTGGCTACAAGGCATTGAGGCAAGCAGGCAGGGGCTGCTGCTCAGGAGCCACAGTGATGCTATCGTGTGGCCATATTATCAGTGCAGTTTATAATTCAGGCTAAAAACAAATCTGGGGCATTTGCAGTATTTCAAATTTTGAGCATTAAGAAGGGTTTTATTTTTCAAATACCATAATGAAAATTAGCATAAAATGTACTGCACTGCTTTAAGTCACCTATTTGAAACCTTCATATAATGGCTGGAAGTTATTAGTATTGAATTTTAGGTGTTTGTTCTGACTCTTCAGCCTATATTTCCAGTCTTCGAAAATATACTTGCATCATAAAATTTTAGTAAATTTTTAAACCTATGAAATATATTCTAAAAAATTCCCAAGAAAAAATGTATATATATATCTATATATATACACCCATATATATGTATATATAGATATATATACACCCATACACACAAAGATAATCATCAAAGCATGAGTTATCATAGTGAAAACTCCTATACTCTTGAAAGTCCAAAAACAATAAAACATTAAATACGTAATTTATATAGTGAAATTCTACAGACATTAATATTAATGAAGTATCTGAAATAAAATGGAAAAATATAATATATGCTTAAAGCAATACACAAAATCATATATACTATACAATATGATCATGTCTATGTAGAAAAACTAAAGAAAATATCAAACTGTGAGTAATGGGGTACTTTTGCATGGTAGAACTAGAGATCATTTTATTTTCTTCTGGCTTTTCATATTTTATAAATTATCTATAATGAACACTTATATTTCATAACTACAAAGAAAAGTCCAAACTTCTTTAAGATACCTGACACCTGAGAGTAACAGTTCTAAAGTTCAAGTTCTAACATATATATCTCTACCTCCCAACCCCCTATATTAAAAGATGAAATAAAATTAATTATTGTAAAATGCTATAAAAATGACCCATTATTTATTATTCAAACCCATCTATAAACTTTTTTGGATATTAACCGCAAGTCTTTGTCCAGTCCACATCATACAGTTGTAATCAATGAGTGTTCCTGCTCTTCAGTCTTAAATTACAATCCCCATAGAGAACATTTTAGTGGATTCATAACATCTTGCTATGGTGAAGTAACAAACTGACTTATAATTCATAATCCTGAGATGCAAACATTTGTGCAGTTTTATGTACTTATTATATTTTTTTTCTTTCCTGGGTCAAGGGGCCATCACATGGCTTTCCAAATTGGTTGTTCTATATCTTTTAATGTGTGAGAAACTGCTTTATTTTTAATTTTGAACTTTTCTAAGGAATGGAACTAATGGAACTGAATATTGTTAAAACAGATCTTTTGAAACTGCAAATGAGTTTGCTTCCTTCACATGATCCTGTTTTAGTTACTGCTCCCTCTATATTTAGAAAAAAATGGCAAGAATTTACCTTTTATGCTGCTATTGAAAATGGTAATACAAACTTCTTTTGACTTTTCAGTTGTAACGCCCCATACATGTAAGACTCCTTCTGCTGAAACACAGTACTGAGAATTCAGTGAGGACACTGGAATCGCTAACTGGCACTGAATCTCGTCACAATCATCTTCCTTCTGCGTGAGTATTTTATACTGGATCTAGATGGAAAAAGAAAACAGTGAAAATGCACAGCTTCTTTTAATCTGCATTAAAAAAAAAATCACCATACTAGTCCTGGTCAAACGACTGAAGAAAACATGTATGACTGATTTGAACATGTCTAAAAATAGCTTTGATATCAATAAGTCAATTTGTTACTTCAACATACCACGATACTATGCATCTGTTATATTCCTTATAAAGACGGTTAATTTAAAAACTCAAATTGCAGAAATGTTTATTGTTAGTTGTTAAACTAACAAATGTTCATTTGTCCTACTCATTTGTCCAGAAACTTAGCTGGTGAGAAACGGAAGTATTAATATTACTTTACAACACTGCCAATGAGGAAGAAAATCCTCATTTTACCAGTGGAACAATGGAGGTGTACTGGGAAAAATCCTAGATTACAGCTGTTCTGCTAAGTGAAGCAAATAAAAACGTAAATGTATTCATGTAGTCAGTGTTAGTAACTAACTCCATATCATTTTTGCTTTAATAGCATTCACATATTTTTTTCTTATCAAAATCTATGATCTGTGAGTCTTGCTTGAATATTTATAAGCATTCTATTTTCATTACACTACAGAAAGAAACAACTTCTGCTAGCTACACAAGAATTTCCATTATGAAAAATGTGAAATAGAAACATATACCTCACTTCCGTTCATTCTCACATACACATTGTACACCTTAATGTAACAGGTAGTTTCTGGATCATAATCGACTTCCTGCTCTTCTCCATTTACAAAAACTGAAGGGTGAAATACGTCAATCATGATTTGCTTCTCCTCCTTTCTGATATCCAGTTTAGGTGGTCCAATTTTTCCTGGGGAAGGAGGAGGAGAAAGTATAATAAGTACTTGGAACTTCAAGGTACATTTCATAAAATTACCAGAATCTGTCAATCAGCCTTTTCTTTTTTTGTTCTGGTTGTTCTAAAGCAGGACCACATTTAAACCACTCCACAAATATCTAGAAGATAGTCTCAGTGTCCTTTATAAACAAATGTTTCATAAATCTTAGGAAAGAAGCACTCTTACCTAATCTAAATGCCTCTTTAGCAGTTTAATTTCATTTCTAAACAAAAATAGTTATAAACTTTGGTTTAAAAAAGACTTCACATAATATAAACTCTATTAAGTAATTTTTCCTTTATCTTTGCTTCTGTGGATTAAGAAGCCTGGTTTCTAAGAAACGCTTCAGAAATGGCATTAGTTACCTTCCCTCACCAAAACTTTTTACTGTGAAAGATCAGAACTTACTCCATAAATGTTTATTAGGTCTTTGATGTTTGAGACTTTGTTGGTGAACCATTTATCTAGTCTTCACATATTACTGTGTACCACTGTGTGCCAGGCAGTTCTGTTTTTAACGTATCACTGTATCCTCAGGGCCCGGTATACTTTCCGGCACATAGTAGGCCCTTGATAAATCTATATGGAAAAAAATCTAACATGCAGACGGTGTGGTAATCAGATGACAAAAGTGTGGACTCTGGGGAAGAAAAGTACTTAAAGGGCAAGGAGAGGAACAGCCTGTAGAAGAGACCAAGGAGGCACAATGTGAAAGGCAGGAGCAGAGCAAGGAAGTGAGGCTAGAAGGAAAGGGACCCAGGGGCTAGAAGACCAGGGAGGAGTCAAGTGACTAAAGGTGTCTTTCACCCAGGAGTGAGGGTCTGAGAGCTAAGGCAGGATGTCATAGTCCGAAAACAGGATCTGGCACTAAAGATTCAGGAGTTTGAGGTGACAGCAAACATCAGGTACACTATGGGAGTGGGATGCTGGAAGAGTGAAGACCTGAAAATCACGGTGGCTGAAGAGAATAAGGAACTCTGCAATTTTTAAATGTATTAAGGTGGTATTCAAACTCCCCAGGCATTAAGAATAAGAGTTAGCTGCCAAAGTCCTTAGTGAATATAACTTACAAATGAATGACAAAAGATGGGAAGGGCAAGGGTGGTGCAGGGGACCGCTGGGCAGCACAGACCCATAATTGTATGAAGTGGAAATGTCATAGCATAGAAGCAGCAAAGTGATGGCCACCTGTTAGCCCTATTTTGTGGGGCTTGAAAGAATGGGAGGAGGATACAGGTTGAGTATCCCTTATCCGAAATGCTTCAGACCAGCAGTGTTTTAGGTTTCTGAGTTTTTTTTTTTCTGGATTCTGGAATATTTGCATTATACTTACCAGTTGAACATTCCAAATCTGAACATCCAAAATGCTCCAATGAGTATTTCCTTTGAGTGCCATGCTGGTGCTCAAAAAATTTCAGATTTTGGAGCATTCTGGTTTCCAGACTTGGGATGCTCAACCTGTACTGACTCTCTAAATACCTCCAAGTGCTTCTTAAGCACTGTGATAATTTTCAGCAACTGTTAATAAAAGCAAATATATAGAAGACATGTATATTTTCCAATTTAAAATTTACATGTGTACATATTCTACTCACCATCTCGGCACACAGCAAATTCTTTTGACTTTGCATAGGCAGATTCTTTTTGTCCAACCCTGGCTTTAACTCTGACCCAAAGAGAATTTGATGGATCACCAACGTGATCAGAAATATTACAATAATGATGAGAAATACTGATGCAGGCATCAATCCATTCTGCATTCTTAACACTAAAAAGAATTAAAAATGTGAAGATAACTTTTACTGTTATTAAATAAACTCAAACCATTTCTGTCTGTGCTTTGCTTTTTATTCACAGCACAAAGCGGTAGAAAGAGCAGAGTAAGAATAGGATGGAGACGCTAGAGAAAGTAGGAAGCCCTTACTCTTTAGTTAGAAGAACTACAAACTCCGTTACAGTAAACAGGCTGAATTCAAAATGTAAGACCTATGCAAGCCACATTCCACATTCAATTTTTTAAAAATCTGCTTTTTTAAACAACTCTAAATTCCATTAATATACATGTTAATTATAGGATTAAGCACATTACAAAAACTAACAGTTGTCAAAAAAGTTTTTTGAAATTTATATTGTTCTACTAAAAACTACATACACTATAGGAAGACAACGTACTAACTAAGAGGCAGACACTCGCTCTGTCGCCCAGGCTGGAGTGCAGTGGTGCGATCTCGGCTCCCTGCAAGCTCCGCCTCCCGGGTTCACGCCATTCTCCTGCCTCAGCCTCTCAAGTAGCTGGGACTACAGGCGCCCGCCACCACGCCCGGCTAATTTTTTGTATTTTTCAGTAGAGATGGGGTTTCACTGTAACTATTAGCTTTATTTGTCATGCTAATCTCAGTTTAGTGATACTTCTCTACTTCAATACTGATAAAGAAGAGGAAATAAGAGGCAAGAAATATCTGGCAAAGAATTTGCGTCTTTAGCACTTTTGGACATCTACAAGCAGTTCAGGATGTTTTGCCATGTGGGAAGGATGATGAAAGGAGAACACAGTTGTGGAATTTGCAAGGACCTAAACAAAAATGGATAAATCAAAGAGTGACACTCACCCATAGTTCTTTACCTCTACGGTAAAAACAGGGACCTGTGGCATGATCTGGTACTCCCAATATACGATGGTGTTCATGTTATAGGACTCAATTGTAACATTAGTTGGTATAGGCACTGTAAGAGAATAAAAAAGTAAAATGGACAATTGTAAGAAACGAACAATATTGGAAAACCTTATTGTAAGATGCCACATTAGTCAGATATGTATATTTGAAGAAAAGCAGAATTCACCAGGATACCAAAATTATTTAAATTAAGAATAGATATCTAGAAGTTAATTTTATTGAAAAATCTATAGAAGAATTCTGATTCATTTTAAATTATGGAAACACTGCAATATAAAGGAAACACAAATACACCATGAAGCAATAAATTCTCATATGATAGAAGTTTTATAATCAAATGCACTGACTACTGTAATAATAATCCTCATTTCATCACTAGAATTTTCAATATTTGATACTGCAGATTGTATTCAACATTGATATGGTTTGGCTGTGTCCCCATCCAAATCTGAACTTGAACTGTATCTCTCAGAATTCCCCTATGTTGTGGGAGGGACCCAGGGGGAGGTAATTGAATCACAGGGGCTGGTCTTTCCCATGCTAGTTTCTTGATAGTGAATAAGTCTCAAGAGATCTGATGGGTTTATCAGGGGTTTCTGCTTTTGCTTCTTCCTCATTTTTCTCTTGCTGCCACCATGTAAGAAGTGCCTTTCGCCCTTGCCATGATTCTGAGGCCCCCCCAGCCATGTGGAACTGTAAGTCCAATTAAACATCTTTTTCTTCCCAGCCTTGGGTATGTCTTTATCAGCAGCATGAAAACAAACTAATACAAATGTCTACAGAGGAACTGGCTACACTAAGGATGGCCAATTTCACTCTAAAATACCACCAACCTCTCAACTCTACACATAATACTATTATGCCTTCAACACTTTTTCTATAGTACAGGAATAGATACCTAAAGATTGAACAATGGAGCCACACATTCCAGTTTCATAAACATTCTGCTCTCTGGGGTGTGAAGGGCTTTTTACAAAACATACCCAAAATTTCTTCTTGCCTTCACTCTTTTAAACCTTTCAGAAAACATCTGTTGATAAGACTTGAAAGAGTCATGCAAGAGGAGAGACAGAAGTCATTTTAACATCTAATCAGACACTACCAAAATCTAGTCATTAAAAATAGTCACAGGCCAGGTGCGGTGGCCCACGCCTATAATCCCAGCACTTCGGGAGTCTGAGGTGGGAGGATCTGTTGAGCTCAGGAGTTGGAGACCCCATCTCCACAAACAATTAAAAAAATAAGCCAGGTAAAGAGGCCTGTGCCTGTAGTTTCAGCTACTTGGGAGGCTGAGGAAGATCGCTTGAGCCCAGGAGGTCAAGGTTGCAGTGAGCTGTGACTGTGCCACTGCATTCAGTCCTCTTAAAAAAGAAAAAAAAAAAAAAGGTAGTCATTTTTCCCCACTGTTCAGTGTAAAAGGTTGTTATCCAACACCCCTTGGAAAACTGAACACACATACTCCTCCTTTCTCCCTTCACTTCTTTATAAACATGAATGTATACAGTGACCCCAAATTTATGGTTATTCAATCTCACCTAGCTGGAACATTCTGTTAAACATGATTTACTTATATAATTAAAACAAATAAATGAATGGCAATGTGGACAGGAACAGTGGCTTCCAAACATAACTTATAATCATCCTCAAAAATTGTGAGAGGGACAGAAGTTTCTATTTTTTTCAAAGTGCCTTAGATGATAATGATGATTATTTATATTTATATCAAGCAGACTGCTTAAATAAGAAAAATACTCCCTGGGTCAAACATTAATAAACTTGGGTTCTTTCTTGACCACACGGCTAAATACTTCAGATTTCCTGATCTTTCAAGTGAGGTGTTACTTTCACATCCCTAAGATATTTGCTTACTGATGAAGGGAAAATCTATATTTTCCCCGAAACAAAAATTCTAATATTCAAGACCAAACTGGTATATTGCCTTAATTTACAGTTATTTAACATATATATTATATTTTCAAAGCAGAACATGGATCAAGAGTTATTTAGGTAAATAATTGGCACTAATGAACCATTAAATGCTATCATCATTATTATTTTCTTTTTCTGATTATTTTTTCCTTTATTGCAGTGGTTCTCTGTGGGAAGCGATTTTGTTGCCCAGGAGACAGGCAATCAAATGTCGGTAGACATTTTTGGCTCTCACAACCTGGAGAAGAAATGCGGGGGGTAGGTACTGCTGGCATTTAGAGGGCAGAGACCAAGGGTGCTGCTAAATATCCTAAAATGCACTGAACAGCCTCCACAACAAAAAATAATATAGCCCAAAATGTCAGTAGTGCCAAGGTTGAGAAACCCTGCTTTATGTTTACAATTTAAGTGTTCTTCTTTAAAAAAAAAAATTATGAGGAAAAACTAACTTAAAAACAGAATGCTTTACAGTAGACCAGTATATTTCATGGCTCCCCTCAAACAAATGAATAGATTTGGTTATTGCCAAAATATCTAACTTCTATATTATTTACCAAAATGGTGTAATAATTTGGGCCAAAAGGTTGAGATTATAAAGCTGGGAGGGTCTGAAGATTCAAATACTTCATACTACTAACTTGACCTTTTTGTGGCCAGTGACCAGACACCTAGTTTTTCTCCTTCTGCTTCCAGAAGCGCTGCTGAAGGCTGTTGGTACCTGCCATCTCTGGTTCTCTAAGCAACTTCCTTGTAGGTGATCCCAACAGCACTGCTCTCGCCAGAGTAGCCTTGGCTCTTCGTTTTTTGTAGAGTTCCCATGGCTATTCATAGCAGGGTATACTGAGGCTTCCTTAAGAGTGTCTTTTTTCTATCACATGCTTGCATCTCAACCTCCTGAAACAACTCAAATACTTCACAATCCATATTTTAGGTAGAAATAAAAGTCACTCTTCTTCACCTGGGTTCAATCAACACTAATATCAAATAACAATCACACATATAAACACACTTTTTCAACCAGAAAAGAGAGGTACTTGATGCTAAGAAAACTCATACTAAATCTGAGCCTTCCTTCAGAGGCCATTTCTTCATTTTGGCATTTTTTGCCTCTTGAGAGGCTGAGAATTTTCAGACCAGGTGGTCCTGGTTTCTTTTTAACAGTTCTTCCCATGATTGAGCAGTCTCACCTGTTACCATAAGACCCAAGAAAAAACCAGGTGGCACTTTCAGCACTTTGCTTAGAAACCTCCTGAGCTAGATCACATAGCTCCTCAGATATTCTCTACTTTTGGTGTCACTGAAAGCTACAGTGTCACTCAGCTTTCTGCCACTACATAGCAAGGATCGCCATTCCTCTGGTTTCCAAGACTGGAAATCCTTCGCTTCCTTTTAAGCCCCATGCCTCCACCTTTTTTTTTTTTTTTTTTTTTTTTTTGAGATGGAGTCTCACTTTGTTGTCCAGGTTGGAGTGCAATCTCTGCTCACTACTACCTCCACCTCCTGGGTTCAAGTGATTCTCCTGCCTCAGCCTCCTGAGTAGCTAAGATTACAGGTGTGTACCACCACACCCGGCTAATTTTTGTATTTTTAGTAGAGATGGGGTTTCACCATGTTGGTCAGACTGGTCTCAAACTCCTGACCTGGTGAACTGCCCACCTGGGACTCCCAAAGTGCTGATATTACAGGTGTGAGTCACTGGGCCCTGCCTAAGCCCTTCTTTTTAATTATTCCCAATAGGAATGGCTTTATAATGGTATATACTCAACCTGAAATTTCTGTATGTGTCAATCTGCATACCAGAATATCAAAAAAAGTGCATTTGTACTTAGGAAGGGGCTATTGAATCACACAATGGAAAACTACAAACAGGAGGAGGCTTGTGCAGCATTAGATTAATTTTTAATGTGAACCAAAGTATGTTTCCTATAATTTAAGTAAAAGCCTGATATGGTTAGACTAGGACAAGGACTTAAATCATAGCTTGCAAGGCAAGACAGACAGGTGGTAGGAGGAAAAGATTTCAATGATTTATAGAAAAAGAAATTACTACTAGGTTAAAAGAAAAACTTACACCCAAAAGATGTAACCTGTGGTTTTTAATGCTACCAGAGGAGAAACTACGTGGTTATGAGACATCTGCCTTTGTTTTGCCAAATATTACTTTTTGTCAAATATTATTTGCCAAAATAATATGACAGACATAAGCAGTTTTCTTAAGCTGCAGAATTTTGTAATGTGAGGTTTAAATTGTTATATATTCAGATTAAATTAATTAAGGCTTACAATAAACTTCTAATATATTTATACTATGTAAATAAAAATATATGTAGAAATAGCAAAAGAGTATTATTATCTCTAGGGCTTAAGAAAAGATCTTACCAGAGTGATTTCATGAAATAAGATCATCTTACAGATTTTCTCATCTCTTGAAAATGCCAAGATAGATAGTTTTGTGTAGCTCATGTTGCTTTTGGAAATGGGCTCAGAATTATTTAATGTATTACATCTGCATACTATCCAGAGTAAACTTTAGCTATTTTAAGATCTAATTCCCAGAACTCCCCTACAACTCACAGCTAAGAATTTAAGAAAACCAAACACAGGAGAGAAGAAGTTGTTTTTCCTAACACTTTAATTACAATGCAGAAAAAAAGGAGGGCCCTGGTTAAAGCCAACTGTTTCCTCAGAAAGCTGATAAGCCAGAAGAGACAGGATATGAAAAAACAGAGACAAAATAAAGGAGCAGTGAAGATCAGCAGGTGACACAGAGCAGTGCTACCGACACGGGACAATAAGAATGTCACAAAGGACCAAAACATAGCAGTTGTGATAGCTCTGCAATAAATGTTGGTGAATGTAGGGTGGATGGCAAACTACAGATACCTGCAGTATAGTCTGAGGACACTGGCCATTTCCTCCGCATACATAGGTGACAGGAACCAGGGCTGCTACCTGTGCTCCATCCTGTAACCACCAAAAGCATCTGTGTCTCTTCAAAAAATGACAGCCCGAGGAGTTCATCACCCATCTTAACACACCAGTGTAAAAAGACTGTATAAAAGTTATGTACACCTATGGTGGAACGGGGCTATGGACTCTACAGAAATCATCCGACAACCTGCTCACCAACCTCTTTCACGGAAGAGCACACTGAGAAGCATAAGGAAGTGAGGATGAAGTAAACTGTTCTTCTGGATTTTAAGTCACCTGACACTACAACTCAAAAACAAATGTTTCAAATTAAAGCATCTGGATCTTTTCTGAAACAACCACCCTCAGAAAAGATCTAACACCTTCCCCATGTTAAAGATACAGGGACAGGAATGGGGACTGTCACAAAGGTTTCATCTACACGGCAAACAGAACCAGCATAAGAAATCCACACCGAATAAATGAAAAGTACCAAATCAAGGCCTTTGTATTTTTGTCAGAATATATTTGATTACAATCTACCTCCTGAATGGCTTCCGGTGCTGATAAAATGACTATTTTTCTTAATGCTTTCCAACTTTCACCTTAGCAAGGAGCCGCATCCCCCAGGTTTAAGTTGAGTAGGACATTTTGAGAATTCTTGCATGTGATGTTTCAGGTGTTCACTGAAATCTTCTAATTGAAATTTTTCTTTTTAAAGAGCCAGGCATAACACACAGTGGCCTGCAGTGAATTTGTAAGTAACTAGCCTCCCCTATATTTTTCCCTCACACCACCACCAAGTTGGGGCTTATCCAATAAATATCTGCTCAGCCACTTTTCTGACTTGAAATCCAGGGCTTTATTCTTACTCCTGTTTATCCAATTTAATCTAGTTGGGTTTGGCCTGGCATTAGTTCTGACTGGACCAGACGCATCTAGTCCCTCAGAGAAGTCACTTCTCAATACTAATTGCCTTTTGGACTAACTCATTCTGAATTGAGAAATAGTTTAAGAAATGAAAAAACAATGCAGGCTTTTCCAGTCTACTAAAAAAACAAATTATTTTTGTCTGTTGGAAGAGATGGAAGAATGAGTTAGATGCTGAGCCTATTTTAAGTTTCTCATACTAATCTGGTCAAGTTTGTCTTTTTAAAAGCCAACGCAATTTCTCACATAAGACTAAGGGAATTTAATACTTAAAGATATAGTTGTTAAAATAATAATGCACATTATTGAATAATCCCTAAAATATTAAGTATTTACTACAAGACACAAAATGTGCTCACCTTTTTAATGCATTACCTCAGATACTCATCACATCCATCCTGTGAGGGACCCAATGTTATCATACATATTTTACCAATGAGAAAACAAAGCCTTAGAGAAGTTACGCAACGACTTGACAATATGCAAAGTTTTGTTGGTTTTAATTAAGAAAAATGCTTCCAACATCTTTGTGATCATTTAATAAAATAAGGGGTAAATAACCTCCATATTTAAACTGGAATTGGAGAAGACTATTTTCTGGTGACTTCACAAGCATCTGCTTCAAGTAATGTTTCCTGATTTTATTACATTATCACAATTATGGCCACTGCAAAAGTCGAACAATGTATTAAAATGAATAATTTCTTAAAAATGCCCGAGACTTAAACAGATAACTAGTATTCTGATTACTATGCATTAGGATAATCTAAAATAAAGATACCCCTTTAGTAAGAAAATTACAAGTAAATTCCTTTCTGTTAGGAATTCACTTCATTCTGGTTCAAACCTCATTCTGATTCTTTGTTCACTCAAAATTGAACCATTAATTACTCATCTAGTTTGTAAAGCAACTGCACTATTGGTATGCTGCCAAATTTTGTAAGACAGCTGTTTAAAACTATTACTTTTCTTTAGGTTTTCATACACACACACACATACACAGATGAGACAGAGTCTTGCTCTGTTGCCCAAGCTGGAGTGCAGTGGTGCAATCATGGCTCACTGCAGCCTCGACCTCCTGGGCTCAAGTGATCCTCCTACCTCAGCCTCCCCAGTAGCTAGGACTACAGGCACATGCCACCACACAGGGTTAATTTTTGTATTTTTTTGTATAGATGGGGTTTTGCCATGTTGCCCAGGCTGGTCTTGAATTTCGGGGTTCAAGTGATCCTTCTGCCAATGTGCTGGGATTACAGGCATGAGGCACTGCTCCCAGCCTAGGTTTTCTTTTATATAGAACCAAAATGTGGTCCTTTTAAGGTCTGTATGAATCATGAATCAGAATAAAGTGAAAAAGAAAATTTAATACCCTATTCAATAAATATAATTAAAATGTATTATCCTGTGTATTTTGAATCTCGGCAATAATTATAGAATCCAAAGAAATAGTGAAAAATTTAAACAGTACTCAAGGCTTTATCCTAAAGTCAGATAATTAGTAGGAAGCATAGCTGATAAACTGTGCAAGGTCAGCGAAGAGCCTTGCAGTTGGTGTAAAGTCCAGCCTAGCTCTTCAGCTATTACTCAGAGTGGGACACCCATCTGGATGAAGAAAGCCAGTGGCACACCCTGATTCACTTAAAAATATATATACTACTTTTATGTGTAAAAGTGTATGAAGAGTGAAATACTACTGATTAAGTGGCACATACCGATTTCATTTTCACTTAAGAAGTATTAATGAAAAGCCCATGAATGTAACACAATACATTCCTAAACACTTGGATTTCCTGGTGACTGACTGTATCACTATATTCTCTTGTCTGCTTCCCTGTTCTTACCAGGCCCTCTCGTCTAAGATGAACTTTTATAGAGTCAAGCCCAGCAACAGTAAGAATAAGGCTGGGAAGCTAAGCAAGAGCCAGAGCATTGTGGGTTTCTTCCTACTTTGGAGATTTTGTGTTTTAAATTAATTTTAAAAGAACAGGGAACACAACAAAATCTAGAAAAATGCACTGAAAAATCTAGAGAAATGTGTTAGAAATGCACTTTAAAAGGAGGGCTCACTAAAACTAATGAAAAGCAGGGCCGGGGTGCCTGTCTCTGCTAGAAGAGTCAGGAAAGGCTTCACAAAGGTGACCCCAGTTTTAGAACCAGAGGTACAGAGACAAATTCTAAAGTTTCCGCAGAATATAGAAGGCTGAAGTTGATCTTCCCACGGGAGGCAGACACAAAATCCTCCTCCCAGGGCAGGCTACAAGGACGTGCAATTGTGCACTCATAAGGGTTACATGCTAAGGAGCGCCCCGTACTCAGAAGGAAAGGCCTGGCACTTGCTTTTATGCTATGCCTGAGCTAGCATTATCCTCTTTCTCTGCTGACATCCAGTCAGAGGGCTACTAACTCTTCCTTCTAAATGTTCTTCTAACTGTCCTCTTCTCCACTTAAAACTACTTCTCACTGACTCCAACTTAAGCAGTAGCCTCCTAATGGGCCTTGTGTTTACCCTCAAACTACTTTATAAGATAACTGGTCTTTCTAAATGGCATGTCTGATTCTGCATAAAATCATTTCCCTTTGTAATTGATAATCCAATGATGTCAGCATTAGTAAATAATGACTGACTTCAGCAAGGCATAGTGGGTGTATTATTTTGTTGGCTCAACACCTGTACTTCTTTCAGGCACGCCATTCCGCTTCTTCTGGTAACCCAATCCCACCCTTTACGAGAATGTCCTTCCCATGCAAGCTGGCACCTGAACCTAGCTGGGCAAATCAGAGCCCAGCCCTGGGATTTTGTTAGGATGGCGGAGGCTGCAACATGTCAAAACCCAGAAGCTGTCAGAATCCATGATTCCTGCCAAGTGTGGAAAGCTGTCAATGCCAACAGTCAGAAATAAGAAATGGAGAGTCCTAGCAGTTTGGGTTCCTGGTTCTAGCTTCTTGAGACCCACCTGGCATCTCTAATTTTCTATTTAACTCTGGTTTTTCTGAGACAATAAATTCCTCCTTTTGCTTAAGTTAATAAAGCTAGGTTTCTTGCTGGTACACATAATATGGCAATTCATTATTTGGTTCGTACTTCTCCACCTAACCTATCTCCCCTTGTAAGCTCTCACACACAGTTTACAATAAAACGCTTAATATTCCACGAATTCAACATGCTATCACACCTCTGCACCTCAGTCTCTGCACCTCTGGTTCCAACACTGGGGTCACCTTTGTTAAGTCTTTGCTGACTTCCCTAAAAGAGACAAGCACCCCAGCTTGCTTTCCTTTAGTCTGTGCCTAAGTGCAAGCTCTTACGGCAAAGTACTGCAGCTGCCCTTGTGGATGACTGACTTGAGCCTGGCAGAGCAGTTAAGAACTTGGACTCTGGAGCCAAACTGAGCAGCTCCCCACTGAGTGGCTATGACCTCTCTGCCAGTTGGGCAGGCCTCTCCGCAACTCAATTTCTCATTCATAGAGAGATAAATAACGCCTACTCTAGAAGATTGTTGTGAACACAGAACCAAAACGTGGACGTTTCAAAGTCCGTATAAATCATAAATCATAATATAATAAAAAAGAAAACTTAATTGAAAAGGTTTACTGATCTCTCTGGAGCTCGTAATCACAATTACTCTGCACTTCAGAAAAGCCATCCTCAACATTTGTTTCCTAGCAAATGTCAATAAGCAGGTGGAAATAAAATGCTCCGAAGAACAAACCCAGACGAAGAGACCTATTGCCAAATCTGCAAGTGAGTGCCGGCAATCCACCACTTACAGACTGAGAGTGGCCACTTCTCAGCTGCCAATTACTCCTCAGCTGGCGACAGAATGCATACTCTCCTACCCTAAGCACTTTGAGTTTCCCCCGTCAGAAGTATTTAAGCCACGAACTGAGACCACGATGTCACATGCTGATCAGGACATTCACAGTCATGCGTCACAACGATGGAGATCCGTTCTGAGAAATGGAGAAATGTCCCCTTAGGCAATTTCTTCGGGCAGCAGCGCACTGACACAAACCCAGATGACCCAGCCTACTGCTCTAGGGCATGAACCTGTACAGCCAGTCACTGCACTGAACACTGCAGACAACCGTAGCATACTAGTGAGTATCTGCGTATCTAACCATAAAAAAAGTACAGTAAGAAAACGATATTATAATCTTATGAGACCACGCTGGCCCACATTAACCGGCAACATCCTTCTGCAGCGCACAATCATATTTAAAAGTGGATTACAAGAGTCAGAAAAACAAGCGGCGTGATTTGTTGTGGCGGCAACCAGGCAACTGACGAGTGCAAACCACTGGGCCCCAGTGTCGCGACCCAACCTCGCGTCCCCGTCGCCCGCTCGGGGCCCGACGCAGGGGTCCCGAAAAAGGCCGACCACGGAGAAGCGGGGCGGGGCTTCTCGGCTGGGGCGGATCCCGCCCTCCCTCTTGGCCCACCCGGCCGCAGCCCTGCCGCGAGCGACGGTACCTGAGGACGGCCCCAGATCCGCGGTGCCCATCTCAGCCCTGCTCACACTCTGCATGACAAGGGGCAGAAGAAAGAGGAGAGCCATGCTGCTACCGACGGACGCCGGCTCCTACCCAGAGCTACTGCGGGCCGGGCCCGGCGCGGCCCTCCAGCCTCCGCCTTGCGTCACTTCCGTCACCGGGGTCTGTGTCGGCTGCGGCAGGAGGCGGGACCAGGGCGGGGGCGGGGCCAAATCCGGGAAGCCGCAGGAGGCCGACTCAGGAGGCGGACTCAGGCGCCACACCCCGCCGTGAGCAGGGCGCCCTGCGGTCGGGACCTGGGTTTCTCGGTGTGGGAGGAACTTGAGTGCAAAGGTTAAGGTCTTTCGGCCTGGCACCCCATTCCGCAATTCTTCTTCCAGTTTTTTTCAGTATCCTGGGGTTGCGAAAGTTTGCATTAGGCCACAGCCGAGCCACAATCCTTATTTTACCAACTCTTAGACTTCACCTGGGTGTCTTGGAGCCTGACATTTTTAGAAAAGAAAGAGACTTCAAAAGCCATTTCCAGTCCCTGCTTTTTCATTTGGGGAACCTAAGACTTAGCTAGTGAAGTGGTTTGTGCAGGTTCCTACAGTCCAAATCAAATCGGCTTGGCCAAGAACTACTTTGTTCTTGGAGAAAAAAACTATTTGCATTACCTTCTCAGCAATTCAGTGTCAAATCAGTTTATTAGGCAGCCTCTCATGAAGAGGTCTGCTCTCTTACCTCTCTGGGTTTGTCTATTTTGCATCTCTCCCATTCCACTGCAGTCACGTTGCTAAATCATTCAGCGCTTGTGCTCAAACATGCATATGTCTAGTGATCTCACCTGCTTCAATTCTGAGTATCATGACCTTTTGTGAAAATTTTAAATTGCGACACACCCTCTCCTCCTCCTTACATCCCCTCTACTGTTTCTTCATGGCACTTTTCACCTTGCTGTACACTATAATGTACACCTTGATATTTGTTTTCTCCTGAAATGTAAGCTCCGTAGAGCTGACATCTTTACTTGGCACTCAATTAATATTTGTTGAGTGAAAGAGTGCATGATTACTAGTGTTAAGGAAAATTTTTAAAGACGGAAAATCCTTAAGGGATTATCAGCCTGATCATTTTACTTGTATTAATAAATCCCTTAGCTCAGTACTTCTCAAACTTCAACGTACGTGTGAACCTTCTGCGGATCTTGATAAAATGCAGATTTAGATTCAGTAGTTCCAATTCAGGTTGGGTCTTGAGATTTTGTATTTCGGACAAAATACACCGGGGATGCCAGTGCCCCTTTCAATAGGACCACAGTTTGAATCAGAAGAATTTAGCTCAATCTAGACTAAGTTTAGGGAGAATATTTTCTTTGATGTGTTTCTGATGTCCACTATATGAAAGACACCTTCTAGTCGTTGTAAGGATGCAAGGATAAATAACTGATCTTTACTGTTTAGGCGTTTATGGAGTAGAACAAAATATGGTATCCAGCTTGTAAACATTTTTGTAGTACTCGTCACACACTGGGTTACCCTGGCAGTAAACTCTGAGGTCGAGATTAAGGTATAAGACATTGATTAGGGAGTGCTCTTGGAATAAACCTCTGTGAAGGGGAGGTGGAGGAAGCAGAGCCTAGGAAGAAGTTGATCTGTGATGCCATCCCAATAAAGACTCCCAAGGGGCTCTCTGGAGTTGGGATGGCCTTGTAAAGGTGTGCTGAGTTGGTATGAGGGGCTGGGCCTTAAAGCCCAACACTGATTAGTCATTGAATACCAACTGTCCCTGAAATGGCACATGATTTGGGGTCTGTCCATTTCTTTCATGGAGGCATTCCCCAAAGGAAGGCTGACGGCTGAGTGTGTCTACTAGCAGCACCCCTAGCATCAGGAAGGGGACAGAACTGAGTCGTCTGTTCCTGAGAGGGATCTGGGCAAGTTTCACAATCACAGCACCCACCACCCTACCTATCCTTCTGAAGACTGTGTTAGTTAGTCATTTGGAGACTAAATGTATTTATTAATTGGGTGAATATTATCAAGTGATACTGTGTGTGACCGACGTGGTGAAACACTGAGATAAAGACCTGAGCAAGACAGACATGGCGCCTGCCCTCATGGAGCTTACTGCCTACTGAGGGAGATAGCTGTTAAACAAGGAATTGCACAAGTACTGAAATCATGATCATCATTCCCAAGGAGAGCAATGGGAAGAGATTAAAGGAGCATAACCAAGAATTTAACTTAGTCTACATTTTAAGGAAATTCTTTTTCTTTCTTTTGAGACAGGGTCTCACTCGGTCACCTAGGCTGCAGTGCAGAGGCATGATCATAGCTTACTGCAGCCTCAAACTCCTGGGCTCAAATGATCCTCTTGCCTCAGCCTCCCAAATAGCTGAGACTACAGGTGTACACCACCACACCTGGCTAATTTTTTTTTTTTTTTTTTTTTTTTTTTTTTTTTTTTTGAGACAGAGTCTGGCTGTATCGCCTAGGCTGGGGTACAGTGGCACAATCTAAGCTGACTGCAACCTCCACCTCTCTGGCTCAAGCCATCCTTCTACCTCAGCCTCCCAAATAGCTGAGACCATAGGGGTTTTTTTGGGGTGTTTTGTAGAGATGGAGTTTCACCATGTTGCCCAGGCTGATCTCAAACTCCTGAGCTCAAACAATCCACCCACCTTGACCTCCCAAAGTGCTGGGATTACAGGCATGAGCCACGTTGCCTGACCTTATTCTGGCTAGTTTTTAAATTTTTTATAGAGCTGGGGTCTTGCTGTGTTGCTCAGGCTGGTCTCAAACTCCTGGGCTCAAATGATTCTCCTGCCTCAGGCTCCCAAAATGCTGGGATTACAGGTGTGAGCCACTGTGTCTGGATTTAGGGAAATTCTTTTTTAAGGAAGTTTTCATTTTGTTATGACCTGAAGGATAAGGTAAAATTAGCCTGAATAAAGTTAAAAGATGGAGATGACCACAGACTAATAAGAGAGGTAGGAAGAAGAGCAATAAACTGTATTTTTGAATCCAATATAAAAATCTCATACAGCTAACACAGACACAAATGAGCGGCGCCAGCTTTCCTTGATAAATTTCCAGTGCCTAATGGCTGGGGAATATCCAAGTATACGTTGGTCCCCGCTAGAGCCTCAGATTAGTTTTTAAAATGAAGAAAATAAACTGGGGAGGAGCTTAGATCATTCTAAAGCCAAGCGTATACTGAAGTGCTGCTCAGGAGCAAGGCTACATTTTGAAGACCACATTCACATGCCTTTCAAGTTCACAGGCCAAAGAAAACAATTTAAGAAGCTAGAAATATGATCTAATGAGAACAGAGCCTGTGTGTGCAGCACAAACTGTGCATTTTGGTTCTGAGCACAGTGCATTTCCTTCCTCTTTTCTCCAAAGGAGAAATGTCTGCCAGCTTCCCTTTAAAGGAGACAGCATGAAAGTTTGTAGCTGTAGCATGTAGTTCTAAATTCCCCTAATTCATCTGTAAATTATAGACAATACTCTTGCCCTCTCACATTCTACCCATGCCTTTACACTGTCCCTTAGTTAACTTTGTTTATTCCATAGTACTTATTATTATCTGGAGATTCTACTGGAAATTTAATATATCTATTAAATTTGAATTAAATATGAATACATTGTATATGTTAAATGTATGCATATATATATTTCACAAATAATTACTGAAATTGTAGTAATTGTTACCAAGGAGAGTAACAGGATTATAGGTGCATAAACAGGGACTTAATCTGAGATTTAAGGAAATGCCTCCGTGTGCATGTGTGTGTGCATACGTAAATATATGTATATACACACATAGAAAATTTTGTTTCAGTAGTCTCTCTCTTTCTCTAAAAAATAAATTTGTTTTCTTCACTGTCAGATCCCAAGCACCTAGCCAAGTGCCTATTACTCCATTAATATTTGTGGAACATTGATGATCCTGAATCATCGGTAGTATGGTTATGATTATAATCCTGAATCATCAATGTCAGCATTGAGCAGCTGAACCAATGTCTGTGGCCACTTATTAAATAAATATATGATGAACAAAACAAGCTTGTAAAGAGGTGTGGGACTGAAGCAGGGATAGTTGAATTTATGGCTGGCTAAGCTATAATTGGGTCACTGATAAGAATTTAGAGAGACATTTGGATATCATATGGGTACTCAACTAAGCACTATCCTCTTGCCTTGCGCTCAACCCTCTTCTTAGCTCTCATACTGACATCCGATTGTATCAGACCAACCCCTGGCTTGACGATGGTTATCCATAGACAATCAACAATTCTAGTAGATGGCTTGTCTTAGAGCACTGCCTAGGGTAGATGCCACATGCTGTGTGGTGACTGGCAGATACCACTCATTAGCTGACTGCTAACAGCTCTTCTCAGTCCCCTTCTACCTTGCTGCCTCCCTACTGTAGAGGCTAGACAGGCTGATTACTCCCTTTCCCAACCTTTGTGGTTGCTAAGTGTAGGGATATGACATAGTTTTGGTCAGCAAAACACAAGCAGAAGTCTGTGAGGTATGTGTATGTGTGGTGGGCGTTGGGGGTATAATGAGGGAGAGGATTGCAAAGCATTCTGTGAGAACTTTTCCTTTCTCATAGAAGGGGCAGATGCAATGGGAGAGTTTGCTGGCCTTGGCCCTTTTCCAATCTTCTTGCCTTGCATGTAGATCCAGTAATGCTGGATCTTGGCATTTTGCAACCATGAGGCAACAAGATTGAAGATGAAAAGTCAACAGCTACCAGTGAAGAACAGGAAGATGGAAAGCCTGAATCATCGTCAGCATTGAGCTTCTGAACTAATGTCTGTGACCACCTGCCTTTGGCTTATTATGGGAGAAAAAAATAAACCCCTATTGCTTTAAGTCACCATCAGTTCAATTTTCTGTTAATCGTGCAGTTTTTTTTTTTTTTTTTTTTTTTTTTTTTTTTTTTTTTTTTTTTTTTAAACTCAGTGTCAGGCCAACCTAAATAGATTCGCTTTCAGCGAGTTGGAATGTAAACCGTGATGGAGAAGAGGATGACTGAGTGGAAGGAGAAAGGAGAAAAGAAGAAACAACAAACTCAAGTACAGGATGTAGAAGACTAGAATAGTAAGCAAAGAAGATTACTTGTCGAGGGGAGAACAAGAGGCCCAGCAACCAGAGACTTAGCAGAACCACCATGTGCCCCGAACAGTGCTCCCTCACTGTGCTGCCTGGGCACTAGCTCACTGGTGAGGCTTTCCTCTTCCGACATTCCCACACATCTTTACAAACATCCCTTGTCACTAAAGGTAACCTAAAGTCTCTGTTCCTTGCAACTGAAAGAGCGCAATGGAACAGGTGTGGTGGCTCACGCCTGTAATCCCAGCACTTTGGGAGGCTGAAGTGGGTGGATCACGAGGTCAGGAGTTCGAGACCAGCCTGGCTAACATGGTGAAACCCCGTCGCTACAAAAATACAAAAATTAGCTTGGTGTGGTGGTGCACGCCTGTGGTCCCAGCTACTTGGGAGACTGAGGCAGGAGAATGGCTTGAACTTGGGAGGCGGAGGTTACAGTGAGCTGAGATTGTGCCATTGCACTCCAGCCTGGGTGACAGAGCAAGACTCCATCTTAAAAAAAAAAAAAAAAAAAAAAAAAAAGCGCAATGTATTTCTAGTCATGAAATTTTTAGCCATTTCAGTATCATAAAGGGCAGTTACCCTATTCTTTTAGAAAACATTTCCCAATATCACACTAAATACCAGGCTGAAAAAACGGTTGCTAAAAAGAACTGAGTAATCTAAAGAAGCATGCAGTTTGTCCTCAGAGCCTCACACTTCCTCTTTCAGTGCATCTTCCCCTCCAGTCTCCGTACTTCCTCCACCACACACCAAAGCCCAGTGACTTCTTGCTGCTTCTCAGAAGCCCAGAGTCCTCCTACTTGGAGAATACCAAAAACTTCCCTAGCTCACAAGGCTTCAGCTGAAGGCATCTCTCCATCCTTATCTTTCCTCAACATCTAGGTCAATGGTTCTGTATTCCGTAGCAGATGCTCCTAGATGACTCTGGGTAATGATAGATGAACAAATTGAACAAATTAATTTATTGACATCAGTATTTGATAACCATTTTGGGGCACACGCTCCTGGATATTTTGGCATTCAAACAGTTCTTAACTAGCAGAACGAATGTGTCCAATGGTGACACTGGAGGTCTTGACAAGAAAGGATACAATAAGATACTTTGCCCTGGGCAAAAAGGTCTTTTGGGTGCCTTTCAAATCATGGTATGATGGCTCATTTTTCAAAAGGCAGGGCATACCTTATATAGTTACCACAAACTAGCAGCTCAGAGCCTAAAGTCAGCCAACAGATATGTTTTGTTCAGCCAGCAGAGAGAATTCCATTTTTATTGGTTCTAGGCAGGGCATGTAGTCTTAAGTTTTAAGTATCTGTATTTAATGTGATTATCTTGAATGCCAATATTAGATTTCTAGAGCGGAACACTTTTTTGGTTGTTGTTTGTTTTTGTTTTTTTTACTTAGAGCAAATTATTTAGCCAGCTCTTATCTCTGGGGCTATGCAATGAGACCCAGATGTACATGTAGGCTGCACATGTCATCCTATATGTAATGGTGTCTACTGTAAGTGAGGACACCCTACAAAATGAATCTGGGCATTTATATAGGAGAAAGGGCCAACTTTCCCCTCCCTCTCTGAGAAATGACAAGAAATGCTTTGTTCCCTGGTATAAACACATTCTCCTTGGGAACAGAAAGAAAGATTCTGGGCGCTTAGCTTTTGGAATGTAAATAAATTTCCCCACTGGAAAGATGAGACTAGGGTCTCTGGCTTTACATCCCAGGAGATGTCTCCATGGTCCTGGGTGTTTAATTCTTCCTTGAAATGAAAATACATGTGTCTTTGGGGAGGTAAATTTCTCTGGCATTCTCACTAATCACTTCGAAGTTAATGCCAGGCTTGTCCTTTTAGCTCAGATTCCAAAATTCAGTAAAATGGACTCAGAAAACCCTAACTGTTCAGAAATGTAAAAATACTATCTCTATGGCCCACAGTTCCACAGTTGAACCACACGCTTACCATCTCAACTGTCTTACATTCTGCAGCTTGATTTTTGTTACCTTTTTGATTCTAACATGTAGGCATTTGTCAATGATGGGATTTAGAACATGCTACCTGAAAATATGGTACTCGGGCATTTGGAGAAACAGCAGAACTGAGAAGGTGACTCTCTGACTTTTTCCCACACTTCTCCCCTGAAGCAGGTTATAAAAGAAATCTTGGGGCCGGGTGCAGTGGCTCATACCTGTAATCCTAGCACTTTGGGAGGCTGAGGTGAGTGGATCACTTGAGGTCAGGAGTTCAAGACCAGCCTGGCCAACATGGTGAAACCCCGTCTCTACTAAAAATACAAAAATTAGCCAGGTGTAGTGGTGCACATCTGTAATCCCAGCTACTCAGGAGGCTGAGGAAGGAGAATTGCTTGAACCTGGGAGGCAGAGGTTGCAGTGAGACAAGATCCCGCCACCACACTTCAGCCTGTGCGATGGGAGCTAGACTCCATTTGTCTGAAGGAGGTCACAAGGCAACATTACAGAGTGCACTTTCTATATCAGGAAGGAAGGAATTTTTTTTTTTTATCTCTGATGACACAGGGACACAGAGAAGTAGCTCAAAAGCATGCTTGCTAAATTCCCTTCATTTTATGACCATTGGATCACAGCCTTTTGTCCTCCAAGCACACTTCTGCGTGGCTGCCCACTCTTCATCAAAACTCAGTATAAAAAAACACTTACATTAAATACATTTATATGCACTTCTCTTGTTAATCTGTCTTTTGTTATAGGTGCCTTGGCCATGAACCTAACAATGGGTGAGGAAAGAATCTCTTCTCCCCTACATCATCAAGTTATAACAACCAATACTTTGGTCAAAGAACATATACTTGCTAACATCTAGACCTTTAAAAAGAGAATTGAAATACACTCCGTTTGTGTGAATGAAAAATTTATAATATGTCTTTTCAGACAAGAAATAATCCAAAAACGAAAATGTAATTTCTTACTACTCCAAATTATATAGAGGATAATTGTATCTGCATGGAAATGTGTCATCTGAGAAATGGGTTCATTTTGTCACAGAAATCCTAGTTGCTGGTTAGGAGTGAGCAAGACAGTCTTTGGTCAGTCAGGCATTTTGTGAGTGAGACTGTGCAGCACTGTGATCAAGCTTGAAGCCCCCGAGGCTGGACTGCCTGCGTTCAGGGCTCCCACCACCAATGCTTCATCATGTGATCTAGGACAAGGGACTTGTCTTCTCTGTGCCTCAGTTTCCGTACTTGTAAAGTGGAGATAGAATAATGTATAGAGCATAGGATCTTCGTGAAGGTGAAATGAGATAATTATGAAAAATCTGTAGTCCTCTGCCTGACAAGTAACATTAGCTGTGTTATTAGATGAATGTTAGCTGTGTTATTAGATAAGTGTTAGCTGTGTTATTATTTGCTACATCACCTCCCTGCTCCTCTGTGATTTAAAGAGAGCTTATTCTCTAATAGCAAATGATAGAAAGAGAGAGGGAGAGATTTATAAACTAAAAAGGGCATCACAGTTTTATTTCTTTGACTTGTAATGGAAGTTTGGACCAGCTCTGGTAAGAATGCCACAGGGAGCAGAGAGTTCTACTCAAAGTGGTGGGGAGTGGTTAGAAAATTTCTTAGAGTAGGAGGAGACCTTTGAACTGAATCTTGAAACCACTTTCTACTCTCACTTTGGGCTCCTAGAAACCACCAAATAGTGGTAGAGAAAATAAAACAGACATTTTTAGAAAGTGTGTATTTTCCTATCGACTAATAGGCAATGACTGTATTTTTGAAAAGCGTGTTTACAGCTTTCGATTCTAATAATTGCATGTGACAAATCTAAGCATGGTCAGCTTGTGCTTCTCCTGGCTTTGCCTTTTATTAGCTCCTGCACTGGCCAGCCACAGTTATTGTACCTCCATCCTATTCCTTAGTCATTTGTGGTTAAGTGTATCAGCAGTCTGATAGAAGACTGTAAGAGCTTACTTATTAAGATCAAGATAGAATGAGGGCAACACTATTCCTTAGGCCAAAGCAGGGAGGAACAATTTAACTGGGACCTATCTGAGGACATAAGCATGTGTTTTAGAAAACTACACCAAAAAGGAATAGTTAGGATGGAAACATGACAAAAATGTGGAGTTCAGGGAAACAAAATTGTTTAGTGTGTTCCCAGCAGCATCCAAGAGAAAGGATATCTTTTCCTGATAATGCACATGTCTAGTCCCTTTGTCAGGGAATGCAGGGGTTAATTAAGAGTATGAGAAGCCTGGCTGGGTGCAGTGGCTCCCAGCACTTTGGGAGGCCAAGGCAGGAGGCTTACTTCAGGCTAGGAGTTTAAGACCAGCCTGAGCAACATAGAGAGACTACGTCTCTACAAAAAATAAAAAATAGCCAGATATGGTGGCATGCAACTGTAGTCCTAGCTACTGTGGAGGTTGAGGTGGGGTGATTTTTTGAGGCCAGGAGTTCAAGGTTACAGTGAGCCATGACAGCACCACTGCACTCCAGCCTGGGCAACAAAGTGAGACCCTAGCTCTAAAAAGAAAAAAAAAAAAAAAAAAAACTATGGGAAACCAGACTCACTGGGTTCAAATCCCAGCCCCATTATTTAATAGCTTTAGAACATTGGGTAAGTTATTATATCTCTGTTTGCCGCACTTTCCTCATCTGTAAATTGGGATTCACAGTAATACCTCAATAGAGTAGATGTGAGGGTTCAGTGAAGGCATATGAGTTGTTCAGTGCCTGGGACAGAGAACGTGCTGGATAAATCATGGCTAGTATTTCTCTTTGCTCAGCATTGTCTGCTCACATTTTCATTCTCTTTCGTCTGGCCCTGAATCCCAGCACACTTCACACACAAGCCCACTCCACTTTGACATTCCTGACTTTAACTTTGGTTATTTCATGGGGCTAAAGCTGAGACTCAGACAGCTGGTGTTCAGCTGTCTGGTAAATCAGACGGCAGGCTGTTGCAGTGACCAAGCAGAAGAGCCTAAGGCCAACACAGTGACCACAGGTATGAGGACAAAATGACAAACATGAAGGACATCATGTGCTAGTCCAGCAGATTTTAATACAAGTCACATATATCATTTTACACTTTCTATTAGCCACATTAAATAAGTATAAAAGGTATAAAGAAGTAGGTGACAATAATTTTGGTCATATATTTTATTTAACTCAATATATTCAAATTATGATCATTCAATGTATAATCGATGTTTTTAAAACATTAATGAAATATTTTACTTTCATCTTTTGTACTAAGTCTTCCAGATCCAGTATGTATTTAACACTTACAGTTCAACACCGTGAAGGCTAGCCATATTTCAAGTGCTCAGAAGACACATGTAGCTAGTGGTCATCATTGTGGACAAGGAAAGCCTAGACTCTTAAAACACCTTTAAAAGTTTTAGTCTATCTCATTTCATAACCTACAAACTGGACCAGATTTACTGATTTTTAAATCAAAATCTTTGACTCTTAAAAATGGATGGTATGTCCAGTCCATTTCAGTTCCAAAATCTTCCACTTACAGAAGAGTCTGCTCACATGGATTTGAACCTAAAAGCATTCTCAGCTCAGCTCCACTGTCTGTTCTTTTTGGCCTAGTCTTCCTCAGTAGGCAGGTCATTGCAGTGCCTCACACTGGGAGTGACTGCAGCGGGAAGTGTTAGGTTCCGGATCCTCTGTCTGGCCCTCCTTTGCACCACTATGAGGCTTTGAAATTATAAATTGTTTTAGTCCAAAATTGAAATTTATTGGAAGGCTGTGGGGGCAGAAATAAGCGGAATCTTACTGTATGCACTTTTTTGTATCTAGATTCTTTTTGCTAAACATCCATGCTTTTAAAAAGTATTTTTGATATTGTTTTTAATTCATTCGCATTTCAATTTATATCAGGGACTCCAAAGGTTGGGCCTTGGGAAAGGAAGCAGGAACTAGAGCACTATGGGCTACGGAGCGATTGTTTTGTTGTTTTTCTGTTGCCATGTCCGTGGTTAAAGAAGCCACTGTATAGCTTCTGATTTTTACCCATGAATCAGTTTCTGCTACATGGAGAGAGTGACACTTGTCACAGCCTGGTTTTGTTTTATTTTATTTTATTTTATGTTATTTTTTGTGATCTCACTCTTGCCCAGACTGGCGTGCAGTGGTGCAATCTCGGCTCACTTCAACCTCCACTTCCTGACTTCAAGCAGTCTTCCACACTGCTTTCCTAGTAGCTGGAACTACAGGCATGCGCCACCACACCCGGCTAATTTTTCTATTTTTTGTAGAGCTGGGGTTTCATCATACTGCCCAGGCTGGTCTCAAACCCTGAGATCAAGCCATCTGCCTGCCTCAGCCTCCCAAAGTGCTGGGATTACAGGCGTGAGCCACCATGCCCGGCAAAAGGTTTGGAGACAGCCTGGTTTTAAATCAGAGGTGTCCAGCTGGGGGACTCTGGTCTAGGAACTGTATCTAATTTTTCTGTTAATCTTTCACCCTGCAGCTGACCTGAGCCTATGGGCTACCTCTCAGTGCTGACTTCTGATGTAACAATAGTAACAGGAACTCATCATTGTGTGCTGTACAATGTAGGGAGTACTTTTAAACAACCATTGCATTATTGGATTCCCACAACTGTAAACAGTAGGCAGCACACCAGTGTTGTTTATTATCATTTTGTAGATGTGGTCACAGAGGGGCGGACCAACTAACTTATCTTCCCAAAGTCCCAAGCCAGGTGACTGAGTTGGTCTGTCCTGCAGTCAGGACTGGGCCGGGTCTCTGAGTCTCCTTCTACTGGTGCACATTTCCTGTTAGTATTTTCCTCAGGGAAATCCTTTTGGCTCTGACTCCTGAAAGAAAGCTTGTCTTCTAAAGTTGCCAAATAATCTGGTCTGCTTTCAATTGAAGGTACTTTGAATCGTGGGAAGAGGAAAGGGGAGAGCTGTGCTAAAAAGATGAGTCATTGCTTCAAGATTGAGGAAGCGAGGGTTTATATCTTGGGGACTTTTCAGGAGGGGAATCAGTGTTTCTTGATGGTAAAAACAAGGAAGTGGAGGAAGGGAAGAAAGCACACCCAAGTATTTATTTTCCCTTCTCTCTTTGAATACACATTCTTCCTATTATATTTTCCATTTGCCACGTCTCTTACTCATTTTAACAACTTTTTGTTAAAAATACCTGTTGGTTAAAATTTATTTTTTATTTCTTAGCATTGCAGTTTGCTTTCTATACCATGTCCTCAACTGACTACCTCTGTATAAGTAGCTGGTATGCATGTATTATTTTAGGAATCCTTTCTTACTTAGATTCAGATGTGGCTTTAACTGGACAAACCCCACCGAGGTTCATCACTCTTCCTTTTCTGCTTGACGGTCCTCTTTCTCCTCCAGCCATCCTTCCACCTGTGAGAAAGGGCTATAAAAGGTGTCCTTACTTCCCTGACAGGAAGGAAGTGGCAGTGAGTTTTTTGAGTTTTTTCACCAGTAGAAACATGTAGATGAGTCATATTTATAGCTTTTTTTTTTTTTTTTTTTTTTTTTTGCCCAGGCTGGAGTGCAGTGGCACACTCTCTATAGCCTAATTCTTTAATGTGTACACCTGTTTAGTAGGCATTTCGTTGCCAACCTTTCAATGCTTTTATGGGTATTTAGTATGATCTGTACGAATCTGGAGGACTGGTTAGTATGTTAAGTCCTGAACTTTTAAAAAGAAACTTGGTTGCTTGCTCTGTTGGAATGAATTAAGTTCTCAAGCAAGAAAATAGATTAATTAATTGGGCAATGTTAGTTGTGGGCGTAGTTTTAGGAAACTTCTAGGATCCTTAAAATATCCACTTCTGCCTCTTTCTGGGACGAGAACTATAATACTTTTTCTTAAAATCACTTGGAGTGAATTGTAATATACATACAGAAAAGTGCACATACGTGAATATAATTATTCATTTTCAAAAACTAAGTATATCTAAGTAACCAGCAGCCCCCAGTCCTCCTTATAGTCCCTGCTATTCTTTTCTCTTTAGCCTACAGGGAACTCTTGTCCTCACTTCTAATAGCAGAGCTTGGTTTTTCCTGTTTTGTACCTTATATAAGTGGAATCTGGAATCTTACTTTATGTAATCTGGTGTTTAGATTCTTTTACTGAACATTGATTTTTTTTAAAGTATTTTTTAATACTGTTTTCAATTTATTCTCATGTGAAAAGTCTAGAACATACAGGGAAGTGTGAGAAAAACGTGAAAACCAGTAAGCATAATCTCATCACCTATAGAGACCTATTATTATAATTTTTGGCTATTTCTTTCGAATACTTTTTATATGAAATGTTTAAAAAATTTACATAGCTAAGTGTGCTGTGTATTTAACTTTGAATTCTGTCTTATTTTGGCTTAATATTATATTTTAGCATAAAAAAATTATTGTTATTGTTATTATTTTTAGTGACGGGTCTGCCTCTGTCACCCAGACTGGAGTGCAGTGGCACAATCATGGCTCGCTGCAGCCTCGAACTCCTGTGCTCAACCAATCCTCTGCCTCAACCTCCCAAGTACCTGGGACTACAGACACGTACCCCCATGCCCAGCTAACTTTTAGATATCTTTTTAGAGATGAAGTCTCCCTATTTTGTGCAGGCTGGTCTTGAACTCCTGGGCTCAAATGATCCTCCTGCCTCAGCCTCCTGAGTAGTTGGGATTACAGACATGAGTCACATGCTTAACTCAGCATTTTATTTTTCATCAAAGACTTCATAAACATTTTAAAAGGCTGAATATTGTCATTTTATAAATAAACCATCATGTACTTACCTATTCCCTTTAGGGTGAACATTTAGATGGTTTCCAAATGGTTGCCAAACAAGTCATGCAGTGGTTGACATTTTAATACATAAATATTTTGTTTGCTTCCCTTTTTCCCTCCTCACTTCCTTCCTTCACTTTTTCTTCTTTCTTTCTCTATTTTCTGTCTTCCTTCCTTACTGTAAATACTTATCATGTGCCAGTTAGTGTTGTAGGTACTAGGGAGAAAGCAGTGAGTAAACCAAAGTACTTGCCCTTGTTTGCTTTCATGATTCTTACTTACTTCTTTCTTCTTCTTTTCTTTTTTCCTTTTTTTTTTTTGAGGTGGAGTCTTGCTCAGTCGCCCAGGCTGGAGTGCAGTGGCGCAATCTCAGCTCACTGCAAGCTCTACCTCCCAGGTTCATGCCATTCTCCTGCCTCAGCCTCCCAAGTAGCTGGGACTGCAGGCGCCCGCCACCATGCCTGGCTAATTTTTTTTGTATTTTTAGTAGAGACAGGGGTTCACCATGTTAGCCAGGATGGTCTCTATCTCCTGATCTCGTGATCCACCCACGTCGGCCTCCAAAAGTGCTGGGATTACAGGCGTGGGCCACCGCGCCCAGCCACTTCTTTCTAAAATCACATTTATTGAGGTATTATTTATATTTGCATGCAGTCAAAAGCATCACTTTCAACATACATTTTATGACATTGACAGCCTATGCAGTCATCAAACTACAACCACAATCAAGTTATTTCACAAGAAGTTCCCTTAGGTCCCTTTGGAGTCACCTACTTCCACCCACCACCAGCCTCTAGTAAATGCTGATCTATTTTCCATCTGTACAGGTTAGCCTTTTCCTGAATGCCATAGAAATGAAGTCATTCAAGACTTAGCCTTTTGTCTCCGTCCCCTTCCCTTGGGATACTGCTTTTGAGATGCATCAGTGTTGTTGCATGCATCAACACTTAGTTCTTTTTTATTGTAGAGCAGGCTTCCATTTTATGGATGTACAACATTTTTAAAAGATTGATCTGTTCACCAGTTGGTGGTCATTTGGGTTGGTGATTATGAATAAAGCTGCTGTAAACATTCAGTTTTAGACTTTTCTGTGTGTGGACACACATTATAGTTTATTTGGGCCAGATACCTAGAGTGGGACTGCTGGGTCATGTGCCAAGAATTTGTTTTACTTTATAAGAAATCGCCAAACTATTGTCCAAAGCGGCTGAACCATTTTGAATTCCTGCCAGCAGTAAATGAGAGTTCCACTTACTCTGTGCCCTTGCAGTAAAATATTATCAGGTTTTTAAAAGTTTTAATTTTTTCTAATAGGTATATGAGCTTATATTTTATTGGAAAGCATCTGTCCTTTGCCCAACTTAATCAGTGTTGATATGTTTCAGTCTCTCACACTTCCTTATGGATTAACAGAGACTGGATCAGTCCCTTAAATTTTGATGATTAGAAGGGGCCTCTTGGAATTTCTGTGAGTGGCAATTCTAACTGTGGATTCTTTGGAGTTCAGGCAGACCTTTGGGGTTGACAAGTATTAGGAGTGTGCTGTATATCAGGAGGGTATGTGTGTGCACTGGGGTGGGGAAGTGGGCGAGGAAGGCCCTTCATTACTATGTTTCTTTTAAGAGCCAAAGAACCTGGGAAATTCCCAAGGAAAGTTTTGTTCCCAGATGACTAAGCAAGATGGGTCGCTGGTGATCTTAAACTAGGAGACACCCTGGGGCAGTACTCAGGAATCCAGTACTGAAATAACAGGGGCCTGAACTATGTTGTAGTATTGGTAAAGGCTGGGTGTGATAAAATTAAAAAAAAGTATAAAGAGGGTGGAAATGATAAAAGGATTATCAGAATTAATAGCTGAATATTGACATGAGGGTAAATAAGGAGTTGACATGCTTGAAGGTTCACATTTAAACAATAAGGAGAAGGATCCCAATAGTACAGTGAAACAACATTTTACAAGTCCCTGTCTTGCTAAATCCAATGGTCAGGCACTTCCCCAGCTGCATTTTACTTGACCTACCAGCATATTGACATAGGCTAACTGACGTACAAGAAGCTCCCTTCTTCTTTCCCCTCTGAATCTTAGGGTACTGTTATACTTCCTCTTGATTCCTTTGTTTCACTGGCTGCTCCTTCTCATTCTCCTTTGGTGGTTCCTCCTCATCTTCCCCACCTCCAGATATTTACATCTCTAGCCCAAACCTTTTTCTCAGACCCCAGACTTGCATATCCACCTAGCTACTCAACACTTCCCCTTGGGTGTCTAATAAACATCTCAAACTTAACATATCCACTACCAAACTCTCGATCTCCATAACCCCAAGCCTGCTTTTTTCAGTCTTCTTCTCTTCTTCCAAATGCTCAGGCGCAAAACCTTGAGATCACCTTTGATGTCCCTCTTTCTTTTATACCCCACATTATCCCCATTAGCATATGTTTCTGGCTTCACCTCCAAAATTTGCCTGGAATCTGACCATTTCTTTCCGATTCTACTGCACCATTGTGGACCAAATCATCATTATCTCCTAACTGGATTCTTGCTGAAACTCTCTGTTTTTGTTCTTGTCCTCTTAGATCCATTCTAATGGCAGGAGCCAGAGTAATTTAAAAGAAAAAACAGTCTGAGCTTGTCATTTTGCTGTTCAGAATCCTTCAATGGCTTCTTATCTTATTCAGAGTTAAAGACCTTACAGTAGTTAATGGCTAAAAGATTCTACAGCAATTGACTTCTTGCTACTGCTCTAACCCAAGACTGGCTACATAATTTGCATTTCCCAGTACCAGATGAAATGCGGAGCTTCTTATTAAAAATATTATGAAACATTTCAAGGTGCTGATGACAGAGCATTAAACAAAGTGCAGTGCCCTTCTATGCCCATGGCCTTCTGTGACTGCACATCTGCACAGCTAGTCCTGCTCACACCTCGTCTTATGCCATTTTTTCTTTTGCTTTCTCTGCTCCAGTTGTAAGGCCTTTTGTAGATTTCTTGAACATACCAGTCAGGCTCCAACCTCACATTCTGTTTCCTGTTCTTGAATTGCTTTTGCCTAGATATGTGTGTAATTAATTTCCTCGTTTCCATCAGGAGTCTGCTTAAATATCCATTGATAAACAGGGACATTGGGAAGGAGCTGTTTGGGGCATAATAGATAATATAATGGCATTTAGGCCTACTTATAGACTCATGGAATTGTACAGGGTAGACCAGAGAGCATTTAAATGTACTTATTTCTAGGATTAAAAAACTGCAGACAAAATAAATTAAATGCCTGCCTAAACTTATATACTACCTGTTATGAATTGAGAGCATGGTATTCAAAATAGAAATTCTCAGAAGTTAAGGATATACGGCTCATGCCTGTAATCACAGCACTTTAGGAGGCTGAGGCAGGCATATCACTTGAGCTCAGGAGTTCGAGACCAGCCTGGGCAACATGGTGAAACCCCATCTCTACAAAAAATAGCTGAGCGTGGGCCTGTAGTTCCAGTTATTTGGGAGGCTGAGGTGAGAGGATCATGTGAGCTCAGGAGGCAGAGGCTGCAGCAGTGAGCTGAGATCGTGCCACTGCACTCTAGCCTGGGCGACAGAGCGAGACCTCAAAAGGAAAAAAAAAAAAAAGAGAGAGGAAGAAATTAGGATACATGATGCCTACATGGAGGAGTAGTGTAGGATGTGTCAAACAGCACCAGTCGTAAAGTCTTACAGGTAGGCAATGTTCTAATTCTAACATACTCATTTTGGGGAAGTGTTTTTAAAAGCAATAGTTAAAATAAATGAAAGAATATACAGAGAAAAGAGCGAAAGCTTCAAGCCTCTTCTTTCCAAAATATCCATAGCTATAGGGAAAGATTATTTGCTAAAAAAAAAAAAAAAAATAGAGCTTTAATTCTGGAATCAGACAGATACGGTTTTGAATTTTGGCTTATTCATTTATCAGCCGTGAAACTGATTCTCTATGCCTTATTTTCCTCACCTGTAAAAGGTGGATAATAATAATAACTTTTCCATAGGATGTTGGGAAGAATGAATGGGCTAACCCCTGTAATGCAGTTAACAGCTTGCACATAAATCAGTGGCATTTCATATTTTGGTAACTTACAGGAAGAGATATTCCATACCAGAAAATACCTCAAGCTGCATTAAAAAATATTGTCCCTTTTTCCATAGTCCTAACTTTGAATGTAACATTTTTAGTTGTTGCTTTCTAAAGACATGGTTGTTTATGCTATAACTGTTTGTGGTTTGGTTGAGGGGAAGTTACACTATGTGCTTTATTTTATGCTGACCTTACAAGAAATTTTCTCTGTCATTCCAAGGAACACTATTTTTTTCTTTTTTGAGGCAGAGTTGCCTTCTGTTGCCCAGGCTGGAGTGCCATGGTGCAATCATAGCTTGCTGAAGGCTCAAGTTTCTGGGCTCAAGCAGTCCTCCTGCTTCAGCCTCTTGAGTAACTATAGGCATGCATCACCATGCCTGGCTAGCAATCCCCCTGCCTCAGCCTCTTGGGTAACTGCTTATGCCTGGCTAACAATTAAAAAATTTTTTTTTGGTAAAGAGTGGATCTCACTTTGTTGCCCAGGCTGGTCTTGAACCCCTAGCCTCAAATGATCCCCTCACCTTGGCCTCCCAAAATGTTGGGATTACAGGGATGAGCCACCGAGCCCAGCTGGAGCACAACTTTTTTTTTTTTTTTTAATTGAGACAGAGTCTTGCTCTGTTGCCCAGGCTAGAGTGCAACGGCGCGATCTTTGCTCACTGCTACCTCCGCCTCCCAGGTTCAAGCCATTCTCCTGCTTCAGCCTCCTGAGTAGCTGGGATTACAGCCACGTTCCCCCATACCCGGCTAATTTTTGTATTTTGAGTAGCGGCGGGGTTTCACCATGTTGACAAGGCGGGTCTCTAACTCCTGACCCCAGGTGATCCACTTGCCTTGGCCTCCCAAAATGCTGGGACTACAGGTGTGAGCCACTGCGCCTGGCCAGCACAACATTTTTGAATAACCTAAAGTATGGTTTAAAATGGAAATTTCTGGGTATTGAGAAAAACTAGCGTGTTTCTGAATTATTGTTCAGCTGTACTTTTTGTTTCGAATAGAACAAGAAATGCTTCAGATTGGCAGCCTGTTCTTATTACAGAGACTAGAATAAGCAACATGACTTATTTCCTTCACTTTGTCTCTAAAGTGAACCCTTTAATTCTTATAGTGGATGTTTCTTTATCAAAAGCTGGATAATGGCTTTATTCTCTATTATTTTATACAAGGATATATTTAGGGATAACTTTTCATAAACATCAGCCGTAGTTATCAAGAAAGAGAGGCGACAAAGGCTCTTATTCAAATTCCATTAACTTTGACATTCCAGAAGATACAAACTTTAGATTTTGGAAAGATGCCCCAAATAAATGTTCTATCTGCCACTGAAAAAGTCTTTACTACTGACTCATTATCTCTAGGACATGAGTCACTTTTCTGGTTATGATTTATCAAAACCAGAAAAGAATGTTCATTAACCTAGTCTTTCTCTTAGTACTCCTGTACTGCCTATTAGAAATAGCTGATCAGGATGTGGGGCACACATTGCGTTATATTAACTTTTAGTTTTCGTTGCTAACTGTTAATGAAAGAGCTCTGTATCTAGCCAGAGATGGCAATGCGGGATTGTGCTTATTTGTACAGTGTCTGTGGTACATTAGTCAAATGTATGAGGGTTTACATAGAGAATTAGGTTGGCTTCCTGGAAGTTCTTTTTGCTTGTAGATTATCCTGACTGGCTGTGGCAATTGCTATTGCTCTGTGTTTGCTAGAATTTACCAGCTCGTTGGATCCCACAAGGGAGTAAAACAGAAAAAAAAAAAAAAAAAAAAAAAAAAAGATTAAAGCAAAGTTGAATGTACCAGCTCTGTGCTGGGAATACTTGTGTGTTGAAATGAGGGTGTACCAGAATCAACTTTGCCTTGGTTCATGGTCCAGATGAGGAGTCACCACTGGCCATAGTAAAGATTCAGATGATGGCTCTGCTTTTTTTTTTTTTTTTTTTTTTTGTTTGTTTGTTTTTGTCATGTGCTTCTAAGGAAATCATAAAGCTTTAAGCACAGGGATTGTGATAAAAATATAATTAGAACAAGAATCAAAGAAATACAAAAATTTAAATATAATTAATATTCTCATCCCTATTTCACAGATACTGGTGCTTCATTCATTCTTCATTTCTTCCTTAGAAAAATATTTGTTTAGTTTTACTCTAAATCTCAATACTTCTTGCCCCACAGTCTCTCATGCTATGCACAGATCCAGGGCTTTGAGGATTCTACCCAATTCATGAGTATTCTACCCAATATTCCTAATATTTTGCTTGCCACTTTCAGATTCTTGAATATTAAAATTCTTGCCACTTTTTCTAAGCCTTCCTCAAGTCTTAGTTCTAAGGTAATTCCCGGAGGATCTCATTCCCTTTGAAATTTGAAAATTGGAATTTCTTTATTATTCCTTCCACAGGGAAGTGAAAGAGATAATTGTATCCGCCTATGAAAGGCTTTACAGTTTCCCTGTTAAAGCTAATATATATGTAGTTTAACTAATTAGAAAATCTTCTCTCTTTGTTCAACCATAGCTCCAGCTTTATTATTTCCCTGACGTATACTAAAGAGTCCCTTCACAGTTGCCTGTCTCAGAGGGTGGATCTACAGAAAACACAGTTGTGACAAACTCTAACTTTAAAATGTCTATTTAAGCAATTATGATTTAAGCAGTAAGATTTGGAAATAGAGAAATATGTGCTATTACTATACTGGCCTATTTTACTATAAATACCATAAAAGCAGAGACAGTACTATATATTTTACTTATTTATTTATTACTGTCTGTTCCTATAATTTTGTGTGTTTTTATTAATTTCTGTATGCTTAGCACCTAGAATAGTACTTGGTATATAAAAGACACTGAAATCTTTGTTTAATGAGTTAATTAGTGTCTTTTTCTTCCATTGTAGCTCGTGTAACTGTTAAGGGTCTTACTATGCGGGTATTGTGTTTAAAAGATGGGTTTGAATGAGAGGTAGGAGGTTCCAAACAAGAAAATCGTATATTTTAGCTATTATTCCCTGAAAGGTATAATTATATGATGATTATGTCTTATCTTCTGTATAAGAATTCTGAGTAGGAAAAATAAATAATCTGTATTTATTTTATATTTCATACAAATATAACATTTTGTTACAAAAAATAAATTGATACAAGGGTTGGATGTTCTGGATCCCAGTCCCAGCTCTCTCCTTGATTATGTCTGGGCCCATAAGCACATTTATTTTTACCTTTCTGGATACAGTCCTGTTAACAGCATCATCAGGTTGGGCTAGATGCTCCCCACTATCTTCACTCTTGCTATTCCCACTGCACTCTGGTTACCTATCGATTTCTCCCCACTTATGGCATTATATTGAACACATCTGCCTATATGTGTTTCCCTATTTGATTTGAGAAACTTGGAGTCTACCTCATTAAAAAATAATGGTTACTGTTTCTGAGTACTATCAAGTGCTATATTCTACCTATTGTATGTTACTTAGAACACCATTAAATAAGTATATCTAAGTCAATTTTGAAGAGGTGAAAATTTAAGACTTTGAGAACTTAAACAACATGCACCAGGTCTGTAAACTTATGAGATCCCAATCTCTACTCTAACCCCAAAGTCTCTGCTCTTAGCCCTCTACACTACATTCTACTTCTTATCTACAGGATGATCATCATGTCCTGAACACTTACTAAGTGCCAAATATTTATATCTTGATTATAATCCTGAAAATAACCTCACACAGTAGACATGATGATTCTCAGCTTACATCCCATAGGCCAGGTAACTGATGCACAAAGATGACAAGTAATCTCCTCCCCAGCCATACAACAATACCTGTGGGGTAGTCTGGTACTTCTTGTTGCAAATTATCGCAAAGCTAATTGATATTTATGCTTTCTTTCACCTCCTACCCATTCATGTTCCCTTTACCTTTAGCTAGCACCTTAGCTACTTGGGATTCTTTATATGATTGAATGCTTTTTTTACTTGATCGTTTTTCTTGTTTTTTTTTTTTCTTTTTCTTTCTTTCTTTCTTTTTTTTTTTTTTTTTTTTTTTTTTTGAGACAAAGTCTTGCTCCATCACCCAGGCTGGAAGGCATTGGCACAATCTTGGCTCACGGCAACCTCTGCCTCCTGGGTTCAAGCGATTCTCTTGCCTCAGCCTCCCGAGTAACTGGGATTACAGGTGCACACCACCATGCCTGCTAATTTTTGTATTTTTAGTAGAAATGAGGTTTTGCCATGTTGGCCAAGCTGGTCTCGAACTCCTGATCTCAAGTGATCCACCTGCCTCGGCTTCCTAAAGTGCTAGGATTACAGGCATGAGCCACCACGCCCCGCCCTTGATTGTTTTCAAACCTTCATTCCTGAAGTGTCTGAACCCTTGGTGGGACTACTTCGGTTGTGTTGTTCTGTTCTACAAAAAGTATCACTCAATACAAAAGTCTTGACATACATTCCCTGCCCCCAAACAGATTGAGACAGGAAGAATAAAAAGGGAAAAGCATGCGAATTTTATTAATTTTACATTCACATGGGGATGTTCACAAGAGAGGGAAGTCTCAATAAGCGGCCAAAGATAGATGCTTTTATGCTTTTTAGATAAACAACAGTAAATTTGTGAAGAAATGACAGGAGAAAGGGGATCGGGCTAGGGACAGTAAATTCTAGGGGAGTCACTAGGAGATATTTGGAGTATGTAAAACTAGCGGAAGATAAAGGTTACTTCCAGAAGTTTATTTACCTAGGCCTGTTGCAGCACCAAATCTCAGTCTCCAGTGAGAAGGAATATTCTTTTACCGAGGTAAGGAGAAGGCAGCCCCCCAAAGGAATCTTTTTGGCTTGCTACATGCAGGAAAAGACTGGGAGACTAGACTTTTTCTGAAACTGTAATTTTTCCAATGTTTTTTAGCTCAAAATATACCAATTTGTTATATTTGGGGATGATATTTCCTTCACTTCTTCACCGTAGAAGCAGAAATTCCAAACACCTCTTTGACAGTTACCCATTCTCTGGGTGTCTTCCATGTATATATGAAATACACATGTTAATAAATGTCTGTCTGTTTTTCTCTTGTTAATCTGTGTTTTGTAATAGGGGTGTGTTTCAGTTACCTATTGGGGTTTTATTTTTCCCTACCCATTTCATTCACCAATCAATCTAGAGTCAAGCTATGTAAAACAACTGATAAGTTCAAGAGAATTGCACATGGCTCATCAAACATCCTGTTATTTGCCCAAGAAGCTAACACATTGCTGTTGGCTGTTGTGTGTGCCTGGGGGAAGGGATAGAGGCTTACGTCCTAGCTTTTGCTTTTCCAAGTATGCTTTAGGAGTGAATGTGTGTGTACTTTCTCGGCTTGGAGGGTTCTGATGTGAGGTGAGGTTCATTTATTATGCCCCCAACACTCCTTATCCTGTTTCTCAGGGGACCTTTCTAAATCTCACCTTGCACAGGCCTTCCCCAACGCTACCTCCTGAGCTGTCATCTCCTGGTCCCAAGGGATGGCCTAGGTGGGACTGGGGGAGGAATGATCAAGAAGCAGTCAGTCTGCCTTGCCTGCTGTTACTCTTCTCAGTGACCTGGTTTCAGGGTTATCCTGATGTGATGCCACAACCTCTGACAAGTGCTATAGACCCTGGCTGGTGATGATCCAGCAGGGCACACGCGGTGGAGAAATGGCCACCACCAGAAAGCTCTCCACAGCTCGTCCCCGCCTGCTGCACCTGTGGTCTCTTTGGCTCCAACCCTGGGATACAGGCTTTTTTTTCCATCTTGTCTGGGGTTTCTCAGAGTCTTTATGTCCTGATCCATGATCCACTTTCTTTTCACCATGACATTTCTGGGCTCAGTTCGGGGAGGAATGATGGCATTGAGCTTTAGTTCACCATCTGGTGAGGAACTAGAATCCTTTGTGCATCTTTATATTCCCTTCCTTAAGATGCTTAAGATATGTCTTAGAAGAGCAGTCCCCAACCTTTTTGACACCTGGGACAAGTTTTGTGGAAGACAGTTTTTCCATAGATGAGGGCAGGGGATGGCTTCAGGATGAAACTGTTCCACCTCAGATCATCAGGCTTCAGATTTTCCTAAGGAGTATGCAACCTAGATCTCTCACATGAGCAGTTCACAATAGGGTTCGTGGACCTATGAGAATTGAATGCCACCCGCTGATCTAACAGGAGGTGGAACTCAGTGGTAATGTTCGCTGCCACTCACCTCTTGCTGTGCAGCCTGATTTCTAACAAGCCATGGACTGGCACTGGTCCACGGCCTGGGGGCTGGGGGCGTCTGTCCTAGAACACTGACCTGGACTGCCTCACCAAGTGTAGTATGAAGGACAAGTCTGTTTGTGAGGAAAAACTATGTTAGAAAAATATAAATATAAAAATATCATATGCTATACTTAAGTTAGTATAATTTAATGTATAATAACTGCGAAGTAAATGACCACTAAATAAATAAGACTTTGGATGAGCAGTTGGAGTAGGCTGCATGCCACTGTGACAGCATTATTTCTTGGTGTTGCAGCAGTTAAGCGCAGCCTAAAGAGAAGAACAGATTACAAAAGGTTGATTTGAACAAATCCTTTAATACATTTGCTTGTTGTTTTGGATTTGTTATTTCAAAACTATTTTAGCTTCTCAATTTTGACCCAAACACTATTAATTGTTTGTGAGTGAGCTTTGTAAAACTGAATGCAGAAGTTTTGATTATGAGGCAAAAACTCTCTCATCCTGTTTTAAAGAAGATCTACATGCCCTGCTTGGTGATATTCTAGGAAGCAAAAGGAGAAGTGCTCTCTGGGAGATGAATTTCACTACCCTTGTTTTCCCCCTCCTTACAAGATTGGAACAAATTCCCATTTATTTAGCAAGCAAAACATACTTTATAATTTCCAAATAAGGAGTAAAGTTTGCCATGTACACATCTGGAACCTGTGCATCTAGTCTCAGTTTGCCACAAATAATGTTTGTATTCTACGATTCACCAGGAAGCTCAGTTTTGAGTTGACTTAATTCATGAGAAAAGTGCAATAAAGGTAACTGATATTGATGATAGTTTAAGTAAAATATTAACCATTCACCCCTAGTACGATTTTTGGTTCTAGCTTGTTTCAAACTAAATCACCATATGTATCAAATTAGATCACCAGAATTATTTAGTGTAACTCTTTGTAAAGTTGCCTTTACTAATGTAACTTAATCTGCCTTATTTGAATGTCTTTGGCATTCTTGAATGTTGATATGAGAAATGGTCCTATGGAATTAAGGTTTCTGCATCTTTTTAGAAGTCTCTGTTGCAAAAATTAATAATTCTGCAAGAGCTACCATTCAGAGAGTACATTGGATGTCCCAGGCACATGTTTACTAAATGTAATTCTCACTATAGTCTTCTAGGTGTATATTATAATCCTTACTTTACATATGAAGAAACCGAAGCTATGTTAAACCACTTGCTCACACCTAATAAGTGCTTGACACAAGATTCAAATCCAGGTCTGTTAGATCTCTAAGTTTGTGGCCTTAACCAATGTTTTATATTGTAATTATGCTCTATGTATAGAATTCCTCATATAAAATGGTAAGAAATTACCTGCAGAAGGGAGGAACTACATTGTAGAGCCAGAAGTCTGACTGGGATGGCAAGCTACAATCAGGACAATCTTTGGCACATGTGGGCTTGCCTAGAAATTCCCAGATTCCATTTATCAGAAGCTGGATAAAGACTGGACTGTGGTCACCCAACCCTGCTGGAGACTCAGATTATTCCTGACTTGGACATTAAAGGGAAACTTAGTTCCACGGGCAAGGATATCTATGACACTTAGGTAACCACATGAACAAGAGCTTACCTTTGACTTCAGGGCCTTCAATGAGCCATAGGTTAAGAAATCCTTATCTAAACCATGCTAGTTCCCAGTGTTTCTTGGCTTCTGGGAAGCCCTGTATCAAATGAAATACTCAATTCCAATATTTTCCTAAATATTATTAAGTTCTTCTTGCTCTCTAAGTCAGCAGACTTCAAACTGTGTTCCACATAGTTCTTTGAGTTCCACAGGCCCTCTTTTAGGGTGCCCCATTGCATCCTGCCCCATAGTCCAAGCAGCTGCAAGGCCACAGGGGTGAAGGACATTAGTTCAGCTCCACCACTGTCTAGTGATTCGATTTCTTTATGTCCCAGTGTCCTCATCTATAAAAAGGTACTAATAGTCCTATTTTGCGGGTTTCAGTCATGACAAAAGGACTAAATGCATGTATGACACTCAGAACCCCACCTGACAGAAAGCAAGCACCCAGGAGTTGTTAGTCATTATTATTGCTTGACTATGCTTTTAAATACAATATTTTTTATAATCAAGAACACTGAAACAAAAAAAAAATAAGGAAAACCACTTTGTCTATGATCTTGAGACTTATTTTTGTTTAAATTGTTTTTTCTGTTTAATTTTTATTTATGTTATATGTTATTTTCACGTAAATGGGATTTAATTCATTCCCAGTCTGCCATTTTTGATCTACCCAGCTACCTCCTCATAAATGGTCAGTGTCATCCCTGACTTCCCAGTGAGAAACTTGGAAATTGCCTTTATTTCTTGGCTGACAGAGCTGATAAATGAGTGTTAAAAGGAAAACTTTAGCTACAGTAAATTTAACATAATTTAATTGAACAAAGAACAATTTGCGAATGAAAGTAGCCTCCCGAGCCACAGTAGGCTCAGAGAGACAGCAGTGCAGCTGTGTGGTGTAAGGAGATTTATATACAGAAAGAGAACAGGAAGCACAGAAAACGGAAGTGAGGTACAGAAGCAGCCGGATTGGTCACGGTGTGGCGCCCACTTTATTTGAATACGGTTGAAGTGGTTGGCCCTCTTTGATTGGTCAAAACTCAGTGATTGGCACAAGAGTAGGTTACAGTCTGTTTACAAATCCATTGAGATTATAGTTCCGTAGGTACAGAGAAGCCTTTAAGCTGAACTTAAAATACGTAAGGAGACAGCTGTAGGCCAAACTTGATTTAAGCTTCTTTGCCCCTTACTTTGCTACTGGCTTCAGCTGCGTCAGGTGCTCTGTGCTTGAGACAATTTAAGATTGAGACCATTTAAAATATTTTGCCGTCCTTGTTGCAGATGAGAGTGTATTAGTCTATTCAGGCTGCTATAACAAAACACAATAAACTGAGTTGCTTATAAACATTAGAAGTTTATTTCTCTCAGTTCTGGAGGGAAGTCCAAGACCAAGGCACCGGCAGACTCGGTGCCTGGTGAGGGCTCTCCTCCTGGTTCATTCTTTCTGTGGGCCTGTTTTATAAAGGAGCTAATCCCATCCATGAACACTCTACCCTCATGATCTGATGACCTCCCAGAAACCCCATCTCTTAATATCATCACCCTGGGGGTTAGGAATTCAACATGTGAGTTTCAGGGGCATACAAACCCTTAAACCATAGCAGAGGATACATAGAAGTAGAAAAAGATAGATAACGACAGAAGAAAAACAATGGCGATTACTAGTCATTTGAATTTTTTTTTTTTTACTTTCCTTGCTCCCCTTCCTACTTTTGAAACATTTTAAAAGTTTTCAATGAGAAAAGAAAAGCCCAAACATTATTTATTTTATTGTATTTTTTTCCCTAGTAAAATATATCATGCATACAAACTGGTATAAATAACGTACATTCACTGTTTTAAAAAGGAGGATGAAATGAGCCTCACTGAGTGTAATCTTGGGTTTGCCCTTCACCTGGCTCCCTCTTCACTGCCTCACTGGTTCTGGGCTGTAGGGAGAGGATGCCTATGGACACCATCTGCACCCTCCTTTGCCTTTCAACTTCTGGTTAGTTTTGGCCAATGGAGTATTGCATTAAACTTGTTTTTATACACACTGCCCCTACTTTTGTACACAATCCCTTTCTTAACCTCTCCTCAAATTAACTTGAAGTTTCTATTTACTTCCTTTAAGGATCCAACCAGCTCCCCCTGGGCTGGGCTGGGGGAGGCTCTCCCTTATCCTTGGGAGAGAGGTATATACCAGTTTAAACTTTGTGTTAATCATTCCTTTGCTTAAAAAGAACTAATGTCATCATAGAAGTATGTCAAAATGTATATTGTTTAGTTTTGTCTTTTTTGACTTACGTAAATGGATTGATTTAAAGTCTCCCTCACTTGTGTTCCATTTTTTTCCCTTTGCTAATTTGGAAATTACACATTCTGGTTGGGCGCGGTGGCTCACACCTGTAATCCTAGCACTTTTGGAGGCCAAGGTGTGTGGCTCACGAAGTCAGGAGATCGAGACCATCCTGGCTAAAACGGTGAAACCCCGTCTCTACTAAAAATACAAAAAATGAGCCAGGCACAGTGACGGGCGCTTGTAGTCCCGGCTACTCAGGAGGCTGAAGCAGGAGAATGGCGTGAACCCGAGAGGCAAAGCTTGCAGTGAGTCCAGATCACGCTACTGCGCTCCAGCCTGGGTGACAGAGTGAGACAAAAAAAAAGAAATTATACATTCTATGGCTAGGTATTTAATAGTTATTTTAGAAACTTTAATGTTTACATTTAATTTAATAAGTCTCAACTTAAACTTTTACCTTCCCTTTAAACATTAAGGTCTTAGAATGCTTCAACCCTGATTACCTCTCACCCAACTGCAATGCTATTTTTATTCCATATTTTGGCTCTGCCTAATTTTTAAACTTGCAAAAAGTGGTCACTGTTGATATTATTTCATGCCATCAGTGATTCCTTAGATGGAGCCAGGTGTTATAGTTTTCTTCACTCACCATTCCATTTTGCATCTGAGATATTTCTTTGGGATCATTTCCCTTTTTCTTCAGAGGTTCTTTAGTGAAGTCTGTTACTAGCAATATCTGTCTTTGTCTGCAAATATATTTTATTCTTGTTCTTGAAAGACAGTTGTACTGAGTTTTTCTTAGTATTTTGAAAACAATATATCACAATCTTTTGACTTCCACTCTTGCTTTTGAGAAGGCAGTGTTAATCATTGATTCTTTGAGGTGAATATCTTTTACTTTTAACTACTTTTGGATTTTCTCTTTTCAGTGTGTCTCTTTGGCTTGTTTATTTTAATGTATTGTCTAGAGATATAGGTATTTTTTTAAAATCTTGTTAAATTTCCTTGGACTCAGTGAATCTGAGAATTACCTTTTATAAGTTGCAAAAATTTCTCATCCAATTTCTCTCTTCAAAAACATTTCTCCTTCATTCTGTTAGCTCACTCTGAAAAACTGGTTAGATATATTTTATGGTTTCTCATTCTGTGCCCCAAACCTTCCAATCTCTCTTTCCCAGTTTTCATCTTATCACCTTTCTGGCTATGTTTGGGTAATCATCTCTTCGGTTGTGTCTAATCTGCTGTTTCTGCTGTTCAATACATCCAGTGAATTTCTAACTTCAAATATTAATTTTACATTTTCTATTTTGGTATTTCAAATCTGCTTGACCATTTTAATAGCCACTTATTTCTCTATGTCATTTTCAATTCCTTCTATTATTTCTTTAAACATATTAAACACACTTATGAAACATCCTGTATTTGTTAAGTTCATTATCAGTGGGAATCATGGGTTTCATTCTGCTGTTTTTCACTCTTGTTGACTCATAGTTATGCTAGCTTGATTCCTTGATGGCCTGAGGTCATGACTTTCAATTCAAATTGGAAAATTTTTTGTGGGAAATCTTCGATGTTTGGATTTAAAGTATATTCTCCCAGGGCATATATATATGTGTGTGTGTGTGTGTGTATACATATATATATATGTTTAATCTGCTGTTCAATACATCCAATGAGTTTCTAACTTCAAATATTAATTTTACATTTTCTATTTCAGTATTTCAAATCTACTGGACTATTTTAATGGCCTCTTATTTCTCTATGTCATTTTTAATTTCTTCTATTATTTCTTTAAACATATTAAACACATACATATGTGTGTATATATGTGTATGCATATACACACACACAGTTGTCCCTCAATAGCCATGGGGGATTGGTTCCAGGATATCCTGCAGATACCAAAATTCACAGAGATACTCAAGTCCCTGATGTAAAATGATGTAATATTTGCATATAACCTACACATCTATCCCCCTGTGTACTTTAAATCATCTCCCTAGATTACTTATAATGCCTAATACAATGTAAATGCAATGTAAATAATTATTATACCGTATTGTTTAGGCAACAGTGACAAGAAAAAAGTCTGCACATGTTCAGTACAGACACTACCATCTATTCTTTTTTCTAAATAATTTCCATGTGCAGTTGGTTGAATCCACCGGTGTGGAACCTATGGATGTGGAGGACTGACTGCACTTACTTCTGCTAAACACGTTGGTATACTATCAACCTGGAGATTTAACACTAAATTTTCAGCTTGGGGCTTCAATTTGGGAACACAGATGATGTGAATTTTGTTGCAAGTCAACGTAAGGATCAGTTTATGGAAAGAATTCTTTGAAGTGACTCTTCCTCCTTCCCTTCTCTTTCCTCTCCCTGTCTTCTTTTCTTCTTTTACTCCCTCTCATTCTTTCCCTAAATCCTTACCTTCCTCCTTTCCTCTCTCTCTCTCTTATCCATCCTTCCTTCTGACCAAAACTTTCTCACTCCTTTGACCAAAACTTTAGTCAGGCTGCTGAGCACTTTCTGACTAGGCCCAACCTTGGGCTTCCTTCCCTTTCCACGTACAATCCAGTGTGAGCAAGGATCTTGCTAAGTCAGCTTAGCTCTAGAAAATCCCCTACCTTTGCTATCTGAGCCCCCTCCATATCTGATCCCCCGGCCTGCCTTCAGCAATTATCCTGTTAGATCAGTCTAGGCAGAAACTCTTGTCCTCGATGTTTCCCCTGAGTAATTTTCTGTTCACTGATCCCCACTCTGCTCCTTGGTTAAAAATCTCCACTTATTCTTGTTGGAGTACGAGTTGAGCCAAATATCTCTTGCAACTGGAAGACCCTGTTACAATACTCCCTATACCTATGACCATGCCTCCCCGTGAATAAAGTCTGCCTTACCATCTTGAACAAGTGTCACAAATGATTGTATTCTTTGGTTCTCCCTCCCTCCATCCTTCCCTCCCTTCGTTCCTTATTTTCTTACCTTTTTCTTTTCCTCTTTCCTTTTTTTTTTTTTCCTTTTGAAATGGAGTTTTGCTCTTGTTGCCCAGGCTAGAGTGCAATGGCATGATCTCAGCTCACCACAACCTCCGCCTCCAGGGTTCAAGAGATTCTCCTCTCTCAGCCTCCCAAATAGCTGGGATTACAGGCATGCACCATCATGCCCAGCTAATTTTGTATTCTTTAGTAAAGACAGGATTTCTCCGTGTTGGTCAGGCTGGTCTCGAACTCCTGACCTCAGGTGATCTGACCACCTCAGCCTCCCAAAGTTCTGGGATTACAGGTGTGAGCCACTGCACCCAGCCTCCTCTTTCCTTCTTTTTCTTCCTGATTTGAGGTTATAATTGGCAAGTAGTGCTAGCATCTGTCTCTGCAGAATAGGTTTCCATGTCCCCAGTTATTCTCTCTTTATGTTTTGTGCAGGGGGCTTCAACCTGACTGATTTAACTCCTAGACTACATGCCCAGGCCACCAGGATGAAGATGATGCCCTCAGCATAAATACCACTCTAATGCTGTTCTTTGGGACCTCTAAGGACTTGCCTTACTGCTCCATAACTTCAGCCCTGCATTTAAAAATGTTTTTGAAATGTAATTTTAATATAGGTGTTCTGCACTGGGAGTTTTTTTCTACATAGGCAATATGTCATTTGGCCAAAAATGGAAGAAATGGAAAAAATGGAATAAATAGTGTAATTTTTTTAAAGGTTTAGTAAAGCAATGCAAATTTTGTAGATTTCAAAACTCGAATCATTTAAACCATTTTTTGTATATAATGAAGAATGTAGCTTCAAAAATCTATTTTTATCTATCACTATTAGAAGCACATAGCCCTGTTTCTGTCATAGTTATTTAGAAAAGAGAAGATAAGGCCAGGTGCAGTGGCTCACACCTGTAATCCTGGAACTTTAGGAGGCCTAGGTGGGTGGATCGCTTGAGGTCAGTAGTTTGAAACCTGCCTGGCCAACATGGCAAAACCCCATCTCTACTAAGAATACAAAAATTAGCCAGGTGTGGTAGTGTGCACCTGTAGTCCCAACTACTCGGGAGGCTGAGGCACAAAAATTCCTTGAATCCAGCAGATGGAGGTTGCAGTGAGCTGAGATCATGCCACTGCATTCCAGCCTGGGTGACAGAGTGAGACTCCATCTCAAAAAAAAAAAAAAAAAAAAAAAAAAAAAAGAGGAAAAAAAAGAAAAGAAAAGGATCTACATATGAATGGGATCTCAGGACTACAGCCTATGTAGGTAAAATATAGGTGAAAATGATTTCTCTTATTCAGTGTTGCAGGAAGTCAGGGACCCTGAACAGCGGGACTGGCTGGTGCTGTGGCAGAGGAACATAAATTGTGAAGATTTCATGGACATTTATCAGTTCCCAAAATTAATACTCTTATAATTTCTTATGCCTGTCTTACTTTAATCTCTTAATCCTGTTATCTTCGTAAACTGAGAATGTACGTCACCTCAGGACCACTGTTGTACAAACTGATTGTAAAACATGTGTGTTTGAACAATATGAAATCAGTGCACCTTGAAAAAGAACAGATTTTAGGGAACAAGGGAAGACAACCACAAGGTCTGACTGTCTGCAGGGTCGGGCAGAATAGAGCCATATTTTTCTTCTTGCAGAGAGCCCATAAATGGATGTGCAAGTAGGAGAGATATCGCTAAATTCTTTTCCTATCAAGGAATATAATATTAAGAACCTAGGAAAAGAATTGCATTCCTGGGGGGAGGTCTATAAATGGCTGCTCTGGGAGTGTCTGTACCATGCAGCTGAGATAAGGACTGAGTCTCCTGCAGTACCCTCAGGTTTACTAGGATTGGGAAACCCTAGCCCTGGTAAATTTGAGGTCAGACCAGTTCTTTGCTCTTGAATCCTGTTTTCTGTTAAGATGTTTATCAAGACAATACGTGCACAGCTGAACATAGACCCTCATCAGGAGTTTTTGATTTCGCCCTTTGCCTTGTGATCTGTGCTTTGCCCTTTGCCTTGTGATCCTTATTGGCCTCAGAAGCATGTGATCTTTGTTCTCCCTTTTGCCCTTTGAAGCATGTGATCTTTGTGACCTACTCCCTGTTTGTACACCCCTCCCCTTTTAAAGTCCTTAATGAAAACCTGCTGGTTTTGTGGCTCAGGTGGGCATCATGGACCTACTAACATGTGATGTCACCCCCAGTGGTCCAGCTGTAAAATTCCTCTCTTTGTACTCTTTCTCTTTATTTCTCAGACTGGCCAACACTTAGGGAAAATAAAAAGAATCTGTGTTGAAATATTGGAGGTGGGTTCACCGATAATTCAGTTTTTCTAAAACTGCACTGAACTAAACTGAATTCTCCAGTGAGCATTCTCACAGCCTGTCGTTTTCATGGGTTCACTTCCTACATTTTGTTCCTTAAATCTTAATGACAATGCTTCTTAGAATGGAAGCTGAAACAAACAAAAATTGTTAGGTTGTAGATGTTAGTTCCCTGTTGATACTAATTCTTTTCTCTTCTTCAATCTCTTATTTGGTGAGAAAAAGCCCTCTCAAGTTCTCAAGTTCAATGGTCTTTTCAGTGGAAGGGCACATGCTAGTAAATATAATTTTCTATCTGTGTGTCTGAGTTGGTGATAATAACAGCCCACATCTACGGAAGATAAATTATTACTCTCCTTGGAAAAACTCTGACAAAGACTAAGTTTTCTTGAGACTGTTATATATTGTTTCACAATTAAAAAAAAAGTTTTGAAACTTATCAAAGTATTAAAATAGTGCATTTCTGTTATAATAAAAATAGCTTCTGTATATATGGATTTCTTATATGTATAAATATATATGGGTTTCTCCTAACTTTTCAGGATAGATATTATTATATTCAGAAATTGTGGATCAGAAAAAAAATTAAGTACTTGCCCAAGGTCACACAACTATAAAGTGGCAGAGCTAGGATATAAGCCATGTCATAATTTGCTCTAAATTATACCATGCCAAGGCCCCTTCAAGCCTTAAATCCCTAAAACCTCATAAATATAGACATCTCAGGGCTTCTGTAGAAGCTGTATGGTCTAACCTACTAATTTTACGAACGAAGAAACTGAAACCCAGAGAAGTTAAGTGATTAACCAAGATCACACAGTAATTAGAACTTAGATCTTATGATCCTGGGCCACTGATTGTTTCTGCATGCAAATCTGAAATTTAAAATTTGAGAACTATGAATGAAAAATGTTTAAATGAAAATTGAAAAACATCCCAACTTTGGATACAGTCTTAATGTAGGAATATTTGCCACCTAATATCAATACTGATATTGTGAAGAGTGGTGAAGTGGCGACGGAGTGTGTAGAAGATGAAGGCCTGACCTTCTTTCCCGGAGGCCGACCTGCTGTGGGAGAGGAAACCAATCATCTCTTCTTTCTTTTTTCATCCTGCGCCAGGACCATAGCATATGCTGTTCCATCTGCCTGCTATGATTCCCTACCTCTCACTTGGTTAACTATCATTCTTCCTTCAGATCTCAGCTCAGAGCATCACTTCCTCAGGGAGGTCTTCCTAGAATTAACTGGCTCCACTTACACTCTGGGCCTGCAGTGTGGAATGACTGCAGTTTCCTGAGTCAACCAGGACCCAGGATCATGGCTTGAGCTGACATCTGCTGGCAATGCCACCTTCCTCATTTATATTTGTGGAGCCACCCTTACACCTTTTTCACCTGGCAGACACCAACTTATCCTTAAAACATAGTTTAATCATTACCTTTCCTTAAGGGTGGGGGTGGCCATGATGACTACCGTGGCCTCAAAGCTCTTATCACAAAGCTGCTAACACTTTGTTGAGTTCTCTGTTTATAGCTCTGTCCCCACTGCTAGAATGTGACCAGGTTTTTTATCATTGCATCCACAGGGGTTTGAACGGTTCTGGGAATAAAAGATATTTGTTAAAGAAATGCTTTTTCAAAAAAATTAGATCACTGAAAATTATTCAATTCATACTGAAACCCTGATTGGGAACTAGATAGTAAATAATTACGGTTTATAGCAATAGGAAGTTCTTCATTGCGTGTGTGGATATATTATAGTTATAATGCAAGTTACTCTGTTTACACTGTACAAAACAAAATTTCCAGTGTGTTTGTGAAGCTATACAGTGTCTTTTACATGTCACACTGTAAATATTTGCTTATGTCATGCAATGAGCTATACACTTGTGGACTTTTAAGAGGTGTTTGGTAATTTTCTGTGCTCTCAAAGAGGATAAAGTCTAAACTAGGTGTTAGCACTATTAGATTTATACAGAAAACTTATCTTCCGACTTGTACCAAAATCACAAGCTCCAGGGGCACAGGAAAGCCCTCCTCACCCCGACAGAACTCCTTAAACTAAAGCAAGAGACCAGGGCACATCCTCTGTGCCTCGGGGCTAGCAATAATTTTCCTGCCCTGCTGCAGTGTGGCCTCCTCCTCCACTGGACCCTGAGACCTCCAGTGAAACACATGCTTTCTGTACTAACACCCTTCCCTTTCTAACTCCACCATATCAGTTTCCTTTTGGTGTTCTATCAAATTACTATAAACATAGGGACTTAAAAGAGCACAAGTTTATTATCTTACATTTCTGGAGGTTAGAGGTCTGAAATGAGTCTCACTGGGCTAACATCCAAGGGTAGGCAGGGCTGTGTTCCCTTCTGAAGGCCGTACGGGACAATCAGTTTCCCTACCTTTCCGGGTTCTAGGGGCTGCCCACATTCATTTTTGCTCATGGACTCTTTCTCCATCTTCAAAGCCAGCAACTACAGGTTGAATCCTTCTCACAGTGTTTTACTCTGCCCTCCTTTTCTGCCTCTCTCTTCCACTTTTAAGGATCACAGTGTGATTACATGTGGCCCGCCTAAATAATTCATAATAATCTCCTCATCTCAATGTCCTTTACTTAACATCTGTGAAGTCCGTTTTGCTAAGGTAACATATTTCACAGAGTCTGGTGTTTAAGATATGGACATCTTTATGGGGAAGATTGGCATTATTCTGCCTACCACATCCACCATTTCCATGATTATTGCCATTTTCACTCAGATATATGCAGCAATTTGATTATTCTCCAATAAAGTCATTAATTTAATAGATATTTATTGATTACTTTGGCTATAAAGATGAGTTAAAATATCTATGTTTACGTCTAATATAAAATATACACAGCCAAGCAAACAGTTGTAAAACCATGTGAAAAGTGTCATCTGAAGAGAATTTCAGGGTATAGAGAGATCAGAGAGGAAACAGTGCTCAAGTCATCTCTGAATGAGACTGGAGATTGGAAATTGACTGGAAGGCTCCTGGCAGGGGGAGCTTGGAGACAATCTTGAAAAATGTCTGAAAATTTTCCAAATAGACAACAGAGAAGAGAAGGGGCTAGATAGAGAGAACAGCATATGCGAAGGCTCTAGACTGTGAGAAAGTATGTAGGCTTTGGGAGCTGTGGTTAACTTGGTGTCGCCACAGCGCTGCTGTCCTGTCGCACTTACAGTGATGATGCGACTGTTCTGTGTCTGTGCTGTCTATCACCGTCACCACTGACCACATGTGGCTACTGAGCACTTGAGATGTGGTTAGTTGACAATGGGGCTGAATGTTTTCTTTTGTTTTACTGTAATTAATTTAAATCTAAATAGCCACATGTGGCTAGTGACTACTGTATTGTCAGCACAGCTGTAGGACATAGAGTACCTCTGAGTGGGTGATGGGAGAGATGAAGCTGGAGAGGTGAGTGGCGGTTGGATTACCCCAGGCTTTTGTGTGTTTGTTTGTTATGCGGGGAGTTTTGCATTTGTCCCCTGGAGATGCGATTTTCAGGCTGTGTCCCATAGTCATTGGTTCTGTACAGGTTGTCCAGGGCTGCTGCTGGGGCTGGCAGGAGGTGGGAAGGGGTCGGGAAGACTGAATGGCTGGGTGGAGGTCTGCTCCCCGCTCCCCATCAACCCATCTCATGAGTTCCCTTCAGCTGAGCAACTCCCATGACATCAGTTTAATATATTGGGCTTTTGTTGTATTGTATTATTGAGAGAAAATGACTGCGTTGTGGGATGGTGAGAAATAGAATGATAGAGATTTGCATTTCTGATAGGTCACTCTGGCTAGAGGTCAGCTCAAGACTGTAAGGAAGAGACTGGAGAGACAGAGAAAAGAAGTGAGAGTCTGTCTTAATCATCCCAACGACAGACCATTGGCTATCCAAATCATCAGTACACCAGGGATTAGCTTTCAGGTGGACTGAGGACTTTCACCATGAGAAATTCAATCCAGAGTCCTGGGCTGGGCTCATGAGTCTGCATTTTTAACAACTCACCAAGTTATTCTTATGTGCCCTAGAATTGGAAACCTATGTATCTCAAGATTTTTTGCACAAACTCCAGCCCATGGGATAAGAGAGAAACTTAGATCAGAGTAGAGGCTTTGTGACTCTAAGAAACAAAATGATTTCAGATGCCTGATCACCCTCAACCTGGTGGACACTCCTGCTTTCACTGGAGAAGCAACAGCAGGGCTTGCCCTGCCCAGGGAAGCGGGAGAACAGATCTGATCCCCCTGTGGAGTGTGGAGTAGGGGCACTGCCCTTGATGGTGGGAGTGAAACCAACTTGTTTGCAGGTAAGCACATGAGAGACAGCCCTGGAAGCACTCAGGGGTGATGAACTTGACAGGGAAGCAGAAATCCTGCAAAGTCTGGGGTGGAAAGTTGCCAAGGAAGAATGTGTCATGATTGTTAATGTGACTTTATCTTAGTCCATTCCTGGGGCTATAATAAAATACCTTAGGCTGGGTGCCGTGGCTCATGCCTGTAATCCCAGCACATTGGGAGGCTGAGGCAGATGGAACACCTGAGATCAGGAGTTTGAGACCAGCCTGGTCAACATGGTGAAACCTCATCTCTAGTGAAAATTTTAAAAAAAAATTTTAGCTGGGTTTGGTGATGCACACCTGTAATCCCAGCTACTTGGGAGGCTGAGGCGGGAGAATTGCTTGAACCCAGGAGGTGGTGGCTGCAATGAGCCGAGATTGCTCCACTGCACTCCAGCCTGGACAACAGGGTGAGACTGTTTCAAACAAAACCAAAAACAGAAACAAAAAGAAACCTCAGACTGGATAACTTATAATCAATAGAAATGTATTTCTCACAGTTCTGGAGACTGGGAAGTCCAAGATCAAAGTGCCAGCAGGTTTGGTGTCTGGTGAGGCTTGTACCTTCTTGCTGAGGTGGAGCCCTCATGACTTAACCACCACCTAAATGCCCCACCTTCTAATATGGTTGCATTGGAGATTAAATTGCAACAGTAAATTTGGAGGGACACAAACATTCAAACTATAGCTAACTTCATCTACATCTCCAGCTGGTGAGGTCTGGAAGAAGTCAGGTTACACATATAGATGAGAAAGCTCAGGGTCAGAGACTAGAGGTCTGTTGTATGAAAGGAAAATAAAAACTTGGGACCCCAATTCGGTATGCCAAGAGGAGAAATTAACCTGAAAGCTGACTCATGCAAGCACCTGCTGTTCCTTTTGTTCTTAAGCAGATAGCTACAGATATATCTTCACTCTGTGTTTGAGGCAGGAGAATAGGGTCTGGAGGCAGGGAACCTAATGACTTCCTAGACCTAAATCAATAGAAATGCTTCAGCTATGACAGGAAATATTCTCTCCATTTACATAGTGTGTACACTGAGTAAATGACTTTGTAACTTTACTTCATCCTCTTCATTCACATAAGGAGTACACCAGGTAGCCAATGGAAAACTCTAAAGGGTATTTAAACCCCAGAATATTCCGTAATGGGGCTCTTGAGCCCCTATGCTCAGGCCTGCTCCCACACTGTGGAGTGTACTTTCATTTTCAGTAAATCTCTCCTTTTGTTGCTTCGTTCTTTCCTTGCTTTATTTGTGTATTTTGTCCAATCCTTTGTTCCTGGACACCTTTCACTGGTAATGTGTTCACTTTATCTTGTGTAAAGTGTGGATTCACTGAGTGCAAGACAAATACATAATTGACTGTTCCCCTACCTGATCCTTTTGTCTTGCAATATGTGGATTCAATCATGTGACCATACCCTCCCTATTCCTTCTCTAGCTTGCTTTTCCGCTTTAAATTATTGAAGCCCTTAAAATCATCTTTGGAGAAAGGCACAGACCTGTCTCCTGGGTGCGTCCTCAACCTTGGCAAAAAAAAAAACTTCTAAACTGATTGCAACTTATCTCAGATACTTTTTGGTTTACAGTTGTTATATGTTATCTAAGGTAATTCAGCTGTTTAATGGAATTCTAACCCAGGTGTGCCTAAATTCAAAATGTGAGGTTTTGCTGCAGTATAGTGAATGATGGATATCAAGGCTTTTCTGATTACTTTGAAAATAGCTGGAGAGGCCAGGTGCGGTGGCTCACACCTGTAATCCCAGCACTTTGGGAGCCCGAAGTGGGTGGATCACAAGGTCAGGAGTTTGAGACTAGTGTGGTCAACATGGTGAAAACCCATCTCTATTAAAAACACAAAAAATTAGCTGGGTGTGGGGGTGGGCCTTTTGTCCCAGTTACTCAGGAGGTTGAGGCAGGGGAATCACTTGAACCCAGGAGATGGAGGCTGCAGTGAGCCGAGATTGTACCACTGCACTCCATCCAGCCTGGGCGGCAGGGTGGCAGATGGCAGAGTGAAACTCCGTCTAAAAAAAAAAAGAAAAAAAAAAAAAGAGAGATAGAGAACAGAACATTCTCCAGTTATGACCTCATTGTTTTGTTTGTTCTTGACAAAGTTTCCACTGACCTAACTCAGTAAAGTTTTACATCTGAATTCAATGTAGTATTTTCAAATGAGTGTGGACAAGAGGTTCACTCATTGTTGATGTAGAATTGAGTACAGAATATACTTTGCTTAAATTATTTTCACTGTTTTTTTCTCACAACATTCTTGGAAGTCATCTATTAATGCAGTTCTTACATAAAAGGAAGAGACAACTAAAAAGGATATAGAGCCAGGAAGTAAATTATTTCTCCAAATACTTCAGACAATTTAAATGTTCAAATATAGAGTTACTTGTGAGTTTGCAAAGTAGAAAATCAAATGGGTAATTCTGAAAGCCTTGTGTTTTAAGTGATGAGAAGCAAAGCCTTTTCAAGTTTATGTTAATAAATTGACCACTTCCTTGAAAAAGTTTTAAGATTTCGCTAGAGATAAGGTGAATCATATCAAGTGGCCTAAATAAGGTTTAGTTTTGAATGAGCAAATAGCTCAAGGCAAGGTGGTGGTTTTACTAAAGTAAAAAAAAGAAGAAGTTGTCAAGAATGAAACCTGCCAAAAAATCATCAAAAACTAAGATGGCAAGATTTTCTTTGGAGGGTTATGAAATGTTCTGAAGTTAGACAGTCTAGAATTAGATGGTTCAACAACTCAGTGAATTTACTAAAAAACACTGAATTTTACACTTTAATAGGGTGAATGTTATGTTATGTTGATAAAATGCTGTATACAGCATTTTAAAAATAATATGGAAAAGCAAGGGACCCAGAATAATCAAAAGAATCCTTAAAAAGAAGGACGAAGTTGGAGGACTCACATTGACTTCAGAACTTACTACAAAGTTACAATAGTCAAGCCAGCATGGTACTGACATAAGAATAGACACATAGATCAATGGAATACAGTGAGAGTCTAGAAGCCAGCCTACATATGCAAGACCATATAGAGGGTCTTCAAAAAAATTAAAAATAGAACTACGATATGATCCAGCAATCCCACTACAGGGTATATATTTAAAGGAATCGAAATTGAGATTTCAAAGAGCATTTGCACTCCCATTCATTGTAGCATGAACCTAAGTAACCTACATATTCATCATGGATGAATGGGTAAAGAAAATGTGTTATATATATACAGTGGAATATTGTTTAGCCTTAAGAAAGAAGGAAATCCTGCTATTTCTGACAACATGCATAAACCTGGAGGACTTTATGCTAAGTGAAATAAGTTAGATACAGGAAGACAAGTACTACTTGATGCCACTTATATAAGGAATCTAAAATACTTAAACTCTTAGAAGCAGAGAGTAGAATGGTGGTTGTCAGGAGCTGGCGAGAGGGGGATATAGGGAGCTATTAGCCAAAAGTTACAAAGTTTCAGTTATAAAAGATGAGTAAGTCCTAGAGATCTGCTGTACAGCATAATACCTATAGTTAACGAAACTGTATTACATACTTAAAAATTCGCTCAGGGGGTAGATCTTATGTTTTATCACATACTACACACACACACACGCACACACACACATACACAATTATAAATATAGAGGGTGGGAGGAAACTGTTTTGGAGGTGATGGATATGTTTAGATTGTGGTAATGATTTCACAGATGTATATTTAGCCTCAAACTCAACAAGTTGCATACATTAAATATGTACATCTTTTTGTATGTCCATCATACTCCAACAAAAGTTTTTTTAAATCCTGCACACACACACATATATACACTTGTATATATGTATATAAATTTATGTTAGATAAGATTGCCAAGACAATTCCAATGGGGAAAAGAAGTCTTTCCAAACATGCTGCTGGGACAACTGGATCTCTACATGCAAAAGAATGAACTTGAACTACTATTTCACACTATATTAAAACAATTATCAATTATTTTGGGACTGAAGGCAATTAAGAAGCAGCCAATGGAAAATGCTCTCCCTGTCTTCCCCTTTTCTGCCTCAAGGTAGGATATAAATTATCCTTTACTGGAGACAACTCTAGACTCTATTCGCCCAGCGAAGGCACCAGAGGAATCTGCAAACAAATGTTACTTCATTAGTTTACCCCCATATGGTTATTTTCCCACTGTTTCCTACCCCTGAAAGGAAATTGCCTTCCTTTGTCCTGTCATTTCTCTATAAATGTATTGTTCTTTGTTGAAGATGCAATATAAGCCAGAGTTCTAAGCAACTGCTTTGAGTTACTTTTCATTGAGGTTTTTCCTGCATGGTGTTCACTGTACGTGTTAATAAACTTGTTTGTTTTTTCTTGTTGATCTGCTTTTGCTATAGGGGCTCCTCTCAACTAAGAACTTACACAGGGACAGGTAATCTTTAGCTTCCCTGACAATTAAAATGAAAGAGCTAAAATTACAAAACTCTTAAAAGATAACATGGGATTTGCTATGGTTTGAATGTCCCACCAAAACTCCTGGTCAAATTTAATTGCCAATGGAGTGGTACTAGGAGATAAGACCTTTAAGAGGTATGGATCACGAGGGTTCTGCCCTTCTGAATGGATTAATGCTGTTATCAGGGTAGTGGATTAGTTATTGAGGGAGAGGACTCCAGGATAAGTTTGACCTCCATTTTCTCCCCGTCTCATTTGTCACCTGCCTTTCTGCTTTCTGCCATGGTATGATGCAACAAGAAAGCCCTCACCAGATGGCTAAGCAGATGCTGGCACCATGCCCTTGGACTTCCCAGCCTCCAAAACTGTGAGCCAAATAAATCTTTTGTGTATAACTTACCCAGTCTGTGGTGTTCTGTTGTAGCAGCAGAAAACATTAAATCTTTGTGACCTTGGGTTAATCAATGATTTCTTAATTATGAGAATCACATATCAGATAAGAGCCTTTAATCCAGAATATATAAAGAACTATTATAACTTAACAATGAAAAGACAACACAATTTTAAAAGGGCAAAGTATTTGAATAGACATTTCTCCACATAAGTTATATAAATGGCCAATGAGCACGTGGAAAGATGCTCAACATCTTTTCATCGTTAGGCAAATGGAAATCAAAACCACATTCACTAGGATAGCTATAGTAATAAAAAGAATAAAAAGAAGTAAGTGGTGAGGATGTGGAGAAATTGGAACCCTCATATATTGTTGGTGGGTATGTAAAATGATGCAACCACCATGGAAAGCAGTTTGACAGCTCCTCATAAAGTTAAACATGGTAGTACCACAGGACCCAGCAATTCTACTCTTAGCTATATATGTCCAAGAGAGATGGAAATTTAATTCCACACAAAAATTTAATTTGCCATTTTCATGGCATTATCATTTATAATGGCCAAATATTGGAAACAATCCAAATGTCCATCATCTAATGAATGGATCAACAAAATGAGGTATATCTACACAATGAAATAGGATTTGGCCACAGAAGAAAGAATGGAGTACTGATACAGGCTACATCATGGATGATCCTTGTAAATACTAAATTAAAAAAGCAAGTCATAAAAGATCACATATCATATGATTTTATTTATAAGAAATGTCTAGAGTAGGCAAATCTACAGAGACAGAAAGTACGTTAGTGGGCACCTAGGGCCAAGGAGGGAGAGAGAATGGGCAGCGATGGCAGCAGGGTGTTTGGAGGGGGAGTGGTGTTGAAAATGTTCTAAAGTTATAGAGATGTTTGCACAAATATATTAATATATTTAAAAACATTGAATTGTATATGTGAAATGATTGAATTTTATGGTATGTGACATATTGCAAGAAAAATATTTTTAAAAATAGTTCAGGAAAATGGATATATATATATATATACAAATTATGCAACTAGTTCACTTTCCAGAATCCCATAAATTAAAACTCCTATGACTTGTAAATCTTCTAGATCCTAGACCAGATTATCATAAGCCTATTCTTAACTAGGAATTTCCTGGACACATGCCAAGAAATAAAAACCCTTGGCTGGGCGTGGCACCTTAGAAACCCTGAGAGACAAGTATTATCTTTTAATCAACAAAACCGGTAGAGGATTAAATTATTGGTTCAGAGTACAGGCTTTTTGCTAGACAGAAATATCCAAAGCTTAACACTTAATAAAGGAAATTAAGAACAGAGATTTTTCATAGTGGAAACCTTGTTAAGGTTACCAAGGTTTACAGGAGATAGTACCAGAGCATGCATGTATTTGGCAGCTACTGAGAGTCTGCTATTTGCCAGAAGATATTCGATACTGGAAAGAAATGTTTAAAAGGCTGAGTCCCTGCCCTAAGGCAGGTTATGGTCCAGGGAAGAGACACAAATGCATTTTGTATCACATGTTAAGTGCTACGGGGAGAGTATGCAAGGAAACTAAGGGACAGAGAAGAGAGTTGGTCACCCTGGCCGGGAGACCAGAGATGCCTCCTCAGAGGAGTTTCTAGGAGAGGATCAGGGTTGGAGCAGGTGTGGGATTTCAAAGCACAGCCATCTGGAATGTGCACTCAGAAAGAAGAAAACCTCAGGGGTCAAGGAGAGCCAATGTCTGAAAAACTGTGCAAAAGGCTATTCCTTTCTGTTATGCTATGTGTATGTTTCTTTGAGGAGGGAACTATGTAAGAGGTAATGTGAGGTAATATATTAGCACTTGAGAAGGAAATGCCTTTGACTCAGTGCAGTTTCTTCCCTAGTAAGAATAGTCTCCAAAGACTGCTAAAAATATAGAGGAGAAGCAAAGTGAAGTCTTCGTTTTTGCTGTTTTTCATCTCTTCACATCAGGTGAATTAAACCAAAATTCATCATCATAGGAGAAGCACTTCTTTTTTAACCTCACATAAATTTTTACATTTTCCTTAAAAACTCTTTATTTCAAATATACACAAATGGAGAAAGGAGTGTGATAAAACCCCATATTCCTGCTGTCTTAATCTGTTTTGTGTTGCTATAAAGGTGTACCTGTGGTGGGTGGTTTGTAAAGAAAGAGGCTGAGTTAGTTCATGTTCTGCAGGCTGTGCAAGAAGCATAGTGCTGGCATCTGCTCTGCTTCTGGTGAGGACTTTTGTGCTGCATCAAAACGTGGTGCAGAAGGTCAAATGGCAGGCAGGCAAGTGCAAAGACGGATCAAACCTGGGGGTCCTCCTGGCTTTAGAACAACCCTCTCCCTTGGGAACTAATCAATTCCCTCAAAATCAACCCTGTCTCGGGACAGCAGGAGAACTTACTCACTACCCTGAGAACAGCACCAAACCATTCATAAGGGCTCTACTCCGTGACTCAAACTCCTCCCACTACACCCCACATCCCAACATCACTACACTGGGGATCACATTTCAACATAATATTCGGTGGGGAACATACAAGTCATGTCCAATCCATAGCAGCAACCATCCAGATTTAAAAATAATCAACATTTTGCCCACTTGAATCATCTATTTGCCCCCCATTTTTGTTGAAGAATTTTAAAGCAAATTCCAGGCAAAATGGCACTTGCCACATAGCATTTCAACGTGTCTCTAAAAGAGGGAAATATAACGAGTTACCGCTATCACACCTAAATTCATAACAATAATTCATTAGTATCTAATTCCCAGACCATATTCAAAGTTCATTGACAGTATAATAAACATCTTTTTTTTTTTTTTAGACGGAGTTTTGCTCTTGTTGCCCAGGCTGGAGTGCAATGGTGTGATCTCGGCTCACTGCAACCTCTGCCTCCCAGGTTGAAGTGATTCTCCTTTCTCAGCCTCCCGAGTAGCTGGGATTACAGGCCCCTGCCACCACACCCATCTAATTTTTGTATTTTTAGTAAAGACAGGGTTTCGTCCTATTGGTCAGGCTGGTCTCGAACTCCTGACCTCAGGTGATCAGCCCACCTAGCCTCCCACAAGTGCTGGGATTACAGACATGAGCCACCGTGCCCAGCCAATAAACATCTTTGTAAGATAATTTTTTTCTCAAATAAAGATCCAAATGAGACTCAACATGTTATATTCAGTTGTCACACCCCCTTGTCTTTTACATCTGTAGGAAGCCCCTCTCCTCTCTTCTTTTCCCTTCCCATTGACTTACTGAAAAAACCTGGTGTAATTGTCCCGTAGAACAATGCACATAGAATATCCATTGTTCCACATCCTAGGTTTGCCTGATTACTTCCTCATGGTGACAGTATCATTCAACTAACTCCTCTTCCCCGCATCTTGTACCTAAATTGTAAGTTAGTGCTAAAAGCTAACTTATCACCTTAATTTATTTAATCGAATTCAGGGTCAGTGTTTGGCAAAAGTAAGTTCTGTGAACTCATACTGTGGGACATCAGGAACCGCTTAATGTCCTATTCTGATTGATTCTAAAATTGGTCGCTGGATTCAGGTGATAGCCTGATCTCTTCATTAGCAAGAAGTGTTTCCCACCCTTAGAGCTATAAAATAAACCATGCTTTTCACTTTAACATGCTGTAAACTTCTAGAACTCCATCAAACTTCCATTTAATGGTTTTAGCATTTGTGGTTTGTTGTCAGAATCAATTATTTCACTAGGAGTTGCTAAACGGTGATTTTCTAATTATATCATTCTTTTTAGATTTATTATCTGGGATTCTTCTGTAAATAATAATTTATAAAATCCTTTCCCTTGTAAATTATGGCTATTGGGGTCACCTGGAAATGTGGTTCATATAGGAAAATTGAGATAAATGCTTACTCTTTTGTGTTGCCAGTTTTCAGAGTAATTAGTTTCTACTATAGCTGCCTCCAGTGGTGACCAATAAAATATTTTTTTCCACTTTTTAAAGTGTCATTATAAACCTATGGATTTTTATACACAGACACATCTTGGAGATATTGCCAGTTCAGTTCTAGGTCACTACAATAAAGCAAATACAGCGATAAGGTGAATCACACATGTTTTGGTTTCCTGATGCATGTAAAAGTTATGTTTACGCTGTTCTATAGCCTATTAAGTGTGCAATAGTGTTATGTCTAAACAAGCAGTGTACATATCTTCATTAAAAAAATACTTTATTTCTAAAAAGTGCTACCCACCATCTGAGGCTTTTGCAAGTTGTAATCTTTTTGCTGTGGAGGATCTTGCCTCAGTGTTGACAGCTGCTAACTGATCAGGGCGGTGGTTGCTGACGTTTGGGGTGGCTGTGGCAATTTCTTAAAACAGAATAAAGTTTTCTAACGTCAATAGATTCTTCCTTCTGCGAAAGATTTCTCTGCAGCATGCGATGCTGTTTGGTAGCATTTTACCATCAGTAACATTTCTTTCAAAATTGGAGTCAATCCTCTCAAACCCTGCTGTTGCTTTTTCAAGTAAGTATATGTAATATTCTAAATTCTTTGTTGACATTTCAACAATATGCACAGTGTCTTCACCAAGAGTAGATTCCATCTCAAGAAAATGCTGTGCTCATCCATAAGAAGCAACTCCTCATCCACCCAAGTTTTATCATGAAATTGCAGCAATTGGGTCACATCTACAAGCTATTTCTGATTCTAGTTCTCTTGCTGTTTCCATCACATCTCCAGTTACTTCTTCCACTGAAGTCTTGAACTCCTCAAAGTCATCCATGACAGTTGACATCAACTTCTTCCAAACTCCTGTTAATGTGATATTTTGAGTTTTCCTACATACCATAAATGTTTAATGGAATCTGAAATGGTGAATCCTTTCCAGGTTTTCAATGGACTTTGCCCAGATCCATCAGAGGAGTCACTATCTATGGCAGCTATAGCCTTATGAAATGTTTTTTTTTTTTTTTTTTTTTTGAGATGTAGTCTCTCTCTGTCGCCAGGCTGGAGTGGAGTGGCACAATCTTGGCTCACTGCAACCTCTGACTCCCAGGTTAAAGCCATTCTCCTGCCTCAGCCTCCTGAGTAGCTGGGACTACAGGCATGCACCACTGTGCCCAGCTAATTTTTTTTTGTATTTTTAGCAGAGATGGGGTTTCATCATGTTGGCCAGATGGTCTCGATCTCGTGACCTCGTGATCCGCTTGCCTTAGCCTCCCAAAGTGCTGGGATTACAGGCATGAGCCACCATGCCTAGCTGAAATATATTTCTTAAGTAATAAGATTTGAAAGTTGAAATTACTCCTTGATTCATGGGCTACAGAATGGATGTTGTGTTGAACAACATTCGTCTCATTGTACATCTTTGTCAGAGTTCTTGGGTGACTAAATGCACTGTCAGTGAACAATAATATTTGGAAAGGAATCTTTTTTTCTGAGCATTAAGTCTCAATAGTGGACTTAAAATATTCAGCAATCCATGCTGTACACAGATGTGCTGTCATCCAGGTTTTGTTGTTCCACTTAAAGAGCACAAGCAGAGCAGATTTAGCATAATTCTTCCCAGAGTTTTCAAAATGGCAAATGAGCATTCACTGCTATGTTAGGTCACTAGCTGCAATAGCCCCAATCAAGAGAGCCAGCTATTGCTTGAAGCTTTGAAGTCAGGCACTGACTTTTCTTCTCCAGCTATGAAAGTTCTGAAGAGCATCTTCTTCTAATATAAGGCCGTTTTTTGTCCACAGACAATATGCTTCTTGTAGCCATCTTCATCAATGATCTGAGCTGGCTTTTCTGGATAACACTGCAGCTTCTCCATCAGCACTAGATGCTTCACCTTGTACTTTTATGTTGTGGAGATGGCTTCCTTCCTTAAGCCTCGTGAGCTGACCTCTGTTAGCTCCAACTTTTCTTCTGCAGCTTCCTCATCTCTCTCAGCCTTTGTAGAATTGAAGAAAGTTAGGGCCTTGCTCTGGATTAGGCTTTTGCTTAAGGGAATGTTGTGCCTGGCTTGATCTTCTATTCAGGTCACTCAAACTTTTTCCATACCAGCAACAGGGCTGTTTGACTCATCGTTTGTGTGTTCACCTGTGTAGCACTTTTACTTTCCTTCAAGAACTTTTCCTTTGCATTCACAAGTTGGCTGTTTGCTGCAAAAGTTAAGTTTGGTACAAAAGAAAAGTTCTTGGAGATTAAAAGTGCTACTCTGCTACCTTGGTTTTCAACACATTTTCCATGCTAAATTTAATCATTTCTAGAATTTGATTTAAAGTGAGAGATGTGTGACTTCTATTTTCACTTGAACACATAGAGACCATTGTAGAGTTACTAATTGACCTAATTTCAGTATTATTGTATCTCAGGGAATAGGGAGACCTGAGGAACAGGAGAGAGATGGGGAATGGCTGGTTGGTAGAGCAGTCATGATAAAACATACATTTATTAAGTTCATCATCTTACGTGAATGCAGTTCATGGCATCCCCCAAAAATTACAATAATAGCATCAAGGATACATCATATAATAGGTAAAATATGAAAAAGTTTGAAATATTGTCATAATTGCCAAAATATGACATGGAGACATGAAGTGAGCACTTGTTGTTGGAAAATTGGCACCAATAGACTTGCTTAACACACAGTTGCCACAAAAATCTCAATTTGTACAAAATGTAATATCTGCAAAGCATTATAAAGTACAATAAAATAAAATATGCCTTTATTCAATGTTTTTCAACCAGTTGTAGTCATTATTGTTTTCACATCCTCAGATGTCACATCAGTTGACAATGGAAAACCCTCAAGTGGATCTGTGTGTTCTGCTGGTATTTTCCTTGCTTTCTGGTATAAGCATGTCATAGAACCCCAAATTTAGGCTTGTGTTCCCAGCGTGCAGCTGAGGCCAAACACTGACACAAAGGTGCTTGGAGATAGAGAAGGGTTTATTCGATTTGCCCAAAATGAGATGGGAGGGCAAAAATCTCTTAAGTCCACCTTAACAAAAAGAAGAGGCAGGGAGTTTTTATTTGGTTGGAAAGTAAAGGATGGGGAGTTTCAGGGAATCTAGGGAAAAAGTCTATTTCTTCAGTCTGAGATAACACCTTGAACAACCAGACTTCTGGGCATCAGCAGCTGGTCGCAACATCCCTCAAGGCAATCATTCTTTCTGCAAACTTTTTTTGTGACACTGAAGTTATCTCCTGCTGCTTGGCACAGGAAGAGTACATCTACAGTTTATAATTACATTGTGGGAACAGGGAATCTTGGGCAAAAAGCAAGTGGTTAACATGTCCAAGCAGGCAAAGGCCTAATCAGAAGTCTCATAATTTCAGATACCAAAAAATGCTGGGGTGCTGAAATCTCAAGTGGCCCAATTGCAAGCTGTCCCAGGCTTAAAATCCACTTTGCCCTCGACTTAAAATCAGCTGTTTCTCTGGGGAGCCCTAATTCTTTTCAATAAGAAGTGATTTTTAGAGACATAACCTAGGTGATATGGGTGCTCACTGATATTGGGCTTTCAGTGCTTCTAAACATTTCAGTCAACAAAACTAAGAAATATATGTTTTTTAAATAAAAAAAAATATTTTTGGCCGGACGCGGTGGCTCACGCTTGTAATCCCAGCACTTTGGGAGGCTGAGGCGGGCAGATCACGAGGTTGGGAGATCGAGACCATCCTGGCTAACATGGCGAAACCCCGTCTCTACTAAAAAAATACAAAAAATTAGCCGGGCGTGGTGGCGGGCGCCTGTAGTCCTAGCTACTCGGGAGGCTGAGGCAGGAGAATGGCGTGAACCAGGGAGGTGGAGCTTGCCGTGAGCCGAGATCGTGCCACTGCACTCCAGCCTGGGCAGCAGAGCGAGACTCTGTCTCAAAAAATAAATAAATAAATATATATATGTGTGTGTGTGTGTGTGTGTGTATTTTTTTTTCAGAATTTGTAGTAATTTTTTTCTTGTTTCTAGTGGGGTTGGACATAGTAATATTTTTAATTCAGATTAACAATATAAGGTTTCTACTTCTTTAATTTTTTTCTTGTCTTCCTTTTCTCTTACATGAAAATCTTGGTTCCCACCAACATTAATACAGTTACCTACCTGCTTTGTCCTATAATGTGTATAAACTAGTTAAAAAAATATAAAATCCAAATAAAAATTACTCAGTTAAGTGAAAATAATGTTACAGTTCTTTTTGTCGTTAAAAATTTATACTACTAAGACTTTATAGCTAACATAAAAGTAACCAGATATAATTCTTTTTTCTGTAAGGTCATGTTACCAACTTGATGATGTTCCATTAATGTATTAATTTCAGTTTATTTTTATGTTGGGGATTGATTGTTTTCTTTTTAGATTAATTTTATTTTTTTTTTTGAAAATATAAAACACGCACATAGAAGGGAGCAACACACACTGGGCCCTATCGGGAGGGAAGAGGGAGGAGGAGAGAATCAGGAAAATAATGGGTACTAGGCTTAATAGCTGGATGATGAAATAATCTGTCCAACAAACCCCATAATAAAAGTTTACCTATATAACAAACCTGCACATGTACCCTGAGCTTCAAAATATAAGTTAAAAAAAGAAAATACAGAGCATTTATAAGATTCCAAATGTGAAAGATTTATATGATTCTGAAGTCCTATATAACACACCATTCAGAAAAGTCTTGCTTCCCTCACTAACCCTTCCCCCATTCTCTCTCTCCCCCTGTATGTAATCACTTTCAAATACATTTAATTTAGCTCTCCAGTATCTCATTTTGAAAATATAAACATGTATGTGTGTGCTTAAGCATATTCTTTTTTTTTTTTTTGAAACGGAGTCTTGCTCTGTAGCCCAGGCTGGAGGGCAGTGGCGCAATCACGGGTCAGTGCAAGCTCTGCCTCCCGGGTTTACGCCATTCTCCTGCATTAGCCTCCTCAGTAGCTGGGACTACAGGCAACCGCCACCACGCCCAGCTAATCTTTGTATTTTTAGTAGAGACAGGGTTTCACCGTATTAGCCAGGATGGTCTCCATCTCCTGACCTCGTGATCCGCACGCCTCGGCCTCCCAAAGTGCTGGGATTACAGGAGTGAACCACCGCGCCCGGCCGTGCTTATGCATATTCTTAAATGGAAAAAGCAAGGTAAGTTTTGTAGCATGCTATAATGCTAACTTTCATGTAAGAAAAGAGGAAAATACTGTATCTTCTGTGCCCGAAATGAATAATGCTAGTCATTTCTCAGTTCCATAAATCAGCAGTGATCAGGGTTGCAATAGAAGGTGAAGCAAATAAATTGAAGTAACTGTTGATAATTCAAACAAAAGATTCATCTTGCATTAATATTACCTGAACTATTTGAATTCGTGTTGTAATCTATATTTCTATTTGTTTTCTGCTCCTAAAATTGAGTTTCTGTTTACCATAACCAATACTATATTTGCTTTATGTGTTTTGATAATGCTTGAATTATTTCAGACAAATTTACTTTCTCTGTGCCTCAGTTTCCAAATGTTGGATTGGACAAGAGGTGACCTTTTAAGTTGTCTTTCAGCTTTAACATTGTTCTAAGAGAGCTGTCTTAAGCCTTGTAATAGCTGCCGTAATCCACTAGATGTCAATGCAACATAGCAACCTATTTTGGGCATTTACGCCTCTATATCCTAGTTTTAAAACCAGGAGAAAATTAGAAAATTTTATCGATCTGTTATTTATTTTTGTTAAAAGTTAAAAGTAAAATACTCACTTAAAAAAGACAACACATAATCCTGTTCTACCTAAAAGAATATAAACAACTCCAATAGAATTAATATTTTCACAGGTATCATTTTTCCAGTGCTTAAGTTTAAAAATTCAATTTTCAAATCAACATGTACAGACTCTTCCCTATAAGAGTAGTGGAATACAGAATTGAAAATAAATTGTTTAGTCACTAAGTAACACTGTAAGATGTGGTATATTTAGGAGAAAAGAACGAAATTTGTTCAATATAATCCCAGATAATGGTGATCGTTGCCAAAACAGTATGATGTTTAGATCTAAACTGTTTCTTTAGTGTGAAATTATTTATTAAATTATTAATTTAATAATCTTCTTGACATATTTTTAAGTCCCTCATGAAAAATTCAGAATTATTCTGCAAATAAAAATGACATTATTTATCCTCCTTGAAAAAAGGGATGAAATAAATTTTAATACAGAATGATGTTATGTTTAAATCATAACATTGGAAAGAGTGGTTTATTTTTTCATTAAAACTTTAAATGTATCAGGGAGAGGAAATTACTGGTGTTGCAAGGTTGTCTAGTTTTTTAAAATTCTACGTTTTACTTATGTACCATTATAAATAATATGCTTAGCATGTTTGGATTTCAAGGGCATTTTCTCTCTCTCTTTCTCTCTCTCTCTCTCTCTCTCCCTGTAATTTTTCCTATCCAGGGACTGTGAAAACTAGGAAATGCACAACAGTAAAAGGAATAATGCGAGTCATTTCTCAGTTCCCTAGAACAGCAATGATCAGGGTTGCAATAGAAGGTGAGGCAAATAAATTGAGATAACTGTTGATAATTCAAATAAAAGTTTCATCTCGCATTAATTACCTGAACTACTTGAGTTTATGTTGTAATCTCAAATGTAAACTGCTGATAAGAAAGTTTTTAATATAGAGTTATTTACTTTCATTAAAGTCAGAATAGTAATCCATACTCAGTAAGATTAGTTTCTATCTGCTTCAACCAACCAGTCGAAGTCTATATTTTTCATTTTTTCTTTGTGAAATCATTGCTAAAACAGCCACCAATTTAACAAAATGACACGTTCTACTCTAGAATTACAGTGTTGCTTGAACTTTAGTGCATAGACATGGCTTTTATCTAGCAATAATGTTGTAGAACCCTTTGTCTTTCCTCATGGAAGAAATAATACACAACACTCCTGGGAGTTTTGCATCATTTTCTGGCAATTAGATTGTATGCGGTTTCTAGGAGGTCACAGAAAGATTCAGAGGTGTAAGCTTTTTCTTAAAAGTATGTGATCTCTATATGGTTTTCTTTTAAGTTTATCTTTGATGCACTTTGAACAAGCTAAAGGTGTGATACTGACAACCTCCAGCACTAATACAGGAAAGAAAGATACATATTCTTCAGTGATTTCCTTCTGCAGTGAATTCCTTCTTTGGGGAAAGACTTTGCAGCATCATCAACGTTGAGGTTTGCAGGAGAAAGCCACCTTAGCGGCAGGCCTTCCAGAGGGTGGAAGTGCAGAGAGGGTGGCGGAGCTGGATAGAGACTTTTCCAGGGTGGGTCACCAGGGTCTCCGTGCAGGAGCCAAGCGGGAGCCTAATAAAAATTTGCTTAAAACGAAAATTACAATAAAGCCCCGGATTAGTGCCAATTCTACATAAAATGACAGTGGTGTTTGCATTTATACCCTACTTGTCTGCAAAGAATTTGAGATATCAGGCTGGATGTGGTGGCTCACGCCTGTAATCCCAGCACTTTGGGAGACTGAGGCGGGCAAATCAAGAGGTCAAGAGATAGAGACCATCTGGGGCAACATGGTGAAACCCCGTCTCTACTAAAAATGCAAAAATTAGCCGGATGTGGTGGCATGCGCCTGTAGTCCCAGCTACTTGGGAGGCTGAGGCAGGAGAATCGTTTGAACCCGGGAGGTGGAGGTTGCAGTGAGCCGAGATCATGCCATTGCACTCCAGCCTGGCGACAGAGTGAGCTTCTGTCTCAAAAATAAACAAAATAATTAATTAACCAAAAAAAGAATTTGAGGTATCAAAAGATGAAGAAAAACAAACAGTAGGAAGGAAGTCAATAGACAGGGAAATATGACATCAGCATTAAGCTTTATGAAAACTCTTAATACAAGGAGGAAAAGTAATAGCTATTCATTTAAATTACCTTAGAACAAAGAATTAATGTAAACATATGGGAGAATGCTATTTAAACCTGATTTGATATGACTGTTTACCTTGATATTATATTTATACCTATATATATATAAAATAGCAAAATATCTTTATCAATGTCTGTATAAATTTATCCTTTAGCTATATCCCCTTGTTATCTCAATAATTTAGAAGTTGTCATATCTTTTTTACAAATGAAATTTTATAATTATGAAAGGAATATATATTTGTTTCAGAACATTTGGAAAATAAAAATTAAATTTAAGCCCATCAGCACTTTGGGTTATTCCCATTTGTTTAATGTTTATTTTCATAATTATATAAATATAAATTTGAGTCTTGAATTTTCATCTGACATTATATCATGACAAATTTCCAAGTGATTAAATATGCTTTGGAAGCATCTTTGTAGTGACTGTGTAATATTCTGTCAAATATATAAATTATAAATAATTTACTCCTACCATTGGATATTTTGATTATTGCAGATGCTTCACCACTATAAATAATACTGAAGTGAGCATCTTTGGATATACATCTGTCAACCTATGTCTAATTATGGTATTTCTATAGAAGCAGAATTAAGATCTATTAAATTTTTGAGATAACTGTCAATTTCTTTTCCTAAAATTAAGATCAATTTCCATTCTTACAAATAATGGATAAGTGCCTGTTTTAGTTGAGAATTAACATTTAAAGCATTTGTCAATTATACAGATTATAAACCATACCTTATTGTGTTTTTATTGCATTTTTCTTTATAAGTGAGTTTGGTCATTTAAAAATATATTTATTGCTGCCAGGCATGGTGGCTCACACCTGTAATCCCAGCACTTTGGGAGGCTGAGGTAGGTGGATTGCCTGATGTCAGGAGTTTGAGACCATCCTGGCCAACATGGTGAAACCCCGTCTCTACTAAAAATACAAAATTAGTCGGGTGTGATGGTGCATGCCTGTAATCCCAGCTACTTGGGAGGCTGAGGCAGGGGAATTGCTTGAACCAGGGAGGTGGATGTTGCAGTGAGCCAAGATTGCACCACTGCACACCAACCTGGGCGACAGAGCAAGATTCCATGTCAAAAAAAAAAAAGTACATATATACACATATATATATGTATAGCAATTAACATTTTCCCATTTAAGAATTGTCTGTTTATGTTCTTATTTATTAGAATATTAGTAATTTTAGAACTTTTTATTATAAATTAAGAATGCAACCTCTTATCAAAATTATTTCTATCCAATTATTTACTTTTAAATGTTATTATTTTGTGCAGAAGTTTTGATTTTATTACATCATGTAATCTCTTTCATTGTCTATCTTAGAAAATTCTTTCTTACCTTCATATCAGTTAAAAATACACATCTGTTTTCATCCAGTGTTTTAGAATTTCATTGTTTATACTAAAGTCTTTAATAAATCCTTTAGTACAGTATGAGTTGCTTATCTTAATTGTTCTTGAAATGGATAATTTTCTAAAGTTTTGTTGAATAAGTAAATCATCTTTTTTGCATTTGTTTATGATTTTTTTTTACAATATACCAGTTTCTTATATTTAGGATTTTTTTTAAACTGTTTTCTCTATCTTTTAATTTTTTTCATCAATACCATACAATTTATATTGTAATAGTCAACATTTTTAAACACATCATTCCTTTCTTGTTTGGTTTCAAGTATTATTGAACTATTCTTGCTTGTTAATTCTTCCAGAATCATTTTGGGAAGTGTCTTCATCTCAGATAAAATCTCATTGCCATGTTATTTTTATTTGTTTTTCATTAACATATAAGAATTAATTTAGGAGGAATTACAGTCATGCATTGTTCTAGACAGGAGATCTTTAACTTACCTTTTATTATTCCTCTCTAAAAGTGTATAGTTTTCTAGAAATAGGACCTGCTTCCTATCTTATAGGGTTGTTCCTAGGTAGTGTATGTCATCCCATGGCTATTGGATTTTGTATGTTTATTTTGTATCCATTCACTCCAATGAACTCTAAGATTGTTAATTAATTTTGGGGGATGTTCTGGGATATATAATACAATATGCAAATAATGAGAATTGCTGATATAAATTACTAAGGCCTGTTGAAGGTAGATTTTGATAATACACTCAAAACACGATTTAAATGTCTCACTAAAAAGGAACAGCCACTAGTTTTTTATTTATGAATTTACATTTTGTTATTAGATCTAAGAGTTAATAAAATGATTTTATTCTTATATAAAATATTTTTATTTTAATATCTGAAATTTTTAAACAGTAAAATGTACCTACATATGTTTTTGATGTCATGGTACCCAAAGCACTAGAAATAAAATGTTATATCTAACAAAATAACATTGAAATTACACATAAAATAAATCATGATGGTATTCTGCATTATCATGATCTTCCATAAATAAAATATAAATTAGTTCTGCATTTAGTTAAGAAAATCTTTGCTAACTAGATAATTTTTTAAGAAACAATTTTTCTTCATTTGAAATCTTTGGCAACATAGCCCACATACTTTACTTTGGCAGAAAGGTTCTTAATAGTATTAACATGAACTTAACCCTGCACCAGTACAGACATTACTATTACATTTTGAACTAAAATAATCTAATTAAAAAACACTATCTGAAATAAAACAAATCGCCTCTGCTTACAGTGTAGTTATGTTTACTTTAGAAGTACGTGGGGGAAAATACATGCTAGTAAATTTAATTGAAACGAAATATGTTTCTGACTTGTAATAAATTTGCTTTAAAAATAGTAGTTTTATATGTCTAATAGAACATTTACTAGCTGTATTTCAATTTTTCTTTTAATGTATATTCATAATTAGAAAGAATTTGTAGTATTATGCAAAATTGATATTATAAAATTATAAAATGCTGAGTTTTGCATTTAATTAATTTTATCCTAAGGACAAATAATGAAATTCATTGACTGAGAATAAATTTGCTAAGCTCTTAAAAAATGAACAACATTCAGAGATTATTAAATAAATCCACGTAAAAGAATATATATTAGGAAGTCATTTTATATCATTTCTTGGAGAACTACATGAGACAGAGATCTCTAATAACATAATAAAAATAATTTTTTCCTAGATACATTTATGCTAGAATAAATTGAAATTGATTCATGAATACAATTTAACAGTTAAGATGTCTGTATCCTTCAACAATGTGAAAATGATAAAGCTTGATTCTTATTCTTCTCATTGCTTCATCTTTAAACTTTATATAGCAAAAATGTTTTTATGCACATTATCATCATATTTTTCATCTTAAACTGTTTCAGTAAAATGCATTGTTGTTCACTTAAAACAAAATAGAAAATATTTTTATGTTGGTGTATTGTCTGGTGCACAATATATTTTTTAATATTTCTGGTAAAGTATCTTAAGGGATTTCCAATCTTCTGATCATTGGGATTTGGTCACTAATATCACTACTAATTCACCAGGGTTAATGCTTTTAAAAAACAAAACTGCATTTGCCATCCTCTAAATAAAACAAAGCTATGAGCTTATTTGTACAAAGACACAGAGCCAATTAATTTGACTTCAGTTTGGAGATACTTCACAAAACTGTACATCTCATAGATAAAACCATACTGGTGTTATATTTTATACTAAATAGTTTTAGCAATCATTAACAACATATAGTAGGTAATTTTAAGTGATTTTCATTTTGGATAGCAACGACAAGGTCATATATATTTTACATATAACATGCCACATATAATAATAACATATTGAGATATACTGAGTTAAAATTTATCTTAAAATATAAATATCTAAAAAAAACTCTGATTTTATTATGTAGAGAAAAAAGCAGAGTTCTTATTTTAATTAAGGTACATTCTATGGGGGAAACCAAAACCAAAACTCCCATTACGTTTAAATTCCATGCTATCGATTTAAACACGTCACTATGTTTAAGATTTATTTTCAAGATGTTTCAATTATTGAGAAAAGTTTTTGTAGTCAGTTGTGTTCATGGAGTTGTAGAAGTAAATTATTTTAAAAACAACCTGCTCTCAATTTAATCTATGACTCAAGAGTTTCAAAATATTTGAGTTTAAAAATAAATAAAAATTTCGTTTTTGTATATTGAATTTAAAAGAATCTGACAAGGTTTTGTTTGCTTGCTTTTTCATTGTGTTTTCATTCATTTATTTGCGAGCAGTTTTTATTCTAAAGGGTTATTAGAAACATAGTGAACTTTACTTGCCAATCAATTTATAACAACACATGTCTTTTAATAAATTAAATGGAACACACTCAGTGCAGAGTAGTACTGTAGAAAGAGCTCAGCCCTTTGGAACAGAGATCTGAGTTCTGGATGGGCTGAGAGACTTTGGACCAGTCACTTAATCTGTCTGAGCCTCTGCTTCCATGTGAATTACTGACCTTTTATTGTCCTTGAACAAAAACATAACATTAAGCTAAAACAATCATTTGGTCTTTTCTTGAGAATTTTGAAATAAATGGCCAATTCATGAGCATGCCCTTAGCTGAGGGCCTGCGTTTCATTCTTAGGAGAGACTTGATGGATTTTTTCAGTGGGAAGACCTGCCATAAGCCCCGTTTATCAACCTCTTCACTAAATGATTTTGGAGCCCTAGAATTGTCCATGGTTTGGAGAGTTTTTCAGATGCTTGAGAGTTCCTTTGAAGAGAGGTAGAGAAGGAAGGATTGACAGCGCCAGCTCAGTCTCAGAACTAATTTCCCTGGTTCGTGTCTACATGAACAAGGACTGATTAAAGAGACTTTTAGAATCTTTGTGGGAAAAACAAGGCTAATTCCATCTGGAAGGCTGACCTGAGCCTGGTGGGATAAGTGGGTACCAAGCTAACAAAGCAAGGAATACAGGACTCGAATGTGTGTTTAGATGGAAAGATCTGTTTATATTTCAACTTTCTATCATTTAATAACTTCCTGGTTGGGCTTGTTTCAGTATGCTGAAGAGTTAGGATTTGGATCCATTAAATTAATTTTTCTATCTAAAGTCTTCCAAATCTAACAGCTTGTGAGTAGAATGTATAATGTTTGCTCATAAAATCAGCCATGAATTTTAAACAAATTAACCCTTACGCTTCCTCACATCCCCTGAAGTCCACTGTGCATACTAAAGGGTATTGTCCATCACTACTTCTGTGAAATGCACAGTTCCCTGGGGAAAAAGTCTAAATTTGAACTCTTACAGAACTTACATAGCACTGTCATTTTAATGCAGTGATATCAACTCTTCGAAATTATTGTGCTAAATAATTTATTTCTCTCTTAAAAATTATTTTATGATATTAATTTAGAGAATGCCTGGTTGGGTTTTAGCTATTTTCCCTGCTGCAATTTCCCTCTCAGCTACAAATTGAGTCTCACATAGCGTTTGTTTCACAACGATCGTGGTCTTCAGCCTTCCAGAACATGTTTTGGGGAATCGCTAAATGGAGTTCTCGTATAGACTTAAAATGCATGTTCAGGACATGCAAATGAATTGTAGTCCAATTATGCACTGAAAAAACAGCCCTAAATATCCTGTTAATGAACTGCATTCAGGCACTAAAAAGACATTTCATCATGATGGGATTATAAAGATCCTGCCCTTAATTATGAGTTGTAAAAGCCATTTTCAGGTAGAAATAAAGAGGGTAACAGTTGTTCAATTAGAGGTGAACATTCATCTAGGAGAGGAAAAAAGCCTTTCTGTGATAAGACCCAGAAATCTTGTTTTTCTGCTAATGCGATTTCATACATTTTTGTTGCACGGTGGGCTGAGCAGCATTCCTGGTCTGTTGCCTCGGATGGGAATTGTTCAATGCCATGTCACACATAGCTGTGCCCCAAGTCATCATGCTGAGCGGCGAACCGATCCCATGGTCGTCGTGACAGTTTCTGGAGAAAGCAAGCGCATGCTGATTCATTCTCAGCCTCCTCTTCCCATCCCTGTCTCCAGCCTAGCATCCTTTTCACATTTATTCATGAGCTCATCATTCGGGGCAAAAAAAAAAAAATTATTTGCATTATAACATTACATTTAAAAGCTATAAATTACGCAGAGCTATAAATACTGCCTTTTGGTAAACACCATAAAATCTGTGTGTGTTTGTGCACACGCAAGCGTGAAATGTCATTTGGATTTTCTCCCTACTCACTGCATCTTATAACTCTTCAGTCTTTAGCATTCTGAAATCTAGCGGTTAAAACCGTGATAATTTAAATGGGTAGGAAAGGATTTAGACCTGTTTTAAACAAACTGTGATTCTGTGTTAACTACGGCACTGGGCTCACTCCATCGGGAAACTGTCATCATTCCACAATAAAGGTGACGAAATATAACATATCTGGAGGTTGAAAAACTGAAGATGATTTTTGTTCTGTGCTGTTCAACAGAGGCATACACAACTGAACTGATACATATATTTTTTAAAATCAACCTTGCCCCTCTAGAATATTTGTAAAACACTTAATAGACAGACCAGACTTAAATTCTATTGGTCAAATATTTTCAGAAACTGAAGAGGTGATAATTTGAGAAAAGCCTAAAACCTTCTCAGGTTAATTATACAGGGTTATGATTCCACATCTCCTTTCTCATTGTAAAAAAGAAATTCCTGTACATCAAGTCTGTGACTCTGACATGCACACAAACTTGCAGAGAATCTTTGCATCCTGGGCAGCCAGCGGCCTGGGCACTGGAGGTGCTGCTGTTCAGGAGATGAGTGTTGTCTCTTAGCTCACTGTGTCTTTAGAGCAGCCGAGTCAGGGTTGAGGGTGGGGGTGGCTCAGGTTGGGGTTGGCACAAACTTCTTTCCCCCAGGTGCAGTACACACTGTGTGCTAGCTTGATTTATTCACTCTGATTTATCAGGAACCAAAATATGAACTACAACATTAGGAAGACTATAAGCCAATGTTCTCTCTTTAAAAGAACACAATCATTTCCTTTTTTGGGTATTTACTGTATTAGTCCGTTCTCATGCTGCTATAAAGAACTGCCGGAGACTAGGTAATTTAAAAAGGAAAGAGGTTTAATTGACTCACAGTTCCATATTGCTGGGGAGGCCTCAGTAAACTTACAATCACGGTGGAAGGCAAAGGAGAAACAGGCACCTTCTTCACAGGGCAGCAGGACAGAGTGAGTTCAAGGAGGGGAAATCCCAGATGCTTATAAAACCATCAGATCTCATGAGAACTCACTATCCCTACAACAGCATGGGGGAAACCGCCCCTATAATTCAATTACCTCCACCTGGTCCCACCCTTGACATGTGGGAATTATGGGGATTACAGTTCAAGATGAGATTTTGGTGGAGACACAAGGCCTAACTATATCACCTTATTTTTCTGAAAATCTTCCTTAAATCCAAATAGAATGCTTCCTATCTCATTTTAAGCTCATTTCTTCTTGCCTGTCCATAAGCAAAGATCAAGAACGAATTTAGATCAGGTTGCATTAAAGGGAATCTCACTTTGTATTTAGAGGGGGACGGGGAGGTGTGAGTCTCAGTGTATAACAAGCATGCAGGAAGCTTATCTGTAAATACAATGGATTTCACGGAAAATGCCCTGTTCCTTTGGGTAATAGAAACTAAATTCAATCACAGGTATCCCCGACTTCTTTTAGTATTGTGCCACATTTTGTTTTTCTTGCATGCATGGAAAACCTTCCCCACCCCCACACCATTCTGGGCAGCAGGAAATCCTTTCCACACCAGGTCATGCTGGGCCTGGGGGAAACGTGGCTGTTCAGGGCTGCTCTCTAGAGACACCCAGCTGACCTTCTGCTCCTGCATCTTTCTGGTTACAGGAATCCTAGGGCCTGAGGCTCCAGACCTGGGCTTCACTGAGGGAAGGCACAGGTCCTCCATGGTCTTGGGGTTTCCAAATCTCCCCAAGGGTAGAATGGTGAAGCCTACCCCCATCTCAGATCACTCATGCTCCCTGGTGTTCCTCTCCTTTTCTAGACCCTGGGGTCTTCCCAGAATCTCTTCAAAAGCCAGAGGATGTGTAATCCCTTTCATGAGGTAATAAGAAAGGAAGGCACTTTTAGGCTAACTCAATGAAGAATTGGAAATAAATGAAATGCAGGGATACATAATTATTATTGTGCCACTTTTTGGCAGATGAAACAAACCAGTTCCCTTTGTCTTTTCTCTCTAAGATGGCTTTCCAAAAATACCATCATTTGATTGTTCTTTTTGCCGGCGTGGGGACAGGGTTTTGCTTTGTTGTCCAGGCTGGAGTACAATGGTGTGATCTTGGCTCGCTACAGCCTCTACCTCCCTGGCTCTAGCCATCCTCCCACCACAGCCTCCCGAGTAGCTGGGACTATAGGCACACAACACAACTGGCTAATTTAAAAAAATTTTTTAGAGACAGAGTCTCACCATATTGCCCAGGTTGGTCTTGAACTCCCTGGGCTCAAGTGATCCTCCTGCTTGGGCCTCCCAAAGTGCTGGGATTACAGGCATGAGCCACCATGCCCAACTTGATTGTTCTTGATGCCTTCACTACCGAGTTCAGGATGAAGCAGGGATGCTGTGGAGAGGATGTGCACTTACCATGAAGGAGTAACGGATGTGGAGAATGCATAGAAGACACAGCGAGAGCCTCAGCCATGGGCAGTGTGCTTGAGGCAGAGTGTGAGTGAGGGACAGGCAGAGTGTGTGAGTGAGGGACAGGGATGGCCAGAGGAGGCAGAGTCTTTGGGTGGGCCTGAGGCTGGCACCTGAGAGCCTTCTGTGCTTCAGTGAGGAGTTTCAGACTTGTCCGGGAGAGATGGGGCCAGTGAGGGTTTCAGCAGACAGGGAACAGGATGAGATTTGTTGGGGGCATCCCAGTTTGTTCACTGTGCAGGATGGGGAGCTTGGGGGCAAAATGGGAGGCAGCTAAGAGTCCTTCTTGGTCCATTCATTGATCTAAGCCTGTGGCTGTTGGAATGGAGGTGAAGGGACAGATTTGAGGGATGAGGTAAAGGGGGAAATGCAGTGAATGAAGTAGAGAAGGAAGGAAGGATGCCTCTCTCTGGAACTTTCCTAGTTCCTGGTTTCCTGGGGCTTGAGGTATTAGGCCTGGTTCTAAGGCAAACAACTTGAACTCCTGGAGACACAAAAGGCAGCACCTGGGTGCCATGAAATCATAAGAGAGGGACGTCAGCAGACATTTTCCTTCCTGCTTTCCCCCTTCCTTGTCCACTTTGCTCTCCCTCCATTGCGAGTTGTATCTTGTTATCCCCAGGGGAGAAATGATGCAGCTGAAATAATACTTGTGATATCCGAAAGCTCTTGCCTTTCAAAAGTTTCAACCTAGACTGTCCCAGGACATAATATTTGTTTATAAGGATTAGATTTAGACCAATACATGATGACCAAAGCAGGTTACTGGCACAGGTGTGGCACAGGTGTAGTTAGGAATACTTGGGCTCGAAGACGGAGTTAGAAAGTGTACTAATAGGTTTTGGGAGTTGTGTTCCCAGAAGCAGTTGTGCTCTCTGACTGCCCAGATACCTCCCCTTCTGGCCCCAGCCTGAGGCCTCGAGATGGGTCCCTGGAGAGACGGGGCAGTCCAGGAGCAGGGGGCCCTTGAGGCTTGCGTTCAAGGTGAAGCCCAGACAGAGGCCAAGCCATGCAAATTTTCCCTCTATTTAGCATGGAGTGGGGTGAGGGAGCGAGAGATGGCTGCACAGGCCTCTAGACAGGCAGGATAGTATCATGGAATTTCTCTACACCCTGCCTGGGATAGGGAGAGACCACATATGCCCAGAGCTCCCTGAGTGGGTGCTCTCTCTGCGTACTCTTCTCTTATGGAAAGTTGAGGTGGGCAGGTAGGGGACAGGGAGGCTGGAATAAGGGAGGTTACGTGGAATTGACATAGATTGAAATTAACTTTAGTTATAGAGGACAGGGAAAATCACATTTCCTGAAAACTTGATTTTGTGTTATCCAGGGACTAAGAACCCAGCATAGCGTTCATCATAAATGACAAGAAGCACAGTAACTGGGACAGTGGGAGGGAGCAACCAGATTAACAGGAAGGCAGATGGTGGAGCCAAGCGGCATTCCAGAGGTGCTGCAATGACTTTCCCAGCGTGTGCAGAGCACTGAGGTCATTCAGACAGCTCCTACTTCTGATTTGAGCAACAGGAGGGGACATGTGGTCCTCACCAACATAGAAAAGAACAAGAGACAGAGCCGATGTGCACATGAGAAGACGAGTCAATTTTGAACATGTTGAATGATGACAAATGAATTTGGAATGTGTTGAATTTGAAGAGTCCAGCTGGGGCCGGCTTGCAGTTTTCACAGGTTGGAAACTGAGCAGGGCGGTGCATGCATGGAGTCCAGTGTTGAGTTATTAACATAGAAGCCAGGCTGATGCACCAGATGATCTGGGGAGAGTGTAGAGGTGACTGGGGATGTCCTCCAGGATGTCTCCAAGGATGGGACCAGAGGCCACCAGAGGATTTGCTGGAAGACAAGGAGCCTGCAAAAGTGGCTGAAAAACAGTGGACAGAGGAATAGAAGGAAAATAAGGAGATGTTTGGTTTCTGAAAGCAAAGGGGAAAAAAGGATTTTGATAAAATGGGGAGTGCTGGGTGTGTTGCCATGCTCCTGTAGCTCAGCTACGTGGAGGCTGCGGCAGGAGGATTGCTTGAGCCCAGGAGTTCAAATTCAGCCTGGGAAACATAGTGAGACCCCATCTCTAAAAAACCGCTACATATATATATAAATATATATATATATATATATATAAATATATATATATATATATATATATATATATGGCACACATAGTTTTATAAGACCTGCCCGTCCCCACCCTGTCCCGTCTCTGCCCTCATCTCTCTCCTCTCCTCAGACTCATTCTGCTGTAGTTGCATTGGCTTCTTTCTGTGGCATGAGTGTGCCAGGCCTGTTCCTGCCTCAGGGCCTTTGCACTTGCTCTTCCTCTGCTTGGAATTTTCTGTCCCCATATATCACTATGACTTGTACCCTCATCTCCTTCAAGATTTTGACACGTCACAGTCCCTGAACATCTATTTAGAATTGAAGCCCCCTGGCTGGGCACAGTAGCTTATGCCTGTAATCCCAGCACTTTGGGAAGCTGAGGCCGGTAGATCACCTGAGGTCAGGAGGCCGAGACCAGCTTGGCCAACATGGTGAGACCCCATCTCCACTAAAAATACAAAAAATTAGCTGGGTGTGGTGGCGCATGTCTGTAATCCCAGCTACTGGGAAGGCTGAGGCAGGAGAATTGCTTGAACTCATAGATAGACTGAGGGACAAGAGCTTATGCTGGGTGGGTGTCGGAGGAGACAGGGAGGAAGGTAACGAGGGAGGCAGGGAGGCAGGTCTCCAAGGGGACCTGGGTTTGGAGCACTGGGAGAGGGTTGGCCTTATTCAGCTCTTCTCCCAAGCCTGGGAAAGGAGGGAAGATGGAAATGGAGATGTGCAGAAAAGCTTTGGGGGGAAAGACTGTGACGTTCTGGCTAGATGTGTTTTTATTTTCTCTGTGTAGTAGTTGCAGGGACAGGACGCAGAAAGATCTTCGGAAGAACTGAAAACCACATCTGGATCTCCTAGTGCCCCAGGGATGACATTTCCTCAGTTGCACATGCAGCCTGGAAGTGGGAGCTGGGAAGTCAGATCCGAACTTGATTCAGAGTGGAAGCTTTGTCGGGCAGTTTCAATGGACAAAAACAGCAATGGGGAAGGGAAACCGGGCTTTTGACAAGCTTACAATTTTCTAGCTCAGCTGAAAATAGGCATACATTTCTGTTCTTTCCAAGTAAGCAGAACTTGTGGAGGATTTGCCACACAGTTCTGACTCTGGAAGAAGCCAGCAGTGATCTTTGGATCCTTTTCTCTTGTTTTCAAGAGGAACATTCTTTCTATGCTACATGTAATAATGGAAAACCTAAAATGAGCAATATAAGTAAATTTTTTTTCATCTTTAGTTGGAGGGGGAACATTAATTCAACCTTGACAGACTATGTGTTAAAATTGTGCTTTGACTTCTTCTCATCCCTCAATATGGGTGTCAGCTGCAAGTAGTGTCATGGAGAATAACAGTGATGCAGTATGAGGCCACAGGGGCACCCGCTGACTATGACAAGGTGATGGAAGGAAAGACACTGACCATGTAAATAAATGCCAGGGGAGGCAGGGTGATGAGCTTCAGCAAGAAGGAATTGTTTTGCTGAAAACAGTAATGTGCTCTGGCTTACAGCAGCTAATCTTGAATTGGAAGACAAGCTAAACATGACTAAGAATGCAAGAGATAGATTATGCTTTTAATTTTAAAAATTTGCCATAAGCTGGGTGTGATGGCTCATGCTTGTAATCCCAGTGACTTGGGAGGCTGAAGCAGGAAGACTACTTGAGGCCAGGAGTTTGAGACCAGCTTGGGCAACATAGAAAGGCCCCATCTGTAAAAAAACAAAAAAATTTTCTGGGTGTGGTGGCACATGCCTAAAAGTCTTAGCTACCCCAGAGGCTGAGGTGGGAGGATTGCTTGAGCCCAGGAGTTCAAGGCAGCAGTGAGCCATGATCACGCCACTGTACTCCAACCTGGGTAACACAGCGAGACCCCAACTCTAAAAAATAAAAAGAAAGCCCCACAAAAAATTTGCTATACCCCTCAATTGTGTCATAATATACTTTTCCATCTGCACTGGTGTTCTATAATCTAAACTAGTAGAAAACTCACTGATAGCTTTCTATGTAAGATCAAACTCTGGGTACTTATCTTTTTCTATTTATCTCTGTCTATCTATCTATCTATCTATCTATCTATCTATCTATCTATCTATCTATCTATCTACCTACCTATCCTATTTAGTTAGAATTCAAGCCACAATTTAAAAAAACACAATTGATTAAAAGCAGCAAATGCATGTTTGCCACTCGACATCACAGATCTAGCATTTGGAGCTGTTGGAAATTTAATATAGCTCTGAGTTTTCTGGCAGTCATCTAAATATATCTTTTATTCTGATAAGAAGTACTTATAATCTTTTGTAGAGTAATATTTACCTAAATCTTAACTATTTGTTTATGTCCCTATAAATGGATATTAAGATAATACATTTTTTGTCTTTACTGTTTGTCTCCAGGGAAGAAATTGTTTAAATAGCCAGTCTTAAGTCCTTAAATGCATTCTTCACAATGTTAGAGTAAAATGATTTCTGTATATTGTTTTTCAAAGTGCTATCTTTGGAGTAGCTATAGATACAAGAATAGAGCAGGAGATCCTAGAATCATGGAAGAGCTAGAATAATTATTATTATTAGTGGCCATCACTCTCATAGCCCTTATGTATCAGCCATACATATCTAGCATTTTACATATATTATTTCATGTAATAATTAAATCAACCATATAGTGGAAGTACTATTAATATCACCTTAATATCCTGTTGAGGAAAACATAGTTCCTAGAGGTTAGAAACTGTCACAAGGCATAGCTGTTAAGGGATAGAGCCAGAATTTGATCTCAGACAGGCTGTTCCCTGGGCCTGCACTCCCACCCTCTACAGTATACTCTTTCACCCTCAAATATTCATGTGTTACCTAATGCATAGGGTCATAATCAGTTCATAGTTGAATTCATTCACAAAGGCCTTAAATGTAGTAAATTGAAGGGAATATCTCAAATGTTTTACTATGAAAGGATTTTGTGATTTTATGCATTCAGAGTCATCTCCTCTTCTTATAGAGTTGGACTGGCTCAAAGGTGTCCATAGAAGGGCCAATATTTTGTGCAAGAATCTTTCAATCTACTTAAATATTGAAAACTAGTATTCATCCAGTATGAAGTGCCAGAAAGTATGAATTCACAATTTATTTTTTTACATTAAGAGGAAATTTAGCCAATCAAAAACTTTAAGATAAAGTATCAAAAGTTGGCATTTTTTGGAAAGATTGCTAAATGAATCATAAAATTGTCAATTTTATCTGATTGAGTAAGGTTATTTTGTCGTTCATTTAAATTTAGAAAATTATTGTATTAGTTAGGTTTCTCTCCGTTGAATATAACAGAAGCTTAACTTGCGTCACTGTAAGTATAAATAGGAACTTGCTGGAAGGATACTGGGGGTAACTCATAGGACTGAGTGAAGAACTGAACAATTAGGCCTTGGAAAGATCAGGGTCTATGTGCACCACAGTCTAGAACACCTTCAGGACTCAGTGCTTCTCTGTGTATGGTGGTTTAATTTTTTCAGCTTTCTCTGCTGGTGGGAGACATGGCCACCAGCTTTTCTAGAATCATATACATATCAATCCCACCCAGGGAAAAAGAGAAAACATTCTTCTTGTAGCTTCAATGAGAAAATTCCATGGGAAGGGTTATGATGGGTCTCACTTAGGTCATCCATCCAGCCCTGGACAAATCTCTGTGGTCATGTGAAGTAGACAGCAGTATAGACCCAGCCTGGTCACATGCCAATACCTGTTGTCAGGGGTCTAGAGTTTGAGATTAGATGTCCTACCACAACTACATGATCAGAATGGGCAGAAGAAGAGAAGGAGGAATGCTCTTTTGGGCAGACAAAACAACTTGTATTTGTTACAAATATTTTTAAAACTCAGTTTTAATTTTAGGGCAATGTAACAGGAAGCTACTGCTTTGTAACAAGCAATCCTAACATCTAGTTGAATACAACAATAAGCAATTATTTATTACATATCTATGTGTCAGGTGGACAATTCTGCTGATTTTACTTGAAATTGCTCAAGGATTTGCAGGTTGCATAGGGGTTGACTACTCTGGGATGGACTCAGCTGGGCAGTTCTGCCTTATTCTCCTTGGACCAGCAAACTAGTCTTAATTGTTCTCTCAATGATGACTAAGGTACAAGAATATAAGCCCAATCATGGAAAGATTTTTCAAGAATTTAATCTCATCATTTCAGTCCTCATGCCATTGGCCAAAGCAAGCCACCTGTCCAGCTCCAAAACAAGTGATGGGCAAACACATTCCATCTAAGAAAGTAGGTGTGTGAATGTTTATGAACAATAACCTGACCTCCAAAATTAATTAATATCAAAATGTTCCTCCTGAAATCAAAAACAAGAGCACCTAATTCTAACCAAAATTCCCGCAGGGTTTTTCATGAATTTTGATAAGTTGATCTCAAAAGTTTATATGAAAGAGTAAATACTCAAAATATAGCCAAGACTGTTTTTCAGATAAAAGTAAAGTAGTGAGAATTATAAAGATTTTTCATAAAGCTATAATAATAAATACACTTAACATTGATATAGGGAGCTACATGATGGAAATGGCCAAGGAGCTGTTTTTTTTAAAGATAAGAGGTTGTAATATTCAATTTCAAACTGAGTTTCTGTGATATTTCTCCAAACCTTCAGGCAAGTCTTTTCAATCCTCACCCCAAACACATACACACACAATAGGAAAACTGAGAAAAATTCACGAGGACGTGGATTCTATTTACTCTACCGTAGCACACAGAACACGGTCTGGTGTACAGTAGATACTTGATAAAAATGTTCTGAATGACTAGATAAAAACTAGTATGAACAGGTTTGATGTATTTCCACAGTGTGATTCCTATTCATCTTTGAAGGTGTAGACAGGGTAGATTATTTACACTCCTTTTCAACATCTGGTAGCTCTGTCTTAAAATTTTTGCTTTTAAGTACTATGATAATTTGTGACAGGTCTCAATACCCACCCAATTAACTTTTTGAGACTCATGGGAATGAAACCAAGGTGAGTGAAATTGAAATAGGTATTCAATTTCTAGATAAAAAGAGATGACAAGAAAAACATGTAAAAGAAGTACAGCATGAAATAAAAGATGTAGGAGTATCTTCCCTAGAATATTAAGAAAATGCAATACTATTTTTTGGACAGTTGAAGAACATAATTGAAGAGAATTACCTATCAGAGTAGGTTAGTGTTAGAAGCAGATGTTGTCTAGGCATTTTGTTGAAAGAGACAAACTTTTAAAAAGGTTTTTATAAAATTTCAATTTTAATAATCAATATTTTATAATATAATACATTTATATTTTAGAAGTTATACTTAGTATATATTATATATAATTAATATATGTAGTATAATATATATACTAAGTATAATATATAATAGATCTTAGTATAATATATATGTGCTAAGTATTTATATAACCGTTATTCCCTTGGGTAATTTATCCTTCATCTCCATGAGCTTTGGGTCTTGCCAACTGTGTTTTACTGCCTGTAGTCCATCTTTGTAATATAATCTTTGAGGTGGGCAAGAGCTTACTGAAGTTATTTCTTCTTATCTGGAGGTTTTAAAAAATTAATATTAACAGAATGAGTAGGAAAAAAGGAGAGCTGCATGTCCAAATGGAGTTCCAAGAAAGGAATTGAAAGTGCCTGTGTTAATCTGTCTTCCCCACGAAGACTGCTAATACTGGTAAGGGCGGTGACGGGGTGGACCTGGTTCCCTAAAGCCTGAATGAAGTGATTGAAGTCATGAAGACATTTCCACTGGATGGAAATGTTTAACTGAACGGTGGGAAAAAAAAAATATTTCCATTCATTTAGAAAACACCGAAGGCCTACTGTGTGCCAAGCACTGCTCAGCAGTGAACTAAACAGATGAAAATCCTGTTCTCTTCGGGTCTTCATGCTTGCACGCTTGCTTCTCCTACCCAGTTATTACTAGAAACTATGGAGGAGGAAATAGAGTGAAGGGTAGGGAACCAGCCCGTCTGAAGCAGCCATTGCTGACCCATGGAGAAAAGACTGTGAGACTGGGAGAGAGAGGGAAGGGGATCAGGCAGGGCAGAATCCCAGGACAGGCTGGAGGGTGGTTTTGAGGTGGCCACCTGGGAAGAGTGAACTTCCTGACTAAGCTAAAGTAACTACCTGTGAGGCCATGGGATGAGATGAGTTTCCCATGATTATCTCTGTCTTTCCATTCCCAAAAAAAAAATAAATAAAAAGAGAAGGTCCTCCTCTCCCAAGAGCTTTCCAGGATGGTTTTAGTGGAATGTACTTGAGAGTAAATATCAGAATACTTGGGTTCGAGTGTAAATTCTATTGCTGACAGTTTACTGGTGGGTAAAATGAGTTCAGTTTACATAATCTCTCAGGTCTCTCTCAACTCTTAATGGCTGTGTAGCCCACTAGAAGCAGAAATAAAGATATTCCCTGTTTTGTGTGCCTACATTTCCTAGACACAAACTCATGTCTTTGCATAATGCTTATCAACAGAATAACTAAATAAAACATTATTCTGTTTATAATAGAATGCCCCATAATTTTATACATTGTTGAAATACCTCAATTAAAGTTTTGTTATTATTACTGAAACTTCAAGGCATGAAAAGTCAAACTAATTTTTGATTCTGAAACCAAACCCACAAATTGTCATTTTTTCTTCAGTGTAACAATCACATCTTCTCTGCCTATTGTAACTGTGTCTTAGTTTCTATCTGAAATGTTAACTTACCTGTGAAGTTCCTAATATCCCCAGTCAGAGTGCATTTTTTCATTTGTCTTCTCTCAGCACTTGTTTTATCCCTCTACTGAATCACTTGGCATACGCTCACTTTTACTAGGTTTGTGTTTGTGTATGTGTAAGGGGAACTAACATCTCCCACAAACGATTTTGAGTTCTTTGAGGGAGGACTTGTATGTGACTCGTTTTTATGTCCAAACAATTAACACAGCATCTTGCATAAAGTAAATGCCCAACACACGTTTGTGGGAGTGCATTTACCTGCCCTCTGACACGTGCCAATTGTTCTGGCTCCTGCAACTCCTCAACTGCCTCAATTCCTGGGAAACTCAGCTAATAGTGATTAAAACTCACAGATTGCAGAAAGAAGATGAGATAAAACACACAGATTGTCTGGGTCTTGGAAAGGAGCTATTACAGATGGAATTGACATTGGCAAAACACCAAATAACATAAAAATGTGGTAGAATTGATTAATTCTGCCCAGTAAATAAACAAAGTTTATTTATCTTCTCAGTTAGTCACATATCTATGACTCCTGGCCCAGGTAGAGGTGGAGGCTGGCAGGCTGCTGGGGTCATAGAATGGGGTCATTTAATTGGTCATTTAATTGGCTTTCCCACATAGGTCCAATACTACCTGAAAGTACCTACCATACAGAATAGACCCCATCTGCAAGAATTCTGGTCTCTCTGGCTTGGAAGAGGGGAAATGGTCTCCTTTTGTTTCTGCTTTTATTTCTACATTTTTTGGTGGGTGTGGGAGGAGTCGCAAGGGTAGGAAACCCATAGCATCACAGTGGTCAGCTGATCTTTGGTTAGTAAATAAAGCGGGTCCCCAATCAGAGGTTCCAGGTAGCCATGCCAGAATGCACTCTTGGTGTTGGATCCACCATTTATCTTTCTAGCATTGGATTCATTTCTTAGTTAATGGATCTTTGGTATAATTTCCAGGCGAGATCAGTGTAATTGCAAACCACTTGGGTGGGATTTTTATTCCAGGGCATGTGTGCATTGGTACAAAGTAAAGAAGAGAGAAGTCTATGATGAGTAAAAATTAGTTCTTGTCTTCAAAGTTGGTTATAGTTCAGGAAAAGATGGGCATGTCCACACTAGTGTGGGAAGTAATTTGTGTGGGCTGAGTGTGGAACTGAGCCAATTTCCAACTTCTACATTTACAGAATTCTAAGCCCTTTCCTTTCAGCTGTTTGTTCAACGCACAGCTAATGAGCTCTGGAACAGCATGTGGAGCACATATTCGTATGACAGGATTTCTGCTTTTAAGGAGTTTGTAAGCATCTTGTGGAGAAAAATTTGACCCCATGTAACAAATAATATAAACATTTAAAGCGCTTTGTTATAAGACAGTGACATTAGGTATAATAGAATTTTATTTATAAAGAAAAAAATTGTTATTGGCTTGAGTGATTAAAGATGTCAAGGAGGAGTACGATTTGAGGAGGACCTTGAAGAAAGTGAGAGCTTACGGAGAGGAAAGTATCCCAGGAGGTGGCTGATCCACCAGCACCATAATTACATAATGTCATTTCTGCAACCATGTGATAACCACGTTCTTAAGAAGCCTTGTGTATTCTCAAATGTTTTATAAAGTATTTATTAGGGGTTGGGTAGAAGGAAACTAGAAAATAGAGTTTCAGAAGCTTATTTAAAAAGTTATTTGTCAGGCTGGGAATGGTGGCTCACGCCTGTAATCCTGGTACTTTCGGAGGCCGATGGGGGTGGATCACGAGGTCAGGAGATTGAGACCATCCTGGCTAACATGGTGAAACCCCGTCTCTACTAAAAATACAAAAAATTAGCCGGGTGTGTTGGCATGTGCCTGTAATCCCAGCTACTCTGAAGGCTGAGGCAGGAGAATCACTTGAACCTGGGAGGCAGAGGTTGCAGTGAGCTGAGATCACATCACTGCACTCCAGCCTGGGTGACAGAGTGAGGCTCTATCTCAAAAACAAACAAACAAACAAAAAACAAGCAACAACAACAAAAAACAAAGTTATTTTTCAAGTTAGGAGCAGCGGCGTGTGCCTGTAGTCCCAGCTACTCAGGAAGCTGAGGACTAGAAGTGTTTCAGATTGCTTTGAACTTTGGAATATTTTCATACACTTCAAATGAGATATCTTGAGATGGGACTGAAGTCTAAACACAAAATTCACTTATGTTTCATATACATCTGATATCGTTTGGCTGTGTCCCCACCCAAATCTCATCTTGAATTGTAACTCCCACGATTCCCACATGTCGTGGGAAGAACCTGGTGAGAGATGATTGAACTATTGGGGCAGGTCTTTCTTTTGCTGTTCTCACGATAGTAAGTCTCACAAGATCTGACGGTTTTAAAAATGGGAGCTTCCCTGCACGAGCTCTCTCTTTCCCTGCTGCCATCCATGTAAGATGTGACTTGCTCCTCCTTGCCTTCCACCATGATTGCGAGGCCTCCCTTACCATGTAGAACTGTAAGTCCAGTTAAACCTCTTTCTTTTGTAAATTACCCAGTCTCAGGTATGTATATATCAGCAGCATGAAAACAGACTAATACAACACCTTATACACATAGCCTAAATGTGATGTTATACAATATTTGTAATAATTTAGAGCATGAAACCAAGTTTGTTTTTTTTTTTTCTTTTTAGACAGCATTTCACTCTGTTGCCCAGACTGTAGTGCAGTGGTGTGATCTCAGCTCACTGCTGCCTTGACCTCCTGGGCTAAAGCTATCTTCCCATCTCACCTTCCTGGATAGCTGGGACTATAGGCATGTGTCACCACTCCCAGCCCACCATGCCTGGCTAACTTTTGTATTTTTTGTAGAGACATGATTTCACCATGTTGCCCAGGCTGGTCTTGAACTCCTGACCTCAAGTGATCAGCTTGCCTTGTCCTATCAAAGTGCTGGAATTACAGGTGTGAGCTGACCCTCTTGGCCCAAACAAAGCTTTGATTGCATTTTGACTGCAACCTGTCACATGAAGCTAGGTTTGGAAAATTTCTACTTGTGGTATCATTGTTGCTGCTCAAACAGTTTCTGATTTTGGAGGCTTTCAGATTCCAGATTTTCAGATTAGGAATGGTCAACCTATTGTAGCATACCAGGCTTCTAAGTGTTTTCAAACATATCATCTTGTTGGATTTCCATCCACTTCCTACCTGTGGTAGGGAGGCAGACTTCTACGATGGCCACAATTGATTCCTGCCTCCTGATATTCACATCTTGTGTGATCCCCTCTTGTTGAGTGCAGGTTGGATCTAGAGACTTGCCTCTAACCAAAAACATGGCAAAAATAATGAGATGTATGTAACCTCTGTGACTAGATTACAAAAGACTGTGACTTTTCTTCCCAGAAGTCTCCCTCTTATTGATGTTGATGAAGTTAATTGCCCTGTTGGACAGGCCAGTGTGGCAAGGAACTGAGGGCAGCCTCTGACTAACCGTCAGAGAGGAGCTGAGGGGTCCTCAGTTCTATAACTGGAGAGGAACGGAAACCTCCGAATAGCCATGTAAGTGAAGGAGTGCAGGGAATTTCACCCCAAAATACGGCTCTCTGGTACAATGAGTATTTTGAATTAAAGTCCTTAGAGATCAACAGATGCTGGGAATGACATTTTCCCTATCTACATGAAGACTGGACAGACCCACTGAGAAGAACAATTAATTTTCCTTCCTCTTTTTGTTATCATACTATCTATTGCAGAGAAAAAGACCAAGAAGTAACCAGACCTGATTATACCCCTTCATGAAATATCTATCCCTCAGACTCTTTCCATTTCCAAAGAGAATCATTTATAAGTTAATCTCTGTTCCCCCATCCATTTATCCTCCCAAGTATTCATTCATTCTCCCTAATAATCATGTATTGCCCCTCAACAGAATTACCTATATTCCCATCACTCTCCTCCCCTCTGAAATAAGGCTATATAAGTATTTGGACCCATTGGGATGTTGAGTAATCATTTTTGATTCTCCTTCATGGTATGTTAATAAATTTGTGTGACATTTCTCCTATTAATCTGCCTTTGTCAGTTGATTTTTTTCAGCAACCTTGTGACAGCTGTAAACCATAAATAAATAAAATTCTAAGCCCCACAACTGACTGATGGACCCCTCTGCTGGCCAAGGCCATTCCAAAGTTAACCTAAAAAACTAGTTCAGGCCATGAACTAGTTTCAGTCTTGCTCTAGTATAGAACCACATGAATTTAGCAAAACCAGAAAGAAATCAAAGTATTTTACCCCAAAATATATTTCTTTGACATGTTTTGAAATGGCCCTAAAAAGCTATCTTTTATGGGGAAAATCTCAATTCTGTAGAGAATCCCCTTCCTTTTCTGGGTCTTTTCTCTGATCCAGGAGACCATTAATGAAGTGTCTGGCACCCTTTTAGATCTGATATGAGCTCTGAAGCCTGTTACCTGGAGGCTTCATCTTTATGATAAAACTGATCTCCACAACCTCTTATCCCAACCCAGACATTTCCTTTCTATTGATCCCAGGTATTTAGATAAATGCAACCAATTGTCAACAGAAAATTTTAAATCTACGTATCACCTGAAAGCACCCCTCCCTTTTGGGTTGTCCTACCTGTCTGGACTGAACCAATGTACATCTTAAATGTATTTGATTGGAGTCTCATGTCTTCCTAAAATGTGTAAAACCAAGCTGGACTCCAACTGCCTTAGGCAAACGTTCTCAGGACCTCCTGAGGGCTGTGTCACAGGCCATAGTCAGTCATGTTTAGCTCAGAATAAATTTCTTCAAATATTTTACAGAGCTTGACTCTTTTCATGGACACTGTGAACCAAGTATCTCTAATATTCAAGAATTATGCAAAGGCCTCTGTGGCATGATGGTGAATCCTATGGAAAATGAACATCTTGCTTTAACTAGAAGTATGGAGTGTGCTGATTAGGTCTGTGGGCTCTGAAGTCAGGCTTCCCAGTTTGAGTTCTCTGCCAAATTTAGCTGTGCGACCTCGGGCTTTGTCATTTGAAAAATGACTATAAGAATAGTACCTGTTCATGAGGTTGAGAGGAGAAGGTGAGGATTAAATAATTTCAACCTTGCTATGTGTGCAGACCAGGGTTTTCAGCATAGCAAGCATTTTATAACTACTAGGCCTTGCCAGTTTCACCGAGAGTTTTGGAGAGAAATAAACAAGTAACTTCTGATATTATCTAAGGCTGAAGCCCAGAAAAGCACACTTGTGAAGGGAAGTTTGATTGTGTAACATGTATTCAGGGTACGTATTTTACCATTTCACATGGGGGTAAATTCATTGATCTAGGCAGATTTTAACAGGTCTAGCTGGAAGCTTCAGAAGTGCAGTGATGGAATTAATTAGGCACTAAGTCCTTGATAAAATCATACCTTATTGTGAATAGATTTGAGAATTGAACGTATTCAAAAGCCTTGCCCACAAGCTTGTAATCCCTGTGGAACCAACCAAACTCATCAAGAAACAAGTATGTTTTTAAAGTCCAGTTTGTGAGAAATAGCTCTTTTTCCATTTTCCTTGCTTTCTGAGAGACAGGGGTGAGAAGCTCTGATGAAGGTATTTCTTTAATGAAAGTGTTTCTTTTATCATGGAAAGGAAATATATTGAGTTATTCTTGTTAAGTCCCCCTAACTATGAGCTCTGTAGCTCTCTAAGGAAGGAATCCTGTAGCTTTTCCTGAGATGCAGGGTCTGCTCGGCAGGGAGAGTGAAATAGACTAAGTCTGCAGCTCAGCCGCCTTTGTCAAGGGCCAGCCCCCGGCCTTGGGAACTGACTGGCGGCAGTTTGCAAATGTATGTGCTTGGTGGGAAGCCTGCAGTTCCCTTTGTTCTTGAACCACAGGAAGCCTGATAGGGAAGCCGGAGTGTGTCATCCCTGACTACCCCAGCTTCCAAACAGGAACATGATGAGTAACTTTTCAGACAATATCAAACATGAACATTCAGTGTTTAACCAATTCTTTCTCCAGATGCAAATAATAACTTGTTCTACATGCTTTCCTACAAACCTACTGTTTAAACAGCCAAGTGAAAGCACAGATCTTCCACTAGGTTTGAAGCCTGAGTTTTTGCAGGGAATGAATAAGAATTTCTAATTTTTCTACCTCCCTCACTGTTACCATCCAACTTTTATTTCTATTTCCTGGTTTTCTTTAAACCCCTAATGGAAAGCCATCAAATCAAAACTAATGAGAGGGTTCAGGACATGCTACCCCCAAATAGGGGCACCTTGGAATACTGAGTGTTTTAAGCTGAGGGAAACTGAGAACATAGCAGAAGCAGTAAGACCTCCTGAAACTTCTCCCACCTTCTTTTCTGAAGCAGACTAGGAAAGTAGAAAGAATTTTCTTACCATCCCCTGAAGCAGGTCATAAGACCCTCATCTTTTCTGTACCCAGAAGAAAGGAGCATCTTTATCTGTGAAGACACAGGGACACTGAGAACAATCTCAACCATAGGTCTTGCTATGATTACCATTAGATCATACCCACTTTGTCCTCTAATCATACTTCCCCAAGACTGTTCACTTTTCATTAAGCCTAAGCATAAAAATACACAAGTTTACCTGTTTCTTTAATCTTCATATCCAAAGGCTTCTGTGTCATGTAAAGCTTCATTAAATACATTTGTATGCTTTTCTCTTGTTAATCTCTTTTGTTATAGGGGCCTCAGCCATGAACCTAAGATAGGAAGAAAAGTTATTTCTTTTGCCTGTACTATTCTTTTATTATTATTATTATTTTATTTTATTTTATTTTTTGAGAAGGAGTCTCGCTGTGTCACCCAGGCTGGAGTGCAGTGGCACGATCTCGGCTCACTGCAAGCTCCGCCTCCCGGGTTCATGCCATTCTCCTGTCTCAGCCTCCCGAGTAGCTGGGACTACAAGTGCCTGCCACCACGCCCGGCTTTTTTGTATTTTTAGTAGAGACGGGGTCTCACCCTGTTAGCCAGGATGGTCTCAATCTCCTGACCTCGTGATCTGCCCGCCTCGGCCTCCCAAAGTGCTGGGATTACAGGCGTGAGCCACTGCGCCCGGCCTATACTATTCTTTTTACTCATATTCAGAATGACTAGGAATTATAGACTTTTTCTATCAATTGTTTTCATATATGTACTAGCCTCTGTCTAAAAGCTTAGGAAGTACACCTATGGAAAAGAGATAAATCTGTCTCCCGTCATGCTGGAGGACACATCTTCTACAACACAGACGACCCCCAGAAGAGTAATTTTTGTGCTCATTCTATATCTAGTTTGTTTTTAACTTAGTTGTGAGTGAAGCTCATTTCTTTTCCAAGCCCCACTGAGGTAGACATTACAAGTGTTCATCAATCTCTGGCTATTTTCTAATTCTGGGTATATGGAGTGACACACTTTCCCACCCCCTTGAATTTAGGCTTGGCCACTTAGTTTTCCTGGGCCAATGAAATGTGAATGGAAGTGACCTGTGTAGAAAGTGTTGGGAGGAAACTTTTCCTCTACCATTTCAGGCTTGGGTTGTTGGAGCCCTGTGAGTTAAGACACAACAGGTAAATTAACAGGAGAAATGATGAGGTTTATTAACCATGTCCATGTATACTGGGGAGTGCTTTACTAACAAGTAAATTCCCTTTAGTAATAGGTAAATATGATAAATGCTTTTCTTGATTATATATCTCTCTCGTGCTAAAATATTCAATTTTTAAAAGAAATGTTATTATCATACAAATAACATGACTCATTTTCTTCAGGGATTTATGAAAGATGTCTGTCCAAAGGTAAAGGGTTATACACCAATTTATTTAATAGCAAGAAAAGGAGAGGGGGAGTTTAGGACCTCAGTGAGAAAGTATGGAAGGTTCTATTGGGCTTTTTCATGCTTAAGGGAAGCTGAATTCATACTTCCTAATACTTAAAAGTGATTCTTCTGCCAAACAGGAAACTCCCTCGGATGGACAGGGGTGGCTATTTTCTCCTATTTCAGCTGTACTTTCTTGGGTGTATCTGCTTAAGTTTAGATAATGTTTCTTTCTGTGACTGATGACTGTTCACATGCTGTTAGTTTAAAGTAATGTTAATCTCTTCAAAAGTCTTTCATTGCTAGGGCAAGACTCTCTGAGCCCTCTCTCCCTGGAAATGATCATGGCAGCACCTATTGTTATGTAGATACTGAGCCATCACTGAGTGCACAGAGATCCTAGACAACCTCCTGGGCTATAGACTCCATGTAGGCACAAAATAAACCTTGGTTAGTTTAAGCCTCTGCAATGTGTTGTTTGTGTAAAGGGAAAGAAATATCTTTTCTCCACCCATTTTTAGGTTCATGGCTGAGACCCCTATAGTAAAAGACTAGATTAGCATACAAATTTATTTCATGTAAGTTTTATTACATGAGAGCCTTCAGAAATGAGGACTCAAAGAACCAGGGAAACTTGTATATGTTTATGCTTAGGCTTGCTGGAGTGGACAGTCAGTAGTGCAAAAGTCGGATTGCACAAAGGGAATATGATTGAATGGTAACCCACTGGGGGAATTTAGCAAGGCCTGCTTATTCAGCTTCTTCTTGGAGTCTCCGTGTCTTCGAGAATAAGAATGTTCCTATCCTCTGGGGAAAGGAAGGGTACCTCCGGAATGATGGTTTTATGACCTGCTTCAAGGAAGAAGGGCAAAGAGATAGTGAGACTTACGTTCCTGCTTCTGCTGTTCTCTCCAGTGCCAAGCTGCCATATTTTGGGGTAGTGTGTCCTGAAACCTATCACCAGATGTTTTAAAAAGTTCTTAGTGATAATATTGCTAGCGGTGGCGAATCTGTATGGGTCTGCAGCTGCCTCATTTCTTGCTTCTGCAGAAGAAATAATCTGACTGGGGGGCATAAGGCAGAAGAAGAGACTGAGGCAAGTTTTACAGCAGGAGCGAACGTTTATTAAAAAGCTTTAGAGCAGGAATGAAAGGAAGGAAATTACACTTGGAAGAAGGCCAGGCCGGTGGCTCGAGAGATCAAGTGTGTGGCTTGACCTTTGACATGGGATTTTACATGTTGGCGTGCTTTGGGGGGCTTGCGTCCCTTCTCCCCTGATTCTTTTCTTGGGGCGGGCTGTCTGCATGCACTGTAGCCTGCTAGGCTTGGGAGGGGAGCATGTGCAGTGTGTTTACTGGAGTTTACACATACTCACTTGAGGCATTCTTCCCTTACCAGTCGAATGTCCCTCGAAGGTCATATACCAGTTAAACTCCACCATTTTGCCTCTTAACGTGCGTGCTTGAGCCCACTTGCCCAGCTCCTGATAGCTTATCAGGAAGCTGCTGATTTCAGGTGTTTCTGTTTATTGGGAGACAGGGGCCTTTCCCTGGTGCTGGCTGTGGCCAATTATTATTTTATAGAGACAATCAACAACCAGGTGACCATCCCCTAATGGTTGCCTGACTTTCCTGGTGCTTTGGTGGGGTGGCCTCTCCTACCTTTCTCATGTCTGACTAGCTACCTACTGTAACAATATGATGAACGCTTTTCTTGATTATGTATCTTTCTCATGCTAAAATATTCATTTTAAAAGAAATACTATTATCATGTAATTAACATGACTCATTTTCTTCAGGGATTTATGAAAGATGTCTATCCATTTGTAAGCTTTTGCTCATATTGCGTATTTTAAAGTGCTTTATTGATATGTGGGTGTAATAAATCCTATTCTACTGGTAACATTTGTTCACTTTTTTCTATATTGGAAGCAAGCATGCCCTACCTGAAACAGGACTTGCTATTTCCCACTAGAGGTTTGTTTCTTAGCCATAAAGCCTTGGCTCCTCGGAGCCTTCTGTTCAATTGTGAATGAGCTCAGTGCGACTGCACTATTCATTCACTCTTTCCTTCTGCAGAGTTTTTTGAATGCTCACTATGTGCCAGGTATTGCATTAGGCTTGTTAAAAAGAACTTATTGGAAGGCCATTCGGCTGAGATGGCCTAACTTTAGCACCTTGGGTTTCTACGTAAGCAAACCAAAACCTAATGCAATGTAAATGGTAAAATGAAACTTAAACATTACCAATCAGGAACTGCCAACTAACTCCTAATTAGGGACTTTACCAATCAGGAACTGCCAGCTAACCTCTAACTAGGTCTTTACCAATCAGGAATCACCAACTTATCTGTAACTCAGGACTTCACCAATTAGGAATGGCCAACTCACCTTTAACTAGAAACTTTAAGGCTAATTCCACTGTGAACAGTCACACATTTCTTTGTCTTGCTTCTAAGAACAGCTTATTAAAGTTTCCCCCCCATGATCCTTTGGTGAAGTTTCAAATCTCCTGTGGTCTTCAGCTGCTTGATTCATGAATCACTGTTTGCTCAAATAAACTCTTTAAAATTTTAGTGTGCATAAGTTTATCTTTTAACAAGCTGTTGGTTATTTGTAAATAAAGGCAAACTTTTTGACTTCGAGTCCCTCATAAGTTAGGCACAGAGACCAACATGTCAGCTGGTAATAGCAATACAAAGTGATAAATTCACCCAGTGACAGGAGTTTGCACAGGGTGCGTGAAAGGGCAGAGGATTAGCAACTATTCTAATACCGAGTGATATGGTTTGGTTGTGTTCCCACCCAAATCTCATCTTGAATTGTAATTCCTATAATCCCCATGCGCCATGGGAGGGACTGAGTGGAAAGTGATTTAATCACGGGGGCGGTTACCCTCATGCTGTTCTCATGATAGTGAGTTCTCACGAGATCTGCTGATTTTATAAGGGGCTTTTTCCCCTTTTGCTCAGCACTTCTCCTTGCTGCTGCCATGTGAAGAAGGACGTGTTTGCTTCCCCTTCTGCCATGGTTGTAAGTTTCCTGAGGCCCCCCAACCATGCCGAACTGAGTCAATTAAACCTCTTTCCTTTATAAATTACCCAGTCTCAGGTTTATCTTTATTAGCATTATGAGAATAGACTAATACACTGAGGGAATGTACACAGAAGCCTTCTTAGAGATAATACCTGTCTGAGAAATGAAACCATTAGTTAAGAGAGCAAGGCTACGACTGGACAGGAAGAGTAAACTATTTGGCCTTGATGAATGTACCATGTTAGTGTGGGGACAAGGTTGTGGGATGAGGGCATGAGGAATGATGATAGTAGAAGGAATATAGTGTAGAGACAAATTTTGCAAAGTCCATAAATTGCCAGAGACATGACCTAAATAGATTAAACAGAATGGTAGATAATATGTATTCTTTCTGGGTAGGAGTGGGGGTGCTAAAAGGTAAAGAGAAAAACAGTAGGTACAAACACTCAGAGATTCCTTCTCTGTTCTGAATAGTTACAGCAAAAGTCTATTTTCACTTTTAGTGGGCTGGTCAGCATCTGGGTGAGTAGTATTTGTAGATTTCCAGGCTTCTGTGGTTTGGAGGTTTATGACAAGGATTTTATTGTTGGATGGGAAACAGAGTTCCTGCAAACTGATCCTGATCCTTGACTTGAGCCACCTGGCTCTGAAAGAGTATGTTGCAGACAAATGGCTGTAGTCACATGACTCTGGCAGTAAAGGTATGTTGAAAGGTAGTTCTCCATAGATCTCTCTCACTTCTTACATCTCGTGAGCAGAACTAATAGAGCTCTTGTTCTTTTCAAAGATGTTTGTATAGTAAACAGTCTTGGAAAACAGAGGTAAGATCTCTCTCCAGAACAGAGGGCAGGTTTGTTTGCTGTCCAGTATAGTAATCTCTCTCTCTCGGGCAAAGATAGAGATATATTATTTTCTTTAATGGGCAGGTTTGTTTATAGCCCATTAAAGAAAAACAGAGTTTTCCTAAACTTGGGATTCCTTGGCTATTGTAACCAAATTCATATTCAGTTGCTCACTGCTTTAATAGTCAGACATGAAAAGTGAGGATTGGTGGGAGGAAAGCAGGTTTCTTCAAGTGCTAGAAGCTTGAGGAAATGGCCTGACTCAACTCTCAAAAAACCATCTCAAATTCTCAGTTTGGCTAAAGAGGTTTAAAGGGTAAAGGTGGCATGAAAACTATGCAGCATGGTGCAGGGTGCAAGTCTGCTTGTAATTTTCTGGTGACTTTTTTCAGTAATGGACCAACCAGAGGCCTCGCTGGCATCATCTCAGTGGGGGTCGGGTTATGGATTAACTGCACACCAATTTGTTCTCAGAAGGGAGAAAATTGCAACTGCTATCTCCACTTTATGCCTAGATTATTTCAATATTGGCATCTGGAATTCTCTAGCAAGCAGTTATATGTAACAAGGAACAAAGAGAGGGAGGGGTTACTTTCAGAGTAAGCTAGCCAATTGGCTATACTAGTTACATTATGATGCAAACCTCCTTCATATATTGACCCAGCCCACCTTCATTACCCCAGTGAGTCTTAGCAGAACAAGGGATTGATGTGAACAGGAAAACTCATGCTACCTGTTGTGTCGGAAGTCAAAAAGTTCTTTGTGTCTAATCCAGAGTCTCGTGGCTTTTGCAATTATCCATGAAATTGTGGCAGGATAAATTGTTAGCTTCCATGTTGGTAAATAGCTTAGGTCTTCACAGTTCTTGACAGGCAGGACACTGGGGCAAGACTCCAAACTGCAGGAAGATCATGATAAGGGTGCCTTTGAACAACACACTTGAAGTTAGGCATTATTCAGGTAGAACAGAGCTAATAGTTTCGCCTGATCCATATTGATAATGAATTTGACAAGTTTCTATCACACAAATCACTCAGGAAATCAGTGTTAATGGAAATGATTACATGGGGGACTATAATTTTATTTACAGTACATAAAAGTTGAAAAACATAGGGACATAAATATAATGCCTAATTAAATTCTGTTTTAATTCCTTTTGAACCACTTTTCATCCACTTCCATTCAAAGTTTGGATGATGGAAAAGGTAAATAAGGTGATCATTAATGTATACATAAATTTTTCATTTTATTTTTCATATTATAAAGTGACATGGTAGACTGAACTGAGCCTGAGCTTGAGATTTGTCAAAAGCAGATTTTCCTTTATAATCAGCAGTCATTTTAAATATACTAAGGAAAATATGCAACACTGGCACTTATGAGACGTGACTTGAGTTGCTACACTTTGCCTTGGTGGAAATTCCAGTCTTGTGAAAGATACCGAAATGAAATACATCTTAGTTAGTTTACTGGAGGAACACCACAGCAATTTGGTTAAGAGCACAGATAATGAAGATACACTGTCCAGGTTTGAATTCTGGCTTTATGTCTACAGCCATACCACCCTGAGTGTGCCTGATCTCATCTGAATTCTGTCTTTATCATTTACTAGCTGTGTGATCTGAAGCAAGTTACTTAACCGTTCTAAGCCTCAGTGTTCTCTTTTGTAAGATGGGGATAATAGGACTTGCCTGATAGGGTTTTTGTGAGAATTAAATGAACGTATACACATGTATAGTTGCGCTTAGAATGGTATTTGGCACATATATGCACTGTAAGTATTTGGTATTATACATATATATTATTGGTAAATAAACTAAGACCAGTATTTCATACCATAAAATGGAGAATAATATCTGAAATAACTATTATTTGAATTTTTCCCTTCCTTCTAAAATAATGTTAACTTGCTTACAAATAATTACCTGTGTGGAATCCTCTGCAAATAGTCATTACTCTAATTAGTTCATGGAGGATATGTTGGGCCAAATAGATACAGCAAATACTTAATTTTCCTTTACAGAGTTAATGGTTCTTAACCCAAACAATTTATCATTCCAAACATCTGAGTGGCTACTATGTGCAAAGTTACATATTGGCCATCTTTTAGCTCAAAAAGATTGCTCCCTACTAATTCGGAGACTAGTAAAAGTCCTCTGTAAAACACTTTGTTAGTCGTGAGGGTATTGGGGCTGACAATATGATACTCCAAAGTGTGGCACCTTGGCATGCTGAGTACTGTGAACTAAAGGAGATTGAAGGACCGAGAAGCACAGTCTCTCCGCTCCTCTCCCGTCCTCCTATCTGTTGCCCCTCTTTCTACCACAAAGCAAGTCATTGAAACAGGAATTCCTCTTTCCCAAGGTGGGTCATGAAAACTAGAATCTCTTTCTTCCAAAGCAAGTCATAAAACCTATAAAGGTCACTCTCTCCCTTCTTCCTTGAAAACTCTCATTCCAGAGGGGTCCTGCCCCATACCCAGGAGGAAAGAAGGCTACCCAGGGAGGCCAAAAAGAATCTGATCAGTCAGACCTCACTGGGTTCTGCCCTCAGTCTATCACCTTTTGGTCCAATCACACTTCTACATGGCTACCCATTCTTCATTGATCCTAAGCACACAAATAGACAGGTTTTCTGGGGTCTTTGGGTCTTCATCTCTGAAGTTTCCCACGTCACATAAAACTTCGGTTAAGTAAATTTGTTATGCTTTTCTCTTGCTAACCGGTCTTTTGTTATAGAAATGTCAACTGTGCTGTGTGAGGAAAGGTGTCACATCATTCTGCCCCTACAAGTGCATAAAGAGGTCCGTTGCTTACAAAGTATCTGGCACATAATAAACATTCAAAAAAAAACAATGTGTCATTAGCACTGTCAGGCCAGGCCTATTGTGGAGTGTCTGTAAATGCAGGTGGTGCTAAGTCTGACCACACAATAACTGAAATCACGGATTACCAATGATTGGTAGTTGGATTGGGTTGGTAGTTTAAGTAAGTTTTCCACACTTCATGGGTACAGGCCTTTTGTCCTGTGACCCTTGCATTTTAGAATACCTGTCTTTATCTATTTTAGCTTTATTTTTAGCGGGTAGATGAAAAGTCAGCATGTTCTTATTTGTTTTTAGAATTTGAGGAACTCTGTGATCGGAAACCTTCTTGTGTGTGTGTGTGTGTGTGTGGTTTTTTTTTTTCGTTTTTTCATTTTACAGCCTAACTTCCTCTTGGGTCTCATATAGCTTAGTCTATTTTCTAACATGAACTTCCTTCCTTTCTGCATAACAGTGTCTGAATTTGCAGGACTCTATACCCAATAAATATTGTTAACTGATTGGTAATCTGTGATTTCAGTTATCTTGTGATCAGACGTAGTGCCACCTGCATTTACAGATGCTCCATGATAGGCCTGGCCTGACAGTGCTAATGACGTACTGTTTTTTGAATGTTCATTATGTGCCAGACATTTTGTAAGCAAAATCTCATTTAGTAATGCTAAACTGTACTTAAAGCATCTAGTTATTTAGGAGTCACATAGCTGTAAAAACAGCCCACTTGTCAAATCCAATAATTATGAGTATTATCATATTTTATGCTGGACTAGGTCTAAAGGCATATGTAGATATTGCGTATCCTAATATTTTTTTCCAAGGCAAAATGTAGCTATTAGGTCAAACTGTAAAGTTTAATTATGTTGACACATACAGCAAGGAATAAGGCATAAAATATTTGGGATTTCTATTCATATTTAAAAAGTCACAGAAAATTACATTTCTTGACCCTTTTTTTGCACATTTTAATTATGCAGAACCTAATTTTAACTAAATATTTTTCCTTATCAGGAAAGAGTGTCTTCTCTCTATCTCTGGCAATATCAATATTGATATATATAAAGGACACTATATACGGGTACCTTTCCCAAGGCTCCCAAGGTCCCTTTCATAACCCAGACTCTGGGTTTACTCCATAATGTTCTACAGTCCTGGTGGGGTCTGTTTCACGGTTTCCAAACTGTGAGGAGCTTTGAAAACCATCCAGTCCCATTTCTTGTTTTTACAGATGGTGAAATGAAGGCCCAGAGAGATAAAATTAACCTAAGCAAAGCCTTGAAGAATAGGCAAGAGTGGTGTAAGATCACACTGCTAGAAAAAAAAAAAAATCTTCCTTCATAATTAATTTTGAAAATTCCATGTCTAATCTGGAACTAAATATACCCTGTAAAAGAAAATTCCTTGAATACCATGGATAATGCATTCTAATATCTAACAACGTTTTTAGTCAGAAGTGTCATTCTTGAGTGTAATAACCTCTTTTCATGCAAATTAAGCCTATTTCCACTTGTTAGATGCTTAATAGAGATGGATGATAGTCACTTTAGTAATTATAATCACACACATGTGTATTAAAATATTCATCAGTGTTATGCTCCATTATTTTCTGTGTACTTACTAAAGAATTCAACATTTAAAATTTTCTAACATAAGTCTTTGCTTCCCATCCCCAGTTACTGAGACAGAAATCTTGATATCATGATTTGCTCCTCTATATTTTTCGCTTTTACCTCTAATAAATTACTAAGGCCTGTTTGGTTTTGTTTCTTTGGTAGCCCTCAAATCTCCCAACCTCAATGTCACAACTTTAATTTATACTACAATCATTTCTCACGTTTCTCACATTATCACATTTCACCTGTGATAATTGCTGGTTGATAAGTCAGCAATTATTGTGACAACAGGCAATTCTAAAATTTTGGTTGTTTAATGAGCAAACCAACATTTATTTCTTGTTTGTGTTACATGAAGACAGTAGGTTAAATGCAGGCTTGACTGGCTGGGTGGTGCTTGCCTGAGTCTAGTCAGGCTTGCCTGACTTTGGCTGAGCTCCACATCTTATTGTCATTCTGGGACTCAGGCTGAGGGAGAAGTTCCTGTTTGAGGCTAACTAGTCTCATGGCCAAGGGAAGAAGCTCAGGAAGGACAGAACCACATCACGTACACTTAAAACTTCTGCTCGGAGGTGGCATATGTCAAGTCCACCAAGATTTTGTTGGCAAAAGTGAGTCCTGTGGCCAAGCTCATAGTTGTTAGGATAGGGCAGTATACTATACCCACAGGAGAGTATGCTCAGAGTAAGGAGGGAGCAAACAATCACAAACAAATAATGGAGTCTATCACACTTGGTAGCCTGCTTACAGTTGTGTTTCTCTCCAATTCAGCCTCCACACTAACTCACAAACAGGATCAGGTGATACTCAGTAGGGTTAGAATTAAGTCCAGTCTCCTAACTACAGCTTCAAGGCTCATGTTAGTCTGGCTTCTTTATACCTAATGCTACTTTCATCCCTCTCCATTCCCCATCTGAAACCCTATCCTCTAGGCATAGGAAACTTGTATTAGTTCCCCAGAATAAGCCAAAAGTCATATCTCTCTATTATTAGGGTCTCTGCTCATTTTCTTTCCCCTCTCAGGAACACTCCTACCCACATTTCACCTGGCTCACTTCTGCTGGTCCGTCAACGCTCTCCTGACTCTTCAAACAGAGTTCAGAACTCATTTTATGTTTTCCCAGAGTATCCTCTGCCCCTCTATCAATACTTACCCCACTGAATTGTAATTGCCTGATTACGTATTTACATCTCTCATTACACTGAAAACTCTCTGGGATGGACACGATTTCTATTGTATTGCACCCCAGTCCTTGGCACAATAACTTATTTAGCAATTGTTTGTTAAATTCATGAGAAAATAATTTTTTTCTGCATCATGTTACTACTGTATATGTAAAGTTAACCTGATTATAGTACTTTCTCAAAAACTTTCAGATCATTTTCCTATGCAATGAGAAAATCGCATTTAGGGATTTTGCATTTTATGCTTATGGAATGTATCTCATATATATGGCATAGCTCTACTTTATTAGTTTGGCCACTTTGGGGGAATATGTAACAACTTTGGATTTCAGACTCTTCACCTGCAGTACAAGAACAATGCATGTTGGAATAATTTTGAACATGAAGTAATATTGCATACACTAGGTACACTAAATCCAAACATGTAATAAAGTGCCTAAAAACATATTTTTTAAAGTTTCATTATTTTTTTCATTTCTGATCATTGTGAATTAACTTTTAACTTTTTTTCTCTCTACCATGCCCCAAGGAAAAAAAAAAGTTGCTAGTAAATACATTTTCTACTAGTTGAAACAGGGAGGAAATACTAGTTCAAATTGTCTAAGTTTATCCAGTTAGATGGTAGCAAGCTAGGATAAAAACTATCTTTCAATTTCCTATTCAGTGTAGTATCCACTTTTATCTGTCTCTCTCTCTCTCTTTTTTTTTTTTTTTTTTGCCTGCGTAGACATCACTCAGTTTTCTTTCAAGGAAATGTCTAAATTTACTATTTGTAAATTGTTAAACTTTTATTTATTTATTTTTTTGATGCGGGGGAAGAGACACAGAGGCTTTTTCTTTGCAAGGCAGGATTTTTTCTTATATTTGATTATGCAAACTTTTGGGGCCTGAATTGTCAAATAAACATTCAATTTCCTCATTTATTCATTTATTCATTGATTAGGCCTTTATTAAGAGCTGGGGTGAAAGAAGATTTAGTAACCTCTTCAGAGAAATACACCTTGAGAGAGAAAGAGAATCTTGTAGAAGAGAAGAGGAAAGAACAACATCCTTGGCCAGGACAGTCCTGGAAAACAATAACCTGAACATTGCTGTGCGTGGTGGCTCCTGTCTGTAATCCCAGCTACCTGGGACTCTGAGAAGGAGGATGCCTTAAGTCCAGGATTTTGAGTCCAGCCTGAGCAACATAGTGAAGGCCTGTCTCTAAAATAATAATAATCATCATCATCATCATCATCATCATCATCATAAATACCCTAAACATCCTTCTGAATGAAGGATGTTTCTTATTTCTCTAATATCATAGAACTATGCAGACAGCTCTTCGTGAGGTCTTGACTATAGTACAATGATTTTTATTATTGGCCATCTTCACCCTGCTCCTATACAGACTATAAATTTCTGGGTAGCAGAAATCATCTGTCTTTCATCTTGGATTACCTAGCACCTAGTACAGTGCCTTGAACATAGTAGGAACTCAAAATGCTTGAGAGGCACATGCCTATGTTTTAAAATGTCTGATTTAGGTAATTAGGTCCTCTTGATCATTTTGCTGGTCTGAGGCTGATGGACATTAATGGATAAACAGACCATGATTGTTTAAATCTCTTCTCTTGCATGTTCTGGAGACACTACCTCTATTACGTGTTCTTTACTTGCCCTTACTCACTTTCTCTTTTCACCTCTCTTTCCGTACTTCTTTTTTATTTGTTGCTGCTCCTATTCATTAAGCCATTTGAAATTGTGGGCTTGCTTTCCTGATTGGGCAGCACCTGTGACCCCAAAGGAACTCATGATTCAATCCTTCATATGAATACTTCATAACACATTTGAAGATAACCTTTTACTTGCACACTAGATATGCACCAGAATTTATTCTTATTTTCTCTATTTCCTACAGTATAAAAGTCAAGTCCCTTACCAAGATTTTCATTTCAGAGACTTCAGATCCCATTGCCCTTGATGGGGTTCAGGACTCACTATCCCAAAATATGGAATCTTGGCATATTGGATATTTTAAGCTGAAGTAATTTGAGAAAACTGAAGAAGTGGGAAAGTCACTCTCACATGCTTTCCCGCTCCTGCCGCTGGCCTTCTTCCTGTCATAAAACCTGGGAGGATATTCTGACCCTCCCCTGAAGAAGGTTATAAGACTCTCATATGAGAGATGCTTTCCTTATACCCAGAGGACAGGAATATCCTTCTCTCTGAAGATGAAAGGTCACAGAGAAGAATCTGAACAAGCAGGCCTTTTCCCAGTTAATGGTAAACTGGAAGAAGTTTATTACCATTAGATGATACTCTTTTTGTCCTGTCATATTTCCTCATGACTGTCCACTCTTCATCATACCTACTATAAAAAACATTCAGGGCCAGGTGCAGTGGCTCACGCCTGTAATCCCAGCATTTTGGGAGGTTGAGGCGGGCAGATCACGAGGTCAGGAGATTGAGACCATCCTGGCTAACATAGTGAAACCCCATCTCTACCAAAAATATGAAAAATTAGCCAGGCGTGGTGACGGTCACCTGTAGTTCCAGCTACTCAGGAGGTTGAGGCAGGAGAATGGTGTGAACCTGGGAGGCGGAGCTTGCAGTGAGCCGAGATCGCGTCTCTGCACTCCAGCCTGGGCCACAGAGCGAGACTCTGTCTCAAAACAAAACAAAACAAAACAAAAAACATTCAGGTTGAACTGTTTCTTCAGGTCTTCATTTCCTTATGAAGGCTCTGGTGTCATATAAAATTTATATTAAACACATTTCTATGCTTTTCTTTCATTACTTTTCTTTTTGAGACAATGTCTTGCTCTGTCACCTAGGCTGGGGTGCAGTGGTGCAATCATGGCTTACTGCAGCCTTTACCTCCCAGGATCAATCAATCCTCCCACCTCAACCTCCTGAGTAGCTGGGACTACAGGCATATGCCATCATACTCAGCTAATTTTTTGTAGAGATAGTGTCTTCCTATGTTGCCTAGGCTGGTCTCAAACTCCTTGGCTGAAGCAATCCTTCCACTTTGGTCTCCCAAAATGTTGGTATTACAAGTGTGAGCCACTGTGCCCAGCCTCTTTTGTTAATCTTAATTTTGTTATAGGGCCTCAGCCACGAACCTAGGATGAGTAGAAGGAAAGAAAGATATTTTTCCTCCTCTCCATCCCCTATATTTCCTGGCTCCTTTTCCCCACCTTTCTCCAAAGATCACAGATTTTAGCTAATTATGGCCTTTTGCCATTCTTCAAACACATTCTGCTCTTCCATATCTCTGAACTTGTTTTTTGTTGATCCCTTTGCTAGAAAGCACTCCCCTTCTTTGCCTTTTTTGGCAAAATCCTACTTCTCTTTCAGCCTCTACTTTATGAAGATGTCACTACTTCTGTCTCTAACTCTCCGTAATTTCCAGATGAATAAATGAATGAATGAATGAATGAATGGTTTACTTGACAGTTCAGATTTGTTCCACATGAATTTACTACCTCTCTCCTATAAGTCTATTTTTAAACCTTGTTTTGATTTGATACTCCTGATTGATTAATTAATTTGATTTGTCTTTTTCTTATTCTAGCTTGGGATCCCCTTCAAGTAATTCTTGAGGCAATTTTTTCAATATCATGATGAGGATATAATAATATATTATTTTGTAGATATTCTTCATTTTTCCCCATACGTAGGCTGTTGGTTTAACCAATTTATAAGCCCGGTGCTGGCCGAGGCTCGAGTCTTTACTTACTTTTGTGTACATTTAGGTTTTCACTGTCTTAAGACTCAAAGCCTAAAAACAGTCATTATTCTCTTTGACGAGTCTTAATATGACACATATGCCTGTAATAGTGTGCATTTCAAAGAAGTACAGGATGGATTTCTTTTTAAGTGCAGATGGTTATTATTATGGAAAAATAAGACCAAAAAAACCACACTGTATCTTCTAAGAAAATTGGGTGAAAGGAGGAAGTTACTATCTGATTTCCGGTTCATCAGAGAGGCTTAATGACTCACTAGAACAGAGGACCCGTTGGGAATTCTCAGTTCCGTTGGAGAAGTCTTATGCCTGGACTCGGAGCCAGCCGCTGTGGTCTGCATCCCAACTCCACCGCTTGGCAGCTATGTGACTGGAGCAAGTGATAAACTCCCCGTGCCTCTGTTTCCTTTTCTGTAAGATTGGGAGTAATAATGGTGTGCACATCACAGGGTTCTTAGGAGAACTAAGTGAGTTAATATTTGTAAAACCCTTAGAATAGTGCTGGACACATGGTTAAGCACTGTAAAGTGTTATTATGTCTGCTTTAGAATTTTTTCCACTTGTTTTTTAAGTTGGTGAAAAAAAAATGCTTGTTCTCACTCTTCTGGGTTTCGACTGGAGGAGTTAGAAAACAGTACAAGACTTTGAAGTTCTAAATAGATTCTACTAACCACCATAAATTGCGTCCCTGTCGCCCCCGCCCCTCCCCCTCACAACTATTTGAGGATGCTGCCCTCTCGTGGTCACTCGGAACTGCTTCTATAGCTCAGCCAGTTTGAATTGTATCAGAATTTTCTTTGTCTCCACCTTCCTTTAACTTAAAGGCTCATTTGTCAAAAGTTAAAGTATTTCCGTCTGTGCATTACTCAAAGCATATCTGCTAATAACAGAAACCAAGGTGGATTTCAAAAATTTGAATGACAAATATAATTGTTATTTGAATGGTTAGAAATGATTAGAACATGATGTATGAAATTACAAAATGTATTTTCTTAAGTGTTTTTATTGATATGTTTGAAAATGAGACAAATAATGTCTAAGTTCATGAGGATCAAGAGGAGGTCTCTTTGATAGTGATGTAGGCATTCCTTTTAGGAAAAAAAATTATGACCTCTAGCAGGTGTAGGTATATTTCATCTTAAAATTTAGATTTTTATATTAAGATTTTATTAGTTTGGCAACATATTTTCCAGAATTAAAGAGACAAAACTTATCGTCATTAAAGTGATAACTTATGCATGTGTAGGAAGTCTATTAATATTACAGATTTTATGTTTTTCATGATCAAATTTTCTTTAGTCAATGCCCCAGCTGTTTAAACCCTGTCTCTTCAGGAATCTCATATACAGAGATTTATTTTCAGGTGAATTTGTGAAAAATTTTTCTTTGCCAATTCTTTTGATAACTTACGTAACTCTGGAGTACAGTTTGAGGAAGGCGGCTCATCTCCACTGGGTGCACCATTATGCAATTCCCAGCACCAAAAGAGGAACTTCAGAAGATCCGTGACTATTTATTTACACATTCGTTATCGTTTCTACTCGAGAATAAAGAATGAGTTTGAACTCTGAAAGCTCAGCCTGCAGGAAGCCCCATCAGTCTCTCCACACTTCTGCTGTCTTTCCTATTGTAGGCGGAACATTATTCAAACCACAGGCTCCAAACTCCCAGGTAACTGAAGCCAGCAGGAAGCTCTGTTTGATATCAAGTATGTTCTTTATCAACCTTTTTGTTGTGATGGGAAGAAATGAACCAGCTTTACTTTTATCTTGCCCTGTGTTAACATTACGCAGTAGGTGAATGCTTTATTGGTATGCCTTGGCCAAAGTCTTTGATATATACTGATTTTGTGGTCTTAAATTTTCCATATTAAAAACATTTTTAATGGTTTTCCATCTACCCATACCAACCATAAAGTTTCACATGTTCATGTGCTTTTATTAAAAGTATATTTAAAATTCTGCTGATAGGAGTCACCGCATGGAAAAGACAACTTGATTTTCCTTATTAGATGCTGGGAGACAGAAGCCCTTCTGCCATCAGACAGAGTCAAACATAACAATGCAATCCTGAACTTTGGGGTCAACATTGTAGACTCTACTGAACACTCAGTCTTCGTGCTTTTTTGTGTTAGAAAGACTCCTGTAAAATAAGAAAACGAATTGCCTTTATTTTTTTCCTCCACAAGTAGCTGGTCTTCAATGAGCAAGCTAGTTTTGGTTTTTTGACACACAGGTAAACTATATATTGCATCTACTCTTCGTTCTTTGAAGAATATTATTGTGTCATCTTGTTTGGATTCAGTGTCAGTTTTATAGGGAAGGTACCAGTTTGAGCAAAATATAGACATTTAAAGCAGTACACATGTTTAAAATGATCTTAAACTCGTGTCTTTATCTTTTCTGTGATGCACGATCAATTTTGGATGTTGTTTGTTCCAAATCCCCAGAATTCAAATAATTGAAGGCAAGGAATTCACATTTTCTCAGAAGAAAATTTCATGAGAACATTTTATACTTTTATTTTAGACCAACATTTAATGACTGGTACCTTTTAGTACCTTTTGTGATTTAAAGTCTATAAATATGTTTTTTTAGTACCTGTTGTGATTTAAAACCTATAAATACTTTAAATATCAACTATCTGAGAGCTATCTTCATTCCAGTGTTAGAAACAATGCATTTATTTAAACACATAATTTTCTTACCCCGGAACCACTGTAACCTTCTCACAAAATTAGTGTACTGAGCAAACCTCCATTTGACATTATTGCCAGAATATTTAAAGACTATTAATGAAAAGGAATAAATACATGAAAAGACTATTTTATTGTTCTTATTGAACTTTTCATTTGAAACCAGTGTCTCAATCTCAGTGCTACTGACATTTTGGGTTGCATACTTTTTTGCTGTAGGGGGCTGCCTTGGGCCTTCTACGATATTTGGCAGCATCCCTGGTCTCTACCCACCAGATGCCAGTAACACTCCCTCCCACATTGTAATCACCAAAATGTTTTCAGACATTGCCCAATGTCCTCTGGGGAACTGAATTCCTACCTCCTGCCAGAACTACTGTTTTAAACCAAAAAACTGTGTACCTCATTGCTTCTCTTGCAACATCTCCAGTCAGGACTTGGCCATTTTGCATGGCCTCCAAGCTCAGATGTAGGATATATAGTCACATATATGTAGCTATATATCTCCATATTTTTCTACTTCTTTTCTATCTCCCTCCCTTCAACCTATAGCATGCTTCCCCACAAATAGGTACATGTTCAGGTTAAATTTGCATCATGTTGGCCATCACCGGCTGGAGACTCCAGGACACCTACGTTTGCATTGTGATCACTCTCCCAAGCCGAAGTTAGTGCACCCCCCACCCGCTACTTTTTTTTTTTTTTTTTTTTTTTTTTTGTGATGGAGTCTCAATCTTTTGCCCAGGCTGGAGTGAAGTGGCACGATCTTGGCTCACTGCAACCTCCGCCCCCCAGATTCAAGGGATTCTCCTGCCTGAGCCTCCGTAGTAGCTGGGATTACAGGTGTTGAACTCCTGACCTCAGGTGACGCATCCGCCTTGGACTCCCGAAGTGCTGGATTACAGGCATGAGCCACCAGGCCCAGCCATTGCATCCCTAGAAGGATGATCACACCTGTTTCATAGGTGCTGTGGGATTACATAAGGAACTGAATTGAAGGAAAACTAAATTCTAGAGCACTTTCTTTGTGACGGGCATGAGATGGGCGATGTATTTAGGTTATCTCGCTACACTACATTCTCCCAACATTTTACATAGAGAGAAATTGTGATGCTGAAAGACAGAAGAACTTTTTCAAGGGCATACTGGTGTCAAATAGAGAAGTCATCTGTGCTTTCAAGGTACGTAAAGACTCTCACAGTTCCTGAAACATGGGAAGTTCTCAAGTATTATTCAACCACTTGTCTTCAGGAGGACCAAGGTCTGGTTTGTTGAAGTTTTACTCCATCAAAAATCAAATCTAGCAATGTATTAACCCGGCCCATTCTATTCATTTGGATAATAATCCAAAATACTCTGGTAAATTGAGAATTTTATTCAGAGTCCAATTCTTTTTTAATCTTCTTAAGATTCATGTTAACCTTAATTCAATTAGTTGTGAGGTTTACAGTGACGAGAGTTAGTTAAGCATATTTGCTAAAATGTGCTTATTTCTGTGGCTCCTGGTAACCCCTTCTCACCTGGATTGCTTTTACGTCTGTGCTTTGTTTTTAATCACTGGCAGATGCAAAAGTGGATCTGTGAGAGAATCCTATGGTTCTTTGGGCTGCTGGTAATGAACTTTTGACAAAGACCTGATTTGCAAGGAAACAGATATAGGTAGCAAAAAGAGTTGAAAGTAAATTATTTTTTCAGATTAAAAAAATTTTTTTCAGCTGGGCATGGTGGCTCACGCCTGTAATCCCAGCACTTTGGGAGGCTGAGGCGGGCAGATCATGAGGTCAGGAGAGCGAGCCCATCCTGGCCAACACAGTGAAACCCCATCTCTACTAAAAATACAAAAAAATTAGCCGGGCGTGGTGGCGGGCGCCTGTAGTCCCAGCTACTCAGGAGGCTGAGGCAGGAGAATGGCGTGAACCCATGGGGCGGAGCTTACAGTGAGCCCAGATGGCGCCACTACCCTCCAGCCTGGGCGACAGAGCCTGACTCCGTCTCAAAATAATAATAGTAATAATAATAATAAAAAATAATAATAAATAAAATAAAAAAATTTTCAAGTGGAAAGAAACATTGAGCAGAAAAATGAGATAAAGCAACAACACCAGTAATTTTTAGAAGAGGGCTGTATTTTTCTCAGAGAGATTTTCATTTTGATCATTTCTATTGGAACATGTCATGAAAATTCCTTGGTATTGGAGAACATGGCCAGAGCAGGGAGAACAGCTCTGTGGGCTTTCTTAGAGCAGGAGTCCATGTTGGAACAAGGCCCTGATGTCTGTGTCTTCACCTTGCCACTGGTGTTCTTACTTAGGGGATCTTAGGCCCATGTGTTTGCAGACAGGGGAACATATGGAATGGTTTCTCCATTAGCAAATAATTGAACCCACTGGAAGGATGGTGGGCCTGTTTAAGGGACAACATGGAGACCAAATTTTCCACCTGAGGTTTTTTGCCTGTTCTACTTAGTCTTATTGTATTCTTTCAGCGGTAAGAACTATGGTTTTATTCCTGGAGTTACATAATCCCAGAGCTGGAAAGACTGTATATTCAGGGCTTAAAACAAAACAAAACTCTTTAAAGGCCACAGGACAGTTCATTCTGGAAAAAAAAAAATCTCATATGGAAAAGAACTGAGAAAAGTGGATCCACCCTGGTCAAAGCTGGCTATGCAGGGCTACAGGTTGCTGGTATGCCTGGCTCAGCTCATGTCCTCTCAGACATGTGTCATCTTGAACACCACCGGGGCTCCTAGGGACTCTGTATCCAACCTCAGAAGATAGAAGGCCCTCGATGACAAGGAAATAGCAAGTTTGAGTGGGATGCTCAGTCCCTCTGCACCAAATTATACAGAAGGTCACTGGCCACCAGACCATCTCTGCTGGGATTTCAGACCTCCCCAGGGTGACGGAATGAGAGTTCGGGGTTGTGACTTGTATAAGACTCTATTCTGGTGACTTTCATACTGGTAACTGGGGCTTCCAAAAATGCTTCCCAGGGTTTTGGTTACAGTTACAGCAGTAAAAAAAAAAATCCTGCCAAGTAGCTTTTAGAAATATTGCCTATTTTTCATTTTGAAATTGCCACCTGTCATTTATCTAATTCTTGTGATATTGTTTCGGTGCAGCAACATTTGTGATCATATGCCCATCACAGAGAAAGGCTAAGACACAAAAGAATAAACACCGCCAATACATAGAGGCCATTTCGGAGTATGATTTTCTAATTTTCGGTTCAAACAACATTGATGAACATTTTTAATGTATGAAAAACAATTATGCTGTCATTTGCATTGGTAACTGTGCAGAGCAAAATTTAATAAGATGGAATGGAAAATATACTAAACAAGAGAGGAAAATGTATAAAAAATTAAAATGACAAACCAAGGTTAGTAGGGTGTTGCAAAAACCATTTATGCATACCAAGATGGAGCCAAATGAAATATGGGCTCAACTTGCCAGAAAAGATTTTAAATTTTTATAGAAAATCACTTCAAAATATAAAATTATAATTTTATATTTATATGGGCTGTTTTTCTAGAAATGTTGACGTTTGTTATCTGCTTTTAACTATCAGTTATTTATATTTGAATGTTAAGGGCTATGAAGGTAGAATAGTTGTCAGATTTCAGCAGTTCTAAAATAATTGCCTTAATTTCACATGAAACCTATTGCAATAAATAGCATTTCTGGCTAGGTATAAAAGATATGTTTGTTTTCCAATAAAATTATAATTCATCTGATTTATGAGCAGGAGCTTAGAGATCAACTACAATATGAAGCAGTTCAATGTTTAAATATTATTTCTCATTTCATACCTGTGATTCTAAAACCTTTCCTGTTCATACACAAAGTGAGAAAATGTGTTTCCAATCACAGCAGTAACCGTATACTAATAAAGACATTGCTGAAATTGAGGTGCTCTGTGTGTGTGTGTGTATGTGTGGGTGTGTGTTAGTGGGTGGATGGGTTTTGTTTTTTTCTGAACTCTAATGCACCCAACATACCACGGGATTTGGAGAGGCCGATAGAGCGAAACGCCGTGAGTATCCAGTGGTGATGGTCAGCTCACAGTTTGAGAACCTGATTAACAGCTTGACCGGCCAGCCTGTGGCACCCACAGCGAGTGGCTCTGGCCGCAGCTCTCGGACAGGAGAAGTGCGTTCTTCCAAAAGCAAACAACCTTCGACCCACGGTCTTCATCTGGGCCCATCAGGTCAACTGTTGTTTTACAGAACATTGGCAATTGTCTTTCTCCTTGTGTCAGGAGCCTCTTGAAACATTATACGAGGATAATTAAGTGGTGAATAAGGGTCAATGTGGACAAATAAATCAAACTGATAGTTTGAACACAGACTGATTGAGCAAAAACAAGGAATTCTGCCATGCCTGTTACTGCAGCGCTTGATGTTAACTGACTTTGTTAACATTACATCCAAAGGCAGCAAGTGGGAAAGCTTTGTGTGGGATCAAAAGCTGAGCAAAGAGACACGGGATTTAATTGTTCAGCTTTATTTTTGAAATAAAGACACGCAGCGCATCTATTTAGTTGACTTTAATGGAACTCAAAACCAAACCCATTCTTTAGCATGCTAATTGAGCCAGAAGATGCTTTCCTCTCCTGTAACAGAGATGCAAGAAATACCAGTAGAATCATCAGACTTTTGGAGCAGAAGTTCAGAGTTTAAAAATCTGATGAGAAGTCCTCTATCTGTTAGACAAATTAAATATTCAAGTAAATATAATCTTATAAATATTTTTAAATCACATATCACAAGTCTGGTGGTAGTAGATGTTTGTAGAGTAAGAAGCTGTTGAAATCAAATGTATTAACTTATGAAGAAGATTTTGTCAGGTAGAAGGGCAGCCTAGAAATCCTAAACAGGAAAGAGAGGCAGAGAAAGACAGAACTCTTTAAAAAGGCTTCTGTGTGTCCACAGGTTTGTTCTATAGGGAAAAAATTACTAGAAATGAAATTGAAGGAGAAATCTATCTTAGTAAGGATAAAGAGGAGCCATATATATATATATATACACACACACACATACACACACACACACACACATATATACACACACACATTTTTTTTTTTTACCACAAATATGCATCGTGACTATTTTATTTGAATATTGGAATTCAAGTTTTCCTGGCAGTCAAAATCTCACTTCACTATCCACCTCTAATGTCACAGAAATAAATATGTAGTTTAAACTATAATTTTACGTCATGTTAATGATCTTAGTTGTTATTTTATCGTCTTGTTCTAACTTACCATAATGGTGCTTGTGTCAGACAATGTAGGACACTGGATTTAATAATATATCACATATATCTTCATACATGAATAGAATCAATCTTTAAAATGGTGATATTTAATAGTCTCACATATAAAGTAAAAGAAACATAATATAAACTTATGAAAATATATGCTATATCAATATGAGCATATGAAAATATATGCTATATTTTAATTATAAACTTACCAATGAATGAATTTTATTATAAAGAAAACCATTACTTTATAAAAAATCTTCTTTAAGAGAAAAATCTATAAAGAGAAATGAGACACTAATTACTTCTACCTTTCTGTGCATTCCATATTTTATATACAGGTTGCTTGAAGAAATTAGCAATATGGTGAATAGTAATTGCAAACAGTAATTTATGAGTTTAAAGACATTTAAATGGCATTTGTTTGCAAGCATTGATTACACAATCATTTCCATATCTGGTCATCTGTCTTCATTTTTTTATTTAAATACAAGCATTAATACCAATATGCTTAGATCCACAAAGATAACACTATTTGTTATTACTGTCGTCTTTGGGCTGTGTTAATATAAAATAACTATCAAGAATAAATTATTTGGGGGAAGGTGGCTGTTTGCTGCAGTGCTCCGGGTTTTTTTTTCCCCCCATAAATATTTTCACATAAGAATTTAAGAGAAGCTCATATATGAGCCGCCTAATCTGAGAAAGTGGTCTGAGAAAGGTGTAATGGATTGTGGAGGGAAATGAAGGCAAGCTTACACCATATCCAATCAGCCTTTTTCTGAAAGGTCAGGACATTCTGTCTGGGCCCATTTGTGTTTTTGATTCTGCTGTTTCACTATTCAGTAACACAATGTAACTGTCAGTCTCAACAACAGCTCCTGGATCTGCTGGCTCCACAGCTCTCGGGGTAACATACAATATTTCACATCCACAAAACAATTCAGCGCCTGCGTGGGCAAACCATATGATGACCACAGGGAGCAATATGGTCACACCCTACTGAGCACTCTTAAGGGGACTGTGCAAAGAACTATGTCTAAAAAAGAATCAGGCTTTCCTCCTCTGTGCTTTTGCTTACTTGCCAGATAGCATTTTAATGTTTCATTTTTATCAGCAGAAGTCAAATGCAAATGTTCCTCCCTCTACGCCATTTTGGTAAAGAAAGAGAGCTTTACTGCTATGCAAAACATTTGCAGTCATGGAGTTAGGAGGGTGATAGATATTAGAAATAATTTAGCACATTAATGATGGTCTTGTTGGATTTCCCCTGTGTGTGTTTTGTTATATTATTTATTTCTCTTCCCAAACAAAACCAGACACCAGCTCAAATTTATAAGGGCAAAGCATGGGTTCTGATAGTCTAGGGAGACCAAACAACCAATGCCCTAACATAATTTCTAACCAATGAGATCTGAACTGAGCTCTGGAGAATTAATGCATATGGTACATTTTCCAAGGATTTGGCCTCTAAAGCTACTTTTTGACCAGCTGATTTATTCAGGTTAGAGTCTAGCCTGTCACTTCACTCAGAAGAAAATTAGATAAAGAAACTATTCACAGAAAATGACAGCAAAGAAAAGAAAAGAAAAAGCTTATCTTCTAAGGCATGCAGTCTGGTTCCCTCCTGTCCAATATTTATTCTTATTGCTAGATTTCCAATTCTTTTTCTATCAAAGTTTCATCATGAATTTCCGAATTTGTCATTAATTTTTCAGTGGATTTATTTTTTAGAAAACTTTCTTGGATTTTTCTAACAGTAAAAAGATTTTAAAATGTGTTTTCGGGTAATATGTGTTATCCTTCCATTCTTCTCAATGTTTTACCCATGCTGCTGAAGATTTCTTCAAGTTAATGACACTGAATTAACTAGTTACATAATTTATTCTTACCAAATCTCCTAATTATGCTGAGTTTGAATCATCTGAAAAACCTTATTTCTAGTTTTCCAGTAATAACACCCATAGTGATTATTTGGTTATACACATCTATTCTTACAGGAACATGCTGATTATGGGTTTTTTTTCTAATTGATCCCAATCAATAATGGAGAGGCCAACAAGACTTAAATGCCACGAATTATTTGCCTCTGGCTTTAGAGTGCATTTTTGCTCAAGTAGTATTCTACTTAGCAAATTTCTCAAATTTGTTTCTTGTCCTGACATTTTACTTGATGTTGCAGTACAACGGATACAGCTATCACCTTGAATATTGATAAGAAGTACCAGTTTCAACCAATCTAGGTTTTAGATTGACAACTCACTACTTAGTAGAGGTAATATCAGTAAAGAGTATTAAAAAGCTAAAAAATAGAGAAAGTAAAGTTAAAAAGTAGAAAAATTAAATGAAGAAATTCACAGTTAATAAACTTCCCTTCCCTACAACAGTCATCATGATTGAAGATAAACACCAGGTTGGAGTAGGTTGGTTGTATTCTTTTGTTATATGGACCTTCATTATGAACCTAGTGATGGGAGAAAAAGGGAAATCTTTTCCTCTCCTACATCACCAGGGTACAGACTGCTGGTAATCCTCTAAATCTCTTTTCTGCTTCTCCCTGGGTTCATGACTGTGTAGCTAGAGACTACATTTCCCAGCATTCCTTGCAATTAGATGCTATCAAGTCCTTTCTGGTAGAATGTGAAAAGATCTAATGTGTGTATCCCGGGCCTGGAGCTTTGGGCACTGAGCTGGTTCATCTAGATATTCTTTCTTTTTCCTACTGGCTGAACTTAGACACAGTGTTAACTCACCTTTGACCATGATGACAATGCCCTGGCAATGAAAGAATCCTGAGTGTCTGCAGCCTGTGTGGAGCAGGACTGTCCCAAGACCTGGACTGCCCACTGCAGATGGGTTGAGAAAAATAAATGTCTGCATTTCTGAAGTCACTGTCTTGGGAATCTTTTTGTTACAGCAGCTTAGCATTACTCCAAGGAATACATTCAAATACACCTCTTTTAAAGAAAATTATAAAAATATATTTAAAAGCCAAATTAGAAATAATGTGTGGCTAATCTATACCACAGTTCCCCTTCATTATCATATAAGACAAAATCCTGAAAGTGGGCAACTATCTGTTGCAAAATGCAGAGTCTAAACTAATGTTTGTCAAATATGATTTATAATTTGTTTTCTCATAACTTTTATAATGTAATAATGTCTATCTTTTTATGTTTAGTAAAAGTGAATCACTTATTTAAAATATTTCTCCATAGAATTCTGTCAAATAGAAACTTAGCATATTCACTCAGCTGTTCTTAGTAACTAGCTTTTTTCTCTGGCAAAAAGTTGAAGAAATGCCCCACAATGTTTTTTTTTTCTGGCCACAACAGAAACTGCTTTTGTTTTCTACCCAGTCATTCAGGAATCAAGAGGATAAAACCAATCATTTTAGACACAATTTTGTTTCTTTTCACTTTTCTTATGCCTTGAATCCCGACAAGTTCATTGTCTTTTCTAAGGTTAATCTTAGGTGGCAAAGGGTAAGCAATGAGGAGTCTAATGGATATTGGCCAGCTGAAATGGCAGACTTTTTAAAGGTAGTGCACATGATAATAAATCAAGACCTATGACTGTAATCATGATTACAAGCAGCTCCCCAGACTCAAGGCCCTCAAGGTGATGTCACATCTATCTCCTCCCCACAAACTCCATGACCCCACTGTACCCAGTGTCTAAGCAGTAAACATATTTGCTCCTTTGAAGACGTTCAACAAATGATGTGAGGTAGGTAACTGATGTGGGTAAGTAATGATGGCATTTGACCACTGCATCAGTTGACTGTGTGGACTTATGTATGGGTATCAGTCTGAGCAGAAAAAGCATTGCCCAGTTTTCATAAAATGCCACTGTCCTTGATGGTCTGGCATAGGATGCACCTTCTTTTCTGATCCCAGCCCCATCTCTTTCCCCAGATAAAACATTTTTTCATTCCCATCCTCAGTCATTAGTAGTGTCAACTAATGCTTCATTTCCACTGATCTTCAACAAAGGCATCAATTAGAGCCCTTTTCCCATGTCGCAATGATGTGATGACCACAGGACATGATGTAATGTTTTGTTTTCGATATTCAGAACCAGAAGTTAAGACAACTCATTCGTTCTGGAATTTCTTCCTCCTTTCAAACTGCTGTCTTCAAGTTCGTCCTTAGACTCTGCAATCCCCCTAGCTCCAGCAGAGTCAGAGTTTTTTCTTGATCTCAGATCTTTTCATTGACATAATGTTTCTAGTTTTACACTATCAACTTTTTCATAGCAATAAACTACTGTTTTGATAAAAGTCAAAAGAAATAGATGTTTGCTCTACTTAACCAGTCAATTTAGAGAAATAAGTACATATCAATTAAACAAATGTTATCAAGTTTGGGGGTGAATTTTGTGACAAAACACTACTTTAGGGTTTAGAGAGGCCTAGTTCTAGTGCACCCTCCTCAGAGCTGGGCACACAGTGGCCTTGCCTGCTGGCCTTGAGCAGGGACATAAGGAGAGAGAATGGACTTGAGTGGTGGTCGCTCTAAGTTCAAACCTCTGTTCTACAACATACCCAGGTGGGTGGGTGGGTGACCTGGAAGTGTTCAATGAATCCTTCCTATCCTCAGCTTCCTTATCTGTGAAAGAGGGACAGTGACTCCTAACTCATGATGTTGCCAGGTGGTGTAAATTAGATGCCCTAAGTTAGCTGCCCTGCAAAGGGACAGGCAGTTAATATGAGATAAATGCATACTACTTCCTACTTCCTGCCAGATTAATTAATGATTCTCACTCAGTAGAATCTTTAAGACTGGTTATCTTTGGCCTTCTCATTTCATTGTGGGAAGCACTGAGTACTAGAAGCTTCCATTCTTTTTCATTATATAATCAATAATAATGAAAATATAAGACTCACATTCACAGTCCAGTTTTCCCTGATTTCTAACCCACGCTATTCAGCCAGCTTGAGGTTCCATGGGAGACTCAAGGATTGTGTATTCTCGTATAATCTTTCTGATAGGAATTTTTTTATTGATGTGAAGCCTTTCCTGTACCCACCATCTCCCACAAGACATTGAACTTTCATTCTCTACTTGTCTTTTGCTCATATACCCTGTCTGTTTAGAATGACTACATCTCTCTCTGCTTAAATAATCTTTCTGAACTGTCCTTCAATTTGCAACTCACATCTTTCTTCCTTTAATAAGTTCTCCCCAGTACAGCACCTGGAATGACCTCAAGTTCCTGTGTGTCCCCAGGATGCTTATTCTCTTTATTACTCATTTGACATTTCACATTTGCTGTCTTCTATTAAACTAGTAGAGTGTGGTAGAAAAACTCTGGCCTAGGTGTCAGCAGACATGAGTCCTGGGCCTGACAGCAGGATATCACTCACTCACCGTAACCTTCGTTTCCTTGTCTGTAAAACCGAAGTAATAACACTCAAGTGGTCTGCTTTGACAACCAAAAGAAATGTTAAAACACTTTACAAGCAATAAAATGCTATAGAGGAGGAGGCATTAGCTCTGTTACAAGCACATATGTTTTACTGTTTCTTCTAAAACACCCAGCACAGTGCCCTAAATATGCTATCAATAAAATGAATGCATGAACCAAGTAGGAATGTGAAGACCTGAGTTCTGGTGTCTGTTCTGCCAGCTGTATGACCTTTGGCCTGGCATCTGAATAATACTCAGTTTTTGTAAAATGAGAGGGTTTGTCCAGAGTTTAGACAATGGGTCTCAACCCTGGTTGCACATTGGAAACACCAAGGGAGCTTTTAAAAAAAGACACATGCCTGAGTCCCACTTCAAACCCATCCAGATTCTCTGACAGTGAGGCTCTTGCCTCAGTATTAAAATTCTTTGTTTTTAATCTTGAAGCAACTACAAACTTACAGAAAAGTTGGAAGTACAAAACAAAGACTTTTTTTCTGAACCAGTTATAATAAGTTGTCCACCTAGTAACATATTACCCTGAATACTTTAGTGTGAATTTCCTATAAACAAGGACATTATCCTATAGATATGCAACATAACCATCAAAATCAGATGATTAACATAGATACATTCAAGATCCTATTCAGGTTTCACCCATTGCCCCAAATCCTATTCAGGTCTCACCAATTGTCTCTTGGAAACGGAATCTCTTCAGAATCACACCTTATGTTTAGTTGTCATGTTTCTCTTGCCTCCTTTAGACTAGATGGTTACTCAGTGTTTCCTCAGTTTTCATGACCTTCATGCTTTTGAAAATTACTGGTCATTTATTTTGCAGAATGTCCTTCATTTTGGGTTTGTCTGGTGCCTCCTCACACTTACATTCAGGTTCCATGATTGACAAGAATATTACAGAGGTGATGCTAGCTCTTCCTATCCAGGAATTTTGTTCCATTACTGATAGGGTTCACTTTGATGACTTGACAAGGGCAGTGTCTGCCAGCCTTCTCAACTGGAAAGATAATCTTTTCCCTCTTTGCAATTAATCAATATCTTATGGGAAGATACTTGGGAACTGTGTAATATTTTGCACCTTATCAAACTGTCAAATGTGTTAATTTCTTTATATCTGTATGTTTTCATGATTTTCCATGTTGTTCAATGAGTTTTATTCCATTACTATCATTATGCATTTTGGTGCTCAAATTGTGCCCAGTTTGGCCAGAGGGAATCCCATCAGGCTAGCTCCTGTATCCTTCTCACATGTCCCCATCATCCTTTGAGTACATCCTGCTTTCTAGCACCACAAGATATCCCAGGATCCTCTGGTACTTTCCCTGCCCCAATCCTGGAATTGGCGATCTCTCCAAGTGTCCCTGGCTCCCACCAAGAATAGTATGTGAAGGGAAGCACATACTAGATGTGTTCATCACTGTCGGGTTATCATGACTTCTAGGCCCTCTCAGTGGATAGGTTTAAGGCATATGTGAATATTGATATGTGTATACATCACTTTTATATTCATGTTTGTTACTATATATTTTTGAAACCATGGGTTCACACTAATACCAATCCCAATGTAATACTGCAATGATTATTCTAATTTTCTCTTTTTCAATATTTATAACTCCTTCTCATCTTTAGGAGTTTTGGAATTTGAAACCAACACCAACAAGAAAAATCCTCTGGGGATTTTCTTCACTTTCATCCCTCTCTAAGCTAAAAAAAAAAAAAATCACAAAATTATTAAATGAGATGCCTTTCTTTTTTGAAGCCCTGTCATCTTAAGATTCTTTAAAAACATGCACATGTGCACTAACTCTCACCTACATACCTTTTGAAAGCTAAGACATTTTAGTATTGCTTTTATACAGGCTTATGGCACTGTGTCATCCTTCAGGGGCATCTAATTACAATTAAGGTATTGCCTTAATAGAGACATTTTTTAAAATATCATAGGAATAATGCTCTTTCTGCATTTTAAAACCTGAAACAGGATGTGTAAATAGATTTGTCTTGTGTCAGAACTGGAGGAGTAGAAGTCCCTCAACAAGATGGGAAGAGTTGTGCATTCAGCCATCCATGATGAGCACGTATTGAGCCAGACAATGCTGTGCTGGAGCACTGTTTGCCTGATGGACACCCAGAGATGGTATTGGTTGTGTTGGTAAAGCTTGTATCGGTCACAAGTGAGAGGAGGCGGCTGCTGTGGATCATGAGAGCCTTGGAAAGGCTTATATCATGTTAGTTGCACTTTGCTTCACGTGTCCTTCCTATTTTCTTTTTTTTTTTTTTTTTTTTTGAGACGGAGTCTCGCTCTGTCACCCAGGCTGGAGTGCAGTGGCCGGATCTCAGCTCACTGCAAGCTCCGCCTCCGGGGTTTACAGCATTCTCCTGCCTCGGCCTCCCGAGTAGCTGGGACTACAGGTGCCCGCCACCTCCCCGGGCTAGTTTTTTGTGTTTTTTTGGTAGAGACGGGGTTTCACCGCGTTAGTCAGGTTGGTCTCCATCTCCTGACCTCGTGATCCGCCCGTCTCGGCCTCCCAAAGTGCTGGGATTATAGGCTTGAGCCAACGCGCCCGGCCCCTATTTTCAATCTTCCTTTTGGCCAGAAGACTGTATGTCCATCCAGAGGTATCATATATTTTATTCACAATATATTCATGATCTATACAGTTATAAGGCGGTCTAGGGTGATCTAAATATTGACCTTTTCTGTGGATGTAAGTACATGCTATCTTTGGAATACTGAACTGCTAGTGAAAAATACAATCGTGGTTGAAAATAAAATTCTTTTTCATGGAATTCTTTGAAACTGTTACAATCATGCGTATTTTCCTGGATTGCAAATTTTGGTTTATTCTTCTTACCTAAACACTCTTTACCTTTAATAATTCCATACCATTTAGTGCAACAATTCTAAATGTCCAGTGTAGTCCGTTTCTGTCTTCCCCCTTCACTCTCTTTCCTTATGGACAGTTGATGCCACATGGGTAATTCATAGTCAATAATATCTTATGTAAAGAAGTATTGCTTTAGCCACCATGTCCTGGCTGGGCATTCAGTCATGCATTAACTACTAACCTACTGTCCCATTCAATCAATCAGTCTATTAATTAATCAGTTTGAGCACTTTTAACCTTTCAGCTTTTGTTTTGTTTTGTTTTGTTTTTTTTTGGAGACAGAGTCTCACTCTGTTGCCCATGCTGGATCGAAGTGGTGCACTCTCCATTCACTGCAGCCTCTGCCTGCTGGGTTCAAGCGATTCTCATGCCTCAGCCTCCTGAGTAGCTGGGACTATAGGCATGCGCTACCTTGCCTGACTATTTTTTTGTTGTATTTTTAATAGAGACGGAGTTTCTCCATGTTGCCCAGGTTGGTCTCAAATTCCTGAGCTCAGGCAGTCCGCTGCCTTGGCCTCCCAAAGTGCCAGGATTACAGGCATGAGCCACCATGCCAGCCACCTTTTTCCTTTTCATTAAGTAGAAATTATCCACACCTTAAGCCTTCTTTGTAGTTCTAACCAAAATTTTCCCTTTTTTTTTTTTTTTTTTTTTGAGACAGAGTTTCGCTCTTGTTGCTCAGGCTGGAGTGAAATGGCATGACCTCAGCTCACCGCAACCTCCGCCTCCCGGGTTCAAGTGATTCTCCTGCCTCAGCCTCCTGAGTGGCTGGGATTATAGGCATGTGCCACTACGCCTGGGTAGTTTTGTATTTTTGGTAGAGACAGGGTTTCTCCATGTTGGCCAGGCTGGTCTCAAACTCCCAACCTCAGGTGATCCGCCCCTCTCGGCCTCCCAAATTGCTGGAATTACAGGCATGAGCCAATGCACCTGGCCGAAATTTTCCTTTTGAAAGATTGAGACCAAATAGCATAAATACATATTTATGTTTAGATTTCGGAGTAGTTTTTAAAGTTGAGTATTGAATGATGAGACCCTAAAATATCCATAAATTACATTGTTGAGTCACCATAACCCAGTTGATAACGAGTTGTATTGTCTCACTTGCTTAAAATACCTGTGTTTCTCTTGGGGGTGAAGGGAGATTGGAATAGATATCGAGAGACTGTCATAGAAAATGAATACTCAGTAACTTAAGGATATAAACAACTTTTCAAGAGATGGGACCATTGAAGACCAAATACATCTTAGTCAATAATTGGAAAATGTGGGAAAGATTATTTTACAAAATGAAACAATGAGTAGAATTTTCTCTTAAAAGTGTTTATTAAAAATGAAACAGGAATGTTATTTCTGATGTATATTTGAATGTAAAACCAGTTTCTTGTTCATATTTAAAATGTCAAAAGCAGCTTACCTTTCTATCAAGTCAGTTGAATTATTTAAATCACACAAAATTAAGCTGTTTTGATTGTCTGAATAGTGACACTATAATGAAAACAGCTAGTCTAAAAACTGCATATATTTTAGAAATTTCTAACTGCATTTGAACCATTCTGATTCTATCCAAAATAAGACAACGTTCCATTTGAGACTTGAAAAAAGAATTCGACATTTCTACCAAATTTTTAAATATTCCAGAAATTGTCCTTTCTCTGAGGGTATATTCTGATCCATTTAGAAAAGGGGATGTGGAAAAAGTAGCTCTGTTTATAATAAAAACCTCTTTTTTGGGGGTATAAAATCAGTTAAATAAAGAACATTGCATCATGCATGAGAGAATCTTCCCCTGGGTGCATCTATAACGACTACAGAGTGCCATCCACAGACTCTAACAGATGCCCAACAGAGGGGTTCCAGGCCCTAACCTCCCTCTAGTCTCTTGTGTTAATGAGGACTCTTGATGCAGTTTAAGGCACACTAGTGAGCAGCTCTAAATCAGAGCTCGCCCTGTGGAAGGAAAGTTTACAATGGGTACCGAGGCCAGTCGGTTAGAATTCCAGATGTGGGGCCTGCACCTTGCTTCTGACCAGCATCCATTTCTGCGCTCCACAGCTGGTCCATGTAAATGTGCCATATTGCCGCCCATCTGCTCAGAGAGTGCACAGTGGCACATCTCTCTCTGACGGTGGACCGTTTTATTGAATGCTATAAATATTGAAATTCATAGGCATGAAGCAGCAGATTTTTAATGTTACTTAGAGAGACATTTGAGCCACAACCTTTGGCAGAAGCATAGACTGTTAGTATCTCAGTACACTGTGCACCATTTGGTTCAGACTCATGAACAACTTTTCCAGGGATTTCATGGCTCTCCAATCCCAGGTAAAATGGAGTACAGACCCTGAGGGATGGTATTTAGTGTGAATGTCACCCTGCATACAATGTGCGTTTGGGATATGGACTTTCCAGCCCTGTGCTGTGTTAAACCATATGCTAATGTTTTTATACTCAGAAAAGATTAGATTGGGGACCAATAAAGTTTCAAAACTACAAATAATAGGCTAACCATTGTGAAACGTGAAGCATTCCTTCAGCTGATTTTTTTCCAAAGTCTCTGCAATTTTCATTTTTGAAATGGTAGGGCTATATTTTGTTATAGGAAACCAGCTTATCCATATTTTATAAGCTAGTATGTGCAAATTTTGTACCAGAGAGTAAACATCCTCATTAATTTGAAATTACTGGCATGTGATCTAGATAAGAAATAGAAAAGAGAAAATTGCTCTGTGATGTTTCCACCTCTTGACCAAATAATCCCAAGCAAACTCTGAAGCAAAAAGGAAGTAAATCAAAGCCCAGGAATGAAATGTGTGTAGGTTATCGGTACTGTTTTTATTTCTGGGGTAATGTTCTTTGTCTTTAATAAACTGTTAAGCCAGGCAAGCTGTTTAAGACAAAAATGGACCCGGCTTTGTATAAAAACAAAAATGGGCACTATTTTACTTTTCCTTCAGTTCTACTGTGAAAATGCCCTTTTAGCAATTGTCAGAGATTTAACAACAGAAGCGAATCATTCATTTAGAACAGTAAGTAGTTTGGAAAGGACATGATAATGCTCCCAGTTTAGCATTTATTTACATCAAAGCCGTTAAGGCAAACTAATGTGACAACTATTTAAAAATAAAATACTTTTCCTGCCTAATTGATGTAAAGCACTGAAAATGATCAAAATTCAAACTGAATTTCAATTATTCTTCTGGCACATACATTTCTCAGGACTGTGATGCTTTTTAGCTTTGTTTCATTTTTATTTTCCAATTGCTCTGTGGTCTTTGTATTTTTTTTAAACAGTAACTTGCATCTTTATTAGTAAAGTTGTAACATTCCAACAATAAGCTGTGTCATTGCTCAAACATTTCCCCGAGTTCCCAATCAGCAGAGTTATGTAAGGTGGCAGGTTAATAAATGCGACACACTGAAATCATTTGTACCAGATTATCTCTCTTTCCAAACTCTGACAGATGCTAAGTCCAGCTGGTAAAAAAGTTTATAGGCGAGTTGGATCTGGGGTCTTCACACACTCCACAATGTTGGCGACCAATGCTTGTTTTAATGAGTCACGGATTGCCTGTTTATCTTCTGCTCCCTGCTGTTTCTGCATTTTCTCTTCCAGAACAATCCTAGAAACACATGCTGCTACAGACGCTGGAGCAATGTGTGTAGACATTTGAGCCAAATTATTATAAAGAACTCTTTCTTCTCTGATATTAAAAAAAGGAGCGAGAATTGCACATTGCCTAGCAAATCGTTATCTCAGATGTTCACTGTGACATGCTCAATATGGCCTACCAGAAAAAGTTGGAGACATTTGAAACCTTAACAACTACACAAAATGACACTGTAATTGGCGGGTTTTGTTGTTCATGTTCTGGCTCAGCTAAAACTGCTCTAAACACTTTGTTTAATGATGTTACATTATGACAACACATGGCTTCTATACAGCAAGTCATCATGTTTAACATGCAACTACACAGGAAAAGAAGCAAGTGGCCAAGAAACAGTACCAGGAGCCACCCCTAGAAGTTCTTTTGTCAAGTCAAAAACGATTAAGCCTAAAGTTTCCAAAAATGTCACTTCTCACTAAAAGCTCATTTAAGTCAGTTTCCCAAGCCCACTGGTTTAAGGTAACTTCTCAAGAAAAGCTGTTGTTGTGAGGGAGAGAGAGAGATTGAGGGAGAGAGATACAGTGTGTGTGTGTTAGGGAAAGAGTATGTGTTAACATCACAATATTTACTACTTAATTTAAACTTGGCAAAAAATTTTAAAATGAAAGAAAGAGGCATAGGTACAAAATCATGCTTTAATCAGATGACTCACTGAAATTCAGATTTTTTTTGAATTAAAAAATGGTTTTAATGTGATAAGAAGATACACATTCTCTTCTAAATAGATTTCTTAGTGTTACTTTCTTCCCCATTTTAATAAAGTTTTTGGTCATCTCCTGAATGGTTAACTTTTGCTGTCTTAGAAATATACGGTGAAAATTAGACACAACCTCTATACTCATATATTTTGATTTTTAATGACATAGGGAATTAATCGACAAAAATAAATGTTATATGGATATACACATATAGAAAATATGACAGATGTCAAGTAGATTTGCTGAAAGAGTTTAGTTCAAGATTATGATGATAGATTGGAAAATGTTTGACACCACCTTTGTGGAAGAATTCTTGTCAGGAGAGCTCGATTTAGGAAAGGAAGAGTTGGACACAAATCTAAAGTTGCATTTGAAAGTTCTAAATATTCAGAGAGAAGCCTGGTGAGACTAGAATATGGGTCTGTGCATGAAGCAAGACATCCTGGCAAGCTGATCTAAGCATTCTCGAAAAGGCTTGCAGGTCATTGCTAAAAATAATCGTCGTGTCCAGAAGCAATCAAAAAACTGATGAGTGGCATGTGGTACAAGATGAGGCTGTAGTGTACAGCATTTCAGAGGAGACAGAAGCAGAAAGCTAGGAAATGTGAAGTCACACAGACTTTAGGTCACACTTAAACGCCATTTCGCTATCTCAGAAAATCTGATCTATTTTTCTGCATATCACTCAATGTACTTTATAGAAGCACCCTTGTGATCAACTATTATATATATTGAGTTTCAGAAATAGTTCATTTCTTTAAATAAATCTCTTTTATTTTAAATAAATAAGGGTTTAACACAATGTCTTTTATTGCCATTTTAGATGTCAAATAATTCAGTGCCCAATTATTCCTTAAGATTTATGTACTCACCAGAGGAGTCTGAAATATTGTCTTCCTTTGGTCTCTATCAGGACATGTCTGTCTTGTTTCATTACTAAATCACCTCAGTTACCTTGGAAGTAGAGAACAGTAGAGAGGGTACAAAGTGGGAAGAATCCACCCACTATCCTCACACTTCAGTAAGTTGTACAACAAAAATGTAGTTTCTTTTATTGCCTTAAGTAATTGATTAAATTTTCATTGCAATGAACTGATGGATACAGATAAAAATATACTATATTTTAGTCTAGATTAGAAAACTCAGTCTGTTTCAATAATTTAAACAGTTGCTTTAGGTGACTCAGTCTCTAGGTAAATGTTCAGTATTTTGGAACTCCCATTGCCCCTCCCCTAGCATGGCATGTGCGTGTGCAAGAAAGAGGGGCTTCCAGGCCCTCATGCTGGAATGGAAGGAGGTGCCTGATTATTTTCCCCTTGCTGCCTCTGGCTGCACCCATCTCTGCCTTTGCCTGCCATTCTCTGCATCCTGAAGGGCTCTACCTACCCCTACAGACTCTAGGTTCCTGGCTTCCTTGCTGGTTGGCGTCTGTGGTTTTGGTTAATGGGAGACACCAGCAGGAGCCTGACGTTTGGAAGGTGAGAGGTGGGAGTTTTTCTTCCTTGCTCACTCCCTGCTTTGGCACCAAGTCTCTGGCATTGCTGTGTGTCCCCATGATTCCATGGACTCTGCTTTTTCCTTCTCTGCTCCCTTTATCCCAAAGGGTAAGAAGAGCTTCCTGAAGTGGCTAGTCTCTGGGAACCCACCATCTTTCTTCAACCTGATACGCCTCCTTTCTCTAGGGCTTCCACTTCAAGAGGGGAGCTTGGCATTCAAGTGTCTCACCATTTACCTCTCCTTTTCCCCCATAATTTTACTGGGCAAAAGGGCTGGTTTCCTTCCTATATCTGATTTTGCTGAGATTTTGCCCATCATATCCCTTTCTTTTTGTTTTCATTTTCCTCTTCTTCCATTTTCCTGGGGGCTGTAACAACAGAATTCCTGCTAGAGAATGATGAGAAAGAAGGTAAAAATATATCAGTTTAATATTTTCAGAACATTAAGCTATCCAGAAGATTAGACAGTAGAGAAAGAAATTTAGTCAGTGGACAAGAAGGAAAGAGTCTATCATTGAAATTGTAGCAAAGAAATACAACGATTTCTGCTCAAATGCAATGTGTGTGTTCCTGAAGAGCCTCATGTGCTATAAAATTACAAGACACATGTGAAAAAAAAAACCAGAGCTCATGGGAAAAACAGGTGTGGGGCACATTTCTCAAAACCCATAGAATTTGTAATCAGAGCATTAGTAAGCACAATAACAACTCTAACAAGAAAACCAATAGAGTTAAATGTCCACTGGCCACACTGTGTCACAGTCAGCTGATCTTCTGTGGCCTTACACTCTAGGCTGCTGCTTCTTCCCTTGAAATACCTCATCAAAATTAATAATCTGACCCAAGTTGGATATTTCCTCATGAACCAACATTTTTTTTTTTAACACAGATGGAAATTCTTCATAGTTTCTTCATTTGTACTGTCAGCTTCCTAGATAGATTTTTGAAATGTAGATTTGTTTAAGAAATTTTTCATGACACATTTTATGAAGTCCATGGTTTACATTAAGGCTCACTCTTTGTGTGTACATTCTATGAATTTTGACAAATGTATGATGACATGTATCACCATTACAGGATCATACAGAAAAATAGTATCACTGCCCTAAAAATCCCCTGTGCTAAACCTGTTCATCCCTCATCCTCCACGAACCCCTGGCAACCAATGATTTTTTTTTTTTTTTTTTTTTTGAGATGGCATCTCCCTTGGTCACCCAGGCTATCTTGTCTCACTGCAACCTCTGCCTCCTGGGTTTAAGCAATTTTCTGCCTCAGCCTCCTGAATAGTTGGGATTACAGGCACCCGCCACCACAACCAGTTAATTTTTGTATTTTTAGTAGAGACGGGGTTTGTTTCACCATCTTGGCCAGACTGGTCTTGAACTCCTGACCTCATGATCCACCCACCTCACCCTCCCAAGGTGAGCCACTGTGCCTGGCCCACTGATTTTTTTGCTGCTTCCATAGTTTGCCTTTTCTAGAGTATCATATGTGGTGATTGGAATCATACAGTATGTGGCCTTTTCAGATTGACTTCTATTGCTCAGTAATATGTATTTCCGTGTGTTTTTGTGCTGCCATGGTTCATTTCATTGTCCGGATGTACCACAGTTTATCTATTTACTTCTTGAAGGACATCTTGGTTGATGCCCTTCAAATATGTTTTGGCAATTATACATAAAGCTGCTATCAACATTCAGGCACAAATTGTTTAACATAGTGAAAACCATAGGGACCTAACCGACCACTCCTTGCACTAAAAAAAGTTGCTTCCATCAGATTCTCAGCTTTATTCTTAAGATTTTCAAATACTGATAAAACAAATTGTGAGGAAGTTTGCCCTTGATTGTGTTCGGGGCATTAAAATTTGGGGAAATTTGCATATGAATGAACACGTCTTCTACATTTTACTGACCATATGCTTTAAGTCAGACTTAAATATTCTTGGGCATATGGAAAAATTATGGTGAAATCTTCAACCTTCCTACACTTTCATAGTGAGATTCTTCTTACCTCTGTCTGCCCTGACTCAAGCATATAAAAGTACAATAACAAATCCCTGATTCCTTGAGTGATTTGGTAGCTTCTGTGTGTGCAAGTCTTCTGTGTTTAATTTCCTAAAGCCACAGTTTCCTTTGTCCCATTCTTTGGCCCACACATCATTATCTTAGCAGCTATTTTTTTATATTTTAATTTTTTAGTTTTCATTTTAACCATCTTTATGTACTTGAATTACTTGTCAGTGTGGGACATCTATAGAAGGAATAAGAGACTTTTCCCCTAGCTTAAAACCTAGATGATGGGATGATAGTTGCAGCAAACCACCATGGCACATGTATCCCTATGTAACAAACCTGCACGTTCTGCACATGTATCCCAGAACTTAAATGTTTTTTTAAAAAAAAGACTTTGCCTCTAAACTTGGAGATGACACCATTCTCCAGAGACAGATCACCGTGGTCATCTGAACAGTGGGTAAGAATATCTGGAACACCTGGAATAGGGTAGGCAGGAAGTAGGCACTCAACACATGTTTTAAATGGTTGTTACAAATTATTGTTATTGATTGCTACTTATAGAGCAGTTTCCCTGGGGCCAACTCTGTGTAGTTTTTTTCTGATCCTCCTAACCATCCTACAAGATATATGTTATTTTCATTTTTTGAGAGGAAAACTGACTGGACAAGCAAGTCACATGCATGGCTAGAACTGGAGCCTGTCTTTGGGTCTGCTTGTTTCCAAGGACTGTGCTCTTTCCTCTGTTCACCTCATCTGAGCACCCCTTCTGCCAGAGTGACGTGTTGTCACCGTTTCTGGATAGTATGAGGGTCTGGTAGCGTTCTCCTTTGCTGTATGCCATTGGATCTGCACTGTGAGCCCAGGACGGAGATGGAGATCTGGAGCCAGTGCACAACGTGGGCGAGGCAGTGCATCTCAGCAGAGCTGTCTCCTTCTGGACCCGATTTTTACTCAAACCACTGGGAAGTGTCAATAGTTAGTCAAAGGCCTTCCTTTTCTTGAACTTTATGTCAGTTGTACAGTAGTCTCATCACTGGGTTCCATCTTTCCACAGCATAGCTGCATAATTGTGGTCAAGTTATTCCGGTATACATAAAAGATGGTTGTGCTGTACATAAATGATGCACTTTTTATTTATATAAAAGGCAGTCTGTCAGAATGTTCAGTGCTGCTCAATGAAGAAAGAATTTTGGGTGTTTATTTCTTCTTTCTGCTTTTTTATATTTTCGCAATCACACAAAAATATCTATTTTGATATGTATTTGAAAAGTAGTAAAATATAATGGAAATAATACACACTTTAGTCAGGCAAATTGGGTTAAAATCTGAGCTCCGTGACAGTAGAGCAATTCATTAGATTATATGAACTTCAGCTTTCTCAGCTTTAAAAAGAAGAGAATGATCTAGTCCTTATAGGATTTTTGTGAAGACTGAGAGTAAAAACGTATTTAAAGTTCTTAGCATAATGCCTGGCACACACTAACCATAATTCCCAATGTTTACAGAGTGATTCCTATGTACTAGACACTTAACTCATTCAGTGCTCACTGATAAGATAAGAGTCCCTGTCTTATAGGGAATCCTTGTCAGCCTCCTCTCTCAGGTTTGGAAACCAAGGAGCTTCTTGCTGCTTAGGTCACTTGAGTTGCCTAAGCAGCAAGAGTTGGTGGAGTGGAAACAGAATGGAGGCAATTTGGCTCTCAAAGCTTCTCCCTTAATCACAATGCAACAATGCTCTCAAGGATACTGTTCTCAGTAATATTCCTCTCAGCCATAGACATCTGGTGAGTGTTGGTATTCACCACCCCTTTTCCTTATTAGCCAGATGATCTGTTTCTGTGGAGCACTCATTTTTGGTATAGTTGGTGTTTAAAAGTCAAAGAAAAGCACAGAACTTCCTTTAAAAAAATATTGGCTTGAGTGTGACATCTCTTATGAAGAAGACTTGAAAAGTAATAACTTAATCATTCCTCCTTCTGTTTTTAACGATTTTCTTTAATTCCTTTTGCACAAGTCTCCTATATAAACAAGTAGCATCTGATCTCTATGGGAAGACACTTATCTTAACACATTTTAATTGCAATTAGTTTTACTAAAGTCAAAACACCATGCTATGTGGTAAAAAAGAATGAGCCATTTGCTATTAATGGGGAAAACAAAACCTCCTTTAACATTATGAGGATTTAAAAATACCTGTTTTTAGCCTACTGACTGATTCAGTGTGCTGGGGCTTCATATAAGAAATATGAAGGACAGGCATTTTCAATAATTTTGCAATTATTTATAGAAAATTTATTATTATTTTTTCATTTCAGCATGAGAAAATGACAGATGTCAAAAACACTAACTTTATGTCCATTGGTTTCAAAAGACAATGGGTGTTATATATCATTTAAGTAACATTTGACAGCAGAGGGAGTCTATCCTCCTTACTGTGTATTTTGCTAAGAGAAATGTGTTCTAGGTATTCCACTACATTCTCTTAAAGCAACCTTCATTAACCTAGATGTTGGCTTTTTTTCTGAACAGGACTCTTATGAAAAAGGCTGAGAGTTTTACATTAAAACAAGAATAATTATTTGTAGCAATTCCTCATGGCTATGTTGTCTTTTTATTTAGCTGTTTTAACAGTATGCTAATGACAGGAAGAAAACATACATATAAAATATTGTAAGCATCAGGACATGGTAGGAGAGAGTAAGTTTGGCTCCTGACCATGAAATTTCATTCTGTGGTTGCCTTCTTAATGGCATCTCTTGAGGTCAGTGGCTTTGAATTCTCCCAATTGTATGAGGTCACTCTGGCAGCACTGACCAAGTAGAAAATATTCAGCTAGAGAACACAATAGCAGAAGTCACCCTTTAAGTGTCCTGCCTTCTATATCATGCAATTGACTCCAAGGCTCCCCACTAAGATGTCACTGTTTGACCAGTTTGCTTTAAAACAGCTTAATTAGCTGAAAGGAAAGCTATGTCTGAGCATGTTTGTGAGCAAAAAACAAAAAGCTCTCTCTTTTCAGAAAGCTCATGCTCTATCTTGTCGGAAATTTTTGGTTCTGAAACAAAACAACATTCCTTTCATACACATTTAAGTCCCTGACAACAATTTTTTTCTGGATCGGAAAAATCTGGTTTAGAGTTATCTCTGTGCGGACATTTGGTTAGTGTTCTATACATTTAGGTTTGTGTTGCAACCCACAGTCGTATATGGCATTACTAGGGGAATTCTTGCCAAATGCATTTGAGTTTATTTCCTTTACCTAGCAAGGAGATAATGCTTTCTTTGTATAAGGGCTATGTAGGCTTTCTGATTAAAATCTACTGAAATTTGTAGTAATGTCAGTAATATCAAAGTAACTTAAGTGCTAACATCAAAAACAATCTCATTCCACTTAGTTCATTTGCTTCTCATTAAACTTTTTTTTTTTTTAAAGTTCCAAAGAAACAACTCAGATTTAATTCCTGGCATGACACGTCAAGAAAATCTTTGTGGTAATACTTCAAAATATTCCTAATTCAACATGGATCTCTTGCACAAATGCACGCATACCACCTGCTATCTCTGGATGTAGAGCCCTGCAGAGAACATGGGAAGGTATATTTAGGGCCCATCTTAAGTTGTTTAAATGCAAGAGCAAATACCTAGGCTGAGAGTGAATGACAGTTGTTGCTCTTTTTGGCAGGGATTGCTGTGGCTAAATCCATCGGAGAGACACAGGAAACCTGTGTTTTCATTTGTCAAGGCAAATTGACAAGAATTGTTTTCATTTTGATGGGGCTGATGAAAGCATCTACAGACATCTTGAACCCATGTAAAGGGGTGCCACAGGCAAGTCAGGGAGTTGTTAAGGAAGAGAGAGAACAACCTCTCTTTACTGCAGCATTTCAGAAAGCTTTGTGGATTTTTTTTTTAAGTCACAGAAGGAAATCCCCATGCCCAAAACAATATCCAACTGTAAAAACCAAATACTTCCAACAATTAACCGCTGCAATATGGCCTGCCTACTCATCCAGTTTCTTCCATAGTCTCTTGTCTCGATGCTGATTATCCAATGAGCACATAAATTTCCAGTCAACTCTAGGTTTTTGTTTTTTTCACAACTTCTAAGTTATAATGAGCACCAAATTTCAACCAAAGTACATTTTAAAAAATTGCTCTGAGCTCCACAATTTGGGATATCTCTGTAAAATTGTGTGTGTATGTGTGTGTGTGTGTGTGTGTGTGTGTTGCCAACCTATCTCCAGAATGTCTAAATTGTGGTTTGCAAAAACTCAAAAGTGATGACCCCCTTTGTAAAGCAACATTGGATTTTAAATTGCAATCGTAACTTCATTTTTTTTAATGGAGAGAAGGATGACTAAATTAGGGGAAAAGTCTATAATTAGGAGTATAAATCTTGTACTGATTTCTGGAGGTCACCAGATGAACCAATGCAGCCTTCAGACACATCTGCTGTTTTGGCAACTGCTGCCTTTTTCGAGGATACTCATTGGCTCCCGCTAATCATATGCGAGGCCTCCTGGAAGCGATTTGTGCCTCTCCGGGCTGAAGCCGGGCAGAGCCTGGAAAGAGACTGCATTGCTCAACTCCAAGCTACCACATCGAGCTGCGTGCCACCTTCCGAAGGCCGACAGGCCTGGTGGTGCAGGGGGAGTATGATGTGGCTGTAGGGTGGGTAGCTAACAACAACCTTTCAAAGCACGGGGGAGCAGGCTTTCCAGAGCCACTGAAAGGCTGGCATGCAGCCCGCTGGAAGGAGCTAGTATTTTCAGGAGAGGGGTTCATGCCCACAAGGTGGCATCATTGGTGCCAACTTCACACGGAGGCCCTGGGCTAGTTCATCTTTGGAGGACATGTGCTGTGCGGGTGGATCAGGGTGAAGACAGAAAAATCATTTGCATGAAATAATTCACACCTGAATGAAGTTGATTCTTTTAAGACACATAAACAACAGTGAGGAGCATGGCAAATAGCATTGCTTTCTCACTGGCTATTGTGCTGTCAGGCAAGAAGCCAAAGGCCAAGTGCCTTGGACAGAACTGGCTATGAATTAAGAATAGTAGACACTGGACACCCATCTGTCATGGAACACACCTCTAATAAATGATTGTGATTGTAAACTGTTGTGTTTCTTAATGACTTAACAAAGTGATGCACTTGTTGGGTTCCAGGTTGAGCTTAGATTCTGCATCTGCAAGTTCTGAACGGGGAACTGGAATAATAACATACTTTTTTTCCATTTGTAAAAAGCTACAGAACATTGTCTCTATGTTTAACAATGCAGAGAAATAAGGTACTACAGCCTTTTGCATCAGTGCAGGCTTGGGAAGAGTGTAATTCAAATGCAAGAGTCTGTTCATGATTGGTTTCTTGCTTTTTGGACTCTGATCAATTCCCTTTCCATTAAACAATGATAGTTTCACCTTACCTGTGAAACTTTCTTTGGGTTAGGTAAGATCAGCCTCACTGAGTTATGCAGATACAGGTTATAAGTATAGTCCTCTAGAAAACAGTTCCTTATTAAAGTACCCTAAAGTGAACAAAATCCTTTGCTACAGGTTACTTTCATTTTGATAACTGACATCATGTTTTATGTTTATAGTTCTATGTCATCTTGCATTTAAAGACGCACATATCTGCTTTATGGAGCGGCTTGGTCTTAACTGAAGCTGGGCACTTCACACATTTGCCCAGCTCTGGAGGCAGGCACGCTGGGGTCACACTTGTGTGCACACTGCCTTTGGGAAGGAGCCTGGGGGTCGGGTGCGGAGGAGGGGTTGAGGGGAGCGGGGAAAGTGTGGAGTGCTCCTAGCAGAGCAGGGGTGATCTCTGGCTGAGCGTCCACTGAAGGAAGCCTGCCGAGCCTTTGTGCCTTGACATCATTCAAGAAGGGGAGAAAATAAAGAGAATAAAAATGATCTATTATTTTTGAAAGCTCCCCTCATATTTTACTATTTTATTTAACTCCGCTCCCCTCTACTCTTATTTTCATCTCTCCAGAAACATAAAGAGTTGGGAAAGACAATAGGGCGAGAACATGCTTCTACTGTCCATATATTCAAATCTCTCTTAAGGTCAATAACATGACTCCAACGCTGATGTAAAATAGGTATTTTACTAAGAAGTGTATTTACACCACATGATATACTGTCTCTGAGTCTCTCATGTACCCATAAAATGTTTTTCATGCTGCTTTTAAACTGGAGAATTACTTTCTGGTGGACTATCTTTTCAGATAACAAAGTTAAACATTTCTGAAGTTAATATGATATTTGCTTAAAGATGCTTTGTTATATACTTTGAGTAATAATAACATGACCAAAAAATGGTCTCTAGATCTTTTTAATAGTTTATAACTTCTATGTCCTCATTGAGAATGGGTCTTCTTTTCATTACCTTTACCCAGGTTTCTTATGGATAATTACAGAGAAAAATTAAAGAAATTATTAAGAAAATTGTGGTGGAAATGGTGGCGGGAAGGATAAATGTGCACATAATTTTTATTGGTATTATTATTACATTATTTTTACTAAGATGGCTGTACATGCAGAGAGATGTTCATCCCAAAAGAAGCTCAGAAAACTCAATCTTAGCTGAAAAACACAAATGTATGATGTCACTGAAGGAATGATTGTATTTTTAAAGCTATTTTAAAAGAGAGTTTTACCCTGAAGATAGGTACATCTAATAAGTATCAAGAAAAAAAATTATAAAAAGGACAGTATTAGCCAGTTGTTAATTTTGTTAAATTGAGATCACTGTTAAATGCATTTATGCTCACATTTTCGCTGGCAAAGTCTTAGCTGTAAGAAATACAGTAGTAGGTACATTAGATTTTTTCAACACATCTCTATGCAGATTAATATATATGACCTAAAATATTACGCTTTTAACTTGTCAAAGAATGATACTAAACTATTTATACTTTTTGTTACATCTGAGTTGGTAATAATTTGTATAAAATATGTATAAGGGAATAAATTGAAACATTAAAAGACTAAATCTAAAGCCACGAGAATCATGAAAGTGCAGGGCAACCTACTTAAGTGTGTATAAAAATAGTTTTCTTTTTACTACTTCCTTATTACCAATAAAAGATACCTATTTGACTCGGGAGGCTGAGGCAGGAGAATGGCGTAAACCCGGGAGGCGGAGCTTCAGTGAGCTGAGATCCCGCCACTGCACTCCAGCCTGGGCGACAGAGCGAGACTCCGTCTCAAAAAAAAAAAAAAAAAAAAAAAAAAAAAAAAAAAGATACCTATTTGGACGTATACTTATTTAATCTTAGCTTAAATAAAGGAAATCAAATCCCTATTTTATTGTCTTTGCTGCTTATGTTTACTACAACTTGTATTCTCCAGATTTCTGGAGATTTCTCAAACCTCTGACAAAGCCCACGCATATACGACAAGGACAGAAACCTTTCCACTGAGCAGGCTAGGCAGAGAACAGACACCAACAGCGCGGCTGAGGTTTGCTGAATGTAGGGATCAGGGCTTGGGGTAGCAGAATCCAGTGGGGTTGGGGATATGTCGGTTGTGCCACAGTGGTCATGTCAGTATCCAGGTCAGCTCTGTGGAACGCTCAGAACCTGGGAGGCTGGGCAGTCTTCTTCCTGGTGTGTCTGGGGTTGGTGGTCCAAGATTAGAATCGAGGCAGCTTAGGTGCAGGGTGAGCACCCTTGCTTTTCCTGATTAGTCCTTCCTGAGCATCCTCCTCTCCCACAGTGCCCCATATAGCAGGCTGAATCTCCTTACATCTTGCAGGAAGGAAACTTACTTCCCTGGGATCCTTCTTGGAGTTTCAACAGGAGATCCATACTTAGATTCCCATGTATTCTCCGTGGGATGGGATTGCACAGGTGGTGGGTAACTGGGCCAACCCAAGAACACAGCCAGAAACCAATCACATGTCAGGGGACTCCTCTCTTTCCTTTCGGGCACATGCCGTTTCTCTTCTGAATTGCCAGGGAAGGCTGGAAGTACCTACTTTGAGGATGCCCGTACATAAAACATTTGATAGACTGAAAGTCAAAAGGAGACAGATAAAAGAGTCTGGTAGGGTAGAAAAGAAAGCTGCCAAAGGAGCTTCCAAGGTTCAATTTCTTTCCTCTTAGATATGTGACTCTGTGGTATACATGAGCCTAAGGCATAATTTCTGGCCCAAAAGCAAAGAGGAAGCGATTCTGCTTTTGTAGTGTGGAGGTGAACTCTAGCTGTGCCAAAATGTCCTTATAAATGCCTTCTGTATTATATACAGGGGAAGAAGGAACAGAAGATGAATCACCTGTGATGTTCCTTGTCTGCAGCAGAAAGAGAAAGTGATTTACTATCTTTTTATTCCAATTTATAGAAAGGTAGGAAAAATAAATTTGATGAGAATAACCTGGAGCATACTAATTAAGCAAGTCTATGATTTCCCAAGCTGTCCTCTCTTGGTTCTTTTTATGAAAATGTTCCTTTCATACCAGTGCAACCTCTCACAATAAGGCAGGATTTCTAGTCAAAACGTTTGTCCGCTGTGATGCTGACAGCTGCCCAGTGGGATGGGGTCATATAACAGCACTGCAGGCATCCAAGGGACATCGGTTTTCGACCCCTGTGTCAACCTCTAGAGTTCCCAGGGTCGGGTCAGCATCCTAAGGACGCCTGTGGTCTCATTCTGGGACACCTCTGGGATATCCCGCAGAAGAAGGGCATTCTTTGCCAAAAGCTTTCTCAGCCCCATTTTGTGGCTTGCTTTGTAGCATCATACTGCGGAGCATCAAAACAAAAATGACTGGAGAGTGGAGGCTGGGGCAGAGACTGTCAAATCATTGAGAAGCCTGGAAAAGACAGGCTTCCTCTCTGGTACAGCGTTGATGGGAATTAGGATTCCTACTGGAGGAGTCTGAGATAAAGGATGCCTTCTTTATGCATCCCATGAACGGGATCCTTGGGCCACACAGATTGCACATCTCTGTTGCGGCCTTTTATATGTCAGCCATTTGGCATGCACTGGATTCTAATCCTTAGGGGACATGTAAACCATGACATTAATATGTCACTCTTCTGGGGTCAGATTTTAGGAAACCTTGTGCTCCAGGACGGCATCAAAGTAGGAGACCGCTTGTTCCCAAAGTGATTTTTACAAATCCCTTGCCCTAGAGCTATGCACTAGAGCTAAAAACGACACCCAAGCCTTACTGCCTGTTAGGTTGGATGCATTTTCCTGGTCACAAGCAACACCAAAGAAAGAGACCTGAAGGGTAAGGAAAACTATCGAAGGACAAGTGATGTGACAACTGACATTCTGTTCGAAAGAAGGGGAAATTCAGGACAGAATTATAATCCTGCATTAAAAAACACAAGTTTCCAAGTCACCAGAATAAGTTTAAATAATATCACTATGTCCAATATCCTCTGCTTAAGAAGGCAGGAATGTAAAATATATATTTAAAGCAAACTTCCATGAAAAAAGGGAAAAACAGCTTTTTGCATAAGTGGTGAAATTTACATTATTGTACAGTGTGCTTGTGTAGAATATGTAAATCTCTAAAGATGGATAATAAAACATTGGACTTGGGTGTATATGCTTGGGAATTTTTATTGCTTATTATGTTTACTTACTTATTTTCAGAATGAATTACATAATGTCACTAAATTATAGTAAATAGTAAATTTAGTAAATTATATATAACATTACTAAAAATGGTAGTCATCAGTCTACTAAGTAGTGTATAGATAACTCTGCTCTTATGAGACAGCAGAGAGAATCTATCCCCTCCTATGAGAGCAAATGCTTGTCTTCTGGGGGTGACAGTGAGCTTGGCTTTCTTACTCATTGAAGAGCCTGTGGGGGCCCCTGTACCAATCCTGCCTCAAAAAGAAAGGCTTCCAGGATGAAAGGCTCCCCCGCTCAACCAAGGCTAATTTCAATTTTTAGTTCTCAAAATTTGAAAAAGACAATTCAAAGTACACTATTTTAAAATAAAATGGTTAGAGAAATAGATGTTGATATAAATCACTGTTCTGTTAATCTTGTTATCAGCAGTGGCTAATGTGTATGAAAGGAAGATGAAATTCCCTCATAAATCTCTTGACCAGCTGTGTTTTACATATGACAGAGATTTTAAGGGTGCACTTTTTTTTGTTGTTTTTTTGTTTTTGACAGAGATTTTAAGGGTGCACATTTTTTGTTGTTTTTTGTTTTTTAAGTCAAGTCACATTGTTTATGCCCTGAAACTTGACAAGGAAGTTCTTTTTTTTTTTTTTTTTTTTTTTGAGACAGAGTCTTCCTCTGTTGCCCAGGCTGGAGTGCAGTGGCACCATCTCGGTTCACTGTAAGCTCTGCCTCCAGGGTTCACGCCATTCTCCTGCCTCAGCCACCTGAGTAGCTAGGACTACAGGCCCCCGCCACCATGTCCAGCTAATTTTTTGTATTTTTAGTAGAGACAGGGTTTCACTGTGTTAGCCAGGCTGGTCTCGATCTCCTGACCTCATGCTCTGCCCGCCTCAGCCTCCCAAAGTGCTGGGATTACAGGCATGAGCCACCGTGCCCAGCCGACATGGAAGTTCTTGTACTCCGTAAATACTGTTCACCTGGTAGAGCTTACCTACTTATGTGGGCTCATTTGACATACATTTACTCTTCTAATTCTGATAATTTCCATGGGACTTTGGGAATCTGTTTACTGAACTGAGTGTGCAATGTGCATATTTATTCAAACAAAATAAAGACACATTTATCCTGTCAATGTGTTACATCTATCAAAATCATCCACTGATTCCAGCCCTTGGTTTGAAATGTGAAGTCTGATTGTCGTGCATGATCCTAGACAATGTATAGGGAAAGGAGGGCATCAGTTGCATCTGGGAGTGACCTAAATTTGAGACATGAAAAACTCTCACTTATAGTAACTAGAACATATCATCTTGAAAATAGTAGCAGCATGAAAGTGACAAGGTAGCATATAAACAGGCAAAGTGAAGGAATAAACTAAAATATAAATCTACATGGTATTTAACATGGAGACCATATCAAATCTTTAAGTTTGCTTCAAATCCATGTAAGTTACCTTATTGGTTTGCATCTTTATCAGTTCTTCCCTTATTTTCTTCTGCTTCATGTCAGTCATCAAGGCAGGTCCTAAGACTTTCTCATTACTTGTGTGGTACAGTTCCTCTGTATTTGAGGATTCTGCATCCATGAACTGAACCAACCTCAGATCAAAAATACTTGGAAAAAAAAAATAAGGGCTGAGTGTGGTGGCTCATGCTTGTAATCCTAGCGTTTTGAGAGGCGGAGGCAGGTGGATCGCTTGACTCCATGAGTTTGAGACCAGCCTGGCCAACATGGCGAAATGCTGTCTCTACTAAAAATACAAAAATTGGCCAGGCGTGGTGGCATGCACCTGTAATCCCAGCATTTTGAGAGGCTGAAGCAGGTGGATCACTTGACTCCACGAGTTTGAGACCAGCCTGGCCAATATGACGAAACCCTATCTCTGCTAAAAATACAAAAATTAGCCAGGCATGGTGGTGTGCACCTGTAATCACAGTGTTTTGAGAGGCTGAGGCAGGAGGATTGCTTAAATTCAGGAGGCGGAGGTTGGAGTGAGCTGAGATCATGCCACTGCACTCTAACCTGGGTGACAGAGCAAGATTTCATCTCAATAAATAAATAAATAAATAAACAAACAGTACAAAAATAAAAGTAATATAAATTTAAAAATCAATACAGCACAAGAACTATTTAAGTAGCATTTACATTGAATTAGGTATTATAAGTAATCTACAGATGATTAAAAATATACAAGAGAATGTACATAGGTTATATGCAAATAGCACACCATTTTATATCAGAGACTTGAGCATCCTCAGATTTTGGAATGTATAGGGAGGGCAAGGATAGACCCAGTTCCCCATGGATACCAAGGGACAACTGTACTCAGGGTCAGATATTTTCTATGCAGCTGTAATCTTATTTTTAGTTGGTTTACGAATGCTCTTTAAAGAAGAGCATTCTTCCTAATAACCTAGACTTCCTAATAACCAATCCCTCCACAACAATTAAAGGAGACCGTATGGGCATGAGCATTTATTTTAGATCTGGAGGTACTCCGAGGAATTCATCTGTTTTCAGCTTCCGCTTTTTGCTCAGAGAGGTCATATATACCCATTTTATGGATTTAGTTGAGGCTCAAGGAGACAAAGCAAAGGGAAAGCAGAGTGGGCGCATATCACATTTTAGGCCTTTTCTCTGCTTGTGTCATTACTGATTTCTTGTAGTTCTCTTTATTATTTTAGAGATACTAATTTTAAATCTTCCCATGGGAACAATCTTTGTAAAATGGGGATAATAACTCTATCTGACAAAGCTACTGTGAGTTAAAGGATATATGTAAAGCTCAGTACCTGTCTGTTAGTCTAATGTTATTATGGGGCCATGAGCTGCACTCGTAGGGCAGAGAGAAACAATGTAAGTTGGCTCTATTTAAAACACAGCTTTTAAGTTAGAAGGAACCTTAAAAATAAAACATTCTACTTTACTGTTTTGTAGCTAAAGAAACTAAGGCCAAGAGAGAGGAAGATTACCCAGCTAGACAGGGATGAGCATGAGATAAGCTCCCAAATCGCCTCTTTACTAGTTCAAGTCTTCCTTCACTCTGTTAGAAAATGCTTATTTTTAAAAAAATCCAGTATATTTAGCTATGTACATATACTGTGAGACACCCCGGGAAATAAGTTGCATTCTTTAGCAAAAGCCTTTATTTCTGGGACCACAAGCACTGGATTGAGCAAAGTGCTTCTGCAGGACAGTTAAATGCAGCCACTGTTCTTTCTGACTATGTCTCAGAGAACCCAGTGTGCACATTCTCTGGGTCAGGGACCGGACCTTCGAGCTAGACACAGCCACTATTTCCCTACCGTCCAGATAGAGCCCTTCACTGTGAATCATATGCATTTCTTAATGAAGACTAAACATCCATCAGCATTGGAATCTCTTCAGTATCACACAATGAATCAAGTATCTGGATTCTAGGAGCAGAAGGAGTGTGTTTGCATGTAGGCATCATAAGATTAAGGAGAGAGTACATACACTTGGGAGCAAGAAAATAGGCTAAACAGAAGAGTGTGAGAAAATTAGCTCAGGTGATTTGATGTGAACATCTGCAGAAATTGCTAATGGGCACTGTGTCTAATTAAATCCACTAGACATATGCATGCCTGTTATCTGTGGAACGATGTTCTTCCCAAAGCTGCACCTGTTGCTAGCAGGGATAGACTTCCATTACAACACATGTAACGCCAAAAGGGTTCTAGGGAGAGAAATTCAAGGCTCCAGTTGGTTTCACTTAAAGACAAACACATCAGCAGTATGAGAGAGCCACACTCAAGACTCAGATACAGACTGAAGGCAGATACACTGAGACTTCACCATTCTCCAAACCACCTCTCCCGAGCTCTTCGCGATTCTGACTGAGACAGTAGACTTCTGGTTGGTGTAGATTTTAGAAACAAACACTGTGAACCAGATTTCAAAGACAGCATTTAACTGGTTAAATGCTAGCTTTAACACACGGCAAAAACAAACACAGGGCAAAATGTTTAGGTTCATGTCAGCCTCTGTTTGTATACAAATGTCCATTGTGCAAATAACAAATGATCTTTGTACATCAGAACAGGCTGTTTTTGGCAGATGTTCCCCTGGTTACCTCACAATGGGTCAGTCCTTAGCTTGTGTGTAGCTAGGTCCCAAGCTGTTCCTTGATTTGTCTCCTCACTAATTAACAGTCTCCCCAGTTTAGTGGGTACTGATGTTCCACCCGGTCCATTGGGTTTTCAGTGGATACAAATTACATTGAAGAAGCAGCAGGGCACAGAGATTAATAATGCAGTCTCTGGAGTCATCCCAGCTCCTTGTTTACTAGCTAGTTACTCAGTTCTTTAGGCCTCAGTTTCCTCATCTGTAAGGTAGTGATAACATTGGCACCACCTCACAGGGTTCTTGTGCTGGTTAAATGAAGCAAGTTTATCAAGTGCTTAGTGCTGTACTTGACAAAGTGGAAATGTCCATCAATGTCAGATTTCTTTTCTGAGACAAGATCTTGCTCTGTTGCCCAGGCTGGAGTGCAGTGGCATGATCATAGCTCACTGCAGCCTCGAACTCCCAGGAACTCCCAGGCACAGGCAATACTGCCTCAGCCTCCCTAGTAGCTAAGGTTACAGACATGTGCCACCACAATCAGCTAATTTTTAAATTTTTTGTAGAGATGGGGTCTTGCTATATTGCCCAGGCTGGTCTTGAACTCTTTGCCTCAAGCAATCCTCCTGCCTCAACCTCCCAAAGTGTTGGGATTATAGTTATGAGCTACTATGTCCGGCCAAATGTCAGATATTTTTATTCATTATTACTGAACAAGCAATCTCCAGCAAATATCAACTGCAGTTTAGTGCACAGATTTGTCTTAAAAAGGAGAAAAATGGGCCAGGCATGATGACACACGCCTGTATTCTCAGCACTTTGGGAGGCCAAGGCGGGCAGATCACCTGAGGTTGGGAGTTCGAGACCAGCCTGACCAGCATGGAGAAACCCCGTCTGTACTGAAAATATACAATTACCCGGGCGTGGTGGTGCATGCCTGTAATCCCAGCTACTCAGGAGGCTGAGGCAGGAGAATCGCTTGAATCCGGGAGGTGGAGGTTGCAGTGAGCCAAGATCATGCCATTGCACTCCAGCCTGGGCAACAAGAGCAAAACTCCATCTCAAAAAAAAAAAAAAAAAAAAAAAAAGGAGAAAAACGTAGATTAAAAATTAAACCTGAGTCTGAATAGACCTAATTAAAGACCTATAATATTATATAGGCTATAATGTTATTTACCTCAGTTCTATATAACAGTAGTCACTTTATCACTTCCATTACCTGTCCCCCCACCTCCAGGTATATGTCCACGGGCTGATGAGATCTGGTGAATTAAAAATTAGGTTGACAGAGGAAAGTTGTGTTCTTGGCTAGATTTCCCACTAATTCTGTAAAAATAAACATGTCACTACTGCTTACTTACGTTTTTAGATAATGATATGATAACAAGGAAATACATCAAATCCAGTGTCTATCACTCATAGTATACTGAGAAAATTCTAGAAAGCAGATCTTTGAGGGGAAGGACATGGTGGAAAACAGGCAATTAATGGAGGCTGAGATACCCAGCTCCTCCATCGGGTATGTCTCTAGCTGCTTGCTTCTTGCTTCTCCTTTCCTTGTGTCCACAATCACCACCCCAGAGTGACATAACCAAGGTTGATGAGATCAGGATGTGATGTATTTGCGATTTTAACCGGAGTTGTGGAATCTAAGGATGCCGCGTATGGAGATAACCTTGCAGAGGACTTCTGCAACAGCAATAACTCCAAGGGTGGAGAAGTATTCTGTGCAGTAGACACATGAAATCACTGTTATTGGCACTGGCCTCTCTATAGGACTTTTTGTTTTGTTTATAGTTTTCTTGAGACAAGGTCTCACTCTGTCACCCAGGCTGAAGTACAGTGGCATGATCATGGTTCACTGCAACCTCTGCCTCCCAGGCTCAGGTGATCCTCCCACTTCAGCCTCCCAAGTAGCTGGGACTACAGGCATGCATCATGATACTCAGCTAATGTTTTGTATTTTTTGTAGAGATGGGATTTTGCTATGTTGCCTGGGCTGGTCTCAAACTCCTGGGCTCAAGCAGTCCACCTGCCTTGGCCTCTCAAAGTGCTGGGATTGCAGGCATGAGCCACCATGCCTGGTCTCCACAAGACTTTTTAATAGACACTTTCCTATATTTTTCTCTTCACCTGCTTTTATTTCAGCTATATTGAGATCTAAATGGTGGTTAAAACACAATCATTTAAAACACAATGTGCTATTGCCGCCACAATGTTTTTGAATTTGTATTCTCAGTATATATTTAAAGTTATTATCCTTTTATTTAACATAATTTATTCAATTAGACTTGTAAATAACATTTTTATGGTGTTTTAAGTGAATATATTGGTCTATTTTTGTGAGGCATTTGGAATAGCTATAAAGTATGATGTTAGACAGAAAAGCCAGCACTAAATAAACATTCACATTCACATTGCTTCTCTATCATGTCTGAGAAATTTAATCTCAAATTAGCCCTTATGGAGTAAAAGTCTGTGTAAACGGATGGACTTTGCACCTTGCCCTGAAGGTCAGCTGACGACAGCACTGTGAGTTTGGCAGCAAATCCTTAGTCAAAGAAGGACCTTCCCATAAGAAAACCTTCGTCTTTATTTCAGTTCTCGTGACATGAGTGGGACTTGGCTTCCATCACAGACATGGTAGTCAGTGAGGCTTCCAGAGGATTCTATCAGCCATGATGATGATGATGGTTGAAATGCTACAAAACCCTTTATACTTTTTCTGAGGCTCTTTCACATGCCTTATGAAAAGTTCTCACCATTTAACCTTAAAACACCATCAGATAAGAAATGTATATATGCAAAGCATTTTTTTTTCCAGGAAAAGAAAATATATGTAATTCAACCTGAGTTCTCAAATTTTTCACATCTAAATGAACTTTAAAATACGCTTGGATATATCTCTGAGGAATACAATCTTAACATTTTTCAGTGTTCAACCTAGACTAATAATAATATCAGCAACTCTGGTTTGGGGATCACAGAACTCACAAACCGTTCACATCTGGTACGTTTCATACCCCTTTCCTGATTCTACCGTAAGAATAGTCAACAGGAAATACGTTCACCGTAAATGACTGTGAGGCAGTGATGCATGCTGCAGCTTCATTCTTCTGGGGGAGTCTGAGTTTCCACCATAAGAAAACTCAGAGGTGTAGTCTTCCTCTTCACTGAATCCTTGGACAGTACCCATTTTATGTTCCTAAGTGAAAATGCTGGCTTCACTGTGTGTCTGAAAGTGTACGAAGTATGTTTCTGAACAGAGTGCCTGTTGGATCTTCTCTACAATCATAGTACAGCTCAAAAGAACTTTGTTCAGGGTCCAGCTAATTTTCTTTTTCTTTTTCTTTTTTTCCTGCCCCACAACTATTGTTGGAGTGTCATATGGCATCTCTCTCATCTCTCAGATCGATGGCATCGTCTAGGACTTCCCACATAGACAAGATAAACGAAAGGCTTCCATGGACAGGTATGTAACTGTGGAGACAGCAGCGCTGCAGAAGAGGCCTCCTGATCAGAAAGAATGTCTGTCCCACAGTCGACTCTCTGGCTCTGCAGTCACCTTTGACATGACTTGCTGAATAGGAGTTTGTTTTCCAATTTCCATGGTTCAGCTGTAGGCCATGCAAAGTAAATACTAGTAAATGAGCAACAGTAGGTTCAAAGGAACATAAGACTAGAGTCCCTCCTCCTTTTGAAGACAGTTTGGGTAGCATTCACATGTGAATCAATCTGTTTGGGGTCTTTGAAGTGACTTTGATTAAGAGTTGTGGCCCAATAGTAGTGAAATGGGCGGGGCTATCAAAAGAATTGGCAGTTCCAATATGGACACTCAGCCTGTGCTCCACAGCCAGAGAGAACCCCAGGTGATATCCATATACAGAGCAGTTTTAACCTTGGAAAAACAAGTCAGAAACTCACTATGCAGGGAGGTTTGCATGGAAGGGGGTTTTGTTTGAAGTAAAGAAAATATACCATAAGACTTCGTATCCCTACAGATAAGCTGTGAATTAAATTAATTCACAGAATATTAGACTCTTTCATAGTGCTCTTTAGTAAGCACAAAACACTTTACTTTTTAAAAAAACATACACTTTATGTATTTTCAAAGGCACAATTTATCTATGTTTATGAATAAAACAAAAAAATTAATGTCCCAAAATTTCAGGAACCACATAAAATCAAATGCAGTTCACTAAATTCTGCTTGATTATATTAAAAATGGTAAAATTAACAAATATTTAAATTTGGTAGGCTTCCCAGAATGCAAACATCTTTTGGAATAAGAAGAAAAAAAATAATTTTTGGAAAGACTAGGATTTCTGCCTACCTTCACCTCATCAGAGGAATAAAAATAATTCAAGAGCCCATGTCTTTTGCTTTTTGTGTTTCAAGTAACTATAAAATGTGTATCTGTCTCATTCATGTTTTGTGACTTATTTTTCTCCTTACTTTACGCTCTCCTTCACTGCCTACTGCTACACACTGTGGAATTAGCTTTTCATTCTCAAACAAATGTAGATTAACTCTGGAAGTCAAACGAAAGGAAATATTTGAGATCAGAAGTATAGTTGGCATAGTGGAAAGATAGGCTTTAGAGTCAGGCAAAAATTAATAAGTGACCTAGGTCAGTTGCCCCACTTTTAAACCTTAATCTCAGCATATAAAGATTGGGAACATAGTACCTCTTACTGAGTTGCTACAAAGATTAGAGATTTTAAAAAGTAAATGATAAGCTATGCAGTTAGATGTTCAAAAATGGTAGTGTTAATTTACTGTATTTCTATTTGCTGATTTTCTGATTTCATCAGCTCTGATTTAATCAGTAATCTCTGATTCCAATGATTCTTGATAATTCTGGCTTTGTAAGATCAGTTACTTTAGACTGGCGCTATTTTGTCCTGGGGCAACATTATATTTTATGCGATAGTTCCAGTTTTCATGGAATTTTTTATCATAAATGCAAACGTGCATAAATGGTTTTTAAATTAATTTTTCTTAGGATTGGTAATTTGTACTATTAATGACGATGATGAATTTTTTAGAACAGTAATTTAAAAGGGATATGAAAAGAGCAGGACTACAAAATTATTGACTTAAAGTATAGTAAGAACAAACATATCCCATTCTAACAAGAATGTTTAAATTGTTACCTAGTTTGATCTAGAAGGAAAAGGAAATTTCTAGCCAATATGGGAAAAGTCTCTTTTTCTGTGCTGTAGATATCTACAATTCATAATACTCTTCAAGCCTACAGACTACTCCTGTGGTGCCATTTCTGGCTTAGACTCTGGTGCTTTTAATGGATGTCCAAGAAGAACAAATCTTCGGTCGCCAGCAAATTGTATTATCTAAACATGGAAAGATTTGTCCACATTATGAGAAAACAGATTTATCGCTTAGTAATCTCTAGGAGACTCTGAGGGCCCCACAGGATTATTACTGTAAATAACCCTATAGCTACTGAAAAAGATTTATAGATGTGTATGGCAAGTTACTTCCCATCTAGATGCTGAAGCTTTGGTCCTTCTCAGTCTACCGAGGTGTGAGCTAGCAGAGGAGATGGCTAAAGTCCTGAGACCTAGATGAAAGGGTTAATAGCTGCACTCTTACATTGAATTTGTGAAGGGTGAGAAAACTTAGGAGACCTGAGATTTTTTTCTGGGAATAATATGCCAAGTGAAGCCATGATGGCATGTGTATGCCATAAGTGCTGCTAGGATCTCTTCCCTACCTTTCAGCTTATCAGTTTGTCCTAATTAATCCCAACCAATGCATACCTTCAAGCATGTGAATGTGGAATGTGTCAAAGACCAATTATCTTGGGCCCTAACACTGTCCTCCCGCCAAACGTAAGTCTTTCCTCTACAGAATTAAAAACACTGTCTGTAATTCACAAAACCCTATTAGAAAACTTTTGATTCATTAAAGATGGGAATAATACTTTTATTTTTAATCTCCATTATATCTACATACTTCTGAATGTTAACAAGGATCTACTTTCTTCTGCCACCTTGATACTTCTTTTTTTTTTCTTTTTTTTAAAAAAGCGAAATATTCTAAGTTGCCATTAAAATTTCAGAAGGAAAGGGAAAGACAATCAGAAGAAAACATTCTTTACACATTTTACTGTTGAGGTGAAGATTTCAAGAAACTCTACTCTTGATATGGCAGAGACTAGAGTGGGGTAAGTTCATTAAAGCAGAACGTTTAGAGAAAAAGGCTGGCAAAGCAAGGATCCGAAGAAAGAGACCCAAAGGAGTAATTGGTTCTCAGGAAGACAAGAAAGGGGAATGAGAAGAGAGATTTTTTGAAATATGAGGCTTGCTGTCATCACCTAAAACCAAAAAAAAAAAGGGGGGAAAGTCTCTTCAGGAGGAGGAGCAAGGAGAGAGTACCCTGCCAGGTAGGGCCGCCTCACAGTGATGACTTGTTCCAACCTTTATCTATAAAAATTGAAAAAGCCATTTTGTTTACTTTTGTTCATCTGTTTCATTAGTTCAGATAATATTTGTATTAGAGTTGTATTTGGCAATCACAGTCACTATTTATACTAACTGGCAACCCATTCGTGCTTAATGGAAACCTAATTAATATTTGCTGCTAAAACAAACATTATAATAAAGTAATCTCTGATTCTAATGATTCTTGATAATTCTGGCTTTATAAGATCAAGTTTGAACTGAAAACATTTGACTGTGACCTCCATCCCCTCATGTGCAGCGCTGATTATATTTGATTTGATCTTTGGTTCCGATGTGGCTTCCCTCTGATAGTGTAACAATCATCATAATCCGTCTTAATTTGTATAATACTTCTTTATAGTTTACAAAGTGATCTCACATGTGCTATTTTTACAATGAGAGGTAATATACTGATTTTATAGATAAGTAAACCGAGGCACAAAAATAAGTGACAAAGATAGTCAAAGCCAGGCTTTCTGACTCCAAATCTAATAGTTCCCCCACCAACTAGTGCACAAATTAAATGCACTGAATGTGATACATGCCTTCCATAAATCTGCAGAAAGATGTAACGGTGACTGTCATTGGTATGGAATGTGCAGAGCTGAATCACAGCATCCTAGATGCCTTTCTAAAATGTATCCTAAAAATGATTCCATGGGTTAAGAAGGGCTACCACCCTCCAACACGTGAATGATGTGACACCACTGATTGACACAAACCCAGCTCAGACCTCAGGAAGAGTAGGGGGAGACAAGCCAAGTCACAATCCAAATTAGTGCAGCCGCTCCTGCAGCAAGGGGAACACAATGTGGTCTTTGACTAACCTTTCAATGCCCTGTGTAGCTTGAGCCCTGAGGGCGGTGCCGAGCTGACAGCCTGGAACATTGACCAACACGCTGCAACTGACGTGTAAATCACCCTCCGACTAGGGGTCCCGAATCTGGAAAAGGAAATGTCATCTTTGGATTTTGCCCATCATGTGTTTATGCACAAACAGTCCTTTCTGGCGCCTCTCTCCACCTTTGCAGACAAGTGGCATAATTCAGGTAGACATCATATTTTTGGTGTTTATTCCTAAGACTGGTTGTTAGTTTTTATAAACATTCCTTTTATCTGAAATTCAAATATAATTTTTTTTCTGAAAATGCCATATGTTCCTATATTTAGAGGGCAGGATGCAGAGTCCATATCTACTCAATATATCAAATAGTTTCAGTAAGCCAGGAATTCGAGCTTCTTTTTGTAATCAACAAAACTCCTGGTAACTTCATCTTTACTAACAGCCTCATCCCTTCCTGTCATTTGTTTGTTTGTTTGTTTAATAATTTGGTAGTACTGCTGTTGCCTTGCTTCCTGACACCACTAGCCTGACTGGGCATGATTTTGCTTTCCCCTCTTCCAATTACTGGCCTCTGTTTGCCTCGAAGAACCCACTTCTTAGGCACCACCTTCCCAACCCCTCTAACCCACTGCTTACTTGGATTGTGAACTGTTGGCCCTTGTTCCCGGCTTCTGATATCACACCTGCTGGCCAGGCTGAAATTCTTCTCTGCGTCCTCTGCAGCTGCCACTCTCAGGGCCATTCCTCCTAGATCTCACACGTGCATTCCACGGCCTCTCAGTTGGCATCTTCGCCATGCAGGCAATTTGGTCAAGTCATTGTAGCATCCTGAGACATTCACTCTAGCCATATAATTTATGCATTGGCCATTTCTTGTCCTTTGAGAAATACCACTGATTGTCACTAGTGAGTGAGAGAAGTGGAACTAAAAGCCAGCCACACTGGGTAGTAACTTATTAGCAGTTCTCAAAAATATTAACAAGATGACATCAAACTTTATGTCAAAAATGAAGCATTTTGTCTCTCCTATTTTCATTCCTATCAACATGGCCAATCAAGAGTTATCAATACCTTAAATGTGTATATGAATTTCCTGAGTATTTTTAATTCAATTTGTCTAGGGTCAGGGCTGAAATTCTGCATTTCTAAGGCATCTCCTGATGATGTTGATGTTGTTGATCCATGGACCACACTTTGGGTAGCAGGGACCTGCATGTTACTTTACAGGACTGGCAGAGCAAAGATCTAGAGGGGACAGATATGACAAAGGTAATATAATTCAGATTCTTCTGATAATTTATAAATATCTGGTAGAAATACAAGTTATACTACTGGAATTCCAATTATATTTTAGGAATTCTTATTAATTTAAAATCAATAGACTATCAGAATAAATTAAATTAAATGTGGACTTAATTTTGATTTTTGTTTTCCTTAGTTTGTAAGATATAGATAATTTCCAAAAGTGTAATTTGTGAATGAGGTACTAGAGTGTTCTCTTAAAAATAGTTGTTTGCTTAACAGAATTCAGAATGGAATTGTGAATGAATACAAACCATATTGGGACCGAAGTCATCAAGAAACTAAATACAGCTATGGGACTTTCGTTGCACCCTTGAAGGGCCTCCTTTTAAGACCACACAGGCCAAGTTAGCAAACCACCCCCTGCCAGGAGTGGAAGAGCTTTTCACTAACAACAGTAAATATTACTTAAAATATTGAGAACATTTAACATGAAAAACAATTTCCAAAGAAGCAAGAGTTCCAGTTGCTGCTGTGAAGAGCAATGCTTTTGGTTAAATGAAATAATCATATTATATCATTTCTTAATATTGTATTTAGTTTTCAGAGGCAGACGCAGAACGCTTTGAAATTAAGATGATTGAATAGATCTTTATATAGCAGGCCATTTAGCTACGGGCCAGGAATATAGGGTGAACAATACGCACATAATCCTTGCCTTCATTGAGATTTCAGACTGCATTGACTTTTATTCCTACCAGATGTGTCTTCCTATAACTTCATAATCCCCCTACCCAACAACTTTTTTATTTTTTGAGTACAAAATTGAATCTTGAACCCTGATCCAAACTTTTAAAAAATGTGCACAAATGGAATATTTGTAAATAATGCTACCAGTTGGAAAGATCATGCATCTTACATCTTTTGTTAATAAAAATATGTTTATGTCTATGTATATGTATAAGCTAATGGCTTTTGCCTTTAAACCTACTTCTAATTTTTTTTCTTATTTGTTTTGAGAGGGAATCTTGCTCTGTCACCCAGGCTGGAGTGCAGTGGAATGATCTCGGCTCACTACAACCTCTGCCTTCCAGGTTCAAGCAATTCTCCTGTCTCAGCCTCTTGAGTAGCTGGGATTACAGGCACCTGCCATCAAGCCCAGTTAATTTTTGTATTTTTAGTAGAGATGGGGTTTCACCATCTTGGGCAGGCTGGTTTCGAACTCCTGACCTCCGGTGATCCGCCCGCCTCAGCCTCCCGAAGTGCTGGGATTACAGGTATGAGCCACCATGCCCAGCTCCTACTTCTAAATTTTGTGCAACAAAATGCAGTGTAATTACTTATAGGTCTGTCTCCTTAACTAGGCTGTACATTCATTAATAGATCCACCACTATCCATTGAGTTGCCAAGACAGAAACTGGGCCTTCCTGGGCCTACCTAATCATGTTGATTGAATTTTGCAAATGTCTTTCAAATCATCCCTTTTCAGGTCCCATAAATGTTCATCCAGGCAATTACTACAGCCTCCTCACTTGCTGCTTCTCTGGACACTCCCCCACCCCGCCCCGATCTCTGACTTCCAATCTGACATCTATGGTGCCCAGAGGAAGTTCTCTAAAACATCAATTGCTCTTGTCACTCCTGGCTTCAGTGGATACTCATTACTATCGGGTTAAAATCCAAAGCTGTATACAAGTTCCATGAACATATAAAAGTGAAAATATTGCATTCTATATACCTCCTTTGATTTACACTGCATTTTAGTATATTAAATGTTCTGAGATGACCTGCAGTTATATAGGCTTCTCTAGTTTTGCTTAATCCAGTGTATCTCAAATGTATTTAACTATGGAATTTTTTCCTCCTAGTGTTAATAATTCCGATTAGCATCCCCCAAGCCCGCATCCTCTTGGACATGCTAGAGTTCACTGGGTGAACTAAGGCCAGCCAGGTCTGATTACAAAGCTCTTGTGCTGGAACCTGTAGTTGCCTTTCTGAGGGATGCCTGGCTTATCCTCCTCAGAGCGCCTGTGTTGAGCAGTTGATTAAACACAGCTGATTCAACTTAAGGTTTTGGACTCATAGGAGACTTCTAAAAATCATTGAGTATAATTCACTGATTTTACATTTGAAGGAAATAAGGGTCAGAGAGGGAGATACTCAAGATCATACAGATAATAAACTAGACAGGGAACTGCACAAAAATAACTTAGTGCAGAAAATACACACAGTGGCATTATAGGGGAACAGGTGAGAAGAACATAAATAAAAAGATAAATTGGGAAAGTAAAACCAACACCAAGCAATGCCTGTCTAGAGCAGTGCTTTCTAATTGAAATATAATGTGAGCTACAAAATGCAAGCCACATGATGTAATTATAAATTTCTAGTGGCCAAAAGCAGTAAAAATAACCATAAAATTAATTTAAATAATTTATTTAACTCAGCATATTCAAATTATTATTTCAATATGTAATCAACATTAAAAACTATTAATATGATATTTTATGTTCCTTTTTGGACTAAGTAATCAAAATCTGGTGTATATTTTATACTTAAAACACATATTAATTGGAACTAGTCACATTTGAAGTGCTCAGTAGTTAGTGGCTATCAGACATTAGAGATAGAACACATCCATCATTTCAGAATGTTCTATTGGGCAACTTTGATTTAGAATAATGGTTCTTAACTGGGGGTGATTTCTTCATCCTAGGAAACATTTGGCAATGTCTGGAGAGATTTTTGATTGTCACAGTTGAGGGGGAGACTGCTAGTGGCATCTAGTGGGTAGAAGCCAGGGATGTGGCTTCTAGACATCCTAAGAAGTTGTGATGCATAGGATGGCCCCCGCAAGAATGAAAAATTGGCCCCAAATGTCAATAGTGCTGAGGTTAAGAAATCCTACTCTAGAGAATTGAATGAGCTAATGAGAAATTATATTGCATTTTTTGTGAAAGCTCTCTTTCTCTCACTCGACAAATACCAGTGAAGTTTCAAATACTGCCAGGTACTATGTTAGCGCTTTAGAAATAAAGACGTCAAACATCACCAAATACGGTCACTGAATACAATAGGTGTTGTACTATATGAAGAGCTGAAATGGGGCAAAGGAAAGAGTCATCAACTTTGCTTATGTTTTTATCCACTACAAAGTTAACATAAAGTCTCGTATAGAGATGAGTAAAAAGGAAAATAAAGGAAGGAAAACAAAGAAATGAAATAAAGGCGAAACCAGAGGAATCAGAAGGAAAAAGTGTTTTGAAAGAAAAGAAGGATCATACACTAATTTGATAGACTGGGCAGGAAATTGAAAGGTAAGGCAGAGTGAGATGGAATCTAAGTAATATGTGGAGAAAACATAAGAATGACCAGTGGCATTATCCACGGCTGCCCATATTCAAATATTCAAATATTGCCCACTGTTTTCCCTCTCCTTTCTCGGAGGACATTCCTAAAGGACCCTCTCAGAAGTTATCTCCAACAATGAGTGTTCTATTTCTTTTTTCCTTTGAGAGTAAAAAGAGCTGATTTTCTGGAAGGATGTCAAGTTGCTCTACACTGGGATTGGAAGGCAGGCCGATTGGAGATACAACGGGGTCAGTGTCTGGACAGCAATCTGTCATGAAGCAAAGCCTGTCATAGACAGCCCTGGAGATGCAGACAAAGACGCTGGACTATTATTTTCCAGAGAGAGCCTTTAAAGCACCTTGGGGCCGAAGCTCTGCACAGCCCTGGGCTTCCATGTTGGACCACCTGCCAGGAACTGTGCGTCAGGCTGACCTCTCCCACCCAATGTGAATAACTTCCGAGAGGTAGTCCCCACATAAGGGCAGGGGCTGCAAGCTGGTGAAGAAAGAGAAGAGATTTATAGCTCTAGAATATCTCTCCCTTTTGAAAATGAAATGGCACATTAGCAGGGGAGAGGGGCTTGGCTGAAAGGGCCTATCCCCAGGCATGACCAGTTCAACCTTCATTACCCGGTGCAAAAGCTTGGGTCGGTCCAGGCCAGTCTGCAGAGGAAAGAAAGCATTAGTGTGTTTAGTAACAGACGAGAAGAGGCTCCCTCAAGACTTCTTTGATCTATTTTTTAAATGCCTTATTCCATATGATTTTTTCCCAGAAGATGGTCTTTGCCTGGGGGCCATGACTACCACAGGCCAGAAATCACACCAGCGTGGAACACTCATGTTATAGTCTATTCTACAGTATACTAAAATTGGGAAAAGAACTCTATATACCATTTAAAAATATCCTCCCAATAAAGAGAGAACAAGTTTTTGTGTCTTTGGCAGTCATTTTGATTCTTCCAATCTTGAAGAAATTGCTTAGAATCTTGAAAACCCCGATTAGTCTTTTAACTACTAAAAAAGATTGGCTATTTAGAAAAAAGGATAATGATGGCCTCTTTGATGTGATTCCTGCATGAACGTGGTTTACTTCCTGTCAAGTCATCTCTGCTTTTTGGTGACTAGCAGGAAAGTTTCACCATCACAAATACAATATTCTTGGGGGATGGTGCCTTCTCTGAAGTTTTGAGGGACAAAGAGGAGCTCTAGGCAGAAAGACAGAGGTTAAATTCCAGAGTTCTACCACGATGTCCGGGTCTGTGGCTGGACCAGGAAAATCCATACACAATGAAAACACAGACACGGGAGATTTGCACAGCTTTTAACTTAGGTCAAAAAAACTTGTAATTTGTTAAGTAAGAGGGCACTAACACGTGCCATGTCACGCTAGATTTTCTTGAAAAATAAAAAAAATAACAAAGTTAAACTTTCAGTCAACCTGAAAATATTAGCTTTTTATGGGGGCAGGGCGGAACGAATGGAACAGCAGCGCCTTTTTTTTTTTTAAGATTGCCCATTTTCCAAATCTTCTCAGAAAAACACTGAGAGGGGAATCAGGAAGACAGGAAATAGAAATAGGAAATCAAATATTGGAAATGTACTTATGAAAGATGCAGCACAAGGAGAAAAGATAGGCCTCTGATACTGGTGATCAAGATATAGAGTAGGACATAGTGATTGATAAATGTTTTTCTGAAATTGAAATTTGCAATGTTTTAATTGAAGGAGAAAAGTGCAAATGAATCAGTAGCGTATGGTATGTGGTACGCAAAGCAGACTGAAGCAATATTTTATCATTTTTAACTCTGCAATGGCAAATACTTTTCAGGAAGTTTGCGTCACATGGGTTTTGGAAAAAAGAGGTTCTCATTATAGGAAATTTCCCTCTTTAAACCATAAAACAACATTTTGAAGAAAAAAGAAAAATCCTTGCCCACAAGCATGATAAGATCAAAAATCAGGATCCAGTAGACCATATTCTTTGCGTTGACTAAAATTTTATCCAAAAGGGTACATAAGGCATTGTGAAAGATTTATTTATTTATTTTAGCATTATAAAATTACTTTATTATTTAAAATACTTGTCATATATAGCACATAGTTTCTCAAAGTTGTTCCAAAAAATCTGAATCCTATGTAATGTTACATGGTTAAAAAAGGTATGAAAATGAAATTGTTACATTCTATATTCTATTTTTGAAGTGTCACTATGCATTAAATACCTGATAAAGATTTAAATATCTTAATAAAGATCTAGATCAATGTGACAATAAAGAACTGCATTGATCAACTCTGTATTTTATCCAGCATTTCCCAGAAATGTTTGATTATGTGAATCTGTGGTTTTTTCCAACCCATTGTGAGAGGTTTAAGAATGAGTTTCATACCTGGATCTAATTACTCATTGCTTAGTACATGCTTTTGATTGAAATGTTTTCCTTTCTTTTATTAAATAAAAATGGCATCATAAAATTTTAAACGTTGCTTATCTGATATTAAGTTGTTCTGACTTCTTCCTTGTTATTGACCAGGATTTTGTCAGAACAGGAAAATCCTTTCTCCTCTGTGTATCTCCTTTCTGAGCTTCAGCCAATAATCATCATGCGTTTTTAAAAAATTGATTTTTAAATGATGATGATAATAAAAACAAGGCCGAAGAAGATGATAGGATATTTAATGTCTTGTTTTCGGAGGTTGGTGGATGCTGGCTTAAATCTGAAACAAACTCTAAATGTCTGTCATTCATTCCCTCAATCACAATTTCCAATGTTCTATCTGGCCTCAGAACAGAAAAACAGGTCTCAAAAAATGTCAGTTCTACTGATGTGCTGGGTTTTATATTGAGACATAAGGGGTGGGGAAATGGGGGGCCCACTAATAATCCTACATTTTTACCCACATGAGGGTCCAGGGATTGTTTACTGTACTTAGCCTCGAACCTCTTCTCTCCCATGGTCTAGACAGGAATGCGGAGGGAGTGCTGACCCCAGCGTCACACAAAGAGCCTTGGACAATAAAGAAGGTCGTCTCTTTCTATACAGACCTGCCTTTGTGCTCCGTGTGGGGCTTGATCTTTGCGGCCCAGAGCTCAGTAGATGCCAGGGAGATAGATGTGATGTGCTCGCCTCATCCCGGGCAGCAGCTGAGCAACTTTCACACAGGCAGGCAGGTACAGCCAGCCTAGTAACAGATGAGAACCCCTGGGGAGCCCTTGACTATGGAGGATGAAAAATCAAAAGAAACCATATTGGACACAGATACAAAGGGAGTCCCCCGCTCCTTTTCTCTCCTCCCTTGTTTGCTTTCTGTCCTTCCTTAGGAAACAGCAATGAATGTGGAAAGCTGGCTTCCCCCTGGAAGCGTTGTTCCTTGGAGGGCAGGGCCTCCAGATGCTGTTCTGTGCAAATGGTTCCTCCCTTTCCTGCCTGGGGGACAGCGAGCTGTTCTTTACCCCATCTGCAAGTCCATCTTCTGTCTTTTCTGGATGGGAAAGGTAAATGAAGGGATTTTAAAAAGTTCCAGAGAACGATTTCCTCTGCGGGAGTGCCATGGGGTTGCTGTCCCTGCCCACATCAGGGTATCACTGTCCTGGATTTTGGGAGCAAGGCTCAGAAGTGAGTTCATAAAGTACCAATGAAAAGTTTTCATAACACTAGATGTTTTCCACAAATGTGAAAGTAGGTGGTGAAGGCATTTGAAAGGACTTAGGCACCAAAATTATGCAACTACTTTTAATGTAATGTAACAAAATTGTATATTTCACTGTTAAGGATGGACCACCTCCCCTTTTCCTGTTTGCTTTAAAAATACTACAATACGGTTTACAGTGATTTTTTGTTTGTTTGTTTGTTTGTTTATATTACCTTTTTGTGAGGTAAAATCAATGTTGTACAGCCTAGTCATATGACAAATAAATAAATAAATAAATAAATAAATAAATAAATAACAAAGAATGATAACCCCATTACCAGGATTCTAAGATAAGTAGTAATTGTGTGAACTCTTTTGTTGAGGTCAAACCATGGCTAAAATCTGTGTCAGTGAAAGTTCCTGGAATTTCCGTGTTGAGCGTCTCAGTGCTCCTGATGCCTTCAGCCCACATTGATGTAAAAGAAAATTAGAACTAAAGCTCAGATAATATTAGTAAATTTGATATAGGCCAGAATGTGTAAGAAGTATTTTTATAGTGTTACATGGCAATCATATATATTGCCTTATTACATACAAGTCTAACTAATATTCTGATGAAGCAGGACACATAGTTATTATATTTTTAAATGTAGGATGATCATACAAGTTTCTGATACTTCTGGTAGTATTACTAGTCTGCCATTTTATGCAGATGTTTCTTAAGAGTAGTCAACAACTCACCATTTAGAAATAAATCAATCCTTTAAAGAGAATCAATGCTTCCTTGTTCTAAAGTGAAAACACAAATAACATTTTCACTATGGATTGGCCTACGTGCCCATCCACATGTATGTATGATCCTGACATTAACACAGCAGTATAGTGGTTTTGTGGGGATTTGTTTTCCTTTTTAGGGAACAAACAGCTCTAGTTAAGAAAAGAGCACTTGGGATAATTGACTAGCCATAAGTAGAAAGCTGAAACTGGATCCTTTCCTTACTCCTTATATGAAAATTAATTCAAGATGGATTAGAGACTTAAATGTTAGACCTAATACCATAAAAATCCTAGAGGAAAACCTAGGTAGTACCATTCAGGACATAGGCATGGGCAAAGACTTCATGTCTAAAACACCAAAAGCAACAGCAGCAAAAGCCAAAATTGACAAATGGGATCTCATTAAACTAAAGAGCTTCTGCACAGCAAAAGAAACTACCATCAGAGTGAACAGGCAACCTACAGAATGGGAGAAAATTTTTGCAATCTACTCATCTGACAAAGGGCTAATATCCAGAACCTACAAAGAACTCAAACAAATTTACAAGAAAAAAACAAACAACCCCATCAAAAAGTGGGCAAAGGATATGAACAGACATTTCTCAAAAGAAGACATTCATACAGCCAACAGACACATGAAAAAATGCTCAACATCACTGGCCATCAGAGAAATGCAAATCAAAACCACAATGAGATACCATCTCACACCAGTTAGAATGGCAATCATTAAAAAGTCAGGAAACAACAGGTGCTGGAGAGGATGTGGAGAAATAGGAACACTTCTACACTGTTGGTGGGATTGTAAACTAGTTCAACCATTATGGAAAACAGTATGGCGATTCCTCAAGGACCTAGAACTAGATGTACCATATGACCCAGCCATCCCATTACTGGGTATATAACCAAAGGATTATAAATTATGCTGCTATAAAGACACATGCACACGTATGTTTATCGCAGCACTATTCACAATAGCAAAGACTTGGAATCAACCCAAATGTCCATCAGTGACAGATTGGATTAAGAAAATGTGGCACATATACACCATGGAATACTATGCAGCCATAAAAAAGGATGAGTTTGTGTCCTTTGTAGGGACATGGATGCAGCTGGAAACCATCATTCTTAGCAAACTATCACAAGAACAGAAAACCAAACACTGCATGTTCTCACTCATAGGTGGGAACTGAACAATGAGATCACTTGGACTCGGGAAGGGGAACATCACACACCGGGGCCTATCATGGGAAGGGGGGAGGGGGGAGGGATTGCATTGGGAGTTATACCTGATGTAAATGACGAGTTGATGGGTGCAGCACACCAACATGGCACAAGTATACATATGTAGCAAACCTGCACGTTATGCACATGTACCCTACAACTTAAAGTATAATAATAATAAATAAATTAAAAAAAAAAAAAAAAAAAGAAAAGAGCACTTAAGACAGTGGTAAATGAATCTCAGTTGAGCTCCTGAATGAAATTAAGTAATAGTGGATGAATTTAGAAATAAAAAGCATGGAATACGTGTACTCCCTCCCACATTCATGACAGGCATCATAATCAATCCTGACATTTTGTAGCTGGCTACAACTCAGAATCCATCTCAATAATACTCCAAGGAATCACCACTATGTAATCAAGCTGCCGTATAGGATGACCCTCTATTTGCCACCCTTGGACTAGTTTCTTAATCTACTTGTGCCTTAGTTTCTTTATTAGAGAAGTGATCACAAAGATTAGAGTCCTGTATGGAGACAGGATTGTGACTTTCTACAATGGATTATCTAGGGATGATGATATATATCTTTTTGGAAAGTAAAAATAAAACATATTATCAACAGAGAAGAGTTTCAGTTAAGTCCATCTAAAAATAAGTTAAATTACACATATATCTGAGGACCTATCTATTTTTAGAATTCTATCATGGCTGCCTCGCCTCCTCAAGAAACTATTACTTCTAATATCATAGGTAATTAAAATGTATAATAAGTCAGAGATTTAATACAAGTGGAGTTTCATAGGCAAAGAATACTTCTCTAAATACATGTATTTCATGAAGACAAGGTAAAGATATTATTGAGTCTCTTATTCAATGTTTTTCCTAAATAACATATTCCTCTGTAAGTCAAAATATGACTACTGGGATATCTGACACCTGGAATCCTCTTCCTTTCTCCTCTCAGATTTGCTCTTGTCTTATTTTTCTTATTTTTCTTTGCTGAAATATCAGCTCCTCAAAGACGCTTCCGTATTGCCTGATTTGAAGTAAATTGTCAACATTCCTATAATTTTATCTCATAGCATCCTGTTCTTTCTCTTTACAACATTTACCACAAAAACTCCTATCTATGTATGTATGTATGTATGTATGTATGTATGTATGTATGTATCTATCTATCTACCTACCTTTCTTTCTTTCTATCCATCTCATCTATTTCAGCTATCTAAACTTATTTAATAAGTTGTTTTTTCCAAAAGAGTAGGAACTATATTTTTGTTCACCACCTAAGGCCCTGACATATTCTAGAAGCCTTGGTTGTACAGTAGAGTCACCTATGAAACTTTTTAGAAATCTCAATGCACAGACCAAACCGCAAAAGAATTATTAATACATCAGAGAGGATGTGTATTAGTCGACTCATGCTGCCAGAACAAAATACTACAGTTTGGGTTGCTTAAACACAAAAATGTATCTTCTCACAGTTTTGGAGGCTAGAAATCCAGGATCAAATGTACCGTTAGGTCTGGTTTCTGGTGAGGCCTATCTCCTTAGCTTGTAGACAGCCATCGTCTCACTGTGTCCTCACACAGCCTCTTCTCTGCACTCACACAGACAGCAATAGAGAACAAGTTCTGGTGGCTCTCTTTTTATAAGGACCCTAGTCTTATTGGATCAAGGCCCCACCCTTATGATTTCATTTAAATGTATTACCTCCTTAAGACCCTATCTCCAAATACAGGCACCTTGACGGGTAGGGCTTCAATATAGGAATTTGCGGGGAGGGACACAATTCCATGTATAACAGAATGAAATCAGGCTTCTCTGTGTTTTAAAGCTCTGTTCCAATGGCCAACTGTCTTAGTCCATTTTGTATTGCTGTAACAAAAGACCTAAGGCTGGGTAATTGAGAAAGAAAATAGGTTTATTTGATTCACAATTCTGGTGGCTAAAAAATCCAAGATTGTGCAGCTGCATCTGGTGAGGGCTTCATGCTGCTTCCACTCACAGCAGAGGGCAGAGGGCTGGGGGAGCAGGCTTGTGCAAAGAGAGAGGAAGCAAGAGAGGGAAACTGAGGAAGCCAGATTCTTTCAAACAACCTACTCTCTTGAGAATGAATTCATTCCTGGAATGAGGGAGCCAAAACTCACTCCTCCAGGAAGGTATTAACATATTCATGAAGGATCCTCCCCTGTGACTCAAACACCTCTCACTAGGCTCCATCTTCCAATACTGCCACACTGGAAATTCAATTTCAGCTAAGTTTTGGCAGGGACAAACCACATCCAAACTGTAGCACCAGCTAAAACTGAAAAAAACACTATCATGTAGGGAGAAACATCAATATAAATTTTCACTGCAAGCCTTAGCTTTTTTCATGTAACCTTGTTAGTAGCAGCACTGTAAGTTATGACATCCACACAAAAAATTATGATGTAATCCAGCACCATCAAAAAGGAATGGGGAGGATGGAGATGGACACACTGACTGTGCAGAACGACGCTATTGCTGTGGTGCCACATTCACAGGCCTATGGGTGAACTGAATTCAGAAACAAAACACAAAACACTCTCCTTTTCAATAAGCCTAGCAGTTTGCAGTGATGAGTACAAAAGCTGGGAAAAGGTTTTATGCTCATTCACAATTGGGGCTAAGCTGGTGGGATCATATCTCTCCTAAGTGTGGCTAGAGGAGATTAAAAACAAGAGGAAGATTTAAAGCTTGACGCCTTCTAGATGTTAATTGGAAGGGAGAGAGGGAATCAATGCAAATACAGCCACCTGCCTGGAAGACATGTATTTAGAGAAAGGATTTATGCAAAGCATCTGATTGTCTTCTGCTGTGGATACCTACTGAGTCTCTCAAGCAAGGAACTGGTGAGCTTTGGGTGGGCAGCCCAGAGTTTGGCCATGGTACTTTGTGTAGGAAGCAACTGTTTGGGGTGGATGCCACAGATCTGGAGCCAGAAGAGACCAATTTGAGACACTGCTGTGCCATTTACCCTCTTTGTAACCACAGGCAAGTTACCCATCCTCTGAGTCTCTGTCACCTCAATTTTGTAACTAATAACACATGCTTAAAAGGATTGTCGTGAGGGTCATCTGTAAGGCCCAGGATAAAGCCTGGTCAGTATTATTACCATTACAGCAGTCATCACTCTGAGCCTCCAATTTTCCTTTCATACAATGAGGGTCAGACCCACCTGCATTAGCTAGTTTATGGGACTATTATCTTAACGGCGATGTACTGTTTTTGGAAAAACCTTTAGAGACACTAGATTTTGTCAAATTATTCGATAAATATCCTTCGTGATTGGATCAAAATCATAAACTAAGCACAAGCTCCAGACACTCTTTCCTTCCTAAAACCCTAAAAATAACAGATTAAAAAAAATTTTTTAACAAATCTGAGAAACAAGAAGTGATGTCCGAGGTGGATCAGAAATTCTGTAGAGTCCCTGAACTAAATTTTGTTTTATATCAGTATTTGCAGATAAAAACCATTTATAAATTTTTAGAAAGATGTTTCTTAAATTATTGTTTATTAAAAGGCCTAAATACATTTAGCTTTTCTATACCATATAAAAATGACATGTCAAGTTATATAACTTAAACTCATGTTTAATAATTAATATTTCCATATTTTAATTTACAAATGACTCAGACATTTTATGATTGTGTATTACTTAATTTAACATGAATTTAAAGATTTTAAATTGCTGAAAACAATTTTGAAGCTATGAGACAGGTTCCTTCCCTAATGATCTTCTCCAGTTGTCCTGGGTCTCAAGTAGCCAAATGACATCCAGGAGGACTATGAAAGACAGGGTCTAAGTCATGAATGTACACTGCAGGAGAGCTCAGGGCAGAAGACAGAGCTGTGAAGAGGATGCCTGGAGGATTCAATCCCTCCCAGAATAGCCAAGAGGCAAAGCTAAGGCAGGGAAGAAGGGGCCATATTGGGCTTGATTTTACCTTGTAGCTATTGGGCTAGGTCTCACCATAGCAACCTATCTGGACCCCTGAATCTAGAGGCTCAGAACCAAAAACATAAGCTCGCAGTCAATTCAAGCAAGTATTGAATTATATTTAACTGACAATTTTGAAGTCATTCCTATGTTACCAACAATTTAAAAACTAGTTGTATTTATAAAATATTCTCATATACACATATAGACATACAAATGAACAGAAGCAGATCTTACAGCTTCGGTAAAGGATTCCTATTGGCCAGCTTTTAAATAGTTTTTCCTTTCTGCATTCAGACTATCAGTCTTCTAATTACCTGTTTCATTGCCCTAAGCAATTGTTAACTAGGCAACAAATTTGCATTTCTAGAGGGAAAACTGTTAGGTGAAATAAGAATACTCATATTTGAAAAGCACAGAACTTAAGACTTTAGTCCAAAATATTGCACGATTTGCTCAAATCAAGGAAAAAATGGTGTAAGTAAAAGTTCAGTTCAGACAAGGTGGCCAGGAAAGCATTTTAAACAAAGATATGACTTGTTATGCAAACTTTAGAACAATGGTAAGCATTTCTAATATGCACAGTCATACTTACAAATACAGATTTCCTTTATAGATATAAATTTCTTTTACAAAAGGATTTTAAGATAGCCAGTTGATGTGGTTTGACTGTGTCTCCACCCAAATCTCATCTTGAACTGTGGCTCCCATAATTCCCTTGTGTTGTGGGAGGGACCCATTGGGAGATAATTGAATCATGGGGGTGGTTTTCCCCCATGCTGTTCTCACTGGTAGTGAATAAATCTCACGAGATCTGATGGTTTTATAAGGGGAAACCTCTTTCACTTGGCTGTCACTCTTTTCTTTTGCTGCCGCCATGTAAGAATTGCCTTTTGCCTTCCGCCATGATTGTGAGGCCTCCCCAGTCACATGGAACTGTGAGTCCATTAAACCTGTTTTTCTTCCCACTCTTGGGTATATCTTTATCAGCAGCATGAAAATGGACTAATACACTAGTCAAATGCCAGAAAGGCATATTTTAGTTCAATAGGTGATCTTTTTAAATTAGCTGAAATTGTTGAGTTTGGGGTGAATCCTATTAAGGAACAGGACAAAAAAGCATTCTGTATGCCTTGACTCAGCATGGTTAGATCTGAAAAAGAAGCAAGCCTACTTTACCTTAGGGCCTACCTTTTAGAATCACTTTATCTAGAACTTTCTTTTTACCTTTGAGATGGGATAGTAACTAAGCTAAAAGATTAGCAGATTTATTTTTTCTTATCAATTAGTCATTCAAGCTTTTTATTTACCTTTTATAAACAGTCTTTAAAGTAAAAAAGCAATAAAATTATTGAAATCTTTTTAGAAGCGTCTGCAAATCAAGAGGCATCCCTGGCTGTTACTAATTCAGGAGGCCTCATTTCCAAATGCCCTTCTTAAAGGGCAGTGTTGTTTGCTTGAATGTTTCATCGTAATTTTAAATTACCTTTAGTAAGATTTTATCATTTTTGTGAGTGTTTGCTGCTTCTGGGGCCTAATATTTATGCATATATAAACTGGAAGGCAGAGTACTCAGGTCTTCAGAAATTAAGGATCCCATTTTTACCTTGAGTCTGGCTTTGGCTCTCAGATCCCCTTGATCAACTAGCCAATGATTTTTCCCTACCTGGGCATGCAATAAAAAGAAACAAGACGGGTAGAACACAAAAATCTCTGCAAATATTTGAAAGCTGCAGCTTGTATCCCCTGCAGTATTGCCATTTACTACCAGTTTCTGCCTGATCCAGTCAGACATCTGATGCCTCTAATGAATCCAAGCCAGTTAATTATCAGATCCAATTCAACCCTGGACCCAGTCCAGTTTCTGTCATCACTTCCAAACCCATTTTGGATTCGAAATTTGTGCAGTAGCTCAAAACACAAATCAGTAGACCTTTGGAATCTGGGAGAGAACTTACCAACAATCCCCAGTTGCTACAAGAAAGCAATGAACACTCTCGCCTGGTCACGTTGTGCTCCTTGGGGTCACTAGAAGCTCTACTTTGGATCCCACTTCTGATACCATCTGCTAAAAGAAAAACTTTAGACAAATTAAATTTAACATAATTTAATTGAGCAAATAATGATTTGTGAATTGGATAGCTCCCAAACCTGAACAGATTCAGAGAGGTTCCAACACAGTCACATGGTGCAAGAAGACTTATGGACAGAAAAAGAAAAGTTATGTACAGAAAATGGAAGGGAGATATGGAAACAGCCAAGTTGGTTACAGCTCAGCACTTGCCTTACTTGAACCCAGTTTGAACAGTTGGCTGCCTTTGATTGAATGAAACACAATGATTATCACAAGAGTAGGTTACAGTTTGTTTACACATTCAGCTAGGTTACAATTCACTATGGTAAACCTCTAAAATATGTAAAAAGACAGCTTTAGACTGAACTGAATTTAACACTGGCCTCTTTTTTCCTCCTTGCTTGTTTCAAGCAGCAAGCAGGAGAGAAACTTTCTGTAAGTGCCATCAGTGATTGTGGCTCCCTGAGCTGGAGGAGTGAGACAGGGTAGCACCCCAAGTGACTGGTAAAAATCAAGGTGGGTAAGAAACCCCCTTATCAAGAAGTCTGACTGCTCATGAAAAACTCCTAAATGCAAAGATGGTTATTTAACCAAGATTCACCAAGTACTTGAATAAAACTTACACCAGGTGAGAGAGGCATCACACTCAGTAAAGAGTAAGGCAAACCAAACAAGATATTAGAATAAGTATAATTTCAACCCCAAAGTTAATGTGAGAATATTTAGTACACATTAACAAAATTTAAAACAATGACAACAAAACAAAAACAAAACTATAAGCTAGATATTTGGGAAATTAAATATTTGATTGTTGAAATTAACAGCCAACAGAAGGACTAAAGAGCACAATGAAAATAGTTGAAGAACTAGTGAGTCAACATTGAGATAAAGGATTCTTCCTGAATACTCTATAAAAAGATAAAGGAATGAATTATAAGAGAGAAGTACTGAGATACTTGGATAATGGATCCAGAAACTCTACCTGGTATGCATTGTAAGGAAGAACAGAAACAAATATAAAAGAAACAATTGAACAAGTTCCGTAGTTTAAGAAAAAAGTGAGTCATATTAAAGGGATCCATTCAGTGGAGGCTGGAGAATTTGTAGATACTTGTTAACTATAATATGTGGAATGTATACAAAATTAAAAGTAAAGACAGAGAGAAAGCCCAGTCACTGTAGAGGTCTAGATTGGTCAGGGAGCAAAGGTACGTGAGCAGGCTTTTTTGCCTTCCTGGTTTTATAGTCTCTGCTATATTCTGTATATATAGAAGACTTCCATATGTATAGATACAAACACTGGTATTATCTTATAATGCCAGTGCACTAAACCCATGTACTTGCTAAATCCACACACTGTACAATTCTATTACTTTACCTCAATAGAAGAAAACTCTGATTTTTGGCCAGGGAGATCAGTTTTGTAAAAGCAACTTATTAACAGTTGTTATTAGATTGGTTCATCCTTCTAATCTGGAGTACGCTATGAGAATATGAATCTCAAACACTATGTATGGTTCATTTCATTTGGTCACTTATTCTACTCTAAAAAATCTAATTTAAGGTAATCATAAGTTCAGAAAATGTATGTGAAAGAGATATTCATCATGATATTATTTGTAAAGTTAAAAAAAAAAACACTTTTATGATTAAATAAATTATGGCTGGAATCACAAAAGTCCCTAAATAGTCAAAGCAATTTTGAGCAAGAAGAAAAAAATTGGACAAAAACATTTCCTGATTTTAAAAATATACTATAAAATTACAGTAATAAAAACAGTATGGTACTATATAAAATAGACATATAGACCAATAGAACAGAATAGAGATCCCAGAAATAAACCCATGCATACACTGTCAACTGATCTTCCTAAGGGGACCAAGAATACACAATGGGGAAAGAAAAATCTCTTCAATAAATGGTATTGAGAAAACTGCATATCCACATGCAGAAGAGTAAAATTGGACTCTTATCTTACACCATATATGAAAATCAATAAAAATGTATTAAAGACTTAAATGTAAGACTTGCAACTGTAAAGCTCCCAGAAGAAAGCATAAAGAAAAAGCTTGTTGACATTGGCCTTGGTAATGATGTTTTAGCTATGACAGCAAAAACACAGAAAACAAAAGCAAAAATAGGCAAATGGGATTACATCAACTAAAAAGCTTCTGCAAAGCAAAGGAAACAACAAATGAAAACAACAAATTCACAAAATGAAGGAAAATATTTGCAAACCAGATATCTGAAAAAGGGTTAATATTCAAAAAATATAAGGAATTTGTACAACTTGATAGCAACAAAACCACAATAAATAATTCAAATAAAAATGGTCAAAGGAACTGGATAGATATGCTTTCAAAGAAAACATACAGATGGCCAGCAGGTATATGAAAAGATATTCACCATTACTAATTATCAGGGAAATGCAAATCAAAACCACAATGAGATATCACCTCATACCTGTTAGGATGGCTATTACATGTATTTATACACACATAACAGAATAAAGAGCCCAGAAATAAACCCATGCATACTCCATCAACTGATCTTCACAAGAGTACCAAGAATACATATATGTATATATGTATTCTTTAAAATATAAATGTTGGCAAGAATGTGAAGAAAATGGAACTGTTGTACACTACTGGTAAGAAGGTAAATTGGTGCAGCCACTATGGAGAATAGTATTGAGATTTCCCAAAACATTAAATATAGAACTACTTTATGATCCAGCAATCTCACTTCTGGGTATATATCCAAAGGAAATAAAATCAGAATCTTGAAGAGATATCTGCACTCTCATTTAATTGCATCATTGTTTGCAATAGTCATGACATGGGAGCAACCTAAATGTCCATCGACGGATGAATGGATGAAAAAAATATGGGATATACATCCAAAAAAGATTATTCAGCCTTAAAAAAAGAAGGAGATTCTACCATTTGTAACAAAATAAATTAACCTGGAGGACATTATGCTAAGTGAAATAAGCCAAAAACAGAAGAAAAAATACTGCATGCTCCCACATATATGAGGAATTGAAAACAATCAAACTCATAGCAATAGAGAGTAGAATGGTGATTGCCAGGGACTGGGGGACAAGTTTTGAAAAAACAATTATGGCATATGTATGTAGTGAAATACCACGCAGTCAGTAAAATGTTTCTGGAGAAGCTCAAATGACATAGAAACATCCTTGTAAAATGTTAAACAAGAAAAACAACATGTTAAAATGGCATGTGCAAAAATGAGTAAGTAAATAATTACACAATCATAGAAAAAACTAGACAGGCATACACTTAAATATTATTAAATATTAGTCATTTTTTAAAACCCTAGTTGTTTTTAAATTTAACTTTTAAGTTCGGGGTTACATGTGTGGATTTGTTGTATAGGTAAACTTGTGTCATGGGGGGTTGTTGTACAGATTATTTTGTCATCCAGGCATTTAGCCTAACATCCACTAGCTAGTTTTTCTGATCCTCTTCCTCTTCCCACCCTCTGTCCTCTGATAGGCCCCAGTGTGTGTTGTTCCCCTCTATGTATCCATGTGTTCTCATCATTTAGCTCCCTCTTATAAGTGAGAACACACAGCATCTGATTTTCTGTTCCTGCATTAGTTTTCTAAAGATAATGGCCTCCAACTCCATCCATGTTCCTGCAAAAGACATGATCTCATTCTTTTTAATGGCTGCATAGTATTCCATGGTGTATATGTACCATATTTCTTTATGCAGTCTACCATTGATGGGCATTTATCTTGATTCCATGTCTTTGCTAGTGTGAATAGTGCTGTAATGAACATACACATGCATGTGTCCTTATGACAGAACAATGTATATTCCTTTGGTTATATACTCAGTAATGAGATTGCTGGGTCAAATGATATTTCTGGTTTTAGGTCTTTGAGGGATCACCCCCTGTCTTCCACAATGGTTGAACTAATTTACACTCCAACCAGCAGTGCGTAGTGTTCCTTTTTCTCTGCAATCTCACCAGCATCTGTACTTTTTTGATTTCTTAGTAATAGCCTTTCTGACTGGTGTGATATAGTATCTCATGGTGGCTTTGATATGCATTTCTCTAATGGTCAGTGATATTGAGCTTTTTTTCATATGATTGTTGGCTGCATGTATTTCTTCTTTTTTCTTTTTAATATTATATTATATTTTTAAAAATCTTGTTTTGATTAGTATGTATCACATACATTTTTTTAAAATTTCCATCAAACCACAGAAATAAAACAACTATGCTGTCTTTGGAAGAAAAACAACACTCTAGTCAAGCCGTCACAGACCATCCCAGCACAAGCTCATTTCCCTTTCACTTGATTTGGGGACAAATTGAGCCACAGCTACACAACATGGGACTTTCTGAACATCCCCTCATGTCTTGGAGGAACCTGCACTCATGCTCCCTAGTGCTTGACACCCCACTGAGTCAGGTAGAACTTGTTTTCCTTCCAGATGAACTTTGTGGTTACATGACATGAATGTTCAGGATGACAAGCAAATGTCTATCCCAGATAGAATAGCTTCAATATTTTTACCCCTCTCTACCACTAACTTTATGTGTAATTAAGAATCTTCTGATTTTTTTTTTTTTTACGTAAATCAGATAGGCCCTGCCCCAGGATCTATCTGTCTATAAAATTTGTGTCATTTGCAAAGCCTGAAGTTATGGTCTCCTGC